>NC_091015.1:111569003-116369003 GCF_041296385.1 Aphelocoma coerulescens | reverse complement strand
GCACCATATAATCATGACTTAATGCTTAGGGTCCTCAGAAGACTTTTATCTTTCCTCCAATCAATAACATAGCTGGAGATGTTCCATCAAGTTAGAAACATGAATGGTCAGGTAATTCAACATCTCCCCAGCCTTGAATCTTAGATTGAAGCTCAGCAAAGTCCTGCTAACTTGATACAAGCATGTGGGAATACAAAGATTGTTGGATGAAAGATTAAAGAAAAAATAAGGGCATTTTTTGAGAGGGGAGATATTTTGTATCTTATATTTGTCTTTCAGTGAAACTTTCTACAGGACTGAACTGATATTTTTAAGGATTTCTGTTTGAGTTAATTAAATATTTTAAAAAATAGTGGATATCTTTTTCTCTATGATTCAGGTATTTTAAGTAAGTTTGTGATATACTGTATAACAGCTATTGGATTCGGCTGTCTACTTAGCTAAAAAAAAATTCTATTTCTTCAGAGAAAAAACCAATTGTATCTACTTAATACACATCTGCTTTAGAAATCAAACTACTCTTGGGATATTTTATATAATATAATAATATCATATAATTATATAATATATATTATATATAACTATATAATATACTATATAAAAGCAATAATAAAACTCCATGTTGTACTATGGCTGTGCAGAGAATTATTTTTCTTGAAGGATCAGTAGTATTATCTACCTATATTGGGTATCTGAAGTAGCAGGTCATCCAGGGAAATAAGGGAAGCTAAACTGCAAATTCAAATCTCTCATTTTTTAAGAACTTTGGGTATTTCAGACATTTTCATTAGGTCTTGAAGAATCTCAGCGACCAAAAGAAAAAAAAAAACCCAAAAAGTTTGTCTTTTGTTAAAACCTAGAGAAATTACTTTTCTTCTTTTTTTTTCTACATAATGAATATGCCTCCTGACAAGTTCCTTGAGCTGTACAACCTTCTCACTACTCTTTGGCTCTTACATTTATACAATGCAAGAATGAGTTTTAAGAAATCTGCTAGACAACCAGCATGGACACAGGGTATTCCAGATGCAGCTTTGTGCTGCTGCTGATGGTGAGAACATAGTCTAAACCACAGAAACATATACTGATTACTGATCTCATCATTATGCAGTTCTCATTAGCAGTAGTTGTACAGACTAAAAGAAGTACACCCTTAGAGTGCAATTTGTCAGAAAACTGACACTGGAAGTGGTTTAAGTATCCTGAAACATTATTTTATATGAGGAATCCTACTGTCCTCCAACAGGGTACTAAATTCTCCTTCCAGATTACCTGCCTGTATTCTGTTGTTGTCCCTGGTCTTGTTTACAAGCCCTCTAAAGACATTCTTCTGTGCACAGTGCCCTGGTTCAAGTACTGACATACAAATACTGACACAGACTAAAAATAAATTGAAGACCAACATAAAATTGTTCCTGAATTCTGAGAGAACCCCCCCCCACCACCAAACATTGAATATGTGTAGCTGAATAGAGGGCTTAAACATGCCAACTGGGTAGGTCAGAATCTTCTCTTCAGGGAATTTCACTTTTATAATGGTCCAAGTCAGATGTAGCTTGATCTTGACAGGGTTCTTTTGCTTTTTGAAATCTCTTTGGTAGTCTACATAAAAATCCTAATGCACACTGAATGTCACAGAACAGATGACATTTGCTGAGCATATCAGGAGTAAAGATGAAAGACTGGACAAAGCCAAATTCAGCTGACACTTGAACATGACTGCTGGAGACAGCTCATTTTTCAGTCTGTGTAGTAGAAAGAGGAGCTCACCTGGCAGTGCATCTGAACTGAAATAAATACCAGCTCAGACTCATAATGTTTCCTTCACTGAGGCAGGCCACAAGGCACATTGGCAAGGCAATGCAAAACATCCAAGTGCACCTGGCTGTGCTGCAAATGTTCTGTTCAGAACTAGGAGACTGCTGTGGATGGGAGTACTGAACAACTCAGGTCTCACAAAAGTCCAGTGATTGAAAGGGAGTGTTAAAACCCCTCCATTTAGAAAGCTAAGTTCACCTTTGAATGTTCTTTCTTCAAAGGAGAAAATGCTAGCATTATCTTTTATGTGTTTTAAATTTCATTTTAAAAACGCTAAAATTCTTTCTTTATCCATTACCTTTAGGTTTTCTCTATAGTTACTGAAAGTGTGAAACCCTCCTGATGGAGACATACTGCAATAATTCACGTTCAATTTTGTTGAATGTCTCATTGTTCTTGGATGATGAAGCAGACAGAAAGATAGAGTGGGAAAATTTCAGATCTACCTTTTCCATAACTTCCAATTTTATTAAACCCATTTCTGCTCTGCATTCCAGGATATCAGTTAACAAAAGAAATTCTTATGAAAACACTGAAGGTTTTTAGAGCATATTTGGATTTAACTTGAAATAATTCAAGATTTAATTTTTTTAATGCCACCAGAGGGGCTTTTTGAGTGTTAGGTAAGACCAGATATGATTGTAGCTTTCATAAAGAGTCTTTATTTCAAAGTTAATTTTCAACTGTTATTTCAAGTTGCAAAGATGCTGTGTGGGGGTCTAAGTGGAGTCCAGTGTAATTCCACAGGCTGTTGTGTGTTCCCTGAGCTGTGAAGTGCTCGACAACCTGTGAAATGCAACCTGACAGCCTTCTGCCTACAGCCCTCTGCACCCATTCCTGATTGCACACCTTGACTTTTTTGCATTGGACACCAGTGATCTTGTATTTGTCCTATGATTGCTCTGCAACCAACTGCAAAGCCTCTTTTCCTTCATTCTGATGTCACATCTCATCATAGCAGTAAATGTTTATGTCCAGTTGAGGCATCCTTGTGTTGCTTGAGGGGAAGGGAGGTATTTCATCACATCAGTTACAGTCCTTACTGCTGCTCCTCAGCATCATCCAGCCTTGTGTCGCCCCTTGCCTTGGGTTAAATGAAAAGTTAAACTTCTTTATTTTTCCTACAACAGCAAGGATCAGCCTAGGTGGACAATCAGGGTCAATGGAAGAAAACAATCTTCTAAAAAGTTCCACTGAACTTCAGTGATGCTGATACGGAATTTTTCCCAAACACATGAAACATTTATACAAATCAAATCAAAGAAAAGCCTAAAAATGCAAATTCTAGGAGTAATCTTAAAGAAGGACTCATAACACTGTTCACATCAGCACATTGCAGTGCACTTTTTCTTCATCACAGCTATTTTGGGAATGAAAAATTTTTATTTGTTTCAGACAGTAGTTCGTTTTCTGTACTGCTTCTTTGATGGGACAGCTGGCAGGGTAAGTTACTACTCAATGTCAGTAAATATGGAAGACTGGCTTCTTTTTATATCTCAAATTCTCACTGCATTACTTTACTAAGTGCTGTGCTCCAGGGCCATTTGTACTTGAGGTGAACTTTGCAGTATTGGTGTTTTTCCAAACTTTAAACATGATTGCAGTTTTTGACTGCTGTGAAGTTCTTTCTCAGCACAGAAACTTGAAGTTATAAAACCTTGAGTAAAGACTCTTAACATCTTAATAAGAAGGAATGCCACACTCTTTAACAAGTTTCACAGAAGATTTTAAAGAAACATATGTGCCTTAGAAAACTGAAAAGAAAACCAAACCAAACCAACAACCCTTAAAGAAGTAGCACTACATTTTCTTTGGAAAGGAGTCTCAAGATGAGCACTTAACAAAAAATAAGCTGCTTCCAAACATTGGCCTCTCCAGAAGACTGCGCCATGACAAAAATCCTTTATAGGTCTGAATTGTTATTGTACAAAAACCTACAGGTATTTTAATGCATAGCAGGATTAGGGAACCAGTAGATATTGTCATTATAGCTTGTATCTTTGTACTTGGATATCACTGTTTCAGGCTGTCCCTGGAAGTAGAAGACCAGGTGTGATTCCTTAAGGACTATGGCCAGGCAAGAGTATGAAAATGTTCCCATATCATGTCTCTGACTTTGTATCACATTCAGAGCTTTGAGGGAGTATTTTCCTTTTCTTTTGGGGAGCACAGTCACAGGCCTCACACTCTTCCTTCTGTATTCTTGAGACAGGATTCAGCATATAGCATCTTCTCTGTGTAGCTCTCTTTGCTACCTTTGCCCTTTCCATCTTCTGACAGCACATTGGAAATGGAAGCAAAGCCTTTTCTCACTCCTCTTTCATTTTCCTGCAAATTCCTCTGCTCACCATAATCTCACAATATTTCTCTGTGCCACCACTGAGCAGAGTGACCACCTCTCTGCTTTCCAACCTGTTTTTATCCACATGCCTGGCTTATAGCTTCTAAGGGTAGTAGGTGAATGGAGGAGTCAGCCCAGTGCAGGGCTGCACATCATCCTCACTTCTTGTCTGTACTGTGAGCCTGGAAATTTTTTGATGCAGGCTTGTGAACCAGGAGTATTTTGAACATTTTTGTGTTTATTTCACATTTTGAATGGAAGGATGGAGCTGGCTTTTGGGTCTTGAAGTTCATTGTCACATTTCAAAAGCCCTGCTAATGGTTATTAATATAATCAGATTTTTTCGAAGTTTTACATATTTAGGAAAGCTTTTTCCAATAAATTCAAACACAGTATTGGAATCTGCTGAGAATTAGTTCTATCTAGAAATAAAGAAAGAGGGTGAAAGACACAAAGTGTGGACTTTTAAAAAGAAAAAGAAAAATCAGCTTCATGGAAATCAAATGCATTCAGGTCTAGTTTTTCAGATTATTGATTTACAGCCCCACATTCTTTATTCCTTTTTTCTCAAGAACAATAAATATTCTAAACAAGAGATTTATAATAACTTGGTAGGCCATCTGGAAAGTGGTTTGCCCATGTACAAGATTGCCAAACTGCTCATTTACATAAATGAACCAGTTGAGCAATGGTCTGACTAGAAAGATCACTTTTGTTTTGTTTTACTACCATCAGATCATCTCAGAAAAAAAAAGTCCCAAAAGTTCTAGAAAGGCAAACAACTGTCAAAGAAATTGGCCAGATAGAAAAAGAAAGAACAATAATTTAAGAGAAAACTAATGCTCTTTAGGCAATGAGATTTCTGTTTTAGTGAAGCACATTTAAAGGAAGATATTTTTTATGGAATTTGAGCAGAAAAGAAATATGTAAGAGAAAGTTTGAAGAAAAATGAGCATTTCTATAGTTATAGTTCGAGGTTAATACCACAATACATCAGCATGCCACTGTCATTAAACAGCACTCCAGATCTCTTCCTGGCTCAGATCCTAGCAATTAAAGTGATACTAGAATGAAATAGACAGACCATGTGCCAGAATTCTGACTGGCTTTAAAAAGGGAGGAATTGTACCCTTTGGTAAATGACAGTGATTGTAATCTTGTGAAGAGCTAGAAATCAGACAGCCTTATGATGTAGCTGAGACCATCTGAACCCTGAGGAAATACTTAAAAGCAAATTAAAATGCAGCATCTAGTACTTCAGGTCTCAGAAAAGCCCCACTCTCCTGGGCATTTGGCTTACATGGGAGGAAAGCTTTCTAACTATGAAGTATACAGGTTTGTTGGACAAGAAAATTTGGGCAGAATTCTACATACTTCAGAACTCATATTGGATGCCCCCAGCCCTCTGATAAATAGAGAAGGAATAAGATAGGAACCAAGTAAAGGGTATGAGTAAAGAGTAAAGAGCATTTCAAGTGAGAACATGCTGACATTTTCCCCAAGCCCATATAAGATGCGATATCATAAACGCTCATGACCATCTTGAATTATAGATGGTGCTTTTACTTTAATATAAACTTCATTTATATAAAGTACAACAACCCCCATCCTGCACCTGCCATCCCCCCAAAATTAGATAGCCCTTCAGTTTTCATAAGTCATAAAGACCCATGAAGCAGCAAAAAAGGAGTCAGCCAAAACCTAGCTGGGGTATAGCATAACTGTTCTGTTGCTGTTTTTAGTTGTGTCGGATCAGGGATACCAAGCAAGCATAATCAATTTGTTGTTTTCCTCACAATGTATTTTTCTCATGAGACAGTATCCTTTGAGATAAGAACCTGACAGGTAAAATTACTTAGTATGTCACCATAAATCTTCCCTGTTTTTTTCTTCCATAAGAAGAAAATTATGAAGTTATCCTCAATTATAAAGTGATGAATGCTTGCATAAGACACGGTACATTCACTTCATTTTCCAGGACTAAATTTAAGTCTCTTGGCTTGTAATATTTCACAAAGTCTGACACTTTCTTTTCAGTGAGAAGGTTAAAAATCACACAATAAAGTAATTTTTTCTTATAAAGATATGATAAAATATTGCTTTTCCATGGAAATTATAAGTGTCTATAGCATCTCTTCTGACAGTTATAAAATAACACTGGGCATATGCTGATTGATTCATTTCAGATTCAATCATATTTATCTCATTTAGATGAGATGAAAAAGGAACTGATGTTGGTTCAGTCCGTTCCAGAAAATGAAATTCACTACATGTAAAGTGTGTATCTACTTTAAAAAGTGTTTTTATTGTTATTTATAGAGACACATAATATCACAGTGATTAAATTAATGGTTTCAGAGCAGTGATGAGTAAATTGCTGGTTTCATTATACTACTTAAGCAATGAGTTTCTGAGACTTTTGCAGCTCTTCTCTAAAACCTTGCCCAAATGCATGAAATGCTACCATGCCACGAATCTGATGATTTCTTACTGGAAAAGCCATAAATAAACCAAAGACCTTCTACCCCCCTGGGTGTTCTGGCTCTCTGCAGAGGTGAAAATTCCTCAGGAAGCCATCAGCAGGAGGAAAAAAATAATATCAGGAAGTTCAGCCTGATTACAGAAAAAGAAATCTGAGTTCTTGCTTAAAATTACATGATGCCTTCTGCACACAGAGTTTCCCCTAAAGCACACATCCCATTCTTTGGGATGACTGACATGAACAATGTGTCAAGGACATAGTTATGTTTAATCTTGTCATTCAAATATGATAGATGTTTTTCTGCTAAATAATTTTCAGCCCGGAAAATCTTATCTTTCAGGACTGTCCAAACTATTAAAATGATCAGAGAAAAGCAAGAGGCCACCAAAAAAAAAAAAAAAAAAAAAAAAAAGCTGTTTGCAAGAAAATTGTGACGTTGCAACATTTTTAACTATTTTCATTGATGGTCTTTTATGCTTCTTGAGATGACCATTTGCTGTATCTTTATGTACACACAGCTCTGTTAATTGTCACTTGCTCTGCCCTCGGATTATGGAAATTAAATGGCACTTCTCCATCTGTTGTAAATTGCTATTTGTAGATCTTTGGGTGCACCAGTATAACAAGAGCATACAATCATCTCACTTGGTGCAGATTAAGAGTTGTAACATTATATCAGTGCCTCTAATAATTATAATGTATGGAATTGTTTATGTTTTAGTCTTCAGTAGTTTGCTTGTGTAAAACAGGACGTACCTTTCACCATTTGTGTGGTTAAGTCATGGGTGTTGCCCTTGTATAGTAAGACAGACGACTGTGGATGTTGTCTAAATAACTTCTCAATAGCTTCGGTAGATTCCACTGCCTCAGTTGCTCAGTGAAACACTGTTACAAAAACTGCACAGCAATTTCAAAATCTGAGTGAGCCCTACCCTGTGATCACTTTGTCTGTTCCTACTGGGAGAACAGACTTTGAGAAAACCATGTCCTGTGATGGGACCTCATCCAGGGAATGGTCGTAGAGAACATGGAAGTAAGTTTTCTCTCAGCATTAAGCGGTTCTTGAAAACCCCCAGAAAGGGAAAGGGATATGTTTTGTAGTCACTGAACAGAACCCACCATTGGTAAAAGTGTGAAGAACTCCCTTCAAATCTGTCACATAGAAATTACTTATTATTATGCACTGTAAGTAGGTGGTATGTGTAACAGCTATGTCAATGTGTCTAAGAGCAATAGGACAGTCATGCGATGTTTCCAAAGGTTTACAGGAGAATTCCAAGCAGGAAAAAGAAAAATCAAATATCTGTCACCCACAGATCTGAAATTCATATAAGAGAAAATTCCAGGCTTCAAAAAAATTATTAGTTACCTGGTACTCAGCTAGGAGGTGAAAAGACTTTTAAAATTATCATTTTAAATTTAGGGCTGCTCTATTGATAGCTTAGAATATATGTTTGAAGAATGCTCTCCAAATTCCTTTCCTTAAGCACCGACCATAGCCTGTGTATAAAAATACACAAGAGTCTGATTGTCTTCATTTACACGTGCAGTTAGTACAATTATTAAATCCATTATGTCAATTTGCAATGGACAGAGAACTAATTATTTGTATGGACAGAGAACTAATGATTTGTATATGTTTATAATTCTTCATCCAAACAGAGGTTTTTACATACATTTTGTCTTATGGCTAAAAAGCAAGCCAATGCAGTGAAACAAGTTTAATACCCCTGTGCAATTAACAGTTTCTCTGATTATGTTGCTCATGCAAAACATTCCTTTGCATACAATTTTGTATTTGAGTCAAGATGTAAAGTAGAGAATACTGGCAAGATCCTTAGCTGGTATAAATCACTGTAACTTTACTGATTTATTACCTTCTTTATGAACTGAAATACTAGACAATTTTTTCTCCCATGTCTGTTGTACAGAGCCATGATGATATCTTTGCCTGAATTGTTTGTGCAGAAGCTTTCTAGTTTATCTCAAGGTTAGTAGTGAAGGACTGTAACTCTTTATTATTTCCATAGGAACTGAAGATGAGAGGTTTTACTTCAGCCAGAATAATAAAGGTGAATGCAAAAATGTGACTAAAACCCCATGAAAGTTGACACATTTAATTTGCATTTAAAGACAAATGTAGTGTTGCTTTTGACAGTGAAATCATTTAAGCATGTGCTTAACTTAGAAATTAATCAGACCTGAGAATGTGGCAGAGTTTATGTACGTTTAAGTGCCTCGTTAAATCAGAAACCTCATCCTCACCTCATAGTTTGTCAAGTAATGTGATAAATCTAGCTTTTTTTTTGTTTCAGAAATCACATAAAGCCAGGTTTGGATTTATGTAACTGTATTTATTATTAATATGCACTTATTGAATTCTTTATGCAGCATTATGCTGTCTAGGTCTGAATTGCCTGCTTTGGATATATATTGTCACAATACTTATGACAGCTTTTTGATTACCAGAAAAAATTCACAGTGGAATAATGAAGAGCTGAAGACTAACCATTTTACACTTGAATGATTTGGATTTTATATATATATATATATATATACACACACATACATACATATATATATATATATACACACATACATACGCACATATATATATATTTACACCTCTGCCTCCCTTTCTTTCTCCTCTGCTGTTGTGCTGCTCATGCTAATCATTGATACACTAAGGTAAGGATTCAGTTTAGAGTCATGCAGACTCAGTCTGTAATCAAATCCATGCTACCCACTGCTGTTTTATTATTAAATGTTATTTCCCCCTTCATTTTCATGCATAATGTAGCTAGAAATGTTAACACATTTTTTTTATTTGAATATGAGATGAGAGTTCAGCAAAAGTTCTCTGCATGAAAGAGTACTTGGAATTACTGAACTTTGGCAGAAGTTGAGGGACTCGATAAGCTTTCTGCAAATAAACACGATCTTCCTTTTGGTGGAAACAATGAAGCATGAAAGTACCAGAATCCATTTAGCTATGCTGGCAAGTCTTCTTTCTTAGTAGGGAATATGTTCTGCTATCCTTTTCAAACCTGTGAATAATTTTCTCCTAGACAAAAATTGACAAACCAGGCCCTGTGAGTTCAAATGGATAATGGCATGTTGATACGGGACTTGAAACAGACCTAGGGCCCTTCAGATGTTGATATACTCTTTTTTTAAAACATATTTGTATTTTTGCCAATATACTTTAGCTAGTCCTGAAGGATTTCAAGATATGATGAGGAAATATGCCTCAATGATGAGAATGAATTTGGTAGTGAGGGGACATGTGGTCTATCACTTTTCCTGCCATGGGCTTTGGGGCAGGGATTCAGATGCCTAAAAACATTCATCTGCTGCCAGTTTTGAAGTCCTGGCCTCCAGCTGTTGATGCAGAAGAGCACAGGTTTCCTGTGGGTTCTGTGTCATCACTGGCTACCTGGTGGACTTGTTTTGGACACAGTAGTGTTGCTACGTACATCCATGAGACATCCCAAATCTCTCCCTCAGTGTGACTTGAGCAATTATTAGAAGTCCTACAGGCAGGTCATTATTTAGTGGACTTGCAAGAGCCGGAAGGTGTCTGACTCCATGGTACTGCTAAGAAATGCTTGAGCAATATTAAATATATCTTTGAGCGCCCTAAATACCAAAGTATCCCTTTAAAAATGGAACTTGCTCTGCATGTGGGCATTTATAAAATGCAAGGAAGCAGGGTCGGAAGCAGGGACTCAGGCTAGTATCTCTGCAAGGTGGTCTTGAACACCAGCTTAGACTGGTGGGCACTGGTATGTCCCCAGTGTGCATCACAATGCAGTGGGTACATGTTTTTGTCACAGATTACTGGTTGGTGGACAGTCCTCCTCATACAAGGAGATGTCGTGAGAGTTAGACTCTCTAGGAAATAGAGAATAGGAAAAATATTTTCAAAGTAGACTTTCAAAATTCTTACTTTCTCGATTAAAGAGATTAAAGCAGTTCCAGTAAAGGCCTCAGTTACTTTTGAAATTGTGGTTGTGAAGAATATTTTTTCTTCAACGTTCAGAGGAGAGGGAGATTCCTGGTCTATGCGCATTAATCTCTATCACTGCAAGAAGCAGCTGAGGAATTATTTTCAAATGTTTTGTAATATTTAAAGTAACTTGTATTGAAAAATGTGGTGTTTTTCTTCCTTCATATAAAGAGCAATGTGTTTTGCCTTTCTGACTTTTATCGTGGTTGCCCTAGATTTCTGTTATAGAAGTGAAAGGAATGATTCATGTTCTCTCCCTTTAATTTAAGCAACATGATATTTGGCCTTAAGTATTCTCTTAAATATGTTAAAAAAGAATATGTTTAGAGTTTGATAAAATTTCATATTATGATAGGCTGAAGCAGCAAAACAAAGCCAGAATTACGTAGAGCATGACCTTTCCTTGTATGATGTCTCCTTGTATAAAAATAAGTCTCATCAGACTGTGATTTAGATGCCAAGCCAAAGGATGGTAACTGTAATTAGAGGCTTAAAATGGCAAGATGAAATATCCTTATGTTAAATTTAAAATGAAGCCTTAAAAAAATCAGGCAAATGTTTGATTTTTTTTTTCACTTTATTTATATAGTAGCCAACCAACTTATTTCTTGTTATTTGTCAGTTCTGCAGCATCTTATATTATGGAAATATCCTCATTAGTAGTATTCTGAGTAGAATAATTGGGGTATTATGATTTTTTATTATCTTCTTCAGAACCAGGCAAATGACTTCTGTGCATTTAAAATGTACAGGGAAAACACACACACACAGAGCAAAAAAAAAGCATTATAAAACTTATTTATATGATAGGTTTGAAAGTCTGATAAAAATGCATCATCTTATTTGCTGCAAGAAGATTTTGAGGGAAAGTAGAGCAGAGAATACAGTTTCATTAATCCTGTGTTGGTATAAATAGTTTTAATTTCGTACCATTATTATGTCATTGTACACTTTATTATGCACTGGATCTTGGGTATTTTTTTTGGTAGCTGCTCAATTATTGTGTGATTTGCAATGAAAATGCTGATGCAGCTTTAAAATTTCAAACTTAAATTCAAATGTATGAGTAGTATTATTTTAACAGTATGAATAGTCATTTCAGGAATAAGCTTAGGCATTTGCCCTGGAGTAAAGCATGACTAATACCTGTAAGCTAGCAGTAGAAAAAAAATAGAGGCAAAAATCTTTTGACCATGACTGGAAAGAACAAAAATCCTGTAATCTCAGTAATAGCCCTCTGAAAGGATACTGCAAACACAGCTTATGATATAGAAAGTTCTGTAACAAGTAAAGTGTTTTGGGAATAAATGGTGAAATACAAAGCAGAAAGGGAAAAGTCTCCTAAAGAACTAAAAACTTTCCAAAGCAGGGATACAAAATCACTTTCCACCTCCCAAAGAGAGGGAGGTGCATTTTCAAAGTGATGCACTGAGATTTAACTGAGCACTGAGACTTAACTGAGCAATACTTGCTGACTTTAAAGAGACATCACATGGCTACATTTCTGAGCACAACTTTGAAAATCTGCCCCATAATGTGATGCAGTAATTATTGAAAAATTCTAACAGAGAATCTGATTTTTTTTATTTTTCCCTC
Source organism: Aphelocoma coerulescens (assembly GCF_041296385.1). Taxonomy (NCBI): domain Eukaryota; kingdom Metazoa; phylum Chordata; class Aves; order Passeriformes; family Corvidae; genus Aphelocoma; species Aphelocoma coerulescens. Next base: position 116,356,757 of record NC_091015.1, on the reverse strand, counting down.
ACATAAAGCACTGAGACAGTTTAGATGCCTATTCGTTCTATATTTTTCACATGAAGGTGTTTAAAGTGACTACACTCTCTAAACAGGCCCACCCATCAAATGACACATGCAGTTTTAGTAGTTTCCAAGCGTACTCTTTTCATTTCAGTCGCCCTGGAATCTCCATTTCCACCTCCCCACCTTCCAGTCTGCCTTCTGAACAAAGCACATCCACAGAGAAAATGGGAATAAGAGCATTCTTCCCAGCATAATGTAGCCATAGATCCATAGATCCTTCACCTGATTTCTCCACCTGCCTCCTTCCTAACCACATAAGTGCACATAGAGGTCAGGGCTAAATCATACACTTTCTGATTTCTCCCTTTTTTGCTTCTTCATTCTCTTTCCCATCCCTTGTCTTTCAACATTTTTTGAAAATTGAGTACTTTCCTCGTTGCTTGTTATCTGGAGTATCAGGAAAGTAAAATATTACAATTTTACATTATATACAACATTGTCTCACCTGTGGGGTAGCTATAAATGGAAGAATAAAAGTCTTTAAAAGAGAAACTGTCAAGAGACCAAAAAGGACTCATTAACATAACTCTGCTTCCTTTTGAGAAATACACAATAAGTTTAGAGGCAATCAAATACTGCCAATGGGAGCTCTCCCATTATTTTAATCTGTTGAAAAATAATTTTTTTATGCAAAATTATTCTGCTTCTTTTTTTGAGACTGTCACTCTCATGATTATAATTCCCCAAGTCAATGTCTGTTATTTATATCCACACTTTACTCCTGCTGAAAAGGCAGAAGCTTAGATATCTGTTCAGTGTTTTCTGGAGACAGAAAGTGAACCGAAAGAACAAAATCAGGAGCTTTAGTAAGGGGGTTTATTCAAAGTAAAATGAACTTTCTGTAGATGCTTGATATCATTTCCCAGGTATGTAAGCAAGGTTTTCTGATCAAGGGTAAAGGCACCCTTTGTGATTGTGATTTCTATTTCAATTTTAATGAGTACATGTATATTAATTTTGAGTATGACTTTTTTGAAACATTTTTGGTCTAGACTTTTCATTTCACTGTTGGACAGCCAGGGTATGACAGAAAGCCATGTGTAATTCAACCCAGGTAGCCTTGTTTAGCAAGTGAAGCTCTGGTGTAACTCAACATCCTGCTATAAGGAAACCAAAAATCATGCCCAAGTAGGCTGAATCCAGCATATTGTACCTCATATCAATTCTCCTTATTCTTCCATTTTCCTTCTTGCTTTTCTCTTTCTTTTGGCACCAGAGGTGGAGTGACAGATAATCACAAGATGAAGTTGCACAGCATCTGCCACTTTCATGCCATGAAACTTTCTCTGTTGGCTACCTGCCCCAGAATATGTTCTAGTTCACGTGGCTAAGGGCTTCTGCAGAATGCTAGCTGGTGAATCCAGACTATATTGAGTACCTGATACTTTATTCTGCACTTCTGCTAGTTGTTATGACTTCAATATGTGGTAGTTTTAGGAAAAAAACCAAAAGAACCAAACCCAAAGAGAAAAACTTGAACATAAAGGAAAAAGGACAAATAACAAATCAGTCATTAATGGTCATCAGACAATATATTTCTCTTAAGTTTTTACGTAACATCAATAATGCAAAGCTAAAAACCAAATTAATTTTAGGCAAATGTTACAGTAATTCAGAGTAATCTTTATTCTTGTGCAGCAAAGAAGAAAAATGGCCTGCTGTGTTATGTTGACCCTAATTCTAGTTTGGATCAGACATGTGCACAGAGCTAAATTTCCTAATGCAGCTGAAGTCTAAATACTCAGGTCCCCTTTCTGGTTGGTACAATGCAGACCTTGGAACCAACATAATGTGGCTGACAACTTTTGCTTTTTAGTTTGTGCTGCAGACATTTCTTGTTGTACCTGTGCATTGGGTTTGCATGGCAAGGTTTTAGTTCAGGGGGAGCTACAGAGGTGGCTTCCATAAGAGGATGCTGGAAACTTCCCCTCTGTCTGACAGAGCCAGGACAGACCTGCCACTGGCCAAGGCCATCAGTGATGGTGGCAGCACCTCTAAGATAACAGATTTAAGAAGGAGGGAAAAAAAGTGCGACAGAAGAGAGAAGAATGGAAATATGTGAGAGACAAGTCTGCAGACAACAAGGTCACTGAAGAAGTAGGTGGAGGTGGTGCTCCAGGTGCTGGAGCATAGATTCCCCTGTAGCTCGTGGTGCAGACCATGGTGAGACAGCTGTGTCCCTGCAGCCCATGGAGATCCAGAGAGGAGCAGAAATACACCTGTACCTTGTGAAGGACCCCATGCTGCAGCATGTGGATGCCTGAAAGAAGGCTGTGACCCTGTGGCAAGCTGGCACTGGAGCAAAGTCCGGGCAGGACCTGTGGCCTTGTGGAACAAGAAACCCATGTAGGAGCAGGTTTGCTGACAGGACTTGTGACTCCATAGAGGAGGTCACAAGGACCTGTGGTGAAGCAGTCTGTTCCTGAAGGACTGTGTCCTTTGGGGACAATACAGGCTGGAGCAGTTCATGAAGAGCTGTAGCCCATGGGAAGGACTCATATTAGAGAAACTGATGGAGGACTGTCCCCTGTGAGAGAGATCCCATGCTCAGCAAGGGAAGAGCATGAGGAACCCTCTCTCTTGAGGAGGAAGGAGCAGCAGAGAAGACATGGGATGAACTGGCCACAGTCCCTAATCCCAATCCCTCTGCACTGCTGGGATGGGGGTGAGGGGTTAGAGTATTTGTGAGTGAAGCTAAGTCCAGGAAGAAGGGATTTGGTAAAGTAGACACAGTACAGGAAAGCTCAACATACAGTATATGCTCAAGGTGTCTTGGAGTGATTGCATGATAATACTGTATTCCTCTATCCTCTCCTAATTGCCCAGAAATGGGTCCCACAGCTTTAAGCTGGGTCCAAGGGAAGAGTTGGGGGGAGCCAGAAAAATTGGTTTGTGCTCAAGGACTCACACATGCTCCCCCATACTGCTCAGCTGTGCTTGCAGTGGGAGAGAGTGGATTCCTGCTTCTAGCCAGCTTGTGAGCTAAGGCAAAAAGTCTTCCCACCACTGCATACCGAAACCCTCTGGTATCTTCTTCTGGAACTGTCCGGCCTAGCTGTGATCCAAGAACCGGATCATGGGACCCCGTGCACCAGCATGGAAGCTGCAGGGATGCCACATCCCGGCCTCGGACCTCAGGAGGGGCCAAACCAGCTACAGAGGGAACTCTAAATCCATCAGCTTTCTCTGCATCAAGGGGGTTTAATATTTTAACAGTTACTCATTTTTTTTCCCTGTGCCCTGCGGGCACTTTGTCTGTTAAATAAAGTTTTTTTCACATTCATCCAAGAAATTCCTTTTGTATCGGTGGGGGAGGGAGCCAAAACCTGTCTTCTGGGGAGGAGACATTCATTCCAGAGTGTTTTCCTCTAAACTTGTCTCAAACTGAGACATAAGGACATTAAATGAAAAATATAAATATTAAGCAAATTAAAGCCATAGCTGTGGAAAAGCTCTGGCACTGAGCTGTTACAGTTAAGGCTGAATTACTGTCTCCAATGCAACTCTCAGCAATTGCTCCATCCACTTCTATATATTTAATTTCTTTGGTAGCAGTGTTCTGTGGCTGATTCCTACCCAAGGGCAATTAAAAAACACCCCTAAAATAGTGCATCTTTTCCTTAATATAAAGACATAGCTAAACTCAAACTTTTTCCATTATAAGCAGAAAAGAAATAGTGTCTCTTTTCTGAGCAGCTTTATAGACAAAACAACCATTTGCTGTAAGATTCAATACAGCCCAGGAAGTGTAAAAGTTCTTCAGATTCGTTTTCCTGAAGAAAATTAATTTTAATCTGCCCCAGTCATGATCCTACTTTTAACCGTGTCTTAGTGCAGTCAGAACAGATCCAGCAGCAGAAGGCTCATAAATTCCTTTCTCGATCTTAGTCTATTCTAGGATTAAATCACACAGTCTTTATAGAGGTAAGCTCTTGTGCCCAGAAATAATTCTTAAGCACTCCAATAGGCCTGCTACAGGTGATTAAGGCTTATTGAAACAAATGAGCATTGAGCAATTTTTCTTGCAATTGTTATCAAGAGTTTAATCCCTTTTTACTTAATACACATACCACCCTTTTCAGGAGTTCTTCCATTTAAGTGAGATTTTCTGAACTTTAAATGTCTTATGCAAGACGCCACAGGATATTTGGAAGAGATGATGTTTTTGCTGCATTCAGTGGCAAACCACTAATTAGTTTCAAAGAAACTAGAATTAAAAATCATAGATATGTGTTGACACAGAACTCTATTGAACCTAGCAGACCTTGTAGCCTCCATGAAAAACTCTTCAGATCGGTGCACTTGGTTCATCCTCTCTGAAAGAAGAATGCGTCCTTCTGTCAAGCTCACTGAAGTACAGAAAAGAATATGCCATGCAGCTTTAACACACTGTTATTCATTTTACTGACAGTCAAACTTGAGGTATGCTTTGTGTATTTACATCCTTCTCAAAGTGAATTTCAAGTTCTCAATCTGGAAATTTTTGTTGTTGTTTTGGTGAAAGGAGTTGTGTGATTTTCCTGCACTAGTTATCTATTTTCAATACCACAGTCTGATTTGTATTTTCCTACTTTCTTCTCAAAGCTGTTTTACGGAATCTCATCAAATACATTGCTGAAGTCAGGTATACTTTGGTACACTTGTATTATATCCAAAAGTCTTGGGTTTGTGTCTCTGAAGGAGATTAATTTGAGCTGACCATCTTTAGGTTTGATAAGCACCAATGTACTTATACTACTTATCTGCTTTAGTGATCAACTCATCCTGGTTTTAAAACCAAGGTTTTCAGTTTCAAATTTGCCAAGTCTTTTTGTATTTTCTATGGGCAAAAATAGATTCAATAGATTCACTTTAAACTTGAAAGTATGACATGAAGATTTCAAACCAGCCTTCATAAGTCCTATGTACCAATTAATGTTATGTTTCTTTACATGCTCTTGTTTCTAAGGGTAATTACTAGTATCAGTGACTTCTGATTGACAGGACAAAATCAACAATTTATTTTTTAATAATCACATCCTAAATCATTTTGCAGTTCATACAGCTGCTCCCCATGTTAGCTTCTACAGCTGGGTTTTACAGGGAGAAACACAGCAGATCTGTACTGGGCTTTGTCTGAGGAAGAGCTGCTCTCCTCTGCCTAGATGCTTGTTTCCCTGTGAGCTCGCCCACATACATCAGGCCTAATTTGGTCCATTTTATGCAGGTAAGAAAAAAAAGGGGGGGAAAAAAAAAAGATATTGGGATGACTGCATACAGTCCTAGCTATCCAGACGGCAAATCAGCTGGAGATGGAGAGCAGTAACAGTGTGCCAGCTCCTGAGCCCAACAGAGTCTGACAACAAATCCCCGCGGGACCGAGGGAGTCTGTCACTAGTAATGACATAGAGCTATTGGCAGTAGAGGTAGCTTTAAGGTGCCTCCTACCTTCCTAGTAACAGCAGGTCTGCTGCTGAAAGCACTGAGAATCCTGCACATTAACTATTATGCAAAATTCAGAATGTGAGTTAGCAACTTCAGCAGTCATGTTAATTCAGTTTGCACCTAGGAGATTCTGCATAGTCCCCCATGCACAAGTGTTAAGAGTTTGGGGGTTTTTTACAAATATTGTTAGGACTGATTAAAGTTTTTGTTTCTGATTATGATTATGATGTGTCATAGCAATTAAATGCAAAGTAAGGATACATAAATCATATGCTACAATAAGCCTGTCTCTAAGACAGACATCATGTCAGTACAGAGATTTGGAGACAGACAAATCAGTTGTCAAATATGTTAATTGCAATGCTCTCTGAAAATGACTACCTCCATCACCAAAAATAGGACAATGTAGCCTGTAGCTAAATAAACAGCGTATTTATGTGTTTGTAGATAAGCCATTTTAACTCATTTTGGAATCAGCACAGAAAGGAGCTGAGCTCTGTCCTACTGCTTATGTCTAACTCCCTAGAAGATTATAAGAACAGAAGCTATTTTTATTCTTTTCTAAATCAATAGATGCTACTTCCTCAAATAAGGTTGAATTGGGTTCACTTAGTTTATAAAAAATATATTTATTAAACATAACTTAGTTGCAGTTAAGTTGCAGTGAAAAAACAAACTCTGATTTTGGCAACTTCAAAGTCCAGCATACAAAAACACCTATGACAGTTCTGCAAAATGGCTCCCATCAGTCTTTGTTGATTGAATAGACCACAATCCCAAGACCACCCAACACAGAAGGGCAACTTGCCATAATCTTAGAGTGTAGTGCAAGCCACTGGGGTGATCCCACTCCCACTTGCACTAACTTCAAGGTGTAAAAGGTGTTCATGAGTACCAGGTGCACAGGGCTTGATCATAAAGACAAGTTGTAAGCACCAGCATTACTTTGAACACTGCCATGAAGTGCCTTGTCCAGCTAAGAAAGTCCATGGAGATTGTGTGCTTCAGAAAACACAACAAAGAAAAACGAAGCACAACTAGAGTGAGAGAGGATAGCTATTGCTTATATCCAGGGTGACAGAGCAGAAGCTGGATGTTACTTACTTCTTCCTGACTCAGCCTAAGACAGGAGATTTCAAACTCAGCTCACCTAATCCAAGGGAAGGTAAGGCAAAGGAGAAAATGGGAACCAAAATATCAGAAGGAATATGAAATACCAAAAAAAATTAATAAATACAGATAAATACGTGAATACTGTAGTTGCCTAGTGCAAAAACACGTGTGCTAACTGCAATGCATAGATTTCTTTAATGATTTTATAGAAAAACATTTTATTTTTCCATAAATTTCTCAATGAAATAAAAAAATATAAACAAACCTAGACTGTGAAAAAACAATTGCTAAAATATTAGTAGATGTTGGGTTTAGTGAGAAGGTCTGAAGTGATTCATCTTCCTTCTTTTCCTGGTTTCCACTCAGCAGTCTTCCTTCTTCAACCAGCTGGGTGAAACCCTATGGATTAGTTCCTCCTGCTCCTAAACCTCCTTTCCAACAGTCTGTACCAGAGGAATCACACTCTTCCGATGGTGCTCTTTTAATAACCTTCTTAAAAGAATTAACAAGAACTGTATTAGAATAAGGGTGATTACCTGATTCAGTTTCTGCAAAACCATACCAAAAATACGAGGGGAGTTTCCACATGCAATTGTGTCACAGCACATGCAAGTGGCTCACTTTCCCTCTATGCCTCTCTGCAGTAAATCCAAGGAGGCAGGAGATAAACCCTTCCCTGCAGTTGCATGGTAACTGGCTGTAGATGTGCTATGACGTGAGAGCCTCTAACACCTTAATCTTGCTAAGACCTGAGATACTGCTGCAGACCTGAAGATAATACTGCTGTTTGGAAAGGGTGAATCAGCCTCCCAGTGTAAATGCTTACCATTTGATGAAAGCTTACACATCTCTAAGCATGTTCAACTCCAGGATTGAATCCAGTGATGAAAAAGTAGGCTTCCCATGTAATTACTGCTTTGCAGTGTGATGTATCCTGCCTTCTGCTGCATGCCTAAAGCAGAGTATTCTTTCTGAAAAATATAATTTTAACTGCTGTTATGATTTTTGGCATATTCACAGGACTTTCTGTGAATGATATGACATCAGTAATGTTATTTATGCAAGTTGCCCATCTAAACTCAAAATACCCTGGCACCCATTCCTACACCAAAGCTCCCAATCAATATGTGAACAGGCTGAGTGCCATCTGAAAACATAGACATGACTGTAGGCAGCCAACACATCCTTTTTTTATGATCATATGGGTGCTTGGGGCAGGAGTGCCAGCAGACAGTCTAGCAGTGTGCTGCTTAGACTCAGAAAGACATCCTTTTTCTTTCTGAATTCAAACTTTTCTGGTTTTTTTCTCCACTTTAAATTATACTTGACTATTCTTAAGTCTTTTTTAAAATATCAATGCGCTGAAAAGCACATCTTATTTGTTGCTGTAATGCACAGATTTTTCCTAGAAGAAAATATGATCCAAGAGAGAAGTTCTTATGGTAAATATTTTTGCTTCTTGGCCAACATTTTCAAATGTAAAAAGTTTTAAGCAGTTTTTAAATAGTCCTGAAGAAAATGTCAGTGGGTTCTGTTATTTGTGATATGACACAGGAAATACTGTATTAATTCTAACTTGGAGTCATATCACATCAGGGACACATTCAAGCCCTGTTACAGATAGATGTGGAATCACTTACTCCATACAGGCCAAACCTATTTCTGGTCTCTTCTGAGCTGGAGATGATTAGAAAGGATTAGGTCTTGACACAGTAGTCTGACCTCCTTCTTGCAGGGTATTACAGTAACTCTTTGTACCAAAGTAAAATTCTCAATTGCTCTTTGAATCTATTTTGTCTCTAGGACAAAATGACTTTTTGTGTAATGAGTTCCTTGGTTTGGCGGCACCCATGCTGGGTGATAAACTATTTTCCCTTGGTTTTAAATTTTGAATATTCTATTTCTTGTGCATTAGGAAATAAAGACTTATCTGATTTAAAATATTCTGAAAGCTGTTTCAGTTCTACCCAGTTATTCTTATCACTCTTCTCTGAATCTTATTTGCTTCTTTATTATGCATACTTTATACATTATTCCAGACAGGAATAACAGAAAACCTACATTTCTATTGCATCTAATATAATTATATTCTTCATACTATTGATAGATCTGTTCCTTATGCATGCCTAGCATAATATTTGTTTTGTACCTGGAATTGAACAGTGGATAGAGGTCTCCATTTTATTGACTACAATGACCTACAAGATCATTGATGTTAATGTAAAATCCTATAAACTGCATGAATGTTTAATTCCTCTCCCTCTCATCCCTCAGACACTTAACATTACTTGTATATTCTGGCACTAAAATGCACTTTTTCATTGTTGCAACATGTCTGAGTCTTTCTCTCTCTGTTATCTGATGACTACCATCCCTAGCAGCATGAGACACCTGGGGAGTCAAAAGAAGCTGTGGTATCTGAGTCTCTTACACCAGGTGACATGCTTCATCTGTAGGAAGGTGTTCAAACTGTCAGAACATAGAGGAGAGGCACAATGTTTCTTCTCAAAACAATGTTAATTTCAGTCTATCATCTCACACAGGCATTCTGCTATATTGGTTTTTATTCTTGTATCAGCCAGGTACAGGTATAAAAATTTCTCACTCACTTGAATGAATAAGAGGAATTGTAAAAATATAGAAAAAAAAAAACCATTTACAATCTCTTAGTACTTCGGAGCAGCAACTGTGATTAGATACTCCAAATTTTGGATAACATATAAGCCATTTTAGTTCATCTGTTTCAGAACTCTGAATATATTAACTCCAGGACTGGTAGTTTATTGCTGCTACTTGAGATATGTACAAAAATTATTCTTTTGACACTTGTTCTTGTTTCTTATTTTTTTTCTTTAAAAAAGAATTAAAAAGGAAAGGACAAGAAAACCATTGTTCCTCAGCAATATGCCCAATTGCTGCTCGATTGAATATTCCATTGGGCCAGTCTCTTCTTTCACAAACTTTCTATTTCTGTTATACCACAAAATGTGAAACAGTCTATGGAATGCTATTTAGAGTTTTTGGAACTAGAATCTAAAATACTTATATTTGGAACAAAATTCTAAGTTTAAGAAATTCCAGGACCTACCTATAAATATCTTGAGTATTGGAATTTAGCTTTCTCACAATATAAAAACCAGTATTAATATATACATATGAATACACATATTTGTGGAAGTTTAAGGGTCTAAAGTCTAGTTTTGTCATTCAGCTTTGATAATGTTGGTGTCAAGAGAAGAAGATATTTTACTTCATTAACCCAACTCATGATTATCTGCAATATTTATAAAAATTACATAAATTAGAAAACGTTACTGTAACACCTAAAGATAATTTGCTAGATATGATTTGGTCACTTACTTTTGTTCCTAGAGCTTAGGCACATGACCAAACCACATGGTGTTACAGCTGACTGTACATGAAATCTGTCAGCCTCGTGTACACTTAAAGTCTTTTGCAGGAAGTTAAATGTGAATTAAAAAGCTTTTCTTTAACCTGTTCTTCTGTCATAGGTTTACAACTGAGAAAAAGTAACTGTTGTTACAAGGTAAATTCTGCTTCTTTTTATGCAGATGTGAATGTAGAAAAATTCCCTGTGAAATTCTTAAAGGAATTACTATATAATTATTTTCTTTTTAATACACAGAAATTACCTTTTGATTCTCATTGAAAATTTTGTATCAACATGAACATGAACTAATACCTCAAACTAAATAATTCTGTTTGGCAAATACAGACTGTCACCTTTTGATTTCTAGTAAAGTCTTTGATGAACACAAACCCCTTTGCTGGAATTTTCCAGCTGTTTGTGGACCTAAAGCCCCAAGAATGTTTTGGGAAGCCCAGAAGTGCACGTGATATAGGAAGGGATCTAGAATAAGGGGTATCTCGGTGTTAAATTCTGCAATGAAACGAAAAGATTAAATGATCCCCACTTTTAACCATGCACAGTATAGCTGGAGAGGGAGAAGGTAAGTGGCAGAGTCAAATCTACTTCTGCCTTGTTTGGGATGTCTGAGTTGTCACTCAGGGCTGATACTGTACATCCTTAATTCACTGAGCAAGATGGCATGCTGGAGTAAAACCAGTTTCTCCTGCATAGACCAGCAGTCCCACCTTTACTAGTACTCCACCTTGCTTTTTCATAAAGCATCTTAACTGCCAGCAAACAAACTCTCTGCAAGAACTGAGCAACAGAGGGAAACAAGCACCTTCTATCACTTCCATGGATTCCAGGTCCTTCCTTCCCCATGGCCATCCCCAGCCCCAACCAGGCTGCAGTAAATAAATATCCTTGAGCTGACGCCGTGACTGTTTATATGAGATCCAGAACTGGCGGCCTCAGGGAAGGGTTTAATGCCTGGAAATAGCTTGCAGCTTAGGCCTCAGCTGGTGGAACTAAATGCTGAAGTGCTGTGAAGGGTGACTTATTCCCATTCAGCCAGCTATTTGGTGTCTCCAAGGTCTCTGACAGATGAGCAAATCTTGTTGCAGTAGTTTAAGATATTATCATCCCCAGCTGTCAGCTTGGCTGTTCTGCTGGAGGTTACCACCTCCATAACAGCATTTTCTATCTGCGAAGAATCAGTCCTTCTAATTTTTAGCCTAGCACTTTGCTCAAACTCAGTTTCAGTGGAAAATTAAACTAAAATATGGTATTTCTTACCAGGGGGTCAGTCAGAAGTGCAAGCAGCTACAGCCTTCTCCAAAGCAAGAACTCTTCTAACTTAGCCATAATGACTTGAGATCAAAGGAGTCTCAAAATCTAGTTTTGTCATTTTCAAATACTCTTTCTATCAAAATCAAGCAATTTTAATTATTAAAAAATTATCCCATGTGCCTTCCTTCATCCCGACCTGAAAGATAAAGCCAATAGTATTAAGTAGAATTCAAATTGTGTGCAATATCCTATTTAAAAACCTATTTTGCTACTTATGGCTTTGCCATGCTTGGAAACGTTTAATCTGAAATTCTGCACAACCTAAACCTGAATTTTCTTGGAAATATGTTTTAATGAAAATGTTTCTATTTTCCTGAAAAATGTGACAAAATAAAGAAATATTTTGTTTGGAAACATTACTGAAGAATTCAGTTCTGTCAGCACAAGTGTCCTTTTAGAACACTCATTTTAGAGCAGGGAAAGAAGTGCAGAAAGAAGTGCAAAAAAAGTGGATGTTTGTAACACCAGTACATCTTCTTCTGGGCCCAGGAAATTAATTTTATAAAATTAAAGTAATAGAAGTAATCCTTTCTGGAGATCACCATAGCTTTAATCTTCTACTGTTGATTACTCATCAAAACTTCTGGCCTGTCCTCAGCAGCTTACAGCCCTTATTTTGGGCAGTACCATACAGGGGTCTTCACTGAGTGCAATGTCTGACTGTGTGATAGGTGGTTGGAACTGCATGACATCTAAGGTCCTTTCCCACCCAACCACTCTATGATTCTGTGATTGCACAGTCTCAGACTGTGGGTATAAAGCTGGTGTCTAAAACAGCTGAAACACATCATCCAGTACACAAGAAGATTTTCAGGACAGAAGGACACATGCACAGCCCCAGTGGGTCCTCCAAGGCTGAACTACTGGTACCCAAAAAAGCATAAAATCGTGGACCCACAGGCACAGATAGGAGGGTAATCTCCCAGTGGTATCACTTAGAAATTTCTGAACTGAATAAATTTCTGGACCAAGACAATATATATGGATTCATTTAACTGCTTTTTGAGTCCATGTAGATTTTTGTCCTCCGCTATCTTCCATTGCAATGAGTACTCCACTTGAACACTGTGCTGTTTGAAGAATGAATTTTCCTTTGCTTTGACCCTTCCACCTGCTAATTCCTTGTGATGGCTCTCAGGTTTGTATCATAAGAAGCAATGTCATTCCTTGTTTTTGTGTTCTCCAAGCTGCTCATGATACTGTAGACTGTCAAGATACTGTCAAGACTGAAGAATCCCACTCTGTACAATCTCTCTCCACATAGCTGTCTTGCCTTGTAACTCTTCTCCTCTTGACTTTTTTTTGGTTGCATAACATCCTTTCCTGGGATAGGACAGGGAGAGGTGAATACAAAACCAATTCAATATGAGAGTACATCACCAGTTCACAATGTCATATTCACATTGTCTGTTCTCTCTTTTCATCTCTTGCTGTTTTATTCAACATTGATAGTTTGGGGTTTTCTTGTTGTGAGGGTTTTTTTTTGTCATTACTGATCTGAAACTTTGAACTGGTAAAGTTAACCTAAAGGTTCTTCTCTGAGGTCAGCAACCAATCTAGAGACTGCCAGTTAAGTATGGTTAGAAATAATTTTCCACATGTACAGTACTTTATAGTAAATAAATATCACCCACACTACATTGCTCAGCTACCCAATAACCTAGCAACTGTTAGGATTTCTTCTCAGTTGTATTTTTACTGTGTTGAATAATTTGATATCAACAATAAAACTTGTGTATTTTTCTATTAAGTCCCTCTTACAAAATCCTTCCAGCTATAGGCTGTGCAGTAGCAGCAGTTTCCTGAGTGACTATTTTTTCAGAAAATGGGAAGATGTAGAGTGAATGAGCTGGGAGTTTGTCAAGAGGAAGAAAAAATCCCAGGTGTCGTGGTACATGTACATTTAGGGAAGACCATTTGATTGACTGTGCCTGACACCTGATGGTTTTCTTTTAAGGTAGCAGCTGAGGTTACTTATAGTAAATATATATAGAATTTTATGTAACAGTGAAGCTAGTTGTGTTTTTACAGTTTGCTGGCAAAAATCTCCTTGCAGAATGATGATTTAAGAATTTCTCTGTTTCTGTTTGTTAGCCTGCTGACTCTTGAAGCTCACTCTTGAAGCTGCTGGCTCTTGAAGCACTGCAGTTACACTACTACTTGCAGGAAAACTGTTGATGCTTGGAGACATAAGGCTGGGTTTCCCCTTCCCCCACATGTGAAGAAAACAATCTGATGAAAAGAATAAACTCTTTTTTTGTCTGAGCAATCTGATCACTACTCTACTCCATGCTGGAAAGGTCAAGGGAGTATTTGTGAATTCCTGTGCTATCATTTAAAATAAATATTGTAGCTCATGAAGTTACATTCAAACTAATTTCCATGCAGCATAGAATTTATTAAAAAGTAGCATATTCAGAATCCATTTAAAGATTTCTCTTTCATCTTATGTACTGTATTTATTCATGGAGATAAGTAGTGTTTAGATTATAGGAATTTTTCAGCCTGTGGCTATTTCACTTGGCACTCAATAGGTTCATTTCCAGCACTTCAGTGTATCTGATAATGAATCTACCCTTGCAATCAGAATTGCAGGACCCTATATTTTCTTCCTGTTTCCATTATTTAAGGATGAAGGATTTTCTAAAATTGCCAGAGGAAACCAAAGGCAGCACGTGTCATATGCTTCTCTTTTGCTTAACACATAGTGCCACTGACCAAGCTCAAATACTTGATACAATACTTGGAAAGGGAGTTAGCTCCAAAAGCTGTCTTTAGCTGAGGGGACAGACCTTTCTCTGGGTCTGCTTCAGGCAGAGGCGTGGTCACAGCAGCTGGTGTGTAAGTGGCTGCTTACACTATTTGCCAGCTCACTTCTCACACTGTTTGCCAGCTTCCACCTGGCACAGTTTTGGCCTGGGTCAACTGGCGTGCTCCAGGCAACATCTGGGCACACCTGGGGCATAACAGAGGGAAAGGAATAGTCTCCATAGCCCACCTGGATGAGGGAATGTCAGAAATAATCTGAACACATGCTGTGCTGCACCAGCTGTGACTCACCAGTACAGTACTCGATTCTCCTGGTTACTGAAACTCCCCAGGGATGACTCCCCACTACTTCGGTCTCAGCTGGAGTTCAAGATGTCCCTTATGTGCTTGTGAATATTTGCAAACAGCCTTTTGTTTCCACACTCACCCTTTTAAGAGGTGAGAAAAGTCTCTTGAAATGTAATGCATAACCTTTAATGAAAAATGTTCTACATTGTTACTGGTCCTGCTTTTCAGAAGCTTGTTAATGCAAATATCACATTTTGTATGCTGCAAGATTTACTGCAGTCGTAGAAGTATAGAAATACCAGAGAAGTGCCATCTGTGATGTTGAGAATCGAAACACACAGTGTTTATTCAGCTATGAAGAGTTTATTTTGCAAATACACATCTGAATATTTGTAGAATAAACTGTGTGCAAAGTGTTTCATTTTGCCAGAATTATGTTGCATATCTAATGCCTTCCCCTTCACTTCCCTGTTTTTCTCATTCTTAAAGACACAGAATGGGACAGTCTGACTTCCCAGTGGAAGCCACTTCTCTTCTTAAAAGATTTCCAGGGCTGTGGACTCCTTCTGACTTTCTTTCTTGCTTAGAGGCTCTCTGATCCATATGTGCTTCCCAGCCTAGAAGATCTCAAGGATTTCCAAGATAATTTTTTTGCCATTTCTCTTCTCTTCTCCTTGAAGGTAGACCTCTAATAAACTGAGGTAACAACATATTCTAGAATACAATCTGACATTAGAGAAACATTTGCAAATATTTTTCCCCTTATTAATTTCTAGGAATTTTGAGTTGTTGCTTTTTGGGGGGGGGGAGGAGGGGGCCACGGGGAGGGAAGGAGAGTAGCTTATCTCTGTCCCCACTACAAGTCAGAGGAAGCAGAAATCCAGTGTGATACCGATAGTTCAACAGCTTGATGATTTTGGCTTAAAGATTAAAAGTAACGATTGTGGGTGTCTATTGTTAGATATCCAAATAAAAAACCTGCAAAACTGCCAAGCAACCTTTATTATTTTACTGGGTTTATAGATTCCCACCGTTGAGACATCAGAATATTTCTGTTTAGGGAAATAATTTACATTAGATCATTCTGAACCTTGGTATGAAGGGTCCTTGCTTTGGTATTTCATAAAAATGAAAAAGAAGACAAAAATTTAGATAGTCTTATATGAATAAGCATAATATCAAGATATAGTATGAAGAACAACAAGGTTTTGAAATTTAGACTACAGATTTCTTTTTTTTCTGCATCTCTAAAATGTCGTCATTTTGACCTGAGCAATGATTCTCTCCAGGGATTAAGTAGTTTTTATACAAGGATTTTGTGCAAAAATCATCATCTAAATAAACTGAATTTCAATGTACATCTGCCTTGCTGTTTCTAGCTTGGGAAGTGTGAGGTTGTAATGATGTGAAATTGGTGGTATTGTATAATTCCCAAAAATGGTTGCTTCAGAGAATCTTCTTTTTAATGTGGAATAATTTCCAGTAGGTTTGTCACTGTCAGTTCCAGTAACCCAGGACAGCCTTGTCTGTAGCCCCGAACTACTCATTTTTCAACTTACTGTTCTAGAATGTGTCACCCTTGCCTCTATTTGTTAATTAATTATATGCTAATTAAGTGCCTTTCTTTTATTCTTTTGGAAACAGCACCTTCTCATAATTTCCAATTTACTTATCTCCAAGTATATTGCATAAGTGCTGGGAAATATGCTGCAGGATCATTTAAAAAGAAAGCAAACAAAATAGATCAGCCAAAATAAAAAATCTGGATGCAAAAAAGAAATTTAAGCATTACAACTGGGGAAAAAGGCAAGGCCTGTGGTAGCCAAGATGCAAGTATTTGTCTTCTGCTTTACTATCAAGTTTTTTAGCTCCATGGGTAGTGCCTATTTTTTCTTTAACCTATCTTTATGGTTTTTTAACTCTTTAACCCATTTTGTGACAGATTCAAAGATGCTGTAGTTTTTGTTTTTTTCTACTCACAGTAGGAAAATGATAATTTAGTAATTCTTATGGCTCACTGACTATTACAAGGAAAAACACAATGATTCATGTGCTGAAGAGGTTTGGGGGGTGGCTTCTTTTTCTTTTTTTGCTCAGAGTGAGGGAAATGAATCATTAACATAAATACATTTTTATTTAACCCCCATTTGAGTTTAATATTCATACTTTATTGATTTATTTTGCATCTAAAGCAAAATGAAACAGAGCAAAAAAAAAATACTTTTTCTTCTTTGTGCAAGGCCTTTTAAAGGTACAATTTGCAATGAGAAAATGGTGTCACCAAAGTTTTCTTACAGCTAAAATCAGCTCAGATTCTTGGTATGTTCTTGAGGAATTCACTAAGATATTTGCTGCTTGTGCAATATTCCCAAATAAAATTTCAGACTATATAAGGGGAAATGTTTGAGAGATGTCTTTGTTAATTTTCATTGTGGAGATTTGCAATCAAAGTTAGGCATTAATCTGATACATGGAGTTCATATGAATCAGTTATTTCAAAAACTGTAAATTTATACTGATGAGATAAAATTCATTCTATAAAAGTCAGATATAAGCATCTCACCTGCTGAGAACAAAAAATTAATCCTTCTCATTTCTTTTCTTGCAATTTAAATCAGGAGGCAATAGGTTTCCACTTTTCAGATTTTGTTCAAGGAAAAAAATATGGAAAGAAATTTGATTTTTTTTCTCAGAATGAAGGATATAGACTACCCTACGTGTTCAAAAATCAGTCAAGTTCTCCTGTTAGAATTGCATATTTTTTTAGGCAGCCCTTGATAATATTGCTTGGACAGGGTAAAATGAGGTATGGCAGAACAAAGACCAGCACAGATAATGCAGCACCTGTTCCATTCCATCTTTTTTAACTTTTTAAATGAGAATTATGAGGATACTAATCCTCTGTCATGTAACAGCTGGGTCATATGGAGGGTAAAATCAGTTAAAGTGCATCCTTAAACTCACTTGAACAACGTACACTGAGGCCCACAGAATTCAGCTCAGAAAATGGGATACTATTGTGGAGTACAATACAGAGAGAAAATAATGAAGGTGCTTAAGGATGATGTTCTGCTAGGAAAGAACATTAGTTTGACATGCTGCTTTAGCTTAATTTAGTGCTCCAAGGAACAAAGAAATTGCCTTGTCTTTGTTACATTGCCTAGATGATCTGGACAAACTGAATAAAAACCCCTTGGGTATCAACAGGGCAACGTAAGGGGAAAACAGACATCTAAATTAATATGATGGAATGAAAGTATTTCTACCTGAGCCAATTAGCTCCTTGAGAAGCTAGGCTTTTTCTCATCTGTCTTGCAGTTGAGGTGATAGTCTAAGGATATTTATTTCATTTAACTTTAGTCACTTTAGTAAACAGAAATTACAGGAAAATAGCTTATTCCATCTTTAAAACAGGTAAAAGGTGGCTATTTCTCCTCTTACAAGGGAAAACAAGATTTCCAAGCCAGCTAAGGGATTATTCAATAATTGCATGTTCATTCCCACATTTGACCACATCGAGTTCCCACACTGGATCTCCAGTGACCCTGAGAGGCCTGGGTTAGCAGGCAGCTTGAATTGTGTTTGGCAGTGGCTGCAGCAGCTAATGCAGCACCAGATCCCAACTCGTGCTCGTGGCTTTTCCACAGCAGCTTTGGTGACTGTTCCTGACCTTATGGCCAAAGAGAGCATGCCTCACCCAGAGAGCAGGAAGAGATTTAAAGGAATGACTCCCATTTTTTAGGCATCCATAACATTAGCCTTATATATTATATATTAGCCAGGTTTGCTTCGGCTTGCTTGTTGAACCTGTGCTGCCCTGCAGCCCCAAAGCACAGGCACAGACACAGATTAAAGGTGAAACATTGACTCTGTGGCACAGAGATTGGAGTATTCAGACAAGGATCCTGCAACTTGAGCAAAGGCTTCTGTTTCTGGGGTTGTATATGAAATTTGCATGAAAAAGTTACTGAATAAAATCATGAGTCATGCAGTGAAAGGCATGTCTGGGAAGCAGAAAATGTGTGAGGATCCCAAACAGTCAAGTGACTAAAACCCATCTGGTCTGAGTGCCCATCCTGTCTGAGTGCTTTAACCAATATATGGGAAAAGGGCAACCCTCCTCTGGTTGTATATAAAATGACTCTGAGGCATTCCTTTGTACCAAAAATGCAAGAGGGGTGTCTGACTGAATTAATTTCTAGTTAAAAATCTACTCATGCATAGAATCTAAGGTGTATGTATAGGCAACTAAGGCATATGTCTAAGACAGACAATTAATTTTAAGTACACTCCCCTTTATGGCATGTTCTACCAAACAAACTGCTTGTTTTTCAGGCAGTTGTCAGTCCCAGGCAGTCTCTGGGGCTTGAATTTTTGCATTTCTTATGAAATGAACTGAGGCATCTAAATAAAATTCTGTTGGGTTTTTTTCCCCCCATCTGGTCCCTTTCCTTCTGTTTCATTAATTTATAAAATTTCCTTCTCTTCTTGTCAGGTGCTTTGTTCTGTGAGAGACTTGCAGTAGAGAATTAATGTCACAGAATGTGTGAAGAATTAATGTTGATCTGCTACTACAATGGTATTTTCAACATAAACTCTGTGACAATACTGTATAATGCAAGACAGGAGTCTGAAATAACTGTGAAATCGCCTAGCAATTTAAGGGTCACATTAGCTGCAAAAAATATGCTTATGCAAAGCAGTGGTACTGGATACAGTGAAATATTGCTAAATAGGAGAGAACATCTCTAAAGAAGCTGAACAGAATTTGTGACCTGCCTCAAATAAAAATCTCTTTAATGAAAAGTATATGAACTCTGTACACAGTAGCCTTGAACAGAGAGTGAAGTTTTTTGGCAGATACTCATCTGATCAGAAGTCATCCTAATCGAGCTCACAAGGTCACTGTCTAAAAGAATTAATGTACTCCTGTCATGATTCAGGAGAAAATTGAGTAAGAAGTGCAAAGATGACTTTACATCTCTGTTTGGTATAGGTGTGACTGAACCCCCCTATGGTATATGATACAGCTGTCATCAGTTCAGGTCTGGTGTCTCCAGGTCAGGATGCATGATAATAGGTCTGAGTGGGTGCAGAGCAGGCTGTAATTAGAAACCTGGAAATGTGCTGCACAGTAAAATGCTTGAGAAGTTGCCACAGAGAAGGTTAATGGGGTACTTGACCAAAGCTGATGAGTGTTGAAGCAGAGGAGTGAAACTTATGCATGCACCTGAGCCTAGGAGACAAATACAACTAGTTCCATTGGCTCAGACTGCAGTTTTCAAGTTGGATTTCGAAAATATTTTGCGGACAGGGATGGGTAGATCCCTGACAAGCCAAAAAGCCAATGTGAGGAGAAGGAGGTATCTAAAACTAGTAAGAGTCCACTGGTGGAGAAGTGGGCTCTTACTAGAAAGGTTTAAATTCCTTAGATTTCTGCCCTTTCCCTACATTAAGTACCACCTTATCCTACATTAAGCACCACCTTATCCTACATTAAACCAAGGCAATGCTTCTATGGATGTGAAGAGGATGTACTTTGAGAAATCTGACTGCAAAGGCTGACAAGAGAGAGTGATAGCACAGATGTCTTTTGGCCTTCTAACTTATGTACTGCCTTCCTCACACTGGCTCGTGTAGTACTTGAATTTTTGTTTGTATAGTGATTTTTCAATCTATTAATAAAAAATACTACACTCAAGAGAATAAAATGGAAGTTATTTTTGAGAGCTCTGTTCCATAACTTCGGGATCCACTGAGTTATACATTTAATTATCACTGCAAAAGGGTGTTTTACAAACATATTCATTTCTGACTGTAAAGCAGGAACTGATGAAACAACCTGCTTCCCACGCAAAAGTTAATTTCTCCTCAAGTTCCATTGCAACATTGAGCAGTTTCTTAGCTGCCCTCTACAAGATCTCACAAATCATGACAGATTTTTTCAAATCGAAACCTGCACCAAGAGCCTAAATCGGTATTTCCAGCATGGCAATACATAACTTTAATTTCCAAAGTACTCAGTGCTTAGAAACTCCCAGTGGCCTCTGTGTAAGCTCTCACTGCTTTGCTGAGTGTTTTAGAATAAGGTTCCTTTTCAGATTCAATGATATTGGAGAAGCCCAATTTGTATCTTCAAGTCCTAAATATTTTGGATCAGTTCTTACTCATTATATCTCATTCATAGAGTTGTAACTCCCCAGAAGTTTTTGGCCAATAGTTTTGTTAGTTTCGGGGTTTTTTTGTTATGCCACAATAAAATATTAGGCTCTAATTTTAAAAAAGTCCTAATGTTGCAAAATGATAGAGAAGCCAAAAAAATAATTGACTGTGAAAGTAGCTACAAAGTAGGTCATATGGCCAAAAGCAAATCTTCTGTTCTGCTATCATATTCTTACAGAAGTGCCAGTAATATTAAGGGTATTTAAGAAATTACAAAAGCCATAAAATTTTAAGTTAAATGATGACTTGCAGAAGTGCTGGGTACCCACAAATCTGACTCAAGTCATAGGCGCTGCAAGCACTTAACACTGCTGAAAATCAAGGAAAATATTATTGCTTGCTTTTAGCTTCTGCTGATACGTCTTTATAATGCAAGGATTTCTGACAATGAGAACTTGTGATTTCTGGTGACACAGCACTGTATGAAGTCCCCAGGCTTTGCAAAGAAGGCCACCAGTAACTTTTGCTGAGACTGGTGTGAAGGTCTTGTTCCATGCTCACATCCCAGAGCTCTGCAGAAATCTTGGCATCCAGTTCATGGGATTGCACTGGTCTGGGCTAAGCAGAGGTTGTGGAAACCTTGAACTGAATGAAATGCCTCCTGAAAGGGCTTCCCACTATTCAAGGAGGATAGACAAATACTTAACTGAAATGACTTAATATGCCTTGCATAAACCTCTTGCTGATGATGAGAGACAAAAAGAGTAAAAGAATGCAAGTAGTGCTCCCTCTGTCTTTTCCTTCTTGACCCTGTTCCTCTGAGCTTTTGTCTGTTAAAAACATTGTAATATTGCTGCTACCATCTGTTCACTTGGTGAAATTGGCAGCTATGAATCTAAAACAATTCAGCTGTAAAAAAGAGAATTATTTATTATTTATTTCCCAAGAGTAATAGGAAGTTTGACATAATTTGAATGATACCTGAAAGAATAGGCAATAACATAGGAGTAAGGAAAGAGGACTGCTTTGTATGGAACAGCCTCATATCCAGAAATGAGGATCTTCCAGTTTTTATATATTGAAAATTCCTATAATAGGGTAGATGTGTGGAAAAGCTTGAATGCTTTTAAGTCACTCTGAAAACAATTAAACCTGGTCCTAATTATTTTCTTGTGTGGGTATTTTTTTATTTTTCCCCCTAAACAACCATGAGAAAGGCATCTGCTTTTCCATTCTCACACCCTTCCACTGCAATAATAAAATAGGATCAGCATTGCTGACGAGGCTGTGTCATACATTAATTTGGTTTTTTAAAAACTTTTGTGCATGAGCTATACAAAATAACAAGTGCTAGATTGTTGCAGACTAGAAAGTGAAATATCTCACAGGAACAGTTGAACACTTATCAAAATATTGTTGTTTTGAATGGGAGGTTAATTGGAGAGAAGTTATTTTTTCTCATTGAAGGCAGAAAAAAATGTGGCGAAAACTCATTTTACCTGCCACCCTTGGAACTCAGGAATCAGTCATTACTGTCTCAGAGGAACACATTTAATTCTTAATCAGCACAGTCAAGGACTGCCATGAACCAGCAAGAGATGTAGGATTACATTTAGTTGAACTTTGATATGACTTGACAAATATGTGGAAATTCACAGTGTGTTCACAGTACGAGGTTGACTGTTTATAACCCTTTGATATTTCTTCTCTGAAAGCAGTGACAGAGAACAGCTAAGCACATCTGAACAGTACAAAGCAGTCATATAAATGCACTGAATTATTACTTTTCCTCTATGTAGAAGACATTGGAACTTCTTTATTAACTACAGAAAAATATAGAGCCTTATTTATGTCCCGATCCCAGGAGGAGCAGGAGCATCTGTAATTGTTAGAGTGCCTTCTGTGCTAGAAGATGACTTCAGCAGAGGCTTTAAATGCTCAGCACTCTCAGTTTCAAGCCATTAGCATTCATCTCCCTCGAGGGAATATGGAATTATTACTCATACATGAAATGAGATGCTGCTGAGGTTAGCAGCCCTCATAGCTCTTTCCAGCTTAATGTCAAAATGAGCAAGTGTCACCAATATGTGTTTTCAACCGAGATTAAGAGAGGGCTTGAAGAGGGCTGTGCAAGGCAAGGTGGCAACTGGCCTGGATGGCAGCCTTCTGCTCGTGGGCTGCTGATGTTGCCCCACCTGCAAATGGCTCCTCTCCTGGATTATGTTCCTACTGAATCTGACTAGAAAGGATGAGAGGGTGCAAAGGCAACCACGGAAAGTCATGTGAAAGGGAACTAACTCCTTGTTCAGCCTGTATCTGGGATGCAACATTAGATTTCAAATGGTGGCTGTCAAATTCACATGGTCTTGTTCAGGGTCAATGTTCAAGGTTTCAGGGTCACCGTGGGGTTGTGGGTTTAGATTGGTGGGGCCTATTGAACATATTTTTATAGGAGATAGGTCCCATATTTAGAGAAAAATTAAAACCAAACTGGGTTAGGCTGTCATCTGACAGTAATAAAGTGGGGATACTCTTGGGATACTACAGCAAATGAGAGAAATGGTTTAACTGATAATTTAGGGGAGTGACTTTCAAAAGGGTATTTGGACATAGCAAGCTAAGGGTGCTTTTGCTGTGCTATTCCGAAGCTTGTGCTGCCATACCTTCCCTACTCTTAATACTGGTTCATGCCAGAATTAAGGCTAAGTATTTCTATCCATATTATAAGCACAGTTTAATCTCATAAGAGGTAACACAATGTCAAGAAACTGTGCCCAGACAGAAGCCACAGTGAAATAATGGAGACTGCCACTTGTCTCAGTAAGAAATGCCACTCTCAGCACAGAAATTATTCTTGACTGTATATTCCTGCCATTATAATAAAGAAGGGAGGAATTTTAATTAAATGGCACATACTGTTCAAGTTTCCAGCTTCTGAGCTTGGCCAAACCTGCACTCCAGAGCCTGCACATGATGTTTCCCCAGAGCTCCTTCTCTCTCTATCACGTCACAGCAACAGCACAGTACAGTCCAAAAAGTACAGGTACTTTTCCTTTGCTCAGTCTGTAGAAGGAGGCAGCTTGCACTGCTGTGCTGAGATACGTGCGGTGTTATTTGAGCATTATTTTTCCTTTTATTTTTTAGGCAAATAATTTCATCAATATTGCAATGTATTTAACAAATATTTTAAGACTATAAAATCAAAACTAGCTAAAAGAAGCATTTTGTTATTTTCTCTGCTTTACCTCCCCAGTACATCATCTACAGGACAAGTAGATCTTTGCCACTGTCAGTAAACCAGCACTGAAAGAACATGATTCCTGAGGACTGTAATGAAATGTGCATCAAGAGAAGGCTGAATTACTGAAGGATAAAGAAATACAATTACATTTTTTCTCTACAAGACGTGATCAGGCCACTGAGCTCACTTGTATTTCCTCTCATTCCTGGAAAAAAAATGATAATCATGTTGAGAATATTGTATTTAGTGTTTATCCAAAAAAACCACACAGTCTGGAATTCATATTCACATAAGATCATGGTGGGCTTTGTATTTTTCTATAGAAAATTATCTCATGCCATTTCCATGGTTGCCTAATCTGAAATCATACAAGCCATGTTCAAAGAACTGTGGGAAAGTGAAGCGATTGGATGGCAGTGCAGTGTAGAGGTGAAGTGGTGAAAGAAACAGTAATCATATAAATAATAGATGAAATTGCTTTAAGCACAAGAGAAGAGTGATACAGTATGTGCCCCTCAAGGCCAGTGTAACTATGGCAACAATGATGCATGTACTGTCATCATTGCAGATCAGCCATATAAATATCTGAGATGGACCATACATGGTCTGTACTTGTACTGTAGTCATTCTCTAGTTGTTTTTTCACTGCTGAGCACTCTTCATGTTTTGCCTTTACATTTTTAGATTGTTTACAATAACTCCAAAGAGAAGTCCCATGTCAGTTAATAAGTCAAGACCATTTTCCATGAGAGAGGGAGAATATGGATCTCTGTGTGTGTGTGTGTTCATATGTGTGCTTGGGGATTGGACATGGACACCAGCCCTGGGACCCTCTAACCTCCCTGCTTTTTTCAAGGCTCAGGTTTATGAGACACACCTCTTTTGGAAAGAACTGCTTTAGGCAATATTCTAGTTTGGTGTATGTATTTCACATCACTTAGACTACAGCCTAGAGAAGGAGGATTATTTTGTATATTCTCTAACTGCCTTGTACTAGCTTTGGCTGCAATTAGGGATGATTATATGAGATATTACATATCTCAGGACATGTAATTTCCAGCTGGCTCAGAACAGACTGACCTGTTCACACTGTGGATAGATAAAGCTCTTTAAACCCTCAGTGTGCAAGCCAGGAACCACAGAGGCATGAGGCCCAGAAGAATTCATACCATGTGTTAATTCTCTGCATCTCATAATCAAAACTTTCTATTCCTTCTCCTCAGTTTACAAGAACTTGCTTGTTTTAGCTATTTAACAGTGCAGTTATGTCCCTGTGGATGCTAAAAAGCAGGAGCAGAGGAATTTTCCAGCTGCTGAAGCATTTGTGAAGTTTTTCCTTTCTCATGCTTTACATGAGAAACAGTGAAACACTATTCTGTAAACTAACTCTCTATCTGACACCTGCAAGGTCTTGTTTTGGTTCACTGAAGAAAATATTTTGAATTGGGTGGTTATACCACTCAGCCACTCACTTTGGTGGGTGGCTAGCCAAGGGGCCAATCATGCAATTTCTCTCTTGTGATCCATATTATAAAAAGATGGGATTTTGGCATTAAAGGGTCAGCTTCGGCCATATCTTCTCTGACCTGAATGCATGTCGTTTTTCACTGTCCCTGCGTGCAACAGCAACATGTCCCCATCCTGCTGATACTGCTATTGCTGCCAGAATGTAAATTATGTCCACTTTATAAATGCCAGTATTCTCAGTCTTCTTTGAACATGGATAAATAGATAGCAATCCTTAAAGGTCAATTCATATTCAGAATTGCTTAACTTAATTACAGGAATGGATTTTGAAATGGCATTGTTCATCACCCTGTGGCACACTGTGTCACACTCCATCATTTACATTGCAGGCAATGATTTCTTGTCCCTTTTTGGTCTACCTGTACTTTATAAATGAGAAGTTCCTTTTGTGGTTCACAGAACATCTGAAAAGTGTATATTACATATATTCAGTCTGTCTCCTGAATTGTAAAAAACAGAATTTTCATTCTTTTGAAAGCTTACATTGCTATTTGCAGTACTGTCACTGTCTGAAAATACAGTTTAAAACAGAAACGTATCTGTATGAAGAAAGGCAAATAAAGACAAAAATACACAAACGTGGCATAGATCTGTGGGATTTGAGTTTGAGGATATCTGTATTCCCTAAACCTATAGTCATCCAGAATTGTTTAGGTCCACCTGCAAGTCTGGAAAAATTGGAAAAAACTGTAGGAGAGTTGCTTTGTGATAAACTCCATAAATGTCCTTCCCCAGTGAAATCCTAGATAAGAATCTGCTGCCTTGGTAGGATGTATTGATCACTTCTGTCCTCTGAACTGCTGCTGTATTTTCTGGCTTGGGAGATTGTACCCTTGTGGTTTCTTAGCCATAGGTGATCCACTAGGTCTGCCCTCTGCCACTACTCAGTGGTAAAGTGCCTTTACACAGCAGGTGAAGAGATCCACAGGTACTGCTGAGTCCAACAGACGGAATGACAGGGTTTGGTATTATTATAACCACTATACCACTTGAGTCTCCAGTTAGCTGTTTTATGTTCATGGATTCTGATGTCCCAAGTGGATGACAGTATTTAGTCATAAAATGTTCACATAAATAATTCAGCTGAATTTGGCATGGTTCACACTGTAGCTACATGAAGTCAGTTGCAGTCTTTTTCATGTGTGGTAAAATGCATCCCAAGACTGAGAGAACCTCAAGCCTCATCTTCCCAAAAATGTGAATTCAATTTAATGAGCCTGGCTTTGTCTAAAAGAAAATATGTTTTCAGCACTTGAAATTTTACAAACCATTTCTTGCTACACTGCATAAACCAAGTCGATGACCCAGAACTGAATATTAGCATTTAATTGGCTATTTTTCCTCTAACATTTGCTGTTACGAATTTTTTTTTCCCTCCCCTTTTCAAAGCCCTAGGTACTGAAATGTGTGGGAGAGGTTTGAGATAAGAAGTTTTCTCATGCGATTGATCAGCACAATTTCCTGAGCCTCAGAAGTGCCTGAGTGTCACAAGGCAGCAGCAGCCTAGCAACTACTCACATTTTCCAGTGCCTCACTCTGGACTAGCAGTGTATTGAGTTGCTCCTCTACACTCCACACAATTAGAACATCTTTCCTCTGAATGTCTTTAATGAGAACAATGACACCTTATAAGATTTACCTGAGTAAGAGGCATTTCAAAAGAAACACTTGATGACACATAGCTCTCATTTGTACATTCCACTCTCTGCTTTCACTGAATACCCAGCTGGGTATTGTTCCCTGGGCTGCTACATACTGCTTGAGATAAGCATCCCTCACAACTGTTTTGGTGGGGTTTTAATTGATGGATAAAATCAACACATGATTTATTATTACGCAACCATTTAACAGAGAATATCATAAGCAAAAATAAACTAAAAGACAGAAAAGAATGTACTTGTCACAATGGCTGTTGCTACAAACATCTATTTTTAAGCAGCTCTCATTTCTCAGTTATTCATTGTGTATAGAGACAAATTATACTGAAACATGTTATTGTAAGAGTAGTTACTCCTTTTTTGCGAGTGACATTTTATACATTGTATAGGATAATGTGATCCTTTTGATACAAAAGACAGAGCAGGACAGGAAAGAAAATTAAAGGTACCACAAACATTTATAGAAAAATTGTTTGAACAGGAAAATTGGAATTCAGAGCAAATGTCCAATGCTGTTTTTTGTCTCAGTATTTCAGTCCTATACTCATTATTCCATCTATTTCCATGAGAATGAAAAAACACACTGTGTAGGGAGACCTGTTGCATGAAGGCAAGCTGAATTTCTTTGCATTTCTATCAGTGGACAATTATGGATGCTTATGAAAGCAGCAGTATAATGTTGTGCTTGGAAAACCACTTTAGAGATCCGAGGAGTGGATGGAAGTTGATATGACAGAGCTTCATTTCTGCTCCAACCCTCTCTGTGAAAACCTAATATAAACTAAACCAAATGATAAATACAGAATGTCTTCCTTAATATCAAATATTGATTAAATCATAAGAATAGAGACCTTGGCAGTCTATTTAATACTGCTGAGTGTATTCACTGAAAGCACTATGTGTAACTAGGTTTGGATACCATACAATATAGATCCAGATATTATCTCCCTTTGATGTGTTTATAGATGACTAAACTCTCAGGGAGGTAGTTTTAGGCATATGCCTTAAACCTCTCAGTCTTTAAATGATGTTAGGAAGACATTTTCAAGTACAAACGTATTCATACACTGTTTATGGTTGCTGGTAAAATTGTTATGGATATATAGTTTTTACATGCTATATTGACATGTTGCCATTCTGCTTGCTCTGTTTATAGTTTCCCAAGATTATACTTTAGGGGAATAACAGGATGGTAAAGGTATCCTGAAGTGGCAAAAGCTTCTACACAAGTTGTAATGCTAAGCCTAGAACCATTTTTGTTTTAAACAAAATGGGAAGGGAAAATCAATCTGTCTTGTAATCATAATGAGCAATAATTTTTTCAGATTTTTGCTGCAGTTGAAAACCAGCTTTGTTAGTTCAATGAAATGGTAGTAAGGATTATGAAGTAATCCTTTTGATGAAAATGAGAAATATGAAATAGCATAATCATTTCATTTTAACAGTTAGACATAACAGCTTCCAAATGCACGCTGTTGAGAAACAAAGGAGAAAAGGGGCACTCTCAGCTTGTCCACTTTATGAACACAGGTCAGAGACAGCTACAGCCTCAGTGGAGTAGTTCCTTGCTTAATGAACTGAGAAATTAGTTTTTGCACTTTGGAGTACTCAACTTTAAAGAACACCTGAACATCCCTGAAAATTTTTACTGCATTGGCATCAATCAATGTTGCAGTGAAATATTTATATTTGAAGCAAAACATTTATGAAAAAAGACTAATGTTAATCTGAACTGTATTTTAAATGCCACTACCTGTAAGGCAGCATTGCAGAGGGGGAAGTCTCCTTCAGCAGTGTGGTTTTAGAGAACAGATACAGGACAATGCCAAGAGCATAGTATGAATATCTACGATACTTGTATTAGATCATAATTTCTAGCATATTAGAAGATCGCCTCATGATGTGTTTAAATCTGAAGGCAACCAGATTGCTCTCACTGGCAGGCCTCCTCAGAGATCTGCTATCCTACAGCACCGGCTGACACCATGCTAATTCAATGTCCCCTCTTCCCTAGCCCTTAGTGATCTCCTGCATCTTGGTTTGAGGGTTTTTTTGGAGGTGTGTGCTTGTGGGATGCTCATTCTCTTCTTTATATTGTTCTGCCTCAGATTAATTTCCCTGGATTTCATCGGATTAATCTCAACTAGCTGTGAGTTTGTATAGATGGAAAAGAAAGCTATGGGTGAGCTGGTCCCCAATACTCCTTTCTGAGTCAATAGTGAAAAACAGGATAGCTTAGTGTTTGAATATGTCTACCTGGCCTGGTTTTGATGTCTGCATTAGGATGGGATGCATCATATCCCAGAAGTATTTCTTTCCTTTGAATCCAGGGAGAAGCTGTATGACTATAATGAGCGATAATTCATACACAGATGTCTACATTATTTGATCAGAAGAATTGCACTCTTTGAGTGCTTTGGTCAGAATAATAACAACAACAGCAACAGAAAAAAGTCATACTGCATATCCCATGTAGCATTAAAACTCCAGATTTGGTGGGAAGTTTGGAAACACAATCACACTTCTGAGGTCAGTTAATTTTTAGGGCTTCATCTTAAACCAGCTAAGTCAACAGTACATTTTTATGGCATAATGAGGTCTTACATGCACCCTGGGATTAAAATCTCTTGAGTTAATGAGGTATTTGGTGGATATGAAAGAAGTTTCTTTAAAGATCTCTAGGTAAAACGATTTAAGCCTCTTATATGGTCAAGGATTTAATGTCAACTTGCCAATCAATAGCACTTCTGCCCCTATCAAGAGTACAAGTTGAAGGAGAGTTCACTCACTCCACTTGGTTGCATTACAAGAACTAGAAATTCCTGTTGTGAACAGCACCTCATTCTGGTGGTAACTGAATAGGGCACCTTTTGCCACTTCTACGTATTTTGAATTATGAAAAAATAGCAGAGTGCCAAAATTAAGCAAGAAATATATGCCCAGAAGGAAAAGAAGCCATATCTGCTGCCATTTTATCTGTTTCAGTTGCCTGGCAAAGCAAACTCAGTGCCTGAATCTCTTTGCAAGGTTTTGACCACGTCCTGTTGTTGCACTAATGGCAGGAGCAGCCTCTCCTTTGTTGTGTGCTCATGCTGAGGGGAGCACTGAGGCAGACCAGTCGTGGGTGGGGGAAACTGCTGTGGGCACTGTACATGCACACCTCTGGGAGAGGTAGGTGGAGGGGCAGCTCCCTGGAAACTGCACAGCCCTTCTCCTCTTCTCTTACAAGTAATTTTGTATTCACTGACACCTCCCTTTTAGGGTTACTTTGAAAGTCAAAGCTGAATGCATAGGTCAGTTAAGACTCAGATCAGGCAAAACACTCAGGCGCACCAGTCCTGTTATATTTACATGTGGCATTTTTATCACTGTAGGGGAAGTTTTAGCAGAGCTGCAGCCACAACCAGCTTTCAGACTGTTATCCAGATCACTCAGCTGAAAAAAATAACAAATCTCAGCTACTTCTCATTTGGAGGGAGTGGAAAATTTAGCCCAAATTCACTATTTGATGTTTCTTGACAGAAGACTTTTTTTTGTGTTTGTGGAAAAAAAGAAGAAAAAGAATCATCATTACCTTAAAAATACTTTTACAGAATGAAGTTTCTTCTGCTCCCTCACCTTTGCTTTGCAGATATTTATCCTGCAGTACATGCCTGGACAACTAACAGAAATAAAATTTAGACTCATTATCTTCTGAGGTGTAACTAAATCACTGTAGCAGAACTAATCTAAATGAACACCATGGGGCAAACAGCAGTGAGTCAGCAGACCTTTTGCTGCAGCAAATTTTTCTTTGTAAGTACAATACTGTTTTCGGGGTGAAAGTGTAAAAATTTGTTCAGACAGCACACTGTAAGGCACATAGATTCTGAAATTCACATTAGGAAACTCAAAACACATACCATATATCCACAAACCTTTCCCAAATGATTTCACATTTAGAAGCTACAGGACAGTGGCTTGTAGGCAAAAAGCTAGTTTGTTGAATTAAACACTTATTGCTGCCACCTACATTGGATCTAAATTGCTTAATTTAAATGACATTAATGGCACACAGAAAAAAAAAACAGATTTCCTAGAATACTTGGAAAAGTGGAAATATACCTTCTAGCCACGTGATATATTTTTGTCATGACATTGAGGTGTAAAATACAGTCTTCCAGGGCTATACTCCTGGCCACTACAGACAAAATTTGAGATTATGGCCTTTTTATCCATTACACATATAAAATGTTTAATTAGCACACTCCCATTGAAACTACAAAGCTCTATTGGTGAATATTTTTAAGAAGCTTGTTCAATAGCCGAAAGAATAAAATGTTTTAAATCTGCAAATATTTAGAGAAATTCTGCCATATGGCACATGGAATTAATTTATCATTACTAGGAATTATTGTGCTGGCTAATATCACGCAAAAGAAATATACTTTCATTATATCTATATATTTATGCAAATTTTTCATCCTTCCATTTCTAGGCACAAAAGGACTGGGATGGTGGGCCCCTATGCTACAAAAGGGAGAACATTCTCCTTTGACTCAATAGAAAGGTGCAACAAGTCTATGGGCCTGCTCTTTGAAGAAAATGGTAATAAATTAACCCTGCAATATAAACTGTGGATGAACTGAATTAAATAGGTGTATGCTACCCTGACTGAAGACACTTTCTTGAACTCTCTAGACAATGACAGGGCTCAGCTGCTTCCAAGACTAAGCTCTCAAGGAAATTTTGATCCCAGAGACAGGACCAAAACATTTGTCATGACTTTCAGTGCTTTTTCTCTACTCCGAGCATTGTTAAAGTTTCCGCACAATAGTGAGCATGAGGGTTTATGCAGAGAACAAAGAGTTCATTTTTGACAGGAACCTGAAGTCTTATTGATGAAATGAAAACAAATGATGAAACATCAGCAAAAGATTGGAGTAATGAGGAAGAAGTCATTGAATCAGATCAGTTCTTTCATCTTATAACATGGTCCCTTTTTTCAGTCCTATAAACAGGGAATGGTGGTTGGATGCCTGCCGAACACAGGGTAGAGATGGTGCTACATTGTCTACTCTAAGTTGATTTTTCATCCTTGTTTTTAACTTTATAGGATTCTAGAAGCAACATTCAAAATATTTGCTGATCTATGACACCAGTATTAATGCTGTCGAACACATGAAATCCGATTAATTTAACAGAGGTTGTACGAGTGTTTTAGAACTGTTTTTTTTCCTCTGGAAACTGGAGGTTATCTTTAGAAAGTTGTTATTAAACTGAGAAATTAGGTTCCGCTCTAATTTCTTTAATACCACCTCTGTCTATGGCTTCACCTGTAACACTAGTGACATTCTTAGGAAGAAATTCTAATTGCTTTGGATTATGTTTTTAATTGCTTTTTTTAAGCCCATTGCACTGGTTTGTGGAAAATGTCAGATGTCTTTCCCAAATACCCACATCAAGAGCATTGCCACTGAGTCAGTCCCACTGTTTTCATCAACAGTCTTGATTTCCGAATTCAGATCAAAATCTGACACTCCAAAACACGCCTTGAGAGTATTAGAGAAACATGAGATGACAGTACTCTGGCCACAGCTCTTGGAGAGCTGGGCCTCATGTGTCAGTAGGTTTAACAAGGATGATGTGATTTCCACCATTACAACTTGTTTGAAAGATCATTTTATGATGGTACTAACCCCTACTGGGAGAACATTCCTGTACCCATACTAACATGCAAAACTTTAATTGTGTTTATACTTGGCAGTGCTATAGCCAGTTTTAAACTGCCACGTACAATTTCAGTGGTGCAAAATGTTTGCAGTTAAAAAGAACATTGTTTAACTGATTTCAAGCTCAGCACCAAGACCAAATGACATAGTCAGTGCTTCTATAAACCTGACAAAACTCAGCCTACAGATGTAAAAACTTACTCTTTATTTCAGTGGGAGCTGCATAAATGAATCTGGAGGTGGAATATATTTGACAAGGGCTTTGCTGGTGTTAGGAGCTGGACTTCTATGACCCTTGTGTGTGTCTTTCACCTCAGGATATTCTGTGATAATACGAGTCATTATTGCTTCTATGGATGTTAAACTGGGGAATTCAGTATTGCTTCAGTGTCAGTATAAGGTTTTGGTCAACATTTGTCATGTGTGTGAGTCCAGGCCTCCATCTTTATGATTTCTGGTGCAGTGTAGAGGCCCTGGCTCTGCAGGTGCTCAGACCATAGCATCTGAGTGCTCTCTCAGAGGAGACTGGGGCCAGTTTGGATCCTGATGGAGAAGAATGCTAATTTAAGGCAAATGGGAAGAAATTTTACTATCCAAGGAAGAGTCACAGAAGAGGCTTAGTACAGTTGGATACATGGAGTAGGACACAGGAAGGCCATTGAGAACTCCCAAGAAAAGTCCTAGTGTGGAAGGAGGGTTTTTAGGAGGAGTCTGAGCTGGGCTCTTCCCAACTTGCAGCTAGTGACGGGATCCCCAGTGGAGTATCCATGTAGCATGGATCCCCTATGACTGCAGCAGCTTGCAAAAGGACAAAACATCTGCAGAGTCGCTCCACAGCCAGGGGTAACCATAAGGATGTAGCCCAGCTGTGAGCAGGAGGCAGAATTTCTCTTCAGGAAATGCATAAAGTGCAAGCTGGCTGAATTGCCGTTGCTCTGGAAACCGTCCTTTGAGTATCTTTACTCTAGTAAGTGTAATTTCTCAATCATAACATTACCCTAATAATGTTCTGTGTTTTAATATCCTCTCTTAGAGCCAAAAGAGAAAGGGGAAGGGAGAAGTACAGCTGATTGCAGATTGAAATAAGTGAACATACATTTACCTGAATATATAATACTGTAATAAGCACTGCATTAACCTTTATTTGAAGGACTGATTAAAATAATTGCAAAGGCATGTATTTGATGGTATGGGTGTCTAACCAGATTTTTAAAAATGTCTTCTGTTTTGCCTTGGGGTTAAGATCCATGTAAAATCCACTCATGAGCCTTGAAAAACAGTAAGAGTAGAATGGTGCAACCATGGGATATTTTAAGGAACATATCCAAATCCTGTTTAAGAAAAAATATAAGTTTATAAACCAAGATATTTAAAAGGGCATAAATTCTTAGATGTTGTTTTTAAACTAATCCATGGCTTCTTTTCTTTATTATTCCTATAAGAATAAAAAGCCATCTCCTTCTGTATTTCTTGTAGCTTTCACAGTGTTTTGTTGTTTGAAGTAACTTCTCGTAAGAAAATAAGGCTGGTGGGTTGTCCTTTTTTCCACACAGAACGAAACAGCAGTGGCATTGAAATGACAAAGAAATAATCATCAAAAGCTGCATGAGATTTATATTTTTTTTCTTACAGTTGTTAGAGAGGATAAAGCTTTTGTTGCCAGCAAAGCAAGGAAATATTCAGAGGGGATAAATATCCATGGAAACATCTGTCCCTGAAGGGAATGAAGGCAGAAGTCAAAGACACGGAGCATGTACAGTTGGATAAATTAGTTCATTGGTATTTAGGAGGGATGATTTCTGGTTTTTTAAAAAAATAGAATCTTTGACAAATAAAAAGCTCTTATTTCAGGAGCAGAAGCTCAGACTTTTGATGACAGATTTTGTGGGTGACAGATTAGTTGAGAGAGTCAGAAAAGCATTAAAGTATGCAGTAAGGAGGAGACAACAGAGCAATCACCAAACCACAGCATCCGATTTCACACAGATCCAAGCCCTGTGGGCCACAGAAGGTACAGCTGTACACGTAGCATTTTGATGCCAAGGGCATAGATAGTAATCAAGGTGTTTTGCAGATGTCCATGAACTGATGAAATATGGTGAGAGCAGTGTTTGTGAACCTCAGTGATACATTTTTTTCTGACTAGGGTTTATGGATAGTGATTGTAGTTTATTCTATAAGAATTGGATTGGCAGGTAAGAGGTTATTAATTTAAACTCATGGGCAATTCAGAGTTATGTGGCCCAGAGTGTTGTACACTACAGCTCTGATCAGTGAAAATTAAAGGCTAGAGAGCTGTGGGCCTCTGTTAGAGACTACCAGATCTCCAGGCAGACTACAACAGCACAAACCAGTTCTTGAACATCCACACCTAACACCTGAGACAAGAAATGTCTTCTTTAGTGTACTCCTGACCATGACACAATTTCAGGCTGACCCAGAGGACCCAGATGATCTTTTCACAAGCCCCCCCAGCCCTTATATGCTCATGTACAATACACTGCATATAAAAAGGGTGCCCAAAACAGGGAACCTCAACAGAGACATTAGGTTTTTGCCTTAAACTGCAGGGAGCTTTCTGGTAACATATTTAATAGAGAGATATATTAGTATGCTAAAGGTTTACAACACTTTTGGCATCCAACTGTTTTATCTGAATATATACGGAGTGATATGCTGAATGACACATTTGGATACTGCAAAAAACATTCATAAACTGTTCTTTGTACTGGTCATGTAATGATGATGAATGACATTTCTAGACATTTCTTTCCTTCTTTTTCACTTTCATGGATGTGGTAGTGTAGAGGTAATTTGAACAAGTGGTCTTTTTTCCACTCAGACTCATCAAACTGTGTTTAACAATAATAGCAAAGGGAAAGGCTGCTTGGATTTTCATTGCACACTGCAGTATGCTGGGAAATAGTCATTTCAAGGACAGGTAAACATAGAGAAATAAAGCAATTCTGCTGATGCTTTGCTTCTGGTGACAGAAGTTTGGCTTTCCTGGTGTGCAGAGACACAATATTTGGATTTTATGTCTTTTAAGGCTTGACATCTCATACAATTTAAAGCACAGATTTGACTCTGACTTGTATTTATTTGTTTAGTGAACTAAACCTTGTTATATAATTTCTAGACTGCAGAAGAGTATGCAGTAGTACAGTTCCATGTATATACCACTTCAGGTGATTCAATTAAGGCAAATTATCATGTCTAATGACTATTTATAAAGACATTGATTATTTTCATTGTTTAGGAAACAGTTGTTTGTTTGGATATTTTTGCAAAGATCTAATATACATCTATATAACCTTATTGGATCTTTATATTACTGGATATATATCTCTAGCCTTTTTTACTTGGGATATTTGTATCCAATAAAGGACCTTTGCCAACAGCTTCCCTGTCTTGGCCTCAGCACTGTGTCCTATACTGGAGCTTTCAGCAAGTTCAAGAGAACCTGAATCCTAGTAAAAACTTTATGTCTTTTGCAGCTATGAGCTTGCAGTGAACATGCTCATGTTTCAAAGCATGAGTATTTGATACCCAAGCAGTATATAGTGCATAAGCAAACACGTATTTGTATCTTTAGGGGAAGTATCCTTCTTTAACACCAGTGTTTAAGTCTCTCTTCCCACACCGCAGTTTTCAAAGTTCTTACATCAAGACCCCACTGCTGCTGCTTTAGACATGCTTGGTGAGACTCATTTAACCTAACTGCAATATCTTAAAATCTATGCATTTATATCCTGGTTTCAGCTGGGATAGTGTTAATTTTCTTCCTAGTGGCTGGTACAGTGCTGTGCTTGGGATTTAGTATGAGAATAATGTTGATAACACATTGATGTTTCAGTTGTTGCTGAGCAGTGCTTCACACTAAATCACAGACTTTGCAGCTTCTTGATCCCTGCCAGCAAGAAGGCTGCAGAGAAACAAGTAGCTGGGAGGGGACACAGCCTGGACAGTTAACCCCAATGGACCCAAGGAACATTCCATACCATATGGCATCATAGTCAACATATAAGCTGAGGGGAAAGCTGGCAGGAGGCCACTGTTCTGGAACTGACTGGTGCCAGTCAGCAAGTAGTGAGTAATAGTTTTTCATTTGCATCACTCGTTTTTCTTGGGGTTTATTTCTCTTTCTTTAGTTCTTTTAATTATTATTATTATTATTATTATTATTATTATTATTATTATTATTATTGTTATTGTATTTAGATTATTAAACTGTCCTTATCTCAACCTGCTGGTTTTCTTACTTTTACTCTTCCCGTTCTCTCCCTTGTTTCCCAGGGGAGAATGAGTGAGTGGCTGCATGGTGCTTAGTTGCCAGCTGGGATAAAACCACAACAATTTACATCCATTCTAAATGTTTGTCTAAGCTAAGTAGCACTGAAAGTGTGTATTTCTTTTTATTCTCTGTTACAAGACTTGAGGCAATTAGTTGAAATGTGTAACCTTTGATTCCTTACTTGCCACTAAACAGAGATAAATCCCAACCTCTGCTTTCACACACTCCATTTCCTGAGCAGCTGCTTGTTTTAGTTCACTCTGCAGTTGTGTTCACTGCACCATCTGTAATCTTCTGGCTCTTAATTGTATTTGTGTCAACCTGAGGAGCCTAGAAACATCTTTATGATGAAGTACTCTAGAGAGCACTCAGAGCCTGCACCACCACAGAGCTTCAAGGTGCTCTGTGTGGTGACATCTCAGGTGACAGAAGCAGCACTGTTACCTTAGCACAGCGTTGCATCCATGCAGGCAGGTAGTAAGCTGTGTCCTGCTTCAGGCTGATATCAAGGATATATTGCTCCCAGTTCTGAAGCATATTCTATTGCCAGTGTCTCTGAGCTCCATGCACTGGTCTACATGGTGTAGATGATTTATTCTCCTATCCCTTCAGTCCCAATAAATCACAACACAAAAGTCAATGGATATATTGAATCACATACTCTCCTCAAAAAGTAACTTCATAGTTCCTCATGCTGCATGTTGCCACTAATTCATCGGGAATTATTCCTGACTTACATTGTTGAAAATGTAATCAGCCTGAAGATGAGTGGGGGTGTAAATGAAGCTGCTGCAGTTGATGGTATTTTTGCCTCACTTGCATGTACTGGATTTAGGTTTTCTGACAGTTTTTCTACAATAAACATGTATTAATGACTTACTAAGCAACCACAGAAGAGTCCATTTACCTTGTCATTGTTTCCTTATATGGGTCACATTTGTTAGCAGCATGTCTTCCTCTGCAATACAAGCATTTACTGGATCCCCAAATATATCAGGTTGCATTTTGACTTCATTCATAAATAAAACTTGTTATTCTGGGGTGGGTTTATTTAAAGAGGTGGGAGGGAAGCCTTGTTATTATGTTTTTGGCTTGTTAAACCTTGTGAAATATATATTTATGTTTCCAGGAAAAATTTTATTTTATGCACCAAAGGAAATCTTGGTGCAAATTGACAACTCATTACTTATCAGGAAAAAGTTTTTCATCCAGAGAGGGGCTGAGCACTGGAACAGGCTCCCCAGGGAAGTGGTCACAGCACCAAGCCTGACAGAGTTCAAGAAGCATTTGAACAATGCTCTCAGGCACATGGTCTGACTCTTGGAGTGTCCCAGGCAGGGCCAGGAGTTGGACTCAATGATCCTGATGGATCCCTTCCAACAATGACTCTATGATTCTTTGTGAAAGTAGGTATCTGGAAATGTTTTTCCATCACTGAATTTGCTATTTCCAAAAGAAGGAAAGCTTAAAACATTTTGGATTCAGAACTATCAAAATGCTCATTTCAATATTTTCTGCTCCCCTGATATCTTGACTGGAATGTTTACATTAGATATTAATATAGTAAAATCCAGGTTGAAACATTTAAAAAATTAAACTTATTTGATATTATCAGAACATAGCAAGAAAATAGCTTTCACTTATTTCATTTACACTTTGGGCATAACTGGCTCAAACTCAGGAAATTCTTTTAATAAAACTACCCTTTCTGACAGAAAACTAAGTTTATTTTTTCCCTGTTCATTCATATACTTTTTCACAGAATTTTTAATATTGTCCTTTATATTTTTTATTACAAAATAAGAGACATTCTGCTACAGTTGGACTTTGGTTCTAAGTAGGCATTGATGATTCAGTCTAGAAATTAAATTGTCATGATTTTGCTGCTTTTCTTGTCATTTTTTGCTGCAAAGAATAATTTTAACTTCTGAAAAACATACTTCATTGCAAGATACGTGGAAAAGATAAAGGAAAAGGAAATCGAAAAGTAAAAGGAAATGGAAATGGAAATGGGCATGGAAATAGAAATGGAGATAGAAATGGAAGTGGAAATGGAAATCATGTGTGCCTCTGCAGAATTACTTTTTTTGTTCATATAGCACAGTACTAAACCCTATCTCAGTAGAATAGGGAAGATCGTCTAGTTGATTACTATCACTGGAATGTGGGGAAAAAAGCAGGTGAGAGCTTCCTATTTATCCACTGTGAAAGAAATCTTGTGGTAAAGCACCGCTGGAAGAGCAATCCTTTTTAAAATCAAAGTATGCCAGCTCTCCCTCTCCCTGATGACATAAGAATCCCAAGTAGGATTTCTGAAATAAGAAATCATGAAGATAAGACAGGTGGCTGAATGTTTCTACCTTTTAAATTTATTTGTTGTGGGATATTGTTATTAAAGACAAAGTGGTATGGGAGTACCATGAGTAACAATCCTTTTTTTTCATCGTGAGGATTTAATATTCATTCCTGAGGCTACCAAGTTGTGACATGAAACTGTTGTGGGAATTCAGCCATATGTTGCACACTTGGAAATGGCTAGCGGAAAGCAAAATGTGTCTTGACCCAAATGAGGCACAGCAATGAGAAGTAATCTGTGACTGAAGGTCAGAAGTGACATCATAAAATTGCCATTTTCCTTTGGTTTTGCAAGCAGATGTTGAACTACACAGACTGGAAAGAAGGGAGACTGTTTTCAGAATTCTTAAAGAATTAATAGTAGCACAATGAGCATGGACCTTCCTTGTTTTTTTTTCTGGAAAGCTGTTTCTGGAATAGGTAACCCAGACTATGCAGTTTTCTCTTTTGCTAAAGCTTAGACACATTGGAATGAAGGTTGATGTGTTGGTCTTAAAACAAACTGCATACTCATATAAAATATAGTTCTACAGTACTCTGAAAATGAAAACATAAAAAAGTAATTGCTTGTTGTTTTCCTGTACAGATTTACAGTTGATTTGCCTCCCTGGAAGGTTGCAGGGACAGTGGAAGCAACACACTCCAGAAGGGAGCAAGGTAAAGCACCTATGCAAGGAGATTCAGTTTCCACAATGCAATTTTAGTGTGTTCCCAGCAAGCAAAACTAAAGAGAAAGGTGTCTGGCTTGGTGGCACCACTCACCTTAGCAGTGAATAGAAAGTGTGGAAGACCACCTAGTTTGGGACTGATCTGTATCTTCTGTGTAGTGTCAGCATACATTGATGGGAGAGACTCATCCAGCTCCATAGCTCCACTCAGTGCCAAACCCAGCTTAGTGGTCAGCTAATCTTTCCATCATGGTATGACAGGATCATGCAAAATATTGCATGGACAGTTTGAGTACTGTTACAGAGTAAGAGGCCTTTTTAACTCTTCAGTTGGGTTTTGGAGGAGCTCTTAGAACCATAGAATCACAAAATCACAGAATTATTTGTGTTGGAAGGGACATTTAAAGGTCATCTGTTCAAATCCCCTGGCAATGAGCAGGGATATCTTCAACTAGACCAAGTTGCTCAGAGTCACATCTAACCTGACCTTGAAAGTTTCCAGGCATGGAATTTCTACCTCTTTTTATTTTATTGTCTCAGTTCTGTGAAATTTCTACTCACAATGGCATCTCTTTCAAGGAAAGAAAAGAGTAAATATAAACAATCATATTATCTTAGTGATCAACTATTAAATTCAGTTTATATAAAAACTTAGGCTATTGAGCCAGCCTTTCTTTTTCAATGGAAAAGTTCTGAAATATATGGGGTTTACAAGAGTAAAGGAAAGAAAGAAGCATACAAAGATTATAAATTTCAGTACAAGTTTTCTTTATGTTCTCTCAGCCCATGCTAGAATACCTCTCTCCAAGATTTGGAATGTGCAGCATTTTTCTTTGATTTAGTTACACTAAGAAAAAATTCAATCCCTGATTTATAGCTGTTGCTTTTGTTGGTAATGCACAAAGAGCAGAATTCTTGCTTCCAAAACTTTGGTGATTCTGCAGTGATGACAATACTATCAGGCTTTCTGTCTGGCAGTGAGGGCAAGAAGTGTGACAACAGCTCTGAGGAAGACGAAATGCTAAGTGTGAAGTGTAATTTTTTTAGAGATTATTTCTAGTGATTTCCCCTAAGGAACACTAGGTTTATTTTTTATACTTCCTTTTAGTCTGAAAGATAAATCTTAAATTTTTATATTTAAACCAGAAGGTATAGAAATAATACTTACCTATATTATCACATCTAGAAAGTAGAAAATATAGGAAGTATAGAAATCTGGTAACATGTACTTAGGAAATAAGAAGAGCCTACATCCTTTCATGTGACTGCCAAGTTCTGAAGATGATCAAAGTTAATCAGCAAAGCTGAGAAGCACTTGGTGAACCTCTATAATGGTATGGCATGGTACAAGCATATCTAAGATTAACTGCCAGTAAGGATTATGTCTGCTATAGAGAATATCTGTGTTTTATACAGATTTTATTTTATGTTCAAAGGTTCTTACACTGGTGTGGTGAAGCTACTTTGGAAGATTATAAATATTTTATTCTGCTTTTGTGCTGGAATTCATACATTAGTATTCCTACTTTTCATTATTTCTGTTTTTTTTTTTTTTCCCATTCTTATTCTTTTTTTTCCTTTAGCTTATAAGTGTGTGTATGAAACCCTGTGAAACTGAGGAGGAAGGTGAGTGAAAATGTGTAAGGGACATGAGGCAGTAGGGGCTGAGAGTGTGGTTGGGTTGCAGAGCAAGGTGGGAGGCTTCCTGAGTGGTGAGCCTGTAGAGGCAAGATTTCCATTAACAAAGTTAACAAATATTCTTTTCCATCTTTATAAGAAAAAATATAGAAAAAGCTTTCACAAAAGGACAGCAAGACAGTACTGATCAGTTATAGGCTTTAAACATGTACTTTGGTTTGTGGGCAGCTCATCAAGGAAAAGCTGTAAAATAGGTCTGGGAGCAAATAAACATCCCCTCGTGTTTCTATTCTGAAGAGCAGCCTCAAAACCTGAGTGACAGGAGGAAGATGTGCCCAAGGGCACCATGAGGATTTGGCCATGCTGAGGGTGGTAGTGCCCTGTTACATCTCCTGCACAAAGCTGGGGATGATGCCTTAAGTTTTAACTTTTCTATTTTTCAAATCCTGTACTGCCTAGTGTGTAACTCTGAAGTTTCTTGTGGCCTGTTAGCTGCTGTTCTCTCATGCTGGTTAGACATAAAAAAATCTCTCTAGGTTTCCACTTCAAGGACACCAGGCCCCAAAATATGTAAACTAAAAGCCTCTAAAGGCAGGGCAAACTTGGGGTAATTACATCATGAACTGAAGTTATAATTGGAGAATTAACCCTGATATGCATATGGACCTAACTTATAAAAGTGTGAAGAATCGGTGACCTGGGGTCCATCTTGGGCGTTGCCTTTTGACTGCCCAGGGTGTACCTTTGAAGGCCCTTCAAATAAATACCTACCTTTATTCTCTTATTCTTGTCTAGTCTCTGTGTTTTAAGTAGCCACCTCAGGCATCAGGGAGGGGTGCAATGTGGGCAGAGCAGAAAATTTGCATTAGCAGCATTGCAGAGGGATACCAGAAGGCTGAGACTACCTCTTGGTTTGCAAGGGAAAACTGACTTCCAATTTGTATTGTCTAGGGATGTGCTCAGGGCAGTGAGCTCAGCTCCTCTGCAGAGGACGCAGTCTTGTGGTGTACTGGAAATGACGCGCCCATTCAATAAGTGACACTGATGAGAACTGAGGGGAGGCCATCCAGTACCTCTCAGCTGGCCAGATTTGATTAGGGAGCTGTGAGGAGGCTCTTGCTGGGAAGTTTTATACTAAAGAATGGCTGACTCAAAAAAAATATCCGTGAACAAGTGAAAAGCTATTGAGCTCAGCACTTACAATAATAAGGAGGCTTTTGATTTCTTTTATTGTAATCAGTCCTATATCTGCTGGCAAAACTCTGGACTACCTGGGATGAAAGTTTACACTGTGTTTGCTGTAAAAGTGTCAGGTGGGAGTGTTCTTCATCTGCTGATTTGAATGCCCAGGAATACAAACCCCTACCCTCAGAGGCAATCTACTTTTCATGCTTTACGAAAATGAAAGTAGATTGATTTTTGTACAGTCAAGGTTTCATGTATTCTTAGCAAGGGTGATGCCTGCCATCTGTTCTAGGACAGAGTCAGAGCCTCTGGGACTGGCAGAACATGCCTGGACTAAATACTCTGTAAGGGATGGTGGAAACAACCTTCATTATGTTTGATCAAGGAAAAGACCTATAGCACCTACCAGTGCAAGGTGCTGCTTTCTTCTGGAAATTTCAAAACTAAGGCTGTTTGTGGGAGGTTTAGGTTGGATATTAGAAAAAGGTTCCTTACCCAGAGGGTGGTTGGGCACTGGAACAGGCTCCCCAGGGAAGTGGTCACAGCACCAAGCCTGACAGAGTTCAAGAATTGTTTGGACAATGCTCTCAGGCACATGGTGTGATTACTGGGGCGTTGTGTGCAGGGCCAGGAGTTGGAGTCAGTGATCCTT
The DNA here is from genome assembly GCF_041296385.1 of Aphelocoma coerulescens. NCBI lineage: Eukaryota > Metazoa > Chordata > Aves > Passeriformes > Corvidae > Aphelocoma > Aphelocoma coerulescens. The sequence continues at coordinate 116,313,295 of NC_091015.1, read as the reverse complement.
GTGAGTCCCTTTCAACTCGGTTTATTCTGTGATTCTGTGACTGTGTGAAACTGAGTAATACATTTAACTGAGAGCAGCACAGCTGTGGCTATGCAATGGGAATAGGATGGAAGAGGCCAAAAGCAGTGAGAAGCTATTTAATTAGAAGCATCTAATGATAGGCTAAAGCATTACCTCCGGTCTCAAAGAGAGTGATCTTTCACATGTCGAGTTATTTCCATGAGAAAAGCAGCAAGGTCATTGCATCTTCACTTAAGAGAATCTGAAATTTGTCAGATGGGGAAGAAGAGAGAAGGTAAATATTTTAAAGGAGAAGAATACACACTTTTTAAACAATCTATGAATACTGGAAAAGGACATTAAGTCATACTAGGGCTGGTTTTCATTAATGACAAAAGTGCATCTATTTCTTCTCATCAGGCTATCATACACCAATGGAAATGAGAAAATAAAGACAACATCCTGAGCCTACTGAAGTAAATTAAAATACTTCCAGTTACTTCATAGGGCCATTTTTTTCTCATTACTGATGTTATCAGCAGAAAAAGTATATTGAGAGAGGAGCCAAGACTGTGGTAGCAATAGTCCTCATCTGACCTGAGGAATGTAGACAAAATGGTATTTTTTAACATGTACATGAAGAGACGAGAAACCTTACCTTACTATAATTTCACTTTTCCCACACTGAATTCCTCATTGAGGGCAATGAGAAAGTCATGACTCCAGGATTAACCACCAAGGAAAATGTTCTCATATCACTATGTTCCAGAGTAAGAAGAATAACAAAAATCCTTGCCCGAATAAAATCATCTATTTATTTTTTTGTTCTGGAACACAGTGATGTCAAATGATAATGACTGTGTCTAATTTTAAAGTTGTTTTCTATATTAAACCAGTGAATTAACAGAGCAAAGAACTGGTTGGACTCCTTACTCTGAGCTGCTCTTGACTCGTATGCAATTTGGAGCTTTTTGGAAATTATGTTTTCAAATGTGAAAAAAAAACTGCTACAAGTGGGTGCATCCTTGATAGTTAAGACAGTCCCCCCCTTATACATTTTGTATGATTCTGCACAGTTTAACAATATAATAGGAGGGGAAAAGTTTAAATCCAACAGAAAGTCTAGACAGGATTGCACTGGATGGATGTCAGTATCACTCATCAGGCAGCATTCCCCCCTTCAATATCCTTGACAGCAGCAGGAATAATTATAGCCAAGTAATGCTGTTACAAAAGGAGGTTTTAAAAGGGAAGCTCTCTGTCAGGAACAGCCCCCACGTCTTCCATTTGACCCAGACAAGTAATTTTTCTTTCTTTCATAGATCCTGGGGAAAAATTCCACAGCTGTTTCTTTCCTCAGAGGCTTGTCCACTACTCTCCTGCTGGGATGTAACCTTCTGCTTTGGTTTTAGCAGTGCTGTGGCTGTGAACCGTGATAATTTTACCAGATGTTTATGTCTTGTCATTGAGATTAAAGACCTGAATGTTTCCCAGTCATTTCTCTTCCTAATTTGCTGAGGAAAAACTGGTTCTCACAGGTATTGCAATATTCAAGCTAAGCTCTGTTTCTATAAAGTAACATAAAAGTATGGTATAAGTAGTGGATCTTAGAAGGCAAATAAAGGCCAAGGAAAAATGTAACTTAGAGAAACCATGTCCTCTTAAGACTGTTGTAAATAACAGAGGCTGCAAAAATATTTTGCCAGGTCAGCTCACTTTGACTTACATTTCTCTCTTTCTCTCCTGCTGTTTTCTTTTTTGTTTCTTTTCTCAACAAGATTTGAAAAATGGAGACTCTAATTTGCATCTGGCACAAGTCATGTATCTGTACCACTGCCCGCATTCCTGATAATCCATGTTGCTTTACTGTGCTGAAGTTATATAAGAAAGTAAAGCTCCCTATACTCAATTCAGTAGCTGAACCTCTTGTCATGATGCCGAACTTTTCCCCCTCTCCTCAGAGTGTTGTTGAGGATCCCTTTGGATTAAAAAAAAAAACCCCAGATTCTTTCTCAAAAAAACTGTAGGTCAAATTTGACATTTGTAGAACACCAAAGCCTGTCTCTAATGTGTGTCTCTGTCTCTCATTCACAGAAACATTTATCCGTTTCTTTTTCAGTTCACACTTCTCACTTACAAGGATGTGCTATGTTTCTACCTTTACAGGCATTATTATGCAAAGCTATATTAAAAAAACACATGACTTTTCTTGTGGAAGTGATTAAGAGGGATTCACAATCTGATCCCAAATCAATCTTGACTTCACTTTCACAAATTTTAAACCAAGCCTGGGTTATGGTACAGATGGCAGCCTTAACATATATAATTGTATTTTTTATTAACTCTTAGAGCATCATGCAATTAGGGTACCATACTTAAGCATCTATCCATATTGAGAAGAATATTCAAAATATTTGATCCATATTTAAGTATGAGAAATATCTTGGTTACAATTAAGTATGATTCACAACTCTCTTACATAATACTGTATTTAATCACAAGTTCAGCTGGCTCATTCTTCAAGTTCACTTGAAATACATATGAGATTTCAGTATAGTATTACAGTCACTTGGAGAGTCTCCCTAGAGTCATTAGCAGCTCTCTTGACTTAGCCAATTAATAAAGGTTAAATAATAAATTTTGTTAACTTCCTCCTGTCATCTCATAACGAGAACCCAGAAAAACAGGATAATAAAAATGACAGATTTTTTCTTTCTAGTTGCCTCTTCCCAGTTCCAAGTCTAATCAAACCCAACTATTTAAAGACTCACTGAAAGCACAGAATAAATTTCAAGACACATTGCTTCTTAAAATTTCATTTTTAAAATGAATAGATTGGTTGGTCTGTTTATTACTACTTATATCAGTGAAATCTTCTGAGTGATGTTGGTTCTGATTCCTCATCTATTGCTTACAGACTGTCTTGGGGTGACTTTATGATGCTGTGTCGCCTATCACGGCTCTATGCCCAGCCATGAATCCTGTTCCTTTCTGTGTCTTTAAGGCAGGCCCGAGGGGTGGGAGGGGGGAAGGCAGTGGAATTCCTTCAGCGCTGTGTTCAAAAACACTGATAACTTGTTTGCTGGCTTCTCAGCTCTTGGCTTCTGCAGCTGGGAAGAGAGATGCATTCCTTTGCTTTATAACTAGCTTCTTGTTCATTAGCTGAGGAAAGAGGTTTCCTGGGACTATGGCTCCTTCTTCTTCTTCTTCTCTTCTGGACTGTTCAGTAGCACCAGAACATCCAACCAGGAGGCCCTACACCATGGCCCAGGGGGGCCCACACCAAACCCCAGCTCCCGACAGAGAGCAGAGCCATCACCTACAAAGAACTCTGAAACTTCCCGGGTTTTCTTCACAGCGAGAGGTTTTATTATTTAACATGATACATTCTTTTTTCTTCCATGCCTGCATGCACTTTGCTTGTTAAGTAAATGGGTTTTTTCACTTTCCTCTGAGGAATTTCTTTCTGGACCTGGTGGGTGAGGAGCTGCTGAAATCTACCTTCTTATCAGAGGGACATTCATTTCAGACAGTTTCCTCTACATTTGTCTCAAACCAAGACACTGACTAAACAAGATCTGGTCTTTGATGGATAATCCATACAGTCACTTTCAGCTTTTAGAATTTATATCTTTACTTCTTAGAGGGTGTCAGTAGGCTTGCTTTTAATCTGTTTTTGAAATCAGATTCATCCTGTAAAATATTGCAAATATTGCTATCTGGGCAGAATAACTCAAATAAGAATAAAAAGCAAAAGCAGGCAGACTATTAAGATGTATGTAGATGTTTCTATCAAATAAAGGAGAATAAGAAATACAGCAAGTATTTTTGCAGCATGATCATATTGCACAGGGGAAACTCATATACAGCTGCCATGTATCATTATAGTGGAGATTTCAGTCCCCTCTTTCATAGTGTAACATCCTTTGACATCATTTAAAAATCAGCTTATTGCCTAAAAATTCATGGCTTATCCACAAATAAATCATTATGCATATAAACCACAACGAATCTAAAAACAAAAGGCTTTTAAGAAATACCAGGCATTAAATTAATTGTTAGTAACTCTGTTTCAGTTTCCTTTGTTTCCTGTTTACTTTTTAGCTTCAGATATTTCTAGAATTAAACTAAAATATATAAGACATTTTTCTGGTCATTTTTTACTGGGTTACCAGTTTGGCAAGTGGTTTGTTTTCAACAGGATTGTTTACTTCACTGACTCACCAGTATATTTTAGTGATAAAAATTTGGAAGAAAGCTGTGGTTTGTGCTAAAATTTTAGTGAGTGTAATCACAGGGTAATCAAGGTAAGTTGCTGTACATACATAAACACAGTTGCTCTGTTTGTGTTTTTGGCCAATGACTTTTAAATATTCGATCACAATTAAAATATCAACCACTATTCCAAATTCTCTTGAAAAGCAAGGAAGTCTTATTCCCATTGTTGCAGAAATGAGAAGATGGACGCAGAGAAAATAAGTGATTGCCCAGCAAGGATCCATAGGGAAGGATTAATTCAATTTACAGCTTTCCAATGTTCAGTGTCTTCACCATGAGAAGGTAACTCTAGTTCTTTCCATTCTCATAATTTCCATCAGCCTCATGTTATTAATGTTTTAGAATACAAAATAACTTAGTGATAAAAATATTATAATTTATTTTTTATCAAATCTTAGTATCTGAAAACTTCAAACAGGAAAATGACCATTCAGGTTTCAAAATCTTTATTCAAGGAATTCATGAGCCACATGCCATGCACCCAGGGAAAGTGTAATAGCTGTTCTTTCATGGAAAATGAATCATTGGTGCCAACTTATTTTAATGCTTTAAGCTATACCAGACTTAAAACTCTGTAATACTTAAAAAAACATTACTAGGACGTTGAAAGTACCAGTATGAAATTAGAGAAGAAAAAAGTGTACAGACCCCAAGAACTTTGCAAAAGATGATTTAGTTTTTAATCAAATCAGGAAATCAATGTAAATATAATGACAGAGCATGACGAAATGCCTCAAGCTCAGTGTTGGAGTTTGGCTTATGCTTGGGCCAAAGATGCATAAAGATGGAGAATTAATTTCCTGAAATATCCTTTTGAGATGTCTGAGCATTTAGTTATTTATTGATAAAAGAAAGTATGAAACACCAGAAATACTATTAGAAGACTTAGTTGGGATTTGTCTAACTTTGCACATTAAAAAGTTACCTGGCTTGACTAAAAACCTTGTCTAGGTTCTTCTTATTACCAACTGAGAAAAAGAGTCACCTCCAAGGGATAATACAACATGTAGTTTGGTCATCTGTTTCAGGATGGGATGAATTCCTGTGTGGAAGTGTCTCGTTTTCTCTTCACTGATCAGAGAGGGATCCTTGTTCGACAGTACTTGCTGAATTAGAATCCCATGAAATGATTTTTCTGGGGTTATTTAGGAGAATATCCTTGTTTGATAGGGGATTGCTGTTTGATCCTGAGCATGTTCTGGTTTTCTAGCTTTTTGCATGAGATGTGCAATATTTTCTAAACCTAGCAGGTGTTAATATAAATGAATATCTAAAAAACATGGTCTCCAATATCACAGGCTACATGAGGAAAATTACTGCAACCGTTCCTTTTATGTTTATAAGTGAAGGCCTTACACATGAGATTTCATATAAGATCAGCATTTTACTAAATGAAGGGTTTCAAAATCACAGCAAGTAAGTCCACTGAAAGTAGAATCATTCAGTCTCTTACTATTGCATAAGCTCCACTGATTTGAAAATCAGAGTAGAACGGCTTGTGTTGGAAGGGACTTTTAAAAATTATCTCGTTCCAACTCCCCTGCCATGGGCAGGGACACCTTCCACTAGACCAGGTTGCTCAGAGCCCCATCCAACCTGGCCTTGAACACTTCCAGGGATGGGGCATCCACAGCTTCTCTGGGCAACCTGTTCCAGTGCCTCACCACCCCCACAGTGAAGACTTTCTTCCTAGTAACTAATCTAGATCTACTTCTTCCAGTTTAAAACCATTTTCTACCTTGTCCTGTCACTACAAGCCCTTTTTAAAAGTCTTTCCCCAGCTCTCTTGCAGGCCCTCTTTAGGTACTGCGAGGCCATTATAAGGTCTCCTTCCTTCTCCCTTCTCCCTTCTCCCTTCTCCTTTCCCCCTTCCCTTCCCTTCCCTTCCCTTCCCTTCCCTTCCCTTCCCTTCCCTTCCCTTCCCTTCCCTTCCCTTCCCTTCCCTTCCCTTCCCTTCCCTTCCCTTCCCTTCCCTTCCCTTCCCTTCCCTTCCCTTCCCTTCCCTTCCCTTCCCTTCCCTTCCCTTCCCTTCCCTTCCCTTCCCTTCCCTTCCCTTCCCTCCTCACCAGGATTTTTTGTTTGTTTGTTTCTTTCTTTCTTTCTTTTGTTTTGTTTGGGTTTTTTAGTTAAACACTGAAAAAGAAGAAAACATTTTTATATGGCTTTTTCCATCTTGGAAGGCACTTCAAAATTTCTCCTGTTGAATGTAATTTGAATCAAAAGCAGAAAAATCAGACCTTTATCCTTAGAAAGCCTTGACATTCATATTTAGTATGGGTATTTGCTTTGTAACAGTCAGGAAAATTAAAAGAAAAAATGAGGCTTTTTGCATCTCTTTCTTGATGGCATCAAATATCTATCTACTGGAAACACACATCAGTTCATTTAATTTATTGCATCATTATGTGACAATGATTATCTACAATATGGTTGAAAATCATGGCAATATTTTCATCCTTGAAGAAAGGAATAAACAATTAGAAGATTGATTTTAATGTGGTTGCTATTGATTTTTATTATTATTTGCTTGGGTAAACCACATGGAGCATAAGCACCCAGACCAGCAGCTGAGAAAATTATGTATTAAGAGATAATTCTGCTGCAAAAAATGTAGTAGTCAACAACACAGGAAAGAAAGGTTTGCTATTGTGCTCTACTGAGTTTGTCATAGGTGTACATAATAGAGTATAAGAAGCAGTCTAGTCCACACTTTTAAAGCTTTTGTTTCATTTTATTGTTTGGGAGTTAAGCGACTATGGAAAAGGTGGAATTGTACCCATTTTTTAAAATAAATTTTCAATTTATGTTATTTCTGGTGCATTTTTTTTCCTTAATAACTGCTAAAATCTAATAAAAGTAAATAGAAAGAAAAAGGAATTTTACTTTTGAAGGACTTCAAGCCGTGGTAAGGAACCCACGCTGGAACAGATCGTGAAGAACTGGAGCCTGTGGGAAGGACTCACAGTGGGGAAGTTCATGGAAGGCTGTCTCCTGCAGGAAACCACAGCCTCCATTCCCTGCAAGCTGTAGGAGAGGAGGAAGAGAAAACTGGGAAGAAGGGGAAAGGTGTTTTAAGATTTATTTTATATTTCTCATTATGTGGTGCTGGTTTTATTGGTAATAAATTAAACTAATTTCCTAAAGTCAAGTCTGTTTTGCCTGAGACAGTAATTGATGGATGATCTCTCCCTTCACTTATCTCCATCCAAGTGCTTTTCAATATATTTTCTCTCCCCTGCCCAGCCGAGGAGGGGAGTGAAAGAGTGGCTTTGGTGGTTAACCCACCACAAACATGCTTGAGCTAATCAAAATATTTCAGGCTCCATTAAATCCACTGATATTTTACACAGGAGCAGACATTTCCATCATTGAAGGCAACGCAGAATTCTTATGGTCTTTAAATATTAGATCTAGTCAAAAAGTTCTCTTCACAACCTTGCATGTGGATCATTTCTGAGATACCTTATAAGCAAAAAATATATAAGCTTCCCAAGTAAAGAGGGTTAAAATTCAAACATACAATTTTAACCTTCCAAAAGACATTCTTTAGAAATATAATAATCTTTTTTTCTCCATTAAAATGATGTCTTTAACAAAGGCACACTTTAAAAAAGTAGTAGACAGCACATTTCATTATAATAGATTGGTTTTCAAATTGATTTTTACAGTCAGATTTTGGCAAAAGTCAACAAAGTTAAAAAACTATCAGAAAATACATACATTTCTACCAACAGAAAGTGACGAGCAAAACCAATTTTTTAGTAGATGATGCATAATTACAGTTTAGCAGGTAATCCATTGGCATTTTAATCAGCCAGTATTCACACATTTACCTGACTCAGTGGTTTTGGGAAAAGTTAAAGTCTTCTTAACCAGGTATTTTTTCCTGATGAAGAATTATTCTCTATCAAGTAAGTATGTGGTTAGGGAATTCTAAAACAAGTGAAGGTCGGCCTGTGTTTCCAGCTTAAATCCCTGTCCTAGATAGATGCCAGATTCTTAGTAGCTGTTTTGTTTTCCTCCTTGGCTCATCTTGGTTCATGTAGGGAAATTGCTGTTCCTCATCTCTCCTCTCAGATACTGTGGGATGGTATCTCCTGTAAACAGAGAGATCATTTCTCTAGCCTTTACCAAAATCTACTTCATCAAAATGCACTTCTAAAATGAGGCTGACAGTCCACTCATTTAGGAAGAAGACTAGATATAGACACACTTCACTGATCTGCGTAACATTATTTACTTCAGAGGATTTAGTGTTGTTTTTCCATTCAGTCTTTTCATGTTAGGGCAGAGGCAATGTTAACTCTCTATTTATGGAAAGATTAATTTTAGTATTTACAAAAACAACACAAACAAATGAACAAACAAACAAAAAGAAGTACAAACCAAGAAGCACTCCCCACCCCCCACCCATCCCCCCACCCCCCCAAAAAAACCAACCAAAACAAAACCAAAATTGGCAAAGCCACTAAAATATAGCACACTTGTGTTACGTAGGACTGACTCGGTGCACAACTTTGGTACACACATGCAATGCAACTGGATAAGTATTGGCACACAGCCAGCCATGTAAGTGGGTTCAAAGAAAAGATACATCCTGAATAATTTCTCAGTGTTATCCCATCTCAGATGTCTTACCTCAAGTCATTAATAGCATTTTTCCAGGGTGTTTTGGCAGGTGCTACTGACTACGTTTGCAATGTGCCTTCCATTCTTCTCCAGCCAAGTATGTTAGCTTTTCTTCAATTTTTGTTTTTCTGATTTTGGACCTTTATGGTCTAGTCCTGGAACTGTAATAGTTTTTTTTTTCTTTCTTCCAGTAGCTCCATGTGCCATCTTCTTTTCCATTAAATAAATTTTAAGGTCTCTTACCTGAAGTTTTACAGAGGATTTCACTCCAAAGTGATGAGCCTTATTCTAATCAATATTACTGGACTTTCCTTGTGCTCATTGCAAGGATCAATGGAGGTAAAAATAATGGAGAATGCTTTTAAGTTTCACAGAGTCATACAAATGTTATTGAGAAGAGACCCATGGAAGTTATGTAGTCCAAGCTCTGGCTCAGAGCACAACTAATTGCCCAAGGAAAATAAAATTACATGTATGCCATTATATATCCAATATTATTATATAGAAAGATAAACTTAAAAGTTTAGAGCCTCTTCAAGGATGAAGATTTTGATGTGCCAAAAGACTGAGTTTTGTATTTAGAATAAGAAAAAGATTATTTCCTTTACCTGTAATATTTCTTTTTAAAGCAAAATAATGTTTTAAGTTCTGAAAGCAAAAGAGAATACAGCATTTCTTATTTGGGTGTTATTAAACTCTCAATTATTCAATTTTAAAATGCTAACTGTAGTATAGAGTTACACTTTACAATGCAGAATTTCTATTAAAAGATAAATATTTAGAAAGTAGATTTCAAAACAAAATGTTTTTGAAGGAAATGGGTTTCTATGGCAAAATTTTATATAATCACTTTTTATAGAAATAGCAGAAATATTCTTGATGAATTCTTCACTTTCTATTCTGTCTTGTCTAACAGATTTCCACTGTCATTAATTAGTAGGGGGACAGAACTCATACATCATGACAATCTGTCTCAAAACTGGAAGCTCCACTTTTAATGAAAGTTACACAGATTGCTCCTTTTTTAAATTTCATTTTTAGTTGTTTTTTTTTTCAGCAGGATTCTGTGTAGATAGATAGAAAAATTAGAATATCTGCCCCCTTTCCTCACAGACAGAAATACCTAAGGGTGTTTTGTTAAAATTACATCATTGCACCAGGTAAGTGCTTCCTACCATTTACACAAGAATTTAGCAGCAATGTTACCAGTAGCAGATGTTAGCTACTAAGTCAATGAGTTAATTCCTACTAATTGCTATAAATTTGAAATTCAGCCCTCAGTAATACACTGCCATAGCTCCCTGCTACAGAGGAACCCCAACTTGAAAGACTCACATCTTAAATATGATAAGACTGATAGTAGTTCAGTTGGCCAAATATTTAGCTAGACCACTCTTTCAGTAAAATTATGTTTTCAGTGAATTTTTGCAGTTCCCTTCTTATGCCATATACTGTAGAAAACAAGAAGGACTTGCATCTTCTGGTAACAGAACTATAGATTTTTTTTTTTTCTTTCTACCAAGTACTGAGAACACACTGAGTATTGCAGACAATTGCAGTAAAATATGAAGTATATTCAAACTAGGCTACAAGAGAAAAATGGCAACATTGTGTAACTAAAAATGTTAATCCTTTATATGGTGTATCTCAAGCTGAGGACAATCCAAGGTTCTTGGTGGAAAACTACAATGTGCTATTTATAACTAAGATAGGAATTTTTTAAAATTGCCAGAAGCTAAGTATGAAATAACATATTTTCTTTATTGAAAATGAATCATAAAAGCTTTTTCTGGTTTTTATTTTATACGTGAACACTTGAACAATTGTATGGTTTTTAATTTTTTTTTTATTTTATCCTTGGACTGAAAAATCTTCTGCAGAGTTTTCCTCTGCTACAGCTACAGATGCTCTTGTTTTCTAATGTGTGTATGGAGGGAAGGCCAAAAACTGCCGGATAGTGCTTATAGGAATTTCTAAATTACCATCTATCCAATATTCTACACGGGAATGTAATTCCCAATTAAAACATAGATGCACATCCTGCTTATGGAAGATTGGTATACCTCTGCCTAGCTATAAGAGCTGAAAGTGAATTTTGATCTATTTTTCTGTTAAGGTATTTAGAAACAGATTGTCTGCTTCCAGAAAGAAGGGATCCACATATCTGCAAGCCAGCTCAGTGTTCTTTTTTGCAATGGACTGACCCAAATGCCCACCACTTTGTTTAGCCACCTTTGCTGAAAATGTTTTGCATGAGGAAGTACATCATGGCATGTAAGTGTCTATATCCCTTCAATAAAAAGATCTTTTCAAAAAGGAAACCAGAAAAATAATCATAACTAGAACTTTTCAGGAATTCCTGCAAATAGAATGGTGCCACCACTAGGAATAAAATATGACCTAGTATGCACTGAAGCTGGACTGAGATGTAACTTCCGTTTGATTTGGTTTGGAATGTGTGTGTGGCCTGACCCAAAGATAACAAAACTAACTGCTGATGTTCACAATAAAACATGGGAAAAGGGTTCCATGCTAAAAAAACTCCCCTCCTTGTGCTGTGTGTGTGCACGGAGGTGGGGCTGATAACAAAAAGTCCAGGAGTGAACTGTCTCACACCTTTGTGTTGTTTGTTTTTCTAGATGTAGCCCCTTGTCCTGTATTTGCTTTGCCTTCACTGTGCTGCAGTTCCTGAGGACATAAAATATATTGACTATATCATAGACTATTACTTTATTGTGGGATGTTTTTCTTTTTCATGAAAGGCTGTTAAAAACTTATATGATCTTTATTATCCTTTGTATCTTTAAGAAGTTCAGTGAAGAATTCATATTCTGCACATAGCTGAGGCAAGATTTGTCAGGGTAAATAATTTATTTTATGAGATCATCTGTTGTAGCTGAAGAAAAGCCTGGCCACTTTCTGGTTCATAAAACCTCCCACTGTGGTGCTGGTCTGAAAGAGTAACAGTAAGTCTCATAAAAAGGTTGGGTTTGGCTCCCTGCAAACATCAACACTTAATTATGTAGCTCATCTTGGTTCTTCCACTATACTTTGAACACTAATTAAAAGGCTGAAAATTGAAACCCTTGTGCTAAGCTTTTAAGGTGAAAACAAGGTGAAAACAAAAGCAAGTTTGGCTCTCCCTGTCCCCTTCACAAGGCAGGAAGGACGAGGGCGAGCACAGTTAATCCTTTCAGCATCCATGGAAGGTTAGGTGCAGGACAGATATCACTGAATTGAATCTCGTGGTAGACTGTGCTGTTTTCCATAGAAATTCAGATCATCAAAAGGTGCGAAATCTGCTGCAAATTGTGTGATAGAGATTGTGGTACCCTCCCCCAAAATGGGAACAAGGAGGAACTTTTCCAGCTGTCCTTTCCCTCCATCTTATAGCACACAGCCCACACACTCATTTCTAATTTTCAGTCACAGCTCCTGAAGGCAGTATAAATTTACAGCTATTGAATAGCATTTAAAGATAGTCAATAGTTTACTCAGAAAACGTTTAACTGCTTTTCTCCCACGGCTGGCAAACAGTGACCTTTCCATTTTCGACTCAAACGATGCGCAAAGCAGTGACTGCACAAGTGGGAACACTGTCAAAAACCTAGAGCTAATTCAGAGCTCAGTGTCTGAACTATTCAGCACCATTGGCTGAGCCTATTCCTGACAAGTCAGAGTGCAAATTACTAAAATACAATGAATAGTGGCTAGGGGTAGCAGAAAAGGGTAAGAATGCAATTATTTTGTGTGTAATTGGAATTTGGCAACAAAAATTGCATTTGTACTATAATTGCAAAGTTTTCAGAAGGAAAGAAAGATGTTTGATGCTTGTCTTCTTGTTTATTAAGGGCAAGAATTGAGCCTTTTAGGTCCCAACTGCAGCTTTCCTTTAGAAAGGATCCCAGCACTTTGTCCATGCATATTGAAATGTCATAAAAGTATTCATTGCAGAAAAGTAGGATGTCTTACTGCCCCATCTCACTGTCAAATGACTTTGTTTACATGCTAATTCCCTCCTCAGGGATATGCCTCAGTGGCATGTCTTTTGGCTAATTAAGATTTGAAAATTCAGCTTTCTAATCTGCACCTTAAATCCATAAATGATATTTAGGGTGAGAATTTATGCTCTTGTGAATATCTCTGTACCTCACAATGAGCCCCATGCATTAACCTTCAGACTTGTACAGTAATGGTTCAGAGTACTTTAAACACTTGTGAGTGATCTCTTCTAACTTCATTAATGACTCCACTAATTACATAGTTAATCATGACATAGTAAAAGCTGACAAAATAGATAACAAACCACATCTCCTCTTTTCATAATTTCAGTACTCTTTTTAGTTTCACTGTAAAGACACAGTAGGATTTTTTTTTTTAAATCAATTTTATGCAAGTTTGCCAGTTTATTTTGGCCTTTGTAGAGGAAGACAATTGCTTTTATGAAAAGACCTACCTATTTAAGTTTCAGGATTTCAGTCTATAATGCTGAGATTTATGCCTGTTCAGAAGCTCTTTCATGGGTTTTTTTCCAGCATATTCCATCAAAAATCAGAGCAAAAGCCACCATCATCTTGGGAGAACTATAATTCAAATGATGAAACAGCATTGAATTAAGCTTAGCATAAATGGGTTGGACAAGGAACGCCAGTCCTGGTACAGAGGGAGCATAGAGCAGATGAGGTTCTCTTTCTTCTCATACTGCTCTGTCCATTTTTAACTAGCAGAACACAGAAGGCATGAAGAGAAGCATTTGTACCTTATCTTACAACAGGTGGTGTGCCAGCAACAGAAGACATTTGCCTCACTTTCCAGACCAGATCTGCAGTTGAGAAGACTCATGGAAACAGAGGGGGGGCTGAATGTACCATTTATGAACTCAAGTTAAGAGGCAAGTCTTTTCCACCTATGATGTAAAACATTGACCCTATGTCTTTCTTCATGCCTATGTGAGGAAAACATGGAGCCTACAAGTTCTGTTTGTGTTGCCAGACTGCCCAAAGAGTAGCTGCATTGTTGCAGTGGGGATACTGCAACACGCCTATATGAAACCAGGAGTCCCGTGGAAAAGAAATATACACGGACGGATTCTTGGTAGATGTTTCAGAGATGTTTATTTCCCCAGCCGCATGGCCGGGCTCTGCCGAGAGACTCTTACAGTCCGGGCCCGAGCTGCTTTGCCCGCGCAGGGGAACACAAACCAACCAATGGGGAACGAGGCTGAGCAGGGGCAGGGAAACCCCGTGCCTCCCTCAGGGCTACATGGCACGGGGGAGGGACCCCAACATCTCACCTGTTTTATTTTAATAAAAGGAGAATGAAGACAATTGGATAAACATAACAAGAACAGTTTCAAAACAAAACAAGCCACCCTCCTGAGTCTTTAAATGTCCAAACAGATTCTGTGGAACATCTTAGGGCTGACAGAAGGGAGACAGAACTCTCTGGACATGCCTGTGGGGAAACTGAGGCAGGAGAGGGTTCAATCTCTTCCCTCCCCCTTTTCATCCCCCACTCGGCATTGGAAAAGGATTTTTGGGGAAACAATTGGCAAAGGCAGGGTTTTGTGAGGGAAACCATGGATGAAAAAACGGATTTGGAATACACTGGGGATAATAGGACATAGGGTAAAAGGGAAAGGTGGGATTAGGAAAGGGAGACTGTAGGGGGGGTTTACAATGGAGATATTGTCTAACATGACTATGATTTTTTGCATATATACTGCCTTTTACAGGAACACCATCAGGCCCAGTGACCTGCGATGCTTGTAACCCTTTTCTACCATGTATGATTTTGAATTCCACCACCTCTCCATCTCCCAAGCTTGGGATGCATTTTTCAGGGTTATTCTTTTTAATAGCAGTTCTATGCACGAATATGTCTTGCTGGTTATCACATCTAGTTATAAAACCATAATTTTGTTTAACATTATACCATTTCACTGTCCCTAAGATCTTAGCTACTATGGTCTTTTCCTTTTTCCGAGTGGCTGCTGTTTTCTGTCTCGCTGTGTCTTTGCTCTCTCTTTCGGTCGCTCCCGTGTTGGAACTATCGGCGCGCTTTTCCCAGGGTCGCGTTTGGGGCCGCGCGGGCCGGGCCGGGCCGCGCCGCTCCGTTCTCCGTGCGTCGCCTCCTCTGCTCTCAGCTGCGTTGCCACTGCCAGGCGCTGCATCTCGGCCGGGCCCCCAGGCGATGACCCCCCCGTGCCCCGCTCCAGCGCGCGTTTCGGCTGGGCACGGCTCCGCTCCGCCGCCGCCAGCCGCCGCCCGCGCGCCGCCCCTCTCGTTCGGGCGCTCTCGGGGCTCGCTCCACCACGCGCTGCGCGGGGCCGGGCGGGCACTGCCGGGCCGCGCCGCTCCTGCCGCGCCTCGCTCCGCCACCGACACTGCGGCCCGCGTGGCTCCGCCCGCGCAGGGGAACCGTCTCGCTGCTGCTCGGAGAGCGCTCGGTGCACGTGGCCGAGGCCGCACGGTCCCTGAGCCAGGCTTCTCTTCGCCAGGACACAGCTGACATTGCTCAACAGTCTCGGTTATTAAATAATATTCACGAAAATATTCTTCCATCGGCATATATTTTGACTCAAATATTAACTGGGTCCAAACGGTCTTCCAAAAGCTCTTGGTAAGAATTAGATCCCAAGAAACATAGAAAAAGTTCTTAAACAACCATGCCAGGAAGTGTTTCAGTTCTTTCTGAGCTTGAATCAAGCTAAAATTTACAAATCGTTGTTCAAGAATCATTTTAAGTTTAAGATAAATGTCCATATGCGGCTCTGAAAGCCAAGAGTCTTCCCACGGTTCCTCCATAGTTTAGATATGGAATAGCAAAACAAAACCAAGAAGAAGAATCCAAAGTTTCCAGGGTTTACTCACACAAAGTCGCTTAGGGATCGGGGATCGTTCTGGCCTCAATTCTCCACCATTATGTTGCAGTGGGGATACTGCAACACGCCTATATGAAACCAGGAGTCCCGTGGAAAAGAAATATACACGGACGGATTCTTGCTAGATGTTTCAGAGATGTTTACTGCATTGCTACTATGGTCCTCTCTTTTCTCAAAGGAATAATCACTCACACCCTTAAAAATGCTTCTTTTCAGATCACAGAAAAGTATTTACAGCAAATATAAAAAACTCATAAATTATCATGCTTTTGCTGCTCAGGGTGTATCCTGAGTATGGATTTATCTTGAGTGTTACCTCTTGGTGTCCATGTAAGTCACTTCTCTGGTTGGTGGTTGTTGAACCACAGCCCATGTAAAAGTATGAGAAAGCATCTTTGTTTAGTAGCAATTCAAGCTCCAGGTTCTAGGGGGAAGATAACACCCCGGTTAGGTAACAGAATCATAGGACCACAGATTATCTTGAATTGGAAGGAACCCATAAGGATCATCAAGTCCAACTCCCAGCTCCTCAAAGGACCATTACTAAGCCATATGAGTAAGAGCATCATTCAGATACTTCTTGAACTCTGATAGGTTTGGTGTCACTTCCCTGGCAACCTGTTCCAGAGACTGACCATCTCAGTGAAGAACCTTTTCCTAATGTTCAGCCTGAACTCCTCCTAACACTGCTTCATTCCTACTGGGGGTCACCTGAGAGAGAAGATCATCACCTGCCCTTCTGCTGCCCTCCTCAAGGAAGCTGTAGACTGTGATAAGCTCACCCCTCAGCCTTCTCCTCTACAAGCAGAATAAGCCAAGTGACCTCAGTCACTCCTGGCAAGTTTTGTGCTCAGAGCCTCTTACCATCTTTGTCACCCTTCTCCAGACAACTGAAATTTTATGTCTTCTTGTACTGAGGTGCCCAAAACTGCACACAATTTTCAAGGTAAGGCTGTACCAGAGCAGAGCAGGACAATCCCCTCCCTTGCCCAGCTGGCAGTACTGTACCTGATGCCTCCAGGACATGGTTGGCCCTTTTGTCTGCCAGAGCACTGCTGATTCATATTCAACTTGCCATCAACCTAAACCCACAGATCTCTTTCTCTGGAGCTTCTCTTCAGTCTCTCATGCCCCAGTCTGTAAGTATAAACAGGATTAGCCTATCCCAGGTGCAGAATCCAGCACCTGCCCTTGTTAAAATTCTTGTTTTCATGTTTTGAATTTTTTTATTACTTTTACTATTTTTTGGTATTAATATTATTTAAAAATCAGGCAGTTACAAGGAAGATGATCTTCATTTTAACAACACCTGAAATTGCTTTCGAAGTCAAAGCAAATGCTTGCTTCAAGACAGGAAACGTATATTCAGCTCACTATGATCTGGAACTACTTGTTTAACTAATTCTCTAGAAATTCATTGTTTGGATAAATGTGCCTTATCTGAATCTACTTTCTCAGAAATCAGATATCCCAGTACAAATGGCCTTTAAGACACAAGAAAAGGAACACTAAATGAAGTGAATGATAACAGGTTTACCAGGTGATGTGATTACTTTTCGAAGTCCTGACGATACTTATCTGAAAATACTTCTGAAAATCTTATCAGCTCCATCAGTGTTTGTAGTGCATTTTTTACATTTCTAAGTACTTTGACTTTCTGATTTTCAATAGATCAACTGCATCATTTTGATAGCTGAAATCAGAATGAAGGTTTTCTGATTTATAGTGTGTATCCATGAAATCACTTGGTGCTGGTATCTTCTAGGTATGATTTATGTATTTCCACCTGCTGTAGGTGAAAAATAGCTTTCCTATTGCCTCACAGACTTGGGAATAATTCACTCTGAAGGAAAAGGGAATTTCTTACACTCCGTGTGCACCTATCTCATTTTGGTTGCAGTCTGTAGGGAGCATGTGAAAATGACTGAGTAAAGGATCAGATGTAACAACCAGTTATTTTTAGCCATTCTTTTAGCTTAGAAAACACTTTGCTTCTCTCAGAAATTTGATATTTGCTTTTTAGTATCTTAAAATGCCTAAAGATACATATACATATGAATATTATGAATATATATAATAAATATATAATGAATATTAGAAAATTTTAAAAGTAACCTATAAACTTTTATTGACAAGAAGTTTATAAACAAGAATTCTAGTTTTCAATCCATCAGACTATATTCAAAATATAACTGGAAGTAATTTTTACTTGATTGTGCTGGTGTATATAAACATCATATGTAAAACAGAGAGTAGAAGCAAGGAAATCCAACTCTATGCTTTCAAGATTCTGTTAGAAATCTAAAAAAGCAGTACAAAAATTGTAAAATCAGAAAACCTGAGAGAAATTACCTTGATTTTACTGTTAAGTGGTTGCTGTATAATAAGTTTATCCATTTTCATGAAGCAGAGTCTGGTTCTTTCCTTGTATTGTCTTTTCAACGCAATCGTGGGTGTGAATTCTGATGGGAACATAAGAGCTTTGAGAAAAGGCTTGTCAAAATAGATACAAAGATATTTTCAGAGACAATTTAGAACAGTGAATACTTGACTTTTGCTCTATTTGAATCAAAACAAAGTAAGCAAAGTCTTCAGAGCTTATTGACATTATCAGTTCATCTAAAATATGTTTATATTAATTACTTGCTTAGAGTGGGTTTGTTTTGTATTATGCTTCATAAAATGAAACACATTTCTTAGCATTCAGAGAGGCCATAGAAATAAAATACCCAGAAAGACAAGTTGAGGTTTCTCTGCCTCAATATTCCAGATTGCCAGCAATGGAAAGAGGATGGTCCCTAGCCCTTGTAACCACGGTGATGGGCAACGTGTGAGAAGACCTTGTGCAAGCTCTTTGTTTTCCAGTTGCGGAAGAGGGGATGATTCCATTTCTAAAGTGCTCTGAGGCATGTGGATGAAGGTTCTGTTTACCATTAGTGCTTCTACTCTTCAAAATGTTCCACTGTGTATGAGTAAAGTGTATTTAGATGAAGAAAAAAGCCAAATTATATTGCTGTTTGAACACACAATCTCTTCCTTTAACATTTTTATAAGAAAATTATTCTGTATTGGTGATTACATATGCAGTGTGCTGAACTGAGAAGAATTCCCAAGAATGTAAAGCTAGGGTTCATAAAATTGCTTTGCCTCAGTTGAAAATACTCTTAATTCAATAGACAGCATACAAAACATAAATTATTTTGATAAAATATATTGTGCTGGGAAAGGAGACTACACCAAGCAAGGAATATTGATGAGTGTAAAATTAAATTGTCATTCTTCCTGACATAAATGTTATTTCTCTTGAGAACAAACCTCTAACAACACACTTAATAGTTACAGCCTCTACCAAATAATCATACTATTGTCTGATTGCAATAGGCAGAGATATAAGACAACATTCTCCATTGTTTCACAAGCTAAGTGAAAATTATGGTGGAGCATCTAAATTGGACTCACTTTGTTTTAATCCCTAAAATTAATTTGACTGTCTGCAGGTCAATTCTTACATTTTAGGTAGCTCCTATTTCTTTAAGTTGTAGCAATTCTTTCTTTTCTGTCAGTTGTTTCTTTTCTTAATATCGCTTGTATTAGCACAGGGAAAAGAGGAGTCTTGAATGCCAAATCCCACCTCTCTTCAATATTGTTTTTAGTAGAAATTCCCTGGCAAATCTCATTGCACTCTTTCTAAATTTGACACAATGCTTGGGATTTGTTTCTTTGTTCTCAGACTTTTGAATTACTCTGTCTCTCCTTTTTCTCTTCTGCATGTACCATTTTACTTTTCTATTCTCCTTTATCTTTCTCAAACCCTTTTTCCTGCAGTGCACTGAGCCTGCTTTCAAAACTGAAGCAGAAAGTGAGCAGTGACTCATTTATCTCAAAGGTGGAGTCCCATATCACCTATAGCTCCAGGGACCTGTAGTACTGTCCTAAGACTAGCCAAAATGCTGCTTTAATTTCCCCCAGACACCCACAGTCCCTCAAGGGAATGAAAGGCATCCTAGATATGCATCTTCAGCTGTCAGGAAAGGCCATGAGAACAGTACATCTATGGGCACCAAAGAGCCCTTTTGATCGTGAAAAGTGTGTTACAGCTGATTATACTGACCCTAGAACATATTGTGCTGCTGAGAGGAGACTCAGCAGTCCTATCAAAGGAAAGGATCAAAGGAGGACAAGTAGACTGATAGTTTAGGTAAGGGCTGATCACATTGGGGAAGCTTGCTTGTGAACAAAATTTGGGGATTATGTTGCCAAGCCTGTTTTCACTAAATACCATAGAAAATATTTAGCTGGCTTCCTCTGGAGCAACTGGGAGAATGTAAAGTATTTTTCAACATTCCATCTTTGTTGAGAGAAAATGATACACTTAGCAAATTGTTATTTTCATTGTCTGTCATTGAGGATTCCCCAGAGGCACTGCAGCCTTAAGTGGCAACTTGTTTGAATGAGGACTGCTGCACAGACTATGAAAAACATCAAAACCCATTTGAACCATTATCTGGCTATTACAAGGACATTTATAAAACAGAACAGCATTTGAACACTCAGTATTTAAATATTAACTTTGTTCATAAACTTCCTTTTTTTTCTCAAAAGAAAGTGCAAATTAAAAGAGGGAAAGAAGTAACCAAAGTAAATTGTATTAAGGCAGCAATTACCAGTTGGTGTCATAGTCAATTGCAGGTGAAATAGAGTCTTAGAGAGGCATGAAAATATTTAAATGGAGGCTTCCTCACTATTCTCCACTCATATTCAGGATCCAAAAATGAAAGAATTAATTCTCCAGTTACTGATCAAATAAGGATGTAAAATTCTGAATTTGTTGGATGCCTTTTTTAATCAATGCAAAGAACCCAAAGTTTTCAGAGGCATGCTGGTCTCACTGTCCTCTAATTGTCTCAGAACAATGGGCAAAAATCATTTCTGCTCAGCAGAAGCCTTGATAATTTCAGATAAATGCAGCATGTAGTCGAACACGTGTTTTTGCCTTCTCCAGCTTTTTTTCTGAGACATAAACTCTCTGCTCAGCTATTGCAAATATCTTTTTCCACATAAACCAGCACAGCAGCACTAGATGTGGTTGCAGTTCATTGCTTATATTAACAATGACACTGATCAATCTTTTTGCAAAGTGTATTTGTTAAAGGGAAAATCATCATTGGCAGACCAGGTAGGTAAACAGTATATCAATCCTGAAAAATCTGGTAAAGGAGAGTGTGGAACATACACTAAAGTCAATCTTTGTGGCATAGAATAATCCATTTGCTTCCTGCCATCAGAAAGCTTTCCTCTTGCTTTGCCTGTCATGTTAAATATTGAAAGCTTCTGCTGAGCAGTAGAAATATCGGGAGCCCTCTGCCTGGGTCTGCTTGGAGAAACATTATTGATATAGGATGTTGTCTTGGTTTGAAAGACAGGTGTCTGCTAAGGAAGGCAGAAGCCTCCCTTGGAGTGGCAGATGTAACCCCTTTCCCTCTGAGTTATTATAATTTTGAAATCAAGGGTCTTTAGGCAAAGATGTGGGAAATAGGAATAACAGTTCTTTACTATATATATATATATATATATATATATAACTAGTCAAACAAAACAACAACAACTATGGCAGTAACAGCAAACACAAACCCAGTCCCAGCCTTCTTGGCTGTCAGGCTATTTCCCCTCGGGTGCAGTTCCGCTCGCAGCCGGCAGGGATCGCTGGCGGCTCCCGGTGAGCAGGGCAGGTGCGATGGTTCCCCCGCGGCTGCAGGGGGCGCTCCGGAGCGAGCTCGGGAAGCACGCGGCCGCTCTGATGCCCTGGGATCCCGGGGAAGGATGGAACAAAAGAGCTTCACAAACCGGTGGGCAGCTGGTCCCGGTTCCCGGAAACAGCAGGCTGGACTGGTAGGCTGGAGCGGCAGGCACAAACACAAATCCCGGGTGGCAGACGAGATGTATCCAAAAGGGGAACCCCCCGGGGCTCCAGGCAGGCAGGGTAAGCACGGCTACAGCGTAGCGAAGGCTCGAAGCAGCAGCGGGGCGGGCGGCCACAGCCCAGCCTCCAGCAGGGCAGGGAAAGCAGCTTTGGGATCCCCGGTGTTGTTCCCAGCAGAAAGGAAAGACACCGAAAACGGGAACCAGCAGCTCTTCTCTCCACGGCTTCTCTCTCCAGACGCTGAGAGCGAACTGAACTGCCCGCCAGGTGAGAACAAAAGCCTGGCCGGGCCCTTTTGTCTTGCTTAAGTATGGCTATCTCCTCTCAAGTATGGCCATTTATCTCCTAGCAACATGCTATGGGAAAAAATTCCTTTAACAGAAAAAAACTAGGACTAAACTGAAACCCCAACATTATCCACCCCGAATTTTTTTCCATATTAACATGTTACATGAAACTTAACTTTTTAACCATATAAATACAAGCATCACCTAAATTATATACATATGTACATGCTGATACTGATACAAGTACAGAGCCATGGGTAGTTCACCCTAAAACAAGGTCCCCTTGCGGTATGCATCGGGTCTCTCCATCCCTTTGCATCACCCACCAGGTACAACCTGGTCCCTGAGCAAAAACAACCCCACGGATGGGTTTGTCTTTGCTCAAGGCAGACTTTACCCAAACAGTTTTTCCAAGCATACCTCTCATGTGCACCACTGGAACCTTATCCCCATCTGTTGTTTGTAGGGGTTCGGATTGGGCAGGGCCGGCTCGGCTGGTGGAGCCTCGGGTGTTAACTAACCAGGTGGCCTTTGCTAAATGCACCTCCCAGTTTTTGAAACTCCCCCCACCCAGTGCCTTCAAGGTGGTTTTAAGCAGTCCATTACACCGCTCAACCTTCCCAGCTGCTGGTGCATGGTAAGGGATGTGGTACACCCACTCAATGCCATGTTCTCTAGCCCAGGTGTTTATAAGGCTGTTCTTGAAGTGAGTCCCATTGTCAGATTCAATCCTCTCAGGGGTACCATGCCTCCAAAGGACTTGCTTTTCAAGGCCCAGGATGGTGTTCCGGGCAGTAGCGTGAGGCACAGGGTAGGTCTCCAGCCATCCTGTGGTGGCTTCTACCATTGTGAGCACATGGCGCTTGCCTTGGCGGGTTTGAGGCAGTGTGATGTAATCAACCTGCCAGGCCTCCCCATACTTGTATTTGGACCACCGCCCACCATACCACAGGGGCTTCACCCGCTTGGCCTGCTTGATCGCAGCGCATGTCTCACAGTCATGGATGACCTGGGAGATACTGTCCATGGTCAGATCCACCCCTCGGTCTCGTGCCCACTTATAGGTGGCATCTCTGCCCTGATGGCCTGAGGCATCATGGGCCCATCGAGCTAGGAACAACTCTCCTTTATGTTGCCAATCCAGGTCTATCTGGGATACCTCTATTTTCGCAGCCTGATCTACCTGCTTGTTATTACGATGTTCTTCATTAGCCCGGCTCTTGGGAATGTGAGCATCTACATGACGGACCTTCACAGATAGCTTCTCTACTCGAGTGGCAATGTCTTTCCACTCCTCAGCAGCCCAGATTGGTTTTCCTCTGCGCTGCCATTTTGCCTTATTCCACCTTTCCAGCCAACCCCACAGAGCATTGGCTACCATCCATGAATCAGTGTAAAGGTAGAGCTTTGGCCACTTCTCTCTTTCAGCAATGTCCAGAGCTAATTGAACGGCTTTGAGTTCAGCAAATTGGCTCGATCCACCTTCTCCTTCCGTAGCCTGTGCAACTTGTCGTGTGGGGCTCCATACAGCGGCTTTCCATTTCCGGCTAGCGCCTACAATTCGGCAGGAACCATCAGTGAAGAGGGCATATTGTTTTTCACTCTCTGGTAGCTCGTTATACGGTGGGGCTTCTTCGGCACGCGTCACCTGCTCCTCTTCTTCTTCAGAAGATAACCCAAAAGTCTCACCTTCTGGCCAGTTCGTAATTATTTCCAAGATCCCAGGGCGACTTGGGTTTCCAATTCGGGCGCGCTGCGTGATGAGGGCGATCCATTTGCTCCAAGTAGCATCGGTGGCGTGATGCGTGGAGGGAACCTTTCCTTTGAACATCCACCCCAGCACCGGTAGTCGGGGTGCCAGGAGGAGTTGTGCCTCAGTTCCAATTACCTCTGAGGCAGCTTGGACTCCTTCATAAGCTGCCAAGATTTCTTTCTCTGTGGGAGTGTAGTTGGCTTCGGACCCTCTGTAGCTTCGGCTCCAGAATCCCAGCGGTCGGCCCCGAGTCTCACCAGGCACCTTCTGCCAGAGGCTCCAGGACAGACCATTGTTCCCAGCTGCAGAGTAGAGCACGTTCTTCACCTCTGGTCCTGTCCTGACTGGGCCAAGGGCTACGGCGTGAGCGATTTCCTGCTTGATCTGGGCAAAGGCTTGCTGTTGTTCTGGGCCCCAGTGGAAATCGTTCTTCTTGCGGGTAACCAGGTAGAGAGGGCTCACAATCTGGCTGTACTCAGGAATGTGCATCCTCCAGAAACCTATGGCGCCTAGGAAAGCTTGTGTTTCCTTCTTGTTGGTTGGTGGAGACATCGCAGTGATCTTATTGATGACCTCAGTGGGAATCTGACGCCGTCCATCTTGCCACTTCACTCCCAGGAACTGGATCTCTCGGGCAGGCCCCTTGACTTTGCTCTTCTTGATGGCGAAACCAGCTTTTAGGAGAATTTGGATTATTCTCTCTCCTTTCTCAAACACTTCTGTTGCGGTGTTCCCCCACACAATGATGTCATCAATGTACTGCAGATGTTCTGGGGCCTCACCCTTTTCCAGTGCAGCCTGGATCAGTCCATGGCAGATGGTGGGACTGTGCTTCCACCCCTGGGGCAGTCGGTTCCAGGTGTACTGCACACCCCTCCAGGTGAAAGCAAACTGGGGCCTGCACTCTGCTGCCAGAGGAATGGAGAAAAATGCATTGGCAATGTCAATGGTGGCATACCACTTTGCTGCTTTGGACTCCAGCTCATACTGGAGCTCCAACATGTCGGGCACAGCAGCGCTCAGCGGTGGAGTCACTTCATTCAAGCCACGATAGTCCACAGTCAATCTCCATTCCCCATCAGACTTGCGCACAGGCCAAATGGGGCTGTTGAAGGGTGAGTGGGTCTTGCTGACCACCCCTTGGCTCTCCAGCTCACGAATCATCTTGTGGATGGGAATCACAGCATCTCGATTTGTCCGATACTGCCGGCGGTGCACTGTCGAGGTGGCAATTGGCACTCGTTGCTCTTCCACTTTCAGGAGCCCAACTGCAGAAGGATTCTCAGACAGTCCGGACAGGGTGTTCAACTGCCTAATGCCCTCTGTCTCCACAGCAGCAATCCCAAACGCCCACCTGAGTCCCTTTGGGTCTTTGTAATAGCCATTCCGGAGGAAGTCTATGCCCAGAATACACGGGGCCTCTGGGCCGGTCACAATCGGATGCTTTTGCCACTCCTTCCCAGTCAGGCTCACCTCAGCTTCCAAAAGGGTCAACTGCTGTGATCCCCCGGTCACCCCTGCGATGGATACAGGTTCTGCCCCCACATGTCCCGATGGCATTAAAGTACACTGTGCCCCAGTATCAACCAATGCATCATATTTTTGTGGCTCTGATGTGCCAGGCCATCGGATCCACACTGTCCAGAAAACCCGGTTCTCCCGTGCCTCTTCCTGGCTAGAGGCAGGGCCCCTCTAGCCCTGGTTATCATTCTTGCCCTGGGCATACATACTAGAGGTACCTTCGAGGGGATCTGACATATCATCCTCCTGTCTGTAATACCTGGCAGCTCGGTCACGGGAGGCTGAGGCTACTTTCACCTTAGCGGAACCCCCTCGGTTAGTGCCTCCCTCCTTGAGTTCACGCACCCGCGCTGCCAGGACAGAAGTGGGTTTCCCATCCCACCTTCTCATGTCTTCCCCATGCTCACACAGGAAAAACCAGAGCTCAGCTCGTGGGGTGTACCCTCTCTCTCTAGCAAGGGGACGACGGGCTCTGACCTGGGGGCCTGTGACTCGCACTGGTGCCACACTGACCTTCCTCATCTCCTCCCTTATCTCCTTTATCTCCTCTTTGAGGTCCTGGACCACAGCAGAGACATGAGTTTTCAGTGGACCATTGACCATACTGTCATAATTCCTGAGCTTGTTGGCAACAGAGCCCACTGTTTCTCGGTTATTGTCAGCATCGATCGTTGCAATGAAGGTGGTGTATTGCGATGGCCCTAGCCTTGCCAGGTTCCACATCATCTGTCCTGTGCACCTGACCTTATCGGGGTCATTACCGTGCTGTCCATCCCTTCCAAAGAGTACCTCTAATACTGCCACCTCTCTTAGCTGCTGGATCCCTTCCTCAAGTGTCTTCCACTGCATTCTATGATGGTACTCCTGCATTCTCTCTTTGTGAATGAACCTTTCTCTCACACTCATTAAGAGCCGGTCCCAGAGAGAAAGGGGTCCTGGCTCCCTCACAAATATCTGGTTCACACCTGGGTCCTGGGTCAACGATCCCAGATACCTTGCCTCACCACTATCCAGTTGCACACTTGTGCCCATGAGGTCCCAAACCCGAAGCAGCCAGGTGGTATAAGGCTCACGCCCCCTTCGCACAATGTCGTCTCGCATACCACGGAGACTGTCGTACGACAGGGACTCAATGATGATTTCTGGCTCTGGCTCCCCTGCTGGTTGTGAGGGCCCTGGTTCCCCATCATCATTAACTGGTCGTACTGATTTGGTCTTACACTTCCTCCTTTGCACAGGGGCGACTGCTGCTGGCTGTACTTGTCCTTGGGGTTCAGCTGAAACCTGGGCGGTTGTAACATCTGTGGGTTCCACTGCTGCACCGTCAGCCTCACCCTTTTTGGGGCAGGGAGAGGTTTTTTCACTAGCTGAGGAGGTGTATTCCCTTAGCAATTGGCATATCCCCTGGTGCACCTGGCCCATCTCCTGGCGCATCTCCTTGCGCACCTGGCCCATCTCCTGGCATATCTCCTGCATCCCTTTCGCCAGTACCCCCACCCATTTCGGGTAGTCCATTTCTGAGGTGGGCTGTTGGGCGGTATCTGGCTGTGGGGCAGGGTCTCTAGTGTCTGGGGCTGTGTCAGGCTCTGGGGCTGAATCAGGCTCTGGGGTAGGATCTCTAGTGTCTGGGGCTGTGTCAGGTTCCAGGGCAGGATCAGGCTCTGGGGTAGGAACTCTACTCTCTGGGGCCATGTCAGGGTCTGGGGCAGGGTCAGGCTCTGGGGCAGGATCTCTAGTCTCTGGGGCTGGTGTCTGGGTAGTTATCCAAGCCAATCTCAACTTATCCTTGAATGCTAAATAGAGTAGGCCTGCCAGCAGCAGGTGGTTAGTATTCAGAGGGAATCTAAACCCTTCAAAAATTGATGGGGTGGGTCCAAATAACTGGTTGAGGGGTTGGGGGAAAACTTCCCCTGGTGTCATTTCCTCACAGAAGGTACCATTGTTAACATAACCCCAAAAACATGAGCTCAGTGTGTGATAACCGTTTATCCACATGCCCACATTCCGGAGGAAGTTAAAAACCCATGAATTCCTCACCTTCTCGACCCATAGCGCAAGCTGGATAACGGCAATGGTAGCCTTAGTGAGAGGACCCATATTCAAGTAGGGGGCTGCAAAGGGAAAGAATATAGCCACAGCCACATGCCACCCGAACCAGGGTAAAGTAGACCACATAGTGCTGCCTACCAAGGTTCCTATATCCAACACACAAACTTAAGTTATTCAGGAACTGTTATTCCTTTTTCACCTCTCTCTCTTAATGCCCTCAGGCCCCACGTTGGGCGCCAAGATCTGTCTTGGTTTGAAAGACAGGTGTCTGCTAAGGAAGGCAGAAGCCTCCCTTGGAGTGGCAGATGTAACCCCTTTCCCTCTGAGTTATTATAATTTTGAAATCAAGGGTCTTTAGGCAAAGATGTGGGAAATAGGAATAACAGTTCTTTACTATATATATATATATATATATATATATAACTAGTCAAACAAAACAACAACAACTATGGCAGTAACAGCAAACACAAACCCAGTCCCAGCCTTCTTGGCTGTCAGGCTATTTCCCCTCGGGTGCAGTTCCGCTCGCAGCCGGCAGGGATCGCTGGCGGCTCCCGGTGAGCAGGGCAGGTGCGATGGTTCCCCCGCGGCTGCAGGGGGCGCTCCGGAGCGAGCTCGGGAAGCACGCGGCCGCTCTGATGCCCTGGGATCCCGGGGAAGGATGGAACAAAAGAGCTTCACAAACCGGTGGGCAGCTGGTCCCGGTTCCCGGAAACAGCAGGCTGGACTGGTAGGCTGGAGCGGCAGGCACAAACACAAATCCCGGGTGGCAGACGAGATGTATCCAAAAGGGGAACCCCCCGGGGCTCCAGGCAGGCAGGGTAAGCACGGCTACAGCGTAGCGAAGGCTCGAAGCAGCAGCGGGGCGGGCGGCCACAGCCCAGCCTCCAGCAGGGCAGGGAAAGCAGCTTTGGGATCCCCGGTGTTGTTCCCAGCAGAAAGGAAAGACACCGAAAACGGGAACCAGCAGCTCTTCTCTCCACGGCTTCTCTCTCCAGACGCTGAGAGCGAACTGAACTGCCCGCCAGGTGAGAACAAAAGCCTGGCCGGGCCCTTTTGTCTTGCTTAAGTATGGCTATCTCCTCTCAAGTATGGCCATTTATCTCCTAGCAACATGCTATGGGAAAAAATTCCTTTAACAGAAAAAAACTAGGACTAAACTGAAACCCCAACAGATGTACAGAACATTTTCTTTGTGTAGTTTATGGGTTTGATTTTCTCAGTCACCGTCTTCTGCACAGAGGGGCAGGGGTCAAGCTGTATTGTCAGCTGTCTCTTAAGCCATAGCTTTAGGTTTAAAGAGGCATAAAACTGTTTTGAAAAGGTCATTCTGACCAAAGAATCAATTCAAGTTACAGAGATTACAGAAACTTCAAGACACAGAACTTTGACAGAAAATGTATGCAAGGATATGAATTTCTAGCAATCAGTAATTATTTTGCCCTTGTGTCAACTTTTATCCCCTTCCTTTTTGGAAAATCTGGAAAAACATGGTCAGTCAGCAAAGGAATACCCCTTCTTGAGAGTTTCAGAAGAAAACACTGATTGTTTTTCAGTGTAAATTTAAGATGAAAAACAGTCAAGTGCTCATTTTGTAGAGTATTTTGAAATGTTCTGGATTTTGTTGTGCTTCAGGTAAGGCAAACTTGTTCTACCTTCTTTACAGCAGAAATCTAGCAGACTTAGGTCTAACCAAGGCCTTTGTTACATAAAAAGTTTTATCATGTGAGAAGCTGTGTCATGTAGTTGATCATAATGGAGGATTTCTGGGCAGATACTAAGAGCACATACTTAAAATATTGCGTGTAACATTCTTATTGCTCAGATTTCCTGTGACATTGCTCTGATGAATTTGATTACACAGCTTGATTTTCACAGAGACTTGGTAAACTGATAGAAAGGTTTGTACGCAAGATTTTTCCTGCATTTAGCTTCAGGCTGTGCACTAATGTACCACTCAAAATCAGAATAGGATCCCTCTTCACTACTTTCTTTTTTTTTTTTAACAAGAAGTCAAGTAAGTGTAGAGAAAGAAAGGCAGTAGGTTTTGTTGATTCCCCATGGCACATGGCACTCTTCCAAAATAAGAAATATATTTTTAGGATACAAACACTACATTTAAATGAATGATTATTGTACATCTAAGCTTTGACTGAATTAAGACCAAAGATTTCATACCCTATGAAACACAAGTATGAAATTTTGAATAGGGGATAAGATACCCTAACTATTCCTAACTGATGTCTAGATGGTTGAGAAAAAAGGACTTGATTCAAGCTCACAAACACTACCTTAAAATGTTTATTCAGCATTTTCACAAGTGCCATTTAGTGTGAAGTCAATAAAAATGTTTAAGAGCTTTATTAATAAAGGCAAGTGTCACATGTTTAAAACCCATATTTGAAAATACATTGATATCTAAAACAGAAGAAATTAATTCAAAGTTTAAAAAAACCCTAAAAATAGAAAATTGTTGAATTTTGGGGTTACTACAAATATATTTAAGATAAATGAAACTATTAAAAAATGGCACAAGTTTCATTGTTTACTGAATTATGGTAAAAATTCAAATCAGAAGTTTAGCAATGTATTCAGAGAAGTACATAAATGAAAAGGCTTTCTGAAGCCTGTTTTTCACTTAACACATCTATCCCATAGATATTTTGGGGTTTTCTTAGAAAGTTGTGGGTTTAATTGTACTTAATACAGCAAAATTGTCTATTAAATTAATGAGTATGCAGGGTTTAAATCTGTGTTAAATCACAGATTGCATGATTGCCATTTGTATATATTAAATCCATATGACCAAAATGATCAGGATGATAATGAAACCCTCATCTAGACAGGATGCTGTGGATGCTAAAAGGCAGGAACAGAGAAATTTTCCAGCTCTGTAGCATTTGTGAAGTTTTTCCTTTGTCATGCTTTAGCTGAGAAACAGAGAAACTCAGCTTCTCACAGTTTCTCTGTGAGAAGCTTTTGTTCTCATGTGTCCTGGGTTGCAGTGTATTCTATTACCATCCTCATGAGCTGTGGAAATCAGGAGGGGCAGTGTTTCCTTGCCTCCTCCCCCCAGACTATCTTGCTGTTAATGGCCCATCATTGTCCTGCTGCATGACTCAGAGATAACTCCCTCCAGACTATCTTCTGTTAATGACCCTAATCAACACTTGGCCTCATGACTCATTACCCCATTGTGAGATGCTCCACCCAGAGGGAGGAACCAAGCTTTCCATCCTGGATATAATCTGAGATTCTGAACACCAGAGACACTCTTTCCACTGGATTTCCAGAGGACAGGAGCTACACAGCCACCACTGGACTTTCTGAGGAAGAGCAGACCCCTTTACTACAGGATCACCACTTCAGAGGATTGCAGCCACCATTCTACCAGACTGCTACCACCACCCTGACTAACAGGGACTCAGGTTGTATCTTGACTCTGTCAGTTTGAACCAGTGTTTTATTTTATTTTTTCCTTTAATTTCCATTAAATTGTTATTCTGACTTGGTGCCTCGCACTGGTTTGTTTTCAAACTAGTACATCATGCAAATGGGATGGACAGCAGTTTGAAGAATGTAAACCATTTTATCACTTGCAAGCTGTTGTGAGAACACTAGAATTGTTTTCAGTCTTGTGAGAGTAATATTTGGAAATGGGTGTCTTACTGCTCAGCCTATCACCTTGAGAGGTGGTGAGTGAATAAGCCAATCAGGTAATTTCTTCATTGTGAACTACCCTATAAAAGATGAGTTATTCATTAAAGCTCTGCTTCGGCCATACCTTACAGCCTGGATTTGTGTCGCGATTCTGCCCTTCTCTGGGGATGCGACTTCTCTCAGCAGCAGCTATGCTTATTAGCAGCTCCTTTTGCCACTAATTGGAATTGCCAAACTGGATGTCCTTGACCTTTAAAGTGTAAGAGTAGCGACATGTTGATAAAAAGCAACCCTTTTCAAATGAAATAGGATACTTCAAATAATGGGCACATAAAATCAACAGTAACGTTTGCAACTTGGGTAGTAACTTTCCACAGATATTAGCAAGACTCCATTCCATAGTGACATAACCTCACATATGACTGAAAAGTTCAAAAGCAGTGCTTAACTTATTTTAAAAACTTATATAGGAAAAAATGAAGTGTCAGAACTATGAAACCAATCAATTTTGAAATCCTTTTACTCCCCCTCAGTGTGTTCAGACACGGGTTATTAGTTTATAGGAATTTTCCCTGAATCCAGAACTGATAGCAAATGTTATGCTTGGCCAGTGTGATTGCTGATATGAAAAGATTTACTCTTATCTCCTCAAGGTGGCCATGGTTCTCTCTTGAAATAGCATTTCTGCCTTAATAAAAGGCAGTCTTGAGGAAAGCAGTGTCTCCTCCCCAAAAACCATGTGCCAGCCCTCCCTTCCTCTTATGGGTCTGTTGCCATGTGTTTGCATCTGAGGCTATTCAGATATTTTAATCTGATTTGAGAGATTGCATTGTGAATTTCACTGGAAAACATTACATGGCCTCTGAGAGAATATTGAGTGTTCTGCCTGGACTGTTTTGCATGGATTTTCTGATTTATTTAAGAATAGGAGATACTTCATTTTCTCAGACTTGGCTGGAGTTATACCCTCTGTTATGCACAGCATTTCCAGGACAAAAACACTTTAATCTATTAAGAAAGGGTTATTTTATTTTGTATAGCAATGTCAGTGCTGATAGCCATGATCAAGAAGCATTCAGATTTTCCTTTGTTATTATCTCTCTGTGTACCAGAAAATGCACTACCAAAAGGCACCTTTGAGCTGTGTTGTGCCATCAACCTTCTGAAGCACTTTGAAAGTACATTGAAATCAACAGGGAGTCCTATTTAGCAGGCAATTGTACTGCCTCAGGATGTTTGCTAAGAGCCATACTGTTTTCTGAAATGAGATAAGCAAGAGAAAATAAATTGGCACATAATTAGAAAATGTAGTTCTTTCCATACAGTTTGTTCAAACTACAGCAGTCCTTAAAGCACTGGACGGAGTTTTGTTAGGCAGGCACAGAGGAATAATCAGGAAAAGAGGGGGACCTTGGATGACTCTGTTCATAGCACACGAGCAGCTTCTTGAAATGCTGTTTTGTTTTTAATCAGGAAGCGAAGGCCTGGCAGCTGGCTGCCCTGGGCTATAATTCAGCAGAACACTTCAACATGTAAGCAAATGGGACTTCAGCTGGTCCTCAAGGTGCTGATTCAGCAAAACCTTCCCCTTCCCCTCAGCAAAACTCTGCCTCTCCACTGGAGATAGATAGTTCCTGCAGTGCCTGCCCTCCTTGTGCCCTCCAGTCCATTGTCCCTCAGGAAATGACTGAAAGGTAGGCCCTTCTTTTACGGAGTGGTAATGGAAGTGGACAGAAAGGCAGAACAGAGAGAGACTTAAGACTCTTGCCAAGTTCACACAAAGCAACATTGAATAGTAAACTCGTCAAGATGCCAGGCAGCAGCACGCAAAGGCTGCACCACTTTCTCTCCCTCACTTTATTTGACCTGAACAGGAGCTTGGTTATTCCTGTCCTTAAGTCTCCAGCCAAGCAGGAGGGACAAAGTATTTGCCAAAAAACTTTGTGTTGACCAGAATATGCTCTGTGTTAGGGAGAAGCCCAGTGAGATTACATTTCCTTATGTGAAAGTGAAGATAAGAGAAAACTTCTCAGAGCATCCTGCAATGTGAGCAAAGATTTGGCATTTTGTACACAGAGGAAGATTTTGGTAGGATTACCCTGCACTTGAAGACAGACACAAAGAGAAAAAGGTTTATGAATTGCTCTGGAATTAGTACATAATTTGAATATCTGTGCACCTTGTGTGGTGTGAAACAGCCCAAAAGAAATCTTTACATAGACATACTCTATAGGATTCGTAAAACATATGGAAACTAAAAGTTTCTAACATAGATAGAGATACTGTGTATCAATTCAAAAGTGCTTTTGAACCAGGTTTAGGATTTCCAGAGCTGAGACCACTGAGTTTAGGGACTTTATCCAAGAAAAGAGATGTGCCCCTGGTATTGCACATCTAGGTGCCAGAAGTCAGTACAGTTCACAGGGCTGAGTTAGGCACTTTGTTCCCTATGTACTAGATGGGAATGGTACATGAAATTGGATGGCAGAGCACACCTCTGGAAACAGCTAAGATGAACAAGGGCATGAAAAGACAGTGTTAGGACTGAAAATGTCCTTGGGTGAAGAGAAGGTCTGGAGCTCAGTGCAAGTTTGCAGCAGTTTAGTGGGGAAATCCCATCAGCCTTGCAGAACAAAACCTGCAGTTCACTCCCTGCATCTTTTCAGTTGAAGATGGACAGCCCTGCAGAGCAGGGTGACTCCTTTCCCCATCTCTTTATAGCTGCAGGATGGATGTGATCCAGGTAATTAGCTCTCTACATGCTGAGAGAGTCATCCTAAACTCTACCTTCTGTGCATAGGTTTGTCCTGTTCTGCCCATGAAGAAGGACTGTTAACCAGGAGCACAATGAACCTTTAGGTTACTGATATTTTAAAGTTTTTAGGACTAAACAATGACTTTGAAAACATCATATTAAGCTTTGAGGCTGTTCAGACTGTGTCAATACAGTTCTGAGGAACTTGTTTACCACAGCTAGAATCTAACAGGATGTGATGCTCTATGAAAGTATTTTAGCATATCAATATTATTTGCAGATCAGGTTAAAAAAATCCCTTGGAAGAGATTGTTGCTTTTATTACCTAAAATACCTTCTAGACCCTGAGTATTCAACATTTCTGAAAATTCACTTTATCTTTCCTTCTTGTTATCCATATTACTATGCCAACAGATTATTAGAATGCAAAATGAAATGAAATATTACCCCTCAGAGATGTGTTTGTAATATAGCCCACATTGCACATGACAAGCTTGCAGAATGAATGAGCTCAGAAGCATATTTTATGCCAGTTTTCACAATGTATGGCTTCTTTTTAATTCTGACATGCTTGGTAATATTGCAGTGGACAGCAAACCCAGATTTGTCGTGATGTTCAGATTAAAGCAAAGACTCAATTATTTATTCACTGAAAGTGGGAAAAGCATAGTACAATTCGAGATGGAATACTACTTCTCAGAATTCTTAGCTGTCAAAATCAATTATTTTTTAGTAATATTCAAAGACAAAAATTCCCAATTGATAACATATTTTGAGCATTTAAAATAGCAACAATATCATTCATTATAAATTACTTGTAAGAAATCAAAGTTCATTTGTCCTTATAAAATGAATTGCAAATGGCACATCTTGGACTAAAGGCCAAAATTTTAATCTCCATCCCACAGTTAAGTTTATTTATAGGAATAATTAATGCCAAATCTAGTAGGTACTTGCCTAAATGTCATTCTTTCTATGACTTTCATTGCAAAAGGAGAGTTTCTTTGGTCCCACAGTATGGTTATCTACGTATAATATTTCAAGCCTCTAAAATATTGTTAATATTGATTCTTTTTATATTAATCCTACTCTTAAGAAAAATAGCAGTTTTAGTAATTACTGGAAAAATAAGTAAATTTACTAGACTCTGAAGGTAGATTTTTTTCCTCCTATGAACCCAACAAATCATCCTTTATAACACTATGTTCCTGTCCTGCCAGTAGAAGGAATACAGCCAAAGCAGAGCCTAGGTCAACATTGTACCCTCTGAGTTTTATCTATTGGTAACTACAACAGGCATTTAATGAGTGTGAAAATTGCCTGTCTCTGTGAGGAGCCAGAGAGAAAAGCAGAGCAAACAACACAAACAGAGAAAAATCTCTGAGGAGCAGAGTAGGCTCTCAGTAAGGGCGGTTTTGCTATCTTCCCTGAAAAAAAAGATGAAGTGCTTATTCAGTATAATGAGGGAGGTCTTTTGGGTGATCGTTTTTCAGTCCATAACTCATGAAGTATTTATTATCTGTAAAGACTGGTAGTTGGTTAGACTGTAGCATTATAACTTCACGATCAGGCATTTAAATTACAGGGGTTTGTTTTGTTCCATGACTGGATGATTGAAGTTTTATGATCAGGACCAGAAATCTATTAAATTGACTTTTTAATGGGGAGGGAATGTTGTAGCTTGTAAAGAAGGAAAAAAGACACAGGCAGGCAACTGGATGTTGTTATAATTACTAGGGAAAATATATTATTTTAAAACAATCTGGGTAAAGTCAGATTCAATTTTCTCTATAATTACAGACAGCTAAAGGACTGCTGTTGACAGGCAGCATTCATGTTGCCTGTAAAGGTCTGGACTAGATGATTCTATGTGGGCTGTTTTAGAATTACACACGTTACTTTACAATGGATAAAAAAATATGAATCCTGCCAAAGAAGCCGGTTGTTTTTCTGCAATGAACTGCATTGATGTGTTTAATAATCTCTTGGATCTAGAAGAGCACTTTTCTGGGGATGTATTCCCCATTCAATATGGGTTTTTAAAATGCCTCAAAGACATTGTCTGTTTTCACACATACAAGGGGTGTACACCATCCCCTCCATTAATAATCACACACACACAGCTTGCTGCAGTGCAAAGTGCAGAGCTCAGTCCCAGCTAGGAAGGGGCTGCTCTCTCATTAAGCCAGTTGTCTGCATACCACTCTTTCCAGAAGGCTTCTCGCTGATGGGTTAAATTACCTGTTCAATACAGAATGATAGTCTTCTCCTGAATGCCTTTCAGCACAGTCAGCAGCACACATGTGCACATTTTCCTTCCTGTAAGCTGTACAGAACATCTGCGATGCCTGAGTAAATTCTTGAATGTGAATACATTGTAACAAATCTTCGGGGATCTTTGGCACTCAGGTGTGATCCTTAGTTTTGCCTGGCACGCCAGAGTCTTGCTGGTTATCTCTGGTTATCAAACAATAGATTCTCTCTCTTCTGGACTCGTGCTGAGAGTTCCTCACTTGGCACTAGTGTCGACTGTGGGGACACATTTGGAAGAAATAATGATTTGTTTAGAAGGCATACAAATTTGCATTAAGAAATGTTCTTCAGGAGTCAGGTTGTTCATTGCAAAAATTTCCACAGTTATAAGGGTGCAAATATGGTTAAGCCAAGTTTGGTATAAATTTTCATGGTGTAGATTTTTTTATGTTTTTTTCAATATTTATTACAAACCAGAATAATGAAAATGCATGTTCAACCACTTAAAGTCCTCAAAAACGAAAAATGCCATTTCTGTTCTGCAGTCCTTTAAGTCTCCCAAGATGTTATCACTGTGTACCTATTCCAGGAAGTCTAAAGCACCCCTTGCAAATAATTATTTTATACCTATTTTTAAACTAATAAGAGGCAGAGAAAAAGAAAACTACAAAGTCTGAAGTCATGCAGATCTGTAAAGCTTCTCAAAATAACACTGTTGATTACTTTATTAGAATAGAACAGAACAGAAGACTGGTGGTTAGAGGAATTCTGTATCAATGCTACTCCTTATTGATTGCCTCAGAAAATGAGAATCAAAAATGCACTGAATTGAAATATTAGCTAACTAACCCCAGATCAATTTTCTCCTTACTGAGAAGTCTCGTAAGCAAAATTATAAAGGAATGTTTTGATTAGGAACAAACTACAGAAACAGAATTATAGAGGGTCAGGTTTTGGTAGGATGAAGTCATCATTTCCCCAGGAAAAAAGAAAAGTTTGGAGATACTACAACTATAATAATTACGAATGATGACATTCAAACCAATAAAATGTTTATTAAAAACTCAAAAGTCAAAATAGAGGGGAACTAATATGACTTGGAATTTATTACATGCAGTACAGATAAAAATGTAGCTAAATATAGGCAAAAATCCATGTCAGGAGAAGTATGGATACTTTTTTTGAAGTTACATTAGGAATGAAGAATGGTAAAATTATTCATAAATGGTGTAAAAAGCCTACATGTCCAAAAAATGTTTCTGCTCTTTATTTGAAAAATAGCAGAGTTGTGTGATTTGTTTACAGAGGAAGAATATACACTTTTCAATTTTATAGTATCCAAGAGACGTGATTCATGTCTATTCAAAGATAGATATCTTAAATATGAGCCAGTTTTGATAAATTGAAACCAACCTGTCTGAGATAATCTTTGGTCTTTTAATATATCACAGAAATTCAAACAGAAGGAGAATAATTCCCTTGAATTTGAAAAGAGCGAGGGCCTGAAGAACTGTTGGCTGACCCAGCTAAAATTAAAGGGAGAAGGTTGGAGCTTGGTAGAAGCAGTAGCTGACAACAAAATCAAAACATAAGAGTACAGCAGACATAAGTTGTCCAACAAATATTTTGAAGAGTAAGTTCTATTTCTGTTCTTTGTGGTTAGAAAATTGGTTAATAGCAACAGCATAATAAACTTTAGTATGTTTGGTATGACCATAAGAACATTACCACTCTAGAGCACTAATAAAATTCATGTCAAATGGATAATGAAGAGTCCAGTTGAGAGCTATTGCCAGTGGGTATTTGCTTTGAAATAGAGGTCCTGGGGTGAGAGAGACCAGGCTGACACTGAGCATTTTCATCAGTGAAAATTGCCTAAAATGTGAAGGTAAATGCCACAAGGACTTGTGGAAGAGCAATGTGAGATTCATCACACAGGAGGATCTGTATTACATGATACAACAGAATCCATTACAAAAAAAAAAAAAAAAAAAAAAAAAAGAAAGAAAATAGAAATGAGATTTTAAGCACAGAGAAATGTAAAAAATCTCTAAGAGTAACAAATACCTATAGAAGTGGGGATGGTGCACTCCTAAGGAATGACTTATAAATTATCCAGGAGTCCAAGAAAGAAAGCAGCCCAGTTACCGAGAGAGGATTGAATAGAGCTCCTGGATGAAGAGGCAAGAGACTAACTTCTAAGAGGAGGGAGATAATGCTGTTTTTGGAGACTGACACAGTCAGACCATTAAAAGGACTTCCCTGTACAATTCTGATGTGCACATTTAACAAATGCTTTGTGGGGGAAACAGTGAGAAGAAATCTTGCAGTATAAATGAGGTAAAAAAAAAAAAAGCTGGACTATAAATTCAGACATAAGGTAGCAGACAACATAAACAATTGCTGAATACAGAGCACCAAATTGTTGTTTGCATTATTTGATTTATAGAACTTGACAAACATTCCCTGTGAAATGCAGCAAGGTGGTTCTTGGCTTTGCAAATACATTTTCTATAACATAAAACAGTCGGTGTGAATTCCCCAGACTAAGAAATGGAGAAAGGCTAACATTTTCTGTTATTTATTTTTAACTGCCACATTATTAAACAGAAACAGCTACAGTACTAGTGGCAGGAATGCAGGACTTGACACTTGTTGAAATCAACACAAACATTCTTACTTCCTACCTGTCTCCAGCTACTATTGAGGTGCAGAGTTAACATCAGTGAGGTCCAGGTCCATAAGTGAAGTTTCTAGATTATGTTATAATGCACATAACAGCTAGTAATAATAATGAACTATAACCCCTGGAGTATTTCTTTGGAAAATTAACTGTGATTTGCCTGCCTTCAATATTTCAAATTCCTATTTAAATTCATCTGAGGGAAATGAGATTGTTATGAAACCAAGTTTGCTCTTATTCTCATGCCTAGTGAAAAATATCTACAGTAAATAAACACACAGAATCACATAATTCGGTGTGATTGGACATTTTTTGTTTTAATAGGATTCATAGGACAAAAAACAAAAAAAGGCCCAGGGACAATGACTTCTCCAATATTTTTTTAATATTTTTTTACCTAACATATGTGGAACCTCTCCTCAGAGTGCATCCCTTCAACAGAGACAGTGATCTAGTATTTTTATTCCAGACACCCAAGTCTAAAAATCATTCACTGTAGAAACTGCTTTCCATAATGCCTTTTTTTACAGCCTTTCTTTAAGAGTTATGGATAATTTTGTTTCTAAGTGAAGGGGGGAAAAAATGGGAATAAGAGTTTTATGTCTCATTACTGAACAGACTATTTCCTTAATTAGCCTTTTCTTAAATTCTATGGCACATCTCTAGTGTAGATGCACTCATTTTTATCTACGTGTTTATCTGGATGCATTTAACTAGATGGCCCAAACAGTGATTGTGTAATGAGCTATATAATTGAT
Source organism: Aphelocoma coerulescens (assembly GCF_041296385.1). Lineage (NCBI taxonomy): Eukaryota > Metazoa > Chordata > Aves > Passeriformes > Corvidae > Aphelocoma > Aphelocoma coerulescens. The sequence continues at coordinate 116,273,866 of NC_091015.1, read as the reverse complement.
TTAGGATATGTGCTTAATAGCAGGCAGGTGGTTGAGGTAACCTATTATTACTGCAGGATTAGATTTCAGTAATGTGTTCCTTGTCCTCTCTATTTTTTTCCCCAAGAGAACAATGGCTTGAGTAGCAGGTTGAGTGACTGTTCTCACAGATGCTTACCATGTGTCTACTGGAACTGGGCTCAGTTAATATTTAGGGTATGTCCAATGACATTTGGTGTAAATAATGAACAAAAGCAGTATGCCTTGGCGTTTTGCACAGTAATTACCCAAACTGAATAATTTAAAGTACTCCACTGCTAGATTTAAAATAAGAATGATAAGCAGCCTGTGTAAAATTGCTTGGAGAAATATGGCTGCTATTGCCAAGGCATTCCTTAGTCTGTAAGTGAGTCTGATTGTATGGCCATGTGCATAAGGTTACTTGCAGCAGGGAGAGTCCTCAGATGGAGGTCTTTAAGTGTCTATCTCCTGCAACAGTAAAAAATGCTGAGGTTTTTTTTTTTTCCTACTTTCATTCCTCTCTCTGCTTCAGCTCTATCTACTCCTTTCAAAACCTCTGCCCCTCTATATTGCCTGGAATCCCAGCTTCATACCTCTGTGTCCACCCACATAGGATTTTGTGCTCAGAAGGCTGCTGAATATCAGATTATCTATAACATTCAAAGTAGAAGATTGATTCCATGCTCTTCTGCTTCAAAGGAATAAAATAAATCCGGACTTAGAAAAAGAAAAACTTAATATGCAAAAATATTTTCATACGTATTATACCACTTATTTTGCAATAGTATATACTAATGAAATAAGCACATACGTCTTTCTCTCTGTTTATTCCACTATGGATGAGCGGGCTTGATTATGCAGACACATGTGTTTATCTCCTCTGATTTTCCAGGAAACCATATTAAAAATGCTGGAAGCTAGAAGTGCTCCAGCTAGAAGCTAAAGCATTGGAGTTATGTGATTGCTAAAAGACCTTACACTGTAAGAAAGATTTAATGTTTTCTTTTCAGACCTAAGTACAGCATGTTCCTATCATAGTGATTTTACTAGATCTTAATAATTAATAGACTAATATAAAATTTGAAATAGTAGATAGGAGGCTATAATAATATTGCAGATGGCATTAGTGTCAGGTATTAGCTCAAAAAGGGTGAGAAATATCCAATTTTGAATAAAAATCATTCTTGAAGTACAAGACCACAGCTTAGATATTCCTTTTACCACTTTTATCACAGTCAGCTAGAAGTGTTCTGGTAAGTAGATGGCTGATATACAGGATTAATGTCCCACATCCAGCCTGCCACATATGGTATTATATTGCCTGCTGCATCAGACATCTCATTAATGGTCTGGTCTGACCATCTCCATGGTAACAGGGAAAAAAAAGCCATTTCTCCAGCATCCCTGCCCAGCAGTGTTAGGTAACACCCACCTTTGGTTCAGTGTGAGCACTGTGGCAGCCAGCACAAAACCTTCCTCACTCCTCACAGATCCTCTTCTCCCCATGCAGCTGCGGGAACAGTGAGGGGTATTCCCTGTGACTAAAGGAGAAGCTTCTGACAGTGACCCCCTTAAGGAGAATGGATGTTGTAACTCTAATTCCTGTGGGCATATCTCTAAGATAACCACAACTTTACTTTCTGTTTGCACTGACTGCAGCTCTGTGCACCTGTTAAAGGACTTGCCCCTCTGCAGCTCCAGCCTGCCCAGATGCAGTCAGGGATCTGCTGTGAGTGGTAGGATGGGATGCCCTCAGGCATGCTGCCTCTTGGCACTGCTCTGCTGCACCAGAGCATCCTCTTGAGCTAAGCTCTCTTCAGCCCTTGGGCAGCATTTCCTCTTCCCCTCTCACTAATGGTAACTGAGGACTGTAGCCAAAATCTATTCATTTTGCTGAGAAGGTTTTAACCTCCTCCAGAGATTTTCAGATCGATCACAACTGTTTTCTTCTATAGCCCATTATCTAGGTTGCTTTGCAGAAAATTTGTCTTCATATTTTGGACTCACTACCCTACTATTTCCAAACTCTACAGGAATTTACATCAGCAACCCCACTGCATAGGTCTGGCATGTGACTAATGCTGGAATATTGTTTATGTTTATTGTAACTTATACAAACATAAGTAGTTTTTTAAATTGCAGTCTTTTAACTGCACATATTCAATAAAAACATCGGAAGCAACTAAGAAATCTTACTAAAAATAACTTCCCTTTTTTATAACTGAAACCAAGTCATTGTTTACCAATATTCTGCTGTCTTTAATAGGATAACTACAAGTCTGCAATTAAATAATTGGATCTGAAAATTTTAATCCCCTCCTCCAAACAAATTAACAAAAAAAAAATGTAATTCCAACTTCTGAAAAGATTTCTACATGAAAAATCTGTTGGTATGGATGTACTTTGTATTGGGACTTTAATTGAAACTCAGCAACATTGAGTTGTGTTCATAGTAAAACCAGCCAGTACATATTTGCCTTTAAACATCTGTAGCTCCTTTCCACCTTCACCACTTCTTCACAGAAGACTTGTGTGCCTGTGAGTGTGATCACTGGGTTTTGTTGTTTGAGGGTTGGTTTGTTATGTCCTGCATATAAGCAACTACAGTTGTTCACATTACTCAGTTTATCTCAATAATTCACACTTTCTAAGTCCTGGGAAATTCCCCACTCTTTTCAACGGGGCACTGCCCTGTAGCTCTGCAGAGTTTTTTAGCAGAGGTACCTGCAGCAGTGCCAGTCAGCTAAAATGGTGCTCAATAAGATCATGCTCTGGTGAGATTTTTCCTTCAATTCCTTATAGTCTTTCCTCGATTTGTGATCTTTTCAAATTAGCTGACTTTTTTTTCCCTGTTTCATTTGATTAATGGTGTGTAATACTGAACCTAGGATGGCTAATATCTTTATTTCATATATACATTCTATCCCTTGTGACAGTGATCATCACTATTTTACAGATAAGAGAATATAAGATGATGTCAGAAACTTTTTGTTTTTTCATTATAATGAATGGTCATTAGCTACAATAAAAGAAGATACAATTCACTGTTTTTGTAATACTTTTAACAGGATTAAAATTTGTGTCATCTGTGATGTCAATTTTCTGAAATATTTGGCTTATATATATAAAAAATGTCATTATATTACAGTGTGTTCCCAGAAAGCCTACATATTTTTGAAGCCTATGACAGACTGGATACAATCAAAGAGTACATCTTATAAGAAGCTGGATTTAAAGTGTCATTCCAGTACATGCTGAAGAAAGTCACTGCATTCATTTGTGCCTCCAGTTGTGTCAACTTTACTCTGTCCTCTGCTTTACTTCAGATAAGAGATCTAAAAGAAAACTGCAAAAGGTGACCTGAAAGTAGATTTACTTTAATCTAAACTGTGGGTAAGTATAAATTAAACATTCCAGTCATCCAAACTTAAAAGGGTCTTAATCTCATTTGCTTAAGCCTTCGTCTTGTCTCCCTCACCATGATGTTTTTGCCCTGCATCTCTTCAACCCTGCCCTGAGCTGTCAGATGGCTGCCTGCAAGGCTCTTACAAGTCATCCAAACCCTTTAAAAATCAGTAGGACTCAGGTGAGTGGAAAATCTATCACACCCTATTCTAAAAAACTGATTTCTGGTGGTACCCACAAGACAACAGAATATCCTGAAGAGTTAGCAGGCTATTGATGCCTTCCTGAGCTGAAGCTCCCACTGCACCTGCTCCTATGCTTTTCTTGCAACTAATTTTCACCAAGAAACACCAAAAACTTGCTCCATCCCTCTGGATGGGGAGAGAGGGGTGCTGGGATTCAGCCTGTGCCAATCTCAGAAATTTCATGAGTAATAGTGTCATCAGCTTGTACTAACTGAGAGCAGGAGGAAAGAGTGGTTAGGATCCCCCTGCCTATTGCATATATTTTTGGTCGAGGCCTTGCTTGAATCTTAATTATAGGTAATCCTCAAGCATTTTTAGGTGGGTAAAAGTGTAAGTTTTAACTAAATTAAGTTTAATTATTTGTAACTCTTTGTCAGCTGGGGAAATCCATGAAAGCATCCCATAGTATTTTATATTGACTGTTGTGGAGCCTTTGCCCATTACTTTAAAGGTGCATATCAGAGCTGATTACTTGCCAGGTTCTGGCCCTTCTGAATGGAATGGCAGAACAGCCCTTCTTCCCAGGCAGGACTTTACCCTCAAGTGAAGGGAGGGGAGCTCTGTGCTTCTCAGGTTGAGGGACCAACAGAAGATCTTTTTTTACCCAGTCTTCAGTTAATACTTGTCATGTCAAAGAACCTGAATGTGACTATGCTTTGAAGCATACAGATATTTTTAAATGTTGTCAGTGATGGGAAATACAGCAATGATTATCGCTTTTCATGAAGTACCTTGACATTTGTTGTACATTAGGAAGTAATAAAACCAAAGAATTGCCAGATTTCTGGGATGTGGGTTATTAGTATAATGGCCCTATAACCTGCAACAAGCCAGTGTTCTGAGAGTGTTATGTTAAACTGTCCCAGTGAACATCATATCCTGGAGCTGTGCATAGTGACATGATATCCCATTTTAGTTATATGTCAACATTTTAAGACAGGCACTTTTTTTTTCCTTGCATTTACAGATTATACCAATCACAGAACAGCTGAGTTTGAATGTCATCTGTGATTATGATCTAATGCTACTGCCCAAGATGGCTCAGGATCATACCCAGCTGGGTTTTGAGTATTTCCAAGGGTGGACACTCCATAGCCTTCCTGGGAAATCCTCACAATAAAATAAAAATTTAAAATAATAAAAAAAAATCATATGGTATGTTTACATGGAGTTTTATGTATTTCAGTTTATGCTCATTGTCTCTAATCCTGACACAGAACACCACTGAGAAGAACCTGGCTCCATCTCCTCTACTTTTCACATCAGGTATTGATACACATGGATAAGATCCCTTGATTGATCCTTCTCCTCACCTTCCAGGCTGAAGAATCCCAATTCCCTCAACCTCTGTGTAGGAGGGATGGTTGTGTCCTTTAATCATTTTTCTGACCCTTTGCCTGACACTTTCCAGTAGCTGTATGCCTGCCCTATGCTGGGGAGCCTGGAGAGGGACACAGAACTCCAACTGGAGTACTGAGGGTGAGATTAACATGTCTAGCAAGCATTGACACAACTTTCAGATGTAACAACTTGTGTGCGGCAGTGCTGGTGATCTCAGTACCATGATCAAACCCAGGACAGAGGGAGATTTACCAACAAACTTCTAGCTGCCAAAATACAGTTTCCTGTAATGAAAAAAAAATATAGTGCTAGATGACAGCTAAGATAGGTGTTGTTTGTATTAATCAAATAAGATTGTCTTTGTGATGGGAAATAATCTGTCATTGATGAGATAAAATGTGGCTTGCATTGCGCAAAACCAAAATGACAGAATGTATGAGAGTGACATTCCAGACTGAATTGGCAGGGTCTTGCTGTCATTTCCACTCCTTTTTATCTGCCTGGATTGAGCCAGTTATTCTTAGCCATCTCACATAGACTGGTATCTCCCAGGATGACAATTCAACATCTTGCCTTGCCAGCTTTCTCTCGTTACTTTGTTTGTTTGTTTCAGTCTAAATTCCTTACTGATTGTTTTCTTTGAATTATTCCTCTTCAGCTTTTCTGAATCACGTTTGTACCTTATTAGGAGACAATAGCAAATGTCATCTTCATTCCTGACTTTGTATTCTTCTTCTTCCCTTCTTTCAAGCTCTTAGAAGAAAACATTACTTTCCTTTTTATTTTTTTTTTTTCCCAACCACTGCCTTCATGATTTTCATCTTTAAGCAAATTCTCTAAGGCCCTACAGATTCCTGTGGGAGACTTTCTGTACTGTGTAATGTTGCTGCTTGATGGAAGCACAAGGAAAAGAAGTTCTTTTGTGATCAAGTTGCTGCCAGGCTCTGCTGCCAGGCTCTGCTACGCCCAGCAGAAACAAAACCTACCATCAGACTGGTTAAGCAAGATGTGACGGTCAAAGAGCCAACCCTCATCTAAACACAGGTTGTGCTATTAACCCAGAGTAAACCCACTAAGTCACTCACACCTGGGGTGATGGTGACTTAAAATCTGCTGGAAACATATTTCCTTTTCCTCTTCACTCTCTGAAGGAGAAGAAGTGGCATGTGGGTAATTTTGCTTTTGCCTGGGAATTGTTGGTGCTCTTGAAGAAACACCAAAATAGAGTATTTTTGTACACCCCATTTGATGCTTAAACTGTTGATGGGGTGGATTTCAACCAGGTTATCAGACTGCACCTGAGGTACAAACTGTTTTCCCCTCCTAGGAAACTGCAATTTCCTTCTTTTCTAAGGAACTGTGTTCTCTGGCATACAGCCAGTCAGGTTGGGCTGGTGCTTAGGAGCAATAAAGTCTTAATCCATCATGGCTAAATCCTTGATTGTTAATTTCTCATAGCCCTGGGCAAAATCAAGTAGAAGTTTTCACACAAGATATTTCCTTTCCTTCATATCAGAATATGACTACAAAGATGGTATTGACTTCTCACTTTCCATGTAATGGGCTTTGCTGCACTTCACTAATGTTATCAGCAGCTGTTAGACTATATCCTCAGTAGAGCCTGTGGGAGAACACAGGAATTCTGAAACTTTCCTGTGTTCACAAATAATTGTGTTTAAATCCACATGATGCTCCTTAGAGAAAATAACAGCATGAGTCTTGCCTCTGCAGTCTTCAAAAACAGAAATAAGAGGAGTTGCATTTTCTGTCAGGAAAAAATATGTTTGTGTGTGTTAGAGTATTGTTTACAGCTTGAGATTTTATATATTGGGGGTGTGGAAGAGCAAAAGCTGGGGGGAGGCTACTTCCTCTAAAACTGTGAAAGCCTTGGGCCTTGGTTTAACACAGCCTCCAGGAAGCAGGTGCCACCTTGCAGGATAAATAAAGTGAGTGTTTAATTAAGCAGTGACCTAACCAGCCGTTTGTATCAGAGCACTGATGGTAAGCTGCAGAGACATTTGAACTAATTTAGACAGACTCTGGGAAGCAGTAGGACTAAAAATTGTTTCCAATATTCCTTTATTGCTGCTCTGGCCTACTAATGTTCTCAACAAGAAGAAAACCTGAACCAACAACATTTCATGGAGTCTAGTGTCTGACAACACTAGGAAGGAAACATCAGTTTTCTACATTTTAACTTGTTTGATAGAATTTTAAAGTAAAGGGGTTTGGGATAAGACTGAGGGACAGATCCTCTTTTTTTTCCTCTGAATATTCCTCCTATTGAAAAGAACTGTTGAGGAGACATAAACATTACATCAGATACTGTTACAGAAAGTAATACATGGGATCTTGTATTCATTTTCTCCTCAAAACCTCAGTTTAAATAATTCATTTTCTTTAAAACAGAAGTGAAAAAAGTATTAATTCTCCTGTCTATGAATATATGGAAGTCAGGAATCCAAGAACAGACTATCCACAAAGAAATGCTTTCTGTGTAATTTCTTACCTAAACAATGACAGGTAAACCTACAGTATCACTACTGCAACTGGTCAGAAGTGGTAAAGATCTTAAGAGCTTGGAAACTTCATTGAAATTTCAAGCAGAAGTTTAAATGAATCTCTGAACTTGAGCAGGGTCTGCACTCTATTTTTATAGCATACATCCAGAGTGTTTAATTGAAACACTGTTGCAAGAGAGCCATATAACCAATGAAAAGCATCTTTTGCAAACAAATAATGTTAACACTTGGACACAGTGATTTATTAACCAATCATAATGAAATCATCAAATCCATGTAAGGATTTCTATAACTTTTGATCTTCATAGAATGAGCACTCTGTTTTAATCAGGCTGCTGACAAAAAAAAAAATATTCATTTTAAGCCTCTTAAAAATTTCAGCTACAGTGCCTAGTGTAGATTTGATACCTCATGTGTACATGTGCAGAAACCAGAAAGGGCTGGTTCAGCCCAGAGGACCCCAGGGTGCTGCACTTTAGGACACTCAGCTTCCAGCTCTCTCAATGCCTGGCAGAATATGCAATGTCTAAATCAGCACATGGGTTTCTGTGCATGGGAAGATTAGTCTTATAGGAATGTGCCAGTATGGTGAGAGCTTTGCAAGGCTGATATCAAATACCTCACACATCTAAAATCTCAATCACATCAGGATCCTCCCACCCCTTTCTGTCCTGCTGGGAAGCATCTCCTCTGCTTTACAAAGGTAATTCTTGTGGTCCTGGGCTCTTCTGTACTGTATTAAAGAAATGTTTCAAGTTAAGGACTGAGAATGGAAAACTGAGCTGCTGCTTTTCACAGTTTCTGCATGATTCATTGGTGGGGAGGCAAGGAGCTTGTTCATCCATAGTTACATCCTGCTGCTTTGTATTAATGTAAGACAAAATTATATCAGGGCCTGGTATCACAGTGGGACCTACTGAATCTGCAGGGTATCAAACTAAGATGCACCTCATGTTATTCATTTGCCTTGTGCAGCCAAAATCAGGTCATTTGAACAGATCCTAATCTTGTTAATGGTAACGACAGCATAAACATTCATTTCAGACAAATGGGTATCACAGCAAAGTAAATACGCAGGGTGCTGCTAATAGGAACTGCTAGTCTGTGTGTTAGAGATGCAAAACATCTTGCATATATTAGCAGCATTGACCTTTTCAATAAAAAGTGTAAATTTAATACCGCAAACTCATTCAGAAGACCTGCATTACAAACACTTATAGAGCATGTATTTGCAGTAAGAAGCAAAAAAAAGATGATGCATAATTTTCAGATAAGTGAAAAAAATATTTCATTTTTGTTTTGGAGCCTTGATCTTGTTTAAGTGCATTCTTACACATTTTCTAGCTTTTGAAAATGAAATAATTCAGAATTTTTAATAGAAGATGCTAGCTGTCTTGGTGTCCAAACAAAGACAGATGACAAATGCCAGTGTTTTAAAGCTCTTGAAAACATTTACATTTTCTTCAGGTTAAATGCTGTTATCGCTCTCTCAAATCCAAGTACATTACATGTACTCTGTCCCCAGGAAGTGTTTGCAAACCTGAAGAGTGATTTTTACAAGCATCTCACACTGAAATAACCACTTGCAATTCAGCTTCATTCACAGAGGTGCCCAAGCTTGTCCCCAGTCAGGCACTGAGGGAAAAATTTGTGCTGCACATTTGCCAACTGTCCTTCTGGAGCAGGGAGAGGCACAGACAGACTGGGAAAGGGTGAGCGGGAACCTTCAGGGGGGCCTGGACAAGCTCAAGACAAGGCCCTATGGGAATCTCATGAGGCTTAATGAGACCCAGTGCAAGGTGCTGCAGCTGGGTCGGGGAAACCCCCTGTGCCAACACAGGCTGGGGGATGAACAGATCGAGAGAAACCCTGCTGTGAAGGGCTTGGGGCTGCTGGTGGGTGAGAGGATGATGCTGCACATGAGCTGGCTCACAGTCAAGAGAGAAAATCGTATCCTGGACTGCATCAAAAACAGCACGGCCAGCAGGGCAAGGGAGGGGATTCTGCCCCTCTGCTCTGCTGTGGTGAGACCCCACCTGCAGTGCTGCATCAGGTCTGGGGTCCCTGGCACAGGAAGGACATTAAAGTGTTGGAGCAAGTCCAGAGGAGGCCACCAAGATGTTTAGAGGGATGGAACATCTCTTGTACCAGGAAAAGCTGAGAGGATTATATTGCTCAGCCTGGAAAAGGGAAGGCTTAGGAGTGACCTACCTGCTGCCTTTCAATACCTGGAGGGAGCCTACACGAGAGATGGAGATGGAGTGTTTATAAGAGCATAGAGTGACAGGACAAGGGGGAATGGCTTCAAACTGAAAGATAATATGTTTAGATTAGATACTAGGAAAGAATTATTTACTGTGAGAGTGGTGAGTCACTGGAAGAGGCTGCCCAGAGAAGTTGTGGATGCCCCATCCCTGGAAGCGTTCAAGGCCAGGTTGGATGGGGCTCTGAGCAACTTGGTCTAGTGGAAGGTGTCCCTGCCCATGGCCGGGGGTTGGAATGAGGTGATCTTTGAGGTGCCTTCCAACCCAAACCATTCTATGATACTGTAATTCTAAAATTCAGCAGTCTCCTCAATGGACCTCCACACGAGTGGTAAATGGTGGAGGGGAGGAGACAGGCAGCAGGTGGGTAGGGTTAGTTATTTGCTGTCTGTGCTGTGGAAAAGAGCCCACCACAAGTTTTTTAAGAGCTTCTTCAAATGTTTGCTCTGCATAATGAGGGAGTACTGGAGAAGTGATATTTCAGATATAAATGCAAAACTTAAACCTTTGATTGAGGACAGGATGCATAGGGTTTTATTTAAATGCACAGTCTACCTCCATTTAGTTGTATATGACCTTAAAGATGTGGTCTTCCTTTCATCCAAACCCTCGGATTTTCCTCTTGAACCTCATTCTTTGTTCTTTTCAGAAATGAAATAAATACTCCAACTTAATGCATTAAATATGAAAAGACTCAGTGAAGGGACCCAACTTATAAATGATTCAAAAGGCCTTATGGTGGAAAACATCTATTTGAAAACATTTATTATTAATTTCACAGTTTAGATGAAGCTCCTATAAGGCAGTCATTTATTAAATATTGACTTCTGTTCAGTCCACCAGATATGTTTATCTGTATGACAGCATCTATAACCAAAGAGGAGAAAAACAGCAAAATGTTCCTGATTTAGGTAATGTAATCAAAATCTAACTGATTTAGGTAATGAATAGAAAGTGCTTATTTTGCTAAGGTACTACCAAACATAACCAAAGCATTTAGTTGAGACAAAAACCATTGTGCACTGTGTCACTAAAGCAAAGAATGACTGCAGAGTTACAACAAGTGGAATTAAATTGAATACAGGGGAAAAAATTGGCAAAATGTTATAAATATTAATTGAACTAAAATATGCTAATAAAGAACATGTCACCTTCAAAAAAACCAAATTACTTTGTGGACAAAGATTTCATCATTTGAACCAAAGCTACTGCTACTGCCTTATGGAGGCAATAGCATCATTCTGAAAGGTGTACACGACAGTGCTGTGCCAATGCTGGTGAGTTAGCTCCTTCCTAACAGCCAGTTCTTTCTAGGCTGAGGAGATGGTAGTTTACTCACAGGGAAAAGATCACACAGGTATCATTTTGTGATAGACCACAAAGAAATGGCAGTGAAGAATTAACACAATCATTTCTTTTTTCTCACCTCTTTGAATAATTTCATGTTATTCAGTTGGGTGCTGAATCAAAAGAACTAGAAGGTCATTTTATTCCAAAAATGAACAAGTGAGGTCAGGCTGTATGGAGGTGCATGTAGATTGATGGGATCTTCAACAGCATACTAAATTACTCCTGATTTACTAAACTCAAAAAAGGACAGCTAATTGTCATTGTAGTGTAAAAAAGCATCATAATTAATGTTAACTACATTAGCAACAAGATGAAAGAAAATATGTGGCAATACAAACCTGTGAATTATTTAGATGTTGCTGCTGATAGATCTACGTGAGGTGATCTAAAACCTTATTATAACTCTCCCACCTCCTTAGTAATGCTGGTCATTCTCTGGGATCCCTGTTCCTGTGAGGTAGAAAGGAAAGGGCAGATCCATAAAGGAGGCCAATTTAAAGAAAGATTTTTCCTTCAATCAGTTCCACAACTCTCAGAATGGATTGAGTGATCTGGTAGGGAGGGAAATTCTTTGCAGCAGCAAGGGACTTTCATGTAAGTGAGGGACACAGAGAGAGCCTGCTGAGGGACAGAGAGCAGCACATCCAAAATACTAGTCTAGGTCTGATTCCATACCATACAAAAAACACTTGTGAAATCAGTATCAGAACTATTTTAAGACTTTCTACTCCACAATCATCCTGCAGTTCTGAGCATTGCTGTGCTTCCTGATATTGTTTAAATTTTAATTTATCTCCTCATGTCCTGATCATGTCTTTGATTTTTAAAGTGTTTTTTCCTTTCATTGTGCTGTGAGAACGTAAGTGTGATTAGATGTGGCGTCATGAACACTGCAGTGGTCAATCAGATAGTCAAGACTAAAATAAAAAGTATTTTATAGACAGTAAGAAAATATTTAATTTCTTTTTAGTTTTTCTATTTAGGTAGCAGTAAAGCTTAGTCATGAGGGTGAAAAACCAAATGCATCAATATTAATGCTGAAATAATAGACTCCACTCCAATGTCATTTGCATTCACAGGAATTAAGGATGCTTTATTCTGCTACCCCATATTACAAATCCAGATAATTCTGAAGAAACCATTACGGATATACAATAGCAAAAATGAAATAGGGACCTTAAGAGCTTACATTCCCACTCAGCACTCATTGTCCACATGCATATTTCATGACCATCACTACTAGCTCATCAGCCACTTTGCCATTTGTGAGGAGCTACTGCCCTGTGTATTTCTAACCTAAAACACTTTTCAGTCTTCTGTTGAAGGCTGATTGAAGACAAAGCAGGTGTCTCTATGAAGAAGTTCCTAGTGTCAAAAGAGGAGCTGTGTGCTCAGCTTGAAAATTCTCCTGTGATGAAAGGATATACTTTCAACCTGTGACTGCTGTGTGAGCAGCTGCAGCACATCTTTAGATGGTTGCCTATGTTAGTAAAAGCACATTCAGTTTTCAACACTTCACCTCCTCTCATCTTTTGGGGGAGAGTAGCATTTATAATGAAGGCCTAATCCAACAAAAAAAGAGGCATTGAAAGGTGTTGCTTTACCTTAAGTGACAAACCTATTGCTATTTATCAAACAGCTTCACTAGTAAGGGAGTGCTGGATTGAACACCCCTGCCCAATTAAAAGATCTAGCACTTACCTCACACTGGGTTCATCAGTACTGAACCTACACTGTTGGAAGTGACAGCACTTAGTGGACTGTAAAATCGACCCAGCTGAGATGATAATACACCCTCTCCTTATTCACAGCTCCTTTTTTTGATTCAGCTAAAACTAACTTTTGACATGTGTGTGTAACACAGGAGGAAGTGATGGTCCAGAGGCTTGGAAGCTGTAAAATGCAGAAAGCTGTAGAAGAGACGAACACTTGGTTTAAGAAGCTCAAATCCCATACCCAGATGTTGTTATTCACAGTTAGAATTTGCTAATTGAGATATCACCACGAAAGAACCTGTCCAGCTGTGAAATCCATCATTAGCAGAGTTAAAAAAAAGGTGTCTTGAGAAGCCTCTAGTTGAGGTGGCACCCACAGGGTTCAAGGGCCCAGAGGAAATGCTCGTAACCAGAACAAGTCCAGTGCTGCACTTTCCTCATTTTCATGCTTTAGTGATCCAATTGAGTCCTTGGTATTATTGTAACTTTTTTGAAGGACAATGCACTTTCAGTGACTTAGTTTTTGAAAAATATTTACTCGTGTTTGCAGAAAATTTTGTTTCTAGATGATCCTTTTAAAGTTCTGTAGGTCGGACCTCAGTCAAATTTAGAAGAAATGTATCCTTTCTCCTCTATTTATCTCCACAGGAAATATTTCTGAGAGAACACCAAATGAGCAAGTTGGAGATTGTGATCCATGGATATGCTTCAGAATTTACCCCATTTGGAACAAGAAAAGAGAGAGGAGATTGTAGCTCCACTGAGCTGCAGAAGTGGTGCTCGACAAGGAACTGTCTGATGTAGGCTAACAAGAATAAATCATGAAGTGGATGTGAGAGGAAGCACAGTGCAGGATAGGTGCTTACCTAAGCACAAGAAGAAAATGCAGTAACCTTCAGTCCTCTCAAACAAGTTGAGAAAGCAGGATGCTGGCATTATTGTTCATGATCACTTTTTCTAGAAATGTGATGAGGTTGAAGGGCAGGGTACCCTTATGGCCTTTGTTGTGATAAGTTATTGATCGTTACAATGATTGTAGCTGACTTTGCACTGCGAGATGGTGAAAATGTGCTCATTCATAAATGCATGACTGTCTCCTGACCATGAAAGTGTTTGTGCATTTTTTGAGGGTAGACATTCTGCAGGATTCCTTGGGACTCTCCCTTCCTCTTCCTACAGTTATGTTGGAAAACTCATCCAAGTGCTTTGGTGGAGGAGAAGTCAAATGGAATTCTTAGAAATGCGATGATCATATGAAACACTAAAGAAACAAGGAAAGTGTATGGGAAAGGAAAGGGGACCAGAAAAACGTGTACAGTCTGTAGCTCACTTCTGTAGCTGTGAAGGGCTCTGCAGACACTCAGATCCACTTGAAGGGAAATGTGTTATTCAGGTTGAGAGCACACCTCTGCACCAATGCAGCCTTCTGCTTGCATGGAGTAATTATCCAGCTGCCTTAGGAGACCCTCAAGGGAACCAAAGGAACCCTGGCTCTTTGGCCAAGACAGATGTTTGAAGTGTGTGTGGTTAACTTAAATGTTATGTGCATCCATATCAGTCTTTCCTATTTGACAGTTTACCAGAGTCTTAAAATAGTAAGGAAGAAAAAAGGGGTCTCACAAACAAACTAAGATTTATATGGGCTTTGGGATAATTCCAATTCCAATGTTGTTTTGTCACAGACTTTTTTGTAACTTGTGTGTGATTTTTGTAATGTGCCATTGCAGTTTTTTAAGGAGTTGCTCCACAGGAATAATTAAGAATATTAAACCCTTGAAAATTTTCAAGTATGCTCGACCCTGTAGGATTATAAAGGGAATATTTATACTGGTATTTGTGGAACATTTATGCATGAGGAATGGGTTTGGATTTTACATTTTTCTCATATTAATATTTGATCAATACAAGCATTTACTTTATCTTCCCTTGGGTTAAAAGTTTTGGGGCTTCCTGTTGTTATTCCCATATTGAAAGTGGAGTACTCCATGGGAGTGTGGACTGACAGCAATAAGGGAACAGTAGTTTCCTCATGTGTAGATTTTAAAATGGAAGCTCAGATGATGTCTCTAAACCCATCCCAAAAGAAGAAATTATCTCATTTATTGTGCCTCTCATTAGTAACTCATTTACCAGTTATTTTCTCTACCAAGAAACTTTGTGAAAATAAAGTTATGAAAGGAAAAATCTTTATCATTTTTAATTAAAATTATATGCAATTATGCTTGAAATCTTGCCTTTTTTTTTTTTTTTCATGCTGTATGCACAGAAGCACTGTGAAATAAAATAAAATATGGTCTGCCCAGACTTCTACAAAAGGATTCCCTTCAGAACTGTCTAAGCCAAATTTGCTAAGTCTCTTTGCCTGCAGCAAGAATATCAACACATACTGTACATCTTTCTGGTTCTCTCATTTCCTTTGGCTGTTGAAACTGCTTTGAGACAGGGAGTAGCAAACATAAAATATGTTATTGCATTTTGTATGTGTCTGCAATTGTGATGCTTTTCTAAATGAAAAAGATTATACTTTTTGACTTTGTTTCTTTGTTGCTTTCTCAACAATTGCTATTCAGTGAGAGGCAACTTTCTGCCAGTTAAAGCAGTCACACATTCTACCTCCTGGAAACACTTATTATTTTAGTTAGTTGAAAAATGCAGTTAATAAGAACTGATGCAGCATTCCAGCCTGCCCAGCTTGCAGTTCCTCCCATGAATGCCAAGGGGGGGTTGCTAGGTCCAGTCAATGCAGTGCTTCCTTGCAACAGGCAGCTCTGTCTCACTCGTTTATAGAATAAGGCTACTCACTCCCGAAGTGCTTACTTCCCAGAAGCAATGAAGAGGAAACTACTCACTATAGATAGCCATCTTCCAGATTTCTGTAGCTGGGGGGTAAGGCACACCCAAAATAGTAAATGCTGCCCTCATAACTGGATAGGCAAAACTGAGTTTACTGCACACTGATGAGAAGTCCTAAGATGACTCGTTGACTAGTCCTAGTTTTTGTCTGGGCACCACAAAGCAAAGCTTTCATTATTTCTGCAGTTCATTCCCTGGTCCTAGTCCTGTGTGTTGCTAATACTCACAGGTTAGCTCACAGGTTCTTCACTACCATGACCTGTGGAATTGTTTCCAGAAGCAAAATGGCCTGATTAAAAAGATTATGGGACCCTTCTCAAGAGGCAATATTGATTCTAGTGAGTATCTCCTGACAACTGCATTCAGTTTTTCTTCTGCTGCTCTAGTTAGCTCTCCAGCACCACTCATCAAGCACTTAATCCTTAGTCAATCTCCCATGCTTTTATGCCATACTTTTGCATCATGTCACACACTTTTTGATTTTCACACTGTGAAAATAAGCCCAAGTTACTGTCAAGTTGACATTCACCACTGCTGCTAGAAAACATTTCGGATATGAAGCTTGAAGTGTTCACATTTATTCCAGGTCGCTGCTGGAGATTTGATACTGGACACATAAAATTTATATCTTATCTAGTCTTTCCACTTCTTGCCTCTAATGTATTTTGATTTTCAGTATTGCTTTCCTTCAAGATTGTGATTACTGACCATACTCGTGAACACATGCAGTTTTGTTCCCCAGAATAGCAATTATGTGTTTCAGGATCTTTATTGCAACTCTAAAACATCCTTGCTTGTATTGAATACTTTCAACTAAAGATGAATACCAACAGTGCCTCATGCATGGACCCTGTATGAAGATTAAAACATCAAAAAGAAAAACTTCAATCCAGAGCCCTGAAGAAAGATGATTTCTAGGAATCTGTGGAGGAATTGGGGTCAAAGAAATCATTCTCACCACATCCTGTATTCTCTGCAGGACGTTTGAATGAGGTGGGTTTTGGTGAAGTGGAAGAAAATATAAGTTGGGAGGCTCCTGTAGTACCAGTCACAGCCTGCTCTCACCTCTATCCTTGTACTGGATGTCACCACGCTGGAGATGCTGCTGTGTGGCAGGTCAGGAAGGGACAAGCTTCTGCCCCAGGGCTGTCATAAGAGCTGACAGAATAACCTGCTGTCAAACCCAGGGTTTATCTGTATGCCATCCCTTGCCATCAGGTTGAAAGGATGAATTTAGTGTGGGGGACCGTGAAGGTACAAATATGGTGTCATGATGGCAGAGACAGATACCAGAACCCTTCTGGGGTAGAGGGCAACCTGGACTTCACTCTCCAGACTAAATACCTTACTGAAGAAGTAGACCTTTAAACATCAGTTTTTCCAATTGTGGAATTAGGGGATTCAAGCCGATTCAAGCTGTCAACATACTTCAGCACTGAATCAGGCTATATCAGGAGGACAGTTTTATCTGATGAAACTGATGCAAGATTCCTTATGGGAAATAAAACCAGAAGTTCAGTGGTTGTTTGTCACTGACACATTAATAGACCATTTTACCTCTCCTAAATTACAAAGTATGAAGAGCTCTGAGTTAAGGAAAAAAATAAAAGACAAAGGGAAATTATGCATATTTCATTGTTCTGTACAACAACCAGGATTTTTAATTACACAAAACACTCATCAAGTATTAGCAATCAAATGTAGACTTTATATAGCACAACAAAATAGAATGAATAATCTGAAGCCTTTCCAGACTAATAAGAATAACTACTCCATGAATCAAAGGATGATTGAATATTCTCCAGTATCTTCCCTGCTTTCAACTATTTAATCCAAGTACCTTCTTCAAATGAGAAAATCTATTTTATCTGAAAAAAAAGCTCATGTTTATTAACACAAAAATCACAGCATTAAACGACTGCTAGACAGGAATTTGCATAACTGAAAACTATTTCATACTATTTCAACTGAAAACTGTTTCATAATTTTCTCTGATGGAAGATGAATTTTTTTATCTTTTTTTCCCTTGGCATTTTTCCTTTTTCATTGCAATCCCCTAAAATTTAACACAGCTCACTAGGGACAGCTGCCTTGTCTCAGCCCATGCAGCTCTATTTTCAAGTATTTAATTTGCCTCAGAAGAGCAATTAGATATATGTATATGGACTTTTTATCTGTACTTTTTTTTCTGAAAACTACCTAACTGGTGCAATATAGAAAATATACAATGTCCTGCGAGGTACCTGTAAGACAAGATACTGACAAATCCCTCATGACTAAGAAAAAAATGATTTCTCATTAATCTAAGTGAGGAATGTATATATATTTGTAAAAGAAGAGGTCTTATTTTATGCATTATTGCATTCAAATGGGTAAACATAGCAATTAAAACAAGTCATTTTAAAAAATATATCTTTTGGATGTTTTACCATAAGAAATAAATTTTAATTATTTTGAATAATATTAGCCATAGGATAGTGATAGAGATACCATCTTGTGAAATATATGTATAATCTTATAGTCACCATAAAACATATTCCTTAAAAGTGTTTCCTCTCGGGGAACATAATTCATTTTAATCCCAGTGCTTCACACAAAGTTGACACAACTTCATTTTTACTTTTTAAAACTCTGATATTGACATAAAGATGACAATGTGAAAAAACATCACATTTACCATATCTCTAACATAATTTTCAGCTTGGAGTGTGATTAATAGATTTTTTTTTTAATTGAGATAAATATTCAGCTTACATGAAACAAATCACCTCAATGGTCGAATCTTCAAATGATCTAATTTTCAATCAAATGTTCTGAATCCCATCTGAGCCTTGTGACCTCAGTATCAGAAGGCATGTTCATGTGAAACATAGTGCTGATCTTCACGTTCCTCTCTCTGTCACTCTTCTCTTTCTTTTCCTTGCTTTAAGTGGTAAATATTTTATCCCCTTTCAGTTTTTAAGTGAATAGTTTGCTTTGGATGAATGACAGCAGGGTTTTATATGTGTTTATCTGCTTTCTGTTAGTTTTACTTCTGTCACTGTTCTGTTACAAAGTGTGGTTAGTGTCAGTCACAAGATCACTTTGATCCATTGGAAGCAAAAGGCTTGGGTTTTTTGTACTTACAGATAATGTATGAATAGATAGCTACTATAGCACACATCATATTATTGACATGGTAAACTAAAGGTTAAAAATACTGGCATTTAATTTTCCTAATAAGACTCTAAAATCTCTAATATTTGAGCACCTAATTTGCAAGGGCAAAAATGGTGGTGTGAGACTGTCTCTCTACAGGGTAGCAAGAAGTTTTTCATCCTCTCCAGACACCAACCTGCAAATAACCAGCAGCTGTTGCTTCTGAACTTTTAAAGAACACAATGCATTTAAAGCAATGGAAGGGAAACCTCTGCACTGAAATCAATACCACCTTGAAAAAAAACAGAATATCTGCCGGAACAAAAGAAAACAATCCATAGGGACAGCAAAGTGGTCCTCACTAAAGCAAACCACTGAAAGCAAACGGAAAGAGTGATTTAATATTAAAACCTAATCCACTTATGTTGTAAAAGAATAAATAATTAAGCTCTTTCTACATGACTGCCCTGTAATTAGCAAGACGTTTAAAACCTGCTCTAGAATTTAGTACACATGCAGACAGGCAATGCATGGCTGCAGATTTCAGGATGCTGCTTCAGCCTATTTTTTCTGTCCTCAGCCAAAGGAAGAGAACATGAGAATGTGCCTGTGATACTGTGTTTATGGATTTCTGCGCCCAAGGGGGCGGGTGACAGTGGGAGGCAGCTGCAACAAAACCAAAAACATTTCATTTTTTTTCTGAGAATTAAGAGTGTGTTCCAAAGGACGGCAATTTAAACTGGATTTGAGCCCTTGTAGTCCCCAGAAATCCTTACATTTGGATTGAAAGAGGCTCATAGAACCCATAACAAAATGCTATTGCACTATGGGTGGAATAAAGTTGTTTGAAAAGCACTGATATGAGTAGCTGTTAATATCCCATTTCCAATCATCAGGAATCTAATTCAAACTGATTGCAGCCATTTTTAATAACCACACTTTAAAAATCATAGTGAATTAATTGTTTTAAACTTTAATTCACCTTCTGTTAGAGCCAAACCTGTGCTCTTATCTCTGACTGGAATTTAAATAGGTGGCAGTCTTTGTGGACTTCAATGCCCCTCCAATTCTCTTTTTTTCCTTTTAACACAGCCCTACATTCACAAATGTTCGGGAAGAAAAATGAACCCACTAAGTCACTATATTATAAAATACTGATTGCCCCCTGCTACATCTCCTTTCTACAATGACCTCACTATACTGAGGTGACCAGAAATGCTCATGGAGTATTAAATATGACCTCATTAGGGGCATAAATGTCCAACTACTATTTCCTTTACTTGCATATCACACTATGGGTCAAATCAGCTTTTGGCTGTGTGCATGGACTTCACTAATCTAGTATTTATGAGAGCATAATTTGGCTGATTGTGTCCAGAGAGGATGTAGTGTTAGTATTAATCTTTTTATTTTCTATATGGAAATTAGGGTGGGAAAGGGCCCAGAGCAATATGTCTTCTGTTGTGGAAACATTTTTTGGTCCTTATTGTGATAGAAATGCAAAACATCACTGCAATATTTATTAGTGCAATTTTAAGGGTGGGTATAGAATGAGAGCTTCGGTGGATCGATGCCACGTTTGTCCCTGCTGGGTCCCTCATGGACACCCTTAGGCAGCGCTCTCCCAGCACCCACGCGTGCACACGATCCCACCTTCCCAGTGGTGGTGAACAGCCGCTCACACACAGTCTGTGCACGAACCGGAGACAGAGAGGCAAAAGGGGCTCTCTGCATGCAATTCTGAGGCGTTTAATGGCAACACCCCCAAGGGAACAGAGGCAAGAAAGAACAACCAAACCAAAAGCCTGCACCAGTTTTGTCCTGAAAACTCCCAAAGGCGGGCAGAGCATCCAAAACCAATAGTGTGAGGGCGAGGGGGCAGAGGCAAGGTTGAATGACACAATAGGGGCCAATGGGAAAAGGGATGGGAGGGGGAGAGGGCCAGTGACCAGCAGAATCTAGACAAAGAGAGAACTTTCTAGCACCATGTTGTAAGGAGAGATCACTTTTAGGGTAACTTGGTGGGTGTAAAGTGGACTTAGCCACTGCAACAGGCGGGTTGGAGCAGAGTGGAAATGCTGTTATAGGCCTGCCTGAGAAATATTGCCCAGGATTTTTTTCTTGACATTCAGCACAAAACTCCCAATTTAAAAGCAATGCAACATGCTGGTCCTAGCAGTGATCCACCTTTTCCCTCTTTTAACCTCATTCTCACATAGGCAGCCTCTTATAATTTCTTTCTTTGCACATCACCTCTTTTAATCCATCTGTCTATCTTTGTAACACTTCCTGTTGCTCTCTTCTACATCCCTGATGGTATCTTCCTGTTTTGGGGATGCTTTGAACTGCATACAATTGTTGCAGGTGAGGTCACAGCAGGGCTTCAGAGAAATAAATTATTATTGGCACTTCTCTGCTGCATGATGAGATCCTTCACAAGCAGCAATTTTAATCCTTAGGGGCCATTTCAGCTTTATACCAGGTTTTATTTCAGAGTTTGTGTGCAGATTTCATGATACCAGAATTACCCATCTGTTGTGGAATCAGGGCTGTTTTGTGCTGCAGGAAATTGTGTCTTAGACTGTGTTAGCCAAAGCAAAGTCTAATTGGATACCTATGGGTGCACCTAGCATGTATATTGGTATATAACCTACCTCTGCAGTTTACTCTTGGTCCTTAGCTGCCCACACTGTGTAGCTGTGAAGGAGTACAGTGCTTTTGCCTAAGTTTTTGCTTTGTTTACAAGTCCCTTCCAACCAAGCCATTTTGATTGATTCACTTCAGGGTCCCACCTGAGAGACATTATAAGGAAGACAACTGTGTTTGGCTCCTTCTGCCCCTTTCACTTCAGGCTTTGCTCTCCCAGGTGCCCTGATGATGGCAAACCGTGCTTCAGGGTATGTCAGACATACCCTCAGGTTTCCATCTTCCAGTTAAGCTCTTCTCCTTACAGGGAACACTCTAGGTCACTTGTTTTCCTAATTTCTCCTTTGGTGTATATTTGCATTTTCCATCCTGGATGTGATTCTGGTGTATACCCAAGCAGGAGATGGTATATAGATTTAGTCCATGCCATAGGTATCATCTTTTCATCATCACTTTGATTCTTTCTCCAGCTATGCCAAAAGACCTAAAGAATATTTTGTGTTCTGAAAGGAAATGAACACTGAAGAGATCGAATGGTTAAGAATCCAGACAGCAGAAAGCAGCACACTTCCAACTTCCCACTTCCTTGCTTGCAGTCCTGCTATTTTGAGAGCTGACAGTCTACAAGGAACAGTCACAAATGGATGCAAAACACACAAAGTCAAGATCCCTTCCATTCTATATTCTGCATGATTATTATCTTACATTTTAATGTAAGTTATGTCCAAGTTACATGGAATATATAATATCTCTCTGAATTAAAAATCATTACTAAAAACTGACCCAGTCATCAGCCATACAGTTCAACCCTGTTTTTCCTTGCCAGTATCAGAACTAAATACTCTAGAGAAATTTTTCAAAGCACAAACAAGAGTATGAGGGGGAAATGTCTGCACACACCTAAATAATTCCCTTCTTTATTTAACAAAAATTTATGGTAAGTTTGAAAATCATTACATGAAAATGCAAATCCAATGCAAATCTTGTAAAGGGTTTTCTGTCTCCAGAGAGATCAAAAGCATGTCTAGATTTCCCACCAACCACAGGTATTACTCTACTACCCAAAAAATTGAATCTAAAAGGATTTGAGCGGCCACCACTGCTTTCCCTCCTTTACAGTTGTTCTCTTTCATATCTTGGTATGCATGATTTGAAGAACTGAGAGAGCAGCAAATCAAAACAGCAACACAAACAACAGAAAAGAAAGAAAAAGAAAAAGCCCATGGCATAGAAATCAGTTACTGAAGAAATCACAGTAAATAAATTTCAGCTGAAACAATGTCAGGTATCAAATAGGAGAGGAAAACATATTCCTCCAGGCAGAAGAATGTATGTTGTTTTTATCCAAACCCAGCAATGGCAATTCTGTAGCTGAAGATTAGTGGCTCAAATTCTGCAGCCCAAATCAAAACAGAGCCTTCTAAAACCATCCATAGAAATGATGCAGACTCAAAACAAGTATCAAGAACAACAGTCAGGTGTGAGCCATAGCAAATAATAGACTAGACTGTATCCAATATTCAGTGACTCACACTGAGGGCGAACCCTGCTTTGTAAAAGTCTGGAACATCTCCTTTCTTACCACCTGTTTTTCCTAGTCACTGCAGAACTGGTGACAAACCCCATTTGCTTTCCAAGCTCAGGGCTCTCTTCCTGCTGCTGACCCTTGCTGGGACAGGAGCAAGAAACAGCCAGGTGACCTCAGAAACTGAGCTCATTTTTACAGCACCTAAATCCTTTTAAGGGGGCCCAGGAAAGGCCAGGAGCCTTCTCTCCTCCTGTTCTTCTTAGGAGCCAGGCATGTTCCAGATGTAATCTGGTCTAGCAGAGAATGAAATATTTCTCATACTGGATGGAACAACACCCTGAAATCTTCTCAGCATCAACGGGCTTTGTGTCTGTACAACATTCAATTTCAGAAACAGGACAAGTAGCTCCTTACATTTAAAGAATACACTGGAAAAGAAAAACTTAATGGTTAATGTGTGACTTGGATGTATCTGGAAAAAATAGCAAAAAAAAGATGGAATTGGTAATAATATCTTTGTTACTCATCACAGCTGATCTAGTACATGACTTTGCATATAAATTAATTTAATTTCTAATTTAAGAGAAGATATGATGATGTGAAGGGGCAAAAAAAATTATGAAAATAATATATTGAGTCTAACATTTTTATTTAATCAGTGAATTTTCTGGAAACACACATAACTTGTATTAAATTTACTTCAATTTTTTGTTGTTTTTAGATTTTTTAATAATAAATAAAACATTCCCACTGTGTGGATTATTTAGTCTCCTATAATTCCTTATTTTAGCTGTGATTTTGTACCCAGGCCTAGTGACTAGCATTCTTTCTTGTAACTAACCTTTATAAACTGCATTTGGCATTCACTCAAATAAATTTTGTTTAGTCACCAAAAAAAGTCTTTTTGTGAATAAAAAACTCTTGGGTGTTAGCCAACACAAATCTTGATTTGCTTAAAAGCTTCAAAAAACAAACAAAAACCCCCAAACAAAATATTAAAATGGGATGCAAACATAGTCATCAAAAACTTTTTATTAGAAATTATTTCCTATTTGTTCATTTTTATTCCTTTTCACTCAATTATAATATATGACTACTCAATAACTGTACTGAAATTTGTCCGTTTGGAATACTTGTGTAACACAAATTATTTCTTCTTTTCTTCAACTTATTTAAAATTTAAGGTATCATTGTAGTGATACCTTAACTTTTGTAACCTAACATTTTTCTCATGTCTCTGTACATCGTTAACCCTTGTCAAAGAAATTAGTGCTGTGATAAAAAGTAGCACCTGACTAGCTTTGAGCTTGCATGGGATGAGTTTATTTTCATTTAGAATTAGTGCAGGAAACAATTATTCAGACTGGAAGTGGCACAGGTTAGGTGGTCAGCATGGAAAAATAGTCTGAAACAGCTCAAATACAGAAATACAGGCTCTCATAATGTCTTAGAACTTCATCCCAGAGCAAACACTGAAATCCTAAAATTCATATGTAATTATCACAGACAAGATGTTCACATTTCATGTTTGCCTAGTCTCTGCTGTCCCAGTGTCTTGTGAACTTGAAAATGAGGGACTAAGCAGATCCATGTGCTCCTGTAAAAGGCACTAAGTGGGAGCCCATGGCCACAGGAGACTATGGGAGGTGGTGTTGTGGTTTTCAGAACAGAAGAGACTAAAAGAGCATTATGCTTTCCAATAAAATGAAAATCATATCTAAATATAGACTGGCTGATACTGGAAAGGCTCAACAGTTTCTGGAAAGTGATAATAGTAGCTAACCACAATCTGCTGGTAGAGCCACATTTTATTTTAAAACTCTTCTTATGTCTTTGTCTGCTGTCAATTTTTGTTGTTTAATATACCCATTTGTAACGTCCTGTACATTTATATGCCAGGTGGAAGGTTATTTTCCTGTGGTTACTAATCATGTGGTATAGAATGAAGGATAGAGTCTCATTAAGGATCAGCTTGCTTAAAAGATTCTGTTCATAGGTGATTCTGCTTAATATAAATTTTATGGCACAGCAGGGTTGTGTTCCTCATCTTTTCTGCTAGGAGCATTTGTACTAAGCACAATAATATGAGTAATATTCTATTACATTTGTACAGTATTTTCCATCTGAGGTTTTTCAAAGCATTTATGGAAAACATTTAGCATGCAGTAGGTCTGTGACCAGCCTTCTGATTTTCAGTCTTATCTCTGCACAGTTGGACCCATCTTTGTCATTTGTCCTGTAAGCTGTTGAAGTTCATTATCACCAGTTAAAAATAGCTCATCACACAGCTCAGTAATGTAAACAGATAAAATTGTGTCAAACTTACAGAATTCAGGTCACTTTCTACCAACAGTTTGATTGACATAATACTTCTTCAGTCTGCAGTTTTTATAATCCAAAGAGACGATTGCTGCTTATGAATATTTCCAGAAAGAACCCAATTCCCTTCTTCCATCATCACCACCCCGTCCCTTCTTTCAGTATTTGTTTCATTTTTAGAAATGTTTCTGATCTGTGAAATGGAGAAGTGAACAAGTTGAGCTTTACCTGTAGGAGCAGGAAGGTGTGATCTATGCTTTTCTTCTCTGGCATAGAAATACAGAATAATTTAGATAGTAAGAGTCCTTAGATCCAAGGTCCTGCTCAAAGAAAGTCCTGCCCATGGGCATGGCCAGCTGAGTTTTGAATATTTCCAAGGATGCATGTTCCATATCTTCTCTGGAGAACCTGTTCCTGGAATTAACATCTTTCTTTGTGAGGACATTTTTTCTTATGTGTAGAACTGGCCTTACATGTGGCAGCCCTGCCCTGATGAGGCTCTGTCTCACTGCTACGAGGACCTTTTGCTGACTCCTGCTCATCATGCACCTGTCACATCCCCATGTCCTCTCCTCCCCAGCTCCTTCCCAGCCTGCAAAGGAGCTGCATGGGTTATTCCCCTGCAGATGCAGAGATCTCCGTTTGCTCTTGTTGAGCTGCATGAGATTGCTGTCAGCCTATCATTCCTTACAGTTTTAGAACTGGATTGTAATTATTCTTTATTCTTTTACCAGCCCTACCATTGCTAAACCTGAAATCAGGCAAAGCAGGTAGAGAAGACTAAAATTAATGACAAAAATTACTTTCATTTTCTCCTCTCCTCTGCATTTTTTAAGGAGTTGGTGTTCTAACTATAGGAAACTGTGGGCACAACACAGCTCACCACCACTGCTTGTGAGGGAGATGCTTCTGTACTGCCAGAGCTGAAGAGCTCCCTCCAATATAGCAATGGCAGGGATGTTCCTCAGGAGGGAAACAGTAGATCCAGAGCTCCGGCTTTACTTTCTACCTGCTCATTTCTCATCCCTCTGTAGTTACAACACACGTCTGCTCAATTGTGCATGGAGACAAGTTATTAGGGGAAGTAATCCTCTCCTGAAGAGCTGTAGATATTTCACTTAGTTATGTTTTGAGAAGGGGAAGATGACAAATCAAACCCATTCTGTCTCTCTCAGATATGCCATCCCATGTTCTTCACAGAGAGCACTTCCAATCCTGATTACAGGTTTTTTTAGCATGAGTATAAATGAATCTGATCCTTTCACTGGAACAAAGTGATTTTGATGGTTTTATTCCCCCCTAAAGAAAAAGCCTGTTTCAGTTGTATTGGGTATCAAAAATATCATCAAAACATAATCTGAGTATGTAATTATTTTTCATTTCAGATCAGTCTTTGACAGACATGCCTGAAGGCAAAAGATTCATATCCCTAACAACCTTCTAGCGGCTGAAATCTATAAACAGATTATACAATGTGCAAATTGCTATTTCAACAAATCAGGAAGGCTTAAAATAAATCTCTGAAAAGTAAAGTAACTAAATTAAACCCAGAAGAGTGAACACATTCTGAAGCACACAAAACTGGATGGTCATTTAATAGATCTCTTTTTAATTGCATTTATTTTGTTAAAGGAAGTATTTCAAAATCCATAAAATCTGGTTCTTCTAAATGCTGCACTGAAGTCAAACCAACTACACTGATTTACTTCTAGAGACCATGAAAACTCAACCATGTCATAAGGGTAAGAAATTGGGACTTTGATACCACCATACAATAAATATCCTGAGTACACTCTTGAATTACACAGGAGCTTGGGGACACATCTTGGAAATAACCAAAACTCCATTGCCTAAGACTGAGTTATGTCTTCTGTGGTAGCATCTCCTTTGGGCTTTATTTCTGCAAGTTTTGCTACAGCAGAAGCATTTCCGATTTCTCAGTGAAAGTGTACCTCTGGAAGGGGTCATCAGAGTTCAAAGTGGAGACTTTTTTCAGAATCAGGAAACTGGGTGTTCTGAAGAATCTGATTAAAACTAGCAAGTGAATCATAACATCAAAAAATGCATAGAGAATATGTTTCATGTAGGCAGCTAGCTATCCTCAGGGACACACCGATGGCCTTAACTGTCCATGAAGAAAAGTTAAATAATCTATTCTTAGAATTAGTGCAAGGACACAGCCATGCAATCTTTTTATTTTTCCCTTTAGTTTATTTGTCCAATTTCACTAGTCTAAGGAATAGATATTGGTGCTGAAAAAGGAAGAAAAACAAATTGAGTCCAAAGGGAGATAAGTCCTCTATTTCTTCATCAGTCTTAACTGTAACCACATGGCATTGCTCTGCATTTCCCAGGGAGGAGATGGTGAGCCCTCCCTATGCTTCTTACAATTCAGGGCAGGCCCCTCCCCAGCCCGTGTGTGCCCCACTGCTGAGTTGCATCACAAAGCTGGGTTGATGTCTTGCTTCACAAAGCAGAAGACAGTATGCTTCATGGGCTGATAAGATAGGGATTTATTATTTGGCTGAAAGGAAAATAAGATACCTGTGTCCTTCTTGTGGCTAAATAATGCAAGTGTGTATGTCAGGTTTGTAGCTGATTCACCAAGTAGTGCTATTACCACAGAAAAATGTGTCGCACGCTTGTATGGCATGTCATGGCATAGCCATTACAAGTACTTATCAAAGGAAAAATAAAACCCAAAGTAGGGGACTGATTTCATTACATTCAGAAATGCTTTTGATCCAATGAAAAGCAGTATTTGTTCAACTAATGCTATACTAACAATAGTTACCAGATTATTGTCAGAATGCTTAAGTCTCTACATCTGCTGTTTCTCTATGGATGAGACTGCCGGTATTAATAGTTTTCTTATTATGTGTTCATCTAATTTCTACATTTTGTAATGGAAAAACACAGCAATATCTAAGTGGAGAGTTTTCTATTACAAGCAACACCTGTTTTAATTACTGCTGTATCACAGTGAATCAAAATACAACAATAATCCAAAATATGAAAATTAAATCTCAGGTGCATCTGTACAAAATGAAGCACAAGCATTTGTGCTTTCTCACATGTTATGAAAATATGTACTTAAACACTTTAACAGAATTGTGTTCTCCTTTAAGTAGAAATACACTCTGCCAGTTATGCTAGCAAAGTTTAAAGCATTTAAAGCAGTAGCATTTCTTCAAGATTTAGCATGCATGCCTCTCAGTTAATGCTCCCTAGGTATTTTAAAAAAATGAATTATCTATTTATGTTTAAATTCTGAAATGTGTTTCATTTACTTTGATAGTACAAAGTCTTACTGAAGCTTTTTAATCCATTTCAGCTTTAGCAAATATTCTCCACAGTATTTCAGCTGAAGGCCTTCCTGTTTGTCGTAATTTACTGTGAATAAATTTGTTTCTACAATTAGCACATGGGGCCCTAAAGCCAGAAATACCCTAAATTAGTGGTACAGTGCATTTTGGGATGTAACTTAATTACTAAATCTAAGTACTAGAACTATGAACCAGAAGCTTATTATAAGTATTAGGCTACTTGCAAGACCATACTGAAACTTCCCAATGGAAATATGATGATCTTAACATGTTTCACTAATGAAACCTACTTCAAGCAATGCGAGGCATTATGTAAAATTCAAAACTTTAGGAGATAAAACAGCTTCCTTTTTCTGAAAAATCCTTTTATATAAGCCTGTTGAAGCATATGTGCCAATTAAAATACTAGGCCTGTAATTTTAAACTCTTCCAGACAAGCACAGAACCTTTTGTTGCTACAGTTGTGGCTATTTGTGGGAGCAAGCAAGAAATGCCATGGGTGTTTTGAGCTTTCCTCAGCCTGCAAATGTGAAAATCAACAGAGTGATTCCTCTGTGCATTCTCGCTTCATGTGAAAAACATGAGCAGAATTGGGTGCCAGGAAAGGGCGTTTATCCAGTGTGAGCTGCAGAAAATGTCTACTGTGCTCAAAGGCAGTGGTCTTCCATGAAGCCCTGGAGAGAAATTTGCAGTGCTGTTGCACGAGACTGAATAATCCAGCTTATACTTCTTTTAAGTGTCACAAGGCAGTGACAACAACAAAGGAAAGATATTTGTTAAAGGAACTTGCTGTTTAAGCTTTTTGGCAAATGCAGCATCCCCTGTGATAAATGAACTCCTTTGAGAGCGCATGGGGCTGTGCCTGCTGCCAGCTTTGGGGTGAAGATTAAAGCAGTTTGTGAAAGTCTTAGCACATTTCCTTGCCTTTACGATTTTGCCATCATGCCAGCATTTTAACATCACACAAAACTTAATTTTTTTCATAATTGCATAATCTAAATCAAGGGTTTGGTTTCTTTAGTTATAATGAGATATCCATACATGGTTCCAGCTCCAGGCAGGGCACCATCTGCGGCACTGATTGTTAAGCAAACACTGCCACATTAGTCACTAGACAGGTACAAAATGAACACTATCAAAATGTAAAAAAAATATTGAGCAACAGATTAGTGGGAAAAATGGATCTCTGAAGTGCATACCACCTAGAGATTTAAAACTGAAGTTCTTAACATTTTATTAATCTGAATTTATTTAAAGTAATTCATGATACATAAGCAGATGAATCTTTTTCTTATATTTCTATTTCTTACAGTAGTGTGAAACAGACAAAATAATATAATAATACATAGTAAAATCATGCAATTATGCTAGTGAGGTTTATCTCCTTCCTGAAGTAATACCAATGTGAATGTTGTCATTATCTATGTGTGGTTTTCTTCATCACTTTGTATTGCATTGCATTTTTATATCAATATTTATATTGTCACAGTATCTATGGCTAGTACTGCTTACTAGCAGATAGCAGGGCAGCTGCTCACCAACAAAAAACTGTTTTGGCAGTGAGATCCCAGGGCAAAGTGGATGGATTTTGACCAACATAAGAGAGTTTTCTGGAAAATTGTGAAAAAAAGGAGAAATCTATAGCACTCTTGTACTCTTTGTGTGAGACCTGTCTGAGATGCACACTCTTTTCCTAAGAGCTGGGAAAGGTTGTCGTGTCCCACCTTTTGGGATGTAGCCAGCAAATATCAGGGACTTGTCTTGGGTAGGTATGGCTTTGTTTTCAATTGTTCTTTTGTTGTTCTTTTTTACATGGTTGTACAGGATGAGCAGAGTTTTCTTATTTGCACTCTCAGCACAATTACTTGCCATAATAATTTCTGTCATTAATTCTTTTTTTTCATCTCCTCTTCAGTGCAAATTCTCTTTTCAGCATTTTTTTAATAGAAGTTTTTAACACTCATCTTTGCCATCTTTTTTTTTTTCTGAACCATTGATTCTTTGGAGCAGATTCAAGATGTGTTCATGTATCATGTATGGTTCATGTCTCCATTTTTTCAAGACAGTGACAACCTCACTATTTTCCATTCCATGTTGTACTCTAGGTACTCTATCAATTTCTTCACTTTCTTAGCGGATAGTGCACGTTAAACAGTGTTTTTTATTAAGCTCTCCAAAATGATGCCAAGTATTTCCTCTGTTGGTTGCAATTAATTTTGAATGAGGTGATGTGTGTGAGCAATTCAAATGAACACTGTCAGACAAATTGTCAGCTTGGACTTGTTGTGCACTGTTCACTCACAATGTTGTTATCTTCCACTGAAATTTTAGAGACAATTCTTGGACTTTTGTAACAAGTATGTATTTGCCAGCTGTAAATTTGTCACCTAACAAACCACTTCTTTTCAAAACATGCGAAATTACACAAAGCAGGATGAGATATATTAAATATAACACTTGTTTCCAAAAGGAGGCTTGTGTCAGTCCAATATTATTTAGAGTGGTTGGAACAGATACATGGTTAGATAGTAAGGTGTGTACAATTTCATGTGCAATTTCAAGTTTTTCATGAAGAGTCATGCCAATGAAAATTTAAAAGGTTCCAGGCAAAATAGAAAAATCTCAACAAAGAAAGAATTTTTCTTAAATCTGAGAATATCAGATATACAAGTTCTATCCCCAGCCTTAAGGCATTTCAAAGCCATGTTGATGTGCACGTGGAATGTATTTTAAATAAACTAATCTTTTGTTCAAAATATATTTCAACAGTTAAACTAGCCATTCCTTTCTGTGCAGAAAAACGACATTTTCTAAATTTCCTGATTTTCTTTTCATACAGATAATCTTAAAGGGTTTAGCTGGAGGAACAGGCCCAGACTGGGGTGATCAGGCATGGTGTTGGGATCAGAATATTTTTGAAACACTTGCTAATGCTGCAATTTATTGTTTCAAAGTTTTGATTTTATTACTGTTGCTGCCTTTTCTGTCTCATACCATGACCACCCATTTATTTAGTCATCTTGTTCAAGGAATGTTACCTTCCTTGGATTCTTTCTTTTCACTATCTAATACTGCTTCTGATTCCTGATGCACTAAGCAGTGTAGTGTCAATTGGTTTGCTCTCTTTGCCTATAATGTTTGTCAAAGTCCTGCTTAGAGTTACTAATTTGCCATTAATTTTAATTTACTGTGAATACAATACTAAAATAATCACATCGTCAGAACATAATGTAATGTCCCACAATGTATAATGATTCTTCTCACGGTTCAGGTTTGAAATGGAATAATTTTCTTAGACTAATCACCTCATCAAGGCATCATAATGGAAACCTCAAGTGGTCTCTGTAGCCTTGAACTCAAAACATTGTAGGAATCTAAATCTCACAATTGACCTAATACCTCTGTACCAGAAGCCTTAACAACCTTCAATTCAAATAATGTTGCCAATTCATACTCATCTGTGTTGCGGTGGTGGCTGCTGCTGCCCAAGTTGTTGGCAAGCCACAGGGCCGAACCTCAGCATTAAACTCGTGGTGGGCCGGAACAGAGGTTTGATATCTCCCTTGATGGTTAAGGTGAGCACCCACAGACCCTTGTGTTAACCACTCAGCTACAATTGGTTCATCATTTCCCCACCCTGTTTTATGTATGACCTCTTGAATATGCATCACCTTGTTGAATATGTATAAGTTCTAGAAAGTTCTCTGTTATTCAATACCCCATTGGTTCCTGCCTCACTGCTCCCTCCCACCTTGTCTCTGTTTGGTCTGTTTGTACTCTCCCCTCCCCTTTTCCCAAGCTGGATTGGTTAGTTGCACCCATATAAAAGCCCTGGATGCTCCCTTGTTAACATCTTTTGTCACTGGACCCTCTGCTGGAATAAGCCCCTCAGAACCCATACAAGAGACTCCTCTCTGTCTCTTCATCTTCAGTGTACACGCCTGGATATAGCCGCTTGCATTTGGGCCTGTCATCGCTCCTGGGACTGTGGGTGTTTGTGTGGTGGCTCTACAGCCCCTCCTGAGGGTCACTAACCATGGATAGGGACTCCAGAGGTCTCCAGATCTGCGGTGGACACTTGGGGAAGGCGCAGCACTGGTCCTCTCCCAGATACAGTGGCTTGCATCACATCTATGTCCCATATCAGCAAGGGCTACGCAAATTTTCACTGATTCTCTCCCAAGACAGTTGCTGTCACATGAACACCATTGTAGTGCGAGCAAGGAGCACATGAAAGCAACAAATAGAACCATTCTCCAAGGCTTCACATCAAAATGCTTACCTTCACAATGCTGGGGATTTTTAAACTGTACAATTATGCTCTATGCACACTCAGCTAACACACCTTGATCTTCAGTTCTTATGTTGTAGCTGGGGAAATGCCTAGCTGGTTAATATGACTGCAATCTGTTTTGCTAATGTTTATTTCTAGTTTATTACTTAATTTAGATTTTATGTCAGTTAGAATGAGGTATGTCTTTGCTTTGACGGATACAGGACTAACTGTGTTTGAGTCTTCAGCCTTAAATCTAAGTTTCCTGGTTTGCTTGGTCATTACTGAAAGAACATGATTTTCCTGGTGCTAGGAGATCCAATACTTAAATGTAGTGCAAGCATTGTGAATGAATACATTGAGCTGGAAAGGGCTGTCATATAAGTATATAACATAAAATATTTCCTGGATGATGCTTGAACAAACATAAAGCTTGTTGAGGACAATGAAATCCTTACAATGCAGTTGGATAGAAAATTTCTGTCTCATTCAAGGAAAGAAGTTTGAAAAAATCTCTCAGTAGATTCAGCTTTCTTTGAAAGTGCAATTCTGCTCAAATTAAAGCAAGGTAGTGACCAAAAGTGGTGCCATTAATCCATGCTGTTCATTTCTTGCAAATCTAAGCTCTCCAAAACCTTCAGATGAATTGTGTGTCTAAGTTTTATAATGGCAAAAGGCTTCAGGTGGTAAAAGGCTTCATTTAACTCTGAAACCTCAGAACATTACAAGAAACTGTAAGAAATACAAGAAGTGAACAAATACAAGTTTAATTTTCATCATTCCTCTATGAAAAAATATTATCGCTACATTTGTTACCCCAGCTGCAGTCAGAGAAAGTCAGGCTTTTAAGACTTAAAAATAGTTCCTTGTTGTCAGTTCTAACTGGCAATGAAGCATTTGCTATGGATTCACAATATTAAAATGCAGGAGAAGATGCACTGCTCTTCAGTCTGCCCTCGTGTCTAAATGAGTCTGTCAAAGAAGTATACTGAAATATAGCATTAATAAAAGGGACAAAGCAAAAGTAATAACTATTTCTGATAATTCCTGCATAATTCAGCAAACAAAGCACAACAATAAGAAAGCATTTCCAGGGTGGTAAAATAACCTAGACATTGTTTTATTCATGGATCAAATCAATTACCATATAAACAAATAAAAATAAAGTAGAAATAAAGCCACACTTCATATGTGATTTTTATTTTGGTTTTTTTCCAAACTCACAAAAGGCTAATTCATCTGGAAAAAGATGATATAAATGTCTTTTTATTCAAACTGTGATGCTTAAAAGCCAGCTGTTCTTAGAAGAACATGAATACTAATATACAAAGAAAAAACAAAAATGGCAAAGACAAAGAGAGGTTCTATGAAAAAGTCCATTAGATGCTGTGGTTTCCTAAATTGTCTTAACTCTCTTTGCTTTATATGTATCTTCTGCCTAGTAAGATTTTGAGCTCTGACTCTGGCTACTGACAGAGGGGTTTTTGCAAGAAAAGATATGTTTAATATTTTTATTTAAAGATGTTTGGGCAAAGATCTATTTGCAAGGTCAAGGTTGCAGAGGCTTTTTATTCCCAGGCTATAGAATATCCTGAGTTGGTAAGGACCCACAAGACCCATTGAGTTCAACTTCCAGCAGGTAGAACAATGTCTTTTTGGTAGTCTCGGAAGACCACACATACCATACCTGCTCTACAGATAAAGAATAATGAAAAATGACATTTAAAATTTAATTTATGATATTAATTAAATATAGTAATTTTAGTATGTCATTTGACTGGTGCATTTCCATTTAATCTATGAATGGTTTTGTAGCTCTACTCTTAAGAGTGAAATCTTTTTCTTTCCTTTAATCCCAAATGATATTTTCCTTTCTCGTTAGTTGTGGTCTTTCTTCTCCTCCTCTACCTGCTGCCCAAATGAAAATTAAACATTTATTTTCTTAACCTACAAATCTCTACAGCTCCTTGGTGTTTAGCATTAAAGCCCAGGTCCAGCTCAGGCAGAATATTTTCACTATGCTTTTTCTTTTAAGTCTTCAGTTGTGTGATCTGAGAGACACAACTTTATTTTTCATTTTTTCTCTGAAGAGGAACATGTTCTCCTTTGATCATGTCTCTGAGAGAGTTCACAAGATTCTGGGTACTATCACCTACTCACTGACATGTTTCCTAATCCATGTCCTCTCAAATGCTGTAGAAACAAGATTTCTCATAAAATAGGTATTTCACTTAATTCTTCTTTAACTGCCCAGCCCAACCATCCGGCCTAGACCTGTGGACCATTTGACTGCAATTCTCCTTTTCAACATTTAGGACCTCAGTGCTATAATATGTCAATACTTACCCATTTGTTCCCTAAACAACTCTCTGGACATTGACTAGGTTTTCTTGTATTTGTCAATAAAAATTCCATGAAACCTTTGCTTCCTGGAGCCTGCTGCAGTAAAAATAATATTTCCAGGCTCTCTTGTGTGTTTGCTGGTTATCATGAGGATAGGAGAAGAAGAGATGCAGACAACAGAAAGAGGAATTTTGTCAAATAATTCATTGAAATTTTCATGTTAGCAGTTGGTCAAGTTGTTTATTCAAGGAAGGCTCTTTGACCTTCTCTATTCATAGACATTCATAGTGTTTTAGCAATTAGTTGAGTCACTTCTCTGAAAATTGTTAAGATTCCTTGTAAAATGATGGTATTCTTCATTATATCATACTTGAATAATTTTTCTCCTTCTCCCAAGCCCTGCTTTGACAAGCATCCTTTTCTGAGAGGTCTCTGAAGTTCTGCTGACATGGTTTTCTTTGGTGAAAGTAAGATAGCATGGATAGGTTTTGATCCAAGTATAGATAGGACACCTGGAGGTTCCCACGTTAAAAAAAATACACTTCCTTTGAAGAGTACTCATAACAAAAGACTTGTTTAAATAAAAGCAAATATTTTAACATTTCAGCCCTGTGTGCCTTACTTTCTAAGTGGGTATGTTCATAATCTGTTAGAGCATATCTGGGATCGCTTGGCTATTTAAAATTAAACAGTGCTCTGGACTGAAAATCTGCAGAAACATCCAAACAAGCAGGAAAATGCCTTCTTTGAAGACTGTTAACATGAGGGTTTTGGATCAGGTACACCATGAAAATTCTTGTTCTCTCCAATTCAATAATACAAAATAAAGATATAAAAGTAAAATTAAGCACAAAGTGGACCAAAAGACCTCAAAAATATTCCTTTTTTTTATTTAAAGATCTTTTTTGTGACATTTCCCATTTCTAAAAAAACACCAAAATTTCTGGTGATATTGTGTATTTAAGGTTCAATCTATTATTTTGGCTCCTGAGTTGCAATACTATTTGTTGAAAAAGAGATAAAATTCATCAAGGAAAATGCAGCATATAACATGCCCTGCTATTATCACAGAGGGAAGTATGAAAGGAAAACTGCAGCTAATATAGACTTCTGGGAAATAAAGCACAGTGTAAGGGTAAATCTAATACAGCTTCTGAATTTGTGTCAGCAAGGCGATAAGGTGACTTGATGATGTTGAATATTAACTAAGGCACGTCTGGTAGATGTTAATGATGGTGAAATGCATACCTGAGAGACATATTCTTTCCAACTTCACTTTGAACTCACTAGATTCCTGAAGCAATGCACCAACCATGACCTTGGAAGTTTTCTTGTAATTGAAACACTCAACATCACAAGTTCTGGAAAAAAAATAAGGGGAGGGGTATCTCTCAAGCTCCATAAAGAAACATATTTTTGATTTCTCATGCTCTGCCCATTAAATGATTCAATCTGATGAATATAAAATTTCAGTGTTTCACAGCCCAGATGGGCCCAATGAAGCTTGTCTTGCTTCACCTCACAACTCAATCTTTTACCAAGTGAAAATCTTGAAACAAAAGCTTGTATGACATATATTTGCATATTTAAACTTAAATGCATAGCTCTTCAAAGGATGTCCATGTATGTCATGTGATAACCTACAAATGAAAGAAAACAGATCATACTTGTCAGTAGAGTCGGGAGAAGCTGTGACTGAGCCACCTGGGTATCAGAAGTCACTGCTTAGACCTTTAGGACATGCAGTAATCTGGTA
Organism: Aphelocoma coerulescens; assembly: GCF_041296385.1. NCBI lineage: Eukaryota > Metazoa > Chordata > Aves > Passeriformes > Corvidae > Aphelocoma > Aphelocoma coerulescens. Next base: position 116,236,842 of record NC_091015.1, on the reverse strand, counting down.
CATCAAACATGCTTGTGGAGGGAAACGTAAAAACTTGCAGCATACAAGTGTATATAGTGTGAATAATTGCTGCATAGCCAAGATCTTGAAAACATGCTCCCAGCAATGAATGACTGCAGAAAACCCACATCCATTCAGTAAGAAATTGAATAAGAACAGCAGAGAAGTTAGATGAAGCATCTGACCCTCTAGGAGGCAGGTGCAAATTCTGTCCTTGAGTGTGAGTGCTCAGTAAGTCATGGTCCCAAGAAGTTTTATCCTGTGCCTGTAGAGGACTTGCCTTTAGCAAAGCTCAGGTGAGTGAGTCCCTGAGCTGCAGCAGCCCCCAGGCAGACCACTGAGCCCCTGGCACCGGGGCCACTGGGCTCACAATGCTCCTGGGACCAGCTCAGCACCATGTCATTCTTCAGGGACTTCAGCACATAAATAAATAAAGGAAACCAATTGTAACTTACAGGAGCCAAAGGGCCCAGTCCTCTGGGAGCAGAGACTTATAGGATCAGCCCTTAGCAGTGAACCTGATTGTCCCAGGTCGAAGCTGTTCTAAAATTAACAGGGGAAAGATACAAACTAGCTCTTGGAATGAACTGGCGTAGTTAGGGAGACAGGCTAAAAATCAAACTTTCATAAACAAGCAGAGAGACAGATGTCAATGAAGTAAGCAAAATCTTATACAACACAGATGTCCAGTAAAATTACTATTACTGTCTCTCTGGGTGTGGGATGATGCAAACAAGTTACATGTAAAGATCATAAGGAGGCACTTTCACAAAAGGTCTAGTCTGAAGAATAAATTATTCAAATGAGTTGGTACACCAAAAAATAGTGGTTTTTTTTTTTTTTTAAAGAAAATAGTCATAGATTAAGTCTAGATTTTAAAACCAGTCAATGAGGAGTGTCTTAACTTACACCAAAGATCTCTTGTTACCTTCCTCTCATTGGAATTCTGATATGTTTCAATTTTGCTGTGCTTCTACCTCCAGATAAAAGTAGCAGCACTAAAGCAATTGTGGGAGAATCAGGACTGAGATATTCAGAATGACTAATGATTGACTTCAGAATTCAAGAAAAAGGGACTCATTTAGTGAAGGCAACTGCTAAGTATTTTTTAATAACCTTGCCCTTTAACATGTAGAAGTTTGAACATTTTAAGCAGAGCTCTAAAATTCCCTCTCTCTTCCTTGGAATGATTATTGCTATTGCATGCATTTCTGAGGATGCCATTAGATGGAAGTAGGACACTGTTTCCCCCAGGGATAAAGGAAATTTTCCCCTTTCCTCTTTTACAGAACAAAGCTGTTTACACAGAGGAAATGGATGCATCATATTTTTAAGAACAAGTTGCTATGCCCACTTAGCAATTTTAATCTAGGGAGAATGATTGCAGATTCTACACAGCAGAGGTACCCTGTCTTCTGTTATAAGAGCAGGAAGCTGCAGCTTTGTCTCCAGGGCTCAGCAGGGGCTGTTCACCATCAATGCTGCTGCTTTCTCCAGCCTGCTGTTGCACTTGTCATCCTCTGCTCCAGCTGCACTCGCTGACCACCAAGCAGGAGGCCCACTCTTATGGCCACTCAGAATGCTTGTCTGAGGCTTACATTGTTTGCAAATAAAGACAGCCTATCTGCCTCCAATTCCCTGTGGTTTGTGGGCTTTACTGACTTTGTGGCAGCTCACTGCCTGTTTCTTTATTACAGTTGGTGAGTCACTCTTAGGTGGAATTAGGAAGTGACTATGTATTTTCACTTACTTGGGGCAGAAGCTTATGTGACATTTGCATCATCCAGATTTAGCATCAGGCCCTTGAAATAGTCTCTGAAGTTTATTTGGGCTCATTTCACCCCGGTCCATGAATGTAATCATCTGACCTATTTTATATTTAGATGAGATGAAAATCTGCCCAGAAATGCCTATTTTTCTCTGCTGAGTACAAAAGGTATCTACGAAACAAGCTCAGATCTAAACAGCTGTACTATAGAGAGCTAAATTTGTTAAATTCCAGACAGTGTCAGGACAGGCACAGTCTTGTGTGGGATTTACTCATGATGGCTTGCTTGTCTGTTTGAGGAAAATTATTTTGAAAGAGAAGGTGTTTCTAGATAGTTTTTGTAATTAACAAATAATAACAAGGATCCGTTTTAGGAAACAGACTTTAGACTTGTGCTTAAATAATGCTTAAGACTGAAATAGCCAGTTCAAGGAATGGAACATGTAACACTGTTTAAGGCAACTAAGCTTGTTACCATTAGGTGTATAGGACTGCTGTTTCAGGATTCACAACCACAACAGGCTCCAAGATAGGACCCCTAATGACCCAGAGGAAATGATGGAATAATCCCAATCTGAAATGTTCTGTAGGAGATTATTGGCCTATTTTGCTGTTTCAGCTAGGACCCTTCCTTAAGAATGTAAATTTACCACATTTTTGAAGGAAGAAGGCGCAAGAGGATTAGACACATTAGACAGAACTTCAGCTGACTCTGACAGTACAGAAGGGACCACAGGAACCACTTGCATGTATAAATTGCCATTATTGGGAAGAGACATGGGCACAGAGGTTACCCCACCAGCCTTCAAGGGAGAGACAAGAAACTGTGGCTCAAATGCTAGAGGCAAAAGAAAAACACAGCTCGTGGGCTGTGAGAGGTGATGTCTCTAAGACAGGCAGATGTTGTGTTTCTTAACATTACAAAGGCTTTCTCCACCTGAAGGTGCTGAGGTGCAGGACTGAAGTGTTCCCTCAGCCTCAGGAAGCAGTTTGTTTGACATTTAATTTACTTAGGAGGTTTTCAGTGAAGGCCAGAGCTAATGTCAACATAAAATAAGGTGGAGTTTTTGCATGTATATAAAGGTCGTGCATGATGCAAAGACAGATCCGGTAGCTTAGATCTCATCTGGGCTCTCTGCAAAGCATGTGTCTGTGTATAGGACTGGGACTGGGGATACGGTAATCCATGAAGGAAGGATGATGCCCAGGCATCCACTAGTGTCACTTATTAACTGCTCTCAAAAAGCAAATATAGTTTATAGAAAGGGCTTGCAACATTATGCTGTATTAGTGCCCTTCAAGAGGAACAGATATGAGATAATTTTGCTGGCTCCTCATTTCTTGGGAAATTGCTATTTGATAGAGGAGATGCCTCCCTCACCCTTTTACTGCTTGCTCTGGCAGCTGAGACTCAGCCTGATGTTAAGTCCAGACAACTTCCACATCAGATATTTTGTCCTCAGCAGTAGCAGTAAAGAGAAATTGATGTGAATTTGTAGCCAAATCAGAAAACTTAACTTGTTGATGCTGGGCCTTATTGTAAAAACCACAACAACAACAACTTGGCTGAAAAAAAATCACATTTCCTAAACTTTTGTCCATGTGGCAGGAGGAGCTAGAAATAACTCGTGTTTCACACAATGTGATAAAAAAGAATTTAAAAAATAAAAAAACCAAAGGAGCCAGAGGCATGTTACAGTGAAGTCTAGCAACTATGGAGAAAACAGGCTTTTTAAAATAACTCAGTCTCTGAAGTGTTTGCTGTCAAAAATATAAATAGAGTAGTGAAAATGACTAAAAAGACAAACGAAAATTAAAAAAAAAAAGCATTACCAGTTATGATGGGTAACTACAGCATTCCTTAGAAAGAAAGAGGAAAATATTAGGTGACTGCAGGAGAATTAAGGTATATATGTCAAACCATTAGCAAACTATCACTTCTCCCAGTGGAGTCAATTCAATTTAATGGCTTCAAGGTAGTGGTAATTTTCTAAACACCATTTCCACCCTGAAAATTTACTCCTGTGAAGCAATGAATTAGAAACACTAAATTGTACCAATAAATGTTTCAGATAACTGTAGAGAAAAACAATCCCTTCAGGTTCCCTGGGCTCAGCAGATCCCAGTCAGATGGTGAAACCCACTTCTGCAAGGACCTTGAACCCAAGTGCTGACATCAACTTTTGAATGTACATCAGAAAGTGTAATTACTGCACTCTCTCTGGCAGCCAGAAGGACTTTTCTTGAAAAAAAAAGCTAATGGTTGCTATTTTATTGTCCTAACAAAACCCTTACGGAAACACAGCATGACGTCATCCTGGGGAAAAACAATGTGTGATGTTAAAAATCTAATTTTTCCGAGGTACCATTTCCTAGTTTATACTAAGCAGTGGCTTGTGGAAGGTATTTTCTGTGTGTTGCTAGTTTTGGAAACAGGCATCAAGGTGCCACAGGGGACGACAGGCAGGGTGGGCACAACCAAATTGTTACCAGGGACAAACTGCTGAATGTGTATGGAAAGCCTCAAACCTTTGGTTCTCAGCACTCAAGTCCTCAAAAATGTATGGGAAACACATACATTTAGTGGCCTTGGTGCCCATCCAGCCAAGCACTTGCACATGGCAGGCCAAGAGCCTACTTGAAATAATAATTTCAGTTAGAGAGGATGATAAAGTTGTTAATGAAAATAGGGACAGAAGGTGTGTTTTGGAAACTGGAAGGAGAAGAGGAGTGGTGGAAGTATTCAGGTGCCGTGGTAGGAGCAATTTGGCCAAAGAAAGAAATCTCCCTGAGAATGATTGTGCTATTTGAGTACTAGTAGTTCTCTCCAAAGGCATCTACCACAGACAGCAAAATTTGTTCTTGCTCCTCTTCTGAAGTTTGAAGTATTTCATGAAATCACACTTGCATTCTGAAACATAAATTAACCTGTAACTGTGTAGAAGACTTTTACTGAGATACAGGATCTTTAGAACTGAAATAAAGAAATATTGTCATATGTGCAGTTTAAGCTACCACAAAATCAACATAAGCTTTATTGTCTTAAAAGAAATATATTGCCCTGGCATAGTTTTTACTGTCAAGCAGCAGGGGTTACTTTAATCCAGTGGTTTTAGTTACAAAACATTAAAAGCCTGATCTTGAGGAAATCGCAGTGCATAAAATCATTCCTTTTGCAGTACATTTCTTAACTCAGCCTGAATTAAGAAATTTCTTCCTTAAAACTGCTGTAATTAGCACAATGTTCTTCTGCTTGTTGCCTGTGTGGCTGCTGTTCCCCTATAAGAGGCATTCAGGTACAATGTGATGATCTCTTGTCTTTAAGGTGCCAGGTTTCCAACTTGGCTTTGGAGCCAGCTTCCGTATGTTTCCAGGAGGACATGTTTCTAGAATAGTATCTAGAATGGAATTGCAGTGGGTACTTCAGTGAGGATGACCAGGTGTTGATATGTACAGAAACGTATCTGTCTTATTATACAACTCTGCCATCTTTGCTGCAAAGGTAAGAAATTTTTGGCCTGCTCAAAGAGTTTTGCTTAGACTTCACTGTACTTACTTTTTCTTTATATTTTAGTCCAAAATATGCATCTTCTGAACTTTTACTCAAAACAATGCTTATACAAAAATGTGTTGTATATTTGCAACTTCTAAAAAAAACTTGGAGCTTTTTTTTAAAGACAGATTTACTCATTGAATTCAAAATACCAGCATGAAAAGCTGACTTAGGGTTTTTTTTTTTTGTCATGTAATTCATATATGTTGGTCTTGTGAAGAATTTTAACTCTGAACCTTTACAGACACAATCTACAGCCCATCTCTTCTGTGGCTTTAAATAGCACAGTGGTAAACCAATAGCTTATAGAATGATGATCTAAGAGAGACTTCTCTCACTTAATTTCAACCTTTTAAGGTTAGTGAAAGCTTGTTGTTCAATCAAGCTTTAATAGCAGTGAGAACCTCCAGAGGACAGGTACTTGAAGCAGCAGGGATAAGAAAGCTGAGATGTTCAATGTTTATTGACAAAATCTAGATGTCTAATATTGTCTTGAATTGAACAATCTAGATGTGTAACTTTTAGATAGCTGAAGTTCAATTAAGGCATTTATTCTATTAATGGCATAAAAGTTGGGATAGCATCTAGCTTACATTCCCTGAGCTGCATTGTTTCACAAATGCACACACAACCCAATAAAGAAATGCAATACTTAATTCAGGCACTAATGAAGTTACAAGTATGAATAAACATGTTGTCTGCTCGGTTGAATAAACTATGTCTAATTTTACATAATTATTTTTCAGAATACTTTCACAGCGCTTTTACAGCAGAACTGCTCTGAATTAAGTGACATTTGCTGCTATTTCTACTGGTCTAAGTAAGCTGCATAATGTGCATATTAATGATAACTCTGGAACATGCTCTTTGGTTAACCAAAGAGGAAAACTACAGAGTAATATTAAATATCACAGATAGCACTGGTAGGAAACATCATCTAGACAATAGGGACTAAATAAAGTTTGATGACTGGCAATAGATAATTTTTAACAAATAAATACTACTGAATTTATTTATATTTTTTTTTGACTCAAATGACTGGAAACTACTTCATATTCCCATACAGTTCCCTGTTCAGTACTACTAAAATAGTGATATTTTTGAACCACTAAACTCAAGATTTAAGTTTGGGAGATCATCTTTAAATTGTGCTGCTAGCTCTCCATGATTTGTATTTTTCTCTCTTAGTCTTCATGGCTTTGCTTCTTCCCTGGATAACCATCTGTCCTTGAAAATGTCTTGCTTTCCATTTCAGGCACACCAACCATTTGAGCTGTTCTGTTGTAAATAAATTTCTCCTTACATACCTTCTCCTCTCTGTTGTCCCTTTGTCCAGCACATACACTGAGCTAAGCTTTTATGGTTATTTAAATGGAAGTAAGCAGAATTATTTCTGATTTATTCTTGTGGGTGCATAAATCTTGTTGAATCAAATGCAATAGATAAAATGCTGCAAATACATAAAAGATAACTATCAACTGTGGAATTCATTTCCCACCTCTATAAACAACTAGAATTCATATATCTAAATTAGGATAAGAGGAAAGATGCTGTAGAAGTGCTTATTTTTCTTTGATACCTTGATAGGTGTTTAGCTGACTTTCTCATATGTAGGTGCCTACATTAAACACTTGATGTAAGGTATTGTGATGCCCACTACTTGTTCTTCTATTTCTCTTCATCTCTGTTGTTGCTTCACTGAGTCTTTTTTTTTAAAGAATGATGGAGACCATGCATCTCACAATTCATCACATTTCATTTTCCCTTTTCTAGCTCAGACTTATATCCCTGCATTTCACTTGGTAGGAAAAACCAATAGGATGTTTCTGGAGACATAACTAATGCCTCCAACAGATAATGTACAATAGTGCATAATAATGAATAATACTGCTTGCATAATTTCAATCAGGTATTAGACATGTCTACATTAATAGACAAGTCTACATTAATAGACAACACTCTTTTATTAGATATTGTTGCAGTAGTTTTGTGTTTTAATTTTACAAATATTGTTATCTGGTACTTAGTTGCCAATTATTTTAGCTAAATAAATTTTTGAAGGGAGTACTAACCACAGTACACCCATCACACACTAATTCTTCCTTCCATTCTTTTCCTAGTACCCCACTATATTAATTTCATGGGTTTATAATAAGGAGAGCTCATTGTTCTCAAATATCCATTGCTTTTTTTTTTTTCTGCTTCCTGAGTAACACTCTTGTATCTTTTGGGTTCCTTTGGGGCAGTTGTTTTGCTTTGAAATTTGGTACTACCATGGAACTAAAGATTCAGTAACAATGTTGCTGGGCTTAATGGGGTTGTTTTGGGAACAGGTACAATTAGGTTATAAAGCACTGCAGCATCCCACTCACTCCTTTACGCTCTTCTGAAAAACCTTGCAAGTGGTGCTGCATGGTTTGACAGGGTCTGCTTCTGTAGCCCTGTTCCTCTCAGAGCACCTCCCTAAGGAACCCTCTGCCCTCCAGAAGTTCTAATTTATCCTGCTTTTTTTTTTTCACTCTCAAGGTATCAATTATGTTTTGGTTTATTGCTGAGAGATTTGAAGGGATCAAATGAAAAGTCAGATATGAAATACATGAGGAGCACGTTAAGCACCCAGTGGAAACAGATGAGCAGGACATTATACAAACCCAACAGCAGAAGAAATGCATTTCATAATGCCATCTGCTAATTTCTCATGTAAAGCTCTTACTGCAGTGATTGCTGATCCAGAAGCGATGAAATAGTCATTAAGTCTGGAATCTATTTTCCAACAATTATCATAGAATCACAATCTTTTAGGCAAGTACTGTTAATTGCCTACCATTGGTATTCTACATAGTAATAAGACTACAATAGTTATTTTCTGCATTGTTAATTGAGGATGTGAAGAAGACACACATACATATGTTTATATAATCACTATTGTTATTCAAATATCTGATAAGTAAGAATGACATTTCAATGGTGGTAATTTCTGTCGTGACTGTCCCATTTATCAACTTATTTTGTTTCTTACATCTTCATTATACATTTCAGGGAATGTGATACACACTGTTTTGATAGTAGAAAATGTCTAAAAAATTGATTTTATACTTCTTTCCCCCAGAAGCCAGAAAAAAAATCAAGTCATTTATAAGATGATGGAAAGTTTTGAGAAAAAAATTGGCACAGCACACACGTTAGCAACCAGGAAAATAAAGATGAATCACTTAACAAGTTGCTTAAACAAAGATCAACCTAAAAACTCACTTGAGTGAATACAAACGTCTGACAGCATACAGGAGCTGTACTGTCATTTTGGACAAGTAGATATATTATTTTCTTAGTGCACTGCAGAGAATGTAGCAGTTGCAGCCCTCCAAAGACTGAATTGGGAGCTGAGGCGTTAATTACAGTCATTGCAGACAAATGACAGTATACTTCTCCTGTGGTGAGATGACAAAGTCAAAACAAATGATGGGTCTGGCATACCTATTGAAATGCTAGAATTTATTAAAGTTTTTAAGTCTGAGGCTTTATGGACATACCTAAATTACCCAGATCTGACACACTGATTTCACTTTTGAGAACTGACTAAGTTATCATCCTCACTCTCAGTGACAAACAGAACTCAGGTGGAAAGTGTCACTGAGGGTCTGTGCAGCGATAAAGAATCAAAAGTAGACAGAATGTTTTGTCAGGCTATCAAACTGAGATCTAAAGGGCAAATAAGCACACTGACTAAACCTCTCTTTTTGCAAAGATAAGAATATACTGCAATTACCTGGGAGGATTCTTTCTATGGTTCTCCTTGAAAGAGACTAACTGAGTTGAAACAGTTATCCTTATACATGAAAAACCAACCTGCTTACTTGGTTTGGGCAAGAAAGACAAATACTGAGGAGAATGGAACCATTTTAGTTGTCAATTCAAAATAGGAGTGAGTAACTCTTCAGCAGATACATTTCATACTATAATTAAAGAAAATAATGCTGTATGCTCAAACGTGGATTTGGGCTGAAATATAGAAGAGTTACTTGGTGGGGGGAAAAAAGAAAGAAACTAACACATTTGCTAAAAGATTCCACAGCAAAACTGAGTCCGCATCTTGAACAAAATATCTCATTCCTTTAGAATAACAATGCATGATTCTGGAGGGCAACGGAAATAAAATTAACCAAAGCATTCAATTATTCATGAGAAACCTTCTGACCTTGATCCATGCCTCTCTCCCATCTACTAAAATTCTTTATTCCTTCAGCTCTCTGCCAGCTCCCCTCTTCTGAACTGCAGTCTGCTTCTTTTGGACTTGCTATAGCCACGTGGCAATTCTTGATTCTTCTCCAAGCTCCATACGTCACTGTACAATCAACCTCTGTCAACAAAAATTTCAGATGCTGGAACATCATCACTTATTGGTAAGGACAGACTTCACAAACTTGCTGTCCCCAAAATATGCATTTAGTATTTATAAGCAGACCTAGGCCAATATTCACTATCTGAGTTCTGTGTTTCCTGAATTGGGGGTGGAGAAACCATCCACAATTTTGGCCATGGAATATTTCACACCCCACAGCTGTTCACCACAACCAGTTTTTTAGCTTATAAACATATTTTTAAGGGGATCATATTTCTAAGGAATCAAGAAAGCTGACCCTTGGCTGCCTTCCACTGAAGCAATGTCCAGCACAATTCTTTGGGATTCATTAAGTGCTGAAATAGTGTCCAGTGTTGCAATATGTAAGCATTTTGTGTTGAGGTCTTCTCAAGTGTTTGAATCTATATTAAGGCATGTTTAGAACATATAGTTATAGTGAAACATTGCATTACTGTACAATGTGCATGCTTAAAAGGGTTATTCTGGAAATACGGGAAAGGTTTTTCCATGTTTCACAGTATGAAAAAATCCCACTGCTTTTTGTGTGCCTACCTGAAGCCATATGGGAATTCTATATATAGTACGGACATGGAGACAATTTAGCTGGGACCTGCCAAAGTGAACAGGATTATTTCCCTTGTTCTGTTCCTTAAAACAGATTTTTAATCAGACCTTTATTTCATCCACAGCAGTAGCCTTAGTCTAGTTCCCTTGGTATTCACTGGACATCATCATTAATTCAGCTAGGGATGTAAATTAGTTCTGCTTTACGAACTATACTTAAACAGACTCATGTCTTTTATCTTATGTCCTACTTTATGTAATTATTTATTCAGCTAAATAGCTCATCCTCTTCCTAGTCTCCCTTATGCCTTTCTTTACCTTCCCCAGACCTTTTATTGCCTCCTGGAGGAACAGCCCTACCTGAGGGTATGGGAAAAAATAAAATGTATGTTAGGTTTGTTCCTCACACTAATATAGGTATTCAGAGACACATGCTACAGAAAGAAAGAAAAACAGTTACATGAGCACTGATAACAGTATGTGCTATAGTTTTTTAAAACTTACAGAGTAGAGTACCTGACATAGAATATTTTTTAAGTTAAATTTATAAAATTTGCATTCACTGTTCCCTGGGAAAAAAGGCTCTAAAAAAACTACATTCATAAACCTTTCACAAAGAAAAATGTCCAGTTTGGAGCTTTTCATTTAAAATGAGATTTTTTTTTTTTCTGATTGTTGTTGGATATTCCAAGAAGAAGTATCATCTCTTCTACACAACTACATCAGTTTTTCCTCTGGGTTAGCTGGGTTTTGACTCAATCCATCAGGCACAGACTAATTTAACATTCTTCTTTCCCACTGACTAATGAATATCACTACACACCTTTGCAATTACTGTTTATTCAGCAAGAGAAATGTCTTTCCTTTGAACAGCTTTATGGGATAAAATATAGCATCTTCTGTTCTGTAATCTGGGTCAAAGCATCCATGAGACTCACAGCTGCCTCCACACTGCTGTGTGATGGGCCAGGAATGATTCTCTCACTATTCACTGGAGAAGCCCATGTTCTGTAAACCCTGAAAAGTACTGCTTTCAGGCTTTGATGTGGCTTCCCTTCTTGGTTCATGGCCACAGGAAGGCTGGCAGCATGAATGCAGCAAAAAGGGAAGAGTTTTTTAAATAGGAAAATACATATACAGATGCTAATCACATAGATGAAGTATGGATTGAAAACCAACTGCAGGTGTTTGAATTCAGCCAAGTCAGACTTACTCATCTTCTTTCTCTTTTTTTATTTTTTGCTGTTGTTGTTGTTGTTTTAGAGGGAGCTGTGCCATAATTTGGTAATGGAAAGAAAAATTACTAAGTATGATGAACATGACAACAGCAATAACAATGCAATTTTTTTAATGTAGGTATTTCTTTTAGTTTTGGCATAGGACAGTAAGAAAAAAAGAAATTAAGTGTAGAATTACATTTTTCAGTTAAGAATGTTTTGTTATTAGAGTTGATTGTAACAAATGTGTTTTTGACATGCCATTGTTAAATTAACTAAACATATTTCAGTATAACTGAATTTTAAGTTATATAATAATGGAATTTAAATGCATTTTGCCTTGGTTTTTAGGCAATAACCCTGTCAGGATTTGGTACAAGAAACATACAGAAGGCTTTAACTTTTTACTTGTAACTTTTTACCTGTGCATTTTCCCCTCATTTGGTAGGGATGAATTTTCACACAACTTCTGTGCTGTGTATCCATGTCAGGGAGAGGAGAGGCACAAAACCAGTGTCACATGAATCAGTTTTCTGTAGTTCAGCCAGGCTGTTTCAGTAGATATGTTAATTCTCCTCTACTCATCCTGAAATATTTAAAGTTGTAAAGAGAAACTCCTAAAGTCATTCCTCCATCTTTTAGCACAAGATGCTTTACTTGACTAAAATGATAGTGCATAGCAGACTTTTGGGGCCCAAAAAAATTATAAAAATATAGCTAGTGTTAAAGCTAGAAATTTGCCATATTTTGTAAAGTAAAAGCTAAAATTCTATCTTAATTAAAAGCAATGGCAAGATACACACTGATTTCAAAAGAGTTAGGATTGCATGTATAGGTAAAAAGCAAAGACCCTGCAATATCTGTTGCTACATCTTAAAAACATACACTACCTATTATTCATTCAGTCTTGGGAAATGCAAAGTGTATTCAGGTCTTTTCATCAGTGTGTCAGTCACCAAATAGTAGGAGTAATGCAAAAACTCAGTTCCTAACAGACATGAAAACACTGTAATAGGATAACAAGATAAATTGATGCTTCTTCGTGACAGATAACTGCTCCTCCTCATCTCTTAATATATTCCAAGAATATATGAATGTAACAAAGTCAAGAGGTTCTGGCAAGAAAAACTGGAGAACGTGGACAAAATATACTGCTGACTTATCACAAACTGCTATGCAGGGTTTCTTTCCATTTTCTAAAGATTTGCATAACAGAGAAAATAAACATGATGAAATGTTTGAAATCAGAATATTTTCCAAGCCTCATGACTTATTGTTCTGTCTAACAATAACACAGCAGCATTCTGTAGACAATTTTACATGAGACATTTAACAAAGAAAATACGCTTTTAGACCGGTTTCTGTCCCTCAGGATTTGTAGAGATGCAAAAACACATTAAATGTATGTCTTGAGCTTAAATGCCATCCACAAAAGACCATACCATTTTTCAAGTTAATTCTTTCTTCCATAATTTTTTTTTTCTTCCATTCATGCTGTAAAACACAGCAACACTGATTCTAATGTTTTGTTTCTGAACAGCTGTGTAAAATTTAAGTGCAGAACTGAGAACACATCCAGGGGCTAGGAAAGGAGTTGTACTTCAAAGTCTTTTACAGATATTGTAAAGGTTGAAAAACTCAACTTATTTTCATTTTTTAGCCAGTCAAATTCATTATAGGATACCATCCCCTCTTTTCCGTCAGAGCTTTCCGTCCATAAGGCTTTGAGATCTTGAGAAAACTCTTACAAATAATACCTGCAAAGGGGATGCTAGAAGTAATTTTACCTCAGCATTCTTGGGGAATTCAGTAAGCTACATACTGCAGAACATAGCTGCTCTCAGTTTATAATATGTTCTGAAATTCTTTCAATTTGTTGGGTTTTTTAGGGTTAAAAAAAAAAATCTGGAGAAATCTTGTTATCAATCACTGCTTCCTGCATATGTAATCCACACTGTATGCTGAGATCCTTCACATGCAGCCCTAGAGGTAAAGCAGAGAATAGTGCTATTCCCAATGCAGAAGTCTTTCTGACCCTTTGCGTTGGTCCAGAGCTAGAGGTAAGTGTGTTCCTTGTGTGGAGTGGAGATTCAGGTTCCTCTGTGTCTCTTAGGCTCAGAACTGAAGGGCTTCTCCTCTGGTACCAGCTATCAGGAAGGTTCTTCTCTTCCAGAGCATGCCTTGCTCCACAAGGCCCCGTGCTTATGGAGCACAGCATATTCCCAGGTGCCAGCTTTAATGCCCCTAGGTGGGCAGGAAACTGCCAGGAGAGTTATTGCCAATGTGAAGAGATAGCTCAGGATAAATTATTTCATTCACACTATTGCACACATGCAGAAATAGCCCTGGACAGACAAGTGGATGTGGTACACATGCCAAGGAAGGACCATGTGTAACCTGCTTGCTCTAGAGCCAACCTCATGGCATGGGACAATTTATCACAGCACAGAACTCTGTCTGCCATTGTATCAAGGAAAATAAGTTTAAAGAAGCACTCACAAAGTCATCCAGTTCCTCATCCAAACACAAACCAGAATCAATCCTACCTGTGTATGTGTGCTATGTCTGCAGAGTGGGTGCCAACAGGATGGAGCCAGGCTCTTCTCGGTGCTGTGCAATAGGACAAGAGGCAATGGGCACAAACTGGAACATAGGAAGTTCCACCTGAACATCAGGAAGAGCTTCTTTACTTTGAAGCTGACTGAGCACTGGAACAGGTTTGCTAGAGAGGTTGTGGAGTTTCCTTCTTTAGAGATACTCAGGAATGGTCTGGGCACAACCCTGAGTAATGTGCTCTAGGGGATCCTGCTTGAACAGATCATTTGGACTGGATGACCTCCAGTGGTCCCTTCCAACCCTGACCATTCTGCATTTCTGTGATTCTGTGTGGTCAGTTTTGCTCTAGACATGCTCTAGACATGTGGGGATCCTTCAATATTTTTTTCCTCACTTCGCTCATGATTGACTCAAGCACCACTTATTTTCACAGTGTCTGGCTTGTGATGAAGACAGAAGGCTGCCCAGCAGCAACCCTTGCAGTCTGCTTTAATGTGCACTCCTCATCAGCTTTATTCAAACATCCAGCAAAGAAGATGAAAGAAAACACAGGCCACAGTGATTCACACAGATTATAAAATGTCTGCTTGATAATCAGTGGAAAATAATTTGTCTGCCTCATCAATGGCATTACTCCCATTTATGTAGAAAAATAAACTGCATAAAAAATGAGTTTCAACCTTGGCAACATCTACTTCTACTTACAATAGAGCAGCGACTGGAAATGAAAGATGTATAGCTGCCTGCAATCTAAAGGCATATCTGAAGACATGGATGTGTGTTGCATTCCTGAGCATTACTTAAATTCCCCCTGCATGGTGAGACCTGCTGGAGAAGGCTGTGGGGAAGCAAAAGAGAGACATAAATGACATGATATGTCATTTTTGTGACATAAAGCACAGTCCACTATAAACTAAAGAGAAAGAAACTTTTCTGTAATGGAAAATGAATGGTGTTATATTTTATATTTAAAATACCACAGAAGTTTATGATCTCATATTCAACATTACACAAAGAGGTAGGTGCTTTATGGGGTGCTCTTTTACACTGTGTTCCCCCACACTGAGTGCCAAGAGGCAAGCAGTAATGTGGCAGGTAGGGCCATGCACTTGTTTTATGTTTTACCTGGGGGTGGAAGAAATGAAAACTCTCTTTAAATTCTTAAAATATTTACGACTTAAGAAATTACCCTGAAGGAAGTCTTCTTTTATGTACAATAGAAAAAGAACCCCTTGCATAGAACTTCTGACCTATAAAAAACACTGAACAACATTTTGCTGTCAGCATTGTATAGCTTTAAAAAAAGTTTCTTGCTCCATTAGAGCTGGAATTTTTGTTAAAAGTCCTGGGAAACTCAAAACCTACCTTAGATCCAGGTGTAAGGCATTAAATGTGTTGGAAGGAGACAAAATGGAGGAGGGAACCTATCCAATAAGCATCAGTGATGAGTGCTCATACATAATTTTAAAGCCACATGTTTATTACATCGGGGAAGATTGGTGCGTTCCAGACAGGACAATCAAGAAGGTATTCACAGACAGTTGACAGTACTAAGTTTTTGCTCATTTCTTTGGAATAAGAGTTATCTAATCACTTACTCATTATTTTCCTTCTGTTTTCCTTGTAAGAAGCTTACAAACACATTTAATGTCTCTGACTTTCTGTAGCACCCCTTCCACTGACTTTTCAGTAGAGATACAAAATGGAACTTAGTTCATTATTGTACCTTAGTATCAGATTAAATAATAATGAAAATGTTTCTGCTATTCATTTATCAGTATTCAAATCAGCTAAGTGAATGGGTAAGTAGATGGGTTTTTTATCATTCAGTCTACATTTGCAGATATGTAACCTGCTCAGAGGACAAAAAAAAGCTGTTTGTAAATCTGTCTACAGAATTTTCATAATGAGTAATATTTCCCTAGTGACTGTGAAAGCTGAAGCATATTTTTATTTTTGGTCAGCCTTATGGGACTGTCCTGCTGACTTTGTTACAGCAGAGATAATTTGGTACAGAGATCTGGAGTTTGCCATGTTTGCTGTAGGTTGACTACTGTATTAGCTTTCCATTAAATTGCTGCTAGATTTTAGGTGTATGACTGTTTAGCACCTGATTTGTTACTCCAAGAGAGGCATCTTTTCCTTAACTACTAAATGCAAATAATTTAATAAAATATCCTCAAATGTCACTTTTGAGATGTAAATAACTTAAATAAATATTTAATTGTAATGTTCTGAATAATGAAACCAAATTTTTTTGCTACTTTTCTGAAGTAGCAAAAGATTTTTCCATTGGTTCCAATAGGTTTTGAATTGAGATCACATAACTTCTGAATTCAGCAGTCTTTGTAATTCTACAGTTACTGTTGACTCAGAAAAAGCTACATCTTTCCCAACATGATATAATGTTTTAAATTTTAAAAAAATCTTAAAGTTTCTCAGTTTCTCATATACAGAAGTGTTTTTATAAGGACATTAATAGCAAAAAGGAGGGGCAAGGAAAACCTGCTTTCTTTATTGGATGTGGGGGGAATATAGTCACCAAAGATGAGGAAAAGGCTGAGGTACTTAATGCCTTCTTTGCCTCACTCTTCTACAGTGAGACTGGTTATCTCAGGGCAACTGGCCTCCTGAGCTGGTAGACAGGGATGGGGAGCAGAATGGATGCCCTGAAATCCAGGAGGAGGTAGTCAGTGACCTGCTGTGCACTTAGATGCTCACAAGTCTGTGGGATCAGCTGGGATTCATCCTAGGGTGATGAGAGATCCAGTGGAAGAGCTCGCTGAGCTGCTGTCCATCATTTTTCATCAGTCCTGGCTAAATGGGGAGGTCCTGGATGACTGAAAGTTGGCCAGTGTGGCACCCATCCACAAGAAGGGAAGGATGGAGATCCAGGGAACTATAAACCTGTCAGCCTGACCTTGGTGCCCAGCAAGGTTATGGAGCAGATTTTGATCTTAAAGGTCTCTTCCAACCTTGAAGATTCCAAGGTTCTATGATTCCATTCTATAAAAAGTTTGAGATTTCTATATAGACTTCGATATAGACTTTTCATTTGATTTTTGCAGCTTGCTCAAATCAAATTGCAAGGAGTCTAAGAGATGAAAAGACTTTGAAAATAGTATTTATAAAATGTTTAATTCATCACTTCCAAGAAGTGATGCTCTTTATCTTAGGACATAAAACAAAATCTTGAGCATAGCTCCTACACAGTGCCGGATATTCCCTCTACTCTCTTAAGAAAGGGTTAATAGTTTCTGGCAAATACCTAGCTTGTATTTTAATTTGTATGTATCTCTCACATATCTTTTGGAAATAAACGTAGTGCCTTCCCAATGTGAGGTAGGAATTTTATAGTTCACATAAGCTGTCTTCTCTCAGACTGCTCTGTGACAACCACAGTGGAAAAAAGTGGTTCAGATTGAGAATGAATATTTTAGATAACAGCAATATTATACCTTCTGTAATACTTTCTGTCACCACACCTATTCATCTTGATGCTCCGCTGGTTTCCTCAACCCCTGTGACCCAAGGGCATTCAAGGAGATGTCTGTAATGAGCTGGCAGATATTTTTGCCCTGTGGTGGATACCACTGAAGTGTGAGTGCATCATTCCTGTTAATATGGATATCAGGCTGTACTTCTCCATAATGAAGGAAGTGAATTATCAGGCATTTTTCTAAATATCTAAATGAGCTTATCATTAGATGTGGCTTGCTGGCAAGGTTGACTTCCCCCTTGCTGGCAAAGGGGCCTTGAAAATCTGGCATGGTGTGCCACGGAGAGCAGCAGGAGGGCCCCTCATGGAGACTTCCTGCTCTTAGTAAAGGGACTGAAGGGTCCCTACATCTCTAGATCTAGACTGAACTTGAAAAATTCAGCTTGACAGTCCATGAGATCCCCACCCTCGTGAAGATTTTAGAGGAATAAGAGGCATAAATACATTTTTCTGGTGAATCAGCTCCCTCATTTCCTAGAAATACTGTTTTCTCTTGTTCTTTAACAAATTAATTCAAAAGCGTGATGAACAACCTGAGTAAATCTCCATGACTGGTAGCCTTGTCCTGTAATCTTGCAAAACCTTGTATATTTCTGGGTGAATTAAAAGCAGTTACCAAACTCTAATTATCTTGGGTGATAATTATAAAATTTTTGCTAAGGCTTTCAGTACATATTTGTAGCCTTTGTAGCTTTTGTCCTGCTTCACATTCCAAGGAGGGAACATGTGATTTTATTGATAATAGAAATTTTAATTAGTTGCTATTTCCACTGGGATGGGTAATGCTGGAGAAATCTGCATTTAAAAAAACCCAAACAAAAAACCGACAAAAACCCAGAAACACAATGCAAACTGCACTATAGCCTTGCATGTTTATCTTAACTTCAAACAATGCAAGCAAAATAGCAGAGTTCTGCCATTTTACTATGCATTCCTCTGTATTATCTATTATGTCTTACACCTTTCATTTTTTAAAAATTATCCCACTGAACTTCCAGAGCTTTTCAATTAATAAATATAAAATAATCTTCATTAAAGACTTTTTTCCTCCCCTGAAAAGAAAGAAACAAGTGCACAAAGGCTACATCAGGATTACTGGCATAAGTGAGGACAGGTTTCAGTATAGCAAAACTGATTTAATTCCCTTGCCTCAAGTTTTGTGCTGATGTAGAAAATTCTGAAAACTCCAATTTTAGTAGATTGATATTGATAAGAGTTCAGCCTAAAGATGAGTAGTACACAGTTATCTAAATATTCATGTTAAAGAAGTTTTATTAAGTTAATGAAGCAAAATTAGTTTTTAAATTACAAAATAAGTTTTAGTAACATAGAAGTGTTAATATTGCATAGGTAAGTATCATACAGAGATGATTGTCCTTGACAAGAGAGATGACTGATTTTAATGTTAAGATGCAAAGTTTGCCTATGTTAAGCCTAAACAATGAGCTTGCTCTAGCATGTACAACTTATACTTTATTGCCTAATACAATTATGTGTATTAAAATGTATGTATCTGAACTAAGCTAGTACTGTCCTGATCTTAAGGTAACTGAAATGGTACTTTTCTTTATATGCAGATTTAGCTGTAATGGATCAATAAAACATGGAACCCTGGCTCATTGTGTAGATCACATCTATAATATATAATTTGCTAATGGGCATGTTAATTAGATGTCTTGAAAATACACGGGATGTTATAGAGAAATACTTAAAAGCCATCCTTACTCTCAGATATCTACCTTTCAACTTGCTTTTATCAAGACAATATCCTCTGTTAGACGGATTGGTATAGATGGAAATTTTAATCAAATTCCAGACAATATATGTTTCAAACTGATGATGATTTCATGTACCTAAAGGTTTGTCCAAGATTTGCAACCATACCTACTTACAGACCATGTCTTATTTAAAAACTGACTTCATTTTTACTAGGCAGATACAGCACCTTAAACCTTTATGGAGTTAAGAACTGCAAGGTTTAGTGTGTCAGCATTTGTCCGTTTACAAACATGGTACAGATACTGCAACAGATAGGAAATTTGGGTTTGTTCTGGCATGTCTGTTCACAAAAACCAATAAATATGTATTAGAAATTATAGATGAACCTGGCCAATATATGAAGCAATTTTGTATAGATGTTAATCACCAGGTCATATTGTCATCAAAGAGAAAAATTAGAAGAAAATTAAACAGAAGATACTGTTAAAAAAGATAACTTTTTCCCCCAAATTGTGTGACTTTCTCTGGAGATGCACAGGACTTACTTTCTAAAAGCCATTTGCTCTTTTGAGCATGTCTGCTAAACACAGCTATTTGCTTTTCAGGCAACACTTTCAAAATTACACTTGATTAATATGCATCAAAGTAGAATGGTAAACAAACTCCCATTTTCACATGAAATAATATGAGCAAGAAATTGTGAAACACAGAGCATTACATATTTTTGCCTTAATTATATGAATGTCATCAAGATATTTTTATCATCTTTATCAGATTCTCTTTCAGAAGGTGGTGTGAGATCCTTTTCTCCTCACTCTGCATGCCTGAAAAAGTGAGGTGTGTTGGAGTATAGTATGACTAACTTAAAAACGTGAAACTTTAGTACAGACATTAGGTCAAAGTTTCAAGAAATTACTTTAGGAAGTGTCTTTTGCTCTCAGTTGGGTTTAGACACGTATTAACGCCGTAAAATATCACTGTGTCCCACAGCCGTAGGGAGGAGGAGAGAAGATCCAGCAGGCAGGAATTGTGCAGCAAGATTGATTGATTTAATTATTTTACAAACTCTTTTATAGACTTTTTTCTTCATAGTCTAATTGGACAAGGATCAGCCACCCCTTGGGGTGATTGGCTAAAATCCTAAAACATCCATTGTCAAAATATTTTTCTACTGTACCATGAACAAGACTTCTCAAGGTTGCAGGTGTTTGGTTGTTTACATAACTCTGCTACCTCTTCTGTGAGAGCGAAAAGTCTCTCACAGACTTAGAAGATAGCAAGAAAATCCTTGCTAGCAGCATTTCTGTATCCACAGACACACACGGGAATAAGTCCAGGTGTCTCATCTAAAGGACAAAGTTACATAAAAAGAGTCCTAAGGTGAGAGGTAATAATTTACATTCTGTCTTTTGATATCTTAGACTAATCTCATATTGAATTACTTTCATTAAAATACAAAGATTTTCTCAGGATGTCTCATGGACAAATTGTTCCCATCTATTAGAGGGAGGATAAATTCAGCCTGGGCAACAGTGCTGGGGAGACCCTCCAAACAATATTTCATTATTCTCCTTTAACGTATTAAAGAGGAACTAAGACCTTAAATCAAGACAAATGTTGAAGGAAGATTTACATCAGGAGAAAGACTTCATGATTATAGCATCTGTCTTCAGGTAGACAACATAATTGTATCCTTTAGAAACATAGCACACTTTAACTATTGTCATATTTAGAATTTGTTCCTAATATGAAAAAAAGTATGTTTATACATATGTGTTAGTGAACTGCATAGTAAGAAAACAGAATTGACTTGAATAACATTGCATATTATCAGGTAAAATTTTTGTTAGCTTTGTAAATTTTGAAAGAATGCAAAACATACATTTATATAATTTGTTTCACTACTTCTGTATTTGCTTGATTTAACTGATGATTAGAGGCATGGAACACCTCTCTTACAAGGAAAGATTGAGAGAAAAGGATGAAGGCTTTGGGAAAAGGAGGAAAGCTTTGGAAAAATGAAGGCTTTGGGGTTACCTAATTGTAGCCTTCCAGTACCTGAAGAGCACCTACAAGGGAGACAGGCTTTTTACAAGAGCATATAGTGACAGGACAGTGAGGGATAGATACAAACTAAAAGAGAGTAGGTCTGGATTAGATATTAGGAGGAAGTTCTTCACTGTGAGAGTGGTGAGTCTCTGGAACACTGCCCAGAGAAGTTGTGAATGCCCCATCCCATCAAGGCCAGATTGGATGGGGATCTGAGCAACCTGGTCTGGTGGAAGGCGTCCCTGCCCATGGCAGAGAGTTGGAACTACATGATCTCTAAGACCCCTTCCACCTCAAACTATTCTATGATTCTATGCTTTCACACACAAAGTTGTTTTTTTTTCCTATAGTCCTGCTAAGATGTAATTCTTACAACACACCAAACTCTGTGTTTAAACTCCTGTGTTTGAAAATGCTAAATTAAAATAGACTGCACAGTTGGAATTTATGCCTCTTTCCCATAAGCACTTTGAGAGTCTTTACTTATAAAACACATTTTTCTTTTTTTTAGAGGTCCTTTGCTTCATTGAAGGAAATGGATAGCAATTCCATTTAACAATCAGTAGCCCATTCTTTGGTTTTTTGTTAGTGGTGTTGTTTTTGGTTTTTATTGTTCAGAGTGTATATCCCATCTGAATGATCAGAATTTTGGCTGAAGAAAATTACCAGTTAAGCTCAAATCTGCCATAAGAGACACATGGTTTCATTCAGAAACTATTTAGTTTACCAATTTTCATTTCCCTGTGAAGTTGTATATCAATTTTAAGCATAGTGTTTTGGAACGCTTCCAGTTAAGACTAAAGAGACTGGATGACTGTCTTTCAGATCAATCTCAGGTCTCTTCATAAACCCTTTCAGTTTCTTTTACCTCTTGTTACTGAACAGAAATCTCTTAGCAAATTCCTGGTGAACAATGTAGCTCTTGAAGAAAATACTACAATTCTCTGTTAAAGTTCTGGAGAGAAAAAGACCCACATTAATAATTTTACTTGGTGTTCATACTGCAGAGACACACAGCTTCAGACAACAACGACAAATAATGTTTAATTATAAATGAAAAAACCCCCAAAACTAAAAAAACCAAAATAACAACAAGGACTTAAATTGTATAGTAACCGCTCACTCTTTCTTTTAATATTTTGAGTTACTGGTCAGAATCACAAAAAATTCAGTTAAACATATGCCCTTTTTGTGTCCACATACAGAATTCCCTGGGAATGGTGATTACAGATCCAACAAGCCATTGTTGGTGGTTCAAAAAAACAATAAGAAAAATATCCTGGTCCAAAGACACTACCTTTGATTTTTGTATACATGTGTATTTATTTATCTTAAAAATTTACACGTATTCAATAACTTCCTACTTGTTGAGACTGGGAGACAAAGGCTGAATAAATTCCATATAATAAAAAAATATTAATTTCATGCTGTCTAACTAAAATTTATAAATTCTTCCCTTCTCTGTAAGTGAACAATTTAAAATCTATGCCTGTGGCCCACAATTATAACCCTGAGCCATGTTTCACAAATACATGTCTTGATGCCTGCCTTGCTTTCGGTAATTACTGATGACTCATAACTTGCCACACTAAAATGAGGGGTTTTGTTTATACCTTATCTCCCTCTTCCTTCTTCCATCTTATTCAGAACATGCTAGAAATATTTAGGACTCCCAAAGGGCTTTATCAGGAAACAAATTTACAAGACCTTCAGTGCTGCAAAAAATACAGCAGTTTCACTGATAACGTTACAAACAATATATAATAACTACTGCATGGTCATAACTTCGGGATTTTAAGTATAAAACCAGAAATTAGAAGAGAATTAACTTAACTCACCTGTAGGATAATGTCTCACCTCTAGCATAAAAAAGATAATATTAGCTATTAGGAAAAAAGAAAAAAAATTATCCTGCAGACCTTTGCAAAACAATCTGGCATGCACACTTTCCTTTGCCCTTAGATATTAATGTGTTCAATACAAATCACAAGTTTGACTTTCCAGATCTTTTCCAACCATCCTGGCTACTGCTCCTCAGGTAAGCAACACGGGACTATCATGAAAGGGTAACAGTGAACCCTGCCATGACCTGGCCGTGATGAGCACCAAAAAATGAGCCCATGAAATGAAGGCTTTGCCAAATGACAGCATGACAGCATTGCTATAACAGAGCTCAGTCATTTTGCTGGAAGCCTCTTAAAAGAACCAAGCAAAAAGTGATTATCAGCCAGCAGAAAGTGAAGAGACATTATGAAGCTAGGAAGAGCAAGATAAAACATTTTTGCAATCTGTCAAAACTGAATAGGTAAAGGAGAAACTCTGTTCCACACACAGCATGCTGGGATACAGATTTTTCTACACTTTTGGCTGAGTTTTATGATGCAGAAATACATGTTCAGCAGCTCCCCAACGTATCCTGTTCTTTCCAGTGTTTCCTATCACTTGTACAACTGAGTCTGGGTCTACATCAATCCCATAGAAACACAACAGCAGCATCTCCTGATAAGAACTGGTCTCAAGGGCAAAACTACTGTTGCTGTGGCAGTGTCATCCATATTATACAGACCTCAGGGGTTTTGCTGTGCATTCAGTCTATCCTGGCTCCTTGGACTGAATCCCCTGGTCACTGACATGCATTATGCATGCTCTTAGGCTATGTGTTTTTTCACACTGGGGGATCCTAGACTTCTAAAACTGCTGCACAACATAACCTAAAGTGCGGTGAGTGAAGACAACAGAGAGACTGACTCAAAAGCCCCCTTCCTTATCCCAACTGAAATATGCACCCTTTGAGGATGGATCTTCAGTTTCCTTCAGCTGGTGTGTTTCTGAGGATGTGAGCTGTCCCCTGTCTGCATTTCTGTGTGTATATTACAACTATAACTAAAAGTCACATACAATGTGTGGGGCAGGGGGAAATAAAAGTCCTTATGTTCTCCCTATTTTACGCATCTTCTCAGGAAAAATCACTATTAGCTGTTAAGACAGTTAGTTGTAGAAACCTAAACAAATACTCTTACATGGACAGTCTTTAATATCTTTTACTTGTATAAAGCAGAATATATTATTACTGGAGAGAAGAATGACACATTTTCATTCTACTCCTTTTTAGTTACAAATAAAACAAACCTAAAAATCCCCAGACAGACATAACTGAAAGAATGTTTAAATATCATAAACATATTAGGTGGTATCCTGCAAGGCAGACAGTATTTTCCATGACATTCACAGACAGCAATATGCCAAAGCAGCTTGCATCAAGTGGCTGAGTGGGAGGCAGAACAGTGATGCTACAAACATAAGCCTGGGCTCTCACTGCAGGGTTGTCCTTCTCACAATACAGGACCTATTTCTCTGAACCCTCACTGTCTTCACACAAATAACCAGTACCAGGAAACTCAGTTTTTCCAACTCATAGCCAAGAGATATAGAAATATCTATTGCTCCTTGGTGAAATGTTGTGGGCCCTAGGAGAAACAAGTAAGGAAGCAAGAGCAGCAAGAGGGATTACCAGTCTTAGTGATCATTGCAGGGAAATACGTTTTCAGTTCCAGGTTTACTTTCTCTTTTATTCTGTGATTGAAATGGAAATGCCTCAGCTACGTTAGTGGGTGAGGAAATCTTTTATTGTAGCTGCATAGTGATTGTCATCTTTTTTTTTTCCCCAGGGTGCTAGGAAACCCTTTCAGCCAAACAGAAAGAAAGAGGAAAAAATAATGAGTGCTGAACACTGAAAACAAGGACAATGCTTATTTGATTGAGTAGAGAAATTCCATACTTTAAAACAAATTTTTCCATTCTATGCAGACTTCAATGCAGGTGCAGAAAGCAATGCCTGCCCTACTTCTAAGCATAGCTCTTTTTGGTTTGGTATCTGAAGGAAAATCCCTACAGACTGTGTGACTGTAACATTATGATCATTAAATTCAAAATCCTATGAAGATAAAAATATTAGAGCAGTCTGTCCAAAATAGTCACCCAAGTATCCAAGTAGAAAGCTTGAGTTTCAAACAAGGAAAATGGAATAGAGTACTGTGAAATAGAGTCTGAACTTTTGTCCCCAGTTCATCATAACAGAAAATAAATATGGGAAACGGATGGAAAGCCTAGACTTTAAGGAGAAGAAATGAGTTTTGAAGATGGCACACAGACTACTCTGTGGAGGTGCAATTTCCTGAGTAAAACTCCTGAGTTTTAAAGCTTAATGCTAATAAGGGCTTTTACATACTCAGTGAGTTACCCTTACTAAGAAGATTCAAACCAAAAGTGGGTCTGTTATTTGTAGATTACCACAGAAAAGTTTGAAAGCAAAGATGCCTATGCCACGTCCTGTTTCACAGGCAAGTGCAATTAGAGAAGGCAGCCAGCAGCAGAAGACACCCAATAAGGAGACATGTTTCTTTAATATGGTGGCAAGAAGTGTTTGAGATTCTTCATGGCTGTTGCAAGAACTCTGTTTTTAACTTCATCGTCATTGAAGGCTGTCCTAGAGCAGAGGAGAGCACCCAGGCTAGGAAAGCTAATCTGCAACCTGCCCATCCCTCTCCATCTCTAATAAAAATCCTGCAGTCTGCTAACCTTAAGGAGTCAGTTGCAAACACAGAGGTGGACAGAGTAAAGGAGCAGTTCAAAATGCTTTAGGTAAACTAAGGTAAAATAGAGAGGCCTTAAGATTTTTTTGAGCAAATACAACGTGATAAAATGATGCAATAAAGTAATTCCGTTACAAGATACTGTAAGGCACTGAAATTAATGATGGGTAGAGTGATAGGATTTTAGGAGAAAACTATTTTAATTTATGGTTGAGATTGCATATTTCAAACCCGACTTGATCTCTGAATATCCATGAAGATGCCATGTATTACCACTTAGGCTAACAATTAAGGAATAAATTAACTATGACCGTCTTCTTGCTTGTAGAGAAAGTGTACCTTTTTCATTCTAATATTCAGTCACTAATACTGACATATTTAGATAAATATAAAGACTATTGTTGCCCTTTTTTGCAGCTTTTATGGCATATTTATTTAAGCTATCCAGGGAACATAATGATTTGTATGGGGTTCATTTTCTTCCTGATTTCACCCAAAACCTGTGTATGCAACATGAAATCTGAGGAATCCTTGAAACTTGACTAGAACTTCTACATCTACCTACTGAACACTGATTTTACCTTTTATAACAAAAGAAATTACTTTGGAAAAAGTCTATACAGCAATTAGTGGATTTGGCAATGTTTCTGTTTGTATCAGAATTCACTTTAAAATCTGACTCTCAATGTAAAATAATAAAAAAAATGTTTATAGATTTGGCAAAAAAAAGTGGTGGGCTCCAGGGAGAAAATGGTATATTTCCTACACATTGATCAATTTCATTATGTCTGTTGCCTATTTCAACAACCTAAGTGTCACTGCTGTATTTTTTAGTAGGAAAAACATTTCAATAGAGCTGGCAAACAAGCAGCCTCCTGTAGCATCTCTGGACAATTCAAGTAACTCAGAAGCATTCATGAGAATCTTAGTCTTCCTTTGTATGCATGGGGATGGGGCATTCCAGAGGGTGATATCCACATTTGTTTTTTAAGAACCTTAGCTAAATCTCTTCACCATCCAAATTAAAGACTCGTTTCTGTGGTGTAGAAGATGTACATGCAGTTACCTGTGGTGCATCCTTTTGAATGAAGTTATCTGGGCTGCTTGGTATTAAATTGGAAGAAAATAGAGCTAGTTTGATTAAGAAAGTTTTAATATTTCCTGTCATAATAAGAGAAGAAAATGTAGTCAAAATCAGATTTCACCCCCTTCTTCTAAATGGAAATAAGAAAATAGTTCACAGTCTCCACTAATGCATGGACAAAGAGTTATTTATTCATTAAACACAAGGCAGAATTTATCAGAGTGAAGTATTCAATCAAAAATATTGGTGGATTACATTAAGAAACTTCTTAGATTCTACTGTTATGTGAGATAACAATATTTTTTATGACTTGTACCAATTTGCACATGAGAAATCAGTGGACAGCTGGTGCTATTTCCAAATTATACCATATTTGAGTAACTTGTTAATCTTTTCCCTGGACTATCCATTATCATCATTCTATCCCAATTTAATGAAGCTCAGGGCTCCTTTCAACTTCCTTCAAATAATCTTCAAAGAATTTTTTTAACTGGACAGAGGAAGATGGCATTGCTTTACAAACTGTCTCATTAAGTTGGCATCCTGACAAGGTGGTTGGTGAGAGGACTGCAGAGCTGGGTATACATTTAAACAATTTAGGTCTTGCTCTGCACTCCCATACTTTCCCATCTCAAATTTAATCTGAGTCTGGATCTGCTCTCAAGAGTCATCTCTGGATAATGGGTAAGGTTATCTCACAGGCTTCCATCTCACCCACGAGACTACTTTGTTTCTATGGCTGCACTGCTGCTGACCCCACTGAGACAAAATTAAGCTTTCTTTGAGGATGTACAGGTGAAATGCTTCTGCAGTCTGGAACAGCTCATCAGGATGGAGGTTACCATAGGTGCTTGCTATGCCTTCAAATTGCTACTGATTGTTCAGCCTTCCATGAGGCAAACCGGACAAAAATCACAAGACACAGAGACTGGGGCTGAGTTAAAACCACTGGCACATTTCTTCAATTGCTTCAGCCAGTACTGGGTTGTACCCTAAAAGCCCAGCACTGTGAAGGATGTGGCCGTGAACCTGATAGCCTGCTTTAAACAGTGCTGCTGAAATAAGATGGACTATGTACAGGCTTAGAGATACATGTTTCTTAGATTACTTGCTGGAAATCACCACAATAAAATGTGTGGAAGTATACACACACATGCTCATTAAAAAGAAATTTTCCATATGGGCTTCCATATGCATACATATCCATGTAATGTATCTGAATTTATAAACTACAGCATCTGCAGAATGGGAAAAAAATATTATTTACCTCTTGCCAATGCAGTTTTTGTCCCACCCCAGGCCAAACAACTATAAATGACTGTATTTATTATTTTAGAAAGCATGGGAATGAATTATTCCATTATTGAGACCCAGATCAGAGTTGCAAGCACTGCTGAAAGAAACTAGCAAAAATTCTTCTGCACTCTATGTAGGCCAAAACGTGCATGTATTTGTGTTTTGCCTTTTCACTGAAGCACACACAGACCCCAAACTATGGAGTAACCCAAGCACCTGCTCAAGTACTTGGCCTTTGGAAATATTGGACATAATTTCCTCCAGTGTAATGATGCCTTGGAATGGCTACCTAAAAACAGAGGCTAGACAAGACTAAGAGAATAAAAGAGGATATTTATTGAAGGGCCTTCAAAGGTACATCTTGGGCAGTCAAAAGCTCCCAAGAGGCTCCACCCAAGATGGACATCGCGTCACAGGTTTTTCACACTTTTGTAAGTTTGGTCCATTTGCATATCAGGGTTAATTCTCCAATTACAGTTTCAGGTAATGAAGTAATTACCCCAAGTTTGCTCCCCCCGTTCAGAGGCTTAGTTTACATGTTTCGGGGCCTGGGACAACTAGGTGTCCTTGAGTCCAGGCCCAGAGATGGTTTGTTATGTCTAACCAGGATGGGAGAACAGTATCTAACAGATTATGCAGCTTTAGAGTTACACACTAAAGCAGTACAGGATCTGAAAAATATAAAAGCTAAATCCTAAGGCATCAGTAACATTATTAGTTTTCCTGGTAGTGCAACATCAGCAGAATCCAAAAGTCAGTTCAGATCTGGGACCTGAGAGCTGGCACTGCACCATACTGGTTTAGCTACTGCCTCATGGGCTTTCAGTTTCCAGCTCTCCCTGTAGGCTTCAACATTAAATAATGTTGTACAAGACATTTGTACCAAATTGAAAGGGTATAAAATGATAAATGTATTAGATATGGTGTTTACTGTCTCAGATGTTAAACTAAGGTTACAAATATAGTATATATGCCTACTTATGTGTAGTCTTTTTACTGTGCTGTCAGAAATGCACAGAAAATTCAAACTAATCTAAGCAAATGAGAAATATTCCTGCCAATTCACAGCACAACAGAACCTTTTCAGCATCATTTAACTTCTTCTATAAACCAAAAGCAATTTTCAGAGGAGATAAATGATTTTCACTGCAGGAATGCCAAAGCTTCTCAGATGAAATGGGCAACTTTTGCTAGAGACAAGTGTATTAAAAAAATGCTGTTTATTCTACCACAAAAATTATCAATTTAAACACCTTTTCACAGATTAAAATGGAAAATATTTTGTATATTTATGAGAAAAGATTGTGAGAGATATGTTTATTGCCAGGCTGATAAAATAATGTGACAGTTTTTATAAACACTTCCTGAGTGTCAAAGGTATATAGGAGATAAAGTAGTCATATGGCAAAACTCTCCCTTCATTTACACACCATCCGTAGAGGGAAGGCAGTGGGAAGTGTCATGTCCCAAATGGGCTCCTTACCTGAAGCTTTTCAGCTAGTAGGGACAGATGATTCACAGACAGGGAGATGGGAGCACAGTGCATCCAGCAGATCAAAACGAAAAGTACACGCAGTTTGTACAGTTTTGTGCCTTAGAATTAGTAAGGAGAAAAGACAGAAGTCCCTATTCCCTTTGAAAACTGCAAGACTACATAATGCTTTTTATTTATTTTTTTTTTATTTAAAAACCATAAATCCAACCTTGATATTATTATTTTTTTACTTTTTAGTTAAAAATTCTATTTTGATTCCAGTAAAAACACCAGTTAACTAATTTCTTTAAATGTAGTAGACATTATTGGGTTTTTTTATGTGTATAAAAATCTGATTTACGTATTTAATTTTGCTATGTTATTAGCTGCAGTACTAATTTCAACTGCACTATAGTAGTACAGATTGACCTCTAAAAAAAACCCATAATTTTGCATTCTCAGAAGCAGAGAAATCTCTCTAGCACAAAAGCTAAAATCATCTTTTGAGACTTAGATCTATGTTCTGGATCAGGAGAAGCACAACTACTAAAAGTAGTGTCATTGGCATAACTTTCCACATTAAAGCAAAAGTAGATCATAACTGATTTTTTTTCTATGGGACAATTACAGGTCCTCAGACTTCACAGGATAGTGATTACAAGAGTGAAGAGTGCTTCTAATTGATGATAAATACTCATAATTTCCTTTTAAACATTATATGCACCATGCTCATTCACTAAGTTGCTCAGTAAGGAAAAAGCCATTTGCCTCTTCCTAATAAAGCATGGCACAGGGAAAAGACTATGAATTCCAGAAAATAAGATGAAAAGTAGTTTGAACACTGGATCATTTCCTTGGTGCAGTTTTTTTTAAAAGGACTCTGATTTCTCATTTCTGCTGGCATAAACATAGTTTCTTAGCTCATACTCAGATTACATCAAATCCTTTCAAAATTAGCCTAACAATGCTATTATTATTCAATGGAGCACAAATGTGATCCTAATAGATAGTTAGAGGAGTTTATATTATTGTTATTATTATTATTAATAATCATGTCCTGCAATACACTCCAGGAGTCCTAAGAATTACTGAATCCTATTTTACACTCTAATATGGAGTCATACTCATCTCAAGTTTTCTCCTCCCACACATTTTCAGCTAAAGTGGCTCTCATATACAAAAGATATAAAGGATTTTATTTTGCTAAGGTCATTTTCCAAGTGCAAAACCCTGCACCTGGGATGAACACAATGAAAGAGCCCAGTACAGGCTGGGATCTCTGTGGTTGGGAGCTGCCTTGCTGACCTGGGAGACAACAAGCTGAGCATGAGTCAGCAGAGCACGGCTGCAGCAACAAAGGCAAACTGGATCCTGGGCTGCACCCACTGGGGCAGTACTGGCAGATATTCTCTCTACTCAGGGCTGATCAGGCCACAGCTGGATTTCAGTCCTGCCACCCCCCCTTTTCAAGAAAGACACAGACAAACTGGAGCTGGTCCAGAGGAAAGTTGTAAAGATAATCAAAGGGCTGGAGTAGGTGCCCAGTGAGGAGAGACTTGAAAGAGTGATGTTTTTCATCCCTGAAGAAGGGAGTGGGGACCTCCTCATAATACTAAAGTATTCCAGCACTTAAAGGATGACTACTAAGAGGACAGAGGTTTTCCCTCCACAAGGAGATGCATGGAGGAGACAAGGAGCAACAGGCACAAGTTGCACTGAGAGAGGTTTTATTTTGATGTAACAAAGGATTTTCCTGCAGTGACACAATCAGCTCCTGGAACAACCTCCCCAGGGATGTGGTAGAGCCCCATCACTGGAGGTTTCAAGATGCAATGGGACTGGATAATAGATAATCTCATCTAGGCTGTCTTTCTCATGAATGATTGCACCAGGTGATCTTCTGAGGTCACTTCCAACATGGACTGTTTTATGATTATGTAAGACATTTCCTCCATGAAGGTCTAGGGGTAACTACAGTACACAGTAAGGGGTTGAATCAGAGTCACAGAAAGATTGGAGTTGGAAGGCACCTCTGAAGGTTATCTGTGCCAAACTGGTATTGAAGGCAGGGCTAATGACAGGTTTCTCATAACTTTTTACAGCTAAGGTTTGAAAAATCCCAAAAAAAGCAACTTTCACTGCCTCACCATGTTGAGATAGAGTTGAGATGGAGATTGTTTTTTCCCTTATGACTGGGTAGGGATTTCCTTAGCTATTGCTTGTGACCATTGCCTCATTCTTCCCGTGTATATCTCTGAGAAGACACTGGCTTCATCTTCTCAACTCCTTTCAAGGTGCACAAAAGCAGTAAGTAATATTCCCTAATTTTCTTCAGGATGAACAAACCCAGCTCCTGTTTGCAAGATATATACTCCATGACCCTAAACATTCTGGTGGATGTGTGCTGGACTCTCTCTTGTGTGTTGATATACTTCTTGTACTGAGGAGGGGAGATCAATAACAGGATGTACATAAAGCCTCACCACAGTGCCAGGCTAATCACTTACCTCAAACCACTGCTTATGTTCCAGCCCAATGTGCTTTTAGCTTTCCTTGCAGGAGCACACTGCTGGCTTCTGTTCAGTAGCACAAATAGGTTCAACCTGGCTGGCTTGAATAGTACAGCTGCAGTCATAGCCATATTTGGGACCTGCTAGCAGGGCCGAAACCAACTGATTTAGATTTAGTTTAGAATGTTTTCAAAAGCAGAAGTCACAGAGCATACATTTGTCCCAAGTTTCAGTTATCACAGCAGGAAGCAACAATGGCTTGAAGACACATGACTTCCTTGGTAAAAATGTGTGAAGAAAGGCAGCACGAATGATCTGGATGATGGACAGCCTCTTGGAAAAAACTCACACTATATGGTACACCACACTGAGAGTGCTGAGGGCTGTTGTTCAGGGACACTGGGCAAAGCCAGACAATTCCTGTTTCCTGTTTTGAGAAGCTCATCCAATCCACCTCCTTGCCACAAGGCAGGCTCGGCCACTGCTGACTCCATCACACTTGGCTAATGTTTGCCTCAACTGCAGTCAAAAGTCTCCCATCTGGCAGGTTCTCCAGGCAGCTATGTCCTTGCTGCCCTACCCTTACAGATAGAAACAAATTTCTGATCTCTAACTTGATATTGAGCCATCATTTTAGGCTTCCAGAAAAAGATAATGGACAGACATCTGCAAGATGTGATTCAGGAGCAGCTGGCCCTGCCTTAGACCAAATTACACAGACTGAGCGACATCTTGGGGGCCTTTCCTGCGCCATGTGCCATGCTTTCTCTGGTTATCTTGCTGCTTTCAGGGAAATTATTTGACAGCTAAATCATCTGGAAGTTGTCTTTCGACATGAGGCTGAAGGGAGTATTAAAAGATGACAGTGAGGCAAATGCCATACAGATGCAACTAAGGTTAAAAACATGTTATAACAGTGACCTTCTTAGGATATGATTTTATATCCCCCTAGACACTGCACCAGTTCTAGTGTGGATGATCTGCTCTTTTTTTAAAAAAATAATATTAGTTTGAACTTATAAATCAATTTGTGCATAGAAAAAAATAATTTTAGCAAGCTAATTTTTTTTTTTTTTTAATCTGAAAACAGCTCTACAGTTAACCCAGAAAGAGTGCATTAGTCATAAAAACATTTTGGAGGAAAGAATGTAGTGATGTCCCTAGTCTAACAGAGAAAATCTAATTTCAATATTTTTGGAGCTTTAGTGCTGTCTCTGGGCAAAGTTCACTAAATTGGATTTATCTCCACCGAAATTCCTGCTAGATCATATGGACTATAGCTGTAAGTTAAATCCTAGTTGAGTTTTGAATTAAACTCAGAAAAACTCACAGAGCACTCAATTAGAAAGACTTTAAATCAAATGCTATATTCTTCTTACTCTTAGTTCCCTATTAGAAATTTATAATGTTTATTTTCCCTCACAAAATCAATATTACATACCAAGTAACATCCCTTTTTGGTTTCTCAGACTTGTAAAGGATGGTAGAACAGACTGAAGAAACAGGTCTATTTTTCACTGTATACAAACCATCTAGGAGATGAAGGTGGTGAATGACTAGTGAGCTTGAATGCTACCACCTTTTGTGGTTTTCAGTGGCCACATGCCACCAGGCAGATGTGCAGCCCTGGACACACAGAGACACGGAAAAGCTGCGAGTGAAGCTGAATGAGATGTGCAAAGAAATCCTTTGAGGATCTGCAGTTTAGGGCTTTATACAGGCCTCAGTGCCACATTATCAGAATACTAACATTTCCTTTGTTCTGACCGTTGCTTCCTTCAGTTGCTTAAATAGGTGAAACCTTGTGAGTAGAAACTGGTTGTTCATCTATATTTATGAGTATTTTGAAGGCAACAATCCTTAAGTAGGAAGCAACTACAGTTACAGGTGGCAGCTCACCTGCCCTGTGGTAAAAAATCCCAATGCCTAAAAATCCCACTGAGCACACTGCCAAGACTGTCTGGATGTACAATGGCCAACTGGAGCCATTACCCTGGTCAGGCACATGAGGCAGGTTAAAAGGCCTTCAAATAAAACAAAGGATCATGTCTCCTCTGAGGCAGGTCTACTGGCATTTTTTGCTTCAAATTCTTTTCCAAATAACGTTGCAGTGCAACAATGAATATGGAGATGGAGGCACCAGTGCACTACTTTCTTGATCACAACTCCCATTTCACAGTCTTAATTGCTACTTATGAGGCCCTTGGTATCTCAGTTGCCTTAGAAAGCTAATGGTTGGTACAATTTAAATTAATTAAGCAACATTAAACATTCATAGCCAGGATTTTCAATACTGTAGTCTTAAAACAGGGATTGTACTAACAGATTTTTTTTTAACTGCTAAGAAGTCAGTGCAGGATGCAAGACCTTGATAGCGACTCTCTTACTCAGCTTCCAGATTGCTCATACTGCAGTCTGTCAGAGCAGATTGCCAGTGCCAACCAGATATTGAAAGTTTTATTTGATTTATAGGTTTCTTCTAGGTAGCAAAAAAACCAGTGTGCTTTCCATGCTTCAGCATGCACATAGGGCAGAAAGTAAGAGAATCACAAGTCAAGCCTTGAAATCTGTATAATTTTTCAATCTTTCTCTGTTTAACAATTGCATAACAAGAAGTTGATATTTCAGAACTATATGACATACTAATAACAAGTTGGCAAGCAAAAAAGTAGTTTTCTGTCATGCAAAGGCAATACTTAAAGCAAAAACTGATTTTTCTAAACCAAGTAACTTTGAACACTACATGCTTGAGTAATGAACTGCTTAATTCTGAGGGCACAGGTTCTTTTGGAAATTACAATCGTTTGTATTTAAATTATCTTTAACTAGATAATCTTGATGTTCTTTATAATTAGTAAGAAAACTGTAAATACCTTATCAAGGCAGTAAAATGATAATTAGATCTATTTGAACAATATCTAAATTAAAGGCCAGGGAGGGTTAGCTTAATTTCCTGTTTATCCTCAAGGGCAAAAGTTGAAACAGTAGAAGAAGAATTGATCAGATATGAAGTAGAACAAAACATTAAATACTTGAAATTTAAGAAAGTTTATGTGAAGACTGGATCCAAAATCCACCTACTCCGGTAAGTAAAGGAATTTCTAACAGCCCCTTGTCATACACTTTTGCTTTTCCACTTCTGCTGAAACATAATTTAACTTGAACACTCTCAGTGGTCTTTTCCTTAGCTTTTCTTCATCCAAATCTCCAGTGCACTCTTATTTTTCACTGACCAGACCAGTAGATACATACTTACTAATGCCTTAAGGATTTTTGCTGTAAGTACTCTACTACTCCTGTGTAAGCAGGAGTCTAGTTATTTGAGCCTTGCTTAAAATGAAGAATGACCTACAATTTTCGAAAAAAACCCACATACATTTCATTGGAAGGAAGCAGAAGAACACTCAGTCAATTATTAGAAGAAGAAGCAAAATAAGTTGTTGGAGGAAGCACAGAAAACCAGGAATTGTGGAAAAGGGAAGAACTTCAAGTTGCAAAGATGTGAAATGGGGAGAATAAAATAATACTGGGGGGAAATAAAGGAGACAAGCAAAGGAAATTGAGAATGATGCAAAACCAGGAAAAAAAAAAAGGCTGAAAAGAACTTTTCTTTTCCCAAACAAACAATGATTTCAAAATACAGGGGCACAGAGAAATAATAAAGACATAAAGGAAAACTGAAAAAAAGGAAGGAATGACTGGGAAAGAGAATGGAGGCAGCACAATAGAAAGGGAATGAGAAATGGATTGAATAGAGATAGGAGGGAGAAAGAGCAATGAAAAAAGCCCACATTTTGTGTTTAGATAGTGATATATATTTTTAGTACA
This sequence comes from Aphelocoma coerulescens, assembly GCF_041296385.1. NCBI lineage: Eukaryota > Metazoa > Chordata > Aves > Passeriformes > Corvidae > Aphelocoma > Aphelocoma coerulescens. The sequence goes on along the minus strand of NC_091015.1, from coordinate 116,200,773 downwards.
AGTTTAGTCTTTTGTGGCAGCCATAATTATGCAAAATAGCAATCTGCATCCTAAATATCTAGTAACAGCAGAAGTAGTGGTTTATAGTCTTTCTGTGAACACATACCATGTGTCAGAAATTATGACATTTTTCACCATGATAGCTGTCATCATCAGTCTGTTCAGAAATTCGGTGATTAAGATTTAGCCAAAGACTGTATAATTTTTATAGCACTTATGTGCTATAAAACACAATGCTGTTGTTCTGGCATGATGATTTTTAAATAAGTGTCTGACACTTGATGACATCCTGAAATCAATAAGCCGAGACATAAGCCAGGAGAAATGGAGGGGTAGAAAAAGAATAGGTTTGTTCTGTAGTGGGTTGCAATCATCACTACATCCTCTCAAATAACGCTTTATGCATCACACCGTCTCTCTTAGCAGGAGAATAAGGTGTAAATGAAAACTGGCACCCTAAAAGGCTTTGAAGTCTAAAATAGCAGGATTAAGATCAGTTGTACTGTTGTAGGAGAAGTCTGACTAAAGGAAAACCATTGATTCTCCACTGCTATCACAGTATCTTTCTTCTAAATTTTGGTGGTTTATTTGTTGTTAAGGAATCATCAGACTTCTCATTGGACATTACTTAAAACACAATACATTGAACTAGTAACTCCAGAAGAAATAAAACAACACTTTACTGTCCTGAAATGCTTAACCCCCATGACACCTGCTGGGAATTAAATTGGCTGGGCTATTTCCCTCAGTAGCAGAATTGAAAAGATTTTGAAAGTAGCAGCAGCTATTTAGAACAGCAGACTCAATTTTAAGCAGGACAAATCCCTAAGCCCAACACATCTCCAAAAGCTGGATTAGAAACAAGCTGTATGGAAAATAAAATTTACATTTTAGCTACACAAACTGAGCAAAACCAAAGAAGTGTCATAGGAAAGTAGCATCTTTTTCTTCAAAAGGGCATCTTGATTTTAGTGTTGTGTTGATTATTGTAATCGTGTCATGTTGTAATTATGTATCATGTTGGCTTGATCGAATAGTTATTGGTATGTAGATGATTCAACATCCAGATGTAGAACAAATCTTTTGTGCCAAAAAATAACCATTAGTCAATAATGACCTCAAAACATCTATGGTTTCTCCAAAGAAGGATTGAGATAAACATCTTCCAAAATTCAGCTAATGTTATATTCAAATATATTATGATGACTATCTCCCTCAAGAAGAATAAATAACATGGTAATCTATTTAGAAAGCATCCATTCCTTTTTAATTCTCTGCAGATGAATAAAAAATATCCTGTTTGGTTGAGATGTACTAGACGTTTCCCAAATATTTAAGTAAAAGGGCTTTGTTCATGATTGGTTATGTCGGGCACATGAGTATTGCTAAAATGGGAACACTATAGATTTTTTTGTCTGCACTAAGCTTCTTTCTCAATCCCCTCTTCAAACATTTGAATAGTGCGATTAGCATCTTCATTTGGCAAGGGAAAATGATAAAATTCAGATGGAACTCATCTAATTTTAAGCATTATGGAAATTAATATGGAGCTTCCAATAGAATTTAGTTAATCAAGCTCTTATTATTGTGATATCTGCATATATTTAATTATAGCTAGTTCCACTGCACATTTCATGGAGAAGTTTGTAAGGGCATGCTGAGCATGCCCATTGTCTTTACTCGAGGAACTTTTGTCTGAACATTGTAGGTTATTTTTTTGTACAGGACTCTAAAATCAGGAATCAGTTTGCTAGCTGAAATAAAAGTTCCTTTCAAAACAAGTAAAGCAGCCAGAACTTTCAAATAAAAATATTCCTTACATTGATAATTAATTTTTTAGTTATTTTTCTAGCCTACTCTTAAACTGCTTTCTTATTGCTGCTACCCTATTATCAGGTTGTTTGTCCCAAGTTTGGATATGTGTTCTGTTGTGGGTGGGGTTTTTTCCCATATGGCAAGCCTGACAGCTGCTGCTTTGTGGAAAGTTTACTCATTTAAAATTACCACTAGTACTGTACTATGGCTCTGCTGCAGACTCAGTGGAATGGAAAAGAAGGAAAAGTGCTTCTCAAAACAAACACAAAGCTGATATCATTGCTTGTGCAGCAGCTTCCTCTGAAAAATGAAAAAGGTATTTGCAATCCAGCAGCGTGGTTGCGGTCTACGACCTGCAGCAAATTCAGAGCCTCAGGACAGCTGGCCAGGTCTTGCTCTCAGGAAGGCAAAGAGCTGGACTTCCCTTTGGTTCAACCAGAGGTCTGGGATTGGTAGCTCTTTTTCTCCTAAGAGGTTAACATGCTAAAAAGGAAAATCACCTGTTGTGGAAGGTTACAGTTAATTCTGTCACACTCCTAAATGCTAAAAACAAGGTTGTACTAGTTTGAAAACAAACCAGTGGGAGATCACAAGTCAGAATTATAATTTAATAGGAAAATTAAAATAAATGCAACAGTACAAGAGCACTGACAGAGTCAGGATACAACCTGACACCCTGTTAATCACGGTGGTGGTAGCAGTCCAAAGTGGTCCTGTTGAGGCAGTGATTCTGTAGAAGAGTCCGGTCTTCACCTGAAGGTCTAGTGGCAGCTCTAGTACTCTGCAAATCCAGTAGGTAAGGGCTACTTGTGTGGCTCCAAACCCCAGATTATATCCAAGTGGGACTGCTTGGCTCCTCCCCCTGGGTGGAGCATCTCACAATGGGTTGATGTAATTCTGTGAGTCCTGCGGTGGGTCCTTGATGGCCCATCAAACAGAGATAGCTTCCTGGAGGGAGTTATCAGGGCATGATAGAGTCATGGTAGGTGATAACAAACACTGCCCCACCTGCTTTAACAGCTTGTGAAGATGATAATAGGATACAGACTATTGGTTACATCTTACATTGTAACCTAGAACAAAGGTTTAGATTAGATTTTCTCCTCACAGTTTTTCATAAGCTTCTTTTTTTTCCCCCCTGCCTGTTTTTGGAGGATTTTTTTTGGTGGTTTGGGTTTTTTTGGTGGGGGGGTGGAGCGGGGATGGAGGAGAGGAGGCAGAATAACAGAGGTCCAACAGCTCAAGAAAACAGCAGACAAATACAACAGCAGATAAAAAAAAGAAAATTGTATCATCAGCCTGTAAAAAGGAACCTGTAAAAACGAATGAGTGAGCATGGTTTTTGCACTCTCCCTTAGAAGAAAAATATACAGAAGCAGAGAGATTCAGGTCATAAAAACAATTTTGAGTTTCTGCCTTAAGGCAGGGCTGGTGGCAGGGAACAGAAGCAGAAACATGCCTTTCCAGCTCTTTGAGTGACTCCTGTGTCACTTTGATGACCCAATAGAAGATTAAGCTAAACATGGATTGTCTCATGACTCCAGAAGACCTTACAGTGCTGTTTGAGAGACATCTCTAGAAAAGAAAAATGTCTGCTCTAGTGAGGAATGTGTGCATTCCTCTTCATCTATGCCACATAAATCTAGAATTAAAGATGACAAAAAGTACATAATGTAAAGCTTGCATCACTGTTGACATTAAAGTGAGAAGCTGAACTGTTGAAAAAATAACAACCCTAAATTTAAAATTCAGCTGTCATATTGATGAATTACATTAATTTATGTGCATACAGATCCCAAGAAACAACAGCAAAATCAGACAAGAACAAAACAGAACAATGATTGTATAGGACCTCAGAGTATGCTGGGAACTATCCACCATAAACACTGGGTTTATTTATTCAAGAAATTGTTGCATTTTTCCTAATATTTCAACTCTGTGTCAGGTGCTTCATACAGGAATAGTTTCTTAAGGTGCAATGAGCCAGTGAAACTCTGTGAATAAAGGAAAGGAAGAGACCTGTATACCTGCTATACACATTGCACAGAACTCAGCTCTATTGCAGATGTGATAATATTCATGGACAGAAGAAAACACAACTGTATTATAATACAGTTATATATGTATCATATTTATTATAGTATTATAGTGTGATAAAATGTGTTATAACTTCTTTTTGCTTTGCTATCCAGCACTTCTTGTGAAGGACATCTGCCTTGAATAGGCTGACTAATAAATAGTATATCCAATGCACATGCCAGTTTTGGATGTTAGGAGACTGGAACCCCATTTCAAATGCTGTAGTATGATGTACCTGACATTTTGCAGCTAACTATTTATCTGAACACTTCCGTAGAAGAATATGATTTTATTATATTAATTTAATCATAAATAAAATTTTAGGTCCTTTCTGGAGAAAAGTGATCCATTGTTTCAGTTATGACTGAGGGATTTCCAAAAATTAATATTATTAACTGAGAACTTCCTTTTTGACCTTCCCAAGGCAGAAAAATTCCCCACGTTTTCCTGCAGACAGGACAGAAAATCCAACAGATTTCACTTACAGGGTGAGTCTTCTTTTCCTTTGTTTTGTTATCCAAAGCGAGTCAGTTGCATGGAGGAGAGGAGTAAGCTTGATCATTGGATCTTACAAAAAAAACTTGAGATCCAACAACTCCCTTCCCCAGAGATGCTGTCACCCCCTCAGAGTTCAAAATATTACTTGAAAATAGATTTTAGGACCACTGCCTAAACAAGAAATAGCCAACTTCTACTGTAGATCTCTGCATTCTTCCAGGTTTTCTAACAGAAAAGTCCAGACATCCTCAAGATGTCATCAAAGGATGAATTACACATATCTGAGCAGCCTGGGGTTTGTTTCAATTTTGTTTCTTTACCCTTAAAAAAAAAAAAAAAAAAAAAAAAGCACAGTAAATCTCTACTTTTTACCAAAAATTTAGCCAGCAACTTCAACACTTATAAAGATTTGATCAAGTTCTGTGAAAAGTTCTCCCTTCAAATTGAGTGTTGCATTGGGTCTGGTTTAGATGGAGTTCTTTTTCCCACAGCAGGCCGTGCAGTGTTGTGTTTTACACTGGTAGCTAGAAAAGCGTTGATAACACACCAGTGCTTTGGCTACTGCTGAGCAGTGATGGCATCAGCTCTGTCTCTCAACACTCCCTCTCTATCAAGGGTCTGGGAGTGGGCAAGATCCCGGGAGAAGACACAACCATGCCAGCTGACCCAAATTAACCAACGGGATATTCCATACCATATGACATCGCTCAGATACAAAAGCTAAGGAAAGGAGGAAGTAGGGGAAATCTGTTATCTGCAACACTTGCCTTCTGGAGCAACCACCATCGGTGCTGGAAGCCCTGCTTCCCAGGAAGTTGCTGAACATCACTGGTGGATGGGAATTAAGGAATAAACTTCTTTTTCTCTTTGCTTATGTGTACACAAACTTTTGCTTTTGCTTTAGTAAACTGCTTTATCTCAACCTACAAGTGGTTTTCCATCTCATTTTCTCTCCCCTGTCCCACAGGGAAGGGGACTGATAGAGCAGCTTGGTGAATGTCTGGTGCCCAGCCAAGGTCAACCCACCACAAATGTCTATAGAGAAGAAGGGAACCATTAAATAAAAAAATAGTAGTAACAGCTGTTTATGTCAGTAGGTCTTTTGCATTCCCTGGTGTCTTCTTTCACAGATGGATTATTAGAATAGGAAAACATTCGTGATGGGTGTTCAGTAACTTGTGGTATATTAATAGCTAATAACTTCTCAAGTTCATAAAGTCTCTAGTAACACTATAGACCACTGGCAATTAAAGAGAAGAAAAGCTTTGTGGAAAGGATTGGCTAGAAAAGAGTGAGAAGAACACAGATATCACAAAGAGGCCAAGTTTCATGGTTTACTTAGCTCACACTTAAAAAATAGCACTAAATTATATAACAGAACAAACTACATCCAAAAAGGTAGCTTTCCAGAAAGACACAAACCATGACTCAATAGTGCAGTTTTATTGAAACAAGAAATTGTAAAATTGTATCAAGTGGGAAACACCACTACTGAGATTAAGAAAGTATTTGGAAAGATGATTTATATCAGGCAATCATACTGGAATCCTGTTAGGGAAAAGCAATTCAGAAATTACAAAGCACTGCTTTGTTTCATGGGCTCAGTCTGGCGTATTTCTGAGATTTCTTGGCCACACATGAACTGAAGTTCAAGCTTCATTAGAGAAGTCCATGAACCACTCCTAAAGTACATCATTGTCATGACTGCCTAGAAAATAATAATAATTAAAAAAAAAGATGTTGCTGTCTTTCAGTGTTTTTCTTGACATAAAATATTGCACCAGGCTGTGATTTAGAAAATATGGGGCAGAGCTTCAGAGGTGCAAATTTAGCACTTGGTTAAACTTGGGTTACAATTGTTGGGATAAGACCACTGTGCTTCAGTGAAGACAATACCTTCCAACACCTCTCAGTCCACTTCACAAAGTGTTTCAACCATACTTTTTTCTTGACAGACATTGAGATCGACTGTCTTACTAATTTTTCTTTGTACATTGCCAAAGACTTATTGATATTTGACAGGCACTGTTTCAAAAAACCAGATTTTGGCAAGTTGAGACATTTTATGAGGTCAGTTTTTGTTAAAGTCAGTTATTATTAAAATCAGTTATTATTATATAATAAGAATAAGAATAATGAATATAATAGGAATTTTGAAATATTGGTGAAATAACATGAGGCAGCTTTTGATATTGTAGCTTTAGCTTATGTTCAGTACTACGGGTTCTTCTATTTTCATCAACAATTCTTTGTGACCTATCATATCAACATATCATACTCAATGGGTCCAATTCATCATCTTGGTATATGTGAGACCCCAGTTCCTAATCATATTAAGTCTCAATAAATCACATTTAATCATGTTAAATCCCTTTCTCCTCAGGACAGTTCAGTTTGCAAGGCACAGCTGCGGAGGGATGGGTCACACCAAAACCACAGCTAAAATGGAGCCACATCTTCCTTTCACCACCATAATTGTCCTGAAGGCACGGTCTTTTGGAAATGGCATTTTTTACTGTTGAGGATCCTCCACTTGGCTGATATAGATGAGTTGAATATAGGGCTCGAATGGCATTGTAGGGAAGGCGAAAGCAATGAGCACAAGGCACCTGGAGAGGATGGAAATTTCACCCTCAAGCATTTCTCCAAGCTACAGAACACCCACAGTAATTGTGGCACATTAGAAAAGGTGATAGACAAAGACTGTAGGAAACACATGTCAGCTGCAAAGAGAGGGGAAGGGAATAATTACAGACCCGCGAGACAGTCTGATGTTAGTCCAGTTCCTTTTTAGAGTGGAGCCTGAATCGCAGAAGGCGATTATTTTTTGTGCTTCTGAAGCACGGTGACTGCAAAGGCTTAAAGGCTTCAGTAAGAAAAAGGAAACAGTGCCACCTAACTGTGGAAACTGTATTTTTTTTTAACTCATTAAAGCTGAATGAACAGATATTTTATATTTTAAAGCTTGGAAGAGGGTATTTCTTTGTGGAGAAATCCTGCCTGCAATTTAAATATAACTAGTGGTTGCCTTTTTAAAATCATTACTGGAGAAATCTAGTTTTTAGGAAGAAAAGTGTTCTTTACTGCACTGCATGTGTAAAAATTTGTGGTTTTTCATATTAAGACACTTAATTGGAACAAGATTCGTATTTAATAGAGGAGACCATGTGGGATCGGACCATGTGTGATGAAGTTTCACTTTGAAGACAATAATTACTCCCTTTCAAACATATCTGTATGAATATGAATACACAGACGTGCACGTTTGCTTTTTCTGTATTTCTTTCCATCAGAAATTGTTTTCAAAATTATCACTTTATATTCTGTATTAGAAAAAGCAAAGCTTGCTATGACTAATTACTACAGCAGTTCCCCAACTGAGAACAGGATGGGAGTTTTATGAAACTTTTCCCCTTAATGACTGAATGTATTTTGCAGTGCCAGGTGAATCCATCCTTGGACAAGTATTGGCAGTGTAGATGCCCATCCAGATCTGAATTATACATGTGTAAGCTCATAGCCCAGTTTCCAAAATAATTATCACCACAAGTACCTGTGTAAAAACTACACACAGAACTTCTGAAGCTACTACAACTGTCCAAGTACCTGAATGAAAAACAAAGAAGAGGAACTACTTTAAAAAATTAGGACATGACCCATAAAGTTCAGTAAACATAATAGATGCTAAACTGTTAGCATATAAACCTGTTTATTTGCAATGAAAAGAATTTTTATGCTTATTTTTAAAGTATCTATTATAAATTCAAATGTTCCTATTTTGAGTAAGTTGTTTTCTCGTTGCAATAAAAAAAAGATTTGACATGATGGGCCCTGGAGTTTGCATATGTGTTTGTTCTGAAGATGAAAACCCATCACCTCTTTCTTGGCATCTTATTCTTGTACCTTTTTTGAATCTACTCCTTATCTTCTAACACTTGCATTTCTTCATGTTACAAATCTCTCACCAAAAAAAAGGGTGAAAATGTGCAGCAAAATGTCCAGCAGCCAAAAAGGAAATTTAATGTTCTTTAAGAATACAAGATAATAGTGTACTTTCAGGCATGGGATTTTTAGCTACTTGCTTTGATGTTTCCATTTTTAACATCCCAGTGTAATTTTGCATGATTTTGCCTAACAATGAGCTTTGCTGACTAACAGTGTTATAGATGAGAATCTCTTTACTTCAAAGACTAGAATCCATCTGACATTTTCAAATAACACTGAAGTATTCAGAAAAGCAATGTTGCATATTCCAACACAGTAAAAAGAATCACACTTGAGTCTGATGCTAAACATGAGATATCATTCCCACATTTGACATTTCATATATGCTCTTCATCAATACAGAAATATGCAATTATTTCTCTTTGAACTTTTTAGCTTGATAGGAAACCATCAGTAAAATATTTCAATTAGTGCTAATATATCTCTGTGATCCTTGTTAAATTTTCTCTCACTTTTTACTTCAGAAATGTTCTGGGAATAATGCAAAGACACAATTCTGGGCCTTGATCCTTTAATGACTACATGTATCTGAACATCCAGGAGAACCTTTGATTCCTTTCTGCAATATGAATGCCATGAATAGAAGCCTGCCTGTTGCAGAGCTGTGTACTTTGAGTATGAAATAGCCGTATCTAAGAAAAGAGCAAATTGTGGCTGTGGAAACAGGAGTCATAGTATGTGCAACTGCTAGGGAAAGAGATCTTATTATTTCTCAGAAAAACTAAACTGAAAAGACAGCAAATATTGCTATTTCACTAAGTTTCTGTATTAGGTGTTAGCTGCACCATTAATGTACACACAGAAAAGTCTTCCCTTGGATTGGAATTTAGTTTATTGCTTTCCTTCTTCAGTTAGTAAGTTGGAAAAATCCAGCAAACCCCAGTTTATATTCAAGTAAGTGCCACTGGGCATCGTTCAGTGGGTGGTTAGTAATTTTATTGAATATCACTTCTTTTTCTTGCATTTTATTCCATTCCTCTCTCCTCTTTTTGTTACCATTACTATTATTTTAAATAGCACTATTCTCATTAGTATAATTAAAATCATTAGTATTAGTATTATATTTTACTTTGTTGCTGTTATTAAACTGTTCATAGCTCAATCCCTGAGTTTTAATTTTTTTTTCCCAGTTCTCCTCCCCATCCCACATGGGTGGGGAGTGAGTGGCTGCATGGTTCTTAGTTGCTGGCTGGGGTTAAACCATGACAGCCCTTTAGGGCACTCAACATCAGGATGCTCCAGCATGCATCACCTCCTCCTCTGGTGACGTTCCAGTCTTGCCTTCTGGCCAGTCCATTATGACTTCCAAGATTCCTGGGTGACTAGGATTTCCTATTCAAGCTTGTGTGATCAGTGTGACCCACTTACTCTGTGTATGATGTGTGGAGGAGGCCCTTTGAACATCCAGCCCAGCACCAGCAGCTGCAGCGCCAGGAGAAGCTGTGCTTCTGTGGCCCACCTCTTTGGTAAAGGAGCATCTAATGTGACACACTTTCAAAATCAGGATTTCCTCCCCAGGCAGCAGGATCTTGCCACAGTGTGGCAGCCCAGATGGGTTTACCTCAGCACTGCCAGCTATCCTGCTTCCATTTCTGCAGCCACTCTCGCAGGCCATTTGTCACCATCTATGAGTCCACATAGAGGTAAAGTATTGTTCATTTTTCTAATTCAGCATCTCGCTCAGATTTTTGGCTACTTCAAAAGTAAAGTTAAATAAATTAATATTCCATATGTCTAATTCTAATGATAATTTTCTCATTAAAATAAAACAGACAGCAAATTATTACTATTTTATTCCATTTCTGTATTAGGTGTTAGCTACACTATTAAGGGGCAGAGAGAAAAGTCTTTCCTTAGGATAATATTTATTTTACTGCTTCTCTTCTTCTGTGATTACGTTGGGAAAATGCAGCAAAAACCAGTTTACGCTGAAGTGCAGCAAGTAGAGAAGCAAGCAATATTTCAAGAAAATGTGATACTAGTGCTCAAATGTATCCCACATCACGCAGAGGTGTTAGAATCACTCTGTTCTTCCATCTTGCTCTCACACTTGCAGTCCCTGACTTTCCCTGCCTCTGCATGCACAGACACTCACACACACAGACATGTACTCAATAGATGCTTAACAAAAGCCATTACAAGACACAGCAGTGATTGCCACACTCCTGCAAAAGGATTTTTTAAAAATATTGTATGTGTGTGTATGTATATGTCTTTTATGTCCATACATACACACACAAGCACAGGTGGGTTCACTCTTAACATTGCCTTTTTGCCTCAAGTTCTTGATGTCTTTAGATTGGTCTCTTTTGTCTTTCAAAAATCAAACCCTTCTACATCTAGTGTTTGCATCAAGATACAAATAAGTCATCTCTCATTTTCTCTCAAAATAGACTTTCTGGGAATAACAATCTGCATGGATATTTCTGCAGCTAAATAATGACAAATAAATTTGCATCCTGGAAAATTAAAATTTGAACACCACAAGTCAAAGTTAATTGGTTAAGGAAAAGTTGCTTTAGGCTCTTCTACTTCCAAAAGTACTCACATCTTTCCAGTCTGAAGCAGATCTGAGTTTGAAAAAAACAATAAAGAATGGAAGAGAAAAAGTCTCCACACAAGAAACACACTGACTTTCGTCATTGTAATCGTCTGAACTGATTCAGCAGGAAGCAAAAATCATTGTTTGTACCTGTAGAGTCCTTGGTATATCCTAAACTCTGTCCAAAAAACAAGTTCAGAATCACTGGGCATGTATACTTATCATTTTTACCTTGACTAGCAAAACAGAAGATTTGTCATGTGATGGAGAGCAGGTGTACTCTTTAATGATAAATACTAACAGCCTGAAACAAGAAGAATTTGACTTTAACATGATTTATTTCAATGCATTTACCATGATATTTTTTTTTGTTTTGCTATTTAAAATAAAAAAACATTTCTATTTGCTTTATATTATAACAGACTCAGAATCCCCTGTGCTCAAGACTTAGGCACGTTGTAGCTGCTAGGCTAAAGCATGGATGTTGGGATTGCATAGTGCAGTTGTTTACACTATATATTTTCTTCTGATAACTCTATAAAAGTTCCTGATGCATTACAAATGTTGCTGTTGGAAAGAGGAACAGTCTGCTGGTCAGATCCCAAGAGATTCATAAAACTTGCTATATTTTAATGGGAGTCAGTGGGATGCAGGTATCCTGCAAATGCTTATTATCACTCAGGCTGTGTACCAAATTGAAGACAAGATACAACAAGAAATGCTGACTAATGGTGGCAAAAATGAAGATGAAAAGTAGAACAAAAGATTTCCCTGGAGGTAGTAAAATAGATATGGGAAAATCTGTGTCAGTGTATAGGATTGGAGCCTGCTATCTGTCCAGTGGAACAATCAGAAAAGCAGCTGAACTTGGTGTTAAAGGACTTCCTGTGTGGAAACAAAACCAGCAGGTGACATTTCAGATATCAAGACCAAGGGGGGAAAGTCAAAGGTCCTTATGCTCTATCTGTTCTTGCTTCCAGAATTGTCCTGTGGGTGATAGGCAGCTGGAGGTGAGTTACTGCAGTCCCAAACTATTCTCACTTATTATTTAGAATTGGAGAGCTGTGAAGCTGGGAGTTCAGCTGCATTATCTCTTCTCACTCTCCAAACAGCTGCTATGATTTCAGCTTTGCTGGTCCCAAGAGTGGTGACCGACGTTGAATCCACTAGTGACACAGCCTGGCCTCAAGAGGAACTGTAGGCTGACACTGTGTCCCCTGTCAAACAAGCCACCACTGAGATCAAGAGGCTTAATTTGGGACACAGAACTGGACAGGAGCTATAAGGGTGGGTAAAGACTTGCCCAGAACTACCCAAGCATCACTCCAGGGCTTGTGGAGAGGTCATCTCATTCAAAAAAGCACTCAGGAGAAGAGTTCCTCTTGTCCTTGCTATGATTATCATTGAAATTATTAGGAATAGTAAGAATTATTCTCTTTCCTAACCTTTCCATCTACTTCCTCCTCATATTTATACATTTCATTAATAAGAGCTTGCCTTCCAACCTCCCCTTATATTTCATTGTGGGCTTTTGCAGTTCTGTGTTTCCAGGAGATGTGAATGACAGCCAGGGTAACATGCATTTTCCTAAGCCTCTGTCACATCACCTCACATGGACTCTATTTCAATATGAGATGGTGCCAGTATTCATCTCATCTTTTTATGTAAAGATGAGATCTCTAGAGCTGTAATTTTTCTGTCAGAACTGCTGGGCTGCTTCTGTTTCTTTTGGGTTTGTTTTTGATGCAGTGACCAAAATTCTGTATAGCCTACTCATTTCAAAAATATGCCAGTGTTGTGTGTAATGGCGCTGCCTTTACTGCTTTCTGTGCTTCTCTTCATGCAGCTCAGTAATAGCTCGATAATACAGCCTAATAATCTCTCCAGAAAATCTCTGAAGATACAAAGACATGCTGTTAGAGATTTTCAGCAATTTTTGAAAACCCTTTTTCATTTAAACTAATCAAAATCACTCCTCAGCATCCACTGATTGCACGTTCAAATGGAGTTTCCCTGGCCATTTAGTCAGGGTTCATTTATTAATTTGGTAGAACCAACTGGCAAAGAGCACAGCTCTCCGTGCTGGCCAATTATTTGTCTTGTGTCTACAGGAGGAGCCAGGAGTCTGAGGTTACAGCTTGATGACTAAGATATTTAAACTCTGAATAACTTGGCATGGTCTTCTATGAAGCCATTCAGGTTTTGTCTTTTGTTAGAAGTTCTTGCTTTAATTGCAGAGAATAACATGATTGATAAACCAGGGAAAGACTAAATGCTATACTCTCATATTCAACATGCAAATCTACTGACAAATATATGCCTTAAAATGCTGTCAACTATCAAAGTGTACATTAAAATTGATTTTCTTCTAGATAGAAAATAGCATGCATTTTTGACAATTACTTGCATTAATTCCACCTAATTGATTGTTTAGATTCATGAATAAAAGTGAGGTTCTTGGAGAACACTTCTGAATATGCTACCTACTCCTTCAGCATTTTTTGCAGAAGAATGTCTAGTCACATTTCATAACCCTTAGGCCTTTTGGAAACTTCTCCATCAAACTCACAATAAAAGCAAGGATGAAATGCTGATCCTTTTGAAGTTTTATCGTGGACTTTGATTAAGTCAGGATTCATTTCCTATGTAACTGCTGTTTAAAAAATGGAAAGCAACTTCCTCAGGGAGATTCAGTACGTGAAAACAAGAAAATGTTAAATCCCCTAATATGCTTTCTTTATGTTTATTGTTATAGGTTTGGCTAGTGTGTACTATGGATAGAATCCACCAGTTGCTCACAATACTGTATTTCTTCTGTTAGTTTATTAAAAAAGAATATGTAGTTACAGATCCATATCCCCAAAATTATATAGCAGGGCTAATTTGGTTAAAGAATAGTATATGTAGAACTGCTCTCAACTACATGGATTCATATTTCAGAACCTCGCTCAAATCAAAGTTAGCCTTGCTGTAGAGCTTGTCAGCCATCTCCATGCCTACCCTAAGGTCCCTTTTGCAATCCTGGAACAGTGATAAACAATGTTCAGATGGCCACAGTTCCCCATACACCTTCACATTTCAGTTTTGTCATCAGAGGAGACTTTGAAAGTGAACAGACTTTTGTGAAGTGGTCATCTTTCATAGAATATTTAACTTCCCATTTCATTCAGTGTCTCTATGTTAACAGAAGCTTAAAGTATTAATGTTACCCTTGGAACATGGCTTAGATGTTATTCATGACACGTTTCCTATAAGCTATATAAAAACAAATTTAGCACAGCTACAGCTTGTTAATACATGTGGCACAAAACATGGATACTTGGGATTACTGGGCTTTTTGGCAGCAGATTACCAGTAATACCATATGACTGGTTTGGTAGCCTTGTGATTATCACCCCATCATACCTGTTAGCCCATTTTTCTATTTAGCAGGTCAGCAACTGGTGAAAATACTACAGACTTAATATTTTTCCAGAATGCAGTTGGCCACCAATATGGGTTCGTTGACCTAAAAGCTCCTAACAATTCTTTCTTGGCCAAAAAGTAATTAGTGCTGCCCAAAGGTTTGAAAAGAAAGATATGAGCAGAGAACTGTGTGGCCTGTGCTTTTTCCAGAGGCAGTGATTTAGTGCTGGAAGGCAAAGAGTCAGCACTGGCCCATATTCTGTAAAGCCATGGCAGTACTGACGCAGTGTACTCTTCTTGTGCAGCATTCACAAACAAAGTTTTGTTTGGAGAGACAGACATCAGTCTGACTCTCCAGGATTTAATGCAAGCTTGTTGCATACAGACTAACATGTTTTTCTGAGTTTAACACATTGGACCCATGTACACTTTTCCCATTTACTCTCGTGTTGTCATGTATGCCAACAAGACTGACAATACTTGAGCTAAATGCAGGTCTTCCCCACATGTGCAGAAACACATGTGGCACACACAGCACCTGTCATGTGCACCTGTGGCTGAGAGCTCATGGGAAGAGCCAGACAAACACTTAAGTATATGCTTGAAAATCAGTCTGCTTTTCTCCAACTTTTCTCTTTTTCCTAAGTTCCGAATAAAAAACCTTTAGAAATTTCACTGTGACAGTAGAACCCCTTTATCTGCAAAACTGCTCCATTTAATCTTAAAGCTGTGATTGTGAGTGCCAGACTGTGTTCATTTTCTGGAGAAGGAAAAGATTTCTGCTTCCTTTGAAAGTATTTTCTTTCTTTTTTTTTTTTTTTTTTGGTCTGTAAAATGAAATGACATGTTACACTGTCAGATGAATGAATTCTGATTGCTGTATTTATGTCAAAGCTGTCTACAAATGCTTCTTCAGAGATTAAACTGCAGATATTATAACACTCTTAATAACCAACAGGACCCTTTGCAAGCATCATCTTTCCTTCACAGACCTGAGAGAACTGGAACAAAAGCTCCCAAAATGGTTAAAATTTATGCAGTTTTAGTGAGTATTTTAGGCAGGTATTAATCTCATAAAAATTCATAATAATTATGGTAGGAAAGGGCCTTGAGAGCTCTCCTGTTCAAAGCAGGATCTGCTGTGAGATCCAACAAGGTTGCCCATGGCTTTCTTCAGTTGGTTCATAAAAACCTCCAGGGACAAAGACTGCACAGCCTCCCTGGGCAGCCTGTGCCCCTGCCTGACTCTCATCAGGCTGAAAACTTTCCTTAAATCCAGTCTGAACCCCTCTAGTTCCCATTTATGCCTGTTGTCTCTCATCCTCCCACCATGTGCCTCTTTGATGAGTTTGCTTTTGTTTTCTAGGTAACCCTGTGCATACCAGGAGCTGCTCCCACTTTGAATGCCCCCAAAATCTTCTTATCTCCGGGCTGAACCAGCCCCAGTCCCTCAACCTCACCCTCCAGGACAAGTGTTCCAGTTCCAACAATCCTGGTGGCCCTCTATCCAGACTATGATAGCTCAACTTGCATACAAAAACACAGCAGAAGAAAGTGTCAAAAGCTCTGCTAAAGTGACAGTAAATTACATCTGTTGCCCACCCCTCATCCATCCAGACTGCCATTGTACCACCAAGGGCAGTCAGGCCACTCAGCTGGCACCCACCCTCAGTAGAGCCATGAGTTCTCATCATCGTCATCGTCTTCTCTTTCACATGTCCAGACCTCATTCATAATTAGTGTTTCTGCCAACTTTTATGAAAACTAAAAAGTTAAGAAGTTGTTAGAAAATTTTATTCAACATTTTTGCTAGGGAAATTAATTAAATATAGTGCACTCTGTGTGCAGACCTATTTAAATATTTTTCATTAAATGAAACATCTAAAACCAGAAATTCTCTAAAGTAAGGAAATATAATTCATATAGATTTGCTAGAGGAAGTTTTAATCTAAAATGAAAAATGTGTGAACCATATCTTACTGTTATAGTTCTTTCCTGGTCTGAAAATCCACTCCCTATTTCTGCATATTAAAGCTTTATTTATTATGCTTATTGGTATTATGCTCCAGAAATAGTTGTTGAAGATGAAATATAGTCTTAATTCTGTAGGTCTTTGCTATAGATATTACTCAAATGGATTATAGAGTTTTAATAATTTATGAAAAATAATTTACACAAAAGGATTGAGTTAAATAAATCTTATTTTATTATGGTATTTCTTAATAATAGCAATAAAAACCCAATGTAATACATGTGAAGACACTAGGAGTTTCCACAAATATTACATTGTCTTGCATTTCTGGCCTCAGCTGTTCTTGAAGTTAATTTGCCATGTTGTGAACATTCAGATGTAGTTTAGTAATTGGATACATTTTTTACCCACAGTAATTTCATCAGAAAGCTGTAAGTACAGAAAACCTTTTAATGTTATTTACGAAATTGTATTTTCCTGGAAAAGCAATATTTACACTAGTACAATATTCAAAGAGATAATCAGTTAAGTAACTGGTTCATGCCTTCATAATTCTCACTGCTTCTCCTGGCTATGTTTGTCCTTCCTCTTCTGCATTTTCACCATACATCATTGTCACCCCTTACACAGTCCAGTCACAACAAGGCTAAATTTTCTAAGTTTTCAGAATTCTTAAAATTATTTTCCAGCGTATGCTCTTTTGCTTCCTAGTTGCTTTTCATGTCCTGACTTCTGATGAACATCACTGAGGCCACGAGCATGAAATCCAGCTTATCCATGTCCAGAATGGTAAATAGTCAGTAAACCAAAGTTGACTGCAAAGTACAACCTCATTTATAGGAGAAAAAGAACTGCTTTGATAGGGAAAAAAATTCCATGAAATTTGGAATAAAAAATATCCCCAAGTATTTACCAAAATAAGAAAGAGGCTTCAAAAACAACATGGAAGAGGTTTCCAGCAGCAGGAATGATCTAATGTTACACTGAAGTATATAAATTAAGAAGTAATTTCAGAAATGACTAAAACTCAAGTTTTCCCTTTCCCAGGTGACCGACCTAAACAACAGGTTGTAACCTTACTCTGACTCTATTCAAGTTGTATTTGTGGTCAAGTGAATCAGCTGTGGTGATTAGAGTGTATTTCTCAGTAAGTGAAGATTCACATCTTCTTACAGTAGACTCATCCATAGTTTCATAACATTCTGGATAATCAAAATTCAGATCTGCTTGTGGTTGTAGCAGCTGCTGATCTGGTTGGCTATTTAGCATTCAAAGTTTAGCTGGAATGATAAAAAGAAAGTAATCTATTAAACTAGAGAGACTAAATAAAATTAGAATTATTAAATATTTGCAGTCTACATAATGTTTATCTTGTGTAAATAACACGAGTCACAAATCTGAATTTATTGCAGGCTCTTCAATAAAATGTATCATATCTACTTAGAAACATCTAACTAGCATAATATCTTCTCATGTGTATCTTCAGCCCAAGTGTGTTTGAATAAATTACCTCAAATCAGGCTTAGATTTGGTGTCTATTTACAAAGAATGATCATTGTTGGTTACTAAATGACTGTGGGGATGCTACATAAAATGGAAATACTTTATATTACCTGTCAAATGTGGAAAACCTGAAAAAGATGTGAATTTTCCCATCACACACCTTATGATAAAACCTTGTCTGTGTCAAAAGGAGCTCCATGTATCTCTTTTAATGAGGAGTCCAGAATTGGAGGCAGTAGTCTGGATACAGCCTCATTAGAGCTGAGGAGAGGGCCAGGATCACTTTCCTCAATCATCATTACTTAGAAACAAGTGTAAATTAATTATATTTTTTAAATTCTCACATTTTACTAGCACAGCTTTAGAAATTAGGGCAGTTATTTCACCAAGCTCTTTATGATTCTAAAAATAGTTTTAATAGTCTAAAATAGTGCAGACTTTAGAATAAGATTAGATAATCAACGAGATTAATTTCTTCTCAAGTCATATAATCCCTCTAATGGATAGCCTGTAACTCAAGAAAAGTGCCTGTGCAATGATGACAGTATAAAATCAAATAATTTAATTGTTTATAGGTGTCCTCTTATAACAACATTTTTATTTGTTGAATGGAAAATAAATCTGGAAATCTGTCTTTCTTAGTATGAACTCCAAAATAAACTCAGTTACTTCCATTAGAAACATGATTTTTAATACAGTTTCACCCTTAAGTAGGATATTTTTAAAAAAGGAACTTTGAATTCCTGTGGGATGAGAAATTAAGTTATAGAAAGCAATGATTGTGAGAAGTTCTGGGTAATGACCTCAGAATTTCTCATAAGAAACGTAGTTACTTGATTCTGTCTCTATAATGAAGAGAAGTTTTAGCTGTATAAACAGGGATGGAGACATGAAAGTAAAGAATTTACTTACAAACTGCTCAGTTTGCAGCAGCTGATTGTGTTTCGAGTTGACCATGGAAACTGGAGAAATTTCAAAATACAATGAAAGATGCAGGAATTGGAAAACAACATTTCTGAAAAGTGTGTAAGGGCTTTAGTTCATTCAGATGCCCAAAAAGACCACAAAAACTTGACCACTGTGTTTAAGTACAGGAACAAATACAAGGCCTTTTTAAGTGTCTGATGAGCTCATGAGAAGGCCTAACTGCTTCCACTAGAACCTATGGAAACTCATCTGGTGTAATATTCATCCAGTTTAACCATGGAAAGTGGTGAATAGGCCATCACCAAAATTGCTTAGCATGAAAGAGCATAGCTTTTAGCAGTATCTTCAGGGTGCTCTTTATTTGGGCATAGGGGCCTGAATGAGCACACTTTTTCCAACCTCTGCATAAGAAATGTGTCAGGCAAGAGCTGAGACAAACAGTAATCCTGGTCTACTGGGACTTGAAATGTGGGGTTCTGAGTTCATATGTTCACCCAACTCCTTTGGAACTCCTAAAGTACTCCTGACATTGGTAGGTTTTTGTTAAAACGAGTAATATAACTAAATCTCAAGTTCTTGACCAAACTAAAGTGGAATTTTGTCCCACAGGATCACTTCTGTTTTGCTTGTTTTGTTTATTATCCTTTTCTTGAAGCATCTGATAAGCTGGCCACCTCTAAAGACAGGCTAAGGTGGATGGCCACTGGCCCGAGATAGTACAAAGCATTCATACAACAACATTTGTCATTTCCTGCACTACTTTCCATCTGCTTTGATCTTATTACTTTAATTGAACATTTAATGTGTGAATAGCTAAGTAAACACTGTTAGCAGACAATACCTATTTTTGCTGTGGTAGTTCAAAACATCTTGGTCAGTACTTCCTGTGTTTTGGCTGCTATTTCTTCTTCCTGCTGCTTTTGATTCTGTACAATGTAGAAAGGCTTTGAGGCTACTCTTAAACTCTGTTCCTACCAAGTAGCATTTTCCAGTTTTCCTAATTTCTTGCTCTGACTTACTGCAGTGATCTCACCAATTATTCATTGGCTCTGGGCTCTAACTCGTTTTCTTTCCCCATGAGCATGGGACTGTGCAGATTCTATTTGTAAGAGTAATTCTGGAGCATAATTTCCATTTTAGTCACAAAGGCGTACCAACTAGTGTGCCATTATGATTTTATTGATCTTCACAGAAAAATATGCTATATATATTTTCATTTTAAATATATGTATAGGCAATGCAAGCATATGTATTTTTATGACAATTGTGCCTTTTCTGATTGTAGGATTCAGTGAAGTGGTTAAATTACCAGATGTGCTCATTATATCAGTGTTTTCTTTGATTTTTTGCTCACCTTTATAATCTAGATCCTATTTTCCCTATTTCTTCTGCACATCACTTAGGAGATACAAATCAGTATATCCTTTTAATGTAGTTGGAATTTCTTTTCTGACTCACTATTCAATGATATTTAAATATTTATAACTCAAATAAAATAATTCAATGAAAGAAAAACCTTGTCTGCCTGTGTGATGCCATAGTGACAGAAATAGAAATTAAATCTTGCTTGATTGTAGGGAAAAAAGTATATTTATAGTCCTCATGGCAAACTGTTGCAGCTTTCGTCATGAAGCAAGAAACTAGAGGTAAAGCTGGTGTTAAATGGTTCCTTATTTGAAGTCCTTGAACACAGAAGAAATCTGGAAATCTGCCAAAAGAGAGAGGTATTGGGTGAGCTCTGACACACTCCTGCAATCTCCATTTTAAAGCTCATTTCAAATGCATAATCCCAGAGCTACTGAGCTTTGTGACACAATTGCTGATGATTAGGCCTAGTGATGGACAGCTGTGACTGTCTAAAAGTGTATTTTATCCTCCCCTTTGTCAGTGGTTGCGCAGAGGGAAGAGGGAGCATCTGTTTTGAGGGGAGGGCTACTGTACCAGTGCAATTCATGAAATGCAATTGCATTGCAGGAACATACCCATGCATACTAAACAAGTCCTGTCCACAACACGTGATTATTCTGATCCCATGGCACTAAATTTTTGAATGTCATTGAGGGGATACGGCTGTTATTCCTCATCAAAGGATGCATGATTTCTTTTCCAGAAAACTGAGAGTTAGCTGATGAGCAGCTTTCGAAAATATCTTCTGAGGATATTTTTCTGTGGAGCATGTACTGCAGTGTCTTTGTGTCATCTAATTAGATATGTCCTATCTGCTGCACTTCTGCCAAAAGAAAATTCATTTATCAGCAGTAAAAGAGATTTGACTTACCTACTGTCAGAAAATTATTACATCAGTTCAATGCTTCTGTCCTAAAGCCACCTCATAGTCTCTAGTCATCTTTTGAATCATGGAGTTAGGTCGATGCTGAATGTAACAATGTGAATGAATTTTAAAGGAAAGGAGATTCCACTGCTGAGGAGGTCACTCCCTGAACAGCAGGACATTTGGGGAACTCATTTTTAGTGCTATCCTTTTTTCATTGAATTTTTGCTGCATTGCACTTGATAAGTTGTCTTCCACATGAAAATTGGTACTTGAGAGAAAAGAAAAGAACACCACTAGACATATGAATGTGTGGTTTAAAAATATTCTGTCTTGGTAACGGCTGATCAGCCACCACTTCCTTAAACTTATATGGGTTTTTTAGGAAAACAGACATTTCTTTCAAAAAACCTGGTGAGAAAAGGCAGGTGTTGGAGCAGTAACTGAAAACAGAGAGGCAATACTGTGTTCAAGTGATTGAGTTTTGTTCCATCAGGAAAAGTGGATTCTTTAGTAGAAAGATGCCATCAGAGCATTAGTCACTGCAATTGATACCAACTTATACAACAAGAGTGTGTTCCAACTATCTTCCATTCAGATTCTCAAAAGTATCACATCACATAAATATGCAGAAAGTAGGCATTTTTCTTAGGACTTTTCAGAAACCACCAAATATTAAGCACAAGGAAATTAGAAGAAGAACAAGAAAATGCCTCTGGGTACCCTCTGTATAACTAGGGCACAGCTGCAGCCCTATAATATCCTTATGATGTAACTCTTTGAGGAATTGCCATGAGCTCTCTACAGTGCAAAGACATACCAGGAATGTTCAGAAGCTCTGCAGAAGTAAAACTCTAATACCATATTCACTCACAGGAGGAAAGAGTAAGTGTCATTTCATTATCCTTTTATTTGGCATTCATTTTCTTTCATCAGTGAAAAATTTTTCCTAATGGTGACTACTAGTTCTTGCTTCTTAATAAAGCATGAAGGGTATTTCATTGGATTTTATAATTAAATGTATCTTCAAACACATTCAAAAGAGGCCAGTGCTATTTAACCAAGCAGATCATAATAACCGTCACCAATGACAGGGGTGCTCCTCGCACCATCCCCCACTTCTCTGCTGAAACTGCAAACAATTCAAGCATGAGGTTTGGGGAACTTTTTTCAAAGCCCAAAAACTTTGAGTTTTCTGTTATTACATGTGAC
Organism: Aphelocoma coerulescens; assembly: GCF_041296385.1. Lineage (NCBI taxonomy): Eukaryota > Metazoa > Chordata > Aves > Passeriformes > Corvidae > Aphelocoma > Aphelocoma coerulescens. The sequence continues at coordinate 116,178,543 of NC_091015.1, read as the reverse complement.
CTTGGTAAGGGCAAGATTTCTTTTTTTTTTTTTTTTTTTTTTTTTTTTTTTTCACTTTTGAGCTGCCTAACTCTTACACAGCTGCCACCTACAAAAATGAAGTCATACAGAATAGCCCCACACAGCTCTGGCGGTTTTGTGACCATTAATGTCAGAGCTGCTTCCTACACATTATCAAGCTTGGCTTCACAATAGTGTTACAGCTGATGAGAACAAACAGTGTTGTCCAATTTACAGCTGGATACACTGATTCTACCATTTCAGTATAATTTCAGAATTTAATGTGGCCAGACACGAGCACAAGCCAGGACACAGTTTCAACTCTTGTATCTTAGTGGCAATGCAAACATGATAGTGACAAGACCAGTGATTTCTATTAGCAAGATAAGAATTTCCACTAGTTAGTGCTTTCATTCTCTTGATCATTAGTGGACCATCTGGGACATTAGGTATTTGCTTGGTAAAGTGAGGGACTGCCTGTCCAGTGTTGGGTGCCGGAGATCGCTGCAAGGTAGAGAGGACAGCATAGGATGGCCAAGGCCACTGTAGCTGGCTTACCCATAGCTTTTCATCAAGGGAGCTCTTGGGTTTAAACAGGACAGCTGGCAAATTCAGCACAGAGGTCAATCTAAATTTCAAGCGTATGTAGCTTTAAAGAAGTGGGTAAAAAAGTATTTTCAATTTATTAAGCACTCAAGGTTTTAAATGCAGAAGCTGTTATTGTAAATAATTAAAGTTAATGCTGGAACAACTATCCAGGAGAAGATGGGTACCAAGTACTGCAGCACATTCACACTGCCACCAGCTACTGTGGTCATAACACACCTCAAAGGACTCACTCCCAAAGCTCAATGCCTCCTCTGAAACAATTTCTAAGCATCCAGTTCAGCCAGAATATCCATGACTTTATGCCCAAGAAAAACAAAATGCTTGACAATAATACTAGCTTATAAGCTTTTGAAGCCCCAGCTGATGAAACTGAGAAGATATGCAAAGAAGACGTTACAGGCCCAGTGAGGCAGTTATTTTTTATAACTTCTGAGGGTTTGTATTGTTTCTAGAGGTCAGGTATCAAATCCCATCAAACAACGGACTTTGTTGAAAAGTAGCAGTAATTCCAGCTGCCTCTGAAGGAAATAAAATTCAAGCAATGTATCACTGACAGTGTTTTCCTTCATTTATTGCTGATTTTCTCCTGTTCACAAGGACAGACCACAGAAGTTCTTAATTCTTTCAACACTGTCTGTATATGCATTGCAATGTTCATGTATACGTACAGATTTTTCATGCACTACATATGTAAAAATTCTTTGCTTAAAACTTCTTAGACTTCTGATTCATTGACTTACATTCGTAGTAATGCATTAGAGTTATGCAGTTTTAAGGACCTGTAGTTCCAGTGTTGTTGGATTCCTTTCATAGAGTCCCAGGGGACTTTTTCACGGGGAGGTTGGGGGGGAGAAAGTTTAAAGCAGCAATCAAGATCTCAAAGCCCAATCTCATTTATCAGTACAATTTACAAGATAAGGCTGGATTTGCTTCTCTATAAAAGGGCAAATTTGACTAGCCTTATGGAGTCCATAAAGGAAAAAGAAGAAGAGTTAGGACAAACATAAAAATAGGAAAATGTAACAAAACCCCCTCCCAATATAATAAACACAGAGTAAAGAGTCCTCTCATTGCAGTATTCCCAGGGCTCCTTTAAGGTCCTGCCCAGAGAGTTTTCATTTTTGTTGCCTTTAGCTGTGTCTGAGGCACTCAGTTTTTGCAGAATGTTGGTACCCAGCACACCACTTTTTCACATTTTAGTACAACCCTCATCTCCTTTGTTCCTGTTGCCAGATGAACTGTAGATCAGCAGTGACATTAGGAACAAATTGAAGCAATTTATTACCCGAGAGCTGCATACTGCTGAAGAGAATACCAAACATTTATGAATGTGTCTACTCTACTATAAATCCTGATGTGAGGAATATAGTTTAGGAAATGATCAGCAGATACACTTTTAGTACACCAGTTTTATGAGTATGAAGTACTGTGCTCACAACTGCGTGTATGTTCAATTTACACTCACTAACACAGTCAGCCTGTAAGGGATAATGACACAACACTACATTTGTTTCCTACATTTTACTTCTGCCAGCACTCTGCAAGTAAACAACAGACCACCAAAGGAGCTCCTTTTATGTATATACGACTGCAGGGGGGCTCAGAACTTCTTTGTTTATCTACCAAGCTTTGAAATGAATCCTGCTTGTTAAGTCTTGTTCTTGTCAGCACTTGTTGACATAAAAGAATTTATTGCTAAGGGGCCAGGTGTGATGACAAACACCTGGGAACTTGATGATCTTCATAATTAACAGCTAAGAAAATGCAGCTCATTGTAAGGCCTATCATCAGAGGAAATACCTTCTGTTAGACAAACTGACATAAGGTTGTTACTGCTGGTCAGTCTGATGTTCCCATCTCCTTAGGTCATAGTGAAGCAAAGATGTTCTTTTAAATTGGGAGTGTTGGATAAGTTGTCATGCAATGCAGGCTTCAGTATAAAAGAGTCTTAGTCTGTGATGGATAAAGTTATTTGAACAAAGGGAAATGTAAATATTTCTGAATTTGCACACATCTCGTCATTACACATAAATGGTTTTTAGTTGCTCGACTTGGAGAAGTATTTAGACAATTTTCACAAAGGTACTAAAGATACTTATTAGGTGGACCTTTTTGATGATGGCTGTGATCTTCATGACCATAAAAGAAAGCCAAAAATAATTAAAAAATCAAACGAACCAAAACAAACAAACAAAAACCACTAAAAACCCTACTACCACTAGATGGCATTGATTCAGCATCCAAACGCAGGAACTTACTTCAGCTTTACCACAATTAAAGTTCATCTTAGTGACAGTTTTAATATTAAAAGCTCTCATTATCATTCTTCAGTTCTTCATACATGTTCTTCAGTTTCCTTTAAGTGTACATTATCCATCCCATAATTTTATTTTCTATCTATCTGTCTGTCTGTCTATCTCACATACTAGCATTGGCATGCATTGTCAAACTGCCTCATTGCTGAGATGGATATGTTTTAAAGAGGGATGTCAGAGAAAATTTTCACTTGATGATCTTTGACCACTGCTAACACCTGCAGGGTTTGGGTGAGACCCCTCAGATTGTCAGTCCACACCAAAATCCAGCACAGCATGCAATGAACTTTGTCAGCAACTGTAGGATGTTGGAGTTGTGTTCTTTTGGCATCAATAATTCCAAGAGCTCCTGTTTTGGCTGTCTTACTCAACCTCAGATTTTTACAACCACCTGCTTCAATCACTAAAGAATTACTTTTCATGGGCTGGAGGACACTCCTCTCTCTCTAGACAAGAAGCCAGTACTGGGGATTTAGCCCCAGTCTTTCCCATCTTTCCCACTGTCGTTCCGGAGGCATGTATCAGGCCCTATTCTGTGTCCTGTATGAGCTCTGATGTGAAGTAAGAAGTTTTTTCTGTTCTTGCTCATTTTTTGTCTGTTATTTAAGGAGTGAAAGCACAGTGCCTGCTGCCTGCACCATTCCTGGCATCATGTTTGGTACTTGGTCAACCAAACACACCTTGGTGTAGGATAATGGGAAAGGGAATGGTGACTTTTTTCTTCCGGGGCTGGAGGCTACCCCTTGTGAAGACAGGCCTTCCTACGGGGTGATGGTGCATGTGTGACTTACTGGACACAAATATTCCCCATACTGGACACAAATATTCCCCATACCATCTGAATTTCAGATCCCTGGTGCATCCTGTAGAGGTTTTCTTCCTCTGCTTGGAACTGGGACAGCATGGACCAGCTGGGCAGTATATCAGGATGGCACTCATGTTCAGAATGCTGTTTGGACCTTCACTTCCAAAGGCATGAGCATGCCAAATGTCCACACACGTGCACATGGCACAACTCAATCTACCACCTGCAGTTACAGTGATGCTGTCCTGTCAAGCCTCCATGCCTTCTCTTGTCCTTTTCTGTGCGCTGGGATGTGCTGTGTCACCAGCCCTGGGGACACCAGACAGGACTGGGTCTGAATGGTTGGGCAGGGAAAATGTTGATGACAAGGAGCAACAGTGCACAGTGCAGGAGAAAGAAGGGGATCTGTGGCCAGGCCAGAGGAATTTACTTGTGTTCTGCTCCACTCAGAGCTGTCAGGAGAGGGGAACGCTGTGGGGAAAGGAAATGTGATAAGGTCTGTGTTGGCTGCTGCTTGGTTTTGGAAAATCAGACGAAGAGCTGGGAGGAAGGGCCTTCAGGAACCTCTTGCTAAGGAAATCTTCTCTTCCACCTCCCACCATGAATTCAAAACTTCTGACCTCTTCCTCTCCCCCAAGACCCTCCTTTTCAGCTGTCAGAAGAAATGATCTATCTGTTCCATGACCAGGTTTTTGAGAGCAAGCATGAAGGCTCTCTGAGTTCATCTAATAATACAAGCTCAAAGATATTTAGACAAGCCAGACTTACTTTTCGTCATGACTTGGTCATGAAGAAGATGAAATTCCTCTGACATTGAATGAGACAAAGGACTAGGTCCACCAAAGAGCAAAGGTGCCTACTCAGCACCTCCAAGTATGGATCCCACAAAGCCCTGGCATGGTTCCTGGTTTCGATTAGGGTAGTCAATTTTCTTCACAATAACTAGTATCAGCATTTCTAGAGTTCAGGGATCAAAATGCTTAGCTTTGAAGTTGCTGAAGCTCCAAAGTAATTTATATGGGTTTAATAATTTGAGCATTCAAATTTGTATGTTGGATCTGTTGGACCACACAATTTCATTGTGGGCAAGCGAATAACAAAAAGTTGATCAAGTTGAACAAAGCTGAACAAATTAACATCCATAGAAGAGGCACCTAACCAGGCACCTAATGTGGCTGGCACACTGGAGGGAAGAGATGCCATCCAGAGGGACCTTGGCAGGCTTGAGGGTGTGGGCCTCCAAGAATCTCATGAAGTTCAACAAGGCCAAGTGCAAGGTCCTGTAGCTGGATTGGGACAATCCAAGCACAGATACAGGCTGGGCAGAGAATAGATTCAGACTAGCCCTGGGGAGAAGGACTTGGGAGGGTTTGTGGACAAAAAGCTCAATATGACTTGGCAATGTGCACTCTGAGCCCTGAAAGTCAGCTGTATCCTGGGCTGCATCAAGTAAGTTGTAGCCAGCAAGTCAAGGGAGGTGATGCTTTCCCTCTATTCTGCCCTCATGACACCCCACCTGGAGTCCTGCATCAAGCTCTGGGGACCCCGACATTAGAACGACAAGAACCTGTTGGAACAAGTTTAGAGGAGGACCACTAAGTTGATCACAGGCCAAGAACACCTCTCCTATGAAGACAGGGTGAGAGAGGTGCAGCTGTTCAGCCTGCAGAAGAGAAGGCTTCAGGGAGACCACTCTTCCAGTACATAAAGGGGTCTTCAGGAAGGCTGGAGAGTGGCTTTTCACATGGGCATGTAGTGGAAGGACAAGGGGGAATGACCTTAAGCTGAAGGAAGGTGGCTTAGTATTAAATATACAGAAGAAACTTTAATATAAGGGAGGTGATGCACTGGAATAGATTGCTCAGAGTTTGTGGACTCCCCATCCCTGGAATTGTTCAAGACCTGCTGGATGGGGCTCTGAGTAACCTGACCTAGTAGAAGGTTCCCTGCCCATGGCAGGGGCATTGTATCTAGACAATCTTTTTAGGTCCCTTCCAACCCTAAGCATTTTATGACTCTATGCTACTGTGCTCTTAAATCCGTGTTCTTCCCTACGCACTTCCCAGGTTGTTTCTGAACAACCAAGCATGTACTGAAACTTTGGTAATGCTAAGGGGCAAGGTAGATATTCTCAGACTAGATGAGGTTTAAAAAAAAAAAAAAAAAAAAAAAAAAAACCAAAAAAGACCTGGGGGACCCAAACTGGTTTTTCTTTCTCAGATCACACTTACCAGTTTGGTTCTAAAGAAAACTTGGGATGTAAGAGGCTGAATGCAGAGCAGATAAACACCTGTATCCTGTAAACTGTAAGGAAATCAGAGCACCTTCCTGTAATAGGGGAGATTCTTTTTCAGGTTGCTTTTCTGTTTGCAGGAACTTCATCCCTAACTTCCCTGCTCAAGGCCCCAAGTTTCTGGCTCTATCAGGTTTCTTTTGTGGCTTTGTGGCATGTTGACCCTGGCTGGATGCCCAGTGCCCACCAATGCCACTCTATCATTTCCCTCCTCAGCTGGACAAGGGAGAGAAAATACAATGGAAGGCTCATGGGTCTAGATAAGGACAGGGAGACTTTTACCAATTACCATCACAGGCAAAACAGGCTCTACTTGGGGAAATTAATTTAGTTTATTACTAATCACATCAGGTAAGGCAATGAGAAAAAAAACCTAGCTCTTACCCCCTCCTCCTGCCCAGGCTCAACTCCACTCTCAGTTTTGTCCCCCTTCTCCCCTCCAGTGCTACATCACACATTGTCTCTGCTGCTCTTTCACCCTCAGGAGGAGGACTCATCCACTCTTCACCTGCTTCAGCGTGGGTGCCTCCTGTGGGAGACAGTCCTCTACCAGCTTCTACAGCGTGGGCCCTTCCCATGAGTTGCAGTCCTTCAGGCACAGATGGCTTCAGTGTGGGTCCCCCACAGAGTCACAAGTCCTGTCAGCAAACCTGCTCCAGTGTGGGCTCCTCTGTTCATGGGCCCACAGGTCCTGCAAGGAGCCAGTCCCAGTGTGGGCTTCCCATGTAGTCACAGCCTCCTTCAGGCATCTATCTACTCCAGAGTGTGGTCCAGTGGCTGTGGGTGGATCTCTGCTCCCCTGTGGACCTCCATGGGCTGCAGGGGCACAGCTGCCTCACCATGGGCTGCACCACTGGCTGCAGGGGAATCTCATCTCCAGTGCCTGGAGCACCTCGTCCCTCTCCTTCTTCACTGGTCTCAGTGGCTGCAGGGCTGTTTCTCTCATGTATTCTCACTCCTCTTCCCAGCTCCAACAGCCCTTTTTGTTTTTTACTCCTCTCCTCCTTCTTACATATGTTTTCCCAGAGGCGCTACCACTGTTGCTGATAGGCTTGGGCTTGGCCAGCTGTGGGTCCATCTTGGAGCTGGCTGGTGTTGGCTCTGCTGGACATTGTGGAAGCTTCTGGCAGCTTTTAACAGAAGCTCTTCCTATAGCTCCACTTCTCCTACCAAAACCTTGCCAGGTAAACCCAACACAGGCTTTCACCTTTACTGCCAAATTCAAGACATAAACTGGACATAGGCTCGGCAATGCTTGGTAATGCACTGCTCAAAAGTCTTTACAAAATCAGACCCTGAAACTAGTATTAGTTTCAATAGTTTTATGGGATTTTTTTTCCAAGGAATTTTGATCTCCTTTTCCAAAATGGCTGGGGTGACTTTTAGGGTTTTATTCTCTCAGAAAACTGTTCATAGCATGTTGCCAGAGAAATATCCACCTAGTCTCTATTACAAAGATAGACAAATCCCAGCTCATAAATTCTGCCAATAACAAAAGCTAAATTTACTACACATTACAAGCACATGGGATGAGTGGGTAAGTTGGATGGATATAAAACTGAAGGTGGATGATTCCTGGTGGCAAAACTTGCCTAAGTGTGCAGATGAGGTGGGAGACACATGGGAAGAAGAGAAGTCAGATTTTGTGAGGTCTTAGTGTGACTCCTTACAGCTCTACTGTGAAGCCTGTCAGTAGTCAGCAAGTGTTACATGACACGTGCTTTTATTTCTGGATTTCCAGATGCGTGTTACTTGTTGGATCATGTGTGAAGCTTGATCCTTGCCTGATGCAAAAATTCCCACGTGGAATATGTGGCAAAAAAAAAGGACTGCTCTAAATGCTCTTTACTTTTGCTGCAGTAATATTTAGCCCTGGGGGGAGGGGGGAGAGGAGGTGCTTAAAAAGAGGCAAATTTCATAGTTTGCTTGTTAGCAAAGGATCACAACTCTTTTTAGAAAGTGATTTTATTTACTGTGATTTTTTTTCTCACAGCCAAAGAGATGAACTCAACTGTAGGCTTTCAGAAGGTATTTAGCAATATGTCAGCCAAGTCATTCCTCTGGTGTCCTGCACCATGTATCAATCTATTTAGAAAAACAGGTTTAACCAGATCACCAGCCCATATGTATTTTAAACTCTTTTACACTTCAGAAGTGACTAGCAAAAACTGTGTTTTGGAGTTGATACCCTGGTTCACATGAATCCCCTAGTTGTGCTGTGAATAGCTGGTGCTGGTCCCCATGCCAAGGACCACTCTAAATACTCACTAGCACAGATTACCAGTGGTGTTCCCTAACACCATCTAGCCATAAACATGGATATTTTAGACTCACTTTGTCTCACATTTGTCCAGGACTGGGTCTTCTCCAGTTAAACATACAAAGCACTAGAATTAAAGCTTGGGTTAAGTCCTCCCATATCTTAGAAAACTGTTTATCTTACCAAAACCAAACAGGACTGTGAACATTTCACCTTTTGTAGCATAGAGTGACGAAACACTCATTACACAGGAGTAAAAAAACAGCAGCCACTCTTATGTCTCTTGCACATAAATGCTTGTTAACAGCCTTCAGCACACTGGAAACCAACCTCTTGCACAAACAACTCTTTATCTCAGTATGAAAGTGAAATTCCCTTTCAGACTGGTGTACAAAGCACCCACGAACTTGTGGATATTTACCATGGCACAGATGTGACTTCAGTTTCTACCCCAAGATACTTGAGAATTAATGCACAAATGCAGAAAGCAGTATTACACACAGACCCTTGCAGTGGATCCACAAGGATGCTCTCACAATTCAGCCAAATGAATGTAATGAATATGTACCAAGGAATATGAAAAGAAATCACAAAGATATCTGCATGAATTAGATTCTTTTCTCATCCCATTGTGCCATTCAAATATGAGAGATTGCATTCACATGATCTTTCTTCCATTTCAAAAAATCAACAGGAGTGCTAAAAGGAGTGGCATAAAGAAAAACTGTGCCGTCCATCACTGAAGACATTTTGAAAATAACTGCTGATTTGTTCATACTTATCGTATTTTCTTGAGAGATGAGCTATCCTGGGGCAACATAAGCATCCTGGGTTTTTAAAAGTTCGCTTGTGTTGCACACTGGTGAATGCCTGACATCTGCCCCTCTTTTTCAGCATTTAATTGCTGCCCTCCATGTGCCCTCACATGGCAACAACAATCCTTTTTCCCCCCACACACATATTTCAGTTTCTGTATTCTCTCTATCTTTGAAAAACCTCTACCTCAGGCTGCTTTCTCTTATTTGTACTTTGGCACTGAAATTGTTTTTGTGAGTTATCAAGTACATGGTTACCAAATCAAGAGAAATATTTTGAGAAGAAGAGACAATATTAATTTTAAATTCCCACGTTCCTTGCCAAACTTTGGATTTTTACTTCCAGAAGAACAAAGCAAAAACGTTATAAAACACAATAAATCCTTCACTCTTGATCTAAGGGAAATTAAAAACCTTTTTTTCTCAATCTCAGTCTTACAACCAAAAGTGATTATCAGTTTTAACCTTGAAAAAGCATCTGTGACTTGAGGTAAACTGTGCTTGGCTAATGAGGTTATCTAACATAGCCCAATGAATTTGTCAAGGCTAATGATGACCAGTATATAGGCTTAAGGAATTTTTACATAAAAGCACAAATCTGTCTTATAATTTTTTATTGAATTGTTACTCTTTATGATTGTTGATCATCTTCTACAAAAATTTACTTTATAATCATCTTCTTTTGTGTTACTGTACAGAAATAGTATACTCAAGGTTGTTGCAGGTCTTTGTAGCTGAAATCTGGCTCATGGAGGAATCTGAGGACAGTATAATAAAGTAGATTGATATCACTGAAGCATTTAATGTACTATGAATTAAAAACATGGACAATATATTTAAGTATAGTGGTTGAATAATTCATATTTTAGTGGACATACAAGGAAAGAGAACTATTTTTCTCCCCACAAAAGTTAATAGAAACGCAGAAATGCAGACTGGAGGCTTTCCAAATGTCAATGAGAGGAGGGAGGGAGGGAGGGAGGGAGGGAGGAAGGAAGGAAGGAAGGAAGGAAGGAAGGAAGGAAGGAAGGAAGGAAGGAAGGAAGGAAGGAAGGAAGGAAGGAAGGAAGGAAGGAAGGAAGGAAGGAAGGAAGGAAGGAAGGAAGGAAGGAAGGAAGGAAGGAAGGAAGGAAGGAAGGAAGGAAGGAAGGAAGGAAGGAAGGAAGGAAGGAAGGAAGGAAGGAAGGAAGGAAGGAAGGAAGGAAGGAAGGAAGGAAGGAAGGAAGGAAGGAAGGAAGGAAGGAAGGTGCTTACTTGCACTTTGCAACAGATTACATTTAGGATGAAGTGACAAATCACAGGTGGTTTATTTTCTTTTGGCTGTGCAGACAGACACCAGGATGGCTATAAAACCTAACACAGCTGTTCCTTGAAAAAGGAGGACAGAGACTTTTATATATTAACATGTATTCATGTCATAGGATTCTGCACCAGCATTATACTTTCCATGACAGGTGACATTGTAATAAGAAATTTCAGTGAAATCTGTAAATTCTTATACAGACCTCTATATAAAAGCCTGGTGCATATTACAGGAGCAAATGTTTTTTTTCTGTAAGCTAATAGCTGGGAGACATGTACTGAAAATGTCACCTAGCATTCACAGAGTGACTGAATTTGGCATTTTTCTGACTATTGGATTTCCCTACTTAATAGTTTTGATTGAAAGGATAATTCTCCCAAATTATACTCTCTGCTTTTACAATTTTCAGCTTCAGGTTCCTACTGAAATTCATTTTGTATAAAGAATCCAACTGTACTGAATTGAAAAATCATAACAATCTAAAAAATTCTGTACATTCATAAAAATATCACACTTTTAGATACAATTTTTTAGGCTCCTTAAGGACTCAGAGAAATTGCTGGCATATTGGAGAAAGCTGTGAATCTCTCTTTTTTTTTTTTTTTTTAATAGGATAAAACACACTTGTAGAACCATGAAATGAGGGCTTTTGAATATGTGTAATACACATTACAAGTCATTAGTTTGAAAAGTGCCTGCCACTGCTGGAGGGCTGTCACTGCTATATATATAATAATTTTCCCCATTGTTCTGACAGACTCAATCTGCTCACATCTGATATGAGAGCAATATCAGAAAAGATATGTATCAAGAAACACATCAAATTAAAGAAAGGTATATGCAAACATTAAATTTAGCTGTCTGTCATCTGTCTGATAGCAGTTAATTTATTGTCTATGAGTTACAGAGCAGATAACAACATATCCTGTGCAGTCAGATGCATTTTTGGGGCAGAATTCAAGAATGTGTCATCACTAGAGAATGTGCCCTTTCCAGAACTGCCAATAAAATAAGACACAGAAACCATCTGAACATGTAAACAAACATGGTAGTGTTTTCGCAGGGAACTGAGAGAGGATTCTGGCTGATTATGACATTGTTTGTTGATAGTGCTATGTTGAAGTCATGGGTGGAAGCAGTTATGGCCTGCAGCTTCTGAGAAATATGTTCTTTTTCTTCTTAGGCCAAATTCCCTCATATCTGTGGAAGTTTGGATAAAAAACCAAGTATAATTAGTTCCAATATCATTGCTGACTATAAAGAAAGGCTCTTTTCTCTGGCTTCTTACCTGAGATGAGAAAAGTGAATGTATGTGAATGAAAAGAGTATTGTCACCTTGATCATTTTTACCTGGAAGATTTTACAAATGCTGTTTACTGGAAAAACTTTTTTTAGTGAGTGTTGGGAGTTAAATACAAACCTTATAAACTTTTTCTGGGTAAAATTTGAGAACATCTACAAAATTATGTACAACACTGCCTCCTATTTTAGCTTCATTGATGCAGCTATTTGCACATGCAGATGCTTGTGCCCATACTTTGCTCCTGCTTACCTTATCAGTACTGGATCTTGCAGGGAATAGTGATAGCGTCTACTCTCAGTGCTTTGTTATCATTACATGTGTTCCACATCTAGAATTCCAGAATGGTAGAGAATTTTCTACATTGCCTCTATGCCATGGATAACAGCATTTAGGTCTCAGTTTGAGCCCATAGAGAGCTTGCAAACAAGATTAGGTAAAACAACTTTGCTTGAAGGGGATGCCTTTTGAAACACAAATATCCTGTCAGTATTCTTTTCATCTCTCAGCTGGCTTCTTTCACCCCCTTATTCTGCCCTCTTCTTTTCACCCTAACATGAAAATCCTAGCCAGAAATTGTTGCGTCACAAAAATTAGCCTGATAATGAGAATTGCTACAAGAAGTGACCCAGACAGCTCTTGGTACTATGACAATTTGTGTGTGCAGAAAGCAAACATTCAAATCCCAACTTCCTGTTAGCATTTCCTCAGTAAGTCACTGGCACCTACAGTATCTTGTCTCCTCCTTATTTTTGCATGCAACATGTTACAGTCACATGCACAGTGACCTAGTAAAAAATCTTCTCCAGAAGACCCTCCTCCATGCACTGGAGTATGAATTTCCTCCTGCTCATCCACATCTCTACTGCATGTCAGAAGACATATGGCACTCTCTTTGCTTTTTGCCTGGGTAGTCTTTTCCAAAATTGCCTACTTATCTTTGCTCTGCATGATGTTTCTTATCTCTTCTAAGTGTGAAGGGAATTCATTATTTCCAAATTCCCAGATTTGAATCAATGTTGCATTTTGCAAAGGTTTTGGCAACTTTTATCATCTTGGACTGCTAAAAGGGGAAGGTGGCTTAAATAATTATCTTCTTTCCCTTATTTTCTTTACCTGCTTTTCTGTTATTGTGTTTTTGTTACTGGATTGCCTGATTTTATGGATTTTTTTTTCTAACTCTTCCCACTTCACCTCGTCCAAAATGTCCTTTTCACTAAATTCTATAAGTCTCACCTTTCTGTCACCACTTTCTCCTGGTTAGTCACTTCATACCCCTGCTCTAACCTCTTCTTTCAGTTTGTTATTTTGCAGCCTTGTTTTTAGACCAACCATAGCATCATAGTCAAAAATCTTGGCTTCCTATTTGTCTGCAGTGGTATGGCTTGTTCTTCAAATTTCATTACTAGTTTTTGGTCATGGTTGTTAGCTCTCTTTTAAAGCTCACATTCACTCTGAGTTGTGAATCACTTTTCTCTTCCTCTTGTCCTCATGAGAAACCCTGTTCTTCATAGAGACTTCAATTCCTGTTCAGCAAGGAAAAGAAGCTGTGGATAATACTGTGGTCCCTATGAGTAATAACGAAGGAAGGTTACACCCTTTCATAGATACAGAGAAACTACAGGGTCAAACATAGTGGAAAATTAAGATATTTGCTGCTCCGGAAAAAATACAGTGAAGGCAGAGAAAAATATAAGGTGGAATTTTCCCAAGGTTTGAGTGGGCAGGCATTAGCATGTAGGCATTTTTGCATATGTCTGTATCTGTACATATCTCTAGCTCTTCCCCCATTGACCTACAAGGTATCCTTTCCTTCATGTGTCTTGGTTTACAAGGAAAGTTTGTACTTCTACAAACCACAAAGACAAGAGTGGTGAAGACATAAGGTTTTTCAACCCTGAAGCCTCTAATTAACAATGTAATTAAAACAAAGCTCTAAGACATGCAATAAAAATGTCTGAGTTGTAGTTTTGTTGTAGCAGCATTTAAAATAAAATGCAGAATTAAGGTTTTGAGGAAAAGGGAAATATTTCTAAGGTTTCTTGGCACTTTTATCAGAAGCTGAACTTGGGGTAAAAGAAAGATATATTTCTGGTTTAACATATAGAGATGTTGAATGTTCAATCTAAAATTAAAAAAAGAAATCACAGTGAGGAGGCACATGAGGTCTTAAGAAATTATGTCTCTGAATTGTCATACTATGTGGAATATTAATAAAACTGACAACCAATGCATGTGTGTATGTTCATGCATATAGGTACAAAAGTGTGCATATTCATAGATTAATGCTATTCAGACTTGACCTTGATTGGTTGGTGGCTTATTGAAATGAATGCCACAATTTTTATAACCAAAATTTCAAATATGGGACCCAAAGGAGGTACTGAATCATAGTCTGTGAGTGAAATTAGTTTTGCTGTTTTGCAGTTTTTCCTTCGGTTTTGTTGAACCTAGTTTAGTTCATGTTGCTGTTATGAGGAAATGATTGTTTACATCTCTCATCTTGTGTGTATTGGAAAATTGGCAGCACTACCTTGTAATTCATCACTTATTGTGAGTCAGGGGACAATGCATTTTCAACTTCAGGGCAAAGGATTATAGAGAGTCATAAAAGTAAAATATCACATCCCTCTGAGCTGAATCAACCTAATAACAGAGGTCTTACATAAACTTTGCAATAATATGCAGCAGAATTAACGGGTTGTCACAGGCATTAAGTTGTAGAAAAGTGTTTTTACTCTTATCTGTTTAGATTTTATTCAGCCAGCTGATGAGTCATGATCAGAAACATTCCCTGTGGAAAGGAGGCTTTCTGAGAGAGCAGTGCTTGGAGATGGGAAATGGAACTAACATGGCTATTTTTTACTTTTAGTTGCTGTGTGTTTACACTCAACTCCACACAGTGACAAAGCCAAGATACAGTTTGCAGCAGTGACACTGCTCTTTGAAATTCACAAAGCAATTGCCTAGTACTTGTCTTATCTGCAAACTGTACATTGGTAATGCAGTTAAGGTGAAACCTTGTCTGTGTAATTACTCTACACAAGAGCAAGGGTTTGGTACTTTGCAAAGCCCAGTTGCCAGTTTTTCAATGCATTACCCGTCACATAATTTCATAAACTTGAAAATATTTAATGTCCCTAAGGGAAGTAAATATTAAGACATAGCAAACAGTCCATCTTGAACCTTGTATTTTCTGTCTTGGCATGGGTGACCAGCTGTTTTGGGAAGCACCAAAATTACTACCCCTCTTCTGAACAGCCTATTACTGTTGTAAACTGCTTGATTATGTGTCATGAGCTAATTGTAGTCTACTGAGGTAGATGCCAGCTGTCGAATAAATGTGAATTCTAGCCTTAAGTATGTTTCAAAATTCAATTTTGATTGTCAATTGTTTAAAGGAAAGAACAATATCTTTCTGCGATATTCATGCTGCAAATCATTAGTAGGTGCTAGCAAATATCAACAGTTCAAATGAACGAAGGTTCTGAGGTATGAATAGTTACAATTCAAGCTACAGGCAATTATGCCTGAGGAAATGTGTATTGCAGGCAAACTGTAAACTTTCTGTTTAATGATGCATATGACAATAGAAACAGTATTTTTACTTAGATAGCTCTGACAAATGTAATAAGAATCTCATGTCTAGAAAAGAAATTACTCCACTCCTGTTCATATTGTTTCTTTCAGGTGAAGAAAAAAGTTCAATTCTGTTCTAATTTTGTTTGCTCTCACTTTCTGTGCTAAGTGGAAATAGAAATTACAAGACCTGTTTTTTTCCTGCAAACATGGTATATACCATTTCCTACTTCACATGTTAGCGTGAGTAGAAGGAATCCAACATCCTCTCCACCAGCATGCAAAGCAAGTTTATTTCTCATTCACTGTCCCTAGTAAAGGATAGAAAGATATTTTAAAAATCCTTTAACTTTCATCCTATAACATTTTTCAACAGGTCTAGTCACATACATCTAACAAAGAAGTTACTTAAATTAATTTTATAATTAATTATTATCTTTTTTTATTTACTTTTGAAACCATTGTTGCTCTTAGTAGAGTTTTGGAGATTCTGGTAAAAGCCCTTTTGTCTCCTTCACCCATAGCTGACATTGATAGGAATGTTTAATGAACTAGGGGACAAAGGAGTACCCTGGCTCCCTACTGCTCTCTGTGTTGCTCTTGTCAGTGCTTTCTGAGCCGCTATTAAGAAACAGCTGAACTTAGCTGAACCTGCAGCTACTGGCAAGGTTTTAGCAGCCTCTTTCTCGGAGTTAGCCATTAAATTGAGGAAGATGGTGGCCACTGGGGAGGAATAACAACCTCTGTGTTCACGTACCTATGTGCCCCTGTGCATAATAAAGAACTTGGCATATGAAACCCCTCCACATGTTTCCTCTATCTCTCAAGTGCAAGCAAAGCTATCTCTGAGACAGAAAGTCTCTAGCCTGCATTAACATGTTTAAGTCACCCTGTCACTAATGGAAAAGAAACAGCCAAGCAAAGGCCTCCTCTGTTTTGTCACAAAAGCACAAGGCCCTGAGTATGCTGGTGGAAATTACCATAATTGCATATTACTGAGCCAAAAATAACAGAAACTCTCCATTTTACATCCCATCTGACTTTAATATAAGCAGCTCAGGTTTCTGTAGGGATTATACTTTGTTTTGTCTCTGATAGAAAACTAGTATTTAAGTAAATAGTAACCAGAAGAATGTCAATTAGTTTTGCCGTAAAATAGTGCATGGCAAGCTAAATCAGGAAATTCTTTGCTGCTCACTTCAAACCTCTGGCCTACTTTTTGTGATTTCTCTTGTTAATAAAGTGGTGATTGAATTAATCTTGTGTTCAATTAACTGTAATATCATGAAAGATCTTCAATAAAAGCAAGAAGCAAAAGTACCAAATAAAAGGTCATAAGTTTTCCAAATATAGGTACTTATATGTGAGCATTAAGTGTCTGTTAACATGCTCCCCTGAGATCATAAGCCTGTGTACCTATGCTCTTCTGTAAAGAGCAGTGAAAGGACATTTTGCAACACAAATTCGTATTAGTCTGAGATAAAAAAGCAGAGCTATTTCATAAATGCTCATGTCACCCAATACAAATTACACCCTAATGCTTCTTTATCAAGGTTCAGAGAGTTTCTCACCCTTTTCTGTTTCCCTCGACTCCTGTGAGTGCTGGAGGCCTTGGACACAGACAACTCTCACAGCAGCTACAGTACCAAGGGGCTGTGGGCAACAAAGGTTGGCAGGAAGGCAGGTGAGGAAGGCATTAAGGTTTTGTCCAAAGTATGAAACATGAGGGCCATTAATTGTGCTGGCAGCAAGAAAATAGTTGATTGTAGGAAGGAGGAGGGTTTAAACCTGTCCTGGTTTTAATCTTACAACATTAATGACAAAACATTTTACTCATGGACACTTCTTTTGGTGCTCTTCTACTTATTTCTACAAGGTTCATATTGGTTATGTCTACACATAAAATATCTTTGCAAGTATATTAGTTCGGTTCACTGGTTTTTGTCTACCAGTTAGACCATCAAAATCTTAAATTCTCACTCAGTTTAGTGCATTCAAGGAGGTCCCTACCAAATCTCCTGGCAAAACCCATGGTGTTGCCAGTGCAAGCACTCTCAATATTAAAAGAGCTTATTACAAGGTCTGAAGTAAGGCTGGCCCCACTGGTCCTGCAGCCATGGATAATTATTTGAGGAGGTAGCACATGTCACATCAGCCAAGATGAAGAAGAGAAGGAAGGTGAGAGGTCAGACCATATTTGGCCAATATGAACTGATTCACTAGTAAGAGAGCCGAGTCAGTCAGCTGCTCACAGACGAGAACAAACCTGAGCCTCTGCCTCTCTGGGACCCAAAGTACTCCTGCAACACTATTATTTCTCTCAGCTCATATTTACATTGTGTACCTACAATTTACAGGTGATGGAAGAATGAGGAGCACAGCCACAAGCAAGCAATAATTTTTGACAGCAGACATAGATTTTGTTTGAGCTCTGATATTAAATGACATAGCTCCTGTTAGGACATAGTGCTGGAAGGTAGTGAGGCATCCAGAATTATTTCTGCAGCCTGTGCAGAACATGGGGAAGTACTAATTTCATGAAACAGATCCAAGAACTCCCCTGCAGAATGAAGTGCCTCTCTATTGTACTTTCTGAAGTTCAGGGGAGCTAGAAAAACAAAAGGCAAATACTTTCTTAAAAGTGTCAGGATGCAGGTCTCGTTAGGCCTCTTGTGCAAGCTGTCCCAGAACTGTGTTGCTTTCCTCATTCCCAGTCTGAAATCTGAGTAACGGTCTCTGCAAAATCTTTGTTGAATGTAAACCAAAACCACTAACTTCTGCTGAAGATCATGCTTGGTAGAATAAATAGGCTGTGATGCAAGTATCTGAATACCATTTCTTAAATGTTCTTTTGTTTGAACCATGTCTGTTTTATTAAAAATAATGGTCTTTGTTTTTCAATATAAAATTAAAACATGCAAAACATTGCTCAAGTTACAAATTAGGTACAGTGAGTTCAGCAGCACTGAAGAGGCCAAGGTTGCTGCGTGTAACTTCCGAAATTAAACCAGGAAGGAAATCTGCAGTTTCACCCTGAGAGAGAGCAGGACTGTCTCATGTTGTGTCTGGGCCCTGGAAATGAGAGTTGGGAAGTTACAGAACTGTGTTGAAAAGAAATTAAACCTTACATGCAGACCATTCTCCCTAGGAGAGCAAATTTATGCGTCATTGAAGAGCTCGCTCTTAAGTGCAGAGACTGAAACACTTCTGAGCTGAAGAACTGCTTGCTGTTGAAACTATTTTGCATGAAATGACCATGTACCTGCATATAATTAAAATCATTAATTGCAAGATGGATCATAGTTTGGTAATGAGTAAATAAGCTTGGTAGAAGTATTATCATGTAAAAGGATATGTAGAATATTGTCCCAGTATTTGCTAGTAAACCAATATACATAACTTTCATGCAATTATGAGGTGACAATACAAACACTGTTAGTATTATAGGCTATAAATGCTAGTTTTAGCTTTCATTTCACAATCTTTCTGCAGAGGTCTTCGCAATGTAACAGTGTTTTACCCTGAACACAGGGTAAAATTTCTGCTATTAACAAAAGCTATTAAATTCTTTAAAGGACTATTCTGCAATTATTTTTCAAGTTTTTAATTTCAGAAATCAGTTAATACAAGGAAAGGCTGTCTTTTGACTTTGGTGAGTGAGAGACTGAAACAATCAAGTTACATGATTTATCAAGACTGCCTTAATATTGACCCTTCATCATCTTGCTATTGCTCAATGCTATTTGCCAATAATTTCCAGTTAGAACATTGTGCCAAAGACTTCTGGAGCTTACTGTGATTATGGAGACTATTCCGTGTTACTACATTAACAAGTGGCTTCAGCAGTTGTCACCTCCTTGGAAACACTAGACTACAAAACCAGCTGGATCTTTTGTGTTGTTCCAGCTCCGCCTTATCCAGGATTTCCTTCCACGACAGACTCAAGTAGGTCATTCGCCCCATGGGACTTTCATAGGAAAAAAAATACAAGACCCTACAAGGCTTTCTGACGATAACTTGATCAAGAGACTTCCTCCGGCAGCATCCAATATTTTTGTCTTTCCATTTTCTCAGATGAAGGGAATCTATTCTTAACTGTCTGGATAGAAATGTGCATGCTTCAAGGATTCTCACATGGGGTCTAAGCATAGACAGCCCTGACACAGCTGCCCGGAGAAAATTGATTTGATGTAAATTCCTGTTCTGTAGCCATGCTTTTGGTTCCAGAAATTTTGTCCCCTTGTTATGAGTCTTACCTGATTTCACATGACTATGGAAATACATAAAATCTGAAGAAATACTTGGCTACTTGAAAGCAAAGTGCCATCGAGAGTGTACAGACGGGAAAAAGTAGAAAGGAAGGCATGCACAGCAAGGTCTGCATACATGCAGCTTCCAGGCAGCAGCACTCTCAAGGTTTCAAAGGCAGAGTCTGCATTGAGAAGGTGCGTTTAACCTCTTTTGAAACAGAGATCCAGCAGAAGTCCTGTCCCAAGTAGCTCCTCTCCTTGTTCATTAACTGACTGCATAATAAACTCTTGAGTTCTCATGAGGTTGTGTCACTGAACAGGAGATAAACAGCCAAGTAATGTTACTTAAAAGCACTTTTTTGACCTAACAAAGCAGTGAGATTGATCCAAGCACAAGAGGTTTTGTATCATCATGGCTGGCACAGTTTACAGACAGTACATTCATCTATTTTTATCTACTACTGGCATCACACAGGCAAAACACTGACTTAGCATTTAGCCTTCACACTTATTTTTTCAACAGAATATAGAGGGTCCTTGTGTGAAAAGAAATCTAGGGACTCTTCACATTTGCTTTTGCAAATAGATTAGCAATAGTCATTTTCATGGTCTTTCAGAATGTTAGTTTTTCACAGTACATGGGCAATGATTGTGTTATAACTAATGTTCTTTCCTATGAGTTATCACATTAAACTGAAATATTTAATTATGGATATGTTTAAAATGCCATGAATTATTGTGCAGTATTTTATTCAATAATATTAATTCTTAATTATTCTACTTCCTTCATTAAGTATAATTATACATGTTAGCTGTGGAAAATAAATCTTTCCCTTTGTGAAGGACAGGTGTCTTGTATTTTCACCTCTGCTGTTTAAAAATTGCAGATTAGTCCATACAATAAATAGTACAACACTCTTAGCATGCTAAGAACAGTAGCTGTTCTTTAAAGCTTATCCTGTCTGTCTACTCAAGTGCTCAGTAACAGCAAGTTTAGCCTTATATAGAAACTTAAAAAGCAACACTATAATATTTCAGAGGTGCTTCTTAAGAAATTAAAGTGTTTCAGTAGGAAAATAAAACAGTGTCAACTGCACACATAACTTGTTAGATAGAAACAGACTGACAGTGACTAGGTGATATCTCAGCTACAAATTTATCCTCACCACATCATTATAGTCTAAAATATTGCACCTTAATCTTTAATAATTAATTATAAGCATCTTGAATTTTTAAAGATAGATATATACATACATACATAAGTAATACAAAGATTACTGAAAGAGCCTAGAGCTGCAAACTGTCCATAGCTTTTCCAATAGGATAGCATAAAAAGGTCATGAATGGATTTGGGTCAGTGTTATTTCACTTTTTTGAAAACCTCATCTAAAGCTCAACAGAGTCTTTGGAAGTTCTTCTTAGAACATTCCAAATACTCAGTTACATTAGCAAATATTTTGGTTAATAGATCAAGTTTAAAAATTCAGTTAATACTTGCCATTGATAGCATTTATATTATATAAATATGTTTATCCATCTGTGAGTAAAAATTATTCTGCATTTAAGCCTCTTTACTTACATAAGTAAGTAAACTCTTTTCAAATATTTCTTTTCAGATAGTGCAAGGGAGTCGAATGTCAGCCAACAGGGAGTTGATCATCAATCAACACAGATAAACACATATAAACTCGTATACACACACAAATCATTCCTGCATCCTCAGTGCTTTGGCATACCACAGCATTGTTGTCATGCAAGCCTGAGTGAAACATAATGACAGAATAAGTGAAGACAGCTCAAATTAATCTCTTAATTTCTTGTTTAGCTATTGAACATCCTTGTAACAAGGATGAGGAAAATGAATAATTAATGCATCAGAAGAACAATTTCCTGCTTTGCTTCTTTCCATGTCACTATAAACACCTCGAATTTCTGCAGAAAAAATTGTTCTTCTAAGAGTCTTGTTATTAGAGCCATCAAATCTAAGCTCTTATGAATAGATATGTGTTATGTATATTCATACTGTTTCAGATATGTTCACTCTAAAATTCACACTCTAATTCATAAGATCAATGAACATTGATTAAAAAATTAAGATCACCATTTCCATTAGTATCATCTCCTGTGGAGCATATTTGTCCCATCCAACAGAAAACCTAACTTTCAGTTACATCAAATTAAATTGTATGTTGCATTGCTAAAACACAGTGGCCCTGTGCTTTGTTATGCAATCCTTCTAATATTATTTGCTTTGAATGCCATTTAAAATGTGTGTGCTTTCAATACTCTGAGTGAACAGATAATCCATTGAATTTTTGCCTGTTATTAATTACAATTGTCCACAAAGTGTCAATAAGTACTAAGAATTCCCATCTCTCTTGTTACTTACTTGGTCACTTCCAAGCCAGATAACCATCTCCCTTGTAGCTTGAATATTCAGAAATTTTCTACCTCATTGCCTCTAGTGGCCCTTTAGAAAGGGAAAAATAAATTGCTGGATAACAATCAGAGGCACCTGTCTGTCACACAAAGTAGCTAATGCTTCCCTCTTGACTGTAACCTCCTGAGCTGTGGACTGCATTTCCTTCACAGCTCCTGTAATAGGAGTTTAATTCGATTTTTTTCTGACCATTGTGGTTTAGGAATGGTATTTAGTGCCCCCTCCACCAGGACTCCGAAACCACAGTGCCTCTCGCTTGCTTCCCCTCCTCCTCTCTTCTGGCCATGGATGGCCAGAGAGGAGAACCGGAGGCACAAAAGGCAAAGATCACCAGTTGAGATAAGAACAATTTACTGGAAACAGCAATGAGATAAGGAAACAAACAGTAACAGCAACAATATCAATAACAAAAGTGTACAAAAGACAGAGTGTGGAGCTCAACCCACCTGTAGCTATCCCACCCAAACCGCTCCCTCTGGCTGGGACCAGCATTACACCACTGCTCCATCTGCCACGCTTGCTCCACCAGAAAGAATGCCCTGGCAATGACATAAGATGGAGTTGAATAATATTGGGGTCCTGGCCACACCCACACTCTTCCAGCCTCTTCCCCTTCAAAGGTACTGCAGAAAATTAACCCTATCCATGGTTAAAAACCTTGACAATGACTATGTTCAGCTGGGAAATGTTAAATTAAAAAGCACATATTATGCTAAAAAAATACTACCCTTCTTTACCTGCATACATTCTGTGAGTTTAAAAGGAAAATTAAGCCTACATTTAATTGACTCTTTCTTGATTCTTAAACTTGCAAATGTTATGCTTCAATTTCCAGGGATCATCATTTATAATTTAGTGTGCCTTGCTCCTGAGTCAGTAACACAGATTTACTAACCCCTGCATTATACAACTTGTACCACATTTAATTAGGAAATTCCATCTGATTGTTAGCACAGTGCATTATGTAAAGAGCACAGCACATTAAACTATTGAGTTCCTATTTGACAACCCACCTAGAAATATTCCATCCAATGTTACAAAATTTATGACTGCAATAAGTGACTAGAAAGAGTCATTAAAAGGCTGTAGATTTCAAAGCTGTGAATGCACTCATATTTCAGGGTATGAAATACATGTTCTGGAAGTTCTGAAACAAATGTACATTTCCTCTAAAATCATTAAAGTATTTTTCTTTCATAGCTGTTGCAACTATAAAAGATCTATTAATGTTTAGGAAAGGATGTAGGAGAGGGGAATCCTGGCCAATGTCTGATGAAGGGAAGATTTTGTGCAGCGAGAGAAAAGAAAACATATTCTTTGTACAAGCTGAACAGATTATTTCAATACTCTTGCAAAGCAGGAGTATGTATTTTTTTAAGTAGGTCCAGACATGAGAACCTATATTTATACTTAATTGTATATCTTATTGCACATAAGTGATAAATTTTTCAGATAGTGAATACTGTGGTCTTGACCCACTAAAGATTAATCATATAATATCTGCCTGGGCTGTGAGTTAAAAGTCTTTATAGTCAGGGTTATTTATTTTAATGAGACATTGGTGGGTTTAAAATAAGGTAAACCTGCTAATAGGATTGTTAAGGTCAATGAAGTTATCCCTGACTTCAAGCAAGCTATGTACTTAATGAGCTGGCTGACTCATATTCTGCATCTGAAATTTTGATATTAAATTGAGCCCATGTACACATTTTGTCAGTGTCTCTCGAGGGTTTATGTACATGTTAAAATTATTACAATTAGAAATTATTGTATTTTGGGGACATAAAAAAACTTGTCCTTATGTAGAAGAAGGAATAAAAAACTAGAGGTAAAAAACATTTAAAGATTCCCCCAACTCTAAATGGCAATTATAATTCAATAGATTCTTCTTTTTAAAAATGGTCCAAATTTAACGATATTTTTAATATTTTTTTTCCAAAAAGATATTTTTTTCCTTCCAGCATAAAAATCACTATTGACATATTGCAGCTGTGTTTTCACTTTGATGTGAGTATTCTGCTGTGGTTTTTTTTTAAGCTTTTTTAAAATCCTTTGTTACTGCAGTTATGTGAGAAAGGGAATCTAATTTTGGGTTTGGAGTTTTTTTTAAAGCTATGATTACTATGAGAGGGAAAGTCTTGGGAGTACTAACTTCAATTTCAAAACCAAGGGAGACAAGAAGAAGAATCTTTGTTTCTTTGATACCATGCAATGGAGGTAGCAGGATGTCCTCCTGTGCAGCAGTGTATACACTCAAGCAAGGGCAGAGGAAGGAGACAGACCAAGAGGAAACAGTGGAGAAAAAGAGAAGAGGTATAAGGATTAAGAATTAGGCCACATGCAAGATTTAGGAGTCGATAAATGGAAGTGATGCGTGTTGCACTTTCTTCTCTCGTGAATAGAAGGGAAACCATCAACAGAACAGATATGTTGATAGCTAGTAAGGAGTAACTGATGTGCACTTGAGCACATCTAAAGCAGAACACATCTTTCCTGGAAGCCTAAACAGACTTAGCCTGAAATATTGGAGCTATTAAAAGTATCACTGTACAAGCTGACAGCTGGGTAACAGCTTTATAGCCAGACTGGCAGAGCTGGCTCAGGGCTTCATAGAAAATGTGGAAATCTATAAAGGCAAACTTCACATCCTGAGAAAAAGCAAGGGAAAATCCAGTATTTCTGACAACTTTTATCGAAGTAAATTGATTTCTTTGAAAAAAGCTTTCCCTTTAAGTAAAGCTGGACAGCAGGAGAGAAACTAACTCAGCACTGTGGATTCTGAAACGTGCATGTCACTTTGGGTACCTGCACCCAAGTTATTACTACAGGTCTGTTTTTAAAATAAGTTACATTATGCTTTCTTTTGCAGGGAGAGCCCCATACAAACCAAATCTACACACTGAGTTTCTTACCAGGGCTATGCTCAAGTCACCCAATAAAATATTAGCCAAGCAATAATATGAGTATTTACTTGTTTCTTGGCAGTTTAAGATGAGAGCTCTTTCAGTAAAAGCAATGAGCCTTTCCTGCAATGTAAGTGCTCACAGGACATAATAAAGTTGATTTACTTTCAGAGTTTAATTTGAAAGTGTTGCATTTTAATTTAAATAAGTTTTCCTCTCTAACTAACAGGTTAGTTAGGCTAACCTGTCCCAAATCTGTTACAGATAGTGCTGTTTAAGAATGATCAAATTTCTGCTCCTCTCCATGAGTATATAAATATGTATGTTCTAAAATATAAAGTCATTTAATGAAATTATGTTAATTTATTAAAGTCAGTGCAAAATTGTGGCTAATAAAACAGCAAGGAGAAGAAGAAATCTTCTGAAGCAGTTAGGAATAAACATTGATAATCATGTCATAGCTAATTGTTAAAATTTACTAAGTAATTAAGAATTTTTACATTCCACAATAGGTCAAGTAAACAGAACATCCCAAATTCACAGGAATGCCTAGTGCCCTAGCAGGTTCTGTGGGCAGACCTTCAGAAACAGCTCAAAATCACAACAAACTCTGTGTGTTCCTTCAAATTTATGGCCGTCAAATAGCCTCAAAATCAGTTGACATTTATAATCAAATACCTTTCCAAAAAAAGAAAAAAAACTCTGTATCCAGTGCTAACAGGATGAAAGCTGGGTAGGCTAACCAGGCTCCTTCAAGGGAAGAACTATAATTTAGACACAAAGGTGAAATCAAGCTGTGATCAAGCTTAGTGAAGTGTGACTGGGCAGTCCATAATAGAAAACAAAAGCATTTCAAGTTGCATCCTGGTTGTAACTTACTTTTAAATTGGTATTTCTTCATCTGGTTTTGCCTTGATGCTTTTTATAGTAGAAACTGCAAGAAAACACTAGGCAGCAGCCTTTTGTTTCAATATAACCAGTTTTCTTCTTATAGGCCAGGAAGAGATTAATATTTTGTGTATTCTTGAGAATGTTTGTGTTTTGAAGACTTTGAATGTTTGGATTTGCCAAAGTTTTCAAGACTGAAAGATCTGTGAAGCTCTGAAAGAATCAATGATGACCATTGTGACATGTTTCTGAAAGGAGACTGGATGAAAGTACTTTTGGAACACGAGAAACTTCAGATTGGTCAGCCTCCAGCCTGTGCTGGTACTTGGGGTTATTCCTCCCCAGGTGCAGGACCTTGCACTTGCCATTGATGAACCTCATGTTGAACCCTCTCTTCCCAGCTCTCCAGCCTATCAAGGTCCCACTGAATGGCAGCACAGACTTCAGGTGTGTCAGCCACTCCCCCCAGTTTTGAATCATCAGCAAACTTGCTGAGGGTGCAGTCTATCCCTTCATCCAGGTCATTGAGAAACAAGCTGAGTAAGACTGGACCCAGTATTGATCCTTGGGGAATGCACGGACTGCAGGCCTCCAACTGGATTCTGCTCCACTGGTCACAACCCTCTGAGCTCTGCCATTCAGTTCTTGATCCACTTTACCTTGTCCATCCATTTCCTGAGCTTACCTACGAGGGTGTTCTGAAAGAAAAGCCCTGCTGAAGTCAAGGCAGACAACATCCACTGCTCTTCCTTCATTGTCCCATCCTGCCATGTCATCATAGAAGGCTATCAGATTGGTTAAGCATCACTTCCCCTTGGTGAATTCATGCTGACTACACCTAAGGACCTTCTTTTCTTCTAAATGTTTGGTAATGATCCCCAGAATGACTTGTTCCATCACCTTTCCAAGACTGGAGGTGAGGCTGACTGGCTGGTAGTTTCCCTTGCCCTCCTTCTAGCCTTTCTTGAAGACAGGAGAAACATTGGCCTTCCTCAAGTCCTCAGACACCTCCCCTGCTCTCCATGATTTTTCAAAGATGATGAAGAGCAGCAGAGCAACAATATCTTCCAGCTCCATCAGCACCTATGGGTGCATCCTATCAGAGCCCACAGATTCATGGGTGTTAAGTCTGCTTAGTTGACCTCTAACCCAACCCTCTATGACCAAGGGGAAGTGTTCCTTTCTCCAGACTTCTTACCTCTGAGGTCTGGGACTGCTGAGAGCCATCCTCAGCAGTAAAGACTGAGGCAAAGAAGGCATCCAGTAATTCCACCTTCTCTGTGTCTTCCATTACCAGAATACCCATCTGATTCAGCAGCACCTCAACATTATCCCTAATCTTCCTTTTGCTGCTGATATACTTGTAGAAGCCCTTCTTGTTGTCCTTGATGTACTTTGCCAGTCTCAATTCCAAGTGGGTCTTGGCCTTCCTCATTGCATCCCTGCATACATTGACAATGTTCCCATAGTCCTTCCACATGACCTGTCCCTTTTTCCACATTCCATAGATTTCTTTCTTGCCTTTGAGATATACTAGGAGCTCTCTGCTCATCCATGAAGGTCTTCTGTGCCTTTTCCCTGATTTCCTTTTCATGAAGATACACTGGTCTTGACCTCAGAGAAAGTAATTCTTAAATATTAACCATATCTCTTGGACAGCCTTTTCTCCCAGAGCCATAACCCATGTTTAACACCATGTGTCTGTCCTTGGGTAGATCTCGATACATTCCAGTGGCCCTTTCACATAAAGAGCTACTCCGCCACCTCACCTCTCTGACCTGTCCTTGCTAAAAGTACATAGCCATCCATGACGATACTCCAGTCATGTGAGTTGTCCCACCCTGTCTCTGTAATTGCAATGAGATCATGGCCCTGTGACAGCACACAGATTTTCAGTTCTTCGTCTTTATTCCCCATGCTGTGCACATTTGTGCACAGGCACTTCAGAGAAGTAATCAAGCAAACAGGTTCCCTAGAAGGGAATTGAATAACATCACAACTTTTTCTGCTGTTTTCCTATGAAATGAAGTTCTGGGGAAATTTACCTCACTCCATGAAGAATTTGCTTTTTAACAGATTTACTTTTTATAAAAACAAGAATATGGAGTTAGACCAAAAAAGCCTTTGCCTCAATATCCTGTCTTAGACAGTGATTGGTATGCTTTGGGAGGTATATGTGAGATGGAAAATGCAGAAAGGATAATATTTCCCCTGATACTCCATCTCAGTTTTCAGCAATTAGGTAATGACTTCCTGATCTGGAGGTCATATCTGGACCATCATTCTCCATCACAACTGCTACAAATACCACTCAAGAAGTCATCCGGTCCATTTCTGTTGAATCATGGTGGTTTTAACATACAGGAATTGGTGCTAAAGGAACACAATTTGTGGCCTCATACATACACCCTACTACCAAAGAGAATGGTTCCACAAACAAAACAATTCTTCCAGTTCATGTATTTTTTCATGATTCGTGAAGAAACAGAGCAACATAAAAGTCAGGAGCCTGTGAAAAGGGAGGCTGAAAGAAGGAGCTAAGAAAGTTAAATTCTTACAGGTGATTTGCATATTGTATTGAAGTAGGGAAGGCTTAAATAAGGATGAAAACAAGACAGATTGGGAAGGAAACGTGTTCCTAGAAACAGGAAAACATCTTTCCAATTGCTTAAATCATGCATGTTCTAATTAATATAACAAAGGGGTTGATAAAAATTCAGGTATATCAAGTGAAAAGAAAACCAGTGTAGACTAAACCAGAATTTGAAGGTAACACATCAGAAGATAAAATGAAAACTAGTACTAAATCCTTCACACATCAGAAGAAAGCCACAGACTTAAAGCAGGGACAGCTGATCATCAGGATATAATACTACACAAATTATTTGCCTTGACATCCACTGTGGAAATAAGAGGAATTCCCCTTCTGTAATCTTCTTGTAGTGGGCTCAGCAAAGGGCCTGTTTGAAACTGAAGTGGTTGCAGGAGGGACATGGAAAAAAGCAACAAAACAAACACTAAAATATGACCAGGCCTGGATCATGTGCCCCCAAGAGCTCTAAGAGATCTCAAGGATGAAACAGCTAAATTACTAACAGCACCATCTAACTTCTCTTTTAAGGTTCCCGTGGTGCCTGAGGACTGGAGTGTAGCATCTGTGCCATCACAGATGTGGTATTTTTTTAAAAGCTCCTTTGGGATCAAGAAACCTCTAAGTTTGGCTTCTTTACTGAGGAAATTGCTACAAGTACAAACCAAGTGTAGGATTAGTGGATATCTTGAGAAATACGGCCTTCCTGGGAAAAGCTAGTGTGGTTTCAGTAAGGCGAATATTTACCAAGTCTTTGATCAATATTCACACATACCAGAACTACACTTCTTGTTTGCACTTGTCCTAAAAAACCACAGTAGAAGAAAATAGATATAAACAAAATAAATTTGAATTCCTTTTTGTTATCTAAGAGTTAGAAAAAAAATTCCCCATAAAATATCGTATACCTTTTATATATTTGTATATAGTAATAGAATAACATTTTTCAAAGCTTTTAGGAAAGTAAAGTTTCCAGCCATAGGGAAAATAAAAGATCAGATTATTTTCTGTCCCAGGACATAACCTCATGAAGCTCAACAAGGGGAAGTGCAAAGTCCTTCAGCTGGGATAGAACAGCCCCAGGCACCAGGAGATGCTGGGGGCCATCCTGCTGAGAAGCAGCTTTGCAGAAAAGTCCGTGGGGTTGGACACCCAGTTGATCATGAGCCAGTAATGTGTCCTTGCTGGAAAGAAGGTCATCCTGGGCTGCATTAGACAAAGTGTTCCCAGCAGTTTAGAGGAGGTGATCCTTTCCCTCTTCTCAGTACAGGTGAGGTCCCTCTCTAGAGTGCTGTGTCCAGTTCTGGGCTCCTCAGTGTGTGACACATATTAACATAGTCCAGCAAAGGGCCACAAAGATAATTAAGGGTCTCAAGTACCTTGTGGGTGAGGAAAGGCTGAGAAAGCAGGGACCCTTCAGCCTGGGTAGGAGAAGGCTCCAAGGGGATCTCACTGATGTGTACAAACACCTCAGGAGAGGGTGCAAAGAGGACAGAACCAAACTCTTTTCAGTGGTGCCCAGCGACAGAGCCAGAGGCAATGGGCATAACCTGAAACACAGGAGGATCCCTCTGAAATTCAAGAAACACTTCTTTACTGTGAGACTGAGCACTGGCACAGGTTTCTCAGAGAGGCTGTGGAGTCTCTGTCCTCAGAGATATCCAAAACCCCTCTGGGCAACTGGCTCTTGGTGGCTGTGCTTGAGCAGGAGAGATTGCACCAAACAGCCTTCAGAGGTCCATTCCCACCTCAGATATTCTGTGATTATTTGATATCCTTAATGCAAGAAGAAAATGAGAATGGAGAAGACACAAACAGGGGATTACCTTCCCAATCCACAAACTTCTTCAGCCCTGGATAAACTGGTATACCTTCATGACCAGTCTACTTTTTAATCATTAGGAGAAACATCTCCACTCTAAAGTCTGCCAGACCAGCTTTGGACTGGCATTGCTTTCTCTCTCCTTTTTTGTCTCTATTGATCATTCCCTTCTTGTCCTGACCATCACAAGCAGAGCTATCCTGGCTTCACTTGTGCTGAGAAAATTTAGTCTCAAGACCAGGCTGTGGAAAGAGTCTTTCCAATTTTGGGGGTTAAGAAATTCCTTTTCTCCAAGCTTTTTCTTTCTGATTAAAACCGAAGAGTCTTATTTCATTGAGGTTGCCTGAATCTATATGGGTTGCACAGGTCACACATATTTTTTTCCATGCCTCTCTATACTCTAGCGGTTTCCTGTCAGAAAAAATTTGCAGGGGAAAATTGGCAGTGCATTACTTTAAAACATGGAAAGTTCATGCTAGTACCCAACATTTGTACCAATCTAACTCCTCTCTGATCAATCTGCCATTATACACTTTTTACTTACTTACTTACATTCATTGTTCCTTCTTTTACACAGCCAAATTTTATGCTTATCTGACATTTTTAAATGAGTTTACAGAGGAAAAGCAACTCTAGGTCACAGTTTGTGGTGGGGTATTTTTCATTTTTATCCAGGAAATCTGACTTGAGCTGTTACAATGCCACCTCACAGTTTAATTACTTTGGCTTTAAGAATGCAGAATAACTATCCTGAGTTTCTGCCTTCCTGCAGCATTCAGCTGGAGCGAGCTGTTGTAGTGGTGGTGCCTCCAGTCTGCAGCAGCCCTCCAGCTGAACTAGGCTGGCCAAGAGGAAATAACTTGAAAGAATTCATAACTAGGATCTGTTTGGCTGATAAATAAAATGTTTTTCTTCTAGTTTCTTTTAAGCTCTCTTTTCAGAAGCAGCCTTCTTGCAATACTCTAACCATGATTTTAAACAACATTTCAGGCTTGAATCCTACTGTGTTATTCTTAACACCCTTGTGCCTCCCTGCATGGGCCAGGGATAGAGCTGGCTGTACTTTGTTGCCCAAATCACTTTCTTCTTCGTAGGTGTTACCTGGATCAAGCTCCAGCAATAAAAAGGAGCATGAAAGACCTGAAGCAGAACAGAGCTGCCCTTCCAACTTAGCATATTCTGTGATTCTGTGATCAGACCCCAGGACCTGAGAGATACATCAAGTGGGGAGCCAGGCAGAGGGTTCTTGGATTGTGGGGGAATAAAAAAAGAGGGGAATTTCACATAGGGTTTCTGCAGCTGTTCTACAAGATTTACACCTTACAAACAGTTGGATATTGAGGTGTACAGAGACCTGTGAAGATCTATTGATCCCTATTCTGAAAGCTTAATAATACCATGACACTTAATATTAAGATGCCTTTTTTGTATCTACTGGTCTTGTCAATTGATAAACACAAGCATTTTCTTTAAAGTACTGTAAGTGCAAGGAATTTTATGTTTTATAAAATATCTTTCCACTCTCTAAAATGTGGTATTTTTAACCCAAATAAACTCTGTGCATGCCTAACAATAGCTGAATGCCACAGTTTAGAGAAGCCCTGTGCTAACATTTGTTTTGGCAAAGTTAGTTGCCTGTGCAGTCTGCAGGGAGTAGATTAAGCCCAGGTAATGAATAGAGCAGTTCCATGGGAGAGAAAGCTAGAAAGAGTAAAGATTTTGCATTAGGGGTTCTCATAAATTTATAGCAAGAGTGTGTGTGAGAGCATTTTTCTCAATGGGTAGGTGCACACTGAGAGAGAGAGACAATCTTGGCAAAGATTTTGGCTGCTGTGCTGGACTGACTAACATCACCAACTCACACTGAATATTACCATCTGTTATTAGCAGCAGTCAGCATGTTGCTGCTGACTCTGTATCACACATTCGTACCCAGCATACTTACCTAGGATTCACAAATTCTGCAGGCTTTCTCTCAACTTTAGTAAATCAAATGTAGACAGTATGTTTGGCCCAATCCAGAAGGAGGCCATTAATACACATTAATACATTGTTTTGATCAATGATACAATAACCTCATTTCCTTTATCTAATCCAGATAAAGGGATATAGGCACATTATACAAACAACTTCAGGAACAATTTAGTGCTGCTAGAGAAAGCAGGCAGGATATTTGTTTTAAAACCAAGGTTTTCAGATTCCTTTTTGGCAATAATTTTATGTCTTTCTGAAGGCTCACACTGCCAAAAGCCCATGAAGTGCTGCATTTTATGAGCTCTGTTGATTATCACAGCACTGGAAAGCTCAAAGGGAACACGCTCTCTTAGTGCTTCTGTCACCCTGGAACGCGTGGGTGGTTTCTCCCTTACCTCTGTTTCTCATAAAACACAAGCTGCTAAAACAGTTTTGTTTTGTCCTTCTGTTATCCTTCACCAGCATAACTTTATTTAACTGAAATTTCCTGTAGTGCTTGTTAAGCATTAAAGATCTTTATAAAATAGCCATGCAGATTCCAAAGGGAATCTAAAGCCATGTCAATATAATGAAAGTTCAAAACTTCATTACTCTATGTCCAATGAATGGTGTGCAATTTTTTGCTAGTGAAAACTCCAGCCTGAAGAGCAGAACCATAAAATGCAAAATCAGTAAGTGTAGGAGCTACCAGAAAGTTGCATATTAAAACTACCAACTAAATTAAAATTAGGAATGCTAATGCTATTTTAATTAAAGGGATTCATTTGGTTGGAGGGTAAAGTGAACTGGATCATTATTTTTGATCACTAGAAGACAGTTTACAGTAATGGGATTTGATAATGGTTTTGCTGAAAGCAAGGAAAAGACACTTATAAATGATTGTCCAAAGTTGCATTTGTATGATCCACTACTGTACAATCCACTGTGTTTGCATAAGGATATAAAGAGGGTTAGTTTTGTCCTATTATTGTTCTGTTCCAAAGCAGTTACCAGTGGATTTGCACAAAGGACTTCAGCTGCAGGCAACTTCAGGGACTTTGTCGAAGGAAAACAGGAAAGTTGGCTTATTTGCCTCATTAAGTATAAGCTGTTAAATAGCAGCCATGGCACAAACTTGCAACACTAATTTTTAGAATATGGCCATATCTGCATCAGATATGATCTGAGCAGGACACTAACGTGAAGAAAAGTGAGAGGTTCAGTGCAGAAGGACATGAGCAGGTATAAAGACAGATACACTGTTGTGCTAGTTAAGGTGATTTGTCTGCAGATATGTCTGTTGAAGACAGCTAGACAGACAGATTTATGTATTTTAATACTGTTCATCTGAGAGAACTTATATTTGCAGACATCTGAAAAAACTTCAGTAGACCCTTTAATGTGCTTGTCATGGTTAATCTCTTCTGCAGACCTCTGAAGTCTAGGTTCACTTATATCAACCAAGATAAATTTGGCTACAAAAACTAGAAATAATTTATAGATTCCAAAGTCAGTCTTCTGCAAAATCCATAGAATACAGGAAGAATCACTTGTTCTAGAAACTTTACAGTAAATAAATATTGTGTTAAACATCATAGCAATAAACACTGTTTCTAGCACCAAAGGTTTAGACAATGGAGCATTTCCTTTCTTTTTCTTTTTAAGCAGTTTTTCCTTCCGACATTGAAGAATATTATTACATTTTCAAACTGACAACACTTCGTAGCTCATTAGGTAATTATTTAATATTGTTTATTTTTTCTTTGAGGAAGAATTTCAGATTAACAGATGACTTTGGGGAAAAAACTCTATCCTTTGGTTGTTGCTACTTACTCTACTGATGGCATTCTTATTCTTCTTAAATGACTCTATCCTCTATTCTAAACATAAAATAACACCGGAAGGGATTAAGTAGGATCAGCCTGTTGAGAAAAATACTGAGTATATAAATAATTAGTCAGTTCCTAATGCATTTGTTAATTTTGAGGAGGTCTTTCAGTTTTGCAACTGTACAACCTCACCTCACAAAGCACAGTTGTCTGGTTGTTTCCCCAACAGGCAGCACCAAGACTTGACTTTCCCACCACTCATGTATGAGACTAGAAGATAGTTCAGCTGTTCAACAGCCACTGTGACTTCATGCAGGCATAACCATGTCCTTAACTTCTTTCAATAGCACTTCATAAGAAAACTTTGAAATTTTGTTGGCCCTATGTTTTTGGCCCGCACTTAGTCTCTTGCCTGCATGGTATGTCAAGTTAGGAACCACAGGACATCATCTCATCACATCCAGATCAGCTTTGCCAAATTTCAAGGCATAAATAGTATCAGTGCCTTTTTTCCCTTTCCTTAGGTTTTAGGGGGAAAATGCATCCACAGTCCAGATGTAGTACATCGTCTGAGTGGTTATATCTGAGTTTTAAAGAGATTTGGGACCTTGACGCCTGAAGTATATCATAGCATTGAAAATAAAACCCAGTCAGAGACGTATGAGTCAGAAAAAAAGTAAGTTGTCTAAATAGTTATTGACACATTCCTTGAAAATAACTAGAAAATGTCAATAATGTAGTTATCACAAATAAATTCTGAATGTTTTTCCTACTTGCATTGCATACATAGTATGCACTAGAATTTTTCCTAGGATAACTAAACAGTAGGTTGGATTCCTCTACATCTGAACAATAAATTCAACTTCTTTTATTTCTTAAGTCTGTAATTACACAAAACACTACAGTATATAGTATATATATATCTATCAGTATATAGTTACATTGAAAACCTTATTCTGGAAACCTACACTTATTACAAATAAAGCTTTATACTGTCACTACTTACTTGCAGAGATAAGACTGTAACAGGGTTCTCATCTATCTATCTGGCAATATCATTTCATAAGATTAAACATTTTGATTTGTGTTGCAGATGTGTATCAGCAGCAATTACTAAAAGAGATTTTAAAAACGACATTTCCTTGCAAAGCCAGAAGGAACATTAGCTTCATCAGCTTTACAAATCAACTTATTGTTAAATTTTTGTCGGGGTCTCCCCCACTGCCATGTAGCCCTGGGGGGGAGGCATGAGGTTTCCCTGCCCCTGGTCAGCCTCGTTCCCCATTGGTTGTTTTGTGTTCCCCTGCACGGGCAAGGACCCTCGGGTCCCGTGATTGAGCAGTTCCTCGGCAGAGCCCCGGCCATGCGGCTGGAGAAATAAACATCTCTGAAACATCTATCAAGAATCAGTCCATAGATATTTCTTTTCCACAGCCTCCTTGTTTGATATACACGTGTTACAGTATCCCCACTGCAACAAATTTTTATTCAGATTATATGCAAATATGTGGTATTTGTTTTTCCACACTCTACTAGCATTCTATCTAAGCACAGAATCAGAGAATCACAGAATGTTTTGGGCTGAAAGGGACCTTAAAAATCATCCAGTTCCAACCCTCTGCCATGGGCATGAACACCTTCCATTGGACCAGGTTGCTCAGAGTCCCATTCAACTTGGCCTGGTCAGGCCAACAAGCATATAGAACAAGGTTTAGTGACTTGTAAGTAGGTCTTTTTAGTTGTCCTGAGGACAATGCTGACAACCTCAGGACCCTGTTTTCATACATTCTATGTCTAATTTGGATTAGAGGTTTATTATTCTACCTTTCTGAAATCTGGAATAGGAAATTTATGGAGGAGCCTGCTCAAAGAGCAAGTGATGCCTTGATGAAGACGTTGGCATATGCATCCACTAGAAATTCTCCCAGATTTGTTTTTTAATCCTTACCCATACAATTTAGCATGCTATTGCTGCACTCAGTGTTGTCTTTGTACTTCTAAGTTTACTCACGCAATCAAAGCTCATCAACACAAATGTTCACATTGAGGCTTTTATTAAAAATAAAAGGGAATGATATAAAAATTGTTGAATTGTAAAATGGAGAGAAGCTAGGGCACATGAGGAAAAAAAGTCCCCATCAAAAAAAAAACATCACTGAAAATCAATCTAGAACTTTTACCAGTACTTGGAACACATTTGGTTTTGTTCGACACTTCAGCAGGGTCCACTCCTTATTTTTGTCCTCTGGGTGTCTCTCTTTTAATTTTAATGACCCCTTACACAGTACAGTTTTAGTCACAGATGGATGAGGATTTATTGTTATTGTGAATAAGAATTATTCTGAAGGCCTTCAGATTGCACTAGGTCTTTCTGTGAACAACCTTCTTGTTTTGAGAGCTTATGATTAATATACAAAAAAGGATAATCATGTATGAATTAGGATAAGTACCACAGCAATCAAAAAGGTACAGTAATTTGTCATGGATTTGGCAATATTACACATTTAAATTAAAAGTCTGGACAGTAGAGAAAGACATTTTTCAAATTAAGCCCGTATGGGGTTCCAAGCAAACTAGAAGACAAAATAGGAGTTCAAAATGTTATTATTATATTTTTCAATAAGGAAATCACATTGCAAGAGGTCTGCTTAGTTACACAAACAGACACACAGAAAGGAATTCAAGGTAAAAAAGGCCATGTGGCTCACATGAAACAGAAACTGAACAGAGATAAACTGTTACATTCTTGACAGAAAAGCAGGAGTGGGAAAGACCAAACCAAGATCTAGAAAATATATTATTCTCTACAAGATTTAGGAATCTATGCTTTCTCCTGCTTCTATAAGAGAGAAGTCTTAGGTGAAATACCACAGCAAAGGGATGAAGTAGGTGACTAAAATTCCTTTTAGATCTGTTACCACTGCTATTGGTATTTTTTGAACATAGGAACTATTTTGTGTCCTACTGGAAAATCTGTCTGGCCAGTGTCAGATAACTAACAAATCATACTATGCTTTTTGAAGTCTGTCTGTACTATATTAAATGTGGCAAAATATTTTTACATGTAGCACATGTCACGTTCAATAAGCCCTTGGGAACCAGGAGGCAGGCATTTAGTAATCAGATTTGTCTGTGGCAGTGCTCTGTCACTTTTATGAACTGTTCAAAAACTAAAATTGGATCAGTCATTTGAGTCTAAGCTCAGATTTCTGGAAACACATAGTTTATTTGTATCAAAGATAGTTAATTTTATAGGTGTTTACCTAAACTCACTTGTCTGATTTAAGATGTGCCAACACATTTTTTATCATACTAATTGTGTTGATCAGAATTTAGTTCCCACCATGCTTACACAGATTTGGCAATACTGGTGACTTTGGTCTCCGGAATAATTCTGTGCCTAAGGATCATGGCAGTGCTGGTGTCTGCAGTGATTTTCCTGGCAGGGACTGTGTTCTCTTATTGCATTATCCGTGCCTTGCAGAACTGCAGTTTTACTGTTTCTACTTCCATCAGCAGTTGCCTGAGATTTCTCAGATATATTACCTGTTGCTTGTACTTTTACCTCCACTTAAGCTCTCATTGCTCAAAATATGTCTCTGAAAGATAACACTATGGTAGACTGATTTGTTAGACTGATTTTTAGCTTCTCACTTTTTCTCTTTCTCATTGAAAATCTGTCTCAATGTTTCTGTTTTGTCTTTACGGTTCCTAATGCATGTTGTACTTTCTTTGTTGTAACTTCATTGTCTGTTAACTTTATTGTGTGCAAACTTCGTGTTCTGCATGATTGCTTTTTAGTGTAGTTTAGGTCTCAAATGAACTTTTTTTAAATGCAAAATACTTGAATATATGACACAAACAAGAAATTTTTCATATTCTGTCTTTTTCAATGCAAATCTCACACCGTACTTAGATTTACTGAGGACAATTCTCTCTTTGGAAGTTATGTACTGCCACAGGAAATCTTCTGATTTTTAAACTAATTTTTAAACTGGTAAGCATTATTGTAATCTGTGTGCATCACTCAGACTCGTTTGTCTTTGCAAATACAATCAGCAACTAACTCAAGATATGGGTTCTTCTGTCTTCTCATTCATAAAGTTCTTTGCTTTCACCTTTTATCACAATTTGCCTTTATTCTGATGATTGGGGGAAATTACTTTTGCTGGAAAGGTATCACTGGAATAAATTACCATTTAGAATTTAGAAAAAAAAAAAATGTAGAATAAAATCTCTTCACAATAAACATGGTTCTTTGGCACTTAGTAAACCCAGTTTTAACTCTCTTTACCAGTATAGAAGGTTAACAGCTTAAGAGCAGGAATGTAACTGCATCTCCTGTTTAGTAGTTTAGATACTACTAAAAATGTATATTTGAGTGGTTACACATAATGCTTTTACACCTGGAACATGTAATAAATTTCGTCTTAAGTTTCTTTATTTTCTCCATAGTAAAAAGATAATTTCCTCAGAATCAAATTATGTTGCATGTTTGTATTCATTTTAAATCACATAGTTCTGCAATTAATATCTGCTTCATTTTGTATTACACTCTGAATCACCACCGCACTGTTTCTTCAGCATTCATTGTAAGAATGAATGAATGGAAAAATTTATCTTTTGCCCATCTGAATAAATGCAAGGTGATCTTGTGGCTCATTTCCTGATCCATCTAAAGGAAATTTTGTCAATTTAGAAATCTTTGTTTCAGGTGGGAAAAACTGCCCCATTTGGGTGTTCTTTTCTCATCACTGACTTGGAGAAAGAGACAACATGGACAACTAGCTTTAAACAAGTGTGTTGGTTTAGAGTGCCAAAATAAGATAGCATAAATCCTAAGATGTCCTACCTGGAGAACACAAGTAGCATTGCATAGATTTTGTTTTCAAACAATGGTTTCCTATTTCTGCTGATTCCACAGGTTTAAAGTTACCCAAGCTTCCTTTTAACAGCACTTCACTGAGTGTAATGACACTCTGTAAACAAACCCTGCTTAATCTTTTCTCCTTTTGCAAAGGAGAAAATGGGAAACGATTTGGCAAAAAGATTGCCATTTTTCAACTTATTGTAAATATGTTCTCTATTGGAAGAGCTGCACAATTATGTAATACATCATGAATGATGTTGTTTCATTAAAAACATTACATATGATATGTTTCAGGACTTCATTACCTCTATTCCTATCTGAGACAAATCATACTTTTAATATACACCCATGTTCAGCACTAGTCTGGGTGTCTGTGCAGTTTCAGCTCCAATATTTAACTGTGTGCATTTCTGTTAGCATGTTTTCTCTCACAGAATATTCCTTTGCTTCAAGGAAGGTAGGTATCCCAAGAGATTTATTGTTTAATGCTATAAACATCACACAGAACCTTTATTTATGTTTCTATTTGATTTTTATCTGTATTTTTAAACTATTTTTAAAAGCCCTATCCTAAATAAAAGTGGTCTTATAACTGAAGGTGCATTTGTTTCAAGGAATGAAGTCCCCAGAAATTGTGTTTATACTGCACAAGTAGGCATGCCCCACAGAAAATATGCATTCCTGCTTCCATGACCATATGGATCCTGTATGTGTTTCCATCCTCCCTAGGTTGGAAAGG
This sequence comes from Aphelocoma coerulescens, assembly GCF_041296385.1. Taxonomy (NCBI): domain Eukaryota; kingdom Metazoa; phylum Chordata; class Aves; order Passeriformes; family Corvidae; genus Aphelocoma; species Aphelocoma coerulescens. Next base: position 116,138,980 of record NC_091015.1, on the reverse strand, counting down.
AGTAGGGTCTCATCCTGCTCAAATTCTGCCATCCAAACGTTCAGGCAGGGTATCATAGGACCCCAGAGACACTCCCAGATGTGCTTATGTTATAGATAAAATTATTCAAACCAAATCCCATGTACCAAATGGCTGCAAGGAAACATCAAGTGAATGTGTTGGGTGGCCAGAAACAGCTGTAAACTACAGAAAAGTTTAGCATTAAGAACTACATTCCTTTTAGCTCTGGAGCAGAAAATTGAACAACTTGCAACTTGCAATTTTTCTTCTTCTTTTAGCTCTGTTTAGCTCCATTTGGCTGGATCTAGCTCCATCACAGCTCGTGAAAAAGTATTTTGAAATATATCCAACATTGTTTTACTGAAAGAGGATCAGTCATCTCCTCACTGAAGAGGTGAAATATTTACCTGACTAAACTATTATGTTATGTGCACTGTAATTACCTAAATGAATGCAATGACTTTAAAATTACCAAATCAGCTTGAATAAACTAATTAAAATAATATAAAGATTTGACCTAGGAAAATAAGGAAGATATTTTTCCCCATACCCCTAGGTAGAGTACTAAGAAAGGAAATGTCTTGACAGTTCAAATAAGACCTAAAGATTAACACATTCAACGAATTCTGAACAGTAAGAAAATCTAACTTCAGGACACAAACTTATTAGAAACACTAAGGAACCAGATTAGTTAGAATTTGTTATGGACAACAATCAATTTATTACCAGAAACCAGACATTTCTTGTAAAATTTTATTACCATTAGAATATCAGTGCTTTTTGTACGGCCACTTTCTGAAACTTGTGAAGCTTTCTGTTTGCACTCATGTCAGGAGGAAATTAGTTGATACTTCACCTGTTTTTCAATGCATTTCAAAAACTACATGCCAAAATCCCTTTTATAATTCTGTGGAGAGGAACACTGACAACCAATTTCCAAAACGATTGAAACTGTAAACAGAAAAACAGGAAAAGGAAATAGAAACTCTCTGGTTTCTAATCTAATGAAGGATGAACCTTAGCTGAAATTTTCTGCAATCAACACCAGTTTATCAAAGAAGCTGAGTATTCAACTGAGTCATTGGGCACAAAACTCTTGGAAATCCATCCTCAAGCTGTGATTTCTGGAAACTTTTCATCCTGGCAGTTTAAAATTAATGTACATCTGTACATTTTAGTCTCAGATATCAGACTGGCACTTCTTTAGTTAGGAATCTCTACTTTTTTTATAGAAAGCTTGTAGCTTGTAAAATCTTATTAAAGTTATCTTTCTGTTACCACTACTGTGATGGAAAGGTGCTGAATTTTATATAATTTTCCTTAAATAGTCTACAAATCTAAACTATTTTTTGCATGTAGATTTTACATTGAATAGCTTTATATTGGCAAGAGTGAAAAGGCATCTACATGATGGACAGCAATGTAACTCTATTATTCAAAGCATCTCTGTGGGAAATTCCTAGCACATGCTTTTCTTCCTGACACAGTTGTTTTTTAACAGCTGTGATCATCGGCTTGATTATCTTGTTTGTTATCCATGTGCGAAGGATACATCAAATAGAAGTGATTTTGTGAACAATCTACTTCCCAAAGTGCCTGTGCCTCCTCTTGCATGTTTGCAGAAAAATCAGAGCTTTTTCAGTTGAACATCTGTCTGCAAGAAAAGTTTTGAAAACACCCTGCCACATCAGATGGCTTTCTTCGTAAAAATGCCACTGCTGTTCCACAAATGATTACACTCATTTTCTTCTCAGGACTCAGCCTCCCTTTCAAATGTTGCTAGGATATCAAGTGCTTGATCAAATTTAAAACAGGACTGCTTAGGATCACAATTTGTTAATACATCAGCAAATTCCTTTCAGGAATGTGCTGTTCAGCATATTGCGCTCTGGGATCAATTGGTTCCTGTAAATGAGGTCATGAATCACTTAATCAGGATACAATCCTGGAAAACACTCCAGTGGTTTGGAAATCTTGGCATTCCGTGTTTTTCATGTGCCTGGGTTTGCTAATGCCATATTCAAATTAATTGGTACAGACAGATACAGCTGTAAGATTCCACATGACAATATGCTTTTTTACAGCAGCCATAAGCAATTGCCCTAAGGTGGTAAAGAGAGGTACAAACCAGAGTCACACACACACACACTAATTAATTCTGGGTTCTGGAAATAAAAATACCTACCCTGTATGAAGTAATAGCTTACTTCATAGGTTTCTCAAAAAAAACATCAACTATGTCTGTAAAAACATTAGTTGTTTTTCGACCTTCTCATCCTTTATCAACAAGTGATTCCTCTGTTATGATCTTTCTAGCTATCAGAAGTTAGAACAAACACAGCACTGGGCTAAACAGACTCAGGAAAAATAAAATCAAAAATACCTAAGCATTTATGTTGGACTTAACAGAGTTAAGCCTTGGTTTGGCAGTAAACTGTAGGACATCTTTCTGCTCTACTGCCCTCATTTCACATTTGCATGTTGAATTCAGTGCTGAAACTACTATGAACTTCAGATGCCCTGTAACTAAAACAAACTGTCACATTTAAACCAAATTGGCAATTATAACTGAAGGATTAAATTAAGCAACAGAAAAATAGCAAAGTGTTGGGAGTCAAGAGCTCCATTCACACTGATCTAAGGAAAAAGAAATGTCATGTTCAGAATCTATTTCCTATCAGACTTTGGCAGACAAAGTTCTTATGACTGTTTGCATGTCATAAGAACTTTTCATTTTTCAGAAAAAATAATCAAAATCCCCTATGATTGTTCTGAATCAATCCTGTTAGAGAAAACCAGCTGAGACTGCTTTAAGAATGAACAGGATAGTGCTGGACAAGCCCGTGTTTCCTAGTCAGATTAAAAGGACTAAGCTCTTCCTTTGTGCTGTTCATAGTAGATCATGGGAATATCTCCAACCCTCAGCATATTCATTCACGGGGAATCTGTAAATATGAAGTATCTCCTTGTGAAAAAAATACTCCCTCACCTACATTATCTGTATGCCAGATTCCCTTTGGAGTAGGCTGCTAGAAGTCTTGTTGGTGAATTTTGGCATCATGTTCTCCTAAAGCAATTCCCTGAGTGCTAGTGTGCTCACTCCAGCGTGCTTGCTCTCGTGTGAATAGATCTTCAGTTTAGTCTCTGCTCCTGCGATAGGAGACATTACATTCCTGCTAGAAATGTCCTTATCAATCTTCTTGACATCTTGACATTATCTGCACGAGGGGAAATAGAGGCCCTAAAATACCTTGTGCCTCTGGACAATCCTGTCACCAGCTGTAGAGTGAGCCTGTCCTCACTGCTTTTCCTTGCTGTAGCTCTTCAAAGGTTTTTAACCTCTGCTAGACAAAGACAGCTAAGCTGCACTCTACATCCAGTAACACTGCCTGCAGCCTTCTCACCAGCAGGTGTTCATCACAACCACACATTCTCCATGGGAATAAAGCATAATGAAAATCACTTTCATCGAGAAAAAAAAAAAAAAATCACCTTCATTGAGCTATTAACACAAAAAATACATCATGTTATTTATTTTTCCCAAATAGTTGAAAACATATTCCTAAGCAGAAACTTGGGTTAGACTTTCATCTCACTGGCCTAAATCTATACTGATTCTATTACAGTCCTTGGTCTTACTTTTACGTATCTGAAAGAAGAACTGGGCCCTTGATATATTAAGACAGCCTTGAAACAGCTTTCAGACTCTAATTAGGAATCCACTGAAAGGGAAAAAGAGTTTGTTATGATAAATACTGACAGAAATGTATTTACACAAGCCAAGCACTCCTGGTGTAATAACACTACCCACCTGTAACTCAGCCAAACAGAAGGCTAATGCCAGACAGGGAAACAAAGTGGGATCAGGAGGCTCAGACAGAACAGGAACCGAAAGGCCGTTTGTCAAGCAGTGGCCTTTTCCTTCGCCAAATATTGGCTAGGAAAAATCCTTATATGTAATGGATCCATAAAACAATTAGGGGTGAAAGACTGAATGATCTAGCTCAGCTTCATAGATCAGTTGCCCTACAGAATATTTCCTCCCTGCAGTCTCTCCTCTGACTGGAAAAACAAGACCCAAGGATTTATGCCTTAACTTTACAGTCTCATTCCTCACCTCAGATATTCACAATTACCAGAGTTTCAAAGGAACATGAAAGAAATTCAATATTAAGTTGTTCTAGGAATAATCCCACAAAAGTTTGTTTCTACTTTTTCAGTGCAATTTATTCTTCAATATGGAGTATATATTTGATTTAGATTAGGCTTGGTTTTAATTAATTTCTTTAGAGGCATGGTATATTGCAATCATGTATTTTATGTCAATTCCCACCTCCCCCCCAATCAATTTGACCTAATTAGGCAATGTAAAGAGGTGTGATGGAAGAATGAAAATTTTAAAAACAGTTAAATTCATACAAGTTTCACAAGAACTGTCACAGAACTAGAGAAGAGAAACCCAGTCAGCAGTCTTTCTGTGCAAAAGTTAACTCATTATCCTTCATGTTTTGCCTGTTGATGTGCCAGATGGGGCATAAACTGCTCACCAAGCTATGGCACATACCTCCAGAGCACGATGGAGTAAAGAGGGCAGCTAGAATTGCTGAGGAATTCTGAGAATTCTCAGAAAAGATGCAGAAGGATGGATCTGAAGATATTGAGGCAGATTTCTGAGGCTAAGGTACATGTACAAAGGACATGAACCATTGGGAAAGAAAGTGAAATAGTTTGACTTTCTGTCATATGAAGGCACAGGGTAATAAGCCATAGGAAAAGATCAATGTTCTGCTTCCAGTTCTGCCACAGCTCTGTTGGGTGTATTACCAGGTCAGTTAACTAATCAGTGCCCCAGACTCCTATAAAATAGGGATAAAATGCTTACTTTACAGGTCATAGAGAGGTCATTCACTTTTGCTGGAAAAAGGCTTTGCAGCATTTGAAAAATCTATAGAAATGCAAAATGTACGTGAATGAAACACAGAAGTGAACTTAGGCAGACATCACATCATCCATTTAATGTCATGAATTGACACTAGAGTTGGTCCAGGTTCATTTCTTATCAAAATTCATTCCGTGAAAATCTCCATATTAAACCATCAAGCATCAGGCTTTTCCTTTTTTAGCATGCCTTCTTGTTCTTCAATTGTGGAACCTTGCCAACCATCTCCTCTGACAAATAGGCCCTTGAGGCAACCATCTGACACTGAGTCCAGCTTCTGAGAAAGACCCTTCACCCATCCTTCTCTGGATCTTCATGCAGTTTTGCACACATGGCATTCACAAATCTCTAGCACTCTTTTTTTTTTTTTAAATCTAAAACTAACCACCATCCTGAAAGTAAAAGGTATCTTTCCCTTCCTTAAGGGAACCTTTGGGAGTACAGCAACTATATTCAAGAAGACACGTGTTGCCATCTGGGCCTCTCCTATTGTGAAAGCTGGTCCATTTGCTTCCATTCTCCTCCTGTCCAAAGTTTTCCATGTCTGCACGAGGTTTGCTTCTTGTGAAACCTTATTTAAATCCATGTTTTACCTTTTGGCTTCTGTGCACAATGTTTGGCATGCTCAGTAGCCACAACAGACCAACTGGCTGCTCTGGTTTCTGTAGGAGAGATTTACCTGATTTTCAGGATATTGTAACCGATTAAAATGTGATATCTTATTATTATATCCGACCTGGAAACAAGGCAAGATGTTTTTTCAGAAGCAAGTTCTACATATGGATATAGAGGCATTTAGGTGACAATAGATGTCAGAGAAGCAAGTGCAGGTTAAAATAATGAATTCAACCTGTAGTTGAAAGTCCTCTCATTACATTCACCAAAATACTATACCTGTCTCTGTTTTCCTGGACAGCTCACTACATTTCTGATCAGATCAAACAGACATCATTCATGTTTGGCAAAAAACCTTTTATGTTTGAAATACCTAGCATAAGAATATTAACAATAAAAAAGTTTGGACAACTGGGGTAAAGAGAATGAGGATTATGCTACATCCTTGTAGGCTCACCAAGGATCTTTAGTATGGTAGCCACTGACAACTGTTGGCATGTGGTGTGGGGTGTAATTGAAGCTTTGTTAATAATTAGAGTAGTTTTACTGGAGTGCTTCACTGCAGATTCTTGAGATTTTGTGGAGGTCATTCTTCATACTATTACAACTACCATAAATACCTTCACTTGTCTTACTAACTCTCAAATTAGCAGCTGCTATTCCCTTTCTAAAATGACCTTGTCCACTCCAGGGATGCCAATCCTTAAAATAGCACTATGGGTTAAAGAATTGAATTGGTTTACATTTGAATTTTTCCCTCTCAGTGACAAGAGTTTCTCATCTAGCAAATTTGGTTTTGCTATGGCTTTTGGTCCTTTCATCACACTTGGAATAGGTTGTCATTCTGTTACCTCATTCACCAAAATTTGGTAAAAAGGTATATTAGATGAAGATTCATTCAGAAAACTACTCTTAAAACCAGCAAAGATCGTTTCATGGAAGTTAGCAAAGTAAATCACTTCTGGTCCTAGAGCAACCTGATTCAATTCTTCCAGAATGGTCTGACAATTACAAAATACGATTAATTACAGTAGAAAAAAATAAAGGATGCAAAGGCTTGTCAATACTAATTTTTTTATAGGATGGGTAAGCTAAGTTCAAAATATGGATCCTGTTAAATACCAGATCTCTTAGTACAGAATAGTAACATTGTTACATCAATTTATATTTTCATTATAGGCACTATGTTTAACTGGCCTCATTTTATAGGTTATTCATATAGGTTATTCATTCTTTTGTTCAAGAGTTTGACATTGTTTGATTGATCTCTCCTACACTGAGAGCCATCTGCCCACGTTGTTATAAGCAGCAGGACAGCAGAAATTGACCATTTGTTACTATTACAAATGGAAAATATTATGCTTTCATGATGTCCTTAAACCAGACACATCTAATTCTGTCCTCTATAAAATGTAGCATATCACACTTCATTATGCTCAGATCAACTAATTTCTGATTTTATTAGAAGCTCAGCTCTCTTTTTAGCCCAGGGATGTTGAAAAGTATATTAAGTTTAATATTTCGTGCAAAACTAGGTTATGTAATGGTTTCACATGTAAAGTAGGTGAACAGATGGATTTCTGCTCTTGTGATCTGAACTAGATTAAATTAGAGCAAGATTTAACTAGGTTAAATTTCATGGTTTTAATAAGGTCATTTAGAACAAGAAAAAAAATTAAATAAAGGAATCGTGAATTCCATCACCAAAAAATGTAATCAACATCAAGTTTTATTTGAAGGAAAATAACTAGAACTTTATAGCAATAATTGAATTTGTTTTTCTAAGTAGTAATAATAAAAGTTCAAGAACATACTCTGTGCTTGATAAGATATCTTCTAATGTTGGAATTTTCTATTACAAGATTAATTTTTTCCATTCACATCTCATATCCTGTGTGACAGAGGATTAGCAGCTGCCCATAAACAGATGCTTGTATTTGTCACAGGTATTTTGGCCCACAGCCAGCAGTAGCCAGACAGGTGTTTTATGGAAAACCCACGTCCGCATCACAGGAAGAGGCTGGTGTCTAATGACTGCCTAATAGCTGCTCCTCTCAGACAAAATTAGTATTAGAGCCACATCTGCTACTCCTCTTGTGTCCCAGTAGTTGCATTTGAAAATCAACAACTTTCTAAGCTAATACACTTTTTCTTGATCAAGTTCTTCAGGATTTTTTCATGCATCATGTAGCTGATTTGTCACATTGCATGATGCATGGACTAAGTTATTCTGGCTAAACTCAGCTAAATGAGAACAGGATTTAAATAGTTAGGTAAATTTATGTTTCATTAAATAGAGGTCAAAACATATTTCTTCATTCTTGTTGTTTTGAATATGGATTTTGGTAGGAAGAATAATAAACATTGGCAGTCCATAAACAGTGATTTGTATTGTCCAAAGGCTTAAAGATTAATTTTTCACACTGCAGCTAGCAATGAACAAGCAGACAAGGACAGAATACATTCCTGAACAAAGCAAAATGCTTTGGCCATTGGCCAAAAGTTTTTCCCACAATTTTGCTCTTTAAATGTAGTCAGAAAATCTTCCAAAATCAGTGCTACTATTCTCAAAATTCCTTTAGATATGCAACAGGGGTGCATCAACTAAGAACTTCAGATTACGATTTATTTTTTTAAGATTATTTTTCCAACAAACAAATTCTAACCTACTCAAATTCTATGACTAAATCTGATAAGATTGATGGGAATTTAAGACACTCACAGCAAAACACATGTGGGAAAGAGCAAAGTAGACAAGAATGTTCCCTCTTCTAAGGGAAAAGCAGTTGACAAAAAACCCCCCAAGTAATGCTGAAATGCCTCCTAGGAGCAGAGTGAACTGTTTTGGTTGACTTCGAGGAGAGTTTAGTGAAAAACCCAAAATCCTTAAAAGGAAGTTTTTATCTCAGTTGTAGACTTCTCCAGTGGTGTTTTGGGGGGTTTCTCTGTGGCAAGGAAATTCTACTTTCATTGGGATGTTTGAAAACATCGTCAAGAAGAGGAACCACACAAAATCCTTGGAGAAGAAGTATTTCTAATTCTGATCATATTTTTTTTGATCTTATGGGGAGATAAAGGGAGTATCTCAGGTTGGAAGACCAGAAAAAAAGAAAGATTTTAGGAAGAAGAGGATAGATCATCTTTGCTTTTTAATGCTTCAACCCAGTTCTTAAACAAGAATTACTTTGATCGGAAAAGTGAGACGAAAAATCTCTGTTATGCCATGATTCATTTGCTCTTGCTTATAAAAGAGCTATCTAGGAACAGTTAATTTTTTTTTTTCCCGCTGGCTATTTTTATAAGGACCTTGAAAATCAGAGGTTTTAAAGGTGTTTTAAAGAAAATATATCTATGAAAACATTTTTCTTTGCCAGTCTTTCACACCTTTGCAGTCTTTTTGACCTAATCCAGGAAAGGCTAAGCTAGTCAAATTTTTATCACAGTATGTTTATCTTTAAACAGGATCTGAATGATTATGTTTTGCAGACAATCAGATTTGAGGGATTCTAATGAAATTTTTTAAGCTATTTCGAATACTCAAGAGGATTCCATAACTTTATTTACTTTACACTTTCTTGCATTTTTTTAATGTTTAACCTTTTACTATTTTAAGTGGCCTGTATCAGAATCTATTCCAGTGTCACTAAACAAAGGCAGTAAACACTTATCTGAATTCTCCCATTTGAAGAAAAAAAAGAGAAATTCCTTTTTTTTCCGTGACTTGTTCTGCCTGTGTCTGGCAGCCTTTCTTGGAAGTTATATCTGCCAATACTTGCTGGACTTGAAGTGCTAGGATAAGGTGGTGGGTTTTATTGCATAAGCAGAACCCATTGTGTTATGAATCCATGGTAACACTGTTCTTATCAAACAAGAAGAAGTAAGTTTAATTGCACTGCCAAGTACTTAATGTGCTGACACTATTTTCCTTTTTATCAACTTTCATGTAAGAAGGAATGGGATTTGGATAGATCCTAGTAATGTATGTCACTTCTGAGTTCTGGAGGAGTGTAATCAAATCTGTAGGTGTTCTAGAGGCTGATACACCTTCTCATCATCTAGCCTGTAATCTACATGAATGCATCAGAGTATGGAGAAGGCCAGTAACAGCAAGATATAACACATAAGATCAACTGCATATCATTCCATATGTGTCTCAAGTATTCCCACATGCTTTAATATTTTTTAGGTTTGTGGCTTTATTTCTGATGCCAGTTTCAACTAAGTTCAGAAAACCTCATCAATTTGCACTATCAGGAACAAGTGCTTTCTGATAATGACAGGGTTTAAATACTGTGTTAGTGATGAATCAATTGAAAGACTGTTCCATTCCATGAACTGCAGATGCACAGACCAGGGCCTCTGAACAGCTCATTTCTTTCCACCCTTTTCAGGATTGCCTGGAGACCCTGGGAGAGAGTAACAAGAAAAAAACATTCCTACATACTGAAGAACATGATCAGTGAAAAAATCTTTGACAATTGGATGGGAACAGTCTGTGCTAATAAATACAAGACTAGATAGGATGTAAAACCAAACTACAGTCCATCCCACAGTGCACATTCAGGTTAAGTGAGAAAAAATTGTGAGCAAATAGGTGCACACTTTCTGCAGCTGCCTTTTAGAGTTAGATTTCACACAACATTTTGCCATTTCACATGATACCACCTTAGCTCCACAGTAGTTCATTACAGTATATAATCATGAGCTGTGAACTCCTGCAGCCTGTTTTCAGTACGTGATACAGTACTGAATCAGAAACAATAGCTCACAAGACTAAACAAAGTGGACTTATATAGATGAATAAAAGTAACTGTGAGACCATAGTAAACCAAGAATATTAATAGAAGCATAAAAAAATTATCAGCCATACCTGCCAAGAATTACGTGCTGAACTTTTATCATTTTGCTTCAGCAAGGTATTTGGCACAGGAATGCTTAATGATAATCAGTGTTGGTTTCTGGTTTATGTTTAACCTCTGAATGTGCTAACCAGGAATGTAGGGAATCATTCTGATTTTGAAATACAACTGAGTAGTTATGTGGGAGGGACTGTACAGAGTTGTGGTCATGAGGTAGAAAAATGATAGGGGAGTATATTTTGCTGTGGAACTTTCCTTTAATGCCATCCTGGAATATTATTCATCTGTGCCATCACAAGCAAAGCTTGCTCAGGCAAGAGATTCCTAACAGCAACAGAGAATACTGTATATGATTGGCACAGTTTTAACTCTTCCAGGTTTAGCTTAGTTCTGTTCCCTTCTGCAGAAATGCTGTACACTGGGATTGTCCTTCTGGCACTTTCAGATTGGTTGTGCAGGGCATCATTCAAATGCTGCCATTGAGCTGCAGGACAGGACTAAAATCTCCCTTAGTCTTTATGTTTTAATAGATGCACAGTCTTGTTTTATTTCATTCCTTTTACAAATCACAGGTTTCTCTAACTGAATAAAATTACATGAATAGTCACTGTTTACATACTTCTTCTGCTTACTGAAAGTCAGCTGTCATGTAAGAAGGTTTCATATGAGTAATACATTTGAAAGTAGCAAATTCTTCAGCTTTGCAAAACCAGCAGGGCTCCAATATGTATAAAAGCTTTAGTTTGCTAAGATTCAACCTGGAATGCTCAGAAAAAAGAAAGAAGATTTAAGAATAAGGTTCATTTCAGGACTTTTCAGTAATTCCTCATTTATTTACCAGAAAACCCTAACAAAGTTCCTCTTCAGAGGGACAATCTGTTATGAGAAGTAGTTTGGTGGAAGATTTGAAAACTGAAGGACTTTAATTTCTTTTCATTGTCTATATTATGATTGACACAGGAGTGTGATATTAGACTCCTAGCACATCTCTTTCAGCCAAAACATTCTCTGTGTTATTTATATTTAAAATGGCATTTCAGCTTCCAGGGCATCCTAATTTTGTACCTACACCAGAGAAAGACCTCATGGTCAAGCCACTATTTACCAGTGCATTCTGATAATATTGTTTCTAAAATCAGATGACACATTGTGAATACTGGTTTCAAGGACTGGTTAAAACCCTCAAGGTTATGCCCTCCTTGAATCTTTGAATTTCCAAATAGGAGGATTATTAAAAGAGCATGATCAAGGTTAGTGGCCCCTAAAATTAGACCTCACAGCTGTGTTTTGACTTTGCTGTCAGTGTTTGAACACAAAGATCGTTGGTGCATTAGGACTTCTTTACAATAAAACAACATCTTTTTCTTCCCAGACTACCATACCATTCTTTAGAATGCAGGAAGCTCAAAGTACAGTATTTGTATTTTACATATATTCCTGTATCAGTTCATGTTGCATACTAACTGATAACACAGACATGTAAGGAATTCCCTTAGAAAGCTTTTTGGAGGCAGGTAACTCAAACTGTCCCCTAATTTTAGAGTTAGTCGACTTTTTCCCAGTTTAATTTATGTTAGATACCACTGTAAAAGGGCATCACATCCTATTGATGTGATGAAATGATACTTCTAGATGAATTAGCTCTGAAAACCTAAAGAGATAAGTTGCTCTTATCCTTGCTTATTTTTAATTTGAGCACTCACATATCACTCTTCTGCTTTTACAACAGTTTCACTTTCTAGGAGGACATAAGTGTTGCTCTGAATTACAGTGACTTCTAATGACCCCAAGGTTATCTAGAAACTGAGGCACTGCTATGCTGCATTTGCTCATTGCATCTGTGGTGCCCTCTCCAAGCCAAAATCCTGTGTTTGGTGGTGGAGGTTGGTGATCTAGGACTGGGCTCAGGTAACATTTGCTCAGCAAAGGGGGACAGCATGCCCTCCACAGAGAGTTGGCCACCTGCCCTGGTGACAGAGTCTAGTTGAACCACTTGACACTCTCTGATATCCAGAGGGGCACTGAGATCAGTAAAAGTGAGTTAAAAAATTCAATTTTAAGCAAATAAATTCAACAAATGGAACATTTTATAAACTTGTGGGAAGATGACAACCAAGTGATAGCATTTTTACTTCCACAATGTAAATAGACACTTGGTTCACCATATGCTTATCTGAAACTGAGGCACCTGAGACCACTGTTCAGCTTTGGAAATGCTCTCCTCTCAAGGATGGTTAGCTTGAAGTCTGCAGTAGAGAGCAATCTAGACCATGCTCCTGAAATCCCTGTAAGAGCTAAACCACTGTTACCTTAACACTTTGTTGCTTCACTTTTCCTAGAAGCCACCCAGCAACTGTCCCTAGATTCCTTTATTCTGTGCCAAAGGGAAATAATGTGGTGAAACAGGATTTACCAGGCTGGTTACATCTCTGTTTAAATGTTAGGAGAATTCAAATTTCAACTTCAGTATGTGCTTTCCCTTGGATACACTGGGCTTTACTGAGATCTTTGGACTGCAGAGGTATTAAAGGTTTTTCAAAAGCAGGAATCCTGTGTTCAAATCTGAGCATATATAAATATCTAGTTGGGGGTTGTTGTTTTCTTCCAAAGGTCAGTAACGTAAATAGTCATGTGAGAGAAGGAAGTGGTAAAAGGCACTAGACTGGAACTCTAAGCTGGGCTGAGCTCCTGGCTCTGTTTCAGCTTGTGACTGCAGGCAATTCTTATTGGTATAGTATTTCACTGCCTCAGCGGGCTGCTATTAATGAATGTCTGTGTCTGAGGTCTGTGTTAAAAGGGATGAGAGCAGGGAGTCCCCTCTGTGAAGCAGCAACAGGGATGCTTTCTGTGCTCAGGGCACCTCTTTCAAAGTTGACATGGGTGTCTCAGCACAGCTCTCCACAGGTAGTCCAGGCAGTTACCTGCTTCCTGGGGCTGAGCTTCACTTCTTCTGTGCTCACTGCAGCTATAAAATTATCATTTCAGACTATGAGAATCAGTTACAGGACTATGAAAATCAGTCATGGGGGGAAAGAAAAAGACCTCATAGTTCAAGAATGAGGGGATAGGGTTTTTTTCTCCCGAACATATGAATTCAATTTCAGAGAGAAATGAATCTCAGACTGTTAGCACATGAGGAAACATATGAGAAGTCAGAACAAAGGGCCTCTTAAATGATAGTCAGTCATTCTATCAACCCATGACTGTAGCAGAATGTTTTTGTTGTAAAACAGTTGTCTGACACATGCTTGTAAACCTGCCAGAAAGGATATACCACCTAAACAAAACAGAAAAAAGTGGGGTTCCAGTTAAATATACCCCTGATTTTTCATAACTTTTGTTTAGCTCATGCAAATACCTAGACAGTACTGTTAATGTAAAAAGGGCACCATTAAAGTTCCTCTGTTTAAACAGAAATGGTTATACCACTGACATCACCAGCTACGGAGGCCACTGCAAACCCATTCCATCTGTAGCTTGGCACAGCAGAGGAGGGAACAGGGCTGCTGCAAGCCCTCAAGTGGGGATCCTGATGAGGGGTTCCCTCTCCTTGGGCGCTGCTGCTTACGTTGGGCTCATTAGCCATGATTTTCAGGGCTGCAAAAGTGTCTGGTTAACTCAGTGCTGGAGGAGGCCCTGGGCCTTACCGTGGGTATAGAAGCTATGGAAAAGGAACTGAAAGGTCACACAGTGGGAGGGACCTGGCAGCAACAGGAATGGAATCAGCCTAGAAAGCCCTTCAGCTCAGGAAAGCCAAGTGTTGAGTAGGTCCTTTGCAAGCACTAGTGAAATTACTAAGAAAAATTAAATTATTCCAGTAAGCTTAAGGTATGCTTATGGCTATGCAAATGGAACACGAATTGGCAAGCTGGGACTTCCAGAGCATTACAGAAAAAAAACCCCAAACTCCAAACCCTAGAAATTATTTTTAAAATTAAATTAAAATTAATCCATCATAAGTGATAGCATAGCTCTCAATCCTAAGACATTATATGAATCCGAGTGCTCTTGTTCATCTATATATCAAATTCACATATTGACTGGAATTTTGAAAAGTGAAAATTAGGAGGTTAATATGGGGTTAAATACTCATGCTAAACCAGTCTTTTTAAGTCTTTATTATGTTTCCATTCTTTGTAGAGGAAATACAAAACAAACTGTTCTCACTAGCAATCATTCTTCAAATTCAAGGAGGAAAAAATATATTCTGTCAGGCATATAATGTAATTGGTTGGTATAATTTCATTTAATCAAAGCAATGTTCATGAGCATTAATAGGTAAGAGGAGAAAGAGAATGAGAACCTTTGAACATATAGTTTATTTTTTGTATGAAGTTCACTATCTTACATTGGGATCCTTGTATAAAACAACAAAGATACATAATTTAAGGTCAATCATCAACAATGTCACATGGGAAAGATAGGATGAAATGGGGATCCAATAACTTTTGAAGACTGTTTTAAGAATTTATTGAAAGCTATTTAAAAGAGCTCACTGTTAGAAGGATAACATCTCAAAGTACTTGGACAATAATGAAGCAAAAGAATTCAACCTTAACTAACTTGTTAGAATTCTTTGAAGATATTACTGCCACGATAGATAAAGGGAATTCTAATTTAATTAGGTTTTCAGAGGATACTTAGCATTGTTCCACATCAAAGATTACTGGATAAAAGGTACAGAACAAAGACTAAGAGCTAGAGTAGAATAAAAATTGTCTCCCAAAGAACAAAAGAGAATGATGTATAGCTATTTTTAAGGAAGAAAAGAGATCATTACAAATGGCAGGGTTAGTTGAAGAATAAGTTTTAAACATTCTGAAATTTTTGAGGCATGTGTAGTTTGAATGGGACTTTTATAAATCAATGGGCACAGCTTCTGAAGGAGTACATTCACTTCGTGCCTCACAACTATCAGAAATTTACCTGCCTCATGCAATATGACAGATGTTTCCCAGTTGATTAAAAACTAATGCACAAGGGAAAATTATGGATTTCTTCCGATATTTCTTGTCCTGTCAATGATTAAGTGGGAAAAGAAATACTGAAGTGACATCTCCATGCCAAACTAGTCAAAAAGCATGGCCACAGCAACCGTGGTTATCTAAAAGTCTATGAGATCAGTTTTCAGACTAATCTAAATTGGCACAAGAATTTTAAAACTCAGCAAAGTTGTAAAGCATACACAGCTATCAGACGAAAGCTGTGTGCTCACTGTCTGCACTGGCCTTTAAAACTACAGGCAAAGAGATTAGAGTTTCCCCAAGTTCAAAACTTAGACGAAAGTGGGAAATGTTGCCATCACAAGTACTTTATGCCAAGACTTTACGTAGTGCTAATGGAAAAAGTGCTGGAAATTTAAGACCAGTTCAGCATGAGTTAGAGGAGCATAGCGAAAAAAGAAGGGAAGTGAGTTTCAGATAAACAAGGGCAGAAAGAAAATACCAGGCATATTGAGTCGGACAGGCTTTTCCTGTCCTTGTGCTGAACATTTCTTATGCTGCCTTCTCTGTTTTCTAGTTGTACAGTCCAGGTGAAAGGGCATGCTTTCCTCTTGTGGGGTTGTTGGTTTTTTTTTTTCATAAATATGATAACTGTTACTTCTCTAACCCTTTCCTAAAAATTATGTTAGTAGTATTGTACTAGAAAACAGTAACACAAAATTCACCATTCACAGCAGTAAGAGAATCAAAGCTGGGGACTATATACCACTTTTGGGGACCATGCCTCCCTCTTTGCACCTTTGTTGCACGGTGAAGCAGAATACTATAAAGTCCTTTAGCAGATTACTTGCAACTTAAAGTGGCACATATGTATCAAAATTACACTGTATTCCAATAGAATCAGCACACCATTTGCAGTAAGGAGTCCCTTTGATCCTCTCCACAAAGTCAGGTGAGTAGGCTTCTCTGACAGAAAGTCATTTTATTGAGTGATTTGATGGAGACAATCTCTCTTGGCTGGTGCAGTAATTGCAAAGGAAGAAAATCTTGGTAGGTATTCAGAATCATGAAAGTATTTTTTAAATTATATTCTTTAAGGTAAAAAATATAATTTTCAATTTATTTTCAGCACATAGGCTGCAATAATCTTGCAATCTAAATGAGGATATGGTTCTCAGACACACAGTGGGAATAGGAGTTAGGTTGATTAGTACAGGGCAAATTATCAAAGGATCTGCAGCACCAAGGGCTGCCACCACTGCAGAGAGAGCCCTGTGTGTGTTACAGAGCAGACCACATTTGGATAGGTGCCCTTCTAGCTGCTGCAAGCACAAATACCTATTTTCATCAGCTTATGAAGGAAAAGTTGGCACCCAAAGACACCCGTTACTAGAGTGCAGGCTGCAGCACAGGAAACGCAGTCATGGTCAAGCCTTTTCCTCTGTTTAAGTCCACATGTTCAGTGTCCTGCATTGTTTGCTGTATACTCACTACCAGCTGTAAACACTTTGATGTTCTTTGAGGGACCCCAAACTGGCCTTTTCCTATTCGCCTGAAGAGAATCATCCTGAGCAAAATTCACCACTGAGAGAAAATTAAGAACCAAAACAACGCACAGAGAGAAAATTAAGAACTAAAATGACAGAACCAATCTGCAGCCTTGTCTATGGGGCTCAAAGAATCACTGGAGAGATGGCAGAGGGCCAAGGGCTAGGAGGGTGGTCTAATGAAGGACCAAAACTGCAGCAGAAGTTTAGGGTAACAAAGATTTGTGCAAATGAGCCTTTTCCTGAGCTGTGCAAGACCTCAGAACCACAGCTCCTAGTGCTCGTCCTAACCCAGACATTACAAGCTGGACCAGTTGCTTTGATCAACCATTTGTGCTAGCACTGTTTGCAGTGGCATAAATAAGGAGCACTTCTATTTTGGTCAGAGAAGTTTAGCCCAGAATAAAACTGCAGTGACATCAATATGAGACCACAAGGATCACAGTCTGCCAGTTTATGGAATAGTTATGATCCCACATAGAGAGTGTTTCCTGGGAACAGGAGTTTTCTATAATTCATCACTAAACTTTTAAATCCTCAGAAGAGTGAGAATAAAGCCATTCTATTTACTGTTAGCTCAAGGTCAGCTTTGCTGAGTGTTCCTCTAGAATACTCTCAGAGACCACGCTGGGCAAAACAGCTGGTAAATCTACCAGAAAAACATCATGTGCACCCTCAGTTTCCAAAAACACACAGTTTCACAGTTGCATTCTCAACAGCCCCAGAATGATGCAGCTTTTGTGACTTTCTGTTTCTATACATCTACCACTAATGAAGTGCCTAAGATAAGGCTGATGTCTCTGCCTGTGGTTGTCTCTGGAAGAGGAACAAGCCCTTGCCATTGACTGCCATCAAGGGATGTGGGATTCCCAAGCAGACAGATTCCAGGCTGCCTAAATGGGTAACACAAGGCCCACATGGATGCCAGAGCTCAGGTCCAGCACAGGTTTCAGCAGTCAGGTGAACCCTAAAGGCTTGGCACTGCACCAAGGTCTGCTAACACATAGGGCGTCCAGGAAACCACTGCTGACATGAATGCAGATTTAAGAATTTTTCACTAGCAGGATGGTGATTGCAAGTTTTAGGGCTGTATTGCTAATGATAATAGGGTGAGGAAGTCACTGTAATGTGTTATAAACAAGTCTTCATACTGCAGTAATTCTCCCATGAACTGAAACTCTTTTTAAGGAACATTATTGTTCCATATCATTCCTGGTGTTTTCTAAAAGTGCTCAGAGGAAATGACTGGCTTTCTGAGTGCCAGATCCCAGGGTATAGAAACAATGGAGGGCCATATTAAAATAAAAATTAAAAATAAAAAAAGAAGTAACATTTTTCAGGCAGCCTTCTAACTTGCCACAAAAAATCCTTCAACCCTCCTGATGTTCCTCACAAGGGACTGGGATTTGTAATAACACCAGTAAAGTCAGGGGTTTTCAGACAAAAGTTCATTGCTGTTTTCAAACAAAATACTCCCTGTATTCAGATCAGCCTTCTCATTTAGTTTTCTTCATTCTCTCCTCTTTGTTTCAAGGATATTTCTAGGTAGAGCCCTTTCCTGACCTTTCAGGTTATTCCTAGATGTTTTTTTCAAGGAGTGGGTCACATTTCAGTAGGCTGGGCTCACTTGCTCAGTCACAACAAAGGAAAATAAAAATAACCAGCTGAAAAACTGAAGTTGCTGGAATGTGTAATACTCAGCATTGAAATGGCACAAAGTGCCTGCCTATTTATAGCTCTTGTTTTGAGAAAGAGTGAGACACACTTTGGGCACTAGATACAATGGATCACCCAGGAAAGCGCGTGGCCTTGCATTCTGCATGTGAAAGACTTTTTGTTTGTTGCAATACCAGTAATTTCCCAGGAAAATGAGGTTTATTCAGCATTTTATTTATCTCTTTTATGCAAGCAAAGGCCAGATTTGACATGGCAGTTTGGTTGCTGAGTAAAGACTTGGACGACTAAATGAAATTCTGTTTGCTGTAATTCAGCTTTATCCACATATCTTTGTCATTAAATCTTTGCTGAGACATGCATGCTTACCATGATTATACAAGAAATGTGTTTTTGTATACTAAAAGACCTGTATTATCTCATTCATCAAATGATAAGACTTTGAGGAGGACAAAAACCTGCCAATTTACCTGTACCTGTATTTTTTTTATGTGCTTCTTTGTCCTTATTTGAGTAATTCTGAACAATATTTAATAAATTATGAGTTTCTCTCTTTTTTTCAAAGTTTCACCTAATTTTTGTGGTTTGCTTTCCAGTTATGTAGAAGGTAGGAAAGAATGAAATCTCAGAGGGCAAAACAACTGGAGAGAAATAATGAAACTGCTGTTTGCAAGAAATAGAAGAAAGCTACGCTGCACATAACATACAGAAGACATATACAAAAAGACAGCACTCTTAGTAGCAGCCCAGAGATTTTCGATGCTGTGTTTAAATATAAGCCAAGCCTTACTCTGTACCATGTGGATGGATAGCAGATAAGAGTAAATACTAAGAGTAATTTAAATAATAAGTAAATAGGAGTTAATAAAAACTCATTCTGTGAACTGAGGACCACCAGAAACTCCCTGTAAGGTCAGAAGGTCAGTTCTGTGGTCCATCTAGCTCAATCCTCTGTCTCCAACAGCAGCAATAGGAGATACTGGTTAGGAAGACCACAGGAGCTGAGCCATTCTCTGCAGGCTCTTCTCCTTGTACTCCCCAATACACTTCCTGGAGCAGAGGCCAAGGGGGCACATTCCTGTCTATTCCCTTCAGCATGCCCCCATATAGTACTCACTTTGGAAAAAGAGCTAGACACTGTCCATGCTTTTTGAAACCTGTAATCACAACAAAAAAGATAGGATCAAAAGTGGGGGAAAAAAGTGCAGTGGAAAAATGAAGGGAAAAGATTTTGAAAAGACTCTGAAGTGATTCAGCTGGGCACAGTCACCGCAAAAAAAAAAAAAAAAAAAAAAAAAAAAAAAAAAAAAAAAGAAGACAAATTCTGAACTGAAGCCAAATAACACATGTGGTCCTGTGGATCCATTAAGGTACATTAATGCTGCCACTTTCCCATCTGTTCCCTGAAGTTCCAAACCAAAAACATGTCATCTGCAGTCTTGGCTCCCTTATTGTGTGAAACATTCATCTATTAAATTAATCTGGAGAAAATGTATCTATTTTGGCCCTGATGGGACTTTGTTTTGTTTTAACAGGATTGCATACCATGGATTGTAGCCCATTGAGGCCACAGATAAAAAACATGTGAATAAAAAAACAACAAATGAAACAAATAAATAATGGCTACACACTATTTTTTTTCCTCTAGCCGAAATGCCTTTGGAATAGTTGCAACTTTTTTCTGTTGAGTTGAGAAGGCTAGCAATTTACACTAACAAAATTGGCACAATAACCCTGGGAATCCTGATTTTTCCATGAACAATGTACAATGACAAAGTTTAATGGGAAATTTCCATGTCCTTAAACTCTGATATATCTTTCAACTATGAAACAAAATTCCTTGTGCCAGTATCACAGAGGGAAAAGTTCATGCTCAACATGCTTGCTGTTAAGCAAAAAAATCCAATGTGTTCTTTGCAATCTCCTGAGCCAGTAATTCCTGGATCCTTCATATTGCAAGATTCTGTCACCCCCATGATTATGACAGCTCATTTAGCTCACTAAGGTGATGCAACCACTCCCTTGAAGCGGTGACGAAATTTATTTCTTGTGCTTCTAAAACATATTTAATTCCATAGTGTTCAATACTGTGACATAAAAGTAGCCTAGAAACATGACTGTTATGTGTTATAGCAAAGTTCATGTGTTTCCACTTAGGGCTAATCTGGATAATTTAATAACCATTAGGTGGAAAGCCTTCTAGTCTCCCTAAATACCCCACCAAAATTGGCACACCCCCTGCAGAGAATAAATCTCTAACCAACCACTTGCAGGGAAGATGTGCCATTTCTGTAGCTCACATGGTATGCCCTCCCTATGTCTTCTTGTGGTTCTCTTTCTGTGGATGATTAAATGTATTATTTTTTACCCATTCCTTTACAAAAGTGCTTCCCAAACTGTTGATTAATTAAGCTGCAACCTCACATGTGATTAGGGCACAGGACTGTGAGTCAGGCAGTTCCCTCTATGTCTGGCATCCAGCACTTTCCTGCAAAACACAGTTACAGAGTCACAGAATCACAGACTCAATTAGGCTGGGAGAGACCTCTGCGATCATTAAGTCCAACCCATGACCGAACACCACCATGTCAACTGGACCATGGCCCTGAGTGTTTTCTCAAACACCTCTGGGGACAGTGATTTCATCCCCTCCCTGGGCAGCCCATTCCAATGCCTAATCACCCTTTCCGAGAAGAATTTCTTCCTAACAGCCAACCTAAACCTTCCCTGACACAGTTTAAGGCTATGCCCTCTTGTCCTATCCCTACTTTCCTGGTAGAAGAAGCCAATCCCCACTTGGCTACAACCTCCTTTCAGGCTGCTGATTCATGAATGAGTATTTTAAGATCACTTTAAAAACTCACTGGAAAAAGTATCAATAAAACCAGATTTAATATAAAAGCAACATCACAACAAACTTTGTTGGTGAGGTTCACTCTACCACATTGTTTATAGGGCTACAAAAGAGTGGACTTTAGTCATAATGATGTTTCGTCCTGGCCACAATTCAGCTTGGAAAATGTCTTTGGAAATTTGAAAACTCCTTCCAGCCCTTCTTGTGGATGAGTGCCACACTGGCCAACTTTCAGTCATCCAGGACCTCCCCATTTAACCAGGACTGATGAAAAATGATGGACAGCAGCTCAGCGAGCTCTTCCACTGGATCTCTCATCATCCTAGGATGAATCCCAGCTGATCCCACAGACTTGTGAGCATCTAAGTGCACAGCAGGTCACTGACTACCTCCTCCTGGATTTCAGGGGATCCATTCTGCTCCCCATCCCTGTCTACCAGCTCAGGAGGCCAGCTGCCCTGAGATAACCAGTCTTACTGTAGAAGAGTGAGGCAAAGAAGGCATTAAGTACCTCAGCCTTTTCCTCATATTTGGTGACTATATTCCCCCCACATCCAATAAAGAATGCAGGTTTTCATTGCACTTCCTTTTTGTTATTGATGTATTTATAAAAACACTTTTTGTTATCCTTTACTGAAGTGGTCAGATTCAGTTCTAACTGAGATTTTGCCTTTAATTCTCTTTCTGCATGACCTAATGACCTCCTTAAACATTTCATGAGTTGCCTGCCCCTTTTCCCAAAGGTAATATACCCTCTTGTTTTCCCTGAGTTCTTGGAAAAAGCTCCCTGCTCTGGCAGGCTAGTCGTCTTTCCTGCCAGCTGATATTTCAATATCTCTATTCCTAAAACACAGTGTTCATACAGGGGTTAATGAAACATGCATTTCCCACATGTATCTTTAACTTAGTAATGCTATAAAAGAAATGCATACCTTTGATAATATGATTTCAAAATGAAAATGTATTTATATTAATAATGGTACCATGCAGTGCTTTTCTGCTGTGTATTAAACTTATATAGATATATTTAGTCTGTTTCATTTTAAATTTGAAAACATTCTCTTCCTACTGTTCATAAATTATACAATTAGGATTTAAATTTGTAACAAACTTTCACGCAAACTATGGCATTAAATTCATTTATAGAAACTTTAGTTGAATTTATTTGTGCTTCCTCTTACTGAAAGTCTTTAGAGCCGCTGTAAATCAACAGACATTAATTTACTTTTGCAGCAGATCTAAATCTGCAGTTACTAACTCATAAAAGTGTCTCTATCAAAACAGCAAAATCCCTTTTGATTCTAACTCACTTCATTCTGCAACAATTTACCTAACACAGGTATTGCAGG
Organism: Aphelocoma coerulescens; assembly: GCF_041296385.1. NCBI lineage: Eukaryota > Metazoa > Chordata > Aves > Passeriformes > Corvidae > Aphelocoma > Aphelocoma coerulescens. Next base: position 116,116,200 of record NC_091015.1, on the reverse strand, counting down.
GGAATTCTGAGATATCATGCCTGCATGAGCAATGCCAGAATAAGACTTCCTGTGACAACCTTAATAACTGTTTCAGTGGTGATGTGGCAGCACTATGAAGAAATTAGCAGGTAAGAACAGTACTTTCTTCACTTCTGCACAGCAAGGGCAAAAGTAAATTTAGTAACTTCAGGAATTCAAGTCATCAAGCCACAGAATGCGAAAGCAGGACGAAGATGTAAGCTATGCTTTGTAGAAATACACCCCCATTCTCTAGATGGGAAGGAGAATCTGAGCTTTCACCCCTTGGATGCAGATGTGGCAAATCCTGTTAATAGTGCTATCAGACTCTGTAATTTTAAGGAGTAGAATGCAATGAAAACAAGATAGCTGATACTGACGTCTGGTTATGTGCCTGATGAACATCAGTGGTTCCTAATAACACCTTTCTACCTCTCTTTGTCAAGTTTTACACATATCCCTCAGAACATAGCTCAGAGTGGTTTAATTAAGAGAGCAGTCCTCTGATGACTATCCAGCTCAGTACAGCTTTCAAATTCACCAGCAGAGCTGTGGGCTACTGCTACTGCCTGGGAAACACGCTGTTACGAGATGGCACAATGGAGAAATCATTGGCATGGTTACAGGGAAATACCCACTGTACCTTACATAAAGCCATCCCTAGAAAATGTTGTAGTTTCAGGGTTAAAAATGTTACAAAAATGCTGAATGTGAAGTCTTTTATGTCTGTAAAAAGAAAGGGGCAACAGTCTTTTTCTTGTGTTCGGATATACCACCAAAGTGGTGCTGTAAGGGCAAAGGCAGCTTCACAAATCATTACTAACTTCAGAAGTTGCATTTGCCGTTTATAGCCTTTAAAACAAAAGGAATACCATTTTTAAATTTAAAACTGTGGTTAAAGGTGGAAGTTGGGGAGGTGTAATGTGGATATATACACATATCCTAAACAAATACATATACATACATATATATACAGCTGCTTAGGAGGTTGGCCCCTGGAAAACAGTACTTTTTAAAATAATAAAATTAAAAATCTCTGGTTGGCTTTTTATACAAAAACCTATCTTCCTATTTCATTTTTCATTCCTACCCTATTTGTATGATGTGGAATATATAAATATTTATAAATAAGTATAATCTGAATATGACAACTCAATTTCCCTGTACCAAATTCAAATACCTAACCCAATTTTGTTGTTTCAGAGGTATTAGGACAAAGACACATGTACTGAGAATGCTCATTGCTGTCTACCCCTGATCATTTTTCCCCTTCCATGCTGCAGAAACCAGTTCCCATTTTCAGCCTGTGCTTAGAGGAACATTTCAAAGAAGCAAGCAGCCTCTCCCAGTGCTATTTTTCTTAACCACATTACCACTCCTTCATGTAATTTTTACTTACTGCCTCAGAACAGAAAAAAAAACAGACCACAGCTTTCAGCTGTGGATGTCAGCTGTCCCAGCTGAAGTGGTTAGATCAACATGTCATGAAGGAGCATAAACCTCATGGATGAATGAAAGGATATGAGCTTTTTCTCAAAGTAAACCTCCAGAAAGCCCTATTGTGGCAGGCAGATTAAGGAAGTTTCCTTTTCTGTACATAATTAACATGGGAATAATATATGGGTAGTTTCATCTGGGCTAAGGAGAACCAACTTTTGAACTCCTAGAAAACAAATGAGGGTCATTGCTAAGCAAGAAGCTACACAACGTTGCCTAAAGAATTTTTTCCATGTTTTTGTATCTTTTTAGGATAAAAGAATCCATAGTAAATCAATAAAAAAAAGACCATGTTAAACTTCACCAAAATGTGATGTATATTTAAATTGAGCCTGGAACTGAAAAATGTGAGGCTATATTTAACAAAGATGAATGTTTTGTTTCATACTTTAATTACAAACCTTTGCAAAACCACCAGTTGCCACAATACCTGATTTCTATTCTCTTTGTTTAAATATCCTTGTTAATTAACCTGCTTGTAAAGGACAAGCAACAGTTTTCTCTATGTTGTTTCTGTTCTCAGTTTGAAAAGACAAAGCAGAATAACAAAGATTTGCCTCTAATTTTTTTTTTTTACTTGCTACTTTTTCAGTGTTACAAAAGCAGTGGGTCTCACCCATGCCCTCACATTCCCAGCTGCCCACATCAAGGCACACAAACACCTCTCCTTTACAGTAGAAAAGAGGACTCTAGCCCTTCCACCATCACTGGAATATAAAGTTCAGGGGCTAAATCAAGATTAAAAACTATTCTTCATGATACATAAAATTATCTGAAAGGAAATAGACCTCAAGCCACAGTTAAAATTCTCCTGACACAAAGTCAGCCCTTTCTCAAACACTTTTTCATGGGAATTGGTACTGAGCAGTGGAAAAAGCACACACCACTCTCCTTGGCTTTTATGCAATGTTGTATCACTCCTTGTTCTCAGTCTGTCCAGGTACTTTTAGCTGACACCAACTCTTTGGTGTGATGGAGCTTTCTGCTCCCCACCCCTCAAATATCTTTCCATCCAAATGACAAATTAGAGAAGTAAAAGACACAACCTTTAGGTTTCTTTGTTTGTTTGTTTGTTTTTACCCGAAAGCATGGAGAAATACAATGGTTCTGGTTTTGGTTTCTTTCACACAGACACATACAAAATTTATTGCAAGAGGGATGAGGAAATTTAGACGCAGTGCTAGGATGACATTTTCCTATGTATTGCTCAATTCATTTTGCCTTGATTTAATCAGTGAAAAATGCTGTGGTTTACACAGCTTCCTTATAAAACTTAATCTAATCCAAGCTGACATTAAACCAGTCCAGAATTAACTTCAGAGTTTTGCTAATTTTGTCTAACTTTGTCCTGGATAATTTAAGCTGGAAACGACTACTGAAATTCATCACTCAGAGATTTTTGTGTGATTTGTAGTTCAAAGGGGTATCTTGCACTTTCCAGGGCTCTGTGGGTCTACTCTAATAATATAATGGTACATGGTCCCACCATGTCAGGACAAGAACCCCTAGCTGACAAATCCCATTCCTCTCAGTAACAACACCCCCTTGAACTAGGCCAGAAAAGGCTGCTTAAAAATCTGTTTGAAAGCATCCTTTCCAAGTAACAGACATTCAATGTGCTATGCAAAGGCTGGCCATCATCTTGCCACCAAAATGTTTATTAATTAATTCAATGTAAATACAAAATTGATATTAATAACAATGACGGTTTCGTTTTCATTTCAGTAAATTTTAACTAGTGACTTTCTGTGTGTTTATATCTGTTGTACATGGCTCTCACAGATATTCTTCAAGAGATGAGCTGAAGGCTTGATCATACTAGTATATAGCCACTAATTTACATTTCTGGAGCAACAGGTTAGTGAAAATTTCTCACTCCTAGTTCTCCAAGTTCAGGCCCACTTAGCCTTATACAATTATTTTTTATTAATTACTTTGCCACATGTGTGGAAGTACAAAGCACTCCCCTTGACACAAGCACAACATAAAATTTGAAAGCACAAGCCCCTTGCCTACGAAACCCAAGGCAGCTGCTCACGGGATCATGTGCCACAGACTCTTCTCTTGCTGCACCTTCACTTTAATGCTTGCCACCAAAAGCATCCTCATAATATTTTTTTTCTCACTAAAATGGCATTTCCATAGTATTTGAAAGGTCTAGGAAGCTTTTAACTATCTGAAAAAACAATTAGAACTGTCATAGTCCTGAGTACTTCACAGGGAATCTTGTAGAAACATAAACATGTTGGATTAAAATATTTTCCTACTTGTTTCTTTATAAACCAGGAGAATAACTTCTCCATTGGGAACAGAATTGCACAGATAGAACTGAAGGAGGAGTCCAGCTCATGTTGTCTCGTACACTTTTCTTATGACTGTGTGACTAGCCCAGCTAAAACTGTTTAAAGCCTGATATGTGTGTCTAGTTGATTTAGCATATATTTGGAGTTTCAATAATATCCAGATGTCTAACCCCAAGAGCCATTAGGCACATAAACATTTTTAGCTCTTGGTTTGATATATGTCTTTTGGTTGATTAGTTTTCAAAGTATCTATTTGTACTTGTGCCAAATAGTCTGCCATTTCTATACAAGCCTCCAGTTTGTGCACCAGCACTTTATAAATCTCCAAATAAAATCGTCCATGTTTATTTTTCTTAGAGAGAAAATCCCATTTAATAAGCGTGGGCCTCCTTTCTTTATATGAATTTTTCTTTTGAGATGGTATCTGTATAGTTTCACATTTCAGTGTTTGAGGCTTTTTTATTATGGAAAGAGAAAACAAAAATAATACTAAAAATATATTGCATTTCTACTGTGGGCTTTATCTACACATAGCTTAAAGCACATAATCATCACTTTTTGGCTGATGGTACTGAAAAAAGACTAGTGTTATGATAGAAAGGAGAGAAAAAAGGCTTTCCCAAAGTTAAGCCAATATTTTGTCAGCACCCTGATCTCCTAAAGAACACCCACTCCCTTTTTGATAGTGTTTGGTGCTTTCCACTCTGTGTGCTTTTTCAGGTGTTTAATTTCTTGAAGTAAATTGTGAAGAACATCCTTAAAGGGTGTCAGAAAATATTTTATAACATATATTTATCAATTTTTTGCTCTCATATCTGTTTGATATATGCACTTTGGCTGCTTAATATTCAAAATATCTATTTGCATTTGTGCCAAATATAAATATCTATTTACAATTTACTCCCCCTCATCAGAGAAGGGGACTTCTCACCTTCTGGTCCAGGAAGGAGAATGTAAAACCAGGATAGGAAGGGAAAAGAATGACACTGGCAGCAGCATCCCTGGTCATCCAGCAGCCAGGTAGCAGCAGCCTGGCGTTCAGTCAGTGGTCCACAGAGCCACAATATGATATGAGATCTATGATGGTTTCAGCCCTAATTTTTCAGGTCCTATCCCTTTCCTGAATATCCCAGTAATCACAGAACACTGGTCATTGCATTCACCCCAGTCGTCACTGGTGGCACCATGGCATATGGTCTGGGTGCCCTGGGAAGCACATTGTGCTTCCAGAGATAGCTTAGAGCCTTCTCCTTCATTTCTAACATCTGTACATGGCTGCACGGAGGCTCCCAGAGGGGCTCCATGCTGCCATTTAAGCAGCCATGAATTCATCCTGGGCAACCTGGCCTTAAAATATTTAATCCAGGATATCTTAACAGCATTGCAAGAGCAGGCTAAGAGGCTCTGTATGTTCAAATATTTATGCTTCCTGGGTGAGTCTGGCAAGAAGTGCTGCCAAGTGTACCTTTATCAGTGTCCTATGCTGGCTAATTTAAAATTAACTTGGGCACTGCCTACATGAGTCGCAGCAACGTGTTTGATCGAAACCACTGTGTCCCAGTTCAGGGGGAAGGTGGAGGTGAGAAGAATCATTTTATGATTCAAAACCTGAGCTACTTCACCAGCTGCAGAGACTGACAGTGTAATTTAGGTAGCTGTATAGCAGTGCTGGAGAGGGAACCGTGACTCAAGGGAGATGCAAAAGAGGAGACCAGCAAGCATTTTGTAGAGAACCTGTGCTCGGGATGCCACCAGCAGCTGTGACAAAGGTGCACAGAGGCTGGTGTTTCACACCTGTGCTCACAAGGTCCTCAGAGACCTGTGACCCACTGAGTAAAATTAGGGACATCCTTCACATGATTTCACAGGCAAGACAGTAGTTTTCAGGAACTGGCATTTACCAGAAACATTTCTTTTTTTAAAAAAAAAAAAAAACAAACACTGAAGAAGTGGGAGAGGAAAATAGAGGGATGTGCAAATTTTCTCACTTTGTCTACAGAGCTTTCTCTGAGTATTATTCCAGAATTGGACCCCGAGGTTTTTTCTTGATTGTCTCCTTTTGAGTGAAAAGCACTTAATTAATGTAAAGAGATCAAGTTAAATCATGAAAAAATGTCAAGCATCTTGGTGTGCATTTATTTACAGTATTGCTCCAGATGAACACATACAGTTGTAAAAATAATTCACTCATTTCCCAGTGCCTTTTTAATTATATGCGTGATGCCTTAGTAAGGCAGCATGTGCACAGCCATATCAGACAAAATGAAAGCTTAATCTGTTTTCAGCAGACAGCTAGTGCACTTCCCTGCTGTAGAAATGATCCGGCAGGTAGGAAATCACCGCTCCCGCTCCTTGGTGATTTAATGGGAGCAGAGCCCACTCGGTCTCTGCATCCCTTGTAAGACGCCCTGCTCCACCAAACCATGTGCTGTGTTTGAGTAGCGCACTCCACGCGGCATAACCAGCAGATAGTTCCACTTAGACAAAACTAATTCAGGAGCAGGAGTATCACAAAATTTGCCGTTAAAAGGAAACAAAAACCAAAAAAAAAAAAAAAAAAGGAAGTGGAGAAGTGTTCGGGGAGGAAGCGTTCGATGGAGGATTGCAGGACTGTCTCAGGTTTCTCGTTTCCTAGGAACGTAGTAACTTCCCCGTGGGTAGTTTGTGGGCGGTGTTTTTGAATATATGCTAATTCAGCTTCCCTGACAGGGAGAGGAGCCGTGTCCCGGTGCCACAGCTCTCCTGACAGCCGGCAGCGGCGAGCGGCTGCAGCCGGGGCCAGGCCATGGGCTGGTGCTTGTGACAGGGTCACTCGCCCTCCCGGCAGTGTCACAGCAGCGGGGCCGACATGTGCCTATGACCATGGAGATGAAGGACTCGGGCAGCGTGGTGCTGACAGCCTACCATCCCCACAGCCCGGCCAGGATCCCGGGCATGGAGCAGAGCTTTGTACAGGACATCCCCCCCAGCCATTCGCCCACCAGCAGGTAAAGCCTGAGGGATGGGGACCGGTGCCATGCCCTGGTGTTTTGCCAGTGTTGGACGTGTGTGTTGCTGGCTGTGTGTCAGCCTGAGAGCATTTGCCGAGTGCTCGGACACTTCAGAGCACTTTGCTCTCGGCGCATTTCTTGCCCCCGCCGGGGAAGTCATTCAGCGCAGGGGTGCGGGTCAGGGCTGGGACGGGGGAAACAGGAGTGCTCATTTTAAATCTTGTAAGTCAACAGATCAGGCCAGTTTCCTGCCCAGGATACTGAACAAGACCATCCCCACGTAAAAAGGCACGTGAATCAGGCTTCTGCTCAGGTCCTCTCGGAGTGTATTGCCAAAAAGTGAGGCGGTGGGACTGGCTAAGCTTGGCGCTCAGAAAGTTGATTCTGGCTTTGGTTTAGAGGATTATTTGATTCCGTCTCTGTTCGCTCACCAGGTCAGAACCGACCCTTGTGCTTTTTTCTGTGGAATTGAGGTTGCTGCTTTGCACACCCGCATACACACAATGGGAGACTGCATCGTTAAAGTCTTAGTCTAAATAAGAAAATTCCTTCGTGTTGCAGGAAACTAAGTATTGTCTTAATTAATGTAGTCGTGTGTATGTTTACCTTCCTGCCTTGTAAGAATGCATGTACTTGCACAGTTCAAAAACAAGCGGTTTGAGCAGTTTCAGTATTTTAGAAAATCTGATCTTTGTCCTAAACATACATGTCTGAGTTTTGCAATTTTCTCCAAAAGAAGTGGTATAAAAGTTCATACTGTAAAAAGTTGAAGAAAGTAGGAAATCTTGCATTATGGCTTGACTGAGAAAATAAGAACTAAAGTCTAAGGAAACAGCAGATGACATTATCCCCACGAATTAAGTCTGTGTCTTCTCTTGATAAAAATAATGATATTTACTTCATATTGTTTATTTATAGCCCAATAGCTATTTTGTTTTCAATGTCATTATTTAGATTAGCTGCATCGTCCTGTTCCTTGTGTGTTTCCCTGGCTGTCTCATAAAGATAACTCCTTTGTTCTGTTAAACTGCTGCTTGAGCGCAGTACCAAAATACATAATTACATGTTGAGAAAAGAAACAGAGTCTGGGCTTTTAGACGCAGTAAGAATGGCATTTGCTACTCAAAACAGGGAGCAGTGGTTTTGCATTGGGTTACAGGGAAGCATGTAGTTTCTTCCCCTAGGAAGAGCACTGAACTCAATCTCCCTTTAAGTTTGTGAGCAACAGAGATGTGGTGTTCTGTTTTTCTTTTATGTGTGCTAATTGTTTTAAAATGCATTTGAAACTTAAGCTCAGAGTGTATGAGGGTTTAAATCACACACATAAATCACATGCATATCACCTACAAAAAGCAGAAGTGCCAATTACAGTTCCTGAAAGTAAAAAACTAAAGCGGATCTTGACATTTTGATGAAGAACATATTTTGGAAGCTCCTGCCGTGAGGCAAAGCTGTGTGTGTCTCTCCATGTCTACATATGCATAAGATTTTGGTGCTGTCTCCCCTTTCTTGTCCTCAACTTCCTGCAGCTGTCTAATAGCAATAGCCAAATTCTGCCATATGGGCCGTCAGTGGCTGGCTGAGTTTCCAAAGCCTGTTCAAGAGAGGGATTTTATTAACCCAGCATGAAGTCCTCTGGAATGCAGAACCCATGAAGGCAAATGCACTGACTGTTTTAACAAATGGTAAAGTAGGCTCTGGCTTAATCCCTATTTCATCTTCTAAGAGCTCTTTCCTGGACTGCATTTTCTGTATAGTTTCCTCTGCAGCCATCCTAATGCAAGAAGTTTTATTATAGATTCTGTCTGGTGTTCCTTGATCCCTAAGGCAGCTACCCACACTATGACATGCTAACTCCTTAACTCTTAAGGAAAATTATTCAAAAAAGCATGAAAAGAACAGATATGTCACCTGTTTTTTGTTTGATAACAAAAACAGTTGGGACTCAGAACTTGATTTTCCTCTGAAGTCAGATGCTTAAGTTACATGTAGCTCTAATGAAGTCTGTACTTGAGATGTTTATCCATGAGAATAGAATCTGTGTTGGATATTAGCCTTTGATTTGATAAACTGCTGACCAGTTCTCTCTCAGCTTAGGAATCAAGATACCTTATTTTCCTTCCTCTCCTCATAACATTTTGCTTGCATTAGAGTGATGCACTCTATGTCAGAATATCTCCACTCACCAGAGCCAGGCTTGCAGGTGTCTTCCAGCTGTTTTCTCTTGCAAAAACTTACACTTTGAAAACCTTCTAAGCAGAGTTTTCTCACAAAAAGTGGAAACTAATGCAACCTCAGCCAGCACTGAACTGCACCACACCCCACCATTTAAAAAGACATTGATAAAAACAGAAGGAAAGATTTAAGTAACAATCATAAGCCCCTAAACAAATGAGTAATCTTAAACACTCTTGACAATCCAGACACACATCTGAGATGCCCATGTACATGAAAGGTTAGACCAGTAGAGGCATCAGACCACTTGGACTCACATCCATGCACAGCTCTCGCAGGGCCAACCAGGCTGGCATCCTGTGCGCATTTCTAAAATACACTGACAGCATCAGGGTCAGTGTGAAGTACAGCAGCTGCAAGGATTTTCATTCATAAGCCCAGTGGGTATATAACCCATCATAAGTTAGGGGATAGCAGCTGGTGGGCTGTAAGGAGAACAGGAGAAAATTTGCTTTGGTTGCTTTGAATGGAGGATGCATCAGTGTGCAGTGAAGGATGGAGAATTCATAGAAGTAATGAAGAGGAGAGTAGAATGCAAGTTTGGCTGCATAGTGATGCCATCACCAATTTGCAAAGGAGAATTCTAGCTTCCAAATGTACTGTTGGATAACATCGATAAAATGGTTAAGAAAAGGGACCACAGATTCCACCCATCCTCCAAAACAAGAGTTCATTGAGGGACTAAAGACAGTGATACTTAAATATCTTTGCCTCAGTTATCCATATAGTTCAATTCTATCTTTCGCCATTTGTTGCATCTTGAAGACTTATTTAACCAGTTCTATGTGTGGGCTGGGGTGAGCCCTGAAAACTGCACTGTTGGGTTTCCTAGAGCTCCAGGAAAACCTTCCTTTAATTCTGCTCATGCAACTAGCAAGTTCTTTTTCCATTTCTCTCATGGGATATTAAGATCTCTTTCCTTAGCTTGCCATCTGCTTTTATGTGCATTTTATATGCATTTGTATTACTCATATCTTTTTTCTTTTATTTATTGTTTGTGAGAATGAGGTGTTGGGGAAATCTCTGTTTTGTTTGCTTGGCAGTCAGGCTAGCTCTAAAGCATACAAGTACAGTGGGAAAGATTCCTGTTCTTGTGGCAACCACATTACTGTTTTTTAATCCCATTTATTAGAAAACAGATGTCACAAGTACCAGTACAAAAGAACCCAAAATATCACACTATCCCTGTCAATACAGATCCTGTCTCAGTGCAAAGGTGAAAGTGCTGATTTATATTACATAATGGTCAGCTTTGGCATCCTCGTTTCAGAGAATGAAAGACTTTGTAGTTGTGCACAAATACTGCTCCTGGATTATATAGAGGAAAAGTGGGGCCATGGCCATATGTCTTCCTCACATCCCCTTTCTATCCTGTTAGGAGTAGCTAGGAGGAGTTATTCCTGTGCTCAAAGGAAACAGGCATGACCTCTATGCCAAATGGCCAGTGAGCCCTCTAAGGTAATTAAGCAATTAGGGGAAGACAAAGCATTCCTAAGTGAGTCATGCTCCTGCTTTCCTTGACTCCAGTATAATAATTAGTGAGTTCCTCAGCCTGTTTGCTACCAGCACATCGACCAGCAAAGAACCCATCCTGTGCTGCAAATCACAGACATTTTCACTGCAATGAGTGGCTGTCACTTATGTGTGCATGAAATAAGAATTAAGGGAAAGAAAAAGCAGGTTCATGGGGTTTGTTCCTGCAGAATGGGGTGAGAGCAGCTTTTAAAGTGCATATCAAGCTTTTTATACATGGAATAACCTTCTCAATCAATAATCATGCAAAGAGCAGCATATGTACTACCAAACTGAGGAGCTTGCTACACAGGTAAAGGACGAAGTAGATGTCAGCACCACTGATCAACACAGCCAAGAGTCCCTCTCACCTTCTTCCCCAGTCAACTGCAAGTCTGGTACTTCCAGTTGTTTCAGAGAAATTCCTTCCCAATCCCTTTGTATTCGGCATGTCTCCTTCCTCCTGCTGTCAGGGGGGTGACTTTCAGGCAGACATCACTAAATGGTAGAGTCAAAAAAAGAACAGGAATAATTCCTATATTGGTTGAAAGATACTGTGTGGATTGAGTTACCTGCTGACAGCTTCCAGGATCCTGCTCTCCAAGCCTAAGACTTGCAGATTTGGAGCTGATAGTCAAGTCATTACACTGGACAAGAATGACACCAGATTGTTTTGTAGGATTCATTCCTCCTTGTCAGCCCCAAGATACTACAGATTTATGTCAAGGTGAGGTAAAGTGTCCCAAAATAATTCTCTGGAAGGAATATAACTGAAGGAGGAGTATTTATGCACCAAAATTTGTCTTGTGACAGGAGGAGCTATGTCAACTGTTCCGGTTTTATCCCAACAGAAGCAGATTTTATCACACTTAAGTAAGGTCTGTATGCCCCAAGGCTGGGTGATCTGGGTTGGATTTCTGTCAGTGCTGATTGAGCAGCTCCCCTGCTCACTTGTACACAAGTGATGTCAAGAATGTCTTCTTAGTGATGCAGGATAAACAACCTTAACTATTTTGGATGTTTATCTCACACTATCATAAACTTCCCCAGAAAACAAAATAAAAATCTGGCTCCTTTTCCACAGTAAATCTTGACATGACTTGGACCTTCTGCAGTAACTTGGACTCCGAAACTATGAATTTAGAATTTTAAAATGTACTAAAAGTGGTAAAGAAAATCCCATAAATCAGTAGCCAAGAAGAGTCAGCATTGGCAGCAGCTGGGCAAAAAATAAATTTTGTGGAAAAAAATAACCCTTTTTACAACTTACAGAAGTTTTCTAAATATGATTTTTAAAGTATATTTTTATAGATGCTAAGAATGATAATTCTTAATAAAATATTTAGCAGGAGGATGCATATAAATAAGTCAGACAATAGTAGATACGCTTTTCCTGTAGGTTTTAGAAATACTTACAGCACATCCTCTGGGAGCCACACTGAGGAATGTAGTATTTATAGCCAGCTCCTCATGTTATGGTTGAAACTAGAGTTGGCTTCTCTGGTTTCTTTTTAGTTTGGTGCTCCTGCTGCTCTCCCTGGTACCTCCATATGTAGAGCTAATGAAGAACATCTGGCACTGTTCCTTTGATCATTTTGTTTGGTTGAGCATTTAGCCAGCTGCCCCATTCATTTTTAACTAAGTCACTTATCTCTGATTACATGAGGATTGGAGCTGCCTGTAAAAAACAAAAGAGTAGGACCTGAGAGCCCTGCATGCCCTACACAGACATGTTCAGATTGCATCTGGCAGCCTGACAGCACAGGCATAAAAAACTCCCAGGAATCCACAACCTTAGTGTTACTTTTGTACAGGAGATCATCGTAATTCAGTGCAAATGTGTGGAAAATGTGCAGAGGTGGCAACTGCAAGACACAGCTATGGAGTACTAGTAAAAGTACTTAGCTAGAACAGTATCTGAAAAGCATCTGGATAGCGCTGTACAAATACAGAATCACATCCTGAGCCAGTGTGGGGTATCCACAGCAAACAGTCAAGCTAATGTCCTGGATTTTGGCTAACCACGGAAGAGCAACCATTTGACCCACTCCAATGCTTAGCTCTAGCAGGCCAGGCAGCACAGTAGAGCAAGCCCAGCTGGCAGCACATCTGCCAGAAGGGCAGAACCATGCTCTGTGAAGCCTTCAGGTACCACCACGGTGGGTGCATTGAAAGAGCACAGGAGAGCTACCCAGAGAAAAGTGCCCAGAGTCACGTTCCAAGGTGGTGACTGAAGCTAGGCATCCTACCTGGTATTCTGGCCTTCCTTTTCCTGCCTCCTACTTTCTCTCTCAGTAGAAATTGACTCACACCACCCTGATCTCCCAAGTCCTGTCTGAGTGTTAGGGACTCAGAACAGGAAGACAAAAAAAGAATACATGGGGGTGGGAAGAAGAGGGAGCAAAGGAGCACAGGAGAAGGACTATATTCCTATATATTACCTGATTCTCATCCTTGTGTGCAAATAAAAGGATCTGGAGTCAGAAAAGAAATAACTCACATATGTTGTTTTGTAGTGGGGCAATTTACAGCTGGGTCTCAAATCCCACCAGACACATTGGTTTTGGAGTGGCATTTAGGTAGAGATTTTGAAGTCAAAACATGAAATGGTTTAAAAGACATGTTGTTTGAAAAAGTGTCCTATTACCCTGAAGGACTATTTCAGCAGAGATCAGCAGAAGTGCTTGAGTTGGCATCCCTTGTAATTGACGTGAGGAAAAGATTGATGATCTGTGAGGGATTCCTCATTTCTGTAATTCATTTCTTCTCCTACCATATCTTAACTTTCCAGACACTGTCAGAGTCTCTGGGGAGAGTGGAATAAACACTGGAGCAGGGAGCCTTTTATCAGCTTGTTCATTTAAAGACAGTTTCATGTCTTACTTAGGATGCTGTATGTGGTACTCAGCTACTGTAAGTCTGTGTGATTTTCAGATGCATAAAATCATCCCGTTTAGGATGTACATATGCTGTTTAGGCAGAAGGCAGCTGAACAAAGGAGAGACAGAAATCTCTGCTACTCAGTCTTGCTGTTAATGAATTTCCACCTGAGGACTATACAAACCTTTTTTTAAAAGCTCTTGGTTGCAGAAGGTTCTCTGAGCAGATAATGAGCAAAATAATGACCATAAGGCTTTTTGTGGAGGGTAGAAGAGCCCTACCAGAGAGAGACAGAGGACAACAAGTGTATACCAGAGAGAGACAGAGGAGAACAGGTATCAGATGTAGAAGTCTAGCTGTGTTGACATCATTTACCAGATGAAAGACAAGTAAAGCAAGAGATGAGCCAGGGAACTGTGTTTTAAACACCTGTGCATGAAACCTCAGGATGTCAGACATCAGGTCACTCTCACAGTTTACTACCAGAGATGGAAGAAGCTCTAGAGCTGTAAGTCTTCATATTTTACTAGAGCTAATAAAAAAATCCCTAGCTTCCAAATGTTCAGACTTGAGAAGGGCATAATAAATGTTTAAAGGCCTGAATTTGACTCATGGAATTGTAGGTTCCTTGCTAACTACACCCCTGCAGAGTCTGCAGATGGCCAGACTCTGAGTTAGTCAATGCAAAGTATAGGTATGGCAGTGGACAGCCTCCTCATTCTCAGTTTCTCTTTCTCTGGCTAATGAAAACTCAGAACAAAGTAACACCCAGCCTTGTTTTTTGGCCCAGTGATGATCACACCTAGTGGGCAAGAGGGAATTTAGAAGTGATTTTGTGCATAGTGCATTTTTAAGGTTAACCTTAGTATAAGAGCAAGAACTGGATAGTTATAGCATGAATTAGTCTTTTTTTAAATTCTAATTTTAAAAAACGGTCAATAATAAATCATGCAGTGAAACATCAAGTGGGCTATGAGCGTTGTTTATACATGTGGACTGAGTTAATGGACACTTAGGTGTAGTAATGGAGGTTTTTTCAAGTCATCAGAACTCACAGCTTTTTGTCAATAACTTTGCTTACAGGGCATGATCTGATTATGCTATCTCCTGTCTCAGGTCAGGCTGACTTCTTCAACAGCATTCTTGCAGAATAGGACATCAGTATGAAGTCTTAGATAATTAAAACATAACAGTGACTAGGCCTGTCTTCTTTTTGCAATACTTCCCTCCTTTACTCAAATATTTTGAAAACTTGAGTTCTAAATATTTGCCTGTATGTATCAGAGATTATTATAAAATCTTTGGTGTAAATACAGGTGAAACATGGAGCGGGGAAGCCTAGGGCCTTAGGGCATTCTCTGAAGTTGTTTTCCAGGCTTGGCTGTCCTTGGCCATTTCTGGGCCAGATGGTGCCCATATCATGCATGTGCAAGGAAGTGAAAGGAAACAGTGAGTTTATCCTTATGAACAGAGCCAAGGGAAGCCTTTGTACTCAAGCTGCAGCAGGATTTCACATTGCAAGTGCTCACTTTTGGAGAGAGGGTAGGAAGAAGGAAGCCAGGACAGCCTTCCAAGCAAAGGAAAGAACTCTCTTAAATACATGGGAACCTTTTGTCACCTGCTGAAACAGTAGTGTCTGCCTCATATAAGGTCCTTCTTACATCTGCCACTCAGAGGATGCATTTCACTGTAAGCCCCAGTGATCTGCTTCAATCCTTTGATGCTGTCTTGCTTGCTTGCTTTCTTCCCTCCTTCTTCCTTTCAATTAGAAAAAGCAATTAACCCATGAGAATCTAATATTACTGGTAATGTGAATTTTCTGGAAGTATTAATTTATTCTAATTTACCTGTGTGTTTAAAATATATGCAAGACCATAGATGGAGCATGAATCTTAAAGTTACCCACATGTCGCTGACGATTCAGAATATGTGGCTAACAGAATTACATGTCCCAAAAGTCAAATATTAACTGGAATTTTCTTCAAGCATATTTGTTTAAGCCATCTGTTGCCTCTGACAAAGAGTAGCAATTAAAAATAAACAAACAAGAGAACCTACTACCTCAATTTTTGAAAAGCCTTTTTCATCATACGGGACCTCCATATTCTGTGTTTACGAAGCACACCACATATTTTTGGGAGACACATTGATTCTGCAGCTATTTTGTGTGGTCAAAATGCATTTCACCCTTAATGGGCTCCATCTCTTATGCCTTTTTTTAACTACTGAACTTGTTGTATAAGATTTAGCTAACCCTGGCCTGAAGTTAACTGTGCCACTCTCAACAATGCAGTAAGATCATGCAAACCAAACCAGCTTGCTTCAGTCCACATGAACACGAGTAAATCTGCAGTTAATTGCCTTACATGTCATGCAGCAATGAGTCACTAGCTTTAAGTAATCATCCATTTGCACATGGAGTTTATTGTCATAGGATGTCCTTGGAGGCTCATTTTCTCTTTCCAGATTCAAACATGGGGTATGATATTCATGTGGATAACAAGGATGCCTATAATTAACACTGTTAGTGCTAACAAGAATTCTAAAAGATACAGTTAAGTTGTAATTTTCAGAGGTTATCTTCTCCTACTTACATGAAACTTACTGAAGTAAGAGAGATGTGTATTGCTTTTTTATTTCACAGTCTTGTTTTTTTTGCTCTCAGACACAGGACGCTGGATTTTGTGTACTACAGTATTTAAGGCCCAGCTGTGATGTCTGTATTCTACTGAAAATCTGCATTACAGGCAAAAAAGAACCAAATAAAGCAATGAAAAAAAAAAAGTAAAACCAAAGAGGTTCAATCTGACATCATATGGTTTAACAGCAAGGTAATAAATCCATGGCTTTAGTGGATATCAAGATTACCACATAATGATTGCACACACAGGAATTCAGAACATACTTTTATGGGGTGGCTGCAAGCAAATCTGACCTCCCTCTGCCTGTGTCCAGGAGCTGTACGGCCACGTTAGCACAGAGCTTTGCCCAAGCCAAAAAAAAGCCATGGTGACGTGCTACCTCAGCTGCAGGGCTTCTGGCCCTGGGGAGCCTGTGTCCAGCCCACTGACACGACTGTAGGAAACTTGAGGGCTGGAATTCAAAGTGTTTAAACTAATGCTTCAGGACTGATAAGGTTAAAAAAAAAAAGGGTATGTGTTTTTCTGAACAGGCCACTCTGCTGATTAATAGGTTAGGCTGGGTATTTTCAGGTTTAGGTACATAAACAAGTATAAAGTTACACCGCATTTTTCTCAAATACGTTGCAGCCTACAGGGGAAGCTTTACTCAACTTACTTGAACCATAGCAGAATATCTTGTTCTTTTGTGCAAATCAGGTTCCTACCAGGGAAAAGAGCATGAAAAAGGAGTGCTGCTTGTGATATTCTTAGAAAAGCTTATTGACAACGATATGAAAGTATTCATCATCTGAATCTCTGTAGACTCCTGCAGAACAATCAAGGGTACAGCAGGGATCCAGAGCTAGTTCTGATGAATAAATTTACATTTTTGTTAGGTTCGATTTTTTCTCTTTAACTTAGGTAATCCATCTGAAGAGTAGAGTTCTGATTTTCTGGGAGAATAGACCTTAAAAAATCTTTTCTTTCTTAAACAAGACAAAGGCCAGTCAGCATCTGAATATCTATGAGAATCTCCTTTCTAATTAAATTTCATCAGCTGGATCAGAAATATGATGATGTTCAGAAACTTTCATTGATCCACATTCAAACACTGTAAATAAGGTTTATAACCTTTATTCTTCAGCTGTCAGTTCATCCTTTGGTTTCTGAATCATTTCATGGCATTGATCCAGTCCTTCAGTTACACCAAAAAAGACACTGACCACTGAAAAAGTGGGTGGAAAAACATCATTCAGCAGTCAGCTGGGTATATCTGCTGCAAGTATGTCTGTAATTTTGTGAAGGAGATGGTGTTACTAAGAACAGATTGGTTTCTGAGACTGCCTTGAACCCAGCCAGCTGTAGTTAAACCCTCAAAGGCTGACAAAGTGCATTCCTAATTATATCAGTGGAGTGGATGGCTAGATTAAGTTACCTCCTTTGAGACTATTGGTGACAAGTTTCCATCACTGGGATAGATTTTATATTTCGTACAAACTAAGGGGACCTCAGGCTGTGCAACAATAGGAATGACCCAAATACTGACATGATACATATCTGTGGGCTACCCTAAAGCCCACAAATAGCCATATCCCATGAATACCCTGGACATAGCAATAACATTTGATAGACAACCTTTGAAGACTTTGAATAAATTTAAACTTAGTATGGGGTCCATCTTTGAAATGAAGTACAGCAGTTTGCACCGAGTACCATAAAAAACCAGGAAAACCATAAACAGTGGGAAGAGTTTTTCTGGTATCTTTAGAGAAAATACATATTTATGGCTTTGGCCATCTTCACAGGGTCTTAAAACTTTCACTGACGTCAGTATACTTAAGCAACTGGTATAGCTGAAGATAATAAGCTCAGTATTTGTTTTTCTGTACTTTTCTATGATCTATATTTAGTTAAAAACTTAATACCACTTTTCTGTCATTTTTAACTACCTATAAAATGAGTAATGCCCTATGATGTGATTATAGCAGACCAAACTTACCGTTTCCTGAAGATCACTTGAAAGCGATGAGTAGATCTCAGGGATAAGCAATGAACAACACATCCTTACATACAGTGAGAGGAGTGACATATTCTTATAGAAGGGGAGGAAACCTCTTAATCTTCAATTTTGATTTCATAGTTGATTAAAAGAGTTTGCTCACTTTGCAAGACTGCTGTTGTGCATTTTATGTTTGGGAGACATAAGGAAAATTCCTGTTTACTTGAGCTGACATTTCTGCCACTGTTGTCCTTTCTCACACCTAAACCATGATATCTAAAGCCAGAGAGACAACACAGTGCTCTATACCTGACACCTGGAAAATCCTGTTTAGAGTGAGGTGCTATGATGGGCTGATCAGATAAGTCACCCTGGAGAAGAGTACATGTTTGTTTTTACTGTTGAACCGTGAAGGGTATAGAGAGCTGAATCTTTGGATTACAAATGTAATTGACATCTCACCACTCTGAAAGTCAGATCTAGAACTCCTCCTGGTGACAGTAGGCATTGGGCTTGCCTCTGAAGATGTCCTGCGTCAGCATTCTGCGACTGACTCTGCATCTTCGATACATGTTGCAGTTCTTTTTTGTCATTTATCCTATTCATTCCATTCTCTTGTTTAGAAACTCCTAAATTCCACACAGGGATGAATCAGTTATTGAATTTCTCTGAAATTACATTTCTGTTGAATCCACTTTGATGAAAAACAGTTAAACTTAGCCAAAAGCTACTGAGCAACACAGGAAAGATAATTGAGTGTGGCAATTCTGTAATGGTCACTCATGATGGAAAAACTTAGCAAGTTCAATGGGATATTTTTCCTTTTAGATTCATCACAGTCACTTTTTTGGATGGCTCTCAGAGAAATATACTTACAAATGGAAATATCACAAGTTAGCACTGGACCCCAAAATCCAAACAAAACAATGAAGCAACACAGACTTTCCTTCCTATTCTGATTGCATCACTGGAACCACTGCCTAATAAGGGGATTTTGTTTGAAAAAACTTCCTTCTTTGTTTTTTTACAGTGCTGTGTGTCTGCATTCCTGTTCATTTGTATGCTTGATTAGCTGAAATCAAATACAATGATGCAGATCTCCAAGCAGCTATAAAAACTCAAAGTGACTGATACTAACAGAAGAAAAATATTCTACTTTGCAATCTTCATGACAATTGCTGTGCAGAAAGCAAAAGGGCTGATGCAAAATCATGTATGTGTTTTTCCTTCATCTTATTTTGTCTTTTTGTAAGAGAAGTTTGCTTTTTAGTGGACTTCAGATAGTCTTGTGAACAGGTAACAAAGGATGCACTGTTTGTGTCTCTGCCTCATGCACAGCTGTCCTCTGGCCTGCAGCTTGAAAGAAACAGCTAGATTTTAAGAAATTCTGTAAGTATTGGTTGTGGGATTTTTTTCTCCTACCTATGATAGTCTGTGTGCTTTTGGTATTACTTTTGACTTTTGCTGAGTTAGTCTTCTGTGGTTTTGGAATGAGTCCTGTAGATTTTAAGAACAGGGAAGGTATTTTGGTTTTTGTAGGTGATGATGTATCTTCTAGAAATGAATTTAATTGATTCTGATTATAGACATCAATTGAAATAAATAGAAATATCTATAGATATAATTTTTAAGTGCGTGAGATCAGAAGATTGGTGGAGATTTATGTCGTCTTATATGTATATTCAGAAAGTATATCTTATGTAAAGATAAAATTAAAAAAATACATTGCGCATCCAAACCTTAACCAAGAAAACTTCCAATAATCAAAAGAATCTAAAGGAACTTAGGAAAAAACCTCAAAATTTAATGGTAAAGTGTCAATTCGTTAACAAAATAAGAAGTATATAAGTAAAAAAGAAAACATCCTAAGATCTACTTTAACATCATGCAAATGCCTCTTGCTATGTAGTTGAGGGATTTTTTCACTTTTGCCTTGTTGTCAACAAAAACCTGGTTAGTCATTCTTTGAAAATGGGTAATATTTGACAGCATTAGAAGAGGTCTTGTGGCGTAGATACACTTTTCCGTTACTAAGTAGTAAAGTGAAGGATAGACTAAAACCATGATGAAAGTAGATGAAAGCTCATGAGAATTCTTTAGCTGAAGCTTATTCTTGAATTTAGTGTTTTGTTTTGATGTGGTGGTTTACTTAAATTACTGATTTAATCATGCACTTTTTGAAATCAAAGTTGTTGAAAAGTTCTGTGATCGGATTATGTGGAAAAGAAAGCTTGTGACTAGAGTATTGAATAGGGATTGTTGAAATTGTTACTCAGAAGTCTGAACAAGTAGCTGAAACACACGTAAGTGGGTGTTTTCACAAAGAAAGCATACAAAAATACACATTTGTAGCAGGTGTGATGGCAGAAGTTTTTTGCAAGGTCAGGTCTGTACATTTCTTTGATGCAATCCTTGAAATGCCTACGGTCAAATGATTTACTATGCTGTATTTGAGTTTTGACTGCTATCCTATACAATATGTAAATAGGAAAGTCCTGCTTCCCTGGAAATTATGATAAGTGAGTAGCTTCTTGGTTAGCTGTGACCTCATGGTACTATCCAATGTTTGCCTAACAAAAATGAAATCAGTTTGTTTTTCATGAAAAAAGCAATCAGTTAATATTTTGAGTGGAAAGCCTTGACTTAGACACATGTACTGTCTGTGCCATAGAAAATTTTATGATTTACTGTATTTTCTGATTTACTATATTTCTAAGTACTTTGAACATTTTTTGATGTATGGGCTGGTTCAATCTTGTTGACAAGATAAGTAATGAGAGCAGCTCTGTGGTTCCTCTGAGTTGCTGCGGTTTTCTAATTTTCATTGGACACAAACTTTATCACAAATTTATTCTGAGTAGCACTTGCCCCGTGTTTCCTGCAAGGTTTGCTGGGCTTGATTGACACATTATTAGTCATATTCTGTTTCATTTAGAAATGTTCTATACAAAACTGTTGGGTTGTACTTTTTTCAGAAATGGGCAGTTTAACTGCATTGTCCAGTTGCTCATGACGGACAAACTCAGGTGATTTCGAAGCTTGACTGTGGAATATGCCAGGGAGTGCTCTGGGGTTCTCCTGACTATTTTCCCAGCTCGTATCATTGCCTCAAAGTGTTACAGTGAGGCCAGAAAATTTTACCTGACAACGTTCAGAACTGCAACTCTATGGCAAATCTATGGACAGCAAGCGTAGGAGAACCAAAGAAAAACCTGCCCATACACTCATGTACCTCCTGGAGCTATACATCTATGTGGGCATTTCCTGGAGGGCACTCTAGCAGACTCGTCAGTTAACAAAAGCAAAATGCCTTGGTTTCAGTTTGTTCCTTGTTTGATCAAAAGTTCTCGTCATATTCTCACCATCTTCAGTGGTACTGTCTGGTAGTCAGCTATCCCCAAACTACTTGCATTCTTTCCTAGTCTATTAGGGCTCAAAATCACAACCAAGTTGTGATGACAAATAAGCTGCCACTCTACACTGTGAGCTTTTATAACCACTTGGGGACTTGCTGTTAGTGCATGGCTAATAAAAAGTAACTTAACTAGTCTTTTACTTCTTTCATGACAGAATTACTCTGAATTATGCCACATTTGCCATGGACTAAACTTTCACATGACAGTTAATATAGCTCGGTTGCTAATTAGGAACTTTTCCAGCAGTAGCAATAACATTATTTGTCTTAACTCTTATAATTATATTCATCTGAAACTCCTTTCCCTGGACCAAAAGAACTCCATAACTACACCTAAGAAAATATTTTTCTTGGGTGATATATAGATATAAAATAAAGGGGCATTACTGCTTCCTCCAGTCCCCACCACTAGCTTTTGAAATAGGAAAATCTATGTTTCTCAAAAGTTCTAGGCCGTGGTAGTCAACTGTCAGCTCCTTACATAACAGCACAGCAGCAGGAATCCTCACTAAAATTATTATCCAGTGAAGTTTAATTTATATTGGCCAATTCACTGGCATTATCATTCATCAGTTCAGGATCCACAGCACAAATAACTTTGAGAATGAAAGCTCTGAGAACACGTGTTAAATTCATCTAAAATTTCTCTCCAAGGCCAGGAGAAGATTAATGCAGGCATGAAAGCAAAGGTCTGGCGCCTCCATCAGCTCCTTTTCCAGTTGCCTGGATGCTAAAATGATCACAGAAATTTCCTCTTAAGTCTCACTGCACAACCCACACACACGCACAGCTCCAACAAAGCGATGACTTGCAGCCTGTGCAAAAATACCCCTAACCTGCCTGGCAGCCAGCTGGCTTGCCCTAATCCAAGCTCTGAGCCTCAGACTTGAGCCCAGGCTGCTCTGTCTTGAGAGTCAGCAGTGCCAGCAGTACAGAGAAAGAAGCACGTGTCCCACCTTGGCTGGAGACCGTGTCCTCCCTGCAGCAAAGTGGCTCCAGCTAGGACAGCTTCCAGTTGGGCAGTGCTCAATTTCAAAAGCATCCATGTAAAAAATTGGCATCTGCACAATTCACAAGTCTGAGGAAGTTCTGGACATAGTTGTAACTGTGCTGGAAAGAAAAAAGTGGAAAGCCGTGAGCTTGTTTGAAAAAACAAAGCAGCAACTAGGATTTGATTTTTTCCTTCTGCCTCCTGGCAGGTGACCTCAGTGGATGCATGAGTGCTGAGCACTGCATGGCAGCGTTCTCACTTCAGTTCAGTTTGAACCCGGTTTACAAACAGGCAGAAAGCTGCCTTCCATTGTTCCTGCTCAGCCATCCTACTTGCCCCCATCCCCAAAAAACCTTAAGGCATTAAAATAACCTCTGATGCAGGCACTGATTCTCTCAAGTGCAATAGCACACTCAACACATGTTTGGAGAGCTCATTAGAGGACAGAGTCAGCATTTTCCTTCCTTCAGCAGCTCCAAACCCCTGATGGTGCTTTTCCAAGTACTGATGATTTAAGTTGAAGTTAAAAACAAGCAGCCACTTTTCCAACTCTTGCTTTAACTCCATACTTGAGAAAAAGTGATAAGGGCCAATTTCAGTACCTTGCCTTCCTCTGCAAGTACACATGAATTGTTTTATAGAAAAGGCAAAGCAAAAATGGAGAGAAAAGGAGAGAGAGATTAAAATGCAAACAAAATAACTTATTAATATGGCAAAGCTGACATAATGCCATCTGGTTTATGTCTGGTCCCTATTTGGAGCTTGATCCTGCCGGGTACTTAGTGCTCAGGCTGTTCCCTACAGCAGTCTCCAGAGCACACTTAATGTTTAAGTGCTTTACTGGATCGTGCCCAGTGTGCTGAGCACCTCAAAGGAATCAGACCTTGCTTAATTTTTCTGGTTTGTAGGAAAAACTCTTTCCAGCTCTGAGTCCTGGCACTTCTAAGTGAGATTTTTCCTTCTCCACTCCAACACCCATACTTTTTCTTCTGAATAGTCAGTTCCAAGCAGGATTAGACCACTGGTTACCCACAGTGGAAACTCCAGAATAGACCACTGGCTTCTGAGGAAACTCCAGGGGACAATGTTTTTGCTTGAGCTGAGGTGCTGCCTGGAGTTATTTAAAACTCCTTTTGCTCAGCCAGTGAAAAGCTTCAGCTACAGAGCAAAAAGGAGAGTGTGTAATAAATTCTCGGGCATAGTCAGCATATACTCCAAAGGGGCAATAAGCTGTTAAATCAAATCGAAGAAATCCCTAGTAAACCAGAATTGGTGGTGTGTCTGACAGCATGCACTACATTAAAGATCTCAAGTCGATAACTCCAACCCTGGCTGTCAACATGATGTGCAACCTCCATGCGCACAACTTCCATCTCTTTCCAATAATAGTGAATCTTTGTGAAGAGCTGCTGTAAATTACAATTACTAAGCAAATTTTCAAATCTTGTAGCCAGATTTGTAACTAGTCTGAAGACCGTGGTGAGAAAGGAATGATAAGCAAGCAGAGACACTTTCTGCTGTCATGGCAAATCTGCTCAAGGTTTTAGTTTCAGGGTCAGGCTGTGTAATTCCTCTATCAGCTGATCCTTAATGCTTTAAAAATCCTTGAGGTGCACACACTCACTGTGGTGTGGTCTCTCCTGTGCTCTGCACACGTTTGTGCATCCATGCATGCGTGTGGGGGTGTGTGTGTGTATTTGTGGGGGGTGTGTTTGTCATGTGCAGTGCATCAGCTGTGTTGCTGAAGTGCAGACACACAGCATTTTAGCCATATGGAAAAACACACTATCCAGGAACACCATGTCTGCACCTCTGCCCCCTGCTCCACTCTCCACTTCCACTTCTACTACAGATTTTTACCAGCATTGCAAACATCCCTCTGTCTTCAAATAGCTGATACAATCTCTAAACAGCCAGCCAGAAAGAGGGACAAAAAGAAAGGAAATACTTACCTCTTTTCCTCAGATATAAGATTAGCCTAGGGCCTGAAAAAGACAAAAGTGTAGTCCTGGATCACTGATTGGATTAAATCTACATACGTCTAGCCCTCTGAGGCTAGAAATCATTCTTCACTGGACCAGAGCACTATGCCTCATAGGGCCCAAGAAGACAGCTTTAAAATTGCCATGTAATTGAGTATTGGAACATCTCTGACTTTTTGTTGTTACTGCTGTGCTTTTCTTATACCCCTAACTTTCTATCTAGTGAGAAAGAAGCAATTCTATCACTGAAATGTAGTTGTCTTAGGGAAATAAAATGACGTTTTCTGCCTGAAGTGCAATCAGGACATGGCTAGGGAGCACAGCACTCTGCGTGGGCACAGGTGGGCTGCAGGCTCCTGATGGTGAATAGTAATTTTTAGGGTAGCTGGTACAAAGGACAGCAAGCAGGAGGTTTTTGCCTGTGACTCACACCTACAATTAATGATAATAATTATTATTATTATAATAATATTAATACACAGCAACATTTTCACAGCACATGGAAACAGATACAGTAAGCACGGGTGACATAAGCAGCAGACTGAAATTTCATGAGCACTGTAAACAGAGCTGGGTGTATGCTGGAATTTGTCCAGAATACTAGACACAGCACTGCAGCCCTATCAAGAAATGGATTCTCATGGGAATTCCTGGCAGGTCTTCTGCACCCCCAACCAGATGTTGGTGGTGCAGGGAGTAAGGGGCATCTTTATCAGTTAGTGCTTGTATGTATCCTGCAAGGGTGACATTGCCAGATTTCACTGCCTCCCCTTTACAACACGTGCTTCTCCCCATCAGCCATAACCCACCACTAAGTTACCAGCTCATGTCCTATAAGACATAAGTGGCCCTCCTCAGCTCTTAGGAGGTCTTGTGAAACACTTTTCCATTGGACCATCTGAACACCAACTGCCTGCAATTACATCAGCTAGCAAAGGAGACTGTTACTGCAGTGTTGGCAATGTCACCACAAAAGCCTTTTTGAAACACCATCTTTAATTAAATATCTTGAATTTTCTGCCTCTTTGATGCAGAACTTTCTATTAGTTTGAATCAACAATTATCTTCTGCCTTGCCGGTGCAAAAAAGATCTGCCAATGAAACCATTGGTGCTGGGATCAGTAGCAGCTGTTACATGAACAACAGGGAGCTGAAGAGCTTTGCTGCAACCGTGTTGCAAGAGGGAATAACTGTCAGATAATCATCTTGTAGGACTCCATGAAACCTGTGACATTGTCACATGGCTGGTGTCCTCCTCAAGCCTCCCAGCTGGGTTTGTGCAAGTGTGAGAGGGACTGGGAAAGAAAAGCTGTTCTGAAGTGCTATCTATCCATCTATCCATCTATCCATCTATCCATCTATCTCTGTTCATGAAAACCATGGGTCCAGGTATATCTTGTTTGGACAGTACTGTTGAAGCCAGAGATTTCTCGATGTTGAGGAAAGCCTTGATCTTGAAAGCATGCAGGAACCCCATTCAGACTTTGGAAGGCATTTGCATTTGACGAGGAGCATGCCCATTTCCCAGTGCCTTTGCCAGCCTGAGTCTCCAGTACCTTCAGCCATTCAGACCTGCACAATTAAAGGGAAAACACCACTTTCAGCAGTACTAGCCATGGTCTTTGTTTCTTAGGTGGCACTGACGTGAGTTTGGCTGCACTGGGTGTGCCAAGTGCTGATCATGGTGGGCTCTGGGTCTCTGGGTTGAAGCCAGGAAAAAGAGATCAGTGTCCTCAGCTGCAGTTAATGCCCTATGGCAGTGGTAATAGTATTTTATCTACTTTTTTTATTTAATCTCATGCTAATGTTTTCAAATATCTTATAATTTTATTTTTTATGTTCAAATGTCTGTGATGGAATGGGTAACATAGATTCTTTCTTTTAAACTCGGTAATAGAAGTTTGTTTTGCCCTATCCTCTATTTCACTGCTTTGTACAAGACAGGCATGTCAAATTCTGCCTGGCTGGCAAGCCCAGTTCTGCTTTCATGTCAAATAATTAGCAAAATCTTAGACTAACCTAATATTTATGGTATACATTGTAATTAGATATGTCTTTGACTTATGTATGTTTCTGTTTAAAGAAACTTATGTATATTTCTGTTTCTGTTTGGGGATGGGCAATTTGTAATGTATTGAGCATATTCAGAGTAATAATTGTATACAGAAAGCAAAAACTTCTTTTTTACTTTGTCTATTTATGTCCAACAGAATTTTCAGATGTGATACCTGTTTAGTTAGGAATTTTTTAAAGTCCTTTTACTGGAACACATTTCATGATTTACAATCCTGCTCAAGTAATACTGCTGATTAAATTAACATTGCCTAATAAGTGAAACCAGTAAGGTATTTTCTCCAAATTAAATCCGTGCCTTTAAGGAGAAGCAAACTGATCATTAGAAACTCGGCAGAAACTCACCCCAGTTCTTAAAATAAAAGTTATTGGCCAAATAGGAATCTGGCAGTTACTTCTGAAGTTACGTTCGTGAAGAACATCTGTTAATATAAAAATATCTTGATACATTACAGTGGTTTAGCTGTAGTTAGTGCAGAAGTACTTGGTTAACATCTAAGGGAGGAAGGAGAATAAATGTCTTACATTTGGCAATCAGTAAGCCAGGGCTTTTACCCATTGTTTGGCTTTGTTTGGGTTTAAACAATGTTCCTCTGTTTTTGCTCAAGCTGCAGTAATCCTTCAGCTCTTGATGTCATGCATCCTGGGTTTTCTATACTCTTTATAATAATCTTTGAACCCTCAGCCCACATCATATGTTATGAATATTCTTGTTTTGGAGTAGAGAGGCAGGCAATCATTTTAGACTGCAGGAACCCTACCCCTAGCATTTCCCTGTGCGTCAAAGACATGGAGCAACATCAAGTAGAAGTAGTAAAAGAAAAACTAGTTTGAAAGATGGTTTAGGATGAGAAAAAGCAAAATGTGGGAAGATCAGAAAAAAAAAAAAGATTGCTTTTAAGGACCAGAATTTCACTTCTTTTGAGTGGCTATACATAGAAAAGCCTCTTCAAGGCACAGTGGATTCATGGTCTAAGCACGGTTGGACTCATGGTTGAGGGTTGGAACATGGCTCGGGGTTGATCTAGATAATCTTCAAGGTCTCTTCCAACACAAGCTATTCTGTGATTCTGAGGTTCTGTGAGTCTGTTGTCCAGCTGTTGGCAGGAATTGGTTCTGGAGAATATAGAAAGTGGTAACATTACAGACAATCAGCTGAGGTCCTTCTTTCCAGGTGAAAACGGCTTCAGCAATGTCATCAATACTATAGTTTACAACAATGAATCAGCAACATCAGCAATACTAGCAAGTAATTATTTTCTTCTTTCTTTCTTCTTCTTTCTTCTTTCTTCTTTCTTCTTTCTTCTTTCTTCTTTCTTCTTTCTTCTTTCTTCTTTCTTCTTTCTTATTTTTCTTCTTGCCCATGTGACTTAGAGTGTTTGTTATTCATGTCCTACTCAGTCAGTAACTCTTCTTCCAGACTGTCAGCTTTTCATTTTTGGCCTTCTTGGTTAAGCTTTTAAAGAAATTATGCCTCTAAGGGACACTAAGTGGCTTCCTTAGGGAACTGTTCTGTAAATCTTTGGAATTAGGATAAATAACAGCCTGTCTATGATATTGTTTAGTACAAGAAGCAACACAGGCTTTTCTTGGAAGACCTAATTGGAGAATATTGTTAGAAGTCACCTTTGACAATTTGACTGAAAACTAAGGGGGGAAATAATGTTTGTCCAAAGATCAAAGACCCGCCTGAGAAAAACTGTGTTTGTGAATTCAGCACAAAACCCAGCTCCCCCCTCACACAGCTCCAGACACTGTTTCCAGTGTACATACAGCCCTGGCTTACGGCTATCGCAATAGGCCCTGCAAAACAAGCTCAGTCCCTTCCTGCTAATTTACTAGTGGAGAAGGGTTTTTTTCTGCCAGGCAAGTTCATTTGTCAAGGTGACCTTCGCAGCGTGTGCCGAGTGCTCCTGCAGATAAAGAAAGCCACCTCAGTGCGTTTGTGAAACCCAGCTCGGTGGCCCATGGGCCTCCTGGGAGGAGGGACATGGGTGTTGCCAAACTAAACCCTTCCTACTCGCACTCCAAGGATTTCTCTGTTCCACAGTTTTCGTAGATAGGCAGTGGACGTTTTGCAATCCTTTTATATAGCTCTGTAAACCCTCTCCTCTTGCCTGACTGGTTTTATGTCTAAATGGTCTTGAGGTTAAGTATTCTTTTTTGAAAAATCCCTATTCTGTAAATTAATGGTCTCCTAGGCAGAGGTAAGACCACAATTAAATCTTAATCAATCATGAATGTAGGTAGGACATTTCACAGATCCTCTGCCAAAGACCAGACAGAAGAAGCAGATCTTCAGAGGTCTCCTAAGAGAAGGTTTAATCTTCTGTCACATCTGAGGAGCTGATGTCAGGTCTGGACTGCTTGGCCATGAAATACTATTTTCTTTCTATCTACATAGTTGCTTTCAAATACATCACTTATTAAACTTTAGTATATTGCCATTTTTATACTGCAAGAAACAAGCCAGATTTGGAGCATGTGTGCGTAATGTATCCCAGTATTAATGTAAAATCCAGCTTGGAGAAGAGCCTCTGTATTTTACTCACTACAGCTGGAATAGATCAATATATAGACACTGTGGAAAGAGCAGTCATGTTTCAGAAGAAACCACCACACAGTTATAATCATGTCTGTTGAATTTCTGTGGAATAATTAATCCAATGATAATTATTCCAGTTCCTTCCTTGTAGTTTTATTTTCATGCCTGGCATATGACATCAGTTAGACAAGTCCTTAAAGCTATTCCCCAGCAGCCATGACCTGTTAAAACAGGAGACTGTATTCAGAAGTGGAACCAAAATAAAAGGAACATTTCTTTTTCAAGGGAAAAGAAATTTTGGGCTGATCAGAATAACCTACAAGAGCATGTTTTGAGCCAAGGAAAAAAATTGGCAAAAATCAGAAAAAGCTGAAACATTTCATTGCAACATCTTCTAAATTAACTGCTTTTTTCCTAATTTATGTGGATTTAACTTTCAACAGAAAAGTAAAACAAACCTCTGAGATCAAACTGTTTATTGTTCTTCCAAAGTTATACAGGAAAAGAAAATGGCTTTGTTTCAGATTAACTTTAAATGAAGACTTTGTTCAATTACTTGTTTGGCCAAAGCCCTGAAAAAAATCAGCTATTTGCATAGCTAATTTTTTATGACTGGCCTAACATTTAAATTTAGAAAAAGAATAGCGTGAAACCATGTGTGAGTATTTATCAGATGTATGGCATTCAGTATATCTGCTGAAATATTCCATCATTATGTCCCATATATGTAATTGGTTCAGAATTACTTTGTACAAACCATAAGACAGAATTCTCAAATACGAATAAAGATGCCAGGGCAGGCAGATCTTTAGAGGGACACCTGTGTATATGGGTTCACCACTTGTTATTTTTCATAGGAGAGATGTGATTAGGGCTCACCACTGTGCTAGTCCTGAAAGAGTGAGGCCAAAAAATGATGTTTAGACAGATTTACACAGTTTTATGGCAAGCCTTTAAACCTAAATGCTTGTTTTAAAATTAGCTACAGAAAATGCTATATATTTGGAGGTAAAATATGTTAATTGCAAGGACACTGTAGCTGGAGGGTGGCACTTCCCTCAATTTTAAATGTACTAATGCCCAGTGAGCAGTTATCCACTTGCAGCATTGAATAGCTCTCTGGTGAGCCCCTCACTGTTCTCTCCCTTTATGGACAGCAAGACAGACCTCTAAAACATGGGTGAGCTGAATTGCTCTTTGGTGGTGACTTTCTGCTGGCTGTGGCAAGCAGCATTCTAACTCACACATCCTGGTTCAACACATAACATTAAATGAGAGGATGCAGCACTTCTTGAAACATAGGGAGTGTTTTAATTGCTGACAGCAGCCGGAGGGAAGATGCACTCATTGTGAATTGCTGCATGTGAGACGACCTCCGTTTCCTTGTCTCCCTTCACAAAAAATTTTTCTCTTCCCCGCAGGCAGTGAGCTATAAGGAACATGGCTTGAAAATTTTATATTTACAAAATGCAACCAAAGGTCACCTTACTTTCTAGGACAACTTAAGTCACTGTTACTGATTACTGTACAAATTTCATCAGAGATCGACCTCGGGAGAAGGCAATCCAAAAACCATATTTATATGACACAAGGAGAGTAATAGTGTGGACAGTACATCACTTGACTAAAAAGAGGGAGATGACATCCTTGAAGGAAGCAGAGAGGGCAGTCTCATGACTATTCAGCCTAGAGGTTGCCTTTGAATGCCTGTAGAAAGTAACACTGTAGAGGTGTTAAGTTGGGATGATATGGACTAGCATCGTTTCGTAATTCCAGGCAAAGCAGCAGGAGCTTCCAAGCAGTTTCTGGTCACCACCACTATCAGCTGGATTTGTAGCATGAGCAGCCCCACAGTCCACTACCAAATTCCTGAGCCATGTTTGCTCTTCCTTGTGGTTTGTCCTTTAAAGCATGACCTCATAGTCCCTAAAAAGACCTACAGACAATGGTAAATTACTAGAAGGTTTCAAAATTTTCAAGGATTTATGCAATCATAAAAGTTTCCCAGTAGAAAGAAAGGTAACATTTAGTCCAGCTTAAAACACGTAGCAAATTTAACTTCAAGATGAACTGTAAAACCAAACCACTTCTGGTTTTGCTCTTTTCTGACCCTTAGGAAATCTCTGTCTGATTCAGGAAGTCCTTTCCCTTCTCTCTCCTTTGTTTCAGTCTTTTTTTTTTCCTTTCTCTGATTAAATAACAGGGTTTCTTTTTCCTTTATTCTGCTGTAGGGTTTTAGCCATGTCTTTGGAGGAAGTGTAGGATATTAAAAAGCTTATAACCAGCAAGTTAGCTTTTCCTCCTGTATTTCAGGCTGGAGGAATGATGACAGGAATGCTGTAAATTTGACAGACCCATTTAAGCATTTCAGTGCATAAACAAAGGCTTGGTGGAGGGAGTAAAGTTTGACCAACTCATATGTTTTCCATGCTCAAGAGTTATTTCTTAGGGCTCCTTTGACAGCATTAACTGCCTGTGGCAGGGAATATTTTGCACAGCGTGTTTCCTCATCCCCCAGCTGCAGCTCAAAACTATCCCTGCATCTCAAGACTTTACTGATCTTGTGGCCATAACCCAGTTCTGGGCCACTGGTGAATGTTTTTTTCAAATCTGGTGAATGTTTTTTTCAATATTCATCTAGACCCCCAACTGAGCATCCCACTGTAAGGAAAGCAAGAAAGGCTTCCCCATAAATATCTATTTCTTAGCAGCTGTACTCTGGCTCCCTTCTCCTTCGTCTCTAGCTTTGCACACTGCACTTCTCCTCTGGGTGGAGCAGCCATCTCCATGCAGAAAGAGCACCTCATCAATTTGCATCTGGCCATGTATGAGTTTCTGCGTTATGCTAATGGCAGTGTCTCATATCCCTTCAGAAGGACACGTAGGCCAGCTCTGTCTTTTTCTGAGCCACCCCACAGGGACTCTCCTGAGCTACAGAGCGGCTTAGTGCTGATTACTTTTTTATTTCTCCTCTTAGGAAACGGATAAAAGGTTTAAGTTCTGACACAAACAGGAAAACATACTAAGAGGATTTATCCTGAAGGCATCTGCTCTTTAAATAGTGATGGAGCAGTGTCAGTCCGTTTCCCAGAAGGGCCAGAAGCTCCACCACTCTTTGTTCTCGCAGCCCTTGTGTGACTAGAGGCAGAATATCCTGTCACAGGCTGTCAGATAGCTCCCAGAATATGCAACTCAGTGATTATAGGCTGAGGAGGGACTCACTGCCTGTAGGAGCATGAAGAAGTTGGGTTTAGGAAGGACTCTGCTCTGCTCCTTTAAGGATAACACCAAGGCTCTATTCTGCTCTCAGGTAAGACTTTGTAGAATTTACTAAATCAGTAGTTTCTCAGCCTTTCAGACCACGTTCCCTCCCTCTTGTTTTCTTAAACAAGGAGTGACAGGAGGGGGAGCGATCTGTCAGAGTTATCACTAGTGGAATTTTCCAGCTTTACCAGGCAGGAAAGGGGGGACAAAAAAAAAGATCCACTGTAGAAAAACAACTGGACACAATGCAAGCGTAAGCAACTTCAGGAGGGGCATATGCATGGTTTGATTAACTCAAGCTGTATTAAAATATGCCTCAAGAGTCTATTAACATAAACACTTTCAAGGTTTTATTAATAAGGTGTGCATCTGGAAAGTTACACTCTGTTATAATATTTTATTTTTCTCTGTTTAAAAATGTGTTCCACTGGAGTAATATTCCAGAGGGAGAAGAATCTTCACTTCAAATTGGATTGTTCACAAATTTTCCTATTTTTGCTCTCATTTGATTTGAGGTCAGAAATTTTCCTTTTTCAACTTTTGCCTTCTGATGTCATATAGATGTTTATATCAATTACGTGGATTTCAGCTCAGTGTCATGGCCAGACTCGAACTTGCTCAATAAGAGCTTTATACAAACCTAGCTATAAGGAAAAAGAAACTTATGGCTTGTTCCATGGGAGGAAAGCCAGGTCTGACAATGTAAGTAATGCATTCATAGAGATTACACAGCTAAATGAGCTAAAGGGCTTCTACATTCACAAATATGTTATCCTAATCTTCATTTTTCAAATTGTGCTCAGATCTGGCTTGGTCCTGTACACTTGGCAGGCAAGGATTTGCAGATAGTGCAGTCTCTTTCTAATGGCTACTTTCAGTTTGCTTGTCACTGATAACCAGGTAAAAATCCAGCGTGGCAGGAGACTGGTGGGGAAGAGCAGCTGAAACTGTTTACCTCGTGATGAAAACTGGAGAAATTCAAGGGAGCTGGAAACTAGGACTTGTCCACATAGTTTTAAGGAAACTGGAAGCTTATTTATGTAGTCTAAATGAAAACAATAGACCATCAACCCAACACTCACAAACAGGCTCTTTGATCTGTTGCACAAGGATTCCAGGGGATTTCTCTCCCACTGGCTGGCTGGCATGAGACTTACAGCTCAGCACCTCCAGAGTAAACATCAGGAGTGCTTGAGGAGTTTCTTTTAGCTGTTCTTGCTCTGTGACAGTTTGCACATACTGACATGGCCAGTGCAACCTTTCTGGTTCCAAAGTCCCCCTGCAGCAAAATATCATGAGCCAGGGTCATGACCATCAGCAGAAATAATACTCCTTGCTTGGGGAAAGCTTTTCAAGGATTTCTTACCCTGTTATTCCCTCTGTAGGGGCAGCATGAGGCCTATACTGGGGATCAAAGGGAAGTCTGAAATGGCATCAGATGCTGCAGAACAGCACAAAATGATGATCATGGTCAAAATGATAAGTACATAATTGATTTTAATTGATTTTGATTATGATGAAAAAGCAACTATTTTCTTCTTCCCTTGTCAAATACAAAGTCTCGCTGAAAGGAAATCCAGGCAGCTAATATCTCTGGAGATTCAACTTTTGCTCCCTAGATTGTTGATTGATTTGTTTGGAAAAGAAAATCAAATCAGCGGGATTATTGAGAAATTTCTACTGGAGGATTATACTCTTAGCACCAATAGAGTTTCTTCAGTAGATACAGTGTCACTACAAGTCTCAGCGGTGTTCTGTCAGGATGGGAGAGAGAGTTTACTAGCATAAATGATTGTCCAAGCTCATTTTTCTGATTTTATGACCCATTTTTCATATGAATGGAAGAAATCTGAAGGATCTCCCATCACTGGGTTTTCTCCTATTTGTTCCCAGTGAAGGTGATGGTGTATATGCCATGAAAGGGCAGCTCACTCTTAGATGGTAGGGCTTTTTAAGGCAGGGCTTTCCAGGAAATTTGCAAAGTGATTCCTAATTCAGAAAGTCTCTGTGAGGCACAGAAATATAGATGTTTCTAGATAGCTACAAATTCTCCACTGTTGAGATTTTAAGATGATGATCAAATTCTGATGAAAATTAACCTAGCAACTGAAAGCAATATTGCATTTTCTTCAACTCTTTTAATTAATTCTTACTAGAAAGTCTTCTCAAATGCATTATTTTGGAAAACCTTAGGTGGTGAGCAGTGTGTAAGTTATCATAATGATATAACAGTCTCTTAATTTGACAGATCTTTCTCCCACCCAAATGATTCCAACTTCTTTGAAGAAACTCTGTTCCATTTCTTATCTTGAATTATGCTTTCATTCAGCAACTGATTAATGTTGATCCCCTGCTTCGTGTTGTATAAAACATTCCATTTCATGTGTTATCTAGACTTTCTCACAATGGCTTTTAGGAGATTACTAAAATGTTCCCTCCCTTTGTTGCCATCTTTGTTGTGTATTCATACATTTATTTATATGTGAGTACGAATCCGTATAAATGTATAGTAATCTTCCCCTTAGGATACTGTGAATGCATGTCATAAAGGAAAAAGAGATTAACAGTAGAATACAAAACAAACAGGCTGACTCTATGGCAGTCTT
Organism: Aphelocoma coerulescens; assembly: GCF_041296385.1. Classification (NCBI taxonomy): domain Eukaryota; kingdom Metazoa; phylum Chordata; class Aves; order Passeriformes; family Corvidae; genus Aphelocoma; species Aphelocoma coerulescens. Next base: position 116,081,287 of record NC_091015.1, on the reverse strand, counting down.
GCAGAAACTCCTGCCAAGCAAAAGAATAAATAACAAGTGTGTTAATCAAAGCCAAATTTGAAAGATAAGGAATTTAGGTAGACAGAGTCCCAGAAAACTGGGCAAGATTAATGCCCACAGAAAAAGAACTCCAGGGACAAAGAGTGTAATGATATATAATGAAGTTGAAGGCAAATTTTCAAAAGTCCTTCTGTGACTTAAATGCCTAAGTCAAAACTGACTTTGGCAGCAGGAGCATTTACTCTCCCTTTAAGTCCATAGGGTTTGTGCTCTGGAATCCTTCAGTCTTTCCTGAAAATAGAAGTTAGGTGACTGCCTGCCTTAGTCCCTTTTTGGAAGCATAATCTGTAGTCACCTGAAAGTCCAAAAAATATGCTGGTCGAAGCAGTGGCTGAATATTAACCTGGGCTACCAACTCAAAACAAAGAACTAGAGGTACGAGCATGATTATTCCCTGTTTTACTATAAAGCCATATATCATCTGGTTTGGATTAAACTCACAAAGATGTGTTAGCCTGTTCAAGATCCTGTGGAAGCATTTTGAAGCAATTGTAACTGACGTAAATATAGCCCTTGATTGGAAATCATCCAGAGAGAGAGAGAGCTGCAGCAGTTCAGCCACGATGCATTATATCAAAAGCATGGATAAGTAATTTGGTGTCCTCATGGGAAGAATAGCATTACAGTTTCACAACATTCATAAAGTGCCTGCACAGTGAAAAGATCTAACACAATCATTAAAAGAGGGATGAATGCCTGATGAATCTTCACCTCCTGTTGTGGATCATGGCTCTTATCTAGGCAGGTGCGGGAAGAGGAGCATGAACCCACAATGACAGAGGGCACAAAAACAGCTTAGTTGTACTCTTCTGACTTGAGCATGTGAGCTTCCAGACACGATTTACTATGTTTGCATAGCAATATTAATTACTTTTTAGTGGTTATCTAGCCAAGAATATGTACAGGCTTGCAAAGCTCAGAAAGAAACTTCAGCCAAGCTCTGTAGGACTTACAGAAGCAGTTGTTTCACTCATGGTGTACCATAGCTTTAAATCACGAACTAGCGCTTGTATTTTTAACCCTCTTCTGTAACAAAACATCTGTGTTATTTTGGAGATCTTATTTCACCTACCTCCGTAATTTTTATTTGATGCCTTTGGAGTTGTGATATGATGAATTAGCTCTTGCCTATATAATTAATTAGGTGCTACAGGGAGTGGTTGGGGTGTTTTGATAATTAGCAAATTCTGCTGTTATCTGCTGCATGATAATTTGGTATCTGGGTTCAGACTCCGGGCTGTGGCTGGCTGGGAAGTACTCAACACAGCTTGAAGAGGCAATTCTCCAAGGTCTTCTTTCCATTGTCCCAGCACAACCTGGTGCAAACCCCAAAGAGCTTACAACAAGCCAGTACAAAACAGTAACTGTCAAAATAACCAAGAGTAATCTCTTCTTGTAATACATGATGTCTACAAAAGGTGCTGAGGAAATTTCTAGTGCACTTCTGGGCCATCTAAGGTTTCTATTTCCCAGGAGAACGTGAACAGGCATTTTGTGCCTATGTTAAGATGCTTCAAGCTAAGATAATACCATCCCTCTAATGTCTTCTGAGTCTTGAAGTCTTCCTCCCAACAAGAGCTCTTTTTCCTCAGAGAATTCCAGGAGCTACATCTTATTCCCCCAGCATCAATATTTTAAAAGTTAACAAAGTCAAGCTCTATGCACAGGAGTCATTTGGCTGACTTTAACAGGGCTGCTTGTCAGATTCAGAATTACTCACATCGCTGAGGTACTAAAGAGGGAGGCACTGTATTTTGTAAATATTAATGGCCTCTGTAGCTCTAAGAGCTTCAGGAGCTGCAGTATATTTGAAAACCTAGCTTTGAAATAGCTGGCATGCTACAGCTTTCCTCAGAGTCCTCATGGATGAAATATTTGAGACAAACCTCAAAATTCATATAAGCAGGAGAACAAAATGGTTGTTGAAGGAAAGCAGGAAGCTGCTGTGCATTATGTACTAGTTTTCCCATTTAGAAGGTGATTTTTCTTATTCTGGTATTTGCCTTTTTTATGGGTATTGTGAAGAAGTGTGTCTTAGTCTAACATTTCCAGCTCTCACTGGAGTCCTAGTGGTTTGGAAGCATCATTAATTCATTTGACTGCTTACATAGAAAGGTCATGTTTTTCACACGCACATAGTACAAACATTTGGACACAATTAGAAAACTACCACTTAAGATCTAGGGTGTGGCCTTGACAATTGTCATGAAGATGTTCTTTCCATCTCTTTACCAAAAGCCTAGAAATCACTTTAAGATCACAGAAAACCTTTTATACCCCACTGATTGGAACTGTATAGCCAAAGTATAAGAAAATGCTTCGTTTTTTTACTCTTGACTTCTTCATTCCTCCTTCATTCATTGAAAACCTGAGAAAATAACAAACTAAATTTGATTTTGTGGTCCATTGTTTTCCTCTTAAACTGGGAATTTCTGCTCTTTAGAGGTCTATGATGACCTGTTTGGTGTTCCCTGTCTGTTGTGTTTGTCTCCACCAAATTTTATCCTCTGGTCTTCATTTTCAGCTCTTTTCTGTCATTTCTTATGATGACATTTGCCATCATCTCACCATGACTTTTCGTAGTACTGCTAATGCTACTAGACTCATCTGGCAACTCAGAAGGTTCTTGCCAGCACAGTTTTGTATCTACATTTTAAATGAAAACTCTCTAGACCAATCTCCAATAGGAGTCTTCCACCAGCTTTTGATTTAAATTCAGCTATATGTTTACATAGTTATGTTTGTATAATTACTGATGTCCTTAATAGGAGAGGTTATCAATAATATACTGCAATTTAATTTTAATTTTAAAGTGAGTCAAACAGCCCTAAAATTTTCACCAAAAGAAGATGAGTGAGTTAGCAAGAAATACATTTTTCATTGTTCCCGACAAAAATGTAGGTCAAAAGCCTATTCTGATACAGTTTTCTTCTTAAAGCTTGAAGGTGAAATGTGTACCACATCGGCAAAACTTCTATTGGTTCAGCAGAGTCAAGAGGATTTACTTCTGTTAATATTGCCTGGCTGTTTGGGATTTTTTAGTCATTAACTTTTGTAGAATGTAAAATGTCCTCATTGCTTTGACTGTACTTTTTACAAATATTTGGAACTGAGTGGAAAGAGGGGCTGGTGTGTGACTTCTGCTGATAAGGAAATACAGCAGTCAAATGCTGTTGGAGGAATATGTGGGAATACATCCACCAGCTGCAATGCCCATCCCATGCCTTGTGTGCTTGGTCCCCCTGTGCTGCATTGGTGTCACCCCCTCCCTGCACAGAGAGCCCTTCTCAACTTCTCTGCTTGCTACACCTCCACACAAATCTCTCACCCAGCTCAGAGGCACTTGATTTCTGGAAAATGGAAAAGGAAGGGAAAGAAGCAGGGCTCAGGGACATCTGCAGACAGAGGGATGGAAAGGGAGACAGAGATGAGGCCTCAAATTGCCTCAAGTCATCAACAATAAAGTCCCAGACTGTTCAGGACATTGACAAGAGTTTCCATGTTGGTGTACTTTCTATCAGTTTCCAGCTGATGTATAACCATTTTTCTTCAGGTAAAAATAGAAACCCAGTGCTTTGAGATATTCTCCATTTCTTTATTCATTGCACATTCTTTATCTACACTGCTTTCTAAGCAGTCTCATTAACAAAAGAACATACTATTCAGCAAGTGTGGGACACTTTCCAAAGTAACTCATACAATCTTTACCAATGTACTTGAATGGCAAAAAAAAGAATTAAGTTCACATTTTGATTTTTATTTGGCTACAGATTTTTCCAGAAAATTTTTTGTTCCTTCTGACTGATTCAATGTAGCACAAAGTGCAAAACAGCACAGAACATACAAGCTGAGAGTCTGGAATTGCCAGACAGCCAACCCAGAACTGCCAAGAAAAATTTAAATGGTGTACATTTGCTCATGAAGTTTTGTGATTTGTAGTAACTTCACCCTTAGCAGTACCACAAAGAATGATGTTCTGAATTTAAACATAAGGGATAAATTAAGCCAGTGGGGTTGTAACAGTTTATTGCAGTCTGAGAATCTGATCCAGGATTTTCATGACAATGTGAAGTTGTTCATCACTCTTGTCAAAAGACTGAAGAGTATCTTCAGTGAATATGCATTTTTTTCAATAAAATAACTTTAAAGGTTGTGTTTTGCTTAGCTTTAAAAGTTCAGTGTGTTGTTTTACATTACTTCAGTCCAGTACTGTGAATACTATAAGTACAATGTTCAAAATATTTTGTCGTGAATACCATTCATGACGAAAATGTAAATGAATACATTAGAGTTTACTTATTCATATTTTGTAGCTCAGCCATGGCCTTCAATATACGTTTAAAACATCTAAAGGAAAAACCAATAAGTCAAGTAATGCTTGTTTGCTTAGGTCCTGAAGCCTTTGAAAAAAGTGTAATGGGTGGAGTGGTGACATTTACTTAAAAGCATTCATTAATTGTAGGAAGGAAGAAAGTAACAGCTGGACTTCACTTAAGACTAAGCACAAAGAAAACTTCAAAGACATATTGCATGGCTTCAAGCTCCTGTTTAGTTTACATGTGCACTCTCTAGATGTATTTGCCTCCCTCCATTGCTTATATCAGGACCTTAAAGTGCTTACACTTGCAATGTATGTAGTTTCATTAGATGCCTTCCAATAGACAGTATGGTCCAGTTCTTTATGCTATTACCTTAATTCAACCAAAATGACTGACTTTGTCTTTTGAAGTGTTTCAGAAAGTCCTACAAATACTGTGAGTTTCTTAATGATAATAATCATGCTGGTCGAAAGGAGAGCTCCTTTAGAGTGATATAAAAATAAAAATGTGTATTCTTTCTCATTTTCATCATAAATGCAGGCAATGTTAGAAGATGTATTGAAAGCTGTAGAAAGCTTGCCCCCTTATGTTTCAGTGCTTCATTGTGTCTGCTGTGTATTTTAATATTTATTTTTCTCTAAAACCTCTAATTTGTGGTTCTAGAGACAGAACTCCTCTAACATTGTCAAGTTTCTATCCCCCATGCATTTTACTTGGTTTTCTTCTTTGCTTGGTCAATGATTTAAGCCCCATTGGAGCTCTTGAACCTGTGCATTTCCTGGAGTTTTAACTGTATCCTGTTGTGGTACAAATAATAAATCTGGCTTAATGTGAGTTGCTGGCAGAGGCTTATCAATTTTATTGTGAAAAAGTATTCTGGATTAGTCTGCACATTACTCTCCTCCTCCTTCTAACTCCTTGGTATTTGTAGTTGCGTGCACATGGATGCACAGTGGCCTGAGGTACTCCAGCTGCACCCAGGGAGTGTTTACAGGGCTGTTACCCTAGAAGTGCCACTGCCAGAGCAGTGGGAAGCAAAAGAGAATGACAGCTTTTCCACTGCCTTTTGTGAGATCTTCCTCACTGCTACAGCTCTCTGAGGAGCGACTGAGTGCATGCATAACACTTTGTGCAGTACCAGTGTTTAGACAGAATCTAATGTATTTGTGCTTCCTGCTCTCCTTTTCTTTCATGTTACTCTAAACCGTCTTTGCTTGCTACTTTGGATAAGACACCGGGTTGCTTTCTTGCCCTAAACTGCAGAACAAAACACTTTTGCCTCATGCTATTTGTGTGCCTTCACTGAGTGATTCATGCCAAGGACTGGTAATGTTATAGTAGTAAACCCAGGGCTGCCACACAACATCTTTTCAGATTCAGTCCAGGTGGAATCTGAAGGGTTTGCCTTGGATTTCGGGGTGCTCAGCTAACTAGGATCTCTCTGGGTGAGTGCCAGATGGAATTTATGGAGGCATCTACTCAACAGGAGTGGCTAAGTTGTACAGTGCATGCACAGTAAGCCTGATGCTCTTGGAGCCTTTCATCAGCTCTAACTGATGAAGTGTGACATCCAGTGTGTTCCATGCTCAGACACAAGTCGTTTGTACTGTAAAGGCACAATAGAGCAAACCTTTTTCTGGAAGCACAGGATTTTCTAAACTCACAGTACATGGCCTATGTGCCTGTGTTTTCTACTGGAAAACTTTGTCTTGCCCTGGATACATGGATTTGTTTTTCATATAAAAGGAATTGGTCTTAGGCGAGCATCAACACAACAAAAGAATTTGTCACTTCTAACAATAAATATGTGTTGGAAATGTTTAAGATGTTTGAACCAGCTGCTCATGACCAGCTTTTGCCTCCTGTAGGCATGTCCAGATGTTTCTTATCTTGTCCATACCCACTGATAATTACATGTAACATATTCTGCTACAATCTGTTTGTGTTCTTTAGTCTTCAACATTGCAAACTGGCTTATGCTGCTTCCTCTTAATATATATGAAAAGAGTTCTTTCCAATTCACTTGAAAAAAAAATGGTTAACAGAACATACTCTTGTTAGTGTTAATCATTTGGGAACCCCTTCTGCCCTGTAGCTATAGCTTTGTTAGGAGAAAGAAGATGAAATAGAGTCCCTTTCAGATTTTGACAGACACATTGCAGCCGTGCAGTGCACTGTCTCTGTTGCATCGGGCCAATGCTGAAGTGATGTGATTGCCAGTGTGGAGGAGAGGTCTGGGTTATGTCCCCAAAGGTCACTGTTGCCAGCAGGCAATACCTAGAGCGTATATTCCCTGAACTGCCCTAGCTCAAAGGGTTTGATTGTGAGAGCCCTCACACTGAAACCCACAAACAGAGAGAGATTCTTCTGCAGTCTCCATGCTGGGCTGAAGAGTGGCCACAATGTGACCTTTGTTACAGCGGGGGACTTCCCTGCCACTTACAAAGAAGTTGCATAAGACAGTTGAAGAACCCAAGGTGAAACTCATTTTTAAATGTTGGCAGGTAACACTGATCTGCAAACTCTGCAACTCAATCTTCTAACGTCTGTTAGTACCTTGATGAATTGCAGACAAAGTATAATTAAATGAAACTTAATTCCTGTAAATCTTACAAATCTTTTCTCTTTTAAGTCTTTAAATCTTAAGATTCTTTAGACAACCCTTTTTGGTCCAAAAAATCATAGAAGCATAGAACATCCTGGGTTGGAAGGGACCACAACGATCATTAAAGTCCAGCTCCTGGCCCTGCACATGACAGCCCCAAGAGTCACACCATGTGCCTGAGGGCATTGTCCAAACTCTTCTTGAACTCAGACAGGCTTGGTGCTGTGACTGCTTCTGTGGGGAGCCTGTTCCAGTGCCCGGCCACCCTCTGGGTGAAAACCCTTTACCTGATATCCAACCCAAACCTTGCCTGACACAGCTTCATGCCATTCCCTCATGCACCACTGCTGTTCACCGGAGGGAAGAGATCATTGCCTGCCCCTCCTCTTACCCTCATGAGGAAGCTGTTGACTGCTGTGAGGTCTCCCTTCAGTCTCCTCCAGGCCAAAAAAACCAAGTGATCTCAGTCACTTCTCATAAAGCTTTTCCTCTAGACCCTTCACCATCTTCGAGGACCTCCTTTGTATGCTTTCTAATAGCTCAATGTCTTTCTTATATTGCAGTGCCCAAAAGTGCCCCCAGCAGTCAAGGTGAGGCTGCCCCAGTGCAGAGCAGAGTGTGGCAGTCTCCCCCCTTGCCCGACTGGTGATGCTGTGCCTGATGTCAGGACAGGGTTGTCACTCCTGGCTGCCAGGGCACTGCTGGCTCATGCTCAGCTTGCCATCAACAGGACCCCCCGGTCCCCTTTTTTGCAATGCTGCTCTCCAGCATCTTGTTCATCAATCTGTGCATATGTCCAGAGTTGACCTACCCCAGGTGCAGAATCTGGAGTAAAATTAAAGTTGACAGAAATATATTTTGAAGAATCTTTTGTAGAATACAAAGACAGGCAAAATAGATAATTCCTGTGTTTTGAAATCTAACCGATACGGAAAGGTGACAGCTTATTTTCAAACCCATCTTTGTTAACAAAGAGCAATGAGATTCACATGTTTTTTCAGTTCTGCTGCGCCACAGGATGAGAAAGTTAATAATGAAATAAAACCCTCCTCTGCCTCTCACTCAAATACTCTGTTACAAAGGGGGGCAGGGTGACAGCACCAGTGAGCATGACAGTTTAAGTATTTGTTATGCTAGATGCTACAGAGAGGAAAAGGAAGATTTAGCATCCACTGTCTACAACTTGCCTAACATCTGCAAGATAATCAGAACCAGAAGTGTGTAGATGGAGTTGGGGGGATATTGTTTGATATATACACCCTTCTCTGTGATCAGAAGCCATGAAGCATGGGGAGAAGGAAATAAGCAGACCACAAACAGTGCAGGAGCAAGGTCACCAGGAAGGAACCAGAAGATGAGAGATTTGGGTAAAGAGTGAACCGTGCACAAAAATACTATTTCCCATTGCTGGACTCTTCCTTTGCCCGGAATTTGTATACATTTTATTTAGAAGAAAGAGAAATAACGGTACATGACTGATTGCTAACAATTTAGAGCAGCTCTTAATAAGGAAAGGATAAATGTTGTTTCCCTGTCAATGCAAGCTACCATCCCCCTTTTTACATTTGGGAGGAGCCGAGCAAGTGGTTGTACTGATGGAATGATTGCAATGTGAAAAGGTGGATCTTCGTCCTACAATGTCCAGGACAATTTGCTTCCTTCACCTTCCCCATTCCTATAAACGTGACTAATTGTGGTGAAGCAGGTTCAGGACCCACCGAATGAAATAAAGGATAACAACCCACAAGAATAAGATGTCCTGTCCCTTTGTGTAAACAGCAATTAAGTGCTTTTTTTAACTGCAAGATGGCTTTATTGCTTCAATTTGTTTTATGGATTCTTTACCATCCATTACTTAATTAAACTCAAAATACAATCCTGGCTTTATCATTACTGAGCCTGTGAGCAATCATTAAGTGTCACTGAGCCAGCTCTTTGTGTGGTTTTACAAACCTTTACTTTGAGGATGGGATAACAATAGGTTATTGGATTGGTCTTGGCTATCCTGAAATCAATAGGTGGTATCAGATCCTGAACAGCACACTACTGCAGCACATGTGGAAGATAAAATAGACGCTCAGGAGGCCTGCTTAGCTGTTGCATTTCATCAGCATTATAAACATACACCAGGCCAAAACCACAGTAACACACAGCTGAATCAGCTTTCTAGTGCCCCATGGAAATACCCTCCTTCCCTGCAATAATCTTTCCACAGAAAGCTTTCTAAATGATATCATCATATTTCTCCTTCCTGGCACTTTTTAACTCTTTCTCCTGTGAATATCCAGTAATAGAGGAGTTCTTTGATAACATTAGTTCTTATATACTTTTCCCTTCTTTTTCTTCCCTTTTTCAATATTTTATGTGGCTTTTCTTTTTTTCTTTTATTCCACCCTGAAAAACATTTCAACTCATCCCATGGAGTTGCTATAATTTTTGTTCAGTGCTTTTAGGTTCATACTCCTCTCCCAAATTTTTCCGTCAAGGAAGCCAGGATCTGAGATCCCTCCTGTGTTTAATTTAATCACCATTTCAGATTAGCTCACCACTGCCCATGTGCGTGAGGGAACAAAAGAAACTGAGCATGAATTTTGTAATCACTGCTTACCTAACAGGATTGGTTTACAACTTTTCTGTAGGAACAACAGAATCAGCTTAGCTAAAACTTTTTCTTATTCTAAACTTTTCTTCAGACACTGAGAAAAAAAAAGACCAAAAACGGACAGCTTGAGGGTGAAAAATGTGTCAGGAACAGAGGTTTTCTTCTGCAAGAGTTCCCAGGTAACAGGCAACCTGGGCTTCTTGAGCTATTTCTGAGACAGGCAGGCAGATTGCTGAGTCAGTGCTCTTACAGTGCCCTTCAAGAATTAATTAAAAGCAGTGAAAAATATGTTTTGCTTCCCCAGTAGGATTTTTTTTTTTTTCCTGAAACTGTTTTGAGCAGGTTTGGCTGGAGGAAATGGGAGACAACTGCCATTATCACATAAAGACAAGACCACTTCCTCCAGTACAAAAGCCACAGGTATATGGGTCAAAACGGCAGCTGGAAGTCTTTCAAACACATGAGCTTTTAATAGGCAGGCTCAGAATAATTGGAGAAGGTTTGTCCCAGACCTGGAAGCAGATGTTTACCAACAAGGATAAAGCACCTCCGCCTAACCTTTCTTGTTACAGTAATTTTACACAGCTTGGTTTAATCCCGGTTGAGATAACAAGCCTCAAATATGAGGTTCTCAGGAGACTTTGTTCAGCTGATTTTCCAAATAAGCTCCATACTTTTAATATTGTTGTAAATGCACATTAATTACCCAGGAACCTTAGACATATTTGGCAAAGCTGGTTGCCACAGCAGTTGTTGCCATGCTACATGTTCTATTTTGCATTTAGGTTTTTGGTATGATAATATTACAAAATAAGCACACTCATTGTGGGGAGAAAAGCAGCAACCCACCAAGCCTCTTTCTTCCTAATATGGTGAAATAAAAAGCCTTGGTCTGAGCCAGCTGAAGTGCTGATGGAGCTGAAGCCCAAGGATCAGTGTGGTGTGGCGCCTGAAGAGCACAAAGGTCATGGTCAAGATTCACACTGGGAGGGCAAGAAATGTTTAAATTCCCTGACCATGACTAAATGATGGGAGCCAGTAATGCTATCAGGGATGCCCTCTTCTCATCCCAGCTCGTGTTTGATTCCAGACTGGTGAGAGCATTCCTTCTTGCAATTGCTGGCTCGGGAGCTCTGGGCTGTGCTATATAGCACATGTAGGGACTTACTTTTCACAAAGGTTTATATTAAGCAGGGACATGAGTTTCTCAGTGAGCAGCAGTCTGGGGGTCTCAGGCCCTGAGCTGAAGAGGAGGCTGGTGAGGCACAAGCTGTGGCAGGAGGACAAACACCAGGCCTTGGCATCTCTTCTGCTTGCACAATGTCCAGTGAACAGTGGCCCCAAACACCATTAGAGTACCAGGAAGTTTTGCCTTTTTCCTTATTTGTGTTCATGATCACCTTTTAAATGGAAGAGCTCAGGTTTTTACAGCAACAAGCAATTGGTTGGTGGGCACTGTTTCCCCATCCCACCTAGCTCCCAGCTGAAGAGATGGGGTTTTCTGGCTGCTTCTCAGGGGTTCTGCTTCTGCTGGTTAAAACCTCTGCTCAGGGATGCATGGTACAGTGTCAACTCATCGTATTTAAGTGATCCTTGCTTTTTTCTTACTTGCTAATGTGGGGAAGATACATAGGTGAATCAATAAAAGAAAGGGAAATCCATAAAAAGCCCCCAGAGGCTGACATGTCCAGATGCATTATTCCAATGATTATAATTTATCTGGTACCCCAGTCACGTGAGGCTTTGGGAACAAAAGCCAACTCAAACTCACAACTCCCCAGAGGGAGAACTACGACCGAAGCACTCAAATAGCTTTAACCACACTTGTGTCACAAATTCCTCTCTCATTTGGAGACTGTGGCTTGTTCTAATTAAAACAATGTTTCAGCACTGTGTTTTAAAGCAAACAGTCTTGTTTATGAGGGGAGAAAAGGAGAGAAACTCTGAAGACAGCACTTCTCTTCCCAGAGAACGTGTCTCCACTGCCCCATAGCATGTTCTCTCCTGCTGCAATGTTGTCACCCATCAGAAAGCTTTGTTTCCCAGCTTTGCTTCCCAGAGCACAGGGGCTGATTCGGCAGATGAATTATCCATATTACACCTATCAGCGTTCAAAAAGAGGAAAAGGCCTGAGCTTTTCCTTTTATAAAGCTTGATTATGCCCAAAGCTGGACTTTTTGTGCTCTGTCATTTCCACCACAGCTCCCCAGCCTGGGGCTCAGACCTAGCCCAGAAGGAACCACCCAGATAAAGTGAGGAGGCTCTACAAGCCCCAGGGAAGCAGCCAGCCCTTCACTGGCGAGGAAGGACAAAGCAGAGGCAGCAGTGCAATGAGGGAGAAGCATGCTCAGTCAGCTTTATTAAATAATACATTGTTTATACATCCATTAAGAAAACTTTGATAAGGAGGGAAACACTGAAAAGGAAATACGTTATTTTCAGTGGAGTAAAAGTGATGCCTGTGGTTTGAAACAAAGGCGTATTGGCAGGATAATGCCATACAGAAAAGGAAGAGAAAGGTGAACCGCGTTTGAATTAATTCAGATAAGTGAAGGTTCAGAAGACCTTATGTCAGAATTTTCCATTAATTCCTGTGGTCTAGCTCTGTGCCAAAATTGTGTTACCTCCTAACTCCTTTGTACAAATATTGTTGTGGTTATTACTACTGATTACTATATCTACTGTAATTACTCGTACAAAAGCTGTTTACAGTATTGCAGCCATAATAATGCAAAAGAGCAGAGTCAGACGATTTTCATGGTGGGTGTCATATGAGATTTTGAATGAATTTGTGTAACTGTCTTCAGCTGCAAGTACTTACAGTAGGGAAAAGACAAGAACAAAAGAGTAATGAACAAACTTTGTTTTAATTCAATCACTGTATTGAATCTTAACTTGAAACGAGATTCATAGTGAATCATAATTTTTTGAACCTGTGATCACAACCTTCTGTCTGACCTAGAATATACTATTTTAATTCAAAGTCAAATTTTGTTTAAAATTATTTTATTTTAACTTAAGAAAAAAAACCCGAATCTTTTTTAAAGTGTTTTAAAATAAAAGGTAATTATTCTTCCAAATTAAAATATTTCAGGTTTTAAATTCTTTTTTGGAGTGAAGATGAGTTTGTAAAACATTTCCATGTTCTCAAGTCTCATTGTCTTTCCCCAGAGAAGTTTTCACTGAAGCATTTCAGCCAGTAAGGAAAACAGGAAGGGATAGAAAGAGAAACTGAGGAACAAAGAAGTGAAAATGGTTTTTCAGTGTCTCATTAGATGGATATCAGTATTAGAAATAGAAATTGCTTTTCCTGAGTTCCCTCTAGAGTGGGAAATACTGAAGGACATTAAAGAGATAAATTAGATGCAAAATACATATCCATCCATAATTGTTATGAGCAACAGAGACCATGACAATTACCAGAACTGTGTATTTGGCCTCTAAAACCTTGTTCCCTACTTCCTGGTACAGTCACAGGTCAAACCCTGGTTGCCTGCTCTATTTGCATGGCACAAGTTAGCACAGATAATTTTAGAATAAGATAATAGTAGATTAATAGTTAGAAAGATAATTTTATTTGTATCACTCTCTCTTTTCAGAAAGTCTCTCTCTCGTTGTAGAAGAATAAACCGGATGCTTTCCAACGAGTCAGCACCTCCTGCATTCAGTCGCTCGAATTCACAGGCTTCCATGGACAGCACTTCCATGGAGGACTTCTGGTGTGAAGTAGAGAGCATCAAGGAGAGCAGAGAAGATGGATCTGAAGAAGCAATGCTCTTGGAGTTTAAACCTGCTGATGGTGAGCACACAAACACTTCTTCCTCATACCTTGGCTTTGCCTCCTCTCTAAAGAGTTATGCCCTGATCTCCTTCCTCGTTGTCACAGTCCGAGCAAAAGTACTAGGCTGAGTCCATGATCATTGTAGCTCCATTTCTGAACATCACAGTCAATGACTGGCAAGAAATAATAATCAGTCTGGTTTATACACTGGAGCCAGTAATTAACTTCTGAAGTAAGTTTCTTTGCATTGAATTTATTTATGCTTCAGGAGGACAGATACGGTGTAATTCAGAGAAGAAAGGCACTCAATGAAAACTAAATTTCCAGCATTAAAATATTTAAAGTAGCAAAATGTTCATTTAGTATGCTGGAATTTTAAATTTTCTGGCTTTTTGTAGGATATGATTCAGAAATTATTAAAGTCCTGAAGCAGTTTTTGGTTAGATGTCATTTAGTGCTATCAGGAATTTGATATCTACCTGTTTCTCTGAGATTGCCGAATGAAGATACCATTCAAGGAGGGTTTAGAGATAAGTCTGAATATATGGATGCCTACATAGTTCAGACTCCCCACTTGACCAAATTCATTCATCACTTACACAATGTATCCTGAAGGTATTACTACCTCATTCTGTTACCTTCATGTTTTCCCCTCCCTTGTCAGGTACTGTATTTGGAAAAGTGTGCAATAGTGTGCGCTAGCTTGTTGCAATGCAGCTTTGTGTTATCATGATCTGATAACATCTAGAACAGCAGGTCCCATTTTTTTTCCAGTTAGGACCCCACTCACAAATGCATTATATTGTGTAACACAAAACACCAGGTGTATACTATGAAACCAAATTTCTTCTGAGGTTGTGACCCTCTGATAACTGCTGCAACTCTTCTGTGGCTCCTTGCCACTAGTCTGGTAACTGCTGATCTAGGGATAGATTTTGAAACAATGGTGTGTTCCTTCCACACAATTATTAACATGAGTGATGATGCATTTTTTTTACCTTGACATGCAATGGGATGTCATTAATTCTGCTACCAGGAAGAATGGTGTAGAGGGGGGAAACGTTATACTTTATTAAGCAATCAAATATGCAACCAGTCATGGTGAGTAACCCACACAGAGGTATCTAGCTCCAGCCATGTACTGTTTCCATGGGAAACACCTCCCATTCGCTCATTTCCAGCTGGGCTCTCCTGGAAGCAAAGGGGGAAGATCAGTTCACCAGAAATCTTGGTCTGCCATGAAGGTTATGGTCGGTCAGCTTAAATCCAAACCACACTCCTCTGTTCCTTATTGGAAAAATTCCTGTCTGATCATACTCTAGCTTGGAGACTCCAGAAGGAGATTGTGAACCTCTCAGTGCCTCCTCTATGCAATTGTCAGGATGAACTAACAGGTGTCCCTGACTTGTATGCACAGTCAAGGGAATGACACAAATCTGTGAGCTGCCAAGCTGGATAACTTAGTAGGACAAGGCAACTCAGCATCTCATTTTCCAGAAACTTTTCCATCAGCTTCATCACTGCTGAACTAAATCCGCTCAACAGCCCAAACTCTGCTGCAGTCCCATGTTACCCTTTGTCTGATTACACCTCATCTCATTGATTTTTTCCCCTCTGTCCTGAATTAAAAATGAGACTGCAAGTCAAAATGCAATACATCTCCACACTTCATTTACCTTCATATTGTTGTCTTAAACATATATATATATGTATTGCATACACCCACACACAATCAGGCAGTGTTTGTCCTAGTTATTAACATCAGGAATATATACAGTCTGGGATTATAAATCTTGGAAATAATATTGAGTTCTATTAAGGCCCTAATAGGATAATACTCCTTGCCGACGATGAAAACACTAAAAATCAATGTGGAAACCCTCAGGGCAAAATAAAAGCAAATATTCATCACCCTTTTGAGATGTCTTTGAGAGGAAGAGGTGAAGATCCTTAAGAAGGAGGCCAAAGTGTGATAGAAGCCAGGCAGGCACAACTGTCAAAACTTCAGTGTGATTTGCCAGACATCATGTGCAAAGGACAGACAACAACACACTTACTCTGTTGATGTTAGCAAATACAGTCAAAAAAGAACACAAGATCATGACAAGTGACACAAGGGATGAAAATGTTGGGGAGGAGAAAATCATGGGGTATTTAAGATGCCCATGCTGTGCAGAATTGCTTTACAACTTTTGTTACAAGGCTTGAAGGCTGTAAGGTTATATGTGTGAGCTATTTCAGGTTATATCTGAAATTCACAGCAAGACAAGCCTCTTTCCTAGCAAACTCTGTGACAAAAAGAGAATTACCCTCTCAATTATCTGTTTGTCTTCTGGTGGAGCAGAATCAAACACAGAATCAAGACCCAGCTGTATAAGTAGCTAACACTATAAAAATCATGCTTTGTAAAATAACAAGGGGGGGTGGGGGGGGAGGGGTTAACCATAATTTAATACCAATGTGTCATAAAATTTTGAGGGTTTTTTAATGTATAAATTTCTTGTCTTTAGTAGTTTTACTCCTCTGATTGCTGTTGCTATGTTAGTCTATTGTTTGTGAGTGGTTGGAACAGGAAAAGGGCAAAAGCCAGAGAAAACAAGTCACAGGGTGATTAGTAAGCAGGCAGAATTTCATGTCTGCTCTGCTATTTTTCATAGCAAGTTTGATTACAGACTCAATTCTTGGGAAGAATATGTCAGGACAAAAGCCAAAATTAATATAATTTAAAAGCTGAAACATGGACAGATGTGGCTCCAAGAGTGGCACACAAGAGAAGAAACCTTCTTAGAAACGAGTGAAAATAGCAGGAGAACCACTGGTTCAAAGCTTACAGAGAAGGAAAAGGAACAGTCTGTCATCCTGTCTGTGGATACAGAAAGGATAAGAGCAGAGACAAGCTATTTAATGGGATACAGGGCTGGTCACACCCCTGGCTAACACAGAGCAGGGAGTTTAGAAGCAGCTATTTTTGTAGTGCTTTGTAAAGAGGCAGGGCAGTTAACAATGAAGTCAGTGATGGCACATGCATAAGATGCTTTTGCTTGTCCCTACAGCCCAGTCCTGTAATTTTCTCTTTTGTGTATCTAACTGCCAAAGTGCAGCAAACTGGTGTCCATCAATCAGCCTGCATTCTGATGTCAAGAAGAGGCAATAAAGGGATAGTGGAAATACCAACCTGCCATTAAGACTGGCACTGGGACAAGAACAATAAGTGCATTGAGAAGTTGTTTTATAGAACATGCTGCAAATGAATCCATTTCCTGTTTGACATGTTTATTTGTAGTACCTCTTCTTCAGTCAGGGCTGGAACAAAATTACTCTCTTGTGTCAAGCAGCTTACTGCTGAGCTAGGATTGCTCACAAAAGTGAAATGAAGGACCTCAAAATCTTCTATGTGAAGAGAAATTTTAAAAGACTATGACTGCTTACTGGAAAAAGACTACAAATCAGAAACAATGACAGCAAAATTCAAAATTACTGAGTGATGCAGAAAAGGTAGGTGGGACCTTCTCCCAGTCAAATAATGATAGGGCATATTCATTTAATGTAACAGGTAGCAAGCTGAAAACTTGTATTGTCTTCACATGGACAGGTTTTGGTAGTGAGGGGACTGCAGGTGTGGCTCTGTGAAAAGATGCCAGAAGCTTCCGCCATGTCCAGTAGAGCCAGGATCGAAAACAATTCTTCCCACAATGCATAACCTCACTATGGAACCAGTTACAGTATTGAACCAGTTGGGAAGCAGGTATTGAACAGGACTAAAGAAGATATTAGTCACTAACTGAGATACCAAGAAACACTGGGGTGTACAGTGCTAGTGAGTCTTTAATCAATAGAAGTTAGGATGATACCTAGCATTCAATGATGGCTGTTTCTGCATGTTCCTTCCCTACATCACCTCTTGGACATCTCCCCCTTCCTGAGCTTGGTTCTTTAGTGAGCAGCTCTGGCTCTTAATCATCTTGTTGAAAACAAGCAATTGGACTAGGTGGATACCACCCTTCTCTCAGTGTGGCTTCTTCACGAGCTGTCTGACTACCAGCCAACCCTCTGGAATCTCAAATTGCATCATTAGTGTGCAAATACATTGTTCTGTAGTATTCATGCCTTCAGTATTTCTGTTTATTTGAATTGGAGTACCAATTTACTTTCCATCAGCCAAATGGCCTTCTCCAGTACAGCATGCTACAAATGGTGAGTGTGGCACAAATGGTAACTGAGGGGATTTATGCTCTTGAATTAGGGGTTAATTTTCAGGGGCCTTGCTTTGTCAGGCTGGTTACCCTGCTGCCTTCCTCACATGCACATGCTGATGAAATGCCTCTTCTCCTCATACACTTCTGCTGTGCAGACACTGACAAACTGAAAGTTGACAATATGTTTACAAAACTAACTTAACTTGCACATTTGGCCTAAGAAAGGTGGGAATTAGAGTATTCTCAATGTAAAGGCTGGGGTAGCAGTCCATCATGCCAACTCCTTTCCTTCAGCCCCCTCGCCCTCTGTTGTCCGGCTTATTAACATGCTGTCTTTCTCAACAGAAGGAGAACTGGAGGCAGAATGGCTGCAAGATGTAGGTTTATCCACACTGATCTCAGGAGCTGAAGAGGAGGATGGCCAAGCCCTGCTGTCCACTCTGACCAGAACTCAAGCTGCTGCTGTACAGAAGAGGTACAACACCTACACTCAGACCCTGAGGAAGAAGAACAAGCACACAGTCCGGGATGTGCGAGACATCTTTGGCACCAGTGACTCCTCTGTAAGTATCCTCGTGAATGTCTTTGATCTTAATTTTTATGCAATTTGCAAGTAGCTTACCAAGGTTTGTGCCAGACAGGAACCCTTTCCTGCTGACAGTGCACAGACGGCCATTTGCAGTTTCTGACCCTAAGACCAGACTGTATACACTACATTTGAGAGGAAAGGAAGAAACCAAATACAATAGATGGTACACAGTTTTGTAACTAACCTGTAACATAATGTTGTATCTGTTGCCAGCCTTCCTCCTGCTACCTCCTATCAAGACTAACATTTACTCCTTTATTTTTTGGAAATTGGTGAGTTACTCTTGGCACCTATTCAAATTTTTGATGGCTTCTGGGGACACTTGCTATTTACTCAGCAGTCTCAGCAGTGAAGTAAAACTGGTCTCATGAAGCAACTGGGATTCAGATATGCATAAGCAATTAAACACCTGCCAGCCTGATTGTAACTTGTACACTGGCAGTTACATTTCACTTACATGGCAAATGAAAACCTATTAACTGTTCATTTGCTTCATGGCTTCAGAAATCAGCAGTACCTCTGGAGGCTTCCTCCACTTTTCCCTGAGGATAGCTCTGAATGCACAAGTTCCTGTCACCACGTTTTGATTCTGGTGAATGCAGTCAACTGTGTGAGCTTAGTCCACTGCTCAAAGCAACACGCATGATTTTACATTTATCACTCATGATATCTTCAATGGAGTCACCAATAAGCTCACAAGCTCACCTTTGAAATTAATATTAAAAGTTTTGCCATTACAGAACTCCAAGAAACTGTTTTTCATTAGATATCACTTTGTCCCTTCCTGTGTTTTCTACCTTCTCCTCAAGGTTTGATGTATTGGATTAATTAAAAAAAAAAATTGGGAAACAAAATTGTAGCTGCATAGTTATGTTAGGATTGCGAAGATACGATGTCCAAATAATTAAATTATTTATCTCCAAATTAAGTATCTGAATTCTCTTGAACCTCTTGCACATACCCCACCAATACACCCAGAAGTGTCCAGTAGTTTCCTGTGGGCAGTCTTTCTTTCATGAGAAAACATCAGGCATGTTTTCATGAACATTAAAAAGCTGGTGGTACTTCTAATTTGATTTGCCCACATACCCTGATTCAAGTATCTGCAAACCTTAAGGTGTTTAATTTTTTTACAAAAGCTTAAGTTTCCTAATAAGTTTTAATCAGCAAAATAAATGTTGTATATTTCCTCTCAGATGGTCATATTATTGATCTATTTTTGACCTGCTTATTTTTCCCCTTCTCAATTGCTGAAGTTTCTCAATTGGAAAAGGAATTTGGATCTTCAGAGTTATTGCCCTTCAAATCAGTGTTTTACCTCCTCCAAAATTCAGTTCACTCACTAGTTCTGCATTGTGAAAGTCTGAAAGATAAGCTCAAATAAGTAATTAAGTCTTCTAATTCTTCTTCCCACAAAAATATGCAGTTCTGCAGGTGCTTGCCTAGACATTAAACACAGATGCACAAACACAACTGCAGTGCACCCCATCACCTCCCTCCAGCAGGCTGTGAAACATTGTATTTCTAAAAGCCTGCAAGGCCCCAAGACTCTTAATTTTCCTATTCACCAGTGCTCCCATCTCTCCTTCTTGTTACAGGATTTAGAAACTTTGTCCTAATTATCATCCCTTCAGGGATAAACACACTTCAGGAGGGCTTGTGTCCCTGACCCAAGGGTTTCCCAAGTAGTCTTTTTAAGGGGGTGTCAGCAGTCCCTGGGGCTTTGCTGCCTCTTTGGACGTGGCCCTACAGCTGCTGGTGCATCTTTGTGATGAGCAGGGAGGAGAAGCACATTAAAAACAAGCCAGCCAAAAGAAAAGAGTGGCAGGGGATGGGAAGGGGCAAATCTTTTCAGCACAGAAAAGAGGCTGGTAAGGCGACTGCTTGAAATGACATGGAGTTTTGCTTTCCCATCCTGCCTTTTAGTTGGGAAGGGAAGAAGTAAACGTGCTGCAAATAGCAAACCAGCTCTAATTGTTTGACATAACTCTATAATCCTCCCCATTAGGAGGATGGATTTACACCCTCTTCCCACCAACCTAAGGATCACAAGAGCTAGAGGGATGGGTCACAGGGTGGATTACTCTCTTCCTTGGCTAATAATGAGAGAAAAGGTGATTAGCTCTCTAGGGTCACCTGAGATGAGATTTAGGGGACCACTAAAGAGGCATAAATTAGTTGTCATCTGGAGTGGGGGAAGAAAAAGATAGATTTGCCCCAGTTTTTTTCTCTCTGTTCTGAAAAAACTCTGCCTGCCAGATGTTTTGCTACTACTGCCTAGTGGCCATACTCTGCATGAGTCACCACAGACCAAGGGGTGCTTTTCCAGCCATCCTGCCTTGAGGTCCATGCCCTCATGTGCCATGATCACTAGGGGCAAAATGCTACCCCTGTGGGAGATCACCCTTCCAAGAGCCATACCTTGGCACATAGAGCAGCCTGTCCACGCTGAGATGCTTTTGCTCTGCTTCAGACAGGTCTACAGCCAGCAGACTCAACTGACAGCCACACTACCAAGTTTTAAATTGGATGGTTTATTAATCACAGGGGCCTGATTTTCCTTGCTGCTGGTACCCTGCCGCTTCCATCAGAAGCTATCGGCTCTGCTAGTGCTCAGAGCCTAGAAAAATCAACAGCAGAATACAACTCATACATTGATTCTGTTATTGAAGAGAGGAAATGAAGCACGGTGCTCATTAACAGCCCTACCCTCTATGTTGCAATTAACTAAAACTCCTGAAGAGTTTTTACAAGCATTTTACTTCAGCAGCTATGACAAAATCATGTCCTAGTTAAAGAAGAATCACTAACTAACCCAGAGCTCTTTGCATGAAAAGGTATTTATGATGGCAGTACTTGGAAATATGAATATATTCAAAGCATGGGCAAATTGTATCCTGGCCAGAGCTATAAGGTTATCCTCCTTTGCCTTTATTTCCCTTAGCTGCAGGGCTGAAAATAACATTTGGTCTCTTTGGTGCTCCAATGATATGGTTTTACATCTTCTACAATGAGGGTAGCTACTAAAGAACTTTCTACCTCATCTCCATCCTCTCCCTGCTCTTCTGATTTCCTCTTCCCATTGGAAATTCCTGCGTATACTGTGGCAGCAAACAGTGGGCTCATTTTTCATGTAATCACTTTCAGTCAGAAATCAGGATAGGGGAAGCCTCACCTTTGCTGGAGCCCCAGGAAAATGACTAAAGCTGTCCCAGTTTATTTAAGGACACAATTTGACTCTTGGTCTTTCACATTCATTGAGAGAAGGTCTTCAAAAGTTCTTTAATTTTCTTTTATACTACAGAAATAATGTGGATCTTTAAATTCATGCATTAAAAAGGTTTTATTCCCAGTCTTCCCTTCATTTTTACATATTATCCTAAGATTAAAAAAAGTCAAGGTGGGGGAAAGGAAGACATTTTCACAAAGGAGACACAGATTTGGTTTCTTTATACACTCTCACTGTGAAGGCTGGGAAATGGGACTGAGAATATGACATTTTTAGGTACCCCAGTTATTGTGCACAGTTCACATTATTCAATTGCTCCAGGCTAGAGCAGCCTGCTGCCAGCCCTGCTGGGTGCCAGGCAGAGGTGTGCAGTCCACTTCATCTTCCACATCCGTGTCTGCCAGCTCTGCCCTGCTTATCAGAACTGGGTTACTGCAGGTGCTTCACGACTCATTTCACTCCTGTAACAAGGCTGGAAGCATTTTTTCTTAATAAACTTGACTGACTGTAAATCTGTTCTGAATACTGTTCACAGGGTCAGACATTTTGAGCATTGAAAGTAGATGAGCCAGTTGCTAAATGTTTACCATTAATTTCTCCATCTGGATCTTAAGCAGAAGCGTAACTACTTTTATGGTTGATTTTCCCAAATTGCTGAGGCAAGTTTAGCCATATCTCCACTTCTATACTCCCACCTGAACTTTATAGTACTTTTTTATGTCCTGAACCTTTTGTGAAAATATTGTGGGATTTTATCATAAAAGCATCCAGTTCTCATTTCTAAAAAATCAATGGTCCTTACAGTTTTCTGGCATAGGAAGTCCATGTGACTCAAATCCTGCTTGCTATCAAGTTCACAAGCCATTGAATGGACTCTCTCAGGAGAGATTTTATTCATGTTACATTTGACTTTTGTCAGGAAAATTAATCCACAAACACCAGATGTTTATGTCCAAAAAGGAGACAGAGGAATCCTGTTACTTTATTCAAATAAGGGGAGAGGCCATGGGGCATTTCCCCTGGTGTCTCTCAGATTTTTGGAGAGCGCAGCCTCCTCTTTATCCTAATTTCCTGACCGCATTTCCCTCTCTCTTTCCCCATTGGCTGAGGTACTTGGGAGGTGCAGACTCCCCAAAATGCCTAATACCTAAGACTCCCTTCTAATGTATAATCCCCCCTCCCTTTATTTTAATTCTTATGGAATTTATGGTTCTTCCCATTGTTTTTTTCATTTCTCAATATCCAATTTCATTTATCAGCAGACCTATAATTTATTTTTAAAGACAGATCTCTTTCTTTCCATTCATCAGTCAATGGAATCCTTCCCATTGTTTCCTTTATCTCTCAGTACTAGTTTTATCTTCCAGCAGGCCCACAGCTTGTTTGTAAAGACAAGTCCCCTCATTCCTTTCACTTTGTTACCCGAATAGCTCAGGGCATAAATTGAATAAAACAACTGCAACATTATTTCAGGCTTCCAATTGGAAGAACTGTCTGTCTTTTAAATATCTGACATTTTTTAGCAGCCTGAATGCTCCACATATTGACCACAACTGGGGAAAACAGAATTTCTGCCCCGAGGCATTGCTACTTGTTGATAAACAGCTGATTTAGCAATTTAAAGAGCGATTTAAAGAGATATTGAGCACTTATGGGGGCCCAGAGCTGTGGGTTCAGCTGGAAAACTGGGTCTGCTCCATCAGGCTCCGGGCGGGTGAGACAGCAGGTTTGAGAAAGGCTGGGGGCTTCAGGGACTCCCACAAGGATGAAAAGAACAGCAGAAAAAAATATAAGACAGGTTTGAAACATTGTGGTTATTTTCACTGAGTAACCTTCAGAGCATTTTTTAAGTTCCTGACCTTGTTTTTGTTTGGTGTTTTTTTACTCAAGAACAAATAGCTGCTACTGCCCATGGAACACAAACACTCAGATTTGTCTACATGGGCCACAAAACTACTGAGGACAAGGCCAAAACTCCACTGCTAAGAAGAAGTGACACTGCTTCAAAGTCACCCCCTGGACTGCCAAGACACTTCTCTGCAGTGCAGAATGATTTCTGGAGTGAAACAAAATGAATTTGACTATAGAAAATGTTTCTTTGTTCCCCCAGTTTGTTTTTTTTTGCAGTTCACTGATAAAAGTATTAGTGTATAACCTATGGGAGGACATCCATCTATTAATAACTTTCTGGAGCCCAAATCACAAGACGTAGCAGACAGACTGATTTCTGACAGGTCCCTGGGAATAGTGGTACTCAACATGTGCCAGAGAGTCTTCAAAAAGATTTGTGGCCAAAATGATTAAAGCCAGAATGATTTACAATTTGAGGAGGACCTTTTGGTTAGTCTAATTCTGCTCAGCAATTTACTTAGCTAATTTCAGTCATTTTATAGGACAGGACTCATTAGGTACAGCAAGCTGCAATAGTACTGAATGGTCCAAATCTGTGCAGTCTGGGGAAGACTGATTTTCAGGCTTGGCTATGAAAAATACACCCTGAAGAATCACAACAGGTTGCTTAATCTTGTCAAAAGAGTGTAAGCTGGGAATGATACACCGTTGCTTGAACTGTAGCAGTTTCTGTCCGTAGGCGTTTACCTTCACTGCAGTCTGATCATTTTTCCTTGCCTATCAGCCCACATTTGAGACAGTTCCAGTGTCACCAGTATCTTCTAATGGTATCCAGCTTCCTGGGCAGAAGCCAGTTTGGAAATCAGTTAGCTGTGAGTATGACAACATGTAACCAGTGTTCACTTTCCTCCCAGTAAAATGACAGACAAGAAAGACCCTTTTGTGGTTCAGAGGTTAGTCCCCTCTTTCATGTTGGGGCAGTGCTGCATATATTTCCTTAAAACAATTGTCAGCTTATTGTCATGCAGGAACCAAAGTTTCCCACTAAAGACCAGTGTTGTACCGACACAGACTGTTGCCCTTGAGGGATCAGCATCTAAAAAATGCTGATCATTGCAAGGCTGGGAATGTAAAAATAATCTGTAAACAATATGGTACAGAATTTGTCCAAAATATCAGTATATTTTCTTGTTGCAAGCCAAAAAAAAGAGGCATGTTCCCTCCACACTTCTTCTCCAGTACTGTAGAAACTGTGGTATTAGAAATTTGTAGTTTTCCTGGTTCTGCCCTATTGTTCTGATCTATGAATGGTCTTATCCCTTAAATGCTTTGCCCTGACAGTGATTGGCAGTGCTAATGAAAGTAATAGCTCTTCTGTACTCAGTGTCTGGATAATTGTCAGCAACCTTCCATGAGAATGTCCATCTTTTACTTTGAAAGCTCTTCCCATCACCATTGTTCAGGGCTTAACTAAAGGAATATTAATATCCAAATTTCTAAACACTTCCCTTGGCTATTTATCTTTGGATACAGTGCCACAGACATTTTCCTTGGTGGCAAAAGCTGCTCTGCTGATAGTTCTGGTCTGCAAGCAGTTTTACTGAAACAAATGGGGAACCAGATGCCCAGGGGTACTATGAGCAGTTTGTGCTCCCAGGTCCAAGGCTGGAAAGAAAGATGGAAAACATCTTAAATGGCTTGGACGTTAGACAACAACTAAAGCCACAATACAGAAACCAGAAGCCACTTAATAACACACTTAACTTTCTTCATATCAGACTTGTAAAATAAATGGTGTTGCAGAAAAGTCCCTGTAACCATAATTGCAGTGATTCAGAGAACATGGGGCATGCACAGGTTAATAAGACATGTAATGTTTTTTAATTCACTTTCTGATTGCCATGGCTTTTGAGTACTCTTGTGTCATGCTAGTAAATTCTCTCTGCAGTCTTGAGGGCTGAAATTTTACTTCACTTTCAATTAAATTTATTATTCCATCCCAACTGGGTTTAGGAGCTGAACCTTACAGAAAAACTAAAAATTGACCCGAGATACTAGACATCCATCAGGAAAGCTGGCAACCCTGGAACTCATGTATGTTATCACACTTTGGCCTCCATGACAATAGCATATTTCTGGACTTGATTGTACTGATTTCAAAAATTTTCCTCTGACATCCAGTAATTTAAGGAGGTGACTAAATTTTAGAGAAGAGCAGTAAGTAATTTCACAGTATCTACTAGAAATGCCAGTAGATTTAGCATTTTTCAAACCAGATTATTGTACATTTTGTCCTGTTTTGGTCCTACACACCTAAACTATCAACAATGAGAAATATGTGTATGTGACCACATAAAATATATGCACAATGTCTTGTGATTGTAAATAAGTCACCAGTAACCTGAGAAGCTGTGTCAACAGCATTTTTCTGTCAAGACCTTTTGTTTTTAATTGTTCATTTGACAAGTGCCACCACAGTTTGCTGGCCTGGGTAGACAAGGATGGAGTACAAAAACTTGGTAATTCCTGATAAACAGGAAGTTCCAGCTTGACTATCTTTCTCACAGAAAGCAACAAGTTAAATAATCTAAAAAGAAAATAGGGATTTTATTTCTAAGGGGTTATTTCCTCGAGACAAAACAGGAACATGCTGTGGTTTGCACTGAAATTCTTCTTCAAAGCACTTCTTTTATTACTTTCTCAAGAATTTTGTCATCTTGGTTCAATTTTTTAATGTCTCTGTACTAAATGCAAGCATCTATTCATCATTCATATACAATTTCCCTTATTTTCAGCTAAGAGCTGTCTAGACTGTGGAATAGATAAAGGCAGCCCATCCATAACAGAAGAGCTCTCCTATGAGGTCTCTTTCTCAGAATCCATTGCAGTCCTTCCAAAAACCCAAGAGTGGCCAAAAAACCAGCGGTTCAAAAAGGAAGACTCGGCTTTGCCAGTAAGTTTCTTCTCCATGTATTTCCTCAATTGTTTTCTTTAACACAGCAATTTCCTGCTTTATATCCCCAGCACACTGGAGTCTGTTCAGACACGTGATCTGTCCTTTGCAGCGTGTGCTTTGTAGAGACTTCTCGCTGGGCCTGCCTACTGCCTGTGATTGATTCCCAGGGAGGCATCAAAGTTAATATGGATATCCAAGCCACGTTTTTAGTTGCACTCATCATGAACATGTGCACCCAGATGAGTATGTGTAGCTCAGTCCACAAATATTGCATCATCCATCATTTTTTCATACAGAAATAAAAACTGCTTATGGCATTAAAACTAACAATCATTTTCATTACTGGTCTGCTTTCCTACTTTTTCCCCCACAGATTATCTGCCTTTCATAACACATGGATTTAAAATTGCTTTGCAGATGGAGGCAGGAAAGCAAACCTTAGTCCTGCAGCAGTACTGGCTGTCTCCAGTCAGTATTGAGTGCAATCACACTGTAGGAGATACTACATGAATTGTTCAGGAAAAGTTTGCCATGTCATCCAACCAGACATACAATGAGCAGTTGTGTCATTATCTGGAATTATTTCATGAAGTCATGGAAGTCAATTTTCTACTTCCATCAGCCCTCACAACTTCCATCACTGAAAACTGGAGGTTTAATTTAGTGCTTCCAATACCACCTCTTTAGTGACATGTATGAAATGGATGTGAATTATTTGGAAGAATTTCCTGAATGTTGTGATGTCCTGAGGTCCCAAACTAATCTGAAATTGTTATAACCCATACAGATATTGAATTATCTGAGAATTATTCAGTTGTCCATATCAGATTCCACCAAGGAAGAGGAAGCTGAGATGCAGAAGTAAGCTTCCATGTTGAATGATAAGACACCAAGTAAATTACGTAACTTATGTGAAATCCCTGTGCCTTTTTTGTGTCTTTGGTTGGTTGGGGTTTTTTTTGTGGCAATAACTTGGTGTCTTGTGGAGAGTAAGGGTATCTCTGCACTCATCATGATTTTGGTGTTTACTAAAACACATGCACACCCACAAATTGTTCTCTGTAACAGCTCAGACAACTCCCAATTGACAGAGCAGGGAAACTGATGACAAAGAGGGAAGAGACAATGCTACATTGAGTATCATGGATCTATGGCTTCATAATTGATAAGTTTTGGAAAACGTCAGTATTGCGCTGGAGTTGAACTGCTCTGCATGCAGGACATAATTTTGTGAGCTCGGAAGACCACACAAGAAACAAGCCAGCTCAGTGCAGAGAGTTTCTGAATAAAGTCAACAATCATAGCTGTTGATGTTGGCCTTTCCCTTACTTCATCTGCTGCCACTTGTGGTACTTGGTTTTTTCCCATAACGACTCAGACCGTAATGGGCCTCAGCAGAAAAATCACCTCTCACTCTGTAAACTGAGCAACCAGTCACCTACACTCAGAAGGACTGTCCCTCCTTCCCCACGGTGGGACAGTGAGGCTGCACTGGAGGCTGAGCAACATCACACTTTTTCCAGGGAGGCTCTGAGAGCATAGGCAGCTTTATTGATACTGTGTACAGAGTTGCACAGAGAGATATTATATATCACAAAACAGAATGTCCCCTGCATGCAGGGAGTCCCCTGACTCCCAGAAGAATCAACTAGACATCCCCAGAAGCGTAGGGATTTCCCCAGTGTACATTTGATTTCCCCAGCGTGGGACCATGATCCTTGTGACTTAGTTGAAGATACTACAGAGCTACCAGTCTGAGTACACTGCATAATTCCACATAGAAACAATGTGGCAAAATATCAGACACGGTCCTTAGCCAAAATGTTAGTAATCTAATTTCAGGATAGCACAGCCTCCTTCAGACCTGCATGCTACACCACTGTAAGAAAAACCACTGGAAAATTGTGACACGAGACAGAAGAATGATGGCCAGCCCTAAAACTTGTATTAACCACAGCATCACATCACAGTGACCCTAGGAGTCAAACAGACACTGTGGAAAATCTTTGTTGCAGCCTTTTCAATCAGTTTTGCAGTGCTTGGAATTTTTTCTCTTTCCCCCCAGAAAATATATGTATTCAATCTGATTTTTTTCCTTTTTTTCAAGGTGATTTATTGCATTTTGACTACTTTTGCACTTTTTGCATCACTGGAACCAAAATGTGTAGATATTCTGTAGTATTTTAATGTATCTTCAGAAGGCTATCCCCCATGCAGCTTTTGTTACATTGTCTCAGAATAAGGGTAGCAGTGGAATTGCTGCATTCTAAGGAGGGAATTTCTGGCCTAAAAATGCCCCAGGCACATAAATAAGTTATTCCATTCCCTACACTCTTCCCTCCCCCCCCAGTTATTATTAACCCCTATTGAAAAACCATGTGCAAAGTAATGTAGAAAGTCCTAAACTACATGATTTAGGTGTCCATTGTACTCTCTTCCTTTTGAAATCTGGAGTTTAATTTTTGGTTTGGTTTGGTTTGGGGGGGGGGAGTGTTTACCTTTTTCTTAATCAGTTTGACTGACTTAATTTAAAAATGAGTTAAACATTCTGAATTCCAATTTGTTTAAAAAAATGAAGGACTGAGCTGAAATCTCCAGAAGCAAAACATTGCTGGAGGCTGGGTTTTCACTCAGCTACCTAAAGCAAAGAGACGTTTTGTAACGCTATTTATTTGTACCTCTGACTAAAAGTTCCTGGTTTAAATTACAATAAATTAAAAAACCATACAATACCAAAGATCCACAGTTCTTTGAAAAGCAGGTTTTTTACTACGACTTCATTGTTATGTCTAACAATTATGTCAGAAACTGATGGGTGTTTGTTCTTTTTGACATTTGTACAAATGCATCTGTCATGACACAGCATTCCTGGCTCCGGTCCATGATGCTGCAGTTTCTAAAATATGTAGACATCTTCACATGCCCCCAAGTTACTCAGTATCATTTAGTTCAAGTCTACTTGAGCAAATGATTTCTTAGCTGCTGGGAGTCCTGTTTCTAAGCCTAAATGCTTCTTGAGTAATAAAAAATACCACTAAGTTGTCAGGTTGGCTTCTGGAGTAAGCAATTTTTGCTTCTGGGCTTTTCTTCGGATCTTTAGTTTGAACTCCCCTGTAAGTCCTCATAAATTAATAGCGTTATGCAAAGCAGGCATGGATTCATTACACACACCAATTGATATACAACCATATCCATGATTAACTGTGTCAGCGACTTCAGCAGCATTCAAAGACATTTTGGGGAAGGCAGAAGCAGTGCAAAATGCTGCATCCTGCTGAAACCAGTAAAAAAGTTTAAAAGAAGCACGTAACTCATTTGTCCCAGTGGGACTACAGCCACTGAGGTGCTTCAGCACCACCTCCCAGTCACACTGCAAGGCAGCATGGTGAGCAAGAAGCTCAATTTTACGTTCAGGTGGATGCAAGCTATGTCACCATACCAGTGCAATATACAGGGCTATAGTTAGTCTCTCTGTTGTTATCCATCTACCCTAACATGACTTCCAATCCCATGCACCAATACGGGCGCCTCTTTCGAAACAAAAATTCATTTCCTGTAATTTTGGTGCAAATAAAGATGCGACCCATCTCTACTGTAGAAATTCATTGTTCGGAAAAGCCGGTTTGGACTGACAGAGGTTGGGGACCTCTCTCCTGAGGACATGAAGAAGATCCGCTACCTCTCCCTGATTGAGCTCACGGCTTTCTACGACGCGCTGGGCGTGGAACTGAAGAGGAACCGTGTGGAGAGGGTGCGGGGACGAGGTACCGTGTGTGGCATCCCCTTTGCAGTCACCTTCATGTCAATCAGCTTTGAAAGAAGATGCTTACGAGGCTGTGTTTTCTCCTTTTCACATTTGTTGTTATTGTTTTTAAGAGAATGGTCTTTTCGGAGTCCCTCTGACCGTACTGCTGGAGAATGATCAAAAGAAGGTTCCTGGAATAAAAGTGCCCCTTATCTTCCAAAAAGTGAGTATCATCTGGCCTGCTTGGTCACTCACTAATATTTGCTTTTCCACCATTTGTATTGACACTCAAAAGAGTCATCAGATAAGAGAAGATGCAGGCTTTACAGACTGGCAGGTGTCTACAGACTGACTGAGTATTGTGGTTTGAAAATTTTGTGACAAGGAGAGAAAATTTGCTCCTTTTTTGGTGTTTTATTTTTGGTGGGGACCCTTTTTGATTTGTAATTATGTGAAACCACGCAGGAAACTTTGGGAAACAAATGTCTTTGTTTCCCTTTTTCATTAAATTAGAGAGCCATGCAAAATGGTGTGTGCAGAAGTGGCAGAGATGAGTTGTCTCAGGAGTCTTGACTTTCACATTAATTCAAACCATAGGTATTAGTTAGCTATTTCCAGAATGGAAGGGGTATCTTCTCATTGAGGTTTGTATGGCAAGACAAGGGTATTTATATGAGACATTTGTCTGTACAGAGATGCCCAGTGGATGTCTTGGAGGTAGGTACACAGACCCAAGTACATGTGCAATTGCACAGATTTACATGGACTCAAAACTGCAACAGATTTCGCTGTAATTACTGACAAAGGGAGAAGTGTCAGAGGAAAGACTGACACAACTTGAATATTTACATGGCTTTACAATCAGCTCCACTGCTTCCCTGTCAAGGAACTGATGCCTTGAAGTGGCTACCTGAAAACAGAGGCTAGATAAGATCAAAGGAATAAAAGTGGGTATTTATTGAGGGCCCTTCAATAGGTACACCTTGGGCAGTCAAAAGCCCCTGAGGGGCTCCACCCAAGATGGACCCTGGGTCACGGGTTTTTCACAGTTTTATAAGTTTGGTCCATTTGCATATCAGGGTTAATTCTCCAATTACAATTACAGGTAATGAAGTAATTACCCAAGTTTGCCCCCCCATTCAGAGGCTTTCATTTACATATTTCAGGGTTTGGGACAACAAGGTGTCATTGAAGTGCAAACCTAGAGATGGTTTGTTATGTCTAACCAGAATGGGAGAACAGTATCTAACAGGCTAGAAGAAGTTTCAGAGTTACACACTAAGCAGTACAGGATTTGAAAAATATAAAAGTTAAAACCTAAGGCATCAATACCACGGGAAATTAGAAGAATCCACCTTAGGGCAGGAAGCAGATCTGGTGGTGAAAATCCAGAGCTGTATGATTAAATGCTGGGAATTTTTTTTTTCCCTCAATGTTCAAAATTATGTAAAACCAAACCTTTTTTTTTTTTTTTTTAATAACAAATTAGAGTGGAAACTTTTTAGTCCTCTATTCACAGAAATTTCAAAATAAAATACCCTGGGATCATTTTCTAATCTAAGTTCTCAGTTCCAAAATACCTATGTTATCTATAGGCATTTCCATTGTGCTCTTGGGGCACACTTAAACATTTCTCAGACATTATTTTTCCTTCAAAACACCATTGTATTTAAGTATATCTGCTCTTTTATTAATACATTCATGTGTTAATTGTTCTATAGCAGTACCAACTCTCAATTCAAGGACAGAGGAGCCTATTGCATTAGCAGTTTTCTATATTCTGCATCCTCCTTACTTCAGGGTCAGGAATATGGAGAACAAATTAGGCAGGTTTATTCACATGAGCTGGCTTGTTTTCATTAGCAGATTCCATAGAAATATATCTTTTCCAGATTAGTTTCAAGGATACCTGGATTGAAAAAAAGTCAACAGTATTCTTAAGCATTTCTGAATATTTTCTTCAAGTTTGTTGTCTCTTCTTACAGCTGCTGCTCAAGCTTGAGGAAACAGGTTTGGAAACTGAAGGAATTCTACGAGTTCCTGGATCTGCCTCCAGAGTCAAGGTATACACTCAAGCCAGTTTTCCATCTTCTGGACCGCAATATCTATGTAAAATAATACAGCATTCACACAAATTCAGACTGCTCATAAATACTGATCTGTGTAGTTCAGCATTCCTACTCCTGCCAGTGAAAGGTCAGATTAGTTCCTGGGAACCAATAAATCACAGAACATTTGGTCTATTGCTTTAGTTAATGTTCTATATAAAGCACAGACTTGATGTTGAATGCAATTTTTCCCCACAAAACTTTCAGACATCTTTTCAGTTTATCTCTGTCATCCAAAATTGTTGTGATCTTATCTCTGTTTTAATTTATTTCAGAAATTCAGAGTTTCTAAACTGAGTGAACATCAGATAAACATCTTATTCTATGTCATTTTAACCTCTGTGTCATTTTATTTTTCATTTATCATCTGTGATCTTGCAATTTTGTGTTCCAAGTGAGAGAAATTTGTCCTCTCTTCACTGCTGGCAGCCTGAAGTACTGGATTTTCACAGGCTGTTTGTGGGCTATGAACACAGGATAATTGGAACCCAATAACCTGACACTGTGGGCCAGTAATACTTGCAATTGTTTCTCCAGACCAACTTGATTCCGGGAGCTGGAGGAGGCAAATTGGAAAAACAAGGCAGTTTTTTGTTTGGTTGGGTTTTTTTCTGGGCTTAGTAGTGTCTACCTCTTTCCCAGATTTTTGCTTATTTTTTGCCTAGGCTTTTTTTGATTTTCAGTGCATCCTACTCCTACTTTCTCATCCTCAAGAAAGCTAGTTCTGCATTCTGAGGTAGGAAGTCTCAACATTGTAGCAGCCACACAAATGTTGGGGATTGCTAAACATTGGTGGGCCAGGGATCATAAAAATGGCTGAATAAGAAAAAGCAGCATTACGTGAAGCACACCAAATATAGGCAGCAGCATCCCAGCTCCTTTGACTGTGTGCATTGATAAAAGTACCCAGGGCCTTGAAAAGTGTCACATCTTGCAGAAGGGAGCTCCTAACTTTCCCTGTACTTCTCAGCTTCCCCATTTTTTCATACAAATGCTTAAATCTTATTTCACACAATCTCAAATTTTTCCAACCTCTCCACTGAGATTACACAGCAGGGCTGTGCTCTAATTAAATTATTTTCATATTCTTTGCATACACTGTACTGTGTCTTGTTCACTTCTTTTTCACAACCTGTATCCTGGGAGCTGCTATGAGATATGACTTTATATGCAACTCTCCTATACTAGGTGGTAAGTTAAACTGCCCATATGAAAGTTTTAAATTATCTGAGTTTTGATTTCATTTAAGTCTGTCCAACAAGGAATGAGAAAGAGAGAGACTTTTTCAAAGCAGATCCAGATTTCATTCTTCAAAAGCCTTCATACATTATTATGACATTAGGACTTGAGGGCATTCCAACTTTATTTCAGTCTTGTTTGGAGAAAGAAAAGGCATATGGAAATGATTAAAGGTTACTCTTCTATAAAACAAAGAATAGAAGACATGAATACAAGTTTTCCTCTGTAACAAAACTCCAGTGAACCAAAACTGTATGATTTGTCTAGTGAAGGATTGGTCATGTTAAAAAAAAATTGCAACACACATTTTAAAAGTATTGGATGCATACATAAATACATGTATCCCAGGCAGGGGAGGGAGGGAATTGAGTGTGTAAAATATATGCTTACCTGTGGGGAGATATATATAAAAGTGTGTGTATATATATATATAATGTTTGTGTTTCCAAAATCTTGCTTTCTATTTTTGTGGCTTTTTCCCAGTTCTCAGCAGAAAAATGTGGAGTAGAATTCTGTCCTCTTGTGCTTTTGATGAGGTGAGGATTTCTGTTCCACATTTCCAGTCAGTTACAGGAGAGAATTCAGTCTAGGTGTTTGTATCAGTTATTTGCAAAGGATGGGAATACAGAGGAAGCTGAGATAGCCCAGATTAAAACCAGTAAAATGTGCTAGTAAAAATGAGACTGTAACATTATGTGCCAAATCCTGAACGACTTTCTACTTCCGTTTGTGCAACCATTCTACTTCATTATGTGTGACTGTACTTGATATGTAATTTCCTTCCATTCATGTGAGACATGGCAAACAGAATTCATTTTTAAAAGCTTTTCTGCCTGAATGGACTGAACCTTTTGCATAATATTAAAGTACATCTGACAAAATCAAGGTCTGAAACGGAATATTTGCTACAGATATATTTTGTCATAAATGGTCTCCTAAAAAGCAGCAGCAAACTTCCTAGGGATAAGACAGTGTTTGGCCATTAATAATTGTGAAAACTGCATTATTTATGGATATCCTTATATTACAATACTGGCCTTCAATCTTTTTAACTCAACAATTTTTTGAGGAGCTTGCATTTTTTGAACAGTGGTCTGGGTTTGAAGCCAAATTCTGTTCCTACTAGGAAACCTTGCTGAGTATTTCCCATTCACATATGTGTGTTGAACATATGAACCTTAGTGACCCTCCAAACTAAACAGACCTCTCTTACGGAGCAAGATGCTGCCCTTGGAGAGCAAGGGGATTAAACAGGAACGCAAATGGTGTCATCATCAATTCTATCTTAAACCTCTCCTGTGTTTTAGGGGTTTGGGGGATTTTTATGCGTTAAGATTTTTCTGACAGTAATGGTTTTGTATCTTTTTTTTTTTCTACAATTTGACCAAATCTAACGATAATTATCCTAACATAAAACTTTCTTCTAAAGGTGGGAAGACCTTAATTTTAAGCCATTTGCTTGAGGCCCATGGGTTCAGACTATCTAGCAAGTTCACTGGCAGTGAGGAAGAAACACCACTCCTTTGTGACTTAAGGGTCAAAACCTCTGGAGAGTGTTTTAAACAAAAAGAACAGCTGTGTTAACTGAGTTTTCTGCTTCTAGTTCTAAGACATTGCACAAAATTGCCTTGCTTTATGATGGTTCAAATTGTTCACTGGCAGAAATCTAGCTATAGCAAACCAAATTTAGCCTGGTTACCAAATATCTGCAGGAATTTCATTTGTTAACCTGCCCTGAACTCCACATGGCTGTACCTAGGCTGTCACTGGTTTAGGGCTGCTTTAGTTCAAGTGCTGTACAAACCTGCCTGCTGCTTGTAATGGATTCCTGAAGTGATCACAAACTGCTGGATCAGCAGCAATGATTAAAGGCCTTTTATCTTCCTTTTATCTTTCAGAATCTCCATCAAGAACTTGAGGCAAAATTTTATGACGACACTTTTGACTGGGACCAAGTACGAAATAACGATGCAGCAGGGCTGCTGAAAATGTTCATAAGAGAGCTCCCAAGCCCACTCTTCACAGTAGAATATCTGCCTGCGTTCATCACACTAGTAGAAAGTATGTGGAAATGGAGTTAATATGGGCTCTAATATGATAAAATGCATGAGTAGATGCTACAATTTTTTTCTGTCTCTGAAGTATATAAAGAAAAATAATGTATTTTTTTTTCTCTCTGTAATTTTTTTCTCTCTTTTTTTTCTCTGTGAAGTAGGGAGAAAAACAGGCCCAGTGCTTTGCCTAAACGTTTTCATTTTCTGCAAGATTTTTTTTCAAATGGGAAAAGGTGTCTGCATTTAGCTAATAGCATAGGTTTCTTGTGTGAATAACACAACTGTTTAATGTAAAATTTGAAATCTGTGAGTAAACAGTGACTGAGCAATGACTTTCATATAGAGACTCTGATTCACATTAACTGTAGGTTTCACAAATGAAAATTTCTGCAAGGTAAACTCAAATCCCTGTCCTTTATCTACTGGATCTACTGGACCTATTTTATTTCTGTTAAGGTTTATGTTGAGGTCAGACCATTGGTACAGAGATATGTGTGAGCACAGAAAGGTTCAGGCAGCTGGGCTTTGTTTTCAGTGTACATACACCCTCTCAATCTCAGTACATTTTGTTCATTTCTCTTCCAGGAAGAATGCAGTTGTACCTTGCCATACCTATGACTTCACTGTAAAGTCACTTGAGCTAGGACAGACTGAATGTCTCAGGATGGTGAATTTATTAGCAAATTGGTACAGAAAACTGAGGATCTTTACATAAGGTTGCAGTCATGCTTTCAGTGTCCCCATGAGCAGTTTTAAGGGCAGAAGGAGGTGACATCTTCCCATAAACTTCACATAGCTGAGTGTGCGCCTTGTGAGTCGCAGGCTGCATGCAGTTACAGTGGGTCAGCAGTTTGGAGAAGACTGAACTGGAGGTGTCTGTGCAGAACAAAGTGACTTCATTGCCTACAACAAATACACAGCTAGTACTGAAAATACTGGATTGTTACTATATAGACAGAATTTTATAGAGCGTCGTGTCCCCGTGTGACAAATATCCAAGATGATGAGGAAAAACCCACTCATTAAGGTGATCTTATATTTGGGAAAAAGTGTATGGTTAATCTGCACTTAAGCATGCTAGTCTCAACCAGGCACTAGTTGATATTTCTAGAACTGCTGACACACAAGGGTTTTAGAACAAACCAATTGCAATTGGGATTTCAAAAATATTAAATATTCATGTCCTTAGAAATCTCCAAGATCAAGTTACAACTACAAGCTTTGCATCTGTTGATCATGCTGATGCCTGAAGCCAACAGAGACACAGCCAAGGTAAGTTCTTCATTTGCTATCACCTGCCATCTGTGGTTCTTTTGACTTTTAAATGAGAGACTAATTTTTTCAAATGCTGCACCGGGAAAGTATTCATCTGTGGTTTTGATGATTTCCTTGAAAAGATGTTCAAATTCCCTGGCTGTCATTTCTTTTACAAGCAACTAAGAAATAGTTGCTGGGGGGTATCCAACTGCTGGATCCCAGGCATCATTTCTTATGAAGCACTCATTTCAAAGAGGCAGATTTCTTGCTCTCCTCATGCTGCCCCAGCCCCCCTGCTGGCCGGGCAGCATGAGAAGCTAAAGATTACACTTGACTAAGTGTAAACACTGCTTAGTAACAACTAAAACATCGGTGTGTTATCAACATTATTCTTATCCTAAATCCAAAACTCAGCCCTTTACCAGATACTAGAAAGAAAATTAACTCCATCCCAGCTGAAACCAGAACAATGTTGCAGAAAGACTTATTGGTAGACCTCAGCTCTAACTATAGCTGCATTCTGTACTATTCAGTAATTCAAGCGAAA
Organism: Aphelocoma coerulescens; assembly: GCF_041296385.1. NCBI lineage: Eukaryota > Metazoa > Chordata > Aves > Passeriformes > Corvidae > Aphelocoma > Aphelocoma coerulescens. Next base: position 116,044,149 of record NC_091015.1, on the reverse strand, counting down.
TTCTGAGTAAACTACCCAAAAGGGAAAATTAATTTCCTTTGACTCTGCCAAGCATGTGCAGAAATAACATCAATGAACAACCACTTAGCTCTTCTTGCTTTTGTTATCCCAGAATTAAAGTTTGGGGGTTACTGGCAGAAATTCTTCAGGTTGTATTACGTGTGGGACTGGTGCACACTTGAATACAGACTAATCACCTCAGTGGCTGTGATATAAAAGACATTGAACAGATACATCAAAATGGACACTTGGTAATCTATGAAAAAAGTAACTATTCCCTTGCAATACGTGTACATCTTAACTCTACTAAAGGGTTCAGAGCCTTAGTGTAGACACTGTATTTGCCTTATAAATTTGGTATTATGCTCTGAGTGATAGATAATATTTTAATGTGTGTTTTGATAACATTAACTATTCCTCTGTGGTTGACACAGGTTGTTGTACCAACAAATAATAGATTAATCCAAACACAATGAAAAAACCACTAAATTTCACCTCCAAGTGCAATTATAGCAGCCAGATGCGCATTTGAAAATGGAGCATTTCAGAAGTAAATTATTTCCTGAGACTAAGCAAGTATTGGGTTTTTTCCAGGCCTTTCTTCAGTTCCTGAAGAAGGTGGTTGCCAATGAGGGGAAAAACAAGATGAATTTGTGGAATGTGTCTATGATTGTTGCACCAAACCTCTTCATCTACAAAGGGAAACGTGCAAACCAGCAAGAAATGCAAGCAGCCGCCACCACCGCGCACATTGTGCGGCTTTTAATTCGGTACCAGGACATCCTGTGGACAGTGAGTAGTGCTGGTTCCCCCTTTATGCTTCCATTACAGTGCAGTATTTTGCTAAATGCAGGAGATCTTCAGAAATCAGAGTAAACTGACCTTCCAAGGAGAAACAGTTTCTTTGGAAAATGAATGGAGTCTTCTGTTTCTAGAATGAGACACCCTGACAGGTATTTCTGAATTTAGAGTTACCTCACTTATCTAAGACATCTGTTTTAGCATCAGTTGCCCTCTGGAAGTACCTGTCCCACACCATTGTTTATACAGAGTAATGCATAGAAGAATGATTTAATCTGGATATGTAGGTGATATTTCTAAACTTGAATGAGATTAAATGTCTGTTCAAAGTCTAGCCCACAGTAAAATGGCCAAAAGTGTGTACTGTTTGTTGGGCTTCTGAAGGTTGGCATGAAGATATTGACAGTCTCAACTTGTTTCCTCATAACAGAGGGAGGGTATAATGGGGATTGCAGAGACTACCCCCTAATAAAGTTCCTGCAGCTGCAAATATCACTATAAAGTTTCTTATGGCATGAAAGATGATCTACAGTTTCACCAAAGGAATATCTGTAGGTTGCTAGAGGAAGCTACTGATGGCATGTATCTTCTAGGAACAAACAGAGTTTCTGCTGCTTAAAATTTGGTGCCTTTCTAAAGACCCAACATACTGGGGAAAAATTACTATATATTCTCAGCTCTGGTTTCCTCCCTTTAGGTCCCATCCTTCCTGATTTCCCAAGTGAGAAAAATGAATGAGGCAGCAATGAACAACAGCAAGAGACAGCTGATGTTTGACAAAGGAGTGAGAAAACTTCTGAGGAGAAAGACGATGGAACGAGAGAGACCTGAAAGACCAGAGGTGTGATAAAAAGATACAGTTTTCAAGGGCAGCTTTAAACAGCCTCCCTCCTTTATCTCACAAAAGATTCTGGGTGTGGGGCAGGAAATTTTGCCATACAAAATAAGCTGATTTGAGAGTTATCTTGAAAGGTGTGCTTCCCAGTCCAACACCCTGATAAGACAAAGCTTTGGGAATTGATTGATAAAAGGTGAGGAAGGCAGAATGATTTCCAGCACCAAAGCTGCAAGCTGTTTACAAACACATGCTGGTTTTTAACCTGTTTCATAAGAAAATGGTTATGTGTGGACTGTCCCTGACAGCAATGATTTGTAGATACTCAACCAATGCATGGATCTGTGGCTGAGTGGGAAGATGGACCATATTAGGATTAATTGCATTTATCCATGTCCTGGTACAAGCCACTTGATATTCTCCTTGCAAGCTTTAGTCTTAGAGTTTTGCACTAACTTCCTAAGCAGAGAGAAAATTCAGTTCACCTGCCTTAGAGACCTAAACTGGGTCTAAATGTTAAGTCCCCAGTGAAGTAGATTCTGTTGTTATTCCCTGTATAGTCAGAGGAGAGAGGTGGATACATTAGAGGATTTCCAGGGCTCCAGAGGCAGTCTGGACTTAAGAAAATCTGATAGAAAAACCTTTCTTTGAAAGTCTTAAAGCCACCAACTTTTCTCTGCTGCCTAGAAACAGAGATTAGGAACTTTCTTGAGGTATGCTGCTTTGATGGACAGTTAAAATTATCTTACATATTAGGTGCAACATACAATTTGGGCAACAAGGCATGTTGTATCTCTATGCACAACATACACAGTCCCTACAGCAACTTACATGTATTTCCATGTAGTAACTACCTTAAATAACTTGGAGAGAAAGTATTTAGAATCTTCCATAAATGTTTAGAAGAATGAAGACTGGTGAATTGTAAGAGAAGTAATCAAGGAAATGGTAAAGGACTCTATAGTTGTTGAAGAATAGTCTTGAAGAACAACAGAAAAGACAGATTAGGAAGGAATGATCTTCTCCCAAGGTTATAAGAAATAGAGAATGAGCCATCAGTACAGACAAGAGAGAAAATGCAGAAGGTAATGTATGGGGGAAAAAGTAGAAAGAATAAGTGTTTTATACGAGTTGTAAATCCATTTTGATTCACCTTTCTCAAGAATTTGCCAGCACTGACTGAAATATTTTAGGTGGGGTAGGACATACATTGGTACTGCAGATGGAGACAGAGATGTTTGTTTAAAATGACAGTGCAGACTACCGTGTCGCAAAGTTAAATTCAGCCTGCGATGAACGCTGATAGACTCCTTCTCTGAGGAGAGCCAATTACTGCAGTCATTGCACCTTCAGGAAGACAAGTCCACTGATTGGAGTAATTGGCATTACATCTAATAAAAGTGAGGGTAGCCATGGCAAGGAGCTGAAATATGAAGGGTAAATTGGAGGCAAACTCTGTTTGGATAACTTAGTTTAACGTTGAGAGCACTTAACGCAATCCCCAGGTCTCAGATGTTCTAAATTACACAGAGACAAGAGACTGGAGAGACTATTGTGTTCTGGTCAGCATGGTATTAACTGGATTAGAACTGGAATGCAAACATTGCTAATTGATTTATCCACCACTAATCATGGAAGAGTGCATAAACTTCATAGATGATCATTTGAACCCTACACAAGGTCAAATTTCAAATTAACAGAAACCATATGGTACCTTGATGTTTTACTGTACACACAGTTCAATCTATTTGAAGCTATAGGAAGCAGAAACAGAGAACTGGATTTTTATGCCTCGGGAGAATTTCATCTTTAGAAGGAAGAACAGATATTTTCAATAATTTTTATGTTTTTAAATAAGCAGTTGGTTCACTGACCAGTGTTAACAGAAATAAGTTAAAGTTAAAATTCAAAGGCTTTACCCTGTGTGTATTTATGTGATACTTACCAAAGAGTTTGTGTCTTTGTGTTGTATCTGATTTGTGTCTACAAACTTGCATTTGTGTGACTGTAAATGTCTTTTGAATAACCAAGTGAATGCAGGACAGTGATTTTTGCAAGTAACCTGAAATGAGGTTGCAGAACTGCTTCTGAATGGAGCTAGAGCAATATTTGCCTTAGACTTACTCTATTGAATATTGATTTTAGGGAGCTGTCACTTTTCCTCCATACTTGCAGTCTGACATACCTGAGGGGGTGATAAGAGTTTATGCTCCACTGCATTCAAAAGTCTCTATGGCAATTCAACTCAACAGCCAAACAAAAGCCAAAGACATCCTGGCTCGATTCCACTGTGAAAACAGGTGGGTAAAGCAGAACATTTTGTTTTTCCTGAACAACAGTGTCAGAATTATAAATTAATAGATTGTTCCCTCCTCAAAGATTCATTGTGTTACAAGAACTCTTCTTCTAATCTAAAATTGCTAATTTATGGTTATGTTGGTCAAAGAAATTTTAACCACTGATATTACTCTTTTTATTTTACTTAATAATTGGCTCCTATACAGAATCAATCTGCCCTCCCTTACACCACTACTAAAAATGTACATTAAACATATATTTTATAGACCTGCCACATAGAGAACCCAAAGGGATTGGTTTACATCTGTCCATAAGTCTAAGATGTTTTTATTTCTGTAAGGTAATAATTATTAACAGTTATGGGAAGTGGTAAATTGTATCTGAAAGTCTTTTCTGCGAAGTCTTCCCATGTTACCACATAATTCTGTTCTTTGAATAAATAATATAGAAGGTTTAGTTGACTGTGATGCAGTAATCTACCTCTGTAGCAGACTCATTATTCTGCAGTGGTCCATTTGGTAGTTGTTGCTTTTGATAAGGCAGTTCACAGGGGAAAAAATACCAAGCTTACCATAGATGGTGGGTGATAAGGCAGTGGTTATAACAGAAAGACAAACTGAAAGGTTTTTTTCCATCCTAGCCATGGATCATCACAGAGCATGAAAGGCCAGATCCAAAGTTTACATGAAATTGGAGGAAATATAGGTAGGTCTCAATTTTGAAAATTAATTCTGACTGTCCTTAACCTCCTAAAGCACTTCAGGGCAGACTGCTTTGACACAGCTGGGTCTCTCCTACCCTCCAGTCCATTTGGAGGAAAGGAGCCTGACCCAAAAGCTGTTAAAATCAATGTCATTATTTATTCCAACTTCAGTGTAACTGGAGGAGCACCCCACAGGAGAGAATGAACCCAGCGGCTGGATCTCAGCAGCACTTCTGACAGTCTTGCCAAATGCATCTGACCTTTTGCTTACCTCTCTCACTCTCATAACTGAGCATTTTTCCATGGTTAAGAGATCCTTAGTCTTCCTCTTGCAAGCACATTCCACATTGCTGTCAAGCTTTTTTCCAAGACCTATTCTTTCTTACTGTACCTAAGTGTTAACCGCCCTCAAATAAAAACCCACAGAAAGAGAATTCAGCCCCTGCGTGTGTGCCTGTTCTATACTCACACTAACCTGTGTGCTTTATTTAGACTGCAAATTCCTTGCAATAGGGCTTTTGTCTTCTTCTGTTTTGTGCAGTGACACTTCTTGTAAAAACAACAACAGTGGCTTGCCCCACAACTTTCTGGCCTAAAGGTCAAAAACCAGATTTTGATATTGCACAATCCTGGCTCTCTCCTTTCTCTGTTCATACCAAAATTCTGGATGGTCTGTTGGAGTCAGTTGTGAATTACCTGATTAGATTATTTCTTATTTCTTTTAGATTCAGCTCTAAAGAGTTTCTGTAAAGTTATTACAAAACATCACAGACTTACTTCATCAGCAATTGGGAATCAGTCTTTATTACTGATGATACACAAAGCTAAATTGGATTAGTGATTTGTTTTGCCTGTCTAAACAGGATGACCAATTGATGCTAAAACAGCAAAAAGATCCTAAAGGCCTTGCGAAACAATCCCAAATATTCCCACCATGGGCTTTCAAAAAATTGGGACATTTAATTTGCATTTTCATTTAAAATTATTTTTATAGTCCTAGATCCTTTGGGGTACCTTAGTCCACTGATTATCCATTAATTCATTTATATTGCTTTCACAATCATTAGGACCCCAGTGACCTTATAAGTAACTGTACAAAAATTTTACCATAATCCTGTGTCACAGCAAAGTAACCTCTCCAGCTAAATTACTTCATTACCCCATGTAAATGCAATATAGTCCAACAAATCAACTTAACTCTAGAATTTATTGCCTTATTACTCAACTAAGAGGCACAAAATGGCTCGTTCTGGCAAAGGCAGCCACAACTTCCCAATCACCAGCTAATAAAACAGCAGAGTTCAGAGGATTTTTTTTTTAACCAACAAATTGGCAATTGCCAAAAACATTGATGCAGTCCCTGAATTTCTTTACAAGATCCTGCTGGATGGGAACACATTGTTTACAGAGCTACTTTTTCAGTATTTATAAATAGTATAGAAGAGAAGTCAGGGACTTGTAATTTCACCTCAGTAAATCCAAAGAAATTAAACCCCCCATACTGTAGCATTTAAACAGTGCTGTTGATGCTTCTAAAGAAACCATATTCACCATTTGACTAAAGGTCTTGTCCATAACTCAGTGTAATGCAGAACATCCTGCCTGGAAGTGAAAGTGAATTCATGACTCTCAAAGAGTAAAATCACTGGCAAATTTACCAAAAGCACTCTGTGTATCCAGGCAAGATGTTAGCTGGATGGACACACCAAACTAGGCTTGCTGTGTGCAAGTCGGAGAAAAGTTCAAGGACATTTTAACACAGCTCTGTCCCTATGTGCTCAGAACATGCTGTGATTCATGGCTGACAATTTCCTTTTCAGGTCAGCACTGTTTGGATCCAGATGCATTCATGTTAGATGTCTACCGTGCAAATCCTCAGGCAGAATGGGTGATAAAACCAAAAGCCAGCTGAAGCAGAAGGCAGCAGTATACTGGACTAAAGCCAAATGGACAAGAGTGATGCCTGTCATTTTAAGCAGCTCTTGCAGAGACGAAACAAAATGGTAGCTACAGGACATCATTCCTTCCTACTGTACTGTCCAGCTGATGGTCAGCACACACAGTACTTTTGGTATTCCAGCTTCTGAACCATCAGAGAAATACCACATTTGTTATGTTTTCACATGGATTACACTGGTGCCAGTTGGCCCAGGAGGTGAGGAGGGCAGACCAAGGTACGGTGCACAGAAAACAACCTGTCGCATGAGTTGTTCGCTTCCTGACCTGGTGTCGGAACACAGATTTTTGGAAATAATGCAGTGGCATCAGATGAATGAAACACTACTGACCACAGCATAACACAGAAGCACGACAGAGACATTGGAGAAGAGAAGGCGTCTGTCAGGCACGGAAGGCAGGAGCTCAACATGCAGCAGTGCCAAGACAGCTGTGAAAAAACCAAACCTTTCTGCTGAAAGTAAACGCATACAGTGTGTGTTACTGCAATACCTGTCTCTCAGTCACTCCTCATGAGTACCTGATTATGGGGGAGGGAGGCAGGAGGAGGAACTATAGACAGCTGTACTGCTCAATGTATGTACCACTGTGTATCTCACTACCGTCTTCCAAAATTGTCTGTCTGGATCCCTTAGCTGTGTGCAATTGTAATGCCACGAACCATGCTCTCTTTCCTTCCCCTGTCACACAAGTTTCAGGAGACAAAGGCTGGGTGAGAAAGGCCATATGCCCCTAGCTCTGCCTTTTACTTGATACCCTCAGAATTATATCTGTGTAGTGCCAGACTATGAGATGTGTTAACAGTGCCACTTATAGTCATCATCTTTTTCGTTAAACATTATAGTTTCTAATTTGTAACCTAATTCTTTTTATTTTGTTTATTTTAGTTTTAATATGTAAGCAGTTTTTGTACTCTTCAGCTGCATCGACAAGAGAGATCTTTGTTCAGGTCTTGTATAATACAGCATGGAGAAGAAAAAGGGTTTCCAATGAGAAAAGGGATTTAATAATTTACACATTAGGTCTTTAAAACCATAGCCAAACTGGCCCAGTTGTGCTGGGGGTTTTACAAATACATAGCAAATTGGAGCTCACATGCAGTCCAAGAAACACACAAGCTGACAAGAGAATTGTGGGCTGCACCTGCATTGGGAATGTCAGATACGATGTCTGGTTTGGAGCTAGTCACAAGAGCAAGCAATGTTCTTCACTTGGTCATCTCACTTTGGGCTATGCTGAACTAGAGGTTTGTTGAGTCGGGAAATCACAAATCTCTGGAAAAGAGCCAAGTATTTTTTTCATCTGTGTCATATGCAGTAAGTGGAACCAATGCCTTCAACTGCACTGCAATGTCCCCATCATTAGATGATGTTGTACTATGAAACCACCCCCAGCCTGAGCAATGATTTCTGTTCCTGATCTGGACACAGGGATGAGGCAGAAGCTCTGTTTATCACATAGCGATATAGAAGCACTCTCAACCTAGTCATCCAGGAAAACATAAATTCTGCTGTCCTGCAGAGAAAGCCTGTAACCTGTGATGCTCTGCTGAAGCTGTGCAATGAGGATCTGAAACAGAAGCAGAGCTCTAAAATGTGTCAAGTTAACCATGTTCTCCAGTAGTTAACTTTCATTGTTAGTGGTCAGTGAAAGAAATCAACATTAAATCAGTGACTTGACCAGCAACAATAATGTCTACAGAGGGCAGATCCTGTCTTCTTTCTTATCTTCTTGATAAAAAATGATAAAAATTTAGCAACATTATCCCTTCATTTTCTTTAAAACAGTGACATTTTTAACTTTCTGGTTGGTTTGCTTGGTTTGGGGTTTTCTCGGGTTTTTTTGGTTTTGTTTCTCCTTTTTCTTCTTAACACTAAAGGAAACATAGTTGCAGCCAGGAGAAAAACAGGACAGTTGTATTATAAAATACACTCCTTATTTTGACAACTATTTATTTTAAGTATACAAGATATAGTAGATCTGTGACTTGTTTATAGGACTAAGCATAAACGTTTTGTCATGTGCTTTGCTCCCGATACCCTTCAGTTCCCTCTGTGGCAATGGACAGCTCTTTCCGCTTATGCTGCCCTTGTCTGTCAGCTGTAAAGCAGGACTAGTACTTTCCATATAAAGGAAACATGAGAATTAGTTGAGTTAAATTCTACTCTCAGATGCAGCCAAACAATTCCCAGAGCAGATCAGGAGTTATAAACATCCATCTGGGAAGAACAAACTCAGCAAAGGCTTTTTATGTGGAAAGTGCTTTGAATACAAAGAGAATCATATAAATACTAAGCATCATTGTATCTATAGCCAACTAAAAGGAGTTCTGTGACTATACAGAAAGCCTAAACATTAAGAAAATAATTTGAAATGTCATAGCAAATGAGCTAACTTCCAACAGTACTTCCAGAGAAATACATTGACCTCCTCCATCTTGCCCACTCTCTTCACTCTGTGTTCTCAATGGCTGTGCAAGGGAAAGGACACACTGTGTCCACACTGCAACTTGCTCAGCATGTTCTGGACCTCATCAATGTTATTTCTGAAATAGATCTCCCTGTGTTCCATATGGAATACAAGGGGGTTTGGAAGACTTTTACCACTTCACAGCTTAAGAAAGTCAAATATGATGTAATAAAACCCACCTTGTGAGCTCTTATTTTATGCTAAAACTGCCTACAACTATATTAGCTAACTATATTAGCAGATGAACCAGATTCTACATAGAGTGCCCAGACTATTACAGCATGGCCAAATACCTCCTGTGTCTGAAACAGAATGTTATAATTCTCTTTTGATACAACTGCCCCTAATGACCCATGTGTACTGTGGTTAATACTGTTCCACATTAAGTTGTTTTGTGTTGTTTTGGTACACTAACTTGATTTAATATGCAGCAGACAAATGGAACAAGCTGAATAGTATTTTGAGATATGAGGTCTCAACTTTAGATCTTGTATTTCAAGATGCTGGTGGAGGCATGGGGAATTTCATTCCTCCTAACAGAAGTTGAAGTCAAAACTAAGTTACAAGAGGATTGTCACCTAACAAAAAGTAACATATGTGGAAAGCTATTAATAAGAAAATGGTAGCAAGCAGGGAGACAATTCCAAAGATGCCTCAAGCATTTACATGCTCCATGGTTCCACAAGGACAGCATTTTGCATATCAACACAGAGAGAGAGAGTATTGTAAAAAGCAGGTGTTGCAAAACGGACTGGAATGCTTTAACCTGTAAATGCAGCTAATGTCATTAGAAAGTGTGTGTGTGTGCAAATGTGTCTGTGTCCATGTATAATATTAACTACCTCACTCTGCATTTTCCAGGAAAAATGTTTTGGCTTAGACGTTTACTACTTACTTACTATTATCAATTTCACATTAACACTGACATTAACACTGACAAAGTATTTCTTTTTGTATGAGGCAAGATTTGAAATTACAAAAAAAAATCTAGTAAAATACATATTTAGGGATATGGATGAAACTTAGTCCAAACTATGTTGCCTAAATTATGTTTGTAATGTGAACCCTGTGAGATTAGATGTTGGGGTTAATAGACAATGAATACAAACACACGGTGTTTCATTTTTATTTTTCAATGGGTTTCTATTAGTGTGTGTCTTCTCTGGAAAATAATACAATGCCACTAATCAAAGCAAAGTGTTTGTACGTACGTTTCCCTTACAGTCCTCATTATGTTACGTGTTTTGTTGAAGTACGCCAACATGTAAGTGTATTTGTACAGCAGAGTGTGTCCATTGTATTGTATCCATGTCAGAAATAAAAACAATATAACAAAGCCAGCTCTTCAGATCTAAACACATGTATTTTGGATAGAAGCAGGGGGCAGAGATTACAAAGAGCAGTGGTGTATCTGTTTCAAAAGCAACTGGGCTGTTACGGCCCTTGAACAGCTATACAGAGGACCATGTTCTGCCACCCTTGCTGAAGGGGAGGAGCTCTTTGCTCTGGGAGCTCTTCTCTTGGACTACCTCGATGCAATGTACAAAACACAGTGCTTGGAATCCTGCTTCATTGAAAGCAATGGCAAACTGCTTTGGAGTTTCATTTCAGCCAGTATTTTTTGAAATAGTACAAAATATATAGAGGAGAAACTAACTTTAGAACAAATTGTACAAATGCATAGTAAAAACCAAATAAAATTGGAAGGAGCAAACAAAAATACCGCTAGTTCACAGAGAAAAAAAAGAGGAGATGGAAGTGACTTGCAAAGAACTATCTTTATTACAGATGCATATTTAAAGTATGAGACACATTTGTCACTGCTCAATGATCTGGCCAGTTGATGAATGGATGTCCTTTCTTGATTCAGATTGAGCACACTTCCCCCAAACCTGGCTTAAGAGAACTACTGGAAGACTCATTTTAGAAACAGAGGCAGGCACGGTAAAAAAGAAAAAGAAAACTGCAGACTGGCCTCAAAAGTGCCTCCCTGTGTCCTATAAGAAATACTATTGTACAAAGAATGATGCATTTGTTTTCATTGCCAAAAGAGAGAGTTTTTCCCAAATAAGACCCAAATTGTTCCTTCAGCAACATATTATGCCTTCATAGGCCTCTCTGTGCCATAGATTCCATGAAAGCATAAACAGGAATATAATCCTTCTAGCCAATGTATCTGTAATGAGAATCAGAAGCACTGGATATTAAGCCAGAAGGAAAAGGAACTGGAGCTACCCTATGAAGTGTAACCAAGAAAATTCTATTCATTAAACTCTGAATCTGAGACTTTCAAAATTATGTCTTCAAAAAATTTAGTCAGTCTCCTGCTCCCTCTGCTGGACTGTATCCACTTATATTTCATAGAATCAGAGTCATATAATGGCCTGGATTGGAAGAAGCCTTAAAGATCATCTAGTTCCAACCTCCCTGAGGTGTGCATACTTGTAACTTCTTACCTTCAGGCTCTTTTTCTTCTAACTAAAATACACTGACAACTGAACTACATGAAATAATGCAGTTTATTGTAGTTTTATTATGTGGTCCAAAATTATTATGTTCTTATAAAACAGTCAACACACAATAAAATGAAATACTGTCAAGTAATCAAAAGAAAACATACCGTAAACACTGATTAATAAAAATTCCCGAAAGAAAAATACCCAATAAATGCCATTAAAATTGTTGTAGAGGTATTTCTTGTTTAAAACCATTTAGTTAAAATGCAGGCATAGAACTTCTGATTAAAAAAAATAAATGACCTGAGTTGGAAAACAACCAGAAAAATCAAAGAGGTGCAGGTTCTTACCAGTTCTTTTTTTCATTATGAAATTAGAATGCAAAATAACAGATCAACAACAACAAAAAAAAGCCCTCTCTCAGTCCAGACGGGCTTTGCTACAGTTCAGTGCTCAGCTCCAGGGCAGGAATGAGGAAACACTCCACGCAGGTCAAAAGCTCTGCTAAAGTCAAACAATTCTGTATGTTGGCCCTTAGTCAAAACAAGGTTCCTCAAACAGCCACGGAATGAGCTCTTGCTTGTGAGGCAGTTTTGCTTCACATCAGCTGAAAAACAAACACGAAATATGTAAAATCTATTTCCACCAAACTAAAAAAATACAAAAGATCCGGGTTATTAAACCTCTCCCCTCTCTGAAATGAGAGATAAAACCAACACCTGAGGAGCATCAAGTTCCATTCATGTTTGGATGAACTGTGACATCCCAACATGGTCAGTCACTGCTCCATTCAAGCATAAGCCCTGCACAGCATTAACTTGGCAGAGTTTGCAGAAATAGTTCTTCCCAGGGGACAATGGAAGATGAGAGGGAAAAACAGAGGAGATAGCCACTCTGCATGGGTGTTTTTGAAGTTAAAATAGAAACTATTTTTTAGCAGAATATGAAGCAACAGCTGATTCCCATTTCTTGGGAATTGCAGCCACAATTCCCATGGCAAACCAAAAGCAAGCACATGTTAAGCGTCACTCTTGTGAGAGTGAGCGCAGGAAGGACATAAGGGAAGGGAAATATTATTGTACCTACCAGGATAACCTCCAACATAAATGGGATTGTTCGTATCTGCAGATGTTGACTGGATGTAGGGATTATCAGTGTGAACCAAATTCCCATCAATTACCAGTGAAATGTGATGTTTGCTTTTGTTTGCTTGAAGCTTGTGCCATTTCCCATCACACAAGCTATTTGTGCCTCTTGGTACATATGTAGCTGTTATTCTGCCAGCTCCATTGTTGACGTGGAATAAAACCTGTACAAACAGCCAGATGCCAGTGAAGATCTAAGTAAGAGTACATGAACTAATCTGCCTAGATAAAAGCACAATCACTCTGGTGCAGAGATTTCCATTGTAAATGTTTGGCAATATGCAAGGTTGATGTTTACTTTGATGGATAGAGTAGATCCCTGTGAAAGTGGTTTTTAAAATCTAAAAGACTAAGATCTACCTGTGCAATGGTCCATTGATACACTTCACTAGGGATTTCAATGTTTCTTACAAATACAAATCAAGACGTTTTCACAGAACCTGAGACTTCAGAAATCTGAAAGAAGATTTACTGTATCTAACTGAATAGAAAGAAGAATGGAGTGAAAGCACTTGTCATTGCCAATAAATGTATTGATTTTTTTCATGCATTTACTTTTCAAAGCAGCTGACATTTCCTCAACTCTGTGGTGTATGTAAGTATTAACTGGGAAAGCATGTCCCACAGAAACATTGATATTTAACACTGTCTCAAGCTAGGAAGCTTTGAATAAAAAATGAGCTATTTCTGCAAAAACAAACACTTAAGAGCAATCAAGTGTATATTTTTTATGCAAGAGGTGACTGGAGAATTATGTGTATTGATTGTTAAAAGGTTTATGGAACATAATGGCCAGTAGAAGTAGAGAATGAGTTAATTGCTCATGAATATTGAAGAAGAGGCTACAAAACAGTGTGCATTGTATATGTAATATTTTTTTCAAGGACAAGGATAGCTTTATGGCAGAAAAAGTATTAAGCCATAAAAAAGATATATATTTGGTCTAACATACAAGGTATGTAGTACAGGAGGTTAGAGGAGCTGCACACTAACATAAATTACACTAATTAAAAACCCTAAGAGTTCCAGTTACTTCTGCTAATTGTGCTCGATCGTATGATGGCAATGAGAAACCTTGAGACTGAAAGTCTGTCCCATATTCATTCTGTGGGAAGTTGCCTCCATTACACTTGACTGGTGTGTATTTCATGCACCCCAAGAGTTTTAGCCTCCCAGTTTCAAACAAGCCTTGTGAAATGAGTGTGCCTGCACAGGGCAGCCTACCTTGCCATGTACAATCTCCAGTCCAATGGCGTCAACCTTGGCACTGCTGACCCCGAGAAGAACCCCGTGCGCCGCTGTCGTGCGGAACTCCAGGGTGATGTTCACGTCAGACCGCACTTTGTAGCCTTCTCTGACTGAAAAGAAGTTAAAAGTCTCTAGCAGAAAACTTGGAACCCACAGAACAAAGTAAAATATATACATCATTAAAAGGTCTAAAAGGCTTGTTAATTATGCTGCTGGAATATGACTTTGCAGAACCTCTGGAAAATAAGTTTTCTAAAGTCATAATTCCCATTTTGGACAGGAAAAGAAAAATTCCCAAATAAGTTTTTCTTCATTAATTCAGATTTAATCCATTCTATCTCATTTGTAAGAAACAGTAAAGGACACAAATGTCATCCTTCATGTTACTTCAAAAGTATTTTGTTTTCATATTCTTTAACAGACCTTAACATCATGAACATGCATATTCTTAGCTGAAGAAAGATGTAGTTTGTTTCTTTCCCAGTGCTAAAATCATTAGCTCTTTTATTTGTGCAAGATAGCCCTTTGCAGAAATGACCACTTTTGGATGTATGGAGTAAAGGGACTCAGATATCCATATGTAGGGCATGCACTCACTGTGTGAGGAATCTGTTAATTACACACAGTTCCAGTAAAGCCTAAAAGGAGTGTTTCCATTAATGTTAATTCAGTAATGTACTGTGTTCATCTAACGACACTTACCAAGGGCAGCAAAGCCACTTCCATCAAAGAAAGTACCATCCTGCACCATTTCATAGCATTTATTCACAGCAAAGATGGAGACAGGACTCTCCTTGTCCACTTGTTTGCTATTAATTGTCATGCTACCAATGCAGGCAGGAATACTGTGAGTAACCTGAGCATATGGAAATATAGACATAATGTTTAGTAAAAACTGCTGCAATGCTCTCTTAGTGATGATAACCTGATGTTATTGTAGATGAAATATTATCTGAACAAAACACAGCAGAATCTAAAATATTTACACAATTAAATTTATATTATTACATATAACTCTGTAAGGTACATAATGTCTTAGAGTCAAAAGCAAATAGTTTAGCAGCAGAGTATACACAGTCTGTAATATACAGAAAGAACTGTATTTGTATTTGCCTGACTGTGAGCAGGGATACGCCCAACAGTAAAAGCATTCCAAACATGCTTCAGCAAATTAATGAGTAAATCAGGATTTTGTATGACATTTTGCAAGTGCTCTTCATCAAAAAGATTCATCTGAATCACTCCAGAGTGTGATTGGACACTGGAACAGGTTCCCCAGGGAAGTGCACCAGCCTGACAGACTTCAAGAAGCATTTGGACAGTGCTCTCAGGCACATGATGTGATTCTTGGGGTGTCCTGTGCAGGGCCAGGAGTTGGACTTTGAGGATCCTTGAGGATCCCTTCCAACTCAGGATATTCTACAATTCTATGAGAAACATTATCATCATCACTGGAATCCTCACTGATATAACGGGCTGCACAAGGAAGAAGGTGACAAAAACCTACCCTCTAAAAGCGTGCATTAAAATATGCTTTAATCTAAAGACAGGTAAACCCAGTCTTTCAGAGATATTTAAGGCACCTAATTTCTGTTTGAATGCAATAGGACTCGGATACCAAAATTAATATATAAGTATTACATATATGTAAGTACTACATATCTGAGATTGTAGGTCATGTTTTTACCTTATACTGTGAAAGACAGGAATTTATATTCTTTATCCATTTTTAACAGAGAAACAGAATGAAAAAAAGTTCTGTTAAGGGCTATTACTAACACACAAGGATACAAGCTGTTGCTAGAGTCATTAAGCCATAGAAAGCTAGAAAGATTTATCTGGTAAAGGGTCATTACTTTCCTTGTTGCTTCTTTCCCTAAGTACTTCTTTTTAGCCTGTCAGAGACAGGATGCTGAATTAGACGGATTTGCTGCACTAAGCTCATTTTAGTCTTGCAAAATGCCAGAGACATCCCCCCACCCAAACCTTCTTACATTCCCAAGATTCTTTGGCACGTAGTCTAAGGGGAGTCCTCCCACATAGAGCTTTCCTTCCACATCCAAGGTGCTACCATCTCCCAGAGCATTGACTGCTACCAATTCCTGTCCATCCACAATGATTGTGCCTTTTCTTTTAACATATTCTGTCTTCACCTGGAAAAAAGGAAAGCATGTGAACATAGATGAGTAAGCTAAATTGGTTACCTAGTCATCATTTGCCACAGGAATAAGCAAGACAATTGTTTAGTGGTTGAATTGCTATGGTATTCTGTTCTCAGGCACCCTCTTGAAATTCTTCCTGAGGCTGACACCATTTCTGAATGCAACTAAGCAGTTAAACAGCTTCCTTGCCTTCCCAAGGGCTCACAGTGATTTCATATCGTCCTGCCTAAGGCTTTCAGTGTTTTATCATTTCTTTAAATCACCAGTTTGTTGCCTTAGGATATGAGTACATCACTGAATTTGGAGAAGGGTGTTCTGTGCTGGTCTCCTGCAATTATTGTGCTGCCCAACAGCTGAGCCATCTCAGCTCTCTGAAGTGCACATTCCTATGCTGTCATTTTATGATGGCCAGTGCTACATTTGCTATAACCAAAAAGCTGCCCAGTTCTGCCCATCTTGTTCGCTCATGTCCCTATGCTCTTCTTGCCCTAAAACAATTACTTACATGTGGCTGAGGGAACTCAGCTAGCCATTTATCCTTCTCTATTTACTTTTAGCCCCACTCAGAATCATGACAAGGTTCAACATGAAGTTTCAAGAACATTGGGCTGGTAAGAGGATAAAGGGGTAAAGCAGGATGGTATGAGCAGAGGGCAGAGAATGAAAAGAAGTAGTGCTTCTTTCAGTAGCAATGTGTATTAGTTTACATTGATTGCAGAGGGACTGCAATGATCACCCCCAGCTGGGAAGTGGTGTGACTCAGCCTTAACCTCTGAAGAAAGCTGAAGCTCCTGCTTTTATGTCCTGGGTAGTCATAGGTCAGCTCTTGTACGGAATGTGCTCATCTCTTAAAATGTGGATAGTGTCCGTGTGAGTTTTATGTGAGTAAATGTAATTTTAAACATGCAGCTGTAAGTCCTGGAGCATTCTTCCTTTCAGGGTAGGCAGCAGAGCTTGACTGTGATATCTGACAGAAGTTCACATTTGCTTTCTTCATGCTAGTTTTTGCTGGTTTTTCTTCTGCTGATTATTTATAAAAAAACAAAAGAACTCTGCTGCTTCCCAAGGCACCTAGGAAAGCTGGCAGCATTGTGTCATCAATCACTTTGTCCCACAGAAGCCACTTCCTAGAGTTAAGGTTTCACATATGGATAAGGGATAGGAAGCATAGCAGGATGAATATTGTCATCCTCACCTGCCTTTAGGAAAAGTGTTGTCCTCAGAGTTACTTCTAAAACTCCTCTGAACATCACAGTCACTTCTCACAAAGAAAGCCAGAGCCAGTAACAGGTGGACTGCTCAGAGGAACCAGGACAATAGAGACTGATGCAATCTTTGTGCAGAAGGCCCTGAATGCTATGTGACACCTCCAAGCTGTAGACATAGTTTCTTCTCAAACTCTACTTAAGACAAGTCCTCCCCCTGCCTCCATTCATTTAAAATGTTCCCCTTTCTCATCTTGCCTCAACCAAGGAAAGGAAAGACAGTGCTTCCCTGTTGTCACTAGCTGCTGTGACATGGTCAGGTAATAAGTGGGAGAAAAGAGAAACTGCACCCACAAATCTCTGTCACCCTGTCACACACTGAAGTGCAGGTCTTTGGTGACATAATGCATTGAAAGCTCTCTGTGGAAAACGTCAGATTTTTTACACCTCTCTGTTAGGTCCTTCTCTGTTGAAGATGACCATTACTTCACAATTGGTGAACTATTTAATTCCTAAATAGTTTGAGATACTTACAGTAGTTGGAAGATGGATTTGATGTACAATTAATGACAATTCTAAAAGGAAATTATTATCAAATAAAAGTTTTCTGAATGACTTCATGATTGGATTAGAACCAGTTTGCTTTTGCAACACAGAAAGCATACAGATAAGGCAGGCAAAACCCATACCAGTACCTCCAGGGAAGAAAAAATGGAGCACAAGATTGGCGACCACCTACCGTATGCCATTTTCCATCACTGACAACAGCAGGGTGAAGAGCTACCGCCTTTCCTTTGCCTAAATCAAATGAGAAATGGAGCCTTCCCCCATAAAGCTGTAGGGCTGCATAATCAACCTGGTTTTGGTGAGCCATGTAGTAAATCAGGCCACTGGAGGCAAAGGTTCTGAGATTCAGCTGGACGGAAAGTCTAGACAATAAAAATTCAGTGTTACTGAAAGGTATTTCTTCTGCAGTGATGAAAAGCTTTTCTGGACACAGAGAACAGCCTGAACCAATTTATTATTATGAAAGGAGATTTATTATTACAAAGGCTAGAAAAGTAGAATTTGGGTTGATTCTAAGAAAGCGTGACTTATAATGTATTTAATAATGGAAATCAGTGCTGTACCTGTCAGAAATAGAAAAGGTGCTTGTCAAAAAGTGAGATGAACTTTAAGAGGGACAGGCTCAGCTGTTTGTGACTGCAGGATTGCCTGTTGCCCCAAGAAAGGACCCCATTCCTGGATAACTTTATGGCATCCATTACTATTAGCCAAGCTTGCTAGGAAATAATGGCCACACTGAGAACAGAGGGAGGCTTAAAAGGTAGAGGAGATGAATGAGCCATTTATTATGAAGACAACAGGTTCAGACTACATGGCATCAATCCTCTGCAATGTCCTTTGCTCAGTAGCTGTAACAGAGAACGGCTAAAAGGAAAACCCACTCTTTTCTCTATGCCTGCAGAGACTTTCTGAGTTGCAAGAAGCAATTACAAGTGACTTGCAGGCTGTGTGCTGGCAACCTTGTTGGGAGCCTCTCAAACAAGTAAAAGAGGCAGAGAGGCTATCACACATTAAGTCTCAACAAAATGATTTTTCTCAGTAGTCTTGTCTCCTTCAAGTACACCTTCAAATATGGAAGATGCACTTGCAGAAAATAGAGAGGAGAGGGTGAGATGTTATCTGCCTTAGACAAAGGAATAGGGACCAGATGTGAGCTCAGTATGTGGTAAAAAGAAATCAAAGTACTTACAGAAGGTACAGTGAGACTCTTAAATCTGAGAGAAAGAAATTGCCGAACTCTGATGACGAGTTACTGAACTTGTGATCACTAACCTGGGATATGACACTTTCTTCCATGAGGAGCCCACAGAAACCTGAAGTGAGGGCCATGTTCAAAGCTGGCAATGCAGTGATCAATCATGAAAACCATCACTGCCCTTCTTGTAGCTCAATACAAAATAACAGTGTGTGCATGTGTAATTCAGGATATACTCACTTCTTCCTGACAGCAGACTGATCGAAGAGCAGGGTCAAATGGCTGCCTTTGGCAAGTCCAAACTGATGAGCACCTTGGACATGATCAGGCAGCTCATCTTTTGCACAAACTACCTGTTAATGAAATGACTTTACCAACAAGAACAGTATCAGGTGCTGCCCAGCAACTGTTGAATGACAGCATGCCTGCATAGAGCTTTGTAGAAAGCAAAATTGAGCTGCAAGATAACCACAAAGTATACAGCAAAACATCAATTAACTAAACTCACAAGCATTCCAACCTATATTCAGGCTCAAAAAGAACAAGATCTAATGATTAAGCTATGTCTTGTAGACAGCACCAGCCTTTTCTACTGAGAAACGTTTGTAGTTTGAGATATATTCACTATTTTTCTTAATTGATAGCTCTTTTGATAACTAATGCTGGAAGTACAATTTCAGTGTGAAAATCTTATAGATTTCGTAGGAATATTTTCCCATTTTGTGAGGACACACATTTTTGTTATGATTTGGAGTATGGAAAGCTGAGTAACAGAGTATGAGTCAAAGCTATACTTTAGCTCTAAAAAGGACAACTTATTTCTTTTTATAGTCACAGTTGTATGTATGAAACCTTGCTTTTTTATAAAATCAAATGTATAAAATCTTTCTTTCTGTTGCCACAGGAAAATGGTTTCAGGATGCTTTGGAAACCCTTCATTATAAAGATATGAAGCTGCAGGAGGAGAGAAGTAATGCTGCCTTCTCTCGTGGTAACAGGGACTGCGTGAGAGGAAACAGGTGCCGTGCAAGCTGCATTCAGACACCGTGTGTCTCTCGAGTGGTTTGTGCCTCCTCTTTGACACAGAGCAGAGACTGCATGTGTGTGACCAGGAAAATGTGAATGCAGAGCTGCACAGCTAATGCAAATCTCAGCACAGTCCCTTTGGCAGGAATACACTAAAGATAATAGTTACTGTCAAGTCCTTCTGTTGGGAGATTATCATTCCACTTTTTCTTTTCTTTTTTTCTGTTGCTGCTGCCTGAAGAGTGATAAACCTAACTACATTTCCATTGCAAATGGTCAACAGTCTGCTACAAAGGTTAGTATCTGCTTTTCTGTAGAAAATAATAATTTCAAATATACATCCATTGAGCCATTCCATACCACAGAGGAAGCAAACATACACAGTCCATAATTTGATAATTCTCCACAAAGAAAGGACAAAAGAGGCAGCAATAAAACCTTGCTGCAATACATACTTTTTTTGTATCTGTGAGAGGTCTCAGGGGAACTGGTAAAGCCTGAAGTTCAGGTTGAATTGCAGTGCCTGATGGCTGTACAGCTGGTTTATGCTTCTCTGACAGGAAGCAGCTGTCCATATCCACGTGTTCGTACTTCATGGAAGTGGTGAAATATAAAAGCCTGTGATTTTTTTTAGAAAATACATTTTAAGAAGTGCATTTCTACTTATTTCCCAAGCAGAAGGAGAGTATTTTTCAAGGTCTTTCAGTAGTAACAGCAGAAAAGGAAAGAAGAGGCATCTGTGACAAACAGATTGAGAAGTGGCAAATAATCTGTCCACAGAACAATATGAATCTACAATATTTTTGGAAGGCCATTCTGTCTGTTACTACAGATGAAATTATAGTAGAGAAAGCTGTGTTTTGTGCAGCATCTCTATAAACATTAAAGACATTTTTAATGCTATTTAGAAATATAGCTGGTAATATCAATTTTCTGGCTGTTATAATATCCAGATCATGAGTATCATGCATATCTTATGTTAAAAATCAGGCAAATGGAAGTGTCATGCAAGAGATCACAAATTACACGTAACGATTACTACACACGGTTTTCCCAA
Source organism: Aphelocoma coerulescens (assembly GCF_041296385.1). Taxonomy (NCBI): domain Eukaryota; kingdom Metazoa; phylum Chordata; class Aves; order Passeriformes; family Corvidae; genus Aphelocoma; species Aphelocoma coerulescens. The sequence continues at coordinate 116,023,026 of NC_091015.1, read as the reverse complement.
ACAAGGCAGTTACCCCTCTGACTTACTCCTTGTTAAAAATAAGGTTGCTGATACAGCCATGAAAGGAGCCAGCCAGTTTTAGTCCTAAGATGCCCTCTCCTGCTGGAATGCCACCGGCATAGAAGTTGGAAATATTAATGGGGCTCATTTCTGCTGCTGAACCAAGCCTCAGTTCTGCAGGTTTACTTTCATCCACCTGTACAGTTATGATCCTGAAAAAGATAAAGTAGGGAAAACATTCAACAAGGTCTTAGAGAGTCATTTTCAGATGAAAAGCATTCCTATCAGCCTCAAAATGGTCTCTTCTAATAAATAAAGATTCCATCACTTTGATAATCCTTTCAATATTTTAAAACTGGAAGTTCTTCTTTAGATGATTTTTAACATGCAAAGTGTTGTGAAATATCTTTCTAAATTATTTTGATACCTGTGTATCTTTTTGCTAATACTACTTAGTATGCTTGTACTCAAGTGCCCCAAGCTGTCTAGAGATTTTGAGAGCTTTTAGCTACACCTCTATCAGTGGCTGTATGCTCTATACAATTACCATGTAAATCAGAACATCTGCACTGACAGCAGAAAAACACAGCCCTGATTATCCCACCTAATAAGCTAGCAGAGGCAATTCCTCAGAGAGTGCAGTGAACTGACAACAACATACAATAATTAAACAGGTAGTACTCTTTGCAGTCACATGTACCTCTTATTCCGAATTAGGACGACAGAGTGTTCTTGTCCGTCACTGTATGTTCCATTAGCAGACTGAAGAACTACTTTCCTAGTACTTGCTCTATCTCCAGCATTAACATGCACTGCAAGATGACCATCAATCAGCATGATGGAAAAGAATGGCTGTAGATTTAATTAGAGGATTAATTTTTAACTATAGCTCAATTCTCAGACACTCATTTAGTGTTTAAAAAGAACACACATGGGAAAAATTTACCTCCAACCTTGTTGTAAACTTTTAAATGAAACTCAAAGACTAGTAGGAATTGTATTGGTACCTCTTAGAGTGCAAAGCCTTCTAACAGCAAACACAAAAGCTGGACATTTCTCTGGTCAAAATAACTCCAGTTGAAGTACATGTTTTTTTTACACACACACACACACACTCACTCACTAACACTCCTCTCTTAAGAGCAGGAAACAGTAACATTTTGTCTTTGGATTCTAGAAGTTCCAACTGTCTACCAGATACACAATAGCAACCTGACTTGATTTTACAAAATAAAAATGGCAAAAACTATCCCCCAGAAATCTTTTTTTTCAGTACTTGCCAAGTGTGCTTGTCTTCGTCGTCGCTTTTCCAGTCCCCTGCTGAGTCCAGCAAGGATGATGCCACTGCTGTTCTTTGTAGCAAAAGTTGCCATCAGTTCTGACTCTGGGCTTAAGGACTTAGGTACCAACTCAATATATCCATTGTTCATGATGCTGACACTGTGAATAGGCTATTTTATGAAGAACAGAAATAATTACTGTATTTAACCCTACATAGTGTACAGTAAGAAAAAAAAAAGCAAATATGGATTAGAATTTTTAGAGATAAATCCATTTCAACTCACTGTAAACACCATTATTCACTAGTTCATAAAAAGAAAGATCAGGTCACAAAACTTTAAAGTTTCCTACCTCCAATACACAGCCTTTTCTTACTCCATATGAATTTCTATGCAAGTCAAAGGTGGAACGAGATATTTCCAGATTCTTGATGCATCCCACATACATTCTACTATTAAGACCTTTCCTGAAACATAAAACAAGGCTTTCTTTCCAAGGAGTAGTACTTGGAATCTCTTGGGAGAAAAGATTAATTTCTCTTCAATAAGAAAGAGAGATCTGTTTTAAAGAATGCAGTCTGTCTGGTGTAAGTGAAAAGAGACGTGGTTTAAGTTTTACTCTCACATACTAAATCTGGTCTTAAAAATAGTCAAGAAAGTGTTTTGCCCAAATGAAAACACACAAGTGTGTAATGCTGTGTTGACAGGTCAAGTCTTTTCCCAAAACTTTAAGGTGAATCTTCAGCTGAAATAAAATAGATTGTGTGAAAGGGTAACTGTAGCTGTCTACTACACAGTATTTATTTTTCATTTTTCAAGTCTGAAGGATGCCTAATTTGGTTCCCGGTTTAAGGCTGAGAAATCTAAGGCTGTCCTGCCATAATCCCTTACAGGCTGGTATGCCAGCTAAGATTAACAAGTCTGCACTCTGTAATAACTGTGCAGAGACCAATAATGTACTAGAATTTACCTTATTGTCAAGAGCGTGCAGAAAGTTTAATTAGATTTTCTCTTGCCATATTTACCCTTTCACTGTGAAGCCAGAGGAAGAAATGTGACTTTGCAAGTTCAGTACGGATGTGCAATGCAAAAAACCCCATAAACTAGAGACATGCTATAAAATATGTATTTGCAATGTTTTCTGTTGATCTGTTCACAGTTGTTTCTCCTCTGCTCCAAGTTACTGAATTACAGGAATTCTAAAGTAGAACTTTCATCCTTAAGGATGGTTTTGCCCAAAAATTCCATCTGGAAAACGCAAGGCTCACACAGGTAGAGATTAAAGGAGCATCATTGCAGACAGCAGTGGTGAATGCTTGCCCCAAAGAGCAGTGTGGGGCTGCTGTGGCAGCTGCTGTGGTGGAAATCACCCTTGAAGGGGAGAAAAAAATATTTCTGATATGAACTGCAGCGTCAGACAGTGGAAAGCAAAATATCAGAGTTTGAAGTCTAAGGTCAGATAATTCTGTGGTATACATGGTCATAAACGAGACTTCAGAATTCACTGATTTTCTCTAATTTCAGTGGAGATAGAGTGTGTAAAGGTTTTTCCCTCACCTTACAAGAGTCTTAGCAAAGGTGCAAAAGTCAGACACTTTACCTCAGAGCCCTCGATCTTGGCAGCCCACCAATGAAGATTGGGTCCTTATCAGAGCGGTTCAGGTCTGAGGCAACTCCAGGAGATTCTCCTTGCTTCGTTTCTTTATAATTAAGGTTATATGCATCCATGACTGCCAAAATTCCTGCAAAGAAAAGAGAGTAAAGATCTGGAGAAGGACCCATTCTGCCCTTTTGGCAATCTTGTCCGTAATAAAGGAAAATGTAGTCATTGACTCAGATATGTGTGGACAATCTTCTTATTTTTAGAATGAGAAATTTATTGTACTTCCAGCTATTCTGTTAATCTCATTCATTCCTCTCTGCCAAAACCAAATCTGGAGTGGTCTACAGGAAAATAGATACATATTAGAATATGTTATAGCTATTAGCATGTATGCATTCTTGCCGAAACACAGGCCCCCACAAAACAGTTGTAATATTAAAATGCAGAAGAGAAACTGTGATCCCTTATCTAGAGACTTGGACAAAAACCTTGCAGTCTTTAAAGCCTGTTGGTATGTTTTCATCCAGCAGTTTCTACACTACCTGCTCTTTATGAGATGTGCTAAACCAAGCACAAGATTTACTCTTTAGTCCTTCTAAAAGCAAAGTACCATAGGTGGGGCTGCTAAAGAGACTCCATTGGAAGTGATCAGATTTGGTTGCAGTGATGTTCCCTGCAGCTATCTTAGATATTTGTATTTGTAAATGGGCTGACACCTGGATTTTTCAATCTGTAGCCTACCTTGCTTCTTATTCCGATTGAAGGAGATTTTATACCATGTTCCATTGTTGTAATGATTGTCAGTTGTAAGAGCAAGAGGTCCTGAACCAAGATCAACAGTCAGCCTCACTTTGCCATCAACAAGCTCAAGGGCCAAGAAATCTCTCTGAGAGGAAGAAAAAAAAAAAACCAAAACAAAAACAGTTACAAACAAACAACAGATTACATTCCTGGAAATAAAATCTTCCTACAGAATGCATCCCTGGCAGGTTTGGGCTATGTGTGGAAAAGATTTTGTAACTCTTGTACCTGGATGATTTATTAGGCCCAAGATGCTCATCTTCACTATATTTAGGAAAATTAAGTTACAAGTATCTCACAAGGATGTATTTTTGGTTTGTTTTCTTATTATTCTTACTTAAATGCATTGTAAAGTTTGATTACTCAGCAGAAGAAGGGTTAAATAACAAAGTCACATTTCCCTGTTTTTGGATGAAGTTGAAAGTAATTTGATTTGACACTTAGCATAATGATCAAACACTATGATGTTCTTTCTGCAAGAAGCAAAGGCCTTCCTCACACAGTAAAAAAGACTTTCTGAATTGCATTAAAGGTACCCCCTCTGAACTGTAAAGCTTAAATCAGATATTATTGTGCAGTGTATTCAGGCAGTGAGTACATAAAACAAATGAATAATGCAGTGACTCTGAAAGAATCTGTATCCAAACAAAGCTTTTCCTTCCATCAGGAGCAGAAAACCATCATCTAAGGATGCAGCAAACTGTATGACATGACAATGAAGGTCCGGTGATGGGTCTGCGTTATGTTGCTTTTGCAGCAGTTTAATTTGTTTCAGTTTACTGAATTCTCATCTTACAGATTTAATTCAATATGGTTTTCCATTATTATGTTGTCCTTCTGCAAGCTCAGTTCCAAAACAATTTTACATGCTGAAAAGGTTCTTTCAACTGAAACAACTAGTTTGTCATCCTTCCTGTTTCCTTTTCTATCCTTTAGTTAAGTAATCATTAATTTTAGTCTAAAATAATTAATTTTTATGCTAAAATGAAAATAAATTGTGAAGAATTCTTTTCATTGTTTAATTTTGCCCTTAGTTTAGGTGAATATTTGCTCTAATCAGTTGTCTCTAGAGTTCTTGTCTTTACTCCTTTGGCTTATGATACCAATCTTAGGTGAAGAACTACACAAAAGCAGTAATATGGTCTAATATAAGTAAGCTGAAAAATAAAGCAAGCAAGAAACCACCAAATGATCTAAACACAGTTTATGACAGTTTAGGAATCTGATCCATTTTCTTACAGTGCCATTTGAAGCAAGATACAGAAGAAGCCCATTTGGCGAAAAGGTGCTGAAAAATACTATTATTTGAGTCACTGTTGAGCGGAGTGCCTTCTCCACAACTGAGTATCCACTGCCATCAAAATGGAACGAAGTGTCCTCATCCTGTGGGCTACAGAAGTAGAAAAGCAATATAAAAATGTTAAGTGAACACTTGTGTTTCCCCAGTAATTTTTATATACAATGTAAGAAAAGTTAGATCATAGAATCATAGAATGGTTTGGGTTGGGAGGGACCTTAAAGGCCATCTAGTTCTAAGCCTCCTGCCATGGGCAGGGACACCTTCCACTAGATCAGGTTGCTCAGAGCTCCATCCAACCTGGCCTTTAACACCTCCAGGAATGGGGCATCCACAACTTCTCTGGGCAGTATGTGCCAGTGTCTCACCACCCTCACAGTAAAGAGTTTCCTCCTAATATCTAATCTAAACCAACTCTCTTTCAGTTTGAATCCATTCCCTCTTGTCCTGTCACTCCATGCCCCTGTAAAAGGTCTCTCTCCAGCTTTCTGATAAGCTCCCCTCAGGTACTGCTCAGTCAGTGCAGCCCCCAGGCAGTAACTTAGAAAGCGTGGGAAAACACTTGAATCTTGATGTAATGAATAACTGAAGGATTCCAGCCAAAGGCTGCTTTCATTTTAGAACTTCACAACACATGATTTAGCCATGGGAAGGGATGCACACAAGATAAGTGTTCTTCCCTTATGCAAGAAAATAAAAGCCAAACGAAATGATTTCCTAATGGAAAAAATAATTGTTACAGCATACACCCTCTAAATTAAAACATGTCATCCATTTATCGAAATGCTCTACATAATTGCACTTACAATACATCTTCTAGTAGCCCCTTTCCCTGCAGTACAAGACTTGTAAAAATATTTCATACAATCAAGCAGCACCCTCTGCTGTTTCTACATGAAATATTCTGCAAAGGGAATATGGACAAGCGTATTTCTTTTCAATTCCTTAAACATAAAAACAGTGCAGTCTGCAAAAGTTACCAAGCTCAGTTGCAACACTTTGGCTATGGTTTCTTTTTATGAGACTGCTTTACACTGCTTCTTACCCTAGGAAAGAATAAATTTGTCTTAGGGAAAACTACTGGAAAGCAAAGATTCCAGAGTATTTTGGTTTACTGGTAGTCCCTACTTCCAGTGCACAAAATAGAGGGTAACAATAAAACTCCTCTGAGAAAGTGATTAAAAAAATTAGAATTCCATACAATGAAGTTATTTGACACCTCTGGCACACTCAGATTAATGTGCTCAGAACTGTAAGGTAATGATCAGTGAAACACTGCAACATCTGAGCTTGTTATTTTTAGCTGACACAAAAATATAGTATTACAAATGTAAATTATTCTAAAACTGTAAAAAAAATAGAGAGTGAGACAAAATACCTTCCAAAACAGCCATTGCACTTGCCCTCTCTTTCTATGTAGCTCCAGAGCCCAACAGATTTGCCATTCAGGGATGCCTCTCCTAAGCACCCTTTAAAATGGGTCACCTTAACAGCAGGTGATTTCTATAAGACAAGAAATACTTCATGAATGCAATTAATGTTAAGTACTCGGAAAATTATGCAGCACAATTTTTGCCTGGTTGTTTTCCTTGAACTTTAACTTTGTTAGATATAAATCATAATAAGAGAACAACATGTTTTAGCATAACTATGAACAATTATCATTCAAATAATAATAGATTAATACATAAAAAAAGTAAAATAACTATGTCCTTGACCTACTTACACATGTCATGGCATGAATAACAATTGCAAACTAAAAGAAGCCATAGAAGAAGCAAACAAAACCCAAATTCATTTTATAATGTCTATACCTGGTGCATGCACACACAGCCTGTCCTGGTTAAAACTTTATGCAAAAATTTCCAGGGAAAATTAACTTCAGGATACTAGAAGACCCTTACAGCATCTCTGCTTTATGCTCAGAGTACTTGGCACTTCTTGATGAAGTAACGAAATCATGAATTATTTCTAACACAGAAGTATTTCTCAAACATGTTCAAAACAATAAACAGAAGGCTGATCTCAGAATTTAACCTTGATTTGCCCTCCAAGTCCTCCAACAAACATTAGGGTGGACTTGTTAACATCCAATATGCTCGCTGTCCCCGGAGAGGTTCCAGATTTAGGTGAAGGCTTCTGATCCGAGTTCACTTCCTCTATGCTGAGTGTACCTGTTTTTCCAAACCTGCCAAATACAAACACTAATAAATAGTCTTAGAAATCATCAGGCTTAATCAACAAATACTATTGGCTTCTTTTTTTAAGGACACGAAAAATCTCATCACTGAAAAACTCAGTGGATGGTTTGTGTACAACACTTATGACATCCTTGTTTTAATTACCTGGTGGCATGTATTCTGTGCCATTTGTTGTTGTTGATTTGAAAATCAGGGTATTCCACTCTTGTTGAGCCAGAGCCCAAATCCCAAAGAAGAGCTACCTTACCACGTCGCATCTCCACTGCCAGGAAGTCTGTCTGAGAAACAGCAGAGCCTATTCTAATTCATGGCATCAAATGTGTATTTTCACCAGCAACACGGAGAATGTCTTCCCAGATTCATGTCCCTACATCCCATATTACAGGAGCTGACTTTAAGCAAAATCAGGCTTTTCACTCACTTCTAATGAAACAAAACTCCCTCAGGTTATATGCAAGTAGGTGAATATTTTCATTACATATATATAAACATGAGATGCACAGATACATAGATGTGTAGAAATATACACTCCTGAGTATATGTGAGATGACTTACCAGTCTGTCAAAAAGTACTATCACATGACAGCATGCCACAAGGAGCTAACAGCTGTGCATTTATTGGGATTACAGAAGGAATGAAGAGGAGAGCAATGTGACAGTGACCCATCCTGCTCCCTTTCAAGTGGGTGGATGCACTGTGCTCATGAGGGCCACCTTCAAGAAGTTTAGCTGTGCTACCAAGCAAATCATCTGATACACTCCAGCATGCCATATGAAAGGATCACAGAGAGTGTTACACTGATGTGATTAATGCACAACACAGCAAAAGGAAGGGGCAGTTTCATCACAGGGCCAAGAGGCAAAGGCTAAGGAATCTGGTCCTTTTATTCTCTACCTTTGAGAATCTCTGGAATCATCTAAGGCACAAAAATACTTCCATCCCTAGTGAACACATCTGTCTGCAAGGGGCCTCACTTGGTTACTTAGTTTGAAACCAAGTAAGAAAAAACCTATCTAAAACTTTTGACTGCCATCATTTTCAGTAAATGTACACCAGAAACTTACCTTTCCATTGCTACCCAAGTAGAAAAGGAGGTTATCTGGTTCAGCAGTTTTCACATTGAGTGTTAAGGTGTTGTAATTTGTAGATGAAATCTGGGGTTGGTAGGCACGAATGCAATCTCTGTCTGCTGATACTGCAACTTTAATCTGGGGGGAAAAGAAGCAAATGGAATCCAAACAAGTCTCAGTGTACACAGCACACATTTCTGAGTATGTAGTTAGCTTCTGACCGACAAATGCAAGCCTTTTGCTGAGATACTTTCATGCAATCTAAGTATTGCCACCTGGGTTAGATTTTTGCATTCTTGTAGGTTATCACTTGATAAAGAGATTCACAATAGAAAAGAATGAAATCTGTCTTAATACACTCACTTAATTAGGAGGTTTGAATTAGTAATTAAACTATTCAAATACATCAGACAATAACAATAAATCTTGGGTCAGAAGGCCATATATCAGTAAAAAGCCACGTCATAATATCAGAAAATAGAGATACAGAAATTCAAAATGTTTTTAAAATAAAGGAAACCATTTCTAGTCTCTGCTGAGAGAAATTTTTTTAAACAAATTAAGAAGGCAGACTGTTTGCAATAATTCTGATTATTTCAAAATTGTAGCAGTTTACACAATATTAAAAAATTAATTTGTGAATATACTGCAAGTTCAACTTTTTAAAAATTAAATAAATCATATTCCTGTTGTCATACTCCTAACTCCACTGACCACTTTTTAGTATACTGATAAAATATTGATCCAAGCTAAATGCAACCAAGCATCCAGCAGCTTGTTGGTATAATGACAGAAAATCCCTTTTAGCAAGAGAAAAGCCTTAATTCCATTAACTTCATGGGATATACCTGTAACTACTAAATGCATATAGCACATGTGTGTGTATGCATGCAACTGGACACAGATACATCAAGTTTCTCTTGTACAGTAAAAAATTACAAAAAAACCCCAACAAACAAACAAAAAACCAACAAAACAAAAAAAAACCAAGGAAAAATACAAACAAACAAAATCCCCAAACCAAAACAAACAAAAAAAGTGCCTAACCCCCACACACCCCCCAAAAAGAAAAAAACTCCTACAAATTGGACAAAGGGATTTTGCTAGTACTTCTTTTCACCTTGCCAGGAACCTCTGTGGCTTATGACACCTCAGAAAATACCATTCCCTTTTTTCATGCAGTGGACTCATTAAGTTTCAGTGGACTGTGACAGAGGAGCAATAACCATATAATTAAGAAGATTTGCAGAAAGAACTGAGTGCCTTCTGTTTTGTTAAACAAAACCTCCCTAAATCTTACAATAACATACCCACACTTAAGTCAACAGCATACCAAAAACTACTCATTGCAAAGCCATTTTCATGTTTCTCTCACAGTCTAATGGCATCCATAGTACAGTTGATTCACTTTTGCTGTCTTTAAGAGAGAAGCAGAGATTTGAAAACAAGTGTACTGTCTTAAAGCACTCTGGACGATCAGCTGCTTCTTGCAAAGAACATATGAACATGACGGGCCATAGATGGCAAATTTATTGATAGAATCAACACTATTGATAAAAAATTGTAGTGGTACTTGATGTTATATGTGGGCACCCCACATCAATCTCTAAATAACCTCAAAAATTAACATCTTGTACTAAAGAGAACAGCAGTGCCATCCCCCAACTTGTCTCTTTCTCATCAAAATCTCTCATGACTGCTTTCTGACATACTGTGTTTCATTATTTTTATAGGAAACAGGAGGAAATAGCAGATAAATTATTAGGTAGCTGTTCTGACAAACTCACAAATGCAGTAAGAAACCTGATGCTAAAACCTTAAAATGTACCAACAGCCCGGCCAGTATGCTTTTTAGCATCAGTCAGTGCTCTTTGGACTTCACTGAGACTCCACAACAACAGCCAGCTACTTTGAAAGTAAATTTTGGGCTCCTTATCTCAAAAAACCTCCCTGCTAAAAGTGAAAAGTCATTTAAGTCTGGGATGATGGAACTTACAGATGCTGCCTGCTTCCGGGCCTGGCTGATAAGTTCTTTAATTTCAGACAGGTTTCTGTTCAGGTTCTCCTCTAGCATTTTCAAAGGTTTGAGTCTATCCAATAAAAGACTTGCTTGTGCTTCAACTTCTTTAACTTGTTTTTCAGCTGTGAATGCTGTGAAAACATAAAAGAGATGTTGAGGCAGGGTGAAAGCAAAATGTACTGTTCATTGCTAAAATACCTAGTCAAGGCAGCCAGCTTCTGACCATTTTGGTTTCAGCAATTTTAAACATCCGTAAGGGATATACATCCCATGTGAATCCTCTATAGGTCTCTTAAAAAAAGTAAGCATATTTTTACTGAATTAGGAAGAAACTCTCAGCCCATCAGACTCATATGTAATGCCTGTTAAAATTGAGTATTAGTACTGCTTCTGCAAGGAGTGACATTTCTACAGAGCAAACTTACCAGCTTTTGATGAATCAGTTATGAGTTCACTTGTTTTCCTCAAAGTGTCGTTAACTTGGGACAACGTAGAGGATGTATTCATTAGCTTTTGACTGAAATCCCCAAACTGACTTAAATCCACCACAGAACTGGTGTTTGCAGACACAGCCAGCTCTTTCACTTCAAGCATGTATTTCCTGGTATCTGAAACACAATTCCCAGGTCAAAAAAATATTCAAAACTTGCATACATACTTGTGACTAGCCAAATGCCTGGGCTCCTAACAACAGCTACAAACATAGTCAAAATACTAGAAATGCTGTCAGTTACATTCCTCTCATAGTAAGAATTGTATTTTTGTTTGTTTGGGGAACTTGATTCTGCCTATCTCAACAGGAAGTTTGTATGAATACAGCAGGCTCATAGTGTTCAAGTTCCCTAAATGAGTGTTGGCACCCAGAGACACTCATCTGAGACTTAAGTTTTGAATCCTATACAAAGCTGGTGAGGCAGAAGGTCTATTCACCCTCTGTTTTGGGCTACAAGCACCAGTTTACTGAGTGCACCACTCCAAATCTCAGCCTGCCCCTTACACCTTCTGCCCACACTGGTGGGCAGATGCGCTGGCTGGCAAAAAAGGCCTCAGTTAGACCTTCAAGGATCCTTCTTCACCACCCTCTATACAGAGAGCAATGCCACCATGGATCTCTGACCAGAGGAAAGAAAAATAAAAGAGACAAGAAATGTAACAACAAAGGTGAAATCAAACAATGTTAAGCTGTGAGTTGAGGAGTACACTCCTGTGATTTTAATGACTTAATTGTCAATGTGTAGCTTTACGTTAGATAGCATCTTGCAATTCATATCCAGTATAACTTCATCACTACTATTACCCTTTAGCATGAATTAAGTCTCTGAATTGCAAAATGGTTATTTTAAGGTTTGAACTTAGCATTCTAATCCAGATTCACAGTAGAATCAAACAACCTTAACAAGAGATCTTAAACAGTGTTTTTCTAACTTAAAACACATTATTAAGATTGGCAAAGTATTTCAGACCCTCTTATTCACAAATTCAAAGCAATTTTCTCTACTAGTTTCCACGAACTCTAGGTCTTGCCTTTATTCAAAATAATGACTGAAAAAAGAGGAATTCTTTCATCTTGGAAAAGCACAGAAAATAACTGATTTTAATCAGTTAAGTGAAGTCAGCATTTACAACAAGAAAACATTTACATGCAGACTGTAAAATCCACAGGTTAGTATAAACAATTTTGAAACAAGCCAGAAAAGAAAGTGAAATCTCACAGTTCCATACATAAGTTTCTCCGCATGTGGGATTAAATATTCTATAACTTCACTCTCCTTTCATATCAGTGTAATTCTATTTCTACCAGAGCCCCTCCTGATTTACAGCAATGTGAAATGTGAATCAGACTACAGACCCAATTATGTTTAATGGATTTACTAAAAAGAATGTAAAATATTTAGGAGGCTAAATGAAGTCTCCAGTATAGTTTATTGCTAGATTCTGCAATCAGATAACGAACAGGGTTTCATTACAATTGTACTAGAGAGTTCTGTAATAAGGAGAATGCCAATATAAATTTCACTTACTGTTAGGCAATACTCTGAGTGTCAACAGAGAGCCATTAAGTTGGTTGCCAATTTTATTAGTACTTTCCTGAATCTTTTCTACCTTTTTGTTCAACCCATTCAATCCAAATAGAAGTCCTGTTGAAAGAAATAACATATGCATAAACAAATACCATACAACCCACACAAAACCGAAATATAGGGATAAGAATCATTCATTTATCTCATCAATGGAACTTTTTTTTCCAACAGAAAGAGCATTTTACAAACAGGAATGCAAAATGAATGCAGTATTAATAAATAAGCTCCTGTGGGCACCATTCTGCTCAAAGCTACTCTTTTTGGCCAATTCCATGAGCCTGAGCTACAAACATTGTGAGGAAAAGGCTGTAAGCTAAAATTATTCCATGATTTTGAACTCTAATAATTTTTACTGTGTTCTTCACATTTTATACTATGTAACAGGAGCCAAAGAAGTGGGTTTTTTCTACATATTTGTGATCTGTTAGATCATTAGAAATTAAAATATGTAGAATAGAAGGAACAAAAAAGGTATGTAATTCTGTCCGTCTAAATTACTTAAAATTTATACATATTTGTAAGCCATTGGTATTGCAAGACAAGACCATTTTATAGATACAGTTTATCTCTGTGAAACATTCCCTTTCTATTCAATTTTGTCAAAAAAATTCACTAAGGGCCTGCTTCTGCTCCTACATAAAGCCTTCGTTCAAAATGCTTTTGAGTTTTCATGGTGTAGATTTCAATGCCTTCCTGGTATCTTTGGAGTAATAAAAAAATCAAAAGTACTTTTGAATTTATGGAGACAAAGAAATTCCGCTTGTTTTTGTATTTCAGCTGTCCAGCAGGAACAAGTAAAAAGGATTAGGATATAAACATGTCATCTTACATACCTGTGTCATCCATGATTCATTAAATAAAAACAAATTAATGGAATTTTCAAGAATTTGGCTTTTTCTTTCTCTACTGAACAATCTCTACTGATTTAATTCATAAAGTTTGGAAAAAACAGCTATTGCAAGCATTGCTTATAGGTAAATGTGGTATAGTGAAGGGCAAATTTTTAAATGTTTACAGAGAAAAATTATATTCTTACCCAAAAAAATGAGAATACTGTGCAAATCCGTAAAACATTAATCTTAATTGCATGAAAATATGCACAGTTACATATATATATTTACCTTAACTTATGCTCATTAAAAAAACCAACCCTACACAAAAAAGACAAATCAAAAAAAGATTAAAAAAACCCAGCACAAAACAGAGAACAGAAAAAAGAAATAGAGGCAGAAGCCTGAATTCTGTAGAACTGACCATCACTTTTTCTCTTCAGATTTTTGGCTTCATTCTGAAATTTGGAGCTAAGCAGTAGAGCTTCTTTTCCCAGAAGACTGAAAGACTCCTCTGGCTAAAAGACACAGACATCAAGTTGCCACATATGAAAAACAGAAATTCAACTGAAAATGTTTAAGTCTCTGCAGACACCTACTTAAAGTTATTGACCATTCTAGTTATTTATGAGCTATTCTATTCATTACTCTACTAAGTATCAATTAAAAATAATACAAGTTGCTATCATTTATCCAAGAATGTGGCATTGAATCTCTTTGTGATTTAATAAAAAAAAGAGATGGCTATGAAACAAAACCTACAAAATTCTAGTTTCAATACTGGTAGTGATTCAGTGTTGCCTTTTGGAAATTCTACTTCCAGGCCTAATTCAAAATTTCCAGCACTGAGCAATTTAAGGTGAGATATTTCAAAATCACAGTCTTAGAAGCATTCTTTTACATTTCTCCAACTGAAAAGATCTGGAAAAACACCTTGAGGGATTCATGCTGTAGAAAGCTTTAGTAAGACAGAGTGCTATACAATAACATACAAGCTCACAAAAGAATGTCAACTGTTTTGATCGCTGTCATGTAAATGCATTACCACACATTTGCTTCTGCAGGTAAAATGTACACGATGAAGAAATGTGAGGGGGGAAATAAAATAACAGGAAACTGTTAAGATCAGACTGGGAACTGGTCTGGTCTTTTTAATCTACTGTTTCAGTAACAATCTGATAATCTTGGAAGGCAGCGGGATGGTACATGAGACATAGACATATATTTGGTTAGGAAATATCCTCTACTAAGGAAAGTAGCTGTGGTTGGGAATATCTAGATAGAAATGGAAGAGGGATAGGTCAAATAAGGAGATCGTTGAATAATTCCAGAGGTAGAAGGGAGCATTAGAGGCCTGGGAATTTGAGTTCTACAAGAATACATGTCAGATGACTGATATAAACCCTCACAGAATCAAGTCCAGTCCAGCTAAACGTGCATTAGACATTAAAAAGCAAACAAAACAAAGGGAAAATGGTAGTGGTAGAGAGAAAAGGAAGGTAAACAGAACTTGAAATGTGGTATCACTACTGTCTTGGAGTATGGATTCAGGATACAGTACATACTACTTGGTAGGACAGGCTGCCATCAAGGACATGCCTCCATCAAGAAGACTCAAGTTTTCAGCAAGTGCAGAAACAATGAGAACAAATATTCTAAAATGAGAAAGGTGAAGACATAAATTAAAACACTAGTATTGATACTTACAAAATCCAAGGGGCCATTCACAACTCTAGATGCATCATCTGCCAAACTCTCTGTTCTTTCAATCACACTTTTAACGCTGGAGTGAGTGTAGATAGCAGCAGTTGTGTTCAGAGTCACATTTCTTACTCTAGAGAGGCCACTAAATAGACAATTAACAAGCAAATCTGTTTTCAATCAAGCACTGAGTTCCATGTCTTCAATTACAACATGCACATCTTTCCAGAATACATGATGCACTCTGAAAAAAAACAAGCACACCTTGCCCAATGTTGCATAAGGGGCTTTAAATTCATTCTTTTGAACTGAAAAAAATAAGTTAAAAGATTTTCAACTGCAGAGTTTTTTCTATTTTGTTAGCTGTTGTTCTGTTTTGTTCCTTTCCATCTCTTTTTTTTTCTTCTATTTTGTTCCCTTTTATTTATGTTAATTTTTCCAATTTATAAAGACCCTTAGAACAAACAAATTATATTGCCTAAACAGAACAGGAACAAGCCCCTATCTGAAGCTCAAAAACTAAGTACAGATACAGAATCTAGGAAGAGATTATAAGTATCTGAAATTTAATCCATAGGATATTTTGCTTTACTGAATTTATCTGGCTGTGGTGAAGTCAAGAATTGCTTAATGTTACTCTGAGCAAAATTTTCTGGTTTTAAACTTAAAATAGATGTCAATGCTCCAATCTGATATGGTTTAACTTTTAACACATATCTGCAGACTTTAAAAGACAAAACAACAAGCATCCTAGAAGGATTCCTCGGATAGAAGATTAATTTCCATTGAATTAACAGGAATGACTTAGCAACTTTCAAATTCTAAGAGTGCATCTGAGTGGGTTTGAAGTTGCAACCCACTCATTTCTGCAAAAACACTTTGAAAGTAACAATAATAGAGGCATAGTAAGAATAGCTTCTTGATCACATTCCAAGATATATTGCCAAGAATTTTTCATATGTAGACCAGATGCATTTCAAGCATCAACCATGATATATTCATTGGGCATTTAATAATTCACCATTCACTGTGTAAGTCAGCCACATGAAATGCAAGACTAATCAACCCTCCTCCACATTATTTCATAAAGTTACACGACATTAAAAGTAAAAAACGCTTCAAATTAAGTGGGGAATAAAAATTGATCATGAAATCCTTAGGGTTGGAAGGAACCTTTAAAGATCATCTACTAAAACTTCCCTGCCATGGACAGGGAATTCAGCTAGTGAATTAAGCCTCTCCCTATTTATATTAAATCTGACACTAATGTAAATCTCATGATTTCATTATTCTTGAGTTTATCACCTCTCTAGTGTATCTGCAAGTTGTTGGAACTGGGTGGCATGCTCCTCAGCTCTGTACACCAGGTCAAGCACTCCTCTCACAGACATCTGCATCACCAGCTCATCCACGTGATGCCTCAGTTTGGTGCTCCACAGGACTAACTCATCCTGGTGGACTTCCACGTTCTGCAAAACAAAATGTTTCCCTTTTTTTTTCACTAGCAAAATACACTTGAGAGTCTCAAAGAGGATGTTAAAACCTGAGGACTTACAGATGTAGAGTTCTTTACATCTTGGGCAAGAGCAGCAGCAGCATTAACTAGGACCTTCCCTTCTTTAATGAGCATGCTCGAGATTTCTTCACCTTCCTTTATATTTAGCTTTTTGTCCTGTAGCATAAATCAAGTGTTTTATAGTAGTCTGAAAAGTCAGCTATACTGATGAGTTCACATAACACATAATATTATGGTTTTCAAACAGGGGTCTGGTTTCCTTTAAATTTTTCAGGTATCATATTTAAACATTAAAATGGTTACATATGTTTAAAAAATTTAAAAATCAACTTTTAAAAACAATCATATATTCGGTATTTCTTATGCAGCACTGACTGTCCACTCTTACATTCAGCTCTGCCAGGTTGCTGGAGATAAGAGGAAACAAGTGATGGGTCTCATTGATGTTGGTGAGAGCCTCGTTCACCAGGTCCTGAGCATCCTGCAGTCTGCTGTTGTGCTTTGATAAGAACTGGCTTGCATCCATTTTTAGTTCAGCAAGTTCCTGCTGGGGTTTGAGATATTCTTTCTGAACCTGGGTCAACAACTTTTCTGCAGCTCTGAAAAAGGAGAGGAATCAGAAATTAAAGAAACAGTGAAGGAGACACTTAGGCATGGATTTCTTAAGGAGAAAATGGGGTCATGTGAAATTAATTTATATGCATCTTCTTACAAAAGTCTGCCATTTTTTTCTAAAATAGCATATATACACATGGTAGTTTAGTTATTCATCTTACCACACAAAATGATGACTGCCTGGGGAGACAACAGTAATACAGTTCATAAAATTTGTATTTAATGACTAGAGGGGGAAGGGGTTAGTACGAATCACATTTGTTTGGACTTAATTTGGGACATCCCCCCACATCAAAATCTCTGAGAAACTTTCCTCTGGGAGTACTCTATATCCTAATTGTAGTGATTCATATTTTGAATGTAGGATCAAAACATCATTTATGAGGATTGGCACTGGAAAGAAGCAAGTAAACAGAACTGAAAGACATATACCCAAGAGCCCAGAAAAGTTTAAATATCAAATAAAAATAAATAGCCTCATTAAAATGAGCACTGAAATTAACAATTTCAGCATTATAATCTGAAATAATTTAATCTCTGCACCTATATTTTTAATCAGCAACAGAGATTATCTGGCAAATAGTAAATCCTCCCAAATCTGTCAGTTATTAATTGCTTCAGCTGTTCTATTTGGGAATATTTGCATCTCCATTTGAACACTTTCCAGAACTGAAGGAACAGAACTGAAAATTATCCTGAAAGTCTATTCCTTTGTTTCTCTTCATTTCAGTACATACGCTGAAAATTGCAACTCCTTTAATGGTATTTTTATATAAATGTTTGTCCTTGTTAATCTGACTGCATATCACATAGATCTTTAGCCAAAGTGAAAGAGACCTAGTTTATTTCACAGATATACACAGCAAAACACATTCCATCTTTCTTACTGAACAGCAGATGCACATTTGCATATATTTCCTAAAACTAATAACTCAGAGTCCTTACAGTCAGAAGCCATAGCCTTAAAACATTACAAGATCTAAAGTATTTTACAAGTCAATAATGGTTTCTGCTTCAGCATAGAGTAAAAAGATTATATTCCTAATTGTCTGGGGACTTTGCCTTTCACAGCAAATGTGTGGAGACCTCGGTTACAAATTTTGCCTAAAATACATTATCACAAACTCAGTCCACTGTGAGTCATGTAGCAACACCTACTGCCTAAAATACAGACTAGCAAGCTGCTTATTTAAATAATTTTTGAATTTACAGTTGCATTGCATAAGAAATTCTGCAGAGCAAACAACCTTATAGAACATATTAACTCTCCTCCTTGATCTGTCAAAAGACCCTTATCAGAGAGTTTTCAGAAATTTCAACAGAGACTGTAATTGAAGAAGTTAATTTTCAAACACCGTCTATAACAGCTCAAAAACTGTTGATGTTGAAAGTCAGAACACTCTTTTACTATGGAAAAAAACATTTTGAGACATATTTGTAAGTGGAAAAAAATCTATTTGAAGTTCCTAATAGGAAGAAGAATGAATGGTACATTTCTGGTCCACTTTCATGTCTATATAGCTTCTATACAGTTCTACATTCAGCAGAAGAGTCTGCTGAACAAAATGAGACATACTACCAACACAAACACTCTATCCTGCTTAATCCAAAGCTTTTAATAAAAAAAAAATCAAATTTTCAGAAATATTCTACTCTGGTCGAAATCCTTGTCCCTTGAAGCCAATATTAACATTCTTACAGTTTTTGGAGTGCTATGGCATTAGTCAGTATTTCTGAAACTGGAACAAAACATTAGCTGACTTTTGGAACAGCAATTTTTTTGTCTTGCCAAGTCTGGCAATAAGCACTAATAATGACTATAAAAGCCATTTCAAAACAGCCTTTAACTGGGGACAAATCAAGACAACAGAATACAGCCATAAACAATGGCTCAGAATGATTTTAAAAATGCCTTGGTTTCATTTGCAAATCTTTGTTATACATATTCCAGTGACAATCAGTTGTCATGTCCTTCAGCAGGCCTGAGATGTCCTGGGCTTGCAATCAACTGAGACAGTTTTATGCTATCTCCCAGCCAAAATCAACACAGAGATGTGTGTTAGGGTCAGATCTGAGAGAATCTGAAATCAGTGAGTCTTTTCACTTATTGCAAGGGAATTTTGTATCACATCCAAGTTAACAGGCTTTACTATTGCTTTTAACAGACTTCTAAAAGACTTTATTCTTGATTTGTATCACCTGGGATGACCAAGTATCATCAAATCATGTAACTCCAAAACAAAGCTCATATAGGTCCACCTGGGCTAACTACCTGTCACACTGCCACTCATTATGGCAAAATGTTTCTCCAGATATCTCTTCAAAAAAGCAGTGTTGCATGGCAGAGACATAAGTGAAATAGAGTTTTCGGTAGAACAGGCTTACTTTAGGACTGTGGTAGCATTATGGTGCTGTTGAGCAAAATCCTTCTTGCGCAATGAATCCAAAAGGGCAGAAATATCATCCTGTAGGTGCTGAGATGTAGCATTTGACAGTGGCAGATCCAGCCCCAGTGTTTCATTTAGTGACACAGCAACTTCAGCAAGTACTGAGTAGGAGAGCAAACAATTTAGTCATACCATTAAAAAAAAGAGCATATTTTAATCCCCTGTGCAAACTGCAGAATTTTCCATGTAAACACGACTTAAGAGTTGCAAAGGACATACCCTTACTACATTTTGTGAAGAAATGGAAATATCTTAAAAACAGGATACCTTTGATGGTTGTATGTACTGTGTCAATAAAGGCAGTCAGTTCTTGACTTTTATTCCTGGTTTTCTGAGTCATTGTGTCAAGTTGCTGAGCTTTTTTCAAAAATCTAGTTGTCTAGAATAAAATCAGAGAGAATATCTGACAGTTCTCCTAAAACACTGATTAATTCCTGACACTTGTCTATGGTTTTTATGCTTATTTTCTTAATATTGAGAATATTTTAGTGCAAGGAAACAATGTTTTTTGATAAGGTAGATCTAACTGATTCATAAATCTCTGATGCTTCCATGCTTGCAGATGCCTTAACTGTGATTTAAGTTCCAGGCTCTCAGATCAGCGTTATCAATTATTTCCATAATCAGTGAGCTTATAATTATCGAAGCCATTTCTTTAACTAAGTTAATATTATTTAATTTTCTAGGTACAACTAATGTTTGTTAGGAAAATCACTGTTCTGGATACATCAGTATTAGCAATAACAACACTCAGTGGAAGCACCTGGTTAGATTCTGCATACGTGGTCAGAATATTATAAGAACATATGGTCGGCAAATGGGATCCAATGGCTGAAGTACTGTTGTCTATTTCCTACCTACAATTATTCTTCTGTTAAGACTGGATAAAGAATAAAAATGTTGTCTACTTTTCCTCTGAGATTTTAACAGATTTAATTCTCCTGAGACCATTTTAAACACAATACTACAGGTACCAAGGACTTTTTGGTGAGTACTCAGCTATGACATAATTTTTAATAAGCTCCACATGTTAAAACCAAGGAGAAGAAAGTAAGTCACTCTCTCCAGTTTAAGGACATTAAATGATCACAGTACAAAATAACTTAACTTTAACAGATACCATGTAAATCTTCTGTACAATATCATAAATTACTGCAGTTTGCAGAAGTCCACAGAGCAATTAACTCCCCTTTTCAGGAAGCTTACAGAATGGACTGAATTCTTTTATTGAACTCTACAGATTTTAAATAATTTCTGAATAAGTCTCTGGCATTAAGCTACTATGCTATGAAATCTCAAACGATTTCTCCAGATAGCCTAAGAATAAAGAAGCCAGCACCTACCTCTTCATGCAAGTAATCAATTCCTCCTGATAAATTCAGAAGACCTTCTTGTGCTGTATCTAACGAGTAAATTGGATCTTCTCTAGGAACTACAGACCTCTATAAAAAAGGAGAAGTAACAGCTCACTGTAATTTGAAGACTTCTTTGTGGGTCCAGAAAAGTATTGGGAAGAAAATAACTATGCACGCTATTTAGGTTATTTATATGCTGTTGAAAGGACTGATTTTCAAAGCACACAAGATGATATAAAGTAATTACATACATACAGTTCATTAACACAGTGTACCATTTCTTTAAATAAGCAAGAATCCAGCCTTGTTGTATTTTTAATTGCGTAAAAAGGAAGGAAACAGCATTTCTGCATTCCTGATTCTCAACTTCACCACAGTCTGAGTGCTCAAGTAAACTACTTTGAGAAGTTCCAAGGCCCTTCAAATTAAGTGTTTCATCCAGTCCCATGGCTGCTACCATTTCAGCAGCTGGTCCTGGCAGAACAGCTGCCCTATCTGCGAGGATGACCCTGGAGATAAGCAGTCCTGTGAGTCCCTTTGTCAATAAGAAAGAATAATATGCTGCATTTGCCTTCAAAGTCACCTCAAATCTGCTCTAGATGGCAACTAGTAGGTCATTGTGCCCAAGTCTATAATATTTGATACAGTCAAGGCCTGCAACAGAATACCACTTCTCTAAAGATGCAAAGAAACCTAGGGCATCTCTTACAGAGAGAGAAAGTCTAGGAAAGGTTATTTTTAGATTTCAGATATTTCAGAGCAAATCATCGTAAATACCATGGTCAATATAGTGTATGTATGTATATATATATGCACATACATACACACATATAAGTAAAGTCCAAAATTTTAAAAAATTAATACATAAGAGTATCCAACAGCCTTGTGTCGAATGGAAATTTCAAAGTCTTTTCCTCAGCATGAAAAACAAGTGAAAGAGAGCTAAAGTTCTTGAGCCTCCTGGAATAAAGCCCAGCAAGTTTCTTTAAAAGCCTAGTTCAAAAAAGCAGAACTGGACAGCAACCAAGTTTAGGTATGTCAGGAGGAGTAAAGCAGAAGGCTTTAACTAGAAAAACAGAACAACTGAAGTCTTCCAGTGGCCTGGAGGTGCAGAAGCAATGAGGAGTGGAAAACCTGATTTGATAATCTTTCATTACCAAAGGACCCACAGAAAGGTACAGAAAAGAGGAACTACTTGGGTTCCCAAGCTACCAGCATGAGGCAGATGCAAACCAGTGCAAGGAACAGCCCTTCAGGGAAGATTCATAATTCACAGAAATAACCTTGGGGATTTTCTGGCCTCCAGCCACAGTTACTTTGGTACAAGGCAAAAGGCAAGGTAATCTTAAAGTATCCAGAAAAAGGGGAATACCTGCTTCCAAACAGATAAAAATTATAAGACTATCAACTTACCCTCTAGATTTAATTGTTTAAAAATATTGACATAAACAAAATTACATGAGTCACAAGAAGTTTTATGCCACTTTAAGCATCCCACTTCCAAGAAAGTGCCAGCTGGCTTTGATTTAATTTTAATATTGAAAAAATGTATGTACTAAAACGTAAAAAGTAAGAAGTCAGTAAAAGCTTACTTAAGTAAGTTGGCAAACTTACTATAAACTTACTATAGTTAAGAAAGTTAAACTTATGCAACAAGTAAGTAGAAACTTAAACTACCTTTATTTTTACGTAAGATTTGACTTTTCTTTGCAATTAAAGTGCTAAATAAAAACTACAGATGAACAATATTTCCAAGTAAAAGTTGATGATGCTCCTATACAAACACAAAATAATTATAGAAAGCAATTAAATTGTATCCTTGGAGTATTACAATAATTCAGTACACATATGCCTTAGGACATGAAGGAAGGGAAGCATAACAAAAGCTTTCAAACTGAAAGGTTAGTAACTAGAAGTAGAGGATAAGAGTATCTCTGCTGAAGCATAAACATGTAACTTAATCAAGTTTGCCATCAAATATTGTACTTATTAACATTTTGAAGTACATTGATTGGAATTAATTCTGCCTTATATCTTACATAGAAGAAATTGTAATTCAAAATTTTAGTTTGCTGAATTTGGCAGCACAAAAAGGCTCACATTATTTTGATTTTCTTGTGATATGGTGAAATACAAAGAAGATAGCTTTGTTTCTGACTCAGAGCTTGCCTGCTTGACTATTGCTGAGAAGACTGTTATCAATAAAAGTTTCTATTTTTAGTAGGCATGAAGCAGGGAGGATCCTGTTTATCTCTGGTTTTGTGCAGAGGCCACATGAACTTATTCCTCAGCAACAATAAATGACCTTCTAGAATCACAAAAAGTGGTATTTCATGCTTTGTTTATGGGGGGGAGGAGCTGAAGGGAAGTTTGCCCCAAGCAGCCTGAAAGTGTCCAAGACGGAAACATTCCACCTGACTTTAGTGTCCTGATATGGAGGACAGAGTAAGGCACTTGGACTGCCACACAGCCAAAAAGAAAGCAAATTGCTGCATCCCAAGCACCCTGCCTAATGGAGAAGCAGCCTACCACTCCAGAGAAGGACTCCAGGGACTCTGGGGAAACAGCCCCTAGATCTATGCCTTGGCAGCTCTTTAGCAAAGGGACCAAAAAGGGAGAAGACCTGGCCTGCTGTTTCTATTTCCCTACTGAAAATTAATCCCCTTGCTGGCCAGCCTTAAGAATGCACATAATCCAGGTGAAGCACATATATACAGCACATTCAAAAATCCTATTGCTGATTGAAAAACATATTAATCTACTTATTTAAATGCCAGTGCAACAAATGAAAATAAACTAATACAGGCAGCTAAATCACTTAATGTATACTTCCATAGCAAACGTAATGGTCTTAATCTGGTATCACACATAATCAAGCCATGAACTTCAGGAGGCCTTCTGTCAAATTACCAGCACCTGTGAGCAGCTGCAAGTTTTGCTTTAAAGGTGTGACTGAGTATTTCTACTATTTATGTGTTCATTTTACCTTCAGATGTTGTGTCGCATTCTCCAACTCCAACAATATCCCATAGGGCACACGGTCAATACCAGTGAGGTTTACTGAAAGTATGGCCTCGTTGAGATTATCCAAACTGTTTAACAGAACTCCTGTGCAGCTGTCATCACAAGCTAGATAAACAATTTTAAGGAAGCAATATTAGTATTAAAATGAAGACAAAAAAACCTGCAATTTCGATATTGACAGTATGTGCCCTCATCATTTAGGAGTGATAAAGTATAATAACTCTAAATACACAGATTTGTAGTCTTGCCTTTCCCTTCCTGCCCAAGAGTCAATTTATTCCAATTCTCAATTTATTCCATTCTCCTTAGGTTAGCACACACTAGAGTCTTATTTAGAGTCTTATTGGTCCTTCTAACTATTGAGCTGCCTGCTCTATTATAAGATTTTTGAGCCTATTTAGCTATTTTGCAATAAATTCATGTTGAAGCCACTCAGCCAAACAGGTTTGGCGGACAGGAAATTCAAGCTTACAGTCCTGTAATTCTATTTACTTTCCAGATTGTTTTTTTATTACTTATACAAAATAAAACCTGAGTTCTAAATCCTGAGTCATTACAGAAGTAGATTATTGTACTAGATGTGTCTTTCTGCTACCCACACTCTCATAAAGAATTACAAGACTAATTATTGGGGGAATATGACTTATTATTGGTGTAGAATGCCTATAAACCTGGGATAATTCCAAAAGTAGTATCACGGCAACCTCACATCCAAAGCGTCAATGACATAGGAATTCAAAATATTCAAATGAATAAAGGTATTATACAGTCAGAAAAAGCCTTAAAATTATTTTTCCTTAACTTGTTTGTAACACCAAGTAAGCAATTTAAGGATTAACTGCCTGTCTGATGTTATGATCTCTACTGTAGCTTCCTCTGTGTTCACAGAATGGCTGAGGTTGGATGGGACCGCCAGAGAATACCTCCTCCAAACCTCTCCATTCTACAGAAATAATGAGTTGTTACGATTTCTTTCCTTCACAGAAACAATGGGGCCTGACATCATAAACCCATCCACACAAATCCTATAGCATTTACATACAGCCTATAAGAGTTATTACATTACCATAGAGTGCTACATTTTAACTCCTAAAAACTACTCTTTGGACCCCTTCTGCTGAGCTAGTAGGGTCTGCTCTGACCCTTGGACCTGTCTGCAAGCAGAGGGTATTGTCTAATCAAGAGGGGATTACCTTCAGTCGGCTATACCATTGTTTTCTAGTTGTTCAGTAACTAAGACTTGATATCTCAAAGATGGCCTTCATTTCGATGTCGCTCACAGTTTTCATATTCCCAAAATCTTTTGTCAGGCAATCATATTTATAAGGCTTTCCTGTTTCATCTTCCCCAACATCAAATATCACTGGAGTGGACCACAGCCCATTGGGAAAGTAAACAAATTAAAAACCACCTACAGACACACTCGTCCTCCAGCAGAAGGTGCCTCGGCTCACACTCCTCACAGAGCTGTCCCGTCACCCCCGGCTTACAGAGGCACTGCCCAGTGGCACCATCGCAATTGCCGTGAACAGAACCGCCCGGATTGCACTGGCACGGATGGCAGCTGCCTCCGGGAAGCTGAGGGTCACCGTAATAGCCAGGGGAGCACCTACACGGAGAGGAATGGCACGCTGAACATCAGGGGATATCATCATGACATCAGATGTTACATTTACTGATAGGTTGGGTTTTTTATTAATAGTTCAACAGTAACTAGCAAATCACTCTGAGTCCTTGAGCATTCATTTATACATTTATTTATGAATAATCTGAGTACACATATGGCTCATATTAACCAAACTGTCCTTGGGAGCTGGGAATAAATGGGGACATCACGTGTTACTCACCTTTCACAGTACTGTCCTTCATATCCTGGGAGACAAGCATCACAGTGGTAATCCTGAAGACCTTTCAGGACACAAGTGGGACTAAAACTGGAGGAAGGATAAACAAATAGCTGCTATCATATAAATAAAAGACCATACAAAGACAGACAACACCTTCAGCCACAGGTTAAACACTGTAAGCAACAGAATCTTCTGTTTAATCTGATGCATTGCTCCGGTATTTGTACTTTAAATTAGTTGTGTTAAGTTTGCTTTTCCAATGTGGCTCCATTACTGCATAATATGCTGGAGCACATTATGGCCTTCCTTTTAAAAGGTAAGACAATGTAAAATGGATGCTGTATGATATGGCTATAGTACATATTTAACTGAGACTTGCATGAATTTCTAGACTCTCATTCTGACTCAATTATACAAAAGCAAACAACAAATACACTTTTTAGGCTTCTGAAAAAAAAAAAACCAGCTTGCACGGCATTTTGTTTTTCAAAATACAAAGTTAAATGTATAAATTTCAGACAAAAGAGTCCTTGTTCTTCCCCTTGGACTGATCTCATGGAAAGTTCCTGCATTGAGTGGGTATGGCCTGAATTTTTGTAAATACAAAAGTACTATTCTCTGAATGAAGAAAGGACCCACATTTCAAACTAAACAATACCACAGCAACTTAGTTAACTATCTATAAAACAGTCAATGTGTCTGTTCTAGTCTTAGACAAAAAATTGTCTCATCTCTCACCTGAACTTTTTATTTTAAAATTTCACAGAGTTACCGGCACCTGTGAACATCTCAGAATGCAAGCTCCATTTACTAAATAAAAATAGGCAGCATTCAAATGTCTAAAAATAAAGAACATGTAACAATAACCAACTCCTATTGTCATAGTAGGAGGAGCAGAAGGAGTAGGAGGTTAGACATACAACACAAGAAACAAGGAATGGTAAAATGCACACTGGGTTTAGTAAATTCTGATTACCTAACAGGGTTGGCTCTGGGACAGGCACAAAGAGAGCAGTCATTGGGAGATCCAATTACTTTTCCATAGTAGCCTGGGGCACAAGCACTGCAGTAATCACCAACTGTGTTATCTCTGCAGTTCTGAGGCACAAAAAAGGAATTCAGACAGTTTAAAACAGCAACAAACAACAGGAGTAACTTTATCTACCCCCCAATCAGCACCTGTGTACAGTTTCCAACAATCATCTCTACATGTCAATACCTATTGGTCAGCATTTTGTGAGTGAAAAAACCTTTTATGCAAAAACAAACAGAATAGCATCGTATTTTCTCTTACATGAATGCCCCTTCAGGCAGGCTGACCTAATTTGTTTTCTAAATTTCCATTAAAATTTATGTATTTCTGCTGCTATTAATCCAATTCAGGCCAGGACATCACAATACAAACCAAAAAATCCTAAAAAAACCAAAACAGTCAACCAAAAAATTCCAAGTGAAAACCAACCACCCAAACAAAACCTGATGGAAAAATTAAACAGAATACCTGGGGTTTCTGTTTAAGTTTCAGCATTTCAGCAAACGTTGAGGACTATCCACAGTTAGAATTCTACATACTACATTTCATTTGTCAAGAGTACTGACCAATAACCAGTGCTATTAATATTAAAACACTAAATTGATATTATAAACACAATTTAACTGACTAGTCCCCCAAGTTAACAAAAATAACCTTCTGCTTCCCCCCCCTTTTTTCTTTTTACCTTTCTTTTTCCTTTTTCTTTATTTCATATACTTGCTAGTGTGTATTTTAGGTCAGTTGACAAGAGTAAACAGTAGCAATGCAATCTCCTATTGTATGGGAGCAGAAGTCAGAGGTGAAAACCAACTCATCCCTCAGCTGGAAATGTCTATGCAGTAATCTCAAGACACAGATGACTTGCTAACCCTTAACAAGAAACTAAGAGGAAGAATGACGAATATTCACCTGTGTGAAAGACCTATGCATTTTGGCCTTGCAAAAGTGAGAACTTTAATTCTTACTCATGAGATACATACTTTTGGACAAACCTGAAAGCAAAAGAATGGCTTAGAAAAACCTGAAGGACTAAGGAAACTCACTTAAAAACTGACTTCAAGAATTAAGAAGTTGATTTTAAACTAACCAATTCACTAATGGAAAAACAAAGCAACTGAAAAAAAATTAGGAAGAAGTATTGAGCAATATCAGGGAACAGACTTAATGTGCCTTATTCGGTTAGCTGAGAATTTGCTGTCCACAGGCTGTCAGACCACGAGAGAGGAAATGTGTTAGTCATATGTGACCCCTCTTTGCAACCTTTGGAATATAATGAGAAAAGTGAGCAAACCAACTTAGCTGAGGCATATCCCAATAACACTTTAGTCTCTGGGCATTAAAAAGCTGCCCAGAGGATTCTCTTCCTGAGAGAGAAAGATTTTGATTTGAGATGCCTTTGATTTAAGTCCATGGCTTAGTGCTTTCTTTAATTCTATTTTGTGTGCATAAGCAGACCAGCAGTCCAGAAACCCAAAAAGTCTCACAGAAAAACAAACTCAACTGATACACATGTAATATTAAAAGTAAAATTAAAACTAAAATAATAAATTATTTTGAGTATGTTAGTGCCCCAAAACCTTGCTAATTTTACTGAATGGACCATAAGGGAAACTATTCAGATTTTCCATCTTTCAGAGTTGTGGGGGGGAAAAAACCCCCCATATTTTATCCAAGCAATACAGGGAGTAATATTTCTCCCAAGAACTGCTTTGATAGGTTACTGCCTATGTATGTTCAGGTGAAATCAATAGAGAAGAATGCATAAGATGTACATACCAAGCACTTTCCAGTGTCAGGATCACAGGTTTCACTGTGGTTGTTGCACTGACATGGCACACAAGGTGCTATCAGAGTGTGAGGCTCTCTTACACTGAGTTCTGTATGCTTTCCCCTGTAGTATCCTGGAGCACAGCTCTAGTTGTAAGGGGAGTAAAATTAAATTTAAAAAAATTATCACAGCTATCAACAGCTACAAACAATTTAGAAAGCTATTTAAGTAATTTTCTATTTTTTTACTTTCACACTATTAGACATACAAAAAGGTTCAAGTGTTCTGTACCTGACAGGACAATCCAGTGTAACCAGCAGGACATCTACATTGCTCTACAAGATGAGCTATAGGCCTGCCTAGATGCATTTCTTCAAACTTGACTGCAATTTCCATTGAGATATTTGCAATTCTACGAAATATATGCAGAAGAGAGTGTGAATATCTAAAGATGGACTAACGCCAAAAAAAGATCCAAAAACATTTTCATGCTTCAAGGTCAGGGATAAAATATATAATCTTCCATAATTCCCCAAGCAAGTATCTCAAACACTGAAGATTTTTTACTTATTTATGGGATTTAAGAACCTACAACCAAACAGATCTGAAACTATTGATCCCTCTTCGTCAGGAAAACTTGCCCAACCCACCATGCAAGAATATGTAATTCTTCCTGAGAAACATTAGACAACATTTGTCTCATGCCACAATTTTGGACAGAGCTAACAAAAAGATAGTTGAGGGCATGTGGATCAAAAATAATACAAAATCTGGAGGTGGAATCAGAATTCTTTGGAACTGTGAAGATGTACAGATACTGGGTTTTCACTGGATGCATCTTTACTTGACTTGTTCGTTTCCAGACTGACAGATGCAACTACCATATCCCATCCCCTTCCTCTCATTAGTAACTTAGTTCTGCTCAAAATGGCAATAAAGTCTACTATTCTGAAGTGGGACTACCTTAGTACCACTGCCCAGAGTGTTTCAAGCTACAGGAGACACCTAGATTGATATAAACCAAAGAACTCCAGGGACCATGTGCTTCAATTGAAAAAAAGAAACAAAAAAATTCAGTTTCCATAAAAATAAGACAGGAAAGAAATAATTCAGAAAATATGAAATATTTAACTATATCATCATCCCGCAGAACACTGCATCAGCCTGTGCTTCTTTGTGTGTTTTGCTATCAAAATAAGCAGCAGAGTCATTAGTGTTTCACAGAAAGAATTAAAGAAGGATTCTGCTGCAACTAAAAGTCATAAATGTTTTCCTGTCAAAGGGAGAGCAAAAGTCATAAACAGGAAATTCTAAATTTCTCTGAGATAAGTCTTTACTGAATAGCTCAGATGGGATTATTTGTAGGTTAAATTACAGTAAATGCAATGCCATAAATAAATGCAATCAGAGGTTGCTTTACCTGCTTTGCTGTAATCCCTGGCCATAAGCTGCCTTGATAAGGATATATTCAACGTTGCTTAGCACAGACATGAAGTCAGAACGTAAGACAGGCTCATCAGACACAGAGTTAAAATACTTCCAAGAATCCTAGGGAAACATAACACATTTATTATTGTTATTATTATTATTTATTTATTATTAATGTTTATTATTAAAACCATGAACATTCAAGTTTACTTCAGGGTAATGCTGTGTTCCTCCAGTGTTTTGGCTTACCTCCTTCATTTCCACTTCCTTGTCAGTTCTTACTCCATTTTCTGGAGAAGGAATGTCTACATAGATGACCAACTTGCTGGTGTGACCTCCTTTCATTAGAATCTGTGGCTCAAAATTTGAGGTTCCAAAGCCATCCAAAGCATAAAAAGCAACAGTATATCTCAGCTTCCCTCCATAGGCCATGAGCTGTTTGGATTAAAATTGACTACTATTATTTATTCTAAGGTTCGAGCTACTAGTTGAAAATATTTTAACATCATCTGTAGACTGGAAAACTGCCAGCTCTTTGAATGATTGGTGATAAACATAAAAATTGACTTAAACTCAGTGGCTTTTGCACCAAGATTAAATACACATTTCTGAAAAGCAGTCTTAGTTTCTTTACCTAGACCCTTTCAAGGTGTGCACTCAATTTTCATTCAATTCCTAAGCAACAAAGATTCCATGATCTAAATACTGATTCTAGCATCAATGTTAAGAATTCTTTCAGGTTCTGAAATGAAACCAAATATATCACTGTTCCTCCCCACAGAATCTCTGAAGTAATTAAATATGGGTGTTACCAGTTTACAGGGTCAAGAAAAATCTTGTTAGGAAAGGGTAATATAAATATATTGTTTGTGTTTGCTATAAATAAGTTCTATCACTGAATAGTTATAATATTATGACTTACAAGAACAGAATTAATGTAGAAGAATGTTATGAATATAAAGTAACTATTCTACAGTAAAGGAGTGTCTATTAGACAACAAAGTTATATACAAAGCATTCCAATTATTTAATGGCCATACCTGGTCTCCCTGAAACTGCTCTGGCAACTTCCAGTAGAATGTTTCCGTATTTAAGTATTTTCTGACTATGGCAGCATCCAATAAAACATCAGGAAATTGCGAAAATACTCCTTCCACTGTTCCAGTCAGGTTACTTTGAGCTACTACATGCAGAATGGCCTGATCTGGAGTTAATGTTATCTGCAACGCAGAGAGCAAAAGATTCATACAACAAAGTATCCTGTTTACAGTTTTAGTAGCTCTGAAACAGTCAATAGTCCATCTTAGAGTAATAAATGCCCAACTCAAAAAACCAGAAAACACATCTGATATTTACTTTTTTTAAGAAGTGAAGAGTGAAATGCAACATTTCAGAAATAAGAGTATGACCATTTGCTTTCTTTTTTGCTCTGACCTATGCCACTGCCCCTGTCAGCCAGTCAGTACACTCAGCCTGATTCATTAATTGTGCACACCAGTGTGGTACCTAACATGAGGATAACAACAAACTGTGTCTGTGTAGTTATATTGTTTTACTTACAGGAATTCTCACGTGGTCTTCTAGTTCTGAACAAGATGTGGACATCCCAAAACAGAAGCATGGAGTACATCCTAGTGCATTGTTAGCAGACAGACCAAAAGTTCCAGGTTTACACTCACTGCATTGTAGACCAAATACATTTTCCTGGAAGAAATTAAAAAAAAAAAAAAAGTAACAGCACACTCATAATACTTCACTATCTAAATGAAAGATGATTCTTTTTGGAAGAAAAACTAGTTGCTATGTAAATTACACAGCAGAATATCAATTATTGTATGTATTATGTTTAACTGTGCAGTACATTACTTTTTTCATTATTTTCAAATGCTGTTTTTCTTACAAAGAAAAAAAAACCACACACAAAAATACCACAAACAATCACAGAACATTCAAGTTAAACTTATGTATTTGAATGACTATCAAAAAATTAGCAGCTATGATTTCAATTCAAGACGGAATTTCTTCCCAAACCTGCATCTGGAAAATGAGCTCCAAAAGGTAAATAAACTGCTCACTATGAATAGGAATCAGGGGCCCTATTCCCAAGTGTCTCTTTTTGCACTCAGTTCCCAACTGGTAAGCTGAGCTTCAAGAAACACCTGAATCTACAGTCAGTGCCCACTGGTACCTTTAAGGAGAGATTGGAGAGATGCCATTGAAGACGTGCATTTGTTGTTTTGAAGTAAGTTTTCCACTCAGTCTTTCAAGTACAGATTCCCACCTTTTCAGAAAAATCTATACTATCTGTGCATTTTAGGTTTCCTTTTTTTATACAAGAATGTCAGACTTTACTATTAGCAATATATGTGAGTTATTCTTAAGCACTGCTTTTGGTTCTAGCATAGGAAATGAATTTGAACTTGCAACATAAACATATTTCAAAAAACACAAAAAAGATTCTCCATTTAGTATTTACTGGTCTCTTCCTATCATTACAATTTGAATTTTCAAAAAAAGCAGGCTACATCATCTGAACTAATGTGTTGTTCCCAAACCTAATAAAACCAAATGTGTACAAGCAGAAAAACTTCATGGTTTTTCATTTTTTCCTGACTAATAATAAGACCAGTTTAGCACTGTCACAGAAAATCCTTTAGCAGTGATTTAGGTGTACTCATAAATGATGCAGATTGCCTTCTGAAGTCCTTTCAGCAATGTATCTTCCATGACTTTAATGCAATCAATGTCTAGAAAACACTAATGCTTCCCAAGAAGGGGCTAAATAGCTCAGTACCTTGCAGGTACAGATGCCAGTTTCTTCTTCACAACCACAAACTCCTTCAGTGCCATTACACGTCTCCTCTTTGGTTCCACTCAAATCACAGTCACAGGCAACACAGTCCGGGTAGTCCCTGTAGCCTAAGGCGCACCTGGAACAGTCCCGTCCTCCAAATTCAATTTTGCACTGGCATTGACCTGTCATCACATCACACTGGAGATTGGCTGAACCAGTGCTGCTACAGCTGCAAGCCTTAGATGAAGAGAAGAAAATTCATAAATAGCAGATCTTTCAGAATTTTTTTTTACAACAGAAACAGCACAGTATATTTAAGAGTGGCCCTTAAAACTCAATATTTGTCAACAATTACTCTACAATAATAAAAGGGAATTAATTCCACACAGAAATGAGGTTGTTTGGTTTGTATTTCAGCAAAGAACTGCATTTCCAGTAAACAGTGGATAAAGATAGTGCAAAAAGATAGAAGATTTGTTGGGTTGGGAACCAAAGGAATTGAAGGAATCTGTTCCAGAAAACAAAAATATATCCAAAATACTTAATTTGCAGTACTATGCACTGAGTGCAGCAAGTAAATTAAATAAATGCTGAATGAAAGAAATCCGTAAGTATTGTCTTTTTATAAATATGACAGAAAGGAAAATCTTAAAATTAACATTTGTTTAAGATTTCAAGAAGCGTTAATAGCGTCTGCATCTTGCTCAAGCTTCTTTTACTATTTGATGAGGAACTAAGACTCTCATTGCATCCAAAGGTGGGAAGCTCAGCATGCAGTGCAGCTCAGTACCAAAGGAAAACTGTTTCCTGGCAGAGTGCATCCTTCATTATGCAATCAGTAATATGAACCTTTATTACAAACATGCAAAGTGGGTGTACTTTATTTGTCATTCTCTTTTGAAGCAGTCTGGATTAGCCTTCACTCTTAATTTCTTATCTGTGGTTACTTAACAAGCCCAATTTTGCTGTGGTTATTTCTAACTGAACAGGCAAAAAGTACATTCCATCTGTCATCATCTACTGTGAGCATTTTCCCTGAGTCTTTTCCCCCATCAGCTCTCTTTGAGATGAAAAGCCTTTATCTTACAAAGTCCTGCACTCCAAGGCCCACAAGCTCTAGCAGCATTACTGTCTATCCTTTAGCATTCTTCACAATTTTGCTGGTTACCCACAGCACCCTTTGTATTAAGCAGTTTTTACTCCAGCACCATGTACTACAATGCCTAGTTTAATACACTTTGTGGCCACACAGGTTGACAACTTTGGCTCTCAGATACCAGTAAAGGTCCACAGCCCTGAACATCAAATTCTAAGAATCATAATAATAGTAATAATTTGCCTGTATGCAATCTCTATCTACTTGTGATAAAGATAAATAAAGACTCTAAGGTACAATGCACTGTGCTGCAGCACACGTGAAAAAAGGACTCTAATCTAAACAAGACTCCAGCTCTGCTACACTACTGCACCCAGAAATGGATGCTAAATATCAAGAAGTCCACTAGAAACAGAGCCAGATGAAGTAACCACTTATGCATTCTGTGCTGCAAAACCAGACAGTCTGGGCTTCTGAGCATCTCCCCCATTTCATCCATGTAGAGAGTATGCAAAGAGTCTCTCCTGGGTTTGCCAGAAGACCCTGTTCCTGATCTTAACCTACCACATCTAACTATTCAGCATAGGGAATATCCCTCTGTTGGGATGATTACCTGAGATCCCAGTACTGCTTGTAGCATCAAGAAAGTATCTAAAATACCTTAGAGTAATTCACATTCATTCGTGTGATGCTGCAACCAAAAGGAATGATAGAAAACATAGCAAAAGTGAGCAGCTGCACATTTAATTGCACCTGCTCATTGGCAAGTGCTGGGGAATCACCCTGGGAAAGGAGCACCTCAAAGGAAATGCACAAGGACCACCAGCACATTGTATTTGCAGTATGTTAGGTAAGAATGACAGTAAGCTGGCAGCTAACAAAGTCATGGTTTAAAGACCAGTTGCCAATTATGTTACTATAAATCACTAAGGTGGTTAACTCTGAAGACTTACTAGGAATACTTTATCATCATTACTCCAAAAAATTAAAGAGAGAAAAAAGATTTTTTTCCAATCCGTGTCAACAAATTTGGCTGACACTTAAATACTTACTGGATGTAATGACAGACCTTGTCAAGTTAATTATATTTGTGGTTTCTCCACTGAAATTACCCATTACATTCATGTAGTTATGAGGATTTTTTAAAATCTCAACATTTATAAAATAGCTTGGACCAATGCCATATCTGACAGGAGTTTACTGCATGAACCTAAAGGCATAAATGGTTCCTATTCCTTGGATCTGCACTGACCTGGCATTTTATTGGTTAATCATAAGCATTAAGCTGAGATAATGGGAACCACCATTGTTCCATCCATGAAACATTAACTACATGATACCATTTTAATTACAAATTTTCAGAAGGAATGCCTGCATTAAGTTTTAAGACAAGCTAGATTTCAATGTTCTTAAATCTGTAATATTGTCACTTATTGATTTGCACAGAAACCATGTTGCCAGTTGCCCATTGCTGCTATAAACCTGGTTTGGTACCGTTATTCAAACACCTAAATGTTAGGATACTCACAATTTTAATGTGAACTATGCACCCACCCAGAATAAGCACTCTAGTAGTAGTGCCTTTTCAAAGACAGCCCACTTAACAAGGTTTCTCAGTAAACACTGCACAGTCTGTTGTTTTGCTGGTTTTAGTTTTAATGTGATCATGTTGCATTAACACTTTGACACAGACAATGAAGATCATGGCTCTCAAAACAAGAGTCCAGTCCTGACATTTGTATAAGGCTAATTGCTTTTAACAGCCATGGCCTTTCATCCAGCCTACCATACCTTGCAACCAAGTTTAGGAGAAAGTCCCCAGTAATTTTCTTCACAGAGTTCACATTTTTGTCCCTGAGTGTGAGGGGGACAAATGCATTGGCCAGAATCAGCATTACAGTTGTTCTGAGTATGGGCACAGTCACAGGCTGCAAGAGAAATAGGACCAAATGAGTAACTTTATCCACATTTTAGCTACAGAGAAGAAACTACAAGACCACTGATAGTCTTACTTTTCTTCTGTAATACATCTGTCCATTCTACTAGGAACTCCTTGCCATCCCTAATCACTGAGAAACAAATCATGACCACAGTGGCATTTCATCTTTTTATTGGAAGCCCCAATATTGCTTCTTGACTTAGCCTATTCGATGTTTTAGAAAGCAGTGCTGCACTTCCAAAGGGGGATCAACAAAACCAAGCAAAATTACTTTGGAGTAGAGTACATTTGTAGGAAAACATTTCTTTTATAGAGGACACAAAACGCATCAGGAGGTATTCCAATGTTCTCAAGCAGGTGAAAGGATTAATCTCAGGAATTGCTTATTGAATAATAGGGATGGATAACTATTTTTTTTAATAACTAACTACTGCGGGATGCACTTGGTTATTTAAGAAACAAAATACTATTCCAGACAAAAAGCAGAATTTCAGGGAACTGGTTTTATTAATTGTTTTAGTAACATTTAGGAAATTTCCAATATTGAAATGGTTAAAAGTACCCAAGGGACCTTTGATTCTTAGTAAAGACAAAGTATATTCATTTTAAAACATTATCCTATCACATAATCTCACTGCATATTTCATTTTAATGTACTGTTTGAGGCATGAAAGAAGTGTTTCTGTCTGGCTGGAGAAAAGGTAGGCATTCCTTTAGCTATTCTGTATTGAAAAGGTCATCTTATTAACATGACAAATTAGGTTTTGATGGCATGTTCTCCTTTTAGATGAACAATTTCTTCTCTATCATGACTAAAAATTGTACATATCCAGGTGATGATGGGATGTATGAAACATATATTCAAGAGTTAAATGAAAAAATAAGGTCAAAATCTTTAGTAGTAGAAGCTCTTCACTTTCCCAACTGCAGACAAAAAAAGGTTTCGTTCTCTTTGAAGGACTGAAGGGTTTTGTAATAAAGAGACAAAGGAGCTATTGAGGATGTGATATTTCTCTCATGCCCCCTTTATGAGTTATTTCATAGTCACCACCTTTTACAAGGAACCACACAATAAGCAAAGAAATGTTTTGTTCCCCAGCTTATTCAAAGTACTAGTAGACCTTCCGACAGATTCTTCCATATCATCATCAAAACAACCGACCTTTGCCAGAGTTCAATTGCTGAAAGAAATTCCAGACAAACTCTGTAAGGATCAGGGATTAGAGCTTACGTGTGCAGCCACCATCCTGGAATGCGTAAAAGCCATGAGCACAACGATCACACTTCTCTCCAGCCACTCCTGGTACACAGTGACACTGCCCCTGATGATCGCAGTCCTCGGAGACCGAGCCAAACTGACTGCAGTTGCAGGGAACGCAGCCAAGCCCAGTAAGCAGGCCATAATACCCATTCTGTTGGATAAGAAATAAATAAATTTGAGTTATGTTTCATAAATTTCTGAAAACACTACAATATACACTCTTGTTTTCTCTTGTTTTCTCCTCATGATGTCTGACCTGCATGAATCTTGGCCAGCAGTGTGTGACTGCTGTGGAAAGACTCCCTGGCCTTATCTCTTCACTGTTGCCAGCTATAAGCAATATGCACTCAGGTGAAACCCTCAACCCTGAAATCCTCTCATGGTCCTCTAATCTCACGAGTAAGACACTGTGTTTTGAAGTCTGATGTTATTCTAATTTAAAGACTTGCATGAGGTGAGGGTGGGCTGTGCTGGTCATGCACAGATACCTGTGACTATGAATGAAAGCCCAGAACGGAGCAGGTCAGTGACCTCCTGTACGTGTGTATTCAAAGTCATTCAGCTGGGCTGGCACAAACGGGGCACAGATTTCCTGCTGTGGTCTCTGATGCAATTTTACACTTAGCATAGACTGGAACCTGCTGGTTTGTATCACCAGTGAATATCTGCTTGTTCTTATAACAGGCCTGCCTTTCAGCTGAATCCCTCGTTGGCATTCAGCCATGATGTATTTATTATCACCAACCACATTTCTTCAGATATTCCCTACTCAGACTTCATTTTACAGAAGCACAGCTCTAAGATCCCTTTAGGTTTGTTAGCAGTGTTTAGTTTGGTTTTTTGACTGCACACTGCCAGCACACTGAACAGCCCTATGCAGGAGGGTGCTGATTCAATTACACAGCTTCATATCTGCAAGGAGCATATGCAGAGCAATTCTCAACCACAAAAGCCTCCTCAGACACAGGTGTCCCCTCCAGTGACAGGCCCCTCTCCCCGAACATATTTACTGCTATAGTTTGTATTTGGGCAAATCAATACCTATAGATAAAAAGGAAGACAAAAAAAAGTATATATTAGCAACGGGTAATATATTTGCTTACCAAGCATTTATCACATCTTTCTCCAACCACATTTGATTTGCAGGAACAGATGCCTGTCTCATGTTGACAAGTACTTGAAAGGGAACCATTCACATGGCAGGCACAGGCTTGTATTCAGACAAAAAGAAACCAAATAAAAAAATTATTCATGTGCATCCATATGCCCTCATTACTATATAGAATTCAAAATCTGGTATACAATGTGTTTCACCCATTTATATCCCACAGATGCGAATATCCTACAGTAATGCCTGTGCATTTGGACTAAAATAGAAAAAAACCCACCTCTGAATAGCTATATTTGAGAAGTTTGTTTTTACCAGCCCTGTATGTGACACTCAGAAGTACAAAATGTGTACAGAACATCACTGGAGGGACAGTGTTAAGCAAGACAGTAAGTTCCAGGGATACCAAGTGCCGAACCCTAACATAATACATACATTCCCTTCCCTCAGCCTAACCCAACCCCAGAGTCTTCAACCCACACTTGCCAACTCACAACTTGAAAATTAACTCTTTCAGCAAAGGTGCACATCCCCATCCATTTTGCGCATGAACATCACAGTTTTGTGTTCTTTAAATGTTGAGAGTAATAATAATAACAACTTACCACGACAGCTTTTGTCAATCACTGCATCCCCATAATACCCATCAGCACACTTTTCACAGTGGTGACCTGCTGTGTTCCCCAGACATTTCAGGCACTGTCCTGTGAAAGGATCACAGTGGCCCTCTTCTTGAGGGTTTACATTGCCATGGCATTCACAAGGAGCACACGATTGTCCAGGTATAAGAGGATTCCCATAGTAGCCATTAGCACACCTGCATCAGAGTTTAAAAACTTTATTAGCTGGAATGTGCTAATGTCATACACTGTCCCCACTGAAGGGAGTTTTTCATATTAAATTTTAATCTAAAGTCTCTCTATATTACAATGAAAGAAAAAAAGAAAAGGAAAATTTTATTAGGAATGCTCTGTACATGAGGTATGAACAATACAAGGAAGATAGGATGATGAACAGCTAAGATGGCAATGATGTAAATATTTTACCCAAAACTAGTGTACATACCTTTCACACTGAGAGCCAGTATAGCCTGGAAGACATTTGTCACAGACAATTCCACCTTCTTCACTCAGCTGGCAAGTAGGACTGAAACTATCAACAATATTTATGGCAGTTTGTATGAATGCACAGAACCACAAGTCTTCTACAAACATTCAATATCCACCCTTTCTTACACCTATCTATATAACCACACTAGTGATTTTTTTTCTAGTTTATCAATGCTTGTAATATTCCAGTGTGTCAAAATTAACGTATAATTTTTAAAAACTCTTGGGGTTTTTTTTCCTCTCTAAAAGGAAGATTTTAAAACTTCATAAAAACTTGGTTTTCATTCTAGCAAAGCTGTACAATAGCTATACTCAGTTCCTTTTTTTCAGACACAACACTTCTGTCCTTATGCTGTTTTCTGAAAAAGCATGGAAGATAACCAATATTTTGGTGCAAAGTTCAAGGACAGGTTGAATTATTACTTTCAACCACCATGCAGAATTGTACCAGTTAACTCAGCCTCTCTTAACCTAGTCTATATATTCGTCTACCTGGAAAGGCAATGTTTCTATGAGATATACTCAAATGAAGATGAAAAAGAGTCCTTTTCTCTCTCCTTGAGATGTCAAGACTTTTTTTTTAATCCCACTTTCTGGTTTTGCTGAAGATGCAAAAGACAGTCTTGTGTAAGAAGCTTACTTGTTTGCAGCAGAACTCAGAGGACATGCACAGGGCTGGCAGTCCTCAGATGTTCCTTGGGATGGATTTCCATAGAAGCCAGGCACACACTGATCACAGAAAGGTCCTGTCGTGTTGTGTTGACAAGCCTGTGAGACATGGAAAAAATCTTTGTATTTTCTCTTGATGGTTTTTCAACCCCTGAGGGATTCCTACAGCAATCTGCATGCAGTATGACAGCCAAGGAAGCCATTCTTCAAGCCATGAAGAAAAGCCTAGAACTTTGAAAATAACTTTTTTTGAGTTGTAACAATCCTGATTGGTTTTTCCTACATTTTAGAATATACTTTATTAAACCAGCCACATTACTTATACACATATTTAGATACATGTTGCATATTGCACATATTTACAGTAACAAGCTTATCTAGTTTTTACTGATGTTTAGCTATTTTATTCCAGTGAGCTTCAATTTTCAGAAGAGATCTGAGAGCTAAATTTTCTCTTTAGAAGGTAATGTGCAATTTCCACTGGTGTTAGTCATGGAAGATTCACATATATCTGAAAAACAGATATTCAACTGCTTAAATTTGTTCTTTTCAGGAACCTGCAGCAAGCAAAGTCAAGATTTTTATCAGCCTGTATATAATGGCATTTTTATATTAGTTCTGCCTCTTCCCCACCTGAAATGATAAACTGAAACAAATTCTTTATTGGAAAACACATTAATGGAGCCCTGAAACATACTCTGAACTAAACAATGAAAACCAACAAAAATAAACACTTGGTACCCATAGCTTGAAATTTATGCATACCATAAACTTGTCTCCCACAGTCAAAATGCCCTCCTAATTTCTAAATAGATGCTTAAAACACAGAACACTTTGAAGGATGACTTACAAAGCAAATACCATGAATGTCACACTCAGTTGCATGCCCATTGCACTTGCAGGGTTGACAAATACCTCCAAAGAGTATTCCATCCACACGGTAGTACCCAGGGAGACAGGACTGAAAAGAAATGAAGGGAGAAAGAGCAGTAGCATTATGTATGTTTAAAGTACACATCAAAACATTTTCAAAGAGTGCACTTCCGACCACCCACCATCCAACCCATTCACATTGTGGTAACTGAATGCTCTTTCAACCCTATTGATGTCACTGTAGCTCTTTTCTGGTGGTTGTTTTTTACTTGCACTGGATAAAGGGGATAAGAATTAACTCCATAAAACTTTGATTCATGCCTTTGTTCCCTGAAGGCATGAAACTTAACTTTTGTGTGGTTTAATATGTGAAATTCCTTATTATGGGGCAATAGAAAAGAGATGTTCTACCACCTCTGCAGAATCATTAACAATGCTGTAGCACAAGGTTTCACACTGAAATTATTTGTAAAAATAATTCCTGCTATTCTGCAGGGGGACTATGCCTCTCTAAATCTGCTATTCACAGATACACAAGACACCACCTTGTACAATGCATTTCACCCTTGTGGGTTCTTCCAAAAGCTAGCATTCCTCCCTGCTAAGGTTCCTTATTGCCTCCATAAACTTAATGGTACATAACAGAAATAAATTGAACATGATCCAGATCCAGAAAAAGTGCTATTAATGAGTAAGGTAAGCTCAAAACAGCTTCACAGAGCTTTCACAGATGCTCCCTCTGCAACACTGATATTCTGAAATGCATCATCATTTTTTAGTGCCATGAAAAAGAATTCAAGAAATAAATTCTAAATCTCACTTAGAATATCTGAAAGAAAATATCTACAGGATTGTGCCAAGTACAGTAGGCAGCAATTCACCACAGAACATGTATTTTAATGGCAGTGTAATTAAAGGCAGCCTGCCTTTAATACCTAGATCCTTTTCAACAGGAGATAATTTTACATACATAAAACACTGTAAGAGGTTACCTCACAGGATATTCCTGTGTAACCCTGAGGACATTCACAGAATTCCACATCTGGTGCTGAAGAAAGATCTATACCGTTTGCACTTGCAGTATCCAGGGTCACAGAGTCCAGCCTAGGGTCAAACAGGAAAACAACACATCACTTGTTTCCCCAAACTTTATTTTCAACAGGACAGTTTACTTCTGGGGAGGTAATGCCACTGAGCACTGCTCCCTGGCAGGAAAAACTGAGGAACAGACACAAATCTCTTCTATAAAAAGTCTGTGACCATACTCTAATCACAGCATTTGCAGTCCTGGGAGCAGACATACCCTCCTCCTGCTATTATTGTTACTAGAAGAGACAATCTTCTCAGCCACAGGTAACATTTTTGTAAGAAATCTTTACAAACATTCCATAAAGATGAACACACTATCCCTAAATGAACATACATTTCACCAGAGTGGTGTAGGTGCACGAAGCAAGTCTGGTATCAGTTCCTATTTTATTGACATGAAATGCTACCAGATGACAGAATATTCAGAGAATATTTTGAGTTGGAAGGGATAATCAAGTCCAACTCTTAAGTAAATGGCCCATATAAGGATTTGAATCCATAACCTTGGTGTTACTAGCACAATGCTCTAACTAGGAAATGAGGAAGAAAGGCTATCAGTGAGTCTAAGGAAATTAAGTAGGTAAATGATGAAGATGATTCCCTTGAGAGCAATACAACTTTATTCCTGTGCCTTGGAGAACAGGTAAAACAAAGATCTATAAGGTCTGACACAGATAGGGCCAATGCTGGATTGAGACTATGGAATGATCAGCTAATCCATTCCAGCTCATTTTCCTATTAAGTACTCCCTTAGAGATGAGTATCAATAACATTTACAAACAAACATCAAAAGAAATTACAATCAATGTCTTTATTGACAGGTTTTCAACAGTCAGTGATGGATTAACTTGCCACATACCCAAATAAGCATACTGTAGAAAGTTCTGGAGGCATTTCCCTCTAAAAAAAGTAGCCATTCTAATAAGGCTTTTATGCAGTTATTACTTTAAAGCAGAAGACAACGTTTCTGCTATCAGATATCTTTAAAATCAAATGTCCCTTACCCCACACTCCATATGACTGTGTTTTGGGGACAAAAACTGGTCTTAAGAAAATTCAATAAACAACATTTTTTCTAGAAGCTATTAACATTAAATGTCAGAAATACTGCCACTAAGAATCATGATTCATATGCAGAAAAATAATAGAAGTATCTAGATTAACTTGAATATTTTATCTTACTTACCTGTACACAGCCTTTTTGGCAATGTTGTAGTTGGCCCTGATTAGAAGATGGGTCACATTTGCCAGAACAGTCATCAACATTTCCCGGTCTATTGCTTTTTTTGTATTGAACTCGATGAAATTCTCTGATACAAATCTCACTGAATTAGAATACTCCTCATATGGCTGTAATGACAAGCCCTCTGCTCTAGTACTCAGAATCTGCCCATTACCCTGAAATTGAAGGACAAGAGAAAACATTTTCCATATTTGTATGTAAATTTTATTAAGCAATAACATTTAGTGTCAAATACACATCCACGTAACACAGAGGAAGAGGCAATCAAATTAAATTCCTTGCATTAAGAAAAAGTAAGTAAAAGGTCAACTTTTTCTATGGCTTCAAGGAAGACCATAATCTAACTCTCTCTCAGTTCAGAGATTTCAGAATTCTTTTGTAAAAGAATGAACTGAATTGCAAAAATCAAACACCTCTACAAAACAGAATCTCCTCTCTGCTTTGTTCTATTGCTAAGCACATATTAAAAAATAATGGATTCAATATAGAGCCTTACTTTTTAACTGCAACATAAATCTAGAAAAGTAAGCAATCAGCAAGAACACTCACCTGTTTCTTAAGCATAAGTCTTTCCAGTTTATTGCAGCTAGTTTGTAAACACAGCTGTGTACAGTAGGTAATAAGCAACTCACCCATATAGACACAGATTAAATTCTAGGTATTTAGCATTTAAAACTAGTATTGTACACCTACAATTTGAGACAAATGGATCAGAAAACCAGAGAAATTAGTAGTGACAAAATCTTGGTAGTGGCTCTTAAGGGACTTAAAACTGACAAAACTACTACTACAGAAATATTATTTTATTTTCTAACCCCTTTATAGATTCCTAATAATGTCTGAACAGTAACAAGCCGAAAAAAAATCCACCTGAATGATGACATCCACAGTAGACACTATGTCACTGTCCACACTCTCCATTGGAATGTCATAAGATACCGTATACTTCAAGTCTCCACCAAAAGCTGTGAGCTGAAATGACAAAAAACAAAGTCTTAACAACATGATAACCTCCAGCCAATGCAAAGAAATTACATGGATCAGTACAACGTCCAAATTATAAGACAGTTGTAGGCTTACAAATACCACTTTACTGGAAAAGTTTAACATGACATGAGTGTCAGCACAGGGACGAGATCTGGCTTGCTGCTGTGCAGATGGTGAGAGCTAGCTCAAGGCTCTACAGGTGATTCAGGTAAGTGCCCTCATTCAGTGAAACACTAACAGGACTCTGAACAGAGAGCAGAGGTGTACACTATCATCCTAGCCAAGGGGCACAGCATGTTGTACTTCTTCACATTCTATATTCCACCTTTCAGGGTCCTTAGCCCCACAGCAGCTGCTGACTACTTCAAAGTAAGTTAACCAACAGTTAGACCTATATTAAATGAGTAAGAAATCAGAATTAGTCAGCCCTCTGCAAAAGCTGCTGCCTAATGTTACACTTCTTGCACTTGTTTTCATTTACTGTGTCACTATACTAATAATAAACAAGGCTGCGTGGGCAGAGAGAGTGGACTGAAAATAATTACAGCTAAGGCTGCAAGGTTCCCCTCTGCTCACCACTGGTGAGGCTGCAGCTGGAGTTCTGACTCCAGTTCTGGGCCTCCCAGTACAAGAGAGAGGTGGATATATGGGAAAGAGTCCAGTAAAGGGCCACT
Source organism: Aphelocoma coerulescens (assembly GCF_041296385.1). Lineage (NCBI taxonomy): Eukaryota > Metazoa > Chordata > Aves > Passeriformes > Corvidae > Aphelocoma > Aphelocoma coerulescens. Next base: position 115,978,266 of record NC_091015.1, on the reverse strand, counting down.
AAAATGGTTAAGAGCCTGAAGCATCTTTCATATGAGGAAAGACCAAGAGTAGCAGGACTGTCCAGCCTACAAAAGGCTCAGGGAGATCTTACCAATATATACAAGCACCTTAAGAAAGGGTGCAAAGAGGATGGAGCTGGGCTCTTTTCAGTGGTGCCCAGTGCCAGGAAAAGAGGCAATGACCACAACCTGAAATACAGGAGACTCCTGCTGAACATCAGGAAACACTTATTGTGAGGGTGCCCAAGCAGTGGCATGGGTTGTTGCTCAGAGAGGCTGTGGAGGCTCCACCCTTGCAGATACTCAGAAGCATCTCTCTGGACATGGTACTGGGTAACCTGCTCTAGGTGTTCCTACTTGAGCAGGCAAACTGGGCAAGATGACCCCCAGAGGTGCCTTCCAACTTCAACTATTCTGTGAGTCTGCTGCAAAAAGGAGGACACCCAGAGCTTTAGCTAGTAAACAGGGCAAAAATTACAGACTAGCTGGTTGGAAACAGAAGATGGCCAAGAAGCAGGTAAGAGACTTTAATGGTCCAATGTACTGTTATTGGACAAGGCATGAAGGGTGTAAGTTTTGGGACAGGAACCAAGTCTATGAGAAATGTGAGCATATAAGTCAGTTAACAGTCAAGAGAGATTATACTGTGTCAAACAAAAGCAGAGAAGGAAGTGGGGAGATGGATGAACTCAAAGAGCAAAAAGAGGGTACTGGGAATATCTGCACAGAAACATTCTGATTTAAAAAGCAGAGATACAGTGAGAAATTTGGTAATACTGGGGTTTATGTGTAATCTTTAATTACAGAAACTATATATTCAGAGCAATAGGTTACAGTTAAGACAGAGAAACTATGAAGGAGATTTGACTTCTTAGCTGAGTACTTACTTTATTTCCTAGATATGCCTCAGGTGCTGACCAGTAATAAGTGTGTTTCAGTACTTTCACAGCCTCAGTGTTGTTAATACTTATTTGACGGGGTCCATCAAATTGGCTTCGCTGAGGCTGCACACTCCTTGCTTTGTACAGATCAGTAACAAGCCATCCAGTCATGTCTGAAATCTACAAGGAAGAGTAATAATTTTATTGGAAGTCAGGCAGCTGTGTCACTGAGAAAGCATCCACCTCTTCCTAGATATTCATTCAAAATGATGGATCTAGAACACTTTCTTTAGCCAAGTCTGACACCCAATATATGCAAATATGCCACTTCTGACTAGGATAGTCTCCACCTCCCTATTAGATAGGAGTAAAAATATAATGAGTGTGATTTTCATCCTTCCAACAAAATTAACATTATACTTATGAGTTCCCTGAGACAGAAACACGGAACTTCAAAGGCTTCAAGGCCTATTGTCCCCATTTATAGACAGGTTTGAGCTGGAGGAAAGCAAAAACTACAGTCCCAGAATAGGGAGCAAGATGAGAGAACTTTGTTCTTCTTACAGAGTTTTACTCAATCATCTTAGAATTTCAGTCAATTTTATGTGTTTTCCTCCCTTTTTATTGGCACACAAAACAGGAGACCAAAGTGTGGCTAGCTCTGCAAAGATACGTAAGGAAATTGGTGGGAAAAGTGTGGCCCCAAAGCCCCATAACTCAAGAACCGTCTATTCAGAAGATGGTGATATTTATAAACATTGTTTGCTAAAAAAGAGTAGTGGCCATATTGTCAGAGGTCCAATAGCCTTGTCCAATAGGTATGAGAGCAAGGAAACAGGTTTGGGTTCATTTCTTCAGCATGAAAAAAACTTTAACTGAGAAAAAATTCATTTTTCCAGTGCATTATTGCAGCCTCCACTACCCAATGCTTTTCATATTACTGCAAGCCAGCGGGGCCAAAGCCTGCACTGGGATGACTTGCTGACTATCTCAGAGCTGTCCAATGACACTGAAAATCCATTCCTCTGTAAGAAGACACATACCAGAATTTGCAGTTAACTTGGGCACATGACAAAGAGAAACATAGTACGTTTTGCAGCTGCCTGAGGAAAGAATACTAGGTCAGGAACATAACATATAAATACCTGACTGATGGGCCATGTAAGACTGTCACAGACATCAGAAACTCCAAAGCAGAAACACTCTGTGCAGCCCTGAGGATTTCTTTCTTGCAAATTGTAGAATCCTGGTTTACAAAGATCACAGTTTTCACCTTCTACATTTTCCTGTCAAAGGCATATAACATTTGGTTCATATCAGTATTATTATGGTAACAAATACCGTGGATTAGGTGGGATTTAGGCATAACAGCATTCAGAAGGTTATAAAAGAAAGCATATTTCAGCACAGCAGGATTACTGAATAAGACTCAGAGCTTAAAACTGAAACGGATTGGAAAAATTCATCAGAATTTGCCAGTTCATCAAAATCTAAACAAGCCCTGGCAAAGGTTCTGACACAGTAAAATTTCTGGGCAATATACACAGACAGGGTTTGAAAAGCTCCTGTCAGCTTGCCAGTCTACTTCTCTTGTAGCTTGACTTTGTAGATTGCTCTGAAGAAAAAATCTCACATTTTCTGAATCCAGATGGATTACCTTTCAGATAGCTCACCAGACAGAATCCAGAAAGTTCGCCCCAGTCTCTTGGAGCTACCACAGCCAGCTTCAAGATAACAGTTTCTCAACCATCTCTCAATATTTACACCGTGACACACACTACTGCTGCCACCTCTTCCTGGAAGAACACCACACATACTTATGACAGCTCACAACTCCTCCTCCAAATATTCTCTGGCTAAGGTCCAGAAACTCCTACTCCAGGAGTAGGTAGAGAGACTCCACTCCTTTAGCTCCTTTCAATGGTCCTCTGCCATGCAAATTGGGTAGTCCAGAGTGTACAGGTACAAACCTCTTTCAATGCAGAATTTACAGGGAAAAAAAAATCCAAGATAGTGCACCCAATATTTTTTTTCTTGTAAAATTTGTGCAGTAAATATGTGGCTATTTCTTCAAAAAGTTTAGACAACTGCTGCTGACAAACAAACCAGCAGAGAAAATATTTGATAAATGCCCACAAAGCTGTAATAGCTGATCTCCATGGGCATTTCCACACAGTAAGATACAGAACATTTCCTATTGCCAGGGACAAGATTCTCATAATGTCCTAGCTTCATATTAGGACAAGACCTGGACAGACACCACTCTCCAATCTCAACCTTTGGTTTCCACTATGTGAAAACTCCACTACAAAGGCAAAGAGGACTTCACAGAACACCTCACAAAGTTCCCTGATATATATGGTTAGGACACTAAGACTGCAAGGCATACAGCTGTCTTCCTGTTTTGAGGAGGCCTATATGAGCTCTGCATTGCCATGTGAAATGCAAAGCCTGTGGACCAAATTCTGCTCTCAGAAGCAGTTACCAGGGTGCCTTCACTTCAGACACAAGAATCCCTCCAGATTGCAGACTTACATCAGATTTGGTCCCATGGAGCAAATTTCAGGCTTACCAGAGAGATACCTCAGACTTCCAACTGTCTTTTCTTCTGAAACAGTGTTTGGCATGTCAAGTTTACATAAGACCTCTCTAGACAGACAAGTTATGTGTTTTTTGTAAGCAAGGTACACTCTGTGTTTGCAAAGCATAATAAAAATTTATGATCTCCAGTTCTGATTCAAAGATTGAGGATGGTTGCTTCTCTTTGTTCATATGCAAACTTGAGGAAAATATCAGGCAAAGTGCCCCCTGAGATAATGAGATCATAAAATCTTGGATTTTTACAGAAATAGTATTTGTATGCTCTTTTCAGCTTTTTTATTTCTCAGTCTTCAGGATGCATTTGGATCACACATTTCACTGTCTCTGTAACATTATATAGACAGAAATTATTTATTTCTTAATGAAAAATAAAAATCTTACCCAATGACAAGACCACAAGAGCTGTGTTTCAGGAAAGATCAAATATCACAAAATGTACCGTATATAAAAGAACAGCTTTTTCTACTGCGTTCACAGAGTCTGCAAAGGCTTAGAAATCCTGTCTCCTTCATTTGATATCTGGAGCACACAGCTTTTCTCCTTTCATCTTCATAGGTGGTCCGCTGACTGGTAATACTCTTTGTGATCTGGCCTAAAAATTCTGTATGCCAGGCTCATGCCCACAGCAGCACTGAAAAGAGGCAGTTTCTAGTCCAGTTTATACCAAAATTTTCACTAGTTAGCTGCACTGGCTGATGCAGTGTTACCCTAGCTCAGAATCAGGCATGTATCTCCTTTTTCGTATTTAAACTGGCAACAGGAGCAATTTCATTTTTCCAGACCCGTTATTTATATAGGTTTGATATTTTGGATCAGATAAATTATGCAAAAGGACTAAATTTTCAGAAGAATTGTCAAACAAACCATGTTATCTTTGGCTCCTGTTCACTATCATATTTGGCAACAAATACATAAACTACTAGCTAACATTTGGTTCAGAAAATTAAGTAACTTCTTTAAATATTAACACAGTTTAGTAATAAAACTCAGTGGAATCTACAGCTGCAAGACATTTTAAGAGGTTTGGATATTTACCAAAAAATAAAATGCTGCAAAACTGCTCTCTTCTAAAACATTTTTATGGTTTATATTTTGTAATTGAATAATTAAATCATATTTCATACATATGTCTAGTGCAAGTGTTCCAATAGTTCTTTCCAAATGCCTGCTGTTTCTCCACACAAAGCAGCTGTATTAAACACAACATTTGTTTAAAAGCAAATCAGTGGCTTTTAAGAGAAATATCAGCTCATTCCTAAAACCAAACCCAGCTAGGCATACTCACTCTCTGTGACTGGCTCACACACATTCAGGTTTAATTTCATTTTAATGTCAGTCTGGCCCACTATTACAGAAAATGTCGTATCAGTAACATATAGAAGTACTCAGCATAAATTACTGTATTTTTCAGTACAGAGAATAATTAGTAGTTTTAAGTTCTAGGTTGTCAGGTGTACACAGTTAATTCTTATAAAGGAAGGGATTTCGCCAGTTAATTAAGTAATTTCACTATTAAAAAGGTGTTTATAAACCAATGCAATTTTGAACAAAAAAGGCAGTTTAGTACTCACTTTGCAAAGACAAGGTTCTGTGCATGGATCTTCATTAATGCTACCAATCAGGCTGCAGTTACAGCGCAGGCAGTTTGGGTAGCCCCGATACCCAAATGCACAACGATCACATTTTTCTCCTGCATAACCTTCTCTGCACTGACACTGGCCTGGCCAAGTCACTTGAAGAGCAAAAGTAGAGAAAAAAAAGAAAAATCAGAGCAGGCAATAGGCTGGATTCAGGATGTCCAGATAATTTAGCATTCCTTTTTTATTACACTCCATGTTATATTCCACACAGATACTTGGCATAAGGTCAGTCTCACCATCTATTTTTCATGTTTGAAGTACCAGATGCACAGAAACTGCAGCAAAATGGATTTTGTGACAGCTGTAACAGCATTCACAAACAACAGTGTTAGATCTCAACACCTCACATCGTTTTACACAGTAAGAGCCCACAATCCCCACAGGAGAACACATTCAGGGACCTGACATACCTTAAAACCATAGAACTGTGTAATGCCTCAGCCTCACCTTCCCAAAGATTTACCAGTGTTTTGAAGCAGTACCTAAAAGGCAGCCATTCACAGGTAGACAGCATTGCCTCAAACTTCACCAACCACAAATCCAGCCAGAGTTGAAGTTTAGGGAAAAGGCACTTCCTGCTCCCTTACCGCGCTGCGAGTCAGAATGATGCTCATCTTTAACACAGACAGAACTCAGAGAGCCAAACGGGTCACAGCCACAGGGATAGCACGGGTGATCCTCATAGGGAGAAACCTATAAAATAAAAGTTCTCTGTCAAATTCTCAAGTTATTACCTGGGAAAAGTAAAGTTACATCTGTTTCCTGCCTTCAGTCACCAAAACTAAAACAAATAAACACTGGAAAAACGTAATACAGGGCAATAGATAAAGGGACTAGTCTATCTTTAGCAAGCAGAAGGATCAGGGGATTACAGCCTTGTAAAAACTTAAATGTGGGAACAAAAGTTGATCTTCAATAGCACAAAGATGTAGTAACTGCTAATGGCTGGAAGCTGAAGTCTGACACATGCAGCATAAATAGACATTTTTTTAAAGTAACAGCAATTAACTACTGTGAAGGTTTGCCAAAAGATATGGAAATGTTTAAGACAAGAGTGGATGCTTTTTGGCGAAGATATTCTGGTTCAAAGAGGAAGGAAATTTAAGAAATCCTTGGCTCTGTGTTCAGTGGAAGGACAGCTTATCTATTAATAAGACTCATTCTGACTTCATGATCAATAAATCTTTGAAATATAAGGCAATGCAAATCATATGGCAAGACTTTTATTTTTTTGCAGGGAAAATTGTCCTTTAAGGTGCTTGAGCTGTAAAGCAATGGTCAGTAATGACCTCTAGATACACATTTAATGGCTATGAGTTGATCAAAGACCTTTCTTCAATGCTTCTTACAGCAACTGTAAGACAGTCTCTGACTCCAATTTACTTCTTTGGATGAGCTGTACCTGCTGTCTAGCCATACTCCTATGGACTCGCTCTCTGCACCAATTCATGCCAGATTTTTAAAGCATGGGTTTTTTAAAACATGCATGAACCTACCAAAGTAAGACCATGTGGAGTAGAAATTTAGTTCAGAAAATCTCATTATTCAGAGACCTCTAACACTGCAGTTATATGCAATGTTAAGTTATATAAGTTCATAGGTTTAACTCTGTGAGCCATATTTTAACAAATGTCTCGTAGAGTTTATGGCTTTTTTCCAAAGAGTGACACTAGAAAGTACACTCAGAGAGGACAAGTTCTACAACAGTCATACCAAGAAGAGCATTTGTTGCAACATCTCATGAGCCAAAGATTCTGATCTTTGAGCCAGGTCCCTTTCAACACTGGTTGAAATGGGCTGATACAGGATGGTACACAATTTTGGCACTTTGAAGACAGTGAAATTTTAGTATTGGCACTTTTTAGAGCTTTACCCACCGGAGAAATGGGTTTCATATCAGAACATGTACATTTCCACCCTAGGATATTAAGTTTCATCTCTACTTATAATTTTCTTCTCCAACAACTTGACCTGTCCTCCCACACAACTGAACAAGCATTTTGTTTTTTTCTGAAAGCTTTGGTGTCATGCCATTTACAAAAAAACCCCTCTATAGTTCTTAGCTATTCTGCAGCTGATAATAAACCAATATATTAATCACAATCAGCTGAAATAGACGTGATATAATGTTGTAATTCACCAAAACATTAGAATGGTATTTACTAAATCTTACTTTGTGTGGTCTAAAATATCCATCAGCACACATTTCACAGTTGATCCCAGTAGTATGTTGAGTACAGTTTAAACACACACCACCTCCTATATACTGGCCGTGAATATCCATGCTCCTTTTCTGATCTGCAATACTCTGGTTGAAATAACAATCTTCTGCTTTGTTATGACAGTTGCATTCTGAGAAGGAATGGAAAAGACATCAATTTTTTTCTTATTTACACTGTGTAACATTTCCTATAACTCTGACATTTTTCAAAGCTGAAAATGTAAGTACAAGAGACTATCAATTGACCTCAAAAGTGTGCTTTTTCCCTTTAACCATGCCATGTGTTTCATTGGATTTAATACACTATATATCTTAGCAAGCAAGCAAATTTCAAAACCACTGTTATCACTTTAACAGCACCATTTTTATCGGTATTCTGTATAACCTACTAAGACAACCTTGTCAGGACTGTTGTCAACAGTAATGTGTGCAATTAACAATAACTCTTCTTTCTTTTTCTGTCCCCTGGATTACAGAAGAAAAGCTGCCTGATTCTTCTCTTATTTGTATTATAGACAAAATCGGAGAAGCCAACACAGAAGCACTTATGTATAAATTTTATTTAGTTTAGAGGATACTTCAGTCCAAACTGTCATAAACAACTACTTTCCAAAGAGTCACGTTATGACTTGTGCAAAGACTTCAATTAAACTACTTTTCCATCCAGAACTTTAAATTTTATCTAAAAGTTCTTAATTGTCTGCAGCTTGTGCTATCCATTAGTAATGTGAAGTGAGAAAATGCACCAACTAGCCCTAGAAACACATTCAGCCATAGTGGCACAGCCTAAGTCAATCTATCAATCTGAAGTGTAATTGGCCAATAAGGAGCTTCTTTCAAAACATTTGTTATCAAAGTTCTTCATCTGACAAAATTTATGATCAATCTATGAAATTTGCATTTCAAGTAGCAAACCAAATGATTGATGCCCATCTGCTAGTTTCTACAGAAGTACAATATATCCCAAGTCCCTTTGAAAAAGAGACTCTGGAAGCTATACTATGACTCCACTACCCACCAAGTCACACTGAACAGATTATTTAAAACCATCTTAACAGTTATGATTAGGAGTATGTTCTCTACCTTTGAACAATCCCATGAAGACAGTTACTAGTTTGTGGATTTTTCAGAGGAATTAGTACAGATCTTTATGAAAGCAGCCTCAAACAAGAAAATAGTAAGACTTCACGAAACTATCTAAATGCCTGTGCATACTTACTCTCACATTTGTTCCCAGCAGAAAGGGTTCCTGGTCTCCATGGTTTCTGGTGGTAGCCTGGACAGCACTTGTTACAGCTCTCTCCACATGTGTTGTGTTCACACTGGCATTGCAATTTCTGAGAATAAAAAATTCACTTTCTTGAAATATTTTTTAATGGATAATTTAATCAATTTTGCCAAAAGTCTGCCCAGTATCAGCCTAACTCCAAAAAATGGCATGACCCACAAATACCCTACAATTAGCACTGGACTGCTCCACCATGGTACATCAGCTACTGGGGAATAGCCTTTCCAGAACAGGAGGGGCAAATCTCCTGTGCTGCAAGACCAACTAGTCTTGTGCCCCTTGAATTGTTTAAATTCAATTCCAAAGAAGAAGAGTTTACTTCAAGAAAGTTGCACTACAAAACCCAGATATGCTTGCTCTGAAAAAAAAAATAGTAAAAAATTTGTACACATCATAAGATCTCTTTTAGCTTCCTCTTTTTCATTCTCCTTAGGGATTTTTTTATTTTAATAGGAGAAGTTGTTTTCCTATTAATAATTATCAAATTATCAAATAACTATCAAATAATTATCATTATCAAACAATGAGATGAAGAATACCTTTGTGATTTCATCCAGAGGGCAGCTTCGAGCATGGCCGTAACAAATACACATGCCACCAACAGAGATGTCCTTTATTGAATAGTAGTACTACAAATAAACAAAGTTGAGAAAGGTATGAATAAAGGACATTTACGTGTATTTACGTCTTCCTGCCCTACTCTGCAAAATAAAATACCAGCATTCAACTACTCTATGACTTGAAAAATAAAAGAAATACTCGAAAATATTTGCCATTTGCGGAAACCTTCCATTTTTGCATTTTTTATTTTTCCCACGTTTTTCCTTATTGGTATGAAACAGTAAGTGACTTTTAACTTTTAAGTAAGTATGTAAAATACCTCAGCTTCAGGAAAGACCACCAAATGTGACCTCAGTCAAAATGTACTTGCAAAAAAAAAAAATCCTTTTTTCACTTTATAAGAATCCATAAAACATAAGAAATTGCCATATTTTAGTGTCAGTCTGGGGACTAAGAGTACGCTTCCTTAAAATGGGAACACTCCTTCCCTTAAAACTACTTTGCACACTGACTTCCAGACCAGCTCTTTCCTCTACTGTGTAGCCAGTCAAATATTCTATCCAAACTCTTAGTTTAAAAAGTGTGGATACAGCAGAATACTATCCATTAATACTGCCAGGTGGTGAGCAAAAACAACATAAATAAGGAAAGGATTTAATTTTCAAGGCAAAGAAGAGGCAGGAAATGACCATCTGGGTTCAGTTACAGCTGCAATATCAACATGGTTGGCCTGTTTGTATCCTGGGAAGTATGTACTACAGTGGAATGAAAAAGAAATTCTTTTTGAGGATACTTCTAAGGGAATAGTTCAAGGCTCTCAGACCTAGCAACACTAATGTCAGCTGGTTCAGGAAGAGGAGGTAGCCCTGGGTGGTCAGACATGCTGACTCCTGGACTGTTATTTCTTTGAAGGCTCTTGGAGTCAGAGCAAACTATCTTCTTTGATTTCATACTTTTTTTTTTTTTATGGTTTTAAATTTCTTATGTTCAGTAATTTGGGAGGATTTTTAATGTTATGGGCTTGAACTACAAAAACTGTTCAGGGACTTGTCATGAACAGTAAGTCCTTAACTACAAAGAAGGAGGTTCAGGCTGAGAAAGGAGGACAAAAGCAGAATTTAGTTTCTCACTGCATTCCCTGTATCATCTCCTTTGTCTTATTTTCTGACAGTGTATAGCTCACAGCAGCTGTGTGCAGCTTGAAGTTGAATGAGAGACCAGGGATAATCAAATGCTACAGACAGAAAAAAATAAAAGGAACACAGAAATAAAGGTGCTGTTGAACACTCAGAATCTGAATTGGCCATTTTTCAAGACTATGTACAGGAAACGAAATGTAATTGGTATCAACAACCAACAAAGTCTTCAAAGCCAACAAAAACAGCATCCAGAAAGCTGGAAGTCATCATCTTTGTTGTAGCTTGTTGCACAACAAAGTGAGACTCAAGGTGATACATCAGGATTTGGGAACCCTGGCCAATATGTGTAGTTTTTCATGCAAAACTGCACTAAGTAATGGTAGGTGGAGAAGTACTAAGCCCTGGATTGCACACTGTGTATGTTACAAAACCAGTGGCAATGCTTGTCCTTCAAATTCTTGTTTCCCAGCTGTATGTTTGTGTGCTTCCATGTCGAACCTTTCTTTTTGGGGTGTATGTCTTGATATGCCTATACATCATGATGCCTAAACATCAACCTGCCTTATGGGAACATCTCACCTGCTCAGGCTGTGCATTTCCCTACTGCCAGCAAGGCACAGCTGGAGCAGCTGTCCAATACTCTGGTCTTGCAGTCTCCATGCTAGCAATTCCCATGTCAGACAGAAAATGCAAAACATCCAGATTTTATACTTTAAAATGCTGCAGTTGAATGGCCACTTCCATCATCAACGTAAGAGTGGGGTTGGCTTGAAAGTACCCACCAATCCCTGACCAAATTCAAGTTCCTTTCTGCCTTCTGTACTCAGCCATCCAGATAACACAAGGATTGCCTGTATCACAGAAGCCACAAACTGCAAGAATCCTGTTGCTGCACAAGGAAGAGCTGCCTGCAGATGTTATTCAGGAAAAAGAGCTACAAAGGAAAGGAAGGAGGAAACACTTTTCATGTTCCCCTGTCCTCATCAGAAGGCCTACCCTCATAGAAAAACTTGAACCCTCTGAAGTGTTAACCTATGAGTCTTGGGCAAATTAAGGTGGTCAAAATGGCAAGATACAAAGCAGAAATCCTGCAGAACTGTTAGTGAAGGTAGACTTCCAATACTGAATTTATGTCAGAATCTGAAGAAATCAGCCTAAGTTCTTGGGGCCTCAGTTTCCCCAGTTTCAATATCAAATCTGGAAATGAGTTAACACTGTCAGAATTCTATACAAACATTAATTTATGGGCTCCAAAACCATTGATTATAACAGCCTTTAAAAAATGAAGAAAATTCTTATAAGACATGAAAACTCACAATAGCTATGTTTTCAAATAATTATGTTTATGAACCACAGCACCGAGTCTCGAAATCCATGACACACCACAAAAGGTACTGCAGTGGCATCAAGAGCAACCTCAAGTGGCATTTCCATCAGCCAAACCATATTTTGATGATAAAGCATTACAAACACTGTTCCTAGAATAAATCATTTACACGAACAAATAAAAATAATAACCATCTCAAAAAGCTTTTCCTCAAAGTTGTTTATGACAAGATATTGTTGTTAGTGGTGTCAAAGGGAAGGCAAAAATTATTTAACAACTTATCAAAGCCACTCTGTGAATGGCAAGAATTAAGTACTTCCTCTTTCTCAAATAGGTCAGAATAGACTCTCCCATCAAGCTATACTGAATACTATTTATGAACAATCAGCTTACCCTTCTGGTAACAATGGGGTCTAGCTCCTTAGGATCATTATGGCTGAGAGTCATGAGGTCAGCATTCAGAGTTCTAATACGCTGCAGCCGCAGGCGAATGTATCGTGCAGAAGTAAATTCCAACAGCTTCTCTGAAGGATCGTCAGCGCTAGGCCTGCCATTGATCAGTGACGTGTGAATCTAGAAAGAAAGGCTAGCTTAATCACAAACATAACTGTGATTCATTTACCACAACAAACATCAGTCTGAGAATAAAAACCACAGAACTTAAGCTTGTTTCCCAACAACTCAGGATGGTCACATGTTAAACTACCTGGAGTTCCTTTTATTTCCCCACTCTCTACATGTAGGTAAAATTCCTGCTTCCTGACTCACACTGCTCTGAAACCACCATTATCAGCTCATCATAGTCCCAAATCTCCTGGGCTTTTGTGGAGATAGCATAAGGAGAAAAACCAAGGTAAAGTACCAAGTGAATCCCTAGTTCCTGCAGTCTTCCTCTCCCCCATTGAGATGGAATACATAACTCTGGCCATAAGCCTGGTTTTGTCCTTACAGATTTCTTCTCCATAAATAGAAAGATCTTATTACAAAGCATAATCTGGTCTACACTCTCAATCTGGGGTCATTAATCCTACACCTAGCAGTGACAGGCCTGCACAATCAGCAAGGAGTACTCAGTGATAAGAGAACAAAGTGGGAAGCCACAACACAGATGACAACTGAAAGCAAGGCACTGCCATCACAAATCCATTCCTTTGACCTACATGTTTCTTGCACAATTCCAGTTGGCCCCACTAAGATGACTTTTGGTACCAAGCTGCACAGCTTTTTCTGGCAACAGCCCCTTCCTTCTTTCCAAAACTACTTAGGAACACACAAGGATAGAATCTCCTATGGCCATACAGTTCCTGCTCCATTTTCTGTAAGAAACAGAAAATAATACCCTACCCTACAGGCAGCAAACAAATGTTCACCTGGTGTCCATAACAAACAAAGGGTTATGTTTTGGGCTTGTCAGCTGCATTTCAGAGTGCATGACATATTCTCATTCATGAAGGGCAATTTTGTCTCATATACTACTCTTCAATGTATAGTTTCAACTTTGTCCAGTACTGTCAAATTTTTCCCCTGAAAATACTCCTACATGTTAAAGATTTTTTAATTATTATGTTAAAAAAATCTTAATTCTGTAATGGAGATAGAGGGTCCCTAGAGAGTAACTGTGTTATTTAAAAAACAGACAAACAGAGGCTTGTCATAGAGGTCCCATTCCCAAAATGATAATTTTGACATTTATTGGTTAGCACCCTTCCTTCTTAATATTCTAACATACTGTGTTCAAAGATTTCTTTGAATCACTTTTCTGATAGCCCATCCATTTTCCAACTGCAGAGTAACAGCTATTAAAACCAAAACATTTTCCAGGTCTGATCCTGCAAATTAGCACCACCTTGTATAACACTCAGCTCTCACAGAAATACAGAGAACTCTTCTAGTCCATTTCCTATGCTGAAGCAGGATTTACTAGAGTTTCGTTAAATGTTTGACCAATCTGTTTTCAAAGACCAGTGTCGGTGCTGAATTTACAATTCTCCAAGGCAATGTATTCCAGGCCTTTCCAGCTTTATTGTTAGAAATGCTCCTAATCTCTAAACCATGTTTTCTGTTCTTGGATCCTGTCACAGACATGCAGAAGAGATTTTTCCTCCTCGTACCCATGTTTTATACAGCTGAAAACTGAACATGCCCACCACATCTCAAACTGTTCTCTTGAGGCAAACTGGTTGTGACATATGCATTCAGAAGTCATGTTTTCTGCTGGGAATTACAAAGCAGACCTGTTTGTCAAATATTCAAGTATCACTGCCCTCCTTTTGCTGAAAAAATTTTAACACAAATGTACTCAACTATAGACAAACACAATTTCAGCATGGAGCACCACATCCTACTGTCATTCACGTTTCAGTACTGATGTAGAATTTGCTGGGCTCACTGCAAGCCTTTGATTTCCTCAACAAAGAGAGGAGGACCCAGACACAGCACTGGAATTTCTAACTCTTTGCCTTTTATCACCAGAGATTTAAAGACCCAGAAAAGCCTGTCACAACCAGTAGGCCTTACCTCCCATGTGTCACATGCCACTTCATTTTACAGTCTTTCCTGCCTGATATATACTCTCACTACTCATAAGTAGTGCCTTCAAGTAATGACATGAGTCACTTTTTTACTCCAAAGTTAAAAGCTTGAACAGTAGGAATTCTACTGTCTAGAAATTCTACTAGTAGTGTCATACCTGAAATCCCTATTTGTGCTTGGTCTTTGCATATTAAGTGCTTTAATTAATTTTGAGCTTAACATTTTTAAATTGAATGTTAAAATTAACCCATCAGCCCAGGTACACTAATCAAGTTTTTATGGTCTTCCTGTGTTTACTGTATACTTTTACAAGTGTTTTAAGATGTGTTGGATGTATTTTTTTTATGTTTTACTTGTATCTTGGTTTCAAGGCAGATTTTAAAAAACCCCAGTTGCAACGGACAGCCCAGCCCCCATGGCCGTACCCTGTAGGCACCTGACCCTTATCTCAACTAATATCACCCCTCTGACCAGGAAGAGCCATTGGTGGACGGAGATGGTCTGTCAAAGGGAGAGCACCAATCACCTTGAACCAAAGGGGTGGGCTGTGGGCAGACTGTGGGCGGAGCAAAAGCTATAAAAGGGAGCAAAACAAAGACACACCCTCTCATTCTCCCTTCCTCTCCAGCTTGCTAAGTTCAGTGCTGGAGAAACCTACCCCTTTTTAGGGGCTTTTAGATATAGATTTCTTTTTGACCAGCCTAGACTGCAAGTTTTTTTTGTTTTGTTTTTTTTTTTTCTCTACCTGAGGTTCAGAGCTGCCTTAAGCCTAAAAGCTCCTGAATCCCTGCGCTCCTGGGGCATACCTCCTGAGCCACTAGGATCCCAAATTTTTATATTTTGTTAGTTTTTGCAATTTTTCAATTTTTCTGTTTTAATAAATTGTTTTAATTTCTACAAAGAGTTGTCTCATTCCTCACAAGTAGAAATTCTGTAATACACTTAAATCGTTATAGAGACTGTAGAGGAATCTTTCCAAGCAGAAAAAGAGAAAAACAGTAGGGATATTGACTAAGATACTAAAGAAGAAATATCATGATTCTCCTTGCACACTGTTAAATTTGGCTAATACATTGCTTATATAAGCTTATACACCCTGATATTTCTGTATTATATTTTTTTAGCTTACTTGTCCTTCATAATTCAAGACCATTTTCAAACTGCACCTTAAGCCATGCAATTCACCATGAGTTCTAAACTGATTATGTAAATTGCCAGAAGCAGATCTTCAAGCAGTATATAAATCAGGCAAACAGAACTAGCAGTCGGGCAGCTATATCTCTTCAAACCTGTGAAAAATCTAGCAGCTAAACTGGCAAAATGTCTGATTTGACAAAATATGTTATTAATGACATCCATATTTAGATATGTTGTCTTTTTACCCTAACAGTTATTTCATATCAAGACTCTCCAAACAGATGGCAGAGAACTGAGATGCTAACATGCTGGATACAAGGCAGGCACATACAGAGATCAGCTTTCAGGATTCATACTGGGCCACTCTTAAATTCAATAGATTGGTGATAACAAATTACAAATCCCTAAATACATGTATTTTCAAAAGAGTTCCAAGATTCACTAATGCAGGTTGTGAGATATTCCGTGCAGGGAATACTCCTGTCTGACAGACAATCCAGTTACAAAGGAGCGGCCTGTCCTTTGTGAGTCACAGCTTTTATGCATGTGTGTTTATCTGCTGGAGGGCAGGAAGGCTCTCTAGAGGGATCTGGACTGGCTGGTTTGCTGGGCTGAGGCCGTTGGATGAGGTTCAACAAGGTCAAGTGCTGGGTCCTGTCCTTGGGTCACAACAACCCCAGGCAGTGCTACAGGCTGGGGTAGAGTGGCTGGAAAGCTGCCCAGCAGAAAAGGACCTGGGGGTGCTGGCTGGCAGCAGCTAAACCTGAGCCAGCTGTGCCCAGGTGGCCAAGAAGGCCAATGGCACCCTGGTTTGTATGAGAAATTGCATGGCCAGCAGGGCCAGGGCAGTGATTGTCCCCCTGTACTCAGCAGTGGTGAGGCTGCACCTCACATCCTGTGTTCACTTCTGGGCCCCTCTGTTCAGAAGGACATTGAGGTGCTGTAGTGTCCAGAGAAAGGCGACGGAGCTGGTGAAGGGTCTGGAACACAAGACCTATGAGGAGCAGCTGAGGGAGCTGGGGTTGTTCAGCATAGAGAAAAGGAGGCTCAGGGGTGACCTTATGACTTCCTGTAACTACCTGACAGAAGGCTGTAGCCAGATGGAGGTCAGCCTCTTCTCCCAGGCATCAAGGAATAGAACAAGAGGAAATAGCCTCAAATTGTGCCAAGGGAGTTTTAGTTTGGAAGCAAGGAAAATATTTTTCATGGAAAGGGTTGTCAAGCTTTGGAGTAGGCTCCCCAGGGAAGTGGTAGAGTCACCATCCCTGGAGGGACGTGTAGATGTGTCACTTTGAAAACATAGTTTAAGGGTGAAGTTGGCAGTGCTGAGTTAATAATTGGACTCAATGACCTTAAAAGTCTTTTCCAACCTGAAAGATTCTGTGATTCTCCATAGTACATAGAAATTTAATTCTGCCATTTTTTGTATTACGCTTTTCTATCACTGCACTCAGAAAAAACCCCAATGTTTTGCATAGTGTAGCCCAATTAATTATGTGTGCCATCAGGAACAATGAATGAGAAGAAAATGTCCCTAAATTGAATTTCTGGCATCCCTGGAGCTGGAGTTGTATGGCCTACTAAAAGTAGATTACAAGAAACACTGTTCATATACAGTCAAACTAAGGGTTTTCTGGTTAATTGTGTGGAGAGACAAGTTCAGGTTTCTTTGTTCCATCTGATCTGTTGGTTCTATGTTGATTATGTTGATCATATGCTCACAACACTGCAATAAGCATTTTATTAAAGTAAATGGGACTTTACTGAATTCCACTGGTTTTTTCCTTGCTGCTAATTTTAATTTTACATGAATGGCTACATACAGTCCAATCTTTTTAAAACCAAGAAATAAAAACATATTGATTTCTATGAAGCTAGGAGTTACTAGCATTCTCCATGGGATAACTCCACACATATTATCACAGTCATACACTATAGCATTCACGATGGAATAACTGCTGGTTTTAATGTATCATTTCATTATGTGGCTGCCTCTTTGTAATAAATTACACAAGTACCGTGAATAGTTTGCTAAAAGAAAGAACAATCAACAGCAAGGCTGCACAACTCATAGCTCTTTTAATTATGCTACATCCTTGAAACAATGCCAAGGCTTGTTTAGGAGTTCCAGCTGTGCCAAGCACTTCAACAGTGTTTGCAGCTTTATCTCACACAACCAGGTGTTCCTAACACAGGAGTTTTCTCTGCTAAATGAAAAAACTGGCAGAACACAGAGCCTCTGTTATAGCTTTTTGGGATAAAGGAACTAATAATTCACAGCTAATTGCTACCATCAAATTATATGGAAAGAGAGAACAAAGAGTTTAATACTGGGAAGACACAGAGCCAAAGACGTATTTCACCCCAACATTAAGAAGTTTGCTATACTAGTACGTGATGTAAAGATAATGTTATTAAAGAAGAATAACAGATGATCTGGTAGTGCTGAGGGTGATGAACTTTGTAACTGCAATTCAAATGTTTCCAAACTGCTATCAGTCCATGTTCTTAATCACAAACTGCAAGTACAAAAACAAAGATACCTCTCCATGTTCCAGGGGAACTAGTCTGGAATAATAGGAGGTGCAGATCACTTCATCATCTCTCTTGTAAGTTGGAGGCCCAATTCTTGGTGTAATATTGTAACGAGTTAAACATTCAGTATCACTAATTGCATAGTACTGCCATGGTCTGAACTCCGTGCCATCTATGGAGCGTTCCAAAATCCAGTTTCCAGGTCGTGGAGCATTAGCAGCTTTGATGATGACATATGCAACTTGAAAGACCTGAAAAAAATGCAAGAAGAAAATTTTAACACTTCATTGTACTGTAAAAGACCACCAGAAGCCAACTGGATAGTAAATTTAAATTTTAAAAGCAGTATACGGTTTGCCTGGGAAGAGGGTAGAATTTGGTACAGTAACTCTGGATAAATTTTTTGCACAAACATTCAACAAGAGAGGTCCATCTAATTGTGTCCAGGGCATCAGTCTGTGCTGATGTAATAGCCGAAATCTATATCTATACTGCACATTTCAGTGTTAGCTGGGTACAAAAATCTGTGGGAAATGTTTAGCCTTTCTGAACCACTGAGGACTTCAAAATCTGGGTTTTGGTTGGGTTTCCTTGTTTGGTTTCTTGTGCTTGGTTGTTTGTTTTTGTGGGGTTTTTTACAGATGTAGCCCAAAAAACTCTTTGTTTTACAGTTTAACAGGGAATGAAATCTTCTCTGCAATAGCATTTCTGATAAACTTCTTAGACCCTGTGTTAAAAATAATCTTTGCATTCCAAATTCATCCTGTATTGAAGTTATTTCAAGTAGCAGCAGACTATTACAGACACTGCCAAAAATACACAGAGATAAATAAGCTGAATGTGACAAAAATAAGCATGATAAAAAAGGTAATATTCTTAAGTAAGGTTAAGAGGTATATGAGCAATGCAGGTATCTTGAATATTTTTCTGACAATCCAAAGCGAAATCCTCATCCACACAAGAGCACTTCTGTGAGTAGGCAGGGCAGTAATTAAGTTCATATCATCTCTTAAATTACCTTGTCATGGCAGCCAGCCTACCTGCACTGGCCACCCAGCTCACTACAGCATCAGACACGAACACTGAAGTGCACTTACAGCAAAGCCACCGTGTCATCCCTTACTCAATACCTACTACATCACCTCACTCAAAAAGGCTGGATTTGCAAATTCATAAGACTTCTATACAGGAGTTTAATGTTTCATATACACTGGAATAACAAGCCACATTTAGATGAAAGAAAAACTCTGTATGATTCAACCATCTCAGAGAAATGTATTCCCACCTGAGCAGACTGCCTGGTTGGCTGCTGTTATCATCATAATTCCTGTCTGCATGTGCAGTGTTAATACTATGTTGAGCTCCAACTGGCTACAATCAATTCTTTCATCCATTATAAATTTAAATTTTTAGGTTTTGAGGTTTTTTTCTTGCAATACAGTTTAAAGCCAGAGCAAGAACAATATTTGCCACATGAAAGCAGGTTTTGATTTTGCCAAATGGGGAAATAAACTCACAAAGATAAATAGTAACTGCATTGTATATGCAGTTCAGGAAACTACTTTTGAAACAAAGCATTATTTAAGTGAACAAAGCTTTGATTAGGAGATCTTGCACACATAAGAAAGAAAAAACATTGGTGATACTTATCTTCAAATGATTTACTACATATAATATCTTAATAAAAGTAAAACAATTTTACTTTTTTATTAAAATCAGACAGAACTTAAACTACAATATTCACTTGGTTTGACTTTCTTTACAGGCACTCCAGTTTTATCCTTTTAAGACATCAATCAGATAAAACCAGAACATTTCTAATTGTTTCAATAAGTATGAAAATTTACAGAAAATTAGGATTTTACTGTGATGCTTCAGGATTGCAAGCAGATGCAAGCAAAAGGAGAAGCCAGCTCACTCTTTAGTCAGTCTTACAGTCTTAGAAATAACATTTCTCTGAGGTCTGTGAATCCTCTTTTATTCAGCGCAGTCTTAAAATTTGATCAAAGTGAATATCAAGAATTATAATCCAGCTTCCATGAAGAGAAGAGCCCCTTTTAAATAAAACCTACATCATGCCAACAATCTCGAGTGGAAAAAATAAAAGCCAAAATACATGGTTTTAACAGAACAAAGTACATCATTTGGGCAGACTTCAAGCCAAACAACTATATTCCCTACACACAACCTGGATTTCATTGTTCAGTTAGTGGTATTGAGTTAAATACCCCTTTTGCACTCAGTTATGCACAAGCAGAATCTGGTGTATTATAATTTCAGTACTCAAAACCTGAAGACACTCGTATGTGACAGGAGTTGCTTGTATGGGTATTTTCTCCATCACATATGAGAACTTCACAAAACTATTAAAACTAGAGTTTTATTGACTGGGCTTAGAAACAGCTATGCACTTCCAAGTTCCTTTGAAGTCAGTAATCTTTCTCAAATGCATAAAAGATGCAAGACTGGAACCCAAACTTTTTTCAAATACCATGGTAGAAAATCTCCCTCAAAAACTCTCATATGTCCTTTATTTATTTATTTTTCTTCTCTGCTTGTCATCAACTAAACTGCTTCCCTACTTATTACACAGTTGGCTGAACAACAAATGATCTACTTTTGATTACATTGAGATTTTTCAAGACCCATTATAGTGTGCAGCTGATGTGGCTAGTTTTAAATCCAGTTCCAACTAGTAACAATGAGCTATCTTTCATCACAAACCAACTGCTGCAGGAAAAGGTATTCATGAGAGTATGCAAATTAAACTTATTTTAAATATCAAGTTCCTTGGTGAGGGGGGAGTGAAGGGAAAAGCCAGTTAAATATTAACATTTTCACAGCAACTGTGCACAAATTCATTGCACAATTCAATAAATTCAATCTCTTCTCAACGCTTCCATTTACACACAAGTTCACAGGTATCCCATTTTACTTCACAGGTAAATTCACAAGATAATAAATATCAACAGCTTCAGGAAAATTTGTCAGTCCCTGAAATAATGTAGGTTAAATAAATAAATTAAGGATTTTGTATAAATGCTCTCAGACTCAAGAAGTCACAAGACAACCTACCAGTAGGAGCTTTATTCTCAGGGACTGTGTTTCCAAGCAAGGGAATGAAGCTGGAAGGGACCAAGGTGTCCACAGTGTACACAGATTAATATCTTTCAAGGAATGTCTGTAGATAGGAGTTTTGCAGACCTCATATCCCACAGCCTCCGCACCCCACAGTGGGCCAAGAAGTCCATGTCATGCCAACTGATTTTCCTTTGAGCACATTTTACAGAATTTGACTTTTACAAATTCTTCAGGTTCGAATATCACCAAAGGCAGTTTCTTATCACTTTCCACATTCATTCAGTGCTCACCAACCAGCCATGTGATAAACCTGAGCAAGAGCTAATGATTTGTACACTTTAATTTGACTGTATAACTTTCTCAGAACTAATTTCCTTATTGAACTACAAGGGTAAAAAGGGCAAGTCAAAGCAAGTTAGCAATTCCCAAGCAAACACAGATTAAAAGTGTCATTTTACAGGCATTTCAGTCCTGATTGTTAAGATCAGCCAAATAAACTTGTACTAAAAAACCTCTTCTTGATAGCTGCAATGCCAATAAAACAAGAAATTTCTGCTTTAATAAGACTTTCTAGAAATCTTGTTTCCCTGAATGCAGATCCAGCAACACCAAGTGCATCATTCTTGAATACTGTCAGAGTAGACTACATGAAGGGATGTATCTCAGCTTATACTGTTCACAGAAATATTGTTTTAAGAGATAAAGACAGCTTCAGGCTCTTAGACACTGTGAAGCCTAGCAATTGTTTGCAACATTTTGCTCTCACGATTCTGTGATGTTAAAAGCACAAAATACACTAAATCCAGCAGAACTTCTAGTCTCATTAATTATCTTTCTGTTAAGATTTTGATTCATTATGTGCAAACCTTAATTTGGAATAGAAGGAAAATTCAGTTTACACAAGAAATTTTTTGTAAGCATGTACAGATGAACACCCTGAATCTTGCATCATCAGTTTTACAAAGCCACAAAGGGCTTTTAAGGAAGCTTGCCACATAAAATTCATTAACATTAGTCCTGTGAAGCCAACAGAACAGCATTTTTTTACATCAGTAAACCATGTATCTTTACAGAAACCTGTTCTTGCCAGTTCATTTCAAGATGAAAGCTCTGGAAAAGTCATATTATAATATTTACATTCCTTTTCACTTTGCAATAGCAGAAACTGCAAATTACTCTTACATCAGCCTCTGAGTGGTAATCCAGTACTCATAGAATATTCATGAGCTATGACTTAATCAGAAGTGGAGTTGTTTTTTCAACTTAACTTAATACTATGGGTCTTCCAAGAAGAACTAGTCTTGCTTTGCAGTTCAAGAACTTTTTGATATACAAATAGCCTTTCTGCTACACCAAGGAAACAGAGTACATTTAAGTATCTTTAGAAGTCCGAAGCATGGTAATAAAACTGAGGTAAGTAGTCTTTGTTTAATGGTGTCACAGAGTAATATTTTACAGCTGGCTCAATCACACCACTTAAGTGTATCATAGCCAGGATTTATTAGAATTGTAATTTCACCCTGCAACTGCCCAGAGGAGTCAAACTCAGGCAAAAAATGCTGTTTTTATAGAAAACTGCTGCTGTGTATTTCTTTCTGTAGAACTACCAGTGTAGGAAGCACAAGGTCATAAATCAAATCCTAGTGTCTTTCATATCAATCCTACACCTCATTGCTAAACTACTCTTTCCCCAGTTCTGGATCATTGCCATAAATTTAATGGAAAGGGGGAGGAGGAGGCAGTGGTGTGGGGTGTGAGAAGGAAATACTATCATACATCTGGATCCTGGAAAGACCGAAAGGCACACTAGAATAAATGTACCTAGTTGTCATGATGTATATGAGCTAGAAAATCATGACGTAAGCACTAACCTTACAAAATGCTATATTAGCTATACATAGCACAGATTCTGCAAAGGAGAAAGATAAAACCAGCAATTTCCATACTGATTTTAGTAGCCAGCCCTCTTTTTGTACTGAGACCTCATCAAACTACTCTTTAATACAGCTGGTTTTAGACTAAATAGACTAAGTACAAGGTAGAATATTAGCCGAAAGAATATGCTCTATTCCCTTCAACTTGGAGCCAAGAGATGAATACAGTCATATAGGTTCACCTAGGGAAACTGGAGTGGAGTCAGTGCTCACCAGCTAAGGGAATCTTCCCCATATTTGCCAGCCAAGGGTATGTTTCAGCATTTGCCAACCCCATTGCTTTGATTATATCTCTAAACTCTACATTGGTAATAATCCCAAGGAACAATCAATTCCTCTTATTCCTAGAATTTCTGGTAATTGCAAAAGAAACCCATAAATAATGACCAGATGTTAATTTTTCACATCACAAAGAGGTGTGAATATATTCTCTACTCTGGCAAGGAAAGTTGAAGGACTTGTTTACTTTAATACGGTACTTGACAGATATAATGCACAAAGCTTGAAATGTAAAAAAAAAAGTACCAGGGCTGAAGTTATACTGAACACAGGCACTGACTTCCAGAAATATTTTTCTGAAAGTTCCAGAAGACTATTTTAACTCGTTCTGAAACAAATATATGAAGTAAACAATTACTAAAATCACTAAGATCCTTCATATGCTTTTCTTTTGTGTTTTCTTGAGTTGTGCTGACTCGCTTAAAGTAAGCACACCAAGTCAGCTCTAATAACTCACTGACTTCAAGCAATCTCTATTAACCAAATCCTTTCTCACAGAGCAGTAATTTACATTCAGTTTGCATAGCCCTAGATGCCTTCTCTCTCTCAAACTCTCTAGGGAAAACACAGAAGAAAGGCCCCTTAGGGGAAACTTTTCAAATCGAATTAGTGAAACTGAGCGTGGGTCAGGAGAGGAAAGATATGTATTTGTTGAAACATCAACAGCACTATGACTGGAGAATAAAAGATTCAGAGGGCAGATCAGCTGGTCTGTTTCCAAAGTGAAATTGTTCTAGGAGGATAAAAACTAAGGCATCCCCTCCTCCTTCATTTTTCCTTCCTGTTTGTCCATTTACAAACCAAACACAAAGCTAACTCTTCAAACAACACAAAAATCCTATCCAAACCTTCTGTCACTGACAAAAGACACCCTGTGATTATTTTCCTAACAGTTCTGCTTTCTAATTAAAGAGCAAACTAGGCACTTGCTTAACCTATGCTTTATTTGAAAACATCAAAGTTAAACCTTCTGTTTTATCTTTAAAATAACTTTCAGGAAGGGTCTACAAATCCTGCAAAAGCTTCTTACCAATTCTACACCTCAAGTATGCATTTTTCAGTACATAATAGTTTCTTCTTCCAGAGTTTGGAAGCATCCCCATATTAACAAGGAATTGTTGAGCTATGATTTTCAAACAACTTAGGTAGGCCAGCACATAGATCTGTTCAAAGCAAAACAACAAGAAAAAGCCAAGAAAAATATTTCTTCACCAATTATTTTGTCTTTTCTTGGAGCATGGTAGGAAACTTCTGATTCTCGTATGTCTAGCAGACATCTGCTAATAAATTAGCAAATGCTCTCTACAGTTTAGCAGCCTCCTGTCTAAGAATGATAAATCCCTCCAAATTTAGCCATACAGAGTGGCCAAAACAGAGGAAGTAAGTTTTGCCCAGAGAGTTCCAAGCTCCCCAGGGTCACAAATCACTGTTTCAGAAATATAAACACTAACTCTGCAGAACAGCTGACAGCAAAAGTTCCTAGAAGATATAGTTTAGAACATTTCTTCCCAGATTCCATCCAACAAGATGGTGATCAGAATCAGTCAGATGCATCCTCACATAAATTGTGTATTTTGGCCAATACCCTGAAAACATTGCTTTTTAAAAAGAAGTCCTTGAAAACACAGACTTCAAGTAACTTTTAAGAAATAAAAGGTGGAGGAAAATAGTATCATCGGACTCCTGGGGAAAAGACAGAAGGGTGAGGAAAAGACAGAAGGGTGAGATTGAGGAAAGTTACCAAGACAAAGGAATTAGTACAGATGGAATTGGTTACCAAGAAAGAACATGGATGAGAGTAAAAACTCTTATCCACACAAACACAATTGTTATTGTGCCGTAAGTCACTTCCATTCCAGTCTGACAGGAATGAAACCTTCAAGATGCTTGAGAACAATAATTGAAAACCATATCTGTTTAAAATAAGTTCATATTAACTTTTAACTATCCATATTTAACTAAAGTGCTACTAAACAGTTAACTGCTACATATCCTACCATCTAAACACAGTGGAGCTGCAATCAATTGTATTGGCTTGTATCCTACATCCATTTAATGACACTCACGTAAATGTTACTCACCTGCCTTAAATCCAAGGTGATGGTGACCCAGTGGTATTGCCTTCCATTCTGAATGCTGGGACTCTGCCACCAGTTATTGGTACCATCGATTGCACTGGAAATTGGGTGCTGCTCTGTTTCAAAGCAAAATAATTAAACATCTCTTGAAAATAAATCTTTGAATTTTTCTGACCCAGCACATTTATATCACACGAACCACAATCTCTTCCTGTCATAAAGAAGTAAAAGCTGAAATCTGCCCTCAGACAAAAAGGTTGTCATTGGATCTTGCAGTTCTCAATGGTGATACACGGTGCTCACACTCTCTGTCAGCCCTTTGCTCCAGGGTAATTGCACTCACATAGTAGAGAGACTAAAACTAAAACATATTTCACTCCAATACACTCTGTATTCAAGGGGAAAAGTTAAAAAAAAGACACAAACCCATGAAACAAACAAAATCCGAAACACATGAAGCTTGCCTTTGGGATTGGCACTGTGACGGTCACAGACGCGGCACTGGGCGTTGCGCAGGGGCCGTCCGGGGACGTGCTCCACCAGTTTGCAGAACATCTCTGGTCCCTTCTCCCCACAGGTGGCATTGGTAGAGATGTGAGCATTGCTGGCCAGGTTCAAAATGGCAGGGAACAGGCCTTGAAAGAAATAATGTTTATCAGCCACATTGTAAGGCATGCAAAGTTGGCACCCTGACAGCAGTATCCCTGTTATTTCACTCCACATTTGGATGCTTTATGCTGAGGAACACATGAGTTTGCAAACCAACTCTCCCAGTTACTAAAATTCTCTTGCACTGTGAATTGATCAAAACCTGGGGGACAAGTGGCCCATGGCCAGAATCAAAGAGGGATTGCAGAGCACGCACTCAGCTGGTACAGAAAACAGCATTTAACACAAGCTCTTTGCAGCAGCAACACCACTGGCTGAACAGGACACTCCAGACTTGAAAGATTTAAGGACTGAACTTTAGACCTTTGCTACAGGCTTATTCTGTAGTCTCTGTAAAGTCTAAGGGATATTTTGCTTGCCACTTATTAATCTTTACACAAACACCTCACTGTAATTTCAAATAGTTTTGCCATTATGCAGTGGAGTAATGTAACAACAAAGTTTCAAGATTACTGCAACCAGACCAGGAATCCTTTGCTTTTTTCTAAAAGGAGCAAAGTTTTACTTCAGTTTGAAGGCTACTGATAAAATTTTGGGAATACTGTATGTGACAGAAATTAAGCACAGCTTCTCAGCAATGTTTTGATCAGCTTCCAGGTGTTTCTCATGAGCTAAAAAGCTTCTGTTTCTTGCATGGTTATGGTGTAACAGAGATACTCCATTTCCAGTCAGAAGCAACTCTGAAAAAGAAGTAATTTTGGAAAGAGGAGTCCTGTCTTTAGAGATTAAACCCAGTGGGCTAAAATCAAAGCTAGAGGCTTGGTATGGCACATTAAAAATGCCACAGGAATTGCTGGTGTTGCAATAGTAAGGTATTAAAATCACATTTTTCTTCTGTTAAAAGGAAATCTGGAAAAAAAAATCGAGCCATATTTATCAAAATATATGCCTTTTTCACTAGTAAAACTGTATGAATTATTTTACTTCATTATCTACCATATACATCAAAACAGATTGCAATATTAAAGTTTTGCTTTCCTTAGCTGTTTATGCATATAAATATCTCAAAGGCAGGTGCCAAGAGGATGGTTCCAGGCTCTTTTTAGTGCTGTTCAGCAACAGGACAAGGAGCAATGGCCATAAACTAAAACAGAAGTTTCACCTCACCATGAAGAAGAACTTCTTTACATTGAGGGTAGCAGAGCACTGGAACAGGCTGCCTGGGGAAGTCATGGAGTCTCTCTCTCTGAAGACATTCAAAACCCACCTGAACAAGTTCCTGTGTAACCTGCTCAGGGTGACCCTGCCTTGGCAGTGGGGTTGGACCAGATGATCTCCAGAGGTCCCTTCCAACCCTAAAAATTCTGTGATTCTGTGATCTCAACAAGGCTACATTAAATATTCCTTTAAAGTGTCTTTCCCCAGTAATTGCATTACCCTAGAAAGCCTGGCAAAAAGTTTCAGTGGTATTCAAGACTTGCCTTCAGCTATTGAAAATTTGGCTACCAAATTCTACACCACAGTATGAATAACAAACAGTGTGTTTTCAATTGTGCTATACTTGAAATTTAATAGGAGGGAGATGGAGCTTTTTATTTTTTTGAATCCTGACTTCATTGATGTTAAATCCAGACTAGGTCAGATGCCTTGTTCTCATTATACCTAAATCTGATGCAGATGAGGATGCTGAAGACATCTTATTGACCACTCTAGTGGAGCTCTTCTGCCAGGAAGAGGTTTTCTGCACAGGCTTCTCTCCCCTCATGCAGTTCATGTGCAGGGTAGCTCCAGATGTAAAGATGGAGGCAAAGCAGAAATTCTGCCCTCTGTTTTCCTAATGGACAAGAAAGTTCAGTGGTGGAAGAGGGTTTCCTTTTTAACACTACTCTGCAATGATATAAATTTTTTCTTATTCAGTATTCATTATTATTTGTGCAGGGGACTATGAGCCTGTCTTCAAGAGATATCCATTACTTCTCAGGTCACCCATTACCTTCACTCACATTACACAGTAGCCCTGCCATTTCTTTCCAACATCATTTGCTACAGTGAAATAATTTGCCTCCAATAACCTTCAGTCAACAGACTTGTGCCAAAGGAATAGAAAAGCTATCTTATGATGAGTTCTTCAGGTCCCAGAGAGATAAAAAAGAGCATTTCAATCCAAGTGAGTTGCACTGGAGTTTTGCCCCAGGATCCAAACAAAAAAAGAAAGAGGTTGTTAGCTTCATCTGCAAAGTACTGCATCTCTTCAAATCCTAGCTGATTATGTTCACCTCTGAATCTCTTTACCACAACTAAATTTTAAGGCAAACTGCAGAAGTGCAGCCACTGATTTCAGGGAAGATCAAGAATAGTGTAGGAGATAATTTATTAGGAAACAATAAGCATCTGCAACAAATGAAATGGAAAAAAGGCAAATTTCAAATAGGACAAGGAGCAATGTGAGTTGCATCTTCAAAGAACATTGTTCCTCTTTATTCTTTTACTAAGAAACAGGAACTCAGAGTTACGAGTTCAAAAGCTCTAAGATGCTGCTCTTCAACCTCCCTTCTCCCTCACTTCTCCACCCTCCAGCCCCCCACCAAAAACCAGAAAACCAAACATCTGGTAAGATATATTTTTATGCCTTGTAGGAAGCAGTAGGTATGATAAAGATGAGCAACCACAGAATGAGTCACTTAAAAGAGCCATTTACAGATAAACAGGTGACTGTCATCATAGCCTGGTGTGAAATCCAAGTGGCCATAACAGACACAAAACTCCATCAGAAGATACCATTAAACTGAACCTTTAGCAAATTATATTTGCATTTTTAAGGACATCACAGCATCATTTAGTCCTTAGGAAAGGACCTCAGAGATCATAAAGTCCAACCTTTGACTGATTACCACATTGTCAACTAGACAGTGACACCAAGTGCCACACCCAACCATTTCTTGAATACCTCCAGGGACCGGGACTCCACCACTTCCCTGAGCAGTCCATTCCAATGTTTAGCAACTCTTCCCATGAAGAAATTCCTCCTGAGCTCAAACCTGAATCTCCCCTGGAACAGCTTAAGGCTATGTCCTTTCATCCTATTGCTTGTTGCCTGGGAGAAGAGGCCGACCCCCACCTGACTACATCCTCCTTTTCAGGTAGTTGTAGAGAGTGACAAAAGCCTCTTCTGAGCCTTCTTTCCTCCAAGCTAAACAACTCCAGCCCCTCTCAGTCACTCCTCATAGGACTTACGCTCGGGACCCTTCATCCATTTAACTTTCAGTTTTCTATCTAAAGTACAGCACAAATGATAGATTGAAGGGGAGTTATGATCTTATTCCCACCAGTAAGGAAGGCAATTGCTCCATGCAAAACCACCACTGGTAGTCTTTATCACTGCTGAGCTATCAGGCTCCATTATCATATTAGGCAACTGTAGTTCTGAGCCAGGCTTGAGAGACAGCAACAGATCCATATGGATCTGTACCAAATCCAGCACTAGACTTCTCAGCTCACTAATCTGGTTTGATTGACTATATTCTATTTGTAAAAGTACCTTGCAGCTAACTTTGCACTTAAGTGCTTGTTACTTCAGTTTTCCACCATCAGACCCATCTCTGTTTTGGATTTACTGCTCAGCATTTTGCAAGAGACTGTGGTAGTCCTGAGAAAAGCTGGAAGAATTTTTAAATTAAACTCATTTACTTCTAACTGCTGGCCAGCTCTTTTCATGGTAAGGCGAACTCTTTCTCTTTTTTCCAGCTACTCTGATGCTCATTTGCCTCAAACCAGGGATTCTCACACACCCCAATGCCAGAAAATGAAGTGTATAGATGTTAATTTGACCTTGAGAAAGAATAACAACGGGTTTACTACAGCTCAGCACAAAAGCTGAGTACAATGTTTTCATTAGGTGTTCAAGCAAGCTGCTCTCATTTGTGAGGATTTGGTTTTAGCCAGATGCATGACTAAAACTCAGTGAGAGAGAACTGAAAATCTGAGAGGGCATGGTCAGAATTATGTCATTCAGAGCTTTCTGACAGAGACAAAACACTCCAAGCTCAGAGGGAGTGGAGGGAATTACATCCCTAGTAAGGTGACCTGCAATGTGGATAGGGCAGAATTTGTCACATCCACACTCTACAATGTTCAATCCTTCAGGAAATGACAAGAACTAATTCAGAGGTTAGGTGGATTTGCTGTATGTATAGCTCAGCAGGCAGAACTTATGGTGAAGGACATAGCATTAGTGTTTCAGCAAAACTCAGGAAAAACCTTGTTCATAATGAAGCCAGTTGTAACATTTTTAAACGATGAACGGTTGGTCAGCATGCAGTATGCCAGGGGAAAAGAAGACAGGCAAAGAGCTTTAAGGTAGATGAGACAATTTCTATTTTATGTGCTTCGGTGTGCCTATTGACTCTGATTCTTCAAAATGAATGGGGACAGGTGGAGCATGCAGCCTATTGGGGCAGTCTGAGTTTGGCAGAATTTTATTAGTTTGTAATAAAAATGTAAGTGTTGTAACTTTATTAACTTTACTAATTTGCAGTGTTGTAATTATTTTCAAAGTACTGATAATTCACACAGGTCATCATGGATTGCCTGAGTAAAAGACAACTCTAGCCAGGACAGCTATCCCTCTATTGTAAAGTTAATGGCCCAGCATACAGCCTACATTTCTTTGGGAATTATTCTACTTTAAACCACATTATACAGAAGTCCTCATGAGCTCCTTGTTGCTGATGTAAATATCATCTTCCCTGGAGACTCAAGTTAATTCTTTGCGGGTTTGTAAGCTTTTACTTTGTTACATATACAGACTACCAAGCACCCTGAAATTCTCACCAAGAAGCATTTCAAGGATGTGGGACATGTCCAAGATTCTGGCAACTCCAGCTGTGGCCAGTGCATATCTGTTGTTTCATTCTGGATACACCTGATTCACTGCACACGAGAAGATCACAGTACTTATAATCACTCCATAGTACTTATGCAATGGGTCTGACACACCTGGGGCTTACTGAGCATTTTGTCCAGCTCAGATATCCTGAGCATGTAAAGCAGCATCACTGCAGTCCAACAACACTAGATCTATTCTCCATGCTGAGCCCATAGCACATATCCATCACTAAATGCAAATATGAAAATCACATACATTTGTGTGCCATCTATCAAAGGCTTTTTAGACGTATTTTTTTCCCTTCCTTCCATTTAGGTTTTCTCAATGTAGGATCCTTGGCTGCATTTTGTACAGCTAGATCTGAATGAAACCCCAATTTCATTTTCTGATTAATGATTCTTTCAATCAGAAGATAAATAATATTTCATCACTGTTCTGTTTTGGGTAGAAGGTAAGCGGATTTGTGCACTTCGGCAAAATGCATGCATGATCTGTGGTTTTGACCATGTTTAACTGTATGAATTTTCACAATGTGACAGACAGGGTAAAACTACTTTTTACAGATGGTACATGAAGAAAGGGAGACAGACCCCGGAATAAAAATCTTCCTTGCAGAGGCATAGCTGATAAAAATAATTTCTTTTACAAACACAGTTGTACAAACAGAAGGATGCACATGAGAGTTCTGCTTTACATGGGCTTCACCACATCACCAAATATGTTCAATAAGCACAATAAAGACAATAATACATTTTGATATCCAAATCAACACAGTAAGGATGGCAAAACTCTTACAATAAGGCCACATCTAAGACAGTTTCCTTCTGAATACAGATTCACTGATCTGCCTGATATTTCTTGGAAGCTAACTAAATTAAGGAGTTTGTTGGGGGTTTTTTTTCAAAGAAGACAAACTGATGGGAAATTAACACAAAAGAATATATGAAACAAACCAAGAACTGAGTCCAGAAAGTTTTTTGGATTGTTCATTAGTGTATACAATGCAGACTCCAAACCAGATTTCAGTGAGCAACATTGAGACATTCAGCAATGCCAACAGCCTGATTTCTCTTTAAGTATTTTGGCTGTTTTGTGCTGAGTGTAATAAAGCAGTAATTCGCAAGTGAACAAAGTAGATCTGACTTAAAAAACATAAAGAGCTGATGTGTTTAGTAACAATGAGCTTTTATTGTGTCATTTTTCAGAACACAGAAATACTTGAAGGGGTCTAATCTCATTTGCAAGTTTGTGTTTTTAAAATGTTAGAGCAATCAGCAGCTCACAACAAGCCAGCAATGCTGGTTTGCTCACAAGCAATGGATTCTCCATTTACTGAAAACATTTAGAGAGTACACAGTGACAGCTGTTCAGAATAGTTTGATGCACTTCAGGAGAACAGAATAGACTAAGGACAAAATGTAATAAAATGTCACAGTATTTGAATGCATAAAATATGTAATAGCATTACACTGCAGAAGTTGAAGTCACATTCTTTATAACATTCTCAGACAGTTTTCAATAGCACAGATTTGATTTAGTTGTTCTGTCTTATTCAATTTTGGATTAAATGTGTTTACTAAATAAAAGCCCTGGAACCATCAGGCTTGGGTTCAGATTCCGGGCCTGCTCAATAGATTTATCCTCATTATATTTTACCAGCAAGCATCCCAAGCTTAACCTTCTCTATACACTTTCATCAGAATCCTACCCTGTAATCACATCAAATATCTAGACTGGTTTCCCTAAAATAAATGGGCTGAAATTGCTAACTTCTAACTATGGGAATTAAGGTACTAATTCTCTGTTCTTAGAGTCAGAAATAAATGTGGGGTGTAACACTCAACCTGCCTTATAATCCACTTTGTGGAGATGTTGCCTGAAAACGTGTTAGCTGCAGCATTAAGCCACTTGAAAAGCTGAAAGCTTCACCACAACTTACACAAGTTTAGCTAGCAAGCCACTAGTTAAAAATTGTTTTGAAAACTGATCACTCCTTTTGCTGTAGCTCTACAGAGAAGAGAATTTCTGCTAGCAAAACATCAAGTTTACAGGATTTAACTGAGGAGTATGGGGTATTTTAGCAGAACATCTGCAAACTTTAATTTGCAATGTATAAATAAAACTACTTCAGATTAAAAAGAAGCCTCTGCCTTGACAGAACACTATCTTTTCTTAAAACCTGTTCTCTATTTCTTCTCATATGTAGAGCAAAGATGACTAATGTGTCAATCACAGAAATACTATCTGGTGAAGACTACATTTATTTAATTTAATCAGCTTTTAATGTAAGAACATTCTAAGTTTGTCTGTTCTCAAGAGCTTCCAATGAGGGATACTCCTCAACATCCCTGACAAGTCTAGTCTGGCACTTTATCACTTTGAAAGTTACAAATTTTCAGTCCTCTTGGCTGCATTCATGATCAGTCATGATCTTGATTACAACTTTTGTTTACCTGAAAGGCTGTTATCACACACCCTTTTCCAGACTATGTAAACAACCCTCTCAATCTTCCCACTGTCCATTTTCTAGACTTCTTACCCTTCTGAGTTCTTGGCAGTTTGCATTTTTCCAACAGAGTGAATCCTCAGACCTCATCAGCACCAACTGGAGTAGAATAACTTCCTAAATTCTTGACAGTTTTGTTAACACACATGAGAATAAGTTTAGTATTTTTTTCCAGATACCGCTGTTCTGTTTGCATTGCACACCAAGGTAAGTAAAAGATCGTGGTCAGTTGTACTGCAGAGCCTGGTCACTCACAGAAAAGAACTATACTCCACATCAGACCCTGGGATGAGTTCAGGTTATCTGTAAAACAGATTACTTCACAGCCATTTGCTGAACACTCAACAACTTGCTTTCAGAACAGTCTGCTGATTATTTTACAGCTCTGATCCAGTCAAGCTTTCGCAAATCCCACTTAAACAATCCAACTGGAGCACCAGAAAAAAGGATAACAAAAAAAATTCATTACAGCAGTTAATGTAACAAAAAACATTCTGTTTGAACTCTGCAAGCTGTTAGAGCACAAGCAAGCTACAGAGGATGAAACCTTTCTTCTAAATGGCAAAGTCTTCTAAATAGTCTTCTAAATAGTCTTCTAAATGGCAAATGCCCCTTCTTCTAAATGGCAAAGTCTTCTCTGCCAAATATTTTTTTCTGCAGTTGCTTATGTGTACCCAGCATTATTAATGAGAGCCATAATACAGACAGGATACTACAGCAAAAGCCTTTTACCTACCGTGCTCTGCCTTAGGCTAGATGATGTGCTAACTAGCATTCAGTGCTCAGAAATGTATTGAAAATAATTACAACACTGCAAATTAGTAAAGTTAATAAAGTTACAACACTAACACTTTTATTACAAATTAATAAAATTCTGCCAAACTCAGACTGCAAACGAAGTAGGCAAAAGTTTGCTCATTCAAGAATGAATACCAGCTGTACTATTCTCCCACAACTAGTTTCCTCAATATAGTTTGTGAAGGTTAAAGAGCAAGTGTCTGGCATAACTTGCATGTCTTCCTTAAAATTCCCAAACACCAGCATATAGCCAGGTTGATGGGCCCAATGTAACAGAATTTGAACAAGTTTTTTTTTTTTAAAAAGTGCTTTTTCTTTTCCAAAGGAGGGCAGAAAACCTGAGCTCTAGAAAAATATTAAATTTCAAAGTGTATGAAGCATGATATATACAAAATGCATTGGAAAACTAAGATAAAGAAAGAATAAGGAAAGCAACATGTCCCAATTCAGTGTTCATTACAAGATGCTAAATTTCCCAACATAGAACAGTACTGGGAATAGGAGTATCAGGTAAACGAAATAAAATTAGGGAATTATCAAACTCACTAAAAAATGTCCACAACAAAGAAATCCCAGACTTCCAGATTAAATGTTTAGAAAAAGGAAAGCCAAGTAATACTAATACATCTGCGGAATGAAACTGAAGCTTGTCCACTCAGTTATACAGTAACTAGTGTTTGCTTACAAAAAGTATTGCATTTTTAATACCACAGATGGGTTAGATTTTTTTAGTGTTAGTACTCACTCTAAACTAGTATTATAAGTTCAGTTAGAAAGTTAAGTGTTAACAAGTTAGCTGGTACAAACTTCATGTCCCACCTTCTGAGTCTGTTCATGCTCAGCTTGCAAACACAGATGTAGATCATAGAGACTGTCTCAACACACGTACTTAAACTGAAAGCAGAGAGAATAAGGATGCAAAGACATGGTCAGGGTGCAAATGCTTCAAACTGAAGAAGTTCGAGCTTTTCAGCCCCAACCAGACATTCCTACAAATGAGCTACCTTGTTTCCCAAAGGAGTGAGCATCATCTTTGACAGCGTGAGCATAGAAAACACTGGTGAATTCAATAGGTTTAACAGCTTACATCCAAGCCCTGAATGTGGTTTCTAATATTATGGCTTGGTTCCTTCACAGATTTCAGGGATTTGAGAAAAAAAAAAAAAACAAACAAAAAGTGCCTGGGGATAAATAAAAAATCCTATCACAAAAATTGCTTATACCTTCAATATTGGCAGTAACCTACTGCATATTTCAATCAGAACAAACTAAGGGGTAGTAGAATGAAAAGGAACTTAGCTTTTATGCTAGTTTTCAGCATCAGACAGTACAACTTGATATGAAAGGTAAGTAATTTGTGAGTATTATGCATTTAAAAAGTATAATCAATATTTCTTCTGTCAAGTCATGTCTTGCAAGTATTGGTTTTTTTATATGCCGTTGGCCAGTTCAGGAATCTGCCCAGAAATTGTCACAGCATTTACACCAAAGCAAAAGAGCCAAAAGTTGACAGATGGGCAGGCTGCCAAGGAACAACAAACCTGCCAGACCATGAAATTAGTTCTTTCTTGTTCACCCAAAGCTTTTTCCACACGTTGAGGAGTCTGCATCATTTTGCCTGTTGGTTTGGAGGTTGCTCTTTCTTTTAGCATTACACTAGCTTTTTTCTGAAGTCATCAGTTGGGAACAATCTTCCCTCAAACCTGAAGTAAATACAAGCCACAGCTATTAAAGACTTCAGTGTCTTGTCAGTTTTGCATATATGCTGCCTAAGACACAATATTAGCTTAGAGAAACATAACAGAAGTGCTGGCAGTGTGACTGGCATGTCAAAGACTAGGGATCGCAGTCACTCGTCACTTACGATGTGCCCCAATATCAACAAAACTAAACGTTTCTGTTCTTACTGATGTAGGACCCAAAGTAGATTTTCCCCACTCCCACTTAATATGACTCCCTAAATAATAATGAACTTCTTTTGTATCACCAGTTTTCAACGTGAAGCAACTGTCTTACTTGTAAATGAAAATCCTCTTGGGTTTAATCCTAATTAAATTAGCATGCATAAATGTGCAGCTTTAGGCTGCATACCAAATCATTCGTTATAATAGAAAGGAGGTTATGACCCAAGTATCTATAAGCCCTCTTCTAATTCTAAATTTCCATTTATCACTTGCAAATTCTAGGAGACCTGAGCTAGAGAAGAATTTTAAAGGTTTAGAGGTCCCACTCACTTCAGTACTGTGACTCAGTATCACAGCCAAACAAAATGTTACTACTTTTTGCCCCGTGTAAACATTAAGAAGGTTAAAACACTTAGAAATACCCTTGAGTCAGTTGGCATCATCAGCTAGTTGTGATCATAAATGAAGCTGGTGCACTACAAAGGAACTCTGAAATGTATTTTTCACTTAGTGAAAGCTTGTTATTAACTAGCTGTACATAAACCCAAAATTTATTTCACTTAATTTAAACGAAAAGATTTGTCACTTCCTTAGTATTAGAAACTGCGGCTGCATTAGATGAAGCTAAATTTCTATTTAAATTAAGTGGAATTTTTCTATTTATTAACAAAAGCTATTTCAAGTTGAAGAGGTTTTGGCATCTCAGAACTACCAGTTCTCCTGTTCGCAGACACGGAAGAAAAATGTTTTCATTCCAACAGGCACAAAGCCATTATCAGGGCATGTACAGCCCTGTATCACTGCCAGATCTTCCTGGGTAAAAGGAAGCACATTTCCTCCAGCTTGAATGGACCTGAAAGGATTTGCAACTGTGTAACGCCAAAGACATGCAAAACTTGGTCATTCCCTTATCTCTGCTGGCAAGATTTAGCAATCTCTGATTTTAAAGGTTAATTGGGAAAAACCTGTAGGGTTGTTTTGTTTTTTTTTTTTTAATTTCAGTAGTAACCTACTGTTCAACATGCTATAGAGGTGGCTTTCTGCTCTCTGTAAAAAGTAGAATACATCCTGCTACTTTTTTTTCCTAGGTATTTTACTCTAGGCAACAAAGTAAAACTGCAAACCACCATGCTTTGTTTAGTCTTACATCTGCTGGTCTCCAGGCACACAGATTAACAAATGTACAAGGCACAAATTGCAACTGTTTAAAAACATTAATAGCAAGTCAACCATTGCACATTTTTTGTGTTTCAAAATCTTACCATGTGCAGACTCTTATTTCATTATTTTACAGTAAATGCCTTCATGAAATTCAAAGTCCTTTGTGTCACACAGGATAAATTCCTTAAAAAGGGTAATTTTAAGTATCCAAAAACTAAGGAGGGGAAAAAACAAACAATATTTTTTAAAGTTCTCTTCTGTACTGCCATTAATGCTCAAGAACTCCACCAGTCACATGGAATTTTAATCAAGTGTTCTGAAAGTATTTTGCCTTTGGCCTGAAAACAAGAATGATGCATTTCAGCCCAAAGCACAATTTTTAAGGGAAATTCTAGCAGACTGAGAGTTCAAGTAGTTTAATTTAAAATTCAGCAATGTTACAGTGACACTAAAATAATAGCAAGGCACAGTTTGATCCTGCCCGAAACACCCTAAACATTTTTTGCTGATGACTGTGGGAAATGCAGCAACATCGGTAGAGCTGCAGAGTGGGCAGCTTATTTCCCATTGTCCTTAAGAACAGAAAAGAGAAGGAGGACTGCTCAGATTTTAGAGAAATTGTATCATCTGTCGATATTTTGTGGTATACAAAATGGGTTTTCCTCCTTGGAGCAAACATCCTGACCTCTTCCCTGCCACTGTACCACCAAGAATCCCCTTCCTACCCTCTTTTTCCTATCACTGCTGCACGATTCTCAGCCTACCAGAAACACCCAAACTTGGATGTGTCTGTCACCACTGTTAGCCATGGCAGCACAGCAACAGCGGACCTTTACACCAAGAACCCACAGTAAAGTTTCTGAGCAACAGGGCACATCAGTGGAGATAAACATCAGCATGGGCAACCTCTGACCCACATCAAGATAGCCACTGAGCACAGCTGTCCTCC
Source organism: Aphelocoma coerulescens (assembly GCF_041296385.1). Classification (NCBI taxonomy): domain Eukaryota; kingdom Metazoa; phylum Chordata; class Aves; order Passeriformes; family Corvidae; genus Aphelocoma; species Aphelocoma coerulescens. The sequence goes on along the minus strand of NC_091015.1, from coordinate 115,940,220 downwards.
AGCAGCCATGATTTGTCCCTATTGCTTCATCACTGCCTTTAGATCACATCCTGCCACTCGTCACTGTGGAAAGATCCTTCAGTCAATACACAATACATCTGGAAGTTCCCCACCCCACCACATGAATCTCTTTCTCATTGCCTGCCAAGGGCTGCCTCCTCCACCTCACAGAAGACCTGCACTGTACTTTGCAGAATCATTTGTTCAATTAGAAATATTCCCATTACAATATTATCAAATGTGCACAAAACTAAGCTGCCCCTAGTGTGACCAAGTAAACAGTGGTCATCCAAGGATGGACTCTGCATTTGTTGCATGCCTTTAGCATTGATGAACTTGCTCTGGAGAACATTGGCAGACACACTGTAAACCAACTTCAAGGAAGATAAATTGGGATAGGTCTGGAAAGGACTCAATTCCTGTAACTTTTAGTTTAAAATTCATGTTAACGTCTAAAGACAATTTCAGTATCAAGCTCACATTTCTGCATTAGCAAAAAAATGCATGGTTTCTAAAATTCTGATCAAGTCTTAGATTTATTGATAATATCTAAATAACCCAGTTACAGTAAAAAAATCATGGCAACACATAACAGATTTGCTTTCTATTTATACAAACTTTTTTCTTTATCTTGTAAGAGATATATTGTCACATAGGAATGAATTGAACTACTTTGGTAATTAAAAAAGAGACACACAAAATGAATGCATTAGTTAGCAACTATTGAAAGAATGAAGAAGTATCAGTCGATGTAACGTAAATCCACAGCAACTCTCCCAAAGTCAGTGAAGTTGATTTGATCCTTCATTTTGCCATCAAAATTTTTATCTCTTTAGCATATTTCAAAGGGTGTTTTCTAGTAGAAGGCATTGAGCACACATTTGAGAGACTACAAGCTCAAGTAAATAAAAGGAATCCTAGAAATTTCAACAGCATATATTTCACAACCCTAATTTAAACCACAGGGTTTCCACAGATCTTGATAATTCAAAGAACCTTCACTCAAACTTCTTTTATCTAGCCCTTCTCAGCCAATAAAGTAGAAACAACAACCATCAGAGGCATTGGCGCACAGTTACAAGCCTTTTATGCCCTCTCCTCCTAAAGCAGTGCAAGATATGCACGAAAGACAGCACTGTAAAGGGAAGTAAAATATATGTACCGTGTGGCATGCAGAATAACAAAACACACATTAGCTATTTGTGCATTTTAATTAAAACTAGACCAGAAAAAACAGTGGACTCTCTTGCACAGTTTTATCAGTAGGGAAGCACTTTCAGGAGCTGGATTTCTCACTTCTGTAAAGAAACAGGGAAGGTGGAATTCAGTTAACCAGTTTTTCAAGTACAAGCCTACTGCTGGTGCTAGACTCTCCCCATTCACTCACTGTCTAGATACCCCTAGATGGATCTGGGATAACCCGGGGGAGTCAGTGAAGCCTGGCTGGGCTCCATCCAGCCTGGCAGCAGCTCTGCCTGGGTAGGGAGCACCAGAGGTGCAGTCAGGCTCCCCAGGGCTGCCATTCTCCCAGGCACCCAGCCTGCCCAACACCTTGTGCCCTGGCTGCAAACCTCACTCTGCCAGCATCCCCACAAAAAATGAGGTATAATTTGGATCCCTGCTCCAGTCCTCCCTGGCAAGGCTGCACCCAGCCACAATCAACTTGCACTGGATGTCTCAGTTGCTACTGGGCTTTTTCCTCTCCTTCCCACGCAAACATTTCTTTACACACATCTTAGGGTTTTGTGACAGAAGGCAAAATTCCAGTCATGCTTTCAAAAAATGTAATAAAAACAATCAATACTAATCTAAGTGACCATCAGTGACAGCTCCAATTCACATTTATGCTCAATGACTGAATTCCAGCGTTTTTTACAGTCAGCAAGACCTACCCTTCTCATTTGCAGTGTTAGGATTTTGCTATTAAAAACTTCTTGCTTCATCAGATCCACAAGAAAAAAAGAAAATCAAAGAATCAAATCAAGACTGAGGAGTTGTTTTGAATTACATGTACAGGTACTCTCAGACTTTCAGCAAACAGAAGTTACAGAAATACAATAAAGAAGGTAGTGGACATCAGCCTATTTTCAAGGTCATTTTTGAGCAAGCAGCAATAAAAATGCAGGCAGAGCCAAGGGGAAAAAACAAATTTCCACTGTGGGAAGACCATTTCTTAAACAGCTTTTTAACCTTTATTCTCATGCGGGAATCAAGATGCAATAAATGAGCTCACAGACAGGAATTATATTATGCTAGCAAAACAACTTTCAAATCTTTTTAATCTAAAAGAATTGGTTAGGGAATATCTCTGACAGAGTTGTTACTGTATCGAATGACAGTTTAAAAAAAAAAATCAGCAAAAGCTAACAAGCTAAAGATGACAAAACAGAAAGAATTTATTGCTAAAGGCTGACATCTACTCAGTCTACACAAAGCAGCAGTGAGATCTTCTCAGCCTTTGCCTGGTAGGAAAAGCCCAGAAATGACAAGAAAAAACCAAGCCAGTCAGCCCATGAGCCCATCGGCCCACATTAGCTGCAGCTTTACAAAGCCTGCCAAGCTGAACTTGTGGAAAGGGCAGTGGGTGACAATGCCTGCCATGAATCCACCTCCCTTCCAATGTCTCTCTGAGCTCACATGGCCACTAGAACAGTAGTGATTTTCCAGAGATACTTAAAAAAAAAATTAAAAAACAGGTTTTCAGGTAAAACCAAAGCATTCTATTGGTATGTTTTGCCCTGCACTTCTCAGAAATTGTAACTGCTGTTTCACATCGGAAAAAGAAGTTTAAATTATCTGCATCTACACTTATTTGCTATTAGAATATTGAAAGTTAGTTTATAGTCTTACAATTTTATGCTTTCCCATTTTCAGTTATTTATATCTACTGTAATAACAGAAAAAGTCTTACAGTTTTCCTGTAAAACTGTTATGTATATAGCTTTTAATACTCAAAAATGTGCATTAAAAATTACATTTCAGGGCAAAAGCAGTATTTTCCTGCCGCTAAAAAAGAACACAGAATGATTGAGAAATCATTGCAGTCCTTAAATAGCAGAAGTAACTAAATGAATGTACACAAATATACCTAGCCTTATTTTTGCTCTGACACACAAGCAAATGAAGCCCTGGCCTCAAATCTCAAAGCCAGGGAGCTGTACCCATATCCTCGAGCTCAGAGGTACAGTACAGAGCCCCTGAGATATCACTTAAGTACCTAAAAGCATAAATACATGGGAGCTTTGGCTGATGTGCTCCTGAGGTTTATGCCAACTAACAAATCACAATTCCTGCAAGCTGACCTAACCAATCTTGTCTGGCAAAACTTTTGCAACACACTATTCCTGTTTGGTCAGGAAGGGATGTCTGCAGGACAGAAAAAAAATAAGTGGGGGAAGGCAGCAAACCCCACCTGAAGGGCTTTTGTGAGACTGATGCAAATACCAACAACTGATCAACACACACTGATAGCCCTGAATTTCTAGAGATGCATTTTCTAAGCCCTCAGGGAATGGAGAAAATATTTACGACAGACTAGTATTTTTTTATCTTAATCTTCAGCCTAACCTAGAATGCTTTCATGGGATTTTTCTCTGCCACATACCTTTGTACTCCACAAAAAAAGAAAATGGTCTGTGGCTTGTTGGTGATTTCTTGCAAAATAAAGGAGGGGAAAAAATGCAAAGCAGATTTTAAATTTAGGGCTCTAATCAATGCCAAGCACAACATTTTCCCCACAAAATGTCTACAATGTTCCTTGCAGACTACCACAAAAAAGTGACATTTCTCAGTTCTTTCTTCTCCCCCAACCCCAAGTCACGTCTCAATCAGCAAAATTTGCCCCTAGTTGAGATCACTTACTTTTTTACACTACAAATTCCTTTTAAGGTGATCAAGCCTCATTTCTATTTAATAAAAGTGTCAAAATATATTTGTGTTGCTTATCATGAACTTAGGGAACCTTATAACATTAACACAATGGTATCCACAAAGTCAGCATTCCTGAAGTCATGCAATGTGGCCTTTGTTTGAGGTGACATCATCAACAGGTCATCTAAAATTGACCTTTTTAGAATACTACATAGAACAAAGCCCACTACATTAATGCTTTGGCAGCCAAACAGACTCAGAGGAAACGAAAGTCAAGAGCTCCATAGTTACATCTGCTCTTCTACAGAGTTTTGCTGGGGTGTACCAAGTCCTGCAGGCCAAGACAGAGACGTGGCTGCTGCATCTCCGTGTTCCCAGGCCCAGCCACCAGTAAAGCTATGCACATATTCCCAACAGGCACAGATACAGGCACACACATAATGCAATGGACATATGGATATATGTAAATACATATGGCCAGCCACGTAGATGCACAAAGACAAAAACACACAAGTGCAACCACCACCAATGGTTTCATCCTGTTCCCTGCTCCAGGGAAAAATACATATTCATATACAGATATGGCTTTCTTCAAAGCCCATCCACAACCTGAAGTTGGAGACTCACTGTACCAGCAACTGTGGCCCCCCCAGCCCCCAGATCTCCCCTGTTGCTGGTACCTGGCATGTGAGCCCCTGCAGCCCACAGCTCCCCCCCAGTCACTGAGCCACAAACTGCCTTGCACACACACCACCCATAACACACACACACTATGGCTCCCTACACACTCACTTTCCTAAACCACTTTGATCCCCTCCATCTTTGGCCCTTCCTCCTCCATTTATCCCAAAATAAGTTGTGTATGATCCCAAAATGTTCTTCCCCTGTATGCCATAATGAGTCCAATACCCCTCTAGACTGTTACCACCCCCATCCTGTAAGCCCTGAAGAGCTGCTCCCATAACACATCGGTGGCTGTCATAGGACAGCCCTGGCAGGGGCTCATTTCTCTCATTTATTGGTGTTGTTCCACCTTGATCTTGTGTTCCTTTGTGGGTGGATGTGAGACTTCTCACACAATCTAACAAATTAAATAAGAGTGTGGACAGCTAATAAGGGTCTTGGGGCCCTGCTACTTAGCCCACCCAAAGACACAAGGATGTACAGGTTCACTGTAATTGAGATTTCCAACCTTGAGGAAAAAGTGAAAACTAAAGCCAAGTATACCATTCTACCCAATTTTGCCAAAAATTAAAAGTTTTTACCTTACCACAATGTTAAGTGATTCTGCCTCAGACTCACTTTTTAGCTCCTTGGTCTCCTGCCTCACATTGTAAGTTGCAAACACCATTGCTTTTAAGTGTTCTGCAAGTCTCAGGGGACCTGAAGTTCTTTTAGTGTTCCTTCGTCAGGAAACAATATTCACATTGGTGGAAGCATAGCAGAAATGTTAAAGGAAAATATTTAGAAGTAAAAGACAGACTCTGCAGGGGATAGAAACCTTTTCATTTTCTGTAACACTTAACTCTGTTGTAGATGTTGGGGGAAAATTGATATTTAAGACTGATGGCAACAAGGTCTATTCAAGCCACAAGTATACATGAACCCAAGATGCAGTATGGTGAAGGACTTAAGGTACTTTTTTCATCTCATACAGAAGCACTTAATACAACATCCAACTCACCTTGAAACTCCAAAACTTTCTTCAAAGTTTTCTGGGCATCCAAGTACATTTTGGAAGCCTGCCTCTCGGTTTTAAAAGTGTCAGAACAAACTCTAACGCTTCACGAAACACCTATGAATGCATGAGGCTGTAGTGAGGCAGCTGAGAGTGTAAGATACCCGTACATAGGCTCACAGATAACAGCCAGATCTACAACACCCCAAACTTCTGTCAAATGCTGTCACTCCTACAGTTAAAGCACGTGACTTCTGAGGTGGAATCCTGAATTAAGCACCAAAGAGCCCTTCTTCACTAAGTGGGGTTCATAACCACCCCATGCGTGGTGCCAGGCTTGAGTAACCCAGTAAAAAACAACCAAAAACCAAAACAAACAAACAAACCAACCCCAGCAGACACTGGTACAATAAAAGAGTTTCTCCTGAAGTCAGACACTTTATTGCTGCTTGTTGCAAATAAACAAGAGATGAAGGCCTGCAATTGTATTCTCCTTACATCTTGAGCACCCTAATGATCCAGCTAAAGCATGAGCTTTATTCTCCTTGCCCATTTTCCTTCTGGAAGGAAAGTGGCTATCTCGACTGTACAGTAGCTCAGTTTCAAACAGAGGTCTGGAGAGACTTCTTACACTTCTCCTCCTCCCCTGCATTACCTGTCACAGCAACTTGGTAATAGAGCACTCTATTCAGAGATTGGAGATGTGGGTTCAAGCCACCTCACATTAAGGAGATTAACATAAATCTCCCACATAAATCTGGGAAAGTGCTTTAACAACATGATTTATATCACCTATATTTTAGCAAAAAAATGTGGTTGCTGACCATAATGTTGCAATTTGTATATTAGTCATAGCCTAAGAATACTTACTAAACCAGATCCTTGAAGCAAGGCAGGTCTGAAATCCAACAGGTGACAGGCATGTGAAATACCTTTGTTCATCTCTGCCCAGATGGAGCACCTTCCCGGGGCCATTCAGTTCCCTGAGCATCAGCACTTATCCAAAGCCCCAGACAGGAACAACAGAGCAGGCTACTTCAGCACACCAGCTTACATAAACAAACTGAGATGTAGCCGAGGAAATATTTAGTCTACAACTGTAGCCTTCCAAGTTAACACTACCACAGTTTACAGTAGCAGAATTTTATTTTTTTTAATTATAGAAAAATCACCTGACAGTGGCAGAGTCAAATTTATGAAATATAGGCAATAGTGTTCAAAATCATTAACTGATTTGCCTTTCTACTTTGAAGACATGTATCACTTAACTCCAATATAACAAAGAATGCATTCCAGCAGAGCAAAGCTGCTACAACAAGCCTCCAAAATAGCTTTTCGCTTCTGATGTTGTAAAATAATTCCTCTGTATCTAGACACCGAGATACACATTTCATGAAGAGTTACTCCATTAGTGGATACAAAAGACTCGATTGAAAATACAAACCAAACTTTTCACTATGATGGGGACACTTTAACAAAACACCTGTAGTTAAAATACCAACTAAATTTTATAGCTATTGTAGATATTAATCTTCAGGCTGAAAGAACCAATCATTAACTTTCAAAGTTGTTCAGTGCAGTGACTTTAGTATAGTGTGTTTTTCTTTCCTAGGCTGGACTTCAGCACTTTCTGACAGACCCTTGCAGCTGTGGTACACCCCAGTTTCTTCATTTGCTGACAGGACAAAAGCAAAACTGAACAGAAAAACAAGAAATGCTTTCAGTTCTACCACAGCACTCTCCATGGCCATGCACCTTTTCCCCAAACTTCTCTTGACAACTGCTCTGAGAAATCTTTCCAGCCTCACTTCAAAATGTATTTTTACTTCATCACGATGCTTACAAGTCTGAGCTTCAGTTGTTTACTTTCTGTAAAAGTAACATGGCTATTCTAATCTGCATCGCATTCTTCACATTGTTTTAGGATCAGTTATCTTGAATTGTGGATTTTGTAAGGCAGTTTACCACCAGGGGGGTTGAAACTCAGCTTCCTCGGATGATCTGTGCTCTCACGCTGAGAAAAAAAATTCTATCAACTTAATCTGATAGGAGGAATGGTCTCTCGACCTGATCTTTCAACTAGAAGAATATAATTATGAATTTAAATATCCCCAGGAGGGGTGGCTTAGAAGCAATCAAATATATTGCTAGCTTCAATCACTGATATAAAAAGCAAGTATTTTATCTGGATGCCTCTAGCACTTGTGGGCTGTGATACAAAACTGCACATTACTGCAGTGAGATCACTGAAAATGTCAATGAAAAAACAAAATACATTGGCTCTTGTCACCCACACATGACTAGCTTCAGGAAAATTCCTACCTTTTAAACTGCATGCATGCTATCGTATATATTCAAATAGGAATTAGTACTGAATTAAGGTTATTTGATGTATGTAAGATGCTACCTTAAAAAGAAATTTAAAAGCAAAATTTATATCATTTTGTCTGGCATTTCATTTGTTTCTACAACTGAATTTTCACAACAAAAGTAAATTGTATTTATTTACAAGCTGAGACATATGGTCTCTGAAATTTACTTGGGCTTGATTTTGTCCTCTTTACCTAGAGGATATTTTGTATACATAATTATATTAATAAACACTGGCTTTTACTGCAGCCTGTAAACATCCAGATGCTAATCCCCCACACTACATCCATCTCAAACACCATACTTCACCATAAAGAAAGCAAGCCATGCATCTGCACAACATATGCCTTCCAAACATTTTCCATTCAATTTCTTTTTTGTTTTGTTTTGTTTAATAGAGAGCTAATGGGGTTCATGTGCAGGGAGTAGGGATCGGCAGAAATTCTGCTGTGGACCCTAGCAGGAGCTGACCCAAGCCAAAGGTGAGAGCATCTGGTGCCTACCAGCGCCTACCAGCGCTTCCCATCACAAGCCAGCACGTCGCAGAGTCAACTACTGGAAACCCAGCAACAGTGAGCCGATGTGCTCAGCAACTTGGGTTTCACCAGGACAACCCAAGTTACAGCACTTCGAACAAAGAAGATGCGTGTGATGAAGTTATTCGCAGAGGAAGAACTCGCCGCGGAGCGTTCCGGTGTCCCGGCCACAACGCACCGGCCAGCCCACGTGCAAGAAAAATATAAGAAAACTTTCGTAAATTATCTCCATTACTTCTTCATGCTACCTCTGTCTCATGGCCGGAAAGTGGTTTAGGACACTTCCCGCTCCTTATAACAGAGCTTAACGCGGTTTATATTACCGACAGCGTGCGGCATCCCTCGGGGCTGCCGGCTCCCCTCCCTTCCCCAGAGAGGGACCCCCGGGACTGCGGCCCGTGCCCGGCTCTGCCCCCTCTCCCGCCGGGACAGAGGCTGCGCCAGGGGCTCCCCGGGCCGCCGCAGCCCTCCCCCTGCCCCAGGAGCGGGCAGCGGCGGGGTCGCCCCCTCCCTCGGGCTTCTGCCGCTCCACAGCGTCTCCCGGCTCCCACAAAGGGAGTGGGCGGCCCCGGAGGCGGCCGGGCGGAGTGGCCCCCGCTGCCGAGGGAGGAGAAAGGACTCCATGAAAGTGGGGGAGGGCGGCTGCAAAACGTGGAGATGGGGGAGAGAACAGGGAGAAAGGAGATGGGGGAGGCCGTCGGGAAGAGTGTGGTCGACACTGCCGGACCGAGCGCGCCTCCCTCCGCGGGCTCCCTTCGCAGCCCAACGCGGCCCCCGCACCGCTGTGTCCGGCGGGGACGGGGACACTGCCGAGGCTCCCCCAGCCCCACGGGGGCGAAAGGCTGCCCCGGGACGCGGCGTGAGGCTGCGGACCAACCCCTCAGGCACTGCCCTGCTTTGCATCGCGCTGCCCAGCCCCGCACCCCCGTTCTGCGCTCACCTCGGGGCTGGCCCTGCCCCGGCACCCACAGCAGCGAAGTCGCCGCCAGCAGTGCCAGCAGCCGCCGCCCGCCGCTGCCCATCGCTGATGCCGCCGCTGGAGGGACGCTGCCTGCCCCGCCGAGCCCGCCCGCCTTATATGCTCCCCCGCCGCCCCCGGCCCGCTCCGCCCCGCACCACCGGGGGCTCACTCACACACACCCCTCCTCACACACACCCCTCCTCACACACACACACCCACCCCCCTCCTCACACACACACCTCCTCACACACACCCCTCCTCACACACACCCCTCCTCACACACACCCCCCTCCTCACACACATCCCCCTCCTCACACACACCCCCGTCCTCACACGCTCAGGGACCCCGCGCCCCGCACCGCACGTGTCCGGCCCCGCAACGCCGCCCCCGAAGCACTTGCGGTCCGACCGCATCTTGCGGGTGATGCGCGGGGTGCGGCGAGCCCGAGCCCCGTGCCTAAAACGTTCTGGAAAGCTGTAGTTATTGAACTGAGGATTTTTGCAAGGAGAGGAGGAAGGGAAAGGTGAGTATACGAAACAACAAGGTAAAAGTGTGGGGAGGGAGAAAGCACTGCTAAGTTAATTCAACATACAACTTTTCTATACGGCTGATACTTTCACGTGTTAAATAAATAAATAAATATCTGTTAAAGCTTTCCTTGTAAACTTGTCATCCCCGCCTTTGAAACTTAGTTCCCGTGCTGATATTTTTTCAGCCCCCGTGTCACATAAACACAACACATCAGCCATGTTTGTAAATTAAATGAGTTTTCTCCTCAGTTGTTAAACTATGAGGTTGATTACTTTTTGTCCCATAGGAAATCTTTGCTGCTTTTTAATAATCAGCTACCTCATGAAACTAGCATAAAATGTAGCAAAAAGGTTGTAGAGATTTCTCAAGATAAACACATTTCTTCAGTACATCAGGAAAGTTCATCTCCTTTAGACATTACTGCTTTAAGGTTTGTCAGGTCACAAAGCTCATATCTACAATACTCCTTAATGAATATTTCAAGGAAGGTGCAGCAGGGAACACTTTCCTGGGAAAAGAACTCTATGCCAAAAATTGGTTAAGGCAGGGGAATTTTAGTCAACGAATACCATCTCTCAAATGCGAAATCCCTCTTTTTTAAGAAAAGAAAGTAAGCTTGTTTAAAAAATGCTGTTTATTTTTTTGGAAAACCTTGTGCCCCTCTCTGTGGTATTGCATTAAAAACCATATTTCGAAATACAATAATATGTATGAGTTGCATGAGCAGAGTTAGGCTGCAAATGCATTCTTCAAAATGTGGGCAGCTGTTTGCAGAGTTTGGACTTCAGCTTGGTTGGCTGGGGATTTTTTGATTGATCAAAGAAGTCAGGGAAGTCAGGAAACTCAGGAAAATAACAGTTACATATTTTATATAAAATCAATTTTTTATCATGTAACTCAGAGTTATGAGTTATACTTGAGAAAGTATAGCAATGTTTATATTCAAAACATAGGCAAAGAAAAAAATCTATGGGTCAAGGAGATATAAAATGAAAAATTTCTGCCATAAAACCTTATCAAAGGCCTTTGAGCCTGCAAATAAATAACACTCCACATCTGTCCCTTCCAACCGATCCATTCTTTGCTCACACCAGGAACTTCTTAAATTTCAGGACAGGCAAGGAGGAGCAAAGCAAAACATCTGTGGAGAGTAAAGTCAACAAATTTCAAGAGCCAAAGTGTCGTTTGTTCTAAAATCATAGAGGTCAGGTTAAGGAATCCTCTGTGCAGGATCATAAGTACCAGTTGGGAGCCAAGTACAAAAGAAAGAGAAAGACGGAGCATCTGCACAACATAAAATCTGCCAGTTTAACGTTTTATGATCAGTTTAACCATTTCTTCAAGTAACAGCAAGCTGAAGAGTACTATCTTGCAGCCATGAAATGATAAGAGCCAGTTTACTATTACATGTATTTATCCTCATCAAAATATTCCACAAGAGCTAGAAAATACAAAATGCAATCCCTCTCTGGACTTTATCATCTGACTTGGTTATTATAGTTTAACTAAACATCTCTATACAACTAAAACAGCCGCCATCTAATTAGTTTGCAGGAGGATATTACCGTTGTTCAGAGCCCATTATAATCATTTCCTAGGAAAACGGGTTCTTCTCAAATTTCATTTCAGTATGTACATTCTTGGAGATTGTTCCTTTTCCCCCAGTTCATTGCTGGTATTACAAAACACCAGGCAATAAGAAGGATCCTCTTTTCAAGGTATGGCACCATTAATATAATTTTTTCCTAACATAGTTTTCTAATGAGCTTTGAGCGATTATGAAGATAGAGGAGAATTTCAGCTTCTTAAGCAGGTGTAACTTCACATTTACACCAAGCGAGTGCATCAGGTATTGCAAGTTGAAGATTAGAAATTTCTTAGTCTTTGAGAAACCAACCCAATGAGAAAATGGAATGCTGTGGTACAGGTAAGACCACGAATGAGTGAAGAAACGTGTGCAAGAATGAAAGCATTTTAGGGCACTTTTGTGCGTGTTTATACATTCCCTGGAAACCATCTGCACAAACAGAAACTATGAATGCTACTATATCATATATGCATAACACAGCTAGTAGAACTACACATTCAAATAGTGCAGGAGACATCTATGTTTAGAAAAATTAAATTGCTGCTGCTCCAGCTTCACTTAAAAGAGAGACAGAGCTTGCACAGACTTTAGGAACGGTGATATCTGAATGCCTCACACTTACTGGTCTTGCTAATTAAAGCCAAACAAAACAAGCAAACAAATTTGAAATGTAAGACAAAATCTGTAAATACCCAGAGATGTGGTTATAGGGAATTTCTTAAAATCTCATTTTCTCTCTAATGTATTTTCATTAATTACATTTGTCTTAAGGACTGTTTCAATTGGAAAGAAATAGAAAATCCTGATATTTAGGATGATGTAGCACAAAGTGAATATGTTAATCCAACCATCCAACAGATAACAACCTATGGACAAAAACATTGCCGTTGGCAAAACCAAAGGTTTGGGAAAGCTCAAAACGGAGAAAACCCAAATACAGACTCTGAATAGAACCACTCTGCTATCCTGCACCTAAGTAAACTCCAAGAGAGCACCAATTATGTTTTTTCAGCTTTTGTCTGTGTTGCTGCGCTAAAGGCAGAGCCATTGTGTTAATGTCAGGTTCCCTTCAGGCTCCTCAGGAGCATGAGGTCACCTCCTGACCCCAGAGGGCAGCAGGGGCACTCACAGCTGTCAGCGGTGCTGTGCTTTTCCTCATGCACAACATTTAATAACTTGCATGTCCCACTATCCCACCTTACCATCCATCCCACTCCCAATGCGTTTAGGGACATTTCTACACTGTGAACATCACTGATGCAATAGCTGCTGGAATTGGGGTAGGGAATTTGGAATAGTTTCCAGAAGGAGGTATACTGTTATAACCAGTTGACAAACACACCCAGAGCTACATCAAAAGCCTAAATAAGATTTTTATCTGTAGCTGTACTGTACAACAAAGGGTTTCTAATTTTTAGCTGGTTTTTGTTGGGCTTTTTACACATACTTGTAATCCATTCTGCCTCTCTGCCTCATTATCTCATAAGCACCACCCAAGTGTTCTGAAAAAGCATTTTGGAAATGATTATCACTTGTAATCAGAGGTAAAAACAATACAATAAACTGCCTGTCTGCTGCTAATATAAACATTCAGTCACTACTAAAAGCTGGTTTAGATAACTCTTCAGCTGTTCCCCAGAACACTTCAAGTATATTTCTCCCTCCCTCAGAGAAGTATGTCCAGAGGTTAATAAATCTGAGCTGTGACAGACTAAAGAGAGGAGTAAATTCAAAGCAAAAAGCTCTTCACAGCACACCCTGCCCACAACTTCCTCTCAACAGAGACACTACCTCAGCAGCTTGACAGGCTGGAAGTGCAACCCAAGCAAAGAGATGTAGGCCAGGACATCTTCCAGGTTCCTCCTGGTATTCCTCAGCTGGTAGCCTGATACTCTGCTTCAGCAGCAAAAGTCCATGCCCTTTCTATTCCTGAAAGTTATTTCAAGCTGTAATTTGAAATCCATGTTATTAGTCTCTAAGACGACAAAGGCTTCCATGAGGATTCAAGAAAAACTGCTGTTTCAGAGGAGTCTGCAAAAAAGCTGCTCCACGAGCATGCACAAAGCTGTCATAGGCCAGTGGAAAAGGCACAAGCAAATTGAATGCCTCCTGCCTAGCCAGAAAAGACACCAAGTCAGCTGTGCCCAAGTGCAAGGTCCCGCAAAGGCTTGCCTGCTTCATGGTACAAGGTTCACTGACCTCAGGAGTTGCCTGAAGTGCTCACTAGAGAGGAGGGCTGGCTTTGGAGAAAAGCAGGAGCTCCAGGACAGTCTGGATGCCACAAAGAGGGAGCAGAACAAGCCAGAAAACTGTGTAAATTCATACTTCTCTCAGAACCCTAACTGCCATAGCACAGAGGTTTTTTAGAGCTTGGGCTATCATCCATGCCTGATACACGGCCCCATGTTCATGCACGTCCATGTCCCTCACTCTGACAGCACCTAGGATTGGTGGTACCCTTCATCCAGCTTTCCAGGGGCTGTGAACTGTCAGTCACACCCTCCTATTACCAGCCGTAATCTATCCCAGGAGCTAAAGGCAGAGGGTCCAGCCACCTCCTGTCAGGCTGCTCAGAAGAATGTACCAAGCAAAGAGGTCAAAAGCCCTGCCAAGAAGGAGATGTGGACAGGAATTAGGAGAGCACAGAAGCACCATCACTGCCTGGTTGTGCAGGGTCCTTCCCCAATTTAAATAAGAAAGGCATAACAGATATTAGCATAATAAAAGCGCTTTAATAATAAGATACTAATAAGAAGAGGAATATAGACTGTAATACCTAGATCTCATCATCCAGGGAGCCCTGCTTTGATGCAGCATTGGATAGACCCAATGAAATGAGTGCAGTTGTCTCAGATTCTCTGTTTTGAAATTGAATACAGAAATATTTCCTTATATTGTGGTAAGTACCTCACATGCCTGTGTTGTGCCTATGCACCTGACTATAGAGACACTGCTTGTAGCTGGTCTCTTCATGGCTCTGAAAGCAGGAGATGCAGACAGCAAGAGATACTGGGTAGCTCAAAGCTGTTCCTGCAAAGGGTGGCATGGTTTGGAAATAGGTTAATAGAGCTGCACTGATTCCACATTTCAAAATAAGTGGCGATGGTTTTCTGTTGATTGGTTTCTGCTGTCGTCCTGCTTGAATAGACTCCTTGGCATCAATGATGTTGAAGGCAAGTCTTGGCATATTTTCTGTGATACAGGTCACATGCTGGAAATTGTGGTTATTATCCAACAGGACCGACTGTATTATGGCAAATACACTCCTCCCCAAAAGATCACAGTGAATTAGCATTAATTTTTCTTTTGTTGAAGAAATGGAACCAATAGGCAATAGCGAATACAATACTGTCACTACAGGTAATCAGCAACAACCCTTCCATAATGCTCTTCCAAGTCTGGGCATGAGACTCTTCCTTACGTTTCGATTAAACTTTGCAAGAGCTTGAAGGCTTCAGTAGCCCATCCAGGCTAAAGAATGACCACAGTAAAGTTCACAAGAGACATCTATAACATGAAGAACAAATGTTAGCAGCATTGTTGGGGTTTTAGGAGTTCTCCT
The DNA here is from genome assembly GCF_041296385.1 of Aphelocoma coerulescens. Lineage (NCBI taxonomy): Eukaryota > Metazoa > Chordata > Aves > Passeriformes > Corvidae > Aphelocoma > Aphelocoma coerulescens. The sequence goes on along the minus strand of NC_091015.1, from coordinate 115,925,123 downwards.
AGGTTTTTTTCTGTTAAAGAATTTTCCCCATACTTGTTGCTAAGGGGACAAATTGGTGGGTACTTAAGAAAAACAAAGAGCTAGCCAGAGGGTGGGGTGCATCTGGCTACTCTTTTGTTTCACCTGGGTGTGCGGCTAGTCTATCCCCGAGCGCCGAGGAGGGAGGCTGTTTTTCGTCAGCTGCTTTTCCTTCTGCGGAGAAAAAAACAGGATCCCCAGCCCGCCTTCCCTGCCCCACTGGGAGCCAGGCTGTGGCCGCCCTGCTCCGCTGCTGCTTCGAGCCTTCGCTGCGTTGTAGCCCTGCTCGCCCTGCCTGCCCAGACCTCCAGGGGGTTCCCTGTTTGGATACATCTCATCTGCCATCTGGGATTTGTGCTCGTCCCTGCCGTTCCAGCCTGCTGTTCCCGAGGGTCCTGCCGGACACTGGGCTCGGCTGCCCAGGGGTTTGTGAAGCTTTTTTGTCCCATCCCTCCCCGGGATCCCAGGGCACCGGTGCCGCGTGCTCCCCGAGCTCTCTCCGGAGCGCCCCCTGCAGCCGCGGGGGAACCATCGCACCTGCCCTGCTCACCGGGAGCCGCCAGCGCCCCTGCCGGCTGCGAGCGGAACTGCACCCGAGGGGAAAGGGCCCGACAGCCGAGAAGGCCGGGACTGGGTTTGGGATTGTTTGCTGTTACTGCCAGAGTTATTGTTGTTGGCTTGACTGGTTATATATATAATAGTAAAGAACTGTTATTCCTATTTCCCACATCTTTGCCTAAAAGCCCCTTGATTTCAAAATTATAATAACTCGGAGGGAAGGGGGTTACATCTGCCATTCCAAGGGGGGCTCCTGCCTTCCTTAGCAGACACCTGTCTTTCAAACCAAGACAAGCATGAAAGATCTTACTGTTCATCTCCAAAATGATCTTGTGGGAAAGACTTGTGGAACTTGAAGGATCCAAACCCCTCACTTCCAGATTTGTATTACGAAGCAGTGAGAATATGACTTGGCCTTCACAGAGATGTGCAAGCTAAATGGCATTTAATTTATGCTCCTAACATCTCAGTTCTGAGTGGATTGAGAATTTATAATTTAGCTCATACTTTTAAACCACAATTAATTTGTGGGAGCAGTTGGAGTTTGTGGACAATTTTTGCTTCCTTATTATTTTGCAAAAAATATTAAATAGGAGTTAATCAGTTAATCACACCCTCTGATCTTTTCTTCAGTGATTTCACATTTCTTTTCAAGTGTAGTCGGGTGTGCAGTTGGGAAAAGATCTATAGGACACCAGTTGTTCTGGTGGTTGATCTTTTACTGGCAAGTGGTGAGATTTTCCTGCTCAGAGGATACACCTGCCTGTGCAAAAAATCTGTGTTAAAGGATCTTGGTGTGAAATTAACAAGGATTCATTACCTTTTTTTTTGTAGATTATATAGAGATAATGCAAGAAATAAAACTTCAAGAAGGCATAAGATGAAAGCCAAGAGCTTAAATATGTGGCCTTAGTCCAACTTGTGGAACAATGAACATATCCAGTTGTCTTCTGAAGCTTTTAAAATTAAGTAATTTATTTATACGCTTAAACACGAATTTGATGTCAGCTTTAAGCTTCTGTTATAGAAATTTCCATAGAATCCAATTCAAGAGGCAATTTAACTTTATTAATGTGGGAGGAAATGTGAGCATAAAGTGAGCTATTTTTTAACCTTAACTGCCATTCCTGCTATTGCAAGAAAGTGCCTTACACCTATCTGGAATGCCATTATTAGCAAACTAAATAATTTATCACTTCCAATTTACAAGAAATTAGCCCTGCCTAAAACTAAAACCAGAAGCCATTTAAAAAATAATAATTCAAAAATTTATTTCGGGTTCCTAATTTGAGGAACGGTAGGAGTGTCCTAATGTGTGGTTCAGAGAGCATTATTTTAAAACCAGAACCAACTTTTCCTGTCTATAAAAGCAGGTGACTGTGCTTTGCTGCTACCTTATGGGCACCCTTACATGTTTTTCAACTCAATTTTCACAAGTGGATAAAACTGAGAAATTGTGAAATGGAAATCTCTGTGCTTCACCTTTTTAATGCTATTAGAGACATCCTCTACTATTCAAATTACCATTAATATATATAATGGAAACAGAGTTAACACATTTTATCATTGAAATTAACTCTGCATTATTTGAAGTGTGTGATTTTTGAATTAAATACTCTTACATTTAGCTAACTACAGGTGGTTATGGGATCAGTCTTTAAGCTGTGTTGAAAGAATAGCCTGACTTGGAAAATAGGGGAAATCAGATGCCTTATTATTCATAAATAAATAAATATGGCAAAAGGACAAAGTTTATGGGGTGATCTAAGGTTAATACCTGTTGAGTGAAATTGCACTGAGTAGAACTTATTTTTAGATTTCCTATCTACCCACATAGCTATCCACAGTGCAAAGTCTGTGTTAAATGCTGTTGAGGCTGGCAGTAGTGTTTGCTGTCTCTTTTGTGCTGTGTAAACAAAGGCTCATCACTGAAGATGCAGTCTAACAGTTTTTAATATGTAGTGAGGTATTGGCTCCACTTAAGAAAGAATTATAATTAAAAATTTATGAGGTATTGGAAATGTTTAGAATCTGAACTGCATAGTGAAAAGATATGCAGTGTGTCTCAGTGTCTACATAAATATTATACGCATGATGGATGGATCGTCAGGCTGTATTTACTAAGGTGACTGTTTCTGTGTAAATTCCAGCGCTAATTAGAGGTTTGTTTTGGAGAACAAGACACAAAGCCAATCAGTTTGATGAGCTGAGAGATTAGGAGCTGAGCTCTCTAGCTGTCTTTGACTTCAATCAAGAAATGCTTGTGTTTAAACAAATGAAAACATTACCAAACTTTAGTCAATGATGATTTTAAGTGACACTGCAGTGCTGGATTTACTGTTCCTGGATTCCTCCCTGCATATTTCTGGTGGCCTGCAGGGAGCAAGCAAAGGTAGTGTCCTGTGAGAGGTAATTAAAATTCTTCCCCATCTGCAAAAACTTTCTTTTTCCCCTTTCCCTTCCACTGCTCTGCAGCCCAAGGCAACCCCACCACAGGTACTCTCAGGAATGTGCAAATATCTGGTATGAGACTCCATCAGCCTGAAGATAATGTTTGTATAGCTCATCTTGAGCTGCCCACAAAGCCATCTTTTCTCTTTTTTTTTAGCTTTCCTCATGTGTAAAAGCAAGGAAAAAACCCCTGACAGGTATCTCATGCACAATAAAATGAAGCAAATTTTTTCTTTTTTTTTCCTTATTTTTTTTCCCTTAGAGTATTTTGTAAATGATATAAAGGAACATGAAAAAAATACCTATTACTGCTGTACAATTTTTGATAAAATATCAAGAACTACAGCAGATTGGAAGTTGTTCTGACAAAGACTGACCAAATACAAGCCAACTATAAAATAAACATAGGTAAGCATATAGAGTTTATACTGTGATTTTGGGGGAACACTTTATATTATAACATTTCCAAATTACTCTATGATCTCTGTAAGCTGATGACACAAACAACATATAAGACTGAATTAATTGGCATGGCAATGAAGCCACAAATGGAAGACCCTACAGGAAAAAATCCCAAACTTTAAATCCCAAACCAACTGACTAACACATAGGCTAAATACTTTCCAAAGGGGTTGGGGTTTTTTCATAGAATCATAGAATCATCCAACTGTTAAGGCTGGAAAAGACCTTTAAGATCACCAATCATCAACCTACCAACATGTTCACCATTGAACCATGTCTCAAGTGCCATATCCACATGTTTTTTGAAAACTTTCAGGGATGGTGGCTCCATCCCTTCCCTGGGCAGTCTGTTCCGATGCTTTACAACACATTCCATGGAAAAAAAAATTCTTGATAACTAAACCTCCCTTGGCACAACCTGAGCCCATTTCCTCTCATCCTGTCACTTGTTACCTGAGAAATGAGACTGACCCCCACCTCACTGCAGCCTCCTTTCAGGTTGCTGTAGAGTGATAAGGTTCCCCCAAGCCTCCTTTTCTTCCAGGCTGAAGAACCCCAGCACCCACAGCTGCTCCTCATAGAATTTGTGCTCCAGACCCTTTACAAGTTCCCTTGCCCTTCCTTCTCTGGATTTACTCCAGAGCCTCGATGTCTTTCTTGTGGTGGGATCCCAGAAGAGAACACATGTATCTTTTGCTTCATGGGGAAATCAGATGGCTTATTAATTCATAAATGAATAAATATGGGCAAAAGGACAAAGTTTACGGGGCAATCTTATTTTAAGTATTGAAGCTTTTGCACTGGCTCAATTTTCAGACACTGATAAATTATTTGTGACGAGGCTGTGCCTTGGTGCATTGTATTCTTACAGGGCTCTTAATCAAATTTTTAGTACTAATACAAAAATACATATATTTTAAAAGTAGAGAACTACTTAAAACACATTAATGATTAAATGCTTGTAATAAAACATAAATATTTAAACCAAGAAATATAAACTACTGTTAATCAATTTAATACAGTTTCACTGTCCAGACCTGCGAAAATCTTGCTACATAGCAAAAGCTTCAGTAAGCTCCAAGTGTTCCTAATTTTATTCTGCAGCATTTAAGGCAGCCACAGGATGGCACTGTAAAACTGCAAGTCAAAACCTCGAACTCCTTTCCTGCTAACACCCACTTCAACGTGCTAATTGAAATCAATGCAACCAGTAGTCACAAGGCAGATCCCACCAGCTTACTCTTTAATGGTTTAGTGGTTTTTTTGGTTTTTTTTTTTTTCATTTTCTACACCTTTCCCAAAGCAAATCAGCAACCCCACGTTCAGGTTCTTGCAGACCCTGCTGCAGGCAGGGTCTTGGAACTGGTGGCATCTAGAGAGAGGCTGGCCAGGTCTGGATGCTTCAGGCAGGCAAAACAGCCACTATGATGGAAAAAAATTATGAGACAGGCTGTCTGTAGGGGAGTTTTTCTACTCTTGAACAGTTTAACATTAGCTTATTTCATAAAGCATGGAACTTATTTACTCATTTTATATATTTATTCATTTATTTTTCACCACCTGATGTAACTTATCAGCTGTGTGAGTGTCCTCATCATGCATATAGTGCCCAAAGATTGACAGTATCAGCCTTATTTCACACACTGTTCCCTGATATATTTCTTCAAGAAGCAGAGTCCAGAGAAGGTTGCAAAAGTGTGAATGGGAGAGGGGTGTAGGTGCTGGAGCTGATGTGCAAGGTTGAAAATTATTTTGAGTACAATGGCTGCCTCTTGGCTGTAGCATTTTACTACATTTAAGGGCATGTTTTCTATCTTTTGCTTTGTTTAAATGCCACATTACCCTCATCCCTTTGAAAAATAACTTTCATGGAGCCATTTGTTCCTTAAAATTTTCTGATATTGGGCTCCTCCTGAACTACTGAAAAGTAGGACACCTTCAAAGTTCATGGGTTTAATTGCTTTGCCAAGGTAATGGGTTTAACTTTTATATATTGTATGTAATATGGTGTAATACTGACGAAATAATAAATTCCACATCCTATCCTGAAGCAAATCTCTCATTAAAGTCAGTTTGAACTTTACCACAAAAAAAAACCCTAAAATTGAATAACTGAGCCTGGAATTTGGAATTACCATATGCCAGACTTTGTAGCAGCAACTGCAGCAAAGCCAACAAAATCCAAAGAATTTGCTTGAGATCAAATCATTTGCTAGCAGTAAATAATTAATAGGCAATTGTTACTAAAAAACTATATATTATCTAGGGAAGCTAATAGTTGTTCAGTTTAAATTCTTTTTTTCCCTCTAATACATATTTTAAAACACTTGTCTTTAAAATAAAGTTAATTTTTGTGTCCATGTGAATTGGCTACACATTGTGACAAAGCCTTTCCAAGAATATCTGAAACATAACAGCTATCATGACAATTTTCAATAAATCATTTCGGGCTGGGAGTCTCAGAGGAAGAGAAACTAAATGATGATTGAGTTATCCTTCTATCTCTAAAAGCGATCTTTCTGAATCAGGACTGAGGCACTGTGAGGAAATAGGTTTAGAGCACTAATATTTCTGTTTTCATGATTCCCCCGGTCTCTGAAGAGCCAATGTACCAAACTTCTACTTTATAGATGAGATTTCACAGGGCAGAGTTATAAAATGGCCAGTGACTCAATGAAGAGATTGCGGTACAGGATAGTGGTAGCGATACACCACCTGAACTCCTCTTGCAGAAATGCTAGAGGTGCAGGAATGCACCTGGTTTGGTACCAAAGGCAGTGTGACCTGCATACAGGGCACATAAACTGGGAGCTGCATGGCTAAAACAAGACTAATACCTCCGAAATAAAAGCTCCAGGTCACAAGTACCCAATGGCTCTGCCCCAGCTTTCAGCTTCCTGACCATGTCTGTGCCACTGGGCAGAGCGTGTCTGTGCTGCCTGCTCTCTCTCTGGCCAGGCTTTGCCATCTTCACCTCCAGAGGCAGGGGAGAAAAAGGCATCTGTAATCAGGCTGTGTTTTAAAGACAGGCCAGATGCTGCTTGTGGAGAAGTGTGCCCCTCTCTGGCCAGGGCTGAACACTTTGCAGCCACAGAAAGACGAACGTCTGATTTCTGAGGCATCTCCAGTTCTGGAAACAACAAAGTAAGCACATGCCATGGCTTTTTAGCTTTCCCAGAAAAGCTGTGAATGCTTCCTAGGCAGTCCCAATCCTACGAGAAGATTGAGTAACACAGCCAGAGCCAGTGGTGGGCAATGATGTAAGCCACCTAGGAATATTAAAGATCTCAGTTTCAAAATCTCTCTGAATAAGAGATATTCTGACAAAATGCCACAATATTATAAGAGACTTCAAATCTTATTTTTTGTAATCTGAATACAAGCACAATTTGAGTATCTTTTCCTGTAAGCAAACAATATTTCAGTAGTTTAATCACATCATCAGCTGAGACAATCTATCCTGAATTGTACATATAGTTTGATATATTTAAGCATCTATTCTTATATAATTGATAAAGTATTTCAATGACTCCTTTTTGCTCTACTAGGATGCTCAGTGGTTTAGAGAGAAGAAATCTCACAAAGGAATCTTGCAATCACAAGCCTTACAGAAGGCCTGGCTCCTATACTCCAGTGTCCCCTGCATGTTCCTTGAAAGTCTTTGAATGAATACCTTAAATATTTATACAGCTATTTGTTTTCCTAGCTTCTGTCAGGAACTAATGGGCTTTCCATTAATAAATTATACGATGTACACTTAATAACTTCAGCACTGTGTGCAAATCTCTGTTCAATGAAGATCTAGAGACTTGAGCAGATGTGTCTTATGTTATATGTCTTACCTGCCACAACGACTGCACAAATTCAATAGATGTTGTACAGTTACTTGCCACTAAAATGCCAATGAAGAGTTTGAATTAAAGGAAATTAGCTGTTCAGGCACAGTTTTCCATTAATCAGTAGACAGAGCTCTTTCTAACTTCAGAAATAAGGAAGGGATGCAGAGATGTGATTGCAAGAGTCTGTAAGAAAGCCCCCCCATTTTTGACTTTGAGATGTGTGAATGCTTAAGATACAAAGCCAGAGGGTCACATTCCAGCTAAAAACTAACAGGTGTGACTTCTAAAATAAACAGCATTGACTGACATTGATTCTGAATTTGGCCTGTTGTTTAGAAAATATTTTTGTCTAGTTAATGCCCCAGAATACAAAATAGCTTCAACTAGTCACGATTATCTAAATGCAATAGATTGCATAAAAATGTTTTTACATATACAAAACATACATAAAACATCGTATATAGTGTATAATGTTAATATACTTTTAATAATTATGTTGGAAATATATAATATATGTTTATACCATATGAAACTAATGGCCACCTGTAAAGAGATAAAGGTTTAGTTAAGCAGGTCCTGCCTTTCATAAACTCACGCTGGTTGGGCCTGATCCCTCGTTGGCCTGTGTATGCCACATGATGCCACTCAAATGTACTCCTCCATGTTTTTCCCTGGCACTGAGGTCAGACTGACAGGCTTGTACTTTTCCAGATCTCCCTTCCAGCCTGTCTTGTAGATGGGCTTACCTCTTGTCAATGGGGACCTCCCCAGAATAGAGGGATTTATATCACGTGTGTTCTTTATGTCTGAAACAAAGCCCATCTCTCAGCACTTGTGTTAGAAGACCCCAAATTGCCTAAATGTCTCAGGAAGTAAGTTTTCATCAGGGGCCACCCTTGCTTTCAGGTCAGCACCCAGCAGGAACTGGAGCTCTGCTGTTTCAAGTGTGGTGATGCCAAAGCTTAAACCTCAGCTGAGCTGTGCAGTGGAAACTGCTCACTGGTGTCTTGAGAAGGATTCGCTATGGAGCACATAAGGAGGAGGCTGGAGTTAGTGCTGCAGTGTCTTGCCTAATTCTATTTTTCTTTTTTTTTTAAGCTGCAATAGTAAAATTTCATACTTCCTACAAGCTGTACATACTGTAGTGTAAGAAATATAGACTGCATATAGATTTGCACTGCAGTTCCAGAAGCTGGCTGAGAAAAACTGCCTCTGTAGCACTGTTGGTCACTGCTGGTCCATTCTCTGGTAAAAACATCAAAGGTGTTTGCTGGGCTGTCCCAATAAGAGCAAAGTGGGAAAAAAGGTTTCCAGGCTGTGAAATGAGAGAGACTGTTGGTCTACCACAGCTGATGTTCTCACAAATCAGTGGTGCACAGATGTGCTTACTACATAGAAATAGAATCTCTTACAAAATCAGTTAACATTTTTGTAGCAGATGTTATATGCTGCACATGTCAACTCAAGATGACAGTCTCCTTAAATGCTTTTCAGTGATTGCCTGGATAGTTCAATAAGTTATCTGGATACCGCTTCTGCAAGGATATGTTATGGCCTTATACTGCTGCTAATGGAGAATCCACCATAATTTATGACTTCTACCTTTACAGTGTCTTTTTTCTTTCAAAGCACTTCTTTGAAAACTAATAACGCATGTAAGCATTATAGTAATAGCTAAGATTTGTTTATGGGATTTGCAGGGTACAGTTTGAGTTGACACAAATAACATCTGTAACTAGACAATTATTCTCCTTCCCAGGAGATTGATTCAGCAGCAATTATCAATATTTAGACAACACACCATGTCCAATGCTTTCCATTTTACCTATGTCCATATCTGTACACATTATTTTCCTAATTAGAAACAGAAGGAAGTTCTTGTGGCATTTGAGTCTTTCTGCATGAGGCCTGCCTGGTGCACACTCCTTTCAGCCCTGTCTTCAGCACCAAGTGCCTCAGAGGAAGGAAATGTGCATCAAATTGGCATCTCCTTAGGTTGTCCTACAGCTTACAGTTTCCTAATCCTCAGCACCCACAGCCTGGCTCAGTCCCTGGGGCCTGAGATGTATTCTAGAGGCTTTGATAAGAACCAACAGGTGAAATCCTTCCCCCAAAAAATCTATATAATTCTCAAATCTGTATGTTTCTTACCCAAATCTGTGCCCCCTTTTTCTGCCGCACTTACCTGTGTTCTTTTTTCTTCCTGCACTTCTCGCAGGGTTAGCAATTTACAGCAGCTTTGAGCAGCAAATCCCAATTCTCCCTGTTTAAATGCTGATTCAGAGTAATTATTGCTCTTGTGTGAGTGTAATTTAAGGGATAATCATGCATCTTGCTGCTGCTTACATTCACCTTTTCCCTCTTGTTTAGGAAGAAGCCTTGTTCAGCACAAACATTCATACAACTCATATAGGAGAGGGCATATCCTTGACTTATCATCATCTGTGATTCTTTTCACTTGACAGGTTGAAAAATGTGTACACATATTTTCTCTGATGGTTCCCTTATCACTGTGGGCCTTCCTGAAGCTAAATCTGCTCAACCATTCAATTTTGATTCTGGAAGCAATGTTAAGGCCATTAGCTGTGTCCACATAAGGATGCTGTTATAAAACTTGACATGCTTATTAATCATAAATTCAGTAGACATTCTGCTTCAGTCTTTCCGGGGTCTGCTTATGCTTCATTTATGATGTAAAGTGAGGGTTTAGGGGGAAGGTGGTGTATTTTTAGACCAGTATTTATGTCAGGTAGCAGACAGTGTTTGGTATTTCTGTATCGCTTTCCACCCAAGGAAATGCACTTGGATCTTTCCCACTTGTATTTCACATAGTTTGCTCCAGAGTGAGAGAGTGAAAAAGTACAGTTAGAGAAGTTCAAGAACAGGTGGCTGCAGACAAATGTTTGCTCTGCCTTATCAGTGGGGGACTAGCACCATCCCTTTGCCCCCATATATTGCCATTTATTATTTCTGTGTCATGATACCATCATTTGAGGGGGAGGTAAAACCATCATATTAGAATCACTTTCCTTGCTGTTCAATTCCACTAGTGGCTTTTAAAGTGAAGCTGCCAAAATCTATATTCCTGAAATGTTACTTGTCTAAATCCATAGAACACCAGTGGTTTCCAGACTGCTGGTTAAATACATCTGAGAACAGTAATTTTTGGATTGCCAAACTGACTGAATTAAGACATTTGTAACACATTGTATATTCAGCCTGGGCTCATGAAATGGCTTAGCAAAGATCATTAGCCTTGGAAAACTAGAATGCATTTCCACGGAAGAGGGAAGGAAATAGACTGTGACCTTCTGCTAGCATCTGCCAGCACATTGCTCTGAGCCCACCAGCCCAGGTCATGTCTGCACACAGCCCTAGCTACAGATAAGATTTCTTGTCATCTGCATATCTGTTATAATTGCATTTTCCTCTAATTGCCTACATTTGTTCAAATCTAGTAAACTGAAAGTGAAATGCAGTGAGGCAGAAAATGTGGAGATCAACACCAAAGATAATATGAATGCAGTGGCCTGTGAACCAAGGCTCCCAAATTTTGCACATGTAGGGGAGTTGAAGACAGCAGAAGAAGAGGTCAGATTTAAGACCACAATATGGGAAGGGACAATATGGGTCACCATGTCTAGTCTCCAATCTCACAGGCAAACATATAATAGAATTACTTTCATCAGTTTTTTGAGTTCTGCATGTAGTAATGACCAATGCACAGGCTGACACTGTTGTTTCAAACCCTCTGCAAATATTGCTTGTCACCTTCCCTGGTCCAGGAAGATATGATTAAAAATAAAATACCTCAGCTTCTTACCCTGCTCACCCCAATCCAACTTCCTATTTTAATTTCATTTCTAAATGCCATTTGCAATCCTTTTGAGCCACACATCATTTTCCACCTTTTTGAAAAAGCTTACCTTGTTGTTAGCCGACCTGGCCACATATCAGAGCATCAGTGCTCCCCTTCCACTTACCTGCACGGCTGCCGAATATGCTGTCATTCCACCTCAGGTGGAATCATTAACTACAAGATCCTGTCTTCTCGCAGTCCAGTAAGTGCTGAAACCCTGTGGCTGTACACCACAATTAATCTCTTCTGATGTTCAGGTACAGAACAGATTCGTGTTTGATTCTCTATTGGGAAGTTGCTCATTAGAGGTTGTAAAATAAGAGAGATGACAATTATGGGTGGGCCTTTCTTTTCCTTTTTCCTTTTGCCTGTACTTGGGCTTGAAGATCATACTTTTCGCTTTGATTTGCTCTGTTTTATTACTTTTAAGGTAGTTTTTTTATGCAAGTTGCTTTTCATGTGCTTTTTTCACCTACCGAGCTATATCTTCTGCCTCCAGGCTGTGCTCTCTGTGATGTCCTCAGCTCCCCTTACCTGCAACTTGGCTCAGATCTCACCAGCTTTTGTTTGACCATACACTGACCTGTATTATTTCATAACATTTTAAATATCACTGTCATACTAATAATACCTAGATGCATTGCTTTACTGATTGCTTCAGAAATTTTATGTGTTCACTAAAGCCCTTTGAGCTAAGCATTCAATATGTTTCCTTAAATTAGAGCTTGGAAATTTAAAAGTCAAGCTATTAATTGTCGGCATTGAGTCTTCACATGTCTAGAGGGATGTCTGCTCTTTCATTTGATAATGTCTCTGAAAAATCCCAAACTGAGACACTGGTATGTGTTTTAGGGAGTTTTAATTAGATTGTCTCATCATTTATCAGGCATATGAAGGTAAATGCAGAGTTTCTTCTTATATCAGTAAAATTTGTGTAAGAGTTATGGATCTGGGATTAAGGCTCCACAACAGCTTTGATTGAATTATTTCCTAAGTTCTTTTTTGCAATCATTATTGTAATGGACTGTGGATGGAAATACCTAAACCCCTTCATACTGGGTCCCATTGATTTGCAGTACTGATTTACCAAATTTCATGAGGACTGAGATAAAAAGGGCTTGTGCTTTTAACTGCAGAAGCATGCATTTATTTTATACACTAAATCAGGCACAAAGACCTGGATCATTTAGTGTTTCATAGTATTTCTAAAGTAAGTTTTCAACTTCCCTCTGGCTTTTTCGAGCATTTTCAGATACACCTAAACGATTAGAATAAAAATGAGAGATATTGGTACAGCAGCAATGAATTTTGCAATAGATAACATTGAGTCACCTGGTCTTCATTGTGGCATGCAAACTCTCATGAAGCCAGAACAGAGGCACATTGACTATGCCTGGAGAGAATTGCTGATTTTAAAAATTCTATTAAAATCAGCATGTTGGCAGATTGAGCAAGGAGAATCTTAAAGACTGTTACCAGATAATGCTGAACGGATGGTCTTGCTTAAGTCCCATCTGTCTCTGAACTACAGGTACCACAAATAGGACCCTGTGGAAATTCCTCTCTCCTCTTGGGACCCTCAGGGTTTTCTCTGCCTTTTGTTTCCAGAACAGAGGTTGGATTCTCAGATTCCTGAAATCTAGGCAGCTAAAACAACCTGTTAAACTTAGAATACTAAAACAGTCTTTGGAGGAGGAACTGGGAGTTTTGCCAGCAGCCCATAGAGTCATGCTTATTTTTGGACTCTCCACACACGTGGATGTTTAAGAAAACACTGCTAATCTGAGCAACAGCTTTACAAGGGCGGGGGGGGGGGGGGGGGGGAATATTCCCATCATTCCAGAGTGACATGTAACCCCTGGGCACAAGATGCTTCAGAAAGCTGGGCATTGTACACCACAGGCAGCTGGACTGAATCTGCTTCAGGCATTGAAATAAGTCTGGAAGGACTTGAGGCGGGAAGGAAGGCGGGAAGGAAGGCGGGAAGGCAGGAAGGAAGGCAGGAAGGAAGGCAGGAAGGAAGGCAGGAAGGCAGGAAGGAAGGAAGGCAGGAAGGAAGGAAGGCAGGAAGGAAGGCAGGAAGGAAGGCAGGAAGGCAGGAAGGAAGGCAGGAAGGAAGGCAGGAAGGCAGGAAGGAAGGAAGGCAGGAAGGAAGGCAGGAAGGCAGGAAGGAAGGCAGGAAGGCAGGCAGGAAGGCAGGAAGGAAGGCAGGAAGGAAGGCAGGAAGGAAGGCAGGAAGGCAGGCAGGAAGGCAGGAAGGAAGGCAGGAAGGAAGGAAGGCAGGAAGGCAGGCAGGAAGGCAGGCAGGAAGGAAGGCAGGAAGGAAGGCAGGAAGGCAGGAAGGAAGGCAGGAAGGCAGGCAGGAAGGCAGGAAGGAAGGCAGGAAGGAAGGCAGGAAGGCAGGCAGGAAGGCAGGAAGGAAGGCAGGAAGGAAGGAAGGCAGGAAGGCAGGCAGGAAGGCAGGCAGGAAGGAAGGCAGGAAGGCAGGCAGGAAGGCAGGCAGGAAGGCAGGAAGGAAGGCAGGAAGGAAGGAAGGCAGGAAGGAAGGCAGGAAGGCAGGCAGGAAGGCAGGAAGGAAGGCAGGAAGGAAGGCAGGAAGGAAGGCAGGAAGGCAGGCAGGAAGGCAGGAAGGAAGGCAGGAAGGCAGGAAGGCAGGAAGGCAGGCAGGAAGGCAGGCAGGAAGGAAGGCAGGAAGGCAGGCAGGAAGGAAGGCAGGAAGGCAGGAAGGAAGGCAGGAAGGCAGGCAGGAAGGCAGGCAGGAAGGAAGGCAGGAAGGCAGGAAGGAAGGCAGGAAGGCAGGCAGGAAGGCAGGAAGGCAGGAAGGAAGGCAGGAAGGAAGGCAGGAAGGAAGGCAGGAAGGCAGGAAGGAAGGCAGGAAGGAAGGCCGGAAGGAAGGCAGGAAGGAAGGCAGGAAGGCAGGAAGGCAGGCAGGAAGGCAGGAAGGAAGGCAGGAAGGCAGGCAGGAAGGCAGGCAGGAAGGCAGGCAGGCAGGAAGGAAGGCAGGAAGGAAGGCAGGAAGGAAGGCAGGAAGGAAGGCAGGAAGGAAGGAAGGCAGGAAGGAAGGCAGGAAGGCAGGCAGGAAGGAAGGCAGGAAGGAAGGCAGGAAGGAAGGCAGGAAGGCAGGAAGGCAGGAAGGAAGGCAGGAAGGAAGGAAGGCAGGAAGGAAGGCAGGAAGGAAGGCAGGAAGGCAGGCAGGAAGGCAGGAAGGAAGGCAGGCAGGAAGGCAGGAAGGAAGGCAGGAAGGCAGGAAGGAAGGAAGGCAGGAAGGAAGGCAGGAAGGAAGGAAGGCAGGAAGGAAGGCAGGAAGGAAGGCAGGCAGGAAGGCAGGAAGGCAGGAAGGCAGGAAGGCAGGAAGGAAGGAAGGCCAACCGTGTAGGCATGTGATGGACACTTACATGACCTAACTGCTTCTGTGAGACAGGCCAAGAAACATGTCTTAATATATCAGATTAGATTTAGACAAGGAACTATCAGGCTGTCTCTTCTACTTTCCAAGAATTGCTGTTTTCTTATTATGTATCCAAAATGTAGGAAAATGACCTTCAAGAGCTCTGTGGAAAAGAGTACCTGTGGCAGAGGTCATGTGGCAGCAGTTATAGTAAAAGTACTTCATCCAATTTGGACAATCTGCTCCAAATTTTTTTCAAATTTATTCAGAAAGCCACAGCATTTGAGCAGCATTTAGCAAACATCCATATTGCTACCAGACAGGTACAGGCTATTTTACAGAAATTTATGAATGTAGATGTGACTGCTCACAAATGTAGTGATGAAAAATAAAGCAGTGTATGCTTTCTATATTGCAATGCTATCCTCCATGTAATGACTTCAGATACATTTGTAACTGGTGTCAAATCTCTCACCACACTTGCCATAAGAGGAGGAGAAGGCTGAGTCATGAAGACTCTGTGCAGATGGCTAAATAAAGCAGGGCAGAGCCCTCTGTGCAGTCCTGCAGGATGGTGGTGTGCCCTAGGGCACATCTGTGTGCTACACACCCCTTTTCCTGCAGAGTGGGCAAGCACCTACAGGAAGCAAGCTTTGATGGTGCCAGGGAGAACTGTCATGGGCACCAGGTGAAACAGAGCCCCAGAGAACATGGATGATGGCACAATGTAGGATCATGGTTTGCCTCTGTTTATACAGACAGACAGACCAGCTGTTTGACTTGTGTACACATAGGGAAATTGTGGCAGAAGTAGGAGGTGGCAAGCCAGTCATTCATGTATTTTCTGGAATTTCAAAATACTATGGCAAGTTTGCAAAAAAGGAATAAAACTTCCTGTAATTCCATGTCATAGAAGAATTGCTGCTATCCCTGACAATCAGGAGGAAGAGCCTGTCATTTCTAGGCTACATATGCTCACAACCCCAAATCTCTCTTTTATATTTTTATACTATGTTCAGTTCAAGCTTGTCTTCTGTCAAGAGGTCTGCAGAAAAATGAGCCCCTGCACAGGCAGTCATTCACCTCAAGGTCCAATTCTTCATGGGTCAGGCAATCCAGCAGCTCCACATGGGACCTTAATGAAACATTCCAAGAAAGCTCCAGGGACAAACAGTCATTAAAAGCTGTTAACAGCACCATAATTAAAAACAAATTAACAGGAAATCCAAAATTGCCTTAAGAATTGTTTCTGTCTTGTGTCACATCTCATAAATCTCAAATTACCATTAAAATTTGACTTAATATTTCAGAATAGCTGCAAGATCAACAAACCACTACAAAGTAGTTAAAACCCTACAAAATTTGCTTCCTTAGTACTACAACCAGAGGATTTCTCTGGCAGTCTGAATGGCACTGATACTTTTAAAACCCTTTATTTACTTCAGAGGAAAGAAATAGCAAAAGAAAAGATGGTTCAATAGCTGCAGCTGTATTTGTAATGAATATTTCTCCAGCATGACTGCTGTGTTCTGCTGAACTTGAAGTTAACCCTTTTTAGCCAAATCATCCTTCCTGTCACAGGAACGGTTAGGTAGTTTCTGCATCCTCATTTAAACAGGTGTTTATTATGACCTAGGTAATGAATGAAATGAAAATTTCTTCCAAAAGAGTGTGGGTTGAATTTCCCAGCATTTTAGAAATGGTTATGCTTAAAGATCGAAATAATTTCTTCTTATATTAATACATTTGTAAAGTTATTGAGACAGAGGAACTACATAAGGTTTTTCCTCCATACAGAACACAAAACTTGTTTCAAAATCAATTATGAACCTATACGTATATGATAATGAAACTATAGGTATCTATTGTAAGCTCAGTAATTTAAAAGACAATGACAGGATTGGTTTTGCAGCAAAACAAAATTTAAACTCAGTGTGTCAAAATAGCTATGGTTTCATAAAAGGCCTGATGGTATCATATATTTCACTAAAAGCTCACATCGTATGGAAAAGTAATTATATGATGATCTCAACTTTTACTTAAAAACCAATGCAATTGGTTTTATGGCAAGTCCTGCCTGGATGCAGGAAAAAGCTAGAAAATGTTTCCCAAGTGCATTTTACAGACTAAAAACCTGAAGACAAATAAAAGATCCCAAAGATAATAGACTTTAAAATTCCGGGTCTTTTGTGAACTCATCTTCAGGCTTTTTTAGGGCTGACAATCCTGATTCCTTAAGAAAAAAAAAAAAAAACCTAATAATTTGCATTGTCAAAGAATGTCAGAAAATATAGCTTGTCATTTTTGTCAGCTTATCAGTTTTTTATCATTGTTAATAGTGCAGTTTCTTTTATTATATTGGTTAGACTACAAAGTTGTTACAACAAGCTTTGGGTTATTTTTTTCCCTTGCTCGCTAACATTTTCATTTAATCTACAAAGTACACTGTGTCATGTAAAGCCCACCAATTTGGGCTTCCAAACCTGCATGTACAAAATTCTGCTTTCTGCCAGGCTGTGTGGACACAGGTCAGTGCTGCCTAAGAGCATTCCAAAGGAATGGATTCATCCTCACAGCCCAGCGCAGCACAGGCCAGGGTAGGGCAGCAGGCAGCACAGAAAAAAGGGAACTGAGAAGAGTTTGAACAAAGCCAGTCCAGGACACCAAGAGACAAGGGACTATTTTCATACAGAATTTTAGTTCCTGAGATGTCCAGATGAGGCCACTGTGGTTTTATTATCTCGATTTCAGGAAAAATATTAATTTGGTTACCTCAGAGTTTCCCATCTCCACAACTGCAAGCATGCTTAATAGCCTGTTTTTCTGTTGGAGAACAAAGAATAGGAAATGGTTTGTCTTTTCTTTTTATTTCATGCAGAGGTTATGATACTCACACAGGCAGGAAGGGAACTGGACAATGAGAGCTGCAGATGTGGAATTTCTTTTTTAAATCCCCTTTGCTGCTGCTTGATGTCTGGCAGGCAGTGGAGATACAGCAGCGCAATAGCAGGAGATGCTGTGAGGCTGAAGCAGAGCAAGAATTTTTCTTTGATAGAGATCCCCTGGTGAAGCTTTCCAGCAACAGCCCAGCCCAGACTCTGCTGGGCTGTATCACAGGCTTAGTTTCAAATGGACAGTGTGATGCAAAGCCAGGGCAGGGTACAGAGCACTTTGGCTGAGTCACGCTGTTAGGAAACGAGGATTTCTGTGGTGAGAAGCCACAGCAGGCACTGCCAAGTCCCCAGGCAGTGAACTCCAGTGTGTTTTGGAGATGGGAACAACGTTCTCATCCAAAAATATCTGGCCAGCCATGGGGGGAGGCAGTGGCTACAGGGAGACTGTGCTTCCTTTGTGTTCTGTTTTCATTTGTTACTAAAAGTGACCTGTGGAAGAAAGAGCTCTGAAGTGACCATGGGGCCATGGTCACAGGTGGGAGCCCAGCCATTGGGAGCAAAGCCAGTCTCTGGCAGATTCTGGCAGATTCTCTGTGGCAGATTCCTCATTTCAGCAGTGAGACTAAAAGAAAGGAAATGCCTAATTTTACACATGCTCTCCAAAAAGCCTTTTTCTTCCCTTTGTGTTTGCCCCGCAGAAGCAAAATGCCATGTTCAAATCCAGGGATGCTCTCTGAGAATAACTGCAGCTGGGCAGACAACCCAAAGGCAGAGCTCATGAGAGGCTCATGCTTTCTCTCCTCCACCGGCTTGGGACGAAGGGCCACATTTTAGGGCCCCATCAGGCAAGGCCCAGTCTTGCCCAAGCCACTGGCTTTCCTCTTCCCCCTGAGCATCTCCTCTGCCATTCTGGGTATCGTGTGGGGATGATGGTTAACAAGAACACTGAGTCAGAGCTTACAGCTGTGATGGCAATTAGTGTAACATTTGTTTGTAAACTGACGAATACTGGCAAAAAGTGCGTGTGAGGGAGGGATCTGTGACTCACAGGCTGCCAACTCACTCTAACCAGATACAACTGGCCTCAGCCTTTTTCAAGCTCATCCAGGCACTTCAGGGAATGCAGTATTTCAGCCCCAGCACAAGTTGGTTTTGTGTCACACAGCCCTGTTCAAACACATGTTTTAATTGCGTAGCTTGCTCAGCTCACCGTCTTGCACTGCTCCCCGTGGTCCTGATTGCTCTCCTGAGGTCTCCAAGGACCCCACTTGTCAGACACAACTGCAGGAATGCCGCCTCTCTGCCCTCTCTTCCCAAGCAGATGCAGCTCTATGAGGGATCCTGAAGCTCAAAGGAGAGCCCTGACCCAAAGCTCAGAGGAGACTGAGTGGTGCTTGGCAGTAAGAAGGGGCTGTGGGGATTGACTCCAAAGTGGTTGCTGGAGTGCTTTGACTTCCAGATGCAGTTCTCTGCATAATCCTTTAGCATCTGAGCTAACACAAGCTTTTAAGGTGAGGATCTCTGAAATGAGATGGTAAGGGAGGGTACACTCATCACCAAATCTCTCAGAAGGCAGCAACACACCTTCATCACCCTTGATTCAGTGGAAAGGAAAAGCCCTGAAAGTCTTGTACTATTTGTTAAAATTTTCAACTAGTTTAGATGATACCTGAAGCTTTTTCAAACCCTTTTTATGGTCCCTTTGAGTTTAAACTCACTGCGTATGTACTCCTGTAGCAATACAATTTCCTTTCACCAGCAGAGCTCACTTCAGCTGTTGTTGGGTATTATTATACCTCACTGCTTCTTTCTTCTCCCATCAGCCCCTCTATATTGGATCTAAATGTCACTTACAGTTCAAGCTATTTGACTGCTCATCTCCCTGTACCCCAGAATAGCCCAGGAAGACATGAAAGTTGACAGGGGAAGGGACATCAAGAGGCTCCATTTTCTAGAGCACAAAAGAATCAGACCCCAAGAATCTGGTTAATAGATGTGAAAGTATCACAGGACGTTTAGGACAGAGTAATTTGGTTAGAACTGTGTGGTATGACTGCTCACACTTGGTGCTATGTGCAGCAAGAATCATCCAAGTGGGCACAGATACTACTGCAAAATGTCACTGCTGCAGTGAAGTTGGTACCCTTTCTGAAAAGAAAGAGGCCAATCCTCACCACAAAGGAGATATAAAAGCTAAAACTTATTTTGAACATTATTTTTTTAACTAAGCAGAAAACAAGGACTGACATAAAAAGTCTTTATCAGTATTTTTGCGGCATACAAAATTTTCTGGTAGACTGGTAACTACTTCAGAGAAATCAGGAACCAAAATAAAAGTGATTATGAAAACATCCTTTAAATCTGAGTTGAAATGATGGCTTCTTTGCTTGTTTTCTTCTTTAGCTTGCTTGTTTGTTTTTTTTTGAACTCACTCATGCTAATTGTCCTGCAGCCGTGATATGTACCAGATAGCCAAGAAAGCTGAC
This sequence comes from Aphelocoma coerulescens, assembly GCF_041296385.1. Lineage (NCBI taxonomy): Eukaryota > Metazoa > Chordata > Aves > Passeriformes > Corvidae > Aphelocoma > Aphelocoma coerulescens. Next base: position 115,905,168 of record NC_091015.1, on the reverse strand, counting down.
ATAGTGAAGTTATATACAGCATCCTTGTGACCTTTTTGCAGTGAAGATACATATCTGTCCAATAAAGCCCAGGCCAAATGACAGTGACAGCTGTCTTGTGGCATTCAGTTTGAATTGAACAGGTTTGCTCACAAGTCAGGAACAAGTGTTTCATTACAGACTGTGCACCAAGATCAACATAAGCCCCCAAAAGTGAAACTTTCCCTCAGCAGCTGTGGAAACTGTTCCGGTGGACTGAGATGCACTTCACAGGCTCCTCCTTGTCTCCTTGCTTTGACTTTCCCACCTCCTGCAGGCTGGCATCCTCTGTTGGCATTTGCATATTGCAAGGGAATAAAATCTCAGTTCTCTCAGGAGTGAATCAGAGTGTTATGGGAACTGAGCACTCGAAGAACGAGGAGCGAAGGAGCATGGTTTTCCTTAGGAAAGGCCCAAAGCTGCCTGCATGGGAAGATGCCCTTCTCGCAGGGAGAGAGCCCAAGTCACTGCTGAAACGGGGACTGCGTTATGTCAGCTTGAGCCTCATAATGAAAGGGATGACCAGCACACCTGACTTCTTGTGGGGACTGCACGAGGTGCAGAAGCTGAACCTTTCACGCAACCAGCTGGTGGTGATTCCTCCTTCACTGGGAAAGCTGGACAGGCTTGTAGTGCTGAACTTGGGTGGCAACTGCCTCAAGTGTCTGCCTAAGGAGATCGGGCTGCTGAGGAACCTGAAGGTCTTGTTTGTCAATATGAATTGCCTAAAAGAAGTGCCAGCAGAGCTCAGCTTGTGCAGGAAGCTGGAGGTTCTGAGCCTCTCACACAACTGCATCTCACAACTGCCTTTGAGCTTCACCGACCTGACAAGTTTGAGGAAACTGAACCTCAGTAACAACCGCTTTGTGCAAATTCCTCTCTGCATTTTCGCCCTGAGAAGCTTAGACTTCTTGCACCTAGGGTCCAACAAGCTGGAAAACATCGCAGAGAGTATCCAGTATCTGGTCAATCTGCAAATCTTTATTGTAGAAAATAACAACATACGCAGTCTGCCGCGGTCTCTGTGCTATGTCAGCACCCTGGAGCTGCTGAACGTTGATTACAATGCCATACAGAGCCTCCCAGATGACCTGTACCTGCTGCGCCGGCTGCGCCGCATCGCCTGGAACCCGATGGACAAAGGCCTCCACATCGCCCACAACCCCTTGTCCCGGCCCCTGCCTGAGGTTGTTGAGGGGGGGCTGGACGTCCTCTTCAACTACCTCAGGGACAAAAAGGAGCACAACTGAGCTTCTGCTGAGCTTGGGATTAAGCCTGTCATCAAGACTCAATCACATCAGAGAGCTTTCCTGCACAGGCATTTCCACTTCATAATGCTTGGATTTTGAAGGCTGTGGATGGCTTTAGTAACAGTTGGAGGAAAGCAAGTAAAGTACAATGGTCTTGATTAAGTGTGTGAAGAGCAAACTTTCTAAAAATAGCTACCTCTGTAACCTTCACTGTTGTGATACTTGGGGGTTTTTTTTAGAAGAAAACACAACAACAAACTTGTGATAAAATATTTGCTCTTCATTTGACAGAAACAAGTTAAAGCAGACTGCTGGATGTGCAGAAATGTGTATTTGACAGCTATCAGGTTGGAGAAATATTAATATAAATTAGACTTTCTCTCTGTGATTGCCGTTGCATTTCTACTCCTGCTCACTTCTTCATACACAGGTAAACCATGACATAAACAAACACTGCTATCTAAGTGAATCTCAAGGAAAATGTTTGCTTTGGGCAGTGAATATATCCTGAGCTATATTAGCTCACAGACAGTATATTACTGGCCAGTTCAATACCACTTGTTGTTTACCCCACAGCTGTGCTCTGGCTTGTATAAATTACAGGTAGAGATTGCCAGTGATGAGGCAATTTCCCAGTTCTTTGGAAGTAGATCCCAAACTTCCCCAGAGCTCCTTGTACCCCTGGTGAGACAAGCAACCCTTCCCTGGAGCCTCCTAGGATGCTGACAGCAGTGCATCACAGCCGGGAGCAGCATCTGCACAAAGCAGAGAAAGGACTGTGGCTTCTTCCCTCACACAAAGGATGGAGTTGCTCATTGTTACATGTACAACTGCTCTCCATTCCCTTTCCCATATCCCTGCAATCCAAGCTATGGAGTAACTTTACTCAGGAGGCAGTACATCTCCTAAAGTTGAAATATTTCCTTCAGGAAAAGCAGCATCAACCCAATCATCACCTTAAGTAAGAGCTTCAAAAACAAATAGTTATTTCTGGGATTTTCAGTATCAGCCAGCAGCATAAAAGTCAAGTCTTATGTGGTTTCTCATATTGATCTTCTGTGAATGTCCTTCATCAAAGTTTTATCTGGTAATAAAGAGGCAGTATGAAAGAGCTGTTAACAATTTATGCAACTTGGGTTTCTTGTTCCCTCACACCAGTGTAAAACAGAAGCAGCTCTGTTGAAATCAGTTGAGATAAATGCTTGCAATGGCAGTGTAAGAGAGGAATGAGACTGTAATTCTTGAGCTAATTATGAGTATTCAAAGCCATTTTCAAAGTGCTTCCTATGTCAAATCTCAGGAATCAATGATTACTTTCTAAAACATAATTTGTTCAAAATCATAGAAGGCTGTGAAAGACTGATCCTACTTCTAGTGAAGTTAATGGGCAATCCCTGGCTGAGGGAAAAGCTCCTCAGCAGAGGTAGGAGCAGCCTGATAAAGCAGACAATTATGTAATTCATAGGTACATGAGAGTAAACACAGCACCTTTGGGCACACTGACATTATCGGTGTGGTGTTGAATGCTAGCAATGAGGAATTGTTGCTCACATAATATTCCACCCTGGGTCTGCCTGACCTCATATTTTATTGTGTTGGATTGTTTTGTGTATGATTTGTATCTCAACTGAGATTTTCTATGTTAGGCCTGGAAATCACAGTCTCCAAGTGTGCAGTCAAGGACAAATCTTATGTTTCTAGCAAACATTAAACCTTTTTGAAGGGCATATTTGCTCAAGCATTAAGCAAACAAAGCAAGAAAACAAATATTTTGTGAATTTTTTTACTTAATATATATTTCAAATGCAAAGATATTTTATGTGTAGCTTTACATGTATTTATTTAACTTATGCAAAATTCCAAGTTTTTAATGAAAAATGCATCTAATAAATTAATGTGTGATTCCATTAGCAACAAGGAATAAAGCTGCAATTATTTTTAGAAATACCAACAGATAATTCTTGGAGGGGATTAGGGACAGATTATTAACTTTTCTAAATGCTCATTTCATATCCCTTAGTCTGGCATTCACATAAACACTGCAATATTGCTTTGCAGGAAAATTAGATGCCTATGGCATTAATCACCTGAAAAGATTTTCCACATGTCAGTATCCAGGATTATATGACACCAGATAGCCTCTGATATGATCTGACTAGGAGAGGTATGCACAGTAATTTACATGGAAGATGTGAGGCTGGACTGCATGTGTTCATTAGGATACCACTGTGAGGGTGAGAAACAGTGAACGATTCAAGAAAATGATCTCCAGACAGAGGATTAAAAGGCAAATTTGACATAATCAAATGCATCTGCAAAAGCAGTTATAATATGAAGTGCAATACCAATAATTTAAAATTAAATTACTCAATTGAATAATAATGACCTTTTACTCAAGCTAATAAACCTTTGTAAGCATATGAAACACATAAAAGTGACTGCCTTTTTAAATAGAATAATAAAATTGATTGAATAAATGGTACTTTAATGTATAATTCAGATTTTACCATTAAGAAAATAATTTCTACTGATCTGCTTTAGTCTTTTTTTCATTCCTCAGCCAAGGCCCTTATAAATCTTTCTCAGAGATACAGAAAATTATCTCTCATGACTGAAGGTAGTGTTCTGAATTCTTCCTGTAAAAAGAAAATATTGTATACCACTGTTATTGCATAGAAATATGCATGAGAGGCAACTAATGACATATGTACTTGCATCTGAGAGGGAGCAAGATAGAAGAAGCAAGCAAGGGCACAGGAGGGAGATAGAATGTGTAATGTCACATGCTGGCTCTAGTTTTGAGCAGGGCATTAGAAAAGAATTGGTGGATCTCAGCGTTGTCATCTGATATTAGCTGTGCAGATGACAAGGAAAAAAGGAACTGAAAGGCTGCAGGGCCTGTAGTCATATCTCATAATATATGACAACAGTACCACTTATGTGTATATCAAATGATACAAGTTTAATTTTATAATCTTTCAGAGAACTGTATGCAGAATATTACTCTTGTTTCTGGTAAGCACTGAAGTTTTCTCATCCTAAGCTTCACAGCAGCATAACATTTGATGCATCCACTATTTTTGGTGGTGGTAGTATTCTTCAAAGGAATGGAAAATGTGGGTTCCACTGGTGGAAAGGATCCTTTTCTGGCATGGTGGCTTTTCTATGGCTGTCGCTCAGGGAAGCTCTCAAGGTGCTTAGAAAAACTCTTGATGTGGACAAAAGAAAAAGCAAAAAACAAGAACAAAGTAGAAAGAATACAGTCAGGGGTCAAGCTGGCTGGAATAAATGTAGTATACAATAGGGCTATAGAATTTTCTTCTCAGCTGTCATCAATCCCATTGGTGGTACAGTTGGTCAGATCTGGTGAAAAGGTTCCACTTATTTTTATTTTAAATCGAAAAGAAAGCTGCATTCTGTGAAAAATTTAAAGTCTAGTCAAAAATCTAAGCCTTTGAAAACTGGAAGGTTTCAGGCTTTTGGCCTAACCAAAGTTAGTGGTTCAACCTTTGACTGAAAGAAAAACATTTTCATCTGAAATATTGCTGTAATACCTGACTGGAAGTTAATGCTGAAATGTATTGTGCCTACTGCTCTGAGGCCACTCGCCAACTCTGGCACATGGGCCAAATTCTTAATGCCACTCGTGACTGGTAAATTCCCAAAATACACTGCCTTGCTCCAGCAGCCCTGTGGGGCACCCATGGGCATGTCACCTGGCCAGGAACACCAGCCCATTACATGAGCAAAGCGGCAAGACCCTACAAAGACCCATTTCGGAGATGTGGAAAATTTCCAAGATGTGGACTGCAGTGGCATTTCAAAACAGAGTTTTGCAGAGTCCAGTTGAAATATCTTGAAATTCAGATTTTAAAGTTTATGATTATTAATCTGGTTGAAAAATATGTCAACTTTTTTTTACCAACTTGCCAATATTTTCTCCATACTTTTTCGTTTTCATCAAAATTCCCCTCTTTTTTTGTCAACATATAGAACAGTTTCTAATCATTTTACTATAAGAATATGCATTCTGCAGTTTAAATTTTTTAGAAAATGAATGAATGAATTTCTTATTGTGCTTCAGGTAGCTTAAGGAAGCCAGATCTTTCAGTTAGTAACTCTAAATTAGTGAAGGAGGATGAATCTAAAAAATATTACATTGACTCTGGAGAGATTTGGACTTGTTATTTACTTCGTTAGGCCAGTGCATTACTTGAAAAAACATACCACAGCATTTAAGTTCTGCAAGCAGAAAAAATATTGATACTTCAGCTTATTTCTTTAAACAATTAAAAAACAGAAGCCTCAAAGGTCTTCAGCACATGAGAGATAAACAGAAGTAAAGAAAGAAAGCAAGAAAGCAAAGAAAATTAACTAATCATCTGGGCATTATGATTTCACCAAGTTTCAAGGGCAAATTTGCTTCACAGCCTTCAGACAGCAGCTCTTAAGTGATTCAAGGAGTGTTTCAGGCTGAGTGGCTGAGTTCTAATAAGTATGCATGAAAATAATTCTATAAAAATAACAATATATAATAATTCATAAAATATTAAGAAAACATGTATATTATTATGTCACATGTTCTTCTGCCATTCTCACATGTGGGAGCTGAAATCTTGAAATATTTACAGACAAAAGAAAACTTCTGACTCTAGAAGGGCTTGTATTGATATGAGAATATATACTTCTCCCATTTTATATGTGGCAAAAACCAGATTTAAGAAATCAGTAAATGTTTAAATGGGAATAAGGCTTTAGATATATTGGTACAGAGGCAGACTTTAATACTCACATATGGAGTAAGTCTGAAATTCTTTTTATAAAATTTCATGATCATTCCTTTGTACAAGTAAGAGGCAGAATAGTAATTATAAAATATGACCCTCCCTCACTGATTCTCTGCATTTATCTGTGGTGCAACAAGAGCCAGCCAGCCTTCAAAAGCTACCCCTCAGCACTGCCCAGCAGAACTGACAGCATCCTGCACCAGTACAGCCACCTACCCCACGGGATTACTTTGCAGGGTTTAATGACAAAGCCTGAAATTTATAGTCCAATGTATGTGGAGTCACATCATGCATGGCTAAAAAGGTGGTTTCCAGCAAAGCAGGAAGCGTATCAACAACTTCAGAAAAGGTCACTGCAAATTATGCTGCCCCATAAAGTGAGCTTACCCAGGCAGAGTGAAAAGACGACCAAAGGGCAGAGCTTTATGTTTTCCTAGGGCTCAAAGGAGTTTCAGATAGCATAAATTCATTGATGGATAGCCTGCTTTTAATTTCCACTTCCCAGACATTAAAAACCAAAAATTACTCTTTTGATACAACTCTCTGAGGGAAATATGTATTGCTTCACTTTCTCCAGCCTTTGCATCTTTGGTGTGTTCACAGAAGCAATGAATTGCTTTTCTCCTCCTGCAAAGGCAGCTTTGCCGAGTGTGAGTGGGCATCAAAATGTACACAGGGTCTTATCTCTCACCCTGAAGGGAAGGAGTGCAGGACAGAGGAGCCTGACAGGCTCCACAACCACTGGTGACAGGATGAGTAACCTACCCAAAACTGGTGTCATGCTCACGACACCAGCTTTATGCACTTGCCTTCAAGGTATCAGGCAGTGGTTATTCTCCAGACACTGTTTCCATGGTTGATAGAGAGAGATGGATACAGAGAGCTCCAGGTCATCTGCAGACTAATTTAAGCATGTAAAGTAAGGTCAGTGAAGCTGTAGGGTACCAATGCCTTCCTCTGACTGGCTTTCCTTGCCTCTGCAGCATGTGTGCAGCGGGCACAAAGCACCCTCTCTCAGTAGAGTATAACATTCAGATTTGCTGAGATGTATCAGAGAAACAACAACACACCTGCAATGCCCTGTGACAGATACTTTTGATGTCAGAAAATCCTTTCTCCCTTGCTATTAAAATGCTCCACCTCAAAACAGGTGTAAGCAGGACACGTACAGAAGAAGTCCCTGTATTTTTAGAAACAGCATTCCAAAATCAGCTAAAAGAAACTACCAAGTGAGTAACAGGAAAACGGTTACAGTAAAAAATTGCTTCCACCTGGAAAACATGGCTATTATCATTATACTTTCCTGCTTGTTCTTTGTCTTTTCCTTTTTTTTTTTTAACATAATGAAAGTCTGTGTGTGTATGTATATATAGTTTCTGTCCTGGCCCATGCATGTATACATACTTTCACTACAGGGAACAACAGAAGCTATTAGTGGTTCCTAAATTGTTTGTGTAAATAGAGAAATCTCTCTGGTATAGAGTAATCTAGTGCCCTGTGAATGGCACTGATAGGAGAGCTGAAGAATACAGAAGAATAAAATCTTCACTTTGGGAAATTCATTCAACCAAGCGTGACTTGGTTAAGGTAATGCCTTTCCACAGCTATTGCTATGCACAAGGGTCCTCTATATCTTTCAGCACACTTATGTTCTCTTTACAGTTTGAAAATAACACTGTGAAGAATGGCATTTGTGTGTTGTCTACTTACAAATGAAGCCACAAAAATACTAACTTTGAGTTCAATTCACTTAATGAAATCACTCCAAGCACATGTATGTATGTTTGGAGGTATTTGGGAGGTTGTTACCATGTTTTGCAATGTAGTATATGAAGAATATGTATGAGCCAACTGAAAAGTAGCATATTCTGCAGCAAATAAAATGCTGGTAGTTTAGCATCAAAACAGGACTTAAAACATGTGACAGTTAATTATGTTGCATTTGAATTACTTACACATCTGTTTTCCTGTGTGTTTTTACCATTAGACATCAAGAAGTTCTGTGGCATTTTATCAATCTATGTGGGGATTTAAAATATGGAAGAATTCATATTTGGTCTTTATTTGATTGATCAATAATCATGCAAGAAGACATCTTCATTTTCTGTCACAAAACATTTGTTAGCCCTCACAGGAAACTATTTAAAATGCATTCTCTATCCCATAAAAGAAGAAAAGAAGCTAAACTCTACAGAGCCTGCTTGTCTGAGAAAAATGTATGTATCTGACACCAAACTGAATGCTTCTGGAGTCGATTTTGGCCTGGATGTGTGTAGGAGGTTGAAATGGAATTTCCACACTCAGTTGTCTGGGCTGCTCCTAGAAAGGGTTGATTCAAAATTTTATTTAACTTCAGGAAAACTTTAGTAGGTGGTTGTTTGCAAAAAGCTGATGTATGTCTTTTAACCTTGCCCTTCAATGTCCATATTTTATTTGGATAAGCAAATATAACAGTCTTTACTGTGAGTCTACATAGCCTCTTCTTATACTGTGTAAAAACATAAAGCCAGTATCACACAGACTTCAGGTACTACATTTTCTAGTCCCACTTGGAGGACCAGAGATTGCTCTGGTCTAAATGATGCCCCGGAGACTGGAAAACAGAAAGGAAATTATTGCTCTTAGTAAGAACTGGTAAATTTTCAGTTTCACAAAGCTCATATCAGAGGTAGATTTAATTTATTTATCATTTGGCTCAAAGTTATGAATTTACAGCAGTTAAGATGTTTCATCTTTCTTGGACTGGCATGCAGATATTAGAGTGCATGGGTGAGAAAATTCATCCAGCACGTCCAAATCCTGATAGGGACTAACCTTAGGGGAGAATGTGGAAATTCACTAGAGACTCAGAATTCTTCCTGATGTCTCAGGTGTCCATTAGAGAGGCTATTTAATGTTCTTTAGCAAGGCTAATACGTTGCAAAGCAGTGACATTTTAAGATTTCTCCATGAAGCTAATAGCTTTTCTCAGCAAGTAATTTTCACATTTACATCAATTTAGCACAGTCTAGATTTGGATAAAGACAAGCATCGCTTTTCTCTTGCCAGTGTTGCCAGGGTGATGATCACCAAACTGTCCCAACAGTCCCTGCTCTCCTGTACTCCCCAAACCAGCAGCTGGCTGTTCTGAGGAGGGCTTAGGATTGTGTGCACATTCAACAACAAATGCACAGCAGAAAAGCCCCACGGTTGCCTTGCCACAGTTGATACAAGCAACCGAATATTTAAAAGTATCAGATAATTAATAAATACAAGGAGGGCAAAGGAGAAAGGATTACCACTTTAGAGGATGATGCCAGACATTTCATCACTGTAGTAAGAAGCCAGGAGAACTGATGCACAGTTTTTTCTGTACTAGTTATCTTCATTTTCCCATTAATGCTGTTGCCTTTTCCTCTCATTTGTCCTTCATTCTTTTTTGACTGTGCTCTCTCTTTCCTATTGCTCCCCACTCTCCTTCCTTTTTTTTTTGTTTTCTCTCTGTTTCTTATTAACAAGTTTCAACATTTTTAATTAAAGTTGACTGCTTGACTGATGCCAGTTCAACCCTCCTTTTCTGGATTTGGCATCCAAATCAAGTTAATCATTAGTAGAGGCCTCTCTTCATTAACTACACAGAGGGATAACAATAAATAAATAAATAAATAAAAAGACAAACAACTAGAATAAGTGAAAAATGGAGAACAAACTTCAGGGAGCAGCAACTAGTCTGAAGAGCAGAATATACTTTGCACTTAGTGTCATTTTTCTGTGTCCCTGTACCTCCTAAATCCTCAGTTTCCAATATGATTCTACATGGACATTTATCTTAACCAGCTCCTGAAGGGCTATTGCAATGTTAAAGGTACAGGAAAGAGTCCGTGAACCACCATGAAGAAGTCCTGTCCTCTCCTGACATTCTCCAGGGATCCCCTCCTGTTTCCTGTGAAGCCCCCCATAAATTCACTGTCTCTGTTACTTTAGAAGTGAGGAATTTTGGACCCCTGTGGTCCTATTGCTACAGAATGATTTAGAAACACATAAAACAAGAACAGATTTTACCATGTGCTGTAGACAGTGAGATTTATGTCAATATCTCTCTCTCTACTGTAAAAATATGCCTGCCTCCCTCCCTTTCACCTGTGTGAAATGTACTCCTACTCCTACATAAGGGAAGCTGCAGTCTGAAGCTGGAGCAACGATGCATAGCCACAATTACAGAGTGCAGTAACAATTATGCTGTTCACAGACAGCTATTCATGTAAACTTCAGGACAGGAGGAAAAAAGGTAGAATAAAGAAAGGAAAGACAACAGGATCCAGTAAGGAGGCACAAATTTGCTTACATGGTTTGGAGTGACCTAGCTGCTGCGCATGTGTGGTGTGAAGCTCAGAACTGCCCTGCCATGACTGTCAGGTGATTTTTTTTTTGGGAGGGGGTCTCCTTACATGAGGTACTCAGCCCAGCAAAGCAGGACCAAGGGAACAGCTCCTCCCAGCTTCACCACACTGCTGAGAACAGTGGGGGCTGTAGGTGTGCAGCAGAAGAGGGATGGACCCAGGGTACACAATGCCTTATGGTATAAGGTGCAGTAACAGCATAACAGTAAAATTCATTCACTAGTTCTGGAAGAAATCAATCAGGGTGGAAAACAGTGCTGTTGCTTGCTGCTGGATGCCTGAAGGTGCATCCAGCTCTGTGGAAGTTTTACATTTAAAGGAAGGGCACAAAAACTCTTCTGCCTCCAAGGAGAACCTCCTGTTTCAGGATCCGTAGAAACTCGGGGATAGATCTGAACTGACTATGACAATCTTAAAGTCCCTCTCAACCTGACACTACAAAATATAAATCAAACCACTGTACAGTATCACTGAGAAAATGCAGTTAGAGTCCTATTACATAAAAGCAGGGAAATAATATGACTAGAAGGACATTTTAATACATTATACTCGTTACATGGTAGTTTGATGTCAAATATATTAAATATTAAACAAAATATAATAATCCCTCTAGTAATGTAAAAATGTTCACATTTTTAATCTAGAGATCTCACTGATGAGGCATGATTGTTCAACATCCTAGAAGGCAGATTTCTAAATTATGCTATTCCCTGTGGCAAGTGCAGGACAGATCACAGACTTAATGGAAGGAGCATTTTCATTTTCCCTGTTGCACAATGGGATTTACATTTCAGCCCTCCAGCAAGCAGAGTTACTCATGATACCGTCTAAATTAGTACCACCTCATAAGTTGCAATCAGGGTACCTCCTAAATTAACAAGTAATACATTTAGGAATCCCTCAAAGGCTCATTATCTCCTGTCTAATATATTATTATCACTGTGTGTAATTTCTGACACAGTGTGCCCACCCCTTCTTCTAGTGAAAGATTCCCATAGGTTAAATAGGGCATTGTAGAGGTCCATTTCTGGCTCCCCATTATACTTCTGTATCTACAGAGGAATTAAGGATAACTGCAAAAGAATAATTCCTCTGGCCTTTCAGTTTATGTACTTTGGTACTTGTGGAATAACAGCAGAAGTGCTGGTTGATTATGTTATCATTTCTATTTGGTACTACAAAAATAAATGCTATATTCATAACCCCATCTTCAGATAAAAGAGAGCTGTCATTCCAAGGATGGAATATCTGCTTCCATATCCCAAGCCCTCCTGGCTGTTTTAGGTACCTGCATTGCTGAAGCCACCTTTGAGCTGCTCATGCCCCCCTGCGTTGCCACTCATGATAGCGGCAGGAAACAACACGGGGAGAAGAAATGCTGATACTACAGTTCCCGTTGGGAAGTAGCTGCTCATTAATATGCTCTCAGGCTGTCACACTTTGAGATGTTGGTCAAAGGTGTTTGCAAAGCTGAAAATCAAGAAATGAGCACCTCTTCAGCCTTGTCTGAGCTAAGAATTTAACTCCTTGCTGACAGAACACATAAGCAGAAGGAGCAGCACTCACACAGGTTAGGCAGAGCATGGAGATATTACTAAAAGCTTAATACAGCCCCTCAAACCTTGTCTGAGTTCTCCCTCCATCTGCTTTTACCCCAGAACACGCTTGTGGCACTGGGATTCAGTTGCTTCAAAAGGCTTTGTTCACTTAACATCAGTGTCAGATGTCTTCATTCCACACAGAGGGCTGCTGGCAGCAGAAAGCTGTTCCTAGGCAAACTGGATCCCTCCAGGCATTTGCTGTGACAAAGGCACCTGAGACTGGGCCTGGTCATCCATGGCTTGCATCCATTCCTCACTTCCCAGAGACAGCTCCCACACCCATTCCTCGCTGAAGTTCAGTTCTACGTTCCCCCAGCAAGTGTTAGGCAGAGCAAATGCTGAAATTTCTGACTTTAGACAGAATAACCATAACTGTATTTATTTAGGGTTTATTGTGCTAGCTGGAATAAATTGCATCTGTGAGCTTTTAATAATGTTTTTAACTGTAGTTAATAAGCATTGGCACAAAGATGTCCATCACCTTCTTGGAAAAGGGCAGCCGAGAGTTTACACAATAGGAGGGTAGGGTTTCTTTCAGGCTCACAAGAAGTCATATATTATATTTCTTCATGGAGACACCTTCCAGCTGCTCAGTGAGGTAACAAAGAAACAAATCCATCTACAGACTCCCTGTTAGTTCTTTTGTGTATAGCCACCATTTGCATTATAAACAATTTAACAAAGACTCATTGAGCTAATTTTAACCCTATGACTTTGATGAGTTTAGTCCATTGACTTTGTGGAGGCAAATACAGAGCTGAGTCTTGTTTTTGATTAAGCTCATGAGTACAAAAAACTCTCTCAAAAATTGCCACTGTTGGACCTCAGCCAGCAGAGGCCCATAAGCAAATAATGGGAACTTGTTATTACTCTTTGATTATAACTGTCTGTTGGCTAATTACTCACAAAATGAGTGTCTCTTCTTTTTAATAGATAATCTTGCATCTATTTTTAAAGAACAAAGTCTCTGCTCTCAATTTCTGAAGGCCCCACTAACTAGTTTAAATATGGTAGATTGAATTCCAGTATGACTAAATTTGATTTGCAACAAGAAACAGATCAACAGATTTTTCTTATCTCAATGCAAATGTTCCTCATTCATGTGAATTAAGAGTCTCTGTAAACTCTGAGTTGACTCTCACAAACTCCTAGAATTCAATTTCCTGAGCAGGAGACATTATAGATTAGTTTGATTTCTAATAAATTTCAACCCTCCCAAGGTAGCTACTGCCAGCAGTGTCTCCTTTTTCAGAGCCGTAGATCTTAAAATATAGGAGTCAGATACTGAGGTTAATAATTAATGTGAAGCCTCCAGATCTTACAGCTATTCCAATCTAAAGTAATCATGTAAACTTCCAAGAAGCCAAGAAAGAGTCCAAATCAGAAGAAATGCATCCTTGATGCAGCCCATGTGTGCTAAGGCAGACATTCAGGTACCTTAGTGATGGAGCATGTGTTCATTCATTACCAGTAGAAACTGGGATTCATATTCTGAACCCATGAAGGAGCTGACTTCAGTCCTTGGAATTTATCCCTCATCATAGCAAATCCTCCATCACAAGTTTATCACTTTCTGAAATTCAAATTTGGACCCTTAATTGTGAAGATCAGGTCTGCAATATGAAGCATCTCTGAGTTACCGCACAGCATCTGTTACCCCAGAATCCCACACTGGCTAATTCCAGAAGTCTTGCCTCCATGCATCGTTAATGAGTCTAGGAACAGTAGCAGAGGACATGGAGGACAGCTGGAAAGTCTGCAAATCAACAGAACACCAAAGTTGAACACCCCAAGCAGACAAATTGCAGGGATCCAGTAGCACATGTACAAAAAGAGTGGGTGCCTCAGGAGTGGTCTAATGAGGAAAATTAGTAGATGCTGGAGTATGCCAAGAACAGCCTTTTGCCTACAAACATTTCTGAAGCCAAATGTCCTAGTATGGGGGATTTTTTTAATGGAGCCTCTTAAATTAGCACCTCCTGAGCTAATGATGCTAGACTATCCAGCCTGGAAAACATCCTTAAGAAAGAGGTTAAACATCCAGAAGGAGGTCACATCTAAGGAAATCATTTCATCAAAACTCCATTCCTGCTCTGTCCTGAATATGTTTTTGGGGAACTCTTTAAAAAAGTGAGAGTGTTGAGTAAAGACTAAAATTATTAGATACATAAACATGAATATGTGGATTACAGCATTAAATCCACCAAAATTGTGCATGGAGTGGCTACACCTGTATTTTATGAGTTCTGTCAGGTTCAATATTTAGAAATTAGTCTTGAGAGCCATGATGGAAAGCATTATAAAAATTCATAATATTGATTAGACTTTTCTGTTATAATTGCTTCAGATAATATAACATATAAAGGCATTCAGAGATGTAATGAACACTGTGAAAAGGACTGTGTATAAAAATATGGATTGAAACTGACACCAGATTTGCACGAGTAACAGAAAGCCCTTTTACAAGGTGACAGAAATACATCATAGGAAAGGGATTGGACAGCAGCTGTTTGGTTGCTTACACGTTCACAGTGCCTGTCTCACTGACAGACAGCTTTATAGTGGACTGATCCTTCAAAAGTGTCTGAGCACAGGGTCCTGCTACACTGAGAGAGAGAAAATATTTTCTTTATTTATTTTTCCAAATGGGGAATGCCTCTAGCAACAATAGTCCAGACATGTTTTCTCAGGGGGCCTGTATACACAGTTGGGTACATAGGCTGGGCCAGAGGGAGGGCTGGATTTCATCCTGCCCTCCTCAGCTCGGTGCTACGTGGGGGCTCTCAGATTTGCTGCCATCGCTGCAGCAGAGCAGGAGACAGCTAAAATCATCTGGCTTTCACAGGAGAGTGCGCAGCAGATGGCACTGTTGCTTTAGCAGTCCTGCAGTTTCTTTTCCCCTTTGTAGGAAGTGGCAGGTACAATTTTCCTTCCAATCCTCTCTCTTTCCGTGGCATTTTACCCCATTTTTGTCATCGGGTCCATCCACACCCAAGTGTGACGCTCCAGTGCCAGGGTCCCTCAGTGTGAGCATCACCTGGGCAGCCCTGCTTTCACCCCACTCCTTAATTGCCACCACACCAACTCCTAACATTTGCTTTATGTAGGGAAAACCTTGCTTTTGCATAATAATTTATTCCCGTTGGTTCCCGTGTATGACAAACTTAATTAGTTTGTTACATTTCAGTAGTGTTTTTTCTCAGACATTAATAGCATCTTGGGGAAGCTGAGCACGTTTCTGCCATGTCTTCTCACTTGCAGCACACATGGACTTTTATCTCTTTCCATAACTTTGTCTCAGTGATTTTTTTTCCCTTTGGTTTTTCATGCAAGATGCCTTGATGTTTATCTCCATTCATTTTACAATTTTTATGCCAAGCAATTTTTTGAAAGGCTAATATTTCTGGGTTTGCCTTACCTCTTTATAACCTGTCATTTAGATGTTAAATTAGTTTAGACTTTCCTAGATGTGTTTTAATTAGAGAGATACTTGTTTATTTACCACTATCTGCATATGCATGAGCTGGCTTTTTAATGCAGTCCTATCCTGAAAGCTGCTGAACACATCCACTAAAATCAACCAGCATCAAGGCAATTGGAATCTTATTGAACATAAAGTCTTAAAAGAAAAAAAATAGAGGAATTGCAACTGCTCTCTGTCTGTCCTGGCAAATGCTTAACTCTGCCCTTTTAAAAACCATAGACTTGGTGCCAAAATGTGTGATCCTGTGGTGCCTGGTCACCTGCATGGAAACTGAAACCCACTATTTGGCACCACTTAAAAAAAAAGTTTGGTGTTTCAGATCCAGAAGGTGAGAGTCCCACAAGAAGAATGGGAGCTGCCTAGTGCAGATAGGAAAACCTGGGCACACAGGGGTGTCTGAATCCTTCCCCACAGTTCACATCCTGTGTCCTGAACCGAAGTTGCCAGCAAGAGATGCTGTGCCCCTGAATCCAACAGGTAGAACACTTGTCTGAGGGTGGTGACCCATATCGCTTCTTTGCTTGGGCTGGACACAGAGCACTGTTTTACTCTGGAGCACGGGAGGAACGTGGGAGGTGTGGGTACTGGCACACAGTTTATATTTGTCTGAGTAGTAGGAAACCTTCCCACCAAGCTGAGATTTCCCATACCATATTTTTATCTCTTCCTGTGGAAGTGTGGGAACAGTAAAAAAATAAAAGTGACCTTCATGGAAGATACAATGTCAAAGCAAGCCTGACTTGGGATCCTGGACACCAGCATCCCCTCAGGTGGTTGAGGCACTGGTCTTCTTTGCACCTCAGCTTCCCAGTACTTTATGTCAAAAAGAAGGTGGTAAAATGCCACCAGGATTAAGCGACTGCTGAATGCCAAGGTCACATCATAGTTTTGAAATTAGGCACTAAATCCTGTTTTGATAACCAAAGTTATATCTATGGTGTGGAAGCCAGGAGTCCTTTGCACCTTCTGTTGTTGAGGTAAACCATAATCATACTCTGCTGTCATTTTGAGATATACTATTCTGTCCATCATCTTGTTGAGGAGTCCCTTTGTGCTCTGAGTTTCTTGCAGGGTGATGCAGTGAAATTCAGCATATCCCAGCCTAGATCTGGTGGGCACAAGGTTTACTGAAAGTACTACATTCCTCATCACCTTTGCCTTGTAGCTTTGAGCTAGAAGCATAAGTGAGCACCAGCAGTTCAAGACAGATTTTGTGACTGTCTGAAGCCCACACATCTTCCAGAATTTTAAATCTCCATGAGCCTCAAATCTGAATTTGAAACACCCATGACTGCAGGTGCAGGAGTTTCCTGGCTGCTAGGACAATGCAAAGTACAGGAACTACTAATTTGGCATGAAATTCTAAAATCTGTGCTGCCCTTTGGACACCCTGTAAATGTTTGCTCCTTTTTTTTGTTATAGGAGTTAATTGACATTAAGGGATTTAGAGAGTGAAAACCTATATTTAGTTCCTCACTTCAGTTTCCCTCAAAATCCAGGAATTTCCCTCACAGTACAGAAATATTAATCCTCTTTAGGCAAGAAGTGTTGCCCTTTTGGTTCGTTTCTGGCTGCATTTAGCATAAAAAATTAATTTTACTATGAAAGCCATCTCAAGAAAAAACTGTGTGTGTGTTTTCTAGGAGAATGAACACAGAAGAAAAATCAGGCAAAACAAAGGAAAATAAAAGCAAAGTCTTTAGACTGATTTATGTAATCCTTACTCACATGAATATTAACTGGAACTATCCACATGAGTAGATGTTGAAAAAGCAAATCAGTATCTCTTAGGCTTGCTTTTGTTTGAAGACAGCTGGAAAACAATGTATTCTTTAATGACATATGTGTGTTAATACAAATTGTATACTCTCCACTAATCTAATACTCATGAAATGAGCACATCCATCATGGAAATTAAACAATAACTTCTTACTTGAACAAATTCTGCAATGAATATGTTACAAAAATAATTAACAGATAATGTCAATTGGCTAGAACTTTATCATAAGAGAATGGTCTCCATTTGTAAGATTAAAAAAGCCCAAGACAAATCATGGGAAGTTATAAAATAAAATCCCAGGAACAGTTCTTCAAACTATGAGACATATTCTTTCACAATATTTTATTCTATTGATATTGTTTCTATTAAATCACTTGATTGAGGATTGCTTTAGACAGCTGAGTGCTAATGGTCCTCAGTAACATTTTGGAAAAATGTGGCTCTTGATTAGCTTCAAGAACATTTTTTTTCTCCTAGCCAATAGTCAGCTCTATCAATAAAATAATAATTTCTTATTAATGGCCTATATATATTTGAAGAAGAAGGTTATTTGATTTCTTTATATAGTTAATTAGACATGACAAGACATGCTTTGAATACATCACCACCCACTCATTTCTTCAGCAATGTCCATAAGAAAAGAATAAAAGAGGTATTTTCAAGCATTAAAAAAACTCTTGCTAATATTTGGTTTCAAATACATGAAGATGTAGGTTTGGTTCTTATTTAATCTCAAACTTTTCCTCAGGGCAGAAAACACTGATATTTTCATTCCTCGTAGGTATACTGGATTTTGCCATATTTTCTTGATATTGGCTGCCTCATCTCCTGCACTGCAAAGACAAGCAATGTTCTGCAAAAATACAAAACGCCTAATAGCCTCTGGGATTCTGCTCAGAGCTGGAAGCAGAATTCTGCCAAGTTGTGTGTATGTTTCCTAGTAGTTCCCAGCCTTTGTTTTAGACTTACAGCTGCCATTCTAGGAAGATAACATATTTTACAAATAATTTAAGTGAGAAGTTGCACAGGCTTACCTCACATAGAGGTGGAGTCAGAAATCCATATTCAAATCATCAAGAGCCCTGATGTAATTAGAAAGTCTAACACTGTGCAGAAGTCAGAGTACTGGCTATGAGAAACACAATTTCAGTTCTCTGCCATAGCCAGTGAAAATCAAATTCAAATTTTTCATGTCACAGAGAATCCTGCTACACGCTCAATTTAAGCTGATTGCCTGGAATAGCTAAGGAGAAGCAAAGCTGGAAAGTCTGAGCACTTGTCAGTAAAGGCATTTCTTCTTGAACAAGAGTTTCACACATCTGTGAGATTCATTAGAAAAAAAACTTCCTTCACCTGACCTAGGTGACCATGTAGGTCTTCTGCATGTACAGGTAGGATCTTCTGTGCTCACTTTTCACCTCTTCACTTTTGTGTGTGTGTGTGATGGAATTGCTTCAACAGCAAGTGGATAGGGACCTGACACCCGTGACTAGTTTATTAGCTAGTTTATGAGCTAGGACAGTCATTCCTTTGTCAGGGTCACAACAGAGGAGAGAACTGAGCCTCAGTTTCCAATTTTCAAGGTGAGAGCTTTCAGCCTGAAGTATATCATAGAATCATAAATATCCTGACTTGGAGGACTCCTACAGGGATCACTGAAGTCCACCTGCCTGCTCTGCACAGGACAGGCCCAAGAATCACACCACGTGCCCAAGTGCATTGTCTAAACACTTCTCGAACTCTGTTAGGCTTGGTGGTGTGACCACTTCCCTGGGGAGCCTGTCAGCACTCAACCACCCACCTTTTCCTATGATCCAATCTAAACCTCCCCTGACTCAGCTTTGCACTGTTCTTTCTGGTCCTGTCACTGGTCACCACAGAGAAGAGAGCAGTGTCTACCCTCCTCTTCCCCTCACAAGGAAGTTGCAGACCACAATGAAGTCTCCCCTCAGCCTCCTCTTCTCCAGGCTGAACAGACCAAGTGACCTCAGCCACTCTTCATATGGCTTCCCCTCAAGTCCTTCACTGTCCTCATTGCCTTCCTTTGGGTGTTTTCTAATAGTTTTATATCTTTTTTGTATTGTGGCACCCAAAACTGCCCCCAGCACTCGAGGTGAGGCTGCCCCAGAGCAGAGCAGAGGGACAATCCCCTCCCTTGCCTGGCTGGTGATGCTGTGCCTGATGCCCCCAGGACAGGCTTGGCTCTCCTGGCTGCCAGGGCGCTGCTGACTCACATTCAACTTGCCACTGACCAGGACCCCCCTATACCATATATATATATATACACACATATATAAAATATGTACACCTATATACTGTGTAAAGTGAGAAGAATAGCCTCTTTTAAGGAGAACTAGTGAGTACTCAGGTTATATAGACAGTCAGCTCTGGCTAATGGCAACTGGTGCTTCCAAGGACCATCTACTGCATCAAACTCCTCACACGTGGGGAGTTGGTAGACACAAGTCCCAGCAGCTTGCAGAGTTTTGATGTCTCTGAGGATCTGATGAACTTGAGCCCCTGATAATTACTACTTGGACTTAAATCCAAGATAAAGTTTAGAACCAAGCTGAAGCAATTATTACCTTCTCCAGATGTTGTATATGTCCTGATTGATGATATAAATGCCATTAACAATAAGAGGTTTTGGTTTGAGTGTGTTTTTTTTAGATAGTAGTGGCACTTGTACACAATGAATTATTTGACTCATTATTTTTACTTTGACATTGTCATTAACTGTAGCTATAAAAAATGCATTTTACCTCTTTTAAACCTAATCTTGCTTTCATTTAAGTTAATGGCTAAATTGCTATTGACTGTGGTAGAAAGAGCTCTATGCCTCTATATATTAAACTGCTGGAATGTAATTGCTTCACTGCATGGATCAGTGTTTGTAATACAGGATTTAAGTTAATAATCCTTTTTATATTGCTATATATGTGAAAGGCAAACTTATAATATAGCAATAATATGGTCAGTGTTGTCAATATGAAAGATTAAATCATACAACTTGCATTTTCCATAATAAACGTACAGATTCTAATTAGAACTAAAGTGAGCACTGCCTATGGATTTATCTTAACTCATAAGGATTATCTTCTGCTTTATAATATGAATGCAGGCTTTATAAATTGAAAAGAAATAATGAACTTCCAGGTTGATTGAAGTTGTCAGAGTAACTGGGGCAAGTTACAGCTTGAAGCCCATAGGCGAAGAGGGTTTTAAAAATATATCCTTGCTTATCTTAACTCACATTCTGCCTCATTTGGTAGGCTCAGGGCTTCACCTCTGTGAAAGAAAAGATGTGGTACATCATGTTTTGAAGAACATAAGCAGATTTGATAGAAGTCTGGAAGTAAGGACCTACTTTCTTGAAAATGGAAATTTAAGACTGCATGGATTTCACTCCTGCCTCTCAAGCAATCATCTTGGACCATCTTTCTTGGAAAAAAAAGACACTCATTTCAGGTAAGTTCATTGTTAACACTTTAGATTCTGACTTTTCTTGAATCAATAAATACTTCTGAATTTGCAACAAGCATGCAATATATTTGGCAATGTTGCACAAGGCCTTTGAAAAAGGGCAAATCAGTATTATTTGCGTAGTCAGACCAAGCAGATATTTGTTATCACAAACCTGAAGTAATTTATTATTGAGGTCATAAGGCATTAATAGATCAAGTGTCTGGTAACAGGGACAATATTTCTCCCTTTAGTTTGCTACGTAAGTAAATATGCTGTCTAGTAGATAATGTGGAAAGAGACTATAATTTAGTCAACATAAAAAAACTAAAACACACTGGAGATAGGTTATGTAGAGACTTCCACAGATAAAAACTAACATTTCATGAGAAGGAACTAGTTCTGGTTTATGCTGCCACTGCCAAATCAGAAGACAGCCACTGAACACTAAACTACTCATTAATACTATCACCACAGGCAAAGGTTTACCAGCAAAAACACTCTAGCATGCATTTACTAGGGAACTATTCAGGAACTATTACTCCCACCCCTCTTCTGTAGCATGGTCACTACTTACATGTTCAATCAGTGCTGCAGGTTCCCTCGTGCCCTGCACCGAAGAAGCAAACATGAAGAAAATGTTTGGCTGTACTTGTGAAATGAATTACCTCCTTCTCTTGCCCCACATGGCCCACAGTGGCCATGGGATCCTGCAAGGGTGAGGTTGATGGATCTGCATAATTCTCCCTGTATACTTGAGCTTGGGGGTGCTGGTTTCTGAACATCCTTCTTACAAGTGAAACACAACTCTAATGCTCTCTGGCTTGCATATGTCTGAGTAAGTAGTCACCCAGTCAAAACCTGTAAGGTAGAGCCACAGAGCCAGCCTTTATTAGAGGTGTGTATGTATAATTGCAAAACATAAGCTTCTGAGAAGTGACCAACCCTCTGCCCTTTGAAATAAAAATAAAGAACTGTGTTCTCATCGGTTGAAGAACTCTCACAGCAGAGCTGGGAATGCCTCCCTTTCACTTTCTCCTGCCCTCACAAAGCTGCAGACTGACAATTAGCAAATGTCCTAAGACATTAGACACTCTTCAGGCTCAGGAGTGGGATAGGGTGAATAGCTTTTGAGCAAACATTTGCTTCCACAAAGAGCTCGATAACTGCTACTAACATATAAAGAGACAGTAAGTGTTCTCTGCCTTGCCTAGCTCTTTCTGAAAGAAAGTCTGTCCATACCCACTTTCAGCTGGTGGTAGGCTGTAAACCCTGTGAGGAGAGGAATATGAGTGCTCTTTATCCAATTCTCCTGTCTCAAGAACAGTAGACCTAAGGCACAGCTCCGCTTGGAAAACTGTCTCTTGGCACAGGCAGCTCTCTTCTCACATCCCAGATCCACATGCTTTTTCCACTGAGAGCCTACACGCTCACTATATTTCAAAGATGGAATTAGGGCTCAAATTTTTCATGCCCCAAGCCAAACTGTCAGGATGCAAACCTGCTCTCAGACACTGCATTTAATCAACCCCCAGAAAGTGACAGGGCAGAAAACATAAATGTCTCCTGCCCCCCGGTGTCTGGACTGACCCACATGCTACTGTTACATTTAAACTTCCTTTCTGCATGTGGATCATTATCTACTAGTCTTTGGAGTGCTTTCATTACCTAAACTAGATATATGGATGTGCATCAGGAGTTTAGGGCAGGCTTATAGAAGCAGTTTTCTAATTCTAATTAGTTCTGCTCAGTTTTACAAGATTTTGTAAACTTTTGCTTTTTTTCCTTCCTGGTCAGTTAAATTCCCCATGTGATTAAATCATTTCAAAGAAGCATAGTATCATAGAAAGGTCCTATCAGAAAGGATTTTTGGAGGTCAACAAGTCCAACTTCTTGCTACAAAGCAAAAGTGATCTCAAAGTCTGATTAGGGTTGCTCAGGGCCCTTACCTGTCAAAGTTTAAAATCCTCAGTGGTGGATTTTCCACAAATTTTCTTGGCTTCGAGACTTAAAACACTTTTTCTGCATAGAAAAACATTTTTAATATCCAGTCCAAATTTCCCTAGGTGCAACTCACTATGCTATTTCTCTTTGTGCCTCTGAGACGTTTGGTTTCTCTGTAACTCCTCCTTAGGCAGTGGAAGGTAGTTAGCACTCCACTAGACTTCCTCTCCTTCAACCCCAGCTGGCTTTCCACACATGTCATGTCCTCCAGCTGCCAAGCTACTTGATGGTCCTCCACTGAACTTGATTAAGCTTGTCCATGTCTCTCTTGAACTGGGTGTCCCTGAAATGAGTGCAGTTATCTCCTGTGAAGTCCCTC
This sequence comes from Aphelocoma coerulescens, assembly GCF_041296385.1. NCBI lineage: Eukaryota > Metazoa > Chordata > Aves > Passeriformes > Corvidae > Aphelocoma > Aphelocoma coerulescens. The sequence continues at coordinate 115,882,084 of NC_091015.1, read as the reverse complement.
CAGTACCATGGGAATAATTATTTTTCCCAGCTCACTGGCTACACGTGGGCTAAAGCAGCCCAACAAGAGGTTCACCTGCGCTGCTGCCAGGGTGCATTGCTGACTCCTGTGCAATTTGCCAAAGGCCTCAAGTCGTTTTCTGCAGAGCTGCCTTTTTGCCAGTCCCCCGCCTATGTCACAGCACAGGATTACTCCATCTTGGGGAAGGACTTTGCATCTGCCATTGAACTTTAGAATTCTTCTGGCAAACCATTTCTCCTGCTTGTGGAGACTTGCATGAGAGTGTCAGCCATGCCCTTTAGTGAATTCATGCCTCACCCTAATTTAGCTCTAGGTATGAGCTTCCTGGTGGTGTTGATCAGTCAGGGTGGTGATGAATATCATTCAGGGCATGTTAAATGTTGTCAACCCTAGTACCTCCAGTTCCTCACATGTCAAACAAATACGAAACATTAATTTCTAAGGGCTCTTTTTTTCTTTCACTTGGTGGTGGTGGTGGTTGTTTTATCACTACACTGCTAGCAGGAAATCCAAAAAAGTGTTTCCACCGTCTTTATGGTTTATAAAATCTTTATGATTTGTAAGCAAACTTACTTCTGCATTGTGTTCTACCAGAACACCTGTTTATCAGAAATATAGTGGTAACAGTAACAGGGCTAATGCTACTAAATTATGGATATGCCTTAAACCAGCATATGCCTCTTCACTTTTTGGTACTTTTCAAGAAAATAATCATTAAAGTTCCCTCCTGACTAAAATGGAAGATGAGGTATTTGTGGAAAAAAAGGAATTCAGCAGAGGCAGCTAAAATCTGACATCTCCTGTCCAACTGCCTCGTCTGTTGAGACTGCAGCAGTAAGGTCAACTGTATATTGCATTTTTTATCTATTCCTAATTCATTCTGCAAGCACACGCACTTGCACACATGTACCCATACATGCATGTACACGTATATTCACACTTCTCTCATTCTGTCCCCCTGTATTTTCTGTTTCTTGTAACTGTCTTTAAATATGCTGAATTGCAAAAATTATTCTTTTACTCTTTAGTGCAAACCTACTTTTTATTCGGGCTTACTAGTCTATTCAAAGTTTTCAGGTTTAGATACAGAGGGGTTTTAAATTTAGTTGATTTTTTTTGGTTTTTTGTTGGTTAGGAGGGAAAAAAGTTTCTTAGAAGTTATCATTTCCAGCTTTTAACTATGTAATAATAATAATAATGTTTAATTTTCAAAAATCAAAAGCCTGAAGCTTTCTTCTGATTTTGCATAAAATAAGCTTTCTCCTTTATTCTCCCTCACACAGTATAATTGAAGAACTCCAAAAGTAAGCTTAGCTGATATTGTTCCTGTTTTCAGTCTCCCTCATTCAAAAGCATTTGCATCTGCAGACTTCAGCATCTTTATCACCCACATTTTAGAAACTCTTAGTGTCGTCTCTAGAGTTTGTCTCCATTCTTACTGTGTGAGTTAAAAGGTATTAGAAATCAAATACCATTAGCAAAAATGCTCCTTTGCTGAACACTCTGGATAGCTGAGGAGGAGGATGATTCTGCTCTCAGCCATTTCTGCAGATACCCAAAAGAACAGAATTGCTCAGTGTAGGCTGCATGATTTCTGCGCTAATCATAATGAGTGTACCAGGTCAGTATGCAAGGCTTTGTTTCCCCTTTTTTTCCACCCTGTGCACATAAATGAATCAAGGGGGTTTTTGTTTGCTTGTGTCCAGAACCAGGTTCAAGATCTTTGCTAAATTGGTTAAGTCAGCAAGTTTTCTAGGCAGGTATTTCTAATAACTACTTTGGAGTGCTGTTTGCTGACTATAAGCATCTTGAAGCTCCTCAGCAGCTGCCTCTCCCCCATGGACATGGATTCCTGCTCATTCCTAGTGCAAGAATGTGGCTTTTGCAACACTGAGAGAACAAACTTCCCCCTGCTCATCTCCCGTCATTTATGGGAACCTCACAATGTAGTATTTGAAAGCTGAGTGACACTCGCTTAACCCCAGTGAACTGATTTTTGTAATGGTTTTATCTCCCTGATCGCTTTTGCAATGGAAAAGACTGATGCTATTTTAGACTGAAAGATGAGACTTTCCAGTGTACCTTCAAGCTGACTGTGGGCAGTTCAGACAGAAGGTTTAGGGGCATCAGGAGTGCTAGCAGTAAAAAGATGGCATGTAGCAACAAGTTTTTATAACCTCCAAAATCCTACCTTCTTTTCTATTTGCTCTCAGTTTACTAAGAATGGGAAAACATTTCTGCTGTTCTAGTAAACACATTTCAGCCAAACCAGAAGGACATCATCAGGTCAAAATACTCCCAATTAAAAATTAAATAAATGATGCCACTACCCTGAAGTCACAGCAAAGGTTGCACATTAAAAAACACACTCCAAATGACCGAAGAACCTCCCCCCCCTTCCAACAAACCAGCAGCGTCCAAGCAAGTTTACTGTTACAGATGCTGTAGATACATGTGCTACTGCTCCATTTGACTTACACGTGGGACTGCAGCAAATTGAAAGGAAAATCGCATCAGGTTATGCCAAGTCAACCAGAGAAATGTATTGTGTCTCCTTAAATGCATCCTTTCTCCCCGTTTCAGCTGAATAGTGCCACAGCTGTGCTTATGCTGCTGGCAGTGCTATGAATGTGCAAGGCTTTGACTTCTGAGAAGTGAGCTACCTTGGAAAAGCTGCCCCTAGAAATGCTGATCTGTTGCTAAATACCCAGCCCCTCCAAGGCATTTCTAAGTGATTGCCCTGGAGGTGGGAGACCCAAACTTCAATAAATTCTTCTGGAAATTCAGGGCAAGTACAGCACTGTCAAACAAGAGAGATTTAGCCAATTTAAAAGTATGAACTTGCCATATGTTTTGTGAGTATATAAAATAGCATTACTAGCACTAATAAAACTGTCACAGTTGCAAATATGTGATTATTTGCTATATGTGGTACTCATTTATGTACATTCTGGAGAGATGTGGAAGTCTTTAGAAAAGGATTCACATATTACCAGCAGTGACAGCTACACTGAAAATTGTCTATTATCAGATACAGGTTTTCATTTGCTTTTAACTTTTTGATCTTTTCATGGGTTTTTTTTATGCTTGAAGCTTGAGTCTGGGAGCGGGAGGGAGCAAATATTTCTGTTACTGAACCCCACTATTGAAAAGAGACACCTCTTTGCCTTAATCAAAATATATTTTTGAACAAGTTTACCTATTCAGAAAATAATAATTCTATGGTGCATTCAAGGTTTAGACCAACCAACACATAACACTATCAAATGAAGGGTTGGATAAGCAAGTTGCACTGAATATTTATCCACTGTGTGGCCTTCCTTCAATTGCATTCACCGGGACACGGAACCAAAGGGAAGTGAGAGAATGTGTTTACTAACAACCTCTAACAGGACAGAGAAGAGTTTTGCTAAGCAGCAGTTTGCTCAGAGACTTTCAGGTAACCAAGAAGATGTGGTGGCCGACTGGCCTGTAGCACAAGGGACAGAGACCTCTTGGTAAGGCAGTCTCTGGTGCCAGAGACCTAGTGGTCATGGTGAGGGAAACAAGGCTCTCCCAGCCCGCACTGCTCTGTTATGGTAATCTACCCCACTTTGGATTCCCCGGTTGGCTGTTGGCCTCTACCCCTCGTCGCTCCCCCAGAGCTTCCCCATTGGTCCCCATTCCCTAGTCCTGCCTTTTCCCTGCCCCCAGATAAAAACCCTGAGTTCGCCATTGATCTTTCGCCTTTGCCTCTGTAACCTTTGACAGTGTGGAAGTAATAAATGCTCCTGTTGGAACACACACAAGGACCCTTCCTGCCTCTTTGTCACTGACATGATGCTGAAGCTAGCCGTGTGTTTTTGCAGGTTAAGTTGTAATCAGATAAGTATGCCTTCACAACATCTCCAGGCAGTTCCTTTTGTTTCCTCAGAGCTTGCACGGCAGTCAGAAGAATCTACTCAAATCTTTTCTTAGCCCCATTAACTGGTGAGTGATAAAGAGCTATGCTCTGAAATATGATTTCTTACTTCATGAATGCTAAGCTCTTTCAGAAACAGATGGAGGTTAGCTCTCTGGGAGAAAAAAAAAAAAACACAGCAATTTTGTGATGCTCAATATAACAATTCTTGGAAGAAGCCTCCTTTCATATTTAAAATCATTTGCTATTTAAACAAGCTGGTACATTTAGCACCACCCAGGCGATGACAAACCACTTCTCTGGAGGTTCTGACTACTTCTCAGTCTGCCTGCTCCCTAAGCACATGTATCAGAGTCCTTGGAAAATCTGTTAATATAATTTTACCTCTTTGCCAGAAAAAATGCTAATCCAGTCCTAGGAGCTCTATTTAACTTTTTCTTCAACTATAATATTGTCGATTTAAAAGGTACTGGATTTTGGATCTCATAAGAAATCACATTGGATGCAGCATGAAATCTGGAAATCCAGATTTAAAGAAACTGGTTATATAAAATTGACTTTGTTTTTTTTCTACAGGATGTTAGCCTTCTGATCAGCTGACATGAGCAAAAAAGCAGTCCAGTGGTACTGTGAAAGGTAAAACTGAGTTCAAGTGGTAATGCTGCATTTTCTACACTTGGCACCCATTACTGTCCATAATACATATGTTTGCAATGTTTTCTGATTTCATTTACCCCGATAGAAACTCCAGAGTAAATCTGTTATGAACATGATTGTTTTGGCTTTGTCCCAGTGGAGGTGAAGAAAGGATTTATCCTGCTGTGAATTTTGCCCCTGCAACAACAAGGATTATTTTCACAATATGATGTAGTGCAATGTTTCTGGTTATGCTAATAATAAACCCAAAAGAAATCCTTCAATCTTACATGGCCATAAACATCAGAACAAATTTTCTTACATGCATGTTAAACAGCAGTTTATTCCCTTTCTTTTCCAGACAGGTTTAGAAGGTAAGCTGATACAAGAAAATGACAGCCAAATCTATAAAGTCTCTCTCTCCATTATCAATGTCTGCCAAGGTATTCATCTAGTGTAGCAGCAGGTACTTAGGATGTATTGCTGTGTCCTTAATATTGTTGGCTTTCATTACTTGTTGGTTTTCATTACTTATCCAGTATCAAAAACATGCTTAATACTCTCATAAAACCAAATTGGGACATGATTCCAGCCCAAATGGAAATAATTTATGACTATGTACTACAGATGAGCAAAATTCTTCTTTCATGTTCACAGAGGAGCTGTTCTTGCCCGAGCAGCAATGAATGTGCTTTAAGCTGGTCTTCTCAAATACTTTAACTAGCAATAGTTTAGTTTATACTGGATTTTAGCAACGCTTACAACTGCTGGGACACAGCATTCCCCGTCACATTCCCCAGTCTTTGCATAAACTATTACAAACCTGTCAGACAATGCTCTGATGATACCTTTTGCAGGAAGAACTAGTTATTCTTATACATTTCCTGCGTACAAATGTGATAAAACAAAATTAAATTCAATCCTGCAGTTAAACCTTAATGCAGCTTGGTTTTTTCCTTTTTTTTTTCTCTAGGAAGGATGCCTCAGGCAAGGCAAGTATATTTCAGTAAGGAAGGGATGAACATTTTCTAAAATTTCCAGTGTTTTTATCTACTACCTTTTCCTAAATTGCTCATGCTTCTTCAAGTATTAAAGCTGCAATGGGTTCTATAAATCCACTTTCTGATTATATGAGTTAAGCTATGCATTTGGGACCAAAAAAGGAAAAAAAAGCCTGAGTGAGTTATGTCACAAATTGCCTTTAGTGCTTCAAATTCAGACTATCAAATACAGAGGCATATTGTTCAAGATTGTTCCAGCATTAAAATAAATAGTAGTATAAGGCCCTTAGAGCTGTAAATGAATTACAATCCTTTTGCCAGGGAGATAAGGTTTGTGAGTGGGAGTAGAATCTTTTATTAGACCAACCCCTGTGGTTGGAAAAAGCAGATAGGAAGGGGTTGTACGCCAGGAAGATTTTCTTCTTTTTCCCATTGTGCTAGATTTACCAGTAAAGACCTGAAAATTTTAGATCCCCCATGTCCTCTGGCCATCACAGTTATAACCATAGTAACGCAAGGCTTTTTAAAAGCAACCTGAAAACTAAAAATAAATAAAATGCAAAAACAAGAGGACATCTTCAGCCTGCAGTGTTTTCAAACTTTCTCAGCTTTGGCGGGTACATTGAGGTTACAGTAGGACTATTCAGTACGAGTCTTCATAAATTAAGGCCTGTGTACTGCACTGCTGGAAACAAAAAAAGCCGCTTTTTTCCCAGGTTTTCTTCTTGTTCTAGCCATACCAGAGGACAGGAGGGGAGAAAACTGGCCTCTGTAGAGCAGGCTTTTGTGAGGCTGCTTGCATAATTTTGCCCTGGATGGATGAATCTTTTAGGAAAGGCTATATTGGCAGACATTTCTATACCCTTCATGCATCTGTACAGGATTTAGAAAGTATTCATTGTTCCTACATGCCATGCACAGTATTTGACAATAATGCTTTTCCCTTACAAGTTAAGAAGCTGCACTGTGTCCTTCATTTCTTCCACATTGCTCTGTTCTTTCTTTAATTCTGTTTCTTCTCTTTTTCTAGTCTCTGTCTCCATGTTTTTGCAATTTTGTCTGCTTTCCCATGAGCAAAGTTGCTACTGTGTTGGTTAATATATCTTTAAAAGTGCCAGGGATTTTTGTCTCTAGGATCATCTTCTCATTTCTCCTGAATATATTTTGCTTCCTGTCCCAGAAGCATAGAAAGTAAAACAAAATTCAAGTGTGGTGGCATAATTAGGCCACAATTTTATTAATAAAAGCCATCTGGGAACAAATGTTAATAACTTGTGCAGGATAGGTCACAGTTTCTTCCCTAATCATTTTCACCTGCTGCAAGGCTCTTTTCCTCCTTCCCTGGCACCCGACTCCGTGCTAGCTCCCTGCCCCACAGAGTTCTCCTCCCTCACTCCTTTCCATCGCTACTCCCCAGCCTAATGTTGAGGCTCCCTGATTATGCAGAGACTAAAGGCCTAGAAAACGTAGATTTTTCCTTTCTATGATATAGTAGGAACTCTGCTTTCTGCTGTACTCTGATCTGATTTGACTTTATCAAGCAAGGTATGAGATTGTCATCAGATAAGTGTCTGAAGTGGCTTTCTGTCGCCTGCTGAAATGGACCAGTCTGAACTTACCATTTCTAGTGACCCAGCCAGATTCCTTGAAAAGGCAGAAAAATTCACCCTGTCTCAATAAATCCAGTGATGGATGAAAATTACCTGAGGCTTCAGAATGTGGTAATGACTGCAGCAGGCTAAAAACCTATCTGGCTACAAATCCCAGTGTAATCTGAGTGTGAGGGAGACTTCACGTCTTTGCTCTTTTCCACCCTCCTTGTAATTCTTCTACCAAATTAATATTTGAATTATGTCTAGGCCATGTAAGCAGTGTTTTCTTGAAGTCAGGTGAAGGAACCCCCTCTTGGTTGTGGTGAGGTGTGTCCAGGACAAGGAAGTATCTTGGGGAGGAGTAAGCACCAGCTGCTGCTGGCAGCTATTGCCAGCTGCTTGCACAGGAGCTGTGAGCATCCCTGTCCACATGCATCTTGCTGCACCCACAGCAGGTTCAAACCCAAGAAAATTACTTTTTCCCAAAACAAAAATACATGGTTTCAGCAGCTGATGTTCATCCTTAAAAAACCCCAACAAACCCCACGACAAAACGGGACTGGTGAAGTTAATGAGAGAGGAAACCTGACTGCTTTTGTAAATGTGCCCTTTCTTGGATGGAATTGCACTGTGCCACCATCTGTGCAAACCCAAACAGAAAGCTTGTAATTGAAGTAGCGAGAACAGGGAAGGAAAACATGAAAAAGAAAGCAGTTTGACCAAAGTCCTGTAGGCAGTCAGTGGCTGAGCAAGAACTAACATTCTCTGATTCCTAATTCCCGGTACTTTTCTCCTGTCGTCTGAAAATGATTTATTTCAGACACTTGCTATTTGCTGGTCTCAGTGGGTTAAATTGGACCAGAACATTTCAATGAAAAACAATCATTTTTATGTTCCAGGAATCACACTGAACAATCTTTCAGCTGATGTTTCTTAGGTAATACATAGCTGTTATATGGAATGAAAGTTTGCTGTAAGTGCTTGCTGCTGAAATGTAAGAGTGAAAGATGGCTTTGGAGAGCCTCAGGAGCAGCTCAGGCAATGTGTGTCCTCCCACAGATAGAACAAGGAAATTACATAGTCAGGGGCAAGGCAAAAATCATAACTGTTTTTTATTAGGCTCTGTCCTCTATTTGTTAGGATTATTGCCTTCACTGTTGTCAAACCATAAATCTGTTTTTTCTCCTTTACACTGTAATTACAATCTTGTTTGGGGGAATTAATATTGTTTGGGCTGAAAAGGTACCCCCAAACCCTCCCAGTCCCACTAGCTTTAAGGGAAGAGATACTTTCTTTAAATAACCTTAATAATATATTTTTCTCCTAATAATAGAGCACAGCAGAACTATCTAAAATATATGGCTGCAGTCTTTATGAAATGAAAACGAGATTTAATTGAACATCTATCCTGGAGCTTTCTTTCATTCTCTGATAGAACATTACATGTAAAAATATCAGGATGCTATTTCAAAACAAGATGATGTTTCATTCAGGCTGGGGGGTTTTCTCTGTACTGTATGTATTCCAAGGTCTGCAAATGCTGGCACAATTGTAAAACTATCATCATGATGAACGGATTGTGCTAATTGGTATTAAAGAATATTTATGCTGGATCGACTAAGTGAAAACTTTAATTGGCCAGAGACACTTGGGTGATGATACCCAGGGAGTCCTATTAGCACTGAATTGATGTAGGAGCTTATCCTTGCAGTTGATGGCAATCACCACAGTGAAGAAAGTTGCAATGTAAGAGTAAAACTCCCACCTTAGATTTATGATGCTGAGGGGTACAAACCACACTCAATTCTGCATGGTCTGAATTACAGATCTCTACTTAACGGGACAACATAGACCTGCTGTTACAACTGTGTCTGTGATTACAATGCTCTAGAGTGTGCATTGCATTGTAATGCAGTTATTTATGCCGTGCCTTTTTCCTTAAGGCAATAATACATCAGTACATACACGAAAGTCCAAGGAAATTGTTGTGTCTCATTAGCAGAGAGAATTTTCCTTAAGAGATGCAAGAGAAACTCAGAGAAATTTAAGTTTCTGCCAGCAATCAGTGGTAACTTGCACACCAGTCTTCACAGAAGTTTTTCTTTTGGCAAAATGTGTTATTCCCGCACTAGATAGTTTTGTGATGCTTCTATTCAGTACCTCTGGAAACTTACCATGTTTAGATGCACATAGCTCTGAACTGCACCAAGCAGCAGAGCAAATTGCATGTCTCTTACAGAGAGCGGGCAAGGTACTGACCTGGAACACTGTTTCCTTTGTTGGCACTCCTCTAATCTGTTTTTCTGTAGATCTGGTTTATAAATACAACCTCATGTATTCTGAAACACTACACATTGCATTAAGAGTCCTTTGTCTCTGTCCTTATACCTCAGATCTCCAGCAGCAAAGAGCGTTGGTGCTATGGAGGGGCTGTGGACTGACAGAATTTCCAGCACATTTCTGGAGTCTTTTCAGGGGAGATTTTTCAAAAGCAGAGCACGTGCTTTCTGAAAAGAAATAGGTACGTGGCATCTGAGTCCTTTGGCTACCTTAGAAAAATTATCAAAAAAGTCCACTTATCCTTTCACAGTACTGAGTACCTTCCCTTAAAGGTGACCTCTACCATTACGAGCCAGGTGACACTGAAAGCTGCAGGGCTCTTGGGACAGACACTCGGTCACCATTTCCTATGCTGTTTCTCACAGCACCTCAGCCATTGAAAGCTGCTGGTTTGATGTGACCATTTGCAAGGATTGTTTGTTCAGTCTCAGTGGCACTGGCTTGACTTTGGCTGAATACCAGTCCAGACATCTTGGGAATACTAAACCAATATGCCCCCTTGACAGCGATGTCAAAGTATGGAAAGACCATTAGGCTGCACCAATCTAGGCTGGATGGACATTTACATGGCATGAGGTAACCCTATCAGTGACACCTTAAATGAGGAAGCAACCCCTACACTATACAGGCTTGCCAAATTTCTCTGCAAGGTCATTCCATTTCGGTCAGTACTGAAAAAATTGTTTGGTGATATTTTGCTAAAATATAATAAGGAAATTTTGGTTTAAAGTCACTTTATTCACTGCTAATATCTCATTAACTCTGGTCAAAAGCAGAGTTCCTTGTTTCCTTAATATTACTTATATTTGACAGAAAGCAGCTGCAGGATACCTCCTCAAGTCCACTCATGCTTATCATCACTGCTAGGACTATTAATTCACTGCAGTATACTTTAATGTACTATAACATTTAGAAATGGCATTTGGATGTGCAGTAATACTATTTTGCACAATTAACCTCTGGTTCCCTTCCATATAAGCCTGTTCTAAAGAAATATCAGTTATGCTGTGTTATTTTCAAATTACATTGAGTTTTGTGCCTTTTTCCTAATAGGTTGCCCTTTCCTCAGAGAGTAGTAACACACATTGAATTGTAATAACACTCTATTTTCCTTGCAATAAAGCTGTATAAATCACAGAGATAAAAGGAGATGAACCCATTCCCCAGCCCTAGATCAGATAGCTCCTGACCATAGTTTTTAAAATCAAGTTCTAGATCCACATTAGTTGTGCAAACAACAGAGACAATATAAAGAAGGAAATCTTTCTCCTTGAATAAGAAAATTTAAAAATTCTAAATGATCTTGCCTTAAAACCTGTGCCAAAGAGTGAATCATCCAGTTCACAGTCATTGTAAAACAGAAATTTATGCTTCATTTTTTTGCTTAAGAAATGTGAACCAGAAGGTTCTGTTAGAGTGTAGAGCAGAGGAAAAGTATGGAAGATGGCTTGCTTAATAAATTTCATCTTGAGCTATTTAATTCTTTTTCTGGAGCTGATATTTTTCTGGAGACTTAGAGAACTAGAAAAGTATGGGATGGTCTTAGGAAACAAGTTTTTTTAAATTTCATGAGAATAGAGATGTGTCACTAGAACAACAAGCTCCAGCTCCATTACAGAGGGATAGAGGCACTTAAATGTAAAAATTTTCAGAGGAAGAATATATCATTTTACTTTATTGATCATATGGTGGGTGAAAATTTTAAACTCATCCATTAATCTCACCAGTGAGGAGTAACTACAGAGTCGCACACGAATCTAGCTGATCTCACAGGTTCAACCTTCTGGTGGAGTGAACAAGAAAAAGTAGTTTTTGAGATCTATTTGATGCCTTATTGCTTTGCAATTCCACTGTGTCAAAATGCACAGAACTCTTGGCATAGGTAGGAATTTCATTTTTTGAACATAGGTGCTAAAGTTTTCTTTAAAGACCCACCATCTCATCAAGAAGGAGAATGCTTCTATTAGACTCTACAACAAACAGCTCTAATTCTGCTCTTTTTTTCTAGCATATTTTTAAATTACAGTAACATAGCTGGCTGTTATTATCTCAATTATAAAAATGCATCCAAGAACAGAATTTAGCCCAATGTATTTTTCCAATGTTTTATATTGCTAAAAAGAATGGATTTGGCTCAGGAAAATTATGCTTTCTGTTGTTTCATGCATATGTTCAGCTGAAGACTATCAGAGTTGTATTTGTGCATCTCATTGCAGAATTTGGCCCAAGGGTTTAGAGCTCCTAATATTTACAAAACAGATTGTATTCAATTTGCTGACACAAATATATAGCTTTAATACTGTGAGGCTTTAAAAATTTATATTCATGCCTAGATGCAGGATAAGAGTAGAAGTGAAATTAGTAAAATCTTCTTTTTGCATTGCTTATGTTGTGGTGGAGTGATAGAATTTGGCAAACTGGTCTCATCTGGTTACCTCATTGCCTTGACTTTCATCCGAAGTTATCAAGGTTTTCACAAGAGCATGCTCTTAATCCCCCCTGCTTCTTGCTAGATTTTCTAATCTTGGACTATTATGTTCAATCACATGTGAACACATTTCTCTGGCATTTGAGCTGCACAAATTCTTTTGTATGTGGTTTCAAACAAGCTTTAATGCACAGCCAAGTTGTTCAGTTTATTCAGTACTTCCAAATGGGGAAAAATAAGTTCACAAAGCATCATAGAACTGTTCCAGGGGCATTGTTTATAGCAAAAGAAAGAGGTTCAAAAACATTATCAACAAAATTTTCCCCTCAGGTATACCTGGGAGAACATCTGGATTTGCCTCAAGTAACCAAGAGAAGAATCTGGGCTAATGAATTCAATCAAGATTAAAAAAGCCATGTAAGGTTTTGATTTTGCAGAGCACAGATGTGAACTGCTGCACAAAGGCAAGGTTAAAAGAAATGCATAGAATGGTCAATGTGGGAAAAAGCAGTCCAGCAGGGGAAGATGTGTGCTGGGTGGCTGCCAAGCCTTTTCTGCCTGGCAGGAAAACTTTGAGCAGCTCAAATACCTGTTGTTATACTGGCAAGCAGACTGGAGCTCACATGACATGGTAAATGCCCATTGCTTGCCCACTTGTATGTTTCCAGCCCTCAGTAATCCTGAATAAAAGCAACTGGGGATGGAAAGACTGACTTTCCATGCAGGGCATTGCATGGATGGTCCTTCAGACCATCTGTGCCCACGAGGACATGGCAAACTGAGGCTCCTACATGGCTCTGGGAGAGGAAGGCTGTTCCTGAGGTTCAGACACAGAAATGGTGCTTGAGAGATCAGGTGAGGGCTGCACTATGGGTGTGCTGGATGGCCTTGGGCAGGATACTGAGGACTTCCTTGTGCAGTTATCTGCTCCATCACAAGGCAGACATTGCCTGCTGCTGAACCCCATAAGCAGAGTTTTACACCGATGCAGATGAGCAAATGCAGTTGAAGATGGCAGCAAGGGGAAACCCCAACTGCTTTAAGGCTTCAGTGTCTGTTCTCTACAATGGCATCATAAATTCACACAGACATAGGACACAAAATCCCAACAGCTGGATAATGTGGATTCCAGAGTAATATCATCCATTCAATATAGATGCTTTTGGGGTTTTTTTCTGGGCTCATCCACAGGAAAACAAAAAAAAAAAAGAAAGTCTGGCTGGCATTTCTTCATTCCCTAAAACTCTCTTTATATGAAATCTTTTTTACAAGGTTCATTAGAGCTACTTCTCTTCCTTCCCTCCCCCCTACTATCCCTTTTATCACCCACTTTACCCACCTATCTTGCTTTTCACATTCCTCTTCCATTTTCATGCATCCTCTCTTCCCATGGCTTTGGCTATCACTTCTGAAGAGCTTGGAGTGTGTCCCTGGGGCTGACTTCTGAGCAGCGAGCTCCAGTGCTTCAGGAAGGTGACCTGCCAGTAGTTTTAGGCTTGACTGAAAAATCAGCAAATAACATGAACATGATGAGATTTTTGCTTTGCACCCTTACACACACGCTTTGGGACTTGAATCCTCAGTGGTAAAGCAGCACAGAGGTTGTGCATGTGCAGAAGCAAAGAGAGAATTTATCTTCAGATACATTAACCCACACAGAAGAAATAAACACAACTTTTGCACTGTTTGCTGAAGAGAAAATTGACTGAAAAGAAAATCAACACAAAAGGGATGATTTAGGCATAGAGAACAATCTGTGGTCTCTGTTGCAACCATGGAGCTGAGCTCAGTTGGCTTACTGGAAAGAGAGAAGGAGATAAAAAATAGAACTTGTTCTGGTAGAGAAGAGTCTCTCATGCTGCTAATCAATTCAGTGGCCAAATTTGCTATTGTGATCTGATGGTTTAGCTCTGCCAACTCTTGTAATTATCTCTATTCCCATTCTCCATTAGTGGCCTTTCCAAAGGATGTGAGTTTTCACAGTGTCAGACTATGCCATGCAGTGAATACCACACCATCAGTGTGTTGCAAACATAACACAGCATGGATGATTTGCAAATGCAGCCTCTTGCGACAGTAGGTGGGACACAGCGGTTCTGTGTTTTTGGCCTCGGCGTTCTGGTTTCCTCATGGGTGACCTTTCCTCCCTTCATATTCTTCTCCCTGCAGATTATGGTGTGGCAGCCCATCTCATTAGCTGTGGGAAAATCAGAGCATCCAAAAAGATGAGGAGGCATTCAGATATCTAGAGCTGACAGGTAGCACAAAAGTCCTGGAACAGTCAGAGGACTCTGGCCAACCATGCATTCTGCTGACTGTTCCCCCAAACATCATTGCACAGGATGCTGTTGCAGAGGAGGGCATCACAGCAGCCCACAAGCACAGCACAGTGTTTGGTACAGGTCTCACAAGTGCTGCCCCACAGGAGCAATATTTTCAGATGTAAACAAAACTTACAGAAGCCGCTTGACGGAGCTGTTGAAAGAGCTGCTGTGGCTGAGGGTGAGCAGGTGGTGTAATGATTGAAGGCAAAATGAAATGTCTGCTTTGACTGAAGGGACATGTGCTGTTTTCCCAGGAACTAAAATGTGGCTCAGAGACCTTTTAAGTGCATGCAGACATGCCAAGAACAGTATTTAAGAAATGCAGCATCACATACAATATTTAAGTGATTAATCACAATATTTGAGAAAATAAAATACATCACACTAAAAATTCAAAGCTTCCTTTTTTAAAAATAAGAAACACAAGACTGAACAACCAGATGATTCCCAAGAGAATCTGATGATTAACTGGCTAAATCAGGACATCTGCAGGATGTAAGAATAATAGAAGGAAGCGGGAGTTTTGGCTACCACTTTTATAATTAGCAATTGTAATGATCTTAGCGGTGTCCTCCTGAAAGAACTTGAATATTCATGTTGAGGCACAGCATTCTGTTTCAGCGCTTTTGGTAACTGTAGCCACTTGCACAGAGTCAAGCACACACTCAAATCAGGAAGTCAAAATGAGTGCTCCAAATACTTTCTGTCGAAAATTTTAAGGAAAGCTGTTATTTGCATGCAGTAAGATGGGGAAGAGAAACATAGCGTCCAAGAGCTCCCTTGGCATTTTCAGTTTCCTAAATAATCATCCTGCTTCTGCTTCTTTTTTTTTTTTTCTCTCCTCTGCAGATTAAATTCAGACTTGACCCAAGGAAATGCAAAACACATCTGAATCTGTAAAGTTAGATTTCATTACATCAGGCCAGACAGTAGCCAAAGGCACCCGAAGTAGCAGTTGCTAGGTATAGAAAGCCAGGTATCCATTCAGTCTTCCTGAATGGATGCTAAAATTTCATAATGACCTAAGATGAGCCTGAAGGTCATACAAGGTTGTTTGTGATCATACTTAATTAGTAGTTTGGTGGATACTCTGACTGCTTCTCAGTTTTTTCACCTTCACAAATAAGTCAGATACATGGCTGACCAAGTTCCTCTGTGTTTGTACCGCAAAGAAACAAAGACTGATGAGATGCATCATCTTTGCAGGGAACCAGTTAGATCAGTCACTCCTCTGAGAGGCTGTAGAAAGAGGGACCCCCATCTGCCTGCTGATTGATCTGGAACCCTCAAAAGGTTGCATATGTCCATTGCATATGTGAGGTGATGTGAGGAGAAATCGCTTCCTTTGCTCTCTTTAGCCACCAGAAGATGAAAACTCAAAGAGGCTCTTGTCCATTTGAGTGTGTGCACGTGTGTGCTTTGGCTGTGGGCACTGGGCAAAGCGTGCAAACCCCAGTTAATGAGTAGCACACGCTAACAAGCATCATTATGCTTGTGAATTGCTCTTGGGCAACTGAACGGTTTGCCTCTATCCAGGACAAGAAGGAATTAATTAGCTAAGAGCCAGAAGGCAGTGATCCAGGTGCACCCCACGTCCAGAGGAGTGGGCTAGCAGCTGCAGTGTGGTATCTAGGGCAGAACCAGCTTGGTAGGCTGATGCTTAGAGAAAATTGTAGGCTGGTCAGGCTTCCTATCAGTCAGATCAAACTGATTTAATTTCCTGTGCTCAGGCAATGCAGTGGCTATCCACAGAAAGACTCTTACTATCGTCAAAATCCTGCATTGAAAATCTAGATACACTTTTTCTTTTCCCCTGCTTAATATGAAACTATGTGGGCATACAGCTCTTCCATTTTCCAGCTTATCTATGGTTTTTGTTTGTTCCTTGCACATGAACTTGCTTCAGCTAGAACACATGCTTCAGATAGCCCCATGTCCTATGAAGTGCACTCTGAGGAGACAGGTCAGCTTTCAAGCACAGGGAATATTCCAATGGATGCAGGTTTCTTGCCCAGGCATCTATCTGCCAGAATGGAAGTGGCACTGCTGGTGGCTTGCCTTCACAAGCAATCTGAGTTGTGACGCAGTTGGCTCCAGCAATGCTCTGTACTTTGCATAGCTGCTGCATTAATTTAACTGCTTCTCTCCACTTCAGCTTTCAGCCTAGGGTTCATTTCCATCACTGTCAAGATGCTCCTCAAGTTCCATCAGTGTGAAGTTCAAGTTCCTAGAGGTCCCACTCTTGCCCTGGGCTGGCATCCAAATCTTCCAGGTGCTGAAATGTTTTTAGTGCTAGGGTATAACATGTCTTTTCTCAATTCCTCTCTCCAGACCAAGGGAGTGCTTTAGCAGCACAACAAATACCGCTGCTGATCTTGCTCTGTCATTTGTGCACCCAGTGTATTATACCGTGTTCATTTAGCAGAGCATTTAAAATTAGCCTATGTAGCCCAATTCACCCAAACTAAAGAAAACTTACCATGTATAAGATAAAGTAATATCAATCTGGCAGAGGTACACTCAGCAAGTTAAAAAAATTAAAACTTTATTGAAGGCCTTTACGTCTCAAGCCACTGCAGACCAATCTTCACAGCAGGACCACAAGTGCCCTTTTGGGCACTGGTGCGTGTACCTATATGCATGAAGTGTAGCTAAGGTGCCTTGCCTGGCAGAAAGGAAGAGTCTTTGCTTTAGTAGCTTAATCGTCAGCATCAATTCTGTTGAAATTTGGACAAAATTTTTATAGATAATGACTCAGGTGAGCAGCAGTTTATGCTGCAACTAAAGATCCAGCCTCAAAAATCTACTTTTTAAAGTCCAGGAACATGTGTGGAGAGGAAATGTATGCAAAGCAGGGGAATGTCAGAGATAGAAACTGCATGAAAATCCCTTTTTCCAGCATATTAAACCCAGAAGTCTATATTTGCTCATATTTGCAAATCCATATTTTTCATTTTTTGTTTGTTGAAGACTTACTTTTAATTACACAGTAAATAGAGTTTAATGTTTAAGTCTAACTTGTACGTTTTGGACTGCATTCATCTGCACAGATTTGCAAACAACAGCAGTTGGATTCCTGAATACTGATGTGCTGATACTGGAAGAACTAGCTCAGGGACCACATTGCCTGTTACTGTATTACATGACAGCCAATGAATAAACAAATTAGCAACAAGGGGGTTTGGGGTTTTGTGTGTGGTTTGTTGTTGTTGTTATTGTTTTAAACAGCAATAATATTTGTGCAGAGGAGGAAATAATCCAGAATTTGCATGGTGACAAAAAACCTGTGAAATATCCTATTTGCCCTATTGGCCTATAAAGGCCATCTGAACAGCAACCACAATACTCAGGGAGGCCCCTTGTCCCCAGACAGCTGCTGGCTTGGAGATCAGTGGGAAGGAAAAGGAGGAGTATCCTGTCTGCACACATTTCCCCAGAGGAGAAGCTTTCCTGGCAAAGCCAGGAAAGATGCTTTTCAGTGATAGCTCCAGTGTTTATTGTTTCATACAATATGGCCAGGCTTTTGGAAAGCAATACCTAGGTAGAAAGGTATTGTCTCATAGAAATGGATAATGGATGGATCTGAGCTGATAAAAGGCTTTGCCTTTGTGTAGGAAGATTAAATAATTTCCAGAAAACGCTGCCCAGTAACACCTCTACGCATTGAATACTTGCAAGGGGATTGTGTTATAAAACTGCAGCAAAGTGCCACCAGTCTCTTGGATCACCTCATTTGGGAATGCTGAGGGTGTTCACAATTCTACACATGTAAAGATGCAGCAAGCAAAGATTGATGTTTGAAAGGTCTCTCTCCAAATAATAGGGTGCTATGAGTTTTTAGTGCAGGATTTTGTTGCAGGATTTTTTTGTACTGCTTTTGACTGCTCTCCTCTTAGCTCAAATATTACAAGACAAAAAAAAAGGAAGAGAACTGACAGCAAAGACAGATTTTTAAGTGTTATGACACTGATTCATGAACAAACCTGATATCACACACCTCAGGGGTAGACATAAAGGCAAGAGAGACATGAGCCCTGAATCTAAATTTCAACATGGGGTTACTATAACGTGTAAAGTATGGTTAATGTAAAAAAGTAAAAATAGCCAAGGAATATGTTAGGATTCCTATACTTCTGCACCAAAAAGGATATGGGGTAACCCAAAGAATAACAGGATTCCTTAATCAACTTACAGCTCATGGTGTAAAAAACATAAGAACTCTGATCAAACAGTCCATTCTTTCAACAACTGCTCTCAGACCTCAAGGCATATAAGTGAGCCCATCTCACACTAAAGGATGGCTCATCATCTGGGCCAGGCATAGTGCTGGGGACCTCAACCTCCACCCACAAGCTGCCTTCAGGATTAGGGTGGGGGTTCAGGGAGCTACAGAGGCTACAGGAGCACTGGCGCTGTAGACATCATAACCAGGGGAGCATGGCATTGCACCAACATTGTTTTCTCCACACCCTTCTCATCTGGGCCACATGTGGTGCTGGGGACTTCAATGTCAGCCCTGAACTGCCACTAGAATTAGGGTTAGGTGTTCCATAATCCTTGGAATTATTATTCCTGTTGTACAACAGGGGATTTTTACTTGGTTGTTTTCTCTTTAAAAAAACACAATATGATCTAGGTCTTTAGACCCCTTGCTGCTGGATGGATGCTTTTTCCTTACTCTGAGCATTTCCCTGCACATATAATATCATCCCTCGTGAGTCATATCACCTATTCCCATGCCTGCTGGCATTTTGAACTCTTCCAGGTGCAGCTTTTTTGATACCATCACTAGGCTTCCAACCCTTTACACCTGCTTTCTCAGTCAGCACTGCCAAGCAGGGGAAGCAATTGACTTGCCTGATTGTCTAGAGCAGCCTGGCATCCCTTCCCTTGTCTCACTAACAGGTCTGCAGTGCTGCTTCCTTAGCTTTCTTTCCTCCAGGAGGACTTCTCTAGATTGTGTCTGCCTTGAGGTGATCAAGTATGAGCTGGCTGTACTCCAACCCTCCCATTGCAGCTGGGAGGGGCACTCCCCAGGACCCCCAGCAGTACAACCCATTTCAATTTTTTGAATCCTCTCATGAGCATCTGTAAGTGCATGTTAATGGTCCAAACTGCATGAGCAAGCTGCTGAACAATCTGCAAGTCTTTGTCTGTCTTTTGACTGACGAAACCAGCCAGACAAACCCCAGGAGTGTCATGTTGTGTTGGACCTTTCTTTCCCCTCCCCGGACCCCCCCAGCCCTTATACTGGACTTTCCCTTTCTGTCCCTGGAGAGGAATAAAGCAGTGCTGGATCACCAGTCTTTTTTTCTCACTGACTGGCAGCATTTTGTAAAATCTTCTACAGGAAAAGACTCTTTTTTTCTTGCTGGTGACCACTCTAATGCATACTGCTGCTTTCTTGTAATGTCTGATAAAGGGTATTTTAGCCCTGGGAATGCTCATTTACTGGAGCAGAAATACCAGTAAGGCATCACCTTAGGTCATGGTCATAGCAATATAGGTCAGTGGGTGAAGCAAGAATGCTCGTGGATAATTTAACTCCCTACATGGGCATACTTTGGACAGGGAGTGAAAGAGTACTTTAAATGAGGATAGTCCACTGACTCTGAGGTAGTTTTCTGCACAGATAAGCAGAAGACTGACATGCCTGGGTCAAAGCACAGTCTCTTGCTCCTCAAATTGGCATGTTTTAAGAGTGAGAGAATGCAAAGGGAAAGCACCATTCTGGATTGCCTGACAGTAACTTATCTAAGACCTCATCTGGGAGAATATTTCAGGGTAAATACTTTTTTCAATGCATTTGCCTCTTTTCCATTTGGGAATTGTCTATAGACATGTTTTTGCAAGACTGTTTGTCATTCAGAATGATTTACATTGAGTGAAATTTAAGTTTAGACCCATTCACAGGAAGTTTGTTGCAGCTTTTCAAAGAAGAAATTCAGTCTGATCCAATTTAACACAGAGATCACAAGGCGTGTCTTCTTGCCTCAATTGGATAATTCTTTGATTTAGTTTTTTGATGTGAATATCAATTATTCATTTGAATTTTAACATTCTAGTAGTACTTGATGCTATTATAATGGTGTATGCTGTTTCGGCAAATATTTCTGTACGGATATTACTTGTGAGAAAATTTACGGCGTGAAAATTAAAACCAAGGAAATGCAGAGTTCCTTTCAAAATACAGATGAATATTCATAAAAGCATTGCAGTATTTGCCTCTCTCTGATGTTTAGTGTTGTTCATTCATCCAAAGTTGGAAGGATATAAGCTGAGACATGATACTTCAAGAGAGCAGTTAAATGAGGAACTGGGGAGATTAAGTTATAAGGCATAAGATGATTGTAAAACTCCTGGACATTTTGGGGCTGCAAAGCCTTTTTGAAAGATGAGAGAAAATACCACTGGGTGTAATGTACAAAGCAAGCTCAGAAAGCAGGACGTTCAGATGCAAATTACTTCAAGAGCCCTGGTCAAACAGTACCTTGCAAACAGAAGTATATGGAGCATACTGAGATAACAGAAATTTCAGTAAACTTAATTTTTCACTGTGAGGGCCTACTTCTAATGTGACAACATGCAAAAGTCTACATTGGAGCCTGATACAACAATGGGTGAAATACTTTATAGGAAAACAAATTCAGGGAGGAAATCTTACGTCCAAATCTCACAGTAGTCTGTCTGAAGTAAGTCATGAGAGGTGACTTAGTTGAACAACCAGGAACATAGCTCTAGTGGCAAAGCCATTCAAGAATGTATTGATCCTGATGTTTTGAAGTATTTGGTGTTTTTCTGGTCTCTGATATTTGTTTTGTTCTTCCTTGTTTTCTTCTGCCTAGGATAAAGTGTTCAGGGCAGTCTCCCACGTGCAAAGGGGTTACGTGCATCACACAGAAAACTCAAAACTTTTGACAAAGTCAAATGCAATAAGACTTTACCAGGGTTGCCCTCTGGAATTGTCAGCATTTTGAGCCCTAAGTGGTAAAAGTGAAATTATTGTGTAATTAAACACTTGGTTAAACCCCTTGGAAACTAGCATCTGGGGGAATGTCCAGTCATAGTTACCTGCTTCAGTATAGTTGCTAGAAAACAAGTGAGGGGGCTCTGATTTCTCTCCCATATGCAGGAGTTGGTACCCTAGCAGTTTCACCTCTACACCCCAAAGATGGAGCACAGGCACCTAGGAGGAGCAGAGCTGCCTCACCTCTTCTTGTTCTGCTGGAAATATTATGTATCTGCAGGAGAAACTGCTGCAAGAACAGAGATTCTGAAAAAAGGGAGGAAGTAAGAAACCAACTAACAAAGAATACTCACGATAGGTATAGAAGGATGGGCAGAATGGCTTCAGGGAAAAAGCCTGGAGAGCTTTTGGGTTGGGTGCTAGTTTAAAGAGATTCTTTGCTCATTGCTCTGTGCTTTTTTTTGCTGTTGTTGTTGCTTAATTCCTGCCGTAGTCAGGGAAAGTAGATTAGAATGCATAACAGAGATCTAGTTTCAGCATGAATTTCCTTTCTACCATACAGCACTTCAGTTGACTGTTCAGATGAGCATGCAAGTTAACCTCCTTGGAAACTGAAGGATATGTAGCTACTGTCCTCCACAGAAGAGAGCCACAAGAACCCATTAATTTCCTTTATGTAACCAGGCAGGTGATACGAAAATTTCCAGCTGGTGTGTTTGAACCTCATTCTGCCCTGAATTTAGGATGAAGCTGCCCCAGGCCCCTGCTTCACTCAGTGTTTCATCAGCTGACATTTTGAAAGCTGCTTTTTCACCACACTGAGTTAAATTTGCAATAAACCAGTCATTCTTCAGGAGATCAAACACATTAAAAAAAAAAGTAAAAAGGAATCTTCTGAGATCCAAAGATGTAAGCACATAATGCCTACATTATTTTGATCCTATGAATTTGTATCTGTATCTCTTCTATGTCCTTTTCCTAAGGTTTCTATTTCTCACCCCTCTATTTAAGCCTGAGGGATGCAGGAAAAGCTACCCCTTCACCTTAACTCTTCACACAATAAACACTGAATGAAGTTCATACTGCAGGCATTGGCAGTAGAATCTCTCGCTCCCCAGCAAAAGAGATTAAAAATGTCTCTTGGCACATCTCATCGGGGGACTTCTTTTATCCTTTGAATCAACAGAAGCTTTGGATCAACAAAAAGAGTGGAAGCAGGTGTGTCTTACTTCATGCCAATCTATCCTACTCCCCATCTTCAGAAAATTGTTCTTTAGCTCTCCAAAGGATACTTAGCACTTGGGTAGCCATTTGTTTCTGCTTTATCTTGACAGTGCAAACCAGAATAACAATAACCCTGGATGCAGAAGGACTCAAAATCACCTATGCTTTTATTATTATTATTTCATATACATGATATATTGTATTAAAAATCCACATAAACTGTCATGTTATCAGATATGAAGCAATGCTCTTCTTCAAGGTTATGTTTTGCATTTCTCAAATGCAGCTTTTAATCAGAAATTTCTGGCTGTCCAGAAGAAAGTATCTCTTCAGTGGATATTCTCTTATCTTTATGAAAGGTCTTTCTTGAACCACAGTTTCACACACCCTCTAAGTCTTTGTAAGAGTGGTTTAACCTTCTGTCCCTTCCCACAGTCACTCATTTACACGTTACATTTTCAAGCCTATGTTGGCAGGGCTCTTCAGGGGGTTTGCACTGAACTAGATAGGGGAATTAGGGAGCACATGAGAGGAAATGGCTTTTTTTCATAGGCAGTATTAACCATTCAAATTGTACATGGGATTATGGCTACGGCGCGTTTTCTCGGGCTGACATACAGACAAACTTGCAGCTTGCTCTTGCTATGCTCCAGTCTTATCTGACATGAATAAGCACAACTTCAAAGCCATACTGTGTTTCCACATTAACGTTACTCTGCTGAAACACAGGATATGGGATCTGTCCTGCAGCAGAGTGGGAGCAGTTCTTCTGGGTTTTGTTTTTTGGTTTTCTTTGGGTTTTTTTTAATATTGTGGAGCAAAGCAGGAATTTTCTGCCCTACTCTCCCAAACGAGATGCTTCTGAATCAGCAAAGAGCCAGCTGATGTCCCAGATTTGTGTTCTTCCCTTTTTCATGTTTCTCTTTCAGTTATGTATTTTTGTTCCCTAACCTGCCATAACCTATTTCCATACTTCTGTAACTGCTTAAGAAAGAGCGATCTCCCCCCCACTCCTTTCCACTGCCCACCTCCCCAACCTGTTGCTGGAATCTCAAATCCTCAAGCATTAAAAGAGGAGAGGCTTTTTTTTCCTCAGCTAAATTAACACCAATCTGCTCTTGTTAGCTTGACGTTCTCCTGAGAGCAGCCATACAACCTCTTCATTTCATTTCCCCTTCTCTTGCTGCTAAAGAAGTAGCACATCCTCACACCAGAGACACTTGTGTGAATCAATTTGCGGTGACCAGCTTAAATGTCTCCTGGGCCACTCAAGTTTCTTTCATTTGGATTTGTAGAGTGAAGAAATAGCTACCTTGTGATGGCTGTAAAAGAAACCTGACAAGGGACAGAGGTAAAGTGCCTGTGTTGGCACACCGTGCTTGCTCCTCAAGTCAACTTCCAGAGCCTCAGTGGGAGCATCATCAGGCCTGCTAAGCATGTCTAAAACCTTAATCTTTTTTATGATCCTTCCGGTTTTCTTCGTACACATTGGATATTTGGGCTTTTGTGTAGAAAAGCAGTCTGAATTCTTCCCTCACAACCAGTTCCATGCCAGTAATCCTTGCCAAGCTTGACACAAGCAAGGGTGAAATCCTGGCCTGGCTAAAGTCAATAGAAAAGCTCCCATGAGAGTGAGAGTCCAGATCATACTGTCAGCTTTTTGCACAAGAACCAACCTTCTCATGTGTGCTTGTCTGTGGGGATGTCTGTCGAAAGAGATATTCCTTCCTCATGGAAGGGAAAGAGCTGGAAGGCAAGTAAAACAAGGACAGTGTGGAGAGGGTCTTAAATGTGATGTTAGAGCTTTTAAGGATGGTCTTTTTTTTTTAAAGGTGTGTTATAAAAGTAGCTGACAGGTGCAAAGCTCCCCCAGGTATCCTCATCATCCCTAGAATGACATAACAAGCTGTAAGAAGCAATTTGTGCATTTTCTCCTTCTGCCTTTTCTCCAGTGAGTATTTCCTGGAGAGGAAATAACCTTAAACAAACTCAAAACCTCTGTCTGTTCTGAAAATTACACCTGCAAGGGTGGAGCTATCTAACCTCCTGGGTGATTTTTCTTTAAAAAAAAGAAAGGGTCATGTTTGCTTTTTTTTTTTTTTAACCATTGAAGAACCTCAATATAATTACATAACAATCAACCAGTTCCTTACTGGCCTCACTGTCAAACTGCTGCACTAGCAGCTATCCAGTTACTCACTAAATGTCTGCTGATTGTTTGGTCTGTTAGAGATGATTTGCAGTAGGTTGCAGACTCCAAGTTACTACATCTTGCTGGAGAAATAAAAGTCTTCATTGCCATAGTTTTGCTGACTTTTTCAACACTGCATTGTGTCATTTCACTACACCCCAAAGATGAAAGTAAAATAGAAAATAACATCTTCTAAAATTTTAGTATCTTCTTGGCTCTAAAGTATCCTGAGGGCAGGGAAAGGGGAACCTCAATATAATCACAACAGCACTTTCAGGACAGAAACTAGGGAGATTGTAAAAACAATAAAAAAGGTCGATGCTGTTGGTAACATTGATCTCCTTTAGCTGCAGTTTTGGGTAATCTGAAGACACTCTTCTGTGGCTGGAGAATCCTCTACATTCCCAGAGAAGTTAATAGAGAGCATGAGATTTTCATGCCCAATCCTCACTCTGGTAGGAATGAACAGCAGTAGCTATTTACTTGTTCTTTGTCTAGGCTATGCAGTCACATACAAAAGGCTTACATGCTCTGCACTTGCAGTAATTTAAACTTTTGGGGCTGCTGGTTTTGTTTGAAGCCACATATTCCCACTAACCCTAATCAGAAATATACCCGTTATCAAAGGCAAAATACTCCCCTCTCTGTCCAGCAGATTGGTTTACTGCAAGAAAACTACCTGCACAAGCAAATATCCCAGATATGTCAGACTTCTAACAGAGCTATGAATTCTGGTAACAGTCAGAGGTAGAACATTAATAACCAGAACCATAAAACAAATCTAAAAACTGCAGAATAATAATAAAAAATGATATTTATAGAGGCAACACAGGAGATGCAATAGTAAAAGAGCCTCCCTCTGGATCATCAATTCATGAGCTCTGTGATCCTGAATAACGGGCATGCTTCCAAACGATGAAATAAAACACGTCAACTATTCAAAATCACTAACTTTCCTCTTGCGTTCCTTAAAGGTGAATTGCAGCAAATGTATAAATTTTAGTGTGCAGTAACTTGTGTGCATTTTACTACCATAGGAAGTGAATTTCACAGTATTTATTGGAAATCATTATCTTCCTCTGCTTTTTAAAGTTTAATTTAAAATTTGTCACAGCAGCAGCAAAGCTGACACAGCCTAATACTGGTGATGGAGTGATACTCTCTGAAAGGATTCCATGGGAAGATTTGCCACAATTTGCCAATAGCAGCATCTGTAATGCTATTTTCTTATTAAAAATCATTAGAACTTCCAAAATAAAATAATTAAATGTTTGTTCTAAAAAGAACTTATGGACAGGGATCATGGCCAGTAACAGAAGATCTTTAACTGATCTAAGCAGCAGCATCAAAAAAATCAAGCCTCTATGGAAGCAAAACACTGCCCTATTTTCAGTCTTATTGGTTAATTAATTCTTTAATTCTTTATAATAATTTCATTTGGGACTCTGAGAGCAGATGTAACCACTTGCTCAATTATGGAGTGTTTCACACCTGCTCTACCCAGACAGAAGAGGCAAGCAGGTGAAAATCAATCAGTTTTGGCAGAACGAGCATTTTTTATTTTTCAAAAACAAATCCCCCACCACCTTAACTAACACACATGTTTCTTAACATGGGGAAATCAGGCCTTTGCTATTAGAATGGTGTCAAACACCTAAGGGTTATAACTGTAATATATTGTGTGTACAGCTCAGGATACAATTGATAAAAGAAAACTAATAATCAAATAGGGATGTAGTCAAATGCACATGAAATATGAATTTGAGTTTTTGGGTATGTGTACATGCATTTGTTTCATTGTAGGTGGACAGGCAAATATGAAGTGTTCTTATCTGACCATTAACCAACTCATTTTCAGTAGGTGTTGGGGTAGAAATGCTTATTGTTAAGTTGAATACTGTTTTCATTTCAGCCTGAGGAGTGGTGAAGTTTTTCTCTTCTGACCTCTTTCATATGATCCCATGCTGATTTGAGTAAATGGAATTTCACCATGAGTTTCATGAAGTCCCTAATATCTTTCCAGGGGCCATCTGGCAAGAGATAATCTATGATTGCTTCTTTCGATGTTATCAGATCTGTCTCCTGCAATCCACCTCTGTTTATGGAACAAGTTCACCTGGTAATTGATTATTATTTCATACAGGCTTACTGAGAAGGACTGGATTCAGACACTATTGTATTTGCAGTGCCTTCAGATCCGGCTTTAGGATTGTGGACCTCTGACCTAACCGCAAATAATGTTAAGGAAAAGACAAAAAAAGTTACTATTAAATGCAGGGAAACTTCAAAAACAGCAACATATGGCACATATGTAACTACTAAGTACCCACCAAGAAATCCTTGGTCTAGCACCATAAATCCTTAATCCAGAGATACCCCCAAAAGAGAGCCCCTAAATAACCTTGTAATAAGAATTTCATACTAAAGAATGGGCTCTAACAGTCTCTAATCCATTTGGAGCCTTCTTCAGTATTTGCTTCTGACTAGCAGGAGCAGTTAGACAGAATGCCAAAATGCATATGCAACTGTTTGGTCTCTTAAAATCTTCAAACACTAATGGCACCACAATCAAATTGTGGCATTCAGCCTCAGATCCTCAGACAGATAAGGCTGAATGAGATCAAATTTAGACAGCTAAACTGTATGTTCATATCAAATGTGTAAGGATCCCCATCTATGATTTTCCACAAGAATGTGCTAAAGACAGGCTCGGTCTGCTGAGTTGCTGTAGCTCACATTTTAAGGAGGTAGACATGGGTTAGGCAGCTAACAGAGGAAATGAAAGATTATTTATCATTTGATGTTTTATAAACTATTCTATAACAACCTGTAAAAATGTCAGACACAGAAAACCCTTGATTTGGCATTTCCTTGCTGTGCTCTTGTGAGGAATCCAACTCAGCAGGGACTTAAGCCTAACACCTTCAGATCTTCCAAGTTTCGGTTCTCTCTACTACCACAGAAAAAAAAATGAGCACAGCCAGCTAATGGTGGTAGAAAGCATTGTCAATTTTTCAAACATCAGGCCCCAAGGAAGAGCAGATCATAACAACCTCCCCCAGTTCCTAACTAGAACAGCAAAAGAGGCAAACCCCTTTGTGTGTTTTGTACAGTTTATTTCTTCAGGGCTCCAGCAGCTGTTTCCTTCTTTGGTTTATTTTAAATTAACACCACAATTTTGTGAGGAAGTGCTCAGGTGTAAAATAAAACAGTACCACTGTCCTTGTTTTTCATGCTGAAAGCAGTGAAAAACAGTAATAAGAGTGGCAGATTCCCTAACAAATATCAAATCTATTTCAGTACAAAAAGATAGTGGCTTTCCTTTAGTTGTGAGTGATGACAGAGCCTACATGTTAGTGTCCCAAGAATTTCACTAAAAAAAAAAAAAGCCTAAAGCTCTCCATGGAGGTGTCTTGGGTTAGGGGTTTTCTTTATTGTGGGAAGGTTACAGAAGTAGTGCACGAAGCTAGTTTGCAGATGAGTTCAAAGTAGCAAAGTGATTTCACTGCTGGAATGTTTCTTTCTGTGTATGTTCCTTAATTGTACCTCAACTTTCCTTTAAGAGAAATAATTTGTTCATTTCAGGCAAAAAATGGAACTGCTTCAAGAAGGCTAAAAGATAAAAACATCAATTTATTACAACTATACTTCCACTTCTATAAATGATGTAGTCTGAAAGCAGCTGTCTGTTGCTTTGCTTTATATAAAGATGCTATCCCATCCTTTACTCATGTAAACTGGCTTCTAGTCAGACTTCCACAGAGGTGTACAGAGAGCACAGAGACATTTTCAGAAGCAAAGATGGCCACAGGACAAGGGGTTATAGTGAATGGGTTGATATCACTGGTGACTGGTCACTAGTGAGGCTTCATCCTTGGCCCAGTCCTTCTCAACATCTTTAACTTGGATGCAGGACTTGAAGGGATACTAAGTAAGTTTTCAGATCATACAAAATGGGAGGAACTGTTGATTCCATTGGAGGTAGAGAGGCCCTGCAGGGAGACCTCAACAAAATAGAGCTCTGGCCAATCAGCAAGTGTATGAAGTTAAAAAAGATAAGTGCCAGATTCTGCAGCTGGGATGGGGAAAGGTACACACAGACTGGGAATGAGAGGCTGGAGAGCGGTGCCATGGAAAGGGACCTGGGTGTCCTGGTTGATGGCAAGTTGAGCATGAGCCAGCAGTGTCCTGGCAGCCAGGAGGGCCAAGCCTGTCCTGGGGACATCAGGCACAGCATCACCAGGCAGGCAAGGGAGGGGATTGTCCCGCTCTGCTCTGCTCTGGGGCAGCCTCACCTCAAGTGCTGAGGGCAGTTTAGGGTGAAACAATATAAAAAAAAAATGAAACTATTAGAAAGCATCCAAAGGAGAGTTAAGATGGTGAAGGGCATTGAGGGGAAGCCATATGAGGAGCTGCTGATAGGTCACTTGGTCTGTTCAGCCTGGAGATGAGGAGACTGAGACTCATTGCAGTTACAACTTCCTTGTGAGGGGAAGAGGAGGGGCAGGCTCTGATCTCTGCTCTGTGCTGACCAGTGACAGGACCTGAGGGAATGACCTGAAGTTGTGTCAGGGGAGGTTTAGGTTGGGTATTAGAAAGAGGTTCTTTACCCACGGGGTGGTTGGGCACTGGAACAGGCTCCCCAGGGAAGTGGTCACAGCACCAGCCTGACAGAGTTCAAGAAGAGTTTGGAAAAATATTCTCAGTACGAAGTGTGATTCTTAGGTTGTCCTGTACAGGGCCAGGAGTTGGACTTTGATGATTCCTGTGTGTCCCTTCCAACTCAGAATATTCTATGGTTCTGTGGTTTTCAAGCCTGCCAAATTAGGTGGGAAATTAATTTCCACTATGGCTGCCAGGTTTGTCTCATTCTGTTCCTGACAGGAAACCCAAAAAGTGACATGACTGATCCCCACAGCTTGTGAAAATGCAGGTACTTTTGATACAAGTCACCTGAACTGATGGCTCAAGCAGGCTCAGCTGCTTAGTATGCCATTAGGCAGCTTATTACCCCTGCAGGCCCACCTGGAGAGCCTGCCCACAGGCATTTCTTCAGGGTGCTCTGGAGCTCTCCTGTCAAATGGAATGGGATACTGATGCATGTCTTCCAGCCTCTGTGGAGACCAGTGCCTTTTAAGTGTGGGGGGGCAGGGGGTGGACTCAGACAAAATTTCTTGTTGAGGGAAATGGAGGGAAAGCAAAAAAAATACTTGTCTTGCTGTAATGAGAGAACCTTGAAATTTTGCTAGTTCTAGCCTAACAGTTCTGCTGTCGAGTTTACTGCATCTGTTGGCTAATGAAACAAAATGTCAAACCAGTTCTCTACTAAGGGTTACTTTGACAGTTTTCCAGAGGATGGTGGTGGGTCTTACAGCACATTGTATCATGTTATCATCTTAGAGCATTGCATCATGTTTATTTTGGGCTGTGGAAAGAAATGTGCTTAGAATTTGTTGTTTGGATCTAGGGATCCACCAAATGCCTAAAAAGGAGAATCAGACCTTTGATACAGTGCTGAAAAAACCCACAAACATCAGGTACTAACTAGAACCTGAGCATCAAAATCCTATTTTGTTTTGTCCCCTTTCCTCAAAAAATTGGAAGAATAATTTTCAAAGCTCATATGCCATGGAAACCAGAAGGCAATCCTGAGGTTGATGTAGTGGGTTGATGCTGGCTGGGTGCCAGGCACCCACCAATGTCACTCATTCACTCCCCTCTGCAGCTGGACAGGGGAGAGAAAATAGAATGAAGGGTTCATGAGTTGAGATGACTTGTGGGAGAGATCACTCACTAAATACTATCACAGGAAAAACAGTCTTGAATTAGAGATACTAATTGAATGTATTGCTAACAAAATCAGAGCAGGATAATGGGAAGAAAATTAAAACCTTCAAAATACCTTCCCTCCACCCTTTCCTCCTTCTTAACTCTACCTCCTACCCGAGAGGTGCAGGGAGATGGGGAATCTGGGTTATGGTCAGTTCATCACCTGTTGTTTACCCCATTCCTCAGAGAGCGGAGTCCTTCCCCTGCTCCACCCTGAGGTCCCTCCCATGGGAGACAGTTCTCCATTAAATTCTCCAGATTGGGTCCATCCCACAGGCAATAGCTCTCTTCAACCTGCTGCAACATGAGTCCATCCCATGGGCAAACAGTCCTCCCAAAACTGCTGCAGCCTGGGTCACTCCCACGGGGTGTAGTCCTCCAAGGACAGGCTGCTCCAGCCTGGGCGCAGGGCTCCTCTCTCCACAGGTCTCCCACAGGGTCACAGCCTCCACTAGGCATCCACCTCTCCAGCATGGGGCTCCTCCATGGACTGTGGGTGGATCTCTGCTTCCCCATGGATCTCCATGGGCTGCAGGGGCACAGCTGCCACAGTCTGCACCACAGGCTGCAGGGGAATCTCAGCTCCAGCACCTGGAACACCTCTTACTCCTTCTGTATTCCCCTTGCTGTCTGAAGACTTGTTCCTCTCACACTCTCACTCTGCTCTTCTCTGGCCACAATTAACACTGTGCGATAACTTTTTTTTCTTCTTCCTAAATATGTTATCACAGAGAAAATATCCCCATTTCTAATTGTCCCAGCCTCAGCCAGTGGCACATCCATCGTTGGAGTTGCCAGGGATTGGCTCTGCCAGACACAGAGGAAGCTTCTAGCAGCTTCTGACAGAAGCCACTCCTGTAGCCCCCTGCTACCAAAGCTTGGCCATGCAAACCCAATACAGTTGGCTTGGGAGGCTACCTGGGATATGGTGATCATTAATTTTCTGTATTTGAAGCTTCCTAGAGTAAGATTGCACTGAGGAAAACAATGACATGCAACAACTAACCTTTTTCAGTGTTTGGCTCTTGAATATACAATTTTCTCCATGCCTTTCAACATTTAGATTCAGTTCTGACTTTGGTGTTAGTCACTTCAATGTATACATAAATACTGCTGTTGAGCAATGACTCTAAAGAATTTTACTGAATTATACAGTGTTTTCAGCCAAGTTATGAAATTTCTTCACAAAAGTGTTAACCTCTCTTTTTGGTGGTTATTTTTTATTAAAGCTGTGCCATAAAGTAACTCTTAGGATCAACACTTTTAAGTACTGTGACAGATTTTTTTATGATCTTAACTGTCTAAATATCCCAGAAATAAAACCAGTTCTAGTTTACTCTCATGTAATTGTGATTAACTAATTTGCAGTCTTGCATCTAATTTAATAATACAAAGCAGGTATCCCAATAGATAAGATTATTTCCATGTTCTGCTAGGAACGGGCTAATAAATGTATACAGACATATAGAGGTATATATGAAGGACTGATTTCTGTAGAAACTCTTCTTAAAAAGACAGTTACAGAATCTGGCTGAGTAGCCCTGTATAAGATGAGGAATTTGATGTTACTTACTTGTCCTTCAAAGCACTGGATAAATGTATTAAACTGGACCTCAGCATCCCCCTTAATAGTATTCCTGTTGCTAGGAAACGGTTATCTGGACCCCATCCATAAGCCTTGTCTTTGGGACTGCTTTCATACTTTACTCAAAGCCCTAGCTCTGACATCCTTGAAATTGTGTTTTCATTTTTCATTGTCTTTCCTGCTGCTTTTGGCCATTTGTTTTCGCTTACAAAATCCAGTTTTG
The DNA here is from genome assembly GCF_041296385.1 of Aphelocoma coerulescens. Lineage (NCBI taxonomy): Eukaryota > Metazoa > Chordata > Aves > Passeriformes > Corvidae > Aphelocoma > Aphelocoma coerulescens. Next base: position 115,849,822 of record NC_091015.1, on the reverse strand, counting down.
CAAATGAGCAGATAAATATCATGTAACTAACCAGCTGTGTAAAACAGAGATCTTCAAATTGTATTCTCCAAAAGATTTCCTGGAGTAGCTTTTTGCCCTCACCATTTGTCCTGGGATAAGTGTCAGTGTAGATGGGACTGCTCATGGAAGCTCATCACTTTCCAAGTATTTACTGAAACATCTGCATTTATGTGTAAAACACAAAGTTTTCTTTCCCTTCACTGCTGAGGTATTTATTGCACCCACCTTCTGCAAGATTATGCTTAATTAGAAGCCTCATTGTTTTGTTTGAGGCTCTTTTTTAGTTTATTTCCTTCTGCATATGAGACTTCCCATGGATTTACTAAAGGGAAAGGACACTAGGTCCTCTTGCTTATCAAGCATATAAATAGATTGCACAATTTATCTTTCAAAAATCCTAGCAAAGCCAAAGTGATAATTATATCTGTATAATTATTAAAATGTGTTCCTAGCTGAGCTTGTTATCGCCTCTCAAGAATCAATGAAGGAATAGATGCTGTGGATTTAATGATAGGGTTGTTTTAGTTGTTCTTATTTTACAAAGCAGAAGTAAGGAGATGGTGAAAAGGTCACAGAAGGTGGCAAAAAGGGTGAATTCAGCATTCTGCTATAGAAAGTGCTCTTTAGGAACCTCCAAGGATATTTCTAAAAAGCTGGACTGAGATATAAAAAAGCCCAAAAATCTAGACTTACCCCATTTAACCTCTTACATATTCCTGATTCAACACAATCTTCAGATATACATTGCCAGGACACTTTTCCCTCAGAGTATCAAACTTCTGTCCCTGCAGCTGTTATAAGTCAGTCACAGCAACACGTCCTGCTGTACCTTGTTATAAATAGAGGTAACTTGCTCATCAAATGCCAAAGACTGGCCAGCATTAAACAGACTGATCCTGCAGTTCTTACACAGGCAGGACCACCACTGACTTAAGACTTCATTCATTCCACTGATGGCATCAGCTCCCTTTTATTCATAGAGGTATAAATCAGGATCCACCCGGAAGACATCATGGATTTAGACAGAAAATTCAGTGTGAGTGGAGTGTCAAAGGGCAAATTCCTGTATGCAGGAATCCTTCAGGCTTCAGTGCAATCCCTGAAACCTTGCTCCATGGAGACCTTGTCTCCCCAGCTACCTGAAACTGCTGGGAACCTGACCTCTGTGCAAAGTTTTACATCAATGCTACTGAAAACAATTTCTGTGTCATTTTCAACGCTCATTTCTTACACTGCCCTCTTATGGAGTTGGGTTGCTTTAGCCAGGCTGTAAGGTCTTCCTTCTGCTTCTTGCATCTGGCAGTGTATCACAAAGGCTCTCACTTAGTCTTGTCATTCTGCTTCCAAATTGAAATTCAACTTTAAAACAGAGAAGAAAAAATTTGGAGTTGGGGATAAGAGGCTGCAAGAATCATCTTGTTGTCCTGAAAGGGGGATTCTGATGTTCCCTTTTCTGGTTATGAGCCTCAGATTTGCCATTAATGAAATGCTGGAATGCTTGATTTATATCACTAATAAGTGACATAAAATTTGTTTTGCTGCCAATGCAGGCTGTTCAGAATGCAGGATGTGAACTGATAAATATGTACTGTAGATCACAGTGAGCCCAGAAAAGAGACAACGTTGTAAAACATCCTGCAGAGCACAGTCTTGCCATGCAAATCCCAGCATTAGTGATAACTACCCCTCAGTGAATTCAGAAATTGCCCTGTGAATCTTTAGCATCAAAAAGACATAGACATTGTCCTTGGATTTTACATCCAAATCCCAGCACTCACTGAAATCCCTGATTTAAAAAAACCCAAATTGTTCCAGTTTTAAGGCTGCCTTTAGGTCAGGTTGTTAACAGGACAATATATTTATAGACCAAACCAAATACAGGTTTATCCAAATTCTTGTTTTACTGAGGAAGACCTGATCACAACTTCATGACTTGAGTTTGCCTGGCTGTCATTCATTAAAATACGAGTACCAGCTATTTCACTCTGGGCCCAGTGACAAGGCTAAACAGTGCCACAGTAAAGGAGTATAAGATGTGCTCCAGCTGTCCCCTACAACTCCTCTGTCCTAAATATATCTCTTCAGTGGTTTAACTGGCTTAGTTTCCAGGAAGACTGGCAGAGGTTTAGCTTTATTTGTGGCTAGCAAACTGAATGAGCAATAAATAAAACAGGGAAAGTTTTGTTCTCACAATGCAACACAGAGTACAGGACTTAAGAAGTAGCTTTGCTTGTCCAAGTGTTTTGTTTTGAAAAGAATTTTTGAAAAAGCATGATCATCTATAGTTCTCTTATTTGTATTCTCCTCTTTCAAAATCTCAGTAAAACTCCAGTTTCTTACGCCTTTGCCAACATACCTTGGCAAAAAACTTGGCAACAGTCAGGTTTTGCTCTGCTAAGAACAGCGTCTATCAGGCTGGTGAGGAAGTTCTTACTGCTTCCTTACACTCCCCTTCTCCATCTGCTGCTTAATATGCAGCATTTATAGCTCCTGGGGTAAGGAGCTGTCTCACAGTTGTGGGTTTGTGAAGGAGGTACTGGTCCAAGGACAAAACTCTTAGTTCTAAGTTCTAGAAATAATATTAATTTTCAAGATTTCTCAACTGTGTTGGCAAAGGGATATTTATGGCAGTGACAGACACCTTCATAAAAAGGGTCAAGGCACAAATTTCCCATTCCACACTTGCCTTTCTCTTTGCTATGATTGTTTTGTGCATGGGCCTGACCCCATTGACGGAGAGGAGAGGAGAGGAGAGGAGAGGAGAGGAGAGGAGAGGAGAGGAGAGGAGAGGAGAGGAGAGGAGAGGAGAGGAGAGGAGAGGAGAGGAGAGGAGAGGAGAGGAGAGGAGAGGAGAGGAGAGGAGAGGAGAGGAGAGGAGAGGAGAGGAGAGGAGAGGAGAGGAGAGGAGAGGAGAGGAGAGGAGAGGAGAGGAGAGGAGAGGAGAGGAGAGGAGAGGAGAGGAGAGGAGAGGAGAGGAGAGGAGAGGAGAGGTGGACAAAGGATGTTGGTCAGATACATGAGACACATGCAATTGATTTGATTCTCTAGGCTGTGTCAGGAGTTATGAGACAGGTTTGTTATCTCATTGCCTTCATCATGATGAAAGTCTTTGGGCTGATGGGACTGAGGCCTCAGGCTTTAAAGACCCCTCCAGGCAGGAGAATTCAGAGAACACCTGTCAGAGGAGACATACACCTAGGCTGTTTTCATAATTACCATGAACTGGAACTGGGGAACTTATCATGACTTGTGTGCACTGCAATCCTACCTCTCACTAAGATTTACTACTGTTAAGTTTACCACCCCCCAAATTTCTTTCTCACTTAGCAGAGGGGCTGCAGCAGGGCTGAGTCTGCTCCTCAGCCAAGCCTGAAGGTTTTTGCTAGCAGCATGGCAGAGCCAAGGGAGTCTTGCCTGTGGATTCGCACCTCCCATCACTTTTGCATGCTGTCTTTTTGGCCCAAGTGTCCTCAGAAGCAAAGTGTCTGCTGGGAACTCTGCCACAAATCCTCTCTCAGTAAAATACAGGTGGAAAGCAGCAATTAATTCTGCTCAGTGGAACACTCATTTAGGCAGCATGGCTATTGGAATGATCACTGAAGAGGCAGGGACTTTTTTGAGCTGTCCCTCAAGGCAGGAAAAGCCTCAACTCATATGTGATAGTCCTGAAGAAGGTATGTTGGAATAGCTGATTGAAAAAGATTTTTTTTTTTTTTTTTCTGATGCCTTTTTCCCACTGAGCACTCAGCTTAACAAGTGGGAGCTCATTCAATTGAGCAGAGGTGGCCTCTGGACTCCTGTGAGCTTATTCTGCCCAAATAAACTTGTTTAGTGAGGCAGCTTCCCAAGCCTGAAACTCATTCCTTTGAACTTTCACACTTTGTGGGCCAGTAATTAAAGGTATTAAACGGAGAGGTTGAGGGAGGGCACAATTTCTTCCTTTTGTTCTCTTGTTTGTTTGCTTGGAGTTCAGCCACTGGAAGTGCAATATCTCTAGCGTTTAAAAGAAATCAGACCGTAAAATATTCTATTGCTTTTGTCTCTTGGCTTTCTCAGTTGTAGAGTGTATAACTCAGCAGGGAGGAAAGGAAGCCATGGCTTTTAGCTTGGCATCTAGCTGCTGGCACTTATGCTTTTGTAATCAGCCTTCAGGAGAGACTACTGCATTTTAACCATTTTCATGACTGCTCAATTATCAGTCATTTCATCCAAATTTCAAGAGGACTTGACCAGTTCTGTTTTCACCACAGATTCCAAGCTGATTACATCTTTGGGATCTTCACAAACTCCATCTCTGACCCTAGTGTTTTCCTGCAGGATGGTCCTGTTTTTTTTCTTGGAGGCCCTTTGTCTGTGGTTATTACTTTGGCTGCCTTAATAAGTAAGAGCCATCTGGAGACATGGTTGACCGAGTTTGCACCTGCGTCTACATCTGCACTGTCTGGCCACGTCAGGTGGATGTTCACCTAAAAGATCTATCTCAGTGTGATAAAAAGGAGAAGAAAAGGGAGGGAGGGTGTAAAACTGTTATTCCTGCCTCCCTGCAACAGCAGGTGCACCAGATGGCTCGCAAAGTAATTAGGGTGAAGAAACAGTGTCAAGACTTCATGTGGTGTGGTCTGTAAATGATCATCAAATCAAATTCTTTATCAAAGATGGAGTTTTTTCTCTCCCCATTGGCAAATCAATACACATTTGAAACAGCGCATGTAATCTGCTTCCTTACGTGCAGGTACCTGGAATGCAGACAGAGAAACCTGGTCAAGAGACCATTCTTGTTAAGCAGCCATCTGTCCAAACAGGCTGTCCCTAAGCATTCCCAGCCTGTTGAGTTGTTATGCTTTGCTTTATTTGAAAGCAATTTTTCCTTAAAAAATATTTTTTTCACCTCCTTGAGTGGTCACCTAGAGGAAATTTTGCCATGCAGTATGTAAGGTAAACAGCACAAGGCTTCCTGGTAGAGTTATGCTTTGGCAGCAGAACAAAGGACCTTGCACTGGTTTAATCTACAGATCTACTGATTTTTAAAGCTGCTTGTATTTCCCCCTTTTTCTTAGCTTTTGACTGTGTTAGCTCCCTTGGAAGCAGGGAGATACTGGCTCCTGCCTGGGTCTGTTGGAAAGACCTACCAGAGCTCTGATTGGCATGTTGGGTATCTGCTAGAGCATGATAACGCACTATCACCGTGTTGCAGCCCAGGGTGCCTCAGTCCAGGACCACTGCATCCCCACCATTTTGCAAAGGGCTGCTGCACACAGCTGTCTGCTGCCCTGCTCTTTACCTAGCCCTCTGCACTCACCTGAAATAACCATGCTAACTACCAGTATGTTCTCTCCTATTTTTTATGCCTTTGTCCCCCATTTCAAATCCCTCGTTGTGCCCATGGAACTCTGCACCACCCTGGCACCCATGGGAACAACATGGATGGAGATCACAACCACTGGTGAGCAGTTTAATGGCAGGCCTGAGGCTTTAAATACTTTTACAAGGGTATTTCTGTTTATGTTCTGAAACACCTCTTTTTGCCACACACAGCATTTTGTTAAATAACTACAGTAAAGCAATACCCCATGAAAAGGGAGAAGACTAAAAATGAGCTTTCAGCTGGCTTCTCAGATAATCACAGAGCAGCGAGGGAGCAGCTGCACAAGGTTTAGATACTCCAGGATAAATTCTGTAGAAAAGCTTACACACAGAAAGAAGTTTTAACAATGTGCATAATGCTAGCCTAGAATTTGAGTCTAAGAAAGGCAGTCTGTTGTCCTGCTGCTATTTACTACAAACTGAATTATTTTGATTTGACTGTCAGCATGTTTGGGTTTTTTTCCAAATTATATTCTGCTATGGTGAGTTTACATCTTAAAATTGATAGATTTACCTTTCCAAATCTGTGATTTAAAAAAAAAAAAAAAAATTTTTTTTTTTTTTCTTTGAAAGCTAGTCTGTAGCTGAATGTTCTCTGTTAAAGGAAGTTATGACAGAGTTAAAGGGTTAGAGGGTCCCTAACAAACACGTGCCACATGCAGAAGAAGAAACCTCACCTGCGTTGCAGCACAGGAGACTGGAGTGGGCTGGTGTAGTGCAGGGCCTTGTAATCTGGCAAAGCATGGCATGCTGAGCCCAAAGAATTTCTCCAGAACTGCATTTGCAGTGTTTATGTAAATAAATCTAGAACTATGACTTTTTATTTTTTAAACCTGCTCTGCAGCTAGCCAGCAGTATCTAAACTTGCTGGGCTTTGTTTGGCCAGGAGGCTTGGCTCAGCTTTTACTCATTTTACACTGAGATCCAAAAACAAATCAGAGAACAGTCTAATTCCTCTGAGAGGCAAGTACATCTTTGGGATTAGGCTGTGCCCCACAGAAATACAAAGTGTTCTTGCTTCCTTTTAAAAGCTGCTCTCCACTGTCTCTCCTCTCCCTCTTCTCTCCCTTTCCTCTTCCCCCAGGCTTGGCAAGCCGCTGAGCCCAATTCTTGAGCAGATGCTATTGAAAAAAGGGTGCCTGGTGGGAACATCTCCTTGTGATTTCTCGGGAAGAAAACTCAGCTCTTTACCTGAGCTATCAGGCTCTGGGTCCCAGTTACATGGAGGGGCTTCTGTTCTCTTGGATGGTTTGGCACACAGCCTGAAGATTGTTCTTTCTTGCTAACTAGCTGAAAATCAGGTACCTGCTCAGGATTCTCTGGACCAGCTGGACTTTAGTTTCTGCTTGGTGAACTGGGTGTTTTCTGTTTGGGGCAGATCTGTGCCTAATTTTTGGACTTATAAATCCTTTACTGCTTCTAGATCTCAGTTTGATATAGTCAGCAGTTCAACTCCTGTAATTTCCGCACTCTGTTCAAGCCTAGATAATTATCTATCCCTGTAATTACAGTGGTGAACAGTGTGTCAGTACCTTAAATGTGCATTTCTGGTTACTTATAGCCATACTCTACTCCTCCATTCTAGTAAAAAGGAGCCAAATTTCCCCATTGGTATTGCTAGAGTCACCTTTTCAAATCAAACCTAAGCAAATAAAGCAGCTCTTATATATGCACTCTGACCTTAACTGTTCCCACAGCAGATGAACTATTCTGTATCACTCTACCACACATCTGGAGTTTTCCCCATCAAAAATGTCTTCACTGAAAAGATGGGGAAAAAAAAAATCTGTTTGTAAAATGCCTAGATCTTTATTTTCCTGCAAGAGGCAGTCTAGGAGCTTTCCTCAGTTATAGTTTGCATTTTTGCTTTTGTTTCTGTATATCTTCATATGTTCCAGAAAATACAATTAATTTCCCTACTGCTTTTGATTACTCCTGGTTGGCAAAAAATGAAGATTAATTGTTTTTTGATGTAGCAGAAACAAACATGATTCTTATTCACTAGTAACCTTGGCAGTGTCAAAAGGGGCACACACAGCCCTGGGAACAATTTTCTTAGCTAGCTGTACATACAGAGACACAAAGAAAAGTCAGTTTGTTGCTGTTTCTAAGATAAAACTATGGCAGAGAACTAAGATACAATCCAAGTCTCATATTCAAATTAATAGGTAATTAAGTTGAAATGCACTTTTAAATTTCTCTGGTTATTTTTTTTCATATATATTTCCCTATTTCACAGCTTTTTATGGAATTTTGAGGCTCTGTTTTTTTTCCTGTTGTATAATCTTAGCTTACCCATCTTGCTGAAAGACCTGTGGCAGGAAAATGAAAACAGTGATGGGACTGTCCTTGGAGTAGGTTTGCATGGAAAAGAGGAACAGGAAGCTGCCCAGCCCCATCATAGCCTGGGCCCCAGACCAGTTGATGAGAGGGGAAGCTTTACTGGTGCAGGTACAGTACTGTGTTTTAGAACTTCTTTTGCTTCCACTTTATGTTAGCACCAGAGCAATATGTGGACATACAGGCTGGGATGAAACCTACCTCAGGCATCCTGCTATATCCCTGTGCCAAACACAAACATGCCCTTAGTGATGAATGGAAGAGGGGGCCGGTAAACCTTAAGGTAGATGTCTTTTTCCACAGATGTGTATAAGGAGTCAGAGTAATTTAACTGCTTACAAAATGAAACAAATGGATACATTTGCACTGGTAGATGATGGAATACAAAATGTTAGCATTCTACAAATGATATCTTTTATATGTTTGCAAAGAGAGAAAGAAAACAAATAGGTAAATTAATCTATTCATTTTGCTCTGTGGTAATGTTTCTTCAAATTAAATTATTCCATAATGACCTATTCAGTGTTTTGCATTATCTTTGAAACAAATAGTCTATTATTTTGGTACTTCTCTGGCCCTTAAAAATGTGTCTCAGTTCTTCAAAAAGTAGGAAAGTAATATTTATTTCTGATTCAAAGATAGGGAACAAGTACTGTGATTCTAAAAATCTTAGTTCCTAGTGGTTGTGGTCCCACCAAATTTCTGTGCATAAGTTTTGCAGTGGCCGAACCTAACAGGGGACAAAGGTCAAACAAGAATGAGGACAAGACTGACTGAAGCTCACCTCACAGTAAGCTCACTGAGATCATCTCACACTGAACTCAGCCTACCCTTCCTTAGTTGCAGGAGTTTTGCTGAAGCAAGAACTCGAAAATTAGTTCTCTGTGATCATTAACAATTTTAATAAAATCTTTTTTAGCTGTAAGTGAAAAAGTCAAATTTCCAGTGCTTAATAGTGGAGCGTACTTGTGGTCAACTTGGGTTCAAACAGCCTTTCAGTTACCTAATTATGCACTGTGAGGATGCCATGCCAAAATATTGATCTTGTTCTGAGCAAAAAGCCAACTGTGCTCAGTGTAAGTCTGTGCTACAACCATTGTAGGACTAAGCCTTATGTGGCAGCTATAACATTTGAATTAAGAGACACAGTAGAATATTTTGCAGCTTTTCTAACTCAAATAATAATTATGTAGTATCTATTAGCATGGAATTCCAAATGTAAGCCTCAGGGTCAAATGGCTTAGAAAACTGAAACTTTGCTCCCTTCCTGGGAAAAAAAAAAGAGATGAAGCTGTTCTAGGAAGCTTCATTTGCATAAATTGCAAATATTGTTTACAAATAATACCATCTACTGTGTTCTGCTCTTCATAAATGACAAAATATTCTTACTCATGGACCACAGTAGCATGCACCCCAGAACTGGTAGGTCACTCTCATCAACAGGCAGTGATTTTACGTTTGATAGTGCAGCCAAGAGGGTGCATGATATTCTTATCAGCACAGGTAGTATTCGTAGTTCTGGTGCCCTCAAGTACAGCTGGTAAAGCTCAGATAACCTGGTCAGCTTTGGGACTGAAGACAACACATGGCCAAGATAGTTAGGATGCCTTTTTGGGAACACAGCACCAAACCTGCAGAAGTAGATTTGAAATCACAGAACTGAGCCCAATTAGCTGCACATCAGAGTAGATGCTGGTGAAGTGATTTTCCTTGAACTGAAGCCGTATGGTGGAGGATCAATCAATCAATTTATGAACACCTCGAGGGTAATAATAGTCTAGTGAATGTGAATTTGTCAAGGACAAATTGCATCAAACCAATCTAATTTCTTCTTTGACAGGATAAGTGAATAAGGGGGAAGCAGTAGATGTGATCTATCTTGACTTCAGTAAGGCTCTTGAGTCTCCTACAGAGCATTCTTGTAAGCAAATTAAGGTATATGATTAAATCACTGCAGAGAAGGCTCACAGCTGGTTGAGAAAAAATCAAAGAGAAACTATCACTGGTTTGTTGTCAGACTGGGAGGACATTTAAAATTGTGTATTTCTGAGTCCATTTATATTCAATCCTTTGCTGATCAATGATCTGGATGATGAAATTATGAGGATGCTTTCAAATTTGGAAGGAGTTACGGAAAATAGGAAATTGTTCCAAAATCAGCTGATGGAAATTTGATAGAGGCACATGCAATTGCAATAGAAGTGCTTTGCATATATGAAATAGTGGAAAAAACACTTAGGAAGCAGTATAAAGTAGAGAAGGAGTTAGAAGTTAGGGAGACAAAGACAGTGGCAACAGTGTGACACTACTGTGTTTAAAAAAGTTTCCTCTTTTTCTTGGACAAATTAATTTTCATTTGTGAGGGGTAAGAGGCTCTAGGTGGCTCTAGATGACCTTGCTTGAGCAGAGAGGTTATCAAGATGACCTCCAGAGGTCCTTTGCAGCCTCAACCCTTCTGTGTTTCAGTATCAATGTCACTACTGAGACCAGTGATACCTCTGTTAGCATGAAGTTTCAGGCTTCGGACTATGAGGAAGGTGTAAACAAACACTCAAAGGGAAAAAGGAAGATAAGGTAAATAATACAGGCTTGAAAAACTTGACATCTGAAATAGGCTGAGGGTGAAGCAGGCCACCTCTGTATCATTTGTTGTACTGAGCAGCAAATGTCCTCCAGTTTCTTACTGTCATTAAAGCACATAACTGACATTTGAAAACTTGGGCTTCAACAGACTTCTTATGCATGCTTAATTTTGTGTCATTTTGTTGTGCATTTAAAAGCTTAGGTGTTCTTCATTTCTTTCTCTTCAATTGAAGTTCATCATATTTACCAAGTTTTCTTGTTTGCCTTTTTGCTGCTTTTTTTTGTGTGCAGAAATATCCCTAGACAGAGGAAACTCTGCTCTTGATGTTGGCAACTAAGATTTATGGAAAAATACAATTTCAGCTCTGTGTACTTAGGGCTTTGTAAATTTTATAGCATTATACCTCTTTCTTCTGCATCTCTGTTGTACTGATTGGAGCAACACAGGTGAAGTAAATGACTAATGTTAGTCGAGAAAATACTGTGGCTTTATAACTATTCATGAAAAAAAAGCCTTGAAACATTTCCAGAACTGGAGGCAGAGAATTTATTGTTCCTGCTGGATCCCAGAATAACTACTGCTTTGTGTCATCATTTTATAATCCTTGTCTGTCAATAAACATAACTGTAGCTAGCAATAAAAATGATACAGGCTCAGTCAGGCAACGCTACCCTGGTAAAACAAATTTATGAGCCAGTTAATATTTTTAATCCTGTTACAGAAATGACCTCAAAACCCAGACCATTTATTTAAGCCTCTATCCCCTAAAGGAGCACATGTGGATGTCAGATAAATGAAACCTGCTTTTGAATCATGTTGATCTTGGGCTGGGGCTGGGCAGCAAGAGGGAGAAAGGGTGGAACTGTAGACATCTGTCTGCAAAAACAAACCAGCCCCATTAGTGTCTGTCTCCTGTCCAGTACAGAGTTGGTCAAACCCTCTTGCAGGCTCAAATGAAGCCATTCATCTGATAACACAAAATTCAGTATGCTGTATTTTTCCCTTCCCCACATCAGTTACGTGCCAGCGATTATTCCAGTTCTACCATTGATCCAAGATGACTTTTCACAACAGGGAGTCATTCTGTTTATGCTGCTTCAGAAATCTCTGGGATGTTATTTGTTCTACAGCATCCATTAGATGCACAGAATACATTTCCTTCTCTATTGTTTCATCTTATTAGGAAGATATGGCAATGACACTGGCTGCTAATTGCTATCCAACCAGTGCTTTGTGCCTTGTTAATTTTGACTAAGACTCTTTTCCTACATAGCATGGTGTAGATATTACTAATAGGAGAAAGACAGGTAGTTAATTGGTGTCTTGAGTGTTACACAGACAAATGAAAAATTCACTGATAATCAGTTTTTCTTTGATGGAAGGGTCAGCTCTTGTCAGTAGTTGCTACACTGTCCTTTCTCTCTACACTGCAAAGTATAACATTTTATACTTGTAATGGCTACCAGAAGAATATATGCTGCTGCCAACAACTTACAATGAATTAATACGAGGAATGGTCACTTTTTAAACCTTGGCCAGGTATTCCCTTGAAAGTGAAAGCCAGGGAGGGTCCTAGGTCAGAGTGTATTTTTGCACTGATTGTCTGAGTCTCCTGGAAAGTCTGCAACATATCAAGGCAAGACACATGGTCTTAACAACTCAGTTACAAGTTATAGGCATCAAATATCAAGTAAGAGTGGCTACAAATATATGCATTATTCTTGTTTGGGGAAGCCAGATGAGTCGGTCTGGCAATAGAAGTTCTACTTGTAGTTTTCATCTGTCGTATAAGAGAGGCGTTTTTGATGGCTCCAGACAGAGATCCTTTGAGTCCTGAAAGAAAATAACTGAAAGTGCAAGGGAAAGAGTTTTCTTTCACCCAAGCTACTTACAAAATCTCTTTGTTCTTGGACTTAGACCCAAATCCACACCTTCTGCACTGCCTCATCAAAAATACAGGTTGATGTTTCACTTCTTATGTCTTGTGTATACCAATCCTCTACTGCACACACAGACATGCATCTCAGGCAAAAGAAATGAGAAATGATGGTCCTTATAGAGTATGAGCTAATTGTTGAGGTAGGTGGACAGAAACAGTAATCAAATATCCTACAACAGGACATAACAGAAGCTTTCTGGTCATGAGCAAATATAGTTACATGCCTGGTCTTATAGAAAAGATGGATTGAGTGTATCTTCCTGCAAGTTGGTGGTTTGTACAGGATTGGTGTTTTGCAGCCCCCACTAAATGCAGAACTGTGAGTATGCAGCATCTCTGAAGTAATGCCAAGACTTTTATAAATGTGTGCCTGAGTTAAAGACAAATTTGGTAACCATGTAGAATGCTATACGTCATATTCAGTGTCTGTTCACTACAAAGGTTTACTTGTGAAAAAATGTTCTGGTTTCACTCCTAATTTTATTCAAATTTCTGTGTGTGAAGAACAGCCTTCAGACAAATAATCATTTAAGTGTAGCAGCTGAAAACAAACCCTAGGAAGACCATAGCATCAATTAATTTCCTAGACATTAGAATGGCTCTCTGGATAACAATCAAAAGTTGCCAGGCAAGAAAAATCGAGCAGGAAGATGAGTGCAACAAAAAGGCCCACTAAATTCAGTACAGTCTGGTGACAGTCAAAGTCTAGATATAGCTTCCTGCAGAACAGCAACAAGGCTACGAGTGAGCTTAATCATGTGTAATGATACGGATGAGCACAGCTCAGAGCAGCACCCTTGCTCTCTCCATTCTGCCTAAAGTGCCAGTGCTCCAGCACACAAAGCTGATGAGTGCCAACTTCTCAACCACTGTCTGAACTTACAGACATTATCAATTTAAAAATAACACCTCCATCAGAAAACATTTTACCTATATTGTCATAATAACACCTACTATTAGAGGGGGGGAAAAGGAAACCTGTGAGTTTTTATCTCTTGTCTCCTGGTTTGGTTGTTGGTGCATTTGAAAGCAATCTGTACATTGTCTGTTTCAATGTTTGCTCAGTCTAGTCACTGTTATTCTAGGAGCTAAGGGAGGGGCTGGGGAAGGAGAGAGACAAAAGCATCACAGAGCAAAAAAGGAAAAGGGTATGATGATTTTAAAATCTGAAAAAAGGTATTAACACAGGCTTTTGTGGATGCATCTAGAGAAGGATAGGCAAAGTGTTTTAATTTACTGGAGTTTGAGCTTGCTGAAAGGAAGGGTTGTGTCAATATTCTCCCTGCAGGGAAGGCAGAGTGAGCAGGGGAGGAAAGCAGGTGAGAATCCCCCTCCCTCCTGTGGCTGCCATTCTGTGCCTGTGTTGAGCTGTGCATGTGTTACACAAAGCCTGGGCAAAATGCTGATGTACTTCTCTCACAAGTCTGTCTGTGAAAGAGCAAACACCCTCCCAATCAGTTCCCTTCCCCTCCATGTCTCAGTGCAATTGTCAAGTTTGAAAATTACAGACATTGCATGTGCTTAAGGAATTGCTAACTCACCCTTCTGATTTCCTCCTTCCCTTCTTTTCACCAGGTGGGCAGTTTTCATTTTTCACATTCAGTTTCACTCCTTGTTTTTGCCTTTCAAATCTAGCAGTGACGCAGGAAGAAAAAATAAAGACATCAATAGTATAAAGAATATCTCATTAGTTTTGATTTATTATTTTTTCCCTTCCCTTGCACAGAAAACTGTAGATTTAATTTGAGGAGAACCTAACTGGTGAACTGCAACTGAGCAGGAATTCAGCTGGAGAAAAAATGCAACTCTACATGAGCAGTTTTTATATGCTTACTTAAATCCCTTATACACAAGCTCTTTCTTTTCCTCACCTACACAATGTGTGTCACACTGGCTCTTGTAATTCTGACTACCCTAAAAGGCCACCTTGAAATTTATTTCACAAAATATCATTTCCAAAACATGTTTTCAAAACTTTATTTATTATTAGAGAGGGGAGCTAAAAATTTAACCTTTGATCTAGACTAAATAACTTTTTGCCGGTTCACCCTGAACTGTCATTTCCACTGAATGGACTAAAAGAGGCAGAACATCTGAGAAGCAAAAACCTGTTTTCTAAAAATGGTTCTGCCAGTGTCTCACAGACAAGCTGGAACTAGTCTCTATCAAGCTGCTTTAAAAAGTAATATTTGTATTATTGCAATATTTCTTCTTTGAAAAGAGATAATTTTAATGATGGATTGATAAGTGATGGAGGCAGCCATTCACCCACCCCCTTTGCCACAGTGTGTGGGAGCCTTTACCCATTGCTACATCCAGGCAGAGATGATTCGAGACATCTGTTTAATACTTGAAATGGCTGAATGGGTTTTCTACTCACCATGCACCAGAGGGCACAGTCTGCTATTAATCACCATTTCTTTCGTAAAGGTTTTGGTTGTTTTCAAAACTCAGATGTTGAGGCAAATTTTTGTTTCCTAAAACTAAATATGTGTTCTGATTTTCCAAGTGACTAGATAGGTAACACAGCCCAGGGAAACAGGAGCAGGAGGGAAGGAGGGACAGGGAGGAATGGCCACTGTGTCTAAAACTGACATTGACATACCAGCTTTTTGGGATTGAAGCCTGGATTGCCCTACACCTCTGTAAAGTGCTTAGCACATTTTGGGCTCTGTAAGCTGTTGCATTAATAATGACCTTGGCTCACACATAACAAACAGCCTTAAGCTCAGAGTATTTAACCTGGGCTTCGAAGGAAAAGAAGGTGGCACTCCAAGCACCATTCATCTGAGCTCCCAAGCTGCAAGAGAAAGCGCTCAGCCACTGGGCAGATGTTCACACTATGTTCACACCTGCTGTCAATTGTTTCATCAGCACTGGAATGGTTAACAGTGAGAATTATCTAAAATACTGCCTTTGGCTCCTGATCTTTTCTTCAGTGTTCTCTGAGGACCCAGGTCAATGTCAAATTCTTGTTTATGACAAGACTGTGGCATAAGTGTGGCAAAAGGGGCATGCACCACGTTGTACCAGGGCAATTCAATATAGGTTGGACCATGTCTGTAAAGGCACTGTTCATCTGACACACACTTCTGACACACAGGTAATGGAAGAAGTCATTCAGGAAAAAAAATACTCAGGAAATACTCAGCCAAAAGAATAAATTCAAGTCCAAAATAGTAATCCGTATTCCGGGCTTTTACCGTGCTAATGTAAAGCGATAGGAAAAGGATATGATACTATGCAGAATTTATGAGCGACTGGAAACAGTGTGAGATGTTGCAATAATGCTAGCAATAACAATTTGTGTCTTTGCAGTGTTCAGTGCAAAAAGATCATAGAAAAATAATGTTACACAGTTTAACAATCAATGATCTTGAGAATGTAGTACTACTGAATGGGTTTTTCCTGAGAGGATTCTACCTGTAGTGGCAGAAAAGAAGGGAGAGAGAAAACTTCTGCATTAATTTTAGGTTTGCAATGCAGCTTCCATTTTCCAAGAAAAATGCTACTGGAGGAAAAAAGAACCCCAAATTTTATTCACCATTTTGTAACTATTAAATACAGATGCATCATAATGATACAAAGTATTTCATTTCTAATTATAAAATGTATGAGTGTTATAAATATGTTAAGCTCCTTTGTTGTTATGGGTCAGTACAGACTAAAAACTGTATTGCTAAACAAGCTGTAGTCAATATTGATTTTTGTACTTCCAAAACTTTTAGCCAATGATTATACATTTGTGAATATGCATTTTGAAATTTATTTCTGCTAGCAAACACTGTTTATTCCTCTTTAGGGAGAAAGTTCAGATAAACAGAGTCATGTAAAGAAGGTTTGGGAACATTTGTTGGGGGGAGGTTGTATGGGGGGAGGAGTGGGAGTGTAAGGCATTTCTGAGTACCAATTAAAAGTAAAATGTCTCTAGAGACACTTCATTTGTGTTTTTTCTCCTGTAGAGAGAAAGCTTCTTAATGAAGGAAATGTCCTTTAAATTCAATTTTAAGTGGTTGTTAAAATGAAGTGTGCATTATACCACCAATCTAAAAGACTAACAGGTGTTTCATTTCTGTGGAATCATAAACTACAAGGTTTTTTGACACTATTGGTGTTAGGGGGTGCTTGTTTACAGCTGGGATCCTTAAGGAAAGAAAACTTTAACCTTGACACAACAATAGAAACTGAAAAAGAAGTGACTGGCTAAACGACTCCATTTCCTTTCAAGAGCCCAGTGCAGCAGTGCAAGACATCATCTGGTGTGACACACAGAGGCTTTAACAATAGCACATGTGGAAAACAGTTTAAATTTTTTTTTAAATAGTACTGAATTTCTGGAACAATGATGTTCAGATCTAACTTCCTTCAGCCTTCTCGGTCCCTGCTCCTCATCAGCCCGGTAAATTTATATGAGATCTTTATATCATAACTGAACATTCAGCATTTATAAAATAAATCAGTATATGATGCATTAAGTGTCAATAGGATCATGAAGAACTGGAAGGGAGGATAGACATTTTGTTTAATTTTAAAAAAATTTTTTTTTAATGGTACGAGCTAGCTGATGGAATTAAATCTCTAGTGTGTGCCCTTTCCTGGCAATCAAGTTTTGCAGAACAAAGAGAACTGAAACAGCTGAAGAACAGAGTCTTCTCTCTCTCACCACCACCAACTCAATCACTATATAAGCTCAGCTGGCTTGTTTATAACACTCCAAAGTTAATTTTGTATGTGGTTATAGTTTAGGGACAGAAAGTCTACCTGTATTCTTGTCGTTGGTTGGGTGGTTTTTTCCCAGTAGCTTAACGTGAGTCGGCAGTAAAAGCTGAAGTTAGCGAGAACTTCCTTGGGTCGCATCCATTGCATGGTGTTTTTAGGACGACAGAAGCCCTGTAAGGGCTCAGTTCTTTTCATGGCTATACAAACTGCTGCTGAAAACAATATTTAGTGAGGAAAGAAGGACTGTGCCTCAGGGCATGAGGAGGATATCCTACTTCCACTGACCATTCCTGGATGACAAAGAAAACAGGATTTGACTGAAACGGCACAGCTAGGAACAACAACAATGCAAATACCTCTAATAGCAGTATAATTAACATGGTAAAGCCATGTTTTGGTACCATTATAAGTCATAGGACTGGTTTCCTGCAATGACTGTACCTCTTTAGGATTGTGTAGTGAAGCTAAAAGGTTCCTTTGTAATTTGTGACCTCCATGACTCCTAAACAAGGGCATGGGCTGCTTCGGAGGCAGTAGGTTTGGAGTTGATGTATGTTAATTGACTCATTAGCTTTCACAAAAACAATGACCTCTACTAACATCTCCTTTACGTGGCCCTCTTAGTACTGAATTCTTCCTCTGCCCTGACCGGTTACTTCATCCAGTGTACATCAGTCTGCTTCCTCCCTAATTACTTCTCTAATTCCCATTTGGTGCTGAGCATGGACTAGATTTCTATACAACTCTTTAGTCTGCTCATTCCTGGTTTTCCATGTATTCCTGTTTGTTCTGGGTCATCTTTTGCTTTCTGTGCCTCTGCAGCTTCTGTTCTATTTAGAAATATCACCAGAGTGACAGTAGTTAATGTGAACACACAGAAATTCTTGATGCCAGAATTATGAAAATCTCTTGATAGTATTTTTCCATTATTCACTATACAAAGTGCTGAAGCAATACCTCAAGGAATGTTCATTTCTTTATTTTTCCTTGCATCATCCCAGTTTCAGCTGATCATTGATTTCTTCTGTGCCAGGATTCAAATATATTGGACTCTGTTCCTTCTGGCTCCTGGAGATTTTTTGACTGCCATCTGACCAGGGCCCCCATAGCTTTCACTCCAAATCCTTCTTCTAAAATGTAAAATGATGGCCTCTAGCCAGGATGTTGCCTTTTACTTTTCCTGTGGCCCAGACCTCAGTTAAAGATTTAACAAAAGCAAAAAAGCTCTGTTTCAAGCCAAATAAAGGAAAAAAAAATCTAAAAGTTTTTCCAGATGAGAATGTTGGACATTTCACAGCCAGCTCATATGCTCTTTGGCAACTGAAATCTAGCACAAGCTTTGCTCACATAACACAAAATAGGGGGTTTTTTATATAAACTATTTCCAATTGTTGCCTTTTTCTTTTAATACCTCTTATTTTATAAAATCTACATGAAAGATGAAAGTAAATGAAAATTTGCACCTGTGTAGGCAGACTTCCTGGGTTGTCATCTCCAGTCCTGTGCCAGGAGTGCTGGGTGGCAACAAATGCTGGTACTCAAGTGAACATCACTGTGTGCAGCTCCCTCTTGCATCCAGATAATCAGTCCCTCAAGGGTACACAGCACCGTCCTGAGTTTTCCCAGCCCTGTGGAAGACCCCCTCTTTGCAAGGACTGACAAGCCCAGTGGAATGTCTCAGTCTTGTAGATGATGTATATACCTGTAGAACTGTGTTTGTCTTTGAACAGAGAGCCCCCATTTCAGCAAAGCATTCTGATCAAACTCTGCTGTGCTCAGGGGAACCTGCTATTTAAAATCCAGTGGAAGGGGGGGCATTGAAAGCTGATTATACTCATACTTACTGCACTGTGAGCTTTTGCTTGTGACTGAAATGACTTTACAAAGAGAAACTTAAATGAGGGATGGATTGGAAGAGAGGATAAACTCTTTCCCTCCGGCTTCCCAAATGACAGGCCTGCCACAATGTAGTTATATACCATACTATGCTAAGCTTTTTCACAATACAAAGTACTACTCAAACACAATGTGTGATTACTTCAGTTTCCCCTCTTTGGTTCACAAGATACTGTATCTGTAAGCATCTCTTAATTTGCTGTTTGTGATACTCGGTGCTGGACAGAATTTTCCTGTGCCACTCATGTTCCCTGCAGAATTTCTTGTTGCTGTACGGTTCTCACCAGTGCAGCATGAGGGCATGTGTATACTGGGGCAACCCAAACCCAGACTGGGCTGCTCTCAGCCTGCTGGGGAAGACAGTTCTGGATGTACTACTGAAAGAGATGATTCAGAAGGATTCATGACACTAAAGCACTACTGTCCAAATGTCTGAAACACATTTGGAATGTGTGACACTTAGAACTAATCCAGCTGGAGAGTGATTTTAAACAGAATTTTATTTCTCAGATGTTTTTGAGAGAGAATACCTGTTCTCCTCCCAAACCAGAGACTTCTCTCCTTCCTCCTTAATTCTGAGAACATCTTACTTGGCATAGGCTTTTGTGAGCCACTGGTGCAAAACTAAGTTTAACTCATGAAAACAAAATTCCAACAATTACTTGTTATTCTTTAAGACCATAGCAAAGCACATATGCACAAAGCACATGGCAAAACATATGCAATAGGTTATTTTTTTCTTGTTACATACATTTTACCTTTAACTAGTTATAATTAATGAAAAAATATTATTTCTGTTTTCCTGAGGTGTTGTTTTGTATGGATTCTGGCAGTCACTTTGGGAGTCTTAGCATCAGCAGTATTAATGCACTGAATCATGTAAAAAATTTCTCTCACTGTTCCAAGTGAAGCTAGAGTACTGAGGTCCCAAATACAGATATTTCCCATGAAGATTAAGGGTGACCTTTAATTAAGCTGAGGAAAAGGCTGTCAGCTGCTGCTTGAAGCCTAATATTGCAATGGCAGGTGAGGAAGAAAGTGGATGTGCAGGTAAGTTTTGAAAGTGGTGATGAGACAGAGGGGAGAAGAGGTGGGGGGTGTAGAGATGAGCTGAAGGGGGGAGGAATATAGAGGCATCAGTGTGAAATATGAGACCAAAGGATTAAGAGGAACAAGGAACACAGAAAAAAAATTGAAAACGCCCTGTGAAAAGAGATCTCTCCTTATGAAGGAAGTATAGAAAGTGTGACCTATAGAAGGTGTGGCATGCACAGTTCAGCCAAATGAAGACCATGTGGACCTTTTTGCTATCTGTGCTTTTATTGTAAGGATAGATACCAAGGAGAAAAGAGAGATTCTCAAACCAAAGGACTGAACATGCATAAGAGGAAGAAACTTAACCATGGAAAAAATCAGGGTGCAAACTGGATTTCTATTTCTAAGAAAAGGAGGTTTTCTAAAAATTGGGCTCTGTGGGATCTCTTAGCTAAAGCCATCACCTTTGTTGAAGGTGGTACTGGATAACTCCATGAAAGCAATTATATGACATGAATCTTCCCAGGCCTCTATTTCGACAATAGATATATTGTCAAAGCTTACACACACACAGGTGTAGAACTAGATGAAACATGAAATGAGCAATATGAAAGTTTACATGACCTTCAGTGGTGTTATTGTGGAAACTGTGATAGTACCACCATAGCAGTAAATGCTCATTTCATTTGTGTTGGGGGAATTTGTTGCTTGAAAACATTTATTGTCATCATGTATTTCACCTCAGACATTTTCAATAAGAAGCAAAATGTTCTATAAGCAGAATGGCTTTAATATAGCATTGCTCCCTGAAACTGAAATACCTTAGGAGAGATTGTTTCTATAGTAATGAGTTGCACAAGAAAAAATGACCTGAGAATGTTGGGGGAGGAGGAAGCAGGAGGCAGGAGTTGCTGTTGGGTTTCCTAGTCAAATTCAATGAAATACTGAGTGGTGTTGACATGGAAATTAATGGAGCAAACATTGTTCTTTAGAAGATATATTCATAAATATGAGAAACTCACTGCAAGTGGAAGTCTCTGGTCTCTACATGTGCCAGGGACTGGCTCTTTTATGTTTCAGTGCACAAATTAGAGATGCTTCCCGGGGGTTTTGGAAACAATTCCAGATTTTTGGCAACTTCATCATTAGAACAGTGCAGCAGGTTGGAACAAACAAAAATTAATTCAAATCATTAAGATTTCATTTGTACTGTGGTCACCTCACCTTCCTAATCTTTATTTTTGTTCCTTTCATTCTCTGATTCATTCTTCCAACATTACTTCTTTCATTCATAAGACATTAATTTTCATTGTCTTGGAGACTAGCAGATGCTATCTCACTTTCCACTTCAGCTCTGCCTTCTTGTTCTTGTACAGCTTACATAAAACTGTCTGCACTAAATAAGAGTCCTTAACTTACCCAGCAGAGCAGTGGAAGAAGCAAACACTGTATAAAAAGACTTTAACAACAACAGTGATAAAAGTCTTGCACTGATTTCACAAGCATTGCTAACCTTTCCCTAACTTGGACAGCATATGAAACACGTGTAAAAAGTTTTTGGCAAGTAATTTTTTTTTTTTAAATCAACTAAGAAACAGAAGTTTTTTAAAAAAAGAAGACAGCTTAGGATAGTCATGCTAAAATAAACTTAGTTTTAAAAACAGGTACATTTTGTCCTCATCAAGGGAGATGGTAAAATAAATACTCTTCAAAATGTTTCATCAGTTTCTCACAGTTAGTCTTCCCAGTGCTTTAAAGTTCTTCTCTCCCCTCCACAGATAAGTAGAGAAGTATCTCTAATGCCTTGTCTTTGTGAACAGGAAATAATACATCTTAGATAGCTAGACCTTTCAAATATCATGAATAAGCACTTAAAAATGTCTCACCAGCTGAGAAGAAAGAAAAGTAACTTAGATCATAAATGGATCAGTTTCAGAAATTGTAGTGATTAACACCATAGTAAATCTTAAGAAAAACATCCATGAGAAAGATTCTGCCACCTTTATACAGGCTTAATAAGAACTTACTCTGAAAAAGAAATCCCCACTGGAATTTAGTGAAGGAAGATACTTAGCAGTCGGTTTAAGTGTGTCAAAGCCTGATGCAACAGTAGCAGAACTTTTGAGATGCTATTTTTGGCTATCTTAAATATTCACTCTGTTTGGAAGAGAACAATTTAATAAGCATGAGTCATCGTGGATTTGTGAAAGGTAAATCATCTCAGACAAATCATAGTATTTAATGAAATAACTGTTGGTATAGACAGAGCCAGCAGATTTAACATATTTGGATTTTCACATACCTGTATTTAACTTCAGACATGATGGATTATTGGGTCATGATCTTTTCAAATACAGGACAGGTAATAAAGTAAAACAAAATAAAATAGCTAAGGAACATCAGGGAGGTGGAAAGCAAATGGCTGAGATTACAAAGGCCTTAGCATTTTCAGAAAAGCAGGGACCCAGAGGCATCTCTACTGAGATCAATGCCTTTTAATACTAGCTTACATAATATTTAAAAACTGATGGCTTCTCATGGAGGTTCATTAGATTTTTGCCAATGGCTTTAGGTTGTGTTCTGATCTCATAATCAATTTATAGAGCATATGAAATTACATCTTATCTGTTTCAGGAGGATCTTGCAGGCATGGCCAAACCAGAAACACAACAGAAGGAGATTAAAAGAAATTTAATGTGTAAAATTATGCCTTTAAATAGAAATGAGGCATTTGAAGTAATATTCACATCATTCAAATGACATTTGATTTGCTAATATGATTGAGACAAAGCATTCATGTTCAGTAGAACAGCAAGTATTTCCAGGCATACATGTACAAAAGAGCAGCTGCAACAGCCAAGAGGATTTGCTTTAGTCATCCATATGTGTTCTGTCACTTTTCAGTGCTGTTACCTGTGCTTGAGGGTGTAAAGGCAATTCCTTTCTGAACTGTGAACCGAATGCTGGTGATAGAAAAGGCCCTTTGGAAGAAAACTAATTTACAACTTAAGTCTGAATATTTCTAAGACCTCCAGCAAGAGATTCACACTGTGTATTTTTAGCTGCAGGTGACCTGAATCACTGTCTGGTGACATCTCTAATACAGAAAGGCTTGACTGCTTTACTCAACATCCTCTGTACTGCATGAAGTAGATGGTAGGAATGCCTCTTTAGACCATTCAGTGCTGATTAGTAGGAAAATTAAGATTCTTAAACTGACATGAAAAGTGTAGCATATATCCAACAAAAAAATTAAACTCCCTTGTAGAGATTTTTCGACAGATAAAGACTTGAGATGGTTTCTATAAATCAGAAGAAAGAAATGTAGAAAATTCTTCTATGAGTTATAGTGCTTATGTACTGAAATCAGGAAATTCTAGCATGCTTTGAAAGACATTATGTGGTTATTAAATGTCGTATATTAAAAATGTACTGATCAATTGATCATCTTGCAAATTTAATCATTGCTTTGATTGATTTGAGTAGGGAAGTAATAAAATTATCTGCACTTAAAAACCAAGTACTTAGATTTTTTTCCTTGGGATAGTCACCACTCAACCTGTTTTTAACAATGAGGGAGATAAAACACTGGAACAGGTTGCCCAGAGAGATGGTAGATGTCCCACCCCAGAAACATTCAAGGTCAGGTTGGATGGGGTTCTGAGCAACTAGATTTAGATAAAGATCTGCCTCTCCATGGCAGGGGAGCTGGACTAGATGACCTTAAAAGGTTCCTTCCAACTGATACTATTCAATGATTTTATGTTTTTTTTTTGGTTGGTAGAAATTTGCCTTCTCTTGAAAAGTTGCTCATCTTTTAAAATGTGGTGAGGGTGAATCATACACATAAGGCTTATAGTATCACCTTGCACTGCAAACATTTAGATTAGTTTAGGTACCATTGGTATTACATTAGCAAATGTTTTGCACATATTTTTTTAAGATAAAATACTGTTCTGCACAGGTCCACGCAGACTTGTTCCGCACAGCTCCCATGAACTTCAGCCAGAGCATGATATGGCTCACAAAGTTTTGCTTCAATAATAAGTGAATAGAGAACAACTCAGTTAGTTCTTAATTACCACACTGTCTGCACACAAAGTTGAATATCAGTTAATACGGCAGGATTCTGGATAGCAAATTGGGGTCTACAACCCAAAAGCTATATTTAATACATGTAACTCTGCTTACTAGGATAGGACAACAAACAAATCACTGCACTTTTAAGTGTGGTATTTCATTTTAATTCAAGAGCTGTAAAAATGTGTCTATCAAACACTGTTTGTGTGATATTTCACAGCAAATGTCAATAAACATCAACTCACAGGAATTTCGCTCAAAATCTTGCCTCCAGGAATCCCACAGTTAGTGCAAGGTAAAAGTCAGACTTCCTGGACAAGATGAGTGTTTACCTGAAGGTCAGCAAACGAGCTTTTGGATCAATTAATGGCAGGGTCATCGACTACAAACACTCTCTCCTCTGCTGCAGAGTCTGGGAACGGACTCCACCATCAGAAGCAGGAATCTGAGCTGCAGTCCTGGCTACTGGGAGAGGTGGCATTTTTCCTACAGCTTTGCTGTGGGCATTGAAGTTCCAGAGAGCAATGTGCACTTCAAGCTGCATAGCAAACAGTCGGGATTGCCAGATGCTGCCTCCTTCTGCGATCAATGGACAACAGTTGTGATGCCTGTTAGCTATCTGTTGGATTTATTAGCTATCTGTAGGGTTTGTTAGCTATCTGTATGGCTTAAATATTTATGTTTCTTGCAGACAGGACACAAACAAGCTCTGTTCACACCCCATGGCCCAGGTCCTACTTCAAATCACACTTCATGCCATTGTGCCTAATACTATTCGGAGACTGCCCACAATGCCTGCTGATTTTCAGTCTATAAAGAATGAATAATTGGGAATGGGAGAACTTAAATCTATAAATGCTAGAACGGTATGAATTGCTCTACTTATGTAAGTAGAGGAAGTAGCTATAAAAGTAAGCAATAAACAACAGAAGTAGGCAATACTGAATATGAATTTTCTACTAATTTCTGTCAGTGTTTTAAAATTATACAATAAGTCATTCAAGAAACCTTCTACTACCACACTACCTCCTTTTGCTTTCTGCATTAGTTTTTTCAAACTTACATTAGGAAACAGCTAATCATAATTTTTCACTGGTGTTTTTTCTCTAAGGAAAACCTTCACTGTTCGCAGCAGTTAGCACTGAATTCTTCTAGTCCTCCGGAGATTTGCACTCATTTCCCCAGTAAAACTTTATGCTGTCAATATTGCCCCTCGGTTCTTTACAAAACTGTGCCTAGAATGTTCCTATTTGTTTATAGTTGAGATTTGATTATCTTGTAATTTCCTAACATAGCCTTCCGTTAGGAATAAATCTAGGTTATATTGGCTCTATTTCTTATGATTTTGTGGATAATGTCTCCCCTACAGTCTAGGAAAACAAAGCAAAACACAATTCATCTTTTTCTTGCAATTCTGTGAAATATTTTGGCCACTTTAATCTAATTTCTTACATATTTTTAATCTTTTACTTGTATTTTAATGATTTCTTTTCTGAAATTAGTACCTGCAGTATGTAACTTGTGATAAAGAAAAGACAGATACTGGACTTATTACAATTATATTTGAGCCCAGCTGGTGATTGTTTGGTTTTTTTTACTCATTATAGCTGCATAATCCTATATTTGCTATAGAATTTGTTGGTGAAAATAGATGAGGAAATTTGGAACAATCACTTCAGATAAATCCTCATGCTACTTAAGGAAAGGTGTAGTATGAGAAACAAACAAATGAAAAGAAAATTAATTCATATATCTGTAGATACTAAAACATATTACTGCTTTGATTCTAATATATTCTTTGGCACATCCACTACCTTTTCCCATGTTTATGTATAAAAATGTTGCTAAGATGGTTTTCCTTAAAAAAATTAACAAAACTACTCCTTTATTTTTTTAAATATCTACATTCAGAGAAAAAATCCACTAATGTAACTTCAGTGCTGATTGAAATGCAGCCCTGCTCCCACTGCTTTGAACATAAAGCATACTCATTATGGTGTAACCAGTTTGCAAATAGATTTATCTTATAATATACTTTGAATGAAATGCACTAGTTCTTATTCAGAAAAACATTTCACTATCTGTTTACAGATCCTGCTGCTTCAGAGGACAAATTGAGAGGTGCACTTCCCTTCTACAGCTCCACCACAGAGACTAGGCAAGATTTCATGTCTTACTATTCCATGTGCAAGCCACTCAAATGAGGGCTACATTGCCACCTCCATGTTAAAAAGAAGTTTTCTGTCTAGTCCTCTTACATGATGAAAATAATGTGATCTTCGCAGTTTAGTCCCTGCCCTTGTGAAAATTTGTACTCACATTTAGACTGTTAAGTAGGTGCAAAACACTTGATCAGGTGTATACCTACCTCTCCAGGCAGCTGCTGAGCCCACGTCTGTACGTAACAACTCACAGGTAGTCCGGAGCCCTTTTCCTCCCCAAAGAGAACGTAAGTTTAATTCCACAAGTTAGATCAGACATTTAGATCAGTGAACAAGGGATCAGTGAACAAGGGATCAGTGGGAGCAGAGCAAGGACAAGAGGCCTCAAGCGTTTACTCGTATCTCTTGGTGATGCAGTTGTTGTTGTGCTGGTGTGCAGGAGCTGAGGTTAATCACTCTCTTCCTGAATACTGGTACTGTCACAGTTGCATCAAGGCAAGACTCAAGTAGCCTAGGCAGAAACAGAGATACTGTCCTTTCCACTTCTCACCTAGATGAGGTGAGAGTCAGCATGCTCCCTAGATGCTACAGATCCTGTGTAGATCTGTCCTGGGAATCATCTCCAACTTAAGCCATGTGTAGTGCTTGGATCACTGCAGAGTCCAGCTTTCAGTATCCTCTGTTGGTTAAAGAGCTGACAAAATGAGCTAACACATCAGTGCCATACAAATAGTCAGGATCACTCCTGTCCGTTATCTGCTCCGTTTCTCCAGGGGACAATGTGACTTTAAGAGAATAAACTGCAAGTAAAGGAGCACATCTTTTATTTTTGTGTAATCAAAACTGATTTATAACACTGTTTGAAATGATCTACTTAAAACTTCCTTCCTAATACGCATCAAAAGCTGGAAGACATTTGCTTACACAAAACCATTACATCAGAGGAATTTTATGTGTTTGATGGGTGCAGAATACCATCTTTTGGTTATTCAGTATCTTAGTGAAGTAAACTAGATGAAAATGCATGGTTTTTTTCCTCCCTTTTTTCTTTCAAGCCAAACCATTTTAAAATTGGAATAAATTCTTGGTAACTTGGATCTTAGAGGCAGTCATGTCTTAGTAAACTGTTATGACCTTGAAAAAAGTTCAGTGAAACCACAAGGAGTCAGACTATTCATTCTGTTTCAGTTCCCAGGAAAACACCGTCCAAATATCACCGCACTAAATAAATTAAAGAAATAAATATTGAACAGAAGGCAAAACTTGGACTAGCCAAAAGTTAAGCATAGAGCTTATCCCATGCAAATAAGTACCAATTATTGTTTATTGAACCTGAATCAAATAAGGACTTTTTTATATGTCTCATGCCAAGAATAGAACAGGATTCTCCCTGCCACAGGGTGTCCTGTGTTGCAGTGTATTCTATTACCATCCTCATGAGCTGTGGAAACCAGGTGGGGCAGTGTTTCCTTGCCTCCTCCGCCCAGACTATCTTGCTGTTAATGGCCCATCATTGTCCTGCCCATGACTCAGAGATAACTCCCTCCAGACTATCTTCTGTTAATGAGCCTAATCAACACTTGGCCTCATGACTCATTACCCTATTGTGAGATACTCCACCCAGAGGGAGGAACCAAGCATTCCATCCTGGATATAATCTGAGATTCTGAACACCACATGCACTCTTTCCATTGGATTCCCAGAGGACAGGAGCTACACAGCCACCACTGGGCCTTCCGGGGAAGAGCAGACCCTTCCACAGGATCACTCTTCAACAGAACCACATCCATCACTTCAGGAGGACTGCAGCCATCATCTTATCAGACTGCTACTGCCACCCTGACTAACAGGGTGTCAGGTTGTATCCTGACTCTGTCAGTTTGAACCAGTGTTTTGGGTTTTTTTTCCCCTTTTCTTTCATTTCCCTATTAAATTGTTATTCTAACTTGGTGCCTCCCACTGGTTTGTTTTCAAACTAGTACACAGGGAACCATAGGCAAAGTGCCACTGAAATACTTTTGTTCACAAAAAAAGGAACAGTCTGGTCCAAACTCTGAATACATGATGAAAAGAAGCTCTTTAAAAAAAAAAAAGAATATACAAAGAATAGACATTAAGCTTAACTTCTCTTAAACAAGCACTAGAATGAAATGCAAGTAATTAAGGATGGAGACCAGTGGTTACATGTGATAAATTATTTGGCAGTTGTTATTTGCTTTAAAACATATTCCCTTAAGGGGGTATTTATTATTCCTGAAAGCTTATCTGGGAACAAGGGGAGACTTGAGTAAGAAGCTGGATGCAGCAAATGAAGCAACTTGCTAAATGATTCACTATGTAAAACTTGTGTACAATTTTAAATATGTACAGTTGCATCAATTTTGCAAAGCAATTTCTCTGTGCAATTATTTTTTTTTTTACTTTTACTTTTCAGTCATGACTAAATAACTTTTAACTTCATCATTTCCATTTTTTAAAGCAGATGGCCACTACATAGAGAGGATGAACTTTTCAAAATTATGAAAAGAATGAAAAAATCAGATTAATTTTTTGGATACCTATTAATGAAATGTGGCACACTTCAGAACTGAGTCAGCAAAGACACATGAAGCAGTTAACTCACATTCAGCTGCCAAAATGGTCCACCTATTGAGCAGATAGCTGGCATTCATTAACTCACCAGAAGCATTTCTGTTTATGTAACTACAAATAGTATTCTATTGAAAAAGCATATCAAAGCTTGTCTTTTTTTATTGATATTGCAGAGAACATTTGCAGAACTTGGGAATGCAAAACATCTTCTAAAGGTCTGAGTAACTTCTTATCAGATATAGCCCTACATTTGTCTCCTTCCCTGCAACAATCCCATAATTTTTGAGAAAATTGTGTCACAGTGAGTGCTAAATCAGTCTTAACCACTCAAGGGAAATGATTTTCTTGTTATTACTTAACACACACAGAGGTTCAAACTAACCATTTCACTGCTTTCTTGACTGACAGCAGCCTTACTTGCACTTCTTCCATGATAGCTGGAGCAGAAGCCAGCTAAGCTAGTAGTGGCTGAAGCAGCTGTAGTAATTCTAAGATTTTAAAACGAGAGCAAAGACGATGTAACTCCATCCTCTGTACTAAAAAATAGATTAAAAAAAAATTCTGCAGTGTTGTACTCCATTCAAGACATGGTATGGTTTTAATAGCAGAATAAAACCCAAACGGCTTTTAAGTTATTTTACCATATCTGGGAATGCAGATGCCGCCTCAGTTCTCCTCTAAACACATTAGTGACATCAACTTCCAAGCAAGTTCTCACAGGCTCTTAAGAGCCCATGATCTCTTTCTTCATGTTTGCTTACCACAGAATGGTGGCAACACAGATCACTGAATGTGCTTGCTTCTGTACATCTTTGGAGGACAAGACAGCCTACATTTTGTTTCTACAACAGGCATTTATTTCTTTACTGAATAACATTCTTACCATTCTCTCACACCGTAAAATATGATTTAGTAACATGGCTGAACTCACACTCTCTAGGTCTATTAAGGCTTGTTTTCTCCTTCTTACAAAACAAATATAAACCCCTAGAAATCTGAATTTGAAATGTGTGAGTCATTTGGAACATTATCTTATTGACTGAAGTAAAAAGAATAATTTTCTACTCTTCTTCTTGAAGAAGAACAATAAGTGTTTATGATCTTTAAAATACAACAACGTAGCCATGCTGGTTTTACAAATAAGGAAGCTGTTGGGAAGAATCAAACAACAAAACAGCTTTTACTTAAATTACTCCATTTATGGAAGAGATGTTGTTTTCTGATGAAAACTAATGAATTGCTGAAATGTCTACTTCCAGGTTTTATAGAATAAAAGAAAAATATCTAAATCCCTGTGGTAAAATTGTTTGAAAAAAGAGAAAGAAAAAATAAAAGGATAATTCAATAGGCTAGTGGCTAGATACCTTTTTAACCTGCAGAGAATTTGGGTTCCAGCTCTTTCTCTACAAAATGTCTGGACATGAAATACTGATAAATACAGGAACCACAGATGTGAGGATTCCCTTTTTTTCTGGTTCAATTTAGTTGTTTCTCTAGCTGATTGTGTAAAGCTTTCTTTGAAATCCCTTGAGAGGCTGTGTTTAAATCCAAAGATTAGACTTGGCTCTGGGGGCAAGTTAACATTCTGTGTTCCCTTTGTTTGTCTTTTCTCCATGTTATTTCTTTAAAAAATGAAACAGCAAACCAATTGGCCTAATAGCCATAATGTCCATAAAAGTGCTTCGGATGCAAGTTTCTTATATGCAGATATCTAAATACTATATTGTATGTCACATGATCATTCTTTTATTGGTTTTCCTCTCAGTAGCAGAAAAAGAAGAACAGCTGCTAATTATTTCTCCAACAGCAGAAATAACTCAACTTGTCTCTTCGTTGGTTAAACTGGATTCTCTCCCATCCACAGTGATATACTTATTTTTCACAAATATACATAAAAAAGGGGTACATGTCAAGTCAGATGTTATGACTATATTCCTATGTAAAAATATAACAAGTATATAGATTTATTTAAAGGATGCCACCTCTACAAAAGTTTAGGAAACCACCAGTATTTCAGACCTCTCAATGTTCAGAACAATAGGTAGTTTCTGCCTCTTCTCTGTGGCTTTTTCTTTGTTGCAAACCACGACCAACTTGCTGTGAAATGGATAGTAACATACACACTGTGTACTAACAGAATGTGACTATCCCACTAGCCTTAGGTGACCTTTTAAACTTCCACCTTGCACGTGCGTTCAGAAGAGGTTCAGAGGAGATGAATCTCAAGGAGTGTTAAAAATGTCAGCAGTGGCCTTCTGGCACTTGGGTTCTAAGCCAAATGGACTTGAACTCATGTAGGAAATAGTGGGATGCTATTAGAAACCTTTTCTTAAAGGAGACAGAGTCAGAGCTACAAGAAATGAAGAGAGAGAAAAATGAGACAACAGGGGTAAGGGAGAAAGAAAGCTAATGAAAAAGCAAAGCTGAAATAGCCTTAAATCTTACAGCCTTAAAGAAAGTTAATATAGCCCTACATGAAGCAGCCTTTAGGACAAAAAGAAGGACACTGGCGTTCCTCGTTATGTCTAAACTGCTGGTCTCATGAGCACATGCATCATCCTGTACTGTCATGTGAGTCCCAGTCATAAATATCCACTGGCTTCTGTTCACTTTTCCAATCAAAATAAGGAAAGTTTGTATAGGCAGAAATGGCATTATATTGCACCATGGTTTGCTGCTGAGGGACCAAGAGGCACAGCATGTCATGACCTCACCCTTTAGCAAGTTTAGTCCTATTATAAATTATATACACTTGGAGAGATAGAATGTATTGCACATTCCTAAGCATTATTTACATGGTGGCAGTAGACAGCAAGGTATCCCCCCACCCCCACAATCAAAAAGTTATGGACTGCAACAGTACCAGAGATAATAAAAGAAAAATAGATTCAAAGACTGTTGATGTTGATTGAACTGGAAAACAGGCCTCAAAATGTAAAATCTTATTATCCTTATCACGAAGACTGGTTCAATGCTGTGAGTCATCATGACTCTAGAGCAATTCTTTTAACATTTCTGACAATGGTGTTTTCTCTCTGAAAGAGCAGAACAGGAGAAAATAAACTATTTTTAGTTTCTGACCTGAGAGCATTTGGGACAAAGAGATGGTGCATCTCATAGAGGCTCTTCTGCTATTTGTTCCCAGAAAGGCCTCAGTTGGAGGGGTCAGTCCTCTCTTAGCATGGCAGTGGTTCCCTCCCTGACAAGCTATTCCTACAGGAAGGTATGAAGCTCCTTTCAAGTGCTAGCATACCACTTCAAGAGGATAAAGACAGATCTCTTTATGTAACGATGGAGCTGAAAGTTTCATGTGTGATCTTTAGGACTTTCCAAAACATAAGATTTTATAAACTTAGCCATTAGAAAACCCTTTGTCTGCTGATAGTTTAAATAACACACCAAGATTCCAATCATAAAAAGGCCAAACTCAAAAAGGCTTAATCCTAACTCTTGCCCTGCTCCTAACAAAAACCAGCTGATCAGAGAATGATTCCTTGGTTCCCCTCTTAATGCCTAACTTCGACGGAGGTGAAGGAACCATGTAGCCAAAAGCACAGCAGAGAGCCAAGGGTGCAGCTGGAGGCAGAGACATGGGTGCAAGGACTGCAGCAAATAAGACAGTTTGGCAGAGTGCTACAGTCAAACAGGTACACAAAACTCTAGCAAATACTCAAATAGTCCAAGTACGTTGGCCCTGTGGGCCCTGACAAACAAAACAGTCAAAACACATTTCCACCCTCAGGAAAGAGTTAAGGAGCCCTTGGTTTCACAAGTGCCACTTTCACACAGGCTGAGGAATGTGAGATCCTGCCAGCCCGGCCCTGGGGGTGAGTACTGCTACTTGAGTTCGTGCTCCTTTAGCAGCCTGATCCCCAACATCGCATCCTGTCTGGTGCCTCCGTAAAAACAGTGAGCTCCTTTCAGTGTACCACAGCTGCTAAATATTTAAGCTGTGATACACAACAAGCTTGTTCCACCAATCAAACTGAAACAGACACTTGGCCCACAGAGCTAGAGGCTAGATGGCCATTTAAAGAAAAGTATGCATAATTAAATTCTGTCTCATTTTATGCCTTATCCTCCCTCTCTCCTTTTATCTCCAGCTACCATTAACAGGCTCCTTTTCATTCTCCCCTTCTTATCCTTTTTCCTTCTTTCCCTTTCATCCTTGTTTATGTCTTTTTCATTTTCCCCTACTTTAATTTCTTTTCCAAATCCTTTTGATCATCTGCCTCCTCAGCTCCCCAGTTCTTTACCCAGCTGTGTTCATGGGCTTTTCCATTTTATATCAGCTTCTCCCTCTCTTCTTTCTTACTACATTCCTACTTCTTCAAATGAATTAAACCTTATTCCAGCAAGCCCAGGACCTGATTTCGGCATTGTCTGGAACAAATTTTAGTCACTCTTCCCTAATGAGCAGATTTGGATGGAAACAAAGCATATGGCTAGAAGGAACAGCATGAAAATGGGGTGATAAAATCAGTGGTATGAAAATGAATTTAATTACATTATTCTTATCATTGTATCATCCAAATGCTCATTTGCTTTGACAATGGTTTCTGTTCAGCATGTGTGACATTTTAGCCGTATAGTTAATGTGTAGCATTGTCTCTCATTTGTTATTAAAAAGCAGTGAAAGGCTTGTCTAAATGAAATCAGATCTTCATTGTATCAGCAGGAATATAATCTTTGTAGAAAATGATCCTGCCAAGAGTATCTGTGCAGGTCATATATACAAGTATCTGTTTTAATTATTCCCATATAAATATGCTTGCTTTCTGTAGCTGTACATAAACACATACACCTAGCAAGGTAGACAGGAATATGGGTAAGTTATCCAGTTACAAATTAACCTCATTATCCGTTAAACTGATGTAAATAGAGTAATCTGTTCATTTTCACATGCTTCCAGGCAAAGGGGCTCTGCTCTGAGTCCTCTCATGGTTTCCCATGCTCTGAGTTTGAAACTAACACTCTTGAACTAAAGATTTTTTGTCTAGCAGTCTAGTATCCTTTTTTCCTAATTAAAAAAAAAGTGATAGTCTTCCAGTCTTCTTTACTGCAGCATCTGCATATTCCCAAGCCCTCCAGTCATGCACTGTGAGAGTGATTTGCAGATCAAATGCAAACCCTTCAAACTCCGTGTACCAGAAAAATCTGGAATTCAAGTTCAGAATAGGAATGCCTTCGAGTTTACGTCGTGAGATTCTCTGAAACCTGCAGAGAATCTCACAAGATTCTCTTTGGCACACTTCTTCCTAACCTAAACTGATCTCTCCCCTAAATCTGGGGATTTGTTGTTTAGGTTTTTTGGAGGGATTTGTTGGTTTTTTTTTTTGCAACTGAGGCTGGTAAATCCCCTCTTTCCTTCCTGAGCTCTCCTTATGCAACAATGTCCTACTCTCTTCTTCACAGTACCACATTGACTTCTCTCTGTTCAGTGATGAGGAAAACATCACCATTCATACCAATCTATCATTCTTCCACTTAAATCTGTCCAGAACTGGTCCTTGAGGATGAACCAGAAGTTCTGTGTCAAGTAAAGTCATTAGTCAGAACTGGTGGTTCTTAATACTTACATTTTTTCCCAGAGAAGTATTAAATGTCTTTTTCAAACAAGTCAGCTACTGAGGATGACATAATACAAACTCAGAGAATACCCTCAGCATATAGTACAAAGTAGACCTCAAACTGATAAAGTTACAACTTACTTCATTGCAACCCTGAAACAAAACATTTTCCCACAATGTGAAGCGTTTGAAAACATTCTAACATTCCACACATTAAAACTTCTCTTTTCATATTGGATCGGTCTTCTGCAAACTCATTTATGTATGAGTATTATCCATAACAATAATTTCTTGAGGTTTTAAAAATGGTTTCTATTTTATAGACTGTAATTCATTATAAAACAAATACTACACATGTATTACATATGAAAGGTCATCTTTATGATAGCATTGACATTTCTTTGAACAGAATGAAAAGAAAGCCACTGATATATTTTCTGATTTCTCCCACCTAAAGAACTCAGTGAATTCAAAAAGATGTCATCAGTTGAGATCAGCAATCACATAATGTACACATACATCATGTGAGCTTTCTGCATCTTTCATTGTGTCTCGTAGACTGCTCTCCTACACTAATATTTCCCAGATGGGCTGGATAGAAAGGACCATGAGGTGTAAGCAGACCATTCTTATTCCAAATGTCTTTTCTGTGTTAGCTACTGGTAAGTGTCACCTTTTTGTGTCAGTCATGATTGTTTTACCATTTTCTGAGTCCCGTTATTCTGGGTCTCTGATTCCTCTACCCCTTCATACCGTCCCACTTCATTACTGCTTCTGTTACATGCTGTTTTGTTTCTTAACTGTGCCTTTCCTTTCTTTGTTTCTTTGCTACCCATCCACTCCTTTCCTTCCCCTGACTTTCGTGTTTTTCCTGGAGTCTCTACTTTGAAACTGAAACACAGAGGAGAATTAAGAAAAACAAGAAAAAATGTTCTCAAGGGCATCAGGAGCAGCCCAGAAAGGTTTGCTTCCCAGTAAAACCTAAAATGTTCAGTGACTATGAGAGACATTTTCACTTATATCTATCTAAGACCGACACAGCTAATACAGCTGGTGTTCTGCTATTAGTGAAGAAGGTCTTGTGGCCAAGTGAGCTGCTACAGATAGATTAAAGAAGCTGCAGTACATTTATATCAAAATTATATTTATAAAGGTCAAAATATAACTTATGGTGACTGAAGATTTAAGAATTGGTTTTGGAGAAAATAACCTTAAGTGGGCAAAACCACTGCTAAGTTATGAGAGGAGGAATTATAACTCTTGGTAATTCTTGGTTCTTTCTTTTTTGTGATGTGCAGAGTGACAGCTTTCTAACTTAATCGTGCCAGGCACT
The DNA here is from genome assembly GCF_041296385.1 of Aphelocoma coerulescens. NCBI lineage: Eukaryota > Metazoa > Chordata > Aves > Passeriformes > Corvidae > Aphelocoma > Aphelocoma coerulescens. The sequence continues at coordinate 115,814,187 of NC_091015.1, read as the reverse complement.
ATGAGCATTACAAACATGTGACAATGTTTACATTATCTTCTTGTACAATCACTATTTTTAATATTGGCAGAAATACTGACATGCCATGGAAGTTAGACTAATTTAATCATTCATCCTTACGATTTCATTGCCTCCCAACTCCTGTCAGAGTTCATTTCTAAATCAAATTTATTATTTTACCAGTGTATTTAGTGACTGTTAGCAGAGCCAAATGCACAAAGTTCAAGACTGGACCTAGAAAAAGGCATGAACAAAACAGGCTATTTCCTTTTGGTGTCTTTAACATCTACCTCTGAGCTGTCTTGTAAGAGCATCTTCAGACATAGCCTTAAGGCCCAATGCACCATAAAGACCACCCATGCTGAATAACTCCACAACAATTTTCAGACTTTTATTCCCCAAACTGGTGACAGAATAATGCAAAAAGCTTCCAGATCATCCCAGCTAACAGAGAACATGATCCATAGCAGGAATACTGCCCACTCTGTATGGATCCAAGTCTCCCCAGACATCCTCCTTGGGTCCCGGTTTACACAACCTGCCTTTGTATCATCACACAGAGCCACCAGCCACGTCAGTCCTACCAGGAAAACGCCCTGCTCTTTGTCAAACTAGATGTCCATGGTTTGGGGGATGGCCCTAGGACAGAGCCATGCCTTATAGGGTGCATAACTGGACAGTCTATTGGTCTGTATTCACATCTTGACATTGTACAAGCACTGCATGCTGGTTATGATGCCTTAAGAGGCAGCATCTACTTCAGGCAGCTTCTTAGTCACCAAAATGTGGTAGCTCCCATGAGTCATGACAGTGAACTCTCAGGGTTCAGGAGCTTCGTCTGTTCTCCGTATGAAGAGAACACACAGGCCTCACTCTGGCATTTCACCATCACCTTTGCCTCGTTCTGCACAGCTGCATATCAAAATCAATATGGACAACGGGGAGCTGTCACAAGGAGTGGACAGTGCTTAGCATCCTAAAGTGCAGCCTGAGTGCTGAGGGAGCTGCACTGCTGCTACTGGCTTCACTGGGAGCAGGACTGCTGCTCAAATAGGAACAGCACTACTGGTGAAAACATTAAAGCACACAAATCAAGCATAGGCTTGTTCTTCTACTACTGTGATCATGAAAATAAAAAATATTTTGATTTCTCCTTTTGGGGTTTTCCCCAGTTACTCTGTTCCAGAAGCTGTGCGTCCCTGGTTTTGAGGCATTTCAGAGATGTTAAGCTGTTATTTCCAGGAACACAAGCAGTTATTTCCCATTATAATATGGATTATTCCAAAGCATTTGGTGCTTGGAAGGAACTCTAATCTAGGAAACTTTTAGGTCATATCTGCAATGCTTGTGACCACAAATGTTATATTACTTAATTCATTCAGTTATATTCTGAAGAGCTCTGTCAATTCATTGTTTGCACCTAAAGCTTTGAATTTGGCAGAGGTAAAGCTCTGATGTTACAGTGTTTTAATCTAGCTGTTTTACAACTTTTCAGTAGTAGCATTCTTTTAGTAGCATTCTGTTAATATCTTTTTGTTTGTACTGTAAACAAAATAAGGATGTTTGATTAAATTTTTCCCCTGACTTAGAATCTGTCTGATTTGTTCCTCAACGTGAGAAAATTTTCCTCAGCAATGCTAACATCTGATCACTGCATGGGAAAAGGGAGAGAATAACATTTTCTTATTTGACAGAGATTCACCTTTTTTGAGAGCTTTAAGTCCTTCAGATGTGGCTCAACTCTTTTTCATGTAAGTAGTGGTTTTGCCCCAAACCACACCTGTAATTCCCATTAGCAGTGGTGTGAGGGTAAAAAACCTCCAGATCTTCCACAATGCAGCTTTTCTGTGCATACAATTCCCATTAACTTTAATCTAAGATCTCCACAATAAGCAACAGCAGGGTCAGCGCTCATTTTGAAAAAACAGAGAAATATGTAATGATTCACCACATCTGCAAAGCCTTCCTGAGTTTTATTTATCATGATTTTATTTTGGCACTCACTTTTCGCATCCGAATGGTTATTTAAACTTGTGAGAGGAATCCATTTCAGCATTATGTTTCAGCACATACATTTGTATCCATCATAATTCTTAATTTAGACTTAATAAAATAATTTACCAGTATAAGGTAAAATATTAAGTAATTGATTTTTAGCACAATAGTGCAAGAAGCAGGAGAATCAATAGCATCCATGGCCACAACAAATTTCAAATTACCATTCCCAATGCTTTTGACAAATCAATGGGTAGTTGATTTCCTACTAATTTTATTATGTGTAAAATACTAAAAAAATTCACTGCATGTAAATAAAGTCATTTTGGCTGAGTACATTTCTGCTCTTATTCTCTCCTGTGTTTGCTCTCCTCTTTGTCTCCTCAGAGCCACACTATTTAAATAAGCTCCCATTATTTTCAGTGGAATGACTTGCTAAAGGGAAATATTTGTGTCCCTTCACTGGACATCTGCTGTTGGTATGAAAGCAATCAACAGGAAAAAATGATGGTATGAAGTACATTTAACTTTCACGCCTCTTCATCATTCTGCACAAGCGAACACCAACAAGAATTCAATCGTAAGTATATCAAAATAAATTCCTCCCCTTTCTAAAAAAGCAGATATTAAAAAAGGAAAATAAAGAATAAGAAAAAATTACTAAACAAGAATAGATTTTACATGTGAACCTTTCTTTTTAGTACCTCTCCTGACACACTATCACCATGCAAAAAAAAAAAATTCAAATACTTTCAAATACTTACAAATATGAACTAAATTCTACAAATGACTAAGACAAACTGTGTAATTTAGAGATGTCATCATTATAACATCTAACTTAATTATCAACAACTCTTTAACATATTAGTGTAAAAACCTGCATTCAGCACAGGTGGTGGTGTGAGAGGTTGTGCTTACATCTATGCTCATATGCTGCCTCCTTGATGGATTCTGCATCTCTGACTACTGGGTCAGCCTGCTCAGAATTGCCTCTGATGAGATGGTATTGCAGTGTTTTGCAGCAGTATAAATTGTTGTTCAAGTAGACTTCATGAGATTTTTTTTTTTAATTTGAAAGACAAGATATAAACTTCACATCCACTCAACTACAACTGTAGAAAAAAAAGAATCTTCACTTCATGTTCCAACAGGATCCAGTTTAATAATGTCTCATGCATCTCATATAACAATTGCATCAAAATAATAGCAGGAAGTTGTCCAGAGGTGCTGCTGACAACATGAATGCTACATTGCTAAATCAGAGTTAGTAATAAAGAGGCTGAAGGAATGGTAATTCCATCCATCAATGACTGTTTTTAAGACCCACAAAGAGAACCAAAGAGGCTACATATTTCACTTCTTCTGTTTCACAAACTCCTAATTAGCTGTAAATGAACTTTTGGGAAAACTTAATCTTATGCCAAGGCACAGATCCCATTATCTGATGCTAATTTAGAGCTATTGAAGAAAAATGAGAAAAACATATATGAGTGAACAAACTCAATAGAAGTTTACAGGCAGAAAGAAAACTAACCTTATATTGAATGGGGCTTTTCAGCTGGCTTTTGCTTCTATGCTTTTTTTGGTGGAATGAACTCAAGATGTCAGAAATATGTTTTCCCAACTGGAAAAACCATCTGAAGGGCCCTTGCAGATATGATCAGTTGATATTAGCGTTGATGGCATCAGACATCACTGTTTCAGTTCTTTGCCTTTTATGAAGACGTCTGAAACCCAAACTTTTGCCAAGCATTTCTAGGGATTACTCCTAAAGGAAATGTTCTATCTGACGAGAAGCCTGCAGAGAAACCCCCTCTAGAAAATGGCTTATCTATGGAGAGGGATGGACTAGAGTATTTTTAGCAGAAAAAATAAAATGCTATATAGCTCTTCTGGTAAAACTCAGTGTGTGTTCTTTCTATTATGTAATAGGCACTAATTTATTTTGGAACAATGACTCTGTCTTGGAAGACTGAGAAGTTAGCTTACTTCACAGTGCTCATCTAAATTTCGATTCTTCTGGTTTCACTCCTTGACACTGTTGATTATAGAAGCACTGAATAGAAAGAATAGCAACTTGAAGTTCAAATGAGTAGGGAGAGGTGGAACAGTACGGAACTTTGGAGACAATGAAATTAAGCCTAAATCTGTAATAGAAAAGGATGTTAACCCAGATGAATGACAAGATCAAAGCAACGAGTGACAAAGATGATATTACAGTCAGCATTTGTACAGACTTTGAAGACTGAATATATGAATATTTGCAAGTATTTGCATTTGATCAATTGCGTTTCTGCTTCTTTCTGCTCCTGACCAATCCTATTCAACCTCACACAAATCTGAAGGTTGTACACTCTTGGTAGGTGTTTGTTTAACAGTGTTAGGTACTTGGACTATTTTGCCCTCACCTCCTGTATGTATCTGCTGATAATGTGCACAGAGACACAGCTAAGGACACACACATTTTGGGAGAAGCTAAGAACAAGTAGTAAAAGAAAAACAGTGGAGATGCTTTTCTTTCCAAGGCACAGGAAGCTAGAACAATTATTAAAAGCCATGTAATACATTTGAAGATGCAAAGGTGAAAAGTGAGATGATTTTGAGTGCAGTAATGACTCTGATCAGCCTCATTTGGAATCCCCTCCCATACCCTCTGCCCATTTGTCAGAGAAGCACCATTTCAGCTCTCCCTGGGGCCTTCAGTTTCTGCTGGAGGTATGGTGTAGAAACGTGGTCTCCATGGGGCTGGTCACAGACCCTGATGACCCAGGTCCCAATCTGTAGGTTCATTTCCAGGCTTGATCTTGGACCTGTCTTAACGCAGTGGACTTGGCTTCCCATCTCTTAGGGAGCAGCTGACCCTTTCTGTTCCCTGAGAGCTCAAATTTGAGGAGGCATGATTCTCACATATACTATACCTACTGACTTATTTCTAAGAGTAGAGGTAAAAGCCACAATGGTTTTAAATCTTTGTAGATTGTTAAACACAAAAGTTTTCTAATAAAATGCTGACAATCAGAAGGTGAGACATAATTTGGCTTGCAGACATAAAAATACATCAAACACACTGTGGTATGAGGTGCATGTTCTTCCTCGTCTGTACAAATCACACGAGTGGTAGAAGGAGACTATGTGGATAATGGCATTAAAAATTTTGCTTCCAGCAGAAGAGACAGCGTGGTACACAGAGTTAAAATGTTACAAGTTTACTAGCTTCTACCTGCCTAGGCTACACTCTCTCTTACCTATCTTATTATAACAATTATGAAATAGATATTCTTCCACAATTCAGTTAATTGGTTTTGGGCTTAAACCAGCAGTAACTATCTCTGTACAGTGTGATCTGTTGTTCTTTGCTTCCTTCCTGACATTCAGATCCTAAAGTTCTCCCACTGTTTTACTTGGACACTTCAAATCTTTTTCTCACTTCTATTCAACAATTTCTGATTAAAGATTGTTCTCTCTAATCTTTTAAATAATTTTCAAAGATCTGGATGTGTTTTCTCTCTCAAGCCCCAATTATGGTTCAATATCAAAGCTGCAAGTGGCCATATAGAGTTTCCTCAGCTATTATTAAAAATGTTGGTTTTTAGCAGATGGAAACAAAGAGGACTTTGGTTTTTATGAGTTTTCACCAAACTTCAGAGTGATCAAGTGAATAAGATGTCCTTGGGAAAAAAATGGATAATTATTGTTGCTTGCATAAATAATTAGTAATAAAAAAAAAGAAAGAAAAAAAGCAGGCAGTCATATTACACATGGCAATATCTGATAGGGAGCAGTCACAGTTGTGATTAGTGCATCTCAGTGCCAAATGAATGATCAGGGATTGGTTCTAGTGCCAGCACACCCCAGCAGCAATAAGCAGGAGAGATGATGAGCCACTATGAAGATAGAACATTTTGTATGCAGCAACTTTTGCATCTGGTTTAGATTGACCTTGGATTCCACGTAGTTCTTTGTTGTTCCTTGGAGGCAGGGAAAGACAAGGTATGGGGTGGGTGCGATCTTTTAAGGACACTACTAGAACCTCATCCTACCCCTCAACAAAAGGCAGGCTTTTTTGAATAAACACTGGAAGATTTACATTTATCACTGAAATAGCTCTTCAGTAACAAATGAAACCATTATAGCATCCACAGATACAGATATATTAAATATTATGAAACAGAATATAATTGAGTATAATGCAATCAATAAATCCTGGCACATAGATAAGCCCACATATTTTTCTCTTTGTAGCTTTTGACAAAACTCAGCAGTGAAAAGGTAAAGAGCATCAGTAAAAATCTGCGTGAGAAGCTAAAGCTACCTAAAGATAAGTGCATATTAGCTGCTCTGTGTTTAAGAAAAGCCCCAAATGGAAAAAGAAGAAATTTTTTGGCATATTTTTCCTTGACCTACAGAGATGATGTTATTTTTTTTGAGTGGTTCTTCTGACCAAGGATTGCCTCTGGAATTTCGCTATAGCAGAAAAGTAGCTTTGACAAAACCAGAGAATTGGAATCATTGCCTGTCTTTTTTCTAACAAAGCAAATCATACTTTCACTCACTAGCTGTACTTAACCAAGAAAATGTGCCCCTGTCCCATGAAGAAAATTACTTTTTCATCATATTTAAACAGTGGTGTCATTGAAAGATTCATGAAGCTTGTCTGTCCGAGCTTTAAAACAAGATGGAGCAAGCTAGTGAAAATCACTCTTGTCTAACTACTTTACAGTGCAAAAAATAGCTTTGAGCTGTGAGTGTGATGTTATCTGCTACTGAACCAAAAGATCAGGTGACAGCTGTGTAGCCCACATTCTTGGCCACTTAATCAGCATTGTCACGGGTCAAAAAAAGGCAAGATGTTTGGGCCTTCCTCCAATATTTGAATATGAGTCTTTGCTTTTCTATTTCTGCTGTAACATGAGCAAGAAAGTGTTCCTGCTGTATATCATTATAGGAAGGGTGACTTCATGCCACGGATTATGCAGGGTGGCCTTGATGTCTTACAGAATTCGAGATATGTTTACTTGTTCTTGTGCCAGTAATACAGAATGAATAGCACTGTAAATATCATTAGCATCTTTAAGGTAACAGCTATGTAGATAAATACAATCTATATATCTAATGCTAAGCATAGATGTATGCCTATCCTAAGAATTCTTCTTTGACATGGGCCAAGCAGACCTGTTTCCACATCATGATAAGTATTTGGACGTCAGACCTCTCTAACCAGAAATGCAGTTCTTGTTCAGTTAGAAATTTTCAAAAATCAGTTGCGAGAAGTAGCACAGAGATCTGGAATACGGGAAATGGTTCTGCAAGAGAATGATTAGCGAAGAGAGGGCAGCTGTGCCAGTGAATTTTCTGTAATGAACAGTGTAATTATTCATAATTTATCATCAGGTTGTTTAATTTTCCCTTCAGTGGGATGTATACAAATTCCATATTTAAAAATAAAACAAAATCGTTGCAATGAAGGCTGGCTATGTGAACTTCCTATTGTTATACATTAAAATCTAGAAATTAGTTACAACCACTTCCAGATTTTCTCCTTATTCTACATGTCTTACTGTCTCGTCCTTCAGCAGGAATAATTTTGTGATAATTAGGAACTCCTGTGTTCCTCAGCTGAAATATGTCTAGATAGGGAACTGTAATCAGGTATTTCTTTGAGGTGATCCAGTTCAAGAACAGATGCAAGGTATGTAAAGTATCTGTTTGTCAGTGAGAAACAATCAGCAAAGTACTTTTTTTTTCCATGCAGATGCCTCCAATCCCCTCTCCAGCCACAGCTTAGCCTTTTATGAACTCTCTTGAATACATTCTTGGAACCAAACCACCAGAGAACCTGTGGGTTTTGTCTGGTGTTTTCCTGATGCTCCAGTTCTTTTTGTATGGTTTCTGGATGGTTTTCCTGCACGCTCCAGTACTGAACACAGTGAAACACAGCTCACAATTCCCAATCAGCCATGCATGACCTGTATTTTCTATTGTTCTTGTTGGTTTAGCAATTCCCTGGAGCTCAACCGTTTCTTAGATTTACTGTAATTAAAGCAGACCGGTTGTGTCTTTGAAGGTCAAGCACTTTAGCCTCATTCCCACTGTGACTGTGACCAAACACTCTTAAAATATTCTGCTATAATCCTCAGAACTTGGCAACTTTCTATCTCATCCTCACTAAACTAACATCAGATAGCTGTGGATATAGGCATGGAATTTCCAACTCCCTGTAACAAAGACAGGGTGGCGAGCTACTGCTATGTGTCTGAACACTGTATTTTACCACACTGCACAGCTGATCAGAGATACAATTTCACCTGTGTCTGGACATCCCGAACTGAGAGAGGTCATCATTAGCATAAACACTGGTGTAACTGCTCATTTCTGGATTTTTAGTGGCAGATCTACTAAAAGACATATTTTAAATTTTATTTTGTTGTAAGTTAAATTACTTATGATACTTCTTCAGTTTTTTTAAGTTTTGTGTTACAAAGGTAGCACTTTCGAGATCAGCTATAGATTCCAATTTTTGGAAGCTACAACTACCACTTTTAAAGAACATAGAAATTACTTAAATTATGTAACCATGAAAAAAAATTAAAATTAAAAATTGAACTTTTACTGCAAAACACCCATAGGTTACCAAGGCTTCGGGGAATTAAGGCAACGTCTTTTTTTGGAGCGGGGGGGAGAAGATTGAAGTTCTAGGCAAACAATGAATTAAGAGAATAGCTATCGAAAAGAAGAAGTCTGACGTCAGGAAACACAACAATTAATGCTACTCTGCCCCCTTGCGTTAACATTGGAGGTAGCTGCCGTACCCCCACACATCCCGAAGTTCATGCCCCTTCGCGAAGATTGCGTCACGTCACAGATCCATCACCCAAAACATAATAGAGCAGCGTCCCGAGAACAGCATGGTTGGGCGATCACTGGAAATGATACAGCTGTGTGCCTAAGCTCGGGCGTAATGTGTTGTATGTAAAAATAATTCAAAATACGCACAAATCACTAAATATGCTGGAGCTCGCACGGCCATGTGGGGGATGGGTAGAGTTTACAGTTCAATTAAAACCGGCAGCGAAGCCGGCTAACTACATGGAAGAGCAACACGGAAAACAGAGGACCTGTGCTGGAGAAAAATCAGAACCTAGAACCTGAGCTCAAGCTCTTCAAACCAGCATTATCTGAATTCTTGCTTTTATCGTTTTAATAACCCACAGGGAAAAAACAAGGCATTAAATCTGGCCACAGTTGCACTTGAAAGAAAAAGCTTTCGTTGAAAGCGAGGGCCAACAAAAATATTTCCACCTCTAGAACTCCACTTTAGTTTTAAAACTGTTTTAAAACCAGCAAACACATCCTTGCAGTGCCATGGACACCAGGAGCCAAAGCCCCAGTGGGAAGACGGCTGTCAAGCAGCTGTTATTTCGTACGTGACGCGGAGATAAATGCCAGAAGTCACGCGCTGCAAATGATGAGAGATAACTGCCATTTTAATGTGATTCTATTTCCACGATTCCCTCTCCAACCCTGCTAATTCCTGACGTTACTCTTCACTCGCAGGAGTAAGAGCTGCGCCCGTGTCTTGAACCGGGGGCCGGCTTGGGCGCTCTCCAGAGATCCCTTCCCGAAACGCTCCGGAGGGGTGAAGGGTGGCTCTTACCGAGGGCTAAGCAAGGAGATTAAGTTTTATGAGCAGCACGCGAATGCGAAGCAATTAATGTACAATACAGTGCCGCTCCTCGCCAGCCAGGAGAACCTATTCACATCTTAATTTCCTCTCGGTATCAGCCGCTCGCTGTGCGGGCAGGGCTCTCACGCTTGCGGTTCCCGCGGAAGGCTGAGCGGTGGCCTCCAGCTAGTTCTTCCGACAGACTCCAGACCGCCCGTACAAACCAACCGAAGCGCTTATGGAAAGCCGGCGCTCTCCGCCTCTCCTGCGCTTCCCCTTCCCTGTCCCAGTGCTCGGAGCAGCGCCAGAGCGGCGGGGCGGGGGCGAGATCTCTCACCCGGGGCCGGGCCGCTCGTTCCCGCGGGGCCGCGACCCGCGGCGGCCACAACTTCAGCGCCTGCGGCTCTGGCCGGGGCTGGCCCGCGGCAAAGTTACCGAGACGCCTAGCTGAGATTTTTTTTTTTTTTCGGTTCCTTCTTCACTTCCCCCCACGCTGTCCACGAGCATTCGATATCGTCCTGCCCGGCACAAAGCCACCACCTCCTTAGCAAGCAGAGCCGCGCTCGGGGCAGCGGGGCAGGAAGGAGACGCGAGCGCTTCGCCCCCGCAGGCGGCGGCCGCCCCCGAGCTGCTGTCGGCGGCGGGGCCCGGCCGCCTCGCCCTCTAGCGGGGGAGAGCGGCGGCGCCGGCGGCTGGGCGTGACTTTCCGCGCTCCCTTCAGCCCGCCCGCCCGCCGGGGGGGACCGCGAATCAGTCAGGGAGCCGAGCTGAGCCGGGACTAGCAGCGGCGCCGGCCGAGGAGGCTCCGGGATTAAGGGTGCCCCCCCGGGCACCGGGGGAGGCGAGCGGTACCCGCACGGCCCCCGGGGCAGCGGCGCGGCCGGAGGAAGGCAGACGGCAGACGGGCGGGCGGCCGCCGGCCGGCCACTTCACAGCCTCTTTCCTGCTCTTAACTGCAGAGAGAGGGAGAGGAAGGGTGAACAGCCCGCGGGGTACCAAGAGCGGGAGTCCGGCTGCCCCCTCCTCGCCTGCTCCCCCGGACTGGAGGGGGGCGAGAGGGGCGCCTCCTACTTTGGCAAATACTTTGGCACTTTGCTGGATCCGGAGCAGGAAGGGCTGGAAATATGGGGAAAGTTGGAACTTGCCTGGTTACTTTGGCCGGACTTTTGCTGGCAGCGGGAGCGCAGACGTTCACAGGTAAGGAGTCGATTCGCCAGCCCGGGGCCGGACAGCCTTCCCGGGGGCCGGGCGGCGGAGGGGCAGGGGGAAGCGCGGGCACTTCGGAGGTGGTGGGGGTTTGGTTTGGGTTTTTTTTGGCTTCTGTATCTTTTTTTTTTTTTTTTTTCTCCCCATCCCCCTGACGGGTCTGACACTTTGGAACCGCTGCGTAGATGGGGTGGAAAAAGCGTCCCGAGGAGGTAGCGGTGTCGGGATGCCGCTCGGCTGGCGCCCCTGAGCCCGATGGAAAGTCGAGAGGCTGGCGGGGCTCGGGCAGCCCTAGGGCAGGGCTGGAGGGACGGGCGGGACTCGGGCTCGCTCCGGCGTTTTTCCGCCGCTGACTTCCCGAAAGTTTCCCGCTGCCCCGGCACGGGGGGCGGAGGGGCGAGGTGAGCCGGTCCCCGGCGCTCCGCCCGCCGCCGCGACTGGCGACGGGGGAAGGAGGGCTTGCGGTGCTCCCCGGAGGGGCCGGCGGGGCCCCGCGGCTCTGCCCGCCCGCCGGTGCCTGGGCGCTGGCCCCCGCCGCTCCCCGCCCTCGGCGCTGCTCGGAGGTGCGGCTGTGAGACGCCGGCAGAGCCGAAGGGAAAGCCCCCGCCCCGCGCTCCCCGCAGCCCCCCGAGCGCCACCTGAGAGGGCAGGGCAGAAGCTGCCCTCGGCTGATGGGTGCCGGCGTTCACAGCCAAGAGGAGCCCGGCGAAGTGCCCCATCAGCGGCAGCGTTCCTCTGTTCTCCGAAGCCCCAGACCTGCAGATGGTTATCTTGGTCTCGAGTCCCCTGCTTGCACCCCCGTCCTATTTATGTGTTGGACAAACCCATAATTTTAGGCAGAAATTTGGATTGTGAAATAGTTCTGCGTGCTTCGCTGCAAAGAGTAACTTCAGGATTTTTTTTTTTGGTTTGTTTTGTTCCTAACATGAAGTTAGTGCAACTGAAAGCACGTTAAATTGAAGACATCTGGTCTTCAGCTCGTGCGAAGTTTGCTTTGATCTGGTGGGAAGCAATACTTCTGGCTCCTTGTTGCTCAGGCTGCAACAAAATAGTTTATATTTTGCACATGACATGTTGCTTCTATGCAGCACTGTAGCTAAACCAAGTTTATGGCTAGGAATTGGTGGTCTCGTTTAAAACTTCTTAAAAATGATTAAAAATTCTGGTTTTATATTTGGTTCCAGGGACCTCTTGTATATGTAGCTGCATTTCCCCTAGCTTCTTGAGAGCATTTTTACTGCAGATGAGACAGAAGATCTCCGAGTAGAAAAATGTTTTGTTCCAAGGTGATATGTAACAATGATGAAATATTTTTCAAACACTCCTATTAGAAGGAAACTGTACTCTGCAGCGAATTATGAAGCTGCACTCAATTATATTAGCTCTACAACTCATTAATGTTGGAAGTCTAGCGTCCAGACTTCAATGGGAGCACTTGCTTTGTTAAGACAAATCTGTAACTCGTTGCTGACCTATGTGAACTGTCTTACTTCTTGTTTAAAGTTAAGCTGGGACGACCCTTCTTCTGGATATTTAAATGGCTTGTGCATGCAATGTGCTGATACTGTACTGGGGCCAGCATTGAAGTGCTGTTCGTGTTGCTGAAGAACAATCCTACATTACTGTTTGATTTGTATCCGTTGTATTCATTTATCTGACACACACTGTGGGGAGAACGGTGCTATGAACCGCAAACAGTTCACCAATGACTTGTGCATGCAGTTATTCCAAGGGTGCAATTCCACACCTTCTGAAGTACTCAGTAGCGGAGGCTGCTATTCACACACTTCACTGAGGTTGCAAAGGATGGCATAGGATGCAGAATCTGCCCTGTCTTGTCCCCGTGTCTGCATATGTACATGTATGTTAAATATTGAAAGTAAAGATTATTTGTGAAGATGCATGTACAGAATTCTTTTCTTTTTAGTATTGATTCTCAGCACTTGGAATAAAATTGATGATATTTCCATTTTTGTGCTTTACCATATGAAACTTGTGCCTGGGTGTCATTTTTGCCTGGGGGGAAAACTTGCTGTTTCTTTTGTTTAAACTTTGATGCTTTAGCATCATAGAAATTAAATGACAGAAAAATCCATCCTTGAGTTGGGTAGTTATCTTTTGTAATAGCTGTCCTTTATTGCAGATGGGAGTTACATGACTAACCTGTGAAAAGTTTAAAAATAAACAAAGAAGAAAAGAAACAAAGCCAACTCCACACCTCTAAGCAGAGTAGCAGTGTGTGAGTTAAGTGCCTTTGGCATTTATAGTCCCATTTTTATTTTTGCCCTTTTCTAAACTGACTGATTTCTTTCACAAAGATTTGTTCTAATGTTACATTCAGCTATTGTCTTATTTGAGTTTCTTATTTAGAAAATAATCTTACTGAAAGATCGGGTCTTGGCTTTCTAAGGCCTGGGACCTTTCAAGTAATCTTTTGAAAGCAGCTTAACAGTTAATAACAATGAGATTTTCTCTGAGTCCTTAACTAAAGATTTTAAAATTCTAGATTCATCAGTTCAAGAAGTAAATGATCTCAAGAATTTGAATTCAAGAGCGGTTACTGAAAACATTGTCTTAAATGGACAGTGCTGCTTATCCTAAGTTTTTGAAAGTAGCTGTGCTCTTTCTGCAAGATTGGTTTTGGGTTTTGGTTTTTTTACTATTTTTTTACTTTCTTTCTTAGAAACTGTAGTACACCTAATTCAGCTGGCTTTGTTTATAATTTTAGCAAAATGTTATTAAGTTGGTCTCATGTGAAGGCTGAATGCTAATATTACAGAAGTCCCTGAAAAGTGGTGTTCAGTCATAGAAAATGCCACTTGACTCCACCGTGTTCCTTCTTCCACCTCCTTGGTAGGTTATTCAGGCTAGGGAAATTCTCAAGAATTCACTCCTATAAGGGATTTAGGTCAAACATAGAGATGTGTGAAGTTAGGAGGGACATTGTAAACTTAAATGTTTGATCTCACATAACCTGAAGGGTCTGGATGGGATGAGTTCTGTCAAATACAAAAACGGGGAGCTGAAACTGAAAGCACGGAAATGTACAAAAGAACTTGGAAACTGTGTTTTTATGAAGGCATTCGTGTTCAGGTAGATGTAAATGTGCACACAGCCTGGATTCTGAAATTGGTGCTTCTTGGTTACAAGCTGACTCTTAAGGAGGGAGGGCTCTTATTAGTCTGCTGTGTTCTCTCTTGATATGAAAAGCACCGAGGTTGTATGTTAATGCTCTTCTTATGGCACTGGTTTAAAAAGTTTTAGTTTTTCTCTGAGCAGGAATGAGTCTTACTGCGGTGAGAGGGATGGACAGACTGACTAAAAGTGCTTGTAGAAGGCCGTTCGTAATAAACCAGGACTAGTGGCAATTATGAGGAGAAGAAAAGGAGGAAAAGTGCTGTACAAAACTTGAAAATTACTTGTCCTAGTCAGCTGTAAAGGCTTTACATAAAAATAGTAATTCTCAAGCTATTTCATGGATTAAAAATACAAAACCTTGCATTCTGAATAGATGTTGTATCTTAGATTCATCTGCTCATTTTTGGGTGTAGGCACTTTAAAAAGAAGGATCATATTTTCCAGAAAAGAGATGTAAGGAAGAAGTTTGACATGCTGAAGTTGAAACTTACTGTGATCATGTTGATGTTTGGTGACTGCAGAGAAAAAGAAAGAATATAGGTTAAGTCTTCATAGGTCCTCTCATAGCTGAAATGAAGCTCCTGGCAATGTCTAGAAAATAAGTTTCTGATATAATTAACTGTGTTTAAAGAGATTTCTCAGACTATTCAGGATCTCTGTTTGAAAGTCTATAATAGCTATTCTGATGACATTAGCAACAAAGAGCTCCAAGTGTAATTATATCTCACTTTAGCAAATTCTGCTTTTGTTTGCATTGTTTATTCCACCTGCTTTTTTTTCTCTCCACACATCCATCAAGTCTATATTCCTGCATCTTCTAAGGGAAGTAACATATGGTAGCAAAAATGCAGCTTTGTTAGTGTCTCATGCAGTTGCCAGCTCATCTACAAAACGATTCCAACTATAGGTCATAGCATGGACTTGGCCTCACTAAACAGTGAGAGCTGTGGGGGGAGATTCTCAAACCAAACTTCCCACTGTTAAGAGATTTTTCTGCTGCTATTACAGCTGTTAGGTGAATAGGTGAATGACTTGATTTCTGGTTTACATCTAAGACTATTCATATTTAAAATACTCCAGCAAATTAATGGAAGCATTTTGAAAAACCAGCTTCTAGGCGTGATATTGGTTTTTTGGTTTTTTTTAAACTTTTTACGGTTACAAAAATGAAGTAAAATTTGTGTTCCCATGTAAACTGGAATGTTCTTTAGAATGCTTCAGGTAAAAATGAGTCAAGGCTTTGGAAGTGGCACAATTCATCAAAAAAGAAACTATATGGTGGGTATGTTTTTGGTTTTGGGTTTTTTTTACTTCATTTTGCTGTTCTGTTTTCAAAAGATAGTAATGAAATGTCATCAGAAATTAAAAATAAATTCTACAAAATATTGCAAGGATGTAATAACACTGGGTGAAAAAACTGCTATGGTGTTTATTTGGTCTCATGATTTAGCAGTCGTCAGAATTCATGAGGAAAACAAATCACAGTGTCCTGAAACAATAAAAGTGCATGTAATGTATGAAATAGTAATATATTTAGTGCTCACAGAAGTTGCTAGATTGACAGCTAGAGAGACCAAATCCCCAGGCAAATCACAAAACATGTTAGGGTAGAGTGAGCAAGCTTCTGAACTCCACCTCACTAATATCATTTGAGTCTGACCTGGAGACATGTGGGGATGGTTTATTTCTCGTGTGCACTCACCCACATCCCACGACGGTCAGCGAAAATGTCAAACAGACGAGTTGCTGGTGGCCGGGTCAGTTTTACACATTCCTGCTGAAACAATCCCTTCAGTTTGCATCGTTGGAGGGAAGATAGTAAGTGTAGACTTGATGGAACAAAGTCCAATGATGTTGTAGGGTCAGGATCTGTGAACTGATCCTGTATTTCATGTGTTGCAACTTTATGCTGAAGGAAATGCTTTTTGAGAGGGATATCTCTGGTGTTTAAAGCTTGTTAGTATCACTGTCAAACACTTATTTCTATGCTATATCACTAAGTTCTGAAGATGTTTCCCCAGGAAATGACATGCAATTATGAACCTTTCAGCTCACAATTAAGACTCTTGTGTAAAGAAGTAGTAGTTTTGAAAATTTTCCCAGGAAGAAACTGTTTGTTAATGTGTAAATGCAGCTGAATTACATACTCATTTTCTTTAGGAAAAATTGAGAATCTTCTTCTTATTTCATTTAATTTCATTTGATTTTGTTGATAACTTCCAGTTTGGTTGTTTCTGATGTGTAATGTTACGTGTTAAAGACACCAAAACCAATTTGGAGCACATGGTCATATATTTAGGAGAAAAAAAAAAGTAGCAATAATTTTTCCTATGTCAGTCTGTTCACCCAAATGTATTCAGATACTTCTTTCTGAATTTTGTAATGTCTTCCAGACTTTTGCCTGCTGTGATCTGCTGCTGATCACTAGGTGTAGCTGCATCTCTAAGTCCATTTTTCTAAGCATAGAAAGAGAAAGGGCTGTCTGTAAGCTGGGCTTTGTGAGAATGTAGATGTGTTTGGAGCTGGGGAGGTGTGAAAATAGATGATGGAATTTTGTGACCTAGAGAATTTTAATCCATTGGTGGCTTGTTTGCATCAATTTGATTACAATACAAATGAACTTTTAATTACTTGTAAAAAGGCTGATTTCAGTATCAGTGTTAGTATTCAAAAGAGGGACGAATGAATGCTCTAATATGACAAAAATACATAATAAAATGCATGAAACCTCAAAGAAATTGTCAGTACTTTCCTAGTGTTTTAAGTGCAAGAATTATTGCTGCAGAGATCTGGTAAGTTTTGCTTTAAGGATCAATCAAGATGGTTAATATACAACCTTAAGTTTTGTGTACTTCTCCTCACAACCTATTAAGAACCTTTCTGATCCATTCAAAATAATTATCAATGGAGATGATGTTGCTGTCAGTGGATTTCTGTTCTCCTTTTGGCAGAAGGAGGGGTTGTGTTGGTTTTTAAGCCACGTGGCTTCCATTAGTGCTATGAGGAGGTGTAGTGGGTAAGGTGCCATATATGCTTTCAAAATGAAGGAAAAACGTTTTTGTGCCCAGATGTCTTAGAGGAATAACAGTAAAAATTAAGGTGTATTTATGCCTCTAGGACATACCCATGCTCAGTATCTGCAGAGAATAGGAACGAAGTGTCTCAGCCAGAAGTGTCTGACTCAACGGTGACCCTTTGACACATAACAAACAATGATAGGAGAAAAAAAAAGTAATGACCACAGTTGTTCAGACAAAACCAGGGCAAGATTAGCAGGAAGGAGTTCTGAAAACAGGTGACACTTAGTGTGTTTTGGGGGAGAAAGGTGGGAAGGAAGGTATAACGTTTGCTGGAAGAATGGAAGAGATGAATGTTACTAGAAAAGATGTAAAAAAAAAAATCTGAGGTCTAAATGGCAGCTAAATTACTTGTGGAAAACAGAAGTGAATTTATAATTATTCGTATTTTCTTATTTTTTATTATCTTCGTTTTCAACACATTTGTTTTTAATAATGTATTCAAGGCTCAAATACGTCTTCTGACAACTTTACATAGCAATGGTTGATTATCTTTATGCATATGATTAAATGTAATGATGTTAATGAATCTTTAATTTTTTTCTGTGAAATGGTGTAAACCCAACATTTTGCTTATGAATTTGTTTGTTTTTCCCCTCCCCACCCTCCATGTGTCATCTGCCGTGATTTAGAACAATAATTTTTGGTTACAGTGGGGTTTTTTGAGGGGTAGATTAGCTTTTTTTATTGCTCCCCCGTTTTTTTGTCTTTTTAATCTTCTTCACTGTTAAGCTGTTATAAATATCTCTTACAGCATTTTTTTGTTAATCACTAGAAATGTGTTTTTGCTCTGGAATAACTAACAGCTAATTACCTCTTTCATCACTTCAGCTCTTCATCTTGTAGGAGAATGAAATAGAGCATCACATGCCTGTAGGAGAGCAGATTCTTTTTTTCCCACCACACATATTTGGGGGGGATTTTTTGCTTGTTTTCTGTTTTGTTGTTTGGGTTTTTTTAATGTTTAGGCACGGTTATTTTGGGGAAGTTTTCAGAAGGATCCTGCTTTATTATTTTGAATCCTGTCACATCTTTTATCCTGAACTCTGAAATCAAATATGGTTTAGACTATCTATAAATAAATGTAGTGGATAGAATACTTTTGTCAGTGGCCCTTTGTTTTAGTTCTGTAGCACATAAATGTAGGCTCATTAGGTGAAAGAACTGTTTATTTGTGCTGATAAGATTCTAACATAAGATTGAGGAGGATATTACAGCAGTTTCTGTGTACTTTAGGTGAATAAATAGTGGACCAGTAAGGTTTGCTTGATGAAGTTGTTACAGATAAATTAATAGAGTGGCTATTCACATTTTTTTTCCTGGTGAATATACATTAGACTGAGTAAATAATTTCCACCCATGATACGTGCACTTACATACTTGTGTATATGCCTGTAATCTGTGTACTAGTTTGTCTGCCTGTGTCTTAAAGTTGATGAGTTTTTATCCATTAGCAGACCTTTGCATTTTTCATGGTGTACTGGAAGCAGACGTAGTGGCAGGGGGGTTGTATTTTTTTTTTCCCATGATGGCCAGATAATTCCTTATTTGGGGGCTGATGCTTAGGCATTCTGCTATTGCTGATACAGTAGTTTGTGACCAAAAAATGGTCATCTACATGCACATCTTTTGCTTACCAAGTTCATATAGTTTCTGAGGGTAGAGTTTCTCATAGTTTCTGAAAAAAGGATCTCCAGTGCTGAGAAAAAGTGTATTACCAGATTATATCTCAAGGAGAGGCAGAGGTTTCCTGAAGGGATTCGCATTGTCCTCTACCTCCATAGAAACTTCTGTTTGTCTCACTTCTGCTATTTTTACCTTCATGTCTTTTTACTGTTTTAATAAACAGTTCAGTGAACAGTTGAAAACAAACATGAAAGTCAATTCCCATCTCAGTGAACTGTGTGAGGTGCCATAACAGACATAACTGTTTTCTCTATAGCTGCTTAGTATAGTTGCTCTTTCTTCTTATGTGATTTGGATATTTGTCTTGTTTGAAAAATTTCATTGTTGCTTCTTCCCTCCTCCATCCTTCTAGTAAATAAAATTACTGTGAGAAGTCCAAGGTTTCCTAACAAGAGCTTGCTCAGTGTGTGCTCAAAGGCATGGCAGAAACATGCAAGAAAATCTATTTGTTTCAAGGTGTTTGACACTGTTTGCACACCTGTTAGTACTATATATAGCATTTTGTAATTGCTGTGATGTTTCTGTCAATCAGTATAATTCAGGAACAGCACTGTTCTGATGATTATTTTGGAAGTTAATAGTGTTTCTTTAGTGTAATACCTCTTTTTTACTTAAGTGTTTTAAGATATGTCATAAAACCAAGGAGCTATTTGCTCTCAGTAGAACTTTCTGAGCTGGGAGATTTTTCTGGTTCCACATTGGGATGACGTAGCCTAATGTGAACCATGTCCCCGGAGCACAGCATGAAGAAGATATAGATGTATGTGTATATATATATATATGTATTTTTTTTTTTTTAAACTCCTGTTGTAATAGTTGCTTAGTGATCAGAACTCCCACATAGGTGTGGGAGATCCGGATTTAACTCTGCTCTGGCGTTTGACTGTGACATGGGTGAGGATCTTCATAGCCAGACTAGTTGGAATTTCGTCTTTTTTTTCCTCCACGGTTGAGAAATCTGCTAAATTTCCATTTACAAAAAATTTTAAAAAATGGAAGGTGACAGCTCAGAACCCCAAAACAAATTTAGAGAAAATGTACAGCAGCCGCTTGTCACCACCTCTAACTTCCATTTTCCCTGGAAACTCAAAAGCATGGTTAAATACTGTCACATGTTTAGGAGATAGAGACAGTTCTGGACATTTCCAGGAGCCATAGTTCTCAGTGGGGTAGTTCTTATGTTAATGACTGGAAATTGCTATAGCCTTTTTCCTTTAATGTTACCTTTTCTGCATTCTGCAGAGTGGATGGAGATTATTTTACAAAGCACTACATTCAACACTTTAATATAAGCACTTTACGTAACACATCACTTAAGCTGTTTTTCTTTTTAACTTCTGCAGAGATAGCTTGATACTGAAGTAATTTCTCAGTTATGTAAGATAAATTGTTGTGCCAGTAATAATTTTGAGGCACCATGCAGCTGATGCCCTCTTTACCGTGTCTGAGAGATGTCATCTTGACTCTGTCCTAGCTCAGGGGAAAACCTTTGCAAGCAACTTTCTAAATAGGAAAGAAACCTTTTGGGTTTAGGCCTGTGAGCATCACAGACTTTTTGTTGGGAAACCAACTAAAGTTAATATCTATTTAAAACCTTAGAGGGTGAAAATGTGAAATGGAAGCCTTTGTTTTGCCCAGCATTAGTACTTGCTGCTTATAGTGACAGCAAAGCACAATGGATTGAAGAGCATGTATAAAGTTCATGAGGTGTGTTTTATTTATTTTTACTTCAAGAATTGTTGTTAGAATTGCCTCCATAAATCTAGGCTAGTAAGGGATTTATGTGAATTAGTGTAGCACTTTCATTTGTGGATTTGGAAAACACTGGGGTTTGTTTTATTTATTTAAGAGTCTTTGAGACAAGCACATACCCTTTAGAGCAAATATGCATTGAAATTGCACAGGGCCCAGGAGTCCAAGACAAGTTGAAATACTCTCTTGGCAAGTAAAACCCCTGACTTCTGCAGCAGCCGTGCACCACCGGCAGGCATGGATTGGGGTTTTTAAATGAGTCTTGCAGAAACTTCAGAGCTGGATCCTTACATGTAAAATTGCTCTTTGGAAAGTTTTTAGACTAGAATCTGGTATTTCTTTGCATCCTGAATTTTGAGCAGTTAAATGTTACTCTTGTTACCCAAAAACTTTCCATGGCCACAGAAAGGTGTGAACATAAAAAACCTTAAAATGTTTATGAGGTCGTAGCCCAGTATATAGCATAAGGTATATATGCAGGAAAATGATGTGGAAATAACCCCTTAAAAATAATTTTCTTCAGATACTTCTGTTCTGTTTTCAGTCGTAGACAAACATACTGTAGTGCCTGTGGGTTGATTCACTGGCAGATGATTGCTGACTGCGAACTTCAGCCTTATTCACCTGTACCTTCCTCTGTCATATAATGGAGTTGGAGTGCTGAAGAGCAGATATTAATTCTGACTTGGAGAAGGGGTGAAGCATATGTTCAGACTGAGAGTTTCAGGTAAAGACTGTCTGGGCTTTATCTAGCTAAATGGCCAAGGTCAACTCAAGGGGAATTAGGGAATGTAAACAGTGCATGCATTGTCTGCTGCATTTGAAATTTTTTCACTGATTTCTACAGAGAAAGAGAAACAGATACAGCCTTTGGAGGTCTAAATTTTTATTTTGGAAGATACCTGTAATGACTTGGTGACAAGTGGAAAGCAGCAGCTGTGGAGTCATTCTGGCATCAGTCAGAAACTACTTCAGAGGTTTTGGTTACATGCATTGGGTTTCAGTTTAGGCTGCCATGTGGAAGCTTGCATTTTTAAAGTTCCTGCTTGCCTGTCAGTTCTGTTGAGTCCCTTGCAAAATATGGAGCCAGGTTCTGATGTGTAGCCCAAACCCCAGGACCACGATAAGAGCTGTCCATATTTTTGAATTACATTCAATTTCAAAATGAACATAAACTTGTGGTTTCATGAATTGTTCCACAGTATGTCTCCTTCAGTCAAGTAGTATCTGGCATGCTTGTTTGCTTCAAATTAATGCTCATTGTGGGTGGATCACAGCTTTGCAAACGGCAGTTTGGGAACCATTCACTGGCTGTGAGTGAGAAATCTCACGTTTCCAGAACTCAGTCTGTTGAAGTCTTCACAAATTGCAGAGTGTCACGCTAGATTTGTAGCAGTGAAAAATTAATTCTTGCTTGTACACCAGGATTAGAGAATGTGTATTTCTAGACCTTTGGGAGCAGAACTGCAAAGAAATGGGATCTGTATGCTTGAAACTGGCTTTGAGAAAATACGTGACATTCATAAGCAGCCCCATTCCTGTAATTTCAGTGCTTTGACTCTGCCCAGTGGTCTAGCAACAAAAGAAAGAATTGACCAGTCATAGAGATCTTCCAGAGCTGTGTACTGTGGAACTTTGTGCAGAGGAAGAGGGAGGGTTCTTACCTGCTCTCAGTTCTAAAATTGTGCTTTAGTACAATGCATTCCACAGGAAATACAGTACATATTTAACAAAGCTCTTAACCACCAGACCACCTTTAAGAATACATTGCTTACCTGCCACCTCCAGAGCTCTCTCCACCTCCTTTTCTCTGTTCATGCCGGCTCCTCATCTCTATATTCCACAAATAGAATCATAGAATGGTTTGGGTTGGAAGGGGCCATAAAGATCATCTAGTTCCAACCCTCTTGTCATGGGCAGGGACACCTCCCACTACATCAGGTTGCTCAAACCCCTGTCCAACCTGACCTTCAACACTGCCAGGGTTGGGGCATCTGCAGCTTGTCTGAGCAACCTGTTCAAGTGCCTCACCAGCCACACAGTAAAGAAGTTTTTCCTAATATCTAATCTACATAAACTCTTGGTTTGAAGCCATTTCCCCTTGTCCTAGCACTACACTTCCTGATGAAGTGTCCCTCTCTGGCATCCTTGTAGGCCCCATTCAGATACCGAAAAGCTGCTATGAGGTCTCTGTGCAACTTTCTCTTCTCCTCTTCTTGAATAATTTGTGCCTTCCTCGGCCTCCTCCGTCCTTTGGACAGCAGTGACTGAGCTGGGGAGAGAGCTGAGCCTGCAGGATGGCAGCTCTGATGTGGATTTCCTGTGTTGCTGTGGGGCACTTTTGCCCTTACAGTTTGGAGAACTATGTGCATGTTTTCAGAAGGCTGCAGAGCCTCTGGGCATCTATGGTAGCAGCTTGGGGATACAATTCCTGACTGCCTGAGTATCATTCATAACATGTTAGGCATTTTGCCTTTTTTATTTTTCCTGGAGGCAGATAAGACCAAAATGGTCCCATGCATGTGCTAACACACGTGACAGCAAAGCATGTGCTTATACATAAGTACTGTGAGCAAATGAAGTTTTAAGTCTTGCTTTGCACTGAGTGCAGTCACACTGAACACTTGGTAACAACAGCAGGCAGTGCTGGTGGGGAATGAGATACAGCGGCCAGATCTAGATTTCAGACCAGATGGACATTGTTCATAATATTATTTGGGTGTGAATGGTTTCTACTAGAGTGTGAAGTAAACTGATGAAGATTTTTTGTTTGTTTTTCAAGCTAAAAAGAATTAACAATACTGGCCCTAATTTTACAAACGCAACCTCAAATCCTCAAGATGACTACAGTCACTTTTGGGCGTACTGTCAAAGTAATTACAAAAAGCTCCTGTTGACACAATAATTGCAAATAAATCAGATGTTAACGCAAGTCAGCATGAACACACCAATATTGGCATTTTGTAGAGATGTAGTTACACATATAGTTTTCTGGAAATTGGAACAGCACTTTTCAAACACAGCAACTGAAATTTTAGTTTCTTATAAAAAGTAGAGTGGTTTTTTAGCCTACCTTTGAAAATTCACCTGGAATATTTTTCTGTGTGAGCAATGTGCCATTAAATACTATGCTAGAGATATCAGCTCATTTAAAAAATCTTTTGGGGACTGTTTGTGGGAAAAGATGACGAAGAATCTTTTATTACCTATGTCTGCTTCCATTCTTAATAGATACAGAATAAATGTGGTTTGTAAAGATTTGGAAGAGGGTCACTTCTTTATTCAAACATTTCAGTTAAATATTGTATAATATACTATCCATACCTTGGGTTGACCTGGGTTTGTCCATGCTGACATGGTAATTTTGGCCCTTGTTTCTATGTGCACTTCTAATGCATATGCAGTGTATTTCGCACTACCAGTACATATTTTTACTAGTTAAAATTATGCTTTAAAATGAGCTCAAAAGTTCCCACTCTGTACTTACTGTGCAAATTTTTATTGTGGTTCCTACTGATGAAAGTTCAATATATGAGCAGGCTGCTGGCCATGCTCTCACATCATCCTGCACAACGCAATTTATGTTCGCATTAGCAGAAGCTGAGGTGGTCTATTAAAGCATTCAAGTTTTCACTCCCATATTGAGAGCAGCAGATTCCTTAATCCTCATATGGCTGATGTCTCTGCTCTAGTGTTAATAGATAGTCTAATTTGTGAGCTAAATTACTAATTGTATTATGAGCCTAAACCTTATTAAGCCTTTTGTATAGAATTAGATCACAGGGCTTTGGGAAGCTGAATGCTGGTTGGGTTCTGTCTCCTCTCTTTAATGACAGGAGCAAGTTTTACTGGCATATTTTCTTCAGCACTACATGGGTCTGAGACTGCAGCTGATTTCTTTTGCTGGCTTCTACAGTATTAACAGAATCATAAGTTTGAAAAGTGGAGTGACTTTTAAGAGCAGCTGAAGATTTCCAAATAGGGTCTCAGGTACCCGAAAGCAGTAAGATTCCATGTTTAGCTGAGGTGAGGCCGTGATCAGGACTTGAAAAGGATTACTCTGATCTTGTGTACACACACTGGGTGCAGATCCACCTGTGTGGGAATAGTTTAAATCGTTCAAAAGCTGTGTAATGGCTGCAGTTGTATAACAGGATAATGGATTTAGTTCCTGTAATAGTTCAGGTGGATGAACTCTTAACTTAAACAAGTCACTCGTTAGATTTTTGTTCTGAAGATGCTCACTACCCACCTAGAGATGGAAAATGCTTGCCTTATCACATAGCTATGCAGTAAATTTCATGAGCACTCCTCATCTGCTTCTGTTCAAATCTGTCTGTTTTCAGAGTTGGTTTGCGCTCCCCACTCTGACTTTGCCCTGGAGTGAGCCTCCTAATGCAGCCCAGTTGAGGATGGAGATGATTGCCTCCAGCAATGAATCAGTAATAAACAAACAATGTGCAACTTTGGATTTTGACATCACTTGCGATAAATTTTTATGTTGATGTGGAGGATGACTGTGAACTGTTGGCGCCTTTGATATAGGAATATTTCTCTCAGGGCAATTAATTTTCTTTAAGAGAGAATATTTGCAGCTACTCCATACATTTTCTTGTGCATACACAAGATAGAGGTGCAGTGGTATGGAGTTTTACTCTCTTCATTTTAAGCACAACAGAACTCTAAGCTGTTGTGACAAACTGGTCTGTTTCACACCTGAAATTCTCAGAGCTCTGTATGTACTTAATGGCTTTGCTTTTTGCTGTTGTAAATTAATGTCATTTGACGTGCATGGGTAATAAATGAAATTAATAGGCTGTATAGCTTGTATCACATCTTCTTATATTTTTAAAGAGCTTTTTCTGTTTCTGTTCTTGCATTACATCTAGTGTTTCTGCATCACATTTAGTAATATGCTTTTTAGAGTATAGTAATAAAAAAATCGGTGTTTGTCCTAAGAGACAGAAAATCAGAGGCTTCAGCATTGGACTTTTCCATGTACATTGGTTCTCTCGAATTACATACTGTGTTATTTGTTATGGTGTGGTGAGTAGAGCAGCCAAAAGTCATTGCCAAAAGCTAATTGTTCTTCAGGTGTGTTCTGTAGAAGTCTGAATTTGTTAGGACTTCCTGTGTACCTCCCAAATTTATTTGGTTTTTGAAGTATTTTGGTAGGTGAAGAGTTTTTGAGGGAATTTTTACATGTTTAAAAAAATCTAGTATTCACCTAATCAAATACACCATGTCTGGAGATGAAAACTCAAGGGCTCTACATTCTAAATTTCTGCTGAAGAGCGGTAATCATGCTGAAACTCACAATTGACCTTGTCTACCTTTTGGTAGCAAATGCAACTTGCACTGTCTTAGATTTACAGATGAAATAATTTTGGGATCCGGGAATAAGAGAACTTCAGAGGTTTTTGTATGCTTAGTCAGAGGCATGGCTAGGAATGCAATGACTGTTCCAAATCAGGCTGCTGCTTCTGTAGAAGAGAATAATGCAGGTCATTGAGGTACACACTTCATTAGAAAGGCTGAACTAATGTTATAAACCCTAAAGGCCTAACCTGATGTCCTGGGAGGGACTGAAGTGATAGTGTTGTGCATGTATTCAGAAAAGCAAGTGAATTCCTTCATCTCTAGACTGTGCTCAAAAAGTACTTTATGAAGAGTGCCTTTCTACTCTAATTTTGTTTAATAGTCTTGTTAACATTTGTAGTCTGGCCCCGATTGATTTATTTGTGGGGTGTGTTTGATTTTGGTTTTCTCCCTTAGGATAATGAGTGGTGCTCAACATCAGTGGCATTCTTGTGGTGGTTTTCTTCCTGCTCTTTTCGTACAAAAGGCCAGGAGTTTGTTGACATAAACATCAAAGTTGTATATATATGCATTTTTGTTTCATCTAGTACGCTACCTTTTTTTAAATTTCTTTTTTTTTATTATTTTCCATTTGGTAAGGATTCTTCAGAACCTTTAATAAGTGATTTTGAGAATGAGCTGCTATACAGCTGTGGTTGGGAGCTGCACTACACCATCCTTCCAAACAGCATCCAGCCCTGAAGAGGCAGAGAGAAACCATTTCAGTCATACTTTCACACTTACTGTGTAGGAGACATGCTAGAAGCAAAAGCTTAATCTTAGAACTTAACTTTTAAAAAATACAAATAAAAAGAATCAGACATTCTTCACCTGTTTTGTGGGGTTCTTTTTTCTTTCTTTTTTTTCCCCCCTGTAAATAAACTTTTGTGATTATGAGAGAGGGGATGGGAGGATGGTTGTGAGATAACTACCTGCTTTACAGTGCTAATTATGGTATATATTACATATTAATAGGGAATTTTCTGTTGCCACAGGCAGAATCTCCCAGTGGGAGATACAGGAGAAAGCTATCTCAGAAGCAGGGAGCAATAGAGAAACCTGGCTCTGCTCTTTTGTGCGGTGGCAGCACAGGAGTTGATGTTGTTCATTGAAGCAGGGGGGGCTGCTCTGACAAACCTTGGAGCGTTGCATCCTTGCCGTGGAAGAAGATAGTGCTGTACTGGCTCAGAGAGAACTGAGCTCTGAGCGAGGGAATTTGTTCCAGAAGTTTTCCAGGGATTACTACCACTGTCACTGTGTGAAATGTAGGGACAGTTTGTGCATGGACATGAAGCTTTATAAAAGCATTGCAAACTAAGAGCTTTTCAAGGTACATTTAGTTGCAGTGCTTTTCTGCGTAGATTTCTTATGGTCTCCTATATTGCATTTATGCCATGGGAGTTTGAGATCTGTGGCCTTGGTGTTTATTCCTAAAGGAGGGAACACTTGTATATTAAAAAATAAAAGGGAAGAAAAAAGCATAACTGTGTGGTTGTTATGTTAAATGAATTTTAAAGCCGATGAGAAGAGGCATTCAGAGATGAGAATGCTAGGGGGGAGAAATGAAAGCACATTGAAGCTGTTTCCCCTGGAGGGCTTTAGGCAGGATTGAGAAGAAGTGGTGCATACTGAAGCCTTGTTTATAGTCTTTCACTTACTGTTAATAAAACAGGGATGTTCTAAAAGGTTTCCATAATTAAAATGCAGTCCTTGAGTATAGTGCATTTTCAGAGTGGTCTAAAGCCTTGCTGCCTCTCAGACTGCTTAAATCACTATTTATAAAAAATGCTACAGTGGACTTAGTGTTTTGAAGTTGTTTTCGATCAGAATGATGTTAGAAATGTTGGGTATTGAATAAATGAAAATAGAATTTATGGGGAAGCTGATAGGCGTACAAATTGACTGGTTAGTAACTAATTACCAGTAAAGAGATTGTTTTCGCCTTCTCTCTTTTTTTCCATAATTGGCTGAATATTAATAAATTAGGTTTATTTCTGGAAAACAGCAAGTTTTAATGGTCTGGCAGAACTTAATAAGAAAAAAGCTAAAGAATTAGCATAATAAATAATTATTGCTTCCAGGGTTTTTATTGTTAAGATAATAAAATGTTAAAAAGCAAACCACTTGAGTAGAAAGTAATTGCACTGACAAGCACCACACAGCTAGCATTCACAATAAAGTAAACCTTCTCTCAATGTCAACCTGATTTGCTATCCACATAAATGCTTCCTCACATTATGGAAATGTGCTTTTTCTATCAACAGAAAAGAATAAAACTCCTGGCATCTAATTAATCTTGTCTGACATTTGATTTCATACTCAGGTTAAAACATGAGGCAGGTGGGTCTGTCTTTGCCCCCCCCCATGTGCATGACCACAGGCAAATCTCTCCATTAATGTCAAGCTGCATCTATGTGTCTGTGCCTCTGCCACATGTCAGTCATTAATGCATTAGCATCGCTTGGATTTGGCTCACATGCACCAGTTTTCTTGTCTGGAGGGCT
The DNA here is from genome assembly GCF_041296385.1 of Aphelocoma coerulescens. Classification (NCBI taxonomy): domain Eukaryota; kingdom Metazoa; phylum Chordata; class Aves; order Passeriformes; family Corvidae; genus Aphelocoma; species Aphelocoma coerulescens. The sequence goes on along the minus strand of NC_091015.1, from coordinate 115,785,808 downwards.
TGGTAAATAGGGAACTGCGGGGCTTCAGCTCTGCAGCACAAGCATTTCACCTTGACCTTCCCTGTAGAGGAGGAGGGATTCTGCTGTATAGGAGAAGGATTAGAAGTGGTAATTTGTAGCATTGGGAGTTTCTGAGTTTGTATGATCAAGGAGAAGAAAGAAGCAAAACTGGTTGGGCTTTGACATTTTTATTGATTAGGAGTGCTCTTGTTAAAGACTGAGAACTTTTAATAGTGCCTAAATGTATTACGTGCGTAGTTTAGACTTGTTGATGGCAGGATTGTTTCTCTAAAGTGCACCAAAAAACTCAACAAAACTAGTTAGATGCATTATGGGTATTTTATTTTCTGAAGTTGGAGTTAATGGTTTCTGCCAGAGGCAGTGGGCAGCACTTGAAAATGTGGTGGTTTTGACCTTGTATGCTAAAACCTGGGTAACTCTGTTGTATTTTTACATACTTGGGGAGTGCAATCATTTAAAAGGAAAGTTAAGAACTTAGGTTCAAGTAGGAAAATCTGTCCTTAGGAATAAAAGTAATAATATTAAGCCATTTCATAATTAAAATGACATTAGTAAACTGAGAGATACCTTCATTAACATAGTTTACATATTAAAATATTTTCCTATAGTGTTTGCATGCAAACTCCCATGGTATTGGGAAATAAATATTTGCTTATGAAGTCAGAAAGTATTAGGAAGAATCAGTTTTGTTTTGCTGCCTAAATGGAAAAAGTAAAAATGTCACTGGTGAAAAATGTCTGCTTCTGGTTTTTTGTTTTTTCTAAAAGTTATATTCTAAGCTTTTGTTTCTAGTGCCTGTATCCTACACAGTAATTGTGTTAGTGAAATGGTTTCTGTCTGTATCTGTGGGGCTGGATGCTGTTTGGAAGGATGGGTGTAGTGCAGCTCCCAGCCACGGCTATATAGCAGCCCATTCTGTAAATCACTTATTAAAGATGCTGAAGAATCCTTACCAAAAAAAAAAAAAAAAGGAAAAAAAGAGAAAAAAACAGGCAGTGTACTAGATGAAACAAAAATGCATACATTACAACTTTGATGTTTATGCCAAATTGGTTTATATGAATAGTGCACTACCAGAAGTTAATAGGCAAAAATTGTAAATGAGCCATATTCTCATTATGATGAGCACTGCAGTGAGTAGATAACTACTTCATACGTCACCTGCTTCTGAGCAGTGACAGGTAGAATCTGGCACTAGAGGAATTAGCATTTAGAGACCTAAAAAGAGAGAGATTTACTCATGATTGACTTTTGGCAACAGTGGCTTTCAGTCTTTGTTATGTTTTGACTGTCTTTTGTAATCTTAAAAGGCAGCCTCACCAGATGGAGGTAGAAGATGGAGCCAGAAGATGCCGGTCTCTGCCAAATGAGGCTCAACTATGAGGTTCTTGCTGTCAGGGTTTTCCCTGGATATTTCTTGACAGACTTTGCCTTCAAGAAGCAGATCTAGAAACCAAGAGGAGAAGCACTAACACAGCTTTGGTTCACACTTACTAGTTTTCTCCACCTTGAAGAATGAATATTGCTGGTCTAACAGCTTTTCAGAGACTGTGAAATGTAGATGTGGAGTTGGAGAAATGCCATCCCACTCAGTATCCCGTGTCGGCAGAAGCAGCAGATTTTTTCAAGAGATCAGTTGTAATGCTTTGCATTTATGTGCTGCAGTGTCTTTTCAGTTGCTTTTGGGAGGGTTTCAATTCACAGAACAATTAGAGTAGGAAGAGTCCTCTGAGGGTTTCCCAGCTGATTGTCTGCTCAGCAGTGAGAGAGTTGATTTCAAAGCTAGGTGGTGTTGCTCAGGTTGTCCAGTTGAGTTCTGAGTTCTTTAAGGATGGAGGGAGGTTCTGCAGCCTCTTTGCATTAAATGAACTCGTAAAATATGATCTCTAAAAATTTTTCAGTAACTTAGAGTAACATTTTTGTACAAGAAGAAATATTCCAGCACATATTAAAATATAAAAGTAGAAGTTAAAGGATTTTTCTTTTAGATTTCTGAATGCACTGTGTTTGACATGCATCTGTTAGGAAGGTCTTTCTTAATACCTTTCTTTAATACCATAATGTTGACAAATACTTTTTAAGGGTGTCAGTAAAATAAACTCATGTTGCTTTCTGTCCTAATTTTGTTCAGAATGGGTATGGTTGTACCAGTGACTGCTTCTGATTGTCTTATTTTTTCAAATAATAAAATGATGACTTATATAATATAAGAGAGTTGCTCCAGAAAATATTTAAATTTGGTTTTCAGATTCATGTAGCTTAAAGGCCTAGACTTAACTACTTTCATAGCAGAAGTTTTCATTGTATGGTACCAGCATTCTTGTTTAATAGCAGGGAATACTAGAGCTCTCCCTAACAAAGGTGCTTTTTTCAGTTAAAAAGTTCAGCAAAAAGAAAATACAGGACAATACTAAACAAAAAACAAATTACAGCACCAATAAAATGAGTGAAATATATTAAAAAATATCCCAGTGGAGGACAATTCGTAGTTGAGGGTAAGAATTACTGATCAGTAACTGAGTTTTGTCCCAGATAACACTGGCAGGGAAAGAAAGGTCGTTACTCTGTAGCTGTGAGACTGTGGGGAGTTTTAAAGCAGTGGAAGGAAGAATGAGTGATGCCTCTAGAGGAGTTTGTGGAAAGGAACAGCAAGCACAAACATGCTTTCCTGATGCAGAAGAGCTAGAATTTATTATACCATGTCTGAAGATTTTTTCGTATACTTTTTCTGTTTCCTAATTCATTTAAGTATCGTTGGCTGCCATTTCAGTGGAGTTCCATAAATTCCAAGTGCCTGAACCTGAGAATTCCAAGAAACCTGAACCTTTCTCTTTGTTTGGAGAACAAATAAAAAAAGACACAGAGAAATGGGCCTGGCTAGACATGCTTAGATCCCAGGCATGCTGCTATTCACAGGGGTATTGGTTCGTTTGAGACATCTGTAACTTAAGTCTCCATTGCTGTTCTCTTTCCTTATTTATCCTTTTGGCAATAAATTTTGTTCTTGCCAGAAATGTGCTAAGTAATTAGATGACACATGATGGTCATTTTCTGGGGATTAAAGTTCATGTTTTCAGAGAATTCTAGAGTTTATAGTCACAGTAAAAACATCTTGCTAGTAATCACTGAACAGTGATAAGGTTATAGGTTATTCCGTGTTTAAATTAATTACCATGTCAGACTTCTAATTAGGAGTTGGTGTATTATAGCTGAGGTTTCACAAATTACTAAAATAAGTGTCTATCTTCTTTCTTTTTTTCTGTCCATGTTTTGGCAATCTCCACAGGCTCTGTAGAATCAGCACCATAAAGTCAAGATTCCAGGTGCAATTCTTGCACTGTTTAAAATGTTTAGGGATTTTTTTAAAGTTCTTTAAAATACTGCAAAGGGCTTCTTTTTATTTAGTTACTGCTGGTTTAGGTAACAGGACAGTGATTTCCTCTTATGAGGGGATAAAATGCAAAAGACTAAGTGGCATGCTCTGCCAGTAGTCATGTAGCTGCTATTATTTATGTCCCCGCATATGGACATATAAATGCCAATTTTAAGAACTGTCAGTTCAAAAAGAGAAAAATAAGGAGTTAAACACCACCAGTTTACACTTGCACATCAACAGAATTGTAAATGTTGGAGTTGGTGTACATAAAAGGTATCTGTGAACATTCCCCTAGTGCTAACATTTGACTCAGGCCAGCAGGAAAATTAAAAAACCAAAACAAAGTAAACCTCCTAAATTTAGAGTCTCTTTTTCCATTCACAGTCTCATTATTTGACACTCTCAGGACTCAACACACTACTTTCATTTAGCCTATTTTTCTGCATTAATATCCCATCCTTCTTGCTCTGGTAGTAATTGTGACTGTTAGGTGGAGTGTTGCTTGCTGGTGGGAGGAGGGCATTTTGAATAGAAGCTGCTATGACTTGAAGCTTCAAATTCTGGCTAATTTTACAGTGGCTTTTTAATGCTACACATTATTACTTGTTGTAGGACTGAAATTTATCCCTGTATGAATGATGGATTGCATTTCCATTTTACTGTTGCTTTGGTTTCTTGTCAGTAGTTGATGACCAGAATGCTTTCACAGAAATGTTGGTGCAGTGTTTTGTGTGTGTGGTGGTGGCCTTGAGTTTTTGGTGTTTGGGGGAGAAGAGAGCTTTAGGCTGGGGTAAGCTTGGCTGCCAATGAAGGCTGTTACCAACAGAGATGCATGAATCTCCAAGCGGTGTCAACAACAGTCCCACCTATTTTTGGCTGTAATTATGTTGTATTAGAATATTTTAATTTGTCTGATACAATGCTGTTGGTACACCAGAGGTATTTGAAACATGGAGAAGAGAGAGGGAACATATAAACAGAACTGGGAAAAGAAAGGGAATAGAAAACACAGGGTGGAAAACTCTGGAAAGCAGAAGAGAAAGAAAAAACAAATGTGTGAGGAATGTGGAACATAAAGAAGTATTTGTCTCATTTGTTATGTGTAGGAAAAGGAAAATGAAATTAAATGACAGGCAGCAACAAACTAAAAGTTTTCAGTTTATTAATGACAGCTAGTTATATCACATTGCAACTAAACAGATTATATCTGTCTGAAGAGCTTTTTTTTTTTTTTGTGCACCTGCATTCAGGTAGATTTGGTTCTGTAACCTAGGTCAGCCTAATTTTTCAAGTTCTTGTATACATATTGGCCATAAGTAGGTACTGTGTTGTTTCTTTCTTTGCAATGATAGTTTGCCCTTAAAAAAAAAATCTTTAAAATCATGAAACTTTATTTTTTTAAAAAAATTTTTCCCACTTTTCTCAGTCTGGGCAACCCACTATGTTTTTAATTGAGCATGAAATGAAAATAGATTTGTTTACTCAATTAGTTGATGTTATCTGACCTGTCAATACTGGCAAAACTGCATTGGGGCAAAGTTTCAGGCTAATGTGTTGCTCTTCTTTTTTTGCTGACATCCTTCAGAAGCCGTAATGTTTATAATTTAAAACGAAAGCAAGAAAACCCCAAATGAACAAATAAATCCCACATGGTAAGTTTAAAAATAATATAACCATGATGCTCAATCCTTTTCCAAGCTAGCTGATTGTGCAAAGCAAATAACTGATGTTTCAAAATGGTCCAGTATATCTGTATATGGTATTATGTGGGTTGTCATTGTCATTACAGAAGTCATAAGATAGATAGATATTTAGAGATATATATATACACACACACATGAATTATTTACTACTGAACTTCTGCTATAACGTTCTTATATCTATTTTAATGAATTCCAACATGTATGTACATTACTAAAATAAACTGAGTTTTCTGCAGCTGTGAAAGATCTGTATCTGTATTACGTGTTTGAGTTCTTCAGGCAAACGTGCGAAAATGCTTCAGTCTTGTATATATACTTTCACTTCATCAGTGAAAAATGTTTCTGTGGTGTATATAAGTTTAGTGATTGAAACATGATTTTGGTTCTTATCCAGATGATTGCACAATGTAATTTACTTATTTAGTGTTTCTTGGGGGTTTTTTTTTGTTTCTGTAGGGGAAGTATGTGATTGGACAGGTGCTTTTACATTGGTGTTTCCATACGTTTATATGGAATGAATTATTTAAAATTCTGCCTTTTGCAGAAAATGCCCTACGTATTATGACTAAATTATCTTTTGACTTTAAATATTTATTAAGTACGCAGTTAATTGGTTTTGGTGCAAATGCGTGACATAATGTAGTTTAAGGCTAGGTGGAACCATTAGGTCATGATCTCTGGGGCACAGATCAAGAATTATTGCTGAATGGAGAACAAGTAATGCTGCACCTATGAACGTCAGGAGAGGAGTGCTCAGGAGTTAGTGTGTGAAATCAGATGGCACTAATTCCCTTTTGAATAGACACAATGTGGCTAACTATTTGAAAAACACCGTATTATCTCACTTTTAGGATTTGTGTATGAATAAATTTCCGTGATCTGGGTTAAGGTGTGAATGTACATTGTACTGGCAGTTCTGTACCAGCTGTGCAGATGAGGTTCTTGAAATGATGTGCGTGCAAAACAGCAGCATGAGCCACCAGTGCTGGCAAAGCAGAGCAGGCAGCCCAGCTGGAAGATATTCCAACTGCACTAGGAAGAGTATCTATGCAGTCTTTATGGTGCCTTATGCTGTAAATTCATTCTCTTGGGATTTTTTCTGTGTGTGTGTATCTTATGTCATATCTTAAATGGAATTCAAGTTCTGACTTCATTATGCTGTGTGTTTATTACACTCCATTTCACTTTTATTGTCTACTGCAGGAGATTCAAGAAAATCTTTTGAGTTGGTCGAAAGATGATGATTATTTTAAAAGATTTCCCCTTTCTCCCCAGCATCTGTTACTGGGTGGCTTGCAGTAGCTGTTCCTGATGCTGGCATCTTACAAACTTGAAGAAACAACAATAAAAACCCAAGAGACACTGTAGAAGACTTACACACAGAGACAAGAATTTGTTGCTGTTGGTATGAATTACATTGCTGCAGCTGTTCAAACTTAGATGAGCATGCATAAATGTGACAGCTATTGTGATTGTTGAATCTTTTTCTACTTTTTTAATGTTTAACTTCCAGTGATTCTTTTCCCTTCTTTGTGGTGTTACACAGTCCAGTTCTCATCTCCTGAATGCAGGTGCTGCTACTTAGGGCTGCAGTAGCACTCTTACACTGATAGATTCTCACTTTGCATCAAGGCATTTCTGAAAGCTGAATTAGTGAGTGAAACAGAAGCTAGGCAATGTTCTCTATTTATTTTTTCAGAAAATCTCAAAGCAAGGAGATTAACCATACCACATCATCTACCTCCCTTTGAAGCTTGTGACTAAATTGTAAATGGAGCCTGTGCTATTTGTAGCGTAAAACAGAATCACCGAATATGCTGCGTTGGAAGGGGCCCGATGAAAGATCGTCAGGTCCAATCCATTTTGTTATGAGTGTGTATATTTTTAATAGAGTCAATACTATTCACCCCCCCCCCCCCCCCCTTTTTTTTTTTGAGTTCTCAGACTCCTTGAAAATTTATGTTAATTAGATCTCCCATCATTTCCTCTCATGCAGTTGCTGCTTCTTGGGAACAGTGCTTGTTGTATGCTTCGTTGCTGGTAAAGAAAGCTTGCGTATTCTATAATTGGAATATTTATTTATGCTTTGCTTTTTAAAGTTATGCTGGATGCAGTAGGAAAACCAGATGCTCTCTCAGGGTGATGTGGGTGAAATAGAATCCCTTTGGGGATTACTGTAAATGCTGGTTTCTAATGTAACAGCTTTTAATTATATTGATTTAGCTAATATTTGCAACTGAACTGTTGCTTCCTGAGCATTTTGTAACTGTTGACAATAATCTAAGGAGAGAAGGATGATGTCTTGGTGCTTTTCCAGTTTTCAGATGTTGTAGTCATATTGTTACAGCTTAGTCAAAATTCTATATGCATGTGCAAAATCTTTATGACTTAATAGTAAAACCCTGGAATAAGCAAAACTTTATTGCTACTTGTCAGTGTGTTCATTGTGAGCTCTTAATTAATTCTAATAATAAGACTATCAAGGTTAATTTGTAAATATTTCCACTTTTTAATAACTATATTAATAAATGTTCGTATTTAAAGCTAGACGTACTTTAATTTTTTAGACTATTGTTTCAAGGGTACATATATAATAATACATAATAGGTAAAAAGTATAAATATGTCACATGATTTAATGTTAAAAAATATTTAGCATGTGTGCCAAGCTGAAAAGACGTGCTTATTCCCTCCACACTCATCATCTACAACTATCTTTCATCAGATTCCAGAGCACATTACAAAGGAAGATAAGTTTCCTCATTTTATGGAGGAAATGTGGATCATCTGCCTTATTGATTAATGCAGCACTTTTGGGGTTTTTTTTTGAACATGTCATAACAACTATAAATGCCTCAAAAGCTCTTGAAGGCTGTCAGTCATGGTGGAACACGATTTTATTGTCTTCTGCAAGCATTCTGATAAAATGCCTCCTTATGTGATTGGATATGGCCCTCCTATAGAATTTTTTGTTCTCCTTAACCAATGCGGAGATGGACTAAAGGAAAGAGAAGTTCAGGTGTTTGAGCTGGATAAATCTCCATGGATGTAACACTTGGTTTCTAATGTAGCATTTTACATAAATGAATCTAAGGCAACATAATTGTGAATATGCATATACTTCTGTCTCTCTCAAAAATTAAATGCAGGCATTTACAGTACTTTTATCTTTAACACTTGTATCCATTCATCAAGTACATTCTGTTTAGGGGAAACTTATGCAATGTAAACTTCCTGAAAGCAAATTTTATTTGAAATATGTAGAAGTTTTAGAAATCTACTCAAATACTACACTGTATAGATTAGAATGCTTATCTGCTATGTGTAGATTGGACTGATCTGGAGAGATAGCAGAAAAAATTAGCCTAATTTTTTGTATTAATTAAACAAGACCTATCAGTTATGAAGCTCCTTGTGCAAATAATCTTTTTAAGTATATTTTTACCAGTCTCATTTAAACTATCATGTTTTAGTATCACTGTCTTGTAATGCAACTACTGTGACTTACTAATTTGCCACTAATTTTGTATTAACATAATGACAGGAAATTCTAATAAAATCAGTTAAGTTGATACTAATTCACTATGGCTTTGGTATTCTGTGTTGGGGTGTAGAACGTTTTGCTCCCTTTCTGGTACACAATTTGCTGAGAGTTGTTTTCTGTTTTTCAAAAACTGTGTATGGACAAACCCAGCCACTTCTCTGGAAATAAGTTCTGGAAAAGTTTGTGAAACTTCTCACAGCTGGTCTTAATTATAATTGAGTAATATGTGAAGACTTCTGTGCTAGGCTTGTAAAGTGTTTTTGCAAAGTTTTATCCCTGATCTGCTTCAGAATAAAATATTTTTGTTATTTTTACTATTTGTCTGTTTCAGCCAGGAAAAAGCAGTAACAAACCTTTCCCTTCTCTGTTCATTTATTTTTCTGTGGGAAAGTCTTGTAAATTCTTGCTTTTAGGAGTACTTCCATTGAGTTAAAGAGGGACAGAGGTAAGAGTTTCCTGAAACTACCCGAGGTTGGGAATACCTGCAATGCAGTTAACCTAGATAAAGCATGGTGTTTTGCAGTGAAACTGGTTTTGAAACAGTTTTGACGCAACTGGTTTGGGGTTTGTTTTTCTTTCCTGAACACTGGGCACATAGGCCATGAGTCACTGCTGCACCTTCTAAAGACAATTGTCCTAAATGTCCTAAAAGTTAGAAAATATATGGCCTCTTTACCATATGGACTTTTACTTTATTTTACATGAAATTTTAATAACAAATGAAGATTTCTATTTTTTTTGTAGCTGCGGCAGCCTTAATGGAGAAGCAGCTTAATTATTGATAATTTACAAGGGTGGTACACTGGCTAGATTTCACCCATGTAAATCTGCTGCTGCCTTAGCAACAGCTACAGTGTATCATTTAGTGCTTAGGCTGTTTGTGGACTGTACAATATTATAATTATAGAAAGAAACTTACAGATGTAGGGGCTTGAATATAGATGAGTTGTGTCTTGTTGAATTTTTTAGGAGGGATACGCGTGGTGGATGTATGTATGTGCATCTAGCTCCCGAGTTTCTTGTCCCCCAGCGCTGTCTGTAGGATAAATGAGCAGTTGATGATTGTGAAGGGGTACTGTCCTACAACACAAAAGAAAGGATGGGAGCGGATATAACGCAAGAAAGCTGTTACTGTTAATTATGAGTAGGAGGACAGTACTTCAGAACCAAAGGGGCACCATGGCTAGCACTCTGTGAACAGAGCAGTAGATGTGTTTGGCCCAGGAGAAGCCCACAAGTTGATAAGGGACGAGGTCGACAATGCGGAGAACAAATCATCGACCGCAGCAGCGCTACTAGAACAATTTCAGAAAAAAGCGCAGCCATGTAGATAAGATTCTAATTAGCTTTATCTCCTATTTATAATGTAGCAGACACCTCTGTCTGGCAGCGACCTTCATGAAATTTCAAGTATGTCAAGAAGGATGATACTAAGTGACTGGTTGTTTATATTTGTTTACAAAGGCATTTTTTCCTTTCGTACTCTGTACTTGACTACTGTGCATGAAGTCTTCTGTTATATTGTGCAGTGTTTTTAATGATGCAAAATACTTATGAACACAGTATGTAACAAATGTACAAAACCTTGCCAGTCTACCTGAGGAAGATCATTGAAGATTATTCACTCTCCATCGTTACCTTTCTTTTCCATCTTCACTTGAATGAAGGAGTTTGCTGTTAACATTTATTGTAGTTATTGTGCACTTACTTTACCACTCTTTTCCGTAAGAATAGAGATTTGCTAACAAGCAAGCTCCTCAGTGGAGCAGCGTTTCTGGGGAAAAGTAACAAGAAACTTGAAATATACTGAATGTATTGAAGAAGTCTCAAAATATTTACTTAAGTGTCAATTCACCTAGGTCCTCACTTGAGCTTCTTTATGGGGGTAAAATGACATATTGTTAGTTATATTTTGTCCTCTTCAAAAGATAGTAATTTAGTGCACTATTGTACTGAAATGTCATTGTAGAGGGAAGCATGGGTTAGAACAGAGCCATGATCTAGAAAGGAAAAAGAATGATGTTTTTAATGCCAAGTTGTTCTTAGATGTTTCTAAAGAGTTGATGTAAAAGAAAAGCAGCAACTATTAAGGTACTCCTTTTAATCTGCTGCTCCAGCCATAATGTGTTCAGCAGTGCTTTAGGACTGTGTTAAGCACAACCAAGACATCTGTAGAGACTTGTCATGGCAAAAAAGCATACAAGTAATATAAAGGCTGTACTGTGCCCATTTCCTTAAACAGTACAGAGCAGAAAAGGGTATTTATTATTTAAATGTTTATGAAGAAAACAAGAAGTTTTAATGTGTGAATGTGCAGAAAAAAGAAGAAAGCCTAATTGAATGGTGGGGAAAGCTGCAGCTTTCAAAGCTAGTGGTGGCTTTTTCTTGCTGCTTAAATTAGGCTAGGAAGAAGGCTTTCTTTTCCATTAAATAGCATAATTAGCCTTACAGTAACTGGATGAGTGTCATCAAGTCTCCTGTTTGTTTTCATTACTTCCTTGTTTACTTGCAGGAAGAAAGTTAGTAAGGGGCTTTGCTCACCAAGGTGTGTATGGGAAACCCACCAGAAAGTGGGGTGTGATAAGTGATGCATGGTATGAGAAATAATTTGGGAATTTTGTTTTTGACTTCTAGTGTCAGCATTGAAATTTAAGGTTCTGATTTTTGGGTTTAGCTTTTTCAAGGATTAGTTGTCCCATGTTAATTAGCTGTATGATTCACGCTCTTTTTGCTTTGTCATAAAAGTCCTCTGACAGGGTACAAATGTTACTAACTGTATAGATTATTTGGGACATACCTGTTGTACTGTATGTAAATGGTACATCTGCTGTACTGTATATTAAGTCTAAATCCATGAAATTTAATGAGAGATCTGGATTTAGCCTTTGGTTTTTAATGCCTGATGAATTGTCCACAGCCTTCTTTTTAAATTGTGAATTTCTTTTGTCTGTTCAAATATACTCCTCGATTTAATATTAGCCCTCGTTTGGTCTCCAGACAAGAATGCAGTCTGAATAAGCTCCTGTGAAAGGTGGTCTGCTTTTTCGGGATCCTTTTTTACCCCCAAGTTAAAAAGAAATAATAACTGGGTTAATAGACTTACTCCTCACAGAGCGTGTGTGTTTATTTTCATTCAGTCATTATTCTCTATATGTAATGGTTCATCTTTTTTCATAAAGAAGACGGATTAGACAGTGACTGTGTGGGTGAGAACACTGTACATCACTAAGTAACAAAGTGTTGGTCTCTTTGAAAAATTTTGAAGTTCTTTGATTCCTGAATTAAACCTGACCAAAGGCTTAAGATTTTCGTTTTAAAGCATTCCAGAGTGTATCTAAGAAGCTTTCCTCGATAGTCTAGTGTTTGATTAACATGCATATTACTAACCCAAAAGAAAGCATATGTAAATCTGTGTATGTTCTAAAACTAGAGCAGTTGTACACTGTAACAGATCAATTTTGTTTCTTTTAATTGAAAAGAAAAATAATTATTGCCAGACTGAGTGGACTAACAACTGTTCTGGTTTACCTGAAAATCCTAACTTGAAAAAAAATTCTCAAACTCCTTGCATTATTAAAGTTACCTCTGCAAATCTCTAGTGTGCGTTATAGAAAATAGAGTTGTTTGCTCACCAACTCTACAGCCCTTATTAAGCTTTTTCCATTCTGTAAAGGCAATAGCTCTGAAATACAGAAGAGATTGCATTAAATCCTTGGCTGGCAATTTTGTGTGGGATTGAGTATTGAAATGCAGCAAAGCAAATAATGAAGGCATATGTTTACCTATAATTCTTTTTACCTTGGGAGAAGGATTAAATAGGAACAGTTTGGTTGTTGTCAAATTCTTAACAGTTGCTTTCAAGCATGAAACAGTCCCCGGGCTCTCGGAGGATTTACTTAGCAGTTTGAATAGAGAGGTCTTTACTGCTAATGGAACTGAGATGGCAGGCTTAAGCAATGGGGTGCTTTATAGCCTCTTTAGCCACTTGAGAAGATGTAACATCAAATAGCTGAAATTGTCTTGGTCTGCATTGGTGTTTGGGAAGTTGCACAAAGATTGATGAATAAATAATTCAGAGTTGTATGAACGTCTTGATGCCAGAGCGTTGCAAGTATCTAAAAGCTTGATTCACAGAAGGTTTAGTACCAGGAGACGTTCTGTAGTTTTTCTGTGAGCTTTGCCCCAGGGAACATTTACTGATTTACTGAAGTTTCCAAAAAAAAAAAAAAAAAAAAAAGGAGAGGGGGCAAAAAAAAAAAGAAAAAGAAAAAGAAACAGAAAAAGAAACAGAAAAAGAAACAAAATCTACCGGGATTGTTTGAGGTTTGTAGAGAAATGTTTAAGATTCTAAAATATTCTTAGCAAAAAGGAATATATTATATTTGGGAGGATGGTTGCAATTATGGAACTATTTTGTAGTTGAGATTTTTTTATCAGTTGAGATGTTAGCTGTTAAATTCCTTTGCTATATGATGATTTTTTGATAAAAAAATCTATGATTGTGGATACATTCCCAATCCCATCTATAAATCAGATTTTCAGTTTTGTTTTGACTCAGGGTGAGGTTTTTTTTTCTTGTTTTGCTTGTTTAAAGTTACTTACTATATGGAGTAGATCCTTTCTTTGAAAGGAGGAGGCAGTATAAAGTCTACTAGCACTGGAAGAATATTAGGTTTACATATCCTAGGATTTCCCTTTTTTTCTGCCAAGTGAAACATTATTTAGGGTTCCAATTTTAAAAAGTACAAAAGCTTTCCCTCCAATAGTCCCTTCTCCTCTTTAAATTTCTTATTAAACCTGCTAATGAGATACCTAGTATTTAGAAGCTTTACTACAGGGACCAAAATGTAATGTGAGAAACTCTTCTGCTTGAATACGCAGAAACTTGGGATAATTTTCTGTGCTTTAAAAAGGTTCTTGCCTATTCAGTTCATCTAATTTCTGCACATGCTAATTGCTGTGTTGGTACAGAACTCCTGAATTTCAGCTTCTCTAATTTTTCCTCTGAAAGCTATAAAGTCTGTGCTGTGACTTGTCTGTAAGAAAGTCCAATAACAATTCAATTAATTTATAGATTTGTAGATTTTAATTTTCTCTGTTGCCTACACAGGCTTTCCCATTACATTTCACACTTTTTTTTGGACCTGTATGTGGAAGGTATTGATACAGGGGGTCTGCCTGATGGCTAAAAAACCCAAATCCTGGCGTAGACTGTCACTTAGATAATTTAAATGAACACCTATTTCTGATTTGCGTTTGTTCACGCTTTGAGGTTCTGCTCTGTTGTATTCCATTATGTATTTTTTTGCTAGATGAAGAAATTACCTATCATCAGAAGTATTATTGCTGTTTAAATTCTTTAGACAATGAGTAAATTGCCTCTGAAACCTTCTGCAACAGTTATTTGGACTTCATAGGTCTCATATTAAATGGCAGATTTTCCAGAGCTTCATTAATGCTTGTATTCCTTTTAACAATTCTTTGGTTTATTCTGCCAAAATTGTCTGTTGTACACTGAAGTCTGCTAAGTTATCTAACAAAAAAAAAAAAGTGATACTGTATTTTATTGTTGAGTATGTTGATTGTAATATCAGCATTAGAAAGGTTTTTGACCTTGGCTTCATGTTTTCTAATCCTTTAGGTTATCATTTCACTCCACCTCATCCCTTAAAAGTTAGCATCCCAAGACTTCAGAAGCTGAAGTTCATGTCTGACAAAAAGGCTCTACTATTACGACTACAGGTGATAACATAATGAAAGCCTGTATTTGTACCTGTATTTGCCACTGGTCCCCTCAGATAATTGATAAATACTTTCTCACCAAATACATTGCTTTTAGTTTCCAGTGGAGCCAGAATCCCTCTGATTAGATTCCCTTGCAGTAAAAAGAACAGCCTCTCTCATCTGGTCTTGCCTTGCTGTTTTCTGAAAAAATTCACCTATGGAATTTAATAACAGATGGGAAGTATCACGAGGACTACTGCCAGGATAAGATACAGCTGTGTAGAGCAGAACTTGCTTCCAAGCAGGCTGAAACCAAAGCAGAATGTAGCAGTTGAAAACATTTTGCTTATTTCTAAGAATGAGCCATATTAACAAAGGGCACCCCAAAGAAAAGCAGTAAATCTTCCTCAAAAGGCTTTTAGGTAATGTCTGAAATGTCCATCTGCACACGTGCTCTCCTCTGTAAGCGTTCTGTCAAAATGGTAGGTGAATTCACAGTTCCCATGGAAGAATGGGAAAATGATGTCCATCTCCAGCTGCCTTTGAAAGCTACGTGGTGTCTTTCAGTCACTCACGTGATCCTTATTTTTTCCTTTTTTATTCTTTTGTCAGGGCTTCCTTTGGTAGACAATCCATTTAGTGACCTCTTGCTGTGGAACTAAGGGCACTTTAGTTCAAGTCAGCAGACCTCATCCTGAGATATTGTTACATTTACTTGCCTTTTAAAAATGAGCATCTCTTCAGGGACTTCGTTAGCTAAACTCTGAAATGTTCTTGGGAACCTTAAGACTGGTCACCTCCTGTTATCCAAGAAATAGCGTACTAACAGTTCTGCTAGTGTGTTCAGGGCATAGGCAGCTTTTACAAGCTTCCCTTCCCATTTGAAGGAAAGTCAGTGCTATTTTCTGGGTCAAACACTCTTTCCTCAGCTGTGAATTGAGGCACAAGACTTCTGAAGTCAGGAATATGAAATGGGACAGGTTTGTTCTCCTTGAGTCTTTTGGGAACCAATGCAGTAAGGCATTTTGTAGCTATTTGCTAGTATCGCTGCAAAGTGTTTGGGATGAATTCCTTGTGGATTAGAGGCTGGGTGAATCTTAAAGTCAACCAGAAAGTAGAGTAGTTGCTCAGGTGGCTGATCATGACCTGTGAGCTCATAGGCAAGATACAATTTCAGCAGTTCAGTTGCATAGACTTGCAGAGGGATGAACAATCAGGTATTATTGGCTCTGATGAAATAACTGGATTAACATTGAGAAGATGTTGGCAAAAAGATAATGTTTTTAGCTGCCGTGAGAGTGCATGCATGGTGGAGGATTTATTTTCTTAAAGAAATGGAAACTTCTGAAATTGAATCTTACAGGAACAGCACTCTGTCCTCATATTAGATTGGGCAGTGTAGCGATCTGATCATTGCAAGCCCCTGATGTTCAGTATCTCCCTCTCCACAGTGTAGCTGTAAAACAAGAAAATCTGAACTCCTGTGGTGAAATTCCAGCTGTATGTACAGACATCATTGCAGTGTGAGTTGTTCTTGCAAAAACACAAATCATGTCAACTAACAGTGCTGAAAGGAACTCAGTTAATTCAAATATAATAGCTATTTTTATAAATTAGATAGGTATATTCTACAGTGTTAAATAATTTACGAAAGAGTGAGTATTAATTAAAACAATTGCTCTTTATTCTGGAAATCTAAAATGCTAGTATAGTATGCATGCTCTTGCAAATACTGAGCTCCATGAGACTCTCTTTAAAATACAGTAAGAGAATTCCCCTGTCTACCAGTATTTACCAATTTGTGTGGAAACTTTGTTGAGGTGGTTTAAGGCAGATTGAGTCAGTGTGGTGGAACTTCTATCATTAAAAAATCTGCACTTTATGGCTCTCTCACACAGAAGTATTCCCAGCCTTCTGCATACAGTTGGGTAACAGGAAATTTTGAGCTCAGGGTCAACCCACACTAAGAGGGAAGCCAGCTTGATGAGTTCATAGGTCTTTTTTTGTTGCTGTTGTCAATTTATAGTCATATTAGTGCTGGATTTGAGGAATAAATGTTCATCTTTGGGAGAACCCAGCCTTCCTTATGTTGTTCTATTGTTTCTGCTAACACTTTACGTGCATTTATCAGTTATTTTGTGTTAAGAGTGTAAGAGAAGAATGTTTCAAGGATGTCTTTAATTTGTGATTTCTACATATTGGTGTTACTTGGCTCTCTGGCTATCTGTGCCCAGAATTTTAGTATTACTTGAATAAATTCTTATCTTAAAATTAGGATCATATTTCCACATCCCAACCCCCAAGTAATATTATAAAATAAAAGGTCCACTGTGGTACTACTGAAGTCATGTAACAGATAGTAATAGTGCTCAGAAACTTGGAAGGGGATGCTGCTTTCTCATACCCATAATCAAATAGCCATTACTCCTTTGCTACAAAACCGATGAATTTCTATACCTCTTTGCCTTTGAAACTGCTGGTTTGATAAAGATGTATATAACTCTGTTTTGGTGAAGCAGAAATTTGTTTATGTAAGATAACACTTAGTGATGAGTTTTTGTACAACACAGTGGCTTATGCAATGTTAGAAGCTGCTAGAGTTCATAAAAAATTCCATAGGCTACTAATTATAGTTCCAGCAGCTAAATATTTTCAACCTCAAGGGTTGCCCCTTCTTTTATAGCTTTTAGTTTTTCTGTGTTTTGTTGCATAATAGTATCCACACATCTTGTTTCTGAATCCTGATTTAGGGCTTTACTGAAATTTTAGTAGTCTTTATCCTTTGTCATGGAGGTCTTGTGGACATTTTTTTCTATTCAGAAAATCAGCATAGTTTGCTATTGTGAAAAGTCGATTTTACTAGGCAAGAACTTTCCCTGTGTTTCAGGCCTAAGAATAATTTGATACTAAAAAGTATTGTTGAACAAAAAAAGAAAGGGTAAAAGATTATTAATCGCCTGTTAAAAGGCCAGTTTCCTTCTTTTGTTTCTCTTTCCTTTTAAAGGAAGGTAATCTGTTTTGGGGGCTATGGAAATTTTTACATGATTTGTAGATTATAATACCAGAAGGGGATGGAGGTGGGTGTTTGTGGATTGGTTGGTCTGTCTGCCTCCATAGCCCAGGCTGTAGCAACTTCCACAGCTAAATCCTCCTTGAACCCCAGAATTTAATGCCTGGGCAGTGCATGTTTGTTTCTTTTGCCCCACTGCTCTATGAAGAACCCACAATTGTTTATTTGTCTGGGTTTTGTTTGGGTTGGTGTGTTTGTTTTTAATCACTTTAATTGTTGATGTTTTCACTCCTTCCTTCCTGGCATGGAGGTCCTTGTTCTCCATACTCACTCTTTCCTTCTAAGTGCAAGTTTTTCTACATGTTTGTCAAAGTGATTATATACCGTTGTCTGACTTGATGAATGTTGTTGAGGTTGCTGTGTAATGCTCTTTATTACTTAGTATTTCTTCCTCAGTCCTTGTGTCATCTTCAAACTCAGTTTGGGGATGGTGCAGCTTTCTGAAAGGTTTTTAACAGTGTCCTATTGAATATTTTTGTTAAGACCTCCTACTGCACACCTGGTTAGTGTTTTGTGTTTTTTTCCCAGGTAATTACTGTATTTCTTTGAATAGATTTTAGTTACATTAACAAATGTAATTTTTAAAATTATTATTGTGGTATCTCTGATATGTTATTGCAAAGTCCTCATGAAAAAAATACATCAAACCTTACATTTTGATAAATTTGCTTTCAAGCATATGCTTCAGATTCTTTAACATAATATCCATAAACTGGTGTTAACTTATGGTAGTTTGATATAATTGAACTTTGTAGCAGCTGTTCTCTCACTGGGGATTGTTTCAGGATCCAGGGAGAGTTCAATAGGTTTCTTCTCGTTGTCTTTTTTTTTTTTTTTTTTTTTTTTTTTGTGTCATTCCAGTTTTATCTACTGATTACAGCCTTATTTCCTGAAATTTGTTGGTATTTCAGGACTTCAGTTCTTGCAGAGTTATTTCCTGAATATTCTGCATGCTTCAGAAATTGCTGAAGTCATCTGTTTTGAAAAATCTGAACTATGTGATCTTAGCAGGGCTGCCTATGGCATGTTAATAATTGTTTAACATCCTTATTTACTAAAAAAGTAGTATATTTTTTCATTGTTTGAGAAGAATACGTCCTCTGTCTTATGACACAGGTAACATATCTGCAGGCTTGGATTCTTTTCTTAGCATTTCTAATACAGGGAGGCCAAAGCAGGTAAAGGTACATCTTTGTTTAATGAACTGTGTAACTTGACAGAATTTTCTGGGTTTGAGTTTCTCAGCCCTAGTAAATGATCAAAAGCAGACAGTAACTTCACCAGATTGATCAGGCCATGCTTCCTTAGTATTACAGCTGGGCAGTTGTAGCCAACTTCCTCTGGAATTTGACCAGGGAAATGCATTGGAAGCAAATGAAGGTGCATGTGATTAAACACTGTGTGATTAATACTGATATAACTGCAGTGGAAACTGGCTGGTAGTCTTCCACCCTACTGTCAGAAGGTGTGCTATTTGAACACAAAGGTCAGGAAATCCCAAGCATAATCAAGGATGGATTATTTTGGCTGTACATGCTTTTTATCTAAACCTTGAGTCAGAAACAAAAGCTTTAATTTTGCCAGATCTGCAGCGTATTGTCCCAAGTGCTGCAGTTTACGTGACTGCTCTGTGCTTCTTGCTCTGTCAGCCCCTCATTGCAGCACTGGAACCTCCTTCTCCACATTTAACAGCTGTAAAATACTTGGAAGAAGAGGTAATTAGTTCCTGCTAGTTGTGTGAAAATTTGTGGCTGAGTAAAGGAGCAGGGTTTGAGTTGGTGTGTGCCCGGGGAGCAGTTTCTGCCTTGCTTGGCTGTGTTGTGGCCGGCTGCTTGCCCACCTGGAACCATCACGGCAGGGTTCTCTGTCACACCTAGTGGGAGGCCTGGGGGAACATCCGTGATAATGAGGAGAACATGAGGACCCTGCCTTGTGGAATTTGTGATGAGATACGACAATTTGTGGCAGGAAATCCTGGGCTATTTCCTAGGGCTCATATTGTTCCATTGTGAAAGAAGCCAAAGTGCTGATTTTTCTTCCTTTAACTTTGATAAAACTTAAATGTGAAAGTTAAAATTCACTTTTAAGTGGTGGGCAGTGGAGAGGGCTTGTGAGAAAGGTATTTCATCTCTTCATTGCTTTATTTTCTTTCAAGGTTGTATTTGCAATTCTGCTGTGTCCTCAGGACAGTTCTTAAGCTTCTGAATGTTAACATTACTGAATTAATTATTACTTTTATGTGGTTGATGAAGATTATGTTTTGCAGTGTTTAAGGTCGTTTGCCTGAGGTTGTAAGTTGAAGAATATGATTAGCTGGTTGGTCTGCCACTGCTTTTGTGGTCTTGGCCTAAACACACATAGGAGATCTGCATGACAAAGCATGGATTATGTATTTCCACAGTAGTTAAAAAACCTAACCAAATAGAGTGGTAGAGGATAAAAGAAGAATAATTATACTGGCTGCTTGCATTCCTGTCAAATTGCATTTCCTTCTAAGAGTGCTGCTTTTAGTGAGGTTGCTTCTCTCTTCATCCTGAGTGATGAGAAAGCTGAAAACTCTGAGGTCTCTACTTTTTTGTTATGAACAGAATTAATTTGTTACTACACAGGAGTGGCAAAGGTCAGCTAGACTTATTTCCAGAATGCTGTTGTTGTTTGCAAGTTAAGATAGGTAGTTGAAATAAAATACTATGCCATAATATTTACTTGACTAGCAATTGATGTGAATACTATGAACCTAGTATAAGAAACAAAAATATTATATTTGCAGCAGTTTTCAGGAAAGCTACAGGCCTTCCTGATCTGCTTGTTTCTTACTAGCCATCCTCGCCTTGAAAAATTATGAGAGAACTGGAACATTTTGCATCCTTTTGTGAAGGTCAGTGTTGTGTAGTTTTGCAGAATCAACCAATTTCAGAGTTAGGCGTCCCCTGCTGAAGAGCCCTGCCAGATTATAATACAAAAAGAAAAGTGTTTTCCTAAGTAGCTCACTCAAAATTAATTCCGGTGCTGCCAATCCCCACACCTCCATCCCTTTCCCCCTAACAAATAACTCACTGAACCCTTGGCAATCAGCTGCCACATAGGAAAAATCAGAGGTGATATGAGTAAATGGATGTGTCACTCCGTGGTCTGTGTAACACCATGATTTTTATAAGAATTGCAGTATAACATGGAAAGGAGGCAAGTGAAAATAAAGCATGTCAATGAGGGTCTGGCTGTGAGAGCATCACTTTCAAAGGTGACAAAGAACAAGGGAACAAGGAACAGTATTGAGCGTAATGACCTTGGTAAGAATGCCAGTTACGAAAGTTCACTGCTGTTATAATTTTGTTCTTGTTATGGAAACAAGTGCACTGTCTTTAAGAAAAGCATGAGAAGAAACTAAAAAAGTAATTGAAAGCTGCCTACCACAACAAATGGAAGGAAAAAATCCAGCAAGGAACCAATAATTAAAGGCACTAATTGAGGGCACTGAGCCCATTCATTAATAAACCTACGTCAACAAAGTAATCAGCAGATTAAAGTCTAAATAATGAAAACATTAGGACTGCAATACTAATATAAGGGACTAAATTAAGTGGAGGAGACATTACTATTGTCTCTGAAGATTCACTCTGTGTGTATGTCCGCAAAAATTAAATTGAATTTTTAAATAATTAAATAGCTTTTACTGGCCTAGAGGGATTAAAGAAAAAAGGTTTCATCTACATATCTTGTGGTTCAGTTTTGCTGAATAATACTGGGTTGGTTATATTCCAGCCACAAACTTCTAAAATCAAAATGTAACCATTCTAGTCAGGAGTAGATATAATACAACAAGTAATTAGTCTGAATATTAGTAGGTGATGTGTTTTCTCTGACAGAGCAGTAGTAAAATAAGAAGAAATAATATCTTTTTGGTAGTTCACAGATGAACTTCAAGTACTAAATGTTTCCCAGTAGAAGAAGTATCTCTATTATGGTGTGATCTGAAAGAGAATTACAGCAAATAATGGATGTTATTTGTCTTGGTAAAAAACCCTTGAATATCTGATCTTTGCAAAATGACAAATTTGCAATTTTTTAGATGATAATTTCAGTTAAAATTACCATTACTGCTTTATTAGATGGAAAGATTAGCCAAAATGCAGTGACACATTAGGAGTGTTCTACTAATTTATCTGTTGAATAAAAAGAGATGGGATGTGTTTTTAAAGCTGTAAAATGTCACCTTATTTAAGTATTGTAAGTTACAAGATTTCTGATATAAGGCCTTTTTTATGGTTTAAATGACATTGCACAGTATCCCTTTTCTAGGCTTTTTCCTTCTTTTTTTTTCCCCCTGAAGATTTTTATAAGACTGTAAGCTTTACTGCCATCTATCAACTTCTGCCTACTTAGTCATTCACTCTTGTAATTGTTTATGTCACTATTCCCACAGCAAGAGGCATAGAAGATAATTGCTGCTAAAATCAGTTGAAATGTAGCCTGGGAAAGAAGTCCCAGTTCATTGTGAGCATTTGTTTAGGTAATTGGTAACAACTGGACTTAGGCTAGAAAGTGAATTAGAAAATTGCTGAAGTTTCTGCAATTTTTTAAATGCTACATGGGATGAGGTTATCTATTGCTATCTTTGATATATCTAAAATATCTTCAGTAAGTTTCTGTTCCTGGCTTTTCATATATTACAAATACGCATCTGTTAAAAGTTCAATATGGTACAAAGATGAAAATCCCATTACTTTAGGATTCTAAATGTCATAGATGTGGTAAAGAACATCATAATATGATGAGACCACTTCCATAGCTTGTACTACTGCATTTCCAATCTTTCACTTCTGTATTCTAGAGACTGGCCAGGCACATAGTGCATGGTTAAACCTGGGAATGATTCTGGTTCCTGGCTTGCAGGTGATCTGCTGGAGTCACATGCTGAGAGCAGTGGTTGATGCCTCTGAGTTGCTTAGTAACTTGTCTGCGTGGGTTGTCTTTCTGCAGTTCCACGCTGCATTTGTGTATAATTACAGCCTCACTCGGATGTTCCAGCACCTGCTGGCTCTCATACTTCCACCGCAGGAGCACTGCAGATACTCATTAAAGCAAAGGCTTGGTGTGGGATTTCTCTACCATGGCTGACATAGCTACAGCCAAAGGGAACTGGAACCCAAAAACTGTAACGCGTATTCAGAAGGAGTACTGGATTATTTTAACAAAATATATGTGTTCATCCTTGTTTCAGCTGCTGGGATAGACAAGCTGATGGAATGCAGCAATTCCTCTGACATAATGTTGGTTTGAACTGCAGCATGTGCTGAAGTCAACTGGCTGTTTTCTAGATACTCTCTTAATACCAGAGCACCAAGGGAATCATTTCGCGTGATTAAAATAAAGGAGAAAGATCCCTTTTAAATTCAAACCCATTTTTTGGTGTAAATTCAACGTACTAGTTCATTGTTGTTGAGTCTTACCTTCAATAATCTTCCATTTTCCAGTAGTCTTTTTTCACTTCCTAACTTGCTTGTGCTTGAAAGTGACAGCCAGAAGCTGTGGGACTCAGATGTTATTTACCTCTGGCAAAAAGCTACATACTATAATATTGCTGAGAATCTTGATATTTGGAGGTTGCTTCTACTGCACCAGCCAACTCTTAAGTGTAAAATTTTTCATAAATATCATTATAAGCAGACTAGTGTTAACTTCAGGCTTTCAGAATTTTTTTCATTCTGTTGTAGTGTGTACTCAAAAATATAGATCAGCAAGTCTTCCTACTTTGGTTCTTTTCCTAGAGAAAAGCATCTTAATATGTTTTTCAATCTTCAGGTAACGTCAGACATTGCAGTAGATAATTTTAATGATATTTCATATTGATTTCTAAGATGATTGGAGTTTCATTTTTGGCGAACAGTAAAGAAATATGGGAAAACAATGTGTAAGAGCACGTGAATGATATTTTAGTAGAGATGTGTGTGGTAAGAGAAATCAGAATTTCAACACAATTCTTTGTGTGTTGAGTTATTCACCTTATTGGTTTTAATCTGTGAAGGAGTTAAGTTAGAAAATACTTTTTATGCCAGTTTCACTTAAAACTACATTCTTCAAAAGAATGACAAGAAGCTCCAATAACTATGTAATATCAGTCAGAGGGGACAGATCTCTTTAATAACACTTTTTTTTTGGAGTTTTAACACTCAGATTACATGCTTCTTGAGATAAAATGGAAGTGCTCTCTCAAGATTTTTGTTGCTGAATTAAAATTCTTAGGTTCATAGGAATGAGTTTTATGGGCAGTAATCTACTAGTGGTGGGGAATAATTTCGACCATTTTTGGTCATGGTAGCAAACCACAGTAAAGGCACTGATAATGGTTGTGGGATACTCAGGCATTAAATGCTGTGGTATTTGTGGTTATTTCACTTTGAATGTGTGAAAGCAGTCTTGCAGTGAAGTTAAAAATCGAGGTCAGCTCTGTGCCCAGGCTGTGGGAGGCTGGAGTGGTGCAGCACAGGCTACACATGCTCTTGCTTTCTTTGGAAATGCTGCCTCTCACTGGCGCTGCATCATTTGACCTGCAGATGTTGGCAGTTCAAGAGGTTTCCGACTTTTGGAAGTCCTAAACTGCGTAGGGTGCTGGAAACCTAATGTTACGTTAGCTTTTCATTAGTTGAAATCTAGGAGTAGATGTCTGTAGGTTGAAGTTATTGCATAAAATCATGAGTAATTAGTTGATACATTTATTTCATTAATTGCTGGTTATTTGTCTTAACTTAGAAGTAAGACGCATAAATGTTACATTTTCTTTTTTTTTCTGGTCAACTCTCTTTACATTTCATCTATGTTGCCTTGTCCTCCCGTAGCAAGGTCTTGTCATCTTGTGCAAGGAAAAGAAGAGAAGATTTTTAAGCATGTTTCCTTGCTGTTGTTGAATAGTAGTTTAGTTTAGTGCTTTGCCTTTGTTCAAGGGAGGCAGGCCATCTTTTATGTTCACCATGTTGTAAGGGCTTTTTCACTTGGTTCTGTGTTTTTGTTTCTATCATTTGTGATATTGCAGGTGAACATGCATATCCAGTGTTTGGTTGATCACAGAAATGGCTGGTATGTTTTCATTAAGCAGAAAGAAAATCTATTGTATACTGCCCTGTAATCTGCATGTTTCCCATATTTCCATCGCATTTTGTTTATTTTTATAACTTGGTGAGAACATGGAAGAGTTTAGTACGCTGATCATCAGCAGTTGAGGTGTCTGTGTGTTTAGGGACTTAATACCTCCACTTCCTTTACAGGTATTCACAATGAAAGCACACTGTTCAGCAGAAAAGCTGTGATTTCTGCTGAGCGAAATTGTTGTTTAATACCAGTCTTAATTTTTATGTCAGTAAAAGTAAGGCTGATTAGTGCACTCTTGCAAATGGTCCAGCACGTTTTCCTAGGCATCAGGCATCTAGTTTTATATAGGTTAAGAGTTTCTCTTTTTCCATAGCCTCTTCCTGCATTATGCACAGTTTTACAAGAAGTCAGTGTAAAAATATTTATCTTACCTTTTGTGTCAGTGTTTAGTATCTTCGGTTATTGGTTGTACAGCTGCTAAACCACAGAACACTTAGTAGGGAAAAGACTTTCTTTGTCTGGGACCAAGTGATACAGCACAGGTTTAGTGATTTTTCACAACAGGACATTCTGTGACTGGTTAATGTATTGCAGAGGAAAGCTAGGAAGCCTCTTTCTTTTTCTCTCTTCCTTTTTTTTTTAAATTATTATTTTTATTCATGTGGTTGCCTCAGTGCCCTAAATACTCCTGTGTCAGCAATTAGCAGGAGCAGTGTTTCATTAATCCATCAGATCTCTGATGCAGCACATTCTAAGGCCAAAAGATAATAGGGAGTCATTTGTTTAAACCTCAGGATTAGCCTCTGATGGATCAGGCTGCAGTGTGTCATTAACAGCAATGGTGGTAGAACTGTAAACTAAAGCAGATACACAGTGTGTGGTAGATAACCCTTAAAATCAAGCAAAAGCTCTGTTGTCTTGTACTTCTAAGCTGATAAACATCCCAGAACTCACATAAATTTGAGGAATAGCTGTGTTATTTTCAATAGTGTTTGTAATTTTCTTTTGTATGAAACACTTAATATGTAGCCATAACACATCTGATATCAAATTCTCACTGAAAGAAGCATGGTTTTGTTTTTCATAATATTAATTTAGATGTATTTAACTATTACTATTAATGCAAAAATTCCTTCAGAATGTCTGATGCTTATAAAGCACAGTAGTTCTATTAAACCAGAGGAGTTTTTATATTCCTTGTAAGCTTTTAGAATGAGGTGTTTCATTCCTGTGCTGAAGCATGAGCCTTTAAAAATGAGAACTCTTCAAAAGCTAGCAGTTGATTTAATTTGTAACTTCCACAGTATATTGAACTTGCACATTATTGTGTTCTTATATTATAGGGATAAAAGAGGATTTATAGGTACTTTCTCCTTTTGATTGAGTAGTACTTTCAGAAGAACACTGTAAGTGCAGTAGTGGCTGAAATGATAAACTTTGCAATCCTGTTTGGCTCCCATGTGGAGACAGGAAGGGTAGAGCCATTACACAGGATGGAATGGCAGATAGCAACTTGTCTACAGTATAATCACAATCAGGCATGAGTGAGTTCCAATTCCCCTGTATTGACAATATTAGTTCCATTATCAAGAAATACCCTGCTGCACAGAGCTGGGAGAGGTTGTCCACTGTCATCAGCTAGTTTCTGCCTGCCTTTTCTAATGCTCAGGGTGTATCTGGCTACTTCTTGTTGCAGGTTGGCAACTGGTTTTGCTTCCAGGTTAACTGGCCTCTTCAGTATATTTTGCTTTTTAGGTCAGTTGATTGGCATTCAAACCTCACAGAAAATGAGGAGCTGAGGGCTTCCTCTTTATTCTGCTGCCAAAACAACATAGCCTCCAGTCAATCATGACCTATATATATAAATCCACTTGCCAAAATGTACTCTTGTCTTATCTTCCAGTACTGGAAGGGTTGTGGGGATTTAGTTGAAGGCAGTCCTATCCTGGTCCTTGCTAGAGCCGAACAGATCCCTGCTTGGACACAGGATAGAGGTGGAAAGGAACAAACATATTTGCTTTCCTTTCTTATCTTGAAATGTATCACCTGATGTGAAGGCAAAACTACCCTGCAAAGCCAAGTGGAATTTTGTTTGTGTTTTATTTCAGTTGTTGTTATGTACCCTTAATTGGAAATTAGCAGCAACTGCTTGAACATTTTACTATTAGACTGCATTATCTGTTGAGGTTGTTGATGTCACTTGGTGGTCCTCTGCACTTCTGAATAGTTAGACTGGGTATAGTGGCACTACTTCTGCAGAAATTGTTATCGACAGACGTTACTTTTTATAGGTAGACCTAAAGATATTTCAAATCAGAACCCTACTGGAATAAACATGGTGATTAAAAACTTGAACAACATAAAAAACACCCAAAACACCTCAAGGTAAAAAGGCCGTTGGTCATCTGAGATGAGAGAACTCCGTTCAGCAGAGATATATTTATTAATTTTTAGTTACATGCTCATGGTATAAAAATTGACCATTTAGGTGTACTTCTTGCCAGTGGTAACAAATGCCCAAAAAATAATTCCATTGTGAAAATCTTTTTGTTCTTCTGTGCTTTGGGCTAGTGGCAACTTTGCAATATGTCTGGAAAATTAGAAATACTATATTAATTGTTCCTCTGTTACGTACCTGGAGCTCTGGCTGTAGCATCACATGTATTGCACCTGCAGTAGTGTGACATGTCTCTTTTGAAGAAAGGGGAGCTTTCAGATAAATGAAGATCAGACTACTTTGTGACTGTGTTGGTGCCATAGATAGCCAGTGTAGCTGCATTTTCTGGTGTATGGGTTAAGAAGTTCTGCACAGAGTTTAAATTTCTTATTGTGATCTTCAGCATCAGCTGTCTAATGTGGAGGAGAGACAGACATGGATGGTTATTTCGGTGTTAGCAATACAAGGGAAAATGAGTTCTGTTATTTCGCCATGACCGTGTGAAGCATAAAGCAGACTTGGATGTAGTTCCTGTGTTGCCTTTCTAACTTCGGTCTGAAATGTTTTGTGCCTTAACACTTTCTTTTTGTTGTATGTGGATTTTTTTTCTTCCCCTTAGCAGAAGAACACAGGAAAAAATGGTCAGTGTAAACTGGAGTGGATTAGACGTGCCAGCTATGATGCCCAGTTTAATGGATTCCATATTTTTGAATAACCACCCCGTGTTATTGTTATTATATATAAAGATGTATTTCTGTTTTCTTCCTTCTGCAAAACGCAGTGGCTTTAATCTTTAAACTTACTGACTTTACCTTCTAATTAATTTTTTCTTGTTGCAGTTTCCTTCTGTAATTTCTTCAGAGGGGAATTACAGTCTTCCTGATGTGTGGTGTTTCCATATAGCGCTCTAATTGTTTTATTCAGTGAGACTTTTCAGTCTGGAAGTGGTTAGTTTATTATGCTGTACTGCTTGTCTTCCAAGTTACTCTTTTTGAATTATTCTGGTTGAATTGTGTTCTTTCAGTCCTTGTCCTCTTCAGCTCTCCCATCTCTCTTGGCTTGGTGAAACACTGGATGATGAGTGTACGCTACGAGCAGGTAGAAGGAAAAGCAGTGTTCATTCTACAGATCTTGCATGAGGGCACTGAGAGCAGACTGTCATAGCCCTCAATAGCTCTGTCTGTCAGCATGAGTCTGTACAGTGAATTCATCTTCACTGTCACCTTGGGACCAAGAGGGTTTGTTTTCTCACAGATACCTACCCCAACCCAAAAACTGTTCTCTTCCATTCTGTGTTTTGGCATTTGCAGAGCAACTCGCAAGAGCCCTGGGGATTTCTCTGACATTAACAAATATAGGGAAAAAAAAATGCTGCAGAGTGACCTTTTATTAACTAGAACCTTGAGCAACTTATCAGTGCTGCTGGGGTAAAAGTAACACCATGGTGAATTCAAATCTAAAATTGGTATCGGTACATCTTCAGTTGTGTGCGTGCCCTTATGCACTGGCTGGCTGTAGTTTTCCTTATAGGAACCCTTAGCTAAAGCATTGGAGAGACGATCCAGGCTTGCAGAACAGTTGATCAAGAATCATTTATTTTTAAAAAATACTAGGTAAACATCCCAGCAGAATACTTTTATGATCAGAGTCTGCATATACTGGAAAAACTATCGGGATTGTTTTTCGCTGGGATGAATAAAAAAGCTGCATTTCCTCATTTGGCTATTTGAAAGCCTTTCTTGGCTTTGTTGATCAGCATTCTGGGGCCAGGGTTGAGAGTCCCTTTGTCATTTAGAAAACCAGGGCTGTTTCGAGAGTGAGTCGCTCTTTCTGTGATTATTGGAGTTAGAAGGAAGGACTGAGCAGTTTGTCTTCTACTTGAATCATAGGGGGCTTTCTCTTCCCTTCAAATTAAATTATTTTTATATCATAGGATCATTGGAAATTCACCTGACCTGAGGCAATCTGACCTGTGGTCAGTAATGATCATACTGTTCAGACAGATATATAGTTATGGTGGGAAGAGGGTGAAGGTGAATTACTTTTAAATTTGGGATGTTATTTCTGCACCTGGGAATAAGCCACTAAATAAGAAACAGTCTATTGCATGCACCTAGCAGAACTCTATCTTCAAAGCTATTTGGCTTAAAAAAAAATAAAAAATGAAATTTGTCTCTGATGGATGGTGAATCAATAATCCCCTGCTGTAGATGAAGTGTTCCATAAAGAAGCTCCATCCTAGTAGAGTAAATGGAGATTATAAGTGGAAAAGGCTATAATTCAAGATATTGGGACAATTTGCATTTAAAAACTAAAAAAACAACCAAATAAAAAGATAGAATTTGGAGTCTTCATCTTCCACTGCTATCTCCTGATGGGATCAAATGATAGGAATAACAGTACAAAAATCAAAAGCAGTGTGTAAATAGCCCTTTCTTTGAATAACTTTCCATTTAAACAGTTTCTACATCTTGTAATACCTATAAATAGGTTGAAAATTCTTGCAGTAATACATATGTTGACAAACTAAGCTTTATGGTTTTTTTTCCATGCTTGTGCTAAACAACACCATTAGAGGAATCCAGAACAGATATTCATGCTGTGTGACAGTCTTCCACCAACTGTTTTATTTCCTGTTTATATATGGATATTAGGTTGGAAGCTGTGCTCATCATGTAGGGGAGAAGGTGGAAACATGGCCTGGCTTGGCACAGAACCCTGTCAGAATTACACAGTCAGCTTCTGAGGTCTGTATCAGCTTTAAAGCCTGCCCCTTTGCCAAGGTGTAACCTGTGCCAACAACTACTTAAGTTTCTGGAGGCTGTTCAAAAAATCTTGTTGATTCTGATGCTGTCACCCTAAAGACAGTAAAGACTGTGCTGGGTACAGGTTGTCTTGATTCCTTCGTAAAGCATCTGGTAAATTGGGCATGACTCACCAGAGCTGGTGTGTTTTCAGCATCCCTCTCACCTACAGTGTCTGTTCATAAATTACCAGCATATGCTTGCCTGGGCTCTGGTGGTTTGTTATGAGAAGAGGACACTAGTTGCTGGCGTAGCAGTAGGCTCTGTTGTAGCACAATATCTAGTTCTATATCTAGTTCTAAATATGTTGCATGTAAACCCCAAAAGATTGCAACATTCATTCTTGTCATGTGGATGTAAAGTTCAGGTCTCAGATGCTTTAAATGATGATCTTACTGTACTGACATTTTATTTGGATGGTAGCCTGGATGTGAGGTTCCATAAAACTGTAGTAGATTTGGGATTCTTCTGAATGTAAAACTTAAAAATTTTTGTGTTTGGTTTTTATGACTGTACAAGTTTTATATAACATTATTTTTCAAGTTGCAAACTGGCTGTGATTGAAAGTCTTTACTGGAGATCTTAAACAAAATGCAGTTGGTTTAATTAATTAACCGTGTAATTAATGAGGACTCTCTATAATAAAAGCTTCCTGTGCAAGACCCCAGTGTGGCTTAGGCTAGAGTAAATGGTTGTGAATTTTAGGGTCTCTTAATAAAATACTGTCAGATCTGGGCTTTGGCTTTATGTCTGTGGATGACCGAGGGATGTTGCTATTGTAAACATTCTGGAATATTTAATATTAATAATGGGCCTTCATTTGTAAATTATTCTTAGAAAATGTAAAAATAACTCTTTTAAAATCTCCACTTACAAGAAAGATTTAACAAAATAAACTCTAAATCACTATTCTTTGATGAAGTAGGATATAATCCTCTTAGTATGCTTTCATGATGTAAAAGAGAAACAGCCATTCCTAATTTAGCACTCATATAGACCTCTTCTGTTTGTACTATGCTCAGACACTCAGCATCACATGTAAAAATAAAACTGAAAAAGGGAAAAAAAAAGGCAAACTAGAACTAGGATAAACTGCTTATCATTGTGTGCTCCGGATGCTACCATTTTTAGAAGTAGGTGGCTTGTGGTCTTTCAGTCAGAATTGTTGCTCATTGAGAACAAGTGAGTATGCTACCTGTTAGCTTGCCTTCTATTTGTCATCTCATTGCTTATTATGAAGCAGGAGAGATGAAATGACATGTAGAAACTTAAGCATGCTTCTATGTCTTTTCTCATTTTTAACTCTTTTGATCAACTTCTGTTGTTGCAGTCCTTTCTTAATGACAGTAATGGCAGTGCTGCTTCTCTCTTTTACTATCTCCATTAGGACTTCCTTTCAAATTTTAGCCTGTATTTCTCTTTCATGGTCAGATGGTCATTTGGGCCAGCTGTTTCCAGTCAGTCACTTATCTCTCAGCATCAATCTGCATGAAAAATGGGACAAGTTGGTGTACTTGAATATGTATCCCCTCCTGTGCTGTGATCCCCCCTGAAAATGCATGTAATCATTGTTCTATCATTTTGGGGGTGGGGGGGGGGAAGAGGTATAGTCTTTATTTTTGAAGGCTGCAAGTCATGTTGGATTTCATTTTCTGAATTTTACATTGACAGGAGGCAGATTGCAGTGAAGACCATAAACTGACAGTTTAGGGCAAGCACGCTATTGCCTGAGGCAGTCAGGGATGTAGCCCACTCCATCCTTCTGACTTAGGACATTCATCCCTCCTGAGGTTCCTTGTCCTTTCTGATGATAGATTGAGAAAGACAAGCAGCACATGGGTAGACAAACACCTCACCCAGGCACTTGGTGCCATTTAACAGCTTCTTCCTGCATTTGACATTTTCATTTCCCTTCTTCACCTCACTCATCACTAACTGTTTGGGTCTTGTTTTCTGTACACAACACTAATAGAGAATGACAGAAAACAAATACAAGCTCCACTACTCATTTTATATGCAGTATATTCTAGCAAAATTATATAGGAAGGCTCAACAGCTGAACCATGAAAGGAACGCTTAAGATTTAATTGACATTGACCTTATGCAACTATCATTCAGGATAAAGTGTTGGGGGTTTGGTTGGTTTTGTTTGTTTTGTTTTGTTTTTGTTTGGGTGGTTGGAGTTTTTTCCTTGTTTTTTAATGAAGCATCAGTACCTGTCTTGGGGTGACGTTATGATGTGTATCCCATATCGCTGCCTATGCCCAAAATTAATTTTTGTGCCTTTCTGTGCCTCTAAACTGAGCCTGAGAGGGGGAAGGAAAAAACTGAGCAAAACTTTTTCAGGGCAGTTTGCAGCTTGTTCAAGGTCACACAGAGATAGCAGGTTTTTTTTTCAGCTGCGGGAGGAGAGCGAGGAAGCACCCGGCTTGCTGCTTTCCAGTCAGCTTTTGGCCAGTTGTTTCAGCTTCTTGTTCTCCGGAGAGAGAGAGACTGAGAGTTGGACTTTGTTTTTCCTTCTCTGGAATTCCGGATTTTCTCCCTTTTATACTGGACTGTTTTCTTCAACCTCAGAGCACATCGGGAGGACTTTCCACCGGGCACAGAGGGCCTGGCCCTGGCCCAAGCCCCAGCGCCGAGGAGACCAAAGGGAGGACTCTTAACACTTTCCCAGGTTTTTTTTTTTCCCTCCACAGTGAAACATTTTATTATTTAGCCTTATTTTCCTTTTCCTGTGTGTTTGGTAAATAAATAGTTTTATCTTCTTCACTTTCCTTCGAGGAAAATTTATTTTTTCCCGAACCTGGGGGGGGGAAGGGGTAGCTGTGCCTTCTCTCAGAGGATATATTTCTAAATTTGGCCAAACCGGAACAAATTTAGTGGCGCCCAACGTGGGGCTCGAAGGAAAGTGAAAAAACGGTGCTAATTACATTTTGGTTTGAATTTGCTTATTCTGTGTTGGGGTAAAGTAATCACCATGGTGGTTGAATTCATAATGTCTCTCTGGCTTGATGTACTCATGTCTTTTTGGTCCTTAGGCTTCATTGAGGTACTGGTTTTTTTTTGGTCCCTAGGGTTGTTTGCCTATCCACAACTTGCTCAAATCTTGTCCCTGATATGTAAATTTTACAGAGCAGGGAGACGAATCAGGATTTCTATCTTGCTGTGCTCGGTGATAATGATTTATAAGAAGTTGACAGAGGTACGGGCAGCTGTTCGGAGTGTGTATGATAAGTGGTTTCTCCGTCCTAACCCCAGTCCTAGCTTCAGTAGCCTGTTTTGGGAATTTATTAGTAATTGCACCCAGATTGTTAGAGGAGGAGGAGACGAGGTTTCCCTTCCCTTTAAATTTGATAGGTTATCTTTTGAGAATGTTCAGTTTCCCCTGGATGTTAAAGACATCATCTTCGTGGTATTGTATCTCCTAAGCTTCCTCCATATGTCTCGCAGCTTGTCTAGAATGAGAGCTCAGATTTCCAGGGTGACTGCTGAGACACCTGACCCAGAGGTGGAACATCCTGAGTGGTGTGGGGAATGGGAGGATATGGGCCAAATCTTGAAGAAATTCTCTGACCCAATGGTTTGCAAGTTTCCCCCTGAACAAGTTCAGAAACCAGCTGAGGTGGCGAAATATCTGAAAGAGAAATATAATGACAATTCCAATGAGAACAAGCTCCTTGCAATATGTTGGGCTTTGGCATATGCCTATCGCACACTGCAGCATGTAATGGTAGAGAGACAGGAAGATCAATCAGCAAAGCCTGCAGATACCCCAGTCACTCAGGCTGCAGATAAACCAGACAGCAAGCCCAAACCAGATGGAAAGTCTAAGCCACTGACAGTGGCTCCTGTCACGAGGAAGAAGCACACCACCAAAACTGATCGCCCAGTGAAAGATGATGATGATGCAGGGGAAGGGACCTCAAAAGATGCAGGGGAAGGAACCTCAAAACCACCATCTGACTCAGGCACAGAAACCATTACTGAGTCCATGTCCATAAAGGACCTTCACAGCCTAAGAAAGGATTACACCCGACGGTCCGACGAATCCATAATAAGTTGGATGGTCCGTATTTGGGATGCGGCAGGTGATGATGTGATGCTGGACGGTGCTGAAGCGAGGCATTTGGGATCCCTGTCACATGATCCAGTGATCGACCAAGCGATGAAAAGGGGGGCTGATTCTACCAGTGTCTGGAGACGAGTTTTAACAGGCGTGGCTGAAAGATATATGTGTGGAGATGATCTCTACATGCAGCAAACCCCATGGAAGACCATAGAGCAAGGGATCCAACGCCTGAGAGAACTAGGGGTGGTAGAGGTTGTCTTTGCAAATGACCCAGGATTGAGGAGTCCAGACCGGGCCAGAGTTATTCCATACATGTGGCGAAAACTCATACACCTTGGGCCACCAGAATACGCTTCTGCTTTAGCAATAATGAAACCGGACTATGGTGCGAATGAGACTGTGAAGGATATGGCAGTGAAGCTCCGAGCATATGCAGACTCTGTGCATGGCCCAACACATGCAAGAATCGCAGCTGTGGAAACACGTATGCAGAAAATGGAAGATAAGATGGAGAAGAATCACCAGGAGATTAAAGAGTGCCTTCTCCGCGGACGTTCCCCGGAGAGAAGGCACATCCCACGAAGTGAGCTGTGGAATTTCCTGTGTGACAGTGGGGAAAACATGAGGAAGTGGGGTGGACAACCCACTTCTGCTCTGGCAGCACGAGTGAGTGAATTGAAGGAGCGCAAGTCTCAGAAAGGAGGATCTACCAAAAAGGAAGTAGCTCCAGTTGCCTGTAGCCAAACTGCTGGAAAGGATGGAAAAGACGATGGCATGTCCAATTCCCATGAAGGAACCTCTAAGATACAGGCCCAGGGAAAGAAGGATGACCAGGCATAGAGGGGCCCTGCCTCTAGCCAGGTAGAGGTCAGGGAAAACCGCGTTTTTTGGACTGTGTGGATTCGTTGGCCTGGTACATCAGAACCACAAAAATATGATGCCTTGGTTGACACTGGTGCGCAGTGTACAATAATTCCATCGCAGCATGTGGGGGTAGAATCTGTTTCTATTTCTGGTGTAACAGGTGGATCACAAAATTTGACCTTGGTGGAAGCTGAGGTGAGCCTGACTGGAATTGAGTGGAAGAAGCATCTCATTGTGACTGGCCCAGAGGCCCCGTGCATTTTGGGCATAGACTTCCTCCGGAACGGGTATTTTAGAGACCCAAAGGGACTCAAGTGGGCTTTTGGAATAGCTGCTGTGGAGACAGAGGGCATTAAGCAATTGAACACTTTGCCTGGGCTATCAGAAAACCCGTCTGCAGTCGGCCTTCTGAAGGTGGAAGAACAAAAAGTACCAATTGCTACCTCGACAGTGCATCGCCGACAGTACCGGACAACTCGAGATGCTGTGATTCCCATCCACAAGATGATCCGTGAGCTGGAGAGCCAAGGGGTGGTCAGCAAGACCCACTCACCCTTCAATAGTCCCATTTGGCCTGTGCGCAAATCTGAAGGAGAATGGAGATTGACTGTGGACTATCGTGCCTTGAATGAAGTGACTCCACCACTGAGTGCTGCTGTGCCGGACATGTTGGAGCTCCAGTATGAGCTAGAGTCCAAAGCAGCGAAGTGGTATGCTACTATTGACATTGCCAATGCATTTTTCTCCATTCCTCTGGCAGCAGAGTGCAGGCCTCAGTTTGCTTTCACCTGGAGGGGTGTGCAGTACACCTGGAACCGACTGCCCCAGGGGTGGAAGCACAGTCCCACCATCTGCCATGGACTAATCCAGATTGCACTAGAAAAGGGTGAGGCTCCAGAACATTTGCAGTACATTGATGACATCATTGTGTGGGGGAACACTGCAGCAGAAGTGTTTGAGAAAGGAGAGAAAGTTATCCGGATTCTCCTGGAAGCTGGTTTCGCCATCAAGAAGAGCAAAGTCAAGGGACCTGCCCGAGAGATCCAGTTCCTGGGAGTGAAGTGGCAAGATGGACGGCGTCAGATTCCCGCTGAGGTCATCAATAAGATCACTGCAATGTCTCCACCAACCAACAAGAAGGAAACACAAGCTTTCCTAGGTGCCATAGGCTTTTGGAAGATGCACATTCCTGAGTACAGCCAGATTGTGAGTCCTCTTTACCTGGTTACCCGCAAGAAGAACAATTTCCATTGGGGCCCCGAACAGCAACAAGCTTTTGCCCAAATCAAGCAGGAAATCGCTCATGCGGTAGCCCTTGGCCCAGTCAGGACAGGACCCGAAGTGAAGAACGTGCTCTACTCTGCAGCCGGGAACAATGGCCTGTCCTGGAGCCTTTGGCAGAAGGTGTCTGGTGAGACTCGAGGTCGACCACTGGGATTTTGGAGCCGAAACTACAGAGGGTCTGAAGCCAACTACACTCCAACAGAGAAGGAAATCTTAGCAGCCTATGAAGGAATCAAAGCCGCCTCAGAGGTAATTGGCACTGAGGCACAACTCCTCCTGGCACCCCGACTACCAGTGCTGGGGTGGATGTTCAAAGCAGAGGTTCCCTCTACCCACCACGCCACCAATGCCACATGGAGCAAATGGATTGCTCTCATCACACAGCGCGCCTGTATCGGAAAATTGAATCGCCCTGGGATTTTGGAAATAATCACAAACTGGCCAGAAGGTGAAAACTTTGGTCTCACTGATGAAGAAGAACAAGTGACACGTGCTGAAGAAGCTCCACCGTACAACCAACTGCCATCAGAAGACACACGCTACGCTCTTTTCACCGACGGTTCTTGTCGCATCGTAGGGATGAAACGAAAGTGGAAAGCAGCCGTATGGAGTCCCACACGACGGGTTGCCGAAGCTACTGAAGGAGAAGGTGGATCAAGCCAACTCGCTGAACTCAAAGCTGTTCAACTAGCCCTGGACATTGCTGAAAGGGAGAAGTGGCCAAAGCTCTACCTCTACACTGATTCATGGATGGTAGCCAATGCTCTGTGGGGATGGTTAGAAAAGTGGGAAAAAGCTAATTGGCAACGTAGGGGAAAACCAATCTGGGCTGCTGAAGAGTGGAAAAACATTGCTGCCCGAGTAAGAAAGCTGGTTGTGAAAGTCCGCCATGTAGATGCTCATGTCCCCAAGAGTAGGGCTAATGAAGAACACCAAAACAACAGGCAGGTAGATCAGGCTGCAAAGATAGAAGTGTCACAGGTAGACTTGGACTGGAAACACAAGGGAGAGTTGTTCCTAGCTCGATGGGCCCATGATGCCTCAGGCCATCAGGGCAGAGATGCCACCTATAAGTGGGCACGAGACCGAGGGGTGGATCTGACCATGGACAGTATCTCCCAGGTGATCCATGACTGTGAGACATGCGCTGCGATCAAGCAGGCCAAGCGGGTGAAGCCCCTGTGGTATGGTGGGCGGTGGTCCAAATACAAGTATGGGGAGGCCTGGCAGGTTGATTACATCACACTGCCTCAAACCCGCCAAGGCAAGCGCCATGTGCTCACAATGGTAGAAGCCACCACAGGATGGCTGGAGACCTACCCTGTGCCTCACGCTACTGCCCGGAACACCATCCTGGGCCTCGAAAAGCAAGTCCTTTGGAGGCATGGTACCCCTGAGAGAATTGAATCTGACAATGGGACTCATTTTAAGAACAGCCTTATTAACACCTGGGCTAGAGAACATGGCATTGAGTGGGTGTACCACATCCCTTACCATGCACCAGCTGCAGGCAAAGTGGAACGGTGCAATGGATTGTTGAAAACCACTTTGAAGGCACTAGGTGGGGGAACTTTCAAAAATTGGGAACAGCATCTAGCAAAGGCCACCTGGTTAGTTAACACTCGAGGTTCCACCAATAGAGCTGGTCCAGCCCAATCTGAATCCCTGAATACAACAGATGGAGATAAGGTCCCAGTAGTGCATGTCAGAGGTCTGTTAGGAAAGCCTGTGTGGATAAATTCTGCCTCGAGTGCAGACAAACCCACCCGTGGGGTGGTCTTTGCTCAGGGACCTGGTTGCACATGGTGGGTAATGCAGAAAGACGGAACAACACGTTGTGTACCACAGGGAGATCTGATTGTTGTGTGAAATGCTTGTATACCCCTGCTTGCTGATTGTCACTGTCACTGTTCGTATATAGCTGTGTATATATATATATGTATTAATGTGTGTGTAGAATTAGAATATCTTAGTTTGGGCATTGAGCCAACAATATGGGATAAGGGGTGGAATGTCTTGGGGTGACGTTATGATGTGTATCCCATATCGCTGCCTATGCCCAAAATTAATTTTTGTGCCTTTCTGTGCCTCTAAACTGAGCCTGAGAGGGGGAAGGAAAAAACTGAGCAAAACTTTTTCAGGGCAGTTTGCAGCTTGTTCAAGGTCACACAGAGATAGCAGGTTTTTTTTTCAGCTGCGGGAGGAGAGCGAGGAAGCACCCGGCTTGCTGCTTTCCAGTCAGCTTTTGGCCAGTTGTTTCAGCTTCTTGTTCTCCGGAGAGAGAGAGACTGAGAGTTGGACTTTGTTTTTCCTTCTCTGGAATTCCGGATTTTCTCCCTTTTATACTGGACTGTTTTCTTCAACCTCAGAGCACATCGGGAGGACTTTCCACCGGGCACAGAGGGCCTGGCCCTGGCCCAAGCCCCAGCGCCGAGGAGACCAAAGGGAGGACTCTTAACACTTTCCCAGGTTTTTTTTTTTCCCTCCACAGTGAAACATTTTATTATTTAGCCTTATTTTCCTTTTCCTGTGTGTTTGGTAAATAAATAGTTTTATCTTCTTCACTTTCCTTCGAGGAAAATTTATTTTTTCCCGAACCTGGGGGGGGGAAGGGGTAGCTGTGCCTTCTCTCAGAGGATATATTTCTAAATTTGGCCAAACCGGAACAGTACCCCAGAATGTGCAGGTGTTTAAATTATTGCTGTGTAATAATTTTCTGAGTTTACTACGATCACAGTACCACTATCAAAAACACCAAACCCATTAGAAATCAACAGTCACGTATTCTATCCCATGCTTTGACTGTGGATGTATCATTGAAGTCATAATTGGGAAAGGGAAAGAAAGTAGTCCCTTGGAATAGGAAATAATACTTATCTACTCAAACCCACTGAAGGTACAAATGGCAGTGATAAGGGTGAATTAAAAGAAAATGAAACTTCTGGTGTTCTGCTTCTTCTCCCTGCAGATGCAGCAGTGGGTGGTGTAGAACAGTTTATGGAGCTGTGGATATGCACTTTTTTTATGCAGTTCACAGAAATTTAAATCAAGTTTTAGAGGTTTGTTTAAGCTGAGGAGGTCCACCTGCAAGCTGAAGACCAGACAAACTGTAGCCTGCTCCGTCATAAAGTGAATGTGTGAGCTTTTGTATTTTTATATTTTGTTGTATGGTTGAAAATAATGGGAAGCAAAAGAAGCCCATCCGCTGTGGACTTGGATTGCTGAAGATCTTGGCAATGCAGGCTCATTTGCTCAAGGATCACGAAGAGCTATATTGGCTTTACAGAACAGAGATGTGTGTATTCTTGCCTTCTATCATTGTAGCCCTCCTTACTCTAACAGGGATGAGTCTTAAGAAATAATGGGATAAAAACTTAAGCTCCTTGGTTTTGAGGTTTTTTGGTGATTTTTTGGTTTTTTGGGTTTTTTTTTCCTTTATTTTTTTTCTTCATGCTAAATATAGTTCTTCTTCCTTTATATACAACACAATTAAGGTTAAAACTTTCTTTTTTGTGGGGAAGTTATGTGCCAAAATTTATCAGTCGGGCTAGGTCTTCGTTCTCAGGTGTCTGTATATTTATGCTATTTAATCCTCTTGCACATTGAGCTGCCATGGAACAAATTGTGAAGACAAAGAAAGGTTTGGGCTTTGTATAGATATTGCAGGCTTGGACATCTTTCATTTATCTCTAATCCACTGTTCTGGAAAATATGAAAATTCTCATAAAGTCTGTTATTACATTGAGAAATTCATTACACTGAGTTATGAAGCTCTACTGACCGCTGTGACAAATTTGGTTCTCCAACTTTATTTTATGGATAAAGACTACATGTAAAATCATACATGTTCCCAAAAGGATAGTGCTAGTGCATGTTTAATATTAATGCAGAAAAGCTGTTAATTGCAAAGTATAAAAAGGAATATCATGAGCATTTGCAGATGCTTTGCTGAGAGTTAAAAAAGAATAGTATGCCAGATTCCTTCAAGAAAAAAAAGGAAAGGTTAATTTTTTATAATAATCTCTAATGTTACTCATAAATTTTCCAATTTCTCTGCTACTTAGCTACAATACATTATTTAGAACATAAAAGGTATTAATTTGAAAGACTGATCTCTAGATAAGCCAGCTTTCCTTTTTAATAGACCATTTAAAGCACAGGGTGCCTTGCAAGAGTTTTGCAGATAATATTTCTTATTGCATTAAAATAATTACTTATTTCAGATTGTGTTATTCCAGACATTTGTACTCTGAGGAGGAGTACATGATAGGATTTAGACTTCATATGTGATGATACGGCACCAGGTTCCCAGGTGGAAAATCTGGATTTCTTCTGGTAAATTATTTGCTTTAGTTCTTAGTATTTATGTAGTAAAATACTGCATGCCATGAATGTGTCAAACCTTTTTTATGTTGACTGTCATTTGGTTTAAAATGTATCCCCCCTTAAGCATTTCTTCTTTACTTCCTTACAAACATGAATTAAAAATGTTTTCTTGTCTACTAGCTGTTTTTCCTCTGCTTTAAGGCATATTTATCCTTAAATGTGGAAACGAGGGCAGGATGTTATATTTGCTTAATCATAGATGCTTCAATCAGACAAGCATGATTTTTTTGCACTTGTGCATTTGTGTTTAATTTCAAGAATATAGACATTACAAAATTACCCTCTTTAATGAATAATACCTGAACAAGAAAGCAAAACTAGTCTCTGTCAAAATCATAATTCTGAATTCTTAAGGAGGTTGCAAAAATTGGTGTTGGTTCATACTCCCAAGAAAGTTTCAAGTATAGTATTTTTCTGTAGGTACATGAATCTCAGTACCCTATGCAAATAAAACTTCTGTGAAGTCTTCAGTTATCAAAAGTTTGCTAAATTGAGTTACTCTAACTGCCTTCTTAAATAGTTTCCTATTTGGAAGACAGTGGTTACATGCAGGTATTAAAGCATCCTTCATCTTATTTTCATTTGGTATTACTGTGCTTCAAATCCAAAAACTTGTTGGCATTTGCTGCCTGTTTGTGTCTCATTTCCGGAGCTGACTCGTCTTTCCTGAGGAAGATCTTGACCAATGACTGGCACTTAACTGGATCTTCAAGATTCAATGGACCTCTATGCTTTCTGATATCCCTCTGCTTCCTTATGATGTCTAGCATAGGTAGTTGAAGACTGGCCAACACTTTTTTCAGGGGAAAAATAACATATGAAAGGATGATCCAGTTTACTGGAGTCTTTCATGTGAAATAGCCATGTAGGTTTTAAGAGTAATGAATTTCTTGAATGTCCACTTATTCAGTAAGAACGAAAAATTAGTATTTCTGTAAGAAATTGCACTCAGTTTGGGGCCATCTGTGTCCTATGAAATAGAAAATGCTTTAAGATCAAACATTACTTTTCTCATTACAACTGCAAATACAGGGCAATAGAGGAAGGTGCTGTATTGCACTTTTTAAATATATAAACTACATAACACAACAGGCATTTGCTTAAGGTTAAGCCAAATCTTGGCATTTAATGCTCTTTTTATACTGGCATTTACTAGGACACGGTTGAACATGGTGTTT
This sequence comes from Aphelocoma coerulescens, assembly GCF_041296385.1. NCBI lineage: Eukaryota > Metazoa > Chordata > Aves > Passeriformes > Corvidae > Aphelocoma > Aphelocoma coerulescens. The sequence goes on along the minus strand of NC_091015.1, from coordinate 115,744,263 downwards.
TTTGGTTTTACCATTTCTTCTCTTGAGATGCCCTTTCTGCTAGAAGGATGTGAAATCAGCTAAGTTATACTGTCACAAGAATCATTATATGGAACAGCACCTCTCTCTCTCTCTCATTCTCATGCATTTAAAGTAATATGCAGGGATATCTGACCCACAGAAATTTGTTCTGTCTATTACAGGTGGGTAACTCACAGTGATGGAAGTTTCCTTGTGGTGTGCCATTGGCAATAGATACCAGGGAAGGGTAGGTTAATCTGGTTGCCTGCACAGCTGATTCTGAATTAAAGCAGAATGTTAGGTTTTGCTGCTTTTCCCCCCCATTCAAAATTAACTTGTCTTTCCACATTTATATCACAAATAAGTGCTGTGTTTGTTTCTCCCCTTGACTTCCTTGAATGGGTCTCTGTATTAAGGATCTTCAGTGTTTGTTCCACTTACAATGATGGGGATACTAGAGCTTTGATTATGGCACTAGATAGTGTATTTTAACATTATAAGCAACTTAAGCATATGCCTGGTTATGATGTAAGCTGTGTTATGGAAGGAAAATTTTATATGTAATCACTCTTGCAGCAAAGTAGAAAACAATAAAGTCAAGAAAGGACATCTGGAATCATGTTCTCTGGCCAGTGACCTTTACTTTTTCAAAAAGGAAGTTGATGTACTTCTGAAATATATCAACAGCTTCCAAGTAGGGTTGATATTGCTCAATGCCCTTTCCAGGCAGGGCTAAGGGTTACTAAGTTTTGTTACTGGTGTAGTACCAACTCTGTTTATAAAAAACACTGTATTTGATATGTGCTCAGTAATTTAAAGTGCTGCTAGGATGAAAGTGGCTCTGGATGAAGGTAGGCAAAATGCTTAGTGTTACTGGAAGATCTTGAAAAGAGAAGGTATGAGAGATACAGTAGTCCAAGCTCAAAAGGTCATGTTTTTGTCGGAGAGAAGCAAAAGTATGCAGTAGCAGGAGATGGAGGATGTTAAATACAAGGGAAGTTATTTTAAGAGGAGAATTTTGAGGGTTTTTTTCTATGTTATTTTGAACAGGCATTTTTTTCTTCTCATATCTTTGATGCCAAATTTGTGTCCAAACCATCCTTTTTTTTCACAGAAGGAATTCACATACTTGGCATACAATGGCTACAGAGCAGATTTGAAGCACATGGCATCTTGTACATACAGTTGAACTGAGTTTTGGTAGTTGCTACAAAATTTAGCAACTCTTGATTCTCCTCCCTCATGGGGTTCCCTTGGTGGCTTATGTTCTCTTTCCACTAACTCTTTTGCCTGGCATACTGGCAGTGTCATCTGCTTCCTTCTCTGTCTTCAGAGAGCTGAACTGTTGAGATATAATTAGCAAAATGTAGTGGGTGGAAGATGGAGCTGTGTCAGTGCTTTGGATGGTTGTCAGGAACATGTTTCTTTTTTTTATTTTTTTTTTTATTTGTAAGGAACACTGTAGTGTACTTTGAAGATCGGTTCAGATGTAGAAGTAAAATATGGATAAAACAACAAACTCCAATCTGTGAATTTAAAGGGCACAGGAACACAATAGACATATTTTGGAGATACACAGTTTAAGCGGAGAAGAATTCATAAATAAACGTACAGGCTTTGAAATACTCAGTTTCTATTGTTGGGTTATTATTTCCACTGCATCTTGAAAGGAGTAAAATGTGCTGTAAAAACCAGTAAATGTGCTGGAAACAAAGAAAGCTATAAAAATTCTACTTTAAAGGCCAAAACTTGTTACAAGGCGCCAGTATAGTGAATGGCTAATTTATGCATAAAGACTGAATTGTGTTTTGCAGAATGTCTTTTGTTCTAGTTTATCTCTTCATACAGTAGTCCTCTAATCATTAAATATAGTTTACTTATGCTGGAAGACAAAGTACTGTGTGTTTACAAATCTGCACAATGATCTTGAGAGGAAAGAATGTGTAGTCCTATTGTATTCTTGCAAGTGCCTTTTTCATCTTTGGTCATGACTAAAATTCACTGTGGACAAAAAAAAATAAAAGAAAGGGTTTTTGCATATTCTTGGGGTTTTTTTTTAGTATGTGTACAATGAACTATTTCTTGGCCAACAGGATTTTCAATAAAATGGTATATAATTGTTTTAAATGGTCCCCATATATTCCACTGTGTCAGAAAATAGTAGCTAGAATTATGAGTCAGGTTTTTGTTCCTGAAACAATGTTGTACTTCTCAAACTAGAGCAGGGTGCTCAGAATGGTTTGGGTTTGGGCTGCACAACGTAATTTGTATGCTGCTGGGAAAAAGAGGATCTGCCCTTACCAGAATTTAATCTCAAGTGCCTTAAAAATTTAATCACTGTAAAAATCAATATATAAAGGAGTTAGTCAATATTTCGCAAAGCTTAAAGGAAGTTTGGAGTTACAAGATTTTAATGAATTATTGAATGGCACTTGCGGGAGAGAGATTTAAATGAACTAAAAATACTTTTCCTTTCTTTTTTTTGTGGAGTGCGTTGCTCTGTTAAGAGAAGCTTAAAGTATCCTAAGGCTGAAAGACTGTTTGTGCAGAAGTCACTTACCAGGCATGGTTTGCCCCAGAATTATTTGGAATGATCATATTATAAATGCATAGACTTTCAGGGCTACATGTAAACCGCATGCCATCTCATAAATTATTCATAGTAGCCCACAGGTATAATTATTCAGAGAAGTGAAAATGAAGGAAATTACTTCCTATTAATGTTTGCTTATTCAGATAAATATTTTACTTATTTTTATTGAGATTTTAATCCTAAATTATCTGAGTCGGCTCACACAATATATGTGTACTTTGCAAGCATTGTCTTGTGATATAAAACCATGAAAGATGCATGAATCTTTCATGTTTCTCTTTCTTCACCAAATTACGTACTTTATTTCACTCCTCTTAGTTGTGTTTTCAAACAACAACTTCCTCCTTGATTTCAGGTGCAGAATACAGACTTGCCATATTCCGACACGAGCTTCGGTGCATTACAGGATTTAAGAAGGGTGCCGAGGTTGATGAAAGTGGCTCTCTCCAAGCTGCCATGTATAAAATATGAGTGCCGTATATGGAAAATAAAAGGCCACTGCATGAAAGAATGTCAAGGAGAGCAAAACTGCTTTAGGTCTTATTCTGCAAACAGGAATATGTTTTTGCTAATTTGAGTAATCCCGTTGAATCAAATAATTCATGTTTGGTGTTTAAGGTAAGGACTCAATCCTCCAACCTCTCTAGAACAAGTGTGAAATTTATTACAGCTCCTTCTCTGCTTTGCAATAGCTGGAGTAGGCAATGTCCATGTTGCCTCTCAACCATTGTAAAAAGCATAACAGGAAAAGAGAATAATTATCTATATTTTTTTCTTTTTTTAAAAATTAATTTTGGACACTATTTTGTGATTTTTATAGTGTTTCTGTGAATGACAGAAGCCTTGAGTTGTCATAGTTTTTTCAAGTATGACAAAGGGCTAAAACTAATTTTTATATCAATTCCATTGTCTGCTCTTTGCTTCTTTTGAAGCGTTGTCTTCTATTTGTTGTTAGAGCAGAGTATGGAAAGTAAGTCCTTCCATTAACATAAAATCAAGCACCCCAACTCAGTCAAAAGAACAAGGGAATTGAATTATTTCTTTTGACTTCATGTGTTGAGACCAGACAATATGTGTAATTTCAGTTGTTTTAGCTTTTCCAGTTGATAGTGGCAAGAGACTTCTTGTAGGGTCACACATCTTATTTTTCCTTGGCTGCCTTCCTTAGTATGGGGATGAAATAGCTTATACAGTTACTGTCTACTCTTTATTATAGAGAGGTTGTAAATTACTAACTTAAATAATGGCTTTTAGAGAGCTGAGAGACAGTGAGTGGTTTCATTGGTATTTTTGCAGTTCAAGCCATTGGGAATCCTCTTCAGATACCATGCTGCTGCTGCTGCATGGCGTCAGCACCACTTTCATTACTAGGCTCCTATAAAGCAGAAATAGGTGGTCTTTGCTTTTTCTTGATCTGTCCCTGATCCCTCCATAGCTTGACTTAAAATGCATGTAATTCTGTATTTTGATGAAAAAACTTCTCTTTGCATGTTAGTATCTACAGAGATTAGTATGTAATACAATAACTCTGGAGGGTCTCAGTATCAAAGATATCAAATTAGTAATGATATATAATGGTCTTGGAAAATAGGACAAGGGATAACGGCTTTAAACTAAAAGAGTGTAGGATTACATTGGATATCAGAAACTAGAAAAGTTCTTTCCTATGAAGGTGGTGAGGCACTGGAATATGCTGCCAAGAAAAATTGTGGATGCCCCATTCCTGCAAGCGTTCAAGACGAGGTTTAATAGGGCCCTGAGCAATCTGGTGTAATGGAGGGTGTCCCTGCCCATGACAAGGGGGTTGCAATGAGATGATCTTTAACGTTCCTCACAAGTCAAACTATTCTATGATAATTAGGTTTGATCAGTTGCAGTTGATACATGTTGGTCTATAAAAATGCTTACCTGTGAATTTTAAAATTCTGAAACTATTCACTTCAGTAATTTTAATCAAAAGCTTCAAAAGAAAAAAAAAATTGATACTCAGAAGTAGTCATCTTGCTGTAGTCCTTATTTCTTTGTGAACTGCAGCAGTCTTGGTTTAGCAGAATTAGAATTGCATGTCCTTTCTTGGGGAATAGGGTTGCAGTAGGAGGGCTCCAGATGCAATGGTGCATTTCAGCCACGATGGGTATTAGGTAGGGTAGCACTGCATCATTGAAACCAGCAGCTCCCGCAAACTTTGACAGAAGAGAACATAAATGAGGATGAAGAAAGACCGTGTGATAGAAATCCATCTGCTCTTACATCTTTACCTCATCAATTATGAACTCCTTGTGTTTCATTCAGGGACTTTAACAGCCCCTCACAATACATCTTCACCCTGAGCTGTCTTCTCTCATTCACACAGATGAGCTGGTGCCAGCTTCCATCATCAGATGAGTAAAACTGTGGATGTCAGTTTGTGTGGCAGTTTATCCATCTATGTTCACTCCATAAACCTCATTGTCAGTAGATGGCTGTCATCAAACTTGGATATGAAAATGTGGATGTAAATAAATCAGTCAGAGAATTTCCTGCTGGCAGTGAGATTCAGATACTTTTTGTAGAAATATCTTCAGACTCCTGGATCCCTAAGTGAGTTGACTCAGATCCACTAAATTTTGCAAACATGAACCTCTGGGGAGCAGACAGTCTGTTCTGGTCTGGAATACCACCAAGGTATTCTTGCCACAGTATTTTTACATACTGTGGCAAAATACTTGCCACAGTATTTTTACATTTCACTTGTATGAAACCAAACCCCAAAAAATTACCATTAACACTATGAACAGGGTCATGTTTGCACTGTGTGATGTTACCAGACCAACACATGGAGGATGGAGCCAGGGCTCACACTGGAGAATGTCTGATTCTCAGCTCTGCTATCCCTGAGCAGTCTTTGCCAAATGGTACAGAATTCTGCCTTCTCATCTTCTTTCATGACCTTTAGCTGATTTTTTCTCCCCTTCCTTTGTGTATCACTCTGTTCCCTGCACCATCTCCTTCTTCCACTCCCTGTTTTATCATTTTCTTTATTTCTGTATTTTGGGGAAGGCTTGATCTTAGCAGAGTTTGGTTAACGGTGTCTGTGTTTGAACCGTGTTGAGTTTCAGCATTTGAGGGCTGTTCACATTTCTCCTGGAGGTATAGGTGGAAGAAGGATAGAGTCAACCTGGCATAGTTGGATACTTGATATATCTGTTTTTGTTACCAAATGTTGGAGTTTTTTCTGGCATCAGGACTTGTCAAATTGTCCATTTTGAAAGGTGTTTTGAAGAATTCCCAGTATTTAAGTCATAGGCTGCTATTGAGGATGGTGGTTATTGAACAGGGACTCCATGACTGTTCTTCCTCTTTTGCTTAAGCTGATACTGTGAAGGGTATGAGTAAAGTGATTTTTCTTGAATTTATGATATCTTACTTTTTTGTACTGTTTCCTCAAGTCCACATTAATCAAATGTCTTACTTCTGTTTGATTTTTCCCTGGGTTGCTCAGCATTTTACAAACTTCTCTGTAAAACATTGGAAATGTGAAATGTGCAACTATATTAGGACGTAAAGAAAAACTTATATGTGCAACTTAAAAAAAATTCAAGAACCTTGATTAGAACACATTTCTAATTTTAGGAAAATAAAGATAATAGTTACTCAATTCTTTTCCTTAAATGAAAACCTTTAGGGGAAAGCAAAAGATTTTTTAAAAATACATGGCATGGCAACAGTTTTTTAGATTTCTCTAAACTTTAATGAAATGTGAAAGTTCATCCTTGGGCATTAAAATCTTATTGTGCCTTGGTCCAGTATCTCTCATTTGTCCACTTCTTTTTCTTTCCTCTTCACTTTCAAGTGATCACGTGCACCAGCTAAATGTCTGATAAATCTCCAGGCAAAGCTGGGTTGACTTGTGTGGAACTGACTTTAAAAATATTTGATGGAACATTGCTTCAGTCTCTGAATACTTGTCAGCTTAGATTTATTACAGCTGCTCCCACTACAGAGATATGCACTTTGGTCCTTAGGGATCTTTCCCTCTCTTTTGCTGTGTAGTCCCAGCTATTGCAGTGTCACAGTCGATCAATTATTCACTTTGACACTTTCGAGTCCAGCAGAACATTGGGTAGAGTAACATCACCATAACTTCTGGATTATTTTTCTCTTGGATGTAGGGGTGTGTGGGGGTTTTTAAGTGAAAGCCCTTTTTCATTGATGGGGTTTACTGTTTGCTTGTTTGTTGGGTTTTTTCAAGGGAATGGGTGGATGCCACATTTTATTCATTCAGGGAAAAAACGTTGCAGTATCTTCTGAAGTTTCCCATAGTGCGTACTGTGAAATAAGTGCGTCAAGTATCAGCAGTTTTCCTTAATAGATACCTTTTCTACATGTGTATTTCATGTAGCCCGAGTTTCTGTATGCAGAGGTGGATAGCTGTATATGGCTGATGTGGGAATAGGAATGCTAAGAGATGACTTTGGAAGGTCATTAATAAATACATCGATCTTATGAAATTATTGTCTTAGGGATAACCTGTCCTTTATTTTCAGCACTTCCAACAAGAAATTTGGAGTTTGTATAAAATTACAGCTGGCATGACCTATTTCTATAATGTGTAAATTAGATATTCCTAAAGATACTTTTTGACCATCTGAAAATATCTGTAATTAAGTGCACTCTAGTATCAGCAGGAAAAAATAATTTCACTCAAATAAGTGAAGCATGTCCTTTCAATGTTATAAGCAAAAGTGGTGGCTTAGTTACACATCTACTATTGATTATAACACTGTGACTAAATTGTTGTTTAAAAAATCCACACCAAAAAAACCCCAACAAAACTCCACCATAAAACAAACTCTACCACGCTTCTTAAAAAAAATGAATGCTGCCAACATATAGAGTGGAGTCAATTTGAACTGATAATAAATCAACAACAATTTTAATTAAATTGGAAACCTTTGAGCAATTTGACCAGGAGAAAAATTTACAGCCTATGTATTACCATATTTGTGTCTCAGGTGGTTTGATAAAAACTTCAGTAGTCAAGGTTAAACATGCAGTAAGCATATTTATTGCTCTCAGTAACATAAAAAAGTATATTCTCTAATGTCTTAAATGGAAATATCGTTTAAGATTTCAATCAGCATGTCTCACCTGCCCTCAGGATAAAATCTTTCCCCCTCCTTTTCCCTACATATGTACAGGAAAAGTGTGGGTCAAAACTGAAGAACCTTTTAGTGTTAGTGGTCAGCTGTGCTATTTAAAGTTCTTCTGAGTGGAGCCCTGTAGAGCTGGTCATTTATCACTTTAGAGTGGACTGAGTTAGCACTGTGAGGTCAGTTAAATGTTCCTTCAAGAATTTTCTTCTAAGCTTTGGGGTAAAAGAATAAAACTTGACTTGTTACCAGCCCTTGTCAGAGGAGCTGCAGTTGACAGACTTGAAACTGGTTGTGATCCTGACACACAGCACCAAGCCATCCTCTGCTTTATGAAGAATTGAGATTTAGACTGACCCACTTTTCCTTTATCTAACAAATTCCAGGTTTGCTCTGTTCAAACAGAACTGACTGAAAATTCAGTTTCCAGGAGAAACTAGGTGAGTTTGTTCTGGAGGCAAATTATTTTGATTGAAATATGTTTTTGTATATTTTCCTCGAGGTATTTACTTGATGCTGCAGACTTTTCTCTTATTAATAAAAGAAGGAATACACAAAAAATATGTAGTAAATTACTTTTTTCCTTGGCTTTTACTGAATGAATGTCTTGAGCAAATATGATGAATGAAAGGATTTCAGCCCACAAGAGTAAGGCTGAGGTGAGATGGTAGATAAGGAATCAGATCTTGCATACAATCTGTAAAGCTGCAAGCAGACAACATCAATGAGGAATGGAAATGGAGGAAAAGGACCAGTTTTAGCAGTCTTGTACAGTAAACTTTGTTATATGAATTCTCAGTTCTCTTAAGGGAGGGCAATTGTTACTAGAACATATCTATTATCTCAGAGGAACTTGGTGGGAGGAGAGTGGATGATCCATAAAGTAACTGAACTATTTATTTTTATAAAACACTAATAATATCACCTAAAAAAGGTAGTGGCTACCTGGCAGTTGGAATTTTATAGTCTGAGGCTCTGGTTGTTGAAGGACCTGCAGCATCCTATGCAAAGTCCACTCCCACTGTTGACTCAGAGAACTGAGCACGCTCTGGGCTGGAGCGGTCATTTTGGCCAGGATACCCAGCACAAGCCTAGGAAGTGCTAATTTACTCCCTGGAAGTGGGTGAGTGGGCTGTTTAGTGTTAGCATGTTCTCAGTGGTGAGCATTAAGATAATTGTCACCATACTTTTTCCTGCTTCCTTCAGCCCACAGTTACTATTTTAGATAGGTATTGAATCAAACCCTTGTATTGGCTCTGAGAATAAGGCATGGGATTTAGTCTGTTCCCAGTCTTCGTTGCTTCTGTGCTGTGAAGTGGTTCATTGTCCTTGAGTGACAGGTCCCTTAGGTTCTCTGCTGTATGAAATGCACTTCTCATGAGTATTTCCTACCAGCATTAAGAGCACGCTTAGCTGATGTGCTGTGTCATGTTTACATTTTACTGCTGTCTCATTTTTTCCACTAAGTTTTAATTGAAACTTCAATGCTTACAAGATTATTTTAATCTATTGAATATTTTAGTAGACTTTTAATTTTGGGAATGTAAATTTGTGCTTTAAAGTTGATTCATTTTATTCTCTTGACTGAGTTCAAGTTGCTGTTGAGGAACAGGCTCCCAACCACTGGATAACCTCTCCAGAGTGTAGGATACTTCCTGTGGTCTTCCATACTCATATTATTAGGCTGGAAGTTCTTAACTGGGTTCAGTTATTTCCTTCATTTTTAAAGAAATCCAACTTGAAATATTTTGTTCCTCAGTGTTGTCTGTTTGGGGTTTTTTTGTGTTGTTTTTTAATTCTCTCAAAACTACCTGTGAGAGCCAAATGTCAGGCTTAGCTTCAACCACAAATAGTTTGTGACCCAGGTGTGGGGTATAGGTATGGAAGAAAATATTCTTGTCTAAATTAGTTATTTATAAGAACAAGCACTTCCTAAGTTTTGAAGAGTGCAGTGTAGATTTGATTGTGTCTAGAAACTTAGTGAAACACTTCAAGTTTGAAGTTCTTCTAAATACATATGGTTTTTTTAGTATCTGTGACTGAAATTATTTTAAAATTACTATTTCAAGTCATTAAAGGGTTTATGTATATAGTATTATTAACTATGATCAACTTATTTCAGTTGTTCAGATGAAGTTGGTAGTCAGCCAAGAGGAATGATGACAGAAATTTTTGAAGTGTTCTATTTGTCAGTAGATAATCAGCATTATAAAGGCAGAATTTTGGTGTGAGAAGCCAGTGCTCAAGGCTTCTTTGGATATGCTTTCAAGGTAAGCTTAATTAAATAATAATTCATCTGCTCTATGTGTAACACAAAGATCTAGATCTCTGTGCTGCTATTTTCTGTAAAGAGTTTGTTTACTGTTCATGGTTACACCTGCACTGTAAGTTTCAAATGCTTCATGCCTGTTTTAAAATCATGATTAGGTAAACAGTTCTGGATTTCACACACAGGCTGAGCCAATGTTCATATGGTGTGTTGTTCAGAGACAAGTACTGCGTGAATGCTGCTTGGCTAATCAAAGTGACTGAGTACCTTGTTGTTAGCTTTCACTTTGAACCTCATACCTAATTTGCCCGTTTCAATTAACACCCTGCACACCCCCATGATAAATAACAGTATATGTGAAGTCTTGTCTAAACAGTTTCATTAAAAAAGAAAGAGCCATTCATTTCCCATTCCATTTATTTCCCATTCCCATCAGTTGAAGGTCTGCCCTTAGCTTTCAGATGCCTGTTGAAGAACAGATGCTGAAGTATCAAAGCCCTCTCTTCTAGATGCTGGAGGGCTTTGTCCATGTGTTCATACTAGTTATGACATTTATGGGTAGAATCCTTTCCATCTTTGTCTGTGCCCCATCTTCCAGGGGCTACTTCCCCTGTATGCGGCTCTGGTGAGGCCACACCAAGAGTCCCGTGTCTGGTTTTGGGCCCCTCAGTTCAGGAAAGAAATTGAGGGGCTGGCACAAGTCCACAGAGGGAAACAGAGGTGGTGAAGGGTCTGAAGGATAAGTCCTTTGAGGAATGGCTGAGGGAGCTGGGGTTGTTTAGCCTGGAGAAGAGGAGGCTCAGGAATGACCTTACTACTCCTTGCAACTACTTGAAAGGAGGTTGTAGCCAGGTGGGGGTTGGCCTCTTCTTCCAGGCAACCAGTGAGAGGGCAAGAGGACATGGCCTCAAGCTGTTTTGGGGAGGTTCGAGTTGGACATAAGGAGGAAATTTTTAACAGAAAGGCTGATTAGATACTGGAATGGGCTGCCCAGGGAGGTGGTAGAGTCACTGTCTGTGGAGGTGTTTAAAGAAAGACTGCATTGTGGCACTGAGTGGCACCTTACCAGGTGGTGTCCAGTCACAGGTTGGACTCGACAATCTCAGAGCTCTTTTCCGATGTAATCGATTATGTGGTTCTGTAATAATTGGGTGGATATTGCTGGGGTGTGTTACTTTGCTAACTTTTTTAGGTTATGGGGCAATATGCTATTAATACAGTTTCATGCCTTGGTTTTTTCTGCCATTCATTATGAGCCACACTGATTGTAGGTTGTCTGTTATCTCTTGAATGCATGATATAAAGACTGGTCTAATATACAACAAGTCAGCAGGGAGGCAGGTGCAGTTTTTGGCGTTTAAATTTTAAATAAATGGTCAGAATTAATTACCTGAAGTATTAAAGGAAAACAAGGAATGTAAAAATGATGGACTGCTTACCATCTTCCCCTGTGGCTTGTGCTTGTGAAGTAGGTGAAAAGTACTCTGCCACATAAAAGAGCTTCAGGATGGGCAGAACTCTAATTTTGTGCTTGTTCAGTGTGTTTTAAAATGGAAGGTGAGCCGAAGAGCTGTTTGGAAGATTGCTGCATGGTCAGTGGTGGACACTTAGGCAAAGGAGAGAGAATCTGTATTAATAGGATCAGTACAAAAGACCTCTGGCTTTCAGGACATCTGCTCTTCATTTTGTCTGATGATCTGGCATCTTTCATAATCTTTAATGTTTCAGTCCTCTAGACTGAAATATTAGACTTCCTCTAGACTTCCTCTTTCAAGGGAAGTGCTTCTACTGGTAGGTTTTTTTTCATCTGAAGCCAAGGTCTAAAGGACTAAATTCAAAATGTTTTCAAGGGTAATAGTGTCATCCAGAAAAGTAAGTTATGGGTATTTGGATATTTCAAAGTATGAAGAACCGTATACATTATGTAGGCTGCAGTGCTGAATCCAGTGTATGTACAGTTAGACTGGTACAAAGCTGCTTTTGCTGACAGTTAATTTCTCTTGCTGAGCACATATAGAAGTATATGTCAGGGCTTTTGCATTCACAGCAACCCCAGCAAAGCTTTCATCTCTGGTTTGCATGGAGAGCTTGTGGAAAGAATACTGCAGTGTGCCATGCTGAGCTGCAGGTTCCCAAGGGCCCAGTTGCACCCATTTGTGTGTTTATTCTCTGTACTCTTAGGAAATTCAGGAACAAGTGAGAAATTATGTTGATTGTACTGAAATAAAGATGTGGCTTATCCCTGAAAATGAGTTGCAGAAGCTAACTTACATGTTTAGTCAGCTAAGGATTCTTTGTGTACTTAAGTTCTTGCACATCTTTCACCTCTCTCCAAGACCCCAATTTAAATCCAGCACTCAGGGATATCGCACGGATTTGTACACTTGCTGGTGGATTGTGGTTCCATAAAACAATGAAAAGATTATGCTTATCCATGTTTATTCCATCTGTAACAGATGTAATATTAATAATATATTTTTTTACTTAAGTCTCTCAGCTATAATCCAGTGCAAATTAACTGAAGTTAGAAACAGTCTTTATTTTAGTATTTCAGAGCACTTCAGGAAAGAGAACACATCTAAGTGATTATTGCTTGTAGAAATACTGAGATAGGTACTTTCTTTTTTGCATATAACCTGATTTTCAGTGAAACAAAATCATGGTGCAACATGTTATTTCCACAGAGACAGGCTTGCTTTTACATTGACTGAAACGTAGTTTAGGTGGCATCTTTTTATTTTTTGTTATGCGGAATTTGGGGCTTCAAGTGTATAGTATTGGGTAGTGATAGATGCTGAGGAATGCTGTGGAAAATTCCCAGCTGTGGAGATATTTCAGTAGGTAAGTTGCTAGCAGCATTGTCTCTTGAAGCTTCCTACACCGTTCTCAATTTTATGGAATAGACATATGGGGAAGGGAAATGAGAGTGATACTGCCATTATTCCTAACTGACGACGTGGTCATCAGGTTAAGCGTGGCTAGCTTCTCACAAGTACTTTACTTTTCTAAGATTTTCACAGGTGTTTGTAATTGGAAAGCCTGAGGTATTGTGCTTGCACTCAGCTGGATTAGCAGGGTCAGATAAAATTGCTCCTTTTAAAAAAAAAAGTGAAGCATATCCGTATTTTTATCCCATAAGAATTATCAGTGAGTTTCTGTTTTGAAGTATGTGTGGAAGGAAATGTTGTCCACAAATGCACAAAATTTCTCCTCTGTTACTGCACTCACTGGTTAGACAGATCTTAGACATTAGCACAGACACACTCTATTAGGGTTAGCATAAACCATTTAATTACTGTCCTGAATTTCCAAATAGGTCTGTGGATAAATGTTTCACTTCGTCAGCAGCTGAAATGAGATGAAATGTAAGGACTGGTACAACAGCAACACAGATTTGTAACCCTGCAACAGTAGAATGCTGTTCTAGATTTATTGTTTTCGTTAGAGAATTGCCTTTATAAGTAAAAATTTAGGTATAATTTTGAATATGTCTCAAAAGAGTAATGGTACACTGGATATAAACAGCAAACAGCATTCCCAGTGTTTGTGTGCTCTGCTGACAATGTGGGTATGTTACTGCCTGCTTCTTTTAATAGGATTGCGTATATGTTTGGTGACTGCTTTAAAATAATCCTTTTTATTATTTTACAATATCATAATATTTCTTTTTAAATGAACAGCATGTATGCTTAACATGCATTTTTCAAGAGTCAACAATTTTTGTGAAAGCTATCGTGGTGTAATAGCATTGTATGAAAAGCTCCTTTTCTTCATAAACCCTTATATTTAATCCCTCAAAGCGGCAAGCAACATGCTGGCCAGAGAATTAACTTCAGATTGAAGATAAAGAAGGGGCCAAAGTTAATGACAGCTACAGAAAACTGAAAGATGTAATTCAAGTAGGAGAGTAACAGCTTGCAAAACAGGTTGCGATGTTTGCTTTATGCCGAATGACTGCTGCAAAAGAAAGTGAATTTCCTGTGCCTAGAGAAAACCACATTTTCTGGTAAATAGATTCCTAAACTTAATATTCCTGTGAACATGCGGTAAGTAAGTTAGATGGGTTATGTTTGGCATGGTACTGGCTAGCTATTTGACTTTAGAATATAAATGATAATGCTGTGTAATACTAAATTGATTACAATAGTCACACTTAAAGTTTCTGTATCATGTTATGAAATATTGAAACAGAAAGGAAATCTGCTCAAAGGGAAAAGTAATAAATCTTACTTGCAGTTAAAACTTAGAATAAAATATACTGTATTATTAAAAGTCAAATCAATTAAGATTTTCATTAATCTGACCATGCTCCCACATAAACACATAGTAAATATTCTGAAAGGTACAGGTATTAACCAATTATTTTCATTTATATTCCACTAAGTGCTTCAGTTTTTTATGAAGTGAGTTTCTGAAAATTGATGCCTCTAACTGTGCTAGGAGTTAGAGAAGCTTGGTCACACGAGGATTTACAACTATCTTGAAAATAAGAATTTCTTCATATGATCATTTGATGTCATCTGCTTGGGATAATATAAAATACTGTATGCATCTCTTAGCAGTCAAAATGTGAAAGACTTTTTCAGGTTTCTAGTGGGCATTTTAAAATAGGTGTTATTGTCATGTGGATGTAACAGGCAAACCCTGGGTCAGACATTATTTTTGGCCTGTATTCTGCCTCAGCATAATTCACAAAATTTCAGAATGTCTGAAGTTGGAAGGGGCCACTGGATGTCATCTTGTCCAACCCCTCTGGTCCAGCAGGGACACCTACAGCAGGCTACTCAGGGTCATGTCCACATGGCTTTTAAATATCTCCCAAGAGGGACACCCCACATCCTCCCTGGGCAAGCTGTGCCAGTGCTTGGTCGCCCTCACAGGAGAGAAGTGTTTCCTGGTGTTCAAAATCCAAGGTTATGAGACCTCTCCTTTGCCTCAGCTCAACCCTTTACTTCTGCCACAGACTTCCAGACTGAGAAGATTCAGGAGCTTTTTCAGTTTTTCTTGTCTGAATGTTTGTATTCACCTTTCACTTGTGCTGTCAGTCAGTGCTGCAGGAGACTGCTTTGTTACAGAAGATGTGCACCTTTGTCCTTACTTGAAGGTGCAGTTTTCCTGGCGTGGTGCTGCCACATTCCCATTCCTCCGGGTTGGATCATGTTCTGCACGCTCGCTGTGGGGGAGAACATTGCGAGGCTCCCTGCAGTAAACAATAGTTGTTCCTTAAAGCATAGTACAAGTACATAGTAAGTGTTCAGCTGGCATGGATACAACATTGCCAGGGTTCAAATAAATTACGAATTTTGTTTGGCGAATGTACTCGAAACCTGCTGGAAATATATAATGATGTAAACACATAACAACATTCAAGCAGTGCAGCTGTCAAGATATTTTCATGTGCAGAAAGACACTGCTAGTAATTCTTTGCATCACATTGCATTGAGAGTACAGAAACTTGGTTCAAAGTACTATTTATTCCATTGAGAACAGAAACAGGGGATTTATATCTTCATATTTTGCATAGGGTATCTGTGTAGTTTGCTAGAAAATACATAATAAATTAAAGCTTCCTTTAAAAATAACAATTAGAAGTAATATAAAAATGACATATTTTAATCATCATAATTGAAACCTCTTGGAGAATGGAGCCAATACAGTCTTGGGAGTTAAGTAGGGCAGTTTATTAAAACAAATGGAAGTGATCAATTCCAAGCTTTCCCAGTCTCAGCCTATATACTAGAGCAGGAATAAGCACTGCATAAGAGAACACTTTAATGACAGAATCCTCTTATCTCAGATACCAAGTAATAAAAAATAGTTATTATTGTCTGGATGCAGCTGGCTTAGCCTTGGCATTAAGTCCACCTGCCTTTTTAAAGAAAGGCCAGCTGGTAAAGAATGGCCACATGGGCCAGGAGGAAGAAGGCTGAGACTTTGTTTTGTGCATGCTCTCCTACAGGGTTCAAAAGGTAAAAGGCAGTAATGATGCTTTTGAAGGATTCATATTTCTTCTGTAAACTTCTGACACTGGCTTACTCAGTGCTTGTGCTTGAACCAGTTGCAAAGATTATAGCTGGTAATGGAAGATTGGTATGGTGTGTGTTTTTAGAAAAATCAGTGTCTTTTTATTAAGGTTTGTTGTGTATTACATGACAGCAAATAAAACTAGTCTCTCTGTCTCTGAATTAATAATGTTTTGATACTGTAAAAAACCCCTTGTTTGAGAAATATATCCTGGCATGGCACAAGCTACCTGTTTCTTTCTGAGGCATTTCAGAGTGGTGAGTGTTGGCTTCTCCCTAGAGATCCCTCTTGAAATGTTTAAGCTCTACTCTTAAGCCTTTTTGAAAGGAATCACAGATCAAAAGTTTTTTAACAGAAACTTCTGGCTGTAGAAATTGGTGTCTATCATAGCACTCAGTTACTTCACTTTTGCAGAATACAGTGGAGTTAACGTTTTATCTCTCATTACTTCAGCCTTTAGATCTCAATTAAGCAAAGTAGTCTAGCACAAGCATATTGTTATGTAGGCACTCCTGTCAAAATAATGATGTTCTTTAGATCCTAAGTAAGCACACTTTCATGTACCGTGTTAGTACTGTGGAAGGCTTTACTTGAAGAAGAGAGAGATCAAGAGCAAGTTCTTTAGCTGGAGGTAGTTCTCCTCTCAGAGAAGTCGCTGAAAATAGCACTGCAGAGCTATTTAAAATTATTTTTTCCACTCTGTATAGTAAAATACTCCTAACACATAGTTTATTTTCTTTCACAAAGAGCAGTCATTACAGTTTATCTTCCCATGGTTCGTCTTTCATTATGATGTAGTCAGCATAGATTTAACATTTTTATTTTGCATAGTGTGAATATTTCAAAACACAGGTCGATGGCCTAGGCTATAGGAAGACAAAGTTCTGTGCCTCTGATGTGCCACTTCCCGCTGCTGCTTCTAAGAGATTCAGTTTATCCCTTTCCATTGTGTACCTTGGGTCATGAGCATGGACAAAAGGGAAAGTTTGCCTTTGAATTTCATTTACCAACATGTCAGCTTGGTCCTAGGTCAGGAAATCATTCATCTGAGTCTTACAAAAGCCTGTACCAGTGCCCTCCCTGTTGGGCTTTCTGTCCTGTCTGTAAGGAGCTGACTCTTTTTGTAAGTTCAAATGTACTCAGGCAGAGGGTAATCGTCAGTGTCAGTCCTTTCCCGTTGACTGGTTCTAGGCTTCAGACAGACTCTTCTAGAAGAAAGCACAGGGAGTTTAATAAATCTGCACTATTAAAATACACATCTTTTTTTATTTCTGAGCTTGATGATTCTCTGTTTATAGTCAAAAAAAGCAGTGGTGTCTTAAAATCTAAAGTGTCTGTAACACCTACCTACCTGAACTTTCTGAATCATCTGAAGCATTTGATATATTTCTCCTAATGTCTCCCCAAAATACACTGTTCATGTTCTGCTGAAATCACTCCCTTCCAAGTCGTCTGAGCTTTTCTCAGTCCTTTTCTTTCACCCTGCCAGGAAAAAAAATGACCTGCCAAGTAATTAGCACAGTCTAGGTTAAATAAAATCACCTTATTTTCAGGACATTTCATATGCCTTTTTATGAATGACAGCACTGGCATCAATTCACCTCTTCCACTTAAATGCTGTAGTTCTGGTTAACAGGGTCATGTGATGGGCACATTGAGATGTTCAGAATCGCAGATAATGGTCCTCTGACTCCTTTTGACCTTCCTTCTCTCATTCGATAGGGCAAGCCCTGATTCATTCTTCTGAGATGTTAAAATGTTTTTTTTTGTTATACATAAATGCCTTTATATACTTCCTTATTTCTTACAAAACATAATTATTGCTTCACTAGTAAACTATAGGAATGAGATTTTGTCATGGATGGCCAGTTAGATACTGGTTTCTTGTTTGATCATTAACTGAATGTTGTGGTTAGACAAACATTTTGCTGACTTAAATGCCTCAAAATACTTGGAGAAGTACAAATGCATTAACTGTTTTGGGTGACCTTGAGTTTACAGAAGCACATCCAGTGTACTTTATGAGCTTTTCTAAGAATCTCTGGGTTTTTTGCTGTGTGAATGGGCAGCTGTATGTGCATCCACATATTTCTGTTCAAAACCCTTGCTTGTGCTTATGTAAACAAAATGTTCAGTGATGGGACATCGTTATTGTAATTGTGTGTTTTTATGAATGATTTTCAGTTATGCTATGAAGTGTCAGAATAACAATATGAGCAGTCATAATACTGTTTGGGAAACAGCCCATTTTTCATACTTCATGTAGCCTGTGGTGAAGTTCTTTCATTGCTTCATGTGCTGAAGTTTCTGGTTTATGTGATGAAAATGGTGGAATTCCATATTACAGCAAATATGAATAGCTTCTTGACTTTCATTGAGTAGACTTCAAATTATAATTCACTTAGGTTTTTACCAATTTAAGTGACTTTGGCTTAATTTCAGTCCTGCTAAAGTCAGTAGTTGAAGTGATTTTGCATTATTCTTACTTTAAAAAAGATTAAAGCTGGTTTGTGGTAATGGATAGATTCTAAAAGTTGCCTCTTAGTGGTGGGGTTTAATGGGCAGTCACAGTAATTAATATGTTTGTGTAATATGTCAGGTTTTATTGTGTGTAAAATACTGGAAAGCTATTGTCACATAGAAGGTGTCAACACTATTTCATAATTTATCTGAAGTAAAATAATGTTGGCAGAAATATTGGCATGACAACTGTAACAGCTTAAGACTGTGAGAAGTGTTTATTTTCAATTTAAATTTATTTCTAGAAATCAGCTCCTGCTTAAATTCCCTTCTGTGTGTCCCATACAACATTGACAGCGCTACTAATATTTGAGATTTTGGGCATTGGCAGTAGTTGTGTAGTGATTCATTTACTTTATTGTTAGTGATGACATTTAATGTGATAATTTAAAAAGCTTGTGAGAACTGTATGAGCTTATGATGACTTCTTGAGCATTTATAATATAACTTCCAGAATCTTCATTCTGTAAGATCACATCTGCAAAATTCAAGCTTTTTGGATGCAAGTTGTTTAACTACATTTTTCCCTAAGGACTTTAAATGTTCTATGTAGTTGATGTGATAGTATCTTAAGTAAAATAAGTATTCTTCTTCTAACTTGTCAGGTTAGGAATTTTGCTGTGCATCTTTCTTCTCATATCTTGTTGGCAACAGATCTGTTGTGTAAAGTTGGGTTTTGATTCTTTGGAGCAAGAAAGATTATATTTTATATGCTGTTACATGATATTGATAACAGTGGTAGTCATATATATGTGTATATATTGTACTTTAAAATGCATTTTATTAGGCAGAAAAGTGAAATATACTGTATAACTGATAGTTTTTTCGTAGAATACTGTATTTCCGTATTTTCCCTGTTTATGCTAATGAAGTGATGGCTT
Source organism: Aphelocoma coerulescens (assembly GCF_041296385.1). NCBI lineage: Eukaryota > Metazoa > Chordata > Aves > Passeriformes > Corvidae > Aphelocoma > Aphelocoma coerulescens. The sequence goes on along the minus strand of NC_091015.1, from coordinate 115,724,844 downwards.
TGTATTCATTTTAGCAGATTTTCATTCTGTGCTCATTGATGTGGCTGTTTTAACTCTGTAGTTTTTATGTCTGAAGATGCTCCATAGAAATACAAACAAGGAATTGTATCAGCAGTATTTCATTACCAAAGCTGAGAGATGTCAGACATAATTACTGAGACTAACATCTGGAGTAGTTTATTGAAGGAAAACCTGCCAGTATTGTTAGCACATACAAAGGAGCATTATCCATATGTATGAAGCTTTATAACTGGAGCAAGTTGGGCAAGTACTGCAAGGGAAAGGTATAAAACACAACAAAGATAATTTATGAACTGTGCTTGCTACAGTGGTGTGTTTCAGTAAACTACTCAAAAGAAGCTGCATCAAGGTAGTGAGTGCTGCCCCTCTGTAGAAAATTTTAGCAAAATCCTTGGAATACAGATTTGAGGTTGTACTGAAGAATGAGGTTAAATGAAATGTGGGAGTCTAGCAGAGAAAAGCTCTGAGGCAGCATGACCAGCCCAGTTTTGTGCCCTTTTAGCAGGCCACTATTTAGCTCTCTTAATGGTTACTGTAGAAGATGGTTTTGGATTGCTGAGGTTCTTGCTACTGGTTCTTCTTGTGCCAGGAGTTTGAAAGGATGGTTTGGAAAAACCATCCTTTTGGCTTGCCTATATGCTTCAGCCTGTCTCTTCATAGTCTCTCCCTACCAGCAGAACAGGTGACAGTGATCTAGGAATATCTGATCATTTCAATGGGCATGAAGCTTATCACTTATTTTGATGAATGTAAGGTATATAGAAGATGCTAAGGTGGAAATCAAGAAATCATGTTCTCAATTGCTTGGAATTTTCCTACCAACTTTTTACCATTTTCTGCATGAGGGTTCCAGTCCCAGATAGGATTTTGTGCAAATGGTGTGCAGCACAAGGATTTAATAGTGGATTAGTGTATTATAAACGCAGACAAAACTATGTACATACTGCATCTGTGTTTTGAGGTTTGTATTACTGTGGGGTTTTTTCTGCTTATGATTTACAGTAGTAGCACCCAGAAACATTAATAAAATTATTCCTGTAAATCCTCTGTACCCATGCATGGTTACTTAGCAATATCTCTCCAGCGGGTGTGTTAGAATAACAGGTTAAAAGTTATTTCTGTTGGAGGGAATTGATAATTTAAATAGTGTTCCCATGTATATGCTCAGTAATAATTGTAAAACTTTTATTTCTCATACATCTCATTATTCTCATGCACATTCACTTTCTGGCCTTTTTTCCCCTTGTTGTCTGTAAGATAGCTTAGTGATTGTCAAAAAGACTTAAAATGTTGCTATCAAATGCCTTTTGACTGGGACATCAAAGAGTACCTGTGTTTTTGGTTTCTAGATCTTTTCAGTTATTACATAATTTTTGAATATATTTGACATGAATTATTTTAAAATAAGTTTTCAAAAAAACCTGGTCACAAAGTCCTCAGCTAATTCCTGTACCACTTTTGGTAGGTACTGTGATACATGCTAGGAAATGTAGAAGAAATAAGTTACTGTAAAAAGTTTGTTTGCGTGAACTTGCAAAGTAACCTGCTTTTGGAAAGTGATGAACTATCTCAATTGATTGTTTTTCAATGACCTGCATAATATATGAACAGGATTTGTTATATATTAAATGAAATGCATTTACTGAGTGTAGACCAAATATTTGAACTTAAGCCCATGTGTTTGTTACACTAAAAGTTTCCTTGTCCACGGAGGTGGTAGATGACCCCATCCCTGGAAAAATTCAAGATCAGGTTGGGTGAGGCTCTGAGCAACCTGATCTAGTTCAGGATGTCCCTGCTCATTGCAAGGAGGTTGGACTAGATGGCCTCCAAGGATCCCTTCCAACCCAAACCGTTCCATGATTCTAAGTCACTATAAATTGCTGGTTGCAGGACAGACAGACTGCCCTGTTTTCTTAGCTACAGTAAATACTTGTTTACAGATTTGCCCTCTGCCAGAGTTTCAGTTTATGCTTAATTATTAAGAACAAATGAATCCCCAAGGAGATGTCAAGTATTTCATTATATCTGCAAGGAGCTAGAGTGCTGTTTCAATTACTGTAGTCATTTTTTCTATACCAACTATACCAGTACACTGGGAACATCAGTATTGTTTAGAATCAAATAATGTTTCATTTTCATTTTTTCATTTTTCCCCATTTTTTTACACTTTTAAGGAATTAGACAATTCTCAAGGAAGCTTTAATTGTAAAATGTACACCTGCATTAGAAGAAAGTAATAGCCCATTAGTCTAATACCTTACATGTCTGAGACTAGTATTTTTTATTTAATAAAGTCAGTTCAACTACACTGAAAGTCAATAAAACCATAGTGGGTATGGTGCACTCAGTGCCTTTTAAATAATTGCAGTAACTGCAAATCATATTGAGGATTTCCCTCTTGGAGGCAGTTATATATTCTTAGTTTTTGAGTTTTGGAGATGAACTGAAACCCAGTGATTTGAAATATATGAGAAAACTCCAGGTTCTTTATAGAAGACATTTGCTCGTATGATGAGTGGCATTTACTTTCAATAGTAAGTGAAATAAGAGGCCACAGTGGATTTAATCTTGGCGAACTGAAAACTTTGTGAACTCATGCATAATGTATATGGATAACATGAGTAAGTTAACAGTAGTCTAGTATTTATTTTAGAAGTAATAAACAGTATAATTCATTACACTGATACGTCAATTTTTCATTTAGATCTGTTTTTGCATAGGAAGAAATACTGAAAATATGGTGCTTGACAGTCTTATGGATAAAAATGCAATATACAATGTGCCAGCTTGTAACTGAAACCTCTATTTAATGAAGCTATGCCAATGCAACAGATTTATGTTGCAAACAAATCTTTTTTCTGCGTTTGAAGACCAAGTTCAGCACTTGTTTCCGTACATATTACTGGTTTGGTTTTGCTTGAAAGACAGTAAGTAGAGCATTCATTACTAAAGCTAAAACACAGCCTAAAACCAAACTTATCATGTTTCCGAACAGAATGATGATCATTATTTAAAGGAGCTCCCTCCCATCCAAGCCCCTTTAATAACCTTCATGTAATCCTTTAATCCTGTAAGCTTTTATCTGGGGCTTTGTATATATTACCAGAGCAACTTACTTTCATTACAGAATCATCAAAGAATGGATTTCTGATGTTCTGTAGTACACAGGGAGAATGAAGAATTTTTAAAAAACAATTCCTTTCTGTTAGTGCTTTTCCTTTTGGATGTATTTTCCCCCCTGTTTCTCATAATATATTTGAATAGCTAAGCATTTACAATCTGGAAGTGTAGTTATGAAATCTTGCAATTTAATATTTTTCTGCAAAAACTTCTTAGTGGGGAATAACTTTAGGTTGATGAGGAATGTCATGTAACTCACTTTAATAATGTATGGTCTAAGAATTTTTTCTGTAGTGTAGCTGACCTTTTGCAAATTGCCAAGACAGGAAGAATAAATGACATTGTTACATTGAAAAAGATGTATGAAGTGAGTATTGCATTTTTAGTTTTGAAAGCTGAAGGTCTGATCATGTTCAGAGTTTATTAGTGATTGATACAAAATTAATGTTTGATGAATTTTCTTAAAAGCTGGATTGCAATGAAGAAGGTTCCATTTAAATTAATATTTGTGTCACTGCTCTGATCTTTATTCAGGACAAATCTGTAAGTTCTTCAAGCAGTTGTAGTTATTTTAAATATAATGTATACATTTAATTTTTATTGATTGGATTGAAGTTAGCAGTAATGTCCAGTTGTTGTCACTAAATAAGCTGCAAATTCCTGTATTTGTTTTATGCTTTAAAAACAGGAATATAGATGTTGTGTAAGTTTTCTCGTAAGAGTCTTGGTATGGATAAAAATCCAGCATTTTATTAAAACCAGAGCATGAATTATATGGAAACCTATACATTTTGTAGTTCTCTCCAGTAACTAAAAGTACTAGAGAGATGTCTATATGTTGAAGGACTGGAAATGCCTCTTCTTGGATTGTTTTTGCTGCCATACATTGACAGCAGGAACATTGCTGCTTCTCACCTTGTGGATTTCATCTTTGGAAAGACTGTTCTGACTTTTTTAACAGCATGTCTCAGGAGCATGTATAAGTGGTTGACACCTGTCCACATATGAGGTGTTTCTACATGATTTTGTGGGGAAAGAAGTAGCTAAACTTAGAGAAGATAAAAGCTTTCTAGGCTAAATTTGAGGCATATTTTATGACCATGATTTACGTGAACAATAAGTATCAATACTTGCGGAACAAATTGGTCTCCAGTTTTGTTATATAAAATTAACCTGTTCAGAAGATTATAACTGTATAGATTATAATCAGACCTCTTGAAGAATCTGATGGGGATTACATTTTTAAGAGAGCAATTCATTCGCTGAAAACATTTTATGTTATTTACGTACCATGTTCTTTTCATTGTTTTACTGAAAAGTTAGGGCCTAGTGTTTGTCACTGCAAGTGTTCAGCCTGTAAATTGTTGCAGAGGAATGTAGTAAGTATTGAAAGAAGCCTAGATTATTTGCAGTGGGAAGAAATTAATTCTTAAGTCTACAGTTTTTGGGAGGAAGTAAAAATGTCTCATTGACTGTACATACAAAGGAGGAAGAATTTTTTATTAAGTCTTCATAGAACTCACGTAATACACTTTGCTGATAGGATATTAATTTTATTTTTAATTCAAGTTTAAAATAGTGAACTGGCTAGTTATGTTGGGGTGTTTCAGTTATTGGTCACTGCAGAGGGAAAAGGTACTTGCTGGTTTTATTCCACCTGTATCCTCTTCACTCCAGAGCTTTATTTCAAAGCTGCATAAAATAAAACTTACTAGAGCTATATAAATGGAAGTTGGAAAGGAATAAAATTAATAAAAATCTGCAGTCACTCTAATAATAATTGTTATTTTCTCTCTGTTTATTCTATAGGTTTCACAAATTTCTCTATTTTAATTTCTTTCAACTATTGTTTTAAGATTTGCTGAATAATTGTTTTTGATCATGTCTCTTTTGATGTCTCTTTGCATTCTTAATTTTCCTTCTATGAAGAAAGGATCTGAGGATGTTGGCTTCTATTTTTAAAGCCAGTGGTGTTTTTTAAGCAGTCTTGAATAAACTTGCTTATTCTGCCAGAAGGACCTCCCATTTATTTATTTATTTAGATCTATATGACGTCTTTCTGTTTCACCCTCTCCTGTTCTTCAGAATAAATACCTAATTCATTGACATTTAGGGACCTCAGCTACAGAAATTAAGGATATTTGCTGTCTGTGTTAGTTAGGGAAAAGGAAGAAATAGTTTACCCTCCCACGATAGGTGAAAAAGTGTATCTGAGAGGATTTGCTATTTTTATATCAATGAAAATCCAGCATATTCACTTGCTGTGTGCAGTCCAGGGACCTGTTTCAGTATCTACATCTGGTAAAACCTGGAATTTGAGTAACAAAATCTATGTTTTCATTATCTTGCACATGTTGTATGATAAATTGCTGTTGTCTGTTGGATTAAATACAGTGGAGATGTGGTAGGATGGAAAATATGGATGATTTTTCTGTCCTTCTGTTCTTCAATCAGCCTTGAGAGTTGAAAAAAGCAGTCTCGGCAAGGAGACAGTTATGGCATATTCTGGGAAGAATTTTAATATGACTGAATAGACATCCTTTGCTTATTGACTGGTAATTATTGAAGATGACTGCTGGGGGGGGGAAAGAGCCATCCCTTATATAAACTGACAACTTCTTGCACTGTAGAACTTTGTAAATTAATAAACACCTGAGAAAGTGCAGAAGAAGCTACAGAACTGTGAGAAATTGTTGAATATTAAAAAGTGATGAAGGGGAAAGAAAAGGAGAAAACTTGCTGTCTGTATTCCTTTACTGTAGGCTACCTCAAAAAGGGGCAGACAAACTCTGTTTAGTGTGTCTTGACTGTTGTCACAAATGTCCTGGAGCCAGGCAGAGCAAGCAGTGAACATGGTTTGTCAATGGGCCATAATCTGTCTGATTTTCAGGGCCTGAAGTGAGAATCATTGGGTGCAAATCCAGTAAAAATACTTAAAGAGCTTCACTGTCATACCACAGAGCTTTTTGGGTGCTGCAGTGAAATGCTGGATTGTTGTTGGGTCTTCCTGACACGTGCAAGGAGTCAGATGCAAGCATTTCATGCAGCCTGTTTGGGGTCATCAGCCGTAGCTCTAAGGAATGCGTAGTGAAATTCTGTCACTCATTGAGTTTAGGCAGTCTGGGATTGTGGGACAACAGATAACTGAACTGCATGTTAAAATCTTCTCCAAATTGTACTACACCGAGTTCAGGAGCTTTTTCACCATTTCATGGTGCCCACACTGCTATTGCAACCTGCTTTCAACTACATGCATTGCTTTTGTCATCCAAGTAGGACCCAGTGGGGCAAAAATGAATGATTTTACTTAATTGTTTTTCTGTAAAATTTATGTCTAGAAATTTCTTCTATTTCCTGTTTGAATATTAATATCTCTAAGGAACAGGGGTTTGTTTCGTGAATAAAAATTGGAATTGTTAAGGAGGCCCATGTCAGAAAAGAGTGCTTCTGAGTCTGCCCCTGTCAGGTATGCCTTAAAGGAAAGGTGCTGAGAAAGTTGCAAGAAACTGAAAATAGTTTTTAGATTGCAATAGCATTTTCAGCCTTAAGTATATAGCATCACTGAGGCTGCACTATGTAATTACATTGTCAGTTGAGAATTGCTTAACACTTTTGATGCTTTAAACTATGACAGACTAATTCTGAGAAATGTTAGTTTAGTTCTGTGACACTTGCAGTGGTGCACAGCTGCTTGAAATTTCTGAATGTACACTACTTTCTGCTTGAAATTGGAGACAAAAAGGAACCTCTGAAATGAGCTGTCGAGCTTCCTTTAAGGGAGATGATTCAGATCTAACCTTCCACGGTAGGTGGTATCGCTGGAGATGAATGAAGAATTCTTCAGGATGTAATGCCATTTTGCCAGCAGGAAAACACTTCACATTCAAGATAAAAATTATTTTTGAAAGCTCCTGCCAGATACAAAGTGACAAGGTAGTTCCTAGGCATTAGGTCTATATCTGGATAGAAGACATTAGAAGTACAACTCTGGGAAAACATATTTAAGGAAAGCTAGGATGAAATGAAGGTAATATAGATTGAATTTGTCCCTGAGGTTTTGTTGCTCAGAAATCTTGTAAATGTCACATTTTAGTTTTTGCAAACTTTATTTAAAATAAGATTCCATGTGCTGCAGTGTGTGTAACTGTCAGGATGTGTTTGTGAAGCTGTATACCTGTCAGTCAGACCAGATCACTGAGATTTGACAGAGCTACTGCCTCATGTCTGTACTTTCATAAACTTTTCATAAGTCCTTTCATCAAAGATGGAGAAACTTGCTAGTGAAGTTATTAGTCTAGTTGTTTGGGTTTTTTCCTTTTTTTTTTTTTTTCTCTGCTCCTTCATTCTTTAAAGTAGGTGTTCTAAGTTGAGTCCTTTCATTTATTTTTGACAAAAACCTCCAGTGGAAGGTACCTCTTTCTTGTAGTGTGAATCATATACAAAATGCTGTTCTTCAGTTGTCTGAAATTACACCTCACCAGCAGTTAAAGTAAATACTCTATAATCCTTGAAATGTGTGGCACATGTTACCAAGTCAAATCTTTTTTGTTTTCTTGGTCTTGTTTCCTTATTTATAAGTCTTGAGGGATGCATCTAAATCTTGACTAGATTCTCATGTAGACTTGTCTTTTCCTTGATGTACCTGCATAGGCTTCTTAGACTTTCTCCTGGCGCACATCAGCACATTGGAAACCAGAAGTGGTTTCCATTAATTTTGCAGTGCATCTATCAGCCATTTAAGGTTGTGGTAGTTTATGATTATACAGTTATATACGGAGACATACATAAAGAGAATCTGTATCAGTCATTTTCGCTTTATAATTTCCTCTCAACTGAGGCACTTCAGTCAGTGTACATCTGTGAGTAGATGAAGACCAATCCAGTTGAAGGAATAATTCCAAGTAAAGGTTCTAATGGAGTGCCATACTGGTTAGGCACGGAAACCAAAGCTAGAAGTCAGATGCAGTCACATGCAATAGTTATTGCAGGATAAAAATGCTTTGAAAAAGTAGATGGTATGGATTTTCTTTTTTGAAGCTTAGTGCTCTGGGATTTCATTGAAATGACAAGCTGTACATCCTAGGACTCTCTGTGAGATTGTTACCAAGGACCAGATAACTGCCTAATGGTTGCTTAATTACCTAATGGCTGCTCAAATGAAGTTATTCTTAGAAAACATCCTGTTATATTTAGCAGTGTATTTTTCACTTGTCTTTTTTTTTTGAAAGAATTGTTTTTACATAATTTTCAATATGTGATTTTGATGCCCTGTTACCTAATTGCTAGAAGAAAAAAAAACATCTTGTGTCTTTTGGGAGGCTTGATTCATTATAGTCTTCCCTCCCCCAAAGTTCTCATAAAGTGATAATAACAAGTATTTTTACCAGATGCAGATTGAGTTACTTTATTTAAAAAATAGGTTGTAAAAAGGGTTTGTTACCTTACATGCATACTTTTATTGCTGCTCTTAATGACAAGGGACTTATTCTGAAGCATTTTTGGCCTTCAGCTTCTTAATCATAATATTAGAACATCATACAGTTCTGATGGAGATGGATTTAGACTGTTTATTGACTGGGTGTTTTTTGTGAAGCAGGCGTGGTGAACAGAAAGAAGTTATTGAAATTCACTAATGTGTGTAATTCATCTATCATAATTTAACAAATGGAAAAGACTAAGACATGCTGCCATCCATCACAATTATTTAACTACACTCAAGGGTGTGATAAATCCTATTAAACAACTTTTGGTTTAGCAGATTCAGAGAATTGTACTGAGCAAGTTGCATCTTCTCTGTCAGCTTTCTGCTACTGTTCAGTGACTTGTAGTTTTGACATGTGTTACAAAACATTTAATTTAAACTAGAGATTTTTCAAAGCTGTTTTAGAAACAAACTTGCATAGAGACATAAATAGCAGCAACCAGACTTAAGTAGGAAGCCATAATATGACTGTCCTTTCGAGGTACCTGCTTGTTCACTGAATTATATGGTGGAGAGCCAGAGCTGTCAGGGAGCTGATTTTCTTATCAGGCAGCTGTGTCCAAAGTAAAGGGGAGGTAAATCCTAGGGCAGTCCTGAGACTCTTTTGCCCTCAGGTTCAGCAGCTCCCTCAGTTTTTTCTTCCCTTGTTAAGATGAATAAACTACTGTATATTGCATATATGATAGTTTAGCCAAACTAAACTTGCCCCTCATTAATAAGAAACAAGCTAAATGAAGAGGAAAATCCAGTTGTTTCTTTTTTGTTGTTTTTTTGTTTGTTTGTTTGTTTTTGTTTTTGTTTGGTTTTTTTGGGTTGTTTTGGTGTTTTCTTTGTTTGGGCTTTTTTTGTCCTGTGTTACGATATTCCACAAGAGACTTCCATGGAAAACAGCTTGGAGTGCGCTAGCTCTGATTTCCAGGCCTTGGCACATGATGGTTTAGAGTGATCATTTGCTTGTGGACCACATCATTGTGTGTGAAGGAGCCTAGCAGAGATGGGTAGAAATTATTGAGAGGATGCAGGAACAGCAGTGCCTGGTAGCGACTCCACAGGGCGGGATGTGCTGGCTGTTGGACACAGCCCAAGTCTGCAGGTTATGAATTGACGTGTTGCAACACTGTTGCAAACTGCAGGGTTAAGTCTTCATCCTCTGTTTACCATAGCAAGCTCTGAAATATTACAAAAAAATTTAAGGGCTGTCAGGCTTTCTTTAAGCTATTGGAATGTGGCTTCCATCGGACCTATAGCATCAGCTTGGAGAGTCTGGCTGTACCGTAAATCCACATCTGAGGCTGCTGGTCAGTGTAACAACATGGGTGTGAGGTCTGTGCTTTGCAGAAGAGTCTCAAAAGGATTCCTTTCCTAATCCTATCCTTTTCCCTGTTTTATCTCCTGTACTCTTTAGTGCATATCATTATGTTGAGGTGTTGCATCAGTGCTCACTGAGTTGGGGAACAGGGAACTCTTAAGTGTTGTTCTCTGCACTGTTGTTTCTGCTCTTCCCATGCTCCTTGGTTAATTATTCTGGTTGCTTTTTTAGGGTACATGTCTGATGCTTTCTTTTCTGTCATACATGCTTATCATCTCCAGATCCTTTCATATATTCCTTAAATCAGACATGTTCTTTTCTTGCCTTTGCAGAGAACACTTCTGTATGCTTTCCTCTCCTCCTCCATCAGTTACTGCAGAATTTGCTGGTGTTCCTTGAAAATCCAAAGTCAATTGCCTGCTATCATGCTAGAAAGAGTGTTCAGACTGCAGTCTTTCCCTTCTCCACTAAAAGCTTCCTGCTGTTGGCCTTTACGGATTATCGTGTTTATGAATTTGCTGTTGGCTGTGACTGCATCTTTTCTTCCCCCTTTTCTTCCCTTAAGCCCAGCTCAATAGCTTTGCCTACCTGCTACTCCGGGTTGTCTTGAAGCTGAACACAGGCTATCTTCCATGCCCCCTAGGTAAGGGACTTCTTCCATATGCTTATCTTCATTCAAAAAACATCTTCTAACCTGACACTGAGATTATGTGCCAGTAATTAGTCAACTGATTAGGCTGAGGAGCAGTGAAAGGCAGCCTAAGATGATACTAATTAGGGGCTTTTGGCAATGTAGTGAAAGATGAACAAAGATGATTACAGAGAGTTGGCCCTCAAAGGCGCGGATTTACAGTTTTTAGTAAAGGATTTACAGTACAGAAGCTGTTGTTGATTTGCCATCTGTGAGAACTGCTGCAGCAGTGTTGAGATGTTATCTTGAAACTCTCTTCATGCACAACTTGGCATGATAGCGGTCCTTTATAAAATAGTGAAGCCATCTTTGTGGCATTATTTTTTGTTTGTCTGTGGGCCTTCACAGTGACTACTCTTTGCTTTACCAAAAAAGATCTCAAGCTTTTTTTCTTGTCAGGTTTGGTGAGTGACAATTGCACCACATCATGCTGAGGATATCGTAACACAGGGATTAGTTCCCTACAAAGAAAATGCCAGAGTTCAGGCATTGCGTATATATAAGTCATAAGATCAACAGCAGGCAAGCACAGAATGAGGCTCTGGTGCCTTCTCTTAGCAAGGAAGGATGTGATCAGAGGGCAGCTGAGTCAGCGTGCAACATCCCCATTGCTCCCATGTCCTGTATCTGTCTGGCTCTGAAGTATGGTTGGTTAAAAGGATGGACTGTGAGTAGGCCATTTCTTCAATATGTTTATTTTGGGAAAACAAATCATTACAAAACAAAACAACTTCCCCCCAGCAAGACCAAAAAAAGGTGCAGGGGGTGGAGTATGGATGAATGCCGCTGGTCCTTCAGCACCAAAGAACAGATCTCCTGCTGCCAATCAGTGAAGGAGGAAAACTACTATAGTATTATTATGGCATGTACCTTAAATAAGTCTACAGTATGCATGAATTTGAAATGAGACTAAAATACTTTCCTAAAAATTTGGAAGGTAAATGTGCCAGAAAGACTAAGAAAAACAGGAAATAGAAATTTTGTCTCATTCTGGTTGTTATAGATTAATTCTTGGTTGCTCTCAGGCTTACCTCAGGTTTCAGGGAGAAAAGGAAAAAAATGAAAACTGCCAAAGAACATGGGAAAATATGTCTGAATGTAATGTATGCGTAAAATGTGGGACACTTGTCTTGTAAATGAGGCAGTTTTCTGCAGGAAGGAGATCCATTATTTTGTAGTACTTTCACAACTGTAGAGAAGCAGAGGTGTATTTTGTCAACCATGGTTTAAATTTTCCATCAATAAAATAACCTTTTAAGGTATAGAAACCATTAAAACCAGTGAAGTTGGTCATTTATCTTGCAACTATTCACCTAAATTTTAAAGGAAGAAAACTTAGTATAAATTTTTCTCCAGAAAGTTCTCATGCACAGAATTTCCTGTCTCCATGAACATTTGTTTAGTCCTTTATTTACTTTGGTTGAGCTCTGTTTCTTTAGCCCTATTGTTCGCAAATCAATGCCTTTCTAAATTAAATACCAGATTTCCTAGAACACTGCTAATCAATTCATGCCACAGGTGAGTTATGTCACAATTTTTTTTTACCATTGTGAATAAAACAAGTTGTGTGAGAAGGTGTATGTGTGTGTTCCTGAAAGTCTCAATACATCTTAGTGAAGCTATTTGAAAAGAGCAGTGACTTCACTGATTCTGAGCATGTTTTCTGCTATATGTGGTTGTTTTTCATCACTACTCTGAGTGTATGGCCTTATAATTTCGTGAAGTGTCTTGGACTGGTAGGTTCTATATAAAAAAAAATCTGGCTTTCTGTTTTTAAGTCTTGGTTGGTTGTTTTGTTTTGTTTTTTTTTTTTTTTTTTTTGTTTTTTTTTTTTTGTTTTGTTTGTTTTTTTTTTTTTTATTTGTTTGTTTGGGTTTTTTTTAAGAAGGGATAGATCTGTGAAAGAATTTCCCTGCTTCACAGTTTAGAACTTCTTTGTAGATTAGGAATTGCCTGCTATTGTTCCTACTACTGTTGTGGGCAATTTACTTTACCAGCATCATGAAACCATGTAGCTATGTTGGTGTGCTTGTTTATCATGAGAATAAGACATTTCTTTCTCACAATCCATAGGTGATTACCTCTGGAAGCAGGACTAATGTGGATTTGGAAGTAGTGGAAGAAAGTATATACAGAATATTTAGAATATAGAATAGAAGTAATTGCAATGTTAGAATTGTTTGGTGTGTGCTTGTTAAGAAGGGAGGAAAAGTAAAATAGGTTACAAAAAGGGAGAGGAAGTGGAGGAAAGAGGGGAAGGAGAGATGGGTGTGTATTAAAAAGTAAGCCAAGCCTTTCCTTTCCTTTCCTTTCCTTTCCTTTCCTTTCCTTTCCTTTCCTTTCCTTTCCTTTCCTTTCCTTTCCTTTCCTTTCCTTTCCTTTCCTTTCCTTTCCTTTCCTTTCCTTTCCTTTCCTTTCCTTTCCTTTCCTTTCCTTTCCTTTCCGTTCCGTTCCGTTCCGTTCCATGTTTAAAACTGGTAAGACAAAGCTTTACAAGGATGAACAGGGGGACCAAGTCTGTCAAGCAGACATTGATTTGGTGCAAAGTAGCATGGCTGCCAGGGAGTAAACTGTGTTACACATCTGTAATTCTTCATTAGTAATTTCACTCAACATAAACTTCTGAGAGGTGAATCTTTTCTCAGGAGAACGTGATGTTTTGAGAGAAAAAGTTTGACTTTTCAGAGATATGTGACATTTAATATTTGTAAAACATTTGATTTGGAGCTATGTGACATTGATTTAGAAGCTGGAACGGTACAGAATCATCAGCGTACATCAAATGTCTTTTAGAAAAATGGTTAATAGGTAATCAGGGTGGAGTATGTGGAGGTCCTCTGAGGATTAATTTTAAATCTGATGGCGTTTAACCTTTTTATTAGTAATGAGGAAGAAGTACAGAGTCATTACTGATAAATGCATGCAGATGACAACAGGGTTAGTGCCATGGTAAGCAGTGATCAGAGGAGAGCTAAGTCATCTAGTAAGGTGGAGTGCAAGAAAGCAATGTATGTTCTGACACAGAAATGAAGATGTGTCACCAGCCTTAAGAAACATTATCAAGGAGACTGTGATTGAAAAAGACACGGAGGTCATGCTTTCTGAGGTGTGTTCAGAAGTATCTAAAACAGGAGGAATGCTTGGCATTGTTATTATTATGTCATTGGAATAGTTGATCTAGCTCGTGAAACATCACAACTGATGAAGGACCACAAACTCAGGGAAGCTCAGAGGAAGAACTATACTGAACCATTAAGTCTTTGGAAGCACACCTTTGAAATTGCTTAAATCGGTTCAGTAAGTCATATTTACAGTATTTGTAAATATATATATATATATACACACAAATATTGTACAGTACTTGATCTAGGTTTGGAAGCATGCTGTAGGAAACTGCTGTTTAATAATTGAGACAGGCCACTAGTAAAAAAAAATGCCTGAATGACTAAACAAATTCAGGCTGAGAATCAGGTGAATTAATTTTTGGAAAAACTGGGGAGTTGAAGTGGATGTTCCTTTGGTAGCTGTGGTCCAAATGGAATGCATGAGAGGGAGCTGGCTGATGTCATTACAAGGCTATTCTTCATAACCTTTGAATGATCATGGCAGTTGGGAGAGGTGCCTGAGAGCTAGAGGAAAACAAATGTCAAAAAGAGGAAGTAAAAGGATCCAGGGAACAACAGGCACCTCAGAAGGTGATGGAGCAACTAATTCTGGAAACCATTTTCAGGCAAGGACAAGAAGGACAAGAAGATTAGGAGCAGTTACCATGAACTCACTAAGGGGAAGTGACCAACACGATGAGCTTCTTGACCAGGGTAATAACTGGCTATGGGGATATGATTGGCCTGATAGATGAGGAGAGACCACCAGATGTTGTCCACCTTGGCTGCAGTAACTCACAGAGAAGCTGATGGAGAATAGGCTGGATGAGCAGTCAGTGGGGCAGGCAGAAATCTCTGTGAGCAGCCAGGCCCAAAGGGTGATGGTCAGTGGCACGAAGTCTTAGTTGGAGGCTGGTGACTGGTGATAGACTTGAGGAGTCCAGCACCTTCATTAATGATCTGGATGAGGGGCAGAGCACAGCCTCAGCAGGGACAGACCACACCCTCCAAAACTGGGAGAGGTGGCTGATACACTAAGGAATTGTTCAGCAAAATGCAAAGTCCTGCACCTGGGGAGGAATTATCCCTGACATCAGTACAGGCTGGTGTCTGACCAGCTGGAAAGCAGCTTTGCAGAAAAGGCCCTATGGATCAAGGTGAACACCAGGCTGACCATGAACCAGCAACGGTCCCTTGCAGTAAAGGCCGGTGGTATCCTGGGCTGCATTAAGTGGAGTATTCCCAGCAACTCCAGGGAGGTGATCCTTCACCTCTGCGCAGCACTGGTGAGGCCACAGCTAGAGGGCTGGTTCCAGTTCTGAGCTCCCCAGTACAAGAGAGACATGAATATACTGAAAAACATTGAGTTTTTAGAAAGGCCACAAAGATGATGGACTGGTGTATCTCTCTGTAATAAAAGGCTGAGAGTGCTGGGACTGCACAGCCTGGAGAAGAGAAGGCTCAGGGGGATCTTACCAATGTCTAAAAATAGCCGAGGAGAGGGTGCAAAGAGGATAGAGCCAGGCTCTGTTCAGTGATGCCCAGTGATGGGAGCAGAGGCAATGGGCACAACCTGAAATACAGGAGATTCCCTCTGAACATCAGGAAGTTTAAATATGTGACAGAAATCTGCCACAGATTGCCCATGATGGTTGTGGAGTCTCCAGCCCTACAGATACTCGGAAACTATTTGGTTGTTGTCACTTGACACACAATTCTTACTGTCTGTTGAAACCTTTAGACCTATTTGCTACTTCAGATGTAGAGACCAAATAAAACTTTCAAAAATATTTTTAAAAGTTTAAGTAAGATGCATTTGAAAAAATGTGAAAATTGCCCTAAAAGCTCAATGTTTTAATGTCTAATAAATAATTAAAGGTAAATCAAGGGAGATACTTCAACATATGTTTAAAAATGTATGTATAGATACCATATATAACAAGTAGTAGTATTACAATAATACCATATCAGTACTTTCAAATAATTGAGCCTAAAACCTCTGAGCTAGCCTAATCTGTCATGTATCAATGATACTGTCCTGATCTATACTGTTTGGAGACATGAGCACACATTTAGCTATTATTATTTTTATTCCTATCCTGAAGCAAACTTTGGTAACTGAGAGGGCATGACCTTCCCAGTGTAACATACTGGTGTCCCAGGAATATCAGACTTTTTTCACAAAGGATCAGAGATGCTTGTTCCAGCGTCACAACCTGGAAAAAACATCCCTTTTATCAGGCATGGAACAGGAATTAGTGGAAAGCAAAAAATAATTTGAATCAACCTGACAGTTTTTTGAATTAGCTCATACTCAGATGATTACAGTCTCTCACACACAGACCTGAAATGGTTTCAGCAAGGTTAGAAAGTATGAAGATTTGTGTGGCCTCAATTTCTCTTTTTGTTACAGTACAACATTTAAATGAGTTTACTACTGACTTAATCCTCTCATAAGCAAGAATTGAAAGTAATTATTTTACCTGGGTAGTGTAGTGATAGTGCCCTATTCTGCTGTGTGGGAGGTTCAAGAGTTCGCTCTTCAGGTCATCTAAGCTTGGGCATGTCAGTGTTGCAGCAGTAATGTTTTCAGCAGTGTCAAATGTGGGTCTCTCTTGTAGCTGATGAGACCTTGTGAAAATACCAGAGGTTTCTAAAATTAATTAATTCTCTTCCTTCTGAAAGGAGGTTATAGATGTGATGAATGAAATAAAGTATAATTTACTGCAAGTGATAATGACTAAAACCAAGGGAAAAAAAAGCAGTAGCTAACTACATTTTAAAATAGAAAGTTATTTATACCTGTAGCACAGTTAAAGCCTGTTGTGCTGACTGAATTTAGCAAGCAGACCTGGGATTCAGCCTTAGCACTGCTAATGACTCGAGGTGTTATTGATGTAGTGAACTAATTACCCGTGTGATGAAGTTGCCTGCTGGAGGTTTTTGACTGCTTCATCACCGTGGCACCTCCTACAGGTTAATTCACTGAGCAACACAGGTAAAACTTCCAGGTGGAGGTCCTGCTCTCCTTCATCCAGTCACAGAGTCGTTATGACAGCAGTAACTAATACCAAGATGAATATTTTCCTGAATTGTTGGTCAAGTGGATCTGTATCAGTGTTGTAGAACTGATGGTTGTATCGTAGAACTCAAGGCTGTAGCACTTCACATTCGCTGCATGGGAAAATGCATACACGGTGACTTTAAAAACAAAACTGAAATGAGTGACAGCCTTTCTCACCTGAAGGAAAACCCACAGATATTAAAAGGAAAAAAAAAAAAAGAGTGGCAGGATTCTTGGGTTAGCAGGCGGGACAGGGGCTGCATGGGCTGCAAGATCTGATTTAAAATTTGAATTCTTTCTACATATAAAATTCTTTTATGGCATTTGTTCTCAGATGTCTCAGTTCACACATTAGAAGTCAGAGCATAAACAGCTTGTTTAATTAGATGATAAACTAGTTAGCTCAAAATCTATAGGGAAAAATACTATCAGTAAAGTAGTTTCATAAGGAAAAGAATAAATACCAATGTGTTTAGTCTATTTTTTCTTTTTGTTTTACCCGTTGATGAAGTAGAATATAAACTTCTGATATACTGGGCAGAAGAATTACAAAATTTATCTTAACATTACTGGTATAAAGAAATGCTTAGGGGTTTTTTTTCTGTTTTTACTTGTGGCATAGCTGAAAAACCTCTTGAGACTAGTAAAGTGAACATTGCCTTTGTTCTTTACTTAAAGCTAGAGCTGTGTTGTAAATAGTCTGTATTTTTCATCCAAGCTTAATATGCTGTAGTCTAACAGGATGCATTAAGTGTTCTCTAACAACTGCAGAACTCATCAAGCAAATGGAAAGATTAGCCCTGAAATCAAGCTTCAAACTTTTATTTTCTCACAATCAATAGACAAGTAATGTATGTTGGATTTAGAATGATATGAGATTGACTGCTTAAATCCTTTTTAAAGTTCAAAGCTGGAAACAGATTGTGTCTACAAGCAATCCACAGCAGAGTTTCTAGAGGCTTGTGATAAATAAGTGAAATTGGGTTTGACTGAAATGGCCCATCAGTCCCATATGGGTATAGCAGGAAGATTTCAGGCTCAAAAAGACAGAGGTTTAGAGAAGCATCAAGCAGTGGTTTCACAGCACCTGAGATTGCTTTGTGGAGTCTGCTGGGAGATGTAAAGACAAGAGCTCATTAAAAATGAGTAGCACCAGGGAGAATGATTGAGCTTCAAGTACACTTGAGTTTTTTAGCTTGAGGAGTTTAAAGGTGAAGATACATTTTAAAAGCTCAACTGGCAGATGAGAAGAATGCTGTCAGGTTTCTCAAAGAAATCCCTTTATATAGAGATAAATAGCATGTTATAGTAGTTTTTTGACAAGATCGGGGAGAAAAAAAAAAGCAAACCCAAAAAATTACTCAGCTCAGAATGTCCTGATAGTAGGATGAAATAATAGTTAATCTCTCAGCTATCAAAACTGGATTTTGATAAAGCAGGTTGTCTTCAGTCCTGCTATCTGATAACTTCAGAGGCAGTATTTACTGCCTGTAAAAGCTGTGAAATCTGGGGAAGAAATTAGTCTTGGGGCTCCCTTTGAGGATATTCTATCTGTAATAGTAGTTCACTTGTGGTATCTTAAAGTTTGTGGCGGGTCCACTGCCTTAGAGGTGGCTTTTGCCTAATCAGACTTTGAACTGTTTTACACTGTTGTACTTACTTGCTTTAGAAAAATGATACTGAGCTTTAAAATCAGAACTTAGCTTCTTACTTGCTTTTTATTCAGATATAATCTGTGCTGTTAACAGATACAGTTGTTATGAAGTAGTTAAAGTAATATAAAATATCACAGATTTTGATTAGTCTGTGAGAGCATAAGGATTGTTTGTCAGTGTGTGTCCATTTACCTAATGCTGGAAGACACGGAATGAACAAAGCCACATTGACCTGGGAAGCAGCACTTCGGTTTGGTTTGTTCAGTCAGAACAAGTGTCCTTTGGCTCAGGACAAATACATGATATTTGTGATATGTGATAAATGTGTTGAAGCAACATAGTCCTTTTTTTCATAGTCTCATAGCATGAAATGCAGCTGATCACTATCTGTTTGGTGAAAGCTTGTGACTCTTGGCACAACTGTAGACAAAAGAACAGTGGTTGCTCAGCGTGTTACTTACATTTGCCTTCATTCCCATCCATTCATTCCTATCTATCCAATATAAAATGGGGAAAAACTTTGCGAGGGGAATTGAATAGCACAGTTTCTAGCTAAGAATGAAGATGTTGGATTTTAGTAATTTTAAGAAAGAAGTGCTGTTTTTCAAAGTTATTAAAAAGTGCCTTAGCAAAAAAGAGATTCCACTGGGATCGGGAATTTAATGGCTTTGTGAGTTGAATGGCTAGCAGTGCTGGTTGTGGAAAAGGTGGTTTGACTGTCTTTTATTAGGCTGTATTTCCCCAGAGCCCTAGGATGGATGTAGCATGAAAAGGTTTGTCTTCATGACAAACTGAAAATCTAATACGGTGTTTCCTGAACAGATGTTAGATAAATGGTCTGGTGTGGTCTCATAATCACAGTCTTGATGATTGGATATTTCTTAGATTATACTGTGTTTTAAGTATAGTGTTGAGGTGAGCAGAGCCTGTATTATGACAATTTTGGCTGCAAGGCATAGGTTTCAATCTCTTCCTCCCAGCTGGGATGGAAAAAAAGAGTAGATCTCCCCACCCTTTTTTCCTTCCTTCTGAATTGCATTTTATTTCACTTCAGACTTTCCATTACATGTGATTTTTTTCTTGAATATCATCTGTGTAGTTCTGTACTGTTTTCCACTTGTGTGGTTTTGTGGTGCTTCCCAAATGTCTTTCCCTGCTCTTCTTTCCCCTCCCCTGGATGAATCTTTGTGGGACAGCTGTACTGTGCTGTTTTAGTGAGTTATAAAGATGCTGGGATGTTTGGGTGAGGTGAAATGGACTAAGGAGTTTTTAGGAGAATCAGTTATAAAAGTGGAATTAATATGAAACTACTGAGGATAGGCAGCTGTCTTATTTGTTGGAATTTGCTTATCTTTGACAGGTCAGCACAACTGTTTACATTCCTCGTAAATACCATATTGAGAGATTAATGATGAGTGATTCTTGAGTTTACTCTTTGTCAGGGTAGCACTTCACCTAAGGAAACAATTTAGGATTTTGCCTTTAGGCCTTGGTAGCTCTATAGGAGCAAATGAAACCAGGAAAGAGTGAAATCAAATTTGTAATTTCTTACTGTGTTTAGGTATTTTCTCTTTCATTGCAGCTGCAAAATATGCTTGGGCATATATTTTGGTGATAGATCTCCTCAGTGTACTGAAAAGAGAAGATAAAATTGCAATAAAATCTAAATGAGGAAAGGTTAGAGGCATTCTACATAATAATTAAATTAATAGGGGCAGCATCTGTTGCCAATGTAAGAAATCACAAATAGCTGCTGAATGGAAAAGAGTTCCCTATGGTATGTGCTTTGTCCCTCAGCTGACAGAAGGGTGAAGTACTGCAGATTGCTGCTTCAGAGTTGCAGTTGGGAGTGGGAGTGTGGTCCAGGGGCTGCACTTCAAATCACCCCTCTTTCTTTTCTTCCCTAGAAATGAGTACAGAGACATTGTTGTGGGTTTTACTGTAGATTTCCAAAACAGAGGTGTTGTTTCAAGTCCTTTAAGAGGTGCTGCACGGTGTCAAATGAAAATATGCCTAATTGCTACCTTCCATATATATTAATGCACTGTGTGCATCCCACCATCCTGATCATGTCTTTACTAGTCTCCATTTCAAGTAAATGGGGGAAAAAATAATGTCTCCCATGTCTCTGTTCCATAGCATCTGCTTTCTTTGCAAGCTGGGATGACTGAATGCTTTTATGCGTTTCGTAAAGGGGTTCTGTGCGCTCCTGGGTGGTAGCTATAAAAATAAATTAAGTAAATCCTTTGGTATAAACTATATGAAATAGGTGTGCAGTTGCATTTTTGTTTTTCTCAGTAGGCTTATTTCACTGCAAGAATATAATTTGAATTTTTAATTCTGTTTTAAGTGTGCGAAAAGAAGGTTCCTTTTGTTAGTTATTTGTAGGTCAAAGCTTTATGCTGAAATGTTTCAGGCAGTTCATACAAGAGATTTTTTGCATTTTGAACCACATTTTTGTCATGTATTTGTGATAAACAAGATGCAAAACATAAGGGAAATCTGCCTTTTATTTATTCACTTTTGTAGTGGTTTTGACCACAGTCCAGAATTTCATCACGTTCACTCAGCTCCAATAAAAATGTAAATCACCTGTCTCCCTTTTGCAACTGGTATGCCCAGTGTGATCTTTTTAATAAGGTGTATACATCTGTAGGTTAAACAGGTGTTACAAATTGGACTTCTAGTTGTTCTTGTAAAGTCTTTCCAAAGTACTTCTCATATGGAGCTTTTTTTGGTAACACTTTTTTGTGAAAGTTATCATAGCATACATTTGTAAATTCAATTTAAGCATTAAGTTAGTAATTAAAAAGGACAACAGTACATATACAAAAAAAAAGAAAAAGTAACAAAAAAATCCCACCAACCCCCTCCCTGCAACAGCCACTAAAATGTATCTGTAGCAGTTATTCGTACAAGAACTGTCTCTCACTATTAACTCATGTTGAACTGGCAGAACAGCTATTAGTTTTAGCACCCAACATGATATCCTCCCTTTAACTAAAGCATAAAATCTGATGACTTCTGCAAATATGTTTGTTTTAATAGTACTTCTCAAAATAGAGTCTCCATAGCACATTTCTGCATAATCCTGTACGCTCTTTGTGGGGTTGAACACTCAAATATTTCTCTTGGTAGATACCCTAACTAATGACAACTGCAGCAGGGTTATAATTTGTGTATGTAAGCATATATGTGCACTTGCCCTTATAACTGATGCCATACATTAAGAAAAGCTATCACTAATATTGTGAAATCAAACACCCTGCCATTAAATAATGCCAGAAATAAGTTTGCTCATAGAATATTAATATGCACCCATTTTCCTGTGGGCCTCATAAATATTCACTGATACAAAAATGACACAAATATATGGATACTATTTGCTTACACAAGATGGATGATTTTTATTTTAAGAGCCTTTATTCATTGTCTTACCTTGGTGAGTGGTTTCTGTTTTTATGTCTTGGTAGCTCAAAGGCGTTGAAATGCACATTTTGAGAGGAAACTATTTTCAGGGTTTTTCAGTAAAGTCCAGGAACCCAAATTTTGAATTACTCTCTATATCTATTAGGCAAATGTAATTGTTAAAACCCATTTTATTTGCCTAAGTGTGGGCAGGTTTCTAGGGGAAGTTAGAACTGACAGATACGTTTTCCATAAAATTCAACGTTGCTACATTATCCTGTGTTACCAAAACTGAAACATTTTTGGTGACATTTATGTTGATTCACTTTCTGTCAGATAAGTGGAGGGAAAACAGAGAGAACAACTGTAAATGTTTTATGAACGTGTGGTGAGCTTTTGAATACTCTTAAATAACAGCTCTAAGTGTTTATCTGAATTTTGGCTTTTTTTTTTTTGTATGCTGTCATGTCATCCATCACCTGTGATAGTGCTAGAATTGTGTCCATAAATTTGGAATTCTCAAGCATTCTCGTGCCACCTTCTCCACAAGTCTTAGCACAGTTCTATAGAATTTTTTGTCAGTTTTTCTCCCTTAGGGACAGAATTAATATCCGACTTTCTTAGTTGTTAAACGCATACTTTTACTTCATGATCTTTTCTCTGGCTCATGAGATTTTTCCAGACAATTCTTCTATTCTCTACCTTTTTCAAAACGCCTTCTGAGCACAGCCACAATCAGAAAAGGTCTCTAATTGTAAAGTCTGTTTCTTTTTGCTCTTATCTCTCACCCCTGTGCATATGTAGATTTGACAAAATGTAGAAACTGTTTTAAATGAGATCAACTTTATGCAGCACATGGATTTTCAGGCTCCCTGACCAGTAATATAGATTGCAGAATTATTTTAGAGCTCTGAACACTTGCCTTTGGTAGGAAAAAAAAAAAATCCCTTGGTATGTTTTGAGTGAAAATAAATGTTCCATTTTAAAACAGACTACCCACTGTTGAAAGCTCACTAGTAAAGCCTGGATAAGAAATTTTGGTGCATGTGTGTTTGCTGCAGATACGTGGCAGCTCTGTGGGTACTTTGGAGACACACAGAGAAGTTTCTTTTACTGGCTATCTCTGAGCTAGCATGTCTGGAAAGCCCTTTCAACATGTAATACTGTAACACCTTTGAGAGGACAGGTCGAGCCTTTTTTTGCTGAGAATCTACACACAAAGTAGAGTCCAGGCAGACCACGGTGTTCAGTTTCTAATACGTTCTTTAAACTGTCCATTTACATAGCTGAAGCTAGTTTACATGAACCTTATTGGCTTAACCATATACGGATTTCAGGGAAGCAAATGTTTTTGAACTAGGCAATTTCTGTCATCACCCCATCTATAGTAAAAGCTACACAGCAGACCAGACCTGTGTTACAGGTTCACAGGCAGCAGTTTAGTTTTTTTATGTTAAAGATTGTCAGTTGATTCCCGCTGTTGCTTTCTCTGTTAGTGAGTTTATAATTGAGAATGGCTTATTTTCCTCTTTATGACTCCTTATCTGCCCCCAAAGGAGAAATTGTTTATTCTCTGATGGGATGGTTTGTCAGCTTAAAAGGCACAGGATCCTGTTTCCTAGTGCTGTGTTTCTCAGATCATTTTCTACTTGTCATGAGAGTGTCTAGATAGGATAATTGTCCTCAGCAGTAACCCTTGGGGTTACTCACAGATTATGGCTCATTCACAGATTAGGCAACCTTAGCAATTGTAGTTTGCCACAGTTTTCAGTTATTTCACGTTTCATTTGCCTTGGTATGTTGTCCAGGTGATGCACTTGCTCCATTGCTCTTGGATGCAGGGTTGTTCATGAGGACAGGAGGGAATGCAGTCGGCTGAGGAATGCTATACTGTTGGTTTGGGCAGAGGCTTCTTTTTTGTTATAGACAGAAAGGAAAGAGAAATTGCCTAATAGGAGATGACTCTTTCCCTGCATTATCCAACCCTACTGATACAAAATGTGGTCTAGGCATCCCAGCTTTCAGATCAGATGTCAGCATTTTAATTCCTGTTTCGAAGTATAGCTACATTGCGCTTAGAGTTAATCAACATTACCCCATTTCCAGTATGAAACCGAAAATAACAGACAGCAGAATTCAGAATACTTTTTAAATGAGATAAAGAAGAATACTAGGCAAATGGGAGATTCAGTAAACTTGTCTTCTGGGTTCACATATTCTGCAACAGGATTCATGTTACTATGGCAGATCAGAAACCATAGGGCTTTGCTGCAAAGAAAAAATTGATGTTATCCCAAAACAGGGCCAGTGCATCAGTTCTGGTATGCGCATATGTTCCCTGCCAGTGCTAGCACTGGCACTCATAAGAATTACTAGTTTTAGGACTTGTACACTTGGCAGCAAATTTTTGATGGAAAGTACATGTTGATCTGAGATCTCTGAAGTATATAAAATCAACAGAAATAAAGCAGTGCCCAGCATAATTTGAACTTTTTTCTGTGCTGCTTTTTGTCACTGAAAGGATTTTTAGTATCCTACTGTTTGCTAAGGTATTCTTTGAGAATGCTTCATAACAGTTGTCAGAGTCTGTAAAACACAAAATAGTTTGAATAAAACTTTATTCAAATTAGGAAAAATACAGTGTATTCTTTATCCCTTTTACTTTAATTGGTTGCTTTCATCTTACATTACATTCCTTGTTTAAGCTCATAAATTTTTCAAGATCTAAAGTAATTTAGCCAGCTAAAATTGAAGCATCCAAAAACGACTATGCTCAGACAATGGCATAGTTATATTGAACTGGGTTCATGATGGTTAAATGGATAATTGCAGTTGAAAGAACCATAGACTGTAATAGACTGTGTTGCATCTTGTGCATTTATCAATTCAGTTCCCCTTAGGAATCCAAAAATATCTATAAAATGCAGCATAAGCCAAAGAATCTTAATGGCATATGTATCTTCTGCTTTACTTATAAATATTTCAGTCAGCATAGAGTTCATCCTTTAAAATACAGTTTGGCCATCCAAACTGTGATGTCAGTATAACAGGCAGGGAAATTGCTTTGCTTGATTAAACTGTGTAACAGCCAATATGTATTTTGATTATTACTATCAATTCTAGTAGCAAAAAATGAGCAGATTTCTCAAGTGAGCTGGTTGATTATAAACAGCAGCCAGTCTTGGCAGTGGCTTGTGTTTCAAAACAGTGCAATGATGAGAGACATTAAAGACCTGATAGTTGCTCAGATTTTACCAGTCCTTGTTGATACCATGGGTCCATTTCATGAGCTGGAAACCTTGCACAGTAAGAGCATCGTGACTAGAAAATAGACGAAGTGCTGCAGGAGCAGCCAGGAGGGCTTCAATAGAGACAAATGTAGGGGTTTCTCAAAAGTTATGACCCATTTCTGAAGAACTTCATCTTGTAGTATGGTCAGATGTGAGGGGCAGAAGTGCCAGGGGTTGGTCATAAGCCATCAGGATCTTTGATGACTATTGATTTACAGTAATTGTTTCTTGGCTAATTTGGCTAAGTGTTTTTTTTGTTGTTTTGTTCCACTAAGGTGTTCTGTGTTACAAGGTTGCCTTTACTTCCAAAACCTATATATGCCATGCAAAAGACTTTACAAAAAGTCATGGCTATGCAAAGCCTTTATTAGTATTCATCTTATCCTCAGTGTCTGTCTGTGGAAAGAAACATGGCTTGACATCTGTGCTATTAAAGATCCTCTGTATGCTGGTCAGTTCTCTGGATAGGTGACTGTACAGCTTGATTACTTGTTGCAATACTCCCTACACTTTCCTTATTATTTGTGGGTGGATGGGGCTTAGGAATAGAAGGAGTTCAGAAGTTTCTTTAAACTTCTGGAGCAAACTTGAAGATTTGATACCCATTTTGATGAAGTTATAGTAATAATAATACAACAAAGGATGTAAATGGCAAAGATGGGAAAAAAAGAAATCCTGAGTGTGATTTAGCTGTAGACTTGCAAGAGAAATGAGGAAAAACAAGCAGGGAGAAAGGGTCCCATGTTGAGAGACAAATGGTCTAGACAAATAGAACTATTCTATTTATCCACATTTTTGACGTCTTCCTGATTCATGAGCATGGGAGAAGCCTTTATTAACCATCTGGAATCACAAATCTTGCCTTTTTCCCAGTATTGGATATTTTTCAGTGCTTGGCCAGGCTTCTGGATTTGAGGAAGAAAACACTTTAAACTGTTTTGTCTTCTTATCACTAGAGATATGTTTGATGTCATAAAGTGTGGGAGCTATTCCATATATTCATTCATCCTGGTTTGAATTGTAAACCCTGATTTATGCCAGCTTTCATTTGGGTATATATTTTTTGCCAAGTTTGACTACATTGCAGACTGCATAACTTAGTGTTTAAATTTATGTCCTATTATCATTTGCAGTACTTTTTCAAGGAAACTATCTTTCTTTTTTATTTTTTATAAAAAAGCACAAATATATCTGTGAAAGCTGATGTTCAGCTCGTATGTCTGAAACTTAGTTTGTGCTGTATTTTATGAAGTTCGAAGTAATATTTATGCAAGTACTAGAAAAAAATGTGTAAATGACTGTCTAAATTTCTAAGCCTTCCCTCTGGAAATGTTGCAGATGTTATTTAATATACTCTATAAAAATCTTGCGTATTTCTGAATTTTTTTGACTTCAGGAGAGAGAGAGTTTATGTCTCTTGTTAACATTGAGGCAAAATGTTAGATTTTGGAGTTGTGAGTTTTTAAATGGGTTTTCTGTTCCCATTGGATTATCTAATTGAATCTTTTGCACTTAAATTTGTACAGAAAGAAGCAGTTTCCAGAGGTGCTGATTTCCCTCATACACTTAGATCTATTGGAGACTTCCCATAGAAAGTTATCTTAGAACAGAGACTAGTACAGGATGACCTGTATCCAAGGACAGGGCAAACATGGTATGTCTCTAAAGGCCAATGTAATAGTCTCACTGTTAAGAAAAAAAAAAAAAAAATCAGTGATTGCATATAAAAATAATTTCTGCTGAAGATTATGTGCTTGCAAAATTCTTACTGTGAATCTCAAATATACACTTGGACTAGTTATTAGGAAGGCTGGACTTCAGTTAGGTGATATTTGTCAGGTGTAATGGAATTTTGTCTTCTACTTTTTGGTAAGTGTCATGGTTTTAAGCCCTGGGAAGAAATTAATTTTATCCTATTGAAAATGGACAGTATGGTATTCTGTAATGCCATTTATGTGCTCTAGGAAAATTAAGATTTTAAAAGTAATTTTTAAATCTAGATTTTGTCTGTTTCCTGTTTTAATACAGCTTGGCAAGGCTAAGCCTACTGTGCCTTTGGACAGATAGCAAAGATGATGAATAGCCCTAAAGTTTAGTTTTGTTTGAACAGCTGTAGAATTTCCTTCAATATGGACAGAAATATCTCTGACTAGAGTTATATTTATTTTCCCAAATAGGAAAGATGTCATTCTTCACTGGACTGAAACATCAAATAAAACAGAATTTTGTAACCCTGTGTTAGTCTCCTCTTAGATGATAACAATGTAAAAAAGCTGAAGTTTCCTCTGTACCACAGGAAAGAAAGCAAAGCTTTTCCGTTTTCTTGTGGATAATGTTAGACTCCATTCTTTTAAATTTGGGACATTAATTTTTTCCCTACCCCAGCTTGGGGGTGTGTGAGCTTTTATAACATTTTTTTTTTTTTTTACTTAGAAGAGAGTGAGAAAAAAAAGAAGAGGAAATAATACTGTTTTCTTTCAGAGATTCTGAGACTCAGCGTCTCGGGGTGACTTTATGATGTGTATCCCATATCGCTGCCTATGCCCAGAAATTAATTCTTGTGCCTTTCTATGCCTTTAAACTGAGCCTGAGAGGGGGGAGGAAAAACTGAGCAAAACTTCTTCAAAGCGGTTTGCAGCTTAGCTTGTTCAAGGTCACACAGAGACGGCTCTCTGCGTTCAGCCGCGGCAGGAGAGCGAAGGGAAGCACCCTGCTTGCTTTCTTTCCAGCCAGCTTTCAGCCAGTGTCTCAGCTCCTTTCCCTCCGGAGAGTTGAACTTCTGTTTTCCTGGGACTTTGTGTTTTTTTCCCTTTTCTCTGCTGGACTGTTTCAACATCAGAATACATTGGGAGGACCTTCCACCGAGGCCTTGGCCCTGGAGGTGGGTCCATCACCCCATCCCAGCTCCAAGGAGGGGGAGAGAGAGAGGCTACGGAAGGGCTCTGAAATTTTCCCAGGTTTTCTCTCCACAGCGAGAGGTTTCATTATTTAGCATTAGTATCTTTTTTCCCCCGTGTATTTCTTAAATAAATAGTTTTTATCTCTTTCACTTTCCTTTGAGGAAAAAGGTTTTTTTCCCCGAACCTGGTGGGGGAGGGGTGGTTTGTAATCTGCCTTCTCTCAGAGGATGTATTTCTAAATTTGGCCAAACCGGCACACTGAGCATAGGTTGACATTTTGAGGTAGATGTGCCGTGCTGTGCCAGAGGCACTGATCCCACAAACAGCTGTGCTGGTACCTGTTTGCAGTGCAGCACACCTGGGAGCATCTAGGTTTTCCCTTACTTGGAAACCAAGATACAGGAATTAAAGCTTGTGTTCCCACCTTTACAGATTTCTTCTAAAATGTAGGTCCTTGGGCATGGAATACTTTTTTTTTTCCCTGAAGAATATTAATCATGTAATCTTTTAATATTCTTATTTTTACTGGTGTTTATTTTGCTATTTTGTTTTTGATACCTGGTGATTGCATTATAAGAGAAAATTTGTCTGCAGTTCTAAACTTGCTCTTTTACCCTTAGGATTTTGTTTGCATGACAAGAAACTTTTATGCCCTCTATAAGGTGAAGACTAGTAAATACATAATAATCTATATTAAAAGATGTTTAAAAATGACAAAGCCTACTTTGAATGGTGTTGCAGTTGTTAGGATTGGAGACTCATAATCTGTTATCTGCATGCCTTGTTTAATTTTTACCCTTTTGTTTCTTTAACAGGGTGCTGCACTTTTGATGAGCCTCTTAGTTCCTGTGGCTATAGTCAGTCAGATGATGATGATCTCAACTGGGATCAGGTGAATGCGCCGATGAAGCCGTCCTCGGGTCAAGGGATGCTATCGGGTTCGTCTTTATTTTCTTTGTTTCTCTTCGACCTTACATCATGTGTTTGTCCAGCATTAATTGACAGTACTGTTCTTAAGATGCTGTTTCATCTGAGTCTGTTTAAGTGGAATACTCAGATTTTCCAAGTGATTTCTGTGAGGGATATTTTGCAACTCAGAGTTGTTGTGTGGGGAGTATAAAGGTTAGAAAGAAGAAATAGAAACTTGGTGTTATCAGGGAAGGCTGAAAGAAAACAGAAGGGTGACATGAAAATGAAACCAAAGTAGTACTAGAAACAAGCAGACACGACTTAGAGAGAAAAGGAAGATAGTCTTAGGTATTTTCATTGAAAGATATAATAATCAAAATCTGTTATAAAAGGATGGAGAGAAAAGAGGTGAGTGAAAAAGCAAAGAAACCCCAAAAGAAAGGGTTGCAATGATTCTATGCTCGTTGAATGTAAAAGATAGTTGTGATACTATTACTTAATGTATTTTTTGCACTGCATGGAGTTGGACCTTATTCCATAGCAACAACCTGTACATTCTGCTGAACTCTAAACCTGCTCTAGTAATATAGTTATTACCCTAGTACTTCATCCACAGAAATACGTAAAATCTGTCCACTAGTTTTAAACTATTCGCTAGCCTAAAATTTACCAGTTGTTCCTTTTTCTAGTTTTTATCTAGGCACGTTAAGAATTCCCCCCATGTACTGATCTCCATTTCCTGGGAGATGATCACCTGCAGCCCAGCTCAGCATCTACTTTGGCTTTTATAGACTGAGCCCTAAGTGACTATTATGACTTAAAAGTAGGCAGAACAAGAAGACCACTAGATAAAATCACTGGTTGTAGCATTGTGGGACTTCTTCAGCATTAGTCTCATAACTTAGTATAAATATATCCATAACACTTAAAAGCATTGCAGATGAATGTCCCAGTATTTCACATCCCTTCCAATGAGGTCTTTAAAAGACCCATAATGTACTTAGGTGTTTATATAGAATCTCTTCAAAAGTTGTTCTTGAGAAAATGTTCCTTCCTAATTTTTGAATAAGGGAATTAGGAAATAGACAACGTCAA
Source organism: Aphelocoma coerulescens (assembly GCF_041296385.1). Classification (NCBI taxonomy): domain Eukaryota; kingdom Metazoa; phylum Chordata; class Aves; order Passeriformes; family Corvidae; genus Aphelocoma; species Aphelocoma coerulescens. The sequence continues at coordinate 115,694,793 of NC_091015.1, read as the reverse complement.
TCTTTAGAAGTGACAGTATAAACAAAACCTGAACATAATGCACTCATTAGTAGTGTAGCAATAAATGTATGATGTGCATAATCAGCCTTAGGTACCATTCACTTGTATAAAAAAGGCTTTCAGTGTTCTTCACTGTAGATTTACCAGTGTCGCCCTCAGTTGTGAATGACACCTTACCTGAGGTTCATGGCTGAAGTACCTTTTACTTCAGCACTTTGTTTCCTCTGGCAAAGGCAGGACTCCCAACTTCAAGATGGATGTTCAGTTTATCTGAGTCCTGGCATTTGGATCATTGTGCTAGATTGAGTTCATCAACCCAGATAAAGGAAGTTCTTTCAAATTCCTTTTTAAACTGGCATTCGTCCAGTGGTCTTGGCATATACTGCTAAACATTTTCTGAACTATTTCATTAGTGCTTGATACTGTTGCTCAAGATGGAGACACACATAGTTTTATCAGCCATCTTGGCTAGCGGTACAAGATGTACATTCTTTTTTTCAGTCATGCCACTGGAATTTTCTTTCTATTCCAAATTTCATTCATTACTTTCCTCACTTGGATTTGTGAAAGCAATTGTCGGTATGTGATGTTCAGTCTTCTTGGCAGATAGAAGAGGTTTAAATCTATGTTCTCTTCTCTCATGACGACAGGCTTGCAGCTTTTTGGGGTTTTTTTCTTGATGGTAGGAGTCTAGACTACAGACTGGCATGTCTATAGAAGGAAAATTATATGTGTAATTTTATTTATCGGATGTCATACAACTTGTTTCTTATTTGTCTTCTTGCCTTTTTATCAGAAGTCTGAAATAATGTTCTGATGATCTAGTAAAAATCTATTTAACTTGGTAACAAGTTATATTTACAGTTTAGGGAGTTTTATTTGTGCCCATAAAGGAAGTGAAATATTCTTTGGGAGCATTGGGTCAGAAGATGAATGAGTTAGTCTGAAGATATTGGTGCCTTAAAAGGTCAAAAACCCCTTTGAGAGGGAAGAAATGCTCATTTTTTGCAAATGAGAAGCACTGTGTCTAACAGCACGATTTAGTCAAGTGGTATCTAATTTTTCCTCATAATTTCATCTAGACAGTTTTTTCCTGTTCTTGTTCAAATCATCGTCTTAATGATTTTAATTAGTTTTCAGTTAGCCTTAGCCAGAGGGTTATGTGATACACTTAAAAAATGATTTCAAGTAGTTTGTCAGCAGTTTCTGGGCTACATATTTAGGAAGAAATAACTTCAGATGGTAATGAGTAGAACATCTTAAATTAATGGTTTGTGGGGAATTCTTGGCTTGAAAGCAAAATGCTTTATGCAACAATGTTGTAATACTAGACTGAAACAAGAACTCTCAGTTCTGTACTCCCTTGTCAGAAGAAAAAAATTAATGCACATAACATTCCTAATTTCAGGCAACATGCTCCAGTGGGTGAATTGATGTCAATATATAATATTTTGTATAATTTGGTGACTGTCAGGGGGAAGCACACAAGTGATGACATTTGATTTTTTTTAATCCACATGAGAGTGCTGAGAGCATAGCTGCACTTCAGATAGATAAATATTTTGGCATGATACGTTATTTCAGTGGAACAAAAGAAATGTCATATAAGATTCATGCATATGTGTGCACGCTTTCATGTACATGCTGTTTACAGGTTTATGAATATTGCAGATCTTAATTTAGATGAAAATTGCTAAACTGTATCAAAGGTAATAATATATCCCAGAAGTGTTCCTTGCAGTGGACTTTAATCCCTGTTGGATTGTTACTGTAGCACAGAAACAGGAAGTTACCACTAAAGTTAGTAGGGTGCTAGTGCTCTAATTTCCTTGATAAATATAAGCATGGCCTTTAATGAGTCAGTACTAACCTGAAATTGTGTTAAACAGACCCCAAAATTAACGACATGTATGAATTTCTGTATTTATTCATATGAATTAAATCAGTGTGGTTTATCCACTGCTCTTCAGTTTCAAGTGTCCTGTGAGTCAGATGGAGTAAATGCTGTTTGGAAGAGCGGCTCTTCCCTTTTTTCAGCCTCTGTCTTCTCCTTGTCTTTCTGTTCCCAAAATGTGTGTTTAAAATATTGTTCATTATCCTATGGAACAGTTAAGCAGTTTGATATTAATGTGTTTATATAATACAGATTTACAATTACAGCTAACTGTAAGCCCTCTAGTTGTAGTCCAGTAAAAATGTCTTCAGAAAAATACACCCACACAGTAGATTACTCAGTTGGCAGGGTGTGGGCTGCAGGAGCACGGCCTCCATGAGAAGAGGTCAGGGATGCCCCGTGTTGGACACATCTGGGCACAGCCACTGGACCCCAGTGCTGGGCACAGCTGAGCTCCTGCTGCACCTCTGGGATAGCATGTTTAGGAAACTGTAAAAGCCACTGGGCAGTAGCTGTCAGAGAGAGAAGTAAGAATATGTGAGAAAAGCAGCCCTGCAGACACCAGGGGTCTTCTCCAGGGTCAGTGGAGAAGGAGAAGGGATGGGGTACTCCGGGCACCAGTGCAGAGACTCCCCTTCTGCCTGGGTGGAGCCCATGGTGAGGCAGCTGTGCCCCTGCAGCCCATGGAGGTCCAGGGTGGAGCAAAGATCCTCCTGCTGCCTTTGCACGACCCCACACCAAGAAAAGGTGGATATTTCATGAAGAAAGCTGCAGCCCATGGAGAGGAGTCCACACAGGGGCAAATTTTATCACAGGACCTGTGGCCTGTGGGGTCACTGGAGCAGTATATTCCTGAAGGACTGTGTCCCATGGAAAGAGGTTGCTTTGGGGTTTTTTTTAGATACTTGAGAGCTTTGTATTAGTTCAGATACTGCTACAGTAAGTCATCACTGACAGCGATGCAATTAGAATTTTACAGATTACTCCAAGAAGAACAAATATTGTCAGGAGTCTTCTGTATTTATCATTTACTTGATATCATTTCTATTCGTGTCCATGTATTTTTCTATGAAACATTGTGTTCAACTGTGTAAAATCTTTCTATGGTGTTTCACAGTTCCAATTGATTTCTAAAGGACAGTAGCATCATTTTTATTCGATGCAGTGGTTGGTTTGATATCTCTGAGGGGATGTCACTGCATTTGCAGCGAGTCACTGGCATCAGCCTTTCATTCATTTTAAAACAGTTCAAACCCAAATATAAATCAAATCTTCACAGGCTGCCATTCTGCATTGAAAGGATGTTTCCTGCAGTGAAGCTTTCTGTGTTTAATGCAGTGCTGGTCAAAGCCGGGATGAGAATTCTGTTTGTGCTATTTGAGGTGATAATACATTATTTTCGTGGCTATATGTGATTTTTTGAATGGCCTACTATGCTTATTTGTATTCTGAATAGGTAGTGTTGCTTAATGCCTATGCAGTGTCTGCAGAAAATGCTTATAATGCTTATATTATTGTTTAAAATGGCCTTCTGATACTTAGTACCCAGACATGCAGAGCTAGCAGATATTTTATAAACAAGGCAGTGATTCAGAGGAGTATTTAATATTATAGAATGTGAAGTAGTTGTCTGAAAAATGTACATTGTTGTTTAATTGTGCATAGAAGAGTTGTGATCCATTTTAAAAGACAGATAAAGTGATCAGTTGGCAAGTGTGCAGTTCAAGCCAGCTGCAATGTTTTACCATGTAAAGTTATCCTTCTTTGATTTTGTACTTTATCATTAAGCACATTTTAGGGCTGCATTGCATTTTTGTTGTATGTTAGCAGGGATACTTTTCTTCTGTTTGTATCTATATTGAAGAGAATGAAATACATTCCTTACTCAATCCTGTTTCCCCCATATTACTTTAAATAGCTGTATTTTTAAATCATTTGAATGCTATCAAGAGATAATATAAAGTACTATCAAGGTGTGGGAGTTGCAGCTTGCTCACTGTGTTAAATTTTTTCACAGAATTTTCTAGACCTGGAACACTAGCACGTTTAGCATTTTATTGCACACCCAGGTAATAGCTGCAGCCATTAAGGACATGCCTTTTGGCAAGCAGCTCCAGCTTCCAATTAACTGTGTAAGTTAACACCAGTTGCTGCTAATATGGAGCAACATGGAGGTCACACAGAGCAAACCACCTGAGCAGGGAGCCGCGGCAGCTCTGTGCTGCCATGGCTACGGTGCCAGCACTGGAGGGGTTGGCTACTTCAAAAACACACCTGAAGACTTAGTGAGTGGCGTTTTTAACAGGTCTGTTCAACAACAAGAATGATGCCACCAGCTGTGTCTGAGGTATTGCTTGTTGCATGGATCTTATTTTTGTAACTTCTGACCTGACTTAGAGGTTTCAGCACCTGGCACAAATTCTGGGTTTATTACAAGTATTGAGCATCTGTCATTCTTGCAAAGGGAAGTAAAAGATTAATCACCATCAGAGTCCCTCTTTCTGAATCACTGATGGACAATGCTTCTAGGTTGCTTAGTAGGCAAACTAGACAAGTTATGATAATGTGTTTTGCCTGCATGCCTAATAGCTTTCAGAAAATTAGTGCTAATGATTTACTTAACCCTTTGTTGTAGATGTTCTCTGTATATAACTTTTAGTTTGCACTTTTTAGAACAAATGATTTTGAATATGAGCAGTGTGGTTTATGAAGTAATAACACCTAACTTAGATGACTGATTTGTGGATTTTCATTTGAAGTAACAGGCTTGCTGTAGTGTTCATCACTGTAGCTTTGGACATTAGTTTTCTTGTTTTCTGATGCATTCCATCAGCCCTCATATTTGAGTGCAGAATTGCAGAGCATGCTCCAAGTCATGGAAGTAAGTGGGATATACTATATTAAAAGTACCAGTAGCTGATAAAGATTTGTTCAAGATATTTGACTGAAATATGATGATATAATAAATTGTAGCACTTTTTTTTAATGTTTGGGGAGCTCTCCTCTCCTGTAGAAGACAGACAGAAACTACATGAAAGGTCTGAGAAGTCACTTCTCATTAAACCAGAGTATTCACAAAGCAACCTGGAAGATAAAGTTGACTGCTGAGGGTAATTTTGTTTAGCACCATGTAGTGCCACAGAGTGCTAAGCAAGTCCTCTAACCTAATTAATTTACCTTGCTGTGATTACCTGTTTCCTGCTGAGGTTATATCTAACACCTGCCATCATATATGCTGAGAAGCAGCTAACATAATAAGCTAGACACTGGAGTTGGGTTTGGAATGGATTTCTTGGCAACAAGAATTTTTGGGATAAGAAAGTTCTTTTTTGCTACATATCAGAAACCCAGTCTCCTTCCCCATCTTCCAGCCGTAGTGCCAGACACTATCCTGCTGGTTAAGTGCATCAGGATCTAGGTTCAGATTTCCTTGCTAAATTTAAAATAGAAGTACTCTGAATAACTGGGGTTTTGTTTGTGTGTTTGTTCTCCCTTCCTGGACTACTCATGATGAGCTCCTTCAGATGAGGTAGGAGTAGCCCAGCTGGAGAGAGGAAGCTAAAGTAAGAGAATCCCAACAGGACAAAGTACTTCATGTTGTAAAGCCAGTAAAAAAATACTTTTTTTACAATACCCTCTAGTAAAATGGTGTTTTTCAAGTCGAATATTGTCTGGAAAAGAAGAATGAAGTTACTTCTGGTAAGGGCTCTTGGTTCAACAAGGACCACATGAAGAATGTAAATTCTCTTTCCTGGGGATGTGTCCAAGACATGCAAATGTACCTCAGGAAGCTTTACTCTAGGTAGTTTGAGTCTCTGGAGTAATATAAACCAAACAGCACATGCTTTAGTGTAGGTTCCCTAGGGACTCACTGCTGGAGGCATGTTACTGCACCTTGCCATGGGTGTCTTACTGAAACCGCTGCCGTTTCTGCTCCAGTTTTAGCAGACTTGTGTTAAGTATCAATGCAATTTTTTTGCTTCTTTGCCTGGCTAGCTTCTTCTGTTGAAGAATGAAAATACTTTACTAGTTTGAGCAAAGGTGTGGCCAGTAGAAAGCCTGTGAATAAACAGTGAGTCTGAAGGTGCTCCTCTAGGAGCTGCACTCACTGCATTGCAAGATCAGGGGAAAGGAGAATAATCAGAGTATTCCTAAATAAGCTTTTTCTTGTTTAGTAATTAATCTACTGGAAAAAAAAGCCTCTTAATTTCTTGCAGTCTTCAGGGCTTTTCTTTCAGTCTCATGCTTATCCCATTAGATTTCTTCTCATCCATCCTGCCCTTTAGAAACTAATAAAGAGTGGATCAAAACCTCTCCTTGCATCTGCAGGCTTTAAAGTGTGGAACGTGACTGCCTCCATTTCAGGGCCTAAGTCAGTTGTTTCCTGAGTTAGTAGTTTGTCTTTTAAGACAGTTCTTTATGACAAGTTCATAATCATAGGCACAGTGAAAATGCCAGTGAGCTGGAGACAGACTCCATCACTCCTCTTTAGGAGTGCAAATGTTACAAATTTTCAGGGAATCATTTTGTGGCCTTTTTTTTTTTTTTTTTCTGAAATTTAAGAGGACTTTCTTGTTTCAATTAGATTTATGGAAGATTTTTCATACCTTTGCAGCACTTAATTTGTTGCCAGGCACTGATGACTGATAGTATGTTGTTAGCAGGTCTAGTTGTGACTATAGTATGAGTGGCCAAAAAGTCACTGGTTTGAGGCACAGGTCACTAAATGCTCCATGTGGCTTCAAGTGCTCCCAGATGTCTGCACTTTTTGGACTTCTGCTCCCAAGTTGAGGGAAGTCATGTGGCAATTTATCATGTGGGAAATGTGGCAGCAGAGATAGGTTAGTGCACAAGCAAAATGGATGGATTGTTTTTTGTGTTGTATGTAAGTCTTCTGGTATTTGAAGCAATTTGGTTTCCCAGCATATCAGACAAAGTCTTAATCCTTTACAGACGTTTGCAGAACTCAGGAGTCAGGGAAGAAGCAATTACATGAACTTTATGAACTGAATTAAAGAGCTCAGTATTTTTGTTCTCAGTATTAAAGCAATATACTTATTTCCCTCACCAGCTGACATAATTCTTCCTCTATCTAGAAGTCACATTTCCAATCAACTGCTTTTCAGTAGCACAAATGAAAAAAAAATGCTGTCTGGACCTCACTGAAAATGAAATGATGTACATAGTCATTTAATGAGAAAGCAGGTGCAGGTAATTATCCGAGTCATAATGTTGCAGCAGCTAATAACATCAAATATTTGTGATAATTGCAAGCAATTGATCACAGTCCTGTGCTTCTCACGTGTAACAGATTTGAAAAACACTTTTCAATACCCAATTCATGTATTCTTCCATGTTCTAACAATTCGTGTTAGAACATGGGGGCCACAGATGTACTTTTCTTGCCAGTAGCTTCATAAACTGTGATTTTGCATTAAGTTCAAATATGACTGTGTTCTTACTTAAATTTGTACTATTTCATTTTTCCCAGTGACTTAGAGGGGGGGAGCATTTTTCTGCCAAATTTGAGTTTCTGATTCCCCCATACTCTTACAGTCTTTACCTCTTCTAGATGTCAGAGTCAACTCTTGTGTCAGTCTGGTTTCTGCTGGAGCACTGTGTAAGTCCCAGTGTAGTGCAGGAGAGTTCTCCCAGTGCCTGATGCGTGTGCAGCTGAGCATGGTGGCACCATCCTGAACTAGGGAGTCAGGTGTTGTTCTTCCCAGCATGTCTGTCTCCTGCAGTTACACGAGAAGTAGATCAAAGTCACAGTGACAATGGGATGATCCTTAATGTATTCCCTTACTTATATGTTGAGAGCTTCAAAAGAAAGGAAGGGAATGGAAATTTGCTAGAGGCAAATTTCTTTCATTCCAGGGCTGTGTGATAAGACCTCTGCTCAAAGGAGTTTGGAGATGCTTCTTTCTGAAGCTTTTTTACATTCATATCTTACAGGTACAAGGAAATGATGAGGACCTAAGTTGGTCAGTAGCCCTCTTTCTGCACATGGGCTATTGCAGAAATGAATTTGTAGAAGAGAAATTTACATTTTTCAGGCATTTGAGAAGATTCTGGGAAGAGAACCAGAAGGTGAAGAGAAGCAGGCCCTTGGTCCAGTCTTTTATGTCTGAAGTGTTTTAGCAGTTTTCAGTTAATAGGAATCAAAGGCAGTTACTGTTTGAGTGGCAGACAGCACATACACAGTGGTTCTCACAGCTTAGGAAAGGGCTGCTTAAAAGGGTGGTGATTTCTTACAAGTGATATCCCAAGGTGAAACTGAAAGAGATTTCAGAGGAGGATTCGGGGCTCATCTGTATCCCTGATAAGGAAGGGTGCTTCAGTAGAAGCTAGCAGGGGACCTGAGAAAAGGCATGTAAAACTTGCTGCTTTTCTTGGCATTTCCTTGTGAGGTTTCCTTATTAAGCAGCCACACATTAAATGAAACATCTTTGGAAGATCCAGGATGATAGTTGATGAGGGTCCTGTTCTGGGGAGATCAGTTGGGTATTGTGCACCTGCTATGGAGCTAGTGCCTCTGGGAACTGATTAATCTAAAAACCATCAAGCAGAACAAGGTTCTGGAAGCTTCAAGAGTTCTGGAAGCTCACTGCGTAGCAGCAGTAGAAATGATTATGTGTCAGAAACAAAGAAATCACCATGTTCTAGAGTAGGCTTGATCAGCAACAGCATCAAATTCCCTTTCAGGGGTGCACAATGTGCTGTATGAAATTTAAGGCCGCCTGTAGCTTGAAATTTTACAGTGGAGTAAGTTGATATACCATGTATAAAAAGATGTGCTACATCTTTCAGCAATCACATTTAGGTGTTACGTGTGCTATGGTGTTCTTGCCATGTTTAATTTTAGTGTGAGGCACATTTGTGAAGCAGAAAGTTGTTTGGAGGAATTTCAATTCAGGCATTTTACTTACTTGGCTTGCAAAATGGGAGCAGCTTTATGAGTGCATGGCAGATTTTTTTCCCTGTTTTTTGGTATAGCAGTAATAACAATTGTATAATAGTAAGAATTTAATTATTATTTTAGGTACAGCAAGGAAAAGCTATATTTTGCAAGGATATAATAGTGCCTGTTGAATTTAAATTACCTGTGTTTTAGTGTGTCTACATCCAGTTGAACATTTAAGTTAAAATAAAGCATTAAAACAGGTAATTTTTACTTCTGTGCTAGCAAGTCCAATTAAGCAAAGTTCAATTAAAAAAAAAAAAAAGAAAAAGCCATTAGAATGCAGACCTTTAATAAATAAAGTCAATCAGTAGTATTTCTACATGTAAAAAATAGATTTAGATTCGGTGTAGTCTTCACCGCTGCACAGCACCAACAGGATATCAGTATTTTTCTAAAGGTACACATCTATGTCAATTAACTTTCTCCAGCCTCCCCTTTAGTTTCACCATTCCCATCTCCTCTTAAAGCCTGATTGTATTGGAAATGTCTCCAGTTCTAATCCGACATTCTTTGTAATATTAAGGATCAGACTAAATGCATCGTTTCCTACCAAATTATTGCCCTTTAGAGATGAGGTAGAGGTCAGTTTTGCTAAACTGCAGTGATGTTCTGACTCAACAGCAAGTGGGTCATAAAGAAATCATCATCGCAGTGTTTTATTCCTGGAAGCAGAAACCTACAATTGTTATGAGATACTGAAAGATATTTAGCAAAGCACACGTGAAATTATGCAGACAGAAATAAAAAGTTTTGTGGGTTTGTTTTCCAATTAATGAATTTGCCTTCAAAGTTCCCAAAAAGAGCTCCCCTGAGATCTTTTAGTAACCCATATTGCTGTCATTCAAATGAAAATACTCCTTTGGAAAAGCTGCTAATGCTGCTTTGCCAGCTGTAATATGGAAATAAAAATGTATGCCACGGTGATGCTGCTATTTATCTTTTGTATTTGTCAAATAAAGCCTGTGCTATGTAATGCAGCATAAAGAATATAGAAAATCCTTTGGTGTAATCTCAGGTTGCCTAATTTCTTTCACTGGTGAATCTTCTTCATGTTGATAAGAAAAGCATCTGAAATCATGTAACCTGAGGCCACTATTTTGTGTTAATGGGTAGGCTGCTTTTATGATGGTGTGAATTTCCTTTATTTTGCCATTTAAGAGCCTTTCAATAGCGTTGTAAGACTGAAGCCTAACAGAAGCTCTAATTTTTGTACTGTAGTTGTTAAATGACAGATCTTTGTAATGAAAGCAAACTTTAATTGCCGAAACACTGATTCAGTGTTGTTACTTCGAGATTCTGGAGTTTTGTTGCTTCAAGATTCTTTTCCTGTTCTATTCTCTACAGTTCATGTGCCATTCTCCCTTCCCGGGAGAATATATTTATTTACAAGAATTCTATTCTCTCATCCTTCTGTTTTAAGCTCAGTATGTGCATGAGATTTCTGTGTTCAGAAAGTCTTCATAGTCCCTCTCTAAATTGTGCGGAATCCTCTAGCCACACACAGACTTTACATTTTACATCAGCTGTCATGTTTGCTTATTGTGTGCCAAATTTCTCTGCCACCTCTAACTCTCGGTGCTTTTTCTAAGCATTGTTATTTTTCACAGTTTCATTTCCTAGTGAAAGCTTTGTTGGTGTACTGCATTTAAACATATCAATGATTCAGAGTCTAGGGAAGCGCAGACTGCTAAATTCCCTGGAGGATTCTGGGATATCCTTTTTTACCTAATAGTTGCCTGAGCTTTGCTTTGCTTTGCCTATTAAAATGTGCGCCTTTATGTTCTTCCTCATTTAAAGGAAATTTGATGGAACACTGGAAGATAGGTCTAGAAAAGCACACACATTAATATTTATGGCTGTGTGTGTTTTGACTCCAGAAGGGCTGACTAGCAACTGGATATAACCATGTTGATGATTTTCAATAGGTCTGCTGAGCCACAGGATATTCTGAGCAAGGTAGTTGCCTTTACTTTGAAACGAACACATGAAGAGATTCGGTTTCGCTAGGCTTCTGCATGCACAGATGCATTACTTATAGTCAAGATAAATTATATTAGTCTGCTTTTTTCCAAGGCATTCCTCAATACTTCAATATCTAATGCAAAGCTTCGTAATACCTTCTTCTTTCCATGTCAAGATTAAATTGTGAAAAAGCATATTTTTAGAAACTGGTAAAAATTTTCTGCAGGTTTTTTTTTGCTAATTAAGTGCAAATAGCAGATAGCACCGAGTTTTGACCTCATCTGATGTTCTTTGTCTGCAATTCTATTGTTTGTTATACACAACACGTTAATTATAGTATGGTAATTAAATTTTAGTTACTGTTTGTTCAATAAGTTCTTTGTTACGGTGTCAAAAAGTATTTTGACTCAAATATTCTCATGGTCTTTTAAAAGAGACATATCTCATTGATGGAAATGGAATTTCTAAGTAAAATTTAATTTATTTTTTAGTAGAAATGTTTTATTATAATAAGACAGCACTTCCTTATGGAAGTTACAAGGACAGCATACTTAAAATTTAGACAAGATGTTAATTGTTAGTAATGACTAAAGAAACCAACATTGTGTCCAACTGGGGACTGAAGCTGAATTCCAGTTATCATGTCCATTACTGCCGTAGACTTCACCTGAACCTTATTTTCTTATGCTAGGCTAGATATATCTAAATGCTCACAACTAAATTTTGCTGCACTCTACTTTGGGAGTATAAGTTGTTTGTAATTCTAAATAATGAACTTTTTTGCAGAGAACATGATAAAATTATTTTTCTGTGTCATTCTTTCCTCTCCTGCTCTCCTACTGCTCATTCCTCTGGCTTCACATCCTTTTTCAGGAACAACAAGAAAGAGTAGCTTTTTCTGTATAGTTGTGTTAACTTAATTTGGGGGATTATATTTGCAAAGAAATGTAGTAGTTTTACTTTGCAATTCCAAATAGTTTGTATTTTTACTTTGAGTCTCAAATGGGAATGCACTTCTAATTTTATTTAAGTTCCTTTGGGAGAATGATTTTTAGTTTGTTTGGGTTTTGTTTCTTTATAATGAAGATACTACATATCATAATACTCTGTGTATTCAAACAACAGCACTTTTCAAACATATGTATTGCTTCTGGTCAGTGAGAGTGGAATACTAGGTTTCTTTAAAAAAAAAACAACCAAAAAGCTATAAAAGCCCCCAAACTCCAGTAAACCAAACCCAGCCTTTAAAAAAATAAATTATCTACTTTCATACAAACAGTTGTATAATGAAATAGCATATTATTTAAATGCTGGTGTACTAAATATAGAACAGTTATTAAATGCTGCCACACAAATAGCTAAAGGAAGAAATTCAAGGCAGTAAAGCTGTGTGGTCCATATGGCTGCATTGGTAGCATGCTTTTTCCCTAAGATGGGAGTGTCAGCTTTTCTGCCTCTATAAAACTGGTTTGTTTTGGGGTTTTTTTTTTGGCTGCTGGAGGACAGAAAAAGACTAGCATGGCTACCATATTGTCTCAGGCCACCCTGCTTTAGGATTAGTAGCCCCTATCTCCACAAGGCTTCTTCTGTTTTGGGCACAGGCAAGATGCCAACTGCTGGAATCGGCTGACCTCAGATCCAGCCTAGTATTGCCACAGTTGAGGTTTCTGCAGTTCCCCTCTGTATTTTGCAGTATTTCTCACTAGAGACAAGAGAGGAACTGAAATGTTGCTGAGACTTAGTGCTCAAAGGTAAGTTCTTCTTGGAGTTTTAGCCTTTCTTTATTAGCTACATCGTACTGTAAAGCAACACTTCTTTGTTTTAAGGATGCAGGAAACTGAAAGCTGGTTTTAAGTGTAGGAAATTAGATCAGAAGGAAGACAAGGGAGTAAACATACTGAGTAAAATCAGCTGGGGGGGAAATCAAATACAATATACATCTGGAAAAGGGTGCTTAGAAAATAAGAAAATAGGAAAAATGCATACTTATTTTATGGGCCTGGGGTAGGTACTGTCCATCAAGAATCATCTTTGAAGTCTGGTTCAAGACACCATCCAATTAATAAATATTGTCCCTTCTTGTTTTGTGATGGGAGTTAGAAGAATCTGTGCTATACAAGCAGACAAAGATCATGTTGTGGTCTGAGCAGGGCAGGTGGCTCTGTGGTCAGTAAAATTGGTAGCTGCTGGAACAGAATTTAGAAGGTGGGATGTTTCAAAAATGAAATATCCAATAGGATGTTGGAAGACTGTATGTTAACATTCATTCAAGTCTAATGTATACTAAAACTGTCAGAGCAGTTCTTTTGGGTATTTTCCAGTAGTTTCTTTTTATACTAAAGCAATATAAATTTGAAATGAGGCCTTTCTGGGTTATGTCAAGTGAATCTGCCTTTCTTAATTTTGAAATGGAGTGGAATAGCTCCTACTTTTAGAAGCCTTTCACGATTATGCTAAGCGTTCACCTCCTATTTTCCTGTACTTTAAGATCATCCTTTGAAAGAAATGTGATAGATAGATACTTGCTGTTACTTTCTGTGTTGGAGGTAGACCCTATCAGTTCATCCCTGCCAGTTTTCCTGGTCTATCATTAACATGAGATCTGTAAGAGCCATAATGGTTTTTCCTAAGATAGATAAAGGATCAGCAGTATCAGGGTAGGGATAGATTTCTTGCATAAGTTTTCTCACTGAAATTAATGAAGTGCCTCTATCTGTTACACTGCAAACATTAAAATGTGATGGAAATGTTTAGCTTTGCTGTAACTGCTTTTGCAGAAGACCTGAAGCAATAGTTCTTTGTTTCAGTAAGTGCTATCTCACATAACAAACAGGATTTGTTAAATATCAGTGTTGCTTAGGATTTCATTTTTTACTAAGGTTTGTACAACTGGAGAGGAAATACAGACATTATAATTATTTCCTATGGATTAGCTAAGATGAAGCCTAGTTTTTAGGCGGTAGTTTCACACCTGGTTATATTAACTTGAGCAACACCTTCCTTCCTCTGCTGGGAGCACAGCAAGGGTTGGCACTGGCTGTACCCTCACAGGTGGGGCACAGTTCCACAGCACATAAATGCAGCCAGCAGAGCCAGTAACAGGAACAGTGCCATGCTAGTGGGATCCAAGGGGAAGTCCCAGGTCCAGGGTCCAGCTAGAGGCTTGGGGCAAGAACCAAAGGAGAAGCGGCCAGAGACAGAGATTCAGACAGGTACACCTCCAGCATTGCTGAGGCAGCGGGGACTGATAACCCAGGATTGAGCTGGAACCACATCCAGAGGCGGGGAACAGGGTGGGGCAGTAGGGCCTTGTACTGCCTTTGGGGCTCTGACACCACGTTCTCACACATCCCCAGCAGTAAAAAAGGACCCCAACAACAGAGAAAACAGAAAATCAGTTGGGTCCTTAGTTTGGTCTATTGTGTAGCCTCATAGGAAAGAAATAGGAAGGCACAGTAGAAATGTGTGCATCACTTTCAGTAGCAGTATGGATCTATCGGGCTTAAAGAGCAATTTTGGCTACAGAGGTAGGCCTTGAAATGCTTCCTAGACTAGCTTCTGCATGTCTGGCTGATACAGAAGAGATGAGGTATCCATAATAGTTCACACAGGTTTTGCCCATTTGAGAAACAATTGCATTTGACTTACATAAAATTTTGTACCTGAAGAAGTTAAAGGTTATTGAAGGTTATTAATTTAAGAAATGTCTCCTGAGAAAAGACCTTTTCTTTCTTCTGTCAGCATGATCTTTTTTTCTTTTTGTTTAGCAAAACTGAAAAATACTTTATTCCTGTTTTAATTAAAACAAGGGGGGGGGGGGGAGCCCAGAAGAAGGCGTCAGTAACAAGCTGTTCCCTGTGAATCAACCAGTCAAAGTACTGAAAGTTGATGACCTCAGTATCTTTGATGGCTGCTAATGCCAAATATTGCTTATTGCTTTGTAGTAAACAGTCTTTCTGTGTCTGGCTTCTGGTTGTAATGATGAAAGAGTAAAACACTTACAAGCAGCTTCAATGGGCTTGGTTTCAACATACCTGTCAGATAAATAATAGTACATTGTAAGCTAAGTATCTGTACTCAGTACTGCTTAGGGAGTTTGTTTCTACTTTTCAGGAAACAAGAACATGAATTGAGGACATACTAACCATGACTAAAAAGTTACTATTTGTTTTACTTTCCAGAACAAAATGAGCTCTGTACCTCACATTTGTGGATGCTATGTCCGCATTTCTGTTTCAGTTCTGTGTGAACTGACAGTTACTGTCCTTGTTTCATGCCTGTCTTCTTGCATGGTAATGGAAGAGCTTGTAAATAGGAAAAACAGGGTAGGGATTGAGAAAAGTGACATTGATTACTGATGACTATTTGGGAGAACCATTTATCATGCAAGATAACTCCAAACAGCACATAGCATTGCCCTCATAAGCTAATTTCTCATTAGCTGGCAGTAATAAAATTTACACTCTTATTTATCCAAGAATGTCAAATATTTTTTCCAGAAATGAGTAACACCTCATAACAACCAGGAGGCTGTGTGGTGTCCTGCATAATTTACAGACAATCTAATTGACCTATGCAGGTTAAGTGACTCACTTGAGATAATGAATCAGTGGCAGAATGTGAAATAAAGGTGGGAAGTACTTTAGTTTATGATTCCTAACAGGACGCCTGTATTGCTTTCCACTCCAAAACACCAATGCTAGCTTAAATCTGCAATCTCAAACTTTCATTGAAATACAAAAAAAACCTTACTAAAAGAGGCATTGGTAAAATACAGACTTTTTATAATGGATGTTTGGACTCAGCACTGGGTGATTACGAGGAAATGCACCATACGCGGTGAATGTATTCCTGGATGAGCTGACAGATGTTGATGTTGCTTAGAATGTGTTGTTATCTTTCTCACTCCAGTAAAATTCAAGATGGAGTTTCTCTCTATATTAGTGCAAGGCCAATAAAAGTATTTTTTATTCTGTAGGGAATTTTGTTTCAGAAAGCCTGAGCTACACTTCTTCAGCTCTACTCAGAGACTGAACCTTGTATCAGTGGCCCAAATGTGAAAGTTTCTCTCCCAATTAATTTTACTCTGCAGTAATTTATAAGCAATAATATTCTGATATTACTTGCCAACAGTACTAAGTATATAATTTTAAATTTCTAAGTATATATTTTTCAATTTCTAAGTATTATCAGGCAATGCAGGTTTGTTTTGAAGATTGCTTTTGAAGAGTTAGAGATTTTCTTTGGGAATTGAAATTTCTTAGTCTCCTATCTCCAAGGCTTACATTTTAGAAACCATGTCACCATTCAGGTAAACATGGGCACTAGTCATGCTTTTCAGCATCTTTGGGAATGACTTGTAAGATTTGGGAATCCCTTCTCACCTAGGATCTCTTTGACTATTTTTAGACTAAAATCTGTAACATGTTTGTGTGAAAATCTGTGGAAAAACAAAGCAGAAGGATAAGGAAAATTGTATAAATATAAAGCTTTAAGTAGACTGTTCAAAATTATTTCCTCTGGATTTTCTGTTAAAATGCCAACAATATTTTTAAAGCAGTGGATGTTTCTATTACTCTATTATTATATTAGCCGAGCTTTCGTGACACATCAAACCCTAAAATACTACTTATCTGTGCTACTAAAGTATCAGAGTTATTGTTAAGTAATTACAGTACTGAGTATCCATTTCTTCTTATCCTCAGACAACTAAAATAAAAGTCTTTAATTGCTGTCCTAGCTTAGACAGATGAAAAATCATGAAAAATAGAATGACTTCATGTTTTATGCTATAAATTTGTAAGCAAAGGTAAGCTACAGGGAAATAAGAGCTTAAATCTCCCTGTGGATATAAGTGAAATATTAGAGAATTTTAGTTATTTCTGGGGATACGTTGTCTCTTGAAGTATAAACAGTGTTTTTAAGTATTTAAGCATGTGTTATGTTGTTACAGGGAATACAGTACTTTCTACTTGCCTCCTAATGCTTGATTAAAAACTAATTTCCTGGTAATGATTTTCATGGGCATTTG
The DNA here is from genome assembly GCF_041296385.1 of Aphelocoma coerulescens. NCBI lineage: Eukaryota > Metazoa > Chordata > Aves > Passeriformes > Corvidae > Aphelocoma > Aphelocoma coerulescens. The sequence goes on along the minus strand of NC_091015.1, from coordinate 115,677,942 downwards.
AAAACCCTTAAGCAACATTTTTTCTCAGAAAATCTTCAGTGTTTTCAGATTTTTTTTTTAATGGACTGAACTAGTATTTCATTCTTTAAAAAAAAAAAAATCTTTTTAGATGCCATGAAATAAAAATAGAGAATAACTGAAGTGCTCATATTTTGGCTCAATCACTGTTTTTCCATCTGAGATTTTAAAGGTATGAAATGCTATTTTTGTTGTTTAATGCAGAATTAAAATCAGTACTCCTAAAGAATGCTTTTCACACATAGTTTAGGGCACATAATGGGTAGATAGGTAACTGGGGGATGTAAGGATGTGAATGCCTTCTGTAGCTTTAAGACCCTGACTGTGTGTTTAGACCAGGTATATGTTTGCTATTTTTATATTTTTACCTATTTCCATTGAAGTTCAAAGGCGTCATCTACCACATAGCAATGTTCTTGGCATCTTGGGACAAACCAGACAGTACAAATGCTTATGTACATGATGCACCTATAGTTTTAGAAATTATGATAGCTGTATCCCCCATTAATAGAAATTAAAGAATCAGGTTTCAAGGCAGAGGAAACAGAAAGGTTCAACAGTTAACTTCTTTAGTCTGTTAATATACTGAATGCCCCTTCAAACTGATTTAGTTGAATAACGGAAGGAGGTTGGGTTGTTGAATATTCAGTCAGAAGGAAGGTATGCAGGCAGATGATCAGGAGGAAACCAAAGGGATTGATGAATTTGGCATCCCTGATGGAGCAAAGAAGCTAAATAGAATGCGGCAGGACATGAAACTTCAGAAATTTAAAGAAACAATTAGATAAAGAGTGAGAATGTTAGACTAGTTTTTGCAGGTGCAAAATAAATGCCAGTAGTTGTTAAAAATAATAACACAGGGAATTAGCTACAATAAATAAAAACCAAACCCAAACCAACCTATCATCTCGTAAGAATCGTACCTTTTCATAAAAAGTTTTTTTTCGGCAACTCCAGTTTTCAAAAGAATTAGGTTTTATAGAATTTTATTCTTTTCCTAGTCCTTTGTTTCCTCCTTTGCTCTTTATTCTGAAGGGTTGGATAACAGTAGTTACTATTGTTGGGGTTTCAGTTTAGTCCTAGTTTTTTTTCTGTTAAAGGAATTTTTTCCCATAGCATGTTGCTAGGAGATAAATGGCCATACTTGAGAGGAGATAGCCATACTTAAGAAAGACAAAAGGGCCCGGCCAGGCTTTTGTTCTCCCCTGGCGGGCAGTTCAGTTCGCTCTCAGCGTCTGGAGAGAGAAGCCGCGGAGAGAAGAGCTGCTGGTTCCCGTTTTCGGCGTCTTTCCTTTCTGCTGGGAACAACACCGGGGATCCCAAAGCTGCTTTCCCTGCCCTGCTGGAGGCTGGGCTGTGGCCGCCCGCCCCGCTGCTGCTTCGAGCCTTCGCTACGCTGTAGCCGTGCTTACCCTGCCTGCCTGGAGCCCCGGGGGGTTCCCCTTTTGGATACATCTCGTCTGCCACCCGGGATTTGTGTTTGTGCCTGCCGCTCCAGCCTACCAGTCCAGCCGGCTGTTTCCGAGACTCCGGGACCAGCTGCCCACCGGTTTGTGAAGCTCCTTTGTTCCATCCTTCCCCGGGATCCCAGGGCGCCAGAGCAGCCGCGTGCTCCCCGAGCTCGCTCCGGAGCGCCCCCTGCAGCCGCGGGGGAACCATCGCACCTGCCCTGCTCACCGGGAGCCGCCAGCGATCCCTGTCGGCTGCGAGCGGAACTGCACCCGAGGGGAAAGGGCCCGACGGCCGAGAAGGCTGGGACTGGGTTTGTGTTTGCTGTTACTGCCACAGTTGTTGTTGTTTTGTTTGACTAGTTATATATATATATATATATATATATAGTAAAGAACTGTTATTCCTATTTTCCCACATCTTTGCCTAAAGACCCTTGATTTCAAAATTATAACTCAGAGGGAAAGGGGTTACATCTGCCACTCCAAGGGAGGCTTCTGCCTTCCTTAGCAGACACCTGTCTTTCAAACCGAGACAACTATGGACTACTGTTGATGAAAGATTTACTCAGAGGGTATAAAGACAGCAATTATTTAAGCAAGTGGAAAAATTTTTAAATCAGTGAAACAGGCTTATAAATTATAATCATTTAAATTAATATTACTTGAAAATATTCAGCCGGGGGGAAAAAGAGCATTCTAGAAAAAATAGAAGTTCAAGATTATTCCTGTCTCCTTGCTTGAGCTAGACTTGCAAAGCTGTAGGTCTCTCCTGAGCTAGCCACTGTCAGAATATACTGCAGAAATTTTGCCCCTGACTTCTGGCAAAACCAAGACACTCATAACACATTCTTCTCATCTGCTAAAGCAGGTTGAACATTAAATTATTTTATGTTGGCAATATTTCCAGACCATACAACTCTAAGAATTTCTGGGTGAAGTTTGTATTTTAAAAAGGCAGTAAGAGCTTATCTACCATTGACCCTTTTCAGTCACTGCTTTTTCACTTTCCTGGTGTGACCTTTCTGAATTTTATTACTGAAATACATGAAAAGGTGAGAGACTTATAAAAAGATGAGAGGAAGCAGTGTATTTGTGAGACTGGACTGATTAATTCTCACTGACCTCCATTACAATAATGATATCAACCAATCCACCTACTGAAGTGATAATGAAGTAGAAGTAATTAGGGTTTAATAAAAAATCTCCCTTAAATTATTCTTTCAGGAAATTAACTTACATTCTGTTAAAGCTTAGTGAGTCTTGCCTGCTGTCTCATGACAGGTCTTATCAAAAATGATGAGCAAAGAGTAGGAATAGCCTAGATGCATTTATCTAGTAATTGTTCATCATATTGCGGTGTCTGTTAAGTTACAATCTCCACAAAAAATCAAGTTTGAGTATTATGAAATGGGTGATGGCGCTGCCTAACTGAAATGTTTTTTTTTTTTTTCTTTTTCAAATAAGTACATTTCAAATGATGAAAAAAATCCCTCTGTATCTCGAGAGGCTTGTGTAAGCAAGTAAAAAGAGGATTCATTTTCAACAGACTTCTTTAGTTAAAAAAGTTAGTATAAACTCGAAACAAAATGCAAACAGTGGTGCTCAGCTTCCTGGGCATTACAGGTAATTTATTGTGTGCCTGAATAGCATTCGGTACATATCTATTTATTATGCTCCACATAGCAACTTCTGTGTCTCAGCAGGCATTTCACAATTGTTTAGAATAGTCCCACACTTAAAGAAATATCTTTACAAGAATTTTTATTCAAATGTTTTCAGTGTGTTTTTAAACCTCAGTCTCTGAACTTAGAGATCCATAGTTGTGAAACGTGACATAGATGCTGATCTCTGCTAAGTGTTCATTCACTTTCCAGTAGACTATTCTTGACTTTCCTCCTGTGTGCAGCAGATGACAAGGAGGAATAGAAGAATATGACAAGTGTAATAAAGACCGAGTGAGCAAGCGAGTGGTGCTCGGTGTTCTGGTGAACACAGCAGACGTAGCAAACAATCCCTTTTGCCTCAGGATCTGGGCTTTTCAGTGTGCTTCAGAGTGGGTGTTTTCTAAGGGGTGGTTTTGTTTATTGTTTATTTTCTACCTTTTCTGAAGAAGGGACTTAGGACTCTTAAGGAAGCTGGAAGAGTGGACTTCTATTTCAAAACAAGTCAACTTCCAAAGTAAAGTAACTTTAAATGTATTTACAGTACCATATCTGCCATCTTGAAAATTTTTTTTTTCTATTCTTATTTTATTGTTTTTCAATTTGATCTCCATTTTGGTTTGAATATATAGCTTGGAGTCTCTATGCTTCTGTATACGAAGTACTGTCTAACACCCACAAATGACACTGGAAAATGGGGGCTATATTATTTTTGTCTTGACTAAGTATTAGAGTTGGAGGTATTGCCTGTAATCATAGCTGATTAAAAAAATACCCATTTAGAAGTTTTTAGTTTTAGTATGTTTATTTCTGCCACCAATATGATTTCCGTGGCAAGTTATTCCTGAGCTGATTGCAGGTAAGTCTTTAACATTTTGATACATTTAGTTGAAACTTCACCAAGAAAGCACTTGAAAATGCTCACAGAATTAAGGTAGCAAGGCTTCAAAGGGTCACAGCAAAAACTCCAGGAGAATGAACTGCAAGTTTAGCTTGGTAAACCAAACCAAAATAACATTAGATTACTTAACTAGAGGCAAAATAAAAAGTCAACAAGTGAGGTGTGAGAAAATAAATGCTACAGTGTCTCAAGTAAAGCCAAGTTGTTTGCCTAAATATGAATTTATGTCACTAAGGTTTGCATTTCTGCTTTTGACACAAAGTTTTAGTCCGAAATGAAACAGAAAATATTTATTGTACTGTAAAGGATAATTGAATCTAGCAGTTATTCTTTGTAAAATTTTCATTTTCCTTTAATATTTTAATGTAATCTGTTTCATTATGGTAATGTTTTATAATAGAATTTTTGCCCCATAAAATGCTGTTGAAGTATAGCTTATTTGGTTATATGAAACAGGCTTTGAACATAATGACAATTAAAGGTCTGTAGTACTTCAGAAGATACATCTGGAAGGGTTCATGTTTGCAGACAAGGAAAGGAAGTTTAATGGAATCGAGACTTTAACTACAGTCACACACAGTAAATATGCCAGTTTGGAAACTGATTTTTTCATTGAATGTTTTAAATACAGAAACATCGCTTTGTGGGTGGTTTGACATGCACCCGAACTATTGCCTACAGTGCTCGTTTTCATGGTTACCTTGATACAAGGCTCAGCTGAAGGCTGCCTGCCTTTACACAGCAAGTTGCCCCTAGTGGGCCAGAAATCAGCTGTTGATGCAGAACAAGTTAATGCTGAGTGGCGGGTGGGAGCATTAAGGTGTATGTATTTGTGGTAAAACCAACCTGTCTGTGCCATGGTCAGCCTTCACCTCCCTGCTGCAGGAGCATCGCAGCTGGGGTGGCTTCCTGTGGCACTGGGCTGGTAAAGGGTGCTCCGTGCCCCTCGTAGTGGCAAAAACCAGTTGAAATGGGGATTTGAAAAAAGAAAAAAAGAATTAGCAGAATATGTATAACATGCTGGGAGTGGGGAAGGATAGCAGTGAATACATCATTTGTAACGTGACTGTCTTTCCCAGCCTTAGCTGTTGGCTGAGGGCCCTCTGACATGGCCCATGTCCCATTTCCTTCCCTGCCAGCCTGAGGGTGAGGATCTGTGCCCTCTGCTCCCTGTCTCCCTTTGGCAGGTGTTGTTTGCACCTGCCTTCGGCTTCCGGCTGCCCACCATGCTCTCTTGGGGAATATGGCCCTGTTGGGGGCCTCCTCTGTCCTCCCAACAGCCAGGCACAGCTTGGCAGGGGCAGCCACCACAGGGAAGGGATGGAGCAGTGGCTGCAAACTGCAGCCTCAGTCTTCCTGGAAGATGCCTATGAAAGCTTCAGTGGGGAGTGGCACATCTCCATGGGCAGCGCAGAGAAGCATAATGGGTCATGAGGAAGCCAGGCTAAAAGTACTGCAGAAAAGAGTAGGGTGATAGAAAAAAAAATTCATTTTAGTTCCCTAGTTTTAGTTTTACTGTTATACCTTTAAATCCAGGGGATTCTCCTAAGACAAAGTCAACATAGAAGAAAAGTGTATAACATTTGTTTTCTTTTAGTTTGGTTTCTGTTTGATTGTTCTTTATTCTGCAGCCTATTTTAAATACATGCAAACACATATTCCCTTTTCATGGTAGTGAAAGCACTTATTTATCCCTCTTTCCCATTTTAAATCACTCAAATGCCGTTAATATTTAACTTCTGGATTAAATTCTGGGCTAAAAAAAAGTCAAGAATTTAAGTCAGTGTTGTCCAAACATTTTCTGCTTGAGCACTGCTATAAATCCTTAAATTCTCCTGCAGACGACCAGCCACCTTTAGTATAAAATCTAATTTTTGAAAATTGTGTGCTTTAATACAATGGCATTTCAATTAGCAGTTTTTAATAAAGCTGTGAAATGTCAGATTCCTGCAACAGCAGGATCTCAGAACTCCAGAAAGCATCCTGCAGAAATATTATGCATGTACCTTCTGAATTTTTAATCCTATTGAAGACAAATTAAGTATCTAAGTGCTTTCCTGAATGGTACTTAAGCACGTCGTTAAGCCCTTGTGTTAATTAGAGTCTTATGCTTTCCCTTTTTGAAAAAAAACACCCTGATTCTGTTGTTCTCTTGAACGACAATCTCAGTTCCTGGGATTGTGAGTCAGGGGAACTGGAAGGCTTATTTCAGTGGTGAATCAGGCCCAAATTAATATATTTAATATCTAGTGGACTAGAACTTGAAAATATGTACATTAAACTGTATCTTCCATGGGACTGCACAGGAAAAAAGCCCAATATGAAGTTCATTCAGTAAATACGTTAACAATTATGTACACCAGATAAATGATTTAGGCATGTTTTCTGCTATATTTAAGGTGGATACAAGTGGAGACTAACTAGGACATAGAAAATAGCCATAGTAGTACAAGACTTAAAGCCATCTCCATCTGGGGCTTGGAAAAAGTCTCTTTAAAGGAATGAAAAGCGAAATTCCCGTTTTATCAGTGTGCAGATGGCTTTGGGAAGTCTGCCGGTTGCCACAGTGAAGGAAATTATTGTGTGAATAAACACAGATAAATTGGCAACCTGCACAGTATTCATTCTTTGTGATGTAGTTTGTGACGTAATCTCTTCTAGATAAGAGCCTTTAAAGATAGATTGTACTGTAGTGGTTACCATGTCAAGAAAAAAATAGCCAACAATAAGTATTTTTTCTTCCTGCCAAGAAGGTGTTTTTTGCAAAAAGAGTTTTATTTTAGGGCTGATACTATGTTGAATGAATAGTTTAATGTATTCTTTAAGGAAAGACAATCTTTATGCTTTAAATATTTTTTTTCAATTTGACATGTAGTGAAACCCTTTCATATAACTTACAGCTTGGATAACAAATACCTCTGTATTTTTCACTTGCTTTAGAATTTGGAAATCAGGTAGGAAAAAGCAAATTCTTAAGATATGTCGTTTTTCTCTTTGTCATTGCCAAGTGTAACAGGATCCCTAAGAGGAGAAAACCTAAGTGGAATACAGCTTTATATACCAATTTGTAGAAAATGCTGTCAGCTGCTTTTGTGGCAAAGGTATAAGCACATTTAAAAATAAAAAAAAAAAAGAAAGAAATTGGGAAATGGAGGTGTAATGGGTCTCTAATTTTTTTATGAAGTCCAGCTAAGGCAATATTCCAAGCTGATAAATACATACACAGACATGTATAAATCTTGGTGTGGACTAGTGTTAAATTTCATTTTAAAAGCAGACTGAATTCATGGTGGTGGGGTTTTGTTGTTTGGTTAGTCATTTCTTTAAGATGGAAGTAATAGCTCCAACTGAATATGCTATTCCATCAGTTTTAAAGCTTTCATGTTGTTACTATATAGGTTTACTAAAGTGTTTAACTCTGCCTGCAGAAAATGCAGTAGCTGATCCATTAAGGCTTAAACTGTCCTGTAGTTGCCACGGGTTGCATTTGTGCCTTTGTGCTGGTATAACAATGATTCCCTGTGGGACACGAGCTCAAGAGTAAAGGTCCTGAGCCATGCTGTTGCTCATCAGTGAAACACAGGCCCTGATGTGCTTGAAATTTTACTCAGCAAGTCTTGTCTAAGGTCTCTGAAGTGTTTCTGTGGAAGAAAAATGCTGTGAATACTAATCTGAAGTAATTTGTAGTTTAACTGGGGAAGAAAGCCCACTTCTTGTGGTTTGGAGTCTCAATGAGTGATTCAATTTAGAAAAACGGAGCATAAAAGTATGTTTTAGGGACACCACTCTGATTGTAATTATACTGGTGAGCTTCTAATTTCTGAGCAAGATTTTTTATGTGGAAGTAAAAGAATTGAAGTGACACATGGCCCATGCTAAGGGAGTTGTCATATGAGTGTATTGAACAGATGAGAAAAAGATGGCTGCTTTGATTCAAAAGAGGAGGGTAGAATAAAAACAAAACAAAACAACTCCACAGATCTACAGTAGATGACAATGCAATATTTAGCTTACTCTTTTGAATAGATAAGGTAGATTTCTTGTGTTATCTTTATGCACACTCATGAAACCAAGAGTAAATTACTCCAGTAACAGAAGCTTTTCTTAGCCTTGAGGCTGATATGCTTCTAAAATTACTGATATGTCAAGCAGGATTTCAGAAGGCTCTCTGTTGTTGCGGGATTTAGTGCCATAGGCAATATAGTTGTTTTACAGATCTGTGAAAAACTGTCAGACATTTGAGTGAAATTCAAAAGATGCATGTCATTTGCATGTGGTGTGTTACTGCGGGTACTAATCAGTGCAACAACTTAGTAGCAGTTTACACACCTGATAGTATTATGATGACAGTTTGTTTTTACCAGTAGTTAGGAAATTAGTAATCAGCCAGGAGGCAGAACAGTTTCCAGAAAACGCTTTGTGAAGAAAGTACAGTGACAGTCAGCTTTTAAATGAAAAGCAACTTATTGCTTGGATGCTCTAGAATTTGGAAGAGTATACATAGGTATGATCATTAGCCAAACATTAACCTAGCAACCTAAAGCTGGAAGAAAATTGTATTTCTATAAAAGTTGTAAAGCTCACTGTCGTCGGGCCTTCAGAAGCTTTTTATATTAACCTCTGTGTTTAACAAACCTTTCAGCCTGTCAGTGGGAAGGAAGAGAAGCACCAGTAGCACTTAACCCTGTTCTTGGAGATGGTCATTTTCGGATAAGAGTAACATGCAGGATCAAGCCATGTTCCCCCTCTCCTCCCCCTCTCCTCCACCTTTCTACATTTACTTCCCCAAAGCTTTTATCTGAAAAGTAACTGGTTTACCCCCAGGAGCTCCCCTGGAACATGTTAAAGCTGATTCCTGCTTATCTCCTGAGTATTGTTTCTTAAATGCTGGATTGCATGGTTGAATGGTTTACAAAAATAATGACTAATGTTATTGGTCGTGCAGCAAAGAGAATGTGCTTAGAAAAGAAGGGAGACTTTCTGGGCGGCAGCAGTAATTATTAGCATGTGCTGGTTAGTTTTACAGATACTTATCTTCTGTGACAGAACAACTGTCTCATGCTTTGAATGCCAAGTTATAATAAAATGCAAGTTGATAGGGTAAGCGACACATTGGAAAACACAGGTTACCATTTTGCATGCTGCTCTCACTGCATGTGAAGCTGTTAGTGTGTGGGGACCAAAGGCAGGAGTCAAGCTGGGTCGGGAAGGCACAAGCATGGGAGAAATAGAGGGATAAAGGGATAAAAGAGTCTCATCTCTTGTACATATCTGACCACTCAGTATGCTGGTGAGACTCTGCCTGATGCTTGATCACTGCAATCGATCCTGTGTTCTTACTAAATGCAATTTCTACCATGTTGTCCGTGGATGCACTCAGATCTTCAGCATGTGTGTGAATGCTCATAAACTTCAAACCAAGCTAACCAGAGAGTGGGAGAAGAGATTTGAGTGCCGGGAGCTGCTGTGGGGGCCATGCAAGTCAGGGGCTTTTGGGTGTGGGGGCCAGAGCCTGGGGAGGAGCAGGGTGTGGGTTCCTCTCGCTGAGTGAGATTCCCCTGGGCTGTAGAGGAGGAGCAGGGTAGGGCTGTCAGTGCTTTATGTGTGAGTGCTCAGTGTGTTCACAGGGATGCTGATTAAAGCACTGTTTTTCTGTCTGTATTTAATCTGTCAGGCCATCTCTCTCTCTTTCTCTCTCACTGTGTGTCTGTCTGCTAGTGTTAGGAACACCACCAGCTGGATCTGGGGACGTGGGACTGTAGCAGTCCTGTGTCTGTCAGGCATGGAGATGAAGACTCACCCTGGTTCCTGCGAGTAGCCTAGATTGGGCTACTCAGATGCTCTGTGGGTTTTTTGCCAGTGTTCGTATAATTTCATTTTTTCAGGTTTTCATCTGTTCTTACAGCCTTGTTAAGAAAGTTAAACAGCACTTAGTTTATGGTGATGCAAAAAGTCTCCCTAGCAGAACCTGAACCGTGTTTACTGGGATTTCTTCATTAACAGTTGCTTCAGTTACTCAGCTTTTAATACACTCCATGTGTTTTCTTATGCTGCTCTAATCAGTTCCCTTATTGTGTTAAGCACTTCTCAGAAGTCTTACATCTTTAGCTGCTATAGTTTCAGCAATACTTGCAGTCTCGTTCAACTGTACCCCCAAGGGTTCACCTTTTTTTTCTTTTTTTTTTTAGCAAGACCCATTTTTCTGTTACAATGTTGATTGTTGCTATTTCTGTGCTTGCCCTTTAATCCTTTATGTACTGCATCCTGTATTTTGACTTCCCTTACTTTTGTTCAGGGTAGATCTAGCAGATGTGTCTAGCAGACCTCTTCCAATCTCATTGCAGGTACACAGGCTAAACAATCAACCAGAGGAGCTGTGTCCTATTAGGAACAAACAAGGCAAGGAAACATCTGTGAATGTAGCCTCCAAGGCAGGGAGAGAGCTTTTGTGCTGAACGAGTTCTATTTTGTTTGTGACGTTGGAAACTTGGTCTCATTTCCTTGAAAACAGAAGGGACATGCAAAAAATTCTTCATGCACATATTGTCATTCTTTGTGTGAAAATGAGTGGTTCAAGGTGTCTTTTAAAATCATTCTTTGTATGCATGTTATATGCTGTGGTAAAGTCCATGGTTGGTAACTGCATGCTTTTTGGTTAGGGGAAGTTCTCAGAAGGGGAGAAGAGGGTTTCTTCTTTGAGAACACCTGGCCGTGGGAGAAGCTTTTCCAGGGAACAATAGGACAGGCAGTAATAGAGCTGCTGACTGGAGAGCTCGCACTTGGGAAGTTTTCTTGGCGTAATGGGGAAGAAACACAAAACTAGGCCAGGCATGATGAGAACAGGGAAGATTTTTCTGTTGACCTAGAGGAGAACACAGTTTGTTGAATCCATAAAGGCTATTGAAGATTGCTAGTGTGCCAAGCAGGTCTGGAGGAAAAGGGCCCTTGTTGCAAAGACATAGTTGGGCAGAAAAGGTGTATGTTTTCAAATGGCTGTATTTTACCTCTCCCTCAAAAGAATCTGGGTTTTCAGACAGAAGACAGTTTTTCAAGTTTATGTTCTAATGAAACATCATCTCTTTCAAGCCCTTTTGGTATTTTTTCATGTGTTCACTTTAAAGAAAAGGTGCAGACAGATCTGTCTCAAAGCTGTGGCATGTTTGAAATCCAGTCATAGCATAAAAGTTAAAAAATGTTATAGCTTGTGAAATATATTAGGTCACCTTTATATAAATCCAGCTGACTGCATCATGAGGAGTCTTGAGAGAATTTGAAGAAAACTTTGCATACCTTGTTGGGGAAGCTTTCTATTGTGAGTGTGTTTTATAAATCAGTTTTCAGATTTAGCAGTTTGTAGCACAGTTCTCACTGGCTGTAGAAGATACTGGTGGAGCTGCAGAGCATATTGGGATAGGCCAAATGTGGGCTGACAGAAGTGAAACAAAAATGTTGCCCTGCATCATACTTCGCTCTTTGAAGCCCAAACAGAGCACTGTTCCTTTAAAAGTGAAAAACTGTCCCAAGCAGTTGTACACTTTGGCTGATATGAGTTTTCCGAGTGACTGGGGGTGGTAAGGAAACCTTCCACCTCTGGTGGTACTGCTTTACTGCCTCAGACTTGGGCTGCATCTAACGTGGCTCTCCAGGGACAAGAGGAGTAGCACAATTCCTTGGCAATTTCGTAGTCCACACCACACCTGACCTTCCTTACCAAACAGAGGGAGAACTAGCTTGTAGATGCATTTACTTTATATGCAGGCAAGTCAGGTTTCCTGTTACAAACAAATAAACAACTAACCAAACAGAAAACTTTCCAGTTTTGTTCCTGAGTGGAACTGCAATTCAGATGTGATGCCTTCTCCCTGCCCTTCAGAAGGTTCTATACAAGCCCAGCATTAGCTTCATCCCATATCGGCAATATTCTATTCTTTTTCCAACCTAAATGATTCCATGATGCTAGGACTTTGGGAAGATCCAGACATTCTCCTCTAATTACTTTCAGTTAATTTCTGTTAATTGTTTCAAATACATACCTATTCCCTGCTTTAGAGTACTCAACCAGAATTTGCCTGTTCTAGACCTGGGGATATGATGCTGGAAAGCTTTTTCTTTTAAAAGTCTTTCTAGGTCTGGGTCTGCCTGTCCTGAAGTATTTTCTTACTTTTATTTCTGCTTTTCCTAAAATGCAGTGATTGCTTCAGAAGCTGAATTTGAAACTTGATACGACTCTCTCAGAATTTATGCACATGCAGTTGTTTTCTCTAATAGCTTGTGAACTTTGTATGGCCCTACTATACATTGCTTGGTTTTTGCATTGAGGTACTATAAGTTATATAAGAAGCCTTCAAAATGTCAGTACAGTGTTTGAAAACATAGAATAGTCATGAAGAAAACAGAAAAACAAATTACAGGGTGAGTAGTCAAAATCATTAAATATTGAAAAGGCTTGAAAAAGCAAACAGCATTCATCAGAAAGTAGGGGGTTTTTTATATTACTGGCTATTGGAAAAGGGGCAAAAGATACAGGATTCAGAAGTACCTGACTTCCTGTTCAAGCTTGATCAAAGCAATTTCTAACAAAATAATGGGAGATGTGTTTGTGCATGTGAGATGAGGAAGAACTTTAAGAATTAAGAATTTTAAGAATTCAGTGGAAGAATTATAAGGCTTATTAGTCTTATTAATTGTTCTGCTAAAACGAAGATGGCATTCTGGGTAGAAGTGAATTGATCTTTTAAAAAAATACACAGGACTTTTGAGGGATTTTTAATGGATTTTTTCCAAGAGTTTGAATAGTTGCAAATTTGGAAGATAAACAGCTTGAAAGTTGAGATTAATGATGTTTTTAGGATGGGTAATAAATAATGATTAAAATTACCACGTTAAATTTAATATGAGTAAATATTGCTCAAAAGAAGACTTGAAATTCACCTGGAGACAATAATGCTTTGTAAGTTAATGAGCAGAACTGATGGATGTTAGCTGAGGCACTGAAGGGAAGACTCTCAGCTGGTGTATTTTGGGACACCTCATTATGCCAGTTCAGGGGGGCAAGAAGCTCTGATGTTTGTGTACACATACCTACTGAGTGATGTCTGGAAGTGGTGCATTTGAATGAAAGTTCCAGCTTCTTTAGGTAGTGCTGGTCATGCTTTGAGAGTTTTCTCAAATTACAGCAGCCAGATAATTTTCAAATGTCACCTGAAAATGTATTTTCCTTTTTTCTCTAATATTAGTAAATAGTATGAAAAAATATAGAATACAAAACCTGTTTTGTTTGCAAGCTTTAGGAGTTAAAGTGCAAGGTGGACTGTAACTAAATTCAGGTCCTCTGCTTTCTGCAATACTTCCAAGGTGGTTTGTACATAGGTTTGTTTATGAAATACAGTAAATAAAAGGACACCTATATTGAGTTTGCCTCGTCTGAAAGTGGTACTCATTATGCTTAAGCCTTACAATTCATCTGCTCCTGCTCAGTAGTTCCAGTGTCTTGAACAGTCCCATGCTTAGTCTTGGGCACTCAGAGTAGTCACAATCTCTTGTGAGTGATGGCTGTAGGGTTGGCTGGCATTTAGGGAATGCTGTTTTGCTAATAAAAAGTAACCTTTTGTATGTACCTTCTGATCTGAGCCTTTCTATGATTTTGTGAACTGCCTGGTCACAGCATTTTTGACACCTTTCTGCACCTGAAGGTTGCTTTGTTAGTAAATACATAGAATATCTGTTCTTAAAATCACTTTTTGCTCTCTATCATTTAGCACATTTTTCAATTATTGAGAGTCAAAATCAACCAATAGTGATGCCTGAATAAGTAAAATACTAGTACTTTTTTTTAATGTTAATTAGGAAGACTAATAATTTGTCCTCAACCATGTATAAGACTGATGAAAAATCAGCAAAGTGACTTTCTTTGCTCACTAGTCACATTTTCTTCATGCATGAAAAATGATCCTGCATTCCTTTCATTGCGTTTGACATTCCCAATACAAAAAGTGTCTCTAACAAGGTGAGGTGACATGGTGAAACTTGCAGAAGTGACTGGAAAACCTCTCTTGTGCCATTCCCATCATTTTTTGTAGGACTGTATGTTGCTTTTCCAGTTGTCAGATTTTCTTTTTTAAACATTTCTTTTTTCAGTTCTTCTGTCACTATCTTTATAGCATCTTTTTGTGTCCAGTATTTCACAGAAAATTTCCATTTATGCTAATGAGAATTACCAGGATATTCAGTTGCCCAGTTACTCTGGAGCAAATCTGTATTTTCTTTTTTCAAGTATTCCATCTTCTTAGAATTAATATTTACATGAACCAAATATTTGCTGAATTACTGCTGAACCATTTTTCTGTGAGGAATTGTAAACAACAACAGTGACTTTAGGAAAGTCACTGCTTTGTTGCTTTAAACTCCTTAGCTAAAATGATGAAATACAGGTGATTCAGCAAGGTTGTGGATCACAGAAGCCTGAATTCAATGAATGGTGAGCACCATTAGGTTTTACTACATTGCATGTAGTGCCTAAACACAGCCCTACAGGCTAAACCCAGGTAAATCCCATTTAAACTTTTTAACTGAGGAAATTATCATCATCGGTGTGTTTACACATGAAAGTGCATTTAGGGAAATCAAATATGTGTGATAAAATGAGTGTATTTATAGTAAGATGTGCACTTCCCATTTCTTCTTAGGAATGAGTACTCAGATGATTATAAATTTTGCATATTTTCTTGTGGAATCCTTCTGTCCTGTCAGATAACTGTTTCCTAGTAGATATACCAGTGTATAGTTTCAGGTTGTTTTTTTTTTTTTATTTATTTCTTATGTGCTCCAATATATGATAAGCTATTCTGGAGAATTCATCCACTGTCAGAAAGTGTGCTGTGGGGTTTTTTGTAGTTTGTTTGATTGATAGTTTCCATGTAAAAAAGCTTGCCAGTTAATTTTTAGTGAATTCATGAATGCTTTAAGTATTGTTCTTGTAACTTAGCAAATTATACTTATTTTACGGCGTTTATATTTTAAATGTAAATAAATTAATGGAACGGCAGAGCATGTACTGATTGATTGAAAGAATATTAGTTTCTTTCCTGCCTTTTTTAAGAAAAAAAACATACTCAGTGACTTCTGTTTATGTTACTAATGAATAAGTATTTGTCCCAATATGTTATAGTAACAGACTGTGAATTAAATATAGTGTAATGCCTTTTAGGAAGTAAAATATTTATATTCCTTTGTATTATAAGTCAGTTCCATTTTTGTCAATTTTATGAACTTGGCTAGAAAGGAAGTTACACTTGATAAATAATTTAAATTCAACTGCAAAACTACTGTTATTGAATAGTTAAACCTATTTAACATAAAGATGCAGTCTGAACAAAGGTTCTCCAACATCCAATTTTGAGAAATGACTTGCATCTCATTAAAAAGTATTATCACACATCAAAGTAAGAAAAAAAAAATTAATTTTTTTTTTTCTAATAACTGTGTGACAAGTATATGTACTTATATTTTTATGAGAACACTTAACTATGCATTTGTAGCAGGGAACTATAACATCCATTTCTGGACTTATGAAAAATGCAGGGTTTAAATTATCTCATGCATTTTATTGACATGTTTTTTTTTCAAAGTGGATATGAATTTTATTTCCTTCTATGGTATCATAGGTTATCTGTTAATAGAATTCTTCCCTTTTCATTTCTTCAGCCCAGAATACGAATGTCTCAGAAATCATGTTGTATTTTTCTTACATCTGTTCAGTCTTTCAAATTCCTCAGTTCTGCAGCATGATTATTTTGAAGGTATATTTCAATGAAACACATTAATAGGCACTGAAAAATAGAGTATAAATTGACTGGCTGCTCATGTGAGAGTTGTTTGAATGTAACTTTATTTGAATACTTCTATGTTTCTTGTAATTTGCTGTTTTTAAGCTGTGACTATAGTATAAAATTCACCCCCACCTTTTTTTTTACCTGTAAAGCTTACTGGTTTACTTGTATTTTCATTTGTTCATACTTTTGTCAGATTGTTGAAGAGTGGAGACAGTTGTCACACTTAGTCAAGTTAGATAACTTGTGATTAGCTAGAGGAAGGCTAAGGAACTGTTTCAGACTCTGTCTGCATCCCATGCTGCATCCAACCATCTGAACACATAAAATTCTCTTAAATTTCATTGCAGCTCTTGTGGTGGATTGACCCTGGCTGGACACCAAGTATGCTCCCCTTCATCCTGGTCTCAGCTTCACTCCTGAATTTTCTCTTTCTCTCCTCCCTCCCAGCAGTGCAGAGGGACAGGAAGTGGGCCAGTTCATCACACATTGTCTCTTCCACTCCTTCCTCCTCACAGTCTTCTCCTGCTCTGGCATGGAGTCTCTTAGCATGGGATGCAGTCCTGCAGGCGCAGATTGCTGCAGCGTGGGTCCCACACTGGCTCACAAGTCCTGCCGCTTGGACTGTCCTGCTCCAGTGTGGACTTCCCACAAAATCACCACCTCCTTTGGCCATCCAGTTGATCTGGTGCGGGGCCCTCCATGGGCTGCAGGTGGATCTCTGCTTTATCCACACTCTCCATGGGCTGCAGGGACCAGCCTGACTCCCCACAGTCTTCACCCAGGCTGCAGGAGGTCTCTACTCCAATGCCTGGACCACCTCCTGCTCCACTTTCTTCACTGACCTTGGTGTCTTCAGGGCTGTTTCTCTCACATATTCTCACTCCTCTCTTCAGCTGCAATTCTGAAGGTTTCTTTTTTCTCACCTTTCAAATTACATTATCCCAGAGGTGCTACCTCCATCACTGATGGACTTGGCCTTGGCCAGCAGGGGGGCTGTCCTGGAGCTGACTGGCACTGGCTCTGCAGGACATGTGGGGAAGCTGCTCACAAGAAGCCACTCCTGTAGCTCCCCATGACCACAGCCTTGCCAGGCAAACCCAGCAGAGACTTTGCATATAGAAGCACTCACATGGTTGAGAACTACAGCTGATTCTGTACTACCACTGTAGATGTACCACAGTGCAGATTGCTTCAGTGTTGGGGGGCTTTTTGTTGCTTTCTTTCCCCACCTGTAGAATAAAGATTGTACTATTTACTAGCTTTACAAAAGAATGTTGAGATTCTGCAAAAAGTAATTTGAGATTAAATACCTTCCAAATACAAATTACTGTTATGTTAGTAGAAGAAAAATGGTTAAATTAAAATTATTTTTTAAATTATGCTTTAGTTACAGATATTACCAGATTAGGAAGAGGAAAAAAAAAGGAAGAGATTGAATCAGTCACTTTGTTTTTGCAGGTTCTTTCATGTTGGTGAATACATCTGGGAGATTTGCGGGACAGAAAGCTCACCTCCTGATGCCCCATCTGAAAGAAAATGATACACATTGTATTGATTTTCACTATTATGTTTCAAGCAAGAGTGGAGCTAGCCCTGGCACTTTGAATGTGTATGTGAAGGTTAATGATGGTCCTGTTGGTAACCCAGTCTGGAACACATCTATCACTGCTACTTGGAACAGAGCAGAACTGGCAATTAGTACTTTCTGGCCCAATTTTTATCAGGTATGTTTTACGTTTTATGAAATTTTGTTTCTCATAATAGCCATCTGGTTCTTAATCATCACTTTAAATCAAAATACCTTTCAGTATGTCTAGTTGATCTTCATCTTAATTATATTTTTGTACGTGATGCTAAATGTTTGTTTTTACATACATATGGCTGTGTTTATATGTTTACATATATTTATAGAAGTGTATGAAATGCACACATGCTCTAAATATGGGTGAACTAATTATGTTGAAAAAAGTGTAGAAATTTTGCCATTGATTTCAGTCAATTAACTCTGTTTCTCTGTAATAAATTCACTCGTTCTTTCAGTTCATTAGGGATGCTGGAATTGAATGCCAATAGATTTTATTACAGTACAGTCTTCAAGTTTGATTTAGATTAGCAATACTTGTTGCTTTAGAACCAGCAGAATATTTGAATCTTCAGTTCAAGTCTTCACTCTGAAAGCAATATCTGTTTGTTCTGTCCAGTAGTAAACATAAATATAATAGTAGCTGTCATAGGAATGGGATTCTGATTGTATCCTAAAGACTCAGGGGGACAGTCTCTTAGGATGCTGCTTTTCTGTAGGAAGTTTTACAGATTTTCAGTTACTTACTGTTCTATAGTAGTTCAATGTTTTTTCTCCTTCCTGTGAAAATACAGTCTATGTCTCCACAAGCAAGTAACTTAGTTTAATAAGAGCAGACCAGTAGCATAGAGATGTTATTGAAGCTCCTCCATCATCACTTGAAGTTTGGAAAGTTTTAATGGTATTTTATTTCTTCCCCTGTACTCAATGTTGTCACCATACTTATGGTTTGAAGCCATCCCAGAGATGGGGATTCCTTGACTGCAGACCTCCCTAGGAGGTACAATGTTGCTCTTCCACCAAGCTGTTCTTGAATGCAACACCCTAACAGCAATGCCCCACTTACCAGTGTCACCTGTGGCAGAGTCTTGTTTCTGCATTTGCTGTTTCAGGTAGCCAGGTATTTGTTGCCCCATCATATTCTCATGATAGGTTTGGCAGTGTCCACTGCAGGTACTGTGGGAGGCTACAGTGGACTCCTTTCTGTGGCTGCAGCATCTGATCTGTGAGGAGGTCTCAAGTGAACTCAATTTGTCCCTTTTGAGCCCTTTTTCTTCTAAGGAAAAGAAAATGCTGAAGAACTTTCTGGAGTCTTTTCTTCTGTGATTGTTTCACCCACAATGAAACAGCAAGTCCTTCTCCAAAAGATGAGTTTGGAGTGCCAGGAACATTTTATTCTTGGAATGTGGGATGCCTGGCAGTGGACGCAATACTTGCAGACATGAAAGAGCATACTCATTCATTTCCTCTTGCCTCTGCTAGTGTGTTCCTAGGTTGGATAGCTGGTGTTCAAAGGGTCCACATTTGCATCCAGTGTTCTGTCCGAGCTTCCTAGGAATTGCTGCAGCTGCATTGTCAGGGCTTCCTGGAAAGGATTCAGGGTAAGCTTACGGGCATCTCAGCAAACTGTATGATGTGGATCTTTTATAATTGTCTGCAGGCTCGATGAGGTAATACTGGTGCCTTTTCTAGAGGGACAGGCATTATTAGCAGAGCTGGGGTTCACTTCAGCCATGTGGGAGAAGCTGTGGGCTACCTGACTCTCTGGAGCATGAGGCTGTATCCTGATCACAAAGTCCAAGCTCGGTTTAGTCATACATCCATCAGGGTCAAAGGGCAGTGTGTATTTTGTTGCCTCTCAGAGTTCAAGGAGTGTTTAGGTGATGCTCTCTGTCATATGGTTTGGTTTTAGGTACTCCTGTGAGGAGCAGGGAGTTGGTATCCATGATATTTAAGTGTCCTTTCGGGACATTCCGATGGTTCTCTGACCTTACATCAAGACCTCATGTTACCAATTTGATACCAGTGTTGAGAACGCTTTTCAGTGCTGCCAAAAAGCCTTTCTATCTTCACTGAAATAATGAGGACCAGCCTGTGTTGTTAGCCTCAGTGGATGGTGGGAGAAGAGGATAGAGCATCCCACAGACAATTTTGTGGCTGACATTGAATGTAACTCAGTGGTTTATAATGTGGAATGTACTGGAAGGTTTTGTGAATATGGTGGGTGGTTCAGGAGTACTGAATACTGAGTAAA
This sequence comes from Aphelocoma coerulescens, assembly GCF_041296385.1. Classification (NCBI taxonomy): domain Eukaryota; kingdom Metazoa; phylum Chordata; class Aves; order Passeriformes; family Corvidae; genus Aphelocoma; species Aphelocoma coerulescens. Next base: position 115,658,244 of record NC_091015.1, on the reverse strand, counting down.
TGTGTGACTGTGTCACTTCTGTCCAAGTCTGTAATGTCCCCATCTGTATAGTGAATTAGTAGAGAGGCTTCCAGTTTCCTGTCTTCTGAAAGGAGTCTGGTTTTTATGCAGCAGAACTGCTCTGGAATTAGCAGTCAGTAAAGAAGAGGGTTGTGCTTCAAAGTCTCACAAGTCTCACTCTAGCTCTGAATCAAAAGGCTGATGTGGACAGGGCAATTTTAGTAGAAGAAGCCTTGACTCTGACTATTAATTTTAGGGTAAATTAACATGTTCATAAAAATACACGCAACCTCTGAGTGTTTCAAATGTTGTTAATGTTACCAATAATAATCTGTGTCAGATTTCTGACAATATGATACATCTAACTGATGTCTGAGTAATAAGAGTGTTTGGCCATAAAAACAGAAGGATAACCTTTCCCATCCTCTTCCTCCTCAAGACCTGCCATCTGGACTGTTCACCGTTCTTCATAGGTGAACCCTTACATACTTGGATGGGGTACTACAGTTTAGCAAATTACCACACATCAGCTGATGTGTAATAGATGCCTGAGCCTATCTGTAATGGATTCTATGTGCTCTCCTTGCTGCTGGAAATGTTGAAATTTCTGCATAATCTTTCTTTCTCTGTGGAGTACACTAAGTCATTTTCTTTGTATTTGCTGCATATAATCTGAAATAATACCTAGTCAGGTACTGCAATTTAGCTGATGTGCCAAAACATCTTATGCTATGTTAATATCCATGGCGGTGCAGGGAATCACTGTTAAATAACTTCACTGGTTTTATTGTAAATAAGCTCATTTATTCTCAAGGAAGTGCTGTCACCATTTCAAGAGCATTTGGTTAATTGTCTCCATTTTTGGTTGCCTCCATCCTCTCAGAGATCTGTGATGCAATTTCCTCACTTGAGTGCTGGCATTTGCAATTTTTCATTGTTTCTGAACTCTTTTCATCAGTTTTCATTTTTTTCTTCTTCACAGAGTTTGTTGTGGGGGAAGGCAGGAAGTTAGCTGCAAGCAGCTGGGAGAAGGGCAGGAAGATGAGAGAGGGTATATGTGGATCTTTTGAGAATATGGCTCCAAGTTAGGTGACAGCTCAGGTGACTGCATGAATAGTGGGGAAGGCACAGGACTCACTGATGGGTGTATAACATAGTACCAAGTCTGTTTCCTAAGCTGCTATTCATTTGAGTACAAAACTCCAACATCCTTTGGCACAAATCCATGTGTTCTTTACAAAACGTCCAAGATACACAAAACTTCCTCCCAGTGATTTTCCGAGTTTGTCTGACCTTACTGAACATAATTAAGAAAAGCCCACTAAGAAGATTTTTAGGGAATGACGGAGCCCTTTTTAACTTTTCTTATATGAAAGTTGGTAGTTTCCCTATGAGTAATCTCCAAGAAAAGACGTGACATTAAGAGGTGAAGGGACAAAACAATGTAATTGTGTGATTGTCTTTGTTGTGTTTTAAATCACATAATCCATGTAGCCATCCATATCTGTGAATGTTTTATAATTCCATTCCATTAGCAGAACACCTACAAAATGCAAACGAAACCAAAATGTACCAAAGAACTCTGAGGACGAATTATATACAATGACATTTCAGAGTTATAATATTTATGCAATTCAGTATTTTTAAAAACACAGTGTGCTGTGTCTGTTTTGCTGTTGAAAAATGTAGGCAAAATAACTCCCACTAATGGTAGCTGACTACAAATCAGATCATGTAGTATGGAGTGAATTTTAATCCGTCTTTTAAAGTTGGTTTGAACCATGTATTGTGAATGCATACAAGCAAAGTGTTCAAAAGATTTAATAATTACAGTAGTTTATTATTGTAGCATCAGTTGCCCAAGCTTGTTAATGCTTTTCAGGTTGGGTTTCTATTTAGAATCGACTCTTTAGAAGTACAGTCTCTGAACAAAATAATTAATTTCTTTTAATGTACCCTTCTCTTTTTGCCAGGTAGTAATTTGTATATGTTTCACACCATAGGTAAGCTGTACTACATATATATCACAAATCACAATTATAACCTGCATGTAACAACACTAATTGTGGATTACTTGCTGATTATTTAAATTGTCAAGTATTCTGATGATTAATGATGTAGTTAATTCCATAATTAATGATCTTCCAAGTACTGCTGCCTAACATTTGCCATTGATCTTAGGTTATGCCTGCATTGCTGTCCAGTTAACGATAACAGTGTACTTGCAGTAACATGGCTTCAAGATGCCAAACACTTTCTGAGGGTCCAAGATAATCAGCACAGCTTGTTCTTTTCTACTGTGCCTCCTGGTCTCTGAGCTATTTGTTTCGAAGTAGCTGGTGTATTTCTGCAGGTATTAGTCTTATTTCTGTTTTATAAAACCGCTGTAGGAGTGCCCCCCTGAGGGAGCATTGCCTTCCTCTTTTTAACATTCGTCATGGGAGAAATTGTTTGCTTTACTGAGCTACTGTCTACTTGGTGCATCTTAAGCAAGAGCATCAAGGAGTCTACCGTGCCTTTGGAGACAGCCTGCAAACAAAACTAAGCTTCACATAATTCCTAAGACCTTCACTCTCCTCCTAACTTGAGTAGAATTAGAATGTACACAGAAAAAGAGAATTGAATGTTACATAGATTTTTCTGGTTAGTGGCAAGATTGTTTTTAGATTCTTGGGAGCAGTCTCAATAAGTTGAGAGGCTCTAAAATTGATGCTTTGAGCTACAAGTCATGAAAAGGCTGCTCACCTAGTGAGGAGAGGGTGACAGGGTTTTTTGGTGTAATGTTTTTATTTTCTTCAATTTTTTGATGTTTTTTCTCATTTTTTTAGCAGGAGTAAAATCTGGTGATTTCAGGGTTGTTTTCCCTAGGTTAGTTAATGATTCTCAGGCCAATTAGTAGGATTTAAAATATATTTTACATTTTAGAAGTATTGCCATTTTGGAGCAGTACAATATGCAAAATGCTACTATAGAGTTGAGTCTGGTAAGTGGCTTGTGTTCCCTGCTTCTAACCTTTCAAGCGAGCAATTTAGCACAGCTCCACTGCAAGTCACACACCATTCCCCTATCAGTTTTTATATTTTGAATTATTTTCTTTGTACTTTGCTGGAAGTCAGTCATGGCAGCAGTGAACTGAAACAAATCTTGATTAAACAAAACAACAAATGCTGCAGATTTAAAATCCAGAAATGGAATTGAAAGGATTAAAAATAGCTTCCAGTGGAGTAACACAACTGTCTGTACCACTGCACTGTCTTTAAACCTAAAATCCTATGAAGCTGGAATGAGAAAATAGGGTAAGAGCCTGGCAGTAATTCCTGATCCTTTTTAGTAAGGACACAAAGGAGTTCCATGGTATCACTTCACAGAGATGAGATTTACCCTTTACCATTCTGACACTTTCCCCTGTAAATTAGGACTTTAGGGAATAAGAAGCAGTAGATCCAACCTAACTTTTAAAATCTGGACTTAAACATACATTTTTTTCATAACCTGATTTGTACATGTTTTGTTTGGAGTTTGTCTCATGCAATGTACTTAAATCCTTGTCTAGGACAGAGCATTAAGCTTCTTGTGTGATAAAGGTTGGGCTTACATTTTTGTGTGTTTTGTGTGTTGCATTCAACTGCACACACACAGGTCCTGAACTGTGCTTTGAACTCCAAAGAAACTTTGAAATGCATATTGCATTTTGAATCACAAACCTGTGTCAGGCATCTTAAATAGCTCTTCTTCATTGACTTATGTGCTTTTTGGCAATAGCTATTTTGAGAAGGATGCACCAGGGCAAACCATGTACCTAAATTTAAAAACCCCAGCAGTCTAAAAATGGTCACAAGTAAGGAGGCATGCATTTTTTTGTCATATGCACAAGGCTCTGTTGCTTTTTCCTGTCCCTTGCTCCTAAACCAGAAAAACATTTGGGCTTTCAGTAGAGAAATACAAGACAGCAACTGGTTTAAAAACAGAAAGAGAAGACAAAGATTTAATAAGCCATAATGTCAGGAGTTCAGTTTTCGGTCTGGCTTGCTTGTTCCTTTGTGGTCTCGGATTGGCAACAACCACCAAAATGTTGTTTCACCTGCTTGAGTGCGTTTGAGAGGGCCAGGTGGTAGCTGTGCAGGAGTGAGAGGTGGAAAGGGAAATGGCAAGAAGCAAATTCCCAGCCAGGGAGGCCTGAACACATTTTAGGCAGCCCACATCAATAAGCTGTGATGGACCTCTGCAGGGCCTGGGAAGGACCGAGTCAGGAACCTCCCTTCACATGGCTTTGATGAGAAAGCAGTTGCTGCTATTGTGGCCTGGTGATAAGGCAGATAGTCCTAGGATGAGTCAGAAAGGGGAGAAGAATTCAACCCACAGGGTACAAGTCAGTGCCAATTTTTTGGAGAGAAACTGTTCCCAATGCCTTGTAAAGTACAGTCAAAGAAAGGTGCTCACTGGGGATGTAGTGGGGCAGGACTGTAGCCTGAGCTGAAGCAGCTTTCTTAATACTCCTTTCTCTTTCTTGTTTTTGCAAAGGGCTATTTTTAAGTCGTGTGAAGGACAGTGTTTATATTAGGTACAATCCACCTTTTGACTGAAAGTGTTGTAATTTTACAGCAACAAAGGCAGGAATTATGGAGTGAGGTTGTGTGGCAACAAAACCTGTTTATTTCTATTGTTCTTTGGAACAAACGAGTTATCTTGAGTCGCACATTTTCAGCGGTAAGCATTTATGTTGGTGAGCAGACTCCCTTTCTTTGTTCATATGTAGCAAGGGGAAGTGGCAGGAATGAAAAGCTAATTTTGCTCTTCAGTGAAGCAGGGAGGATCAGGGACAGTGCAGTGCTAAGCCGCTTCCCTGGTTCCTGTTTGGCAGGCCTGCGACGGGGAGAACGGTGTAAAACAACTCTCAGGGCAGTGTTCAGCAGTTTTTCCTGAGCAAATGAATTCCGTGTTTTAACCAGTTGTTTCCGGACTGATAAGGTGGCGGAATAATAGGCAAAAAATCCAAGGGCCGCCCAGTCTGACATTGCTGGAGTGTTTTCTCTGTTTTGACTGGAGTCTTTTGTATTGCCTGAAGGTGTTGCATCAGCTGTGAGAAAAGGCAAAGTTTGGAGGTGGGAGTAAAAAAGTTAATGTTTACAAGCCAAGCTACTTTTCAAATGGGAAATGATGGAGAAAACTGGATATTAATTGAGTTTCTAGGTTTTATTTCTAGTGAAATTACTAGGAAAACTGATCCAGATTTGTGAAGAGTCTTGACATCCCTATTGTAAGCTTTTCAGTGAATAAATGGGCTACTAGAAGTGTTACTCAGGTCTTTCTCTCACAGCATGTAGCTCTCTTACCGGGGCTTTCAGAAACCTGTAATGCATAGGATCAAATTCCTTTTTTAATTTAAAAAGGGAAAATGCTTAGTTAGATATTTGAGTCCGTAATCTTCATTCATCAATTTAAATAAAACAAAATATTGAATTTGTTTACAGCAGTTGATAGTATTTCACAGCCTATGAACAGAAGAGGGATTGTATTACTATACTTGGAATGAACTGTCATGTTCATAGAATCATAGAATGATTTGAGTTGGAAGGGACCTTAAAGATCATCTAGCTCAAACCTCCTGCTATGGCTTGCACACCTACCATAAAAACAAGTTTCTCAAAGCCCCATTCAAGCTGTCCTTGAACACTTCCAGGGGTGGGGCTCAGTTTCTTCGGGAAACCTGTGCCAGTGTTTCACCACCCTCTCAGTAAAGATTTTCTTCCTAACATCTAATCTAAATCTACCTTCTCTCAGTTTAAAACCATCGCCCCTTGTCATATCATTACAAGCCCTTGTGAAAAGTCCAGCTCTCCTGTAGCTCCCTTTTAGGTACTGAAAGGCCATAGAAATATCTCCAGGATGTATATATGGTTATATGTATACCTGTAATGTGGTGTCCCATAATGAGACCAAGTTGAATGAAGCTCTGAACAATCTGATCTAGTGAAGGTGTCCCTGTCCATGACAAAAGAGTTGGAACTAGATGAGCTTTAAGTCACTTCCAACCCAAACCATCCTATGATTCTATGACCCTGGAGCTTTCTCTTTTCTAGGCTGAATGATCCCAACTGTCTAAGCCTGTCTTCACAGGACAGGTGCTCCAGCTCTCCCATCATCTCCGTAGCCCTTGTCTGAACTTCCTTCAACAGGTTGCATGTCCTTCTTGGGTGCCCCAGAGCTGGATGCAATACTCCGGGTGGGGTCTCACTGAAATGGAGTAGAGGGGGAAAATCACTTGCCTTGATCTATTGGCCGTGCCTGTTTTGATCCAGCCCAGGATGCAGCTGGCATTCTGGGCTGCAAGTGCATGTGGCTGGGTCATATTGACCTTCTCATGCAGCAACACCCTCCAGTCCTTCTCCTCAGATCTGCTGTCATTCCATTCTGACCAGTCTGTATTTGTGTGTAGTTTTTCTGTTATACATGTATCAGCATCTCTCTTTGGCAATGGTATGTCACTACTGGCTTTAGTGCCTCTTCCCATTTACAAAAAATAGCATATTCCATGCCAGAAGAGATAAAAACTTGCAGTCATTAAAGTTGGTATCAGTTTGGCTGTTGATTATAATGGAAGCACAGTTAAATTGACAGTATTTCAATTTGTAATACTTTTGTTTGAACATACTCTCTTTAATGTCAATAACTGTAATTCAGTTGTATGTCCAACTGGCATTTCCTTGATGCATTGCCTGGCTTTTTTGTAGAATGACATTTTGGTATTTTGTCTAGAGATACAGCAAGGCATTTTAGATCATTCATTGAGTTTTTCTTTGCTGTTGTCATTAGCAGTCCTTATTCAGTTATTTCAGGGTTGTAGTTTCTGCCTATGAACTGAAGGAATGGGTTTATGTTTAGAATCTACAAGGTTTTTTGTCTGTGAGTAGATTGCAATCCTGAGGTACTTAAAGCCTCTCCGAGAGACTGTAGCTAAGCTCCCCTGTCACAAATTACAGAAATTATTTTGTAATCTACTCAGGTATTGCATAAGTATTCTTTTTTAAAGCTCACGTTATTGGTCTTGCTGGAAGTCAGGTAGGTCTTTAGGAAAGACACTCTTATGCATTTTTAAAAAATAGTTAAGTCCTTGTGTCATGGGTTAGCAAAGCATAGTCCCAGAAGGGATGTTCTTGCAAAGGGGTGCTTACAGCTTCCTCTGTGACTTGACAGAAGCTATCAGCTGACTAGTTTGAATATGGACAATTCTTTAAGCCACTTAAAGTTGTGACCGCCTCTGTGATACACACTTTAGAATAGACAAACTCCAGGCAGAGCTCTCTCTCGTTTCCGGCGCTGGCACAGGTGGCTGCAGGCCCCGTGCGGGGGTCAGCGGGCCTGGCCCAGGCCCTGCTCGGGCCAGGCTGGGCCGGGCTACGGCCATCCTGGAGCCGATGGGCCCTGTTCCACCCACAGAACCCCCCCACAGCCCTGCTGTGGGCAGCCGGAGCGGCTCAGCTCCCCCTCTCCAGTGTGGCCAAGATTCAGCTGAAGCTGCCCGGCTGCGCAGCAAAAGATCATGTGACCAACAGCGATAAGCGACATTCCAGCTGCAAGGCCGAGGTGAGATTAACCCTTTTAGTGCTGTTGATGAGCTGAAAACCTGAGGGAGGAGAAAGAGGAGATGCTTAAAGCTGAAATTCTGTAGTAAAGCTATGATACATCTGAGTACCCATTGTAATTTCATGAAGGCATGGGGGGTGAAGCGTTCAACTTGTACTTGTGAGCAAAAGCACCTGTGCTGAGATAGGCAGATGCTGAAGCAGCTGTAATTTCATGAGAAGTGTGAACAGGGAGAGATGGGAGCGATGAGGACTCTTACTCTACATGGAAAGGGGAAGACCTCAGCTCCTAGAGATGCTCCCAGAGATAGTCCTAGAGATGAAGATGAGGAGGACCCTTTGCTCCCAGGGAAGGAGAAGGGCCTCTCTTCTTAGAGATGAAATGCTCCCAGAGATGGGTGAAGAGAACTTTTGTTTCTGAACGGCTCAGCCTTAAAATTGTACCCCAGTAATTCAAGAGTGGACCCTCGAAAGCAGTTGTGGGAAAAGCTGCAAGTGGGGGAAGGGACTCACATGCGAGCAGAGAACCAACCCGGGCGGCTGTCTCGTTGTGATAGTGTTTTCATAGCATGGGCAAGAGAGACTCCTCTTCCTAAATGGACTGAAGAAGGTTATTATGGAAGTGGTAAACAGACTGAACATCTCAAGGATTGTCTTTTTACATTGTCAGTGGGAGAAGGGAGAAAGGTGGGGAGGAGGAGAAGTGTTCTGAAGGTGTGGTATGATTTTATTTTTTTTTCCCTCTTTTGGGTCTGTTAATGAACTTCTTTATATTCTTTCAAGTTTGGTGCCTGCTTTGCTTTTCTCCTTATCTCACAGAAGATAAATAATAATGAGTATTTTGGACCAAACCACTACACTAAATTGGTGTTTCTGCCTGGATACAAACCAAACCACTACACCTTCTTATCTGGCAGTAACATTTGTAGCAGTAAGCTTCTGACTGGTTTGGCGGGCTGCCCCACAGGTCTGCATGTGCCAGTTCCTCAGGGTATTTTTTAGAATTTAGCATGTCTGAAACTTGAGAACCTTTGTAGTTGAAAAAAACTACTTTGCAGTGATGAGGTGATGGATCAGGTAGGCCTTTCAGATGGCTTTGTGCTGCTCTTCTTATGCTGAGTGCTCCATAAGAAAGAGAGGGTTGTTTCGGGGGATTTTTTCAAAGTTATGTTTCAGTAAAACCCAGAAAATTAATTGTTGGGGTATTTTTCTTCTTAACAGAGAAAACTCAAAGCCACTAGGGAATACAGAAAACAAATTGGTAACTGTTCCCAGCCCACTGTGTTTTTACAGGCAGGTCTTTGCATCCACACCTAGATTCAGTTATCTCAGGGACTTATTTTGTGGTAGCATATTTCCCTGGGAAACCTCTCCATCACTTCTGAGGCCTGGTTGTCTGCTCCCTGTTCTCCACTACTGTGTTGCAACGTCTGTGCCTTAACTGCAGGTTCCTGGGGCTATGCCATGGTTCTCATACCCAATGGTCTTTCAGATGTTCTCTACTTGAAATAGGCTTGGTAGCTCTTCAGGAAACAGAGCAGTCTCTGCCTCCTTTCAAAGGCATCAGCATATTTTTTTTTTTTTTCCCAGAGATTGTTACACAAATGGAGTATGTGCAACTTTGTCGCATTTGTTAGTAGAGGGAAACACTTGTTCTTTTTTCAAAGGTCAGTGGCTGCAAACAGGAGCTGCATTCCTGGGGCTTGCACTGCTGTTAAAACTTAGGGTTACTTTGTGCACATCACCTCTCTATTTCCATTTCAAGGCTGTTAAGGTGAGGGTAATAATCACAGTTAGAAAAGTTATTTCAGGTCTCGGAATGCAAGTTATTCTTTGAGTCTTTGCTCTTTTTCTTTTTTAAGAACTTCTGCTTCCCAAGATAGTTAAGACCAATTCCATCAGGAGATTTTCTTCTTTGTAGGAATGAAATTTTGAATGGTGTTGCCCTGGATGTTCTACTAAATGCTGGGAGCCAAATCCATACCCTGTTTAGCCTGTTGCTGTGGATCAGTAGTATCAGCTTTAAGAGCCAGTAGAGTGCCATCTAGCATTTAGAAGGCTACAGACTGAGGCTTGTGACTGAGCAGTCCTTTTCTTGCAGAACTTGTTTCTGAAAAATTTATTTGGCAGCATCTGGACTTCGCTCTTTGACACCTTGTGGTTTTTTCTGGCTGCATGGTTCATGTAGTGGCGACACTGGCGCTGTAGGTTGAAATTTTGTGTAGACAGGAGGCAGAACTAGAGTGAAAAGTAATTTTTTCCTTTTAAGCCAGGTGGAGTTAAGGCCAAATTTACAGCAATTTTACTCCAGTGGGACTGAGAGGGAGAAATGGACAGAGGTTAGGAGGATCAAATCTGGGAGAGAACAACAGATCAGTGTCCACAGGTAGAGCAATGAGAAAGAAGGGAGAAGGCAGAGGCAGAAGGGCATGAAAGTTTTTCTCACCTCAAGGTTTGTTTTAAAATCAAACTCAGTGTTCTGTCAGTGTTTATTCAGCATCAGGAAACTGTGATATATTATGGAGCTGTATGTTACCCTCATAACATGTTTACATTTTGTATCATTCAGTGAGGGATATGGTACGCAGTGTGTGCATCTGTTCCAAGGTTAAACACAACATATGTGTGAAGAATAATTTCTAAGCTTTGTCTTCCTCAGGGTGCTTCCTAAGACCAGTTACAAGAAGCAATTAGAGTTAACTTCCTGAGCAAAAGTGAAGTATTAATAACAAAAATAAAAATCACAACCTGGATTTTAGCATGTACTTCTTGAGCATTGGTTTGGAAATGTACCTGCTAACATTGCTGGCATATTTTCTCCTGTTCCATATAAACATTCTTGGGATGTTCAAAGTTAAGGCTGCCAAACTTTGGAGAGGTTTACTTTAGAGTGTACTCAATTCAAATGACGAGAACGGTCCATTTATTTTGTGACCTATTTATAGCCATTAAACAAACTGTGGCAAATGGATCTGCTTTACTTAATTCACTGCATTTGGTGGAAGATTAAAAGCATGGAAAATACATTCCTGAAAATAGGTATGTTTGTGTCTGATACCCTGCAAATCTCTGTATGCTACAGAATTGTAGTTTTTAAAATAAAAACAGTTCACTCTGCAAGACAAAGAATTGAAAATAAAATACCAATCTTAAGGTGTTTATTAAATAACTACTTTGGCAGACCAAATATTAGGGAGATTTGGTTATTTCTGCTGTGAGCTATATATGATCCTTCTTGTAAATCTCCAAAAATGGTGTAAACATGAAAAATTTAATTTAAGTTCTGCTTAATTTTAATGATAAGAGCAACCCATATTGAGGGTTTTGTGATTGTGTTTTGTTTTCCAGGTGTTCTTAAGATGTTGAAAGAATTGATGTATTTTTCCATAACAGACTATTTTTATATTCCCTGTGTTCCAGAGCTGCTAACTGAACTTCTCTTTCTGCTTCTCAGGTTGTTTTTGAAGTGGTTACTTCAGGTCACCCTGGATATGTGGCTATTGATGAAGTGAAAGTTTTAGGACATCCATGTAGTAAGTACCTATCTTGTCTTGTAAAGCCAGACCCCCTAAAATGAACGTGCCACTCCAATAAATGTGGAGCAAAAGATGAGGAAGATGTCAGAAAACAGTGTCACTGCTGTAAATACAGGCTGGTATATATAAAGTGTTGCTAGCATGGCATCATTGCACCTTATTGGCTTTAAAGACATCTCTCTTAGGTGCACCTTGTGTACAGCACTTAGCATGAGCCCCAGACCCAAACTGGGCCATATGGCAACTCTTTAGGACAAAATCACCAAGTCATCATGGTTCTATGATTCTAAGATTTGCTGATGAGTTTTCTGTCTGGATCAAAAATTCAGTGCCGCCACATTCTGAGACACTAAAGAGAGCAGGTGAACAACACAGCAGCTGACTATATAAAATTATTTTTTCCAGGGCTTAGAAGGAAGAAAACTCAGCTGGCTGAGGTCTGAGGCTTTGCTAAGTAAGGTTGCTTAGGGTACTTCCCAAGATTCATGGCTCAGTTTCTGCACTGTTTCACTTCTTTATGTTTCAGATATGTTTCTTTATCCCATTATTAAGGATATGTAATACTTAATTAACCTGAATTGTCAAAACAAACCTTGTAAATAAAGCTTTAATGACACAACTTTAAAGACATAATTGAATAAACTACTTAAATAAATCATTACTTCACATGTATTCTGTTTGTTAAATAAGATTTATTAAAGTCATACATGGAATGGTAGGTTGTAATCTTACTGACCAAATAAATGACTGAATGAGGAAGAAGACACCAACTTCTGTGTGATTGTTCCTCTTATACCATGTTGTGCTTGTATGCATTTATTGTGGCTTTTAAGTAAGAGCTGTGATTCCAAATAAATAGTGCTCTATCGAATAGTACTGAAGCACCTCATAAAAATGGTTTTAGTGTTAATGGCAAGAAGACACACACATTTCTTCAAATACAGAGACACTTATGCAGAATCAGCAGTTGTTATTTCTGAGTCACTTATTTCTAATAAACACAGCAGGTTCTCATCTTGTTAGAAAGTATATGTGCTTCTGCATTTTTAATTTATATACTTGGTTCAGGTAGGATAAGTCTGAAGCAGCATTTTAGCAGCTTACTAATTTTTTATACAGATTTTGAGAGGTTTGATCTGTGCATTTGTACCAATCAGTTCTCAAAACCTGCAAATAGCTCATGTTAATGTGGAGACTGAGTTATAGCCCATAGCATATAGAGTTCTAACATAACAGTGTTGTAATGCAAAAGCTTTAATGAAAAGTTCTTTGATGAAGTAATTAAAATTTTAGAAATTAAGACATCAAACCAGTTAAATTGTCTAAAGAAAATGGAAAAAGTGTGAAAATTGAAGTAAAACTCATCTGTGTCTAAAACTCTGTAAAGCTCATTATGATATTCTTTCTGTTTATTCCCAGAAAAAGTGGTTCTGGAATTATTAACTCTATGAACAAAAATTGAAATGGGAAAAATATTTGATAGGCAGTTGCCTGGGTAGTACAAACAAAGACCAAGCAGAAGACAGGTTGTAGGCATGAAGAAATGAAAGGGATGGGTTGTGGTAGATGGGTAAGGGTTTTATTGTTTGTGTGTGTGTTTGTTTTTAAAACCCAATACACTTCTCCACTTAGGCCATACCTGGTAATTCAGAAAAGCTAGTTTTCTAGAGTTTAAGAAGATCAAGGAAACAGTAAAATCAAGTGGGGGTAAAAGCAGATTTAAAAAAAACCCAAACTGACAGCTGAGAAATGGGGAATATACTGAAGAATTTTACTGAATAGTCTGACATTAATAGTTTGATAGGCAGAAGTGGATAATTTTGGCTTAAAGTCTGTCTGTCCTAATTGGGATAGGTTTTAAGAAAAAACAAGGCAGTATATGTAATAAATTTGCCATAAGGGTAGTTAGGAAAATAGTTTATCCCATATTTAGATATTAATTGGAGCTATTTTATTCAATCTCCTCCTTCTTATACTGTCTTGCACTGGGTATTTAGCAACTTTTTCTTGTCGCTAGCTATTAATAAATTCCTTAAAAATGCAATTTCATCCAGCAGTTAGGCTTTTTAAGAAAATGTGATCAACACTTTAAATTATTGTAATGCTCTGCTAGAAAATAGATGCTTAGTTTGCCAGTGTACCGCTAGTACTAAGATTTTCATGTTGAAAAGCAGTGTTCAAAGCCTGGCTTATCTGTTAGTATAGACAATGCAAGAACTCTGCCTGGCTGCAGTAGGATTTGAATAAGCTGGGGAATACTGTGCTTTAAGGGATAGATTTCTGTATAAAATATCTATGTGTTTTCTGTATTATGTGGTTGACTCTTCTTAGTAAAACAAAAATACACACTATTTTCTCCTTCAGTGGATGTAGTTCTTGTTAGAATATCAGTTTCATTCATTAGGTTACTTGTAGGTATGTTGCTTTAATTTTTACTGGGATTGTATTCCCTTTCTAAATGAAAAATAAGCATTGGTGTGGAGAATATGTGTTGTGTTTTGGGGTTTTTTCTGCAGTGCTGTTGAAGGGAATTGTGTTTGAAGAATACAGCTGTAGTTGCTGAGGAGTGTTATGTTAGTATTTTAGCTGTTTGGTGGGCTGCATTCTAAAAGATCTCTTCTACAGACACTGTACTTGGTTAAAAAGAAAAACCTGTTCCCCTGATAGCATCACTTAACTTCTTGCTGGCTTGTCCAGTTGGTAGTGTAAGCATCCAGTAGGTTTGTCTTCAAAACATTATTAGTTTCCAATATGATCTTTTTTAATAGATTGTTATTACAAGAGGAGTGCTGAGCTAAGATAATTTGCAGAGCAGGAACAATTAAACAGCACCCTTCTCTTCTGCTCTTTCCCAGGCATGGAAGTAAACCAGCCTAGAATCTAATGTGTAGTCAGTGACTTGAACCTTTTAAAAGAGGAACTATTTTGCTTGCGTGGTGTATTTTTTGGAGCCAGTACTTTGGTCTTGCTTAACTTCAGCACTTTTATCTTTTCCAACAGCAAAAACTCCCCATTTCTTGCGTCTTCAGAGTGTGGAAGTCAATGCAGGACAGTTTGCTACTTTTCAATGCACTGCCAATGGTGGAACAGACTCAAGTGACAGACTCTGGTTACAGGTAATTTCTTTCTTTCCTTGTGCACTGAGATCTGGAGAGAGGAGAGTCTCTGAAAGGAATGTAAAACGTGAAAAATTATAGGGCTGTCCATTTCATCAATATTAGATTTTATAGTGCCTTTGAACTGCTGCATTTTAGGTATTCTGTTGTAGAAAGTGCTACTGGAAGATTTTCCTCCCTTGTTTCAGTGGAAAGCCTTACTAAAAATAAAGGTACTGTTTTCCTTACATGTGGTGGTCATGAGTAAAGGCTAAATCCCCAAGGAAAAACACATGACTTTTGTATAATTAAGTCTGTGCTGGCTAACTGCAATATTATGCATAATGATTTTCTTGGCTTACCTCTATCTCTGTTTAGTATTTTCAGCTAAAATTGCATTCTTACAGTTTGAGTGTAGAGAAGACCAGTATGACAGTCAAATCTGACCTTCTGTATTACAGACCCAAAGAATCTTACTTATATTCATTGAGTCCATTATTTTTTACTTAATCAGTAATGTAGCTTCTGGGTGGGTGTCAGATCTTGATTTAAAGTCTATCTCCAACTCATTTTCTTTCAGTCAAGACAGTGTTCCCTTATTCATATGTGTAGCCTGGTATCAGAACCGTGCCTTTTTGCTTGATCTCTTTTTATAATGGGGGTGCAAGTTTAACTGCTGTCTTGCTGCCATTATTACAGAGTTGTTCCCTACAGCAAACAATAGTCAGTCTTTGGACTTAGCGTTGGGAATACACCAGCCTCCACATCCCAGTGATTTCCATACATGAAAACCAACATACCAGAACAAAGACATTGTCTGTGAGAAGGAAGTAAGGACAAATAAAATAAATGAAGCAGTGTCTGAGGAGATCACTCAGATGAAGCTGCAGTAAGTGGAGAAAGAGGAATAGGTGAAATTGGCAGTGGTAACAGGTGGGACTTAGAAATGAAATTCTCTATTTTTGCAGTTTAAACAGTTTCAGGCTTCTACTGTACTTATCCTTTTCCATTGCATTTGCATTTTGTAAATTATTCGTTTAAGTGTGACAGGTTAAACAGCTGAGTCATTGTAAGAAATCTAATACACAGAAAAATAAGCAAAATCACTTGAAAAGCAAAGCCTCATATTTACCTGTATAAGAATAATGGACTGTTATGTCTGTTCAGAGAGCGTCTGATCAAATACAATGAGGGCAATGAAAATCTCTTTTGATTTAATTTGGGTTTGTATGGGTATTTCCAACCTCTTGGTGATACAAGGCTGATATTTTTCTAGTACTCCAGCCCCTTAAAGACAGTATTACACTGTTGGAATTGGTAGAATTAGACCCCTGTCTTTCCTATGCCACCAAGATTTTTTGAAAGAATGATTTTTCTAGTCATAAAAAGGTTTAGCATGTATGGGAAAATAATGGGTTGCTATTTCATCAATTATATCCTTTCTAGAACCTTTGAACTTTTGCATAATGCTCTATTGTAAAACGAAGGTAGAATTCAGTATAAAGAAATCCTCATGCTATTCAGTTTTTCTATATGTTTCAGGACAGTATCATATCATATCTTTAATTTTTTTCACAGAATTTAGTATACACATAAATTCTTTACCAGGCTGGAATGTAATTTCTCTATTGTAGAAATTAAATATCCTTCTAGATATTATGTAATACAAAATAATTTTATTAACAACATAACAATTCCAAAATATCTTGCTGAGCTTAGTTGAGTTGATTCCTTGTTAACACATGATTATGAGATTTATTTCTTTTTCTATGTGAAGGATAAGAGAGTAGTGACAGACAGACTTTTAGAGGAATTTATCTTCCTGCAGGGCCACTGTTTATTTATTCTGCCTGTAACTACAGGTCCCTCTGGTAATCAGCCTAAGGTTGTGCAAATTCCAGGTGTGCCTTTGCATAAGAATGTTTCAGAAGTTGACAGGATCTCCTGGATAGCTTGGATTTATTTTTGTACTTGTTTGCCAGTTTCCACAGATGTCTGCTGCATCTTACAGTAAGACTGATCAAACAGCTCCATGTGTGGGATGCTGCAAATCAAGGCTATGAGATAACAGTTCCCTACAGGATCAGCTGTACTTTAGCGCGCTAGGTCGTTATTGGGTAACAGATCCCCAGGCCTTGCAGCTCTCCATTCATCACCTGACTCTCTGGTTTCATGGTGTGATGGTGAGGAATTTTGTATATGCCTGTGTGTGTGACATCTCATGGCACTGCTGCAGGACTATGAGTACAGTGCAGCTATTAGTAACAGCTATCAGAAAACATGGTGTCTTCTACATCGTGTGACTGGTTAAATGGACATTAAAGATCTTTTTGTTCCCAGTTGCACTAAACCCAATATTCAACTACAAAACATCTTAATAAAAGACATTCTTCTATGCTCTAGAGCCAGAATAAAATGAACACCATTCTCTGGGAATATTTACAAGATAGCACTCAGGTAAAAGGGATTCAGGTTTTTTCATGCAATCTCGATGATATGCCTAGTTTGTTCACCAGTAAGACTAAGACTTTTCTACTATCCTTTTGGTGGTTTGTTTCATTACACATATAAAACCTTAAGGGCAAATCATAGTAAATAAATAAATACAGTTGAGTGATATTATCAGGGGCTTCTCAGCATTTCTGACATCTAAGTCATATCAGGAGGCCTAATCTGTTTGGATTTGACAAATTCAGAATACTATTCAGAGATAATTTGCTCCCAAATGATTTCCAGTACCTGTCATTTTTTTTCAGATTCACATTGTTAGTCTGAAGTACAGGTAAATTGCCAGGATGAAATCACAAACCCACTGAATTCAATGACATTTCTGCAGTTTCCAGTAGTGGCAGGATTTCACTACTGTACTTCTGTCTCTTTTATTTAGTACCTCTCTGCTTCTATGCAGCAGACTTCAAATTGAGAGGTACACATTTATCTCGCGAACAAATCCTTTACTTTTTACAGTCTGCTGGACTGTGAGGGCAATATGTTCTTTAAAACAAATGCATAGTTGTGAGTTGGTTCATTATTTTAGTCTCCATGTCTTTCCTGAGTACTTGTTGGAAACAGCATAGATGTTCTTAGTTTAATAATGCCCAGGCCTTGAAGCAGTCCTAAGTAAAATCCATACTTCACTTCCCTCACTTTTTTTTTTTTCTTTTCAAGTCTTTCCCACTCTTAGTCCCTATGGAACATGAAGTCTGTTAATTTATGGAGTATTGTAGAACTTTTTGCAATTGCAAGAGCCTTGAGGGAATCACAATTCATATGGTAGCTGCCCAAATTTGACCACTGAGGCATGAAATTTGTTTCATGATGCTGTGATCAGTATTTACTCTTTCGGGAAAGGGAAGACAGAAAGCTGATTACCTTTTGCATGGTGCAGAAAAACATTTTTCCTCATTCCGCTAGGCAGCCATAATCCCTAGTTCATGAGCTATGATCACAAGCTTGTCAGGTTATCTGACGATAAATTGTGGGTGTTTTCAGTGATACCATTTCAGGTTAAATTCAAATGAAAGGACTCAAGAATACAACACAGTGTCATACAAGTTTGTTTTTGTCGTTGTAATGAGTGTCTGCTTAATAAGGTCATTGGTTAGATTGTATGTTTATGAATTCATGTCTCCACTAGCTTATGTTCTAAATGTAAACATACCTTAAAAATAAATCTGAATGTCTGTAATTAAAAAATGTGTCTAATTTGCTTACATTTTCTTTTTCACATCTGGGTACAACACAGGTTATTGCCTGTATGGGAGGACTCTTTCTCTCCTAATGAATGGTTGAGCAAAAATGTCATTCCTGTGCTCCTTCCTGTGCTCCTACTGTTGGAAAGAAATGACAGGTGGAATACAGAACAGTTAATGGTCATATGAAAGCAGCCGAGACAATGCCTTCTGAAAAGCCTGTTAGTTAGTATTCAGTAAATTGGCACAGGAAACTCAAATCTGTATTATAGGAGAGAGTGGGTAGAATTCCTTTTTGGAAGTAACTTGCTTTTGGTGCAGAGTATTGGCTGCAAATAATTGTCTTGGTTTTCCTTAGCTTCTCAGACCAGTCTCCATCTCTTCATTTTCCCATCCTCATCTGCTGCTTCTCCTTATTTGCAGTGGGTTCATTCAGTTGCCTCTGTGTGCTACTTGTTCTTAGAATGATCTACTGTACAATTTCCAGGAAATTGCTGTCAAATCATACCCAGGTATAATGAAGTTCCGTTTTAATATCAAACACAACCTTTTGATATTGCAATTGCATTTTTCAGACGTGTGCTTTGACCCACTGTGAGTAGCCTTTCTTGAGAGAGGTTCCTCAAACAGTGGAAAGCTATAGCTGATGAAAAAGAGAAGTCATCGCTTCACTGCAGTAATTGTTTTTTCCTGGCTTTATTCTAAAACATGGTTGAAATGTAAATAGTTACTTTAAAATGTAATTCTCAAACACATAACTTTTATTGCAGAAATAGAGAACTAAAAGTAGAAATTTGATGAAGAGGTGCAGATAACCATAGGATCTCTGGCTATGTCTGACAGCTGTAGTAAGCACCATCATCAGATTTACCAGTAGCAAGAGACTAATGGATATTTTTTGGTAGAAGGGGAGAGGGTGAAATCTTTCATACCTTGGTTTATGCATGCAGAATGTGTACCACTTCATTTGCAGCCAAGAAACTAAGAAATGAAGAATCACTTTGATGGCAAATCTCTCCTCTACCTTATGTAAATAGTTTCTTTCCTGGATTTGGCTTTTCTTCTTTCCTGAAAACTGTCTTTCACCTTATTCAGTGTATTTTTTTTTTGTATCCTCAGTAATCTTTTGCTGAAGGTGTGAAGACTATGAAAGATTTTATTCATCTATATACAAAACTACCTGTATGCATTATTTATTATTTTTTCAAAGGAAGAGATGTAGTCCTGTGTCAGAGGGAGTTCTGGAAAGCAAATTGTTTTCCTCAGGAATACACACACACCTAACTAAGAGATATCAAAAACATCCTTGTAAGAATGTAGAGCCAGTGAAATGACTCTTGGCAGATGATGAAAATCAAACAGATTAATAGGATATACATAACAGTTTGTGTGTGTGTGCATGTGCTTGTTTATGTAAATTGCATACAGTATCCCAGAAGGTGAATGAAGTTCTGGACTTCTGTAAGAATTTTTTGTTGTGCTGTAAACTCTCTGAGACTTTCACATAATTATCATTTTGGGTGCCAAGTTTTGAAGCACATGAGGGAAATAATGTTTCAGCCATTTTTGAGTACTGAGATAATGGAGCAGTACTTTAACTGTTAAAATTAAACCATACACATATGTAACAACTTGGTAACATAAACAGGTGGATGTTACGTTATGTTAATGTAAACTCTACAATGAAATAGGCCTGAAGATGTTCTTTTGAACATTAAAGTACTTGGTGCTTGATGAGTAGGTGCATTTGTGTACTACAGGAGTGCACAAGATCATTTTTCCTCCTGCTCATCAATAGCTCAGTCTTCCAAGACGGGTCAAACCACCTTGTGCACTGCAAATTGTCTAGAGTCCATTGCCTTGAAGAAGAGCTTTAATGACATCAGTCAACTAAAGATTTTACCAAGATTGCATGCATCCTGAAGCCTTTGCATCCTGGTGTGTTTTTTTAGTAGGTAACCTGAGATTACTTCACTGTTAGAAGAACAATTAATGTCCTGTAGGAAGGGACACTACATTTTACTGCATAGATGAAAGTTCAACTTTTTTTTTTTTTTTCGAATTCTGGTGAATATTTAACATTATTTCCAGGTTTTGGAATGTTAATTTCCGTGTGTCCCCCCTCTTCATTCCAGTATGTATTTAGAACATTTCTTGCAGTATATATTCAGTATTTTCTATTAATTGTTATTAACCAGGTTCAGTTGTTTTTCAGTAATTGCACAGTAACCTTACTATGTGGCAGAAAATCTTCTATGAAGAACGGAGTACAGGAGGCTTATGATATGTATTGTGTTTTAGGCAGTGTCTAAGGAGCTGTGACCTTTGGCGAAACCTTTTCCATCGTTATCTGCCTTATATATGAATCATCTGATGCATATAATGGACTTTTTTACATGGGCTTACTGGTTTTATTCTTGTCTGAATACAGATTTGATTCATACTTCTCTGATGCTAAGATGTCTCTTACGGTATCTTCAATTATTAGTGATACCAGAGACTAGGAGAAATTGTTAATTGTGGAGTGTTAATGATAAATCCCACTGAACATGCGTGAGAAGCAAAATGTCACCTTGAAATCAATCTGTGTCTGAAGTGTTTTCATGTCAGTGAGATTTCAGAGCTGGCCAGCAGCAATCTTTGAGTCCAGTGATTTTAGTAAGGTGTGTGTGGCTGAATGTGTTTGGAGTGTGGTGGGAATGTACATGAAAGGCGCCTTTCCGCCTTGGACACCAAGTTCTCTGTTGTAGATTAGCTTCAGGGACACTAAGAGGTACAGCAGGTGCTGTGTACTCCTCTCACTCTAGCACTATGAGCAGTGAAAGGCACAGCTGAAAAAACTCAAATACCTGATGGCACAGCAGCTACTGAATCTGTAGCCTTGCATGACTTGTATGAGATGGTGCCACTGTAACAGAGGAGCCAAATATAAGCCTTATATTCTCTCATGGAGAAGCACCAAAGAAGCCTGGCCAGCAAAGCTGCTCTACAGGCTAAGCCTCCCAATCCACCCAGACTGCAATGCCTGGCATAAAAAAAGCCAAATGTTGGTAACCGTGAAGAAATGTCAGTGAATTTTGTTATTAATACTAAAATAAATCAGATAGAGGTAGGTGGAAGAATAAGTGTTACTTCTATCATCATGTATGAGCCCCATCATTCCTAAATTGAGTGGAAATGTTACCCAAAATATTCTGGTGAAAATACTTGACTGAACGGCTGTGAAGTTTTATGTTATGACGTTACTCAAAATCCTTAAATCAGAAACTCTTCAGGTCGATAAGCACAACAGACCATGTTGGTAGTGATGCCAAAAAAGACACTTTTGTGGGTATAAGAAAATGTGATTATTTTATTAAAAAACCCAAAACACTAAGCAGCCCTTGATGCAGTAGGAAAAAAGTACTGTGGATAGAGGGAAGACGTGCTTATCTCTGTAGTGGTGCTGGTCATCCATCAGGTTGCAAGGCGTGACAATGGGTGGTGTCCTCCAAAGGCCTTCCTTCATCACCTGTCTAGCGGAGGTGGGGTCTGCTCTGCCAAGAGTGTGCTTGTGACATGGAAATAGGCATTTGGTATCCAAGTAGTATACTCAACAGTACCTGCTTATGAAGGCAACATGGGGTCTGAAAACTTCTAATAAAGGCATTAAAGTTTCTGTCTTGAAAAAGCCTTTTTATCACAAAAATATTGCTCCTCATCTGCTGTCTCTTTGGTAATCTCCTGTGTTCAAAAGAGATTTGAGAGAAAAAGTAAATCTGAAAAATTCACAAACTGTAGAAGTTTTGCTTTTAGAGGTACACTAAACTCAGTTAAATCCACTGGGGCCTTTGTTACGGACAACAGCACAAAATCTTAAGAGAACTGGGGAAAGCTTGGCAAAGTTTGTTTGCAAGTAACCTGAGCAATTAGTGGATTTTGATCTTCCACATTTGCTGAAGTTGCATGTTATATCTATAAAGAGTGTCAGAAGTACCATGCAAGAGAGCTATTATTATTTTTATATTACAAGAATGATACAAAACTCAAACTCTGGACAAAATACTTGTGGTAACAGGTAGTAGTTCTTGTTTCTTCTTCCTTTTCTCTCTGTTTTAGATGTGTGTCTCAGGTGCTCAGAAGTTACCAAATATTAATGAATTGACTACATACATTGATTTGCAGAAAATGTGCTTGTCTGCGGACAATTATGGACATAAGTCAGAGGGGATAAACCTATCCCTTCCTCCATCCCCATATATACTCTCATTTGATGGAGTGACCCATAAGAAAAGTTGTTCTGGGATTACCTTTATCAGTCAAAGCTTTTTGAAATTCTTGTCTGAGTTTAAAAATGAAGCAACCCAGGAAGTGTTCACTATTCAAGAAACTCATTGTGTTGTGTTAGTCTTCCAGTTATTCCGGAGTGTTAAATAATAAAATGGTTATTAGCAGACCTAAGATAATGAAACAAGGAAGATAATGAAACAGTTGACCTGTGCCACACGGGACTGGTTAAATTCAACTTTCCTTTCAAAAGTGCAGGATGTTGGCCTGTTTCTGGACCCTGAATACTGCCTTGATATGAAGCACTGTTCAGGAGCAGTAGAATCACTTAAGGACACATAAGAATTAGGAAACTAATGAAATAAATTCAATAAGCTTTCTCTGCTGTGTTGGACCTTTGGGAGGAAGAAACAGTGACCTATACCATGAATACTGTAGGTAAACTGTACAAACTTACTGCTGGAAGGTATCTTGTTCAAACTGGAGTTGAGGAGAGGCTTTTTTTTACCTCCCCTTTCCTCCCCTTTTTTTCTTTTTTTAAGAATAAGGGCTGTTGAAGCTGTTTTGAGGCAAGGAGAAACAAAGTAGTTTAAACTAAGTCTAAAGAGAAGATGATGGGAAGGAAACAGACCACTGGAGAAGATGAGTGTTGGGGGTGGGAGCTGTTAAACTGTGACTGGCTCAGTAATTAACAGCTCCAGCCAAACCCCTCTACATCAACTTCCCTGTTACATGAACCAACTTGTGCCTTCCCTGCTACACTACTGATTATTACTGCTATGGTTGTTTATTCACAAATTGCACTGTCGGTATCACTGTCAGTATTCTTTTCTGCCTCTCTTTTCACCATTCATTCCTCCCATTTGGAAAAATCTTTTCAGGAGGCAGTAGCTGAGCCCTTAATGATTTTTCAACATCAAATCTGTGTGTTTCTTCCTTTGCTGCTTCTTCCTTCCCCGCTTTGTAGGACTCAGTATCGCTTTTGCTTTGCCTGCTATTCTGCTTGTTTTAAACTTTAGAATACTCTGCAGATTAGCCCCAGAACTTGCAGGTTGGAGTTTCTTCTTCCCATGCTGCCTTCCCCAGATTAGCACTTTTGCAGTGAAGGGAATGTGGGACTTGAATGCACTGGTTTTTAAGTCTCCTGTTATGTAGTTGCATAGAAAAGGCAGACAAAGACCTGCATTGCTATGCTTTATATGGTGTGTACCAATGAAAATCAAGCTGATGAACTCTACTTCCTCACTTTCTCCTCATCGCTTTGCTCCTTCCTAGCCCCTCCATAAGCCTGGCATCTGCTGTTGCCTTAGGTTTTAGCAGAATGTCAAGCCCCAGAGTATTTAAAATCCTATGTATGTTCTCTTCAGTTTTTAGCAAGGTGTTCGTCCTGGCTCTTGGAATTTTAAACACAAATAGAAGGATGATGAGAAGTACTAAGTATTACATAGTTCAAATAATTAAAATACAGTATTAGAGTAAGTGACTTCATAAGTTGGGCTGTAAGTTCAACAAAATGCTTAGTAGATACATGGATCATTGCCATAATTTCTATCCAAAGTATTAAACTCCCTGTTAGAGAGATAGTTCCTGGTACTTTGTTTTCTCCAGATGTTTCTGAGGCTGTAGTTTCCTAGAACTCATTTTGTATTCTACTGTGTGCTATTAAAAATGAATGGAAAGAAGATTTGGAATTTTACATATTTTGTGAGCACTGACAAATTGTTAGAGGATATAAACTCTTCTTAGCTGCTCTGGAATTTAATGTAAAAATAAAAAATGGGGGTTTGGTTTTTGGTTTGATTTTTTTCCCTTTTAAAATGTCTGTGTAATGATAGCAGATTTTCTCCTGTCAGAGTGATACAAAACAATTTCAGTATGTGAGTACAGAGTAACTGCTTTGGTTGAATTACACTGAATTTAATGATTCCAGAAAATGCATTGTCTTTGTTTACTTTCTGTGTTTGTGTCTTCAGATAGATGTCAGTGCTAATATTTGATAATGTGACTACTTGATGTGTAACTTAAATAATATTTTACAGTATTACCTGACAGCTCCAGCCAGTATTTAGGTTTAGCCATAATAAACAGAGTTTTCAGGAGAGCTACGGGTTTTGAAGAAAAGGCTCAGTTATCAAATAAAATAACTGAAAGGAGAAACCTTTCTTGAAAGGTAAAATAATAATAGTTTGCTTGAATGCCCATTAGTTACACATGCAGAGTGCAATTCTGTCTCATAGCAGAATAATTCCAAATA
The DNA here is from genome assembly GCF_041296385.1 of Aphelocoma coerulescens. NCBI lineage: Eukaryota > Metazoa > Chordata > Aves > Passeriformes > Corvidae > Aphelocoma > Aphelocoma coerulescens. Next base: position 115,633,818 of record NC_091015.1, on the reverse strand, counting down.
GGACAATAATTATCTTTTTCCAGCATGGCCTTATTACTTGAATGAAATGCACTTGTTAGCTTACACAGATGGAATAAATACAGGATAATCACAGGATGTGTGATGGCTCTAATCTAGACTGACGAACAGTTGTCTTGGTTGTGAACACAAATCTAGAAATTCAGAGGTAGAGAAAACCATCTTAGTTACTGGAATTGTATGAACTCTGCAAAGCAGTTTTCCTGAGGTATTAATTACTATTTGATTTAGTTTTATACATATTTTAAACAAAAATTGCTTCTGGCCTTGCTGGTGTTATTTGAGATCCCACTGGTATATCTCTAATCACAATTTTATAAATGTGCATATTTTAAAGTGGGATAATGCAGACACTTTCTTTTATTAAATGTATGAAAAGCTGCCTAATCTATGGACAGAAGCTGACTGATGTTTCCTTTTAACTCTCTTCTCACAAAATTGTTGATACATGCCTTGAGCATGATTACTGCAGTAGTAGTGCTGGATGTAACATCCCAGAAGTTCAATGCTTTTGAATTGCTGCTGCATTTTTGTTAAAAGTATTTCTGAAAGGTTTAATATATAGATTGTTGCTGCTAAATTGCTCTTCATTTAGAAGACTTACAGTTAGTTCATTGCCTAAAAGAGCTGGTAAGTGTAATTTAAATAACTACCTGTTACAGCAGGGATTACTGTAACACACATATATCAAAGCAGGAGTCCCGTGGAGAAGAAATACATATGGACGGATTCTTGCTAGATGTTTCAGAGATGTTTATTTCTCCAGCCGCATGGCCGGGGCTGTGTTCAGGAGCTCCTCCAGTCACAGGACCCGAGGGTCCTTTGCCCGCGCAGGGGAACACAAAACAGCCAATGGGGAACGAGGCTGACCAGGGGCAGGGAAACCCCCTGTCTCCCCCTCTCCCAGGGCTACATGGCAGGGGGGGAGACCCCAACAACTACCAACCTATTTCTTTTCATTCTAACTTGCCTAAAATGGAAAAATAATGTGCATTTTCAAGTGCTTTACGGTGTCTGTGTATGCATTTAATATGCTAGTACTAGGAATATGGGTTTTTCAAGCTGTGTATATCCTGAAGTTAAATTAAGCTTATTTTTTTATAACCCTATATTTTAAATAACTTGTTGTTTAATAGAAAATTTATTCTTACTAGCGACTTATCAGTTCCATATTTTCATTAGTTGGCTTAAGTAGCATTTTTATAGATATGTATTTGTATTTTTCACAAGCTTTCTCTGAGCATTTGAAAAGGCACAGGTTTCTCAGCAGCCAATGGAATCTGTTATTTTCATTTTTGGATCCCAGTGTTTATTCTGTGGCCACAGTTCCTGTGTTCTGAGGAGATGAGATAGCTGTGCCCTGGGGATGTGGCCTTTGTAGTCCAAGCAGGTCTAACATTAAATGGTTATGGCAGCTTCCTCTTTCCAAAGAATGAAGTGTCCTGTTCACACAGTTCTCCAAGTCCCAGGGGCAGGAAAAGCTAACAGCCCTAATCAGTAGTAACCCCTCAGACTTTTCTGTGGCAAATCAGGGCTAAAGTAAAGAAAGTTAAAAGAACCATATTTATTTTTGAATTGTATTTAAACCAAAAAAAAAATAAGCCCCAGCCAGAAAACAGGATACTACAGATTTGCTCCAACAACCAGTTCTAATAGGTCTTGATACCAGTACCATAGTGTTGTATTGTAAATCATGAATTTTATCCTTCTCTCTGGAATGGGATTAGTAAATGTGCTAGTTTGAAAACAAACCAGTGGGAGGCACCAAGTCAGAATAACAATTTAATAGAAATTAAAGTAAAGGAAAAGAAAGTAAAAGAAAACACTGACAGAGTCAAGATATAACCTGACTCCCTGTTAGGCAGGGTAGTGGTAGCAGTCTGGTAGAATAGTGGCTGCAGTCCTCTGAAGTGGTGATCCTGTAGTAGAAGGGGTCTGCTCTTCCTCAGAAAGTCCAGCGGTGGCTGTGTAGCTCCTGGCCTCTGGAAATCCAGTGGAAAGAGTATCTCTGGTGTTCAGAGTCCCAGATTATATCCAGGATGGGATGCTTGGTTCCTCCCTCTGGGTGGAGCATCTCACAATGGGGTAATGAGTCATGAGGCCAAGTGTTGATTAGGCTCATTAACAGAAGATAGTCTGGAGGGAGTTATCTCTGAGTCATGCAGCAGGACAATGATGGGCCATTAACAGCAAGATAGTCTGGGGGGAGGAGGCAAGGAAACACTGCCCCACCTGATTTCCACAGCTCATGAGGATGGTAATAGAATACACTTCAACCCAGGACAGTAAATTACGGACTTGTCTTTTTTTGTTTATTTTTCAATAAAATAGGATGTATTTGGGAAGACTCAGGCTTTCGTATAAAAAGTGGGAGTTTGCAAGACCTACTGGTAAATTTCAGAATCTCAAAAAACCCGAGATTAAAGTTTTAGTGACGATTAGCTAGCAAAACAGTATATCATAAGCAAACTCTTATTTGTGGGAGTTCAGATTGTTGCATTAGTGAGTGATAAAAACTTACTTTTCTGAATGCTACTAAAAATAATTCTTCATAAAGAAATTGTAGTGGGATGTACTAGTATGTTTGATAAACAAATGCTCATTTGATACGTTATTCTTAGCCATTCTAAATGAAATAGCTGTTGGCAGTCAGCACTGAGAACTTGTAATTTATCATACAGTGAGCTTAAATGGGCCTGTTACATGCTGGAAAAAAAGATACCATACCTGGGTAGCTTACTGAAGTCACTGCAGTAAGTCAGGGAGAACAAAACGTGCATCACAAATAAAGGGAGCGAAGCTGGATGTGTGGGTGCTGTTAAAACAGAAACAGTTCTGTATTCATATATCAAATTGTAAGTAGCATTTTTTCAGACTAAAAATAGTCTTCTGCCATTTGTCCATTGCTGAAATAAGAGTTTGAGAGAAGTTGTAAGACTGGGATTACTTTGTCTAATTTTTTCTTTGCAGCCTTTTTAACTATCTTCTGCAATGCCTATGGATTGAACTTTTCTTATACTTGAATTCATTACCTTCATTACTGTTCCTTTATGCTTAGGCTTAAATCAATTAGGCAGCTCTCCTACTCATTTGCTGTCATCCCAAAAGAGAGGGAAAACTTGCTCTCTTGGGCTGTATTTTTTCTTGTGGAATATAAAGCAATTATATTTCTTAGTTTTTGTCTGTTCCAGACACTATATTTTCCTTGAAAATAATTTTCCCCAAAGAGACTAAAGAAAAAAATTGGGCTTTTTTCTTCTCCTTTGAGTTCTAGTATAAAATGTCATGCTAGTGATTTCTGTGGGACTGTTTGAGTTCTAACATATAATTAGACACTCTACACTTTGCCTCCATGAGTTTGTAATGTTCAAGAGAAGTCAGTCAAGATAATCTTTATTGATAATAATCTCCCATATATTTTACGGCTTTGTTGTAGTTATAATAATAATGGCTTTTTATTCCAGAGCTCTGTCATAAATTTTGAAGCCACGATTAATAACCTTTTCTCACCTGGATTTTGGTAGAGGGCAAAAATGCTGAAATCCTCTGTGGAGCCGAGTTACATTTAAGGCTGCTCTAGCTTTTTCATTTGAGCAAAATAATGTGTGCCTCCTGAAATGTGCTTTGGCTTCTCTTTTTTCAGTTAAAATTACTGGTACGTGAATGGATGGCATGTGTCACAAAGCCATGTAAGCCAATTATTTGATCAAACTAAGATTTCCTGTTGTAGAACAGCAGTTAAAACATTCAAAATCAGGCAAGATTATTTGAGAATCAGAAGGTGAAAAAGATTATGGGACCCAAGTGAAATAGTAATTTATTGTAACTGCTACAGTGCATTGATTGGTTCCAATTTCCATTCTAAATATGCATTAAAAAGATGGGAAGTATGTCCTGTGGGGCTGGGTATTGGAGCGGTTGCCTTCAAGGACTGCTGGCAGTTTATATGAACACCCAGACTGTGAAGTTCAGGATTTCTACCAGGCCACTTGGAGGTCTGAGGGGACAGTGTGGTAGGAGACAGTTCTGTGTGTGGGGCCAGCAGGGACTGTGTGTGCATTATATCTTTCCATGATTGCCCCCTCTTCATGAACTGCAAATTAAGGCAGAAATTACAGTCTCATGCCATTGCCTAGTCCTTTCCCTTCATCTCTTTCTCTGTGAGAACATCAAGAAATTGTTTTTAAAATATTTACATGGTTCTTCAGTTGTGTTGTAACTCATAAGAGTCCTGGTAGATTCTGGGTGCAGGTGCCCCACGTGGCAGGGAGGGTGTACTGTGCAGGCTGGAGTGCAGAGGAGTTTGTTCACACTCTAAATGAGCTGAGCTAGTTTAGGTACTAGAATTAATCAGTGCGTGGCAGAATGATTTTCCCTAGAGAACAACTTAACCTATTTCTGGGCAGGATAAAATAGCCTGCATAAGGCTTCCTGATGTTGCAACTAGAAAAATGGGAAAACTAATATGGGTGGGTGTAATGTAACCACAAGATTTGGGTATGTACAGGATCCTTCGAGAGTCTGAAAGCTGCAGTAACATACTTTAAGACTGGCTTATGGCTTGTGATTGATCAGCAGTTCTGATTATCAGGATTAATAAGTTACTGTCTTAGGTAAGAGATAATGTTACTTTTAAGAAATACTCATTTTCGAAAATCCTAATTAACCCACTGCTTATTTCCTGTTATCTGCAGTCATTCTTGCTAGAAGGATATTACAGTGGCAAAACTATTAAAAAATAGTAGTTTTGAAATAGTAGTTTGAAATGTTTCTTTCCAAGTTTAGGTTTTGGTAACTGCCATGCCACGTCACAGAAGCTGTGCTTTATCAGCAGCTCAAACTCTGAGGAATCTTAAGGAGCTGTCAATTATCTCAAGTAATTCCCAAGTAATAATTTACAACTGAGTAATTTTAAGGCATGATAGCACATTCTTCTTTGGACATCTTATAAACTTTTTTTTTCTTTTACATAAGCTTTACATCACCCACGTTTTCTTTGGAAGAGGGCATAACTCTACCTTACTGTGCATTGGAATCAGTATTTATTTTTAATTATGGTGCTTCTTTGGTATTAACAGAATGATTAACTTTGACTTGGTTTTGTGATTTATGGTTGTGTTTAATTTTCTGTGACTTGTTTAAAACTCTTTTGTTATGACTGGTATTTCAAGGGTACTTCCAATTTAGTGGCAAATAAGAACATAATAAAATGAGATCAGTATTTTCTATATGTCTCAAAACCTGCTGGACAAACTGCAAACTCCAGGGCAGAAAAACAGACATCACCAGCTATTTTGGTGGTTTACAGAAGCTTAATGGGGCAGGACCCTTGACCTGCTAGAAACTCCTCAAGTCAAAGAGGACTTGAGGACCCACTAAACATACCTGGTGTCATTAGGTAGCATCAGACTGTGCCTGTGCCTTCCTGGAGAGAGTGGTTTTTGTGAAATGCTAGTTAGGGTTTTCCAGTTTTTCTTCATGTTTCGATAGTGGTTGCAGCCTTCAGTTTGTTGAAATACATATCACTGTATGAAAAGTGCATCTTTCTTGTTTTCTTGTTTGAGTTAATGTTGCCAGTAGATTTTGGTGGTGGGTTTGATTTTTTTTTTCATGCAGCTTTCATAATTCAATCATACATTTTCTGCAGGTTTTTGAGTGTTCATAGTGCAAGTATCCTATTTCATGGTCAGGTGGAGCATGAGTTCTGATGAGGATTTGAGAGCCAAGCCTCTCTGCCATTATCTTTGTGTCAAAGGACATGGCAAGTTGTCAACTCTGCCCTCTTCTGTCTTCTCCCCTCCCTTTTTCGCTCCTTGTGCTCCTCAGCTGTTACAGGGCTCATTTTCTTGTGCCGTGCGTGTCGTGTGTTGAATTGACAGCAAGACACTGTGCTGAAATAGAACTGCCCAGTTTCCAGTGTCATGCTGAGGGAGTGAGAGGTGGAGACAGCTTCAGGTCATTTGCCTGGTAAATCTGTGCCTGGTCTCTTCTACCTGAGTCACTGATAACCCCTTGTGTGGGTGCTGCTATGAGAACTGTCCACTGATGTCTCTGTGCAACTATATATGTACAAAATGCATATGCCAAGCAGCAGATGGAGGGAGGGAAGAGAAAGCACAGACTGACTATGCTGGGTTTCATGTTCTTTTAAGAGAAATAAGTTTAAATATTTGTGTAAAACAAGCTAAGAGAGGAAATGTTACATTGCTTTCAAATCTTTCTGTTAGTTAATCTATAAAGAGTTGAAATCAGCTGTTACAGATTAATGGTTGCCCACATTACAGATGAATGGCTTAACTCACATGGGAAGGCAGTAAAAATAACATACGGACTTCTGCTTTTATCTTTCATCTCCTCCTGGGAAACTTGAGAGAAGTAAAATTGGTTGTCAGTATTTTTTTTTTTTTTAATATGACTAATAATATTCTTTATTTTTGTTTCTTTGCCTAGGGTGTTTATGTAAGGGATGCACCTTTGAAGGACATAAAAGTGTTCAACGCCCGACGATTTGTGGCTCTTTTTAGTGTGGTGAATGCCACGAAGCGGGATGCTGGCAACTATCGCTGCATGATCCGGACAGAAGGAGGAGTTGGTGTATCCAACTATGCAGAACTGATAGTCAAAGGTATTTCACGATACAAATCCATATTTCCATGCTCAGTGGATGGAATCAGGGCTTGCAGTTGCTAGTGGAGTAAGAATGTCACCCATAGCCTGTTAAACTTGATAAGAGGTTCAGTAAATAGATTTTTGCTTATGTAAATATTTAAGAGTCTATCCAGCTGTAACAAGGGAGTGATAGAAGAAACCAGGGCTAATTAACTAGGTACTTGTTGATTGCTGTTTTACATATTTCCCCAAAATGCACTGTTTAGACCTGTATGTCTTCACAAGCTTTTATTAAAAGTATGAACATAATAATGGGTATTTGCCTCCTTTGTGGAGATTATATTCTAAAAATATAGTTACTACAAAATATGCAAGATTTGCATTAAAGTGAACACAGAGAATACCCATATTTAAGTACATGGAGGGGTGTTTTTAAAAAATTGAACACATAAAATACACATATTTCAATATATGGAGGCGTGTTTTTAAAAACTGTGGGAAACACTTATATGTAGATAGAATGGGGAATAATTCATCGCCAGTAGAAGAAGATGCAAGCAAACCATAATGAAAACTAAATCATTTTCCAAAAGCAAGAATAGGGTTTTAGTGAATGTGCTGTAGAGAAAATGTAGAGAAACAGGACAAGAGAAGGATGTTGCAAATAACCGGTGTATGAAGATAACAAGACAAAACAAATTGTAGCATGAAAGCTTAGATGAGCTATTTGAATGGACAGATGAAAAAAGAAACAAATAGAGTGGGTGAGATGAGAATATAATTATAAGGCATGGTGGAAAAAAATGAGGTTATTTTGGTCCAAGCATGAAAAGAAAATAAAGTAGGTGGCCAAAAATAGGTATATATGAAAGTTGGCAAGGAAAGGAAGTGTGGACTATAACCCCGGTAGGAATGATGAAGCATCGTTCAGGTCTAACACCAGTGAAAATAAGGAGGAATGAACACCACCTGAAGGAGGCAGGGGGAGGAGTTACTGTGTCAGTGATGGGAGGTACAGGAAGCTGAAGAAGTTCATTTTTTCTCAGCCTCTTTGATTCAGGGTGTTTTAATTTATTAGTGCTCCTTTTGAGGTGCAGTAAAAATTATGAAGTGTATCATTAAAGCATTTGTGCCTATCCAGATTCTTTCAGAAAATTTGCACTGGGCACTGTGAGCAAGTGGATAGCCTTAGGGTGTAATCCCATTAACTACTTGTAGAGTGGCAAAGTAATTATGGTAATCCCCATTGCCTGTGTTGGAGCTTTTATGAGACCACCTGCAGGTCGTTCCTTCTGACCTAAAAAGACCCATTTTAAACATTGGGCTGTAAAATGTTGCATGACTGTACTGAAACAGCAGCATTAGGGGCTAATTAGTAAATATCCTTTCTTCTTGATGGTATATAATTAAGAAATTTTATTTCCTAATTTTTAGTAGCTTTTCTGCAATGTCAGTTAGCAGACTTCAAAGATAATGGATTGATTTCAGTGCAGCTATATATGTTTTTAATCCATTACCATCCATAAATCATGAAGAATGTACATATGCCCACACTGCATGATGTTTAGTATACTTAGGAATTGCTGATGGCTTAATAATAGTATGTGTGAAAACAGTGGTGTAATTACTGCCTCCTCTTTTTTACAAACAATTAATTTAATTCTCTTCTAATTTATGCTGTGTAACTAAACTGACTTACGAGGAATTTCCTTGGAATTATATTGCTAGAATGACAGGAGAGCCAAACGGAGCACTTTTAAGTTAGAAAGAATCAGTTCTTCACAATTACCATGCTCAGTTTCATTCTGGTTACTGAAACTCAAGTTGCAAAAAGTACATCCTGCACTGGAATAGGGCTTTTTTCAAAATATGTTTGCTTTTAAGTAGAGATGTTTGCACAGTAGACTGGGTTACAGCTCTGTACAACATTCATTCTACTTCACTGTAGACATGGTTTCACTAAATAGGATCTTATTCTAAGTAGATTCCAATTGGGTGTGTAAAAATCTTTAAGGTTTGTAGTGCTGTTGTGGCATGGTGTTGTGTGGCACTGGAGACCAGGTACCAGAACTCTTGAAAAGAGCAGAAGGGCTGCTCATTTCAGGTGCTGCAAATCAAACCTGGCATCACAAAGGAATAGGAATGAAATCTTAAAAATGAAAGACATATAAGAAACTGCCAGGCATTCTTATTCTCTTCTCTTATTTTCTTGGTGTTTTACCTGAGTGAGCATGTTATAGCAAGGTTTCAGCAGTATGGAGGGGGAAAAAAGCGCAATTAAAGAGCTGTCAGTTCTCTTATGAAATAATTGTAAACATGAATATTGCCTGTCAGTAAACAATTAATCTGGCCTTAAAAAGTGGGGGGTGGGGGAGGGAGGGGGAAGGGTTTTTTTTTTAAAAGTTGTTTGTGTTAGCTTACATGCCTTTTAGAGGACGGTGAAATAAAGTATTGATTGTTCTATTTAAATAAATCCTGAAGGGGAGGTTTTCAATTTACCTGAGTGTTTGTTCTGATAAGAAAGGCTGAAAAGACAAGTGCCTTGTCATTGTGTGTGCTCAAACTGCACAGTATCCTCATCTAAGTTTGTCAGAGAATTGGATTGAAATGTCACTTTATCTAATAGGAGACATGAAATTGGCCTTGTCAGATAACCCACTTATTGTAAAAAACATCAGCCCGTATCTAATAGATGACGTGAAAGTAATCAAACATCAAGCAAAAGGAAAATAGTTGGGTGGAATTGATTAAATGCATTTGCTGAAGTAAATTAGAGTTCTACATACGGTCCCTAGGTTGAAGTTTGCTAATAGTGGGCAGATCCAACACAGATTAGATTTAGGAGAACAGAATGAGCCTGTCTAGCAGACATCAGATTATTGCAGAGTTCAGACTGCTTATTGAGTTCAAACAAGGTAAACCTAGGTGTCAAATAGGTTAAAAGGAGTTTGGTTAGGTTTTTAAGCAAGGGCATAGAAAGGTAGCCATCTGTAATGCTGGCAGCTTAAATGTCTGCATTTTCCAAATGCAAAATTTAACACTGGGAACAGAACCAAACCTCTTCAGGATCTCTAGAGCAAAGACTTTATTCTGGAGGGCAAAGTCATTTTGACGTCAAGGCAGAGTAAGAAAATATTAATGATTACTTATCTGTGGTATCAGTTGTTCTCATACATTAAATATACACACATACCTGGCATCTGTTTTCGCTCTCCAGCTAACCTTGCATGCTGGATCCATCCCTCTGTCTGTACCCCTTTTTTTACCAACAGTGCTGGCATTAGGACTTATTTTTATGGTTGCCTAACAATTCCTATCATGAAGTCCTGCTTTCATATGCTCATTTTTTGGCAAAAAAATGACTGGAGACTTGTATTTTTCAGTGTGGGTGTGTGCCTTAGCTTGGAGGTGTTGAGAAAACCTCCAGCCAAAAGAGCTGATACAGTTCATCCATGTTAGCAAACTTGTCATGGGAAAGTGCTGAAGACTCTGGACTTTGAAGTAGTAATATTTTTTCAGGAGGGTACTATGTCAAGAATTCTCTTTCTCTCTTCCTGTGAAAATCTGTTCTCAAATACAGTTAGTTTACAAACTACCAAATAAAACCCAACAAGACCCTGAGACTTCTTTGAATTAATCTTTCAAATTCCCCCAAAATTGTAGATACAGTGTATGGAATTTAATTGCAAACAGGGATCTGAGCTCTTCTGGGGCAGGCTGGATTCAAGCACAGGAATCAAGACCCGTGAGATCAGCATTTGTGTACTTTTAGTATACAGTCCTCCACCTTGCTGAATCCTTGTACTTTGAGAGTAAAATGGTGACGGATAGCGATGTGGGTAGTGAGGAGTGCAAGAACAAGAAGCTGCATACCCAGATGAGGTTATTTGTGCTGGGACAGAAAGGAAAGGCAAACTGGGAGGTGTTTTGAAATGAGAGGAAAGGTAGGCAAAAATTGGAACTACATAAGCACTAAAAGCTGCGGAGAAAGATGTGGGGGTGCTGGTCGACAGCCAGCTGAACCTGAGCCAGCGTGTGTCCAGGTGACCAAGAAGGCCAGTGGCATCCTGGTCTGTGTGTGGCCAGGTGGAACAGGGCAGTGATTGTCCCCCTGTACTCGGCACTGGTGAGGCCACACTTCGAGCATTGTGTCCAGTTCTGGTTCCCTCACTACAGGAAAGACATTGAGGTGCTGGAGTCCAGAGGTGAGCAACAGAGACAGAGCTGGTGAAGAGTCTGGAGGGTCAGTTATATAAGGACCAGCTGGCAGCCAGGGGTGTTTAGCTTGGATAAAAAGGAGGCTCAGAGAGGACCTTATTGCTCCCTACAGCTACCTGATAGGAGGCTGTAGCCAGGTGGGGGTCAGCCTCTTCTCCCAGGCATCAAGAGACAGGACAAGAGGTCATAGCTTCCACCTTTCCCAGGGAGATTTTGGTTGGACATCAGGAAGAATTTTTTCACTGAAAGGATGGTTAAACTTTGGAGTGGGCTGCCCAGGGAGGTGGTGGGGTCTCCATCCCTGAAAGCATTCACTTAAGTGCTATGGTTTAGTTGGCATGGTGGTGTTGGGTCAAAGGTTGGATTTGATTATCTTAGAGGTCTTTTCCAACCTTTATGATTCTATGATTCTGTGACAAAGAGGGGAAGATAAACATATACACATTCCTGCATTTGCAAAAAATGAGGGAGTGGATTTTGTCATTTTTCAAGGAAGTGATTCTGAGCCGCAGAGAAGAAATGTCTATTTTTGTCTTCTTTAACTCACTTAAATCATAGAGATTTACATTATCTCCACTGGCATCTCAGTGTGATGCCTTTCCCCTCCCAATTAAAATTTTAAAAGAACTGCAAAGCAAAAGATGTTAGGATGTTGTAGAAAATGTTTTGAAAATTTGTATAATCTAAGTACAAAGCAGTTTAAGTGAAGGAGTTGCAGTTTTAAGTGTGTTTTCAATTAATAAAGAAGTGCATAAGAATAAATAGCTTACATGCATGTATGGCTACATTTTTTTTTATCCTCTGTGTAAGAGAAGGGCTGCTCTTGATCATAAAGTCTTTTTCTCATGTTTAATATAAATGATCCATTTATGTAGGGTGACTTGAGAGCACCTGCCTAAAGCTGTCACCTGCAGACCACTGGCTCTGTAAGGTAGCCACTAAGGCTGCCTTTCCCTAAGGGTTTGTGCCCATTGTCATTTGTCAGAGAATTCAAGAAGAGGTCACATGTCTGTCCAAAGTCTAAAAAGCATAACATTTGAAATATGGATCAATTTACCTTCTTTTTTTTCAATTAATACTCTGTTTTAAAAGTGTACATTTAAAAGGATTTTACAGTACTGAACAGCTTTGTGCACTTGCTTCAGGAGAGATGTGCAAGGAAGAACTCCTCTTTAAGATAAGTCATTGTACTAAACAGCCACTGCTACAAACTTGTTTCTGCTGTCACTTGAAAATCCTTCCTTTAGTATACACAGCTCTAAAATCTCAAGTCTATTGTATCATTTGATGAAGGTATTAATTTGCATAGTATTTAATTGAGACTACCTCAGTGGCCACCAGTAGAACTGCTTTTAGTGAAAGACAGTAGAGCTGCAGTGTGGTACTTACCTGACTAAGTGATTCAAACTCCTCAGCATGCTAAAAAAATTAAATTACTCCATCTAAAGAAAGAATAAATTAATAAGATGGAGGAATACATTTCATACTTCAGTCGTGAAATCAGTTCATTATATTTGGATATATAATGTTTCTGTTACAGAATCTGCTTAACTGAGTCTCATGTTTTTAACCAGTCATATAAGCATTATATTTGTAATGAAAGGTTGATTTTAGGTGATCTCGATCTCTGGTAAGAAGGTAACTTTTGGTATTAACTATGTTAATAGTATGAAACTGCAGTATATGCAGGCTTTTCTGAAATAATGCAACTTGAATTAACTTTTTTCATTGTGGTCCCAGAGAAATGAAAAACATGCCCTGAGGTATAAAAAGACAATAAAATACTGTATGTTTTGAGTACTTGTAATATTTGGAAGGAATTGTTGTAATCACTAACCTTAGTGACCTAACTCCTGAGTTTGCATTTTGAATGGCACTTCAACAGCCTTTAGTAGCATTTGAAACTTGGAAGTAATTAACTGTTCTTTCAGCATGGCTAAGTAAATGCCTTAGGATGCTCTATAAAAGTTCCATTTCATGTCTTGGTTCACAAAACAGCCTAATGATTTAAATTGATGCTAAATCATTTTGAGTCAAGTCAGAACTGTTTCCAGACATACTATCACTGTATGAAGCCATAGTTTATATACTTTAGGAAGAATAGTTTCAATAAAACTGCAGTATTTTTAAATACTTTAAAAAAAAAATTCTTAGATTTTTAAATTTTTAGTTTAAACTAACTCAACAATGACATCAGTTTGCCATATATTGCTGTAGACATAAAACAATGCTTTTCACTGCTGATTTGAAAATCTAAACAATATTCTTTATATCCTGGAATCCACCACAATATATTAAGCTATTTTTATGTCTATTTAACTTAGTAATAATTAGTAGATATCTTCGGAGATGTTCTGGTTTGTTGCCCTTTTTTATTGTGTTCTTCATGCTAGTAATCACTTAGTTTTGTTAAGATGAAAACACACAGTGAGGATGCCTGTGTTGGCTGGTTTGTAGCGTTGTATTTCAGCCATTGCTAACACATTGCACAGATCGAAGCTTGCATTCAAGTGTACACTGCTAATTAGAAATACCGTCTATCTGAGGCATTGCTAATCTTCAGTGTACTTAGTGCTCTGAGTTACTCTTTCTGTAAATGAAAAAAAGGTAGCATACTGTAGGACAATTACATGTTTGTTAAAATAGCAAATCTGCTGTTTCTCAGCAAATACTGAATGCTTCCCAGAGATCCTTTCTCCCTTTTGCTTCATTCTTTTCTGTTCTTTGCTTTAACTGTGACTTTGAAGACCATGACAAAATGATGAAATATGTAAATTCAGCTTCTTGTCTGCTTGACTACCTGTATCCCAACACAGAGGGAAATGGTTAGCAGAAGAGGATAAATCTGAATCTAAAGCTTAGGGAAGACAGATGTCCTGAGTTCATTACATATTCTGTGTAGCCTTAAGAAGGTGGCAGTGTTTGCTGATAGATATGTTGAGAATACAGGATCAAACAGTGCCTTATTACAGTGACTTGATTTCATTCTACTTGAATATATTTGACCAATGGGAAGGTGAATTTTTTTTCAGATGTGATCCATAAAACAGCAGAGTAATTTAACCAGTAGGGGAAAAAAGAATTTTTTATTTACCTTTAAAAAAAGATGATGTCTGAAAATTACTTCCACAGTCTAATTTAAAAGAAGATGCCCATCACATAGTAAATAAAAGTGGGTTTAAAATTTTGGTCGCTTTTGAAATCTTTAGAATCCAAACTATCAGGGTGTCACATGCATGCTTGCTCTGTGATACAGGGTACTGTTTCAGTGTGGTAGTTAGTGAAAGTAGCCATTACATGAAGTAGAAACAGACTCCCTAGTAAAAACTCAAGAAATCCCCCAGCTTTCATTTAGAAGCTCTTTAATTTGAACCAAAGTATAGGACTTGAAAAATTACTGCACGTACTCTGTTTACACAGAAGTCTGAAAATATGAGGGCTGAGTAGTTAAGTACATGAAAAATAATTAATAATATATTTTTGTGTAGAAATTCCTGTTCTGATTACGTGTAAGGATAAGCTACAACATGAATTTTAGCTTTAAAAAAAAGTTTTGAGTAGGATTAATATTAATATCCAGTAAGAACTGTATTTGTATGAGAAAACCTGAGATTATCTTTCTTTTTAAATTGGATGTTGCCATGGAGTGTCTAGTGAATAGAATTCCATTTGCACCTGGTTTGAAGTTAGGTGGTATAAACCAAAAGCTTCAGGTTAAAATCTCCAAGTGCATAAGCAAAAGAATCTGAATATTGCAGTTTAATGAAAATAAATCAGTCCGTAGTGATGATTTCTTCATATCCATATTTTTATGCAGTCTTCAACTCCAATGTAGTACAAAACCCGTTGCTTATTTGAATGTTTTAGCAGCAGAAAAAATGCAAGTGTAATCATAGCTTGTTACTGTAACTTGCTGTTTCAGAGCCACCAGTTCCCATTGCTCCACCTCAGCTGTCCTCAGTCGGTGCCACTTACCTCTGGATACAGCTGAATGCCAATTCCATCAATGGGGATGGGCCCATTATCCAAAGAGAAGTTGAGTATCGAACTTCAAGTGGAAGCTGGTATGACATACAACCCGTGGACTCCACAAGCTATAAGATTGGGCACTTGGATCCTGATACAGAATATGAAATCAGTGTATTACTTACAAGACCAGGTGAAGGAGGAACGGGATCTCCTGGCCCAGCTCTCAAAACAAGAACAAAATGTGCTGGTGAGTACTCCAAGGTGATAGGAAAGTTGATATCCAAGGTGATAGTGTCTTTCTAAGGCTGAAGACATAACTTAATTCACTAGCAGATTTTACTGTCTTAAACCAGCAGGCTGCAGGAATTAAGACTGAATGGTTTTAAGTATAACCTATTAACATTTTCCAGCTGCAATGACCTTGAAGGCAACCTTAAGTGCCACTGTAGATTGTAGATGAAATCATGACTGTGCATACTTTTGTTTTTTCAATGTCAGTTATATCAAACTTGTAGATAAAGTAGAAAGAGATCCTGTGTAACAGCAAAAGCATTACCTGTTGAGTCTCAATTAGCAGATGAGGTTTAGCAAAGGACTGCTTCCTTGGGTGACTGACAGCATGTCTCTACTAAATGAGATAGTGCAATTTCTGGTGCATTGTAGCAATCTTGGCTCCTGTTTTGGATGTTATAATTAATAGAGCTGGCCTCTGATTGTAATAACATACAAAGTTCACCTATTATACAAAAGCAATAGTACAATAATTTTCAGTAAGACTGGCAGTGATATTAGTTTGGGATTTAGCTGCTCAGAAAATAATAGAGGATACTGTGACCTGGATTTTCTTTGGTCATTAGTATTTTTCCCCAGTATTTTGAATCATCTCCCTGCTGCTGTAAAGCTGGTGGAAGATAGGCAGGAATGTAGCTAGAGAAAATAGGAGTAACAAGTAATACTAGCTTACTGTTCCTAGTCCTTTAAAGAATGACTTGGTCTTATTTGCCTTTTTATTAGGAAAAATTATGTACTTAAACAGAAATAATGTATTTCCATTGCATATACTTTTTTGTAAAGTCACCTGGCCACCTGTCAGTGAGTAAATAATTGGTGTGATGTCAAACACAAAATAAAATATAGTTGCTGTCAGAATCCCACTATTATGTTGTGAAGGTGCAAACTTATACAAGTACTAACTCTTTGATGTTATTTTGGTATTTTTCTTCGTCTCATTACTGGAAAGAAGTATTTAATGAAAAGTACCAAAAAGCAGTACATCTAAGTTATAATAATAGTTAAGTATTTAGTATTTCTAAGATTTTCTCTCCTAGACTTTCTCTCCTATAACTTCATCTGAGTCAAAAGTGAAGCATAAAAATGAAATATAGTTCCCTTCAGGAGGGTTTCTGGGTCACTATGCCCTTCATAATAATGTAAATATCTGTCTAGGTAAGTACGTATTTAATACAAAAGTATTTCAAGTTATTTTAAAATTAAAACAGATTTTCTAATAGTTTTTTTCATCTGCTTGTATGATCAGTTAATGCAGTACTGGGTGCTGTGTAAGTGAGCCTGTCTGTCCTGCAGGGTTATGGGGTGTGGTGAATTGACACCAGGCAGTAGCGAAGTAGCCACTCAGTCACCTCTGCCACGGGACAGGGAGAAAATAGGAAGGCAAAAAGACTCATGGATTGACATAAAGACAGTGTAATAGGTGAAGCAAAACTGCACTTGGAAGAAAAGGGAAATAGGAAATTACTGTTTCTCATGGGCTGGCAGATCTTTATCCACTTGCTGGGAAGTAGCGCCTTGGCATACACACTGGTTACCTGACAAGACAAACAGAGCAACAATTAACATCCCCATTTCCTCCTCTTTTCCTTGGGCTTTGATTTCTGACTGAGACATTGTATGATATGGAACATCCCTTTGGTCAGGGATGTTCCATACTGTCACAGGGGCCACAGCAGTCCCTACTGTGTCCCCTGCCAGCTTCTTGTCCACCTCTGGTCTGTTTGCTGGAGGAGTAGAGTGGGAAAAAGAAAGCCTTGAGGCTGTGCAAGCACATTTAAAACACTGATGTGTTACCAACCTTGGATTAGTCACAAATCCAAAATGCAGCACCACACAAGCTGCTATGAAAGAAATTTAACTCCACCTCAGCCAGACTTAGTAGAGAGTGATATCCAGAATTTTAGTTATATTTAAGAATATCATATGCTTTCTGTTCTTCTCAGTGGTACATACTGTTGAGTTTTAAAACATGCATTTAGTTTCATAAACCACTGTGTACTGGAAGTGTTTTATTACCTGGTAACATCTTGTAATACATCAGAATTATTTGTGTTTTCATTAAACTAAACAGTAACCTTCTTAAATTAAAAGCAGAAAGTTGAATGACTGAAAAATGTAAATTGAATGATGATATTAAATCTGTCTCTACAAATTGGCTTTTTTATAGCGAGGACCCTGCTTTGAAGGTGTAGTGGTTATTGGTTAACTGTTAGCAAGTGACATGCTAATAACTGGCCCAAGGGCTTAAAAAGAGATGCTGATAAACTAATGACGGTATAATTAAGCTGGGTAGGAGTAAAATAATGCCAGTCTCCAAAGCATACCATAGAATTAATAAAACAGGAGTCTTTAAGAGAAGAATCATTGCACCTTTTTAATTACTGTGATAATTGCATGCTGCTTGCCTGTTCCCTAGGGGAAGATAGTGAACTACTTGGAGACTTGAAGCAGTATGCTAGGCATTCAATAATCTTAATAGTTCTCCAAAGCATTTGAAATATGTTTTCATTTTAGCAAAATGAGATTTCAGAGGCTTGTAATAGACAAGTCTTATCTGTAACTTTACTAAATAAAAGCAGCTATAATTAGAATGCAAGGAAAAAAAATCTCTCCAGACTTGGTTGCATCACACTCACTGGAGCAGTTGCCAGTTTAGAAAGTGCATTGTTTCCTTTTGATGAAATATAATGTAAATGTAAGTGCTCTTTCAGTGTAATTCTCAGGAAAGCCAAAGAATTACATTCAGGTCTGGATTAGATTTAACCTGGAATGTGGAGTTCGGGTTTGAAGGAGTTTAATGGATTTTGGCCATGATGAACCAATCAGACACAGAAAAAGGGTTTTTTCTCATTTTAAGGTGTGAAATAGAGGCCTTCTGAGGTTGTCTGGAATGTAAATCACCTGTTCCATGCTCAAAGCTCCCTCTCCCCACAACCATCTCATGTGGTGTGAGCATAGAATACAGAATGCCAGGGATGGGGCATCCACATCTTCTCTGGGCAACCTGTTCGAGTGCCTCACCTTACAGTAAAGAATTTCTTCCTAATACTTGATCTAAACCTACTTCCAGTTTGAAGCTGTTGCCTCTTGTCCTGTCACTATTGTTCCTGATGAGACCCAGTCGGACCCAAAAACAGTAGAACTGTCCATAGTAAAACTAAAGTAGATATGTTGAAGGATTAATAAGCTAGACTGTGTTTTGTAGTTTCTTCTTATCCATATCAATATTTCTGTGCATGGAATTATTTATTTCAGGGCTTTCCAGCATGTTTTGTCTTTGACATGCATTGCGTGATACAAATCTTGATCTGGTCTGTGTCCCTGCACTCTGGTGGTGAGACAGTGCCCCACTTAAAACACACCTGAATAATGCACAACTGCTAAATGAGCTCTTGCAATTTTTTTCTCTTTTTTGCTGTGGCCCCTCTATTAGGAGACATTTTTTCTAATTTATGTTGTTCCTTGAATCTGCTGGTGAACAGATATGTCTTGAAGACAGCTACCTTAGGAAGAAACGTTAGAATAAAATCCTCCCTCCTGCTAAGGGAGGGGATTGTTAAGGCCCCCTAGGGAAAGTTGTTTTCTTTTTCTCATATATTTTTTTTTTCCACTGTGACATTTGGCATAATTTCTGAAAATTAGCATATTTTCCTTTACTGAGCTAGAAAACTCTACTGGAATTTAAGAAAATAAAAAACAAATAAAAAGACTGCTATGAAAGAATCTTCTGATGAATTATCCCCAAACTGGAGTTTTTTGAACAGCCAGATCTCTACTTCTTTGTGTTAAGACACAATTACTGCCCTGGACTATTTGCAAAACAATCACTGTCAATTTAACCAATAATTTTCATACAGTGAAATAACAGGAGTGTTTTAAACATAGTTGGTTTTGCTGTCTCTTCTACCCCATCACCTGAGCTTGTCAGGAGGAAAGCTGTTACTCCCAGTACAACTGAGCACTTGAAACTCTGCTGCATGTTTGTTTTAAAATGTCTGGTACTCCTAGAAGGCTTGTTAAAATCTGGAAGAACAGAGCAGAGGAACTCTTTAAATCCCCACTCTTGAAAAAGAATAATCTTTGTTTTTCTCAGTTTGCTCTTTGCTTTGGCTTCAGCTGGTTAATCTTCCAAGGTCTCAAAATTATTTCACTAGTTCTGTGCTGCCCAGTGGCATCCACTGGCATTGGGAAATAAACCTTCATTTGTCAGAATACAATGATGGAATGAGTATCCTCTTCCCTCTGATCAGTTAAGACCTGCATCAGGTTGCACCAGGTGGAAGGATCTCTGGGCAGATGGTACAGGCCAGGAACTGTCTTGAACCCTGCATGTAAATTTAGTGTGCTCAGGTATGTTGGACAGTACTCAGTGCCACCACTTTATTCCTACTCCATGACATGGCACACTGTTCAGGTCCTACAGGATGGACAGTCTGTATCCCCTTGTGTACAACATTCTGAGTAAAAAGTCAGTTTTGCAGTTGGTTTTCCCTGTTTTCTACCCTCCCACATCCTTTTGTTATTAATTCTCTAGTTAGTTTTTTCTTTTGTCAGTGTCCGTGCCCTAGCCTGTCTTGAAACTCAGTGGTGCTTTCTGCTGACTTCCATGCCCTTCCCCATTCTATATCGCTATTAGGAAAGATGAGTTCCTTCCTAAGAGCTTCTCTACGTTGAAATGGCAGCTGCCTTTATCTGTCCTGTAAGACTTTGGTCTTTTGACCTTTTTGTTTCAAGAAAAGAGGAAGGATCTTAGTGTCACAGGGAATTAAGTTATTCCTTCTCGTTGCTATACCTTAGGGAACTGCCTGTGTAGACGTTCAGGGATTTTTCAGGCATATAAAAAAGTCTTAATGTTGCTTAGTTTTTGTGATCATAGCACAATGTCAACTTGAAGCCATACTGCAGGTTTTTTCCACAGCTCTTTCTCCTAGCAATTTTCTTCAGAAGATTTAACCAAGGTTTTTGCAGCTGTGTTATATTAGAACTAGACCTCAGGTCAGAGACACCTGAACCCTGAGGAGGAGGGTTGCAGATATTGCACCATTTTATTTTCCATGGAAGAGTTCCATGATATTTCTAAAGTCACCATTCCTAACCTGAAACCGTAATAAACTTTAGTAGGAAGTTACATTGATTCATCAGAACTAGAAGTCCACAATGAACTTATATTTTATTTATGGTTTTGTTATGAAAGTAAGATCCAACTGTATAGTCCTTTTTTTCTAATGCCTTTCTGATATACTAACCAGCTCATATAAGGGCACTTTCTCCTAAGGGTAAAAGCTAGTTTTGGATTTTCTGCACTGTAGCAGGTGAATTTCAGCTTTCAGATGTGCAGGAAGTAAACTGAAGGATTTTAATAGAATTCCAGGAAAATACTGCATCATGAGATAACATGTCCATGTGTGTGCATCACTGCTCACTTAACTTCTGATGGAGAAACAAAACAGAAATGCATCTTCTTGGAAGGGGCCCTTCATAAAACACAAGTGATTTTCAGCATTGACCAGTATATGAAAGTTCTTCTTTGGCAGCCACTTGCCTGGAAAGAAGCACACAAGGTGTTACTTACTGAGATGACTTCTCTGATGCCATGTTACAGAACAGCCTCCCCTTATGTTATCGGGGATTTTGGGCTGAGAAAAACCCAGATAATCCAAATTCCTCCCATATAAAAATCTCTTTAAGTCCAGTTCTCTTCCTCCTTATCTCACAGTCCAGAATTTCCCCTAGGAGTCCTTTTAAGTTCCTGAAAACAAAAAAAAAAAAGAGAAACACCAAACAAAGCCAGTGAATGCAACTGCAATAAATGCCACTCCTTTCTTCTGGAAGGACAAAAAGGAAGACCCAAAGAACTACAGTCTGGACAATCTCACCATAATCCCTGGGAAGATGGTGGAACAACGAATCTTGGAAACCATTTCCATGCACACAAGGGACAAAAACATGATCAGGATTAGTCAGCATGGATTCACAGAGGGCAAGTCATGCTTGATGAACCTGAACTCCTTTGATGAGATGGTTTTGTAGGTGAGGAAAGAGCACTGGAGATACTCAACAGTTATCTGGGCATCATACAAGATGCTGTAGTTGGTGCTGGGTTGAGCAAGAGTGGTGTACAGTGAGGGCTGGACCAGATGAACCAGACCCTTCCTACCTCAGCTATTCTGTGATTCCA
The DNA here is from genome assembly GCF_041296385.1 of Aphelocoma coerulescens. Taxonomy (NCBI): domain Eukaryota; kingdom Metazoa; phylum Chordata; class Aves; order Passeriformes; family Corvidae; genus Aphelocoma; species Aphelocoma coerulescens. Next base: position 115,612,535 of record NC_091015.1, on the reverse strand, counting down.
AGTTTCTGTCAAAATCTGGGAAGAGAAGCTGTCACCATGGTGTCAAATTCTCCTAGACTCTGCTTTAATAAGCAGGGATGTATCATGATCTTTCCACTGTATTCCTGTCCTTCCCTGAAGCTCTATAAACAGTGGTACAGTGTGATGGAAAGACTTTACCACAGACAAAAGTTTGAGTCCCACTACATTGTTCTGGATGCTTCTCTAGATTTGTCGTTTCCAGTGATAGTAAAACCAAAGCATTTTCTTTTAGGAAATAAACACCATCAGAGTATCTGCCCTTTCATCCCAAATGTGTCTTTCTCTTGCAGGGGGCATCACAGGTTGGTTCTCCATTCAGTGAATTTTCAGTCTGTGAGCACAAAAACTTCTAATATTAGCAACCAAGAGAACTGGCATTCCATAGAAATTACTAATGCCTGCATTTATGTGTCTCCATTGGTCCCCAAATAAATAGTTTTTGGTTAGATAGAGCATCCAGAGATCTCACTTGAGAAACAGAACATTTTCTTTCACCATCACATGAAGGGGAGGGAAAAAAAAAGGACAGGAAAACTGCTGCAAATATGTAGGTCTGTTGGATCTCTTTCTGACACGTGTGCTGAACTATAGAAGGACTGTAGACACAATCTAGTGTTGGTAAGGACACAGAGCATGAAACCTGGCTGTCAGATCAGTTTGTTTTGAGAAGCTCCACATTAGAATAAGGAGAAGCATTTGGGATTCTTTCCTGACAGAGCTGGGTTAATATGGGGGTGGAAACAGAGTATGTAAAAAGAACTGCCATGTCTTTGGTTGTGTGAAAAGCAGTCATATAAATGGAGACTTATTTCTTCACTTTAATAGATTCCCATTTCAAAACATTTGCAGAGGAAGAAATTAACCTGCTCTTTGAGACAAATGAACCTTCACTAACTTAGAGCAAACCTGAGGGGCAATATTAATAATTTCACATCTGCCAGGTGGAGGGAATGTGAAGAAAGCATAATGACCCTTAAAGAAAAGTAGATAATATTATTTCTCCTGTGACATATCTTCATCTCCAGTCTTTGTTACAGTCTCTCATTAGTTACAAGGATAAGCTCAAAAACACATACTCAGTTACTGTACCCGACTTCAATTCAGGAAGAATTTCTTGTTATGGAGTGAGAAAAACCCAGCAAGCTGGGAGTGTAGTGGTTATAAATAAAAGACTGCTATGTGGGCACCTTTAATAGAAGTGGTAAACTATAAGTACTTGTAAATACTTGTAAAAACTACTATTAGGTCATTCCTTAGTATTTACTCTGTTCTGAACAAATGAAGTATAAGCTGTTTCACAGATGCTTTGGATCTCTCTTTCCAGAAGTATATTATTACTGCAGATTTAAATGAATGCATTGGTACTCTGTTATTAAAAGCAATTAAAAATAACAGGAAAGGGCATTCTGTGCCTTTCCAGTGAAGTTCCATGGGTGCCTTGAAATTTATCCTTACCAACTTTAGGATGAGCACTTTCTCCCCTCTTCTGAGGCCAGTTTTTACATCAGCTATTCCAATTCTCACGTACAGTTGCACCATACTGTCTTCCACTCATAGGCAAACTTCATTTTTAATTATGCTAATCTTTCAGGAAAAACTTGAGCAAATGAGACAGGAAAGTATGGCTTTTCCTCTGACTTGGTCTTATCCAAAACCAAAGCAAAATCTTTTATATATTTGAAGTGACCAAAATACATTTACTTCAGTTTGTATCTAAAAGAATAACTATGTGTGTAAAAGAGTGTGTATGTGTATATACAGACGCACACACACACATCTCTCTCCATCTCTTTTTCCTTCATATGTACATAGGAATGTATCAACCCTATGGCCAAAGGGAATTTTAGGCTCTAAAGGACAGGTTTCGTGTTAAAAAAAAAAATAGTTTCTTGAACTTCTGAGCCGAGTCTAAAAACTCCTTTTTGTTTAGGAGTCAGGAAAATAGGATGTCCCATAGACAACAGAGGCCTACTTTCTGAAAGATTTGTCTGCCAAATATCATGGTCTTGTGAAGGTAATCCCATTTTCCATTATGACAGACCTACATGGCAGGAGGCAGCACCCAATTAACCACAGATATGTTGTCAGATGGAGTATTCAGTGTTAGACTTCTGTTTGTCTGCCCTGAGCCTCCTGAATGGGAGCACAAGTTTGGCTCTCTCATCCTCTGGAATTAAATTCTGGCAGTACTGTGTCAAATCAGTTTAAATTTTAAGCAAGTTACTTGGATGAAATTTGCCAGTGGTCTTAAAGGGTATTGAAAGATGGAAATGGATGAGCAGACATGCATGCTCCATGGTTTTAATATTTTAGGGCTTGCTCTTTTGTTTGAGACTGTTAGACCGTGTGCTATCTTGCCCAGCAGCTTTGGCCAGCTTTAAAAACACATAACTGCACAATTCTGTTGAAGTGTCTATGAAGCATGAAACATCCAGGAATGATGTAGAAACACGGAGACGCTTTAGTTTTTTAAACCTTTTAGTAGTTTGGGGTCTTTTTTAAATTATGAAAAAAGTAGTATCAAAGGTTTTTAGAAAGAATGGTATATTAGTTTTACCTCACTTCAAAGGAAAATGAACAATGACACCACTCAGGTGCTTCCAGTTTTTGTCAGTGCTTGGGAGGCATTTTGGCTTTGCAAACTAAAAATCACTGTTTGTTTTGCAAATGTAGAGTCATATGCAGAATTCAGTCCAACCTCGTAAAGGTTCCCAGGAAGAAAAGCTGGTGCTGAGTTCTGGCTTTTCTGGAGTTACTTTTCTCTATGAAGTTCAGGTACAACTTTGTAGCCTAGACTGTGGACTATGTGTCAAGTTTGAGACCTGAAATCAGGGCAGATCCTGATGAAGAAATATCCTGACTTTGTAGAAAAAAAAATTCTCCCTCTTCAGGGTACTAGGTTGCTGCAATGCTATAAATAGGTAATGCTATCCTACAGTCCAAGGATCTCTCATGGTGAGCAAGAGTGCATCACATTTCTGTTTACAACAAAAATAAAGTTGAGACAGTTCACAGAGCACTAGACCCCAGCTTCTATAGATGTAAAAAAATAGGATTTTTTGGTAATCCATCTAATTGCTACTGAATGTGTTGCTTAGGCAGAGAGGGGCATCCCCATGGAGCTGAGATTCTTCCAGACTGTTAAGAAGCCAGAAATATATGAGTAAGGAAAGCTGCTCTATATTCTTTTTTTTTTTTTTCCTACTCTGTATATACATGGCTAAATGAATTCTGGCCCAGGAAATAAAAAATTTTACTGGAAAGCATTCAGCAAGGAAAATACTAACTTAAATCTCTAAGAAAGAACAAGAAATAAAATTGGGAAACGCTTTGCCTAGCATTATTAAAAGACAAATAGTGGAGATTAAAATCAAACTGCCAGTGAAGTTAGTGATTTGTGGCTCTTGCATTTCAGTATGCCCAACCATCTCAAATAGTTTAAACAATTGTGTTTTCAAATTTATACTTCTGATGTCTGCATTTAGCTGTCTTTCAATATATACCATCATTTGAGCACACTTGTTATTCTTTAAAATTTATTAACAACTATCTATGTATTTAGTTCATGCTTACTCATTCCATTAAACTTGATCCACTTCCTGGAAGGAGAGAGGAGAGCTTTCTTTTGGGAAAGGGAGAGTTCAGTTTCATTTGTTAGTTCATGATTCGGAATTTTCAAAAAGCTCTCTGAAGATGTTTTGGTGCCAAAATTTTGCAGCAGAAAATTATGTTTATAGTGGACTGTTATCTTTTAGAATTATCATATGGAAAAATGCATGTAAAGCAAAAAAGCAATAATAAATGTTTACTCCTGACATGCAGAAGTGTGTTTTCATTTCTAAAAATTTATGTTCTTTGGAAACAAAAATCAAATTGTCTGTCAGTTGCTCTTTGTTTTGACTATTTCTGCAGATATTTTGTTTGCAATTAGCTTAAAAAATAAAAAAAAATCAGTAATTTTCTTAATTACTGTTGTATAATGTTGAATTTGAGAGGATGAACCAATGTGTTACTGGCACATTCGGCCAAGTAAATGAAAAAAATAACTTTTGATGACCTGAGCATAATTGTAGATGACTTTGGAATGACAACTGGCAAAAATTGTACTATAATTAAATTTCCATTATAAAAGTTTCAGTTTTTTGTCTGACATGTGAGGCTAGATTGTGAAGAGTATTCATTTATAAAAGGAAAAATTAGAGAGCTATAATTTATAATTCAGGGTAATCAATGAAAGCATTTCTTTTGTCAAAAAGCCTTTCACTGACAAACAGCATTGCATTGTTAGTTGTTTTAAAAAGAAACTAAAAATCCTTTTGTTATTTTTTTTCCGTTACTGTAAAAGGAGATGAAAAATTGTGGTTGTTGAATCGTGCTGTAATTCACGGTAATATGCAGATAGGGCTTCTCAGACTGTTTCTCTTCATTAACCTTTACTTTGTCTAAGTGTGTATCTAAGACTGTTCATGAAGAATGATGATATTTTAAGGCCACCTTAGCAAGATTCTTTTTAATCTTGAACAGAGTTGTTTCTGATAGGAGAAGTGACAGCGTATTCTCATTTTCAGACTGTCCAGTTATTAACTGAGATGGACCCTTTGCTTTCCGGTACTGGAGTCTCAAAGAAAATAAAAACATTATGAGGCTGCCCTGTTCATTTCTTTCAAAGGGAGCGCTAGAAAAGATCAATATTTAAAAATTTTGGGTACCAGATTTTCACAGGTGATAGCAAAGCTCAGAATCACTCTCATTTAAAAATTAGATAAGTCATTCTTCTTCCATGCACTCATTTGAGCTCTGCATTTACAGAAGTGTTTTATGTGCTTTAGTTATCACTGTTAATTAGGCACAAGTCTAATTGCACACTGATTCCTCTTAATATACTATCTGTTCATTCTTTAAACAAAGTATATATGCCATTCATCCCAAAATACAGTTCTACAAACACAGGGAAGTTGGACTCTTGACTGAGTAAAAATTGCTTTCATCTTACCTCTGAGTCCATTAAAACAATGAACTATCCCTGCTCTGATAACATCACAGAACAGTTCGTTCATGAATCTTTGGCATGAATTCATTTGGCATGAATCTTCCAAAACTAATTTATTTTATTCTGTGTTACAGTGACACAATCTCTGCTAAGCAGTTAGTGTACAATATGGTCCTGAGTTCCTAAAACAAGTGACTTGAAAATAGGTTATTTTCATAACAATAATTTTCAGAGACTACCTACTAAAATTCCAAGTGGTTGTTTACTGCTGTGTGTACTACCACTTTACTGTTAATCTTTTCACTCACAGCTCATTGCTTATGAAAGCAGTCAGTGTTAAAATCTTAAAATCTGTCAGAAAAGTACTTTTCTGCATTCATTTTCATGCTCTGCAGTAGTTGCTTCCTGGATGTTACTGCAAGCTGCTGAGACCAGTTTCTATGTCTTCTTTCTTTTCATCCATACAGCAGGTTTTAATCTTCACAAAATGATTTACTCATTGATTGTTAAAACTATTTGATTTGTAATTAGATAACATCCTAGTGCTTTATTCTGCATTTGGAGCTCTAGAGATGCATAGTTCTGCAGTGGATCACATAAGAGGTTTTTTCTTTAAGATGTTTTGAGCTGTCTTCTGTTGTTGAGAAGTTTTAAGTGGCATGGCCCTAGATGCCTTCTGTAACAATTGTAGTCTAATAGCAGTTGATTTGACAAGTTGAAATGCTGGAATGGCAGGGCAACAGAGTGTTCATCCTTTTCAATGTCTTAAGGATGCATAAAGAAGAAAAAGGTAATCTTCAGAGAATTCTATGAATATGAGTAAATCTCAGATCCATCTAAATATTTAATTATTTCTTCATAGCAGATAGCTTATTACTTTGATCAAAAATGAATGTACCTAGTACATCTGAGCAACTGAATGGAGCAAATCTTTGTGAAGTTCTTAGATTGTATATAAACGATGACTTATTTATTTTTCAGACTTACAACTCATACATCTAGGTTTATTTTTGTAAGCACAAGTAACCAGTTTCTTTTTTATCCCCCCTTTTTTTTCCCCCTTTTTTTCCCCACAAGATTATTTCTTGCCCGGAAGGGATGGTGGAGCTGTTAAACAACGATGGAAAGACATGTAACAATGGAAAAGCTAATTTTAAACTCATTCTCAGCAAAAACTGAACTATGTTTGCTAAAAATTTCCATCATGATGAAAGAGAAAGAGCAGCCATTTCCGAATAATTTGCTAATATTTGTCAAAGTTGCACAAACAGCTGGTAAGGGACTGATGATAAAATGTCTGTGACAACTGTGTGCACTGGTGTCTCTAGGCGTATAGTTGCTGGTGCTATTTCTCACGCAAAACATCAAATATAAGGTTAGCAAATGAATTCAGAAGTTATTTAGTTGCTTTACTTTAACATGCCATGACTGAAAAAAAAAATATATTGAATATAGTTTAAAGTAGTAGTAGTGAATATCTGATTTTTTTTTTCAGTATGAAACATTAAAGAATATATCCTACTAAGATACTCTTTTAAAAGAAACTGACGGTGGTGTCATTTGTCTTGCCCAAATTGTCCAGGAATTCAAATCACGATTTTGTATTGCTATAATAGAGGCACAGGGCACATGATGTAGAAGAAAAAGAAAATTGCCTATTTTCAATTTTAAGTTTCCACGATTACAAAAATTACTGGGTTTGCTGTTTGGGGGGGGGGGGGGGGAAAGGCTTCAGTGTGTTGCAGTGATGTTAGATGTTGACATTACAAATGGAATCACTTTTTCCAGTGAAAAACAGAGGCTGAAATGTGCAGCAACTTGAGATTGCTCTAGAATGAGACAATCTGCAGGAGCATGCAGAAGCTGTCATGGGTCAATAAGCCTTTACCTGTTCACAGCTCAAAACTTGTAAAAATTGGCACTCATTACAGATGTATCCTAAGTCTTCATACAGAGAAACAAAAAGGGCAAGAAGAGCAGCTTTTTGGGGTGGATGGGTAAGCAGAAGTGAAGGTGGAATCTGTCTCCTTTTGAGGAGGGAAGAGGGGAAAAGAGTGAGCTAATTTCAGATAAAAGCACTCTAGATGAGGTTCAGGAGATCTTCAATCCTTTCCTTTTGTAAAAGCTTTTGTTTGGCTGAAGCTCATTAATCCGGTCCAACCTGAACTGTATTTTTTGCCGATTCCTCGCATTTTATTTTGTTTATAATTGTTCCTCATTCTCATTAGTTCTCCTATTTTATTCAGTATGTTTCACCGCAGTTTCTGGGTAGCATTTCATGTGTAAGCCTTGTAACAAAATGGGTTATGTAGGCATAATCCTGAGAAGCACAGTTGATAAAGCAATAATTGAAATAACACTAGATTTTGTTTTTAACTAATAATGATCTATTGTTGAAAATAAAATTCTGAGGGAAGTCTATGGTATTTATCAGGAGTAATCATGGAAACAAAGAAATGGGTTTTTTTAAGGTGCTAATAAGCAATCTGATTATGCTGTATAATTGTATTGGCATCATGCTGTTATTTCAGGTCATTTTATTTTGGCAAAAAAAAGTATGAGCCAGTAAGACTAGACTAATTTTGCTTCCCATGATCAAACTTGAAAAAATTTTGTCAATATTTTCATAACAAACTTTCTGTTGATTTTGCCCCAGCATTGCTATGAGTAATCTAAGGAAATGCTGTGGTTCTTTAGACCAGCTTAGTGCCTATGGAAACAATAAATACTACTCCCATAAACTTAATTTCTAAGATTCAGCAGAAATACAAGTTCCCAGTTACAAGTTGCCTCCAGCTCTTACATAGGCTATCAGGAATGATGGTTGTGCTACTCAGTGTGTATCTTTGGTAACATCTGTAGTCAGCATGGAAGGACAGACATTGTAAAAGTTAGACTGAAAGCAGGATCCAAACAAAGTGTTCTTGCTTATCTTTTCAAGGGCTCCTTTATTGATTTCCTATTTTAAATTCATCTTTTAAATTTTATTCTGTTTCCACTGATGAAAAAATGTTTCAAGGGAGACTAGGCTACTGCATGTTAGTACCCACAAGTCTCTTCAGGGATAAAGATAAAGCGTTCTAGGATGACAGTAAGGTCAGTTGCTCCTATAAAATATGTAAAGACCTGCCCAAGATGTTGAACAGTGATAATCCTAATATCTATTGATGAAGGACTGAAAGCAGTTATTTTCCTAAAATAAGATCTTGTTGTAAAGCCTCACTTTTAGGACATTGTTGATTTAAGTTCTGTGATACAATGCAAGATGGTGCTTCTACTTTCTGAATCTGAGCAGAATGTGTTCTTATTCTAGAAAGAGAAGACAAATGTCTCCTTAATCTTCCAAACTGTACCCATTAATTTTTAGATGGTCCATTGCCAAGGTTAAAGTATAACGCACTGACTGCTCGCTTTCAATAGCTTTTTCAAGGATGATACTATTTGTTCTGTCAGTGGAGTTAGAAGTTGCCCAAACATTTAATATAAACAAGGGAATTTTCGTACCAGGTAAAAAGACCAAATTCTGCAGTCAACTGCCATGGATTTTATGCAACTGATCTGAAATGCTGTGAGAGGTGCCAAGGAATCATGCCATTTAAGAATAAGCTGACAACAGTATAGTGTTACCAGCAGAGTTTCATGTTCTAGAAGAAAGTAAAAATAATTCTCTCATTTTGTCAGAAAAATTAGATATGTTTGCTGTATATTTTTAATAACTCTTGATGGAAGAGGAGAGGTTTTCTAGGGAGTCTTTTTTCATCAAATTTCACATAATAATAGAATCATAAAGGTTGAAAAAGAACATCATGTGCAATCATCAGCCTAGCACCACATAATTGCCCCTAAACCATAACCACAACTGCCACATCCACATGCCTCTTGAATGCTTCCAGAGATGGTGATTACACCACCTCCCTGAGCAACCTATTCCAATGCCTAATCACTCCTTCAGTGAAATCTTTTTTTCTAATATCTAAGCTGAACAACTTCAGGCCTTTTCCTCTCATCTTTTTCACTTGAGACATGGCAGAAGAGAGCAATATCCATCTCACTACACCCTCCCTTCAGGTAGTTGTAGAGAGCAATAAGGTCACCCCTGAGCCTCCTTTTTCTCCACACTAAACACCTTCAGCTCCTCACCTGTTCCTCATATGCTCTGTGCTCCAGACCTTTCACCAGCTCTGTTGCATTTCTCTGGACACACTCCAGCACCTTGTAGGTCCTTCTTGTAGGGAGGGGCTCGAAACTGAACACAGGGCTCAGGATGTGGCCTCACTGCCCAGGTCCTGCTGGCCACACTATTCCTGATACAGGCCAGGACGCCATTGGCTTCCTTGGCTACCTGGGCACAGCTGGCGCACGTTTGGCTGCTGTCATCCAACACTCCCAGGTCATTTTCTGCTGAGCAGCTTTCCAGCCACTCTTCCCCCAGCCTGTAGCGCTGTGTGGGATTGTTGGGACCCAAGTGCAGGACCTGGCACTCGGCCTTGTTGAACCTCACACCATTGGCGTCGGCCCATTGATCCAGCCTGTCCAAATCTCTCTGCAGAGCCTTCCTGCCCTCCAGCAGATTCACACTCTCACCTATGTGGTGTTATCAGTGAACTTGCATAGGTTGCACTTGATCCCCTCATCCAGATCGTTGATAAAGATATTAAACAGGACTGGCCCCAATACAGAGCCCTGGGGACCCTCACTTGTGACCAGATGCCAGCTGGATTTACTGCCATTTACCATCACTCTCTGGGCCTGGCCATCCAGCCTGTTTTTCACCAAATGAAGAGTGCACCTGTCTGTGCCATAAGCAGCCATTTTCCCAGGAGAATGCTGTGGGAGATGGTGTCAAATGCTTTACTGAAATCTAGGTAGACAGCACCCATAAGCATGTCACTTCTGTCATGAAAGCAAACAGGTTGGTCAAGCAGGACCTGCCTTTTCTAAACCCATGCTGGCTGGGCCCAATTCTTTAATTGTCCTGTGGTGTGTGATGGCCCTCTGGATGATCTGGTCTACTAAGGTAAGGCTGAGAGGCCTGTAGTCCGACCCTTCTTGTAGATGGGCATTTTCTAATTCCAGTCAACGGTGTGAAAAGACTAAATTATAACCCCAAAAATATATGTAATACATTGCTGTAGGTAAATCAGTATGGGACATACAGATTACCTATATCCCCACTTTTTTCTTTTTTTTTTTTTTTCTTTTCCTTTCTTTTTTAATGAACCAGCTTGGGCTTTGCATATCGAGCATTTGTTCAAAGTACAGATTATTCTTATTTGTGCTATCTGCTTTTTCACTTCATTTCACTTAGTTTCTTCTTGTGACAGCTTCTTTTGTCTAGAATCTTAACTCTTTACTTTTCTTCCTCTGGTACATATTTTGCTTCTGGTTTATACAACCCCTTCATTAAAAGCATGGCATTTAGAATCGCGTTACTCTTAAGTCCCACTGAAGTAAATATGCACATCTGAAAAAATGTAGTAAATTTTTTGCTATTTCATTTTACTCTGTTTGGTGTGGTAAGACTGAATGGAGTGAAAATACAAAAATATATCTTTTTTTAGTATGCAGACTGTAGGTTTGCTTTACGGTTAGTATCCTGTCCACCAGAAATGAAAATGCTAGAAAGAAAACGACTAAAGGATTATGATCTAATGGACAGTATCTTTTTTTTTTTATTTTAAAAAATTGAGGCTAATACATAAGGGATTTAAAATTTTTCAAAGTACTAGAAATTAGCAAAAGAATTCTTAAAAAAATACAGGCTATTGATGCATTATTTAAAATAAAACATTGTAATGCTTTGTTTGTAAAATGATTAAACTTTTTTTTCCTTTTGTAATGCTTTCAGAAAGAGACGTGAATTGTCACAGGATAGAAGAGGTTTGGCCATAGCAATGACCACAAAAATGCTCCCAGCCTCAGACATCTGACAGTTGAGCTAGGATTTTATGGATTGTGCTCTGATCCTTTCTGTTTCTTCTTAGTTTCGCTTTTGGGGCTAGAAACTTCTCTGAAACTTTGGCTAAGTGTCTCTTTCAGTTGTGACCTATTGTCTTTGGCCAGCCAAGGTCTGCTGAAGTCTCCAAAGGGTTTGTCAATAAGGGAGAAAAAGGTCTTTTCTGTCCTGTGGAGGAATTATACTTGGCGTAGGCACTCTTCAGGTGCTTCAAGGAGAACTGCCCTGTGAAAGAGATCAGAGAAACCCCAAAGGGAATAATGTCAGAGGAATCAAAGAAATGTGAATGTCCTGCATCATCTGGTTAATCTTCCTTGTAAAATAAAGAGCTACTTCAGAGCTGAATTTGATCCAAGAAACTCTTGACAGTTTCTTTGATTTTTTTTCAAACCAGGGAGGATATTTTTTTAACTTAAAGTTTCAGCATTGAAAGGACATCTATCATTGATACACATGTGCCATTTGGTTTCTCTATGATCCTAGGAATTAGTAAAGCTTTTTTGAGACTTGTGGTGATGAACTTTTTTCTTTGGTTGGATTACACTTTTATCAAGCCATCATCCAAGAGAAAAGTAATTTAGAATACAACCAGAATGAATTTTGAACTCAGCATTCATTGATTTACAGTAAATCTAGACTAAAGCAATCTCATCTTCAGCGGAGCACTGACTCCTCCAGGGATCGAGATAAACACCAAAAGAGACAGAGCTGCTCTTTCAGAAATTAGATTTAGGAAATTGAAAGCCGCATTTCTGCAGATTTCTAGAGATACATCATGTTTTGGATTGTTCAGAGTTAATGATTTTTTCCCCACAGAGGTACTGAACCTGCTCAAAAAGTGCTAACTTCAGCTTGAAACCATTCCTGGATGGAAAGGAGTAGCTGGGATCCAGTTCGTAGTATTCCAGCCGACACAACTCTTTCCTTTGTGACCCTGTGTACAAGGAGGGCCCACTGCCAACAGCATCATTCTGGAATTCAGAGCACATTCAGAAAAGGAGTTAGCCTAGGAATTTGGACATTAGTCAGAAGGTGGCACAGCCTTAGTGTCTTGGAATAGGAGAGTACTAAATTGTTGAGGAAAGTCCCTAGAAATGAGAAGATTCAGGAAATAGTTCTTGGACTTGTTTCAACTAGTATTTTTGCAGAAAAACATGAGGAGGAGTATTGGCTTCGCAAAGGTTTGGATTCCAGCCCCAGTACATATGCTTTCCCATAATTTTTTCTCCAGTTTCATGGTTCTCTAGAAATGTAGAGCTGAAAATTATCAGGTGGATTACCAAATGTCTAAGTAGATTTAGCCATAGATTTTTTTCCCATTAGATAGACACAAGCCAAGATATTTGCTTGGGGGCCTTCTCCTTTTTCACAGACAAGTTTCATTCAGTCTCACTGCTTTGCTTTTGAAAGTCAGATTTTGAGAGAACTCAGAGATATTCAGAGAAAGCTATTTTTGGTGCCTACTCTTCTACAAAAGAATCATGAAATCAGTATTTTAAAAGGGGATGAAAAGAGATTTACAGCCTATATAAATCCTATTACCATGCAGATATATAGTGAAAATTTTTTTATGTCATGGACTGAAAGATCTTTAGGAAATACAGAAGTGATACCTTATCCTTTCTTGGAAAAAGCCAGTTTATTCAGCCACTTTTTATAGAACCAGAGTGTGCTATAATAAGTAGCAGGATCATCATCAGGTAGGAACAGCACTTGCAGATCTTAAATGTCATGGATTATACTTTAAATGTTGACTTGTGTAGAGATCTGCTGTCGAGATACAGTTATACAGAATATAGCTATTGCTTGGAAAAGTGTTATTAGCAAAAGGAAAGAAAAAGGAGGAAATCTGTAATGATCCTTTCAACAATCTGCAAGTCATAATATTTCATGTTGCAAAATCACCTTTCTTTTCCATGCATGCAAGTGCAAATAAAAAAAAAAATGGGCCGAGCAAAGCAGATGGAAAAAGTGTCTTCGTTTTGTTTATGAACTGACTTTAATCTCAGGGAAGCTTGGCATATGAAAATGGCAGTTTCAACTAAAAAACTCCCTGAAATATTTCATCTAAGTATATTTTAACCACAAGAGTATTTTCCACATCTTGGTCTCATACTACTGCATTGGTACTGAACTTTTCTGAAGTCCGTTTGTTGAGATGGAAGGAACATATGATTAAATTCAGATGTTAGTAGGTTTTCCCTTATGGCTACTCTGTGGTTTGTAGAGCTGCAAATGTTTCTCTCCTCGTAAAAGAAGCAATTCCTTAACTTTAATGATACCTGTAGTTAAGTGTGGTTCCAAAACACATAGCAGTAATGATGTAGAAACTAATTACACCACCTGACTTTCACTGTAATAGCTCATGTAAAATTAATCTGTGACGTGGTTGTGGATCTTAGTCATCATGTATTTTTCATGCTTTTATTCTGATTTATTTTGATTTTGTTTTATTTGTGCTTGATTCCTTTATCAGTTAGTGTTTTCATTTTAACTGTGAGATTAAGGGGAAAAAAAAAACCAAACCAGAAACAGAAAAATCCATACTGTGTGGTCCTCTCCTGGCTTTTTCATGGCTTTATGGGTTAGTGCTGAGCTGCCTAATAGACTGAACACAAAATTACGGATCTTGGGGCCTTGTCTTCTCTGACACAGCTTTGCTGTTGCCAGAGTAATTACCATCTCTGCAACTGTGAGAAGTCTCAGGCCCTGATCTTTAGAGGGTTTAAAAATTAGTCTTGGATGCAGATAGCGGTAACAAACATCTCTTGTGTAAAATTGCAGACAGAGGGGTAATTTTGCTAGTGCTTTCCTTTTAATGGATATTTCCCCCAGAAATGGCTTGCAACCTCATGCAGTCTTTAATTTCAAAATCACTCTTGGAGACAGAGTGGAGGTTAGAACTCCTTATTTGTACTTTCATTGTGTTGATAAATAAGCTTTAAACTTGGGTAAAGCACTGTTAAGTGAGTGCTTTTTTTTCCCCCCTGTACTTCATTTGTAGACCTCCATAAAAATTTTAACAGTTGTACAGCTGTGTCATTGCTGCATACAGCACTCTGGATAATGCATATAAGGCTATTGACTAGAGGTCTGTTCGGTTACCTGCTGAGGATCACAGAGAAATAACTGATGGAACCCCAGAAACTTCCACTGAGAAATGCTGATCCTGTTGATTTATAGAAGGGTTTGTGGTAAACTGTGTCAGCTAGACTGAATTGGATAGTGACACTTTGGGAATTACAGATGTTGTAAATCCACAAGGTTGTTACTCAGTTGCTTTGGGTACGTTTTCTAGCAGATGGTTCAGACCTGTGCTAAATTCTGCATAAAAAGAAAGCAATTCTCATGCATCTCCACACTTGTAGCTTTTTAGTACAATGCAAGACTCCTCAGACTGTTTCATTTGACCATCTCTGAAATCTCAGTTCAGAACAGTATGGGTTAAGGGCATTTGCTGACTCAAGAATAATGGGAGAGAGAGAAAATGTAATTTTCTAGGAGTAGAGGGGATGGATAAAATTCCTGTTAACCTGAATTAGGTCTGCATAAGTGCTGCTAAGAGAAGAATGCCTCTAGGTGTGAGCGAGGCTAAAACTCCTCTTTGCCTTGTTTCTGTGTCTGCAGTTAGAAAATGGTGTGGGTTTTGGAAGAGCCACATCACACTGTATTGCGCTCTCACCGTAACACCTCAGGAGAAGCGTGGGAGGTCTCAAAGCTCAGATGGGGCCTCCTGACACCTCTTACCCAGCAATGGGAAACCCAGCAGTGCCCACAGGAACATGAAACAGCAGACCATGGCTTTTCATCAGATGACCTTAGTTTTGAGACACTGTGATAAGATCAGACATTTGCAGTAATGGTGGTAAAAATGTTAAGCTGTATTTACCCTGTTTACTCTAAAGCATTTGTAGTAGTAAATATATTGTACCTAAAATAGCTCAACATAAAAAATTTCTTCAGCTGAATGTTGTAAGAGTTTCCTAAACTTCACATAAACAGTACATGCCATAACTGCTGCTCATAATTGATACTGATTGTTCAGCACACAAAAAAAATGTTCCATATGGTAAAGCTTGATAAGCAGGAAACATCCACATATTCTAGCACTGTGAAGTTTTTTGGTTCTTCATGAAGTTTTTGGTCCATACCATAACAGAGGTTATATTGGGTATGGAATAGGGCAATGTCATTATTGCTGGTGTGCTTTGTTTATTTACAGTTTTAAACAAGTTTTGTGTAGGGAGAGTAAAAAGACTAACAGTAGGAAGAGTTTTCAAAGCTCAAATATAATGTATATATTGTTCCCAGGTATCAGTAAGGAATGTCAGATAACTGTGAGTGATTTTAAGAAAGGAAAAAATAAACCATAAAAATTCAGCCAGGGAAAAAGACAAACTACCTGTGAAAAACAGGTGAGAATTTGGAAAATGCACTTCTACATTGTTTATGCTTTGTAAAGTTTGCCAGATGAGTTAACCTTCTGTATGAGAAAGAATGGATCCTGAAAATGCTCAGTGCTTGCACAGTGCCCTTAGGCATTAAACAAAAACTTTGAAGATTCAAGTTCTTGGAATACAGTCATCCTACCAATTTCTATATCCACCTCTTTATAAAACACATATTTTCCTGAGTAATGAACACAGGTAAAGCTTTGTTTATGCTTGTGTGCACCAGTGTCTTACCATGTTAATTTGTTTTATTCTAGGCAGATCATTTATAGTTTAAAAAAATATTTCTAATTAGGGACACAGAGTTCTGTTACTCTATTCTGTTATAGTTTTTTAATGAACATCAAGCCTTGCTGGAAGGATTCTGATTGTTTTATACACAGAACCCTCTTAAGGTTGTACACAACTTTAGAAATTCAGGTAGAGAAAATGATATGTGATTACTTCTTTATCTTTCTTTATTTTTTTGGGGTTTTTTCTCTCTCTGCCCTTCAAAAACAAATCCCATACATATCCCAGTAACCAAGAATTCACTGCAAAGGCTAAGGAAGAAAACAAGCTTCTAAAAAGATTGTGTTATCCCTAAGCAGTAATTATATGGGTTATAAAAGTAGTAGCTAAATTATAGAAAATGTATTTTCCATAATATTATATTTAAGCTTTATTGTTACCTAATGTTATACTTGAAGCTATATATTACAGCTGTATGACATAAAATTAGTAGCTATATTATATACATTGAAGGAAATAGACAATGGTATGTGACATGTATACTGGGAAGAAGTTCCAGGTGAAACCCACAGCACTAAATACTTATTTTGCATTTACTGACTTGGGTTGTTTATTCCTTAGCTTTTTTTTTTCTAGCAAGAGCAATTCTAGTTATAATAATATGCCATCACAAGGTACATTGCTAGGAAACTGAGCCACACAGTTATCCAAAGGTAGATTATCCAAATTCAAGTTGGTTGTGCCACCAGTGCAGAGACCTGAGCTGGCTGCCAGTGAGCTTGCTTGGGTCTGGAACCTGCATGGCTGTGTTTGCTTGAAGTTGTGCATTGGTCTCCTCAGGATGAGTTGGCCTTTCCTCCTGAGCCTTCTCCACAGGTTGTCTTTTCTCTGTTACACCCACATTGCACCTTCCATTTCAACTCTGCAGTGGCATAAGTTATACAAATATTTTATATGACCTAGAAAGCTTTTTTTCTCTCAGTTATCATTACTCTGAGCAATAGGTAATTCACTGTATTTCATTTTAGTTTCTCACAGCCGTGTAAACTTGACCAGCCCTATAGCTTATGATATACCCATGAGGCTGTGCTGGTTTAATTGGAGTTCTGGCCTTAGACTGGTTTTTTGAGGCATGAGGTACAAGTTGGGCAAATGCTAATCAGACAAATTCTAGATGCTGTGCACTTCTCTTGACCTGGCACAATGTTTAACCTAAGTGTCTTAAGAGATCCTCTTGGTCCAGTCTTGTATAAGAGCCAGATATAGACTGAGTAAAATCTCTGTTCACTCCTTAAGTTTTCAGATAATATCAAGGTAACTAGGAACTCTTTTAGGCAAAATAAGCCATTCTCAAGCGAATTCAAGCAAAGTGCTATAGAGTGTTTTATCTGAACTAGTTAAAATTTGAGTCTTGCCAGTTGTCTATTTATCATAAGGATTTTTTTTCTTGATAGTCACAAGTATAACTGTTCCAGTTTTTTTCAGTTGCTGCTGGATGTGCTTCTTGCTTTTTCAGGCAGCCCTTGGGAGAAGATCATCTGAGCCAGGGCAGTTTTCACAACCTTATTCTGAGGTGGTTTGATGGAATGCTATGTCTGTGGATACTTGAATATGGCCCAGCTAACCCAAATTACAGTTCTGTTAAACCTGGTAGAAAGTAGTGGAACGAAATCAAGAGGTTTGTGAGGTTTCATGTGAGCTGTGAAATCCTACTCATGAGGCCTGCAAAGAAGGAAAAAGTCTCTAGGGATATTCAAAGCTTTAAAAGCTTTTTGTCCTAAGGAAGAGCCATGTCCACAAATTTTCTATTCTCAAAAAAGGCATTGGTTAAAAAAGAGCTTTGGCAAATCTTTTGCCTCCTGAGCAGTAGGCTCTAAATGGTAGCAGGAAATATGGCATCTTGGGATTACATCTTCTGCTCTGGAAATCTGAGGAGAACCTTTAGGATTGCCAGATGTGGTGATGTACCAAAAAAACTAGATGTTTACTATTTAACTTTGTGTCTATTCAGTACCTCTTCCATCATGTAATCAGATTTGCCTCCTGTCTGGAGGTTAAGAAATCAAGAGAGGTACAAAATAAAACTCAGGTCTCTAGTCATTATGTCCTGCACACAAACTACAGTAGCTGTGTTGAGGAGCAAAGTCAGATAACGCCCAAAAACATTATAATTTTTATAGCTTCTGAAGTAATAGGAACATGCTGTGACTCTGGGGCATATTAACAAACCAAAACCCTTATTTGGATGAACCTCTTTAATACTAACTCAAGTATGATGCAAATTCTATAAGAAAATAAAGCATTTTAATTTTTAATGCTGTCAAATATCTTGGTAATATTCAGAAAAGACAGAATTTCATCTCTGTTGTGGAATATTTGTGCAAAATTACCTACCATCCATGCCTGGTTATGCAGATTGCAAAATTTTTAGATGGCATATGCCCTGACAGGCCCCCTCAGAGGATCATCAAGTATTTTAGTATGGAGATGAACTGTAAAATGCAGGTGAATCGTTTTCAGACTGTTATTTCCTGACTGGAATATGTGGTAAATTAGCAGAGGAACACTATAGAAGAAGTCTTTGCCAACTTAGCAAGGTGCTAATATTACTGCTGTGTTAACTACCAATACCAGATCATCCTCCTACATAGCATGGAAATTGCAGACTATCAGATGTGTACAGTAGGAGGTCGACAGTGAAGTCCTGTACAATGCAAAATAGATGTTAAAAAAATCAGTAAACAGCTGATGGCACACTATGGGAAAATTAATGGGTAAGGAAGAATGGTGGTAGAATGTTCCATTATTAAGCTTTAAATAAAATTTTTGAGAAAAAATGCGCCCACCTCTTCTTTTTATCTATATATATTGTTTTTAGAACAGATCTTACAGAAAAAAAAACTTCTTCATACAGAGCTGTGAATGTGTTAAGAAACAATATTTTTTAACTATCCTTTTACAAAGTGTTTAACAAAGCACATGATTTTCTTTTTCAAGGCAGAAGGCTGTCTCTTCCATGTAGTAATAGTAGCAGAAATAGTTTCTGGTTCTTTTCATAGCTTCATTCCCGTCTTTGGAAATGGGTGCTATGCAGAAGACAAGCAAGGAAAACCTTCTTTGATTGTTCCCCTCTGCGAGACTGCTAATGCACCTATCCATGGCTTTCTGTTGCACAAAAGCTTGAAAAACTTGAATTTAGATGTTTGTTTTACCTCTGTGAAGGTCTGTGGCTCTGAAAGCAAATGGTGCTTTCAGATGCAGTTTACAGAGTGTGACCCCGCTTGTGTTACCCAGACACTCGGGGCCAAAGGAGGAACAGCTCTGGGTCCAGCAAGCTCAACCAGAGCAGCATTTCTAAGCCCCAGCAAGGAAAGCTGAGAGCAGACTTTTGTCCTATGGCCTCATAGCATACCAACATCAGCATCCAAAAAACAAAATTAAGACGTGATCTGTTCTTTGTAAGTGTTGTTGGAAATGGCTAAAGGGATGGTGATGAAAAAATCCCGCAGCTACAGCAGCAAAGCATGTTCTGTTAATCGTTTTAACACTACTTTCCAAGCAGGTAAGCACATTAATAACTTGCAAAGGGCAATGTATATGTTCCCTAGTGCATTTCTTCCAGCAGTGTGGAACTCATGTTGTGATCAGAAAAAAATTTTTTCTTTGCTTATGAAGCTTAGTATTGATCATTGTAAAATTGCACAAGCAACTAGTGAGTATCTCTGGAGATTCCTTGTAGGGTCCCTCCTGGTCTCTCTGCCAGTTCAGAAGGACAGAGAATCTCCTACAGAGCCCATCTTGTCTGAAACCCTTCTACAGATCGGATATGCTAGAACATTTCAGGTAGCAGGCAACTAAACTGTGCTCAAAAGCGCTTTATTGAGTCATACTCAGGTAAATCGTATGGATGAATTTCTGACTCATGCATTTGTATTTTCAGATTTTGCTATTTACTTGTGTGGGTGAAATCTTGATAGGTTAGAGCAGTAGCTTTTTCATCCTCATTTTGCTTCTGCAGAAGGCAAACATTTGTATTCTGTTACTCCTAAAGTGCAGAAATATTACATAGCAATTAGCACTGTGAGGATAATTGCCTCTTATGGGTACATTATGCCTCAGTTGTTTACTGCTAAGTGAAATGTGGAAAGTTGGTATCAAATTAGGCAATAATGAAGGCGAGAGCTTGACAGAAGGGAACCTGTTCCTTGCTTGTGGCTTCTGAGTGAGGAACTCTTTTTATGTACGAGGAGTGTGAGTCTGCAGTCAGCTAAGTCTGTAGATCTTGTCAAAAAAACCTTCTTCTGTGGAAAATATGCACCATTCCCTGTGACTGCTCAGCATTTATGTTGCATCCCAGTAATGTGTTGCTGTAAATCCAGGGAAAAATTGTCAATTACCAATATCTACTTGCATGCTCTGGTAGCCAGCCAGAGCCTTGAAAAAAAAGACTTTGCTCTCCTCTGTCCTTCACATTTCATTTCTAAAAATGTTGTGCAGTTTCATCTGCAAAACTCATTCTGATAAGCTCACTGAACTGCTGAAATTGTCTCCTTTCAATAAATCTGCAATTACCATGTTATTTAGAGCATCCACTGCGGACTAAATCACAGTATGAAAGGGTGTAAACTGTGTGTGTAATCACAAGTACAATGTGTACAGTTCTTTCTACACTGACCCTAATTACTGCTTTGCAAGAATGCCCTAGACGATATTCACTACACATAATAGGCAAAATAACATGGGGTTATTCACAAATTCTGTTACTATTTTCCTTACTTTGTTCTTAACAGTAAAAAGAAAGTCAACTGATTTCTTAAAGCTTCTTCTGAAGCATCCTAAAATAAGACCTCACCTTTTCCACTCTGCTCTTCAAAGAAACTTCTGGAGTATGAATTGCTGTGAAATGTAAAAGCATGCAGTGGAGCAGTGAAAGACAAATTTTGTTTCTGTGTCCATGACTTCTGGTGAAGAGTAGGAGAAATGCACTTAGATTTGGTAAATGTTTCTGTGTGAAAAGGGAGATGCAGGACAGGATGTAGCCTACACACAGACTGTGGAGGACAGGATTTGGTGGGGGGGGGGGGTTGCCCCTTTCAGGTCTGTGCTCTTTGTCCTATTCCCTTGTGTTTGTCTGACAGTACAGAGTGTGCAAGAGCCCTGCATAAATACTGAAGAGAATTTTTGGGTTTTTTGGACAAAATGAATTAAAGAATCCAGTCCACTACACTAGGGACCTTTTATTCCAAAAATATTGATATGGAAGAATTTTTTTAAACTGTATTCCGTATACAGTATAATACAAATATTTGAATGGCCTATTCATTATGAAAGACTAGAGATTTCCCAGATATATGTAGAGATTTGATTAATTATATAATTTGGGCTCTTTGGTAATATGTTGTAATTATTATTTGTGTTAGATTAGGCACTACTGGTAGAAAATTGTCTGCTTTGTTGATCATTTAGTGTTACAACATTACTATTTTTAATATATATTTAAAGTGTGGGTTTTCTGGTAGAGTGCTGTTGGAAGCTACATTAATATAATATTTAAAGCATCTGTTCCCTTATAGAAAATTATTACCCCCCCTTAAAGGCTTCTATCACTTGGGCTGCCTTGTTGTTTTTTTGAAAAAATTCTGTTTATATGCTAGTCCATTATCCTCTCTAGGAAGCCAGTGTTGCATTTCAAACCAGTCAAGTGAGCTGACTGGATTTGGCAGCACACACGTGGAGAGCTTGAAAGGAATGATACAATTGATTCCTTGTGTTTAGCTCCATTATCATCCACTTTTGGTAGATGGCCATTCAGGAGATAAGTAGTGGGTCAAGTAATAAAATCAAGAGCTAACTATCAAGAGCTAACTATTAAGTATACTAAAGGTCACTGTGATGATTTTTAATACCCAGACTTGAATGAGGAATTATTATTGTTATTTTAATGCAATATAAGTAGGGATTTACAACTTGAATAATTCAGTAAAACAATATTTTTAAAGTAGGCAGCATTGAAAAAATGTTGCTTTTTTTTTTTTCTTCTTATTTGTCACACACCATTAAATGTCCTTTCCTCCAGGCTAAAACAGACATCTGCTACTTTGGCCTACTTATCAAAAGAAATGAAACTTTTATTGGCATGACATCATTACGTTTAAGCTTCTTTAGGAGAGGAAGAAAATACCAACTGGATGAAGCTAGGATGCCATTTAATAGCTAAGTGAACTACCTGCTGTTAGCAGAGAGAAGTGTTCATTTGTAAATGATCACTCAAGTTCAAGCACTTCTGTGTGCATTCTCCTGCACACGCAGACAAGCCCCCAGAGAGATTATATCCCAAATTTTAACATCAGAGTGGCCACCAGCTGCTGCCTTGGGAAGAAGGGAGAGGATAGCCAGTCAGCAAGAGCAAGAAGTTAGTGATGTTGGTGTGTACACAGGTTTTAGAATTAAGGATTTCTTGACATCAGAGTTGGGTTTTAAGTTTCCTGAAGCTATTGTTTCAAATTACTGGCAGAATAAAAAAGAATGTGTAGTACACAGGCTATTGTCATCATTGTGATTGCAATCAAATGCAAGATGGTTTAGGGGTTTTTTGTGAGGTCTTTTTAATGCTAAAATTAAAACTTGATTTCTGGAGCACAGTCCTATAGGTAGAATTCTGCAGCTACAGTCGCAAAATATAGAGTAGACTGCTGCGTTCCACCTGTTAGCCTGGAGCTCTCAGTTTTCTCTATTCATCACATACTGCT
This sequence comes from Aphelocoma coerulescens, assembly GCF_041296385.1. NCBI lineage: Eukaryota > Metazoa > Chordata > Aves > Passeriformes > Corvidae > Aphelocoma > Aphelocoma coerulescens. The sequence continues at coordinate 115,590,137 of NC_091015.1, read as the reverse complement.
GTCTCAAAGGAGTCAGTAACATTTTCTTCCTAATGCTGATGTTGGGTATTGCCAGTGGAGAAGCTACACTTTCCTTTGTCTGGATTTCTGGAAGCTTTAGATGCTTAGTCCATACATAGCACTGGATTTCAAAAGGTAAGCATAGGAGGGAACAATTAATGGCAAACTTCTGCTTGGAAAGAAAGCAGCTCTCTCTGTTCTCTTTTTTAATTTCTCGTGTTCTTTACTAAGAAACTTTATTCAAGGAAACAATGTCAAATTGAGTTTCCTAGAGGCTTGCCCGAAGCAAACCACATTAGTAACTGAGGGCTATGTTTCAGAATAACACTGCAATAATAATATTTGAATATTTCCTAGTAAAATCAATCACAAAAAAAAAAAAAAAAAAGTCAAACCAAACCCTAAATAAATTGTTTAGTATGTTTTTCCATTTCTCTGGGTCCCTATGGTTTGCTTTTCATAGGGTCCTAGAACAGAAAGTCTTTCAAGAGGCCTTCTCTTCCTTCCTTGTCTGGAAATATGTTATAAAGCATTTCAACTATATTTCTAGGTATTTGTGACATCTTTTTGACTAGCTTTCTGAAAGTTCTCAAAGAAATTGGGTTTTGTAATTTCTTCATCCCACCCATACCAGCAGTTCATGCAGTTAGAAGTTTTTCTAATCCCTAAGCTCAGTATTTTTTGCTGCGGTGCAAACCTTCAATTTTTCAGCTGTAGACACAGAGAAAAGGTTATCCACTACCCAAATGTGGCATTGTGATTGAGACCTAAATAGTCCCAACAGTGTTACCTTTTTCACATATGATACTGCTAAATAAAAATGATTTTAAAAGTTTGTGTGATTCATTGTTCCTGCCTCATAGTAGCATCTCACAATTTTAATTTAGGAATAGTGTCCTCATGGTTGGTGGTAGGGTGGGATTATTCCTCTGTTTTTCCCAGAATTGTTAGCCAAGATCTTCTTAACTTTGCTGTTGCACACACCACTGGTGATAATTTTTAATAGCTACAGATCCTAGACAGATGCCTTTTAGCTACACTTTGGCAGGGTACCAGATCACTACATTTTCAGTGCAGTTCTCCGATGGGATTTTTCATTGAGTCCACAGTGTAAAATCTTAATTTAGCCTAATCCTCCTTAGTGTCTATGAGTTATAGAAAACTTATTTAAAGTAGTGTTAGAAGCCTTAAAAAAATCAAAACATATGTATACACTACTCTGTTTCCAAACTTGAGGGCCGTTGCCTTTTCAAAGAAATAAAATGCTTTTAATTTTCTGTGTGATGTGTCTATTTTTGTCTTCTCCTAAGTTGGCAGGGGTGAGGAGGAGTTCTTGCCCATAGTCTAGTTAGTTGTTCTAGAGGCCTTTAATTCTTCATGCATCTTCCTTTAGGGTTTTAGAAATAGCCTTTGAAAAAAAGCATACAGCTTTCTTTTGCTTTTTTGAGATCTTGCATGCAAGTTTCCCAGATAGTCAATTTTCAAGTAAGCAGGGTGACCAGCAGGCCTAGAGGTGTGAAAATATCCAGCTTAGACCCAACTGTCCTTCAGCATGCCTGTTCCTTCCCTACCACAGGCTAAGAGCTTTACCCCTCACATCTGCGTTTTTGATAAACAGTAGGTCATAGTTGATTTTTTAGTGGATACTCATACAAAAGGAGCATTACATACTTCAGTTGTCTTGATGTCCATACTGGATGCTTTTCCATTTTGTTCAATAGTAAACTTGTTTTCTCCTCAGTATTCTTTTTACCATAGTTTTTATGGCAGTGGCACAGTTCTGCTGCACCCTACTGATACCTGTCTTTGCAGGCATCTATACTTAGTGATTTGACCAACTTTGTCATATGTTTCCTTCTCATATCCAGGGGCTGAAAGTTTAGAGAATGGTTGTCTAAACTTGGATAACTCTTTAACCATCATCATCTTTGCTCCAAAGAAGATAACATCATCCTTTCAAGATCTAGCAGCCTATGAGAATTTCATAGGTTATAAACAAAAAGCCTTCCAGTCTCCATGTAGAGAAACTTACAGTAGATTGGAGCTGGTTGCATAGGTATCTGTATTAATCTGTGGTCTCCTGGGACTTAATACGTACAATCCAGGAGAAAGTTTTTCTGTGAGTCCCCCTCAGCGTTCTTTCCTCTGCATCCCATCTGTGTTAGACTGTTGATTCTCTGCATTATTCAAAAGTAAAATGTCACTCTGACCAACCACAAACTATGTTACCAGTACAGCAGAATAAATCAGAGCATAATGTTTCTTACAGTTTGCAAAATTTGTATTATGCACTGTAAATTGAAGGAGTAATGACCTGCCTCGCTGGTTTTAGGCACAACTCTGTCAGTCACAAGCAACATTGTACATTTTTCTCTCCCTGAAATGGGTATCAACATCAGCAGTGTAAACGACTTGCTTATAATTTGAAAAATGTATATGTATTTGTTTCCCTAGAAACCTATGTAGTTCCTCAATTTTTTGTTGTTTGCTGTTTCAGCATATAAATCTCATCTATTATCTCTTTATTTCCAGGAGCTTTTTAGTCTATCCATATAAAGGTGCTTCAGGATACTGTAGAGCTAGACATAAATGAATAGCCAAGATCTACCATTTTTTCTTATAGTCATTGTGTCTCTCACATTTGTCAGTCATAGTATGTGGTTAATGAATGAAGGGTGAGTGATTCTATTTACAGTATGAACAATGTAATGTCACTGTATTTCCATTCCTAGCTGTGTCATTATCAGTACAGCTGAAAACAACACAAGTTTGTTAAATAAATCACATGGGTTTACTTCACAAGTCATAATAAATTTCACCTTATAAGTCCATGCTTGCTACTGCAAGGTTCACACAACTAATATGTGCATTCACATGCATTTCTTTGTTCAGCTGTAATTACCAAAAACAGAGGTTTGGGTGAAAAAGAAGTCAAACTTCTAATCCTTCATTTGGTCCTTTAAATGCATTTTGAATCAATTAAATCAGTGTAGTTCTAGAAATTACAGTGTAATTTCTAGAAACACAAGTTACTTTTTGTTCCCATGAAAATGCCTCATTTGTTTTTTCGATGTACAGATGGTGATGATTTGTAACTGAGAGAGCAAAAAATTATTTTTTTTTAAGGCTAGTAAGAAGAAAAGGTACCCTTGAACTCCCAGCAGTCTTGTTCATCTCAGAGGTGCACTGTCTGTTGGAAAGTGTCCTTATGTGTTTCTAATGCTCAGAAGAGCTCTTATTCATAGGCTGCTTTGACAAATCGCTCTGCATTTTTAAAAAGCTGCTTCCAACACTCTTCTTCAATGATCATAAGGTTATAGGTCCAAGTTTTGACTTGTCCATGTGAAATAAGGCACCTGCTGAAATGATAAAGCACAATGCTTGTTGCAGACCCTTTTACAGGAGAGTGCTGTGAGTTGTTTCCACAGTTGCTAACTAAAATCATCATGGCCCTGAAGAATAACAGGAAAAAGTGTTGAGGGGCAGAATATAAAAATGGTCACAAAAAAGGCAGTGGAGAGAAAACATGGATTCACAAAAAGAACAGTCAAAGGCCAAGGGTGAGGATTGAGACAGAGAAAATAATTAGTGCAAGCTTAGTAAATGAGAAGGGAATTATGAAGATCTCAACTCTGGAAATATGTAGGGAAAATTATTATCTCCCAGTGATGAAGAGGGTAAATATAATAAAATAATGCATGACAAACTGAAAAAAGCATGTATCAGGTTAAAGCATAAATGGCAGAACGTGATTCTTCTATTTCAGATGCAGTATGAGAAATGTGGATGCCAGATAGAGCTTCATTTATCCAGGATAACTGGTTTCAGAAACCCAGGAACTCAAGTTGTGTTTTGATAGTACCCCAAAACCAAGGGAACTGGCTTTGGTAATAGGCTGAATGTACAGGGACTTGGCGGGGGGGGGGGGGGTTGATGTTGGGGTGCTTTAACCTCTTTCTTGCTCTGCAACTAGAAGAATTGTGCTTTTTCTTGTGGACTTCTGCCTATGTTATTACTTAGCTATAAGGTCTGTGGCTTATAATTCTGAGTTTCTGTTGTCTGGCCCTAAACAGGTGCTTGTATGGTTGGGGTTTTTTCTCTCCAATTATATAGAAGTAATTATTTATTCATTGTTTTCATTAAACTTTAATAAATACATGAGAGACGAGCTCACATTTTGTTTGAGACATATTAGTAACTCCTTTACATCTTCATCTGCTTGAAGATAACAGATGAAATGAAGGCTACTACTGGAAATTAAGGCTATAAATTTACAGGTAGGGATTTCAGTGTAATCAATATTTTGCTTATAATGATAACAATCTTAGGAAATGCGTTGGCTGTAAGATGAAGAATCAATGTTTGGACATAAAAAACAGGTGTCAAGTTTGACAGTGACATTGCTGTCAGTATCTGGAGGAGAGTGGATTAAGTCATCAAGCAGAGCAGTAATTCTGTCAAATACAGTATGTGGGAAACTAATGAAAAAGTTAGAAACAGTGGTTCTTGCTTATGAGCTATTTCTTCAATAATATGTTCATCTATTTTTGGTTTTATCTTACATCCCTTCTCCCTCTCTTTTCTTTCAAGTTGCAATTAGGAACACAAAATAAGTTCTCTCTACTTCAGTCAGTCTCTTCTATATTGTGTTCTGAGAGCTGAATTTCTTTAATTATGGCATAAGGAAAGCAGTGCATTGTGTTCCAATGTTCCTAACAGTAACTACTTGAAAGAGAACCAGAGCTATGTGGTCATGCAAACAAATACTCCAAGATTAAAAAAAAATGTTGAGAGACAGAAAAGGAGAACACAGATAGGATAAATCTAAACACATTTCTTCATCAAACCCACAAGCACTAACAGGAAAAAAGAGTTCTAAACATGTAATTTGCAATCAAAGATAAGAACAAGTGTTGTATTAAATTAAGTAGGAAGCTTGCCTCCAGTGCATCAGAAAGCTCTGATTCTGCAGTCTGTTTTCCTGTACTACTTCAATTTTACCTGTCTACCAGGAGGCATTTTAGCAGAGAGGAAGAGGCTGAATAAAACATCTTTGCTCTTAGTTACACCTCCTGAGCTTTGGAAACAGTTCAGGTAACATGCTGAAAGCACACTGGCTGATGAAAAAATACTGTTTATAATTATGCTAATAAAGAAATAATGGCATCATTTTGGAAAAGGGCCTCCAAATTCTCTAGGTCTTTTGCAGCTCTAGTGATGTGGAGAGTTCAGGTCTGGCACCAAGTAACAGTGGTCGTTTTAGGTCAGCTGCTCACATTACACTGGGAGTTGCTCACCTTTGGAGCTGTCTTTCCATCACTTGAGAAGTCTCACTTCCTCTCTCCTCCTGTGACAACAGGAGCAACTCCATCACTACCAGCTCCCAGTGTTGCCAGTTGGCATCAGCTGCTGCTACAGCTCTCATCTACAAATTGTGGGATATATCAACACCATGCTGTTTCTCTTTGAACAGTTAGAAGATGTCAGTCATGCTCCCAGCTTACAACCAGCATGTCTGTGCACTTGCAGTGCCTTGAAGCAGGCACACTTGACCTTTAATTTTAATTACACCCTTTTAGTGACTAAACCACACAGGATATTTTAGCAGAATTCTTCATGAAAAAGCAGAGCAAGATGTAATATATGTGCAGAGCTGCTCTCTGCCTGAAACTCCACATTACCTGAGAAGAAGAACTGGCCTGGGACCAGGAGTTACAGTATCCCTGTCTTTTAAATGAACGTGAAACTACTGTCTACTTTCCTCATTTAAACTGCAGCTAAATGAGAAGCTTTTGCTAAAGATGCTGTGTCTTTGTACACACCTTCAGTTAGGCCCCCAAGTCACCTTATTTCATAATGATGTTATTTCGTAATAGTACCTTAGCTGAAAAGAAAGCTGTGAGGCTTTTTAGCAATTCTCATGTTGTTTTTCTAGGTATCATTGGCTAGTCAGTGGACTGCTGGGGGAAGTTCTACATTGGATTGAAAAGAAAGAATATGTTTATATTTCCATGCCTTCTAGAAAGAGAAATCAGTGTATTCCAGAAATTGTATTTTCCTGATAAATGCATTCAAAGTAAATGTTGTGCATAGGGAATGAATACTGCATTCAGTTATTGTAGCTTTATGGCATTAGCTGCAAGTGGTGATAATGTCCTTTCATTGCTTCACTTAGGATCTTAGACTTCCTGGAGAACCTAGACATCCATAGTGAAATCTTAGGCTTCAGCATTCTGTGATCATTGCTGTTTCATTTTCCAGTAGGGTGATCTGTAAAGTTAATGTCCCATCTTTTATCACATGTGGGAGCCATATGATTCACGTAGATTAAATCTTTTGCCCAGTGGATAAATGTGGATCTGATATTTCATCTCAGAGTGGATATTAAGAGCTGAACAAACTCCTCTTTGCCAGCCTTCTACCTTTCAGGAAAATGACCAGGGAAAACTGTCATGTTCACAGAAGTTGAATTGCTCTGCAAAAATGTTATGACAGATTGTAAGACTAAATTTGTCATCAGTCTGGTAGGACAGGCTCATTGCTTGACAATCACAACAGCCTAGTTGCCATATGGATTTTTGAGGCCTGTGCTGCATGCATACCAAATCCTTGGGTTACTGTTGGTTTCCTGACAAAGTTACAAAAAGATTACATTGAAGCATTTATTTACAAGCCAGGAATATCACTAGCACCAAATCTACTATGAATCCATTTGCTAGGAGTCACAAACTTGCCAGAGACGGCAAGTCAGCAAAGCTTGAGGGGACTAGAGAAAATGTTTTCCCAGGCAGAGATGTCTCCAGATTGTGTTTACAGTCTAAATCAGCTGCTAATGTTATTTCTTCAGTAAGGGGAAGGTAGATCTGTGCAGGCTTCTCACTATTCCTAGAGATGGGCACTGTAGTAAATGCTTTGATTTGATAGGCAATGCCTTCCTGATTTTGTTGGAAGAATAAACCAATGATGCATAATAGCATAGACAAATTGTATTACTCCCAAAAACACTGAAATTAATGGATAAACCAGAAACTGTAGGCTCAAGGCTTTGGTCACCACATATTAAAAATACCTGTGCATTATTTTGAATGGAAGCATTTCTCAGGTATAGTGCAGAGTAGCTGTTCTGTATCACAGGGTATACCTAGCTAGGTTTTAAGGCATAAAACCTTCTTCATGTACTTTTAGGATTTTACAAAACATCCAAAACGTATCACAAAAATCATAAAAACTTGCCGTTTTGTGAGATCTGTGTAGTCATCAAATAGTTAATGACAGGGGATGCTGACTGTGTTAATCACACAAGATACTGGTATGAAAGATTAAAGAACCCTCATGTGGAGAAAAGAGAAAACATTAAGTGAAAATATGTGCTTAACAAAAAGATGTGAAATGAAATGAAAAATGTTTGAAATGTACTGCTTTTTTTTAACATTCAAGTGCCTCAGGTCTGCTGTATCAGTGTAGCACAAGGACCTCTAGTCCTCCATCTTACTTTACAACTAGCAGGTGAACAGTCTGTGGGCACCTTGCAGATACCCTAGGCAATATGCTTGGCTTAGCTTTGTAACATTGTAATTTGTCTTTTGTTGAAAGGATAGATTTATTTCCTTTGCACTCACATGGCCGATTCTGCCCCCGGATGTGTACATTAGGTATCAGGCTGCCTGACCAAAAATGACAGAGTGTGTTTTACTATAGGCAATGTTTTACTATAGTGCAAGATTGAAATGTTAGCCTGTGGTCACAAGGTGAGCCATTTGCCATCTAATGAAGTTGTTTTTGTTTTGGATGCAAGTGAAGCAGATGCTTTTTAGAAAGCAGAGTCAGTTGCAAAAGGAACGGAAACCTTAAAAATTACCAGCTACGCTTTTCCCTATGCCTCAAGCCATGAAGGTTTGATTTATACAAAGGACTTTGGCTCTTCTTCCACCTCAGATATTGCATTATAAAAGTTAAGTTTTCTATTTCCACAACATTATTGAAAAAATACTTCATCTAGAAAAACAAGCTCAAAGTGAAATGCAATGACCATTCACATCATAAACAAGTATATAGATTGTGCTATCCATATACTTCTGTGATTGGAATAATTGCTAAGTAAAAGTGGTAATTAAAGTTCTTTTTTCTTTCCTTTTTCTTCTAATTTTTCATGGTCCTTCTGTGTAGAAAACTTTTCTCTCCTCTGGAATGTTACCAGCAGCTTCCATTCCTTAAACTTCAGCCCTGTCTTTGCTGCTGTTTAAGTTCTGCTCAACAGCAAGGATGCTCTCCTGTAAGTGCTCAAAGCTGTGTAAGCTGCCCATTCCTCCCCAGCACTTGGGAATGTCTCCTCCTGCCATTGCAGCTTTTCTGACCAGTTGTGCCTGGACTGCCAAGGACTGTCTGTGATCTGCAGTCTGCAGTGACAGTTCTGTAGACCAGCTGTCACATGAAGAGCTCAATTTTTTTCACCAGACATGCTTATCTATAAACATCTCGTATGAGATCACAGCCATAAACTTGGGAGTCAGGGGAGTCAAGAACATGAATCCTGTATTTTTTGAAATTGTGCTTATAATAAAAAGGGTGTTTTGTTCTGACCTAAGTCCTGATAGTACTCCCTCTTTGCTTTTCTCCAGTTTGCATCTTCATGAAGTGTGTGATTTTTCTCTACTTTCTTTCCATAAGTTCTATAATGATCCACTGCTATTTAAACCAGAAAGCCAGCTATTTATGAGCTATTTTTGTCTATTTTCAAGAAAGCAAATGATGCTAAATTTTTAAATACATCTTTTTTTATATTACTTAATAATTGGGTTCAAGATTAAAAATTAATGTACTGACATTGCTTTACTTAAATTTTGGATATGTGGATGTATTTTAAAGTGAAACAGCAATCATTAGTGTTACCATATGGACTGCCAGACTTAAATGCCTATAAAAATATATTTACACAGGAGTGAGATATCTGCAGATAACTGCTAAATTTCTCTCCTGGTAAGACAAACAGCTACATCTAAATCTAAATGTAATATATAAGGCATACACAAGATAACCACAAGAAAACTGAAATGGATACCAGCATTGTTTGTGCAATTCTGCAGCTTTATTGAGAAACAATAAAATTCTTTAATTCTTGTAATTAAATAAAAGAACTCGGCATTTTTAGTGATGTCTGTGATACTGTTGTGCATTTTTGTGTCTGTTATGTTTTCATAATGGCATTTGTATGTACAGTGATCTTTATAATGATTACTGGGTGTTATTTGGGGAGCTCTCTATTAGTGGTTTTGGTAGATTGCCTTCAGAATGTTTCAGATGCTCTTCTTCATCCTTCCATTAAAAGAAATGGAGAAAGTTTAAACCAGCTATTAGGAATTTTTTTTCAGGGTATTTCAGACAGTGCCTTAGGCAAGAATAAAATATTTTGTATATATCTAGAACAGCTGTTATGCACATACTTCTTTTGTCTCCATAGTATTGCTGTATTCATTTTGCTGTCCATCTGTTTCCCTCTTGACTTAAGAGATAGTTTTCCTGATTGTTACATAGAACTGTTTCTGTTTTTAAAAATTGAAATGAGTTGGAAATTCTTTTGACTCAAATGGGTTTATTTGTTTCAATTTTAAATAGCTTTTCAGTTGCACTGAGAGCAAAATTGTTTCAACAACATGCAGTCATGTAGGTAATCGTATGACCTGCTGAACATGTTGTAAAAAATAACCTAGCTGTAGTTGCAAACATTAGGCTTTACCTTTATCAAGAGATTCTAGCAACATCATAAACAACAGGATTGAATCTTGAGTCATTTGTTCATGCCATTGGAAACTGTAGATGGAATTACTGCCTTATTTTATGGGAATTCATGGGGAATACTTTTGTATGGACCATGATTAATGCCTATGAAGCTGCCAGAAGCATCCTAGGGTTTGTACTGCCAGTTGCGACTCACTTCTTCTATGTGTTTTAATCTTGTTACTGCAAATTTATCTATAGAAAATTTGGATAAGTGATTTTGCATAGACTTGTAAAAATGCATGCTTAGACTTCCCTCTGCTAGAAAGCAAAATCACCATAATAATAGGTTCAGATTTTAAGCTTTTTGTTTGTGGTTGTAAAGCCCTCTTACAAATATGTGAGCTGGCATTGCACAGCATGTATAAACACTACCTGGTTTTGGTTTTCACCTATGGCATTGACATGTAGTGCTTCCCTCCAGTGACAGGTGGCATTCTGAGCCAAAGCCTGATTCAAGTAATCAACCATTGTCTTTATTCAGCTGCTTTTTCATATGCCCTGAATCTGCTAAGCTAAACAGTCAGCTAGTACCAGGAAGAGACTTTCTGATGAGACATTTGGGACTTCTACTTCTTATCAGGGAGTCCAGTTAACTCGAAGATTTCACTAAACATCTCTGCATGCTGTAGGAATAACCAAAGGTTTCCAGCATCCTTGAGGTCCCTCATTATCCAATTACATGTCTGTCTGTGGTAGACCCCCCATGCTTCCTGTAGGCAGCTGAGAATAGCTGAAGCCTTTCTTCCATTCTCCACTTCCTGCTGCATTTTGCCAAGGGCAGTGGGGAGAAATGAAGAAAACCAAAAGTGTGTTCTCCTATTTGTGTCAGCCAGCAGCTTTTACTACACCTGTCACTCAAAAGACAAGACAGCAAGGCTGGAAGTCCTTGGGATGCATCTAAAGCATAGGACATGTAATATTGGGCATATGCTCAGGGGTACATGATAGTGCTATGGTGAGCATCTCTCCCAGGGCATTTGCATGCTCAAACAGAACCCTAAGTGGGAAGTATGATAGGATATCATCCTGAATATTGATAGGAGGTCAAACTTAAATGCTCCGGTCTCTTGGTGTTAGTGAAAGTGTTGTATTTTGACTTTTGGTGACAATTCTGTATTTGATGGAAAACTTAAGAACACATGAGACTTGTCTTTGTTAACCTTTTTCACCTACCAGGAGTATGTCATCCACATTCCTGTTCAATTAGGGCAAAACTAAGGCCTTTGCTAACTTGCTTTCACTAATGGGCCTCAGGTATGCCTGGGAGGGTTTAAGGTCTTCTTGCTGTAGGTGGGATCCCCCATCCAGGGATCCTGTGCACCATGTGAGCCTGTGGGGAATTGCTGTTCTGCAGCATGCTGGAAAGGGCAGAGGATACATATCTTCTGAACTTGCAAATCTTTCTTCAGTGCATTGGGCTACAGAAGTTTTTCTATGACAGCTGCATGTCATAGCTGTGCAGTGGCTGAGTTCACTCATGAATTCAGAGAGAAAACTGCACTTGGGCTTGCAGAAACATTTTTCTTCTATTTTAGTTCATAATTGAAACCAGATTTTCTCCAGGGATAGTCTTGCCATATTGAACAACTGTAACACTTCCAAGAATCTATCTTTTTTGCTATTGGCAGAAGCCAGTGTTGGAAGTTTCAGATCAGTGAGTTAAATCAAGAATGCTTTTGTACCATGCTAAACATTATTATAAAAATTGGCACTGAAGTGGTTCCTTACTGTTGCCTACTGAGTTTTTTCTTCGGTCGTAAGCAAGGACTACACCAACCCCTGTTCACTTATACTCTTTATGGTAGTATTAGATGTTCAGTTCAGTTTGTTGAAAGGGCTGAAGTGAACTTACATACTTCTGAGCTGTCATGTCAGCATCCTCTGCTTTAACTCTTAATGATTTTTTTATGGTTTTGGTGGTGTGGTATTTTCCCAGTTAGGAGCCACTCTTGTATTAGAATACTTGTAAATATGAATTAAGGTAGTGAAATCTTCATTTAAATACAGGGAAGGAAAATTCTAGTCAAAATATTCTCAGACATCTAACAGTAATTTGCTTTAAGGCTTCTTGAAAGTTCTGTCCATGGAAACACCCTGTTTAATTTAATTCTTAATTAAAATCATTATTCTGTGGCATATCTAACTAATTGTTTAGCAAGAGTAAAAAAGTCTGTGTCTTAATAATTTTCCAGACTTAACGAGCTGTAGTTATCGGAAGAAAGATGTTCTTTCTTGGGTAGTTCCTTTTCATATGTCTTGAGTAGTCTTTTGTAATTTTAAAAAATAATATTGTTTTAATTACCATGGTTACATGCTGCTAGTGGTGATACAATTTAAAACGATTGCTTTCTGCTCAAATACTTAATGCAGTGTGAATTCATCAGAAATTAAACACAAAAAAATTTCTATAGTGCAAAATTCCTTGTCTATTTTAGGCTGCTATCTGTGGAGGCCTTGATACTGTGTTCTTCATTCAGGGAACACTCACTGTACCTGAATGCAACTGAAAATACTCAAAATACCAAACCAATCTGTGGTGGGCTGACCTTGGCTGGCTATGGCTGCCCGACACTTTGCTCTCTCAATGCCCCTTCTCAGCAAGATGAGGGACAAAATAAGATGGAAAAGGTCATGGATCAAGGTAAAGAGAAGGAGATTACTTATCAATCACCATCAGAGGCAGAACAGACTCAACTTGGGAAAAATGAATATGATTTTTGTGATTTGAAATAGACTTGAGTAGTGAGAAGCAAAGACAAATTGAAACAGTGAGATAACCCATCCTCAGAGCTGTGTCCTGCAGTGTGTTGGTTGGAGCCAGCTGGAGCCTGGCATCTCCTCACAGAGGCTTCCCTACAGCCCCTCTGCCAGTGCCCGGGCAGCTGCGCCCAAGACACCATCCCAACTCACCTGTGTCATGGTTTAGGAAAGGTCGTCCCCAGTTTAGTACCCCCACCAAGACTTTCCAAAACCAGACATGCCTTCTCCACCTTCCTACTCCAGGGATGGAGTTGAGAATTGGAGGTACAAAAGGTGAAAATCACGCAGTCATATGGATTGGTGAGTCCCCTCAGCAGTAGAATAGCTGGAGACACCCTGACCTTCATGTTGCTTTTCTTTCAGTTTTCAGAGAATACTGAAACAGTAACAGTATCTCCTTCCAATGTAACACCAGTTGAGGAGTAGCTGAGGAAACTGAGGTTATTTAACCTGGGGAAAAAGATGCTCAGTGGGGACATTATCACTCTTTAGCTGAAATGAGGTTGTAGGGAGGTGGATATCAGTCCCTTCTCCCAGGTAACAAGTGACTGGATGATAGGTAATGGCCTCAGGTTGCTCCAGGGAAGATTCATATTGAGTATCAGGAAAAACAAAAGTCACGGAAGGGATTCTCAAGCACTGGAAAAGGCTGCCCAGGGAAGTGATAGAGTTACCATCCCCAGAGGTATTTAGAGGACGTGTAGATGTGGCACTTGGGGACAATGTTTAGTGGTGGGCTTGGCAGTGCTCTGGTTAGTGGTTGGACTCAGTGATCTTAAAGGTCTTTTCCGAACTTAGTATTTTTATGATTCTATTCCATGATTCTATAAATATCAAAGTACTTTGCAAACAGAGGATTTAGTTACTCAAATTGGAGGTATTGAAAGGGATTTCTATGATCTTACAGTGACAAGTACCTAAGTCAGAAACTGAGCTGAGGTTTCAAATTCTCCAGTACAAGGATCTTTCCACTAAAACTTATCACTGTGGGTAATACTGATCCACACAGACTTTAGCTGATGGATTGGGTCAAGTAAACAAGTTTTTGTTGACTTCAAAGCTCTGTCATTTTGTCTTTCTCTGAGGTTTTTTTCCATTTTGTCTGTGTGGTTTACCTTTGAGATCCAGTCAGGAAAGCCTCACAGGAGTGTTTCCATCTGCTCTGCAGTGGTGCCACCTGACCTCAAGTGCTGTGTGCAGTTTTGGGCACCGTGATGTAAGAAAGACATTGAGCTATTAGAGAGTGTCCAAAGGAGAGCCACAAGGATTGGGAAGGACCTGGAGGGGAAGCCATAGGAGGATCAGCTGGGGTCACTTGGTCTGTTCAGCCTGGAGGTGACTGAGGGGAGACCTCACTGCAGTTACAGCTTCCTCATGAGGGGAAGAGGAGGGGCAGGCACTGATCTCTGCTCTGTGCTGACCAGTGACAGGTCACTGAGGAAATGGCCTGAAGTTGTGTCAGGGGAGGTTTAGGTTGGACATGAGGAAAAAGTTCTCCAGTGAAAGGGTGATTGGGCACTGGAACAGGCTCCCCAGGGAAGTGGTCACAGCACCAGCCTGACAGAGTTCAAGAAGCATTTGAACAATGCTCTCCAGCATGCAGTGTGATTCCTGGGGTGTCCTGTGCAGGGCCAGGAATTGGACTAGATGATCTTTCTGGGTTCCTTCAAACTCTATGATTCTATGATCTAGTACAGCAAGATCAGTAAATGTTTAAAATACCTTATTAAGGGCTACTTTCTGTTTTGTAGATTACCTATTGGAAATGGAGTTCTGAATATCACAGTCCTGATTACAAGTCAATGAAATTATTTGTTCCTACAAATACAGTTTAAAATGCAGTTGTGCTACTGGCAGGCTTAAATAAACATAAAGCAGATACTAAGTTGTCAGGAAATTTCTAGTTTAAGTTGTTTATACATTATATGAATATTTCTAGATTTTGTGTGCATATATATACTGAATCCAGCAAACCATTTTTATTTGCATGTAGATTACTGACAAAAAAATAAGCATCGTCATAATTCAAGATTATAATAGACGGCCCCTGCACCATTCTGCAAATGCCAAAGAAGCAGCTCTTCTATTGTCACCTTCTCATTTGGTTCAATTATGAGTTACAATAAGAGCTTATATTTTCTATCATGAAAATGCAAATTTTGATACTTAAAATGTATGGTTTATATCTTTCTGAATATTTCCTATTTTCTAAAATTAAACTGTGTTAAAGCTTTATTTTCATTTTTAAATAAGGACATCTCTGTGACTATTCATTGACCTAAAACTCTGGGAACTGCTGATTTTGAACTGTTGTAGGTGCTTGTTGCTTTTTGTAGGTTTGAATTTTTGATTTTTTGCTTCCTCTTTACTCTCTTCCCAGTTTTGCTAGGAAAAGCATGATGAAAGATTAAAACCTGAGCACTTCACAACTCTGTGTAACTCTATGTAATTTATTATCCTGAATTTTTCAGTTTCATATTTGTGATGAAGACAGGGCAAAGCCAGCAATGGGACATTTCTGTGCTTGGAAGAAAACTGTATGATTTATAACAGATGTCATCAATTTATAAATTCATATTAGAGTAACTTACAAATAGTGACTGTATAGTACTTGTTTTTTATTACTTTGTGTATGACCTTTTTCAGCATAGGACTTATTTTCCATTTGTTCAGTTCAATTGGAAAAAACAATGCTTAATGGACTTTGAATCCTGAGTCACTGGTGATAGAATTAGATAGTTTTCAGATTTATTTAATTGCTGTCATATGCAGTTCTGTAATTTGTCATACCAGCTTATACCTGGTGCACTTTTCCTGTTTCCTTGAGCTGTGTGGTAAAACTGTGATCCAGGGCTCCTGCATGGTCTGCAGAGTGATCTGGTTCTGTCTCAACTGTAAAGCAACTGCCTGTCTTGGACCAGTGAAACTGTAATCTAGTCCTGGCCCCTCTCCTTTGCTCATGTTCACAGGTACTTTAGCAACCTCCCATAACCTCTGCTTTCCTGAATATTTGATGGCTGCTTTGTGCTCTTCCATGTCAGTTATGGTTCTGGCATAAATGCACAGGTTCCATTTGACAGAACCAAGTTTAGAGGAGGGGAAGGAAGCAAAAGGACATAGCCAAATGCAAAGTGACCTGTAGTGTTTAAAGCAAGGGATGCTGGAGGCAACAGAGGGAAATGTAGTCCTGATAAATGATTAATCTTTAAGACTAGAGAAAGGAGATAAACAAAACAGGCTCAAGATCATGTGTGGAAATAAAGCATGGTTTAAAGGAAATAACACAGGCTTGACTAATCTGTGATACACATTACACAAAAGCACATTTATTTTCTTATTTTCTTCTTTATCTCATGCTTGTGTTTGTTTGCCCCTACTCTTTTTGTCAGTAGATCATACATTTCTGTATTGAGGCAGATATCAAATTCCCAGACATACACGTTTTTGTGGGAATCTTACAACTCTGTTAAATCCTATGAAGAACTAATTTTGAAGCAATTTACCAGTACACCCCCTTTTCTCAGATGTTCTCCCTTCTTCTCCACTGGCAGTTTATTTCCTTATTAAAATGTATCAGAAACAATGATGGTTTCTTCTGTGTTCTGTGCTTCAGTATAACAATACAAATTCCCTTCATCAGCAAGCATAGTTTCTAATGTTTGCTTTTTACAGGGAGTGGCATAGCCAAGAAGGCTGGTGGTAAATAGCTTCTTGATCTGTCACAGGAAAATTCAAAGAAATCTAGCAGAGAAGGAGCAATGTGTGGGATTTCTTGAAGTATTTTCTCGATACAGCAGGAGAAGAAGTTTGAATAAATTCAACCAATAAACCAAGAGTGTATCCTCTTAATGTAGGTACTTATCAGAACCTTTAATTTATAAAATACTATGTATAGTTGAATGTTGCAACTGATATTGAAGCCAAACGTTTTAGTTAGTGACAGTATCAAAGATGGCATTTGAGATTGTAGGTGAAAAAACAAATTACTCAGTAGCTAGTAACTACACAGATTTGGATGAAGCTCCTGTAGAAGTCCTGAGGATGGACTTAACATGAGGACATGTATCCAGACTGAGTGGCACATACATAGGAGATTCTTTCAGGAAATGAGTCTTGTCACAAATTAAACAGATGATCTTATCAACTTTACAGTACTTACATGTTTATAGTCATTAGCACATAATAGTGTAGTAGGAAGACAGAATATTCTGTTCCCCTTTGACGTGTATATAAGTTCAAAGCTTCTTTTACCAGTTGTTACAGAGAATCTGATTCATTTATCAGGTTTATGCATTTGAGAGATATTTGTCAGAACTGATCTCATTGTACATCATTTGGTTAAGGTTGATTGCACATGTCAGATTAGAAAGAATGGTAAATACTCTTTTTAGATGAGTAACATTGATTGGTGGCATTTTCTCGTCTACATAGATTTATATGACCATGTTGTCCTGTCATCTAGGTTCAATCTAGGTTTTGTTTTCAATCCCCAATTTAGCTACCACCGCTGTTTGTAACAGCTCTGAAATGATGTGATTTGTCAGTGGCGATAGCCCACACTGATAACCAGAACACGCTGCTACATCTTACTCTGACTGATCTGAGAAACAGCTTTGCCCATTTATTCTTTCGCACAACGTAATAAACCGTCTCTGGGCTTCTGCTTTCAGGGCAGGTATTGAACAGCTGAAACCTTCACTAATTTACACAGTGGTTTATCTTTTCTCCAGTTGCCTTCAGGGGTAACTCAAGCAGCTGTACCATAAAATGTAAGGAGTTTGAGCATGCTGGTCTGTCACACAGCAGAATGACAGTGTATGCTTTGCCTTTAGTACTAGTCACAGTCAGAAGGTGATTGGGGCACTGTAACAAATACATGTACTTCATTAGTGTATGAAGAGAATGGTTTACCATCTTACAATACCCTAGATGTATTCCAGCCATTTCTAGGGAAATGGGCTAGAAAAATGGATTCTTCCCTCACACTTCTAAATGTTTACAATGTCTGAAAGTCTGTGCCAGCTTCTGAAGGGTGCCACGGGTGTGGAGGTACCTATCTGCCTAAATGTGTCTGTGTCAGATCAGCAAATAATGACATGCGCTGTGTTAAAAAAACATGGAGAAATGATAGAAAAGGACAATAATGATGCTGTAAAGCAGTCATGTGGTAACTCAGTCAAAGGGGTAAATGCCTGTGATACATTCAATTGAGAGGGACAGTATATGCAACACAGCTCATTTGACTTCAATTTTCCTCAAAGTGATCTTTCTGATCCAGTATCTACCAAAGGTAGATCTACCAAAGGTAACATCTATCAGAAATAGGCACTTTATTTGCCATCTTACCATGGTAGTTCTTCCGAGAGTTATTTGTCACCACCTTTTCATTCTTGTTGATTTACATATTCATGGCAGTTCCCGGGGTGAAGTTGGGATAAATTGTTACTGCCATATGTGTGAAGGGGAAAGTATATGTCTGCACTCCTTATTTTTCATTTCTCAGTTAGATGTGTGCTTTCTTCATGCAAAAGAAAGAAAACCTTAAGAACACATGCTTGTCTGTCTTTCAAACTCTGTAGAATTAGCTTGTCATGAAATGTAAAACTAATGTGTAGTTGTAAAAACCACTGCCAGCATTTTCCTCACTACTGGCTGATGGCTAAGAAGATTTAGAAATGAAAGGGGTTATTATAAAGTGATTACTGAATAGCTAGGTATGTCATTTTAAACAAGCAACTAAAAATCTGTATTGCAGATTTGGAATGTAATCTTGTTTGTATCATTCATACTTAAAATCTGATTTTGATTGTGGAGGAGTAATCATGTAATGTAGGTAATTTGACAAAAATATATCAAATGATGTTTTTCTTTCATTCCTTATTTAAATGTATTAGAATTTAAATGATTTACCATTGAGAGTATACCTATAAAGTGACAACATAAAAAAATATTAGATTCAATTTACATTGGTTCAGATTGAAATTTTGCTGTAAAGTGAAACATTCATATCAGCCTTCTCTTGAAAGAAAATACTATATAGAAACCAACACTTAAAAATGTTACTACCTTTAAAAGGATGTAATAGATTATTAAAAGGGTGTTATTGATGATTAGACCAATATATTTTGCGACTGTGAATGTCAGCCTGAAGACATAGGCCTCATGGAATATGTGTAGCCATGAACTGGAGAAGAGGTAAAAAGTTAAGGAAACTTCTTGTGTGATTTTATCACTCATTCATGTTTCTGTATCAAGTTCTTGTAATAATATATTACTAAAAGCTTAAATCCAGTGCCTGATCTGGTTTCAAGCAACAGCTACACTTATTTTTTGTAAGCAGTGAGCTGATGCCTTAGATATTTATTAGAATTTGCCTTCCATGAATCTTCTATAATTGGCTAAATATTATGGTTCTCTCCCAAGAGGTACTGTATCTTAGCTTGTGTTTCATCTAGAAATATCACAGAAAAAATTACCTTAGTAAAGAGGTGATACTAGTATTTAGGATCCTTCCTGGAAAAAGTAAACCTCTGCTATATCTCACATTTGAATTTGTGAAGTCAGTGAGGATTCAAGCTGGCTCATTCTAAGAACTTGGCCTATTCATTTTGTTGCTGTGAGCTGTAAGTCAGTATTTTATTGTTTTCTGAGCTCCCTCATTTTGGAACTAACCTCTTTTGGCCACAAAGTACAGTGAAAAAAAAAGGTACTTTTCAGTGCTATGTTCTAATGGGTTAAAAATGAGGCTGAGAATTGGGATTTCATGGCTTTTGCTGATTCACTGCAACCCTCAGCAAGTAATTAATTTCTTTTGAGTTTCAGTTTCTTTGGATATGAACTAGGAGAACATGCTTTTGTCATACCTGATATAGATACATAAGGTTTAACTTACACAGCACTCAAAATATATAATAAAATCAGTGGAAGCATGGTCTTGCATCTGGTTCCACGCTGAAGAATGGTGTTAGGTGTAATCTTCCGGGCAGCAGGGTAGTTTGGGAGATGCTGGCTTTTCTCTTTCACCCGGTAGCTTGTTGGCATCTCGACCAGGAAATAGAGGCTGAGTATGAGCACATGCTCTAAATGTGAATCTTCCAGTTCTCAGATGATGGGAAGTGGTTTAGTCCAGAGAAGGCACTTTCTGTAGTGGGGGGCCCTGGGATTTTTTTTTTTGCCTCAGTCTAGTCCTATTGATACTTTCTGTCCATTGTGACACTGTGATAGTCAAGGTTCAAGTCAACATGATAGTCAAGGTTCTGGGGGAAATGTGTGCAGGAGCTTTATTCCTGCTTTTCAATGCTCTTAAGTCTGCAATAATGGGGAAGGGTGCAGAGGGATCCCTGCAGGCTACTGCTCAAAGCAGTAGTATGCTAACTTTAGGGTATATACATCCTTCTGTTCATCTTCTTTCGCTGGCATTGTGACTTGGAAGTCAAATTAATTTAATTGAAAAAATGTAATTTAAAAGAAGACAATCTTTTTTAAAATAATACAATTAAAAGGAAGCCGTTTTGCCAGAATTTGTGCAAACATTCATAGTGTAGTTTTCAGCACATTTTATATCTATGAAAACTGGATTATTCCTTCCTCTGTGGCATTGCAGGTGACTACCATTTCAGTTTCTCTGTCTCATAGTTCTTTCTTTCATTAGTGCTGAAACTCTGCAGGTCTTGCATCCCAACATTTTTTAAAGTGTCAGGGAGTACGTTTAGAAGACTGATAGAAGTGCTGCTTTTCTGTGGGAGGCATCTGGTTTTGCAGAAGTAGGAATGCATTCTTTTGGAAATGTTATTAGTTAGTAATATGAAATATTGGTAAGAATTTTAAATACCATAATTTGGAGTCTTTCCAGGAGATGCTGGGTATCTTCTGTGGTCTTTTCACATTTACCTAAATAGCCTTAGTAACTGTTGCTATCAATTTCCATAGCTGCTCCATGACAGGAAGCAGAGATATTTCATATGACACCAGTATTTCACTAATTTACAATTATTCTTTGCTGGTTTTCAACATTTTTGGTTGTTTCCTGAACATGCTGTGTTCTTAGATGAGTAGGATGACCAGCCTCTAATGTGCTGCTCTTAACTCAAAGGTTGTTTCTGGATCTTCAACAGTTTTGTGCGCACTGGCAGCTTAGTCTTTGTTTTCACTTTAGAATAGTGGGACTCAGCAGTACAATCGCACCACCATCATCATATTAGGTTTTTGATTCTCTTCATGAGTCATTTGTCCCTTTGTTTCTTTGTTTGCCTTCTTTTTGTTTGATTCCTTTCTTTTATAACCCAAATAATGGACAGTATGAAAAATCATGTGGGTAAAGTATTCCTTTTCTTCCTCTAATCCTAACTACAAAGCAGTTCTTTATATTAACAATCTGACTGAAATAAAAATATGTCAAAAAACTGTGAAATTGCACCACCCAAAATCTTGCCCATTGTTTCTTTCCTCAACTGCATTCTGCAGTTTTAGGCGAACTGGAATTCGAAAAAAACATGATCTGTTATCAGATCAGATAAATCACTTTTTTTTTTGAGCAAAGAAAGGCTCTTTTTGAACTTCAATCTGTTGTTGAAGAACTCAGATAAAGAATAATTACAGTATAAAAATCACTCCATCGCAGTTGAATGTGATCTTTTACAAAACTCTCTTACCAAGTTTGCAAACAACCTCAAATTGTTAGTAGTCATGTGTAGATTAGATTTCAAATCAAATAAGGACAAGCCAAACAAGTAAATTATTTTACCTGTATTCTTGTTTGCGTTGACTATAGATGTATACAAATGTGGAGATCTGTTTTCTAGAAACAAACCAAATATTGTTACTTTGATAGCAGCTGGCTCACAAGCCATGTTTTCTGTTCCTCTGTAGGTGGTCTCCATCACTGTAGCGTGCAAGTTCCTTGCAGGCATTTATGAAATAGTGTGTGACACCATCAGATACTGATGCTAGAGTCCTGTGGCTCCCACTTCACTCAGAGGGAATTGATGTGAAAAGATGTTAAGTGATTTGAACAAGACTGCTTAGGCAATCTGTGAAGCAGTCTTTACATTTAATTATCATTATTAACTATTGTGTTTTAAAAAGCTGTTTTGTGGATAATAACTTAAATATTCAGTTTTCATCTTAAATTTGTTTATTTTCTTGTTCTATCTATCCCTTACTTCCTGTGAAAGGACAGTAGAGTCCAATCTGGACTCTATTCCAAGTCCAAGAGTTGTTGTGTAGATAAACTCCACTAATAGTTTTCATAGACAAGAAATAAATTTTTAATTCCTATTGTTAGGTGCCTTTCAAATCTAGCACATACCAGATGTCTGCAGCTACTGGAGTGCCATGAAGTGGCAGAAAATCACCATGCCATTCCTTTCTTGTTCTTAATTCAGTAGGTCTGTGCAGTCTTTGATGAAAAGACAAAACTTCCAGTCCTGAGTTTTCATTCTAAACCCAGGTTTTGATGATCAACGACAGGATGCTAAAAATACACCTAAATGTCTCTGTGGTTTTGAAATTGAGTTTCTGAAAAAGCATTGTACCTGTGGTAAAAGGTATAGTGTGAAGTTCCAGAGAAATGAGCTGTGAATTGCAGCTGTGATGGAAATTGATCCTGTCTGTCATTCCGTGCTCCATATTCTCAGGAAAACAGAGTGGAGCAGAAAAGGAGCCAAGATCACCGATTAAATGGGATGCTAAAGTGCCAGGGGCTAGAACCGGGCTTGCTGGTCCCTCAGGTCAGAGCTGCAACTGTCAGAATTCACTGCCTGATTCCCTGCTGAAGCTGGCAGAAGGAGAGCAGTAGGAAAAATGCTGCAGGCACCAGCAGGGGAATGGGTAAGAACTACCTGGCTAAGCTTCAGGCTTGACAGGCAGTGTGCTCCTTTGGGAGGAAAACCTCTTCTCTTACGAATTGGGAGGCCTCATTTTCCCCATTTGCCTCATGATTTGTGCCAGTAAGGCGTAAGAAAATAGCTGGAGTACTGAGGAGCAACAGGGGCTCAGTTCACTCGGAAAACTGCAGTGGGTGCAGAGATCTGGCTGTGTAACCTCTGCAGGTGGGCGTTTACCAAGTAAGGAGGAGGCAAGGGCTCAGCAAATAGCTGTCGTGCTGTGAAGTACGTATGTTGTAATGCAGTCAGTATGGTGTGTTAAGCTCCTTATTCTTTTTCTGCTCTAAAAGGTGTGATTTCAGCTGTGATCAGCATTGTGAAATGACACCTCTCTGTGTAGCTGTCACCTACCTTACATGGTGCAAGGTACGAAGAGCAGACCATGGCTGGGATGACAGCCTTCCGCTACCGCAGGGAGAGTTAGCGCAAGTTTCATGAGCACAAAAGCAGCATCTCTGAGGGATGCCTACTTTTTCACTCAAAGTTGGGAACTCACCATGGGAAAGTGATAAATCCTGTAGAAAATAAAATCAACTATATGAAGTCATCATGCTGTAATAATTAATTCAGCTTTCCCTTTTAAATCATAGTAATTAGCTGTCATTCTTTTAGTGCTGCTTAACAGTTTTCTTTCCCCAAGTATCCTGTGTCCTTGCTGGGGAAAAGCATATACCTTCCAGTGCATTGGAAGTGATGTACTGTGCTCTCAGAACCATATTGCATTAAAGATAGATAGATAGATAGATAGATAGATAGATAGATAGATAGATAGATAGATAGATAGATAGAAAATTAGAACTTGTTTTCTCATTGTTAGGGTGGTCAGACATTGGAATAGGTTGCCTAGAGGTGTTGGGAATGACCATCCCTAGAGGTGCTTAAGAGGCATCTGGATCTGGCACTGGGTGATGTAGTTTAGTAGTTTAGAGGTTACAGTGACAGTGCCATGTTGACAGGTGGACTTGATGATCTTAAAGATCTCTTCCAACCTTGGCGATTCTGTGATTCTATTCTGTGAAATATTTCCTCTGGTGTATACAGTGATACCTCCAGAGAAGTTCGGTGCTGACTTGATCAAATGGAAACTTCCTTTTCTATCTTTTGTTGCACTAACTGCTATTTTTCAGGGCTGTTTTGAGCCACATGGCTTTTTTTAATCCCAAAATTTTGTTGTTGCCGTAGCCTTTTTTTTTCTGGTTTAAAGTAGCACTGTTAAAATCCTCATTAATGACAGGGTTCATTAGGGCCCTATTAGTTGCATAATCTCTGAATGAATGGTAGGAAAAACAGATAGGAGCTGTGTACCTATCTGATGCTATGGGTTACAGAATCAAGTCAGGAGCCAAAGCAACCAGGATATTCGCCTTGTCTGATGATGATGAGCTTTGTCCTGTGAATATCAAGGGAAGTTGTATTGTCTCCATCCCTACAATCTAAACTCTTTCTTCCCTTGTCTATTTTGTTGGAGGTGAAAATGTATCTGTCATTTCACAGATTTAACTTGAGGGCTAACTTGTACTTTTTATTAAGGTAACATGACATAAGAATACCTTCCTTCTGGGCAGAAATCTTGGATAGGTTTTGATCCAGATATTTTGTACAGCCACTCAATTTCAGTTTTAAAATGCTATGAATTAGTTTTATGTCTATAATAAAATGATTTCTCAGCTCCCCTGTGAATTTTCTGGTGTGCCCACTGTGGAACTATGCAGGCTGTTCCATATTCTTGCAGCCAGGAGCTTTTTTCAATTGTTTAATGTTGTATGTCAGGGTCACCTCAATTTTGTTGGTTTTCTATTTCTATTCAGCCCATTCAGATACAATTACAGTTACACAATGCCTCTCAAATGTCCTTTGCTATTCATCATCTCATCTAAAAGAAAAAATTCTTAGAAACGGAAATGAAATTAAAAAAAAAAAACAGGAAAATCATTTTCCGTGAAGTTTATGTCTGAACTACACAGAAGTAAATGTTTAGGAAGTTATGGAGTCTGTATGCCAGTCCTTGAGATTTGATTCATATTAATTTTAATTGTTGTACCAGTAGAAATGTGTCAAAGCCCCCAGATGCCAGAATTCTTACCTGAAATGCCTGAGCATGGAAGCAGATAAATGGCTTTGCAGCAATTTTATTCTTGGTGGGGACATTTTTACCTCTCAGTCAAGTCACTAGAAAGAAGACCGGAATTAGAAGTTGGTTTGTTTTGCCTTATTCTCACCAATTGCCAAATATTCTATACTGGTGATCAACATTGTATGACAGTGAAAATGAATTGTAAAAAATTTTAAAAAGCAGCTGGATGATTTGAAAGGGGGATAAAATACCCTGCTTTGTAGATGATAGAACAAGCAATTTCTTAACACCTTTTCTTCAAGGAGCTGAGATGAATAACATCTTTGAACAAATATTTCATGCATGCAGGGATTACATTAGAAAGTAAGAAGATGAAATCCTGTGTAAATTGTTTAGAACATTCCTAGTGAAGACATGTTGATTAACAAACATAAAAGGGGGAAGATGCATATTAATTTGTTTACGTGTAAGAGGCTTCTAACTCATTAAAAGTCTTCTAAGTGTTTAACTAGTGAAGCAATGGATAAAACCTGACATTGTCTTTAATCTTTTTGAGGACTCAAATATGAAAAAACACAGATTATTGCTAAATATGTATAATAGCTTTGTTAATGACAGTGTTTTGAAAATGTGGGGGGGTTTCAGCTCAGTGGTTCTGCTGTAATATGGTGAAAATTTTAATTCACTCTTCTATCACAATTGCTGTGACCAGTAGGATTGAAGAAAATCTAACTTCATCAACCACAGTCTTTGGTGCTTGTGTATAGATTTTGGTCGTTTTGATTGATTACTCATTTTCAACTGGGAGATCTCTGGAAAGGCACAGATGCAGGAGAATGTCCTGTTTATTTTGTATCTTTGCTAAACCACTACAACAAACTGAGGTATTTGCACTAGTAACAGCTAATGTTTTTGTGGGAAAAAACCCTATGGTCTATTTTAAAGAAATTGGAATATTAACGTAATGTCCTGGACAAATAGAGATTGAGTAATTGCATTCAGTCTAACTTAAAAAAAAAGAATAAGAAATAGCTGAAGAACCATCTAGCCTTTGCATAAACAGTCCTGCAAGAAAATTAACGTGTATTTGCAAGTTTTCTCTGAAATCACATTTTCTTTTTAGATACTTGTTCTGTGCAGGTTTTTGCTCTAAAAGTGTTAACACAAATAATTTGTGCAAAAGAAATTGGACATGCTTACTTTTTCCAAGCAACAGGTAAAAAAGTGTCATTTCAACTGTACCATGCAATTTGAGTCAAAGAATAAAAACTTTATTTAGTGTTTTGCTTGCTCTTCATTTTTCATCAAAGACACTTCTCACTCTTTTCTCCATTTTTCCCCATTTTTTCAGAGCCTATACTTCTATTATACTGTGATTCTGTAAAGCATTGGATTTCTGTTTCTGCTTATCTGTCATATTTGTAGAACTGTATAACCTCTTACTTGACACATCACTGTTGTAATATGAATAAGTAATCACAGCAGAATTATGTTGGTAATTTTGCAGATCCTATGCGTGGGCCACGAAGACTGGAGGTTGTGGAGATCAAATCTAGGCAGATCACAATTTGCTGGGAGCCATTTGGATATAATGTCACACGTTGCCATCGGTACAACCTCACAGTGCATTACCGCTACCAGGCTGGAGGACAGGAGCAAGTGAGAGAGGAAGTCAGCTGGGATACAGAAAGTTCACATCCCCAGCACACAATTACTAATCTATCACCATACACAAATGTCAGCATCAAATTAGTATTGATGAATCCTGAAGGACGGAAAGAAAGCCAAGAACTTGTAGTGCAAACTGATGAAGATGGTGAGTTGTTGTATTTACATATATATGGTACACGACCTGATAGCATAATTTTCTGTGTAAGTGCACATTCTGCTTTCACTAAAATTTGTAACAGATTTTCCACCAACTTCACCAATTTTAATAGAGCTCCATTATTACAGTGATCTTTCATATAACCTATAACATCCCACATAGTTTAATCATTTCATCATTAAACTTGTAACTTCTTATTGGTCTGTGTTCTGCCTCTCTAAAGTTCCAGTATCAGTTTGAAGAAATTTCAGGTGATTTTCAGCAGTATCCTCATGTAAGCTCCTCTACTGAGTGCTGTGCTCAGCACTAAATATTTGTTCTTGATTTGCAGTTTCAGTTTCTCTGTCTTTGGCTTTCTAACCACTGGACACTGTTAGTTGCTTATTCACACTATATTTCATATACAGGCATTTAAATATACAGATATTCCCTTCCTTTTAATAATTTTCAACTCAGATGGGGTTTTCATGTCTCTTTTTTTTAAACTTGGTTCATTTTGAGTAATAATAAATATAATAAGTAATAAATAATATAATTTGCTAATGTCTTTTCTGAAGCAGAGACAGCAGAATTGGGTAATGTGTCTCTTCACTGCTCTAATAATATTGCATGAAAAGGTTATACCATCCTCCCAAGTCTTCTGTGATATTATTTTGATTACACATGCAGAGAGTTTACTGGAGGTCTGTTAGCTACAATACCAAAATGGGACTTCCTTGTTGAATTGGTCATGCACCAGGAATCAGTTTCACCTTTCCAGAATACTCTGTGCTGATATATAGCCCCTTAGTTCCCTCTACAAGTGTACCTTAGTTTTTTTGACCTTGGTTTTGCTGTTTTAAACGCATACAGTTAAAAGGAACCTTATCAAATGACTGGCATTGCTTTACATAACAGATCTGCCCTCTTTCCATTTTTATCATCTGCAATCTGAACAGGAATGGATTTGTATTTTCTTCCAGATCAATGACAGATTTACTTTAAACATGTTGGAAATATTTCTAATAAAACCTGCGGCAATGATGAGCTCCTTTTATAATAAATACTTGAAATCTGTCATTTAAGCCTATTAAATTATTTAATACATGCTGTATTGGTTTTATGTAGTACTAATTTTTAATCAAAATATATGAGGGAATAAATTAAACAATTTAGGAATATATAGTTACTAATGCAACAGATTCAACAAGGCATAGCTAACAAAAAGAAATGTTTAATTAGAATTAATTGTGCTGTCATGCTCTAAATTTAATTCGGTTCAGTTGTAGGATGACAACACTAAAGCGCTTATTGTTGGGGATGTTTATGTGTTTTATCTAAAATTTCTTATTCCTGGCCCTCTGGAACTTCATTTTATTTCAGGACCTATTAAAAACTAACATCCATGTCTGAGAGAATACCTTGAAAAAAATTACAACTTCTTAGCATATGGTGTACATTCAGTGAGGTATGTAAGTCTGAATGTAAAACAACAGAGTATACTGACCCAAATAATCATCATCATTTTTCAAATCACACAATCGTGTTTGTTGCAAGGGACTTTGAGAGCTCATTTAGTCCAACCTTCTGCTCAGAAAAGATCAAGTGATAGCAGATTGCTCAAGGCCTTGTACAGTAGAATTTGAGTACATCTCTAGGTGACCTCTGCCAGTGTTTGAACCCCTCTTTGTGGCTCAGCTGCTCAGAGTTTGTGACCTTCAGATAATTTGAGAGGTTACCATAGTGATTTTGCTCTACTTCCAGCCTATTTACACTGTATTACATTCCTCTTCCTTTACACATAAATCATGAACCTCATGATTCCAAATGAGTTTTGCCAGTTCTCTCCTATTTGGAAACAAGGTTTGGTGCCCAGAATTAAGGTTGCCCTAAAGGTGTCATTTTATTGGTGCACACAGCGCTGGTAAGCCAGTTCAGAAACCATCACCTGTGTCCTTGGAGCATCCACTTAGTGGAGCAAAGAACTCTGTGGAGAGCTATGGAGAGGTGACAACAAAGTTTTAAACCTTGTAAACTCCAATACCAACAGCAGAGAACAGTAGGAAGTTCTACCAGAAGTGTAGAGGAAGTTCTGTACCAGAAGTGTCAACAAGAAGGAGTCACCAAATGCCTTGCTTGCAGATCTTTCTCTTCTTTAACTGTTTGGGTAAATTTCAGTAAGGGATCTGAGAAACTTCAACTACTGCAGCAAGGGGCTTTCATCTTTTTTCTGTGGGAAATGTTACATGTATCTTTTTATTGGATTTTCACATGGAGTTTGTGGAAAAGTGCTAACGCCTTGATGCCTGTTGCTTCGCAACAGTCCTCTGTTCATTTTTCAGGATTTTTTTTTCACATTACTTTGCCAGTGCTGTTACAAAATAAAATCCCAGATACAAGTCCATGTGCTGTTTACACGTCTCCTCTGAAAATTGCATTGTCATGGGGATAAGGCAATGGTTGCAGAGCAAACGGGCAACACAAGTAGATACCTGAGAGCAGTTGACAAAACTTGCATCAGAACCTTCTGACATCCCTGATTCTTCACAGGTCTTTCTTCCACATTAAGAGACTTAAAGGAAAATTAATAATGTCAGAGTTTTAGTTTAACTGTTTCACACTTTCCTTATGTCCATCCTGTTGTAGGTCTTCAGCCCTAATGTGAGCGTTGCTGTTCTATGCAATATGTGGCTCGTCTTTCCAAGATAACTCTTCTAGTTCAGTCTCTGAAACTATACCTTGTTATTTCAGTGCCTGTCCCTTTTCATATATGAATGTTTAATATGTTTTCCACTTCCAGAAGTAACGCTCTTGATAAGTAGGTATCACAATTAGATTTTATTTGCAAAAATTTCTGTTTGAGATATCCCCTAGTTCCTCATATAAAGCTGATTTGTCCTTTTTTTTAATTATCAATAGAGGTTTGCAGGAAATTTGTGGTGCTTATTAATTCGTACTTACACTGAAGGTGACACATAATCGCACTGTCTTGTTAAATAAATCATTCCCCTCCTGAGCTACCCTGGCCTTTGCTTCAGTCTTTGGGGAAATTATAGTGGGATGGTTTTTATGCCTCAGCAGTACAAATATTTAAACAGATCATGTCCGTCTGAAATTTTCCTTAAAACCACTTTGTTGTTTTTTTTTTTTTCCCAATCTTTTAGTCCCGAGTGCTGTGCCACTTGAATCCATTCAAGGGAGTACTTTTGAAGAGAAGATTTTTCTTCAGTGGAGAGAGCCAGCACAAACATATGGTGTGATTACTTTGTATGAGGTATCTAGAAATTTGCCACATTTTATGTCTAGTTTTGTTTTTCCAAAATGCATAATCGTAAGAAAATTAATATGTTTTTACAGTTTATGTAAAATTAACTTCATTTTAAAAACAGTAACCATTTAAAAGTAAATACAATGTAGAAGTAAATTACGCAGGACCCAGAATGTCCTTGAGTTACCAGCTTTAAGAAAACTGATAACATGATACAACATTCTATCTAGTACTCTAGATCAAATATTTAAAAGATTGAAAGACAGATCTTAGCAAATTCATTAAAAAATAAGAGACATAAGACAGCAGTTGTGGTCAACATCACATTTAGGTAGGAGTCATTACAGGAAGTTTACTCTAATAGAAACAAGCAGGCATAATTTTAAAAAATCTTATTTTTTTAAATGCAAATTCAAAAAATTTGTATGTTGTTAGATGTCTAAAAATTACTGCTTTTCTTCATGTGGAACCTTTGCCTGAATACCTCTTAGGAAAATTGACAAAAGACTGCACAGATTAAACTGTCAGACAGTAATCACTGTTAAGCTTCTTACCTGACCTTACTACAAAATTGGTATTGAAATGCTTTGTTTAAAAAAAACCCCACCTAAATGAGATACGGTGTAAAAGAATAGTTAAATTGAATGGTAACCTATTGATACTGTTTTGAAAACGACTTTATTGTAAGAGGATAAAGTGTTATGAAAAAGTATTAATTGATTTTTTGTTAAGCTAACAACTTTCTAGCTAGTTTGACAGTTGCCTTTATTCAGGAATCAGAATGGCCTAGTTAAGTGTTAATGTTGTTACTGTTGCTAGGTTTATGTACATAGAAACACACAGTGGTATATCCCATTTCTACTGAGGAACATCCCTGCGTGTCTAATTCCATTGCTGAGGAGTACACCCACTGTACCCAGGCAGTTCATCCTTAAATGTATGCACACACATAACTCCATTGGTGTATTGGGACAGGTGTATTGAGAGATGTATTCACAGCTTGACCTGAGTTCTGCAGGATCCATGGAAGAACTTACTTCGCTGTGGAACATCAGCCACTTAGCTATCTAATAACTAAACACTGCAAAAATTTTGTAAGAATCTAACACAGGCGGCAGAATCTGTATTTAAAACCTAGTTGTGGTGGTAGTTGACTAACCTGTGTTTTAAAATCTATTAAAAAAAGTTATGACCCACAAGCCAACATAACAGCACTTAGCATGAGGTACGGAGATTCATGTGAGCAGTATGTTACCTTAATTTCTTTACTGATAAAAAGTTCAGACAGTTGGTAGTTTAATCTTCTGTCATCTGTTAGAATTAGAAGGGATAGTTGGGTGCTTTTTAAGGTGCTTTGAGTTCAGTTTATGGATGAGGATTTGTAGAGGATATGCCTATATCTACTGAAATAAGGTTGGGGTTTATCTAAATGGTATGAAAGTTTTTATTACTAATTTTCAGCACTTCATTGATGTTATATTAGATGGCTCATATAAAAATCAATTTTCATTAAGTCAGCAGTTTTAGGAAATTGCAAGTGTTTAAGGTATGTAACACCAACATTTGGATGTGTCTATGTACTGTATTATGGGTCTTCTTAATTAAGGTGATATTGAATAAGTATAGCAAAAAAGAATGTCAATTACCACTTTTAATAATAAGGGGTTTGGAATTATTTGCGTAAAAATGAAACTTTAAAAGCAAAGAGCAGGGGTGAATAATTTTCACTTTTCTAATTTTTTAAATGTCTTTCATATTTTTAAATTCTCATTACAGTGCACAGAAATCAGTAATTAATAGAAGAAGTCTGGATCAAGTTTTACTGTGAACTTACATTAACATTTCTAATGAAAACTAAAAATACTGTATGAATCAAGGAAGGAACTGAGGATACAATATACACCCTGCATATATTACTTAACATTTATCTTTTCTTTCCTCCAAATGAGAATCTGACCTAGGTACAATATAATAACCTGAAAAAATCCAAATTAGCAATTGTAATAGCTAAGCTTCAGACTAAAATAGAAGCTTTACCCAATTTCTGAAAAATTTGCCTTAAGCTGCCCTTATCATTTTTTACAGATTACCTTATTCAGGGCAAAGTGTAATTACAGTGAAGTCAGCTGGAACTTGGGGTTTACACCCCGTCTTATTTACTTGTCAATTTTTACCTGTTTGTTTTGGTTTTGTTACTGGTGCTGATCAAAACCAACAAGTAAGATGAATTCAAAATGTGACGCTGTTAAAGCCAGCATCTTGAAGGAATTAACGTAAGCCTGAACCTATCCTTTAGAGTTGTAATCCAGCTGCCTCTAAGTCTCTGTATCTATAAAAGTAATAACTCAGACGAGTTACGACTCAGTCCTGTGCCTCTTCGTGGGATTCGGGTTTTGAAGAGTGTAAGAGAGTAAGATAGCTTATCATAAAATGTCTGACAGCGCATACATCAGAAGGGTTTACTGGATAAAGATGCAATCTCTGTCCATCTGCTCAAGGCAGTTTATAGCTTTCTTATTCTTTTGCAGATCACCTACAAAGCAGTCAGTTCCTTTGACCCAGAAATAGATTTATCCAATCAAAGTGGACGAGTCTCAAAGCTAGGAAATGAAACGCACTATCTCTTTTTTGGACTGTATCCTGGCACTACCTACTCTTTTACCATCAGAGCCAGCACAGCTAAAGGCTTCGGACCTCCAATAACAAATCAGTTCACAACTAAAATATCAGGTACTTGATCAAAGAATATTATCATTTCCTTATGATAATGAGTTGGGTGATTCTTTTCTTGTTTACTTCTTTAGAATTTAACAAGCAGCAAATTGAAAAAGGGAAGAACACGTTCATCCCCGTAGATGTCAAAGTGACATATATTACCATATCTGAAGAACTTCCAAGTGCTTAGATATTAGCTAGTATTTTGAAATTCCTGTTCACAACTGTAACATATCACTCGAGAAACCCCTGTGAATTATGTGTTTGCAGCCAGTGCCAGCTGCAGTTGCAACATTTAGCATAGGGTTTTTTTGGATCTGAAGATGAGGGTTTCATTCAGAGCTTAGTCAGCCTTGACGTGATTCTAAATTAGTACAGTAACAGTGCTGGAAAATCTCCTTAATGAGCCATGAACAATCGAGAGTAGAGCAGAGATGCTGTTCGTGTAGAGCTCACTTAGAAACTGTAGTTGGCTGCCAGGCTGCCTGTGTTCCTGACAGGCGTGGGGACTGAAGTGGATGTGAAACTGTATTAGCCGAGAACATCAGGACTACTGGTTTTCAGATAACAGCAGCATGACTCTGTCGCTTCTGCAGATCCTTGACCAATATTTCAAGCCCTCCCTTGAGGCAGAAGAAAATTCATTGAGGGGATGGAATGTTGTTACATCCTCCAGAATGCTTATGTAATTGATGACAAAATGTTTTGCAAAGTTACAGTTGAAGTCCCTTTATTCTTCACTTCTCTACAGTCTGCTTCAGAATTAAACTGGCAGTTTGATGATAAGTTGGTCCCTTGATAATATTTACAGAAAATTGCCTTACCTCTTTGTGGTCAACTGTGCTTTCCAGCAAGCATTTGTGTACAAAATCTTCTCTTCTACTCTCATTTTATGTACTTCTTCCCCTCCCACCCCTCATTTTCTGCCCTCACTGGAATGAAAAAAACTGACACATGTCAATCAGAAATAAAATTATTTCTTCTATATTATTGTAAGAAAGGGCAGTTAATGCAAGGTGGAAATTATTGCCAGTGCAGGTGTTTGTAGAGAAACAAAAATGTTGTTAGTTTTCAGGTTAGACAATTAACTCTGTATGGAACATGAAACATAATCAACACTGATCAGTAAAGATGGAGTTTTCATCCCCTTTCCTATACCGAGCAGAAATTTTCTCTGTCAAAAAACAATTTCTGACACAGCAAAACTTTATATGAGTTAGGATGATGAGACCACCCCTTAATAGAATGAGGAATGGGGACTTGAGTACAGATGAGAATCTGAACATTTGGGAATAGTACTGGACCTTGAATTGTTGTTTTCTAAAATGATAGTATGACCAACAAAAATTCACTAGTGGGAACAGGCATTGCAGGCATGCTTGAGGGTGAGGCCAACCTCCAAGTCTCCATGTGGCGAGGTTCTGCGAACTGTCTGGTCTGCACCACACTCTCAGTGCTTCCTCTTAGTTACTGTACTAACAAGGAATGTTCATGCCTTGTCCACAGGTAGTTAAAACCAATCTCTGATGAATTTAAAATAGAAGCAAAATGTGTGTATTTTTTAATGTACTTGAAAAGTCACGACTGGCATTTTAGCTGTCGAATATGGAGCCCTCTTTGCAGTGCTATTGGCTGTGATCTTATTGTCTCACTGGAAAGCTTTGAGGCTCTTTCATGTGGCCAGTGCTCTCCAGTTTGGACAGATGTGGAACAGAACTTCTGAGCGTTTCTGGATGAAAGTTTCACTATTTTTTGGAACAGATTAGGTGCAATTTGATCAATTTCTGCATTTTACTTTGTCTAATTCTAGACTGCATTTTATTCTAAATAACAATCTCTTAATTTCCTAAGTGTTTTGAATAGTACTCTTATATACTGTAAATAGTTGTTGTGTTTTATTTTAATATTATGTTAATATTTCCTGTTCTCTCTGCTTGTTGGTTAGTTCCTTCTTTACGTCTAGGCAGTGTGGAGGAGGAAGATTCCTAATTTAGACAGGGAAAAACGGAGAAGAGAAAAAGTAGCCAGGACTAAAGGTTATGACTGGGAGAACCACAGCTCTTCCTGGGACAGGAAGATAGTTTTGGTCTTTGTAGGGACACTAAAATTAGTAAAGAGAGCTAGTAGGGACTTAGGAGTCATAAATTAGGAAAATCAAAAGACTTGTTAAGGTATGGGCAGGAGACTAAGGACAAGACATGACAGAGCATTCAAAAAATGTTCAGAGCTCATACAGCTTCTTGGAGATACAGTTCCTATCTGTCCTTGTTTTCAGGATGGTCAGGTTGAGAATGGGACTTTATATGAACAAGTTCTGGATATTCAAAGCTGCAAAAAAAAGAACCTTTAAAGTAGTGTGTAATAGTATGACTTTAGTGGGTGCCCAAATTACTTAAAATGATTAGTCTAAATGTTAGTGCCTTATATCCAGGATTGTAAACAGAATAAAACCCTCTGAGCTTACAAGGAGGTTTTTGAAGATTAATTTTTTATTTGTGAAATATTTCAAAACTGATGAATAGCAATGCAAAGCAGTGGAGATTTTAATGTTTTCACAGCAGACTGAGGAGTTGCAGAGCACAGTGCAATCTGTAATGCAATCCTTACTTGGATATGTAGGGCACTATGGATAAAGAGAGAGAATGTCATTTACCTTTCAAGTAGATGCAGATACTACTGGGAAAATGAAAATTATTCTAAAATACACTTGATAATAATTTGCTAGAGGTTCATATTACCTGTAGGTGAAGCATAATGCACTCTATTGGTATGGTACATGCAAAGCATCCAGTAAGATGAAACTATATGAATTGAGAAGAACTAAATGGATCTTTGAAAGAATCTTCT
This sequence comes from Aphelocoma coerulescens, assembly GCF_041296385.1. NCBI lineage: Eukaryota > Metazoa > Chordata > Aves > Passeriformes > Corvidae > Aphelocoma > Aphelocoma coerulescens. The sequence continues at coordinate 115,555,005 of NC_091015.1, read as the reverse complement.
AAGGAAAAGATCTTACCCACCAAATGTATTTTCCATTTTAAATGAGAATTAGTTTAGGGAAGTTAATTGCCCTGCATTATTCCTGCAGTCAGAAGAGACCATTGCAATCACCACTTTTTGCTTCTATAGCCTTTAAATCGGTTAATTGTGCATCTTCATTAACAACTGAACAATAAGGATGCGGCAGCCTGTCAAATAACCAATTAACTGAGTAGCCTTCTCTCCAATGTAATGATACAAATGTGAGTAGATGATAGCACTGAAGAAAGTAGGAACAGTAAAAGGCAATAACTGAGGCATCATTTGTTTTAATCATAACTGTAAATCTTTAATGAAGACACAGTTTGCCAAAGTGCTGAGTGAGGCTTCAAACTAAGATGAACTCTTATCTTGGTGGACAATAGACACAGACAGTTATAGCACTAGTTAAAATTCCAGGAGAAACAGATTCTGAGAATGCATCCTGATACAACTGACATACTGAGAAAGCTGGGCTCAATTTCAAAATCTATAGTCACTTCAGCATGCACATTTCCAGATGCTGTTCTTAAGATAACTTTTCATTTCCAAGTCATGGATTCTCAATAGTTTCTGCAAACTTACACTAGTATCTGTTTCCTGTCTTGAAATTGGCAGTGAGCTGGTATTTCTTTATTTGGGATTTGTTCTTTATTTTTTTTCCTGAAGTTATTTAACAGTTGTCTCATGCTTGCATTGTAACAGAAAGCGTCTTAGACTTAGACTAGTAGTATATGGTCTTTGTATTTGAAGAAGCTTTTAAAATTGCATATGCAAATAAAGATACAGCTCTTGGAAGAAGAAATACAGGAATAATGATTTATTTGCCTCTTTTCTTTTCTTATTCTAGCACCCTCTATGCCACCATATGAACTTGAAACACCTTTGAATCAAACTGACAGCACTGTGACAGTCTTGCTGAAACCTGCACAGAGCAGAGGCGCTCCTGTCAGGTACTGGGGGAAAAAAATCTTTATAAAATTAAAAAACAAATTGATTGATTTCTTGAGCGTATTTTCTGGGGATTTTCTACACAGCAATCAGTGTCTAAATTCATGTCTGTATTAGCTCTAATTAAATTAAATAACTGAAGAAAATGAAAGTGCTTTGATGTTGAGTGTTCATGTATTGTTTAAAGGATTTGATCCAGATGCAAGTGGTTTGTTCTTTGAAGATAAGGAACAAAGCCATAGTTCTGTTGTGTGGGTGGCTTCTTTAAGGTAATTGCTTACTACAGTGTTATAAGTTCAAGGGCATATCACATTTTTTATGCTGAGCTACTGTCTTTAATATTCAGTCTTCTTGTTTACTCCACAGATTTAAGATAGTCAACTCTTAGTAAGTTAGCCAATTTAAACAGTATGTACTGTAACATTCATGAAGTGTTTACATTATTTGACCATGATAGCAGAAATAATAGTTTAAAAAATCAGCCTGGAAAATCAGTATCTTGGATTCTTTAGTGTTATATAGTATCTGTTAATGAATTTCCAGTTTTCAGAGGTTTATCTCCCTGCCAGATACATGGTACTATGTAAGTTTTTCATTGATTAGAATAAAAGATGCCTGATTTTCAGTGAAGAAGACAGAGAAACAGTTAGATTATTTTAAATGAGAACCAGTAATGAGCTCAATACTCTGAATAAACAAAAAACAAAGATGAGAGAAAGATTTTTCAGAGCTGTAAGATGTTTTTCCTTTTGTCTAATTGTGTATCCTCCTTAATACTTCCATTACTGTAGGAAGAGTTTCCATCTATACTGAGTGGCTATCAAATATTTTCATCCTGATGCTGAAGTTTGTGATCATTTCTGTTTGGGAAATACAGATCTGGTGTGCTCATACATGCATGAATGAAAATAAATGTTTCTTGGGTTTGTTCAGAATATTCATACAATTCATATAATTAGGGGTTTTTCCTATTAGTTATATATATTATATGTACATAGGTCTGCATTTTGGAAATGCTATCCAATCATTCATTCAGACAGCTTTTTAAAAAGAAAATCTAGCACATCACAGAAGTCTGAACCATCTGAGAAAAAAAGCAGGAAACTTTAGAGCACATTTAATGAAACTGATTTAGCAGGTTAGTTTAAAAGCAGAATTATTTGATATTTGTCTGACTTTATCTCACAAAGCTATAGTGTAGTCCTTCTGAATCCAAGCATCTGGATGAAAATGATACAAGTTGGAGTCATTGTTTAAACATGAATGTATTAGGCTATTAATAAAAAAATGGTTTCAGTCCTTTTATCTACATCATGAACTAAAGATGATTGGCTCCTATACAGTAGTGACATATCAGAAACTTCACTGACAATAGAAGGGAGCTCGTTAGGAGATGAAAGTCTGCCAAATAAGTGTTTGAGTGGTTAGGGAAATAAGAGGAGAGATTTAAAGTGACGTGAAGCTATAGAACTGACAGATGAACACACAGCAGCAAATTTACCGAGGTCCTTTGCAACAGGTCTTAAAATAAAATGAATGCTGACTGCAAACTTAGAGTGTAAATGCTGAGTGAGGCAGAGTGAAAATGAAAGTAAGAATTTCTTAATACTTCTAACATTTTATAGTACATTCCACTTGCAAGCACACTGCTTGCAAGACACATTCTGCATATGGATTTTATCATCTTAATCTGTATTCATTGGGTGTTAAAAGTTTAGTCATACTTCATTTATCCACACCACTAGGCAAGAAGCCTTGTCTATTGATTCTGCTACAGCTACTGGCTTGGTTAATGCAGATATTTGAAACTGCACTAAACTTGCAGTGTAAATGACTGTTGTTGTTTTATTGATCTACACATCAGCCATGACACATAAAATTCGTCAATTCCTGAGATGGAGAAGGAGAGCACAAATTCTGTCATTCAAGTCAACAAAGCTGATACCTGAGGTCATTCTGAAGTCCAGCTTTTTTTCCTGTGGTTAAATTCTTTTTCTCTTCTTAAATAAGAAAAACCTTTTTATTTTATGCCACTTAGAATCTGCACACAACGAGCACAACATCAAAGGAGAGAAGGCATAACGCTGATTGTTTAAATATTGATTCAAAAAACAGACTATATAGAAATGTTCAGAAAACTCTGTTTACAGTGATAAAGTACATATTAATCTTGAAGGCCAAATGGCACTCCACGTTGTTTTAGAATTCATAAGACTGGACATGATTGAAATGTATTTTGTTAGATATTTAATACAACAAATACTGTTTGTTTTGTCTCCAATTTCAGGTCCAGCATGTTTTATGGCTGTTGCTGTCTTTGTTTCAAGGAGATTATTTTGGAATTATATATACTTAAAGCAGTAATGCATTCAGTAGTGATGAATGTATGCACTTCTTTAACAGCTGGCTAAGCCATTTTGATTTTTAGAATGATTGTAATTTGCAAGGCTTAAATGAAACAAAAAATGTTTAATTTAAGATGATCACTCTGTGGAAATTGTGTAATATGGGTCTTATTGTGGATATTCTCTTTTTTCAGATATTTCAATTTAGGAGTAAAGTTTTGAAGAATTTACATAAAAAGCATACAAATGCAAATATTTTTTCTATGAGGGCCCTTCAACATTTGTTGAGGGGGGACTCACTCTTCCAAGGTAATACCATTTGTGTATTTTACTTCTTCAGGGCAAGTTAGCCTAAATTTTAGAAGACTCTGGGGCCAAATTTTTTGCAAATGTTTCAATTGGTCAGTGCCATATACTTAACTAAGGAATGCTAATTTATTGCACAGATCTGGCTCATACACAGGAAAGAGAACTGTAACGCTCGGTTACTGCCTGCATTTAGTGATATTTATACATTCATCTGAGTTAGAAAGAACTTTAGGTTGTCACATTCCATTATAAAAGGTTCTTGTGATCTTCCCCTGAAAAACATTTTCTTGCAAGGTTTTAGCTTCAGCAGGAGAAGCAAGTTTTCTTTCTTGCACCTATTTCTATTCACTCTTGCTATGATTAAGGTCAAGTGGTGTTTCCACTTCTTTTATCTGTTTACATAAGCAGCAAAATGTTGTCCCCATACCATCCTCTTCTTGCTATTCTGTGCCACATCCTCAAAAAGCTTTAATAGTAAGCATCCCAAAGATTTTGACTCAGATAACACTGGAATCACCTGGTGATAGCAAGCCTCTTTGAGGAGCAGACTGGGAAAGGAGCAAAATGAATAAGAAAGAAAGCAAGACCATCCAGGCTCTACTCTGCCTCATGAACTCTTTTTCGTATTACATTATTACAGAGTTTGGCTCAGCTGGATTTGCCCCATTAAACTCCTCTGGCCAGTTAATGGCCCATTCAGCCAGCCTTCTACTCTTACAGACACCACAGACATTCAGTACTTTCCTATTCCAGTCTGAAATGAAAAAAGAACAGGCTGACCAAATGTGTCAGCTAGCCAATCCCTGTGGATGCAGTACTTGGCATTTGGGACACCAGAGTACTTCCTGCTCTGACTGCTGTGAGTATGTGGGATCAGTCCAGCAGCATCTGGGGCTGCAAAGCTGAGACAGGATGAGAGGGAGAGAATTGCAGCAATTGCCAAGTAGTGTAATTTAAAAATATGTTAAACAAAACATGCAGAAGGAAGCAAATAAACTTTGACTGATGTGAGTTGAAAGCTAAGTGTTCTGAAGGTAATCTGTGTACTCTCCATGCTTGCCCTTTATCAGCTGTGTGCCCAACTTCTTCAACTTGCATAAATAAGAACTCTACTGGGAAAATAAAGCAAATATCTCCTTACTTGAAGTGCTTAATTTTGAAACATACTTTTAATCTCTCTACCTTGAAGAAGTAGCATTTATTGTACTTCAAAAGGCCATAATAAGATAGTACAACTTTGCAGTACAACTGGGAACTACCATAGAAATTTCGAACTACATGTTATCTAAAGCGATAAGCGCTCCTTTCACACTTTGTCAGAGGGACACATCATGAGGTGTTCAGATTGCCTAAATTTCACAGAAATGTACATTTCTTATTGGCCTAATCCAGACCTTTAAAGGTATCCTGTAAATACTTGGTTCATTGTCACAGCTGGAATGAAGGTTATCTGCACATGGTCCCTGGCATAGGAGCAGCATGATTCACAGGAAATTGAAATGGTGTAAAGAAACCTCCAATCTGACAGTCTTCCAGAAAAGCCACTGCCTACCTTTATTCTTGAAATGTACCGTCTTTACAAAAATGAATCACTTGGTCAGGAGATGAGCAGGTTTAGTTGTTCACTGGCAATCAAGAAATTGAAATAAAAACTAGCAAGCTAGCCAGGCTGTTTGGAAACACATGCAGATATCATGGGAACTCAGAAAGCAGCAGGATTCCAAACACTGAATAAAAACGTTTCAGGATATTTTCCATTGCTGTGAAAAGTCCATGAGACACTTGAATTGCTGTTGTGAGCACGTTGTAGCCACAGGCCTGGGCCTCAAAAGTTGCAATCCACTTCTCAAAGTTCCTGATATCTCAGTCTGAGTTTCTGTGTTGCATAGTAAGTGTGCAGTGTTAGTTACTGTGCATGAATTATGAAGGCAGGCATCATGAGTATAATTATAAATTCAGGATATGTGAAAAAATGAGTTTTGAAATGGGAGAATGCTGATTGGCAACCATAAGAGATGTTAGTGTTCTGTGTGGGCAAAAACATGACAAGAGCACATGCAAATAAAGACATTGCAATATCTGCTTTTTTAGCTATGTCCTCTCACAATTTCTGCTTTGCAGATTATGTAATGCTAGCATGTTATTGTAATTTCCTTCTATTCCCAGTGGCATTACATGGTAATGCAGTAATGAGAAAAAAGAAAATGCTATGTAGACACAGTTGAGGAGAGAAATATCAGAACTGTACATTAATCAGCAGAATTTGGAAAGCTTCCCAATAAAATGAAAAGTGAACTCTGGCCTTTCAAGAGCTCACAGATAAAACAGTCTGGATATTAGGTGGATTTGTAATAAAGAAATGGTTATGTTGAAATAATGTAACTATACATGTTCAAGTAGCATTACTAACTCACTAATATTCTGAAAAGCCATGTTCAAAATACAGCCTTTCAAAATACTGTGAAACTACAGGATCTAAAGAGCATGAAGGGAACTTACTGTCCATTCTTTAATTTGCTTGCTATGAGCATCCTTTCTATTGCTTAAGGGCCTGTAAACATAAAGGCCTGAACTGTGTGCTGTAGGGTCAGCTCTTTCCAAATCATAGTTTTACTACCTATAAGGCAGCCAGTAAACTTGTTTGAGGATGTCTGTGGTAGAGAAGGGATTGGGTTTTATTAATTCCCATAATTGTCACTTCTTTATAGCAACACGTGTAATTATTTACAGCAGAAGGGTCAATTTCTGTTTCATTGAGGGAACAGGACAGTAATTGCTTATGCTATAAAAATGCTGTAATTCTTTTTTGTTATGCAGTAGAACTTGTCCTTGGATTTTTTAGTGTGACTTGAGCTAAAATTTATGGTACCTTTTGCCTGGACATGCATGGTGCAGCTTCACATGTCCTGTTAGATTGTTCAGAAATTTCCATGGTACTTTTACTGTGACTTTTCACATAGTCCCTGAGTAAAATGAGTATTGATCCTTGATTTCTTTAAGTACTAATTTGTGTCACTGAGAACTCAGCACATAATGACATCTGTCATTTAGCAATTAATAGAAGTTTATCCATAATAAATAAAGCAATTTGAGAATAAGAAAATAGATTATTCCATATCTCTGAAGAGATTATATTTCAATTTCATAACTCACTAATACTTTCTCACAGGTTTTGGTTATAATTAATGACTTAAAAATTTGCTGCACTTTTAGGAGGCTCTGCTCTTTTTTTTGTATTAACCTTCCTTCTACATGCTGGCCTTAGTTAAGTTGCAGTGGAGACCATATCTTTGCAAAATTCCTTATGATAGTCTTCTCCATATTGCTTACCTCTCATTCTGACAGGATGATAGTCCAGTTCATCTGTACTATGTCTTTGTTAAGATCCTTTGGAACTCTGGGTTTTTCCAATCTCCCTCATGAAGGCTGAAGTCCAGCAACAATTCAACCAGTGAGTCATTAACTCTTGGAACTCACACCTGTTTTCCTGGCTCTGGACTGCCAACATAAGTCAGAATTGGTAAAACACATTTTTCTAAAATCTACTTACTAAAATGAACAGCCCAATCTGTGAGTATGCAAGGAACAGAATGGGGTCATTTTTTCACGATCCCTTTCAGAGGAATGTCTACTCAGTGCTCAGGTTAACATACTTGAGCTCAGACCATGAGTGTGCATATTTACCAGTGAAATTTGTATACCCAGTACCATTCTCTTGTACTGAGGCCAACAGGCTAAAACTAGTCCATATTCATACTGCAGAGCTCTCAGGCACCAGGACCCCTTAACAGATTGCCATTTGGGAATGGGCCCTGATTGATGTCTAGGAATTTTGGAGAGAGTGGTAGCTGGCTGGTGCCACAGCCCTGCTGGGGACCTTTCCAGTGATGTAACAGGGAGGACCGTGTTGCATAAATAGCTTAGATGGATTTTAAGCAGCTCAGTGTTAGCAAGTCTGAGCCACCTGTTCTCAAGTATCATTATGTTTCCAGTAAAGCAGCAGAGACCTCTAACTAGAAATACAAAGTTCCTGAAGCTCCTCTCAGGCAAACAAGAGACCTGAGGTCCATGTTCTTTTCTCACTGGACTTTCAGTGTGTTATAATTTAGATGGTATTTAAATAAAAACAGAAATAATGGAGAGAATAAAGAGAGTCTCCATTTGATTAGACAGGTTTCATCATGTACGCTCTCCTAGCTCTCTGGTTTTTCTTGTATTTGTGTTTTCATGTGAGGCCAGCTTCAGCAGGAGACCACAGTAATTCTGTACAGACGGGTGGGGTTTGGGAGCAGTGTGGTGAAAGCCTCTAAGGTTGAAAACAGTATTTAACCCCAGCCTTTGGTTTCTGCAAACCTGCTGGAGTTGTTAGATTGTTGTGGAAAAAGCTGGTATGACTGTCACAACTTTCCTGAGAGAGCTCAGACACTTGTATCTTAAGCAGATGTAGACCTATACAGTAAAACCCAAATAAAGTGCCTTTTATGTCTTTAAGTGTAAGTATCTGTTTCTGTCTGAGTATAGGAAGTTCCTCGATTAGGGCCATTGATCATCCCAAAGAGACAGTATGAGAGGTGCAATCCTACTTCATGTCAGAGTAGCCCTCTGAGGTTGTAAAGAGACGTGTTTCTCCCACTGAGTGCGTAGGGGGCTCAAATCTCCTTCTGGGTTCTTGCCTTGAGAGAAAGAGGTGTTTAATGTAGAGACCACAGTGAAAGAATTATGAACATGACTGGAAATTACTGCACTGAACGATTTTTGAAGGAGATACAGTTTAAACATATCCAAGTTCAAATGCAGAACCAGAGCATTCCTTGAAAATGTAGGAAAGACGTGCTGTTGCTCTGTGCTTACTGAAGTGTGCCAGGGATTTGTTTTCATTTTACTGTGTGCTGTGGAAGGATTGAAGAGGGAGTATGTGAGCCAGCTACATTTCCCCCAGTGGTTGTTGTACAGGATTATGTGGGGATGTACTTTGTGGAGACATTTTAAAGTAATTTTCTGACAGTGTGCATCACAGTTGGTTTGTAGCCACAGTGCTGAGTGACCCATTCTAAATTCCTGTAAAACTGTGGTTAGGAATTGTCAGACACATAAACCCATTGCTGTCTCTTGGAGCTTTCACTGTTGACCTTAATGTGTATTATGTACGTGCACTTCCCATATCCTTGTCTGTGTGAAATTAGATTTTCCACTGTAGCTTATCATCTTACCTCAGTTCTTTTGTTTTTGTGAAGGTTTGAATCCCATCAGTATTTTTACTCTCAAATTCTAGATGCCAAAGTGAGGTGTCCCAAGTGAAAAGTATGGTGTCACTTCTGGTCTTCATTCACCCATTGGACTAAATGAGCACTCAAGTCAATCTTGCAGGTCATACTGGAAGCCCTGTCTGCTTGGGCCCTGTTAGTGCTGAAGCCTTGGCAATATGGCACATCAGTCTTTCTGTTCTCTAGCTATGCCATATACTTGATATTTTTTGTGGTCCTCAAGATTCAGTTCCTTTTCTTTCGTAAGTATTTAAATTAACTGTGTATTTTTAAGTGGTTCATAAGAGCTCTAAATCAGAGACTGTGATATAAATACACATTCACTGTGCTGTATAGTGATGTACTAAATTATCAACTGAGAGGTGACTCAATGACATTCTGCCTGTTTTGTTTATAGATCTAAAATATAGATATTACATATTTTAATCCATTTGACACTAATCCTGCCTGCAGCATTGGATTGGAACGTTGCACAGAAAATACTGAATAGCCTTCAGGATGAGATGCAAAGTTTGCCTTTTATGAGCTAATAACAAGGATGTGTATTGTAAGATAGAGGCTCATTTTGGAAATAACAGAGGAGAAGAAAGTGTGAATGGATAGCTTACAGTATGACTGATCATCAAAACACAGCATGACTGTGAAATAGGCAAATAGACTGTGCTCAGCAGGTGGGGCTTCCAGCAAAGGTGACAAGCTATGAACACCATTGTACAAGACACTGGCAGACCTCATGTGAACTCCTATGCCTTGTTCTGATCTACCAAGAAATACCAATATACTGGCACTACAGCAGTGGAGTGTTTTGGTGTAAATGATCATGGAACATCTGTGTTACATGTGTAGGAACCAAGAGAACTCAGCTTGTTTTTTAGCTAGCCAGTTAAGACCAAGAGAAGAAATGATTCTTTTCTAAAAATGCATCAGAGGAATAACTTTCAGAGAGGAAGGAGAGCAATTTCAATTTAGAGAGCATATATATAAACAGCTCAAATATAAATTCTCTACACAGTGGTGAATTGAAACAGGTATATACACCTGTCAGGAAGGTGGTGCTAGTTAAAATCACACAGCACTGTGGTGCCGAAAGTACATTTTTCAGTTTTTTGTACATGACAACCCCCAACAGAGCACAAACTTTTGGCAAGATTTTCGCATGGATCAGAATTGACTGAGTGACAAGGAGCAAAAAGTCAACAGGATTTTCTAATAATTGAGGTTGCAACACAGTAGTAATCAGTACCTGTTTAATGGCTTTTCTATAGATTCTTTGACAACGGTCATTGACCTTAGGAAATTTTCTTCAGTATTGTGACTTTTAAGCAAGCTTGAATGAGCCCTTTATTCACTAGCAAACACTAAATGGCTGCTGCATTAAAAAAAATATTCTGTTGCTAATACTTAACTGTATGGCAGGATTGGGGTTTCCAGAACAAAGTAATTTGGGGCAATTCCTAACACTCAATATAAATAATATTTGATTGGGCCATTCTAAACCATTGAACTATTTGTACTAAAGTGTTTTGATCATGTGTTGCAAGCAAACAAATAAATGCTTTTATTTTATACCAAATAATGTTAAAGGAAACAAAAGGATAAAGAGGAGTGCTACATGGAAGGAGGAAGAAAAGCTATAGATGCACTCCAAGTGAAACACTGTCATTCCCCCTACTTGATGCTGAAGGAGTATTCATTTTACTGAATATTAACATGAAAACTTTCTGTTATACTGTTCATGTAAGTAGGAAGGGAAATCACTGGCATTTACAACAAGCATCATGACTCTAAAGCATTGCTAAGTAAAAGCTAATCTGCTCAACCGGATTACATTAAATGACACAAAGAAACATTAGAGTCACTTACTGGGCTCTACAACTCAAAGCAGCAACTCTTTAGTCCAGAGAAGGGTAAGTGCCTCAGCCTGAAACAGCCTCAGAGAGCGGTAGGATAGATGTATAAGGCATTTTAATAATGTTGAATTTAGGGAGAAAGTACCGTGGGGAAATCAGATGAGGACAGATGAATTAACTGCGTTCTCACATCTAGAGCTGAAGCTGTTTTCAAGATTAGCCTCGTAGGGTAGTAGAAGCACAAGGCCAAAATCTCATCTGTATTTAACAGTTGTGCTAATCCTGAACTGTGCAGAATCTTTTATCTACAGCCAGATTTCCTGTGGGAAGAGCTGTACAGTGTCATGCTGCCAAGGTTTCTATGCCACCTAATCCTACCAAAGTCATTCCCAGTGCAGGGAGGAGGAAGAGTTATACCTCCACTGACAGAATAGAAGGTCAGCCTTGTATTTATCCACAGAAGTCCTGAAAAACTGGGGATGATGCCACGAAAACTGACTTGTTTTCTGTGTCTGCCTGCATCATTCTGCACTGCTGATTAAAGTGCCCTGCAGAGCCTTTTTGTAGGGAAGAAAGAATGAAAATGAACACAGTACTCTCCGTTTCCAAATTGCTGGACTGGAACCCACTGCATTTAAGTTGTGGAAAGAGATGATAGCATTGTGAGGTGAGAATTCTGTTGTGGTTATTTTTGCTGTGGTCTTGCTCTCCTACAGCAGAGCCAGCAGGAGGAAATGTGCCTGTGCCTTGGGTGCTTAAGTGATAATGCTGGCTTCTGCAGTTGCAACTGAAGCACAGGCATGTCCTGCCTTCCACCAATTTTCCCATGAAAACAAAGCATCTGGAAGGAGAAAATGGACAAATGAGACCACATCTTAAATGACTGTAGTGGAGCTGTTGGAGCTAGTCTCTCTGTGCTCCATGGTGTATCCCCTCATTGAATAGATTAAAAACTTCATATCCACTGTGAGTGCTTTAATGAGCAGTAAACAGTTTTCAAGCTTTGAATCAAAAAACCTGTTGAAATTGGATTGTGTATTCAGTCAGCTGCCTCAGCAAATATTTTTCTTCCTGTGCTGCACACAAACCAGCAGATTGCAGGCATCCTTGAATAAAGGGAGAAAATAAGCATTCTCCCTGTACTTACAGACTGCTCATTTTAACACATGTATTTTGTTAATTCCCCAGCTCAATTCAGTAGTGAATTTCCAGTGCACAGCTTTGTAGAAGTTGTAGGATATGTTTAGTGTTAACAGTGTTATTAATCCATTAGTGGATCTCCTGCTCTAAATCCTACTTCTTAATTTTTGTGTAATATCCAGGCTCCTTGATCAATTTGCATATTAATTTACATTCATAAATAAAAGCTGTGCAACTGGCCATAGTCATGCTCATGAACACTGGTGTATGTGCAGACTGTCCACACCTCATGGACACCCTCCAGGGCATAGTTACAGCATTGCAGTAGTCTATTGTTTACTAGAAAATATTGAAGTAGAGTATCACTTACTTGTAATCTTGTAATCAGTTTTCCTTAATAGAATTATTTTTTTAATTTATAAACCCCTGAAGATATTGCAGTGTATGTGCAGATCTTACTGTCGTGATTTTAAATCCATAAGCTGTATGTTTTTCTTACCTTTTGCAAACTGCATTTTCTAGAAGTTTGTGGAGAACAGAATGAAAACTGCTGCTCTACGAGGCAGCATCACACATAATATGCATAAATTGGGAGTTGAATACAAGAGACTGAGCAATAATATATCTTTATCATTTATGTATGGATTTAGATCTGAGGAAATGTTCCTATTCCTTAAGAACATCATATTGTTTCTCAAAGTATTTTCTTCATTGCTCTTATAATTTAACTTTGTATAGCTACTGATCTTCTTCATGGCTATTGAGGAAGAAATCTCTTGCTTACAAGTGGCTCTGGATTTCTTTGAAAGTAGAAATTACTCAGGCAGGTTCTTGCATGAAGACTGCTGCTTTTTTCTGTTACTCCATTCCTTTTAATTCCAGTACAGTATTTTATTGTATTATATCCAGCTTCCCTGAAGACCATAGAATGAAAATAACATTGTATAGTATTTATTTAAAAAGAGATGTTTGAATCTCAAAATTATTTAGTGGAAATGACCTAACACATTCATCCCATGTAGACTTAAAGAACTAGGACTGTCTCTGTTAGGTGGGAATTGGCCTTCCCGTTTTCTTGAGAATCCAAGTAAACTGGTCAGTCAGACCTTGCCAGATCTATTTTCTGCATAATTTGTGAAAACTGAGTAACAGCATGGCATCATATTCCATCATAAGAAAAGTACCTAGTTTGTGTCTTCTTTCCACCCTGCCTCACATAGCAGGATGGAACCAGGTGGAATCTTATGGTTTGAGTGCCATCAACAACTTTGCTGGAGCTGAAAGTGTGTTGTAATGAATTTTTGCATTCCAGTCATAAGCAATTTTGAAGCAGTAGTTAGCTGTCTTTGAATATCAGAAACTCAGGCATACACTTCCAGAAGCAATGCTTCCGATTCTGGTCAGATGGGCTGTGTGATCTCACAGATTGTTGCATATTGGTTTGCATGTGTTCAGACTCCTGGAATTTTCTTTTGTATCTTCCTCATTGATCTGTACTTCAGTACCATTGTGCATCAGCGTTTTCCTTCTCTGTGACAGATTGAAAAGAAAGGATCAGTCAGACCTGACATGACCTTCCATTTTGAATATTTCCTTCAGATCCCCTCTAACTTCGTTCTTTTTTAGACTAAATTATTTTAGACAGTTTTGCTTTCTTAAGTTCTTTTAAACTGTGACAAGACTTCACTCCTTTTTCCATGCTTTCCTGTTGTTCTGTAAATTGGCCTTGGCAACCTGAAAGCTGGTGAGTTAAATGGTGTAATATTGGCTTGTAAAAGCACTTTGCTTCCTGTACTGAGATACTTTTATCTTGTACTTACGAACTTACCATTTTTCTGTGTTCTTTTTAAAAAGAAATTAAGCAAAGAACGTAAAGCTGATTAAGAAGCTTTGAAATGGTCTTTGGATTGTTCCAAGTATCATAAATGTAAATTGATTGAAAGTCTGTTTTCTGGCTTGGTACCAAAATACATCGCTGTAGTTTCAGCAAAATTTGTTGAAATAGAAAACAATGTTAATAGAGAGCACAGTTCCTCAGACAGTGAGAATCTTATTTTATGATCTAATGGCACATTTTAGCCTGCAGTAATAGATAAGGTTTCTCAGTTCTTATGATTCGCTACTAAGCATAGGATTTCAAGGTCATATTATTTGATTTGGACTAACTTTGGATCACAGCTGTGCTTGTTTGCAATCTGGTCACATTCTGTTAAGTCTTTGGTAATGCATCTAACTTCACACTTGGATAAATCAAACTGATGAACAAAAATGTATGTATTAAGAAGTCTTAGAATAACTTGTATTCCACTGCTGGTATTTTATGAAAAACAAGCAAACCAAAAGAGAGGCTTTCTAGCCTTGGTAGAAAGTGGTATAACCACATCTGCTACAGTTTGGTTCTGAGAAACTGGCAATCTGACTGAAATGAAGACTTCTAGAATAAACTGCTAATTCTTGCCACCATATAAGGTGATCATTTTGCATACTATATATGATATCTAACCTTTAATCACAACTGCTGTGTCCTTGTGCTTGTTACAAATTTCTAATTACTAAATTGCAATGACATCAAAGAATAAATACTCAGATAAAGAAATCTTTAAATTAGTTAAGTAAAAAAAAATCAACAGCAAAAGTCTTTCATCTTGACCTAATTTACTTGAAATTCTATGCCTGATGTGAAGATTAATAACAGGTGGCCTTTTAGGGAGCACTCAGCTTGAGTCTAATGTTCTAGTTGTTCTTTTATTATCCCAAACATCTATAACTAAAGGATTTTTTCACCGTGCCCTTTGTTCACAATATGGGACTGTAATTGAGTTCATATTTCTCGCCCAACCTTTCAGCTGTAATTAATATTTTATTATATCAGATTTTATCACTAAATAGCCTAGCAGCAGGGTATTGAGCCACACACACGCTCCCACACACACATGCACACACAAAAGCCATAGTGACTTATTGATGCCAAGCAAGTTGCATGTAATGAGTTGTGGTTGAGAGAATACAAAATAAATTCATGGTAGCCAGCTAATATTCCAAAGCAATTTAGAACTGATCTTATCTTGATCAAACCAGGACAAAGAGAAATTAAAGTTACAAGACTGAAATATTCAGTGTGGTGTTACTATATCTGACATGTGGCATCTAACAAAAATGGTCTGTGCAAGACCAGCTATTAACTGTTTTCATGATTATATTTTAGGAGCAAGAGCAGTTTAGTTCATACGCTTTTTGTACTAAGTTACACACTGTCTTCTGAGCTCTGCTAAGCACTAACACCTCCACAGCATGACAAATACAGAAGTCTGAACATATAAGTTGATTTGCTATTTGTCCTTTAAACTGCAATAAACGAAGATTATTTCCTTGCACTGCACTGCATACCAAGGGGATGGTGAGTGTTACTCTAAGTTATTGTGATGGAAATAAGGTGTTTTTAATACAAATTTTGAAAGATGGAGAAAGTCTTATCATATAAATATCTGTAAGCAAGATTGGAGAGAAATGTTTCATAAACCTAGATGACTTTGATGTTTGGTGGTTTCTGTTATAAAAGCTTCCCCCATAATTTGTGACTAACTGGCATCCCTGTTCTCAGCAGGTTTTTACATGGAAGTCTCTGCCCTCCCCCACCTCTCCCTGTCTGTCTCTCCCTTTTTTCCTCTGCATCCCTCTCTCTCCCCACCTCCCTCTTGCCCTCTTCCTCCTTCACTCATTGCTTTGAATAGGTGATTGCTGGAAGAAAGTACTCAAATTAAGAACAGATCACTAGCAGGATAGTATAGAACAAGCTCTATACTTTAAATGGCTTGTTCATTGTTTGATAACAGCAGAAATAGCCTCTTGAAATCTGTACCTGCAACTTTCTTTTTAAATTATTTTGAGTTGTTTGTACATATCCAAGCCGCTTAGAGGATGAGTAGGCCCTTCTTCCCAAGGGAGAGCTCTGTTGCAGAGGTGAAGAGGAGCTAAGCCTCCTCACATGGTCAGGAGAGGAACTGCCGTGTGTTTCTGGCTTCATCTTGCTGTGGTGGGAAGGATGGCCTAGGAGATCCAACCCTGAGACTCAATGCAGATGAGAGCAGAGTTTTATTTCTGGTGGGATAGGGACAATCTGTTTAGCTTTCTGCAAGTCAATATATCATGCTATCTTCATTCTCATATCTAAAGTTAAAATAAGTGGAAATAGCCTTTTGCACTCTAAAGAAAAAGAGCAAAAGATACCTATGTATGATTGTGAACAACTTGGCAGTGGTGAGGAGTGTTGTAATAAGCAGCTGTATGTATAGCTCACTTGACATTGTCTGTGCCTTAACTGTGCCTCCCCTGATGGGGGAGACTTTTTAGGGTCTTTGCCAGGAGTCTGCGAGACAAACAGGGACCTTCAGCCTTCTCTGCTTTCAGATAGTTGTTTATTAAGTCTTATCAGAGAAATAGAGCCACTAACGTGACCCAGACATAGCACAAAGCAGAGAATGTAGGAGAATGCCAAATTATCAAGATTACACAGCCTTTTTAAAGGTAAATTAACCAATGGTCACTAAAAGTGTACATTATTTTTACTTTTCCACCAACGTATAATAAATCATCTTGTCACATAGACAGGAACTGCAGAATTCTTTATCCAGTCATCCCAAACTACTTCTACTGCAGAATATGGAGTAGTAGAAGAAGAAGAAGAAGAAGAAGAAGAAGGTCTGGAGAACAACAACAATCCCCCATTTTGAAGTTTTTTGCTTTTCTCTATTTACTATATTAATAAACCCAAAAACTCTAAATTTTTCACCCTGTGACAATCTTACATAGTATTCTATCACCTAGTTCACACCAGTGTAGATTCTAATTCTTCCTAGAGGGTAGGCAGTTTTCTGCATGGACGAAGATCAAAACCAGTGTTGTCCAGGGGGGTAGAACCCTTCAAAACAGGCAGAGAAATATTCTCTGCACTCTAGGTTCCCACACTCACTCTCTGAAAACTTTTTTTTTTTTAATTTACCTTTTCCAAGTTGACCACCAGAAAATTTTAGAATAGTGGCTTTGTGGACTATTTTGTGGAATTAGTAACCTCACAATCTCTGTGTGGTTTGCATTCATTTTAAAGCCAAGTTGTGAGAAGACTGTAAAGAAAGTAGGAGGCATCCCTGTTTTGTACTGCTTGGTAATGAAGTTGGTCTCAAAGCCCTGGAGGATCTGAAGCTTTAGGTTAGTTCAGTTTAGACCAGCATCATTTAAGTTTGTGATATTGCTGCTTGGGTTTAAATTAAGAGCATAAAGCCTTGTGGAGTGAGATCAATAGTATCTGGTTCCTAGAGGGACTGAGTTGTTTCTCAGTAGGAATAAAACTTTTCACTGGTAAAATGAAGAAAGGGAGTACTCCTTGTCTTCTGTGTGCTATATTACATGTCCAAGATCAGAATTAAACTCTTTGATGTATAAATAAAGTTTACACCTGATTTTTTTTCCTGGTTTCCTAAGAAAACAAGTCTTAAGTATCATCCTGTTGATCTGCCTGTATATTCCTTCCTTCCCTCATTAATATAGGACCTCTTGGAAATTTTCAAGCAATAGTTTGAATGTTGCATAAAAAGTGTCTCACATACTTTGGAATCCCTGTGAAAGACCCATATTAGCATCTGAAGGGATAGGCTGTGTTAGAGTATGAGTTAGTTCATTTCATTTGGTCCATCAGCAAAGAGCTACAATTCACATACCAGCAAGCCCAGTGTGGAGCTCAGAAGCAGCCACAGCATGTGTTGCCTCTTTACCAGCCAGTGTTTGGGAGATACTAAAAGGAGCTGAGCATATTGAGGGTGGGAGCTGGGTATCACAGGTGACATGTGGAATGGAGATGGGATTATGGCATGTTCTTGGGTACACATTCTGAATTTCTTGCAGTAAAACTTGTAGTGCCTTACTCTGTTTATAAGGCTTTGAAGCATCTCCTGTTTCAAACGGCCTTTAAAAAATCCAGTACCTGATCAATGTAAATGTCCCGTGTACATGGAAAGAGCTGTCAGCAGAGATGTTTTACTGTTGCCAAAAAGTTAATGGTGACATACCCATCAAAAAGATTATAAGCTTATGTTTACCAGAGTTATTTATGGAAGAATCCAAGCATCAGTTGGTAGACCAATTCAAAAAAATGCTCAGTAGATCACAGTGAGTGTACAGAGATCTTGTAGGCAGTTATTCTTGGATAGCAATTCCCCCCTCCAGTCTTATGAAAGTATATAATACGATTTCTCAACTCTATTATGGAAGAAAGTAATTTTATAAATTATGCACAATTTGTTTGTAAAAGGTATTTGATTTCATAATATAGCTATGAAATCAAACACTTTTTGGAAGCATACTGTGTGTAATTTATAAAAACGTAGCTGACTGTAAGTTGTTAAAAATGCTATAAGTGTATCTATATTAGATAGACTTCATTTTTATTGCATCTTTCCTACTACTACTTTTTATTTTCCCTTCTTATTTACCAAACAGGATGATACATGTGAAGCTGTTTTCAGTACATTATCTGTTATTTTCTTCTTTTCTTCTCTACATTTCTACCTTGTGTAATCTTTTGTATTCTTGAATATTTCAATCTTTTCCTAGTTTTGTTTTGTCTCTCTCTTTGTTTTTCTTTCTATTTTCATATGCACAGTTGCCTATCTGCAGCATTTCTTTTTTTCTGTGAAAAAAACCCAAACTAAACCAAACCAAAAAAAAAAATCACAAACAAACAAAAAACTCCTAACCAAACAAAAAAAAAAAAAACAGAAACACCAAGGGGAAAAAAAAAACACCACGACCAAAATATGTTGCCAGATCTCTGGTGCTCTTCTTAGTTTGTCACTCTTAGCAGATAGATCTCATTGATCCAGTATGGAGCACATTAGGGGAGCTCTGTAGTCAAAGAGTCTGTCTTTTTCTTGTCCAGCATGTAATAGCTGAAAGAAATTATGAATGTGGAGCCAAATGTTCTCTTGTATTATATTACTTACACCTGTAGAAAACTACTTTGAACTCCTTGTGAAACAGTACTATTTTAAGTAGGGTTAATTTTATTTATATTTTGTACTCACTTTGTATTGTGCAGGCCTATAGACTATGTAAAAAATTTATATTTTTTCTTGACATTTTTGAATTTGAATAAAAAGCAGCCAAAAACATGAATCTGTATTAAGTATGGAGACTACAGGCCATGGTGAAGTTATCAGTGTTTCAGAAAAAGTATGTTTCTGATCATAGGGGGTTTTTGGGGCCTGCAATATTTTAGAACGTTTATTTTTTTCAGCAGAAGAAACAATGATTAAAAACTTCCCCTTCAAAATAACAAGTAGATGTATATGATTACAGAATAAAAAGAAAGGTAGAATTATATGGTTGTTTCTAAGTATGCAGAATTGCTAATACATTGTGTATTAACATATGTGGATCATATCAGTCTAGAGCAGTACTCAGCCCCTGGGAGAGTAAGGGTGGGGAAACTCTATTTATAGATGATTAAGGAATTTCAGGTGTGGAAATGTACATAACAGTTGTGAAGACATAGTTGCAACTTGTCATCTTGGTAAACCTGTTTGTGGTAGTTCTGACAGTCACTCTGGTAGGCCAGTGCAGTAGTACCATTCCCAAGTCCTAGCTGGGAACCAGTATTTAAAAAATTAGAAATAATTAACCATGGAGTGGTATAACCAGGGAGAAGAAAAATATCCTTTCATCAATATTTATCAAGGATTAGGGGGGTTGGGAGGGTTGAGAGAACAGTTTTGATCCCCTTGCCAGTTCACAAATCTTAGTTAACAAGAGAGCAGTCTCTTGTGCCACAATTATTGTTGGCATTATGTCTAAACACCATTTATATACATGTTGGGTAAATGGTTCTTATAAATTTTAATATGCTGTTTCAATAGTAAACTAATACTTCTTTTGAATAAGTGTAGGTTAGCATATATATTGAATTTATTGATTTTTTGCAAAGGATGGATGGGATAAAGTTAAAACTGCAGTCCATCAGCAGGCTGTATGTTGTAAAACCAAGTACAGATTATCTACTGCCGCCTACATGTTGGCAATCTTTATTGTCCTGCTAAGTAACAAAGTATTACAAACTGCAATCCTTAAAAGATTTTCTACCCTCTCTCCTTCTCTACTAACAAAACAAAACTATGTTTTGGATTGTCCTTTGTGATAACTGAACCTGAAGGGAGAAACATTTCAGAAAGGTTTAGTGAATGGTGTATGATTGCCTGCAATTACAAGGCTGAAGATCGCTGGACACTCTCTGCCCCTGACAGGTGTGCTTAGATTCTCTAAAACAATGAATCTATACTAGGAAATAAGGTAAAAAGTTAAACACTCAGTGTCATCAGGACTAGGTGGTACCCATCTGGCCACTGGAAAGTAGGAGTGTGCATCGTTGTCTCCTTTTCCTTGCAGATTTTCTTCTAGGAATTTTAAATCCTAGGGAGTCCAGATTTGCGAAAGAGAAATATATTACTTCTTCTCTGTCTGGAAAAAGAATTTGAATGTATTATGAATTTATGGTGGCCATTAAATTACCACTTTTGGAGCCTATCCGTCTCTTCTGCAATTGAGATATTATGTAGCACATTTTCCTTCTCAAGGGAATTGAACCCATTGTCATATCCTCCCCTGGTGACTGTCCTTGGAGGAAAGAACAAGAAAAATACTTTAACTTCCAGTGACATAATGCTTTCCATCTGAAAACTTGTCAGGATTTCCTGTATAAAACCATAGGAATGCTAAGGAGAGGTTTGCTTGGATGTATTTTTCCCAGAAAATCTCCTTTGTAAATCCTGACTTTTAAGTCTTTGAGACTGTCCATACAAAAGAGTTGGGCAGTCACAAAGCAGCTTAGGAGTTTTACATTAAAAACCAGATACTGTTCCCCAGTGGACTTGGGTCTGTGAAGATAAAGCCTATTACGACACCTGAGAGTTTACATTTGGCAGTATCTCTAGGGACTGAACCTAAGCTGTCTTATCTCCTCCTTTACAGCCGTTAAGGTATTTCTGCTGTGATTGATCTGAGAAATAGGGCTCCTTGCATGACAATGGAAGTGTTGTATAATATTAGTCTCTCTTATGTTCTTGCCAGGTCTGATTCCAAAAGATTTCTTGAATTTCATTTTTCCCCATGGGCTGGGAATTTCAGGTGCCGGTAATAGTATTTCCTGAGAATGAAGACAGGCCCTGCTTTGGAGAATCTAACCAGACTTATCTCTTCACCTGGCAAAGCTAGTAAATAAAGCCAGGTGTGAAAATAGAAGCATTCCATTCAAGTTTGAACAAGCTTCTAGCACAAAGTATTTTATTTACTTAGCACCTTCCCTACATTTGTGAAGCAACAGCTGTTCCACGGAGTTAGAAACCTGATTGTGGAGCTTTTGTTTGCTTGGAACCTCCTGGCTTCAAGTAAAGATGCAAACAGAAAGTTAGAAGAATTTCAGACTCCCTTCACTCCAAAAAGCTATAAGGATTTAAGATGCTCTTCGCTCACCCAAAGAAACAGGCAATGCACCTCTAACACTGGTACATTAAGTGCTTAAATGGGAACCATCACAAGAATTTTGAGTTACAAGTTACACAACAAATGTGTTGTGAGAATATTATTTGCAGCATTGCCTAAATCACTTTTTTCCCTGCTATATAAATTACATATTAATGTATTATTTTAAAAATACTCATTGGCATTGTTGTTGGCATTGGTACAGCAACATTATTTTAGAGGTTTTGTTCAGTCTGCTTGTTTTTCTTCACTTCGAGTTCTATATTTTCATATCTGAACATTATGTTTCTACAAGGGATTTTTTTTTAAGCTTCTTCATCTCTTTTTAGAAGCTATAGTGGGCAATGCTGTATTTTGCATAAAGCCCAGAAATGCTCTGATCCACCAAATAAAATGTCCCTGAAATAGAGGAGGCTACCTTAAACGTCCTCTCCATGATTAGTAGGTGTACTCATTTGTCCTTCTGCTAATCAAAAACTCCCTGGTCTTACTTGTAGTCCGCGGTTGAACCATGTGTGCTTCCACCTTTGATAAAATATGCAAAATTCTATAGTGGTCAGAGGGACAGGCCTGCTATTCAGCTGGTTCTCTGGCATAGGATCTGTTCTGGAAATATACAGAGTATATTTTATTCACTGTATATTGGGTGTTGCTAGAACTCCTGACCTGCTGGCAAAGCCTGTGTAGCTGTGATGGTGAGACACCTGATAAATCAGGGGTTGTTTATCACCTTTGCTTAATCCCCTTATAATAAATATACAGGCTCTTGCACAGTAAGAGGAAAGTTAGTAGCAATTTCCTGTAGCCTTTTTCTATTTGCCTGGTAACCATAAATTTTTAATTCCTGTCCTTTAAAGAGTAATTTCCCTCTTCCATTTCAAGGTACATTACATATGTATAATTACATATAATTTCTAGTACTGTAAAATTTGAAGTTACAGGATGAAGTACAAGAATCTAGTGCCATATAAGGGTATGGAGAAATAGATAAATATCTCCAATGTTAATCCATATAAATATGATATGACCATGTCAGAGAAAAGGGGTAACAGAGATGAAGTTATGTTGCATATTATATAGAAAAAGCTATCCAAAGGCTGTATTCTTCTCAAGAAACAGTTAGATAATAAACTTGCATAACACATGACGAGCAAAGATACATGAATTTTAGATGCAAAACATGAACAAAACAACTGATATATTTTAAAAGTCTTAATGGCAGTACGATAGAATTTTCAGGGGCTACAGAAGTATAGCAGAACTGTGGGGACCCTATGGACTGTTATGGGTTGAGCAATCAGGTTCTTCATGGACTTAGAACTGAGATAACAGGGTGGGGTTTGGGCTTCTTAATTTTGCCCTCTATTGGAACTGCTATTTTAGTAGAAGAATGCAGTAAAGTGATTCTAGCATGCAGATAACTAGGGCTGTGGGAATGAGTAACTTGAAATAATGGTCAATATGTAGATTAAGGGTTATTCTCTTGTTTGACTCTGTAAGCATTAAAACAAAGCAAGCATGCAAGTCAAAAATACAGAAATAGATCTATAAAAAGTACCAGTTTTGTATATTTATAATAAAGCATGAACTTACAACAGTGAGCAGAAAACTTCAAATTAGGCTCAAGAGTATTACCATAACAGTCTGCAAAGGTAGCCCAACAGTTCACACAGCTGATCAGGGTACTCTTAGTGGATCTTAAGAGCTTTGCAGGCATGATACATTTCCTAGGAAAAACAAAAGAGAAAGAAGAATTTGAAGAGGTTTTAAGCAGTTGAGGCAGGCCAGATGGAATAAGGAAGTTGCTTGTTCTCGTTTCACAACTGGGTATCTGAAGCCCATAATGGTTAACTGACTTGCTTAGGATCACACACAGCAGTTGTATTAAGACTAGTAAATAAATTCAGGTAGTCTTTGTCCATATTCAGTTCCTTAGGCCGTCTCCCTTCTGTAAAACGAATTCTAAAAATGTCTTTAACACTTCAGTTATGTAAAGCGTCAGGACTGTTTTAGAGAGACAAAATAGAGCTGATGTTTCAATAATGAAGTAATCAAGCTTGTTTTCCCTTTGTGCATAATTTGGAATTACTTTGGTGGAGCTGTAGTTAAAGATTAATAAGTTTCAATTAATAAATGCCTAGATTGTACATGTTAAGGAGTCCTGTATGAAGAATTTAATGAATGAAGTGGAAAGAAGTCCATGTTTGTATCCAATAGGTCCATCTTGGGAAGTAATATTGTAACTTCAAATGAGACTTTGGTTAATTAAGATTTGATTTACTGCATTCCAGTAGTGTGGAATAATGTCTTCATTCAGGAGGTTACCAAAACCCATCATTTGATGTAGTTAAGACTAGATATATACTTTAGTCTTCTTTGAAATTGTCATTTGTCTAAGTATTCTGAGCATATTTTATTACCATGCTAATATGTTTTCTTTTTGCTTTCATGTCTCTTTTTCAACTCTGAAAAAAATTAGTATATTTATCAGACATTGACACACCATTCCAATTTAAGCAATACAATTTCAATAAATATCTGAGAGACCTGCTACATCTAATTTCTAACAAAAATTAAAGCTATTGTGTTCAGATCTGTATCTCTGCATAATCATTTAAATTTGGAACTGGTTTGGAATTGGTAGAATAAAAAGCAGTGTAAAAATCTTTTTTTTTTTTCTTTTCTTTTTCCATACACCTTTTTTAATCTCCAAATCTGAAGCATTTGAATCCTAGGTTAAAAAAAATTCCCATGTGTTCCTTTCTCAATGCAACAGTGAACTTCAATCTATAAAAATAAATTTTGTATTTAATTTCCCAGGCATTGAAATTCTATAGTACAACTGTGTAATGTGAATTATACTTAAATTACATTTCTTTCCTTCAGAAAGATCAGTCTAAATACTGCCGATAGCTGATATGCTTTTGGCACCTTTCACTGTAGTGTAGAACTTATTTTCTGGATTACAGATAGGAAGACTTTATTCTCTGAAATGTAGAGGTGTGGAAAAGGAATAATTCAACTTCAAATGAGCCGAAATCTGACTAATACATAAGAGGAATAATAGAGTCATGGTGCAGTGCTAGCTCAATTCACTAAGCTTGAACTCTTTTTGGAGTAGGCAGTCCAGCTGTTACATACTAAGGAAAGCAATATTAATGTGGAGAAAGCTTTTGGATTATGATTGTAGTTGGGGTAATTTTGTAAAATTCATTAGCAAGATGATCTCATTTGTACAAATTTAAAAAGTATCACTGGCAAAATTCTGTCAGGTTTCCATTGACCCAGGTGCTCATAATGTGTTAATTTACATCAGAGAAACAGCAGTGTGTGGAAATTGGCCAGCAGATAGGATTTAGTTATTTTTCATTAGCACTTGGACTTTGATGAAGGGGAACAGAAAAGAGTTGTTTGACCTTTCAGTGCTTAAATTATTAAAGAGCAAATAGATTTGAGGTCTAGATGCTTGCAAATCTAATTCATCTTGTGGAGTAAGGATTAAAAGACATTTTGAGTTTGAAATTGCTCCAGTCAACTTACTTCTTTCTTTAAACTATCTGAAAATGAGTAGATGGCAGGCATATAAAATGTATACAAGGAGTTGTGCATGTATTATAACTACATAGGGATTTACCATAGGAAAAGGAGCATTTTAATGGCTGATTTGTTTCTAAAATATCTACAGTCTTTTGCTTTAATCACTGAGGGAAAAAATAAGAGATCCCTCATTTCAGCCAGTACTGAAACAGGTCATATTACCTCATCTGAAGTCCCTCTTATATTCAGTCCTGATGCAAGAAAGAAGTAACTTAGTTTACTATCCATCATGCTTTAGTGAAACTAGAGGGATCCTTATATTTGCTGCAGTATTAGGCAAGTGTATCCAGTTACACTACCTTGCAAGAATAAATGTCTGCATCACCTTCTGCATTTTTTTCCCAATACTCCATTTAAATTTGCAAGTGGTATTTATTGTAGATTCACTGCAAATTAATAGTTAGAGGAGGCAACATGCTGTCTTCAAAGTAGCTTGGAATCCCAGTTCTAAGCAACTCTATTTTGTTCTAGAAAATTAATTGTGAAAATTATGTCAAAAATTGATTTGTAATAGAAAAACAAGATTGTAATGTAGATATTCCAGGGCTAGTTTTTTTTACAAATCAGTTCTCGCAGGATCAAAGAAAGAGTGCTGTGGATTGACCTTCATTTACTAGTCAGCATGGAATTAATCAACTAATTAAAATACTTCTGCTTGATATGAAGACTTTGTTGCACAGAGCTGCAAAATGTACAGGCAGAGGCCTTCAAGTGAACCCTCAAGACATTTCTGTGTCCCTGGCTGTACTAAATTTATGCATGGTGAGATTTCTGCATCAAGTTAGCATTAAATTAAAACATTTAAATTTGGATGTCCGCTTCTAGATGTCTACATGTGAGCTGAGTATTTAGTTATTACAATCAATGGAGTCTGAGGAGCAATTAGGTTGACTCAAAATAGACACATTCTTTCTGCTGAGTTCTCTGAGAACTGTAAATATATACAGACATCTTCATGAAGGCAGATAGATTTAAGTGTGTTAACATTAAACTAAAGCCCCACCATGTTGAAAGTCTAAATCAAGCAGAAGAAGAGGTATTAATTGCATTATGTTAAATTTTTATTGCATTGTGTTAAATTTTCGGGCATTTTGTGTGAGCATAGAAGTGCAGAATCTCCTACTGAAGATGCTAGATCTTAAAAATATAGTCAACAGGGTCTGTGGCACATGATCAGTAAGCCTGGTAAAAAACAGTAACATGGTCAAGAGAATTGGTGTTTTCTGCATATTGGTGATATTTAACTCTGAAGATTCTGCAGACCTAAAATGGTGGTGTTATAGAATCATAGAATGATTTGGGTTGGAAGGGACCTTTAAAGATCATCTAGTCCAACCCCCTGATTATGGTTAAGGGACAACTTCCCCTAGACCAGGTTGCTTAAAGCTCCATCCTTCCTGTCATTGGACAGTTAATCTCTTTATTTCTAAACCAGATGTGCCTTCAGAAGGAGAGTAGCTATAGCTGTGCAGGGACATCACTAAGCCAATAAACCCTGTTGGGTCCAGACTGAGATGGTCCTGCAGAAGCTCAGCCCATGTGTACCTATACTTTGGGCAGAATATCCTTTAAACATAATCCTCTACCTACAGATGACAGAACATTAACATGTCAGAAGACTCTGGGGATATTTGATCTTTAAGAAACTTAGCTTACCCAGAGATTCCTGGTTTTTTTGAAACATCAGCTCAAAAGATCATAAATTGTTATGGATGTAGATGGTACGGAAAAATGTGGACACATTACCACTTTGACATAAATTATCAAGACTGACTTGCTTAACTGGGATTCAAGATTCCAGGAGACAAATACTGATTAAGAATCACTGGTCCCCAGTGAAGCAATAAACTTGTAAGCCAAGCCTCTTTAGAGACATGGACTTCCCACTTCACAATTTTAAAAGCACTGACTCAGTCTTTTACAGCAACTGCAAGGGTATAATGATTACACTGTTCACATGTACAGCAGAAATTGCATTTTCTTTGTTCCTGTTTGAATGTCCATAGCACCTTTACAGTGGAGAGGGGTGGACTGGTCTCTCTAGGTCCCAATACAGCAAAGACTGCAAGTGCAAGCTGACTTGCTTTGCAGAATGCAGAAACTTAAAAATATGGTTATCTGTAAAATGACTAAAAGTGCTTTTCTGAGTGATAATAACTTCCATCAAAAAGTGTTATATACCTGCTCAGCAATAGTCAATATGCCACTGAAATTTTACTTCACTCTCTGCTTTTATAAATATTTATAATGTCATAAGTTAGGCAAATACTGGCCCCTGTCTCTTTGTAATTGTGCCTTCATTTTTATCTTAGTACTAATTTAATTTCATTTAGGTAAGATAAACAGGTTGGAGAAGGGAATCTATATCTTTAGGGTTGCTTTGATGAGCAAAATAATACTTAATTCCACATTTTAGCACTGATAAAGCACATTTTTTGTGTACAAGAGTTTGAACAAGAAAATGTTCTGTGCATTCACTTGTGTGAAAAGCTGTGGTGTGTACAGATAATTTTGTTTTTCCAAAACAAAATGAGTTTGAAAGCATGAATCTATTCCACAGATTTATACACCTGAATATGAAAATGACATTTTCTTCCTGTGTTCTTTGTTTTTAACAGTTCTTTTCCAGTAAATATTGGCATGCTATTACGGTTTTAGGATGGTTTGACTGCCCAAGTTTTAAAATAATCACTGTTCCTTTCGTTCTTTCCTTTCTACACTCTTAGTGTCTATCAAATCGTTGTTGAAGAAGAGCGCCCACGGAGGACCAAAAAGACAACTGAAATCCTAAAGTGCTACCCAGTGCCCATTCATTTCCAGAATGCCTCACTCTTGAATTCCCAGTACTACTTTGCTGCAGAGATTCCAGCCAATGGTTTACAAGCTGCTCAGCCTTTTACTATTGGTGATAACAAAACCTACAGTGGTTTCTGGAATACTCCTCTTCTTCCTCATAAGAGCTACAGCATCTATTTTCAAGCTGCTAGCAGAGCCAATGGGGTAAGTCTTGCAACAGGCATGATTTTATACAGTGTTTGTGTGTAAATAAATGATTGGCATCAACTAGCAGGATGCCCAATTTAGTTGCTAATGAGAAAATGAAGTAACCGTGAAATTTAACACACTGAGTTTAAAAAATAGCAGTTTTCCTAACACAATATTGCTTCATGATTAAAGGTTACAGGAAAGAGGAGGGGAAAACCACACATTTTGTCAGTAGTGAGCAAGCAAAGTAGTATGTTACCATTCTCTCTTATTAGCTAAAAGCTGTCCAGTGACTGTGTTTCACTGGCTTTTTTTCTTCCTTTTTGTTTGTTTTTGTTTTCTTGCTTTGAACAGGAAAATTTTGTGATTTCTGTTGTTAAGTTTAAGCCAAACTTGATAGTGGATTTCAGCACATCTGTCTTGGCGTGTCCAGTCCTGTTACCTTAGTTTGTAACGTCTTGATCTCCTTTTTCCTCATTTGGTTGCCCTGATTGGATTAGAAACCACTTTTTTTGGTCCCTTTCTGCAAACAAAGTAAAAGAAAAAGAAAGAGAAGTAGATGGAACTGAAATGAAAAGTGTTTAAAAAGATCCTCACAGATCATGTTTCATCAGACTAATTCTTCTTGGAACTGTTTTTCATTTCCTGGGCAGACCTACCCAGAGTCCTTCAATTTTTGATAAGCTTTGGCTGTCTGTGCTGACAGCCTGGAAATGTTTTCTGCCAGAAACCATAATGGTCCCTCATTCACAGGCCACCAATAGTGCAGAAATGTGAAACACCATTGATTATTTTTTCTTTCTAAAATTGTCTAACATGATGCCTCAAACTATACTTTCTGTAAGAAAAGAAAAATCTCCCAAGGTTATTATGTTGCCAGAGTTAAAAAGCAGAACACTTCCCTGTGCTCTTGGGAATATCTTTCACATTTTCTACTTTTAGAGGAACCTTAAGTGAAATGTTTATGTACCATACCCAAGCAGTATTTGTCCATATTATGAATGCACTTTGGAGCTAGCTAATAAGTAGTTAAATATGGAATGAGGTGCATTCTTCTCTGACATTTTATCAGTACTTGGAAGAATACAGTCATGCATGACTTTGTTTAGAAACACAAGATGTGACCTTTTTCCTCTTTATTTGACACAGGAAACTAAAATTGACTGCGTCAGGGTAGCCACAAAAGGTATGTTTGTATTATGTCATGTATTCTGTACTTCATCTTGTTGACCTTCCCCTCACATGGTCTTTGCAAACTTTCAGAGGTGTTTATATTGCTAAAATACATCACTAAACATATTATAGAATTTTCATAGACTCATTTGCATCCCTAGCTAAGATTTAGGAAATTTGTTTGTTTGTTTGTTTGTTTGTTTTTAATCAATAAGTGTATTAATTACTTTTGGTTGTCTACTTGAACACAGGGTTTTAAAAATATATTCTGTGGGTTTTTATATGATCTCACAATAAATATTTTGTACTTAAATATGTGTGTATATATATATACAGTAGAGTTGTAAAATTGCCAATTGCAGAGTACGTACTGCTTATATAACCATAGTGAAAAATTGCCCCTTAGTTGTAAGCAATTGCCTTCATTTAATTGTTGTGTAAAAGAGAAGCAGAGAAATCATGTTCTTCATTTTAATGGCACAGATTGGCTATATTTATTCGACTGTCAGCACATGATACTACCATTTATGGGAAGAGTTTGTATAATTGAGACAGTGCTGGCTATAGGTTTTTTCCCCAAAAAGGGAAAGATAAACATGCTGCTGGTCTGTTTATCTTTGGGGGCTAGCTCTTTCTGTGATTATCTTTGTAGTCTCACCTTTTTAGAACCTTTAGCTGTTGGCAACTTAAAAGCCTGAAAAAGAAGTGATGGAATAGTACAGTTACTTGGAGATTGTAATAGAGGAACAGAAAAGAACGTGCTGCTATGAGTAGGAACAGGTAATATCACCTGGCAGTTCAGGCACCTGGCAAGAGGATAAAACAGAAACTGCTTCATCTCTATACCACTGCACCTTGCAGGAGATCATGCTTGTCTCAGTGACTATCCCTAGTGGAACTGATTCCACCATGATTTCCTCTACATGTAGACTTCACAATTCCATCACCACCACTAAGACTAAATGGGGTGGATAAGAATCTCATTACTTAAAAGTAACAGAAATGTTAGCATAAAGTTGCCCTTGTTGAAAGTTTGGATACTCCCTAATGTGACAAATACATTTTTATGCCTCTTCAAACAGATTCCTGGCTTCTTTTCTTCTCCAAACCAAAGGAAGTAGTTTTAATTTTAATTTACTAACTGTCTGCTTACTAAACCACTGAAATCTTTCAAATATCTGAACTCAACCCAAATATAATATAGATGAGAGATTAATTCCAGATGCAAGTGAAATCCTGTATTGTTTTCAAGTAGCTTCAGCAATACCAGGAGTGAACTGTGTTACATCAGAAATCATAATAGATTAGATGATTAGAGGAATGGATTTTAAATTACTTGAAGATTTGTATTCCAAATCACTAATGGATGTCCAACTATTTAAATTACGTGTCTGACTGAAGATTTTTACTCTCTCATTTGAGAAGTGAGGGTAACTTTGTGGATTGGAATAGCTCCCATAGCAACAAGCTACTTTGAGCTAACCCATTTGGCAATGGAGATGTGAGAAATACAGCTTTTCTTTTAAACAAATCTCCCTACATTTCTGTTTGAAAGCATGTTTCAGATTTTTTCATAATAAAATAATGTGAGAGATTGTTGTGAGGACTTTTTTTTTTGAAACCAGAGGTATCCTTGATGGTATGTATAGTCCCCGGTGCAAAACTTTCTTGGGGGCAACAGTAAAGCATTGATTTCCATGATTTTAAATGGAATGCTTGTATTATATTTTTAATCTGTATTAATTGTAAAATAATTAAATGGAGACCATGACGTATTTTAATATGGCATTAACAATAGCTGTCTGTACAGATGTTTTCCCTTTAAATCTAACAGAGATACTCAAGGGAAAAGCAGAAATCTGTGCCCTCTTTGGACCTCCCACATTTGGGTTAGAATAAAATAGCAAAAATGCTCTGTGTCTGTAGGTCTCTGACTCTCACTATACCTGCATTGGGAAAAGACATAAAATTGTCCTCTCCCATTCTCCTCCCCTCTGTTCAACCCCCACGAACTGCTCAGTGCAGCATTCATGTTGTCTGTACCCCAGTAAGCAAAGGCTGCTCTGACCACTCTGTCAGATTTCTTAGAGACTTGCACCATTTTCCACTGAGCTTTGAGACTACAGTGTAGCTCCTAGACAGTAAGCTGCTTAAGCTCTGTGTGCTTGTTATGTCCATCTACGGATGCGCTGTAGTACTCCTGACAAATAAGATTGGGAATGCTCTCCACTACAACATCTGGTTTTCACACACCAGTAACTTTCCTGAAATATTTGTAATCTGGGCTTCTCTTATCTTCAGAAGTTCGAGTCTGGTGGTTTTTAAAGCTAGGGGAAGTGCTTTAGGCCATTCATGTATGAAACTGCTGCAATCTTCTTTTGAATTAAGGTCTGATCCCGAAAATACCTACAGCCTTGTGTAGGCCATTGGAATCAGTAGACATGCTGTAGATTTTACTACATATGTGGGAAACCATATGCTTTCACAGAATCACAGAATATTCTGAATTGGAAAGGAACCCGCAAGGATCATCGAATCCAGCTCTTAAGCGAATGGCCCATATGGGGGCTCAACCCACAACCTTGGTGTTCTTAGCACCATGCTCTGACCAGCTGGCCCTGATCAAGTCAATTATGTACCTACTTTTGAGCACAGAGGATAATCTCCTTGACTAGGTCGCAACTACTCCATCTCAAAGTAGACACATAAGTATTTTACTAGGTCAAGGCCTGTGCCATAAAACACAACCTGCAAAACCCACATGTCAGCGCAGCCAACTGTCTGCTTGGTTCTTGAGAGTCCCTGCAATTCCATTCCCATGGAATTTGAGGATTGCGCCAAGTGCATCAGGAGCCCTTCCTAGGATCGAGGTCCCTGAAGGCAGCTCTCAAGGTGCTCCACTGAGCCAGCTGAGATTGGCCAGCCCCTCATTGTGTGTATTAAGGATATGTGGTTAGCCTGTTTGAAGTCTGCCCTGAGGACCAATATGGGAGTTCAGAACATGTCACCAGCAGAGTTGTATCACTTGCTAGTTATATTCCCTTTAATTATCTCATCTCTAGATAAGGAAGTTGTTGGTGCTCTTAAGACCTTCTTAAGATCATTGAGAGTTAGTTTTATCACTGTCATGCAGTGTTTATTCCATGGCCCACCATAGACTTTACTTTTTATTAAAATAAAAACACCTAAGTGTAATATAACAATAGTGTTCTTGTCCCAGATCCAGCAGAACTGTTCTGTACCTTGAGTACACTTTTCCCTCCCCTTGATGTCAGCAGGAGTAATGCATGTGCTTTACTGTCAAGCATGTGCTCAACTGGCAGACACCAAACCTTGTTGCTGTATCGGAGACCAAGGGCACCAGATAGCTTATTATCATAGTGGCAGGCTTCCTGTTAGAAGAGTACAGCCTATCTCCAGAAAAGTGCAGCCTAATTCTACTGGGTCAAGTGCATGTCTAGGGTCAGCAGGTAGATAATACTTTCTCGTTTCATCGAGTATATTTTAAACAACCTCAGCTTGTACCCTTCTAAAAAATGATCTTGTTTTATGACCATTACATTTTTACAAATGAAACCTCTGTTAAATGTGTTCTTTTAGAGATCATATAAAAATCCTGATTGCAGTGATTACAAGTATAAATTAGGATGAGAATGTTGGGTTTTGTAGAGCTGAAAGTTCTCCTTCTTCTTCTGATGAAGTCAGAGGAAGCCTTTGCCACTGACTTTGTTAGCAGAAGGATCATACAGCACATTGTTGTGGTGTGGAGTCTCCTGATCTTAGTTTTCTGTAGAGAAAGGCTTCTGGGACCTCTGTGACTATTTGGTGTATATACAAATGGGGAGACTGCAGGGTTTCCACTCCCATTATTTTTGACAAGATAATTAAACAAACAAACAAACAAAAATCAGGAATAACTTTTTGTACCAGTGGTAATAATGGTTGTCATACATTTCTTGAAATACGGCTTTCATATTCCTACTCTTTCTTCAAGCTAAATGACTGTAAAATCTCAGCAGACTAAGTTGAAAACATTCCAAAACTCCTCCAAGTTCATTACTATCAACTTTGTGGTGGTTTGTGATTTATATTAAGACTGTATTTCCTGATATGACTTACAACACTGTCTGGATAGAAACATCTTGATTGTCTCCTAGGAATGCAGTTCTCAAGAGGGAGGCATCATTGTTCTAATTTTGCGGTATTGGAAGGCTTTCATTAATTATGAGAGAGAAAAGGATATTATAATATTTAGAATCCAATAGCAACAGTACTCTAGAAGCTACTATCAACACTGCATTTCAGTGTTGCAGAGGGATATTTCAAAATATTATGCAGCAGCAGTTTTGAGTTTAATTGTCTGCAGATGGTAGATGATCTATTTTCCTCTCTCGTTGCCACATTTCTAATAGCACCCAGGCTGTTCTATGTAAATGAGTGATCTTTCATATAATTTTGTCCTTAATTTTCCAATATTTTTTTCTTTGCATCATTCTCCAGCTGCATCATGTTGGATCTGACCTTTTAATTTTTTTTATATTCCTTAATGTATATGTATCACAGCGTGCTTAACCATTTAGAGGCAATCATAGAACTGCTGGAAAACAAAGAAATAACAGATCTTATTAATGTGAGCCATGGTAATAGTTGTCTGTAGCAGACAGTGGTTGTTATAGCTCTGTCAGAAAAGTCTGAATATTTCAGGGGCACAAACAACTCAGGGTTTTCAGCTTTTCCTTGTGAACTTGAAACTTGGACCTCACACACATACCTAATTAAAACCATGCCACCTCTCAGTGATCATTCTCTGTATGCTGAACATTAAGTATATGTGTAGTGTGTGCATTTTCAGAACAGTGGCCCAAGTGGGTACAAGAAAAATTAATCTTAACTAGCTCAAAAACACTTTATGTAAAAATTATCTTGAAAAATTATAGGTAAAATATAGTATTATGAAATAGGAAAATAAAAATGAAACTAGCTCAAATTACTTGGAGAAGCTCATACTAGAGTAATCTGAATAATCAGCTAGTTTTCACTTACAAAGCCTAGTGCTGTGACTAGCAGAGCCAAAGAGTCTCCAGTTTCCTCAAAGGCAGTAAATAATGTGCTTTGAGTCCTTTTCCTGAATGAAAGTCACACGCGACAGCTTATTAATTTGCATAATAACCACACTAACAACTGAAGATGAAAAGGAACTTGTGGGAGTTTCTTTGTTTTTATTTGTGAAGTTCAGACAATAAACGATTGACCAAGATTCTTCTTGCTGGCATAGCTTCAGTCTGGCTTTTTTTTCCCTCATGCATGCTGACCTGGAACTCTTCCTTTGCCTTAGCTGCGATAATCGTGACTCAGCTTACAACACCATACATTCGCATCGCCCCTGCTGCAGGCGACGACCAACTAACAGGTCAGATGTTCAAGTACAGACGAGTCATCATGCCCATTCTGTCTCATTTTCTTCGGCTCCTTTTCCCTGACAGTTTCTTCCTTCTCTGCTCATAAAAAAGTTTCCTATGTTAAAAGTTTCTTTCTGTTCGTAATTTTTTTCCTCAGATCCATTAAATTCAGTGGTGTGCTTGGCACCAAAACTTAACACACACGTCCCTGTACGTACGACTCCGCTGCATGTGCCCATTGTGTGTGTGATCTGTGGAATGTTCCTTCAAGCCTGATGTTGTAAAGAGATTTAGTCTTGCTCCATCCATAAATTCAATGAAAGTTTGAATATAGATATGTATGTGTGTACCTGTTTATTTTTTTCTCTGTTATTAGATCAAGACACTAGAATTTGTAAATAATTTAGGCTCAAGAGTTGCATGTGGAAGTTAGGACAAAGATCTAGTATTAGTGGATTCAGGTTTTTTCTGTGTAATGTTGGGAAGATCATATTTTCTGGCAAAATTTCAATATGAAACAAAATAAAGAAATAAAATAGATTCCTTTTTATTATGTCATACGTGAGTTCTAGGATTAAAATAAAATAACCTAGCATGTGACATATGAGAATGAGCAAGACTTAAGTATTTAAAAAACTCATTGTCAAAGTAGAGTCAGTACTCAAGTGAA
This sequence comes from Aphelocoma coerulescens, assembly GCF_041296385.1. Classification (NCBI taxonomy): domain Eukaryota; kingdom Metazoa; phylum Chordata; class Aves; order Passeriformes; family Corvidae; genus Aphelocoma; species Aphelocoma coerulescens. The sequence goes on along the minus strand of NC_091015.1, from coordinate 115,519,779 downwards.
ACCACTGTTAGGCTGTATGTGGCTTGAAGGATGGTTCAGAATATACCAGAAAATCCTTATGAAGCTGGGGAAATTATTCATTTTGTTAGGAAATAAACCCATGCATAAAACCTTTTAGGGTTTTGCAAACATCTTTATTTTCAAACAGAACCAAAGAGCATTAAAAGCTCTATAACGTGAAGTAAGTGTGATGAAATATCTAATGGAGGATGTAAATCTAGTCCATCAGCTTTTAGTGTATAATAAAATCATTGCCTTTTTGAAGGATACTGTCATAGTTCCTTGGGAAGCATGTTGTTACCATGTTGCTACTAGGGTGTCTAAGAGATGAGGACGAGTTCAGATGTCTGGTATCTGGATACTGCTACAGTCAATAAGAGGCAGTGTCCAGATTCAGCTGGAGATAAGAGGATTAGTGGCATGTCTGCTATACTTTTAATTCTGGGATATGTGTTACAATAAAAAAGCTGAGTGATTCATAATGCCCAAGCTACCTTGTCAACCAAGACAAAATTGCTGCATGTATACTTTTATTCTGTAATAACAGATGAACTAACCAGAATAACATACTTATGTGATGCCAGGAAGTAGCTTGTTCTTGTTACTGCTGCTTGGCAGAAGCTGTGTCTGCATCCATTTTTATACCTCAGTTATTTTTTTACTTGACAATTCAAATAAAGCATTGAAGAGACAAGATCTCTTCCATAGCCTTGAACTTCAACAAGTGTTGATTTCTTCATCACAGGATTCAAATAAGCTTACATATTTTTCCATGTGGAGAATGAAATATTTTTCTTGTTTTGTTTTTTTATTTGTTTCAATGCAAAACTGGGTAGCTTTAGGTAACCCTGGAGACATGCCTGTTCCATAAGAAGGAGATGGCTACAGTAGTTAACAGTGAGAGAAAAGATACATGGCTAGCATAGGATTGCTGGCAAAGTATTTCATTGCTTTGTCACTGGTGGCATTGGCAGTCTGTGGTTGTCTGTCAGATCTGTGACTTGTTTCCTTTTTCACGAAAAAAAATAAAAATGTTCTACCAGAATCTAATTTTATAGTGAAAAATATCAAATTATACCTGCCACCAGCATGTATGGCTATCTGTGAAATGTATTAGAAAGCCTTTGAAATCCCCTCATCATGTTCCCAACCCCATCTCATGTTTGAAAGACTGTGCTCAAAAGGAAAGAAAACATCTTTCTCCTTTTCATTTGCCACAACTGCAATAATGAGTGCAGAAACCTCACCCCGCCCACATGGTTGTCCCATGACAGCAACAAGAATTCCTGTTTTTCTAGAGAGACACCCTGTCTAGAGTTCCTTAGGGCAGGCTTTTCAACTTCAGGGCAGTACAGCAGTAGTGGGATCTGCAGTATCCATGAGAAACACAAAGGTTTTCTTAAAGGAGGTTTATAGAAGCTGGACCACACATGAGGGAGCTGGGAGTGACACACATTGTCCCCACATTTTTCTCCTATAAATTTCAAGACCATGGAAAGGATTTACACGTAAAAGGATTTGTTTATGTGAAAGTATAGGGCTGTTTGTAACTGTAGTTACCACAAGCCCTACAGCTGTAACTGTTAAATTTCACTTAGAATTTTCTGTTCAGTGCCTTTTCCTCACTTCTTTGCTCAGAACCAAAGTAATTACATTTGAGATCAAGAAATTAGTTTCCTCTTTTAGCATTTGAGGAGGATACATAACTGGTAGTGGGAAGGTCAAGGATGGCATTTTCGAGTTTCTTTACATTGGAAGTTGATGCTTCTTGCATAATGGAAATTTAAAATCTTGGCTGCATTCCTGAATATCATTACCAAATTTGAAAGGTCTTCCTCTTCACAAATATCATGATAATACAGCTCAGCTTTCAACCCAGTTCTGCTTGCACTCATTTCCTCCATCCTCGTCATCAACTCATCTTGCCTCTTACTGGTGCAGTTTATAAACAATGTATTATTAGTTTCTCTTTGTCCTTCCTTTCTCCTTCCTTTTTCATATAAAAATAATAGGTCTTCCATTTATAGGATTACTGCCTAGTTGCCCTAAATATCTTGACAGCCACTCCAGTTTGCCTTTGCAGCATGTAGCAAAGAGAACTTTTCCTTTCAGTTGCACTTAAATACCTACAGTGTAGCTGTTCTTGAGTTATAACATAAGATAAGCTAGTATAAAAGCAGCTGTGTGATTTTGACTCTTAGAAGCCAAACCAGGGAAATTAGTGTTGTTAGTCAATACATTATTATCAGTGATTCAATAACTTAGTAGCTGAGTAATTCAAATTTGGGAGATAGTGTTTAGCTTTCAGTGTTACCTTACAAAAAGTAACTAACTTGAAATCCACTCAGTTGACCCTGTCCTCCAACAGACAGGGAGAATATCTATCTTACACCTGTCTGCCAGGAAAGAAGGCATGAAGCATAGTAGTACTCATGATACCATCTCCATGTTTTCATAACAAATATGGTTTAACATACAGTTGAAATCATGTAGAATGTTATCAAAAAACTTATCACATACAAATGTGACTGTATGATCTTAACTTTAAAATTTAATAAATCCATCTTTCTGAGACAGACTGAAATCATTTGCAGTTTGTTGCAGTATTTCTTAAGAGACACTTCATCTAATAGGTTTAAATTGGCCATATTTGGTATTCACTTGGCCCTCATATATTTTGTTCTCTCTGCATTCTGATAAAATAGCATGCTTGGAATCATGATTAGGGTGTTCATTCTTTCAGGCATTTTCTTAATTGTTGAAATATGTCTGAGCTACTTAAATTAAAGTATTTCCATTTGTGATTTAGTGGAGCAGCCACTACTTCCCTGGATATTATTAAGACTGATTTCCATAGAACGCCCTTTTTACGACCCATTGTTAATTACACATCCAGCTGCAAGAGAGAGTTCTGTATTGTACATTCTTCCTACATTAAATTCTTGATACAAATCAAATGCAGCAAGATCTGTCAGAAGTTTTATAAAGTAACTGATACTTAACAATTGGGAAGATTTTTTTCTTTTCAAAAGAGAGGGGCAAAAGCTTAAAACTTAAATTATTTTTACCCTGCATACCTTAAGGTCTAGATGATCACCATATTTAATAAACAAATTAAAAGCAGTCATAAAATAATGCCAGTTGTTTTCTTCTCCCTTTTGAAGTTAGCACCATAATAAAATGTACCCATTTCTTCAGATGTGCATTCAGTACATAGCAAGATCTATTGCTGTATTCTGGGTCACATTCTGTTCTCAGCCATTCCACTGTAAAAGTGAAAAAAATAAACTGAAATCTTTGATTGATTATATCTCAACTTCATGGATTTTTTTTATGTCAAGGGATTCACTCCAGTTTTGTACTGCATTACTGAAAACACAGTTTGTTTATTCACACAAAACCAACAGCATAGATTTGAGAAGGAGTGTTTTGCTTTTTACCTCATTTGTTGTGCTTTACAATGCATCTGAGGTGTACCAACATGGGCTGGACAGACATTCACATTCATTTTTTCTCCATCCTGAACCATTGATTTAGATGTATTCTGACATGCTGAAACTTGACGTGCTATTTTGGGCAATGTAGAACCCACTATTTCCTAGTTGAGACAGGAGTGCTGTCTGTAACAACAAACCTTTGTGCAGATATATCTGTCTGCAGGTTCAATACACCATTTTAGAAGTTTATTATTGTCTTGATACTTCTGGACAACATTTAAACTAGTGGGAGTTGTGGATAGTTATCCAGGAGAGAATGAGCACCTGTGTGCTGTAATGTCAAAGCCATAGAGCAGTAGTGTTGCAAGGTCAAGTGACAAGGAAAGCAGAATGAGAATGGATCTGACTCTCCAAAGTGAAATTCTAAGCCTGTTTTTACGTGATGGCCCCAGTGATTGTTGTACCAGTTGTTCAAGGATTCTGGTCCTCTTGCTCAGCTGGGTAGAATGCAAAACAAGGAAATGTTCCTGCTTTCTGCAGCACTGGCTGAATGCATTTCAATGGGCTGGAGTGTCACTTGTGATTTATTGCCCATTTTTGTTCTTTTATGTGTTATATTTGTCATTTTTGCAGTGACAGTTTCATCTATAAAACAGTATAGTTACAAGAAAATGTTAAGAGGATACAGGAGTGCCATGGGAGCTGCTGTTTCCTTTTCTCTGTTTTATTTCCCCTAGTACATTACAGAGTCAAATGTCAGGTTTTCTGTGACACAGTGCAGCCACAGCATCTATGCTTTTAAACATAAGTGCATTTTCCACAGAGCACCTGAAGATGAGCTAAAGTTAAATGGTAAGACAAAGAAGGTATAAAAATAATGCTAATAACATTTCACAAATGGGGAAAAAACCCATAATACAAATGCCATCTCTACACAATAGAGAACACAAGCTGATTAGAAGTTGGTTATCAGTGTGATTTTATTAGTTGTATTAAGTACTCCATTTAATGTTTTAAAGTAATAATAATAAATAGTTCTTTTAATGTTCTCTGGAAGTGGGACCCTTCCAACTCCCCTGTGTAAGTAGAATAGGAAGGATAAACTGCAGGGGGTCATATCAGCAGTTTTGCTGTGGCCATTGGTGCTTGTGGTTGGCCAAGGAGGTGTGGGTTCTTCAGCCCACCTGGCACTGTACTGCCAGAGCCAGCGTGTTACAGACATGGGACAGGAACAGCTGGAGAAGATCCCATGAACGAGAAGAAAGTATCAACCTTTCCCTATGCTTTAGGAAGGACGAGTAGCCTAATTAGGCCTGTTTTCCACTGTAGATACAGTTTGTCTTTTATTCAGAGGAGTTGAAAAGTTGGTTGCCACAGAGGTAATAGTCAGTTGTTGCAGGAGCTGTGTTATATTCCCAAGTACAAAACCAATGTGGAAGTTTGAGCATTCCAGTATATAGCTGAGAGAAAATACGATTCCAAGTGTCTAATAGCTCTTTCATGAAGACAGTCATCCAAATTTAATGAAAGCCACTAAAGATGGGTCTGATTCATCCTAGCTTAAAAAATAATCTATTTTCTTAGTAATGTGTAATCTTCATGTCAGGATATCTGTGAGGCTGCTTGAGGTTGGTCTGGAGCGAGAGGGTACTTTTCTTAATCTCATTACAGAGAATGGAAGCACAAAACCCAGTCATGAAAGTAATGATATGAATGAAATGACCAGGATAAATTCTTCACAAACTGAAGGAATCTCTGCCATCTGTGTAGTACTGGTACTGGTCAATATTACATCTACTTCAAAATGTTTCAACATCAGCAATGTACAGAGAAGCAGAAAACCTAAAACAAAGTGAAAATACCAGTAGGTATTTTTTAGAGCATAGGTGTCATATAGTGTGTTATTTCATTTCTGTATTAAAAAAATACAGCTCTCATTTTTATATTTGAAGCAGAACATGTTTTGTATGTACCACAATGAAAAATTAAGGAGAGACAAGGAAAGACAAAGAAACTCAGAGATATAATTAGTAGCTAAAAAACCCTGTGAATTTCAATGTTTCTGTAGTTATTGACTGTATTCATAAAAGACTAAGCAATTAGAATTTTAAGTTGAAATAAAATATGGCACCAGTTGTGGGTAAAATAACCTGTAGTTCTTGGAATCTACAAATCTGATGTTTGTACCACTGGAGAGTTTAACAAATATTTAAGGCAATATTATATGGATTGCCTCTGTTTTAATGTACAGATGAAAATTCAAATGTGTGACAGTTAAATAGAACAGTGCAGCAGAGAGGAGAGTAATACTGTCAACTTTAAGCAAAAGTTACAGAACATACTGTCTTGGGTAAAATAATGTTTCAGCAATTCAGATTCCTTGAAATAACTGAAATCTTAATAAATATCTAAGCCACATTTGTCTCTTTGTAGTAACAATTCAACACTGTAAGCCACAACTGTAGTTATTGATGAGTTTTTAACACCTCTTTCTTCAGACATGTTTCAAAACAGAAAATTTCTGTTTCAGAACAGAAAATATTATTTTCTGCAGTAATGGGAGTTTGACTACAAGAACTAATGATTTTAGAGCTCTGAGAAAGGCATTCAGGTATATCTGTCCATTTTCAAGTCTCTATTTTTCAAAAAATTTAATTTTCATTTCCTTCCCTTCATCTGATTTTCTGTTAGTGCTGAGCACTAAGAAGTTTTTGTGTACATAGAAAATTCCCGTGTAAATGAAAGTTTTCCATAAAAGTGAGCAGAAGCTGGTGTCTTGCATGGTTTTAAGCTGTCAAGAGGAGAAATAAGTACTATCAGGTTCTGTTTAAGCTTTTGAGTTCACATTGGAAGCACGAAGTGAAACAAAGGAAAAATAGTAAATTCTAATTGGTCAGAAGCAAACAAAGTATCCTATAAACCTTTTTGATGCAAAATAGTTGCACTTTTCAGTGTGCTGTCATTGAATCAGACCACTTCTGGTTATGAGTAAATGTGTCAATAATTAAAAGTGAAAAGAGTTCATGATAAAAATGACTATTTGAGGCATTCTTAATCAAATAGGACAAGTTTAGATTTTCCTTTAACCCCTAAAACCTCCAGGCAATATATGAAAAACAAAATGTAATTCAGTGATAACTACTCAGAAGAGGCCTAGTCTGTTCCTGTCCCTGTAGTAGAATATTGGTGCGTTCAACATTATTTCAGTCTGACTAGGCTTTTTTAATGGCAATACTGTAAACATTTCTGAAATGTGAACAGAACTGCTACACTGTATTGGCACAAAGACAGATTCAGAATTCTGTGATTATTTTCCCTTTGTTGTGCTGATTCTCCTTTCCAGTTCCTCTATCCAACCTTCCTGCCCCAAAACAGTGTTGACTCTGAAATGCTTTAAAAATGCTTTAAAAGAAAAAAGTCATGTGTCTTTTTTCCTACGTTTTATAAATTTATCACAAACATATTTTTTCTATTTCTGCATGCATCATTACATGTATAATTCCATTTATTTCTTAGTAGAATGAACTATGTTATGCTTTCTTTCAAGAAAATATGTGGATAGTGAGTAATGATAAGTAAATTCCAAGTGTGATTGTTTTTGAAGGACTTCTGAAGAGTCCTTCATAAGGATTACAGTGTGAAGGGAGGCTGGTAGTAGAAGTCACCAGGAATGTCAACCTCATCTGTGAGCCAGTGGCAGCACAGGCCAAAACATCCATGGGTGTTCAGACCTCCCACAGGGATACTGCATTATCCTCTGCCCCCTTCCTCTTAATGGCAAAGTAACCCATGCCTTCACTGACTTTCCATTTGTTCATTAGTGTTCCTCTGCTCAAGTCCTTGGCTGACAGCAATATCAGGGGATGATACCTCATTCTACTGCTTCTTACCCATAGCTTCAGGTTGCTTTGTTCCTGTGCTGGATGGGATCCCTTGCATTCAGGGATGGAAAATAAAACAGCTGTGTTTGTCCAGGCCAAAAGCATCTAGTTCTGTAGCTGAGTTTCACCCTAAGTAGGTCAGCTCCAGAAACATTACAGTGATCTGATTTCGTGTCTTCCCTGCTTGGTGAAGGCCAGTTGAGTACTAGAAAACCACATTTTATCTCCCCTGAAGAGGGCAGAGTCCTCTTCAGGCTTCATATCTTTCCTGTTTCTCGGAAATAGCTGAAATGAATTTTCAGTGATATCTGGTATTTCTTGTCACGTCTCAGTATACTTTCAGGAGTAGATCTGGTGTTGAAAGCACGAGAGTCCACGAGAAGTCTCCTTCAGCAATAGGTGAAACTCAAATATCCTTGGTGGGGTTGATGATAAATTGTCCACTTCTTCTATAGGGATGGTCTGAAAGTGGTGCTGACTCATTTAGAAGATGTGTTATGTGTGGACAGGATCAGTCTGGACTGTCTGCTTTCATTTCCTTAGAGCTAATTTGAGAGAGTTACTCTTCTACTCTGAGTACTGTTGGTTTGAGGCTGTGTCAAAAACCATAAAATCAAATGTTTTAGGTCTAAAGGCTACCCTTGTTGTACGTTATGTACCTCTTCTTGTTCACAGAAGTCAGGGCTATAAGATGCAATTGCACTTCCAATGCCTACAAGTGGGGCCTCTTTCAGAGAGCATCAGCTGAGAACAAGCTGTGTATTTCAAAGTACGGAGACACCTAAAGTTTCAACCCTCGTTGAAACTTTTCAGCCTCTTTTCTCAGACCTCTTCATCCTTATTCAGTATGAGACCTGCATGCATACAGCTAATTTGAGACAAGTATATTCTCATTACTGCTCAGTCAATCTTGATTAGAAATTTGTGTCTCATCATATTTGGCCATTGTTATGTTTGTGTAGTCAGAGAGCAATTGGTAAAGAAGCCCAGTTTCACCTCTCCACGGAAGTCAGGAGAATTTTAGCTTTTATTTCAGTGGTGGAGTCTGTTTTCAGATACACTGCCATGAATTTTCCCTGTTTCGGCATAGAGATCTGTGATGTGCACCACTGTGGCTGCTTCTTTGGCCACACATAGTGAGTACTTATAAATATGTAACCACCCTTTTTCCTTCACAAAATAAACTAAAGTGTGTGGGAGTACCCTTTTGGGCCATTTGAAAGCTTTAAGTTCCAAAGACTTTATATTTTTTTTCCTTAGTAAATTATTTATTTCCAAGAAGGAGATACACTGTGTCTGTATATTCAGAACTTGTTAATAATTTCTGGCTGTGGTATAGCTATTGAGTGTGCTTTAAACATCCCTTAATGATCTCAGTGCTATTAAAGTGTGAGAGCTTACACTTTTTTCCAGAATAAATGAGGTCTTCCAACTCCTTGGGTGCCCACTAGAGAGGAAAATTTTTATGAATTTTAATTATTTAAATTTCTTTGATTGAAAGAAAAAGGCAAAGAAGGGCTAGCAGAAAGGTTGGTGGCTTTGTTTCAAAGGAGGAAATGAGCTGTTCATCGAGACTTGCTTGCTTTTTTTAAGTCTTTTTTTAAAAAAAACCACAGTCTCCAGAAAAAATCCAGTCTAAATAGTCTGGATTAAAATCCTGTTAAAAATAGATTGGGATGAGACCAAAAGGTATGTGCCCAACTGGGAACTTCATTTGTTTTGGGCATGTTATGTAAAGTATGCTGTTATTCCTGACAACCAGAAATGCTGATATTTAACCAAAAAAGTCTTTCTGCTCACATGCACCAACATGAATCATCCACCAGTGAGAGACACAGTTCATTTGATAGTCAGTTAAATGAGTTGTATTCATCAGTGAAGTAGTTCTTTGCATGTCTTTTCATGCAGTTCTTTGTCATGTATATTTACATTTTCCTAAAGAATATCACAAACAAAATTAATAATTCATAACTATTGTTACATGGCAGAGCCTTATTTTGATACTCCCTTCTTGCCACAGACCTTCTAACAAGTCTGGTTTTTTGCTGCATTTAAAAAGTCACCAAATAAGAAATACACCAAATCAACATGGTTGTCCTATGGAAGTACAGAAAACTTTTTTTAAGAGGATCTGTACGCAGCAGTTATGTATTGTGATGATGATCATAAATTGCAAAGAAAATACTCTCCTGCTAAAATGTAAGTGCTGCTTGCCCTCTTTCCCAGACTTTAAAAAAATAGATTGGTGAGCACATCATAGGAGAGAAAATCAGGCTATGTTGATTTCAACACTCAAATGGCACCTATGCTTAGCAAAACAGAAGGAAAACATAGTCTCTGCCATGTAGGAAAAGCAGTTTATACCATGAGCATTTCCAAAAGAAACCAGGAACAGAAAGGAAAAGATACGTAGAACGAGAAGTAAACGGACCTTGCTCTTGCGACATTTGCAAAACTAATATATTCAAGACATGGGGTAGAGAGAGAAAACTGAAAAAATGCTGATCAAAACCACCTTCTGGCACAAAGTGTACTCTGCCCAACAATACCTTGTAACTTCTACCATATGGACAAAAATCTGCATTTTTGAAGGAGAACGAGGAGCACTGATTGGAAAGCTAACAATGAGGATGGCAAGGGAGAACAAACTCTCCTAGCTGGAGTTCTACCAGGAGTAATTAAACAAAGACTTTGTTAGCAGAATACATGCTGGCTAGCAGATGAGGACTGAATGCCAGTCACTTACAGTATAAACAGAAGAGCTGGGGTGGTAATTCATTTCATCTACAGATCTGTATGTGTTTTGGGTCTTCTCCAAGACAGGCTCAAATCCTGGCATCTGGAATGAACTTGAAACTCAAATAAAAGCGTCGGACTGGCTTGTCTCTCACAGCATCGGTAATGCTGCTGCTGCTGCAGATTTATAAATGAGGGTACCATTTTCTGCAGCCATGGGTGAGATGAGGGGAGAAATGCTGAGGAAGTTTCTGGAGGAAACAGGACATTTTGCACTGCTGCCCTGTTGCAGTGTGTTTTGCAGTTTGTGATACAGGATTGTGTTTCCTGTTGGTCATTTGACATTTATAAGGACCTACCTCTGTGGAGCATCTCTTTTCATACTAGCTCAGACATATTAATGTTCTTCCTTACTTTGTCATACTGCCTTTCATCCCAGCCCTTTACTTTGGCAACTCTGCTTTTCCTACCTTTATGTTTATGAACTTCTGTGTTGCTTTCTTCCATGAAACACCCCAAACAACATTATCAATAAATACAAAAAGTCTGTCCCTCAAATCACTCCGGAAGATCTGTTTTTACTGTGGCACTAACTGAAAATGCTGAGTGATGCCAGCTAGCTAAAAGAGCAGGAAGGATAGAATTATTTGGGTGTTGCAAATGCATCTTCTTAGGGATTTTTGCCTCCCCCTTCCCCCTGTGATTGCTACACCTGCCTATTACAGCCTAGCTCAGCTAGATAGTGTGCTTTTAGTGGCAAAGATTGCCTAGCTGTGTGCCTGCTCTGTTCTTAGCACAGTGGGGCTCCCAGTCTGATTTACAGCTTCTAGCTCCTACTATCATACAAATAATAGAGAGTAATAATGATAGTAGCCTCTGTAATTTGTGTTGTCCTTGGAGAGCGTGGGCAGAGTCTTTAAAGCCAAGTTCTCTGATCTTTTCAGTCTTCTCGTTTTGTGGCAGGGACAATAGGATCCTCGTGATGGGTGTTCCAAGGAAGCATCATATCTCTCTGCCTCCCTTCTGCCTTGCACCATTTTGCATGATTTCTGCCACCTAATCACAGTGCAACTGTCACACAGGGATATAATGTTTCATTTTCCTGACTCACTCTATGAAATAACTCAAAAATAGGTGCTGAGATGTGATAGTTGAATCTCACTGCCTGCATAAAAAAAATCACAGGGTAGTTACTAACTCAAAAGTTAATTTCAAGTTTGACTGGAAAATAAGATGATCTGAACTAACTGTATTATTACTTTAAAGCCTTGTAAGGTTAGCTATTACATCAGTCACTGGAACACCTGTGGATGAAATGCAGTTGGAAAGGCTTGCAAGTGTCTTACCAACCAAGTACCTTTTGAGAGTGCAAAGCTGCAGAAAGGAAGTACAAAAGGCAGGAACTATGGTCAGCCTGGAGTGGGAGAAATAAAATGAAACTGGTCTAGCTAAGTAATGGAAGGGATTATTTGTTGACTCAAATAGAAGAAGAAACATCTGCATTTTTTAAAGACTGCTTTAGACAAAACAATCTTTAGCTAGTTTTACTAGTAACAGCTTTAATCTTACCCCCCTCTTTGTAAGTACAACCAGCAGCTCCTAGAATGTTGAGCCAATGTTATTTTATTGGTCATTCTATTCTGTAAAATGGTCAGTCATTTCTAAGTACATTCTTTGGGGGAAAGAAATACTGAAAAGCAAGTCCAAATGTTCGTTTACAAAGAGAGAAGGAGAGAGAGTGTTTATTCAGTTTGGTAGAGGTCCATTTCTTTTACTGGAAAACATTTTCATTGTTCTTGAAAAACAAGATAGTGGTGCATATAAGGTAAAAGAATGATTATTTTGCTTACATAGTTCATTCAGCTTAGCTTTCATTTTAGTGAAAAGTAGTTCTGTTGCACCCTTTTCTATCCATAAGCTACCTACAAGAGATTATTCTTTATGAAGTTTTGAGGTTGATGATAACATGATACTTGTGCCTTCTGAGTGAGAAAGGAAAGGGAAATTTTCCGCCAAAGGAAGTGGCAGAGCTAGAAATTCTTCAAAGAGAGAGGAGGGATTTTTTTTACCTAGCCTTCTAACCCATTGTGTGGAAATAGAAATTTAGCTGCAAAAAGTCATTTAAGAATTCAAACTCTGGCAGACACTGGATATTAGCAACTAGAATATAATTCAGTTCTCATTCTGAAGAGGAAGTAAGATGCCATGAACTGTCAGAGTAATGACTAAACTTCAGAGGAGATTCCAATATTAAGAAAAAGTTAATGGAATAGGTCTGAGAGTAAAAAAGTGAAATACTATCTTCAGATGTTTCGTAGGTACTACTTAAAAATATTATCACTGGGGCTTTCAAAGTAGGGAACAAAATGGAATCTATGTGGAAAAGTCATGTCAGGCCAGCTAAATGCCATTCTTTCTAAGTGAAGGGAAAAAAAGGTATTTCACATTTGAAATGCTACTGTTGGGAGAGCCACAAAGAATGGGGAAATCAGTCAGTAAAGGGAAATTGTAGTTTCTGAAAATTACTAGAAAGGTAAATATCTAAGGGTGTGGAACCAAGCAATGTTACTGTCTTCCACTGTATTCAGCACAGGAAGCCTGGGGAAATACTTTGCTGGGTTTTGCAGCCCCTTAGGGTTTATCTGTAAGTGTATCTCTGTTTTTCACTTCTGGCAGGAAGCACTCTAGTTTGTTTTCATCAAGAAAGATTCTCCAAAGTCAGCACCTTAATCTTTTTTAAACTGGCAGGAAACATCTCCTTATCCTTTCATTTTCTAAGCAGTTCCCTTGAGCTGGGCTGCGCTCGCTGCTCTTTAGTGACCTATTGTCGTTCGAGAGGTTCATCACAATGTGTGTGTCAGTTTGGCCTTGATTCTTGAGGCTCCACTAGCCTAGACAGTCTTAGAAAACAGAAGTGAGGTTATTGTGCAAGGCTTGAAGCCAGTTGTCTGTATTCCAGGGTAGAATCAAAATCTTAAAAGTAAAATGAACAAAAAAATCCAAATAAATCATTAGATCCAGTGTTGCAGTGGGCATAGCTCAGTTGTTGGCATTAACTTAAAGACCTGTTTTCATTAAATACAGATGTTTTACTGGAAACACAGAATTAGTCTCGTAGCTATATTCTTAAAGGCTCTAGGGCAGTCAAGGAAATGAAAAATTACTGTGTCAAACAAAGTGGTTGAAACAACAATAATAAAATAAAGAAATAAAACACCAAGACTTGATCATCATGATAAAATAGTGTGTAGGTAACACTGTTTCTGTAATGAAAGATTACATTTCACTCAATATTTTTAGCATCTGTCAGTACAGCAGTTAAAAGAGAAATCACAGCACCTTTTTTTTTTTTAGGCTTGCAATAGTACTTTTCCAAATCTCTCTTAAAAACATAGAGACAAAACCAAATCCACAAATGGACATTGCAGTTTATTAGGAGGCAAAATGAATTTCAGAACTTGCCCAAAGTTGCCTTGATCCCCTTAGCACCCTTCTCTCCGTGGTGCCAGTGCAATTGCCTGTGTGGGTATGGGTTAAAAGTCAGTTAGCTGGTAATTATGAGGTGAGAGGCAAATATCACTCCATCAACATCTACCTATCAGACAGAAACCACACAGAGGTAAAGTGACACTGCTTGTCATAGCTAATGCACTTTAGGATCTAATATTAAATGCTGTGTGGTATGTTTATTAAATGCATGGAAGAGTCAGTGTTGGGGCAGCAGCTCTTGATTACGATGCTAGATGGTGTGAGTTAGCAAAATTCATATAGGACTACGAAGAGTTTCAGCGGGACAAAAGCAAACTGAATGAAGTGGTAGTACTAACTCAAATTTCAGTCTTGATAAATGCTAAAATGTACATTTGAATGGCTTTTAATTTGTAAAGGGTTCAAATCTGAACATTGCACTGAAGAAAGGGGTGCATGTTTCATTGTAAACAATGCACTGTAAAAAACTTTCAGTGTCCATCTGATGCTGAAATAAAACCAAACAATGCTAAGGGGGATGAAGAGTGGATTAGAACACAGCAAATTTCTAAAATCCAGTTGTAGAAAAGCTGAGGTATGTTAAAGGAATAAGTGGCATTAAATAAAATGCAGAAAGTTAATCCCAAATTTCTAATACTAAAAGACTCAAGGAATGTTCAAGAAAGGTGAAAGGTGGAAAGTTCTTTTCATTTGCCCAAATAGATTCTAGAACCCATTAACACCAAGAATGAAGCAACATTTTGTCAGCAAATAAAATTCCATTCATGTCAGCTGAATGGAAATAAAGGAGAATTGAGATAATGCCAATATTATTTTATAATAATTAATGATAGGAGTTTTTAAAAGGCTTGTTAGGCATCATGCTTCCAGTTTAAGACAATCTCTATTGTGAGTACAGCTGAGTTCATCACTATGAGAAGCTTTATCCTATTTTTAACTCCAAGTGGCATTACAGTGCTTTTCATAGACAATTTGAGATGGTTCCTCAGTTGGATAATCAATAAATGATGCAATATGGGAGTTTGTCCTGATGTTAGGTTCTGTGCTGCTTCCTGTGTAGTATTCTTTGCAGATATTGTGTTACTGGTGGATTTGCCAGCTTGTCCATGACTCCCAAGAGAATAATGCTTTGTGTCATGGTTCATGGAAGTTGTGCTCCATCATATGCAGAAAACGTGTGTGCTTTGAATACGATTTTGCTATTATCTCCTCTGTGTAGTGTAAGTGTAGCTGGTTCCACTGAACTGCGGACCATGAGCTGCTGAAGAGAGACAAGGCACTGAGATAGAACACATTGGATAGTACTGTGACTGGTTGCCTGTACTTAATTTCACTGTTAAGCACTCATATTCCCAAAACTAACTCTGGGAGCCTTAACGAGAGGAATGAAACCATAAAGCAGATATTGTTTTTAACAAGTCATTACTGATGAGTATTCCAATGGGGTGGGGTAGCCTGAAGGCGATAAGAATAGGCTTTGGAAGGAACCAGTCTGAGAACCTGCATCTAAAAAGATACTACTTGCTCTTGACTTAACATTCTTTCTTGCTTGGGTTTTAGATTTAAAAGAGCTTTGGAGTCCTTCATAAGTCTTGCAATTTGCATCATACTTGATTCCCTGCTTCCTGTTGGCCAAGTTCAGCTCAACAGCTGCTTTTTGCACGAACGTGCTCTAGATGTCTTCTAAATATCTACTGCAGTTTTGAGTGCTGTGAAGAGTACAGCAATATAGAATTTAGCAAAATTATTTGTACATGATACAGGAAAATAAAAATAGGACAGTTTATAACAGAATTTTATGAATCTGTATTGAAGAAAACACAAAGTCAGATTTTTGTCTTTATTCATACAAAGAAAGGATTTTACCAATTCGGAACAGTATGTGTGTATTTTTATCAAACTGATACTCTTGTGGGACTGGGCACAGGAAGAGGCAGCACATCATCTTCTCTGATTTATCACTCATGCAAAGTACCTTTCCAAAGAACCTGGTTCCTGCAGTTAGCTCTAGATATGTTTTGATTAATGGTTATTACCTTTTCTGGCAGGTTTTTCTGTCATTCCTCCTGTCAAGGAGTTTTGAAGATGTAGGCCAAAAGTGTAGCTGTGGGCATTCAGAAGTACTCTCCATCCCAGAATATCCTGGTTAAAATTGAGAAGAAATATTGGAAATGTTTTCATTGTACTTTTCAGAAAATATCTCTTCATGTAAATTGACCATTAGTTTGCTGTCTTTCCAGAAAGAGAAAGTGAGAAACAATTAAAATATAGTTGGTGCTATCAGAATCCTCTCTGAAACCCAGACAGTGATATAAGAATGTGGTCTTAAAATATTACACTTCACTTAGGCTTTACTCTTCCTTCTCCTTTCCCAAAAAAGCTATAGCAGGAAAGCAATCCATAAATCCTTGTGTCCACTTTATGGCATGGTGCCTCAAATGATGAATGCTGACGTGTTTTGGTTTAAAAAAAAAAATGGAAGTCCATAAAAAAATAAAATCAGCTTAGTGAATTGAATGCTGTTTCCTTAACATTTTTCATCCTGAACTCATTTAGTAGGGAAAATGGATATTTCATCAGACATGGATTTGACGTTCCATCACATTATACAGTAAACAGTACAAACGATGTTATTTTTTTAAATGGAGAAGCTGGAGGAGCTAAGACAGTAGCTGCTGTAAGGCACTGGTTATCTCATTTAAACAGATATTAAATGTAGGTGCCAGTGGTGTGATCATCAGCTGCTTCCCACTTTGTGAATAAATTGCTTAGAAGGAGTCTTTTTTCCTACCAGATGTGACCTAGATTTAGATTTCCAAAGGCAAAAAAAAAAGTCTATTGTGTTAAAAAACAATTGTGGGTAAAATGCATGGTAAATGAGCTTATCTCACTTTTCCAGGTGTTTAAGCTAATATGTTACGGAATTACAGCTTCATTTATGAAAAATAATTGAGGAAAATGTTCCAGCAAATCAAATTTGGATAAAGGCTTAGTATAGTTATTGTGTTGTTAGCAAATTTCTAAATGGAAGAAAGAAAAGGGAGCTCGCACAGATAATCAAAATATAGAAATTTGTGAATCTGTGAAGAGGCACCTATAAAGGGTCAGGGCTGGCAGTGGTATCCCACCTGTATTGTGGTCCGGCAAAATGTCTTAGAAAAATATGAAAAATTATACTCCCAGCAATGCATATGAAAGCAGGATTTTCTCTTAAAAGACCAACCATTGATATCTGTTGGCCCTGGATAACATTAGTGACATTAGTAGGTTAAGTGTATAAACATCAAAAGAGTAACACCTCTATTCTTTGAGTGACAGCTTTATTCTTTTTCTCATTCCTCTTTTTCTTTTATCGATTCCATAGGGGCTGCCACTCGAAAACCGGACCCGGAGCCTGAGAAGCAGACAGACCATACTGTTAAAATTGCTGGAGTCATTGCAGGCATCTTGCTGTTCGTCATTATATTTTTGGGGGTCGTGCTGGTAATGAAGAAAAGGTGAGCAATTAGTGGATGTTTTCTATGTCCATATTCATATTGCATCTCCTACGGCAGTACTCAGTTTGATATTGGTAAAAGTATCCAGCCACCTTCGTGCCCACAGAGAATTAATGTTTGTGTCTTTGTTTTATATATAACAACTTGAGGTTAATGATTCTAAGACTTCTTACATCAGTACTGCATGATGGACTCTTAATAATGGGAGAGTATCTTGTCCTGTGTGAGTCTCCACCCTATTTGACATCAGCTGGAAGCTAGATGTAGTTTCATTCTTGCATGTGAAAGAAATCCTTAGTCAAACAGGAGCTAGAGCTAAGGTAATTTGTGCTAAAAATGAGGTCTGTTTTGTTCTGCATAAACTTCATTCCCTGAAAACAAAGGAAAATGTTACAGTGGTGTTGAATGTTTCCAAATGCTGGTTCACCACACTCCCGCACTGAGATTGTTTTGCTTTGAATATCATTTGAAAACTGCTGCATTATTAGAAGTGTAAGGCTTTTAAAACTGTTTGCCTTTCTCAACACTCTAAGAGATAAAATAGAAACAGGAAAAGTACAGCTAGGGAGATGGCATAGATAAGAAAAAAACCCCATATGATCTTAGAAGCTTAGTCTAGGATGGGAGAAATTAATTAGCAAATAGAATGAACGTTTTAGGTTGTATCCTGAGCAATGTGAGCTTTGCAGCTGTTAGAGGTGAGGTTGGGAATGTGCAAGTGCTGAGTAAAGGAGCAGAGTGACAAATTCTCCTTCCACTTTTGCCACAGTCTCCTTACTGTGTCCCATAGTCCCTCGCCTCCTTGTTATTCCCCTTTTATTATCCCCTTTTTTCCTTTGAGAGCAATCCTGGCCTGATTTGGCTCATCCCAACCCTGTGTGGTTTAATTGTATGTTAACTAGTTTGGCAGCTCTGAGATAGTCCAAACCCCTGAGCTGCCCGAATTTCTTCCAGAATTTGAGCAGTGGAGGTGCACAGCAAAGGAGGCAGCTGTCTGACAGTGCCTCAGGGCAGGCTACAGAAGTAGCTGCTTTTCACTCTCCTTGAAGACAGAAGCAGGGCCATGAGTTAGAAGGGATCTATGAAGAGAAAGGTGAGCTGTGGCCAGGGCTGGGGGCTAGGTCATGACAAGAGGTATGTAAAGGACTCAGAAGCTGCCATACAGAAGAGACTGAGACTTAAGCCCCAGGGTGAGCCTGACTGGGGCAATGGAATTGACCCAGTAACCAAGTCTGCTCAATAAAGTACAGTGTAGCAGAGTTGAAATCTGTTCTGACTTTGCAGTACTTTTTTCTTCCCACTTCTGATTTCTTGCATCATTCATACCTTCAATTTTAACAGTTGAACAGCCAAACTCCTCCCGAGGGCCAGACATAGCACTTGGCATGCAGGGAGGAAGGCTTCTTGAATTTTCTAGCCAATCCTTCTTCACACAATTCCTGACCAGCATTCATCATTCTCTCTGTTCCAGTTCTGAGCCTCTCCTTAAGTGCTTCTGCCAAAGGTAGAATGTATTCACCCAAGGGAGACAAGTTATTCTTAATCTTGAAGGGAGAGCATTGCAAAATGATCCAAATAGTTTCAAAGTGAATAAGGTGTCTGGGTCTCTGGCTAAATGGATGCTATGCCAGCTCCTTCTTAATTCTCTAGAGAAAAACTCTTTGATAATTAATTGTTAGAGGCAGGAGGGCTCAGATTCTAAGTGTTTGCATTAATGCAGAAGGATACTTGATTCCTTCTGTCTACCACAGTAGAGTAATTATTATTCATAGTAATTCTGTTGTTAGAGAAAAAGTGTGTTATGTGATCTTCATTGGTTTTTGGAATAAATCTGCTGGTGGCAGAGATGAAACTACTGAAAATACAGGTCCAGGAACTCTTGTTGCCAAATACATACAATTTCATTGTGTAGTACAGAGAGAATGATACCAATAACTTAAACATATCCCAGAATGATGCTGCAATCTTGAACAAAACAAACTGAAATGAGTTGAAGCAAATATTAAAAAGTAAGAATGGTTCATTTGTGTAACAGGATGTGACTAGGCTTTAATGAGAGTTTCGGGAGGTGGGTATATTGTGTCCCAAGCCTCTAAAGCATCTGCTGTAGCACAGAAGATCTTGAATACAATTACACTCATGACTTAAGCAGAAGATGAACAGATTATTCAATAGATTGTTATCGGTGCATTAATTCACTAGGCTGCTGAGGGCCCCTATGGTTTCACCTTGGTTCAGTTACCAGGTCTGCATTATGCATTTGAGGAAAATGTATAAATCATGCCACAAGCTTAGTGTGACTGTAGTGGTTTTGCAGTTCTGCGATATTTTAGGTGCTGCTTTGGGAAACAATCTTATCAAGCCAGTGTGTCGTTTGACTTCTGCACTTGATCATTTTATTTCATTTACTTTATCAGGAGCTTTACTGGCATAAGGATCTGAGTGAAAAATAAAATAGCACCTTGTAATTCAGTGGCACCTTTCCGCTGAGAACCACGTTGTTCTCTGCACTATTTATGTGCAGACTCTCTGGGCTACAGTGGTGAGTTTCACTGCGCTGAGTCTACGTGCTCTGAAACTTGTCCTGTTTGGAAGTGGCTACAGCAATATCCCATTCACACTCCACTATCCCAAGGCATATCCCAAAGCAAATACTATGTGTTACTCATTCTTCCAAAGAAAAGAGTCTTGTGTACTTGATCTCCAGATTGCACCAGTAGATGAAACTTACTCTGTCTCTGGGGCTTCACAGTGCTTAATAAACTTAATTTCAAACTGTTTATTTCCATTGTCAAGAGATTTGGAAAGCAGTTTCATTTATGTGATAACCATGACTTTGTCCAGTACATTCCTTACATAGACACCTCATTTCATTCAACAACTGTTCTTTGCTTGATTGGTGCCAGGCACGACAGATTTTCACAGGTCAGTCTCTTGAACTTCTAATTCGGTAGCCAAGCAGAGAAGACCAACATTCAAGGTTTTCAGTGCAGCATAAGCATGCTTTGGATATGGCCACTATCAAAGCAGTAGATAGAGAAGTTTTGCAAATATTAATATTCATTAGGCAGCATTATTAATTTCACTATGTAATGGTCTTCTGAAGTAGTTATATCATAAACCAGGTCACAGAAAGATTAGGTGACCTAGAAATTCAGTGCATGGTTTGGATTCACTAGTGAGGGTAGAAGCATCATGGGCACTGAAGCATTTTCTGTATGAACACTCAGCTATTGCCTGAAGTAAACAAAATTTGTAAACTTGTCACATGGGTCAGGGGCAGACTGTTAGTGCTTTCCTGATTTTCTCTCCACGTGGTTGTTCATAGTTCTTTATCCATTCTGTTCTATCTTTTCTTTATCCATTAGCATTCCGGCATAAAGGTGTCGTGTAATGTAGTCTAGGAACCTGCAAGCTATTCCTAACACCAGTATGGTCATATCAATGAGATGATTCTTCTCTGTGAAGCTAGAATAATGCCAATAGGCTTTCCTCTCCTCAGATGTGCTTTGTATCTCTCACATAAGAATTAACACAAAGTTAGATGAAAACAGTACATGTGTTTCCACAATATTGATCCACAATAAAGTGGATTTTGAATCTGATCCTGCATGTTAAATCTTAGGCAAGGCCCTTGATGGGCAAGGCTCAGTCTTTGATGTACTTGCATAGGATTTCATAAAAACATGAAAAATAAAGAATGCACCAAGTAACTTCATCTTTTGGTCAGTTTAAAGTGGAGCAGCGAAAATGAGAGTACTGTTGTTACAATCTTTGGAAAAGCAACAGCAATTAAATCAAGACTTGCATAAATCAGACTCTTACTGCTTTATTTTCTCCTTTCCTTTTTTTTTCTTTATATTGTATTTAAGTTAAATTTTTTAAATTTGCATAAATTGGTAAGTTAATGGTCCAACATTTGCTTAAAAGCCTCTTATATGTCTTTAGGGCAGCTGCTTCTGTCAGGGCTGCCATCTTGTTGCTGCAGTGGGAGTGCAATAAGGAAGCAGTTATTAAAATTTTATTCCATTGGCTTCTGCTTCAGTTGTAGAATGGAGCTTTTCTGATCATAAAAATGTTATTTTGTTTTGCCTGCTTTTAGTTTCTGTTTTCATCTGTCTCTGTGCCTGAGCCTTCCATGAGTTTCTAATATATGTAATTGTGGCATCTGTTTAAGTCAGAGACCCTGGTTCTTGGCAGTGGATAAGGAAGGTTTTTGCACTCAGTGGAGCTGAGCTGGGAATGCATTGTTCCTATTCCCTGACAGCAAATCAGGCTGTTCAGTTATACATACACCTTTGCCAACAATTTCAAACACTTAGGATAGAAAATGAAGATAATAAGACTGAAGGAAAATTCCAGCCTCTTCTCCCTGAACCTTATTTTTCCCTGTAGGCAAACTACAAAAGAGAGATGATGAAAGAAAACACAGTGGTAATGACACAGTTCCAGAAGTTTCCACTCTGATGGGTCAATCGTCCTTCAGCCAGCCTCCTGCGCTGGTTTTGGTAAATTTTATTGTGGGTCCTTATTCTACAAGTGGTATTCATGAAATTAAGTTATGTCTTCAGTCCTAAAGGAGTTAAAAGTGCTGAACATTGTCACTAGATGCAGAAAAAGTTTATTGACATAAAATAACCTCACTACTGGGAAGTGACTGAAGAGCCATGATCATAAGAAAATTTGGCCTAAGTTGGCCAAAATCTTTTCATCAGTCTTTTTAACAGAAAAAGACTTTTCATACGTAGACAGAAATTTAAGTTTGTTTATATTATGTTGGAGGGAAAATGGAACTTGTCCATATTTATTAAAAAAGCTAAATCCATTCAGTTGTGAATGGTGCTTTAGCATATGGCCTGATGCCTTGCAATTTTAAAACTTTCTGTTACTGCAGGACTTTAATGTATTCTTTTTACCTGTTTCTTTCAGTGTATGGTATTCTTGAGAGTCAAAACCGTGGTGCTCTTTTACAAGGACTTTTATATGGAAAATCTCACAACTGTAGCAATATAAAAATAGCTGGAGCTTGAGACTTCCAATTTTTCTCATCTTACACAAATTCTTAATGGGACATTTACACAAATTAAAGCTCCTGGATTTTCAGCATTTTTTCATAAGGAATAATTTATCTCTATAACATATTTGGCAGAATTCTGCATATAAGTACCGACAGTGCTTCACTGATTAATTGTATTTATTGTTGTTTCTCAAATTATTATACATCTTTTAGAAGTATGAGAACATTTGTGCTAATTACATTAAATCTCTCTCATGGCAACATATGGCAAGAAACAGGGTTGGCAGTGTCATGAGATTCTAAATCAAAGTGAGAGAAAGAGTAATTTTGAAAAGAAAGGTAGGGGAAATATGACTGAACTAGAAAACAACCCCTTGCTAATAGTGCAGGTAAGTGCTTTGATAGGACCTGATCCCGTGCTCCCAAATGAATGCAACAGGCTATGGGCTGGTGGAAGAAGCTTACAACTGTTTCACAGCTTGCCCCTCACTCTAGTCTTGGATATCTTTTAAAACTCAACTTTAGCAGGTATACATTTTCCACATGTGCCATGTGATTAAATATTCTGTGTGTAGCCTCTTGTGTTTGAACAATACTGTTTGCATCAGAAAAATGGGAATAAAAACTGGGAAATATTTCTAACGGCATCTTCACACAAAGAAGATGAGAGAGAAAATTTGATGAAAGCCTGGTTTTCAAAGGGATGCCTGAAGCATGTAGCCAGAGGCAAGTTAACATTAGTTATAGTCCTTTGCAAGGCCTGTTTACATGTTTCCTCTGTAGTCAAAGGGCTGTATGCATGTGCTGTAAAAATTACAAATGCCTACATGGTTCCTTTCAGTCTTTTATCTTACCAACATGTGAATGCAAGTTGACATTATGCTCAGAGATGTTTTAAGATCTCCTGCCTTCTTTTAATTGCAGTCAATATATAGAATTCATTTAGGCTGAAACTTGCCCTTTCTGAGGGGGTTGCAGTCCTGCTTGTAGTGGGCCCATAACTGAGGGAGGGAGGGAAGGATGTAAAGCAGAAGAGCATAGCTGGAGGGCTTCTGTACTTCATGCTCACACAGAGCATATCTAGGTGGAGTATCTGGCTGTGCAAGAGGTTATGCAAGACTGACTGAGCCCATATTTGTCAGGACGGTGGTGCTAGGTCTCCCAAGTTGTTCTTTGTGACATTCACGTGGGCAGGAATAACATGGATACAGGGTCAGTTCTTATTTTTATCTCTGCCACATGGGGAAACACCACCAATACAATTTTAGCCCACAAGGATAAACTTTTTATTTGCCTGACAGTAAGTATGTTTTTCTTCTGAATTTAAAAGGGTATTTAAAAGCTGAAATATTAAAAGAGCTGTGACCATTGATTCTTCCCCTCTGGAAACAAGTCCTTTTGAAGGCAGAACTGATTGCTTTAAGTGAAGAAAGGAATAGCCTAAGATTCTGCGGTGCTGTGACTGGAAGAGAAGCTACTTAAAATGTATTCTGAAATTCTGTATTGCTAAGCTTCTAACACCATGCTAGAAGTTCCATATCCTTATTCCTAATGCAGTTGAGGTGTAACTGGAAGTGGTTTCGCACTTTAATTGGGAATATTTGTGTGTGTGTAGTGTATGCAGATATAAACATACATTAAATATCTAACATTACTTAGTAAGTGTACCTTAAGGTGGTTTGACTTAACAGCTGGAGATGCATTATATATTGTACTGCTCAAAGTGTTATGGAGATTGGATATGTCACCTGTCTATTCCAGAAACATTGCATGATATGCCCAGATATACATTCTTGCTGCCTTTCATTTGTGTCACCAGTTCAGGTCTCAGTTTCATCTTGATTTTTCATACATTAATATTTGACTTTTCTTTCCTTCCATTTCATCTTTTCCACCACTGCCTAATCCTTCCACCATCATGGCAGAAGAAGCTATCACTCCTACACTTACTACCTGTAAGTAACTTCTTTGTCATCAGAGACACACTTTCTGCCATGTTGTTCCATGCCTAAGTAGTGAATGCTAATATTGAAAGTTCCTTTATAAAAACATACTTTGTAAGTTTTACCAAGATAAAAACAACATGGTCAATAATGTAACTAAATATTTAGCTTTATAAGAGTTTCTTATGTCTCATACTGTGCATTAGAGTCCTTTGAATAACATTATGTAAAGAATTTTCTTAATTGAGAAGTAGTAGGTATAAATATCACTACCATGTCAATGAGAAATTTTCATGCCTAAATAACTATTTTTAGAATTTATTTAGCAGTTTCTTTCTCATTTGCTCTGTTGAAGTTATAGCATTGGTTAGACATGTACAAGCATTTCCATTTGTTGCTGTGTACATATTACTGCTTTTTCATGAATAATGATCATGCATAAACATCATGAGTTACCATTTCTGGAGTGAATTTCAAAGGAGAGAGCACTAAAAAATGAGGGCAGGAGGAAGCATAACTTTCAGTAAGTAACAATTTTTTTGTTTTGTACAGTCCCTAGTAATACCATTATATGCTTCTTTATTTACCCAAAGCCTCGCTTCGTTCCCTGTTGTCAGCAGGTGATGAATGAGAAGCGTTCTTCTGTGAATTTAGCGAATCCCTTTCTGAGGCTATTCACTCTTACTTGTTTTCCAGGTACAAGGAGTACATAATAGATTAGCAAAGTACCAGGGGTCTTGCTTAGTTGCAAAATGAGATGTATTTAATCTTACATAATCCAGTTGGCCAGCAGCAAAAAATCAGCTGTCCAGTAGTTATCTGTTTCCTTTAAACCTCAGATTTAAAAGTTACGGGAACCTATGAGATATTTTTACATAGTTACAGAAGTAGGGGTGTTACTTGCATAAGACAAATTTTAGTACCAGTTTTTAAGTACATATGGGGGTAGCATGCTCTTGAAAGGAACACATTTCAGTAATGTTTTTATTTAAAAGCAATATAAAGTTTCTCATGTTTCTTCTAGTTGCTCTTCTAACCTTTTAAATACATATTTTTTCAGTTTGTATTTCAAAAAAGCATCAAACATTCATTTATAGAATTTATGGAAAAATTATTAAATGTTTTCTATCTTGAAAACTTGGTAAGCAGAACCATTCTTCAAATGAATTACAGCAGCTAAAATTTAAACCTCATAGCTGAAATTCTCTAAGACTTCTCAATATATTGAAACTGCTCATGTGGTTGGTAATTCATATTACCTTATTTGACACTTTATGTGTAGTGCAATTTTTTTAACTGTTGTTTAAAGCAGCGTATTAATGTGGAGGCCAGAAAAAATTAGCTCTTCCACAGACAGAGTATTCCAAAATTTGTTTCTGTTCCTGAGATGAAAAGACATATTTTCCATGAAATAGGCCTTTAAAAAAAAAATTCCCATTTGGGACCATTTAAATGTAGTTCTTTAAAATGTCAAAAGAATATAATACAGTAAGCCATGTAGTATGTTCTTGCCATAATGAGTAACTATATTTAAATTAATTTTTTAATATGATTCATGTCTCAAGGCTAAGTCAAAAACAAAATTGAAACAAATGGAACATTAAATTAAACACTGTTTCATTATTCAAAGAAATTGGATTCTACTTTTTTTTCTCTTTTTCCACAGACAAAGGAAAATGCATGAATTGAAATGGTTTCTTTAAGTTTTACAAACAGGTTTTGTCCCTAGTTTTGCCATCATAGAGACTGTTAGTAGTGGATGGAATAGGGCATCTCAGGATTATTTGAAATACTCACCTAGTGGCTTCAAGAAAAGATCTTTTTGTTGGTGTAGTACAAATTCAGTAACTTTGTGGCTTGGGTTGATTAACTCTTTCAGAAGAAACGCTGGGATTTTGACCTTGTAGTGTTTTTTTTCCCCTTCTGGCAAAAGAAGGGAAGTAAGAGCCCTGAAAAGTGCAGTCAAGATTGGCTATCAGTAGGAGGAAATATTTTGGACCAAATTCTCCACCTGTTTACGCATCACACAATTTCACTGAAATTGGAGGAAATCTTACATGAATGCAGGATTCATTACAGTTTTATTTTTAGCTGAGGAAGTTGGTGTGGATTATAAAATGTTCTGTATTTTGAGAAACATAATTTCAAGTACTCTGCCATTGCTAATTTACCACTTCTATACTGAGTATCGTATTCAAATTTACTGATTAGTCATTGTAAATGCAAGCTGTAACATCCAAGTGAGCATCTATGCACTGAAATAGTTACTATTGTCTTGTCTGCTGCTTTCCTTGTGTGCTGTGGGCTCCTTTTCCCTAGCAGACTGCAATCTCTGCCACTTCTAGATCCATCCTAAATTAAAATTAAAAAAGAAAAAATTGGCAGATGCCTAGAGCTGCTGATGAATCATCAGAGGTGGACCTACAGCTGTGCATATTTGGCAGAGAATTATTTCTATTTTATCTTGTGTTTACTAGTTAGCCAGTCAATAGATATTACAGAAAAAGAGTTGAGTACTGCTATTGAGAATTCTTTTTAATGGGCTTAAGTGCCTCTGCCAATCTTTCCTCCCACTCTTGCATTCCTGACAACTGGTGCATTTTTTACCTTTCACCTCAGGCAGGCAGCAGATATATTTTTTTTTGTCTGGACACAGTTAGTCCTCTATAAATTCTTTTGTTCTTAAGATTAGAGCAAATATAATAGTGCTCATTAACTCTGCAGCAGGTCTTTTGACTTGGTGGTTGATTCCAGGTGGGAAGAAGGAAGAAAGGAGATGGTGTCATTAGTTACACTGGCAATGAGTGGTGTTCTCAGCATGGCAGGCAGCACTGGCACGACTGCTTGCTCCTGACACATTTTCTGATGTGATTTCAGGGCAAAACCCCTGCGCCATGGGCTGAAGAAGGAAAAGTACATTAGTGTTTTGTTGTGTAATTATGGTTAAATGGACTAGGCAAGCCTGTTGCTGAGGCGACAGCAAGAGCCACTGTGCTGACCATTGGCCTTTTGTATTTGAGATTTTAATTTTTATAAAGATTCTGCCCTTGGAGCTCATTACTCATTAGTCAGGAGCTAACAATTGCATTTCATGAAATTCAAGCATCAGAAAAACAAATTGAGTGCTTGGACCATCAGAATTTACTCCAAACACTGTTGCCTGATCGTTTGGCCAATTCAATTTACCCCAGATTCTTGGGCAGATAGTTACAGATTGTAGTTTTTATAAGTTCCTTTCTATAAAAGGTTTCATTGTATTGCTGTGAGTAGGATGTACACCAAATTAAAAATGCAAATTTGTGAAGGCAGCTTTTGATGCTGTTCCTCAGTTTGAGCTTGATATCAAAATGATATGTTATGATTATTATTGAAATTAAGTACTTATGCAACAACAGTGCTGCGCAGCAGTTAGGTGCATAATGTTATTATATTTTTGTGCCTTTTCACAAGTCATTTCAGCTTGTGAAAGGTGAAGTAGAGAAATAGGAGACAGTTATTACCCAATATTCTTATGCAATGCTAATCATGTTAAGATCTTAATAGCATGTAATCTGCTATCGTCTGTCCCAGCACTAATCATCTGGTTAGGTGCCCTAGAACAGAAGTCATCACAGGGGCATCGTCTGTGTGGAAATCTTAGTCCCAAAGCCTAATACTATATTGAAATAGAATTAGAAGCCTACTGCCTGGTACTTGGTGTATGACACAGGGGACAAAATTCCTCCTGCAAGAAAGCTAATTTCACAAACATTGAGCTTTTTCATATAAATGTGCATGAAAACATACCCTACTTTTCGCAAGAATTTGATAGTTTGGGGCCCAGCTGAAGTGTTCTTTTCTTGTGGATCTAAGTTGAGCTCAGGAGCCTGGGAGTCTGTTCTCAGTTTAGTTCTCTTGATTCACTAGCAGATAATCAGTGTTGGCTTCTGGATCTCTGTACAGAGAATTTCTAGCTCATTTGCCCAGTCCCATTGCCATTGACCTAGTACTTAGGGCAGAAAGCACAAGGTTAGTAGATTTGCAAAATTACCCAAATAATTAAAGTAATAACATTTCCAAAAAATCAATGGTGTCAAAACTTCTAACAGTGATTTCTGGATAATTCTGGAGAATATGCAGTCTTCACATTTAAAACTTCTGTAGTAATTCAAAAATAGTGAAAGATTTTAGAAACAGTCCTGTTTTCTCAACTGCTGCTGCCCCTGGAACCAGAACAAGATCATGTTTGCATCTTGTAGATGGAGGAGAGTATTGAACAGAAAACATGAATGTGTTTGAACTGTTTGATCTGTTAGACTACACCTGTGATCTCTTCTGCATCTTTAAATATGCAGAGTTACATAGGCTTGTATCATAAAATCACGTAACTGAAAATAACCGTGGATTTCTGTAATTGTCTTGTAAGCTAGACTTAAATGATTTGGGGATGTCCCAGGAGTTTTGTTGCATGTTGCAAAGTCTACAGTGCCAACATACTAAAATCTTTGGATAGTATTTAGTGCCTAAAATAAAATCTAGTAATAAATAATAATATAAATACTAATAAAATACTAAATCACCATTGCTAAAAAACACATTTTTGTGCTGTGTGCTGTATGCTTTGTGTACAGATGTGCAGTACCTAGCTTTTATTCGGAGATACCAAGCAGGGTCAGAATTGGGATTTTATTTTTAATTAAAATACACAACATAATTTTTAAAAATTGATCTAAAGTCCTTATTTCCCATACTGGTTCCTTGTATCTTCTGATTCTTTTGGATCTGATCGTATGGCTTTATAGCCAAGGCTTACAGTCTCATTTCACTGTAAAAAAAATTGTAAATAATCCTTAATAGACTGATCAGCAGAAAGTAATTTTTTATTTTAATTTTGCTAGCTCTTTCTGAAGTGTGCGAGTCCCCCAGGACAGTGATCTGACTGTACGAAATAGCTTCCTTCAAGTGCAGCAGAGATCAGATCATTCATGTGGAGGAGTAGCTCTGCTTAGTTCATCTTTTCTGGGCTTGTTTAGGTGCTCACTCCAGGTTACTTTCTCCATACCTGTATCAGAAGCCCATGGTCATTTCTGAAGTTACCCAGACTTTCCAAATTATCCCAGATGTGTGAGTTAGAAACCATAATCTGGATGGTGCTGCAAGCTTGGGTTTTTCAAAACAAGTCCCTACAGAGAGAGTGAGGTGAAGCATCAGAAGAGATTGATTGCTGTGCTGGTCACGCAGTCTGTCCTGGTTTGGGCCAGGACAGGGTTAATTTTTGCAGTAGCCAGGAGGAGGCATGACCAGGACCTGGAGGTTTTTCTGTACTACCTCACACCATTTTCCAGGGACAGGGGAAGGGGTCGCTTCGGGTGGAGTAGCCTGGCAGAGGGAGCGGCCGGTGTTGTCAGGGGAGTGTCTGTGCTGCCTCTTCCTTGTACCCCCTGTCATTAGTATTGTTGCTGTTGCTGCTCATTTTCTCATCTCATTGCTGTTTCCAGTAAATTGTTCGTATCTCAACCTTTACCTTTTGTGCCTCCAGTTCTCCTCTCCTGCCTGCCACAGGGGGAGAGAGAGGGGGAGGTGGGAGTGAGCGAGTGTCTCTTGATTTGGAGTGGGAACACTAAATTGGAGAATGCCATTCCTAAACCACAGCACAAATTACTGTCTGTGCTCCATTAGTGTCAAGCAGTAAATTTCCTCATGAGCTGGGGTTTGAAGATTTTTTTGTCCTCTGAGGGGACACTGCTTGTTTGGTGAAGGTATCAGACATTTGGTGTGGGAAACACTGTAACTGTAGAAAAAATAAATACTCAACCTAGAGACGTCCTTGTCCTTTCCATGCTATTAAAAGCTTTGTGTTGTTTTCTAAACTAATATATGGGATCTGAATTGAATACTGAGACTGCTTTTAGAAATTGTGGAATCCATATACTCTTGCAGGATAAGCCTGAAAGCCTGTCTTTGTTATATATAACACTGAGGCATGATACATATACTTGGGAGAGAAAGAAATGATAGTGACAGGTATTTGTATTTAAGAAGTTAGCATTGTATTTGATATTTGTTTTGCCATCCCATATGACTCTTGTTCAGTTACTGTTACTGGCGTGGACTGTCTTCTCTAGAAAACTGTTTATTGAATTAATTCTTCAATTAGCCTGTTGACTTTAGGTTTTAGTTTTCTTAAAAATTTGATTCCCAAATCAGTCATGCTTGCTGTCAACAGCAGTCATTCTAGACACTGAGATTTTGCCATTATCAACCGTCATTGTTGAATTACACTTTCAAAGACAGTATAAGGTGAACCATTTTCATTCACTTTGCTTAAAACTTTTCCCTCAGGAAAAAAAGTGCTATTTATGTGGTTTTTATTCTGAAAATGCATTTCAGTATATACAGATGGCTCAAAACTGACTTTTAAATACTTTCATTTTAAATATCCAAATAAGAAGGTGAGTTTCATATTTTAGTATTAGTATTTATTGTACAAGGGGGTAATGGTGTTGGAAACTTAGTTTCTCTAAAAGCCAAACCTGCCATTACACTTTATGTGATTGTAAATGTGTTAACAGAAAGGAGAGAAATTATGCTGCATATTAAGACCTAAACTCACTTCATAATTTATGGTGGTAAAGGCCTGTATTTTTTCTAAAAGATTGAATGTTAGTTTTCAAAATGGCATTATGAAATATTGAACTGATTGACAGAATATGTCTGCAAAAGATGGGACTACAGGCAATAAGGTGAAGGATGCATTCCTGGTCTCAAGGAGCACAAGCAGCAGAAAAATGCTTAAAGAAAAATGGGTAGAAGAAATCACACAGTGAATCTAAGCCCAAGACTTCGTAGTGCCAGTAAGCCACAGGCTTAGTCACCTCTGTGATACGGATGAGAACAACTGTAACAAGCTGTTGGTGTCTGTTGAGTGATGCCAGCACAGGGCACTGAGGTGTTGTAGTCATTAGTATTGGGATAGATTCTACTGAGTGATACTTTTTTTTTGTTGGGCTTTTTCTCTGAAATCTGTTCTCTGCTGCTCAATTCCCTGGGAGAGGCTTCACCTGAAATACATTTCTTGAGCCTATCTGAAGGGGTTATGGCCAGGTTAATGATGATCCACCTCAAGGTAGCATCTATAACTGTTGACTGTTAATTTCACAAGGAAAATGTTCTAATCTTGGCTTCTTTTCCTACTTTCCCATTACATTCCTTTTCTCACCTACAGTACACTTTGAGCTCCTTTAAAGTGTAGACTGACAGATCCCTAAAGGGAAGAAGAGTGGCCATTTGCTTTCTGTAATGTCTGGATGACCAAAATCATCATTCATTTCCAAATTTTCTTTCTGTCATTTTTCTTGGTCATTGATTTCCTGCACTGATTACCTATTTCTGGCATGAGAGGATAAGGAACCATATCTCAGGTGCTTTCTCCTTCTCTTCATGATGACTCTTACCTTCTGGTTTCACTTGACAGTCTGTGCAAGGATTCTGTCTGAGCAGGATCCTTCCTAATTTCAGGGCAATATTGCACTTGCAAAGTGTAGCTGGGTAGATTGCATCAGCTTTGAAACTGAACATCACAAAAGCTAATCAAGCAAGGAACCAGAGGAATGGACTGTGCTGTGTGCTTGCATATCTAGCAAAGCCTGCCTGGCATTTCTTCAGCCCCAGACACCCTGTTGCAAAAGAATATATCTTTTATGAGACTTATCATAATATATTAGAATCATGACTTCATTTCATTTACAAATGTGCAGCAAGAAAGGACTTGTTATTACTGCTATTATTATTATTAGACTTTAACATTTAGTATAGGCTACAGAGAGAAATCTGTAGGACCATCAGGAAAGTCTAGCATAATTCTTTCAGTTCCTGTGCCAACCAGACACAGTTTTCCAAATAAAAAGAAGCAGTAGTTTGAGCAGAGCAGAGTTTTGTAGGGCTTGTGCTGTGAAATACCCGCTCCTGTGAGCACTGGACTGGTGAACATAAAGATGCCCTTTTATTTTTCTTTTTAGTGGCTGAAGCTCAGGGCTGCTTCTGCATTTGAACTGAGATCCCTCGGTGAGATATTGAACCAAATGTCTGGGGGTATCTCAATTATACTCAGCTTACCTGCAGAGGGAGATAGCTTCTCTCCTTCATTCCTATTCCCTGATTCCTCTGATCATGAAAACAAAAGTTGGACCTACCAGTGTCTTGTCTGAGGAAAAGGCAAAGGAAAACATTTGCCAACCTGTGCATTTCACACTTGAACAGGAATGAGAGAATCAGCTGTTTCAGAGCAATTACGCCACTCTGCACCTCCTATTTCAAAGTGATAGTGTTCTTTCCTCCTGTGTGGTGACATCAGTAGCCAAAAATAAAATCTTCCTGTATGGATTTCACCAACATGTTCTTATTGAGTATAATAATGCAATTTACAGTATTTGCTGCAGCTACATAGTTTTTACTTATGTTTTAGGTATAATGGCATGTATTTTGCCATTTATGGTCTTATTTGGAAATTGTCAGTGGAAAGGTCACTTAAGATCAACTAAGTTCATGGCTTACAGTGTATTTTCAAAAGCAGATGAAATACTGAATGCTTTGTATTTACTGACATTTTTCAGGTTAGATTGTCATGTTTATGATACGTGATAGACTACAGCCCTGTTCCTTAGCTATAACATCCAGGTGTTACTGGCAGAAGGACTTTCCTTTCTGCTTACCTGAGTAGGGAAGATTCATGTCTGCACTTTAATATGATTCAGAAATTATATAAGATAATTTAACAAAAGAAGAGAAACATACACAAGTGTTAGTAAAACAAAGGGATTACCTACTCTATGTTCTAAAAATATAAATTAAAGAGAGAACAGCATTCATTGCCTGCATGTTGAGTCCTAATATATGCTCCCAGCAAGAACTGGGAGCATATTTTTTTATTAATAGATAAATGCAATTTCAGCTGCCTTTTGCTGGAATCCAAAGCACCATAAACTATTTTGAGGTAGTAGTACTGAGCATTCGTGGAAGTGTCTTGTCCAGTCCTCTGTCCAAAAAGTGTTTTACCTAACCTACTCCTTAGATCCTACTGTTGTCTTCCTTCCAACTACTTTTTCAACACTAACATATGTGCCCAGCTCTTAAGCCTGCCTCCTTGGTCTCCTGGCCATTTACTTTTTCATCTGTTTCTCTTCTTCCTCTGCTCCTCCTTTTACTTCTCCTATTCTTTATCCCCTTTTCCTTTTCCCCTGCCCCAGATACTATAATGTCTGTCATGCCCTGAAAAATATTCCTTTAAGATTGCCTTTTTTTCATTCTCTGTGTGCTGCTTTGTCTCTTGGTACTTAATGCAGGCTGCCTAGTCATCTGCTCTTTCTCCATGTCACAGAATCACTGAATGGTTTGGGTGGGAAGGGACCTTAGAGATTTCGTATTTCCAATCCCCCTGCCATGGGCAGGGATGCCACTCACTAGATTAGGTTACTCAAAGCTCTATCCAACCAGGCCTTCAACAATTCCAGGGATGGGGCACCCACAGTGTCTCTGGGCAACCTGTGCCGGAGTCTCACCACCCTCACAGTTAAAGAACTTCTTTCTATGATCTAATCTGAATCTCTCCTCTTCTGGTTTAAAGCCATTACCCCTCATCCTTTCACTACCTGCCTCTGGATGTCATCCCATCCTTCTCTTGTGCCAACTGCATTGCTCAGGGACTCTTGGTGCCAGCTGCAAACTTGCTGAGGGTGCACTTGATCCCACTCTGTCGCTGATGAAGATACTGAAAAGCACTGATCCCAGGACAGAGCCCTGAGGGACACCACTTGTCACCTACCTCTACATGGACATAGAACCATTGGCCACAACTCCCTGGCTCCATCCATCCAGCCAATTCCTTATCCACAAAATAGTCCACCATCAAATACAAGTCTTTCCAGTTTGGAAATAAGGATGTTGTGTGTGATTTTGTCAAAGGCTTTACAAAAGTCCTACTATCTCTCTCTTCAGAACAGGGAAGGAAAGACATGTCTCAGAACATCAGAATATCCTCCTATTACTGAGCAACTTTTTTTGTAATTATTTTTATTATTGATATTTATATAGAACATATATATATTATATTATATTATATTATATTATATTATATTATATTATATTGGATAATATAGAGAGAATTATATATATATTTATATAGAATATTATATAGATATTTATATAGGTTATTGCTTAGATAGAATGACTCTGTGGAAGTATTTAACAGAGTAAAATTAAGAAAATACTGACTTACATGTCCACATGAGGATTTTTTGCATTGGAGATTGTTTCTTTAGTTTCCTGAGAAAACCTCACACTGTTTTTGTTTATTTTTTTCTTATCTAAAAAAAATTTAGGCTTTGAAAATACTTACCTCCAGGTTGAAAAATAGCATGCAATATTTTATATTCAAAAATGAAAAAAACTATCTTAAGCAATTGAAAATTATTTCTCCATGAAAGCCACAATATAACACTAGTTTTAAGAAATGTATATAAATACTGCATATTTGCTTATGTCAAAACAAGGTAATGCTTACTGTATTAAGCACAGCTTTTCATTTTATGCTCTCTTGTTCTTTGAATCTTAACCTTCACTCGTTTCTTTAATTTAAGAGAAAAAGCCATTAAACATAGATACTTCCGGAAAGTGTGTGCTGCATGAAAGCTTTAATTAAATCTACAAGTAAAGCTTTAAAAGAACAAGAATCAAATTAATTGCAACAAGGACCATGCATTTATTTCTGTGACAGGCCCTTGCACATTAGAGAAAAGGCAATCTGTGTACCCTTATCTGAATTAGCAAACTCAATATCACTTTTTATTAGCATGGTAGGTCATTGCCGTGCGTCTTCGGTAGGACACTGTTTACATGTTAATGACCTCACAAATAGAGTCTGTTCCAAATGCTTTGCAGTAGCAGAAAGTTGTAAATCCATGAAGTGGAATAAACTGTCCTCTGCTTTCTGCATCATTGCTTCTTGCGAGTTCCCCTCTAGACTGAGCTTCATAATTAGGCAACAGTATAATTAAGGCAAATTCAGTAAATGCAAATAGGGCAAAAGGATTTATGGCTGATTATGGTTGTTACAGCATACCTGAAATAAATTAATTTATAAACATCACTATTAGTTGACTTTTCAGTGACATGGAGTCTAGAAGTAGAAAGTATTGTTCACCGAAAGTGTTCATAGCTTGTGTTAGTGTGAGTCCATGATGATGTATTCAGATTTACATGCTGACATACACATGAAAAAACCACTGTAAGATTCAGTAGAACATTCTGCTTTAGTTGTCTGGAGTGTGATTGCTTTGTATTAGATGAGATTTTTAAGATTATAAATATATTTTTCCCCCACTGTATAATGTAATGAAACCAGCATGCTCCTTAAAATCATATCCTTAAAGAAAATACCATATATTACATCTGGTAATTTGACTAGACAGTGGAAAGCTTCACTGCATTAAAATCCTGAAATGATAAAGCCAACATCAAATGAGTAAAACAAACTCAGCATAACCTCTTAAATCTGATTGCCTAAAATAGCTAAAACAAGGCCTGTTCTGATAGCCTGCTGTGTGAATTCCTTTAAGTGCTGAATACCCTCAGTTCCCATTGACTTCAGCATCATGCAGAATCTGGTCATGTATTTGGATGTATTTGGATGTCTCAGCCCTGCCAGAACACAAAGCCCATTTTTCACTGGTCACATGCAGCCTATACCTAGTGTTGCAAAGCTCTTTGGCTCTGCTTGCAGCAACCTTGGGAAGTGCTTTGCAGACAGAGAGTAATGGCTTCTACTTTAGTCGCTCACCTAATATGCAAAGCAAGTTTAATTATATGCTGTCCAACCCTCTCTGCTACATATTTTTCCACTTGCTGGTTCTGAGTGAAATACATACTTTCTATGTGCAGAGGTTACTAGTAAGTGTACAGTGCCCCTGGAAGCATTTATGGCTAATCTTGCCCTCGGCATGCGTAATGTAGCTAAGTACTAATTAAAGGTTACAGAATAGGGATCCATCTTCTCTGTGCCTGATGATTAGAAGGTTGTGTTCTGCACGAATCAGGGGCAACATTCAACTGGACAGAATTGCTAGGGTGTTGCAAAACCTAACTATGTGAGACTAAAATTCAAGAGACTCCAGATTTTCTCACAGCAGACAAAGAACTAATAAATCACTGTCTTGTGTTTTGTAATAAATTAGCTGGTTTACTGTGTTTCATATAAATATGTGATGCTGCTAGGCATACATGGGTAGAATGTAGATTTGATTTCATAAGAGACATTTCTTTTGTCCTACATACTGACTTCTGAGAATTATCCATGGCCTAGTTGTACATTTTTTCTATTAAATACAAAGAGAGATAAAGTTCTGGTAGGGCAATAAAGTCACCATGAACATTATTGCCATCTCTCAGATCTAAATAATAGCTGATTAAAGCAATTTTTGATGATTTCTAAATAGTGCCATAACTGCTGGCATTCAATACAAGAGAAATGAACAGAAGAGTGGTGGAGCTGTGTGGCAGATAAAAAACTTGGCTGTTCAGTGGAAGTCTGTCTTTGTAGCCCTGCAATTTCCTCACAATTTCCAGAGGTTTTGTAATTTTATTACTTCTGCAGAAACTTTCAGACCAGTATGGTCTATAGTTTTGCAATTGTTATCCTTTCAGAAATCCTGTTGTTCACTTCCTTCCACTAGTCTTCTTCGTGACATAAAAATCTAAGCGCAATGGATTTTTAAAAAAAGCTTCCAAATAGTTTTATGGAAGGAGCATGGGAATCAAGAAGTCTGGTTTCTGCCACCAGTGCTGATGAAAGTTCTTAATCCTTTGGGTGCCATATTCTCCACATTAATTACATTTTGATTGCTATTAACTGCTTCAGAGCAGTGGTATCAGAGCTGTCAGAGGTCTGATAGTCAGAGAGGTGGAGTACTTCATTCTTCCTTTACCATCACTTGGATTTGAGAAGGTTTGGTCTCTGTGTTTCTAAACAGAGAGCCAGCACTGCCTGAATATATATGCTGGAATATTAGTACCTGAAAATCAGTGATGGAGACATCACCAGCTCAGTCAGGATTACCAAGATATCCTTGCAGAAACACATGTTCTCTTAAGAGTAGCCCTTGCAGAAGCACCAGGGGAGGTGTAAAGTGTTTTCTCTGACACTAGCTGCTTTGATACTTCAGTGGCTGCAGAGCTGCCTTTCCCACAGTGGGAATAATCAGCATCCAAGCTTTACTGCTTGAACTCTTCTGCACTTGGATTACTCTTTTGACAAAAGAAATTATCATTATGTAAAGCTCAGATACTCCAATAGTAGGTTCCTTTTGATAAAGGTATGGAAACAGTAAAACAGCATAATGCAATAATCTAGCATCTCATAATTTTCAGAAGTGCATTAATAAATTAGCTAAGCATACTATGCCACTTACAGTCCAATAATATGCTGTCTGGTTAGAAGAAGTCATATAGCCATAGGGTGAAAATAAGATGGAAAAGGTCATATGATTAAATTAGCTCTGTTCAGACAGGCATTACTTACATTTTTTTGTGCTATGATTAAAGAAGATCAACATTAACTCAAGCAAATATGATTAAGTCAGTGACCCTCAGAAATGGAAATTAACCTCAATGATAAATGAAAGGTTACTGTCCACTACGAGCACTTCAAGATATGCTGCTCTTGGTTAATCACGTCTTTCACTTTCAGCTACGAACTCTGCATATAACTGCCATTCTGATTATTTACAGAGGAATGCACATCCTTAATACAGGATCCAAATATTAAAACTTACTTTCCTTTTATTTGTGATTCACACTGGTTTTTAGTAACACAAGAAATGCCTACGCTGGTCCTAGTGCTTATTCCATTAATATTCTGTCAGGTTTGTCACTATTTTCTTCTGTTGTAAACAGGAAGCACTTTCATCTGAGAAGTGCTGTTTTCCAGGTATTTAATCTCTTGTTTCCTATCACTATGTTATTGCCTAGTGGGTTAAAAATATTGACAACAGGTTAACATTTTGGTCACATGTTTCTCCCTTTTTAATGTTGGGTTTATTTTCATTTTGTAGACCTTCTTGGGAGAATAGGGTTTTTTTCTGCTGTGTCCTGCCAGAGTCTAGTGAAAATCTAGGCTTAATTTATAGGGTAGGATTTTCACAATATGTCCCTTGTATTTGTCTACTCATGGAGAATCTAGACTTTTAAACTCAAATGAGTTCTCTTTCTCAAATTTTTTTAATATGGGTGAGAAATTGCAGTAGTCCAAGAAGTTGTAATACACCATGAAGAGTCACTTGATGTTATTTTGGTACTTGTGAATTTCCTTTGAACAAAAAACTTTTCTGTCTTGCATTATCTGAGAGCCAGAAAAAGTGTCTATATTGGAGTGGCTAACCAGGAACAAAACGCAGGAGGAAAGGTCACTGTCCTGGTTCATGATTGCTGATTAGTCACCAAAAGTTCAGAGCTAAGTTGGCCTGTCTTCATCTTCCCCATATCTCACTGCCCTCCAGAGTACCTGTGATCAAGGATTTTACCATTGGACTTGGTGATCTTAAGAGGTCTTTCCCAGCCTTCAAAATTCTTTGATTCTCTGTAAATATTCATGCAGATTGTGTCTGTGACAAAGGGGATTTCCATGCATATTTTAGTTGTTTGTTGTAATTTTACTAACTTCTGTGTGCTTGGTTTCTCTTTAGTGTTCAGAAATGTCCACATTGCAGACTTTACAGTGAACTCTGGCAGAAGGGAAGGCAGTGAAGGACTGTCTTTTTTTGTTGCTTGTTTTGCAGTTGGATGCTTATCAGAAAATAAATCAAAACAGCTATTTTTAAAATCAGGCTAAACAGACTAGTTTGCATATTTAAGATAGCAGCATAGCTAGCAAGGAAATGAGAAGTAGTTATATGGTTACTTAGAGTTTTTGCATTTTGAAGTGATATCATCCACTCAGTATTGAGTAATCCTTGAGAAACTGAATTGAGGTACTAAGTAAACCTGTCACATCCTATTTCT
This sequence comes from Aphelocoma coerulescens, assembly GCF_041296385.1. Taxonomy (NCBI): domain Eukaryota; kingdom Metazoa; phylum Chordata; class Aves; order Passeriformes; family Corvidae; genus Aphelocoma; species Aphelocoma coerulescens. Next base: position 115,480,752 of record NC_091015.1, on the reverse strand, counting down.
TCATCATCAACTAACAAAATATTAGTGTCACAGTTTCTCCTGCTCTCTGCAGGCGCTTGTTTTATTGAATTATGTCCTATGATGATACTGTCATCTTTACAGAAAAAAAGTCTTTGCTTTCCTTATCTATCCAAGGTCAATAAGAAGGAGAATGCTAGTTTGTGTCATGTGCATGCAAGTCAGGAATTAAATGTTAAAGTGAGGTTGAATAGACCCATAAATGTCTTAGGAGTTTAGATGCAGGTAGTTTGCCCTTGCTTTAGCTAGTGAGAGTGATTTGACAGCTGTACTTTGTAGTTTCTTCCTTCTGGAGCATGTGATCATGCTTTGATAGCAGCCCTTAATCTATTATTAATGTAGTCGTATGTAGATCAAAACTGAAGAACCTTGGTCATGTCAGAAAGTAATGGAAGTCTGTTTTGATATTATTTGAGGATGTATCGGAAGTGAAGGAAGTGAAGTGCCAGAGTACTGGCATCAGGTATTTCATACCTCTGTCCCTCTATGCGAGCTGTAATCTGAAGCTCTGTAAGTGTATGTGTACATGTGCTCTGCACAATAAACCTCCTCAGGTTTTTGTCCCAATACCTAGTAAATAAGTGCCTCCATGGAGTCTTTCCCATTTGTTGATTTTGAGATTTGTTTGATTTTGGCTTTTTTATCAAGCTTTGAGGAAGAGACTGAGACTTTTTTTGGATGAAGCCTTACTAATATCTAGTTGCTAACATTTTGATGATAGTCCACGTACACTGTTGCTTCCAAGGAGGCCAAGGGGATGGGCAACCTGGTGTGCTACAACCTTCCTAGAAAGAGCGTCCTGCAAGGAACAACTCTTCCAGGGGTGGTGGCTGGCTTCCCTGGGCAACAAGTGATTTCAGCAAGTGTAGTGATTTCTCAGCTATAAGTGATTCCAGCTCTTGTGATTCAGCTCTTTGTGAGATCACCCAAGGCCAACTCAGGGATAGAGAGACAGGAGCCTTGTACAGCAGTTCCCCAGAGGCAGCCTTTATTGTCCAGCAGTCCCTGTGAAAGGGTAACTAGGGACAAGGCTCCCCCCATCAGGGCTAGGGGGCAGAGGTTATATGGGGTAGGCAAGGGGTGGGGTAGAAACCAGCTAGCCAACTGGGTACAGGCTATTACCATATAGAAACAAGGCATGCTGGCGGTGGTTCACTTTCTCGCCATGACCCAGAGGAAGGTTGCTTATCTCTGGGGAAGATCATCTTGCCCTCAAGCCTCTCTCTTCTCCAAGGGAGAGCAGAGGGCTCCTGTGCCCAGGGCTCCCAGCCCTCCACAGTACACCAGCTTTCAAAATTAAGGGGGCTGATGCAGTCCTGTCTTTTTCTCTAATAACATCATTATTACAGACTATTGTAGAAGTAATTCAGTATGGGTGATGTTCACTCTCTCATCCTGAAGCAGGCTTTTTGTGGGTTTAAGATGATGTAAAGAAGCTATAAAACTTGACTGCAGAAGAGCTCATGGCCTGCTATGACCTCATCTTCAAACAAGCTTTCCCCCTCCTTCTGCATCACCTAGTATCTCTTCATGGATGGTCTTTAAAAAGCGAGCAGTGCAGCTCTTCACATGGCTGTCCTGTAATGCAACAAAAGTTTTTGAGAAGAAAACTTGGAAGCTGGTGCTGGGGTGCCTCAGGGTGTTTCATTCTGCTGGTAACAAGTCTCAAGACAAGAGGCAATTACAGCTTCCCATCTTTACTACAGGAGACAACTGAAGCAGCATGGAGACACCAGATAGTAAGACATGAGAGAAATGACTGTGAAGTGGTAACAGCCAGTTGGCCATATCATCCCACTCACATCCTCATGCTTTCCTGGAAGACCAGTGCATCCTTGGCTACTAAGTCCTTCTTGCAGGAACTCCACCACAAGACAGATGGACACGACATGTGCTGGTTTTTTGAGCATACTGGTTAATTTGGATCCTGAACCCTCTGGATTTTGGGATGATCATTCTCAGTTTCATCTGAGAGCCAGGATGAAGTCCGGGCTGCTGGAACTAATGAGCAATCCTGGTTTCCTCAGTTTAGCCATAAGATGGGACACAGCTGTATGCTTCATCAAGGAACAAATGTGCCCCAAAAAGGAATAGCTGAGGAAATGTCCCAGGAGGCAAAACAGAGAATGAAAATATCTGTGTGACAGAGGTAGCACTTTCAGTAGAAGGAAAAGCATTGAAAGTCGTCATCTGACAATGTTTCAGCTGCTGACAAATTTCTCTTACAGCATAACATCCACATGTATCCATTCAACCAGAAAAATAATTAGCTGGTACCACATGGACTGTAATTTTTGGTGATACAGCAGCAAAGGTATTTTGTGGGAAGAAAAGTAACTGTGATCCTTCTCCTCTTTGGATCCAATACCCACACACCTTGTCACAACATTGTTCCAGACACTCACCCTTCTAGTACTGCCAAAGTGGAGATGGGTACAGCAGGAACATGAGACCTGTGACCTATTGTGGCTTGCTGGGATGATGTAACTTACTCTTTGTCCATATATGGCATAAAAAGCTTTGAAGAAGGAGGTCCACAGAAGCTTCAGGATGGCCCAGATTTGAAGTTTCAGCTCTTGGTGGTTAAGTTCTGTAACATAATGCAACAAGACATTCTGTTATTAAATTCTGCCTTTGCAAATCTAAGAGAACAGGACAGTGTTGTATTTCCTTCACCATCTATCAGCTCCACTACAAGACAGTGTCATATCTTTTACTACTAGTACTAGAAAATTCCTACAGTAGCTAATTTACCAGTGAAATATAGACATTTAAACATGTCAGCTGCATTTTTTTTTTCTTCTTATATGCTGCTTGGAGTTTATATACAGATGGCATTTTTATGCTTATATCTAATAGCTATTAAATTTTCCTATGCCTTATTTCTTTTGAATGTCTCTTTACCAAGCCAGTCAGCTTTTCATGTCTGAAGCTAAAAATAAATGTTTATAGAGAAATCAGAAGAGATTTAAATTATGGGTTGATTCACAAATAGAAAAAAGAAATTACACAGCTTTCATTAATTATTCCAAGAGTACTTTTGTTTGTGGGAGTGGTGCATTGAGCATCTGTTTTTTTCAATCCTGAAGAAAGTTAAGTAGCTCAAAACACGAGATTAGAGAGAAACAAGCCAAAGTTGCACATTGCATTTAGTCATAGGAAATATCACTTCTTGTATTCCACTGAAAGAGGGATTGCATATCCACAGCTGGAATTTTTGCTACCCTTTATTGTAGCAGCAGCAGCTGCCATTTTTCTATTCCATAGCATTAAACCAACCCATAATTTTGCAGCAAATTCTGCCAGAAATGTGCATGTGAATACTGATACTCTATACTGAACCAGGCCTCAAAATCTTTTTTCTTTCTTGGCAACATGTAGAATGTTAAAGAAATGGCATTTTCACATCGACATGGAAAAATAATGCTAAAAAACCATAATCTTGTGGCATTTTCAGGTGTTAAATGACTTTACAAGGAGCAAGAAGGATGAGTAGTTCCCAAGAAAATGACACTGCAGCCATAAGGAAAGGAAAGAGCACTGTACTTTGGGCCTTTCAGTGGTCCTGGAGCTGAAGATAATGTTCATTTTCAGAAAATGCATTTTTCTTGCCTTTACTTGGTTACATGTGATAACAAGGTTAAAAGTGTGATAGACAAATGAGCTTCCAGAAGTAGAGTTGATGTAGCAGTATAGAAGGCTGCATAGCAGTAAGAAATTTCTGTGGAATATTTTAAAAAGAATGATGTTTCACAAAGAACATTAGAAGCTAAGCTAGAGGCAGCATTCTGTATCTTAGTCTGGTTTTCACATTAAAAAATGAACGTGTCCCTCAGCCATCAGGTGTTCTTTTTTCATGTATGTGTGGCTTGCACATAGTGCAGTTTATTTATTCAATGGTCAACCTTCATCCACATATAAGAGCATTGACTCCAGGGACAGAGAATTCTTGACTATCTGTACTGTACCTCACTTGCCTTTTGCTCCATTCAGATAGATGCAGCACTATTTCAGGCATCTAATGATTACTCTCACATATGCAATTATGGCAAACAGATCTAAGATAAGCAAATCAGAACTGCAAATGAGCCTCACTTTCAGGCAACTCTTTGGGAGGTTACTTTTGGCAAAGAAACAGACCATCGTTTTGAAGAGACCTGGTAAATTGCAGAAAAGCTAAATCCAGCCAGCACAACTTATTAAGAACAGCAGCTTACCATGTCAGTTCTGTAGTACCCATTTGTTTCGACACAACTGTTTTTCTCTCAGTAACTGTCAGCGAGTTCATGTTCACCTGATATCTACTCGTAATACACTTGGCAGTTAAAAGGCTGTTTCAAAAGTCAGGTGTCCGTATCTCATCTTTCAGCTAGACTTAGTCCTCAATCTTTGTCCTTTTTGTTAAACCCCTCACTTTGGAGACATTCACAACACTTGGTGATATGGCAAAGCTGCAGCGTGTTTTCACGGAGATTATTTTTTCTGTTGCTTGGAAAGCAGTTAATTATCTGAGGATCAGTTGTGTGAATGGTATTTTCACATCAAATATGTTCATATTTTTTATGCCAGCCTAGTAGAAAGTGAATTTTTCATAATGGGGATGAGTGTCAACAGATGTAAAGCAAAAAGAAGAGAACTCCAAGACAAATCAATTTATGATGTTTCATAAACTTATGTAATGCTACAGTTAACACCTGTCCTATTAGCAAGTAAGAAAGTAAAAAGTAGAATGCTTTCTGTCTGCTCTATTATGAACTATAAGGAAATATTATGATGGAAAAAATATACACAAACTACTTTATGAACAGGAGCACCTTGACTTGTCTAAAGTAGCAGTGGTTATTTACTAGGCCTTGTTTCTTTGCTGTGATTGCAGCAGAGGAATTGTTTCTTGTCTACTCAGTCTGAAAACGGCATAGGCATTTGTTTGTAGTTAACAGAAAGATGATGATGAATTTTTTTTCTGAGTTTCTTTTTTCCCCCATGTCTGAGGTACCAGCTATGTACAAATCCCTACCATATATTCAGGCTTCTAGAGAGGAGCAGTGAAACTCATGATAAGCGTTTTTATAATTCTTTGATTACTTGTAGCTGTTTCTTTGATAAGTTTGGGCTATTCTGGACATCAGAAGTATCAGTGGGTAAGCAGATACAGGCTTACAGAATAATTTAAGTTGGAAGGAACCTTGTGAGGACAGCTGGTCTGATGACACTTATCCCCACATCACATCACCATATGGAAATCATTGGGTCTGTTCTAGCAAAATGTCCTGTTATGTTCAGAAATGCATTTGATAGAGCAATCACAGGTGTTTGGAATCCAGCACAGTAAATCATTATGACAAAACATCAGAGCAGCTGTGATACGTATTTTGTAAGCAGAACATCCTAAGATATTTAGAAATAAAGTAGGAAATAACCTCAGCAACTTTTTGTCATTCAGAATGACCTTTCAGAAAAATTTTTGAAGCTTATCCCTCACAAACAGTACCTTTAACTTTTACTTTCTCTGTTTATTGGATGATGAGGCTGTATTATCAGTTTAGAGCTGACTTTCATGGAGCTTTTTCACTAAACAAAATGTGAAAAATCTTATCAGTTGTGTTGCAATTATTCAGCAAGTCCTCTGTATGTGTTCAAGGAAGCTCTTGTGAAAGTTTGCTGGAAGGGACATCTTTGCATCCCCACAGTGCTGGACTGGATGTATCCTGAGTCTGAGGTTTCCTCATGAATGAACCATGCTGGCAATATGTAAGCTGATTTGAAGGAGCATGTACTGTGAGGCTCCAGACCCAGATCTTTCCATGTTTCCTTTCCATGAAACCAGGTCACGGAGAGTGAAAGGAATTAGACAGATGCAATTCAGTATAGTTTCAAGATATGCACAAGAAGCCAGGACCCTAAAATTGTTTCCAAGTCTCCTGTTTCACCTGCAGTTGTTATCGGTTCTAGATGGAAGAGCATCATAGATACATCTAGGACTAAACTGGAGTAAGGACAAGACAAAATTTTCATGCTCTACTTTGTGTCAGACTCTCTGACACAGGCAAATCTGTCTCACAGCTGGTTGGACTGCCTGAAAGTTTCTAGAAACACTGAGCATGACTGTTTGCTATGCAGTAAGTCCCTATGCATCACAACTGGGACATGCATGCAAAGCAAGCAGTGTGTTTGTCATGTTCATTGTCAGATCTTTTGAATATTGTTGGGCAGATCTTGGGGCCTTTTGTAGCTGTGGGCCTGGAAACTGGTCAGTGGGTTTGTGTTCAAAGGCAGGCTTTTCAGTGACCTGCTCCCAAAGCAGGTATGTTGTGCACAGAGGCTCTTTGAGTCAAAAAAATAATGAAAAAAATGAGTGATAATCATTTTAGAGCAAGAAAGAGTTACTGTATCTTTGCATTGAGGTGTACTGAGAATATTATATCAAGATTATATCAAGTATGATCTAAGATCCCAGACTCATACATTCTGTTCCTTCTCAGCCTTTGATTTGATAGTTAACCATCTGTTCAATATTTCATTAATCCACAGTAAAGTTGGAAAGTAATAATAGGCAGTTACAGGCAATATTAGAAAACACACGATTCAACCATGGGCAGGCAGGATGTCATTACTGTTTGTTTAATTTAGAACGTAATGACCATTTAAGTAGTACAGGTATATACTGGTATGCTTTCCTTCAGTGGCTGACAACACACCATCATGTGTACATGGTAAATGTTAAATTCCATATGTCTTGAATAATTCCTTGTAGATAGATTCTCTCTTCTAATCGTTGTAATCATAGACTTAATTTAAAAATGGGGGTAGAATTTTGAAGCAACTATTTGTGGCAACTGGAAGTAATATGATCACATTATTTCTTGTTGAGCCTGAAGGTGCTACTGGCCATTGCTCTGAAACCTTTGTTTTTATTTGAAGAAGAAAATTACACTCAGAGGTCCTCCAGGGCATACTTGACTCTGCATTGGATGTTGATATGCTCATAAATGTGTAATCTCCATTGTGATCTAGTAATACGTTAATGCCAAGTTCACAAGATTAATTGGGCCACATGCTGTCTTGTGGTTCTGCTAATACACTTTTGAGTAGCATCAGCATTTTCATGCCTTTAATTTGCAAATGACCCTTGCATGGCAATACATTACATAAGCAGACATCTCACAAGATGTTTTCAGGGTCCGTCATCCAGACTCTTCTGCAGATTTCCTGCATCTTGACCTGCCTCTGCAGTTTGCCCCCAGTTGCTATAAACCTATTAAAGACCAACATTCACTGACCTTTAAAAACTGCCCTATTTAAAATAAATCCTCTATTAAGGGATATTTTTGACTGTCTCTTTAATTACACATAGGAAAAACCATTTTCCATTTTATATCTGAATCCCCAGACTTCATAACCCAGCACTTGATATTTTGTTCAACACTAAATTGCAGGATCTGGAAAAAATAGCTGCTTGCTCCTGCAGTTGGTGTAAAGAGGTGGGGAAAAAAAAAAAGAAAATAATAAATTGAAAAACTAAGATACATTGTGTACATATTAACTTTATAAAATATGAACTGTGTAATTTTATTGGGGGAAAAAAGGCTTTATTGGAGAAAATGCATTTTATTTGTTAATTGGATTTTTTTTAAAATCACAAAATCCAATTCAACATCATAAATTTATCCCAAAATACTTCAAGACAGACTTGAGGTTAAAAACGAATATACTTTAAACATAGGAGAACCTCATTAGAATGTTGCTATTAAAGACAAAATAAAACTGCAAAGGCCAGATTCACTGGTACACTCCAACTGCTTTGTGATGCTTTGGAGATTCAAAGTAGCCATTAACTGGACTTAACTACCCAGTTAAGTCAATTTTATGTCAGTTTTCCACTGTGAAAGCAGAAAAATACATCTAAAATGTATTGATCCAACTGTTCTAAATGAGATATCTTAGAGGTAAAGCCTTTACAACCAGCCTTAGCTGAGATTATCTTTGTCCACTGCAAAGGCAGTGGACATGCAATTCTGTTCTAATATTCTCTCCTTCTACTCCTGAGGAGTAATAAGGGGAAAAAATAGCCAGCTTAGTCGTGGAAGGCCTAAATCATATCTTTGTATATATTCCAAATCAACTTTAGCCCTTTAATACAGGCACAAAACTCTGAAAATAGGACCAAACACGAAAGCTTCAGCTTAGGAAGCACATTCTTGTGCTTCACTCTGTTCATTTACAGCTGGATTTAGTGTTGGGTTTCTATTTTACAGTATTACTAAATCACCAAACTCCCTTCACACCCTGTCTTGGGCAGCAGAGGGTAGTAGGTAACTCTCAGTAAGAGTGATGATTTTAAATACACAATTCTCAGCCTTATGCACTTAATGAGGAGGGAAGTGGCTTTTTTTAATTAATAATACACAGATCATATTCTAGTATAATACAGTATGATTCATTCTAAGATTAGAGACTCTTTTCCTGACCTTTCAGGCAAGGCGTTTGTGAGATGCAGGGGTTCATAACATGTCCATTGATGTACTGGCATCAATTTCATGCTGAGTGGCTAAGTAGGGTAAACCATATAACATTTCGTAAGGGGAGCAACTTAGGTTGGATCTCGGTTGTGTCCGGACTCGGAGAAAAGCAAGTGGAAGGCACTTTACCCACGACCATTTGGTTTCGAGCGTTAGTTTGGTTAGAGTGGTCTTAATGGTTTGGTTCATACGTTCCACTCTCCCAGAACTTTGTGGATGCCACGGGGTGTGTAATTTCCAATTAATACCTAATTGTTGGACTAATTGTTGAAAAATTTGGGAGGTAAAATGGGTACCTCGATCTGAATCAATTCTGTGGACTATCCCATAACGAGGGATAATTTGCTCCAGGATCACCTTGCTTACTGTTTGAGCAGTGGCATTAGCAGTTGGGACAGCTTCAACCCAGTGAGTAAGGTGATCAACAATTACTAATAAATACTTCCATCTTTGTACAGGGGGCATTTCGGTAAAATCAATTTGAATGCTTTGAAAAGGTCTGATGACTAATTCGATTCCCCCACTTGTGTTTTTCTTCATAACTTTTCTATTTACTTTTTGACAAATTGTACACCCACATGTAACTTGATTAGCTAATTCATAAATTCCTATGCATCCAAAAGTTCTGAGGAAGTGTTCCGCTAGAGCTTTTGAACCCCAGTGATTGCTCTGATGGATATTTCATAAAATTTCTCTAGTTAATTCTTTGTTTAGAATTTGACAACCATCTGGCAAGTGCCACTGGCCTTGAGAATCTTCTTCTCCTCCTCCAACTAGAATCAATCTTTGCTTTTCTTGGTCACTAAATACGGGTGTGGGTAAAGTGCTCTTTGGTAGAGTGCTTTTTAGTAAAGTGCTGTTGACGTTGTTTGGAAGTGCATTAACTTCCATCATTTTTGCTCTTTCTTCTGTAACAGCTGCTGCCTTTGCAGCTAGGTCTGCAAGCACATTTGCCCTTGCTTCTCTGGTGGTTCCTGTCTGGTGTCCTGGAATATGCACAACAGAGATCACTTGAGGTAGTTCGAGCACTTCTAAAATTTTTAAAATCAGTTCCTTGTGCAGGATGTCTTTTCCCTTGGTGTTAAGGAATCCTCGCTCTGACCAAATTTTTCCAAAGGTGTGGACTACCCTGTATGCATATCTTGAATCTGTATAGATGGTTCCAGTGCTTCTGGCTAGTCTGCGGAGGGCTCTTTTGAGGGCGTACAGCTCACATACTTGAGCTGACCAGGTAGATGGTAATTTCCCTTTTTCTAAAACACACATTTGATGTTCATCAACTACAGAATAGCCAGAGCATCGTTTCCCATCTATGACTCGAGATGACCCATCAATAAAAAGGATTTCTCCCTCATTGAGGGGGCAGTCTACTAGATCTTCCTGGATCTTAGTTTGCAAATCAATGATGTCGAGGCATTTATGCTTGATGGTGTCTTCAGAGGGGGTTCCATAAAGGAACTGAGCTGGATTTTGGTTGGAGCACGTAACTAAACTCAGGTGGTCTGTGTGCATGATGATGGTCTCATATTTTACCATCCTGGGGTCAGTTAGCCACTCGGATGCTTTTTGGCTTAAGATAGTCTTAATGTTATGTGGAGTATGTACGGTCAACTTACCCCAGAGATGAGCTTTTGGCTCTCAGAAACCAGAGTGGCTGCTGCGGCGATAGACTGGATGCAGACTGGCCATCCTTTTGACACTGGGTCTAATAGTTTGGAGAGGGAAGCAACCGGCTTTCTGACTCCACCCCACTCTTGGGTCAAAACACCATAGGAAATTCCTTTCTCCACATTATACAGGTCAAATGGTTTTTCTAGTGAAGGAAGGCTTAAGACAGGTGCTTTGGCTAATTTGTCTTTTAGGTCTTTTAATTTTTGGTTGTCTGATTCTGTCCAATTAAGTGTTTCTTCTTCTGTTAATTTTTCATACAGAAATTTGGCAGACTGGGAATATTGGTCAATCCACAGTCTGCAATATCCAAACAAGCCTAATAATTGTCTAATTTCCCGTTTGGTTGTTGGAAGTGGTAAGTTTAGGATTCCTTCTATCTTTTCGGCACTCAGTTTCTTGGTGCCATGGCCAATTATGTGTCCTAAATACTTTACCTCTTGCTGGACAAACTGTAATTTGAGTTTTGAAACTCTTAAGCCGTTCCTTCCTAGAAAATTTAATAATTGAATTGTGCCCAATCTCACTGTGGATTCTTGCTCTCTGGAGAGCAGCAGATCGTCCACATACTGTGCTACCTGTATTTCTTCTGGTGGAGAAAAGGAGCTTAACAGAACCTCTAGTGCTTGACCGAAGAGTGTTGGTGCCTTGGTGTAACCTTGAGGAAGTCGAGTCCAGCGCAGCTGCTGCCTCCTTCCAGTGTCAGGATCCTCCCATGTAAAAGCGAAGATGTTCCTGCAATGAGAATCTAGAGGACATGACCAAAATGCATCCTTGAGATCAATAACAGAGAGCTAGGTATGCATTGGTGGTACCCGACTCAGAAGAGTGTAGGGATTTTGCACCAAGGGATACTTGGTTTGAACTCTTTTATTGATCTCTCGCAGATCTTGTACAAGCCGATAAGATTTATCAGGTTTCTGAACAGCCAAAATTGTGGTATTATATGGAGACTTGCAGAGTTCGAGGAGTCTGTCCTCCCTAAGGTCTGAAATGATGGGCATCAGTCCTTTTATCCTTAGACAGTGGGTACTGCAGTACTCTCACTGCTTTACTGGCAGGGAGTAAGTCAATGGTCAGTGGGGTGATGTCCATTTTTCCTCGGGTTTTGGGTCTTGCCCAAACTATTGGGTCAATGTCCTGCTCATCTGTTAAAGATAGAACAAATAGTTTAGTCCTCATCTGGCCCCCTTGGGATACCACTCCGACTTTGAGGGGAAGCTGAAAGTCACAGCCCAATAAGTTGGTTCCTGCCTGAGGTAAAAATAATACATCACCTCTTTCAGTGTGTCTATTTCCGGTGATGGCCACATTTTTAATTAGAGGGACTGCAAAGGTCTCTCCTTTGGCTCCATAAATATTTAGAGTCTCTTTGGAAATAAAACATCCTTGGGGTTTTTCAGTGACACAGGTCCTTTCGGCACCTGTGTCTACTAAATCTCCGTTAGTTGTTTCTGGGGACCAACTTCTAATTTTATCAAGGGCTGATGAAGATGTTTTTGTTTCCCCAGAAGATAGAGCCCCTGACATCTTCAGTTATTTAAAACTTGGCCTTCCATCTGGAGGGCTTTTTGATCTCTTAATTTCTTAAAGCACTGCCAGTGTCCATGGCCTTCTTTATGGCAATATGTGCAGGTTATTGTCCTGGGTCCTGTTGGGTTTGAGGTAGGTTGTTGTGAGGTAGGTTGTTGTGGGGGGTCCCTCAAGGGATTTACCTTGAGAAGAGGAGCGATGGTCTACAGCCATTATAACTTTTGTTTCCATCCTCTCCTCATCTCTTCTAACACAGACCTTTTGTGCTTCCTCCAGCAATTTGTCTAAACCTCTCTCTGGCCATTTCTCTAATTTTTCTAATTTTCTCCTGATGTCAGGCCAGGAGTGCAATACGAACTGGACTTTAAGCATTGTTTGTCCACCTTCGCTGTCTAAATCAATTCCTGAATATAATTGGATGTTGTTCCTCAATCGAGTCATCCAAGCTGTGGGTGATTCGTCTTTCTCCTGTTCCCCACAAAAACCTTTTTTCATGTTGTTCACTCTGGGAACAGCCTCTTTAATTCCTTTAACAATTAATTTTAGATAATCCGTCATGTTCTTCCGATCCTCTTCTGAATTTCGGTTCCAGTTGGGATCTTCTAATGGTAATTTTCATTCTCCAATTGGGCCTTGATTAGTATTGTTTTCTCTATCCCAAATATTAACTCCTGCGATCCTAATAATTTTTCCTTCTTCAATTGTAAATAATGATTGGAGGATGGATTGCATTTGTCTCCAAGTACAAATATTAGGACCGAGGAACTGGTCAAATTGTTCTGAGAGATCCACTGGGTCAGTCAGTAAATTTTTCATTTCTTTTTTAAATTCTCATACCTCTGATGATGCTAGAGGTACAATAACATATCCTACCCCTCCTTGAGCACCTCCCATTGGCACCTGTTTAAGAGGTAAAACTTGAGACTTTTGGGGGGTGTCTAAGCAGGTGGAACATTCCGGGGTTGCAACGGATTTCTTCCTAGTGCAGAAGGCAGGTCCCTTTTGACTAGAAAGAACCTCACATTCAACCACCTTCTTTTGAGAATTGGAGGAAGTTGACACATCATAAGTTTTCTCAGTTTCTGTTTCGCTATCACTTTCTGAATCACTTCTGGTTGATTGACTTGGTGGAGGAAGAACTCTCCTCCGTCCAATTTGAATTCTTTCTTGAGAGGGAGTTGGTGGAGGAAGATGGTCTAAGGGATCCCACTTCGGTTGATTTAATTTTCTTTTTCATTTTTCTTTTGGTTCCTCAGAAATTGGTAGGATTTTGTTTGGTTCTTTTTCTTGTTTTTCCTAATACTTTACCTAAGTTTTTGCATATTCTAGTTCATCTGAATCTTTGGAGGCTCTGTAGTGTACAAATGAATAAAGTGCTTCACAGAGCCATGTCTCTGAGGACCCATATTTTGGCCACTTAAGCCCATCTTTTCTGATTTTTTGTTTTGGCCATTTGAGTGCACAATACTGGATCATCTGGCATTGATCCTCATCTTTGGTTAAAGAGTTTTCTTCCCACTTGGTCAACATTTCCCCCAATGGGCTATCTGGGAAGATTTTGTATTTCTTGACTGGATTGTTTCTTTTGCTATTTGATTGTCCCATCTTGTTGGTATGAGACAAGCAAGTAGTTCTTATAAAAAGACTTTCTAAATTAAATCAACCAAAGCAATGCAAACAACAATGTCTGATATCAATATAAACACTAAATTAAAGTTTAACAGGAGTGTATAATTAATATAAAATAACAACCTTATGAGGTAACTTTAAAATGACAGGTCTGTGGGAGAGTTAAAAATGGATTAATAGATTTTTTAAAACAAGAAAATTATAATGAAGGGAATAAGCACAACAACGAGATACAAAACTGGCACTTTTGTATTAAAACAAAGCAAGCAAAGTACTAAGACAAACCACCAAGTAATTTGGTTTACAGCAACAAATAAAATAAAGGTACTAGCAAATATACTCCACAACAGTCTAACTAAAATGTAATCACGCATAGAGCAAATTAAAATTTTTAAATCAAGTCTTCCCAAGAAGCAGTCTAACAAGCAAGATAATTAATCAGAAAATCTTAAAAGCTTGGGAACCACAACAACACAATTGCCTTGGTGAAACATCAAAACAACTCAAAATGGCAGCCTGTGGGAATAAATTCAAAATGGCAGCCTTTCCGCCCAAACTCAAAATGGCGGCCATTCCACCCAAACTCAAAATGGCAGTGTGCCTGCCGGTTCTGGACCCGGTAAAACTAGGGATGCTAGACTTTTAAATGAAACTGGAACTGCGCATGTTGCTAAAAGGGGTAATGTCTCCCTACTAGAATTGCAACCACCCTCAGTCTCCTCCCCGCATCCCTAGGGAGTGATCCCTTGTGGTGTGCCTGTTTTAATGAGTCTCTTCAATCACTCTTGCACTCACACAGGGGATGGCCGACCCCACACACACACAAACACACACACAATGAGACTCCCATTGGGAGTTCCCTTAAAATTTTTTGGCCCTAAAAATGGTAATTCCCTAACCAGATGCCCTTAAAGAAGGTTTCAGGCCTCACCAGGTCTCTGCAGTGGGGTGTCTCCTCTCTGCTGCTGTGATCCTTATGGTGATCTGGTAAATCCAAGGAAAGAAAAATGGCGAAAAAATTGCAAAAATTCAAAAATAAAAAAAAATTGTCAAAATCACTGGATTTTACCCCAAAAAGGATCCCGGACGATTCCCCAAAAGAGTTGTGAGGAATGAGACAACTCTTGGTTCTTAATTAAAATAATTAAGAACAATTTATTAAAAGAGCAATCAGCAAAAAAAGAAATTGAAAGTACAAAAGAATTATAAAGCCAAAAAAAAAAGAGTCTGCAGTGATTAGAGACCTTGTTGGCTGAACCAGCTCAAAAGTCCCAAGGCAGAGACCTTACAACGCTGGGGTGACTTCAGCTAGCCCAAAGTCAGAATGGTTAAATTGCCCTTTGAAAGAGGTAGAGGCCTGTGCTCCCAGCATCGGGCTCCACCAGCAGCTAACCTGAGGTGAAAATGGCACCTCGGAGCTGGTGTCCAGCAGTTTTATAGAGTCTGGGTCCTGCCTATGACTGCCCACTGTCCAGCCCCCATGGTCCTGGATGATTGGTGGTGTCTTGAGGTGAGGTAATCTCGGTCTGCTGTCTCAGGGAAAAATGTCATCGGCTTGAAAGGCGGGAAAAGTCCTCATTAATATTCCAGGTTGCCATGGTGCTGAGTTGCAGGCCAACAGCCAAGTTCTAAAAATAGCTCCTTGTCAGTTAGAAGGTCTTCTTTTTGGCAAACCTTAATACTCACTCAAAACTTAGAAAGGTTCAGAACACTTGGTAAAAGGTCTAAAACTGGGCTATAAGTATTTCAGAGAACTCTTAAAAACAGGGTAAGTAACTTGGACACATACAGGAATTAAGACATTGCGGGTTTTTTACACTTTTTAGGGATTAAGAGGGGAACAAACTTGTGGAACTTTATTAACAAGGGATTTTTAACAAGGAATTATGTAAAACACTCTTAAATCAACTAATCAGGGGAATAACTTTGGAACTTAATAACTCTCAACTGGGTTGATGGGTAATTTGAATAAACAATAATTAAACAATTAACAATTAAAAGTTGAAACACTTAATATGCAAAGTCCAACACTCCATTTCATATATGACATGTACCACATTAAAGTATGTCCTTATGCAGCAAGCTGAACTGAATTCAAACCTTAGGTGTGATCAGCACTGCTTAACTCATACCTTGTTTATGTCTGCCACTGTCTTTAGTACTCACATCTGTCTAAAGATCAGACATGTTTCTGCTGAAATCTGTCACAGGGGGTTGTACTCACCAACTTCTTACTACAATTCTCCTGTTTGGAATAAATCAGACAAGGCAAGTACAGGGTAACACAGGTAGCATCTGCCCTTGCTTTGTGAAGCTACTCCACCTAACCAGGATGGGCAGCTGCATTTAACCCAAACACTCTTCATTTAGGTTCTACTTTCAGTTTAATTCAGTTGCAAAAATTGTTGATGATGAATGAAAGCTAAGTCACAAGCTAAAGGTGTAGCATATGTTATCTCTATTCTACCTTCCACTTTTATTGACTGCCTTTTTATCAGTTACCTACTATCAAGGTTTGGCCCATCTTGGATGGTTTTCTCTTACTAATTTATGAAGAAAGTAACTTGTAATAGTGTAAAAACTTTGTTAAAATGCACCAGGTTTGCATGGTTACATAATAGCCAAATACTGGTCCCCCACTGGAATTCCAACAGATAAATATACATTTATCCAGCATAAAAACTTTGTGTACAGAAAATTGCATCTCCCTTCTCCATATGGGATACCTTACTTTGCCAAGTTTTATAAATCAGTAAAAAAACGTGCACAATGTCATGCATGAAAATTTTGCTCCTGCTATTCTGATTATCACAGCACATAAATTTCTAAGAATGTAGGACCTTCAGACTAGAAGGCTCATCAAATCTAAATCTTACTTTCTCAGTAATAATGTCATAAAATTGCTTTCATAAATTTATATGTACTGGGAAGTTTCCTCTGCTTTGAAGTTTGGTCTGTACATTGACTACTTTGGTCCATTTTTGACTACTTCCAGCACATACACTTCATAGGAATTTTTTTTTTCCTTAGGGCAGCATCGACCTCTAATTTATGTGGTTCTCTTTATCTCCAAGCTACTAGTTGTCAAAGACATATAGTTCTTCCTAGCTATAGGTGGTCTTCATGGGTCTGTCATGTGTCATATCTGTATGTGAGAAACTCATTTCCTCACATGAGCTTTCCAAAACTTCTGCTCTGTTAAATAAGGTCTCTGTTCCAGATAACCCAGAACCCCTTTTTTGTATCTGATCCAGTTTGAGGGGGTTTTGAGGGGGCTTTTTAAATCTGAAGAAGTCCAGATAAGCTATTGCCAGTCCCTTGTACACTGACAATCCTGGCATTAATACTTCTCTCTCTCTGGAAATGCCTGTCCTGTTACAGCCAAGAACTGAATTTCCTTATTTAAGGCTGCATCATATTGACGGTTTATAATAATCTAATGAGAAATAATATACCGAGGTCTTTCAATTCTTTGTTAAATGTGCTCTCAGCTGTTACCAGAAATTCTTGATACTAGAACTAAGTGTGTAACTTGGTATTAAATTATAGGACTTTGAATAGGAAGGAAGGATTACTTTGAAATTGCATCCCAAGGCTGTGTTAAAATTTCTGCCTTTTCTGCTTTTCCTGGGACAAGTCAGACTTTCTGTGTCTCTCTGGAATAGAGCAGTGTGATATTTTACATCAGAGCACCAGCATTCAGCATACTTAGGCCCAGGGATGATTGAAACCACAAAATCAGCACAATTAGTATTATTCAAAAATAATTTCTTTTAGCTGTGAATTAAGGTTATTACTGTAAGGTTCAATTATTACTTAACTCACCAAACAAATCATCAAAGATGTGAGTATAATCATTTGAACCATACAGCATAATCTCTGTTCTGCATGCATGACTTATCTTTCTTATATTGTTTCTTCCCTGTCTTCATGCTGAAAAGGGTTTCTTGAACAAAGACTATGTTTATATCTTATGATCGTGGTTAACATGGGGATAAATGCTTGTAGGAAGAATGACTGCCATGAATAAAGGTATGGAAATCACCATAGAAATAAAAATAAAAAAAAAAAAGAAAAGAAAGAAAATAAATTAAAAATGGAAATTACCCCTGCATGATGGAAGCAAAACTCAAAGTTTCTGATGCCCCAAGCTGGAGGAAGCAAATGATGCACCTTCTCAATATGCAAAAGAAGTGTCAGATGAAATGACAAGTCCACTAGCAAAAGCTTTTAATAGAGTTACTGAGTCAGAATGGTTGTGTATGACTGGAAAATATTGAATGTCTCTCTGTTCTCAGGAAAAAGAAACCATGGGCAACTGTTGTCTTAGATAATCCTACTTTTAGTCAAGACTTCAGAACGGTTTTTAATAAAATAATTTGGAAAAGAGATTAAAGGTAAATCATATGAAAGTAGATTTACCAAGGTAGGTCATGCTAAATTAATAGGATATTTTTGTGTAATAATATAAATTATCTTCTATGCAGCAGGAATGTAATTGGTCAACCTATCTGGTATTCAGTAAGACAACAGGTGCAGTACCATTTGGATGTGTATTACTTTAACTAGGCAGGATGGCAATTATTACAGAAATGGAAACACACAAAGTGATCAAAAGAGAGATGGCAATGCTTGGTTATATTAGTGGCAAAACCCCTTTTTTGACATAGGAGCTTCTTAAGTGTCACTCTAAAGACTGATCTGCCATTTTTCATCATGTCACAAAAAACCCCAGAAGTGTGCCAATGAAGTTTACTGATGGGTAGCAAGCATTATAAATATGCTGGAGGACAGGGAAATGAGGATGAACTGGGGACAAAAGTACTGGAGAGAGGATGGTGGAGTTTAATAGTAGAAAGTAGGCAGTCTTACAGAGAATGCCTTTTAGTACTCATAGTATGCGTATTAATTGCTATCCAGCAGACCAAGAGGTGGCATGGCATGCTGGTTGGCAGTGTTGTTCTTTCATCCATGGGTTCTTAGAGGTTATAATCACTGTTCCTGCAGTCCTGGGTCTTCACTCAGACATGAAGGTTCCACAGTGATGAGGAGAATAAGGCATAACTGGTTCATTGAAGCAAGTTGCACTGATTCCATCTTTGTTAATTTCGCTGACATGCAGTCTTCCTCCAGATAGTGTCTTCTGTTTCTCCTGGCTGTGCATACAGTCTTGTGCTAATCTAAAGCTAAGTTAAAGGTAGATATTTTGACAGCAGAAAATAATCGTGGATCTTTGAGTGCTTTGCAGTATTTAGATTACTCCTTTGAACTGCTTGGAATCATTACAACACAATGCAAACAAGAATAGAATAAATCCCTGAGTGGTACAGTATATGTGTACTGAGAACATGTTGTGTGATCAAAATATCTTTGCATTAAAACAGCAGAGGTTTTTGCTAGCATTTTTGCTGTGATAAATAAGCAACTAATTAAATATTTCAGATTATGTAGAGCATACCTTTAATAGCTGAAAGGCAGTTCTCCAATGTTTAGCTCCTTGCAGACTGTTGAAAATTATGCTTTCAAAACCAACCTTCATTATATACATAGGAGTGATTTATTGTTTCTTGGCTTATGTCTGTGAATTTGTTCGTAAACATACTGTCATGAAAATGGCAGAAAAAAGACACAGAGGAATTCTAGTGGCTGGTATTGAAGTTGAAAGTGTCCTCCTTAGATTATTTTGCAATCATCTCCTTAGAGTAGAGGCACTCTTCCAAGACAGAAGAAAAGAGGGGGAAAAAAGACTTGAAAAATCTTCAAACAGTCTCTCTGCTTACTTAAACTGCCATTGCTATTTTCATAGAATAGAACACAGACAAATGCTATCACTGTATTGTGAATGCTAACAGAAACAATAGTGAACTCATTTCTGTTGCTTTAGTGTCAGTTAATATTTATTGTAGATCCACAGATTACCGTCTTAATCCCTTTTTTCCTGCCCCTCAGGGGTGTGTGTGTGTATAATTGTTGTCGTTAGTACCCACGTCTTCCTTTTCTTCCCCCAGGTTTATCAATAGCTCTCTACCTAAATGTGACATTTTTTCATTGGTAGTCACTCACTACACTTTGGGATATATTTTATCCCTTCTTTGTGTGTGCTGAATAGCATGGTAGGGTGAATTGAATCTTGACATTTTGGAGTGAAATAGGCTTGTTTTCTTTTCAAATCCCTGAAGTTGTTTAGTGAAATGCTGCAGTCTAGGCTTTCTTCTATTGATATATAAATAGAAAGAAGATTAGTTTTGAAAGCACAATGGCTGCTTACAGACTACAAAACGGTGCAAAAAAGGGACGAGCATACCTTGATGTCAGTAACAGTTTTCTGGGGTGGGGGTTGTGTGGAGGAGGGGAGAAAGGAGGGAGGGAAAGATTCAGAGATGAAAGGAGATGGCTCTCAGCCTGGTATCTGCATCAGTGAAGTATGCTGAATGGAAGGTGTTGTAAGAAAGGTCAGTCTTTGCAGTTCATTTAAAACTTACCTGAAGTTGTATTTGCATCTGATTCAGAAGAGTGATTGGATTGGAAGTACCATATCTATACATCATCTTCAGCCTATTATTCCATGTATGCTGATTTATTCTTTTCAACTTTCTTTCATCCTAAGTTACTTTTATTCCTTTGAATTCCCTTAGTTCTTTGTGATCTGTGATGCTCAGGTCTAGTAATGGAGATAGCTACAGCATTCAAAAAGATTATCAGAAAACTTCAAAAGATATCTAATTTCTGAGGTTGCTTGTACCTGTACTGCTTGTAACTTTACTGCTGCTTTTATGGAGTGGTTTCTCTGCTGTTATTGACCCAAATACTGCCAAGTTAAATACTTCAGAGTTTATTGAATTTCCCTGTCAATTAGATAGGTATTCTAGCCAAAAGAGCAAAATCATAGAATTGTAAAATGGTTTGGGTTGGAAGGGACCTTAAAAATCATCTTATTCTAGCCCTCTTGCCATGGGCAGGACACTTCCTACTAGACCAGGTTGCTCAAAGCCCAATTCAGCCTGACCTTGAATGCTTCCAGGGATAGGGCACCCACAGCTTCTCTGGGCAACATATTTCAGTGCTTTACCACCCTTACAGTGAAGAATTTCTTCCTAACACCTAATCTATACCCATCTTCTATAATTTTCCTATCACTACATGCCCCAGCTCTCTGTATTCCCTTTAGGTACTGGAAGGCTGCAATAAGGTCTTCCTGGAGCCTTCTCTTCTCCAGGCTAAACAAGCCTAGCTCTCTCAGCCTGTTTTCTTAGGACAAGTGTTCCAGCCCTCTCATAATGTTTGTGGCCCTCTTCTGGATTCACTTTACAGGTCCTTCTTACACCGGGGACCTAAGAGCTGGGGACCCTAGAATGATGCTCTCTCTGATGGGTTATGGGACTTCAAGTCTCATGACTCGCCCAGTTGAATGTAGTGATTGTTCTCAAATGCTGAGAGTGTTGCTGCAGTCACAGAACTGAGATACAGCATCCATTAAAGACTGACATCTGGCAAGGGCCTTAAATACCAAACCATCACAGTTGTACTCATTTGTCAAGGAAATATATTTTGGTGCTATCTGAAACAGGCAAAATTAATTTTTTCAGCACAACAGTTCTATACTGTTCAATTAGCTTTATCTACCTAATGGTTCATCCATCACAGACATACAAACATTCCCACAGTGTATACACAGCCTGAACACAGCACGCATGAGTAGGACTTTACTGGCAAGAGCTTCTTGCAAATTTTCCAGTTTTCAACTAGCTGCCAAGCATCTTAGAAAACTGCAGAATCCCAGGAACTTTAGAAACACCTAGAGATAAAAGAGAAATGTGTTCACACTAGAAGAGGCCTCTGATGAGAAATTTTATCTGTGTCACTCTCTACCGCAAATCTGTGGCCAATCCAATCAGCAGAGCTTCGATTCACACCCTTCTTGGGATAAAGCAGTGAACTGATACACAGTAAAATTCCACTTTCACAGCAAATCAAGAAGATTTTTTTGTTTATATTTGTACTGACACAAATCACCCCTGAAAGTGTTAAAATAATACCATGGCTGTGATTGTGCCATTCTTTGAGGATATAACCAGTTAAATCATAGTTCCAAAATGCCTGAACAATAAGTGCTTTTGACTTACCTAATGCAGTGACAGATGCCTAAATCAGCCTTTCTGAAAAGTAAAACACTTCCTTCAGAGCTTTCTGTGCATTTCTCACCAAGACTTTGGGTTTATAAATCACATGTTCTAAAAGGAATATGAGAGAGTGTGTGGAAAATTTTGTTCGATTCCTAAAAGCGCTTCAAAGAATTGATAAATGGGATAAATGAATAATTTAATATTGTAAGAAAAGTTCAAGAACCTACTGCTATTACAACACCAAATTTTCTCATAAAGGATTTGAGGTACAGACTCTTGAGATGTGTCGAGCATCTACACACATAGCTCTCATTCACATGGTTACCAGTGCAAGATTTTCACTCATTATCCCCAAATGTTAATGGCAGAGCAGATTCAAAAAATTTTAATAGACTTTTGTGAAGGAAAAAAACAATTTACAATTCAGTAATGTCCTAGAGCACATTTAAGTTTATGGAATGAATTAGTTCACTGGGAAAGGTTTTAAAAAGAAGTCATAAGCATCATCAAATTAAGCATATAATGGTAAAGTCACTTAACTCTCTATTTGCATATAATGTGAGTTCATGGTTGGAAAAAGTTGTTTAAAAGGTTGTATAACAGAAATATAGAAAGCCTTGTTATAATTTATTGCCCTGTACCATTAGTCTGGTAATGCAGAAAGATACATGTACACTGATCTGTATTATACATACATATGAAAATAATTTGACAGATCAGGAAAAAAAAAGACATTTTTAGCTGTGATCTAGACTGCCAAAAATACCTCTGTTTATTCAGTTAGCTTTCATATTTAATTGCCTACCTAGTCATCTGTGGACATAATGTTGGCATACTCTGTATAATATGATAGAGTCTCATTTTAGGTGTGTAATGAACTTCAATTTCCTAAGTGGAGCTTATATTAGGTGACATTTTCCATGTTGAGAAAATTGCATTTTTTTGAGAAGAGGCTTTATGGCAAAAGATTAGAAATCTAAGTTAGTTCGGTCAGTTTTAGCAAAACATTTGCAATGGCTCACAGTTAGAAAGTAAGCTGAATGTTTTGATGGTAGATTCCCCCAGACTAGGCTGAAAAGACATTATCAGTAAGAATTCTATAATTTCTTGAACTCCTGTGAATTCTGTCGATTATACCTCAAAAGACTGGCACAGGAAGAGTCAAGAGCTTCTTGAATGAAATAAGAAAATAAGGAAATAAGACATGCTTTTGTTGTGCTGTTTAAATTAGCAAAAAAAAAAACCCATAAATTTGTGTTAATTAGAATCCACCAGACTGTTTTTCATAAATTTCATCTCAGCATTTAGAATGGAAATGTTGAAACAAATTTTAGACATCATTCAAAGATAGGAGCATTTCAAGCAGAAGCTTCAAACTGAATGTTTTATTCACAGTTGTCTTTGTCTCTTCTGAAGACCATTCTCACAGAAGTTAAAGGTCTCTTGATTAGAGCGTGTCACTTAGAAGAGCATGAAAATGCCAGGGATTTAATTACTGCTGTTCTGTTGCTACAGCAATTGTATATTTAATTTCTCTTTTAAAAGTAGGGCAAGGGGGAAAAAACAAGTAAGTGCATGCAATGTGGGTTTTTCTTCTCTTCTTCTCATGAAGCTACAGAAAGGTCCTGACTGAGTAAGACAGTCTGTGTTGGTTTCTCCAGCTTGTTGTAGCATGATCAGAGGGAGGAAGTTTATGGAGAGGGAGGGTCACGCAAAGCCCAGGTAAAATAATTGCAGTGATTTTTGTGATGCGCAGAGCAAACCTCGCCGCATGAACCCAAAGACTCTGGTAAGAACATTGGTAGTTTTCGTATTTGAAGTCTGCTAGGCTGACCCTAGGGGCTGATTCAAAAGGCAAACAACAGCAGCCCTGAATAGTTTACAAAAAACCATGTTATCTCTACCTGTACCACAGATATAAACCAGATTTTACAAGACCCTGACACTTAGGGACTTCACTTTTGACACATGTAAGAAAGCTGAGAGCATTCCCCATACGTTTTTTAGCTTTTCAGATGAAGGTCAGTCTTTCCCATTTTCCCCTGTCTATGGCAAATTTGGTGCCCTGAGGATGGAATTGATTTTATGTCATTCTAGACACTCCCGAGGGAAGAAGTCCCTCCCTCTTCTTACTATGGTAATGTTGAGCCAGTGGAACACACTAATTACATGTGAGGGCTACCAATGTGCACTTGTGCCTCCTTGATTTTCCTCGAAGGCCATCTTGTCTTTCCATTTACCTGGAAGAGGAAAAGTTAACAGCATCAAGTCAAGCATTGCTACTTAGAATCTGGAAATAAATAAATTCTCCTGTCATGGAAGTTTCTGTCCTAATTTGCTCTTGTAAAATCCATCCCTTGTTATTAGACCGGTTCAGAAACAAAAGGCTTTCAGGTGGCTTTTCAAGAGTCTGTGTTGCAATCAATCTCATAACAAAGTGGAAGAACTCAATTTAGAATAAAATAGTGAAAGATTTCAACCTAGAAAGGCTAAATGAGCATCCAAGTAGATCCAGTAAACTGTTCCTCATTTGATCAGTCTTCATCCAAAAGAGAATAATGAAGGGGGAGAGAAATTTTGGAAGTACATGAGCAGGAACTGAAGGTACATGAGCAGGAACTGAATCACTGGGCATTGACTATTAGAGGAAAAACTTAAAAATAGGAACAGTAAAAGTAAACAAATTAATTAATAGTAAATTGTACCAGTAATTTTTATTCTTCATAAGTCAGCTAACACAAGCATAAAGGAAACAGTTTTTTAATTGTTGCATTTAAAATAGAAGGGAAAGCTTAATATACTGCATAATTATACTATGAAACTGATTGCCACCAGGTGCTGCTTGAGCTAAGATTACAGTGAGACTCAAAGGTAAACTGGACATCTTTGTGGACTTGTAGAATATGCAAAGGTACAACTGTTAAAATTCAGGTGTAAGTACTGTTTAAAAAAGTCTTTTGGAAGGCATGTAAAACTTGATGTTTCAGAATCTAGAACAATCTCTTGCTGATAGGGGATTGGGAACAGTTTTTTTCCACATCTGCATTTCATGGTATCTCTTATGCTTTCCTTAAAACATCCAGAAGTTTATGGAAACAGGATAGAAGACCTGTTGGGCTCAGGTCTAATCCAACATGCAATTCTTACATTATGATTAATGAGGTTCCCTTTATCAACAGCTGTGATTCTGACCTTTGTGGCTCTGCTGCTTATCTCCTGATTTATACATCTTCATAACCTCCATCTCATTTAGAATTAAATAAAAATCTAAATAACTTCCATGCAATTACTATAGCCTTTTCAAATATTTGCTCATTCAAACAATTTATTCACAGAATCTCAGATAGTACAACAGCAGCACTCTTCTAAAGTATAGCACTACTATTAGATTGGGTTTTTACATGCAGGCATTCATTATGGCATGTAGGAGAGAAATGATATGCTGACACTAACATCTCTGAAACTTGCTTTGGAGACCCAGTGTTAGAAATGTGCATCTCTCTTATTTAGTATGGTGACATGGTCAGATATATTCAGAGATTTATTTCCTGGTTTGTAATGTTAGTGTGATTCAGGACATGTTAGCCTGATCTGTTATAAAATGAGCCAGTTTATCTTTAGTTTAGCCTGTGATCAGTGGGGAGAGTGCTTTTCCTTTGGGAGCTGAATGCAAAATAACTGAAGCAGATTGAAGTTGGCAGTGACTAATGAAGTCTTGTGAAGGAGTCAGGAGTCAGTGGGTTACTACATAGGATGGATTGAGAAGACAGTAACAGCAGCCTCTTTGTTGAGTTTATGCTGTCCTTTTTCTTTTTTTTTTTTTTTTTTTTTTTTTTGCAAATCAGTGCTTCTGTGAAGAAAATCTCCTCAAAAAAAATTTAAAAATTCCTGATGTATGTCTCTGTTTCAGAGACATCCGCACACACATTTGTTACAGTGGAGATAATTCTAGGCTTCCATGTTTAATGAGCCAGCATGGTTGCCTAAAGGTGTTCTACATGTTAATAATTTTAATCAGTCACATAGAATTTATGGAGCTAGAATTTCAATTGAAATTAGCATGAGTTAAAACCTCAGTCATTTATTTCTCTGAGAGCTCCCCCTACTTTGCCAGTCTTGATAATGTGCCCTGTTGTCACAGAATCTGGCACAATAAATCAGTTGTTTCTCAGGCACCACTGAGCAGCCTGGTATGGGACTTGCACACAGAGCATAACTACTGGGAACAGAGAGCACTGCAGTTGGGTTTGCATTTGCTATACGTGTAAAATCCGTGGGCATGGGACAAAAGCTGAAGGAGCATAAGGAGGAGGAGTATGCCAGCCTGGCCTCGAAGGTACTGGGAAAGGGGCAGAGACAATGCCAGCCAAGCCCCTGCCTCCAGCCTGGCAGCTCACCCCAGGTCAGCAATCACTGCAAACTGCTTCTGCCTTAAGCCCGTGATTAAATGACTTGAATGACTGCCTAACCTCAACTGTGTGCAAAGCAGGGTGAAGGAGGTCAGGCAGGAAGGAGGGAAGCACACCCTCCTTGTGCAATCTTTGGGGAATTTAGCTGGGCTTTGTGCTATGGGTAGCACTGATGCAAACACCAGTTTACAGCCCACACCACAGTTACTGGAAATTTTTCAGCAATGCTACAGCAATTCAGAAAAATGCTGTGGTGTTACACTATTTTTGTTCCTGAAATACTTGTTGAAGCCTTTTGTTAAACAAAGTCTTTAAGACTTTTCTTTTTTTAGGCTTTGTCTTTTTTAGGCTCACAATACTTTGGGGATTTTGACTGAAACATCGTGAGACAAACTGATTCAAGCTCTCTGCAGTCTAACTGTCCCAGCCTGTGTGCACAGAGTGCAACAAGATTTGTGTTTTCCACCTCATTAAACTGACAGCAGAAATTAGTTTGTGGTATTAAAGACTAAAAAGTTAAATTACAGCTACACATGTCCTTTATGCAATGGTGTGTGTGAAAGATGTTTGATTTTAATGTTTTCTATAATGGAGAATTTAAATTGCAGTGTTTGTCAAATCTCTAATCTTTGTTTCAGAGTGGAATATTAATTATGCTTTTAACTATAAGAGGTAAATAAAATGAGCATCTACTGCCTGCCTAAGGGTAAATTGCAGATTACTGACAACGTGACATGGCGTACTAAATGTCAGTTTTGTCAAACAAATTTAGAGGAACAGTTAAACTATTAGCTTCCTGTTGTTACAGGGGGTTTTTTTTGCAATGAATGACTGTTCCTAGCAGCAGGGGCACTGTACCATATGGAACACTAACAGAGCTAAATCGAATAAGAGAGATGAATGAGGAGATAGTGCTACAGACGCACTCAATTAATTTATAACTGTCTATTAACTTCTGTTGGTGGTTTTGAATAAACAATAGATTAACCATTACACCCCTTCTCTTTCTTTATGAAACCAGTAGAAAGACAGTGTGGGGAGGGCACACAGTAAAGAAGAAACTGAGCAGTTTCTTTATTTTTACCTCCTGATTCTTAGTAACTCAACTTGTGTGGTATTGGCAGTACCTGCAAGTAACAAATGCATTAGATCCAAGAAGCAAATAAAAATATTTCAGATGTGGTTATGCATGCAAAATAGTTCTTCAAATTACCAATTCTTCAAATTACTCTGCCTGATTTTTTTTAGGAGCTGTTTTAGTAGCAGAGAAGCACTAGTATGGCATGTGAACCTAAGCCAGTCATTGCAATTTATTTGGCAGTTAAAGGAAAAGGGTTGTGATCAGTGCAGAAATAAAATATTGTGAATGTGTCTGCCAATCTGTGTGTGCCCCAAACTACTTCTAGGTCTGAACTATGTGAAGCAGGTAAGAGGTGATGCATTAATGTGCCCCTGACTAGGAAAATTTAAAACATTTGATTTTGTGTACCAGATTATGTCCTGCTAGAGTAATTAGAGTCAGATTATTTCCTTCTAGTTTAAATCCTAATTAAATAAACATAATATAATATATTACTATCCCTGGCTTCCATTTTAAGGTATTGGAAAGAGATAAGAACCTCCTTAGTAAAAAATACCTAAAGACCACTCAAGCTATTTCATGTCACACTTTCACATTGGGTGTTCAAAGAGCTAACTGATGAAGATCTTACCACTGCTGAACCTGAAATCCAAAATACCAGGCAGGAAAAGTGGGCAAGGTTAAGTTAAGAGAGGGGCATTAGAGGGGATAAAATAATAAATACAGCAAGACATTATTAGCTCCCACTCTGTCAGTGAGAGTGATCAATAACTGCCATAAGCCTTGTCATCATGTGATTGCTTAAAGCCAAAATACTTTTAGACATAAGCCTGAATCGAGTTTAAGTTGGAAAATTTTCTTAAAATTCTTACCTAAGTTGAAAATCCGTAAGTTTGTTTTGAATTATTGTCCCAGTGCAGTGCTGAGGGACACTGCCCATCTGTTGGATCATCTTAAACGAGGAATTCACAGATACTTGGAGACACTTAAAATTTCATCCTATTTTTAGCCTTCTTTTAGCAATTAGTGCTACTTAGTTCATTATACCAGTAGGAGAGGTCGCTGGGAGATGTTCGGGAGCAGGTGCTGTAGGCTCAGAGGAGATCTGGGAACACAGTACTTGGGGAACACAAGACACAAATTCATAGAAAGCTTGAATCCATTAGATATACTGCACATAAACAGAGTTGTTTGAAAGTGGAAAGCTTCCATTTCCTGGACCAACCCTCCATTTAGGTAATAACATTCGTCCTGGTGAAATCCTTTCGACTGTTGGCTGAATGCAATAGTCTTCTCCATCTTCTCTGGAAAGACTACCACTGCTATCAGCCTGCTGCTAACTTCCTTCCAAGATCCATATTACTGATGAGTGAAGTATTTTTTGTCTGTCCCATTACCATACATATGGGGTGATGTAAGTTTTAATTAGCAAAACTCCATGAAATATTTAAAACTCGTCAGGTGAAAGGAGTGATATTACTAAAGTGGAAAAATAGCATGAGAGTCTTACATTGTGCAGGAACACAAACTTCTTAGATCCTAGTGGAAAAAAATAAGTTAAAGAATTGTCAGAGACAATCTCAGGGTGGGACTGCAGAGGGGCGGTAAGTTGTCCTTGTCAGATTCAAGCCACAATATTAATGCATTCCTATCTGTAGGCTTTTTGACATGTAAAATATAATGTTCCAAGTTATGCAAACATTTCTGTCTGCTTCTGACAGAGTAAGCCTTTTTTTTTTTTTTCAGTTTTACCTACACAGGGCAATAATTCATACACTTTACCTAATTTCTGAAATGAGCTGTTGTGGTAGAGGAAATACTGCTTTGCTGCTATTTAAAATTCTACCCAAACTTACGTCCAAGTTCCAGTCCAGGTGTTCATGTATGTCCTTCAGCCTGCATTTCTAAGTTTGTGGGAAAACTCTTGTTACCATAACTTCTCATCTAAATTCAGCTAGAGTCTCCTCAACCTGTAATTCACCTATGCCAAAATACTACTGCAATGCCACTGCCCACTCTTACTTAGTTACTGTTATTTATAATGTTGCAGTTTTAAAGGAAGGCGCTGTTTAAATAGTGAACATGTGTCCCTAATGAATCGCACAGATGTCCACTCATCTGTTTTCAAGTTGCTTACTTCCTTGCTGTTGAAGAAACTGTCACAGTACTATTTTTTATCCAGTATTTGTAAGCTTAAAGATTACTAATGACTGTTAAAAATTGCCCCCTAATGGAGAGTAATGTCATTCCATGCAGTGACTTGCATGAAACCACATTACCCTCAGTCGGGGGGTAATTTTTAATTACTATAATGCTCTCACAAGTACCCATGGTGCAGCACTGAGGTCATCTTTTTTCCATTACTTAGTTTACTAAGTGACTGAGTTTAATGGATGTACAAGAGATCCTACTTTTGCATTTGGTCTCACACAAGAAAAAGTTAGCAAGTGGAAGCCTGTTAACCTCTTGGAAGAGCACTCATTCTCCAAGGACAGGAGTGGAATGCGCTGTTCTGAGTTCCTTCTCCACTTAACTGTCCACTGAAGTCAGCTTTAAGGAGTCTTGTAATTTCCTTTGAAAGACACTCCTTTTTAACAAGTTGTCTAGATAGACTAGGAAATGTCAATCTAGTCAAAATATTTGTATGACATCCAATCCTAAGGTACTTTTAATTTGAATCACACAGTATGTTACAGAGAAATTGCTGTGATCTAGTCTATGAATATGGTATACTTGCCATTGTGCATTCATATTTCTTTAGGTTTGGAAGATAGTCGTAACACTACAGATATTTTCAGGTACTTTTGTAATGTTGCACAGCCATATATTCTATTATGGCTTACTTATACCATTTTATTACAAAATATACCAACATTTGTGCCAAAACACGAAAAGAACCTGTTCCACAGTAAATGCTATACTATTTTAGAAGCATTCCTGTTCACTGCTTTTTTTTTTCTTTAATGTAAAAAAAGATTTGGCAGATTCTCTAGGAGGGTAATATATCCACATATTCCCAAATGTTACTGACTGGTAGTATTGCCTTGCAATTTAATCTCCTGCTAACTTCTCTCTCTCTCTCTCTCTCTCTCACTCTCTCTCTCACTCTCTCTCTCTTTCTCTCTCTCTTTCTCTCTCTCTCTCTCCCTCTCCCTCTCTCTCTCTCTAATTTCTGCTAATGGGGCTCCTACCCAGACCTATCTTTTGACCTAACCTACAGTTTATTACAGGCCCTAAATTACTCCATTTCAAGTACCCTCTCCAAAACCACGAAGGGCTTTAACAGAGAATTCTGTGCTATATTATTCAATAAAATCACAGAAAGCATATTATTAACCATTACATTCTTCAGGGGTGCAGAATCATTTTGATGGAACTCTTTTAAGTTTTGTTAAGGAGGTATGCTTTCTTAACAAATTATGGTGTGGTTTTTTTGTTGGGGTTTTTAATAAAGAGCAAGCAGTTTGCTTTGCAGCTGTCACAGTTTGTATCCTTTCTCTGTAGATGATGAGTTGGAGAGTTAGTTTTAGCACTAACACATTATAGCTTAGAAACTTCAGCACTGTTACTGCAAAGGAATAGTTTATTATTTTCAACACAAAAGCCTGTTAGTTCTGTTTCTGGCCTCATGGCCACTTCCCTTCAGACAGGTCTGTGCATCTGTAAATCTCAGTGTACTTACTGTATTACATCACTACTATAAACGGTAATACTTCAATACATTTGAAGTACTGGACTGTGTGTTGTAAAAGCAGCAGCTATCATTAGTATTAAAATTGCAAATTCTAACTGACTGATGTTTTTAATGATATAGTAGTATTTTAGTTGTTTGAGGTTGTTGCCTTTCAAAGAACAGCACAATGCCTAGCGGCTCATATTTTTACATATTGAATTTTGTGATGGATGGGGATCAGGGGAAGGGCTATGACTATTTATTGCTTTGACTCTGTTTGGTCAAAGGAACTTTACCATGCAAGCTCTGTTTAGAAGTTACAGATTTTTCCAAGGATAAAAGATGTTGTTCTGTCTTTAAAAGTGTATGTTCACAGAATTTAGAATTAGATTTGAGTACAAGGCATTCATTTTTTCTTTGTGTTTCTGTGACAGAGGTATAAAGGTAGTGCGGTTCCATGCAAAATTTGATTCTCAGTCTTTGGGTTATCATTCTGCTTGTGGGTGGCAAAGCTCTGAGTGAAAATCCTGTATTATAGGCAATCATTAATTAAAATTCTTTTCAAATGTTAAAGTTATTGTGGCTGTAAAACTGATTGTATTTTCCAGATGAAATTGTATTAGAAAGATTTAGAGAAGCTTTCCTTGACACCTTTCTTACATCTTTTAATTAAGAAAGCCTTTGGTGTTAATAGGTTCAAGTTTGCCAGAATTAGAAATGAAGGTATCTAAATATTTGAAATGTTCTTACGTAAAGCCACTGTGGTATGCAGCTGTATCAGCTGCCCTTTCCACCATGCTATAAAGAGCCCGTAAAGTGGATTAATCAGCCTTCCTTGCCATACAGGCCTCACATTAAAATCTTCCTTATGAGCCATTGAAAGCACAAAGGGGCCCAACATACATACCTGCTAAAAGAGAAGTAGGGATTGGACAGCTTCATTAGCTTTTTATACAGGGGACAGATGACAGCTTCTCCCAGAAGTCGCATTCTGCTGTGTGGGATAAAATTGGATTGAGCGTGCAGCTGCATCTCAGGCTGACCAAACAGTATCAGCCACACAAGGTCTCAGCTGGAGCACTTCCTCCTCTGGTCATGTCGTTGGATTAGCAGCAGTCCATCTGCCACCACGCTTCCACTGCCAATTAAATGATATACCCATGGCTTGGGAGAGCACTTGAATGGTTTACAAGCTACTTGCTGCTAAAGATCCACTGCTCAGTGCATTTGCCTGCAGTGAGCACAAAGCACTGGTGCATTAGTGCACTTCCAAAAATGCTCCAGGTGTATCCTCATGCATCCCGCTAATTATTCTACCTGCCCTAAGAGGATGGCCCAATTTCAGCAGCCCCTTAGGAAAAATTATTTTCTTTCTTACATGAATTATAGTGACTTTTGTTGAGACAGATTACTTCTTGTGGAAGCAAAGGAAGATAGACTCCTAAAAGACTGATTAAAACTCTGCAGTTGGATATTTTGAACTGCTGAGGTATATTGAATATTACAGAAGTCTTGAAGGAGGGAATTGCTTGAAAAAGTGAAAGGCACATGATAGAGTGTAGGTGGTGCAGAAAAAATTATGTGCAAGTTTGTGAATGCTCAGTACCAGCACCAGCAAATACATTTTACAGGCTGCTGCCTGTATTAGGATACAAAGAGGCAAAAATTATCTATTCAAGTTAGGACTATGGATCAAAAGCCAGAGTGAACAAGGAACTCTGTCTTTCACAGAGGGCAATATATTCAAGAACTGAAGAAGTACCTCCCACTGCAGCAGGAGTTATACAGGAGCTAGGTCAGGATGCTTATCTGTTTACCAGAACATCTGTACTAACACAATAGAATTTTTCATCAGCAAAAAGCCTTTTGCTCTTTTGTATTCCACTTTTGGGGATCAGCAAGGCAGTGAATGAGTCATATTAGGTTATGCCTGTCAAAACCTCTCCTTTTGGTTCTGCACTACACCACTACATATCTTTAATTATATGTTTGCATATCGACGTGCATGTATATAATAGATACAATATATACAATGCATTTACATATACTTAAATAGAAAATATGCTAAAGATAAGGGATATTTCAGAGAACTTTAAATGATTTATTTTGACTGCATTTTATGTCCTTATGCTGATAAAGCCAAATCATAGAATGGTTTGAGTTGGAAGGGACCTTAAAGATCTATAGTTCAAAACTCCCTGCCATGGGCGGGGACACCTTGCACTAGATCAGGTTGCTCAAAGCCCCATCCAGCCTGGCCTCACAGGACCATTCCTGTCACAACCTTGCTTCTTTTGATATACCCAGCAGGCAATCCATTTGCCCTCAAATGCCTTAGTTTCTGTCCAGGGAGAGAGGGGTCTGTGTAGAGACCTAAATACCTTAAGGGAAAAATATCTCCTGTATTTAAAACTGTCACAGTTTCTATTGCTTTCTATTAACTTGAGCCTATGCAAGCATAGAGCTAACTTGTTAGATGCTGTAGAGATCCAGGATTCTGCCTCCTCTGCTGGGACTTGCAAGACAGATTTTCTAACCCCATAGTGCAAGTAACAAGGTATTTCACATAGAAGGCACCTGTTCCATACCCAGATCAGCCTCAGGTAGTGATGCACTGTGAGGCTAGGGATTTTCTCTTTGCGGAAGGAAATGCTTATGTGGCAGATTGACTTTTAAGGAAAGGTGTTTTCCTGGCCATGGTTACGGATTTTGAGAATATCATAGCAAACCTCAAAGACAGAGGCTAATGTATCCTAACAGACACATCTGCCATACATCTCTGTAATTCCTCATGCCTAGAACACCTCAGAAAATATGGTGAAAATCTGGTGTGGGCAAAACCATCCCAAAACAAATTTGCATTAGTTTAACACTGCCTCTTGTTTTGGTTTGTGAAAGCATAGGGTTTCTGGATACCTACAGTGCACACTATGCCTGGGAGTTTGAGGCTCTATTTAAACCTGACAGCTATGGGATAAGAAGGTGTTTTCTTTCATCATTAGCCAGCCTTTTCTAAAATGGTAATTAGTTTCAGGAAGAGAATTTCAAAATCTGTTGTGGATGTGTTCCTGTGAAAAGCTTTCATGTTCACGTTGTCTGGCACTACACATCACACAACTACCTCATCCTGAGCAGGTCCCGCTGTTGTCTGTTTAGTTTTTTTATTCAGATCACAGGATAGTATGATGGGGGCAAAGAGGAAAAAGAAAAGCTGTTGAGACAAAGGGGAGGGATTGCAATGTCAAAGTCAAAATACATACTTTAAAATATGTTATAAATAGGGACTTCTACCTCGTGAGGGATCTTTAATCCCAATCTACACACTACAATGGAGAAAATATGTCTCTCTGAGATCAATATGATACACACATCCTTCATTCATCTAAATAGTTCCCTTTAAAATTTTAGCTTTTAAAACAAGATCAGGTATGTATATTAATTTGCATACAGAACCTAGGTACTCCTATTTAAATATAGATCTGGGGTTGTTTAGCCTGGAGAAAAGGAGGCTCAGGGGAGACCTTGTCACTCACTACAACTCCCTGAAAGGAGGCTGCAGTGGGGTGGGGGTCAGCCTCTTCAGGCAACCAGTGAACAGGACACGAGGACACAGCCTCAAGCTGTGCCAAGGGAGGAACAATTTCTTCTGTGAAAGGGTAGTGTAGCATTGGGATGGGCTGCCCAGGGAAGGGGTGGAGTCACCGCCCCGGAAGTGTTCAAAAAACGAGTGGATGTGGCACTTAGTGCTGTGTTTTAACTGACAGGGTGGTGGTCAGTCAAAGCATGGTCCTGATGGTTTTGGATGTCTTTTCCAACCTTAATGATTCTGTGATTCTAAGTAAAATGGCATATATGCTAACAAAAGAGAAAGTGCAGGTTCTGTCTAAATTTTCATGTACTGTTCTTCAAACAGAGTTAGCTAAGAGAATGAAATTTCTTTTTGTGGGGGAAAAAGTATTCTCAGGAAAAAGGAAAGGTCAGGTGTGTAATTTTCCTGTGACCATACATTTCAGAAAAGGATTTCTTCAAAGACTTCGAATATGTCATTTCACTAAACTTGAAATAATGTCATAAAAGCGTGTAAAGTAGTATAATGTCATTTTACATTTATGTACAATTAATGTAGCAGAAATAAATACAAATAAAACATAATGGAAAATGTAGCATTTTATTTTCATTAAAATAAGACATTATTAATAGCATTTTAAAAAATTAAAACATCATTTGTCTTTTTTCATGGAAAAATTCTTACATTCTCATTATGCAGTTCAGTGTGAATATAACTAGCTCTCTAAGGGAAAAGCTTTATTGATAAAAATATTTACACAAGCTTCAGTCCTTAAGTTAGAAAGGTGGTTTAGTACGAGCGGCAGAAAATAATTAATAAAAAAGGAAATTATTAACTGAAAAGAATCTATATCTATCACCATATTTAATTATTTGAGTGTTGTAATTTTGCTAGTATTATTCTATATTATTTCTGACTACATCTTACATGTAGGACTATTCAAAGAAAGGGCACAATTGAGGATTGTGTTCAAATCTGTAATGCTTTAAATCACCATGGCTTCCTTTTTATGAAAAAAGCCCTAATACCAGCACACTTAATTCTAGAATAATTTGGATCAGAAGGGAAATTCAGAGATCATCTTCTCTAACCTCCTGCTCAAAGCAGACTTTGACTAAATTGAGTTGCTTGAGACGTTGTCCAGCAGGGTTTTGAGTATTTCCAAAGACTGAGATCCCACCTCTCTGAGCCCCTGCTCCACTGTTTGACCACTCCAATAGTGACAAAAAATTTACTAATTCTAGTAAATAGGAATTTCCTGAATTGCAACTTGTGTCTAGTGTGTCTTGTCCTTTCATCTTGTTCCTAGAGTCTAGTTCTGTCTCCTCTATATGCTCCCATTAGGTTAAAACAACACTAAAATCCTCTGTGAGCTTTCTCTTCTCCAGGCTGAACAAGCACAGCTCTCTCAGTCCCTCCTTGTCCAGGATTTGTCTATTGAGAGAAATCCAGGCTCAATTCCCTGCTCAGTCACATAATGTTTGAAAGTCCATTTCCTTTTCTGTCAGAAAGGCTTCTAAGTATTGCAGCTGGGCTACTGGGTTCTTCCCTCTGCTCATAAAGGATTTGCCATGCATTGGTTTCCTTCATATTCTAAGAGGCACGCTGATCCTCATCCTGCAAATAGTTCTGCATGGCTGCTCTAATCATGTAAGTAAAGAAGTCTTTAGTGAAATGAACAGATTCATAAGCATTTGCTTTGTAATTAATTTGTGGGGAAAAAAAGAGTTTTAATATTCTGTGTGGTTTTCATATACACCCCTATAATTCAGGAGGACCTAGTCAGTTAAACATTGTATTCTCTATTTTCTTTGTTAATTTGAGGATCATTAGCAAAACATAAACTAAAATCCATACTGCGAAATTGTTAAATCTTGAAACAAATTGAGAGGATTTGTGGCTTTTCATTTTTCCTTCCTTAGTTCAGCTGAGTAGAATGGGACATTTTATTGCCCAATTTGTTACTTATAGTATTCAAGATCATGGTCAAGATTAGATAACAGTAAACTATGGAAAATACTGCTGCTCACATCTCATTACTGTTCTATTCTATTGGGGAGGCAGAAGGTTGTTGGAGTTCTTTTTAAAGTGTGCAGGTGAATTTTTCTGAAGACCAAGACCAGTGTCTGACTTGAGCCAAAAATAGTGCAGCCAGCAGCTTTGCAGACACAGAGTTCTGCCAAAGCTTCTCAAATTCCTTTTTACTGCCATAGCCTAGAGCCTTCCCTGAAGAACCTGTCAATCACACTAAAATACATCGAGGTCCTCTTGGGTGGACGTGGAAGAACTAAACTGTAACCACAAAATTAACTTTCTCTGAGAGCTAAGAAAAGAGTCAGCCCATTTCAAATAAATGTTACATTAATCTGATGCACCACATAGCTTCATTTTTTGCAGCTGGTCAGTCACCAGTGATGCCTCTGCATCAGCCATTGCATCAGCAAATTCTGTTAGTGCAATGCCTCCTTTGACCTGAGGTGTTCTTGGGTTTGATGCTATAACCCTCACTTGCAGAAACTCAGATAACCCGGTGTTCATACAAATCAGAAACTGAGAAAGAAGTAAGCAGAGTTTTTAATGATGTCGCTGTAAGCAAATCTCAAACCATGTGCTGTATACTTGAATTCAAGAAGGAACACTTAGCAGTGAAAGTAGATGAGCTGTGTATCTCTGACTGCAGCTGTACCTTACTGTTCCATCATCTTTTCCTTCTTATTTCCCATTCACCTCCATATTTTCTTTCCCTTTCCTCAGCCACTCAGGTCATGCCATACTTTCCCTGTAAGCTAACAGTGGTACGGGGATCTTTCCAAATACCTTTCCTTTTTTTGCTTTGATCTCTTGTGATGCTAATGCACCAGTATACTAATAACAAAAAAGTGCAGAAAGACCACTAAAGTTCTTACATGCAATGAGTAAAAAGCCAAGTTAAGAACAACAGAAATCAAAACTGGGTTTGTTTGTGCTAATAAAAATCAAAACCATTTTTATTAACCTCCACCTTCATGTAAAAAATTTGTACTCCTTTCACTCAGTTCTTGTAACTCTGTAAGTTAAAGGAATCCTTCCCCTACTCCTTTACTTGTATTCTTTTCTACTTCTCTCTTTACAGCCAGTCCTGCTGTTACTGGAATGTCTTCTTGATGTGAAAGTGCATCCAGAGTCTCTGGCAAAAAAATGAAAGTCACAGTGAATGAAGGGGGGGGAACTAAATCCTGTGGTGTCAAAAACACTGTTTCCAAAATTTGAGCATCATCACAGCATTTTTTAAAATTTCATTCTTTTTTCTTTATCAGCGAATGCAAGAGCATGATAAAAATGAAATGAATAATGTTAGCATTTGCTTGAAGCAGGAAGCTGATCATTAGAACAAAAAGAAGGTGCCTAAAAGAAATTATAATAAACCACCTCTTTATACATCAGGTGAAAAGGCTTATGTACTCTTGGCTATATTAAAATATTCGTAATCTCCAAATCAGTAGTACATACTGTTGTACCTTTAATTTGTTCTGATGTCAATGCAAAATATATGTTGAACTTCTTAGGACAAAGAATAATTTTATAATCTAATACAGGTTTGCATGCTAAGAGATCATAAGCAAGGAACAGCACAATTCAGTGTTATCCTGCCACCGCTTGCTTTTTTATAGTTCTCCTGACAATTACTTTCCCTGTGATTGTTCTCTAGAAATGCTGGTACTTGAATTGGGGGCAGCTTGTAAAGTATTTTATTAAGTGTTCACTAGTTCTTGCTGCAAAATGAAGCGCCTTTAAAAATATTTCTCCTAACCTCATTTCCTGTCTGATAGAATATTGACAGAACACAGTTTAATGTCACTGTGAAATTGCAGTCTTGAGCATATTGCATTTCAAGATAAGACATATAAATGTTAAATTGAATGACAGAAGTTCAGGTGAGCAGAACTTTACTATCACTAATGCCATACTGTTTATATTTCATTTCCTTATTTGATTTCAATTGCTTCATATTTGTGGCTCAGTCCATGTAGGGGAAATAGAAAGGGGTTCAGGGTAAAATGTTGCTGTTTTGATAAGAAATGTAAAGTAGACTAAAATACTAATTACTTGTAGTTATAGTTATTTAATAACACCTGAAGAAATTTACCATTTTGATTCTGAAAACTTGTTTTCTATAAGGACTTTTTAAAAATAAAAAGCAACATAAAGAGTATAAATGAGGCGTTGGGAGATTCAAGGTATTCCCAAATAAAAAATAAATTCTAAAAATAGAAAGTAGCATTTTGAATTTTCTAATGCAGATTAGAATACCCAATGTTACCAAATGTGTACTAGCTCACACACATGTAATTCTCACAATGATATGTGATGTGTGGGTTTGTCTCTGCCTTAGAGGACCCATTGTTGAAGACAGGAAAGCAATCACAGTTACTGAGAAGGACTGTTTTGTTGTTCAGGAAAAAGTAATTGCAACATAAGTTGGAAGAATGTATAAAAGCTCAACAAACAAGGAACAAGTCTGTTATCTTTGCAGGCTTTTTTACCCCCTTCCTGTGGAGAGCTTTTATCACATTATGTCTTCATACTGAATGTCGCTGAATCAGTTATGTGTATTAAATTAATTCAGGTTGAAGCATATTCCCCAAAATTAGCTATGAGTTTTCTTTTAACATATCCTAGGCAGCCAAAATAGATGGGCAAAGTAATAGTAATAATAGTAATAGTAATAATAATAATAATAATGTTGATTATTACTGCTGGTATTGCAAGTAGCCTACAAATCAAACAAAGTGAGTAATTCTGAGTGTTAGAAAAGCAAATAATGTATTCGAATCCTCTTTCCTGCATTATCTGTTGAAGGGATTGTTAATACAATAAAAAATGTATCAAATTTTGGAATACAAGTCCACATCATGTCTGTGATAGTGGCCAGTAACCTTTAGATGAATACAGGAACGGAGTGAAGGGAAGGTAATGCATTCACTGTGCTCTGCTCAGCCTTTAATCAGTTTTTCTTTTACCAATACTAACTTTTGGTATCTCTAGAGTCCTAGTGGTGATGTTTTGCAAAATTTTCATAGAATCATAGAATGTCCTGAATTGGAAGGGACCCACAAGGATCACTGAGTCCAAGGATCACAGGACGCCCCAAGATTCACACCACGTGCCTGAGAATGTTATCCAAATGCTTCTTGAACTCTTGTCAGGCTGGTGCTGTGACCACTTCCCTGGGGAGCCTGTTCCAGTGCCCAACCACCCTCTGGGTGAAGAATCTTTTCCTAATATCCAACCTAAACCTCACCTGACACAACTTCAGGCCATTCCCTCAGGTCCTGTCACTGGTCAGCACAGAGCAGAGATCAGAGCCTGCCCCTCTTCTTCCCCTCATGAGGAAACTGTAACTGCAGTGAGGTGTCCCCTCAGTCACCTCCAGGCTGAACAGACCAAGTGACCTCAGACACTCCTGATATGGCTTCACCTGAAGGCCCTTCACCATTTTTGTTGTCCTCCTTTGGACACTCTCTAATTGCTTAATGTCTTTTTTATACGGTGGTGCCCAAAAATGCACAGAAGACTCAAGGCAAGGCAGAGCAGAGCATAGCATTTTCTGGGTTTTGTGAAAATATTTATTTTATATTAAAAAAAAATCTATATACTCCCTGCTCCTGGTTCTTTCATTGTTGAGAAATAATAATTGTTTATTAATTTCTTAGTTTTCTCCATGTTTTCTGATATACTTTTATAATATTCTCAGTTCAACTGCCTCCTTTTTAAACTAGGGACTCCTTATCTATGTAAGGATTACTGCTTTTCTGGTAGGATCTGCTCCTTTGATCTTCCTATCACCTCTCTGTATATATTCTCTACTTTGTGAAAATCTTTTTTGGATAGGCATGTGTCAGAACTGCATGCAGTGTTCAAAATGTGGATGCTCCATAAATCTATACAATTGCTTAATCACATTTTCCATTTTGTTCTCTATCCCTTACACAGTCACTTCTGACTTCTTTTTGCCTTTTTGACTATACATAGCACTGAACTTTTTGTCTTCAGAGAACCAGTGACTATCAGATTTCTTTCTTCAGTAGTTTATGAAGTCATTTAGATGCAACACTGTGTGTGCATAATGAGGATTATTTTTCCCATATGCATGACTTTATGTCTTTCACCACTGAGTTTTGTCTTAAGTGAATATCCAGTCACTCTACCTCATGAGATAAAATACTAACTAATTTCTAACTCTATTTCTAATTTTTACTACAATTTAAAAATTATGTTTTGTTCAAAAAGATAATGGATATTTTCTAGATCAGTGTGTATATGGGAAATAGTGCAAATCCCAACATGCACTTATGTAGGATAGACACTAGTAATGTATATCTGTTGTGAAAAAATGACCATTTAACCCTACCCTTGGTATCACATCTTTCCAACCAGCTGCTAAAGGATTTTACTAAAAGATCGTTCTTATTGTAGTTCAGATTCTTTTAGAGGTTTGGTGAGCAAACTGTTAAAAGCTTTTGCAACTAAAAATGCACTGTGCCACTGGGTTGTATGAAAGCCCCCAATCCTTTCTTCATCTGAATCATTTCTGTGATTTGTCCACAAGCAGAGAAGTAAAATTTGAAACAGTAACTATGTGAGAAGCAGCTATTTTATCTTGAGTTTCAGTAAG
The DNA here is from genome assembly GCF_041296385.1 of Aphelocoma coerulescens. NCBI lineage: Eukaryota > Metazoa > Chordata > Aves > Passeriformes > Corvidae > Aphelocoma > Aphelocoma coerulescens. Next base: position 115,439,876 of record NC_091015.1, on the reverse strand, counting down.
TGCAATAGATCACTGCATTAATGGAAAGAAAAAAATCAGCCCAATTCCTTTAGCAGGACAATTATAAATTTCATCTCACTTTGTTTATTAATATCTTGGTGGTGGTAGTGTGTTGCTAGACCTGTGGGAAGTAGCAGCATCTTGTTTCTCCTTTCTTTTCTTGGTAAGAAAGGAGGGATACTGATACAAAAAGGAGAGTACCACTCTGCTTGGAATGGGGAAGCAGGAAGTGAGTGTTTTTGTTAGATTCAAATTAATCTGCTTTTCTCACTGTTCCTAAATTAAAATGGAAAGCACATTTTTGGCAGGGCCTGAGTTCATTCCAACCCCAGTCTCCATTATCTTAAAAATTTTTATTTTTACTGTTGTTACATTCCTCTAATTAGTGTCCCATTGTGCCTCATTCTTTGTGCCCAGAGCTTTTTAAACACAAAAAGGCAAGCTAGGTCCAAAAGAGTTTTGTTATTTAAGTCAAGACAGGACAGACAAAATGGATACAGGAAAATACATGGAAAATAAACCAGACAGTGGCTAACAATGTAGTAGCAACTTAGCAGTTATTGCAGTTGGTTTCTTGAAGGGTTTGAGGGAGAAGTCACAGAGAAGGAGGGTTTTTGAGAAAGGTATTGAGTTAGGCTTGCACAAGTTTTATAGAGTGAGCCTTTCAACAAGAAGGGACTGTACAGGAGAAGATGCATCATTTGAGAGTTTCATCATGGTAGATAAAATGGGGACAGATTGTGATGAACTGTTCAGCTTATTACTTTCCTGGACTGTTTTTATTAATATTTGTAACAGAACAGAGTAAACAATACACAAAATCCCACACAGTTTTGCAGGGGAAGTCTGTATGATTGTCTGCCCTGCATTTTACTATATTTTAACTATTACACCAGTTCACTTCATGCTATTTCTTGTGCCTTAAAATTCCAACAGTTCCTAGTTAGTCTTGAGATTTTTCTGTATATCAGGCTCCTCTTTCTTGAGACTGATACAGTACATTCTCTTTCCTCATATAGTCATGGTGACACTATTTCTGTGATAAGCTGATCTTTTTGCTTTCCCTACAAAAATAATTTTATCCTAGGTAATCATCATGGGAGCTTCCATCTGTTTTATGTTCTTCCTTTGGTTGTAGATCTCTTTTCCTTTAAGAAGGATGAAACATCAGACAGTAGCTATGAAGTGTCTTTTCCGCGAGTGAAGATGATCAAATATTTAAACCTTTTTTATGCCCCCAAAATTTACTTCAAACCTAAGAGTATGAGTGGTGGTGGTGATGTGAGGTACCATGGTTTTACAAGTTTCTTAAATCTTGTATAGCTAGAGCCTCTTGGGGATTGTGAGACCCAAGGAATGGATGAGAAGCAGAGACTGCAGCACTGCAACACTTTCAGCAGTATCTGAATAAACTGAAAATGCTAAAAATGTTATATTCAGCTAAAGTTTACTTGACTGAGTCCAGTGGGTGTTTTTGTTCACAGTACAGAAGTCTGGCTGGTATCGCTCTCTTCCTGTAACAGTTGTTTCAGATTTGAACTTTTCCCACAAGACCTATTTCCAGTATTAGATTCAGATTGAGAAGTACTGTACAGTTGTTACTGTCTTAAAAAATAAATCTGCTGTAGCTTAATTATGTGACCAAAAGATTGGAAGGGGAGCCATGCATGGCTGCCATTTAAATATGCTGCCATCTAAGGGTGAAACAGGAAAAAAAAATACCCATTTCATGTTACCACTTTGATAAGCCTGTCCTTACAAAGGACTTCCATGAAGTTATTCATGTATTGGGTGATAGGTCTCAGATTCAACTTTGAATAATATATTACTTATTCATTACAATTAGATATGGAGGGGAGGAGGGGGAAGATGGAAGGATGCAAAGATCTAAGAGTTTTGTTTTACTTATGGTACTTGAATGAAATTTAACTGTCTCTGATATGAAAGAGTTCAGACCATTATCTAATGCTACTTCTGCATTTATGCACCGTGGAGTAATAAAGAACCAGTTTTATTATCAAGTCTACAGAGTGAGCAAAGGCTCAAGCGAACACAGGTTACTCCTGCACTGGGATGGGCAAAGGCATAACTGCTCATGCTGCAAGTGCTGCGCCAGGTGCTTAAGGCAGTGTACTTCATTCACTGTCAGTCATGAGGAATGGGGTGTCAATCTTATCAGTTTATTGAGGGCCAGACATGACCCTTAATACTTTTCTGTGCAGCGACCCAATACCATGCCTGCACTTATTATTCCTACTTCTATTATCAGCAAGACTTTAATTTCAAAGGCATTTTGAGCTTTAGTCATGGATTAAGATACGGCTGAGCTTGGTACTACATTGGTACAGAACACAACAACAGCTCCTGCCCAAATGGCTTCTTATCTAGGTGGAAGATAAGGGATAACAGGTGGATAGATGGGGAACATGAGGAGACTGAGACAGTACTGATCAGCACAGAGAGCAGTAATATTAGTACTTTGTAAAGTTTGTCTGCTGGCAGTGATTTGAAGCAGAAGAGCGAGATATCAGTCAGGAGGGTTACAGAAAGCCCCTCCTGTGCAGCATGAGAGGAGACAGATTTTTGAATATCTAGGGGAGGCTAGTGTGAAATTTTTGTCTGTGGTGGGAACCATCTTTTCATACTGAATAAGAGTTAACAAAGAGAAAGGCTTTGAAAGTTAGCACAAGTTGGTTATGCTTGATACAGTTAGCCTCCAGAAGTGGAAGGAACCTAGATGAGATAATAAGCTCCAGTAACTTCTAGTGTAAGATATGTAAAAGATGCTTCTGGCAGATGAATATGACCTGGCTTATTACGTTTTCCACAGAGCAAAAGTCACTGAATTAACAGACAGGACAAGTAAAGTCTGTGGAGCAGTTATTTTTTTTAAACCCATACCTTGACGATATTCTACAGAAGGAATCTGGAAAATTTAAATTAAGACTGTAGGCAAGAACTTGAAGAAAGGCTTGGTCTAAGATGGAGTCACAGAGGTTGAAGGAAAAATCAAGAGTTTTGGATATGCTGTTTTGGGATGTAGCTAAGCATAACTCAGGAGAAGACAGACTTTAGACTGAAACAGACAGACAGATCTGGAAAAAAAACAAAGAGGTATATGCATCCAAAGCAATTCAATAGTTTAATGAACCACTATTGTAGTATCGGGTTTAAGATCTTGTCTCTGACAGACCACTCCTGCTGAGAAGCAACTAACTCATGTGACTAATTCTCCTGAAATCAGGAGTGACAGAAAATAGTCTTTAGGAATGCAAGTCAATTTAAAATGTCTCTTGAGTGTGCAGTGTGTATTCAGAGCTCCAACATACACTATATAGTATTATATAATCCAGATTGCTGGGTTACACAGGGTCTCAGTGAAACCTCTCCAGACTGTTCTATGTATATGAAGTGAACATTGGTATTGATTTGTCATTTCCAGTGGAATCTCCCTTATCATTTTTATTTATATGGTTAATCAGCTGTAGCCTCTGATACTGTAGCTCACATCATTTTCATATCCAAGTAGTCCCCTTTAATTCAGTGGTGGTCCCCAAAGATTAAGGTGCTGTTGACCACATGTCAGTGCACTGGCAACTATTCTTTGATTATCAGACTGAAAGGAATGAGAGTAAAATAAAATTCCAGAAATGCTGAAACAAATGTAGATGTTACTTCATAATATGGTTACAAACTACAGCACACTAATGTAAATAACATGAAGACTATATCTGCTTACTGAGAATTGTTTTTCTCCTTTTTTTTCCTCATCATTCATTTCTTAAGAAAATTGGCTAAAAAGCGGAAAGAGACACTGAGTAGTACTCGGCAGGAAATGACAGTGATGGTGAATTCAATGGATAAAAGCTACACTGAGCAAGGCACCAACTGTGATGAAGCTTTCTCTTTCATGGACACGCACAATCTAAATGGGAGATGTAAGTTTTTTCTTTTCTTTTCTTTTCCTTTTTTTTTTTTTTTTTTTTTGAAGGTGAAAGAAAGGTGCAAATGGTTTTAAAAATATTCCTCATTACTCAGTCATGGAAAATCCATGGGACTGAGAGTTTCCCACTGTGCAGCACATTACAGTGTCTATTCAAATGAGCAAGACAGTCAGACATCAAGAATAGACTTCTTTAAAAATAATAAGGATAATTGAGCTTTTTTCTGTCCATCCTTTTCTTCTGCAGAAGAGCAGTGACATTACTGAAGCAGTAGTTTTACCTTTTTCCAATCTCCATTATGTTGAAAATTTTATATCCCTCATGCTGTCCCAAGTCCTTCAAATGCTTCCCCTGCTCACTTCTTTTTTGGTAGGATAAATTTATTTTTGAATGTAATAACTTAATAATGATAATCTGATTGTCTTATTATTTCCAATTCTAGATGATGCTCTTTCTGTTGCTTGTGCAGAGGAAGAACTCAGTGGACTTATCTGTTCTGTAATTTCATAACAGATTCTCTTATATCCTGGGTGTTCTTGGATCTACCCTGAAAATAAATAAGATTTGGGATATAAAATTTCCTGTATTAGAATTTTAGTCAAGGTCTCACTTCTGTCAGAGGGTTAGCCCTAAGCAAAGACCATGAAAAAACAGTATTTTTTTTAATTGTTTAAAAGAATGACTAGGTTCAAAAAGTTTTTTTGATTTTGTGGTTCTTAAGGAACCTCAGGGTTTTTTGTATGCCAGTGGCTTTTTAACATCTTCAGAATTTGTCAAAGATTAAATTTTGTTTCAAGTACTAACAGTATGCAAGGCCCAACTCCCACTCTTTAATAATATGCTTAAGAATTTATCTTTGATGAGCTCAATTGTACAAACACTCTGTGAGGTTTAAACAGTGAGACTTTTCTCAGCAGCATTAGGCTCAGAATTTGCAATGTTAATTTGCATTTGAGTTAGTTTTGAAATTGATTTGAAATAAATCTTTCAAATCAGACTTGCTTTTCTGGTGAGAACATACCCTTGCAGTTAATGAGATTGCTTATTTCTGTGAAGAGATCAAGAGGTTTTACTTCATCTTGCATCATCATGAGACAGTTTTCCAGTGGTGCTACTGAATGGCCATAACTACAAATGAAGCTGTAATGAGTGTCTGGGACTAAATCCTCTTTACGTAAACCACCTCAAACCTATTTGAAATTATTGCCGTAACAAGTTTTTTATACCACTTCAGGGCTAGAACCTCTAATTAGACTTGCCAAAAGAACCATGGTCACCAGAAGGTGCACACTGACAGTCTTCAGGAATAATCTTTGTGTAAGGCCTAGTAGTCAAGAGACGTAGAACATTCCTACTTCCTATGAAAGTTCATTATCCTGTCTTCATTCTCTACCTACCAAGTTTTATTACCTGCAGCAGCTGTGACCTCAACTAATCTCTGCATCCATAGCCAAAAGAAGTATCACTCTGTTCTGGCCATCAAGGAAATGTAATCTCCTCATTCCAGAGACATAATCAAAGGAACATGGTCTCAGATATATTAATTTCTATGGTAAATGATAACTGTCAGCATTATTTAAGCCAGTTTTGAGATATCCACATCTTAACAAGGGCTAGCAACTGTTTGCGCTAGAAGATCAACTGAAAAAAAGATGGCTGAAAGCCAGCAGGAGTAATCTCACTCCTCATCCAGCAGATCCTGTCTTCCTCAACTCTTTTGCTTCAGACATTCCTGTTAGTCTGTTTACAGGTATCCAGAATGTGCTTGCATTCCCTGATCAGACTGAGTTTGAGCTGTGTAGACAAGCAACTGAGGCTGGATTTGCAAGGAGCTTTGCTTAAAAGCCTCTAATGACCTTTTGGCTGAACATCCTATAAAATGCTGTGATTAACTCTCACCTATTAGACGTATCTGTGTTTACAACAGTAATTTGTATGATATTTGTATACGGGGACAAACTGAACTTAATTTGTTCCATTGGGCTTTCCCGTTGGTTTTACAAATGGTTCAGTGATTAAATACCAATGTGAGTATTGGTCTGTGTATCACTCCCTGAAAACCACTGTTAAACAAAGAGTAATATTCAGGGTCTGTTGGTATCTCCGTGCACATTATCCACCTGTCTAAACAAATCACATAAAAAAGGGAGAGGAAAAAATAAACTACAGTAGAATATTTGCATACAGTATTTATAGTATTATAAGGAAAACTTATTAGTGATCAAAGCTCCTGTCAAAAATACCTCTTGTCGTTGTGATGTCTTGTTACAAGCATCAGTATTCGGTCTAATCTTGTGAATTAAGAAGTACATTTCCCATCAGTGATCAAAATGCTTTCTCCAATGACACTTCTTTTTAGAGAATTTATCAAATTCAATGAGCTATTTCATTCACTAGACTTGCCTGGTTTTCCCTAGGTCCTGATTCCAGTGCAGGAAACACAACAGGATGAACTCTAAGCCAAATCAATCCTATATGCTGTTTCGCTCAGCTTAAGTAGCTGTGTATCATTTCTCTGTCTCTAACCAGCTTTGTTTCTCTTTGCAGCTGTATCTTCACCATCTTCATTTACAATGAAAACTAACACACTGAGCACAACAGTGCCTAATTCTTATTATCCAGGTAACCAGTTTTTTTCTTGGTTTCCACCCTCTATAGACCTTTCCATAATGAAAGCATACATATTTATGTTATTATACTTCTCGCCATCAACATTTAATGCATATATAAGAAACATACCGGCTGCTAACAGTAGCTTTCTGAAAGAAAACTCGGGAACATGTATCAATCATTTACTGTTCTCTCTCTTTTTACCTTTTCTGCATTGACCTGCTTATGATGTATGACAGATCCATTTGTGCCAACTGCAATTTTAGGTGAGAACATTTCCCTTTATCAAAGTTTATTGCTGAAGTAATTTCAGAAGTTGCAGTTCTTGGGGAGCAGACAATAGTATGCAAAATGCTGGAGCTTTATGCTAAAGGGAGGGGTGGTAGACTTGGCTACACTGAGGTGCTAAGGACAGTTATCAGGCTTGATTACTACTGTCATAAGTGCAAGTCATGGGAGAAAAGAAATAATTTTAACAAGTGGATTTGGAAGGAAATGTTTATGCATGTATTTGGAGTGACACAAAAGAATTTGATTATCATAGCAATTGAAACAGTTTCCCTCATTTTTTTTCTGTTTTATCTTAGAACTGAAGATGTCACTTCTTAAAAATAACTTTTTTTCCTAGTTAAACTACTCAGGATACAGAAAATCCAACAAAATACAGTTTTGGCCATCTACCAGCTATCATGTCTTCTGACAGTTCTGCAGAGTTTCTGACTTGCTTGTTAAAGTGAAGTTTCAGAGAGGAGATGGTATTTTGAACAGCAAAATGATAATATGACACTTATAGTATATAGTTTATTATGCATCAGATGTCACAGGAATGAAATAAAACAGTAGGTTAAAAACATTCAGTTAAAATATAAAGCATTTCCACTTGGAATTGAGGAACATCTGCTATTGTCCAGTGTCAGAAAGAGAGAGGCTTCTGCACAGTGATAAACAGTAAGCATGAGGCGCTATTGCATTTTCAGTGCTTAACTCTAACCCCTTTGTGGCTTGTATTCATTTACACCTCCTTCCCATGCTAACTTGAAACTAAACAGGGGCAGTTTTTTAATAGTAAATAATATAACAGTGCACTGTAGCAAGAATTCAAACTCCTGCATTAAGCCTATTTATTTACTCATTTTTCAATTTATATTTTCACAACAAATTTTCCTTTCTCCTCTTTTTTCTTCTAATCACTGTAAAAAGGTTAAGACCCCTTAACTGATTCCTGTCCTTAAGCTGTAAGTTAAACAAGCTTAAATAGAAGTAGAAGGAAGCATATAAGAAGTAAAAGTTTAGGAAGGCAATCTTGAAAATTTGTTATTGTGAAAGAATATTTAGTGCAGTGCACTTCAGTGTGCTAACTTTGAGAAGGAACTTTGCTGGTTTTATACATTATGTAAATCTGGAAGAAGGTAATGGTAGTGACTGTAACAATGTAATAATCTGCATGCAAATGAAATTTGCAGTGCCTTTTAACTGCCTGAAATGTTAGATTTTTTTGTGTGCTTTAGTATTCATTCAGCGCTTCATCCAGTAGATGTTCTTTCTGACCTTGTGGATGGGCAAGGAGAAAAGTACTATTATCAGGAGAAAAACTTTGAGATTTCCTATCTGTATTATTAAGTTTTAGTTAATGGTTTCTTTGGTTATTTTTGTGATCCTTTTCTATATAATAACAATGGCAAAATTATTTGTTAGCTTTTTTCCCCCAAGAAATAATCTCTAAGCAAGTAATTCAGCTATCAGGCAAACACACACCGTGAAAAATAAATTCTCTGATTTTACTAAGTCTGTAAAATCTTTTAATTAGTTAGGTGTGTATTTTATGGTCTACTGCAGCAAACCTGTGCTTACTCATCTCGGAAAATATTTCAGTTATTTCACTGCATAAAATAAATATTTTTGTAAGTTTACATGTTAAAAATTTAGTACCATTTTATGAGCAGTGCTCCATTCAGATTAGATCTCTCCCAATATGTGTTTATGACTGTCTGTACAGGAATAGTGTTGTATCTTAGGTAAATCAAATTAACTATGCTTGAGTTGGTAGAGGAATACAGCTATTAAAAAAGTATGCAGGGTTTTAATTACAAGTAATACCTGCTCTCACTGTCTTCCACTGTCCAAAGAAGTTGTGTTAAACTGCAGGATCAAGCCTGTAGTTAGAACTAAATGACCTTCAGAGTGTGACCTCCTGGGAAAGGTACAAGTCTGGTGAATGGCTGAGTTCAGTTTTCAAAATCTGCTAGAAAAGCCACAACACAGTTACTGTTTCCAAAGTATATTATTTAATAAATGTTGTATAGCTCTACAGGAATGGATAAGTGTAGAGTAGGACAACTGAAGCTGTAGGAGTATTTAAGCCAGGCAAACGTCCCATTGCATATGGATACTGCATCTGGAGGAGCTCACCCTTTAAAAAACTCACAGCCTGAAAAGCTCATGCTACAGTGCTCAGAGGCAAAGTAAAAAACTGTAATATCCGTGGCTCCTAGTGTACCATACAAACCAAGGATTAAAAACACTTTATTTAAAACAACTTAAAAGATAACTCCTGCTGTATTAATGCGGCTGTAAGAGATAAAGAAATGGAGAGAGGAAAATTAGTCTAAAAGTAGAGAGCTTGCAGGAAAGAGATTCGTAAGTATTAAACTGATGCTTTCATAGTACAAGACTTTGATAAGTTTGCCTTCATCTTAGTTACTAACAGTCTGCGTTGCAAAGAATTTTGCAGTTTGCAAAAAAGAAAAGAAAAATCCTTGAGTTTTCTAACCTGTTTCTAAAATTGAAATAAGCAACCCAAAAAAATCATTATCAACTTTCTACTTTTTTTTGTCTTTTGTGTCTTAGCCACCTTGCAGTTTTCAGGTGCCATTTCAGCAGCAACATACTGTACCTACACTTGTATACCACGCTTCATGCCATGCATCCCAAGGTGCTTTGCAGTACGATTTTATATCACATCAGACAAAAGCTGTAAAATGTTATGACTAAAAGATGAATCCCTTTCCTCTGCATTAGACCAAATTAGCAGACTGACAGGAAAAGGAGTGAAATGGCCATACTCATGCCCATACATTTTTCTCTGCTGTTTTTTGGTTTAGGTGTCAATGCACAGTTCATAATGACTCTATGCGTAGTGAGGACCAGATTTCATGTGTCTTAGTGGGAATTGAGAGGACCTCAAACCATCCTTGAAAAACGATTCATTGAGCTTTCTGGCTTTAACATGAATTTTCAGTAGTACAGCTAAGACCAGAATCTCACCTTTAACAAGGTGTGTTAGTATTTTTGGTGTGTACATGAGAATCTGGGACCTTTTCATACAGAGTATTTGTGGAACTTTCTGCTATAATATATCTAACTTACGAATGTGGAAATACTATTTTAATGCTTCCCTTTCATACAGCTTATTTTACAAAGCAACATTTTTTGATAAATACCTTATTTTGTAACATTATACAGATTTAGTAATTTTTTTGTGTGCAGTCAGTGAGGAATAGCTTGAATAAGTCAAAGCACCATATTAACAATTTTGCTTAAAATATAAAAACTCTAAGATATGTAAAATTACTATTTGAGTAAACAGATAAAATATTTATGATGATTCTTGGACCTTAGAATTGGGGGTGGGTTTTTTTCTCTTGTCAAGTCTGAACAAATTTTTAGAATTCCATCTAAAGAGGAAGAAAGTTATTTTACTTCCTTAGGTAGTGTGCACTTTCACATCTATTTACTTCTAAGTATAGGTTTTGATCTCAGTTCCATCTATGTGAATTGACTTACAGTATGATACCTTGGTTTTAGTAAATCTAATTTATACTGTGAAACTGAGATCAGAATCTGATTCATTTAGGAAATAATTCTGTAAAGACTAAATTAAAAACATAAAATTACCTGTAATTATTAATGTAGTACTGTTGCTTATGCCCTGTTTCCTTTTTCTCCTCCTCTTTTTTTCTCCTGATATGTATCTTCTTAAAAGTGCCAATCAATGGTAAGTTGCCCATTTGCCCCATGGAAGAGATGTGGAGGGTTGGGAGAAGTATGTGTCTCATAAAAATTTTAACCAGCCCACGGGGGTCTCCTGTTTGTTGGCTTGCATGTCAGTAGACATACAACATTCCATGCCTGGTGTGGTGGCTCATGATACACCGTGGTCCTAAAGCATGTTCAGCAGTCAGTCAAGACATTTTTCCTTACCAGATGATCCTTTGCATTTGTCCTCTTGTAGTTTGTCTCCAAGTGTCATTTTCAGATCTACATTTCCATTGCAGTCCTAGCTTGATGAAACCATAAGCCATTTTGTGCATCTTTTTATTTTGCTCACTCCAAACATTTGCTCTAAATTTGCAGTGTGAAATACAGCACTTTAGTATAATCTGTGAAAAATACAAGTCCAGTTTCATTCCGTGGGACTTGTGGAAGTTTCAGAATGAAACTTCTATGCAGTTTGAAGCCAAATGCCAGTTTTAAAATTTGTTTGCAATCAGCTAGCAATATTTAAAACATATTAGAGTTTGGACTGCTCTGCAATGCTTCCATTGTAGAACTATGGACTTTGCCTCATTCCAATCAGTCTTGCAATTTCCTTGTGTAAATTGCTCCATGGATTTACTGTTCTTCTGGTGTAGCCTTCACAGACAGAACCAATGCTGGTGGTGTCAGAGTTCTGGCATTCCTCTAGAAATCTCTGTACTTTCTATTTCTTTTAAAAGTGAAAATGAACCAGTACATGATGAGATACTCTTTTTCTAGATGAAACCCATACGATGGTCAGTGACACAAGCAGCCTGGTCCAATCCCATACCTATAAGAAGAGAGATCCAGTGGATGTGCCCTACCAGACTGGACAGCTCCATCCAGCCATCCGTGTAGCTGACTTGCTACAGCACATCACCCAGATGAAGTGTGCAGAAGGCTATGGATTTAAAGAGGAGTATGAAGTAAGTGTCAGGTGTAAGAATCTGATTACTATGTCATCTGAACTGTTAGTTGTATGTGTTTGATGCTGAGTTTTTATAACTGTGCATACTGCTTGCATTTTACAAGAGATGGTGCTTTTTTGAACTTCACGCTTTGTCATGCCAACTTCATGTTATAAAAATTGCTTAAATGTATAATTGTTTAAACTGGTATTTATAGTATTAAATTTCCAAAGCCTGTGCTTCAGGCCACTTCTGAAGTCACTGATGACATTTTTCCCCCTGAAATGTAGAAAACAATTCATTCCCAGAAGGACCTAATCACTTGTCAACTTTCATTTGTGCAGCTGACTTAAACAAGTTTGTTCCTGTGAGGCTTTTTATGCCACTTTTATTTAAAAGTGATAGAATTGAAAATTCTTGTGTTTGGATAAGATTTGCTCCTCAGCCAAAACCTTTTATACCAGCATTAAGCCTAGAGGAAAACCACAATTAATTTATTAAAAAAAATAAAATCAAGACCGTAAAACGGAATTTAAAGTGCAACCAATGACATGGCTTTTTAACTACAGTGGATCAAATGATTCTGCTGAGAAACAGGTTCCCAGAAAATTTTCAGCCTACCAAGCTGATGAATGGCATCCCATTACAGACAGTAGGTGTACCCATGACTAATGCCAGTAGATGCAATACATCAGAGTGCAGTTTGTTAATAGTGGCAGGGAAGGAGGACTTAAAATAGTGAAGCTGGAACTGAAAAACTCCTCTTTATATATGGAAATTGTTATAATCAGAAAGAACTGTAACTATCCATATATTTGAGGGGTTTTCCGATTGAACTACTGCCATAATGCTGTTTTTCCTTTATATGCAGTGAATGACTGCCCAGTATATTTTAGCACTGCATAGGTTGCAAATCTCTTTGTTTACATTTCTGTCAAACTGATACTTTACACATTTGAACTAGACAACAAAATAATTTTTTCTTTATATATTTATCAGAAGGATAAATGTCCAAATGAAAAGGAAGAAATAGTTTGACAGGGGATTTGTTTTGAATGAAGTCTCATAGATGGTTTTCGTTCTAACAAGATAGCAGGATTATATAGTCTCACCAGGGAAAGAGTTTGATTCAGGGAGATGTTCACACAAGATTCACTCTGAAAATGAATCTGTGGAACAGAACAGAAAGTAGCACACTGCCCATTACGAGCACTTCAGAGGAGTGGAAGGATAGAGAGCACTTGCTGTCATGCATAGTTTTAAGTGCTTTAAGATAAAACTTAATAATTAGGGCCACTATTCTCAATAATTAGGGCTATAGTTCACTGTCTAAGCACATAGATGTAATTTTAAGTCCTATTGGTGTCATGCACAAGTTATTGAAGTAGCATAACCAACACAAAGGATAAAGGTTGAAAAATCGTCTTTAAGGACGGTACTTTAAGGATGGTACTGCTCAGCTCTGCATTAGGATTTACCCACTTGGGATACTGAGTATAGGTCCCAATATACAGGGGCTTGGAGGAACACCCTGCTTTGTAGGATTTTGCCCTTTTATTCTCCTAGGAGTAGGCTCCTGTTCCTGCAAGCAAGATCAGGCCTGGCTCATGGCTGGAGCAACTGATATTGTGCCTGTCTGTGCCTGTAGAACCAGAGCACATGCAGACATGGCCTTAGGGCCACACCGGTAGTGACTTCATTGCCTGCTTTCCCATCTGTTTTCTTCGGTGCGGGAAGAACATGAATGCACTTCTGTAAGCTTTGGACTTAAATGCAGACCTTCCTTTGCGGCCTAGTGGAGTGCGAATGATCGGGATTGCACAGAAATCCTTAAAGTTCAGGGAATTTCTGCATAGCTAGTCTGCAGTGGATCTTTAAAATCCTTTCTATCCCCTGCCAGACCCTTAAGAAAGGAGACATTTTAGCTTGGTTCCAGTGGTGTTAGACTGACAGGATAATACTGGCCTGATTTCCCAAGCACCCATACACTAATTGTGGGTTATTTAATCTGTTCCCCAGAATTATAGCTTAGGAGAGCTTTTACTGGTCTGAGGGTGCGCTAGCCAGGAAAACAAGAAGCCCGGAGGTCTGGCTGCACCCTCTATATCTGCGGCTCTAAGGGAGAGAGTGAGCTCCTCACCCGAAGGAGCTTGTCCTGGGCTAGGCTGTCGGGGCGTGCCGGTGGAGGCAAAGAGTGAAGGAGGGGACTCTCCATACAGGTTCCACAAGCAGGTGTATGGCTGGTGAGGGGACTAGGGACAAAGAGCTGATTTTTGGAGAGGGTCCAGGATTTTCATACTTGGAGCAGGAAAGGTGGGGATAAGGGTAACAGACAATAGGGTAAAGGAAAGGAGGCGGGATTGACAAGGAGGCAACCAATGGTGACTACTTAGAGGACAGATTACAGGAGGCAGCCAATGGGGTATCGAGTAACACAGAAACTTCTAGATCTTATACATATTCAACTAAGGGACATTAATATTTACAAACTTATACATAAAATAGGGAGGGGAGAACAGGAACCAATCAACACAAAGTAGGCAAATAGCTGCCCCAAGGGGTGATGGGGTCTCACCCTAACCACAAAGGCAGGCTTCAAACCTTGGTGCCTGACCACCAAACAGTGGAATCTGGCGTTGTTTTCGAGGGTCAGGGTGGCTATGGCCACTTGCACCACACACTGGTCACGGAGGAGCCTTGTTCATCTTCTTTCTGCATTAAAGAAACAAGCTAAATAAAAAAGGGAAAAGTGGTTTCCGCAATTCGTCGCTTCTTCATTGTTACCCCTGTCACTTTCAGTTTTAGATTCAGTATTTTCACAGGGATTTCACTATATCCTTTCTCAAAAATTTCCGTCAAAGGGCCTTAAATCCAAGTAATGAGTTTGTCTGCTTCTAAAACAGATCAGTTAGGCCACTGGAGGCTGCCATGGCTTGGCAGAAACAGATAAATTCATTAAAGTCTTACAGTTTCAGATAAGTTTTGTTTTTAACCCTGTTTTTGGATCAACTTAAATTGGTGCCTACTCAGTGTAAAGTGGTTCTTTGCCAAATTGAGGTTAGTTGACATAAGACAGTTTCAAATCGATTTCAGAGTGTCCGCACAGGAGCTCGGACTGGTTTAACACAATTGATTTAAAAATACACCTTTAATTAAACTAGTGCAACTTTGTGTAGATAAAGCCTTGAAAAATCAATTTCACATTATGTTCCATGACAGGGAGTTCTGAGCTTCCATTATCTCAAAACCAGAGGTTCCTTTGAAAAGCCAAGATTTGCAAAGGGTATCCTGCTCAGATCAGCCTCACTTACTGTAACTAACAGGAGTGTGTCAATAACAGAATTTAAAAAAAGGTTCCTCCATGTAGGTAGTTTTATTTTTAAGGCTTTCCTCCCCATTGTCTGTCTCATCTTCCCTCTCCTCCCCTTCTGTCGAGCACATCCTTTCTCAAGGTTTTCTGGCAGTTAACTGTTTCAGTCTGGAAATTATTTTACATCGTTCAACCAATACTATTTCAAATACAGTAGTGTTATATACTGTCAGGATAGACTGCACTGATAATGTTCCATCTGTGCTGCATGGTCTTCATTCTGATGTGTTACACCAATGTAACTGTACTGATGTCTAAATCATCATAGTTAAATAGATGAATACAGGCTCAGAGTGCCTGTCAAGGTCAGGAACATGAAATATATTACCCAGTGTGTGTTAAAGAATTCATTTCAGTTTAGCACTTCTAAGCACCTGTTATAGATTGGTCAAAGTATTTAAAAATAGGTTATCTGGCCATGGTCATTGTTCAGCTATACCTTGGGGGATTGTGGTCAAAGGTGATCATAAAAAAATGGATCATTTGAAGAGGATTTGGAGATGAGTGTTGAAAATAATTGAGGGTATGAAAGAAATTCTGTCTTAATAGCACTATATTAATTTAAATGGAACTTCAGGAGATATTCTAATATACATATGCTAAGGTAGATGTGGTAATCATCAGTAAAACCCAACTGACTGAAAAAGTTTCACTGGCCAGTGGGATATCTGGGGTAAATACAAAATCGTATTAAGAAACAAAATAGGGGGAAGAAACTCTCTAAAACCAGTAGAAATACAGATCCTTGTTTGGGGAGGCAGAAGGTACTGCAGACAAGCAGGAAATTTTTCATGGAGGATGTTTGCCCCATAGGTGCCTGATTTGAGGTTTGTTTTCTCCAAACCACTGTTAGATTGATGTCTGACTTTGAAAGAAGTCTGATATAATTTCCATTTTCTGCCATCATGCAAAGCCGTAACGGACTAGAATACTGTCACTCAAACCCAGTCTCCATTCACATATTTTCTTTCTCTTTGATTCCAGCTGGAAGACAAATTTGCTGCCACATAACACTTTAAAGCCTTGTGCTTCAGGGGCCCTATTCTGAAATCTTGAAAACAGTAGGAAAACAAAGTATTTTTTTAATGTTATGTTAATACAGCTACTGGTAGGACTTATCTGGCCCTATTTTTTCTTGCATGTTCCTTGTGACTGCAACTAACCTTTCTCACCTCCAGCCTGTACATTTTTATCACAGCTTTTTCTCTGATTTTATTTGATATTCTGCAACACCAGCTGAGACAGTCAGTACCACAATCAGTGCAGGTTATTTTCTATCCCACAAGACACAAGTTGCACAGAACACAGAAAGAACAATGGGTGAGGATGGGGGCTTCAGTCCACAGTGTAAATGAAGGACAGCATCTGTGTCTTCAAGAACCAGGAGCACGTAACTGTTTCTGTTTCAATTTTTGTAATAAAGAGGAAAACTCATTAGGGATTATAAATGTAACAGAGATAGAGATAGAGGTAGGAGTAAAATAGTGGAAACTTGTCCAGTGAAAATGGCATGGAAAATTGTTAGAAATATTCATCAATAGGGATCACTGCTATTATTTTTTTTTGAAGTTTCATCTGTTTAGATGGGGCTCAGAATAATCAGTGAATGCCCAGTTCAGTCATCAGTCTTTAATAGTGGAAAGTTGCAGTGGTTTGATTAAGCCATATATTACTATGTAAGCGTTCTCTCATATACAACAAGGGATAACCCCAACAAATGGGGACATAGACGTCATTTATGTGAGGCAGGTACTCTTCCTTTATCAAAGAACATTGTTCAGACCTAACCAGTTTCTTCACATTGCTCTGGGATCTGCAAAAGCCTTCCCTCAATACCAGGAAACTTGTTACTGACTGGTATTATCCCAGACTCTTGGGCATGAGAAGATTTAGCGCTGTGGAGGTCATATATAGGGAGGTTGAAAGAAGTAGTAAAAATGAGCGACTGCCTTATCCACAAAGCATGTTTGGGTTTGTAAATCTTAAAGTACTCCAGATTAATACCAAATTGGTGAAATAAAGTAATCCCAAACCTGAAACTACATTCACTGGTAAATAGCCTATGTTAGTAGTGACAGCTTCCCAGTGCATGCAAATACCGGCTTGAGTATTGTAGAAGAATGGGTGATTTCCAGTTGTTGATCAGCAAGAATCAGTTGTCAACAATTTTAACTGTATGGCAGTTTGGGATTTTTTTTCACTTCAGAGGAAGGATGCTTAGTTTACTGAATGTCTGTTGTTGTCAGCAAGTTTTATGCAATTCTAAATCTATCCTTTATCATCCTGAATTTCTCTTCTTAACCGTTTTCACATGGATGAGAAGTGCTGTCACAGTGCTTAATAACATTCACGTGACACTGCCTTATGGCACAGTGTGGTTAACTGCCCAGTGATCAAAATGTCCCACAACTTTCTAAATCACACTGTTTCCCTCTCCCACTCTTCCTAAATGCATTCTCCTCCAATTTAAATAAAAGTGCATGTATATGCAGAAAGAGGTCTCTAATTTGTTTTGTTTAAGTAGGTTTAATTAGAATTTATTCTTATCACAGAAAATAGATTTAGGCAGGTCATGGCTTCATTAGAAAGGCTTTGTGCTTTTATCTGTTTGAATAGTAAAATTGCAGAGGTGTATAGACTAGAACACTTCCAGTATCCTTAGGATTACTCTCAGTGGGATGTAGGCAGCTGTTTGCTCATGCTGTGATTCAGCTATTTTTGGTACTGGTCAGTCTATGATTTACTCGGGTATGGACCTCTTGTTTTCTTCTTCTCAGTAGCCTAAACAATGTGAACTTGTGTGTGATCTCAGGCAGCAAGGACACCTAACAAGAACAAAGATACCTAATTCAGCTAAATGTTTTCTTCATGAAAGTCTGCCAGACTCAGTCTTGTATGTAAAGTTTAGACCGTGTTTTGAGGAAAGCCTGGTAGCTCTAAAGTGCATCTTTCATGACAATTGTACTCTAAGCAGTTAAAACAGAGACTGGTGGTATTGATCCACTCAGAAAAATGTTGGTCCACTCAAAAGTCGTGAGATATAGATCCTTAAGCTGATCAATTGGATGGATAAACAAGTACAGGTTGTTCTTATGTAGGAACTCTGGCAGCTATCTCAGTCATTTGCTGCTTCTACTGACTCTGGTAGTCCTGGTTCATGCTGAGGCAAACTTATGAATGAGTACAAAATATGTCAGCAGGAAAAAATGTCATTTCTCATGGTCCTGGAGATGCCCTGGGAGTCTTTTCCATGTTCAGATATTTAGCAGACATTTGTTTCATATCTCAGCATAGCTGGACTGAAAATGTAAAGCTAGTTTAAAGCATCTTAAGCACCTCTGATGTTATTCCTGATCCTTAATGAGTCTACATAAGCATTTAAAATGGGTCATTTTAACTGTTGCATGCAGTTTTGTGGATGTCCCTCTGGCTCTCCATTGTCCCATGGTAATAAAGTTTCAATTTGCTTTAAGAGGTTGCGGGGGTCTTTCCCATCTTGAGTCCAGCTGTCACAGCTGTCTTCCAAAACTGGTTTTAATCTTCCTCCCCTTTTTCCTGACCTATGACTCCCATCATTAGGATCTTTTATTCTCTGAAGGCATTGCAAAATCTTTCTCAATTTATTCTGGAAAGATTTGTGGGCATATGCAATGTGAAATTGGGGCAATAAAAGAAATAGTTTCCAAGTTTCAGTGATTGTTGTCAACGTAGTACCAAGCAGATCTTTGAAAATCCTGTTATCCACATGTGATAAATCCAAGTAATTAACACGGGGATTATATAATACTAATGGAAATAATTAACCTTTTCCATCCTACTTCTTCCTTTGTACATTTGGATGTACAGAGATATATTCTTATTAATAACAAACACTCACAGATAATTCCACGATTTTAGCATGTGAAATCTGTTGGACATTATTCTCCTGCCTGTCTTGTCTTCATCCCCTTTGGCAGCCACAGGTTGAGCAGCAGTCAAACTGTACTAAGCAGACTTCTGAGTATATTTTACTCTGGTTGTCCATTAGTCAAGTCATTTTTGCCGGCTGATCTTGCTACTGTGCTTTTGCTAGTATCAAATTCACGCTCTCTCTGTACCTATTGAAATCAGGGTTTAATTTCAGATTTAACCAAACTATGTATTGTTATGGGCTATTGAACACGACAGTAGGAAACTAAATGAGGCCAGTGGACGTCATTTCAGTCATAATGTGAGTTTCCAGAGGGAAATCCTCTAGAATGGCTTTAATGCTCACAGCAGTAAGGTGATAGGTTAAACATTCTAAGTGCTTGTGACAAGTATGATTTGAAAGAAAGAAAAGTTTTTGAAACGTTGCAGGCTATTTGCTGCATATTTGCACCAGCCTGACTTATTAATTATTCAAATAAGACATTGAATATTTGATCAGAATCTGTAATCCCTTCTTCAGTTAACATATTATTTACTTTTGAAAAGTGCTGATGTACCATACTTTTCCCATTGCACCTGCAAAAATGAATTGGTCCAATTTATGTGCATGGAATAATATATTGTGCTTTAATGTTCAAGATATTATTCATTACTTCCTACTCATATAAGCCTTCTTACCTTCTTCATATTTTATTAGTGCCCTTTAAAAAGACATAAAAAATCAGTCATGTAGGTATTCCATTTTAAATTATGCAGATGATGTTAAATGCAATTATAATCTATTCTTTATTAATTATATATACACTCTATGTTTTCTATAAATTGCATTTATTCAGTACAAATAATTAGGCATTTTAGTCCATTGCTGGTCTCATGACCAGAGCATTATTACTGGCTGTTTGTAAAGTGAGAGGAATACTTTTCAAATCAAATTAGCATAATTTAGCTATTAGGGTTTTCATTTAACATCAGTTTATCTACAGCATATGTAAAATATGCAGTGTTTTCTATAATGCATTTGTTTTAAATAAGTTAAAGTAGCCATTACAAATTTTTCAGGAAATGAAAATATGTGTTTTTATGTAGCCTGTGGCTCAGTATATCTTTTAAGAAGTTTTCTATCTGGAATACAAGACTTCTTCTTACGTGTTTCCTGTAGTGCTTTAGTGATTGTCCTGTCAATGGAACAGATGCTCGTAATTTTCTAGCAGGAATGATTTCTTTTTGTAACAACATACTGATTTGATGGGCCCAAAAGAGTCTGCGGGAAGTGCTAAGTCCGCTGAAAATCTGCCAGGTCGTAATTGGGCAGACAAGGGGGCTGGCAAGCTTCTCTTCTCTCTTGCTGGTTTCCTGCCATTGCCTCTGTCTCTGCATGATAGCTGCTCCCCCGGTTACCCATCGCTCTGGATCTCCGTGATGCCCCTGCCCTCACTGTTGTGGGGCTGTGCTGTTTGCTGAGCTGCTTGGCTCTGCATCTGTCTCATTAATTAACAGTGAGGTCTCCGTGGGTCCACAACGAGTCATTTCAGAGGTGTAGGGGATATAGCCTGCTAAAAGCTGTGAGAAGATGCAGGCACCTTGGTCAGGCAAAGATTAGCAGGGTAACAATGGGCAGAAAATCGGCCTCCAGGGCAAAGCTGATAGGAAGTCTGGAGTACCCATGGAAACAAAGGAGTCCAGGAGTGAGCAGAAGGAAAAGCAGGCTGGCTTTGGGGACTTGTGAAATACTGTCAGTGAGAGTCAGTATTTCAGAAATGACATGAAGGCAGCATCAACCATGTAAAATTATTGGAGTTACTGGGTGTGCAGCTCAGTTCGAGACTGATGAAAATTCATTATATTGACACTTCTTCACAAGACAGAAACAGCAGGTCGGAGTCACTCGACGTAAATCCACACACAAAAGCTGAAAGGTTTAGGTCTAGAACATGATTTGGAAGCCAAGACAGGGAAGACCTTAAGCACATGTTTGAGTTCAGTTGGTTTTAATGGGATTCAAGGGACTGTTTTGAAGTTGCTTTTAATATACCTTCTTTTCTGTTTTACATTTTACCATTTACATAAATGGAAGCCACACAAGGGACATCAGAAACATAATAGTTTAGACGTGCTCATATAATGGTGAAGAAGCTTGAATATCTGTCCATAAGAATGGTGCAGTTTCTTCCCCTTAAGATCTTAAAAAGATTCGTGACTGACAGTGCCCTGCTTTGGTCTGTGTTAAAAATAAATGGCATATGTTTCTGTTAAAATCAGCTGAGCTCAGTTATTACTCATCTAGCTTTAAGGTGCTTGCCTATGCTATAATAACTGTTCTTAATATATTAAGAAAAGAAGTTCTTGTATCTACAAGACAGATGTCTGGGTCCCCAAGAGACAGGCTGTCTCTGCTCTTACACCACACACCAAAGGGAATGAAAAGAAACGAGGACCTGCTTTGATGCACAGGCTGGGGCTGTTCAGAGGCAGACATAGCTATGGCTGCCTTTGGCTAACAAAGGGAGCCTGCAGTAAAGGGGGCATAAGCTCTTATTGTGAAATTGTAGATTTTTGTCTCTGTCCTAGGCATAAAGGGTTCCTTTCTGAATAGACTGCCTCCTACTGCTTGCTCTGGGATGGTGGAAGCTTCCGCACAGTACAGTATTGGTTCCTGAAGTAAGCATAAAGTTTTAGTTTCTGATTAGTCTGGGAGAAGGCAACAGAAATACTTTACCCTTGATGCTTAAATACTTGGCTGTATAACAGAGCTTAGAGTTTTGATGTGAGATAATATTGCCATTCAGATTGTCTATAGTAAATATTTTTACATGAGCAATCCATGTGCTTTTCCTTGCCAAGAATGATGGCCAAGCAACAGACTTCCAGTATAACATAACAAATGTTAGAAAGGTAGGTCAGATCCTGTATCCTCTACTCAGGAAGTAACAGTAAAAGCAGCCACCTCCAGCCCCACATGAATAGTTAGGAAAGAACAGAGGAGACTTAAATAGATGAGGAAAAGCTTGTAGTGCAAAGCTCTTTTTAGATTTTTCATGTCCTTCCAAAGTCTTATGAATCTAAGTATGACTGTCAAGTTGAGACACATGCTTTTTCATCTTGAGAAAGTCTGCATGCAACAGTTCTTCAGTCTTTTGTGATCCCAGTATTGCTCTTCTATGCGCTGTCAACCATTAGTCATTGCCAGAACACTTTAGTGTATTGTTTGCTTGAAACGTATTTCAGAACACTGTCCGCTGCATTAGGCTGTGATATCTGCTGAGCTTTTGTTCACTTAGCCTTGATTTTTATCTGCAGCTCTTTCTGTTTGTCATCGGTGTCTCTGGTCAAGCTGGACAAAGAAAACTAAAGTAAAGCTCTGCCTTTCCAGTTCATGATTTTGCTCGTTCACCCACTTTTACGTCAACTGCACCTTTTATGCTCTGTGTAACACTGTTGTACACAGCTTCCGTAAGGTGGGCATAATAAACTTCGTAAAGATTATGTACGTAAGGAAATCCTTAAAAGTGACACAGAGCCACTTTATCAGCCCCAGTACCAAGTCTCTACTTTCTTTGCAGGACAGTGAAATATCACTTATTCCAGGCTGCTGTAATACCCCCTTAGGATATTCTGAGCTGTACCAGAGATCAGTGTTACTTCTGCAATGCTAACAGCAATTATTCATTATTCCTTATAATACAGGGCATCAGCATCACCCAACAAAGCTATTAAGCAGCAGGTTTAAAATGAACAAAAGGAAATATTTTTCACACAGCACATAATTACATCATGGAGCTCATTGCCTCAAGATGCTGTGAATGCAAAATTACAAATGGGTTAAAAAATGGGCTAGACAAATTCATTATTAAACACAATGGCTGTGTGCAGTCTCTGGCTGAGGAAGACATTGCTTAGGAAAGCCATTGATTGCTAGAAGCTACAAGGGTATGCTGGGGAAAGATTCATTCTCTATTTGCTCTATTCTTCATACTTTTTTATAAACATCTGCTACTAGTTCTGTTGCAGAAAAACTAATCGGTTGTATGGACCTCTGGTTTGACCCAGTATGGCTGTTAACACACATAAAGAGGAAAAAAAATAAATCAATGCTCCTGTATATACACAGCAAACAATGTGATGTGAAATGGTAATTCTTTCTTTTTTTCCCCATACTGGTAGTCAATTTTATAGAGCTAACATCACTTCAGCTTATAAAGAACACAGACTGCTCTTTTAATCAGATAGCATCCTCAGTGTTTTCTAGATCTTTTATTCTACTAGCTCTTCTCCTAGTTCACTGTCTTACTGGTGGACTACAGGACTGCTGTGGACTGGGGCTGCAGCTTGATGATGCTGTAAAGGGAAAGATTAAAAACGAAATTCAGTTGTAAAATACTTTTATATAAAATGCACGTAGTTGCTATGCTAAAGCCTAATCCTTGAGCCTTTATTCTGAGCAGTGCTTTATTCTGTAAAGAATCTTGTTTCCATTAATTAGACCCTTTCGAGAGAGTTCTATTATTTACAGTAGGTTGAGGTAGTGGAATTAAATTCCTAGTGTGGGCAGTAAACCACTTCTTCTCATGTTTTGGAGAGCAAAAGGGGTGCTGTTGTCTGAATTTTTGAAGTTAAACAGGTTGAGCTTCCAAACCACACCAAAGCATTTGCTTTGGTTTTGCACTGGGAAAAACATTTAAAATCTAAGCAAATTTGGTGTCTTGCTGCTTTCCTAGTAGTTTTATACACATTTCAGTTTTGCCACTGACTTTTTAATTGTCTCTTCTTTTACAACATCAGCAGCTTGAATTTTAAGTTTTGATGGTTACATTGTGAATCAAGTCTATAGAAACGACAGTAGCTAGAACATACAAAAGTGTTTGAATACAAGGAAAATCACATAAATTGCTCATGCTTTTTATATGTTTAATTGTAGATCTGGTTTGAGATTGACATATTTTCCCTCCATTTGTCAGATTTTTGCACAGCATTTGTGTTTATTTTACTGGTATTTACTAAGCACATGTATCTCTGGCACACAAAGAAAGCTAGAAAAGCCATGCAATGTGCAGGATTTAGGGCTTCTTTCAAGTTTAACTGTTTTGTGGATTGCTTTTTATTTCTTGTTACTGAGACCGTGTGTTTCTTATTTTTTGGTGACTTTTTTTAAAACACTTTAATCCTGCCATTAGTCAGTATTTGAACATTGCTGAGGTAGCAGGACAGTCTACCTGGGAAGCAAATGTCGTTCATTTTGACATAACTAGGAGTATGTTTTCTTTTAGTTGAAGTGTGCTACAGTGGAATTGCTTTAAATATCTTATAGGGGATCAGGTTTAATCTTTTTTAAATAGTCCTTTTCCAAGGGCCAAGAAACTAATGAAGGTACCAAGTTTTTGTCTTGCTGCACACTCACAGAGATCTGCTTGTGCTTCATCAGTATTTACCCTCACTCTCTGCCGGAGTCCCTGGAAACCTGACTGACCAATCTGGAAGTGTAATAGTAACATGATTTTTTTGGTATAATGAAATATTTGGATAGTGCTACCCATATGACTGTTATAGTGTGGAGCAGCAGTGTTCCAGAGTACTCAAGCTTAGTAGTGCAGTAACACTGGAAAAAGAAAAACTAAAAAGATTGCTTTCCTCTCTATGGAGAAAAAGGAAAAAATACTCTATAGAAAGTACTATTTTGACTGTCATTAATACACACCACATATTTAAAAGCTGAAATTCATGTGTATAAAGCAGTGAAATACTCCATTCACCATACAGTTTCAACCCACACATGGAAAAGTTTCAGCATCTTCTCATGAAAAACAGAAAAATTGTCTTGATTTATGCCAGAATTCAAGTTGGATCTGGTATCATATCAAGTGTTTGTGTTTTAAGTGATATGACAAGTTTAGTTGCCAGCTATTATGACTACAGTGAAGTTACAGAGAACAATAGCTTCCAAATTCAGGTACCTAATACAAAACAAAAAAAAACGTACTTTTTGGGGGTATTGTCTCAGATATACTTTTAAATATATTCTTATGGAGCTAAGATTCAGGTTGAGTTATGGCAAGGTAGGGAGCCAGAGTGGGACATGTAAGACCTTACCTCTCTCTTCAGCTACCTGAACAGAGGTTGTAACCAGGTGGGAGTCAGTCTCTTCTCCAAGGTAGCAAGCAACAAGACAAAAGTAAACGGTGTCAAGTTGGTGCCAGGGGAGGTTTAGATTGGATATTTATTATTACACCTAATGTCAGGATTGGAACATTTCAGTGCCAGGTCACTCTTGTCCATCTAGGTCACTCTTCATCATTTGGTCTTGTTCCATTTGCAGAATTTGGCTCATAGAGTTTAATAATAAATCTAATAAATATGGACTTTATTGGATTATTTTAGACTACTAGTAATTGGCTTAATGAGAAACAGATGCCTGGAATCTTTGTATTGTCTTCTAAGGGAAATATTTATATAGAGACTCAAATTTTTTAAAGTTTTGTTTTATAGAGGGATGCAGAGAATAAAGGCATCTGCTGCTATTCAGCAGAGCTGTTACAGTGTTGGCTTCCCTCAATTAATCTAGCTTGAGTGCAGTGTTCTAATGAAAGGAAATGTAGAATAAAAATTTAGAGCTGCAATGTATATAAATCTTGAAATGTCCATGGATAGCTGATAAATTGCTGTGTTTTGTTCAGTTTATGCAAAAGAGAAAATCAAGCAGCAGATTGAAAAGCCAAAATTACATATCAAGTCATTAAACCTCAATCTTCATTACTGAAGAATTGTTTTGATACTTAGCAAGATCAGAATCTGAACAAACAAGTAGCTAGGTGGCATGTTCAGAAGGGTCCTGCACACCAGGAATATATCCACAGAATAATGTCATAGGTGTGATCTAAGTGCAGAACTACGATTGCTCCTTTTCTGTTCTTAAGGCTCTGAATATAAACAATATTTTGCACTGGGTTTTTTCTTTGTGACTAACCCTTTATTTCTTTGTTAAGTTTCATGTTTTGTAATCCATTATGTTAACACAGACTTGGTAACTTTTCAGTTAGCTCTCTTTACTTCATAAACAACTCACCTTCATGTCCTCACCATATTGTCCTTTAGAAAAAAAAGACTGTTCTGTCAAACAATGGCACTTTTTTTCCTTTTTTTCTGGAGTCTGTTTGCTGTGAGTTACGTTTGGGTTGTTAATTTACTGAACTGTTCTGTTGCTTGTACATAGCAATTGTAAAACATCACCAAACTAGAGGAGAAGAGACATCCTTGTTGCACATCTGTCCAGTAAGTAACTCATGATACTCAAATTCCCATCTCCATCAATATTGCTGGAGATAAATTTTTTCTGTGAGGTCAGTACTTACTTCACTTGCAGAGTATATTCTCTGAATGTAGCTGTGTGATTGATAAATAAGAAGGAAGAAGAGATACTTGCACGAGGTCAGTAAAAGTTCAGAAGACTTTTCAAAGCTCTTTGAAAGTTTCTCTCTCAGGCATCAGGAATATAATAGCTGATGACATGGAAAGAGAGCTGGACAACCCAGATGTCCATCAATAAGCTCCTGGGGATACATGCTGTAATAGAGCTATCACATACGTATTGTATTTTTCTACTGAGGAAGTATTAGTGCCATATACTTGATGTTAGATGAATGATGCAGAACTGCTCTTCAAATAAGAACATTTAGGGACAGCAACCCCTTTTGCCCCTCCCTCATTGTTAACTTCCACAGAGTAGTTCCACTACACATTACCCATTAGCTGAGCCTGGGTCATTTGAGTAGCCTTGATTCCATGTATTATATATGAGTGAACTGTCTGGTTTTAAGCCTGGTTGATTAATTACTGCAGGGTTACCTCTCTTGGATTGAGAAAGTGCTGTATATATATTTCAAACATCAAAATAAGGCAATTCAGGTTGGTGAGCTGCTGCTCTTCATTAGTGTGCCTAAGCAAACACTGTTTGTTCTAACGAGTAGTCTTGGGGCTGTTGAAGTGCTGCTGTCTGTCAGTGTACAGTGAGCAAATTAAAAATAATTAGGTTAACAATTGACAGCAACACTTGTCATCATTGTCAATCCCATTACTACCTCTACTATTTTTATGCTTATTATCTTTATATGCACTTAAATACTCTGTTTTGTTCCTTGACTGGTTTCTCAGAGAGATGGGAAATCATCTAGGACCAACACCATCTTTTTCAAAGTATTTACTCACCTTTCCAGTAAGTGTGCAGTTGTCCAAAGGGAAGATGATTGACAGGAAACAATTACAGAGTGAGAGCCTGCAGAGGGATGTCTGGGAAAAGGAAACATTACTTTAAAACCCAGAGCCAGGATTTTTGAATAGTGAAGTAGTGGGAGCTCCCGTTGCTGTGGAAGTTCTCAGTGGCTCTGCTGTGGCCCATTACTGCTCTCCCCGAAGCAAAGGAGTGTAGCAAATGATAAGCTCGGGGACTGGGTGCCAGTCAGGAAAAGTGGTAAATAGACATGTAGCTTTAAGACGGGAGATCTTTTTCTTTAGAACAAGGAAAATGCTGGGCTAAAAGTCAAGCCCAGAGGAATGACTGACTAACTTTATATATGCTAGCAAACAGTGTTATTTGCAAACAAGGAAAGCAGACATCGAGGCACCAAAGTTTCCTGTGAATATCAAAAAATGTAATGAGCCAGCACAATGAAGTGCTATCCTTTTTTTGAAAGGGCACTGCAAGTAGACCTTTATCTGCTCTAGCATACCATACTGCTCTTACTTCCCTTGAAAAGTTCTGTCTTATCCACAGGGAAAAACAACAGTGTGCAAAATATTTGTGTTCCATCTGTGCAGCCCAGTGTACTCTGGCTTTTATCTTGTAGTTAAATGTGATGTCAGTGTCGCCCTGTAGCGTAATTAAAATCTTATTATCTGAGCTTTGTTTCTCTCTTATCTTCTATTCAAACTATATTAACTAGAGCAGCCGAGATACACTTACGGAAACCCTTGAGGCCCACTTAGTGAGCCAAATCTGAGGGGTGCTTTATCACTTCTGAAAGGTTAGATCAGCTGAGTGTACATTACAGCTAGGATGAAGATAGGGGAGGGGTTTGTTCACTTTTCAAATTCAACATTTGTTTGCTTTTGTTTTGTTTCTCCACATGCCGTTTTCTGTTGCTTCAGGGAATTTTATTACATTGAAGGTTTTTCCAAATTGCATGGTTCTAAACAACAAACAGCTTGTCTTTACAGGGGATTTGAAAATCTTACTGGGTTTTGTGTGCTTGGATTAGCTGATAGTTTAAAGTCATGCAGTTCTTGTGAATTCTGAGCTCAGAGCGCTGTCTCAATTACAATGATGAATTCAGATAAAATCAGACAAAAATATTACTGGATTAGCTAGAAATATGTCAGAAGTCACCTTTCTTATCAGTGTATGTGTCCACCAATTTAATGTCGATCACCTTTCATTAGAAATAATCTTCAGTAAGCAGAAGTGCACTAGTATTAAATACATAGTCTCTTTTCAAATAATATAGTTGCTCAAAGAATAATGTACCAGGCTTACAGTGTCAGTCAAGTCATGGAAAATAAGTATTTTTCCATGGAAAGTATTTCCCACATCAGAAGGAGTTTCTTGAATCATTAAGCCTTTTCTGTTCATTACATATCTAGGCAATGAGTGAAGTAGCTCTCATCAATCACTTCAACAAGTGAACAGAAAAGTTTAATGACTGCAACACAAAGCTTACCACTTCATTCAAATGCAGACTTTTTCTTCTGGTGACTAAATTTTTTTTATATTTTCTTCTTCTCCTCCCTCTCCCTCTTTCTCACTCTGAATTTTTCATTTTAATTTCTTTTTTCTTCCTTTTGTTTTCTTTTTATTTTTTGGTTACATTTTAAACCAATTGCAAACTCTTCTCTTTACTGTAGGAAGAAGTAGTCCTTGCCTTCTTTTTTCACAGCACATTGTATCTTTATGCTCTACTTTAATAATATTTCATTAGTTCTTTGAAACCATTCCCTGGGGCAAGATTTTATTATTTGTAAAGTAAATCAAATATCAAAGTGCTAATCTTTAGGAGGAAAAATGGGCTAGACTTAGAAAAAAATATTTAAATCTTTTATTAGTTTTTTGAATTAAAATTTAAAGTGCACAGAAAGATTCCAAATAATATTCTCAAAGCTCTAAGGTACCTACAACCAGTTTGGTTTTTCTTTGCCTGATAAAATTCTGAGTACAGTAGAGAAAATCTAGGAGTGATGTACCTCTGAGTTCTAAATAGCATTGTGGAAGGAATGGTTTGCTTGGCAGAAAGGGACTTTAAGAAGAGTTTCCTGAATAAAAATTTGAAATGAAAAACAAGAAGTGAAAAATCTGGTTTTAATGGTACCTTTGAGACCTGCATTAGCTCAAATTCAATGTCTCTGCCTTCATACAACATTTTAAGATACCACTCCATTTTGCCCTCATTCAAACCATGTCATAGTGACCAGATTGAGTATTTTCTTTCTCTCCAAGTCCTTTGAGGTATTTACACGTTACCCTTCCAAAGATAGTATAAAGAAGTCAATTTAGAATTTACCTTACTTACACATCCAGTCCACTGTGACCTGGAGTCCTGCCCCTTTTGTGTAAATCATAGAATCACAGAATGATTTGGGTTGGAAGGAACTTCAGAGATCCTCTCGTTCCTCCTCTCCTGCCATGGGCAGGGACACCTCTCCCTAGCTGCTCGGAGCCCCATCCAACCTGGCCTTGAACTCTTCAAGGGATGGGGCATCCACAACTTCTCTGTTCCAGTGCCTTACCATCCTTGTTGTGAAGAAATACGTGTGTCTTGGTAGGTAGGATTCCGCTGTAAGAAATAAACAATTCTGCACCATTTTTTACTCGTGTGTACGATTAACGTGTAATTACATCCTTTGTAACAACGTGGGGAGGTAGCAAGGAGATGGCACAGTTAATGAATAATGAAGCAGATAGTTTTGTTCACAAAAGGATGGATAGTGCTTGTGTGGTCATCAATTTCTTTCTCTGGTTTCCTATCAAAGCACAGAACTAGTTGATATTCAGAGTAGCCTGTGTTCATTCACTTTATATTTACAGATGTTACAGTCATGAGTGTTGCTCAAGTTCACACTCTTCTTGAAAATATACAGATCTAATGATTATGGACAGAACTTTTATTTACATACTGTGTGAAGAAAAAAAAATGTGGGGAGGAATGGGGAGATAAGAAAATCCCACATGATGTACATAAAAAGTATTAGTTAAATCCTCCAAAAGCAGGAAATTCATTTTCATAAGAGGAAATAAGCACTGCTTGAGACCAACTTTATTTTCTCTTACACACAAGTTAAAAATAATGTATCCTGCACATTAGTTACAGTACAAGGGTGCATACTGTACCCAGAGGGTCCTTTCTGTAAAAAAGGATCATGAAATCCTATCAACATACTGTTATTTTTCTGCTGGAGATAAATCAGGAAGATTAATGAGGTTAAGTTATTGCTGTCTAGTATGCCAGGGAATGAGTTTCTAAATTAGAATTTTAATTGTATGTTCCATTGCAGTCCTCTCACTAATTCACATTTCACCATATTTCTGAAATCTTTCCTTATACAGAAGTCTTAAAGAATTTTAAAGGAATTAAAGTAATGGAGTTTTTAAAACTTAAGTGGGTAAAATGGAAATGGCTCTGAAAGCCTATCAAAACTAGGTTGGTTATCTGTCAAATCTTTAGACTGCTCTGCAGAATATTCTATAAAGATTTCTATTCCTGCTGTTGAATATTACAAGTTAGTTTCAGGTGTTACTTTCAGTATTAGATACCAAGATAAGAAGTTACACCAACAGATCTCATAAATTGGTTGGGTTAAAAAGATATGGAAAGTAATTCTTTGTTAGTTATTACAGAAGTACTCTATGACATTCTTTTTTGCAGCCTTGTCATGATTTAAGACCAAATGACAGTTGGTTATTGGAGACTGAATATACTAAGCAACCAAAATACTTCAACCACCAATATATACAGTTTTACAAATCACACAACTTCCATTCCATAGGAGAGGGCACATTCCAGGAAAGAAGTTGGGTGGGTCTATGTGGTGGTTCCAACCATGCCATGTGTTCTCCTACAGTGTCTCTCTGGTCACCTCATCCTCTGGGTCATTTCCCCAAGGAATTCTAGACACTGTCAGATACAGGACTGGGTACAAAAAAAGCCCTTATTCTTGATTGTCTTGTTCAAATGCACTTAGCACCTAAAAACCACCCTTCAACGTGGCTGGCACTCAGGATGTGCTATTCCTGAAGGTGTACACCACCTTCACAATTTTCACAGTGACTGACAAGTCACTTTCACTTAAGTTACTTCTCTGTTCTAGTGAGCTAGTGCGCTACTCTCTTGTCCTATAGCATTAACTAAATTTCATGTGTATTTCCCAATGCTATTGTCAACTAGAGCTACACATGCTGAGTGCTACAAGTATCTGTGTCATTTATAGTACCACACTGAAGCAGTTTGATCATATCAATACATTTTCTTTGTGCTGCTACAGCTTGGCTAGACTGGCCAGTTGTCCAGGAAGTAGCAAAGCATGTGACTTTAAAAATACAAGCGTATTAGGAAATGCACTAATTGAAAGCACTGCCTCTGAACAATGAGCACACCAATGCAATCACAGAATTAGTACCAGGTTTTTTCTTATTGTGTGGTTTTAGTCCTGGGTTTGAAATCCAAGTGTTAAGGCATGCTGCAGTTAGTCAGTGGAGGAGGTAATGGTTCCTCTTCCATTTTACCACTTAATGCAGGTTTATGCATGATATTTAGTGTCTCAAAAGACCAGAAGCACTTCTGCTTTCCTCCTCTTCTTCTCATGTGTAATGTAGACTAACCTAAATGCACCTGAGAAAGAAAAGACTGTTTCCTACCTCTGGCTATGCAAACCTTTGAGTGGATGTTTCTGGGGTTTTTTACATCAGTTCAAGTAGGAACAACCACATAAAGGAGCATCAGGAACAATATCAGAGAGGTGCTGTATGTCAGACTGCAACTCTGTATGTACTTTAAAACTGATCTGCATTTTTTATCTCACGCAGAGGAAACTTTATATAAACTATCAGGCTAATTTTACCAGAAAAATCCGAACACAACAAGTTTTAGCATTAGCATCAATATATTCTATTTGCAACAGTCTGTTGGGTTTTGGGGTTTTTTTCTTCTGTGTTCAGACCTAGGCTACAGTAATGCACCAGTAAGTGCTTTTTAGCTGCTGAAGGCAGTTTACATTGATTAGATAGATTTTCACATTGGCTCTTGCAACAGACACTTTTCAAGGGCAGGCACAGTAAAATGGTTTTTTTTTAATTCCATTATTTGAAAACTGGACATAATTCTCAGTGATTGAAGCTGACAGAGAAGGAAAAGCTGATGGTGAATATATTCTCTAGTGGCAGGCTGTCATCCACAGATGCTCTCAGTGACCAAAGCAATGACTGAAGTACGAAGAGCTGCTTGCATGCAGTGGGTTGCCATCAGTTACCACTGCTTGCAAACACTTGGGAAGATCTATTACCTACAGGTGATGCATTTTCAATGATGAAAGCTTCGCTTAAAGTGTCTAGAAGATTAAAAATGTTGTTTAATAGCTTGGATCTCCCTGCAGATTTCTTTTAACGTAACTATCAGTGACCCTTTTTAATTCCTTAATAGTCTAAATACTCAATTATCAACAAACTGAACGTGATGATTTTCATTTTCTGTTTAAAAAAAGAACAGTTAATGTTGTTAAGTCACAAGAACATCCTCACATGCCACATATTTAGCAGATTCTGAATACTGAAAATCCAATGAACTGACAGATTTACTGCACTCACACATCTTGCAGTTTTCATTAAATGAGCCTGAAGATCCTTGTCCTCCAAACATTTATGGACTTGCTTAAAAATAAATGTATATTTACTGGGGTTTGTAAATAAAAAGAGTCTAATGTGACCCTAGGATTTTAACTCAGACTGTAATGGATGTATTTTTTCCCATCTGTAATCTCCACATATAAAATGGACACAGCGTTAGTGTTAAACTAGTAATGAATCTTCACTATCAAATTCAGGGCATTTTAGGCATCTAATTTAGCTTCAACTCAAAGGACCATAGTAGAAATATAAGTTTCTTCTCTAGCTAATTGAGTTTAGACAAGGACCTCTGTTAGGACCACTGTTAGTTGTCTGGTCTGACCTAAAGTAGACAGGGTGCATAACTCTCTGTTGTGTAACTTAAAACAAATCCAGAGGTATTTATAACTGGATAGGTCAAATTACCAGTGTTGTTAAAATACATCTTCATCTGGTTATTTAGAAATAAAAATGGAAGATTAATGTTATCAGTGAAGAAACTGAGTCAATAGAGAAAATCAGATATCATAAAGACCCAAACACTTGAAAACAAATCCACAGGTCAAACTGAAGACTGTTACACAGTGCAATATGCATTTCTTTGTACCTACAAATAATATTCTTGCTTATTAAGTAGGCAGAGCGAGATTTATTATGTCCTTAACTTATCATTTCTTTGCATATAAGAGCTTGCTTTTTGTAAATGACATTGTAGGAGACTACACTTGTCACCTAGCAACTACAAAGTATTTTTTGAAAAAGTTGCTGCTTGGTTTTTGATTAATAATAAAAATAGTAATTCCACACTTTACATTTGCAGATCTTAAAGCACTTACAAAGATGTAAATTTTTTGTATCCTTATCTGGAACCATGAAATCTAGGATAGAAAGTGTGTTGGCAAAGATGACAATCAACAGAGATACAAATTTTATTCTGAAGATCTCACCCTGTTACCCTCATTCCAGCCTATTCAAACTGTACTTTTATACAGGTCCTTTCCAATATTTTTTGGCCTTATGAATTTTAAATGAGGAAAGGGAATAATTTTTAAAAATCTGTATTTGCAATTATTATCTCCCCCTCTCATTTGAGATATTGCAGTTATTTTCTAGTCTGAGGGTCACAGTGAATTAGCCCTTGGCAAATATTTAATTTTTAATGGAAAGCACTGCAGTATTGAGTTAAAGCACGCAAAAGTATCACATTCATCCTAAGATGATCCTGCTGCTGCATCACTGACCAGTTTTCATGTTGCACATAAAGCAGTTCTCTGTAATTAATTTTTCTTCAGAAAGTGTTTTATCCTGATTATTGAAATATTTTCTACTGACAGAATGACAGTTGACATGCATACTGAAATGCTGCTGTAACAACAGCTGGCTTAAAGGCATTTCATTTTTCAAGAAGATCACGGAGGCTGGGTAGCCAAGGTTCTGTGTGATTTTGAGTTGAAGAAATACTTATTTAAATTTATTTGAGAAATGTCCTATACTCATTTTTGGTTCTCCATTGCCCTTACCAAGCATTTGGTGGAGTGAAGCTGTTTGGGGGCCATATTTCTTCCTAAGGGTCCACAATTTTAAGAAACTTCTAAGGATGAATTAGAATGAATAGCCACAAAGATAATATGTGGTCTGCTGTGCAGCAGCATCCTTGGAGAGTGATATGTCAGGAAAGAGATTTAAAAATTTCTGTAATGAAACGTGTATTTCTCACAAGTAAGGAAAGATCTTGACAGATCATCTGTTATGACATATCTGCTCTGTTCTTTGTGGGACAAATGAGATTTTTCCTTATAGTACATTGTGGATTATCATTCTGTTGCAGTTTGTGTAATGGCAGCACATGGGGAATTTAGGAAATGACACTCCAGCTGTCTTTTACAATAAGTGTTTCTTTTTATGCTTTTGCACTGTAATACCTCTTCCTTCAAATTATCTTTGCTGTACTCTTCTCACTGTAATACCAGTGTGTATCCCAAAATGAATTTAAAAGAAAAATGGATCTACATGAATTATGTCTTATTTTCCCTATGTGATATGTTTTATTTCATTCACTAATTTATTGATAAAAACTCAAAGAAAAAAATATATCTGAAGTTCATTTTCTATAATACATTTTCAGTAAAGAAAGTGAAGTCAGTAAGCAGTAGCTGGAAAATGTAAATCTGTTTCCTGGTTTTTGCTGCTGTGTGAGGTTTGATATATATCTATTCTAAAGAACAGAATTATCTGTGTTGCAGATATATTGTTAGGAGATGGTTTATCTGTAAGGCTCATTAAACTCATCATTGTTTTCAGAAATGCCAAACAGGTGGAAGAAATTGAACTCATACATTGCCGATGAGACCAAGAGGAGTTTCCGAAAGCAGTACATTGCCTATTCCCTACGCATTCCCTGAATTCAGCACCATCTCAGTCTTTCCCAGTTGCCTCCAGAGACTGATTTTATTTGATTGGGTTAAAGCAATTTTGTAAAAGTTCATTAGTGGGACTGAAAGAAGCAAGATGTCCCTTGGAATATATTTGAGTCTTCTGTATTGCAAGGTGTAGGCTCAGAAGCTGTGTCAGCAGGACTCTTTCCTCTGTAACAGCACATGTAATGCTCAGTGAATTAAACTCAAAACCACTTGCTGGGTGGTGTCGTACGGATCAATTCTGTGCACTAGTCTCTAGAAGAAGGACTGTAAGAAAAATAGAATTTTCAGTAGTCTGCCTGGCTGTCTGAAATGCAAAATCCACATCAAATTTTAGATGAGATGAATTGTTAGTTTGTTGTCTTTGGAGCTTGCTGCTGAACATTTCCATCTCTACTTTGCCTTTAACTGTGTTTAGTTGCTCATCACCCAGTGTTGTCTGAGAGTGTGAACTTCACAAGAAATTGAGACATGGATCTTTGCTCATTGCCTTATGCAGTTTGGTTGGACTTATTAGAAAAGTAATTTCCATCCAGCCTGAGTTGAAAGTGCTCTAGAGTGGGAGGGCCTGCTTGTTTTAGATGCCACTGGCAAATCTATAATCAGATAACGATTGACGCCTTCTTGGCAAGGAGCCCCAAAGCTGTAAATCATCTTGGGATTCACAGGGTTCCGCTTCTCTATCCTGGTAGCAATCTGTGTTTCTCAGAGCTGTACCCAATGATGGTATGCTATGATTAAGGAGAAATTTATTTGTATTAGTGGGTTTTAATAATTTCAGTTTCCAAACCATTAAAAATTTTCTAAGGAAGTGCGGAGAAATGAAGGAAAAAGGAATTGAAGCCACTGTCAAGGCTCCTGGTTTTCTTGAGTTACTATTTATAAACATTTTAGAAGTAGTCCCTGTATTCCCAGGAATTTCAGGATCATAAGTTGGAAACCAGTACTCAAGTGAACTTACTAAAAGAATACCCATTTTAGACACTGCATGCCCTTGTGTTCTGTGGACTTCCACAAGAGTTCAAGGGTTTGTTTTGACTTTTATGCTCTTTGTTATTGGAAATCATTGGGATTTGAAAAACAATCTTCTTCGAATTTGAGGGCGAAGGACACTAAGGGTAGACCATTTAATGGGCATTATCTATTTTAAACCCTCAGTATGTGTTGAGATCTTGCAAGAGATACAAACTTCCCAATGTTTTCCCTATTTAGTGTGGTACAAAAGATTTCATCTCCTGATCATTCTAGTAAAAAGATGAAAACATGAGTTAAGGCTGGCCATAATCATGATAGAATTACAGTAGTTTGCTTGGCAACTAAGTGTTTTTTAACACAAGATTAATACTTCTGTAAGAAATTTTAAAATGCATCTTTGTCATATAACTTACGGATATAATGTATAAATTAAGAGATTGTGCGAATGCTCTTTTACATCACAGAAAGCACAGGACAGATAGGGTATAACAACTTGCTTGCTGCCCTTTTGGCAGCTTCTGTGTTTTATTAATGTAAAAATAAACTTTTAGCACCTTCAACTTTCTTATTTACATGAGATTTGTTAGCTAGAGCACAGAGGTTGGGTGAATATGAGATTATATCTTTCACAAAATCACATTGGTTTTATTCTCTGAGAAAATAATCATCATGGTGGCGTCATAAATTGTGCTTAAGGGAAAAAAGACGTGCTAGTCGAATCCATGGTTTTTTTAAATGCCTGTGTATGTTTGGATCCATGAGGTTGTCTGCCAACAAGTAAATGAAACTTAGGGTATGTCAAAAATAAAACGTATCAGTACAGTCTGTAATTTCTACACTCAAATACTGGAGCAACTCCAACACTGATGATGAAGCTCCTTCAGCTTCACATGTGTGTGTGTATGAGAACTATACAGGGAATCTGGGTAGCACAAATGAAGGACTCTCACTGTTGCAAGAACGCAGATTGGGAAAGGTTTAATAGCACTTCACTTGCAAATAATTCTTCTTGCTATTACACAGATAATCTCATGTCAAATTTTAAGTGACATCTGGAGCTATGCATAAATACCATTTAAACAGGAGACTCATATTTTTGCTCAATAAAAGAATCAGTTAAATGACACTTTAACAACAATACCCACAAGTACTGTTTGCCTTTCTCTTTTGTTTATCCATAAGGTAACTGTTGCTGCCTACTTTTCTTAATGTCACTTTCTTTCCGTTTTTTAGAGTTTCTTTGAAGGACAGTCTGCACCGTGGGATTCAGCTAAGAAAGATGAGAACAGAATGAAAAATAGATATGGGAATATCATTGCATGTGAGTGTTGACAACATAATTGTGCACTTTGTTAACTTCCCTTCAGAACTGGGTAAGAATGACCACCAGCCTTGTGCTCACATCAGGCTTATATTCCTTTTCCCTAATTAAGAAGATAAAAATGAGGGAAGATGGGTTTTTTGGGGTTTTTTTTTTGAGAAATGTCAGATGTAATGCATTTTCTCAACTGCCCTTCTGTATACTTTCTGTCCTGTGATCAGCGTTTGGTTAATGGAGAATGACACCTTTAACCAGTACCCAGCTCTAACAGGTCCCAAACTGCTCTTGTCAGCTTAGCACAAGAGTACCCATGATCACATCAATACCTTGGTATTATGTTCTGGATATTGTAGGAGCAGACAACACTGCTGCTTAAGTGTTCCACAATAACAGAGACAGCTACCCTGGCTTATGCTAGACAGAGTCTAAGGAAAAAAAGGTAAACCATATGTTTTACTTAAAAATGCCAGGCTTAATAAAGATTAGACATACTAATAATCAAATAACTTGAGGACATAATAACATGCTTTGGTTAGTAACCCCTAAATCTCACATTATGAGAATTCTAAAGCATTGTGACTAGACATGCTGCGCATGAACATGGAGGCAGGAAATATATCAAGTTCAGTAAAATTATATTATTTACACACTGATGTTGTTGCACTTCAGCCTTTAAGTTCTCAGTGTGTATGTAGGAGATGATCCTTTCCCTGTTTTTTCCTTTAAAATCTAAATTTAAGATGTGGAGTGTATGTGTTTCTAATAGCCAGCCAGATAACCATGAGCAGGTATAAGCAGAGAAATAAGCAGCCATCACCTTGTTTTGTAAGCATGAAAGTGAAGGGTGGTCTTTAAGGAGGCATCATTTAATGGTACAGCTGGAGTTCAGAAATCATGTAGAATCCCAGGTACACAGGACAGCAGGGAAGAATAAGCCGTGCTGATTGTCTGAACAGTTGGAGGACCTGTGGAAGGAGTATGTAGTGCCTGTTTCTGCTAACTTCAGCACCTATTCCAGGTGCTTGTCCAGGCACATACCTGCTTAGGTTTCCTCATCAGTGAACCACATGGACTTGACAGAGAGAAGGACAGGTCTTGTGGAGAAATGGTTCAAAATAGAGCCCATTTGAATGCTTCTGAATCACCACCTCAGGAAGTCCTCTCTGCAGTGCATATGTAAAGAGTGTAGAGAGAACAGCTCCCAGCTTAGTGATCTACAGCAGGTGATGTGAATAGGCCCAAATGGGCTGAGACTGACTGCAAACAGAAAACAGCTCTGTAGCTTGCTGCAGAATGAGAACCCACAGGAAATACACGTGGAGGCAGAGGCAAATTAAGCAAGAGATGATCTGCAACATGGTTTTGAGTGGCCATGATAGTATTGCTATGTGTTTTGGATGTACACTGTGCTATATACTGGAAAAGGAAATTAAATCTTCTAGAGAGATGGGATTATCATGATGGGCTGGTGCATATACAAAAGCAGGTAAGTTAGCTAGATGTGGTTTTGCTTGTTTCCCTCCAAGCAATATTTAATGTGTAACACACTTGGTTTTTTGTGAGGATATAGCAATACATTACATGAGTAACAGTCAATCATTTAAGTAAAAATATTGAAGGCAAAAATAAGAAATACAAAGCAGTTTAATGCTTATCCTTGCTTTGTGAATTTTTTTTTCCAGCCCAAGCCTATTACCATAGATCTTCTCTTGTAGTCAGGTTTAGTGTGTCACTCCCCTCTTTAATGTCATGTTAGACATTGTTTTACACTTTGACATCCTTTCGTTGAAGAAAACCAGAAAACTGCAAGTGCTTTATGTCTGAGGTAATCAGGTGATGAATAGCCAAGGGAGAACACATAAAAGATATTAGATACACAAATCAATGACAATTACAAGTGATATTAGAGACTTTCTAAGAGGCCAAATATAACTCAGGACATTTAGATCTCAATTTACTTGAAATGTCCTCAGTATTTAGCAGAGGGAGGGAGTTGGATGGAGTTTTTATCAATAGCACTTCCTGTTTATATGGCTGTGAAAACAAAGATAACACAAGTTAAAATTAAGATCTACTAGAATTAAAGGCAGTCTCTTAAAAGCTGAAACTGCCCACAGTTTGTAGTTCAACTTGTTGTTTGTTGTTGTTAAATACATGTATGCAAATGCGTAGTTAACTTTTTAATTATTTTATGTGTTTTTCTTCTAGATAAATGATTGCATTTCTCAGAGTCTAGGAATACAATTTGAATGCTCTACTTTCTAAAATTTGTCCCAGATAACTGTGTAAAGTATATGCTTTAGCTTAAAAGCATTTTAATAAATTCCCCTTTTATGCTATGTTCAAACACTTAAAAATCCAGTGGTTCAGATGCCACTGACTATGGGTACATGATTATAATGAAATATATATTTTTTCTGCAAAGCATATTTTTTTTCTCTCCATTTACTCTCTTCGTTTAAATTTTTCCCAAGATACTACTGTTAGATTATTGCTTGTAGTCATTATTGTTCTCAGAGGGAACTAAAACAATAGCACTAAGCGGCCAGCATTGCAGGAGCTTGTCAAAATTGTAATGTGCTTTTTGTTACCCAAGTGATGTGCATTTAATTGGCTACAAGCGTGCCCTACCCACTGTATTACAGTGGCTACAAAAAGTTGAATCATGGTCACAGTCCAGTCACCACAGGAAACATGCTCCTCCTCTACTGAACAAAAAAACCTGTGGGTTTTCTCATTAGGAACTAAACCCAGCATGAATCTGCTAAATTAATCTTTCTTCACCTAAGAAAAATTATGTTTCTGCCATAATTGTGTGGGGTTATGCATGGATCTTGGTAAAATTTATTCGGTTTTTTCCTCAGGGGAGTTCTTGAGGTGATTTGGGAATGGAAGGGGTTCTGTCTTTATTTTTACCTAACTCAGTATTGACTAAATCAGAAGAGAGTATTGATCACAGCTTTTTAAAGGAGCTAAAGATTTCAGGTGAGACATTTAGAAAAGATTTGATTTGCAGAGAATCGGGAAGGCACGTCCCAAGAAAGGGTCATTGCCTAGGCATGCTAATCAACCAGGTGCTCAAGGGGCTTGTTAGAGATCAGTCTGCAGGTTGGCATATACATGTTGTAGGTAACATGAGGCAAGAGAGAATAAAATGCTTAAATTCATTATCTAATACCGTATTCTACAAAGACAAATGTATTCTAAGATAACTAATTTTGAAAGCTTAAGTGATCAGTGGAAAGTTAAATCAGATCTCCTAATGTAAGGGTATCAAAGTAACAATGAGATGGAAAAAGGGAGTATTTAAAAGCTACACAAATCGTCAAGAGCAGCTGAAGTATAAAGGAAAAAAATACCTTAAAAATCTGGACAGTTAACCTAGAGGCTATTTAAAAATCAACACACATGTTGAAGAATATGGCTTGTGTCCCTCTTAGTTTTAAATCTGCTTGACATAAGCATAGCCTAGACACAGTGACATTTCTTTGTGTTGACATAAGGATTTTTTTGCAATTTAACAAGTGTTGCCATGCAGTAAGGAGTTAACTCAAATTCTCAAACCAATAAAAAAAGGGGGTCACTCCAGTTCCACTGCAAATGAATGGGTATTGGACAGACCATTACCTCCAGAATTCCCAGAAACTTAGCTGAGAATGCAGTACTAAAAAAGATTCACATGAGAAGAAAAAAGGCAAAGAGATGATACGAAGATATAGGTATGAAGTAACTTCTTTATTTTGCTTAATCCAAGCAAGAGTTATTGCAAGGAAAGTAACAAAGAAAAGATACCACTGCATATTATTCAGTTGTATAAATAGTCAAAAACAAGTAACAGGAAGTTATATTTTTAAGATGTATCTTAGAGGGAAATCTAAGCTTGTTTTGCCCAATATGGAACTCATTTCTATGCCAGTGATCAAATAGGAGTTTCAGTTACCTAAATATAGACATGTGGTACCATTTCAGGTGACCCAGGACATCTGTGCAAGACCAACGAATGCGGCACATGAGAGATGTGTTATTCCGTAGTGGCAGCTGAAAGCTAGGCAGTGTATCCTGGTGGCTACATAAAGTGCCATGAGATGTTTTGTGCTTAGACAACTGAGCCCTGCCCTGTGTAATTCACCGAGTACAAAAGTGTAGATCTTTACTAGCCTGAGTTGTCCTGGTGAGAACGCCTGTAAGGCAACGATGTGGGAAATCATGAAAATATGGATAAAGATATACCTGAATCCAAACAAGCTTGACTTCTGAGTCTGCTGACTTTAGAAGAAGTTGGATCAGGTCCCAAAACTGCAAAAGCAGCAGCCATGGCTGGAGCTTAGAAAGTTCCGTTGTATCTTTCTTAAGTAAGATGGATTTTTAGGATTAAGGTCCTGTGAGCCGAATCTCTGTTCTGAAGAAACTGATAAATAGCTTAATTAAGCATAGAATAGCAAAGCAATTGGATAAGCATAGCTTGGTAGAGTCAGACAAGCAGGGATTATGTAATGGAAGGTCACAGCTCTATAAATTTTAATTCTTGGGAAAAAATACAGAGGCTGAAAAAGCTAACCTGATTAACATAACTGATTCCAATATTCCAGCATGTTTGAAAAGCTCATTCTTGAAGACTGTTGAGTGAAATAATCCCAAGAAAATAGCAATGTAAGACCTGTGTGGAACCTGGAGATGGAATTTTAATTCATTCTGATTTACAGTGTTTGGGGTTGTAGGATGCCCTTTCTCTCTCCCAAGGGAATCCCAGGGAAATAAATGAGGCTCTGAGATCTCTAGTTCCCAAGACTTGGAGCATAAAAGAGGACAAGGTAAAGAATTTACCTTGATCAATTTATCTCTTGACTTGCAATTCTAAAACAATGCTATTTTAAGAAGCACTTGCCCTCTTCTTCCTCTACCATAATGTGGGATGATATTTTGCTACTTATAATGAAGTTGGGTTTTTAAGCCACTTCATATTCTTTCATTTATTCATTATCTTTTAGGAATTTTAAAGCTTCAGAAATAGCTGCTCTGAACACGCATGGGAAGTTTCAGGTGTTTTAATGATTATTTACATTAACAACAAAATAATGACCATCATGAGGCCTATCATCAGCTGCAAACTTTATTAGCTCAGAAATCAGGCAGCAAAACAATAATACACAGGTATCTAATTAGCAAGAGTACCTCATAAACAAAGCAGCAGTAAAGTGGCTGCTTACCATCTCTCCGCCCTTGAGATCCTACCCTCAAATTGTTTTATCCACATCTTGTGCAGCATTCTGCAAAAGCCTTTATGTTTGGTTGCTTTTGAACTAAGAGAGTCAAGGGGAGCTTATGAAGTCTCCAAGAAGAAGGAGCCCTGCCAGCCTACAGATATTCTTCTGCAGGGTGGGAACTAGCCTCTAGCAGTGTTGCTATTCATAGAGACTGTGAGGCAGCTGACATGAGATGAATTTATGCCATACTGTTTCAGATTGGGATTTAGAAAATTAAGTTGGAAATGTTTTCACAGTCCTGGACAGATACAGATGACCACAGTGGAGCAAAGTTCAGTGACGAAGCCATTGTCTGGCTGCTTGGGTTTTGCCATTACTTTGTTTTGCTTTCTCTCTTACTGAAAACATGAGTTTCCTTCAAAAACTCTGAGGTGGCAGTGTATCTTGAATGACTTCAGCTTCTTTTGAGTACTGGCAGAAGCATTTCAAAATTATTAAACTTGTGACAACTTAATGTTATTTTATTGACAAAAGCAGGGGATATCAAGGCAAAAATCATAATTGTAATGGGTTTCACATTAGAAGATTTAAGAAATTCATACTGAAAATCAGATGGGATTTGGAAAGCCTGTGAATGACTGAAATGAGAATTAAATGTAGATACAGTTTTCATAACCAACAAAATGAGCATGAACTTGCAACTGCTAAGGTTTTAGTTTGACTTTAAAGGAATATTTTGATTAAGCCTTTGTTCCTGAATATGTCTTTAATTACTTTTTTTTCCTCTCCGTTGTTCCCACTGCAGATGATCATTCTCGAGTGAGATTGCAGCCTATTGAAGGAGAAACAAGTTCCGATTACATCAATGGGAATTATATTGATGTACGTATTCTGATGTAGTCAACAAGCTCACTGTTGTGTTCAGTCAAAGAGGGAACTCCTACTATTCTCACATTATTCATAATTTGTAATAGATACCACAGCTAATATCAGCTGCTAACATTTTTTAGCACTGGAGAGTGCTATCTTTGGAAGCTAGGTGTGCACTAAAGGAAGAAAAAAGCCTCAAAGGTTTTGTCAATCAGTGAATTAAATGAGTCGTTTCCTCCAACTGCCACTAGACTGAAACCTTGCCAGGAACACTGTATGGCTACTTTGCCTGCTGGTGCTTATATGGGCTAGCAAAATGTTATTTTCACTTTCTGTCAACAGCTTGGCATCATTCCACATTTAAAAGAAAGCTGTTTGCATATTAATGTGACAAAACTCTGTAATGCCTAATGCAGAGATTTGCAGTCTCTTGTCATCTCTGCACTTTTAAGTTGCCTTCAAAGTATATTCTGCAGCTGTTAACCAGTAATTCTAATGCAAGCAAGACATTTCATTAAATATGTAGGCTGTTTAATTATTGAAAGTGGCTTCTTTGTTCATTCTGCATCATGTTAACTTAATGTTTTACATTAGAATAAATTCTTTAAGAGACAAGGTGTTTTTGGTTGAAAGAATGAGCTCAAAAGTAGAATTGGAAATCTTTAAAAAGCCAATATTATTTATCTAAAGCCAGAAGTCTATGGATAGCAAAGTTAGTAATTTTACTGTTTACATAGAGTGCTAGATGTTAGGCTAAGTAAAACAAGTGTTGCTTCATAGGAAACTGTGCCTGCTAAAGATTTCTTGTTCAGCAGTTGCATCTTTGAAAAATGGTGTCACAGTTGCAGTTCAAATTTAATTTCTAGTATGAAACACGAACGTAATGGATGTTTTTTCTCAGAATGTTGGAGAACTAGAG
Source organism: Aphelocoma coerulescens (assembly GCF_041296385.1). NCBI lineage: Eukaryota > Metazoa > Chordata > Aves > Passeriformes > Corvidae > Aphelocoma > Aphelocoma coerulescens. Next base: position 115,395,557 of record NC_091015.1, on the reverse strand, counting down.
CTATATAAGAAAAGTAGGTACTTCAGTTGTAACAATCCAGAGTCTGAGGGAACTTTCTGAAGATACCTTCCGTTACTGATGTTTATAAGCACATTCAAGAATCATTAAACTAAGCTCAGATTTCTGCTCAGTCCCTTGCTGTTGAAAGTATAGCACAGCCACCAAGCAGTGAAGGCATATATGGAAATACATTTAGTTAGACGCCACACTAATCTCTGAAGGGAGTAATCTGTCGTGGAAGGAAAGAGAGTTCACACTGGGGACTTGGATTTGAATTCACTTTCACATTTCCTCCAACATTCAGGATTGTTCTCATTTTAGGCTAGTGCTATGTTCTTGTGTCAGATTTGGATCTTACACTAAAATATTTTAGTATGTGAGAACTAAAGATCATACAGTCTCATATAAAATGCTGATAGATAGCTGTATAGAAAACAGGGGTTTTTTGCTTATGGAGTTCAAAAGGATGGAGAGAATGTGGCTCTAGAAGAAACAATGCCTGAGAAGCAGAAGTCTTTCTCTCATCCTCAGCAGATGGCTTCGTTGCAGAGCTTGGAGGACTGCAGGCATCCTCCAAAGACAACTCTGCCACAAAACACAGCATGAGTGTTTGTAATCTTGCTAGTCAGGTTTCCATTGGAAGCACTGCTTTTTCTACTACAGGAGCAGCTTTAATTTTGCTCTTGCATGCAGTTATTACTAGAGTTGTCGTGCTGTCAGTATAACATGTTAATAAGGGAATGGCACCATCATAGACACAATGGTTATGATGTATTTTTTCCCATGCTTTTTTTTTTTCACTGGGAAATGGAAGTGTTTGATCCCAGGCACTAAGAATTAGGTAACACATAGCAGGAAAAAAACCCACTCTGTAGCTCTCTGAACTTCTCAGTTCATAGACTTCCAAATTTTGCTTCAATGTCATGTAAAGAAATCAGTTTTTAATTCATGTTATTCTTTCTGTAATATTCAAAGTATCTTCAATTGTTTTGATTCTTTCCCACCTTGTATCACTACATTTCTCCTTGCTCTTTCACAAAGAAATTGCAGTGGCATGCATGCTACAGCCTTAAGTTCTTCCTGCTGATGACTGACAATGCATCATAACCATTATTCAAATATTAACAGTCCTACAACTGAACTGATCAGCATACTTGTACATGATCTAAACATTTGGTGACACTCCCATCACATCAGAAAATCAAATACTATACAAATGCTATCATTACATTTTAGCAACCTGTTCTATGTTGCAAAGAATGCTTAGAGTGTTGGTCTTTATTGCTTGGCCAACTTGTGATTAAGTTGCTCTTGTCATCAGAGTTGTATTATGTTTGTCCTGAAAAGGTATGTTCATACCAAAAGATTTAATCAAAGAACTTATCCTCCTTTTTACTGTTGAGAAATAAAACGTAAATAAATCACCATGGGCAGACTGAACACCATGCCCTCCTGCCTTCCCCAGGCTGAATGCAAATCTGACATTGTTTAACTGTTAAAAAAGGGGTAGGCTTTGCAGTCAATAGCAATTGGTGAAGGTGTATCTCAGACTCCATGAGCAGCTAGTGCCATTAACTGTAAGGGCTAGGGAGGATTTCATGCTGTTCATTTTCAGCAGAGCCAACAAGGGACTGAACGAACATATTACTTCTGGTCCCTAATGTACAAGGCTGCAACTTAAGTATTTTGCAGAAAACACATTTGCTTTTGTTTCCTTTTTCACTTGCCTTTTTCCAAATGGAAAGAACTTTTGCATCTAATACATTATTTGTACTGTTGTGACATTTACTGAATACTATCCTAAAGGAAGTTTCACTCATAGGAACATAGCCAAGGTGCATACTACTGATTTTTTTTTCTTTTCAATTTATTCTAGGGTTATCATAGACCAAATCATTACATTGCTACACAAGGTAAGTTTATCACCTTTTCCTTCTGGTTATGTGAGGCTAAGAGGTTTTGGTACTTGAATGGCAGTTTATTCTCTCTAACATGCATTTTTGCCACAGTCAATATCCAAGGTAGAGTCCACTCGATCACTTAGGTAAAAACGAGGAAACGGAATTATTATCAAATTTTCAGGTATTTCAAGTAAGCAGTCCTTTACCTTTGTGTTAAAATAGGTTTTGAGTAAAAAAGCAGAATGCATCCTTTTTCAAAGAAGTTACTCAGCATTATGTTACTCATGAAAAAAGAAATGAGTCATGGTAGAAATAGTTGGTAACTGTTCAGAGAGACAACAGTGTCATGAAAATGTGTGTTCTCTTAACTGTTCAATGATAACTAGGCTCCAGGTCCTTAATATACAAAACTCTTCAGCTAGCAACTTTTGGTAGAGGACCAAAAGACGTTTAAACACTGGCAGGAGGATTCATCACAGGGTTCTACAGAGACAGTTTTACAGGCCATCATTTAAAAGCTTGCTCGAGAAAAAGAGCCTATTCTTTTATCAACATGCAAATTAATTTTCAATTTGTACTTGTCTTTAAAGACATAATTTGCGCATTCTGATGCAATCCTTATTTATTTTTTTGGTCAAGTTCAGAGCTGGAACAAATGGGAAGAATGAGTCTTCTGTGACTACTTAGTCACAATATTGAACAATATGCCAATCTCCTGCCTGTGCTTGGATAGCACGTGTGTGAAAATTTGATTGCTCCTCCACTGCTTGGAGGGAATCTTTTTTGTAATAGGTAGTCTGTGACAGAGCTTCTTGCATTTGCCCATGGATCTGAAAAAGCTGAGCTCCACCCACAGATGTTATTTCAACCTTTTAAGGGAGCCAGCCAGAGTACTGAGTATAATATGCTCCAAATAATCTTAACATGTGTTGGATTTAGAGGTCCCATACTTTTTAAGGATTTTTTTAACAAAGCAGATAAAATGTTGGCCACGTCAAATAAGGGGTCTTGCTGTGATTTAACTTGTTTCTTAAATATCCCAGTCTGCTGCCTCCAGTCCCCACTTCCACCAGTGGGAGGTTTCGTATCTCTGCCTTGCTGTACCTTAGCTTTCCACAGTCTCAAATGTGGTGCTTCTTCGTGTTCAGATGACAGTGGGGCAAGACCCAGATGTTATTTCTAGAACCACTTCACTAGTGTCAATATTACACTTTTAGACCAGAGTTTTACACTTACAGAATTTGTGATCTTAGAATATGAGCCATTTAAATGTGCTTCCTCTTCCACTTCTGCTGCCCACCCATCACGTTCAAGGAGCATTTGAGCAACGCTCTCAGGCACATGGTGTGATTCTCGGGCTGGTGTGTGCAGGGCCAGGAGTTGGACTCAATGATCCTTGTGGATGCCAGGATATTCTATGATTCTATTCTATGTCTGCCTTTATTAGTAAGCCAGTCATGTGCCACAACTTGCAGTGCAGCCAGCAATGTCCATGCTCTGTTTTAGAACACACTTTCATCAGCTATGTATGAATACATCATGCAGCACAACAGTTAAGCTGAATTTTTAATTCCCTTGATACCTACTTTTCATCAGTCTTTAAATAACTTTTCCCATTCTCCCTTTTCTCCTCCACAGCAGCTTTCACAGGTGCACATGCCTATTGTTCTTTGACGGAAAGTATCATTATGTGAGTCAGTTTTAAATCTCTGAGGAGTTAGAATGATTGATATTTAATTTTCCTATGTTCTTAAGCTGCATTCAACATATCAAGTGTTAATGAGCAAATATAATTGTTTGAAGTGAAGAAGTGGCAAATTTAATCAGTTTGTAATAGACTACCAATCTGCTTTTAACAGAGCTGGGAGTTGCCTAATCACCTGTTTATTGAAGTGTTACTGTCTTTCATACTAACCAGAGTCTGACATGCAGACGAGTAGCTTTCCACCTTGGCATTCATAGCATCCTGCTGCTACCTTGAATTAGGGGAGGAAACATTTTTTAAAAGAATTTCTTAATGGAGGCTTTCTCAACTAAAAATCAAAAATTATTTTGCTTCAGCTTTTAAGAGTAATACATTCAGTGTGTGCAATTTCAATTACAAAATTAATATCAATTTTCCTTTATGCGATAAGTATAATGTGAGTGGCAGACTGAATTTACAGCTAATAAAGACTTTTGGTGATCTGCTGTAATTGGCATCAACAGATGGCATCCGCACCTGAGTCACCATGATTAAAAAGAATCCCTCGTCAAAAGCCAGCATATTGGGTCATGCAGAACCAGCAGGCTGGTGCAATTTAAAAACTCGTTATTTTGCTTTATATATCCCTTGTTCCCATGGATATAATTCTTCTTTTTATAGGAGAATATCAAGCTCTTGTATGATCTGTTGAATTTACTGGCAGGTAAGGGTTATTTTTTTCGCAGGAGTTAGGTAATCAATGAATTTTAACCAGGCCCTTCTATGAGAGCATTAGGTTGAAGATTTGTACAGTGCTTATTCTCACAGACACTGCTGGATGTTCTGATTAGTGTATGACTTCTGATCTAGCAAGTCTCACCTTGATTACTGAGCAGGAAAAAATAATTGGGTTTGTATGTATTTGTTCTGTGTCTCCTGAAGCTCAGGTAGTTTACTGAGCTATGTTGTAGCTTCTTTTAGCAAGTCTCTGTCAAGGGCTTTGGATGCTTCCTCCTCCACAGTACCAGCAACTGTAAATGATGAGTGACAAACAAATGTTAACACAGTTCTGCAGCATCACTCATGGCCATTTTCACCAGGGCTGGTTTTCAAGGAGGTCAGTCATGTGAAACAGCAGATACTCACATGCAAGCTGCATGTCTTCATATATGAAGTACATTCTTTTGTGCATCTCAGACTTTTGAATACTCCCCACAGTTCAGATTGTCTCTGCTTGCTGCAGCATGCAGGGGAGCCGGATCTAAGATGTTTTGTGAAAGTACTTCAGAGCATATCTTAATGACTATAAAAAGTTACTCTTGAAAATAAAACAATTTTAGATACAATGGAGCAGTGTAGCTTTTCAACCTCTTCTTTTTCCTCTGTTGTAAAGCAGATGCTAAATTGCTTTCTGTATTGCTTATTATGGAGACAGACATCAAGTCAAGTTTCAGTCAGGAGGAGTTTTTTAGGAATAAGTTAGAAACTTTTGAAAATAAATATTTACAAGAAAAATGTTTACAGTCTTCACTACCAACAGCATAAACTTGCCACTCTAATAACCCCTTTCATATTCCTTCTCTTTTCTGCAAAATACTTGTCTTTCTTCCACACATAACTGTATGTGCTGTGTGAACATTTTAATAAGGGTTTTCAGAAACAAAAACACATTTTCTTTCAAACTGAAACTTCCCTTTTAGACATCTGAAGCAAAAATAGTGCATTGAATAACAATACCCTTAACTTCCTTGGCATGTTTTTTTTTGGTTTTTTGTCACAAAAAGTTGTCACGACTACAGCAGTCTGGAAGTTCCACACTTCTCTTTACAAAGAAACTCTTCCTTCTATGGTTTTAGCCTCCAGATGAATATTAGCATTCAAAATTACTTCAGGGAGAATTGAATAACAGCAAGGCAAAATAGTTGTCCACAATTTTTCAGTTTTATAGATGCTGTCATTTTTTGCAGGATGTGGGACTGAAAACAGCCAGTCTGTTTTCCTGATAGATATACAAAGTGATTGAATTCTATGTACCTGTATTAATCTTAAGGATTCAACTGTGTTTGATGCTGTTCTTTACTTCTTAATCTTCAAAACATTAAAAAGATGGTTGAGGCCAGCTGTCTTCAGACAGAGAGATGAGCCCATTCTAAGCCCCCCTTTGAAAACGTGAGTCTTTCTAGAACCCCATTCACCTGTTTTGCCATAGTGGTGACAAACGCCAAAGAAGTTACTTTTTTGCCCTGACCCATACATGTACAGAAGTTAGACCCTTTACATATGAACGTGACATCTCCAGGTTACATTGTGAATGGTAAATTCACCTTAGCTCTCTTGCTACCATTACCCACCAAAGACTCGTGATAACAATTATGTTTGAGTATCTGTTAAAAATTGGTACTTTCACTAGTGTTGAGGACAAAAAGGAACTGTGTGTACTAAAAACTGGTAACCATCAAAGTCAAAACTTTTAAAAAGTTGCCACTTTATGGTACATGAGAATACCAGAGTTTCTATCTGCCTCTTCATTTGTAATAGGAGGTTTTAGTGATAACTGTCAGAACAGCTATCTTTCACTATTTTCATGATTTCTGTATTTTCCCATCTTTGTTGCAGTCGGCTGTGTGGTAGTTTTGTTTGTGCAGGGAATGAGACACCCCGTTCAGGTGGAAGGCTGTAAGTGCAGAGCTAGCATAGTTTTCTAATAGATACAAAGTTGACTTAGGCTTTGTTGCAGTGTGTCGTTTCCCTGAATCTTTGTGTATAGACCAAGTGAAACAGGAGCAGTGTTAGAAAGCCGCTGATAGGTTCGTTGCTAGGTGAAGGCACTTGCATTCTTCGCGTGTGACTACATTTTGCATGGAATAGATACCCGCCTTTCATATACCTTTGGAAATTCTCTGAAAGTACAAACAAGCTCTAGATACTATATAAATAATTATTTAATATTTATTTGCCAATATAAATTCCTAAATCCCATGCAGGCTGTTCTTGCACTTGCTTGTCGATGTGGCTTGTGAAACAAGTTTGAGAAAACGATGTTTTTTCTGTAGGGCATTGTCAAAGCCACAGAGGAAGAAAAAGCAGTTCTTCCTATCATCTCCCCCACACAGACTGAGCTGCAGTAAAGCAGACATAAAGGACTTCAGAGCATATATAGATCTTTGTCTCAAACACAAGATATTGGTTTGATTTCTCTGTTGTGAAAATCAGACTAGAAAAGTTACAACAGATCTCTGCATATCAGAATAAAGAAGTAAGAGAAATGAGAGTCTGCAGTAAATAATTAGAGGCAAATCAGGCAAATGGGAATGTTTCAAAGTTGTAATGTAGAAAATAGAAGATTGTGTGAAAAGTAATATATTGGTCCTCTTTAAAAAATGTGGCTATAAAATATATTCTGCAAACAAGGAAGTTATCCTTTTTCTTAAATTCAAAAGCTGAACACGCTGTCCTTGTGAACCAAACACTTTCAGTAAAGAACATTATAAGGGTGACCATCTATTAGTGTTGCTTAGACTCCTAATTGCTATATTATGCACTAGAATCCATTTTTTGTTCGAGGAAGATGTATACAGCATCAGCCTTACAAATTCACCTGCATGTCTATATTTTAGGGGAAGGAAAATTATGAAAAGCTGATGTGTGATGAGAAGTTTTCCATGTTCAACAAAGAATCAGCCATAAATTGGGCTTGATAGGGAAGGTACCTAGCACTCTTGACAGAGTACTGTTAACACACCTGTTAATCAGTGAAGCCTAATGCTAAAGCAGAAAAGAGGCAGAGAAATGCAGTTTGTCAGAAAATCACATAGGCAAAGCATCTTTTTTCTGTGAAGTGTATTTACCAAATGGTCTTCAGCCGTCCGGAGGAAGAATGCTTTTGGGTCTTCTCATCTGCTAGGGAAGAAAAGGAGTGTAGCAAATTTACAAAACAGAATGTATTTCAGAAACAAATGTATCAAGAAAAAAATAAGGCAGGGCTTTTTAGGTTTTTTGGTGTTTGGGGGTTTTGGGGGGGGGTTTTTTGTGGGTGTTTTGGAGGGAGTTGGGGGCTTTTGTTTGTGTGGTTTTTGGTTTTGCTGTTGTTGTTGAGTTTGGGGGTTTTTTTTTGTCTTGTGACCATATCCAAGTCTTTGAAATCTGTCATCTTTTCTCTCTTACATATCCTTTGGTGGCAACTGAAATCTCTATATGGATATGGCCACCAGTGCACATGACAGTCCAGGTGATTTTGAAGCACTACCACTACCTTTGCAAACAAGAAAAGATACAGACTTACTGGATTAATTTCTTTCCCTGTCCATCTTTATCCTTCCATGCAGTTGCATATTCAGATGTAGACTGTGGAGATTCCCTCTGCTGCTGCTAAATCTCATTCTGCTGCAAGCATGCTCATGTATTGTGTCTGTATTAAGCACAAATACATGGCATGTTAGAATGGTATTCCTGGTTTACAGTGTGTATCAAATACTCCAGTCTCCCATAAAATGTAATGAAAAACAGAATTAAAATGTTAACATTGCCCTTTCCTACTTGAGGTGGTGAAAATAACCAGGTGGTCCCCAAAAATAACAATAAATAATAGTGCTGAATTTTTTGTGATGCAGATTTGATTTTTAACCATAATTACCTTGACATTAAAAGGAAAAATATCCAATACACATTTATTTCTATTACTTTTGTATATATCTTGATCTGACTAATAGTTGTTTGATACTGACTATTTCTGTGAGGAAGGAATAAATGTACTAGTGTTCTCTATCCTTAAATATAAATTTACATTGTGAGTGATACGTCTCACTCATGAGATACTTACCAGGACAATAAATTATGACAGAGGTTTTTTCTAGCATTTTTACTTATGCTTTAATGTAGACTAAATTATCTTGTTTGTTCATGTAGGTAAAGTGTTCATGTTAATGCACTTAAACTCCCAGTAAAAGTTTAAAAAATACAGCTTCTGAATATCTTATTCACATGCATGGGCAACATTCTTTCACAATAAGGTCCTTGGGGAAAAATAAAAGAAACAAGTAGCCAAAATGAACTCATATTTTTGAGCTAGAGAATAGTGATGATTTTATTACATCCTGATGCTTATGATTGACTCAACATGGAAATAGAAAGTAGAAATGCAAAAAACTAATTAGGTTCTTTTGTCCGTTCCCTAAGGAACCTTCTACTGAAGGGGATAAAATGATCTTAAACTTCTCATCCATCATCAAAATTGATTCTGCATTACAAGTTGATATGAAGAACCCAGTCCAACAAGTCAATTACTTAAGATTTTTGTTTTGGAAATGTTAGATGCAGCATGTTTTTTACCAAAAAAAATCTGTATGTGTTAGTCTTTCCAAGCTCAGATGAGCTATTTAGAATGAGTGATTAATAGGTATTCATATTTCCATGATGCAAATCACGCTTATTGAAAAGAATGCACAAATTAGAAACAAAAGCAGCTTTCTTAGTGGAAAACACTGATTCAGCAACTGAAACTTACTGTTGGACTGCTTTCACAAAGACAGTTCAGTCTGAACCATGGTCTCAAGCCTCCTGGAATAAGCCTTCAGTCAGAGCTGTGACCTCAGGCAGAGAGCCAACACCTCTTGTTGCTGTTCCATCTGAATATGTTTATACCTGTATCTCAGGTTCCCAGATGAGTCACCTATCATTCTTCCAAGATGCTTGACTGTAATTAAACAATTAAAATGTCTGTAGGACATAGAGAGAAAGAAGGTCCATGTGTGAGTGAGACCTACTTCTCTGTAGCCAGTACACTCCACCAGAAAATACATCAAGGCCCCTAATTACAATTGCATTATTTAAAGCTTTTCTGTTTCATAGAAGAAAAAACTGAAGTGCACTCCCTGCAAGCCACTGTCCAGCAGTGCAGTCTTAAAAGCTGCACGGTAAAGATTCAAGGCTCTGGCATTATTCAGGTATCCCACATAACTCTAGGGAATTTTTAAGCCCCATGAGCGTTACATGTAATTCAGAATTTGGAAGATATTGGATTTACCCAGTCTGAGAAAATGTTAATGAGAGGAACAGACCATTTAACATCTCTGCTCTGGGGCAAGCAAATTTTATGAAAGAAAGAGTTACTCTGTTACACTGGATGAATGACATTAAACTACAACTACACTGTTTTGATGGGGTGGGGTTTTTTTTTGTTTTTTTCCTGCAGTTAAGATCTGAAAAAGCAGCTTTCTTGAGTGGCATAAGGATACATATGAGCATTAGGACAGTAGTACTATGTACACATATGTACACAGCTTTTATTGCATTCAGCTTTGTCTCATCTCAGGCTAACTGTTTAAATCTGGACAATTTCTGATGCTGCCAGTTCCTCTGTTACCAGTCAGCAGTACTTCTGTGAGCAGTCAAAAGGTGTTGTGGAAATGTGCTATTTATTCTTTGGGAAACCATATGACATTTTCATTTTTTTTCGTTCAAATAGAACAAACTGAGCTTGTATTGGAAATCTAGCCATGGAGAAATGTCAATCAATAAGTGTGTAACACTTTATTAGATGGAAACTTAGCTGGCAGCATTAGCTGTAGTATTATAAAAACGTCTTAAATAGCACCTGTCAAGAGTGCACAAATAAAGTGTGGTCTCAGACTTTAAAATAAGTGGAGCAATGACTTGTTTCTGAACATGGTGGAAATACTAACATGGAACAGGAACATGTAAGATTTTTCAGGAATGGTAGAAGTGGTCGTGTTGTGGTTGCTGTATATTGTACCGAGACTGTTCAGTTCATTCAAACTCTACCTTGCTTCTGTTGTCTTTCAAGGTGTGTTTGGCTTCTTGTAACTGTGAGGGGCATGAACACCTTTTGTGTATTCATGGGCATCTAATAAGTGATGCACTTGTGCTACAGTGGAGCTCCAGTCCCGGACTGGGATTTCTGCATGGTACCATAATGCAGACAAAATAATGCATTGAGATGGGTGCTGTTCCAGCCCAGTTAGATCTGTATCAATAGAGAAAAGAAAATGCCATATGATATTCCAGAGAATAAATACCACATCCCCCCATATGACTAGCCACAGAATCACTGCAAAATAGGATCAGAGGAAATGCCAGCAAGAGAAATGATCCAGCCCTAGCCTACAGTTGATGTCTATGTGAATATACATACAATTAGAAAATATGCATTTTCAAACTTATTATCTAGTTTTATGAAATGAGCAATTTTAAAGAAGAAAATCTCTGGAGTAATCAGTTTTGTCATTGCTCAAAGGATATGTATTTTTAAGTATCGCTATATTAAACTGGGAGTTCCGAATGGTGTTCTGCGTTAGTGGTTTTTTATTTTAGCTATCTGTGAAACACTTGCATTTTTTCGTAAAACAGTGGGACTCTGGCTCCCCACTACTATACATTGTAAATAGCAGTGTTTTTATTTTCTTTTTATTTTTGGAAATAGATGGAGAATTTACAGGTCAGTCTTACCCTCTTCTTATTCCTGTGAGAGGTCTAGTGCTGACTCCTTAAATATAGGAGTAGGTGGTATAGAAAGCCAGCCAAAGCACTGGTCAGTGTCGTGGGAGCTATACATAAAATTTCCACATGCTCCTCAGTCACTTAGTAATCTAAGCCTTGTTGAAAGCTAATGGGACTTGAAAGCACTTTGAACGTTTCATTTTGTGAAAGCCAATTTTCACATACAGCAGTGTGCAGGCAGCAGGGCTGGCTGACTGGCTAGCTTGATGCAGGTAGGATTCAGTGTGTGCTTGAAAATCAGCCAATTACTATTCACTGTGCTATCCCTTGGCTGGTAATGAGAGAAAGCTGTGTTTTTCCAGAGCAAAGGATACAGTAGAAAGCCTCTGTGTTGCCAGTAGCTGCACTGGGCAGGATTTGTCCCAATAAAGCATTTCAGCTTGCTTTATAAGCAGCGCTTTCCGGAAATGTCAAGCTAACAGGATTCAGTCAGGTCTGGTTTTTATTGACAATCCATCTAAGTAAGGAAATAATGAAAAGCACATTGTAAATTCGTATCTCCATCCTGATTAACTCACTTGAGTATAGCTGAGGTGACTTACTGTGGAACAGTGTTGCTGCATACTGTTTTCTTGGGGCACTGTAAGGCGGTATCATTGCAAAAGGCCAAAAGAAGAAATGATAGACTGGCTGCAACTCAGATATATTTGATATGCATGGTATGTTCTGAAGCCTGGGTTAAAACTAGTGTTAGGAGAAAACAAGCAATTTTATTTCCTTGTGAATTAAGTTCTAGTAGAATTTTTGCTTACAAAATGATACCTTTTCTTACCTGACTATGAGTTCATTACTGCCTCTGCAAGCAAGTGGCTTCTCTCTTTGCCATCTCTGAATCTACTACAATGGAAGAATTGTTAAAATAAGGTCTAAGACTGGGGCAGAGTATTTTGCCATACCTCACATGAGAGTAGCATAGCCTCAGGCTTCCTTGCTGGTCTAACATACCTATAGGGAACCAGCCTTGTTGGTAAGTCATCCACAACTTCGTTTATTTATATTTTTTCCAAGGCAAGAGACATTTGCAGGAAGATTTTATCAGGAAATCCAGTATAGCTGTATAATTACAATATAGCCCTGCTGAAGATTATGTAATAATTAATACTTATAAGGCTGAAGTTAGAAAGTGCTTTTCAAATGTCATCACACTCAACATTGGAATTAAATATGAATTCAAATGAAATAACGGGATAAAAGTAAAAACCTTTTTTCAGCTCATTACAGGGGTTTTATTTATTTCATTGAGATTCTTTAGTGCATAAAATGTGTATGACAGCTAGAAACTAGCAATTAATAAATAACACTGAAGCATTAGTGGCCAAGTTTTGCCAGTACAAATGTCTGTTGCTTTTTAGTGTGCTAATTGTTACCGTGGTAGGCCTGGAGGAGACTACAGTAAAAGTGGACAGGTGAGTGGCACTGAGGGTACCTTTTACCCTCAGTGCTGTTGTAGTTCCTGGAACAGACTTGGGAGGACTTTATTAAAGCATTTAGAAGACTTCCAGGCTATGTGACCTCATTATTTTCTTGAGACCTAAAAACACAAAAGACTGATCTATATGCATTTTGATAGCTAGTGGTGAGCATTAGGCCCATATGGTGTAGTGATACCTTGACTACAGCTCTATCTCAGATACCAAAATTGTTCATATAATAGGAACACACATACTGTGCCTATGAAAATGCTCTTGCATAAACCTTTACAGTTAATTCAAGTGTATATGTTACAGTAAAAAACAAATGTCTAAACCTATTTTGAGAGAGAAAAGACTGCATAATCTTTGCCTGAGTTTCTGAAGTTTTTACAGCAGAGTTTTGTTCTGGACTTCATGGAGGCATTAAACCCTTAAGAACTTTTGGAAGCATGAATGAAAGTTCAAGGCATGCTACCACAACTATTCAACAGGCATATGGTGAAGACTGCTCCTGACAAATCAGATTATCAGCAATTGAGCAGATCTTCAAAGTACCTTCCACTCAGAAACCAGCTCATTTGGGAAGGTGAAGATGATTCAGCAACAGCTGTACTGCTGTGTGGCCATGGAATTATAAAAAAATACTGAAGCAGCAGTTTATCTTGCGAGTTGTCTAAGTCAGCACAACTGGGATCTGTACCTTTTCTTTATAGTAAGCTGACTATTTTAGGTAGAAAGATGAAGATAGGTTACTTTAGGAAAAAGTAGAATTCAATCTTAAGACTCCTTAGCCTACACCTGGTCACCTAAGGAGGTGTCCAGGTTTGCAAAGCTGCTGACCAGCGATGAGCTTCCCATGAGGTAATTGGGAGACTAACAGAAGTGAACAGTCATGAAAACTTGGTCACATAATGATGCACCTGCAAATTCCTGTTGGTAAAATCTTGGGCACATTCCCTTATTGAGTAGGGAAAAAATGTATTCCAGTTACGAGAGATGTTCCCTTGCCTGCAGTCAGAGGTATTTATAGTGTAAAGTGACTACTAGCTGCAGTTTATTACATACCTTTTTCTGAAGGGGTTTACCTCCAAATTCTAGTATGGTTAAAAGAGCAAATAACATGTGCTTATGGATTATCAGATCTCTGGACTGGCAGTGCAAGTTTGAAATTTTGCTTCCTCCTGTGAAATAAGTTATCCTACTAACAGCTACATCTGTCCCAAGAGGTTTATTAGGAAAACAAGAGTTCTTGTACATTTTAATCTACTAGCTTGTTGTCTCCTCCCCCAATATTTTATTCCCCTCTGGTTTTATGCTTTTGAGTGTATTTTAGACCATTTCTGCTACTAGTGGGTTTGGAGGTTTTTGACACTGTAGTTTCAAAGGGAATCATTGCTTTTGGGCTTTTGTTGCTATTGTTGTTGCCATGCAGCCATATCTCTGAGTAAGAAAACACTCACTGTATCTCAAGTTCATTTTGAAGGGAACATACATAGTAAAAGAATGAGGGCTAAAATGCAGCTCCTGAGTAGGCATGTTAGCTTAGTGTCTTTCAGTAGTCAAGCTGTAGGCAGTCACAGCAGCAAGCAGCAGTAAAAAGTGGAGGCAGTTATCATTGCTACCAGAAACTGCCGTAACCAGTAGATGAAGGGACCATTTTATAATCACCTCCTCATGCGATGTGGTTGTGTCTACTCACTGTAAGGGGTATTTTTGCTCTCTTTTCAAGATGGAATTTAACTGCTGCAGGTGTAAGTCTTGCATCTTATCAGTCCCCTGCCTCGATCAGCACATATTTATGGCTCCCACTGCCCATGCACTGTCCCTGGGGAACCTTTGGAGCTTAAGGGTATCTGTTCATTTTCTGCATATTTCTAGCTTTAATATCTATCACTGAGCTTGGTCTCAGGTGGACCAAATGTTAGCTTGTGGATTTGACACTCTATGCTAGAAAAATATTTTAGAAGCTATTTGTTCTTTGTCTAAGCTGCTTGCTTTTCTAGAAATTGAAAAATGACCCATAGATTTAAAAGTCCTGTGTGAGTAAGTGCTGCATATGCTTCAGGATTCAGGCTTTACTTGTTTATTTGTGTGCTTGCTTTATTCCTTACATCTGAATATGTTTTCCTATATTCTGGGCTAGTTCATCACATTCAAATTGATCACATACCCCAGTAGCAATACCAGTTGTTAGAAGTGGGTCTCACAATAGCAAGCAGAAATAGAGGCTCTAGAAAACTCTGGTTACAAAAGCAGCTTTAAGGAGTCTAAACCATTCTTAAAAGCTGTGTGATGTTCCATTTCCTAATATGATTTTGTTCCCAGAGCAGCAACTAACTACTGCTGGTAATAGAACCAATGGTTGTAATATATACAACCAATCGTTTCTGTTGAGTTTTTCAATAATACATTTAATTAGCTAGGGCTTTGGAGGGTTGATTTCTTTTCTTATTTTCCTTTGCTTTTCATCTTCTGGTTGCAGTATGTTGCTGATCTCTTCTTTTCACAGCAGAGATCTTTGATACCAAGTACTGTATTGCGGAGCTAATGGGGTGCGCTGCAGGCTTTCTGTCGGGTCGCACAGTACCTTCTCTTCAGACCTTCTCCTCCTGCAAGGGGGCAACTGCTGAGAATAACCTTTCTGCCTATTGTGCACACATCTGTTAAATTGATGCTTAGAACAATTATAGGCTCTTTTTCCCCCTACCACAAGTCTCTGGAATCAAATTGTTCCATTCTTCAGGACAATAAATCCCACAACCCTATCTAGCCTCTAATGCTTTTCAATTCTCGTTGGAGACAAGTAATAATTTATTCATATGTCAGAAAATACTTTTTAAAATGCCAAGAACAAAAGAAAAATGGGGTATAGAAAAATTACTTTCTGTGACTTTAAGGTAGGTTTTGGGGTGGGGTTTTTTCTTTTGGTGTCCTGAATGTGAAAGAGGTTTGGAGGCTACATGTAAGAATTGGAGTGGAAAAGCAAGAAAGCATGTGAGAATATAAAAGGAGAGTAGGAAATCCTGCAAGCATTTCTAATTATGATTGTCTTATTTAGATAGTAAGATTGAGAAGAGCATACTCTGCACTGCAGAATAGGACATTTCTTCTAGAAGTACACTTGGAATCAAGCTTGAAAGACTTGTCATAGGTCAGCTCTTTCTCTAGCCTGCAAAAAGCCATTACTTTCCCTAAAGATTTTTTTAATAATTTATTATCTTTTTTTCTTTATAGAGAATGAAAAATTCAAAATCTACAGGCATATAGTAGTGTTTAGGATCTCTTCCCAGTTGTAATTTGTGATTTCTGGATTTGAAATGTAGGAATCTTTAAATCACAACACAAATTGCAGCCTGTAGGGGAAGAAAAATCAGGATTCAATTGTTGCAGGTTATCCCAGAGCTGTCAAAAAGAAATTACTGTTTCAGTGTAGGGCCCAACTGTCTTTTATCTCAAGTGAATCTGTGGGAAAGAAAACTGAATTAATACATAAAGAAACTTGGTACATCGCACCTCAGTTCCTCAAGGATTCTGGCTTCTTGCAAGGGGATGAGACCTGTGTAGACAGAAGATCTTTTCTTACCTCTCCTGCAGCATTACCAAAAATACACTCAGATCAAATTTCTTGAAACATTGCACAGTCCCATGGAGACAATGCAGTGGAGCCATCTAGATTTTCCCCATTAAACCAGGATTCTTGAAGCAATAGTGCTGTTACTTTTTTGTCCTTGATCAAGCGTAATGTTAATAATGTGTCATGAACTTGAAGACTTCTTCCAGGACACTACTCTGTGGAAAACCACGTTTCCCTCATCCTACTTTTAGCTAAGCTCCTTGAAAGATAACAGCAGTAGTAATTTAGCTATATACTTGTTTCAGATTTGAGAGGAAGGAAGAAGCTATACAGAGATAGTATTTTCCTACAGTGAGTAGAATACTCTGCATCCTTATATCAGTAGGAGAGGCTGGCACAAAACCTTTCCAGTGCTGTCATGACTTTAATTGCTAAAGAATTAACATTGAATCCTAGAATATTAAAACAGAAACAAGCTAAACTTTCACTATAATATATACTAATTATATTACTGTGACATTCAAAATTACACTTGGGCCATGACTGTATTACATATCCAGGACACTTAGGTAGAAGTAAAATACTTGGTGTAAATTTCCATATGATGGAGAGCGATTAAACTTCTGTTGTAATTCAGAATGAAATCTCACAAGAGTATCACCTGTTCTGTGCTGTTAATTAAAAGAAGAAAAGGAAGGTGTTCAGTTTTGTAGCCATAACATCAGCTTGAATTTAGTAATTTCAAAAACTGTAGTTTTAGATTCTGCTGTTAATTCTATTCTTAAGACCTTTTGACATTTCTCGTGTTCTAACAGTCAGAGCTTCCTGTTGTTTTAAATGTTTTTTCTCCTGGTACATGAACAACTAAAACAATTCAAGGAAACCTGTAAGGAAACCAAAACCATAACAAAACCTATGAAACTCATAATATATACGTCATTTTTAAAGACAGATAAAATAAGGGGGAGAATGTGTAGCTTCTTTAAATGTAAATAAATACAAATTTTTAAAAATTCAAGGGTTGTGGTCTATTACCATCCTTTCTCTTAAATTTCAGATTTAAGTAAGTTACATCATAACTGTGATGTTATTTGCCTAGTGAGTTGGTTTTGGCTTGCCTATAGTATCATAGAGTCACAAAGTCACAGAATGGTTTGGGATGGAAGGGATCTTTAAATACCATCTGGTCCAAGCCCTCTGCCATGACAATATAGTAATAATATATTACTACTATTTTCTACTAAATACTTGATTTCACAGTGAAGATTTTATTTTCAAACAGAGCTCAAAGAACCAAAACATGGGTGCCAAACTGCTCACATCTCTCAATGTATGGTTTTGTAATGCTTGAAGTGTTGGCTTCTTTGCTAGAGGAACATTTAGGCCAATGCATTATCCATTTGTTCTCCAATTATCTGATTTAAGTCATTCCTCTAAATAAGCCCCTAATTGTTTACTGCAGTGTGACAGTTCAGTAATGGATTCAGTATGGATGTTAAGCTTATCGTTTATATTGTTTACTCTTATTGGCTCAGTGATTTTAAAGCACTGGTTTAAAATTGGGGTGGCACACTGAGAATTATGGGTAAGACATGTTGGCTACAAACAGACAGGACCAGGTACACACAAACAGATGTGTTTTTTCTCAACATTTTACATTTCTGTAGCACTTCCTGTGAGCTGGTACCCAGCTTCAGCATGATGCTGGAGGGCAGCCCTGTGTGTTCATGAACAGAAGCACGCAGGTTGTTGGGGAAAACACTGCAGAGGACACGCTCCCATGGCATGTCAGATTCCTTTGCTGCTTTCCCCACTGTTTTGCAAAGTGATATACTGCAGCAAAAAAACTGTAACTTCTGTCTCACTTCAGGAACTACAATTTAGGAGCTGAGCTAATTTGATGGATAGTGTATACTAGGAAAAATATTAGAAACTAGGAAAGGGCACATAGTCCACTGAGGCTCATTTCATTCCAAATACACCTTCCCTAGGTTATCATCCAATTGCTAAAAGAAAGAGTGATGTTATCCATTTTTTATAATTCCACTTCTGGGTGTTATGGAGATAAATACCTAACTGCTGGAGAACTAACTTTCTTTCAGAACACTATTTCAGGAGAAAAATACTTAAATGCAGATAGGTAGGATGACAGGAAAGAAATTGACCGACCCTAAATGAAAAATATGATGATAGTGATATGAATATATGTGTTTAGTCACAGTTTCACAAAGTTCCCCAGAGACAAGCTTCCAATCATGAGACTTTCAGATGGTAACCTTTCGTTTGATTTATTGTTTCAGGACCAATGCAGGAGACAATATATGACTTCTGGAGAATGGTATGGCATGAAAACACAGCCAGCATAATCATGGTTACTAATCTCGTAGAAGTGGGAAGGGTAAGTGATTTTTGTACTTAAAAAAATGAAAGACATCCAAGATGTTTGCTTTTTGAAATTAAATAACAGACCAACAAGGTGCTTACATACTAAGTGTAGCACATAAAATATGTATGACTGCCTGTGCTGAGAGGTTCATTATCAATTATTTTTAAACATGCCTCGGATGCTTGGCTTTGATAACCTTAGCACAATGAAAAAGTAACTGATAAAGCTGCATTCTGTACAGCAGAGTCTGCAAAGACTGACAAAGAGGGGAGGTATCATATAATTCTTTGTACATATCTCAGATATATGATTTCTCTTAAGAAAATCAGTGAATTTGTTGCAGAACAAGGTACAGAATCATCTCTATTTTTTTTAAGGGAGACTAAGGGGGAGTCATTCTGAAACAGATGTCTGAGAAATGTAGTTAAACTATGAAATTGCTTCTTGGTATATTTGTCTAAATC
Organism: Aphelocoma coerulescens; assembly: GCF_041296385.1. Lineage (NCBI taxonomy): Eukaryota > Metazoa > Chordata > Aves > Passeriformes > Corvidae > Aphelocoma > Aphelocoma coerulescens. The sequence continues at coordinate 115,376,621 of NC_091015.1, read as the reverse complement.
GATCCGGTTTGTTTGGCTTTTCCTTCCTGTAAGCCTTCTGGATGAAAACAGAAAAAATTACACATTTGTGCACTGTTCCTTGATCAGGAGGTTATGTTCGGGTAAAGGAAAGCTTGAGTTACCTGATTGATACTGTGTACTTCTCTTTCTTAGCTTGATAACTTCTGAAGTAGGCCTCCTACTCTAGTCTTTATGGCTAATTTTGTTTTCAACAAGTATTGAATTGAACCTTTTTCTTTGTTCCTCACAACTGTCAATAACTGAGTCTTTTCATTTACTGTTTTGTCTGTACACTGCTGTCTTAGGTCTCATCTGGGATGTTTTTTCAAGAAAATTTGCTTGGGAATTTGGCATATAGCTTTCATTTGGTATGAAAAAACCCCCACTGCTTTTATGGGAACTACTGCAATTACTGTAAATCGAAGTGTTGAAATAAGAAGTCAAATGCACACATCCCAGTTTGAGCAGCACGGTTTTAAGAGATGTTTTAATTTCACACTGGTGGAGTGTCTGATAGCCCCTCTGCCCTGTGGCATTTGCATTAGGAGAGAGAGAGCACTGTTTATGTGGTGTGAGTTAAAGTCCTTTTTAGCAAGTCCAGTTTTGCAATCTCAGTTTATTCTGCCGTACGTCCTTTGTGAACTGGTAATATAAATCCTAACATGTAGATATCTGTGTGCTCAAGCCTGCTAACAGATCAGGTGCCAGTACTATTTTTAGATATAAAAAAGATGGAGATTGTGACTGCAATTAACACCTGCTGCAGGAACACATGTACAACTAATTGCAGAGGCAAAGAGGGATCATGGAGACCACTTTAAAAATGCAGTCCCTTGAGTGAGGAAGAAGGTAGAAATAGCTGGATGGTCACGTATCAATTCAAAAAGGATGGATTTGTAAGAGTAGGAAGCTCTCCAGCAAACCTCTTTGTTAAAGCTTTATGCACATTCATAAGTACCCAAGCGAACAACTTAAAAAGGGATGTTTTCAGGGTATGAATAAACAAGCCTGAGAGCAAAAACAGCATTCTGCATCAAACCACATACTGTTTTCCCAAAGTCAGTATTTGGAAGCACCAATTAGAGTGAACTGTCGGATGTCAGCAAGGGAGACACCAGTCTTGATGCCAGTGTTGGCAGCCTCCGCTCACAGCATTTAGGTGCACAGCACATTCCCACAGCAGTAAGTAATGGTTTGTGCCACCATGGAGATTTCTTCAGGGTGCAAGAGTCCTAGTGGGATACAGATCTGCAGCTTTGTTGTTTCTGGCAGTGGTAGAAATTACTTTGTTCTCACTTTCTCCGGAGGCCAGCATAGGTGAGATCAGAGAGCAGAAATTGAAATGAGCTTTTATGGAAATAAAATCATATGAGCCACAGAACAATGCAGTCACTCCTCCATTGGTATTTTTCTGCCACTCCCAGGGCTGGAATCATGAGCAATAAGGAGGCAAATTACAAACACACCATCTGTCCTGCAACCCCCAACACAAGCTCTGTGCCACCTTGAGTAGTAATGATTTTAATGGACCTTTTGGTAGCATTCCTGTAGGGCAAACTTTATAACCTTACCAAACTTGAGGTTTTCTATTTCAATTGCTATCACTGGTATAAGATTTACAGGGGTTTATTATTTTTATTTTTTAACCGTGTTGACCCATTGTAAGCCAAGGGGGAAAATTCTTTTGCATTTCCAGGAAGGAAGAATTTTCAAAATTTAACATGTTTGCCACACAGTGTACGGCCTTCATGAATTAATCATTGAGGGGGTCTATGTGTACTTGTTTACCAGGACTGGCTGGATAGTCATTAAATCAGTGCTAGGAACTTGCATCATGCCCTGGAGCATTATGCATCAGGACTGTTTTAATTGGTGCTGGAGGAATCACCATGAGGCTGTCCCTAATGCAGGCACCTGCTGCAAATGACTCAGCCCCTGCATTACCCTCCAGCAGGGTCCAGGTACATCTGCCAATATCTGTCATTATCTGAGGCACACTTGTCAGAACCATGCATCCCTTTAAGCTCTTGTGTGTTCCAGCAAGGGGCCCTTGTCAGTGTTTCTGGCACCTGCAGACTGCTGTGCACCTGGTATTTAAATGGCACCAAAATGTGTTTTGATTGTTTTCTCTCTTTAATGAACCCACCTGAGGGACATTTAGCTCTTTATCTAGTAGCCTGTTACCCAGTCACTCACATTTACACTGGTCCTGTGGAAATTCAGAACTAGCTTGCACTGTTACACTAATCCATCTGCCAGAAGTCTTATCACAAAATCTGCAGGGCTCCCTAAGGAGACTTTTGTACTGATAATTTAAGCTAATGATTTCTAAACATATTTAGTCAGTTTTATGAAGACCTCATTAGAATGTGACTGTTTATTAAAAATCTAAATGAGGTCTCACAGTCATTTAGAAAAAGCAGAGCTGAGTTGCATGAATAGTTCTTTGATAAAGGATGGTGAAGTGGTGCTTAGTTAAGGTTGGCCTAGGTTGATGTAAAAACTTTTACCAAAAAAACCCTAAACAAATAAGCAGCCCTTGAAACAACCTTAAAAAAAGATTCTGTCTTCTTCATGCTGTGATCAACAACTTTTCACGCACAATGAAGTTCACCAAAAGAAAATGACAAGTAATCAATGGTAATGGTCCAAGAATCAGAATTTTCCAAGCCACACATGGATAAATAAGATAAAATGGATAATGGATAAGAAGCATAACCAAGAATTAAGACTCATATAATTATATCAGTGTGACAACAAGCTATTTCAAAGTAATGTATTTTGGATTCTATTAATGCAGAAGGCCTCCATGCCCATGTCTGTAAGTGGTAGAGCAACTGAAGATAGTGTAATTTCAGGGACCATCTTCACCTGAGAGATTTATCTTAATCTGGTGGATTATTTTATAAGAAACAAAAAAATTTATCTACCAGTGTGATGATGTTATGATCACCAGGGTTGATCATAAAATAGACACAGAAGAACATCTTGCTTACTTAACCAAGAGACTGCTCTGGAGGGCAAACTCCAAAAGACACAGAAAAACAATGGGAACAGGATCAAGGTGTACTGGCCAAAGTCTCAGGTTGTTCTTGATTTGTTTCAGTGTTTGCACACATTGAAAGATTTCTGTCTCCCTTGAAGAAGCATGGTGGGAGGATTTAGAATATATTCAATTGTGCCATCTAGCTGTCACCTCCATCTTTGCTCTTGTTGGGTTGGTACTAATACTTAGCTGGCAGAATCAAACTTGGCATGTCACATTATTTGTCATTTGTCAGTAGTCACTTTCTCTCCCACTTGCTTGAGGCAGAAAAATTTTCTAATATCTGACTAATAAATGGTGAAATGCACTGGTGAAATTCAGTGGAGGTGGTTGATAAATAAATGCACTGCAAGGACTTATGGTTGTCTGTCATGCTTTTAATATAACAGAGTATTCACAAACAAAATCCCTACAAATAATTATAAAAAATAAAACCTCACCCCAGGAGCATAGTAATTATAGTAATTAGAGTTTCTCAATTATTATCTGGAATTAGAAAACAGCCAGTGCTAATAGTGTTAATAAGCACACAAAAGACCCTCTTTTGTGAAAGGAAGCAAGGTTGACTACAACAGAATGGATGTGACACAAACAGGAATGAAGGTCAGCCGCAGACTGGTAAACAGCCCCAATGCCTGAGCCCACACCTTTGTGATACCCAAACGGCCTCTTCCTAGGTGACATTTCCTTCCCAGGAGCCAGAAGGGCTGTACTTGCATAGGGCAAAAGAAAGAATACAGTGCTGGTTTAGCTTTTCCTTGGTTTGTTTTTCTGGACCTGTGGTTAACATGTTATATAGGTGGCACTTCTCTGGAGAAATGGGGATGACTCTGATTTTTCATGCTTAAAAAGAGTACTGGGTTCCACACGACAGCGAGGAGATTCATACAATGGTCTTCTGACAGAGAGACTATCTCCTTGATGCCAGCTTGCTAAAAAGCATTACTTGTTGTAAGATAAATGGTGTCAGAAAAGGGTTGTTCTTCCTAGGAAAGCCAGTATGGGCACAGCCCTAAGCAGTCGTACGTTCATGTCTTTGGGTTCTCCGGATGTGCAGCATTGGTCAGCATTCAAGAGACATTTCTTGAATAGATTCAAATATGTTTCCTTAACAAATGAAACCCGAAAGTCTTTCTGATGAACCAGATCTTCTTCAGATCTACCTGATGATAATTTGGGTTACTGACAGAGATTAGACATCCAAGAAAAACTGCTTGTCTCAGTTTGAGACAAGTTTAGGAGGAAAATGCTCTGGAATGAATGTCATCTCTAAAGAAGACAGGTTTCAGCACTCCCTCCCCCGCTGATAAGAAAGGAATTTCTTGGATGAAAGTAAAAAAACCTATTTATTTAACAAACAAAGTGCCTGCAGGGCACGGGAAAAAAAGTTAATAACTGTTAAGATGTGAAACCTCCTTGATGCAGAGAAAGTTGGTGGCTTTAGAGTTGTGTCTGTAGCTGGCTCCCGAGGTCCAACGCCGGAATGTGGGGTCCCCGCCAGTCCGCAGTGTCCGATGATCTGATTCTCAGATCACAGCTAAGCCAAACAGTCCCAGGAAAAGCCACAGATGTCACTGGAGAAATGCTATTGTAGTCCCAGAGAAACTTCTTGCCTCAGCTAATAAAAAAAGGAGGTAGCTAAAAGTAAAGAATGTATTCTCTCTGCTGTGCAATCAGAGCCAAGCAACATGGGGGAGGTGAGCTCACACCGAGGTGAGGAATTTCCCCCTTGGCTTCTCTCCCCCCTCTCCTGGACCCAGCTTGAAGCTATGGGACCCATTTCTGGGCATAAAGCAGACGATAGGGGAATATAGTATTATCATAAAATCACCCCAAGACACTGCTAAATAAAACCCTGACCAAAGACATCTTACTGAAAACAGATTGAAAGAAAAAAAAACAAAAACTTCATAGGAAATTTCACCAACATAAAAACTATGTGAAACTTCCAATGGACTTACCACCTACGCTTAGAATGAAAACAGAAATTTTTATCACAAAGCTATTATGAAGTCTGTACTTATACATTTTACAAGTTTTGAGAAACTTCCATGCAGAAGATCCTTCTAATAAACAAAGGTAAACTCAAATTGTATTTAAGATTCAGATCACCCAATACTGTGATCTTGCAGAGATGAAACACAGTCACTTTTCAGCACGCCTCACAAACAGCACATTTGTATTTAGTATAAATGGAAGAACACTCCGTCTAATTGAAACTGCCTCTAAATGTAATAAGCCAAATTACCTACACTGGAATTAATTCAGGATACTGGTGTTAATGCTCCTTAGGAGGTGTGCCAAAGAGTTTGTATGCATACTAAGGTGACTAAAGTTTCATTTTGACTTTTCTACTGAAAGAAAGAAACAACATTTTATAAATAAGAGGGAAAAGGTAATTCTAGTCCCAACCTCTTAAATATATAAACAGTGTCCTTCCCTATTCACAAAAAATTTTTTTCCTAATCATGTTTACCCTCAAAAAATGGAATTTGTGCTTATGATACATAAGCACAAGGTATTATATTCTGTTGTTATACTTTTGGTTTCACTGTAATTCCAGTATCTCTTATTGGATAGAGTACAGTTTATACTTTTACAGAATATCAATGAGATAAACAGAAAAACAATCAAAATTTTAAATTATTCTTAATCTTTCAAGTAAGTGAACCCTTCTAGTCATCAAAATAGATTTCATATTTCTGGATTTTTAACCAGAAATAACAAGTTTACATTACTGCATTATACATCGTAGGGAAGGAACCCTTAGGGAAAAATTGTCTATTGTTCTTCAGGAAAGAGAAGGAAGGACTCTTTGCAATTATTTAAAGAAGATGTGCCCAGATTAGCAATGTGAGCATCATGAAACAGAACATCAAGCTACAGGCATTCAGCACTGTCCCATGTCTCTCAGAGCAGACATGGGTTCAGCTCTCAGTGTTTTGTTGTATTCTCATCTGCAGGAAAAGCTACGTTTCAAAGAATGTTAATCAACACAGATTAATATCTTAATGCTTACTAATCCAATTGAGATAATTCACTTTGAGAAATGAACAAAAGAGGTTTAAGGATACACAAATGCACTGACCCCTTTGTTGGACTAACTGAAGTGCCACCAAGGTGTAGGATGCAACTCTAGGTGCAGTTTGCAAAGAGGGAGGGGTTCAGCTTCTTGAAATGTCAGGGCTAGCAAAATGGCTTCCTAACTGCAAGTCTCCTCACCTCAGCAGTCTTGAAATTATCTCTCAGTCTGTCTGTGAAGGGAGAAGTATCCTGGAGGCACAGTTTTACTTTACCCAGTAGAGTAACACGTAGATCTGTCTAAGCTAACATCAGATGATCCGGTTTTAGAGCCAGAAGGCAATCCACTAACAAGGTGGTGCTATCTACCCAGCTAATGGCATGATATTGCTCTTGGAATGGAACCATGGTTCAGAGAACAGGCTGTGCTGCTGGATGCAGGCACATCAGGTCCTTGGAACACAGGATATGAGAAATAGACCCATGATTTCACATTTCTGTCAGGAATTAAGACAGACTTCGAGGAGCTCCGGCTAATCCTGTAGCCACCCTCCTCATGTGTTCTGTGCTCAGCCTTTCATCCTCCAGGGCTGTACTGAGGTGCACTAAATTGCCTAAACATAAGCAATGAAACAGAGACAGTCCACATTCCTTTGTTGGAATTGCGCTCTGCAATGGAGACAAGAGCGCAAAGCAACCCAAAGCAACCCTAAAGCAACTCTTCCAGACCAAATCTTCTTTATGGTCAAAGGATGGCCACACCATGGGTTTGGCCTGCCATCTTAATTTCATCTAACCAGTCTGCCAGGTTGATGGCATGCTAACAGAATACCTGGGTCTTAAGAACAAAGGGATCACACTCATTTTGTCAGGTGGAAAGCATTAGTTTCTGGCTGCTGCTGGACATCTCCAGAAAGCCAGCTCTTCTGGGCAGAAGCTGAATGAGAGTGCACCCACCAGGCAACTTAGGGCTGCACTGCTGGGGCAGCTTAGGGCAGCAGAAGGTGGAGAACTATGTCAGCTCTGAGTCGTGCCTGGAAGAAGTTAGACTGAGCTAGTAAAATTCATGGAGACATCTCTCCCCACCCTGGCAGCTGTGAACAACATAAAGATTTCTGGCTGACTTCTCAGAGACCCATTCATCTGATGGTGCCAAACAGTATCTCGAATATTGTATTTCTCAATAGTCTTCCACATCTCTTTTAGAAAACTGTAAAATGAGGTACAAAACTAATAACAGGCTTGTTCAAAAGCAAACAAAAGAAAATTTAAAAAAGGAAGACTGGGTTTTATCTTCTGTCAAAGGTTGTTTTATAAAATGTTCTTATATCATAATACATTTTTTGTTTGAAAAGTATTTAAATAAAAAAACTTTCAATTATTGGATGTTCTTTTACTTGAAGTCAGCCAAATTAAAGTATATGATGTTATCCGAGCTACATCTGTAAAAGCTGTTAAAAATTTTACCAGTGAGCTTGGTTGGCTGTTTCATTTTATAGCCGAGAGGTTTCACTTCAAAATTTATGTCTGACTTATCGTCATTACTTAGTTCAGGATTAATTTTAAATTAGAATGTATAATACTGCTCTTCACTAATGACAATCCATGCAGGGCATAGTCAGTTATATCACCCTCTTGCTAAGAGTATTTCAGAATCAAAGGAAATTGGAAACTTTGAATAATCAGTGTTATTTAAATGGTGCTGCGTGGACTACAAAGTGTATTTCACAGCCAGCTCACATATTAAGTCTGTAATACTACTCCTATTCCAAAATTCTAGGTAAATGAATTACTGTCCTGACTTTCCTACTGCCTTTAGCTACATGTGTCACATTGCCAAATGGTTAAATATATAGCTTCAGAAGTCACAATTCATGTTCATTAGCCATCCACAGCCTACATTATTTGTTATATTTAGAACTAGCAACAACAACTTTCCACGTTCTTTTTTAATTTTAAGTTTCACACATTGGACTATTTTACTGGGGGATGGAACTAGAGAGTGGAAGTAGATAATTCTCTTCTCCAGATTTCTAAAATTATTTGTAAAATAAACATGTTTGAAACAATTGGACAGTGTACCTTGGGATGAATAGATTAAACCAGAGCATTTTCATTATGTCTCTGGCAATCATCCTTTTATCTCATCTTCTGATGAACATCTGTATTTTTTGGCATGTGGTAAGATATAAATGTGGGGTGTATGTGAACAAACTCTCAATTATAATTCTGCTCAGATGAGATTTCAAAATTATGTTTTCTGCTTTGAGGATGATATTTACTGTTATGGTAGCAACTGTGTGGAAAAAAAAAGTCTAGTGCATTTAATATTCAGTTCTGGAATCATGTATCAATTATTTAGTTAAACCTTCTGTTAGTAAGGCTTTTTTTGTAAAACACGTACCAAATGTTTATAAAATGGAAAAGAGATTCGTCAAGTTATGGTAGCTAAAGCTGTGCTAAAAAGAAAAAATGAGCATATGCTACCAGCAGTGTTTCTCATATTTAATGAGTAAAACCATATTCTATTTTGTTGCAATTGTCTTGTCTTGTACAAATAAAGGCCCTGATCCAATACGCCTTTAAAAATGTGATTTTGATTTCCAATAGTTAATCTACTTCTGTCTTTAAGACACCTTTTCATTTATTTGGGTGGTCCTAGAGGAGATGGGAGATGGATCTTTAAGCATTTACATGACTTTTGGTTCATCAGGAGTCCATGGAGTTCTCAGGTCCAGAGCTCAGCACATGCAGAGCATTGCAGAACAAGAGCCAAAAGTAGGGGAAAAGCCTGAATTAAAATAAAGTTGGGTTTAGGGTTTTTTTGCCTGCTAGTAAGTGACTCATCAGTTGGTCTGTGGCTCTGGCTGCAATTCTGGCATGGTTCCCATGGCTTTTACAGCCCCTATTCCACTTGGGAGAGTTTTCAGGAAATTGTGTTGTCATGGATCCTTCTGCTCAGCTCCAGTCTGCTCCGTGCCCAAAATTCCCCTGTGCAGCAGAGTAAGAAATCCCCAGCGGGGCCAAGCTGCATGCGGCACAAAAGGCTATAGCTTCTGTGCAACATCTCCCAGTGCTTCCCTAATTATTCCACTGTATCATCTTAAATAAGGTTTAAAAAAGAATGGAATCAAATCCAGCAGCTGAGGCATAAGAATACAGGGACTGTGGTCTTCTAAATTGGTCTTTCTGAATTGTCTCTAGTTCTTAGCCGTAATCCAGACTGTGTGGACTTAGCAAGTTAGAAACGAGCATGTTTTCCTTCAAGGAAAGAGCAATTTCATTCAGCTGGGGTTGCTTTTTTTCCCCTCCGATTGTTTATTTTGCTTAACTAGAGCTGTTTCAAGGATGGCAGGCGCCCATCAGGAAGGAACAAGGCTAAAGTTAGCAACAGAGACGTGCTGATGAGCAGTGCTGTGCCTGGGATCACTGCTGCAACTCCTCCCTTCCTACATGCATTGGCCCTCTCCATGTGGTTCAGGTTCCACCTATGGAACAGATACATGAACAGACAGGAAAAGGGAATCAGCTCCAGAGAAGGGGTTGTCAGTGGGCTCCAGCCCAGAGGCAGTGTGAATTGTCTTACTCTTCATGAGGAGTCAAAAAATCATCTTAGCCATAGGTAGGAAAACCCTGTTTCAAAGAGTTTCTGGTGATGACTATAAAAGGGTCAGTTTGCTGGCCTGAGGAATTTGAACAATGTGAATTTCTGGATTATTTTAATAACACAGACAAAACAATGAGCATTCAATGTTTTTCACTTAGCTTCCATGAGAGGATTTTTGGAAATGCATCTGAACAAGATCTGAATAAATACCAAGTAGATGCAACAATAGATAGCAGCAGTAGCTACTAAACTGCTTGCAGCAACGTTTAATGCTTTTGAAATGTTTGTTCATTGCTTACAGTGGATAGATTCGCTTTAGAGATGAATATGCATTTGTCAGAGATCCTGTTGTTTAGGCATCCTGAGAATGGCCCTCAGTTTGGTCTTTGGTGGGTGGAAACCTTCTCCTTCCCTCTGGCATCCTGTCAGCTTGCTGGCTCTTGAGCATGGTGGGGGGAGCAGTCTTGCTACCCTTGCCCTGTTCCAGGAGTGCCGAGCACTGTCCAGGGTTCCAGCTCCAAGCCTCTCACCATGGAAGGGAACTCTGGTGTTGCCAGTCGTCCTGAAACCACCCTTAATACCTGATGAAATCTGAAGACGAAAAAGAATTTTTTTAGCCAATACTAATGCAGTTACTAGGTCTGAAGACAAGCATAGAAAAATAAATAAAAACCTGCTTATAAAGCTACCTGAACTTTAGCTCTGCTCTAGGAGCTTTCCATCAGCTGTGTAAGCAGGAACAAGCTGTTAGGATGCTTGTATAATTTTGTGGCTGGGAGCCAGCACTTCTGACCAGACTACTACCCTTTTTCTCTGAAGAGGATCCTGATGTGGGGCTGTGTTTTTCCAGCCCTTCAACTCTATTCTGATTCAAGTTCTATTCCGATTTAAATTTTATCCTGCTAACAAGTCAGAAAAAGGGCCAGAACTACTGACCCTGCTTGGACAACCTTATTGTTTTATCAGCCAATGTCACTAGTGTGATGGGGTGAGACCTCCCATCCATCCAGACAGTAAAGAAGGGTTGTACAGGATTATCAGCCCCATTCTGGAAACAAATGCTTAGGAAAGTATTTTCTTCTTCTTGACAGGACAGGGTTTGACTCTCTGCATAATCCTTTATATACTGAACCTGGAGTTTACATAAATAAATCATTTGAATCATGCATTACAGTTTTCAGTGTATGCTTATACACACATTCATCTGTTTTACCTTTTGCTCAAGATTAGACATGGTAGTAATCCAAACATTTTTGCATGAAAATGTGTTTGAGAAATACTCGTATCAGTTGTGAAGTTGAATTTTTTCTATCAGTTTTCCATTGAATATTTAAAGTGCTTGAGTTTTTTACCCGATTCATTTAAGTGCTTATTTAGGTAAACTAGATTTAAGTGTATTAGAAGATCCATTTTTGATTTTCCCTTTGTTGAGAGAGAGAAACTGTTCCATGAAGCAGATGTATAACAGATGCCACTCCTAGCATGTACAGAACTACTGGATGGTGGCCAGATGCAGTGGTGATAGCATAGCTATTACCATGATAAAGCAGAGTAAGAGAGAGATATAAGTAATGTGTTAGCTTCCCAGCCCACCACTTTCTCCACACAAATGGGAAGGAGGAGAAAATTCTTAAGTCTGTCAGCTATCTTCATCATCATGTACAGTCCTCAAATCATCCACTTTTAAAAAATAGCAGTTTAAGTTGAGCTGAGATGAATCCTACCCGTAATGTTTGGAGTTATCTAGTGAATTAGTAGTTAAGCTATATAGAGTTAGAATAGTTAAAGCCTGGGCATTAAACTCAGCTCTTGACTTCAAGCACTGAGTTTTGCTATTTGACTGCTCATCAGTTCCTTTGGAAAGTTAATCTGAGAAAACAGGTGCTTTTCTAAAAATAGAGATTCATACAATAAATACCTTGAGTTAGAAGGAATCCACAAGGATCATCAAAGACCAGCTCCTGGCCCTGCACAACACCATCCCAAAGAGTCACACCATGTGCCTGAAGGTATTGTCCAAACACTGCTTGAACTCTCAGGCTTGGTGCTGTGACCACTTCCGTGGGGAGCCTGTTCCAGTGCTCAGCCACCCTCTGGGTGAAAAACCTTTTCCTGATATCCATCCTAAACGTCCCCTGACACAGATTCAGGCCATTCCCTCGGTCCTGTCACTGGTCACCAGAGAGAAGAGATAAGTGCCTGCCCCTCCTCTTCCCCTCATGAGGAAGCTGTCGACTGTAATGAGGTCTCCTTCCTGTCTGCAAAACACTTTTATTTTAGAAGGTAAAAAGATATTTTTGAGACAAATCAACAGGTAGCAGTTGGGGAAAAAACTTCTGGTGGTATTTGTCCCTTTGGTCACACTCTGCTTTGGAAAGCACAGGAAATGAACAGTTACCATAACTGAACTGTGCAGGGTATAAATATCCTTTGTGCTCCAAACAAATTTGCCTTACTTCACTAACCACAACACAAAGCTCACCTGCAACTCTGAAAGCTGTCTTAAAAAGAGAGGCGGTAATGTCCCTCAGACACTAAACATTTCCACATGCAGAAAATGTGACCATTTTGTGCATGATTGCATTTTAAATCAGAAATCATTGCACAGAATGCAAAATGGATTCTGTATGAACCTTCTAAAATAAATGAACCTTAATTTCTTTTGTATTTTTTAAAGGTCAAATGCTGCAAATACTGGCCAGATGACACAGAGATATATAAAGACATTAAAGTTACTCTAATAGAAACAGAGCTCCTGGCTGAATATGTGATTCGAACATTTGCTGTAGAAAAGGTAAGTTTCCAAATTCAGTTTTATTAAATACAGTAGTATCTGCCACTTCCATACAGATTCAACAAGGGAAAGTTAAATCTTTTAACTGACATCCTGGGTTTGTAGGTATTTTTGGGTAAACGACTACCGCCCTCTTATGGTAATCCGTGTTTTTCTTTAAATGCAGCCACTTCTCTCTGCTTTTCATCACTGTTGGCCCCTGCCTGAGTTAGAAAAAGTGATGTTCCTTGCCTAGGAGAAATCGAAGCCTCCCTCCCAGCAATCAATTGAGAAACACATTTGTGCTGCTTTCCCATCTTATGTTCCCCACAATCATTTTCTGTCCGTACCAGAGGCTGCATGCAACATTACTCAGAAGTCTCTGGTAGGGAATACTGTTATCTCTTGGGCCAGAGTGTGCCTGGTCTGAAGAGAGACAGCTCTAACAAACTACTGTTCTTCTCAAAGCAATTTCCCTTCTTGGGGAAATTGGAGTCTGTCTTTACATGGAGAGTTCCAATGAGTGTGTTGTATTACTGTTTGTTAGAATAATGCCATGCATTTGTTTGATGCTTTGTAGCTTGTAGAACCTGTAGCTCCCCCAGACAGCTTGCAATATATGGAAAACATACAAATAACAAGTAAGGTACCTACTGAAAGTGAGAACAGGCAGGGTCGGTGAAGTGTACCATGCATTTTGTGTCAATTCAGCAGTTTCATTCAGACTTCATTAAAGGCCTGAAATGTTTTAATTGTATTTCTCAGGATTCATTTGAGTTGTAAAATTCCAAGGAAAGGGCCTCTTTGGAAGACTAGATATTCCTAATGGCACACTGAAATAATGCTCCCTCACCATGAGTAGATTTTCAACTAATTTGCTTAGAAAGCTTCTTTTGATTTCGTTGCAGTACCTGTGATTTATTGGTTCTCTCTAATGCTGAACTAATATTCATTTATGGGTTTGAAGAACATAATATTTAGCATCAAAGAATCCTGCACCAGGTACCTGAAACTGCCAAAAAGACTACCCCACAGGGTGTCTGTACATATGTCCAGAGTAACAAAGGAATTAGGGTTTTTTCTTGTTTTATTCTTCAATCTAATACTTAAATATGCATCCATACAGAAACCTGAGGGTAATGATAATAGAATTACGTGGTTTGAATGAACTGAAATATTGTATCATGTTTACCACTATACATGTTGTATATTGAATTCATTCAAGCCTGTTGTTTCCTTGCATTTAGGTATTTTTAATAAACAGATGAGAAATGTTGGCTCCACTTTGAAGTAGATGAAGCACTGGTTGATTTCTATTCTGCAAATTTTAAGCTCATGCTTTGATGTTAGCTTTTCGCTTCTTAACTGGGACTGAAGAAAAGACCTAGAGGATTTTACAGTTGAACATAACCAAACTGTCTTGAATAAGTGCATTAGAACAGATAGAGATAAAAGGCACTAAACATTTTATTTCTTTTTAAAAATCCCCATCTGAAAAGATTTCATTTAGACACTGCTTTTTAATAGTTGGTAGTTTTTCAGTAAGCCTCTAAAAGAGGTGTCAGTGTAGTTTGAGTTAAGTACATTTGTTTTTACTCTATTTTCCATATTTTTTAACTCTTCCAATGGTACTGGAACGTTAAGTCTGTACATCTCTTGCACCATATTTCTCTCATGTTTATATTTCTGATGTACTGGGACTGATACTTTTCACCTTCTCTAAGTTGAGGTGCATGATGAGGAGAGAACACCCTAACCAAACATGCAGATAATACTAAGTGAAAGGTGGTATTGAAACACTTAATATTGGAGCCTCAGTTCCAAAGGACTTGCAGATTTGGCTAACAGGAACTTTAGTCATTCAACAGGAAAAATGGCAGAGTTCTGTGCCTTAGGTGGCCTAACCCCCTGTGTCAGTACAAGGTGACATCCGGGGACAGCATCTGATATCCAGAATGATTGAAGATTTAGCACATATGAACTGCAAGGGTGGGAATAAAAGAACTGGCCTTGTCCATTGTGATAGAGATGAGGAGGAGGGGTAAGGAAGATCTAATTCTAGCCTTCAGCTACCTCATAGATGTTTAGAAAATCAGAGAAATCAAATACTCCAAGACCTCCAGTCCTTTCTGACCATCCTTTCTGTTTGTTGATGAACATCTCATACCTGCTCCTAAAGTACAATTTAGAAGTTGATTTGTTTGAAGATAAATTGATCACTTAATTTTTTTAAATGGATATTGTGTGGTAGGAGGATAACACTGAGAAAATTGAACCCAAAAGTGCAGTCTGATTTTGAAGACCATTTCCTAGATATGCTTTGCATTGTGTGAATTAAGCAGTTCCTTTGGGTTTCTTCACAGCACAACAGTTAACTCAGATGAGTAAGTCATACATGAATAGTAACATACAGCAGAAGCTTAAGTTTTGGTAGAATTTTTCAACATCCTAGGGTTTAGCAGTGTACACCATTTTCTGTTTGTTTCAGCTGAAAGAAAAAGTGAAAAATACAGTCTCTCCCAGCTGAGCATATGTTTTTATGATTCATGCAGTTGTGTGCTATTTTGGGTTTAGAAACCAGCAGGAAAGCTAGATATAAAAATCATTCATTTGTAGATATAATAAGAAAACTCATTTAAAGTATCCTATATGCAAAACCTTTCCTAAGTAGTTGTTAACAATGACAGACAAAAATGCAGTCAGCCTGACAGACAGCCTTTTCACAACTAAGGCACAGGACATAACCTGATCTGTGTAGCAGACAGGCACATTGCTTTAGAGGGGCAGTTTGTTTTTTGTAAATTGTTTGAAAATCTTGGCTGCATATAGTATGAAGAATTTGTATGGGATACTCACTTCGGTCCTCAGCTTGTATAATCATGGCATTGCTTTTTTCTGTGGGATCTTTGTTTCTTGGAGGGTCAGGGGTGGTTTTTACATGCAACATAAAAGTGTTTGAGACACTGCGTCCACTAAGCAGAGACATCTACAGAGTTGAAGCTCTTGCTTACAGTAGCAAAGAGATGTGTTTGCACATTGTTTTCTCTATTCCTGGGTTTCAATATGCTTTAAAATTGGTTTTTAGGATATAGGGTCATTTCTGTTTAAAGGGTGTGATCTCCTCAGTCCACACCACTGCCTCATATGCTCTTAATCCTTTCCCTTTCCTGCCTTTTTGTGTCAATTTCCAGGGAAGATGAGATATTCCTCTGAGTAGATGCCCTGTCCCCACAGTCCCCCAGCCTGAGCTGTCAGACTCCAACATACACTAAGTCCATTCTAGTCCTGTAGCACTGGCATGTCCAAAATTTCTCCACCACTGAAAATCCCAGACTAATGCATAATAGCAATAAATTAGGAAGCTTATATTACTTATTATTCAAAGAGAATAAAACCTTTTATATGCAAACCATCTCAAGACAGGAAATACATCTTTAAGAAGAAAAGCTGTAAACTACCAGTTATTAATATTGTTGACATTTAGTCCAGCCTAGACATGATATGCCATAATTTTGCTGTTTGCTTATGAACTATGCATGATGGCCTCCAGTCTGTGGATTTCTAATGAGAATAAAATACTGGCAGCTACATTTTTAGAGGGGGAAGGGAAAATAGAAGCAGTAAGAAAATAAAACTTAGCATACACACTTCTAATATCCAAACTGCTCCCCAAAGTCACATAGGAAATTACTTACACAATCAGCTTCTCATTCATACCTGTCTCACCATATCCATGTCCTTGTAGACTGTGGCAAATCACCTGAAGGGTGAGCATGTGGAGAGCTATAAACACAGCCCCTATGATTGGAGGTGCGAAAAGGTTTCTTATTATTCAGCTTTTTCCTTCAGACCAATGAAGGAGACAAATGATAAGGAAAATTATGCTGAAGCTGTGGTTCCCTGAAGTCAGCAGCAAAACCCCTGTGGAGCAATGGGAAAAAAAAAGTCATCTGTGCTCTGTGTTCAGCCTTGCTGCTGACCTGTTCTGTGATCATGGCATGCATCCTAAGGCCACAGTTCGCAAAGCAGCCTAGTACTTAAATACAGAGATGAGCATTTCTCTTGTTGCTAAAAGTTTCTGACCAATCTGGTGCTTACTTACTCAATTTTGTTGGAAGGCTTTGAAACCGGTTGATACCTAACCTTTGAACTTGCTCTCCTACTATGAGGAAGCTCTCCACCAGTCTGTACAGATTGTGTTGGTAGGGGGTGGACGCTTTTCAGCAAGGCTCAGGCTTTTGAAGATTTCAACCCTTGCCTTTTTAACAGAGAGGTGCTCATGAGATTCGGGAAATACGTCAGTTCCACTTCACGGGCTGGCCAGACCACGGTGTCCCATACCATGCCACGGGCCTGCTGGGATTTGTACGGCAGGTCAAATCCAAGAGCCCGCCAAACGCTGGCCCTTTGGTTGTTCACTGCAGGTAGGTAAAACACAAATCTCTCTGTTGTGGTTTGCACTAAACTCAAGACCTACTTTGCTTCTCCTTTACTATGTATTCCCCACATAGGTTGCTGAAGCCACTGGAGCTCTACTCAAAATAACTGTAAACAAGAATACATGTTGGTTTTATATATATATATATAAAACAAATACATACACAATGTATAAATGAGAGTAAAAAATTGAGTCTGAAGTCCTGCAAATGCCTAGCTCAATTTCAGTAATCATCCCCTTGATCAAGTATCCTTGAGATGAATCCTTACACCTTTTATATCTCCAATACACTGCTGCACATTAACTGTGCTCTTCTTCTACTTTAGTGCTGGTGCTGGCAGAACTGGATGCTTCATTGTCATTGACATCATGCTAGATATGGCAGAACGAGAAGGTGTTGTAGACATTTACAATTGCGTGAGAGAGCTTCGGTCCCGGAGAGTTAACATGGTGCAGACTGAGGTATTGCTCATCTACTGGAATACTGCTTTACAAGAGAAGATACTCTTCTAGCCCATAAATATAGAGCTTTGTAGTTGGCACCCTCCAGAAAGTAGTTTATTCAGTCACATGCAGAAAATAATCCCCCCCTAAACCTGAAGCACCCCTGCCCAAACAAGTGCACAGCTGTGCTTCACTGAAGGTTCGCAATATTTCTTAAAAAATAAGGAAAATCAGGAATGTTTCCTCTCTGGGAAGGATTCATTCTGGAGTACATCTTGTTGAGGCTTAGTTTCATGATAGCACCTACAAAACTGCCCAGGGGAATGAGGAAACCAGAAACATTCTGAGTTTTATTATGGAGTGTTACTGCACTTCTCTATTTGTAGTTCGTTTAAGGCAATCTTTCTATATTCATTTCTAAATGAGTGTGATAAAGTTTTTTAAACTGTGGTTGTTCCTTCTGGTCTTGCTTCAGTGCTGGTAAACTGAAGAGAGAAGTAGCAACCATATTAATTGTTCTGGTTTATTTACCAAAATACTAATGCTCTATGCACTCTATGTCAGTAACTATCTATTTTAATTGCTTTACCAGGAACAGTATGTATTCATCCATGATGCTATCCTGGAAGCCTGTCTTTGCGGGGACACATCTATTCCAGCTTCTCAAGTTAGGTCTGCTTACTATGAAATGAATAAACTGGATCCTCAAACAAACTCAAGCCAGATCAAAGAAGAATTTAGGGTAAGTAGTGGCTGGCGTTGCCTAGAAGCCATAGAGTTCAGCCATACCAAAGACTTCTGCTTAAGTGTTTATAGCCATATGAATTTTGTAACAGGTCTAGGAGAGAAAGACTGTAAAAAAGGGAAAAATAACATCACTCATCTCTACTGAGTTATGCTGAATCGTAAAATAATGCAGTGGGGTAGTAGTAAAGTATTCTTTTTGCTGAAGGGAAGTATGTTGATTCCTTCCACTGTCCTTTCTCCAGAAGGCAGGCTACTCTGCAGCTGTCTTTGAGGTTATTTTTCGTAATTTTATGCTTCCAGGATTTCTCTGCTTCCAAACCTGCTGACTGTGATGTGTTTTCATCTCTCTGCATATTGATTCCCACTGAAACTGAATGCTGAGCTGATCTATTCTTCAATATTTTGGGTTGCTTTCACTGCTGTGTTAATTTTTCTGTTGCATTGTTTACTCTCTCTGAAAGACTTTAAATATGGTGACTCCGACGCTGCGCGTAGAAGACTGCAGCATCGCGCTTTTGCCGCGAAACCATGAAAAGAATCGCTGCATGGATGTGCTGCCTCCAGACAGATGCCTGCCTTTCCTCATCACGATAGATGGGGAAAGCAGTAACTACATCAATGCTGCACTGATGGATGTAAGTCTCCACCACATCATTAATAATAAAAAGGCAATAAGCAGCCCTCCAAACTGAGCCATGCTAGAAAATGGAGTCAGCATAAGAAGACTGAAATCCTTCTAGCTTGTTTTGTTTTCCAGAAGCATGGCACAAAATCTTTAAACTCCCAAGTACATTTGGGATCACACATATGTTATGTCACAGCCAAGGTTCCAAAGCCATGCTCAGAGAGCAATTCAGGGAGTTTTGATAAATTAAATATATCTGGATTTCTTCCTAGTGCTTGAATTTTTAACCATCTGGCCTAGGAAAACAAGAGTTACCTATTAAGAGACTGAGGCAGTTAAATAGAATAATAAGGTTTGCAGCAATATTTCAGTTCCCTTTGTTTATAATTTAAATAGTAATTAACAAAAAAAAAATAATTGTCTGTCAACACAAGATAGTACACAAGCCATTACTTCAGCCTTCCCGTTTATTTCTGTTTGAATGAATGGTTCCTCTTCATGTGTGTGTGGAGTTTTTTTCCAAATGCATCTATGGCAATTCTAATCCTTGTAATAGAACAACAGTAAAAAGACACTTAAACTGCCTTTACAGTCTGCAGATATTTATAGCCTATTTTTGACGATTTACAGCTATAGTCATTACGGTTGTCAAACACATAAACAACAAGAAAACAGAGGTTAGTAAGGAAGGAACACATTGTAAATGGCCTTTTTAAAAAGTGAAGCTAGAGTAATAACAGTTTATAGCAGATTTTTTATTTTTTTTTCCTTACAAGTTCTCAAAGCCTATTCCTAAAATAAGCCCAAGTTCAAAACACTCCTGTGAAAATGTAGGAAAATGTATCTTTGTGTTTATCTGTGTAGAGAAACTGAGAACAGAAGTGTAAGTGACTTGTCTAGGTTCTCACAGTAGGTCAATGACATTTCATATTAGAACAGAGCTTCCTTAATCTGCAGTTTGCCACTGTGCCATTACATTGTCTTCTTTCCTGGAGACTTCAGTACTGTTTTGTTCTGTGAGTTAAGTAATGCTCAGAAAGAGCAGTGCCTTAATACTTGCTTTGAAGATGCTTCCCTTCTTCACTATTGAAACAATGGTCTACATACAGAACTGTATGTGGGCAAAAGGCTCCAAGGGAGGAGGTGATGTGGGTTGCTTTCCACCTGAAGCACCTTAGCCAGGCTTCTGCGGCATTCCTGCACTGATGGACAAGAGCAGACATTTGTCCATCCCTCTAAACACTCAATCTCCAAGAAGCAAGATGAAGTGTTTCCCCCTCTCCACTTGGCACCCGTTGATGCAGTTGAGGTGCTGTTGAATCACCTCATGTAAGCCTTCAGAGCTCACTTCAAGAAAAAGGGGTAGCAAGCATAATTTTCCTTATTCAGTATCAGAATGAGTTTGAGAAGTTTTCCCAAAAAAACTTCTGAGGCTTCTAACTGACTGAGTAATGGAGACCCCTTTGGATATCTCTCATCTGCGTGAAAGTTCCAGCAAGACAGGACCGGCAGGATAGAAAGCAGCTGCCTGATGTACCAGCAGCATGATGTACCTGCTGGTTGCAATGTGCTGAAACAAAGAACCAAAGTTTTGTGTGTCCACGTCTGTACCCAAAACACAGTGGATTCATTTTCCCTGGTCTCCTCGGTGACTGTCTCTGAAAGAGTGATCATAGAATCATAGAATATCCTGAGTTGGAAGGAACCCACAAAGATCACAGGGTTAGGGTTGGAAGAGACCTCTGGAGATCGTGTGGTCTGGCCCCCCTGCCAAGGCAGGGTCACCCTCTGCAGGCAACACAGGAACGTGTCCAGGTGGGTTTTGAATGTCTCCAGAGAGGGAGACTCCATGACCTCCCTGGACAGCCTGTTCCAGTGCTCTGCCACCCTCAATGTAAAGAAGTTCTTCCTCACCGTGATGTTGGAACTTCTTGTGTTTTAGCTTATGGCCATTGCTCCTTGTCCTGTCACTGGGCACCACCAAAGAGTCTGGCACCACCCTCTTGGCACCTGCCAAGTCGAAGTCCAAATCCTGGCCCTGCACAGGACAGCCCAGGAATCACACCATGTGCCTGCAGTAGCCAATCTGATTGGATCTCTGTCGTGGCACAAATGCTTCAGTTCAAGGCATGTAGAGACTTCCCCGCCCTCCTTAATGAAGGCCTTGGCACCCCCTCCCATTGACTGCTCCAGTATGGCCACAGTAGCTTTCCAGGCTCAGAACGAGGCAAGTGAAACAACTGTCTTGAGATCCACAAAAGAAAAGTTCCAGAAAACATCTCAGTCAGTGACATACTCTGATATTAAAAGAAACAAAGAGCACTGAAATTTATCCCCTGGGTATCCTCACTGCTGTCAGATAGACCAGAATTTCAACATTATTTCTGAAGAATAACTAGATATTTCCTTTCACAGGCATCATTCAAATTTAGAGCTAAATGCAAACAGCCAAGATTAATCTGTCCATTAACAGCTAAAAACAAACCCGTTGCTCAAAACCTCGTAGGAGTTGCATTGGAAGCAAAAATCTCTGATGATTTTACTCTATGCCTGTGGCACGAAATACATTTTAGAAATATAACATCTGCAGAAGTTATATCCTGCCCAAATACAGTTTATTAACTTTGAAGCATATAAGATCTCAGGAAAGAGCTGAAAACAATATATTAATTATACAGAAAATAGAAATAATGCTTTCAGTCCCGAAGTTTTGGGGCTATGACTGACATTCTGCTAAATGAATTTTTATCTCTTACCATTCTTCTCATCATCTTGTTACTTCTTTTCAGAGCTACAAGCAACCATCAGCTTTTATAGTTACGCAGCATCCCTTACCAAATACTGTCAAAGATTTCTGGAGACTGGTCCTAGATTATCACTGCACTTCAATAGTTATGTTGAATGATGTGGATCCTGCACAAGTAAGTCCAGAAAAATGCTTCATTCAAAAGAGGAGTGCTAGTGCCTCAGCATTTCAGAACAGCTTTAGGATGTAATTAGTTTTGTAAAACAGCATTAAATACTTAGACACTAAAACATTGATTTGTAGCTTGCGGATACACATAGGGAAAGAGGAATAAATCAGACCATCAGCAGCTTCTCCACCAAAATGTTAGTGCACACACACATAAGTGCATGCACCTATAATTTATTCTAAGAGAACACATTTTGGGAAGAGCTGCTAAAACCCCAAAATCATGGCTGTAGAATTCTAACTCAAGTCTGAGACATGCTAATAATGGCCAAAATAATAAACAGAAGCCAACAGCTGTTCATTAGCCTGCCTGAAACAAGTCAATGACCTCAGTCTCCTTACCAGGGAATAGGTGTTCCCAGGGTGAAAAACTGTGTTGTGTGTTGCACAAAATGATGTTGTCATTAGCAAGGAGATAGGAACTAAACTAGGAGAGAGGAACTAAAGATTGGAGACTAAGCATCCTTTGGAAAAGAGGGCAACAAAATGTGTAGAGGAATGTAATTACTTTACAAAAGAGTTGCACATGCTGTACATGTTGGTCAGAAAATTGGAAAACCAAACCTACTGGTTGGCAATTTAATCACTAGGATTAATCACTAAGTGTCCCAGAGCCTGGCTCACAACTGCACGATTCCAAGTTCTTACAAACATCATTTCCTTAATTCCAACAAACTGCACCAGCCCTCTGCTGGAAGAATATAGTGGTAATCTGGATTCTTAATAAGTAAATATTTGTTAATTATTGGTTAAGAGAAATTGTAATTTTTTATAGCAGACTGCATGTCATTTTTATTTTCAAAATGAGCAAGAATCATTTTAGCTTTGCTCGGTATTGCATATACGTAAAAAATGTTTACTCTTCTTTTTAACATGTAGAATTTGTTTTTAAAAAATACTAATCTTCTGTTTGGTCTTTCAACGGAACATGTAGGAATTCCACACACTGTTTTAAAGACTAAATTTCTGATTCTAAGCCCTGTGCTGTCTACAGGGAGGAAAAATAGAAATGAAAGACAAAACTTTTATTCATGAATCTAAGATTATTTTCTGAGTGAATAAGGAAAGACTCAAGGGAGTCAGACTGTTAGGGCCTGCTGAACAGAGTTTTTTTAAATTTGTTGGCTGTGTTTTGAATTTACAATAGGGCATGGCTATTCCAAGCATTTATTAGCCTCACAGGATTTAGCAGCTATTGGGATATGCAGTTAATGCACCTGCCTCTGCAGTATGTTAAACCTTTTACCTCTTAATGCGAGTAACAATCTTTTCATTAGGAATAAATCTCAAAACCCTCAGAGCAAACAGAAGTGGGGAGAGGGCAAAGCTTATTAAAAACACGCATTACATTCAGATTTATTAATAATTACTGTTATCATTATTATTTATGTATATATGAAGTGTTTACAGTTCTGTTTAGATATTACCATTTATGTGGATTGTTATGCTCTATTGGGAAATGAAATTCAACCCTTCACAGTAACTCTGACTTGAAGAGAGTCGCTAGCATCACTTGCATGCAAAATGTGCAGACTTAAATGCTTGTGGTTTCTTTAGAACTTGAAAAGCTTAGCTTCCTAAAACAGCCCCAGCAAACAGCTCTGCTTATTATCATTTAACCATTTTTCAGAGATGTGTTAGAACAGTATTCCTATGTATTTGAAAGATGTGTACTAAACTGTGCACATGTTAAATGATCTGAGCACTGGCATTTGCACCAGTTGTATGCATTGCGTTTTGCTGTCCTGTACACCAGCATATTTCATAGTAACAATTTGTGTAAGATTTAGACAATATTTAGAAAGCAGTTGTCTCAGCAGACCAAATGATAGGGAGGGGTTAAAAAAAATGAAAATATATTTTCCTGCTTGAAATTTCTGGGTTTAACTTGTTAAAGTGATCTCCTGCAAATCAGACCCTGTTTTCTTTTTTAATTGATGTAGTAAATGATTATGTTTTCCTAAAATGTAGTCATCTCTAAACAGCTTTGTTGAGGACTAAGTGTTATAAGAAATGCAAAACAACATCTGGAGTAAATGTGATTTGTCAGCTCAGCTCTGGATCACCAACAGCAATGCAGCAGAATGAAGACCACAGCTGTTTTACTGAATGAAATAAAAAGTTCCAAATATGACATCAATGCTTCTGCAAGCAAACAAAATTTCATGAGTTCATATTTAATTTTGGTGAATGCTTACAAAAGCTACATGCTCAAACTGCTCTAAATATCCGTGGCAAAAAAAAAATCATTAGGATTTTCATGACAAAAAATGGACAGGCAGATTCTAGCTTCAAAAACCTCCTTGCAAAGTGCTGATTTTCTCTTTAAAGTGTTAGCACAGATGATAATTGGTTCCTGGTTTAAGCCATTGTCATATTACTAGACACTAAAACCATGCAAGATAATAGTAATTTTACTTTGTGATCTTTAGATACGTAGAAGTAATGTTTTCGGAGAACTGAAGAAAGCATAATTAATATTTTCAGGTGTCACTAATAAGATGAAATTAAGCAGTTATTGAAAGTTTAAAGCAATGCTGATAATAGCCGATATCATCAGTCACGGGTAAAACATGTGAAAGTTAAATCCTGAGTTTTGAGAATTGATCTACCCTTCATAGTACAAATCACACATTCTAATGCAGCTTGAATTAATAGCAACTATTCAGGGCAGTTGGAGATACCAGGCCTTTGGTCTTTAGCCTCCACACTGTCTCCAAGATATTTGTCAGCCTTTCCCTGTCTTGTCATAGTATATTGTAGAATTAACATTGAGTGTCAGAAGTGTTTTACTCCAGATACCAGACACTGGAAGTACAGCAGCAAGAAACAGCATGTTCAGGTACATGAAAAGGCATTATGAAAGCAGAGTGCTCGAAACCAAACTTGGCACATCATGTATTTTACAAAGATGCTGTGCAAGAATTCCAGTAGTACATGTATCACAAATTAAAATACAGAAAAGTATGCTGAGGCAGCATGAACTCCAAGGTGATCTAACTGTGTTCTTTTTTGTCCATGGTGTTCTATAGCTCTGTCCTCAGTACTGGCCAGAAAATGGAGTGCACCGGCACGGTCCTATTCAGGTGGAGTTTGTGTCGGCTGACTTAGAAGAAGACATCATCAGCCGGATATTCCGAATTTATAATGCAGCCAGAGTAAGGATGCTATTTGCAAAACAGTTTTGTCTCAGTAGATGAGTTGAGTCTACTTAAAGCAAAAAAATGAAAGCTAAACTCACATACAACCACTTTCATTTTTCAGCTTATTTATTTGAAAGCGGTGGTGCAATACTGAGTCACACCACAATCAGTGAGGAAAAAAAAGCCTTCTATGTGTAATATAAGTAAAAAATATTTTAATATGTATCTCAAGTGTGTTAAATGCAAATGAAATAAATGCAGTATTCAGGCTGTATGATAGCCAAAAAATGCTGAAATCAGTGCTGTTTTCAATAGTTTGAAATTAGACATCCTGCATATTTGTATCTGGTGTCATGTGAAAAAAGCTGTGCATCAACACTAGGCATGTTTTCCAGTAGCAGTCCCAGCCATTCAGTGAAGATTCTGTCCCACTAGCCACACTTCATAACATATGTAACCACTTCGGAGGGGCAAGTAGGTTGTCCTTGTATTCAGCTTTTATTCTCCCATGAAGTTGACAGAAGACTAAATGAGGCACATCTTTCAAGCAGAGTGGAAAAAAGATTCCACCAGAGGCCAGGCATCTCGTCCCATCCAGGGAGCCTTTGCAGTGGCCTGGTATCAACAACCAAAAAGCTGCAGCTAGGAATAAGCAGCACTCCCTTCAGGAAAAATCAAGAACTTCCCTGAGACCTGATGGCTGGCAGGACAGGGAAAGACACCAAAAACATGTTAATACCCAAACAGGGAAGCAGACTGTAAAGCTTCAAGGTACTTCTTTAATACAATGAAGGCCTGACGTTTGCAGTAAACGCGGCAATGTAAAAAACACAGCCTCCAGCAGTGTTAGTGTGACCTTCACAGGCACTGGGTCTGGCTGATCTGCTTTGGGAAGAGGGCCATCAGCTGGAAGAAACTGGACAAGAAATCAGTAGATTCCAGATTTTGACATAAAGTACACAAAACCAATTGCAGAACACATCTAATGCTGCACCCAGTTTGGTTTATTCCCATATCGTGTTAATCTTACATCCTCTCTATTAACTCTTACTCTAGAGAATAAAATGTAATGTCAACGTTTCTGCGTGTTGTTCATTTTAAGCATGGCACTAAAATGCCCTCACTTTGCACAGACGTGGCAAACTCTAGACTACAAAACCAGTTTTCATGTGCATGTTTATTATGCCCATCTCAAAGGGCTGTAGTTTTCTGCCACTATCGCTTGTTCTATACTCCTTTTTTATTTTAAATCACCATAAAGCAACTGTTTAGTAACGTTTCACCAGAGGGGTTCTGACTGCTGCAGTAGAACACAATAAAATAAAATGTAGTTAGATATATTTTACAAGCCAGAAACATCTGAGGGTTCCATTTGGGTTTTTTTCATGTTTCCTGCTTCAAAATATCTTGAGAGGTTTTGACCTTTCTTGTAAAAAAAGGACAGAAACACATAAACATTCTTAAAAATACTGAGACTTATATATGAAAACAGTATATAACTGAAGTTGTGTTGCAGCTCTGTCTTTGCTACCAAGTTCCTCCTATCGTATTAATTAATTATTTGCTTGATGATGCAGATGTACTATTGCTATATTTTTAGCCTATTTGTATAGCACTCCGTTTAAAAACTATTGTTCTGATAACTCCACTGGAAATTAAAAGTCGTAAATCCTCAAGGGCAGTTGAAATTACATTAGCAGTTTGTCAGCAATCATCTGCATGAACAGCTTCCCTCACTGATGCATATATCTAAATTATGTGCCAAAAAAATTACTGTTCTTTTCCCTGTTTTTGCATGAATCTCCACAGCCCCAGGATGGCTATAGGATGGTGCAGCAGTTCCAGTTCCTGGGATGGCCCATGTACAGGGACACTCCAGTTTCAAAACGCTCCTTCTTGAAGCTCATCCGCCAGGTGGATAAGTGGCAGGAGGAGTACAACGGGGGAGAGGGACGCACAGTTGTACATTGCTTGTAAGTACTGGAAACAGAAGGGAGAAATAAGGGAATACTGTCACAGAATTTGTGCCAGGCTTTGGAAGATTTGTGACGAGGTGAAGAGGCATCTGTCTAATCTGGAACTGAATAAATAATACAACTGCTCATTTAAAAGCTCTGAATGCCAAAGGAATTGTGTAATTTTAATGTAGATTGATGAGTTTCCCCATCTGTCCTTTCTTAGAGCCCTATGAAAAGATGATGGGTTCGAGTTAGCTCTATTTTATATAAAAATGTCCAGTGACTCTTGCAAATGGGAAAGTTGCATATTTATTCACAGTAAATCAAAAATGTGCCTTCAGAACAATGTACCTTTTATTTCTGCAGACAAGGACCATAGAAATAAGTCGTTTTGGAGGGGTGATTCATTTTCCAGACATAAAGCACAGGAGTAAAAGTGGTGTGATAGACCAGTTACAATGACCCTGTAATTGCCTTACCTTTCTCTAATAATGGTATATATTTTTGTCCTCCTGTGACTTTGTGCTCTGTAGATACAAAAATGCTGCTAGCAAGGATTTTCTTCCTATTTTCTAAGTCCGTGAGAGACTTTTCTCTCTCACAGAAGAGGTAGCAGGGAACGTAAACAACCAAGACACCTGCAACCTTGAAAAGTCTTGGTTATGGTATAGTAGAAAAGTATTTTGACAATGGATGTTTTAGGATTTTAGCCAATCACCCCAAGGGGTGGCTGATCCTTTGTCCAATTAGACTATGAAGAAAAAAGTCTATAAAAGAGTTTGTAAAATAATTAAATCAATCAATCTTGCTGCACAATTCCTGCCTGCTGGATCTTCTCTCCTCCTCCTCCCTACGGCTGCTGGACATGGTGATATACCCTAGGGCCCAGGCCTGTGGTAATATAGCTCCACTTATGGAGACTCACATCCACTCTGCCACCATCCTTCTTTTGAGATGGCTTAATACTTGCACGTGCTGTTTGCCCTCAGAAGTAGCTGATCTTTTGAGGCTGAGTTTTCAGCAGTTGAAGTTGTATTCCTCTTCCTCTAAACGTTTGTTTAAAGATGTTGCCATGATGGAGAAGGGACACGCCAACAGGAAAACTGTGTTCAGAAGTTGGGACTCCATGTTAGAATGATGGAGGAAAATCTAAGAGTATACTGATAATTCCCACTATCACTGACCTTGAACAAGTCATTGCTCTTCAGTTTCCCCATCTGTAGTATGGGGATAATAATACTTTCATCAAAGGAGCATTGTGCAGTGTGATTAATTAATGTTTTGAGATCTTTAGCTGAAAAGACCCTTTTGAAGTGCAAATTACTGTTATCTCTGAGGTGGCTGATGATATTAAATAGTTGTACAACATCACACATGCGTCACTTCCAGGCAGTGAAGAAAGAAAAAGCTCTAATATAATCCTTTTAAATTACTTTATTTTAATTAAAATTCTCAAACAGTCCCACAGTATCAGGCACTGTTTTGGCAGCAGAGAGCATTCTTTTCATAGTGCCTGGATGTGACAGATGTGCAGTGTTGTATCTTCCTTTGAAAATCAACCATTTGCAAAGCTGGTTTGAAAGACCTGCTACCTAACTAGCCTCCACTCTGGTAATTATTAAGGTTTATTATTTTCAGTGAAGCACAGCCTAAAGATTCTGATTAG
The DNA here is from genome assembly GCF_041296385.1 of Aphelocoma coerulescens. Lineage (NCBI taxonomy): Eukaryota > Metazoa > Chordata > Aves > Passeriformes > Corvidae > Aphelocoma > Aphelocoma coerulescens. The sequence continues at coordinate 115,348,179 of NC_091015.1, read as the reverse complement.
AGTAAGTGTAGAAATAATGGAGTTTCCAGAAAAAAAGAGATTTTCTTGAAGATTAAAAATAACCAGGGATAAATTATTATTAAATATTGTATTTGATCATGTATATGAACATTTGTGTGTGGCTTCTTTGTTAGCAATTCACTTCAGGTTCTCATCCTCTGATACTGTGGGTGGAGGGGGAAAGCATCTGCCTTTAAAAGCACACCTTGCCAGGCAGCCAGCCCCTCTTCCTGCTGACAGGAGCTGAGATCATCAGCCAGGGGAGCATGGTAACACCACCCAGTGCCATACCAAGTGTGCAGCCACAGGACTCCCACAAATGAGACTTCTGGTGCTTTTGTGGTTCCTCCGAAATGCCTTTGCATCCAGGAGGAAAGCACCAGGATCCAGAATAAAAGAACTCAAAGATTCACTTGCTCTGTTGCATTTCCAGGCCTGATGCTCACTGCAGCCATGTGTGTTTACAATGCAAAGCAGTGTTTAACTGAAACTAAAAGTATTTTATCCTTATTTTGGCATCCTCTTTGTGCCATCTCCAGTGCACACTGAAGAGTGGTGCAAAACTCAGCCATTCAATTCCCTTCAGGCTGTCAGACTGCTGACTTCTGAATCATAGCTTTGAGACTTTTCAGCGTGCTAATTCCAATTAAAAATCATCTTTTGCCTAGAATTCAGCAGCCCTTGGGGCCAGGAATGTTCTGTGGTTTCTCCCTGCTGGAACTCAAGCCTTCTGGAGCCATCCCTGTTGCTGTACAAACTTGTGACACAGAGTCCATTGTAACTGAGCCATTTTATCACTTTCACTGCAGGAATGGAGGTGGCCGCAGTGGGACATTTTGTGCAATCAGTATTGTTTGTGAAATGCTTCGACATCAGAGGGCTGTTGACGTATTCCATGCTGTGAAGACACTGAGGAATAATAAGCCTAACATGGTGGACCTTCTGGTATGAGCTTTTTAACTGCACCATTAAATAGAAAATGTTCTTTTTCTCAGAAGACTCAGTAAGATTTCCAGGATTTGCAGTGGGAGTTGTTCACAAAGCAAGCAAGTCATTTTCAAAGGGGATAATGAAGTCACTTCACTCGTAAGAGTATTTTTACACTGCTTTCTTCCCAAGGAGACTTTGTCTCTGTTCGTTTGAATTTTTTAAGAGTTTTAAACTTTCAGATGAACATCCTTATTAATTTTCTTTTCTAGCAGGCTGAACTAAGTGGAGAGCAGCCCTTGCATGGTAGAAATAATAGTTATGTAAAATTAAATGCCAGATTTTCAAATTATATATTTTATAAATAGCTTAATCGCCTAATATTTATCAAAGCCATGAATTTCAGTTTGACACACAGAATATTGCATTTAATTATGGTTGCTCTATCTCACAGAAAGATTAAAGAAGTTCAGAAACAAGGGGCCATGTGCAATTATTTTCCTAGAGAGTGTTTTATGAGCTTTTTTCCTAAGTGGAGAAGTGCTGAAGTGCCAGCTGCTATGCCAGAAGAGCTGCAGAACAGCTTAAACCAGCAGGTTCTTACACTCCAGTGCATAGTTTTGTACTTTGAGATGGGTGTAGTGTGATACCCTGTTCTGAAGCCTGGGCTATAAAAGACACCGTTTTACAACATCCTGCTGCAGATGTGGCTGCTTAAGAGGCAGCTGCATTTGATTTAATATCACAGGCAGGACAAAGCAGCATCTGGGCACTTTCAGGGATTGAGCCAATTTTGCAATCTCTGGTTAAACAAGTTGGGGTCACTTCAGCAACTTTTCCATAGCATGCCTGGGGTGAGGCAGAAGACATCTCACTGAGCTGGTCCAACCTCCTGAGTTTTAGGAGAGGACCCCTCAGATGAGCTGAGTGTGACACACTGGAGAATAGGCAGAAGGAGGGAGGCTTTCACATACAGATGAAGGCAAGTAGGAAGGGGTATCCATCTCCCCACCACATGGATGGCTGTGCCTTCTCTGTCCTGTGGGAGAATGGTTCCCACCACATCCCCCATCACAGTGCTCTCTCCTAGCCTGCCTCTGAAGTCCCACACCCTCTCCAAGGCCCAGCTCTGGCCAGATACATGGAAAAAGGCCAGATGTTGTCAGCTGTGCAAAGCAGGGAGGGAGTTCATGAGCAGCACCACAGGGCCGTGAGCCAGCAGTGTGGAACTGTGAGTCTTGTGTCAGTGAGAAACTATCAGACTTCCACAGTGGTGGGAAGGAGCAGCTTGGTTGGCTTCTTTTCCTCTAGTTTATATTCTCAGGAGGAGAATCATCATGCTGAGAACCATACATTTTTATTTCCTAGATATTAAGAAAAATGTCCTACTACTTCATTCACGTAGTACAGTTTGGACAGGGATTTGGCAGGCCTGCTGTTCTCTGTTCTCCTAGAGCTTAAGTCCACAGAACTCACTGATCTCTTACTCATTTATTTTATAGAAATAAAAAGAAAATCACTAATGTAGATGTACAGTCAAAGAAAAAGCTCTCTATAAATTCCCATTTGTGACAGTTCTCCAGATTTGTCAGGCAGTTGTGTCCATTTTTCAGCAGAGAATTTTTTTAATCAAAAAAGCTAAATGTATTATTTTAGATATAAAAGTACCTTTTAGTAAATTGAGAGTGGTGTTGGGAATGCCTGGAAGGCATGGGAAGGCCTTGTAGAGCCTTTTTTTATTAGGAAATTTCAAAGCACTTGTGAAGGAAATTAGTATTGTTTTCCTTATTTTACAGGAAAATTGGGATTTTTCCCATTATCACATGGTGCACTGACTGAGCAGAGTTAGAACAACATCTCTTCAGTCTAGCTCTGCCACCTCATAGGAACAAATATTTGAATTAGGCAGGTTTCAATTTCCATGTAGATTGCTTCATGATAAAAGGGAATTGGGACACTTGAGTTCTTTTCCTGGTCTTGTTACTGACTTCATCCTTTATGACCTTTCTTATATGAACGTGTCTTTGCCTCAGTTTCTCTATCTGAAAAATTAGAACAATAATGTTCATCTACCTTGTAAAATTTTATGGCAAAAAATTAAATGCTCTAAATCATTACATTATTTCACAAAAATACTTTTTGCTTTGTCAATATGTATTGTGCATTTTCTGACTAGATAAAAGGCAGTCTTTACCATCCACTTAGAGATTCATCTCTTAATTACATTGAAACCTTTGGTTTTCCTCCAAGTGTAAAAGTCTGAATGCCACATCCATACAGTATGGAAATGTATGCAATTTTTCAGCCACCATACAAAGGTAGCACATGGTATTGCAAAATCCCTATTACAGAATGCCCAAAGCATTTGGTGATAAATGTTATTGGGCCTACCCACAGGTGTCCTAGAAAATAAATTTAAATATAACCTCTCTGAAGCTAGATAGTCTAAAGAGACTTTTTATTATCCACTATCAAGTGAATAATAAAAATGTCCAAAGGACACCAGTGAGTGAACACAGTAAGAAATAATATATTTCTGCCCTTTAAGACAGGTATTTGGTTTACTGAAAATGACAGTTATTCTGCTGGATCAGTAAATCAGCATAAAGTGAGAATGGAGGAGTAGAAATGGATGAGTGGCTGATCTCTTATTTTGATCTATTATGTAGTTAGAGAATAATTTCCATTTATTTAGAAACATATATGTAATAAAAGCAGAAAAGAAATTTACATAATACTCTGTTCTTTCCTTTCTTCTCTTTTTTAATTCTTTTCTCATTCTGAAGAAGACACAAGCAGTTTAGGGAACCTTGCAGGACTTTAAACCCTCACATACAACTCATTCATCACTTAGGTTATATGTGCACCGAAGACTTGTTTTCTTTTGACATGACAATTCTCAACAAAATAACTTGGAAGTGGTCCATGCTTGTTAATAGCTTTTGATTTTATTAGTAGTATATGGTCTTTTGCCTGTTAAGTGGACTCTCTTCACAGCTAAAATGTGACCCAAAATCACAAGTACAGGCCAAAAAAGTTAATCCTTTAAAATGGTGTTGCTTCAGTGAAAAGAGAATATATCTGAAGATCTTCCTACTCGTGATGTTGGGGAAGGCTTAGTGCTGTCAGCTCGTTAAATCTGTTGTTGTTCCTAAATGACAATATGTGCTTAGTTATCTTTTATTAATTGATTAAAGTCATAAGCAAAAGAGGCATTTCAGTATCAGAAATAGTCATAAAAGTGGCAGGTGTTTCCAAATTGAATTTTCAGAAGCCAGAGCCCTTAGATTCAGGGAACCTGCACCTACTGTTTCTTTCAGCTTTTTTTTTTCATTTAAATATTTGTAGTATTTTTAAGTACTGCGAGTAGCAAGAATGGAAACAGGAGAGGGGTATGGGTGCACATAAAACTGGGAAGACATCAGTGACTGCACCATTCTAAAGTTTCAGAGTGGGCAAAGGTCAGTCAAAAACATCTGTCCTCCCCATTCCACTGAAGATGTGAAAGGGGCCAAGTCATGACCCTTTGTCCCCGAAGATGCAGAGCGGGTTTGCATCCCTCAGGAAGGGGATTTCCCTGGGACTTGCTCTGTTTCCAAGCAGTTGCAAGTAAAACCAGCAGATCTGTGTTTGGAGCACAGGGCTGGCACCTGAAAACTTAGCCTGGTTAACAGGAGAACTGTTACAAGCCTAACTTGAGTGTCACTGTCAATTGCTAAAAATTAATTGGAATTAATCTAATTAATTTAGCTCAGGCTTGATCTCACAAGGCTATTGCAGTCTTGTGGCTTGGGTCTGGGCTGCAGATAGAGGACCAACAGTAAGCAGCTCTTGCCCTGAAATGTAGCAAGTGCATGAATGATATTAACATAAAAGTTGCAATCTGGGAAGTACTAAACACTGGGTCTATTTTAAGATATACATTTCCAGGGAGGAATTTCAATAACTCCAATTCTGATAAAGTGCTACATGAGCACAAAAGTGCTACTTTTGACAGATGACAGAAGGGTTGCAAGTCAATTTGCTTATGTGCAGTCAGTTTTTCTCATACAAGTGTATTAGAGCAGCTAAATACTCATCTAACATGAGCAGTACCATAAGTTACTATGTCTAGAGTCCATTGTCAGGTTAATATAAAGATTTTCTTATCTGAATATAAATTGGATTTGCAAACTGGTTCCCATTGACAACAGCTGATAGTAAATAATTTTAACAGAAGTATTGACCCCCTTAATTAAGTTTCTTCAGTAACTGACTTTGTGGTTTTCTTTTGATTTTTCAGGATCAATACAAATTCTGCTACGAAGTGGCTTTAGAATACTTGAATTCTGGCTGATTGTCTAAACAGCACAGACAAAGCTCCTCCTTTCACCACCACAAACAAAGCAAGTCACTTCATGATGTCTGTGTAAATGAGATGAAGACTTCTCAGTGTTATGCTTATACTGCTTTGTATAATTGGCTCTTTTTAAGAGCCCCAAAAGATGTTTATAAAACTGCTTGCACTGCCCAATTCCCACTCTAAAGCTGCTGCTTGGCACCCCTGTGAGCCTACACCGAACCACGTGGCAGTCCTTGAACACCGTATTCATACTCAGCCATTCATGTGGTGAAGCAGCATAGTCCTCTGGTAAATAAGAGAGCACAATTATATTCTTATGAAGGAATTTGTACTTTTTCTGTTACATTTTGTTGCCTGTGATTCTCAGTTTTTGTCACAGCCTAGTGTACATTTCTGTTCTGTGGAGAATGCTGTCTGGCATTTTGATAATATATGATTTTAGTTGTATTCTAACACGTGCATAATAAACGAATCATATGTAGCTTATCTGAACTAACAGAAAGACATGTACCAAATCATGTTAACTTTGTTGAGTTGTAATTTCTATCCACTTTGTACCATTTCAGAGAGAGAATCTTGATAGAAATGCAGTTAGAAAATGCAAAAGGATGCTCAGATTAATATATCCAAAGGTTTTTCATTTGTTTATATTGTAAATATTTTTTGATTTCATCAAATTATTTATTCATTAAAATGATTTTTTTTGGTGAAGCACAGTGAGCGACAATCATTTTTATTAAGCCCTGGAAATGCTTACTGTATGATAGTGTAAACATTTGTTTACCTTGTATGGATTCTCAGCTCAATAAATAATTACATACATGATAAAATCTTGTTTAATTTAATATCTCTTGGCATCTGAGTGCCTTCAACTAAGCCTCTTTTCAGATTAAATCTAGTAAATACTGAGCTATCTCCAGTGAGTGTTTATTGTGTGATCCAGTGTTGATCCAGCCAATAGCAAGGTCATAGAATCACAGAGTCATAGAATGGTTTGAGTTGGAAGGGACCTTAAAAATCATCTCATTCCAACTCCCCCTGCCATGGGCAGGGACACATTTCACTAGACCAGGTTGCTCCAAGCCCCATCCAACCTGGCCTTGAACACTTCCAGGGATGGGGCATCCACAGCTTCTCTGGGCAACCTGTTCCAGTGCCTTAAAAGTGAAAAATTCTTCCTAATACCTAATCTAAATCAGCTCTTTCTCAGTTTTAATCCATTCCCTCTTGTCCTGTCATTACAACCCCTTGTAAGAAGTCCATCATCTTTCGTGTAGTCTCCCTTCAGGTACTAGAGGGTTGCAATTAGGTCACCCTGAAGCCATCTCTTCTCCAGGCTGAACAAACCCAGTTCTCTCAGCCTTTGCTTGGTGGCCTCCTCTGGGCCTCTGCTCCAGCAGGTCGATGTCCTTCCTGTGCTGGGGACCCTGGAGCTGGATGCAGCTCACCAGAGTGGAGCAAGATGTGCTGTGCCAGTATATGAAAGAGGTGAATTGTATGCTTAAAAATGCACTTGCACAAATGCAGAACCTGAAAGATGCCCTGCTCTGAAGAAGAGATGGTGTTGTGCTGGCAGTACTCTGTCTTGTCACAGCAACCCTGTGCAGCCCTGGGCATTCTCTGCCATTCCCTCTGGGCCTGCTGCTGTGGAAGGGGTGATGGTGCACTTGTTCTTGAGATGCATGACTGCTATGAGGGGCATGTAATTCCTTCTGTTAAAGATGTTAAAGATACCGATACTAGAATGGCTGGTGGGGAAGTTACTAAAAAAAATTGTGAAACTGCTCCGTTACTAGAGCTGTTGTCAGTGCTGTCAGTGGACAGGTTTACACCATTAAAGCTTCTGAAAATGGCTTCTAACCTTCGATGGTGTTTGGGTGGTTCCCCTTTCTACAAAGCACTGACCAATGTCTGGGTATGCTGGGAGTTGCCTTTGTTGCAGCAACAAAGCAGCAGAAAGGGGGAATGAGAGCACTTTGCTGAGCCATCTGCTGGAACTGCAGAACATTTTTTCACCCAGAAGACATTGCAGGCAGAGCAACTGCTCAATACTGAAGCCTTCCAAAGCTTTATGGGAAACCCAATTCAAGGATGTGGCCGACTGCACAGTATTTCAGCTCTTAAATGATCCTGCCATCTGGAATGGGGGCAGTATCTATATAAATGTATCAGTCAACCTGTTTTGAGAACCTCTAAATCTAACAGATCTAGCTTGGACAGAATGACTCACAGCTTGTCAACTCCCAGTTCAAAATCACTCTAAAATTCAGATCTGAGCACATGAAGATAGGTTTCCTCTGCATCTGGAAAGCATCTCTTTTAAAGTGTAACTGGCCATTGCTATAAATTGAACAGAGGTACTGAAAAACTGAGGAAATACAGTTCCAGTCCTGAGAAGAATGATGGCCCTTGGATAAACCTTGTAGCACTTCAGCCTGTTGCAGAATGTGCTCTTACTCATTTTAAAACCTTAGTGTTAGGAAACAAAATCCAAACCTCTAACATCATATTCCTCACAACCAGCTTGACAGGCCAGGTATGCCAGCCAAGCATGCTTCTTTGTAATAATTATGGGACCATAAAAAGTTGGGTTCTGTGATCTATCCATTGAAATATGCATGGACACATCCCATGTTACAAAAAGCTTAAGTAAGATATGTGTGCCAAAGGAGCTCTTGGACAGAAGGTGATGCTGGCAATGTGATCCCAAATGTGAAATGCAGCAATAATCATGGATATCTCTCCTGAGGACAGAGATTGCCAGTGTTAGCCAGACATTATTTCAGCTGCTGCACTCATGCAGACATACTTTGCACAGGTAGGCCTTGGAGGCCAGGGGGTGTAAGGAGACAAGGAAGAAAGAGTTCTGCAGTGTTTCTTATTGTTTTACTGATATTAGTTTTTCCCCTAATTCTTCTGACATAGAGTTTATGTTGCAGAGTCTGTCTGATGTTGTTCCAAAAGGCATTCTGCGAACTTCAATGCCATAAAACTGGAGCCAGCCAAAGAAAGCACAGCAAGCAGCTTTGTGTCCTCACTCTCATGCTACAGCTCTCAATCAATGCAAATTGTAGAGAAATCCAGGCTCAGGCAGAACAGTATTTTGCCAAGAAGAAAAAACAGATGAGGACTTCAGATGAAGCTGATCATGTGGTTGGAGCACCTCTCCGATGAGGAAAGGCTGAGAGAGCTGGGGTTGTTCTCTGGAGAAGAGAAGGTTCCAGGGGGACCTCACTGCAGCTTTTCAGAACTTCAGGGTGGTCTACAGGAAAGATGGTGACAGACTTTGTAGCCTGGCCTGTTGCAATACAATGGGGGGTAATGGTTTTAAACTGAAAGAGGGTCAATTTAGATTAGATATAAGGAAGGAATTTTTTCCAATGAGGATAGGAAAACACTGGAACAGGTTTCCCAGAGAGGTGGTAGATGCCCCATTCCTGGAAACATTCAAGGATGGGATGGATGAGCTTCTGAGCAACTTGTATCTAGTGGAAGGTGTCCCAGCCCATGGCAGCAGGGTTGGACTAGTGCATTCTAACCCACAGCATTCATTCAGGAGTTAGGAACAGAGGAAATGCAAGGAATCAGAAAGGAGAAGGAAGATATGAACATGGGGGACTGATATTCAAGAACTCTGAAAGTTATCTGGAGGGTGCCATTTTAGAGGAGACAACAGAGAGAAAACAGCAGTGACAGCCATTTTAAGTGTTCATAATCCAACCTCCCTTTTCGGAAGAAAGTTGCATAAATGCAAGCCCAGTAAAACTGCAGAAGTTTGAGAGACATCAGTCCTAGTCTGGAACAGAGGGAGGGATATTTTCTTCAATGCCCAGTATATAAGAGGTATAGAAATGAATAAAGAGGTACTTTAAATGTTTTGCCATCTGTATCACCAAACTCATCATCTCTTCAGGACTTGAGTTAGGTGATTTTTGCTAAACTATTCTGAAAGAGCAGCAGTGGGGATTGTGAGAGAGGTGATGGCATGCAGGGAATCTTTATAACAGCAATGCTTCTGACAGCTTCCTGGGCTTCTTTATCAGCAAAATGAGTCTGTCCCTGGCAGGATACCATCATGGAGTACTAACAGCTTAAGGTCTACAACTAGTAAGATGAAAAAATAAAATATAGGAAAACTTACCCAGCTCTACGTAGTGTGTTTCCAGAAGTTGTCTGTGCCACAGACTTGATGTGAAGGTGCAATGCAGTATCAAGACTGTCTTCATTCAGGGTTTCTCCTTTATCTGCTTCTGGCTCATCTTTAATAATCTCTGAAATGTTTTCTTTTTACTTCACTGTATGTGGGTGTGTCCCCAGATCCAACTGCTTACTGTATGTGCCCCTTCGCAGTTCTTTAGTAACATGCAGCAAAGACACAAACAGACTTTTGTTCTTTGAGGTGTGACAATGGAGATAAATTGACACTTCCAGCAACAGCTGTTCCAAGGTCTTCCTTTGGGAAGGCCTGGAGAAACAGTAATGGCAGTGGCAAACCTAAAGCTTTTGGCATTACTCACTCCAACACTGAGCAGGATCATCTGCTGAGTCTCCTTTCGTGGTTAAGTCTTGTCTCTTCTCCCCCCACCCCCTCCCCCATATCAAGGATGCCTAAAGGAAAGTAAGTGAATTTAAAGTTTACTTGAGGTTTTACAGCCTCATTAGTTTTCTGATTCAAAAGTTACTGGGTTGCTCTGCCTCCCAAAGTAGCTTCTTAAAGCACTTGTGCATCAGCCTTCAGAGGCAGCAAGTTATATAGGCAGATCACTGTAACAGAATGATTCACCATATCATTTTAGATTTATTGTTGGCTTTACACTTGGAGCCTTGATCTACAAAATTTTAGCATCCCATATCTCATGCCAGACACAGGGCTTTATTAAAAGAAAAATTAAATCAGGAATAGAAAAAAATATACAGTTTAGGCCTGTTGTGTGATGCTTGTTAGGGAAGAGTGACCACTCAGTTTTGGGGCACCAGTATCAGTAAAACCCAACAGACATGTGAAAAAGAATGCTGTTTCTAATGGAGCTCATCTTTTTTGGTTGTTTTTTGTAGCTTTGTCTATATGGTGAAATTACAAACTGATGGGTGCATTTGCATTGCCTCAGCCATTCACATGCTCTGCCTGGGGGAGCTTTCCATACACCACTGGCATGAGGCAGTTTGTTCTGCACACCCCTGCTCAGCAAACCAGCATTCCCCTTTAGCATCCTAGCCCACTGTAATGGGAAAACCCTTCCGAAGCCTTGTAAACCCTTTGCAAACTGCAATAAACAGCAGCAGCAAAATGCGTTCTTCACTCCTGCTGCTATTTCTAAGCAGACTTCTCTGTGGAAGGCTGAAAAGGCAGCTCCTGCCCTGGTTATTTCTCCAGACTCACCTGATCTGCTTCAAGCCTGAAAGCCACTTCCTGCTGCCCACAACTCCTCCAGTCTGTCTCTCCAACTCTTCACACAGTCTCGGGGCAAGGCTGTCACATCTCCACCTGCAGGGGCCCTCCTGGAAGATGCAGTGCCCTCTTGGTGCTCCCTCTTCCCTTCCAGTCCTGTCACCACAGCATGTGCTGCTCTTTCTCAGTAATATGACTTGAGAAAGGTGTAAGGAAGATTTGAGGCTGGAAGGGGTTGGGGTCTACGAACACTCTACCATGATTTTTTTTTTTTTAATATTGCAGTTAGGATTCAATGTACAAAGGCACAGAGAAGGTGGGCCTTGGATATGAAGAGTGAGAATGATACTTGCTGTAGCTTGTCTGAGGGAATATGTCAGGGGAGATTAACATCTCATGTTCAGTGACGGTCTTTCCAAGCAATGATATTTTTACTTCTGAAACTCTTGTAATGATGTGTTTTTAGTAGCAGCTAGAAGATTTTTAATTGTATCTCTACAGTTGTGATATTTCTAGCAATTGAGTTTTTTTGTGATGATGTGCTCGGAGGTCACAATTAAAGCCTAAGTATCTTTCATGCTAGACATACATTAATACTGCTGCCAGGCCTGAGTAAATGCAATCAGAACTCCCAGTCCTACAAACACTGATATTAATATCCTCTTGTCTAGTCCAACGTACACAAAAAAATCAATCTGATGCTCATGCACATTATGCATATATGAGTTCATCAGTCCTTGTGCATGTCCTGTCATGATGCTATATTGAGTCTGGCTGGGATGAAGTTCATTTTCTTTGTAGCAGTCCATATGGTGCAGTGTTTTGTATTTGTGATAAAACAGTGTTGGCAGCACACCAATATTTTAGCTACTGCTGATCAGTGTTTGCACAGCATCAAGACCTTCTCTGGTTCTCACTCTGCCCCAGCAAGCAGCCTGGTGGTGGTGAAAACCAGACAGAGTGGGAGGGAACACAGCTGGGACAGATGAGCTCCACTGACCAAAGACAGGGTGTCCCATACCACACACATTATCACACTCAGCAACAAGATGGGGATGGACAAGGAGGAAGCAGTTTCTGGGAGACTGGCTGGGCATTGGTCTGTCTGTGGGAGGTTGTGGGTGAATGCTTTTGCATTAATTGTTTGGGGTCTTTTTTTCCCCTTTCTTCTTCCAATTTTCTTCACTTATTAAACCCCCTTTATATCGACCCACATGTAACCATGCTTTTGCTCTTGCTGTTCTCTGGAAGGACTGTGCAAGTGGCTAAGTGGAGACTTAGCTGTTGGCTGGTGTCCATCCACCACAGCACATAAAGGTTTGTAGGACTAAGGTCTACAGACACCAGTCAACAATATGCCTCAACAAAAAACTTTAAATAGGAACTTACTTGTCCTAAAATGAATAGGGTTGCTTAGGTGCTCAAAATTAAGCACAGTGTATGTCATTAAGAGCACATTTTTTAAATTAACCTAAAAAGACAGAGCAGATTGGCCCACTCATTCGAAGTGGTAAAACTATGGAATTTAATTGTGTGTGGCAGAAAATTTGTGGCAGACGTTTGGCCCTCTCTATCTGTACAGTATTCAGTCCATTTTAAGCGATGTCTATAACCAGCACTTACTACAACAAAAAATCCTCTGCTAGTCCTTTTGGTATGCCATGAGTGAATAAGTGCAGCAGAGCCCTTCCTGAGAGCTTCCAAGCCTGCACAACAGTAGATGCTGTACAAGGAGGTGGCATTTGCCCCTGATGAGTTGCTCCCCCAGACACTATTAACTTCAGGTAACTCAGAAGGCAGAGCACCATGCTGGATCACATACTTAACCCTCCTTTCACACATGAGGTTAGTATGACAGCCTCTGAAGAGACACTGATATCTATGCAATCTTGTTACTCTCTGTATTTGTAACCCTTAGAAGTTGAGCTGAAGGCCTAGAGAACTAACCTGCTGTTGTGTCCCCTTGAAATTCTGATTTATATTTCTGTAACAATCAGCCTGTAATATAAACCTTTTGGGGATGAGAAGTCTTGAGAGTGAAATATAGTTACTGCCTTGCCACATGAGAAGTGGGATGACATTTTATGTTGGTCCTTGAAGACTTCATTATCTCTGTGTGCTCCAGTCTGCACAGTTTGGTGGGAACGCCTGGCAAACTCTTGCACGCACAGGAGTAAGGCAAGTGACCTTTGTTGGCCATGCACAGGAATTTAATCAGTGTTACACACCACATAAACAAAAATGTAGCTTTGCTGTTACAGAGATCAGCACAGATTCAGCCACACTGAATTGCAGCCATGGATTGCAGCCCCATGTTTTGGAATGATTACAGTCTACATCTGAAAACCAGCTTTCAAGCAAACCCATAGAGACAGCACTGTTAAAAAACCATCTGCCAATGGTTTGCAATGCTTTTGCTTCATTTTATTCAGGTTGGGTTTTTTTCTTGGTAGGATGTGAGCAAAATACAAGCTATCACCCAGACTAGATACTTTTCCCATCCCGGTTCTTCAAGCCTGACTGTACCAACCTTTGTCGAGATCTAGCAAGAAAATAGCACATGCACAAATGTGTATCTCTTTCAATGACAATCAGTGAAGGAAATGCAACATCAGTCTGTCTTCTGTCTTCTTTAGACATCCTTGTGTGCAGCTACAGCTCAGTCTGACAGCCAGAAGGGCCCAGCAATGAGTGCTGCTGTAATTGATTTGAATAAAAGCTTTTGATTTATTAAATAAAAGGTTTTGATAAATTAAACTGTACTGTCTTTCTATCAGATGGCAAAGCCTGCTGGTCAAATAAAGCTTCTCTCTCTTGTTGGCACTCCTCCCTTCCCGTTGCAAACCTTCCCTCTTGCCAAATCGCTCTGACCCACATTCTGGATATCTGACAATGCTTGAGGACCAGTCTGTGGTCATCCTGTGTCTGGTTTGACAGGCAGCTTTGCCAAGCCCATGTCCTCCAGTGAAGGCTCTCATTCCTGCTGGCAGCATTGCTCTCCTGTCTGCCATCCCACCATGTCTGTCAGCAGCGCAGCTGGGGGCAGGGCATCATCTGCTGAAGGTACGCAGAGTTTTATCACTTTGGGTGGTGTTTACCTTCCATGTTTTTAAATAGAGCATTACCAAGACCTCTGCTGAGAATGCTCTCTTGCAATATTTGTACTTGTTGCGTGAGATTTCCTTTAGCTGAGACTCTTAGGAAGACTTGGACACCCTTCCGTAACTGGCACTGTTAATACAACTACAAATTCATTTGGTACATTTCTTCTGGACAATGAAGATATAATTTAGTCCAACCTTGAACATAAAACTACTAAATACTTCTTGTTAGCAAGCAGTCAGAACAACACTTCAGTGTAATTTTCAGTATCAGCTGTGTCAAATGTACCAAGGTTACGGTGGTTTTACATTCTAGAGGTGCTTGGGCAAGAGCAGTGTCTTCCCTTTAAATCTGATAAATGGCTACATGATTTGGCACTGGATTATTCAAGCAGACAAATTAACTTCAAATATTAATACATTCAGCAGCCAGTCAGACAAATTGCTTGTTCTAAAAGCGCCAGAGTGGTCATGGGGGGATTTTCTTTCTGCTGTCAGGAAACCTAACCTTCAGAGCAGTGCTCAGCCAGGCCAGCAAGCCCATCAATCAGCTAATAAAATTGGCAGCAGTTAAACACATCTTCAGTTCTCTCTGGAAAGGAGGTAGGAAAGAAAAAAAGCTTGGCCAACTTGGCCAATGTCTACCAGGATTGTCAGAAATCTGTATTTCAAATAAAACACACATGCCAAGGCTCTGACTCATCATGGCCATCTGAGGACCCTGCTAGGAGCCTGACTACCCCAATTTTTTTTTTCCATGGCCGTGGGGTGAGTAATCTTGAAGAGGTCCATCTGGCTCCACAAACTGACAAAGATGGTGTACCTGTAAGAAGGGCTGCCATCACCTCGCTTCTCCTCTTGCATATTTTACACCTAAATCCTTTCAGAAAGGACAACCATGCTGTTTAAAGTAACATGGTAGATGATAATATAACATAAACAATTGAGGAAATTGAGTTTATATATATATTTATTTATTTTATATAAATTATAGCAGGAGAGTTTAAAATTTAAATGCTCTCATAAATTAGTGAGAATGAAAAATCCCTAGGTGACTTTAACTCTTTCCAGTTTTCAAGCATTTGCATTTATGGATTTTGTGAAGAGCAATGTTCTCTTAAAACTGATCATAACTGAACTGTATATGGATTCAGAAGCCAGTCTGTCAGCTAACTTATCTCTAGATAAAAAAAACTGAAAGGAAGAAACGCATTACGACACATGACATGATACTTGCTGTGTGGAATAATTATTGCACTCTTTGTACTCACTTAATTGCCTGGTTGTAGAGCTTCAGAAAACATTTCTAGTATGGGAATATTTGAAGAAAGCCTTTAGGGGTGAAAACAAAAGCTAAGCTGACTGTTGCAACACAACTCAGATAAGATTACAAATATAAATTCTGTGTTCAACAGGCAGAAAATGCATTTACAATTTTATCATTTTGCTCAAGGTTTCCTTAAAATTTATATCTTCATTGACTATAAACATATTTTCTCTATAATATATGGCACTGAACTGAACCAATCAGGAGGTGCTGTTTGTGCTCTGAGCACTAAAGCAATCCCATAAATTATGCAATATATTTTGTCAGTAAACGTATAGATGGGAAAATCATTAACATCACAAATCACACCCTGTTGATGTATATGTTAGCATATTTTTTTATTATAACTCACAGATGTGAAGTTCTAAATACACTTCACACGGTGATGAGGTATCCAACTGATTTGTCTTCCAGAAGACATTTAACACTACTAACCCATGGGGATGGGTTGTTCCTACTGGACTTGGAATTAGTGGCATTGCTGCTCCAGGCCCAGCTGAAGCAAGACACACTCTTCTAACCCATAGGCTGCATTCCCATTGCTGAGAAGGGCCCAGCAATGCCAGCATATCCAAGCCATGGATATGCTTATTACAGACCCTGAGCCTCCTGCATCTGTCCCTACACTGAACAAATATGGTGTTGGGGTTTTTAGTTTAGTCCTAGGTTTTTTTTCTGTTAAAGGAATTTTTTCCCATAGCATGTTGCTAGGAGATAAATGGCCATACTTGAGAGGAGATAGCCATACTTAAGAAAGACAAAAGGGCCCGGCCAGGCTTTTGTTCTCACCTGGCGGGCAGTTCAGTTCGCTCTCAGCGTCTGGAGGGAGAAGGTGCAGAGAGAGGAGCTGCTGGTTCCCGTTTTTTCGGCGTCTTTCCTTTCTGCTGGAAACAACACCGGGGATCCCAAAGCTGCTTTCCCTGCCCTGCTGGAGCGTGGGCTGCGGCCGCCCTACTCCGCTGCTGCTTCGAGCCTTCGCTGCATTGTAGCCGTGCTTACCCTGCCTGCCTGGAGCCCCGGGGGGTTCCCCTTTTGGATACATCTCGTCTGCCACCCGGGATTTGTGTTTGTGCCTGCCGCTCCAGCCTACCAGTCCAGCCTGCTGTTTCCGAGAACCCGGGACCAGCTGCCCACCGGTTTGTGAAGCTCCTTTGTTCCATCCTTCCCCGGGATCCCAGGGCATCAGAGCAGCCGCGTGCTCCCCGAGCTCGCTCCGGAGCGCCCCCTGCAGCCGCGGGGGAACCGTCGCACCTGCCCTGCTCACCGGGAGCCACCAGCGATCCCTGTCGGCTGCGAGCGGAACTGCACCCGAGGGGAAATAGCCTGACAGCCGAGAAGGCTGGGACTGGGTTTGTGTTTGCTGTTACTGTCATAGTTGTTGTTGTTTTGTTTGACTAGTTATATATATATATATATATATATATATATATATATAGTAAAGAACTGTTATTCCTATTTTCCCACATCTCTGCCTAAAGACCCTTGATTTCAAAATTATAATAACTCAGAGGGAAAGGGGTTACATCTGCCACTCCAAGGGAGGCTTCTGCCTTCCTTAGCAGACACCTGTCTTTCAAACCGAGACAGATCTTGGCGCCCAACGTGGGGCCTGAGGGCATTAAGAGAGAGAGGTGAAAAAGGAATAACAGTTCCTGAATAACTTAAGTTTGTGTGTTGGATATAGGAACCTTGGTAGGCAGCACTATGTGGTCTACTTTGCCCTGGTTCGGGTGGCATGTGGCCGTGGCTATATTCTTCCCCTTTGCAGCTCCCTACTTGAATATGGGTCCTCTCACTAAGGCTACCATTGCTGTTATCCAGCTTGTGCTATGGGTCGAGAAGGTGAGGAATTCATGGGTTTTTAACTTCCTCCGGAACGTGGGCACGTGGATAAACGGCTATCACACACTGAGCTCATGTTTTTGGGGTTATGTTAACAATGGTACCTTCTGTGAGGAAATGACACCAGGGGAAGTTTTCCCCCAACCCCTCAACCAGTTATTTGGACCCACCCCATCAATTTTTGAAGGGTTTAGATTCCCTCTGAATACTAACCACCTGCTGCTGGTAGGCCTACTCTATTTAGCATTCAAAGATAAGTTGAGATTGGCTTGGATAACTACCCAGACACCAGCCCCAGAGACTAGAGATCCTGCCCCAGAGCCTGACCCTGCCCCAGAACCTGACATGGCCCCAGAGAGTAGAGTTCCTACCCCAGAGCCTGATCCTGCCCCGGAACCTGACACAGCCCCAGACACTAGAGATCCTACCCCAGAGCCTGATTCAGCCCCAGAGCCTGACACAGCCCCAGACACTAGAGACCCTGCCCCACAGCCTGATACCGCCCAACAGCCCACCTCAGAAATGGACTACCCGAAATGGGTGGGGGTACTGGCGAAAGGGATGCAGGAGATGTGCCAGGAGATGGGCCAGGTGCGCAAGGAGATATGCCAGGAGATGGGCCAGGTGCGCCAGGAGATGGGCCAGGTGCACCAGGGGATATGCCAATTGCTAAGGGAATACACCTCCTCAGCTAGTGAAAAAACCTCTCCCTGCCCCAAAGAGGGTGAGTCCGATGGTGCAGCAGTGGAACCCACAGATGTTACAACCGCCCAGGTTTCAGCTGAACCCCAAGGACAAGTACAGCCAGCAGCAGTGGCCCCTGTGCAAAGGAGGAAGTGTAAGACCAAATCAGTACGACCAGTTAATGATGATGGGGAACCAGGGCCCTCACAACCAGCAGGGGAGCCAGAGCCAGAAATCATCACTGAGTCCCTGTCGTACGACAGTCTCCGTGGTATGCGAGACGACATTGTGCGAAGGGGGCGTGAGCCTTATACCACCTGGCTGCTTCGGGTTTGGGACCTTATGGGCACAAGTGTGCAACTGGATAGTGGTGAGGCAAGGTATCTGGGATCGTTGACCCAGGACCCAGGTGTGAACCAGGTATTTGTGAGGGAGCCAGGACCCCTTTCTCTCTGGGACCGGCTCTTAATGAGTGTGAGAGAAAGGTTCATTCACAAAGAGAGAATGCAGGAGTACCATCATAGAATGCAGTGGAAGACACTTGAGGAAGGGATCCAACAGCTAAGAGAGGTGGCAGTATTAGAGGTACTCTTTGGGAGGGACGGACAGCACGGTAATGACCCCGATAAGGTCAGGTGCACAGGACAGATGATGTGGAACCTGGCAAGACTAGGGCCATCGCAATACACCACCTTCATTGCAACCATTGATGCTGACAATAACCGAGAAACAGTGGGCTCTGTTGCCAACAAGCTCAGGAATTATGACAGTATGGTCAATGGTCCACTGAAAACTCATGTCTCTGCTGTGGTCCAGGACCTCAAAGAGGAGATAAAGGAGATAAGGGAGGAGATGAGGAAGGTCAGTGTGGCACCAGTGCGAGTCACAGGCCCCCAGGTCAGAGCCCGTCGTCCCCCTGCTAGAGAGAGAGGGTACACCCCACGAGCTGAGCTGTGGTTTTTCCTGTGTGAGCATGGGGAAGACATGAGAAGGTGGGATGGGAAACCTACCTCTGTCCTGGCAGCGCGGGTGCGTGAACTCAAGGAGGGAGGCACTAACCGAGGGGGTTCCGCTAAGGTGAAAGTAGCCTCAGCCTCCCGTGACCGAGCTGCCAGGTATTACAGACAGGAGGATGATATGTCAGATCCCCTCGAAGGTACCTCTAGTATGTATGCCCAGGGAAAGAATGATAACCAGGGCTAGAGGGGCCCTGCCTCTAGCCAGGAAGAGGCACGGGAGAACCGGGTTTTCTGGACAGTGTGGATCCGATGGCCTGGCACATCAGAGCCACAAAAATATGATGCATTGGTTGATACTGGGGCACAGTGTACTTTAATGCCATCGGGACATGTGGGGGCAGAACCTGTATCTATTGCTGGGGTGACCGGGGGATCACAGCAGTTGACCCTTTTGGAAGCTGAGGTGAGCCTGACTGGGAAGGAGTGGCAAAAGCATCCGATTGTGACCGGCCCAGAGGCCCCGTGTATTCTGGGCATAGACTTCCTCCGGAATGGCTATTACAAAGACCCAAAGGGACTCAGGTGGGCGTTTGGGATTGCTGCTGTGGAGGCAGAGGGCATTAGGCAGTTGAACACCCTGTCCGGACTGTCTGAGAATCCTTCTGCAGTTGGGCTCCTGAAAGTGGAAGAGCAACGAGTGCCAATTGCCACCTCGACAGTGCACCGCCGGCAGTATCGGACGAATCGAGATGCTGTGATTCCCATCCACAAGATGATTCGTGAGCTGGAGAGCCAAGGGGTGGTCAGCAAGACCCACTCACCCTTCAACAGCCCCATTTGGCCTGTGCGCAAGTCTGATGGGGAATGGAGATTGACTGTGGACTATCGTGGCTTGAATGAAGTGACTCCACCGCTGAGCGCTGCTGTGCCCGACATGTTGGAGCTCCAGTATGAGCTGGAGTCCAAAGCAGCAAAGTGGTATGCCACTATTGACATTGCCAATGCATTTTTCTCCATTCCTCTGGCAGCAGAGTGCAGGCCTCAGTTTGCTTTCACCTGGAGGGGTGTGCAGTACACCTGGAACCGACTGCCCCAGGGGTGGAAGCACAGTCCCACCATCTGCCATGGACTGATCCAGGCTGCACTGGAAAAGGGTGAGGCCCCAGAACATCTGCAGTACATTGATGACATCATTGTGTGGGGGAACACCGCAACAGAAGTGTTTGAGAAAGGAGAGAGAATAATCCAAATTCTCCTAAAAGCTGGTTTCGCCATCAAGAAGAGCAAAGTCAAGGGGCCTGCCCGAGAGATCCAGTTCCTGGGAGTGAAGTGGCAAGATGGACGGCGTCAGATTCCCACTGAAGTCATCAATAAGATCACTGCGATGTCTCCACCAACCAACAAGAAGGAAACACAAGCTTTCCTAGGCGCCATAGGTTTCTGGAGGATGCACATTCCTGAGTACAGCCAGATTGTGAGTCCTCTTTACCTGGTTACCCGCAAGAAGAACGATTTCCACTGGGGCCCTGAACAGCAGCAAGCCTTTGCCCAGATCAAGCAGGAAATCGCTCACGCCGTAGCCCTTGGCCCAGTCAGGACAGGACCAGAGGTGAAGAACGTGCTCTACTCTGCAGCCGGGAACAATGGTCTGTCCTGGAGCCTCTGGCAGAAGGTGCCTGGTGAGACTCGGGGCCGACCGCTGGGATTCTGGAGCCGAAGCTACAGAGGGTCCGAAGCCAACTACACTCCCACAGAGAAAGAAATCTTGGCAGCCTATGAAGGAGTCCAAGCTGCCTCAGAGGTAATTGGAACTGAGGCACAACTCCTCCTGGCACCCCGACTACCAGTGCTGGGGTGGATGTTCAAAGGAAAGGTTCCCTCCACGCATCACGCCACTGATGCTACTTGGAGCAAATGGATCGCCCTCATCACGCAGCGCGCCCGAATTGGAAACCCAAGTCGCCCTGGGATCTTGGAAATAATTACGAACTGGCCAGAAGGTGAGACTTTTGGGTTATCTTCTGAAGAAGAAGAGGAGCAGGTGACGCGTGCCGAAGAAGCCCCACCATACAACGAGCTACCAGAGAGTGAAAGACAATATGCCCTCTTCACTGATGGTTCCTGCCGAATTGTAGGCGCTAGCCGGAAATGGAAAGCCGCTGTATGGAGCCCCACACGACAAGTTGCACAGGCTACAGAAGGAGAAGGTGGATCGAGCCAATTTGCTGAACTCAAAGCCGTTCAATTAGCTCTGGACATTGCTGAAAGAGAGAAGTGGCCAAAGCTCTACCTTTACACTGATTCATGGATGGTAGCCAATGCTCTGTGGGGTTGGCTGGAAAGGTGGAATAAGGCAAAATGGCAGCGCAGAGGAAAACCAATCTGGGCTGCTGAGGAGTGGAAAGACATTGCCGCTCGAGTAGAGAAGCTATCTGTGAAGGCCCGTCATGTAGATGCTCACATTCCCAAGAGCCGGGCTAATGAAGAACATCGTAATAACAAGCAGGTAGATCAGGCTGCGAAAATAGAGGTGTCCCAGATAGACCTGGATTGGCAACATAAAGGAGAGTTGTTCCTAGCTCGATGGGCCCATGATGCCTCAGGCCATCAGGGCAGAGATGCCACCTATAAGTGGGCACGAGACCGAGGGGTGGATCTGACCATGGACAGTATCTCCCAGGTCATCCATGACTGTGAGACATGCGCTGCGATCAAGCAGGCCAAGCGGGTGAAGCCCCTGTGGTATGGTGGGCGGTGGTCCAAATACAAGTATGGGGAGGCCTGGCAGGTTGATTACATCACACTGCCTCAAACCCGCCAAGGCAAGCGCCATGTGCTCACAATGGTAGAAGCCACCACAGGATGGCTGAAGACCTACCCTGTGCCTCACGCTACTGCCCGGAACACCATCCTGGGCCTTGAAAAGCAAGTCCTTTGGAGGCATGGTACCCCTGAGAGGATTGAATCTGACAATGGGACTCACTTCAAGAACAGCCTTATAAACACCTGGGCTAGAGAACATGGCATTGAGTGGGTGTACCACATCCCTTACCATGCACCAGCAGCTGGGAAGGTTGAGCGGTGTAATGGACTGCTTAAAACCACCTTGAAGGCACTGGGTGGGGGGAGTTTCAAAAACTGGGAGGTGCATTTAGCAAAAGCCACCTGGTTAGTTAACACCCGAGGCTCCACCAGCCGAGCAGGCCCTGCCCAATCCGAACCCCTACAAACAACAGATGGGGATAAGGTTCCAGTGGTGCACATGAGAGGTATGCTTGGAAAAACTGTTTGGGTAAAGTCTGCCTTGAGCAAAGACAAACCCATCCGTGGGGTTGTTTTTGCTCAGGGACCAGGTTGTACCTGGTGGGTGATGCAAAGGGATGGAGAGACCCGATGCATACCTCAAGGGGACCTTGTTTTAGGGTGAACTACCCATGGCTCTGTACTTGTATCAGTATCAGCATGTACATATGTATATAATTTAGGTGATGCTTGTATTTATATGGTTAAAAAGTTAAGTTTCATGTAACATGTTAGTATGGAAAAAAATTCGGGGTGGATAATGTTGGGGTTTTTAGTTTAGTCCTAGGTTTTTTTTCTGTTAAAGGAATTTTTTCCCATAGCATGTTGCTAGGAGATAAATGGCCATACTTGAGAGGAGATAGCCATACTTAAGAAAGACAAAAGGGCCCGGCCAGGCTTTTGTTCTCACCTGGCGGGCAGTTCAGTTCGCTCTCAGCGTCTGGAGGGAGAAGGTGCAGAGAGAGGAGCTGCTGGTTCCCGTTTTTCGGCGTCTTTCCTTTCTGCTGGAAACAACACCGGGGATCCCAAAGCTGCTTTCCCTGCCCTGCTGGAGCGTGGGCTGCGGCCGCCCTACTCCGCTGCTGCTTCGAGCCTTCGCTGCATTGTAGCCGTGCTTACCCTGCCTGCCTGGAGCCCCGGGGGGTTCCCCTTTTGGATACATCTCGTCTGCCACCCGGGATTTGTGTTTGTACCTGCCGCTCCAGCCTACCAGTCCAGCCTGCTGTTTCCGAGAACCCGGGACCAGCTGCCCACCGGTTTGTGAAGCTCCTTTGTTCCATCCTTCCCCGGGATCCCAGGGCATCAGAGCAGCCGCGTGCTCCCCGAGCTCGCTCCGGAGCGCCCCCTGCAGCCGCGGGGGAACCGTCGCACCTGCCCTGCTCACCGGGAGCCACCAGCGATCCCTGTCGGCTGCGAGCGGAACTGCACCCGAGGGGAAATAGCCTGACAGCCGAGAAGGCTGGGACTGGGTTTGTGTTTGCTGTTACTGTCATAGTTGTTGTTGTTTTGTTTGACTAGTTATATATATATATATATATATATATATAGTAAAGAACTGTTATTCCTATTTTCCCACATCTCTGCCTAAAGACCCTTGATTTCAAAATTATAATAACTCAGAGGGAAAGGGGTTACATCTGCCACTCCAAGGGAGGCTTCTGCCTTCCTTAGCAGACACCTGTCTTTCAAACCGAGACATATGGCTAAAGTCCTTTGGGGAGAGATGTGTGTAACAACTCCAGACTTGGTCTCCACACTTTAATTTGGATGTGAACAGCAAAAATGTAGTCTTCATTTAAACAAAGGATTTTTATATCCCTTAACAGCAGGGATAGAATGTAGGAGATTCTTTATCAGCATTGCATAGGCAATGTGCATATTTAACTGAAGAGTTTATCTTCCCTCAGAAGAGACCACAACAAAACAAACCTCCGTGGATTGTCCTGATTGCACAATATCAAAGAGCAGTGTTGGTGTCTCATATAAGCAGGTAGATCTCTGAGCCTTCACAGCTCTTTTGCTCTTCCCTTGACAGGCTCAGGATCCCACTGGGAGAAGGCTGTCCAGAAGAAATCCACCTTCTGCCCTCTGGCCCCAGGCTGAGCTGCTGGCCTCAGCAAAGCCAACAGCAGAGAGGGAAAGCTGAGCTGTGCTGCACACAGTTGGTGAACTTTGTTTTCCCTTTGGGTGGTTCATGCCATTCACTACTGTCCTTCTTGGCTCCTTCCCTACTTGTTTTCCAAGCAGCTATGTGTATGTTGTACAGAAAGAAGGGCTAGCATCCAAATGAAGCTCGCTCTCTCTCTCTCTGCAAGGTACCACAAATCACCCTCATCTTCTAGCATCTGTTTGTGCTAGACTCTGTGGTGCTACTATTTTTGGGTTAAGTTCTTTAAATGCAGTTATTTTACCCTAAGCACATCCACATACATCTGTATCTATTTTGACACAGATTTTTCACTTATGGAAAAGGTCAAATGCTTATGAGCAGTTTAACTCATTTGTATTGCTTGCTGCCTAGATAACTCTTCACAGATTTGTTCAAAAACCAATTTGTGTGACTTCAAATATTTCTTCAAAAGGAAATTATTTTTTCACTATAGTGTTTTCACTCCACATTCCCTAACCTCAATTTATTCTAGTCCATGAATAAGTCTATTTCTTGTTGAGAAGGAGAACCCACCATTATTCTCCTAACAGGGAGAAGGGTTCAGCTTTAGGAGAAAATCCATTGAAAAATTTCACAGGAAAAGAGAGTACAGGCACCCCATTTTTTCTGCAATTACCAGACCCGGGACTAGCTAACATTTCTGATTTTTCTTCCAGGGAACTTGTGCTAAGCAGCAGTACCACTTTGCTCTTTTACATAAAACCCAGTCTCATCAATATTTTTCCAACAGATTAAATAATTTTCAAGAGAGAAAAATCTCCAAAGCCAGCTTCCATCAGTGAAATGCATTTACAGAAGGAGCTTCTTCACTGATTCCCTCTCTCATGTGTTAAACAGCTTTGGACCTTAAGTCGAGGGACAGGAAGAGAGAGGCCAAAACTACCTAACTTCATAAGGACACTTTCCCTTCCTGCACAGCAGAATGTTTGTAGTTGATGCCAGGCTACTCAGCTGGAACAGCAGCACTAATGTGAGCAATCATGATCCTGTTTGTAAGGACTTCTCAGGGCACCTGACAGCAGCAAAGCTGTTGGCTCCTCAGTGCTGCCCTGCTGCCTCAAGGCACCTGAGCCACAGAGGGCTTTGGTCTGCAAACAGCCAGACCTCAGCAGCCACTCAGCCTCCAGCAGCTGTGGGGATACCCGGTGCAAAACACAGCAGTGTCACACAAGTGTCACACAAGTGTCCCGGGTTAATGACTTTGCCGATGATGCATCCTTCTGGAGAGCTCTCAGTGCTGGCACCCCTGCCCACTGCCATCCGTGCCTCCTCCTGTGCTGCAGGACAAGGGAAAAAGATTCCCCTCTCACACGCAGCCATGCAGGAAACACTCCTGCCTCTCTGAAGGATGACTCTGAATGATAAACGGCATAAGCCAGGAATCTTGGCAAATTAAAAAGTTTAATTTATGATGCTGCATAATTCTAGCTGCTTAGCAGGTGTGACATTACTCGCTTATTTGAAAGCCAAAAGAGGTAAATTAGATGAAAATGTGCTTTGTAGGAGGTTGTTAATCAGAAAGGACTGCTGGCTCCATCAAACTGCAGGTGTTCTCAGCCAGTGGACTGTGCCACCAGCAAAGACCTCCCAACCCCATGGGTTCATGGCTGCCCACAAGGGCTGTTTGCCTTGTTGGTTTTGGCAGCAGCTGAGAGGTCTTTAACAAGGCAGCTTTCCCTCAGAAGGGCTTGGTTCCTATTGCCTTTTCCCCCAGCACAAGAGCTGATCACTGATTCTCAGCAGGAACTGGCACGGCTCCTTGGCTTATTCAGTATCCTACAAATAGCTGCTGAGCAAAGCGATTCTGGGGCAAGAGAGAGAATAACAACAGTCTGGAGCCATTCCCACCCAGCATCAGAGCAAAGTTCATCAGCCAGGAGATTTCTTTGTATCCAAAAAGAATGACATTAATCTGTGTAAGAGGAGAAAATTAGTCTCTCTGTTTGGCAAAGTTTTACTATCACTCATGCTCACTACTTCACTTGCTCAAAGATCTGAAAGCACCTGAGAAAACAAGACACAGAAGGCCCAGGACCTTCAGAATAGAAATTGCTACAACACATATACAGGAATAAAAGGCACTTTCCAGGTCTTCATGTGGTTTCACGCAACAACATTTGGAAGTAAATGCTAATACTAAGAGGGAGGGAGGGAATTAAGTGCTTATAAGCAGTTAGAATAAACTGATGTTGGCTCTCAGTTTTAAGGCATCAAGGGCTCAGGGATCTGTCCTAGGCTATGTCATGGACCCTTGCTGATCCTTCAGCTTGATTGTGCCACTTTCAATTCTCCAGGTTATTACTGAAGAGGCACAGAAACAGCAGTAAAAATTAGTACAGCAAAGCTGTATTTGAAGCCTAGTTTCATCATCAGTGTGCAGACAGGATCTTCCTTTGATATGATATGAAACATTCCTGCACAATCCTTAAAATACCCTTTTTCTGTGCTATGTGCTATGCCAATTTTTCTCTTTTTTTGCAATTCCCATATCTATAGATCTCTGCTGGCTTTTCAGCCTTCCAAGCAGAGCACAGCTGTCAGGCAAAGCAAGCTGTGAGAGAGAACCAAAACCCACAGCCCAGAGGGTCTCCAGCTGGACGCAGTCAGGTGGTCAAGAGGTCTCTCCACTAAGGTCTGTGCTGAACTCATCATGCCACTCCTTCCAGGCACACATTTCAGTCCTGCTGTGTTTCCCTCCCCTTCCTCCGGTGTAAGAGGTGTGATTTGATATTTTATGGGGGATCTGGAGTGTGTGTGTGGAGGTCATGTTGAGTGAATCTGGGGCTGAGGGGAAATTTATCTTTCTACTAATTCCTGCTCATATTTCTAACTTAGTTGAACCTTCTAATTTATTGTCACCTCCACCTTTCATAACAGCTCTCTAATAGGGCATGAAATACCAGTGAAATGAACACCGGATTTTGGAGAGCCCAGAGCAAATATGTCCTTCTGGTTTGTCATTGCCATTTATTTTTTGAACTTTCTTTCCCTCCCCTTATGTCCTTGATTCAATCCATGACAGTTTCTTTGCAGCTGAGATGGCTACCCATTTTTCACACCAGATTTTGTGACACACCATATCAAAAACCTTACTGAAAGCTCAGAACTGCTTAATCAATTTCATTCCCATCATCCATTAATTTCGTAATTCTATCAAAAAATAATCTAGCTTGGGTGGTACAATTTGTTCTTTGTGAACGTGCACAGATTTTTTTCCTTGGGGTTTTCTATCTCCCAGAGATGTATGGAGTTCTTTTCCACTTAGTATTTCATTACTGAACAACAGTCTGATATTAGAATCACCAGAAGATGCACTCTGACAGCCATGGCAGGCAGGAAGAAGCTGCAGGATCCTTCCAGTCATTCCACTGCAGTAGGGTGGGAATCAGTAAGCTAGATTTTAAGACAAGTGACATCCCAAGCGACCCGTAGCACATGGGGAATCTGGTGGTTTCAGTCCTACCATTGTAAGATTCCTTATTGCTGCTTTCCATCCCAATAGCTTTGCATCTACATCCTCCAAATGTTTTTGCTATGTCCTGAAATCCCAGGATCCATTTCACTCCTACAGAGTCTTTGCTTTTAATCCCATAGGGTAGCGTTTAATGTTCCCAAACAGAAAAGGGATTTTTGTATTTTGATCAAATTACCAGCAGACAACGGGTTTTGAGAGAAACATTTTTAAGAGGAATTATTTCTTGTTTCCTCCCACTGAGAAATGGAGTGTACTAGGATAGGATAAACTTGCAAACAAATTAGATATTCTGACACATCTTGGTCAATCAACTTCTCCAGGTTAATCTTCTAGGTGAGAAAAGCACTTTGAAGCCTGATGGGGCAACTAAACAATGAACTGCTCAAAGGCTGTCATTTTCAGCTCATCAGTCAGGAACTTTTTCTGATTACAGGTCTTTAATTTCTCAGCCAGAGCATTAAGCAGGTGGGATGTTTCACTTTCAAGCTTTAACTGGTGTTCACCTGCTGTGATTTCAGGTACTGTCCCTCAGTGCTGACCACTGAGCAACTTAACCTGCAGTGGCTGTTTGTTGAGCATGGACAAAATTTTCTTTTCTTCTGAGAGCCCGCAGAGACGCCAGAGTGGAATTAATAATTTTAAAGCCCAATTTAGAGGGGCTTGAGAGACTTACTGGCCTTATTTCCCTTCCCCATTATTTTTTCACTGAATGGTCTGATAGCCTAATTGCCATATGGTTTGCATTTGCTATATTTTTGCTTTACACAAGCCGTGTCAAGTCTCTGTTAATGTGAATAATCAAGATCTGATTGCATGATGTTGTGGGGGACAGAAAAGTTTGAAAACAAATAGTCTATAACACATACCTTGTTCCCCTCCTTTCCATTCACTTTCTTCTGGTCCCAGTCCAGAATTTTTTTCCTAAATGTTGTTTGGAAGCTGTCAGCTCCAAAAGGCACTAGTGGAGCTTGAGGAGCAGGGAGAAAGGAGAGCTGAAGGAGGGAGGGAGGGGGAGAAGTGAATACATCTTTATCAACTCTTAAAATAACTGAAAGAAGCAGGGCAAAAGGGTAGAGACTTGACTTTAAAAGCTCTGTTAACTTTGTTTTTTCCGAAGGAAATTTTTCTCTACAGCTTATTATTACAAGATCAGAGATGGTTCATGTGTACTGCAGAGGCTGTGGTCACAAAGCACATTCACAACGAAATACAATTTTGATTTCTATCTGCTGTCTCCTTGTCACACAGAGACACTATCAACACCTCCATGCAGAGCATGGACCTCAGCCCAGCAGGACTCCCAGAGAAGTTAACAAATCTCATTTAACCTCCTCAGTCTCTGCTAGGAAGCTGTGATTTCCAGTGTAAATAACAAAATGGCCTATACACACTATTTCTGAAGTCTGAGGACAGTGAGACCACAGAACTGTTTGATGCCTGGCCTGATATTTGCTATGACTTTCTATAAAAGATCCTCATTGGAAAAGAGATTGAGGGCCCTCTTCCTGGGAGCAAGCCATCACACGCAACACCCTTGCTTCTTCCTGCCAGCCAGCTTCTCAAAGCCTGCTTTCTGAAGCTCCTGAACAACACCACTCTGCTTAATTGCACAGCTCATCACACACTGTGACAGCAGGGACTATCTGTCAGTTTCCCCCCTGCTTCCTGAGCACCCCTCCAGTTAGGTTAAGGCATGCCTGAAGGGTCACAGAAGCATCCTCCTGAGCTTTGGGAGGGTCCCCACTGGGACAAAGAACATTTTCAGGCTAGGCTGAACTTACTTTATTTTTTCTTCTGATCCCTCTTTCCCAGGTCATGGCCTCCACTGGGCTTTGAGCCCAAAGACACTTCTTCTCAGGAAGGTGCAGATAGCAATGCCTGGATTTTCCCTTTTTATGTCAGAGTGGCTCAGGGCTTGAAATGATTGGAGGTGATTAGTCTGACCACTAAGGCATTTACTGCAAGCTTGCTAACTGGATCCCATCTGATTTTTGTCAAGAAAAACAAAGCAAACCACCATTTCAATGACTTAGAATGAGGTGCTGATTTATATTTATTTCAGTAGAAAATTTAAGCCTTTATGAAGAGGATAAAGTTCCACTGAGACTGAGTGACAGATCCTAACATAAGAAGATTTAGCATTTTATTCATTTATAAGAGTGTATTTGTATTCACTGTAATGCATGACAATTCCAAATAACCATCTTTTTTTAAAATGTGCTTCCATTGAAATACGTTAACAGAAGCCTGTGTTCAGAAATCCAGTATTTGCAACATATTTTATGCAAATAGCTATCCTTCAAGGTTAATGTCTGTTCTCCAAAGGTGGAGAGAGAGTTCTTACAGTCTTGCTAGAATGAGGCACTGAATCTGCAACCAACAGAAAAAGAGAGGTTAAGTCCTGATTTCACCTTGGCCCAGCTGTGACAATGCATTGACCTCAGTGCTGACAGCCTAACTCAGGCTTAACCAGGTCTGCCAGCTTTAGTGAGTGTTTCCCTCGAAGCTGCACTAACATTATCCAGCCACGTGCTCCAGCTCTGCTCTCTGTTTCCTCCTGCTTTTCTGGTAAGGTGTGCTGTGGTTTATGACTGAGTAAATATAAGGGACAAGTGTGAAAGGTCAAAATCTTTCATCTAGATCTTCAGAGGCAAAGAGCTAATGTACTATAGGAGTAATTGTCTTCCTGGCATTCATATTTATTGTTATTGTTATAAGTAAAGTATGTAATTCGTGCTATTATGTATAAAACTGGAATGTAATCAGACCGGGTAGAGACAGAGATTCAAAATCCCTCCACCAGCCTGGCTAAGAGAAAAATTTCACAACACTAAAAGTTCTCTCACAGTAAGTGAGGATTCCACCTAGGTGGGGTTAGATCTTATCACCGGGACATTTGCACCATGACGACTTGATCACCACACTCTGATATCTACATCGCATCTGATAAGGAATGGGACATTCCGGGAACTAAAAATAACTGTTCCAGGATCCAGAGATGGCCCATCCATCAGCAGAAATAACCCACTCATCACCCAGGATGGACAATTCATCAGACCCAGGAAAGGCTTTGTGCAGCCCAACTCCGGGACAAGAAAACTTCATGAATACGAGAAGAATAGAATTAATTTGGACTCTACCCAAAAACTGTATAAGAAGGGACCAGCCAAAGCAGCAGTCGTGAACTTGGGAGGTCTGGTGCAATAGAGATCAGATCTGTGCGTGTTCACCCAGCTCCGACCCCGGGCTCGGTGCTGCTTTTCTCGATCGTGGCTTTTGAAACCGGAATTTCCGTAGCATAATAAATGTCATTTCTTTATAAATTTTGATTGGGCAATTTTGTTTATCTTATTATTATTATTATTGAGTATTTGTGTTTCAAAACTTCCTCTGCAGTACCTAAAGGGGTTTATGACAGACACTACAGGAAAGCTTAAAATAGGTATTTTAACTATAAGGATGTAAAAAAAAAATAATAGAATCCAGTTGCAGGAAAACAGCTGCATCATCTTTTTCTCTGTGTGTGTGTGTTTTAGATGCTGACTTAGATCTCCAAACTAAATGTCTCCAAAACTTGACCAGAGGATGACATTTCTGTTTTGTGGCAGCTCTTCAGGTTGTGACATTTATTGTTGCCGTTGTGCTTTTTTTCTCTGCACAGGGATAAAAACAACCTGTTTCCATTGTTTGCACAAAACAGAAGCACCGGGTTTCAGTCTCCGACGCCTGCGCCTGTGGCCCCAGCAATGGCAAGGCTGCCATGGGACACAGGGCTCTACTCTCTCACTTTTCAAGCCTTCAGAAAAAGCCTTGCTGACACGGATACCTTCCTGTAAAAAAATCTGACTGGTGAAGCAGCCTGTTTCCTGTATGATAAATGAACAGCACGTACTAACCAGCTCTAATGGGCAGGATATGGGTGAGTGGTTTGAAATTGGTATAAGAATAGGAACAAAGGGAATGGATTGAGGGATAGGAAAAATGCCCATTTGCAGTGCATTTCTTGTCACAAGAATAGAGATGGATTTCTCCAAGCACGATGATATCCCCTCTTGCCCCAGTGGTAGCATTTTTGAAGAGGGTTCTGCCACTGCAGTTTCCAATTCAATGGGATCAGAATGAAAATGACACCAGGCTTATTTAAAATTTGCATCCCAAATATTTTTTCTTTGCATATTTACACTGTTGATTGGCATTAGCATGCTGTCTGGTACCAGATGATAGCACAGACTAAGTTCATCAAAGATAACAAGTAATTCTGAGTAATGACTAAATGGCATTCCTAGATATCTACTCTTAAAAAAGAAAATGAATAGTTCTGGTTGTAATTACCAATTCAGTTTCCATACACTAAGCTAGCATCTATGAATATCGAACTAGGCTCTAA
Source organism: Aphelocoma coerulescens (assembly GCF_041296385.1). Classification (NCBI taxonomy): domain Eukaryota; kingdom Metazoa; phylum Chordata; class Aves; order Passeriformes; family Corvidae; genus Aphelocoma; species Aphelocoma coerulescens. The sequence goes on along the minus strand of NC_091015.1, from coordinate 115,316,774 downwards.
TTGACTATGTTAGCTATGTGTCAGTTTACTTTTCTAATGCAAAAAAAATTTAGTTGTTATCACTAGAACTGTTTGTTAAAGTTGAAAGGAGATAAATCATTAATAGGGATGTCATTTATTCATTATGCTTAAAATATATATCTCCACTTGGATGAATCTAGTCTCTTTTCTCAGCTTATTGACATCACAGATGAAAAGAGCTTCTTTACTGCATTCCTGTTGGAGCTTAAAGCCTTTACAATTGTTTATTGATGAACTAGTATTTTGAAAATCAAGACTGCTGAGGCTTAAGACTGTAGTGACAATTACATGGTGTTTTGTTGCAAAGCTAGCAATTTGCATGGGATTGATGATAGCTTGACATTAAGCAAATAAGTTATTATTATTGTAATTTACTTCAGAATTTTGTAGAAAACACTGCCTTGGTCCATTGCACAGATATCTATGACCATGCTATGGTATCTCCTTCATGTAAAAATTTAACCACTTCAGTACCTTTCACCTTGGCATTTGCAACTGCACAATGCAAACACAGATCTGCTGAGCCCTGTCCGCACTAAGGCATGGGAACAGCTCCTTCCAGGTGACTAGGTCTGCTGCAGATTACTTATCTGTATGAAGGAGTTCATGCACCCAGCTCAGAGGACTAACCCTAGAAGACCTGCTAGGAGTGTATCTGGTAGCATGCAAGCCTGAAAGATATTGTTGCTAGATGAACAGATTTTTCATCCTTTTTTAACATATTTATTGCCACCTGCACTAATAGCTACATTCTCCCTAGAAACCAGCTAAACACATTCATTGTACTGAACACACCTTGATAGACCACTATTTTAAAAGAACATCTGAAAAGCTAGGCACAGCAACAGAGAACCAGGCAAGATGCTCTTCCTGCCATACTCAGTACCAGGTGCAAGGAGCTACTTTAGGACATTCAGACACTGCATATGCCTGTCCTTAAATTTACCAACACAAGAAATATTGTGTGGCAATGTGGCTAAAGCCTGGGAATTTTGAACCTCAGCTCTTACACTGGCAGCTTTTCACTCATGAGGTGTTTACGGTGTACAGTGGAAAACATTTGTTCTTTCTTGAGAGATGAACTTTAGGCTTTGGTGCTACAACCTCACGGCTAATCTCTATCTCTCCTAGGTGGATGAGTGCAAGAGAAAAACCAGGAAGGCACTGCCCACTCCAGTGCTACTCACTCAGGGTCAGCTTGATGCTGATCTGCATCTTCTTGGAACGTGTGCGCTGATGGTTCAATGGTGTGTTGGCAGCCTGACCTTCAGTGTTTCAAATTCTTACTGGAAGTCAACAGTTCTGATGTTGGTGAGGACATAGGGGCACCCTCAATTCCAATGCAGGTCCAGCTGCACAAACACTTGGAAGTTAAATTGTCCAGTCAGTGTATCTCTCGACCAACATCTTTATCAACATGAGCTTTGAATTACATCTTTCAGTTGAAACTGGGCATTTGCTGGTGGCACACTCAGCTTTAATAATGAGAAAATTAAAGTCTCTGGTGTCCTGTCAGTTGTTCAGGAACATAAACTCCCCACATGGAGAGGAAAAAGTTTTGCCTCTTCTAATGCCAGTTAGTGAGTGGTGTGACATCTCAGAGACTGCCAGAGCTAAGAAAATACTGCACACTTTGATAAACCTCATGCACCTACATAATCTAGTATTGTACTGGGGATGGATCTGGATTAGTGATGCAGATCTCACAAGATAAAATAGGGTGGTTGATGCTTTAATTCACCAAGAAGTTATTCACTGCTAAGTCAATAGATTTTTTTTTAATGAAATATTTTTGCAAACAGGTATCTTCCCTTCCAATCCCCACATTGTCTCTGAAAGCAATGACAGCATAGCCATAATTTTCCTTCCTCTTGTTCCCTATTATGACTTTACTTGATGAGTGCATGTTGATGCAATTTCTGTGTTCTGTATGAGCCATTGTTTTGCATTTTATCACTTAAGAATTTCAAGTATTATTACTTGAGTCACAGGATGTAAATTTCACAAGAGAGCAGTGCAACATTTGAACATCACAGATGAAATTTATCTTCTTTTATTTTCATTTGTACTGAGTTTACTCAAATTGCTCACTATTGAGAATGCAGAGTATACTGTTACACATCTATTTCCAAAGCATTGCTATTGTTTTCATTATTAATATTCTATAATTTAATCCTAAAATAAAATTTTAAATGCATTTTTCCTTCATTTAAATCCGCAAAGATTTGTGAATTTTAACCTAGAACAAGATCAAGAGATTTCTTCTGTGTGGTATTTTCCCATTTGACTCCATGGCATACTAACTTCAATGATAATGTGTCCTGTGCATCCCAAAACATCACTTGCCAAAGAGCAATACAGTGGATTGTGTATTCTGACTGGCCAAGTCACTTTCGTCATTTTGAGTTTCAATAAAAAATTGTTAAACAGAAATAAATTAAACTACATAGGTAACACATTTATTATGCTCTTTATCCTTACCCTTTATGTATTAAAAATACATTGTTCTTGTAAATACACAGCAAAAGGCAAAAAAGTCCAGTGATGCTGCACCCTCTGGGGCAGAAGCTGCTGACAGCAGTCAGGTGTGAAAGCTGTGCTAAGCCCAGAGGTGCAGATGAAAGGAGAAGCTGACAAACTCAGCACAATCTGTAGTGCAAAGGGCTGGTGGAGAATGAAGAATCTTGTTGCTCATCTCCATGTCTTCTGAAATATTTTCAGCAGGTACATGGCTATGACAGCTAAGTATATGAAGGGTGGAAGCAGAGGCAGACATCCCAGGAGGAGTGTAGACTCCGACATGTACACGCTGACTTGGAGTTGAGTCTGGCAAGGGAAGTGAAGGATAAGCTCAAAGGGTTCTACATGTTCATAAACACCATGGAAAACATGGCCCCAGTGCTGAACGCATCCAGGGAACTGGTGACATATGATATGGAGAGGCTGAGGTACTGTCCTGGGTTGCAGTGTATTCTATTACCATCCTCATGAGCTGTTGAAATCAGGTGGGGCAGTGTTTCCTTGCCTCCTCCCCCTAGACTATCTTGCTGTTAATGGCCCATCATTGTCCTGCTGCATGACTCAGAGATAACTCCCTCCAGACTATCTTCTGTTAACGAGCCTAATCAACACTTGGCCTCGTGACTCATTACCCCATTGTGAGATGCTCCACCCAGAGGGAGGAACCAAGCACCCCATTGTGGATATAATCTGGGACTCTGAACACCAGAGACAACCCTTTTCACTGGATTTCCAGAGGACAGGAGCTACACAGCCACCACTGTGCTTTCTGAGGAAGAGCAGACCCCTTTACTACAGGATCACCACTTCAGAGGACTGCAGCCACCATTCTACCAGACTGCTACCACCACCCTGCCTAACAGGGACTCAGGTTGTATCTTGACTCTGTCAGTTTGAACCAGTGTTTTACTTTTTTTTCCTTTTCTTTAATTTCCATTAAATTGTTATTCTGACTTGGTGCCTCCCACTGGTTTGTTTTCAAACTAGTACAGGTACTCAGTGCCTTTTTTGCCTAAGTCTCTACAAGGAAAACCATCCTTCAGGAATCCCAGGCACTTAAGACCAGAGGGAAGATCTGGGATCAGGAAGACTTACCCTAGTGGAAGAGGAGCAGTTTAGAGAGCACTAGAACCAAGTGGAAGTACATTACTGCAGGGGCCTGACAGCCTGCACTCATGATGAGGGAGCTGGCTAACATTGCAAGGACATTCTTGATTATCTTTGAACGGTGATAGCAACTGCGAGAGATTACTGAAGACTGAAAGAGAGAAAATTTCACTCCTGTCTTCAAGAAGCCAAGAATAACTATCCAGAGAAATACAGGCCAGTCAATCTCACTTAGTTTCTATGAAGGTATAGGAGAAAATCTTCCTGGAAAGCATTTCCAAATATATGAAGGACAAGAAGGTTATGGGGAGTAGTCAACAAGAATTTACAATGGGAAGAACATGTTAGACCAACTGATATCCTTCTGCAGTGATATGACTACTTTAGTGGACAAGGGGAGAGCAGTGGACACTGTTTACGCTAAATAAAGACTTCAAGATCAAATCCTGTAACATCATCATGGACAAGCTGACAAAATATTGGTCAGAAAATGGACAGTGATGTGGATTAGAAGGTAGCTGAATGACCAGGTCCAGAGCTTTGTGGTCTGTGGGCCTAAATCCAGTTGGAGGCAAATCCCTAGAGGCACAAGTTGTGGGGCTCAGTACTGGGGCCAATACTGTTCAACACCTTCATTAATGACCTTGGCGATGGAGCAGAATGCACGTTCACAGATTATATAAAAGAGAGGAGTGGCTGATACACCAGATGGCTGTGCCACTGTTGAGGGACGTTGACAAAAAACAGGGCAGAGAGGAATCACATGAAGTTCAACAAGGGAAACTACAGAGTCCCACATACAGAGAGGAATAATTCCAGGCAGCAGCACACACTGGGGGGCAAGAAGCTGGAAAGCAGCTTTGCCAAGGAAGACCTTGGATACCTTGTGGATAAGAAGCTGACCCTGAGCAGCAATGCACCCCTGTGGCAATAAAAAGGCCAACGGTGTCCTGGGCTGCATAAGGAGGAGTGTTGCCAGGAGGTAAGTGATTCCTCCTGTGTATTCAGCACTGGTGAGACCACACCTGGCGTGCTGAGTTCACTTCTGGGCTCCCTAGTAAGAGACAGATTTTGACTTTCTAGAGCATGTCCAGCTAAGGGCCACTAAGATGATGAAGGGATGGCGGCATCTCTCACATGAGGAAAGGCTGAGAGAGATGGGATTGCTCAGCCTGGAGAAGTCTCAGGGGTAAATTATCAATTTATGTAAATGTCTTATGGGAAGGAGTGAAAAAGACAGGGCCTGGCTCCTGTTAGTGGTTCCCAGTGACTAGAGAAGAGTCAAAGGACACATTAAACCACATGAAATGCCATCTGAACATGATAAAACACTTTTTTATCATAAAGGTGCCCAAACACTGGATCAGGTCGCCCCAAAAGGTTATGGATGCTCCATCTGTGGAGCAATTCAAGGTCTGACTAAACATGCATGAGCAGTGGGGTTGGACCAGAGGTCACAGAATCATAGAGTGGCTGGGGTTTGAAGGGACCTTAAGTATCATCTAGTTCCAACTCCCCCATCATGGGCAGGGATGTCACTCACGAGATCAGATTTCTCAGGGCCCTATTCAACCTGGCTCTGAACACTTCCAGGGATGGTACCTTCTAACCTCAACCATTCTGTCATTCTGTAACAATGGATGTAATTTGGCTGGTCCATTCTGCAGATTTAGGGATCCTTTTTGGTTTCATTGCCACCTACAATGGGTTGTTTTCATCAGATTAGATTTTTCAAGAGATTGTAACTGGAGGTTTTGCTTCGGATGAAGAGGGTGATCAGGATGATATAAGGGAAGGAATCAGCCATGACTTCCAGTTTAATCCAGCCATTTCAGTGTCTAATACATCATCTCACTTGGTGTCAGTCAACAGACAGAGTCTATCCCATGATTTCACAAGGGCAATCAAACATCATAAAAAATTAGGAGGACTCTGTTTGTATTCTCTGTGACCTTAGCTCACCCCTGTGAAAGATAAGTTATCTGAACAGTAACCAAGGAGCCCAGCTCAGCAACAAGAGTCCTTTATAAGAAACATGGACAGGGTTAGGACTGAGGAATTGCAATGCAGAACTTTCATCACAGTAATTTTGCTGGACTGCTCCACAGGGAGCTGTAGAGAGAGTTAGGAAGTCTCAGACAGTAGACATTCCAGGATCCGTAAGTTTATAAATACTTCCCCTGAACCAAAGTCCCCATTCAGAACACAACTAAACTTTAGGAAAGTCTTAAATCCCATTTTATATGGCTTAGGACCATTTCTTATTAGAGCTAGGAAGACTAGATATAAATCTCTGTCCAAAACAGTAAGCCTCTTATATTTCATTACTAGCACCACAAGCCTCTGTGAAGTGGTCTCTATCAGAACCATAATAACACTGGGTTGTGGCTAAGCTCTCTATCCCAAGTTCAGTCACAGCAAACCCGCTAACACATTAAATCTGTGCCTGTCTTTGATTTATTAGTACTCCCTAAGCCTTTCCACAGTAAGGTATGGATCTGAGGCAGCAGCTAGCAGCTGAGAAGGAAGGTAAAAGATATTCTAGCATCACATCTCTGCTGTGCCTGAGTATGGGAGCACCTCATTTCAGGACACATTATCTGAACAAGCTGCTGAAGATAGTTCAAACTAATCCATTATTTTGCCTTCTGTGAAGTGGATCATGTATAACTCCTGGCTGAGAGCCAGTAACTGTCTACAGGGGATCTTCTGCTCCATCTATGGGAAAATTAAAACAGGTGAATTAAAGATGATTTTTGCCCTAACATAATTCCTAAGTGCTCACACGGGCAATTACTGAATTGCAGCTTCAGCCATGACTAACAGATGAGGACCAGCTAAGGACAGCTTCCAACTTTCTCCTCTCGGTTCCTTGTGTTCTGATCTGCTCAGCAAGATGCTGACCCTGTTTCATCCACTGGGTTGTGAAATTTTCACTTAAGATCTGAGGAGAGTTTGACTGGACTAAACTACTCAGGTTAGACTAGTCTCTTTGCCTTTTAGTTGCCTGGGGCATGAAATATCCCATGCTGGGACTGTCTGCACCTACCCAATGGCTCTCCAAAAACAGACACTGCCTTTAAAAAATCTGAAGTTTGTTTAAGCCTTTGCTACAGGCAGGAAAACTCAGCTTTTTGATGATAAACTATGAGACGAAGGACAAGAATACAAAAGTTTGGTTCTTCCTTTTCAGCAAAGTCAGTGCATGCTTCCTGGGATATGGCCTTTCTCAGTAGTCACTTCTGACTCTACCTGCTTAAGACTATTCCTGCACACAAGTTGCTGTTGATATACATTTGTTTGCTATTCATTCTCCACGTGCATATTTTCTCCCCTCACTTTTGCATACATACAAATTTTGTTTCCAGCAAGCAAGCCGGTCAAATAATAGCTCTGCAAATACTTTTTTTTTTAAACAAATGGAAGTTTGGAACATGTTTATCTTCCTTTCAATAGGATAGCAGGGTACAAAATAGTACTCTGCAAATTAAGAACAAATGCTTCTCTTTTTTTCCCACAAAAATTGGTATAAATTATTTTGAAATTATTGTTTAGCTAAAAATGCCATTGAGTTCTTCTGCTGTTGCACCCAGCAGCTGTGTAACAATTACACTGTTGACTTTTCACAGGTAGCCATGGCTATTTGCTGTTGAACTTTTAAGGGAGTGCTATTATATTCTACTTGCTTCCTGTAAGCAAATAACTACCTGCAAAAAAAAAAAACAGGGATCCATGTGGCATTGTCCGTGTGGTTAAAGTGTTTCTCCTTAGCTCCAACAGCACCACACACAGGTTTGTGCTGGTGAATATGCTCCTACTCAGAGTTCAAGAACTATTTTTAGAACAAGCTCTGGATTTCGTGACTATTTTTGTTGTTAGAGAGCCATCTTGTGGTGCATCTTATTAATAATAAGTAATAAAATTTTAAAAAACCCAGTGTATTACACTTCAGAAATAGTTGTCTATAAAGACTCCGGTGGTTTTGCATCTTCCATGTATCCACTCTTCTCAAAGCTCCTTTTGAAATGGAAATAACCTAATCTCAAACTGCACTTCTGAGTCATAGCAGTATTTGTTAGTGACTGGGGAAAAGAACATATCTCTCTTCCTTAAAAAAAAAAAAAGAAAAAGAAAGAAGAATTAAAGGGGGTTTTAGTGCAAACAAATAGCTACAATTTACAGCACAGTTTTATCCCTTCCTAACACCCAATGTAGTGATCAAAACAGGAGGCAGGTGGTCGAGCTCTATTAATGAGAAATACGATTTTTTGCAGCCATGAGACTTATGAAATATTCTGGAAACCATTTAAATTCAAATAACATTTGTTGTTACTGAAGTTATATTAAAAAAATGATCTTTAAAAATAGCAAAAGTACACAGTGAAATGTCATCCAGGATGCTGACAGATTACACAAGTTTTCCAGCGGCAGGACATTTGACATCCCACTTCAAATTCCTGTTTTCAAATCTACAGTTAACCAAAAAAGATCAACACAATTGACCTAGAGTCAATAAACCAAATCAGAAACATCTTTGAATTTTGGCAGATTTCTCCTTCCATAAGATGCAAATCCTTGCACACTGCTACATAACAAAATAATGCAGCATCCAAAATGTCACTGAGCTTTCACAGAAACAGTGTTTAGAGGAAAAGCAAAAAAAAATCCTTTGATAAAACAGAATGCCTCTATGCATTGAAAATTCCCCCCCACAGCTTTGAATGAGACCCTAGCATTTTTTCCTGTATATATAAAACTGTTCTCTTGTCCATTAATAAGCTGTAATTATCTATTGTCCTTTCATTGAAAGGAAAAAAGCACCATGTAGCCAAAGATCATTAGTGGTCCACCCTCTGCTATCAGTGAAGTCAGTGAAAATGAAAAGGTAATTATAGAGGGACTTTAGAGTAGTATATAATGATTAACATCTTTTCTAAAATAATTCAGGTTTAACTTTTAAAAAACCCCCACAGTATTATGCAATTGCTTCTGCAGGACATATTTGGTTAATCTCCTTTGCTCATCTTGTCTGGTATTTGTTCCAGGCAGCCAATATGCTTTCATTAAAAAAAAAGTTGCAGGATATGGACCACTTAAAAATCAACTGGGGGAGGAAAAGCCCAAGGAAAAAGAACCAATGATAAGGTTAACCCTGAAGAACAGAATACTCTGTACTAGATTAGAATATTTCCTTTGGAAGGGACCTACAATGATCACCTAGTCCATCTGCCTGAAGAGAGAAACTGCTTCAGTGCACAGACTGGAGAGAGGTGTGAATCTCAGAAAAATGTTGAGTGCTTTTAGCTCAGACTTTCTCTAAGCAAGTAATGAACAGTCCATGGAAGCAAAGCTATGAACACAGGCCACTTCTGGAAAGGTATTCTGTTTTTTTTCAAATTCCCTAAGAGTTAGGAGTCAATAAACTGAGCAGGGATATCTACAGACCTCATGATGACATTGCACTGTACCTTTCTGCATCTTTCAATCATATCTCCACATCCTTTTCATAGGATAGCTATGAAAAATTACAAAAGTATTCTAGCAATGCTGTTCCTATTGATGTGTGTACTGGCAAAGTCACTTTTCCCTGTTTCCCTTTGCTCCTTTCTCCTAAAACATAGCCTTAATGTTTGATTTTGAGATGAAAATTCCATTTCACCTACACTGAACTTTCAGCTACTCTTTGAGTCACTCATCTACCAAGACAGAGAGTAAGCAAGATCCAATCCAATTGGAACCAGTTGGATCCAATCCAATTCAGACATGCCCAAGATGGCCCCTAAAGAGTTAATTAGAACACAGTGGACAGCATAGCCAAAACCACATGCCAAGACCATGTAGCCCTGCTGAAGAATACTCAGTGCTGGCAAAGACAGTGCTGTGAACTGTAATGACTCCTAGTTATAGATGTGTCTCTTCTGAATCACAGTTCTTTGAACTCTGTAATTGCATTTAATTAGGTAATGAGGTCCTCTCTGTAAAGAAACTTGTATTCATTATACTCCCTGGTCGATCTTTATGTCATCTTTAAACCATCCAGGCGAAGATTCTGTATCATCATCTACACAATTGATTTTAAAAAGAGCATTGAAGTGCTTTAATGACCCCTTTGGAACCTGCTCAAGGTATCCAGCTCTGAGAGCCTGGTATCATCTGCATTTCAAGACCTCTTTAATCCAACTTTAATTCTATATGCTGTGCACAATGGCTGTCTCATGAGAATCATATCTTTTTTTTTCAGAATGTGCTATATCATATTAAACCCACTGGAGAAAACCAACACTACCATATCAATACAACTGTCTTGTTCCATCAGATCCACAGTTCACTATGAAATAAACACAACAGTTTGTTTGGAAATATGTAGATCCATGAAATTATGCTTATTGACAGTTTATGATGTTACTGGTAACAAAATTAACTTTTTTTTCCTTTGTATGGGGTTTAAGCAAATAAGTAGATCACAAAGTTTCCTTCCCTTTCTCTAAAACAATGCTGGAAATCCTCACTGGCATGTCCTCAGATTTCCAAGTTAATTTGAAAATTAGTGTTATTTAATATAATTTCAAAAATAACTTTAAAAGCACATGAATTATTGATATAAATATATTTATTTTTAAAAACCAGATATTCTCCTTTCTACCTTCCTTAGGTAGAGTAAATGTTCTGTCCCATCCAGAAAATGAGACATTTGTTCTGGTGATCTTGTGATCATTGTTGTAAAGAAGACACCTTCCCTACAAATAAAGGTCTCCACCTTGTAACTTGGGCAGCTGTGTGATCAGACACAAATCTGCCATTTACACACTAATTTCTGAACAGTGACATTCACTAAGGAGGTCCTTTGGTCAGGCTTGCCATGCATAGCTGAAAATAACACCATTAAATAACTGACGGTTTTCAGGAATTCAGAATTTAAAGTTTTGACCCCACACAGCTGGTCACTGTTCACTGGAGCAGGCTCTGCCACAGTGCCTCTTCCATACCCCAGACATGATTGAAAGCTTTTCTGGCAGACCTCTAGAGAAGTAAATGATGCAAGCCATTAGAGTGTTCCCCAAATCATTCTCATTTTTACTGCTGGGAAACAAAACGTGCACTACAAAGTAGTGACATGGACCAGATGAACTAGACACTTCCCACCTCCAGTACATAACATTTTTGTTTTGACTGTATTTAATGACTATCACACAGTGCTGCCAGTATGAAGAGTTGATGCCAAGTCTCTTCTCTGAAAAAGGAGAGGAAATCTGCAGCAAAGACTGACTGGATGGCCCTGAACCTGGCAGTGGCTGTGAAAAGCAAGGGTATCAGAAACATGGATGGGAATATTGGACCTGTTCCACACAACTGGTAGCAACCTGCACATCCTAGCCAGTGGTTAAAATGAAAACACTGATGGATTTTCACGATACTGAAATTAGCAGTGGAAAAAACTAACCTCCCATTAGCTTAAATGGATTTGGGATATACCACTGAAAAATAGAAAATTGAGAGTGTTCTGATTCACATTAAATTTTCTGGGTCATAACATCATTCTGGGATATATAACTTGCACCTTGCAAATAAAGAGAGGGGAAAGCAAAAGCTGAACACACAGGGGTTTATGGTTTCTAAACTTTGCTTCAGAATCTTACCCATGCTCTTACCATGACATTGCTCCCTTGGGCTTTCTGTCACCTAAATATATGGTCTCTTATGACAATCTTTACATGAGTTATTAATGGAGAGCTTTTTACAGGAGTGATGAATCTCTTCACCTAGACTACTAATTTTCTGTATTGCACTGTTTACTCAAGCATTACCATTTTTTCAGACCTTGGAAAATAATGTGGGTACAGCTTAACGCTTAGAGTCATTTCAGTGACATGAAGAGAACAATTGTACTCTTGCAATTTTTTATCTAAATCTTTCCAAAACCTTTGATAATTCTCAGTTCTGCTTTTCAACATTAGCTTCACATCTTTATTATTCTTCCTACTGGAAAAAAATGGTCTACTTGAGTCAAAGGAAAAATGAAATTTCATCTCCTCTTCATTAGAAAAGAGAACAGTGGTATCAAACACACATAGGAGCAATAATCCTGCTTTCCTCATACTGCATATTTTATTTCAATGTTTCATTTATCCTAATGTGTTAATATAGACAAACCATCAATCCCTGTAATTCTATTTCTTGTCCCATATTTATTTCCAAACAAGTAACAGAATCACAGAATGTCCTGAGTTGGAAGTGGCCCACAGGGATCATCGAAGTCCAACTCCTGGCCCTGCACAAGATACCCCAAGAATCACACCATGTGCCTGAGAGCACTGTCCAAATGCTTCTTGAACTCTTGTCAGGCTGGTGCTGTGACCACTTCCCTGGGGAGCCTGTTCCAGTGCCCAGCCACCCGCTCAGTGAAAAAATTTTTCCTGATATCCAACCTAAACCTCCCCTGACACAACTTCAGGTCATTCCCTCAAGTCCTGTCACTGGTCACCACAGAGCAGAGATCAGTGCCTGCCCCTCCTCTTCCTCTCACAAGGAAGTCATAACTGCAATGAGGTCTTGCCTCACTCTTCTCTTCTCTAGGCTGAACAGACCAAGTGACCTCAGCCGCTCCTCATATAGCTTCCCCTCAAGGCCCTTCATCATCCTGGTGACCCTCCTTTGGATGCTCTCTAAGAGCTCAATGTCTTTCATACATTGTGGCACCCAAAACTGTCCCCAGCACTTGAGGTGAGGCTGCCCTAGAGCAGAGCAGAGCAGAGCAGAGCAGAGCAGAGCAGAGCAGAGCGGGACAATCCCCTCCCTTGCCCGGCTGGTGATGCTGTGCCTGATGCCCCCAGGACAGAGTTGGCCCTCCTGGCTGCCAGGACACTGCTGGCTCATATTCAACTTGCCAAAGACCAACAATTCGAAGTTCCTTTCCATGGCACTGCTCTTCAGCCTCTCATTCCCCAGGCTGTACATTCATCCAGGGTTGCCCTGCTCCAGGTGCAGAATCCAGCACTCGTCCTTGTTTAATTTCATATGGTTGGTGTTAAATTTCATACAGCAGTCCATCTTGTAGAACACAGAAATACAGGTTTGTCAAGCACAGAAAAACCACAACTGTTTCCATGAAATTTGATGCAGCCATGAGCTTCCATTTGTCTGTGGATAGGTGACTTACATGGGTTTGTGATTGATGGTGGCATTTCATTCTTAAGCATTATTTACAACTATCCTGGTCAGGCTTGTTTAAAGCTAGAGATTTGAAATATTTTTTTCTATTATAACCACGCAGAAAAAACTTTATTGTTCTGTTCCTGTCTATCCTTAATCTGCAGTTGCATGTACAGAATTAGCAGGTAATGAAATATATTTGGAAGGACTGAGTGTTAACTGTAAGAATCCAGCTCTTCCCACGTTGTTTATAAAACAATAGTTGTCACATTTAAGATGATAATGAGCATCAGAGCCAAAGTGAGATTATAAACTTTTAAGTGAACCTTAATTACATTTTTCAATTTTCAGTAATTGCCTGACAGTAAATCCCTCCCATGCCAGTCAGACTATAATACGAGAGGCCTTTTTGTGTTCTCCTTTCTTAAAACACTGGGAAGGCTTTTTGCAGGATTTTCTTGATACCTTTTATTCGCTATGTCAGTAATTGAGGGCTCAAAACTAAGTGGCCAAGGAAATTATTCCCCTAATTACACAACACATCTCTACCATATTTTTAGCTTTATTCTCAGTTATTCGGATTACAGTGTGAAGCAAAAGGCCTCAAATTCTATTCGATACTATGAATAATTCACATAATTCCTCTAACTCACTATAAAAGAGACTGTAAGATTTGCTGCAGTGAATAGGCAGCACCTAGTGGTCTTGAAATGCATAAACAGTTCACTTTCTTGCAGTAATTTCTGACTTTCTCTGGGGTCTAGATCTTTATCTGGAGTGAATTTATCCTTTAGTATTTTACAGACAAATACCAGAAAGAAAAAACTCTTGAGTTTTTAAAAGTCATTGCTTCCAATAAAGCCAACCCATATAAAGACTGCACGTTTTATAAAAAATCTGCTACTCCTTATAGTGGGCAAAGTATTTGAATGTCTTCATCTAATTGTAATCTTTCCACATCTAAATCAAGGCATATTTAAATGAAGTTAATCACAATAATTAGCAATATTGATTATCGAATCTCAGAGTTTATTTAAATGAATCAAAAATTTGAAAACTATCTAACAATAGCTCTCTGAAATTTCTAAGAAAAGCACAGAATTAAAAGTAATGAGAAAACCTGGTCAGTCAAGCTTATTATAACAACCTGAGCTTCATAAGATTGCATATTCGAAGGATTGTTTCACATTCTGTCATATTACAGTAGTCAGAGATTATTGGCTCATTAGCTTTAATTTTAGTCTAAGAATTTGTTTGTTGGTCTGTAGATACAAAAATGCTGCTAGCAAGGATTTTCTTGCTATTTCCTAAGTCCGTGAGAGACTTTTCTCTCTCACAGAAGAGGTAGCAGGGAATGTAAACAACCAAACACCTGCAACTTTGAAAAGTCTTGGTTATGGTATAGTAGAAAAATATTTTGACAATGGATGTTTTAGGATTTTAGCCAATCACCCCAAGGGGTGGCTGATCCTTTGTCCAATTAGACTATGAAGAAAAAAGTCTATAAAAGAGTTTGTAAAATAATTAAATCAATCAATCTTGCTGCACAATTCCTGCCTGCTGGATCTCCTCCTCCTCCTCCCTACGGCTGCTGGACACAGTGATATACCCTAGGGCTCAGGCCTGTGGTAATATAGGTCCATTTATCTTCAGGATTTATTTTTTGCACTATACCGAGTTTCTCGTTTCAATAGCAAATACACGTTACTTGAAGCATTGCTAGGAACGGGACTGAGGTAGATATGCTTGCAATCAGGAAAACTGCTCTGTACTTTTTTTAGTGTACTGAAGAACTTTATTGGAAACTTCAACCACAAAAACAAAAGTATGCACGAGTTTGATTCCATAGAGGTCAAGGAATTCAGCAAAGTATAGTCCCTTCCACTGGGGATAGGGACCTGCTTACCTTCACAGGACAGACCAGAGTTCCTGTGGCAGACTACACAAACCCATGCAATAGCTAAAGGGTATTAGGTGTTCTGCATCCCAAGAGTCCCTGCATATGTAGAAGTTAATCCTGTTCCCAAGAAGATGTGTAAAGCTCTTCACTCCTGCATGAAGAAAGGCATGGATTACATGTGTAAAGCTGTTCTATATGTGCAAGATGTGTCAAAGGGAAACCTACTTAGAAGTGACCGTGATCAGAATGCAGCCTCTCACAGTAATGGTGCTAGTAAGAAAGTCCCTCCCTCACATAAAATCCTTTTACTGTCTTTGTTCAGATTTTAATGTACAATCAGGAGGCCAAACTCAACGCTGAAATCAATGAGAAGACCTGCTTAAAATTGATAGCACAATAAAGAATTTTCAGATCTGTTTACAGTAGGACTTTTCCAAAATTTTATTTGTTTTCTTCTTGGATTAAGTCATACTCAATATGACATGTTGACACTGAATGATGAATACCCCACGCATGTAATGAATTTCTCAAAAATGAGACTAATATGGATGCAATAATGATAATATTGATTTATAAGGGGAAAAATATACTAAGGAACTAAAGCGGGGTGTGATATCACTCAAAATTGCTATTTTCCACATTTCAAAATGGGTTCTTGGCCAAGGAAAAAGTTTCTTTCAGTTCACTCACATAGTAAATAAAATATTGAAGTCTAGAAAGGAACAAACATACTAAAAAGTAGGTTTATTGCTCAGATTAAAAGCTTCAGAGAGTACTCAGAGAGTACTCTAAAACTCAGACCACTGAACTGCAAGGGAAAATTACTCAAGAGTTGATGAAGTTTCTGAAAATGGGAGAGAAATGGTAATTGTTTCTTTATGAAAAAAATACAGAAGAGAAAAAAAGAAGTTGCAGACAGGTATCTTTTCACAAGCTCATACATTAGAAAGAGGAGCAATAAAGCTAACAGAAGCCACTGAGTTAATTTATATTTGATAAAAGATTGTTTTAGGATAATAATCTTGGAGGAAGAATCTGCATTCTGCTATGCACCTTGAAGAAGCTCTATAAAACTTTGAGCTCTCTGTGGAAGAAAGATGTTAGCTATACGCTTGTGCCTACCATTTCTTCCATCATAGGTCAAGACTACTATTTCTTGGATCACTCTTCCCAAGTGCTATAAATTTTCCAATGTACTATAGCAGAAGCCCTGAAATCCCACTTTTAGACCACTCTGGCATCGTAAGCTTCCAGTCCCTGTCTTGTGTTCATTTTGACTGTCAATGTGTTAAAAATCTTCTTGCCACCCTTTCCAAAACCGTATATTTCAAGCAGTTTACAAAGGAAATCCTCAAGACTTAACACATAACATAACCATCTAAAATTTTTCCAACCAGTCTCAAAGAGTACACAGCCAAAAATACCAAGGCCTCAGTTTCCCCTGTGTAATGTGGGCATAACGGTATCCCTTTAGATGTGTACTGAAAAGATAAATAAATTATAATAGTAACACAGTTCAGATGTGATGGCATAAATATCACAGAATAGCCTGTGAGAAAGACTGATTAAAGAGCCATTCAAATTAACTACAGTGCTGTAGTCAATTGAGTAGCAAGAGTTCCTTCCACCGGAAGAGTAACCAGCCGGTCAATATTCCATCAATATCCTTTAAGTTTAGAGAGACTGAGTTTGACAGCCAGGAAAGCTGATCTATCCAACCAGCCCTGCTCTGCCCCCCCCCCCCCCCCCCCCCCCAAGGAATACTTCATGTATTTTCTTTTAAATAATTTTCTTGAAATAAATTCCACCTGGATCAAACCTAGAAGAGTACAAAATGTAGCAGAAGGCAAAAAAAACCTGCAAGAAAAGAAAGAGTTTAGGCCTGGGGCATGACAGATGACATGTAGGGGACATATACTAAAGGCTGTCCAGTGGAAATTAAATGTACAGACACAAAGTGACATCTCCAAACAGCTCCCCACATTGAAGCATTCACATTCTAAAACATTCACATTTCTAAACATAAACACACGTGTTGGCTGCCCTAAGAGT
The DNA here is from genome assembly GCF_041296385.1 of Aphelocoma coerulescens. NCBI lineage: Eukaryota > Metazoa > Chordata > Aves > Passeriformes > Corvidae > Aphelocoma > Aphelocoma coerulescens. The sequence goes on along the minus strand of NC_091015.1, from coordinate 115,300,024 downwards.
GTCTGGGATGTAGAGGAGGGAAGTAAATTATAGCTACAGTTTGCCCTAAGAACACAGCTGAATCTTGTATTAAAATAGCCTTTTTTTCATACATATGCTTATTAAGAAAATGAGAGGTATGTGGACTTTTTTTTTTCCCTTTTGTTTCTTTGCTTTTCAAGAGGGTAGAAGCTGTTTTTCTATTTCATCCCTGCTGCTGTAGCAACCCTCTGGGTTCTGCTCCAACCTTTTTTCTGCTGGCCAATACCAATTTAATTTGTAATGAAAACATTGCAGCTCAGACTACACTACCTACTACCACATCGATTATTTTTCACCAAACAATTACAAGGAAATCAAAATCCCATTGCTTTCTCTGCTTTTTGAGCTAGTTTTTGATCCCCCCCATGTTCATCTTTTATTTCAGTTTATAAATGAGTTGAAGTGCAGGCCAGGATATCCATAAAACTTATACAGCTTCACCAAAACTTTTAATATAGTAATGTCAGTATATTCTTATGTATGTCTGTATGTTGGTAAGATTCTACTGATGCACAAACACTTAATACATCATATATGCAGGCTCCCATTTAGGGGAACTGTATGAACCATACCAATATAAATCTCTTTATAAAATGAAGAGTATTTACACAGTGAATGGTAACAGTATTTTGGTTTTAAAAAATTGCGCCCTCAGTCAATCTGATCCATGTTATAACCTGCTGCTCAGATCCCAACACCTTCAATCCCTGAAATCACATACATTTTTAAAACTTAAAAAAGTTAAACTCACCTGAGATTAATGCAAGTAATTAAAATTGCATTCAATCTTAATTCAAAATAAGAAATCTAGATGAAAGCATGAGTATCTGTAAACTTCCTTCCAAGCAACAGATTATGTTGTCTGATTTAAAGCAGCAAAATTCAGAATATCATTTTGAAAAACGTTTCATTGGCAGCTATTGATGGTATTGTCTCTTTTCTAAAGAAAATCCAAGCCCAGCTATTGAAAAAAGAAAAAACCTTGTTCTGTTTGGACTTAAGTAGTTGAGGGTATGACAAACTCTTTTCTGCAGTACTGCAGATTGTCCAAATGCTTTGGTTTTCCCTGAAATTTGTAGTTTGATCTTGACAAACAAGAACCTATAGCTCTGCCGGTTGCTTTGGGTTAACAGCAAGGCTTTGGGTCTATTGGATGGGTTAATGGTAAGTTGAACATGAGTCAGCAGTGCCCTGGCAGCCAGGAGGGCCAACTCTGTCCTGGGGGCATCACCACCTGGGCAAGGGAGGGGATTGTCCTGCTCTGCTCTGCTCTGCTCTGCTCTGCTCTGCTCTGGGGTGGCCTCACCTTGAGTGCTGGGGGAAGTTTGGGGTGCCACAATATAAGAAGGACAGGAAACTATGAAGTGTGTCCTGAGGAGAAAGACCAAACAGTGAAAGGCCTCAAGGGCAAGACTTATAAGGAGCAGCTGAGTTTTCTTAGTTTGTTCAGCTTGTAGAAGAGAAGGCTGAGGGAGCACCCCATGGCAGTCTACAGCTTCCTTGAGGTGGGCAGGAGAAGGGAAGGTGCTGATCTTCTCTCTGTGGTGCGCAGCAAGACACGACGGCAATAAACAGAAATTGCATTAGGGGACGTTCAGACTGGACATTGAAATAATGTTCTTCACTGACACTGTGGTCAGTCACTGGACAGGCTCTCCAGGGCAGTGGTCAGAGTACCAAGCCTGTCAAGAGTTCAAGGAGCATATGGATGACATTTTTGGTCACATGGTTTAGTCCTATGAGAAGCTGGGAGTTGAACTTTATGATCCTTATGGGTCCCTTCCAACTCGAGACATTCCGTGGTTCAACAGTTCTGTGACTTTATGATACTCAGTAGTTGACTGTGCATTTCAGTGTAGAAGAGATGAAAACAGATGCTGAAGGAAAGGTCTGGATGCCAGGAACTAGCTAACATGAAAAATCTGTGCATGCTTAGTGCAATGACCCCACCAAACAGCCAAAGAGATAAAAAGGAAGAGTGGCAATGGGTGGCAACAGACTGGAGGCACAAAGGAATTCACTTCATGTTTGCAGGTTCTCTGCAGCTGTGGACTAGTCAGGAAAAAGCTCTTCTGCTGAACAAATGATATAAACCACTCGAGGCTATGCAATTGAAGCCTGGTATTCACAGTTCAGTTCATTTAATGAAGGACTGAAAATATTGATGTTGCTGAGTGTCTGTGTGCAGGTACAGGAATAGAGTGGTCAGCATAGATCCGCTTGAATTACCTTGTTTGAAAGTGAGTTGGTAGAACACAAAATAACATGAGGAACTGAGGCTACTCTAATGACCAACAGTGAATGGGCAGGAACAGTCTACAACACACCTAGTGGCCTGCACCCTTTAGGAAGAGCAGAGCAGTCCTGAGGATCTATCAGAGTTACAGGTTTGGGAGAACATTATAATTCTAGAGGATGGACCTAAGGGATAAAAAAGCCCAACTCAAACCAAAAAGGCTATCTTGTTATGATGATGTACTTGCTAGATTATTTCACTCTCGGTGATGAATTGGCCCTTTAAATACCTAATTATAATATTATATATTATATATTATATATTATATATTATATATTATATATTATATATTATATATTATATATATAATCAGTAATGAGACAGTAGGGTGAGTGTAATGTACAAGAAGTGTTTGTTACATTAAGTTTTTGTTTATTTGTTTTAAGGTTTAGACCATTCTACCTATTTGAAGAACTACCAGTTTTTCTTGTGACGAAAACTAGTGGCAATTAAGAAAAATGTTAAATTGATTCTAATTCTCATTTTATTTGTGGGGGGCTTTTTATTTGCTTGTTTGGGTTTTTTTCTATTTTTGTTTGTTTGTTGTTCTTGGAAACTTAGCCTCACTGTCAAATAGTCTCATTTGCTCAAGAAAATCAGCTGTTGAGAAAGTCATTCCTGTATGGCAATGGTTTCCTAAATGTAACCCCCAATTTCACATTCCCTTGATAAATTTCCTTAGCTTACAAATGGTACTGAGAATATAGAAAATGGGACCAAATGTTCTCACATCTCCACCAGCTTTGGCTATCTGTGCCTCTCATGTTCAAAATACTTTATCCTACATGTAGATTTCAGATTCTCTTAAAACCATGCATCCCTCCTACCTCTGGAAGAGAAGCTGTGGATGCCTCATCTCTGCAAGTGCTCAAAGCCAAGTTAGATGGAGCTCAGAGCAACCTGGTCTAGTGAAAGGTGTCCCTGCCCATAGCAGTGTGGTTGGAATTAGATGATCATAAAGGTCCCTTCTAAACAAGGCCATTCTATGATTCTGCACCCTTTGCCGTCAGTTGCATCTGAAAAATCGGCATTCTCTGAACTCTAGGTCCTCAGAGCTTGGAGAGATAGAAATTTCGTTAAAAACTACAATGAGCAACACTCATCCCAATCATTTTTCCCTCACACGATTTATTATTCCCTCACACTCTTTATCCTCTACAGCCATATTTTTATTTGCTTGGAATTTGAACAACTGAGCTGGCACAGAAGGTTGTTATGAAAAGGTCAGTGCCCAAGAGTGAGCAGGTACCAGGTTCAGAGATTTGACAGTGAAATCCATCCCTGGATGACCCCAAATGCATGTGTGCTACCAGATACAGGGCATCTGCCCAGGGCTGGGGTCTGCTTCACTACTTGAGGGTAAATTTAAGTGGGACAAAATTAGACAATCACAAAATCAAGAATCGCAGAACAGGTCATGTAGGTAGGGACCACAGTGAGTCATCTGGTTCAACCTCCCTGCCCAAGCAGGGTCATCCCAGAGCACATTGCACAGGGTTGTGTCCAGAAGGCTCCTGAATAACTCCAGTGAGAGAGACCTGACATGTCTCTGGGCAACCTGTTCCAGTGCACGGTCACTGCACAGTGAAAAAGTTCTTCCTCATGTTCGGATGGAACTTTCTGTGCATCAGCTTCCTCCGTTGCCTCTTGTCCTATTTCTCGGCACCACGAAGAAGAGCCTGATCTTCTTGTCACCCCCTCCCTAGATATTTATATACACCCTCTCAGTCGTCTCTTCTCGAGGCTAAACAAGTCCAACTCCCTCAGCCTTTCCTCCTAAGAGCAATGCTCCAATCCCTCAACCATCCTCGTTGCCTCTCCGCTGGAGACCCGGCCGCCCCGGCAGAGGCAGGTCCCACTGGGAGCTCGAAGCAAGACCTGGCTGCGCAGCGACAGAGCGCACCGCGATTCACCCCAGGAAGGGCTGGGGCAATGCTGAACCCCCGGGCCACACTCCCCACGCCGGTCCCGGGGCGCCCAGCGGCGCGGCCGGGGCGGGGCAGGACGAGCGGGCGCTCCCGCCCCCGGCACTGCGGCGCGGCCCGGCCGCGGCTCCGGCGCGGCAGAGGGCGCTGCGCGGGCGGGCGCGGGCCTGGGCGCGCCGCTCGCGGCGGCGGCGGCGCAGTTCCCGTTCCTGTGGCTGTTCCCGTTCCCCTCGGGCAGGGCCGGGCGGCGGCCGCGTCTCGTCCTCGCTGCCCCCTCCTCCCCCTGCCTCGCAGTGGTCGGCGCCGGTGGCGGGGAGGGCGGGGAGGGAGCGCGGCGCCGCCGCATGCGTCGCTGATGGAGCCGGGCTCGGGGCTGCCGCAGCGCAGGGCGGGGGGCGGCGGGCTGGACCTCGGGGCGGGTTCGGCGGCGGGGTCGCCGGCGCTCTCGGGGGGACAGTCCCGCCGCAGGAAGCAGCCGCCGCGCCCGGCCGACTTCAAGCTGCAGGTGATCATCATCGGGTCGCGGGGGGTGGGCAAGACCAGCCTTATGGAGCGATTCACCGACGACACCTTCTGCGAGGCCTGCAAGTCCACCGTGGGTAAGGGAGCGCGTCCCGTCCCGTCCCGTCCCGTCCCGGGGGAGGGGGCGCTCCTCCCCCCTGTGCTCTCGGGGCCCGGCCGTGGGAACGCGGGGCTCGGTGCGGCGGCCGCCCTTCCCCAGCCCCTGTCCCGCCTCTCCCCTAAGTGCGGGCCCGCTCTCCGCGTGCCAGGCATTCCCTCCCAGACCCTTCGCTCCTCCGGGGCGCGCGGTGGTCCCCGTCCCCTTCCCGCCCAGGCCAGCGGGATTGGGTCTCCCCGGGCGGGTTCCTCGGCCGTGGGAAGCTCAGGGGCTTCACAGCTCTTCTTTGAAGGATCGTGGATGTCCTAGTTACCTTTGGGAGTTCTGAGAAGCTGCTGGCTGTCCTGTTTCAGCCTTGCTAACGGCAAACAATTTAAACAAAAAATTAGGCATGGTTGGTAAAGCAGGTTTTTGTGCTTAAATCTTAGATGTTGCGTGTAAGGAGACAGAAGTATTTCAGGAGTTGAAAAGTTGCAGTGTGTACTCTTCCAGTGTATTCTACTACTCTTCCAGACGGCAGTCACATTAACTCCAGATGGCTGCTATGGCTTCATGAAGAACCCCCTGTGATGTTAGATCCGAGGTTAATGTTTTGTTTCTTGAGAACACTGCGTGTTTGGCTCTTCATGCAACTAACTAGAGAGCAAGCTTCTAGTTCTGTAGTGTGCTGTCTTATTCATGGTTTAGTCATCTGTGCGAGTCTTGGAGGTAATTTAATGCCTACTGTCTTTTAATACACGAGTGTGTAAAGGGAGGAAAACAAGCTAGTTAGCCTGCGTTGTTATTAGAGTCCTATCCTTGGAGTTGAACTCTTGAGTATTGCAGCAAGGTGGTTGTTAAAGTCTGTGTCACTGGAAAATATGTATGCTTAACTTAATTGTAGCTTGGAATGTGAGGAAGTTTATAGCATCTGATGAAAAGTGATTGTAGTGCCTTTTGGAAGCTGAGTTAGTACTATCCAAAACAGTCTTCCAATAAGAAAATAATGCACAGTTACTAATACTTTTGTTTTAATATGTGTTTTTTCGGTTATTTAATTCTTTCCTAGGCTAAGAATCCAGATATGGTAGTGCAGAGTAGCACTGTTATGTTGATAATTTTTTTGATTTGAAGTTGGCAACTTAACCTTGGAGAAGTGAGAAAGACAGTGATAGCATATCAGAGGCATTAATGCTCAAGGGATGTGTTGTAATGAAGAAATGCTGATGGCTTCTCTAGATGAGCAGATTAGTTAAATTTATAGTACAACTGAAGTACAACTAATAGAGGAATGCATTCTTTATACATTCTCCTGGTCTAGACATTGTTTTTAACTCTCCCGCATCTTGTTTAGGTTGACCCACATTAAGGGTTGCTTCAAGTCTGGGCTGCTCTCTGTAACTGGGGTTAGTTTCCTGCTGTGAATCTTGGGAAATGAGAGGAGGTGGTCTAGACCCCGGTCCAGACTTCCAGGCTGGTGCCTTTTGAACAAAACTGATTTCCTAAATAACTGAGACAGTGATTTAAGTAGAAAAGCTTCCTTATTTTAGAGAAAAAACAGGAAATAAGTAGTGATACGCTCCTAGACAGAAGGTTACATAATTTTGTTGTACAAATTGTGCCAACATAAAGGAGCATAGAGAAATCAACTTGTGCCAAAATACATGTAGAAGGACTCAATAGTAATGGCATTCTTTCAAGGTCCTCAGACTAAACTTGAGAACTGTTGAGATTCCCCCAGATCTTTTGAATGCTAAATGAAAGAGCTTTTCATAGTCAGCTCATAGTCTGCTTTTTTTTGCACTATAAACTAAGAAAAAGTAACCTCTGCTATTTACATTTCATATAGATTGAAAATAACCCACACTCCAAAACAACCTGAGTTCAGCCTCTAATACACAGTTGAAATCCTAAAGCTCTTCCTTTGTCACCACTTAACTGCAGTGGTTTTCAAGAATTGCAAGTGGAGAATGTGTTTTGAAACATCAGTGAAAACCCTGTGACTGATCCAATTTCAGAGGAAGTTATGTAAACTGAATATATATATTGAGATTTAATTTGAAAAGGCTATGTAACCAACCAAAAAACTGCATGTTCTTTTATGTACCTTATATTAGCAAAGCTGTATTTAAAATGGAATGCTGGAACACATATTTCCTTACCTTGGTATTAATGGTCTCAACCTTACTTTCATGCTTTTATACTAAACCTGTGGATGTGTAGGACAAAGAGAACAACATTTAGCACCTTAAGCTTTTGTATGAAAGCAGAGGCTACTCAGAGGACTTCCTCCAACAGTGAAAGAATTGCAAATGTCCAAAGACCTTTTCTGTCTCCTGTCCCTAAGTGCTGATAATAATGCCGTGTCATTGAAAAGTGGAGTGTTTCTGCAGAAAAGGGAAGGTGTGGATTCAATTAAGAAAGATACAGTATTTAAATGCTAATTTAAGAAGACTACATTGCCAGATTGGTAAAGAAAATTCTGTAATAAAAACACATCAACATGTCTTCAGTCTCAGCTCAGATATGGAACTTCTTTGAAAGTGTTCAAAAATAGCTTGGCAGATTTCAGCACATTATTCATAACGGTACACAATGTGCTGTTGATCTAAAATTCTTTTGATGTATTTATTTTGGGCATGAAATTAGTTGCATGGAATATTGTGTCTCCTTAAATCTGCTATTTACATAGCACTGAGAATACCCAGTATGCTCAAATATTTACTGATTTTTGAAAAATGTAAAAATTACTCTCTCCATGCCAGTGTTAAATCCACTGTCTTTCTGTAATGGAATGATAACTTGTTCAAGGCTAATACTGGCATATTAGCTGTGTCAACAAATATAAATCTACACTTTTAAAGTAAAATTTGATCTCCATTTATTATTTGTTGCCTCACCCCATGCACCTGCATTATTCACACAGGAGCAGAATCCAAAGCTATCACTTGAAGGTTTTCCAGAGTTGACAAATAAAAAAAATATGCCAAATATGGTGTGGAAAAGGATGATCTTTCCACAGGTAGTAGATACTCACTGCTCCGTTTGTAAGAAGATTCAAGGATGGGGGTGAAGAAAAAGTGTTTGCCTCTGCTTCTTCCCTGACTAGTTCTTGTCCTAAAAGATATCCTAATTCACATCTCCATAGTGGTGATGTTAAATATATATATATCTATATCTTATTGGTGCTATCTTGCCCTCTTTTTCATCAGAGTCCCTTTATGTAATATTCAATGGACTCTTCTCTTCCCAGCGTCTGTCCAGCTACTGCTCAGTCTCATGGTTGTATGTCCTACCTAATCCACCAAATCTTAGTTCATTCTTGGTGTCTCTGCTGTTTTTCTTCCATGACAGATCTACAGAATTCTGTACTCAGCAGTATTTCCTGTCGATCTAATTTTGCCACAGATTATTATTACACTTCTCTCTGGGTTTTATTCTCTGAACCTGAGGTTCCTGCTCTCCCAAACCTGAGGCCCTGTACTGACTCACCTCTCAGGATGCTGATTGTCCTGGTCCCTCAAATCAAGTTGAGCTCCTCAGCTTTTCTTTTACATGCTGGCTCAGTATGTAAAGTCTCTTGAGACTAGTCTTGTCTTTCAGCTCTTTTTCACCAGGTCTAAAATCATCCCAGGAAAGAGGCCTTGCCCTTGATAATGCTGGTGCAGTTCATGTGCCTTGTGCATTGCTGGCTCTTTTAGCAGCTGTTCATAGGAAACCAAAGTATCACTTGTAGTAAACACTAAAGCTTCCTTCTGTCCTCATTTACAAGCAAAATAATAGGTGGAGTTTGTAATGGGAAGGTTTGTTGTGGGTCAGGATGGGAATTTAGTGACCTGTGATCTGTGCTGGGCTAACAGCAGCCTGGGGGATCCAGATCAGTGGCATGTAAATGCACTGTGGTGCAAGACTCCTTCGACTTCACAGAAATGCTCTTTGACCTTGTTTCACCTTCATGTGAAATGATATGTAAGTCGGAAACTCCTGAGATTTACAGAGGTCCATAGCTTTTTCCTTCCAAGTGGTATTTTTCCTATTAATTTTTTTAAAATACCCATGTCCTTGCAAAATTCCTAGTGCAGAAAACAATAGTGAAAACTTTAGCTTTGTATTTTATCAGAATACTCTTAAGTAAGGCAATTTCTGTCTTCAGTATATAGATATTTATATGTGATGTACAAATATACACATATATATCTTTCTATATGTATGTATACATATGCTTGGGGTTTCTGTCACAATTCAAACCTGTCTTCATTCTCTTTATCCCTAAAAAATGTGGGCTAACAGCGTAAGTGTTCAGTTTCATTCCCATAAGCTTGTCACATAACATAATTATTTTCACTTAAAAGTATCAGACTACTCATTTTCAAAGTACCTGCCATTTTTCAGAACTGCCCTTTAAGTTGCTCCTCAATCTTTTTAGTTATCAGTATTCATTCTTACCAGCACTGTAAACATAGTTATGTGGCTTACTAATAATTTGGATTTTTTTTTCAGTAAATCAAAATTATGGCTTAAAAATAAATTTATTAATTAGATGTGATCTGAGATGAAGAACAATCTATATAAAATTTTCAGAAAATCGTCCTGAGTGAACCAGAAGAACGTTTCTCTCTTTGATACACTTGTGTGCCTGTGGACTCTCTGACAAGTATAATTCATTTTAATTTTTCTTTCAAAATTTTTCGCCCTTCAATAAGATGGCACTGAAAGCTTACTTGGTGTGGGGGGAGGGGAGAAAGAGTAGAAATAGATTTTTCTTAGTTTACCACATCGTGACAAAGTAACATGTTCTTACTTTAATCAAGAAACAGCTCTAAACACAAGGTGAGAAATTTCTGCTGTTGTATAAATAAAAGGAAGTTTTGATGAGGGATAAGTATTTCTTTGAGAATTGACTGTTCTTACTTTCGTGTATCCAGGGTGTTAATACAGCTGGTTTTATGTGTTGGCTTTTTGACTAGTGCAGAATGGTGTAAATAAACCGTACCAATACCTTATTAATGATGCTACTGTAGTTTCTTGCCAAACTATAAACAGAGAAGAGCAGGAGGCTGGAAACTCACAGAGAAAAACAGTTCTGTCTTCCACGAGACCTTAAGATAATCAGTGAGCATGGATGAACCTCCTTGTTTGTCTTTGGCAGTGCAAATTATGACAGAAGCCTGTGTCCCCTGGAAGCTGCCTTTTACCTTTAGGAGCAGTGTAGTCACTTGTAATAGACAACATAGAGACTCCAGCAAGTGAAAACACCTGGCCAGTCATTGTTTGCCTCAGATGTGTCAACTAAGTATATTTTACAGCATTTAGTATAGTCAGCAATGGTTTGCTATGCATAATCATTTGAATCCTCATAAGTGAACAAAACTGTAATTTAAAGCAGGAAAATGTAGGTAGATAATACAAATTATTAGGGTTTAGGAACAGGGTTTTGTGAAGGTACGGGGTTTTTAATTAACAAGAGGTTACAAGGTAGAGTAAATTTGAAGTTGACTTTGTTTTTTTCATTTATAAACTAGATGTTAACTTCAGCTGATAGAAATATTCGGGCACTGGATTATATCAACACTACAGGAGTGTCAGAGAGCCTTGTAGCACCTAGTCAGGACATATATGAGAATACGCAAGTAAAACAACAGGCAGAGTGAAGAGGCCACTTGAATGGTGTCAAATGGGGAGCTTGGTTTGCAAGGAGAGTTGGAATGCAGCTGTCAGACTCAGTCTCTGCTGTGAACAGCTGAGCGTGTCAGTAGCAAAGAAAAAGAAGAAAATAGGGCCATATGATTCTCCGGGACTTCTGGAAGTTGGGTAGCAACACTTCTACAGCTTATTTCTGCTGATATCCCAAGGAGAGGGAAACTTGATACTCAAAACAAAATGCTAATTTCAGTCTGATTTTGAAATAGGTTCTGCCTTCTAAATAGTGTTGCTCGTGAAATAACCTTTCTTTTTCCATTCCATTTTCCTTTCATGTCAGGTAGTTGCAGACCAGTAGCTCAGTGTGTTTTTCTGTTTTATAATCAGAAGTTTGAAAAGAAGTCTTGTTCATGAAACCACAGAGAAACACTTCTTCCAATTTCTTCTTCCACCTCATTCTGTTCACCAACATTTTGGTGCATGCTTTGAACTTAGTATCCTAAATAGTGTCAAAAGCCTACATTTTCTGAAAGGCCTTATGATTTTACTGTTCACAAGAATGTAAAGAAATTACAATTTTCTCCATTCTCACTGAATTGGGAAGTACCAAGCATCTGAAATGTTTAGAAGACGTGTATTGAAAAAAATCACTTGACAGTACACCTTCAAAATCTACTCACTGCATGTATATTATACAGAAGAAAAATACTTGGTATCTGTTTCATTCTAGTCTGTAGCACAGTTGCCAGTTGAGGTATGGGTGCACTTTTATTTTAGGCGAGCAGTCTCAAATGTCTGCATGTTAAATCATTCTAGAATTACATGTTTGAAGCTCTATGGACAATGTACTTTACCTGCCTCTAAAATAATCCCCACACAGGCTTATATCTGACTTAGCACTAAATGATTCCAAATCTCTTCTTTAAAATTTTTTAATTTATAACATGCAGTTTGAAAGAGGCATTTTCACTTTGGTGTGTTTTAAAAACTAACTGCTTGCCCTAGAGCTTCAGTTAAAATAAGACAAAATGGGTTTGGGCTTTTTTTCCTGGGAACAGTTTCTATAACCTTTTCCTGTCCTCCCTATGTACCTGTTGTTGTGGATTGCTTTCCCCCCCCCTCACTCAAGATGATAGTAATCAGAAGGCATGCTCTTGAGCATCTTTTCATTGACTTTGGCAGTTTTGGGATAGGTGTAAGTATTGTATTGTTTGAGTTACAGACCAGGACTAATAAAGATGGTTATTACGTCAAAACTCATGTGACCTCAGTTATTGAATGTAGCATAAGTGAGAAAAATTTTTGCATTATGCTGTCAGATGTCCAAATTAAATAACCTGTCATAGTCTTCAAATTATATGTCTGTTTTGATGGCTAATTGGTATATGACCTCTGAATTTTTAAACTGATTGTGTTTCTTTAAGCACGGTCTGATTATCTTTCACTGATTGAATTACTTTGATGCAAATCACTAATAGGCCTCTGAAAACTGAATCCATTGGAATTGATTTTAGTTGGAGGGGTTTTTTTGTGCTCTATTTGCATTTGTTTTCCCAGCTCTTCCATTAACTTTGTTACCAGGAAATCTTGTCCACTGAAAGGTCACTCTGTGTGCATTAAGCAAAACTGTTTCCACTTTCTTTTTCTGTCTCTTATGAAAAGAAATTAAATACTGCAAACTTAAACACAAAATGCATAGTAAGAAGTTTTTTTGCTATTTTATTTCTAAACAAATACTTTTAGCTTTAAAAAGAAACGCTGCACCCAGTTGTATTTCAGTTTGTGCTTTAGTAGATAACTTCTAGTTCCTGTTTGGGGTGAGAAATTAACCTATTGTAGTCAGTTCTGGGCTAGGTTTCATTTTTATAGGATTTCAGTCTTGAGTTTGAAACAGTTTCAAGTTTGGTTCATTGACAAGAGATGTCATCCTCAGTGACTTGCCCTTACCTAGAACTTCTATTTGGAGTCTCTGTTCTCTTTCTTTTAAAGCTGTTTAGTTTTGAAAAGAGTGCAGATGGGTTCTTTGGCTGTGTGTTTAATATACTTTTAAACCCTTCTATCCTAGTAGCCCTTTGTTTTTCCTGGAGGAGGCAGGCATAGCTTCAGTTGAGTGCATGTTGTAATATATGTTCTTTGCACAAAGTATATTTTTCATCCAAAGTTCATGTGCTACTAAGAACAACCATATATATATGGTTATAATGTATATATAAAATGTTGCAAATCCTTTACTTATGTGATACACACCACGTTAGTGGTGCTGTCCTTAATGCCTTATTTGACATATATGTAGGCTGTGGGGAGAGAAGAGTTGCTCCTTTGCAGTTTTAAGTTGTAGAGCAAGCTCAATCAGTATACCTTCAAATGCTTAAATAAGTGCAAAATCAGAAACCCAAACCAGAGGCTGAGATCTGTATTTTCATGCATTTTTCATTAGTTCTTGTAAGATGTTTGTTTGGACTCCTGAAAAAGGCCTTTCCAGCAAAAAATGAGGGTCAAAATGTGACATCCAAAACACATACTATTTTAATTTATAAAAAGAGAGATGGTGATTTGGATTTACTTGTTGTCTGAGTGTAATAAATCTGGAAAATTATTGATTGCCTGTTTTCCGTGCCAGCCTGATACATAGAGACAAGGCTGGCTTTTTAATGGGAGGGGAGATTGCAATAAGCCTTTTGGTTCCCCTTACATCACTGTGACCTGGCAAGTGGCACACTTCAGTATGGTCATAAGCACATGCACTTGTCAGATTTCCTGGCATGTATATATTTCCTTATTCACTGACAATAAATTAGCCAGCAGGCCTTCAAATGCAAGCTAGGTAGCATGCAAACCACTGATAGTTTGCTGGTGTTGTAGCAGCTAAAGAGAGCTTTTTAAAATCACTTCTTTTTATAAGATATGTTCTTCAGATTTAATGGAGTTGTCAAGAGTAATTGTTGATTCTTCTATTTTATTGAACTATATATAAAACCATGCTGGAGTAATTGTATGGATAGCAAAACTTTTCATTTAGGTATTTCCATTAACATATGTCAAGCTAAATAGTTTCTTTCATTGACCTTTTTCTTAATTCAATGCAATATTTGAAATTGAAGTGGAAAACAAATTATTGTGTTGTTGTTTTAATTGAATTACTAATTTGTATGTAAACTCAAAGCACTGGCTTTGGCAGTCTATGGTGAAACATGCTAATGAAACCTGACAGGCTTAGGAATTTGTTTCTTCGTGTGCAAAAGGAAAGCTGCCTGATTTTTTCCTTCAGTATTGGCAGACATGATGCTTTTGGTATTGTGTTGATGCTTGCAGAGCATTACTAATTATAAAAAGTAGTTGAGCAACCTCTGCACAGTTCTGGCATTCTGTCTGACTTAAGTATTAAATGATTCAAACAATTCTGTAGAAGATTGTCTGCTTTTCCAAAACTGTTACTTGTATGTGTTGTTCCTTGCAAAATTTCACAGTAGGGAAATATTTCATGGTATAACTTTAAGATGATTTACAGAAAGATCTGCCTTTAAAATAAGAATGCTGTTGACATATTATTTATTTTGAAACCATCTCTTTAATATGTAGGCTTTTTTTCTACTTCATTTTATTCATATATTGTGCCTTCCAGTCCCAGGAAGTCCCAAGTTGAAAATGTGGTTTACTACAACAGTTGAATTTTCTCTCCATAGTTCATTATTTTTCATTTTTAAAAATATAGCAAAGGCTTTTTGTTTCTTGGTTTGTGTAAGACAGCAGTGTGTAAACCACCTTCATAAAAATAAAAATATTTCGGTTTTGTAGTTATTGAAACACTCATGAAATCCCTGTGGGGGTTTTAACACTCACCTTGGGATCAGAGATGGTTTAGACTTTTTTAATATCAGATAAATGGCAAATCATATAATATGTTATGCATGACAGAATGGCAGGATTGGGAATTGGGATTGAGATGTCTGGGCAGTTATATTCAAACTTCCTTGAGGACAGAAGAGATTTGAGGCAAGCAATTACAGTTAATTAAGTAAAGTTACTATCTTGTAGACAAGGTTGTGACTATTAAGACAATTGCATTTTATATTTTAAATGCATTTATATAGAGAAAAGGTGTATAACAGTAGGAATGGATGTGTTTCTTTAAAAATATACCATTATTAGAATAGAATTACAAGAGTTCTCGCACACTTTGGATACTAGAACATAGCTGGGTCATTTCTCTTCTGCTTCTGCACTAGCAGACAGCTGCTTTTCAGAAGTGTACAAAAAGATTTCTTGAAGTTAGGATTAATAAATTCTTTGAAATTTTAATCATTCTAGTATTTTTGTCAATTTGCATATGAATACTTGAAAATTGCCATTAAAATTTTAGACTGTTTAGTACAAATCAGTTTAACAGTTTCACTCCTGGGGTTTGAATGAGATACCTGTTGATAAGTGAAGTACAGGCATCTATGTCTTGAATAGCTCTCCAAGAATTGGTGATTAAGTGTGCTAGACACTGTTACAGACATGGAGAATGAGAACAAATGTCATGGTGTGATGACAATTAGTTTTATCAATACACATGAGAATGAAGGTCAGTGATCCTTTCATTTATTTAATCTGACTGAACAATGTCCACCTGCTCTGCAAACTAAAAGTATGGACATAATGGCCAAGTTCAGCCCCGTCTGTCAAAATTCAATCTCATTTCTTAATATTAGCAGGGACATCAGATTTTTACCACGGGTAGTCTTTGGGAAAATGTGTAGTTTTTGTTTGAGAAAATAAAAACCGTTTTTCCTCTTCAGTTTCATCCCTGTTCTTAGTTTACAATTGCATGTGAAATAGCAAAAGTGTTTCCAACACATTATGCTTCTATTGCTTGAGTGTATGGGTCTGAACCGTGTTCTCATGTCTTTTTATTTCTCCCTTTTTGATTTAGCACTGTTAGGAGGGATGATGTTTAGAAGGAAGAACTGAAACAAAAATCTTCATACAAATGTATCCTAAAATGAACAGGTTCACAATCTACAAATCTATGATATTCTAGGACATTTATTCCCTGAAATATTTTTGCAGTTAAGGTGGTAATCTTTTGTGTCTAAGTATTGTTTGACCACAGTATGTCTTGTGTTGGTGGCCAGCATTATTTTTTTAATAGAAGTTAAAATCTTTCTGTATAACAAAGTCTTTGTGGTTCTGTCTTTGATATTTAGCGTGCATTCAAAATGTGACTGGAGTTTTGAGGTGGCGAATAAAAATACCATACAGGTATAAAATAAATTTTAAAAGTCAAATACCCTCTTTGAATATAAGAAGTTTGCTAATAAATATTTGTAGGAGTTAACAATGACAGTGCTGACAAACTTCTTTATAAACCAACCTCAAGTCCAGCACTTCTGCTGCAGCACTTTACAGATGCTAAGCATCCATCCTGGAAGCCAGACCTGTATTGTTCCTGCTTCACAAACAGCAAAATTGACGTGGAGGGATTGGTTTTGCTCCATGCCTCCAGGGCATCTGTGCCAGTTGGAAGTAGAACAGGCTTATCCTTGACAGTCAAGGTGAACAGGAGAGGAACAGTCGTACTGTGCCTGTTGTTTTACTGTTGTGTTGGGTTTACCTGCTGCTGGAAATTTTGCATGAAGTGGAAGGTTTATGTTGTGATGTTGCCAAATTGGATGGCTCATAGGCTGTATAGTGGTTGTCAAATCCCCATGATGTTCCTGAGTTGACCCATAGTGGTGCAAACCCTTCTGCTTGTTCAGACTGTTACAAGTTGATCTAAAATAAAAAGTATCAAAAAATAATAATGACACCCTCATTACTTTTGCTTCTTATTCCTCCTTTTCTGTTTACTGTATTTTATTTATAGGTGTTGATTTTAAAATCAAAACAGTAGAGCTAAGAGGAAAGAAAATTAGATTACAAATCTGGTAAGTAAAACAAACATGCAACCAGCAGTATGTTTTAATTTTTATGTTCTAGCATGAATTAATATGCTTGTCTAATACTACTATTAACTGTTATAAGCTGGTTTAGCTCTTACCCTGTTACTTCTCTTCTCCATCCCCACAAGACTTAAACAAAACCAAATAGCTCTTAGATTTTTGTGAGGGTAAAGGAGGAGAAGGAGAGATAAAGTTAGAAGTAGGGCATGAATGTAATTACTGAAATATTAATGCATCACAGAGGCCTCGAGCCCCTTTTCCTGGAAGAATGACATCACCTACACAAGAAATAGGAGTTCTACAAACAACAAAAGTTGACTGTGTTAAATAGACATTAGAGAAAGTGCATTTTGTTTTCTTTGTTTTTCTGGACTGATTAAAACTGACCTTCATTGTAACAGCAATCATAAAGCAACTGTGAAGTATTTTCTAATCTGTTTTTCTAAAACTTGGTATAGGTAGTGCTGTTTCTTTGACGCTGTTTTTAAATAACTTCAAAGTGAAGGGCATTCAAGACTTAAGTAAATCATATCCACTCTAAACAGCATGGAAAAATAAAGCAATTTCATGCAAATAAGACTGTACCTTTACTGGTACTGATGTCCTACTACAGGAAGTTCAATGTCTGAGCTAAACTCTTCCTTTCTGGAGTAGGCTATGTGTTTTCTGGTAATGGTTCTCCATGTTAGTGATAAATACAATTTTTGTTGTTTAGAAATTATTGAGCTTAACAGCTCCTTTGTTTTGCAGAGCAGTACAATACATAAACATAATTATGAGAGAATAAACCAGCTATGTTCTATACATTAATCTTATATACTACTGTGTAGAAGCTTAGCTTTGGTTTATTAACAGTGTGTGATGCATAATTGGCATTGTAGTTAAACTGTTTAAACTGCTAACAATCCATGGGGGGGGGAAGCTCTAAATTTTCTTTTTATTACACTTTTGGGATTTTCTGGTAGTTTTTTGTTCTTTACTACATAGATGCAGTGAATTCAGTTTACTAACTCCTCTTGGCAGGTCACCATCAATTCTGTCTGTCACACCATGTGTCTGTCTTGCTTCCCTCTGAGTTAACTGCTGCTTCATCTTTGGTCTCATCAGTCACCTAACACTTGAATGTTAGTGGCATGTCTTCATTCATCTGTCCCTGTTTGGAAACCTATGACCACAAGACTGGCAGTTGAGCCAGCAATTGTTAGCCAGGGTCTGCTGAAGCTGACAGAGGTAACAAAAATTTCTGATGTGGAGATGCTAATGTATGCTTAATATGCATTTGTACTGTGAAATGTGCTAAGCTTATAAAAACAATTCTCATGTTGAATAAATATATTCTAGGAATTAAGTTTTTTGGAAAAGAGATGTTTAAACCATTATTTTCCACATATTGAGAATATGCTAGTAGGATATAGGAAACTTCAAAAATTAAGTTTAAAAGTTCATAGGTTGCTAAGATGAGATAATAATGCCTGTGGGAAACCCTACTAAAATGGCAAGGAAAACACAATGTAAAGAGATAATATTTTAAAATATGATAAAATTCATGAACATGACATCCTGCTCCTAAGTGTCACTTTGTCTCCAACAGTGGCTGTTAAAATGTTGTTGTTATACTTAATCTTTAAAACTGCCTTGGCATACTTCCAGTTTTTCAGAAACGCAATTAGATAAGCACGACTTTTGCTAATGAATTCTGAACTGTGTTGTGTATGTTGTTGGGCCTACCTATAAACTCTTATTATCACAGAATCATTTAGGTTTAAAAAGACCCTTACGATCAATGAGTCCAACCATTAACCCAGTGCTGCCAAGTCCCCCCCTAGACACTGTCCCCAAGGGTCATGTCTGTTAAGGTGATTCAACCACTGCCCTGGGCAGCCTGTTTCAATGCTTGACAATCCTTTTGGTGAAGAGATTTTTTTCCTAGTAGCTAATCTAAACCTCCCCTAGTGGAACTTGGGGCTGTTTCCTGTTGTCCTGTCCCTTGTTACTCGTGAGAAGAGGCCGACCCCCACCTGGCTAAAGCCTCCTTTCAGGCAGTTGTAGAGAGTGACAAGGTCTCCCCTGAGCCTTCTCCTCTCCAGGCTAAACAACTGCAGCTCCCTCAGCTCCTTATTGTACCTCCAGTGGTTAGAGTGAAGAGGAAAGCAGTCTACCAAGTCAAACACTTGGAAGTTTAGGAATGCAGAGTTCAGTTGCATGGCTAAGTCAGTCTCTTTTCATGCCTACACAGTGACAGAATTTCAGTTGCCTCATACTTCTGGTAGTCTTATGTACATTGAATGCAGTAACTTTACTACAAGAAAACTATTTTATTCAGTGAACAGATAATTTCTGAAGTTACGCTTATCTGTTTTCTTAAAATTACTAAAGGTACATTTCAATGCATGCAATTTTGCTTATTTTTTTTTAGTAATCTGGTGATTCTACTTCAAGAGTGAAACAAGAAGAGGTTTTTTTAAAGTTTCACTTTGGTATTTTTATGGTCACTTGACCTGTCTCTCCCCTGACTGCTATCAGCAGAGTGTTTTCCACAAAGCTCTACCACTTGAGTTTATCAAAAGATGCATTAAAACAGTACTGTGTTGAATATTTCAAGCAATTAGGTGTGCAAGATGTCCTTTTGAAAGCAGCTTTCACACCTGCTGCTGTTAGGAGAGTAGAATACAAAAGGGCTTATCTCCTGTGTTCCTTTCATAATTGGCAACTGTGCCCTGAGGATCACGGAGGTGTCTGCTCTGACCTCTAGCTTCCTATCTGGTCCCTGCTTCCCTTATTTCCCCAACTTCCAGTTTGGAAACAACCTTCTACTTCTCAGATTGTGTAATGATAGAGCTTCACTGAAAACATGAGAGTAGTATCCACCTGTTGTGTGCCATGTGGAGCAGTTAGTAGTGCCCCTTGGGTTGCCAGAAGTGGTAGGATACAGTAAATCAGCTTCTGCCTTGCAGTTCTAGGCTGACACAAGCTCCTGTGTCCTGTGAGAAGTAATGCCTGCATGCAGCTCAAGCCATAAGGTAGAGTAACCAGAACTACTGGATAGTGTAAGTGTCCAGGTAAATCCAAGCATCTGTGAATCAGTGCTTCAAAGCTGGAAAACTGGATCAAATAATAAGAACCCCTCACTGATGCTTTGAAGCAGGACAGGCAGGTGCCTGACTGTGCCCTCTCACCTGAGTAATCTGGGCAGTCACTGACACAAGCAGCTGACATGGTCACTTCCAGCTTCCCCTCTGAAAGGAAGGACCTGGTTGTGGGAAGCAGTTATGCCCTGCCACTGAGCCCAGTTCCTCACTGGGGAGCCAAGGGAGCTCTCTGATGCCTCTACAGGTTTAATGCCTAAGGTAGTCAGCAACCTGGGAGCAAAACAAGCTTGCTTTGTTTCTGAAGATGTTTCAAACCAGTGCATTCTCGTAAAAAGTTCACATTCTGCCTGCTGGGTTTTCTAAGAGACAGTTGTCTTGGAAAATCACTGTCCTAGAATATATAAGAATGTAGTTTCTTTGGTTCAGTACCTCTGAAATAAATTATTTCTATAATAAAAGATGTTAAATATATTTGTGGTTTATGGGAGGAAAAAAATCTGTTTGACAGGTAGAATTAACCTCTAAAACTACTTTAAAGTGTTTCTAAAAATATTGCATGTAGATTCCATAAAAGCTTGGAGCATGTGAAAGGGTTAAATTAGTGTTAAATTTTTATGTAAGTTTCAAAATATTTTCACTTCTATTGCTACTTCACCACTCATAAAACATTAACTGGAGAGCCAAGAGACAGTTTTGAGTCTGTCCATATGTTTGTTTCAACTGGTTTAGATAGACACAGGGAACATTTATGTAAAAGAGAAATTATCCAAACCAATTTTAATTAAGATTAAGTGTATTTGTATTGTGTTTTATACAGTGCCATAGAACATGACAAGTCAACACTTGAAAATGGGCTTTGTGTGGAATTTTTTTATTTGCTTTTGTTTGGTGTTATGTATGTTTGTATTTTTGGAGTGATGTCTAGTTTCTGTTTTGGAAGCAAAAAACAGTCAAGCAGTTGGATTCTGTAATTGCAGATTATAGCTGCCGAGGAGTCACTGCATGTTTCTGATTACAAATTAGAAAGACCAATGCTTTTCATTTAGAAAACTTTATTGGAAAAAAAAAATCAACAGAAGAAAACTGCTTTTAGTATTTAAAAAAAAAAGTAGTCTGATTAGATTTTTTTTCAGTTATGCCAAGTCATTGTTTAGGTTGTATTAATTTATTATTTGAATTTCTGGAGTTTAATTTAATTGGAACTAAATTGAACTGACTTATGCTGTTGTGTTGATTCTGACCAGAGCAAATAAAGCACTTAGTATCGCTCATGAAAGTCATGAAGTTACGTACTGTTAGCCTGGTTAAGTAGTGGTCATCTCTTCTTCCAGCTTTCCACTAGTGCTTCAGTAGCTATCCTTACTAAGTTACTCCAGCTGCAGGAGGGTAATACATCCACAAAAATAATATAGCGAGAATAATTGCTCCAGCCCTGCACGTGAGAAGAAGGCATTTGAAATTGGATATGCTTTTAATGTTAGCTCTGCATTAGGGGTTGTCATTTTTTCCTCAACACTGGAAGAATTTGCTGCACATTTTCATGAAAAATATGATAGCAGCTGGTAGAAGATGAGATTTTCCATGCTAAAGATCAACTTGATACTCTTTTCAAACTGTAGTTTACTTAGGTAGCCTGGGGTTGCATTCTAAACTTACTTACTGCAGAAATAGTGTTCCAACTTTCACCTTACAGTTTGAAGACTAATACAATGTAAAGGTAATGTTAGAGACAGCAAATTCAGCTTATTTTCTTCCACTTTTCAAAGGAAATAAGGGTTAGAATATCACGCTCTCAATCAGAAACTTGCTGACTGGTTTCATTTCCACCTGCTGCAGCAGGAGAGGTGAAGTGTGGGGCAGTCAGTGACTTCAAGCAAGGTGAAGAAAGCCTAATCCACTGTAATTGGCGTGATTCAGGTGGCAGTCAATGGTCATCTAGCCATTTATTATAGGTAGTGGGCAGCCAGGCTGTCCATGGGTGTTTTAAACTGGCCACAGCATGTGGTGTGTCCCAAATAGCCAGCAAGCCAGACTGCAGGTTGTGAGACATTTGGGTGAAGGACCTACACTAGTGGGAACCCAGGGTGCAGCAAGCCTAGGAATGCTATAAACTTTTAAAGAGCCTGAGGGTGTTGTGGAGAAAGGAGAAGCCGATAGTACCAGGTGGACTTGGAGATAGAGCACTCAGCAGGCATGGGGAAATGTGGGATTGGAGATAGCTGGAGTGGGAGAGTTGTGTAATGTTGCATAGTTCTCTTTGTGGCCTACTTATCCAGTGCACTGATGACTGGCTTCAGGGAGTGTAGTTGAATATCTGTGTGTTTGTTTCCCCTCTGTGTTTATAATTTATGAACTTACTGATCTGGTACCCTGTGATGGAGTTCCTGAAAGTCCTTAGCACTCACCTGAAGGCACAGACAGATGACTCTGAAATACCCCCTTTATATCTGTGTTCCACTAGGGGCACAGAAAAGAGGGAAAAGACCGGCCAGCAAAACAAACAGACAAAACCAAGAAGCAACTTTTCCCATTGCTCTGAGCAAAGATAGAATTGGTGTATTCTCCCACCTGAGGTATGCCCTTCCACCTGCCATGCAGTTACATGTGCTCAGAATGATGGAGCTAAATCCCATCCCCAGTACACTTGATCAGTAGGCTGGATTAGCAGCAGATGACAGGGGCTGCTCTGCGAGGTCATAATTCTGAGCGTTCTGTTCATAAGGACTAGAGCAATGTTATCCATATGTGGAAAATCAACGGTTCATACTAAAATTTTTAAATTTTTAATGGACTGAACATCCAAAGGACTTTCCAAAAAATGAATCTGACCATAATAAAGAAGTAATAGAAAAGAATGTAGAGTTATGTGATCTGAGTAATATATATATATAATTTCAGCTGCCAGAACTTGTATTGCTTTAGAAAAAATGCCTCATTAGTGATAAGAAAGCAACCAATTAACCATCTAAAGCTGGTCTGCAATATTACTGATGCTTGACCTTATTGAAACAGGCTACCTGTTTTCATCTTCTGTAGGGTCCCAGAGGTTTGTATGAATGTAATTCTAAAGTTCTGAAAACGGGATTTGAATAGAAATAAAGCAAAAATGGATGCAATAGGAATTTGTTCTCTTCTGCCCCATGTTGCAGTGTCATTGGCTTGCAGTGAAGTCATTATTTTCCTGCAGGCTATGAAGCAGAGGTTCCAAATCTTTTTCCAGTGGACACTGCTTTACTTTATAAAAATCACTAGCAGATATTTGTTGCTATCAAGTACACTTGTGGCAATTTCAGGGGAAAGTTAAGTACTTCACTTTGAAACTCGCTTTCTTGAAATTCCTAAAAATTGTATGAAGAGTTAGGTTTGTGGTAGTTTATTCTGCTGCTTGTTGTGCATAGACCTTAAAGGGATTAAATCTTCAGGACAATGAATGTGGCATTTTGTGAACATGACTTTTTTTTTTTTTGGTAACAAGTGTTTCAGGTCTCCATTGTTAATCTCATTCCCAAGTTCATTCTCCTCCTTTTGTCTAAAATGTGACTGTTGAAAAGGATTCATTTTGAATTTTTGAGTCGCAACACGCATGCACACAATTTTCCTCCTTCCCCTTTTAATTTTGATCCATTTTTTGACTTGTTCTAACAGAGAAATTTCAAAATTACCCATTGACTTTGGAGGCTGAACTCAAGCAGCAAATGCTTGATCACTTTGGAGCACCATATAACTTACTTTCCAGTTGAGATGCCAGTCACATTTTAAGACTTAGGATATGCACTAGCTATTTTTTTAGTATAACTGCCAAAAATCTTCCCTAGGCAGGCTTGATGATGTGATTAAAAGCAGTTCAAAAGCTTCCATGGTTCAGTAAAAAATAACCCTTCTGTCTCATCTACTTTGGAACAGAAGCCATAGCTAGTATGGGTGACTTAGTGTCATGGCTGGAAAATAGCCTCCAGTGTGAATGTCTGAAATACCTACAGTGCTGACAGTGAGCACGGAAATGTTACTTGCACACCTCAGATAAGTAGATGTAAGTGTGAAAGTCAGGTACCTACTTGCAAAAGTTTTACCACTTAGTGATTGCTCACTCTTTTCATTCACTTCTGTGCCAGTCGGTTCTGCAGTAGTTTTAGAACCGTGGCTGTATTGCTGTGGTTGATCCAGAAAGAGTCTGAAAGCTCAAATCAAAATTATCAGTGCATTGCTCATTTTATAGTTGGGTGTCTGGATGTGTTTGATAAGCATGTATCCATTAATTTTTTCAGGGCTGTTAAAAAACCAAACCAAAAGACCACAAACAGCAAACCCCAATAACTCAGAACTGGTTTTATCTCCTGGTACATTTTCATTGGATAGGTTCATTCTCAGACACATACAGAAATGTTTGGTGGCCTTTCTTGGTGAAGTTAGTATGGGATAAAGTTTTAATGTGAAAACTTTTTATGATTGAAAGTACTGCTCCATTTTTTTTTCCTGACATTCACACATGTAGAAGGAAATGTAGTGTCTCTAATGAATGTGGGGGGGGGAGTATTATTAAAATGTAAACAAAGTTATTCTGTACTTTGCAAATTGGTGAAATATTTGTGCCACTGTTTGCTGCTGCTTCTTAGGGACACAGCAGGTCAGGAGAGATTCAACAGCATTACCTCAGCTTATTACAGAAGTGCCAAGGGAATTATTTTGGTGTATGATATCACCAAGAAGGAAACATTTGATGATTTACCAAAATGGATGAAAATGATTGATAAGGTATGCCTTAAGTATTTTATTTTTACATGCTTTTTTTAACAAGCGGGTTTTTTCCCTCAAAGAAATTTGCGTCATCAATTTAGGATTAATAAACTACTGTCAGCTAATTTTCAGTGATGTCTTTTATCCAGGATTTAACATTGATGTGTTTTTGTTGCAAAATGATTGTCCACTCCTGCTTTCTTGAACTAGAATTGTCCCAGTTAGAAGTGTCAGTGAAAATCTGTAACACTGCTCATTAACCTGTGCAGTGGGGGGAGGAGGGTTTGTTTCCTGTCTGTGAAATAAGGTCATTATGTTCATTCTTAGATAAACTAGAACAGCTAGTTCTCAAGTCACGTTTTAAAAATGGAATTTAAAAGCTGAAAATTTTTGAAACAATGCTGGGAAGAACATTTACCTATAAACTCTGTCAGTGTGACTCCTTATTTAGTAGAGGAATTTCCCTTTTTTTGTATTGTGTTTGTGTCACAAAATCTTACGTTTCTAGGTTTAGTTAATTAGAAATGTTTTAATTGCAGTATGCTTCAGAAGATGCAGAGCTTCTATTAGTTGGAAATAAACTGGACTGTGAAGTTGATCGAGAGATTACTCGGCAGCAGGGAGAGAAGGTAAGGACAGGTATAGAGGCAAAGCTGTTGTGGCATTGCTGCTGATGGTCCATGGCTGCCCTTGTTCAGACTTTTGGATGCAGGGAGTGTATTAAGAGTGGTGGTGGTGGTCTCTCAAAATCCATATGGTGTTTATTTGTATATAAAGTGCATTTATCTGTGTTCCTGCTGGAGTAGTGTGGTTTTGGTCTGAAGAAAGAGTAAGCTACAAGTTGGGTTACACTGTACAGTAGTGTAGGGGATCCTCCTTTTGGGCTCTGAAGGGGTAGTGAAGACTTGAATTACTAATGGAGATTTATCTCTATTCAGGAAATCTTTGTGGGCCTTCTTTCAGATGTTTGCTTCTCAGTACCATTTTTGGTCAGGCAACAGCCCTGCTTGATTATTTGGCTCACCTTTGCTTTCATGTTCCTTTTGTTCTCGTGCAACCCCAAAAGTGTTAAGGAACATGGCAAGAGTATATGTTTGTTGTAGTGTGATACTCAGCACCATCTTGGTCAGAACAATGTCAGTATGGGCATACACAAACATTTGGAAGTGAAGGCTAATTCTAGACTTTTGGAGTCAAGGCTAATTCTTGCATCTTTACTTCCCTTTTCTACATTTTGAATAATAAAGTTGAGATTAGCTGTTCTGGGTTCTTACTTTTTGGCAGTCTGCAGCAATATGTGTCAACTGAATACATGAATTTCTCAGATGTAAGTCTGAACAAATGCAGAATGCTTTTCCAATAAACTTACTTTAAGCAAAAATTAGCTATATGTTGCAATATTTGCTGTACCATGCAGATTCAGGATTATTAACTGAATTAGAGTACAGTCACAGATTTGGGGAAAGTTGTGTGTTTGGGACTTTTTTAAAGGTTTTATGAGGAGGCTATATTTGCTATCTGTTGCTGTTTGCACATATTTTCATTGAGTTATTTTATTTTCTCTCCCATCAGTTTGCACAGCAGATAACTGGGATGCGGTTCTGTGAAGCCAGCGCCAAGGATAATTTTAATGTGGATGAAATATTTCTAAAACTTGTTGATGACATTCTGAAAAAGGTAAAATACTCAGGTGGTAGTATTCCTCTGGTCACACAAGTGGTCAATGTTTAAATAATGACTGCACATGCTTGGGAGGACAGAGAGCAAGTACAGATTGTCAGGTGAAAATCTTGGATAACATATAGTGGGCATGATGCAGTCACAGACTGTTGACCACTGCATCTCACTAGTAAGATCTAAAAGATCCTGAAATTGAGGCATTGACTGTCAGTGAACTCTTGAAATGAGTTCTTTCTATGCAGATGACTGTTTACAGGTGATTTTTCTTTTCTTTAAGATGCCACTGGATGTTATAAGAAATGAGTTGTCCAACAGTATCCTGTCCCTGCAACCAGAGCCAGAAATCCCACCAGAACTGCCTCCCCCAAGGCCACATGTCCGTTGCTGTTGACTTGTTACTTCCTCCAGAGTGAAAAATAGGAGCAGGAGGGTAAAGGAAGTATCTGTACTACTCTGCACTACAATCATTTGGCAGTTTCTCGTTGCACTTTGTTATTCGAGTCAGAGCTACACACTAACTTGTAAATATGCAAATATGCAATCCTATGTAGGATTCAACTATAACATTTAATTATTACCCCTCTCCCTCACAATGATGTTTCATTCATTGCCCCAGTGTTATAAATACTGTACAGTTGGTGGGGGTTTGCCACACATCCAGTTGAGGAGGAGGAGAAATTAAATCTATACCTATTCTTGACATAAATGTTGTAATAGTTCTTTGTTATTATAAACAGGCAGGCAGAAGCTCTTCTGGTATGAAGATAAGTATATGGTGCTTTGCTAACTATTTTAAAGACAAATTTTTTAAAAACAGAGGACTTTATGTACAAAGCTTCCATAATCAGCATTATGTTTCCTTTTAATGTAGTGAAAACATTTTTGGCTGTAGCATCCTCTGCTGACTGGATTTATTGAAAAGCTAAGTTTAATTTTTGGCAGTCTTTTATTTATTTTGTTTAATGCTGCACCCTTTCTTTGTGTACCGAGACATCACACCTGGTGCAGATCTAAGATTGCACTTTGAAATAGCATATATAATTTTCTGCATAAACGTAAATTTGGTTACAAGAATCATTAAGTTTCAATAAAAGAATGGAGATATATTCAAGCTCTAAAGGAAGGTATAAAAAGCAATGCTGCTGTCCTAGACAAATTCTTGAAAAAAAAAAAAATTAAGATGATACATTTTCCTGTGTTAAGGAATATATATGTGTATTTTTGTCTGGACATCTGTAGGGTTGGGGGAAGGGAACCTAAGGTAAAATTATTTTCTTTCCTAATGGTGGAAATCATTCCCATCAAGCAAATACTGTGTTAGGATTTTGTCTGATAATGAACTTGTGAATTATATCTTTGGTATATCTTTTATTAAATGCACTGTTTAGTTTAGCTGTGGTAAATCAGTAGATACATATTTGAATAACTTGGTGTGTCCTGAATGTTGTGGTATTGAAAAACATTGTGGTCTTTCTAAACTAATGAAGTGCAAATAAAATTTTGTATTTATGAATGACAGTGGAACTGCACCTGTTATTAGAATGGCAAGTATCAAGTGATGGGTAAAAGGTAGAATCTGGAATGTGGAACAACACTTGTGTTAATTTTGTTATGATTTAATTTTCTGTTTAACAGTTCCTTTAGGTGTAGTTGGAAGAGCAGCAGACATTAGTTGTTCACCTTGATCACTGCTCTGTTGGGAGAGTGATGACCTGGCCCAGCTGATATCTTCAAATAGCATGTGACTGCTTGTCATGCTGTCTTAGCAGGTGGTCGCCAGACTATTAATTACACTGACAACACAAGTATGAACCAGTCTTTTTCACACTACAGCTTGTCTACTTTACATTCTCTGGTGCTGGAACCCATTTTGTCACTTTTGCCACTCTTCTAGCCTGAACTCTGGCACTGAACAGTAAGGTATACCACTGACTTTAACAGCTTCTCTCTGTTTTATGGGAGAAAAAAAGACACAACAAACTGTTAACACAAATGAAAAAAAAAAAAAAAAGCCCTTATTTCACTGAGTAAGCTCTGACATTCTGAATTCAATGCCATGCAGGCCTGTAGCACACCTGGATTTCTACTGACAAATTAAGGAAAGCATGGTTGATATTTGTGCTTATGTCTTCTGCCACCTTGTGCCTAAGCAGTTTGCTTTTTTACATAGTAAACTTACAGTTTACTATCCTATTGGTGAGATAAAATGGATTTCTAAAGCACTTCTAGGAGTTCAGATGATACTGTGGGCAATAGCAAGGAAGGGAAAATTATGGAAAGTGGATTTTAACTTGACAACCATTTTATTTCAGCTGATTTGTTTTTATTTGTACCTAGAAACTTGTGATTTTTTTTCCTGCAGTTTTTGAATTTAATAAAAATTAAGAAATTTGACTTAGATAAACTTTCTTTTTGTAATTCTGTGCTGTTTGTATATAGGCAGATTGGGATCTCAGTCTCTTGTACCAAAAATTAAAAACTATTGCATTTAAGAAGGACATAAGTGAGTGCTTGAGTGTATTTGATTATTCATTGGAAATCCTAAAATTTTCAGGAAACCTGTGTGCTTTGCATCCATTATACTATGAAGAGGGTTTTGTCTCCTGATTTTATCTCTTCAGCTTTTATATGAATCAAAACCAGTTTATTTATGCCCTTGCTCCACCCAGCAGGCATTTGTGGTGTGATGTGGGAAGAGGGGACGGGGAAAAAAAGTTATTCATGCTTCTCCATTATCTCATATGGAAATTCAGCAGTCAGCCCAGCCTGTGTTACCATCTAATGATGGACTGTTTGAATGGTCTGCACAACCATTGAGGATCACAAGATAGAAAAAAAAAGGGAAGATGAGCACTGGCACATCTGTGTTAGTTAGCAGATTGCTGTTCTTTAGAAGCCCTGGTTGGGGGGAGGGCATTCCCACTCTTCAGGGAGTGTGTAGGGATTGTTTCCTTCTAACACTGAGCCCACAATGCTTTTTACCACTAAACTCATCAGGTGCTGCTGAGGTCCTTTAGTCCCTGGCAGGTTCTTCATGATGGACAAAATAAATGTGAGCCATTGATGAGCGAGCATGGCAAGCAGAAATCACAGGAGTGTCAGAAATTGGTTAGTATCATCTACTCTGAAGTAGTGGTAGTTTCTTGACTTTCTTGAACTGGGGAAATAGTGAAATATTGAAATTATTAGAGAGGCTGTGGTCGTTGAATGGTGGTTTGCCACTGATTTCAATGTGGTTAGGATTTAATACGGTAAATTCCTGAAATCATATTATGTCCAGTTAGCACTGTGTCTTTTACCAAAACTAAAATTCCTATCTGTTGGGAGACTGAAACAGTATTTGATTGTGTCCATAAGCCTCTTACCTGACTGTAATGGACATTCAGCCAGTGAGCTGAGTTAACAAATCATTTCTTCACAAGTGAACAGAAAAATAGGAGCACTGGAAATTTCTCTTGTATGTAATAGTCACAATACAGAAAAGGCTTACTAGGACATCTTGAATTATGCACTGTTGTGCCTTGTGTGCTAGAGAAATAGTGACAGTCAAATATTCCTTTCACTAGATGTTCTGCTCCTTCAGAGCAGAGATACATAACTAATGTCAAGATTTGGTACTTCTGTTGAAGAAAGATGAGAAGAAGGTGGGAAAAAAGGACTGGAAGTTAAAATACCCAAATTAAACCTCCTTGGCACAACTTGAGGCCATTTTCTCCTTTTATGTCACTTATTACTTGAGAGAAGTGACTGACCCCAACTGGCTACAGCCTCCTTTCAGGTAGTTTTAGAGAACAATGAGGTCCCCCCTGAGGCTCCTTTTCTCCAGGCTAAAGAACCCCTGGTCCCTCAGCCACTCCTCATAAGCCTTGTGCTCCAGACCCTTCCCCAGCTAC
The DNA here is from genome assembly GCF_041296385.1 of Aphelocoma coerulescens. Lineage (NCBI taxonomy): Eukaryota > Metazoa > Chordata > Aves > Passeriformes > Corvidae > Aphelocoma > Aphelocoma coerulescens. The sequence goes on along the minus strand of NC_091015.1, from coordinate 115,270,224 downwards.
CTTGCCCTTTCCTGGACACTCCAGCACCTCAGTGTCTTTTTTGTAGTGAAACCAAGCAGAGGATTCAAAATGACAAGAAGTGGCCTGTTGAACACTACCAGCAGATACCTCAGGACCCTTGGGTGGATCCCATCCAGCCCCATAGACTTGGATGTGTCATAACTGGTATAGCAGGTCACTGACTGTTTCCCTTTGGATTGTGAGGGCTTCGTTCTGCTCCCTGGCCCTGTCTTCCAGCTTAGGGGACTGGGTACCCAAAGAACTACTGGCTTTACCATTAAAGACTGAGTGAGGCAAAGAGGGCACTAAGTCCCTCAGCCTTTTCCTCATCCTTTGTCACTGTGTTTACCCCTGCATAAACATAATAAAGGATGGAAATTCTTCTTAGCCCTCCTTTCACTGCTGATGTATTTATGGAAATGTTTTTTGTTGTCTTTTATGGCAATAGTGAGAGTAAGTTCTAGTTGGGCTCTGGCCCTTCTAATTTTCTCTCTGTATAACCTCAACACATCCATGGAGTCCTCCTTAGTTGCCTGCCCATTCTTCCAAAGGTCATAAACTCTTTTTCCCTGAGTTGCTGCCAAAGCTCTGTTCAGCCAGGCTGGTCTTCTTCCCTGCCAGCTCATCTTTCAGCACATGGGGATGGCCTGCTACTGCAGCTTTAAGATTTCCTTCTGGAAGCATGTCCAGCCTACTTGGACGCCTTTGCCCTTCAAGACTGTTTCCCAAGGGGCTCTGTTAACCAGAGATTAATGTAAATTAATTTAATCTGTTATTTATGTCACCACACTGAAGGGGCAGGAATTTCTGGCAGCAAAGGGTTTGCCTTAACTGGTTTGTGTTTTTATCATTGTTTGTGAAAGTGATACCATAAAGTGATCATTAGAGTGCTAGATGTAAAGCAGGATTGGAAATTTGGTGGGTCTTTTTGACTTGGGCAAGGATTTTTAGTTAATCCAGCTAGCCTTGGAAGCCAGTAGTTTTCTTACAGACCGATGCTATTGTTTGTCTAACCAGGGCTGTTCTGCTGGCTGTCAATGTGGGCATCAGCTCTGGGATCCTTTTTATTCCATGCCATTACCTTTTGCATGTCAAAATCTCATTATTTTGGAAGATTTATAGCAGGTACATTTCTGGGATAGGAAGGAAAGCAAGGTACATAGGAAAAGGGGAACAGAGCAACCAAAGTATTTAAAAAAAAAAAAAAGTGAACAAAAACCTTTTCTAGACAGGGAATGGGAAATGCAGCCTGTTTCCAGCTTGGTCAGTTTCCTGTATTGGGAAATGAGTTCATCTCTGCAGTCTGAATGACACAAAGAAACTGCACCAAGCAGCGTGGATTCATTCTCCCTTCTGGTGCTGGCAGTTTTTCACTCAGTGGAAACGGTAGCGGTTTTGCTGAAGCACGGAGTCCTTTTCCTGTAATGGAAACGTCTCCTTGCTCTCCTGATGGCAGGTTCACAGTCACCCCTTGGGGAGAAAAGGCACAAATACTTGGATTGTGCCTTTCAAATTACTACCATCGTTTATACAGATTCTTGATTGTGCTGATTGCAAATCTACCTTTTAAAGTAGTTTAAATGGGTCAGTTGGAGATGCCAGTCCTTAACGTTTTTTATTTATTGTTGAAAGATGTTACACTGGTTTGCTCTGGTTTTTAAAGAGTTGAATTTGCTGTGTCCTAACTAGTTGTCAAAATTGCTGCATTAAACACTGTTCACCTTCCTTCTGGCTTCTTAGAACATTTCAGGCGGTCAGATACGAAGGTGGAATAAATATGTTCACACTGAATAGTGAAAAGCTGAGGTGTCAGAGTTCGTGTTAGGCTGAAAGGAGGAATGCTGACCACCGGGAGGTTTTCTGGCACGGCTGGAAGTTCCTGCCAGGGCAGCGCACTGGTGGGGATTGTCCATTAGGGGTCAGTGAAGTTCCGCCAGTGGAGGAGTCTGTTCCCTGCCCTGTTGGATGAGCAATTCCTTCTCCCTGTCTCCTACTGAGTAAACGCCTCTTCCGTCAAAACTCCTGCTTTTTCCAAAGCAGCAACTTACAGTGGTGTGTAGCTGTGGGCACTGAAAATACAGCCAAAGACATGCACCAGTGTGTTGTTTTGGTACAAGGAAGGAAGTACTGAAGGATCAGAAAGACACTTTACCTTCTGTATGCAAAACTGTTTTCTTAAGTATCTTTTCTGACAGAAAAGCTATTCTTAGCTAACTTCCAGTGATCTGCATGATAGATACAATCTGTTTAGTTATACTTCTTGATGATCCCCTTCAGTGACTTATTCAAGAATCAATAAGTATCCAGATGGGCCTTCTTAATTTCCTAATAAATGAATCAAATGCAAAAAAACCCCACTCCCAGTGTGATTTATTACCTTGCTTTTGCTCAGCACTCATTATTTTTTTTTATTCTTAGAATTTCCTGTGGAATCTGTTCTCTGTACTTGATTAGGTGGTCTGGAATGAAACTGTTTTTCCTTCCAACTCTGGCCAAAATAGAGGTAAACTGTCTCTCATCAAGGGTGATTTTCCTTAAAATTATTGAGGTAAACTTTTTATTTTAGCACTCGGTACTTCAGAGTTCTGCTTCAGTTCATTATTCTTCAAGGATCATGTTGTGTCACGGAGGATTACAGGGTTAATATTATTAAACAAAATTTTATGTTGGTCTGGCCATGTGCCAGCCCTTGCAAAAGAATCCAGCTTCCTGTTGATCCTAACAGATAGTTCTGAAATACTTAGTTTTATTTTAGTTATAAGTTTGAATTTTTATTTCCTGAAGATGATTTTGGCTCTTAGAAAGGAGGAATCCTGGTTGGTAGTGGCTATGATTTTTGTTGTGATGAGGAAAATAAGACACTTGTTTAGATTAAAGTTTTTACGCTTTCTTCTAGCCCAGAGTTCCTTATCATATTCTCTAAAGCCTTCTTATGATGTATTTAGGGATTATAAAATCTACCATGTGTCAGTACACACAATCCCACAGACACCTTCCATAGCTGGTGTGAGTTTGGGTCCCTAAAGGCTGTCCAGCACTGAAGAAAGATGTCAGGTTTTTGCTCAGGGATAGTGATGCAGATTCACACAGGGTTTATGGAATTGTCCAAGTTTGCCTGGAAAGAGGTAAGGAAGGCAGTAGTGGAAGGCAGTAGAGGGAAGGAAGCCAAAATGTATTACCTGCCAAATTATGAAATTACTTACTTTATGCTCCAGGCTTCTGACTGCAGTCCTTCTTGCAGGATGCTGCAGCTGCCCCTAATGGGGCTTCAGTGGCATGTCGGGGGGGAAGGACAAATTCCAAAGAGCTCCAATAGTCCCTGGGAAGAAGAGGAGACCAGAAAATCCATTTGCAGCCAGAGATGACCTCTGGAAAAGGTCATTGCTTTCTTTGCTCCAATGCAGTTTTGATTTTTAAGAACAGAGAAATGGAAGGGGCTGCTCAAGCCTCATTAACTTAATCCTGTGCGATATAGACAAGCATAAAATGGAGGCTTTTTTCCCACTGCAATCCTAAAATAGACAAGAATTTACAGAAAATAAAATTTTTCGCCTGCTGGGCAGGAAATGGGATGGTAAACTTCTGCTGTCCCTGAGCTGATGAATTGTAATAGCACAATGGATTTTTTTCCAATAATTGGTCCAATTGCTTGAAATTTTTTAGACCCATGAGGATTATTGATACCATCAATATGATGTGGTAGTAAGTGCTACATCATAAAAATAGACTATGGGAAAAAAGAGCTTCTTTAATTTTGGATTTATCATCTGCTAATTTGTTTCCTCCCCCAGCATTTTCTTACAAGAAGAAACAGTTGAATAGTTGTTTCCTTTCTATCATTTCTATGGTAAAATAACTTCCCATAATTTTAAGATCTTATATCAAGTGTTTCCATCAGTCATATCCTTTGCAGTCTTGGCAAGTCCTGTTATCTTCCGTTGTTCCTGTTATTGAAGCCATTTCATAACTGTAAACACCCTTACAGCCCTCCTATGTACATCTTTTATCATCTCTTTTCAAGGGGGTCAGAACTGCATTCAAAAATGTAGTTTCAGCATCAGTTTACACAATACCTTTTTATCATTTAAACAGCAGTTCATCCAGAAGAGGACTTTTGTCCCATGGCATCTTAGTATCTCTAAGAGCCTTCAGTGAGGGGTGTGTAGAATGGCTTTTATAAATCCAGGTAAATTAGATCAAGTGGATCTCCCTTTTCATGCAGTCTATGATGGCTGGATATGACAGATATTCTTAGATGCCAAATATTACTTTTCTACATGTCTTTTATTCTTTGATTATAGTATCTATCAACTATCCCAAATTGATGTCACTCCAATGTCCCTTAAAGAACTCTCCTCAGTGGAATATGTGTGGGAGGGAAGACAAGATGGTTGGTTTTTGTACAAGACATGTATAATCACCACTCCAAAGAAAGCACAGGCAATTTACACTATTTCTGTCACCTTAAATGCACATTAAAAGCAGTTCAAAAGCAGTGAAAATCTCCACGTTGACACATTGAAAAGTTTAAGCTTGGTTACTTTTAATATCCAGCACCACTGGTGCTGGATACACATCTGTATCAAAATAACTCCCTTTTGCAGGTTTTTGTGAACTCTCTGCATCCAGATAAGGATTACTTAAACTGGCAACAAAATACATCTTAATTGAAATCAGTTTGTTATTCTCAAAGTCTTGTTATAAGCAAAAATGGGGACATGCCTTATTTGGGAAGCCAAGAATATATTGTTTGTCTAACTTACATTTTAGTAGGCTTAAATAAAATGAAATATACAGTTACCAAGATCACTCCAGTTACTATATTTCACAGTCCCTATTATTTAACTAACTTAATACTTCTCATTGTATGAAAAAAAATCAATTTACACTGTTGCAGAGAAATGCACACAAGCACCTGCACACACACTGGGTGGGGTGTGGTGTTGATGACTGGGTTTCCTCCTCTCCTTTGCCAAGAGGAATATGATGTTGGCAACTTCTTCCTCACTCTAGGTTTCCACTTGGGGCTATTTTCATGTTTGCTGACACTTCAATGAACCTTGGTTGTTTTTTTTTTTCACTGATCTGCAAGTACATCTCATCTGCATTCACAATATAGAGTGAATTTCATATGTGTTGGATAATGTTTTCTGCTCTCTTTTGCTCCTAACACTAGTTTTTTTTGCCCAGCTCCAAATTGTGAGTATCTTTAATTCACCTTTGATGAGTATTTGCATTCTTAGTGTGATTTCAAGTCCCCTCTTACCAGCCCAGGCCTGTATTTGTCTAGACCCCGTCCAGTGTTCCCACTTTGAAGGCCTTGCTGTTATTCCTGTATAATTGCACTGGCTGCTGTATGTGTGAGTCCTAAATACATCTTTCTATGTAGAATAACCAACTGCCACCATTGTCTCTATAAAAACTATTACATCATGTGATTAAAATATGCAAAAGTACATAGAATGGGGAGTAGCTGTCTGATCACTAGAAAAAAAAAATGTTGCAGCTAAGCAAGCTAAACCAAGGTTGTAAGTCAGGCTGACACAAGTTCAGCCAAAGAGGAAAACCAGACAACTGCTGATTAAAATCAGATTAAAGAGAGATCCCTTCCAACATAAAGATTAGCAGAATAACACTTTTCTATACGTAGCTGTAGATTCTCTGTAGGTGCTTTCTTGCACTTACCAAATTGAAACAGGAGAAGGTTGTGTATACCGATGCTACAGGTGCTATGTCAGTCTTTACAAGTGATGTGATCCAAAATGAGCAGCTCTGCCAAACTGAATGGACCTTGCTAGGGAAGGGATTGCTCTGGGCTTGCTGTAGTCTGGGTGACTGCCAATAGCAGTTGGAATTTGCTACCTGTGCTCCTGAAGAACAGCTTCTGCTTTAGACTCCTCAAGTAGATATCCTCTTCATGTTCTCCAACACAGTTCTGTGACATGAACCAAGGTGCAGCAAGAGGGAATGGTCCTGATCTGAATTAAAATACTTACGTAGGTATGCCTTGTAAGGGTTCAGAACCACCGTGAGTCGAGCTTTTAAGTGGTATTTTTTACTTACTGGAGCGTCTCCCAGTAGTGAAGGAAGACATTAAGAAATTAGGACTGAAACCCGGAAGCTAAAAAAACCAAGTTAAATGTGAGAGGGGTATGAGGTTTCATGATAAATGCACTCAGCCAACCAGTGAGATACTTCTGCAAGGGCCATGACGAGATATGAAATGTATCTGCAAGAGACCAGGGTCATCTACACATAGATCAAGCTGAAAAAATGAAAAGCACTGTCTGCAAGCCTGGATAAGCATACACTCATGCTTCAGTGGGAGGAAAAAAATGAAAAGTAACGGTGTTGAAAGACAAGCACACTTCAAGTTGAATCTCATTCTGCTAGGCCAGTCCTTATTTGTAATGTCTTGATCTCTTTCATGACAGCTGGGGCAGGAGATACTAGGCTATATAAAATGTTAGCCAGCATCTTGAATTACAAAAGGCAGGGAGAAAAGATCTGATTCTGTGGTGAAACCATCCGCTCAGAAAATGCTTTTCAATGCAAAAGTAATAACTGCATGCTATTAACTGTAATCGTAAACCTAGGCTAGTATAATGTTGTGTTTATTCCCACTGAGTGTGTTCCTGTGAGTCTGGTCTTTTGCATCTCCTTAATCCCTGCACATGCTACTTTGTGCACTTTCCCTTCTAACATCCTGCTTTTCTACCTGCTTTCTGTGTGCCACATGCAATTTTGGTAAGCATGCAAGATTATCTATTTAGCAGCAGCTAGCACTGACTGGCATTTGCATGCTACCCATTTTCAATTCAATTACTGATCGTGCACAGGGCAGTAATTGCAGTTTTAGAAAGCTAAGGTTAATGAGTAAATTGAGTTTTATGTCTTCCTGGGTCATGAGATACTGATGGATAAAATGTATTTGTATAGGAGAGATTTAAATGGTGGCAGTTGTGCCAGGCTGTGCTGGAAGCTCATAAAAAAAGTTTAGGTGTCTGCTGAAATAGAAAATGTCATTGATAATGAAACTCAAAGGAGGATGGAAGAGAGCTATTCTGAACAGTTCAACTTCTCTTTTCCTCCTAAATGGACACAGTATGCAATTTGGCCAGTGATAAAAAAGTGAACTTCAGTTTTTCTTCAATAAGACCAATTTTTGCTAGAAAAGCAGGTAGAATGCAAATGTGAGTAGGTGTGTGGGGCAGCCAAACCTCATGTCTTAAATGCTGCACACCAGGTAACTCAGATGGGAGTCAGATCTACCCTGCCTCGCTTGGGTCATTCAGTGCCTTTTGCTTTCCTTCTTCCCTTAGATCCCCTCATTCTCCTGTGAGAAGCTTCTGCAAAGATGGGCCTCTTTCCTTTCCTCTGGCACACAGCAGCCATAGCACATCTGGACAGCCTCATCTTTGATATCCCTTAAAAGTTGCTCATGAGAAAGTGTGTCTCAGCCGTGGCTGGCACCTTGACCTCTCTCCTGAGAGCGTGACCCATTGTGTCACTTCTGTCTCATTTTACCCCTTACAAAGCTGTGTTAGGGAGAACTCAGGAGCTCAGTAACCCCTTAGGGCTTCAACCACTCCATGTGCCTGGCCACTGCTACTTTAGGGAAGAGAATTACAGGAGTGTTTGTGGAGAAAACTAAGAGAAAATGGAAAATGGATGGGAGTATATCACAAGTAGATTGAAATTAGATGGGAAAGTGAAAGTGGAAGAGAAAAGGAAGAAGACATGAGACTAGTCAAGCAAATATTAATGAGGTACAGGGAGAGGAAATTGTCCTCCTTAGTATTAAACCTGTGTTGTCAGGCTGTCAGATTTAGTGTCAGAAGTGCCTACCTTGTCAGCACTAGCTGAGCCGAGCTGAGCTCCTGGTGTGCCCAGATGAGCCATCAAGGCAGCCTCTTGCCAGTCGGAAGGGACGTGGCTGAGCACTGTGCAAGCTGCACACCAGCACCCCTCTGGCAGCTCCAGCAAGCAGGGCTCAGACCCTTGGGTCAGGATCCAAGGAGCTGTAGCATGGAGGTCTCATGCATGCATGGACAGGACTGCCAGGAGCCTCCAGAGGACTACTGCAGTAGGAGCAGAAGAATTAGAAGGCATGGAAAAGAAGGAAGGAAGAAAGAAGCAGACAGGCTGAAATGGAAGAGAGAAACTGAAACAAATGTTGATAATATTAAAAAACATGTTCTAGATCTTGCCAACAAAAGCATTAACATATGAGTGGAAGCATCTTTCAACTAGAAATTGTCTGTATGTACTTTGTTTCTAAAATATACAATGTCAGGCTACTTTTGTGGTGGATGGAAAACTTCAGCCCTCAGCTTTTGTTGAAACTATGTCAACTACAGCAGCAAAACCTCTTTTTCTAGCATTGCAATATTTGACATGACATTCCAAGTGATGTGCAAGACAGTAGAACTAAAAGGGAGATGCATTAATGTATGTAAGTATTTTCTGCATTTTCTGTCCTGGTTTCAGCTGGACAAAGTTAATTTTCTTCCTAGTAGCTGGTACAGTGCTGTGTTTTGGATTTAGTATGAGAGTAAGGTTGAAAACACACTGGTGTTTCCAATTGTTGTGGAGCAACTTACAGCACTTTTCTGCTTCTTGTGCCCTGACAGTGAGAAGGCTGGAGAGGCACAAATTGGGAGGGGACAAAGCTGGGACAGCTGACCCCAGCTGACCCAAGGGACATCCCATACCATATGGCATCATGCTCTGTATATGAACTGGGAGGGAGCTGGCTGGGGGCCACCGCTCTGGAACTGACTGGTACCAGTTGGTGGTGAGCTGTCTCATTGTGCAACACGTGATTTGTATATTTGAATTCTTTTATCATTATTATTGTTTTTCTTCCTTTTCTGTCCCATTAAACTGTCTTTATCACAACTCACAAGTTTGAGTCTTCCTATTCTCCCCCCACCGCACTGATAGGGGGGCAGTGATAGGGACTCTGTGGTGCTTAGTTGCCAGCTGGGGTTAAACCACAACAATTGGAGGAACCTACATAGTGCCCATTGCATTATACCTTTTTCTTCCTCCCCTGTGGACACACAAGCGCCTCAGCTTATGTCAGGTAGTCTGAAAATCTTGCTGGCATTCAGAAGGGCAGTGTCCTTGACCCCTCACCTCTGGCAGAGCTGTAAATAAGGAATCCCTCAAATTCTGAATTGGAATCATGAGAGCATTTTCTCCCATTTGTTTATATTTTATGGTAATGCAGCATAACAAAGGTATAGCCTGGTATTTCTTTGCCTTCATATCCTTTTTTTTTTTTTTTTCCCTAATTTCCACATAACATTGTCTATATTCCAGTTCTTCTGGTCAGATGAGAGTGGTCTCTCATAATAACTAGTAGTTATTTTCTAGGGATTTCCAGAACCATATTTCCTAATATTTCCATAACCTAGACAGATGTTTCTAAGGGAATAAGTACATGAGTGCTCGCAGCTGTGTTCAAAACATAGTACAGCCAAAGACTGTTGTGAGTGTATATTACACACCCAAAATTCAGTTCCAGACAGTGTTGGGGCTGCATTTTAAGAGCTCATTTTAGTTCCTAGGCCTCTTAATGATAATAAAAATTCTTGATGTTGCAGGATTAGTCAATGGCAAAACCCATCTGGAAGATGAATTTTTCTCCCACTGAAACTGTGGGTGGAGGTCTGGGTTTGCATCCTTACTCTCTCAACTCTTCTTTATTCCTGGCCAAAGCAGAATTGGTTGGGATTGTGATCCTGAGCCTGTTTAAATAGCCACTTAATATGTATTCTGGTTTTCTCATTATAGGAACAAATTTCAGATCTGAGATTTGGGTGTCTCCATAGCTCTTTCCTAGGCTCTACATTATTATATTAGCTCGTGGCTCTAGTCCTGAAAAGAGTGTAATTTCATCCTCACATTTCAAAAGGTTAATCTCTTCTCGTTAACAATAAGGGGTCACATCACGTGGCTAAAAAAAAAATAGTAACATACATCTGAATTTCCTACCCATGTGAGCAGTGGAAAAATGAACAGGAGTGGGAAGGAGTCGTCACATCATATACTAACTCATCTAAATCTGGATGCTTAAATTAGATTTCTCCACCAAGTGGAATCAGGACAAGTCATCTCTTTCACTGTTAGGAAAGCCAAGAGAGATTAGGCTCCTAATTTATTTATCAAAATATTTGATTGTATTTTATTGAGTGTTAAATACCTTATGAAGGTGCTGTGATTATCTTGCCTTCCTCCCAGCCTCTCAACCTCTTAAACTGTTAACTTACTGATCCTGCTGAACTTTCAGAAATACAGCAGAATGACTTCTCCTGAGCTCTAGAGCAACAGGAAACAAAGAAACTTGAAGAAAGCCAAGATAGAAAAATTTTCAGAAAAAAACTCCAGAGTTAAAGACGAGGAGCTGCAGTGGCTGCTGGTCTCACCCCACATGGACTGTGAGAACTTAATGGGCAAAATTGTCCATGCACTTACTAAATTCTTGGGCTGAAGGACTGAAGAAGATCATGTTTTAAAGACATAACTGCAGACAATTGGTTGTGATGGGGGTAACAAGTTATTCTAGGAGGCCAAAGTAAGTGTGACTCCAGCAGAGCCACAGAGGCAGGAGCTGTCATGGGAAGGGCCACCAAGCCCTTGGTCCTCACAAGTGGATGCCCATCATCCCCTGTGGGGCTGTAAGGGCTCCACTGCTGCAACAGCCTTCCTACCATTGGCTTCAGCAGCCTAAATGTTGCAGGAACCTTTAATATGAGTCTAGCTAGATGAAAGCAGCTACACATGTAACTAGCAAAGCTGTAATGGCAACTTTGATTACAGTGTAGGTATCTTCAAAAATAGATGATCTCGGGAATCAAGGTCAGGATGTGATTATGAGAATTACACGCTTTCCTGTAATTAAGGAAAACAAACATGCAAACTGAAAAACTTATTGATTCTTCCATTTTAATCCTGATGACCAGCTGCATCAAACTGATCTGCCGGGAGCCATCACAGATAAATCCACAATAAAAGAAACACCGTGTGGATCGGCAGCAGACATCAGAAACCTTCCCAGAGGAGAGGTAAGAAATGTAGAGCTGCCCTTGCCGCTTCTCCTTTGGTAAATGACTAGCTCTCAAAAACCCTAATTAAGTTTCTGTCTTTAAAATGTGATTTCCATTTGCTCCCTAAGGTTTAAAAATAGTGAAAAGATTTCAGCAATTGATGACACTCCCAGACGTACTAAATTAGAGCGTGGAGGAATTAGGAGTTGCTGCTGGTGGTGTCACATAGTAATGGTCTCTCCTTTTCTTCTTGCCCTTGCACCAGCTTGCTGTTCCCCACCAGCACCCTCCCAGGCAGCAGCCACAAAGGAGAGAGGCAAGTCACACGCCAGTGGTGCTTGGTGGTCAGAGTAAGTTTTTTTATCACTTTTGAATTCATCTAGCCCTTGAAGCCCTTCATTCAGGTTTGCCCACGGGCCTGCGCCTCCAATCTTTTCTCACATACTCAGGCTTGTGAAAAGAGGTAACAATTTTGCCTTTATGCTTATTTCTGGCAACAGCTAAACTTTACTGACCACAGTGGAAATTCCCTAGATTTGCACTGCTGTGAACTAAACTGGGCTTGGGGGATCTGTGTGGGGGGGTTATAGACTCCTTAATTGCATGTGGGCAGCATTGTCCTCTGACTCAGAAATATCTTTACCTTGGGAAAAAATAATATACTCCCAAAAAATTATTGTTGTTCTCCATTCACAGACATGATCTTTAACATTGCCCTGCATTTGTCTTCACAAAGTTTATTGGATAAATGGCAAAAAAGGCTATTAGTTGTTTCCACCGAAATATGTGAGTGATAAACATGTCTGTTATAGTCCTGTACAGTAATTGGGCATGGTTTTGATTGAATAGTCCCTGATTCAAAAGCATCTCACCTGCTCTTAATATGAAGGCAATAAAAACACAGCTATGTGCTGTGTTTCTGGCATAGTTTCAGCTCTTCCACATTACTTAAATCGTGACCATATATTCCAGTTAGCTTAGGCTTCAGGCTTTAAAAGCTCAATGTGAGTAATGAAGGGAAAGCAATCTGATTAGCTAGTGGAGCTGACTAAAAGGCACCTTCATTACAAAGGAGCTTAAAAAAGGAATAAAACTACATGAAGTGGATAAAAGGTATAATAATCACAATGGTATCAAACAGCATAACAAAGAAAAATATCTGCATTCAACTGATATTAATATTTAATAGATGGCACAGGCATGTCCATGGCTTTATACTCTTCTGTTTTAATGATCTTTACCACAGCTTGACGTCCTTTGTCTTGTCCCCTTCTACTGACATCAGCTGGAAGAGACAAAGATTAAAACAAGGGTAATTTCCCCATGGTCGTTGCTTGGCACTATTTCTGCTTTGCTCAGACATGAACTGAACTTTAAAGGATGAAGTACTGTCACTCAGGCTGATTCTCCCCTCCACCCCATCTTACCAGGGTTAACCACTCAGCCAGTCACCACGGAAACGCGTGGCTCCTTTGCCACCCCACAGCCTCATATTTGGAACGTCACCATAATCTCATTAGGAGGTTGAATTCACCATTGAAGCTTGAATTCCCATAACAGGAGGGGAGTGGACTAATGCAATTAAGCAAATTAGCATTTTGAGCCACTGCATGATATCTGTCCAATACCATGAGCAAAGACTAGGTAGTTTTCTTCCTCTCCTAAAAAAAAAATATCAACAAAAGCAATACTCCAGTCCTCTCCCCAAATGATGTTGAGGGAAATACTGTAGTCCCCTCTCAGCTGTAAAGGTCTTTACAAATGGGAAGAAAATTTTTCACTTGACCAAAACCCTGAACTGTTTGCCTTTCTTTTTCCCAGTGCTCGGATCCCAGTGGTTCTGATTATTTTTATCAGTGTAATGTTTATGCTTCTAAAGGTAGAGTAAATAAAACCAGAACGTTTTGTTTTGCTCTTTTCTTATGGTATGTGGCAGTGGTTACCAGGTCAGAACTAAACTCCTGTTGATTTCAAATCGATTTTGATGTGAAGTGTTTCTTAAGCGCTATGAATAACTCTTTTAAAATACACCAGATTTTCCAGAGATAATTCCGGCACATTCAGTAATTCTCTAGAAATGCAGATTATTAAATGCCTAAAGCAGCGCTTTTCTGCCTTTTGTTGTGGGGTTTTGAGGCTAATCCAGCTCCCTCCTCCCTCCCTCACCCTGCCAAGTAAACAAAACCGCAAAAGCAGACTGTAGCAAGAATCAGGAACCATAAATCTCTGAATAATATCCTGGCACGTGAGTTTCAAAGGCAACATATTTCTCTGAGAGCCCAGGGGAGAGTGCAAGGGAGACAGAGAAGGAAAGGAGCAGTGGTACCCTCCTGAAGATAATGCTGCCGTCTCCATCACAGCATTTCTTCCTGGGGAGGTAGAAGATGGAATGGCATGGGTAGGATCTAGGAGCCTCTTACACATATCAATTACCAAGGAGGTTATGCCGCTGGCTGCTTGCCGTCTTCATCTTTGAATGAGAAATGCAGGAATAACAAGTGCATTTTAGTAGATGTTATTGTGCTACCACTCATCCCCTCACAAACAAATCCCAGTCTGCCACCAGGCACTGCAGTCAGGAGGAGTGGAAGTATGGGTTATTACTAAATAAGGGCATTGGCTATACACCCAACTTTATATAATACATGGTTCCTACCCTAAGCTGCTTACAAAGTAGATGTATATTATGTAGGCAGTGTACATAGTCCTAAAGGACAGTGTAATCTTAGCATTTTCTCCTGAAAATGCGAGGGACTTCAAGACTGAGTCAGTACTGAGAATATCTGTCACAAGCTTGAAAATAGAACATAGTGTAGATAATGCTGTGGTTATTTGAAAAGCGTCACGAAGCTGAGTATTTCAGTGGTCACAAACTCCCAAATGTCAGAGATGAGCTGGTACTGAAGAGATGCTGAATTGTGCTGAAACAGAAAATACAGGACTGAGGCTCACAAACAAAATGAGCTCGGGGCTGTGATGGCAACAGCCATACAGTTTGGATTAAAGCATTTTGATATTTATGGTATCAGATCAGATAAGGACAAATTAAAAAAGAAATTCATGTTTTTAGATATTGTTTTTCCTCCTGATACCATTACAAAATAGAATCAGGGGTTGAATTACTTTCCTATGTGAGTTCTTATGTAACACTGTAAAGTAGTCCTGTTTTGCCTATTTGGTTTTTCCCTTTTATCATGTTTGGATTCAAATGTAGCCCTAATCCTGCATATCCTGCTTTGAAAAGCTTAGATCTGTAATGTATTGTGTGGTATTCTTTAAAAGGCTTTGCTCTTTACTGTGTGGTGGCCTTGAGTTAACAATATAGATTTAAATTCTTAACCTTATATTTGATAGTTCTACTTGGGTTGTAGTCTTCATTTAATACAACGTAAAATTTCAAATATGCATACTAATTGGGACAAATTATACCCAGCCAAAAGAATAGCAGTATTTAATATCACTTATCAGATAAAACAAGCAGCAGCAACACAGATTTATGGACAAATTCACTAAGATACCAAAGAATAAAAAGTAAAGCATATAATCTACTGAATACTGAGTTTACAGTTTGTATTTTCCTATGAATTTTTCCCATATTCAAAAGAACATTATCAAGCCATTGAGACACAGCCTGAGAATCTGACCTCTATCTTAGGGGCTGAGCTCTGAGTTTGCAGGGCTGTTAAGAAGCTACAGATATGATATGAAATAAGAGCAGCAGGACTCGAGTCTGAACTTTCATGGTTGTAGCAGCTGGTTCCTCCCAAAGTGTAAGTCACTGAAGGAGACTCCAGATTCATTCCAGGGAGCTGCACTGTTGCAGACAATGAACTTGGACATAGAAAAACATGTACCTGGCTTGTCTCTGATCACACAGTGACCACTGAAGTGTCACCTGCCCTCCTGTCCTGAGCTTGCCTGTAGTCTGTGCAATCACAGTGATTACCCAAAACAGCATTTATTAACTTAGCAGAACTGTAACCTGATTCCTCCCATCATATCCCATGCATGATACAGGAATGGATACATATATCATCACTCCGAGTCTTTAACTAATTTTGCATCAAACTAATAAGTACATATTCTTGAAAGTTCTTCAAGGGTAAACACCATAAATGTGTCATTTTGGGGAGGAAAAAAGAGAGGGAGATTGAAGCCATAGTTTGTATCCATCATGAAAGGCTGTGACTGCTGTTCCTGCGATGGACGGGCATTACTTGCTCTTGAGGAGGCAAGGCAGGAAAACACTGCCAAGTACCCATGACTAGGTTTTCCTGGTCACCTTCTTTCATCCCATAGTGAGGGATGAGTTCACTGAGCAGCCGTTATTTTTTTCCCTCTCCTCCTGTTCTCTTTTTGGTGGTATATTTCCTGGCACTGTGATTTTCCATCACACAAAGGTTTCAGCAGGTAGTTTACACAACTCACCTCTGCTACAGATCAGGCATAAAAAATACACCAAAGTGCAGTTCTGCAGCTGCATCTCTGCCTTGACCTACTGCCAGACTTAAACATAATGGTTTCAAACTCTGCAGGCCTCCGGCATCTTTCTTACTCTAATTATATTTTATGCTTGGAAAGAAGCATGAAGCAAGGGTAGCCCCACAAAGATGGGAGGATCAGACCTTAAAAATTATGCTGCAGGGAACAAGGATTTGAAGATAGGAGTAATGTGGCCCAAAGGACAAAGGGGATTTTAATACTCTGAATGAGCAGCAGTTAGAAGAGAAGAGAAAGCAGGAGATGGAGTTAAACAAAGGCAGGGACATGCTTCAGGGAAAGCGTAGTAAAGGAAAAGATTCTAAATGCCAAAAGTGAACCTCCCCTTTTATCCTCTTTTTGTGTTTCATACAGTCACATCAGCACAATAGGTGTTCATCTAGACCACAGGATCCATTCATAACTTTTTCATCTCTTTGGGAGTCTGTTAAAATGGTACATGGCTTTGCCTCCTGAGATAGTGAACTCTTGTCTTGAATGGAAAAAGGACTGAAAAACTAAAGGGAGCTTTAAAGTTACAAAATGTGATAAAAATAATTAGCAACAAGTGCTGATTTCATAGATGTTACAAATCCTTCTTGGCCTTCAGTGAAGAACAGGAGTGTTATAAAAACAGGTAAACATCTTTGGAATGTGGAGACCACATATTTTTAGTACAAAAGTCCAAAAGAAATGAGAAGGCAACCTGTTGTGTGACATACAGAAGCACTGCCACATCCAAATGTATTGCTGTTGAGAGGCAACAAAAAGGATGAGTCAGGTGTGTATTCTTCATTCGGATGATGGCTGTCACACCATAACACTTTACATCATTGTTCACTGTTTATTGCTAAAGGGAATTGTCCCAGTTTTAAATCAGCACTTTGCCTGAATAAATCCCATATGCCTGTTTTTTGGGAAAAGTAATATTGATTCATGTAGACAAGGTTACTAAGAGCAAAGCAGAATAGTGGGGAAAAAAGATAAAAATAATGAATCCTTAGTGTTCCTTTGCAGGAAAAGCTCTAGTTATGATGCAAATGATACAAAATTAATGTACTCATGAATTAAAAATGAGAGGTGGCACAAACATAAACTCATTGTTATTGGAAGTAGAATTGCACTGCCGTGTTCCTCATGAATTGCCACGTTATGCTGAGACTCCTCGGAGCAAAGCTGCTCACCCTCAGAGGGGTGAAAGGCTTCTGCACCACTGAACACAGAAAGCAGAGGGACATCCTCACGCAAGAAAGGTCTGTGGTGTATGGGGTGGATTTGTTAGAGGGAGGCACACCCAGCAGGTGCTGTACACAGCTGTGGTGACTCATGGAGCCTCCACCAGTCTCTTCCTCCTCCCTGCCCTCCATATTCTTCATCCACTTGGAAAGGGCATGTGACATGTGGAAGAGAGAGAGGTACAAGTCATTGTCAGGCTGCACTGGGATAGTTTTCCAAACATACTGTAACAGGAAGTATGCCCTAGACCTAGGGGTGTTTCATTAATTATTGGAAGATAATTTTATTTGTAATGTTGCTTTCCTTTTTCTCCTCATCCATATTTTTTCTCCATTCCCCCAAATTTTCCACTTTGCTGTGTGATAGTAGATTTACAGAAATCTAGGTGTACAATATAACTTACAATCTGATGTTAGTTATCTCTAAGGAGTGCCAAAACAGGCTCAGCACAGATCTTCATCAAATTATGAGAAGTTAATCCAGTTCTCATCTCTGAGTTATTCTCAGCACACACAGCTACAATGCCCAGTGGCTGGGGGTCAGATAATGTTGACCAACACATTTCTTACTTTTAACGCACAGAGTAGTTCCTTTTCAAAGTGAGCTAAAGTTATGATTTTAACTACTGAACTCTTTCTTGACTTGTCCAAATGAATAGATGACATTAAAGAGGTTCCTGTGATAGCAAACTGATCATTTTGGCTCTACAAACTCTCTGAGCTTCTCTATTGTCTTTCTATTGTTTCCCTTCAAAATGCAATTTTTTTCTCCCCCATTCTGTATTCACTCCTGTTGTTATTCTGAACTTCATTTTATATTTGTTAGCTTAGTTTTTCTTATTGCTGCTAAGCTATGATGCAGAGTATATGTTTTAGCTTATATTTTCAAAATCCTGTAGAGTTCCCTCTCATACAAAACTGGTGAAGAAAGGCTGATCCATGTTCTATGTCATACTGTCACATTTTCCACTCTGCTGTACATTTCTTTTTCACTTCACTCAATTCAGCTAATTCTAAACTTTCAGAAACCTCTCTCAATCATATTCACATAAATGTCTTCAGCATTTCTCAAACACATACAAAAACTATATATGCTGAATGCATTTTATAAAGAATTATTTGCTAATCTCTAGTTCCCAGTCTTGCATGGGTCTGAATTTAGTTTACCACAAAATTGTCTATTATGTAATTTCATTAAGGTTTTCCTAGAGTCCATCACAGTCTGGAGCCACCAGAATCATATTTTGCTATGAGCAAATTGGGTGAATGAAGATGTTCCCCTTCTCGTCTAAATTTCAAATAAACAGGTTGAAAATGCCAATCCTATTGTGATATTCCTTAACAAGTTCAATGATTAACAGCTTTCCTTTTTTTCCAGTCATACCTATATACTTGCCACCCTGCAGTAAATTGTTAGCTCATTACAAGATGAATTGTCAAGAACCTCCAAAGTCAGATTTTATAAAAACTCTTCAGAAAATTTTGAACTAAATGGTTTATTATGCATTTCATAAGCTCTTGATGTTTAGAAGAATGTTAGATTTTTCCATGGAAGTCTCAATGGCTTCTTGTTATTATTTTTAATTAATGTCTGTGTTGCATCCAATGCTGAATCATCTTCTGCACTCACACAGAGCGGCAGCTGGTTTGTGATTTCACTTCTGTGCTGGCATCCCCGTTTGGTAGGGATATCTTCCTACACTTTTTTTTCTCTGGGCTTAATCTAGTCTTACCCAAGCAGTCACAAGCTGTGCCACCACAGTCAGTGGATCTAACGTTCTCCAGGGAAACGAGCAGCAGAGGCAGCATGTGCAGGGCTCCAGCCCACACTCCAGCCCGCACTCCTGGACCATTCACATGGCCCAGCTACCTGGAGATGAGCAAACCACCCAGCTCACCAGCCCCTCCTTGGGGTGGAGAACACAAGCCCTTGGGACAGAGAGCCAAGCCCACAGCAGCACAGATGGGAGAAAGGGTGGAAAACCAAACTCGGGTCCCATCTCCTCCTCAGCTCAGGGCTGAGGGCTGGCATCAGATGTGAGCAACATTCCTGGGACACCCACCGCTGTGGCACCTCTCCAAGAAGTGCCTGTTCTTAACAAGGGTCAGGATAAAATTCATTTAGGAAGTTGCAGCATCAGTGTAAGAAGGACAGCAGTGTGAACTTGTAATCACTCCCAGACCAAGATACATATCCAATAAACTGAGGGTTTGGATTATCTTGTCTTTAATGTAAAAAGATCTTCATATGAGTATTGGACTAATTATTGTGCAGGTGAGGCATTTAAATACATCTAACATCACAAGGTTGGTCAGTGCTAGCATCATGCTGTCACCTCACAATTTTAAATAAAGATTAGCAGAGCTTTAATTCCATTGCCAGGCAAGAAGTTGACAAAGAGATATTTCTTCCTTCAAAAACTGGAGAACAGACTCCAAGCTTTTTTACAAAATAAGAAGACTAGAAAGCTTTTCTTCTTCCTTTTTTTTTCCTGCCCTGGCAAGACACTTCAACAGAATTCTGGGCTCAACTCTACAACCTGAAATGCAGTAAAACAATTAGTTATCAGATTGTATCTTATTCTTTATAAAACACCAGCATTTCTGATACTAAATTATATAAAGAACTGCTTTAATCTAGCCTCAAAAGAGAAAACTCCCGAAGTATTTTAAAGGTTGTACTAGTTTGAAAACAAACTAGTGGGAGATACCAAGTCAGAATAACAATTTAATAGGAAAACAGAAATAAAGGCAGAAAACACTGGTTCAAACTGACAGTCAAGATACAACCTGAGTCCCTGTTAGGCAGGGTGGTGGTAGCAGTCTGGTAGAATGGTGGCTGCAGTCCTCTGAAGCGGTGATCCTGTAGTAAAGGGGTCTGCTCTTCCTCAGAAAGTGCAGTGGTGGCTGTGTAGCTCCTGTCCTCTGGAAATCCAGTGGAAAGGGTTGTCTCTGGTGTTCAGAGTCCCAGATTATATCCACGATGGGATGCTTGGTTCCTCCGTCTGGGTGGAGCATCTCACAATGGGGTAATGAGTCATGAGGCCAAGTGTTGATTAGGCTCATTAACAGAAGATAGTCTGGAGGGAGTTATCTCTGAGTCATGCAGCTGGACAATGATGGGCCATTAACAGAAAGATAGTCTGGGGGGAGGAGGCAAGGAAACACTGCCCCACCTGATTTCAACAGCTCATGAGGATGGTAATAGAATACACTGCAACCCAGGACAAAGATACAGCATGTCAAATTTTTGAGCCTTTTTTGAAATTCTAATAATTCAGTCCTAATGACACCTCTTGGATATGCTACAAGGGTCTGCTGATCTGAGAATATTTTTCAGTGAATATTAACTCCCTGGTTTAGTGAACATCTTTATTGTTGAACCATCTGTTACAGGTGCAGGGAAACACCTGGACTCTCCATTCTGCTACTGATAAGAAACAAACTGTAATACCCTACAAGACAGGAAAGCAAGCAAAGCTGCTTCTTTGGCTTCTGTATAGGAGGTGCTAGCATATTTGTTTAAATTCAAAAATTAATTACATATATACTGAAAGAGCATAGAACCCTGAGCATACCCCTAATACCATTCTTGGTGAGTTATATTGTGTTGAGATTGTAGGTATTGTATTCTTCCACGTTTTCCACAATCAATGGTCCATCTTCCAAACATTCCTCCAGTGAATGGAATCAGTCTCTACTTGCTTATACTTCTCTTTATATCAGGATAATGCATTCCTGCTCATTGGCTCTGCGTCTTCTGAGCCTTTAATTTTGGTCCTTAAACACGGTCTGCATGCTCCTTAAAAATCCCTGATTCCTCAACTCATTGTGGAGCCTTCTCAGCTGAGTCTAAACTGCAGGAGGTAGCTGTGTGCTTGCCTCAAAGGTGCTGCATAATCGAGAGCTTGCATGTCACATGGGAATGCAATGACATGCCCCACGTGGATAGGAGAGCTGGAGAGGAAATTCCATGTGGAAACACAGGAATCGTGAAGCAGACTTCAGCAATCAGCTTTTCTGAGCCCTAACGGAACAGCAGATGCACTGAGGACAAAGGAAGTCCTAAACCATGACAGTCAGAGTATTTGTAAGAAGCAATTGTTTAGGATTTTCAGAGGCGGGAAAAAAAATACGGAGCAGCTGTCTCAAAAAACGGACTTAAATCAAGAATGGCTACAGCTTTGAAGGGAACTGGCACTAAAGCCACAGGTCCTAAAGGTTTAGGATAAAATGGTAGATTTATAGAAATTACTGAAAAGAGGTAAAGCAAAAAATGCAGCATGTCTGCCCATGCATCTTAGGAGGAATTGAAGTGCAAATGGATGAAAATATGGGGGTTAGTTTCGGCTGGGAACTGCCTCCTTAGTCATGGTCAGAAAAGAAAAGAATTGTTGTAGAGGTGCTAAGGGTAGGAGGAAAAAATACAAGTGGGAATGAAGCATTGTGGAAAAATCCTGACTCTAATAGCTAAATTTGGCAGAGATATATCTAGGAAGTTAATCCTACTAAATGTTTGCTATATTGGGGTATTGGTTACTTATCAGAGGTATGTGTGTATGCAGAATATGATATTTTTTGTAGCTTTCTTCAGCCAACTGTACCATTAGAAATGGATAATTTGTAATATTCTAAGACTGATGTTTTGCTCAGTGAAAGGTGACACTTTCCTTGCAGGATAGCCAAACTGGTTACACTGCCAACCAACAGGCGTCTTATTAGTCTGGCTCCTTGGCTTTTAAAATGTCTCATAATTCTGGGAAATATTTCTGGTGTTGAGATTCTATCAAACTGAATCTTACAAACAGTGTATCCAGTAATGCATATCAATTTCAATAACCAGGAACTGTGAAAAGCATCCATCTTCAGTAAGTACAAGTGTATGACCCATCTTTCTTTTTCCCCATTGAATACCTGATAAATTAACACTACCTTTCTATGCCAGCTCCACACAGTCTATGATGGAAGACCCAAAACAAGCTATTCCTTTTCTGGTGCCTATGGTTAGAGACAGCCTTTGAGTCTCAGTGGTTTTTGACTTATTTGGTCTCTCTCTGTTGCATGTTGTCAAACATAAATGGTCCTTTGAAAGTTAGGGAGCTGGAAAATGAGTGGCACACAGTGGTGTGCTATGGACAATAGCAGATCCTAAGTACTTGTGCCTACAATGGGAAGCAGATGATAGATTTTGAAGTGTGCATGTGGGTGTTTATTGACATCACAGGTGATTTGTGAGGAGAAAAAGTACAAATTTATTACTATTGGAAACCACGTTTTCTTTGTTTAGTTCTAAAAAAGGCAATAACTCTAACAACAGGGTATATGCTCCTTGGTACAATATCATGATACATAATTTTGGAGGTTATTTGCCCACTGGAGATGACAGCTGGCTGTACTCTGCAGAGATGGAACCATGGGTAACAGACCAAGTCAGTCCTCAGCATGAACTTTTGTGACTCTCAAGCAGGCATCAGACTGGAAAACTCTGCCTTTGTGGTGCTGAACATAAAGGACTTTACATTCTGGCCCTTTGACGTTTCCTCGGATATTGAAAGAGGAACAGTGCACACTTGGGAACACCCACCTGTAGCTGGGTTGTAGATTTCAGCCTGGGTAGCACTAACTCAGAGCTGGAGGAACTGGGAGAAGAGGTAGCTCCATGTTTGGGAAGAGGAGGGATGGCTTCACCTATGGGAACCACTTGCTGCTTGCAGAGGGAGGCACAAGCTCTCTCCCCAGCAAGGGTACAAGAGACATGTTTGCTTCCCAACCTGAGCCTGATCCCAGGAGGTTTCTCACATGCACACCCAAAGGCTCAGCACTAGCAGGAATTACTGATAGCAGTCAGCAAGCCCCGCCAGCCCCTTGGTATTTAAGGGTTTGGTCTTTAATCCCTGCAGTCTGAGGAAGGCTTCAAAGTCAGGCTTCTCACTTGCTGCCCTGTCACATGGCCACCTCTGCAAGAGGTGAGGTACTGCTGTTCTCTCATCAAAGCTGATTGCCTCTGTGTTTTGTGTGGACCCCAAAAATCCCTATGGAGATGTTGGTGATAACTGCACAATGCCCAGGGGCTCCACTTCTGGGTCTGAATGAGCAGGCATGGACATATACAGAGAAAAAGCTCTGGTCATCCATGGAGCTTTATGGCCAAAATTAAGATTACCAACAGAGTTAGGAGCCTGTAGGGCTGGCTGATGGATTTTAGGGGATCACAGTTTTGGATGAATGTGCCTAACATCTCCCTATGCTCTTCTTCTACTGCTAAAGTCCCTTACAGGAGCTAGTCATGCAATTATTTCCATTCCATGATTGAGTTACGGCAATTAGTGATATCATTACTGTGGGACAGAAGCTCCAGTGAAGAACTGAGACCTTTAATAATCAGGTTTTGTACAAATAAAGAGCAAGAAGTGAAAATCTAGATATAACTCCTGGGACCAAGAATAAAGCTTAAAAAAGGTCTTTGGGGCTTTGAATCCCTCAGGGAGAGAGAGCGTTTGAGGGAGAACTTGTGAAAAAGAAGAAAACAAAATAGCATTGTGAACTTGAAAATGTCACACATTTTTCTGTGGAAGCTATGCCTCATTGCTGTTGTTAACGTGTCACTGTAACACCTGCTGGCCCTGATTAGGATTCCTCTGGGATGGTATAATCACAGAGCACAATGTGCCCACAAAGAAATTACAGCTCGTGATCTGCAAGATATAAAGGGGGAATAATGATAGACTCAACCAGACTTATGCTAGGTTATCCATACATATGGCCTGTATGGATGCATTTGTGTCTTCATTTAGTATTTTGATTTAGCTCTGTAAACATCAGTCCTCCCTTATAACTCTGAGCCTGGCCATTATAAGTTGGCTGCTCTTATGTTGTCATTGAAGATCTCAAATAGGGATTTGAAATAAGAGAAAATAACATCTTAGGCTTAGGCTACTGTAAGCTGGGCTGGTGAGGGACAAATTTACATTTAGATTGAGCCTCTTCACATCTTCTCTAAGTAATTGTAAACTCTCTTGTGCCTCAGCCCTAGAAAAGAATTTAGGCAGCCCTACACTGCCAAAAACTGTCTTGTGCTTTGTAAGATGTGTGATAGCTAATCTAAGTAGTCAGGCTTAGCATCTACTTTTCATAATTATTTGTGCAAATACAGCTCAGTTATCAAATGTCAGCATTAATCTGACAAAGGATATCAGCATTGCCAAAATAAACGTGTTGTAAAAGTGTTGTGTCTGATTATTTGTATTATTCAACCAACACCCAGACGTCCTATTATGTTAAGAGCTACACAAGCATGTAAGAAACCATTCCACCAGGAGGGAGTGCATGACTAATTTATGATAAGAGAAAACAATTGGACATTACAAACAAATTAAGAGAGAGGAGAATTAGGGGGGTCTTGGTAATCTGTGACTGTGTGTTCCTGTGAGAACAAATAACGAGTTTTAAGTAAAGGAAAAAATGTTTCGATATAAATAAATAAGTAATATGATACCAGTAATTCTTACTGGGCATTTGCCTAGCCCAATGGAGATTTCTGTGGTATGTACTTAGCTTTCATATTAGGGTCTTATCCTCATTCACGCCATGCCTGTTTACACCATTCTCGTAGGGATCTCCAAATGGCATTGCACGACAGCAGAGGACAGAGGAACACAGCCAAAATCTTACAGCTGGCCTCATACCACACAAATCTACCATCTGCACCCAGCCAGGCACATGCCCAGGGAGGGCTACAGGGGCTGCATTTCTTTGTTATTAAATGTCTTATACTGCCTGCATAGCATAAAGGGATCCTGATGTGACTGATCATTCGTCTCCCTCTAAGGCGTTCTATTGCAGCACGTTTTCAGTGCCACAGCTGGATTTTGTTTGAGCATTAATGCAAATAAAGCACTTTATTAAGGTACGTAGTTGAACTGGTGCTGCCCAGGACAGCGAACATTACTGTGTTTCAGTGAGAGGAAGATGCACAGAGCACAGAGGTACACAGAGTTTACAGACGTATCTACTCTCCAGTCTCCTTTCCACTCTGAGGTCACCCTGCCTTGTCATGGGCCTTTCATTATTCTGAGTCTCTATTTGTCAAGGGCACCTCCTCAGAAGTCAGGATGAGTTTTAGTTCTCTTTGCCTGCAGGAGCTCGTGGTTGGTGATGCACAGCAATATAGCATGACATCTAAAACATAAAGCATTTAGCAGTTGAAACAAATTATTTAGTGGGGGGAAAGATAAGTAATATAGAAAAAGATATATTTATTCATGTCTTTGCAATGTAAAATTTACAAGGTAACCACAGGAAATTGGGCTCTGTCAAGCACTTAAATGTCTCAGATTAATTCTCCCAGACAATTCCCAGCCTTTTGTGAATGTGCTCCTTTTTTCACATCCCTAATTCTTTTCCCCTCCAGTGCAAAGAAGCCTGGCACTGTCCCTCGGCTATTGTTTGTAGAAAAGTGGCTTATCTTGAGCCATACTTTTCCTTTCATTTTCCTTTTGAATTGAACCATTCTGTTCATGGAGCAAAGTCAAAACAGGGTACTCATAAATTACCACAGCGCAGTTCCCCTTTCATCACAGGCATAAACATTTTGCAAATCTAGTAGGTGAAGCTGGAATTCCCATCTATTCTTGGAATTTATAGCCAAAACCAAGTGAGAGTGGTGATATGGTAGTGCAAAACAACATTTATGAGATCTCTCATGTAGGGCATCTTTAATACTTCGTGTTTCTCATTATGAAATACAGCAACTGCCATTTCTTTCACTCTCTTTCACATTCCCATAAAGGAGAATTCCTTGAACTGCCCAGCAGTGTATTGACAAAAAAATTTTTAAAAATAATAATTAAAACAACAACTTGAAGCACAACAGCTTGGTAGGAAACACTGATAATGTGTGATGGCCTGATGCAAATGCTATGTCATTAAAATATAACAGTAGTTTGTATTTTATAAGCCATTTTTCTAGGTCAACTGAGCCACTTCATATTGCTTCTATACTCTGGTTATCTCACCCAAACGAGTAAATCACTAATGTTGTACACTCAGGGAGAATGAGGGGGCTTACACTTGCAAGTGGGTTTGTTGCATTTGCCTCTC
The DNA here is from genome assembly GCF_041296385.1 of Aphelocoma coerulescens. Classification (NCBI taxonomy): domain Eukaryota; kingdom Metazoa; phylum Chordata; class Aves; order Passeriformes; family Corvidae; genus Aphelocoma; species Aphelocoma coerulescens. The sequence goes on along the minus strand of NC_091015.1, from coordinate 115,244,357 downwards.
CTCAAAGTATTTTCTGTAATTTTTAAAGGACTTGGCCCAACGAAGTCCTGCCGGCAACGCTAGTAGATGTACACACCAGCAGCAGCCAGTGCAATCTTCGCCACAAAAGGTACTCTGGCGTGTGACCTGGAAGGCACGTTTGGATGCGGGAACCCAGCCGCCTGGTAGCGATGCCAACGGGTGGGAAATAAAGAGCATTAACAGAAGTGGACTTTTCAAGAGATTAAAAAACGCACCCAACACAGCATGGCATCACCGCTCGGTGCCCCGGCGCAGAGCTTTCATCGCCTGCCCACTCGCGGAAGGACCGCACCGCCCTGCCCAGGAGGTCTGTCCCTCACCCGGGGACGGGGAGGGACCCTGGCCACCTCCTCCCCCTCCGCTGTCGCTCCAAGCCCCGGCTTTCTCCCGGGGCTGGAGCCGCCCTCGCCCCGGGCCCCGCCGACATCCCGCCCATCACCGCTCTCCCGGCCCGCGCTGCCCACGCCGGCTGCCCGGGGCGCTGCCGTGGAGCTGCTCCCAATTCCTGGAGACCTGTAAATACAGCTCTGATTTGAATGTTATTTTTTTTTCACCTTTGAAGCCTTTACAAAGTAAGGACTACCTGTTGCATACTCATGCGGCAGCGCTATTCAGCAGGATAAATCAGTGTTCCCCTCCTTTACCGGGAGAAAGGACCCGGGGATGCCCGAGCGGTCCTTTCTCTTCCCCGGGCAACGGGGCCTGGCCCCGGCCCCGGCCTGGCACTGCCAGAACCAGCCGCTTGGTCTCTCTTTGGCCACCCGCCCCGTGGTGCCCCGTGCCCCCAGGCTTGAGCAGACCTTGGGGCTTTTGCCTTTCGGGGTAATGCCTTGAGCCCAGATGAGCGGAGCGGGGGACTTGCAGCGCCGCAGGGTGCTGCCCACCTTCCCATCCCCCCCCCCCAAAGCCTCCGGGACTGTCCTCCCCCGAGCGCGCTGCAGTCCCTGACGTCCCGACGTGGATGATCCGAGCCTCCCAAGGACTCCAGAAGCTAAGCACGCATTTACCACTTTCGTCTGATAAGGCAGCCACCGAGGCTACTCCAAGGTCCGCAGAAGAAGCGGAAACATCCCGGCTGGTGCTGCTCTGCTCTTTCCATTAAGGCTGTGCCTCTTTCCCACGCCTGAGCCTCTCTTCCCTTTCATTTACTCTTCGGGTGCTTTGCAAATGTAAGGGCTGCAATTTCATATCCCCCTGTTCCAAAAGGACGGATCTGTCTTTTGTAGTACAGCCAGAGCCAGGAACTTGCTGATATCCTCGGATACTCGGCTCTGCCTCTAGGTGAACCTGTATCTGCCTTGAGCAGAGAGATAATGCGGTGGCTGTTTTGTTGCTGCCAGTCCCTGGAGAGAGGGTTTTCATGAAGTCTTAGCTTGGGGGAAAAAAGAAACCCAACCAAAACGGGCAACGCCATATAGCTCATGGCTGGGAAATCAAAATTTCTCCCTAAATGAGGCTTTCTGATAGGAAGAGGCTGGCAGAGGCGTCCCTATAATAAAGCGTGCGAGGAAAGTAGTTTGCCGGGCGGGAGGAGAGCAGCCTGGCTGGTTGACAGAGGGGGCGGATCCTGCGCACGGGCGGGCAGCGCCGAGTCGGAGCGGCCCCGGCAGCCGCGGGGCTATTTCAGGAGCCGGGCGGAGGCGGCGGCGGCGGCTGGAGCCGGGGCAGTGATGGGGTTAGCGGCGCCGGTGGGCTGAGGGGGGGGCTTGCAAGCGGAGGCGAAGGCAACTGGGAAAACACGCCTTTGCCTCGGATTGAGGAGAAAAGGATCGGTTTTTTGGGCTGCATCACAACTTGAGCAGCATCAAGCTGAGCCTGGCGGAGAGGGGAGCGGGAGGGGAAGGAGAAGGAGGAGGAGGAGACGGAGACGGCTGCCACCGGGGGATTTGGGCTCGATTTATTGAAACAAATCAGTGCTCGGGAGAGAGCGGCGAGGAGGAGGAGGAGGAGGAGAAGGTGGGAGTGGGGGGGGCAGGAAGAGGGGGATCGAGAAAGAAAAGTGTGAGGGCTGTGGCTGGGAGAAACAGAAGTGATGAGAGAGCGAGCAGGGAGGCTGGAGGAGGCTGCCCGTCCTGTCGCCGCGCCCCGCGGGGACCGCCGCTCCTGCCGCCGCCGGGCGCCCCCGCGGCCGCCGCTGCCGCCCCGCAGCCCCCGGCCCGCGCCATGGAGGCGCTGAACGGCCCCGGCCCGGGGCCCGGCGACGCGCTGCGGCCGCCGCCGCCGCCTTCGCCCGGCCACCACCACCCGCACGCCGAGAAGAAGCGGCTGCACCGCGCCCCGTCGCCCGCCAGACCCTTCCTCAAGGACCTGCACGCCCGCGCCGCCGCCAAGCCTCCGCCCGCGCCCCCCAAGTCTCCCGGCCTCCCCGCCCGGGCGCCCCCGTCGCCGCACCCGGGCGCCCACCAGCCCTCCGCGGGGCTCCTGGCGGCGCCGGGCCGCCTCTCCCGTCGCCCCGCCGCCCCGGGGGGCAAGGCGGCCGCCGCCGCCGTCACCGCCGTCGGCAGGGCGGGCGCCAAGGCCGCCCCCTGCGCCAAGCGAGCAGCCCGCGGTCCGGAGCCGGGGCCCGGCGGCCGAGGAGCGGGGCGGCAGCCCGGCGGGGAGGCGGCCCCGCCGCCCGGCAAGGGCAGGAAGGCGAAGCGGGGCGGCGCGGCGGGCAGCGGCCATGCGGCGGCTGCGCTGGCCCGCGTCGGCCACACGGACAGCAGCTCCGACCTCTCCGACTGCCCCTCCGAGCCGCTTTCCGACGAGCAGCGCCTGGCCCCGGCCGCCAGCAGCGACGCCGAGTCCGGCACCGGCTCCAGCGACCGCGAGCCGCCCGCCGCGCATCCCGCCGCCGAGCCGCCCCGCGCCGGCCACGGCCCCGGCCCCGGGCGCGGAGCTCCGCCGGCCCTCGGCTCCCGCGGGGATGCGCTGCCTGCGGCCACGGGCGGGGGGCGAGCCTCGAGCGTCTGGGAGCCGCCGCCGGCGGCCCCGGAGGAGCTGCAGCGGGAGGTGGAGGAGCTGCGCTCGGAGAACGAGTACCTCAAGGTAAGCATCGCCCGCGGAGCCCGGCCTCGGCAGGGAAGGGAAGGGGGCGGCAGCGGGAGAAGCGCGGCCCCCTCCTACCTGCGAATTCGGGGACCGCGCCTGGGGGGAGGGCGAGTGGATTCGCGCTTCCTGGAGTCACCTCCCGTGGGACCCCCCGCCCCCGCTGGACCAAATGCTAAATTTTACCCGCAGGAGAGAAATAGAGGCAGCGAGAACCATCCGGGCGCCTCGGCCCCCTCCTCCCCCGCCCCCACGAAGAGGGGCCGCCGCACGGCTTAAGGGCTCATAAGCGTATGATCGCGGCTCCCTGCAAAGCCCTATTTGTGGGCGCTGGATGAACGTCAGTCCGGTGCAACATGTACCGTGGCGATGCTGCGTTTGGTTGACGTGGTGGTAGCTCAGCAAACCCCGACTCTTTCTAAGGCACCGCACTCTACTGGTTAGCAGGACTCTGCTTTCCAGGAACTGTTTTCCTCAGTATCACCCTTTAAGAAAAGCCAAAGGAATAGGTTCCCTCATTTGATGTGGAAAGGATGGCAGCATTATGTGCTCTGCTTATTGTGTTACTTTATCACCGGAAAGTGAAGCCACTTGCTATGAAGTACTAATAGAACAACAAGAGCAGCAAGAAAAAAGTGTCATTGCATCCTTGTACAGGTAGAAAAGTACATCTGCATGAACCCATCCTCGGAGAAAAAGCAAAGCTAAATTCAGGCAAGCTCTGAGCTGGGTTGACCTGTGGGAACTTTTAGTTGGACTTGTACTTACAATCCGATCTTTTGGCAGAGCAAAGAAGCTACATGCATAGAGATCTATAAATAAGATAAACTGAGATAATCCTGTAACCACAGCCGCTGTTCACCTCTGGTGAGAAAAATCTTTGTTCCCTGATTTTGGAAACACCCTGTTGTCAAGCAAAATAACCATGGAAATCCCTGTAAATCTCGGATTCTTACTCGAATAAGAACTGGAGTTTGGTGTATAACCTTGGGAGAGAAGGGTGCTAAGGCACAGGCTCGTTAAGGGGTTTTGGCTAAGGTACAGGAAACAATATTCAGCATAGCAAAAGGGTAACAGCAGGGGTGCTGCAAGGTTCTTTGCCGAGTCTGGTGCTGCTTAGTGAACTGGAAAAAGGAATGAACAATGATACAGCAAAATTTTCAGATGACATTAAGTGAAGTCCAGCAAAGATCAGATATAACTTAATCATAAAGTTAACCCCTGAGGAAAGTATGAAAGATGAAGGCAGAGGATGGTAAAAAAAAAAAAAATCTTAATATTCAAAATCTGAAGCACTTGGAGGGAAGAATAATGCACTTTTCTGTTTAAGTGTGTTGCATTAACTTGGGAGCATCATGAGAGAAGGAGCAATGAAAATCTGCAAAAATTGTTAGATTGCAGTGGGAACTGAACAGAGACTAACTTAGAAAAGCTGGCAATATTTTATAGAACTGTAGCTGTTACACAGGTCAGTGAGTGTACCTGAAATACTGGGGGCACTGCTGGTCATCTAGAAAAGGATAATACAGAACCAGACCAATAAAAATTATTGGCTCATAGCAAAGCTTTTATAGCACTCATTGGATGGGGAACTGAAGTGTGGTAGAGAAATGTAATAGTCTATAAAAAGATGAGCAGCACTGAGAACCTTTATCACAAGCTTTTGTTTTATTTGACAGCCTAGAAGCAAGAGGAGATGTAATGAACTGAGAGTTGATAATAGGAATTGCTTAAGGAGTAGGTAATTGGCACTGCCTTTAGAAGGCATGAAGTCCAGGAGCATCTCCTTGCATTACAGGATTTGCACAAGTATATGAGTAATATATACTTAAACACATTGCAAAGTATGTGTCAAGCCCTCTTTCTTTATACTGAAAGTAATTTTTAACTATGGGAAACTGAAAGAAAAGAGTTTGTCTGAATTGTCTAGGACTGACCCCTGTTAGTGTGTCCCACCTGAGGAACTCTGTGATCATGGGACCTAGTTGCCAGTGACAAGGCTTAGGTAAACTTTATTCTGCGTCATTCCAAATTTTTCACCCTGTGCAACAGTGCCTTCAGATCTTTCACCTTGATGTCTTCATCATCTACAGCAATTTTGTCCCAACGCTTTTTTGATTCAGATTGTGACTTTTTCATGCTAAAAGTATTTCTGACACTGGTAGGATGATACAGACTGGTTTCTTCAGTGGGCATGTTCTGATGCCTGGAAAGCCATGAGCTCACACTATTGCCTCTTCTGAGGGAAATGAGTACATTGTCTGCTTTCCTTGGCCACCTGGGCCATGCGGTCTTAGTTCTGCTCCTCTCTCAAAATGGTTAGAAACAGCCTAGTGGTGCAAAAATTATCAGGAGAATCCCCAAACCTCATTTGCCTTTCCTAGGAAAACCTATAAAAAAACATCTACAGATTAAAACCACAGCATTGTCTGTGTTGTTTACTTGTGGGTTTGTTCCATGTGTTATTTACAATGCAGTTCTCTTGGTTAGCATTGGAGTGAGCTGTGTTTCTCCAGAGGGGGCTAAGGGATAACAGGGATGCTGTCAACTGTAAATAGACAAATGATTAGATAAATCCCAGAAGAAACTGTTAATTTCCTGAGCATGGGCATAAGCCAAATTTTGTAGCTTTCACTCCTCCTTATCCCTCCCTGCAGCTGGAGTGCAGCCCTAAGTGCACGCAATAAAGTCTTTTTCAGGGAAATTTAATTTTCACATAGGAGTATCTTCCATGTGTCTGTAACACAGGTTATAGAAGATACACACACACACACACAGACTTAGTGCTAAAGATTACTAGAGATTAAAGTGTTACCAGAAGGAAAAAAACAAACAGAATCATTTGTTTTTGTTTCTACACAATAAATACTAGAAAGTCTCCCAGAATGCAGTGCAAGCTGCTGCTTCTACAAACATCTCATATACCATGAGCCAGATTTTAACCTGGTATCAGGTTTCCACCTTATATTGTTCCAGGACTGTCTTTAGATAAGAACTTGGCTCTAGCCATAGCTAACTAGCTGCAAAGCTAAGTGTGTAGGTGAAGTGGCTGAGGAGAAACATTTACATTGAGAAGTCTCTCTTCTACTACCTCTGTGAAATTTCATCATGGATTTCAGTTTCATGTATTCCTTGCATATCTTATTTCAGCTACCTATGGGGGAAGACTATAATACTACAGCAGCATTTAAAAGGTATCACTTTTTTGTTGATGTCTAAGAGAGAAATCTTGTCATGGTCCTCAGCTCTGTAGGACCAGGAGACCCTTGGTAACTGCTGGTAGTAGATAAAGTTTTAGTTACTGCTAGTCAGTCCTCTTAGTAGTAGCAAAATACTGCCCACACAAGTGGTTGATTTTCAAGTTTACTTTAAAGTGTCCAGCACAGGGAGAAGTGTCATTCACTATGAGATTCCTTGGGAAACTTGGAAAGAAGCCTTTTGTGGTGTAGAGCCCTCTGAAGGGTGAGGGATCTTAAGGAAGAGGGCCCAAATTTTAGCAATTAGACATGTTTTTGCTCTGTCTCAGCCAAACTTTAATTTAGATTGTGTTAATTAAATAAACATGCTAGCAGAAACAGCAGTGGTGTTTTAGTCACAACACACGCCCCTTTTCTCTTTGCATCCTTCACAGCCATAATGTGAAAGCAGCCTCCTACATGAGGCGTGACACTTCCCACAGCCCTTAAAATAAAACTGGTGCTTGCTGTGCTTTTCTTCACCTGGCCTTCTATTTGTGCCTGTGCTGGTCTAAGTTCAACATGCCAGAAATGCTGCTACAGTGTGGACTAGCACAGAAATATACTATCTGGGATTTATTAGATAACTGTCTTGCTTTGTCTTTTTTTCTTTCTATATTCATTTGTAACTGTGACATATTCTGGATATAAATTGGCTAAGGGCCCACTCCAGGCCCCTTATTCCACTCTGATGCATCTAAACTACGTTCATTTTTGTTTAAAATCACAATGTATGTCATATGAGGTTACATTGTATTTCTTTACTCACTTGAAACTGTAGCTCTTTGAGTTGTAGGCTTGCGCTGAACTTAGGGGGAGTAATTCTACCGCTTCTTTTATTAACCTGCAGGGATTTGTGGATGTCAAAGGGTTTTGCAGAGCAAGAATGATGCAAAGTGATAGCACCAATTTTTTTTCCATTTAGTGAGGGTTACCAGGGTTAGCAAAATAAAACTCATCCCCTATCTCTGCTTGACATGCTGCTTTTCCCACCTGGCGACTGGTGGCCCCGAAGAGAACGGAAAGTGACAACCCGGCCCGGGGCACCAACCCCAGGCGGCTGGGCTCAGCCGGAGGGACAGTCAGCTGTCGAGAGAGATGTCACTTTGGGGGAAGAATAGCGAGGCCATGTGTCTTGTTAGCTCCAGCTGTGTCCCTGGCAGCCCCCACCCTGCCTGGAGGGGATGAGCTGCGTGATGCACCGGGCAATAAGTTTGCCTTGGTGGCCCTCAATAGACGCTATCAATGTTGCCATTGATGAGTGCTCGAACAGCTTCACCAGCCCCAGCCGAGGATATGTGTTGAAACAATACTGTAGCTAATGCTTGAATGAAGCAGAAAAGCTGCCAGATGCTGCTCTCGCTCTCAGATCCTGCAAACTTGAACCACCCCTGAAGTCAACAGGTGCTCACGGTCCTGTGACTTTTCAGTTCGCATCTTGGTTTGTGCACAAGCTTCAAACAACGTTGGATTGGTGAGTGACTTGTAAAGTAGTCTGCTTTGAAAGCTAAATAATAACATCAGGGGCCCAGGGGCTTCAGGTTCATTAACATATTTTGCAAGAGGCAAAAATAATGGTTGTTGCTTTCTTCCCAATCAAAGCCTTTTAGAGCATATTTATCCCTGCTACAGTTCTGCTGTAAAGTGCTATGGGGGATGTGTTTATTTCTTAGCAGCAGCAGCATCTCCTACATATAGACAGTTTGAGATATTTAAAACATGAAAACAGAGATTATGTAAAATCACAGTTCATGAATCTTAGATTTATCAAGGACTTTCTAGAAGCTCTGGATTCACCAGTGCAATAGCAGTTACCCACTGTAATTTCCACTCTTCCTCCCTTCCCCACTCTCCACTCATTTGATTAAATGTATATTAAATAGCTTTCTATTTAGAAAACAGTACTGACATAATCTATAAATATGACTTTTGGCCAAATTAATAAACGTATTTTTTACATAGACAATTGAATTTCCTCCTTCATTTGCATTTTCTTAAATACTATACAGTTTAGAGATTTTGTGGTTTTTGTCTTCCTACTTTGCAGTTATTTTCAACTTAATATATAACTTCTGAACAGTGATGTGTTCTAATTCGCTGGAACCGAAAGACTTTGCCAGTGTGCATAACTGTACTCACATAACAATGAATTCAGTATCCATGTATCTTTTATGCTATTTTTTTTGCATGTAATTTCTCCCTAACAATAATTTTCAAGGTTTTTTTGACGCATGGTTGGGTTCCACTATTTAGTCTCTATTCATGCTCTGAGGTAAGAGCTTTTTCTATTTTAGCCAGTAATTCATCTCAATGAAGGTAGATCAGCAGGCTGACCTAAATGCAAGTGGTGCAGATGACCCTTCCTCTGCAGTTTAGTGGTCTTGCTTTGGACTGCATTTAGTCTGGCCCCTTGAACAAAACAACCCCATCGTGCATATGTTTTAAAGCTGTCCAGAGGACTCGAGTAATGGAGCGCATTTGCTACACCCTTGGAGTGTAGGTCTCTGTTTTATTTCAGAAGGAATCCGTTTCTTGCATGCTCTGTGGACAGAATGAGTGTGCAGTTGGTGGAGATGATTGGAAGATTTATTTTCAAACCTTGTTACAGATCATAACCAGACTGGCCGGGCAGACAGAGCCCATAAGTTATGCAAGTATTCCTGGTCATTTCAGTGGGAATGACTCAGATGAGTATGGGTTACTCAGTGTAATAGCTGCATGGCCTGACTTTTTCTCTCTCTTTCTCTCTCTCTCTATTTTTTTTTAAAGAATCATAAACAAGGCATATTCCTATAATTTGTTCTTAATTATACTTCATTATAATTAAATCAATAATAAACAAGCATGACATCAGTAAATGTATTAATGAGGTAATGGCTTCTCTTCTGACAGGCAAGTCTTCAATTTGCACAGTACAGACCGAAAATGACCTATCAGTATGCATTTGGGCTACACTAATGGAAATTACACACAAGTCTTTCCCCCTTTCACCCAGTTCACATTGGCTTGGTACACTGGCAGGCAAATGGGGATTCCTGATTCTGTTGCTTTCGCACTGCAGTCTTGGGGACTCCTGCAAACAGAGCAGCTATTTGTGTGTGGCCCTGTGTCCATACAGCCACCCTGTGACTCTCAGTTGGGTAATTCCTATTAGACCCCAAATAGCTGGCCTTTAGGAAGTCATTTGGGCCAAGTGAAACCATAAGCTGAAGGACTCGGGCTGGTGGAAGTGGGATTTCTACTGCAAATTTGGAAAGAGCTACCAGTTAGAAAACAGTCTTCCATTTGTTTTTTTCTGATGACCAGAGTGACATAGGGAAATAAAAGCAGTTTATCTTTTCCTAAACAATATTCTTTCTTCCAGGACTCTCTGACTCGTGCTGTTCTTACTGAAAGTAATAGCATAATTACCATTAAATTAAAAGGGATCGAGAGGAGGCTTTCATCCCCTTCAGGAATGCACAACAAAGTGAAGCTTCTGATGCCAGCACTTAACCTCCCAATTTCAATTGCCACTTTGGGGTGCTGGAGCAGGTCCTCCCTGTTTAAGGAAGGGAGCAGCTCTCCATTTTTAGATGAACAAAGAGGGATGGCCACTTCCTTGCCTGTTTGTTTTAATTACATTTAAGTGCCTATTCTGATCTCTTTCTTCAGTTTTACAATATTAAACTCTACAGTATGAAGCTCAATACCTCCTGAGAGAAAGAGCTTTAATTCTAACTCACAATAATAATAGTAGTAAGAACAATACATTTTAATTAAGTCAAGGTTTTGGCTTATCTGTTATTTCCATCTGCCTTGCAGCCAGAGCATCACTTTTTTTGCAAACTACCAAGCTGGGAGTTTTGGCTTTGCTGCATTTACCTTTGATTTCACAAATGATTGACATGTTTTCCTTCAAAACAGCAGTTTGCCAGTTTAGTAAGTAGGACCATCACAGTTTCAGTTACAACTTCCCTTTCCATGGGTCTTTCTTTAAATTACCTTCCTTCATTTTCTGTGCATGGATCACTTTAGAAGAGGAGTTTAAGCTGTTCTGATTTTCCGGGTGTGATTGTAACAGTTCTGACTTAGGATCTGCTAACATACAGTTTCAGGGTCCACAGCAGAATCACAAATACTTGCCAAGGAGAATCAGCTGCTAAGAGATGGAATCATCTACACCCTTGTCACTGGCCTTGTGGCCTGTATCAAAAGCAAGATTGTGTCTTTATTGTAACGAAAGTTAAACTGTTACGGTTTAGTTAGAGGTTATCCCACTATCTAAAATGGTGTGCTGACATACAAAATCCGAGCCAGATTTTCTAGAGGTGACATGTTCTTCTCTATATATTTATTATATAAAAATAAGAATTCATGTTGAGATTCAAAAATATTTATTCTGTCTGATTTAATTTGGGTCTTTTCCTCTCTGGGCTGGACAGACTACATAGGTTCAAGCCCCAAGCACTGCAGCAATACAGCAGAAAATGGGCTGACGCTGCATGCAGCCTGTACAGTGAGGCTTCTGTTCCTTATACAGTCAAAATTGTTTGTGGCCTCATGTTGCCTTGTTTTAAAGCTCATCCAAAGGATGCTGTATCTCTAAATACAGGAAGTTGGAATACAGTTTGATTTCTATGTGAAAATTTTGGGAGTAGGAAAAAAATTAATTGTGGAAAAGAAACTCAGTTCAGTCAAAAAAAAATATCTGAGAGGAGAAGCATGTGAGATTTTTAAAGTACAGCTTCCTTCATTGTATTCTAAATTTTAATTCATCTGCAAAATTACACTAGAGAAAAATGAACTGTGTATTTATAATCAAAACCAGAGGCAAGCATAGCAAAAAAAAAAAAAGTATATTTGTATATCTCACTGACTTGCTAAGTCAGAGTTGTGCTGATAAGGGAGATTGAGAAAACTTTGGTTTTACCAGGAGGTTAAAGACAGTCCTATTTCCTGAAACATAGTCCTATTTCCTGAAACATGCCAATGCTTGCAACTCTTTGAGGAACTTCTTTGGTGTGAGGAAAGACATTGGACTCAAGTCTCTAACAGAGACAGAGTGACTTTTACAGCTGGGAGAACTCCCATGCTCACAGACGGGGTTTGGGAATGTTCAGTTTCAATGGGATGAGTGTTTCAGGGATTGGGTTGTTTAAAATTATGTGTTTCACTTTCCAAATTTGGTTGCAATAAATGCTTTGAGATCAAATAGTGTTTATTATTTGTCTTTAGAAACCAATCAGATTTGCTAACAGCAAAACCTGATGAAGATAAGAAGGAAGTTTAAGAGATGAGCAATGACATTATAACTGCAGGCTACTTTATACATGAAAGCCATTGCTTAGTTCTTAAATGTAAACATCAGATTATAAACCAGATCCCATTAATTTGTTGATGACAGTTGCTTTTCTTTATTGTGGATTTGTGTTTCAAAATTTTAATTTACAACCAAATTACTAATCTAATATTAGCATTCTGAAGATGACATTAAAAAGTTAATTGAACTTAAATCTAGCTGAGATAAATTTAACACCTGAGTCTGAAGACAAACCCTACAAAATGACTCTGGTCCTGTTCATTCCATAGGTCTGTGGTAGCTCTGACAGGTAAAGATTCTACTTTTGGTATGAGTACCTTAGCCAAAATATCTCATTAATAAACTGATAATGCACAAGTGTCCTCCTTTTCCTAGGTTCAAAAGCCACTGCTACTCTCCAATCAGTTTTTAAAACCTTGACATTTTCTTCTGCATCTCTTATCTTCACTGGGTAAACTTTTACTTTAGCTCTTGAAAGTGTCTATAAATGTGAAGCATAGTGATAAGTGTGTACATAGGAAAGAAAAACAGGTCTTGTCCCCAATCCAATCAAGAATGCATTGCTATGTTTTTCTTTTTAAAACATACATCATTTATCAAAACTTCACCAGTGCATCGGCTGTAAACTGGCCAGAGTATTTGGCTGTGTCCTGAGGAGTAGATAAGGCCTGGACCCTAAATTGTTTTGAAATAATCCTTCTGGATTTGGTCTGCAGACCTCATTTGCTTCCTTGAAGTCTGCTGTTTGTGCTTAATTAATATGTTTGGAACTTCTGAGGATGTTATTGCTGCAAGGGTAACCTCGATGACAGTGCTTACACTATTCCTTTTCAGACAGTATATGTTGTGAGCATGATCCAGCTCACTGGGGAGTAACTCTTGAGTCTATCTGTCCGCACAAATATCCTGCTCCTGCACTTGTCCCAGGGAGACTGTGGGACAGGATGCTCCTGCAGCAGAAATCTGAATGTATTGAGAATGTACAATGACATAGTAGGCTTGTGAGAAAACTTCTCTGTCCTTTCAGAGCATCCAGGGAGAACTGAGTGGGCTGTACTGGTGGAGCAAAGCCTCTCTTGTAAGCCCAGGGTTGTAATTTTGGAAATAACAGGCCTTGTGCATACCCAAAATTTATGCTGGCTCAGCTAACTGAAATTAAACCATAGGTCCATACTGGTGTTTTTATACATGGATGGGATTTTGGTAAGAATAAGGCTGTAATTCTAACATAACTGACAAGGCTAAAGAGGTTCTACCCATCTTCCTTTGGTCAGGACCATGCTCAGGGACAAGATCTGCCCTGCAATTGTTATCAAATCTCCAATGAAGCAAGATTAATATGTCAGTCTGGTTAGGTTGTGGGAAGGGGGAATGGCTGAGAGGACTGCCAGGAGAGTATGGGCGGATGAATTCATGCAGGGACTGGACAGGGATGGTTCTGCCAGGGGCAGGGGAAGCTTTGTCAGGGGTACTGACTTCATAGCAGTGCCCTCTCCACCTGAGTCAAGTGTGAAATGTTCTCTGGCCACCCTTGGTATTTCAAGTGTGAAATAATCTCCAGCCATCCTTGGTATTTCAAGAGTGATTTAGAGATCTGAAGTGAGGTCACAGTGCAGCTAGCCCCAGTGCAAGTTCTCCTGGAATCTTATTTAAGCAAAGTTTTCCACTGAAAATTTGGTCTTTATAATATCAAATGCAAATTTAAAGAAACCTATTAAAAATTTAATAGTTAATTTCAAATATTTACCTCCTGGCTCTTTTTCTCGATTTTTTTCCCCCCAGCTTTGTTTAAAGCTTGTAGAATCATATTTTTTTCTCTCATGCAGTAGTTTAATACCTTGTACCCCTCTGCTTGGAAGACCTTTACAACAGTTCTAGCTGTGGAGCTTCAGTTATGCACAGATTAAACAAATGGCAGTGATAGAGCTTATCCTGTTCAGCTGTATATCTTTAATCTGACTTTAGAGAGCAAGTGCCACTCATGGTATAACATGGAATTGGGACAGTTCATGATGCCCAGAAAAGAATGAGCAGGTTATTCCTGGGAGCACAGGTTTTGTTTTGTTCCTGCAGTCCTGTTATTGAGATGTGTGTGCCCACTTTCTCCTGCACACAACCCATGTGTCATTCAGCCAGTGCATGGTGTTAGGCTCAGATGGGACAGCATTTCCATATGGAGCAGTTCAGTATTTTGTGTAAAACATTTTTCAAGGGAAAATTTCATTTTTAGGAGGGGTTGGTTGTTAAAAAGGCGCACACCACACAGAGATGTTGAAGTACTTGGTTTAGTAGGTTTACTGTAGTCTAAGTAAAACAAGGAATCAGTTCAAACAGTGGTAAAGTATTGTGCGCTTTTAATTTTAATTGGAGATGGTAAAATGAAGGTCATCAGTTTCAGGAGACATGAGCATCTGGTTTGTTTTTAATTATCAAAGCAGTTGAAAGAAATATGACAAGTATTCATTAATTTAGCTCAGCATAATTACTCAATGTTGGGTTAAAACTTCTGCTCCTGTGACTTCTGGAGCTGCGTGCTGCAACCTGTATCATTTCATTAATATGGTATCCTAGTGAGCATGTTTCCTATTTTTCTCCCACGGGTGAGATTTAGAGGTATGATGGAGCACTGTTTTGACTTCTCACAGGATGAGCTGGATGAACTTCGGGCTGAAATGGAAGAAATGCGTGACAGCTATTTGGAGGAAGATGTTTACCAGCTGCAGGAGCTCCGGCGAGAGCTGGACCGGGCAAACAAGAATTGCCGCATTCTGCAATATCGTCTCAGGAAAGCAGAACAGAAAAGCTTGAAAGTTGCACAAACAGGCCATGTGGATGGAGAGCTCATTAGGAGCCTCGAACAGGATTTAAAGGTGGGTTGAGAGATTCATATTCATAGCAAAACAGAGCAGACTGTGATGTGGCTCTCTGCAGTGGAAGCGAGTGTGACACATGAAACAAGCAGTAGTTCTCCAAATGTCAGGACCAATTTCCTACTGCTGTGGTGGAGAACAAATATTCAGCTCATCATCATCATAAGATGTGTCAGTGACCAAAAAAAACATGTGTTTAGACTCGAAAGAAATACAGTCAAGTTACATTTGTGCATTTGAAAGATTTAAAAGGTCTTGTTTTATTGGTTTTACTGAAAATCTTCACTTTGCAATACTGTATAAACAAGACCTGATATGCTTTTTCCATTTCATGCTGTTTCCTTCCTTTTCACTTCTTGCTTATGCCAAGTAACTGGAAAAAAATAGTTAAAGTTGCATTTCTTAGTGTCTAGTGAGTTACTTGTAGCAGGAACAGACTGTTATAATATTTTTGCAGGGCAGATAGAGAATCAAAATGCTCTTTCCCTAAAAATACAAATTCCTGTAAAAATTATATTCATACTGATACAGTTTTTGTATCTTTCAGAAATGCTTCCATCAAAACCAAGTAAAACTTTGTATAGGCTTTATATATTTATCTAGCTTCACTCATCTTAATATTGCTATCTTGTAGCTGTTTTTAAAATATCTTCTGTAGAGAAGGACTGCTTACAACTGGAATTATTAAGAATATTGTACTTAAAAATGTAAAACATAAAACCTTCTGAAACTGGAATGATTTGTTGTCAGCAGTGGAAATGAGAGTAACATATCAAGTCATCAAACCTTCTAAAATTTCAGATCTAATTTTTTGTTTTATGATGATAACCAACTTATAACCTTGTAACAGTAGCAGTGATACATTACTCTGTAAAAAATCTTGTACGTAGATTTGAATGAAAGATATATTGAGTGTTTTTAGTTAGTTGGCTTTGGGTTTACTGATTCCTTGCAATTCCATAATTACCTTTACAAACATTTTTTGAGTAAATACCTATTCTTGTTAGGCTGGGCTCAGAAAACCTAAGCTGGCATATATTTCTGTGCTTTCATATCACTCTTGCCTAGCTGTGATTGCTGCTAAAGCAGCAAGTTTGCATGGATGGGACTGCTACACACACGTTGCTTTGATGGATGGCCTGTCAGCTTTATGCACAATTCCTTGTCTTCAGCTTTATCTATGTGGTATGATGGCACTTTGATGGGTGGATTTGGTATCTGCTTGTTTCCTCCTGCTGTTCATGACATTGCCTTAGCAGAATGTGGAGAGGGAGCTGGAGATGGGTAATCAAATATATCTTCATTCTGGATTTCTTTATTAGAAATGAATATTCATTTTGGTACTTGGAAGGCTTTGAGTGTTCCATCAACAGTGTCATAATTGAATTAAAAATCTCTTGGCTGTCTAGGGCTGTATTATGCTTCTTTTTGTAGGAGACATACTGTAGCTGTTGCTCCTCATGGATGATCTTCATGCATCTGTGCTCTTTTGACCAGGTAGCCAAAGATGTTTCTGTCAGACTGCACCATGAGCTGGAGAGTGTGGAGGAGAAACGAGTTAAAGCAGAAGACGAAAATGAAGTCCTTCGGCAGCAAATCATTGAGGTGGAAGTATCCAAGCAGACGCTGCAAAATGAGCTGGACAAGTTAAAAGAGGTAAGCAATTGTCAGAAAAGCCATGCAGAGCAATATTGCTGGGTTAGAACGGAAATTTGGCACACAGGTGTCTTAGACTAATTCGTACATGAAATGCTTGCTGATATTGCTTGTACAATTGTCCCAAAGGTCTCCTTTGTTATATGTCCCAGATAAGTCATCGGTAATTTAGAATCAATAGAGATGTAGATGAGTGATGCTCCACTTTTTTTTGTCTAGGTCTTCTCACAGGGCTTCTGTCCCATTTTAAACTGTCTCCTTAAAAACTCTCTTCCTGCTGGAGCAAAACTATCTTTGATTTGACTCCAGCTAGCTAGCTCTGGCTGTTCTTTACACAGACTGGGACTTCCACCTACTTGAAAGTCAAATGAGGTGTGCATGACTTGTCTCTGAGAGCAGGGTTCAGATAGGCAAGGCGCTGTTTTGGCTGGTACTCCTCAGTGGTGGCAGTGGAGCCATCAGCATGAGCTAGGCAGCAGGAATGTGGTCTGTAATGTATAAATAACTTTACACTTCAGGCACAGAAACACTGTCTCTTGAGAAAAGGAATCATTTCAACTGGTGCTGACACATAGTCATACTGGGTGAAGTGATGATCCTTGGAAGGAAGTGAGCTGAGGAGCAGGGGACCATAAAGGAAAGCCAAATACAAAGCACAGCACTTTGCTGGAGCCTACATCCCGATCTCTAGCAGTATTTCTGTTCTATTAACAGTATGGCAGATTGGCAGCTCACAGCCCCTGCCCTGTTTTAAACCAGATTGAGATAGAGCATTTAAACATAATGAGGTAAGGCATTTATCCTCTGAGCCGTGGTCAGATTTAGAGAGCTGGTGCAATTATGTGTTATTTTAATCTTTCCAACATTACTTGTGAGTCAACTGGCACAAAGCCTGGCTCAGTTTTATAAGGACAACCCCTATTTAATTTAATGTGTTTGAGTTATGAGTAGTCCAGTACAGGAGTTTTGAACCATTTTGTACCTAACAGAACATGTCATCAGCTGGTGTACATATCAGTGTTGCTTAGATCACTTGTGAACTTGACACAAAAGATAAAGTCTGCATGATGTTTTAGCTATTCTTCTCCTTTCTCAATGTTATTTGTGAATGCTGTGCTAAGTGGACAGGATACCATGTTACAGGGCCTGCAGTCTCTTCTACTCTGTACAAATATAAAATCCACTGTCCTGGTTGTATTGCTTGTTGTTAACAAGCAGGTCCACTGGGTGTGGCTTGATGGTCTTGGGGTTTGAGCACAAACTAAATTGTGGGTGAGAAGTGGGGGAAAAAGTGGTCCAGAAGTGCTGAAGACTCAAACTGGCTCTAACCAGGCTGAAATTACTTTGCTGCTTAGGTTACTGCAGCCTAGCTGTGCTGGAAAGCTCTGCTAAGTCAGCTGTCTCTCTGCTGGGCTGCAAGATGAAGTGAATGCACCCTTTGTAAGCATTCCTTGCCCCATAAGAGGCAAAAGCTACAGGGGAGCTAGGGAAAGGGAGAGATAGCAGGTAGAATGATGGGATGTGTTCATGCTGATCTGGAGATAAAGCAGGGCATAAGATAGATCATGAGATGTAGTAGTAGTAGTAGTAGAGATGGTCTGGTTTCACATGCCATGAGTTGTGGCTTTTCTGGCAGTCACAATTTCACAAGGTCACAGGAGGCGAGAAGATGGAGGTTGGAGTCCTTGGCAGGTCACACAAGGACAGATGAGCCAAAATCTGGAGAAACACAGCTATGCATGTGTCAGATAATGTGTGTTTGCAATGTTGTTGACATTGCTAAAAAAAAATATTATTCTTCACTCGAGATGTGTTCAAATAACTACCAGAAGCAATGCTTCCTTAGGAACATTTAATGTGTGCAAGTAATGCATTATAGACGTGCCAGTGGGAAAGCTAGTGCTTTATATATCAGGACAAAAGTGACCCCAAAGCCATGTAGCTTCTTCTCAACCCACCCTGACTCTGCATCTTGTCTATCTAAAGGCTGACAGTTAGAAGGAGCGTTTTCCTATCTGGTCCTGGAGTGTTGCCTGAGATCCAGTTAAACAGTATTCACTCTCTGATATAGCTTACTGCAACCATATGTTCATTTGCTGTAATATCCTTGATTATTCTCAGCCCTTTTCCTCTATCATCAGATCAACAAAAAGGTTTTCTCACATCTGTGTTCATATTTATTGCTTAATTCAGTGCTAGTTTCTGCTTTGGCCGGCAGTACAATTCCCTCAGGTCCCATTTCTCACTGCAGTAGATGGCATATATGTTGATTATCTTTAATGTATTTTGCATGCTGAAATACCTTTAGGAATTGTACACATCTCTTTCTTTAAAGCCACCTTTGGTTTCTATCATAATCTTTTGAAGAATTTCTAACATTTATCATGTTTAGTGCTGTTATATATATTTTTACCCCAATACCTGTTTTGGTCTCCTGTGATATTTTCAACTTCTTGGTTGTATAGGCTTGTTCTATCTAAATAAAATTCTTATTTCCTTAAGAAAGAAGCCTTACAGTTTTAACTGGGAAATTATTTTTTGCCTCCTACTGACCATGTAATTTCAAGTTGTTGTATTAAGTTGATATGAGAGAGACTTTCCTCTTTTGTCACTAAATAGTATTTCTCAGTGTGTCTTACCTTTGAAAATAATCCTTCACAGTCCTCTCCTCTCCTCTCCTCTCCTCTCCTCTCCTCTCCTCTCCTCTCCTCTCCTCTCCTCTCCTCTCCTCTCCTCTCCTCTCCTCTCCTCTCCTCTCCTCTCCTCTCCTCTCCTCTCCTCTCCTCTCCTCTCCTCTCCTCTCCTCTCCTCTCCTCTCCTCTCCTCTCCTCTCCTCTCCTCTCCTCTCCTCTCCTCTCCTCTCCTCTCCTCTCCTCTCCTCTCCTCTCCTCTCCTCTCCTCTCCTCTCCTCTCCTCTCCTCTCCTCTCCTCTCCTCTCCTCTCCTCTCCTCTCCTCTCCTCTCCTCTCCTCTCCTCTCCTCTCCTCTCCTCTCCTCTCCTCTCCTCTCCTCTCCTCTCCTCTCCTCTCCTCTCCTCTCCTCTCCTCTCCTCTCCTCTCCTCTCCTCTCCTCTCCTCTCCCCGTGAATTGTTGCTAATGCACTTCCCTTCCCAATCCCAGATGCTTCTGGATTCCCATTTCATGACACGTTTTCAGAAGCTTTTGCATAAGCTATCAAAACAGCATCTAGGCCCTTGTTTTGTTCTGGTATTTGCCAAATACTCCCCATCAACAAAATATTCTGATTTTCACTGATTGTTTCAATAAGGAGTTCTCAGATAATTGGTGAGTCGCTTGCAGGTTTTTAGATAATGCCACTCCTTCTTTCCCTTTGTCTTTTTCTTTTTTTTCATAAACGTGCTCCATCCCTCCAGCCTTTTGCTGCATTTCCTGTGTTTTGAGCTAAGATATGAATTGATAAGGATGTTTAATGAATGCTTGTGGATTTTGTCCAATTCTGATGTCTTCCAGTTAGACATCATTCTTCTCTGAATGTCTTCATCAGTATCCTGGCATTCACTTTGCTTACTCATGCCACTCTATTTCCTTTTTTTAAATTTCTGTTCTGTTAGCCAAAAGATAATATATTTCTTTCCCATAATATTTCCTCTTTTTTTTCAGAATTTACTCGTTTATCACTGTTCTTCATCTGCTACTCTTGCCTGAAATACTTCCCCTGATTCTTTTGAGGATACTTCTTTTACTGGCTAATAATGTTTTCTCACTGAATGGTTTTCAACTTTACTGACTGTACAAAGTCTTTTTTGTGTCAGTCTTCTCTATCTGCTGAAGCACTATTGTTCATTGATTTTTTTTTCCATTATTATATTCACCTACTTTTTCAGTTTTCATTTTTCAAATCTTCCCTTTCTGTCTTTTTACTGTGAACTTTTCAGCTGGTTTTGGGCCACCCTCTGATACCTTTTTCCGTGGCATTCTCCATCAGAGCTGCAGAGTTTTCCTACTGCTGTGAACATTTCTTTGTAGCATATCCTGGGATGTTTCTGAGAACTGTCCCTTCTAGGAATTTGCTAGGGTTTTCTGTGACTTAACAAAGCTGTGCCCTCACAGATTTGATAAGCACACATATGCCTGCCAAGGCTTGCTTGCTTTTTCCTCATGTTTTCTGGGTTATTAACATTGCCATTTGAGTCAATAGGCTGCCAGGAGAGAAAAAAAATTACTCCATCACTAACAAATTACTGCAGCAACGTCCCTGCAACTATTTCCCCCTTCCTAATATCCTAATGCACCTCATGAGAAGTATTGATGTACATTAAGAATTTTCCTCAATCAATCAAACAGCAAGTATTCAGAACACTTTTTTCTGAAGTTTCCTTTCCTTTGCACCAATACAAAGCCCTCATCAATTCTCTTCTGAGCATCTACAAATCAGAACTTTTCTCAAAATCTTGACAACAGCAAGTGGATTTTCTTTGAGAACTCAACATCTCCACTCAACATCTAACCCCAAAAATCGTTGAAGCCACCAGGACATCTTTAGGGAACATCTTCCTTATATTTTCTCAGGAAAGATACTTCACAAAAGGATGATCTATTTTTAGTCTAAGTATAAACCACTAGGAAATCATGCTTGGCAAGTGTTGGGTGCCTTTATGTACAGTGATCATTAATTCCCCTACAAGCAATGCCTCTCAGAGTAATCCTGTCTCTGATAGCCCCGTACCTGGGGAAGAACAAACCATTTTTGCTATTTACTGAAGAAAAGAGCTGAGATGGCACAGGACCAGCTCCTGTTCCCCATGAGGAGAACCAGTTGGTTGCTTGTTTGCAGCCGCTAAACGTGTATTTTCCCATGTCCTTTGTCTGGGTTTGGCGTTGGGAGCCAGGGTAGAGAACGAGGCAGAGCTGTGGCAGCACACACTGCTGGGGAAGGGCAGCCCCGCCAGGCCACACAAAGAGAGGGCAGGAATAAGGTCAGAGGTAGCAGCTGCTGAAAGGTTTGATGTGAGTACTGTGAAATGGGTTAACAAGAAATGCATGAGAATTGTGTAACTGGGAAGAAAGGGACATTTATTGGTTGTGTGTTGGCCGTACCGAGCAGGTTACAGTCTCTCTCGTGCCCACTGAAAGCAGAAGGACCAGAGGGGGAGCAATCAGAGGTGTTGCTTTCTGTCTTGCAAGGACCTCTGCTATAGCAGCAGCCTCCCATGTGACACTGAAGTTTTTTGGTCAGCTTTTAACTTCAGTTGAAATGCTTCAAGCCCTTCAACTTGTTGGGACCATTAGAGACATCAGTGCTGTTCTCTGGGCATCTTCACTCTGGAAGCCACTTCCAGCTGATGGAGGGCTATGGCTGCAGCTCACATTCGCTGGCATTTTTACAAATAAGGGTAGAGGCAAAAGGCAAGAAACCCTATTTCTATTCATTTCTGCATAAGAGAAATACAAGTCCTCTGGCCCTTAGTAAGGTCTCCAACACATCTCTTCAGGACACAGACTGAGATGAGAACCAGTACCAACTCTAAATGGGCTTTCCCAAGTTACCTGTCGACTTTTTAGGGCAGTGACTTCTATAAACGCTCTTTCATCCAAGAGCTTTACTTTCTTTGGATGTTTTAATGCCCAAGCTTATTCTCCCCTCCTCCCCTGCAGCACCTGATTTTTGAGGCACAGCTCAAGAACTGCTGCTTTTAACAGTCAAAGAAAATTTTCTGCTAAAATATTTGTTTGTACTAACAGAGTGAAAAGCTACATTCAGAAGATTATAAAAATTATAGAATTATACAAGATAAGTTGAAAAGTGTTTCATACCTATTACTTTGAGACAAATTTTGCTCCAAAATGCAAGTGCACTACTCTGTTTAACATCAGTAGAGGTGGAGAGCATTTTGCTCATAGAAGAACTCAGCTCTGTAAGCATAATATAGCAAAATGAAATCTGGAGGCTGCTGCGTGTGAAATCTGGAGCCGAGTGTGACAGTGATTTTCGTTGCCGTGGACGTTGTAAGTAGGGCATAACATAGGCTGCGTGTGTGTAAAGTGTGATTATTCCAATCTGAAATTGCATTTCCCCCTTTTTGCTCTGATAAAAATACATAGATATGGTGCAAAGTGGTACACAAGTGGTGAAGAAATTATTTTTGGTGCAAACACACTGGATTGCATAAAATATCACCCTCTGTTTTCATTAGCTAGGAATTTACACATGTTTATTAACATGGCACATAATGTTTTTCAGTCATTTTTCAAATGAAATTTACTCACAGAAGTAGGGATATACTGTGAAAATTCTTTGATTTTTGTAATGTGTTGTCTTTTTTAGCTATCAATGAGTTTACATGAAGGGAAATTTATGAGAAACAGGACAGGATTCAAGTAACACTAAAAGGACTAAGCAAGAGCACTATGTTGACTTAATAACCCTGTTTAGAATTTAGTGCTTGTGACAGTTTTAAGTAATGAATACCTATGCAATAATCATAACTAAACCCATTAACTGAATGAAAGTTTTACTGCAGCACCATTTTGTCTCCAATATCTTTTTTTCATTGTAATAAATAATGAATTGGTACCTACCCACAGTGAATGATTTATACTTGTTATGACATTTCAGGAACTGTGCAGATAGTGAAATGGTCTGCTCCTTCTTGGTAGGAGGGAATGTGTGGGAATGGATCTCTCTGGACTCAGAAGACATAGTAGTTAGGAAGCAAACTCTGTAATGTGATTTTTTAAGTTGAAACAACTGTATTATGCATCTTCTAATGCACTGTCAACATTTCTTTTTAGATATTTAGAAATATCTTTGAAAAAAAGGATCCCTGAAAATTTCAAAATATTTTGTGCCAGTCTCTTATGTTTATAAATGCCCCTCCCTGAGCAGTATCTGCATCTGCAATGAAGATTTATGATTTACCGAATAAGTTGCCACCAAGCTTCAACTAGTCTCTATTTTCTAGGTATTTGCTATTTGTCCAGACTGGCCAGCAATCATCTGACACTACTTCCAAATACTATTATAATTTTTGAAGTGAGTGATTTTGAGATAAAGTAACAGGGATTCTGCTGATCAGATCCAGAGATCTGCCTCATGCAAAACCCCTGCTCTTCTGCTACTCAGCCTGACTAGAGTCTCTCATCCCAGGCATGGGCTTCCTCTAACTCACCCCCTTCATTACTCCCAAATACTTTGAAGGACCACAACTAGCTTTGCATATGGAGAAATTATGTTTAAGTGATGGCATTTACAGCAGGAAAAATGACCTACCACAGCTGCATGATTGTCCAGGTACCAGTTATTTATAAGGAAACCTTCTTTGCATGACAAATGAAATTTCTCTGTGCTCCATTGGTCATACATTTTTCTTACTATATAGCAGAACTCTTCTGGTAACTTTTTCAATAGCAGAGACTGACATGGAGAAGTTCAAGTAGTGTATCAGTCTCCCCATCCTCCACCCAGTTACCAAAAATAATCCTGCTGTCTGTCACGTGGGCTTCAGCAGTGACAGTGCAAACAAACTGTAGTCTCTGTGACATTTTCGTTTAAAAATATGGACTTCTTTTTTCATTCTTTCCCTTAATATATCCATAATATAATTATAAGGTTTTCTTCAGCAAACCTTTGCAAAATATTGGTAGCAAATCCTTCAAGTGCTGTTCTGGGGGGAAAAATAAGTGCATGCTCTCCATATTCTAAATCGTGTTTCAATTGCGGCATAAGTCCTAGGTGTAGACAGTACCCTTTGCTTTCCTTGCCAAGGTGTGGGCAAGACTTTGTTTCAGCAGAAGTAAACTCCCACAGCATGCTGCTGTTTCTGTGAACAGAAGCTGTGACTTAAAGCTGGAATATCCACAGCTAAATGCACATTGAAGTTGATTAGGTATATGCCTTGTCATTCCACTCTCTGGTGAAACTGAATCAGACCAGCAACCATCTGGCAACTGTTCCTGTGGGAAGAGTCATGCAGTGTTTGGGGTGGAGGTGGATACCAGGGCATTGTAGTTTCAGAGATATCTCATGCCCTGCTCTCCCTGCTTTCCTCCCAGGGCTCAGAGGAGCCAGCACCGATCCCGAGTGAATGTAGCCTTGTGCATATCAGGGAGCTCCAGCTGAAAGAGAAAGGACATGCAAACCTGCAGAAAAGCTCCCTTGGTTTGGTGCTCAGAGCAGAGCTGCCATCAGTGGCCAGCTCAGTGCCACCTCGGCTGGGAGGCACAGCTTCCCTGCTGCCCTTCGGCTGGCTCCCGGTGAGCGGGCGCCAACTGTTTTCATCTCACATCACCAGT
Organism: Aphelocoma coerulescens; assembly: GCF_041296385.1. Lineage (NCBI taxonomy): Eukaryota > Metazoa > Chordata > Aves > Passeriformes > Corvidae > Aphelocoma > Aphelocoma coerulescens. The sequence goes on along the minus strand of NC_091015.1, from coordinate 115,219,993 downwards.
AACTTCATCCCGGCATCTGGAGCTCTGGGTAGCAGGAGGGAAAAGAGGAAGAGGCAGAGTCAGGGTGAGAAGAGGAGCATTGTGAGATGCATAGTGTCTTGACAAATTTTCTAGATTGCCTGTGGTTTTTGTTGTGATGATGCTGCACTTAGGAATATGTGTCACACCGGAGCATTGGTGTCCATGGGGACGGCACTGTCTGGAAATGCTTAGCAAGGTGAAAAAAAGTCAGAGCTATTGATTTTTCTCCTTCTTTGAAAGGGTTATTTGATTATTTTTCTTCTGAAATTAATTATTTAGACTTGCTTCTCTAGCTCTATTTTTAAAAGGAGAACGTAACATATTGCACAGATAAGTTATGAATTATTAACATTGCACTACTCAAGCTGTCAGAGGATGAATGAGGGACAAAGATCTGACTGTCTTGGCAAGTTTTCCATTGCCACATGCTACAGCACTGGACTTTCCCCCTTCCCTATGCTCGGCACTGTGCAGGTAAGCCTGGCTGCACTGTTCAAAGCCTTGTTGGCTGAAAGGAGGCCCACCTTGGCAGAGTGCCACACATTGCCTGGATCTGTCAAGAAGTTCTCCGTTCCTCTGAAAGTAAAAAATGGAGTCAGCTGGTGCAAGTAGGCCAGGAAAAGCGTTTAAGTGGTAAAGAGGTAGAATTACGCAGTTGTGACTCTTCAAGCAACTTCTAATCAGCACGTTTTGCTGCTCTCTGTAAATAACCTGTTTCTTTGGGCCAAAGATGAGGATACTTTCACCCATCTTGCTCTTTTTGCAAACCCAATCCATGCCAGAGCAGTGGTGTGTGCAGCATTTCAGCCTCTTTCTCACCCCCACAGGAGTGATCCCCACACCCCCATTGATTTTGCCGGCAGTTACATCAGCTGGGAGCTCGCTGCAAGGTTAGGATGTTTTTTCACACTGTTCCGACACTCAGGCTGCTGAAAAGTGCCTGGGAAGGAGACAGTGTCTGTTCTGTGGGAGGAGGCATGGCAAAGCCTTCACTTGATTTGGGTTTGGGTTTGATGTGCCTTGGTGTGAGAAAGCCTGAAGTTCCTTTAAGTACCCATAATCGTGGTTCATTCGTTCTAGAAAAATGACACAGTCTGCCCCTAATGGGTACACTACTTGTGATTTCTGTGTTTCTTTTTCTCTTTACTGCATATTTTGTCACAAGACGGAAGCTCTAGCCCAAATGAATACAAAAGTTACAAGATATTCTTACCCAAATTTATTTAGGGACATCAGCATAATGCCTACGTGGGCAGAAGAAGCACAACAATCCATCTGAGACTGACAGATGTACGTATTGGTCTATTTAAGGCCTCTTTCTCAGGGATCACTCCAAAATAGTTACAGTCCAACCTCTTCAGCGTGCTCTTGCCTCAGTCAGCTGTGCCAAGAGAAAGTGGGTCTTGTGCAGAGATTGGTGAAGGCAGCTCACCTCATTGTTGCTGGGTGCAGAGTTCAGGATAAATTCCTGTCCCTGAGTTCAGTGGTGTCAAAGCAGCAGACTTTGAAGGGATGTGGGAGGGAATAAAGCTATTAAATGATACGATAAAACAGTTCTAAGGCAGTTGAAAATCTGAAAACCTTTAAATTGTTTTTCTCTTCTATGTTTCTTATCATATACATTTTTCTGTAAAAAATAATTGAGGATTTGTTTTGTTCATCTCTTCTTTCAGTTTTCAATAGTCTGGTCCTTCATAGAATAATAAAAGAGTTTGAGTTGTGAGGGACCTTTAAATGTCATCTAGTCCAGCTCACCTTCAATGAACAGGGACATCTTCAAGTAAATCAGGTTGTTCAGAGCCCCAGTCTGACCTTGACTGCTTCTAACGTTAGGGCATCTACCACCTCTCTGGGGAATCTCTTTCAGTGTTTCATCATAAAAAATGTCTTCCTTATGTCCAACCTAAATCTATATTCTACTAGTTTAAAACCTTTACACCTTGTCCTATTGCAATAGGCCTTACTATAAAGCCTGTCCTTATTGTTCTTATAAGACCCTTTTAGTTTTAAAAGGCTGCCATAAGGTCTCCCCAGAGCTTTTCCGTATGGACATTGAGCCTTTGACCACTACCTTCTGATTGTGACCATCCAACCAATGCCTCATCCATGGAACAGTCCACCCATCAAATCTGTATCTCCAATTTAGAGAGAGGGATGTTGTGGGGGACCATGTCAAAGGCCTTACAGAAGTGCAGATGACATCTGTTAGCCCTTCCCTGGCTGACTGATGGAGTCACTCCATCACAGAAGACCATCAGGTTGGTCAGGCAGGACTTGTCCTTGGTGAAGCTGTGCTGGCTGTCTCAAATCACTTCTCTGTCCTCCATGTGCCTTAGCATAGCTTCTAGGAGGATCTGTTCCACGATCTTCCCAGGCACAGAGGTGAGGCTGACAGGCTGGTCATTCCCTAAGTCCTGCTTTCTAAAGGAGTCCTCTGCTTTTCCATTGCCATGCTCATGTGTCTTTTATAATGAATTTACTAATTTGCTGATTAGTTATTATCCCAAACTAGAAGATGTAGTGCATACTGCCACAGGTATCATAAACTGTGGGCAACTATAGGGGAAGGTTCCCATAATAGTTTGGGAAGGAACAGAAATGTAGGTCCTACAGTAGTTACAAGGATGTGAAATGATGGGAATCACTTGTGGGAAGGAACTTCCTGTTGTACCTTGACCATTATGTATCAAAATTGTAGAATGATAGCTATTATGTTCTCCACTGTTGTGGTCAGCTGTCAGGGTATGTGACTACAGTTTCTGGATTACCTTCATAAGAGAAAGGAAAAAGAAATTAGGGTTAGTTTCCCTAAAAAAAAGAAAAAAAAGGTAAAAAAATTAGTGAGACTATATCTTTGAAATGCTCAGCACACGCCTCCTCCCTTTTGGTGTCTTCCATCTCCTCAGATGGCCAAACAAATCAGCTTTCCTCTCTCCCCTTTTACACGTCCCTCCTTGGTGGAATTCTCGCACCTTCCGTTCCTTCATTTTCTTCTTCACCTTAGGTTTTTCCTCGGTGTATTTCAGATATGAATACTTAGTTGAACACAAAATTCTGCAGTATATGCAAACCAGCCCTCGAGGTTAGGGGCAGCTGAAATGTGCAGGACTTCAGACAAACTTTGGAACAGTCATCTCTGGTGCTGTGGGCTGAGCTACACTATTTGGAAAGTTATTTTACAGCTGCTGCCAGAAGCTGCTCCTCTAGGTCAGGACTTCAGGCAAGAAAAAAAATCTTTAAACAGGAAGCTTTTTCTGCTATTTATTTTAGCAGAAATTTATTTAGTTCCACCTGCTCTCAATTTCCCTGAAAATATTGTGAGAACATTCCCGTGCTGGGATAATTTGTCACTTCCATTCTGAGCCTGACTGTAGTAAGTGCAAAAAAACAAACAAAATGGAAAACAATATGTCAGTGAATATTAAAGTCAGGGTGGTTTTTATCCTACAGTGTTGATTTCACTCTTGGGTAAAGTTTTGCATCTGTTCCGTTTTGTTTGAGTGAATAGTCCACCAGTTCACACAGCCGTAGAGGAGACTGTAATTTAAATAACACAAATTCAGAGATGTCTCTTGCTACTCTTGGACACAACTCTTGCAAAAATAACCATATGTAAGAAATTGTGTATTCTTTGGGGGGAAAATGTAAAAAATAGAAAGAGTTCCTGTGGTTCTGCACAGGAAGATGAGCCATTGGCACTCCTGCAGCTGCCTTTCATTGAACACAGTTTTGTGCTATCGGGCTGTTGGAAAAAGCCAGAAACATTGCATGAATTGCTGTCCTTCTGAGTTGGTATGAATAAACACTATGGAGAACTTTGGCTTGTTGTTTCTGTGCTCCAAGATGATCAGGAGAAAATCTGACAGTAATTTTCTTAGTCAAAGGGAAGAAAGAGGGAGCCTTTGGGGGATGAGGAATGCTGGCATGGACATTTCGCACATGCTTTGTGTCTTCATGGATGCTTTCCTTAAAAGTAAGAGGAAGAGAAAGGCTTTGGATACAATATCCCACAGGTATCCACAATGTAATGCTCCACAAGAAGTACCACACTTCTCCAAAGAGTCTGGTATTGAAAGAAAGATCTTTGTCACACTACCATATGATTTTTCACTGCGAACACAAACCAAGAGGGAGGGGAAAAAGAAAGCTTTTCTGAAGGCTTCAGTTTCCTCAACCAACCAGCATGTAATTCTCAGTGTATAAGGACTGACAGTGCTTTACAGGATTCGCTAAAACCAGTTACTAGTAAAGGCATTTTCACAACTAAACCTGACAGTCTGTTAACTGGTTTTAGATGTGGGTGTTGATTGGATCCTGGCACCTTTACTCCAGGTCATCAGCTGACATAATTGAAGGGGACAGGAGCACTAATTAGAATGCACGGGTTGTCATTCTTGTCATATTATAATCTGGTCTTTAAAATAGAAACCATCTTTTCTTTCCTTTCCTGGCCTGCAACTGATTTGGTTCCTCACTTGGTCCCTCTAGCTCTTGCTCTGAGGTCCTGGAGTTGGGTTTTATTTGGCAGCTCAGAGAGGAGAAGGGGAAGAATATGAGACTTCCTCTTGGGCAATCAGGAGAGGAAATAGTTCAGATAAATCGCCCACCACCAAAGGCTCATTTTACTCCTGTTTCGTGTGAAGACCTGCTGGGTGAGGAGGATGTGGCAGCAACCGCTTGGAACCTTGTGATGGGAATGAGGAATAGAAAGCTTTGGAATAATGTTGATTTAGCTTTAATTTTCTATTCAGGGGCTTCTTGTGTTGCAAGAATCTACTGCTCGTAGCTGATTATCCATAATCAACACATTTCAAACAGAGCCATTAACAGAAATATTTCTAGTCTACCTCTGAAATTCCTAATAAAGGTTTAAAACCTTAAACCAGATTGGCAGGTTGACATTTCCAAGAATTGTTTTTGCCATGTAAAACTTCTAGCATAAAAGACTCAGCATCATTAAGGATTTATTGAGCTTCTATTTTCTCCATTAAAGCACTGACTATTATTTTCAAATGAAAGATGTACCACAATGAAATCATTAGTGACTGCATTTAGGGATGTTTTTGACAGCACTCCTAACTATTATAGCTAGGTAGTCAGACTCTGCCTGTATGACATGCAGAGCAGTGACAACTTATCTTTTCCTCTTTGATAGGAGATGGAGAATTTGACCAGAAGTGAGCAGATACCAGAATGTCAGAATGATCATAGCTACCTGTAGTTCCTCTTTTTCTTAAAGGTCATGGGGTAATAGCTTTAGCTTTTTACTTTGTTTTCTTTCTTTAATTGTAGACCTATTTTTTAAAATTATAACTGAGCGTGTGTTAAAAACGCAGCCTTGGGGAGCGAGAAAATGAAATTAAAAGTAAAATATCCCATTACTGCCCAGGTAGGGAAAAATATGTCCATGTTAAGCTTTCTAGGACTTTAGCATTCAGTTCATAGGAATTTTGAAATATGGGAGAAACTGATGACAATACTTACATATTTACAAGGGACTGGAGGTAGAAGAATTGGATCTTGAGAGGAGTCAAAAGTCTGATTTCTGTGTGTGTTTTTTAAGGAGAAGCTGGCTGTGTGGTGAGGTCAAGTAAAGCCTTCACAGGTAACAGTGGCTACCTCCAGAGGCAGACTTCCAAGCTAAGAGATTTTTTTCTTTCTCAAATTGTTGATTATTCTTACAGACCTCATTATTCCTTTAGACTAATACATATGCATCAAAGCACCCAATGTTTTGGTTTGATGTCCAACAGCAAACAAGTGCCTGAGGTTTGATGAAGTATTTTGGCTGCTGCCAAATACAATATGACGGCTTCAGTATTTTGCATCTGTGGATACTCTCAAAAGTTGGCTAAAGAAACCTTTGATTAGAGTCTTGTGGTGGAGTGCCTACTCCTGCCCGTATGGTGTGGGATCCAGCAACCACACAGTCCCTTTTCCCCATATGTGGTACCATTTTGTCAGCTTCAGACTGTCAGTTCAGCATTGTGGCTACAGGTAACGAACTAAAATCTGGACTAGGTGAGGTTGAGCAGTTAAAAGTTTAAAAGGTATTTCTGTTCTTGAAAATGTTGTTTAAAGCAGAGTCTGGGGCTTGCTGTTTGATCAAGCAGACATTCAAGGTAAATCTGTTTAGTGTACTTTCTGATTGGCAGTCCTGAAATCTCAGCATGGAATAAGGTTTGTTTGTAAACAGCAGTAAGAAAATGTTCTGCTGAGAGACTGTATTCCTCGGCACGGATTGGCCATTCTCTGCTATGCTAAGCAGAGGCAGCCACTTGCAACTGCACATCTGAGGGCACTGGCCAACCCACCAGCTTCTGCCCTTGGTTGTGGATAATTCATTCGTTTGCCAGGAGGAATGGAAAAGAACATGTCTCCTTTCCCTTCTTGGCTGAGCATCAGGGGGAACTACATGTACTAATATTCCTCTTGCAGAGCAGTCACCTGCTCTGCTGTGCACCTGGGGCAGCTGCACAGTGCTTGCCTACGTACAGATACACCAGCTGTAGGTGGCTGTCTCTCTTCTGCGCTTCTTTGGAGCATTTGCTAGATGAGGGACACTGGAGCCAAAGGCTCAAAGTGGAAATTCACCTGTGACAGTGAAAGTATGTCTTAATTCTCAGAAGATTTAGTAGTTATCTGGGATTGTGTGCATCCTCTGTATTTTGTCTCATGATTGTCAGCAGAGTTTTCGTGAAAGGGAACCAGAAGGTGGAAGGAAATTATAATGTCCAGATTTTTACAAAGTGATGGTACAAAGAGTAGGATTGTGGAAACAGAATGGTTCTTTCAGATATAAAACATGATAAATTGCTTCAGCATAATGATACTCATCAGAAGCAAGTGAGTAGCAGAAAAGGAATGTAATTTCAATTATGCCATAAATTCACTTTTGGCTGGCAGAAACAGCTATCAGAGGGCAGACAGAATTTCCTTCCTAACCTTAATGAAATACTAGCGCTTTGATTTTAATTTGCAATTGGCATTTCTTCTTTGGTGCAGCAGAGGCTGGAAAATACTGCCCCTCTTTTTTTCTTTTTGCGTGAAGTCCATTTTCTTGGAAGCATCCCTCTGTTTGTGTTATTAATTCCCAGGTTTTTTTACTAGGTGAATTTCCTGTGATGATCTCATGATGTTTACAGCATTTCTTGCAATCTTGTAAACAGGGACTGATGCCTTGTTTTCATATTTGGGTGTGGCAGGGAGTAGCCACATGCAAACTGCTGGTGAGCCACATCCAGGGAGTCCTATCTAATATGAGAGTGAGACTCGTTTCAGGCGAGGCAGATTTGCTCCTAATGCCATCTAACTTGAGGACTGTCTCCACTGAGTTCTGGGGGATTTAAACAGTAGTGAGAAAAGATAAATAAAGAAAAAAGAAGCAGTATGCTAAAAATTAATTTTAAGTATCACTGGTTACTATTGCAGACACAAGAAAGAAAAGAGTCCTTGAGAAAAAAATTCATGAATGTGCAGTGCTGTTGTGTATGCAAGGATTTTGAGTAATCTTAAACAAATTTTTAGCCAATATAACTGCTTCAAGTATGAGTAGCTCCTTCATATTCACAAAAATGAAAAGAAGGCATTTCAGAGTGTTTACTGACATTTAGTGATGTGTTTGGGGCTATCTAAATGTTTTTAGTCAGAGGCCCTCACTGTATTTCACAGAAGTTAATAAATTACATCACAGGGTTATCTGTGTGATTTACTCCAGGTCTACTGATGGAAGAAAGCGAGGCACATATACTATTTTTTGTCTGTTTATTCCTAATCTCTTGAGTAGGGATGGCCATTGGGCTTCAATGCAATGTTACTATGCAATGAATTCTTATTCTTTAACTGCTACTACAGTAATATGTTCAGGGATACAGGATTTGAAAGTTTGTATTTTATTTTGTTTTTCTGGTTAGAATTGTAATATATTTGTGTGCCTAAATAGTTAATGTTGTTTTGGATATCCTTTCACTGGCTGCCCTCCAAAACACAGCTTTTAATAGCAATCTTTAAAACCCCATCATTTGTCCTCGGTGTTTACTGTAGAAAAAGTGTTTCTGCTGCTGACTTTGCTCCCCCAGTCTAAGACAATGTGACTTTTATACTGGCACAGAGAGTTGCCAGAGGCAGAAGCTATTACAGAATAACTTGTTGGGTAGAGAGCGTAAACAAGTCACCAGTCTGTGAATCTCACTGCTACATGATTATCACTGAAGGGCAAGGATTTAGGGAGACTCAAAGGAGACTAGGCATGCATCTGTATAAAGCGAGCAACCAGACCTGTCGTACAAGTGCAAATATTACCACCAGTTTTAGGAATGAAGGCAAGACTTGATTTAGGATTTGAGTACACACTGAATTTGAGATTTACCTGGGGTCCCATTAGCTGGAAGGGATTTCCTGCAGAAGCTTCTTCTTTCAGGCACTCTCAGTGATCATTCCCAGCTTGCTTCCCAAAGGGAACATGCAGGTGTCTCTCACTCCGATATGCATAACCTTGCTGAAAGCGTACTTGTTGAAGCTGAGAAGCTTCACAGCTCCAAATCCCTAACAGAAGGGATTATATCTGAATCGGCCCTAAATTGAAACTCCAGTTTCATATTCTTCCTTCATCTGAGCTATTAGAAATCCTCATTCAAATGTCAAATGTCCATTTCTGTAATGTGTTTTGGCATTTCATTTTTTTATTCTCAATACAGCTACCAGACACGGCTGGCTTTTCTTAGTTGAAGCCTATGTTCTCCTCAGGAGCTTTAATTAAAAATAGTCCATCCTAATAATGCAGTTGCTTGTGTAATTTTTCTCTGGCAAAATAAATTTCAGTAGGTTATATCATCTTGCTCCTTACTTACGGAATTTTTTTAAATGGAAATTGCCAGACCAACATCTAGTGAGTAATTCAACTGAAAGACCTTTACTTTTAATATTTTCTCCCAAAGGCAAGTGAAAGAAAGAAAATTTTACAGATTTTCTAGGAAACCTGAGAGTCCAGTTTTTAGATGGTGCATGGTTTTAAGAAGTCTTTTTAGCAAGGTTTACACTGCCATCATGGATGTGTAAGCTTAATCCTGACTGTAATAAAATAGGATTTAGTGGTGCTCTGTACCTTCCCAGCAAAGTTGGAGCAACAGGATTTGTGTGGGTAGGTATGTGAGAGGGACAGCTGTTTAACAGATCTGCTGTCACTTGTGGGCTGCAGCATTGCAGGGGGATTTGGGCTCTGGGTTTGTGCAGGGGAAGAGCTGCCATTCCGTGCCAGACTCAGGCCTGCCCCCTTCTCCAGGGCATGAAGGGAAGGACACAGTGTGGCAGAGCTCAGCACAGCCCATTGGGCATCACTTTTTGTGCTGGGATTGGAGAAGATGAGTCTAGCAAGGGCTCAAGCTCCTTGCAGGAATATGTGTAGTCCTTTTCTTTGTTCACTGAAACATTTTAAAAAGTGTCCTCCAAGATTTCACATCCTTTGGACAGGCGTTGCATAAAATCTATTGGTCCCCTTTTTACATTTATCAATACCTTGTAGAAAAAACAGGAGCAGTAAGTATGACCAGGGCACAGGAGCTGTTCTCACTCAGGTGGGAATTGGAAGGAAGGAATTCTACAGACCAAGTGCTATGTGTGCAGGTTGGTGCCACTGCTGAGGAACTGAGATGAGGGCAAGAACTAATCCCAAGCCACCTCAGCACTGCTTGGAAAGTTCAACCCAGGAGATTTTTTAAATTTTATTTTATAGCATTCAGGAGATGCAGTGACCTACTTCCCCACCTCTCAGTGCCTGGACACATGTTCCTGCTCCTGCTGGGTGCCAGAGTTACTCACCCAGGCTCACTGGGATGGTGCCTGTGTGAGACCGCACACCTGGTGGGTTGGGAACAGGGAGTTACCCTGTGGTCCAAAGCCACCCCTGAACCCAAACTGTGTGGCAGCCCTGGGAAGTAGCCATGCACCCATCCCTGCAAAGGTGGCATCCATTGTGCCCTTCTTCTAATCATGCCCTTCCTGAAGGATTGCTCTCTTAGCACCTAGCAGCACCAGACTTGGAGTGGCATTGCTGTTTGCACACAAAACAGTACCAAGCCCAGGCAGGAACCACTTTTCCCAGTACTAGCTGGGGACTTGGGAACAGTGGCAGCCTTGAAATCAGCCTTGTGGCAATCTTTGGGGGTAGGATTGGTTTAGAAGTCCTTGCACATGTCATAGGATAGGTGATGCCATGAATGATCTGGAAGTTGAAGTCTACCTGAGAAGAATGTATGTCCCTCCTATCACATGAATCCATTTGAATCTAGTCAGACAAAGGGGATTTAACCACTGATTTGCAAAGAACCTTATTCATCAGGTTAGTGGTGAGATGCAATTTTGTGTACCTCAGGAATTTGCCATGCTTTGTGTGTGTGTTTCTGACTCATGTTCATTGTGTTCTGCCGGAATTGAACTGGTAGATGTAAAAGGTGATATGGGGAGTTCTTTACCAAAATGTTGAGAAAGGAAGAAAAACTGAAGGTTTGAACTTCCTTGGAGGCTATTATTTTGAGCCAATATTCAAGGATATGGAATAGCAGGAAATTACTGATATCAACCCCAAGGCTCTTTTGATCCTCTGCACAGATTCTGGCTCTGTGCAGAGAAATTGCACGTGGTCTTCTCTGGGTGAATACTGAGATGTGCATTAGAGGCACACAGAAACTCCAGTGGGAACGGTCTGGAGCTGTTAACAAGCTTGGCTTTCTGGCATGCCCATCCCGTAGACCTTTGCAAACACACAGAGCATTCATCTGAGGATGCAGAGATGCATGTTCCAGCAAATCTGTTATAGTCTGCAGTGGATACTAAACAAGAAATTCTTGAACAACTGGAGGTGGGAAGTCGCCAACATTTTCCATCGTAAATGTTAATGTATGTAGCAGACAGAAGGAGTATTATATAAAAAGTTAAGACTTTCACATTTTTCTGGTTCTGACCTATGGCAAGGAGGCTGATACTTGCATTATTTCCATGGTATTTTTTAATAAGGGAGAGTTGGAAGCAAAGAATTAAAAGATTTAAAATTGAAGCATTTTGTTCCTCTAAAAGTCACAGAAAACAGTGAAAACCTGTTTAAAAGTAGAAAGGGGTGAAATCAAGATGTGTCAAACTAGAAATATTTTTTGATTATAATTAAAACTTTCAGTTAGAGGCAGGTATGTCCAAATTTCCCTGAAACACTTTTTCTATAAGAAACACCATTATAAAACGCTAAGTTTCATTACCTTGATTGCGAGGGTGTTATTATAATTTTATGAGGCCCAAAAAGATCCCAAATACTTCACAGAAAAAGCAAGTTCTCTGTCATAAAGAATCTACAGTTTAAAAATGAGGCTTACATTAACTGTTTTAAAGGATAATGAGTTATTTTCTGTATCATTACCTGTAGTATATCTGAAATTTTAGCAATGATAAACCCTCTAGTGTTTTCCTGAGACATGCAGTAGAGCATAAATATAATGCAGAAGATTTATTCTGGGAAGACAGACTTGTTTATGGGCATGCACTGAAAGAGACTGTAATGAGGTCTTACTGAAAAGCTCCTGCATAGACTTAGACTGTGGGCAGGTCTCCTGCATATGCCTGAGTCAGGAGAACATATCACCACCTGCGAAAAGACAAGCAGCGTTTGCAGTCTCTTCACTTCCAGTCTTCTGCTGTAACATGGCTGCAGCATTGCTCTCCTTAAGACTCTCTTCCTTAATTTAGTGATGGTGATGTACCTCTGTAAACCAAGAAGTTTCATGCTGACCTTCTGCAGAGTGGTAATGATATCTATAAAAACACCTGGTTTTTGTCCTTTATTCAGTTGTTTTTTACATTCTGATACAGGTTGTTCCAGACATTTTCCATTTGCCCTTGGTGCTCTGTATTGAAAGCATAGTTTCAAGCCAGAATGGGTAAAGTACTTGTGATTCTTCATGTTCTGACTGTATTGGTGAACAATATGAAGAGGGATTTAATCAGTCCTTTGAAGCTGTGTATTTTCTTAACACATTGGGACAATTCTTGATTCACATTCCCTCTGTAAGCTGACATTCGTGACTTGAAGTAATCTTAGGAGATTTTGTTGGATTCCTGTCCAGAATGTCAGAAGCTTCAGAATGGGATTTCCAGGTTTGGAAACAGGCATGCGATTCCCATTCATCCTTTTTCTCTGAATGAATTCTTATTCCCAGAAACTTATGTGGTGAGTTCTTTTGCTCAGTGTGAGCATGGAATAGGTGAGCCTGACTACAGCCCGTTAATGTCAAAAAGAGATGCTGAAGTGAAATTGAGCACAGCTAGTAAAGACTGTAATCAATGAGTAAAAGCATCTATGCTGTTTTATTCAGCCTTATAAATAAAATATGCAAATGTGTGGTATGTAGAAAATACAGCCATTATGTGCTTTATGACTTTGTGGGCACATCCATGGACTTATATAAGCAAGGCCAAGTAGATAAAGAAAATAAGTGTAAGGACTGTCTAGTTGCACGGTCCCTCTCTCCCTAATTTTATTTCTCTGCCCACTTTAAGCAGATCTGCAAAATACAGCATTTCCTAATGTGACTAACTGCCAGCTGGATAAGTTTTACACCATTCCCAAATTTGCTTCCCCCTACATCCCATAATAAGCCCTAGGCCCCTTTAGGTGGTAAACCCCATGTTTTGCATGGAAGAAAGAAGAAAGTTTCCTCCCCCCAGCTCTTCATGGGTTTCACTCTAGGGACAACAGTTTCATAATGTCCATTGTCATCTTCTGACTTCCCTGATTAGGTCACTTGGGTTCCTCCACCCCTTGTCATTCCTCTGGTCCTCTCCAGGTCTCTGTGTTTATTGTGATAAAGCCTTTAGTCAGACAATCTTGTACCCATATTTTTAATTCTTTAATTTTTTTCACTTTTTGACGTGTAGCTTTTTTATTACAATAGCCTTCATATTCCCCGGTCAGTCACTCTCAGACCAAATAAAATTAGCATTCTGGCAGTGGATGCTGGTGGGCTATCTTAAGTCCTCCTACCTATGTCACAATGCCATCAATTACACTTGGGTTCATCATTTAATGCCAATAAAAATAAACCAAATCATCATGTTTTTAATGTTCCCAGAAGAAAAATCTCAGAATAGAGGCATTGAGACATACTCTGAGTTACTGTGCAGGTTTTAGGCCTTCGGCATTTTCTACTAGATTGTAAAACCAGAAATATATGTCCTGTTGTTTGATGAACATGTGGCCCTGGAGCACTCACTTTTCTTAGAAGAGCAGGAAAATCTGCTTTATCAGTTTGCTCTTGAAACTTCTCCTGTTGAAAAAATTGTAGCACCATGCTCTGGTAATTCCACCATCACTACTGTATAAGTAGCATATTTGTAGCTTCCAGTATTGCAGCTGTTCATGCCTTCAGCTGCATTTTCAGGACTTGGAGAGACAATAAGGAGGCAAAAATGTCTGTGTAGGAGGTACAATTTTCCAGATCTGTTCAGACTTAGTATTCTCTTGGAGTAATGAGGAGCAGATGAATGCTAACAACATGATTTTTGAAGTCCCCTTTTAGTGAAGCAGCTTTGCTTGGAGCTATTGTCCACAGTGCCTTTAGAGACCAGTGGAACATACTCAAGGTGCTTTAGATAAACCAAGAGATAAGCAAGAATCACTCAATCTTTACCATTAGAAGTGAAGTTTGTTCCAGTTTGGTTGCCTTTAAGAGTACCTGTTTGTCTGTCTTCTGTTGATTGATTAAAGAAGGATTTTGCTTATTGCTAACTTTATGCAGCGCTTTAGCACATTGTACAAACCAAACATGACCAGCTTGTTCCTCTTAGGACTGCACTCAATAAACAGAAATTATTAAAAGAGATTTAGCTCTTGTACCACCTTGATTTGTACATTCTGTTGTTATTTAGTGTTGCTGCTGCTTTCTGGTGCCTGGTGTGCACCCCAGAGTACTAGCTCAAGGCTCATTATCCCTCTTTTTGTTGTATGTCAGAGGCATTTCAATGGCTGATGGGAATGGCATCAGGATGAAGAAGGAGGGGCCACATGTAATTATGAGTCGTGTGTTCTTGCAAGACCTTCATGGCAGCAGGATGCATCAGTCCTTTCTCAATAAATCTCTCCTTTCCCTCCTTAAGTCTGGCAAACTTCAGTTTAAATATCAAAAAATGCTGCTGCTGACAAAGCTCCTTAGCAAAGTGTTCATTTGGGGTAAATGCTTGCCTCACCAAAAGTACAAATATGAGTCCAAATGCAGTGTTCTTCATTTATTACCTGGCATAAAACCACGCAAAAAGAGATACAGAGTCAGCTGAGATTAAAATTAATATCAAAAAGTGGTTGGAGAAATACTATCAATTTCTACCTGTCCATCCAAAGAAACTGCCTTCCCTGTGACTTCATTTTTGAGGTCTCAATTGACCCATACTTGCTGATTTGAGACAAGACATAAAAGGGAGTGTGGATCCAAAAACAACCACTCACATGTACTCAGATGTAGTTTTAAAATTTGTTATACTCAGGGTTTTTTACATTTTAGAACATTCTTATTTACTAGAAGTGCATAGGCAATGCCTCGCTGCTCAGATTTAGCATTGTAATGGCACTGCCTGAAAACAGGCCAAAAAAACCCAAAAAACAACCCTGAAGGAATGTCCTAAAAGGGCCACAAAATTTCATAACTGAGGTCTGAAACTAATCTATAGCTAGTAAGAATAAGGAGGAGACTTCCTGGCTTGGAAGACTATCCCTATTAAGTTGCCATCAGGCTTTCTGCCCATTTCTGTGAAACAGCTGGTGGTGCCTGCAGCAGAGATGTGACACTGGAAGATGGATGGACAACTTGATTAGTCTCTGTATCCTCTTCTTCCATTTCTGCTAAAATGGTGTTCACATTTAGAGGCATTCAAGGACAGTCTGCAGTACTGAAATGGACACATTCCTTTGAAAGACATAAATTGGGTAAGGCAGAGCAGGGAGAGTCCATCTCAGTTTATGTATTTGTGTTAAGTTTTTGCCAACAGTGAGTCTTTCTCTTTTTTTTTTTTTTTTTTCTTTTTTTTTTTTAATTTGTATTCAGCATCTTTTTCCATTTGTGATGGAAGAATGATCCTGATCCCATATGAAGAATTTACTATTGGTCACTCATTTCACAGCTGGCCATGGTTTTCTTTCTGAATAATGAGTATAATTATCACCAGCAAGGCTTGTATGCGGTGGGACTTGCACCTTTTCTCTCACAGGCATGGTACATTTTTATTTTTCTGTTCGCTAAGATAGCTACAGTTACCATTATTGCTTTCTTAATGAATTCTGACAAGTACTAGCATTAAAATTAGATTACATTACTTTAAAATAATAAGATCATCAGCAGAAAAACTGGGGAAAAGAAAATGTCAGAATAAACAGCCAATTTTCACAAAGAAGACAGACAGATGGTTCACTCATTAACAATAGGCTCCTGAAATGCCCTCTCCTGCTTTTCCTTTATCCTGTAGCTGAGCACCCTACTGTTTCATAGATCAGTGTCTGAGGAGCCAATTGGTTCTCCTTAGAAACTTTAAATTGAACCCTGTGATTGCACAGTATTCAGGAGAGCGTGGAGTGAGCTGGTGACCTTCTGTTAGATGGATGGGGATTAATCAATCATCTCTCGGGCGGAAAACCCCTGGGAATCCAGTGAGAGATTCGAGGGCCCAGGCCAGCATGGGACTAATGTCAGACTTTGGTCTGCAGATAAGATGGAAGAGTGTTTTGCTATTCTTGTGATGTGGAGATTACAGACAGACAGGATTGTGCATTTCCCTAACAAATGATGTGATTGACTAACATGCTCTCTCACTTTTCCAGAAGTGGCTTGGAAGAACTGGTAGGACACGGAAGAGTGAATTTAGTTATGGACTATATCAACAGCAGCTGGGACAGACTTTAGCCTCATTAATTGTTAGAATCATAGAATATGTCGGCTTGTAAGTGATCCATAAGGATCACCAACTCCTACTCCCAGCTCCTCACAGGACTATGTAAAATGAAACTTTATTTCTAAAAGTATCATCCAGATGCTCCTTGAATTCTGACAGGCTTGATGCTGTGACCACCTCCCTGGGGACTCTGTTCCTGGAATCAACCACCATATCAGTGAAGAACCTTTTTCTAATGGCCAATCTGAACTTCTCCTGCGGCAGCTTGATTCCATGGTTGGTCATAGTGTTACTTCCAAGCACAAATCTGGTTTAAGTGTTTATTCTCTGTTACTGCCAAGTAGTTCTCACTGCTGTCTGACATTCTCTCCACTTACACAAATGCCTGGTTGTTCTTACTTTTGTCACTGTGTCAGCCTTACAACTGATCTCTTCTTGGGGTTTTCCTTAATCTGTGTTTCCAGATTGCAGACCTTTTATTTCCTGGGCTAGATCTTTGCCATGTATGAAGAGATGGTTTTTTTGTAGGGGTCCTAACCTTTGCAGCCTATCCAGCTGGGATTTGGACCCTACAAGCTGTTGGGAAGCCACCGGTAGTAGCTAAAAAAGTGATTTGAAAAAAAATCCTCCACCCAAAGCAGCGTTTATGGTCTCATGCTGAGAAGTGGAGATCACCAAGGGTGCACAGGGCTCCCAATGAGGTTATGCTCCTTTTCCACTGAGGCATGCCTGTTTCTCTGCTTGAGTCATCATACCAGTGCCTGCCTCTTTTACTCAACATACTGCTCTTTTTGAAGGTCCTCGTCTTTTTTCAGATCTTAAAACAGAGAACTGAGCAGTTCTTACCTCAGATCCAGAGCTGAGAAATAGCCCCTCAGAGCTACAAACCTGGATGTTGTGTTTTGTAGCAAACTTCTTATCTATACTGCCTTTTTTTTACTCTTTTCCTTCTCTTTGATTTAGTGCTTCACATTCAAGAAGACAGCAGTAATGAATTAGATAGAGGAGCAGAACTGTACACACTGGCCAGAAAGGTGTAAACCTGGCGCATTCCCAGTTTCACAGAATGAACTCCACCCCTGTGGCAGCAGCTGTACATATCGTGTCTGGCTTGTGCCAGGTTGCACGTGTTAACACCGGTGCTGAATTTGGCTCATTTGCAGGATAGCTGCCACAACAAAAAATGACATCTGTGTTTGCAGTGTGGTGGAACATCAAATGGAATCAAAGAATAAATTTTGACTGTCGTTTGTGTAACTGTGGAATCGTCTTAAGGTATAATTATTTTCAGTACTTGCGTGCTTTTTAATTCATGACAAATTATGTGCAGGTTTTATCCCAGGATAATAGCAGAGAATTTTTCTAAATGCAGCATAAGATAATTACACAACCGTTTATATTTTAATTCCTAATGCCTTACGAGTAATCAAGTGACCTTAACTCTAGCTGTTATTCTACATATGATACGCAGATCTTTTCAAAACCCAGATTTAAAGATTAATCCTTGCAAAGATTTAATCCTTGCAACAATTCTGTGAGGTACATACATGAGCAAAGTGCACTCTAGAAGTTAGACCATACAGAAATCGGTGTTAAACAAAAACTCAGCCTTCTCATTTACTACATCCATGTTTGCATCTGCTGCTTTGGGGGGCTGCAGAGAAATCGAAATTGTGACTTCTCTCACAGAATAAACTGCTCCTTCTTCTCCAAAGTGGGTGTAGTCCCAGGACATTTTTCTTCCTTTTTCTATGTATCTGCCTGACCTTTGCAGCTGAACTTTGGGATTCTGCTGACTGTGCAGCCTCTTCAAGGCTATGCAAGAAAGTCTACATATTTTAGGGGTTGTTTGCATCATAAATACCTGATTGTGGGAAAATCAATATCACTTTTCTTCATTTAGCCGCTTTATACAACAGTGCACAAAGATCCAGGCACATTTGCACAAACATCCAAGCATAATGAGGTTTAAATCTCATGATTTGAAGAAATTTGCATCAGCAGTGTGGGCTCTGGGGCCACTTTGTTGCCAGTTATCCTTTTTTGTTTGGGGTACGTCAATGTTCAGCTAATGTGTCATGTGGGAGAGGACAAAGAGGCTTCAGTGGAGTCTGAAATTTCAGTTAATCTCTCTGTGGTGACACACTGACAGATAGGAAACCAACAGAAAGAGCATAAGGAAACAAAACAGTAAAAAATTGCCAGAAAAGCTGAAAATACCACCCTGTCTCTAATGTGGGAGCAGCCATCTGACTGTATACTACCAAGCTAGTATCTTAAGAAACACCTCAAAACTGCATTTTTCGATGTTGAGGTTATTTTGTTTTCATTTTAAAAAGAGTGAAATAACCAAGTAACGATGTAAGAGCTAGTGATGCTGTCAAAAACTGTAACCTCTTAGATGATATTATTGCACTGTTGTATCCAGAATTTTGATTCAGAAAAGGTTCTGCTTTCACGATCAGTGTTTGAGAAAAAAAGGCTTTTGCATCAAAAGGTTTGAACAGAAACATTCAGACTATAAAAGCCTACATGCATTCGTGTTCTTTGTTAAAATCCAGCCAAAAGGAAAATACTGCTTCTGCAGATTATTCCCACATTAGACCCCATGTAGTTTCTTGCTGTGAAATATATCCAGAAGTGCTGTTCTATGCTGGGAGCGTGTTAATGCAACAGCAGCATTGGGGACATCACTGCCTCTCCACAGTGTGCAGGGACACCTGGCATTGCTTCTAATCTCTAATCTTTTTGGTATTAAAGCCTTGTTACTCTTAGGAAAATCAGTGTCCCCTGGAATCTATGGAGAATACTGTTTCCAGAAAAAAATTAGGAGGAAGAACAGTTGTTTGAGAGGAAATCTTGTCAAAGCTGCTTTTTAAAATATTTAGTGGAACTACAATCAGCTGGTGGCCTGGAGTATTTTCTGCAGACTACTTGCAGACAGTATTTGCAAAGTTTTAGAAGTATTCCCCTCCCTCAGCTCTTACCCTGGGCTCAGCTCCTTAACATTGGCTAGCAAGCATTCGTCCCTCACAGGTTTACTGTGTGACTGAATATTTCAGCCTGGGGTTGTAATGAATATGTCCAGAGTTCCTTGTGAGAACTGAACAGTGTGAGCTTGTGGGGAGGCTCACTGGTTAAATTCACACTTATATGAAAAACCACATAGAAGTCAGAGGGCAGAGGAGAGAAAGAAGTGCCTAAAGACAAGAAAGGCAGGACCAGAGGAGAGCATGTCATTCAGAGGAGTTGTGTGAAATCTGACAAGTGTGCATAAATATTGGGCCTGCGCATAATAGGGCTGTGATTCTGCAATTCCTGCTTGAAGTGAGGTCAGTGGGATGCCTTGTGCGATGGATAATGAACCGCTCACATCAATACGTGCAGCATGACTTGGGAGCATGAATAGCTGTGAATACTATAGGTTCACTTTGCTTTTCAGAAATTAAAATGGGTATTGAACTTCAGTTGTGGGTGGTCAGGTTTTTTAGTTTTATTTTGATATTATTTTTCTCTTGGCTTTTGGGTAGAAAAATTTTTATGTCTCGGTGTCGCTTAATGGTGCTCAGAAAATTTTATTTTTAAGGAGAATCCCTGCTGAACCATTTGGAAGGAACATAGAGACTACTTTTTTCATCTTGCAGTGTCTGCAAGGCACTGCTGGAATCATAGCAACAAGTGTGTACATAATGCTGTAGAGAGCCCAGTGGCAGAAAGTGACATTAAAAACCAGAGGTATTTCTTTAAGCACCAGTCAGAATCAGTCATTTGCTATTCCTAAAGTGTAAGTAGTTTTATTATTATCTGAAAAGTGGGGAGGAGATTTCAGATAAGGAAATGACTTCTAATAAAATTGATAATTTATTCCTCTTAGAATTTAAGGTTGCAGCAAACTTTCATTCTATTTCTTTCATTTCCATTCTATTTTCTTATAAGGCTAGACTATTTGGCTAAAACCTGCCATTTTTATGTTGACAGTTAAGGAAATGAATAGGCACAATCTGAAGAGGATTCATCCAAATGAGTTTCAGTTCCAAGTCATTAACAATAATTATCTCAATTAGAGTTTTATTTTGCTTAATTCTAGATCTACGTTTACTTCAAGTTTCTTTGTCTCCTTCTGGGGCACAAACTGCTTTCTCCAGTTTTCCTATGTAAATGAAAGCATGTTATAAATTCATACTCTAGTTATATGCAAAATAAGGAGTAAATAACAAAGCCAGATTAGGAATTTTGTTGTCATTTAGGCCATTTGGCGTGGCCAGGAAGAGCTTTTCCTGCATTGACAGGTGAGCCAAGTAGCCTGGGGACATATTTCTGTATGGGAGAGGGAAAGTGCTGTGTGCCTGTCTGAGAACCACTTTTTTTTAATAACTTCATGTCCCTTTAGTGAATTTGAAGATGTGCAAGTGTTGAACAGTCAATACTTTTTCATGGTGTTTTTGTGTATGCTGCAAACTTTTACCTGATTTATTTCCTACCTTTTTCTATTTTTCCTTTTCTTCGTTTTTTTAAATTTTCTTTTTCTTTTTTTTTCTCTTTTTCAAAGAGGCCCTGTGGATCTCTGAGGGCTTCCATTTCTGCCTTGCTGATCCCAATAAGCAAAGTCCAATGTCCCCCTCAGGATAAGAGTACTCTACCTCCTGCTTTGCATTTAGAGGCAAAACACTGCCAAAGATGGGGGAGAATCAGTGCCTGGAGAGAGAGACCTGAGCTTTGACACACTTTAGAGATTTACAGGGAGAAAAAGTGGGTGCTTCTCCACTTCTGTTTATCTCAGAGCTCCCTTCAGGGCTCTTGGGAACCTGGCAAGGTAGGGCAGCAAGGGAAGGAAAAGTAAGTGTTGAAAGTGATTCCTTGGTTGAGACCAGCTGCTAATTGCCTGTGGTCTTACTTGCTCTGTCCCTGCCAATATTTAAGGTGTCAAGACTGGCAGGATCTTAGAAAAGAGCTTACTAAAGGATCTGGGGATTTCAGGTTTCTCAAGCAAAAAATCACCACACTGAGATTTCTAAGAACAGAATAGAAGTGCACGTTTTATCGAAATCCTCCATATAGATAATGTATAATCATGTAAATATAATATATATAATCATGTAAAATTTGCACTGTTAATAAGCAGGCACATGGGAAGATCAGTCCCATAAGCAGTTTTATTCCCCTTATTTCTTGGTCAGTGGGCAGAGCATGTACTCAGGTAGCAACCTTAGAATGTCTGCTTTAGGACCACCAAGAATTCCAATTATGCAGTTCTTTTGCTGTGGGAATCCTTAACGCAGCTATTTATGCCCTCACTTTAAGCACTGACACTGCAGTACCCTTTGAGATGGGGTGGGCCCTCAGCTAAGAAAAAGCTTTCCCGTGAAGAGATGCTTTTTCCAGGTGGCCAAGGGGACAGAAAGAAAGAGGCAGCAATGAATTAAGTGGTAGAGAGAAACAGTTTTCGTGTTTTAATTAGAAAAATGAAAAGTACATTAATTTCCTCATTGTAATAGTTTCTGTCATCTGAGAAATAATGATCTAAAAAAAATTGTAGGTCTCTGCCAGTCCTTCCTCAGGGCTGTCATTACTCACTCTAATGCATACATATTATTCGTAGTCATTAATCTTCTGCACCCAGGCTGGTATAAAGCCTATCCTCCTATTAGTTGCCATGTTTCAGTTCAAAAGCTCTTCCACTGATCCAGCCCAGACATTTCCATTTTGTTACTCCTGGGAGAGTAAAAGCTTTTTGTGAATTCTTGCATTGAGCAGTGGTAGAGAAGGAATATTTAGCTACATGGTTTGAAGTTTTTCTTTCCCCTTTTTGTTTTGCTTTGGTAGCCAGAGAAAAGAGGTGGAGATTTATCAAGTCCCTTACCAAATCTGTGCTTGCTTTTTCTTCTGGCTTTGTAGAATAATCCTAGATTTGTATCCTCGCCTGTCAGACCTTGGTATGGCTTCAGGACATGACCTGATCGCCTCCTTTCATCAGGCATCCCTGCTGCCTTACTTTTAATCACAGCAGAACAACAGCAATTGTGTCTAATTAGATACCTCTCTGCAGCAACCCCTGAATGATGTCCAGTCTCCTACAATTCCTGTTTCAGTGGAGACAATGACAGCCTTACGCTGCCTGAGGCCTTAGTCCAAGCCTCAACGAAGTTAGTGGAAGTGTGATACTTTTTTTTTTTGAAGGCATTAAGAAAGTGGAGATGGGTATGATTTCAGCACAGAATTTTATTCCACTATGGTGTCTGGTATTTAGCCATTTGTATATGGTAAAATCCCTGTACTTCATATGATGATTTATAGTAAGAAAATCAAAGTGCCCGCTTTACGTTTTAGTCAAGAAGCATAAAAAAGGGTACTTCCCCTGATCATATTCCCAGGCTGCAGTCCCCAGCAGGAGCAAGCCATTGCTGCTTTGCTCTACCTGAATGTTTTGCAAAGCTTTCCACATATGAAGAGGTTCTTAGGAGTAGGCAAATCAAATACAAAGCACATCAGGATGTTCCTGCTCTGATGTACTTCAGCATGAGAAGTGCACAGAGATTAGAAGGTCTTTGGAGTTACTGTCTAAAAATGGCTTTTCAGAAGCTGATTTGCAAATCATCTTCAAAAACCTCCTTTACAAGGCAGCAACAACAGCAAGATCTGCAAAGGGATCCATAAGCTCTTCCCATGTGTTTTGGGGCATGGTTACAACCAAGGACACATTGGCTGACATAACTTTTCAGGGACTGGTGAAGTCAACAGTACTGCTCAGCTTTTTCATATTTTATTCTTTATTTGAGAATGGACCCATTAGCTGTCAGTCTTCATTTGTTATCATAATAATTTCATAATAAAAACACCATGTGCAAAATGACTCAGTTTACAGATTCATTCCCTCAAAAGAAGAGGGATGGTACAAGTTTCCCAAGCTGCCTCACAGTGCAGACATGGTCGGTCCCTTCCCGCTCACTGCCTTGTCTTGGGACTGGTCATGGCTGTGGTGACCTTCCACTGCTCTGGTGGATCCTCCAGTTTCTGGAGCATAGAAGGCTTCTTATCCAGAAGCAGCTCCTGAAACCAGCCCTGGCTGTGTGATTGCAGGTCACCCGACATAAGAGCATGCAAATGTGGTATGGTATGGTTATTGTTTTGTTTGGTTGGTTGGGTTTTCTTTAAAGTGCATCCATGTTACTATTTTAGGCTTCTTGTGTTTGTTTTGATATTAGCAAGAAAAGCAGAAAGGAGAACAGTGGGATAAGTTCTCAGATAAGTCTGGAAAATAATTATTTTCCTGATTTAAGGGAATATGATTATAAATGGGTCATCTTCTTTTTCCTTCTATTCTGCATTGAAAAAGAAATCAGATAAAACATTGTCCTTCATAACAAATCTGTATGAAAACAAAGTACAGGACTTAGGCCCCAAATAGGATGCATTTAGAGAGGGATGAATACAACAAATTGAAGCCGTGAATTCCTCCTTTGGGCAGATGCTGAGCACCATTGCCTCCCCAGAAACCAGATCTTTGATGCACTGAGGCAGTGCAATGGAGAGGCTCAGGGCAGTCAGCTCCCGTGTCAAGGCGTGGAAAGCTGGCTGTCCTTCCCAGGAGCTATGGAGCAGACCAAAAAGCATTATCTCAACCCCTGCTTTTACCCATCTCTCTAGGAGCCATTCTCAGAGGTTTGAGACCTTTGAGACTCTCTTCCAAGCCTCCCTTCCCCACATAAGACTCAGTAATGCACAATTTGTCTTAATTTTGTGCTTTTGTCCTCAGAGTCAGAGCATCCTTCTGTATCCAGAGGCAGAGACCATGAATCCCAGCAAGGAGCTTGAGGCAGCTCATTTTAGGCTTCAAAGCAGCAATAGCATGAGAGAGTGCAGCCCCTGCACACTAACAGAGCCACCCCAGTTCCCCACAGGCAATCAGAAGGGATTCTTTTTAATCTCAGTCCAGTCCCAGGAACAGGCAAAATAGTCAAGGATAACCGAAACACCTGTCCAGGCTGGAGTCTCCTCAGAAACATGCTTCATACTGAATTGTTTTGCTGTTAGCATTTATAGAATGTTTATAACTTTTCTGTGCATTTTTAATTTTTGCATCTAAAGCACTGTGTTCCCACTAGGGCTTGTCATACTCCTTTCTAAGCACATTTTTGTGAAGTTATATCCATCATTTAGCGTTTTTCATTTGATATTTATAGGGTTGCTGCTGACAGACCTCTGTAGAATGGTTTTACTAGCGAAATGCGGATTTTGCAATTATACACTCTCCTAACAAATTCTTTCCCTCCTGTCTATTTCCAGCTGCAGTTTGGTGCATAGGTAGCCTAGCACTCTTCTCCCATGAGGGCAACTCTTCCTTCACAGAATATTCTGGGAGAGTGGGTGGACATTGCACTGACATGCTTGGAGGAGCTCTGTTCCCTTCTTGTCACTTGTGCCTGCCCTGGCTTTACTGTTTCCTAATTACAAGTGCTACACTCGGGCTTGAATTTCATCCCTATAATTGATGACTTTGTTCATTGTAGCAGAACTAACTTTATTTGTGCTTGAACTGTGACTCCTATGGCTTGCTGAATACGAATGTCTTGGGGGTCACCCATTACCTGGCAGTAAAGGGCTGTGTGCTCTGAATGATGTATAGGAAAGTGCATCACAGGTAGCAGCTATCCAAGGTTCAAAAATGTCACCAGCTCTCCAAGTGTGAATTTGCTGTCATTTTGCTCTATTTTTATGACCCCCTTTTTCAGAGTGCAATGTCCTTAAAATTGTGAAATAATAGATGGGCAACTGAGGATTACAAATACTATCTGGGACATGTTTGTTGGGGATCATTGCAGTTGGCCTTTAATCTCTCTGTTTCTTTAGAATTTCATTTAATTCTTTATAGAAACAGCAAGCTGCTCTAATACAGGAGAGATTGAATAGGCTTGTACTGGTAGTTGCCTGCTCAAGGAAAATTTTCCTTTCTATCCCCAGCGTAAAGAACAATCCTGTGGCTGTTGATCTATTAGTGTGGAAAGCACAGATGTTGTGCAGTTCTGAATATCTTTCTCTGCAAAAAGACTTCCAAAAATGTTCTTTTTTCTAGAATCTATGAAATTTGCTCTTTACACCCATACCTTGAACACTACAGAGATTGCAGAGCTGTGTGCTTTCTCCATCTGCCAGTTTTGTAAACAGTTGTAGTAACCTCCTGACCTAGTATGGGCTTGGCGCTTTGCTCAGCTCCTCTCCTCTCCTTTATCAGCACTGTCCAAATCATGTCGAACTCTGCTTTGTCCCATCACTGTCAAACTCTCCAGTTTGTTCCTCCAGTCCTCTAAAGCCTGTCCTGATAATGGGACTGCCAGCTATGTAGTATTACTTTCTAAAAGGTCTTGGTGGCAGAGAGTTAGCAGGCTCTACCTCTGCAATTGGACAGCAGGTGGCTATTCCCTGTGTATATACTGCTTACTTACTCTTCTTCTGGAAAAAAAATCCCCAACATTTATGCTTGTAATAGATCGGCTGTGCTACAGGAAATGCCAGGCTGGGTGTGCAGTGGTCAGCAATAAAGTCTTCCTTTGGGAATGCAAACTCCCAGTCCCCTCTCTGAGCACTATCTGGCCTGCAGTGCCATTCAGTAAAGCATTCTGGGGAAGCATTTTTTCATGGAGAAGAGGAGGGAAGGGCAGTCGGCCTCTGTTTTCAGGCAGTTTGCATTTAGCACTGGGTGATGCAGCTGATGCCAAGCAGTGCGAGGTGGATGGTGGATGGCAGGGCAGGTATGTCATGGACTGCTTTTTCTACCAGTTGTCTATTTTGCCCAGGCTGCCACAGTAAGAGTCATCACAAGAGAGAAGAAAACAACTTAAAAAAAGTTGAACAAGTTGTTTCATCTTCTCAGGGAGTTTTGTAACCCCTGTTTGGTCCAGAGAGGTGGAGAAGGGAGCCCACACTGGCACTGCTGGCCAAGGGGCTGGCTGGGTGCCTGCCCTCACTGTGAGCGACACTGTTTCCCTCTGGGCATGCTGAAGTGTTGCCTGGGCTATGAGCACCAGGCGTGTGCCATTCCGTAGGGTTTCATGGCTGACGATGAGCACTGTTCCTGTTGCCAAGCTGTTTCAGGACAGGTCTGCTTCTGTGTGTACATAGTGCCCAGCACATTTTTCACGGGCCGTCTGCTACAGGATTACACTAACGAGGTAATTAGAGGGCTCAGGCAGTGTCAGCACAGCACATACCACTTGGATTAAGCCTGACTCTTCCACAAGTTCTTTCCCAAAGGGGTGCAGACTGACATGGCTCCCTTTTGTGGGCTGCTGCTCGGTCACTACAGCTTAGCTGATGTGTAGGAATTTGGGGTGCTGCTCCTGCCTCCTGTTGCCAGTGGGGAGCAGGGGGCAGGTGGTCCTAGCAATGGTTACCATGGGCATTACAGGCGTAATATGGTGGGAGATGGAGCAGCAGAGGCCTGGCAGCAATGCATTGCTGCGGTTGGCGTGGATGCCACTCCTGCCTGGCGGAATTGTGAGGGATGTGGCGGCAGTGGTTTCCTCCTCAGGCTCAGGTGGTGCCCGGGCAGAGGTTTAGCACATGTGTCCGTGATGTGGGGTTAAGGAACGGGCACAGTATGCAGAACTCACATTTAATAGCTGCACAAGTGGAAAAGTGACAAGGCTTGGAGGGATGTTTGCTCCTGGCACATCAGTGTCACTCTACTAGTGTAGCAGGAGGGGAAAAAGGCAACACAGCAATCATCTGCCTGGCTTCCTGCTAGTTTCCTTCACCTGAAAAAGTACCCCCCATGAAAAAGAAAAGTCTGGTCTCAGTGTGTTATAATTTTCTTTATGTATTGTGACAAATGTAGTGCAATTGGGATATTTTATATCTTAACAAAATGGGACAGAGAGGGATTTTTAAAATATATTTTAATGAATTTAACAAGTTATTAGGAAGTGTTTGGGCAGAAGAACTATGTAGGACAGTGATACACATTAGTGGTTAGGATCTCAGCTGTCTATTGAAGGATTTATTTTATTATATTGATAACAATTATTATATTACTGGGCTATATCCTTTACCAATTGTTTTCATAATTATTTAGTAATTATTGTATTAATAAGAATTATTATATTGGTTTCTCATCCCCACATCAGCCTCCACTGACCAAATATTAAATGAAATGGTGTGTTGTGAGCTGAACACAGAGGCAGCCCAGCTGTCTCCCATCCTCCCGAGAGCTGCTGTCTAACCTTCCAGGGTTTCAGAGAGCAGGTGCAAACCTGCTGCTTCCCTCCCCAGCACGCTCCCAGACCTGTCACACCCCATTATTTGTAAACACCAAGGCAGCTAATATCACAGAGTGCATGTGAAGTGCACCAGGAAGCCACATGAGACAGACAGTGCGGTGTGTCCGTAGTAAGAGGCAAAAGAAAGAGGCTCCTCCAAAGCCCCTATTCATAAGCTTAGCACAATGGAGTAATGCAGCGTTAGGGAAATTTAAGCTGGTGCTGAGTGCTTTTCTACTCTTTTACTCAAGGGATGCCTTTTATCCTGAACTGCAATGCTTATGATATTTCAGACATAGCTTGCTTTGCTAGGTCATGTGAATGATGAATATCACCGGATTTAGAGGTTTCTAGTAAATCAAACACACATGGGAATGAATGGAGATATAGATCACTTGCGTCAAGCACAGCTTTATCAGGGCTTGGTGAGATATCTTTTTCAAGGGCCTACAGCAATTGAAAAGCAATTAGAATTTCATTGTACTTTCCAGTTCCGTTAACCATCCTGTAGATATGTACAAGAGCTCCCAATGAAAAGGCTGCCACTATGCTTTCACTGCGCAGCCATTGTAATGCAGAAGCATGGGATAGCAGCAAAGCAAAACTTTGGTCGAATACTTGGGACTTAGAGACACTTCAGGCCTCAAGAAAGAATGGAAAGCCACCCTGTTCTACCTTAAATAAGGGATGTTGCTACAGAAATGGGAAATGCTTCCTTTCCCCAGGTGGACAGGTAACAGTACAGGACGGTGCAGTGTGATAGCTGAAATCTGCCCCTCCTAAAGAAACAAGTCCTGGTCATCATCCGGGTCATGTTCTTTTCTTCTTAGAAGTGTTTACTTGTCACTGATTTAAGAGTGCCAGAGCTCTGCACAAAGGGTTTTTTCTTTATGTACAAGACTGGACAAACAGGGATAGCTCTAAAGTAGTGAGAGGAAGCAGAACCATGCACATCTTCAATGTCAGGGTCTAGCAAATCCAAAGCTGTAAAAAGGTAAGAGGGAAACAGCCTGCAGTGGCCAGCCAAGCTGCATTTGTGTGGATGGGGTTTGCTGGAGAAGGAGCATGGAGATCCTTGTCTTTTTTTATCTCCTGACAGAATCTTCCTATGCAGTCCTGCACAGTGCCTGGAAAACATGTGCAGTGAAGTGTTCCTGAGCAGTGATTAGTGGTGCAGTTAATGAACACTGGTTTACATCTCTTGGGGATAAATCCACCTTCTGACCATCTGTTAACATGAGGATCTGGTTTTCTTCTGATTCACATAGATGCCAAGCAGAATTACGTTCGTTTAAATCACTGGTGTGTCTTGGAGAGTAAGTGCTATTAAAAAGTTGGTCCATTGGCAAGATCTCTTAATGAGTCACATTCTGTGGAGCAGAGATCATGTCTCTCTGGATGGTTTGTTCATTCTTGAACATGAGAGGGCCCAACAGCTAACAAGAATTTAGCTCTTGTTATGAAATGCCAATGTGCAGCTCTGAAGCTGTTAGCCTTGCAGTAATCTGCAAGTGGTCTGCTTCACCTACTGCTGGATTTGGAGTAAGTGGATTTGGTTACTTGTGCATATTTTTTTAAAATACTGTCAGATCCCTCGCAGGCAGTATCTTCTAATGAATGCAAATGAAAATTGTGATTATCCATTTCAAAGCAATCGGTAGCAAGCCATCATTGGCACAGAACATTATTTATACAGCTCATAAGCACCAGTGATGCTGGTGCATAATTCCTCACACATCACAGTAATAGAAACTGCCCTCAGGGCTGGACTTTCCAATCCAGCCTCTCTGTTTTTGAGTTGCAGACATTGTCACTTCAGTGACTGACTACTGGATTTTGCAGGTTCAG
Source organism: Aphelocoma coerulescens (assembly GCF_041296385.1). Classification (NCBI taxonomy): domain Eukaryota; kingdom Metazoa; phylum Chordata; class Aves; order Passeriformes; family Corvidae; genus Aphelocoma; species Aphelocoma coerulescens. Next base: position 115,190,954 of record NC_091015.1, on the reverse strand, counting down.
TTTGATGCACATATGATAGCAAGCCCACACTTGCCTGCAGATGCCAGACTGCCGCCCAAATTACTTGCTCCTCTAAGCAGCAGTGAATAAAGTGACAAGATGTCAGCTCTTAGTGACTCTTGGTTCTCTCATTTTCCAAATCCTTCTCTACCAATGCCTGTTCACATTTCTGTTCTCATCCTACTCGGCACTTGCTTCAGTATGAGAACTTGGGGCCCATCATGTGTTTACATGGACAATTGCTCTTAACTCAAATTTTATTTCCATTTTTTGCTCAACCTCTAATTCCAGTGCATTGACTCCTGCTTGCTGTTCCCCCCATGGGTAGTCTTGCTTTCACTGCTCAGTTTGCAGGACTCTTCTTCTACCTGTTAAACATGGAATTCACCAGAAGATGCAAATTACCTCTTCCTGTCCCTGCTAGGCTTCTAGGGAAAGTGAAAATAATAATGTCTCTTCCCACTGTTAATATTGTAATCCATACATCCAATAATCTTTTGGGAAGTTTAACTTTTAAAACACTGGGCCCCCATATGTTAGCTCTCCTTGGTAGCCAAGAGGTCCATCAACAAATTGCAGTGAGACTGTAGAGTAGGAAATGTCTGCACAAGTAACCACTTTCTTAAGAGACTGTGTTAACCAAAGGACTAATAAAATCTTGTTTAACTATTATTGAAAGACTTTTTGATAGACAGCCAACCCTGGTTGGTCTCTTGAGTATAGAAAGTAGTATAGAAATGTTCCTTCTAGCATTAATTCATATCAGCTTCAGATGCCAATCTCCTGTACATCAAAGAGAAATGCTCATTTATTGGACCATTTTACATTTTAAATCATTTAAGCTTGTAGCACATTCCACCTACTTTTAGCAGCAGCAGCCTCTGCCCTTAGTCCAGCTAAAACAGCAGCTGTGTTGGTTGGTGTTTCACACACACGTGCAGCCTGGTCCCACAGTGGTGAAATGGAGATCTTGCTTTCATACAGGGCTTAGGGAGCTATGGCCAGGCAGTCCCTTGTTGCCATGCTTGTGTTCAAGTCGTCCGCTGATACTTGTGAGGGAAGTTTCTCCCTGTAATCCACTGGCAGACCCCAAGGGTAAATATTCCCTTCTTTGTCTTACACCAAGGACAGACTCAGCCTAAGGTTGAGTCTCTGCCTTACAGAAATACAAAGCAGTCTCCCACCTGAGCACTGATTATAAGGTTGTTCTTAAGCAAATCCAAATGGGACAGTGTGAAAATGCTTAAAATGAGGCCTCATCTAGGGCAGTATGTTACAAACCTGTTAGTCTGGATCTGTGAAATCTATTGTTTCAGTGAGGAGGGAAGCTTACACTTTCCAAAGATAGATGGCTACCTACCTGTTTCTCTGTCTGTGATCCATGTCATCTACCTAAATTTTAATTCATTTCCCCTTGTTTTCCAAGTATTATCCCATACTACACAGCAAAGTCTTCATTACTTTGTCTTGCACATCATATCCTCTAGCTTCTCAAGCTGGATGTGTCTAAGTGTAGTTTTTTGCCTATAGGTAAGAGCAAGGGATTTTTAGCATTTGGCACAAGGCTTTTCATTTCTAGCATGATGAGTAGCTACGTGCTATAACTGGGCATTGGGATGTCTACTGATAGCCTCATCCCTGACTCTAAGGGCTTACAAATTAAATGCAGTATCCAGACAACCTCCTTTCACTTAAGCTGTTCTTGCTTGAAGTCACATGGAAAAGAAGTGAACGTGAGGATCAGGGCTATGCCCCATATCTCTTCAACCACAGTGACCCCTCTTGCATGCCCGGGAGTGATGCTGCTGACTGCTGATTGCTTTCAGTTACATATATGCTTCCAGAACAACACCATATTAAAAAAAATTAAATAAAAGAGAGAGAAAACAGTAACTGTTTATCCTGCCTAAGCTTGTGTAACAGGTTTTTATATGATGACTTTAGTGTTTAAAGTCTTTTTTAATCAAACTGTTTCAGTATCCAGAAAAAGACATTTCTCTTACTCAGCTTCATTAGTTATAGGAAATCACTGGATTAAAGCAGAGAGCAGATTAGCAAAAATAAACTGTAGTATGTCTTGGGCATATGGTGCTGCATATGAATGGGTTTTAGCTACTTATCTGTGTATAACAAAGAGTAGAAGGAGAGATTTGTCTTTGTGTGCAATAATTATAATGTGCAGTATCTGCATAGCTGAACAGGCAGAAACCACAAAGCCAGGGGAAACTTTTGGTTTGAATTTGTATAGGGTGTGTGCACTGGTCCCTGAGCTCACATCGTGTTTTCTGCCAGCTCATGGTTGGGCACAAGACTGGACTTAGCTAATTAACAGGATGCCTCTCCCTCCTTTCTCTTCCTCTTTGCTGGGCCCATGTGTTGCAGTGCTGGGTTAGTGTGGGTTACAGAGATTGGGATTTAGCCCATCTGACATGGGAGCAGGCGCTGATCCAGGGACACTGCTCCATCACATGGACCAGAGGAGAGGCATACTGTGGGCAACCCATGAGAGTCCAGGCTTTACCTCAGTTGGCAATTGTCCCCCACAGGGCAAATATAAACAGAAGTAGTAAATAAAAGAGGTGATCACAGGGTGATCGGGGGAGTATAGGCTCTGGGCACAGAGCAACACGGCCTGCTTTGAATTCCAATTCCAAATTTTCCAGCTTCTTGCTTCTTTTTTATCTAATACCTTTTGATCCCCTCTGATACCTCAACCTGAAAAGTGTCAAATGTATGCTTTTTCTAAATAGGCCCAGCTCACATCACTTTGGACACCAGCCCTGACACACAAGTAAACACCGATAACGTCCTGCTCCACCCCTCACTTCCCAGGAAAACTCTGCTTTTCCATTTGGGTGCTGAGAGGTTTCTCAGTGAAGATGACATCATTTCCATGTCTTAAAAATATTTGCTTATAAAGGGATATAAAGATTTGCAAAACCAATCAAATCTGATTTTATGAAGTAAATTCAAAAATACCTGGAGAATTATTTAGTCTTTATCTGGGCTCCTGAATATGTTTGCTAGCACAGATTAACAAACAATGTTATGCCACATAGCTTAAACAAGCTTGCCCTTGCCTATTTTTTGGGGGGTTGCTTTCCCCTGAGGTTTCTACAACGTGTTTCACATTGACTGTGAGTAAGATACTTGGACTTCTGCCCTGGATTAATCAAACATGAATCATTGCCCCATGCAAAAAGAAAGTTTATCCAAAAATTTTGGTGGTCCACAGAAGAAAAAGGGGGGGATGTTTCCCCCTCTGCGAAGTTTCAACTAATTTTATTCCTTGCTTTGGTGGGAAATTCTGAGTCTTAAAAGATTCACTGACAAGCACCTGATCATCTTGTTCTTTTAAGGATTATTATGAAAAATTTAATCCCCAGCTGCTCAGGAACAAATTCTTTCTTTCTCCTAAATTAATTGTATAGTGGTGAGACCTGCCAACCTTGCAGGCTTTGTGTTTAGCTTATCAATAACTCAGTGTTGCTTCTGTTGCAGAGTTCCCTGAAGAGGAGAGGCAGCAGAGAAATCCACAAAGAAAAAAAGACATTTACCCAGGTATGGTTTCCATGAACATGCAACTTTGAGCAAAATCACATGATAGAACTCAAAATTTGTTTTTATAGGTTTTGACAGGGCCATTGGGTATATTAACTAGAGTGCAATTAGGCCTTAATCTACTGAGACCTCCCAGAGATAATGCAGAAGCAATTTAGGACACAAGTGCAGTCTCTAAACCGTGCAGCTTCTCAGGCTCACTGTGCTTGTATCCATTGATTCAGGCTGCAGGTTTTCTACAAGAGGAGCAAATCACCTTGCCTCACAAAAGAATTGGATCACAGCTCAGGGACTAACTAAATTTATACACTGTGCCAGAGACTTTGTGCTAATGAGTGTCTTGGCAGGAATACAGTTCACACACTGCAACGACACCTCGCGAGCTCTTGTGTTGCAGCCCAGGGTTTGATTTTCCTGATGTTGCACGAACTTGTGCTCCCCAAAGCTGAGGTACAACGGAGAGCCTAAGATGCCCACTCAGTCTCTCTTTGGACACTGGTTTTATTGGAATCTTGTAGGTCAGTCCTTCTCAGGAAAGCAGTCTGCCCTGTTTCCTCTGCTTTTTGTGCTGATTGTAGGAGTTAAAGCTTTTCCCAGCACCCACACACTTACTGTTTATAGCCAGAGAGATGGGGATAGTATTTCACCTCACCGGGAAAGGAGCCAAGAGAGACATTGTGCCTTCATTAGTGAAAGGATGCACTTCCCCTGCTGCCCCCTTGGCAGGCTCGGAGTACACAGCCGAGACCTATGGGTTGTCTAGTCTTAAAATCCATTGATTTGTAACAGAAACCATAATAAATCACTACAATATGTTGAACTTGAGGGTGTAGGGCAGGCAGCAGAGTGGGCATACTGGGGGATTGTGGTGGCCAGGGTGCTTCAGCCTGCCTTCCCAGAACACAGCAGACCGAGTGTCCTTGCCAAGATGACAGAAGCATGCCTTAATCATGCCTTAAAATGGGGCACTTGCTGTGGAGAATTATTTAAGTCATCAGTCAGGTCAGAGAGTTTATTTTTCTGCAAGTATGTAAGATATATGGATGAAATATATACACATGCCCACACACATGCAAATTACAGATGAAACTACATGAAGGCATGATTATGTCCATAGGGGTTTGGTGGGCAGTACTGTCCTTCCTTTCCTCATTCCTGGAAATACAGTGCAGTTCAAAGGGAATGTATTCTCGTGCTTACTTCCTCCTCCCAAATCCAGGCATCAAGAGTAGCTGTAGTTTGCCTTGGAAAGCCTTAAAAATGACTTCACAAAATCAACTGAGTAACCAAGTGAGAGCTCAGCACTACTTGCAGCACAGGGAAGTGATCCCAGAAGCCACATGGGGAAAAACCTTTACCCTCTACACACACATCATAACTCTTGCAAGCAAAGGATTTGGGCTTGGCAATGAAAACCGTTGCACCAGCACTCTGCAAGGTAGCCATTCAGTTTTCTTCACCAATTCTTTAGGGTAGAAAAGATGGAGAAAGAACCCTATATACTAACATGGCCCAGCTTGTATGTACACGTCCTGGCTATCTCCCAACTCCAGGGTATTACCCAGAGCTGTCTCCAAACTCAGGCATCCATTCAGAGGTATCTGCTGGCTGAGATCAGGGCACATCACAGCAAGTGCCTGACCTGGTCAAAGACATGCCAGGTCCTGGAGCAGGGCCCAAAAGTGTTGGTACGCACACAGCCCAGGAGGTTGAAAATGCTGCTCTTCGGGGACAGACACTCTAAATACCTAGAATGAGTTCAAACACCCATTATATGTTTTGTGACTGAGAAGGCCTTAAACTTGGATTCTGTGCATCCACATGCTTACAGATATGTATAGCATGTGACAAGACTGGTGTTTTTACTTACTGAGAGCTTGTCATGAAAATTAGCTGGAACATCACACCCACCACAGGGCACACCGAGTAAATAATACCCATGAAGCTGATTGTCTTGAAGTTGTGTAAAAGCAGAACTCATAGTAGCACTCATCTGCCTCTGCAGTATTGAAGAAAAAAGTTTTTATTCAGCAGAATTGCAAAACGGAACTTCTTGGAAAATACCAGGCACCAGGCAAAACACAAAGAAAAGTGGTTCTCCAGCGCAAGGTAGGAGAGCTGGCACTCAGCCAGATGCTTGGGTGCTGGTTGTACTGCCCTGTCGTCAGACTTGCAACCCCAAAACCGCTTACCAGTCTTCTGCCTGGCAGTTCCCTTGAGCTGGTGGTGGTGGTAGAGGAGATGGTGTTGGCCTCTATCTAGCTTTGTGTCTTCTTGCCAGAAAAGAAATATTATATTGGGGAATTTTTGATCAGCTCTTCATTTTCATCACATCTCTCACACCATTATGTATTTACATTGCATAATGAAGTTAATTTATTTCCTATACATTTCATTTCTTTATCTCCACATTCTACATTTGTCTAAATTAGACAGCATTAGACAGTAGGGAGGGATCTGGGTTTTTTCCTTCTGCTTTTTTTACCCATTAACATCCTTCTGAATTGCCATGCAGAGCCACAGTGCAATTGCATGCAAATAATCACCATTGGTAATGATTAACTCCCATGTATCCTTAATGATCTCTTAAAGTCCATGACTGAGCACCATGACTGCCACATTTTTGCACTGCTGTTCCTTCTTTTCTTTCCATATGATCTGTCCTACATACACATTTTAGGAAAACATCCACATACTGGATGTTTAATACAGTCAGGAGGCCACAGCCCATATTCAGCTCCTGGGATATGAGCCTGTTGTTCCTCCAAAAACATGGAAAGGTTGTTCTCCCTCTTTTTTTCCCCCCCTCCTGTCTTTTCATTCACGATTTAACTAATAATGAACTATTCTTAATTTCAGTGATTTGGCCTCTCTTTAGTTTTCCTTATATGTCAAAACTCTGCTTGCCTGTGTGGGTGTCTCACCCTCTCACTGATCCTACTTGGTTTCAACTGATCAAGAAATCACTGATATTTCTGTACACAAAGTTTCAGAGGGACAGATGCATGAAGGTTGGAGTCCCACCCTTCTGGCATGCTTAGAGCTGGCTGATAAACTTCTCCTGACCATTCTTTTTCTTTGGAAAAAAAGCTGTCAGAGGAATGGGGTGTTCCCTGGCAGGGAAGCGAGGAAGATCTAGAGCTTTCTCACCTTTCCAGATGGGATCCATATTTAGTAGGCAAGATTAACATCCATCAGCTCTGTTGTTTTGTATGAGGCTTGTGTTTGTTTAATGAAAAAAAATCTTGTTTGTTTCAGCTCTTGCAAAAAACCAAAAGTTAAACATTTGACCCTTTTTAAAAAATAAAAAAAAATTGCTAAGACAAAACCTGGCAATAAAGTAATGCCATTAAAGCAGCTAACAGTGGTTTTGTCCTGCAATAATAACACACTAACTCCACACATGCATTGAATCGTGCAGTGATGCTGAGCAAAAACACTGGGGCCCTGACCCTAAACCCATTGAAGCCTTTCCCTTTTCTTCAAAAGCTTCAAAACGCTGAGTGTGTTGTCCCAAGTGCGGCTCAGGGACTGTTATTTTTGGTGTTTGAAAGGCAGTGGGCGTCTGGCTGAAGCTCCCTCTGACCCCAGGGTGGGAGTGGGGCCCTGGTGCTCCCAGGCAGAGCAGAGGGATGGGGGCAGGCTGCCCCTTCCCTCAGGCATCGCTCCAGCTGCCTGCAGCCAGGGAGGTGCCAGGCACCAGCTACTGCCATTGACGGCTGGGCACTTAAAGCCACAGACAGACAAGAAGTTGGGTAAAGAATGCAGGATTGCAAAGATAGAATAAAGAAAATGTCAGATCAGCTATTAACAGATAAATAAATGACCGGGAGTAATCATCCCACCTGTGAGCTCTGATGTGCAGCACTGGTCTGGCTGTAACTTTCCTTGTGATCTTTGTATTTCCCTAGAAGCAAAACCTAGAGTTCTGGGGATAAACTGATTCACTGTGATAGGAAAAACAGAGGTAATGTGTTGTACAGCCCTGGCCAAAGATGATGCTTTAATCATACAGCCTTATCCAGCCAGAGCAATCAAAATTCAGAGTGACTCCATCAGAGGCTTCACAGGATTTTGCCAGGTTTTAATTTGATTCTTAATTTGCACTTTTGAGTTATAAAGAGAAAAGCAATTTATAAACATATCTGTGAAAAAGTGGAATGTGTATGCAAGGAGACAATAGAGAGGATAGAAATCACATCTTCTAGAGGCTCTGCTTCTAATCAGTCATAAGCACGTCGCTTGAATTAATCTAAAACTTGTATTTCTGATGCCAGAAACACGATGACCAGAATTTTAGTCAACCCATGAGCTGATTGCAATTGTGTTTGACTCTTGGTAATCAATGAAAATCACACATTAACAGAAACTTTGAATATTTTTTACCTCTACCATGTTATTAACACGTAAGTTAACTTTCTTTCTATTTAGCATTTTAAAGTCACAACATGCAGCAAGCAGCATCAATCAGAAAGCTGACTGGGTTCAGAAGTATACAACCAATAACTTTTGTGTCTGTTTAGTTATTAACAGTTTAAATTAAGACATAATTAGTATATATGTAAATAGAATGGGGCAAATTAATCTAGGTAACATAGAAGACCAATGTGCCAGGATGTGTGCTATAGAAACTAAATCATTTCCTCAGATTGCTGAGCCATAATTAGTTTTGTAATTTTTGTTTTCATAGCCTGATCTGAGTGAACAATTAAAGTCAGTCATGTTTTCCTCTGAATTTGGCTTCCATTATTAGGAATTATAACAAAATGGTGCTTTTGAAAGATAACAGTGCTCTGGAGACCAAAATGAAGTTTCCATATATAATTGCACATATGTCCACATGGCCTACCAACAACGATAAAATCTGCTGTCTCAAGAGATCATCTTTCAAAGACTGCCTTCCATTATACTGCTAATGCTGATAAATGTGTCTCTTTTGAGGCCAAGTGCCTGTATCTCCATGACAATTCATGAAAGCGATTCATGCAAAGAAATTGTTCATTGGCTTAGAATTTACTTAACCTTGTCTCTTATTTCAGCACAATACACACTGGAGTTTTCATCTGAGATGAGATGCAGTACTTTAAAATGCCCAACACACACAAAAAACCCCAAACAGTCATTCAACACCCTGGTACTTCCTGAAAAATGCAGGTTTTCACATGGGATGGATTTGGATGTAAACACGGTTTAATGAATTTTTCTTCCCTTTTTCACATGTTTTCACCAATCTCCCTTATGAACACTTGTTCATCCCAGAAACAGATCACAATCTGCTCTGTCCTAATAATGACAGTAGTAGAGACAACAGTGTGTTTCCTATTTGGAAAGCAAGTTAGGAACTCCATCTATTTCATAGCATCATGAGATCACAGTAATTAAAGTCTTCACTTTTCAAGGCAACCACACAGTTCAGCACACCTCTGTTGTGCGTTCTAGCTGAAGGAGCCCAGAATTTGAGATTATGATGAGCAAATTCATCTGAGTAGTCTTTGTTCCATGATGCTAAAGGGGAACAAGTCATTAAAGGTAAATGGAACAAAAAGTGCCAGCAAATCATGGAGCCTTTTCATTTGAGTCATTATTTTCCACAAAATTTGCTCAGCATTTGAGAAAAAACATTGTGCTGGCACTCTTGCATCACTGAACACTTGCACAGGCACACTTTTTTTTCCCCCCCTCTTTAACTCTGATCAAACTGCTTTGCCAATTTAACCAAGACCAAGCCACAAAATGTGTCAACTGTGTGATTTGCGCAGCTCTGTCTATGTATTGTTTGCATACTTAACAGATACAGCTCAGAGGATGGGGAGGTGGAGATTTTGGAAAATAAGCTGCTGGTTGTACTTCTATTATAATATAATCTTGGGTCGGGGGGTGATTATTCTTGGCAGGAGGACAGTGCTGATTTGAAGTGCCAGCTCCAGTTTGCCAAAGAGGAGGCAGCACTGATGCGTAAGAAGATGGCTAAACTGGGGAGGGAGAAGGATGAACTGGAGCAGGAGCTCCAGAAGTACAAGTCCATCTATGGAGACGTGGACAGTCCCCTGCCTACTGGGGAAGCAGGGGGCCCACCCAGCACCAGGGAGGCCGAGCTGAAGCTTCGTTTGAAGTTGGTGGAGGAGGAAGCCAACATACTGGGCAGAAAAATAGTGGAACTGGAGGTGGAGAACAGGGGGATTAAAGCTGAGATGGAGGATATGAGGTGCCAATATGAAAAAGAGTGTCTCAGCAGGGACCACATTTCAAGCATTCCTACCTCGCCCTACGGAGACTCTGTGGAGTCGGCCACAGAGCTGCGCAGGCACCTGCAGTTTGTGGAAGAGGAAGCAGAGCTGCTGAGGAGGTCAATCTCTGAAATCGAGGATCACAACAAGCAGCTAACGAATGAGCTGAACAAATTCAAGTTTGAGCCAGGCCAGGAGCCAGGCTGGTTGGATGACACAGCATCCAAGGGTGGTGGGACCTTGCAAGAGGAGCTGAAGTCGGCCAGGTCACAAATCAATGAGCTGAGTGGGAAAGTGATGAAGCTCCAGTATGAGAACAGGGTCCTGATGTCCAACGTCCAGCGTTATGATCTTGCCTCTCACCTGGGCCTGCGCACTTCCAGCCCCAGGGACAGCGACGCTGACAGTGACGCTGGGAAAAAAGAGAGCGATAGTGAAGATGGTCGTCCACCACAGCCAAAGAGAGAGGGGCCCATTGGGGGCGAGAGTGACTCAGAAGAAGTGTATGAGAAGACGTCGGGTTTTGGGAGTGGGAAGCCATCAGAAGTGAGCGACTTGTGCTCCGCCGAGTTCCTGAGAGTGAAAGAGGACACCGAGTCATTAATTAACATCAAACGTGAGGCTGAGCGACTTGAAAGGACCGTGGAGCGCCTTATCACCGATACAGACAGCTTGATTTATGATGCAAAGGTGCATGTAACCAGCAGCCCGTCCACCGAGCAGGATTTCAGAAGTGGAGAGGAAAGGGGAGAAGATAAACATGAACCAGAGCTACTGGACACCGTCAGCTCCAGGATGAAAGCTTTCCGGAAGGAGCTTCAGACCTTCCTGGAAAAGGTTGATCACATTGGAGAGGGCCTTAAGGAGCAGATGGAGGACCTCTCTCCTCTTCCCCATCTCACAGAGTCTTCCAGTTTCCTATCCACAATGACATCCATGTCCCGAGACTCTCCCATTGGTAACCTGGGGAAGGAATTGATCACCGACTTCCAGGTAGGTCAGCTTTTTATTTGCCTTCTTTCTGTTTATCGTTTCTCTTTCTTTCTGGCAATTGCTACCCTAGAGCTAATTTTCTTCACAGCTGCTTTGTTATGATTTCAGACCCGCAGTGTATTAAGTGTGTAATGTTAAACAAACACTTTATAGGTTTTTTTTCTTTTATTTATTTGCACAACTCCTTTGATTCAGAGGCGGTTCCTCGTGGCAAAAAGGCTAATCCATTGGTGCTAAAGAGATCTGTCTTCTTTTTGTCGGTAACAGCAGTGTTTCCCCATGAAAGAGGTGATTAATTAAAACAAAAAATTCTGATGAATGTAAATTAGAAGCCTTGCTAAGAAATGTGAGGAGGTCTTTATTATGCTCTCTTGTAAAAGGGTCAGGCATGTTCTCAAAAGCCTTGCCAAAAGAACCCAACCAAATGCAGTTTTCTAAGTGATGTGTTTTGAAAAGCCTGCTTACAGCTCACTCCCCTAACCGAGCAGCGAGTGAGAAGCTCTGTAGCCAGCGAAGGACTGCCTTGCCTAAAGCGTTGCCCATGGGCGCATGTCTAAACTGCCACAACTGCCACACTGGATATGGCTTTTCTGCACCGCACAAGTAAGGAAGGAAGAGCCTTGTGTCCCATATCCTTCATGACTTGTATGCTTGCTGTTGGTTTGACTCATGCATCCTCATTGCATGCGCCTCATAACCAGTGTTTGCATTCTTTTTTCCTCTCTTTCTCTTTTTTGCTTTTCAGATGTTTCAGCCCATCATTTTGCTCATCCTCATTTTGGTTTTGTTCTCTTCACTTTCTTATGCCACTGTATTTAAGTTGTTTTTTCTGTTCACGCTTTTCTTTGTCTTGTAGTTTTTCAGTCGTCTACCTTACCCATTTTTGTTTTCTTTATTCCCTCCTGTCCTTTTGTTTTTTTGTTATAAACCGCCCATGCACCTAACAGTCCAAACTGAGGGATCAGATGGAGTGGCAGCTCAAACAAGATCGTGGAGAGGAGCAAGAGATTCGCCACCAGCGAGCCACCACCGACCCACACCGCAGAGCTGATGGAGACATTAAACTCTACAGGCCAGGAGACAAGGGCTGTTTCAGTCTAGAGGTCAGCAAAGCAGCCCATCGTACTCATTGCCTCCTGCTGCCTTAGCCAGGAGATGAGTAGCAGAAGCCAGGGGCTGGGGGAGCAAGTTAGATCAAACATGACACCCCTGTTGTGAAATTTGTGGTTAATCTCATTTGCCCCGTGCAGTTCCACGGAAGCAAATTGGTCCTAACTTTGGAGTCATCACCCTGCTCCCAGTAGCTTTGCCAAGGGGGAAAGTACAGCTCAGGGACCCACTACAACTGAGTATAGAAGTAAAAGATGTCCAGAAGATATTGTAATCCCTGATATTCAATCATGCTTCCAGATTTCACCTTAAATCTGGAAAGTCTACAGATAGAGATTGCTTCACTTTTTCCTGTCAGTAAATGCTGGTGTGCATGGTGATTCTCAACAGGGAATACACCACCCTGCAGCTTCCCAAAAAGCTTATTTAAAGCATAATTCTCCATAGTTTGGGTTGTTGAATACTTTTCCATTTGTCAAAAACATCAACCAGTTTTTATTTGAATCTTCATTCATGCAGAGGCCATGTCTGCCTCAGTAAACACCTCCTTAGCTGCTTTCTCATGAACACAGTTGTCCATACACTGCAATTGGTCATGAAGAAAACAATTTCTACTCTGTCTCCATAAAGGTGGGCTTGGAGCAGTGAGAAACTTTTCTGCTGGCCTCTGGGAAGCCAATTCTTGAAACTGTGATGGTTAGAGTAGCTTCTAGTGAGGGATGAGTTTTAACATGTTTTTAAATCTATAGAAACATGAAGAAGCCTTAATATATCTGAAACCCCTAACTGAGTCTGGGTGCTGGCTGGGGCAGCTGGGTTTGTGAGTAAGCAATTGCAAGACCTAGAAACCAGGGGTAGGAAGATAAACCTTCAGGGCAGCTGGTAGCCAAACAGCATGATGATGTCTTGAATATCAAAGGGAGAGTGGCCCTTCATCTTAACACAGGTAATTCTTTGCTGGTTTTGTTTGGTTTGGTTTAAAATATCCTGATAGCACAGAGTTTTGGTAGGATTAGAACAATGAATTTGTTCAGCAGCGTCTTTTCCAACTTTTCACTTGTAACAGTGATAAAAGACCTCAGGAAGGATATCTGATAAATCCAGGACACCATAAGCCTTTCACTGAAGGGTAAAGTAATTCTTCCTCAGCTGTGAAAGGGGCTGATGAGGTAGAGAAATCTTGTTGTTCAGCACAGATCCCTTTGCAATCAGAAAGCGATATTGCTCCACAGTTATGGTAGATAGGGTCAGAAAATTACTCCAGCAATATTTCATTACAATATTTCTGTTTAAATTCTGTCATATTTATTGGTTCCCCCTTATCTTAGATCAGTGTTGTTATTATATTAAGGTTTGTATATGTATGGCCTCTGTTAGGATTAGGGATTTGGCTAATTTTGGCACAATACCTTTTTTTTTTCCTCTCCCAGGATGGGATGATGTATCAGATATGTACAGCAAACTGTGCTTGAACAGAGGATGGACAGTTTTCACACCGTAGCCTGACAAGGAACAAACCAGTAATTATAATCAAAGGTAGAGAATAACCAGTTTAGGACCTGATGTGCTCAAAATATGAGCAAGGTTGGGGCCCAAAGAGTCTCACTTGAGAAAATGTGAAAGACTAAGGTGTTTTTTCAGTCACAATTACTTAAGTGACAAAAAGTATTACAGTGCTTTATGCTAAAACTTTTCAGTGGGTCGGTAGCCTGTGGAAGTCTTAAAATCTGTAGTAGTCAAACCTAAATGAAGCAGATTTATCAAAATAATTTTGGAAGGTGTCATTTTTAATTTCATTCTTCATTTTAGTTTCATTATTCAATTTAATTATTTTAATTTAATTTTTTAAATTTCATACACTCCACTCGCAAAAACTGCTATTTTTTTTTTTGTTCCAGATGAATGAGCAGGAAAAAATACTATTCAAATACCAAAGGGGTCTTTTTATTACCACAGAAATTTCAAATGGATACTCAAACCTTTTAATGCCCACAGTGGGTATGACTACATGAGTCTTTATCTGCTTTGACATAAGGAGGGAAAATGTACATACTGGCCACTGGATAACATTGATTGATGATCTTCTTACTGTGTGTGGACATTCAGCATGAAAACAGCACATTTCATTTTGCTGAGGAAAATGTTTTCTTTTTATTCAAGCAAGCCCATTTATCTTTTTTTTTTTTCCAAGCTGAATTTTAAATTAAAATTTTCACAAGCAATGCCGAACAGCTTCCATATAGCAATTTCTTCTATTTTTAAAAATGAGCACTGTGGGAGCCTAATGGTTTGATTAAATACAATAAATGCAGACAGACATGTGCTTGAAACTACCCTGTAGCCTAACTGTAAACATCTGCCGTTGTTTGGGGTTTGCACTGCAGTTGTTAGTGCAACAGTATTATTAGAATGCATTTGCGTGTTAAGGAGGTGGGTTAGAGCCCCAGTCCAAGGGAAATTATATCTTGAAATTGCCTTAAGAGCAGGGCTTTGTTTTCTTGCTGAAACAAGCCTTTCAGCTGCTGTTGTGGGAGGCTGGAGCCCATTGGAGTGGATGTTCGATCCATTATTCATGATTTTAGCAGAGCTCTGTTATGGTGGGAGGGGGAGATCATTCTTTAGTATCCAAGGAAAAAGCAGGTGAACTAGTAAGAATTGCCATGACTAAAAGAAACAGGAGAACTGAAAAAGGTAACATGGAGCAAACATCCTATGGCAACAAATGGAAAGCAGTGGGAAAATTGTAAATAATTTTTCATCTGGTGAATTTTACCAGTGAAATATCCATAAACAAAAGGCAGTTTCCTTAAGCGGTCTCCTCCTGTTTATTCAGAAGACATTCTGAAGAAGAAAAATGTCACTCTTTCAAATGACCAGATACGGCTTGTATTTGATATTCAATGCTTTAATTTGGAGCTGTATCTCCTAGTTCTCTTCCTTCAGGGGATATCAGTTCTGCCTTTACCTGAACAAGTATATATCAAAGGCAAAAGCACTTGGCATTTCAGATTTTGATTATTTTAATACATGGCTTTTAAAGACTTGCACATTTGGTTCTGTGCAGAAAAATACCATAAAATCTCTGAAACTCATAGGTTGTGGAAAAAGAACCACTGAAAGGAACTCATGTAAAAGGGGTGTATTGTCACCAGAGATTTAAAATAAAAGCAAATAGTCTGGAGAAGGTGAGAGCATGTCTTAAACAACAAGTTTTCCACAAGGTCTAGTAATAAAATAGGAATAGCACACACTGAAGAATAATTTCTTCTAAGCCATTCTTAATATGTTTACCCATTTTCCTTACTTACTCTGATATGAAATGTATAACTCTAAGTTAATTACTGGGTTAAGCGTGGACCAACCAGATGCAGTGATGTGCAAGTTAGGTAAGTCAATTTACTACCTGCTTTGAATGAAAACGTCTGTATGGATCCATTTTGGACATATGAGGAGAATTTTGATCTGCATTTTGAATGTTCTATTTTTTAACTGGTGCTGTTTCTGTGCAATTTTCATAATTCCATGTGAGAGCTTTTCAGCTGTATGGTTTTTGCAGCAGGTCCCAGTCATGTGCTGAAAATTTGCACACCCATTTCTCTGGTTAAAGATTTTGTTTTCCCAGAAAGGAAACAGTGAATGGCTTACACATTGTGACTTTTTTTCTTCTGGTAAAAAAAGCAAACAAAACAACAACAAGTAAGGACCACATAGAAAGTTGTATGTCTTATATTCACTATTCCTCCAATGCAAAGCTGTGGGAAGAAGAAAGATAAACTGATGCTGTGATTATTCCTTCCCACCAAGATTAGGGGAAGCAAGAATAATTTACTTTGATGTATTGTATTCTTGCTTGCTATGTAAGATTCTGTAGAGGTTGACAATATAATGGCTTAAAAGACCCTTTATGATGTAAATCGGGATATCTGAGTCCTAACTGAACTTGGTGAGGCTTTGTATACTATCCATACAATGAGATGGATTTTTAAAGACTTGGAGCAAAGTGTTCTGTGTTTTCCCAAACTCAGGGACTTTTCATATGAGCATAGACAAATAACCACACAGCTGCCTATTCTACACCAGCAAATGGAATATATGTCATCTATTTTTAAGGGGTGAGAAGAAGAGTACATCTTCAGAAGCAGCCTCTGCGAATTCAGTTAGATGTGAATTGCATGTAAAAAATATTGCAAAAGGCACTTGAACTTTCTTTCTGATTGTTGCATGCAACGGTCAGCTGTCAAAGTGTGAAAAAGTAGCAATTTTTAAACTATGTGTTCAAATGTAAGATCCAAATATCAAAGCATTATAATGTAGCTTTAGAGGAGGAGCATAAAATATTCATCTTTTGACTTCCTTGGAATTGCATACAAATGCTGGAGAGCATCATTCTACCCTGGCTCCTCAGGCCTTATTTTGTTTGATCATTTCTGGGGAAAAAAAAAAAAGCTTAAAAGAAAGATTCCATGAAATTTCATGTTCACGGTTGTTGCATATAAATTGATTAAGTGTGCAGGCGAATTGAGATTGTAATTAGCTACGGTAAAATGGAGAAAACAGACAAATAAAACCCAGCCATACCTTGTCTTGGATGGCAATCGTGTAAATACAAGTCATGGCAGAAATGTGGGATTGTGTGAGCTGGGAAGTAACCTGAAAAGCTGTGAACACTGAGAGGGGAGGAAAGGGGTCAGTACAGTGAGGGAGCGGTGGTGAAGTCCCCAGGCATGGATGACTTTTCTCTGCACGTCCTCTTGAGGTAAAGACACCAGCATGGATTAGCTTGTTCTGGAGTGATAACAGGTGAGATAAAAGGACTGGGCAGAAGGATTTGGCAGTGCCTGTCTGAGGGCACAGGAGTGGAGGTGCATCTGGTAATGCAATAACTGGGGTACATGGGAAACCATTAGTCGGTGTTGAGCTGTGGATGAGTGCAGCTGTTTCTGTGGTGCTGTGGTAGAGTAGCACTAGCTCGTAGTTCCCATGGTATTGTGTTTGTATGTCTGGTTGTAGTGAGTTTGTGTCTGTTCTGTGGTGTCAGTACATTGTGGGGTGGCTGTTGTATTCGGGGTGTTTTCCATTTGTGTAGCGTTCCTTAATGAGAACAAAGGAAACAAAGAACGGAATATAACAGGTTATCAACTCTTGTGTCCATTTTGTAGTAGTGTTGCTTTACAGAACAAAACAAAACCACAGTTGTGCCACAGACTATACCCTGCTGATTGTATGATAGGGGACTGATTTCCACATATAACCATACAGACATCCATCAGTGCAGTACCAGGTACCTGAACTGCATACACAAATATTACATGATACATTTCTAAATATTATTCATTCACTATTCTAATAGATTGTTTAGCAGCAATCTATTAGGCACTTAGGCAGCCTTACCTCCCATTATTTGAAGAGTGCAGATATCCCAGTGCATCTGGTAGAAATGGCATTGTATTTAATTATAGACTATGAAGAGTTCTCAGGTTGCATTGGAAGGAAAAAGGTGTGCAGCTCTGCATTCATGCACTAGCTGCTTTTCAACTTTAATTACAAAAATGTATTGTCCTTAAAGAGGCAAAGCAGTTGTGACGTGATTTTGACTCAGTGTGTCCTTGATACTGCATGTGCCTTTATGATACATTTAATTTCTTTCCAGTAATTTCAACAGTTACCACATAATCCTAGCACCCAAGTTCCCTGAAACTTGGCTTTGCATGGCCTACATATTTACTAAAAATTTGGATGAGTTAATAATTTTGAATTCATAGAGGGAAGGAACAGACTTTTTTTAAAAATTATGCATTAATTAACTGATACATTGTTTTTTATTTGCCATCTTCGTAAAGAAGCCTGATCAGAATAAAGTAATGCAGAAAGTCCCGATGAAAGTAATTTGTCCTTTATTGCATGAGAGAATTAAGTTAACAATTTACAAATGCTTGTGCAAAACTGACAAATCCCGTCACAAGAAGTTCTTTTCAAATTACTTGTGAGACCAAATTTTGACCTTTTGCACTACAAAATGTCTGCAGACACATTACAGAGACAGATGAAATTGATAAGGCAGATAATGTTCTCTTAGTCACTTTATGTGTACCTTTCAGAGGGGTGGAAGTGTCTTTTCCTCAGGTACAAAACAGACATGCCCAAGTCAATAAATGACTCAAGTAAAGAAGGAACTGATAGGGCCCAGAAAGTATATGTAGGTCCTCTTCTGGTTTTCAGCAGAGTATGGTCCTGCAGGTGGTTTTTGGGATACTTCCATTTGCCTTATCTCATTTTTCCCTAGAAGAGCAGTGAGGAGTGTCTGTTCCAGTGAGAAATACACTGTGAATAACCAAAATGTTCCAACAAGGGCTGTGTGGCCTGAACAGCAGCAGCTACTGGCTTTGCTCTTGGGAAGTGGGAGGAGTGCCTGGGGAGGGGGCGGGTGCCGGGGCCGATGATGGAGGGAAATGGCAACGCAGCCCAGGAGAGCAGTCCCACGACCTTCCTTATGTCCTTGCAGCTGCTGAGGTTGGAGCATGCAAGACATGGGCCAGCTGAGAATTTGGAATTACGCTTTGAAGCCTGAAGCAATCCCATCTTTAAAAACATCTTTGCTCTGGGAAGTAGGAGTTTGGTGCTGTAATGTTTTCTGTGGTCACACATGTGAAGAGGATGGCACCCAGCCAAGCATCACTTTTGTACAGACAAGTCAGTTTTAGCACCAATGTGAGAGACACAAAGTGAAGGGCACAGAAAGTTCTGATCAGAAGTATAAATGCCACAAGATTAATTAACGTAGTATAAATAATGAGATCTGACTCTGCCTTCTTGGGTCTTTATTTTTGAGTTAAGTAACTTTCAGGAGTGAAGTTGATGGGATGCCAAACTTAATGAGAACATGAAATTGAAGGTATTAAGATTAAAACACTATTGGACCTGAAAGGGGGGATACCTAATTATTTTGGTCAGATATCAGGCTCACACAGCTTATCACTGTGACATTTTTGTAGTAATTATTTTGAGTAGAAATCACAGCATGGAGTTGACTTGTGCAAAGAGCTGTCTTGTATCTGAAGAAAGGGACCTTAGGTATACTTAGCTGGTTAACTAAATGCTATCCCATTAACTGCCCAATCAAAACTGTTGCAAATGAGTAAGTAATTAGGTACAATATACATGCATTAGATTAATCTTGTGCAGAGATGTTAAAATTTTACAGCTTGTATTATGATGAAGAAATGTTCCACAAAATATGTAATCCTGCAAACAGGAGTTTTAGCTATTCGAGTGCAAACCCAGAGCAGAGGCCTGAAGAGAATATCCAATATGTAACATCAGCATCCCAGCTTTAGTTTCCAGAAGCCACACAGGAAATTCCCACACAGATTTAGGGCATTGCTATTTATTTGCACACTGTGCTTTGGTTTTAACTATTGATAACCGTGAGTTGTGCAGATGTCTGTCCTGCGGTTCTTTTCTTTTCCTTTTTTCCTTTCTTTTACACCCTGGAGACACATTTTCTGCTAAACCTATCCCTTTGTCCTGCTGATCAGCTCAGGGATTCCCATGTTTTACCTGTACAGAATGTATCGATACAGGAGCTTCAGGCTCAGCTTGAGCAGGAGACAAGACTTCACCGAGAGGAACAAGAAAAGTTTACAGAAAGGATCATCCAGGTAAATACAAAACCCACGTGCTGGGAGAGACGCATGACCTTCATGTGTGACGTGAGCCTTGTTTGTCCGGACTGTGGGAACTTGTGTCCTGATGCCTGTGCCTGTCTGATCTTGTCTGAGTAAATGAAGAATCTGGAATCTGGGGAAATCTCAACTCAACCTCTTTTGCCACTGCAAATCTGGCTTCTCTGCTTGGTGGAGTGTTTTGTCCTCCCCTCTGCAGGGGAAATTGTGGTAGAGACATGAAATACTTCATGGAGAATTCTGTCACCCTTCAGCTCTCCGTGAGCTGGAGAAGGGTGCATTTGATCCCTGGGAGCTCAGTTCGTCTCCATACCTTATTCTGACTTCTCCTAGCCCAAAGAAAATCCAGCACTTCTCTGAAGTTAGAGGAGTTGTTATGCACACATAGCTGAGAAACAAATCAGGACATTCTTGTATTTCTCAGTATTCAATGCTTCCAATCTTCTTATTAATAACTGGTGAATAAACCATGTTTTTTTACATGAGCTCCCCCTGCTCTTTTGAAGGCTGGAACAGATTAGTCAATCGTTCTGTGATCTCTAGCTCCTAGAGCAAAAAAAATCTGTTGCTAATTTCTGCAGGCTGTTTGGCTCTTAACTGAAGTTTTCTTTTTAAATTTACTTTATAGACTAAATTCAGCATAATTGTTGCATACTGAAAAGAATTTTTCCTTGTGCCAACTAATCTCTTTATGCCCAAGTGGTATCTCTCCATTTTTTCATAACTAACTTTAATTTTCAGTTGATCTCCACAGGAGCTTTCCACTGGAGCTTTTGAAGGCAACAAGTCAATTGATTTCCTTCCTAGTTGCCTTGGCTGTGAAAGCTTTTTGGAAGCTATGCCTGCCTCTTAAAGTTCTTTTCTTTTGCAATTGCTATCCATTGAAAAAGCATAATACTCTACCTCCACTAGGGTCTTCTGCAAGAATTCATGACCGCAGGGACTTGAAATATAACAGCTTGTAAAAACAATGAAAAATGCACCAAAATCAAAGCTAGCTGTTCATGTTGACAGCCAGCAGAAATAGAAGAATAAAGGCATTTTCTGGATTCTTCATTTTTTTTCCAGATTATGCCCATCCTGTTGATAATGTACCTTTTTTTATGAGCTTCCAGGATTGCTGGTGAAAATTCCTCAGATTTTTGCTGTATTTAACCATAACTTCATCTGGTGGAAGAACCATCATCAAATCTACTTATTTCTTCCTGTAAAAATTAAATTTAAAATCAGCCTTTCTTTTATTATTTCACTTTTAGGAATGTTTAATGACATCAAATTAATGCACACTTGCAGTGTACAATCTCCATGAGTGTTATTCGGAGCTGTGTGTATGTGTTTTGGGCCATTATGACTAATTTTGTTCCAGACTACTTTTAAGCTTCATTTTAAACACCTTTAAACTAGCAACTATTGTAAATAACTTCAATTTAATTGTGAACTTCTTAAGACATAGTAGCATAGATGGTAAAAATTTACATTATGCCAGAGCACATCATTTAGATGGCAGGCAAGTCCTTGGTAAATTGTCTAGTATGGACTGGTAGCCTGTTTCAGAAGCATCTGAATGCTGCCCTGAAAATCAAACACATATTTCTTAGCAGTATTTATTGCTAGGTAGTCCTAGTCCCTGAAATATTCTTTATTCTTATGTGAACATTGTTTGTTGCAGGGTGCATTCCAATGGTTTGGATTGTTGTGGTCATTAGTGTACTGTGGCTTTCACAGATTTCATCTATGGAGCTGGTCAGGAAAAAGGGAGGCTGTTGTTCTGCAGAATGGAAAACAGAAACTGGCACCTGTAAACAGTGACTCTACTCATTTTCCATCTGCATTTTCTTCATTAATGAAGAAGTCACCGCTTGTTTGAAGTGGAAACACTTTCCCATCCATGCACAATATGAGATGTTGTACAACTAACTTGTACAAGTGTTTTTGGGTTCAGATCATGCCACGGTTTGATTTTTATATATTGAGGGAGAGGTCATGTTTAAAGAATGATGTTTCAGGTGGCCTTGCATTGAAACAGGTGTAATTATACATGTCCTCTAAAGAATGAGCTCTTCTTGGTGTTTTTAGTACTAAGGCTGAGACATGTCGAATGCTGACTTGCAATCTGCTCCAGTCTCTTCAGTTCCTGCTTGTGTCCCAGGTAGTCATGCCAGAATGAGAGACTGTTTAGTGTGGTATCATTCAGATGCCTTCAGGTATGAACTGTGAGAAGTGAGGGACCAGTTGTTGTATCTGAAGTACTAGAGGTGGTTTCTTCAGAAGTGTTGCCCTTCTAGAGGCAGAGGGAGACGTAGCCACTGTGGAAGGGTTGAGTCTGTGGCTGTGGAGAGAAGTTTCAAGGAAAATATTTCAGGTTGTCTAAAGGGCAGCTGTGATCCCACTTTGGATGAATGGCTGCAAATGCATTTAGTGTGTGTGATATGTGCAACAGTGTGGGCTGGTGGCTGTGCTGGGAACCTACTGCAAAGATACAATCAAGAGGGGGAGGAAAATATGAATACTATAAAATGTTCAACCAGCATCAGAGCTGTTGTACATCTTTGAAGTAAATATCCACTACCACGGCAGGTTACATTCATATGGTTATCTAAGCAAAACTTATCATCTGCTATCCTCTAATTTCCTTATTGAGCTTATTGAGCCAAACTCAATAGCTACTCACTACTGGTGAAAATTAGAGATTTCAGTTTGTCTCACCCAATGAAGTACAAGTCCTGGAGACTGCCCCAGGACACCACCCCACTGACATGTTGCCTGTTATTCCATTAAAGCTGGAGGAGGAGCATATGCAGACCCTGCGGAGGAAAGACTTGGAAGTGCAGAGCTTGACTTTGCAGAATAAGCTGGAAGAGAAGACCTGGAGTCAGGAGAAAAATCTGCTGCAGCAAGAACTCAGGCATTTCAAGCAGGACACCTTTCTCCTGTATGTCAAACTGAAGTGGCTGCTGAAACACTGGCGGCAAGGCAAGCGAATGGAGGATGAAGGGGAGGACACATTAGAGGTAAGTGTCCCACCTTAATAACCCAGATGAGGGCTGGGATGTCCCTTCTTTAAGTGTAGACTTGAAATATGAGGTGGCATCAGCAGCTTTAAAATTGTACATATGTTGAAAGGGGATTCAAATTAAACTTGAAAGCTTAAGTTGGCTTATGCTGAAGTATATTCTGCATGATATGTTACAGATCACCCATCTTTAGATGGAAACCTCTAACTAGTACAAACAGCTGGTCCTGAAAAACTCTCTCGTAGCAAATGCAAAATTAATTAGGTCTCAGAGATATGACTCCTGAGTAATTTTTTGAAAGCAAAAAAGCACATTAGCAAGGTGAGGAAGTCAAATCTGTTTAGATGGATTGAGAGCTGTTGTTTTTCTCATCCTGTGCACAGTGTGTTCCTTACAAAGCCTTCAGCAATACTGACGGAGGGAAGCTCTGTTTCTATGCTCACAGGAGAATTACACAGCTTCTTGTGGGAACTCACAGTGAATCATCCTTTTTTGTTCCCCCTCTCCATACACGCGTCTATCGCCGTCAGCAGCAGTACACCAGTCGTCATCACGGTGCTTTTCCAAGTAGAGGCTAAATCAAGATCAGGAATTTCAGAAGAACATGACAACCTGGAATCCCCAAGCTGACACATCTCAGCAGGGGTGTGGTTGCCAGCCAACACTCACTGTGAAGGAAGTGTTGAGTTGCACACCCAGAACTACCATTTGCTTCTTAGCTAAAGAAAAAAAATAAAGTGTTTTCCCATTCTGATATTTTATACTAAATTCTTGAGAACAATAAATTTGTTTTGCAGGTTCATGCAATTCTGAAGTCATGTGGTAAGCAACAAAGTAATTTTTCTCAGTATTGCTGATGCTTTTGTGCCTAGTGTTTTTCAAGGTTTGCTGCATCTGGCAGTACAAGTAACCTTTCAGGTCTGGTCAGAGTATGCTTAAGTTGAATAATGTTTTGTATTCTTAGATAAAGGGTGGATGAACGTCTTTACTTTCATCTGCTGTGGTAATATTAGTCAGAAACAAGAGATGAGTAACAATTTAGAAATCATTTTCTTCTACTTTACTTCAGCAGCATTAATTTGCTTCTGTGTAAACTAGCTCATCTTCTAATACCAGAAAGCTTTCATTTCTTGACTGTTCAGGATTTTTGACTGGTTAATTTATAATCCACCCAGCTCTAGTCATTATTGGAGTCACGTTTTGCTCATGCTTTGCAGAAAATAAAGTGATAGATTTGGATACTTCCTAATCTCCATTACTTCATCACACAATACACCAGTGTCTTAGTTTTTGATTAATGTGTGATGGATTATATCCATCATATGACATTACACCCATCTCAGCTGCATAGATCCCCTGTGTTACAGGCCTGTAGAGTGTTGTGTTCACATGTGCAATATGTCATATACCACCCAAAGATCAGTTCTGTAGGTTGAGTTGAAGTCAATATATGCCACCATGGAGACGCAGTCCCTTCCCCTTGGTCCTTCCGTAGATTTCTGGCCCCAGAGGTAAATGGCAAAAGCGTGTTCTGTGTTCCCTCTTGCATTTTAGATCGAGCACCCTGAGGCCCTCCCAGACTTGGGCATTCAGTCTGAGCAAAAGGCAAATGATACAGAGAGAGAGGAGGAGGAAGAGGATGTTGTGTTTGCACTGACAGATTTCTCCCAGCGTCCCACCATGGAGAGCACTGATCATGGACCACAGCTGCAGACTGCAGAATTACTGCAGCAGCAGAAGCAGGTACTACACCATTTATATATCTTGCCCTGGGAATGGAAACTCTGGATTTTTTTGAGAGAGTTCTGTGCTGCTGTGTTAAATCACCTAGAATCATATTTGTGTAAATACTTCTAGCTACACAGCAATTACAGTGGATTTCATCCATTATACTTAAATTTAATCATGAGCCACGTGATTACTGTTCTTCTGTTGACAGATGCTATCAGTGAAAAATCCTATTTCCTCTTGTGGCTGTTTGCCCAGAAACATCTATCAGAATGTGATGGTTTGCAGAATTTACATGCTCCTCTTGTCTGAGCACACCTATTGTACTCTGCTGTCAAGTTTTAGCAAGAACATGTGATTTTATTTTCCTTAAATAATTTAAGAAAGTAGCACATGTATTTAATGTTTCCCTTAGAGATGATGGGAAAACAATGTAAAAGTTCCTTCCTGTCACTGGCTTGTTTTTAAAAGCCCAAAATCAAATCATGCCAATTTTTCACTGGCATATCCTGTGCCCTGACTGTGTGTCAGAGCACTGCCATATATCCTAGCTTTTTCCTTTTTACATTTAATAAGCTAACCATCCTAACAATACAAATAAAAAACATTCAATGGAGACAGATTTCTTATATTTTTAAAATGGAAACTCTTCATATGAGAGCATCCTGTTACATGGATTTATTTGCAATCATATATAGAATGGAGCTAGAATTCTATGTGAAAAACAAATTCAAGGAAAAAAAAGTCTTCAGTCTGTATGCCTGATGTTCCTTCTGTATCCAGGCCCTTGACTTGGGAGCCTGCTCCACAGTGACAGCTCTCAGGCAAATATGTACTCCCTATGATCACAGCAGTTGGCTGGAGTCACTGCAGGGCCTGGGGATTGTGTGTCTCTTTGCATCTGAGTTCTTCACCTTGAATTCCCCTGACTCTCATGATTGTGGACAACCTGTTTGCTTACTGCCTATGTGTTGCAGCAGGTAACAGAAGTCTGTATCCCATAAAAAGGATATTCTCTTACTATTATTTTCTGTGAAGTGTGCTACCAAGTTAGTATTCATTTGATCAATTTGGCATTTGGAAAGGTTCTATCTTGCTGGTCAACCAGACCCAGCCCTGTCTTCCTCTCAGCAAGCTCTTTTCTGGTAAAGGCTGTAGAAGGCCATGGCAGAGATGTTCTTGAACACGTCTAACTGCATTCCATCTGTAGACTGATTTATTCTAGAATTAGTAAAATAAATATATACCAAAATGCTGTTACTGTACAAACTCTGTCATGTACTAACTTTCCATACAGATCTCTTAAAATAACCAAGAACGTTCAAATGAATGATGTACTGTTTGAAATAATCATTGCTTAGGCATTGTTCTCAATTAAGGTGGCAGAAATTGGCAACAAATTGCTTATAATTCATTTTTATATACATCACAGAAGTTCCAGCTAATCTTGCTTAAAAAAATGATCTGTAGGAACTGACAACATCTTGATACCCCTCATGGTAATGAATAGTAGATGATATCCAAATGAACTTGTCAAGATAAAAAAGATTCCTTGCTTTCCAACCAGGAAAAACTGTTATTTCAACACAGCAAGAATGAATGGGTTTGCTAAATATTCCTCATTTTAAGCACTATTATTTGTTTTGCCTACGCTTGCTAGGGCATCTTCTCACAAGCACTGATGTGCTGAAAAACACACTGAGTTTTGAGGGATTTTCTGCAGGTTCCTTAAGCCCACAGCTGGAAAAAAACACTGTTTATACAGGCAATTTGGAGTGACTAGTGGAGGTGGAAGTCTCCAAGGTTTGCACCTGCCCAGGAGAACCCTAAGTTTCTGCATCTGCCTGACAAGCTCCAAGATGAAATGCATCAGCACTTATTTCACATGAGGAATGAAATATTTAGTTAGTCTAGGAGTGGCTGAGATAACTAGGTCAGAAAAAATAAAGGGCTTATGGCAACCTGAGGTTACCCATATTTATTTTTAACATTTAATGTTAATATTTGATGGCTTGTATTTTCAGCCTGCATGCTTGCTGCAGACTGTTTTACCCTGCCTGGAAAGTGGAATTGTTTTGAGAAAAAATTATAAACCCAGAGGCCTTAATTTCAACACACAACTTTTAATTTTATATTACTGTGATTTGAGATACTCAGCTTGGTGGAAAGTATACTAATCCGGCTTGTCTGGGATTTTTATGTGGCCAGTGTGTGGAGGGATATAGGCATGGCAGAGCAGAAAGGGGAGAAAAAAGGTTAGTTGATGAGAGGCAGAGTACATGGGAGCTCTGAGAGGGGTCAACTCATCTTTCCCTGCATGGCATTGTCCCTTGGCTGGTAGCTGGGGGACACAGCAGAAAGAGTCAGGCAAGGTTAAGAGCCAGGATGGAAGTTTGATCATGGGCAGGAGACAAACAGGTAAGTTGGACTGGGAGCACAGCAGAGGACAGCTTGCTGAAAGGCAGTGTTTCTATGTGTATGGCAAGAGATCAGGGAGAACAAGCCTGTGGATAAAGGAAGAGCTTTGTTTCAGTTGAGTATAAAGGGTGAGATGCCTGCTAGATGTTGTAAGATAAGTAAGGAGAAAAGAATGTACACATCTGTGGTCCGGTGGAAAACGCATCAAAAACAATACAGTAGTGTTGTTGCTGGGAGAGGTGTAAAGAAAATCCCCAATTTGA
The DNA here is from genome assembly GCF_041296385.1 of Aphelocoma coerulescens. Lineage (NCBI taxonomy): Eukaryota > Metazoa > Chordata > Aves > Passeriformes > Corvidae > Aphelocoma > Aphelocoma coerulescens. The sequence continues at coordinate 115,163,958 of NC_091015.1, read as the reverse complement.
TGTCTTTTCGCTCATACAAGGTTTGTTTTCAAAGCTTAGCTAAGAGAAAAGCCCAAAGGAATAGTCATTAAGCCCTAAATATACTAAAATGAGTTGCACCAAGATCCAGCTTATCTTTTGCCTAGATCTGTGATTAGACAGAAAAAATACGCAGGTTCTCATTTGCTGTTTAGGCTCCTGACCTTGTGTTCTTAACTGACTGCTCTACTAAACTGCTTCTAATACCAGGCTGTGGCTAAAGTCTTCAGTGAAATTCTCAAGTGAAAAATTAATTGTGATTAAAGCAGAACCAAACTGCAAACAACTGCTCCCGTCCAAAATTTTTCTTGAGCTGGATGCTCCCATTTCTGTGGTTGACTCAACTTAGTAAATGCTCCAATGTCCTGGAATTCAACTGGAGTTTGCTACATAAAGGTTCTGCTCATTATCAGCTGTTTTTTCTATGAATCCAGATCTGTGGATACAAGGCTTTAAACTTTTGTAAAGCCTTTGTAATTATTTTGTCTTGGATCAGTTGTGAATCAGTGAGATTCCTCTAAGCTTTAAATTTTAGAAACAGCTAAGGTGCTAAAGAGCCATCTCCTTGCATGGGAGACTGTCCAGAGAATCACAGCCGTGCCAAATTTCTGCTGTGCAACATGCCTGAAAGGAAGGGGAAGACTATAACAGTACTCATTTTGTATTTACAGGACTTAGTCTTATGAAGATGCTGTTCAGCAGTTTTGCCAACAAAATCTAAAGCATGTCTAGATGTAAATATTGTATTTCAGAGCACATTCTCTCAAAAGTACTTTCTCTGTTCCCCAAAACCACTCCAGTTTGGCAAAACAGAAAAAAATAATTTCACAGACTTTTCCAACTTCAGACTGTAAATACGAAGTCATGCAGAAGAGACTTCTCCGCGTGAGTTCAAAGTATGTAACCAAAATTGGATCTATATTGGCAAGGTAATTAAAATCCCAGCAAGCCGAGGGCAGCTGGGGTACTTGTCTCATAACAGTGACATTGATGTAATGCCTCTAGAAATAAGAAATGCCCTCATCCCAGCAGGCTACAAACCTGCAATGAGGCTCTTTTGTCTCCTTTATGTGCTAGTCCATATCTTCTTTCTTTGCAAACCAAATTTTATAGGACCCTAAAATTATCAAATGTATGCAGAGGAATGAGAGATGTAACTTGCTTTAGTGTCATTTGGTTTTATTTTTCTTCTCCCTCATTTCTCTTGTGGAACTTTTTGACTGCTTTGCCAGAGAAAGGTTTATACAGCACACCAGAAAACACAGAACATGGTTCTTGAACGAAAGCACTTCACAGACTTTTGGAGTTGAGGTTTTCAAAGAGGATGAGACCAGATTTTGATTCCTTCAGTACCCAGCAGCTTCTGTTATGACATTAATGGCAAAACTTCAAAGGAGTTCTCATTCTGATTATTACACAAGGGGCTTGAGATGTTTGGAGAATTTAGCCTTAATTAGGTAGTAGAATGAAAATGCATGGTGGAAACATAAAATCTCATTGCATATTGAATAGTAGGTGATCTTATATGCATGATGGAGACTGCTGCTGGATAGCAGGAAACTGCTAATTGGCATTAAATGTTAATGGAATTAATTCTGCTTCTGTGGGTGCGTTTCTTGTAAAACCCCATCTTGTACCCCATCACATTTCATTAGCCCAAACAGATAGGTCAGTCAATGAGCACCTGCAGTCATTTCCCTACATCTAGCATACTTTTGCTGATGCATTAAATAGCTTGGGAAAAGTAGACCACATTTGTTTTTTTAAAGAAAAAGGCACCTTGGCATGTTTGATCAGTGATTACAAAAATGGGTGAGGTGGGTTCACTGCTGCCAAAAATCTGATGAACATATGAAGTCAGCTTAGTTGTCTGCATAAAAATTTGTAAGTATTGCCACTGAAAAAAGCACATGACAATTATTTAGATTTTTGTGTACATCTGTTTACTTGTCTTCAAATAAGCCCCCATGTAGTTACTTCATGAAATACCAGATAAGAGGAAATGCGGGAAGCCTTCACTTGGGAAAACAAATGAAAAATAAAGTCAATTACACTATCATGCAAGGATGGAGACAGCTAATCTGAGTCAGGCCTTCCCAATGAAGTTAACACACTCATGAGAAGCAGGTGATTAAATGCTGATTTTGTTGAGTAAGCTCTCCCATTTCTCTGTCCATTCTGTGTCTGCTAGTCAAGAATAATTTTCATTAAAATAGTTTCTAGTCTCCATAACTTGTCATATACAATCTCTGGCTACTCCCTGGTGTTTGAGAGGCTTATTGGGAATATTTGATTTAAATTTTGGACAAATAAATAATATTATATATTTCTGTTTTCTGTTTCAATGACTCTAAAAAAAATGGTGGGAAACTTTTTCTTTTACTCATCCAGAACGAATATTTAGAAAACGTTTTTTGATATTTAACATAAAAATGACAGGTTTTGCAAGTGTCCAGAGAATCTATATAAAGTAAATGCCAAAACCAAGGGGAAAAAAAATGAGATTTGAGTAAGAATACGTGATATCAGCTCTGGGCTAGGCTTTTAATTTAGCTCCATTCTTGGCTTCTGGCTAGCAAAAGAGCTCTGACAACATTTTCAGTATGGCCATGACACTCTCAACAAGACATGGGTGGGGTTTGATCTTTGATCCCCTCTGGAAGAGGGAAAGTGGCCTCCCTGGCCTTCATGCCTTTGGTACCAAGAAGGGTGCTGCTGCAAAGATAACCTGGGTGCAACTGCCTGGCGTGGAGCAGGAATACAAAGTACAGACTACTGAAATACCTTAGCAGAGATACTCATCTCAAAACCTCACTTTATTTCCCAAAAGAATTTTATCTGATAATACAAAAGCATTGGAGATTAATCCCCTTTCTTTATATGTAGTTTACAAATATTTGGGATTCGATACTGAGCAATGACTGTATATGTGAGACAGAAACCTCAGGAACGATACTCTACCTTTGGTTTACAGTATTAAAAAAAAGTTAGTAATGATGTCCTCAGTCCAGAAAGATGCCTAGTGCCTTCTTCAGAATGACTTAAGTATCTCTGGCTTTCAGGAAGCATCAGCACTAGAGCTAATGAGAAGCAGAATTGCAGAATCGCAGAATCATAGAACCATTTAGGTTGGGAAAGACCTTTAAGATCATCAAGTCCAACCATAAACCTAACACTGCCAATTCCACCACTAAACCACATCCCAAAGTGTCACATCCACACATCTTTTAAATACCTCCAGGGATGGTGACTCAACCACTTCCACTCAACTCAGCCTGTAGACAGAGAAGGCATTGCTATTCTTGGTTTTCTCATGCAAAAGTTAGCCCAGGCACTTCCTCTCCCATGCAGAGGACACACAGTCATTTTTGCTCCTAAAAAATGAAACTGGAGATTAAAGCCAGCATCCAATGACAGCATTTTGTTTGCTTTGTTGTGGCAGGCAAGTGAAAACCGGAAGCTCCTGAACGCTCTGAAGGGTTTGCTGGATGACTTCCGCTCGGAGCTGCGGGATGAGGAGCGGGAGCGCCAGGGACTCCAGCAGCAGTATGCCCTGCACAAGGCAGCCTGGGAGGTGGAAATGACTGAACTCAAGTGTCGCCTCGAACAGGTAACCTCCCCTGGGTCCAACACCTGTAAAGAACAGCTGAGGTGCTTAATGAAACAGGAAATTTATGACAAAGAGAAAAGGGACTTTATTTATGCATTTTACCCTGGTGTCTGAAAGCCCTCACCCGAAGCCTGATCAAAGCTTTGCTGCTTGAGTTGCCTCTTGGATTTCCAGCTGTCCCAGTACAAGGGCCCATGCAGTAGGCACTTTGAGGACAAAGGAACTGAACCTCTTGCTGTATTTTCTCAGCAGAGTTGGCTGGTAATGTATCAGCTGTGGTAATGAGACGTGGGTGTCTGTATTTATCGGAGAGAAAAATGTCTTGATGTTGGCATGCTCACAATTAGTTCATCACTGTGCCTTGGCGTGTAACAACTGCAGTATTTGATGCATAGGAGAGAAAAGAGTGATTCAACAAACTGAAGTGATAGATCAATATATTAATATTAAACCAGCCATTCAAAGCTACTGGTTAGTGATGGATGGCACCCCAATGAAGAGAGAGCTCTAGCTACCTGCCATGGGATACTGTTAGAAGCATTTGTATAAAACCTGGTGCCAGGTGCTTCAGCGTCGTGTATGGCAGTTCACAGAAGATGTACTGTTTCTGAAGCAGCATGAAAATAGATCAGCAAAAAACCCACAAGAATTCATTTCCAAAGCTGATGGCATAAAAGCTCTTGTTTTACACATTGAAGAGGGGAGAGGTGGGAGAATTAGTACATTCAGATCTTGAGAAAAATCGTTGAGCTTCTCTTCAGAAAGAAAATTTAATAAAAATATTCACTGTTGTGAGGGTGGTACATTTAGAAGTATTTGCAGAGCTATAGAGGCTCACTGTGATGCACAGAGCTGAGATGTGAGCAGTGCTTTTCCTGCCCAGGTACTGTGGGCTGCTTTCTCAGAATGAAGGGGGCAGCTTCCATTTTTAGCAGAGTATTCTCCCGAAAGATTCAAATTCTTAGCTCAGCTGCTTCTTAGCGCACAAGCATTTCCAAACAATGTATCACTTGGAAAAGGAAACAAAATCAGTTCCTGTTTTGGCTGTTTCTAATATATCTTGGTGACAGATTTACCTGAAGCTCAGGATGGCAACAAAGAACCAGCAGAGAGTCTGACCATGAAACTGCTGAGCTTGCCTGCTCTGCCTTTGCATGGGCAGTAAACTTCCAGGCTGCCACTTTGGCTGGTCTTTGGCACCAGGACAGAGCAGCCACTTCTGCTCAGGAGTTTCCACCCTTCCTTCTGGGGCTTTTACCAGGCTGTTTGCTACCTCCACTGCTCCACTGGTAGTAATGTATAACACATGGTAATTACTGAGCCATAGGTGTTACTTTTTACATTTTTTCAAGCAAATGAGAGAAATGAATCTGGACAATATTTAAGACAGAAGACTTTCTTCCTTTGCCAATTCCCCACAACATTTCTGTTTCACAGTAAAAACAGGTCCCAAATGCAGTAGAAAAAAAGATAGCACAACTTTAACCAAATAATAGCCAAGTCTTGTCAGGTTCATTTGTGTAGAAGGAGCCCTCATGATGCCATTTTGTTGTGTTGATGGGTGGTGATGAAGTTACCTCCCACCCTAAGTTTCTGCCAGCATCCTGACGGGCCCACAGAGGACCAAGCTCTTTCTTTTCTCCACTGCTATCTTCACTTCTGCTGTTTTCCACCTTTTTTATGAAGCAGTAGGTCAATTAACAAAAGCATTTTCCTCAAGAGAGTCAATTCCTAACTGGCAATAGTCACTGGCAATGGTTTTGCATTTTGATGCTTCAACTATCTCTTTATAGGAAAGAAAGAAAGAAAGAAAGAAAGAAAAAAGGGAAAGAAAACTCTTCTGATATAAAACCACTGCATATCAGAGGTGACAATATACTGTTGCCTTCTGCCTTGGAGCTTTAACACTGCAAAGATCATTAAAAATAAAATCTTGTCTGTCAGAAATGCATGTACATCTTATTTGGCAGAAGGATCCATAGGGATTGTTTTCAAAATAGGAAATAATGAGATTTCTCCCAAATATGAAATTGTGATAGTGCTGAGTCAATAAAGAGTCACTATAATTTTCAGCCTCCAACTCATCAAGTGGAAAATCCTGGTGTTCTGGAACCTGTAAACTGAGAAAAATTTGGAAGAAGGCGGGAGTTAATGTTAGGGGCCAAACCCTGTGTATACTTTGAGAACTTGCATTAAGAACATGGGACCCATTAAGGATATGGGAGTCCCTTACTAGGGCTCTGATCAATAGTCCAGCTTCATGATGCCTGGGGGGAATAGAATATAATATAATATGTGGTGCACAGGTGTGATAAAGATGATGGCATGTTAACTTTGTTAAAATATAATGCTGCTCTCTGAGAATTTATTTTTTTGGTTGGTTGTTTCGTCATTTGAAAGAAAACAACTGGACTCTGGAAATTAGAGGTAGAAGATGCAGGTGTTTTAAGATTTCTTTGTCACTGCAAGTGGCAGTAAGAGGATGTTCTCTGCAGCTCAGTACAATTTAAGTAACTCAAGCAATAATCTCTCAGTCAATTGTTTGGAGAGGCTGTTCCAGAGACTAGTAAGCATCACTCCTGAATCCAGTCTGAACTTCTCTTTGCTCAGAAAGTTTCAGCCTTATTTTCCACATAGGGCAATGTGAATGTGTTGTCCTTCTCTCTTGCTAGAGGAATATGTTTCCCAGCCGACCTGCTGCCTCTCATTTTTGAGGACAACATTAGCTCCAGAGGCGGAAATGAGTTTTCACTGCTTTTCACTCCATTTCACCTGCAGAGCTAGGGGATGGAGATGTATCCCATTCTGAGTCACTCGCACATCTACTGAGCTGTCAACAGAAGGTCTGGTTCCAAGGACAAATTCTTCACTTGCTTGAATTTACACAAAACAATTGACACTTTTTCCCTCTGACAACGGTCCAGCACTGGCCCAGCTTGACCAGAGAGGTTGTGCAATCTCTGCACTTGGAGGTTTTTCAGGATCCATCTGAACAAAGTCCTGCACAACCCATTCTGACCTCAGAGCGTACCATGGTGGAAGCAGAAGGTTGGACTAGAGACTCCTGACACCCCATCGAGCCTATGTTTTCCTATGAATCTATTACCTTGGGCCAGCTCTTCTGATCTGATTGAGCTGACCCTTGATGATGAAATTGAAGAAGGGAGGGAAGGTGGCATCAGATAACTGCCCTTGAAATCAGCTCAGACTCCAGAACCTCAGAGGTGGGGGGATGATCTTGGTACATCTGCTGCTGCTGCTGCTAACACCTTCTCTTGAGGGAGGGTCACACTGCTGAGGGTTGTTGTGGGAAAAGTCTCTTCAGAAGATGAATTCACTCTCCCTAGGTTTCAGGTGCACTGAGTGAGAGCACAAAAGCAGAGTAGTAGCTGAGGACATTGTCCTGGCAATTGTCTCAGAGATAATGATGAGGTTGGAGTTTATCTCCATGTTTCCTTCATTGCTGCACCTATAATCCCATCAGAAAGATCATAACTGGTGCCTTAATAGCATGAATTGGTAGAGCTTGAGAAATTATCCCCTGGAGTTTTCACTGTCTTGATTTTAAAACTTTTTTCACACTGAACATATTTGATCATTTATAGAGATCCTAAGATCTAAGAATTGCTATAATCCTGCCATTACCTTGGTGAAGTTAGATCTTTAACTGAAATCCATTGTCAGACACAGGCTTTTACTGTAGAAAGTTTAGCATCCTAGTAACATTTGACTTTATTGCCAGCTGGAAGGGAAGAGTGAGAACACCTCCGGAGAAACAGGTCTCGCTTTGGATGCAAAGGGAGCTTTTAAAAGGGAAAGAGAGGAGCACAAGAAGCTTCTGGCTGACAGTCACAGTGTCGTGATGGACCTCCGCTGGCAAATCCAGCACAGTGAGAAGAACTGGAACCGGGAAAAGGTGGAGCTCTTGGACAGGCTTGATAGAGACCGGCGAGAATGGGACCGTCAAAAGAAGGAGCTGCTCAGGCGGATAGAGCAGGTAAGGAGTCCTCAGGTAAGGAGTCATCTTGGGTGAGCAATGCCTGTCTGAAAAAATGAGGCCACTGTACCATTACTACACTCAGGCCAAGCTCAAGGGACAGCATTAAGAAGCAGCACAGGAACAATTTTGCTTCCTTGGCTACATCGATGTTTCTCATGCTACAAAACAATTTATATACACAAGGGAGTAAAGGGAAAATGCTCATAATCCCTATAAAAGTCCACTTATGAGAACTCAGCTCTAGGTTAGAGGTCATTTCCTGCCTCATTTAAATTACCCTGGACAAGCACAGTCACATTCTGTTTGAAAGCTTTAGTGCTTCTCTGTGCTAAAGCACTCAACTCACAGAGTTATTCAAGGTTTAGTGAAGAGTTTCCTGCTGAAAGAGACTGTTCATCTATGAATTAGCCACCAAAGATGCAGCTGCTGCAACTATTCAGCCTCAACTGAATTCTTTGGGAAAGGAGCACAGGGGTTAACAAGAAGAGCCCTGACTGATAATACAGTTATCAGTACTAAATATTCAGAAGAATATTGGTCACATTCATTTTGTGCAAACCTTTGTTATAATTTGCAAATCTGAGAAATGCATGCCTATCCCCTTGTTTTCATGCCTATCTGTATTTTCATCTGCTTAGTATTAGAAACAAATAATACCTATGAATTTATTATCAGGTTGGAAGCCAAAAAAAATGAAAAGTTTTTGATTGAACATTGTTCAGCTCTGAGTCATGCATTCCAGGAAAAGCAAGGGAAACAACTGAAATTGTGGGTCCTCAACCAACTGAATGCTTTCCCTCCTTAGGACATCACAGATAGGACCATGAGACACAGACAATGAACCCTTTCCAAAAACTGGTCATGAAGTTACGCTGGGCTTTCATCAATTTAAACTGCTCAAGTGTAATGCTCCCTAAAGAGCACGCACAAGTCTGGTGTGGTTCCATTTCTGATGGAAATGGAGTCAGGGCTGCAACAAGATGTTAAAGAAAAGACACCAGGCTGAAAATATTATGAGTACAAGACTAAACCTTGTTTTGAGCTGTGGCTGTTAAACCCACAGAGCAGCACTTAGGAAAATCCCATGCTCTGTGGGTCTTTCTGAAATCAATGCTAAAAGTGTAGGTCTGAGTGAGTGTGCCAAACATGAAGGTTTTACAGACCAAGAAAGGTGATTTTTGAGCTTCTAAATTTCAAAATATCAACAAATTATATTCTGGATTTTTAAAATCTCCTATATATCTGAGGGATTTTGTGTGTACTTTATGCAGCTTGTTGAGCTAGCCCTTGTAATGCAAGACAATAGTGCATCTCCTAAGATAAAACCATCTGAGCCTATGAGGCTTGTAGCAAAGCTCACCATGCAAAATTCCTGGTTTCCAGGGTTCAGTGGCAGAAGGTGCTTAGGCTTAACTGGGATGGTTTCTAACTGTTGGGTTTCAGTGGCCAAACTACCTCCTGTGGATTCTTCATTCACAATGGGAATTAAATAACCCTCAGAAAATTTTTCAATATACCAAGGACATAGACAGAAATTTTCTTTGAGGAGACACTGGTACCTCTTTGGATATTTATTTTCCCGTCCTTATAAATTGTGGGGTTTTTAATATCATCTCTTAGGGGTATCCTCAATAGCTTGAGGGACTTAACCTGGTTACAGTCTGCTTTTTCTATTTCCTGGGAATGGGGCACATTGAAAGAAGCCACAGAGAAATCCCTGTTAATGTTACCTAGCCTTTAATTCTCTTAAAACCTGATATAACCTCTCAGTGTCATCTTGGCAGAGCCTACAAAATAGCTCTTAGCTAGTGCTGGAACTGATTCCTTTTGTTAGTTTCCTGAAACCTCTGGGCTTTAACTATATATTTACTGTGCCAACTGTACGCAGAATTGGCAATGAATAGGGGAAATAGAAATTATTATATCAAGCTAATTTCAGGGGACTAGGTGACCAGAAATAGCATTTAAAATCTTGGCTACCTGCCTACAAAACTTCATAACTCCATCTTTGCTTATAATCGAACATTTCCCTGTGTGACAGGAAGCTTCCAAACATTTGCAAGCTTTTAGTTGAATATCCTCTCAGATTGCAGTCATGCCCTGCTTTATATGGAAACAATTAGAATATCTCTGAAGTCCTACTCCCCAGGGTTTTAGTGTGTGTATTCCATGTATGGCAATACACAGAGGATGAGGAGACTACACCACTGTGTATGTTTGAAACAAAGCCTAAGAGATAGCAGAAGCATGTGTGCCAAATTTCATACTAATGCTTTCTGCCTGCCTGCTTTCACACAGCTCCTGAATAATACATGTATGATAAGGGAGAAGTCACACCATTGTATAAAATATATAAAATACTTTACTCTGAATGGTGATGGGAATACTGCTCGCATATAAAAAACATGATGACCTACTTTGTTCAGAGCTCACAGTTGTTGTTTTTCCTTTTTAAGTACTCTGTCACTTTGTTTTCTCTTAGAGAATCTCCCTCCCCTGTGCTCCTAAACCTAATTGTGCACAGAGCACGCTGACAAGTATTTAAACCCACAAGATCACCTGTATAAAAAGTTGTGTGTTTAGAGGTATAAACACATGGGGACTCAAAATTATTAGTCACTCTTGAAAAGTTAGGGTAATACTTGTCACTTTAATTCTCCTGTCAGCTCTCTGAGGTTCAGAGATTCAGGCAGTATCTGTACTGTTCTCTTGTAAAGGTTTCCAAAATCTTGTCTTTATAGGATCTCTAAAAATCTGAAGGGCTTGCAATTGGAGCTATCTATACAGAAAGCATGTAATTGCCATTTCTCCTTGCTTTGGATCTTGCCCATATGCTCAGGAATGACCTCCAGGATCTCTTGATTTATACCTTCCAGCCCCTGTCTTTACGGGAGACTTCCTTTTAATAAAACCGTTTCAGATTTTGTGTATCATGAGCAAAACACTGAAGATGCATTTCCCTTTTTGTAGACCTGAATCAAGAAAAAAACCTCACTGTTTTCAGCTGAAGTGTAAATTTAATCATTTGGGTCCTAAAATGATTTGGTCTAAATTAAGCAATTAAATATCCGTTTATTTTTCCAAACACAAGCAGCAAGATTAATATGTTTTGTAGGTCCTCAGTTTCCAGGACCCTAGTGAATGATTTGCATTTTCAGTTTATTGTCACTAATCTTAGCACACTGCTCTAGCAAAACATCAGAGTTCTTATCAGATTCCTGCAGTCATTTATCATGTTTGAAATTATCACTTACTTCACCCATCCTGTTGTGTTTACAGGTAAAAGAGAAGTTGATCACATAATCTAATTATAATATTGGCAATTTCACTAATGGTTCACCCTCTCTTCACCAGTTTTTGAAAAGTGTAGTGTTAATGGCTTTGATGGCCTTCTATAAACACACATTTTCTCTGAACATGTTCTGCATGCCTAATACATCCCTTTGACAATGTTTTGTACAAATAGTCAACTTCCCAGCCATGCATTCAGGCTAGGCCATTTATAAAACAAAGTTTTTCGTTTTGTTAAGCATAATTTTCCACCTCTGGAAACAAGTGATGGACATAAAAGCACAATCTATGTGTTGCTGACCAGAAGAAAAATATGTTTGTTTGGATGAGAAGGCAATTTACTCACCCTTCCTTCTGCTTCTACTTGTATTGCTATCAAGATTGCTTTTAAATAACAGTCTGTGTTGATCTGTTTCTCTGAAAATCAGATTAAAGACAGTTGCATTATTTTGGATATGCACATATACACAGTGTGTATATATGTATACATATACATGTAAATAAGCAAAACTCCACATATACACATTTAGTCACTCAAAATCCCATGAGTAATAGCATCAAAGTTCTAGAGAAATCTCCCTTTGCAGAAGGACCAGTAGAGCAGGGCTGGTGTCTCCTGGCGGTGCACCCCTGGGGCAGGGCGGTAATCCGCAGGGCATGGGTGCCTTGCTCCCGGGGAAGGATGAGTTCTGCCAAATGCCATACACTGCAGAAGTAATTGCTGTTCCTTTTAATTTGCCTTGTCTCCAGCTTCAGAAAGAAGTGAGCCCACGGAGAGGAGGTGGTTTGGTGTGTGACCAGAACGAGAGCAGCCGTCGGCCGTTTCCGCCCCAGGGGAACCTCCATGTGCCTCGTTCCATGGGGTCCAGGTCCTACTCTGATTCCGACACCATCCAGTTTGATGATCGGTCGCTGTCCAAGCTGAAGGAGAGCGACCGGTGCAGCGCCACGGAAAACCTCTTCCTGGAATCGCTGTCTCTCGATTCCCCTGACGAGCCTGATGAGCATCGTTCTCGGCAGCTGGAGCGGGAGAAATTCTTGACCGGATTAACGGAAGTATGAGCTCTTCTACATTTTATCATGCTGTCGTGTTATCTGTTGTGTCAGAATTGGTACAGCTTCCCTGCTGTAGGAAGTGAGATATTGTGTCACAGGCACTGCTTACACTTGCCCAGTAGTGAATTTGGTATGGACAGGTTTTCATTCTTTGTTATGAGCTGATAAGACCAGTGTCAGTCACCTGAGAAACTGGGAGCCAGCCTGAAGGTCCCAAAGATTACTTTATCTTGTGGCCATTCATATTATGTATGAGAACTATATTTGACACAACATATTGGCTTAGAAGGTCTTAAATCTTTTCCAATTTTAAGTAGATATGTATTTATGAAGAAACATGGGCTTTACTTTGTTAGTAAAGCAGTAAGTGCTGTAGAGAGGCACTTCTGATTGTTCTGCCATGGTTGCCTTCTAAACAGATTAGCATGAGTAAGTGAGATGAGATGGTAAAAAAATAAAGTTATTAATCAGCAAAGTACCTACCCTGAAGTCAAACCATCAAGTCATAAAGATATAAAGCACAGTGCTAAAAAATGCCGGTGGGAAATGGCGAAGGTAGTCTGTGTCCTGCACCATGCCAGGCTTATTTTCATCAGTTCCAGGTCTTCACAGTTTTTTTACCTTGTTTCTGAATGAAACCAAGCCTCCCTGTCCCCAAATGGTGATACAAAGCTAAAGGATTGAGAAATCAAGTTCTTTGAGTGGAAGAAAAGAAAAAAAGATTAAGAGAGGCAAGAAGTGTGACTGTACTTTTTACATAGCTGTAGGTATCTATGCATTCTGGTTAGATTTTCTTGCCTGGGTGCCCTAAGTGTATGGCTGGCAGTGTGCACATTATTTCTTAGCTTTTTTTCATACATGTCCAGGTGCTCAGTGAAGAATGTTGGTAACACTGTCAGGGAACTAAGTTTTGTGGTTAATTTCCCATTCCTTCAAATTCAGTCTGATTTTCAGAGTAAATCTCTCTTTCCTCTTCTGTTTTTCAGATGTTACCACCATTAACAAAAGTGTGGGCAGCAAAATTTGTCCTTGGTGATATTTGCATGGCTTCTTTCCTTCAAATCATGTTTTAGGGAAACCTGCACAAAGTAATTTTCCCTCAGAGGGTTTGCTCAAGCGAGACTGATTGGAGTTTATGAGTAGCTTAACTGAGGATGCACAGAGGCAACTGCAGCCTGCTGACTCTACCTTCCACTATGTTTTCTCTTTGGTACTAACTGCAGTAGAAGTCAATCCAGCCAATTATGAATTCAGTTAGGTCAGATTTACTCTGCAGTAACTCCACTGAAGCCACAGATGTTATTCCAGAATTATACCACAGTGAATGCAAGGAGGATCAGTTTACTACTATTTTTTTTTCCCTGACCCGGGATAAATACCAGAAAGGTATTTGCTGAGTTAAGCAGTGCTGTTTTTAAACAGTCCCAGTTTGAAATGCACTTTTGGTAGTGTTCTTGATTTCATGAGGTCAAATAAAAGTAATATATATGGTACCAAAACTTTTTTTTTCCCTGATCCTATGTTGTATTCCCTATAGTTGACTAGAAATATAAGTAAACAGTTAGAATTACTGTACAGCAATTGCTTCAGAAGTATCTATTTAAAACCCCAACTCATTATGGGAATTTTCACAGGGAAATAACTGCTATGAAAACATCTTAATGCTCTTAGCAAGCTGTAGGTATTCCCTGTATGAAACAAGCAAGTCTTCCCACACATTTAATATAGCAAGCTTAAGGAATTTCAACTGCTGCCACTTGTTGGTTCCTAGAGAATGTATAATGAAATCTTACGTCAAAGAGCCTCAGTTTATCTTTTGTTTCAGCACAGCTAGATCTCTAGCAAAAAGCAGATGACCTCCACAGAAAAGAGTCACTCAAAAATATATGGTCCAAAACAATATATTGTGGGAAAAAGCCATTTGTGCCCTACATCCATTTGTGATTGCATGGGAATATAAAACTTCAAGGCTGTTGTAGATTTGGCATACAGGCTTTACCTGTGCAGTGTGTTATCCTGATGGGATTGCCCACTCTCCTGCCTACAAAGCGAAGAATATTTCCCACTGGCAATTTAAGCATCTTTATCAGAGGAAAAATCAAACACTTTTTAAAGACAAACATATCGGGTGCAACAAATGAGAAGTGAATGACAAAAGACCCATAAGCTAATGCCACCAACACCTTCAGAAATAACGTATCCTGCTTGTTTCTGTTTTCATTCAGGAGGAAGAAACACACAAAGGAAATCTTCAACGGTGAGTAAAACTTACAGGGGAGAGTTCAGCAAATACTCAGCTGCTGAAGCTATAACTCTCTGCACCCAAGCTGCAGACCCAGGACATAGCCCTTCCACTTCCTAAACAGCCTGAAAGCCAGATTAATGGATTTACCCAGGGATTAATTTGTCTCAATATACTTCTGTTCTACGCTGATTAACTCGGGCCACATTCAGCTGTCATACACAAAGACCAAACTATGAAAGTGCATGAAGCTGCAGCTTGCAATGAAGGCTATGCCTGCCTTAGCAAGCAGTGCAAGTACACACTGCAGATGTCAATAAATAGAGGAAAACACTTGGTGCCAAGGACCTGATATGCTGCTGCCTGTCAGGGATATTTTGCTTTGGACTGGTTCTCGTCTTATCGCAAATGTTGAATATCCACCTAACCTTAAAATGCATTAGTTGTGCTTCTGGAGAGCATCTTCCAGTTCATTTTCATCCCAAAGGAACCCAGCCTATGCTCTCTGAGATTGCCCTCCTGATGCAAACCAGAGCATCTGACTAGGAGATCCATTTAGAACCACACTCACCTGACTCCCTGACAGAGACACACCTGAACTGCTGCAGGAGCTTTGGATTAAAAACTCACAGTGTGACGTGGCTGTATCCTCTGGATCACTGATACATGAAAACCACTGCTTGCTGGCTTCTCATCCAGCTGGAGTTACCTCATTGAACCAACTCTGATAGCAACACTCATTTGCATTTTTATTTAGTCCCATTCAAAAAGTTTGATTTTTTGTTCTGAAAGCAAAACAGTAGGACAACTCATCTGAATGCCTGTGATTTGTACAAATTAGTGAAATGGGGGAGATCCAAAAATTCAGCATTATCACTTAGAGATTCCCTTTGGTTGAATTTCAGCATGAGCTCAACTCACCAAGCCAGTTCAATGTAGCAGCATCTCAGCTGGATGTCCCACATCACTGCACTCCAGCTGTGTAGCCTGGAAAGTCTCAGGAATGGGGGTGGACTTGATGATTTCCCAGCAAGTCAGAAATGCTCTACACTTGCTTTGAAAATTGTGCCTAGTATTGTCACAAACATTCATTCTCTGTGAGTGGTATCATTCTGAGATGCATCCTACTGCTCCACACTACAGATATTTGCCAAGAAGTAATTCCTGAGAAAGCAGTAAATTAAGAACCAATAACAAACTATTACTTTTAGTGGCACATCACAAATGTGTGTGTTCACAGCTATTTCAAAGATAATAAAAGGGGACTTAAATGAAAGAAAGGGCTAAAGGAAGGAAAACTAGGAAAAGGTTTTTCACACAAAGGGTAGTTGGGCACTGGAACAGGCTCCCCAGGGACGTAGTCATGGTATCAAGCCTGCCAGAGTTCAGGAAGTGTCTGGACAATGCTCTCAGGCACATGGTGTGATTTTTGGGGTATCCTGTGCAGGGCCAAGAGTTGGACTTGGACGATCCTTGTGGGTCCCTTCCAACTCAGAACAGTCTATGATTCAATGATTGAAGTGGTTTTATATGGAAGGAGATAGTGAAAGTGGGGGTTTCAGAGTTTGCTGATGAAAATAAGTTACTCTGTGACAATTTCCAGGTACATGAGTGACTCTCTTGTGTTCCTCTCTCCAGGGCAATGTCCGTTTCTTCCATGTCAGAATTTCAGCGCCTGATGGATATTTCTCCATTTCTACCAGAAAAAAATTTGCCTTCCTCTGGCAGCAAAGATGATATAACCCCTCCCTTGTCTCCTGATGATCTGAAATACATTGAGGAGTTCAACAAAAACTGGGATTACAGTAGCACTAAGAATCATGGTGGGGCAACTGAGAAGCCTGCAGAGGGCTGGGCAGAAAGGACAGAAATTGGAAAAGCCGGGAATGATCCTGCTTCAGATCCATTCCAGGCATCCTCGTGGTACCTCACCACCAGTGTCACTATGACAACCAACACCATGACCAGCCCAGAGCACTGCCAGAAGCAGCCAACAAGGAGTCACAGTGTGACGGACAAAATGGGAGTGCGGGTGTTTCACAGCCCACCGGTGGTCCGTAGGTTCGATAACTCAGTGATAGCTGGCAGTGAAGGGAAAAGCCAGGCTGAGCCAGACTTCCTGTTTTCTGTGACCAAAGCTATGGGGAACGTTGCTGAGACAAAAGGTGCTTCCTCAGATATGTTTGGAAGGTGGTCTTGTGACCTGGCCAAACATCATAAAGATTTTCTGGAGAACGGTCTTCATCCCATTGAACGTCCTATTTGCACTACTGTGGGCTTTGCCTCACCCTTGCACAGCTTGGAGATGTCCAAGAACATGAGCGATGACATGAAGGAGGTCGCTTTCTCTGTCCGGAATGCAATACGCTCCAATTCCGCAGAGCCTCAGTTTAAGGACACCGCGTGCCAAACCAACGGCATGAGAACCACGGGGACACAGACCACCCAGACCATCAGCGTCGGCTTGCAGACGGAAACCCTGCGCAGTATCACCAGCAGTCCACACAAGTGTCTGACACCAAAGGGGGGGTCCACACCTGTCTCTTCACCATCCAGAAGCCTAAGAAGCAGGCAAGTGACCCCTGTCATTGAAAAGGTCCAGGCTAAGTTTGAACGCACATGCTGCTCCCCCAAATATGGCTCTCCAAAGCTGCAAAGAAAAGTCCTTCCCAAATCAGACCAGCCAAATAACCGGACTTTGCCTGGCACACCTCAGAAAGGATTCAGTGAGTCCGCTTGGGCTCGATCAACTACCACACGGGAGAGTCCTGTCCACACTACTATCAACGATGGCCTCTCCAGTTTGTTCAACATCATTGACCATAGCCCCATCTTTCATGAGACCTTCCAAAAATGCCCCAGATCTGGCAGCCGGTCCAGGTCAGCAGAACCCAGACCAGAACTGGGCACGTTGCAGGAGCCATGTACAAATGCCCGTGGCAGATCACCCAGTCCTCTCCGATTGGGGACAGAGACACAAAAGGAAGAGGGAACTGAGGTGACAAGTATTAGGCAGGACTTATCTGCACCTCCAGGGTACACACTTGCAGAAAATGCTGCCAGGATCTTGAATAAAAAACTTTTGGAGCATGCCTTAAAGGAAGAGAGAAGGCTACCTTCACACAGCCCAACAAATCTTAGCAATGACAACAGCACAGGAGAAATTGTCAAAGTAGATCCAGGGTCCATAGAGGTAATGAGTTTGCTTGTTTTTCCTCCTATAGCTAAATGCACTCTTCTTTGAACAAACGCATTATGAGGTCTCTTGCAGTCCTAGTGAGTATTTACAGTGAATATCCTAGTCCTGTCCTGGTACCACCAGTGATTTCCAGTCATGAAGCTATTGGATTAGTCACTGAAGAATGCATGAAGGAATTGAGTTTCTATCCTGGCAGCTTATCTGGCTTGAAAACATCAAAAGAGTTTTATCCTTTATGGGATAAAAATGGTTCTTCCCTGAATGACTGGGATAAGGGTTTCCTGTCACAAAACACACCACATGTTACAGATGCTCTAGGGACTCTAGGTTTGAGTACATTTTTATGCTGGATGGAAAGGTAGATTCTTTCTCCTACACAAGAATGGGTCTTAACAAGTTTGTGTGAAAAATAGCCTCTACAACACCCTGAAGCAAAACTTCAGGGCCTTCAGCATATCTTTTCTGAATGTATCTGATTAAGTTTGGCTCAGGTCCGTGAATGTGATTGAATGACATGATGTTTGGTACTGACTACTGCTGCCTCACAAAAATAACAAAAAGCAAAAAATACACATATAATCAACTAATCTAAACACATACTTATTTAGTGTTTAAAAACTACTTGATGATATTTTGTCATCAACAGTGTAAAAGTTATCATCTGTCTCAGTAAGTGTGCCCAGATGTTGGGGGTCAGTCTCAGGCGCAAGAGCAATCAACAAATAAAGGTGTAATGATGGATGAAAGCTTTCAGTTACCAGAATTTAAACCTCCTGTTTCTGGTGAACCTCTGAGAGCACTTGAGAGTGTTACTCTGAAGAAGCCTAGAAAAGCTGAACTATGCCCACCTCTCACGTGCATATGTTGCCTGTCTGGTACAGCCATGAAAAGGGGTGTGTACAACTGGTAGGTGACAGTTCCCAGGGCAGGGGCAGGCACTCCTCACCCTCTCTGCCCTGTGCTGCCCCTTTAGCATCCCGGTGTTGGGGTGAGCCCTGGCTCCAGGGAAGTAGTAGCTCCTTGACCCCTGCACACCCTGTGCATCCACCTTGCCTTCACTGGGCAGACTCTTACTACTCCTGCCTCAGATACCTCAAAAGGGAAGGTTCAAACCCCATGTTCTAACTCAACATTTGGTGTGAAGGATTTCTGGGCACCTGAGCACCAAAACCTTTGATCTGCAGTTTAATTGCCCCAGTAGGTGGTTCTCAATGTACAGTCAGTTCCTCTTTTGTAGGTACTGCTCAGAGGACCTGATCTTTTTGCCTAACAGACAATCCAAACCTAAGGATATATTCCCTCTGTGCAGTTTAAACAGATATAAGCGGGGATGTTTTTACATTAAAAAAAAAAAAAGAAACCACATGCACATTATAACTATTAGTGAGTGAGAGTGGTCTTTGTGCACAAACCTCAGACTGAATAGAAGTGGGAAGCAGCCTCATTTATTTCACTTTTTCCAGCTATCTCTGTATTTTGTCCTCAGTTTGAAATACTGGAAATACATGACGGGTCCTTATTAGGAAGTGTGTTGTACTCTTACAAGTTCAATTCAGCTTTGCCTTCAAGGCATCCCTGGAAACTCTTGATTTCCTCCTGTATCTTTTAACTGTCTCAGTAGATTTCAAATACAAGTAGATGGATGTCGTCCTGCATCATCTCAAATTGCTGTTGGCAAAATACAAGCCAGCGACAGTACCTAAGTTTGATGCACAGAGAGATTTGGGTCAATGTTATTTAGCAAGAACTCATTGACCATCAAACTTGCAGAAAATTGCTCATTTTTGTGAATTCTCAGTATGTTTTGCCTAATTTTTTGAGTTCTGAGTCTTAGAGCTATGACTTGTTTCTCCTTGCAACTCCTACACGGCTGTTATGACTGCAGTCTAGATGCACAGGTTTTGTTCTTTGGCTGCTCTTGGCATTTCTCAGGAATGTGGATTGAAAAGGAAACTGGTGGGCATTCACACAATGAGCTTGGTTTTTCCTAAGTGAGGTGGTGCTCTGGAAGATGTACTCAAGGGAAGCGTGGGTTCGCTACTGAAAAAAACACCCACAAAAAAGTTTAGACTCTGCAGGTGCCTTGGGTTATTTCTGGATTACCCTGACCACACAAATTACACTTTGTACAAATTCCACTTAGCACATTTTGTAGAAAGCCAGACACAGCTGTTCAGGGAATTATGATCTTGAAGGAGGCAGGTTTGTGCTTGGGGCAGTGCTGATACAACACTTCCACCCTCCTGTAGATCCCTGCTCTGCTACCCTCTCACCTGTTAATTTCTGGCCAAGTGCCCTTCTTACCACCAAACGCCTTCTGCTTTCTGCAGCCATGGCATACTAATGACTTTTAAACTTGCATGCAACGCCTGTTGGTGACTTTTCCTTAATTTGAGCTTCTGAGTTGTTTAGTTACATCATTTCCTTTTATATTCCTTCTGCAAAAATGAAACCTAGTCCATATATATAATTATCTATTTATGTGCATGTGTGTGTGCATGTGAGAGTATATGCATACAGAATAGCAATAACTTTGTATTTTCTAACTTGCCCAGAGCTGCTTACAAGGAAATTCATATCCACAAAGTGTGGCCTACTAGTGTCTTATCCTGATAATTCACTGAACTCCTATCTTACTTGCATATCATAGGATTTATACATTTTACTGTTAAAAACGCAGATTGGCATTACCTAACCAACCACATAAGAGCTTTACGAACATTTTGCTTCTATGACTAGCAAGGGTGTAGATCATGGAGGTTACACAACTGTCCTGGACTGGGAGTCAGACTCATTTCTGGAGACAGTGCTGTGAAAGGACTATCCACACAGACCCACAGATGAGAAGGCAGGTGCTGCATCCTCTGCTCTCCAGGGCAGAGCAATTGCCACAGGCTTGCCACCTTGAGCCATTCAGCACAGGTGGGGGAATGTTGAAAATCAGGGAACGCGTTGTCAGAACTAAAGGGCTTTTGGTTAAACTTGGGTCTCCCATCCAGCATCACTGTTGAAGAGAAACAAGGGAGAAAGGTGAGGCAAAGGGTTGTCACGAAACCTGAGCAACGTAAGTGTGAGCAACACAAAATAACTGTCATTTTCTTGCTTGTTAAAGATTTCCTAAGCAGAAACTCTCCCTTGAAATCAAACAAAGGGAAAAATCATTCCTCTTACAGTGATGTGGTTTTTCCCTAGCACTAATCAAGGTTGGCAAAGGATAACATATATCTTTCTCTGCTGAGTAGAAATGTTTGATTTGTTTATTGCTATGTCCACTTCTGAAACTGTGCTAGGATTGTAAAAGGTTGGTTTGTTTGCTTCCTTTCTTTCTAAATCTTTTTCTGCTAGCAGCTTATCTTTATTTTTGATTATTAGTTTCCCTGTGATAACACTGGTAACATGATCTGAATGAGTAGTAACACCTGGAGACTTCTTTCTTGCTGACATGAAATCTTCACTTTAAAAAAAAATAATCTATTAAAACAGTTCTTTCCAACCTACTTGCTTTCTTTTTCTTTTCTGTCTGTTCTGTCCAGAACCAAACTGTCTTATTAACTGCCCCCTGGGGACTCTAACCCTGCCTGCCTCACTGCTGTAAGTCCTTTCTACCTTGTTTCCAGAGCTTTCCGAAAGCAGTCATTCTTGAACATGTGGGTTAAGAGAGGGAAATAAATGGCCACAACTCCAGAGGTGTTGGCACGCACCTAACATCCCTGTGGGGTCCTTTCTATGTGACAGTCAGGAAGAGCTCAGGATAGGAGCTCACCTGCTGTGTCCTGCAGCAGCACAGGCTATGAAGAGATCACACTTTAGTCAAAATTTGTGCTGTTGGGGTTTTTTGCTAAGCTTTTAAAAATTGGCAAAATTTAAGACTGACACAAAGGTGCGCATACAAAGGTATGCAAAAACGTTGGGGAGGGATTCAGATTTATGACAAACATATTTTTTTCTTTTATTTTCCTTTGGTTTTTTTTTTTTTTTCGTTTTTTTTTTTTTTTTTTTTTTTACAAATGCACAGCACTGTGCAGGGCTTCTGGCTGCCCCAGAATGCCTTCCCTCCAGCTCTGGCTACAGCAGCAGGTGGAGAGGGCTGGGAAGGGGGCTTCAGCACCAGCCTGTGGTTAAAGGCTGAAGTCACCTTTGCTCATTAAGCAGTTCTGCACCCAGTTTTGTCCAGTGGCTGCTGCTGCCATGGTAGAGGGAAGACACTATGGAGACATAAGCTGTGACCATCCATTCTGCCTCAGGGAAAAGAGAAAACTGTTTTCTTTATTAATTAATATAGGCATAGCCATGGTGGCTGACAGCCTGTTATAGGAAATAGCTAGAAACTGAAGCTGAAATAATCTTTCCCATTTTCAGTGCCCAGGCTAAGAAGTGCTGCCTGTCCCCCCCGCCCCCGAGCAACTACCAAACTAAATTACCCATAGGTTATTTATTTTTTTAAAAAAACATTTCTAGCTATGAGAGCTACGTGTAGTAAGGGAGGAGGGGTTTTCACAAACCATTCTGTAGAGTTTCCTTGTCATGGCTGGATTTCCACTCTGCAGGTGGGGGGGACTGACTCAGCAGCCAGCACTTTATGAGATTACACTGCCAGTCACTTTTGGCCTTGGAGCAACATCCATCACCAGCACAGCCTTGTGTGGTGCTGGACATGTGTACATCGCAGATAAGATGAGCTTAACCCTGCCGTTTGGTAAAAGCTGATCAACATCTGCAGGCATGCTGGAGAGAGGCTTTTGAACTGAGAGGCAGCAGTGGAAATAAATGTTGTTATCGCAGTGCTAACTCTGATTTACTGCTCTGAAACTAGGATAAAGCAGCCAGGACTACAAAGATATCATTTTAAGCCTCCTTTCTGAAAGAGGCTAAGACAAAACCCTCAAAATCTCATAGCCTCAATTCACCATGTTGTGCTGCTCATGACTGTTCCTGCACAGATGGGTTTCTCTTAACAAATCTCAGTCTAGTGGCAGCTTTCACAGACCATATGTTGCCCTGGGCACAATGGGATAAGGTGAAGTAAGGACACACAGTCAATCTTTTTGTTAGCACCAATTCAGCCTTACTGCTGTTTTAGCAAGGGTTGTGAAATTCATGGTGCAGAGATGGGGCGGGGGGTGAGGAGGCAGAGAGGAGGGGGTGCAGGCTGAGGTGCTCTGTGAGTGCCGAGGGCAGCTGGTCACAGCTCTGTCTCAAGCACTGGTGTGCAGCTGTAGATCACCCCATTGGCTGCATGTTGCCCAAAGGCACCAAGGTTGACCCATCACTGAGGCTTCCCCGAGTCCAACAAAGCACTCTCTCCAAAACAGGTCTCACCAGCTCCATTTCTCATACCTCAGCTCTGTGTCTTCAAAATTGGTCTTTCTGTCCTATGACATTCATGTTTGGTCTTCCACTGCAATTGAGAGGTTCAACGTTGTGTCACTTTGTTTGTTCACTGTCAATCACATCATGTTACCTACTCCTATATTCCCCATCCTTAGTCACTGTTCTCCTTCTCCATGTGAAACAGTGTGATGAATCCTTGCCTCCTGGCTACCTTGGTATCCCTGTGCCTTACTGTGCCAGAGCTTTTCCTTTGCTTTGTATCATTTTGGGTCTCTCTCTTCATTTATCACCAGTTTGCATTCTGACTTTGGTTTTTATTGAACTCCCCTGTACTTTCCAGTGACTGCTGCTTAGTGTACACATTGCTAGAGGCTGGCAAACTGCTCTGATTTGCTTTTATAAATTGCAAAGTATGCAGTGAAATTCAGAAGTTTGGCTTTGGCCCTATGAGACAGACTTGCTTCCACAGTCTCTCATCTTGATGTAGGGAGCATTCAGAGCGAGGCAGGAAGCCCAGCTGTACTTTGAGCAAAGTCCATGAATATTAGAGGCATTACCAACATAGTTCCAGGGTGAAAAATCACAACTGCAGATTGTTTCTAATTGCAAAGGCAAGCTAACCAAGCCAGAACAGTGGAGACTTGGTCAAGGAATAAAATTTCCATTTCTGTGAATGTTGCCTTTAACACACAGTACCTCTGAATCCTGTAATTCAGGCTTCAGTAACTGGCAGTTAGAAGTGGTGTTCCAGAAAATGAAATGTGTAAGTAAGCCTCATCTTTAACCCAGCTGGAGATCATAACTACCCCTGTAGTCATTATTCTGTGCTAAGAAGTCTCCTGCATGTCAGTCTGAATTCTGAAGTGAAAAAAAGGAGGCAGTGGTTGATTTTTCACCCCTCTTGCAAATGCCAAACCTGGCCTTTTTATGCCAGGTGAGCACTTAGAGTAACGTGTTGAATAGTGGATTTTCCTGAATTATTATGCAAATGTACTTTTTCAGCTCTTCTCTTTCTAGCACGAGGAGAAATAGCAAATGGAAGTTTGTCAGCTACTCCAACTCATCCCTCTTTCTTTCATTGTTTCTTTACCTGTTCCATAAATCATGGACACACATGCAGATACCTGGAGCCCACACACAGCCAGATGTTCGCTGCTTGCTTTTGTCCCACGCCACGACACACGCTTAGCTTCAGTTTGACAGTTTTGTTTCTTAATTCTTCGCGCATCCCGATGGTCTCTAATGCAAGTCACTAACCACTGTTTTGCTCTCTTGGCTGCCAAGGAACTGCCTTGTTCTGCACTAGCCCCGTCCCTCCAACCCTGCTTCTCCCGGCCAGAGAGACCAGCGAACCGGCGCCCACCGTCACGATGGGCCTCACATTCCCCTACTGCCTCACAGTCGCAGTCCACCGGAGATCTGACTTCCTCAGAGGAGTGCGGAAGCAAGGAGCTGCTGGCAGAGACCCCCAGCCAGGGAGGCGAGCTGGCCTGACTCCATACGGGAACAGGGTGGGCCACCACTCGCCTCCACCAGGTCGCCCGCCAGCCGTCTCTGCCGCGAAGGAGGGAGGTCCGCTTGGAGAGGTCAAAGAATGTTCTCAGACACAGCTGCTGAATGTCCGACCTGGGAAACAGAGGTGTTTCTAGAATGAAACAGTTAATGTGCCTGTAATAACTTAATTTTTTTCATAGCTGAGAAAACTATTTTTGTCTCCATCTTTTCTACATACAGTATATTAACGAAAACAAAAAAAAGGGTTAAAATTATATAAAGTAAGATTTAAAATAAAATGTAAATTAAGTTTTAAGGGAATTTGAATACGTGCTCGCGCTCTCTCCAAATACTGACTGCCTTTTGGTTATATTTGCACTGTTATGTTTTCAGTTTTGGTTTGGGGTATTTTGGGTTCGTTTTTTTTTAATTTCATGTAAAACTAGGGTCTTAAGTTAATTTTATTCTATTTTAATGTCAGTGTTATTGGTTTTTAAAGGTAAGGTTCTTAAAGATTGCTTCAACTGTCTGAAGCATTTTAAGTAGTGAAGAAAGCCATTAAGCTCGTTCACTAGACTTGTAATTAATTGAGATGGAGGGGAATACAGGTAAACACAAGTAAATGTGTAAAAAAAGAGAAAAGAATGCCTCAGAAAGTCTTACAGAGTTAGCTGTAAAATACACCTACAATACTTGACTTGCATGCCTCTGGGTCCTCGCACTTTAGTGCATGTACATACTGCTACTGTACCATCACATAAATGTGAGTCAAACTGTTTCACTGTAATATTGTTGTGAATTTACCTGTACTGTACTTTTATTGCTGGTATTCTTGCATTTACTATACAAAAAAGAGTTTTTAAATTATTGTTAGCAGTTCAACTGGCTATGTACAGCGTTTACTGAGAACTTCCTTCGTTTTGGAAAAATCATGGAATCTCTGGGCATACTAAATTGTAACTGGTCTTGTTTAAGAGTCTGTTGGAGACCATGTGAAGTGGAAATAAAACCCTCAGTATTTACAAGCTGCTCGAGTGCTTCATAATGTTTTTTTTATGATGGTACTTCCCAGGTTCATTTAACTGGGGGAATTAAAAGCCCCTGAACTCCTCCTTTATTCATAAAGGAAGAAAAAAGCTTCCTTATATGAAATAAATCACGGCAAAACCAAATATTATGCTGTGCTCCGTGGACTCCTGTGAACACTGGACCAGACTGTGGGAAGGTTTCTAAATTCCCTCCCTGAACGCCACAAAACCTCTACTCACACAGATAGTAGGACCCATCTTCTCAGTTTCTCTGAGGCCCTATGGTTTGTTGTATTCTCACTCATGGGAGTGAAAACCAGCCAGCTAAACAGAACACCAGAAATATGACCTGTCCAGTATTAATCCAAGCTTATGTACCATCTGCGTTACACACAGAGACCAATAAAACCAGAGCTTTTGTAAAAATGAAGGCTAACAATGAGAAGTAAATGCAGCCAAGAATTCACACTTCTGAGAGGTGGAAACCTCTCAAGCTACTTTGCCTGAGACCATCTGTTTGGCCACATGATTTCTCTGGAGCCCCAGACCTGCTCTGACTAATTATCCCATTGCTGAACTGGCTCATTCCTGTTCTGTTTCCTTTGCTGAGGTTTTCTGAGGCTCATTTGTTGAAGAACACTATCTGGGCTCCTGAGAAGCCTTCCTGGTTTGCTCTGTCAAGAAATAAGCCCTTCACATCCCGTCCTGTTGTGTCACAGCCGGCTTTCTAGGAAGTTTAATTCAGCTGTTGGATAAGAACCAACTCCCTATCTCCCAAATAGCAGACAATTGAGGTCTGATTTCTCCCATACCAGGTAGGGCTGTGGCTATTGACCTGGCATCAAAATGTCCACCTGTGGATCATCATTACAAAAAAAGCCACTCACCAAGATGGGCTGTACTGTACAGCACTGTTCACTAATGGCTCTCTGGTGCCACAGCCAGAACAAGGGGTGTCCAGTGCCAGTCCTGAGCAGCAACAACCATGTTAGTGATAACTGCCTTCCTAACTGTCTCAAAGCCTCACTGCTAGCCTTTTTTGGGAGTTAAGGATAATCCCCAAGTCTGAATGCCTAAAATTGTCCATGGTGGCCACGCTGCTTGCTTGAAAATCTTCCTCCTGCAGAACATTGCTGAATTGTTGCACTAATTTCAGTTTGGGAGTGGAAGGAGGAGCACATGCAAGAAGTGTTTTGAAGGTTAACTGCAAGAGTCACAATGGTTATTGGAGAAGACTAAGCCACAACAGAAAACGCCTTGCTTGTTCTCAAAAATTACCAGTAGTAGCTTTGCAGGGATAAGGGGGAGGTTGTTGCTTCCTTAAAAGCTATTTCTCCTTGATGAAGTAATTTGAATTTGCAAATGAGCGAGCAATGTTGACAACCAGAAAGTGCAGATCATGTTCTGTTTCTTGTGACAGATGTAATTTTTTTTAATGATGCACCAGAAAATTCAGGGCACTAATCTGTTACTTTGATATTAGGAGATGGTATTTGCCTTTCAAGTCAAGGATACTCCAGTTTGCAGAAATAGCTGCTGGCCATCCTGAAGATCTGTGAGGATAAGCAGCTGCCTGTGTCTTGACCAGTAAAGTGCTTCTGAAACAGCAGGGACCACTGTAACAAAAGCGAAAGAAATAACAAGAAGGACAAGGTTAAGCACATACAGAGATTCTGTGGGCAATCTTAAAAAGAATGACATTAATTAAATATAATCTTTCTAGTCTAATTAGTGAATACAGTGACATCGAGAAATACCCCATGTTTCTAATGGCTCTTTGGAAACAGCAGGGCTTTTCTCTTCCAGTACAGCTGCTGGTGGGTTTGGGACATTCCTACCCACCCTCATATTATTTCATCATGCTCCATAATTTCTTACATAAATCATAAAACAAGTGACAACTCTCTAGTCCATCTGAAGTCCTTTTAAAATCTTCTGAGAGAAAACGAAAAGCCTTTCTAGAAAGTCTGCAGCTCAGTGTCTGTGGGGTATCCGAATTACTGCCTCATGAATAATCAGGGCAGGAGAAGCTTCACAGATTATCACACAAGTAAATGTAAGGGGATGTGAATACATCTGACATGGCTTTGTTTGGTAAGGCTGAAATAGCTGGATTTCACCCAGGGGTGTACGGTGCCAGAGACGATGGCCTTGGGATAATGCCTGCTCCTGCAATACAGAGGGGATCAGGAGCAGGACTGTGACCTGTGGCATCCCTCCAAGTCCAGACAGCTTTTGAGGTAGCTGCAGCATCCCAGGGTGATAGGGTATCCCTCGTGTCAGAACGCTGATGTGTCCATGTGGGCACCATGAGGAGGAAAAGCTATCCCCTTCTCTCACTTTACTTCCTGCCTCTGCACTGTCATCTGCCCAGGGCATGCTGCCCTTCCCTTTACACACCAGGGAGACCTGGATATATACCAGTGGTAATGGTGCATGGCCTCTTAAGTCACCAACCCAAGCTCACAAGGAAATACCCAAAATAGGACAATGTGGCAACACCACACCTGTGTTGTGCCTCAATACCTGGAAAACAATCAGGATTGGACCATCCTTCCCCATTACCCTTTTCCCTTCACATCCTCCTCTGCACAAAGGAAATCTCCATGACCATACAGTACCCCAAGGCATGCACTTTCTCCTGATCCCTTCCATTCCTGAGTATCTGAACCACCAAGCTCCTCCATGGCCTCTTTGGAGGTATCCCATTTCTTGTTCACTCCCTGTTCCCCAGTTTTGACTTCTTTTTATGTTAATCATTGCAACCTGCTGGAGTATTATTAAGCTTCTGAGTACATATAATTTTCATACAAAATGACAGCTAATGTCTTCAGTCTCCACACAGCCTAGCCTGCTTTGCAGAGAGGCTTAATAGCTTTGAACAAAGTCTGCTTCCCTTCCCTGTTATCATCCTCTTATCCATCATGCAGGCGTATGCGACATTCTGCCTTCAGGTTTGGGTGAGAGATGTTACTGCCTTGCTATAGATATCCCTAGAATAAAAGATTGACATCTGTTGGTAAAAAACACTTTTTATTCCCCATCAGAGCAGATATAGGACTTCTCTCATTATTCAATCTTTTTTGGTGTACACTTTCTGGAGGCCAGTCTTGTCATCCTCTGAAAAAAAATACATGAGAAATCCTGAGAGCACTTGGTGATTTGGGCAGGATTTTACCAATGAGGGAGGGATCAAGGGGCTACTCAGCAAAGTCAGTGCAGACTCTCATCCTGAAACTGGCCTGAAGAAAGGTGATGCTCCATATGGAGCAACTGTTTGGAGGCAAAGCTGGGGCTGGGGCTGCACAGGCCCAAAGTAGCTCCTCACAAGTTCCTGGTTTGACAGGTAGCACTTACAGGTTAGAGCTGCAGGAGGTCAAAGGATGGGTGGCAGAATGTTCCCTTTCTGGGGACAGGGTGGTGGACTGAGATCTAGAGAGAGAAGGTCATAGAAAAAGAAAAAATCAGTGTACTTGCCAGCTGCAAGTAGATGGATCTCTGAATGAGGAGAAGAAAGAAGGTGGTTTGGATATTGAGTTTTATACATCCCTTGATGGCAACAAGCCTGGCTGAGCAATGTAAGCAGATACTGCACCAAAAGGGAGGAGTGCTGTTAGGCTGTGAAATGTGAATCCTATTAAATGCCAACAACAGCAAATAGCAAATTTTGTTTTGTCCTTTTAAATCCCTACGATGTTTGTTTGGGGTTTGGGGTTTTTTTATACACCATAATTGGATTTTTTAATTTCTACAGTAAGACTTCAGAATATGTTTACACACAAAAATATCATGGACTCAGGTACTCTCCTAATCTTCCTCCTGCTCCTCTCTCCCGCTGTGATCCCTCTGGATTAGTCTGCAGAGGAGAGAGCTGAGTGCAAATGGATAGGCTCATCCCACAGGCTTTGCTCAGCAGGCACCTGTTTCTCACTGAGTTGGTTGGAACCAACCTGGCTCAAAAATATTAAACCCTGCCGTAATGGAATAGGGCATCATTCTGGGGTGTTGAAAAAGTTCCCACTTTTACATAGGAGAGGAGTAGTCCATGCATTTTAGCTATTAAGAATCGCAGTGTTAAGTGCTTAGCGATTTGGAACATAAATCTCATTGACTTTCTGCTCAGGGAGGAGATTTAAGTGACTAAAGACATTTGGGGAACTTTTACCACAAATCTCTGACTACGGCTTCAGCGTGTTTGTCTTTAACATGCAGCTTCAATTCCTGATGTTGTCTGAGAGAAGACATGTATTGTGTTGTTCCTCACTGGATTTTCTGCACATTGCATTTGCAGAACTGAAAAAAAATCCACTTTGCATATGTGAATGAGAGGAAGAACAATAAAGGCCATGATTTTGTCACAGCTATTTCCATGACAAAAGCAAAGACTTTTGAGAGGGAGTTTTCTTACTACAATGTCACTGTGGTTTGTCATGGAAATCACATCTCAAACAAAAAACAAAGCCCTGGCTTCACAAATTATCTGTGTTCCCATCAGTCTGTGATGCTTCTGACAACACCACTGTTTCACTATGTACACATAAAAATGTAAGTTAAAGACGTTGCACAGGCATCTTAGATGTATCACAAGTATGTTCTGATGTGTACTCCTATTAAGCAAAATAATTTTTTGTTGTTGTTTCAAATAAATAATAGGATCATGAAATAGTTGGAAGGAAACAGCAATAAGAAGTTGAGAAAGACAGAGCCCCTGGAAACCAACACCCTGAACTGTGTTTGGTAAACAATGAGTCTCATTCTGGTTTCCTGGGGAGCAGCCCCAGACCTGTGCTTTGGCTTTAGCAATCTTTGAGTGGTGTCACTTTCATGGGAGGACACATGAAGTGACAGACCTTGTCTGTCTATAACACTGGCAGCATCTCTAAGCAACAGTTCACGTTTGAGTGACAGGGAAACTGGAGCTGATGAGCTGCACTGTGCTGTGCTTTTCCCAAAAAGCCCCGGAGTCTTCAGCAGGACAGACTGACTAGCCAAGCCATAAGTGATGAAGAACACAGTGACACACAGTGGAGGAGACATGGTGGGACACTATTCCCTGAATTATGTAAACTTTTTCATATCAAGAACAGGAGCAAAATTATTCAGAAACTGCAGCTGTATGTCATAACACCTCCTGAGGTATGTGGGTTACTTTTACTCAGCAAATAATTAGTGCACTTTCCTGGCACATTGCTAAATAATTTAAAAGAAACCCCACTTAGAATTTCCCCTCTTAGAAAAGTCTGCCTGAACTCTTGATCAGCAGGTCTGGTTTAGGTGACCAGCAGCCCCGCTGACCAACATCAATCCTTGGTGAAGAACTGGGAGAACTTCCAGTCACTATGGACCCTGTCCCACAAGCACCACTTAGCCCCTACTAGCTCCCAGAACCAGAAGTGGTTTATTTAGCCAGTCCCACTTACCAGGGTTTCTGGTTTCTCTGACAGAAGTTAGTTACCCTGAAATCATCCCAGTGCAAGCACAGAATATTCTTCTGGTGCTGGTTCTTCAGGTTAGGCACAGGCAACTCAAAACTCAAATGGAGCCAGGATGAGGAATGGAGTGAGGAACTAGACCACTGTTACCTGAGGCCACTCCTGACCTGAATGGAAAAAAAAACCACACCACCCTACACCAAAATTAAATTATCATTTGAGCTACTTAGCAAGTTAACTACATTCACTGTGACCTACATACCAGAAAGCTTTGGATATGTGGAAATGCTTCTTTTTGTGGGAGTCAGGTCACTCAGTAAAATCTAGTTTAAAAATACACACACACTCTTCTGAAGCTTCCATCAATCTTATAGCAGAAACAGCCAATCTGAAGAAGCAGTAGGACATTTTTAAACCTTGACATCTATTAGGTCAGGCCTGCAATGGTTTTAGTCTCTTATCAGGGTAGCAGACAACTCTGACAGATGAACTGATTAGGCTTGGTGCAGACACAGTAATTACAGCCTAGAAACAATCATTTAAACAGAAAATAATGTATTACATGCAGAAGGTTCATTGCCAGCTGCCTAGAGGCAGCACCTCCACAGCTACTGTGCAGAAATAAAACACATCAGGAAGTACATTGGGCATTAAATCTTTCTAAAAGTACATCAGCTAAAGACAAACCACTTATAAACAGCTGATGTAGTCACAGAAGATAACACAAATAAATGTATATATCAGAAACAGTCTCCTAAAGGAAGATGGACAAAGAAGCATTGATCTGTCTGTCCATCTCTCTCTCTCTTTTTAAAACAGAAAGCCTCTTTTATCTTTTTACATCTAGCAATGCATATGTCCATGTACAGGGGTAACACCAGACCCCCAATAATAGACACTTTGCATGGTCTATAAAGTGGCCTTTTCCACAACAGGGTGGAGGAGATGTTCTTTAGACCAAATTAACTTTCCCAACCCTCTTAGTATTGTCTTTTATCCCATACAAGCATCACACAGCTTTTAACCACAGACTGCTGCAAACCTGGTCTTTGGAAATAGAGTCACCACATAGTATTTGCTCTGCTTTTTTTAAACAGTGTTTGTGTGTAAAAGGTCAGCTCAGATTAAGAAGAGAAATACGATACAGACCTTTAAAGATAAGTTAAATGGACAGTGAAAATTGGCCCTTAATCTACTTAGGAAATCTTTGTGATTAAAGTCTAGCATTTTTTTCTGTGCTAATTAGGGACTAGGCAAGATGGTGACTGTAGAAATGTCGGGGGAATAGCATATAAGCCATGGCCGGTGGTGTTGTTGTCTCTTTTTTTCTAAATCATTTACTCTGTTAAATTTTGGGCTCTTTTCTGTACCAGTGTGATCAGGTGAAGCATACAGACACAATCAAAAGAATCATACGTAGGCTTTCAACCTCCATCACGGTGAGTTCCCTTTTTCCAGCAGGCCTCTGACTGTGCTACCACGTAAGCAAACCTCCTTTTGATGCATGTTTTATGCAAACAAGCCTTTGCTTTAGGGAGCAGCAGGCCACAAGCTGGCACATACATCAAACAGCATGCAAATCCTTCTCCACCAAAGACACGGTTTATAGCGTGCCATCAGATTGCAAAAATGTAAAACATCTGACAGATTCTGTAGAGCTATGGCACGATGGCCCTTTAGAATAGGCAGGCATTGCTTTCACAGAGCAGATGTTTTGCAAAGCCTTCTCTGGAACACCTATGCCCTCAGCTGTATATTCAAAAGCCATAAGAAACAGCAATTAATCCTCCCAATTCTTTGCAGATTAGAAAGCAGAGGGAATGGCCACAGATCTCAGTTTAAACCAAATTAACTGGAGCTTAGGTTCTTGACTGATTTTCTGGCAATTGGTTTCAGCAGAAAGTTAAAAATAATATTAAGAAGGCACTAGTGTTCATTGGGAGGTTTTGAAAAGTTCAAGGGCCACCTGATTGCAACAACTGAATTGCATGGGAAGGTATCACTTGAGGTAGAGATGCCCTCAGTTAACGCAGTGTTTTCCAAATGAGAAATGGGAATGGAACACTATGTCCCAAATGAAATCAAAGAGGTTTTGTGTGCTCATCCCCTCTGAAAATGTGGTTATTAGAAACAGACACCTGAAAATAATTTTCTCTCTTCTACTCAGTCCTGCCACTGTTACAGCTTCAGTATTTGAACGCTGCCATGTTGTGGTTTAATAAGCAGGATGACTAACATCTGTCTCATAATGTATTTGCTCGTCCTCTCCCTTGGGAAAGACCCATGTGCAGCGGAGACTGTTTCTATTATGCATACACACCAAAAAATACGTAATTACACTAGCACACACACGTCCGTGTGAGTTTGCCAGAGAGGGTAAGATGAAAGCAAATGTGGTTCATACCTCGGGCAAGGAGTGCTGGGGTTCCATCTGCAAGAACGGGGAGGCTGGGGCTTAGGGGAGCCCCCAGGAAGTGCTGCCTCGATACATCTCACCCTTCTCCTGGATACACCACAGCTGGGAAGGTGTTCATTGTCTTTAGCACCGTAAACAACCAGACACTCCTGGTGACCAGTGTGACTGAGTGGTTACAGAAAATTTGGAGGCTTTACATGAGTTTAGCTGCTACCTACAGTACCTGGTAACGTGGACCCAAAGAATTTTGACCAGTTACCATATACCAGGATTTCTTACCACTTTTGCAGATTTTTCTCTGTATTAGAGCATTTTACTGGGAACGTGCTTTTATATTGGTGTCTGTTGTGCTGGAGTGACCTGGAGAAGAAGCCATTTTCTTAGTACAGAAAGAAATCATGGTACTAATTAAATTCAAGCAAGTAGAGGCAGGAGAAAGGAATTTCTTTGTCTCTCTGTTTTTGGCAGTGAGAAAAACATATTTACAGGGAGTTTTTTGGAACTTGGCCACTTTAAACAGGGAATATCCATAGCCATTCAGGAAATACAATAATGCAACAGCGGTGCTGTGCAAGAAATGATCAGCTTCCAGTTCATGCAGGCTGGATGCCCTTTAGTTGGCTGTGTCCCATGACTGAAGACAGCAATGCTCTTGCCCATTTTTCTAGAGGTGTGTGCTCTCTGTGAAGATGAATTTGTATTTTTTTTTTAACTTGGATGGAAAACCCAGCAGTGGAAAGGTCACTGATATGGAGAGCTCAGCAGGTCTGAGCAGGAGGGGTCAGGCAGCATCACAGCGAAAATAAGTGATAGCAGACATAAGAAACTCCAACTGCTCATCCACATTCCAGGGGCCAAGGTGAAGCACCTAGCAGGACTGTGTCTGACTGTCAGCCTATTTTCTATGTACCTATCTGAATTTTGATACTGGCTTCTATATGAGCTCAGACAACACTTACACAACCATTTGCTTCTTGGGAACATACGGAAGTTTGCTTGCTCTCCTGTGATGGTTGCTGTTCTGCCAGCTGAGAAACTGAGGCGTTTAGATGTTAAATAATTTATTTAAGGAGGTGCAGTAGAGCTTGGAAAACAACCAGTTCCTGTTCCTTACCAGGCTGCATTGAGTATACACAGGCTGCCTTTCCAGTGGATCAATGGCAAGATTTAATAAAAGTTTTCAGATCCTGTGGGTTTTTCCATGAAGCAGGAAGGGGCCATCAGGCTAGATAAGGTGAGCCTGCAGGAGCAGAGAATTCTCTGGCATTAAGGAGCTGGTGTCTTAGCATTGCCAAACATTTTAGTTGGTAATTTCCTTAAGGAAGTTACTGAGCCAGATCTCATACTGCCTTAAGCTTCACCAGTGATAGCAGACAAATTATTGCAGCCGCAGGCATGACCTCCAGCCATTGTAGACCTGGACTAGATTCCTCTAGGCTGCACCATCCCAGTCAAGGCAAAACTGTCTGGAGACCAGCTCTGGGTGCTGCTGGGCTCCCTCCATGAAGAGAGCAGCTCCAGCTGCAAGGACCCTGGCCATGGGCTTTCCACTGCTGCTTGAGCTCCCCAGAGGCAGAGAGAACCAGGCTGCTGTGCTGCATGGTTGGTACACAAGGGAGAGTGAAGCAGGATAAGCAGGGCAGCTGGAGTGGTATCCACAGATCTGCCTCCATTTATGTTTCCTGCTTTTCCCAAAAAGGACAGCACAAAACAGCAGCATCACAAATACCACATATTAGCTGTTTTCCTAGCACTCAGAGTGTGACATATGCATGTGCCTTAACTACGATCATGGAAAATACCTTTCAGTTCAAGCCAGCATCTTTGAGGATTTCCTGGGAGTTGCAGGTGGCACTCTGCCATATAGAGGGATTTAAACACAAATAAGAACTGGTCTCAGTGGTGAATGAGGAGCATGGATCCTCACAAAATATGTTGCTTGCAGGCATGTCACAGACTGGCAGTGACATCAGTCTCAAAGGTG
The DNA here is from genome assembly GCF_041296385.1 of Aphelocoma coerulescens. NCBI lineage: Eukaryota > Metazoa > Chordata > Aves > Passeriformes > Corvidae > Aphelocoma > Aphelocoma coerulescens. Next base: position 115,128,857 of record NC_091015.1, on the reverse strand, counting down.
GTGCTGGCCTCCTGCCACCACTCAGCACATTTAAAGGCCAACTTGGCAAGAAGAAGGACATTGTGGGCAGCTGTTTGTGCAGCAAGTATGGTGCTGCAGATTGGGAAAATGAAATCTAGTATCACATTGAACCATTTCTTTATGCTTCCTGCACTGAGAGTGGGACTAGACCCAAGTTTAAAGCAAAAAGAAGGAACAAAAGGAAAAGGTCCAGCTTTATTTAATGTCACTTTTAACCCTGTGAATAGCACCAGGTTTTCATCTGTACCTGCTTGCCTGTGCCCAGAAGCTTTGCTTATATTCTTTTGTGGTGGGAACCAGCATAGCAAAGCAACTGGGACAGGCTTTTATTGTGCTGCTGAAAGAGCCCTCAGTACCTGCAGAGCCCTCCTTCTTCCCAGCCCTGTCCTTAGCACATCAGGGCCTGGCATGTAAAAGGAGGATTCATGTAGTGCCTGTTGTCTGCTGAGTGAAACCACTCCAGCATTGACTCTCTGGACACCAGATTCTGCTAAAGGAAAATGTGGTAAAACAGTTCTTGGAAATCCAATGCTGTTCTTGGGAATGAGGAAAGTTTGCTGTGAGCAGTATCAAAGCATCAAATGATTCCTTCACAGAGTCTCAATAAGGTCTGGGCACAATTTTAATTTTAAAAGACAAAGCTTTCTAAATAATCCTGGTATGTTTATGGCCAGGCAGCTATGACATTGCACCCTTATTCTCCTTTAGCATTAGCAAGAGGGGCCTATTTTTTTAGATTTTGAGGAGGGCAGAAAGATCGTGGGTCTAGAGCACTGTTCATCACTGTACATAATTTTGCCCTGGTTATTAATAACTGAATTTTCCCCAGTCCTCTCAAATATCACTGTCATGTTTCTTCACAATTCTTCATTGAAGTCTTAAACATTCAAATTATAGATAGAAACCAAGCAGACACGGAATATTACAGATTGCATCTTCCTCTCCTTGTGTGATTCAGTAACTTTGGCTAATTACTCTGCTTGGGCTCTAGAAATATCAGTAATTCTGTAATTTCTTCACAGAACTCCGCTTCCCATTTTTTTCCTTGATCTTGGGCCCTGATTCTCCATTCCCCGACTACATAAAGCACCCAAGGGATTTAGCAAGGAAGAGGATATGGGATCAGGCCCTGGCAGTGTGCAGAATATAAAGAAATTGGCTCCCGCTGGGGCCCCAGCTGGCAGCATTTATGGCTCTGTGGCTTTTGCAGCAAACTGATCCCTGTGCCAGAGCCCAGAAACAGAACCCACTCCCTGCTCCTGCTGAGCAGCAGTGTAAGGGCAGGACACAAAGCTGCTCGGGCCTGAAGGAGGGCATTTCACAGTGCCTTTGAGATTGGCATCCAAACTACTCATCAAAGGTGTCGTGCTCCATTTTACATTACATTTGAAAAGAAGAAAAGCTACATAAGCTCTGCTAAGTGTCCAGGTAAAAAACAAACTGAACCATCCTATGTGTGGGTGCATCTGAAGCCTGTAGCTTAACTGGCATAACTCGATGAAGATGGACAACACAGGGATTACAGTGATGAAGAACTAACTGTCTTCACAGGCTGTGCAGACAGCTGATGAAGCTAAGATCTTTGCAGATACCTTCACTGGCACCTGTTCTTTCTCCCAGAGACCATCCTCTGTCCCTCCACAGGTGCTTCCATCTCTCACATCCTACCAGAAGATCAATGACTCTCATGCTAAGCGGTTTCTTACTCACAGTCAAAGTTTCAGTTGCTGCTCCATCTCATTCTTTACCAGAACACAAATGTTTTTGATCCAGACCAAGACCCTGGCTCATGCCAGACATTTTTATTGATTTTAAAACTTTGGCCAAAAAGTATATTGCAAGGCTTGATCGTCCTGGCAACTTCTGAAGACATTTACATCTATGTAAAATAGCCCATGGATGAAATTCTTTGCAGAAATTACTCTGCTAGTTGCACTGAAAATCACCAAAGTGACTCAGGCAGAAAGTCCAACCCAGATACTTTGACTCAGTGCCATTTCTGTGCTCCCTGTGCATAGGAAAGTGAAGGTACAGAGACCAGAGCACTTCCAGCCACGTCTGCAGGAGCCCCCTTACAGACAGAAAGCAGAGGTTGCCCAAGGATCTCTTTTCTTCCACTCTGTTTTGCAAATGTACCCAGAGATACAATTCTTCCCCTGATTTTCATACTTAAAATGTTGGATTTTGCTGAGAGGTATTTCAGAGTCAGAATCAACTTTTCTGACTTGTAAGGCTTCTTGTTCCTGTCTCCTACACTGTTCAATGTGGAACAGCCTTGCAGTATGCCAGTCATGTTGTACTACAGCTAGCAATGAAAATGAAGATAATGATAAGGATATATGATAATACACTGTGACAGCAACAGTTTTTCTGTGGTTGGGCCATTAGAACAATAAATATTTGCTGCCTTGGGGATGGAAGGTACTCTGTCAGGGAAACAAATTTTCCCCCTTTTTATCCTAAGTAGGGTAATGAATTTTAACTTCCACTGGAAAAAAAAATAGTTCAAACTATTCTTGCCACCAAGGAAAATTGAGAAAATGCTTTGAAGAGCAGTATCTGTTCTAAACCTCTTTAACAGTGGTAAATAGCAATCCTGGTTTTGCAACCAGCTTTTCCAAGTAAGGGTTTTCATGGCACTCACTCATACTGATCCACAGCACTGTGGTTTCAAGAGAACTAGACAGAATTAGAGGGGAAAATACTGTTAAAACCAAAAATGCTTCAATTTTAGCTAATACTAGCTAAGAGTCAATACATTATCAGATTTCTGCTGTAAAAGAAGGGATTTTTTAAATATTAAGATGTCACAGAGGCTCCATGAGCTGAGAATATCAAACCCATAAATTACCATCATATCAAAAATAATGCATCTAGCTATCATAGGAGCTTTCCCCTGTGTACCAGAGAGAGGAGAGTGCTTAGACCCATGGGGGTTAATGTCTGGGAAAGCATTCAAATTACAGAATCCACAAATGACTGGCAGCCCCCATTAAATTTGTTGCCTTGAATCAACTGGGAGTGGTGTAGGGGATCCCACAAGGGGTATTATCCTGTTTGGCCTTAAGCCACTCACTGAAAAATATGCATATTGGAGGTGAAATTGAATTGCATAGATTTGTTCTCTAAATATTCACCATATGCTCTCATAAAAGCAAGTGCCAGCCCCATCTATAAAATAAATTGTGTATTGTCTAGCTGGTTTTTTTAGGCTTTGCTTCAAATCCTTAGTAACAACATGACATCTGTAAACATTCAAGTCATATACAACATGCTAAATTAGTTTATTCCAAATTTTTAGAAAGGGAGGCTTGACAGCCTGAATGTTTGTTTACCCATGGATCGCTCTGCTTTATGTAATTAGTCATTCTCCAGTCCCTCAGCAGTTCTAACATATCTCTTTCAATCCTAAAACAATTTGTGCTCTGTCAACTATTGTGGAAAAGGTAAGTACCACCCCAGAAGGGACCTCATCTCAGTCATCATTAATAAACTTGTAATACAGAAAAGTAACACAACCCATTCTCTAGTTAATAACATCTTGTGTGGTCTGAGAATTACAGCTGTACAGAATATATGTTCAACAGTTATCTAGTAAAATAATAGGAATGTTTTAGTAGCTCCAGATGGCCTGTGCAGCAACAGAAGAAAACAACTGTAATGACCTTGACACTTTGACTATACAAAGCTAAAAGATGCCTTAGGGCCCCTAGGTGAGACACATCAAAGAAGCCAGGAAGAATTTCTGCTGTGAGTAGGCTTGGATTATGTTCAACACCAACTTCACTTGTAACCTGTTTTCCAGGTCCTGTTAAATGAAGTTTGGATTTTCACAGGAAGCTTGGTGTGAGGGGAGAGATGAATGAGAAAGAAGTTTACCGCCTTCCTGAAGAAGCCACCTGAGTGCTTCCAGGTGAGTATGTCCAGGAAGAATTGTGGAATCAGCATCCCAGGACAGAAACAAGGATGAGAGATGCTGGACAGAAGAGAAGCATGAGAATTTTGGCTGCCAGGTAAGAGGTATTCATGTGAACAAGCAGGCAACCCAACTGTTCTTGCAACAGCTGGTGGACACACCTTACAGCTCTGTGCAAGACCCCAAAATGCCAAAACTTTCCTTTCTGAAGCACTGCTCAAAGGCATCTGGAAAGACTGAATCCAAAGACACTGAATCCAAAATATTGGCTCTGATGGAAATGAAAGGCAAATTTGTCTGTTAGATGTCCAGCTACTGGGCATGACATCTGCAGTCTCCGACCAAAGAAGGCTGGTGCTCTCTGAAAAGTCCTCACTGGACCCTGGGGATGGCTTCTTAAAAGGTTTAAGACGTTGTGGGTAAAGCATGGAAAAGAACCATGGTGGGGGGCAAGAAGCACTATTCCTTCCCTACCACCTCCTGCCTCAAGCATGAGAAACAAAGACTAAGACCTCCCAAATCCCTCTGCATGAGCTCAGTGCAGGGATGCTTCCATACTTTTGTTTACAGTACTTGTAACCAATCTCTCAGCCAAGTTTATTTCTCAGATCAAACACCTGGTATCAATATGTTGTACCTTGAGCTTGGCAATTTTTGCTGTTGTGATGCTGGACTTTGGGTATTCCATGACTTCAGGCACTGTTCATGGGATGTGTTTCTCCTCCAAGACCAAATAGGGGCTCAGAAGCAAAGTTCTTTTTAAACAAAGCAGGGGTTTTTATCCCCTAGAGAGACGTTCTGCAATCTGTTGTATTTTTCTTCCCTTGTTCACAATATCATTGAGGAAGTTCCCAGGAAAACAACATGAGGCTCAGTAAAAATGATGGCTTCTTGAGAACATTACCTAAAGAAGCAAAATGTGTTTATCATAAAACCTCCGACTGGCCTGAGGCCACACGGCTTACAAGGAATGAAGGTGAAGTTCCTTCCTTCTCCCAACCCTCCTAAAGAATTGCAATCTTTTTTTGTGTTTGATTGAAGTTTAAATGTTGTTATAGTACCCACCTTAAATATAATTTTGCTTTTTCTCTGACATAATAGGTTTACTATCGATCTCACTTTATATGGATCAGATACACATAATAGCTCTTGGCATATTGTTTCAGTAATATGTTTTATTTGGTAACCTCCTAAAAAAGTAACCCCTAGAGCTTACATATTCATAGTAGTTTAAAAACAAAACCAAAACCAACAACAACAACAAAAAACCACAACTCTGATTGAAAGCTAACACTTTCAGTAGAGATAGGATGATTTACTTTGGGACAACTTAAATTTAATATTGTTTCTACATTTTCTATGGAAAGTGTGTCTTAATAGTGCTGACATGAGATCTCTTCATTGGTGTCCACATCATATAGGGAATCCATAACTTACCAAAGATCTAAAAGCAAAGACCTGAAGTGAAAATAGCTATATCCATATGGCCTACACTCATTTCAAATGACACAGTGCAAGGCTTTTTAAGAATAAGAGGAAAAGAGGGACCAGATCACCAGGCAAATATCAACACCTTACTGCTGTTACCTAACGATGTCTGGACCCCTGCCTTGCAGTTCAAGATTTCAGAATTACTCAGGAGCACTTTTTTTTAAATTACCTATTACCATCCACCATGAGTTTCCTGCAAAGTCTTCCTCAGAATGTTTTTTTAATAGCTTCCCCTTTACAGCTAGAACAGAAGATGGCGCTTTCAATGGACTTCAGTAGGACCTTCTAAGGTCCTCTTTCCAACAGATGGGCAGCTAGAACCAAAGAAAATTCTGCTGTACTCCCAGAAGAGACGAGCATGTGGTATCTGTATAGGAGATAAATACACAGTATGTTAGTAAGTCCTACTTCTAGAGAAGATCATCATGCTCCCTCAGCCATATTCTCTTCAGGTCCAGGGCTCTGCACAAGGAAGCCTGGCACTGTGTGATTTTCACTTCAAGTCTCTCTCTTCTGATTCTATTCTCAGATTCACCACAAAGAGCATTCCCTATGGTGCAATTATCAAAGGCTTGGATGCAGCAAGTACTTACTCGTCACCTTAGATCCTTTTTGTTGTGTTGCTGAGAACTCCATGCACTTCCAGGAGGCTTTTTTCCAGCCTGAGCCTGTGTGTTGAGTACAAGTTTGTCCTCAGAAGGTGCTATATTTGGTCACTTTCTTTTCCAAGTGTTTTGGAGCACTGTCTAGCCCTAAAATCATGTTAAATCAGTCAGATTAAATGGTACTTGCAGAGTTGTTGAGATCTGGTGACAGACACAAAGGACAAATTGGTCTTTTGGAAATCATCTCAGCTTAACATCTCCGTCATTAGCTGTTTATCAAAACAGAGCTGGATATCTGACATTACTGAAAAACAAATGGATCCTGCAAGCTGTCTCAAAGACTGTGTGGTAAGAATAGCTCTGAAATAGTTGCAGTGATAAAATCCATGCTCAGATGGATAAGCCATCATTTTCTAGCCATGGAAACATTGGTGAAACTGTTTCTATTTTGGATACAGGTTAGGAAGCTCTGCTATCCTGGATCTGCAAGAGGGATAAGAAATTATTAATTGTTCAAAACGGGGTTAGTAGAGCTTGTAGTCCTCACACCAGACGAACCAGATAAAGCTCATATCCCAAGGGAAGTGTCAGTAACTGAATGATGCAGAAGCCCTGAGAATTTCAAGTCCCTAACTTGAGAAACCGAAGGAAAGAAATGGAGAAAGCATGAATACAACCCTAGAAGGAGGTACCTTGATGAGAAGTGAAGATCTACAAGAATGTTTACTTGATTTATTTATTTCCTGCCGAATGAAAACAGGTGGTCTTTATGATTTGACCAGGAATGCCAGAATGATTTAACATGTCAAGGTTCTCTCATGGAACACTGAAAGCAAAATCACTGGAACAAGGATAAAGGAAGGGGCAGGAATTGCAGACTGGCACACAGAGAAAAGAGATCACCTCAAAAGACTAGCAAAATTGTGCACAGCTATATTTATTTTCAGTTGAACATAATTTCAGATTCCTTCCATTCTACTTTGCTGAAAGAGGAAGAAAAAAGATCACCCAACTCTCTAACAGACCAGGGACCTGCTCATTTCTGGTAATGTCCCAGGAAGTGAACATTATGTGGTGAAATGTTTGCAGCAGCACTGCAGCCTATGTAACAGAAAGTGCACAGGGAGTGCTCTAGCAAATTATTCATGGACAATAAATAATGTATAATGTGTCTCAAAGATTAGGGAAGTGCACTTTGCAATGTACACAACATTTCTATTCCAGATGTCATTTTTATTTTTGTTTGGATAGTTTTTTCTCATTAGCTCTGTGGGTAAGCATGACCTTGCACGAGACAGGGGTTTTTTTTCATACATCATGTGACAATTCTCACATCTATTACACAGACTAAAACAAAAAGAAATTTTCTTCCTCATCCTGTTCTCATTAGGACTTAATAATAAGTTCATATATAACCAGGATACTTTGTTAGCTTTACACACACATATATTTTCTTGGGGGTAAGATTGCTTCTGAACCATATTATCCTGTTGGGTTTAGAGGCAGTAAGAGTGTTTTCAGTGCCATTTACAGAGCAGGTTCTGTAGCAGTACATACTGCATCAGCTCTCCGTCCTTGGGAGCTCATAAACTAGGATGTGATAAGTTGCAGCTGGATGATGAGGTAACAAGCGAGCAAGATATCATGTCCTAATTAAAGGACTTGGCTTGCTTTCCGCTTGGCTACTGCAGTAAAGGGAGTTACTTGGAAAGTTACTTGTCTTCCTACCTCATGTCTGAATAATGTTTATTAATCATCACTGATTTCTCAGTGCACTTCTCCCCTGTGAGAAACAAGGGAGGATCTTTCTCTTTCCATTTCACTCTGTGTGGTTTGCAGCCTGGATGACTCAGGCTAAGCTGGGCTATTTCTTCTCCTTTCATTTCAGGTGATGTGTTTACCACACTGATCTGGGCTGCAGAACACCCTGACCTTCCCCATTAACTATTTAGAAAAAAGCTAAACTAAACTAAACTAAACTAATGCATACTTTTGCCTAAGATTCCCGTCCTCCATGCTTGTGATCTCTTGGACAAAGGCAGTTGAGAAATGCAATAAAATAGTCCATACACTCTTTCAGAGGGACCAGCAAACTTTCTTTGAAGACAGAACTCTCCTGTAAAGATTTATTTCCAGGAGAAAGTCTCTGGGATAGTTCCAATCCAATTTCACGCCTATTATAGGCTCTTCTTTCAGTGGAGATTTAGACCGGATATTTGGAAAAATTTCTTCACCAAAAGAGTTGGAACAGGTTGTTAAATCACCATCCTGGAGGCATTTAAAAGACACGTAGTTGTGGCACTTAGGGACATGGTTTAGTGGTGGACTTGGCAGTGATGGGTTAATGGCTCAACACTATGATCCTAAAGTTCTTTTCCTCGTTAAATGATTCTATGATTCTCAAATATGTATTTTTCAAAGTCCCTTTTATCTTTATTTAATACATCTAGGTAAAGAAGTGGGATGGGAAAACCTATACAATTTTTTTTTTTTTACTTAACTTTCTGAGTGTCTTCTCTTGTACTAGACAGATACCTTGTAAGTCTTGACACAAATATTTGAACAGTGTCTGACTACTCCATGGAATTAAAACAGTAGCCATTAGCAGAAAAGATTTATAGTCATGGATTCTAAATTATATTTAATCCAAAATTCATGGAAATCAGTGATTCACCTGGTGAAGAGATAGCCACAATAATTTGGGGGTAATTGAACTGAATAAATACAGTACATATATCTAGTTTGAAAGTTAATAATAATAAAAGATCCCATTTGTGCTTCAGGTAATTAGAATTTACAGATCTTCCAAGAAATCCTTGACATAAATACACCAAAAAGAAAAATTTCTTTTTGGTGTATTTATGTCAAATATTCAAGTTCCTTGACTTGATCCTATGATTAATTATTTGTTAATAATGAGTCATCAGACTGCAGCTGTACACATCTTGGGTGCTTCCACGGTTTCAGATTTGTCTACTGGGAGCGCTTTAAAAATCTCATTTCTTGCTGAAGGGCATCCATGTGATTTAAGAGACTATCATATTCTTCCACTATTGTTACAAACTGCTTGGCAAGCTACTCTCAAATTGACCTACTTTGCTCATCAAACCAATTTCTTTGGAAATGACAGAAGTAATTGGCATGACAGGCAAGTACCAAATTCAGTGGAAGACGAGAGCATAGGAAATACTGAAAAGAAATGTGCGCCTTGCATTAGAATGATGAAGTCCTCCAGGTACTTTGGTGAAATTACACTAGGGGAGAACATTCTCTGGGACAACTAGAAGTAAAAATAACTAATAGATTATTATACCTAAAACTTATCAACTGGGAATCAGATAGTGACCAGCAAAGGTCTGTTATTCCATAGTTCTCCAGGGTTGAGAACATCTACTACTCTCCAAATCCATGTAAAAAAATCCATGTAAATCCATATAGCTCCTCCTTTGTTAGTTTTCTCTGGTAACAGGTGACATTCACAGCCTTCACGAATAGCTCCATCTAGGGCTGTGTTTCAGCAATCTACTCCAAAGATGGCCAAAATAACAATTATAAGGGTCCAATTTGGCCAAGCAGAGATATCACTATCAACAATTTCATTCCCATGTTATGTCTAAGTGTTCACCACAGACAGTTCAGCAAAACTTCTAAACTGCAAAAGACAGTGAGCAAATTTGTTTCGTGAAAATGGGCTTAGAAAATTTCCTTACTTCGCTGCACCCTACTCTTAGCCAAGCCTACTTGGCTAACACTTTAATGTTAGCCTTCATCTCAGTTGACCCCGTGTTCATTCCTGCTCTGCTGACTGCATGAAAAGAAATCCAAGAAGTAAAAGCTGCCTCAGTACCTCCTAAAACCATGGCTTCCCTGAACAGGAATAGTGCAAATACCAGAGGTGAGGGCACTCCACACAGAGGTACTAAGAGTGGACAGTCCTTGGCCTCGTTCTAGCTTCCCACTCTCTGCATAGAAGAAAGCCCTTGGAATGGCAGAAATTAAACCTCCTTCCTCATTCTCCCAATTAGATTTTTCTCTCCTCTTGGGCTCATTGTTGTGGTTTTAAATTCTTGCAATACCTTCAGGCTCTAGCATCACACCTATTCATTAAAAAGAGCAGTCATCTTAAAATCATCTTCTACAGATGTGAAGACTGTGACTAAGTAACTTCTCATTTAATATACCATTCCCATCATTTGGGTGACCTGACAGTGCTATAAGGAACTGCTGCTGTAAGCCCTCAATCAAACAGTCTGCAAAATACTCATATGCCTCAGGATTGTTCATTTTGTCCTTTCTGCTTGTTCCATGGAGAGGTGTCATAACACCACCACTATACAAACTCACCTGGAAGATTTAACAAGCAGCAACCACCAAAAAATCTGAAACTGGAAGCCTTTTCTGACAACAGTGAGCAGCTATTCAACAGCTGAAATCACCGGGATGATTCGTGAGAGTCTGTCACCGCTCAGCAATGCCAGCACATTTCATCAGATTCCACAGAGGCCTTATAGAAGACTGCCAACCCCTGATGCATGAGGTCTGGGATGCTGTTCAAGAGCTGACATATGTGCTGCAGAGAGACTGGCTGGTTGCAAACAGATAAACTGTCTTATCTGATGTGACAAAATTCATGTTCCCCAGCAATTGCCAGATGTTGTCAGTTGTCTCTTCAGAAGATGAAAAGGCTAGGAAGACATGCAAATTGTGGATGATAAGAGGATGTGACTCTGACCCCTGGGCCTGACAGTTGATATTAGACTGTTCCTGTGGCTCTGCTATCCCCAGCACATAGCTCTCCACATCCTCTTCGTTTTCACGCTCACATAGCAAATTCAACTTGACATGCAATTTACAGAAAAGTAGCATACCAGTACAAGAATGAGCTTGTACCTGAGGAATGTCAGGATCTCAAATGTCAGGATTTTAAACAAAATACCTTTTTTTTCCCAAATGCCATTGAGTTCTGCAGCAATTAGGAGAATGGAAAAATCTGTTCAACATCAGGAGGAGTAGAATCATATCAGAGAATGGCCTTCCACTGTAGGTTTCATCATATGCTCAGCCAGGTTAAAGACACAGAAACAAACCATTCCCTCTATGGGAGGGACAGAACATCCAAAAACTGGGATTAGGTCCTGACTGATGGACTTTTCTTTGCCCTCACACTACTTGCATGTGCACAACTAACTGTGTAAATTTATTTACGTCCTTGTATAGGATCAAGCATGATATACAGCAGCAGGAAAGTAAGACCCGAGTTTCCTGGAGCACTTCCTGTTGCAGTGAAAACTGTTGATTTGAAAGTTGAATCATTAGGTTTGTGAATCTAAATTGTTTGAATGCTGATACTCCTCAAGGTAGGCAGTATTCCTCAAGGAATACATAAGGGTTTGTTTCCTCCTAAGATAGGATGGACAAAAAATAGCTTCATTTCTCATGCTTTTAACTATGTTGGACCTCTACTTTGTACTACCTAGGATAAAACATATTAAATAAGGTTCAACTCAGTTGCACTGAAAGCATTTCTTGTTACATTTTTCATAAAAAGGTGGGACCATCACACCATGGTAAGGATGCTACACTGTCCTTGAGGATCCTCAGTAGGGTAAAGGGAAACACCTCATCTGCCTTCCCCTGACAAAGCTTTACTGGTTTATATGAAATAACACCTCCGTCATGTGTCTTACCTAGAAGTTTAGCATGTACTGCTAACATCAGTTAATATCTCTGTAACTGAAGATGTAGTAATTTTTGGTTTATTGGAGATTAAGATTCTCAATTCATACTGAAATTGGTTTTGTGCACTTTACATATTGTCCATAGCCAGCGGCATTTGTGTGAAATATGTATTTATATACAAATATGGAAATTCATTCTAAAATATGAGGTCTCTTTCTCGTGGGAGGTCTGACAGAATAATGGAAATCCAGGATATAATTTTAAACCCTGCAGCAAACTGTGATCAAAGGAGTGCTCTTCCTGAGCAGTTCCTTGCTCCTTTCCATCCCATTTACTATGTCCTTGTAACTCCTTAAGCAAAAATGACAAATAAAAGCCCATCATTTCACTTCGAGAATGGGATGCATCAACATGATACACTCCCTGTCTGGTGCTTTGGATTGCCTGAGTGCTAGGTGACCTCACTTGCTATTTGTGAGCCAGTAAACCCACTTAGGCAGCTGTGTTATATGCAATTCCCTTTAGTGTACAGCATTCTTTTTTCTAACTTTTTTAATCCCTGTTTTACAAAGGAAATCAATGTATGCAATGTATGAAAAACATCTCAGTATGCCACTCCCTTAACAGAAAAGGACAAACTGGAATTTCAAGAGAACTTGACTACATTTGCATTTAAACAATTTTTTTGGATTTAACTTACTGGGCTTCCTTTTTTTCTTTTGCATGCCAGATGTCTGAAGTGTACTGGCCTCCCATCACTCAGTTACAGTCTCAAGCCATCCCAAACAATTCAGCTACAGCCTATGAATTTTAAACATACCTTTTCTGGTTACCCAGAGGTAGGGTTGTGCTCATATGTCCACAAACCAAAACTCTTAGCTCAGCAACTCTTAAATGAGTCCTCAAATGTTTGCCACAAACAAAGTCTCCCCACAAAACTGAAGAGAGGTGGGAGAGTCCCTTCAGTTCCTCCCTCAGCAAGGGTCATGTCGAGGGCATAATGAAAGCACCAGCCCTGATCTAAAGCAGAGCCTCCCAAGGAGACAGAACTTGCTGTGCTCCATTTTCTAAGCACAGAGAGAGTGCGAGGAGGACAGTACCTCACCCAGATGCCAAAGGGGTATGATGGGAAGCTGGACTCTGCCCTGCATTTGTAGATCCTGTTCTAACCTGGGAGATAACATCACACCTTATAGCATGAGTGACTGAGGTGCATCAGTTTGTTGAATATGTTCGTACCTGAGGATGTGAGTGAAATTTGCTGGAATTACACAACACTGATATAAGGTGTCGGATGCTCAAGGTGTCCAGGGTACCAAGGTGCTGTGTCTGAACCAATAGATTAGCCCTAAATCAAGTCTGTCCAATTCCTGCATACATCAGTTATTTTTGTTCTATACAACAGAGATACATTTTGCAAGTGAGATGAACACAAGCATGCCTCCTGCAGCAAAATCTTTTATCTCCAGTACAAAATCAACAGGGAATCTATTTCATGCCAGGGAAACAGAAACCAGTATGGCTCAAATATGGGCAAATTCACTTTAGTTCCCTGAAATCTGAAACAAAGACAGGAAAGAAATCAGTCACAGGGATAAAAGCTGCAGTTTAACAACCTTTAGTTGCACTTTTTGTATCATGCTAGAGGTCAGAGAAGCAGCATACACTTATCTCTGAGATGACAAATGAAGATTAAATGAGACAATTCATGTGGAATTTCACTTGTATCCTGAGCACATACTGCTTTGAAATGAGCACTGGATTAGCATTCCTGGCCCATGGAAAACAAAGCCCCCATCTGAAACTTCTGGGGTCTGGAGAACATGCAGAGGCTGCTGCAACCTGGCTCTGGGCAGACTTTCCATGGCAGTGTCATGGACTAAAAAAGCCAAGATAAAAATTCTCACTGTCAAAAGTGTGCTTCCATCCTGGCGGTGGTGTTGTCCGTGTGCTGACTGCTGTGCCAGCCCTGGAGAACAGCACACACACAGCCTCTGTTTTTTAGCATGGGAAGTGTGTGAGTTACAGTCTCCTATCAGCTGCTGAGACTCCTGAACTTCCTGGAGCTTTCTGAGCATATTGAATTATGCCAATGTTCACAGGCAAGAAATGACTGTTTAAATGAAAAATATTGCTGATATATTTTATCTGTATTGTCAGCTACTGATTCTAGACAGATTGTTTTCATTTATGCAGAGGGCCTGGGCATACATGTGTGATGAATAAAGAAAACGCTTCCTTTGCAGTCCAGGCCCATCACTACCCATTCTGTGAGCCGGTCCTAAAAAGACTGACTTCAGCCAACTGGTCCCCAGTTCCTCCTTTTCTCCATTAGTTTAGGAAGTCCTACAAGCCATCTTCTTTCTCACCAACCCCCACAGTGCTTTCTAAATCAACTTCATGCTTTGTCCTTTTCAGCTTTCCTTCTCTTTTCCCCCTTCCCTTCCTTCCTCTTGTTTTCCTCCCCTCCCCTCCCCTCCCCTCCCCTCCCCTCCCCTCCCCTCCCCTCCCCTCCCCTTCGCTTCCACATCCTCATTTTGCTCCTTATCTGAGATGCATACCTATGGGCTCACTCCACTTTTGTGTTGTACCCAAGTTCAGTGCCTCCTCTTTCCTTTCCCCTCCATGTATTCCCGTTCCAGCTCCAACCCATCCCTCCCTCCTGGCAGTGCACAGGAACTGGAAGTGGCCTTCCTTGCCACCATCGGCCTCTTTAAACAGTTGCCTTTTCATTAATCCAGGCTATGTGTATGTGTGTGACTCTTTGTGTATGTCTAGACAGCTGCAACTTGGCAATCTTACTGGAAGATCTCCATGGAGCAAGGTTTGTTAGCTGTTGGGCCTTAGTATCCAACAAGAAACAGAAATCTGACCTCAGTAACTAGACAAATGTAGTGCTAATTTCTGAAAGTAAACGTTATCCTGCTTTTGTCTCCAATTTTCCTGTGCCACACACACAAGCATGTCATACTCATTATCTTTAAAAATCTCATTTGGCCCAAAGATTGGTTTTGGCCTAGCAGAAAGGTTCAACTAGGTCACATTTTTATAGGTGATGCCTCTTATTTCCCTGTTCTGTCTGCACCTAGGCTGTCCCTCTGCTGCTGTCCTTAATTCAATACAGGTTTTCCAGGATAAGTCTCATTGGACCTTTCTGGACAAGAGATTTTGATCCCTGACATAAATCCAGCCCAACTCTGCATTTAATGCACTCAAATGAATGTATTATGAAATTACCATTTTTCCTGTACACACACTTATTAGACATAAATATACCATAGATATCATAAATGGCACTCTGATTT
Source organism: Aphelocoma coerulescens (assembly GCF_041296385.1). Taxonomy (NCBI): domain Eukaryota; kingdom Metazoa; phylum Chordata; class Aves; order Passeriformes; family Corvidae; genus Aphelocoma; species Aphelocoma coerulescens. The sequence goes on along the minus strand of NC_091015.1, from coordinate 115,113,840 downwards.
GAGCTGTTTTTTGGAAGACAGCAGACATTAAAAACAGAAATGATTTGCACAGATTTATGGAGCTGTGTTTTTAATTTTGTTAAGGAGAAGCAGACAAGAAAATGTGTCATATTTTCCAGCCATTCACATGAAACCTCAGTGTACTCTCTGAAACATGGTACCTCTGATTCTTCTTATCCAGGAGCTTCAGCAATTTGGAGAGCCCACAGCATGTGCCAGCAGTCAAAAAGAAAACAAGGATGAGGGAACGACGCTTTTTTGCATGCGAGACTTGGCCGTGCCTTACCAAACACAAACCTGATTCATCATCTTCCAGACTCTATTTCATACCAACAATTTTGCTGTCTCTTTAATGCATCTGTCTGTTTATCTATTCTCAGGCACCATCTGCTTGTCCTGCTCTCTCGCACCGCACATGTTCACAGCGAATACACCTCCAAGGTGACAAATGAGCAGTTGAGCTAATTTCATTGGGATAAACAAGAAAGCAAGAGCCAGATGGAAAGCCATGGAGAGAGCCAATGTCATTTGGGGGGAGGAGAGAGTGTTTGGAGGAAGAATCACCATAACAACGGCAAGTGCAAAGAAGAGGTTTGTATTCTGTCTATCCCACTAATTACTATGAATATTTTATTCTTGCCCTGTGGTTTATCCATGTCCAGATCATTGATTTACTGGCAGATGGCTTATTTTGTTTTGGACCTTTTTTCCCATTAAGTTTGACTGTTTTGATTTTCATGACATTTGGGGTGTAGACTTTTTTAGCTCTCTTTTAGGAGTTTGGACTGTTTTTATCAGATGTTCATAGGGAAGCAGCACTTGAAGGAGTTTAATGACTTTGTGAATTTTTAAATGAGACCACCCTTTTATTACAGATTTTAATTACTGTAAAGACACAAGTTGTTCATTGATAATGCTCATTCAGACCCTGCTTTCAGTTTACAGATAATCTTTTGAGACTGTAACTTTTCTCTGTATCACACTTCCAAGTCCTGGCACAGCATAAAGATCTTAAATAATCCTGACTACACTGGCAAAGGTCCAGCTAACTTTAAAGCACCAGGATCTCTCTGCCTGTCAAAACACAAATATTGTTGCCATTTAGCTAAACTGGTTTAAAACACACTTAAGGTAAAAAAAATGCAAAGCTTTATATGTGTGTGTGTCTGTGTCTGTGTGTGTGTGTAGCTTTAAAACTGTTTTGTATTGCTTTTGCCTGTCTTAGTAAGAGACATATCCAAAAGTGACAGAAGAAAACTTAGATTGAGCTAAATATGTTTATACAGGCCTTAAGAAGATAAGGATTTTTTAAAGCATTGTTTTAGTTCAGTTTTCTGATTTCTGATGAAATTTCACTTGAGGCATGTTCATGCAGCACAGAGCAGAGCAGTTCAGGCATATATTAGCTGCTGCGTGGGGAGTTAGCTTAGAGTTGGAAGCAAAACTCTTTGGCCAGGCTAATAAACTTGTTCAAAAAAAGCACAGCACAGTGTCTTGAGGAGATATTTGTGCTAGCTGGGCATTCCCACATAGTAAAAGTCAGTGACTTTACTGCAAAGGACAATCTGGTTTATAATTTCTAGTGACACACAAATACAGAGCTAAGCCAGCGGGTTGAGAAAGCTCTCAAGTTCACTGTCATTACATCCAATAATGGCTCAACGAATTTAGCAATACAGGCTCAGCAAGCACTTTATTTTGCTAATACAAACAGACAAGGCACTTAAAAAATGTCTCTGGTTTTTGTACAATATCAGTATCATTCAGTCTGAATTGGGTCCTATAGCTCAACATGTAATATTAAAACAAACATGTGAAATGACCATGATCTAAAATGCCCCTCTACCTGAGCTTCCCAAAGTTCAATTTCAATCTTGTGTACATTCAGTGATTTCTTCAAAGACTAATCTATCTGCATCAGAAACTCCTATTTCATGCTTTACAGTGAAATGTCTCTCAGAAAAAAATTGCTCCCTCCCCCAGTGAAATATAAGCTTTCACTTTGAAGATACATTTTCAAGCAATCTCCTTTAGTCCTTTGCTATAAGAAAAGAGTCATTCTGGATGTAATACAATCATGTACTATAAGCACTGTCTTTTAAAAGCAGTTTTAGACTCTCTAATGTAGGAGGTACTCTGTCTTCATGAACAGGAGCTATTCTGCTGAATGGTGCAGAATCACACCATGTGCTGGAAGACTTTGCTCTTTGTTTCCCTTCTCTTACTAAACACATGGTTCTCCATCAGCTTACTCAACCAGTTTGCTTTTGTTATGTTAAACACTCATGGAAAGATTAAGGCTCAGATCTGTCCTATATTCCTGTGTGTTCCAACTGCACTCGATGCTATTTGCATGAGAAGCACTCTTTGATTAAATTTTGGGCATGGTATTATGTGGCAAGTTTGCACATTAAAGAAAGGGTCCAGGCTTAATAAACAGAAGAGTCCTTCCTCTTCTACAGCCAAAGTTTCCACTCAAGTGGAAAAAGGTCCTTAATAAAAAGCCTGTTAATGATTAAATTTGATCCTTAAAATCTTATCTAAGGTTTTTCTCTAAGTAATGTTGTACTCCTTAGGAGGCAATGCTGTAGTAAATCACACTGTGTGTTCTTCTACTTGTAAATAAACAAAACAAATTACATGCCTGGAGAACACACCCCAAACCTCAAAAGTAAGATGTTTTAGGATGGAGAAAGTTATATACCTCTATGTGTAAGCAAAAGAAATGTATGCAGTTTGCAGATGGAACAAAAAAGGAATAAAACTTGCCATAAATATAGCTCTCACATGAATGTCCACTGGTGGACTGGTATTGTAAGAAAGAAGTTCAGATTCCACCTTTGTAAGATGTGTTAAATAATCTCCATAGCAAGGTGGTTTCAAGACAACAGGCATACCTGTCTACACACAAATGATTGCAAAACTTTTCGCCTCTTCAGCAGCAATGAGATGCCCAAAGTCAACAGAATGGAAGACCTTGAAGTACCTCAGAATTTTCATGAATAAACATCAGGAACTCTGAAGGGCAACCTCATCCAGGGCATCCCTGACAGGCCTCCTGTAGTCTGCAAGGACAACAGTACAAGAGAAAAATATTTGGTCATCTCAAATGCAGGAGACTCACTCTATTTTCAATAGCACCCCCTCCTTTCCCCTCCCTGCAGCACAAATGTCCAGGTGCTTCTGAGGATCAGGCCTGGCCTGGGCAGGCCTCAGTATCTTTATAACCCTTTGACCTTTTCCTCTGCCTTTTTTAAGCTCTGTTATTTCCGTTTCAAACACTCTCCTCCATCTGAGGATGGATAGATGGATGGATCTGCAGCTGCTGACCTTCTCTTCATTGCCAAGGTGGAAAAAGCCAATGGACTCAGTTAGCAATGGACATTTGCCCACCAGCACTGCTAGCAATTATTTTCACATACCCTAGATGAAATGACCATAATCCTCATTCTTCCTCTGAATGCACAAGGCCTTTGGATGAGTAAGCAGCATCCTGGAATCGGTGAAGCAACTGCATAATGTGCAGGTGCTCTGGAGAGAATTGCTACTTCCCAAGGCTATCAGGATTGTACAATATTAAAAAAGATAAATCCACAGAACAAGCCTTATGTAACTTTTTTTTTTTAAAATACCTCTTCATTGATCCCTTTGTTAATCTTTCCTTACACTGACTGCACTTTGTTGAGGATCTCACTCCCACTGTACCTGAAATAAAACATGATATGTCTTTTGGCAAGATCAAAGCTGGAAATTTATACCAGGACAAGAGCCTGTGAGAACCCTTTAAGAAAATCAATTTCCAGTATAAAAATTCAAATGCAATAGCTTCTGTTTAATCTTTTCAGAATGTTTATTTGACTAAGATTTAAATGAACACATAATACTTCAAAACAGTACATCTTCCAAACCAAAGTACAGTCTTAATAATCAATAACCAGGTTTTTTGTTGATTATAGTGATGGAAAAATCTAGAAAATCTGCTGCTGCATTTACCAGGTCCTGAAAATGGATCATACATGTGACAGAAGGAGGAAAAAAACCAAAAAAAAGTCTGCAGTAAAGCTCTGACCCAAAAAACCACACCTGCTACTGCAGTTGTGTCATCTCAAACCACCTTTATTAGAGCTCTTTGCACAAACTTTACTGTCCTCCAGCATGCAAAGCTGCATATCAGGGGAAGAAGTTCTGGATTAGGATTGCCAGTGAAAGGTTATTTTTCTGGTGGGTTCAGTGTCAGGACTAAAGGCTTTAACTTCACTACTTATTTTGAATTGTTTGGAACTTCTCAGCTTTGATGCCTGCATCTAGAATACTCCTCAGAAATACTGTCCTTCCTCACAGCAGCTTTGCAGGGCTTAGCAACCTGACACACGCAGAGCATTTTAAGATGCACATTATACCCAGCTTCATTATTAATAGTGCTGAACGTTCACGTTTCCTACGCAAAGGTACCAGATCTCCTAAATAAAATAATTTTAGGTACTTCATGGAAATAAAATATTAAGAATAGGACATTAAAGAACTATTTTGGACTATCTTTTATCTCCGCACGTACACAACAGTCAAGCGCAGCTCCGTTTAATTCTGCGCTGGCCTGATTGCTGGGTACCTTCCACATCCATCTGTGTGCACTGTGGTGAGTGCACCGAGCCCTTAGTGAGTTGGATGCCTGCTCAGATGAACAAATGGACAAGAATTATCACTGCTAATATCATCCATACCTTAAATGTAAGGTGCTCTTAATTTAAAAAGAGTGCACCAAAATAAATGGAGATGTGTGCTAGAACTTGTAAGATTACTCCAGCCAGGATGCATCTGCAGGAACAGTGACGTGTCCCCGGGACCATCCTCTGGCAATGCAACTGGAATGCACCCACACACTTGAAGAGTGAGAGCCCTTGAAGCAGGGTAGTCCTGCTGAGAATGTTCCTGCCACAGATACTTGGGAATAGGGGGTGGGGAATTCTAGTTAGCCTGGATCACCACTGTGATAGGGACTATTTTAAATCTATAATAGCATGGAAGACCAAATCTCACTGACAAGAAATGTTCTCTGGCATTGTTCTATTTACTGTGATTTAATTACTAGTGAGCCCAGAACAGAAGTGCTGCAGCTGTGCACAGAGCAAGGGAAGACACTTCAGTTCAGTGCCCGTTACACAAAAATATCACTTTGTGTTTCCATACCATTAATAGAATCCTTATGTAATTTTCTGCTCCCAGAAAGATTTGACTATTAAGTAGCTTACACTCTGAGTTACTATAGATACTGCCGAGTCAAGCATCCCAAACAGCCTCCCACAGCCAGAAGAGTTGTTATGGTTGTGTTTATGGTGACATTTCAGAAAAAAATAATGCAGAGGAATAATCAACAGAAGCACAGATACAACAGGATCATAAAAACCTACTTCATACTCAGCACATAAACGAGCATCCTCAAACTTGTTTTCGTGTATGTTACTCTAGTATTTTGCTGACATTTCTCTCAGGGTTTTGTTCCAAGGGCTGAAAGAAGACAGCTTCCAGTATAAGCTTTTTTCAAAGCAGATTTTGTGGCACTCAGTTAATACTGTGTTCTTACCAGCATGGTACTCCTGATTACCCTCATTACCCTAAGCCACCAAGACTGTGAAATTCTACCTCCGGAAGAGCTCCACCTTCTGTCTATGTTTGCACAGATAGAAAGGCCCCAGCTGGGAGTTTGAGCTCAGTTCTTGATTATTTCATGTTCTTTTGATTCATTCCCCCTTTTGAATGTTGTGTGCCTGGGTTCTGCCATTTCATCACTCCCTTGTCCTCTTCCATCAAATGCAAGTCTCTCTTCCTCATAATTCCTATTCATTCCACTTCTGCTCTACTTGAGAGATAGTCCTTTATATCTACTGAATCATCCTCTGGGCTTCCTTCACCTTATCACTTACATCAGTCTTATCACTGATTACTAATGGGAAAAATGAACATGAATTTCCCACAAACATTTGATCATGTTCTTCCACAGCTACTGTGCAGACCCACTCCATGTACTTCCACCAGAAAAGCCCTCAACTAATTAATACCAGGATAAAGACTAAAAGGGACTGCTCCAGTCTTGGAAGGCTTTTTATATGAAAATGAGAGCATGCTATCAAATTTTTGCTGGTTTGCTCAAGTACAGGACCTTGTGTGTAGAACCCCACAGCCCTAGAATCATAGAATCATTTAGGTTGGAAAAGACCTTTAACATCATCAATTACAACCATAAACCTAGCACTGCTATGCTCACCGCTAAACCATGTCCCTAAGTGCAAGATCTACATGTTTTAGTTTTTTAGTGTTTTAAAATTTTTTTTATATATAAATATTTTATGTAAAAATAAGAACTATAAAAAATATATTATTTAATTTTTAAAATTAGCATTTGCATAGAGGCAGGGTGATCTAACAGCAAGGTCTCTGTATTTACAGATTTATGAGTCTGTCTTCAGGTAAGCACGTATGTATAATTTCAGAATTTAGCATGCAATAACACTTCTTTTGAATTGTCCCTGAAAGAGTACTCAGTTAGAATGATAACTCTTTGGGAAGAAAGGAGTCAGAGCATGCTAAAGTATAGGAAAAAAAAATTATATGAAAAGATGGTGTGAACACTGCAATATAAAGTCTGTCTTTCATATAGGACCACAGAGAAGTTTTAACCTCTGTCTGTTTAATCTTCTCTCTTTCTCTTGGTCACAGCCTCCAGCCCAGGTGGAAACATCCCTGTTCCAGCACCATGAGCTAAACTGAAGACGTGGCAGCCGATTGCTTTTGCTCACTGTGTGCATGCTAATGGCTCAGCTGGATCAATTCCTTCATCTCACAGAATCCTGAAAGGTACTTGTTAGTGCCTTGTTCCATTAGGAGCACTATTAAAATGCACAAGAGATTCCTCCAGGGCTATGTATATAAATGGCTGGCCAGGACACCGAGGAGGGATTTATTAGTATGCCGTGTACAATAAGTAGCAATCAATACTTCAGTCTTGGCACAGTTTAACTCTGCAGAGCAATCTGAAGATACAGTTCATGCCAAATAGCAGCGTAGGATTTAGTGCAGGACAGATGTATCTGAAATATTTTAATGAAAGGAGGGGTTATGGAAAACATTTGGCAGCTACTGGAGCATGCAGCAGATACTACATTATATACCATCTATAACAGTATAGCTGAGCATGTGCAATGTATTAAAAAGATGTTGCATCCATATCCTATAAGAAGTTTCATCTTTTTGTAAAAAATATAAGGTTTTAAGGTTTGGGGATTTTTTAAGGTTTCCAATTAGGCTGGATGTGTTTGGTTTGGAAATAAAATCCCATTTGGGCTCAGCTCAACTTATTTAACATTCTTGAGATAAGACAAAATTTCTTAAGAAGTTCCATTCAACAGTCTTCAATTTAAAGTGTTCTTGCTAGAACATGTGGGAGAAAATTGTTTTCTGGACTCTGAATCCCAAATGTTTCTGCTGCTTTCTACTGTGGCAGCCAAAAAAGGCTTTTTATCCCAATTAACTGGTTTCCAGATGAGGCAGCATTTCAAGGACTGCCACGACCATGACGAAAACACCTCATGATCTCAGTGATTAAGCTGATGCAACACACAAAACACACATGGTAGAGTTAAAATTAAACTTATCCCTTAGTGAGCACTCAGAAGGGCTCATGCATTAAAGAGTAACCCATTAAGCTTCATGGGTCCCTTAGTGGTACAAGCAGTTGTGAAGAGATCCATATCTGAGGGAAAAAGCACTTCCCCCATGGCCATTGGGGACGGAAGAAGACTCTGCTGACCATCACTGTCTTCATTCCAACTTGAAATCCTGTTGGTTTCTTCACTCTTTCCAAGGATGTGAGCAACAGTGGAGTAAGTAACACTGTAAAATCCCAAGTAAATATGCAGATGGAAACTTGAGCAAAGGAAATATCTTATTTACCAGATTCTGTTATACTCCATCAAACTTCTCTAAATAAAGCTAATCCTTTTCACACCAGACCATTGCTGAATGCTAACAACAGGGGCCCCTGGAAAAAATATAGTTCCATGCCCTTCTCCTTTGACTTACTGCATCTCTAATTACATCGCTCTCACTGTTGCATCATTTTGCATATATGAACAGGAAGGCTACAGGATCTGTAATGCTTTCCCATGTCTGCTGTGGGAATCATCGGGGCGTTGGCAACATACTGACATCTGAAGGAACAGAGACTGGTGACACATTCACTCCAGAAAGGCACTGAAAAGCAGCAGCTCACCACCTAAATGATGTACACTGTAGTGTGTTCTGAATGCACTACAAGGCACAGAAGCAGGCTTGTGTTTCAGTGGTATAATGTGAAGGTGATTATGGCATGGGGATGGTTTATCAAATCTCTCACTATCTTCTTACTCATTGAAAAAATGTGTCAAAAATACTGTTGGGCAACATCTCAGCAGGAAGCAGAGACATTCTGCTGTTGTAGCCATTGTGGGCAGATATGATGATATTTTAGGTAAAATTGAATCTTGGTCTGGCATGGGTCTTTCTCTTGATCTGGTGTTCTTTGCTGGTTTTAACGTCAAACCATTTGGGGTGTCCATGCAGTGTTGAATCCCTACGCATGTGAAGACTGCCAGAAATTGAAAGCCTGTTGGAATGATACTTCATGATTAAGAGCCTAAATCTGACTTTCTTTCTGGCTTACAGATGTAGTATAATGTCTGGAACAACAATGCCCAGCTAGTAATTCCATTCCGTTTTGTTTCAAGGATGACTTTTCTTTCTACCACCATGTCTCGGTTTGAAAGACAGGTGTCTGCTAAGGAAGGCAGAAGCCTCCCTTGGAGTGGCAGATGTAACCCCTTTCCCTCTGAGTTATTATAATTTTGAAATCAAGGGTCTTTAGGCAGAGATGTGGGAAAATAGGAATAACAGTTCTTTACTATATATATATATATATATATATATATATATATATAAAACTAGTCAAACAAAACAACAACAACTATGGCAGTAACAGCAAACACAAACCCAGTCCCAGCCTTCTCGGCTGTCAGGCTATTTCCCCTCGTGTGCAGTTCCGCTCGCAGCCGACAGGGATCGCTGGTGGCTCCCGGTGAGCAGGGCAGGTGCGATGGTTCCCCCGCGGCTGCAGGGGGCGCTCCGGAGCGAGCTCGGGAAGCACGCGGCTGCTCTGATGCCCTGGGATCCCGGGGAAGGATGGAACAAAGGAGCTTCAGAAACCGGTGGGCAGCTGGTCCCGGGTTCTCGGAAACAGCAGGCTGGACTGGTAGGCTGGAGCGGCAGGCACAAACACAAATCCTGGGTGGCAGACGAGATGTATCCAAAAGGGGAACCCCCCGGGGCTCCAGGCAGGCAGGGTAAGCACGGCTACAATGCAGCGAAGGCTCGAAGCAGCAGCGGGGCGGGCGGCCACAGCCCACGCTCCAGCAGGGCAGGGAAAGCAGCTTTGGGATCCCCGGTGTTGTTTCCAGCAGAAAGGAAAGACGCCGAAAAACGGGAACCAGCAGCTCCTCTCTCTGCACCTTCTCCCTCCAGACGCTGAGAGCGAACTGAACTGCCCGCCAGGTGAGAACAAAAGCCTGGCCGGGCCCTTTTGTCTTTCTTAAGTATGGCTATCTCCTCTCAAGTATGGCCATTTATCTCCTAGCAACATGCTATGGGAAAAAATTCCTTTAACAGAAAAAAACTAGGACTAAACTAAAAACCCCAACACACCACAAAGGAGTTGTATGGCATAGATATTCCAATTCAGTGCTTCCGAACTAGCGTCATATTTGAAGCATAGTCTCCTATGGTATTTGCAGAAGGTTATGCTGTGTTATGGATTGTGTTCTGGTTTATGTCATGGTTTTATAGCTGTATAAAAGCCAATGAGGGATGTATAACAAATAGCTGAAAATTCATTCTCTAAAACAAATCACTCATTAAAGCAGAGGACTAAATTATTTAATACATACTAAGTCAACAGTATAGGCCAGTGAATTCTTTATGGAAACCTAGGAAATTGCTAATCTTTGACCAGCTGTCAGTACTTTCATTTGTTAAATTTCAGTGTGCAGTGTTCACTCTGCTTTTCAGAATGCTCTGTCTCAAAATATTTTCTCTTGGAAACTCTGTAACAAATAAAGTGGGAATTTTTAAGATGTTTGGGTTTTTTTATTTTCTTTGGGGTTTTTTTTATTTTGACCATTAGGTGAGTTTTTATCGATACTAATGTTCCTAAAATGCTTTGTCATGGTAGTGATGTCTTATCTAACAGTGAAAGAAACTTTCAGTGCTCTTACTGAAATAAAGGGAAAGCCACATTGCTTGGACATGTTCCATTTCTCCACGTTATCTTACAGCAAATCATTACTACAGACAGTTTTTAAACCAAACTCTCTGTGATGATATACAACGTAAGAGGCCCTCTGGAACTCCAGCAACATGGAGACAGATGTTGCTCCTGGTTATAAAGAGAGAGAAGTATTACAATATCCACAAATGCAGTGCAACACACAATAGGTGGAAAAGACTTACACCAATAAGTAATAGTGCATTTATATATATACAGGCGTGCCTATGTGCATACATAGATCTGTAGGGATAAGCCCAGAAAAAGGACATGAAAAGGTTCAGAAGGCTGGAGCGCCTCTCCTATGGAGACTCCCTGAGAGAGTTAAGAGTTGTTCAGCCTGGAGCAGGGACGGCTCCGGGAAAACCTTACAGCAGCCTTCCAGTACCTGAAGGGGGCCTACAAGAGACCTGGAGAGGGACTTTTTACAAGGGCAGGAAGTGATAGGACAAGGGGCAATGGCTTTAAACTGAAAGAGGGCAGGTTTAGATTGGATATTAGGAAAAAACTCTTTACTGTGAATGTGGTGACACACTGGCACAAGTCACCCTGGGAAGTTGTGGATACTTCATCCCTGGAAGCGTTCAAGAGAAAGCCAGGTTGGACAGAACTTTGAGCAACCTGGTCTAAAGGTAGGAGGGTTGGAATTAAATGATCTTTAAGGTCTCTTCCAACCTAAAACATTCTGTGATTCTCTAATTCTATAAAGCTAAAGACTAAAAGTTGTTATATTGGTTTCGTTTCACCCTGAACATTTATGTTCTCTATCTAGTTGTCTGGAGATGTGTCCATTTTGGAGACACTATTAACACACCTGTATTTTGTCAGAAGTACCAGGGAGAAAAGTTATTAAGTTGGAGTGTGAAAAAAAATGCAGAATGATAGGGGCATCCTTTTCAAGTGCCTCACTGCAAATCGACAATGCTTTTGAAGCAGCTCACAGTGACTTGCAGAGCCAGCTACTATTCTTCACTAACTAATTACCAAGCAATGATACGCTTCAGTAGCAAAAATGTTCACTTTTGGTGCCTACTCAGTACCATTTTTAGCTCCATTTACTGAGGAAATGAAGCTTATTCTGTATGATTGGGAGGTCTATCTCTTTGTCCCACCCAGCAATACTTGGCTGACTTAAATCAAATATGACACTTAGAGTCTTTAATAGATAATGGGAGACAATTCAATTGCTCAAACGTCTAGAGCTATTTTAGATGTCCACATGAATCCTCCATCTGCTGCTCCAGAGAGGTGCAGGACTTCAATAGATTTTGTATGTTAGCTCCAGTCCCACATGCAAGTCTCTAGAGCAAGACGCCAGCTTTAGACAATGACATAAATGTCTAGGCAATGTCTTGGGGTAACGTTATGATGTGTATCCCATATCGCTGCCTATGCCAAACCGGAACAGGCACCAAATTCTTGCCCTGAATCCCAACAACTATTTGAAAATCCATTGCCTCCTGGGTTAATGGCCACAGCATAAAGCTGAACATTTGCCTGTCATATTTTAAGTGCCAGTTCAAAGCTGGCCACAGCCAGGTACTGCCTCTTTCACACTGGGAGGAGTGGGGGGGAAGGGCCTGGAGATATTGTGAAGAGGCTTAAGTGGAGAGGGAACTGCAGGAATAAAAGGCTGCAATTATTGAAGTGAGGTCAAGGCTGGAAATTAAACACGGACTTAAAGAAAACCAGACTTCCTTACTTCCACTGTTTCCCATGTTTACTGTATAATAAATTGCTTATATGGCTGCTCATTAATCTCTCCAGACACAAATAACCCAAAGGTCTTGATTCATTTTCAGACTTTGCTAACCATCTTTCCTTATAGCTCACCATTAGTGGTGTTCCTAAGGCAGACCCAAGGAAGGCATGGCTGCAGAAGCCCCTGCAAGATTGTTCCTGCTCCTGGACTTCAGTCAGGGCTGTCACCTGTTGTACACAGACCCAGTTTTGAATATCCCTCTCTAAGATGGTTACTGTAATGAAGTAGTATATTTGCCAAATTTAAACTAAACTGATAGTCAAGGACTAATTTAACCCATTGTTCTGACTGCCTGGTTCTAATAATGCACAGATTAACTCCTGGCGACTGAAGTGTATTTTTGAATCCCCCTATAATCAGCTGGCCATATCCCAAGATAAACAGACCCTAGAGCTTTGTCAAATACTTCTGGCCAGAATGTTGAATACTGCTGAGGGAGGAAAGGTCCAGATTTAGTCCATATTAAATATCTCATTTGTACCTTACTGGGTCAGCTATATGCATTGTGATAACATTGGAGAACAAAAGAGATGGAGCAGCTTTGTAAGTAACCCTGATAAAAAGGATGGAAACAAGGACAGGAAACATCAGAACACCGACTCTGAGAGAAAGGAAACAGAAGGGTAACTCAGAGTGGACATATGGTCCTGTTCCACCCTAGAGTATTATACTGGCTCCCCTGGAAATAACAACAGCCCTGCACCCAAATTTAGAACCTAACATAAGGCTCCGAGTGACTGACATTTATCACAGGAACAATCAAGAACTAAGACTATAGGAGATCTTTTCATCTTATGACCCTCTTGCTTCTTCTTCACGAGACCTTAGAGCAGAAGAACCACTGGAGCATTTACACACCTTCATTTCAACACATGAGATCTTGGAGATCCCATTTGGGCTCATCAGGCAGGTATCAGCAGTATTTTATTTACAGTCATCTATCTGCCATGGAAGGGCAGGCAGGGCAGGCCTATGAGCCCTAATCTCCTAAAACACTGCAGAAAGGTCCCAGACTTTACCTATCACAGCAAAGAGAAAGATAAGTGCCTTCTGCATGTTCTGGTGATCTACTGGAAACGGATTTAAGGGTGCTGCATTATCCTCATTGTTTGGTTCTTCCACCCCTGGCAAGTTAAATAAAATCATAACAATATACTCTTCTTCTTCTTGCATTTGGAAGACTTTGAATACTTTTTGACATGTGGCTGCTTAAAATTGCAAATTTACGAATTAGTTTGTCTAATATGGTATATGTTTGATTAATAATGTTTTTAAAAATAAGCCTGGCAAGTTGTATAACAAAATGCTTTCAATGTTCCTTGCTATCTGCAGTTTTCTGTTCTTTCTGGCATTACTGATGGCTAGTCCATCTCTTTTGAAGCCCCAGTACATTAAATCATTTTGTAAATTAAAATAAGTGTGCTATCTCCAGTAGACACAGAGTGGATAGGAGATCTTCCAGGTTAACATGAAGCCTTCAAAAAGCTTTTGAAATCTCATTACTCAAGTATCCAATGGACAGAGTAACAGTGACTGCATTATGTTTGCTCTTTATTGTGTATAACTGACATACATCAACACTCACTGTGTTGGTGAATGGGGTGGATGATCTGCCAGGTTTTCGTTCCCCTTAATAATCCTTTCCATAATATAGGAAATTAATGTTTACATATTATATAGCTCTATATATATGTGTGTGCTTGTGTTTACAGATATATATAATTTACATTATATACATATATATCACTTACATATTATAGTTGCATCTATAAACGTAGTTTAAGAGGACTGCCATTCTGTATATTAGTATAGTATCACAATATGCTTAAAGTGTGACCAGAAAGCCTCATTGCAACCACTTCTCTTTATCCATTACCTAAAGTAACATAAAACATATTCATAGCAATCTCAATCTTTCCCTCATGTCTTCTCAAAAATCCCAAGCCTCTTAATCATGAGCAGGGTTTAGATTCATTAGTGTCTAATGAAGCACGAGTTGTAGCCTTATGCAAACCACCGTGTTGAATATAATTTTCTTCCTCATCCTTGCCTTTCTCTCTCTTCCCAAATAAAATCTGAATTCACACTGATATTTTCTTGACTACAGGCACTAGTACAATCTTCCTCTCCTGCAAACCTCCCCACCCTAAAAATTATTATAAAAGTCCAGAACTTAAGGCTACCTTACATAAGCTTTGATGTAAGTTATATATGGCTTCAAATATTACATCATATACACAATTATTACCTCCTAAGTTACATTTTCTTTGCAAGTGAGGAAGAAGATCACTTCAGCAAAAATTCTGCCCATTTCTGAAATAACACAGCAGCCTTTAGCAGAATATACTAACCAAGAGAAAACTGCATATTCCATAAATGTCTAGACATGGATATTCTAGAAAAAGCAATGCTAGCATTTTCAAAGGTACATTACACTCATCTCACTCTGTACCACAAAGCCAGTTTGACAAATGATCCCAACAAGGCAAAGAGCATTATTGAGCTTTCCCAACTGCCTTCCAATTTCTGCAGTCTCCTGACTGCAGAATTTGGATTGAATAATTGCCAAAAAAAAAGGAAGACCATCATCCAAACTTGTGCAGACATTTGGCCTTACTTCAATCCCTTTCCTTTTATTTGTGTTTGATTTGCCTTGGGAAGTGTGTGAGAGTTGCTCTCCACTATGCACCCACCCTGACTCAGAAGCCCCATGTCCCAGTGCTCCAAGCTGCCTACTGAGAGCCAGGCTCAGCAAAATGAACCCTTGGGCCTATGTGGGGAGGTGTATTTCAGATCTGGAGGCCTCTTACACAGAGCAGATGGGATCAGCATGGGATGAGGGAACTAACCTAATGTCATGACTGTAGGGAACTACTAAGTGATGCAAATTTTGGCTTTGCTCTGAAGGGAGAATGAACACGTCCATTTGCTACCTCTGTTCAGAGTGAAGGGGGTCTCTGTGCACGCACACAGAGAGAGCAATTACAACAGTCACTGGCTAATAATTATTGGACAAAATTTAATTAGATGGTCTTGAGTCATAAAACTCATTACATGATGTGGTGTTTTTTCTCATTAGGACTTCAGTTAAATCAAATTCAAGTTTCTATCAGGAAGTTGCCTCATGAACCAGTAGTGGTATGGTAAAGCAGCTCTCAGCAGCACTGTGCGACAGTGCAGGACTGCGTCACGACCACTTCTACATTTTCTGTCCTGAAACAATAACCTGAGAGGCCCAAAAACCCTTCAGAGTCCCAGTTCAAGACTAGATGGACTTATGGATCCATGAAAGACCTTACTCCAGACTATGCCAAGTATGGAGCACCACCATCTGCACATTTGTTTGACAAATGGCTTTGCACACCTACCTCTTGAGGAGGCATATTGCACTGCAAAAATACCATGTTGTTGGTATTTGCTGTGTGATTTATTTCTTCATAGAGGATTTCTTCTAGAAATTTTGAGAAATTTTATTTCATTTCAAACTGGAACAAACCCAAATGTCAAAATAATTACATGTTTCTCTGAAGAAAACTTTCCTGGGTTTGGCTGGCTCTGATTAAGGTAAATTAAGAATGAATGTCCTCAAACTGTACATCCACCATTTATCTTCCAGCAAGGAATCAGCCTGTTCTGAAAAGCTCAAACAGACATGCTGAGCAATTCAAGTTGCCTGAACAAAGAGATGAATGAAAAGCTGAACAAAATGTGTACATGGGAGCAGGCACAGCATTGTGACTTGTGAGCATCATTATCCTGCAATCACAACGTGACAAGTGGGTCCTGTGGCCAGACTGCACTTTAGTTTGGGAAGTATTTTGCATAGTCTGGTTTGCATCTTTCTTTAGGACTAACCAAAAGAAGATGGAAAACAGCCTTTGAAAGGCAAACACATTGATTTGTCATACTATTCAGGTGTCAGATTTCTAGTTCAATGGGGGATTTAATTTACTTTAAAATCCAAAGATTAATTCCCTTTGTTTACTCACTCCTTCAGATCCAGTTCTTGCAACACTTCATTCTTCTTATGTGTTTTTGAAAGTCATATGCATTCTTACTGGGAATAAGAATCATCTTAAATTCCTGAGTGACTGGGTGGCTCACCAAGATTTCTTTATGACTAATGGATTTTTTTCACTCCTTCAAACCTTCATCATTAAGGCCATTGTTTCCCCAAGGAGATGTCCTTGCATATTCAAAAATTGAACAACATTCTTCCCATATACTTTGTGGCAGATGCAGCTGAGTTCTGAACACCTGTGGAAACTTAGGTTTTCTGTGAGCTGGTATCATCCACAAGCTCTAAGGAGAACATCTGCTCTCATAACTGCACTCTTATTCCTTTCTTCTTGTTCTCATTCTACAAAGTTTATGGCAGGGTTGTATAATTTAAAAAAAGTAAAACCTATGATTTCTCTCCACTGGGATCATGGTGAGATATGCTTATGAAACTGCAGGTTGTGACAAAATGAGATTTCTGGATCTTTGTCTCACCCTTCCGCTGTTTGTCTGTCTCTGAAATCTCCATTCCCACATATTTTAAAGGAACAAACTTTTGGGGAAGGAGTGACCATATTAATCACAAAGGTAAAATCAATCTTTTCTTCTCTGTTCTCTCCAGAAAGTCTGTTTCCCTTCAACACAAAGAGTTTTCTGTTTATATTTGTTAGGGTGAGGAAGTTAGTTAATATTCAGGCTCATGCAAGTCTTGAGCGATGACAAGTGAGAGCAAATATTTTTCTTTTCTTCTGGTTTTACTTGAACTTCTGTAAAGAGAGAACAAATCCCTTTACTCTGAAAGAAGCCCTGGCTGTTTGATGAGATGGCTGCAGTAAATGATAGAATGAGATCTGTTTGACCTTTGTGTGTGACAAACTTAAGTGATAGTTACAGAAGAATTTTAAAAGTGCCAGAAGAGGAGCTGCTATCCATTTCCCATGTATGTAGGTGTTACACCAGCTGCTCACATAGTCTAGCACCTTCTGGCTGTTATTGGTTATTTTTAACAAATGTGTTTTAAGACTCCTCCCTTCCTAACACAGGTTTTCCCCTTCCTCCACATAACAAGCAATGGGCTTGAACAGCTTCACAACCTGACATAAATGGCCAGAGCATGACCTGAAGAAATCCCTTTCTTCTCTATGCAGCAGCCCAGGGAATTCCTATTAGAGCAGTCAGGACGAACTGCTCAGCTTCTCTTCATTTCACCAGCCTCCTGCCCACCCAAACCCTGCTCCCATTCTGTAGATAGCCCTGTCTAGTTGGTTCCTCTGACACTGCCCTTCAGATTAAGCTCTTGGCACAAAAGTACATCTGACAAAACTACCTTTGGGCCTTTTTGCTCTCAGCATATGCTTCTGCAAGCCCATCCTCTGCCGGGAAAAGAGATGTGGCTGACCCCAGGACAAGACTGGTTGCTGGCAGGACCCAGAGAGACTGTTTCTGATCTCAGCTAACAGATTTGGAGGGGGGCATGATTTTGTATGAATATTTTAGCATATTCAATCCGTTAATCAGTAGTGACAGGGAATCAATAGTGTCCTTTCCCAGGGAACAGAAGGGTGAAATCTGTGCTCTTTGAGGATTTTGCAGGGTAAGATGCTGGCTGATAGCTAAATGATTTCTTTCAAGGTACAAAAGGGAGTATAAACTGAGTGAAGCTTATGTGGATTTGGGAGAGAACAGGGCAGAAAGAATCTTTATCAGCCTCCATTTCCCCTTCTTTCTTCCTATTGACCCAGCTCTCTAACTACACACAAACATGCACAGCTCATTACATAGTGCTGCTGGTGGTGTTTTCAGTGTGGTGGCTGACAGCAGCCTTGATCTTAGCTTCCAGTTACTGTATTTGTAACTCAGGTCTGCAGAACACTACTGACAGACACTAGGCAGGATTTTTACAGAAGTCAAGGGCAAAAACAGCTGAGTCCTCTTCAAGACACTGAAAGGATAATGAATGTCGGAATCATAGCCTGGCTGTTCAGAAATTGGTGCCATTAGCAGGAAAAAGCGCATACTAATCAATAAGTGTTGGCACTTAAGGGCCCTGAAGTATCAGTGGGCTGGCAATTTACATCTACTCACAGCACTGCACCAAGTCACAACAATTTACTGTTTGGTCTCCTGTTGAAACCCACCAATATAAATTGTCTGACAGGCACTTGCTAATTCTTCCTTCCAGTCTCATAAATTACTCTGTTTAGAAATCAATAAATCTTATATGGGGAAAGGGCAAGGAGGCACAGTGCTGTTTAATTAATAGCTAATTTTCACAAGGTAACATCACGATTTCCCCACCAGTTGTTTTGCTGCAATTCTACAGATTTACTCAGAAGACCGTTCATGGTACATGCACATCCTTCTGAACTTCCAGAGATCAGTTTGCACCTAATTCAGTCTCATCTGAAGTGCTTGTGTTCCCCATATCTCTTGAGATCCAGCTGCCTTCCTTTTTGCGCAGGATCTGCTGAACTCAAAGGGCTCCACAGCCTACCCAAATTCCAGCCTGGAAGCCCCCACAGACCAGGCCCTGCCCTGTGTTTGCCCAGGAAAAGGCAGAACCTGCCACAGCAGGGGATGGGCTCTGCTCTGCAGATTGCACTGGTGGCCTTACTCAGAGGCAAAATCCACCGGTGGCAAATTTCAACTTCTCCCACTGAAAACTTCATTCATGAGTTCCAGCTAACCCACTTCTGAAGAGATGGAACTACTATCTTTTAATGGAAACTTTCCAGGAAAAGGGCATTTCACACAGATTTCCCACAAATTATCATGATTTCTTCCCCACTTGTGAAGGAAATCAGCAATGGACCCTTAGCAATGTAGAGAGCAACCAAGAAAAAAAAAGGATTTTTACACACCTGAAAAAGCATGAATGCTCTTCTCTGAGTAAATTTTCATATTGACATGGGCTACTTACACAAAAAGATTCATGGAGGGTTCATTGAGTCCCTTACTAATATGAGACAAAGTACAGGATATGTTCACTCACATTTCACTGCAAATGGAAATGGGAGTATCACAACATCATTCCAAAATGTAGTGTTTGACACCACACCTTCTCTTGCTCATCATTGTAAAAAAACATAAAAACACCATAAAAATAATGTTTTATTGTATCTTCATTCTCTCAAAACAATACCTGAAGTCTTGTCCCTAAGGTAAGTTTATTAATTTTTGATAGCCTGTTCCCCAGTGAGTTTAGGTTGATATGGTTTTTGGACAAAGTAATTATAGAGATAATAGTCAATTACATGAATAGTTACTGTCTATAGATCCAAACCTCTGTTTCTCTCAGGATTCTCCTTTATCAGTATATTAAATCACTGTCTTGGACTCTTGATGTGGGAGAAGGAATTACAGGTGAAATGACAATTAGCCTGAGAGATGGAGAAGGCCCATGGCACACCATCAGTGGGGAATGAGACAGGAGAAATTTATTGGGTCTACTTCTTCACAACCGAGCTTCAAGAAGTCTGAAATTGTATCCCATGGGCCCTTTATTAAAACAGTTAATACCTGGCATAGCAAATGATGTCGAAGTCCACGCACTGGACCGGAACTTACAAGACTTGGTTGTCATCAATCAGTTCACCTAATCTGCCTGCTCCTGGGCACCCTGTAGGTAGAATGTGGACAATAGCAGTGCACTCAGAGACATTTAGTGAGGACAAACATATGAAGACTCAGAGTGAGCTCAGAAGCTGTACTGTTAAGAACAAAGCAAGTGTTAAGAAGAATTTATAAGAGTGGTACATATGTTCTGCAGATTCACATTTTCATTTTCACCCATTTAATTCAGTGCTTCTGTTTCATCACAGATGTAATAAATTGAATGAATGTACAAAAGTGCATCATAGTTACATTGTGGCCTAGATTCTCAGCTCTCCACGGATTTCAAGGTGTTGCAACAAATCTAAGGCACCCCATAGGCCCCTTCATGTTTCAAATACTTCTGAATATCACAGATCACACATATACAGGGGGATAAAACAGCTGCAGATAAAACAGCTTCTCACGTTTGAGAAAATGTAACAAAAATGTAAAGCATTTTATAATGCCCTGAAATTATTTGCAATCTGAAAGTAAATGCCTGCTTAGCTCCAGCTGAACTAACACTTATGTTTGGTCCACCCAAACAGTTGCGGATGCCCAGAAGACAGAGGAAAAACATTAAATGGTTGGACAAGGGGTTTGGAAGTTCCGAAAACTGCCTGAACATGAGTACTGAGCAGAGACAGGCACTTGGGGTGGTGTGAGGAAGTCAGGAATCCAGAAAGCACACCCAGCTATGGAACTGCTCTAATGCTCTGGTACTGCTCTAATACTCTGGTTGCATCTCTGATAAAACCCTTATGAAAGCCTCAAGCTTCTGGTAGAATTAAAAACCCAAAAAGTTGGTTATTCATACCAAAAAAAAATTTGCCAGTTACAAGTTAGACTCAAGAAGGAGAGTATCTCTAGATAGCTGGAGACTTGCCTACAGCTCCTGCTTTCTAGGTCTCTTGTGCTGTGGAAGCCAGGGTGAAAAACTTTGCCTTGCTAGGTAGGAGATACAGAGGGAGAGGACAAAATATCATGAAAGCTCTTCTGCATTCAGACAGTTCAGCATCACCACCTTACACAAAAGCATCACTCAGGTCTGGGGGAGTTTTTGAAATGGAAACCAATCTGTACTCAGCCAGCTCTAGGGTGTTCCTGCATAAGAAAAAATACAGATTCCACTCTGACAGCTTCTGCAAGCAGGTGTGGTTGTACGAACACGGTTATCCTCAGCAAAAAATGGTTTTGTTTGGTGTCTTGCCTCAGAAAGTCATCTTTGTCAGAAACAATATAAGAAGTGAGGTACCTCACTGACCAGTATGACCCTTGTCTACACCTACTGCAGACTTTGACTGTTTACACATATTTTTTAAACAAAGATCTGAATTCTTGTTACACAGTTTAACATCTTGCATTTGGGGGTTTTCTCAGGCTTTTTTGTTTTCTATCCATGCACTATATTCTTTTTAATTAGGGTTCTCCCATAACCTAAATAAAACATTTATCTTAACATAAATTCATAGAGATCAATAAATGCACTAACTGAATAAATAAACCTTGCCTGCAATACAACATTTATTTGGTGGTGGTCAAATTATTTGAGGTCTTCTGGTCCTAGAGGTCACTGTACTGTAAACTGATGTAGTTCCTGGGTGGCATAGTGCAGCGGGCCCCAAAAATCTGGCACATTTCTAGCAACTGCTCCCTAGGGCAGGCACATTGGTGCTGAGGCTGGAGGAGTGGATGGGTTTGCTGCCTCTTGGCATGAAGCATTTGGTGACTTGAGCAACCTGCCTGAGAGGGATGCACGTACCATGCCTCTGTGTCCTACAGAAACTATCAAGAGAAAATGTTCAGTGCTGTCAATCATTTGCTTTATTTCCCTCTCGGTGTACAAATTCAGTATATTAGCTTATTAATAAACACCATTTGTCAGCTGCATCTCCAGTGTATTCCCAGTGAAACAAATAAGGTGCTCCAGAGAAGCATTTAATGTTCAGATTCACTGGTTTAATTTTAGCCAGTTGCCACTACTGCCTCATAATTCATCCTACTAACAGATTTATGTCTGGGTTTTTTGATCATCCATTATTTCTTTCACTATTCAGCATTTTGCCTTTTTGCCCTTATTCTGAGCAGATGGGTGATGTATACACATCTCTCTCTGGTGCCAAAGACACTTTCAGTTCTTCCTCCTGCATTAATAACACATACAAGACCTTCTGAGGGTTTTCCACTGAATTTTGTTGCCTCTTATTCTATAAAAGATATACTGCTATGAAAAGACTCGTTTCTTTCTCCTACCCTTATCCTCAGGGTACTGTCATTGTTATCTATTAGCTACAGAATAGCCTAAGCTTTTCATATTTCTCAATAGTCTTGTTTACTATTTACTGTTCTCTTCAGCAGAGTATCAGCTCATTTCTGCTGTCTGCTATGTATCGCACTTTAATCATTATGATTTTGCATCACTGTTTCACCATCTCCTATAAAAGCACTCAGAGGGGAGAGCCCTTTTGCCCCTGTGGCTATGAAAACTCTAACCGTGGCTTGTACCAAGAGAGACTTCTCAGCATCAGATGAAGCACCTTTATCAGAATTTTCCATAAACACCCAGGTTCACAGGGGTTTGCTTTTTTAAGTCTTTTGCTTTGCTTGAGACTGCCCTCCTTTGACAATGTAGTGAAAGTCTTTGATGATGTGTTTAAAGAAAAGACCAAAGTTTTCTTCCCTGTTTTTGCCTGCAACTGGAACAGAAGCTCATGGGGTAGGGAGAGCTGAAAAGAGGGTTGCTTGGCAGTACACCAGACACAAGGCTCCATATGAAATTCTGCTTCATTCACTGTTTATATTCTTGTTGGTCTTGTTGTTTAGCATAATTCTGCCCCACATAACTAGATCCAGTCGTCTCTCATAAGCCCTTTAAAAATGTAGGTCTTTACATACCCCTTTTTCAGCAACATATAACAATAACAAGTAATACTAACCTACTCTTAGGCAAGTTTCAACATGTGCAAGCAGCCTGTTAATGAAAATAACTTGCAGGGCTGAAAGAACCTCTTAAGAGCTCTCTTAAAGGATCATTAAGTTTCTCTTAGGATTTTCTCTTCACCAGAAGCCCAGCAGTCACAAATAAGCAATGTTTTGTTGTGGTGATGCTTTGTTCTACTTCGTCAGCCTGACAATAATCCAGCTCTGGATGCTGCTCCACCCTTACCAAATGAGAACATATCTGCAACTCCTACACATCCTCCAGGCTTAACTTCAGTTTGGAGATCTGCAAAGCTGAATGGGATATTTTGTACTTAGGGAAGGGTGAGGAAGAAAAGTACCTTATTATCAAACAGGCTCTCCCTGAAAAATGGCAATAAATTGCTTATGGCAGATTTCAGATAATGATGGCCTTTCCCCACCAAAATACTGCATTTCTTCCTATCCCCAGACTACATCCAAATCCCTGTTCTCTGATATTGCTGGCATAAGGCCTTTAGGACAATCACTTCAGTCACGCTGTTATCGGAGTAGCGCACATCCATGGAGTCATTGCTGAGTTTATTTATACTCATCCTGCCCTGGTGCCCAGCTCCCAGTGCCAGGCATGGCTGGGCAGTGACTCAGCAGCAGGAAACCTGGTGTTGATCCTTCTCAGTTCACATCCAGGGCATTGCTGCTTCCTGCTTCCTAACAGGCATTGGGGCACTACAAAATCCTTCAAATAAATTCACAGCAGCCTTCATTCTGCACCCCAGACTTCCCCTACAGAATTCCTTGCCATGTGAAACATTACATGGCCCCTTCTCCCCTTCACTCCTTCCCTCTTTCCATAGTGGTAACAGATTATATAGAAACAGAGGCACAACAGCAAATTCTTAGTTTTTACCTAACCCAGCTAAGAAAAGCAAACACATCAGGGAAGTGCAGAGCCCTCATTCAGAGGGCTCCTTGGTTTTTGCTTGCAGCAAAAGATTTTGCTAGGCCTTACTTTGCATGTGTTTGAAGGCACAGAAGTGTATGAAGTCGAAGGCTTGTAAAAAAAAAAAAAAAGTCTGCGTCTTTTTCCCCCTGCATTTAAATCTCAATAATGTCCTTAGACTACATTACATATATATAAATATATGCGTGTGTGTGTGTGTACTATACACACATAATGCTGACTGCTTCTTATTCTGCTTCAGTCCAGCGAGCATGTTTCAGCTAACACGGCTTTCACCTGGGTCTCTCTTGTTCTTCAGGTGAGTCCCAAAAGGAGAGGACAGGCAGGTAACCCACAGATATTCCTGCCACAACAACAGCTTCTCCAAGCCCGGATCCTCACGAAAATTTGCCTCTGGAGAGGAAGAAACCTCATCCCCCCTCTTCTTCTTGCAAGTCTGACTCCCCAGTCCACACAGCCCGCCGAGCTGGTGGCTCCGCCGCTGTGTGAGACATCGGACTGCCCCTGGAGCAGCTGAGGGGCAGGAAGCACCGCGGAGGACATCCACGTGCCCGTGCCTGCCTTTGCCAGGTCGCTCAAAGGTGGGGATGTCTGGGTTGCCTGGCTTTCGAACCTCTCCCAGCGGGAAAGCTTCCACTGGCGGCGGCCGCCGCCCGGCAAAGACCGTCCGGCGGCACCGCGGGGGCTGCGGCGCCATCGTGCGTCGGCATCGGGACGGGGCACGGGGACATGGGGCACGGGGCACGGGGACACGGGGCACGGGGACATGGGGACAGGGGGACACGGGGGCACGGGGACATGGGGACACGGGGACACGGGGACATGGGGCACGGGGCCACGGGGCACGGGGACACGGCGACACGGGGCACGGGGACATGGGGACAGGGGGACAGGGGGACATGGGGCACGGGGCACGGGGGCACGGGGCACGGGGACATGGGGACAGGGGGACAGGGGGACATGGGGCACGGGGCACGGGGGCACGGGGCACGGGGACATGGGGACACGGGGCACGGGGACACGGGGCACGGGGCACGGGGACACGGCGACACGGGGACACGGGGACATGGGGCACGGGGACACGGCGACACGGGGACACGGGGCACGGGGACACGGGGCACGGGGCACGGGGACACGGGGACATGGGACACGGGGACACGGGGACATGGGGCACGGGGACACGGGGACATGGGGCACGGGGACATGGGGCACGGGGACACGGCGACACGGGGACACGGGGCACGGGGACACGGGGCACGGGGCACGGGGACACGGGGACACGGGGACACGGGGACACGGGGACATGGGGCACGGGGACATGGGGCACGGGGACACGGGGACATGGGGCACGGGGACATGGGGCACGGGGACACGGGGCACGGGGACACGGGGACATGGGGCACGGGGACATGGGGCACGGGGACACGGGGCACGGGGATACGGGGACACGGGGACATGGGGAGACGGGGCACGGGGACACGGGGGCACGGGGGCACGGGGGCACGGGACACGGGCACACGGGGACATGGGACACGGGGACACGGGGCACGGGGAGACGGGGGCACGGAGACACGGGACACGGGGACATGGGGCACGGGGACACGGGGACACGGGGAGACGGGGACATGGGGCACGGGGCACGGGGCACGGGGACACGGGGACACGGGGACACGGGGGACGGGGCAGTGAAAGGCGGTGGGGCGAGTGTCGCGCCGGGTCTGAGCGGTGACAGGGATGGAGCTGCCGGGTTCCACGGGAGCTTCTGCGCCGCTCTCCAGCAGCAGGGACAGACCCCACAGAGGGTCTCTGGCAGCAGGCAGGCTGCCCCCTCTGAGTGGCGAGGTCTGGGTTTTTGTACACTCTCTGATGATACACTTTTCCCATTTCCCAAAGACCTGGCCAAAGAGAGGAGCGTGACTAAAGTGCTTGACAAGATGGAGCCAGGGGAAGTGTAGGGATGGGCACGGAGATTTTGCTGTGAGGAGGGGCTAATTTTCTGAAAACAGTTCCATCTTTTCACTGAACCCCAAAAAAATGGCCCAAGAGTTAACACAAATGCAGGTACCCTATGGAGGTGACAGGCTACTGTGCTCCATATTCCCTGTGATTTCTAGGAAGTGTGTGGATCCTCCATCAGGAGAGTTCTGTGGCACCTCTGCAGTATCCAGGATCTGCATTGTCCAATATCCAGCAAGCTCTTAAGTGCAACAATACCAGAAGCCGGGTATAAGGAACAACATTTTCACTGGAGAGCATTTCTTTCCACCTCTTACACCTGTTTGGTTCTGTTTGATTGGTTTTGTTTTTCCAAAGACTGTTTTTGCTCAGCAGTTTTCATTTGTTGTAAGCAAAACGTTTTTTTCCAGACCATAAGCATCGGCACAAAATTCAAGGTAGGGGTGTACTGAGGTCTTTAGTGCCAGTACAATGAAAAAAGGAAGAATTGAATAAGTGGGATAGCAGAGTCAAAAGCTACATAGGAAACTAATCATCCTCCAACTGGCATTTCTCCTCAGAACTCTGAAAAGCACTTGTGGAAAAAAAAAAAGCACAGAGAAGCAAATTGTTAATCAGTCCATGTAGACTTCTGGTCCTAAAGAACAGATAAAAATACCCCTCAGTGTGGAATTAAATGCCTGTTAAATGGAAAAACATTGTAGGGACCAAAATGAAGTGGAGAAAATAAGAAACTTAAGAGCACAGAAGTACCTATAAAAGGAAAGAGTTAAAAATGAAGGGGTAAATTACTACCCCACAGAAAAAATGAAGGCTTATTTTAACATGACTGAAAATGCACTTTAGTTATGGCATCATTCTCTCATTTTTACAGGTTATCTCAAAAAAACACTTCTTTAATGCCACTAACCTTTGGATATATTTGCCTCTTACATCCCTCCAAGGGAGGGCCAAAGCAGGCTTGGGAAAGTATGAACAAAAATACACTGAGGGTGAAAGAGCAGATTTATAATAAACTGATTCTGAACATCTAATTCCTATGCATTTAAATGCTTTTTGGGAGAATTCATGACATACAGCTTTCTTCTTCTGTTCTTTATTTTCAAACATCTATGACACTAAACACTTTGTCAACCATCAATTAATCAGAACTTTGTCAGTGGATTTGGGGAATTACCTCAATAAATAATACAGTGTACTTATTTGTCCAAAGTATACAACAAAAATGTACATCATTTTATAATGTCCCAGAATTATTTGCAAACTAAAAGTAAATGCCTGCTTGCCTCCAGCCTATCTAACTACTAAATATAGAGTTCACTTGAACATCTGTATGTTTTTGACTGTAGGAGAGGGTTTCTCCTTTCCTAATGTTAATGGCCGATAATATGGAAAAATAAATCCACGTTCCTCAATAAGTGAATGTGCATTTAGCCTTGTTCCATTCTGAAATGACAATACATAATTTCCATTACTATGTGATACTCTGGTTATGATTATCATGAGTTTCTGCTTTGATCAAATTTATTTCATGAGTCTGCGTTTGGAAAGAAGGGGAAAAAAGGCTGCTGGAACAAGTTAAGAAGCCCAGCTGGGTCTTCTACTTGATACTCCCCTCACAATCCAGCATCGCTACCCTATCCTGGAATGGCACCAACCAACCAAATCCCTGAAGCCTCAGACATATACCCAGATGTGCTGACCACACATGTGAACAAATGTGGGTGAAGGCAGTTTCATTTCAATGGTGGCAAAGAGACCATAAGTGCTCAGCAAATATGTGATCAGACTAGTCATATTTAAAGCATGTAGCAGACACCCATGTATCAAATCTTAGGGATGATGCTTTGGAAACTGCAGCTGTGGCCAGTTCCTTGCCTGATGATGCATGAAAGGGTTTGGTGCTTTTCCTTCAATCCGGCAGGTGAACAGATTATGCCTTAGCTCATTGTACTGCGCTGTAATGGCCCATATCAGTGTTTCATAAAACGGGTGCTGAGCTCATCCCTGAATGGAAAAACATTATTTGCAGTCATAAATCTCTAACTACTTATTGATGGAATCAGCACAGTCATTGTGAGCTCCTTACAACTTTATATGGTATAAACTTATATTTTACTATACCCTTTCAAGAGAATGTATTTTCTTCTTGGGCTCATTGGTGATAAAACTCCTGCTAAAAGTAGAGGGGTAGTAGCTCTGGCTTAGCTCCACCATCAGATCTGCAAAATTAATTAACATTTTTATTTGCTCTTTTCACTCCATACTGTGGCAATTTTGAGCAAGCAGATCCCAACATGTGGTTTTAATGCATGTGCTAGGGAAAGAGTAAGGAGGCAACTCAGTCATAACTCAAGGGAATGTTTGTCACCTATAAAATTGATGTCAGAAAATAAAAATAGAAAGAGTGATAAAATAAATGCAATATGTGATAATGGGTGCCAGCATTGCAGACAAAGCAATGAAGGCACTGCTTTGCCATAAGTCTAGTGTGAAGCAAAAATCATGGAGGTTGGCTGTGGATCTTGAGCAGCACCCTAAGTAAGAGGCATAGAGCAAATGACTGAATAGGTTAGCACTGAATTCAACACTATCTTAGTTTTTGCTTGATTTTTCAAGCAGGCGAAGCATTAGATGATCATTTGTGATATTTGCACACCCCTGAAGCTTTCTGAAGTGTTGCCATCTGCTTTTTATTTGAAAATCTCAAGTTTATGGATCATATCACCTAGCAAGAGTGCAACAATATCTGTTAAAATATCCGATTTTTCCCCTTTCCATGTTCCCTGCATAGCAAATGGAACAATAAATACAGAAAAGCTCAGGTGATGACTGATTTGTCATCAAAGTATGCCACCAGCTATTTGAGGGCTCAGGAAGGTTTTTTGCTTTACATCATGAAGTCTGTGAAGCTCTCTGGTTTCAGAGGGCATTTCAGAGACTACTTACTTAGAGGGAACACTGTCTTTATGAGAGAAATTCTGCAGGAACCAGCTTGCAACATGCTTGGGAGTGAGCTGGCTTGCTGAAATCCCCTGCCAGCTCAGTGTGTGCCAGCACAGGTAGACCCCTGCATGCGCCTTCCTCTACATAGGTGTGTGTGCATGAGACATGCTCATAAATATGTTCTAACTGTTGGAGGAAACAAAATTATAGCAGCTGGTAGGAGATGGCACTTTTTTAACTGCTTGCTAATGTTTCCATAGCTTATCACCAAGCATTTTAGAACAGTGGTCTTGCCAGTAAGTGCCAGTTCTTGTTCAGTTCAGTTTAATAGCTTAATAATGCATAATTTGAGTTCTTGGGTACTGGTAGTGAAAGGACATTACACTCCATTAAGTCCAGGATATTTATTTTGAGAAAAATGAATGAGTGCACAATTTTCTGGGAGCACTAATAGATGTAAATGGATTTCAAAAAGCCTTTTGCCATTACAGAATAAGACTCAGCTATGGGTCACATGCTCATCCCCCAGGATGCACCCAGAATGCTGTCACTCACTTGTCCTGCACTAAAGTAATTCTGTGGATCTTGCTGGGAGTGTCCTTGATTCATTGAGCTATGAATGGGATCAGAGTCAGGCCTCTTATTTTTAGAACAGGCAGCACTTTTTACATAAAGATATATGGTTTTGAAACAAGTTAATTCAGCATTATATTGATGATTTGGAAGGCTACCCACTAGAAATAACACGCAGCTGCACACCCCCCTCCCCCCAGAAATTCTGTTATTGTCTGACTCATCCACACAAAGGGATGTTGGTCTCAGGATGGTTTAAAGATCTTTCATTGACTGGTGGGTTTTGTGTTCGGACTTTCTACACCATCTCTTCCAGAGCTCTTGTGCAATGGACTGTAATATAATGTAACACCTTCCCTGCTGCTTCCTCTGTCCTCAGCACCATGGATTAGGTGGCTACCAGGCCATAGAGGTACTTACATGAGTGATGGACATTTGGAGCTTGTCCAGCATTTCTCATGTCTATGGGGCACCACACCCTTCACACACTTCAGACTTTTTAGTTCCTGAGTCTTCAACACAATTATGCACTCAGCAGTGTACAGTACAGGAGACGTTATTTTATAATATCTGGTTAACATTTCTCTTGTGGCTGTAACATCTCAAGCCTCCAGACTAGCATTCTGCTCTGGTGTTAGAACAAAATTGCTAAGAATAGAAAGAGGAAAACTGGTCAAAGAGGTTTGACACACACCATACATCCAGTGTGGCAATGCACAAGGCTTGCCTATGTTTCTTTCATGTCACTGGAGGGAAAGGGAAGTTGGAATATTTTCTGTTGCTAAAGCATGGGAACTTTATTCCCTTCTGATCAGGTTGGTTCATCACTTCTCCCCCCAACATCTCTCAGTCTGATACTTTGATCACCTCTGATTCACCTTCCACTTGCTAAACATAATGTGTTCTCTTGAGGAGATGGGATTCTTTTTTCCCAGAATGCCTGGTGTAAATGCCTAAATGAATTGCTGACAGTGTCTTGCTTCAATTTGAACTTGTTTCTCCATTGCTACTAGTGCTAGTAAAAGTTATTTGGAAAATCTACCCATTTTGTACCCATGTCACTCATCTCATCTCATGTCTAAATAAGAAACAGATAAAATTCATGAGCCCATATGCTAAGCCAATGCTTGGCATATAAACAATAAAATATTAAAACATGAACAAGAGTAAAAAAAACTAAAAGGTTTCACATTTCACTTTTTATCACATCTCATTTTCACTTGTCATGTGCATTTGGAAAACCATCCTGTAGCAATATTTTCCTTTTCACTTTAATTTTTATTGAGTGCTCTTCTTTTTTCAATCCACTCACATAAATATGACAATATGTGTTATCTATGGATGATTCATTTATCTTGCTGACAGCTAGCTTGTCCAATGAATTAGAAACAATCACAGCTCCATTACATCTATTTATATTTCCCCTCTGGTTTTGCTACGTTTAAGAGGAAACTACAGTCTTAATCACCAAGGCTATAAATTAAAAAAAAAAAAAAATAGATAGATAGATAGATAGATAGATAGATAGATAGATAGATAGATTGATTGATTGATTTGAGGGCTTGCATTTGAGTTAAAATATTTTTTCTTTTAATTTTGTAGTCATGCTGAAGACACATGATTTTTTCCAAGCAGTTATAATATTCTATTGAATATCACAGTTATGACATAATTATTAAATGTCTTATTTCTGGTTATTCCTCCCTCTAGCTGCAGTTTCTTCATAAGTGATGATGCTTGTATTTGAGCACCATAGACTACTTCACCCAGAAGAAGTTTTTTCCATATAACTACTTTTCCCTTCACAGAGTGCAGTTTACATTGTTCTCCAAAGAGGAGCTTTGAGCCCCCTCAGCTCTTGGGACTGTTGACCTGGAGTCAATCTCTGTCATAGCCATCTCTGGTGGTTTTAAAGGCAGTGATGCTAAAGAGAGTTTCCTAAACACAGTTCCCAAGGTCAGTTGGAAAGCAGAATTTCAATCCATATTCCATAACACTTCCAACTTCAGGGAAAGTCCTAAATAGCTTCTTTTATCACCAGCCATACTGGGGACAAGGATGTGACTTCTAGTTCACAAGAATGCTTCTGTTGTGAGAACCCTTCCATGTTCAAAGACTACCTCTGAAAAACAGGATTTACAACTCGGTGTCTGCAGTTTCTATACAAAGATGATCACCAGAAACAAGATATGACACTGAACTTGAGTGTGAACAGGAGGGTCTGCTCCTCAGTACCTCACCAGGAGGTGACCCACACAGAGCAACACTTTTCTCTACTTTGAGAAGTACTTGCTAAAGGAGGGGGTTCTGACATGCCCAGGAGCTTTGGTACTTTTACCTCCTACTGCCACTTTTTGCACTGATCACTCTGATCACATATTATCTCTGCTCTAGCCACGACCCAGGAAGGGAATCATTTTGCTGAGTTTAGTTCCACATTCAGACATATGGAGTTAGTCCTACAAAAGCTTACATCTGCAGCTGGCAAAATGCCATATAACTTACAGTTTCACCTTGCCTCCAGTCTTTGATGAATGCTATCATTGACACCAAGGTCACTGTGCCCTTGTAGGTACCACTGTCATTTTTGCCAGCAGGTCTGATGAGCTGTGGGAGTGCCTGAGAGCCAGCCTTTGCAAAGGGGTGGGGTAGATCTGACTCAGAATTTTGAGTGGAAAAAAGCTGTGGGCAGGCAACAATGCTGAGTCCTGCTCCCTCTGAGCAAAGGGTATTGAGCTTTGGAAGAGGTGTAAAAATTATTAGTAAGGCACTTACTTATATAATAAGTATATAATAAGTATATAATAAGTATATATAATTACTTATAATAAGGCACAGTAAGCTCCTGCTCTTTTTCTTGTGCGGAGTTGTTTTTCTCAATGTCTACTTCATAGAGCTTTATCTGAGGCTGATTTTCATTCAGGTCACCAGCACAAAAAAATTCACCCACTGTTGGGTAAAGTAATGCAAACTGTACAACAATACAACAGGAAGGAAATCAGGAGGAAAATCAGAAGATCATCCCAAACCTGAATATGCTTTAAATTTAATAAAGCATCAATTGTCAGCTAAATGCCTCGTGGTTACAAACAGCTCAGATGTTGAAGGCTAGGAGCCATGAAATTATCAAGATTCACAGATATGTTTTGCATGGCTGCTAAACCACGAAATAATTAGTACTGAGTATCTTAGCTAATAATCTAAAGCAGATGTTGGAAATTAGAGGCTAAATTATGTAATCCTGGATGCCAAAAGTTTATCCAAAAGTCCTATTTATGGCACGCCATTGTTTTGTTGTTTTTTACTTCAGTAAGAATTGAAACATGTGGTTTAGAACCATAACTGCCAAAACCTCACATTTTAATAACTGTTCTGGGTTTATCTCAATGTACATTATGAGCATGCCTATTTGGAAGATTCCTCATATACCCATTTTATAACTGTTAGCAATTTTGGCAAACATCCATTTAAAGCAAATATAAAATTCAAAGGCAAGTTTCTCATAACTAGTCACGGTATAATCTACATTGCAACATGCTCTGGGAGCTTGTTTGGTGGGTTGTGGGATACAGTCACAAAAAGAGCCCTAAAAGGGATTTGATTAGAGGAGAATAGGCCCAGCTCTGGGAAAACATTTGTTCACTTGTTTCAGTCAGTCTTCAGTCATGATGGTCCTTACACATATTCTTAGAGGAGCATTTCCACAATTTGGGCTGAATGAGTTAAAGAGAGAATTTCAGTGGCTTTGCTATGTTTTGAAACACAACATGGCTTTTAAAAACAGGTACAGCCCAATTAAAAGAATTATTTCTTTGAGGTCTGAGTACACTGTCATTTAAATGGGACTTGTAAACAGTACCTGCAAAAACACCATCTGGCAACTTTCACAGTATTAACATGTCTAAGCCTTCATAAAACTTCAAGAAGAAGTTGGAAACTGATTTCTAGCATAACATAGAGTATAAAAATACATAGAAAATTACATTTCTTCATAAAGTTCAATGAAGGCAAAACCAGGCTTCATTGTAACAGACAGGCAAACAAGCTCTATTGACAAAAAACTTAATAAATAACCTCTTAAAAATAATTAAAATTTTTAAAATGTTCATTAGCAATACTAAATAAATCCCAGGTCCTTCTATCTGTCTATCTGTCTTACATATCAGGACCACATTTGAGAACACAAGGCTTGAAATATTGACCTAAATAGTCTGTTTGGGCTGA
This sequence comes from Aphelocoma coerulescens, assembly GCF_041296385.1. Lineage (NCBI taxonomy): Eukaryota > Metazoa > Chordata > Aves > Passeriformes > Corvidae > Aphelocoma > Aphelocoma coerulescens. The sequence continues at coordinate 115,080,555 of NC_091015.1, read as the reverse complement.
AATTTTTGGAGCCTGAAATACAGGTCCTGCATTGTTGTCACAGCTTATCTCCATGATTTGTTCTACTCCAGCATAAAAGAAGATACACAGAGGGACAAATCCAGTCGCGTCTTGTCTGTTTGATGTGTGATTCTTTTTAACAGTCCAGTTACTTACAGTGAGTTTCTTCAAAACTTACAGAAAAATGGCACACAGAAAATATAGTCCTGTCTTCTCACACCTCAGGCTTCCTGCATAACAAAACCTTCATGTAGACAGGAGTCTTGTCCTCCCTTTGCCTCAGTTTTTTGGTCTCCACAGCCTGGGAGACTCAGCCTAACCCCTGTGCCTTCAAGCTGTACCCCAGCTCTCTGCCATCAGGCAAAAACAGCAGCATTTGTGCACAGGGAGTGCAAAACTGCTCCCAAGGGAGACAGCAGTGCCCAGACCTTGTCACTGCTCTCTTTATTCCTGTTCCCATTCCTCTTGGTGGTGGGCTGCTGCCACACTCCAGCCAGCTGTCCATAGATCCTGGGAATTTATACTGTCAGGAAATGTATATGGCTTTCCTCCTCAGCATTGGATCTGACCCACATATTAACCTCATTATTTCTACATCTGCATGACAATGAGCAGTTTGCTCAAAGAAAAAACAGAAAAAGAAAAAAGAAAGAGCAAGCCAACAATAAATCTGTGTAAAAAAGCTGGGAAAGGATGTAAGACTGTAAGTCTGATGGCTCCAGCATGAAGACTATGGCTCTTCTTCTGTAAGGCTGCACCACAGAAACAGCTGAGAAACACAGGAGGTAGGGAGAAATTGCAAGCATTAAGAAAATTTTGAGAAATGGTTATATGATCCCAGCATAGATACAGTGGAATTTACAGATCTTTTTTTTTTTTTTTTCCCCTGCTCAAAAGCAAGAAACTGCTCCATTTTTTCAGCACGTGCACCACTTTTTATATTAAACTGCAATTCCAAAACTTTGCAAGATGTACGCACTGGATAATTCAGCTCCTGGATAGCTCTGTCTGCTTAAAAAAATTTTTTTTACAAAGTTAATTTATTCATGAGGAATTTTTTAAAGTTATGAACATGTTAATTGAACATGAAACTTTCAGAACTGCACTTTCACATAAATCATTTAACTTTGTATGTTAAATCAGCACGGTGGCTGAAGGAGCTGTTATGTAAGTATTAACAGGATAGCCACCGGTTGTCCTTTCATCATGCTATTCAGATAACCTCATTTGTGGTCCATAAATCTCTCAGAGCCCAAGCACTGACAAAAATATTCCAAAATATGTGTTCAAAACAAGTCCAGCAGTATTCTGTGACAGAATCATCTCCACAACAGAGCAAGTAGTTCCAAATATCTCTTGTGAGATCCCTTTAAAAATAGAGTTTCCCACAAAGATACTGCTGACTGCGTTTATGGAGTCTGACTGGGCTTTCAGCTTAACTGCAAATAATTCCAGCCCCATCTACTGAGTCGTTCTAAATTTGCAACACATCATATATTTAGAGAAAATACAGAGAAAATATACAACACTTCTTCACCTATTTGAACTGTAGGTTGTTCAGAGAAGAGACATTTTCTTTATGATTTTAAAATGAAAACAGCCCTACTAGCAGTTACAGTCTTAAAACAAGAAGTAGAAATAATTAATGAAAAAATGTCAAAAAGTTCTGAGGCTCACTGACCCAAAAGTCTTTGATGTTTAAGAGCAGAATTTCAATAAATTTACTTTACTTTAGATTGTTGTAACAGACACCTGCAGCAACAGGGACAAAACCAGTCTCCCTTTTCCAGAACTCACTACAGACAGTTCCGTTAGGACAAATTCTGGATTTCTGTTAAGAAGTTCACACATCTTGTCAGTGTACATTTGTGATCTCCTATCTTTGAGGAACACTGAAAGGGACAGGTTAAGTACAGAATAAATATGCTATCCATTCACTAGGGAAGCATTACATATCACACCTGGACAAGTCAACAGGAAGGGCCAGATGCTGTCCCCCAACAAGGCTTTCCTCTGCTCCCTTCATCAACACAAGGCTGCCATAAAGACTTCATAGGTCACCTTACCTCGGCACTGCAGAACTCATCTTACAGCTTTGGATACTAGAGAGTTCCTGCTCCACCCCACTCCACACTGTCTGGAGGTGAGGGGAATGGTACCAGATACCCACCATCAAAGCCAGACCAGCTTTTGGTAGTGTCAGACCTGCTGCCAGGGACTGCGCCCATGTTGGTCACCCAGCTCTGGAGGGTGGCATCAGGGTAGGAGAGCAGTTCCAGGGAGATATTTTATTGGACCAAGTCCACCTGGCCACTGCTGAAGCTAATTAGATTGACTAACTTCATTCTTCTGCTCTGGGAGGGAGCTGGGCTACTAAGAACCCTTTTGCTGCATTAGAAGGGCCCAGATATCTCCCACAGCACAGAGCCCAAGTTGGAGTGTTCCTGTATACTTAGGCAGTCCCCTGTGTAGCTACACCTGACCACACACTGCTGAGGTGATGGTGATGAGTATTTAATCATTTCTCTACCAAGCCAGGTTTCTGATAGTTGGAGTCTGCTATGAGCTCTTGGTGTTTCAACAAGAGCCCTTCCCATCTGTGAGAGATGCCAGTCCCTCCAGCAGCAGAAACAGGGCTTCCCAAAAGCACCATCTACAGCTTTAAGCTGAAATATGGCATCGCAGTCCCAGGCTGCCCACTAATGAGAGCAGCTGGGAAATTCAGTATGTGACCATCCAACAGATCCTTAGGCATCCTTAGGGAAGGAAGCACAGCATGCCAGGTTAGATAAATCCTTCTGTCACACCTGAATAATACCTTCAAAACACTTTCTAAAAGTTTGAAGAAACTTATGCAACAACTCACATCTCAACACATTTTTGCACTGCAAGTTAGTCATAGATAGCTCTTCCCATTCGTTTGTTTCATGAACTGTGTGGGACAATACCAGGAAAAGGCTACCTTTTTTTAGCCAGAAGAAATATTTCCTCATTTTCTTTGATTGCAGGTAGCTTTCCAATCACACACTCACAGACAGGCTCTGAGACTCTCTTCCAAACTCTTTCTTTTACTCCCTGTATGGCTTCATACAGCTCCCATGCAGACTGCTGGACTAATGAGATAAACTGGAGATGGGCCCAGTTTATGTAACACTGGTGCTATACAGCTACTGAAACTTAGATGGAACAGTGAGGTGCTTTAACTAAAGAGGGTAACATTCATTAGTGATGGGATTAGAATTAATTTATAAAATGTGATTCAGGCACCTAAATATAGGTGTGAACAGTGTAGTTGTCTATGATGAGGCAGCTGTCTGTGGCACCATAAAGGAGGTTGAAGGGTCAGTTCAGCTTCCTAAATCATAGGTGTCCTGTGCTGTTTGAGACTCTCAAGGGCAGCTATTGCAGAAAGCTCACAGGGAATTTGTGTCCCGCTGCAGGGCAAAGATTCTGCTAGAGACCAGGCAGGATGACCTTGGGCTAGGGGCTCTGTTTAATTGCTCACACATGGGCATCCACTGCCATTTGAAATTGAAAATTTGAAAATTTGAAACTCTAGGAAATCCAAGGTGTGCACAAGGCTAGAAGAGCAGAGGACATCTGTGGGACATGTCATCTGAAGTGACAGATAAATATGCTTGTGCAGGCAAAACACCCTGGCCAGCTCAACAGGCACAAGAAAAATATTTGAGGGTGACCAAATGTCCTTGTCCAGGCAAATGGACCACATCTCTAGTCAACACAGTTGGGAATGCAGATGCTGACATCTGTTCAATAATCCTCTAGACCCTTCCACTGCAGGGGCAGGTTCCCCAGGAGACATGGGGAGGATTCTCAGAAACTGGTCTAGTGTTTGAACTAGAAGTATCTTATCTTGCCTCATGTCCTGCTGCTGTTCCAGAAGATTAAATGTCTGCTGCGGGTCCTATGTCAAACACACACTGCACGGATGTTCCAAAGACGAGGAGACATCTCACACAGCATTTTTAGGCAACTGAATCCTGCAGTAGCTCACACTGGTTATAATGGCACCACCAAACTTGCCTATTGATACTCACCCTGTAGACAGCTCATTGTACAAGCTTGAACTGGATCTTCATCTCCAGCTCTACCTGAAGGCTGCTGTGCTGTAATGCTTCAGACTGCAGGCTGTTTCTTTACTTTGTGTCTACCACTGTGGCATCCTGATCTCAGCTTCTTCCCCCAGCTGTGCTGAAACAGAACCATTGAACCATAAAATCAAATCACAGAATACACAGAGTTAGAAGAGATCCACAGGGGTCATTGAATCCAGCTACTGACTCCACACAGGGCAACCTAGAAGTTAACCATGTATCTAAGAGTGTTGTCCAAACGTTTTGCAAACACCAAGTTTGGGGACATGACCTCTTCCCTGGGGTACTTGTTCCTGTGACTGACCACCCTCTCACTGAAGAACTATTCCTAATATCCAATATGAACTTCCCCTGATGAAGATTTAAGTCATTTCCATTCATCCTATCAGCAGATACCAGGGGGAAGAGAGCAGCACCTCCCTCTCATTGTAAAGGAAGCTGTAAACAGCAACCCGTGCTGGCTGGGCCTGATGCCCTGGTTGTCCTGTATGTGCTGCATGATGACACTCAGGATGATGTGCTCCATCTCCTTCCTTGGCATGGAGGCCAGACTGACAGGACTGCAATTCCCTGGATCCTCCTTCCAGCCCTTCTGGTAGACAGGCATCACATTTGCTCACCTCCAGTCAACTGGGACCTCCCTGGTAAGCCAGGACTGCTGATAAATGATGGAAAGTGGCTCAGTGAGCACTCCCACCAGCTCCCTCAGCACCCTTGGGTGGATCCCATCTGGACCCACAAGTTACAATTACTTTAATTACAGGTAGTAACAAAACTTATCTCACTATTGAGAGAATAACAAGCTTTTGTTTGTTTGTTTGTTTGTTTGTTTGAGGTTGAGCAAATCTACCACCAGAGAAACTGCCCAGGAGCAAATTCCTATCTCCAGTGTCAAGTTCCCTGCAACACCCAGGATCACAGTGACACAGAGAACAGAGACCTTAATTTTTTCCCCCACTCCCATCTCTTTAATGACTTCCAAATGTCTTCAAGAGCCCACGTAAGCCTCTCTAGCTGCTGAATTCCAAAGTTTTCCCTGCCTTACTGATTCAACCAAATCTGCTTGAAAATGGGTAAAAGGCGGTGAATACCTGGTTCACTGGTTTCAGAGTGTTCTCTGGTCTGGAGAGAGTATCCTCGGATGAAGCCCTCCGAGCGCCATTAATTCTGCACCTGCTCAGTGTGCCCATGGTATCACCTGATTTTTTATTTCTGTACAATTTCTAACATTTCTCATTATTACCTTGGCACCTGGGGACTATGATTTGCAGGAAGGGTTCTTTTCCAGGTCAGGCAGAATTATATTACAGTTCCAAGACATGTTTGGCAATTGCTAATAGTGGCTATTTTTAGATTTTTTTTCTGTTCTTCTCACAGTTCAGATCTGTCCTATTTAACACCCCCCCCCTTCTTTTTTTTCAAAAAACAGAGATTTTAGACTTGTAACAGTTTTCACTGCAATTCTGGGATAAACTTTTTCTGCTTTTAAAAAGGTTTTCCATTAGATTGCTTCTGCTTTGATTTTTCTAAAACTGTGGTACAATTATTTTGAACCTACATCTGTATCTCTTCCATGATGCATCAGCATCTCTCAGAATAAGGTCTGAATTCCCATCTAAACCATTTATTCACGGGGGAATTTTTTTATATATTCAGTAATACCTGGTTTTGACCAGGTATTGGATATGAGGTTTAAACCTTTTTGAGGGTCCTGCCCCTCAGTTTTTGCCATTTATTTGCCTGCATTTGGATTTGCACTGTTCTAATTCACAAAGCCAATTTTAGTGACCCTCTCAATGTCTGAAAACGTCTGGGGCCACTTGCTGAGCTAAGAGTAGCAGAGTATGTAGAATTTGGCACCTTCAGTACCAGCAGAAATAAGCAGAAAAAAACTGCTTTCTCATTATCATTTCACCTGAACCCACACAAGCAATTGCCCTATGTGAAGCTAATTCTGTCTGAAACACATAGTTCTAAAAAATGAGAGGGGTGGAAAGATAATTTGGCGGAAAAATGTACAATAGATTTTCCAAGGCAGCTGCCAAAGTTTTCACACATGCATACACAGAGAGGAAAAAATAGTGCAGTAAAGATGCTAGATCCTCTCTCAAGACATTTTTAGCATCTTGCAAAGTGATGACATTCCTAAAGGAAGGGAATGTACTCCTGAGTATACATTAAGTGTACCAACAAAGTACAAATTTTATTAACGTGCCATGAAAATTTGCCAAAACCAAAGACCTTGTTTACTTTCCATTTCACAGGTATCTCTGCTTTTTGATTACTGCTACAAGCTGATTATAACACTGGGGACATGTAGGCAGACACCTCACCAGGTGATAAATCAAAAAGGATCCATCTGAGACCTGCCATGTATCACACATATCAGAGTAATGTCTTCACGGAATATTTTCCCTGGAATATTTTAAAATCCACCTGACTTTTGACTGTCAGAAACACCTATTTTTGGCTGCTAGAATTCTCTCTAGAGATGCTGTGCAATGGAGCACCACAGATGATGAAAAAGTCTGACCTGCTTAACGGAGGGGTTACAGGCTGCACATTAGAAAATGGAACATGCTTTTCTTTTTCTTGGTAGCTCACTATTGGAAGCTTCCTCAATGCTGTGCAAACATTTGTAAGGACTAATATTGCAACTGCTGCACATAAATTTACAGACAGGGAATGAGAAAGCTAGAATGACAACTTTAATAAAAAGGCCTCCAGCTGGAAATGTGAGGCTTAGTTCATGTCTCTGCTGTTCTTGTATAAATCAGGATTAACTTAAACTTTAAAAGAAAGAACTTACCCTGTTTTAAAAATGTGACATCAGACTGTGACTCCTGATCTGGATGGATGAGAAAGTTCTAGTCAAAAAAAGGAACAACTATTATTAGTCTCTATTTACTTAAAATATGCATAAAGTGCATAAGTACATTAGTTTAGCTTGAGTACACTTGCCTTGCAATAAAATCAGAAATTCCATACAACAGAAAGGATTTCCATTGAAATTGTGCTCCATATCCCTGGTAACTCAAGCAGCCCCCTTGTCTGTTCTGCATTGAAATGCCCATATAGGGCATAAAAGTCTGTGTAGGTAACATTGAGCATTTGGAGAGCCCAAATGTTGTCAATGTATCTGAGGAATAATATGAGAGGAAATCCCTATCTCAGCTTTGGCTTGATCTGCTAATCTTGCTTTCCAGCCATGTGTCATACTGTTTCTTGTAAGATACATCTCTGGCAAGAGAGGCACTGTGTTTCTGCTGAGTTTTCAAACGAATGGGAACAAGCCAGCCAGTAGCTTGCAGACAGGTAAACAACCAGCCCTGCTGCTTCATGTTTCAAATATTAGATTGTACCGATGCAGAAACTTTGCAGATGCTGCAACTCAAGTATTTTTTGGTTTTGCAAGTTCATTTTCTACTTGGCTCAGGAGAGTTCCTGAGAAATTTTGGCTATCTAGTAGGGCTTGAAAATTCTGCCATGAAATAGGATGAGTTTGTGTCCTGATGGTGTTTTGCTAGTAAAAGAAAAGAAAAATAGACAATTTATTTATGTAGCTGATACACCGCAGACAGTTGCAAACAACTCCCAGCTATATGTTTGATTTACTTTTTCCAAAATTGCACTAATCATAACTCAGTCTAGTGAGAATTGCCTTAAGAGTACTGTAATTGCTATCTAATGGCCTGGAGAGAAACAGCCCAAATGCTAGAAGCTCAACACCAAGTGCCCCTCACAGCTACAACAGCCAGCTTCAAAGGGATCGAAACAGCTAAAAAGCACATCCGGGCCATTGGCAAAAAGCATGTAAGTTGTTTGCTACTATACCAAGGCTAATGCGAGAAAAAGATCATCCTTTTTCCTTTTTTTTTTTTTTTTTGGTGGCGATTGAATCTTGGACCCAGACCGGCAGAGAATCTGAATTGTTTATTCAACGGAGTGAGTTGGTTTTATACACTTTTCCAAGGCACAGTATTTCCTTATATGGTGTGACCTATCCCGTGTTGCCACATCAGCAACACACTTCATAGGGGTCTGCCCTGTGACACCTCCTCCCCCCAGGGCCCAGAGGAGACAAGCCTCTCTGTGCTGCCATGTGCTCCTTTGTCCTGCCATGTGCCTCCGCAGGCAGCTTTTACAGCTCACAACCCAATTCTCTCGTATAATTCCTCACAATTCCCCCTTTTCTGTTTTATACAATTAAGAATCATGACAGTGATTAAACAGATAGAACTTTGAGAAACAATATAAAGTTGTCTAAAACGTTTACCATCGCTCAGAATCTGTAATGGCTGGGAGTTCCTGTTTCACAGTGAAGACTCAGAAAGTCTTTCCTAGGCAAGACTTCCAAGTTTGATTTGAAAGAGGGTCCAGCTTTTGTACAATCAAATTAGCAAGTCAAAATGACTTGATTACATTTTTAGAGCAGAAACACCTGGGTTTGATGGTATAATTCCATAGTCAGCCAGGGCTAGGGCTTGGCCAGAGCCTCAAGCCTTGGCTGAGAAGGTTTCTCTGAAATACTTAAAAAATTGCTTGAAAACTTTGTTAGTATCATTCTGAATGCAATGGAAAAATTAGGAACATAAAAACTTTTTTACAGTCCTTTCGTGAGGGACACACCCCATCTCTGCATTCCCCCTTTTCTGTTCTAACAATATGTAACGTGAACATTTTTCAACTTACTAAATTCAGGAGAATGTGTAACATAACATGCAGGTTTACTATGAACAGTAAAATAATACATCTAATACAACAACAAGTGTGCACTTAGTAAAAATAAGTAAGGTAATATTATATAATAACATTAACTCTCTAAGTGGTTTGAAAAGATTTCAAAAGGTAACAAGCCTAATTCTTGCTTTAAAAAATAGCTTACAAATTATAATTATTTTCTATCACAAAAATCAATCAGAACAATGCAGGGTGTCACAAAATGATGTGATAAAAAAGCAAAAGCTTGCAGCTGCTCTCTCACAAGCTGGTGCAAATGCTGAATGCTGCAGTCCCCCCACCCTGGGGAAGGGGCTATTGGTCCACTTAGTCCTTTTTTCTAGCACAGTATCAGCTCTCAAGGGTTCGCAAGGAACGGGAGCCTTGGCTGTAACAGCGCGGGCCCCGCCGGCTCACATGGGCCCCGCCGGCTTGCCTCTTCACCTCTCACATGCAGAGAGCTGCCCGTGGCCCCCACCGTGCACTGAGCAGAGCCACAGCCCCACCAGCTTTCAGCGCCGCTGATCTCGCCCGTCCGTGGCGTAGGGGCGGCCTCTGTGCGCGGCCACGGCGCGGCTTTGCCACATGCTCGCTGCTATTGCTCGCTGCCATGTGCTCGCCAGCGCCGTGCGGCCCCGCCATGTGCTCGCTGGCGTGTGCTCCCCAGCGTCGTGTGCTCGCTTTCCCCCCTGCCGCATCTGCCACGCTGCTGCTGCGCTCTTGCAGAAGGCAAACAGAGAGGGAACGCGCTACCAGGACAGGACCGCCCGGCTCCAACCACTCACCGCAACCTGTGTCCAGCTGATGCCGCATGGCGCGGGGCAGCACGTGCTTTTTCTACGGTACTGTCTGGCTTCCCTCCAGGGTCAAACGGGTCGGGGGGCCAGGGGCCATCTTCTGGTTCTCCTCCCACAGCCCTGACAGACTTACGGTCGCTCGCAGGCGGCGCAGAAGGGCTCGGCGCGGCTGCTGCGGTGGCACAAGCGTCTTTCTTTGTCTGGTCTCTGGCTGCCACATGCGCCATGAGTGCCCTGCACACTGTCCTCCACGGACACAAAAGCTCTGTCAGTGCTGCATTGCCACGTGTAGCTCGGTTCCACAACGCATCCTCTAAAGCATCCCATGTCCAAGGATCAAAAATATTGGTCCTATCTAAAGTTGAATCACAGTTCTTTGCCGAGAACAAGAGTCTGTTCAAATCTGTAGACTCAACTTTCCAGACACGTTTCTTCATAATCTGTTTTAACGTCTCTGGGATGTTCTGTTCCTGGGATACTCCATCCCCTACGTCCCCCATGGCTCACCTACAGCTTGTAGGGCTTATTCACTGGCCAGCGTTCCTGCTTCTTGCAGCAGCACTTCAAGTCCCGTTGGACTCACCTACAGACGCACAGATAGGCGTATAATAAATTCCTCACACGGGGCACCATTTGTCAGCGATTGAATCTCGGACCCAGACCGGCAGGGAATCTGATTGGTTTGTTCAAAGGAGTGAGTTTGTTTTATACAATTCTCTAAGGCCCAGCATTTCCTTATATGGCGTGACCTATCCCGTGTTGCCACATCAGCAACACATTACGTAAGGATCTGCCCGGTGACACCTCCTCCCCCCAGGGTCCGGGGGAGACAAGCCTCTCTGTGCCGCCATGTGCTCCTTTGTGCTGCCATGTGCCTCTGCAGGCAGCTTTTACAGCTCACAACCCAATTCTCTCTTATAATTCCCCATACTTTTTTTTTTTCTTTTTTTTTTAGTTACAGTCTCTCTTCTTAGAGGCACTATTAATGGATTTATGTTGGAGCATAATGATGCTTCCTGTTTCGCTAGTTCTTCCTTCCATATTAAGTCCTGTCATTAGATTTGCCTTTTGCTTTCCACTAATGTTTTCAAAGCAGTAAATGCAGAGACTGCAGGATGTCTTTCCCTGGTGGTAATAGGTAATTAAAAACCTATCATTGTACAAGCATAGGTAGGATTCTTTTTCTCCAAAGCATTAGTTTGCTTTCCTTAATTTAATTTAATTTGAACTCATTATGGGTCTTCTTTCTTAGCTCATGGCTCCTGCTTCTTACATGCATATCTGTCTTTCTCTCCTTTTCCAGACACAACTGGGTATAATAATGTTGGCTTTGACACAACTTCCTAGCATGGATATTTAAAATACAGGCTTCTTTCCAGTAAAGCCAAGGCTTCAGCTGCCACAAATTTCATTGCCAGACTTCTGCCCTGTGCTCCTGGCAATAATTTAAAGGACTGGAGTGAGATCCCTGTGAAGACTGCCACTATGAACAGGGTCTTTTTTTGTTTCTGCTTGTACCAGGTGACCATGCACAGACGAACAGTGCAGCACAGGCAACGACCAGGAATGAGTGCCTGAACTTTAGCGCAACTCTCCAGCCATGGAAAAGAAGGCCCTTGACAAGGCTTCTCACAGCTTTCCCACAAAGATACACAGTTACACCCTATCAGGGCTGGCCTTCAACACATAGGCCGCTAAATCCCTGAGGTGGCGAGGAAAGAGGATACAGAGCATCTCAATGCAGTCAGGACCATGAGATTTATATCTTGTCCCCTTACTTCCAAAAGAGCCCCAAGATCACCTGTGCTCCAGAAGGGGCACTTGAATATTAAACTGCTAATGGACGATGGAAGCACTTAGAAGGATCATCAAGTTGGCACTGGAACGAGTGCCACCAAATTCCTGGGACAGCATAGTCCTTGAATCCTCTGTGTGTCCTCAGAGCTCCTCTACATCATTTATTGGTTCTGACAATTGTAATGGATTTCTCATTCCCTCCTGGAGATGATGCCTTACAAAAAGGGATTCTTGGTATCTGGCCAACATTTCAGTCATTATCAGAAGTAATGGAAAAATCTCTGTTCTTCCTTGAATGATCATAAACTGGTCATTTTAGGAGATAATCTAAGGTAGAAATACATTTTCACGGTCATAGAAGTGAAATTCCATATTTTTTTCATTTTTCAATAACTTAAACACAAAATACAAGAAACAAAGAATTTTCATGCTTTGTTAGCAAGGATCCATTCAATTAGTATGATTTTCTAAACAGAAGACTTTGAGTTTGCACACAGAAAAAGGTGCAGGGTATTAGTCATAGGAATAAACCATTGATTGAACCAAGCAGTCCGCTGGGAATGAGGTGCTTTATATTCATTGAAGCAGATGCTTGGATTACATATTTTGTATCAATTTGCTACATTCTTACTATTTGAGACACAATTCCTTTTTAATGACATAAGCAAGACTTTTGAAGCCAGTGTGAAAGAGCAAGTTGTCCCCATCTCAGAGAGGGGGTTCTTTGGAAGTCTAGATCATTATTTTTATGATTATGGCTTAATTCTTAATAGCTTAACTCTCAGGCAGAGTTCAGAGAGGGCTGAACTCAGAATGCATAGAAGTAATCTAACTACTTACATGGAAGTGAACCTATTAGAGCTCCCTCAATACCTTTAAAATGGCTAAATTATGCATGGTGTTGGGATGGGTTGTGCTGACTGAAAATCAACAGTGGCATTCTGGAGGAGAATAATAATTACTCTATTGAGTTTATATGTTGGCCTTGCTCTCACAGTGGGAAAGAATGTATGCGCTGCTTGTGAGACTATATGGAAGGAATGCAGATGCAGGCTGTTGCAATTTTTTTGGCCAAGATTGTGTCATTTCATTTTAAATTCCAAAATAAGGTCACAGTAAATTTTCTGCATCCAAGTGAGAGCTTCTTTTTTTCTGCTGCTTCAGTTTGCCAGAAACGCGAGCCATTGTAAATTTCCACACAAAGCTGAATCCAAAAAGGACAGTGCAGATTTTCCACTGCACCTGTCAGGCAAGCAGTCACATCCACTGACTTCAAGAGACAAAAAACTGTAACACCAAGTGCTTTGGCTATTGACTCTGGTAAGAACAGCAATAAGCCAAGTTTGAGAGGTTTTGAGTCTCCTCTAGAAAGAATAAAAATACCAGTGAAAGAAGAGTTGTTTGGAAAGTGCTTAAAAAGACACTGTGGAAGAAAGATTTAAACTGTACAGAAGGAAAAAATATCCATTCTTATCACATAAGAATTAACAAACCAACTATACATTCTGTGAAAGTGTTCTGAGTATGGTGAAATCCTATTGCTTAAGACGACATGTTTGCCCCTGCGGTTTTTCACCCTGAAAACTGTATTTTGATTTTTAGATGTTCCCTCCAGTGAAACTGAGTTTTACCATGGAAAAATTATGCTTGTTAGTTACAGGAGTTTTTTAGCTTTCATTGGCATAGATTACAGCCATAACCTTTCAGTGAAATAAGGCCAGAAAAAAAAGACAAGATTGCCCTCTCTCAGGTGACCTAATCTCTTTACAATACTCTCTTTATATTTTTCCCTATCGCTAAATGATGAGACTAACAAGCCTCTTTGTTGTTTTTAATGGCACGATACATTTTGATGGTCATATTCTTATAGTAAGCACCTGATTTTATTCCTAATTGGTCAAGCTAATGCATGTTATAATTTTTCTGGCATTGTTTGATTTGACACACTTGATTTTAACCAGATTTCAGCTGGAGCTGTTTTCTGAAAAATACAGGAATAAGACAATGAAAAAATATGAAAAAAATATTTATACCACTACTTTTTAAGAACTTGTCATCTTTTTTTCTCTCATTTAACCTTTTTTAGACATTATAATGCAATTACCAGATATGAAAATAAAAAGAAGTTAACTTCTAGGTTTCAACAGATCATAGATTTTGATAGAATACCTGATTTAAACACACTCAGAAAATAGGAAATCAAAGTCAGAAAACTACTATTTTCTGAGTAAGAAAGAGTTCGAGTTTTGGCCTGATGCTCCTGCTATCTGAAAACTATAAAGATTTTTTTTAATTAATAATTCAGGAGCTTATCTGAGTTGGAAGCAAATTCCAAGTTTAAAAAATAGTTTATTTCCTCAAAAGCTGATTAAGAACTCATGAATATGTGACAATCAGGTTCAAGAGCAACTGCAGAACCTGAGCATACTTAAATCCGTGGGACCTGATGAGATGCATCCCAGGCTACTGAGGGAATTGGCTGATGTAGTTGCTGAGCCACTCTGCATCATATCTCAAAAACCATAGTAGTCAAGCAAAGTCCCTAGGAATGATGGATGAAAGGAGGACCCTGGAAACTACTGACTGTTCAGCCTCACCTCCATATGCAGTAAGATCATGGACCAGATCCTCCTAGAAGATTTGCTGAAACATACAGAAGACAGGGAGTTAATTAAAGACAGCCAACCTGGTTTTTCCAAGGACAAATCATGCCTGAGTACTGTTGTGGCCTTCTCTGCATCAATGCAGAGAGACTGCATCAATGGACAAGGGAAGAGCTAGAGATGTCACCTACCTGGAGATCTATAAGGCCTTTGATATAGTCCCCCCCAACACTACTATCTCTAAACTGGAGAGATACGGGTTTGATGCATGGACTGTTAGATGGACAAGGATCTGGCTGGATGGTTGTGTCCAGAGACTTCCAGTCAATGCCTGAATGTTCAAGTGAAAACCTGTGATAAGTGGTGTTCCTCTGGGGTCCATACTGGGACCAATGCTATTTAATCCCTTCACCAATGACATGATCACACTGAGTGCACCCTCAGCTAATCTGCAGACAGCACCAGGGCTGAGTGGTAACACTGATGCACTTTAGGAAAGGGATGCCATCCACAGGGATCTTGACAGGCTTGAGGAATGAGCCAACCTTTTACCAAGGCCTGCGTGACAGGATCAGGCGAAATGGTTTTAAACTGGAAGAGGATAGATTTAGATTGGCCATAAGGAAGAGATTCTTTACTTTGAGGGTGGTGAGGCACTGGAAGAGGTTGCCCAGAGAAACTGTGGCTACCCCATCCCTATAAGTGTTCAAGGCCAGGCTGGATAGGGTTTTGAGGAACCTCATCTAGTGAACGGCATCCTTGCCTAAGGCAGGTAGGTTGGAACTAGATGACCTTTAGAGATCCCTTTCAGCCAAAGCTCTACCATGATTCTATGAAATAGGTGGCTAGTCAGACACCTACTGTCTGAGAGTAGCATAATTGACCAAGGGATTAGCTGGGTATCTACCCTATGGATTAATAGCTCAAGGGGAAGGAGCTATTACAGCTCCTAGCCTGTCTTTAGGATGACATTTCAGCCCTTACCTTGCACATTAGTCTTAATTGTTCCAGTAGAAGGAATAATCGGTTCTTATGTTCCCTGCAGGCTGGCAGCCTGAAATGTAATCTGCAGCCCAAGGGTAAAGTCCTCATCTGAGTCACCTTTGTTCAAGATGAAAATCTAAGGAATTTTGTTTTAAAATCTTCTAGGTGAGTTAAGATAATACCTGCAGGACAGCATGACTGTTCAATCACTTTTGCTAATTTTTCAGCACTAACAACAACATCAAACACATGTTCCACATTAAAAGCCCCTTGAGAAGAAAAGCAGTGATATGGTTGAGGGGTAGGATTAGGATCCCAATTTTGACCCCCAAATAATGACATCTTCCCTCCTCCTCCTCTGCCAGGTCTCTCATTCTGTTTGGTGTCATGGTGTGATGATGGTTATTCAGGCTGCAGAACCATAATCTCAGCACTGCAGCAGTGCTTACAGCTACATTTGCTAGTCACTCAGGGATCCAGTCTGTCCCTGCTTCAAGCTGTGCAGGAGGCAGGCTTCTGTCTTTCTGGGTCACAGGTGATAAACAAGTATGGCCACCTCTTCTCCAGGGAACTCAGGATATTTCTGCTTGTGTCTGCATATGCTTTCACTCTGCAGGAAGATTAAAACATCTGTGGAGTGATCAGTACTTGAATGCATTTAAAAAAAACACTGGTGACTTTCTGGAAAAAAAAATATCCAAAACCACACCAAATGGATTTAATTAACAGTTGTTGTAATCAGCAGTGTTATGTAGGGGCTTCAAAATGTCAATGATGCCTTAAGCAGTGACTAAAAAGAGGAGATTGATGTGCTACAGTAGCTACTCTTCAATAAATTCTACATTTACTCTGATTTACAAAGCAAAATAAGATTACTCTCCCTCCGTTTCCCCAAGTGTTAGTTGTTAATCTCAGTATTTCAGATGTTATTAAAGCAGGTAGGTTTGCAGCCTTTACAAAGTGCTCCTCATTTACTGATACCACTCACCTATTTATATGAGCAGAACAAACATTGAAAGGGATACTGATCCACCTCTCTGGCCCACAGCTTCCCACTGTGCATTTCCTACATCTCCTAGGCAATTGTAGAGTGTGACAGTTGAATGAAAATTGTCCCAGTGATTAAAATCTTACCAGACCATCCTATAGTTCCTTAACAAAAACTCACACTATGACCTTCCACAAGTCCCAGGCCTTGGGGTATTCATTGGATTCCAGCAGTTTAGGAGGTTGTGGCTGCACCCGTAAGCATGATGCCTGGTTCTGGGAGCAGCCTCCACAGTCTAAATGTGGCTGTTTCTCTCTTCTTCCTTCCCCTGTTCTTGAGTGTACATCCCAACCGTTATGAAATTCAGCCTACCTCCCTAGACCAGGCTGAGAAAAATGCAGGAGCACTGGTTCTGATATGTGATTTGGAAGAAGAAAGGCAGTGGGCTGGGCAAACCCTCCACAAGCCAGGAGTTGCAAAGGAGATGGAAAATAATAAGATCTAGAATGTGGATTCACTTGTAGTGAGATGAAATAAGATGGGGAAGGGGTTGGATCAAAAATAAGGTCAGAAATAGATGTTTGAGATGGGAAAGAGTAAACCATGTTGCAAAAGAGGAAGGCCAGACTGAAAATAAGCAGGGAGAAGACTAAGAAAGCCTGAGTTCAGGTGGAAATCAGTCAAAAGCAGAGAGCTATCTGCTTTTCACAAACATAGAATAAAAATACCCTATGAAAATACCATTCTAGAGACCTAATGTACACACTGCCCAAGATAGATTAATCCTACTCCAAGTATTGTTCTTTTTTGTTTTCATTTGCCAAAGCTAGTTTGGTCATTAGGTTAATAAATCTGTGCACTTCCCTCAGTTTTACCCCAAAATAAGCAACGTGCTGGCTGTTTTTTTAAACTGAATTCTTTCTCTTCAGAGGAAGCCAATACCTGCTGCTAAACTCAAAAGCCAGATGGTGCATTTGGATGCATTTAGACATGACCCACTACACAGGAGGGAGTGTTGCCAATATAAGATGATACCTTTACCCTGTGGATTTGCAAGAGGGACCAAAATTCAGCAGGCTGATAAGGCTGAATGCAGAGTGATGCCAAGCCCAGCACTGCTTACTGCAGGAGATGGATTGCATTAGCAGCTCAGCTGGGTGCATCAGGAATTTAATGCCTTCCAAGCGGCAGCTTTTTTCCACCTTAGGAGCTAATGGTTCTTACAAATGAATAAACTGTAAAAGTATCTTCTTGGACTGGCTTAAGGAAGAAGGGAAAACAGAGCCAAAGTGGATGAAAGGAGCCTGTATTTCTTTTCACCCACATTCCTAGCTTCAACCTTTCAGAGAGATTCTAGTACTCCATTTGGCTCTCCAGCCATTTAGGAACATCTGCTCTGAGTCTCTCAAAAGGAACTTGCTAATCTGTAATGTTTCATGCATACAACAAAACAAAACCTGGAATCCATCCTACGTATCATATGTAGCTGTGTGGAATGATGCTTGTGGAATTAAGCCGAGCAAGAGGGATGTATTTATTCACGTCAATAAAACACAAATAATGACTCAAAATGTCCATAAGGGCCTTCACATTTCTCAAGCAATGCAAATCGCTGGAGTTCACTAAGGTGGCAGTGTCTCAGAATCACAGAATGGTTACAAGGGACCTTTAAAGGTCATCCAGTCCCATTCCCCTGCAATGAGAAGGGACATCTCCAACTAGATCAAGTTCCTCAGGGCCCTATCCAACCTTACCTTGAACATTTTCAGGGATGAGGCATCTACTACTTCTCTGGGCAACCCGTCCCAGTGTTTTACCACCCCAATGGTTAAAATAAACAAACAAATAAATAAATAAATAAATAAAAATCCTTATTTTGTATGTACCCTCTTTCAGTGTAAAACCATCACGCCTTGTCCTCTCACTACAGCTAAAAAGTCTGTCCCCTTCTTTCTTATAATCCCCCATTAATTTTGAAAGGCCACGATGAGGTCTCACCAGAGACTTCTCTCTTCATTTGCTTTTAAACCTGACACCAAATGGTTTCACTGAGTATTCTGTAGCTTTTATTCTCTGATAAATAGTGAACAGCTATTCCTCAACTCCCTTCTTTGTACTACTTATGGTATTATAAAATTTAACATATCTCTCCCCCTTCCCTCCCACAGTGTATTTTCCAAGTAGATGGTCTTGAGATTGTTTACTCTTTTTCTGTGGGAGTAGCTCCATTTTGCAGATCAATGTTGCTATTCTTATCAGCACCCTTCCTAGCTCAAGTAAAACCCTTTCTAGATCAATGGCAAGAATTTAATTACATGTGAAATATATTTGTGAAAACAGAATGTTAACTCCTACATTTGTTTCCTATTTTTAACATGACATTCATCCCTGGTCTTCTGGTTTAGCTCATGATAGCTTTACATGCCTTTGGTAAGAAATCTTCTTGAAATATTTTCGAAAATCCATGTGTATGAACAACTGTAATCATCTGCTAATTGACACCTTCAAAAGACTGCAATAAACTTGCAACTAAAAAGAAATCTGAGCTGATTTTTCCCCTATATCTCATATTTACACTTTGCCCACTGTCTGATTTTATTCTCTCTTGTAGTTTCTACAAAGTTGCTTGATACCAAAGTCAGATTTACTGCCTTCAGAACAAATTCTGTAGTTCTTTTAAAGACTGCTGCAGCATCTGCTTTTATTTTTAATGGAAAAAAGAAAGACCTTCTGTATCCCAGCTGCAACTTTCTTACCCTTTTTATTCATTTAAATAAATGTCTAGGATTAAGGATATAAATTATTAATTAATCAGTAATATATACTTCATGACTGGAAAATAGTTTCAAGTAGACACTTTACAACCAGTAATTTCAGTACTCTGTCAGTCTGGGGACACCTTATAGCAGCCTTCCAGTACTTGAAGGGAGCCTACGAGAAAGATGGAGAGGGACTTTTTACAAGGGCACAGAGGGCTAGAACAAGGGGAAATGGCTTTAAACTGAAACAGGGCAGGTTTAGATGAAATATTAGGAAGAAATCCTTTATTATGAGAGTGGTGAGGCACTGAAAATGTTGCCCAGAGAAGCTCTGGATGCCCCATCCCTGGCAGTGCTCAAGGCCAGGCAGGATGGAGCTTTGAGCAACATGGTCTGGTGGGAGGTGTCCCTGTCCATGGCAGGGAGGTTGTAATTAGATGATCTATAAGGTCCCTTCCAACCCAAACCAGTCTATGATTCCATGACTCTTCTACTTTGCCTTCCCTTTATTTTAGATCTCAAATCTTGTATGTGGTAGATAAATACTGTCTCAATAAAGTCTGCAAATGGAGATTTCTTTTCCCTTTAGCAACTCCAGTCTTGGGTGGAGGGTTGCAAGCTTTCTTTCCACTAGAACCTGAAGTCAAGTGCCATTTTTCTCTCATGGAAATTGACAGGAATAAAGTGCAGTGCGGTCTCACTGTCATCATACTGAGGAGCCCATGTCTTCATTTCTGCATTTACAAAGACCTGCCAAGTCCTGGCAACAAAATTCATTATATAAAGTTAAAAACCCAAGCATATACTAAAATCTGATCTAAAAGTAAAGGATCTGGTGAGTTACCGATTGAGAAATTAAGAGATGTTTCCAGGATGCTTGTAAGGATGTACAAATTATGTATGGCTACTCTGTAGCCCTTATTCAGAGGAAAACATACACAGGAGTCTCTAAGCTTGAAAGCACTAAATGGAAAACAGAGAAACCAGGGAGCAATTTTCCTGCTTGCAGGCCTCCACAAAAATTTCTTCTCATCTACATCTGTGAGTCCCCTGACAGAGGAAAGGACATGAATAATGCAAAAATCTCAAAAAAGAAAGGCTTTTTTTTCCAGCTGGGCCAATATACATACATGTATGTCAGATGTATCAATGCCATGCTTTGCAGAAATATTTCAGAGGCTGGCAAGAAAGAACCACAATTTTACAAGAGCTTTTAGTTAACATTGTCCTGACTCTCAGGAACAGAGAGAGGATGAATACACTAAAGATGAAAGGCGCACCTCCAGTAATAAGACTCATGTAAGTATAAATAAAACCCACTTCCATTTTTATAGAATATTCTACCATCTGACTGATTGGAATAAAAATATCACTGTAGTCCCTGAGATCATCATCTGCAGACTTATGTAACAGCAGAAACTGTTTTTCAGGAAAAATATTAATTGCAGTCTATTATTAGCCATGAAAATGTTCTTCAGTGTTATGAGTCATGGTTCTTGTCACCAAGCTAAATGCTGTGAAATGTATTTCCTAAGAGCAATACCCTTTAGTCAATGCCGTGGCTGTGTTAGCATGGTTAAATGCTGGCTCTCTGAGGTTTTAGTGTGAAATAAAATGGGTATATGTTGAAGGACTTGAATGGTATCACATATATTTGGACTTCTGAAGTGGAGGGATGATGCTGCCATAGCAACAAAATCTCTGGACTGTTTAAATTTGAAACCACCACAGTAAAACTCCCTGTTGTGATAGAAAACAGCTGTATTGGTAGCCTGTGGTCACCCTAATTTTTGCAACTACAGTTGTTTGCAGTATGGCCCATATTTATGTTATTAGGGGCTGCATTTCTCTAGGATTTTACAGGGAGACTGATGCTTCTGTCGTCCTTCCTCCTACCTGAGCAAGAACTTTGTCAACACCAGATTTTCAAAAGACAGAGCTCCATGTACATGTCTGTACTGTGACTGTAACCAAAGCTGTGACTGAAGTTGAATGTTTCAATAGTAACATTGTCTTGATGCTGCTATTGTTTGATTGTAAAGTATAATCCCTGGACTTGTAAATAACCATATACATATTTTTGCATCTTATTTTACGTATTTATATGTATATATTGCATCCTCAATCTCAAACTAGGGGGATTAAAATAAACCTTTTGCCAGACACATTCTTCTGATACTTCTGTTCTTTTCTTCCTGAACTTAGCAGAAGTCTGGTTTAGGAGATTGCCCCTCTGCTTAAAAATTGTGATGCTTGAAATTTGTTGATGAGATACTTTTAATTTCTGTCTTTTCTGGCATTAAACTAGTGTTTACAATATAATGCTTCAGATTTTCAGATTTTTTTTTTCCACAATTCTTGAAGCAGTAATTATATTTATCAAGTACTGATCTTCATTCATACACTCAATTGTTACGTCTATTACAGTTATCTACCTCATGGACAAATAGCATTACAACAATATGAAGAATATATATCAATTTTTAATCCTTTTAACGTATTGAGTTACATCTTTTCATTCCTCAACTGTTAGTACTTTTCCAAGTAATTCCATATTTTCTCTATCTGCAGTCATTGCTTCTCTGAACTTGGCTCTCCTGGCTCTCAGGCTGCTTATGTCACTCTGGTGGAGTAAAGGCTCTATCTAAAGGTAGATTATATTCTAATCTACCTATTTGCAGGTCTTTTTATGTATAGTAATTGCATTGGGTATCTTTGAGCTGAAAGAGAATCAGTTGTTCTGGCATATTATCTTGCCCTGCTGTAATTTGCAACTGTTCACAGCCAGAAATGGTGTACACTGTGAAAGAGCTGCTACCTATTAAAATGTTTCTGGTAGGAATCCATTAGTAAAAATTTATGTTCCATTAGTGAAATTAGTTATGCAGCCAACATAACTTTCTACTAAGTGCTGGATGAACACTTCTCTCCCTCCCCACCTTGTAATTGGCTCACAAGTCATAGCAGAGCTTCAGACCACTGCTACCCCAGGGAAATCAAATGGGAGTATTTTTGGATATAGAGTCATTGCTACAAAGCAGAAACTTGCCTGTGAAGTGAAATTATCCATATAGATATAGGAATACAGTTATAGTTACGCTGATACTTTTAACATGGTGCAACAGCTTCTGTAGGTAGTTTCTCTCATGATTTGGAACATCTCTTCAGCTCAATATATGTCTCTTTAAAAGCACTTTAAGTCAAAATAAAAACAAGCTTAAAAACACATAAAGATTCACAAGAAGACTAAAATTAACGCACTCTCAGTGATATAATTAAACTAACATAGATTAAAAACTTCCCCAGAGGAAACAAACAAGTTTATTAACAAAAAGAGTGTGTGAAACACAAACTCACTATCACATAAGCTCTTGTATCTCTTGGTACCCCAGGGAATGAGATGGGTAGATGTGGATACAAAAATGCTGCTAGCAAGGATTTTCTTCCTATTTTCTAAGTCCATGAGGGACTTCTCTCTCTCACAGAAGAGATAGCAGAGTTATGTAAACAACCAAACACCCGCAGCCTTAAAAAGTTTTGTTTGTGGTATAGTAGAAAATATTTTGACAGTGGATGTTTTAGGATTTTAGCCAATCACCCCCAAGGGGTGACTGATCCTTTGTCCAATTAGACTATGAAGAAAAAATTCTATAAAAGAGTTTTTAAAATAATTAAATAGATCAATCTTGCTGCACAATTTCTGCCTGCTGGACCTTCTCTCCTCCTCCCTATGGCTGCAGGACACGGTGATATACCCTAGGGCTTTTTTTTTTAATAGGTAGACACAGTGGGTGTGGCATCCACATGTGTTTTCATGAGAATCCTGAATACAGGCATCTCAGAGGAACAGTTGTCCACTGACTCACCTACTGGGGATTTTTATTTCAGTTCTGGCTCCGAGACTCTGCTGGTGTTCGGGGAGCACTGGCCATCCTGGCTGCTGCATTTTCCCCGTGCAACACCAAAGGTTCCTTGACCTCAGTGCAATAGTGTGGAAAATAGATGATGACACCCAATCCTCACTCACATTTTTAAAAATAAACACCCTTTTATCTTGTGACCAGAGGCTAGCACAGGCTGTTCTACTACTCTCAATAAATTTCCATTGCCTCTAAAAATTAACCAGCTAGGGAGCTCCTAATATATCATCATCATCATTACATTTGCCTTTGGTAAATTTACCTAAAATGTCTTTCCAGAGGACTAAATTGCAGCATAGCAGGGGAGATGAGAAATTGCTCTTCACAAGTTACTGCCTTGCAAAGGTTAGCTTATAAAAATGTGTGCTGACTTAGGCAGTGTTCTTCATTGCCATTTTGGGGATGAAGATTCGGTTACATTAAGATTTCTTAAGATTAAGAGGGTGTCCTCACACATATGTAAATAAGAGGAATTGCTGAGCTCTGAAAACAAATCACTTAGCTTTGCTTGCAGATTTTTAGGAAACCCTAAGGGCTGTGAAGATAGAAAAATTGCTTAAAATACTTCCATTTGTCTCACAAAAGTCCGTTTTCAGTACTTCCTCTGAGGCATCTTCCAAGGATAGTCAGGACACAGCACTGGATAAATGAGTCAGGTGCCAGTCCTTGGTTCACAAGATAGTTTGGAAAAATCAGATGCCTGACACCTATGTAGGGATCTTGTCTTGCCAATGGCTGTTCTTTCATGGACTACATAGGTTTATCAATAATAATAATAATAATCCTTAATATAGAATTGTGGCAGCAGGTAACATTGAGGCCATTACTTGGCCAGGTATTACAGTTTTCTGACAACCCTTTCTTTTTCAAAAGATAAAAATCAAGTAGAAAAGAATCTTTGTAAACTTATAAATTATTAAGTTGTCTGAAGTTGTACAGATGTATTCGGATGTTATGGAAGTCATTAACATGTTACAAGGATGAAGAAAATGCCTAGGAGTTATTCTGGTGGTATAGGACTTACACATGATGGCAATATGTTCCTATTATTTAGTATGATTCAAAATTTTATTATGTGAAGCTGCACATCCCTAGAATTTTGCATGCAAATTACTGCCTCTTTATTCTTCCTCCCATATGAACCAGAGCATTAACTGGGCCACATTTTCAATAAGTGAAGCTCCATATGTATACATCTGTGCTTGTATGTGCAAATCTCAAAGCTGTCCTTGCAGCTGAATGTTTTGGTGTCTGTTATTTGCATGAAAATCGTTGTTACTAAGGGTTAAAATATAAGTATGCTTTGTATCAAATGATAGGCCTCAGTTTCCTGGAAAGATTTGTGCACATGAATTAATACAATATGAATAATACATTGCCTGATCTGTTATCTCCTTTAGGCTCATAAAAACGGGAGAAATTTAATCTATATAAGGGAAACTAAGACACCCAAACATCATATGCTGGCCCAAAATATAGCTGCATCATTGCAGTCCCTGAGCCACCAAAGGCATGTTGGCTTGTTCAGGCATCTAAAGTGGAATTGTCCCATAAAATCTCAAATTATCCTTTTGTTGGATAAGCAGTGTGAAGAATTTGCATGCTCTTCCCAAATAACTGCTGTAAATTATCTTCCTGGTCACAAGGCAACAAAAGGGAAAGAACATGCTTTGCAAACAGGCATGTATTTGAGGCACAGCACTTCCTTAAGCAGACCAGTTTGTGTAAGAGCTTACACTTGGCTCTAAGCTCTTCCTGAGCATAAAATCTCATGCCAGAGCTTTGCAGGGTCAGAGCAACATGCACACATTATTCTTTCAAGTTATGAATTTGGTTGTAATAGTCAGTGATATTCGTAGCTTCTTCTTAGGGCTCTAATTTCCAAGGGCTTCTTTTATACTCTTTTTCTTTACACAATATTTCAGCTGTTGCAGATTGTAGAAAAAGTTATCTCCTTCCATTGGATATAGGATAAGCAAAAGAAGGCTAATTTCAATGGCTACAGTTAACATGTGTAATTAGCACTTAATTTTTCGGTAGGTTCTTTTTCTAACATTTCCACTAAAGGAAGCATTCTAAATAATGCAAATTATTCTGACAAAGGGAACCATAAGATCAAGCATAGGGTGTCTGGTATCTGTTCCACTTTATCTTGCATGCTGTCACCAGAGGATAAATTTATAAACAAAGATTTTCCGGGATGTATTCCAGATTTGTGAAAAACAACATTATCTCCTTAGTCTCTATTTTTCCTCTGTGGTGTATGTTCTGTAGCTTCGGAATACTGTGCATTGTCTACTGCAGGCATGTGTTTTCCATGGCGGGACATGATCTAAAATTTATGTAAGTGGATTTTTGCACTGTGACAATTCTCACCTTCCACCAATCTTTCGTGAGTGCAGAGGAATGGACAGTCTGAATGGAGGTCCTTCTCCGAACACCGCCCCAAGTGGCAGAGGATAGAGCCCTCTGCTGAATTGGGGGCTACACTAATGTCTCCCTTCTGACATTCCTAACGCTTTGGGAGTTTACGTGCCACCTTCTGAACACCAGCGTTGTTCACAAGGTTTTATTTTGGTAAGTGCCAGTTTCACAGACATATTCTTGAGAAGGAAAAGACCTAACTCCCACAGCTCCCAAGTGTGATTCTTTTAGCTATTAAACACTGTGATCTAGAAAGGCTGTACAGGACTTTTTTCCAAATGTTAGGTAATGACTTTGGTCCTGTCTAGTATTTAATTTATTAGCTACCTAATAAAAATGTTGGGGTAATGTAATAAATTTTAAAGTACACAACAGAACCATCTGCTCCAACATGCTTTATTTATTTAAAATATTCAAACAATATCTCTTACACATCTGGATACTTCATGCTACCGTGATTAAAGTGCAAATACTTTATTACAAGTAGTTTTAAAAGGGTGTATACAAGGCCATGATGAACCCAAAAATAAAAATCACTGGAGAAAATCACAGATGAATGCAAACAGAATCTTTGCACAGCACCAGCTACCAGGCACTCTATTTGATAGATTTCAGATGAAAACAAGTAGTCCTCAGTTGTTTGTTTAGCTAAGGGAAAACAAACAAACAAACAAGCAAACAAACCAAAAAAAGAAAAATCC
Organism: Aphelocoma coerulescens; assembly: GCF_041296385.1. Taxonomy (NCBI): domain Eukaryota; kingdom Metazoa; phylum Chordata; class Aves; order Passeriformes; family Corvidae; genus Aphelocoma; species Aphelocoma coerulescens. The sequence goes on along the minus strand of NC_091015.1, from coordinate 115,054,748 downwards.
AACCCTAAAATAAAAAATGCTGTATTACCAACCCAGTGTGCTTTGATCCTGCAGGCAGCTCCATTCCCGGGTAAGGCAGCGGGAGCGGACGCCAAGCCCCACTGGGTGGCACTAAATAACCAGGCGTGGAGCGAGCGCCGTGTCCCTCTCCAAGGCTGCCGGGTGCTGTCGGCAGAGCCGCCCCACTCCTCGCAGTATTCTGAGCCACAGCTGGATGTTTTCCGTCCGCTTGGCATCTACAATTGGCAAGTGCAGCACTGTACTCCTCTTGGTGCAATTGAATCACAGGGTAGAGACAGCAGCTGTGACAGAACAGGGCACTGCCCCAAGAGCAGCCGGCACTTTGCTCATGACTGTCCATCTCTCATATCAAAGCTTGACCTTTACTTCATCCTTTCGTTTCGTGATAACAAGTCAGAATAAATCAACCTGTCAGACCTTCACAAAGAAGTTCTGATGCTGCTGTTGAACAAACCTAGCTTAATATACAGTGCTCACCATAAACAAAGAAAGGCAAACTTTGCATCTCCTAGCACGTAACAGTGCAGCCTCACAAATGCCAACCTTTCAAGCCTATGTGCATTCTTCAGGACTCAAACCTTGTTTTTTAGCAAACCCTAACCTTAAATAAAACTTTCTTTAAAAGTTTCCCACTTTTTTTTATGAAGTGAACTTGTTTGAGGTGAACTGAAAATCTGAGAAAACCCTCACTGGTACTTAGTGCTTATGATTTTGCCAGCTAAAACATGGTATCAGCACAGGCCTTTGTTTTCCACTTGTATGTTAGAAAACATAGTATGTGAACATGGAATTGGCTGCAGGAGGTCACACCAAAGACCCATCCAGTCCAGCAGTGGCCAGCAGTACGTCACATTTTAATGCAGCAACCAAATACTGATGGCAAATTCTTGCAGTTCCTAGCAGCCTGGAGCTCAGGCACTCACAGAGGTGATGGTTGTGCTTTGTAGCCTTTGGTGGCATTTTTGTTTATTTGGTGGGGTACAAATAATGAATTTGTTTTATTTCCAGTTTCTCAACATGCATACAAAGTTGCCTTTGGACACTCTGCATGGCAATACGTTCCACGTTTAAGTACACATTGCTTGAAAAGGGATCTATTTCTATTTGTTTTGAACAAAAAGAGTATTGCTGGATGTAAGTATGATGCTGCAGTGTTACATACAAGGGCAGAAGTTCGACAGTTTTAAATCAGATGGGAGGGCTGCCCTAACCAAAGAGACTTACATATGCTATTTGCATCATATATGACAAAGGGAGTCACAATTGTTTTTATGTCTTCTCTGAAGTCAGGTGATTACAGCATCTCTAAGGCTTAGCTACAAAACCTATGAGCTTCAGAACCAAACTAGCATAATGTTTATCCAGGCATAAAGATGCTGTGAAAATAAAGCTCATTGTTTCAGGCCTTTCCAGACTGAGGGAGAAGTGTTATATTCATAATGACATATGGAAAGTACAGTGATATAAAGCACTGAGGTGAGATTCTGTGCCATGCTTGAGTCATCTTACAAGATCTTTAGATGTGAAGATAGTTTTACACCTACCCAGTTCTGAGGGTGTCTGTGCCTGAGGAGATCTGCCTGTTAACTTATGCTGTTTAAATCTCTCTGAGGCACTCACAGGGTCACAACACTGCCTTGTATCATCCCCTTCTTCTAAAACTTTTTCTATCCTACAAAATACATATTGTATATTTAAAGTCAGCAAAAGGTTCAGCCTCTTTGAACTGACTCTATACTAAACCCATCAAGAAGCTCTGTGGTTTCTCCTTTTGACAGCTTAGATCTTAGTGTATTTCTTCCTCTAGAAGTCAGGCCAGGGTAATTATGAGTAAACCTGCTCACTTAAAAGGATGGGAAAGAGAATTTTTCTTTGGAAAAGAGTTTAAAGACTGGTACTTGAAAGTTTTTTTTCTAGAAAATATAATTTAAATCTAATGATAAAGGTCTGGATGGTTTTTTCACATTTATTCTTAAGTGTCATTTTTAACAAGTGAAAAATGGGCCTTGGCATTTTCCCATCCTAAGGTCAGCCAGAAAGCTAGGGGCAGACATGGAGTTTAAAATTAATTCTGAATAAATCTGTAAACAAAACTAACTGGACCAAATTCCTTCCAGCTGAACCTATGTGAAGCCTGTTGAATTATGTCAACAAGGAAAAAATTTGACATATCTTGTTTGCAAAATTTTGCGCAAATACAACAAATACATTGAGTAAACAGTTCCAGAAAGAGTGCAGCATCATCATCCAAAATATGTTCTAGGAAACATAAGGGTAGATAGCGAGCTGAAGACTTGCATCATGGAAAAAAAGCTAAATAAGGATTCAAATCTGTTCATAGATTTAGCCTTGCTGCTCTTATTTCTTTCTCTGTTTTATTTAGGACAGAAGAAAAATCTACTTACCAGACAGGACCATCTTCACCTCTGGTTTAACTCAGCTGGATTTAAGACCAAGACCGAATCAGTATTTTGATTGCCAGAGGATGACAGAGAGTGGGCATGAGCAAAGTGCAAGATACAATTCTATCTACATACATTGAATATCCAAAACCAGTGAGAATACTCAGTGTTCAATACACGGATTGAAAACACTCCAGTGTCTACTTGCACAGGAGACCTGGTCTACTGGACTCACAGATGTCCTGTTCCTGCCCTCAGCTTCTGTGTGGTATTACATCCCCCAGCAGGAGATTCTTCTCAGGTCCTGCAAAGCCTGATTAACTGGTGTGGGTACCAGAATCTGCTTCTTGCCAGCTTTGCAGCTAAGCCCTGGGGACCACAGTAATGGAAGACTTCTGAGAGAATGAGCCAGTCAATAATTCAAGAAGGCATCTGTTTATGCTCAGCTTTTAGGCAAACCTCCTGTTAGCAAACAAAAATCAAGCAATGTTTAAACATACAGACCTAAACATGAAGCCTTAGATCTACAATAATACTGTGACACTGCTGCTGCATTGTGGTTTCTGATGGTTACATCATTTGACAATTCTTAGCCTCCAAGGCAGTGGTGGCTGAGTTTGACAGCTCTCCAACTTCTCCATGGGAAACCAGAACTAAAGGGGGCATATTCTCCCTTTCCCAAGCTCCACTGTGTATCACTCATGTTTACACATAGCTTTCCTGTGCACCAAGATCAGTCTGGTCCAAAGATTTGCCTCCTCTTTCTCTAGGTCAGAGCCAGTCTGTTCTGTCTGCCTGGCAGGTTTTACACCCTTCTGTGTGCAGGTCCAGTCCAGCCTCTCCAGGTGGGTGTTTTGCAGACTGCATGCTGACCATCTGATTCAGGTCTTTTCTGTCTGCGTACGATTATCTCAGCTCTACAATTTTTGTGTAACTATGCCGAGCAAACAGCTATTACACAATATTTCACTTCCTAAGTCAAACAGTCTTGTGATATGTCTGGGTACAAGGCAAGCAGGACTCCTCATGTTTCTGCTCTAACTCAAGCAAACTTGTAGCATATTTGGGTACAATGCAAATGTAATATATTTCTCAAAAAGGTCTTCTCACTGCAAAGCTATCCCTGCTGAGTCTTGCTTCCTGACATTCTGGAGGGTAAACCAGGTGATCCTGCAACTGAGTACAGCATGACTTTCCTTCTTTTGTCAAATCACCTTTTACTCAGCATGGAGCTAGTCACTGACTCATCTGAGAACAGCCTCTACTCCTCCTCTACCTGAGCCACTGTAAGCTTTCTCCTGCCAGTCACAAGATAAATGTGCATGTAAATATTGGGTTTTCTAAAAAAAAGGAAAAGGTCATTCATGTGCTTAAATGTTAAGATGATGATTGTACACTTCTCTGACTTACAACTTGGTAGAGTAATGATTACTTGTTTAATGAGGGCTGGATATAAATACTAGAGGGAATTTATAATCTCCTGTTCTTCAACTGTGAACCACAGCAGATGGTTTCAGTCTATGCAGATTAAGAGCACAGTAACACATTTTGTATTTCCATAATAAATAAGAATAACTTAACACCAATTACAGTTAGATTGTGCAAAATAGGAAAGACAGTATTCCAAGCAGTGAACATCTACTGATTTGAGCAGATTTTGAGATAATAAATATTACATTTGGCAGTTTAGAATCATCCACACCACAAATGGAGGAGAAACTGTGAGAGAGAAGAATGAACCTGCCAAAACTGGGATTTGGTTCTCCTTTCCTTTACATTACTCTTCTACTCAAGTCTTTACAGTAATTTCCAATATAGCTTTTTTATGTTAGAACTAGTTTGGTCACTGGAACAGTTCCTCTGAGTAAAGCCCCTCTTACAACCTATGCTGTCTCCTGGAAGTTAAATCAAAGCATTAAACAGGAGAGGACAGATGGGGAAGTGCAAGAAAACAACACATCAGTACCCCTCAGTGTGTCTGGTATCAGTTCCAACAGTCTCAAGTGTTATCATCAGAGCAAAGAAGAACTTTAACCAGCAATTCAGAAGTTGTATTAGACATTCATATATATAGGAAATTTTTCCGTAGTGGGCAGCACAGAGAAAACATGAAACAATTGGGCAATGCATATTGTAATAGCAGATTTTCCACAGAACCCACCTCAAACAGACCAGCACAAGGGCCTGCCCAGGAACTCCCATGCATTTGGGTTTTGTTCATGGCTCACCATTCTGCAGCCCAGGTGGCTGAATTGGTGCCAAACATGAGCTGGCAATTCCAAACCAGGTGTTCTCTTGTCACTGCACAAGGACAGTATTCAAGATGGAGAGAGCATTCTCTGTATGACTGCACCTGCAGTGGAGACAGCCATTTGTGTTGATGAGTTAGTGCCAAGGTAGGTCCTTGTTTGCCTTTGAGAAGTGATTGACAGTTAGCAAGTGTAGCACAGATTGGACCATGGATTTAGTCAGGAAGGGTCCAGGATGCAAAATGATACCTGGTGTCTTTGCTGAATCCACAGTTCATGATGTCACCCAGTTTCTGACACAAAATAGCTGCTGTACAGTTGAATCAAAATAATTACAGGTGTTAATTAGAAGAAAAGGTTACAAATGCAGCTTGCCTTGAAAGCAAAAGCAAGCCTTTGAAGAATAAAGGAAAGTCAGAACTTCCCCATATTTTGTGGCCAAATTTAGGGAAATGGTGTTCGCAGCAATATTCTGAACAGCTGAGAATGGGGGAAAATGGGGGAAACTTCTGTGACAGTGACAGAAATAAATAATAGATGTCAGCAAAGGACAAGGGCAGAAGCTGCATTAAAGTGGGGATTTTTTTGATGAAACCCCAGATAGGAATTGTATGCTGAGAGATGCAAAGAGAAAGGATGATAAGACAATAAACAGGAAAGGCAGGTGAGTTCAAGGGCACTATTTTAAGAGTGGAAGGGTTAAATCATGCCTGGATCTGTGAAGGAGACAACCCAAAGAAGAGTGACTAGAAGGCTGACAATGGCTAAAGATAGTGTGATGAGTGGGCAACAGAAACTAAAAGAGAGGATGAAATGAAGTTCTTAGAAACGTGGTCAGAAGAGGAAGACAAATGGGAAATTTGAAATCTCACCATCTATCATGGCAGGTGCAAGCTGCAGACGGGTAAGGGCACGTGTGGTTTTGGGTCTGGAAATCTCCTCTGTCACTTCTCATGCTCTGCAGTGTGAGCAGGAATCACTGTGTCAGCTTTCATGAGGAAGGACGGGCCCAGGCTCTGGCAGTCACACTGTCAGCACCCGGGCTTGGTGCCGGGTCCCAGAGAGGTGTGAGTGTGCAGGGGACACAGCTGTGGGAGGCTCTCGTGTTGCAAGCAGGACCTGTGCACCAGGATGCTCCTTTCAACTTGGCAGTGATTTGTTTCACCACAGGTATCAGAAGTGTGGAACAGCTGGATTCTAACAATCCACTAAGGTATCCAATCAGCACGTCTGTTCCCAACACACTTAATTATTCTCAGGGCTTTGGATGTAAGACAAGCATAATTCCTGTGCTTGTAATTATTATCCATACAGCTCTGAAGGTAGCTCTGAGTAGGAATGCATGCTTTGGTTTACATTAGGCAAAACAGATTCCTTCCCTGAGGATCGACTTTGATGCAAGGGAAGGGCAGATCTGACCTGGTGACAGCGAGAGCTATGCCAACAGAAGCATTAAGTCCTGCAAGGACCATCCAAGGTGAACAGATCAAAGATTAAAGAACAAATGAAAACAGCTTCTGGTCATCTAGGATGGTGTCTATGTAATACTCGGGAGTAAAAGAAAAAGTTACTGAAATACAGCATAATTATTGTAACAGACAGGATAGTAGACAAGGAAGGCAGAAACTTACTGTGCCCTAGGATATCTGACAGAATGAGCAGCATTTGTTTTTAGACAAGATACTAATTAGAAAGTCAGTGCCCTAAAAGTCTTACTAGGCAAAGTAAAAACAGCCCTTTAAACTGCATAATAATAACAACTGCATAATAATAATTTGACCAGAAGTCAAATTAATTCCTGGTAGAATTTTGCTGCCTTTAGGGACAAAATGAAGATGATGTCTCCTTTCATGCACACATTCATTGTCTTGCATTTTTTGTTACTGTTTTTTTGTAGCTTCAACCCCAAGAGGTGTAATGCATTTTAATTTCTCTTTAAGTAGGTCACTGGTTTTCCTTTTCTGCACTGCCCTCTTTCTAAAACAACTTGTAGTCTAAACCTTTATTTATTCTCTTTAAAATGGGGAGGGGGGGGGGAAGCTCCACAGAAATTTCAAATCTATTTTGGCAATTCTACTGTATTCAACTTTAACCTCACCCACTCAATACCCACCAGGCTGTTCTCAAGTTCTTGTCTTTCCATCTGCTAGCCCTTCTCAGAGAAGGATTTGGGGAAGAAGGCATCCCAGAAAGATTAATCTGCATACTGCAGAAAGGAGGAAACTTGTTCTTTAAGACCATGACAAAGCAATGCGACTTGTTACTAAAGCTGTCGCCATTCTGGACATGCAGGATCTTTGTAAAAAGACAGTGAGCTACTGATCATCAGGAGCTTAGAAGAAAACTGCCTAAAACTCCATCCAGTTATGGTCTCCCTGTATTTGTCTCCACTGAAAATTACACTTACCTCTCCTCCCATCTCTCAGAAGACTTTCAGAACTTGGTAATACAATAACTCACAAAATGTCAGAACAGTAATTTACCCAGCATGAGGCGGGGAGAGACACCAGTAGGGCATAGACAAGAATTACAGTACATGCAGGGAGCAGCTTCCTACAGAAAGGTTCATCTCTCATTGCTTGCCTGAAAGGTGGAGAGAGAGTGCTTCAGTAAATTCTGAGTGTGGGATGCTACAGGCTGTAACATCACTGGTTGCATTAGGTCAGCACCCTGAAGCCCAGATTACAAATCCAGGACCATGCCACAGGGACTACTGTGTTATATGGAGTTTGTGAAAACAATATTCAGACTCCTATCTCTGCCAACACAAGATGTGAGGTTCACAGGCACTGTGGGAAGAAGATATAAATAATAAATGAGCTAAATAATGATGGCTAGCTGTACCTAATTATAGTTCTAGTTGCCCTTTTGAATAAAGAAAGTTCAAAGCTGCTGCAAAAAAAAGAGGCTGATCCCTTTTCTGAATGGTGTTTGAACTTCACAGATTATTAACATGAGAAAGTGAGGAGATGCCAATGGAAGTCACACCAGCCTGTCACAACCTTGTTGAAGAGAGAAGCAGTGTCTCTAACACCAGTTTATTTACACATAAAAACATTCTTCAGCTAAAATTAATATTTAGCCTGAATACAGAAGCAACGTAAGAATTAAAATTAAATTGCATATATTATTTGGAAGATGTTCTTCCTTACAGCTTTTGCTACCTGACTTGGGAGCCTAATTTAGGAAAGTAGCTCTGCAGGCTCTGTAGATATGGAGCACAAGGGCCAGTAAACTCCAGCAGGAGTGCACGTCCCTAGCCTAGGTATTTAAGTGTCTAATGCTAAGTGTGTGAATCTATTTACCTCCTCATCACTCTATTCATGGAGAAGAATTTGTTCCTAGTGCCCTTCCTGTGCTGCAAATCAGAGATTATGAATGCCTGATCACCATGAACTGAATTTGTCTCAGATTAGGAGAAGAACATGGTCCATGGAATAGGATGTCAGGTTGGTGGGCTTGTGTTCTTTTCCAGCTCTTGGTGACTCCTTTGGTGAATTGGGGGTCAGTACACATTTTCCTCACATTTTTCTATCTGTAAAATTAATTCAATAATTCCTAATCACATTCTAAAAGAAATCGTCATCTTTAGATAACAAAGTTTTAATTACATACTATGATTATTTCATTCCCAGCACAAATATCTATCTGTATGGGCACATTTAAGTTATTACATATTTCTAAATAATCTGAGTAGTATTTAAAATTAGGATTCTTTTTAAACTTTACATACACTTACACTTTCATACATATTATAAAATGTACTTCCACATAAAAGCAAAATTTAAACTGCTACAGCATATTGAAACAACTGCATTTGTAGAAAGTCCAAATACAATCAAAGGACTTATAAAAGTGTACAATACCTTTGGGCAAATAGTAAACAAAAGTAATTGCGGGTTATTTTTATTCCATGTTCCATGTGCCTTCTCATTTTCTTTTCAGTCTCTGTCCTCTTGTAGTTATTTCTCTGAAGAAAATTGTTCTGCAGAAGTGGTTCCATGTACAATCTCTACACTACCCATACAGTCAACTTCAGTTGGAGGAGTTCCTCCTGTGATGCTAATAAATACCCATCCTAACTTTTACAGTTTTCAAGTGTGTTAAACAAGCAGGCACTTCATTGCCTGTTTTGGCTCTACTTTGCTTACAGAAATGGGTCTCAGATCATGCTTTACACTAATTTTGCTCTTAGTACATATCATTTTTTGATTAATTAAATCTAATCTCTCAAAAGGATAACAACATTTTTTCATCTGAAACACTCCTGGGTCTAGAGGTCGGTTTCCTGTACAGTGTTGCAACATGAAGATTGCAACTGAGAGTGCTTTGTTTTCCAATGGTTTGTGGTCTTAATTATTTAATATGATCTCTTGTGTTTGTCCCCTGTGTTTTTACACTTCCTAAAATAGATCTCTGTACTGGCTAAATACGAACATACTAATGTATAAAATAAAAAAAAAATATTTGGAAAGACCAGAGAGATCTTAACAGCCTTTACTTTTTCTCTTTTACATAGTTGACAGCAGAGCTGATTGAAGGTGTTTTAGTGGGATAAAAAGACTGTGATACCATTTGATAATTTTTAGGCTTTCTCCAGATGACTTGCTTTCAAAAGAATCTCTTCAAATGGCTCGCCAACATTCACAGTCCCCACACTGCAAATTACATACTATTTATATCACTTAATATAAGAGCATGTGCTTGTGGATGCCCCATCCCTGGAGGAGTTCCAGGCCAGGTTGGATGGGGTTCTGAGCAACCTGGCCTAGTGAAAGGTGTTCTTGTTCATTGAAGGGGGATTAGAACTAGATGATCTTTAAGGTCCCTTCAACCCCCACCATGCTATGATTCTATGATTCTAAAATAATAAAAATCTAATGTTTTCAAGTATGATTAGTTAAAATTACTGGTACTGCTATGGGGGGAAGTATTACTTTTGAATGTCAGAAAATATACAGTGAATGCCTGTACATGTATATGGATTAAATGTATGTGTTAATAGATTAAAGATTAATGAAAGCTGATTTGTTTATTTTTGTATTTCAAAATGGAGAGTAATGTAACAGGCAGTAAACATCCCTAGTATTATTTCCATTTAAATCAAAAGCCTAAAAGCCATTATTTGGCATAATGCATACTAATAAAGAAATCCAATGACACAGGAAATAAGTATTTGATTTCAAGAATTGTCTAGCCTACATTTGCAGAAAAGAATAGAATTCTCTATATCCCTTACTTGCCTATGGAATTGCAGCTCGTGTGGCTCCTGGGGACAGGGTGCAAGGTTTCAGAAATAGGTGGTCTGGCCATTTCTCACCTCTATTTGCCCACCTTCCCCAAACAAGTATATCATCCGCTGCATTTTCAGACACTTGGCAAAGGAGTAAACACAGGGAGTCTTTTTCTCCTTAAGCTTCCCTTCCTGATGGGTCACACTGGAAGAAGGGTTGTCTGAAATCCCTGGGGTGCATAAAAGACCTCTTAGGTATCACTGGTGGTTGAGCAGCTGTATGCATGCACACATTTCATGGTGCTACACAAGGTCCTGTGTGGGCAGGACTTTGGCACTTTGGTGCATGGAGTAGGCAGAAAACAAAAAAGCAATGGGCTACCCTACAGGTCAGTGCAGATACTGGACTCCCATACAAGGCCACACCAGTTTCTCAGTATTGTCATCTCATAAACAGCCTGATTTTAAACTATAAAATTATTCCTTTTTTTTTTTCCTTGCCTAGTAACACATTTATGAAGTGCAACTGAAAAACAGATATTGGACTAACATACAATTAATAAATTACTGTGATTATACATTTTATGGTCTAAAAATGAATGTTTATTAATTTATCTGCTCAAGAGCAGTCCCCGAATCTAATCATACATGGCCTCTGCTATTCTTAGACTATAAGCCTAGGGCAGATTCTCATCAGGATATAAAAATTTAGCTTACCAATGGACTTTGTGCTTGAACATTGCTGCACCATTATACTTGCTCTGCTTTAAGTGTTTTAAGAATTAATCTCAAGGAAGCATACAAGTAGAGAAATGAGCAAGTAAACAGTTAATGAAAACAAGTCAATGAAAATATCAAATACTGGTAGTGGCACTTAAATTACAAATGCTGATAGTATCTCTCAGCATCGAGGAAATTAAGAAGAAGGAGCAGGAAGACAACCACTGACTACAGTGAACCCACATGTAAAGGGCAGTAATCTAACCAGAGAGCTAGTACCACATCCTGCCTGATCCTCAGTGCAAATTAAAAGTATTCTGTTAAAAGGACATTAACTACAATAACAGCTGCCAAGTACATCTGTGCACATATATACATTTCCCTGTAGGTATACATACAATTACCTGAAAGAGTAACAAGTATCCTAAAATGTTCCAATATGTGCAATGCTTCATGCTTTGGGTTTTCTCTAGAGCTATCTGTTGAGATGTACCATGCACTTGTCTCCCTATATACACAGGTTTCTTTACAGGAAACCTTTCTTTTCCAGGTGCACCTACATAGGCATGGCCACAGTGGTTCTCTCTAACCTGGCCTTTTGTCCCAACGAGTGCTCTGATGGATCATTTCATCAGTACAAATTCATAACATAATAATGAAATCTTTTTAATGAAATTCAGTTTCCTGTGGTGTAGTTAATCCTGCCTTTTTGAATGTTAATACAAAATAAAAGAGGGTCTCTCAACATAAGTAAGCAGATGAAAAAATTAATTAATGTTTTGGATATAGGAAAACACTGTAAGGAAAGCCGAATTTTTGTCCTACCATGTATTTACTAAAAGCACTTGTTACTCACAGTGTCAGCTAGAAAATCATCAGAGTCCTTGTAAAATTAAAATATATATGGATAGATTTTCACTGTGAAATTCATTAAATTAATAAGGCTGCCCCACTGAGAGCCAGGGTAGATGAAAGGGTGGGGAGTGCAGGGGAGATTCCTCCTCAGAAAGAAGGAGGATATGGTAAGAGATGTTGGAACATCAGGTGATGCTTTGCCAATCTGAGTACTCATTGCAATAAAAGATTTCCTTCTTAGCTGCTATTTGAAAAATGTGAATTTATTTTACAGTGAAAAAAGTACATTTGCACTCCTTATCACAAAAGCTGAACGATCAAGGCTCTGCACAAGGATAAACCTGTGAGCCATTTCCTACCAGCTGCATCTCAGGAAGAGCCCTTTACTCACATCTAGCCCAGATAAATTGTGGATGCCCATTCCCGGCAGTATTCCAGGCCAGGCTGGATGGGGCTCTGAGCAGCCCGGTCTAGTGGGAAGTGCCCATGGCAGGGCTTGGAACCAGATGATGTTCAAGTTCCCTTCCAAGCCAAACCATTCTGTGATTTTATGAGCTTCAATTCCAGCGTTTGTACTGTATTAACTGGATTACGGTGTCATACGAAAAAGCTTATCAGAGGCCAAAATGACAATCAATGTTTATTGTTTTTCCTGGAGGAGGACAAGACATAGGTGCAAGCACTTCAAACATTAAAACCCCAAACAACAACTGGGTAGGAAGGTAGAAAACACAGGGCTGAAAAGAAACCTCACTGGTTTCCCGTAATTTTCCGCTGTTACAAGCACTTGTTTCCGAAGGAATCTGTTTTTTCCACGCTGGTGCGTGGCACGAAAGGCTAAAATTCCCGACAGACGCCGAGGCCGGGCTCCCTTGTGGCACAGGGCCGCCCCGGCCGGGAGCCCCGCAGCGCGGCACGGAGCCGCCGCCACAGCCGCCGCTCCCACAGCGGGCACGCCCCGCGCATGCGCGCTGCCCGTCTCCTTGGCGCTGCGCGGAGGAGGGCGAGCCCAGGCCTCAAGGAGAGGGATCGGGAGAAGGAAAAGCAGCAGGAGCGGGGATCGGCGCCGCCGCCGCCATGCTCCTGTGCGCTGCCCTGCGCGCCGCGGCCGCACGCTCGGTAAGGGCTCCCTGCCCCCGCCGGCCGGGAACCGGAGAGGCCGCGGGAGAGCGGGGAGGCCGCGGCGGGGCGCGGGGAAGGGGGCCTGGGGGAAGGGAAGTGCCAGGAATCCAAACCTGTGCACCACGCACCCACAGTCCCGGCTCCTCTGCAAAGACAGCCTGACCAGCTCAGCCTTTCTAGCAGCAGATCACGCAGTCGCACCTGTAGTGTCACAGGATGGCTGCAGCCTTTCCCTGTCATATGACCTGTGCCATCCCTGGGAGCGTTCAGGGCCAGGTTGCATGGGACTCTGAGCAGCCTGGTCTAGTGCAAGGTGTCCCCGCCCGTGGCAGGGGGTTGGAACGAGATGATCTTTAAGGTCCCTTCCAACCCAAGCCATTCTGTGGTTCTACTTTAAGAAATCTCGAAATTGCTCAAGAATTACGGATAAAAATAAACGTAATTTAATATAAAATTAATTTTCATAGAATTAATACTTACGGGAAAATTATCAAGTCTTAGTAATACCGGCCAGAATCTCGAAATCTTGATCTGTTCTGGCATGTGAGAGAGTACAGAGAATCATTGAACAGAACTTGCGTATGGGTCTGTGTTCTGTTGACACTTCAAGTTTGGGTTTACATTTGTCCTCTTATGCCATTTCTCAGTGTTTGGTTTGATAAAAGCTGAAGAAGCATGTAAGTGCTTACTGGAGAAGAACTTCAGTAGTAATGGTGGTTTCTGCAAACTTTAAAGCATATAGGATATAAAGTCACAAATTGGGAAATTCTTCATGAAATGCTGGATGAGAATTTGTGGTCAAGGCACTTAAATTAAGCAGTAGCAAAGTTAAATCCTTTAGTTTCTACATTGTTTGGACTGGTCAAGGTGGGAGTCAAGAGATTTGCTCTCCTAAAGAGCCCTTCACAGTCTCTTCTTGACTTATTTTAAATTATTAGTGATGGCAGTAGAATTAGTGGTTTACAGTTAGAATGGAAATCAGACTGGTTCTGAAAGCAGCCACCAGCAGTATGTGAATTATTAGCACTATATTTTGCCTGCAGGTAAGGCAGATCCGATACTTGCATGGAACAGCAGAGCGGAATGCCACTGGAGCCTTATTTGTGGTAAGTAATCTGCTTTACTGTAAGGAGGATAGGTCAGAAGAGTTTGACATGTGCTTTTTCAAATATCCCTAAAAGCTTCTGATGGGCAGAACTTTGCTATAGAAACCCACTGGCATTTACAAAGAAGAGGGTTTTTTTCAGTAGAACCTTTTACTAGAATTGTAATGGAGTATCAAAAGGTTTTATTTTAGTTTTTGGCCCTTGTGTTTATTGCCTTCTATAGTAAAAAATCTCAGTAATTTTTATGTGATTTTAGATGAGACTTTGCTTAAACTTTATTTCATTATAAACCAGTTCTTGTTTCGTTTATTTATTTTAGTTAAGTTTGTAATTGAATCTCGTTAAACTTTTTGCAGGTGCAGTTTCTTGATTTCTGAAATTTGCTGCAGAATTACCCGTGGGCTCAGGTTCTAGCTGTGTTTACAGGAGTTAGAAAGTACAGTTCTTGTTCATGTTCTGTGTGATACAGCATGTCGTACAGTGACTCCTAATTGAGGCCATTAGGCACTGTCATGAAAGGTATAAACAGTAGCAGTGATTGCAGAAAGTAAAAAGCCCTTGAATTTAAGTGTGTGAAGCATCTGTGTTGTCTGTCTGCCTCTGAAGACAACCTGAAGCATCTCAAGAGAGTGTGTATTTTGTCCCATTCTGCTCCATACAGAGCTTTAGCTGGTCTGCAGTTTGACAGCTGAATAATTTGGCATTTTCCCAACCTTTGGTAAAAATCAGCCCTTGACGAGAGAGTTGACCACTGTTGAAAACAGGTGCTCAGGATTTTTGGACACGTTGTTGTTGTCCTTGCCTTTCTGCAGCTGTCTCTACAGCTTTAATCATAAAATGAAGTTAATCAGATCACAGTATACTGTGAAATACTTTGAATACTTTTCTGGAAATCTGAGCAGGAATTGGTGATTTACAGGGTGAGAGCTGGTGTTCAAGGAATAGAGGAAATGGTGTAGTCTGGCAATTTAGGAAACTTCAAGTGTAGTTGGAGGTTGGTGAAGACAGCCAAAAGGTGTCTTTGGTACCCTAATGATGTCTGAAATGTTGATGTCTGAAAAAAAATCTAGATAGCTTTGTAGATTCTCCAGGCATTTTTCAAGATTTATGTAATTGTGTCAATTATTTGCTGCAGGGAGGAGCCTGATAACAGAGAAAGGGAAGTAGAAAAGCTGAGTGTTTTGCAGATGTTTATTATTGTTTATTATTATCGATGACAATTATCCCGCAGCAGAATTTTTGCTAGAGGAGCACAGGAACTTGGTTCTGTGGGGGGTTGTTTTTTTCTTGGTTTGTTTTTGGTTTTTTTTCTCAGTTGTTGTTTCTTAACAGGGTAATATTTGTTCTTCCCTGAAGTAAAAGGTAATGGGAAGAAGACAGTTGGATGTCACTGTATGCATGTGTAATTGTTTGCCCTAACTAAATTTCAGATGTTACTTAAAGTGGTAAATTTCAAGGGAAACCTGTCCTGCTGGTTTGAGATGAAGGCATTATTTTAATCAACACCAAATGTTCATATACAATCAGCAAATGGGACTCCCCCTGGATTTCTCTAGAGGAATAAAAAATTTTTAAAGTCTTTTTTTTTTTTTTAATATTACAAGCAGAAGAAGTGTCAAAAGTTTGTTTAAAAACTGCTTGCGGAGGAATAATGGACTTACCACAGAGTAACTCTAACCTGTTGTGATGGTCCTCTTTTTATGTCAGTTTACACACAAAAGTCTTGGGTTTGTTTTACAAAGCTTACTGCTGCTGCTTCTTGCACTTTTCATGTATAAAATCTGTATGTGAGCAAGGGAAATGCATGCAGTGTATTTGTGCTGTAACAGCAGGGGACAGGCTAGCAAGGGACCTAGTAGTCATAAAATCCAGTATTAAAAGGCATTTCTATTTTCATGCCTATGCTTCCCTTTGCAAACATTTTACATGGTAGCAGAAACACACAGAGATAAGAGACCTTCTACTGAAATGCCTTTGTATTCTGAAACACCCAGAAAGAGCCTTTCTCCCAACTATTAAATTCACAGGTGCCATCATAGGCACCTACGTCGCACTTCCAGTGAGAGGATGCCAACTACAAAATCAGGTAGATTGCTTGCCCGTAGGAATGTAAGAGCAATGCTCCCAATCTGTAATTTCTCATGACTAGAGAAGGCCTGATTCCAGAGACATTTTATTATGATTACCTTTCTTCATTGAAACTGGATTCTCTATGGATTCTCTATACTTGACTTTGACCTGGTTTTAGCCTTCTTAACAGCTAAAACGTAGCTCTTTTAGTTTGTTGTTTTCAATACATGGACCAAGTTTCCTTAACACATCAACAGCCCTGATGGGGGCTTTGTCATAGGGCTGCACAGGGGGTTCAGCACAAAAGGTTAAAGAATTGCTGTATTCATGTTTTAGTTACTGTTTTAGTGAAGTAGGTCAGTGAAATACTTGGGTTTGAGCCCATTTCCACCATTCTTAAAGTAACTGGGGTTTATGTCTTGACTTCTGTTGGAGTAGTGAATGTACAGTACTTTCCCTTTAGAGGAGGAGTAATACATTTTTTTTCAGTGCTGATTTGATATGGATTCTGAGCAGGTTCTTACCCTAAATATCTCCCCTGCAGACCACCCAATTATCTCATTTTGGTTTATGGTGCTTTGGACTGGTGTTTACCATAGGGCATAGGTCAAGTTTCAGGTCGACTTCTTTGCAGTATACATGGAAACTACATTATTCTAACTATTCTGTTTTAATTCTTGAGTGCCCTTTAATAATTTTCTGTGCCAAGAAAGATAGATGATTAGATCACTGGGAAAAAAGAAATAATAAAATGGCCCAGGCTGGTATAGCAAAAAGAATGTGAGGTGACCATTCAGTAGCCTTAGTGCCTTCCATGAGAGTGCACTGGCATCTGGAAGTGCCTTCCATGGGAGTGCACAAAGGCTTGGGTAGCCTTTGCAGTGAAGGTGTTCCCACTTAAATAGGCTCTCTTGTGCAGTAGAAATGTGGTACAGTCAATGTACGAACAGAATGAAAACTTCAGGTAAGACTTTGGGAAATTGAGGAGCATGAGAAGAGACTTGGAAAAATGCATGGATATTGTTTGACCTTCCTTTTCAACAAATTACTGTAGTTGGTAAAGACTTAATTGTCTTAGTTTGTGTATGGAGGAAGTCTTAATGTATTAGTTTGTTTTCATGAGCATATGAGAAAAGAATGGGACTGTTAGAGAAGAGAAGGCTTGGATCTTATCAGTGTCTACAAATACCTGAGGGGAGGGTGCAAAGAGAACAGAGCTAGGCTCATTTCAATGGTGCCCAGTGACAGGACCAGAGGCAATGGCCTCAGAGAACATCAGGAAACACTTTTTCACTATGAGGGTGACAGAGCACTGGCACAGGTTGCCCAAAGAGATTGTGGAGTCTCCATTATTGGATATATTCAGAAGAAGCCACCTGGACACAGTCCTGGGCAAGCAGCTCTGGGAGTCCCTGCTTGAACAGGGGCGTTGGACCCAGATGACTTCCAGGGGTCCCTTCCAACTTCAACCACTCTGTGATTTAACATAGTACTCTTTCCAATACTGTGTCCTTATTTCTGATCTTGCTCTCCAGAATCTGTATCCTGAAAAACCATGGAAACGCACCTATGTCATTTAGGACCATGTCAGTGCACGCAAGTCTCAGATAAGTGGCGCATTGTCAGACAAATGTAAGACTAGGGAACAAATGATAAATTCCTAACTGCTCAGGAGTCCTAGAACTGTGTAAGCTCTTGATGAAAACTATCAAACTCTCCATGGCACAGAATTAGATGAAGCCGTTTCAGGAAAATGGAAAACATAAAAGGTGGCATGATCTTATTTATTGCTCACCTCTGCTATAGCCTTTACAACATATCGTGAAACCTTGCTACAGCTGCATCTGTATCTTCCAATATAAAGTCTTTATTATCCCTCTTCACATGTAGGGCATTTAAGGGTATCAGTTGGGAGATGATACATTGAAAAGAACAGCTGCTCTAGAAAAAGAGGGAGATATTAATAAATCAAACACATTTATTTGCAAAAGAAATTGAGATGAAGGACAATTGTTGACTGTCAAGTAGCTACAGAAGACAAAATAATAGCAAAATAGGCATGCAGACCTGAGAAGGAAAAGCTAAGTTATGGAAATACTTATCATGAATTGTGGAATTGATCTGTGGAGCTAAGACATGTAAAGGTCTGTAGGGAAAAAAATAATAAAAGTTGTACAGTATTTCCAATCAGTTTTTCCTCCATCAGCCTCTTTTTGAGAGCTTTCATTAAAATTGGTAGAAAACACTCACCAAGACTACATATGAGTCATCAAATCCTTTATCTGGAAGGGTCAGTCTAAAATAATGGGAATTGTGTTCCTACAAGCTCTTTTATGTTATTTTGTAAATCACACAATTAGCAAGATATTAACACTTAATAAAATATTAGCATGTTCAAAGGGAATCAGTCATCTTTCTGTAATTCCTGTTCTTATAGGAGATGTGTCCTTGGTGGAGAAGCATTTATCACCTGTAGTTTTATATTGGCCTTGAAACTGTGGTGAGGGCATAATGCTTTCAAATTGATGGTGGCAGTCATATTATCTGCTTTGGGATATAGATGGGATAAGCAAAGGTAATCCCTGGACAGACCAACAGATGTAATTGAAGTATTTGCCCTTGCAATACTGCCATATTAAAATGTCTAAATCCAAGAATAGCTATGGACCACACATGTTCTAAGTTCTTCGCTGATGGTAACACAATTCAGTATGCAAGTGTCTTGCAATGTGAAGGTTTTTCATGAAATCCTTTGCTACTTAGTAAGAAGAGTGTAGTGTGGTAACTGTAAAATCACCCTCAGTTACTGCAGGAAATGATCAAAGTCAAACTCAGTGGAGGGGGCTTCTTTGTTCTAAATACACTTTTAAAGCTTTTATTGCTAGCTAGTTATGGATTACTTTTAACATCAAGCCTCAAATATAGCTTGTACTTTCTCACAAACTTTCCATTTAATTTGAAACTTTTTCAATTTGAAAACTATATAAAGTTGGGAATTAAACTTAACTATAGGTATTTAAAGGAAACCAAAATGAGCTGTTTAGAGACAGCTAAAATTTTTGTGCAGAAACATTTTCTGGTGGAAAAGTATTTTCATCAGAACTAAGATTTTATTGTAGGAAAATGTTACTTTTTTCAAGACCTCCAAATTTGTATTTTCTGAAGATAGAAGAACTAATTTAAATTTGATGTTTCCCTAGAAGACCACCTTAAAAATAACTTGTTAGAATACTTTATTTTGGAAATACTAATTCAAAATTCTGCTTCTTCCATTTTGATTCAGAATTGTATATAAAATGAAAATGTTGAAATCCATTACAAATCAAAATAATATGTTAAAATGGGTTAAGAATGTGTTTGAATGTGCAAATGTTTTAATTCTATAGCAAACTTCTTGAATTCTGAAGTTTTTTTAAAATTAATGTTTCATGGTAAAAGGAAAAATGGACTGTTGTTTCAGTCTCATGTTTATTAAGGTATTAACCAGAGTGTTTTTACTCTACCTATTGTACATTTGAACATAATTGTCAAACTGTATTAACAGTGTTAAAAATATGTATTTAGATAACAACACCATGCATTTTCCCAATATATAATTCCATGTATGTCTCCATAAAGCATTTTTAATAGAAAGTAACAGGAATAGGTAATGATTTTTATGAGTAATGAAATAATTATCAATATTTTTGATAGCTTTCCCAAATATATTTAATCACTTTAGTACTATGAATTCCAGCAGCTCAGTTGTAACTGTCTATTGAGAGGTATTTTACAACAGTAAATGTGTCCTGAATAATTTCCCAACGACCAATTTTTACACATTTTTCTTCTTCTTTTCCTGAAGCATAGAGATAGTCCTGAAAACAATCCAGATACTCCATTTGAGTTCACACCTGAAAACCTAAAGGTATGCAGACAAAAAAAAAATTTCAATACACAGACTTTGTCTTTAGATGAGTACTGATTTGTTTGCCTTCTTTCCCTTTAAAAAGCGAATAGAAGCGATCATAAACAACTACCCAGAGGGACACAAGTCTGCAGCTGTCATGGCAGTACTGGATTTGGCCCAAAGACAGCATGGATGGCTGCCCATATCAGCTATGAACAAGGTATTTAGAACTTAATTATCCTTCAAGCATAATTTTACTGTTTTCTTTCAATATCTTACTAGAGTATTAACATTAATTAATCAAAGCTTACTAACGTGGGAATTTACATGTGGCACTGTATTCTGAGAATTCCCTACGAGACTACATTTTTAAAAATTAAAGGGAAAACTAATGCAGAAAACTCGGGGCTCTGTTGACATAATACTAGCCCATTGCTTGAAACTACAGACAGAACAACACAAAAATAAAATAAAACCTTTTCAGACAGGCTCTTCTCCCAGAATGATTCTAGAATTAGGAACAGAAACTTGATTTTGTTTACTGCTGAATTTGGGAAAAGAAAAAAAAGAAGGTAATGTCAGTGGAGTTTTCCTCCTTCTAGATTAATGTCACATCACATAATGCCTGGATTATACTTAATCTCCAGGCCTGTAAGGACTCTGCAGAGCAGTGTTAGTGTAGTGATGTCAGGAGTGTTGGGTAACACCTCACAGCCAATGCCTGGAAGACTTGTCAGGTTAATTATTAAAATTGTTACAAAATAAGCAGGCAAACAACTACACTGCTTCAAAGGGAGAGGCTGCAGGACAGTAACCAAATACCAAGAAATAAAAAAATCTGGTTTGTATTCATATGAATAAATCTGTTGTACTTTGTGTTACAATCTGGCATATCATCAGTTTTCAAGTCTGGAGTTTTAAATTCAACTAAAGGTGAGGATTGGGAGCATTAGAGAAATTACTGAAGGAGTTAAATGAGCATTTAAAGAAGGCAACTTAGGTCTGCTACAGTTTGTACAGCATAACATAAAGCCACAAAGCTCCTTTAATGCTGTCAGTGTATTTTTGTTTATTTAAGTTTCATGTTAATATTATGTTTAAAATGATCTTAAGGCTTTTAAGTGAACAAATATTTTCCATGATTTGTTATTTGCCTGCTATAGAAACTGGAACATAAAACAGTTACACTATTGAAACCAGAGCCAGTTCTCAACTTGAGCAGTTTGCCAAGGTTCCAGGTTAATGAGGTCAGGGATACTTGCACCAGAACTGGCTCCTTGGAGATCATGCTTCACTCCCTACTTACTAGCTATGACAGGAATCCGCAGATGTAGCCCTGGTGCGTCACAGAACCCGAGGGAGACCTGCTCTATATGAATTAGATGAGCATAGTACCACCTTACAAGTATTCCTTACCAAAAGGCTTACGTGGATTACTGTGGGCAGGCTCATACGGCTTTGTTCATTCATGCAGCCCAAGTGCAGTGTGAGCTGGAGCTGCCGAGGAAAGCCCAAACCCAGCTGGCTCCTCGCATCCCCTTGTGTCTGCCAGTAGATGCTGCAGGGGAGCTGACTCGCTCCTCACCGTGCTGATCCAGGGCTTAGTGGAGTTTGTGCTCGAGCAGGGTGACGCCACTCAGAGTAACTCAGGTGTCCGGTCTTGGCACTTGGAATATGTTTGTGCTTTGATACCCACCCCCACCGTCTTATTTATCTGTCACTGCAAACAGGACAGGTGACTTTACTGAAATGGTTTGCTAAATGCCTTTACTGCTGCCCTCTGAGAACTCAATATAGCATGTTTTGCCCTTGTCACAGGTTGCTGAAGTTTTAGAAATGCCTCCCATGAGAGTCTATGAAGTAGCAACCTTCTACACCATGTACAATCGCAAACCTGTTGGGAAATACCACATTCAGGTCTGTACCACCACGCCATGCATGCTGCGAGACTCTGACAGCATTTTAGAAGCCATTAAGAAGAAACTTGGTATGACACAAATTTGTAATATACTTTTTGTATTTTTTTTTACCTTTGCTTAATGATACCGAAGTAAAATTCTTCATGTGGTGGAAGAAACTAGCCTTGTTCAACTTCATAAGGTTCACAAGGGCCCACCTCTTTAGCCTGTCAAAGTCCCTCTGGATAACATGATGTTAACATAATTTATGAATTCTCAATGGAAAAGTCAATTGAGAATGGTTCATGGGATGTAACACTCAGGGTTTTGTGTGTGAGTTGGGGTTTTTTTCCTCCTTTTTGGGTGGTTATGGGGAGAAGAGAGGATAAGATCAGCAACTAACAACTCTTCCCCTTCTATGAAAAGCTGTGGTAACTTTTTCTAAGAACCAGTGGTAAGAGCTGCCTATTATCTGTCATTTCTTACATTCTGTTGTCTGAAAAAGGCATATTTCGATGCAATGTCTTTGTTACTGCAAAGGTTATTAATTTCAACTGAAACTCTCAGCTTGAGAAATAAAGCAGTAAGGATGATTCTGTAGTTTTTACCAAGACAGTCCTTACTTACAACTTTCATTATTTCCCACCCCTTCCTGCTAATAAATGGAGGAAGACTGCTTTTCAGCATTCTGCCTTCCATGGAGTATTTTGTAGAGGTCAGACTCTGAGATGTTACTTGGACTAATCTGCCTCTGGGGAAGTTCTGTATCTAGCAGTAGAGCAGTTACATGCCACGGATGCTAAGTATGTATACAGTTCAGTAAATCATCCTTTGTGCATAAACTTAGAAGTTATTTATGAATTTGTAGCTAACAATGCTTGGATCTTGGTTAATTTGGGAATACTCAACCCTGTATATTAATGGCTTTTCTAACAGCACATGAAAGCTATGTTTCCCTATTTTTCCATTTAATTGTGCTGATTACTAAAACTGTTCTTGAGTAGATCTGTTGTGTTTCTTAGGATTGTCATTTCGTGGTTATTTTTCAATGAATCATACCTGTAAACAGAGTCTCAAAAATGTATCCAAAAATTGACTTAATGGTTTATTAGAACCTTCTGTTTAATGGAAACATTTTGGACTCATTTAAGGGGGTTTCACTTTGCAAATGCTTTTAAGGCCAAAATACAATGTCTTTGGGGTACTTAGAGTCATGCTTTATTACTCTTGTTCATAACCATTACTGAGCCTAATTAATTTATTGGTCTAGGTATTAAAGTTGGGGAAACAACACCTGATAAGCTCTTCACACTGATAGAAGTGGAATGTTTAGGTGCTTGTGTAAACGCACCAATGGTACAAATAAATGACAATTACTATGTAAGTACTATATTCCCTTTTAAAATATTAAGCTTCTTTGCTGGCTTACCTGTGTTTTCCATTTGTTCAAAATTCTGAAGTTGTGGTCAGTTTTCTAATTCCTATTGGCAGGGACAACTTATTATTTACACCATCTCTTAGTTTCTTGTCCTCTTCCTAGAACACTTCATTTGTATCAGGGGTAGCAGTGTATTTTTCACTTCAGTTACTGTCTTGATTATACAGGAAGAGTGATGCATTTTTGTGACTGTGGTCTGCCCATAAATCTGGAATTTTTAATAGGTATTTGATAAGCTTTTGAAAGCACTTTAAAGCAGTCTGTTGGAAAGTATGGACTAATTTAAGAAGTGCTGCCTTGAACTGTACCCAAAATTTTTTTGTTGCAGCTGACACCATTCTGCAGTATGTGTCATGGCACGTGTGGGCAAAGATCCAGCTCCCTAATACCCGGAAGCTGAAAACACACCCTTGTACATGGCGGCCTGCATCAACATTGTTTGTTTTAACATAATTTCTGCAACTACACATGAAACAAAAATCTCAACATTAAAATGAGAGTAGACTTTTCAATTTTCCTCATTCTTTAAGCCAGTATGTGTGTTAATGGATAGGATCAAAGTTACCTGTGCTAGGGTCACACTGAAGAGGCACTGATCTGATAAATTTGAAGTGCTGCAGTTAGCGTAACTGATAACTCTTTCAGTTTTGTCAATGATTTTTTTTTTTTTTTACAGGAAGATTTGACACCCAAAGACATTGAAGACATAATTGATGAGCTTAAGGCTGGCAAAGTTCCCAAACCAGGCCCAAGGTATGCTATATTTATAATAAATTATAGTATGTAATACCCTGTATTTATAACCTATATATATTATATCGGTCACCTACATGAACGATGCTGCTTTTGAGAAACTGAATTACTTTTCCAGTGATTTGAGTTCACAGCCTACTGCTAAAAAGCATTAATTAATTTACTGAACAGAAGTGCATGCATTCAAAGCCAAAACAAACTGGAAAGAACTGAGAATTTGCATGTTCTTAATGACTGACCAGAGGAGCATGAAATGTGAAAACATGAATTCTGATTTGTCTTAGTACTTAATAGGTGAATGACATCACCTGTTGGAATTTTTGTCTAGATCATTTAAACCAACAAATTCCTGTTGGTTGGTTGGTTTGTTGGTTGTGTTTTTTTCTGATTTCTGACAAAAACCAAAGATTGTAAGTTTCTGAGAGGATTTTTATTGCTGAACTTTTCTTACCTGTTATTTCCCACTGTTCTTTGTTAGCCCACCTAAGCTGTGTCAATGGGGAAATCAATTTGACTTGGGTGTTACCTATTCCTATTGTTTCTATAAAGATGTTTTGAATAGAAGAACAATAATCTTAAAATGATTATACTTTCAAAAAAACACAGGGAAGCCTCTGTAACAAAACTATGATTGATAAAATTTGGTGCTGCCTGGCCAACCTATAAATGAATATAAAAGAAAACTAGTGCTCCTAGCTTGCTTTTCAGTTACGAAATTATTTGTCACTACTTGAATTTGGAATGCTTTCACTTTAACAGCTCTATCACACTTTTATTGAAGGTTGAATGGGAAGAACAAAAAAAAAACAAAAACCAGTGGCTTCAGCCTTTAAGTCAGATTTGTACTGTCTTCTATCCAACGATTAAACAGAATCTGAGTTTTTATCAAAGCCAGCAATGGATAAAACTGCTTTCATTTTCCAGGAGTGGACGTTTTTCTTGTGAGCCAGCTGGTGGCCTTACTTCTCTGACTGAACCACCCAAAGGACCAGGTTTTGGTGTTCGAGATGACCTCTAAGGATTTTTGTAATATAAGATGAACTGTCTGAAAAGAATAAAGTCTCTTCAATCTCAGTAAAATTATGTACATTCTAACGTTTTGGTTTTTAAAAAAAAGTAACAACAATTAGACTATCCAACTTACTGTGGTTTTAACTACAGCACAGTTTAATCATAATTCCAGATTATAAGAAAAGTGGTTCTGTAGACTGCGTAAAGTGACTCCCTGAAAGAGTCCACTTACGATTAACAAGAGGTGAACAGTTGCGTCTTCGATCTGTCATTGAAAATTCTTTCAGCTTCTTCTGAAGCTCTTTGAGGAAGCAACAAAACTCACTAGATTACACATCTGGCAAATGCAAAAGGAACCAAACTGAAAGATTATCTGACAAACTTCATCAGGTTACTTTTACTGGCAATTTATAAGCAAACAAAGGTTATCTCAGCCATGCTATGTAAAAAATCCCGTCGGTTCAGTAAGAAGTGGTTCTTCTTAAGCTTAATTCTTCATAGTATGATTCAGTGGTCAGGATGTAAAGCCCCAAACAGCAGTAGTATTCTACTAAAAGAATGAATAGCAACAAAACCCAGCTTCCTGTGCAAGTTTGTTTAGTACAGACAAAGTATGGAGTTAGGGGAAGACAGAATACACCAGAACAGTTCAACATGTCCCTAAGGGTAATAATATCTGACACTGGATCTTTGATTCACAGATCCTTCTTTGACCTTACTGCTGTGTACCAGCTACTTTCAAGAACTAATCTGTGTGAAATTGAGGAATTTCTTTCAATGTAAAAAAGCTGGAGATAGGTTTTTTTAAAAATTGACTGCATATTGACACTTAATACCTATGCTTATAAAACTGAGCAAATGCTTTAGCTATACAGACATACATTTCCATGTAAATTAGGAAATGTGGACACCTCAGTCACCTGAGACCATATTGTGTCTGTCTCTTCTAAAATCTGCATGGAACTTACATTTTTATTACAACTGATAAGATAGATGGATCTTAATTGTATAATTTATAATTTTATTCTCTATTATATTTAGTTTGTTTTGATAGTCTGATTAATAGTTCCTCACCAAACTATCCGCCCTCTTTCGAGTTAAATTCTGTTTTTACAAATTACCTGCATAATGGCTATCTCATGTAGTCTGTTCATGTGCCACCTTTATTTCAATAGGCTCTGTGAAGTTCCTTCACACACTGTTAAAAAAGCAGTATTACTGTTGGTAGTTGTGGCAACATAATACATCTGCAAATCATTTGTTTGAAAAACTTGCTATCTCTTCCGTATTACTATATTTATAAAATGAAATAATTGAATTGCATACAAATGGAGAAGTAAATTCAATAAATACATACAACTCCTAAGTGAAGCAGTTTCCAAACGAGCATGTAAAAAACCTCTTGTGTAGAAGTAGTGTAGAACATGAGAAAACAGTACATAGGTTGAAATCTTATCTGTCATTTAAAGTTCCTGAATGCTTTTCTGAAAGGTCACTCCATGTTTATAATAGCCACAGGCCTTGTAGCAGGCCAGGCATCTGGCACTATGTGGCACTTCTCTAGAGATGTGAAATGAGGCAGACGACGTATCACATCTCGATGCAAAGACAGACTCAGTATCCCAGTCTGACTAAGCTGTTTGTTCAATTATAACAACAAAACTGTGTTCTGGCTCATACAGCCTTACCTCATTCTAACCTGGTGTGAAAGGAGGCAACTGGTTTTGAAGTGTATGTTGAATACAAGTGAGGATGTTGCATGCATTGTGGAGCTATTCTGTGCTACACTTATTCATGGTTTTGTATGTAACTGAAATCCCTTGGGATCGCTTAATGGTGTTGAAGGGAAACATAGTTTTGGACCTGCCAAGCTTGACACTTCCAAGTATACAAAAAGCTCTAGAATGTCAGACTCTGCCCATTTGTAAAGCCAGACAAAATTTGTGGCCTTATCCCACTTTTCTCCCCTATTCATTCCATTTGCACATGACAATTTCAGTGTCTGTCTCATGAGCAGAACATGGACCTCAACAGTTTCCCATTTATTGGAGACTGTTTGTGATGTTCCACAGACAAGCTGTCAGTCATTTTGGTGCAACATGTAAGAGTCTGCCAATCCCTTGACTAGAATAGGATAATTTACATTATCCCAACTGCATGGCACAAATCTGATACATCACTCTTTAAATTGAATATTGTAGGGCAGCTACAGGACTGAAATAATTGAAGAGAAATAAGAAAATAACCATTACTCTTCTCTCTCATCTTACCCACTTCGTTCATCAATTATATGAGGCTTTATGGTCTGGTTTTTCCTCAGAAAAGTTTGGGCAATCGTATTAAGATAAATGGTTAAAAAAACTATTCACATCTTGCGTTATTTCAGGTTTTGTTGAAATTTGAACATTTCAAACATCTCAACTAGAAATACATTCTGCATTATTTGTTACATGTAGCTGTTTACTATATACAATAAATTATTTTCACAATGGTAACTTTACACAGGATTGTGATGAGAATTAAAAAGGTGATCATTATGAAAGAGTTGCAGAATAGTGCAAGAATTGATACATCCGAGTTCTCTTTTCTGTTTTTGAACAGCTGTTGATAATGTCTTGTGCTTGCTTTTACTAGTAGTAAAAAAAAAAGCGTATTTTACTACTAGTAGGACATTTTTGGTAACAAACATTAACATACCATAATTTTCATTATCCTCAATAGCAGAGGGTCACTAATATTAATTCTAGGCAGTAGCACTAACCCGTCAAATAATTACACACTTGTAATTCTGCAGTTTCAATCGACTGGTTAATATCCTGGGTTGTAAGAATACTGGGTGGTGAGTTAAGCAAAAAATGAGTCAGCTACAGCAACAGCCAACACATTCCTGAAACTGGTACTGTAACACCAACAGAACTAATTCTGTGTTGTGAGTGGTCTTCTTTGCCTCTCCTTCAATGAGGGAAAAATTAAAGAACTCACATACTATATTAGTTCTCTAAAAGTGGAGGATAAAGAAGTAAAAACAACGGGGGAGAGGGGGGAAAAAAAAAAAAAAGACTACCTTGAGAAGATTTTAAAATAGGTAGTCTTGAGAAAGGAAATGTGATTGAGGACACAGAAGCAGAAGACATCCGAAGAATCCACTGGACTGCGAGAGTGGGAAGAGATGGTTCTTTCCTTTGGTGAAGACAGAAGGAAGTGTGGAGTAATAGGAAATTCTAGGTACCCAATGATGTGTTTGATGTTGGATAACAAAGGATTTCCATGACCACCACTGCTAGAAAAATGTTATCTGGAACAGTGTTCTGTCATTAAATAGGAAGAAGCAGTGAAATCCCATTCCACCTGTGCAGGATGTTTGCTGGCCCCATGGGCTGACCTGCCAGTTACCTCCTAGTGACTGGTGCATGTGCTTTCACCTGCGTGGTACCCTGCAAGTTCTTATGTCAGATTTTTGTACTGCACTCTGAAATTTTCAATCCTTCAGTTACTAGACTGAATTAATTCAACAATGACACAGTTCAACCAGATGCTGGACCTGTCTGTCTTAAGACCAGTAGTTCACAGGGTTCCTACCACAGGATGTTCCCCTGGGGAGGGCAGATCAAGTACTATGCACACCAACAGTGTGCAGCTACAAAAGCATCTTGCAGCTGTGCTAGATGTGAAAGGGAGGGGCTGCTGGAACAAGGGGAAGAAACGAATGAAGGGGTAGCAATTAGCAGTCAACTGACTGATGCTTTTATTAGTCCAAATAGTAGTTCTTATAAAAGGCTTAAGGAGCTGTATTTTTTCCAGTTACTGATAGATATTATTATCAGATCTTAACAGCTGCTGCTGCAGATATTGCTCTTGAGACTCCTTCCCTGTTATCTCAGCTGCTGGTTGTGAACACCTTACACACACCAAACTCCTGGAACTGCACACTACTCCTGCACAAGGATCAAAATGCAGTATCACAATGCAGGCCACATCTGTAGCCTGTCATGTTCTACAGTGTGAATCCCTGTATAATACCATGAGAAAAAAAATTATTCTGCCTTTGGAAACTGCTCCTACTCCACTTATGCTGACATTCCATAGGCTGTCTACTCTTCAAGGAGCTTGCCACTTCTAGTGATAGCCTCTGCCATCAACCTAACACAAAAGAACATGAAGGCAACTCCCTTTGTTACATGGTCACAGATGCTGGCAGAGCTGTTCCTGACCACCAGACAGTACTCACTGAACACTAACAGAATCAAATGAAAGTGAAGGCAGTTGCTTTTCAACACAAATTATCTTTACCAGCATTTGTACAGGAAGATTGTGAAAGCAAATCAGAGAAGTTTGTCTGAAGAGTAAGCCGTGCAGCATGGGAACATGAGAGATTTGTGATGCCATTCTCTACCCATGCTGGTACATCATGGGTGGGGATCAGAATATACGGCAAGTCCACACAATAGGTGGCCTCAATCAAAGCAATCTTTCGGTTCTGGGAAAGAAAAAATCGCTTTTCTGATGAACAGGAAATATTAAGGAATTTCTACACAGTAACACATGAAAGTAATCCAATAGCAGAGTAACCCCGGCAATTAAGACTACACTAAAGGGCTTTGTTTAGCTGCTTTGTCAAAATCCTACACACCTGGCAGCTCTTCAGCACCTCCCAGAAGCGATCTGGAGAACATTAATCGAGAACCCACGAGTACAGCACCAGACGGGTTCCTTAAGTTCTGCCACGTACTGTTCTTGTTACAAGCAGATGCAAAACCTTTCACGAGTGCAGAGGAATGACCCGTTTCCAAAGCTGCAACTTGGGCTACATCGCCAGTCATCTCCCTAACACCTTGGATGTCTTTATATGACGTCTGGTTCATCTGCGCAAGCAGGGTACCCCCAAAAAACTAGTTTGGAAACCTAGAAGCTGTCTTGTCCTACAGCTCCTTGCCTGTCTCCGCCGGGAAAGAGCGGCGGGCGGATGGGGATTGTGCCTGAGTGGCAGACGGGGGCGGGGGGGATACAGCACTGACCAGACCCCCCGGGGCGGCAGCATCGGCATCCCACAGCCTTTCCCGAAGGCGAACGGCCACCCCGGGCTTTCCAGCACCGCGCCACACGCACCTGCGTCCGGGGGCTTCTCCCAAACACTGCAGGGCCTTTAGCCGCAGCCCCTCCGTACCCGCTAGAGCCCGGTGAGGGATGGAATGGGATGGGCAGCGCCCGCCGCGCACGCGCACTGCGCCAGATAGTTAAAACTCACTGCGCCATCACCGCCGGAAAAAGCCCTCCCCGGGGAGGGGGCGGCAGAGGCAGGACGGGGCGAGGCGGGGCGCGCTGGTGGCTCTAGATCGGCTCCCGTCCCGCGGCGGGGACCGGAAAAGCTCTCGTCCGCCACCTCACCCCGTGACCAGCCGGGGCCTCCACCGCCATTTCCAGAAGGTTCCAGCGGCCGCAGCCCAAGAGGATGCGCGGCTGCCCCCAGCACCCCCCCCCCGCGCATGCGCAATGCTCGCGCCCTATTCCCCGTCCCAGCCCCGTCCGTCTGTGGCACCCCGCGAGCCCGTTATTTCCCGTCGCCCCGCGTGCCCGTGTCCTTCGGGATGGGGACGGCACTGAGAACGGAGAGCAGAGGCGCGGCGCCCCCTCCCGCCCCGAGCGCTGTGTCGTTGGCAGCGGCACCGCTCGCCCGCGTCCCGTGCCCTGCGCGAGGCCCACGTGGGCGGCACGCGGCCAATGGGAGCGCCTCTGGGAGGGGGGCGGGGGGAACCGAGCGGCGGCGCGGGGTGTGAGGAAAGGAGGGAGGGAGGGAAGCAGGCAAGCAAGCGAGCAGGGAGGGAGGGAGAGAAGGAAGGAAGAAGGGCGGGCGGGGTGTTTGCAATCCCCGGCAGCCCCAGCGCCCGGAGCTGCGGCTGAGCCCCAGCCTGTGGGCAGTGCGGGCGACAGCCGCTGCCCTGCCCGATTCCCCGCGGCCGCGCCGTCCACAGAGACAGGAGGAGGAGGACGTGTCCCGCTGCCGCGCTCCCGGGAGAAGGTAAGGACTGGAGCGCACCTTCCCGGCGCGCGGCGGGGACCCCCCGGCCCCACCCGGTGCCCGCGGGGTGCCGCCCCCTTGTCCCTGAGCCCGGGGAGCGCCCACCCGGTGCCCGCCTCGGCGGTGTCAGCGCTGCCGCCGTGCTCCCCCGAGCAGCGGGCACCGCGCCTCCCGCCCGGCTTCGTCCGGCCGCCGCTGTCAGCCCGTCAGCGCCGCGGCGGGAGCCATGGCCGCCGCTGTCACCGCCTGGCCCGCCGAGCCTGGCCCCTGCCCCGCCGCCCGGGAGGGTGTGGGGGGCCCGCCGCCTACGGGAGGTTCCCGCGGGAGGCAGGGCTGGGAATGTGCGGGGAAGGTAGGGAGGCAGCACGGGCGAGCGGGGCGCGGGTGCCGAGCGCGGCATGGCAGTGTACACACACATAAGCATACAGCACACATAACGCACAGACACACACACACGCACATAACACACACGCCCCGCCTCAGTGTCGGGAATTTCGGCTGCTCCCTGCAGCCTCGGGAGTTGCTCCGCCGGTGCCGGCCCCGCCGAGGCTGCCTGGCTGCTCGGCAGGATAACGCGTTCCCTGCCTTCCCTGCCAGCGCCAGGCAGCCGCCGATGGGGATGGAGCGCGGCAACTCGCGCTGCACAGGTGACAGCAGGCAACAAAGGAAGGGCAAGGAATGAGAGAATGCCAGGTTCAGTTGCTCAGTTCTTCATTCTAGTTCCTGTCAGGCTCTCGAGGTACTATTGATAATATTCAGTCTTGTTTGGTTGGGTTTTTTGTTTTGGTGGGGTTTTATTGTTTGGTGTTTTTTGGTCTTTTTTTTTTTTTTTTTGCCTAAAGACTGTGTATCAGATAAGAAATGGAAGGGTTTGGGTTTTTTTTTTACTTTAAACTCGCAAATAAAATAAATATTTTGCAGAATCACAGAATCAATAAGGTTGTAAAAGACCTCTGAGGTCGTTGAGTCCAACCTGTGACCAGACACTATCATGTCAAGTAGAACGTGGCACTAAGTGCCGTGTCCTGTGTTTCCTTACACACCTCCAGGGACGCTGATCCCACCACCTCCCTGGGCAGCACATTCCAATATCAGTATTATTATTTACCAATACCAATATTATTAGCTAGAGCTCCTGTGGAAATTGCCTGGACACTGTCACTGTGTTCCATGCCTTTCTTCTGCGGGCTATGTGATACAGAAGAAAGGGAATCTTATGCCGCTGAATTACAAGGTAACTCACAGGATAAAACAAACCTTTAATGGAGAAAAGTGAGTGGTGATGCTTATAGGAACAAAAAGCTATTGGACAGATGTGGAGTAGTCCAAATGTACTTATGTTCCAGGAAAAAATTGTCTAATCTTGGAATGCTAGGAAAGGGTGAGATCATCATGTCTATAAGAAATCATTAACTATTATTAAAATAATTTATGTTTATTGACAAGCCATGATTTGGAGGTTGGGGGCACTTCTTTTTCTCTGATTTTAAAACAGGAAGGGTTTGGGTGTTTTTCAGTATACAGGCTGATGGTAGCTTGGTTGTCCTCAAGTCTTGGTTGCTGTAGGTAGGGACATGGTGAGCTACTCACAGGTGCTGTGCAGCTGCAAGGAACCAAGCATCCTGTGCTGTCTTTCCTTCTTCTGCTGTAATCCTTTGCTATAGTTCAGTGGGTAAAAGTCCCCAGAGCAACAGATCTCCGGCATTATCTGAGACGTCAAGATATTTCAATTGTTCTTATTATTTGAGGTTTGTGCAGGTGTTGGGTGTCTCTCACTTTTCTTCATTCTTCAAGATGGAAATTCAGACTCCCTGCTGACCTTGTGATTTGATCAGCTGGGGGCCTTAATCTCACCCTCTGTGAGTTTAGTGGGTTTCTGTGCAAGCTTGAGAAACTGTCTGTTCAAACAAAATTGCAGGGTTTGAGGTACAGCAGAATATTTCTTTGGGAAGGTAATGGTGAACCCATTGACTGTCTCTGTCTTTTTACACCCTACCTCCCCCTTAATAGTTCTACCTTCCTGTATGTGTCATGCAAGCTAAAATGTCAAGGAGTACCAGGGTTTTTCTTGGCACCCAGAGGACCATGGTGGCTTTTTTGTGGCATTGTCAGTTTTGCAGTGTCTGGTGTGTGAGTCCCTTTTCCTATTTCCTGGCTTTTCTGTAGCAATCACTGAGTGTGGGCAGTTCATCAGAGAGCCTTTGGTTCTTTCACAAAGATGACAGCTCAGTCTTTCAAATATAAGTATTTCTGCCTTTCTCTTGCCGTCTCTTTGTGTGTTCTTCTCCCACCCAGAGGATTATTCAAAATCATTTGTGAACTCAGAATACTACAGACATTAAAGCTTAGGACAGATGTTGTGTAAGAGAGCAAGCCCCATGCCACAAACCGAAGTCTGTGCACAGTTTCTTCCAACAGGCTTGCACAATAGGTGACTTCCTAGAGGAAAGGGCCTTTTAATAAGCAGGATAAATGAGTGCGTGTATGAAGCTTCTGTCTTTGCTTGGTATTAGTTGCAGGAGGTACTGCTATGTTACCACTTAACCATAGGATTAAAAGCATCCACTGAAAGTTGAATATCTATGTTTATAAATTAGTGATTACCAATCATTCTCAAAAAAGTTTCTTTGCTTGCTCAGTTGTCTGTTTAAATTCCTACAAACTCCATAAGTTGTTGCAGCTTTAACTTAACTAGATGGAAGGTCCTGGATATCCTTTTTAGTGGAAATATGGGCAGCTAGAAATGACTGAGCTAGAACTTCTTCGTCAGTATTCAGAACTTCTTTCTCGGTATTGGGCTTACAGACAGGAAAACAAATTCTATTTGTTGAACTGATTTACCACATTTAGGCAATCTTAGGCCAATGAAATTGCCTGGGAGACTAGTGCAGTTGGTCCTCTTTAAAATTGGAAAGAACTATTGATCACCAAATACAAAATGATTAACCTGCTACCACACTGTTAATATACACACTCAGAACAACCTACTTCTGACATTTTTTGGGTCTTATCTTATGAAGTGATGGGCTGGGCATGAATGTTTGGTGTTTCTTCTTTTCCGTGTTCTTTTGCAGATGGAGTATTATAAATGTTGGTTGGTCATTTAGTCTCCAAATCAAACTGTTTTTTTAACTACATCATTAGACTCTACTTAGACTCTAGTGACAGATGGTATGAAATAAATATTAGCACAAACTCAGTCTTGCATTTTGTGTTATTACACTGAATGATTTTATTAACAGAATAACAGAAGTCAGAGCTCTGCTAACATCTTTAGTTTTTTTTATTGTCAGTTCATTATTATTCCAGAACCTAGAAGAGTCTTAAAAGTTCTTCTGTAAGTTTATGGAGGCAGTTGAGGACCTTTACTGACACCTTGCTTAAAGACTAAATATTAATGTAGAGACATGAAGCCCTTCAGAGTATGACTTTGCCTTGGTTTATTTTAGATTATTTCTCTGGATCTGATGAAGCATCCTTATGTCTGCTGCAACTGCTTTAGCGAACAACAAATGAATATATGCTCCTCAGTTTCATGATTTCTTCTCAGAGTGCTCTAGGTAGTGATAATGTCACAAGTGGATTGATTTCACGCTGGTTTATGTTAAGAAAAGCTATTAGCAACGTTAGAGACAGAATTATGGGCTGTATTAGAGGCAAAATCCAAAAATGCACTCTGAGGAGGAAAACTTTATATATTTTTTTCTCTGGTCCTGTCATCTGCTTTCTACCCATGAGTAGCTTGCTGGAGATAGAAAGTATTGGAACAACTCTTTTCTTGCCTTAGGTCTTGCATTCATGAGGCTGGAAAGCATCAGAGGTAGAAAGCACTCCCTCCCCGCACCGGGCTCCAGAATGTATTCAGTGCAACAAACCTCAAGTAACTCTTACACATTTCCAAGCATGCTGTGGTAGGTCTTAAAAAGTTGAAATGAGCTCATGTGTGAAGACATTTCCTATGATTGCCCTTCTATTTCCAAGCCTTTTGTATTAGTCCTACTTAAGAGGTGTCTGGCTATCAAACCTTTTAAGCTCAGTTGGCTAGATAGCTCTTAGCTGGTTTGTGGAAATGTCTTCCTCTTATTTGTTTCCTTCAAGATTGTGTGCAACAAACAGCTAACAGAGAAACCAACTTTCTGTGGTGCTCTACACTCTTCAGCAGCCTGCTAATCTGGATTCTTCCTACCAGTTTAATGATAAAGGGAAAATGGGCTTTTCATTTAGTGTTATTCTCTTTCATGTGTGGGTAAAGCTAATCTATTCATCTTTTGACTTCAAGAAGAAACAGGTGTCTTGACACCTGTTTTACCTTTCTTTAAGTAAATAAATCCTGTCTTTAGTCTTGAAAATAACTGGTTCTTTGCTTTCCAGTCCCTTCGATTCTCCAGACGACACAGTAAAACTTTTAATGAAAGTTAATTGCAGTACTCACTGTAGTTTTACAGCCCTAAATAGTTACACTTGTCTGCAAACAGTATTCTGCTTGTTCTCTCTTTCCACTCCATCTGTTCCCTTGCTATCTCTTTTCCCCAGAAGAAAGATTATTTCCGTAAAGGAGCTGACAGATGATTTTGTTGTTATTTTTGTGAGATTGGCGATGGCCAAGAGGTGGCAATAAAGACTGTTAAATATTTTGCATGTCTTCACAATTTTGCCAGGACAAAAACCTCTGTTATCCAGTTAGGAACCTGTGAGTAAGCCAAGATTGCTTTCTGTTCTTCCATCTACTGCTTTAGATTCTTCTTATGGATGGTAGCACTTCAGCTACCTGCTGTACCTGTCCTGAATCCTGCTAACGTTGAAGGACTGTAAGTAGGTGTTGGCAGTTCATCTGTTTTTAGCCTGTGAAGGGCCTTTGTGTGTATTTTAAGTAATGTTCTTTCTGGCAGTGCTGCAGATAAGTTGTGCATTTTCTTGGTTTTAGATTGATAAATTATCATTAGTTTATGAAGATTTAAATAGAAATTACTGAGGTTCTAGCAATAATGTATGGGTGTATTAAATCTTTTGTTTTGGAGCTCTGTAGGTTTCCAGAGGGAAAGTAGATTCCTGTGGAAGGAGTTGAAAATTGTTTGGCAGTAGGTTTTCTTATGTTTGTCAAAGTACTGATAGAAAGGCTTTTAAGTGTTATTTTGGTAGGTTCTGTATATGCAATAGTCTTTCTTAATTGAAAAATATTTACTTTGTTACATCTTTAGGGAATAACCAGTAGATCAAACCTGATGTTTACAACTCCACTTCTCCATGTAGTTTATCATATTAAGCTAAACTGTGCAGGTGTTTCCTTTGAACCCATAGCTCATCCTAAAAAAGACTCAAGAGGAAGCACCTGTGAACACACAAGTTTTTAGATATGTAGATTAAAAAGGAGGACTAATGGATTTTGCAGTAAGTCTCTTTGGCTCCTAAGAGCCAGTTCTTGGGCTAGCATATTCTTTTATTTCCCTGCAAGAGAATTCCTCTTTGTAGAATCAAGGATCTCCTTTACTTTGAGAGACTGTTGAGAATAAAGGGCGATCCCTTCAGGCACTCCGGAAGCTTATCTGTGTCTGATTCTAAGATGTGAGGTTGTTTCTCCATGTAAATGTTTATTTTGACACCTAGGTATTTCCCACAGTAGGAATATGATGTTTGCATTCTACACAATTCTCTTGATATGAGTATGACACCCATACTCACTAGCTACACAGGTTCTCTTGGCCACCTGTGTGATTATTTGTTAAAATAAATGCTGCCCTGACTATGTAGCATAAGTTTCTGGAGAGTGTAGAAGACACAAACCTTGTCCTATGCTGCATGTATCAGCAGGAGGAGAGAACTGCCCATAGACATCCTGCTGCTAAGGTAAAGAACATCTGCATTTCTGATTCATGGGACAGAATCACGGACTAGCTGAGGTCAGAAGGCCCCTCTGGAGGTCGTCCAGTCCACCCCAGGCTCCCTGCAGGCTCAGCTAGAGCAGTGTGCTTACGGTCATGACCAGTTGAAATTTGGCCCAATAGTGCAAGTAAAATACTCTGTTCTGATTTTAGTTAGTCTGTTGGGATACCTTGCTGAACTTACTGTTGAAGGCTTGATAAATTATAAAACTGTCAAAATTTTTTCTGGTTCAAATATGTAATAGAACTTTTTTTCAGCTGTTGTAGTTGATGTGTTTTTCTTGATTAATTTAAATTTTAATAGTCAAAGGATGCATTCTTCTTGTACTGCCTGTGTGTGGTAGTCTTGTAAAGCTGTGGTACATTCTACCAAGTTCTGCTATACAGATTCTTAATTAAGTTATTTAAAAAATTATTTGAATTACTAATTAGCTGATTGCATAAGTAAGACTTCTTTGCACTTCATTTTGCCTGTTAAAAATGCAGATTCTGATATTTCTTTTTAAAGAAAGACAAATCCCTATATGTCTTCTGTACATTATTTGTGCTATAACTTTCTGGAAAAAAGTCTCTTCCGGTGCTTGACTCTGAGTAAGCTTGTGAGTGAGAAACTGAAAGTGAAACAATCTTATTTGCTGTTGACGGAGGAGAAATACGAAAAGTAGCTGAAGTATAATTAGCAATAAGAGAATTTATTCAGAAATTATTATTTGAATATTGAGAACATCTGCAAAGGAACTTAGTCCTTTTTTTGATCCTTTGGAATTCTTTAGAGCAGAAAAACAATTACTTATTCAAGCCGTTCTGTTTGTACTGGTTCTTTGTTTGCTTCTTTCCAGTGATTCCTTGCAGAGCAGCCAGCCTGTGTAAGAACAATAATGCTAGTATCCTCCATGAAAAGACAAAGGGTTAATCTGAGAATAGAGAAATGCACTTGAGAATAATACAATACTGACAAGTGTCCTTCAGATTCATCTTGAATTCTGGCACCGCTTCAGTTCCTCACTGGCCTGCATGGAGGAATGCTGTAGAAATAGTATAAGTGGTTCAGAAGGAATGATGCCCCTTGTCACTATGTGGGAGCCACTCCTGCCACACTGAAATGGGGGTTGATGTCTGACTTTTGAAAGGAAGATTCGTCACCGTTCTGGGGAGAGGCAGTGCTTTTTTTTGTTTGTTTGTGTTTGTTGATAATGTCAGGAGATAACCAGAGATAACCCTGTTCTTAAACATTCATGCCTTACATCTTATCACTCCCGTTTTGTGGTAGGGGATATGTGTACTTCTATGCATGAAGAGAAGCTTCAATTCAAGTCTCTCCGAATCAAGGAGTTTCTGCTTTTAAATTATTCCTAACCATTCTTTAAAGAAAATATTCTCTGGTTTATGTTAAGCAAGTTCCACAAACTTTCAGCTTTTGTGATTTAATTTGTTCAATTTAAAATCAGTTTTTTCATAAAATGTACATGCTTTCAGTGCAGCACTTTTCTTGGTTATTGAGAGGAAATTATGTGATTAAATATAGTGGTATAGTGATAGTGGTAATAGAATGATCTGCTTTTTTTTTAAATATGAGCTCATTGATAAAGATTCTGCCATTCCTGTGCAATCTGGGATGCCATTGTGATATCAAATGCCCTACTGTTTTATGCTTTTTTGGAAAAAGTAACCTTTTTCCAAGCCTGTTGTGAAAGTTGTTAATTACTTAAGACTATGGTTTTGCAAGTTCATGTCTAGTATATGTATCCAGCCTACATGCTTCACTATTAAGCAAGCCCACAGCCTTTCAAAAACTTCTCTGAAATAATGGAGAATTCCATAGTCTTAAACTGGTAGGATTTCTGTTCTGAAAGTTTGTCCTGAATATAGACATCTATACTATTTCTGTCTAAATTGGAGAGTACTTATTGTAAAGAGTGTTCCTTTGCCCTGGGTGTTCCTTTTACTAAATAAATAATGAATATTTAGGATTTCAGACTTGTGAAACTATTTCTGTTCAAAAATTAAAAAAAGAAATCACAGTATTTGATCTTACTTTTTTGTTCCTTCGTATTCAGTGCTTTCCTATTTCAACTATCTGTTTATATCAAATCTTCTTTAGGGATCCCTGTTGCAAAGCACCATCTTCCCCACTCACCTCTTTTCAGGGTTGTGCCATCCTGTCTGTTTAGGCCGTGTTTGTCAACATTGTTTTTTCACCCTAAATAACATTATGTAAACAGATTAATTCCTTAGGCTTCTTTTTTTAAGTCAGGAAGGAGTTCAGCATCCTAGAAGGGAGTTGTATGAGAGTCAGCTGGGAAAATAATTCATCTCCTACCTCTTCCTTTTGCTTTCTACCTTTCCTCAGCACCTTACAGGGCTTTGGTGGCACTCTTGGTGTCTGCTTTTGGATGGGTCTTGATGCAGATGGGTTTACCCAGGTTTAGGGTCCATGAATCTAAATAATTACTTGAGAGTGTCCCATTCTTTGAAAATTACCTTTTTGGATACTTGGTCTTCAGTACTCAGTATACTGCTGTGAGATGTTAAAGTAGAGCCTACCACACTTGTTTTCTTTAATTCTTCTCTGCTCAGTTATCCATGTGGAAGAACTTTAAAGGTCATTAGGTAGATATCCCATAGATACCTGGGATCCTTCTTCTTTTCCTCTGTCATGCTCTGCTAGTAATTTTTAGGTCTTACATGCCAAGCAATATTCGATTGGTTGATATAGCACCTGCAAGGATATTTTGACAAAATGTTAGTTTTCATGCGTTTTTTGCAGTGCCTTGGAAAGACATAAACAGTAATTAATTCCATATGAGTTTAGAAGTGTGATACCAACAAACTGCTTTGATTTTTGTTTTTTCATAATCTTGATGTGTGGAGTGACATTTGCAGTGGGAGGATCTCAGAATCTGTTTGAGACTGGAACTTCAGAGAAAGTAAAAGAAGGAAATGGGAGGAGTGCGTTGCAAAAGAAGTGAAACGAGTGCTTCTTGTCTGTATTTGCATGACTTCTTGGTGTGTGCTACAACAGTGTGGCTAACCTTTACCTCCTGCTGTGCCAGAAATGCTGTCTGCCCTGTATTAGAGCAGCACTGCTCATTTGCCCTGCTGCACACAGCAGAATTGCATCATGAATTGATGGAGTTTTGGTTGATATTCCGCTTTAAATGATTAATTGTATGCATCTCTGGGGTTAATGCATTTGTACAGTCTAGGTTACTGCTCCAAGAAGAGTCCTGTGGCAGAAGCTGGAATAAGTTCTGTAACGTAGGAGAAGGTTACAGGAAAAGAGGATCCCATGTTGAAGGAAGTTGAACACTGACCCTGAAAGTTACCTTTTCTCAGTCTGTTTTGGAATTTGTGTGAGATACAGGCTTTTTATGAGTACATGCTAAGTGTTTTCCACGCATGGGGATATCTGCTTTGAGACTTTTACCGTTTTCCTTTAGCAGTGGTAGGAAAGAGTGGTTGCTTGCAGAGGTTGAAAATGAAGTCAATAGTAGCTATGGTCTAACCAAGTATAAACTACTACCTAATGCAAAATAATCTGAAAAATAAATTCTTTGATGTTACAGGTGTGGCAAATTGGTCAAACTCCTCACTTCATTATTTCTGTCAACTTAAGTTGCCATCTGTAAAATGAAGGAAATAATGCATTTTCATCTTCCAAGCAGTATTATGAAAATAAATTAATATTTTTGAAGGGAGTGGGAGCATTCCCAGTTTTGATTTCTGAATAGTTGTTTCTCTGGAGTTGTCCAGGATAGGTGCTGCTTTCTATTTAGGATGTTGTTGGGTTTTTTTTAAAAAAAAGGTGGTGTGGACATTTTCTTCCCTTTAAGAAGGTAGAAATCAAGACAAGCTGAAATAGCAGGAATCATGTTAAGAACGAGATTATTTTTCTCTAGAAGCAGGTGAAGCAACTTGCTGCAGCTGTTTGTGGTCATTGGTTCCTCAGAACTTCACTGGGTTGTCAGCATGTTGGTGTCATTCTGACAGGTAGATTTTGGAATTTTATTAAAGAATTTATGAGGCAGGAAATGTACAACTTACTCCAGTAAGAGGTTCAGTCCTTAGCTTGTTGACACTTAATATAATGTAGTTGCTAGAAAACCTTGGGGAAGATGCACAGGTGTACTTCTAATGACAAGCTGTGGCATGAAAGAGGAGTCTCTTGCTCAGATACTGCTGTTACTGAAGCATGACCTCTCTGATGAACCATATGTATGAACCCATAGCACCTTTAAATTTCCTGTCAGTCCGTGTAACACCTCTCATTGTACATTCCATTATTTCTTTTTACTGTGTTTTCCTGCTCAAGTAACAAACTCAACCTGGTCTATGTAAAGTATGACTAAAGCTGAAAATGTCTGAGTAGATAACTGAGAGACTTAAATGGACCTCTAAATGTCTCTTCACCTCAACTATTATTTAATTCTATGTATAATGAAGTTCTTATAATCTCTGATAAGCATGTGTTTAGTTAAAAAAAAAAAAAGAGGAGAAAAACCTTACTAAAGGTTAATTAGAAAACTATAGATTCAGTCACGCTCTTTAGTAGAGAATATTTGTTATAAGGAAGTTGGCAAGTCTAGGTGGTACTGCTACCACAGAAATCAATTGAAGAGTGTTGTGAAATCTGTGGAACTTGACACTTGAAACCAAGCACAGGTAAACACACAGGCTCTTAAAAGAGGGGTTATGGGAAGGAGCCCAAGGTCCTATATAGGCAAGTGCAACAAAATCCCTGCAAAGGTTTTGTTTGTTTTCTGCATAGGAAAGAGTTGTATGTTCTCTCATTTTTTTTCTCTTCCTAGTAGAAATTCCTAGACTATGAGATACATTCCTTATTTTGGTAGGAAGTAGTGGTGTGTTCCAGCTGAAGTATTGGAAAATCTTTCTTGCTGCCTGAGTGTTGGCTGTTTTTTTAGGGACTTCATCCTATCCCTGTGTAGTGTAGTCTGGCATGCAATGAGTAGGTACTTCAGAGTATATTAAAAACTGTTCTGGAGATTGTGAGTAGTCACCGCCCATGCCTGTTTTACTGTTACACCATTTTATAAAGGACACCTTTATAAAATGGAGTTCAAATAAATAGTTTATTTTGCTTATTGCAGAAAGATTTGTACAATTTTTATGTGTTTGGATGTCAGGTATCTGAACATTTCAAATTAAAATGTAGGAATGTTCTCTGATAGGACAATGAATCTGTTCCATCTATTAGCTAGTATCTGAGGAGTCTCCAAAATACATATATCTAATTTATATAATGACGCGTATTTCTGAAGTGCTTGTTATGTTTTGTTTTCTTTGATTTTTTGATATATCCTCTAAAATCTGGTAGGAATAACTGCTGCAGGGGAGAGGTTTCTGAGATTGCACAATAGGTACAGCAAAGGAGTAGAACTAATTCCAGCATTGCATGTTCTAGCCACAGAGTTGTCTCGAGTATTGTGCAAATCTTAAAGAAAAATTGTAATAAAAAAGAATTTCTCACTTCTGAACCAAGAATGTTTTGTCATATTTTTATTGTCAAATGCTGTAAAATCTGCCAAATTTGTGACTCATGTCCGTGCTGGGTACTGCATTTGCACTTAATACAGCAACAGACTGTTGCCTTGGGCACATTAGTTTGAGACTGTGTTGGAGCTTAGTTCTTTCATCATAACCCTGACACTGGAATGTGCATGCACTGAACCGTCACAATTGTGTGAAAAGACCTTGTGAATATTTTCCAAATAAAAATGTTCTTGTCACCTTTCATCTGCAAAAGCCACTGCATGTATCATTCAGGCAGTGCTCTCTCTAACATATTAAATTGCTCTGCTACCTAGAGCCAGTAGTGGTTAGTAATTTATTTGCTGGTTTATTTGTCTGCCAGAGAACTGAATTGTGAGTACAATGAGACACCATGGAGTGCAGGGCAAAAAGGGCTTGGTAAATTGTTCTGTTCGTTGTATTTGAAGGTATTATAATGTATACCACACACAGGAAGTGGTGGTGGTAAAAATACGGTCTCAAATAGTACAGTGTACACAAATAGCCTTTTATTTCATCTTTTCTTAAGCGGAATGGGTTCTCTTTTGAGCTTGTAAAGGATGATTTGGTTTTAACCTGCAGCAGGAGGCAGGCTTGCCAGTAGGGATGTACTGCAATGTATATTTAGTCCATTATAGCTGCATATGTCTAATGTGTTATAAGCTTTTTGGAAAAAATGTTTTACTCTCTAGGTCTCGTACCTAATTCAACTTTGACTTTAGCACCCAGGGAGTTAAAATGTTCCATAATCCTACTTAGCAGTAACATTGGTGCTGAACTACAGCAGCACCCTCAGTGGCTAAATGACCGAGAGGAAGTCTCTTTTGGGGGGATTCATGTACCACTCCTTTCATAGGACTTACACAAGAAACCTAAAACTATTTTTGCTCAAATAAAGCCTTCAATAATCTTTTCAGTGTCTTCATTGTAGAGATCAAATAAATTGCTCTAATGATTGTAGAATAGCTGTGTTGATACAGTTCTCTGCAATGAAGACCTTGGCACAAATATTTTTGTGGCTGTAGTCACTCTGAAATTTTGACCTTTCAGAACAGTATTTTGTATAATGTCCTGATGAGATTTTAAAGTGCTTGCTCTCAGCAGTGTCCCATCCTTACCATCATTTTGACATTTTCATGAGACATCAGCAGTGTTTGAGACTTCATTTCTGCAAGTGTGGCTGTCCAAGGAGGTAGTGGAAAACGGACCACAGGGATAAGCTCGTCATTCTCCATTTAAATGAAAAGGGTATGGAATGTTTGTGCTTTTTTACAAGGTCATAGGAATGGCAAGACTAAAGACTTCCGGCTTGTGTTCTGTAACACAGAAAAAAGTATTCTGGGGAAAAATACTTGTGTGTTGATCATGGAGTCCCCTGTGCTTTCCTCCCAGACACAATCCCTTTTTAGCCTTGTCCTCTCAAGTCTCTCTCTCTCTGCTGCCTCCTTGTCACAGTCACATTGTCATTTGGCTAATCTGAAGCTTTAGATACGTTTCTGTATGGGTAATACCAGGTTAAACTACAGACAGATTTTTGTAGACGTGGTGTTTAAATTGCCAGCCCAGAAAGGCCTGGCCCTGTGCTACTGGATTTCACTGCCCTCCTGCTGTGTGTGTCGTAACCTGAATGGTCTCTTTCCCCACACCACCAAATTGCTGGTCTTGTGCCTCTTAGCACATCCCTAGCCTCTAACCAAAACATCTTGAATAATCTCTTGCTCTCTCTCAAGCCCTCTTTTATTACTGGACAGTGTAGGTGAAAAGGTAGATGCTAATCTGATAACGTTCATTTG
Source organism: Aphelocoma coerulescens (assembly GCF_041296385.1). NCBI lineage: Eukaryota > Metazoa > Chordata > Aves > Passeriformes > Corvidae > Aphelocoma > Aphelocoma coerulescens. The sequence goes on along the minus strand of NC_091015.1, from coordinate 115,010,764 downwards.
CCAGGAGCCATTTCATTGTGTAGCAGTTGACTCTGGTTGAGTAACTGTGTGTAGCAGCACTGAGTTCTATAGAAGAAAATAATTGGCAATGCTGTAACATCTCCCATCACACATTTCATTTAGCATTAATAATTAGTTAACCTCTCTTTTGGAAAGAAATCACTTCCCTGAGCTGTTTGCTGAAGGATGCTTTTGTTGTGAAATAAAATACTGAAGTCATTTGCACTTTCCTGATAAGAAGAAAAAAGAACACAGAGTGTTAAACTTAGTTAAATGAACATCTTTTTGCTAAAACTCTGCTTCTTACAGGTTTTAAAAATACCAGTTTTCTGTAGCTTTTTGGTCCTTTGTACTATACCCATTCCCTTTCTCTCAGTGTGTTAACCTCATCTGTCTTTGACACACTCCCACCAGAAAGCAGATAACATTTGGTATGGCTAGGCGTGAGCTACCTACATACTTCTTAATTAGCCAGTGTGTGCATACGGGTTGGCCAGCTGGCTTTCTCTGAACAGAATATGTAATGTTGGCTTTTGCCTGCCTTTCCCTCAGTTCAGCTGTTCTTAGACATCTCTCTTATACTCATCCACCAACTTTTTTTTTTCCCCTTTTGTGGACTCTTAATAGCTTTGAGATCTAGATCATACCAGTCATTTCAAAATAAACTTGGAAGAGACAAATTTCTAGGGACAGGAAGTAGGAGATTTCTAAGAGAAAATCAGGTCAGTCTTAGTTTAAATCAGTAACTATCCTCTCTCCTCAGTGTAGTTTAATTTGCTATATGTAGTGTTTTCAGAGCTTTATTCCTCCTGGTTTAAGCTGAGAGATGTGTTTAGGAATTTGCTGAATGTGCTCCAACCTTTAATGTGCATGTCGTTCATGGAACTGCACTAGGAGTAGTCCAGAGCAAATCTGCTAAATGTGACTAGTGTAAATTGGGGTTTTTTTGTTAGCAGCTGTTTTACTCTACAAATCCACTCTTGATAGTTCTTTACTTCTTGCTAATGTAGATGTAGCCATAGTTGTCATTTTCAGTAGTTTAATTTTATTAAAACATTCTGAAGCATTCCTGTCAACTATTTATAGCAGGAATTTGGTATCATTGATTCCCTGTTTCTGGAGTAAATCCTTATGGAAAGAGAGCGATATTTATATTTTTCTCTTTTTTTGTTATTTTTCTTCTCTACAGTTGAAATAAGATACGGGAAATACAGGAAAGCAGAGGTATTTGAGAAGATAGCTTTATTCTAGGTCCCCTGCTTTTTAAATGCAAGTGATTTCTAGAGCATGAGGGTAGATGCAGTGTCTTGGAAATTAACTCATCAACTACTGATATTCTCATAGAAGTTTAATCTTGTGCCCCCTTGATTTGATGTAGTACTAGCAGTCAGCTAACCTTCAAAATCAGCTGTACAACAGGGCTATCAAAGAAAACCTTCCCAAAGCATCCTGTAACGTTTTGCTGTAGGTTTCACAGGGGGGGGCACATGCAGGAATAAGGAGGTAAGCATACAGTCTGAACCAGAAAGGAAAAAAGTAGTTCTGTGAGCACCAGAACTAATGATGCTTAATTCCTTAGCAATTTATGTCTTGTGGTTGATTGACTCTGGTAATGTGCAGGTCTCAACTGAAACTTTCCCCCCCCCATAACTAAGGGGAAAAAAAGGGAAGTGGTTTATAAAGGCCATCTCATGGAGTTGTCTTACAGGCAGTATGTCATGAAGCTGATACTGAAACCTTCCCTTGCAAAAAACAGTGATGGATTGTTATTGTTATTCTTCACTAGCCACCTTTTCCCATGAAATTTGTGAATGCTTAATATATTTGAAAATTTCTGCTGCTGTCAAATTTAAAGAAAATCCATCTATAGGCTTGGAAGTCATTAGTGAATCATACATATGCATCTAGCACAAACACAGTGGCCTTAATTTCTCAGAAGATCAGGCTGAAAGATGTAAAGGGTTTGAATGACAGTGGTTGACTGTTGTAGTGCTGCATGAATCCTCTGGTTTTTTACATAGGTAAAGACAAGCTTTTTCATCAGTGCTAAATGTAAGCTTATACAAATTAATAGAGTAACTTGTTGGCATTAGAGATTTATTATATCACTAATTTTCTGTAGCTAATTATATCTGAAATTCTGGTGATTGGTGAAGTTTTTTTGGGGTTGGTTGTTATGTCCAGGGTTTTTTATATGAAATAATCCTAGCTTTTTATGTCACTGCTTGTAGATCTGTCCAAGTGCTTACTTTTGTTACTTCAAGGAGAAAATGGAATTTTTAGTTCCTTAGTTGAAAAATGACTGAGAGAAGAGTTCAACAGCATTTCCAATAGTATGACTGATGATTGGTAATGAATGTGCAGGAAAGATGTCCAAACATAAAACAAGAATATCTGATTTTGTTACATACAGAGAAGTTTCTTTAGTAGGAAGCAGATTCTGTTTTATTGAAAAGCTTAAAATCAGTTTGTTATAGAGAAAGCACAGCTGTGCCTATGTGTCACATGAAAAGTGATGGCACTGCTTGTTGTGACAGAGGAGAATAATTTGAATGTAAAGAGTTTTAACTTTTAATTTAGGGTTCTGGTGATTTAAAATGTGCCACCAAGATTGCCTAATAAACCCGTAATTGCATTAAGTAATGCCCCTGAGGAAAACTCAAAGCAGACAGATCTAGGTTTCCCTGGAAGACCCTGTTAATGTTCTACATTTTCACTATGAATGCAAATGTTTATGTTTAGAACTTGAGTTGAAATGGTACTGAACTCCAGAAAAATGGAAATAAAATGTCAGTAAAAACACTTCTTCGGCAGAAAATTTTATTGCTATATATACTATGTAATCACAGGTTGAATAGTTTGCCTAATTTCTGTGCCAGAGTGGTATTTTAATAATTTTTTTAAATCTACCTTTTATGAAAAGTATTTTTTCTCAAATATTTGAAGCATCTATGTCTGTTTTAAATTCCGCACAGTGATTGTGCAATAGCAATCTGGTACTTGAAACACTTTATGGAAATACTGCTGTTTGTTAGTCTTACAGTGTGGTGGTTCTGCTTTGATAATCCAGTATGTGACACTCAGTTGTAGTGAACTTCCACTAAAGCAGTTTGGTTTTTTTCCAAAACATATTTGGCTTGGGTCAAGAATTTAATGAATTCACATTTACTTTTGATCACAGAATCACAAGAATGGGTGAGGTTGGAAGGGACCATAGTGAGTCATCTGGTCCAGCCTCCCTGGTCAAGCAGGACCATCCCAGAGCACCTGGCACAGGATTGTGTCCAGACAGTTCTGGAATCTGTCTCCAGTGAGGGAGACTCCACAGCCTCTCTGGGTGATCTGTCCCAGTGCTCAGTCACCTGCACAGTAAAGTTCTTCTTGTGTTCAGGTGGAGCTTCCTGTGCATCTGCTTCTGCCTGTTGATGATTTGCTAAAGAAAATGGAAACATCCTATGCTTTCTGTTTTCATGTACTTGTATTTATATATTGAGCTAACTATATTACTAAAAATACCTTTAATTAAAATCTATTTTGAACGTGTTTTCATAATCCTCTTGCTCCTATACGATACTTGAGGTTGGGGTTTTTTGTTCTACCATTTTAAAAAGGGTACTCTTGCTGTCCAGGTAAGACATGCAGGGAGGCTGGGCCTTTTCTGAAGGGCAACTCTGTTCAGTTCATGTGGTTTAGCCCCTGCTGGTGAGTCAAATGACATCAAGGGAGCCAAGCCTGAGCTAATAAATTTTACTAGGCTCGTGAAGTTTGGCTTCTTGCTGTCATACACCAGGGAATGGCATATGAAAACAGGAAAGGAAGAGAAGCAAAACAGGAGTGAAGGTAGTGTCAGGGAGCCAGGTAGCAGAAAAAAAGGAAGGAAAGGAAACAGCAGCATATGCAATGAGAAATGTATTGATTAAAATAGTAAAGCTTTCATCTGTTGATCTTTTTTAAAGTAGTTGTAATCATGATATATACAATGGGAATTGTTACAAATGAAACTTACAGAGAGAATTTGAGAGGCTAAATGAGCAAAGGCAAATTTATGACTTGTAGCTTTTTAAACCCATGGAAACAGGTATTTGCTACTAAAATAATACACTGTGTTTGGTCTAATCAGCACAGTAGTATTCTGTGAAGATAGTAACTTGTTGCTTCTTTTAGGATTAAGGAAAATTTTAGTAAATTACAGGAAACTCAGTGTAGTGTTTGTTTCTTTCTCTCCTTGGAGCCAATAACCATTTTTTGTTCCTGCAGCTGTTACAAAGGCAAGTAAAAAGAGAAGACTGATAACCATGTGCTTTGATGTTCATTAAAACTGAACAATTACTCTCTATGTCAGGGGGGCTGCATAAATCCTGTTAACACTCCATAAACGAAGGGAATAAACTAATGTTTCTTTTGTCTTAGGTAGGAGTAGAACAGTAGAAATTTCACAATATTCTGTCTTGTATCTTAGTGGAGACAAGATTCTGGTTATTGAGTGTGAGATTGTTTCTAATTAATCTCTTCCTGTTTTTCATAAGCTTGTGGTTAGTGTTAAAAAACCCCCAACAAAACAAAACCCCCTCAGGTGTAGGGGAAAGGGAGGACAAGAGCAGACATTAGTGCAACATTTCCTACTTCTTTGACTTGAGGATTGAGCATTTTGAACTTTTCTTCCCTTCCTATTCTGGAAGATTAAGAAAGTAGTATGTTACATTGTTGTATACAACAGTATTAATCTTAGACAAATATTCAAATTTTCCATAGTTTAAGCCTTGGATGGGTGGGCAGGATGTAGAAATTTGTTTGAATATCAGCATCTTGTGTGTCAGGCATAGTGTGCAATACAGTTTTCTCAAAGTCATCTGCACCAGTTTTGTTGTCAGTTAGCCATGTCAAACCAAAATAGTGGCCATGGTCCTAAAACAGCAACAAATTCTCTTACGTGATGATCCCAAAATCTTAATGGTAAAGCTACAATAGGAGTGTTGCACCTGAAATGATGACTTGCTCAGGCATGAAATTACTACACCTCAGTAAGATTGTGATCACGTAAATACTTATAACAAAATACATCAACTCAAAAAAAGACCCATTAAAAAGTCACCAGCTTTGAAGTGCTGTCAAATGCAGTTTTACCTTTGTGTGACCTTTCCTCTCAGGCATTCTTACAAAAAGGGTGGCTCTTCCTTCTATGGAAGAGGCAAGTCAGACCTCTTCCATTATGTGAATCTGTAATGACACTTTTTTGAGATGGAGATGAAACACTACACAGCTCTTGAAGCTTTTTATAGATACATATCTGTCTCTAGTGGTGACTTATGTATATAATTTGATAGACAGTGGAAATTAAGGTTTCTAGTTCCAGGTCTAAGCTTTAGAAGATTTTTCTTCTAGCAGGCATCTCTTGATCCAACAGGAAGGATAATAAACCACAAGACCTGACTTTCTTTTCATACAACTTTGAATATACAATATTTCAGTTTCTCAGGCTAGAAAACCTAATTTCTCTTCCCAGTGTTTCTAGAAATCTTGTGCATCTTTCCAATTCTTAGTGCATTTAACATGAAGTGAGATACTGAACCTATGGACCTATTAAAATAACCAAAAATGTTAAGTCTTCCAAGAAGGTAAGCTAGAGGGGTGAAGCAGTTCAGCAGCTGACTTGGTGCTTTTTTCATGACACCATCCCCAGCAACAGCCATGTTAGACCTTTTGGGGTTTTGCCCCAAGGTTTGAGCTGCATATGAGGAGGGTGCTTGAAGCCAGGTGTCATTATTAGTCATCTTTTTTGGGGTACTATTCAGCTCTGCTACCATCTGCAGTAACATTTGTCCTGAAATGACACTGCAGTGTGTATATTTATGTAATGCTGTTTGTTTGTTTTTCAGACACAGGATGAACCCGCTGATACAAGATACAGCTAGCTAAACAGCTATAAAATGCCCAAATTTGGGTCTACAAAAACAGTTAAAGTTGAAAATTCTGACAGCAATAGCACCATGGTGGAAAAAACAACTGCAAGAAAGGTAACAAAAATTATATTAATGCCCACTTAATTTCAGTAAAATGAAGTATATTTCATTATTTTTGTTGCTGTAATGGGAAGAAATAAATATGAATCTGTGTTCTGATATCTTCAGTATTGAAAAAAAATTATACATTTTTACATTGCTTTAACTGTAAGTTAAACTGTGGGACAGAATTTGACTTTTGTTGTAACTTGCAGGTTAATTTAAAAGGAAGCTGAATGCTTTGGTTTTATTTGATGTAAGCTAGTGTTAGCCTCTACATCTTAGCTAAAATGAAGTCTGTATATACTCACAAGAAGAATGATCCATATTTTATTTTATTTTACAACGTGTTAGTCTCTGTAACAAACACACAAAATATTTGTGAAGGTGTGACAGAGCACAGACCAAAGGAAAACACCAGTTTCTTATATTCCTTTATAACACGGGGACTTTTTCACTCTGAGGGACGACTTAAAAGCCAAATGCTGCACAAAGCTTGAGAGTAGCTCCTGCACAAGGGAGTCCCATTTAAAAATTGTACAATCCACTTTTGAGTGTTAGAGAATGAAGGAATGTGGGAAATCCAGTCATGCTGAAGAGTGGTTTGTTGTTTATAAATGTGAAGTATCCCATAATTTTTAGAGTTCTGGAGCTAAGTTGCAAATCACCCAGTTCTCCAATGTGTCTGGCTACACGTGTGCAGTAGACCACGGGTTTATCTGTACTGCTAATGAATAACAGAAGCTGCATTGAGAATGATGAGTTACATGTATGTTGCCCTAGGGAGAGAGAATCTGTTTCACAACAATCTTTAGAACTGTCTTCTCTAGAAAAGGATTTTGTGTGTGTGTGTGGTCAGACTTACTCTTTTGTTGAGATCTGTGTTCTCTGCAAGACCATTTGATGAATGGATGCAAGACAGGAAGAGGTTAAAAAATAGAAAAATATTAGAAGATTCAGCAGCTATTTGAAACTTTTTGTCTTCCAAAAAAATTCATAGAAACCTTTAGACCTTTTAGTCTCTTTCCAGTTTGTTTCATTGGTCCCAGTAAAGTGAGGCAAAGGTAATTCTTTCTGCTCACTCTGCTAAACTACTTAGACAAGAAGGGAAAGATAAGAGAGTAACACATGGAAAGGAAATTGGCTTACTAGTAAAGGGATGAAATAATGTTGGGTTTGGTTTTTCTTTCTTTTTATTCTGGTCCTTGTTTGGGATATGGTCAATTGAAGTGTCATTCAGTAATTTAGGTAAAGAGGAGGGAACAGAAGTTTGACCAAGGCTATGAATATGGAATCCCAGTGATGGACTGATGAAGTTGATAACAAAAAGTAAATTGATAAAGTGCTTGCACTGTTTTATCCAGTGTTGCTCAGTGTCCGCCCTGGTACAGCGTACGACTTGAGATTAGAATAGTGTAGGGTGTGGTTTGGAATTGTATGATGTAAAATGATGTGTAGTGCTGAAAATATAAGATCCTAAATAAAAATGGAGTAGTATTATTAATGAAGAGCATAAGTGTCTCAGTTGATATTCCTGTATTCAGGTTTTTAGCATAATAAATACAGTTGTCTTTTTTTGAGAAGAACTGAATACATGGTTATGTTAAATAGTCACCTAAACTGTCACATACTTGTTCTCTAGCACACGGACAATTGTCAGAAGTGTTCAGCTGGCCTTCGACTAATCTCTACTCTTTGGGGTGTATTAGAAAAAATAGAGAAAATATTGCCAAAATGGCATAATTTAGATCCAGCCAAGAAAATAATTTAGAATTTGGCAGGAGATAGGCTAAGAGTAAAGTGTGAGTTTGAACAACACAAAGTCATGAAGGCAAATCTGTACTATATACACAAACATAGAACTCTGAAATAAAGATTGACCAGGCCGAATCAACAGTGATAATTTTAATGAAATGTCTTTAAAAAGTAGTGGAAATTTCTGTAAAGCAAATAAAGATTTTTCTCAATGCATAAACATTTGCAACCATGAATTTAAAAGTAATAGTTCTTAAAGCTTTAGAAGTTACTATGCAAAATGTTAGGGATTCATTAGCTAGCGTAATTGATGTAAGGAAATACAAAAGCCCAGTGTGAAATATTGTTCATACAAAACTGTGCCTCTTACAAGTGAACAGTAATGCTAAAGGATACCACTCCATAAAAAAATCCTCATTTTTCTCAAAATAAAAGCTGTAATGGCCTAAATGGCATAAGACTGTTCCAGTGCTTAACATAAGATAAAAGAAAAAACACTTGCAGGGTTTGATTTCCCTTTCATAGTTGTTACACTGTTTAGCTAGTTCTGGTTGTGCACTCTTAACTGTTGACAGAGAAACATAGTGAAGTTACTGTTGTTATTATCAGGCATAATCTTTCATATTTGTCCAGAAATTAATGCTTATAATACAGCCTTAACAACCAGTGAATAGCTATGTAAATCAGCTATGTGTTCAGGTCTTCTGAGAACTCAAAAAAAACCATTAGAAATAACATTCCTGTTAATAAGCTGAGTTTATATCATGTATGCTTTAGAGGGTACATGTATCTTTATTTCAGTTGCTCATCTGGCAAGCATTAAAAAACAGTATGAGTGTGTACAGCAGCTAGGCCATCTAATGTTTGCATAAGATATTTCATAAACGTATGAACATAATGAAATTTTAATTTATCTGAATTTATACTTTATATGGCCAAACTCAGGAAGTAAACAATGGATGTGTCATCCAAAGGAGAAACACATTTGGAGTTTGTAAGAATTAATTCTCTCCTTGGAAGACTCCAACAACAGTGCCAAAAACCATTTAATACCATACAGAACACGCTTCAGTATGTAATTATCTTTGATAGGCAGAAAAAGAATGCTTGTTCTCCCTGGGCTTAGTACATCTGCTAGATTATATGGCTCTCTGTTGTCTCCTTTTGTGTCTTGTCATTGATTGTAGCAGTACCAGACAATAGAGCTGGAATGGGATATCAAGAAATTGTCCAGACTGCTGTTTGTTAGCCTTCTGAGACAGTTCCTGTTGAACAGATTAAAAATGTGTTCCTCATCACAGCACACTAGTATGGTTTTGTTGACAGTGAAAATTTTTCCTTGTTACTACGTCCTCCAGTGAGGCATGCATTAAATGTTGAGACATGCAGATCCAGTTCATCCATTTGCCCCAGAGTAGAATAAGCTGTATGCAGTTCCTGACAGATGTTTGCCAGACCTTTTCTTTAAAGGCTTGCCTGATGGAAATTCCTGTCTCCTTGGGCAGTTTATTCTGATACTTAATTGTGCTGACTGGCATAGAGTTAGATGTTTAGTAGAAGGATAAATAACCTTTGCTAGTCTCCTGTTGCAATCTAAAGCCATTAAATGTTCTCTAACCGTAGTGGACATGGGAAGTATGTAATGCTTTTCACTTTGCAGCAGTAGTTTAGTTTTCTGAACATCAACATGTCTTCAGTGTTTTATCCAATCAGCAATTTTCACTTTAGGTTTATTAATCTCTTTAGAAAGTCTGCAGGACTTACAGGTTATTTTATGAAAAATGTCAACTCCATTTTAGGTTGCTTCCATGGATCACATTAAAGTAATGCACAGACCTGTTGATGCTGAGTTTTGAACCTTGCTTTGGACCCTGAAAAAAGGATGTCCATGCTGTTGCAGTGACCAGGAAAACTGGAACAGTGAATGCCCACTCTTTAAAATGGAATGCCTGGTCTAACCTGCAGGGTTTCTACTTCTTCTTGCCTTCCTTCACTTGAAGTTGAATCCAGGATGCTGTTAAGAGTTTTCTATCTTTAAACACAGCCTTTTAGGATTGTACAGTTAATTTTTTTTTATCAGTTTGTAGAACCTTGGTTTTACCCTGGCTTTTCCTCTTTTGTTTTGTATTAAGACAGCTTTTCAGATCAGTCAGTCATTTTACATTCTTCTTGCCAGGGCTTTTTGCTTCTCCCTCTCTCTGTTGTGATGATGTCTGCATATCTGATTGTATCTCTATTTCAGCATTGTCACCAAAAATAATAAATAGCATCAACTTTGTACAGACTTCTCAAACACCCTGTTCATTGCATCTTTTGGATTGGAAAGTCCACCACTGAATGCTGAATGCTTATTTCCACTAAGGAAATAAGCATCTAAGGAACAAAATAGTATCTTTTTTTTTTCTGCTTGTGTACTCTATATATAGCCTTTTTTTTCATTTTCAATGTGTTTTTATTTATCTGAAAGTATGCATTTTGAGCTACCTCTCCTCCTAATTAGATTATCACAAAATTAATTTTCAGTCATTATTCAAAAACTAGTGCATCAGTCATAATATTTAACATAATACATACAAGCAATTTAAGAATAAATGTAAAGCTATCAAATTACTTAAGCAGCTTGTGCCTCTTTGTGAGCACTTACAAATGTATTTTACTGATGAGTGCCTCCAAAAAGGGTTTCTTTTTAAAGATTACCAGCAGCAAAAAGTTGTGGGTTTGTTGTTTTGGTTTTTTTTCTTCTACAGAACAAGTTGAAACCAACGTTTCCTGCTTAGGAATTTTAAATTATTTTTAGTTCATCCTTTCTGTTGCATAATACTTAACATAAGGTAATATTCTAGAGAAAGCAATACATTTTTAATGCCACTTTATAATATTGTGGGAAATTTAAATACACAGATATGGGAAATAATTGGATTGTTTGGAACAAGGGATGAGAAAGCCTGTGGTGAGATTGGGGTCAAGTGGGAAACTTGTGTGTGTAGTGGAACAGATCAGAAAAGGCTTAATGGAGTTTGGATCTGCTTTTATCAACTTACAGATGCATTTGCAAATGATGACTTGTGTTAGATGGATTAGCTTGTTTCATAAGTAATACCACAGGCACTGTATTTCCCAAGGGCTGTGGGGAATCTTAAGGGGTTTAGGTTTTTAGATTTTCTTATTCTAGCATGTAAAAAAGAAACTGGGGGAATTGTTTCCCCTGGGGTTTTGAAGGAGGGTTGGCTTTAGTTTTGGTGTGTGGGTTTTTATTCTGCATTTTGTTTTTGGATTTTGGTCTTTTGGGTTTCTAAACTCGGAGTGAAGAAGGTATGTGTTCTCTGTGGGCAGCAGCCTTTATACCTCAGGAATTCTGTTGACATAGACTAAGGGCTTATTTGTCATTTTCCTGGCACATTTGTCTTCTGAAGGTTATAGAGTTTGCAGGTTCGTCTTACAATCACTTCTTCTTACCTGAGTTTTTTTTTTAAAAAGGAAAGGTGCCTTTGAGAACAATACCTTTACTTGAAGCTCTTTTCTAGTTTTCCTTCAATCAGAATAAATCTTCAGAAGTACCAAGGACCAGCCTTTTGATTTTCAGTGATTGGCAAGGCAGTGTATGTTCTTCTTCTACCTTTAGGAGATGAATCTGTTAGTGATTTCATCTGATCATGTGTTAAGAATGATATAAAGCTGGGGAGTTGTGTTAGCTGACATAGCTGGATAATGTGTTTCTGCAGCATGTAATGAACAGAGAACATGGTGTCTCTGCATTGCATCTTGATTGGTAGGCTAAAATGTTGGGGTTTGCAGCAGGTTCTCTCAAGCAGTCTTTACACTAACCTGGTATCTTTTACATTCTTTCCTCCTGTATTAGTGAAGTAATCCAAGTAGAAGTTAATATTGGGCCTGTTTAGGCTTTTCTCTGTTTATTTGAAATATGGTTTATAAGACAAAAATCCCTAGATTTATACAACTCAAAAATCCAAATAGCTTGTACCTGTTTTTTCTAAATTTGATAGGAACTTTAGAAGTTTCTTCACAGATTTTCTAAAGTGAAACATTAGACTATTATTGTTGAAATAGAAAGGGAATTCTTTATGCATGCTTTACAGGGTGGGAGTAGAGGCTGGGGAGGGTATTTAGGGGGGTTTTGGGGCTTTACAATTCACAGTCTGAATTGCAGTGTGGGCTTTTAATGGGATTATTATGTTATTTATGGTCAGGGAAGGAAATTGGGGTGGTCATCAAGACTTGGCAAATTTTTGTTTAGTTTGTGTTGTTCCTTTGCTAATTAATGAAGGCTTTAATAGTGAACAGCATTTCTACAGTGATGTATCTGAAAGTAGAAATGACATAGAAGTTAATAATTTTAAGACAACATGCCATTTATTATTTTGTTTATTCAAAAAACTTGGTAATACACAAACTTATACACAAGCACATACATTCACACATATCAGTCCTTTCAGTCTGTATATATTATAAGACTATTCTGCTTTATGCAAAAATTACTTAGTATACTTTTTATTTATATTAGAGCAAGGACAAGATTGCATCCTACAGCAAAACTCCAAAAGTGGATAGGAGTGATGTGGGGAAGGAGATGAAAGAAAAGTCTTCCATGAAACGTAAACTTCCTTTTACTATTAGTCCATCCAGAAATGAAGATCGCAATTCAGACACAGGTAGAACCTTTTTATTTCCTTAACTAATTATTTGTCGGTAAAATACATCCTGACTTAATTAATTGTATAATATGTTTTTATATTGATTTATTTTTCTCTTTAAAAAGAATACTAAGTATAAAAGTTGCTTGCTTGCTTCTGATTGTTGCATCTCAGTCTGATAGGCTTTCATCCTGTCATTAGCAATGGCCAGCATGCCACCACAGTTGATCTATATTCCCCAGTTATTTCCTAACCTCATTCTTTCCTTCTGTTTCAGTAACAAATCTTTCTTTGTATTGTCATCTCTAGAGGTCCATTTGTTTAAACGAGTAAACGGATGAAAAACCATGTCGATGCCTTGATTTGAGACACAGCTGTCAGCCTTTCATAGCCTTTTTTTGGGAGGGAGCGTCAGATAGATTGGTAGATGTACTGTTCTTCATACAAAAAAAAGGTTGCTAAGGTGACAGAGCTAATTAAACTAGTCGTGAAGAGCATGCTTTCCTTCCAGTTTAAGTTCCTATGGTCTGTAAATTTTCTGCACAGGCTGAGTAGTTCTTCTAATAGAGTAAGCTTAAGCTTACTCTATTAGAACTGATTTCAAGGCTTCAAACTACCATTCTTAACAGAGTTCTTTTCAAATCAAGATGGAGGGAGCTGGATACATTCCAAGAGGTACACTTATCTCTGGGTTTAGGTAACTAATTATCTATGTCATTGTGCAATAACAGTAATAGTTCAGTTGATAACCAAACAGTATCCGTGGCCAGCAGAACGCATGTTCCCAAATTTCTCAAAGGCTCAGTGCTACAGTTTTTTATACATTGCTTATTGTACATTTGAATATTTTCATGACTGGGTAGTTCCATTAATATGCTGAGGTTTAAAGGCAAGATGGAGGTGTATACCTCAGTGTGTGTTTAATTTTTGTTCAGGATTGATTTCATGCAGAAGATTTAGCTTCTTGATAATACATACATACTACTGTAAAGAGACTGTAGTATGAAATCCATATTGAAGTAGTCACATTACAAAACAATGCTCCTAGCTTCTGTTCTGTTTTCAGTGGTTTTACAGCATTCTTGAGTCTTACACTATTCATGATACCACTTGATTCTGAAAACACAATGTCTAAATTAGAAGTATGCTCCCAACATCTGCTTTATTAAATTTTTTGCTTGGTATTATACCATAACTATTTTTTCATAATGGAAATAAATGTATGTAGATGTAATATCTAGTATTTATCAAAAGTTTTCTGTGTTGAAAATCTTTTGTTGTGTCTCCCCACCCCCATCAACTTTAAATAAGTCATTGTCACAAGCATCTTGTAAAGTAGGAGAACTTTTTGTGTGTCTTGTGCTATAGCCTCTATTGTCACAGCTGCCATAAGCAAGATTGGTTACTTCAGACATGTAGATGTGCACAATAAAACAGTGCTCACACTACAAAATCTTTTTGTCACAAGTTGTAGCAGGGAGGTGAAATAGACAATTCAAGTATGGGCAAGAAATATTTAACATAAAAGTAGAAGGCACGTGGCTCTTAACTATGGTAGCAAACATGACAGCTTGGCAAACATTTCGTTTCTGCTGAGGTAAGGAGGTAAGAGCAACTGCCCTTTGCAGGTGGGAAGCTTGGTGCGTAAGCCTTCCAGAAACTTTAGAGCAGGAGCATTACTGGGATGAAAAAACTGTTCCTGTAATGCCGATTCTGTGCCTAACCAATTAGATTAGACCACTGGGAATTAGATACTTAAATTGGTGCCAAGTTTGTCACTGACATGGATTAGGACTGACATGAGTGATCATGAAATGCAGTGCTGCTTCTGGCACAAACTTGGCATTAGACATGGAAAAGGTTTGCTCTCAGTGAGCTAAACTGTTACCTCTGAGAGAAATGTCTCCCTGATAGCTGTGTACAGAGAATGGAGAGTGTTGAGAAGGAAGAAAGTAAGTTTTTGGAAATGAGAATGTAATCAGAGACAGGGGGAAAAAGAAGAGGTGATGAAAAGCTTCTTATCACCTTTAAGGTCATTAAAAATGTGTCTGAATTAAAAAAAGAAAAAAATTGCCATAAAAGTAGCTAGAGGATAAAAAAATCTAATAGTTTAATAAATGGTTTATCCCCCAGATACGTGGGAGGGTCACTAGCTGATTGTAGGAACTCCATGATGACTGGATTTCATCCTGTTTAGGCATGTAAATGAGTCATAGAATGGGAATACCTAATATTTAGAGCTTTACATCGTTAGAGCTTTCTTGGTTGTATCTCCGGGTCTTCCGTAAACTAACATTTTGTCTTTTCTTTACTGATTTTTTGTAAAACTTGCTCCTTTGCTTCTCTCTCCAGTGAGCTTTTTTTGTTTTCTACTTCAGGTATTGTCTAAATACTGCAAGTGGTAATGAACATGGACAGCCAAAATGAATGTTAACATAACACTGAAATGTTTGGGGATTTTTTTCCATTTGATTTCTGCAGCACTATACATAAAGTACATTTTACACCCAGTCAGTTTTGGCAAGATTGAAACCAAACAGCATTTGTATAGTACTGTAAGAGTCCAGAACAATTATAGCCCACCTCTTTATCTAAATGTAAATTTAATTTTTTTTCTTAAGAAAATGCTGCAGTAAATTTGTATTCGATATTTCAATATTGAGCCTTTTAGTTACTTTCTTAATAATTTAGTACCCATGGAGACTGCATCCAGTTGTGTAAAGGCAGCCCTGCAATGCCAGTTGAGATGGCTGAAGTAGCTGCAAAGTCTGCACAGGTCTGAAAAATAACATGAGTTCCAGGAGAGCTGTGGCCTTCTGAAGAGGCCTCTGGGAACAGGACACACCTGGAAGGACACTCTGTCCCTGTGTTTATCAGCAGCATCCTGTTGTGTTTCTTCTGTTGTGTGGAGCTGTCTGTGACACTCCCCTGATTGTGGTGGCTACCCTGAACTGAGGGCTCTGTCGTGACATCCCCATTCTTGGTCAGAACAACCACAAAAAGCTAATACAATGTATACATACTGCAGACAAATTTATTTATACTGAAGTATAGCTTTAATCTGTTTATAGGTAAGTCTTAGGGAGGAGTCTGTATGCAAGCTTTGATTGAGACTGCTGGATTGGATGGTCAAAGCAGAATTATTTTTCTTATCTTTTAAAATAAATTCTCTGATTTTAAGTCTCCCAATCCAAAACCATAATTGGATTGAAAAGCCATCAGTTATTTAAACTACTTAAATAGAATTATTTTAATTTTCTTAATTTATTTAAATAATATGGTTAGTTTTAAATAACCTCTGATGCCTACTGTTCTTATTCCAATAACCACAAGTGTTGATTTTGCAGAGGTCAGATTTGTTTGCTTTTTCCACCTTACTAGTCTAAAGAGATAAAATTGAATTTTTCATAATAATTAAACATAGCCGCAGATCGTAAAAATCTCTTCATTGTAAAGATGTTACACAGTTGATTATTCAGGAACAGTGAGTTATAATTACACTGAACGTGGTAATTTGTTGATCTTTCTTGGAAATTGTTCTCCAGATTTACTGTTTATAGTAGGATCTTGGTTTTGTTTTCTGAGCTCTTCAATTTCAGTCTTTAAAGTAGTCCAAACGTGGCACAGTCATACTTCTTTTAGCACTTAGTTGACATCCAGAGGAGCAAAGCAACTGACCTCTTCATGTTGCATGGGTACATCACAGTAACACAATTTCTGTGCTTGTGCTTCCTGTAGTTACAGGGATTAGTGGGGGTGTTGAAGAGACTGTTGACACACCACTTGCTGGATTTGGGCTTATTGTTCAACTATAACAAGTTTAATTAACTGTTGTTTGGGCTAGAGGCAGGAAAGGGGAGGTGGTTTTGTGTGTTGGTTTTGTTAAATAAACATGTCATAAACTTGATTAATTAGGTATCACAATAGTACCTTGAAATCTCTGCATTGTTAAGTGCACTGTGAGGTCTCTGCATCACATTCTGAGCTTTCTCTTTCCCTGAGGGTAGGAACCACAGCCAGTCATGATGTGTTTCTCTTGGAAAATAACTTCAGTCAGGTTGCCATGATCACGCAGAGCTGAGTAACTCTGTCTCTGAACTTCATCATCTGCAGTTATCTTGACCCGTGTTGTACAGTCATTAGCAGTGAACATATTAGTCTTTGGTTGTATATCATTCAATCTTACAACTTCATAGCATTTATTTCAAGCAGTTCCTATTTTAATTTTGCATGGTCCTATTTTTTGATCCTGTTATTCTTTACAATTTGGACTATGATGGAGTCTTTTACATGATGGAGTCTTACATTTGGACTATGATGGAGTCTCTCAGACTATCATGAGCCCTGAATTTTGAATTTGGTGAGGTTTTTTTTCCTAATTTCTTTTGTCCACTTACTAAGGTGATTATATTATCAAATTAAATACTTTGTTAGTTTGGCATGATTTGTTTTGAGAAATCCACATGTTACATTACTTAATAATTTAATTTTCTAAACCATTAAAAATTACTTGAGTGGGTATTTGTAATTTATCCAAGTAAAAAAAAAAAAGGCAAACAAAAAACCGAATGTATTATTGGTTGCCTTGGGACAAAATCTGTCATGCATAAATTATCCTAAAATAATCAGTGATGTTTCTGGTTCCTTGTGCCAGTACGTTTTAAGTATTGTGAGTGAATTTCATTGAGCTCTTTTACAAATAAGTGCTCAAGTGCTCCTAAATTCCTGTTTCACATAACCTGAATATTTCAAAATAATTTTTTTAAGTGTTTGGTGAAAAGCTTTTGTTGCAAAGGGAAAATCTTAAAAAGATACTGTCCAGTTGGCTGTGTATTGTGAAGTTTATTTAATGAAGGTGGTTAAACATGAAGCCACTTGAGGAATTCTCGTTTTTATTTTATCAATAAAAAGTAAAAAATTCCCTTATATACTATTTTTAAGTGGTGAAGAACAGCAGACAATAATGAGAATGTGAATGTAAAAGAAGATATTTGTATTCCATAGAATCTGAAAACAAAATGCTCAAAATCTAAAAAAAAAAAAAAAAAAAAGCACAAAAAACCCCAATAACCAAAAAAACAACCAAAAAATCCCCAAACAACAAAACAGAAACCAACCAACCAACCAAAAAAACCAACAAAAAAAAAACATCAAAAAACCAAACCAGCTAATTGAGTTTAGCAGTCAGTTTTATACATTAAATTCAACCTAAACGTAGTGTCTTAAACTGATACTATTCCTCTATTAGGGAAGTTATTACTGTTCAAATTGTAGAAATATCAAGTACACAGCTGTGAAAAGTTTTCTGTTACCACAAGACAAAGAATAGCTAAAAAGTTGGAAGTTCCTAAATGTTAAGGTGCTCTCCTCCTGTTCAAGTGTAGTGTACTGTGTGATGGTAGTCTCGGAACATTGATTTATTTTTTGATGTATCAGACTTCCTATTTTATATGCCCTACTCCCTGGTTGGTTTATTTTTGGCTTTCTTCCACTCCTCTTGTCCTATTTTGTTTTACCTTGTATACTCAGAGCCAGGTCATATCCATGAAATCTTTGGGGGGAAAAGCAATAGCCTTGTCCAGAACATACTCCAGTAAGTGGATTAGCAGGTGCACCTGCTAGAGTCTTGAGACTTTTTTAGGTTTTTTGTTGATCATACTGATTTTTGTTCATTGAACTGTTTAGACTTAGTGAAAATACATATGAAGTCTCATATTCATTTTAGTAAAACTGTCTCTTTTTGAGTGGTAAGTGTATAATTACAGTATAACTTGGTGAGAACAGTTGTATTCTTATTGGGTACTTTAATTTGGTAAGATCTAGAAATGCTTTGCAAACACTGTGTTAATAAAATGTAATAGAAGAATAATTTACCCCTCCACTGAAATGCAAGACTGAACATGAGACAGGAATAAATTGTGCTGATGGGGAAAAAAAAAAAAAAGGCAAAACCCAAAAAATCCGGACAACCCCAGTGGGTAAAAGAGTAAAAGCTAGATAATCAAAAGCTTTATTTCATTTCTTTTGATATATTATTTTCTCAAGCTGAAAATAGCTATATTATTGTAAGGAATAATTCAGAATGAAGATAAGTGTGTTTTTCAAGGAAAAAATCATGAGCAGTAAATAGCATATGCTGAGAAGCAGTTGATTATGCTGGTCAATCTGAAATGTGTTATTTTGATAGAAGTCCTAAATTAGTCAATAAAGAGTGTGCTGTACATTATCCTTGCAGAGAGAACAGCATATTTGCAGTGAAAAAGTTGGAAGTACAATTTTATTGTAAACATTTTTTTGATTTTCCTATGCAGATGTTTTTATCAATGGGGCACAACACAAATAGTGTTGTTTTGGATATTGAATTAATTCTTTAGGTATTCAAGGCTATGAGTTGCTTGCAGTTTAGGAAAAAAATTATCATTTGATTCTGTAAAAGGGATCTTGTTTCCTTTTTAAACAGGATGGATAAATTTATAGAGGTTTTTAAAATATGTACATAGGTATGTAACTTTCCAGTCTTAAAATACTGTTGCTTGTAATTGTTTAGCCTGTAAAATCATGTATTTCTTAAGGGTCAGTGTGGAATTCAAGATAAAAACTGTTGATGTGCCTTCCTGGGCCTCAAGAGCATTGCATTAGTAGAGCTTGTGTCTGTAATCAGGCCTAGAAAATGAGATTTAGAGAAGGTTGGGAAGGCAGAAAATGAGTTGAGAGGAAACAAATGAAACAACAAAGAAGGCAGATTTGTAGAAAGTGAAAAGATAACTAGGAACCTCAAAGGGACTTAAGCTTCTACTTTTTACCTCTCTCCAGAAGGTCAAAGAAGTTTTCCTTGGTGGAATCCTTTAAGGTTTTCTGCTTTTGCAGATGACAGGGTTTCTTGGTTTTCATGGGAGTTTTTGTTTCTTTTTTAATGTGTTTATTCAGATGTGTAATTTTAGCTCCTGGTTTAAAACATGGACATGAAATATTAAACAGCTTCCGTAAATATTGATAAAAGGAAAGAAGTTATGTATATAAAATAGCTGTATGTTTTTGAAGGATATGAATTCTGGAGAAGAAATTGCTTTAAGATAAAAAAACAGAATGAGTTTGAGAGAAACAATTTTTTAACCAATTACTTAGCAGATACCAATATTAAATAGTCTTTTCCTAATTTTAAACATGGTGTCTTGAGAGAAGTAGAAGAGAGCATAGTCTCAGATCTGTGTTCAATGCTGAAAGCTGACCAGCTGATTTTACTGATTTTTTTAATTGCCTGACTTTTAATCTCTGAGAATTCAAGTTGTGACATATACAGCATTCCTGCTGTGAAACAGGTTTTTCATCTTTTAGAATTTTTTGGTAATCCTGCTTACAGCTTTAAGTGCTTTGTCTCAGTAGGTTATTATCCTAATATGATTAGGACAGGTAACCAACACTAATGCAAATGAAGTAAGTTAGAGTTGTAATTTCTGTATTTCATCACCTACCACCAATCACCAGTTTACAGACCTGAAGAGATGGTTTTATTTCTAGAAAAATATTCTTCTGATGGAACAGCAGTTTGAGTCTTTAAATGTTCCTATTTCTAGAGAAGGAAGGTCCGGAGAAAAAGAAAATGAAGAAGGATGCTGGGAATAAGAAATCAGCACCGGTTAGCATTCTTTTTGGTTACCCTCTGTCAGAGCGCAAACAGATGGCACTTCTTATGCAGATGACAGCAAGAGACAACAGTCCAGGTGATCTTACAAAGTTAACAGTTTTCTTCCTCTTGCCTGTTTAGTTCTGTCCTAGTCAGAATATTCTTAATCCTGATGTTTTTCAACAGTCTTTGATTTTTTTTTTCACATATTTTAAATCATTCATGCTTCTGTTAAAACTTACTTCACCTAGATGAGTAATTTGATGAAAAATTCTTGATCTTCTGTATTTATGTGAAAAGCTTTGCACTATGATAGCTGTAAACATTGAAGATTTCCTCCTTTGATTATTTTTGCCTCTCAGACTCTGTTCTTATGGATTATTTAAAGCCTGAAATGCTTTCTTTATTTTTTTAATTGAAGCTTAACTATTATCTCACAGTCTCACTTTGGAGCAGGATTTTAATTTAGGAGGAAATGGGATCATTTCCTTAGGATTCAGTGGGAGAGGAGAGACATCTTAGTTTTAATTCACCATTTCAAACTGTCCTTGGTCCAGCTGTATGTGAAAAAATCTTTACATATGTATATATGTTGTACAGGTGTAAAGTTTTTACAGAATTGCTATTTAAAAGCAAATAGCTTAAGGTTTCCTTAAGGAACTATCCAGTCCACCCAGCTGTGTTGGTACAGCTGAGGATTTATGTACACAGACTGTAATTCCTTAAACTGGCATCCCACTGCATAAAAATACAGTGGAATTTTTCTGGAGGAAGGGGAAGCAGAGTAGATCATCTGCATGATCATGCTTTGTCTTGATTCAGCAGAATTTATACCAGACTATGTGAACCTTGTAGTTTGGATAGACTTCATCTGTCCTAGAAACTTGCTTAAAATAGTAAGATTTTGCAAAATACCCTTTTTCACATTGAAAATCAGCATTGCGTTGATACATGTGAAGGGTGAAATGTCTTTTATTTATATGTAATTATTCACTGGTCGTTGTTATTTTTGAAGGCAAGTGTTGACAATCTTTTACTTCACCTCATTTTAATTAACTTAACAGTGACCATTTAAAAACTTGTTTTATAGATTGCACCTTAAATCATTCCTTACAAACAACACCAACCCAGAAGAAAACCCCAACCTCTTCTTCAAGACAGAAAGACAAAGTTAACAAGAGAAACGAACGAGGGGAAACTCCTCTACATATGGCAGCAATTCGAGGGGATGTTAAACAGGTCAAGGAACTAATCAGATTAGGTGCAAATGTAAATGTAAAAGATTTTGCAGGTAAGTTAATATGAGTACTCTTAACTGTATAAATTAGAAGTAACACTGAAGTTGTTAACAGAGGTTTCCTTTTGGTTCGTGTTGTATGCAAATGAAAAAATGTAACTTCATAGAAATTCCCAAACTGTGTTTCTCTTTTCCTATGGCAGTGGTAGTACTGGGACACTATAGTACATGGTGTATTATTGGAACAATATAGTAATACCCAGAGGTTTCAGCTGTGTCCAGGGCCTTTGCACAGTAGGTATTTACAGAAATATGTGCACACTTGCTGAAGTTTGTAGGGTTATGCTGGGCAGAGTCAAATGGTGAGACTGTGAGCTATGTGAGGAGATGCAAAGTTTAGTAATGGTGAAGGTGGTGACGCTGTGATGTGCACAGTCTTCACCGGGACAGCTGATATGCACCAAGGCAGATGAGAGTGGGATAGTTGCAATTGTCATCTAATCCTGCTGGATTAATGATAGCTTTGATATGTCAGTATTTGCTGTGATTTTAGCAGTGATTGATGGGCGTTGTTAAGTTGTAACATAGAATTTTTGGGTTTATAGGTTTTGGTTTATGGGTCTGAATTATGTTTGCAGTGGGAATGGTTGAGAGGAGTTGAGGTAGCAGGCCCCTGTGGGAGAAACTAAGAACTGTGTAGTACAATCAGTTGTCAGCTCAAACTTGACATCAAGAGAAGATAATAATGAGATTAACGTGAAATCTTGACTTTAGGTAAGAAATAGATTGGTAATTTCTTGGTTTGCACAGGGTGGCTGAATTTGTATTTGAACATGAAGCTGCCCAGGACTGGCATGTAGAGGAAGAGAAGAAAACAAGCAGAAGTGGAACGCTGTGAGATCTTCAAAGAAGTTGAGAGGGGAGATGAAAAGAACTTGTTGACAAGAGCAATTTTAGAAAAGGAGGGGGAGGTTTAGGAGAAGACAGGCCCATAGAAATCACAGGGAGAATAATAGAAACCCTTCAAGAAGAGATGTAGTGGGTTGACCTTGGCAGGCTGCCAGACACCCACCCAGCTGCTCTCTTACTTCCCTTCTTCAACAAGGTGTGGAGAGAAAATAAGATGGAAAAAAGCCCTTGTAGTTTGAGTTAAAGACCTTTCAATAAGAAAAGCAAAAAGCTGCATGTGCAAGCAAAGGAAGAGGAATTCATTCACTATTTCCCATCATCAGGCAAATGTTCAGTCACTTCCCAGGAAGCAGGACCTCAGCAGGTGTAACAGATGCTTGGAAAGACAAATGCCATTATGTACAAACAACCTGCCTTCCTCCTCCTTTCACTGAGCTTTTATTGCATGACATCCTGTGGTATGGAATATACATTTGGATCAGCTGTCCTGCCTATGTCCCCTCCCAACCTCTTGTGCAGGAGGAGGGAGAGAGAAAGCCATGACACTTCACAGGCCCTGTTCAGCAGTAGCCAAAACCCCGATGTGCCGTGAGTACTGGTGTGTAGCCCCAAATGCAATTGCACAGCACCGGATGGGCTGCTCTGGAGGAAGTTAACTTCATGGCTTCATCCCAGTCTCACCTAGTGCAGATACTTAATTTTAAAGGCAAATGAAAGGAAGAGGACAATAGCTGAGAGCTGGTTCTGAGAACCAGTTGGAAGCAAGTGGTTGAGGACTTCATTCAGAATTCTGGAGGAGATGTTTGGGATCAAGCGAGATATTTTTCTATTGGTAATCCGAAGAGAGAAGCCGAGATGGCTGAACTTCAAAATACTGTGCAGAGGGAGAAGTCAAGAAGAGGGGGAGGATTGAAGCAGTGAGTCATGAGTGGAGAAGAGTAGGAATTTAGGATGCAGTGTAGTTTAGAGAATTAGAGTTTTTTAGCTAAGGATTTGGCAGAACTAAAGGAGCAGAAAATGAATTAGTAATGGAGGAAGTAACCCTGCTCATGGGATATCTGCCAGAATGATACAGCCATGTGAGAGCAACAGTAAAGGAAACAGATACTGACAGCAAGCCAGCACTAGAGTTGGCAGGCTGGACATTGTGAAAGGATGGAAAAGCAAAGCAGTACAACACGGAGAAAAAGAAGTTATGGAGATAATTAATACAGAGGATAAAAGACAGGGATCAGAGGGCTGAGAGCAGAAGGGTGTTATCATGTTGGGTGAGTGTGAAAAGGGCAAGTGGCAAGAAAATGGAAAGAAGGAGGTGGTAGCCAGACAGTTCTGGAAGTGAGTAACCAAGGGGATGATTGAAGGGGAAATTTAGTGTATGAAGAACAGAAAGAAGTGTTTTGCTCTAGAATTACCTAGAAGCGTTTTTTCTTTTGCTTTTTTTCTTTTGCTTTTTTTCTTTTGCTTTTTTTCTTTTGCTTTTTTTCTTTTGCTTTTTTCTTTTGCTTTTTTTCTTTTGCTTTTTTTCTTTTGCTTTTTTTCTTTTGCTTTTTTTCTTTTGCTTTTTTTCTTTTGCTTTTTTTCTTTTGCTTTTTTTCTTTTGCTTTTTTTCTTTTGCTTTTTTTCTTTTGCTTTTTTTCTTTTGCTTTTTTTCTTTTGCTTTTTTTCTTTTGCTTTTTTTCTTTTGCTTTTTTTCTTTTGCTTTTTTTCTTTTGCTTTTTTTCTTTTGCTTTTTTTCTTTTGCTTTTTTTCTTTTGCTTTTTTTCTTTTGCTTTTTTCTTTTGCTTTTTTTCTTTTGCTTTTTTTCTTTTGCTTTTTTTCTTTTGCTTTTTTTCTTTTGCTTTTTTTCTTTGCCTTTCTTCTTTCTTTTTTCCTTGCTTTTTAGCTTTTTTAAAATTTTAAATGAGTGGCAGCTTGGAAGTTGAGTGAAAGATGAAGGTGAGAAATCCAATTACTGAGGGATTAGATAAGTTAGGGGTTTCTTGTACATCCATGAAGTGAAGGTACAAGACTGGTACTGATTAGACGCATGGTTCACGTGAATGAACTCCTCCAGACTTGCACCGGTTATGTTGGAAACAAAAGTTGAATGCCTCCCCAGAACTGGGCTTTGAGAGGGCATCAACAGCAGTTCAGGTCAGCTATGAAGTCATCAAGCTGGGGAGGGGAAATTGAGGTAAGAAATATAGCTTGTGTGGGTTGTCATCTTCAGTTGACGCTCTGCTGCAGAAAATGAGGACTGCACTTGTGGAAATCAAAATTACAAAAAATTACTAGTGTTCTGGGAAATACCAGCAATAAGTTCTCTGTCACTATTTATTAATAGCTTATTATCTAGCTGCTAAATGTTGTTAATGATTCCTAGTACATGTTCAGTAGCTCTAAAGGAGTGCTGGTTAAGGTAATTTGCCATACTTATTTTTTCCAGTAGTGTGGTTTTCAAACTGCTTTCATATAGAATAATATTATCTATATATACACTTAACACAGTTCAAATGTTTACAAGTCAAAGAATCTCTGACATGTTTAGCCTGGGGATCTTGTGCCAGATTTTGTCTTGTACTATTTGATTTGTGATTCCAGCATTCAGTTTAATCTCAGAAGAATTTGGAATTTGGCATGAGGTTTAAAGTTGATAAAGCATGTATTGTTCATCAGACCCATGGTGTGGCTGTCCTGCCAAGTACTGTGTGTGAGAGTGTGTTTTGAAATGTTTGGAGGCAATAGAGATCTACAGCATAGGAGGAAAAAGCCAGATCTTTGATCTTTCAGTCTTAAGTCTACCATTCTTCACTCTAGGTTGGACACCACTGCATGAAGCTTGTAATGTTGGTTACTATGATGTTGCTAAAGTTCTGATAGCAGCGGGAGCTGACGTGAACACGCAGGGCTTGGATGATGATACCCCACTTCATGATTCTGCTAGTAGTGGGCATAGAAACGTGAGTGTTCTGGGAGAGTGGGAGGGGTATAAATACATGGCTTGAAATGCTGAACCTTCAGAACAAATCCTGACTGTCCTCTTTGCAGTTATGTGGTCTTACCGTTCTGCTTCAGCTGTTTTGGGAGCATCTTAAAGTTGTTCTGATTGTCTTTGTTTCACCTGACTTCTTTTGCCAGATATTTTCTACCAATATCTGTTGTCTTAAATATTTAAAAGTTTCCCCTTTACTTTCTTAATAAATAAGCACTTTAGCAACTTTTTTTGAGAAACTTTTACTGTACAGAATTCTCAAAAGAAAAATGTCTACTAACAGTGTACTATGGATTTGTGTATATTATGCATATATGTTTATAAATATTTAAAGGTCCTATATGTCCTGTATTTCTTTTTGTGTATTATTTATGGCATTGAAATGGAGAATTGGTGTATATGTATTCTTACTATTTTTTAAAATTTACCAATCAGCACTTAGGGGAGAAGATAAATGGAGGTCTGTAGGTATTTTACATTAGCTTCTAAATTTGTTCTTAATTTCTGCAAATAAGATGCAGAAGTGTCTCTCCTTTCCCTTTATGTATCCTTTATTTCATTACTGTGTGTGCAATCTGTTGTATAAAGCAAAAGATAGAATACATGCTTGAATCAAGTACACTTTCCAAACAAGATGTTCCATTTGAAAGGTTTTTCTGGAAAAGCTAGAGAAATTAATTATGATAATCTGCCGGGAATTTTTTTATTAGCTGTTTAGTGACTGCTTTTTATAGGTACCTAAGCAGAGATCTTGGGTCTTTAGATCAAGCTTTCATAGAGTTGAGTCTTGGAGAGTGAGGCCTCTTGCTTCTCTAGTCTCAGTACAGGTACCTGTGGCCATCTCACTGAGATTGTGTACCAGAATAATTCTGAAGCTTCCTGTTACGGTATCACTGTCTGCTGAATTTCCCCATTCTTACCACATAAGGAAACAAAAAGTAATTAATACTGGACACCGTGCTGAAAATGCAGTGGCCTTGGTATCACTGTAGCATTAACAAACTGTTGCCCTTGATGATGAAGTTGATGATTTTGATTTATTGCATGCAGTTGCGGGTGGGGGGAGTTTGTTCCTCCAGTAAGATACTTGGATCTCTCTCAGGGCTTTTGGAACTGCTGTGTAAACCAACAGTAGTGCTACTTTTAAAACTTAATCTGTTCCTTATTGAAGCGCAATAAAATTTGGAACAAGAGGCTGAATCAAATGCGGAGGAGTAGAGAGCCTGGTAGGTGGGGAACCAGATAAATTGTGTGAAGAAATGCTAGAACAGCAAGAACAAAAGGCCCCTGTTGCATTCCTTTATAATAATGCTGTGCCTGTGTAACAGAGGACAACTGTCTCTAGTCTTCCCCTTCACTTCCTTTAAAGAGCAGACTATGTATATACTACCTGGACTTTGCATTTTAGTTGCTGAAGTCTTGCTTTCTAGTCTCAGTGTCATAGATAGGACTTAGGATTGCATATCATGTTACTCACATTTTGTGTGCAACAGGGGCTTTTTATGTTGGTCAAGAAACATGTTATGCATAACCTAAAAGTTAATTTATTTAATGCTGCAGATTGTGAAGCTGTTGCTTCGACATGGTGGAAATCCATTTCAAGCCAATAAGCACGGGGAGAGACCTGTTGACGTTGCTGAAACTGAAGAATTGGAAATGCTGTTGAAAAGGGAGGTGCCCATATCTGATGATGAGGAGAGTTGCTCAGGTAAAAGTAGCTATTTAGTTGCATAAATGCATTATTTCACCTGAGGTTAAGTGGCTTTAATCTTTTGCATAGTGTTAGCTATTAAGACTTGCTGCAGGTAACAATTGATAATGCTAAGGTTGTCTTCCACTTTTATTTTTAGAGGTAGTTTGTTAAATTTTTTAATTGAATTATCTGAAATATGTATTCTGATGTTTTGTTTTGTTTTGTTTTCTCTCTGTCTTTAATAAGCTATTCCCACTTTGCATATCAACTCTATATCAGAGTGGTGGTTTTACCAGAGAAAGATATAGAGGAAAAATATCGTATTTGTTACGATACAGGGTGTTTGCTGAGATATTTTCATGGTGAAAAATAACCCCAAAGTCACTTATTTTCCACCTTCAGTAGATGAATCAGGAGTCAGTGTTTCACATGGGTGTAACTTAGTTACTCAGTGTAGAAAAGTCCCTGCCAGTGGGGGAACCACTGGTATCTGCAGGTGACCAGGTAGGTGACTTGCTGAAGTGGAGGCAGTAATTCTTGGCCCCTCCTGTATTTCTGCAGATTAAGGAATATGTAACACCTCTTGGAGCACAGAAAGAACTGTTGTCTCAGAAGCAAAAGATTCTTGACCATGAGTAACTTACTTGAGTGCCAGACAGGAACTTTTCATTTGGCTTTCACAGAATCTTCAATAATTCAGAATCTTTTAGGTAAAAGAAATGAGGTGGATTGAAAACTGGCTGAATGTCTAGGCCAGAAGGGTGGTGATTAGTGGCACAAAGTTTATTTGGAGGCCAGTAACTGCCTGTGTACCTTGGATCAATACTGGGTCCACTCCTGTTTAACACCTTCATTAATGTTTGAGGTAGAGTGTTCCATCAGGAAGTTTCCTAATGACACAGAGTAGGGAGTTGTAAAGAGGGAGTGAGTGGTGCACCAGAGAGTTGTGCTGCCATCCAGAGGAACCTCATCATGTTGGAGAAATGGGCTCCTGGGAATCTCATGTAGTTCAACAAGGGGAAGTACAGAGTCCTGCAGCTGGAGAGGAACAATTGTCCAAACAGCAGTGCAGACTGGGATCTGACCAGCTGGGAAAGCAGCTTTGCAGAAATGGCCCTGGGTCATGGTGAACAACACCAGCTTGACCATGAGCCAGCAATGTGCCCTTGCTGCAGAGAAGGCCAGAGGTATCCTGGGCTGCATTAGGAATGTTGCCAGCAGGTAGAGGGAGGTGATCCTTCCCCTCTGCTCAGCACTGGTGAGGCCACAGCTGGAGTGCTGGTTCCAGTTCTGGGCTCCCCAGTACAAGAGAGACACTGACATAATGGAGAGGGTCCAGGGAAAGGCCAGGAAGTTGATGAAGAGCCTGGAAGAGCAAAGGCTCAAGGGGATCTTGTTGATGTGTACAAGTACCTGAGGGGAGGGTGCAAAGAGGATGGAGCTGGGCTCTTTTCAGTAGTGCCCAGTGACAGGACCAGAGGCAATGGGCACACTGTAGGACACAGGAAGTTCCCTCTGAACAACAGGAAACACTTTTTTACTTTGAGGGTGACCAAGCAGTGGCACAGGTAGTCCAGGGAGACTGTAGAGTCTCTGTCCTTGGAGATACTCAAAGTCCTTCTGGGCATGGTCCTGGGGTAGCTGGCTCTGGGTGTCCCTGCTTGAGCAGGGTGGGGTGAACAAGATGATCTCCAGAGGTCCCTTCCAACCTCAGCCACTCTGTGATCTGTGAAAAGCACATAAAGAAGAGCATCATGTCACATGATTGTAAAAGTTGGTTTCTCTTTCCCAGACAAATAAATAAAACCCAGCTCCCTAGGAATGTTTTCTATTCAAAGTTTCACTATGCTTGAAGAAAAAAAAAGTCATATTGCCCTACGTTCTGATGTAGTGTTAACATTTTTGGCACTAGAGTAACCTGAAATACAGTGCAGGGCCTTGTTCTAAGGGACAGTTGTGGCATCACTTTACAGAATCAACTTCAGCTTAGTGAAATCATTAATCTTAAGACAATTATTTTTACATATGTGTAATAGAAACTTGTTACTATTTAGCAATTGGTTCCTCAACAGTCTGTCTGTGCAGGGTGTTGTCCTCTGGAAAGAGGTTATACAGGAATTATGCACAATAGATGAGGTTTCCAAAATTTGAAGTGCATTACTTTTATTAGATATAAATGCTAATTAGTATTTTTACCTGCGTAAGTGAGAGCTGTAAAGGGAGGGGAGAACTTTTGATTTCATGACCTTTTGTTTTCTCTTAAAAAGCTTAATTCTAGTGAAAAGGTTTGTTGTGTGTTTAAGGTAGGTTTTATTTTCTTTTCATTTGTAATGAGGTGACTGCTGAGCTGAACTCTTTTGTCCTGAAGTGTGACAAGTGTCTCATCAGTATTCAATTAATTTTTGGTTTCCTTATTCTAGATTCTGAAGAAGCTCCATCTGTAAATCCTTCCAGTGTAGATGGGAATGTTGATTCAGAAGCAGAAAAGGACTCTGTAGCCAACAACAGCAAACAGATGGTCCCTAGTAAGGCACCACTTCCATCTGCTCTAGATGAGTATGAGTTTAAAGATGATGATGAAGATGAAATGAAAAAAATGATTGATGACAAGCATATTCTTAGAAAAGACCCAAGGAAAGAAGATGAGACTGAAGTTGAAAAGACCAGCTTATTTGTGAAACAAGAAAAAGTTGTCTTTTCAAAATCATTCAAAAACAAAAAACAGAAACCATCTAGAGTTCTGTATTCAAGTTCTGAAAGTTCAGATGAAGAAATACTTCAGGACAAGAAGATAATCTCTCCTTGCTCTGTTTCAGAGACATCAAATTCTGATGTCAGAGTGAAGAAAGAATATATGGTTACAAATGAACACAAGCAAAAGGGCAAAGTTAAAAGGAAAGTAAAAAATCAGAGCAAAAATAAAGAGAATCAAGAAGTAAAGCAAGAAAAAGAAAATGCTAGAGTAACAAATATAGCTACTTCTGGGTTAGATTCTTTAGATAAAGCTAGAGAGGAAGAAACCTTTAAGAAGTCTTTCACCTCAAAAGAAGATTCTTCTTTGCATCTATTTCATATCACTGCTGGAAAATCTCCGAAGCATCCTTGTGGGTTAAGTGAAAAGCAGTCAACACCATTAAAGCAAGAAAACACCAAAACTTGCTTATCACCAGGAGGTTCTGAAATAACATTGCAGTCCGAATTAGTTCGGTATGATCACAGCACTGAGTCTGATTATCTAGTTGAAAGTTCTAGTGGCAAATCTTGCAAGCACAAAGAAAAAAGCAAGCATCATCAAAAGGATTTTCACTTGGAATTTGGTGAAAAATCTAGTCCTAAAATTAAAGAGGAAGATAATAGCTCAACATTTGAGAATTCAGATTATACTTTGAGAAAAATTGACAAGGAAGGTAAAACACTTAAAAAGCATAAATTAAAGCACAAAGAAAGAGAAAAGGAAAAGCACAAAAAGGAACAGGATGGGGAGAGGGAGAAACACAAACATAAAGATAATGTTAAAGAGGTTCAAAGAAGTATTGAGTTTGACAGAGAATTTTGGAAAGAGAACTTTTTCAAAAGTGATGAAAATGATGATACATTGTTAAATACAGAACATGAATCTCTTTCTTCAGATAGAAAATCAAAGCTAGAAAAAGCTGTGGCAAAAGAAGATAAGTTAGTTAAGGAGAGACAGTTCCAGAAAGAGAGAAGTACTAAAGATGAGAGAGAAAAAGAGAAGAACAAAAAGGAAAATGAGAAGTTTCTCAAGGATGAAAAAACAAAAGATACAAAAGAAGAAAAAGAAGTTATGCTTGCAGATAAAGAAATCGAATTGTTCTGCTTTGGTGCTAAAGATGAAACAGCCAGTGTGCATTTAATAGAAAGAGAAACAGATACTGAAAAGCAGGAAAAGAATTTAAAGGAAAATAAAGACAAGACAGAAAAGCGATTCTCAGCCAAAGAAAAAGATGTTGAAAAGATAGAAAGAAAACATGGAGAAAAAGAGAAAAAGTTAAAGCATGAATACAAAATGGAGAAAGAAAAAGCAGAAGTAAATGAAAATACAGAGAAAGTAAAGGAGAAGTCCAGTTTTCAGCAAGCAGAAAGGTGCCATAAGGAAAATGATAAAGTAAAAAGCATGGGTACTCTTAAAAAAGTTGATGACAAGGAAAGAAATAAAGAAAAAACTGATAAGAAGCATGATAAAGAAAAGGCTGATAAAGACAGACATTGGGCTGAAAGCAAAGAAAAACACTGTACTGAAAGAAAAGTCAAACAGTCTGAAAAGGAATCTGAATATACTAAATCAGAAAAAAATAGAACTAAAGAAAAGGAATTTGAAAAAAAAGACAAATCCAAAGACAAGGAGACCTCATCACTGGCAAACTCAAAACACATGCAAGAGGAAAGGAGATGCAGTATTACAGAAAGTAATAAAACAGCTCATGACAAACTGTCATCTTTGAAAGAAAAACCAAAAGATGATTTGTTGAAAACTCCAGATGGTAGAGAGAAAGATAAAAAAGATAAAGATATAGACCGATACAAAGAGAGAGACAAGCATAAAGATAAACTGCACCAAAGTAGTTTGCTTAAACTAAAACTTGAACATGAGAAACTTAAGCCTAAACCAGCTCCTGCACCAAAGGATGCTCGGCCTAAAGAAAAAAGACTAGTCAACGATGATTTGATGCAAACTAGTTTCGAAAGAATGCTTAGCCTTAAAGATCTGGAAATAGAGCAGTGGCATAGAAAGCATAAAGAAAAAATAAAACAGAAAGAGAAGGAACGTTTGAGAAACCGCACTTGTTCAGAACATAACAAAATGAAGGAAAAACCCAAACACTCGTTAGCTGAAGTAAAAGGCAAAGAACTGATCCGTTCAAAAAGTTCAGAGTTGCCAGATGTTTGTGTGAAGGAAAAACAGCAGAAAGATGCTACAAGTAATAGATCACAGTCAGTAGATACAAGAAGTGTCAGTGTTGCAAAGCCTTCATTGGCCTTAGATAACTTAAGTAGATCCCCAAAATCAGAAAGTGAAAAGATGGGGCTGAGCTCCCGGTCAATGTCCTTGGTTTCTGTTGCAAGCTCTGAGGATTCTTGCCATACCACAGTAACTACTCCAAGGCCTGTAATCGAATATGATTCGGACTTTATGCCAGAAGGTTCTGATTCCCAAATGTCTTTTTCACAGTCACCATTTTTGGCAAGTGCCAAATCACCAGCCCTTGTTGAAAAAGAGGCCGATGGTCTTGCTGAGTTGCCAGATCGCATTAAGCCACCTTTCACAAACAGGCTCCCACAAATGTATGTTAGATCAGCATCTGTTGAAGATGTTAAGTTGGTTTTAAATGAGTGTAGGCCTGTTATAGAGGTTCGAAGATGCAGCATGCCTGCTGCAGTTTCTGAACACAGCAAACAGCCTCGAATATCAGAAGAAAACAACCAGAACTCTGTGCCGTCAGTTCAGACTTACAGTAGCACTTCTCCTAAACCAGAACTACTGTGTAGTGCACTCGAAAGAGATTTTCAAAGCAGTGTGACTGTTCTGCAGTCAAACTTCACATCATCTCCAAATGGAGCTGTTAGCAACAAGCAGGCAACAACAGGGCCAAGTACCATTAAAGATATTGCTCAGATGAGCCCTTCAGAAGACTCTAATGTGCATTTAGAGCCATGTAGTCAAAGTGGTGTGACTCAGCAAACCAAACCATGGGATGTGCCTTCTGACAGACTTAGCTCATTAAACAGTGAGTTTAACAGCTCAGGTTGTGGTGTATCAGAGCAAGATACTAAAAGTATTACAGCAGTGCATAATTCTGAGAGCAGGACGTTAAAAGAGCAACAAGTATCTGAATTTTTGCCTCAGCATGCTGAAGTTAAGGGAAGTTCCAGTTCTCAAGAATCAGCATCATTTTTGCCTTCACAGTCACCTTGTTCTTTACCTATCCAGCCACTTCCAGTTGTGTCAAAACACGTTTCTTTACCAGGCATTAGCAGTCAAGATTCATCATTTGTACTGCAGCAAAATCTAGTTCAGACTACAACTTTTGCTTTGGATACAGACGCTACTAGTACCAGAGAGCTGGAAAATGCTTTCTTCCCTTCAAACATTAAGAAGATTGATGCACCCATTGTTGTATATTCTGAGAGCTCTGCAAAGGATGTTTCACAGAGCTATGAAAGGGTGAGTGATTTACCAATGGTACCATTAGAGAAAGATACTCCTGAAAGTGATAGCAGTTCACAGTTAAATGTGAATTCGTGCACATTCAGTAAAGTTGTTTGTAAGAATGTGCTGGGTGAAGTGGATGGTAGCACAGCAGAGACTTCAGATACTAGAAATGAAAAAGACCAACAAGAAAAGTTGGTCTCTGTGCATGTTGTTGATAGTAAAGCCGATGCTGATACCTGTGAACTAAGTTCAGGAATATCAAAAGGAATTACAAATGAATTGGTCAATAAAAGCCCCTGCACAGCAGACAGAGAAAATGTGTTGGAAGATGATCCACCACAGTGCTCCTCTCTATCCAACTTGGAAAATAGTTCACAACAGATTACACAGGAAGAGGTGCATAAATACAGCCAAATAGTTAAAGCAGAAGAAGAAGTTGCTGAGGATCAGAAGATGGAACAGCAAGAAGTACCTCAAAGAATCACGAGGAACAGAGCAAATTTGCTTGCTAACCAGGGCAAGCAGAATCCTCTTGGCTGCACACAAACATCAGAAAAAGAGTCTGAATCATTAGCATCTATGAAAGCAAGAATTAGATTAACTGAAGATGATGATGCTCAGGTACATCATCCACGTAAAAGGAAGGTGTCACGTGTGCCTCAGCCTGTGCAAGCGAACCCTTCTTTGCTGCAGGCCAAGGAGAAGACCCAGCAGTCACTGGCAGCTATTGTTGATTCTTTGAAGCTTGAAGAGATTCAGCCATACAGTTCTGACAGAGCAAACCCCTACTTTGAATACTTGCACATAAGGAAGAAGATAGAAGAGAAGCGTAAATTGCTGTGCAGTGTTATTCCTCAGGCACCTCAGTATTACGATGAGTATGTGACTTTCAATGGCTCCTACCTGTTGGATGGCAATCCCTTGAGCAAGATATGCATCCCAACTGTAAGTAACATGGTCTTTCAATGTACAGTACAGTGAAAGGCATGTTTTGGTTTTATTTTTATAACTTCCTTATTCTTCCTAACTTGCTTCTGAATATTCTGCTGAAAACAGAAAGTTGACGTGTCAAATTATTATTGATTAATATCACCATATTTAAAAGCCCCATTCGCTGGAAATACACACAGTGGTTTCACAGTCACTGTAAGACAAACCATGTATGATACCTGTCAAGGGCACACAGACAAATACTGTATTTCAAAGTATGTAAAGCCTATTCTTTCAGAAGTGAAGTCAATTAGTGAGAGCTTCTCTGAATTTCTGCTGTCAATAATTTTGTTAAAACTAGTTAGTCAAAGCTGTTTCATTTGGAGGCGGGTGGATGTGCAGTGCTTCAAAATACTAAGTCCATCACCAAACGTTTTAAGTAGGAGAGTGCCTGCCAGCTATCTCAAAATGAGCAGGTGCTATCTGCTGTGTCCTGGCTTTTATAATCCATCTAAAGTGTTCATTGTTTTATTAAATAATGTCAAGGTGTTTTTTTCCTTTTTACTGAAGAACATCTGTAGTTCAGAGACACTTGTTTAGTTCTAAGCTCTCAATTTCTGAATGGACAAGTTATTATGTCAGCTTGTCTAAGATAACTCACCCTTACTTGACTGTAAAAAAGCCTTAGCTTTTTTACAGTAGAGTTGAAGATTTTTTGATGAAGCAATGAATAGAAATTTAATGTGTAAATTTAAAAATGTTTGCTTTAGCACACAGGTAGTCATAATTCCCTCTACAAGCTGTTTGTTCTCATTTTTTGGAATTAGTAGGCCAGTTATAGTCTGAGGAAAGATGTGGGTAAGATGACCCTTTTACTTGGTCTGTAAGTGAACCAGGGACAAGTTTTGCCACAATGTACCAGGCTGTCAGCCTTCCCAAATCTACAAATCTTTCTCAGTAGCTGTTGCAGCTTCTGTAACATCTTTATCACTGCAGGCATAATGTGTTTGTTTGTTTGTTTGTTTGTTTGTTGTGTAGCTGCTGCTAGTCAAGTACATACTGTTTCCAAGCTACAGCTTACTGCTTTGGCATCACACTTCAGTGCTTAATTTGGGATAAGTGGAAAGTAGAGAAGCATGGCATATATTTTTCCCCAGTCCATCTCCTACCTGAGCAATAGAATTCAGTTCCCTATCATAAATGGCAATGTGTGTAGACACCATAAGGAAGGCAGAGTTACTGACTTGATGTTAAAGCACTGCCTTATAATTCCTTCTAGTCTCTATTGCTGTGTATAATAGGGACTCTGCTGTTAATGAAAATAAATTTAGGTATTGGAGGGCAAAATCTCCGGTAAGAGGTTCAGAAAATATCAGAGATGGATGTGTGCTTCCTATTCTCAATGGCTTTTAATTAACTGTTGAAAAGAAAACCCTCTTTTAAGAAAGTTGATTAAAAAAAAATATGTAATTGAAGGGTTACAGTTACTGATTTTTGTCTCATTTAGATTTCTGGTTTGATTCCCTACACATACATATTCTGATGGTAATGATATTTTAAACAGTTAATTGTTTTGTATGTACTTTGATGGTCCTGTCAGTATTCTAGAGAGAACAGGTGGAACTTTTTATTCCAAGCTGCTAGAAGCTAAAAAGAAGAAGATAAATTCTGAGAAGCCAAAATAAATTTTTATGAATTGGTGGTTATTTTCATTAGAATTAAGGTGTAAGAAAAAGCATGAGTTTTGTTCTAGATAAGAAGATACTCTTAAGCAATTCCATTTTGTTTGTCTGAAGAATCTCCAGTTCGACTAAGTGCTTTATTTAATTACTGTCATTTGTGTGAATGTACAATTTTGATTAAAGTTTTCATGTTTCCTTTCAGAAAAAAAAGATATTGTTAAAAAAATTAATAGTAGTTCAGATTTAACTTATCAGCAGAGTTTGCTTGTGTACACAGTTTAATAATTTTATTTTGTCACCACTGAAAATCACAATCATAATAATTCCTGTTACAAATACCATAGAAAGGAGTATTGCTAAGCCAAGGATCATTTCATTCTCAGAAATAAGTGTTTGTTTAGTGTACACATTGTCCAACAAAGTGAAAATAAAGCCTGTGCCTAGTCTCTCTGAAATGGTGAAATATTAATAACGTGTTGTTACACCTATAATGTGCAATTTAATAAGCAACTGTAAAATTACCTTTTTGTTGAGTTTGTTTTACCGTTTTTCCTTTGATTCTCTAATGATTCTCTGTTAACCCAATTTATGCCTCATCAATATACATAGAAAGTAGATAGTCTTTCTTTTAATTATTCCTGTGTTACAGATATCCCTTTGTATAGGTCTACACGAAGACCATAAGATTTAGCTCTGAGACTCTGAATGGTTGGTGTAACATACTGTTCTCTGCATTGGAATTTTAATGATTCACTGTAGTTTATCTGATGAACTTCAGACATGCTGTAGGTGGGAACCAGGAGATAGCGTGCTAAAACTTTATTTCCACAGCCTTGTTTATCTATTGTAATTTATAGCCCAGATCACCTAAGGCTGTGAGGGTGTTCACATATGAATTGTGGCTTCCCTCTCACCAGTGCAAATACAAAACATAAGGTAGGAGACATCAGGTCAGTTCAAAATAGAAGGAAACAAATCTAAATCTTCTAACAGAGTAAATTTAAATTGTACTTGGCTCTGCTGCCTTTCAGATTGTTCGTTCCACCTGTATGTTCTACAGGATTCAATCATCTTTATCTGTATTGTCTCCTGAGAGGAGGTACCAGGATGATTTCACTGCCAGACTCCACTGGGTATCTAGCAGATGTGTTTCTAGTAAAAGGGATTCTGCCCAGTCTCCCTGGTATTGGTGTAGAAACTCAAGTGGTAAAATCTGATTGTAGGGGTATTACCAGAAACTTGTTTTCAAAATGCGTGAAATGGAGCATTAGAGCAGGCCAGTGGTTTGGATGATGTAGAAGAGTGGAGGTCTGTAGCAGGCACAAATGGGGATTGAAGGTTTATAGAGTGAAGAGTTGTTGCTCTTGTTGCAGGTGTTTTGAAGGATGCAAGGCCTGCAGGAGAGCTGCTGATTGATTTTGATGTGTTGGAGATGAGGAGGGCATGTCTTGAACCTGAGCTCTTGCCAATCAAACCTGTTCTAGTGGCTGGCTCCAAGTGAGGTGGAGCAGAGGCACAAGGCCGAGTTCTCTCTGGGTTTTCTGAGTCATTTCTCAGACTGGGATCAGAGAACTCTCTGAAGCAAGCAGGGCCCCTTTGTTTCCCTCTCTTCTGTATGGAGCGTGGGCCCTTAAGAAACTAGTTTGATATTTGGTTATACAAAAAACAGAGGGCACCTTTTTTTTGTGGTGTTCAGTTTCATGCTCTGTTCTTGCAAGTGCAACTTCTGTGTTTGTATTTTCCCTACACAGTTTTTGTGTTCTCTTTAGTAACAATCTCTTTGACTAGAAGGTCTGAGAGGCTCCTCTGGCTGTTCCTGCCACAAAACTTCTAAGTTAGACTTTCTGGTCTCAAAGAAACACATTTCCCTTGTCTGAATCCAGTGCTGGTTCACAGTCTGGGATTTCCAGCAGGTGGTGTGCGACTACCCAAATCCTGTGTTCAGACTCTTAAGCATCTGAAGCTCACTCTTCCCAAGTTTCCAAGAAGAGAGGAAAAAAATGATCATTCTATAAACAACTGTAACCAAACCTAGCCCTGTATTTAGCTGTACATTTTGGCAGGCCGTGCTGGGCTGGATGGGAATGAAGAGTTTATGGATGTATCCAGTGGCAGTAGGGATGGCTTGGGTCACTGAGACCTGTCGGTGTCACACGAGTCTGAGCATAGTCTGTGTTCAGGGCTGAACATAATCTGCTGAAACAGAGTCCTACACATTTAAATAAAAGTCCACACAAGTCTGCTGTCTAGATGATCAATTCCTTATTTGAAATGTAGTGACAGGACAAGGGTGAATGGCTTCAAACTGAGAGAGGGCAGGTTTAGATCAGTTATTAGGAGAAAATTCTTTACTAAGAGGGTGGTGAGGCATGGGAACAGGTTGCCAAGAGAAGCTGTGGATGCCCCATCCCTGGAAGTGTTCAATGCCAGGCTGGATGGGGCCCTGAGTAACCTGGTCTAGTGAGTGGCATCCCTGCACATGGCAGGGGACTTGGAACTAGATGATCCCTAAGGTCTCTTCCTGCCCAGGCCGTTCTGTGAAATTGTTCAGCTTATATGAATGCTTGCCAACTTTAAAATTTTTATTTCTGGAAAATTTAGGTGCATAAACTCAAAGATTATTTATAGACAGCTTCTCTATCTTGCTTCTTACTCTGGGTGCTTCTCTGTCAGCAAAAGAACGGAGATTTTTGGAGATGTTTTGAGTTTATTAAAATTAAAGCTTGATATTATTTACAAGCATCGTGTCTTATTTTACTGAAAGACTCTGACAGCACTGTTGTACTGTACCATGAATGCAAAGTTTTCAGGAAAAACTAGACTATAGGGGCTATATTTGTTTTTAATACTGATGTTTTGCACAAAATGGCATATGTCATAAACATTACTGGTTTGAGAGCCAAACTGTTTTCACTAAGAAAAGTGGAGTGTATCCTGTTTCTAGTTTGAAATGTGAAGGAGTTGAATGTCATTTTTTACCATATATAATAATTTAAGGAATGAACTGCAATTAGTTATTCATTATGTTCTTTAATTCCAGAGACATTGGCTAACTTCCCGTTGGGGAAAAAATTGTTCTGAAATCATTTTCCAATATAATAATAATTCAAGCATATCTGGTAGATAAATCACTTTGTTACTGGAATATATAGGTGCAAGATTGATACTAATAATCTGGTTTAATCTACAGTGTGTCTGTATTGCTGTAATGGATTTATTTCTTCTTGACAGTTGAAGGATCTATTTTATTGAAAAGAATTGTTTGTATTAGGTACAGGGTAGGGTATACTAACTGCAGGTGTGTATTTGAGCTGTGATTTTTGAGTATCAATGGTAGTAGGTAGTGTTTCATGTCGTTGGAACGGGTCTTTCCAAAGCAGTATCAATGCTCTTAGATCTGTCAATTGCTAAAACCCATGCTGAGTTGTCAGACAGAACTGGCATAAAGAAAAGTAAACTTTGGGTGGAGCCTTAAAACTCCCAAAATGTTTATTAGTTACTTCTCAAAAGCATCTGATTTCTGCAGTTGCCAGGAGGGCTCCAGGTGCCTTGTCAGTGTTTGTCATACAGCTTAGACCAGGCAATAATTCTGATTGTTTACTATAATTGACTAAAGATGCAAAATGCTTATAGTATAGCAAATCAGTAACAGCACTGATAAGTCACTCTAATCTATTTGATTTTTTAAAATTATTTTCTTTTAAGGAATAAGTTTTTTTAAAAACTTACTTGAATAACTGTCAGGAAGAAACACTTTTTGAAGCCACTGTCTGGGGCTCTAGTCTAGTTTTTGTGCTTGCCTGTGTTCTGCATGATTGCAAGATTAGGAGTATGGTTGGTTATCTTTTGTGCAGTATCAAATGCTGTTGCTTCTGTATAAATATATCAAGTGGTTTGGCGGTTTTTTTAGCAATACTTTTTTTTGCTTTGCTCTTGCATTTTGCTAGGCAGTTTTTATCTTCTCAAAATGAACAGCTGTGCTTTAAAGACTTTAAAACTGAAAGCAAGTTGTATTCTTACTATATTCTACAGCATAGCCTTTTAAAAAGAACAGCCATGGAATGCTGATAATGACTGGTTAAAAGCACTAAACAGCTTGAAATGCCATTTTCGCCTGGGTTTATTAATTTTATGGTATGGAATCCTTAAAACCTTTTATTGCAAACACATTGAATTCACGTAGTTAATGGAAAGTAAAAAATCTCACCCTTTTCTTAAAAAATGCCTCGCTTATTGTTTCTTGGGTTGTTTTTAATAGATCACATAAGCAATGCTAAACATGTTAAATACATATTCACTATACTATCTATAAAACTTTTTCCACAGATTACACCACCTCCCTCACTGTCAGACCCGCTTAAGGAACTATTTAAACAACAGGAGGTTGTAAGGATGAAACTACGTTTACAGCACAGTATTGAAAGGGTGAGACTAATTTATTTTTTTATTTCCCAGATTTAAGCTTTAGGATGTTTTTCTTTTTCAATGAACAGATTACATTTTTTTTAATCCAACAGTGTTTAGAAGTACTTCTAATCTTCTTTCTATCCAAATTAATGAATTGGAGAAACTTGTAACAAGGGAAAAAGTTGTTTGGACAGTTGTTAGCAAAATGCTGAAGCTCTTAACATAGCAGCTTTTTCCTGTTAATTGAATTGTTTCCCGGATTTATCCTAGAGGCAGTGGGAAGGAAGCTTCCCTCTGTAGTTTGGAAAGGTAATGATTGTTGTAGACATCAGAACCAGACTGACTGAGTTAAAAGCATTGAAGACATGGTAAATTCTGTATAGAGGGAAGACCCGCGTGGCTCTAAGATTAAAACATGTTTTGCAATATTCAGCTCAGAAACTGCCTAAAATTACATTAGAACTACATCTGTAGGCATCATTGAGTTTCAGCACAGAAATAGAGAAAATATTCCTGGTTTAGGAGTATTCTTTATTTTTAAGTTGCCCTTTTTCCTTGGTAGCCTAACTTTAGATGCCAGTATTGTGAGCCAGATTGCTTGTGGGCACAGGCAGGACCCCTTTCTGACAGGGATGTGTCTTGTGGATTTCCATGTAGTTATGCAAGGAGCTGCCTCATCAAACCCAGTGTGATGCTTTTGCAATTGACAGTTTCAGTGTGACTTAACATACCCAGCTGAGGGAGGGGTTTTACTTGAATTTAGTATTTCAGTGTGTAAAGCTAGGTATAAAATAAGAAGCACAAAGATTGCAAACATGGTTTAAGTTCTGACTGAAAATAAATCAGTTGCAGCTAAAAATATCGTGGCCAGCAGGGTGAGGGAGGTGATTCTGCCCCTCTACTCCACTCTGGTGAGACCCCACCTGCAGTGCTGCATCCAGCTCTGGGGTCCCCAGCAGAGGAGGGGCGTGGACTTGTTGGAATGAGTCCACAGGAGGGCCACAAACATGATCAGAGGGCTGGACCACCTCTCCTGTAGAGACAGGCTGAGAGAGCTGGGTCTGTTCAGCCTGGAGAAGAGAGGTCTCCAGGGAGACCTCATTGGGGCATTTCCTTATTTAAAGGGGCTTATATAAAAGAGGGAAAGTGACTTTTAACACAGGCACATAGTGTTAGGACAAGGGGAGGTACATTTGTAAACCAAAGGAGGAGAGATTTAGATTAGATATTAGGAAGAAATTCTTCACTGTGAGGGTGATGAGGCACTGGAACAGGTTGCCCAGGGAAGCTGTGGATGCCACATCCCTGGCAGTGTTTAAGGCCCCGCTGTGTGGGGCCCTGAGTAGCCTGGTCTAGTTGGTGGTGTTCTTGCCCACAGCACAGGGATTGGAACAAGATGGTCTTTTTAAGGTCCATTCCAATCCAGAGTCTATGATTCTAACCAAAGGAAAGGTGCTCCTTTTCCTGTTTTCTGAAAAACAGGAAATACAATATATGTTTTAATCCGCCTTCTTTGATAAAAATTAGAGCCATTATATTGCAGAGCAGTAAACACATACACACATTCTTCTATGTCTTAAAAAATTATGCATATTTATAGTTACTTTGGTCATGTAGGCTTTTTTTCTCATTTTCAAATGAAATCCACTTTATACAAATGTAAGTCAAGCTTTGTCAAGTGAGTTGTATTTTTCTTGTCTCAGTTTAGGAAAG
Organism: Aphelocoma coerulescens; assembly: GCF_041296385.1. Classification (NCBI taxonomy): domain Eukaryota; kingdom Metazoa; phylum Chordata; class Aves; order Passeriformes; family Corvidae; genus Aphelocoma; species Aphelocoma coerulescens. Next base: position 114,969,020 of record NC_091015.1, on the reverse strand, counting down.
AATATCTATGCAGCTGTGAATTTAGGGATTTCCTGCATGTTGTTTTAAAAAAATTATCCTGCAAATGATCTTTCTGCTGCATTTTGCTTGGCCATTGTGCCTAGAGTAAAAGTCTTCATACAGTCAACACTCACAAACCTATATCCCAACCCTGTGCTCCTCCTGCATTTCATCTTTCACCACCCTCATTAACTAGAACTTGCCTCAGTAAGTGGAAACATTCAGCCATCAGTGGAGGCTGGGGCTAAGCAGAAGGTGTTTTCAGTTCTGATATCCATGGGACACTCTTTGCATCATTGAATTGAAATTTTGAATTTGATTAGAAGAGCAACCCTTCCTACATTCAGCATCCCATTTCTCACACTGTTCAAAAGTGTAAGCCCTAGAAAGAAATTTTTAAATTTGTGGGCATTTTTATGAATGCTTAACTTACTAAATGTTTATTTATATGTTGATATCTTAATTAGGAAAAGCTTATTGTCTCTAATGAGCAAGAGGTTCTACGTGTTCACTACCGAGCAGCGAGGACCTTGGCAAATCAAACTCTGCCCTTCAGTGCCTGCACTGTGCTGCTGGATGCTGAGGTGTACAACGTGCCTCTGGATGCTCAGGTAAAGATTTGTCCTTCACAGCTTCAGACAAAAAGGTCTGGCTAGCCTGACTCAAGCATTCAGAGAGAAATCTGTTCCCATAGCAAAATTGTCATTGATTTGCCTGGAATGAAGATTTTGCTCCCTATAGGTTGTTACTTATATTGGGGCTCAAATGGGTGTACAGTAATAGGAAGATATATGGTTTTTCTGTTTTGTATTGTGTCTGGTTTTTTTTCGCTTCCAGGAATTATGAGATGGATAAAATAAGAACATTCCTCTGCTGATTTTGTTATAAAAACAGGTTTCAGTCATAAACAGAACGTGGTTTTGAAGTTTACAAATATAGCTTAAACATGAACAAAGAAATTACCAGCATTGAAGATCATTTCTATCAGTAATCCAGATAATTGGAATGCAGGGAAGTGATGAAATTGGTTTATGAAATTTGGAAATGTTTTGTGGACATATCCACATTATACTTTCCTTCTCTGTATAAGGCAGTCACTAGAGCTGTTCCATAAAAAACAGATGACCAACAGTGAAATGTTGACTGCTACCAGAAGAAATAACTTTTTTCAAAATGACTTCAGGCTCATGACTTCATGATTTTCTTGTGCCACGTTATTTACATGTTCAATGTGGGTATTTAGTCCTGATTAAAACATAAAATAAGCAATGTGCTTCACAATCTGTGTATGTTGTGTGGACTATCCCTCAAAAGGTGGCTGCAGCTGTACCTCTAAAAGAAAATAATCTCATGGTGTCAGTATTTTGTGGACATTTTTTCCAACTAACAAACATGGAACCAGCATTTTCTGCTTCAGTGACTGTGAGAAGCACATAATGAAAGGAGGAAATGTTGATGTTTTGGGTGTAATAAGTGCAGATGCATTGGATGTTGGGCATTTTAAAATGAAACATGTACGTTTCTAACATGTGGGAGATTTTCCATTAGTTCTGGAGCTCCTTATAGAATTATTACAACTTCCAATGTTTCTTCAGTCAGTTACTGCATTTTTCCCAGTCTTTAAAAAACTAGAGCTATGCCCAATGAGGTGATGGAGCAGATGATAGTTTAGGGAGACTGTATTGTTGTCTCATTTTAAGCTTCATACAGATAAATTTTTAAACCATTGTTTCCTTAGTAAATCTAACTGATGGAGCAAAACCAAGACTTTTCTCTTCCAAAGTCCTTTGTTTTATTTCTGCCCCAATTTATAGGCCTTGAGATTTTTAGAAATAAGAAATACATGAGTTGTGCATTTAACTGCATTTTTGTAGTTAACGTTTTACAGTTCATTTTAAGTGAGCTGATTCTGTGTTTGAATTTTGTGAAACAAAAGGAATCTTTGTTGGGGGAGAAGTCGAGGTGTTGGGTGTGCCCCCCAAGTATTGCCTTTTTTTTTGACTATCTATATAATAACAAGAGCAGTAATAAAATGCCTCTCCTTCCCCCTCACTACTTCAACAGCTTTGTGTTTCAGTCTGTGGTAATTTTTCTTAGGAAACTACATTACATATAATGCTGAGCAAATTATTAAATAAATTTTTAATGCAATTGAAATCAGTGTTTTATACTACCAGCTTGATGGTTTGATTTAAATTTGTTTAATGGGAAGAATGTAGATGCATTAGAAAATACTGTCTTGTAATGCATTCTGCCATTAGCAAATACTGATTTTGTTCTCTAGAAAGGCCAATCTTTGCACATTTGATTGGGCTTCTTTTTGTTCCTGCTGCTACAGTGTACAAATTCCTGCAGTGTCTTCTCCCTAAGAGAGTTAACAGCAGCTTGTTGTATTTAGTGGTTATTATTTGAATGTTATATTGGCATAGTCTGGCTTTAGGACTATGTATAGAGTATATCTAGTTTGTCACAGTGGGCAGATGTGACATTCCAAATTCTTACAGAATAGTTGGAATTTAAGAAAAAAAACCTATTTCATTAAGCAGGACGTAAGACAGGTCTCTGCTCACTTTTTTTCCCTTTGGGGATTGTGATGGTAAAAAGAGGTTTTTTTATTGCGTTCAATACTTGTGTAGTTGGCTAAATCAGGCTGCTTAAGTTTTCCTTTATTAATGTTTTTGCTTTTCCCTGAGGGATATTGATTTAATTTGTTACTGAATTTTAAAGATTAAAAAGAGAGACAGTAATTTTGTGGAAGGATCTGCCTTTTATTAGTTAAGACTTTAAGGTATAAATCTTTAAGCCTCCCACTCTTAAATTTCAGAACCAGAGCACAGTAAATAGCTTGAGGAAATCTGAAAATACCCATTTTTAGTGAGCAGCTGGCTTGCAGTGGAAGTGTTGGTCAACATTTCTACTTTTATATACCTTTGTACTTTGAATCTGTTTCTCTGTCAGAAGTAGTGTTTGTGGGATTGTTTATGTCCCACAGAGGAGGTTTTGTGTTTTAAAGGATGTTTAAGATGGAATCATCAATTTGGAATAAATTTTTGGTTTTTGCAGAGTGATGACAGCAAAACATCAGTGAGGGATCGATTTAATGCAAGGCAGTTCATGTCATGGCTACAGGACGTTGATGATAAGTTTGACAAATTAAAGGTACATTCCTTTGTCTTTCCGCTTTAAAAAAAACCCAAAACAAATCTAATGAAGATGAGATTAATAAATAGTAGATTTGTGTGCAGTATCATGGGCTGTTGTGGAGGTAACAGAAAGGAAGGTCTATCAGTATTAAAAAAACCGAACTTTGTTGCCATGTAGTGTAATGGCATAGTCTGCATGTTTCTAAATATATGCTGGGGGAATTATTTACTATCACCAGAGAGGCTGTTGGACATATTTCCTGTGTTCAAACTTGTTGCAATAATATTTTTTTCAAATATTTCAATAACTTTCTCAATTTCAAACCAGACGTGCCTTTTGATGAGGCAGCAGCACGAAGCAGCGGCACTGAATGCAGTGCAGAGACTGGAGTGGCAGCTTAAACTGCAAGAGCTTGATCCTGCTACGTACAAATCTATCAGCATTTATGAAATCCAGGAGTTTTATGTTCCTCTTGTTGATGTTAATGATGACTTTGAATTGACACCCATATGACAACCCGCACCGTCTGGCTCGCCCCTGCCCGTGGACAGCTAGAGACTGAGGTGCAGTGATGCACAAAGGTATTTTTCTTTTGAGACAGAGCACTTAATTCTGTGGAATACCACCTTTCTCAATAATTCAGGTGTTCCTACAGAGGAGTGTGGCACAGACTCTTGCTCAAACGCAGAAGATGGATGCGAACTTTAAGTCTGGATTCGCAGTAACTGCTGTTATCTGTATTTTAAAATTGCCTGTAGCTTTAGAGCTTATTGCTGAAAAAGATGACAAAACCTGGTGAGTTGACAGCGCTGGAAGCTGTTAATAACTAAAACATCCACCAAAAAGCAAATTATACTTAAAATCTGCTATAAAGCTTTGTATTATGAAACTCCTGTAACAGTTGAACTCCCACAGAAAAATGATGAGAGAGCCTGTGGAAGAAAATGTAAGATTTGGAGGAAAATAGTCAATTAATCTTATTATGTTTTGTAAATTACTGTACAGATTTCTTTTTGGAAAAAAGATGTAATATTGTCTTCATTTTTAAATAATTTATTTTATACATATTGTGCAAATGTAAATAGTCTTGTAATTAATGTTCAAACCTGTATAAAATAGATATTTTAACTGTAAAACTGTTTTTGTCTAACGTTTATTGGGCCAAAGTTGTCGTTTTTATTAAGTGTAGTGTGTTCCTGGTTGGCGGTTCCTTTTTGTATGGCATGCGTTTGATTTAGCTGCGTGTTTCATCACCATAACTGTAAAAGGATTGAACTGTATTGCATGCTCCACAGGACTCTGAACTCCTTCCCTTCAATAACTGGTACCTAAACTATTGTAATATTTACAAAATCATACTTCATATTAGTCTGCTGTTGTAATGCCATACCTATGACTTCCTATGCTGAAAATATTTTTGTGTAAGACAAAAAAAACCCTTTTGCTCTTATATGGTGGTCTCGTAATAGAGCCTATTTTTTCCAACAAAATGCCTTTGAATTAAAATTCTTAAATTGTATATTGTCTATTTTAATATTAATCTATGGAAGGGATATGTAAATAGTTGTAAATATAATATTTAATAAATTTTATTGGTCATGTTATTAGTTGGAATTTCTTAATATTGGAACACTTGGAACATCAAACCTTAGCATTCCTGGAATATGTAAGGAGGCTCAATGGAAAAGTTAAAAAAAATTCTCCATGTTGTGAAATTTAATGCTTTTTTTATTCTTAGTACTGTTAATGAGGAGACAGTTAATTATTTATTAGTAGGAGGTTACAGATATTCATGAAAAAGATTTGTTACCCTCCAGGCCATAAATTATTCAAGAATGCTTGGGATCTGATGTCTGTGAAATTATTTCTGAAAGAAATGGGGCTTGGGCAGGAGACCTGGTTACTCAGAGTAAGAGATATAAAATCCTTGGTTTGAGTGGATTTTTCAGGTGAGCTACCACAGGGAACTTATTCCTTGTGCTTTTGTGAATGTCCAGGGGGCATTTCCTGGGGCAGAGGCCAAATGGGCAGTGAACAAGAGACACTGTGGACAGCAGGCTCCTTCCGTCTGCACATCACTGCTAGTGCCAGTTTAGAATAAATAGTAACTCAAGCACGCTAATACCAATCAGTATGTAGTTCCTGCCCTGTAACTTTTTTTTCACTTTTGTTAGGTATCTGCAGAAGGAGAAGTTGTTAGTGCTTTTATTACAGCAATATCGTCCTGACCTCATTCAGAATTGAAACTGTTGAGGAAAAAGCGACAACGTAGCTGTAAAAATCTTAAAATGCTGCAGAAATCTGTATTATCTGCTTGAAAAGATGAGGAGATACGGATAAAGTTGCAAGGTGTTAACTAGTAAGTGGGTACAAGTTACTTCTGTCAGATACTTACTAGAGTAGTAAAAAGTAACAGCCATGGCTGGAAGCGGAGAAGTATGAGGTAGGAGTAATTAAGAGCCTAGCAAACAGAACAGAAAAGATAAACTGGGCTGCAGAAGTCTTGGCTGTGTTAGAAAAGAAGTGTGTGACAAAAATACTTGGGATGCAGGAGACAAGAAAAATATTTTGGCAGTATCTTGTAAGGATATCTGAAGACAGATGTTTCTTAGCATTAGCCTGTGTCTTTTTTGTAAGGAGAGACGGTTTTCCGGTGTCAGGGTCTGTGCAACCGAGTTTTTTCAATTGCAACTTCTTAGTAAAAGTTTTATTGCTCCACATATTTCAGTCCCACAGATAATGATCCTCTTGGCTTCTCTGATTTGAATCCAGGATTTGTTGCGGTCTTTTTTCCTTTTTTTTAAATTTTTTTTTTCTTCCCCGAGTTTATTCTGTAGTATGATGCCTCGTGTTGTTCAAGGACACCGTGCTGTGGATTTCCCCCAACAGAGCGGCGGGAGCTGGGAAGAAGGGATGAGACGCAATACGGTAGTAACTCGTTGGCGCAATGGCCCTACTTCCCTCGCCAGGGTCTATCTGCCCGAGGGCTGCTCTGAGTTTCTGGGTACCGAGCCAGGATCCTCCTGTGTTTTTCTTCTAGGGCCTAAACTTGTTACCTTGGTCCCTGGGCGCTTGGCGCGTGGGAGGATAAAGCCGCCGCCCAGCCGTGGTCCTGGGAGAGGCTGTCCGGAAGCCCGGAGTCCCTTCCCATCGGAGGCGACCCCTGCCCTCCCCCGGGCACCTGCACCTTCTCAGCTTTCAGGGAAGTTAATCGCGTTTCCCGCTGGCGCTTCCAGCGGCGCTGCCCCACGGTTCCCTTCCTCCCGCCCTGCCCGCAGCCCTCCGGCACGGAGGCGCTGCCCTGGCGCGACACCCGCTCCTCCCGCCCCGGCTTCCCCGGGCTGCCTGTCCTGCCCATAGGACCCCCGAGTTTCTCTCTGCTCGCACTCGGCTTGCGGGGGAATGTTCCCCCGTCCTCCCCTGAAGAAGCCCCTCGGGATGCAGTGTCCTGGCCTTGCCCCCCAGTCCCGTCCCGCTAGGCACGGTCCGGCGGCAGCTCCCATCCACCGGCCCATGCCTCCGCCTCCTCCTTCTCCTCCCGCCCGGCTCCGCGCAGCCGCCGCCCGCCGGGGCGGAGGGTCCCGGGGGGAGGGTCCCGGCGCCTGACGGTGCCCCGAGGCGGGGCGATGATGCGAGGCCGCCGCCTCCGCGTTGCCTGCGGCCGAGGGGGGAGCAGTGGGACGAGGCGCGGGGTTGCTGCCGCCGCCGTCGCCGCCTCCGGAGCAGCGAGAGCCGCCTGCGGAGCGCGGGGTGCCCGGCCCGGGCCGCCCGGTGAGCGCCGCCGAGGGAGCGGGCGGGGGGTGCGCAGGGATGGAGCCGCTGGTGGGGGAGGTGGAGAAGGCGGCGGAGCCGTGGCTGCTTCTTTGTGGCAGGAAAGTTTCGGTGCGGCTCGGCGCGGCCGCCCCGCTGCCTGCGTGCCTGCCGGAGGGAGGAGGAGGAGGAGACCCCGCTCCCCGTGCGGGGCCCCGCCTGCCCCGGGCCACTTCGGCAGGGGTGGTGTTCTCCCACATCTCCCTCCCTGTCACCGGCCTCCCGGCCCCTGGCAGTGCCATCTTTGGGCCCCGGGCCTCTCGGGAGCCGCAGCGGGGACGGGGAGCCGAGCGCGGGTGGTTCGGCCGGAGGGGTTTTTTGGGGTCTTTTCCGGGCCGGGTGCGATCCCGGTGGAGCGGGAGAGCGATGCTGAGCCGGTGCCGCCGGGGTGGGCTGCGGGAGAGGAGGGGCGGCGGGCGAGGGTCCTGCGCCGGGGGGACGCCACGCCGGATAAAAGTCTGGGAAAGCAGCGGTCGGTGAATCGGAACTGGAGCGGCGGGGGGAGGCGGGGAAGGAGCACCCGGACGCCGGTGCGCATCCGAGGAGTGCGTGTGGAAGCGGCATCGCTCGACCCCGCTCCTCGGAAGCCTTTATGTAACGCAGCCCCGCGCCCGAGCACGGCTGGATCGCTCCCCTCGCCAGGCAGCGTGCTCGCCTTCGGCTCCCGCACCCGGGATGCGACACCCGCCGGGTCCGGGCCGGCAGCTGCTGGAAGGAAGCGATCTTGGCTCCGGATAGCAGGGAGGGAAAGCGGGGACCCCCAGCTGAGGGAAAAGATGCCGTGTTCTCCGTGCGTGCTCCCGGGTCTTGCAGGGGGGTCTCCCCAGCCCTGCCTGGTACAGATGGCGGCGTGCCCAGCACAACGAGATTCAGAGGCATTTAATAACCATTGTAAGAAGGACTAATCGGACGCAGACTTTCAATGTCCAGATCGTGCCTTCTTTACGTATTTTCCACTTTTCTGCTCATTGAGGGTGTTGGGTCTTGTAGTTCATAAAACAGAAAAACATTTCTAGATACCAAAAGAGAGCAATCCAGTGCTCCATTAGCATTCTTTCTCTCTTAGGAGAACAATACAGACTCACTGTAAGCTTGCCCAAACATGGGCTGCCTCCTATTATGTATTGGTACAGTGCCTATTGCAATAGGTCCTCTTTTGGCTGGGTTCATATGCGAAGCACAAGTAAAAACTCAGTGGCACGCTGCTAATCGTGACATATTTGTCGCAAATACCACCTGCCAACAGGCTGGGTTTTCACAAAGTGAGAAAGGTGGAATGCTTTGAACAAGCCCAGTTCCTCAGTCTGTTTGAAGTAGCAGATGCTCATCGTTTCTGGTTGACCTCAGACACTTGCTTGGCTCTTGGAAGTTACGTTGTTCAAAGTGTCTGGTACTTTTAAATTTTTTTTAGTGTTTGGTGTCTGTATATTTTTAAAAAATAAGTTCACAACTTTGTGATTGGTTTGAAAGCCTGTGTGACATCCAAGTGCCCATGTGAAAACAACTGCCTGTCTGCATTAAAGATGACAGGGGCAGCATACCTTGTTGTAAAAGGTTGCTGTATGGCCTTGGTCCTACGGTCCTGTGTGTACCTTAGCCTGAGGAGATACTGCACAAAACCCATCTGTCTACTTTGAGCATTCACAAAATTAGGTCTCCTTTGGTGGGTTTTGTCATCCAAGGTGTTTTTTTATCATCACTGTTTACAGGATTTTATATTTGATACTGCAAACTTGAGATTGCTCACCTCAAGTGTACTGCAGTTTTAATCCAAAGGTACAATAGCAGAAAGCTTTGTATAAACAAGTTAGATGGAGGAGTAGGTTTTGGGTTTGTTGTTAAGTACCCCAATTTGACCTTTTTAAAAAAATATTCATATTTATTGAAGGAATTGCAAGGGGGGAATGGAATAGAATTTACTGGTCTTCCAAAAGCCTTTTCAGTCGCTGGTTTTTATTTCAGTGCTGGTTGAAGTACTTGTGAAAATCGCTCACCTGCAGGAAACATGAGGTCACAGTACATCACAGCGCCCACAGTCACTGTCCTTCTGTTCCTGCTGTGGATCCCATCATCAACAGGCTGCAACAAGGCTCTCTGTGCCAGCGATGTCAGTAAATGCCTGATACAGGTACAAGTCGTGTGTCCTTTATCTGCTTTTGAGTGTTCAGAAAACAGTCCTGAAGCTGTGTCCTGAAAAGATACAAATAACTGGCATTTTATGTTAAGTAGTGTCTCTTTAAAGAGGTTAGTTTGGTCTCCTACCCCTATAAATGTAGATTAACAACCATTTTATAGAGAGAGAATACCAAGTGCGTATTTATATGGGCATGTTTCTTTTTTTTTAATTGAAACTTTTTCAAGCCAAGGATTATGTCCATCTGAGATGTTTCCCTTAACTTGCAAATTGTCCAGTTCCTTAAATCTCAAGCAGAGGGTCCAGAGTTGATGCCTGATGCTCTCCATAACATCAGGTTTGTACAGTGAATTAAAAGATGCCTAAAAACAAACCAAAATACTTATGAGCTGAACTGGTAGGAAATGGATGTTAAATTCAGATGCTGTTTTTGACTCACGGCATGTCTGTGCAGTGAAAGAAACAGAGTGAGACCAGGTTGCTCTTCTTAGAGCAGGAGTTAAGAGGCATGGTGTGCAGCAGAACAAAAGGGCCTCTTCTAGCAAAATGGCAAGCAGTTCTGGTACCTACCATGTATTTTCTTAGTAGTGGTATATGGAGCATGCTTCTTGACTCCACACTGAAAAAGGAGGCTTCCTGTGGCCAGCTGCAGCTTCTTTAAAAGCAACTGTTCCCTACTGCTTCACTGTAGATTGGAAATGCAGTAACAGAGAGCACAAACATCATATGGCAGTAACATGTGAGTGTGCTTACTGTAAATGCATGGTCACAGCCCGAAAAGAGATGCAGAAGTGGCCTGAAGCATTTCCATGTTTACTTCATTTCACTGACTTCCGTTTAAAATTTGTCTGGGTCACAAATAAAAACATTTGCCAGATTCACAAATCCATCCTGTGGAATGAAGACTGGCTGTAGGCTCAACCATCTTCTTTCCAGCTTCTGCACTGCCATCACTTTAAAATTAAAAAAAAAAGAAATTGCTGCTTCTTCCAGCCCCACCACAGTCTGTGGAGTTGTTAAATATGGGAGCAGGAACGAGGCTTCTGATTTTTACCTTTTCAAACAAAACTTCAGTAGCTTTGCTGGTGTTTTGGACATTGTGCACTGTGACAGGCTGATGCACTTATAAGCCCCTTCTCTTGCATTTTTTAAAATCAGCTCTAGGATTGAAACCTGTAAGAAGTAACGTGCTAATTGTGTCATTGGATGTACATGGCACTTAAATAGTAAATCCAGTGGTACAGATTTGTTGATTCAGGGGAAGGTTGTTGGTCCAGATGCTGGATTTCCATCCTGGCAGCTGTTGGTCTGCTGCTTGTTTTGCTGTAAGCAAGGGGAGAATAGGGAAGATGTGTCTCTTTTTCTGGTGCCACTGATGGAGTCCACCATCCATGAAAGAGCAGACAACTACTCCTTATCGAGCCAAGCTTGAGACAGCAAGCATTGAAACTTTATGAGCTAGTCTGAATAGAGCACAGCCCAGGAGGCATGGAGTTAATGCAACTGGAGTCCTTACTCAGCTGGCAATAAACAGCTGAGGTTCAGCAGTGCATGGAAATGGCTCATACAACTGTACTTTCTTTGGATTTTGTTGGCATCTCTGTAGCAACACAGCCCTGTGCATGCAGAGAAACCACTGAACTGCTTTACTTGCGGTAGGTGTGTTCTCTCTTACTTTGTACAAGCAATGTGGAGCCCCTTTTTAAAGCATTTCCCTAAAATCAAAATCACATGCAATGCTCTGACACCCTAAAGTAGCCTAGGCTGCATGAGTTGTGTGCAGTTGCAGGGGAATTACACTGTTCATTTCTGCTGTCTGGCTGCTGTCTTCCTGCACAGAGGCCTGACTTACCAGTCAGTATTCATTCTTTACAGAAGAACAGATCAGGTCAGACTAGTCTGATTGTGGATAGGAAGTATCCTAAAGCTTTGACTTAAAGTAATTGTCATCTTTCTTCTTGGCTTTTTTGTTTGTTTTAAAACTTGGCAGAAGCACTGCACTGGTATATGAAATGCATGTTCTTTCCTGGATAGGTATGCAAGTAGAGTATGTCCATGAGGTTTTTTTTCCCCTCTAAACTCTTCTGGAGAAATCTGAACTTAAAAATAAAATACCATGTTGAGGGAGGTTGCTTGACTGTAGCATGACATTTTTCCCTCACCGATTTTATTGCTGTTCAAGTTCGGCAAAATCCATGTCTTGAAACCAAGACAATGTCACTCAGAGACAACTGGGGGAGCAAACAGACTGTGAATGCTTGTCATCTACATCTGTGTGCAGAAAGCAAGGCTGCCTGTCCTGGAGACAGAGAGACAAGAGACCTGCTCTCTCAAAAAGCATACAGTTAACATAAATATTTTTGCCAGCATGGCTAGAAGTCAGTACAGTCATTACTGCCACTCCTTAGGAGCTGCTCTGCATAAGGGTGGTCCCTACATAAATATTTATTTTGCTAGATCCAGAATAGTGCATGTGATCAACAACTTGCATGGATTCAGCTTTCCCTTTGCATCTTGGGCTCTAGCTTTATTCATGCTCCTCTTTTTTCCATAAGCAAAGGCCTGTAAGAAAATAGCTTGAGGCATCTCTCTCTGCATAAGGTCAGCCTTCGCTAAGAAACCTTGCAGCTTCCTGGAGCTGTTGAGAGAGTTGTGGGTAAGAGCTGGGAGTGTAGAGAATGAGCCCACAAAATTAGTTCCCTTGAAGGCTCTGGCCATAGCTCCTTGCCATGTCCCTGGGACTGGGGCGTTGGGGTCCATGAGCGACTGCTGCCATGCGTTCCAGGTGGAGCCCTGGGCCCGCACAACGCGCGTGCTGCAGTGTTTATTGCAGCACATCTGTTGTTGACTTGGCTGCGTGGGTTGTTTTGATGTTTCCATGTGTGAAGGAGATGAAAAGGCCAGCTACGCTCGCATATTGTGTCCTTGCAACATGGAGGAAATCCTTGAAGGCAGAAACCTCTAGGATGAGACGTTCCCACAATTGTTCATAGCAAACGGGTTTGAGGTGAGTCCCAGGCTGGCTCTTGAGGTGCGGAGCTCCTGGCAGGAGTCAGGCTGGGGTGGAATGTCCGTGTTGGGCTGGAAGCTGAGCTTTGCTGCCTCATCTGCAACAGTGCTTTAAACTGTTGCTGTGTGTAGGAAACGAATGGTGTTATGATTCAGGCATGGGTTTACAATCCTTCTAAAGAGAGGTTGTTTTGTGGAGAAAACAGGATTTTCTGTGCCCAACTCTACAGACCTGCAGCCACCTCAGCTGGTGTGGTATCGTTCCAATTAAAATCTCTTTCGATCTGTCTTCTTTGCCTCCTGTTAATCTTGTGTACAAACTTGTCAGCCTGAAAGGATTTCCAAGACATTTTAGCCCTGTGGTATGAAATAAATGCCACTCCTTAACTTCAGGGCTTCGACATCTAAAAATTGCTTTCAGTGTGCATGTTGTAGCAGTATGTAACCCAGTTGGGTTAACAAAACAGTTCTGGTTGGTTTGCTTCCAGGAGATTTTCTGTTATTAAACTGTTCAAGGAAAAAGAAGCTCTCTTTCTTTCACTCCCCCTTCCAGTTTGCAGAGAGGTTTCCAATGCCTTCAGGTCTTGCTTCTCCCTGCACCAAGAAAATATCCCCTGGAATTTCAAGAAAGCTTTGAAAAAAACACAGATATTTAACATCTTCTAAAAATTTTTCTTTGCTCTCTGGAGCAGGAGTATCTTTATTGTACAAACATGCCTACTTCCTACTTAATACTGTATTTTTAAACTGTGAGGCTTATTTCTTGCCTAGCAAAATACATTCTCTGATGCACCTTCAGTAGTTCAGCTTGGGAAGTTGCCAAGTTGACTTATGAGTAATATTTTCTTCCACTGATGCCTCACCACCCCCAGCTATCAACGAGAAACATTCCTTATTCTGCCTCGCTTCACCCACGTCTCATGTAAGCATTCTTTTAAAAAGATGTATCCTGTACCAGTATCCAGTGTGGATGAGTCAGGCAGGAGGACTCAAAACTGGTTAAGGAAACCATGGATGTGCAAACAGATATATGGAAAAACATACAACTATTGCCCCAAAGTGGCAGAAGACTAATTAATTAGGTTGTTCTTTCTTCCTTCCTCTCCCTCCAAGTTTAAAATAAAGAAATAATAATAAAAAACAAACAAACAAACAAAAACCCAAACCCAAACAGCAACAAAAAAAACCCCTCTTAAAGATTACATTGCTCATTAGCCCTTCCTGTAAAAACAAACTTGTTACAATACTGGTAGGTGTAATGATGCTGTCCCCAAGTCAGTGCTTACACACATAGATGCTAAGCAGAATTTTTTGTTAACATGTTGCAAGTGCAGAATTTAAGGTTACATTTAATTCTCTGAGAATACTCTCCCATAAAACTGAAACAACTTGAGTTTAGTGAATTTTCTGGCTTCTATTCATGCATTACATTTAATAGATTAGTGAGAATTGCCTCCTCCCACATGCTGGCTTGTTGGTGTCTTTAAAAAGTAAAAGTTGCTTGCCTGGTTTTACTGTTGAAGAATAAATTGGATATTTTTAATGCTAATATGTATTAATATTATTCTCTGGCCAAAGTAACAGCACTCATGGTTATTTTTAAAGTTTTTCTATTCAGGCTGTTTATTCTAAAGGCTGACAAAATCTGTTTATCAAATGTAAATATTTTAGAAATGCATCATTCATTCACATAAGTCATCTTTCTAAGTTTGTGGTGTCTCCTCTTGTGGAAAAATGTATATATTTTGTTAATCAGCCTGTTTTTCATCTTTTACTTAGAAACAGCACAGTTTATGTGGAAACAGTGATAGGTGCCATTCATAAATTTTGAGGATGAAAAAGTAATAAATCTTGGTAGTTTTCCACTCTGTAAGTAAAAATTCAATGCTTACCAGGGCTGCACATTGCAGAAATGTGTGTGGAGCAGGGGTTCACTCTCGATCAGTCAGTGGGGCAAACAAGTCACTGTGAACTCACTTTGCAGGTGGTGTTGGTGTCTGCCTGTAAGGAGCGGTGTCCCTGACGTAGCTGGGGTGGAACCATGGGTGGTGACTCCAGGGCAGGAGAATTTCAAACCAAACCACCTTCCTGCCCTTCTCTTCTGCCCATGCATGTCTCTTGCAGTGTGTCCCTCCTCTGCCTCTGGATAACGGGATCAAAGAGTGGGAATGGGCATAATCTTCTCCCTGGCTTGGTGTGTAATAGAGATTTGCCGATGGCCCTTCCAGTAAAGCCAGGGGTGGAAGGATCCATGGTCAGTGTTTCCAGTAATGGGATTTTGTTTCCTCCCCAGTTGTGTGTAATGTGATAGCCAGACAGATGTCATCAAAACCAAATTCTTAGGACAACCAAAGGGACTTCTTGGCTTGTCTGTGTTTTGCTCTATGATGTAATTCAAGGCTGTGAATTATTGTCATGTAGCCACAGTCTTTTGGCCAAACTGGAATTACTAATATGGATTTGAGCTAGAGGGAAGGAGACTGCTTGTTTTTTAGATTTCCTTCATCCATGTAGGCTTTTTCCATGCTTTGCGGTCCACAAGTGTGTGTCTCCAGCAGGATGCTAAACCAGTGCCTTTGGGTTTATGTAATACAAAGAGAAAGATTTGTCTGTATGCTTCCATGCCTTTTCCATCTTTTTAGGTTATTAATGGTTAAAGAAAAATATGTGTGTAGGTCATTTCACTTTCTAGAGGCTCTAGATGTCTCGTAGGTATCCCAAGGTGTCAGTTTGTTGAGACGAAGCATAGGGTTGTTTTCATAATAGCAAAAATGAATCATCTAGACCTGGGTGGGGGAGAAAAATCTCTAATGTTGCAAACAGAGAGCAATGCGTAACAAGTATTTGGAGATGCAGAAAATCCTGTGGTCAGATGACTTAACTGAGTAAGTTCCTTTTAGAATCCAGGCATAGTTGTGATGGTAGACATCATGCATGTCTTGAGTAGGCACATGTGGCTTATAGTAGCTTTCTTTTTTAGCTAAATTATAATGTACGCTCACTATTTATATATAAAGAAGCATCCTGCTTTGAATTTCCCGTTGTGATGGGAAAAACATTCAAACAGCTTGTAGATTTAGGCATGCACAGAAGTGCAAACACCTTTCCCATGAATGGGATTTTTTGTCTTTTAAATGCTGACTTCAGATTTGTCTTCAGAACGTCATCTTTAAGGAAAAATAAAAAGGCAAACTTGCAAAAGAGCCTTTTGTAAACTCAGATCGGTTCTTTGGCTGGAGCCGTTTCACCGTTTACTCACTGTATTAGTGTACTAAGCTTTTTTAATGCCCTAATTTGAGTTGTGGCTTGAGGAAAAATCACGCTGCTGTGTAGTTATTTTACATCTGGGATTGCTGCAGTGTAATGAGTGTCTGTTGATTCCAGGAGCTGTGTCAGTGCCGCCCTGGGGAAGGGAACTGTTCCTGCTGTAAAGAGTGTATGCTCTGCCTGGGCACACTTTGGGATGAGTGCTGTGACTGTGTTGGTAAGTTTGCATTTTTTGGGGGACTTTCTGCTTTTTTTACATTACTTTCTCCTGCAACATGCTGAGCTCACAGTCTTAAAATAGAAGTAAAACACTGGGACAGAATCTGTGCTTTTAAGCATCTTACAGCTCCTTGTGTGGGTTGGGAATAAATTATTGTGGCGACCCAAACATCTGAAGGCTGTGTCTGCTCTATGGAGCTGGGCATGGCAGTAGTCCAGGTATTGTTTGTTAAATAGTTCATTATTAATTTTGTCTCTCAAATATAAAACTCTCGTTTGAATTGTCATCTTGAGGAAACTCCCCAGTGCCTGCTTTGTGGGGTTGGATGCTCTGGGAAGGTTTCTACCTCTAAAGGGTGCACTGACAGGTACAGCACTGGGACACTTTTAGGATTGAGTTGGGACTACTAGTAAATATGCATGGCCCAGTGTTTTCACTGTTCTTTTATTTGCAAAAGAGCTCTTTGTGAAGGGTGAAAAAGAAGCAGACATGGTCATACTGTAGGACTAGATGCTAGTCTTAACAAGAACACATTGCTGTTGACAGGTTGTGTTCAGAGTGCTTGGATCTCTGCAAGTGAGTGCTGTCCCTGCTTCAGGAGGTTACATTCTAGTTCAGCTTCTTGTTTTAAATGTAATGAAAGCTTCATCCTCCTGCGGTGGTTGTAAGTCTCCCTGTGCTGCCATCCAAAATCCTGGCTTCCATGAAAGGAATGCATCTTGAATGTACCTGCTCTCAGCCTTTCTACGTTGATTTTCTCTGATTTCATGAAGGTGATTAATGTCAAAATGCCCATTTTCAGTGCAGGTTATTTCCCTAGTTTAGAACCATTATCTGCTGTAGAAAGCAAGGCATAGTATACTGATTTCTAGGGAGAGGAAGAACCTACCTCTTAGGATTGTGAAGTCCACACAAGCTTCTTTTTGTAAATCTGCAGTTGAATCACTGTTCTGCAGTTCTTTCCTATAGTGTTTTCCAGGACAGGAGTTTGGAGGGGTTTTCAGCCACTGGGAGCTGGCAGAAAGGGGTTTTACCCCTCGCGTGCCGACACAAAGAAGCCTGGAGGTCAACACTGAAACCCCTCTGGAAGGCAGCACTCAGTGCCCAACACACAATGAAAACAGGGTAGAGCTCCTCACCCAAAGGGGCTGTATCCTTCTGTCGCTGTCAGGCAGGCACACAGGCGAAGGCAAAGAAGAAGGAGAGGGAACTCTCCATATGTGCTCCACGCAGGTTTATTCCCATGAAAAGACAGGGACAAAGAGGCCAATTGGTGGGAGGGTCCAGGGATCTTATACTGGGTACAGAATAGGTGGGGAAAGGGATGTCAGCCAATGGGATAGAGACAAGCAGGTGGGATTGACAGGAAGAGAACCAATGGGAACAACACATAGGAGGGACTCAGGGAAGGATCCAATGGGGCGTCAAGGAACAAAGAACTTTCTAGAACTAATACATATTAAAGAAGGAAAATTAATATACATAACTTCATACATAAAATAGGAAGACAAAATATTAACCAATCAGGGGAAAATGTGCAAAAGACCAAACGGGGGAGTCATGGGTTCTCACCATGACTGAAAGTTACATGCTAAACTTGGGTTGCTGACCACCACAGCTGGTTGTCTGAGTTCTCCTCAGGAGAAAGAGTAGCTGCAGCCACCTGCACTGCTACAAGAGTTAACAAGGTTTCAGGTTCAGTTTCCCAGTACTGAGTAAACTAAAACTTCTCCTGATGTTCCTTTGAGTTAAGCTCTCCTAGTCCATTGTGTAAAGGCTTGTCTGCTTCCATAATTTTGATAGCCCATTTCTGCATCTTCTCATCCATTCCAAAGCAGTAATTTAGACTTGTTTGATCCTTACAGGTTGCTCCTAAGTTAAACTTTTTTATTTTCATTTTAACCAAAGCTTCTATTTTATAATATTTTCTATATGTAAATATTATTATAATTCTTTTGCTTTTAAAAACAGTAAGAGTGAAGGATCTTTGTGGATGAACATTTACCAATTAAACTATGAGCAATTGTTTTTCTGTACCATCCTGAGGTAATATTTTCGTATGCATTGAGATGCACAAAAGCTTGTACACATTCCACAGGATTTTGATAAACAATCTTGATGTTATTTTTTTTTCCTTTCTTATCGGTGAAATTTATTTTCTGAATCCAACTTAGCAGAGGTCTGGTCTGACAGGTCCAGAAAGGCCCACTGGTTTCTGTTTCACAACATTTACACAATCACATAAACTAAAGCATACATCTCTCGATGTATCCGTACAAAACTCTTACCTTTTATAGCTTCCTAACTGATTTTCATGTGGGCATCCTTTATTACAATTGTATGGTTAATACAGTCCTTCTTTAAGTATGATTAATATTAATGCTTATTAAAAGGTGGTAAGGAAGGGATAGAAATTTCTTATTAAAGCAGTAAGTCCAGGAAGGTCCATGGACAAACCTAATTGAGAGGAGCAGGAAAACAATCATTTACAGTAGGATGTTTGTGTAAGTGGAATTATTTTTTAGTGTGACCTGATGTTGTTTGGAAAAGAAGCTTATTTTTTTTCCTACTCTGTAGTTGGCTCACCTTTTTGTAGGAGCAGACTGTCATGGAATGTTCCTATTACCAAATACTGGTAATGCTAACCACTTGCTTAAGATTTGCTAGATCTCCTGCTAATCATCATGGACAAACTTCCCTCTGCTTTGTTCGTTACGGAAATCCATCTACTTAGGTTGAGAAGATTATGGGTTTGTAAAAGGCTCTAGTTAAACACAATTATTAGTGAAGCTGGAGTTCTAGTGGCTCTAAAGGGCAGGAGATACTTCTCTGGTTGTGTGAGGCAGGTAGAATTTGAACATGCATGTCCCAAATCACTTTTATACTTCAGGAACT
Source organism: Aphelocoma coerulescens (assembly GCF_041296385.1). Classification (NCBI taxonomy): domain Eukaryota; kingdom Metazoa; phylum Chordata; class Aves; order Passeriformes; family Corvidae; genus Aphelocoma; species Aphelocoma coerulescens. The sequence continues at coordinate 114,950,541 of NC_091015.1, read as the reverse complement.
GGTGTGCTTTGCAGCTATAGCTCTTTAAACCTCTGTCTGTGAAACTACCCAAAATGATATCCAGATGTACATGAGGAAAATGGATTTGCCTGTCTCTTGACAGGTGACTTCTAATAGTGTTTTATGACTCCTGAGTTTAAAATACCTATGCAGATACAAATTTTCTTTTTAACCTTGGTTGTTTCCACGGATTGGACTTATATAGAGATTCCCTTCAGTTTCATTGCTAGTAATAAATGTTAGTGTTTAAATGGTTTAATGAAAAACTGGTGCCAGCATTGCATATCACAAAAACATTTTGTAGGAATTGGCAAAGTGAAAAAAGACTACAGGGTTTCAAAAAAAATACTGCAGAAGACATTGAAAAATAAGGAAGAGGTAACGTAGAAATTAGGATTTTACCTGTTGTGAACCCTCCAGCTAAGCAGCAAAATGAGATTCATCTTGGCTGTCTCTACACAAGTAAAGTAATTCAGAGTCATGCTCTGTCCTGATAGTGATCTTTGCATCTCTGGCAGATGACTAAAAAGATCTAGAGCACTGCTGCAGCAGATGAGATGGAATACTTGAATTGTGATCAAAAGCTTCATGTACTTCAGACTTATCAAGATACTCTCTTTGTTCAGTCCTAACCTTGCATTCCAGGTTTATGCTACTATCGATTATACTGTGCTTTGTCTCTTGACCCAGGGAAAACAAACCTCCCACTGACCCCTCCATTTTCTAAGCTGTAATGCTAACACTGAAAGGGAAGCAAAGTGCTGTTTAGATGAGGTTTTTCTTTTCACAAGTCACAGGTGTGTTTTGTAGAAGTCTGAGTAATCTGAAACCTGCAGTTATGGAAAGCTTGTCCTGCTGTATTTGATAGCACTTCTGCTATTGGGCTGAGAGTGGGATAGATATGAAAGCGTTCTGTTCAGCGAAAATAGAGGCAATTTTAATCCTCTAAATATTCCTGCCTGTTTCAAGAAAAAGAGCTTAGGGAGTTCTGTGTAATTTACTGTTTCATTCCTCTGCAGGTATGTGCAATCCTCGCAATTACAGTGACACACCTCCAACATCCAAGAGCACTGTCGAGGAGTTGCATGAACCAATTCCTTCCCTTTTCCGGGCACTGACAGAAGGGGACACTCAGCTGAACTGGAATATTGTTTCCTTCCCTGTGGCAGAAGAGCTGTCACACCATGAGAACCTCGTCTCCTTTTTAGAAACAGTGAACCAGCCACAGCATCAGAACGTCTCTGTTCCAAACAACAATGTCCACACACCTTACTCTAGTGACAAAGGTAATGAGTGAAGTGTCTAAATCCCTAGCATCTCCTCTTGTCTCTTCCAGGAGCCTTCTCGTGCATATCCTATGCTTCTCTGTGCTCGCTTCTTCTTTTCCCATAAGAAAGTGAAAGGTTCAACCTAATTTTGAGCATGACGTAACAGAAGGAGTGAGGCAAAGTTGTTGAGGAACGTGGAAGATGGTGTTAAAATGACTGATGATCTTAGGAGACACTGAACCACGTGAGTTTATCTCTATAATTCTCCTGTGGCATGAGGCAGTTTGTTCATGTTGTTTCATGTGCACTGGCACGGTATGTTCTCTGACAAGTACCTGTAGCTTAGGAGACAGGACAGATCAGAAACTGAATCCAAATCATGCATCAGTGCAGAGGTAGGCAACTGAAACATGGCTTAAGAGGTCTGAGAAAGCCACATGCCATAAGCACTTATAATTGGAACAGTTGTTTATTTCTTTCATCTGAGCTGGCATGACTTGAAATCTTTAGAAGGATGTTGTGTACAAAATCCAGGATTAATAGTAAACCTAAGCAAGATCAGAAAGATTGATGAAGGAAGGATATGTGAAAGTTTGTCTTCAAAAGAAGCAACTTGGTGGTAGGGGTTCAACTTACAGATTCATTCCTCTTGTTTTATATGAAGTTTTTTATATTCTTACTTTCAGTTTAGAGAACAGACTTCAGAATATTGTTTGCTGTGGTTGGGTTGGAGGAAGATGAGAAGTTTGAGGTAGTGTCAACAGTGGTGTAAGAAAAATACTCTCTGTTTCTTGGTTTCCATACTAAACCTGAAACACTTTTCCCTACAAATCATTATGTCAGACTTTAAAGAATCTCATAAACAGTTCATAGTGAAATTGCTGCTTAATAGGGGAAAAAGAGCATCTGATTTGTTTTGTTAGTGCATTTAATGCTTTGCTTCCTTCCCAACGCGCACTAAATATTCGTAACCCCATATGTTGCTGTTGTGATGGCCCTTTTATCTTATCAATAAAAGATAAAAATCAAAATTGATGGACACACTGCTTTTCCATACCAGTGTGAACCATTGACCTAGTTGTGTTTCTGAGGAGGACTGCTGCTGATTAAATGGAACCTTAATGGCAACTTTTCTAATTTCCTTTGGCTAAGGCACATTAGAAAAATAAATTAATTCCAGAACTAGGAAACCAGATGGTCAGAAAGCATCTCATTCATATGTCTTTGATGTTATTAAAATGCTTGCTTGCCGTTGTGAGAATAATGTACAAAGCCATGTAAAATGGAAAGTCACAAAAAGCTCTGTGTGCAAAGACTACAGTACTTACAGTTATAAATTAAACTCAGGGGAAAAAAATTATGTTTAGTACAGCCTTGAATATATCCCACTGCACTTAGGTACTGCAACCCAGATGGCTGTTTCCTGACAGTCCTTTACTACCGTACCAACGGATGGGCTAATGATAGTTTTGGATTAAGCTTGGAATTTGAATTGCATCTCAAGGGTGTGGAACAGTTTTTAGTTCAACAACACAGACAAATACATAACACTGCATTTTTTTCTTAGTCAAAAGTCTCCTTCATTTCTTTTACTAGGAACATATTAAAGATTAGGTTGAGAGAGCTCTTACTGGAATGATGACAGTCCAAAAACAACAGTTATATTTGGAAATAGTTACCAAATGCCACTGGCTTTCAGGCCTCAGCAGACATTTAAAACAGAAATAAATGTCAGAGCTGTTCTTGTAGTCATTGGCTATGCCTTCTCCATCTTAGTGACCAGTAAAGAACTGGAAAAGATAGAAAATTACTTTCTGCATCCTATTCCTATACTTTTAAGTATCTAAATATGTAAACCTGCTGAAGAGCCTCTTCTTGGTCACAATGTACATAACTTCGTAGTGCTCTGCTTTCTTGAAAGTCATATTAAATTTTGCTTATAAAAACATTGATGATTTGAGCATTGAGAAGAGAAGAGATAGAAAGAAAAATTAGTGTTGGGCCTTGGTCAGTTGATGTTCATTATGGTGGAAGCAGGACAGCTGGGGAATTGTGTTGGATGTTGTGTGAGCCATGGGGTAGCATTGTTTTTAATACTGTTCTGCTGAGTTCATTGGGAAACCCATAATCAAAAGGTGGAGGGGTTCTAGGTTGGAACTGAAGAGCCTTGTGAGCATGGGCACAGCGAGGGAGCCAAGGAAGTTCCTGGAGCCTGATGGCTTCTCCCCATGTAAAATTCACTCACACAATCGGGCCACTGCTTTAACAAGCTGGCAAGTGTTAGAAGAACCACTGAAAGAGAGTGAATGTGAATGTGTATGTGTGTGCTCAGTGGCAGTAAACACAAGCATAGCCTGCAGTGGGAGAAACAGACCATGTCTTTACCCTTTCCTTCTCCCCAAAAATGCTGCTAGGCTTGAGGGCAGGTCTTGCAAACGGAGATGCCCTTAAGGCGGCTTGCTAAGCAGTTGTCTTCAGAGCCATGACAATGAGGGATTTGAAAGAATATTCCTGTAAGCAGGAACACAGATGCCTTATGTTTTCTTTACAGTGCTGTGCCTCCTCCATTTTGTGGTTCTTCTGTGGCTCCTTGCATGCTTCCCTCCAACATGGTGTGCTGGCAGCAGCCAATGGCATGGCCTGTAAAGGGAGAGGGGCTGACAAGAGGTAGATTTTGTAGGGGAACAGTGGTCTCTGTGCTGTCTTCTGGAATACATTTCAAAATTTGGAAAGGCTCTGCTTACAAATACCCCTTGTCATGTAGTGTAACACAGATCTGATTTTAGCTTTGCTGTGCGTTCTCACAGGGATCGCCGTTAAGATGGCCCAGGGTGCCAGACTTGCTTGATGCAGTTCTGGGTGAGTGCCAGAAAAAGCAGCACCAGCCACTGGAACCACGAGCTTTGTGTCTGAGTGGCATGGAGCCACCAGCCCTGGGAGGGCAGCTGTGGATCTGGGAGGAGGTGGGGTGCGGTGGGATATAAAGCATTCCTTTCTCACCCCAGCCTACTCTGAACCCAGCCGCCAGACCTTGAACTTCCCCGTTATTTTCCTAATGAGTGTCTTCCCTTTCCTCCTGTGAATTGACTTGTAATGTTTTAGCTGCCTAAGTTATGCATGCCCTGCTGGAGCTGCTGTAGTTCTTTGTCTCAGTTGTTTCTGGCACTTAAGCCTCTACTTCAGAGAGGATTGTGATGGTTATTAATCTAGAGCTACATTTGTACTTCATTCTCTTTGCTTCTAGCTGATACCCTCAGAGCTCTGAACTGTGAGTTCAGAGGTTTAAATAAGCTTAGTTGTTTCAGATGATGACAGGATGTTGGCGAGAGAGAGAGGGGAACTAGATAATTTTTTGGCAATTGATAAAAAAAAATCTGTGTTGCAGTTAAGAGTTTCTGTCTTACACTGCTTGTGACACAGGGGATGGTGTCTGCTCTGCAGTTCTGCTCCCCTCCAGTGCAACAGGGAGAGGAGAGCTAGAAATCCAGTGCAGAGACATCTGCCTCTGTAGGTAGTCTAGAAGATTTTTTAAAAAATGTTTCTTTTTATAAATTCTGATTGACATAAAACTGACTTGTCCAAAAGTAGTAGATTATCTCAATTGATTGTTCATATTCAGTTGCAGGTCAATCTCCTTGTTCTCACTTTCCCCTCTTCCTGCTACTGCACTAGATTAGTCTTTTTTCTAGCAGAAGGTGTGTCCCGGCCAACAGAAGGGGGGTTGGAACTAGATGATCTTTAAGGTCCCTTCCAACCCAGGATGTTCTATGATAAAATGGTATAACTGCTGGTGGACAGTTACCTTTTTAAAGATCTTTTAGAGCTACCAATATACTGGCCAGCAGACAGCTGAAGTTACATAGCACATTTAACTTCAATGGTCCCATACAGCAAATTATTATTAACTGGGAAGGTTCTCTGAGTTGTTAAATTCTTCTATATTACACCAATACAGATACTTTTATAGCAAAGCCTGGTAGTTTCTTCTGTTCATTTTTAATTTAGACTTGGTTGTTGTTTCCTCTACACAACCTTCACTGAGTATGAAGTGTGAGGAGGGAAAAAGGTAAGAAACTAATGTTCCAGGAAAAAAAATTTGCTGCTGCATCCTTCTCCCTCCCTGCACCTGCAGCCTGTGGTCCTTAGTGTGTGAAAATTGGCAAAATGCAAATGAGAAAGCTGTTACTGCACTAAGTAATACTGTTTTTATCTACACTGAGGGAGTCAAGTGATGACTCTGTAATTAGGTTTGTGAAACAATTTAAATACTCTCCCAGATCCCAGCTGAGCCTGTAGGTATCTATTTTTTTCCCCTGTGTAACTCTCTTTCTGCAGCCTATAGAGCAGGATTTAGTGCTTGAGGGGAGGAACTCTCCTGCTTTCAGTAATTCAGCGTCTACATGAGCACAAAGGCACTGCTGAGGAGGGGACTAGGAGTGCCCTGAGACAAACAAAGTGCACCCTGGCCAATCTGACTTGTTCAGACCTGGCAAGTCTCTCAGTGAGCAAGACTTTGGAAACAATTTGGTAGCATATACATGGAGCATGTCCTCCAGCTGTTTACATGAGCTACTTGGGACCAGATGGATCTACTGCTGTCTCTGGCCTGCCACATGCAGTCTGCTCTCTCCCGTTTGCAGCATTTTTTAATGGTTTTTGAGAACCTATCCTCTTGACTTGTGTGCAGGTGGAAATAAACTTTCTTCTCCACTCTATGGTCAGTCAAGATTAATGTCCTTGGTTGTTGCTGCCACCATAGTAAGGTTGAGTTATGGCTTTGGTGCTGGGACAGTGGTTCAGGAGACGAGTCCCTGCAGTCTGACAGGAGCTGACTGATGCCACCTAGTTTTGCCAGAGTCATAGGCCAGGTGCTGCTGCTCCTCTGGCCTCCTTTAGCCTGAGAGATATCTCTCAGTTCAGTGTCTTTGATCTTCACATTCTAGAAATCATAGGCTCTCCTTCTCTAGGAAGTTTATTTCAAGTTTCTGCTAGCTTTAGCTGGTGAATTGCAGGCTTCACCAGGACTTCTGAAGCAGTACTAACACTGCTGAAGCTGTCAGAGATGAGGTTAACATGAAGGTGAGCACAGATGTCTCCTTACGCAGAAGGGACTGGACATTCTCTGGTGTGAAGGGAGCTTGTAAGTTTTGGGAGCAGTTAGCACACCTCAGAGTGTGCACAGCTTTCCTGACAAGCTTCCCTGACCTACCTTAGGCTTTCCTTTGTGTGTTTCAAGTTGGAGTGCCATGATCAACAGATAGCAGTGAGCACTTGTGGTTGCTTCCTTTAAAGAGCTGTTTCACTCCAATCTGGAGATAGCCAGGAATCATTTTACCTTCTCAGGCTTGTCCAGAGGCTAGGTCAGTCAGGTGGAGATAGCACCCAAAAGGTGATTTTGCAGGAAGAAATCTTTCTAGATTAGCCAGGATTGCCTGTTTTGAGGCAGAGGCTCTGGGCCTCCAGCTGACACCTTCTAAGACTGTGTATGGAATTTAAGGTCAAACTTAATGTAATAACACTTCAGTAGAAAACTACTAAAAAGGTATCAAAGGACTGAATAGAGGTTGAGCAAAAGGATATAAAGAGTATGAGTAATGAGCAACAGAGGCTTTTGTAAGGTTCTTGTACTTGAACCCCAGCACTGACTTGGATGACTGATGGGACATGAGGAATGCTGCCTGGAGACTTGCTTCTACTTTCTCATCCCTACCCTTCCACTGAAAACTTCCTGTGAGGAGTGAAGGGAACAGATACCTGGGACTATCTGGACCTACTGGGAATGGATGGTACGTGCTCCTTCTTGGGACCATGGCAATCTGAGCTTTTTGTCACTGGTGATGAAATGTTGCCAAGTTCTTGTGCATTCCCCATAAAAGTTGGAGCTGCTGTCTGGCCTCTGGATCCTTCTTGACTTTGAGGCCATGGTGCCTGCATCTCCCTACTACTTTTCAGCTTTGGCTGAACACTTCAGGTGTATACCTATCACTTTTTGCACATGGTACCATAGCATACACTTCTATTCAGCTCTTTCCTCTTCCTCTCTGTCAATCAAATGCGCTTACTAAAGTTGTAGATAGGTTGGTTGTTTTCAAGCAGAGGTTTTGTTCTCTGAGAACTATTCCTCTGGAATAGAGGAATTATTGCTGTGCCTCAGGATATATTATAAGGGTTTATAGAAACAGAAGTGCCAAGAATGGGGCAGGACTTACACAGCCACAAGCACTTCGTTGACATTCCCAGCAGCACTTCAGGTACTGCAAGCTTTTTTGGGGCAACTGCAGCTTTACTTGCAGCACAGCTTTTCTGAGAGCAGAAACTGCTTCAGTTCTGGGTCTGCCTTTCCTCACCAAGATCCCTATTGCCTGTTGCACTGTATATGGTGTCTGCAAGACGTACATCAGTTTGGAGCCTGACCAAGGCAGTGAATACTCTGTTGCTTTCAGTGGGCTGACAGCACATCCTCTAACCTTCTTGCAGCTGTTTTGGTAGTAGCAAAATAATTTGATGGTGGTCAAAATTGGTCATTAAAAAAACCCCAAACCGTACCCACTGTCTTGATTTACCATTTAAGTTTGTATTACTTTTTTCTAATCCACATTGGAATGTAGATCAGTGGGTTTCTCCTGGGTGCACCATGAGTAGTAATAAGCTAGAAAGCCCCTTGACATCTCCTGCTCACAAGTTGGTTTGTTGTGTGTGAGTGAGACATTCATGTTTGCAGACAGCTGCCAGTTGTGCTTTGCCCAAAGTGTGCCAAGGTATGCTCTGGGTAAATGTTTTGTAATCATGGTCCTTTGGAGGATGAACAAAGTTTTATGGTATAATCACCTGGTCAGTACAGAAGAAACATGGTGGAATCTGTCAGCTTGGAGAATTGGAAGTGGACTGAGGGGGGGGAAGGTTTTATTTTATAGTTGTTGCCTTAGCTCCATTTTGATGTTGCAACACCAAACTTCATGGCATTTCAAGTAATTGCATGGGTGTTAGAAGCATGAAGTCAACACTTATGCAGAAGGTGTTTCTTAAGATTAGTAGTGACGCTGGTGGTGCTGCTAAAAATAAGGAAGAAAAGAGTGTGCAGTTTCATGCTGATGAAAACAGGATTCTTTAGGTCTGTAATTTAATCTGGTTGAAGATTATTGTGGAATTGGGGGGGGAGGGAAGAAAGAAACATTTACATCCAAATAAGTGGGTTTTGATGGTTTTCTTAAATAACTTCTCTAAACCTGAAGTTTTTTGTGGTAGCTTATTACCTTCAGAGGACATATTCCTGATTGTAACTTCGGCATAGCTCATCCTTACACTTTAGAAGGTATCTCTCAACTGGGGGACAAAACTCAAAAACATTCTTGCCTGTGAATATAGAAGTAAATTAACCCAGAACAAGATCAGACAACAGGTTGAGTTGTAGATGCTGAAAATTTGAAGTTGATAGATTTTACCTTGTCTCTCTGCCTTGCCGCTCTGCTTTTACTGTCACCTTTATTTCCTTATGCCTCATAGTCCGGTCGGTTTGCAATCATACTTCTAAAGCTGCGCATTTAACTAATTTTTAACTAACCTTTAAAAACACTTTAAGACCTTTTAAACCAAATTTTTTCCCCCTCTTATTTAGAACACATGTGTACTGTGGTGTATTTTGATGACTGCATGTCAATACATCAGTGCAAGATCTCTTGCGAGTCCATGGGAGCTTCCAAATACCGATGGTTTCACAACGCCTGCTGTGAGTGTATCGGGCCAGAATGCATCGACTACGGCAGTAAAACTGTCAAATGTATGAACTGCATGTTCTGAAGCAGGAAAATTGTAATATAGCAATACTGAGGCCAAAGTGATCTCTCTCGGTTAAAGAGACGGGGATTGCAAATACTGCGTTTTGGTGGAGTGCCTGCTGGTTGCAATTAAATGTACCTGGTTGCAAAAGAGGATGTATAAAATCAGAAAACTTTTTTTCCTTTTTTTTTTTTTTTAATTCATGTAAGCGAGGCTAACTAGTAGATGTTTAAACACTATGTTTTAAACTTGTTTTTCTTTATTTCTGCTCAAATGGTACAGTCATGATCATTGCTGTTCTGATGGTTTTCCTTTGATTTGAAAGTATTGGCTATACTGGTTTTCAGAACATAGTACTCTATCTTGTAGTTTAGAGTAGGGAAGCTTTTAGAATATGGTAATGAGATTTCCATTATCTAAATTCAACAAATAAATAAATGGCTGCTAGGTTGGAGGGAGGGTGGATGTTGTTTAGGGGCTGGGTATTGGGGGTTTGGTTTCTGGTTTTGTTTTTTAACTTTATTGCCTTCCAGTTTTTGAGGTTAGCTTTTTATTGTGAAAGTGGCATTTGGAGAAAAATTAAAATTCATGCTTTCTCTATGAGTTCAAAGCCTGGGCTGTCATGGATAAAATCCTAACTTCTTAGAAGGGCTGCCCAACAAAACACTATGTATGGGACACTTTTCTTCCAAGTTTCATTTGCCCTGCTCTTGTGTAAGTTCGTTGGGGCCTATGATGCGTAATTTATGTGTTAAACAAAATAATTTTTTCAGTCTTCTCTTAGATCCCAAAATAAAGCTGTTAAACTAAATAAAGTGCAGTTGCATCTCCCAGCTTTTGCACTGTTCTCTAGGGTTGTTATGCCCTGAACATTTAGTCCAGTAAAGGAAACATGAAAGGCTATGATGGATTTAATGACTAAAGGAATAAAGAATGAAATGACAGGAACAAGCAAGTGGTACAGGTCTACCAGCTGAGCAGCTGGCAGCAAGCATGTTCCCATTTAGTAATATCCTGTGAATATTTATTCCAAAACATTTTTATTATTATTAAATTTCTTTTTTTTTCCCCCATAAATTTTTGTCAATGAAGAAGGGAATATGTGTCTGCAAAGGCAAAATAAAAGTGTTCTGAGTTTAGAACATTGTCCATTTTTCTAAGTAAGAGTTTTTATATGTTGACAGTTAATAGCAGTTACTATGACCCATTTAAGGGCTCCACTGATAATGGTACTAAGTACAAGAATAAAGTGTATGAGTAGTTATTGATCAGTTTTTGGTATTTATAATAATGTGGGTTTTAACTCCTTGATTTTTTTTATGCATATATGCATATGCAAACACAAAAAGGAATTTGACTATTCATTTTTCTCTCATTAACCTCAGTCTAGAGGGATTAAACTGTTTTCAAGTTACACCTATCTGTACCATGTACAAATGAAAGCAGTCATTTTACATTTATTTTGTTGAAAATTTGCCTGAATGTTTTTTCAATTTTTTTTCTCATGATACAGTTCTTTCAATAAGATGGAATAATAGTAATAATGATAATAATAAAAGAAAAAACCGACTCTTGTTAAATAATGTTACTTTCTTCAGTGTGTTTTTCAGCTATAAAGATGTACTTGAAAGATGAATGTTATTGTTTTGAACTTGTGGATAATGGAATGTCTTCATACTTAAAACTTACAATTAAGTGATAAAAGATCATAGACAAGAATAGAAAAACTTAGCTTATAATGGAGGAGTTGTTCTTCCAATATTTTACAATTCATGTTATATTTTCTTCTACTAGAACTTCTTTAATTGAATGAAGAGGAAGAATACATTAGAGTAGCCGTGACTGTTTGTAGCTGGAGGGTGATGGATCAACGTTCCTGACCGAGACAGGAGACACGTAGGAATCAAGCAAGCAGGAGATCATTAGCATGCTTCAGATTTTTGCAGTCTTAAATTATTGGAAATATGAGGATAGCTCAGAATCTTCTTGGAGGAGGAACAGGGCTGATGTTTCTGGTCAGGTACCTGCTGCCCCATGGATCTATGATACTGTTTCCATTTACATCCTCAGAATTTCACTGTGAGGTCAAATCAAAGGGGGTGGGAGGGATGGGGGGAGCAGCTTCACAGGTGTCCAGGAAATGGTGTGGGGAATGGCATGAAAATGTAAACACAGTTGTCTGGAGTGGCCTGAGAGAAGGTAGTGCACACCTTCTGGGGCTTGCCTTACTTTTTGTAATTCCTGATGCTGTCTAGATTTTGCTGGAAGTGTTGTGTGTACACAAATGTCATGCAGCAACACTCAGTGTATTTTATGATGATGAGTGTTTTAAGAGGTATTTTAATAAAAAGACATTACTGGTTCTTGTGTTTTCTTTCTCAAGAGTTTCTCAGGGAAACATTACCAGAAAGCACATTACAAAAGTTACTGATCTAGATGGATAGAATAATATAGAGAATTAACTCTCCAGCAGTTTTTTTCCATATCTAAAAGTGTAGCTTCAAAGTCTTGTTCTGTACCTAAATGATTAATACTCAGAATGTTCTTTCTGAAAAATCTAACCATTTTAGAAAGCTGTTTATTTAGTCTTATTAATTTTGCAGAAAAATTCGTAATTTATTTTGGGGTCTCTTACTTCACCCTACATCCAGATAACCAGCAAACCATCACTTACATAAGAACATGTTTTTAAAACTTCTTTTGCTTAGGAATGTTCTCCAGGTAAAGCACTGTCCACTTTTATCACTGTCCACTTTTATCACTGTCCTTTGGGACAGAACTGTAAATCACTGAATGTAAAGGGAAGCAAAGAGGGAATTCATAACGTAAGAAATTATACAAATCCCTAGTGTGTAGGGGGTCTGACTGAAAAGGGGTGGAGGGCCTTTTGTTATTCTTTCTTTAAAAATAAAAAAAGCTTTTGTTTAGTTGCTTTGGGGTTTGGGTTTGGTTTGTTGAGGTTTTTTTTTTGTTTGTTTTTCCTTATAGGCACTCGAGTACAAAGATCATAACATGCCATTGCTTTCCTGTCGTTTCTTAAGGTTCCTGGCTTGCTTTTAGTATGCTTAATGGATTTCACATCTAATTCCTAAAAATAAATATAAGAACGCCTGCTTGTATCTTTAATAATATATCTATGGTCACTCCACACTATCAGAATCATGGCTATTCTGATACCTGGCTCCCAAGCCCCTCATCCTGCTGGCTGGAGTGACTTGAAGCTTGCTTGCAATTGCACAGTGACACACAGACCCACGCAACACGGATACGCTCTGGTCTCTCCAGCCCCGTGACCTATGGTGCCCTCTCCCGAGGCCAGCTGGCACTTACACCTTCATGGGCAAAGCCTGAAGACCCGTAAACTGGGAGGAGTTTAATGAGAAGAGAGGACAGACCGTGCTGATGAGGTACCTGCAGAGCACACTCCAACAAGAACCTAACATTTTCCTGTTAGGGCATAATGTCTGTTGGGCTTGGCAAAAGAAACACCTGTACCAAGATTTGACACATTCCCTTGGCACAACATCTTTCACCAAATCACCAGTACGTCATTAAAATTTGTGCTATTGACATGGGAAAATACACTCAGATCTAAAACATTGCAAGGAACAGAGTAAGTGTGATTCAGACAAATCCGTCTAGGATGTAAGGGTGGCCAAGGCTCAAGTTTTCTTATATGCTTTTCATTGCTTAAGTATTTATAAATTTTCTTCCTACTGCAGAGAACTTGGAATTATTTGGCTTTGAGCAACCTGTTCTAGGGCAAGATGTTCCTGCCCATGGCAGAGGGGTTGGAAATAGATGGTCTTTAAGGGCCCTTCCATCCCAAACCATTCTGTGATTCTATGACTCCGTAACAGTGCTCATGGGAGTTGCTTAGGCAGAGTTCAGCATCATACACTTTTTTTTTTGGCTCTGTTTCTCCTGCTCTAGTAATGTCTATGAATAACATGCTTTCTCCCCCAAAGACATCAACTAATTTACTGCTAGGTTTTCCTGTTGTATCTTCAGGCTCTCATTGTTTCACGTTTGTTTCAGTATGCGGCCAACTAGTTTCTTTCCTAAGCTAAATCTTTTTATGTCTGCTGTGTATTCCTTTATTGCTAAGGAGAATTACACAGCATGTCTAAAGTTAGCCCAGAATGGTACAGCCCATGTAGACTCCCATCTTTCCAGGACAACCTCAACCCCAGAACTAGCTTTCTTGAAATAGTAGGAGGAGGAAGGAATTATTAACACGGCTATGCCTTTTCCCTTTTCTTTCCCTGACCAAAGGCTTCCCGAAGCTCCCCTGTATTATTATTTTATTACTTTTATGAAGCTCAGGTACATCAGTGAGACTGATATTCCAAGCAAAGAGCTTCCCACCTCAGAATCCTTGCTTCACTTCGTCTTTAAAGCAGTAAGAATTTATTGAGTGAATGTGGGGCAAGCTGAGGGTGTAAGAAAGTGCCTCTATTTGTAAATTCGCCTCAGACCACAGTGAATTTTGCAAGTCAGAAATCATCCAAATGTGTTTCACATGGCAGTAAATTGGTATAGTCAGCACTGCACACAATCGCTTGCTTGTCCTCAAAATCTGGGAGAAGATTCATTCTGGGTTCATTAGCTGATGGGCCCATTGTGCATGAACTTTTGTTGGCAGCAGCCTCTGATAATACACATTCTTCAGAGCTGAGAGCCTCTGGCCACTGTCACTTCAAGTGGAGATCCTCTCGGGCAACCATCTCCACTTTCTATGGGATGTTACAAAACTAACCCTTCTCTCTTCTTTAGCCAGGAGTAAGATGGCCTTTACATATAACAAAAAAAGAAACACCCTAGCTGTGATGTTAAGTTAAATAGTCTGGTGAGCCCTTACCGTTAAACTGTTTCTTCTGGAGAGGAGGAGGGAGATTGGAAGTTGCGAGGTTATGTAATACGTGGTGGAGACAATATCCCTGTGCTCCAACACTAATCAGAGTGTTTACAACCCTCCCTTTTGTATCTTCCACTGAATAGCACGAATTCCTGTGGGGGACCTTTTACATTACCGCAGGAGGTGGCACAAAGAGCTCATTCGACAGGGACTAAGCAGCATTGAGTCTCAAGTGAATAAATGGAGCAGGTGGCACGCTGCCACAGTATTAATGTGTCCAATAGGCCGGGGATTATGCTTGAGGCTGTGGGAATGAATCGGCCCTGCTTCTGACTGAAACAAATTGCCCTGTTGATGAGGAAACCTGAAAGGGATTCAAATTACGCAGGTGCTCAATGTAACAGAAACTTGCATTGTAAGAGAGAAAAAAACCCCACAAAATTCCTTACAACATCACTGTAAACAGGATGTATCTTGAGATCGGGATGTGTTCCTTGGCACAGGTCGCCTTGAGCGGCATCCAGAGCATTTCTCCATTTCCCTCACATTCCAGAAAGTGATAGAGAGGAGTGGGTAACTCCTCTCAGGAGGTCAGGTTTGTTATGTGGGATGAAGCCAGTGCCAGTAGCTGTTTTCATGTGAACTGAGGACATGGAATTCTGTCAGCAGCAACATCAAAGGGAAGGTGGCCCAGGTGCCCCCACCTGTGGGACTGTATCAGCTCCCACACTGAGACTGATGGCTTTTGGTGTTTGCTGACCTCCCACTCTGACAAGTGTAATCTCATAACTCACTCGGCCATACCTGTCTTTAATCACCATCAACAGAATCTCAGAATCACAGAATGGGTCAGGTTGGAAGGGACCACAGTGGGTCATCTGGTCCAACCTCTCTGCTCAAGCAGGATTATCCCAGAGCACATGGCAAAGGATTGTGTCCTGGTGGCGCTTGAATATCTCCAGCAAGGGAGACCCCACAGCCTCTCTGGGCAATCTCTTCCAGTGCATGGTCACCTGCACAGTAAAGAAGTTCTTCTTCATATCCACTTCCTGTGGAACTTCCTGCAAATCAGTTTCTGCCCATTGCCTCTTGTCCTATTGCTTGACACCACTGAGAAGAGCCTGCCTTCATCCTCTTAGCATCCTCCTCCTTCAGATACTTATAGACATTGATGAGGTCCCCTCTCAGTCGTCCCTTCTCAAGGCTGAACAGGTCCAGCTTCCTCAGCCTTTCCTCATAACAGAGATGCTCCAGCCCCTCAGTGATCTTTGTTGCCCTCCACTGGAGCTGCTCCAGGAGCTCCCTGTCTCTCTTGTACTGAGGAGCCCAGAACTGGACACAGCACTCCAGATGCGGTCTCACCAGGGCTGAACAGAAGGGCAGGATCACCTCCCTCGACCTGCTGGCAAAGGGCCACTGCCAGCTCATGGCTCAGGGACTCTTACGTTCCTTGTGTTCCCAGAGGAGCGATGGGGCTGCTGCCTGCCGGCTCTCGGCGGCTGCTGAGGGAGCTTCACATACGTATCTCACCTGGGTCCCCTCAGGCAGCCGGGCCCCGCTGCCGCGGGCCCGAGGGCTTCAACAGCGATGGGGGGCAAAGGAGCTGGAACACCCCCCCCCCCCCCCCTTTTCGGCGCGCCGGCCGCTGGGAGCTGTAGTGCGGCGGCCGGCAGCGACCCCACGCCCCCGCCGGCAGCGTCCCCCGGGGGGAACTACAGCTCCCGTCGCGCTCCGCGCGCGGGTAGACCGGGCCCGCCCGCTCCCGCTCCCCCGCCCTCGCGGCCGCGCGGAGCGAGGCAGCGGCGCGTGCGCGGTGGCGTGAGCTCGCGCCGCTCCCCGCCCGTCCCTGCGAGCGCCGGGCGGCGGTGGCGGCGGCGGGATGGGGCGCGAGGCGGGGCGTGCCCGCCGCGCGTGAGGCCGAGGCGGAGCCGCTGCGCGGGCGAGCGGGACCCCCCGACGGTCAGTGCGGGGGCGCGGGGGGCGGACGGGCGGCCGACCCGGCCCGACACCCCGGTGAGGGGCGCGGGGCCGTTCCGGGTCCGGGTCCGGGCGGGCGGGGGCGGAGGAAGAGGGGGAGCACACAACTGGCGGCGCGAGCCGCCACCGCCCCGCGGCGCGCGCGGCTGCCGGGTGGGGGAGGGGCCGGCGCGGGCTGCTGGAGAGGGAGGGGCGGGGCCTCGGGAGGCTCCCCCCATTTCTTCTCGGGTCGCTGCTCGCCCTCCCACCCTCTCCGCTACCTTCCCTTCTTCCCTCCTTCTCTCTCTTTTTCTTCTCTGCTCCGTCTCTCCTTTCCTCCTCTCTCTTTCCTTGCTTCTTTCCTCCCTCCCCTCCCTCCCCTCCGTTCCCCGTCCGGGCGGGTGTCTGGCCCCTGTGCGGTACTTACGGGTCGTGTTGTCCCTCCTGCCCTTACGGGAACAGGCGCCGGGCGCCTTGTGCGCCCCGTTTCATTAAGCGTTTGCTCCCTTTGGATCGTGCAGGGTTCGCTGCAGCTCAGTCTCGGATGAGAGCCTGCTGGGCTGTGGGTTGGCTCTCTGCGAGGTCGTTTTGCGTTGCTATTTTTGTGGGGAAGGAGAAGTCAGGGATTTTTATTAATTTACCTTCACCTAGAAGTCACATCTTAAAACCCAGAAAATTTGCCGTTATTGTAAATTTTCTGCATCTAATGTGGTTAACAGGTTCTAAGGATGTCGTGTTTCCTACCTGATAATGTTGTTTAGAAAGTGTGTGTTACTGTTCATCATAGAATCACAGAATGGTTTGGAAGGGACCTCAGAGACCATCTAGTTCCAGCCCTTCTGCCGTGGGCAGGGACTCCTTTCACTAGACCAGGTTGCTCCGAGCCCCATCCAGCCTGGCCTTGAACACTTCCAAGGATATGTCAGTGGGTGATGTATGAGGAAATACATCTTATTTTTAAGTGCTAACAGATGTTAAAACAAGTGACAAAGAAAATGCCAACAATCCACACCAAAAGTATCTGCTCATGAGAATGATGTGGTTTGGATTTCCCCCACCCTGATGTCCCTGAGGTTAATGATAATTGTTAATAGGAAATAATCATTTAAAAAAACCTAGGCTAAGGCCTTTTTGCCAGCTGCATAAACCAGGGTGATTTGTGCAAGTCCCTTGTTCCAGCATAGGAAAACAGCCCTAATTGCGTTCTTAAAAGTGTTTCTGATCTGGAAACGGCTTGAAGTGCTTACCATGAGTGCTCAGCATTGCCGTAATGCACCCTTTCAGGAGTGATGTTAAGGCTCTGTTGGATATGACGCAGGATGGTAATGCGTGTAAGTTTATTAATGAGCTTGCAGGAGAATGGCAGAGGGGTCCCTTAGATCCCTTAGGTTTGGGTTTTGATGTTGTTTGAGGTGTTGCATACAGCTTATGGTGAATGATGCTGTGCTTCAGTTCATTTCAGTGCAGTCTGCGTGTAATCCATACAGTCAGTGTGACAAGCTCTTGGGGGATCTTTCCTACAGAGAAATAAACAGGAATTTAAAAAAGCCCTTCCAAACTGTTGTAGTTTTGAGCATTTAGGACTTCTAAGTGTGTGA
The DNA here is from genome assembly GCF_041296385.1 of Aphelocoma coerulescens. Lineage (NCBI taxonomy): Eukaryota > Metazoa > Chordata > Aves > Passeriformes > Corvidae > Aphelocoma > Aphelocoma coerulescens. The sequence continues at coordinate 114,933,085 of NC_091015.1, read as the reverse complement.
AATTTATTAACCCCCTTGCTGTAATGTTCTAGCTAACTACATCAAGAATAGAGTGTCTATTATGGTGAAGTAGGGAACTTTACATTCCCTGGCCTAGGGATCTTATTTCTAGCTTGCAGAAAATAAGTTGGTTTCTTTAGTCTTCCCACATCTGAAATGGAGCATAGAAATAGCTGCCTTCAAATCTTAATACTCCATGTGCAACTTTGGCATTGTTCTGTCTTAGTGAAGGTATATTCAGGGGTGGGCAGGCATATTTTGTAGTTTGGAGTGGTGGGGTTTTTCCCCAAAGTAATGATTTCACTGTAAAACCCCTGGTGTGATTGTAGTTATGTGGGAAAGAAAGTTCTTTTTCTGTATGGCAGATTATTTCCTTTTTTATGTGTGCATGTCTGCACTGGAATATATTGTCCTGGAATTGCAGTAACTGTGTTCCTGCTTCAGAGCTGCATGGCTTGATTCTTTCTGTTTGTGTCCTTAAAGCAAAGCTGACATGAACAAGTACTGCATCTAATGCTTTGGGGTTCTGATCTCCACTGTACCCTTCAGGCACTCTTTCCCAGTAAGTTTTAGCTGTATTTTCTTACAGAAAAGGTTTGCATATTTCCTGAATAAACACTGCTGTTTCTTACAGGCAGTTTTTAGACTAATATGGAAGATGCTGCTGTTCAGCAATAAATACCAACAAATGCTAATTTTCTTTCCTTCTGTAAAGCTTGGTGTCATGTAGCTAGTCTCAAAATGCCAAAATATATGATGTGTATGTATGATATGAAGGTATGATATTTACCTTCAGTTTACTGTAGTATAGTGTAGCATAATCTACCAAGCTTGTCTCTGAACTAATGTATCTGATTGTGTTGAATCAGTGAATGATTCGCTACCCTTACAACTAGTCATGGTTTGCTTTGTGCCATCCTTCATCATCTCCTTCTGCTGTTCTCCAGAGCCTCATGGATCATAGTTTTCAAATTGTTGCTCAAAAAATATTAAAAATATATCAAATGGGCCCAGAGTTGGGCTGGAAGTACCTTACGGAGTAGGAAGTTTTACTTAGGCTGCATCCTCAGATGTGGTGGTGTTGAGGGGTGACTGCTGTCTAAATAAGTTTTACATATTCTGCTTGCTGTGGCCAAAACCAGAAGGGTAATGGATGCAGGTTGAGTTTAGAAAAAGGAAGGGTATGACTCCTTTTCTGTCCATACTTACCCTTCTCATCCCAGCCATCCCTCACCTTTTGGGCTTCATGTCAAGGAACACAAACTTGGTTGAAGGTGTGGAGGTATAGTAGAATGAAACAGACTTTAATGGTGGCAGCAACAGCAAATCTGCAAAGCTGAACAGCAGCAGGGATCCAGTGCTCCCTGATTCCAGTTTTTCTTGAGACTACAGTAAAAATTGGGGAATGACTGCTTACTTGGGGCAGCTGCTGGGAAGTGGAGGTTGTATATGGTATTATGCAATAAGGAGTGGTGATCCGGTAAGTTGGCTCACGCAACACTTGGCTCAAATATATCCAAGGATTTTCTAGTTTATTCTCTCCTGTTACTACTGGATAATGTTCTAGGAAAAAATTATTTAGGTTTTATCAGTAAAGTGTTGTGACAATTTTGAACTAGTAGGGAAGAATTTGTGAAAAAGATAAATATGAAGTACAGTGACTTCAGTGGATAATAAGGTAAAAACAACACTTAATACCTAAATGAAGTGTGTCTGAGCAAAAATACTTGGAATGTGTAACTGGGTCCTTAGTGTTGTTTACTATTAATTGTGCATTAAAAAAGCACAGAAAGCATCTCTTATTCTTATCTAATGATGAATTCCAAATATGCATCAGAGACTGAGATCTGCAAATTCAAAACCGTGAGATCACAGTGTTTAGAGCAATCAGTTCACTACCTACGAGGAGTATTTCCTTTGATAATTAATTAAGGTGTGTTTAAATAGAAAACATGATTAGTATTTTTTCCTTGTCTAGTTCCTGTGATACTAAGTAAACAAAAGTACAGATAATGAAGATGCCCCAGTTTCTTTCAGAAGCAGCTTGGTTAGGATCCTGACTAAAAAATAGCAAGTAGTTATTTACTAAACACGTAATTTTATAATAATAAAGAAAAAGTGCTTGCCAGATGCTAAAACAGTAATAATGTAAATCTGAGTAAATGTAGTGAATTGTTAATGTGTTAATAGTATTGTGATATTTAGCCCAGTTTAAAAATTATTTGTAGAGAAAATGTTATATTTTAAATAAGCAAATTTAGTATTGTTTTCTACATGCAGAATAAAGTAATGCGATTATTCTGATATAATAATAATAATTGAGGAATGTGATGTAAGTCACTTTGTCTGTGCTAGTGTGTCCTTAATCGTTAATAGCTTGCCATCTGTCCATTTATTGTAAGTGCTAGGAAGATGGGCAGAAATACAGACCTTAAGCAATCAGTGCAAAGAGAAAATTTCTTTAAAAGAAGGATTATGATCCTTGGTGTTACACATTAATTTATGGTGTGACCTTGTAGGTAATCCCTGCCTTGCTTCCATCTAGGCTGCTTTCTTCCTTGGAGGAAGCAGGGAATGGTTAATGATTCTTGCCAGCTACAGCCCAACAGGAGCACAGCGCTGGGGACGACCCTATGTGAAGGTGCAGAGATGCACTATTTTGGCTGCTGGGGGCTACACTTTTTCATAGGAATAGGTCCACCCTTCATTGCAGTGGAAGGGTCAGCTTCCTGAACAGTAGGAGCAGATTCCTCATATCCACTCTGCCGTCTTTATTCTCCTTCTCACCCACAAGGAACAGAGCTTTTTTAGACTGGCTATTCTGGTCTCTGGAGGCACACGAGGAAAGCAAGGGATGAGTGATGGCTGTTTGCATGAGGTGGGAACGGCCAGATGGTTGCTGGAGAGGAAGAAAGAGGAGCGAGTGCTGGGTGGTAAGGTTTGACATTCCAAATCAGAATGCAAGTTTGGACCAAACTAGAAATTATTTTAAGGAAAATAAATTTAGCTTCATGTTGGTTGTTTTTTACATGTCTTAGCAGTGACTTATTCTTGAGTCAGTTCCTATAGTTATGTATAGTTAAAATGTATTTTTGTTACATTTTTGTCCTCCCTAGTATGAAGATTTCACAGGTTTCTGTTCTCTAGGTGAAGGCAGCTCATGAAGTTTGCTTCCTGTTTTACAGTTCAGTGGGATTGCTGGGCTTTTTCTAATACTAGAGGTCAGGACATCTGGCAGAAAGGAGCTCTTGGAACTGATCATAGAACTCTACTACCAGACTTTGAAGAATGGTTTTTGAAAACACAACATAAGATGATAATTCTGTTAGCTTGACACTAGTGGAAAAAGGGATATCACAGTGATAAAAATTGCAGCTTCTCTTTCTCACAAAAAAGTAAGTAAGAATTCTTCCAGGATATTACTTCTCTTTAAAATCTTACCTAACTTTGTAAAATGGGGGTTACACCTACGAGTTTGAAGCTATAATTTAATGTTCATCCTGTAATGACTTTTGTGAAGTTTAACATTTAACTTACCCTGGTGGTGAAGCTTGTTGCTACTTTAAAATTTCTAGCCTGCCCTGTTGTGTTTTGTAAATGAAGATGAGCAGTCAGGTGCAGAATTTTTCTGGATGTTAACATGAAAATAAATTTTTGTTGAGTTTTATTACCGTGAATTAAATTGAGTGCTAAGTGTAAATTCTAGTGTTGAACATGCCAGCAATGAAACTCTCTCATTTCATGGTAGTAGTAGTTTTCTACCATGAATACTGTGGAAGTTCATAATTCTCAATTAATGTTTTCGTATGTCCAATATAGTGCTTTCACATACTTAATACTGAGTGTATTAATGTAGTGTATAATTACTGATAAAAGATAATTAAGTTGACAAGATATTTTACTGTATTTGTACTACTCCAGTAGATTTTAATATTGTGAACCAAATGCTATATATAAAAGTGTAACGCTAATCTGTACAAAACCTAAAATACCTTTTTTTTTAAAAATTGGATTAAAAGAAAAGTGTCATTTCCTCTTCCAGTCTTCAATTGTGGTGGCTTCAAAGGAGATGCTGTTCTTTTAAGATAGCCTAAAGAGCTTTTCATCTTTTATGGGATATTTTTAATTGATTGAATGGACTAAAAATGTAAGAGCTTGGGGGGGAAAAATACCAAGTGATTGAACAGATTTACCCAGAAACTCATTGAATTATATCAGTTTAATGGTTTTAACTTTTCTTGTTCTTCAGATGTTTTAATCTTTACAAGTTCTCTAAGTTTGCTTCGTTCTGGCCACTTGCTAATTTTAGATGCAGAGATCTTTCACAGGTCATGCTTCTGAAGTTTTCATCCTGAAATTTGGGGTTGCAGTTCTCCAAAATTCATACGATGTGTATCACCAGTGAGCAGATGCCTTTTAAGCAGTCAGGTTTTGAAACGTTGTTGAAGGAAACAAAATTCAACTTTCCAGCTGAAAGAGGAAGTGATGAACATGTGGAGTTCTTTGCTGTCTGGATGGTTCAGTAAATTAGTGTGACTGATATACTAGGATATATATATTTAAATGCATGTTCCTTCACAGAGATAATTAAGAAGTAATTTTCTGGCAATAGCTTTCACAAATGTATCTTTGAATATGCCAGGACCTGTATACACCACCAAAAAGCAATGAAGATGGTGCATCAGTTTTACCTGCGTCACTCATTTTGTGTGCTGCAATTTTATGATATCTTATGTGGTCTGTAATCAAACTTTTTTGCAGTTTTCTGTGGGCTTCTTTTGGTTGCTCATTCTTTATAAATCCTTTAGGAAGTAAGTTTTTAATGTTATTTCATTCGAACTTTGAAGACATCTGAAAGATACACAAACATGTCAAAAAGGTTTGCAGTTAGTGTGTATCATTAGAACAGTCAGTTTTAGGTGGATATTTTGACAGGTAATTGCATTTGGTGGGCTTTAGTACTTATGTGCAAGGATTTCACCACTCTTAAAATTGCCTTACACTGATGGAGGCAGTTTATCCCCTTTTGAGGGAGGGATAGGACAAAGGCCATCTTTGGTCTTTTGTGTACTGGGGCTTCCATTAAACTATCTACTCTAATTTTAATTGTAGCAGCATGACTTATTTTTAGACAAGGCAATACAACATTTTGGAATGGCAATCAGAAACATTTTGGAATGGCAAATCAGAAATCCTGTGCTATCAAATGCCAAACGTTTCCTCCATCTGTGGAGCATTTGTATTTTTAATGTTGTATTTGTGTTATTATTCAGTTAATTTTTGTTATATTTGGCAAGTAAGTTGAAAACATCGATCAGTGTATTTCTTAAGGTATGGAGGTTTTTTGTGATATTCTCAAGACATAGGATTGCTGAAAATTGCTGCAGTAGATGCTACCGATTAAGCTGAATGAAGCCTGTTTTAGAAAATATATGTGAATTTAATTTTAAATTCTAAGGATGTTTATACATTTTTCTAGAAGGCTGGTGTTTCATGTAGGCTTTCTTCTAAGGCTGTTTACTAGGTAAATTGGCATAGAAGACAAGGCAAATACTGTGAACCTGTGGGTGCTGCTGCTGTTCCAGTAATTGGCATTTTAATGGATGACAGATTCCTGCTTTCTCTGCAGAGACCAACAGCTGCCCCATGGTGGGTGGTGCTGCACCTTGCCTTGCATCTATCTGTGAATGTTTTCTGTGTTCACATGCGTGACATTTTGCAACATTTCAGCCCTGGAGGTGGTGACGTTAATCATAATTAATAATCTGCTGAGCTTGTAAATATTTAAATTGACTTTCCCCTTGGGTATTGAGTGAATCTGGGGCATACACAGAAAACAGAACTTGTTAATCCCATCTCTACATATGGTACTGAAAAAAAAACCTAAAAATTCAGAAATTTGCTGAAAGGCTAAATCCTTCATGTGGTGTTGATGAAGAGTTGTCACTGGCATTAATAGGAATATGTCTGGGAAGAGGAGACGGTATAGCCCTACTCTTGTATGGAAACTTAAGATACCATGCTAAAAATAAAAACTTTATTTTCCGTATAGCAGAAGTTTGAATGACATTGACATCTATTCCCACAGGTTCCTGCTGTAGACATAACATGGATCAGCAAAACAATTATTTTGTTGGCATGTCTCAAAACAGATCTCAAAATGAAACAAGCTATGTCAGAAAAAAACATTTTGGTGGGTAGAACTGCATCTACAATAAGGCTGTGCTAAAAACTGCTGTTCTGAGAGCACAGAAATGTTACACATCAATCCATTATTGTTAAGTTGGGGAAACGTTTGCATGCAACCCAGTCTGTGCTTGATGTTACTCAAATTGGGCTTAATAAAGAAACCAGTGAAGGCTGGCTTCCAGGTCAATAGCCATTGATGTTAGCTTGATAATAAACAGGACTCTTAAGCCAAAAGCAAAGGTGATGCAGGTAGACATAGTTATCAAATAATCACTAAGAATAATCAGCTGATATACATAGTTATTAAATAATCACTAAAAATAATCAGAGAAGCTGTTATATAAGCAGTGCTTCTGGATCAAAGTCTTTTTTTACTTTTCCTTTCTGCTGTTGTGGTAGAATGGGTTTTATCTCAACCACCATAGTTCTGTTTAATATTCACTAAAAGTTGAATATGTTTTGCCTGTGTTGCACTGGAACATTCGGGGTTTTAAACATGAAAAGAATAATACATGGAAATTGATCATCTCTGTCATGTATCGCACTACGAAGAGATCCAAGCAAAGCTGTTCTTAGCTTCTTCTTATGCTACAGAGTTCAAGTGACAGCCTGTAATTGATAGATCTTTTCATCTGTGTTCAATACATGGTGGCAAAAATTCAATGTAAAGCATAAGAAACTTAATTTTCACAGTTCAAACCCTAAAGGTTTGTGTGTCATTAATATACTTTCAGAAATTGCTTCTTTCTGCAAATGACAAGGCCTTAGAATTGAATATTCTTTGCCTTTGGTAAGGTAAACTGGATTGTTTATACTGACCTCCCAGGTAAAGGATTATAAAGTGACTTCTGCAAAGTTAATGATGTTTGAAAATAAAATAATGGTCACAATTCACCCAATTCAGTGAAGAAGCACGGTGCTTCTAATTGATTTTTTTTCTATATCCAGTCAGAAAGATGATATCTCAATAGTGGATTAAAAAGCGACACTGTCTGGACTCAGCATGCAGTTCTCTGGGCAGCACCCGTGCTCTGCCGTTCCCTCTACATGTTAAGCAGGTTTATGCAGCTGGGTGTATAAGACACAGAGTGTGGCAAGGCTCTGTCCCTATGGAACTGTCTGCTTGAGGGCTCTCAAAGGGCAAACCAGCAGACACCAGTTAAGTGATGTTTGTAGAGGAACACACACAGCTCCTGATTTCGTTGTAACTGGCACGGGTAGGAAGATGATGGTGATGCAGCAGCAGGGCACTTGCCTGCACAAGTCGGCTGAGTGTTCCGCAGAGCTTGAACTCTACCTGCTGGCAGGAGCCTCACAACGCCTCACTGCGTCTCCACTGCTGCCGTTGAATTTGCCAGGTGAATTAGTGCTGTTACAGAAAGGCCAGTGTGTTATATTGCACATTTCTGGTCTGTGGGCATGTCCCAGATTTGTTGCCACTGTTAAATCCAAAGCAAAGAGTCTTTGATTATTCCTGTTTACCCTTGTCATTTCTAGTACTTTAGCATGTGTTAGCTAAGACACTCTTAAAAAACCCCCACAAACCCCAAAATTAGAGCTTTAATAGGCTTAGTTGTTTTTTACTGGGTGTTGGAGCTGAATATGCAGAGCTCTGGCCTCTCTGGAATACTAGATTCCATTCTCTGTTGTTTGATCTGTCACAGATAGTCTGCAGATGCACTTGAAAGAATAGCAGAAATGCTTAAAACTCCTGTAAAATATTTTATGCTAAATCCATTGATTTTTCTTCTGCTTCATTTTGCATTTTTTAGTCTGAATAGCACTTGCTTTTTTAACAGCATTTGTAGTACATTCAGCTCAACCAGTCATGGGTTTAGGATGTTAATGGTTTTTTTTTCCCTGACTCCACTATGTTGGCAGCTGTTCTCAAGCTGGCTGCATTCGGGTACTGGAGTGTGACGGAACAATGCTGTAGTTTAAATCTCTGGTCAGGGGAATTTGTCATTAAATAGATCCAGCCCAAGAACTGATTAAAGTATAAAAATTAGTATTAATTTGATAAATCATAATTGCTGTACAGTTTGCTGCAAACCTTTGATGACTAGGGATTAGACAACTCTTTGAAGGACTTGTCAGAAAACGTGAATTGTAGAAAAACTTGTATACAGTCCTGAGGGCAAACAAAACCAGTGGTGATACTATGTTTATAGTGATTGTTAAGAAAGTAAACTGCACACCATTTGTTGTATTTTTCTGCCTTCCTTTGTTAAGTGGTAAAAGTAAAACTTTTGGTTCTGTTTTACGTGCATTAGCACTGGTACAAGTGGAAATTTGGAGAGGTGGACAAGAGAGAAGGGGCAGGGTTGTCACACCAGGAATAATTCTAAGGCTAGTCTAGGCAATAGTGGGTATTACATATGTTGCACAGTGTGGTGGTTTTCAGAAGTATAGGAGGGTTCAATATGTGAGCAAGACAGTTGTAGTATTCAGTTCAACTCTTCAGTAATTCAGCTCTTATCAAAAGCTACCGTATCTTAATTTGGATGGAGAAGTTTTGTTTCAGAGGCTGATAATTAAAATTTTTTTTAAAATCACAAACCAAATTCTTCAAACTGTTTCTGAGAATTCAGCTTGCAGGAAAATACCTATTTTCTGTAATAATGAACATTTTGGTAATCAGGCAAATCTTTCAACTGCTACTTGTAATTTAGAGGGGAAACTTAAATTTGGCTGGAGAAGACCTCCCAGATTGCCTTGCTTATGTGTGGCCCATAATTTGCAGAAGTTTTAATGAGAACTGACTGTGGGAGAAATAGAAGGTGGCAAGAGAAGCCTGGGAAACAGTAAGCAGCCAAGAGGTGAGGTTAGATGAGACACTGGGTGTGGAGGACAGGAATGGTGAAACTGGAGTTGCACAGGTCTAGGTTGTGAACACCTGCTTGGTGAGGAAAAGATTGTGAGATAGAGGAGGTACAGCCCTCATGGTGGAGGAACTGGACTGCAGGAAAGGGGATGAGGAAGCAAATGGAGAGAGCCTGGGCAAGAGTGAGACTAAACCATGGAGTAGGAAACTAATGTACTGGGCTTGAGTACTCTACTGGAGGTATTGGATTACTTTGTGTTGACAAGACCATGGGAGCCAAGAGCAAGATTTACTGGGAGCAAAACCAGAGAGTCCTGTGCAGTGGAGTAGCACATTGCCAAGAAGTTTGAAGACCAAGAAATAATTCTGAGGGTGGGCAGTAGCAGTTGCAATGCAGCTGGCTGATTAGTCAAGATGCTCCTGCAGAAGTCTGGTCTGGGTACAATGCCCATCTGCTTCGTGGAGCGGAGTCCAGGCCTTCTGCTTGTTACTTGAGAAACCTGCCATGCAAAGCAATGAAACAGCTCGTTAGCTGGACAGTTATTTGTGAGAATGCCTCTCATATATTTGGTTGTGATCATAATGTAGTGCACTGCTTTGAAACTGCTTCCATGGCAGTTGATTCAGCTGGAGAAAGACATGTGGCAGGGCTTGCAGGGATATCCCCTGAAGGATGGTAATGAGCCATATGGGGGGAGCCACATGTGGGGCATAGTTTGTGTACCCTCTGTATAGGGCTTTGTTTGTTACCCTGTAGCAAAGATTTGTACCCAGACTTTTCTTGTAGACTACTTGCTTTGAAGAGGTAGTGGGACAGACAGTGGGATATAAATTGTCACAGCCTGTCTCTCCAGGGAAATAGGATATTACAGCAAAATAGTGTGACGGTATAGGCAGTGCAGGAGGCAGAGCCATGGGACAGGGGCTTTTCCTAGGCAGTCCTGGTCCATCCCTTTTCAATGTGCTCTCTCCTGGAGCTAAGCATTTAACCAACCACCCCCTTCCAGGGGTCCAGTTTTTGTTTTGCACTCTGGGAAACAGCCTGTGAGTTGCATCCTGATGGAGCTCTACAGAGCTAGGGGCTGTAATACTGTTTTCCCTGAAGTGAACCAAACTGGAAAGCACGTGCTGCCACATATCTGGAGATTTTATCTTCATGCGATTGCAAAACTTTATCATAATGGGATTGGAAACCTTGGTTTTGATATTTCTAAAATGTCTAGAGTATTATTTAATTATTTGTGTTAAGGCTGGCTCTCTAGTGATTAGATTATTGAAGAGCTGGAATACCCTCAATAATAGGGAATAATCTGGATACAGCTGCATATTCTAAATGTGAGCTGGCTCCTCCAAGAGTCCACTCAGATATGGATGTGGTCTGTAGCTCACTGATTGTTGAGAGCTAAGTAGTTTCATCTGTTTGTATATCACTCTTCCTGAGCTGGAATGGACTCTCAGAGCAGAACTTGAAATGCCTTGGATGGTGCTGTAACTGGCAGACTTTATCCACCCCCAGGTAAGTGAGAGACCACACAAAAGCTGTTTTTTTAACTTTGGAGCTGATCTGATGCTGGCATTATTTGAAAAATGTACAGCTTACTCCTATGTGACTTCAACTGCATGATTATACAGCCTCCTTTGAAGTAAATTTCCCAACATTGTCATGGCAGCACATACCCTGTAAAGTAATCTGAGGTTTAGGAGCTGAATGCTGCTAAACAATTTGTATTTTATTCTTTTTATCAAAAAAACTTTGTGAAGTCCCTTCTTGAGCCTTTAATTTTTGCCAATTTTGAAGTGTGTGACTCACAGGAGAGTTACTTAATGCTGTGTTTGTGTGATTACTCGTGACTTGTGAAATTTTAAACTTGCTTTGCCTGTCTACATGAAGTACTTCCCTATTCCTTCTCCTTTCCTGACCATGTTACCTTATTAAAGAAAGGAAAGGGCACTGGTTTTATACCTGGCCACTGCTTATTAAATGAAACAGATGGCTTCTGATGTCATTTTGACATTTGACTGCATGGCAGCATTTCAGTCTAAGAAGTGCTCAAATGAAAGCAGTGATTTGTATTAAGCTTTTCAGTATGTTGTAAAAAATGCAATAGATACACAATTGAGATGTGACACAGACGTTGGATAGTCTTGGTAAATAAATTCTAACTCGATCTTCGCATCTTATTAAAAAGTCTCAACAATTATATGAGTACCACTCATGGTTTCTGAAGGGTTTTGACATACTTAGCCCACAACTGATCATTTTTTATTCTTCTTATGGTTCATTACTTTCCAAAATGGAGCATGTTTGTTACTAGGATATTTTTTGTCCAAAAATGGTGTACCTCATTTCTTCAAGAACCAGGTCCTTCATGCATGTCCAGATCTTTTGGGCTGAAGGTCTGTGATGATGAGTGAGATGCTGCTGTGTTCTCTGTCTTGCTTTTGGAGAATTGTGATTGAGCAGGTACTGATAGCTGAGTGAGTGTCCCCACTCTGCCTCCATCTTTTGATTATTAACTTCTTGGGACTGTTTTCAATGTGACACCCGAGTATTCAGAGGGTCTCTTTTGTGGCAGAATGAAATGGCTGGGGGATATCCACTGTGCTTCAGATGTGGTCTTGCATAATACTTGTTGCAGAAAAATTCCACATCCTTCATTCCACCCAGGAGCTTTACAAAATAACACCTGTGCATGCAATCACCTGTTTCTGCTGCTGTCAGAGTCACAGTACAGAGTCAGTCCAAACAGAAATAATGCAGCCTTTGGTACTGAATGAAAGAGCTGTGAATTTGGTCTTTCAGACTGTGCCTCTCTTTAATGTGTTCATGCTGATGAACATGCTGTTGAAAGTGAGATCTATTAAAGCTGGCTGTCATGTCTTTCTGTCTTCCCTTTTCTATGGTTTTTCCAAACCTCATCTTTACTTACTATTTAGTAAATATGTAGCTCAGACTGATTTTTTAAGGAAAAAGTTCAGTTATTTTCAAATATGAGACTTGGAAAACCACATTATTTCACCTGTGAAGGCATCTCCCTTCCTTTTCCCAACCCACTTTTCTGTGCTTGTCTATGGTCTAGAAAGATGGTGATGGCATGATGGCTAGGTTTTGTGTTAATGACGTACCTTCTTTCCATGTTTAAAGTCTCTTATAATTTGTATTTCCTTGGAGAATAGAGGAAAGGTCATGGTTCTGCCCATGTTCAGTGAAGGCTTATATTTGACATTCAATTATTCTGAAGGCTCGACTCAGTGTTGAGCAGGAAGTTGGTTCAAGAAACTGCATTTTGGGAGTACTGAATAAAGTAGCTAGGTCTGAGAAGGTGCTTGAAGTGCAAGAAGCTCTCTGATGCTGTTATGTTAACATAACAGTGGAAGAGGAGTCAAATGTCAAGTGAACGAGAAGCGGTGGGAGTCAAGGAGCCTGCTCTTGGCAGGTAGGTAAGAAGGGACTTCTTGTGATATTGGGGAGAGACTAAGAGCCAGTGGGAGAAATGGGGACAAGGTGAAAAGATGAGGTAGTTAATAATGAGGTAACAAAAAACAGCAGCAGAGAACATTCGGGAAGAAGTGGGAACTGGTAACTAATCAGATAGAAGAAACAGAGGAAGAAGAGAGAGAACTTCATCTGTAAGGAAGTGGTGTGCTGCACGAAAGTAGGAACCACCCTATGAAAACAAGATGAGGGGAAAGTGGGAAACTGAGCTTGAGTCACAGAGACCAAAGCAGATGAAGGTCAGGTTGTCTATGACCCACTGAGGGTGAAACAGAGTAGTAAGTCAAGACAAGAGCCATGGGAGTACTGACACTGGGTGGTAAAGAAATCAAAGCTTGAAGTTACAAATAGTAAGAAATAATTGAAATCTGAGGAGATGAAGCTGTGTGTGCAGTATGACAGAACAGGTGCCCAGAGAAAGAGGTTGCACTCCTGTCATTGTGGTTCTGCCACTTCTCTGCTTTTCATTGTTAGTGCTTGTGGAGCTCTTCCACGAGCTAGCTCAGCAGCAGAAGCCTGTTGGAGCAGCTAGCAACTTGAATCATCTCAAAAAGAACAAACTGCTGGAATTGGAGGGAGAGGAGAGTTGATGGGGGGAGTAGTGTGACCTTCCACATGTGGCAGCATGTGAGTTATTGAACCTCCAGACAAATGAGAACTGCATAGGTGAAGAGAAGCAGTTTGAGGGAAGGGACCTGCTGCAGAGGAGAGGCAGGGCTGAAGCAGTAATAGATTGGTAAGAAAAAGTCTGAGAGGGAGAAGCTGGCAGAAGAGCATGCCTGTTAGAAATGCTCCTTCTCAAAATGCCTAGAAGATCCAGGATTTTTTCAGTCTCGCCATTTATTGCTGTCAGAAGAAAATTGTAAAAGCCAGAGGAAATGGGCAGATTATATGGCAGTAGGACATTAATATCCATTAGTAAAAGTGGAAGAGGTTTTTTCAGTAGGCTTAAAGGTTCTCTCCTGCTGATAGGTCTTGATATAATTTGAGCATCATAGAATTTTTCCCTTATTTAAAGGCCTAGAAAATGATACATAATAGGAAATTAATGCTTTCTTGAAGCTGTAAAATAAAAAAGTAAGAAACATAAGTATAGTCTTAATTTGTTGCATTTACCAATATACCCCATTGTCTTAATTTTTAGCCAGTGCCTCCACTTCAGCCAGAATAAGGAATGAACAGTATTAAATAAAGACTTGATAAATATTTTGTTTCTCATCATAATTCTGTGTCTTACTGTGCCCTATTCAAATTCTGATCTGAGTAACTGGTAATTTCCATAAGCACTGTGAGTGATCTCCTGTAGGGAGATACTGTTGCATACATACTCTAAAATTTCACTCTGATCTGCATACAGAGAGCTGAAGGATGAGAATTTAAAAAAATTTTTTTTAAAATTCCCACCCCCAAAAAAGTGAACCAACCACCCTCCCCAAAACCCACTTAGCTGGACTCATTTATAGTTATTAACTGGACAGAATGCAATACCGTGTCATATTTTTTCTGTATGCTACCAATCTGTAAATAAAAGCCCAGGAGCTGAGCAATACTGCTGAAGAGTGTTGTGGAATGTATGGGTTAAGGCTTTCTTAGTCCCAGAAGCTCTGCTGGGTTCCACAGGCAAAGCCTGCGTGTCCTCATTTTCCAGGGCAGTGTTCATGTGCTTTTGCAACAACATTGTTCTTGCCCTCTGTGCACTTGCCCATCTTGTCCTCTCAACATGTGGATTGATTTGTAGATGCCATCCATTCTATTAATGTAAAAAAATTATATGTAATATTTCTAATATAATTCCATGAGTTATTGTTGAAATACTCTCTGTTGTTTAGAAGCTCTTGGTGGGATATGTTGGGTTCTGTTTTTCTTGGAGCAGGGGGAGGAGTTGGTGATGAAATGCAAATGTACTGAGGAGGAATTTTACAGGTCATTCTGATACTCAGATGAAATACAGTAGTAAAGCCGGTCTGTCAGTGGTAATATTGAAAATGCTTATATATTTGAAAATTTTGACCTTTTTTGATAGTTGTCATTCTGAAGCTTTACATACCTGGACATTTCTCATAAAATCCCATGTTTGAACATGCCATTTAATTGTTTAAACACAGTATCAAATAATCATGGCAGTGGAGTATTTGATATGAATTTAAAATATAACAAAATCCTTTGTGACCATTTAGATACAAGGGGCCAAATCCAGACTCCAGAGGTGTGGTGTCCCATGCAGCATATCCATTCTGTGGAATTTTTGACATTTATCTGTGCTAGGAACAGTTTTTTGCCGATGAGTTCCACTGCTGAGAATGTATGCATTGGCTTCCTTCAGCAATTCTTGTATAAGCTTTTATTTGGCCATAACTCTCAAGCAAACAATGTACCAGCATCTGGGTGCAGATGACCTGATACAGTCTCTTCAAAGGTGAAGTTATTGTATACCAGAAAAGCATAATCATTATTTTTTTACCTTCTTTAATTTGCAGTAGCATAATTAAAAGATGGATTTGCTTTAGCTCTATTTATTTTTTTTTCCCCCCCTTATTGCAACAGGCTAGGCAAGTTCTTATTTGCATCTATAAAATATGCTTGGGAAAGAAGAAAATGATCTTTGCCTTAAGGGCAGTGCTCACAAACACTCTGAGCTTCCAGGCAAATCTATTTGATGTCAAAAAAATTTTGAAAGTCAGCAAACTAATTTGTAGTAAATACTACCAATCAGTATGCAACCTGCCTATGAATTTTGTAAGAATTATTTCAACTGTTAAAGTATTCAGATACTTAATATATGTTTTGTATGTTATAAAGAAGAAATGGCTAAAATGGCAGCTCGCATGCTAATATGGCTCAGGAGTTAACGAACAAATTTTGCAAACACTGAGCTTCCGACCTGATTTATTTTACTGTGTCTTGACAGAAGTTGGAACTCTCATTGTAGAAGGTATTGCTGTTCATGGTTTCAGGGTAGTGCTCTAAACAAGGTGTTCTGAAACCCATTGCTTAAAATTGCGTGGGTTTTCTTTTTATTTTCCTCTTATGCAGGTGTGATGGACAGGTAGCAGAAGATTTCACTTTGATATCCGCGTATCAGAATGACCGAGTGCTTCCTGCCTCCCACGAGCAGCCCCAGTGAACACCGTCGGGTAGAACACAGTGGGGGACTTGCTCGTACTCCCAGCTCTGAAGAAATCAGTCCTACAAAATTCCCTGGATTGTACCGCACCGGTGAGCCTTCACCACCTCACGACAGCTTACATGAGCCTCCAGATATAGTATCTGATGATGAAAAGGAGCATGGGAAGAAGAAAGGAAAATTTAAGAAAAAAGAAAAAAGAAGTGAGTAGACAACTTCTCTTTTTAATTCAATGCTTTCAAGTTCTCTCGTTTTTTCTCTCTCAAAATTGCTTGGTATTCCCAGTGGGTTCTTTTAAATTTGTTTCAATGTGGAGGAAGTTAACTTGCTACAAACAGACTTTGTGCAGCACCTGTTTCTCTTGCAAAAAACTCCACACCTTAACTTTTTTTGTTGCACAGATACAGGTGCCAAACATGTGCCCAGAATTACTAATAAACCCATTTATCCAAAACCTTTCATGATGCATTGGTAAATCCTGGCATGGGGTTCTTTTTCACATCTAAGTGGAGGTTTTCAAGTATATTTCCAAATACATCCATTTTTAATCATAGCTGAGGTGCTAGCTAGAATAAAACTGGTTTTGGTCTGAATTGTACACTTGTGCATTTGGAAGAGTCAGTTTCAACAACTGTAGCCCTTTTCCCGTGTGTCTCCCTTATTCACTCTTTGCTTTTGTACTATCCCAAGTTTTCATGTGCACACTGCACCATTATTCGAGCAGTAATAAAATCTCTGTCCTTTTTTTTCTCTCGCTTCTCAGTTTAGTCTGATCATGCAGTTTCCTCCAGCAGTGCCAAAGTATTATTGCAGAGGTCAAAAATGTGCAAACCAACACTGAGATCTGAATTTTCCAGAACTGACAGGGCAAAGGTTAGAAGAAAGTAAAGCTTTGACTATAGAATCCATTGTCAGTATATCAGTGTCTGGAGTGGAAATTTCATTTAAAAAGCTTACCCCTCCTCCAAAACAACAGAACTATTACTTTCCACTTTTAGATTTGTGCAGAAAATTTTGGAAATGAAATAGTTTTTATTCAAGAAAATTTTTCTACGTATTCTGAAAGAACAAAGCACTTGGAAATACTAAACTGATACTGAGCACTCTCACTACCAGAAAGACCCTTCCTGTCCAAGTCTCTGAAACCTAAATACCACAGCCCAAGTGCTAGGACATTTTAAGTGACATTTGTTTTAGCAAAATTTCAAAATGTCTGTATCTCTGGTGCCAGTGTATCCTGCTACTTCTTACATGTGGAATTTGGAAGATCAGAAACAGTGAGACAGCACACTGTTAGAATTAATATGGTGACGATTTGTGATATGCATGCACATATTTAAATAATCAGTCCTTAAGAATCTGCTGTCACTGCACTGCTTTTAATCAAACCAGTTTCCTGGAATGCAGGAATTGTTTCTACCACAGTTTAGAATGACTGTTGCTATTTTAACTAAAAACCGTGTGCCTAAAGAATAATGTAACTCAAAAACACATACTCAAATTAAAACCAGCAGCTGAAATTCCTACAGGTCTTAAGAAAAGGGATTCCTTAGTGATTTTCTGTAATGTAAACATTATTGACCTAATACAGATTACTGGATTGGCAATGAAAACTTGGTATTGACTGGATAGGTCTAAATTCAGGCTATCAGTAGTTGCTTTTTTACTGTCCAGCTTTCTGTTAGAGCTCTGCATTGCACACCTCTAAATCTGGAACTGGTAGAGGCCAACATTATGCATTGTGTGGGTTTCTTTGTATGGAATTCAGGATGTCTCATGGTGATAGTGTAGCTGAAGGCTGTTGTTTAGGAGGAAAAATGCTACTTCAGCAAATCCACACAGGTCTGTGCATATCAGCACTGAGATGTTTTCTTCCACAAGAATTGCAACACATTTTATAGCTGATGTAAAGCAATTTTTGTTACTTAAAAGAAACTTTAAAGGTATGAAAAAATCCTCAAAGAACACAAAAATGCAAAACATGGGAAGAACCAAATAATCTCTTGCAGTGCTAATGTAAAAGGCATTCAGCATTTCTTGGCCCTAATACATGTCTGTCATATAATTGCCAGTCAAATAGAAGAGTAAGTTACATACCAAGCTTTCAGTATATCTCATATAGTCCAAAAATAATCAATATTATAAATATGCCCTCAACAGACATTTTACCTGTCTAAATTACAAGTGTTCTGTACTGTCGCTTATCATGGTTGCTTTTAAGAGTTTTCCTTCCAGATCTGGCCTTTTTTATTCCTCCTATACTTTTGATTCTTCATTTTATTTCACCTTTTAAATTCTGTTGTATGTCTTCAGATCGTTTCATTTTTTCAGGCTACCTGCTTTGGTTTTGAGCAGTGCACAACCTGCCATGATCATGCAGTTTGGGGTATAAACAAATATAACTGAACACATCAGTGAAAAAAAAGACAAGTTAACATTACATTATGACAGAGTGAGTGTTTGTTGAACTTGCAATATTAGTGAATTAATGACATGGTCATCCTAACACCTGAAACTGTATCCAAGTTTAATCCCACAAAAATCTTGAGCTATTTTGGTAATACTCTAAATGTAAACTTCAGAAATGCTTGAAGAGCAGCAGGGAAGGGAAGGATAAATATCCCAAAGTTACTCAGTTTTGTTTTTCAGGTAAATAATTTCTGCAAGAGTAATGCACTCTTAGCTTCATTATTATTACCTATATCAAAAAAACATTTTTGTATGCTAGCAAAATATCTTTTCCTGTATTCTTTATATAGATACAGTTATTTAATGATTTGCTTTTTTTCATGTTAGTGGCAGTAACCTAATAATACACAGCAATTATTCTGGGGAAAAGTGCTAAAAATGTTTTGAGTTAATGGAAAATTCAGTGGAATATTGTTTTTTATGTGGAATTCAGCTCCTGGAAAAATGTTTCAGCCACTAATTTTTATTATCCACTATTCTGTGGTAGACTGGGTGTTGGTTGGCTGTAGAGTGAGTTAGATTAGGGGATTTACTAGGGATTAAAATGAATTTTCTTTTTACTGGCATAGTTTTAAACCAGATCTGTTCCCTGACTCAAACAGAACTTGTCCTGTGATAGCAGGAGAGCAAAGATGGATCTGTGTTAAGCAGTAATGGATTATCTGAGACAGCAACCACTGTAATTGATTTTTGAAAATGTTTAACCACCTGTCACTAATCACGTGTTGATAAAGCCATAAAAGATGTAGTTCCTTGCAGAAGAAAAACGTTACAAGGAAATACTTCTGAAGAAGCTCTTCTACCCATTAGAATTTCTGTAGATAGAGTCTGTATGTAGTAGATCTTACTCTGCTTAGTCATTTTACTACTGAGATTGATGCTGTTGGACAGGTTGGGTTCCATATGCATCTAGGATTTTTTTTGTTTAGAATACTCTTGATTTTCTTTATATAATTCTTGGGAAAATGGAGAGTTGTTTGAATTGTACTAAACTATCACATGAAAAGATAGTAGTATCATTGGTATGAACTCTTCTGAAAATTTCAGGAAATATTTTTGAAGACCAGAGCCTTAATGTGTTGGGCAGGGGGTCCTATATGTTCTTTTGGAATGTAGATGAGGGCTGATACTAAACAAAACATTATTTTTACTGATCTGATGTGTGGAGAAGCTCTGAATACAGTTTTCAGATCTACAGACTAAGAAGTTATTAGAATTTTCTATGCTGATAAAGATCAGAGGCTCTTCATATCAGGGTTTATCTTTGGGATAAATAGGATGTGTTGCTACATCCTGTTCTGCTGACAAATCACTGTGTATCTCTATATACCACTGTGTATTTATCTAGCAAAGCACCATTTGCAGATAGTTTTAAAGTCTGCCTTTCAATGCCAGTGATTATTTTAAATCAGAATAAAGTAAGACAAATTTCTGATTTCAGCTTCATTTGCTCTGCTGGCACAGTGCTACAGAGAATTTGTTTGGGAGTGCTGTGCTCACATCAGTGAGTCAAATGAATACTGAAGACAAACTGATCTAATTGAAAGTTGGACAGTGAGTGTTGGTAATGTCTGTAAGGTAGAAGTTTCTGTTGATAATAAAAATGCATCTTGTGGGCAAGGAGAGGAAGTAGAAGCCATTTACCCTAGTTCATTGTGCATTCATGTGTCTTAGTTTTATTTAGAAATGCTGTACAATCTGATGGCAATCCCTCTGACAGATTGGCATTAGGTAACTAATGCTTGCATTGCACTTCAGTCATATTTGACCTACTAATTCTTTCATATGTAAAAGCCATCCATGTTTTCTTTCAGTGAATTAATTACAGATGCTGCAGATTTCCCTTGGGAAATCATCTGTAGAGTTATAAATTACTTAAAAACCCATCAGAGATCTGATGGACAAAATGTCTCTTGCAGTAGGTTTGATAAGTGGCAGTTCTGCATAATGCCACCCTTGGAGTTAACAATAAATACTATGGCATGACTTCATGGCTTTGTTGTGAGAATGCAGGAGAAGTATTCCCAAGTATGCAGACTGATAGAAGCAGTGGTCTCGCTGCATGACAAAGATTATAAGTCTGTAAACTAGATTTTTCCAGAGTAACACAGGAAAATTCTTCTATTATTATTATTGTTATAAGGGTTTTTCATAATTCTCAGTAAGATAAGGGCTATACTTGAAGCATTACATTTAGAGTAACTGCAATAAAGGCATGCTTATGGAAGGAAGGTCTAACAAAAGGAACTGGTAGATTATACTGTGTCATTATGCTGGTGAAATTGGAGTATTTATTACGGTAGTACTGTTCTCATATAGATGGAGGAAAATGTCACTGACATAGAGTGATGGGAAAATGGGGACTATTAGTACTGGAAGTCTTGAGGAAACAGTGAACAGAAATACCAGTTTACTAAACCCTCGGTAATACTCTTTCCATATTGAAAATTACCTGATTTGTCAAGCACTTTTGGAAATTTTTCTTCTGTGTAAATTTAAGTTGTTTCTATTTCAATATATTGTATCACTGGTGAAAGGGATACAGCAATTTTATAACCAAAAATATAGTAAAGAAAATCAGGCTATACTTGAGAGACATGCAAACCCTCTCTTGGTATGAACCCTCTCTGTGTGAATCTGTATTAGTATATATTTCTAAACTTTGTTGACTTATGTTACTGAGACAAATTTTAAAAGGCTGGGTTTGTATTAAACTTGCTCCTTCATGTCTTCTCGTGAATTCAAGAAATACCAGTTTCAGTAATGTTCTCTTGCTGGTGTTACACTGCCACAGATGTAGGAAAGCACTGGGGCTTGTGTTGCAGTGTGGAGTGTTGGGACATGTGAGCAGGGCTCTGTTGGTGGCACCGACCTTCCAGCTTGGGTCCCAGTGCTGACACTTCCTGGTGTGCCTGTGGGAACCCCGTGCTGTGTGACGGGGAGTTGTCACAGCTACCCAGCAGGAAAGACTGAGGGCAGATTGTTCTGAGCTCTGTCTGGGAAAGATCTGGCTTTCTCTTTGGAAATTACATCTCTGAATTCTGTCTTGAACCTTGGTGCTGGCCCTCTTTCTCATAAAACACAGTGGAGATGTGTGCTCCTCCTTTGTCCTGTAGCTGGTGCATCTGCAGTTCCTTCTGTTCCAGAGTGAGATTTGAATCCTTGGTGTATGCACTGCAGGTTTCCTTACCCATTTCTGGGTTTAGTTTACAAAAACCAGTAAATGACATAGCCAGTAAGCAGGGAGGAGGAGACCTGGCTGCTGGTTGTCCTCTAGTTGATGTTTGCATTTTTATATTAAAATCCACTAGGACGGGAACAGCTACACAGTCTTTTCCAGTCTTCTATGAAAGTATGTGTCTGGCAGTCCTAGGGAAGAGTCCCAGCTGCAAAGGCTGAGCTGATCAAACAACTGTAGTTATTTTATGATCGTTCCATGCTTTAATACATTTCTTGTATTTGTTTGACTGTTAAAAGCTATCTTCTACAGAGCAGTCAAGGCTTCAAAATAGAGACAGTTCTTGTATGTGCTGAAATAATGCTGAGAAACTCTGCAGTCTGGTATAGTTCAGAATTGGAAGGATAAAAGACTGAATGTTCCCTGATTCTTCTGCAGATTTTTCATTTGGAAAAAATTATAGCCCATAGTCTCGTGCATGATGTGCTCTCATATTATCTAAGGGGGTAATTTTCATTTACCCAAAACTATTCAGGCAGCAAGAGCACTCGACTGTCAGTGCTGCCTCACACAAGCAGAGGCTCTGCCTGTAGGTAGTGAAAGAGCCTCAAAGGGTCTGTTACAAGAGGGGCTTACTGCCCACTGCCTTGGGGGACCTGGCTGGTGCAGGTGGCATGTCAAATGTCACCTTTGTTGACCAGGTTTCAGGCTTACCGTTCTTATATGGGGTACTGTCTATGTAAAATTAGAATTAGTGGACTTGGAAGTTGTGTTGGATTGCATGTTGCTGGGTTTGTTTGTGGGTTGTTTTTTTGTTGGTGTGTTGGTTGGGGTTTTTTTGTAATCCACCTTTAAAGACTTTTGCGTTCTTGCCTGAAGGTGAGGCAGGGCTGGCTGCAGAGGCGTAGTGACTTAAAAGCACCCGGTGCATGTTTTAGACGGCACTTGGACTTTTGCTGCTGGAACAGTGTGCTCAGCCCAGGAACTTGTTTGAATCTTTCCCATGTGCTTTTTAAGGCAAATCTGCACCTTCATGGGCAGGTATTGTGCTAGTGTTACTGGAATTGTGTTATTCATCAAGTGAAAAGTAAGTGTGCTAGTGCTTTTTTGGTTTTGGTTTGGGGTGGATTTTTTTGTATTTTATTTGAGGCTGAAACTTTACTAACTTCATACTTGTCTTTAAACTCATAGTATTCTGGAAAAGGATTGGGGCTTTAAGTGGCTGGAGTTTAGTTTGTTGTTAATTGAACTTTGCTAGACTTCTGTGTATGCAGTAGATGATCCTTAACAGTAACTCTTATACTGTTGATTACAGGAAAATAGAGAAGTTGCCAGACAGTTGTTTTTATTTTGCATTTCCTTGACTATTAGATGGGAATCTAGCCCATAAGATGGACATTGCCATTATGAGTAAGTATATAAACTATTCATTGTTTAGATGGTTCAGGAGATCTGTGGCTTATCTTTGATGTAATTATGCAACTTGATTTAATCCTTGTCCACTTGAGTGTATAACAACTTAAAAAAAACCTTCTGAGGAGCCAGACAGGCACTATTTTTTAATTCATGTTGCTGCTTCTCTCTCTTCCTTACGTGCAACTTCTTGTTGTTGCTGTCTGGAAAGTAAACAGACTTACAGCTGTCCCCTTCCCTTCTCCTGCTTTGCCCAACAGCGGAAGGTTATGCTGCGTTTCAAGAGGACAGTTCCGGTGATGAAGCTGAAAGTCCTTCCAAGTTGAAGCGGTCCAAGGGAATACATGTCTTCAAGAAACCCAGCTTTTCCAAAAAGAAGGAAAAGGATTTTAAAATAAAAGAGAAGCCCAAAGATGAAAAACACAAGGAAGAAAAACATAAGGAAGACAAACACAAAGAGAAAAAGTCAAAAGACTTAACTGCAGCAGATGTTGTAAAACAGTGGAAAGAGAAGAAGAAAAAGAAGAAGCCAATTCAAGAGACAGAGATACCTCAAGTGGATGTTCCAAGTCACAGACCCGTGTTTGGCATTCCTTTGTCTGATGCAGTAGAAAGGACCATGATGTATGATGGCATCCGCCTGCCAGCAGTTTTCCGTGAATGTATAGATTACGTAGAGAAGTATGGCATGAAATGTGAAGGCATCTACAGAGTTTCAGGTACTCTGGGCACACTGACATGCACACAGGTTCCTAAGGTCTTTACTTGCAATTTTCTTATTATTTTATCACTTCCAACATCTAGATAGTCTGTTTATAGCTCCATTAATTATCCAAAAGGTAATCAGATAGCCAAACTTAAGCAAACTTGTAGGTCTGAAGTACCAGAAAAATTGGTAATGTGATGGTACTGCTTAATGGCAGTAAAAACACACCTGTTTAGGCCTTTTGTCATGAGATGGTAGCAATGAATAAAACATGTTAGTATGGCCAACTTGACTTCTTTTTCTTCTGCTTTAGAAATACAGTGGTAGCTGATTTCAAAAGCAAAGATGAGCTATAACCATTTTATTGCTCATGTTTCCAACTAAGTTGCTTTTTCCAGTTACTCCCATTGTATATTTTTTTTCTTGAAAGCTTTTCTTTCAGCAAATTTGCTAATAAGCAGAAAATGCAAGTTTCACTGTTTAAGCTTAGCAATAGCAGCTAATTAACTGTGGTAGTTGTGTAACACCAGCTTACATAAGTGAAACCTCAGTTTTAGTCATGTTAGACAAAACAGTCCCTTTATTTGTGAGCTGCACCAGAAATGGAGCTCGTGTAAGTACTTCTGTGGGTATGTTGGAGGGGACAAGAACAAGTGAGGAAAGGAATTTCAGGAAAAGCATTTTGAATCAAGTTACCCAGCACTGTAAACCAGTGATGAAATGATTCTAAAGGCTTCATTAGCTGTCTTCATGCTGTCCATCTGCATGGTGTTTGGTAGGCGTGTAGAAATACCGCAGTACCTTAAGCAGTTGCCTCATCCTGCCTAGTGAAACATTTTGATTGCTTGTTTTTTCAGACACGATGTGTTGGGAATTTTCACAGGTGTGTTTTCCTTAAATAACTTCTGCTGTGGCCTTTGTAGGTGTTCTCCAGTGCAACAGCTCCCTCTTGTGCGTGTAGGATTGTTTAAATTGAGAGCTTCAGAGAGAGCATTGCCATGGCTCAGCAGCCTGCAGCATGAAACTGAGCATGTTTTCCTGGCATTTTCCAGGGCCTGAGTGTGCCCAGTTGTGCTTATTGAGTATGAGCCAAGCTGGGGCTGTGCACCAAGTTGGTGTAACCCAAGTGGGTGTTTGAGCTGCAAGAATGAAATTTCCCCAAGTTTAGGAAGATTGGAATGTCACTGAGTTATACTAACACCTTGCAGAAAATCTTGGCTGGCTTGAATAATTACGTGAACACACTTTTATTCATGCCTCAAACTGACAATCCTGTGTGAGATTCCTCTGCTGAGTGTGGGGTTTGTTTTGACAAAGGAAAGCTGCTATAGGTAGAGCTTGTTGCACAGTATCTGAACTAATAACATATTTGCTGCTTGGCTTAGGGATGGATAATTGAACAGCCAGAAAGAAGCTTAATGCAAATAGCCAGTTGATGTTAAGTTCCCCAACCTTTCCTCACACTGTTTTATGTTCCTTGATGAAAGGGAATGCTGGCACCAGTTCTGATTCAGAGCTCTGTCAGTGCTGTGGTTTTGCTTCATAGGAGTAATCAGTGCTTTTAGAACCAGTGATCATGTAATTTTGAGTCATGATTTTCACTTTGTTACATGTGGAAAACTTTTAAAAGGTGTTTCTCAGTTAGCTTAAATTGTAAGGAGAAATGAAATAAATGCATCTCAAAAAAAAAAAAAGAAGTTTAAATGTAGACATTTACAGTCAAAATTTCTCTTAATTCTTGGTCTAACTATTTTAAGGAATAAAATCAAAAGTTGACGAGCTGAAGGCAGCCTATGATCGCGAAGAATCTCCAAACCTGGAAGAATATGAGCCCAATACAGTGGCCAGCTTGCTCAAACAGTACCTACGGGAACTGCCTGAAAATCTGCTTACCAAAGAGCTCATGCCCCGCTTTGAAGACGCTTGTGGAAAGAGCACAGAAGCTGAGAAAGTTCAGGAGTGCCAGAGGCTGCTGAAAGAGCTGCCAGAGTGTAACCATCTCCTGATTTCTTGGCTGATTGTGCATATGGACCATGTTATTGCAAAGGAACTGGAAACAAAAATGAACATCCAGAATATTTCTATAGTGCTCAGCCCTACTGTCCAGGTATGTGCACCATGCAGCAAGGCTTAGAGCAGAACTGCAGCCCAAGAAAGACTTCTTTGTAGGAATCCTTTTGCAGGTGGGAATTGGGTATTGTCTGATACAGTTTAGCTAAATTACAGCTCCTCTTTATGCCTCAGGAACCCGAAATGCTGGGAAAGGGGAACAAAAGGCTTTCTGCATGTGGGCTTGCATACTGTGGGTCTGATATTTGGGTTATTATCAGAGTGTTATAAAGACTGCTGCCTTTCAATTCTATCATGAACAGAAGTAATTTAATGTTGAATTTGTTCAATAATTCATGAAGATATACAGTTTTTGTGCTCTTTTGATTCAGTGATAATTTAGTGAAGATACTGTTGCTTAATTTTAATATCAAGCTAATGAACCCTGTCCTGCACATACATCTTCCTGGTGCTGTAGTGACTTAGGTAAAATAGCTTTGGTGTCTGCAGCCAAATGGCTGGAGAATAACAACTGACTTGGTTTTCCAGTAAGATTTTGTGGTTTCTGGATTGCTTGAATCCTTAATAGACATCTTGGAAATATTTAATTAAATACAGCTCAGAATTAGTCCTGTGCATGATGAAAACATGGCAATTACTGTGTGTGGGTCTTCTAGAGCAAACCCCACAAGTTAGAGGAGCCTGAATTTATAATTAAGAGTCCAGGTGGAGGCCCAGTAGCAAAAGGGCCGGGTGTTATTCATGGCTCTTTTGCTGTGCCAGACACCTCTCAAGCTAGGAAAAGAAGTAACAATTAGGGTAAAACAGTGCAGGCCCAATCATGTTTTGTTGGTAACTAGATGTTAGCAATTGAAGTGCAGGTAGTGACAGAACTCTAATATTTGTTTCAGGATAATTTTTAAAACTTTAATGGAAGATAGAGTATCAAAATAAGTATACTTGCTTCTGTCTCTGTTTCAAACAAGGAATATAGTGAAAGATGCTTTCATACTACTTTTTTCTACTATGTTATCTGAGAGGGAAGCTGTAGAGCGTACTTAGAGGTTGGAGGAGGGGAGAGAGAAAGTATAGCCATCCACCAGGCATAACACAGTAGGGTTGGTGTTCCCTCTTATTAACTACTTCTACCTGAGTACAAAGAGATTTAATGCATTTCTGCATCTACCAGTGATGGAAGTAATTCTGGTAGGTTAAGAGATGTGAAGATGCTGAGTTTAGTATGAAAATGCCTCAGATGCACAGGTAAGAGAGAGAGTGAAGTGATTCCTTGAGGCCAGTACTGCATTGTTCAAAGTAAAGACAATTTTTAATCCAGATTTTAATCTCTAAAGACAAACTGGCATGACTGTGGCTCTCAGAAAGGTGTACTAAAGGCTGCTGTTTCTGGAGAAGAACACTGTCCTTTACAGATAAAGATGATGTGAATAAATCATCTTAACCAATATTCTGTCTCTCCGTCCTTTGCAGATCAGCAACCGTGTCCTGTATGTGTTTTTTACACATGTTCAAGAGTTCTTTGGGAATGTGACCCTCAAGCAGGTGACAAAACCCCTTCGCTGGTCAAATATGGCAACAATGCCAGCACTTCCAGAAACTCAAGAGAGCATCAAAGAAGAAATCAGGCGACAGGTTAGCAATTACTGGAGTGTTTTTCTGTTTATCTTTGCCCTGGCTTTTATACATTCAGTAGTAAATTCTCCTAAATTTGTAACATACTCTTTAATTCCATTGCAATTATCCTGTCAGTGGAGACCACTAGGAAGAGCTTGATGATTTCCTTTTTCATGTGTGGAACGTTGTTACGGTCCTTGTGCTGCTCATAGCTGTGTCATCCATGTAGTGCTTTGCTATGTAGGTTAGTACTTTTGTAGTGGGAGGAAGGTCAGGAGAGCACATTAGGGAGGGTGGTTTCTTCAGTGCTGCTCTTTAGCTGGCTCTGGATCCGTGCTGGGTGTGTGTTAACACTTGTTCATGGACATGTCAAGGTTTGAAAACCAGAACTCCCAGCCTGTTGCTACAAAGCTGAAAAGATCTTCTTTTCAATCTGCCCTGGTACAATATAATAAAGACAATTTCTTTGGCAATCTTTTTAGGAGTTCCTTCTGAACTGTTTACACAGAGACTTGCAGGCAGGGATAAAAGACTTGTCCAAAGAAGAGAGACTCTGGGAGGTGCAAAGAATCTTAACAGCTCTTAAGAGGAAACTAAGAGAAGCTAAGAGACAGGTGGGTAACTTTTCTGTTTATTGGCCAGGCATCTAAATCATGGATCCCTAATTCATAACAGTGCAGAGGCACCCAGTTAGATCAAACCACCTTTCAATCTTCTTTCCTGCAGATTTTCTCAACTGTACATGCCTGATGAGCAATTGTGTTTTCTGCTTAGCTGGCTTTCCCTAGGGACAGGGAGATCTTCACAGCTGTTCACAAAAAAAAGTGTGTGTGATGAAAAACTTAGTGTTTGCCAGGGCATGTGCTCGCTTAAAACACTGAGTCCTGGACTACCAAGAGGAATTACTGGAAGACTCGAGGTTAACAAACTTGAGAAGTGTTTTTAAAACTACTTTTATGTCCCACAGATGGGACAGACCATGCTCAAAATTTGGAAGACAGCTGTGATGGTGGTTCTAAATTTGGAAAATAATACATTCAAAAAAATCTTTTTTAGAGTAAATACAGTGACCAGGGAAGTTGTCCTTTTAAATGTTGTTTTCTTTCTCTGGCAGGAGTGTGAAACAAAGATTGCACAAGAAATTGCTAGCCTTTCAAAGGAGGATGTCTCCAAAGAAGAAATGAACGAGAATGAAGAAGTTATAAATATTCTGCTTGCACAGGTAGCTGGCAGGCACTTACCTTCTTTGCCTGATGGTATTTTATATTTCAGATCTATTGAACACTCCTTTGTCCCTTCAAATGCAGTGGGGACATTGCAGGCTCAGAGGGGTCTCTGTCCATTAAAACACAAGGCTTTGTTTTAATGGACAATGAAGCAGGGAAGGAATGCTGACTGTAGGAGAGACCCCAGAGCTGAGGAGACTCTCGTTAACAGCAGAAAGGAGACACTGTGAAAGAAAAAAGTGGCCTTTGTTGTTCACGTACTTAGAAAGCAGCACTTCCCTATGTAGCCAGGTTCAGTACTGTTAACTGCTTTCCTGCTGATCAAAGGAAAAAAGGCAACTATTTTGGCTTTTTTGCCTTCTCTTGCTTCCCCCAGTAGCTTTGATCTTCTCCCATCTGTATTTTCCTCCTTATATTCATTTTCAAAGCCATATAATTCAGTTTTTCTAGTTATTTTACTGGTTGGCCGGAGCTTTCCCCTGTGATTTAAGGAAATGCAGCCAAACATGCCAGGATTTGGTGTGTCATCTCCACAACTATTCAGTATGGCGATTATCTCGAGGATTCAGAACAGACAGTGTTGGGTTTGAACTTTTTATTTGCTTTGAGGTCATGATGGATCAGAGTTCAAAGCAGACATGCTAACCACTGCCACTGAAAGTATTTCAGAAAACAGCAGCATCTCATACTTACTGTATGTTCCTGTAGGAAATAAAGTCAAGGCTTTAAGTGAACTAACTGATCATTGCAGGAGAATGAGATTTTAACAGAGCAAGAAGAGCTGCTGGCCATGGAGCAGTTTCTGCGGAGACAGATCGCCTCCGAGAAGGAAGAAATAGATCGGCTCCGAGCAGAAATAGCTGAAATACAGAGGTAAAGGGGACACTCACAGCACAGCCCTGCCAGGACAGCACGCTGGGATTAAAAGTATAAATATGCTTTGCTGAAAGAATACTCTAAACCACATTTCAAAGCTCACCCAGTGAACATCAGAGTTGAAAGCCACTTGTTTTTATTCAACAAATTTGAATCTTTCAGGATATTTTCTGTTGTTTTAACAATGGAATTATGATCTAAAGGAAACCTGACCCCGTGCACTAGAAAAATCCCCCTAGGAAATCACTGCTTTATTAAATTAAGCTTTGAAAGGAAGGTCTGATTTTGCTTTCTAAACCATTGGCAGATGATTGCAGGGATGCAAGTTAACTCCCTTACCACAGTTCTGGCAGACTCAAAATGTTTAAAGAGGAATTTGTCCTTGTCTTTCAGTCGCCAGCAGCACGGCCGGAGTGAAACCGAGGAATACTCTTCCGAGAGTGAAAGTGAGAGTGAGGATGAGGAGGAGCTGCAGGTCATCCTGGAGGATTTGCAGAGACAGAATGAGGAACTGGAGGTAAGATTTGGTTCTTAGCATTCCCTGCTTCTCTCCCATGGTGCCTGCTTGATGGCACAGGTGCAAACTGGTTGTGTGCATCAGTGTTGCCCAGGCTTGTGCCCCACACACTCTGGTTTTAAATCACTGCTGTCTAAATCACCCTGTTGCTGTCTGGGCCAGCAGTGCTAAGCACCCCCAAACTACAGCACTGCTGTGGCAGAGGGAGCCCTGACATTTGTTTCCCCTCCTTAAAAGATCAAGAACAATCACCTGAACCAAGCGATTCACGAGGAGCGTGAGGCCATCATCGAGCTGCGCGTGCAGCTCCGCCTGCTGCAGCGCGCGAAATCCGAGCAGCTGGGGCAGGAGGAAGAGGAGCCGGAAAAGCGCGGGGGCGTTTCTCAGCAGCAGAGAGACACTGTCCTGGAGACAAAAGCAGCCAAAGAGCAGCCAAAAGCAAGCAAGGAGCAGCAAGTCAAGCCATCGCCAAGTAAAGACAGGAAAGAAACTCCAATTTGATCTGGCTCCTTGGCTATGCATAAAATCAACTGAACTGTGCAAATTACTGTAATTTGAGTCAAACTGCACAAATTAGTGGTGGCTGTGTACATTCTGTAAAGAAACTTTTCTTTTAAGCCCTGGAGACTTTTGTCTCTAATACTTGTGGCTTCTACTCATCCGACTCAGGTGAGTTTGGAGAGGCCAGAAGAGTTTTCCAGTTAGTATCAGATTATTTCAAGACTGGTTTCCTTCAGGTGATTTAAAGTAATTCAGTAACAGTTTTATTTCAAACCAAAATCATTATTTACATTCACTGGAGCAGAATTGGAAGATCTCATTTTCAGTAAACAAACAAAACCCACCCACACTTACTAATAATTTGCCTTGTGGATCTGTTCATCCTCATTCACCATTATTTCTGCTTATTAACCTAGTCACTTCTTGCTTGTGCCTTTGATACCTTTCTGATGCAGATTATATACAAGGGAGCTTTAAATTTATTCTGGGTTGGCTGAAATGGTGGGAGACTGTGGGGTATCGTGTTTACCTAACATGCCCTTAAGCTTCATTTCTGTTCTGAGATGTACTGAGTTAAGTGTAAAAACTTGAGAGATGTTATTTATGTCCCCATATGATGGAAATGTCCACGTCCTTTAGCAGTGTAGGTAACGCATTGACTCATCATTAACCACCCTCATCACACCTGTCTGAGACAGGCCCTGTTCACACTGCTGCCATGTAGCCAAGAGCTTTGTCTGCATCCGTTTTAAATGTTTCCATCTCTTGGAGAAAGCCACTGCTTGTAGGCAGGGATGGGAATGGTTATGTCCTTAGGATGTATCTGCCTCACCAAGCAATACAGCATTTCCCCCTGCACCAATGCCAGTCACTTGTGATTCCAAATGAGCCCGAAGAACGATGCCAAGGGGCGGCACCAGGGGGTCAGCAATAGCCTCTTTTGTGTTGGTATTTAACAAACCAACCACCACCGCCTGGGACTTGGTTTGGGGTTGGCTGTTTTTAATGCTCCTGCCCTTCAAAATCCTCCAGCCACACTGGCATTTAAGGGCCCTTTAATGTTTCGGATACACTCATGAGACTCACCCCTCAATCCATATATAGACAGAAACTCCACAGAGTGCATATAGGCTATCTTATTTTTTAATCTGGATATTTATTTTCAGCACCTGTTGGATGTGGTTGTATTCTTTATCTATTGCACTGTTGTGAATCATTGGCCATGATTTGATTTTTGTACAAATAATGCTTTGATATGTTATAGAAAAAAACAGCATAGTATTTTTTTAAAATTTGGAAAAAAGTTTATAAACACAGAAAATGTGATCAGACAGATTACAAATGTAAACTAAAGCATTCTCCCTTGCCTTCGTTACATACATTTTATATTTGCTGGCAATATTTAAACTTTTTGTTTGTTTGTTTAATTCACACTAATTCCTATTGAATTGTCATGAATTTTTCTAATGTTCTTCAGACAAATCTCTTAATATTGGTTAACTTTTATTTTGTTAGGATTGTATTTATCAAGCAAATAAATTCAACAGCCATTTGAAAGTAGTTTCTCCTTCATCTATTTCATAATGCAAATCACGGTTACTCTTCTTGGGGGGGTGGTGCCTGCAGCTGAGAAGTTTCTATGACAAATTACTGCAAGTGCATCACCCCTGAGGTCTGAAATGGAGGTGGAACTGCTGTCCCTGCAGCAGCTCAGCTCCTGAACCAGAAACTTGGTGTCAAACCACCTGAGAGATGGTTCTTTGAATTGTTCTGTGCCTCAGCCCTGCCCAGCCAGGTGGGGCTGGAGCAGGGCACCTGCTCTTCTTCCTCAGAGGGGTGTGACTGCCCCAAGCACGGAAGCAGCTTCCTCACCCCAACGCCTGCAGTGAAAAAGCCACAGAGCAGCAGCCATTTGAAAGCCTGCATGTGGCAGTTGTGAATCATGAGCCAAAAAAAGCCAAAGCTAATTTCAAATAAATTGGAAAGTAATTACAGCACAATAATCTGAGTGTGCTGTTCAGATCACATTATAAACTGCCTTATCAATCTGAGCAGCCTAGCCACCTGCATGAAGCACATACCTGTCCTGAAGGAGCAGGTTATCTAAATCAAAGCATTGTTTCAGCTTACTTAAAATAAGCCTCTTCCCAACACCTTAGAGCCTCTGTGTGCAAAGTGCAGCAGCAGAATCTCTGTCAAACCCTTCGGACAAAATACCAGACTGAATTACATTTACTGAAAAGAGGGATGAACAGGCCCACAACGTTAATTCCAGTGTTCTGGACTTAACATTTGTGAGGGTGATTGGCCTGTTGGCTTCCTTCTTGAAAGTCTGAGTATTTCCACTAGAGGTGGCACAGGGTGATGGGACCAGTGACGAGGACACACCTTGTTTATTCTGACAGCCCTTTCTAAGACAGGCATGGAACAGATCTAGTCACATCAGTCAGTCAGAAGGCCAAGGGATCAGGAAGCACCATATGAACAAATCACTGGGATTCCTGTGCCAGTGTGAGCCAGGACACAAACGTGGGGTTTGCCAGCAGCAGGTTAGATGCAACTTAACTGAAACCATGACAGCTTTCATACCCACTGAAATACTGCAGCTGTACTTGGAACAGCCTCAGACAGCTGGCATACCAAGCAGGACTTTTCCCTCTTAGTAACTCTTTTTACCCTGAAAAACGGCAGCCTGAAGTGAAGTGGTATTGTCTGAGCAGCTGAAAAGGAGTGGAATTATTCCATTTACTGAAAGATAAGAAAAAAATAAACAATGAGCAGTACTGCCCTCAGATCACATCCCCACCACAAGTCTAAAAACATTAGCTCGTGTCCAAGGCCTTACAGATTTCCTGGGCTCTGTGGTGTCCACACAGGTTTCCAATGCTGGCTCAGCTTCACTCTAACTGCAGCAGAAGCCACCTGTGCTGGTGTGACTGTGCAGTGAGGTACTGTAAAGCCCTGATGTGTAACACGGGGAACCTTCACCATGGACATAAAGGACTGCTGTACAGGAGGTTGGCTTCCACCTCTAGTCACCATGCCTACACTAGCACTGGGGGGGATTCATTTTTATCTGTGTCCCCTCAGTTTAATGAGCCAAGTAGTAATTTTTAAAATCTATGTACTGAAGCCAAGAATTTGACACTTGACCATGTAAAGCTGATTTCTTTCAATTAAAAAAAATAGGTAACAATTAAAACATCAACCTGAACCTCAACCAAAAAGGTCTGACCAAGCTTCGTCTGTCAAGGCTTTCATTTCTCAGCAAGCAGCTCTTACTTCCAATGCTTCATCTGCACAGGGAAAAATGCCTCATCCAGACCAAACATGGCCTATATCCAACTGCACAAGTTCTCCACAGTGTCCTTTAAAACACTCCAACAGCAGAAGCCACAGCACCGTGCCCTGTGCCAGCGCGTGGCTGTCGGTCCTTCCTGTCCCTGCGAGACCAGGCACAACCTCAGACCAAGCCCTGGGCTGCTGCCCCACCCTCTCAGGGCGGTGGATATCCACAGAACCTGTCAGGACAGGCCCCTCCTGGGGCACTCTGCCTCTGGCACAGTCGCTGCTGACACAAAGGACGTGCTGCCACGTTTCCTGTGCAGTTTCTCCTGCTGCTGCCTTAGCAGCATGAGCAAGGTCTGCCAAAGGCTGACACTGCACAAACACAGGATTTTAACCGGACAACCCCACTCCCACACCCTGGAAGAATTCCGCATCCGAACCGCAAGAGTTCTCAGTACGGTCACGAGGGATGCAGCGAGACCACTGGAGGCAGACCAACCACTGAAACTGGGCTACTCAGCACAGGCCTCTCCCTTCCCCAATCCCTCTTGTCTCTGAACACCCTATTCCAGGAGAGGAACCACAGCTGATCCCCCCCTGGAGGGGGAAGGGAGCCTTGAGCATGTCTGTCCTTGTTCATCTACAGCTCAGCAGAGCACCATGGAAGTTTGCAATCCAAGCATTTTGATTTGAGAGACAGGAGTACTGCATCCCAGATTTCTGCACCAAGGACCACCACTTGCTGACACACAGATTTGCCTGGGAGTGCCAATGAGCTCCTGTTGCTGCACGCTCCCACTACTGAGAGCCACTGCCTGGTGTTATCCCAGAGCAGGGCCTTGAGGAAGACGGGGGTAGGACATTTCTGCTTACAGCACTGCCTGTAGGAAACAATGTCAGGCACAAAGATCCAGAAGGTGACTGGAAAAAAACTAAAAAAAACCCCCAAACCCCTCAATCAAGAAGGCAGAAGAAGAAACCATGAGATCAATGATCAGTACAAGAGAAATGGCCTAGCTCCCATTTGTGCCTTTGTTGGCACCTTACTCAAACTGAGTTTATTTGGGTTTTTCTTACATGGCAAACCCAGATAAACTAAAAAATAATTGAAATTCCTTTTGATGTTCAAACAGTGCATCTGTCCTCCTCTCAGCCTTGTTAAAAAACATGCAGAGAAGTGTGCTCAGTACCTTCACTTGTCACAGTCACGATCCCAAAGCACCTACAGGTAATCCCTTAAAGCACTTCCCACACAGAGACATTACTACACGGCTGCAGAAATGGGTCACAGAATTTCAAGCAGACAATGATCAGAGATCTGTAAGATGTTTAAACATTTGGTTATTTATCTCTGCTAAGTGACAGGGTATTTTAATCAGCTAGATGTAGTCCAACCTCAACAGCAACTGAACCCTGAAATAATCCCATTAACTTGGGCTCTTTATTTATTTTTCTGATCTAAATAAAATGTTAATTAAAACAGGCAGAATCTGAAGGCACTCGGGT
Organism: Aphelocoma coerulescens; assembly: GCF_041296385.1. NCBI lineage: Eukaryota > Metazoa > Chordata > Aves > Passeriformes > Corvidae > Aphelocoma > Aphelocoma coerulescens. The sequence goes on along the minus strand of NC_091015.1, from coordinate 114,898,091 downwards.
AGGGGGAGGTGATGCACATATTAAATGAGCTTTTCTGTCACACTTTCATATTTTAAGGCAGTCTATTAGTATGTCGTAAGTCTGCACATAAAGAAATGATTAATCACTTTAAATATCCTTTCCATGCTGGCAGACACAAGGAAGACAAGCCTTTCCCATCAGCATCAGGGAGAATAAGTGGAATACAGAACCAGCTTTTGTCTGCCTCAAGACTCCTCTTCCCATCCTACACAACAGAAGGGTCCCTGGGCTGAAACCAGGTCAGAAAACAAGAGCTGCACACCAGCTTCCCCAGCAAAGAACAAGGAACCAACAGGAGACTTTGCCAGCAGGAGGGAACTCAATCAGAGCACCTGAGCCATGGGACAGACTTTGCCCCCTGCTCCTCCACTACTGATTCCAATGAGCCACCTCTGCAGCCTGACCTCTGGCAGTGCAGGGACAAGGGGCTGAGCACTAACAAGGCTCTAACAAGTACCCTGCTGTTGTGCTGTCCTAATGAACCCACGGGGCCAGGAACTTGTGCAGCAGCCATCTGGGACATTCAGAGCAGTAAAAATAAGTTTCCAAGCCTTGCACATGTCTTAGTAATAAACAAACCCCCCTCTACAGGGTTCCAGACGTTTGCCAGTTTTATTGGCATGAAATCTGCAGGAAAGTGTGGCGAGGAAACAGCCCCACCCAATCCTGATGGGTCCCTGGGGAGGAACAAGTGAAGGGAGAGAACCTGCTGTGGAAAACAGCAAGTGGGAGTAAGGCAGTGCTGAAGCCAGGACACGGGAATAAAAGGGATTTCCTGTGAAGAATTCTTACTAAGAAGGTGCAAGATGAGTGAGGCAAAAGATTAAATGGAAAACAATGAAAATTGCCTGTGAAGAACCAATCTGGTAATTCTGCCAAAAAAGTGGAGGTAGACTGGTGATACAGCTTTTGAAAACCATGGACCAACAGGTGACAATTCAGGAGCCACCTCCCTTTCTGCTCAGGAAATCCTGACCAAAAGAGAAAAGAACTAACAGAGCTCAAATTTTCCTCAGGCAAAGCACACAGGAGGTAATTCAGCAGGATCTCTGGCAGCATCCCCAGACACTGCCCCACAGCAGAAACAGCTCCCTTTAGCACCACTCAGAACAAGGATGCACATTTCCACAAACCCCATATCTTTAGGGACATGATGAAGACTGAATTATTGACACTGCTAACACTGCTGGCACGAGAAAATCCCCAATCGGAGTTCAGCAATAGAGTCCACATCCCTCAGGCTGTAGATCAAATGCTCTTGGGAAATGCTGAGAACAGAGCAAGTCTTTCCCTTCCCCTCTACTTCTTGGGAATGATTAAATGAAGCAGAAAAGAAGGGGATGGATCCATCGCACACTGGGTGGAGGAAAAAGGAGAAAGCCATTTCTCCTCTTTACTGAAGAGGATCTTTAATTGTTACATGTCAGGGGAATTCAGGCACTCTGAAACTCAAAACACTCAAGTCCTCCTTAGGAAAAGCCTCAAACTCCCTCACATTTGCAGGCCTGCACCACTACTGCATTAATAAAGCATCCAGAAGTTCCATCTCATTTTTCAACACAGAGGTGTTTTACCTTTAAACAACTAGAAAATACCTGAAGGGATCAGATATGATCTTTCATTTCACCAGACTGGTGGAAGAGTACATGAATACAGTGATGGAATTAGATTGGGCCATGTTAATTCCAGACTCCAAACACTGGCATTTAAGCCCCAATACTCCTCCAGTGAATACTGTGCTCCATTCACAGTCAAGAGGATGACCTGAAGCATCCTCTGGTCTCAACAGAGAGCTGGTCCTGTTCACATCAGGAGCTGCACACATGCTCCAACTATAATTCAACTGTCATTACACTCAGGCAAAAAAACGGAAGGGATTTCTGTTCTCTGAACAAAATGGAGGAATCAACTGGACTTCAATGCATATTGCTAAAATGGGAATCATCTGGTCTGGGAGAAGATGAGTCACTTTCAGGTGCTCTGCTTATGGCAGCAGGGAGAGCTGCATTGCTCCCTGCCTCCACACAGCCTGCTGCCATCCACAGCGCTGTCACCCTGCCTAGTCCTCCAGGGATTTTGCCAATTTTGAAAAGAAAAAGGGACATGCATGGAAAAATATATAACAAAAAATATAAACATATATATATATTTTTTTAAAAAATCCACACCAAAAATGGAAAACACACACCTACAAAAAGTCATAAATAAATCAATCAATCCCACAAAAATCCTCAAGCGTAAAAGAAAAAAAAACTCCTGCAATTTAAAAAATCAAATCTACCCCTAAAAAACCCCCACACACCACACTTCAAGGCAGAGAGAGATTACTCTGTATCTTAACCACCTCCATGGCCATGCTAAGGAGTACAAAAGCAGGCTCTGGGGAGTAAATAACAACTTTCTGTTTACAAGAGAATAAAGTGCAGAATAATCTGTTTTCCCCAAAAACAGGAGGTGAAAAAAAGATATCTGCCTAAGGCTCAACTGCTACAGCATCAGGTACCTGACTGGTAAGTGAAAATGTTCTGCTAAAATACATCAAAGATAAGCTACCACAACCATTTCTGCTTCCTCAGGGAAAAAAGGCTTCACACACTTTGGGTTCCACAGGCTGGAAGAAAGGTGATTTAAGGAAGTTGTCCCTGGAAGACACAGAAGGAGATAATGGATCAGTAATTTTAAATGAGAGGAAAGGAAAGCAGTCAATGGACTGCAGGCAGGTTAAAGGCAGTTTGAACTCACAGTTTTCTGTAAATCTGACTGAGGTGGATATTCAGACTTACTTCCAGCCAAGATGCCATTCCACATTTACTGGAGTAACAGATTCCCAAGCAAAAGGGCCACATGGAAGAATCCAGCAAAACTACATGGTCAAAGTACATCTGTGCTGTAACATAGTCCATCTCAAAATGCAGAATTCTTTATAATCATTAAGCAAACCCACTGCCCCTGAAACAGCCACCCAAGTGTAGAGAACTGAAAGAAAAAGACCACTTTAATTTCAAACTTATTTTTTTAATGTCTCAAAAAGGTCACAAGATTTCTTTCAATCTTATTAATAAATTTTATTTGGACAAGTAGAGAACAACTTGTATCACAACAGCTTTTAAACAACATGATTAAAGACTGCAGCACTCCAAGGAGGCTCACAGATATGTACAGTATATGAAGAAAAAAGTTGCACCTTCAGAGCCGATCATGATCAAGTTAAAAATACCTGACTTAAAGTACATGTGCTAATAAATTTCCTTTAGGTCATGACCAGCATGAAAATAATTAGGACACAGGTACTCAGCAAAGTTTTCTGCTAATGGGTACAGCAATATGCTGCATTTAAGGATTAAAATCAGATTCTAGTTTAGTGTTAGCACTGAGCCCTTAAGAGAAATCCAAATTTCTACTTTTCCCCATTTACAAACATCAAAGCTATTCCCACTTAAGGGTGTGCCCAGCTGCACACAAATCAAGTCCTTGACTGACAAAAACTTGAGCACTAATACTGGAGGTCTCAGTCCCGGTACAAACTCTCCTCTTGGCCATCCCGCCTATCAGCTGCTACAGAAAACACCTGCCAAGTTAACTCCTCAGGAGAAACAATGCAGGTCTCTGGAAATCACCACATCCTTTCTGCAATGAAAATGATCTGCCAATTCAAGTTTCATTTGTTCAGGAAGACAGAAGATTTAAGGCTTCGGTGGCAAAAATAATCCTCTGAGCAGTGTTTTTTCTAAAGTCAAGCTGACACAGGTATGCTTACTTTTCCTTGACTTAAAATCCCTGGTTATCAGGTTTAGCTAACATCCACCTGTTAAATCTGGCAAGAAATCCCTCCTTCCAAAGAGGTTGTTCTAAATCAACCATTTTAGAAGCATTTGAGGATAGTTTGTTTAATTTTTTTGTTTTAATTATAGCAACATTCAGAACCTAGTAAGTTGATGAAGCAGTGCTCATGGCATCATCTGCAATTTTGGTACTGGCAGGGTGGATGCTCGCAAAGTACTTGACGTCACTGTCACCATCCATTTGAAGAGCCATAATCGTTTGTTCCACAGCTTCTTGGTGAGAGTTGGCAGAATTCAGGAAATACTCTGTAAGAGAAAATGCACAAAGCTTATGGGAGGAAAGGACAGCAGATACTTCAATGCTAACCTCAGCATACCCTGTGAGATCCAAAATTTCAGAGGACAGTGTACACTTACAATCCAACTGGAATATCTGAGCAGGCACACAGGACACTTCCAAATATATCTATGAATTCACCTTAAAAAAAACATCATTCCATGTTTCAGAGCACAGTCACTCTAAAGATGCTGTTCAAGTATAGGATTTCTACAGCCCTTCAGTATAAAAGGGTGACAAATTCCATGGCCAAAGAGGAAGGAAAAGCCTGGAAGTGATTCCAGATGAGAGTGCTTGTATTTGTGGCAAAGATACCATCAACCCATGGCCATACCACTCTATTTCACTCCATTTTTGGCCAGCCTTGACAAATAGTTATCAAATGACAGAGCTAAGATAACACGAAATAAGAGTGGAAGAAGTTCCAACATTCAACAGTTTTAATGAACTATGGAACACAAGGTGCATAAAAGCAGCATAACTACAAACGGCTCACAGGAAGGTTAGTTGAGATCTGAGGTTTAAAAACTCCTGAACTGATTTTTTACATCAGCCTTTCCCAGTCTATCCACCCTCCCTAACCATACACAGAACACCTCTGAAGCAGGGACTACCTGTGCCATAAGCTTACATGGTGGCAGTGCAGAATGGAGGGGCACCATCCACGTGGGGGACACAAAAACACCAATGCCACTTGAGAGCAGGAAGAACAGTGACATCCTTGGCACAGTTAACAGAGGATAAATCACTGCTCATCAGCTGATCCATCTCAACTGTCCCCATATGCTTCCTCAGAGTCAGCATGCACAAGGCAGTGCCCAGTGCTCACTGTGTTGGCATCCTTGGTGTTGTCCAGCATTTGGGACATTCTGCATTTTTCTACAGCAGTCCTCAAGCCAGTGTATGGTGTTGAGAGTGGAAGTGACCAGAAATGGATGAAGTATTCCAAGTGTGGACACTCTGTTGTTTTATAAAATAGTCTAATACTTCTAATGCTGTTTTCCTTTACAGTGCTTCGGACTCTGAGCACTGCTGACTCCTCTGGCACCTGTGATGCACCGGGGATGCTTTCCTAAGCACAGTCTGCAATTTGAGAGTTCCATGTCTTATGTCCCTAAAGAGAACCCAGAGAAACTTTCTTTCCACTGCTACCATAAAATACAAACCCCTAACAACAGCCATCTCTTCTCTCTCAGTGAGAAAACAAATGGTGGTTTGTATTTGTGTATTTTTTTCTTTCTTACTCTTATTACACAGAACAATTTCTTTTTTTAAAACTAAATAAAGGGCACTGTTCAACAACTTCACAGTTGCTAGTTGCTCACTTGTGCTTTCCAATGACACCTCTACAAAGTAGCTCACTCATGGAAAATGACACCAAAAGAACAGGCTGGCATATGAGCAAGAACTCATATCCTCAGCATCACACAACAGCAAGTCAGATACCACAAGAGGGGTCATGGCTTTATGTCAGCCAAGATAATATCTCACACTGAGGAGACTGTAAAAGCAGCAGCCCACATCTGATGTTGTTTCTTCTTTCCCAGCTGAATTTAGGAAAACTGAGGGACAAAAAACCCCCCTGCAGTCAGCCCATTGCAACTCCTTCTGCCACTAACCTTTCTCTAAAAGGGTTTGCTTCAATGTTTTTGCGAGCAGGACTCGAACATTTGGAACCTTGTCAGATGCCAAGTGTAGTAAGTGTGGCAACAGATGCACAGCAAACTGGTCCATGGGCAGGCAGTCATCTTCACTGATAGTCTGGCAAGAACACAGAGACAATTTCATTAGATTTCAGTACAGGGAAGATGAAATCCCAACACATAATCAGAGCTAACAGATCTTACTACCTTCATAGCTATACAGTAGGTAGTATCCACAGTTTTAAAATACAGTACAGTACTTTCTAGCACAAACCCAGACACAATGAAGCAAACTAGAGTTGAGGAAATTCAGGCTCAGTTAGAAGCCCACTTATTTTGTACGAAATCTGTTTTCCTTTTTAAATCAGTGTACCACTTGAAAACAGGAGAGAAAAGTAGACCTTTACAATCCTTCTCACAATTAGTCTTTGTTTAAACTAGATACTATATTAAGACAAAAATGGTTCATGTCAATGAACACCTCTTATACCCAAACATGTTTCTCTAAATAAGCTCAAAGCTCACATTTCTCCAAACACTTCAAAGGGCTGCCCACCTGGGCAGCAGCCATGGTGGCTCCCAGTCTGCATCTCTGCTACAGCCTCCAAATGTGACCATTTCCTTGGGATCCCAGCTAGTTTCAGCTCTTGTTTGTTTTGTTTGAGAATGCATTGGTTTTGACCAAGCTGCACAGGCTGGCTAAAGAGGTACAGACAGCACCTACTGATTGATTTCTAAAGATTTATTACATAAATCTCACTTCATGCTGAGCAACAAAGCAGCTCCGCAACTCGGAGATTATTTTGCTGCCCTTGTGCTCTACATTCAGCATCAGATTTGATGACCTGATGCTAATATGCTGAGCTAAAGATGCAGTCAAGCTCATCTATGGAGAAACAGAGAAAAAAACAGCCATGAAACTATTCCCTTGGAAACAAAGTTCTCAAATATTCACCAACATAGTGTCAATAGACAGCTGGAGAGTTCCAGTCCCCTTAATTGTGATCACCACCACCCTCCAAAGAAAAAAAAGAACAACAAAACAAAAGAATATAAATGAAAAGACATTTCACCTGGCAAATAAAGACAAAAGTCTGCCGACCAGACCACTTGTGGCATCTACAGAACTTTTCAACAAGTTCATTCATGAGGTCTACCACGAAGGTTGGTGTTGAAGCCATGTACAGCTTTTTTACCATTTCACTAACCTTGAAGAAACGAGAAGGAAAAAACCAGTAAATACAAATATTACTCCTGATCACAAACACTCCCAAGTCTGACACCTGCAATTTCTTTAGACTGCTTTACCAGCTTGTAGGAAATCCAGCGGACAGAGGACACTTTGTCTGCACAGAGGCTGAAAGCAATAGGGCGCAGGTAGTCGTAGATGTCCCTGGCACTGTACAGGTCTAGAAGCAAGATCAGCTGCCTACAAGATGGAAGAACAACCAAACAAAGTACATCACAATAAGAAAAAAGGCAGCTTAACTGAGTATCATCATTTATATACCAACACTTATCAAATATGAAGTGTAGCCATAATGAAGTTACTGGGAAGCAAAATCTTCTATTTTTCAGTGCCATCAGCTTGACTGTGGGTCACTTGCAAATATTAAAATGCCACTTATTCACAATAATGACAACACAGCTCCTGGGAATTTTTAAGCAAGGACGACATGTGGAGGAGGATAAGGGCCATCTATTAATCAAAAATGAAATCAAGAATATCACTATAAAACATCTATTATATGATTTTCACATTTTTAAATATCCATAACAATAAAAATAATAATTCAGAAAACCACATACTCAGCCAGCTCAGCACGGAAACGCCAGTTCCTGCTGTTATCAGTCACCAGGAATTCCTGAAGCTGATAAAGATACTCTCGTCTTTTGTCAACATGAAGAAGCTGTAACAGTAAATACAAACTTCCATAAAGAACTACAGGCTACAATTACCAGGTAGAATAAGAGCTTTAAATACAACTAATGAAATACTCTCTTTTACTTAAAAAAACTTAAATCTTTAGCAACAGTGTTGCTTTCCTGGGCTAAACCCTGTAATGCTTAAAGCTGTAAAACCACGAGGCACTACTGAAAGGAAAATGTGACTGAGTCTCTCCTTTTACGCTAGGAAAGGAGGCGTAAACAGTAAAGACAGTTTCAGGATTTGTGTCTTTCGGTTCCAGAAACAGCAGCTAGAAACAGCAGCTACAAAGAAACTTCTACAGAAATTTGACAATTAAGTTATGTAGGCAGATTAGAGCCATCAAAAAAAAAAGAAAAAAAAAATCATTCATTGCCATCTCGATACTGAATAAACATGAACAAAGCTCTTCAGAGAAAAATAAGTATCAGCAACACAGATCTCCTGCAACATATATTCTAGTATTCAACAGGCATCTGCAGAGATTCCCACAGAGTTCCATGGGTGTTATGTAAAAAGCAGGTGCATACAAAGAAATGAAGCAAAATCTGTAACTGCACTTGATCAGAGATGAACACAGACACACCTTCAGGAAGTCGTGCAAGTGCTTAAGCACACCTATCCTCACTTCATCTAGGTCCTTCAAAAAGCCATTGAAGACAGGAACTAAATCTCCAGCTGTAAGCTGGTCTCCAAGGATGACAGCAAGTTCATGTATAGAAAATGCCAGTGTCCGCCGAACCTTCCACTGAAACATAAATAAATCAATGTTACTGATCTGAAGTGCTCCAGTCGAACTTGAGGGTCGGTATCCAAGCTGGACTCCCAGCAAATTCCACTACTTACAAACATCTGTAACAGTGTCTCGTGTAACAACTGAAAATTACACTGGAAATTTAAAATGAAAAAAAAAGAAAAGGAAACTGGAAGTGAAGACAAACGACAAGGTCTCATTTCCTCCACCTGAATATCAAGGAACTATTCAAATACAAGTCATCAAAATATTTTAGTTTTCCAGGTGTCAGGAAGGAAAACAGTATTCCTGACATCAGTGCTCAATGCACACAGTACTTTTTGCTTTAAATTCTTTAGCATTAATTAGGCTCATGCTACTATTCTCTCATTCTGTTTTTAAAATTAAATGAGTAAGCTATACATCCCACAGTATTTCAGCTGGGATATTTTAGCTTCCGTAATAGGCGAAGTTTCTTCCACACTTAGTGCCCAGCAGCCCAAGGACCAGCGCAGCTTTCAGACACCCTAAACTGAGGACACAAGTAATTATTTCAAGTAAGTCTTTTAAAAACAAAATAGTAACTATTCTTTAGCCAGCACTTTCCAATTAGCATGGGCACTGTTCTTTTGCCCCAGTTGGTGATCCAATCTTAATTCAGATTAGACTAGTGATAAATTTTGGACACTTCTGAACACAGGGTAATTTGTTTTTACTTATGTTTTAAATTTATTAGCTGGCTGTTTTTAATGGCTGCAAGGGAGTCTGGAAAACATGAGCAAGAGCCATGTATAAAATTACTCACTATGTATCACTGAGAACTGCTGCTCTGACAGAGCAAGCAGCAAGTTCAAGAGAGGTGAAGCAGTCTGAAGATTTTTAAAAAAACAAAAAGAGCATCTCCAAAAAAGGAAACAAAGGAGGACTGGGAAACAACTGTAAACCAACAGCAAAATGCAGAAAGCCACCTCCTTACCACCTGACAACAAGGAAAATGCTGCTATTTCCAGTATTTGTTTTTAAAGCAGCAGTGCTGCTGCGTGGTGATAGCAATGTTATTCCTGTATGACTAACTCGATGTGGCACCAAGGCCTGGTGTGAGGCTGACTCACTGAGCTCCAGACATGCCTGCAGGGGCATGTCTGCTCACACAGCAGCACAGCCCAGATTCTCAGACCTACATGACTCCCAGACACTGCCATAAGATCTCAAGCAAGCAGAGGAAATCAGAGACCTCTCCTCATTTTCCTACTGGAGACCCATCTCCCACCCTAACCAGCCCATTTCCTTACTACCTGAGCACCACACCCCCCCCCACTTCCTCTGAGACAACAATTGCACTTTAAGTCCTTATGGAGTAACACCAGCAATGGAAAGCTCTGTGTAAAAAGCAGAGCAGCCCAACATCCAGTAAACAAGAGAAATCACCACAGAGGTTGCCATTAGTCTTTGTCACATCACAGAATTTCAGACTGCTCAGTGCTTGGGCTCACCTGCATGTCAGATGCCAGAGTCTCGTAGGTGTCTTTCAAACAGTGCCAGTTCTGCCTGCCCAAGGTCAGTGCCACGCCGGGCAGGCTGTAGGCGCAGTGCTTGGCAATCTCAGTGTCCACTGTTTGTGCGCGGGACGGATCAGTCATGGATAAATACTGATCCAGCAAGGCTTGAGGTACAACATCCTGCAGCAAGAGAAGGGCAAGAGCATCCACACCATTTTCAATTACTCCTCATAAGGCTCACTATAATTCCAGGGCACTCTGTAAGGGAAAATACCCCACTTTTTTCCCCTGCAACTATAGAATACTATTTAATTACAGTGTCTTAATAAGAGCACAATGATTTTTGATCTGCTAAGTTCCACCAAAAGATTCCAAAGAAACAAAAACATGACTGCGGGCTATTTGAAAATAAACAGACCAACATAATAGAGGAGCAAGCAAACCAGCCTTCTTAGGGAGCCCAGGAAATGGCAAGACTGCATTCTACCTTTCTGCAAACATTCAGGTCATGCCTTGTGCAAACTGGCCACTTTATGTCATCCATAAGGATAGGCAGAACAGCAAATGATGAAACTTTCTCAAAAAAACCTTTCCTAATTCTCTCAAAATCTTGGGAAGGTGGAGAGACGAAAACTAAATTAAAATGCCTTGGGAAGGCAGGGAAGGGGAGGGAGCAGAGTACAGTGTGTTCAATATTGCTTCCAAACTCCCTGAATAGTCAACAGGGAGGAAAAGGCTTCTCCAGAGACAAAGAGCTCTCCGGTGAAGGCCAATCCCTCTGTTCACTGAGAAACTAAAGCATCTGAACCAAAATTTTGTGAAAACCTCTTTGTGTTGACTTCACTACTGCCTTTGTTTCAGCTGTGTCAGGGACTGACTCTATTAAGGGGCACACAAGAGCATTTTCCTAACACAGCTGCCGAACAGCTCCACTGACAAGAACAAGAGAGGGACTGAGGTTCCCACTCAAGGAATCACACTGATGCACGGTGCCAATGTAATACTGAACTATGGAACTATTCTGAAACATTTGATTCCTTTTAGAAAAAATACCAGAGGCAGTTCCAGCTTAATGAAACACTTTCGCAACTGTTCTGCAAAAAGCTATCAAGGAGTGGGGGTGGTTCCTCTCTAAACATGCAATAAAAAAAAATCCTGTTTCCTCAATAACCTAATTCCCATTACAGTGTGCTTTCCATAGAAAACTAAACCAAATGAAACAGAGCCTGAAGATCTCTAACAACTGTTATCTCATGTCAAAAAAATATTGTCATCTCTCATGCATAAATGTAACAGAAGCAACTGCTAAATGAACCCATTATCTCTGGAAAGAAGGAATATTTTAAACCTACTTAATTAAGAGGTATTTAATAGAAATTATATCATGTCAGAAATGACTGAATGAAAAAGGGGATAAAGGAAATCCCCATACACATAAAAGAAATTTCACTTATCTGATACATGTAAGAAAACCAGAAGTCACTGTCATTTACCTGTACTTTGGATTTTCTTTCTTCTTCAGGGCTGAAACTACTGTTGGTACTCAAATCTGAATCATTATGAATATAGTGAAGTGTAGAATCCATACTCTGTGAAAAAAATAAAATAAAAGGTCACACAAAAAACACTCTAAGATTAAACACAGAAGAAATGACAACATCAAGAAGTGCTGTCCTCACCTCAGAGTCTATTTCTTAGATTAAAGAATACAATGTTCTAATATCAAATACAATTTTGCTGCAGCCCAAAATCAAAAGGAATGCAAGATAAATCTGCTTTCAATTTGAAACAGAAGCTCCTCTTACTCTGCGCTCCATTTTGGTTCTTATGGAATGAAAATCACAGGAGAAGAGTACCTTTGAGATTGCATTAAGGAAAATAGAACTAACATATGGGTCACATTATTTCTTCCCTGAATGGAAAATGTTTTAGAAAACACCTGTAGCTGATCTTGCTGGATTTGCTGTTTTGGATTTGTGCTAGAAAAAGGTCAAAACAAAGCCACCCTCACACTGAAGAGTAGAACTTGATGAGACTCATGCTGTTGCACCCTTCCTAGAGGTGATTATTCTATAATCTTCTCTATGCATAAGCTTCACCTTATAAAACTGAGTCCTACTTGGCCACAGCTGCTGAAAACAGTCATCACCCCTCTCAGCAGTCCTATTAAAATAATTTTTAGCAATCATTCTAGCACCCTGGCTACACATCTGGGCCTTGAGGATAAGGGCTGAGACTCTGAGAACAGTGGCAGAGGTGAGACGGGCTGCAATAAACTGTGCTGCTGGGGGGATGCAGCACCGACGCTTTTGTTACAAGTGGAGCTCCCCAAATACAATGGATTTTGCATAACAAACCATGAATTTCAAGCAGTATGCTATGAATATATGAAAAGTAGATCAGGCTGCAGTATGGTGGAACAGGACAAAGGCATTTTTGCTAGATTTGAGCCAAGGTATCTATATATTCACAGATGCTGCAGGGTGAGCTCCCAGGGCCAACACAAGCAAGGAGAACATGCCTACTTCCACCAGCTGTTCAGATTGTTTTGACAACGAGAATTTTCCAGCAAACTACAAACTTCTTCCAAAAAAAGCCTCCAGGATACAATCTGGCTTGCTTGGTCTGACTTCAGACAGTTGCTTTTTCCTCCTCCATGAGCTGCTTTCATCTAAGCACTGGGCTGTAATTTTAGCTACTGAGGTATAATTACAGGTGATAAAGAACAGGCAGAACTGCGAGGCAACTGCATATCTCTGGCACAGCAGTCCATGTCACCTGTCAGGCTTAGAAGCAGCAGCAAGAAGGTATTAAAGAGTCAAAGAAAGAACAGATTTGCAAGCAAGTCCCTAACTAAGTGTGTCCAGCATACAGCTCCAACTATAAAACCTATCTCTGCAGGATTTTTAGTTTGACAGTCAATTCATCCTTCACTCTTTTTTAGCCTTTTGTTTGGTTTTTTCCCCCTGAAAGAGAGATTATTTTCAGCATTGTCAGAGTCACCAGCTTTGACCTCCTGCAAATCAAGGAATTATGAGGCAGCCAGTACACACTAGCCACAGTGCTTCCCTTGAGTTGCCAGTCTGCAAGGGACTAGAGGTTAGTCATGCATTCTGTTACAATAAAAAGGAAAGGACTCCATCTCACATTACCTGCGACCCCTTTTCCAAAAGCCTAAGCCTAAAAAAATCATACTTTACGGATTGAACCAAGTCAAACAACGGAATATAATGGAGGGTGTCACAGATGGGAACATTTTTACCCAGCCACTTTTAAAGTCAAATATGCATTCCAGAGAGGAAGAGCTTCAGTACAGAATAATGACAGCCATCAGTCAGTATTTAGGTTATGCAGTATCTCTATCCCTGAAGATGAAGTTCCATCTGTAGTTCTTCCATGCACACACCAAACTGAGCATTGCAGAGAGCCAGGACATGAAAATTCAGCAGGGTTTGTGCTTGTGTACAAGTTTGTGTACCAAATGCAAAATCTTTGTCATGGCCTTACAGATCTTGAAGGTGAAGCTTCCCTCAGCTGTGTAACAAGAACTCCGGGGTTGTGCTCCAAAGATCTCTGCTCTGTGTCAAGGGTTGCACACCAGGACAAGTGGTGCTGGTGTTTCCTGACAGGGCAGCTGGCCCAAACAAAGAAGAGGCCAGTGTCAGGGGTCCATCTCCTCCTGGCATCCATCCTATTCTTAGAGAGAGGTACTTGTGCCAGACAGGAGTGGGAAGGTTTTAGCCCAGTTTCCTTTCTCCCTCTACCTCCAAATAAAAACAGACTCCCACACCCATCCTCTTATCAAGCCTGATAGAGAACATACAACCTAAAGAAAATAAAAACAGTCCCTCTTGAGAAAACATAAACAGCTACCCTCAACAAACAAGCTTCATCATGTCCCAGAATCTTACCGTTTCATTCTATTACACCATTTATTTTCATTTGAATAGAGAATCTCTTTAATATGCAGCATTAACTCCTTCATGAGCCAATACAGCTGCCAAAGGACAAGCAAACTGTGGTTTTGCTTAGTGGTATGTGTCCAGAACTGTGCAGGTTACATTCAAACAAAATGCTGGGACTTGATTTCTCTCAAGTGTCCAGTACCCTACTGACACACTGTTATGCTGAGACTTAAAAAACCCAAGCAAAGACAAAAAGAAAAAAAATCATCACAACAACAAAACCCCCACTTAACTAAAAAACCTGAACAATCACCTGTGAAAATCAGAGGTCTCTTCACTGCTAAGGGCAACAGTCTACTTGCTCAACAGATCCCAGCTTGATTCCCAGCATTCTAGGTCACCTCGATAATATCTGCTCACTTGTAAAATAAGGCCTTGATTCAGTGCCAGTAACAAACACAGAACTGACAGATTAGGAGCATCCTTTTAAAGCATAAAACCAAAACATGCAAAATCAACATATACCAGCAATATGACCGGTTCTTAAACTTTCTCTCAGCACTATACTCTGCACACAGAAACATAAAATGCAGGACAGGTCCCTCTGAACAAACACCACCCTCACCACCCCAAAAATTCTTAAGAACAGAAGATAAATGTACTCCGTCATTTTAGGTTAGCATTAGAAAGACATGACTACAACAGATCCTATGATTAAAAAAGCATATTGAGCCTGACACAAAGGAATTGGGGGCAGGCTGGTGTTTTTGAAACAAACCACATTTCTAGAGTTAAATTATGGTTGTGTATAATCAGCAGTATCCAAGTAAATGTCACATTCCTGAACTCCTCGTATGTTTTTGGTCTAGATGGTAGTCCAACAGCTTAGACAAAAAGTTAATTAAATGTCATCAAGAAACACTGCTGTAATTAAAGAAGGATGAAAATGTTTGCACTGAATTGATATTAACTGCTAGACATCCAACAAATCACTTGCTCTGGTTTTATGGAGCCTGTTTTTGAACCATTGCTTTCTGCAACAGCAACAGCATTTAATACCACCACAGCTTGTGGCATTCTATGCAGTGAATGTAGTGGGTTCGGCCTGACACACAGCGAAGAACAGAAAAGAGTACCAAATGCCACAACTACAGTTGGGCAGGGAGTGGGGAGGGGAGCTAAAGAAGTAAGTGCAAAAAGCTTGAAGATGTTACTGACTGCTAGAATAACTTCCAGCAGAATAAGAACATCTCGATTGCAGGTCCTGAACTTCTCTGATGCAGACTAGTGAACTACTATAAATCAATTCAACAGGGAGCAAAGGGAACATAGTACCTCATTCTCCAGGTTCAGGGAGGGGCACTGGAGAAAAAGATTCACTTATTGTCAGCAGAGGTCTGTTTTAAGCAAGGCAATTTCACGGTAATAAACTGTGGTAGCATTAAAACATCTGCAAATTCAACAGTCACAACGGAGATTTTAACAGAAACAGTTTCAAGAATTTACATGGACAAGCACAGAACTGGCAAAAACAAAGGCACCCAACACAAATAACTTTATTTTAGTAGCTAGCACTTCAATACCATCCAACAAAAGGGAATGCCGCACCACCCAAAAGTAGAAAGCATTTGGCTGCAATCCTCACATGAATGCAAATTACAGCTCTGCTACTGGAGCCCTGGAAATTCTAATGGAAAAAAAATTAAGTACAAAACTCGCTTCTTACCTCAACAGTGTCACCAATTAAAGGCACAATATCACCCAATATAGGTTTAAAACTTTGTTGGTCATTGATGGTTAGTTCAGTCTGTGAATCTGTTCCCTTGCCAACACTGGCCATTGTCTCTTCTTGAGGATCCAAACTGGATGCTCTGAGTGCAGCAGACAACACCTCCACTTGTGCTGCAGTACATGAAAGAGAAACACATGAGAGACTGAACTGCAACAAAACTTTGAGACAGTGACTAATTAACTGAAAGATGGTGGAGGAACTGCAGGAGAGGTACAAAACAGATCATTAGCTGTTGGTAAATCCCAAACGAGGGACAATTAAAGTGCTAATTAACACCCCACTCTTTTCCTAGGGTACTCAATCAAACCCCAGTCCAGTGAAATTCATCCTTAAAGCTAAAATAAATGAACAAACACCCAAACCCCAGGAGGAATAAGGAGACTGCAGTTATGGCAGGATCGGTTCTTTAAGAATTTTAGTAAATATTAATGGTGCAAATAGATTTTCTGGAGCAGAACAGCCCACAAATATTAACTTACAGACTGGGCCATTTGTGGGAGGTGGAACTAAGAGAAAGATGGACAAAGTAATTCAAATAAAGACAGAGAACAGGTTTAGTAACACACAAAGGATTTCAGTTCTGAGATGTTGTTCCTCCCTCTAAATATGTTCATTAAATTCTTATATTTACTAGCAACTCTAAAGCAAGATCTGTATAGAAAGATGCCAGACCCGATACTTCAGCCTTCTTGCGTCCTCAAAACAAGTAAGAAGGTTGTACTGTTTGATGTTCTCTTATTCATCTAAAGAAGGCATTAGCACTTCATACTGCTGTCCACTCTTTTGGAAAACATCCAGCAGTTCTGAGGCTGCTCTGCTTTGCATCCCTCTGTTTACTGCCAATTAGAAAAAGTTCTGTTGAGCAATGTTCCCTGGATATAGCCTGACCTGAGATCAGGTATCAGAGGCAATCTCAGCTGCAAGTGACACAGAATTCAGTACAGATTAATCTATCCTTCCACTCTCCTCCTCCACTTCTTTCCAAGAAGGTAAGGAGGAATAATCTCACTCATTGAATTTACCCAGCCATCCAGAAGATCTGATCCTCATAGATTTTGTCTTTTCCAAGGTTTCTTAAATGTTCACTGTGAAATTACATGACAAACCATATGCCTGTTTTTAATCCCATACTGCCATACTAAGCTACAGAATTCTGAACTTCTCCCTCTAGCTTTCTGCATATGGTTGTTAACAAGAACTAAACAAAGTTGGACTCATTTGTAGACAGAAAAAATAGATATGAAATATTACAAGAACCAAAAATTGTCAACTCAGCAAAATCTTAGATTAGAAACCTTAGCAAAATCTAGCAAAAACCAGAAAACACACTATGGGTTCACTGGTTTGTCAGTAGAGTCTGATGAGCAGGAATAAAGACTAATCTTTACAACGCAATGCTAACACTCTGTGTCAAATTTCTGATACAATAACCCAAAGAGAATAAAAAAGATCAAGGTTAATAAATTTCCCCAAAACTTAAATAAATCACCCCCAAAACCAGGCAAAATAGGTGGCTATGCTAGGGCAAGAAATGCCTGCCTTCATTTTCATTTAGAGAAATCAAAGAAGAAAATGAAAAAGAATTATATTCTGATGCACATTAAGGAGACCTTTTTCTTGAAGACCTCTTCCATGAAGGACAACTTCATGAAAAATGTGCACTCCTCTCACCTTCACTTAAAACTCAAGAAAGTTTGCCCTAACTCAGTAAACACATACTGCTTCAACACTGTTTATGTATTTACTTAAAAATCCACACAGAGCTCCAGAGATTACTTCTAGTAACAAGAGTATCTTCAGTGGTAAGCGTGAATCTTCCAAGACATAGTCCCCACCCCATGCCCCACTGTCAGCCTGCACACCTGAACCACCCTTGCTTAGGAGCTTAACATGATGGAGACAACACCTATCCTCATTTCCTCTCTCTGCTCTAGAAGAAACATGACAAAAACGTGCATTTCCTCAGCTTCTTGTCAATCCTACAATCTCAAGAAGTGAGGGTGAAGGACAAGAGAAGCCAAACTCCCAAGGATTTGACTGATTGGCAAGTGCCTTTTTTCAGTGCTTACTCATGACTTCAGTGCTGCCATTCACTGAAAGGTGAACGACCTGAAGTCCCATAAACATCCTAAGGTCCTAGCTAAAAGAAGAGCCAAGCATTGCTGCTGCTCCTCATCTCTCACAAAGATGTCCCTACTGACATGGGACAGGCAATGGTTTCCAGAAAATCATTTCAAATTCAAGTAAATTCATGAATGACAGAGAAATGCTTCAGAGCTCTTAGGAAGCAAGGTATGGATAGGAAACCAGAAGGGCATCTGCTGGCTAACCAGCTTTCACAACTACCATCAGGAAAAACTGGAGCGTAAAGGTCCGTTTTGCACGTAGCACAGAACTCAGGTACTGTGTTCCTCAGATAAAGTCAATATCCACTGGATCTTAGACCACTAATTAACTCTTTCTTCAACTTTTGCTTCAGGTTGAGATGTGTTTTTGAACAAGAAACTATTTACTCTTGGCTACTGTACCTGCATCCTAAAATAACTGGTACAATCTGTAAATTCTAAACCACATTTTATCTGGTCTTACTGAATTTCCTGGTTCTCAGGAGTTTCTGTCCTTTCAATAAGACTTATGGTTGTTTTCTGTTTCTCCTGATGTTTCACTAAAAGACACTGATGTTTCTTTTGGTTTTTCCCCTCTTTTTCCTTTCTTTTTTCTATAGGATCTGCCTTCCATACCCTTACTTCTTACTCAGAGGCAAAAGGTATGGGCTGCATTAATGGGTACAGAGATTAAGTAACTGAAACATAAAAACAGAGTTTCTTCTCCACTTACTCCACACCTGCTGTTCCATTAACGCTATTTTAGACTTTTATTGCAGGCAGTGCTAGTAACCTAACTTACAAACATAGTTCTTATAAGGGAATGGGATCAATTGACCCCACATTTGGTTTATCCCTATTAGGTCCCCTTCTGGCAAAGCAGCTTGTAACTGGCATAAGCCACAGTTAGCCTCAGTAACCTGCAAGTCAGGCTTCCTCTATTCCCCCAAATACTATTAAGGAAAGCTGACCCTACAGGATTTAACCCTATGCAGAACGTAAGGAAATAAAGCCAGTTGAAGAAAGTGTCCATGGAAAGAAAAATAAATAAAAACATCTGAGGAAAAAAAAAACCAACCTCTGAAGGAAGTGAAGACAGCAGCAGCCTCAGGGAACTGGAAAAATGTGACCTGAATAAAGACCCTGTGATAATTTTAAAAAAGCTGCCATGCTTCAGAGGAATGTGCAGGTTCCCATCTCCCAGTCTGAGACCTTCCAATGTCTGGCCAGTGGATTAGAAAGCTCCTTTTAACAGGGATTACAACACCAGTGCTTAACTTTGCACAGCTAGCCAGCAGCTCGGCTGTGGGAAGACCGGCTGTCTTTATCTCGGTTGCTGACTGCTCAACCACCTATTACTCAGATTTATCACTCTGGCAATAAGCTAGTTCTTGGAAGGAAAGCCCCAAGGTAAAGAGTGAGATCCAGGTAAAGCAGTTCATCTTATTTTAAGAATGAGACTAAGGAAAAAATATTCTATGATGGTTACTGATTACTGTTAAAAAACTGTATTCACTGGACACCTCATCAGTCTCCATGCCTTGAAGCAAGGATCTAAGGCTTGAAACAGAAACTGCTCTAATGAGGTACACTGCAGAAACCCCCAAACAAACCAATACCACCCGCCCTCCCCCCAAGAAAAAACCCAACACAAAACACCAAACCAAAACCACATAACCATGACCAGTGTGCATGTAAACAGCAACCCCACAGTGCTTGGCATCCAAGACATCTGGAAGATGGGGATATGCACTGAACATGCCGTACTCTGGGCTGCACGACCTGGTGATGCCTTTCCTTTGACTCTTCCCATTGGCATGGTACACTGAGTAAACTCCTCAGATAAAAACTGAGTTATTCTGTTCTCAATACTTCTGCTATAATGATGCAAGCAGGTGAGGGGAGAAGCAACTCACAGAAAACAGAAGGGTGAAGTGAGACATGTGAAGGAGGAATGCCAAACCCAGAAAGGAAGAGAAATGAAATTAAAAAAGGAAATAGGAGGGGAAATATATGTGGAAGGGAGGGGATAGGGGTACAAAGGTATAGCAGCTGCTACGGATGAACATAAAGCACAAAGCAGAGGGTGTAGTGGGAGGAAGGAAAGACAACAACAACAACCACTACACCAAAAAAAACCCAACAAAACCATACTTTTCTGACTTAGAAAGAATCAATGCTGGCTGAACTTCAGCACCAAATCTGCACATCTGCCTTAGCTGTCAGGGACTGGCTCTGAAACCAACTAGCAAAATGGAAATCATCCATCTCCTCTGACTGAACAGTGAAGAACAGCACCTTATTACCATCACTAGATATTCTGCAGAGTCAAATAATAAAAATTCAGTGTGATCTTAAGAAACTTCCAAAACCCTGTGCCATTATGGTTCCACACAACAGGAATTCATTTTCTTCTTCTTGTAAGTTAACAAAATATTTTCAAAAAAAGAAAAAACTAAACAACCAAAAATCCATGTCAAGGGAAGGCTGCTGAATTTGCAGTCAAGCATGGAGAGGGCAAGGTACAGCCAGAGTAAAGGTCATCTGAACAACTTAATCTTATTGACACATGCAAAACATCACACACCGCAGTCTCATTCCCAAACCACACTTCATCACTCCATCTTGTCATGCCTTCAGGATGCTTGGCCAATTTGCTATAGAAGCCAGAAGATGTGTACCTATGGAAGCTCTCCAGCATGGCAGGCCTCCACTTACCCACCACAAAGAGCACAGCATCTTCCACTCCCATCCCTTGGCTGGGAATGCAGCAATAAAGACAGGAGCACAGCATGGAAGCAGGAGTCCAGGACTTAGGTGCCAGCAAGCCAATGAAGAAAATAAGTGCAAGAAAAAGATCACAGGGATTTAAAAAGAAATAAAGAGAGGAAAAAAAACCTCCTAGCTTGCTCAGTCATTGCTGTCAAAGCAGAGCCTACTCACAGTACAGGAGTCAAAAACATAATGGCCAGCTTCGCAGAGAGGGGGAAGTGCAGGCAGGGAAAGACCCTATGGACCAATTGGGACCAGGGCTGTTTGGCATACAGTTGTAAGCCATGTATACTGGAGACAAAATTATCTGTGAAATGAAGTAGTGTCATAAAATTTCTATGAAAACAAATTAAGATAAGCTTTTGACTGAATATTTATACCATCGGTTTGCAACAATAGTTTTAGATGGGATTGCCATGAGTAAAGAGGCACTCAGGGCTCTGGTATTCTGGATCACCCCCAGAGCAAGCCTACCTTTTGTCACAATTTAGGAAGTGTAAGGTTCAAAACACAGGCATTAAGTCAGCTACTCAGAGACTAAAGTCTGGATGCCTACCACTTCTACGTGTGCCACAGTGCTTGAGACAAGCATGCAAAATTAATACTATTTGCACTTTGTGCAAAATTAAATTTGCAAAGTTACTAAATTGAAACAGGCATGTTGTTAAATTCCAGCTTCTCAAATATTTAGACTGAATAACGAGAGCACAGGCAAGAGGAAAAAGAGCAGAAGATTTAGGAGGAGTGTTTTTTGGGGCTTCACTACACAGCCTTGACCAAGTCACAGGTACTGCACAGAATACAAAGGTGACTGAGTAATCAAGACCACCCACTTCCACCTTTAATTAGAATAAATGGCGTTGCTAACCATAATTCAAATCTTTCCTAAGTGGGGGAACCCATAGTGTTGACAACCTAGGAGAAGTTTTCTTCTACTGAAATGTACAAATATTGGTCAACAACTGCACAGAAAATCTCCTGACATCCAGTCAAGAGAACTACAAACAGACAGAATTCCAAAAACCTGCTCTGAAATAAGACATGAACACACATGATGAACAACCCCATAACACAGGACAACTCTGGATGTACCACTACATGCTTACATAAATCACTGTAATCTGTGTGTTAAGGTATGTTCTGTAACTACAGACAGAACAGTTTTACAAAGTAAACCTAAACAGCAGTGCAAGCTTTTGCAGTTGGCTTCAGAGACGGGTTATGTGAAGACTGAAGTCATTAGCAAGGGTGATGTTTTTTTCTTACCTCTTTCCTTAGTGCCCAAAGCACTCCTAAAGCAGCAAAGTTTTGTCTGCTGACTCCACAATTGATTAAATAAAAGTACAAAATGGATTTAAGTAAAGTTATGAGCATATCAACCTACTAACAATAAAATAAGCTGAAAGCATATCAGTTTATTCTAAAATGTTTTTCCCCAACTTGCCTCTTCTTTTCCTCCTACTTTTTTTTTTTCAGTATAGAGGCATACTTTCCCACCTAGAGATTCTACAGCTCTAAAATAATATGGCTTCTTCCTTAGTGGTACCTCGAGACTTTTTGACTTTGACACTCAAGCTTGATGGGCCTTAGAATTTATTCAGCACATGAATACAAAGAAAAACCTATTTCCAGTAAGTATGTATAGAGCCATGTCCTTTTAGCTCAGGAGGTGTCTCTGAACTGCTGCTCCACCACCCTGTCACACTTACGAAACCCTTCTCCAGTCTTCAAGATCTTTTAAAATGGAGAATGTGTGTTCACTTCAAGAACTCAGCTTGGATCAATTATCAGCCTCATCCAACAAACTTGTCAAATTAAAGCTGTCAACATGTGACTACAATAACAAAGCCCTTGCAGAAAAAAATGGAGACTATTTAATCCAAAATCAAATGGATAATGCATAAAAAGAAAACCATTATTTACACTGATAATTAAAAAAAAAAAAAAACCTCTTAATCTGCCTTATTTTGCATGTGTGCTAATTAGAAATAAACTTGCTTATCAACAGCTTATGCCTTTGAACTATCTATTTAATTATAATGTCAAAACAGGCAGTCAGAACTTTATACTTCTAACTGCATGTGCATTCAGTTTATAAAAGGAATCATACTCCTTTTAAACATCTTTACACGAATGCAAATTCCCTTTTTGTTCACCATCAATTTTCCTCAATCTCTTTGAGGACCAGGAGAAAACAGTACTTCTGACTTTTAGAACAACTAAGAGGTTAAATCCCAAATTGCTGAAGCAACATATGCGTATCTCCAAACACTAAAAATGCTTCAGTATCTTTACCATACCTTTTACATCTGGATCATCTATATGGGGTTCCAAATTTTCTATCATTTCTTCTAATTCTTTCCTTGTTGCCATAGGAATGCTTGGAGACACTGGCATAGTGAGTTCCTGAATTTCTCTATCAAGTTTTATATCAGAAGTCTGCTGAAGCTCAAAGTCAATATCTATTTCAGGAAGTGGAGTCCTCCAGAAATGGAAAGAGTTGTATAATTCCTGCTCTGAAAGAGAGGTTTCCTGTGAATTCAGCCCAGCCTCCTGCAAATCTGTTGTACAGCAATGAGAACTCTGCTCATTCTCATCCGCCATTTCCCCACAAGATTCTGAAGGCAAAGTGCAACGGAAGGATGACTCAGTCTGGAAATCACTTTCCCTCTTGGAGTTACTTGACACTGCATTTTGATCTTCCATGACATCTTCAAGTTTTGTTGCAAAATCATCACTATCATCACTATATGAAGCCAGATCCTCTGTCCTGTTGGGATCTTCATCTGTTGTGACATCTTCTGTGGTCCTGACTTGTTCACTGTTGAGTGCCAAAGCAAATGGATGTTAAAAACCAAAATAAACTTGTTTCGCTCTTGAAAATTCACACACATGCTATCAGCTTGTTATTTATCAAAGTAAATTTACTTACACCATAACAAAACAGAAATCATAGAATCACAGAAGGGTCAAGGCTGGAAGGGACCTCTAGAAGCCACCTGGGCCAACCTCCTTGTTCAAACAGGGACACCCAAAAACAGTTGCTCAGTACTTGTGTCCAGACAGGTTTTGAGTATTTCAGAGGATGGGTACTCCACAGGCTTCACAGACAACCTTTGCCAGTCATACTCACAGCGAGAAAAAAATGGGTTTTGATGTTCAGAGGGGACCTCCTGTGTTTCAGCTTGTGGCCATTAACTCTTGTCCAGTCAGTGGGCATTACTGAAAAGGGGCCAGCCCCAGCCTCTTTTCACTCTCCCCTCAGGTATTTATGAACATTGGTAAGACCCTCCTGAGCCCTGTCCTCCTGACTGAAGTCCCAGCTCTCTCAGACTCTCCTCACAGGAGAGATGCTCTAGTTTGTCATTCTGTGGCCCTTCACTGGACTCATTCCAATGTGTCCGCATCTCCCTCTGGATGGCAGCATGACCCTGTGGGTGAATCAGCCACTCCTCCCTGTTTTGTGCTTTCAGCAGACCTGTTGAGGCTACCACCTGCTCCACCATTCTGATCACTAACGAGAATGTTAAACAGGACTGGTCCCAATACTGACGCTTCGTGTACACAACCAGTTACTAACCTTCAACTACGTGCTGCTGACCAGCGCCCGTGGGCCCAGCCAGACAGGCACCCCTCAGTCCACCTCACTATCTCCTCATCCAGCCCAAACTTCAGCAGCTTCTCCACAAGGATCTTACAGGAGGCCATGTCAAAAGCCTCCCTGAAATCCAGTACATGGTATCCACTGTCTATTCCTTGTCTATCAAGTCAGTCATCTCACCACAGAATATGTATCCTAATTCTGGTCTATGAACATAAGATCCAGATCTATCCATTTACCAAATAGTCAAGTTATCCAGGAAAGTTAGTTTTCCTAACCTGCAGTTCATGCAGAAGAACAAGGAGGCAAAAATAACTTGTAGATTTAGCAAATTTACCTGTTTTCCTGTGCAGAACCACAACCTTCTGGGTTTTTACCATCTTCTTCTTTAAAGTACTGGCCACTGCTGGATGGATTAGCAAAAGTTGATATGAAAGGCCCCAGAGACTGAAAAGCTGCTTGGCGAACCTAGTGGAAAGGGTCCAAGGTGAAAAAACAAAATTTTATACATAAATCTGGCTGTCCTGTAAAACATAAAATGCCTGCTACTAGGAAATGAAAGGGTCATAAGCCCACTAAGGAAATCAAGAGCAGAGGCTCTTGTCTGGAAAGAATCAGCCAGCTGTATACATAAGAGTGCCAAGTTTAAAAAAAAAAATGTTACGAAAAATGAAAAAGCAGGATGAAACCAGTTACATCACAGGTAACCAAACTGCCAGGCCTATTCCCCACAACCAAAAGAGGAAGAACCTGTTCAAATAATAGAAGCAGGTAAATTTGAGAGCTCAGCTGAGAATTTTAACAACTTGAAAGGAAAAAGAAGAAATCATGCACAGTGAACAGACATTTCACTTCCAGAAATTTGACTGATAAGCATTGTATTTCTTTCCCTCTCCTATTTGGCTATGCTGTGCATTTGCTCCTCTTTCCTCCTACTATTTGTTCTCCTCTTCTCAACAATTCTCTATCTCAATTTTTGTTATTTGATTAATTCGGCTGGGCTACAACTTCCAAGACTTTCCAAGATCCACGAGCTGATGCTTCTGGACAGATGATCCTTGGCTCCTGGAAGCAGTCTGCTCAATAACAAACTTAAGGTTTAAGAGTAGATCTTCAAGAAGACAAATAATAAAAAAAATCCCAAACAACCAAAAAATACAACCCCAAAAAGCAAATGAAAAATACAACCCCAAATCCCATCCAACCCCCTCCCCCCCCCCCAAAAACCCACCGTCCAGGAAACAATAAAAATTTAAATAATAAAAAAATTCCCCATGGCCAATACCCAAAACACCCACAAAACCAAAAACCAATCAAACCCCAAACCAACAACAAACTCCACTAACCCCTCCCCCAAAAACGGACACAGTGGTAGGGAACCTGAAGAAGTACAGATATATCATAATTAATTTTCCAGTTTTGTTAATGATTCTCAGCAATGTTAAGTCACAGGCAGTTCTGTAGCTAAAACAAGCTAGTCCCAGTTTTTCTTACATGCTGCAGTGAAAATGTGAGGGACTCTACACCCATCAATGAACTAACCAGTCAAAGAACAATTTTGTTTGAGGTGTGTGAAACAGGTTTAATCATTCACAACCATGAGAAGTTTTACATGGAGTATTGCAGTAAAATCCTTCAAATATGACAGTTATTCAAAAAATAAAAAGCAATTCTTACCCATCGTGAAGGATCACTAATCAAATTAATAAAAAGGGTTGACAATTTTGTTCTCCGGACTTCCTGTGATGTTGCACAAGAAACTGCCATGAAGCACTCAGCACAGGCTTTTCTAACTCCCCACACATTATCAGAGCAGAGCTGGAAAAACCTCGGCAGCTGTTAGGAATATAGTGAGTTTGCAAGTCTTAATAGGCAGCACTTGTTTCAAAACAAGTTCTCTTTTCACATTCATTTTCTTCACCTGGTTCTCCACCTTCATACTCAGATGCACAGTTTAACACTTGCAAGACAAAGAACACACATTCAGTAGCACCACCCTCCTAACCAGTTGCCTTCGAATTACTTATGGGTACAGACAAGGAAAATTCACCTGTCTGAAGAATGGCAAGAAAGTACTAACTCTTTAACCTGATTTATACCCCCAAAAAATCCACCAAAAAGCCCAACTTCAAAAATATCCCCAAGACCAACAAACCTATCATAAGACAAGACCTCATGTCTACATCATTCTTTTAAAGCAGGGACAAGAAAAATAATACTGGTTCATTATTAGGAAGAAATTCTTAACTGTGAGGATGGTGAGGCACTGGAACACATTCCCCAGGTAGACTGTGGATGCCCCAAACCTGGAAGTGTTCAAGGCCAGGTGGATAAGGCCTCGAGCAACCTGATCTAGTGAAGGGCATCTCTGGCCATGGCAGGGGAGGCTGGAACTAAATGATCTTTAAGATCCCTTCCAAACCGTAACAGTTTTTGATTCTATGATTAACATTTTACCTATCAGAGATCACTTCATATTCTTTGTGAGATTCTTACTGAAATGCAAAGGAACAGCATCTTCAGTAAGAAAAAACTTCTTTTCTACCTACACTTCTCATTGTTAGATTTATCAACTTCTGCCACCCTTTATCCTACAATGAACTGCAAAGAGGAACAGGGGAATGAGAGAAAGACTGCATTAGCTCAAGAGAGAACATGTTGGAACACAGCAGTGGTTTTATTAATAAAACTGAAGCATTTTGAAGGTGCTCAGGTGCTTGGGTGTTTTGAAAACAGTAATGGTAAGGGCAGACAGAGCGCAGGTGAGGCACAGACATTGCCTTGGCTTGCAACAGGCTCAGTGACAAAATACGAGTAATCCAATGGCTGTTGCTACAGCCTTGTTCACAGTTATTGATGTTCAGCTGCTCCTACTCTCTGCAGCCAAGTTCTCTGGACTTTGCCTCTAATCAAAAAAAGCTTTTGGGTTAGAAAATGAAGTTTTATCATTCAGCTTTTCACGCCCTTCCTTTTTTCCTAACAGTAATCCAAAAAGAGCAGAAAATGGCATTTTCTGGTATAGAAAGAGAACCCCAGCTGTCCTGCCACACGTTATTGCTTTCAAATGAAATAATCATCACTTTTTTATTTCATAGTAGTCTAATTGCACCCTCTACAGAGTTTTAATCCAAATTCATTACGCTAATCACTAAAAGGGCAGGTGTGTGAGAGAAATCAATTTACATCCCAAATCAGGAAGCATATGGGATGCAAATCCACACAAGTAAATTTCATTGCCAAATGACTTAAATCACTCAATAGCTGGAGAAAAATGTAGCAAATGCTGAAGAGCATAAGAAATGCCTTGAGAGCCACAATAGGCCTATCTGTCCCAATGCCACAACTGCAAAAGGCTGCAGAGCCTCTGACTGAAGTCATGCCTGCATTTACACTTTGTCCATATAAGTCCCTCACTAACTTTGGGCATTGATTCATCAACCTCTGCTGGCCCTCAACAAGCTCACTGTCCACATTCCCAAGAGGAAAAAACTTCAAGAGGGATCCCAGAGACTGCCAAGACTGCTCCCTAGCCCTGTCACGTCTCCAAATCTAGTAACACCCACTAGCTCCCTGGACCCACCATGGAAGCGTGGGCACAGTTAAGGATCCTCTCCTCACCCTTCAATCCACTTCCCTGCTTTTCCATTTTGAATTTGTGCCTCTTCTCTTTATTTCATTTGTTATTGCCGAGATTCATTTATTTCCTTTACATTTCTTTCTCTTTCCCTCCTTTCCAGGAGGCTGTTTAAGGCAGGAAAACTGACTTGAAGAGATTAAATCAATACATAAGCCTCAACATTCCCAGCACTTTATTCCCCCCATCCCACACTCCCCCTGTATCTGCAATCTCTCATGAGCTGCCCTTCTTCTATACCTTGTCTGGCTCCACTCCTGAATTGTATTAAAAAGAAAAACTCTTTCAGAAATGGCTTACCAGCATTTCTTCGGTGGCTTGCTGTCCAACCACGCTGCAGATATCTCCGAAATTGGCTGCACATACCTTGCAGACAGAAGGCAAGAAATAATGACTAAGACCACAGTTTTAATACAGCCAAATCAAAGGGGAAAAAAACCAAATAACTTTTAAAACCATAGAAACATGCTTTGGTGCAAACTCATCAGAAGCTACTTTCCCATTCCATCACTTTCCATGATTTAAAAAAAATAAATAGTTAATTTTTCTTCAAAATTAATCAGTCTTTTTTAATCATAGAAGAACCCCAGAACTTAAATGAAAAGAGGATAAAATGCATTGAAAGTGCTGTCAAATTAAAGAACACATGCAGTTATCAAGGCATACAAGCTATTCAATGGCAGGATGAGACCAAAGCACAGCCTCCACACCAAAACATAATGATGGAGTACTGGTTTACTTCATCTTCAATTAAGATGAGCACCTTTAATTCCATCTACACATAGAAATATGAGCTCAGGTGGCTGATGCTGTATCAGCTACAGTTGGTTCATGTTTTCATGGCTACCAACACAACCATACGGACATATGCTGAATCACAGTGCAGCTATCTACAGCGTAAGGAAAAGCAGATTCTTTCTTTGTTTCTAGTAATAAGGGCAGTGATTCTGGAAAAAGATCTGTGTCAAATATCAAAATCTGTGGAAATGTGAGCTACAAAAACCCCCATAGCTTTCACTTAGACATGTTACAAATGAGATCTACCAGCAAAGTTTCTCAGTCACGTGCACGTTTCCAAGCCCATGACATGTTTTTCACAGATAATCCGAGCCAGACGCTCAGAAGTCATACCTTACGAACATGAAACATCCTGCAGTCACAGCACATCTCGCAAAACCTGGGAAGCACAAGTCTTTCCGTGATGTCCTTTCCAACCATGGAGGCCATTTTGCACATAATCTAATGACAAGACAGACACTAATCAGGGGTGCTTGCACGACACACCATTCTGTGTCAGCTAAACAGAGGCTTTTTACATCTACTCGTCATTCTGATGAACATAATTTTATTGAAAACAAAACCCCATTTGAATTGAAAAGGTGCGGCCTCTTCAGCAGAAAAACGGTTCCCCTCCATTTCCTTGTCATGACACAACACAGGTGTAGAAGATGACATTGGTCTTCCACAAAACTGAATCAAATTCCCAGCTAACAAAGTAACTGAACCCTCAGAAATTACTTTTTTATGTTACCAGACTTCTTAAAAAAAAAAAAAGTACAAGATTCTTTCACTATTGCAATACTTAATAAACGTATATGTGTACAACTAACAGAAAATATTGACAGTTAATATGCTTAAGAGACTTCTGAGTCCTGTATGGTTTAAAAATCAATTACAACACTCTACAGTGCATATATGCAACTCCCAAACATAAAATTCCCAAAGAAATGTATCACACCAAAAAAAGAACTCTTCCCTCTTAACTGATATTTCATTCTGATTTGTACTGAAACATTAGAAAAAAAAATACCTTTAAAAAGCTAAAATAATTTTATGTATACCTTTCCCAATCATGTCAGTAGAACTACTTACATCCATTCTCCTATAATAACAAATGATGGCTTTTCTAACCTCTAGGGGGTTGATGAGCTACAGAAATTTCTGTCAAGTTTCAATACCTTCAAAACCACAAAGACAGATAAAAATAATCTGCTTATACTTTATTCCCTTATGTAGTCGTAAACTTCATCAAGAAGCACTAGAAATTTGGGGCCTAGTTATTGCTTCAGTCCAGCCGAAGTAGGAAAGTGAAATATTAAATGAGGTCTCTTTCAAGCAGAAAGAAAAACAAAATCACCCAGCAAAAAGCATCAATATAAATTGCAAAAACCCAAAGGAAACAAAAAGGCATACATTTTCTGCCATTTCTCCATTATAAATTAACTAATCTGCTTACTATTTTAATTCAACACATAAATTTTAATTACGAAGGTTGTGTCTAATGCAAAAAAAGAAAACCACCAACCAACCAACCGCGAGGTAATCAACTCAGATGCTTTTACTTTGTCCAACAAAACAAAACAAAATCAATAAAGAGAACAAGACATACACTAAAGAGCAACATGGCTGAGGCATTAAAGCTTTTGCACTGATGGATATTTTCCACACAGGCAATTTAAACTTCCATAAAACAAACAGGCAAACCTTCAAAAAACTAAAAAAGCCAACACAGCAGATGCTTTAGGAGTCCATAAAATGAACCCCCTGCACTGTCTTGTCCAGCTGGGTTTTTTTTTTTTTTACAGCATATATGAGTACTGAATCTAAACTTGACCAGAGTGCACAGCACTGACACAGCATGGATAAAGTTACAGATTTGCTATGGAAAAGGAATATAACATTTTCTCTTTAGTAACAGCTGTGCAACTTGGAAACACACCACCACCACCACTGCATCAAGCATTCAGGCAAACCTTAGGCTGTTTGATTTGGTACTGCTGTTACTTACAGCCACAGCTTCTGTCTTCACATCGTCGTTGCTGTCTGGAGCTGTCAGATCTATCAGCACAGGACACACTTTGGTCTCCACATCGTATCTCTCGATGAGCTCTTGCTCCAACAGCACTAACAACGCTGCCTGGCTTGTTTTCCTTACCTGCCGTAAAAAGACAAAAACTGAACCAACGAACTCAAAGAGAGGTTTTTTATTGAAATACATGTGTCCTGTATTTTGGAAGCTGTACCTGCATACCAACACACAGCAGTGCTAACTGCACCCAGTGAGAGGACAAGTGCTTCACAAGCGCTTTTGCAAGCACTTTACGTTTGCTGTGCTGTGTTTTGGGAAGTATGGAGGTGGACAGCTGCCTTAGTTGACAATATGAGGGTGTTTCTTGGGATTAAACACAACTTATTTTAATGTCAAAAAGAGCAATCGTGGCAAAACTCATGCAAAGCATGAGGAAAAAGCAGCACAATTAATGGAGAGTAACAAAATTCTGAGGAATGTGAATTTTACTTAACAAATCCTCTTTTTCTGAGATTAACAAGAAATAGGCTGGCAAGGAATAATTGCATTTATTTCCAATGCTTTTAAATTCTGAGACACAATTTTGCTTAGTCACATTTTTTTTTAATTGTACAAAAATAAGATACCCATTATTGACTTCATAGATGGCTAACCCCTGCCTCTAAAAGGAGTAATTTCATCAGAAGAGAAAACATTCCATACAGTAAGAGACTACATACACTGCAATGCAGCCATTTTGGAAACACCTTTGAGCTTGTTTCAGAGATCTGCAGCCCAATGAACTATCCAACAGAGGTTAAAACCATCAAAAGAATCACTGCATCTTGAAGCAAGAGAACATCAAACAAGAGTAGGGTTGTTGTATTACACATGAATTAGCAAAACAACTACTAAGAAAAATAGGTTTGGGTAGCTATTATTAACTGTGTACATTTTGAGAAGGGCAAGGAAAAAAGTGACAAACTCAAGAGGCCAAAAATACTGAAAATAATGTATCAATGAGCATTAATCTAGTCTGAAATGACTGGAGAAGCCTCAAGAAAGCTCTGGACAAGCTAATTTATACCTGCAGAGAAACAAACCACATGACTTCAATCGAAAACCTTTATTGGATTGATATACAAATAACTGGTCATGAAGGTACATAGTGGTGTTAAAAAACGGAATTATACCTAGCACCCAATTTTTCATTACTGTTGTTCCTTTTTGCCAGAATTTAAATTATGTAAGCTTGTCTAAATGACTGATTTTGTCCATATGAATACAATACCAGATAAAAGGCCCCAAATCAGGACAGATGATGTTAGATGTAAAAAACTGTTGTTACATTTTCTTTAAAATTTTATCTTTAATATTTTCTTTAAATAAATTCATAGTACTGTGTATTTCATGTCCATTCAAAAACCTTATATCCTGAAATATTACGCACTGGTACAATGCTAAATTTAAATAATTTGGCATCACAACATCTATTTCACCAGATAGTAAACTGCTCCTACAAGAAACTTACCTGGTTATTCTGGTCAGCGAGGTATCGCACCACAATAGGTAGCAAGTATTTGGAAAAAGCATAAGGGATTGAAGGTCTGTTTTCTTGACAGAACATAGCAATATGAGGGACCTGTTCCATCAGTTCTGCCCGCACTGTTGGCTCTGTAAGGGTCAAAACCAAAAGGCACAATATATGTTTACAAGCATGCTCCCAGATACTGCCAGAGTAAACTTTTTACAATCCTCAAAATTGCAACTACTGGGAAAAGAGATTCAGTTTAAGAAGTAGGACATTATTACATGCCCAACTTCTCCACAGGAATAAAAAACAAAATCCGTACGAAATACTTCTGCCCTTTAAGGATTTGCTGAGATATGCAGTTACCAGTTGTCAACTGATTACCCATAAAAAGACATAAAAAACCCCTTCAATTACTCTCAAATTACACTAAATTGATTTACAATACTTTAAATAATAAGATGTATATGTCACAGGATAGATACATACGCCTTACTAAATTTTTACCTAAATGTTGTTCAGGTAAAACTTAATGGTATGACCTGAACCATCTTCCTTGGAATACTTGTAATTAACATGATTCATTAAAAATACGACCTTTTGTTAAACAGAAGCATGCAACATGCATTTGTATTTAACATGGCAAACGTGTGCAGCACTTGGATTTCTTGAACACTGGCTACAAGAGTAAACTCAGGTCTCAATAAAACATAACAAAGACAAAGCAAGTCCCCTGCTGTGTCCAGTCTTTTCTTCACTGAGGACAATGAGAACAGAAAAAATCACTGAACACAAAGTAATTAAATGCCTATGGGCTCCAATTCTTTCACTATAGACTTAAATTGCTTTTCCTATAGAAAAACAAACCAAAATCAGAGTTGGAGGGGACCTTATAGATCATCTAGTACCAACCCCTGGGGGGTATGGTTTCCACTAGACCAGGTTGCTCAAAGCCCCATCCAACCTGGCTTTGAACACTCCCAGGGATCCTCTGTGAAGTTTATGAATTGCTGACCAAGTTGCAAAATACAAAATCAGTCTCAGATAAATCAGTATTGTATAGGTTCATTGTTCATGACAATAAAGTAAAAAATATCTTCCAGTCTGCTCTGTATCTCTTCCCAAATGTTATCAAGAACACACAGGAGAAAAACCTTTTTATTTAAACTTCAGATGTTCTGAAACACGTGGAGGTTGAACCCCATAAGCAATACAGGCATCCTGAAGTTTGTACTGAAGAAGTCAGATCCTGAAGAACACTACACAAACTACATGCAAGCAGATCTG
Organism: Aphelocoma coerulescens; assembly: GCF_041296385.1. Classification (NCBI taxonomy): domain Eukaryota; kingdom Metazoa; phylum Chordata; class Aves; order Passeriformes; family Corvidae; genus Aphelocoma; species Aphelocoma coerulescens. Next base: position 114,864,734 of record NC_091015.1, on the reverse strand, counting down.
AGTTAATAAAAATTCACACCTTAACAAAATGCTGAACTCTAGTCTAGCGATCAAACACTACATTTGTAGCACTAAACCTAACAGCTGACCAAAATACAGACCTGTAACTAGGACAAACTCATAGTTAATGAGATGATTAATTCTGAAAGTTTAAGTCTCCATATCATATTAGCGCAAACAAAGAAAATGCTCCTACCGCAGTAACTCATCTTTTGCTTCCTTATAAAAATTTGCCAGAGAAGATCTTAGAACACAAGGAAGATAAGGTGCAGTTGTTCATTAGGATGAGGTTTTCTCAGGGTGGCATGGGGGGGGTCAACCGAAGTAAATCTAGTCCTTTCAAGAGCCAAGTTGGCAAAAATATCTATTTTCTTCCTACATTTAATTCAGTTCTGGTGCTCTTATCTGACAAGGCCTGGCTTCTTCAGTTCTGGAAGAGAGGCTGGAAATGTGCCTGAAAAAGAAGTCCTTTTACATGCCAACTTTCACACGTCAGCATGGTTTTTTCCACCTCTGTGACAACCTGCCAAAGGCGGCTGAGCTAAAGAGGCCTTGCAAACATCCTCCATCTGCAACCGCCCAGTATCCACTGAAAGCAGAGCAACTGCAGATGAAAGAGTCCTTCCCTGCTGAGTACCTTTTGACATAGAGAAAGACATTATCTTTCCAAACAGGCTGTACACAGCTCCTCTCCCAAGAGCAACTTGTTTGAAAAGGCTGCAGATGGCAAAGAAAGCAGAACGAGGAACCATCAGGCTGGGCAAGGAGAGGTGAAAAATTGATATACAAGCAATGGGAACCAGTGCCCAAAGCCAGGGCTGGAGGAGCTCATGCCCACCTTTCTCGTAAGGCTGTTATTTCAAGACATGCCCAGGACATGATCTAGGGGTACAAGAGACTTATGTAACAACACTTATCCCTGGGATCTTGCTCTCCCTTCTTAGGACTCCTAAAAGTTTCTTGTGGCAGAAAGAAGATGACCTGGAGGGGGCAAGTGGGACAGAGGGTTAAGGGGATGGAAAGTAAGCAAAACCAGTCTGACTGAGGCTGCATGTTTGGCAGCAGTGCTTCTTAAATGGCTTCTAAATTTGCTTCAGGCAGTTCCCACCCTCCCAGACACAAAACCTACAGCTTCCATTTATGCCAATGCTACTGTTCATGCAGCCAAACAATAAACCGTATCAAAGAACTGATCTAGCTGATGCAGCTTTTGCCTCACCACAGCAGCATCATTAAAGAGCAAGAACTGGCACTTAATATTGATCTCCCAGTGCAATCACACAATTCCCTCAAGTAGCAGAACTGTCTGATGATGGAAGCAAGCAAGTGATGGTAAAAGAAGGTGCCGGGACTGAGGGAAAGAAGCAAAATGCTGAAAAAGCCAATTTATTCCTTTGCCTAGTGTGAGGCTCCACAGAGTAACTGCACACTACTCATTTGATTACAGTCTGAACTCCATCTTGATGCTGAAGAAATACCTCTGCAATCAAAGCCAACAAGAACTCTGTGTTAAGCATATCAAGAGCTGTATACATACTTTGGACACTAGGCACTCCAAACAGGCAGACTGTTTCGATACCTCTTTGATATCTCTACAGTTTGCCCACCCACTGATAAAGCAATGGCAACACTCCCTTTTCCCCAAATTGATGAGGTTTGCTGTGAAACTGGATTAATAAATTTCTTTATGAAGCACTCCAGTAAGAGTGCAGTATGTAAAAATAATGAGATCCTTTTCCTTCAGAACAGGGTTCATCTATTATGCAGCACTTATGTCAGCCGCCTGACAATACTAAAGATCTGCAGATGTAAAGTGAGCCCCTTTCTTCCTGAGCTTATACTAAGTCAGCTCTGGCTTTGTGAGGAACATGGGCACATGAGATGATGCAATTAAAGATGTGAAAAATTCATGCCCAGGAATGAATTAGAACTGTAAAGTCACCTTAGTTCTTACGTTCCCTAACTTTTAAGTACACAGCTCTGGGATCTTTGTAAGGTCGATTCAAAGCAACAAACAAGGAGCACTGTGTAGGGAACTGGCTGTGTAACACAACACCATAATTCGCCATCAAAAGGCGTTTGTGCTGTTCTGGGGAATTACTGCTGCTATGCAAGAACCTGAACCTTAAGCTTACCAATTTAGATAAGAGTTCAATTCTTCCAAAGGCTGAAGCATATGTTCCAGTGTGTACTGAATAGAGCCTAATCTCACAGTCTGATGCAGTTACAGTAGAGCTTTTTTTTGTATTATGTTTCTTTAAGACCAAAGTCACCAAAAAAATCCACTGAAGTCAGAGAGCTTTCTCATTCCCTTCATCTATTCCTCAGCTTTGTCTTTAGCTTAAACAGCTGGCAGCTCCAAGCAGGGATTCCAGGAGGCTTCAATACGTGACAGCGTATGCCATTTCAGTTTACACTTCCCTGTTGTTAATAACCAAATTTGCAGCTTGGTCATTGTGTTGGTTTTGGCTGGGACAACATTAATTTTCTTCATGGTAGCTGGCACGGGGCCATGGTTTTGATTTTTGCAGGAAACAGTGTTGGTAACTCGGGCATGTTTTAGTTATTGCTGAGCAGCACTTACACAGAGCCAGGGCCTCTTCTGCCTCTCACCCCACCCCACCAGCAATCAGCAGGAGAGGCACAAGAAGCTGGGAGGGGACACAGCCAGGACAGCTGATCCCAAATGACCACATGGACACCCCAGACCATGGTGTCATGCTTGTCATATAGGGCTGAGGGAAGAAGGAGGAACAGGGGGAAGTTCGGAATGGTGGCATTTATCATCCCAAGTCACTGTCAGGTATGATGGAGCCCTGTTCTCCTAGGGATGGCTGAACACCTGCCTGCCCATAGGTCATGTTGCAGTGAGGACATAAGCATTACCCTGGGTTGTTATGTTCCCTGCTCATAAATTTAAGGCAGCTTAAACACTGTTTCCAGCACAAATCCAAAACATGGCCCAATATTAGTTACTATGAAGAAAATTACCTCAGCCAAAACCAGTAGAGTTATCAACACAGTGAAGAGTGCACAGCAGTTACATGTAGCTTCATAAAGCACAAGCTCATCCAGCTGGGGAATACATCTGCACTCTGTATTTTTTGCACTGTACAATATAGTCAGGACCAGGCTTTCACACAGTATAAACAAAATCCGGGTGGAGAATTTTGCTTCACGTCAAGTTTCTATTTTAGGCAGTCTGGAAAAATCTCTGTGTACAGCTAGGTTCTACATAACACTTGCATGGAAAAGTATTTTTCTATTTGGCAGAGGAAGTATTTTTAAGTTTGAGAAGATCAGCATTATCCCCTGAAAGTACAAGTCTGTCTATTCCTCAAAGTAGCAATCTACTATAAAGAAACCCTGCAATTGGTTAACACAAAAACTTTGAAAATAAATATTGATCTAAAAGACTAGATTTCCTTACTCATTAGCATTTTATTTCATTCTGTCCTATCTTGTGTATTATCTAGATACAGAATTACACTGAATTAAGTTTTAGGAATCAAGCAAAATTAAGAGAATGACAGAAGACAGTGGAAACAGCTTCCATTTCTTCTGTTCATGAAATAATTTTGAAAAGAAGTTTCCAGAATAAAATGACAGGGTTCTACCTCTCTTCATTTCCAGATCACACAAAACTATCAATATGTTTGAATCAACATCTCCAGAACCTGGGCAGACTTTTTTCTGCATAAACAAACCCTCAGTTTCAGCTATTTCACAAATGACCATTCAAATCAACATCCTAAACTGACTCCAAAACCATAGAAGTAATTTAACTGTTTCTTCTTCATCCATGAAAAAACACATTTCCCCTAAAATCTGACACCATCTCTCATGTAAAGTGCCAGCACGCTCACCTGGCTACCACTAGCACATACACTCAGCTTAGATATATAAATGTGTAATGTTTATTTCATCCCTGCTGAGTCTTCAGTTCACTCTCTATTCCACTTCAGCTATGAAGAAGTAAAACACCACTGTTAGCTGCGTACTGGAAATTAAAAGGGGATTATTGTAGAACTGCACAGTATAATACCAGCTAATTGCTTCAGAGCAGTTATTTGTAAATTGAGTCATTATTCCAGAACCACCGCACAACTAGATTTATTGCACAATGCTTTACTCTGCAGCAATGCACAGTATTTAGAAAAAAAGTCTGCAACGCTTTCATTATCCCAATATGACCATTCTGGAATACAAGGAGCAGTGAATTTCCCCTGTATTTGTGAGGGGTTGCAAGGTTTTCATGTTCCTGTATGTGGGGAACAACCACTAATGATGTTAAAGTTGCTTTAACTGACAATTTTTATCAATGTTTTAAATACATCTGAATAGTAATAATATTGCCCTTTGTTCTTATTAAGGGTTGTGAGCAACAGGGAAAGGTGTAAGTGCATGGCTTTGCATTAACACTTCTATTCTATAAAAAAAAATATTTCATAAAATCATGGGGTATCTTGAGTTTGAAGTGACCCACAAGGATCACCAAAGTCCAACTCTTGGCCTGCACAGCACTATCCCCAAGAGCCACACCATGTGCCTGAGAGCATTGTCCAAACACTTCTTGAACTCTGTCAGGCTTGGCACTGTGATCACTTCCCTGGGGAGCCTGTTCCAGTGGCCAACCACCCTGTGGGTGAAGAAACTTTTCTTAATATCCAACCTAACCTTCCCCACCCTAACACAGCTTCATCTATCCTCTTCTTTCCCCAAATATAACTTTCCATTTCCCTCTTTTTTCCTTCTACAAACACCCATATTTTCCCTTTCGATTTCTACCATTTCCCATTTCATCTTTCCCTCTGACTTTCCTCCCTCTTTCGAAGATTAAAGAAAAGCTGGACAAGTGGAAATACACTGTAACCAGAGCCCATCCCTTTTAGCTTAGGAGTCCAGCAGAAAGGCTGATGTGTCTGATGCATGGGCTGCTTCAGTAGTCAGGTTCTTTTCTCCTACTAACCAGAAATGGATTTCATTACTGACTGGCAGAGCAAGGAGTGAAACACAGACTAATGAGGGAGGGTAAAGTCAGCATTAGTCACTCATCAGATGCATGGAGAGACAAAGGAGGTTTACATCAAGAACAGGAAAAAAATCTTAGCGCAGCACAAGGTGGGAGATGAGGTATGGAAAATCCTGAAACATGAAGATGTGGAAGGGAAGAAAGTACAGCTGGAGATATTGACAGCTGGGAAAGGCAAATATTAGCCTTCCCATTACTATTACTTACAGATGAAGGTTTTTGTTAAATGAAATGCTGCAGTATGTGCTGTTTGACAGGTAATGTTGGCATGTCTCACTATACCAACACCAGTAACCGAACCTACATTAATAAAACCATTTAAGCTCACTATTAAGTGATTAGGGTTGTGAGGCCATCCACATTAAGCCTGATTATGGAGCTTCAAAACTTAATGACCGATTAGCCTAGTAAGTGTTTCCAAAATCAGATTGTTTTGCAAACTGCATTCACAACTGATTCTTTGCAGTAAAGAGACTACTTTTCATTCAGAAGAAAAACATTCTAGTTGGCTATATTCAGACAAATAGGCACCAGCCCTTCAGGATGCCATTTTGTTTTCCCCCATCATTTCTTCAGAAAGATATCTATATGTATCTATTTCATAGTAAGCTAAATTACACATGTATTTTAGAAATGAAGATACAGACTCTCACTTTTAAAGAAACTTCAGAAAATAAGATTTAAAGCTTCTGGAGCCTCTTGCACACTAAGCAAAATGCCAATAATGCAGTAATTCAGGCTGGGGCTAACAAAGCCAGTTAATCGCACTTCAGCACACAATGATGAAATCTTGTATCATCTAAGCTACTCACAAGCTGGTACCAAATAAAAAATGTCTGAATTACACTAATTTACTTAAGTGAAAAAATCAGACATAAGGCCCTTGTTCAAGCTCTCACAAGCCTGTGGCTAGTCTACATTTGAGAATTAAGAAGACCCAGCTGTTTTAACACAAAGATAAGCATTTTTAATCTAGCAAGGGTTTATGGGGGATAATTTAACATTTGCCAAGCACTGGGCTTCTACACCAAACTGCTTCCGGGCTTGCATCGATTCAAAGACACCATAAAAACATTTAAGTGGGAAGTCATACCCAACATCCCTAAGGAAACAGAGAAATTACAAAGTGATTGAACAGGAGATTCAAAAGCAGTGCAAGGTATCGCAGTAGCTGCCACTACTCTAGGAAACTCGGTACCAAAGACAGTAGGGAAGTCTAGAGTTTAGGACTCAAAAATCTCCAAATCCCACAGCAGAATTGCAGATTTAACAGCAACACTCAACTACAGCAATGAAGACAAACTCTGAAGTCTTCCAAAGTCAGATCTGGAAAATAACTTTCTTTAGCAATGGGCCTTGTGGGCAGCAGGTTATTCCCCAAATGCCACTCATGGGTTCCCTCCATGGAACAGCTGTTCTGTGCTGCCATGTACATACAACAGCAGCACATGATACCAGGGCAGGGCAAATCCTGTGCTCTGCCAGCACTGGGAGCAGCTCATTTTCAGTACCACCTGAAGTGGGTATTTTTTCCCAGGAGAGACACATCAGTGATTTTAAGGCTGCAAGTGTAAACGTAACTAATTCATTACCCACATGTAAACTGGAATTAATTCATTAGGAGGAGTGCAAACTACCCTGTCAGGAGAAGATACACTTTATATCATTTTTATCTGCAGACACAATGCTAATCAAAACTCTCTTTCACAAAATACAATTCACTACAACTCTACTCAAAGAGTCCAAATGAGTTTCCATCAAAAGCTATTTCTTTCAGATTTTTTTTTTTGACAAAAAGTTTTTATAAAACCAGTTTTACAGCTAATATTTGCTTTTGCCATGATGCCTCAAAAAATTCAAGTCTTGGCTAGCCAGCTGGGATCTCAAGATATGTATCAATCATAGCAAACCATACTCTCATGATTTTTTTTGAGCCTTTCATCCTACTATCATATATTTGGACCCAGTATTTTTCTAGTAAAGATTAATTTTTATTCCACATTAATACAGCATTCAGCGCAACCAAGATTTAGGTTCTTAAGACATTCAGGTTCTCAAAGTTTTGTCACAGTAGATGAAGAATGAAAAGGATTGGAAATTCTCCTGCTTTTAAACACAGAAATGGCTGTCTCAGCATATCCCCAGCTTATGGAAAGGTATTAAAAACAACCAAAACAAACCTGAAAAAAAACTAAAAAAAAACCCCCAAACCAACAAACCACAAAAGCAAAGAATTTTAAAAGAACCCTGAGACTGATTCTTTTTCAAGCAAAAACCATGTTTGAAAAACATCAGCCCAACTGCAAGACTTAGGAAGTTGCAAGGTAACAGGACAGACGACTCCCAGGATAACTTCAGTAGAGCTGGTATTTCTAGTTCTCTGTGGTACCTCTACTTTAGAAATCAGCATCAGTAGCCCAGAAAGAGAACAGATACTGTAGCCTGGGTACATTCTTCAATTCCAACCTCATTATACCAACCACTAAAAAAAAAAAAAAAGGAAAACTACCTCGCTTTCTATGACTTGATTTGACAAGAGAAGACAAAGAGCTCCAAATGTTAAAAAAACTGCCTAAGACTGACAAGTATCAACAATTAAAAGTGAAAAGACCTGAACTTAGTCGTAGTTTAGTTTGACTTCCAAGTTTGTTTTTATTTTTATTTATTTAAGCATTTAAACATGAAGGTTTGACTCCAGGATGGCTCTAACTATACAAATATCTTGCTCTAACCAGGCAAGTTAAAATACACAGACACTTTTACAATGTTTTCTTCTTCCAAATTCAGGGCCTTTTATGTTTTACAGAAAAATTGGAAAAAAATATCGTCAGTGGAAAGAAGCATCAGGCAAGACAAAAACTAATAGTAACCTTAAACATACACACACAAAAACCAAAACCCCCACAACAAAACCAAAATGCCAAAACAAAAAAACAAACAAAACCCATTGCGCTGCAGTACGAATAATAGTCAAGCTCATATATTAAGAAGACACAAAGCAGATCTATGTGCCTAATGAATTTTCACATGGTTTAAAACACAAGGATATCCTAATAACCTGTCTTACCGAAACCAGCCAAGTCCAATACTGCAACTGCTCGAGGCACAAGACTCACAGTTAAGTTTGCAGAAATTTTATTTGTGGGGCAGCTCCAGAATCCAGCACTACCAGTTCGGCAGATCTGAGACAACTTCTACAATGCAAGAAAAGCCTGAACTGCTGCTTTTACTGACGCTGAGAAAGTATCAGCCCTGACTAAAAATGTACCCCACCCTTGTTAAAGGCAACAAACTGATTTGAGCTCAGCTCTTGGCTTCCACTGCATTTCTGCCTAAATAAACTTCAATTTGACACACTAAGTTGGTCACCAATGAAAAGCCTAAGGCTACAAGTTGCTGCAAGAGGCCATTTTCCCTTGGACACATCTGTCCTATTTTCTAAACTGAACTGGAGCTCAGAAAGTTTCTGATGCTCAAAACTATTCACAAGGCCACACAAACAGGCAACTGTATATGCAGATTTCAGAAGCAGAGCTTTGCTAGGAAAGCACTCAAAAAACAGTAGCATGCCACTGTTCTCAAAGACATTTTATTGTAAGTGAATAGTGACTTTTTTTCCCTTTTATAGAATCCTTGGAGAGGTACTCAATTCAATTATGTAATGCTTACAACAGGTTACTTTTCCTGGCTAAACAAGGACATTCCCTCAGAAAATTAAAAACATTCATTTTAAATTAAGACAGTAATGACAGAATAACAAAAATCAGAAGAACATATTTTTACCCTTGGAAAGCATTATTTTCTTCAGTTCCAAAAGAAGGGAGAGAAACTAACAGACATTAAAGAGAAGAAACATTTTCTTCTCATTCAAGATTTAATAAAAATTTCTCTCCGTAGCACTCCACCAATGACAGATGTTTTGCTGTTAGACTTTCTTCCTTCTGGTGTGTCAAGTGTACCAGCTACGTTGAAATCAAGCCCTTAATTCTTTCTAGAGCATCTTTAATGCATAATTTTGTCCCAGCTCTGTCCAAACCATTTTTCTCTTCATCCACTCCCTCATCATAGTGCTTTTTAAGCACTCCTTTTCTTTTGCATTTGTTTTTCATTATTCTCTCGCTTTTGCCTTTTATTCCAAACACCCAGCAGTCCCAATATATTGATTAGCAACAGACATACTGGATCTACAGAGCCCTCCTACTCAAAGCAAGGAGGGTGCACAGCAAGCTCACTACACTGGACTTCAGGAGAGCAGACTGTGGGCATTGTCAGGGATCTGCTTAGTGGAGTACCATGGGATAAGGCCCGGGAGGGAACAGGTGCCCAAGACAGTTAATATTCAAGGATCACCTCCTCCAAGTGCAGCAGCAATGCATCCCAACCAAGAAGTAGTCAGGCAAAAACACCGGGAGGCCTGCATGGATGTACAAGGAGCTCCTGGACAAACATAAGCAAAAAAAAAGAAGCCTACAGAGGGTGGAAGCAAGGACTGGTAGCCTAGGAGGAATACAGAAGAATTGTCCAAACTGCCAGGGATCAGGTTAGGAAAGCTAAAGCCCTCAAAGTATTAAATCTATTCAGGGATGTCGAGGGCAACAAGAAAAGATTCTGTAGATACACCAGTGATAAAAGGAAGACAAGGAAAAATATGAGCCCTCTATAGAAGAAGTGGGAGACCTGGTTACCCTGAACATGGAGAAGGCTGAGGTACTCAATGACGTTTTTTGCCTCAGTATTCAGTGGCAAATTCTCCACCTGAGTCACACATGGCGAAGGTGGGGATTGGGAGAATGAAGAACTGCTCACAGAAGAAGATCAGGTTCAAGATCATCTAAGACACCTGAAGGTGCACAAGTCCATGGGACCTGATGCAGTGCATCCACAGATCCTAAGGGAACTGGTGGAAGAAGCGGCTAAGCCACTCACTATCCATCGTATTTGAGAATTGTGGCAGTCCAGTGAAGTTCCCACCAAATGGAAAAGGGAAAACAAACCCCTAATTTTTAAAAAGAGAAAAAAAGGAAAACACAGGGAACTGCAGGCCAGTCTCACCTTGGTGCCTTAGCAAGATCATGGTGCAGATCCTCCTGGAAACTGTGAGAAGGCACATGGAAAATAAGGATGGGTACGCAAACACTAAGGTCAAACCATTCCTGGCAAATTTGCTGGGTTTCTACAATGGGGTTAAAGTGTTGGTAGATAAGGAAAGAGCAACTGAAATCATCTACCTGGACTTACACAAAACATTTGACACTATCTGGTTATGTCCTTGTTTTTAAACGGGAGAGACATGGATTTGACAGATGGGCCACTCTGTGGATAAACAACTGTCTGAATGGTTGCACTCAAAGAGCTGTGGTTAACAGCTTGATATCCAGGGGAGACCAGTGACAACTGGAGCTCCTCAGGGGTCAATACTGGGACTAGCACTGTTTAACATCTTGGTTGGTGATGTGGACAGTGGGATGGAGAGCACCCTCAGCAAGTCTGCCCACAACACCAAGCTCTGTGGTGTGGTTGGGAAGGGATGGCATCCACAGGGCCTACATGAACCTCATGAAGTTCAGCAAGGCCAAGGCCAAGGTCCTGCACCTGGGCCAGGACAACCCCTGGTACCAATACAGGGTTAGTGGAGAATGGACTGAGAGCAGCCCCAAGGAGAAAGACCTGGAGGTGTGGGTTGATGAGAAGCTCAACATGACCCAGCAATGTGTGCTCAGAGCCCAGAAAGCCAACCATGTCCTGGGCTGCATCCAAAGCAGCGTGGCCAGAGGGGCAAGGGAGGGAATTCTGCCCCTCTGCTCTGCTCTGGTGAGACCCCACCTGCAGAGCTGCACCCAGCTCTAGGGACCCCAAGATAAGAAGGACCTGTCACAGCAAGTCCAGAGGAGGGCCATGAAACTGATCAGAGAGCTAGTGAACCTCTCCTATGAGAGAAGGCTGATAGAGCTGGGGCTGTTCAGCCTGGAGAAGAGAAGGCTCTGGGGAGACCTTACTGCAGCCTTCCAATACCTAAGGAGGCCTGAAAGAGAGCTGAGAGGGACTTTTCACAGGGCCTGTAGTGACAGGATAAGGGGTAATGGCTTCAAACTGAAAGAAGGTAGGTTTAAATTAGATACAAAGCAGAAATTCTTCACTGTGAAAATGGTGAGGCACTGGAACAGGTTACTCAGAAGTTGTAGATGCCTCATCCCCAGAAGTGCTCAAGATCAGGCTGGATGGGGCTTTGAACAACCTGGTTTTGCAGAAGGTGTCCTTGTCCATGGCAGGTCCCTTCCAACCTAAACCATTCTGATTCTGTATTTGCACTTTTACCAATTCTTGCTGCTTCTCTTACCTTCACACCTGGTTGCCCAAAAAGGTCTAAAGGAACAACTTCAGCATTTAAATTCTATCAAAATTTATAGGAGTTTTGGACAGATGGTTTCCAAGTTTATTTTCAAGGCAAGAACCTAATCTTTATCTACAAATCTAAAATAATCATGCCTTGAGTAGCAAAAGTACATAACAAAAGTTACTAAGAATGTACTGGTGGAAAGCTGCAGTCCCACATTTTGGAGGGGTGTTAATTCTGTTGATTAAAATAGTAAGGAAGAAAGTCATCTTTGGGGGATTATTTAGAAAAATTAAATTTTACACTATTTTACTGTATTTGCAGAAGTCTAGTTTGAATACTGGAGAAAGAACACACTGGTCCTGTGCTAAACATAGGTTCAGCACCTCTGACTTTCCCATATTAACCCAGTAAAATGTTTAATGCTACCTACCTGAATCATCAGCTAATCTGCTGATTCTCTCCAACACAGCAATACAATCTCTCTCATCATCACTGACTTCCTTCAAAGTGTCCAGCAAACTTCGAGCCACCATTTGCCTAGTTTACAAGAAAGATTAAAAATCAGCATTATTTGTGTCCAGAAATACAGCTAAATCAAAAAGTTGTGCAATCATACAAGTTTCTTACACCAAATACAATTTTACATATATTCACTCTTAGGTCAGTAAATTTAGTTAGCCCTGCTTTGGGAATTCTTACTTCTGATAAGTACTTCTGGCATAATCTTAAAGAATTGTTAGCTTTAAATGTAACATTGAAAGTATGCTTTCATTTACAAGGATAAGAGAAACCAGCCACCAAGACCAGAAATAGTAATCACTTGCTAAGTGGGCAAACAGGAGCTGAATGTTAGGACATCAGAATCAGCCTTCCATCCTCATCTCTGAACTTCCTAACTTGTTCCATACAAAGCAAAGTAACACTACTGTCATTAAAATGTTTTTAAATAGAGTTCTGAACTTATTTCACAAAAGCATGAACACTCAAGCTGAAGATTTTCATACCAGTGGAGACATTTAAAAGTCAAACTTCATTTGAATGCTATGGGTATATACTGTGAAAATAACATGCACTACCCAACCCATGTGTACCTGAGACATACATTAAGCAAAGTAGAAACATTAAGAAGATATGAAATAAGTCATAATCAATTCAGTTACTACTTCGAATACACAAGACAATTTTCTATGGAATAATTTTTGAGTGACAAGATTTGGGATTTTGTCTGGTTCTGTTCTGTTGCAGCCTATGTTACAAAGTCATACCCATCAGGTACCTAGACAGCCCTATGAACAATGCAGCTGGGAATGTCTTGCAATCAACCTTTCTCCTCAAAACCAGCCTGCAATGGTGTAACTCTTTTGGATATCCCCTTTTGGATAACATGGGTTGACCATCAGTTCAGAGAGCTAGCAGGATTATCCCTGGATAATGGAATGGGAATAGGCCAGTGTCGAAGATGCTGGTAGATCTGGTAATGCCCTGAAACAAAATGCTGAAGCACCAAGTGTCAAATGCCAGTTATTTCCAGAACTGAAGGACAGAAACACTCCTAGGATGTAGCCTAGGTAGAAGCACTGTTAACAAAGAGCAGTGCTGTAGACAAGAGCAAAGGCATACCTAAACTTTATCATGTTCACTACAAACAGTGAACGTGAGCAGTGGTCACCAATTGGTAAGAAGAGAGATGGTTACATTCCTAGTGAGCTTAAGAACTTCACAATTCCATGCAATCAGAGAAAGGCAGTCAGTTTCCATGAATTCCCAAAGCTAAGCAGACATTTCTATTTTCTCCAACTGAAAATCAGTAATTTAAATATTTCACATTGGCCACCTGCAAAACTAAACTGTTTCAGCATACAGATGTATAAAATCTTCTAAAATACAAACTGAAGAAACTGTTTGCCTTTAACAAATTTCCTCTCCCTTGCTCTTTTCAACTTGACAGAAGTACAATATCTCTCAGCAGAGATTTTGATATGCAATTAAAGTTCAGCCATCAAAATCCTAACAGAGGGAAACAGACTACGTGACACACTAACCTAGAAGCAGAGTTGACTTGGTCTTTTAAAGGGCTGGACACCTCTGAAAAGAGAAGAGGAACAGATGAATCAATTTCATACGCCAGCCTGCGGGGACATGTATCTCCTACATATTAAATGTAGTCCTGGAAGGTGAGAGACAAGTCAACTAACCCACTGAATCTCAGCAAGTAAGGAACCACAGTGAACAGCACTACAACCCATCTAATAAACAGCACAAAATCCCATCTGACTCCTGGGGACTATGGAATGGCCCTCTACTATGCTGGGAGTTTTGAGAAGTTCTCATCTTCTCACAGAACTTTGTTAGTAGTATCCTGGATTATAGTCGCTGAATGCCACAGTGTCTTCGCTAGTTCCTGAGGGTTGGACGTGTGGCTATGCAGGAAACCATAAACCTTCTCAAGAGGAGAAGAAGAAAACAGAAATCCTAACCTGAAGTAGATTTGACCTATCTATTAAACCCATTCAACTTATTCCATGCACTAAATGTAGCAGATGGCCCCCACCTGCATCCAGATGGTATTTCCCTCTTTGGATTGTAAAGGAATACATGGATCTACTCTCACAACAGGCAGATTCTGGTAAAAAGCAAAACAACAAAGGGTACCAGGGTAAGCTAAACTCACTTCAGCAAACCTAACTGGGTAGGCAGCCAGTAATCACAGAATAAACTCTTAACTCACTCCATTCATTCATTCATTCATTCATCCATACATCCATCCTGTGTACTGGGAGATGACAGCCACTCATGCTCTCCAAACATAGGCCATAATCTAGTTCTGCCATTATCCCAACAATCTCCCAAAATTCTTCTTGTCTCAAAAACATAAATACAGGACACAGCTAAACCTTCTTCGTATTTGCCACAGGCTATGACCTGGCACATGGGCAACTACTGTAGAATGACTTGAGCCCTGTAAGCTCCCACTTGGTGCCAGGACTAGAAGTTTGATCTTCCTTCTTGCCAGCCAAGCTACAGAAAGCCTACAACAGAGGATGCAGTGAACTCCCAATGCAGAGTACCGTAACACAAGGCAAGAGGTAGCTTGCCCTGCAACTTGCCAGGTGAGTACCAGGGGAGCATTTCTGAATTTTTAACATAGCTCTGAAGGATTATCTGTCTGGTCTAGACACAGACAAAACAACAAAAATAGGTGGACATGCTTCATGTTGCAGAGGCAAGGAGGTATCTCCTGTAACAGGGAAAAGAGGTTAAGCAGGTTTCTTCTAGGGATAATGACAATGTGTTTGCATAAAATGCATTCTAACCGGGAATCAGACTCCTTCAAGCACCCATGTGACACACATTAGTCCACCACCATTAATGATGACATTAGTGATTTGAACAGCAAATATTCTGTTGCTGTACATTATTTATAGTTAATGAAGGCACAATTTGGGACAAGGATTAATGGCTTCTTGCCATTGCCCTCCTGCCACTGGCTTGGGTTTGTGCAGTACCTGCCTCTAATGAGATACTCACTAGGCTACACTAAGAATTTCTACCTTTACACATTCTCAGTGCCAGAAGAGTTGTCTTCATCACAACAACTAACAGAATTGCATCTTCTTGCCCATTCACTCAGATCTTGTACACAGTTCCTCTAGGGCCAAAGAGACTTTTGCAAGCTGTTTTGGCAAGTGATGCTTCAAATCAGTAACCCCACAGCTGTGAGCTCTTAAAATGATTTATTCATCATAGCTGAGTTTGGTCTATGACTGCCACCTAAACAGCAATGCATCTATTTATCCATTAAATAGTTTGCACACCAAAGAAAGGGCAGAGATCAAAGGCTGCAATGTAGCATGCAGTCCAAGCACTTCCAGTACTATGTGCAGAAGTGGAGGATATTCAGCAAAATTCAAATTTTCATGATCTTGTCCAAACTTAGGGAAAACTGATTGTTAGGATATCTTGTAGGCACACAACTGCAATTAGCAGCAGGACAAAATGGGAATAGATTACAAACATCCTACCTTTATGGCCAAATGCAGGTGACAGGTATTTGGAAGACTGTACACACAGACATAATATATGTCTTATATATTGTCTTATGACAATATACTCTGAGAAGAACTACAAATATCTTTGCTTTGTTTAAACTCCTTTGAACATCATTAGCCCTTTAATAAATTTCTACTTTAGAATGTAAATTACTTCATCTGCACAAGGAGTGAATTTAGCTAATAAGCATATGTTAAAAAACTGAAACAAAACCAGAGATACTTTTTTTTTTCTTCAACCATTTTTTCAGAACTTGTAAATCAAAATTTCAAAGAATCACAGAATATGCTGAATTGGAAGGGATCCATAAGCACCACTGAGTCCAACTCTTAGCCCTGCACAAGACATCTCAAAGTGTCACACCACGTGCCTGAGAGCACCAATGACATTCTGTGTTTAAATTAATACTGGCAGTAGTAACTGAGCTTGGCAGTGTTTTCCCCAAACAAGCTCAGAGAACATTCAGAATAAACTCCCAGTTTCAAAATCAACATCTCTGTACTCCTAAGAAGAAAGGCTAACCATGAAGAAGTACATTCAAGTATTGCTGAAGTAATTACGACTTTTCTCAGTGCTTTGGGAAGGTTCTGTCCTTGGTTAGTTCGGCTTAAATCATTTTAACATACACTTAAAAGGTAAACTTTCTCAAGATATATTGTTATATGTAAGTGATTTATTTGGTACGCACAGACCTGCAAATTTACGTGCAAAAAAAACCCCCTGTTTTGAGGTTTTTCATTTTTACTACATTTTATTCTTGACATACAGTAGGATCAGGAACACTGAGACAAAAACAGCATAAAGTTAGAGATCAGGAAAAATAACCTAATTTATACTAAAACGATGAGAAATGTCCCTGTCAGAACAAAGCCAGTATAGTTTCACCTGCATGTCTTCAGCATGAGTTTAGCATTTCCTTACTGCCAGTACTCATATACCCAAAAAAGAAACCACACTGGGCTAGGCTGCAGAGACAGAAGGGAAGGGAGTGGGGAGAAAAACAACTGCAGCTGTGGAGAACCAAATTCTCAATTAACTTGTTGGTTATAGTCTGATCATACCTAAATGAAAATAAGGCAAAGTAGTCTCAACATCCCACAAAACTGTCTTAAGAGAGGTTTTTCATATACATTACAGCAGGGATCCTGTAATTACAGCATTCTTCTGTTTTAGTGGGGGTACTTCATGCATGCAAGTCCCAGTTTTAAAATACAGTTCAATGAAGTTCCTGTGAAAGTGTTGTTTATAAGATGTACATGAGTACACACATATGCTTAATCCCTCTTTGAGATCCAGTATATCCTCACTTACTACTGTTCTATGAGTATTTTAAGCTTGACTGTTGCCAAAAAACTTTTTCAAAGGACATCAGGTATTCTCCCAAGAGAAAAGCAAAGATGTACTTCAGAACACAAAGGAGCCTGGCAAAAGGATAGTTTCAAATTATCTACGTAGATATGCAGATACAGTCTTGATAGCCAAGACTGACCATACTCGTGAATGAAAGTATTCTGTCAAGATCTGCTTAGGTCTGAAGAGAAAAAGCAACAACAATTCCTCATAAGCTTATGAAAACGAGGGATCTGTGTTCAGGAACTGCCTCACTATTCAAACAGATTTATTGGTGAGTGCTGTACACTTCTGAGCCTTCTTAATGAGGAATGGAAGCAGGTTCATGGCAAGAAAGATTAGAAAACCCACAAGGGATTTTAACATGAAAAAAGAAAAGAGACAAAAGCTATGCTCCAAACTGCACTAGCAACTAGCAACTGGTTTTTAAAGCAAATAGCAAAAGGGAATTATCATCCTTGTATGTATGTACACATACCAGTGCTACCACACACAAGAAGACCCTGTGTTTTAGGGTGATGGTTTTGGCTTTCTGCTCAACATCTACTCTTGCTGCAATCTGATGTTGGATTATTAAGGCATATGCTGGAGATGCTTCTCAAATCTGGTCTGGAGGCTGGCTCTTCAATAATCAAGCCACAGCCAGACTCCCTCTTGCCTTGTTTTACAGACACAACAGGGGTCATTTATTGTACTATTTGTCAGGTTCCCCTCCATTCTCATAGACTAAGGCAACATCTGTGGTGCTCATGAGCAACACCCAAACCAGTAAAAATGTAAACCATAACATAAAAGAAATTGTCACAAAGCAACTCCTTCCACCACTTCGGAAGCTGTTAAAGGATTCCCTACCTCTCTCTCTTTTTCAGTTCATCCTATCAAAATGTTTATGTATTTAAACAAAGAAGACATTCCTATTTCCAAGTCCTGTCTCCTGAAATTTTTTAGGACACAGATACTGATTCATTTCCATCTCAGAACAAGTGGCGAGGGATCACGAGTGCTCAAGGATTCCACTTAAAGGAGACTAAACTTTTACAGTAGTTGTTAAAAATCCCTTCACTCTAATCATTCAATACAATCACAGGCTGCAAATATGCTGCACAGGTAGATGACTAACCAGATAGAAAAGGATAATAAAACCAAATGGAAAGAGAAATAATACCTAAAATGAAATTTAAAGATTAAAGCTGCCATACTAAAAGCAAATTCATCCAATTAAAGGGAAGAAAAACCATCTTACCCTAATTTACCCAGACTCAATGATTATGTTTCAAGAGTTTGGGATGTGTAATTTGAAGCTTCCACAGAAAAACAGGTTCCAGGTCACAGAAACAACCAAAACACTATTAACTCAATCATAGTATTTTAAAAATTTTAAAACTACTCATTAGTAATTGGATGTGCTGATACCACACTAAGACATAGGAATAAACAAATGTAATTTAATTAACCTTTTTCCTATTAAACAGTCCAGTTCCTCTGCTTAGCAAAAATCCCTATTATTCTGAGACTGACTAATGCTGAATCATCATAAACCGACTGCAGTAGCTATTATCATTTATTGTGATCTAAGTGCTACTCACAGTTATACCACTAATAATTACCATTTTCTATTTCCTCTATTTTCTTATGCTACATAACACAACAGAGAGAGCTAGGATTAAAAAACCGTGTTTGTACCAGCAAAAATAATCCAAACAAGCAAACACAGGAAAAAAAAAAATCAGGAAAAACTACAGTTACTCTGATCACCTTCCCTGCAGGAAAGCACAGGATGCACAAAGCTGGACAGACTAATCAAAAAGATTCCAAGTTTATGTATGCCCCATATCCAATGCAATCCATACTGAGAAATCAGATACAGTTTTTTCTTAGGTGGGGGCAAGTAAAGTATTAGGACCAGCATTCTTGGTTAAAATTCAAGACACACAACCTGAGTTTCTGAGTTTGTTCTCCTACCTACTGGCTTTTATTACATAATTGTCACCTGGAACCCTAAAGGCTTCTCTTCCCTCCCTCTCCATGAAAGGTCAAAACATGCAAAAACTCTCTCCTGGTAGACAAAGTGCCAATTTCAGCTTAAATTGTAAAATACAACAAACTCTGGATTTCAGGAAAAAAACAAAATTTGAAAATGAGGCATATTTCAGAACTCATCTGTGCATACAGGTTTATGCAGGTTATAACAAGAGAAACCATTCTGCAATTTTCAGCTTCGATTCAATGGTATGTTCATACACATAGTGTGGATTTTAAGTACAGTTCACGTGACTAAAGTTAAGAACAGGGCTAAATCCTTTTTGAACCCAGGCCATGAACAACAAAACAGAGGCCATCCTATTAGGTGGCTGATCATAGACTTTGCTTCTGCCTATTACTGTATTAAGAATTTAACACTCAAGCAAACACACTTCATTAAAAGCTTACTTGAAGCCCAAACTAAACCACCAGAATAAAATACCAGAAAATCTCAATGTTTATGTATTTTATACGTTTCTGTGATCCTGTGACTGTTCACAGTTCCCATTAAAATAAACCATGGGTTTGTGTTCCTCCATTTGAGTGCAGAGCGTCTGAGTGCAAGGGGATGGGATGGGATGTGTGTCCATCTGAAGTATGCTAATACCTGTGCTTTTAAATGAAACAACCATCTCAGTGGCAATGCAGAAATTAAAAGGGGAAAATGCAGAACACGCTATTAACTGAGCAAGTTCACTTTCAATAATCAGAAGCAGCAACACATAAAACTGTAAATTACAGAGGAGATTGATACTGAAATACAGTTCTTGGGTTTCTCTGGCAATCTACAGCGCTGTTCATCATGCTCTCCTGACCTTTCATGAAGTATTTTCTTAAACTCACTTTCACACAGAGTCATGGATGGATTTTACTATCATCTTACAGTCCTGTGCCAACAGGAATGTTAGCATTTGCAAAAAAACCTAAATGATGTGGTCCAATTAATGAAGAAGTTTAAAACATCCTTTACTACAGTTGCTTAAAAGGTGAGCAAATGTTTTTCTGTTCCTTAATATTTTGCTCTAAGAAGGAGGAGAATGAACAAACAGAAGGAGGGGTGGAAACCAAAGAGTTTTGTAGAAGTGTTGGGTTTTTTGAAATTATTTGTATTCCATGCAAATCAACTTCAGTCAGATTTTAATCAGATGAATAGTTTGCATACTATTAGCCAGACAGGACATTTAAAAAGCATACCTGTTAAATATGTTCTCACTTGCAGCGTACTTGTCCAGTCTTCCCAAAGGCGTCAACATTTCATCTTGTGAGACAAAGTCCAGGGCTGAAGGTATAATAATCACATCAGACTCTGAGCTGTAGTCATCCACACCAACTATCAGAGAC
This sequence comes from Aphelocoma coerulescens, assembly GCF_041296385.1. Taxonomy (NCBI): domain Eukaryota; kingdom Metazoa; phylum Chordata; class Aves; order Passeriformes; family Corvidae; genus Aphelocoma; species Aphelocoma coerulescens. Next base: position 114,844,602 of record NC_091015.1, on the reverse strand, counting down.
ATCAGAAATATTCCTTATAATCACAGTAGTTTGACACTAAAATGATGTCTGTTGTTGGTCTGAAATACAGAAGTCTAGGCAAGGTCTCATTGACAACATCTTTAGTAACTGCACCACATTGTTCCCACCAGCTTCCCCAGCCCTCATAAAGTTTTTTCTATACAAGTGTGACTGATGATGTATAAATGGATTTTGAGTAATTTTCTCTAAATTCCCAAGTAAGATGCATAACTAAACTTCCTAAGTATTTTTATACCTTGTATTTTTCTCAAGCAGAAGACTTCCATCTAATTGTAAAGTCAGCTTTTTGAAGACACATACTCAAATCATAGCTATAGGTAGCCCAGAGTTTATACAACATGATCTAACAGACCAAAAAGACTTTGTTCTAAACCAGAAAAATCGAAATCAAGCATATTAAAAAAAATCAGTGTGTGTTGCTAGATGTGACTACCAAATAAAATGGGCACAATTCACCTACTGCATAATTATTAACCAGCACATCATCAGGGAACTTCATACACAAAGACCCCTTTATCAACACAGAACCAAAGAACTGGAAAGAGGTCCAATCCTGTTCTGCAGAGCTGCTTAAGAATTAGGATTTGAATTACCACCGTTTTACTTTCCATATGCCCTCAAAACTGCTCTAAAAGTCAGTCCCATAGAAAACACACACTTCTGGCTGCAAATGCATTCACCTATTTGAAAGAACTACACCAGGTCACCTCCATTAGTCCTGAAAACACAACACTACAGTACACTACCTCTATTCAGTCTAGCTAAATCTCTCTGAAATGCCTTTTCAAAACTTGCAAATAGAGAAACTCAGAAGACAGCTCTACAACTCCAACAATGACTTTTTAAAAATGAACTCTACCGAAGGAAGAAAAAAGATTATTGTCCTCTTACTTTTGTATACAATTATGTTGTGCTACATAAATTGCTCACAAGATAGTGTATCATTATTTTCAACATGCAGAATACGTAAGCAGCTACCACTGCCTGAACATCTTCCTTACTGTACTTCAAATGTCAAAAGGCAAACACTGAGCTCTGGAAGAGTAGTATTTTTAGACGTAAACTAAGTTAATGGCATCCTTTTACCAACAAAGTAATTCTCCCATTTTCTACATAGAGAATCCATGGACATCAGCTGGTCCCAACCTTGCACAAGGGACCAGATTTTGTGGCTGCCAATAGGACATGAAATTCTTGCCATAAATCAAATGAAAAACTGATGGGGAAAGAGCAAGTGTGTAAGAACAATCTGGGAGATGGGAGCAAGGAAGAAAGTGTACCAGGAGCCAAAGGAAATGGAAGAGCAATCTGAGAAGAGGAATTAGTGGCCTTAGATATGTCTAAGGTAGAGGATAGAATAACAAACTGCAGGGGGAAGAAGAAGAGGCTGAAAAGAAAGATCAGCTGCAAAAAGCTATTGCAACACAAAGGGAAAGTGTTTAGCAACTCCAGGTTTACATAACTGCTTGAACTTGTGTTTGGTTTGGGTTTGTGGGTTTGTTTAGGTTTAATTTTTGTTGTTTGGTTTGGGCTTTTTGCAAGAATCAGTTTTATTTTCACAGGAAGTGGGAGGCAAGTAAAAATGGACTCATAATGCAAGCTAGGACTTCATGCCAGGTTAACAAGGAACAGGCTACATCCTTTCACAAGCTCGTAGGCCTTTAATTCAACCCATCAATCCAACTGAAACCAGGGATTTTCCTGAGTTTTCAGTTCTGCCATCTCACACCTACACTATTTCAGTTGAAGGTACCTTCACCTATCATCTAGTCCAATTGCCCAACCACCTCAGGGCTGACCAAAAGTTAAATCACTTCCCTCTCCACATCCCATTCTCAGGAAGCTACAGAGAGCAATGAAGTCACCCCTCAGTATCCTTCTCTCCAAACTAGACAGTGAAATTAGTTCTTTGACAGGGTCCTATTTTTCTATTCCAGTCTGTTGATCCCAATGTAAATTTAAAAACATAAATTGAAGAAACTATGTCAAAATACCAATTATTAAAATAATAATTAAAATAAATAATTAATTTAATTAAATAATTAAAATAAATATATAAAATAACAATGAAAAAATAATTGTCAGCAATATATTTTTATTTAGCTATCAAACTCATGAATACAAAAAAATAAAATGCTGACCATTACATGCATCACCAATTTTACTCACTCCATTTCTCTCTTCCCAACCTCAGCTTTGTTCTATGTTCCTCCTTGTACCCTCTACATTTATTTTTTCTATAATTTTTGCCTCGGGAAACCAGTTAAGTCAACCCAACTGCTAAATCCACTCTATAACAGATGCAAATACCAATGATAAAAATATGACCATCTGCTTACAGTTTATCTGTTTGATGTCTCCTACTAGTTCAAACAGAAAGTGAGTTGTGTGGATTTGGCTCTGCTGAGCTTATGAATTGTAAAATTAGGCTTAGCACTACATTGAGCTTGATGTGCCTCTGCTACCAAACAACATTTTTTATTTAAATAATTCCAGCATCTCAGCTCATAGTCACAGAAGAGATCATTCAAATGGCAACATCTTGATTAACACAGCTGTAATACAGGGAAGAAAAGGGCGGTAAAAATAAATCAATCAGTACATGATCAGTTTATAGTTCCAGTAAAGTACTGTTACAGTTACCTTATATATTCATTTTCACTTTCATGACATCAATCCAAGCCAAAAGACACAGTCGATTCTAACTCCATTCTAACAAAGCCCCTCAAGTGGATCTTTGTCTTCAACTTGCCACAAATATGAACAACCAACATCTAACCACTCCTCATCTAAAATGAATAAAGGACATACTTTGCATTATTTAATAAACCAACTCACTTCGCTATTCCCTCCACACTGTACCAAAACAATTATCAAAAAGGTTGTTAGCTGCATATTGCCTCTTCAGCCCTAACCCTGCCTTCCACCCAACTTTGAGCACTTGACCAACTACCACAGGACCTTGTGTAAATTTTACAAATGCAAAACATACCCTTAAACAACGCAAGTGTACTGGTTTGGGCTGGGACAGAGTTAAAATTCTTCACAGTAGCTTTTATGAGGATACTTTGCACATCTCCAACCTATTCATTGGGAAAGGCACCATGAGGAATTTTTAGAAAAGGCCCTGACACTTTGTAAGCCCTGTCTTTAACAATAACTAACACAACACTGATTTATCAACACTAGTTTCAGCACAAATCCAAAATATTGCTGCATACAAGGTATAATGGAGAAATTTAACTCTATGCCAGTCAAAACCAGTACAAATTTTGGCTAATTCAAATGCAGAACATAGAGATTTCTTCCTGCTTCAGAATGTAGACCAGACAACAGGACCACATATTACTTTCCTCCTGCAGAAAAACCATGGGTCAATTTTCTTATTTTTCTCCACTTTTTCAAACTGGTACAAGTACAGACCAAATCCACAGAAAGCATATAAGCTACAAGACACCACTGAAAATGCAAGTGCAGAGCCTTACCTACCTTCTCCTCTGGTCTTACATGTTCACACCAACATGCAAAACTAGAGCTAAGAAAACAGGAGTTTCTGTAAGAACACCCTATCCCAGGAGTTTAAAGTCACTAGTGGTGTCAGGGTGAGAAACAGCAATTGCATAATGATGTCAAAAGCAAACACAGTACCCCTATTTCTGTCCACTCAAGTACCAAAGCAGAGCAAAATCAATAAATTAATTAATTTATCCAGACTAAGTTTGAAAATTTCTCTTCAAAACTCTACACAATGACTGCCAAACACAAGGAAGCATCACATAACAAGACTGTCATTGACCTGCTGTATTACAGAAGCCAAGTAACTTCTCTTTGGTGTACCTTCATTTTCCTGTCAAAAGATTTGACTGGTTTTTTTGTAGAAGTTGTTTGGGCTTGTCTCTCTATCTTGCATCTGGTCCATACTGTACTGTGTGAAAATATAACTAACATTCCCTGCTTTAAGCTCTCCTGTTTCCCTTAAGCTCTCCTCTGTTTTATGGCAAGGATACAACAATAACTTGACACAGTTATTAACTAACATGAACTACCACAGCAATCTTGCTGAGGCAGACTATGTTTAGAGGTGCTTAGTCAACCACGGCCAAGCTTGGCTGAGCATACAACAACAAAAGAGAGGTCCATTTAAAACTCAGTCCACTATAAAACCACAATCTCTAGGCCAATTTTCAAGGGAATTGGTTTTTCTACTACATATCTCATCCTCATAGTACCTTTCACAAAGATCTCTCATGCTGGATCTTTTACAGAGAGGTGCAAAAAATTATGTTTGAAAAAAATGACTGCTATTTTTTCTTATTTAATAATGCAAGAACTTTCTTATTTAATAATGCAGTTCCCTGCCATAGACTGTTCAGTAGCAAGGCCTATATGTATTCTTTTTGTTCTTCTATATTTGCTATGAGCTCCATAGCAGAAACATATTCTTCTTTGCTTTGGCATAGAAACTCAGTAACAAGATGTGTATTCTACAAAAAATAAGCAATTTTCAATTCTGAAAGCTGAACAAACAGCTTTAAGGATTCAACATTTCCAGCTAATATTAACAGTTCTCTCATTTTATCTTCTGCATGCCCAAAGAATTCTCAAGATCTCCTACAAAATCCATATGGCAGTTGCTATGGATATATCTACTGAAGTGGACTAATTTTTATTCAATTTTAATATAAGCTATTTATTACACTCTACATCAATTGTTATCATATGGATAGTCAGGATAATACTGCACTTATATGCAGAAAGGACTGGGTTCTGTTCTGCTGTTCAGGCAAGTAATTTTTCTGCTTAACTGTAAAGCAAAAATTGTAATCTTATGAGCCCAGACATTTGATATCATGATCGCAAAATAAAAGCAGCAGGTTTTGTTCTAAATTACTGCCCTCCATGCTACAAATGAAGAATTTCACCTTACATTCAAACTTCTGCAGAATACAAGTAATATTCTCAGTCCTTCAATATTGTAAACACATTCATTTCTATATAACTTTCTGTAAGAAACACCACTTTGCATCTCCACGTTCTGCAAAGAGAAATTCACCTCAGCATGAGCATCAATGCTTTAACATCTGCATTTGTTCACAGCTGCACTCACTACTCTTAACCCCTTCCTACTGCACAATGTCCCAGCTCTGGTTCTGTGGTGACAATGCAGACCAAAGCATCAGTGACACTATTTCAGGTTCATTTGCTACCACAAATTTATTGCACTGCTTCAGTAACATTAACCAACAGCTATTTCAATGACAATCACACAAACATTACAAAATGTGCTTGTCATGTTGAATTCTATCACCCTGCCTGCCCAATCCAGGCATAAGTCATTGGTCATCACAGAACCCACCATCAGAAGGGAGGAGCTCTTTTTTCCATGAGACACTTAAAATATTCTGTTTTCCTCCTGCTGTAGTCCAAGACTGAAAATGCAACTGAGATGCCACGAGGTGTGTGATTCTACTCAGCAAAAGTTATCACTGAAAGTGATAATCTTAGATTCCAGCCCACTTACCATATTAGCAGAAACAAGAACCACCCTTCTCCTTCTGTGTTTCTTCCCTAAATTAGCCCTTCAAACCATGGAGCACTATTGGACTTGAGCCTTTTATGAATGTCAAGTTACCACACCTGTATGCACAGACTTTGTTGTCTGAACGCCGAGTTTGGCGGGACTGGGTTCGGGGGTGGGGCAGAAGGAGTAGAGAGGCGGGAGCAAGGAAGAAGAAAGGGGGAAATGCAACGCAGCTCTGATGCAAAGCTGCTGTGCCAACAAGCAAGGCTTACCACATTAGCCCCTATGTAGCAATTTGATAGCAGAGCTTGCTATCAGCTCAAAGCACAGGCATAGCAAACCCTTTAAATAAAGGTTTGGTACAGGTTTGGGGGCTAGGGCAGAGGAGCACTCAGCAGATGAAAGACACAGGAATCAAAAAATCAGCAGCTGTTTACACACAGAACTGATGCAAGCATGGTACAGCAAATTTCAAAGACCCAGCAGCCTAAACATAACAGGCTATGAGAATATTTTCATTTAGCAAAGGCCTTCATAAAAAGATAGTTATCAAGCAGCCAAAGGAGGTGCATTTCCCAAAAAGCATCAGAGGAAACAAGGGGCAGTACAAAATTCTTTAAGCAAGGAAAATAGGTGCAGCTACACACAAGTTTGTTGCTTTGAGGCATACACAAGCAGCATTGAAAATCCTTGATTTGCTCTGAAAAAAACCAAACAGCTCCACCTCATAATGCTCACTAGTCTTTATTTGCACAACAGCTGAATGTACCTTGTACCAGTTAACAGTTTGACTGGCAAAAAATGCTGGTCCAGAGGAAACTGAAACAAAGAGAAGGACATCCAAGCTACCAGTTAAAACAATCAACAGTTTACATTCTGTCTGCCTATTTCCTGTAGGGAGCATGTCACGCCCATCACCAAGGCACTCAAGTTCCCTGCCCTTTAAGTCCCTGTCTTCTACCTCTTTCAAACAACTCCATGCATTTCAGAATTGTTCAATGAGGTTGGAGTGAAGCAAAAGTCAGCTAATGCAAGCAGGAAGTTCCTCTAAGGTTCTTTTTTCTCCTCTACGAGGACATTACCATCAAAGAAAGGTATTCCTTTTCTCTCTGCAGAGCACTGCTGTTCATGGGATTTTTAACTGACCTCATGACTGACTGAGAATTTTGTAGCACTGCTAGGAAAATCCTATTTCCATCTTCAATCAACATGTTCTCCCTGGTCCTACCACAGCAGGACACATGCATTCAGCTTCAGGCCATGCTCAAATTCTGCCACACAACTGGGTATCTGGTACACACAAAAACTGCAAGTTCAAACTATATGTGCCTTAACACTACAAGGGAGAGAGATATGAAGCAAGCAGCTGAAGCTCAAACGCTCCAAGGACTTGTGTAAACTTTACACCACTGATGTGACACCATGAGTTATGATACATCAGCTACCAAGTGTTGTTCCATTGTGCAGTGACTTCAACAGCATCATCACAGCAACTAAAATACACTCACTGAGGCTAAACACTGCAGAGAAGGCAAGCTCTACAACTAGTACATCCATAATCTACAAAACATGGCTTTGCAACATAAATCCCTTGGAACTTCCTAACTGCACTTTTCCTCTCTCCACTTAAATCCCAGACAATGTTCTTGAGATGTTGCTTGACAGCTTTCAAAACTCTTGGTGGGATAAACCTCAGTGTTTCCCAGGCATACAGAGAAATTCTTGCTGCAACTTTCCCCACTCTTCCTGTCTGTGCTCAGTATAAAGTATAAAACTTTTTATAGGAGAAGGTTGAGCAGTACAGAATGCAGGGGATTCACTCTTTGAAAAAGTAAGAACAGTCATGGGTGTTCATCTCAATGCAATTTAATGTTTGCATTACTTGCACAAGCAAGTATCCCTACAGACTAATCAAGCTGTTCCTCCTGTAGGCTATAGAGGAAGGAAAAGGTAGTCTCTCTTCCATTCAAATATTTGGGAACTGTTCAGGCACTATAGCAACAACACAAAAAAAAATTCCCTTAGCATATTTGTTTATCAGAGAAAAATGCTTCAAGAGTCTGCAATATCACTCATATACCATGTCAGTTTTATACATTAATCTATTTAGCTTTTCCAGAAATTGTACAGAGAATAATGCATACTTGTGGCACTATTTGCCTCTCTTTTCTTTACCTTAAAAACAGTAAGAAAAACCCACTAAACCAGTGGTCTCAACTGTCGATGCAGTTGTTCCGCTGTTGCAAACAAACACCCTTCACAAACATACTCCTGACACTTTTTCAACCTATACAGTAGGATTTTAACACCCTACTGCCAGGAAGAACTGCAGCATCCCTCTCAAACCAAGAAACAGCCACATTAGTTTTTCTTATACTATACCTTCTAAAGAAGACAGAGGAGCCCTGATGTTCTGGGAACCTTTAGGGGCAGCTGTCCCTGCCTTGCTCTTCCAAAGAGGGAACTGTTCCTCCAGCTCTCAAAGCAGAAGCTATCCTTTCATCCAGTTCTGCTCATGTTACAACTCTTGCAATGAAAACTTCCTGCCCACACAGAGGGAAAGTCTTAGTAGCAAAAGGCACATATAGGAAAGAAAAGTATTTTATCTTCAACACACTGCAGTCTGCCACCTCCACAATAGGTCAGCAGTCAGAAATAACTGCAAGCACCAATGTTCCACTATCTTAAGCTTAGGATTTTGAACACTTCCAACTCCCTCATGACTCTTTCACTCCCTCTGGTTTTTAGCTCCAAGTGGGAGAGAAAGGGAGAAGGAGGAGAATACCCAAAGCCCTAGACGATAAATCATGAGACAAGAAGAAAAAAAAAAAAGCTGGCAACCTTAATTGAGGATCCCTGCCAGAGATGGGATAATAAAAGGTGCCTAGTGAAAAGAATGTTCCCGCATCAGAAATGATGCTAGTGGCCTTGGAAAGCTGAAAGCCTAGAAAATTACCTCTTCTTCAACCCTTTACTAGGTGTAATGGAGAAAACATATGCAGCTGCATGAGCAAGATTAATTAGCCTACATCAAATCAAGCACAATCCTTTCCTCACATCATCTCCTTCTCTCTAAGATTCTAAGAGGTTGCTGGAGAGAGACTAACCATTACCCACCTGAGACCACTAACACCAGAATTCCATGAGGACACAGCCATCCACCTGAGTCTCCCAGTTTCTATGAGGGTCAATCACCACATTAAAAGACAAAGAAATGAACTGAAGTGTTGGGAGAATTAAACCCCAATCTCCAGGGAAAACAACCGACTTAACACAACGTGCTTCATTAGCATCCAGGAATGGTTATTGGATTCCCAAGGGAGCAGAATCCCAGTCACACCAGAGAACTGATTCCAATCACTACAGAAGGTCTGCCATCAATTTCTGTTATTAATTTTTTGCAACGCTGAAATGCCAACCCAGTAACTCAAACGACCTCAGCACTCTTTCAGCAGAGCTAAGGCTCTGATGGGATCAAAAGGTCAGTACTGCGAGAGGGCATTCGAACATCATGTTGGAAATTTAGCTATACTCAAAGCTGGAATTAAGTCTAAGAAGTGACACAACAGGCAGCCTATACAAAACAACTAACAGCATAACAAAATCTGCTAATTCTTATTCTGTGGTGAAGGAACAAAGAAACCACAGTGCAAAAGCTTCTGATACTACTATGAACAGCTGTGGGAAAGTCAAGGTGAATTTTAACATACTGAGTGCATGTTATGCCAGCATAATTCACTGCCAGAGAATAAAAACTACAACACAGCATCAAGCTGTGACTGTGATTTGACACCACAGGGAAATACAGACTGATTTTATAAAAACAAAACAACAACAAAGAAAAAACCAACACTTTTTGACTTAAACTATCATTAAAATGTTTTAAAAATTAAATTTCAAATGGCTTCCATTTGGAAAGAGTCTTGTGCCTTAACTCAAAGTCTAAGAGAGTAATTTAATTAAAAGCATTCAACCACCACAAGCTCACTGCTAATGCCAGATGATTTGCTCATCACCTGGAAAAAGAACATAGCATCAATGATAAAACAGCTTTTGACATCTGCAGACGCACAAAGAGAATTTTCTTCAGCTCAGCTAAATAACTGGTTCACTCACTGAGAAGCCTGCTGGGAGGAGAGGCTAGGAAGACCTGTCCTCCCTTTTTTAATCAATGGAAAAGAACTCAATAATAAAAACAGAGCTATGCTGGATCATCACTACTCTGGCTTTAGTTTTTGAACTGTTTCATCCACTAGTAAAATCCAAACAGTAACATTAGATTTGCTTATTGTCAAATTTTAAATCTATCATACCATTAAACACTTGTGTTAAAGAAAACAAGTTTACACATAGGTGTGTGTATATATCTATCTATCTGTAAAAACTCATTTGACAGTTCTAAACTAGAACTGTCTAGATGCATACATATTAAAACTCCATTTTCTGCATTTTTAGTTAAAACATCTGGAAACTAAGTGTACAAAAAAGGAAATTCACCGTTGTCAGCATGGCAAAAGGTAAAGTTTCAAAATCTGAGTAATCTACATAACCACCAAAGCATGCACATATACCTGCAACTACCAGAAGTCCTGACATAGCACGCAAATGAAGCTGTCAGCTATCACTAACAACTACTTTTTCCAAACACAAATGTAAAACAATACTAAAACCAGTTATCAGATCAAAATTTCTTTTCTCTCCTGATTTAAATCACAATTAAAATAATGAGCTGAATAAAGCTATCCTCCTTCCAAATCTGAATTCTAATTGCAGATGGCTCTATTTTTTAGAGCACACATCCCGTACACATCAATGGTCAGACTGAAAGACATCAGCATCACGTTACGTTTCATTTCATCTATCTGTACTGATCAGTTCAACCTTCAGAAAGAGCCAGGGGAGGGGGGAACACAAACTGTCTAGGAAGAGTCAAAAAGAACACTTTATTTATCAGCAAGATGTACTTCTACAAGCCCACATTTGCTTTGCAACCATTTTTGCTGCTTATGTTCTTTCCTGGTCTATACTTAGCTTAAACAGTTGTACTATTCTATTTTGATTTTGTATGCACAAAATAAAAATTTGAACAAAAGCCAGATTTTCCCTGACTTCTTTTCGTATACTGCACAAGATTTCAGACAGAAGACCAAGGAAGCCAACAATCCAATCCTTATTTGAAGGGTTAGAATCAATGAAGTTGTCTTTCATGATATTCCTAGAACTCACATCTAGGAATTAATTTCTGTTCTATAGCCTTCTGTATGTTCAGCCAGGGTACACTCGCTGTCTTGTTTTTGGGTTATTTTCCCTTTTACTTCAAGCTAGCAAACAAGGAAAAGCCACAGGCTGAAGATGGAAGAACCAGAATTTCTTCAATTATTATCACAGTCTTTGATATCAGGAGCTGTATCTACAGAAGTGAAACATCAGCTAAAATCAAAGTACTGAAATGCCATTTGCAAGCTATGTAACTACTTAAGGCAATCATCTGTTTAATGTACCAGGTGTAAAGTATGCATTCACCTCAAGAAAAAGAAAAATTCAGCTTTCCAGTGGTTACCAAGCAACCAAGAGCAGAAAAATAATATGAAGCTTTCAAAATAGAAATGCAAACCAAAGCTGAAATTAATTATTTAAGTCAATCCAGCTGGTTTATCAACCACTCTCTGAAAGCCTTTCTTAAAAAAGCTCTTGCTTAATCTCTGACCTCTTAAACAAATCAACAAAAGGAAGTGTTGTTTTTTTTTTAAATAGGTGCCTTCCACAGCATATACTCTCAACCACTACTCCCAACAGCATAGATTTACTGTTCTCTTTTAAAATCTAGGAATGCTTCATTAACCTAAATATTTATCAACTTGTCTTTTGAGAAAAGGAAATTTTTTTTTAAAAGCAGCTGTTAAAACAGTACTCCAAAGATACAGTACTTTACTGTTCTATATTTCAGGTTAATTAGCATCCAACAAGCTGGCATAATGAATGAGAAGAACAAATTGTACAGTTGTACAAGTTGTTGATTAAACTCCAACTTTCCAGGAGAACACTCGATTCCAGAAACCTGAAAAGACAAAGATCATAAAACAGCTGTTCTTCACTCTGCGTATCTTAAAGATGCACAGATGCTTGGTTCATTACTTTCAGCAGCAACTGTGCGTGGTTGTTTGCTCAACTCCAGGACTTTCTCCTACTGCTTTAGAACATGACCAATAAAAGGTATCTCTAAAGTCACCTTAACGATTCCTTCATTAGAAGGAAACACTGAATCACACTGTAGATTCTCATTATCAAAGGGAAAAAAACAAGCCAAACAATACAACAACAACAACAAATTTCATGATTCAGGCTCAAACCTAGGCTCACTGATGAGCTACAAAGGAACACCTAATCTAATGAAATGTCCTGAGCCTTATGCATAATCAGAGTCTCAGTTTCAGATGTCCAATCCAGACCTTGACACATGCATCCAGTCTTAAACACCCCTGATTTCTCCAGTACACCTCACAGATGTTTTACTATATTGCTTGATATCAGACCAACTAAAAGCCCAAAATTTACTGAAAGCATAGTTCACTTTTCAAAACAGACGATCAATCACACTATTTAAATCTACCTAATTCCTCCTCCTAAATCATACCCCCAGGACTACAGGTATGCCTGCAAGTATTTTTCCCTTGCTTGTCCTTAAACATAGCTTAGCACACTTAATAGGAAGAATGCAGCTGGCAGAATCACACAGGCATAAAAGCTGCCAGCACTTCCAGTTTTATCACTATTGCATTCTACTACTTCAGTAATACACCTCTAAACCAGTGTCTAACTCTGCTACTTGAAAGAGCTGCAAACATTTGAAATATTTACAACAGAGGAATACTGTAGGGTGGGGTTCAGGCAGGAGCTGCAACTTTCTGTCTTATTTTTTTATGTTATTTTTTTTTCGTATGTTATTTTATTTATTCGTATGTGCAGCCAATCAATTGGAAACATTTTCATAATTGTGTAAAACATGTTGTATATGGGTACAAAACACAGCTATTTCAAATAATACAGCACAAGAAACAGTACTTTTGACGAGATATGTACGGTCTCCTTGATCTATACTATTTTTCTTTGGCTCACAGATACCACCCAAGAACAAAATCATGTAAAATTTAGAACCATAAAAGCCACTGTGTGACTGAACTACATCCAGACAGCACACATTGATGCACACAGAGTCCTGTTTTTTTCTCTTAAAATACCATGCATAAGTATTGAGACATTTGCTTTTACCTACTTACATCAAAACCTCAGTAATTTTTAATGAGGTTTCAAATTTTTATATTTCTATGGCTGCTGCCTTCAGGATGCTCTCATCTGGACTGAGTCATATCTCCATGCATATATTTTCTTTCATTTTTGAAGACCATAACATTAAGACCAGCACCAGGAGCCCACACCTTCAGTCACCTCTCCAATGACTACAGATCATTTCAATTCCTGTCTTGCAGTCAACTAAAACTATAATCTAAGTGGAAACTTAAGAATGCACTTTATTTTTTTGTTAAGTGTGTCCGTTCTAAAAAAAGTCATCTGTAATCACAGAGAGTTTTCAAACAGCGACTTATCATGCTGAATTAAAAAAAAAAAGCCTTAGGGAAAGGATCCTTCTTTGTGCGAGGCAAAGCACAATAGGAGCCTTCTAAAAAGTGAAAAAGAAGATGTATCAGTTAAATCCTGAAAAGTTTACATAGCTCTCCTCTAAAAACGTAAGCCACAAAGCAGAAGGTTTTTCTCCTGCACTCCAGGAGAAAAACCTGGTGGGGAGATGCCGTGCAGACTGCACAGCAGACAAAACACCTTCAGGCAGCAACCAGGGGGTCCGCGCACCCATGGCAGGCTGCCAGGCAGGTGCTTGCCTCCATCTCCATTTTCACTTTTCACCCAAAATTCATCCTCCTTTCCTTCCAAGAAGTTCCCCCACTATTGACACGATCAACAGACACCTTCTTGCCTGAGTAACATCTTAGTCTGCCACGCTAAGGCTTCTCACCCCTGAGTTAGTGATTTTCGTACCACCTCAGCCACAATTCTGCTACTTTGCACTCTGACATTAGCTCTTCTCCACAGATCTCTTCAGCGGGGCAGGACTCACAGAACCAATTAGGTTGGAAAAGACCTCTGACATTATCGAGTCCAACCTGTGACAGAACATCACCTTGTCAACTGGACCATGCCACTGAGTGCCACATCCAGTCTTTCCTTAAACACCTCCGGGGACAGTGACTCCACCACCTCCTGGGCAGTCCATTCCAATATCTAATCAGCCTTCCTGAGAAGAAATCCCTCCTGGTGTTCAGCCTGAACCTCCCCTGACGCAGCCTGAGGCCATGTCCTCTCTCCTGTCGCTGGTTCCCTGGGAGAAGAGACGACCCCCACCCGGCCACAACCTCCTTTCAGGTAGCTGTAAAGAGCAGTAAGGTCCTCCCCGAGCCTCCTTTTCTCCAGGCTAAGCACCCCCAGCTCCCACAGCCGCTCCTCATAGGACATGTGCTCCAGACCCTTCACAAGGAAGAGGGAGCCTGAATGCGGGGGGGGGGCGGGGGGAAGGGGGAGAGGGATAGGGGACACAAAAAAGATATACAAAATATAGAGCTATAAAAGGAACGAGCAACCCACATGCTGCTGCAGATGCAGCAGCCTTAACCTCCTCCTGCTCCTCCCCGGCGGCGCCCTGCCGTGCCCGGGCCATGAAGGGACGCCGCCCCGCAGGCAGAGCCTCCCCTGCCTCCATCACTCCTTCCCTCCCTCCCTCGCTCCCGCCGGGGCGGCCGCTAACGGCGCCCCTGCCCCGCCCGCCGCCCAACGCACCCTGCGGGACCGCCCGGCGCAGCCCCACGCGCGACCGGGACCGGGTCATGGACACCGGGAAGCGCGGAGCATGGCCATGGCTTCCTCCTCCTCCTCCTCCTCCCCGCCGCCTCCCACAATGCACCCTGGGCGCTCCCCCGCGGAAGCCACTTCCTCGCCCGAAAGCCGCCCTGCCGCTCCCCCCCGTCCCCACTCACATCCGTCGATCTCCTCGTGCAGGTCCTCCTGGAGCAGCGACAGATCTGCGGTGGGGGAGACACACACACACACACACACGATGGGCCAACGCGCCCGCCGACCCCCGGTGCCACGCGTGACCCTGCCCCGCCCGCGGGCTGCGCCCCCCGACGCGACCCGTCCCGCAGCCCCCCGCGCTCCGAGCCCGGACAGCGGCGGGCAGCGCTCCCGAAGCCGGGGCGGGGGAGAGGAGAAGGAGGGGGGATAGAGGAGGGAGGGCTGGCGCCTCGCCGGGGAGGCGGCGTGTGCGGGAAGGGGGAGGGGGGCGATGCCTACCCGCCATCTTGCTGCTGCAGCCCCCGCGGGGCGCCCGGCTACATCCAGCCCGCGGCCGGGCGGTGGGAGCAGCGGTGGGAGAGGGCGGGTACCCGTGCGGTCCAGGCCCCAGGCCCGGCGGCGCCTCTTCGCGTCCCCGGGAGAGCCGCGCAGGGAGGGAAGGAGGAGGGAGCAGGCGGAGGAAGGCGGGAGGAGGGGTCTGGGCCGGACACGCTGCCCCCGCCTCCGCCCGGCGGAGCTGCTGTCGTTCGCTTGCTGCTCGCTCGCTCAGGCGGCCGCACCTCCCCGCCCCGCGCTGTGACTCACGCCCGGAGCCGCCCGGGCTGGCCCTGGGGCTGGAGAGCGCCCGGGCTCGGCCGCACGCCCCGGCCCGCTCACCTGCCCTCCACGGTCGTCCGCCAGATCGGGGCTCGGGCTCCTCCTGCCGCCCGCCGATGGGCTGAGGCGAGGCCACGGAGCTGCCGCTGCCCTGAAGTTTGGGCGGTGTGGGGTCACCTGGAGGAAGGGCCCCGAAGTGCTCCTCGCCGTGGTCAGCGTGGGGTCGCTTCCAGACGGCAGCGGGGCCACAGAAATTCTTGCCGCCGGCCTTGTGGGGTTACCCTGGAGAGAAGGGTACCCTGACCTACTAGAGAGCAGAGTGTGGCCAAGCAGGTCCAGAGAGGTGATCCTCCTCCTGTACTCGGCACATCTGCAGTGCTGTGTCCAGTTCTGGGCTCCTCAGTACAAGAAAGACAAGGGGCTGCTGCAGAGGGTCCATGGGGGGCCACAAAGATTGTTAAGTCTGGACAGTCTTAAGAGAGGCTGTGGGAGCTGGGTGTGTTTAGTCTAAATAAGAGAAGACTGAGAGGGGATCTCATTAATGCATATAGGTATCTCAAAGACAGGTGGTAAGAGAAAGGTTCCAGACTCGTTTCGGTGGTGCTTAGTGGCAGGATGAGGAGCAATGGGCATAAACTAAAACACAAGAAGTTTCACCTTTACACTTTACACTGAGGGTGGCAGAGCACTGGAACAGGCTGCCCAGCGAGGTGGTGGAGTCTCCCTCTCTGGAGACATTCAAAACCCACCTGGGTGCGTTCCTGTGTCACCTGCTCTAGGTGACCCTGCATTGGCAGGGCATTTGGACCAGATGATCTACAGAGGTCCCTTCCAACCCTAATGATTCTGTGACAGGCAGCCGTGCCACCACCACCATGCAGCCCATGAGCATCCTCCTCATGTGAACTACCGAGTTTCTGCAGCTGGGATCCCATGGCTTAAACACACAGGATATTCCGCCACTGCACCACTGTGCCTTCCAACTTCTGCTTTAAAAACAGGCGATTTAGTTGTATGTAGACACAAAGGTGCACATTGGTTTCTGCTTTTTTTGGCTGTACCTTTTAATCACTGCTGATGGTTTTCATTTCAACTGTTTTGATAGAATTTTTCCACTGTAGATTGGAAGATTAAGAGTGTTGGATGAAACAAATGCTCTATTCAGTTGATAACCAGGGCACTTGATAGAGGAAAGGACCATTACTGATACTAGTGCTCCTTGGGAGTATTACCTAAGTCTTCCACAGTCTTGTGTTAAATTTCCATAATAATTGATGAAGTTGTTAATACACAGAAAAGCAAAATAAATTATTTTTGACTTGCAAAAAAGATGACATTTCATTAGCACTGTTTTTAACTGAGTGTTTGATAGTATGTCTTGTAAGCTGCTTTTTAACAATTTTTCGTTTTATTTGGTAAATTGTACAAGGATTAAATCTCCATAGTCATTAATTCTCTTTGCCATGGTGAATGAAAATGTGCAATCTTCTTTTAAAATGCATACATCCCTTTCCTTACAATCCTGTAGAACAAGCTCTGTCCTATTTCACACCTGTTCAATCTTTAGATGAGCCACTGGGGCCTACTGGATACTGATTGTCTAACATTTTCTTTTGTTCAGATATATAACCTCAAAATCTGAGTAAATCAAGTAAATTCACCATGACTAAGTTATATGAACCATGCTATTCTCTGCCAGTGTAATTTAAGAAGAGATTCAGGGGAAATATTTGACATCACAAATCTCTGGCAATGCTTGATGTGATAGCAGTAGACCTAGAACAGAAAAATTAGGTGTACTTGAAGATTTTATTATCTTTATTACTGGAAGTTATTTCCAGGAAGTTTTCTCTCCTCTGCATCATTCAACACAGTTTTGCTCCCTCTGAATTCAGTAGAAGTGAATCTAAGAATCTCTCACAACTAAAATGTGGTATACTTTGTTTTACTGAGTGAATCGAGGGGTTTGACTTCTTTTTCCAACCTTTTAGGAAAAGGCACTAATGCTCACAAGCCATAGATTACTGTGGTTTGAGAGCATCAAAGCTACCTTAAGCATTATTATGATTATCATCATAAGGAGAACTTAATGAGATACATCTGACAACGACCAGAATTACTGCTCTTAAAAGTGTATTAATAGTGTTAATTATCATCAATTAATTATTACCCCATATATAATTGTCTCAAATATTTAGGATTTTTTTTTAAATTTCTATGTGTATATTTGTTTAACGAGAGGAAGTATAATTTATTTAATAAAGCAATGACAATTGCAAGCAGTCATACTGAACATAAGTTCATATAAATTAATTTTGGATCTTCCTGTGTGCTTGTGATCTTCAGTGGTGGTTGGTTCTTTCTGTGTAAGCAGGACCGTGTGGTATTTAAATAGCACAGATAACAAGGATCAGTGTGTTACAAATTATAATTGTTCAGAAATTGCAGGGTTTTTTGTGCTATGTGTTACCTGTAGAACATTAGACTTTGCTCCTCAGGCACAGTTGGTTCCAGCACCATCACTAGGAGCCATCAGGAAAGGTCTCTTCCTCTGTGAGTAGAAAGAAACTCTGGCGAAACCTTTGGCTCATACAGTGACATGGTAGGGGGAAAATAATTGAGTTAAAACAAAAAAAAAAATGGCTTCATGCCAACACGCAATGCAAAATCCCATTTAATGAATAAGTAACCAGGTATTTCTAAACTTGTTGGGCTCAGTAAATCTGGAGGTACTCCTTGAGGCCTGATACAAAGTTCAAGTTGTTGGTAAGATTCCTTGCCACTGGACACAGACGAGGCAGACAGAGAACCCTTGTAAGTGTAGGACAGATGCTGACTCTTGCAGATGAATGGCTGTTCCAAACCAGCACACCTAATTATGGAAGAAAATTTTCATGACAGACTTGTTTTATTAGACGAGACGTGTTAAGGAGCAAGTAATATAACACCTGCCAAAATGTTCTAGCAGATTTTGTGTTGGAGTTGTCATAGTTTAAGTACCTTTACAGGCACTGGGAAGTAAAAAACTGAAGAATAGATAAACTCATATTCTCACACTCTATCTCAAGGAAAAAACTCAAACACTACAGTACTACTTCAAGCTAGGGATGGAAGGATACAAATGGAAGACTCCTTAACAAGATCCTTTGCACACGATAAGACACCTGCATTATTATCTACATGATGGATCTCAAAAAAGTCTGTAGCAATCAACAAGACATTTCCATAAAGTAAAAGTGTAGTATTCACATAAAGTACTACATAAATCCTTTCAAACTTGCATGTTAGACACAAGATACCCAACGTTCACCTAGACATACTTGAAACAAGTTACTCTGTTGTTTGATTGGTGACATTTTTCAATCAAAACTCTTCCAGGAATAAGGACCTCAGGCTCAAAACCACTGCTGCACACAGAACTCACCCATGTTATTTTACTTATTATCTAAGATATTATTATCTATTTTTCCTCATTTGCTTGAAGAAGCAGGTCTGATCAGATAGTGTCAGCTTTCAATGTCCATATATTAACCAGTTTTGCATTTCTCCCAGGCTACCTTGGAGTGTGGGAAGAGCTTCCCATAAATATCTGCACAGCCATCTCTCTATCCTCCTTCAGATTCCTCCACGGAATTCTCTTTTCCTGTAAAGCCTATCAAAAAAGGGATCAGGGTTAGGCCGCTGGTGCACCAAGGCAACTGCTTATTGTCTTGAGTAATACTGACTCATCGTCCTCTTGGCCACCCCCAGGATTCCGTCTGCCTGCATGTGTTGTCCGTGATGGTTCAACTATTCACTCTTTACTTCCTGGACCATCTTTTTGTTCTTTACGGAGTGTTTAAGCAAATTTGGCCCATAACTAAATATGCAGATTAAGATACATATACACACATAAGCACATACATATAATATGTATGGATACATATGAAAACCCAGTGGCTGAAGTCTGGGATTTGCAGTAAATTTGCATTCGAAAATACAGTAAAGCATTTCTGCTAAAAAGAGGTGTTCATCAGAAAATGTTTCCTTTCTTGTCCTTTCCATTTCCCTTTCCCTTCTCTTCTTCCCTTCCCTACTCCTGTTCTTTTTTCCCTCTCAAATAAAAATACTGGAGAGGGGTGGGGTTTTGGTTTGTTTTATATCTATATTCCTTGTGGTTGCAAAAGTTTTTGACTATGCATCGCTCAGTTTTATTTAATTTTTCCTTTTTCCTGGGCAAGAGGTTGAGCTGATGACTACTGGTGAACCTTAGCATCAAACCAGCTACCACTGCTCCCAGTGAAGGCCTTGCAGAAGGATTTTAAACATGCAATATGCCAACCATGAATAAATTAACACCTAAATTTGCTGACAAAGGCCTGGTTAATATAAAGTTTGCCTTGTGGGTTCCTCATGTCATTCCAGGTCAGCAGCAAATTCCACGGCAAGTTCAAGTGACGCTCAAACCTCTTAAAGCTAGGAAATACCCACCCGAGGTACATCCCAGTGCAGCATTAAGACTGCACCTGGAGCTTGCAGTGGTTCTTGGCATTGATTTCCAGGCAAATCTCTTGCACTGATGGCATGGAGATGGCAGCTGTGTGGGCAAAATGAAGAGAGGCATGCAAGCCAGGAGACAAGTCCTGACTTCATTTTTCAATTAAGACCATGACCAGTGGTGATATCCACAACTGCTTTGGCCATAGACCAAAAGTTAGAGTGGTCTGTCATCTCAGTAGCAGTCAAGTGAAAGTCTCTGTATCTGACCCTATAGGTGCTGAAGTTGACTGTGAAAGAGCACAGAGTTACTGTACCAGAGGTTGTTTCAAGGAGATGGCTCTCTGTGTTTGAGAGCAGTGTATGTACAGGATTCCTCATTTAGTAGCACTCACCTGGACACAGGTTTTCCTTTAAGAGCACTTAAAGTGCTGCAGCGCTGAGATGTTCTGCTTCAGGAGTCACTGTCTCATGCATATGTATGTTACAGGAAGACTGAATCATTGCTCAAACAACGAAGAGTTCAGGTTGTGCTGCTCCGGATTTCGTGGTTCTCAGAGGTGTCTTATCTAACTGTCATACGGGAAAGGAACAAGACTGGGCAACCAGAAACTGAATCTTCTCCTCACTGAATTGCCTGGGAGGTAGAATTTGTTGATTGGGAGGGGATATTTGTTTGTTTGTGTTTGTTTTGTTATTTTGGCTTTGTTTGCTTTGATAAGAAAAAAAAAGTGAATTTTGGCTATTTCAAGAAATTCCAGCAACCACCTATATATGCACTTGGGATACTATTGTAGTAGATACATGTATCCCCCAACCCTTCATCCTAAATCTCCAAATCATTCTGAAAAGAAATAAATTATTCTCATCTTACAGATAAAGAAACAGAGAACAAAAGAAGCAAAGTGATGTGCTTCATACTGCTTGAGGCCTGAGATGGCAATTAGTGCATAAAATAAAATACACCCCAAAAAAGTCTTCTGTGCTATTTTTTTGCTGTCTGATGCCATTACATATATGACAGCAGCAATCTAATGCATGGTTCCTAATGTGCCAGCTGTCAGTTGTAGGCCAGGCCAGACCCTCCCTATTAGATTGGCCCCTGAGCCAGCCAGGCTCTCCAGCCTTTCCTCAGCCCACACAGTCTCTCTTCCCCACCCAAATAGTCCCTGCCCAGAAATACCTAACCTGATAGTCAGATTAATATATTTGCATTTATTCACTCCTTTGCTTCCTGGTCTACTGAGTTTAAATTTGCATCTCTTTAGATCTACTTGGATATTGGCACATATAAGCTGAAGGCTCACATTCTTCTGAATCAGAGATGAGTTACCAAGATCCCAGAATGTACCTCAAAGGGCCAAATGGGACTGAATTATCACTACTCCCAAACCTCCTTTTCCATGGGTTTCACATCCCTCCAGCTGGTCCTAAGATCCTTTCTCTTCTTACTTTAGCACCAGCTCTCCCTACTCTCCTCCATCCCAAACTCCTCTCAGCAAGCTGCTGTGTATAGCACATTTAATTCTGTTCTCGTTGACAGTTTTTGAACCTTCTTGCTTATTTTCTTATACTCACATTGCATTTTTCCAAAATAAAATAGAAACAAAACCTAAATCTTGGCAGAAGTGCAGTCCAGCACCTTGTCTGCAGACCTTTGTTATATTTTAACTGGACTTAGGTCGGGCTCAGGAGTAGCACAGCTGAATACAAGCTGGCTGGAAGTCTTCTTGGCACCCTATTTAGCCAACAGTGGTGTAATCCATTTAGTCAGGGAGAACTGGGTACATGCCTATGCAGGCAGCCAAGCTCTTTTTTTGCTGATCTGAAGGGTGGTAGGTGCCAGTGGGAAGCATGTCAGCAGAATGATTGTTTTGGGACACGGCTTGTTATCCTGGCCTGTGCAATCGCTAGGACCTGTCAATCCTTAAAAATGTGGGGGGTGGAGGAGTCAAGAGGTTACTTCCTAAGAACCCTTTGTTTAGATAACCCTGGCTCCTGCAGGAAGCCCACTGAATTTCAGGGTCAGTTACACACATGTATTTTAGACCTCTGGAGGAGGCAGCCTTCAGATGTGTGTGTTTGTACAGTCTTTGAGGGCAGATGTGAACTCATTCTGCTTGTGCTCCATCTCAATTGGCAACTGTGTAATTACACTTCATGTAGCGCTGAGCCGAGACAGAGGTATTGGACAGACAGTGGCACAACATTTGGAAATTAGTCAAATATATCAAAATATAGCAGAGGTCCATTCACTGAAGAAATAATTAAAACTGAAATTGTTGTTCCTCTCAAAGTGGAGGCCAACAATATTCGAAAAGACTCAGTGCTTATCTTATTTACAGTGTTAGAAAAGGATTACAGACTATGAAGAAAGGATTATATAACAGAGGAAACAACCACCAAAAAGCTACCCAGAGGAGAACTGGATGATGGTTCTTGACATGTGCTAGTTTCTACAGAGAACTTTTCAGCTATTGAACTGGGAGGGAATCCAAAGAATTAAGTGCTTTATCTGAAGTAAATGTACACAAAACTAGAGGGGATACAAATGAACACAAAAATCCATGTATAATTTCTGAGGAAGATGGTAATAAAGTATGAGTTAAGAAATCTGACAATGTACAGAACCAGATGGTTTGTAATAGAAGGTACCAAAGGTTTACAGAGCTGTCTGGTCCAAAAATAGTTTCTCTGTTTAATTAAATTAGCTAAGATGTGAAAGAGCAATTACAGTCCTAAAGCAGCTCCTGGGTAGGCTGATTATCTCAATAATTTCCAAATCAGCTTTGCTCACTTGATATAAAAAAAGATTATTTCCTTTTCTTTTACCATCCTATAGGGCTTGAACCCCTGGGTGCCTGGTTGAGGTACAAGTGTAAGCGGTAATATTTTTTTACTGTGGGAACAGTTAAAGGGTGTCGGGTATATTAAGAAGCTTTACATTATGCATTTCAAATTCTTCTTGGATTCAAGCACTGGCACCATTCCACGTTCCAAGGTTTCTGTTTAAAATGAGATTTAATGTACATACACTGTAGCATTGCCAATAATATCTTGAACTGGGTGTGTTTTATTGGGTGATTCATAACGTAAGACAGACAAAGTGTGCACAGTGGTATTGGAATTTGGGTGGGATCAAAGTACTGATTTAGTATAATATGTTTGTCAAGCACAGCATACAGGAAATCTTTCTGAATGAAGATGGATTTAGCCCATGAGAACCTCAGTATATTTCCAGCTGTCATTTATTCTAGTGAACCCCCCTTTGCAAATATCAAAGTAAAACTAAAAAGCTGCATCACTCACCCCCAGATATTCCATTGGCAGTGAGACTACAGTAAGACTTTTTGGAAGTAAAAGGCAGGAAAACTATTAAACTTAACAAAAATTACATTGATTTAAAGGAAAACTGTCTGCAGTTCCACCACAGAAGAAAATTCTATCTGTTCTCTAACAGAGTGGGTGCAACATTTTTATTTAAATACAACTTTGCTGTTAATTGAGCATCCATAAGCCTACTGAGCTGGGTATGCTGTGATTGTACATTTGCATGCGTGTACCTCACCCTCTGTGCACTCTTCCTGTTCACATCTCTTTCCAGGCAGTAGTTTGAAAACCACAGTGCTGATTTTGTTTCTGAGACTAAGAAGCCACTCGTACTGAGAACAAGGAGCTCTAACACTGGGAAACTGAGCCTTACTTAGAGGGCTTCATACTGGTAGGAGGGATAATGCTGTCCTGAGTTCCATTATAAAAAGCAAGCTGTTACATTTATGAAACACCTGTTTAAATACAGTACGTTTAATTCTTTGACTCCTGATCAAGAATTACATTCTCTTTTTTATCCTATACTGCTTGCTAAACAGTAGGAACAGAGTAGTCTGCCTTTTTCCCTGCTTTCTCCACTCAGATGCACTTGGAGGACATAAGCACCTCGTTAGTCTGACCATGCTTAGTCCTAACTGCTCCCTTGGCAAAATTCATGCATGTGTGAGGTAGGACAGCTTCCTGAAATGAAAGGGAAACTAGCGAAAGGAAGGCTGTGGACCCCCTTTTTCACAAGGAAGAGTTCTTTGGAGGAGAAGGAGCTTGCAAGACTCACGTTTGCACAAAAGAGACAGAATAGGACAAGGTGAGCTCTCCTGCTAACAGGAGCTAAAAGGACTCTAGGTCTGCCCCTAGCGCTGGAAAGGATTGGGTACAGGAATCAGTGCAGATACCGTGTTTTCAGACGGCTTTCCACCTTTCACTTTGAAAAGTAGTTTGCTGTTTTGCAAGACCTGTGTATAGAGAACTAATATTCCAGAGATGTTATTTAGTTCTCAAAATTTCCTATCAACTGTGATTTTTTAAGGGTATGAATACTATTAACCTATAAGTTAATGGATTAGCTTTAAATAATACATTACATCCTTTCCCTCAAATGTATTTTAAGATTTATATTAGATTAAATACACAACGAAGATTTTAGTTTGTAATTTTCCTCAGTGAGAAATAGATGAAATAGGAGGCTGCGCTTGCTGTGGTGTCCTTCAGCTACCCGTGAAAAGTTAATCTGTAAAGTTCTCAGAACGGTCATGGAACAAAACTTGGGGATATTAAGAACTTGAGAATAAAGGAAAAATTCTTTCTCCTGGAAAGCTCTAGCTAATATGCATTAATTATCTCATGATACCTTTTGATAAGTAAACACAAAAGCATGCAGTGTACAACATGCCAGTGCAAGTTAGAGGAGAGGCAGGGAAAATTTGGCTTATCTTGAAAAAAGAAGCCATGGAGTGATTTTGTTTCTTTGATCTGCAGACAGATCCTTCATGAAGATATGAGCTGGGAGCAGCATGTCTTGCTTTAAGGCAGGATTTAGGTAATCTTATCTTCAAAAATCTCTGCATCCTTTTTTCTTCCACGTTTTGCTCCTGATATGCCACTAACACAGCATATGTACATTAAGCCTGATTATTTGCCTACCATACTTCTTCCCTTGGACTGGATAAACCAATCAACCAGCCCTCAGTGTGAGCTTATTTCTTGGGTGACAAGTCCAAGAATAGGTGTGCCAGAGGTGTCCTCCTCAAAGACATGTTTATGTCCTCACTCCTGTCCTGGAATAAGTAAGACACTATGGTCTTTCTGTTGTTGTGGGATAACACACCCAGGCAGCTCTGCATCTGGATAGAAGCCTTTGAATGCTCACTGTATCGTTAACCTTCCCTTCCTGCAGGATAAAGCCAGACAGTAGTTCAATTTTTTCCCCATCTTCTATGCAAATCATTTGGGACTCAGCTTCCCAGATCCTTTCTTATTTCCAGTGGTCTGATTTCCTTACTTTTCAGGCTGCTGTCTTTTTTGTAGTCACAAGCAATTGCTATGACCTAAGTCACCTAGATGCCCAAGTGCTCCCATTCTCTGTGTAGGAGCGAAAGGGGATATTCCCACCAAGACGCAGTTCATCTGAGCTTTTTTGGAAGAGAAGTTACAGCCAAGTCCCATGCCCAGAAGTTCAGTCAACAATAGTAGCTCACATAAAGTCCAAATTACTCACAGGTTATGCTCTTCCCTTGCTAATGACTGCATGAACACCTGGACCAGGGGGTCAGGGACCACATCGCCATTCCATCCACCTGCCTTACTGTAAGGAATTACTTGGCACAGCTATTTCAAACTCACTTCAACCAAGGCTTGAAGAGTTTCATGAGAATTTTTTAATATGTTCTAACACCAAAATGAGACTTCTGACTCTTTCTGGGTTTTGGTGAAATGATCTTTTGTCTCTGCCAGAGCATCAGATTTATTTTCTAATCCATTTTACCACCCTCCTGATATCATAAGATTAAGACTGTGGTAGCTTCTCTTTAAGGTTGTTCTGCAGATAGATCTTCACTTTGCTGATTCCTTTGCTGAAGATAACTAGTGCTAGTTCTCTTTAAGCTATACCTTCACAACTGCTCTATTACATTTTATTCTCTTCCATTAAAACTTTTCTAACTGTGAAGGTGAGAGATACGATTTCATGATCTATGTGTGATGAAGGTATGCCTGCAGACCCTTTGAGTGCAGACCTAATACAGAACTTTTCTTTTGTATTTAATTGCCCTAAAAATAACATTTAAAGCCTCCTAGTGTACTGCAAGACCTTTGGAGCTAATGCACCCATCATCTTTAAAGAAACCACAAGAAGTGATTGAGGAGAAGGGTAAAATAGCTGGACTGATAAAATAGGCTGCATTGTGCATATTTCCAATTTCTGCTCCTCAAGATGGTTTCTTGGCTATTAGTTATGTCAGGGTAATCAGCACCTCTTGGTGTAGTTAAGGTCCTGACAAGTTATTGCTTATTGGAAGAGATTACTATGTCATTACTCCTCATTAGAAAATTAAAGCTGTTGATCAAGTACTGCATTCTTTTCTGCCTTGTAAAATATTTTATTAATATGTATTTTAAAACCTACAAAACAAAGCACACTAGCTTCTTACTTATTTTTAGGTTTGAACAAACTCAGATTATCTGTGTTGAAGCCAAATGCTGAGATCCATAAACAGGCAGTACTACCACTGCTATAAAGGGAAATTGGAGTAAGTATGAAACAAAGAGTTGTCCTGAAATGAAAAATGTAGTCATCATTAACAGCAATAATTGTGTGGTCAAAACTTTGCAAAACTGCAGGTTTCTTTAGGGGTTAATTTATCCTCACAAAGGACATAGACCCAAAATGGGAATTTGGAGTTTACATCAAACATCCTCTGCATTTCAGGGCTGTTTAGACTGGTGGTGGGAAGAGGGGAGGTCACAATCCTAAACTCAGACTTAAACTCATTTCAACACACAAAAATGTCATTCATAGCAGAAACAAAACAAAAGGGAAAAAAAAAAAAGGAACTCTATCTTTTATGCTGTAGATTTTTTGGATTGATGAGAACTCCTTGATCAGATTTTTCTCCCTCTGAAATTCCTTTCTCATATTGTTTTCCTATTTTCTGCTGGGAGTGCAAAGATCCCTCTCACTGTTAAATCTAAAAAAAGGAATCAGCTTTAGTACATAAGACTAAAGACTAAGACATAAGATAAGTCTCCTCAGTCACCACCTGGCTTACAATTGAATTTTAGTTTCTCCTTTGCAGTTGCCTCACGATTGTTCATAATGAACACCCACCTCCACTGATGCAGACAAAAAGATAGGAGTGACACCACAAGCTGGCTACAGAGGCCCTTCTCACTGCCTAAACTACCGTAAGGTCAGGATGGATGGATGCATTTTCATCTGAGAACTTTCATTTGAGCCTTGTTCGGAAGGTCCCTGTTTGGGTCTTCTGTAACCAGAGGAAGCACCCATCAAAGTGCATTCACTGCCTGCGGATTTAATGAGAACAATCAATGTGAAGTTCAAACCTCCTCTGGCTGGCAGCACTTGCTGGGTATGTTTTAAGCAAACCTGGTGTTCACTTGGCAGGACAAACTTCTGAGAGTATAAGAGCCCTGTTATCTCTCCTTGGCAATATGCACAATAGAAGCCTGCTTGCTAGACAATAAAACATTGGTCTTAATATAAAACCCTTTTCATAGTTTATAAGGCTAAGCTTAATTAAAAGGAGAATTGTGTATGCTCTCCTTTCATTTAGTAGTAAACACAGCCTCCTTCACCTCATACAAAGCTAATGGTGGTAAACCAGATACTGCACCACTCTGTATGAGAATAGCGTACTGTGGAATACACTGCTGGAAGGAAACAGCATGACTATTCAGTAAATCCAGTTGTAATGTATGAGAACCTCACTGGGCTGCTCCTGCAGTGAGCTGGAAGGTATCACTGTCCTGCTGCAAAGACTCCCTGAATTTTGAAACAGAGATCTGCAATTATCACTCCAATCAGACAATCAATAGTTGGGTGAAGCTGATCTTCACATTCCCTTTTCAAGCAGCAAGTAACAGGTGTCACCTATGGCAGAAGCACGAAAAGAATGGAGCAAACCAATGTCAGCACCACCGAAAGTAAACTGAGACAGTTCTTGTCATCTTCAGGGACTCACTCAGAACAATCATCACGCTGTCTTTACAAACCATCCTCAAAACTGGCAGCCCAAAGTGAGGACCTGCAAAATAGAACATGTTACAAGAGCTATGGTCATGGCCAAATTGCAACTTCGAATACCCCCAGTCAGTGAGTCCCCTGTTTTGAACTGTGCCTTGGCACAGGAAATCACAACAGGCTTTTGTTTGGATTGGTGTTTACACTGCAAACACCTGCATGGTCAGGCATGGTTTTGTATGGAATGATACATGACAAAGGACTCATGCAGCCTTGTGGGTTCACATTAGTATTCTCATAAGGTTCATGTAGAAAAGGAGTTTGATAATAAGATACAGAATTCTCATCAAGAACTGATTGTATGAATTCGCCCACTATAAGGAATTTACAGGATGCAGCAACTGGATTGATTTTGCTGGACTGATTTCATGATGTCACATTGGTGATTTCAATCTCAGCAGAAAGAGCTGTAACTTAATTCCTTTGTGACCTGATGTCCAACCTCAAGAGTTGGTGTTGACTGGCTGTCATGGTTTAACCCCAGCCAGCAACCAAGCCCCAGGCTGCCACTCGCTCACTCCCCCACCAGTGGGACTGGGGAGAGAATCAGGAGGGTAAAAGCTGGAAAATGCATGAGTTCACATAAAGACCATTTAATAGGCAAAGCAAAAGCTGCACATGCAAGCAAAGCAAAAAGGGGAATTCACTGGTTCCCATGGGCAGGCAGGTGTTCAGCCATCCCTGGGAGAGCAGGGCCCCCTCATGTGTAACAAGGACTTGGGAAGACAAACTCCATCACTCCAAACATCCCCCGCTTCCTCCTTATTCCCACACTTTATATACTGAGCATGATGTCATATGGTCTGGAACATCCCTTTGGTCAGTTGGGGTCAGCTGCCCCAGATGTGTCTCCTCCCAGTTTCCCACCTTCTCTCAGCCTTCTCCCCAGCATGGCAGTATGAAGAGCGGAAAAGGCCTTGGATCTGTGTAAGCCCTGCTCAGCAGTAAATGTCTGTATTAGCAACCCTGGTAATTTGTGTTCAGAACAAATCCGAAACACAGCCACATCACTGCCACTGTGAAGAAAATTAACTCTACCCCAGCCAAACCCAGCCCACTGGCCAATTTACTTAGCAATATGGACAAATAATCTATTGGATCACCGAGTCTTGACTTCTGCTTTTTCAGGACATCTCAGAAATTTCTTTTTACCTGTATAAAGCTGTACATTTAAATTAGTTTGCTTTTCATTTTTTGCTCTGACTGAACTTTTCAAAGCCTTAGCAAGTCCTACTCCTAACTTCCAGACTAAATCCGTCTAAAGCTAATTTATGTCTATTTTTAATTGAGCCAATATTTTGCTTTAGCTGGTTCTTGTTGGTCCTTAATTTGCTATGGTATTTGCAGTGTTCTCAAGTTGTACCTCAGCTTCTGTTTTTCTGATGTAAGCAAAAAGCTTTTTTTTTAAATTCTTTCCCCATCTAACAGTGGAGAAATGTTGCACTATCACCAGCTTGAGGCTCTGGGACATCATTTGCAAACAATGAGAAGTCTTGCATCACTTTTCACTCCTCCTATAGGAAATTGCCTTGGGGATTAGCAGTGAATAGCAGCGTAAACTTGACCCCCTTGACAAACATACATCTCTGCTGCTAAAAATGTTTCCCAAGCACTTCAGGAACAGTCCATCTGTTACAAGGTCCAACGAGAAGCATGCTGGTAAGCTTTACGCAAACAACTCCCAGGTTTCACTCAACAGCAATAATGCTGCTTTTCAAAGATCTTGGCAGTGAAGCTGCAAGTAGGATCTTGCAGAGATTTACTCCCCTCTAACCCTTTCCAGCAGATTTTTCTCGTCAGGAGGGAGTGACTGGACCATCCAACTGCCACAAGCAAGAGATGTTCAAACACGAAGCAACATTACAATAAAATGAAGCAGCAGCCAGCATCATAGTTTCCTGGCATTAATGCTGGAACCAGTGGGTTAAGAAAAATCTAATTCACTTTTTGCATGTGCAATGAAGTGGAATTCTCAAGCTAAAAAAAATTGCAGTGGCTTAAGACCTGTGTAACTGAAATCAGAATCATGCTCTTATTTCCACCAGGTTTTATTTCCTGTATTTCTCTGGTTTTCATGTCTCAGGACTCTCATGGTGCTTTTCCAGGGCAGTTCTTTTCTAGCCTTTAACTAAGCAAACTTTGATTAAGTAAACTTTTACTGCAATCAAGTAAACAAACAAACAAACAGAAACAGCATCTCCCAGAATTTTAGCCATTTTGTAACCACTGGATTTTGCATGGGATCTAGGCGCTGGAAGTTGCTCCTCCCACTCAAAGAACAGCTTGTTCAGCAGCAGCTGCTTTCCTTTTAAGAGATTTTGGCAGTTTCTTGGGCAAGCACCAGAAGGATTTCTGTGGTGGCAGTCATTACTGTACTGCAAGTTTCTGTCATGCAAGGGATGCAGAGGCATTTCTCCCCAGGCAGCAGGGAGTTAACTTGCCTCCTGTTCCCTGCCTTGGGAATAAGAGCTGGGATGGCAGCCCATAGTAGGAGGGTCTGGATTGAATTCGCCAGTGAAGAGGAGGGATAACATTTTTGTGTGAGAAAGATGCTTGCCAAGAAATCGCGAGGGGAAGTAACATGGGAGAAAGGAAGTAACTCATCAGTGTTTGGGACAGAAAACAGCAGTTTCAGGATCTGGGTACACATCAGGGTCTTGGATGGATCTTTCTCTACCTACGTCACTCACAGAGAAAGAAAGCAGGAGGAGGAAGTGTAGATGCCTTCAGAAGCTTATGAACACTGCCAGAACCTCAAAAGCATCCAGTTTCCTACCAATACAGGCTAACTAAATACTGCTACACCACTTCTAGAGAGGAAGAGACTGAGGTTGTAGAAAACTTTTAAAAATAAGACTAGTTTTCTATCAGTACGAGCCTCATTGGGGCAGAAACATGTGAGCAAGGGCAAAGAAAGGGCAGCAGCAGCCCCAGCTGCCAGGCCACTGGAGGACACCATGCTGGGACTTGAAGCTCTAAAGAAAGGCTGCTGAAAACCAAAGCCACTTGGCTTTGTACTTCCCAAACCCAAAATACAGTTGGGTAGAAACAAGTAAGGTAAATCATTGCTTCAAAACTTACAATTATTCATTCAATAAGATGCTACAAAAGGAAGAAAAAAAAAAGAAATAAAACTTCTGGGATGCAAAGACTTGTTTTCCTTTGCTTTTAACCAGCCATTTGAAAACACTGCAACATGACCAGTTCTGCAAAAATGTTTTCCTGACCACAGCATCTTGCATGCAGACAAACACAAGGATTATGCCAGTTCCTGGAAGAATGAGCATCAGTAGCTTTTTTTAGTACTGGAGCACGTCTGTTTGTATTGTTGTTTTTCTCTCTTATCTCCCTAATTTTGGGGATATCTTTTTTGTTGTTTTTGTTTTTCATAGCCTCTTTGTTAAACAAGTACTATAGGTTACTTTTTCCTCTGGTTTTTCATTTTTGTTTGTCTCTTTAGATTTTTTGCCTGTACAATAAAGTTGCCCTTAACAAACTCTCTTCTGCTGTCTCAGCCTGAACAACTTCCACTGGGTCATCTCTGTGCTACCATTTTAAACAGTTTGCTTGTTTGTAAGTAGCTAATTAATTATTTTTTCTATTCAACAATAAACTTTTGAGCTCGGGTCTGTGACTTCTTTTAGTGAGAGCTCCTGTTTCACCAGTGTGTATTTGAGAAATTTCCCCAGGTACGATGAAAGATGGGAATCTGACTTGCTTTCCTGGGAAAATTTCTCAGGCACTGTTTCTTATTTTGGTGGTACGGAGTCAAGACAGCAATTGGACATGTACTTACATGGCTTTGAAGTCAGTGAGATGTATTAACTGTCTGAAAAATGGACAGGTGTCCCTGCCCATGGCAGAGGGGTTGGGACTAGATGATTTTTCAGGACCATTCCAACCCAAGCCATTCTATGATTCCATGATACTGTAATTCCAGTGTGTCTTGCTGAAATTAATTCAGGTGGCATAAGGTTTCACATGTACTGTAATGAAAAAATCCCAGACTTCAAGAATTACAAAATCTGGACCAAAGGAAAGGGATAGATGACTAATAGGATACATGAAAGACACCGAAATGTTTAAAAACATGACAAAACCCCCAAAAGAATCTATGGAAAGGTGGTCCTGAACCACAACACTGTCTATGAAAGAACGGAGTGGGATGGTGTAAAACCTTAAAAATTTATATCTCTTGTCAATTTGTAGAACAAATTAGTGGCTGAAATTTGTAAAACTAATTAGAAGTTGTTTTAAACTTAATGTCCTGAGTGCAAACTGTAATTTTTCTACATCAGGGAGTATATCTCATTTGTTTATTGAAATACTTTAGTGCATAATGCATTCTTGTGGAAGGGCAGTGAGCAGCCAAAATCCTTGCAATATTCTGTACTGGTTGTCTGAAAACCTGCTGTGTTTTGTTTCTCTGCTAAATTCTCCTAAAAAAAAAAAAAAAAAAAAAAGCTCAATTAAATCAAAAACATCTCTCTGATGAACCTCTCCTTTGATCTCTCTCTTTTGATAATCTCTCTCCTGACAGGCTGTGATACTCTGCTAGCAATGCTTTGTGCTTTCCTCTATGGGGATAACAACTGCTCTGCTCCAGGCATTTCTTTGGCCTAGGATTTGGGATCTCTGGAAGAGGGCAAACATCTCCATCCAGCCTATTGGTGTGAGTGCAGGACTCCATGTGGAACTATTTGGTGTTACAATGAATGCCACAATAGTTCATTGCCAGGAAGCACCTAATGACTTGGCAGTAATCTCACTATGATTGATCAAGATTTTATTCAACTCCCTTTAGCAATTTTACCTGATAAATTAGTACAGGGGGGAAAAAAAAAAGGACAAAATAAAACCGTAAGTAGAACAGAGGCTCTGATTTAAAATATCTAATGGATGATGCTCTTCTGCTTTCCTGGGGTTATAGTGTGCAATCCTTCTCCGTAAATTCTAGAACACCCGATACCAAGAGCAGAGTGGTTATGACTCCTTCTTCACTGATTTCAGAGGAGCAGCCTTAAGCTGATGAGTTTAACTTAAATTTGGCATTTGATGTGTGGGGCACAACCCTGCTACTAACCTGAGGTTGACTATTTTAATCCAAATTGGGTCTGTATTACTGGGGTTGGGTAAAAAAATGGGGTTACTATTTTCAGTGATTTCTTCACATAGCAAGAAAAGCGAAAAAAAAAAAAGAAAAAAAGAGAGAGATGGATTCAGATGATTCTCAAACAGAGCAGCAGAGCAGTCCCCATCCTGTGCCTGGCCCG
Source organism: Aphelocoma coerulescens (assembly GCF_041296385.1). Taxonomy (NCBI): domain Eukaryota; kingdom Metazoa; phylum Chordata; class Aves; order Passeriformes; family Corvidae; genus Aphelocoma; species Aphelocoma coerulescens. The sequence continues at coordinate 114,811,547 of NC_091015.1, read as the reverse complement.
GCACACGGTGTGTAGGACTAAGCATATGCACAGCCCCCCTGCAGGATGCGGTCTCTCACAGACTGTTTTTCTCTCAAGAGCAAATACTTACCCTGCAGTACAAGAAAGACAAAGAGCTCCAGCAGGTGGTCCACCGGAGGGACACAAAGATTATTAGGGGTCTGGAGCATCTCTCTTATGAGGAGAGACTCTGGGCCTCAGAAAAGAGTGAAGGGGATCTCATTAATGCATCTAAGTATCTCAAAAGCAGGTGCCAAGAGGATGGTACCAGGCTCTTTTCAGTGGTTCCCAGTGACAGGATGAGGAGCAATGGGCATAAACTAAAATACAAGAAGTTTCACCTCAACACGAGGAAGAAAAGAACTTTACACTGAGGGTGGCGGAGCACTGGAACACGCTGTCCAAGGAGGTGGTGGAGTCTTCCCTCTCTGGCAACATTCAAAACCCACCCTGTGTCACCTGCTTTAGGTGGCTCTGCCTTGGCATTGGGGGTTGGACCAGATGGTCTCCGGAGGTGCCTTCCATCTCTAACGATCCTGTGCCGTCCCCGCTCACCAGCCCGCCCCCGGGCTCAGCCTTAGGGCGCGGCTCGCACCCCGACCGCCCGTGCCCGTGCCCGCCCCCGGCGGGGCCCGGCGGCGCCGGAGCGAGGGGCAGCGGCGAGGCGGGGCCGGGCGCGTGTGACGGGCGGGGGGGCGGCCCCGGCGGGGCTGAGCCGCCTCGGCGGGGCAGTGCGGAGCGGCGGCGCGCCGGGGATGCGGAGCGGCCGGGCCCCGGGCAGATGATGGCGATACGCGAGCTGAAAGTGTGTCTGCTTGGAGTGAGTAAGAGTGGCCGGGAGGTCGCTTCCCCCTTTCCTTCCTTCCTCTCCCACCCCGCAGGTGGGGGCTGTGGGAGCTGGGGTGCCCGCTAAGCCGGGGAACGCTTCCAGCCTCGCTCTCCCGCTTCCCGGGGGGCGCCGCGTCTCCCGGTCCCGGGCGGGGCGGGGGGGTCGGCCGCAGTAAATTCCTGCACGCCGAAACTTGGCCGCCGCGCACCGGCCGCCGCGGGGCGGGGGGAGGCTTTGGGGCTTGTTGTTTTTGTCTTGTTTCTCAACTTTTTAAAAGTGAGAAGGGCGTAGCGGGCTGGGGGAGGTGGTGAGTGGCTCTCTTTTGGGGCTCTCCCTCAGCGCTCCCCAGGCGGGGTGGTCGCCGGCGCAGAGCCGTATCCCCCGGTGGCGGTGGCCCTGCGGAGGGTCTCCCTTCGGTGCCAGAACCCCGAAGGCACCGGGGGGGGGGTAGTTCCTGCCCATCCGGGGGGCTCGTCACAGGCGGCGGTGTCCTCGCCGAGCCCCCGTTCCAGCGGTGGGGAGCGCCACGGAGAAGAGCAGCAGCGCTGCCCACCCCGGACGTGTCGGGTGGCTCCTTCTGCCGGGGCTCGGTCCCGTCTCACCGATGTGCTGCTCGGTGCTTTGTTTAGTTACTTGCCTGGCTTTATTCAGCAGCGCTTCTTTGACTCCACTCCTTATAGGAACGTCCTTTTTGCCATCTCTTTTTTTTATTTTATTTTTTTTATTTCGCTTTTTTGGCGAACTCGCGCCTGCGTTTCACATCTGGAGCAGCAATGTGCTTAGCTCTGCACTTTGGCTGCGCCTGCCCCTCTCTGCCCGGCACCGAGGGAGCTTCCCGGCAAAACGTGCCCACCAAGCTGGGACAAACACCCCCGCAGAGCAGAACCACCTCTCCTGACAGTAACCAGCAGAGCATCACTACTCCAGTACACAAGTTCTTTTTTAAAGTCAAACATCTCAAATTACCCGGTGCAAGTTAGGCTGCTTTTAGGCCCACAGTTCCATAAGCACTCAGAGAAGCTGCATGAATGAAGGTGTTTTAGAGCGAATTTGCTTTCATGCCATACAAGTGAGTTGAACATTTGAAAACCAAACACAAATAGACAATCCAGTGCTCTCTGATTTGTGTTGACACTTAGCCCAGCAGGAGTGGGTGCCCTGGAGTCATTCTTGCCAGGATGTGGTGCCAGGGCACTGGGAGAGTTCAACCCGAAGTATTTAGCAGTGACCATTCCTCCTTTCTTGGTTAGAATTCCTGCCTTCAACTTTTAAAATGGCATAGTGACAAAAATAAATGTGGTTTGCACAAACACGAGGAGTCTGTGGTAGAATATGTGGATGTGTCTTTGTTTATTTTCTTCTCCAGCAGAAAATGTTGTAATTTTATAGAGATGAAGTGTCTTGTGGAATGAGATTCCTTATGTCCATAATTTATTGATATTTTGTAACATTAAAACACTGGGGGTTTTGTAAAGCAATTGTTTACTTTTTTTAAGACAGGAAAAGAAACCTATAATGCAGCTCTGTGTTACCAGGAGTATGCAATTACTCTGTAGATTCATTAAAATGATGGGGTGGCAGTGGTAACACTTAGGGAGATGTGTCTGTAGTTATAGTCACTTAGTAATTAGTGAGATGTTCCTTCCTGAGTTTTAATAGGGCATAGTCCTAGAAAACCTTCTGCTTCTGATCACAGACATCTCATTTGCCATGGGGATTGACAGTCTGTTTTCCCAAAAGAGAGGAATCCTTCAGATGATGAATCCCCTCAAGAAGCTCAGACATTTCTAGAGCAGGGAAACTCTACCTGTCTGTGTGAACAAATGCAGGTATTAATCTTCTGATCTGCTTGAAAGCTAGATGGCAACTCAAAAATACATTCTCAGATCTACCAAAAGAAATCTTGACAGTTGTTTTTTTCAGTAGGTCCTGGACCTGGTGGGTTAATCTGCATCGTATGTTGTTGGTCCCTGGATAATCAGTCAAGTCTGGCATGTCCTAGTCCCAAGACAAGTTCTTATCCGTGTTAGAATTATGGATTACATTAGTTTGTAAACTCATCTCTCTCCCCACTTCTGAACACAGCCCTAGGCTGCACCTCTACATCAGACAGGAGGATCACTGACGGTTTTTGACCCCAGGCTGTGCAGAGGGCCTGGGCTGTTTCTGCCTGTTCAGAATTTCCCAATGGGGAAAAATTGCAGCTGGCACAACGTTTCCAAAGCCAGCTTCTCTACAGGCCCTGAAGCCCCATTTGGCTGTAGAGTGTCTAGATGGGAAGATGATGAAGGAGAATAGAGAAGCCAGAGCTGTGGTCCACACCACCAGCCCCACAGGCCAGTGCAGTACTCCAGGGCCAGTGAGTGGCCTGCAGCCATTGCACTGGAGATAGGGAGTAGGTTATTGGCTCCTGGATGTAACCCCACGTTGACAGGAGGGAGCCTGGCCCTAGGTTTTAGCATTAACCTAACGAAATGGGATTTGGGTATCTGCATTTCATTTCTTTCTTCTCCAGAGTATCTTGGAGTTTTAAAAACTCTCTGCGAGTGTCATGATAGTGATTTGGAGCAGCCAGGAGCAGGTTACGGGATTTGTAGCTGTTGAAGGATACACCAGAGGGTGAAGGGCAGAGGGGAAATTGGGGCAGCAGGGGGGTGGGAGTGAGTCAGTTCGGAAGGAAGGCTTTGTTGATGGCAGAGCTCTTTGAGCAGGGATGGCTCCAGCTTCCCAGTGGGCTGGCAGGAGCAGGATGCCTGGCTAATTGTCTGGTGCCTCACAGCCTCAGGTGTAGGAGCTACGGAGGTGCAGTTGAACAGCTCTCTTTAGTATGTTGCCATACAAGTGTTCTCAAGCCTGCTCCCAAACTACTTCCTCCAGTAAATTATTGCTTCTGGGCAGTGAGGTTATCTACATGTGGAAGGTGTTCATCTTCCTGAGTGCAAACACTTGAGCTCTGCTGCAAGTCGTGTCCTGTTACCCCAGACTCTTCCTGGTCTCTCAGTCCAGTTTGTTGTTTGTTCCCAGCAGTTGTCCCTGTGTTAGATGCCACGTGCTTCTGGGGCTGAGCAGCTTTTATCTGCAGCTCAGTCTATGTGATGAAATGAAGTGCATCTCCCGTTTACCTTGCATGGTGTTTCTATGTGGGCACCTTGTTGAGGGGATGGAGGAGAGAGGAGTGTAGGGGAACTGGTGTGTTCCTGAGCTGTGCTTTAGTGCTGCAATGTGGCTGGCTGTGCAGCTGCCAGGTTTCCTAATCTGTCTGTGGCTGCTGAGTGCCCCGTGCCTTAGCTCCCAACATTTCTTTATGTGGGCTGGAGGAGCGATTTACAACTCCCTGCCAAATCCTGACATAACTGTGTGTGGCAACTGCAGAAGAGATTGCCAGGTTTAAGACTAAGGCAAAGTTTCTTGTCTTTGTCACTTCCTGAGGAAACTTTGACAACTCTTCAGCCTTTGGGAGGTGGCTTGCTACCATCTACAGTGACCTCCATTGCTCCTTTCCTTTTGTTTTTGATTATTACATTTTTGTGTTGTGACTGTGCATCACAGGACCAAAGGAGGTAGGATTGGAAGAAGCTCAGAGGTCATCTCTTGTCCTTAAAGCCCCTCTTATTCCTGACATTTGTTTGTCTTCTCTGTCTTTAAAAACTCATAATCTTCTCCCTGGGGTTATGTCCCAGGGTTTAACTGCTCTTACTGTAGAAAGTTTTTCCCGAACATAGTGCCTACATCTTCCTTATCTGAGATTTTGTTTCTTCGCCCTTCTGTTTGTGCCTCCATTTTCTTGCTCATAAGAAGTCACTTGCTGACCTGCTAGCATGAAAATGCTCTCTGAAGCTGATAAGCCTGCATTTGTAAAAGGAGTGACATTTCCTCTGTGGAAATTATCCTATGATACTGAACATAGATGACTGGGAATCTTTAAGTTTGTGTCTAAAATGCTTGTCACAATGCTTTTGTGGCCTACATGTCCCAGCACAAGTAGGGGAGCTGCTGTTAAAAGCAAAGCTGCACCCCTGGCTGGGTTGTACCAGTTAAGGGGCTTTCTTCTCACCAGGTATGTGCAAGGTGGCCTTCATGGTAAGGTGAACATCCTGCTAAAGACAGTAACACTACACAGTGCAGAAGCCACCTGTGCATCAACAGCTGCAGTGTTGTAGCCTAAAAATGAGAGTAGAGCAAACAGAGGGGGTCATGAAAAGAGGAAAAATGCACTGATGAAGTAAATGTGTGCCTTCTATAATTTTGTCAGCAGAAATATCTTGTCTGAGAGAGGAACAGAGACTGGCAAGCAATTTTTTTTCCCCAATGTTAATGGTTCATCATCACCTACTCATTCATTTGTATTTTATTATGTAAACAAGTAGCTCTATCATGAGAGAAATTTTTGAGTCATGACCACATGGCTGTTTGTCACTGGTTTGAAGTGTCCATCATTGCAGCCTTTCCATCAAAGGAGGCCTCATCTGCGTTTCTATCCTAGCCAGTTATGATTTTGCATTGTAGTGAAACATCAAATCAGAGGTAAAACTAAACAGTGATTTTAAGTCTGTGGGGAACTGAAAGACAGACACATGGTTAGCTGAACTGCATATACCTAATTTTCTAGGGAAATTGTGGTTTTTTAAATATTCTTCTTTAGTGAAGAATACTCTGAAATTTACATTTAATGTGGGCACACAGCACTTCTGTACCCATTGCTCTGCTTTGCCAGTCAGAAGAAGTGTACAATATACTGAAGGAGACTGGGACTGGTGATTTTGTTTTTATTTTGTTTGTCAATATTGCATAAAAGTCCAGTTACGCACCAAGCAAGAAAGACCTGTTCTCTTGTATCAATAAAAAAGTGTCTTCAGAAGCCTAAAGCAACCTTTTTATAGTATAAAATATTTAAATGGCTACAATCAGATTTTTTGCAATATGTACATTAAATATGTAGGTAAACAATTTCTCACCATTTAGAATTCAGGATTCCATATGACTTTCACCCTATTGCTTTCCTGATGTATCTACAAAACTTTTTTCTTTACTAGTTTCTTCCAAAGGTTTTGTGTGGGATTGCTTAGAAGGGTAGAGTGGAACATCCTTCTAGGAAAAGGTGATTGTGGAGGCCACACTCTGCTTTCGTTTCCAGCAGCCCAACCAAACTGGATTTCTGAAGAAGCAGAAGCAGAAATTTGAAGCAAGTTTTAGTTTCAGTAGCAGCAAAGCCTCAAAGGGGAATCTTGTTAGCACTAATCTACTGGATAGCAAAAGAGTACCCTGTGGTTGGTGCTTGTTGCTGCACTTCATGGACTCCTATCCTGTGCTTGTAACTTGCCTGTTGAGTGAATCCATGCAGTGACTATTACCCAGCAATCATATGCAGGCTGTAGTTTCACTGTCTCTCAAATTTTCTTAAATTCAGATTTCCCCAGCCTTTTGCTCTTTTTGATTTCTGGCTGAAAAATTGGGAAACTTCTTGGTTTACAGTAATTCTGGGTAAAAAAGAAACCTGAATTCTTTCTTTCTGCCAAAATAAGGAAGTTGAATGGTGATAAACTCAATTTTTTTTCACATGGTTGAATGCAGTTTTAGCCCTATTTGGTGAAGTATTGCTGAGGCAGACTATGTGAAGCAAGCAGAAACTTTGCATGCAAACAATATGTAGGGAAGAGAAAAACCCTCTCATTTTCATCAGGTGATTCCTTTTAACTGGCCTAAGTCAAGCCATATGAAAAGGGCATTTTTAATTTGTGTTTAGAGTGTGTTTTCTGAGGCTCTGGTTGATGGTAGGACTTGTTTCTAAGGTGATAATTTGATTTGTTGGTAGGGTGTGTTGCAGTTACAGTGCAGTTGAGTTGCAGAGCTTGTGGTGGTGTTTATAAATTACATGCTGGTGCATTTTGCTTGTGTTGGGTTGTGTCTGAGCAGGCTACAGTATGGGTCCTGCAGACTGCAAGTGCCATATAGGCTGGATAGATGTATTCTTGACATATTTTGTCTAAAATTTCTCAAGTTAATTGCTTGTTGAGAGAAGCATTTACAGGGAAGCTGGAGCCATAACTCTGCTGCTCTTGTTCTTTTGCCTCCCTGCTGCTGCTTCTTGCAAATGCCATTTGCCCAGCCTTCAGGGCTGTTAGACCCGCCAGGGACTGCTGTTAGTCATGGATTTCCTGGCCACATCTCTGTTCAGATAAGATCAGGACAGGCACTTTTTTTTTTTCATTTCCTGCACTGTGGTTTTGAGGGGAAGGCAGAGGGGCACATTGAAGTGAACACGACTGGCTTTAGCAGGTTTGCGCTGTCACAGAATGATGGAATGGTTTGAGTTGGAAGGGACCTTAAAGATCATCTGGTTCCAACCTTGCTGCCATGGGCAGGGTCATCTTCCACTAGAGCAGGCTGCTGTTGACCCCACCTTCCCCACAGTTCAGGTGCTGCCTCAGAAAACTGAGTGCAGGGCAAGGGGTTTCTCCTCAACTTTGGTGGTTCGCCAGCCTCCACTGATGGGGGGACTGTTTTTGGAGCTGTGCTCTCCATCCAGAGATCTGGAGCTTCCTCTGCTCATGTTTTTCTCAAGCTGTTTCTGGGGCCAGCCGAGTGCCCAACACATGGATAGAGGTACCTTTGGGAAAGGAAGTGGGAAACTGGGTAGAGTTCGTCTACCCACAAGCTACCTACAAGTCTTTCCTCGATCCAGTGCTAATCACACCTATGGGTTAGATCATCATGAGTTGGATCATCCCATGTTCTTTGGAGAGAGCAGAGCAAACCTTCAGTGCTTTGCTCCTTGTCATGTCCCCCTCCTACCTTCTGATTGTAGGCCAGGGGCAGCTCATGTGAATATAACTCTGCAGCCCCTCACCAGAAGGTGTCTGGAGCTGCCATGGAACACATGCTTCCAAAGTAAACCAAAATAAAAGATGTTTCTATTCTTATGGAGTTGTTTTTCTTCTCACTACATACCTTGTAGAGGCTGGGCAGTGGTGTCAAGGTCAAGGTGAAAGGAAATTTAAAAAATTCCATCTCAACTTGTTAGATGCCAAAAAAGGGACACATTCCAGTTTTCTTCTGAAACATCTTGTACACCCTTTCCATGAATGCTCACAGTTTTGAACAGCACTGCCAAAAGACAAATCCCAGCTTTAGAAAGCTGCCAGTGGAGGTGGATGGGAGGCTGACTGGGAGCACAGCCTTGTGTAAGCACATGCCAGTGGTTGATTTACAGTCTCTGGCCTTGCAGGGCTGCTCTGAAAGCTGAACAACAGGCAGTGGAACAAACGCTTTTTATTTTCGCCTGGATATTTTTAAACAAAAATGCTGGTTAGTGCATGGCTTTTATATTTTTTGGAGGAGAGGGTAGAGAAGTTATGGTTTTTCACTTTTTGTTTTGGCCAGAGTATGTTCTTATTTGGGCAACATGTGGAAGTTCATGTCGATGAAATCCAGCCACTAAATACTTTGTGTCCCTGAGTTATTGTTTCCTCCTTTGTCAGCAGAGTGACAGGATGCTGCAGACGTCACTGGGTGTCCCGGTTAGACCCGTCAGGGGACTGTAGTCCCTGCAGGGAACTATAAAAAACTGTAAATTATAAATACCAGGCCTTTACAGGAATTCACCTACAGTTAGGGACTCTCTGAAGCAGTTTCTCCTTTCCTTTAAAGCCTGTCTGTAGAGCCAAAATGAGTTACAAGTGATTCCTAAAGTGGGTTTAATTGTGAAAAAAACTTTGAATTTGGGGCCCATGTAATTCTGCAGCAAACAAAACTTAAGTGTTGATAGGATCTCGTGGTTCATCAGCAAAGCTGTGCTTCTGCACGACAGGATGTGTCTGAATCACTTGCATCTCCTTCCACGCTTACCGGTGACCTGTGGGATACAACTGGAATGGCTTTAACCTTCTCTATCTCATGCTGTAATTAGTAGCTGATAACTCATCTCCAGTACTGCTGTTGCGTCAATTCTCGAGATCTACCCATTTCTTACTGTGAGGGAATTCAGTGGCAGAAAAGGAATCCTTAGGAGTTTGGTCAACATCTGGTGTTTGCCAACACAGAGAAGCTATACTGGGAATCACTGGACTTACCAAAGACTGATTGAAAAGAGCATTTCCTTGAATGTGGTGTGGTGTCACACCAAGGCTCAGCTAGACTCTTGAGACTTTAATTAATTTTTAAGTACTTGATTTAGAGGGGTGAAAGTACATTGTCACTATGGTCAATAGTTTAGGATTTAGAAGCGTATTACAACTGAAGTATTTGAGGTGTTGGTAAATGTACAGTCACAGTTTTAATTTTGAGCATCTTCTATCTGTGGAAGCAAATACTAATTTTTTTTTGCCTTAGGCAGTCTCTGTTAATAAAGAAACCCTAAACCACCAAAAAAATGAACCTCTCACTGACTGATACACACCACTGTCAGCTTCTAAGGCTGCACTTCTGCTTTGTGGCTGGATGAATCTGGCAGCTGATTAATTCCTGGAGGGATTTAGATAATGGGCTTCCTATTCTAGGAAGAACATATTCCCATTCTCATTTTCTATCTTTTTTTTCCGTTTTCCTTTGCATACTAAATATAAGTATTTAAGCACCTATTTTAAGAATCATAATATCAACACTTGGAATATACCTTGTTAAAGCTGATATGAACAGGAAGCCTCCAACCACTTTTAGGCCAGAAGTCGTTCATGGTGCATAGTCCATGCTGACTTCAGCCTTTTCAATACTGTGCAGACAAGCTTGCTTTTAGGATATTAATTTTGTGAGTTTGCTACAAACATGGGGTTTTTTGCTACATTATCCCTTACACCAGCAGTTTTCTTTCTTGGATGTTACTGCTCTTGTGGAAAATCCAAGGAAAGTTGAACTTCATTTTTGTCTCGGTTTGCTTAAATGTCAGTGAGGGAATTAAACCTTGTATTCAAGTATTATGAGTCCAGCAGCAGAGTTTGGTTTATGTGAATAGTCTTCAGAATCAATTGCTCTGTCCTTTGATGTTTATTTTTTCTGCCTTGGATATTTTTGTTTATTTTTTTTCCTGCAGAGTGTGCTTGAAAAGAATAAATGCATGCCAGGGCATTAGACAGACAGTAGGAGCATGTTTTATGTGACAAAAATGGCAGTTGGATAAAACCAGATAACATAAATTTGATTTGAGATTATGTTACTGAAACCCTAATCTGAGTAGCATCCTTAGGCATATGTTTGATTCTAAGCATTAGGGTAATCCCTCTTCAGCAGAGTATCAGGGTACATCCTTCAGCCTTTGCTGAGTGGGCTAAATTGAATTCCGTGCTTAAAGCTCAGCATTTGCTCTGATGCACAGCTGAATGCACTGCTGTGTGGAGAATAAGATAAAATGTTTAGGTAAATTAAGTATTTGAGATAACACAGCTCATGATTGATTCCCGTTATTTGACATTAAAATCGGATAGAGTAGCTCAGTTCTACCTCAGTTTTGTGGCCGAGTTTGCCTTCTCCCTTAGGCTGATGCGGATAAAGAGAGAAAGCAAGCCTTTGACACCCTAAATCCAAATTTAAAAAGATTGTCTGAAGGAGAGTGGTAGCCCTGCAGCCTTAGAAGTTCTTCAGGAATAGTTTATCACTAAAGAATGGTTTGGGTTGGAAGGGACCTTAAAGATCATCTCATTCCAGTCCCGCTGCCGTGGGCAGGGACACCTTCCTGTAGGCAGCATTGCTCAGGGCCTTGAACACTTGTGAGGATGTGCAGACAAGTAGAAAAAGGAGTGTAGAAGTTGGCATAGAGGAGATTTGGAGGAACAGAATGATAGAGACTAAAGGAGGAGGAGGTGGAGTATTAAAACTGTGACACTGAGGGAGAACATCAGGGAGTATTGTAGGGGGACTGGTGAGAGGGAATGAGGAACACAGAGGAGTAAAGTGAGGAACAAGGGAAAGAGAAGCTGAGGATAATAGAAAGCTAGACAGAGCAAACCAACAAAGGGTAGTAGAAATAGTAACATGGGGTGAAAAAACCCTGCCACTTCTCCCTTGGTTTTAGCATTCAGTTTCCTTTTTAATTATTTTAAAGCCCTGACTTTGTCTTAGTGCTGTTTCATTTGTATTTCAAAACACTTTTGGCCAGTGGAGCCTGCAGAATTGTTGTTTGCATTGCTTTAAATTAAGCTGTCTCTCTCAACTAGTCAAGAACACTATCTCAGATGTGACAAAGGAAAGCTCTGGTAGGATTTCATTGGCCAATTGAGATATCTTCCTCAATCCCTGTGCCTGTTGTTCTGCCATGTCTGAGATCTGTGGGAGCTTTGGAGTCAGCTTCATGTAGTCCCAAACACTCAGGCTGTGACACTGGAAATGTGTTTAGTATCCAGACAGTCTGTCCTGAGGGTGGCTCCTCAGTACCTTCTGTGTGGCTCAGTCTTTTCCTACTTTGGAGGAAAAGATGAAATGTACTCTTCTTCTACCCCTTTGTCCTCTGAGAAGGAGGACAATGTACTAAATTGCATGGTTTAGCATTCCATTTGAAATGCTCCTGGAATATTTTCAGTTGAGATTTGCAAAGTCCATACACTTTTGACCATTTCTGGTTTCCGAATTCTGAGTGATGGTGAAAAAAATCGGCCAGGTGAATAAAAGCTTCCTTCTTCAAGTCAGTTGTAAGTTAGATCCTGATTTCCTAGTTATTTTTGTGATGGAGAGAAGCAGGTGCCTTAACAATAAGAGCAACAAAACTTGGTTTTGCTTAAGGGCTTTTCCCTAAAAATTTGAATTTCATGGCACTAGTGCTACTGATACCTTGAGAGGCCTCCTAGAAACAGAGACTAGACAAGAATAAGGGAATAAAAGTGGGTGTTTATTTGAAAGACCTTCAAAGGTACTCCCTGTGGAGCCAGAGGCTTTTGCCAAGATGGACCCCAAGATGGATGATAGGTCATGAGTTCTTCACACTATTATAGGTGTGGCTCATTTGAATATCAGGGTTAATTCTCCAATTAAAGCTTCAGTTTAATGATGTAATTCCCCTCAGCTTGACTCCCTCTCAAAGGTTTTTGGTTTATATTTTTTGGGCCTAGGATGGCCTGGGTGTCCTTGAAGAGCAGGCCTGGAGAGGCTTTGTTATGTCTACCTAACACAAGAGAGCAGAAGTTAACAGGCTACAAGAAACTTCAGAGTTACACACTGAGCAGTACAGGATTTGAAAAATATAAAAGTTAAAACCTAAGGCATCACTACCAGCTTTTAGAAATTGCTGTGTTTCATTCCTGATGAAATCAATGGGAGGTGAACACATTCAAGAAGTCAACTGCTTAAGGGCTACAGCCTTGTGCTGATAATTTCTCCCATTTAGGAGCCTGTTTGGTGCAGATAGCTTTACGTTCAGTAACTTCACAGCAGCACACAGTAAATCCACAGGTAAAAAACTTAGCCCTGGGTTTTGTTATACCATGCTTGCTGTTACCTCTTCTGTCTACTTGCAAGACTGATAAGAGGGGAAAGGACCAGGTGGGTGTTTATATGATGCTGTTTAAAGTAAGTGGTGATGTTTGCTGTCTTGGGGAAAACTTTACATCCAGGCAAGAGTTGAAATGAATATGAAATCACTACTAATGGAGGTTAATTAAACCTAACAGTTGGATGAAACATTTCTTAACACAGATTTAGGTTTAGGCAAACTTCTTATTGTCCATTCCCAGTCCAGCACATAAATTTGGGAAATGGAAACCCCCAGTTTCAAGGATTTTAGACCTCTCCTTCATGTCACCTCTTAATGTCCACATGGATGCATAGTATCTATACGTAATTTGCAGTTAATTTTAAATAAAAAATAATGGCAAATTTCAGAAACTCTCAACTTATTCCCTTCCCCTCATACCCCCTGAAGGAGATGTGTTTCAGTGTGTCTGGAAGGCTGATGGAGGCGGTTTTCCAAAGGCTGGCAAATTCTAAGAGCAGCTTGCATGAAGAGGGTGCCATTAGCAGCTGGGCAGCCTTCAGGCTGCTGATGAAGGAGAGCAACTCACACCTTAGATTGTCACCAGAGGCTGCTGATTTTACAGGTTGTTGTATCAGCTAAAAGGAGCTGATAAGCAGAGGCAGAGTTTCTGGCAATAAATCCACGTATGAACTCTTTAGTTCAGTTGCTGTCCCACGCTTGAGGTGTTTCCTGACCCGCTCAAGGCTGATGGTGTCTGGCTGCCTTTGGCCAGTAGAGACCAGAGGAAGAGTTACTTGCTTCTAGTTGTTGGTAGGTGACATACCCAGCACCAGGGCTCTGCTAATTTGGAGCAAAGATCTGTGGCCATGAGGCTGGTTCCTGTTTGTTAGAGGAAATGTTAGTTTTTATAGCTGCCCCCTGAAACTGCCTTCTTCCTCTCTGTTGCTGCAAGGGACAAGGGATTGGGCTTTCTTGTCTCCACGACTGAAGTTTTCAGCTGGTGTTTCAGGTGGAACTCATAATTTATGTGGCTTTTTTCTTCCTCTCTGGTATGCAGGTGGGATAGTTACAAATTGGGAGGAGTATGTTAGAACATTGAATTGAGTAGGGCTTATTGAGCCTGAATGGACAAATCTGAAGGTAATTGAGCTCTTTTACAATTTTTTCAGGCAATTGCTGGACAGTTTTTATACTAGTGAAATAGTAAGCTGAACACAAGAGCCATTTCATCAAATGCTGTGGTTGATGGGCATATTGTTGCTTCTGTAAGAGCCACTGCTGTCATTTAATAAAAGAAAAAGACTGTTGGTACTTGGTAGGCAATCTGCAATATGAAATTACAGTGTTTGGACTGGATTAGCAGTTTCATTGGCTGGAAGATGTTGAGTATCTTCTGTGTTGGGACAGGAATATAAATTACTTTGTTTTCATGTTTACTAGGTGGCACTAACAAGCCTGTATTTCTAAATTATGGCCCCTAATGATAGGATTTGACAATTAAAGAGGTAGGGTGTTGGAGTATGAACAGAAACTTGTGCCAAATAGCAATTCAAGTCAAAGATTTTCTCCTCATCATACCAGTATTTTGAAATTTTCATCTGCTACAATGTGTGTGGGGAAGGTTCACTTAGGAAAAGAACTTGGTTTGGAAAGAGCTACACAGAATTGTTTATCCCATTTTTTGCTGACAAATTGTACTTGAAAACAACATTTGACAGGATGCTGTTGCCTAATGTGTTTACTTAACTATGAAAACCTCAGGTTATTTATGCATCTAGTCTGAAAACTAAATTTAGTTTCTCTGATCACTGCATTGCACAATAGTGATGAAGGATATTTAACCAAATTGTTACGCTGGTATGTGTGCATATGGCCAACAGAGATAAAATCCCTGCAATCAATACTCGTTATCACTGACAATTCGAGGTACAGTGACTTGTGTGTTACTTCCCTTACCTAATTTTTCAAGTTCAGAGACAATTATGAGGATTTCTAAGTTGATACTGTTCACACATTTTTTACTGTGTCTTTAAATAGGAATTTCTCTGCGGGAGGAGTAGTACATCGAGTGGATTTTTTTGTGACTGCAAGTGTATTTTGAGATAGAGTGGGTAGGAAAGGGATGACATCATGGAGATGTTAAAAAGTCTCCCAAATTTGTCTAGAAAATGAACTCTGACAATTGGAATTGCCAAAATCCAGTCATTACTATTAATAAAATTGCATAGGCATTAAAGCTGGATTTGCAGTTTTAATTTATTTTTACTTCAGCTTTATTTAGCTCCTCCCAGTCGAGGTTTGACTTGCTGGAGAGATCTGGGAAGTTGGCTTTTAGTTCCTACTTCATTGATGGGGAGACTGTGACCCATCTGTGACACCACCAGCAGGAATGTTCCTGTGGTAAACCAGGGCCCATTTTTCATCCTCACCTGAAAAAATGAAGTGGTGAACATTGCAGAGGTCATACTTAAGTGTGTGTGGTGGAGCTCAGATGGGAAATCAGCAAACTGGCAGCAGGGAGATGTCATTAGGGTGAGCTGGGGTGGTAGGAGAGCATGCCATGGAGTGTGGGTGTGCGGTCCCCGAGGGAAGCTGGGAATGCCCCATCCCTGGAAGCGTTCAGGACCAGGTTAGACAGGACTTTGAGAAACTTGATCTAGTGGAAGGTGTCCCTGTCCATGGCAAGGGGGATGGAACTAGATGATCTCTGAGGTTCCTTTCATCCCAAACCATTCTGTGATTCTGTAACACACTTTCTTACCACTTGTAGAGCACCTGTCGGGGTGGGCTTAGTGGATTTATCTGCTGGTCTGTGTTATACCGTGGTCAGGAGGATCCTATGATCCAGTGGTCAGTAAAAGGCAATTAGAGGTACAGTTCTTGTTTGGATGATAGTGACTCCATAAAGTCCCATAGCTATAGGTCTCCTAAAAATTAACCCAAAAATTTCCCCTCTGTGGCATACAACATTTTTGATAGTGTGCAGGTTTGAGTGGGGTTTTTTTTGTGGGTTTTGTGGGCTTTTTCATTTCTTTGTTCATTAATACAATAAATTAATTGTGCGATCGGGGCATTCCTTTGAAGCTGCCTTTGCCATACAGTACCCATTGCCACACTGGGCTCCGCAAGGTGGTACCAGCAGTGGGAGATACCTGGAATTCCAAGGGAAGGTGCTCAGGCACTCTTCTTTCTGTCTCAGTCTGTCTCACCTTTCTAGTTCTTGGAACTTCATTATGCTGTCCTCTTTCCCTCCTTACCCAGGCTTTTGACTCCCAACTCACGTGAGCAATTTACTCAGTGGCCCTTTCTCCTCTGCTCCCATCTTAGCATGGCCAAGTGGACCCGGTTCCCTCCTCCCGTAGTCCCAGGAGTCACCAGGTGGTGCTATTGCCCACTTAAATGCCCTGCCTCGCATTGCAGCACAGCCCGGCCCTTGCAGAAGGGTTTGATGGTGTTTGGTTTTGTGATGGAGCTTTCTTTGGTGGGCAGCTGTGTCAGGTAGTGCGAGGGGTCTTGTTTCTTGCCACGGGGTCAGTGTTGAGTCAGTTTTATTGACGCAGAGTTGTTTTCTGTGACTTAATAAGCCAGTGCCTTGTTTGACAATGAGGTCCCCCAAAGGCTGGGCTGCTTCTACACAGCTTGTGACCACACTGTTGTGCTCAAATGCTGCTTCACTGCAGTGTGAAGCATAAGCAAGTCTCATTAAGGATGCCCTCAGGCTTTGTACTGTTGGGTCGCCTGTTGAATCCCGTGCAATCCAGTGGATTTTTGCTCATTCATTGGCATGTGCTGCTAGTCCAAAGGAGATCTGTGTCTGTGACCCTTCAAAGGTGCTCCTCTTCTTTCTCCTTTCATCCTCTCGTCTTATTAGCCAGCCAGATTGATACCACCTTATTTGCAGCTGGTTTTTATAGAGATCATGCTCCTACTTGAAACTGTAGAGGCAGTTCAAAACACGGAGTCAAGCATCTTAAGTGAATAGCCAGTGCCCCCAAAAGCCACAATTTGAGATGAAGGAATGCAAATAAACTTCAGATTCCTTCTTCCTTTTCACCAGGCTAAGCAATTCTCTCTCTGCAGCCGCCCATACCACATGCTGTCAAGGGCATAAGAAATTGATTGAGATTCTGCTCTTTGATTTCAATTTAAAATCCTCCATTTCTCTTGGCAGTTCAGCTGCTGTTCTGAATTTGATAACTTGTGTGCAAAGAGGAAGGAAGGGCGTAAGAAAAGACACAGAGAGTTAGCTGGAAATTTGATGTGGGGAAGCAGTTTCTAAATAATATTAGCAACAATCAAATGCTGTTATCTTTGCTGTCCATGTTGCTCATGGTGGTGTAGCGCTGTGGTTAGCTTGCACTTTGTATGATAAGATGCAGTGATTAAGCATGAATACTGGAATTAGAATATGGATTTGGGTTTTGGGTTGGCTTTTGGTTGGTTGGTTGTTTTTTTTTTTTTTACCAGAGTAGGTGAGCTCTAAAAATTGCAAAGCAGAGGTAGGTTGGCTGCAGCATTAATTTTATTTCTGAAGAATAGTTCTGTTGTCCCTTTCCCTCCACAGCCCCTTGTCTCATAAATAAAGATCACTTTGTATTCCTGTGCCAGCTTCATAGACGAAGGAGTTGGCAGGTTGTGGAGGAGCAGCATGATTTGTAAGTCCTGGAAGAGTAAACGTGCAGCAGACACATGGAACACTTTGCTGGGGCAATGAATACCACTCCAGGCCAGGGCATGAACAGATCAAGAGCAGCCCTGCTGAGAAGGACCTGAGGATTCTGCTGGATGAGAGGCTGGGCATGAGCTGTCAATGTGCACTTGCAGCCCAGAAAGCCAAACGCATCCTGGGCCGTATCAAAACCAGCGTGGCCAGAAGGGCGAGGGATGGGATTCTGCCCCTCTGCTCTGCTCTGGCGAAGACCCCACCTGCAGTGCTGCACCCAGCTCTAGGGTCCCCAGCACAGGAAGGACACAGATCTGCTGGAGCGAGTCCAGAGGAGGTCACCAAGATGATTAGAGGGATGGAACACCTGTCATACAACAAAAGGCTGAGACAGCTGGAATTGTTCAGCCAAGAGAAGGCTTCAGGGTGACCTAATTGCAGCCTTCCAGTACCTGAAGGGAGCCTACAAGAAAGATGGAGAGGGCATTTTACAAGGGCATGTTGTGGCAGGACAAAGATGAATGGATTCAAACAAAAAGATACTAGGTTTGTATTAGATATCAGGAGGAAATTTTTCACTCTGAGGGTGGTGAGGCACTGGAACAGGTTGCCCAGAGCTGTGGATGCCCCACCCCTGGAAGTGTTCAAGGCCAGGCTGGATGGAGCTCTGAGCAACCTGGTCTGTTGAAAGATGTCCCTGCCCATGGTAGGTGGCTGGGAAGTAGATGATCTTTGTGGTCCCTTTCTATGATTCTGTGATTCTTCAGGCTGCAGCTACAATTCTCCATGCCATCAACCCAGCATAAAGAGTTTGGGATTGGAGCCCTAGTGGTGATAGCAGAATAATGCCAATTATCTTGGAAACACTCTAGGAAAGTCTTTGGTTTTATATAATATAACATGCATTAATTTATCAATGTCTCTGGCAAAGTGAATTTTTTGCTGGCATTAGCTACAATAAAGACATTAGCTGCTCTTCAGTCTCTCTTATCTCTGGCCAGGCACATCGCTTTGGTAGGATGATAAAGTGCTTTTGGCCATCAGTGCTTGCTTTTGTACTTTATAGTTTGGTGTTGCTTGGGATCTTTGGGTATGTCTTTGGCAACAGTAGTTAGTTGAAGAGATTGTAACTAATATTGCAGTCTGGGAGTGAGAGAGGGATGGAAATACTCTTTTTTGTCTATAAGAGAGAAAAGGATGTAGCAAAATATTTTAAAAAGTGTATTTGCAACTTGGGCATTAGGGGTTTTTGTTATCTCTGAAAGATAACTGGGCTGGGATCTGGTGGAGGGACCTGTGACTGTGAAGAAACTTGCTAACTCCAAAGAAGCCTACAAATCACCAGGACCAGTAGGACTGCATTCTCTGGCTCCAGGCATGGCAGATGCTGGAGCAGCTTTGCAGGCCTGAATTTAATTCTACAGGGGAATGTGTGCAGGATGTATGTGGAAGGAAACCACACACTGAATAATCACACTGCTAAGGGCACCAAACCTGGTAAGGCAGCAGGCATTTGGCTTTGGGGACTGGTTGGGAACCAAAGTGGCCAGGGCTGTAGACTCCCTTCAGCTTTGGAGTGAAGCAGGCGGTCGGTCACTGTATATGTTTTGCTAATGGATGTGGACTGAAGGAAAACAAACCAAGAGAAGGGATCAGATGATGTTTTTCATTCAGAGGTGTATTGGGTTTCCATGGCAAGGTTTTGGTGGTAGTGGGGGGCTGCAGGGGTGGCTCCTGTGAGAAGCTGCCAGAAGCTTTCCAGGTGTCCTACGGAGCCAATGCCAGCTGGCTCCAGGATAGACCTAATACTGGCCAAGGCCAAGTCCATCACTGATGGTGGTAGTGCCTCTGGGATAACATGGCTAAGAAACAGAGAAAACTACTGCACAAGAGCAGATTGCAGCCAGAGGGAAGAGTGAGAATGTGCCAGGGAAAGAGTCCTGCAGACTCCAGGATCAGTGGAGAAGGAGAGGGACAGGGTACTCCAGACACCAGTGCAAGGACTCCCCTGCAGCCTGGGTGCAGCCCCTGGAGAAGCAGCTGTGCCCCTGCAGCCCATGGAGGTCCATGTTGGAGCAGAGATCCTCCTGCTGCCTGTGGAGGGGACCATGCTGGAAAAGGTGGATGCCTGAGGGAAACTGTGGCCCCATGGGAAATCCATGCAGGAGCAGGCTCCTGCCAGGACCTGTGGACTCATGAAGAGAGGAGCCCACACTGGAACAGCTTTGCTGGCCTGACTTGTGGCTCCATGGGGGACCCACACTGGAGCTGTCTGTGCCTGAAGAACTGCACGCCATGGGAAGAGACCATGCTGGAACAGTTGTGAAGAACTGCACCCCACAGGAAGGACTCAGGTTGGAGCAGAGGAAGGATGTGAGGAGTCCTTCCCCTGAGGAGGAGTGAGAGGCAGAGACAATGCTCTGGTGGGGAGCAGGTAGAGAAATTTGGAGTAAAGTTAAGCTCAGGAAGAAGGGAGGGGTGGGGGAAGGTGTTTTAAGATTTAATTTTTATTTTTCGTTATCCTACTTTGATTTGATTGGCAATAAATTAAATTAATTTCCCCATTTCAAGTCTATTTTGCCCATGGCAGTAGTTGGTGAGTGATCTCTCCCTGTCCTTATTTCAACCCACAGGTTTTTTGTTATATTTTTTCTCCCCTGCCCAGCTGAGGAGGGGAGTGATAGGATGGCTTTGGTGGGCACCTGGTTTTCCAGGTAGCAGCAGCCCACCACAGGGAGCCAGATACATTAATCCCTGACTGGTAAATGTTTTCCTGTTTTAAAACAGCCAGCAGAAGTATACAGGAGGTATTGAAGACGCATCTAAATACCAAACAAATAAACTCAGCGCTCGACTATCTTAAAGCACTTAAATAGCTCTTTGTTACTGCACTGCCTGAATGCTTTACAATTATCACTGTTTTCCATCCCCATAATGCTGTTACAAGGTAAAATCAAATAACTATTTTCATATAACAGCTAGTGAGCTGAGAACAATCGAGCCAAGAATTCCTGTGCCAAATGCAGTTCTTGCAGCACTAGGAGGAAGGATTGCATTCTGATATAACAGGACTGACCTGATTGTGGGTAGAACAAGTGCTGCACTTTTATGTGTAGAGGGAATTAATATAATTCTAATGTGCTCCAGAGGAAAAAGTCTGATTCTGTAGCTAATTTGTGCTCTGCAACAGCAATGTTGGCCTGAAAGCAATTAGAAATGATGCGTAGGGTTTTTTCCTGTGTGGGAGTTAGCATAGGTCATCCTAACTTAGTGGGAGCAATATACCAACTGACTTAAAAGGTACCTTTGCTACCATGAGTTTAAATAAGGGAATGCAACAAAGGGAAGTGCAAACAGGGATGTTCTTGTAAAGCTCACACAGGGACCAAAAGAGCTGTGGTGGTTCCAACTGAAGTGAGACACTGCAGAATCCAGCCAGGATAAACCCACCAGAGGAGGCCAGTGGTGGCCATCCTCCCTCTCGAAATAGAGTTGCAGTGAGATCTGTGTGTTTGTGCTGGGACACTGTGTCGGCGACTGGGTTCCAATATTCAATACTAGTGGTGTTTATTTGTCAAGTACCCCTCACTCCAGAAAGTGCATGATAGCAAAATTACCCTTCTGGGGACCAACTCTGGTCCTAGTTCTTCCCTTTCAAAAATTTACTTTGCAGATGAGTATCCCCCAGAGCTTTGCAGAAATTCCTTGAAGGTCACTGGTGGTATAACGCCATAAAATTGGAATTTACAGAAATCATTAGTGACCTGAATGAGATGCCTGTATTTCGACTGCAGAAGTGAGGCTTCAGAGCAGCTGTACCTGCATCCCTTCGGTTCAGGCTGAAGCCTTGGGCAGTTTTGTGTTGGTGAAGCAGCTGAGAGCCAGTGTGTGAGTCTAAGAGCTGCTCTTGTATTTTCATCTGTGCAGTTATGCAGTGATAGCTTTGCTCACTTGATACATCTTGCAGATGGAAAAACTGAAGAAAGGCGAGAAGCTTTTTGCACTTCTTCCTAGACGCCGCTCCGCAGTGCATGGCTTCACTTTCCCTGGGACAAGCCTGACACTTGGCAGATGCAGTTCTGTCCCAGGGGTGTCTCTGAACCTTGGTCTCCTGCAAAGTATTTCTCCTTACAGCAGTGTTTTCAGACAACTGAAAGTGATACCCAAACACAGAGAGGGGTGAGGATGTGTTTAAGGTTAGCAAAAAGTTTATTGGGTAGAGTAATTCTTGGATTAAAATACTGCCCTTGGAAAGTGCAGTCAGGAATCTGTTGTGCATAACTCTTCCTTGTATGTTCGTACAGTTGATAAAAATCCAAAGGCAGTTTCAGATGTGTTTCAAGCTGCCTGTCACAGCCTTCCAGAGCAGCTGTAACTGGATTAGTAAGACATGGAAAGTATTGCAATGCTACCTGCATTTGATCATCTGAGTAATGATTAAAATGTTAAAGGCAGGCATAGAGGACTAAAGCAGGCTAGAAATTGCAAAGCTTTAATTTATTTTTCAGCTTGTTGCTTTTTTACCTCCACTGGAATTTAAAAGACAGCCGTAATCGCGTACTCAGCCTCACCATGTCACATGCCTTTGGGTTAAGAACTGGCAACCCTGAAAGCATTCAAGATGCAGGTTGGATATCTCAGTGCTGCATGCCAGACCTTTCCCGAGGAGTGACATTCCTCCTAGACACCAGGCTTGACCAGAGCTGTGCTTACATTACTGCTAAAGCCCAGCTATACTTTACAGTGCAGGCCTTGCAATTTGTTTGATGATAGCTAATGAAATGCAAACCATTTAGCACTTTCGAGATGCGATTACACTGCTGTGAATTTTCAGATTCCATCAAAGTCCTGCTGAGGGTAATGGGAATGGGCCAGGGTGATTCAACCGTAAATCAAAAACAAAAGCGTGGCCAATTCTGACAGTGGAAAGAAGAGCTGTTTAAATGTGCAGAAGGTGATCTGCCAAGTCAAAACCAGCTGCACTTTACAGAGCTACTGGAATGAATGGTCTCTCTGCATTTGTATTTTTTTTGTGACTCATTGATTATTTGTCTTTCTACCTCAGGTTAGCCTGGCCAGTTGCAAAGGTTTTCAGTGCCTTTTTTTTGGTATATAAAATATCAAATGCACTGATAATAAAGGACTGTTTTCTCATTTTTGGTAAGTTCATACCAAGTCAAGTGTTTTAAACTGTACATCTTTTAATTCTTCAACAGTGAAAGCTCTGCTCTGAGCAAGGCAAGGACCTCTCCTTCCTCTCTGTACGAGCACTGGCAGGAATCAAATGAGTAGAACAAAAAGTGGAATTTAACTTGGGAAATCTTGAGCATAAACTAGCTCCTCTGTTATTTCTCAGTTAGGAATGAATCAGCCAAGAGTGTCTGGTGGTGTGAATATGTAACAGGGAGCCAGGAATTGTTACTTCTCTTAACAACGAGGATCAGCCAGCATCCTCTCTGAGCAGATCATCTTCCAGGATAGTAGGACAGCTTTTTGACTGCACCCCAAAGTTCTGTATGTTTCATCAAGGGTGGTTAGTAGGTCAGCTTTTGGGGAGCCTGACACAAATGGGCTCTGAGGAGCAGATGCATTCCTGCTGTGAGATGCAGGGAAGTCCTGCTGAATTTGATGGAAGCCACATGAGCTGTGGAATCAGTTTCTGGCTTATGGGAAAGGATAAAGACTTGTCAGGTCCAAATGTTTCTCATATTATTACTGAAATAACATCTTCTTTGCCTGGGGATTTTTGAGCACTTAGTATTAATACCCTCCAGGTTGCTAGGGCTCATTCTTCTTCCGATCTGTAAGACTAACTCATGTTAAACCCTGTCAGATTTAATGAGACCTGTCTGTAGCTCATGTCTCAGTGACTCTTAGTTATTGTGAGAAATGTTTTGAAGGGACAGACATTTTTAATTTTTAAACATTTTTACAAATTCAGATTGTAAATTTGATTGAATCCTGGCTTTGTCCAAGCTGATGAGAAAGCTTCCTTCCGAAGGAGCTGTGTGTGGGATCCCTATTTATATAGAGGTCAGTTCTCCATTGCTTCTTAATGCAGATTTTGGTGGTGTATCTCAACCTTCCTTTAAAGCTGAAATGGGAAGTTAGTCATGAGATCTGTGGTGGTTACAAGCCAGATGTTATTTCTTTCTTTTTTTTTTTTCCTTACTTTGCAACTGGAAGGGACAGAAGGCAGTTTCTTCAGTATGTTCATTCTTAGGTGCCATTTCCTCATGTGAAGTGCTGCCTAGTGTTCTTGTTTTGTTTGTATTTTCAAAATCCTAGAGTCGTAAAAGGATTTTTATATGGTTTATCTAGTTTTACACATACTTGGGAAGCCCTGTGTGTTAACATAGCACAAAAAGACTCTGCATAGTCAAGACTAAAAAAGCTGTTGCAGCAGTGTGCGTAATTACAGGGCTGCTGTTTAGTCACCAGTCGTGATATGTGTGGATTTTTTTGTGAATTCAACATTTATTCCATTTTAGATGTAAAAAAAAAAAAAAAAGACATTAAGAGATTAATTTACTCAGCACAGTAGGGCTTGACCCTGAATGTATTAAAAGCTATTATAATATCAAGGCTTAAGACTAACAGCCTAATCAGGGATGTGTTTACAGGGTACTATGGATGCCTTCAATTTGGAAAAGTGCTTGGAGGACTAGGCCCTATGTGCAAAGATGTAAATGAGACCTCCAGATTTAAATTAAGGAACTAAATTTTTCTGCATTAGCTTTTTCTGCTGGGATAAATGTGTTTGGAACAATAGACAGAGGACTATACCAAATGCCTATTTGTAATGGGAAAATGGTTTTCTTTTTTAATATATTGCTCATATTGAACTCTTTTTTTCTGCTTTATTTTTTTATCTCCCTGTAAGCTGCTGCAAATCAGCCAGAAGAAATCAGCAGCTCAGTTGTTGTTTGCCTGCAAATGAGTTGCCAGCATCCTGTAATGCTGCTAGCTTGAAATAGAGTCTCATCTCCTTTACGGTAATGAGAGCTGAGGAGAGCCAAGTGGGGTGGTTCCCCGGGAGCAGGAGTGTGGGTGGAAACCCTGTTTTCTGTGGCATTCTGCTCTCCATTCTGGTGCTCTTAAATTCCTCACACCTAAGTCTGCTGGTAAGGGATTTTGAAAGAACAGAGAATGTATTTTCTGGGGTTAAAGGGTAAAAATCTGGAATTAGTCATGCTTGCATTGGTTCCTTCTCTTTATCAGAAACATCTGATACAGTTTCAGATTTTTAAATCCATTTTACTGACTAGGGGAGAGTCTGAAGTTGTAGCTGCTTACTCTGGAGAACTAATTAATAGTGCCTCACTTATTGTGAATTACATTTCTGCCTCTTTCCTTCCTCCCCACACCACCCACTTTGCTTATCTCGCTACAATGTGGTTTGTAACTGATATTTTGTAAGTGTGCTAGGAGGCTTATGAAGTGGAAAAGGAGAAAAGCGAAATATGTAGTTGGTTCCTTAAGTGACTTGTGAAAACCTTGATTCACAATAATTATTTTCTATTTATTCATTTCTTGCCCCTTCTTTCCTGGGTTGGTATGGTCTTTATCGTGATAAGTCAATGAGTATAGTGCTGAAGCCCTTGGGTTTCCTGTGAATGAGGATTTTTCTGAAGAATTGCAGGATCTGTTCCTTGAAGTGGCAACATAACTCCTGAGGGCATGTTCTCAGTTTCTGAAACTTGTTCAATCCACTTTGCCCAGTGCTGCCGTGACCTTTTGTATAAGCCAAGATGTTACACCTTCGTGTATGTTTGATGTTATATGTACACAACATCGCGTAAAACAAAACAGAAAAAGAGACTAGAGGGTGTAATAGCAGAACTTTGAGAACTGGAAAAATAAATTTCTGTATGCCTGAATGTTACCCAGCCATGTGGCTTGAAAAATCTTCTATAATCCTTTAAAAAAAAGAACAAAACAAGGCAGATCATCCCCATCAGATGTTAGAAAAATGGCTTTATGTAGAGCAAGACCATATAGTAAGGTACAAAGCAGATGATTGCAGGAAAGGTTTATACAGCTTTAGCAAGGAAGTTTAATTTCAATGCATTGCTGAGAAGCAAACACTTTTTCTACTTCTTTGAAGCAGCAACTCTGCTTTCCTTGTCTTCTGTGAGAGACTTGAAAGATAGTTCCCTGTTGTCAGTAAAAGTTAAGGTCTCATTAGCTGTTTTTAAGTTGTTGTATAATGTTTATACACTGTGATTTGCTTTGCTTTCAGGCAGGTGAATGTCTTGATTGATGGGTGTCAGTACAATTTTCAGTAACGTGGACTGAACACTGTCTAAGTAGTTTTAAATCCCATGCTGGAATGATAATCACTGCCTTAAGTAGGAAGCCTTTTCTATTTTACTTCCTTCCCCTCTATGCTCTAATTATACTCTGGTAGATGGTGGTTTGCATCCTCCAGGCAACAAAAGGGAAGCTGGGAGTGCTTGTTTCAACTGAACCCCCCTGGTGCAATAAATTGCCTGGCTCCTGGAAAGCACCAGCCACTGGCTGCAGCAGTGCTTGTCCTAAAAGCAGGTTGGCATGTGGTCCAAGCCCATTGGTTTCACTCCAGTTACTCGAGGAGTATATTTAACCCTCTCGGTAGTGCAAGCAACTGCAGGAGCAAAGTGTAAGAAAGCCTTTAAGCGTCTGGAGGGCTGTTGGTGTGCCTGGCATATGCTTAAGTTTAACTGTGCTCATTGTGAGATGTGAAAGGAATAGAAACTTTGAAAGGTCCTTTAATGCTGTCATGAAAGATTAGTAAGAGCCACGAACTGAAAGATGAAGGGGTTCCAGAGCTAGGCCTTAATCCATGCTTGTGGATGTCACGTCCCTGCCAGAGACCAGGCTCCTCTTGTAATTGCAGTTGCCATTCTGAGTGACCCATCAGGGGAGCTGGAGGAAGCAGATGAAACTAAAGCATCGTCAGGTCACCGGAACCAATGTCTAGTTTCGAACACGGCAGCAGAAATGCTGTCCCCACAAGAGGGACATGTAATTCCTTGCAACCAGTGGGTGGTAATTCTAGTTTCTCTACACCATTTAAAATCTGGGAAAATAATTAGATCCTCAATTTCAGGGCAGAGGAGTTTTTTAATTTTTTTTTTTTTTTACTGTGTTCTGCTATCCTGGTGTAGTAATTATAGAGCGATATCAGCTGGAATTGATAATGAAAGCAAAATTTGGGAATAGTAACAGGATGTGTTACTGCTATTGATCAAAGGCTACAGGGCTGTTTATAAACACTGCTCCTCTCTTTGATCTTTTTTTCCTATTGATTGAACAGAGTAGATAAACAACTGTCTGTGTAGCATGAGCATTTATTATGGCTTTTAAGCTGACTAAGGACAGCTTTGAATTAAATATGAGAGTTTAAATGATAGTTTTCTAATAGGTGCTGTCTGTAGACTTTGGCATGACAATGTAGTTTCATGTATGCATGGTGAAAGGAAATGTAAATATAAACATTCTTTTTCTTTCTTATTCAAAAAGAAGACAACGTATCGCAAAATTGATTATAGGAGAGGCAGAAGTGCTATTTTTGATGTGTAGTTATGTGGGGGCAAAAGCTGCTTTTTTTAAAATACATAGTTATGTGTGTTGTGCTGTTAACAAACTGCATTGTATTATCTTGGCATTTTTCAGGAGTGTTGTGTAAATTAGTCATCCTAAAATGTGGATACAAATGGAACTACAATCTGGTAGTTCTGCAATCACTTCAATGAAATTAATAGAAAACTTTCTATTGACTGTTTAATGAGTTAGATTGGACCCTGGGCTGTCATCGTTAATGTCTTGGAAAGGTCAGGATCGATTTCCTGGCATCCTTTTTGTCTCTAAGGAGGCTCTTTGCAATTCTGTGGAAGACTTAGCAATATTGTTATTCCTCTTCTTGATAATACTCTGTATAATTTGAGTTCTACCTACCATCCAAGGCTTTGGGCAAAAACAGACAGACCGAAAAATGCTGCATTTTAGGGAAGTTGTTTGTATCTTAAATGCCTAAAATAGTATTTCTGCGTGATTGCAAGTTTTCTCCTACCCCTTCAGGTTATTTTGAATTTTATTCCAGTGCTGTGCTGCTGTTATTTTTCCCTACTGATTTGGTGTATTAAAAGAAAAAAACCAACAAACTATTCCTGCAAATGGAACCAGCCTGCCATGTTGCAGTGTAGAAAGTAAGCTGTGTTGTGTTTAAAGTAATGCTCTTTCACTGCAGTCCTCTAACATGGTATGCACAGGGAGAGCCGCACATCTCTGGGGATCCAAATCTTTGGATTCCTACCTTTTCAAAACCACCCGAAGCCTCTGCAAAGTTTCCACCAAGTGGGCTTGTTCATCTTGCTATGAAAAGGTTATTTCCACTAAATCAGTGCTGTCAGAGTGCTAAAATGTTGGTGTTATTAGTCTGTTTTGGAAGCTTGCTTGGGCTGGCCTTGCAACAGGCCTGAATGAGGTTGTTTCTCTGGTTCTGTGGATAATGCGCCGTGTGTTGGAAAGCACGGGGTTTGCTTGTACAAGCAAATGGCCATGCTGGGTGGACTGCAGTCCTTGCAACAGGAATATAAAATCCACCCAATACAATAGAAGGCTTGGAGAGAAGGGAGTCCTGCGAAGAGGGCCAGGGATATTCACTCACGATGTTTGAAAAGGACGTGTCCTCACTTTTCTTCTGAAATGTGTGACGTGCCCCGCTTGCCACAAGACAGGAAGAAAGAGTCAAATATTAATTCTTGAAAATAATCAAGTGAAGTATTGACATCTAGGGTCTCCTAGATATGACTTCATGACTCACTGTCATGCTTTCTTTGATTTTCAGGATACTGGGGTTGGGAAATCGAGCATCGTTTGTCGGTTTGTCCAGGACCACTTTGATCATAATATTAGTCCTACTATTGGGTAAGTACCACACATAATATCACTTCAGTTTTCACTGGTCAGTGAGGTTTCAAATCAGATCCTTGAGTGATTTAAGTCCTAAGGTCCTACAGCCAAAACAGTCTAAAGTGGGAAGCTCTTGACAAGACAAAAACCAAAACTGCACAACCCAAGAAGCTGTGATCTGCACAATGATCAGGTCATCCCGAAGCTGAGTAATGGCAGGAAGACCATGGGAAGCCCTTAAAGTATCCTTGTTGAGTGCCCCGGTAGGCTGTGCTGGAATATGGACAGTGTCTGTTTCCACATATGGATGGGCTTTGGTCTAAGTTTAGGATGTGTCACACTGTCCTTTCTTAAAATAGGGACAATGCAATTTAAACTAAGTATGATTAATTTATACTGCTTCTTTAAAAACTACTAAGCTTCCATATATCAGACCATCAGAATCCCAGTAGTCCTGTAGTAGATTTTAATTCAGTTTTTTTTTTTCTTTTAGTATCCTGGGGACAAATCTTCCAAGTCCAGTGCGACCTGGAAAGTTTTTAAAGTTATGGATCTCTTATGGGAAAGGAAGCTACTATGGAATGTACAGAAAGGAGGAATTTGGGGGGAAAGGGCTGATCTGGTGTGTGTGTCGGAGCTGTTTGAAGTTGTCTGTGAAGGATTGGTATTGGTTGCTGTGTTGTTCAGAGGGTTGGATGGTACCTTCTGAAGCTCTGCCTTTCAGTGCATGGAGGAGTCTCAGCTGGAAGCTGCATGTAGAAGTTCCAGGACAGTTTTGGATTCCTGAATGTAATGGGTAGGGAAAAATGGACAAAGAGAAAGGAGGCATGTCATGAGTAAAATTACTGGCTGAAGAACACTTGTTTGCAGTGAAGGAATTGATGGCAACTTGAGTGGTTTTTTTTTTTTTACTTCTAAACTGTTAGCAGCCCTTTTCCCCAAGTAGTTGTTGTTGCTAAGTAAATGCCTTCAGCTCAATTTGGAAAACAATTTTCTTCTGTTATCATAATTATGAAAACCAAAGGGATTTTTTTTTCCATTAAGAGATTAAAATGTGAAGGCTAGCTTCACACAGGTGATATTGTTTGTCTACACAGATAAGGGGTTTTTTTTCTTCCAAATTATTCAACTACTTAAAATATATAATCCTTGCAATCAACAGTAACCACTGTGGATCTATAAAGTTCCCATTTTTGAAGCTGTGAAGTGTTGCTTATTGATTTGAGGAGAGTGGCAACTGAGAGAACACACCCTGAAAACAACCAAAGAAATGCTGCCTTTTTTTTTTTTTTTTCCTCCTTAGTATTTTCATAAGCAATGCAGCATTGTTAAATTCAAGCAATTTGCTGTGGCTGTATATGGGAACTCTGGTATATCATGCTCAGGAAGTGTTTTGTTCAGTCACATGTCATTTGGTGCTTTTGTAACAACAGTGCATTGTATCAAATGCATCTTTATGGGCCAGGAAAAATGTTACCACAACAAAAATGGTTCAGCAGTACCCAGATAGGATGGGAAAAATAGAAATCTGCCAGAGTTTGGCAGTCCTACCAGCTTTCAAATGAACTGTTGTAATATAGGAAAAGCCTGTAAATTTGTAACCTTTCCTAAAAGAAAAAACTTCGAAAACATAGACATCATGGAAAATAAAAGAAACTACAAAGACTTATTCATCCCAGTTGAAAGGGAAAACAACTTTCTTGCATTTGTTTACCATGTGCACTCCAGCAGGTGGCTTTTCTGTTCCCTGGTGATCCAGTCTCATATGTTAAAGTGAGAAGTGGCACATGATGCCTGTTGCCTGTCTGTTGCCTTTTTCTCGGGTTCATATCACAAAGAAGATGGAGCTAACAAGCAGCAGAAGCCACATGTAAATGGCAGGAGCGTTTGTGTTCCTAGATCCATGAACAAGTACCCTCTGAACTTCATAGGCTTTTCCCTTCTTTTAAAAAATACATCTATAGGTAGCATATGCCCTGTCTGAGAAAAGGGAGACTTCTACTTCTGCAGGCATTTTATCAAGGTTTTGGGGTTTTCCCCATATGCAGTCTAATCCAGCAGAACTCACTAAAGTCTACAGGTTACATATTCAGAGTGTCAGTTAAGTTACACATTTCTCTTTCTTCCTCCTTTTCAGAGCATCCTTCATGACTAAAACTGTGCCCTGTGGGAATGAGCTTCATAAATTTCTGATCTGGGACACAGCTGGTCAGGAACGGGTGAGTATCAGTTTGCAGAACACTTTTATTATCCTGGTCTCTCTGATGTACTTTTTCTAAACCTTTCATCTTCAGAAGACTTTGTAAGTATCAACCTCCTGAATCTTTGCCAGGCTCTGCAATGCAGGTGGTCGGCAGGCACCAACTGTGTAGGTTCCCTTTTCATGGATGGGGAGAATGCAGAGACAGGCTGACCATACCACTTACCTAAAAAAAACCTAAACCATGGTGTGAATTGTCTGCCACCTTCCCCAAGGCAGCTTGAGCAGTGCCCCAGCAACGTCCATTTCTCCCCTGGTTTCATCAGGTTTGTGTATGGCAGCTCTTATTGGCATTGGAAAGGCTTTGACTTCCCGCCCATGGGCTGAGGGTGGTCTGAACTTCGGTGGTGACTCTGGGGTTGTCTTGGATTGGGACATTGAATAGGGGCATGGCATTTGTCTCCTGTTATTATTTTGGAAATTACCACTGGCAACCTGAACCTCTTTGGATTTTTGTCTTGATTTTTTTTGAGTGTCTGAAGTGAATTGCTCAGATCAAGCAGCTTTTCCTTTGACTTTAAAAAAAAAAAAAAAAAAAAAAAGCCAGAATGGATTTTTGGGCATTAGTTCATCTTGACTGTATGTAAGTCTGGCTGATCATTTTTTTTCTTTTAACAGCCTCAGTGGCAGTAGTATGCAGTAATAGACTGTAGAGCTGTAGCTTTCTCGTAATATATGCCCATGTTTGCCTTGAAAAATTTGAGAGAAATGGAAAAACTTATGCGCACTCCTGAAACATCTTCAGACTTGTGAAATGGCACAGTGTCTCTTCACAGGGAAATGTAGCTGTGCTCACATTAGGTTGGGATAAAATGAGATGTTTGTACAAACTGGGATGTCAGTCCTGATGCATCCTACTGTATTCTTCATACCCTGTATGTGTACTGTGGGCAAAGAAGATTTTTGCTGTTAAGTGCAGGAAATGCTTGTGCTTTTATTTAGAATGCACAGCATGAGGTAAAGTGACCCTGATGAAATCTGTTGGCTCATAACAATTCAGTATGTTATTTATGATGGGAAAATGGACCTTGAAAAACATTATTTGGAGTATAGCCTAATTCCTTCCCTTGAATCTTGTTTGTTCCATTTCTGCACGGTCTGGAGCTGATAACTGACTAATTATTGCAAGAGGTAGCAAAAGTTCAGTTTTCTTTCCCATGGTTTCAGTTTCTTTGCTTATTCTCTCTGTTTTCCCTCTACTGCCCTGCTCTCTTTGCTTTTTCTTTTCCTTTTAGCACTTTAGACACAAAACTCAGTTAGTTAAATTTTGATAAAAGTATTAATCTCATTTCCTATATAGTCTAAGAACTCTCAAAGCCCTTTAAAAACAGGTGAATAGTAATATTTGCATTTACTGAATGCCTCATTTGAGGCAGGAAATCTGGGACTGAGGTCTGACTCTTGGACACAAAATCCATCCTTCCCGACTAGTCCATAATGTTTCCTCTCAAATTTTTTTTTAGGTCATCTTTTTTCAAACATCTGCTTTCTTTTTTTTTTTAGTGTGTGTGTCAAACAGTAGTGAGCAGTGAACACCACAAACTCTGTTAGATTGCTTAGAATCTATTACAGATAAGACATGTTACAGGTTTTCATTAATTAGTAATCATGAATTAGTCCAGGGACCATCTCTTTATTCTATGTTTGCACAGTGTATTCCCAGTCCTTCACTAGGACTAGCAAAATGGAGTGATACAGTAAACAAAGTTAATTGGTGTTGAGTTCTAGCTACAGAGACAGACAAGTTTCCCAAGGTGAGGTCCATACTGGTCCAGGTCGTTCTCTGTCCTAGAACATTCCCATTTTACAGCTAAACACATGATGCTTCTCAATATCTCACTTTAATCAGGGATTCTTGGTTGCTTTGTTTTGTGTTGCTCCTTCTGATCTGCTCTTCAAGAACAAATGTCTCCCCCCTGTTAAATTCTTTCTCATTATCCGCTGAACGACAATGATGACCCAACATTTCCAGCCTATCCCAACCTCTAGGCCTATTGCTGTTTTCACAGTGTGCTAATAAATGTCTTCTGAGTGTTGTTTCTGCTTTGAGAGTTGTCCTTCCCTTGTTCTTTGCAATTCTTGTTGAGGCTTTGTGTTCCACTGTTGAAGCCTGGCAGTTTTGTCAGTCTGTACTGATGAGAGCAGTGTTTAGGACTTCCTGCTCTTTCAACATTGCCCTCATTTGGCTTCGCTCTCCTAAATGCAAGGCCAGGCATAGGCTTGTGCTTATTCTGGAGTCAGGGTGCTCTGTGCTTCCCCAGCTGTGCCAGCTCTGTCTATGTGCTGATGTGGAGCCTTCACAGCAGGAGAGCCCTGGCTGAGATTTAACTGAAACCTCATTTATGCCATGAAAATGAAGCTCAAACTTTAACCGTGGTAGAGCAGGCAGACAGAAACAAAAGAAGTGGCACTTCCATGATCCTCGTTCATGAGTTTGTCCTTTTTAATGAGTCTTTGCTTCCCTGTTCATGATTTTCTCTGGGAAACTGCTAACTTGGAGTCAATGCTGCAGAGTGACAATAAGACAGCAGAAGGTGGGGATTGAAAGCATTTCTGTCATATCCCTGGTGGGGGTGAATGCTGAGTGTGCTTCTTAAGAGGAGACCCTGGAGAGGGGTATGTGGCTTGTGGTGAAAAATTCACATTGTACTTGATTATAAAAGGAGAGAGAGCTTCTTAATCCTTTTACCTTGTTTTTTTTTTTTTCTTTCCCTTTCTTTTTTGACTAGAAATAAACAAACTGGCAGCACACTTCATGAAATCCTCCTATCTTCTGTGCCTAAGTACTGGTCTCTGTGGACCTGGTTGCTCTGTGTTGGTGTACTATCCAACCAACTCTCTTTATTTTTTTCTTCACAGTCACTTTCCCTCCACACCAGTATTTCTCAAATGTCACTTTTTCCCCTCCTATCTCACGTTTTCCCCATTAGCTTTGAATTATTGCCACAGACTTTGGGACTTACAAGCTCAACAATGATGATATTGTTAGCAAAGATTCCCTCCCCTAACAAGAGTCTCCTTGCAAGTTAGTTAATGATATTTTTATTAGCATATATTTTGGTTCATGGTGCCCTAAGTAGCTTCTAATTACAATGCTTTGTTTGAATACCTTGGGTGGCTGCCAGCTTTCCATTTTGCCAGCTGAGGAATATTGTAGCAAACAGGGGTCTGAGGGCCATGTTTCTAGGGCAGGAAAATTTATCTCTGTCCTTTTAAAATTTACTTTGTTGAACTCTGGGACTTTTAATTTTATTTAATAGAAGAAGCCTCAATTACTTGAGCCCAGTTTAAACCTCGATAGGAATTATCCTGAGCTGTGAGCTTTTTCTTTTTTTGTTTTTAACCTTCTCCATTTCCAGGAAAAGGCTGACTGATGACATGTCCACAGCTCTTTATAGCTCCCTCTTTTCTGAGTGGCAGTATTTGTCCTGGTGATTCAGAGACAGTGTCACAACACCATCTATCAATGACTTAATTATTTCCGCAGGCAAGACGCAGCCTGAATTTTGCTCTGTGGTGTTATAAGGGTGGCTCTGATGGTCTCCCACAGCTCAGTCAGAGTGGGGGTGGTCCACTGTGTGTGGTGTGAGGACCTCCCTGCAGTGAGCTACCTCTTGCGTGCTGCAAATGTTGACAGGTGATTTGGTAGCATGAGAGCACAAGTGGCATTAGAGCTAGCAAGAATATATTATTTTTACTATTTTCAGAGTGAGCATAAAGCACGGTAAATCATTTAAGGGATGCATTTAAATGTGTTTTTTTCTTAAGCTTCAGCAAACTTGCAGCATGTGTAGCTTGACAATGAGTCATGGTTTTGGTGTAGTGTCTTTTGCATCCTTTGTTTAATGACTGTAAACTTCAGAAGGGCTAAGCACAGGTCATTTCTGTGATGTTGCAAAAGTTTGTTTTTTGCTTATTTAAAATATCTTTAAAAGGTTAACCTAAAATGTTGAGATTTTCCCTTCTTCAGTTGAAGAATTCTTAGACATTGGAAAAAAAAGGGTCACTCTTTTATAGGTATCTATATATAGTTAATCTTCAATTTAACTAGCAAAAAATACCTGTAGATCAGAGACAGACAGATCTTTCCTGATTTATTCTGCTTTTAAATCCTGAGAACTGGACTTCCAGCCTTCAATCATGTAAGGAAAACAACTCAAGGTTTTAAAATGCTAAATGGTATCTGGAAGTGGCTTTCATGCATAACATTTTTCCCATTTGCTCTTTGCCAGCTGAGAATGTCAGGAATTTTGTATCCCTCCCTGTTCCAGAAGCTTGTGTTTCAGGATAATCTGTTTAATGCTTTTGGGTTTTGCCTTTGCTTCTGCCTCTGCCCACCACAGTTTTCTGTTTGTTGGCAGCCATTGCCTTGAAAGTGACAGGAGTGGGGCATGTAGCTGCACAGACTTGAGCAAGTGTACTTCAGGTGGGTTTTGGGACAGGACTGAAGGGGTTTTGTGGGGGTGGCCTGGCAGGACGGGCTGAAGGCAGGAGAAACAGGACACCCAAAATCACCTGCAGAGGGGTGGGCATGGCCTGCTGAGTGAGGGGACTGATGTATGTTTAAGGTAAGAGTCCAGAAAGTGTGAGTGCATGTAATGGGAAGGAAGTTGCAGGGCTGGGACACTGCCCGCACATGTCAGCAAGTATCAGAGCCAGAGGCTGTGGCTGTCCTTGCCATTAGTGGCACCCAGATAAAGAAGAAGGAATAGTAAGGATCTCTGACCTTGAGAGGAGCCAAGTGGTTTGGTCTAGGCCACTCAGATGCAATGTATGTTGTCAGAGAGCAGCTTCCTAGGAAAGGGAATGAAATTTAGTCAGATGATCACAGCTGTCAGGAAGCAAATCTTGTGCTGCTGTGCACCTGCAGGTGCTTGAGAAGGCACTGTGTAGGAAAATCATAGCTGAATTCGAAGTGTGTAACACTTGCTGAGCACTGGTGTGATTCTGCTCAGTCTGTGCACCCTTATCCTTTCCAGCTGTGCTTATAGGCAGAATTATAATCCTTTTGCAGTAAGAGCAGGTGATGTTCTTTACAGTTTAGAATAGTAAAAGCAACCAAATACAGGAGTTAGGTGGTTGTTGTAGCTGTTGGTTTTGGTTTTGCTTTTTTCCCTCTTGGCTGTGGAGTTGGAAGGAGGCAGCCCTGCTGCA
Source organism: Aphelocoma coerulescens (assembly GCF_041296385.1). Classification (NCBI taxonomy): domain Eukaryota; kingdom Metazoa; phylum Chordata; class Aves; order Passeriformes; family Corvidae; genus Aphelocoma; species Aphelocoma coerulescens. The sequence goes on along the minus strand of NC_091015.1, from coordinate 114,776,350 downwards.
GCAGTATGCCAGTCCTGGGATGTAGCACCACAGGATGGTGCAAAGAGCTGCTTACATGAATTAATGTTCCCTGGTGTGCCTGGCAGATTGAATGAATCCCAACTGTCTTCGGCAGCATTTGTCAGCCTGCATATAAACAAGCAGGCGTGGTAGTTTTTATTTCTGTATTTATTTGGCTTCTGTTTTGCTTTCTAAGTCAGCATTACATTAGATAGGGTTAAGAGACTTCCACTACCACAGCTCAGGTGTGATTTACACTGTGCTCCCTTGATTTTGGTTGTCTCTTCCAAGTATGACGTGACGGTTTTCCTTCTTCCCCATTCTTTACTGTTAGTAAAGAGGAAATGTGATAAGTGTTAGCTGTGACCAAATACACCCCTCCATTATGAGATGCACAGGAAGCAGAAAGCAAAATACTGCACTGCTTTTAAATAGGTGGTAAATTCCTTAATGGCTGCTTTGTTCCATCTTTCTGTCCTTTGCAAGGGCAAAGCTTCTGTTGACTTCATTGAGATGGCCAGATGAGGGGTTGCAGAATCCCAAAATACTCCTGGAATCAATGAAACTCTGGTTATGCTCAGCTTGCATTTGCACCATGTAAGACTGAATTTGCTCTCTGTATTATGGGGCTCTACAGCTGTAAAGGGTTGGGAAGCTGCTAGTTGGACCCTTAGAGAAAAAGGTTATCTGCTTTCAGCGGAAATTTCATAATGCACATGTGGCCTCACTTCTTCCTTAGTGGCAGAGATGATGAACCACAGGTGCAAAGTGGATGTGTTGTTAGTGGAGCACAAGGCAGAAGGTGCTCTGACCCCAATCAGCATTGCACCAGTATTCAGGTGACTGTAGGTATGGAGCACACTGTGTGTCTCCAAGGAGGAGAGTCCTGAAAGTCTGTGTAAAGTAATTGATTTTGGGTTTTGGCATGTCTTTGGTAAAATAAGTTTTTTATTTATATTTTGAGTTGTCCTTTCAGCCTGGCCCTTGGATTGGAAAAAAAACCTGAGTTGTGTTGTAGGTAGTTGTGTTGTACTGTGTGATTCATCAACCTCAGCCTCACCAGTTGTTACCAACCTCTCCAAAAGCAAAACGGGACTAATGAGTGATGCAGTTGGTCAGTATTTGCAAATAGGAGAACTTTTTTTGGTGGACACTGAATGAGAGGCACAAAGCTCTTCTAAATTACCACAGTAGGTGAGCTGCTAATGGCAGTTTACTCATTATACAGAGATGGGAGGCGTTCCCAGTGCTTAGACGGTGGAAAGCAGTGCAGATGAAGTTTGGTAGTGTAAGTACCAAGGCTCTGTATTTCTTGCTCCCAACAAAAATATATGCTGTAAAGTTGTAGGTGAGTTTTTAATTTTTTTTTTTTTTGGGAAACAGGAGAAAAGCCACCTCTGAGTGCATTCACCAGTTAAAGGGTGATCATATGAGTATGATACAGCCATGAGAAAAGTGTTAGGGGACATGCAGTTAAAGCTGTTCAATGTCTATAATGCTGCATACAAACCTAGTCACCAGCAGTCAGGAAAGATGAACGGAAGCCAGACCACGCACAAGGAAAGGTGGTTAGACCCTGATTTCTCCCTTTTACATTATCCTCAGAGTGGAAGAGCCTGGTATAGCAAACTACAAAGTTAAATCTGCAAGCTTGCTACTCTCTATTAATATTCCAGCTAAAGGCAAGCAGTGATCCCTTAATTTTACTAAGTCAAGGTGCAGGCAAATTACAAGTAATTTAGTAATTAGGAATTGAGAATGTTATTAATTTTCAAAGTAATATGATCCCTGTAGCAGTATAATGAAAAAAAAAAACCTAATTATTTTAGGCAGAACATTGATCAGCTTTTGAAATGGGTTAGGAGTGTGATTATTTGTGATGGTGGGAGCTGATGAACGTCTCTATCTGGTCTGTGTTTTCCTGTTGGCCCAAGGGGATGTGAGCTGCTGCTGGCTGCAGGAAGGGGTGGCATCTGCCAGAGTGCTTCTCTTGGCTGCAGGTTATGGAGCAGCTGGCTCCATGGAAAGTTGGAGCTGTAACCTGAGTGTCCGTGTGGCAGAGCTGGGAGTGGCTGCCCGAGCATTTTTAGGTGGCCCTTCTCAAGCAGAGTCGTTCTTATGCCAAATCTCAAATTGCTCCTGTTTCTCCTAATTTTCTTAGCAATTACTGGATACAGAAATACTGAGCTATAAAATCAAGGTTATAGACATTGTCATTTATAATACAGAAGATAGTTCCGTGAGATTTAATTTTGTGAGCTGTTTTTTTTGTGTGTCACTTGTTTTGGGCATCTGTCCCACATTTGGTCCTTGGCAGGTGAAAAATGTGCAGATTAGTATTTTGTATTCCTTTAATTAATTTGGTGTGACTCTCTTTTTCCAATTAATTAGGCCAGAAGAATGTTCAAGAGGACTTTGCTTTTGGGCACTGATTTAAAAGAAAAATTAAACATATTTATTTGCATGATATTGGAAAATTCGTGTTCATAAGGCACATTTGTTAAGAGTCTATCATTAGATCATGAAACTCGTGCAGTTAAAATTTTTCAATCCCTCTTGATTAATTCAGTGTTTCAAAGAGGCTTTTCCTGTTTTCTTGTAGAAAACAGTGATTTTTTGTGAGTGGGACATAGTGTGTTGTCATGTTTGTTTATTAGCCTGTATAAAAGAATGAAAAAGGGCATTTTTTTGTTTGTTTTGTTTGTTTTAAATTACTTTTATTTTTGCTTTCTGGGCCTAACACTGCAAATATTCTTCACTGAAACAGCTATTAAGGGAAGTATTCTTGTCAGCTGGTCAGAAGAAAGGGAGAGAAATTCCCAAGATGATGTACAGGTTCTCAGTGTGCTTTCAGGTCCAGTCTTGAAGGAATTTGGAGTATGTGAGTTTAACTGCATGGTTCCTGTGAAGTGATTACTGTTATCTGAGAGCTCTTTGTAAATTCATGAATACTGTGTAATCTAGATTAAAATGTAATCTAGATTAAGACCAAATCAGCATGTATCTAGGGTGTGTACGTTTTTTTCCAGGAGTTGACAGACTGGGAGGAGTGACCATGAAGGGTCAGATGTACCCTCCACAGTTAAGGTTCCTGACTTTCAGGCTACTTTAGTACAACACTTATGCTGAGGAGAAGGTCTTGGAAGTTCTTGAAGTTTGTTGGCAATAACTTCTAGGCACTGGCACTCAGTGAGCCAACCAGGCAAGGTGCCCTCCTAGACTTGTTTGCGGTTAGGAAGGACTTGGGGAATGTGATAGTAGGTGGGATGCCTTGGCCACAGTGATCATGAAACAAGTAGCGATCCAATGTTTTCTTTAGGCCTCCTATGCTGTTAACATACTTGAAAAAGCCCTCCTTGTTATCTGAAGTGATGCCCAAAGTTTGTCAGTGTTTAAGAAGCATTTGGACAATTCCCTTAACAAGATGCTTTAACTTTTGGCCTGCCCTGAATTGATCAGGTAATTGGTCTACATGATTGTTGTAGATCCATTCCAACTGAAATGGTCTGCTCTGTTCTAACATACTGAAAATTTCTGTCATGATTTAGGAGCCTAAAAATTCTGGAAAGCATTTATTGCATTAAGCATGCAAGTAATAAAGCTACACACTAAAACCCCAGAAAGCACACATCTACCCAACTCCCTCAGGATCTTGGCTGATCCCATTTCTTCAGACCACGCTTCTCAACTGATTCCTCTTTCTTTCCTCATCCTCTTTCCTGCTGTTTTCTCTTATTAATGAGCTCTCCCACCTGCCTCGCTCCTCAAAACACTTCAGCACTTGACCATCTGTCACTGCTGCTGTGCATCCATACTGTTATAAAAGAAAGCGCCGACCTTGAGCTGGTGTGCATGATCTGTGATAAATAGCTTACAAACGGGCAAGTGAACCAGCATGGCAAATAAATTGCCTGATACGTTGCACGTGAAACAGCAAGAAATGTGGAGGCTGCTAAATGTCTAAATGCTCAGTGAGTAGGTACAGTTCTAGGAAAAAGATGTGTCCAGTAAATGTGCAGAGGTTTGCAGTGTGACACGTGGATCCGTGCATGCTTGCTGGGCAGTGACGTTCAGACCTTGCCCTAATAATGTATTTGATTCAGGAGCTGACCTCAGTTATTTGCTGCAGCTTAATATGCCGCTTTTGCAGATAACTTTTCCCCCCAAAAATTACAAAATGGCTATGTGAGCATCATGACACTGAATGCATTTTCCGAGAAAGATTATTTTTGGTTTGTTTGAGACTAAGCTTAGTTGAATCAGCAGAAACACTTTTTTTACTTCCTTTCTCTAATTGTAATTGTAAACTGAAATTCTAAATCAGCTGCTTAGTCATTGGTAAATTATGAAAATTATGCTGTTCTTTGGTTGTTACAACAAACATACTTATTTCTTGGGGTGTTTTCCCTGAAGAATGTTTTCCTTGAAACAAAAAGCTGAAGAGTAACTGCAAAAATCCATGGTTTTTTAAATATCTGCCATAGTATAGGCTAGGTAAACAAGACAGGTGTTCAGATTTTTCTGACAAGTTAATTTTATCCAAGTCATTTGCAGTGTTTTATAAAATTCAAACACAAGCTGAATCCAGTCTTAGATCTACAAAGCAAGACTGTAGTTTGCCACAGGAAAGGGTCCCTATGCTCCCAAGTGTAGGTGATCTTTCTGTCAAAACTTGTCCTCTGAGTTCATGCCCTGTAGTGGAAATGATGCACTGAACCAGTAAGTGCTGGTTGCGTAAATTCAGTGGGATGAAGAACAGCAGAAGATAAAGGAGCTCTGCTTTCTTTGTGTTTAAGGAAAATTAGAGAATGGGTGACCACTGATAAGGTCTGTTCTCTATGGAATGAAAGAAGGTGGGTGGTCCTGCCGTGGCAAGTCTTTGTAACCTGGCAAAGCCTGTGATAATTCTGATTTATTAATGATATTTTCTCTTGGGGGTTTATGTTTTAACAGTTTCATTCCTTGGCTCCAATGTACTACCGAGGTTCAGCAGCAGCCGTGATAGTGTATGATATCACCAAACAGGTAAGACCTTTGGGGTGCTTTTTGCCTGTGTTAACTTCTCCATTTGGGCCTGAGCTGGAGTTAAAGCCCACAACTGCAGAATTTAATTTGTATGGGGTGTATACACTTCGGTAGTTTGTGTAGATCTGGGTGGAGGTGTCCAACTGCCTTAAAACATTAAATAAAAAGTCCTGCATCTGTGTTGTTTCAACTTCATGTAGACAAAAGGTTGGACAGTGCATTTTGTTAATGTTTCTTTGGGTTTCTTCTAGCTAAGTAGACAGGATTAACATCCTGCAACACCCCCTACCACCACCACCACCACCTATGTTCTCTGGAGTTGAATTTTTCCTACAAAAAGCAGCTCTCAGCTTTATCAGCTGAGCAGAAATTGTTTGCATATTACTGATTTTAAAACTAATTATTTTTATCTAAGCATATTAACTTCTTGTTTGTATTGCAGGCATCATGTCTTACTTTTGAAACTGGTAATGAAATAATGAGTCTCTGACCTTTTGTCTCAACATTATTCATTTGGAACGAAAATTGTATTTTTAGATCCCTAACTTCTCTGGCTCATTTCTCAGGCAGAGGAGGCTAGGAGATTCCAGCTGAATGCCTCTTTCACTACTTTTGGAAGAAACCCCTGCTGATGTAGCTGAGTTAGAGACAGTGCTAATGGATGAATGGCCAGGACAGTTCCTTAGCATTTTATTCCTTTCTTGCCAATTGCATTATTTACTGCTAAGTTGAGAGGGCTGGTTTGGTTCCCCAGTGCATTAGTGTAATGATCTGTTACTGCTGGTGGTGGTCACTGTTGTGCAGCAGTGCTGTTCTCCACTGCTAATGTGCCAGGAAAAGGTGAGGAGGAGTGAATCGTGCTGGATTGATACTTTTGATTTAAATATCTTACAGCTGATCTTGTAATATATTGTAAGAATGAAATTTTGTTTTGCCAGCCTTTCTCCAAGCTTATATGCAACAGCTCTCAGGATAAAGAGGAGGAAATAGGAGAGGAAGGTCAATGTGCATTTCACTTTCTGATGCTTAATATTCAGTGTTAATCATTAAAGCAGAATGGATTTTTTTTCTCCAAAAAATTCAGCTCTACCTTCTGTGATACTGATGCAGTTATTGCTGATTTAGACACAACTCTCACGTGCATTTCTGAAGGGGAAAAAATTATTTATAATATGTTTGGGAGCTCACTTTGTCAGTAATAATTTCAATTGTGCATTATAATTAGAATCTCCAGAAAGAAGTGTGATCTTAATCCTACTACCTCACTAGTGTAAAGATATAGAAAAATTACTATTAAAAGGTAGGTAGCATCAGAGAGAGTTTGATTTTTGTGCTTGGAGGGGAAGAAAGCCAAGTGAATTGTAACCTCTCTCTTCAGTTTCATAATGAGTAAATTGAGGTTTAACAGATCACAGATTTGGAAATGTAGGGAGGTGGGCATCACTGTGGAAACTCTCCTGGATACTACCAGAAATATGACAGTAGTTGAGATGGTAGGCCACTGCACAGAAGTGAATTAGACAAATGAAGCTCACATTAAAAGTGAAGGAAATTAGCTACTGGATGAGCTGGGGTAGTTTCTTCATCACCGGAAGCTTAATATTTGGTGCTGCTTTGGAGTGGGGAGGAGGGGAAGGGGAAAAGAGAAGAGCATCCAAGTTGAAGAATTAATTTGAAGAAGTCTTATGGCCCAGAGCTTGAAAAGTAAATTGCATAGATAGATAAATGATCTTCCAGTCTTGTGATCTGTATAATTATTTTTGCATTAATACTGTCAAAGCTGTGCTCCTCCACTTTAAAAATAGGCAAATACTTTGGCAGAAAGCATGCTGGTAGCTTACTTTGTTATTTCTCTGATGTAGGATTCATTTCATACCTTGAAAAAATGGGTGAAAGAACTAAAAGAACATGGTCCTGAAAACATTGTAATGGCCATCGCTGGAAACAAATGTGATCTTTCTGATATCAGGTAATACTTGCTGTTGTTGTTTTCATTGCAGTAACTATATTGTTTCTTCACTTCAGGTAACAATTTTGCTTCCTTGTTATAATAGTATATAATTTTGGCCACCTATAATAACATCAGTGATTCTAGCAATGCACAACCTTAACAACAACAGCACAACCTAAATTATGTACTTTTTTTAACCTCCTTTTTACTGCCTTTCCTCTGTATTTGTACAATCTCTACATCCTTTATCTGCTGAGTCGTTGGGAGTGGAAAAGGGTTCTCTTTTCTTTTCCTTACTTCCTTCCATTCAGTTAGAAGATGCAGAATGTACTAAGTGATGAGCAAAACCTGTAGTGTAAAGCTGAGAGGGTGGGCAAGAGGTAAAAATATATTAATCACAGAACTCTGAGAACTTGTGATTTGCAAGAACTGAAACTGTTTCATAATACTGGATGTAGAAAGTGTATCTTGGGGATTTTTTGGAGAGTAACCTCAAGTAAAACTTTTGTCACCCGTGTGAAGCAAAGAACCTCCTAGATAAAAGAGGGGAGGGTTGAATCCACACCCCTGCAGAAGAGCTGAGATAATACTATTTGGAATGAGAGTGATGCTAGAATCACTCTTCTGCTTGTTAGCTCTATTTTGGATTTACATTTATCCTTTCAGGAACTGGAAGCACATTCTGCTGTACAGTAGTGATTCTGTGTGTCAGTCCATGACTATTATTTCTTGCTTCATCTGTGAGTACAATCTGAGTGATCATATCTGATGCTTTCCCCTTATGACCTCATAGGCTCTCATGGTTGTTCAGATACATGCCCATGTGTTTTGTTATCATTACTTTGGTCCAGATTCACCAGGGCTCTGGAGCATGTGTGTAACTTCAAGTAAGTGCTGCAATGCTTTATTGAATCAAGGCCTACACGAGGGTTTGACCTGTGTGGGTTTTGTTTTGTTCTCCCCTCTGCCACTGTCAGACATGAGCCAACACAAAGCTGCAGCCCACTGCTTTCTGTAAGTAGTGAACAAGCTCTGATTCTGGAAAACTTCTGGTTTCTGTTGGGCTAAGAATCAGGGACACAGATGTATTGGCATTTCCTACATGGTTTTGTGATGGAGGATAAAAAGAGGAAAGGATGATTATAAAAATAAAACCAAAAGCCAGTTAGCACAAATCAGGCATTTTGGTTGCCCTGAGAGTCACTTTTAAATGTATTGCTTAAGTGTTCCCAGCAATACAGTTGCCAGATTAACTCAAGGGTAATACCTGTGGAGACAGTGACAAATGGCAACAATTGCAGATGAGTCCTTAACCAGCCCTCTTCCTGCTTTTGGAAGTATTTGCCATACAACAAGCTCTTAAATGCTGTTGCACCAGAGGCAGGTTGAAGACCTAAAAACACCCTGCATCCCAGAAATGTTGTGAAAGTACTGGGGTTCCTCACAGAGCAACTGCGATCTGTGGTCTGCCCACCGTGTTATTATCAACCACTATCTGTAGTTTACTGATTGCTGATCATCCAATTCTTGTTCCTGTTCAGCCAGTGTAGTTCTTTGCACAAATTGTTTTGCTGTGTGAATGGTCCTCATTGTACTCCATGGGCTAATGTCTCTTAATCTTTTTGGTTTTTATGGGACAGGACTTTTTTCTCCCCATAATTACAAATAGTTTTGGTAATATTTTTTTTGTGCAGTTGTTCTTTCTGCATCCCCCCAATCTTTTTTCTTTCTGAACTTATCCAGTGATGTCCAGCTAAAGAGATTTTGGTGGAAAAATAGAGAGTAGACTATCTCATATGTTATGTATTTTCACAATTCTTCCAGAAATCTGATTTATGCAGTGCATGCAGCTGTATGCATTCTCTGTCTGCTTTATGCCTTCAGATTTACTTCAGTAAAAATGGTTTTAGGTGAAACTTGTCACCAATTTATCAGATTGTTTCCAATGAGTAGAAAATACACATGCCTTTAGGCACAGAGAATTTAAAAATAAGATGATGTGAGCACACAAGAGCAAGCTGCTGTTTGTATGAATTTTTGGCATCTCCTCATGGTTTTTTAGAGCTTTTGGCAGATGTTTTGCTGGATATCAGAGAGACAGCTGCTTTTAAGACCAATGTGGATAGATGCAAAACAGGTCAAGCTGACCCAGTTCAAGTTGGTTTGATTCTGCCATCTCTGTTAGTGTAAGAGATAATGTAAGTAGGAATGAATGTATCTCTCATAATTATTGACTGTGTTACCCTCCCTGTTTAGCATCTAGAATTTGATTTTGAGCTGCCAAGATGTATTTGGAACACTTAGGGGTCACACTGCTTTTCCTTGATGTTGTTAAAAGGCTATCAGCAATTCTTGGTGCTCTGTTGAAGTAAATTTCTTCTCCACTTCGAAGGAATTTCTACAGATCCTTGCTTAAGAGTATTCAGGAGAATTTTGTGCTCAGATCTTTATGCACCCATAATATTTCTTTATTCCATGATTTATCTGGACTTCTGTAAATCCTTTGACACAACAACATCCCTACAACACCCTTCTCTCTCAGCTGGAAAGAGATGGATTCAATGGATGGACTGTTTGATGGATAAAGAGTTGGTTACACTGTCACATCCAGAGGGTAGCGGTCAACGGCTCAGAGTCCTGATGGACACCAGGGGTGTCCCTCAGGGATCCATATTGGGACCTGTGTTATTTAATACCTTCAATAATGACACAGACAAAGGGATTGAGTGCACCCTCAGCAGTTTGCTGATGACACCAAGCTGAGTGATGTGCTTGACACTGATACTGAGAGGAAATTGTATAAGAAGTCTCTGGCTTGGTACATTGGAGCTGTGGGGTGAAGTAGTTGGTGCAGATTGTGCTGTTGCTCCAAAATCAGGAATAGAGGTGGTTAAAGATAGCAGCGTACACGGGCAGACCCAGCTTTGCCACGTGGCTCAGGGAGATACAAGGCCAGCACGGGGCTTGCTTGTTTAAAGCAGATGTCTTTTGCATGTTGTAAACTGCATTTGCCAGCTTTTGACATATGAACTATTGGTTGCAAAATGAGGGTGTTCTACTGGTGATTTGAAGATGGTGTCACTTTGGTGAAATGGCACAGAATGGTGTCTTTCCCCAGTGAACTGTCACTCACAGATTGCTGTTGCTGATGTGCTCAAACTCGCTGGCTTTCATATTTATTTCAGAATCTCTCGTTCCCTTGCTGCTTGCAAAGACCAAGACATACGATGCTCTTACCATTTTCATCCACAACAGTTGTACCCTATCTTGCTTGAACATTTGGCACGTAGAGAATGCTTTTCTCATCATAGTCAAATATAAAATATGAACAAATGTGGTTTTCTTTAAATTATCTTCCTTTTCTCAAGGCATGGATTCAACAGCAAATCCCAGAAATCTGCAGATTGATCAATTTTGTTGAAATCTTGGTATATTTGAATAAGATGATCTAGATGCCATATGAAGAAAGATAGTACTGCTTTTACAGAGAAGAAGAGCTTATTAATGTTTTTCTGATCAGGCTGTGTTTGGGGTTGTTAGGTGTTTTTTCCTAATTTTTTTTTTAAATTTGGTTTCTTTTATTTATAAATGTTTTAATTTTTTTCAAGGGAGGTTCCTATGAAGGATGCCAAAGAATATGCAGAATCTATAGGTGCAATTGTTGTTGAAACCAGTGCAAAGAATGCTGTTAACATTGAAGAACTTTTTCAAGGCATAAGTAAGTAAATGTTCCCTTTAATGAATTAATTTTGATTGTTTAGAGGTTTTCTCTAAATAGCTGTCTGTTTCAGGTCTATAAACTACTTCCCTAAGGACATCAATAAATCCCACAAAGCCTGTGGTATGGCTGCTATTTATGCAGATGTAAACTAAGAACAACTTTGAATACACCAGAGCAAAACACAGTAGATAGTAGATACAGGGTAAGCCTGTTCCTTCTAAATCTGTATATAAATCCTGACCTGGGTCACATCTGCTGTTTCAGACCAAGCTTGCTGTAGAGGCAGTACTGTTGATCTTATCATCATGTTGCTAAAAACTTAAATGTTGATAAATGCTCCTGGAGGGCATTGGTAAGTAGAAAGTAGTCATTGCTGTGGAATACATCAAAAAAGCCCTGAACAGATAAATTTCTCTCCAGGCATTCTAAACATGATGAGACTGGCACTTGTCATGAGGAGAAGAAAAACTGTCTTGTTCATTTTTCCTTCCAGGGATTCCAGTGCTGGTCACTGTTTGCAAGTGGGAAGGACCTTGCAGGCTGGAAGGGACCTCACGAGACTTTGAGTCCAACTTTCTGCCCAAGCAGACTTGGTAGTGAATTCAGACCAGATTGCTCAGGCCATTGTCTGGCTGGGCCCCAAAGCAGAGGTTCCACAACCTCCTTGGGCAGTTGTTTAAGTAGTCCTCACAGTGACATCCTCACATCAAGCCAGAACCTATTCTCATTCAATTCGTGCCTTGTCCTGGGTGCACCTCACTAAAGAGCCTGGTTCAGTTTCTCAGCAGCCCTTTTCCATGGGTGCTGACAGGCAGCTTTGTGGCCCACCAAAGCCATTTTGTCTCCAGGCTGAGCTGGCCCTGTTTCCTCAGCCTCTCCTCACAGGGCAGGTGCTCCAGCCCTCCCTGACTTGCAGCCCTCCTCTGAGTTTGTGCCAGCTTGTCAACATTTTTCTTGTATTGCAGGCCCAAAGCAAGTGTGACCTAGCTGGTGTTAGACCACATCTAAAAGGGGGTAACCAGTGTGCCTAAGGTTCTGTCTTGGCTCCTGTGGGTTGCTGCTGGCTCTCTATGCTGCCAGAGTGCGCTGCTGGCTCATGCTCAGATTGCTTCCCTCGGGTCCTTTTTGGGCAGAGCTGCTTCACAGGCAGCCAGTCCCCAGCCTCTCTCATAGCCAGGGGCTCTTCCTTCCTACAAGTTGTGCTTGGCATTTGTCCTTTCTGAAGTATGTAAAGGCTCTAGACTCTAAGATCCCAACTTGGACATACCAGGGTGCTGTAGGGGGAAGTATTTGCCAAAGTCAAGGTAAACAACATCCAGTGCTCTCCCAGTCATGCTGTCATACAGGCCAGCCAGGATGGCTGGACATGGTTAACCCTCCATAAGTCCATGCTGACTGGTCCTTCACCTTCTTGTGCTCAGAAGCAGCTTCTCAGAGGATTTCCTCTGTGGTTTTCCCAGGAAGCAGAGTGAGGCTAACCAGCCTGTAGACCCATGGCTTGTTATTGCCCTGTTTGAAGACAGATAAAACATTCACCTTTTTCCACAACCTTTCAAAAACAACAGGGATGATAAAGAATGGCCTTGCTCCCTGTGCATCCTCAGGCTTGTATGGGTTAAGATTTCTTAAGAGCTTCTGATCTTCTTCCTTGAAAGGTCTGATCTTCTTCCACTACTGGTGTTTCTTCCTCTCCCTGAATCCTGTTTTAGGGTCCTAGGAGGCAGCATGTCCAGACACTCAGCCTTGTTCCCCTGAAGTTATTTTATTTTATTTTGTTCTATTTCACGTATTTGTAATCAGCTGATGTTATCTAGCACACTTTACCTGAGATGGGGCCTGTTCAACTGTTTGTTTTGCTTACATGGGATGTGTTTGAAATAGCTAATGAGAACCAGTATTCCTAGAATACACTACCATTCTTTTGCCTCCTTTAAAAAGGAGGTGTGTGCTACATGGCTGTCTGGAGGAACTGGTTCTTCCCTGTGAGTTTACTTGTTTGTCTGCATCTGATGGTTGTGGATGTTCTTGCAGAGGAACTCGTTCTTGCCACGTAATTAGATAATTAGTTTCCATCTTTGATAGGCATTGCTGCAGCTGGCGGTGTGCACCGTCCCTAATAATGAATATAATAGATGAGGAAAATCAGCTAAATTAAATTTAGTATGAACTAGATACCCAGGCAAGTGCACTTAATTCCACAGGCAATTACTTCTATATATAGAAATATTTGGTCTCAGTGGATCTATGTGTGACCTTATCAAAAACTCAGCAGAGAGAAAGGAGAGAGGTGGTAGAGAATGTTGATAGAAATATAGTGGAAACCAAGTGAAAAATGCTTGATTAGCAGTAGAATTAATTAGTGTGGTTGTGACTGTGCAGAGGGTATGGATAAGTAACTTTCTGATGTTTTACACCGCTTCAGTCTTGCTGCAATTTCCAAAAAAGTCTGTCACTGCCCAAGTTGCATAGCAGCATTTCTGCCTTTTCAGAGTATGAAATCCTCCTGTGGCCACATCTCCTACCCTGTTGATTAATTTTGTTTGTGTGGTGCCCCAAAAGTCACGCTGCAGCTTTAGTTTTGCTTTCATGCTGCCTGAGAGCTCCCTTCTCCCTGTGCTGCTCATGAAGGGCACGGTGCAGCTCCCTGGCCTCTGAACAAGGAAGCAGCAATTTCTTTTTACCTCGGACTTTGCAGGTAGACTGTATGTGTTGTCTGTTTTACAGTCTAGATTTGGAAGGATATTCCAACATGTGTGGAGAATTTCTTTATTAAATCCTCCTTGAAATCGATAGCCCTAGCGGAAAGGGTAGACTTGTAGCAGGCTGGGTTTGTAACCGGGCAGAAACACCAATTTAGTGTAGTGGTTTGGTCCAAAATACTCATTACTGTTTATCTTCTGTGAGATAAGAATTAGGAGAAACGCAAAGCAGGCACCAAACTTGAAAGAATATAAAGAAGTTTATTAACAGACCTAAAAGAGGAAAAAAAAAACCCAAACAAAAAAACACCTTCAGAACTCTCCTCCTCCCCCCACCTTACTCCCTTCTCCCGCTGACAATGTGAAAAGACAACCGTTAAAATGTTCAGTCTGTTTACCACTTCCATAATAACCTTGCTCAGTCCATTTAGAAAGAGAAGTCTCTTCTTGCTCATGCTATGAAAACAGTATCACAACGAGACAGCTGCCCGGGTTGGTTCTCTGCTCTCATGCGAGTCCCTTCCCCCATATTTGCAGCTTTTCCCGCAACTGCTTTCGAGGGTCCACTCTTGAAGTTTTTTGGGGTACAATTTTAAGGTTGAGCCATTCAGAAACAAAAACAGAGGCCCTTCTCCTTCCCTGGGAGCAAAGGGTCTTCCTCATCTTCATCGTTAGGACTATCTCTGGGAGCATCTCTAGGAACTGAGGTTTTCTCCTTTCCCATTTGGAGCAAAAGTTGTCATTTGGTTCATCTCTCCCTGTCCAAACTTCTCATGAAATTACAGCTGCGTCAGCATCTGCCTATCTCAGCGCAGGTGCTTTTGCTTACGAGTTGAACACTCCACCCCCCATATCTTCATGAAATTACAACGGGATACTCTGATATATCATAGCTTCACAACAGAATTTCAGCTTTAAGCATCTCCTCTCTCTCTTCCCTCAGGTTTTCAGCTCTTCACAGCAATAAAAGGGTTAATCTCACCTCGGCCTTGCAGCTGTGTCCCTTATCGCTGTTGGTCACCTGACCTCTGCGGAACATCGGTGCTGAAGTCTTGGCCGCAGTGGAGGGGGGGGTGTGTTCCGAGCCGCTCTGGCTGCCCACAGCCCTGCTGGGGGGGTCATCCTGGAGCTGTGGCCCGGCCCGGCCTGGCCCAAGCAGGGCCTGGCCGGGCCCGCTGGCCCCCACACGGCCCTGCAGCCACCTGTCCCAGCGCCGGAAACGAGAGAGAGCTTGGGGGGGAGTTTGTCTGTTCTTAAGTGTGGATCACAGAGGCGGTCACAACTTTAAGTGGCTTAAAGAATTGTCCATATTCAAACTGGCCAGCTGATAGGTTCTGTCAGGTCATAGAGGAAGCTGTAAGCACCCCTTAGCAAGGACATCCCTTCCGGGACTATGCTTGCTAACCTATGACAACTTCATTTTATTTTAGCTAAAAAATTTACCTTCTTCTTGCCTATGCTTTTCATTTCTCAGGGGCATTTTAACATAAATATTTTTCCTTCCTGAGATGTCTAACAACTGTTTCTTTGCAGGGATAATGTTGTGAATGGAGTGGTATGGTATGATATAAAAAATGTACTCATAATGATAGAAAGAAAGTGTAAAGAATAAAAGGGGAACTGGGATGTTTTGTTGATAGCCAGATAAATCTTGGAAAAGTTACAGAGATTATAGAAAGTTTGCTTCATTTATTTCTATGTGCTGTGTAGAGGGCTGCTTAGAGGGATGTCTTCATAGCATAGTCTCAACACAAATTGTCATCCTTAATTTGTCTCAAGAAAATACAAGATGTGAAAGACTAAAATCAGTAAAAGTTTCTGATTTTTTGAAAATGGGTCAAATTTGGCAGGAGAGGTACTCTGCAGTCGCTGTACTTGGGCAAATAAGGCTGAGGAGGCACTGAGCATGGGAGTCAGCAAAGTCAGTGTTCTCTGCACTGGGGAATTTGCGCTGAGCTGAGTAATGGGCTGCATGCAGCTCCTGGGTTCTGTTGTACCCATGGGATTTCAAATGGTAAGCCACTACACTTAGCCTGGGTTTGTTTAGCAGTGCCTGGCTGAAAGCGTTCTGTGATTGTGAAATATCATGTGACTGATTTATGTCTCTGTAAACATGAAACGAGTATTTTTAATACAGTTGTATATTCCCAATTTGAGCTAGATTTTTCCCAATGTCTTTCTTTAAAGGTTTTTGACATAAAAAGGGCTTAACAGTATAGTGCTTTTTCATTTGTTCTAGTAGTTCTTTCTTAATAGCTGTTTCTATAGGAACAAATGTTACTAACTTTTTATTCTCAGCCTTAAAAGAATCATAGGCACAGTGGCTCCTTGTTGCTGGTTTATACCTTGGCAGCAGCAAAAATGCCAGGAATGTATTATATAATAGCAGTTTAAGAAAGTTGTGCCTGTGCAGGGGGTCATACCAGTTCTGTATTGCCCCTTCTTGTTTGTGGGACTTTAGCCCACTGACCTTTGTTTGTGCCTGGCTGGTTTTCAAAGACTAAACAAGCTGCCCCACGTGTACTATCATTAAGTGGCAATCAAACCCTTGCAATTTTAAGACACCTGTTCATTTACCAGCTCAAATAAGCCTTAGCTACCTTATTCAAATCTGGTACACACCCAGCTGTTTCTCTTCAGCCTGTGTGTGTTGCCTGCTACCTCAGCGTGAAGGTGCCCCAGATATGAAAGAGCAGATTACATAAAAGCCACCCTCAGTGCGCAGCAGAGCCGAGGCTGTGGGTCCCAGGTTTTTACCAGGCTGCATCAGGAGCTCCAGAGGGGGGCAGGCAGTGGGACAAGCAAGCCAGTGAAGAATACCTAGCCAAGTGAAACATGATATAAACTTGTGTTTAAACAAAACAAACAAAAATGTTATGGCCATGTGTTATTTTCTTTAAAGTCTGGCAAATCATAGGACCATAGAATGGTTTGGGTTAAAAGGGACCTTAAAGGTCGTCTAGTTCAACTCCCCTACCACGGGCAAGGATGCCACCCAGTACCTCAGGTTGCTCAAGGCTCCATCCAACAAAAGTGGGAGATTGGTGTGCTACCAAAGTGGGCAAGATTGAAGCATTTCAGCATCTTCTGTTGAGGGTGAGAAGAAAGTGGAGAAGAACATTATCAGAACGACGCTATGGAGACTGTGCAAAGAGTAGTTAGCATGCTTGCTCTTACTGAGGCTTGTACTACGAGAAGGAGAGACAGGCTGATGTTTAAAAATCCAGATAAGAACATTCTTCCTAGATGAGGCTTCCTAATGAGAGCAGAATTTCTGTCTTGGGATTCAGCCTTTCATGTGGTAAATGCTCAGTTATAAATGTATGAAGCTATTGATTTTCTGATGCCTTGCCAGCAGCTCGTATATTGAATATTTAATGTAACCCAAATACTTGTTTCCTAGAAATACTGGGAGATTAAAAGAACCAAATCAAACTCAATCTCTAGAGTTTACAGTTTAACCAGTTGTATACTGGACAAACTAAAGAGGAAAGTATGAAATACCTGTGGAATGGGGAAGGGATCCTTTCCAACAGACATTCATTATTTGCACTGACTCAGATAGATGGGTGAAATTGCAGATTAACAGTCTTCAAGCTTTGTGAGTGATGAGTATGGTGGTTTTCATCCTTTTATCTGCTGATCTGCAGATACCCGTGAAGTACTTTGAAGAGGTCTATGAAAGATATTTTAAGGAAAGAAAGTACATTTAGGTTACAAAGAAATTTCACGTATGTCAATTTTTAAGGTAGTCCAAACTCATAACTGAATTTTTGTAGGGGGTGTGAAAGCATGGAATAACATTGTCCAAACTTACATCTGAGGTTATATTCTTTACAGTTTATGTTCCCTGTGTTCCAGGATTAGTTGTCCTCTTGCTTTCAAACTTTAGTGACTAGAGCAAAACTTAATGACCTTTAGACTATTCCTATAGTTAAACATATGGGGTACTGGATTTCTCTCCAACCAAGGAGAGCTCTTCAACTTAAAACAGTAGTAAATAAACTAACACAGCCCAAAGTTAATTACAGCAGGACCTTGATTCAAGGTTGGATCTCTTAGTAATTAAAGTAATTAGGAATACTGTTGTTTACTTTGATACATGCAAGATTTAAATATTTGTTTGGTTTTTTCCCTGGAGATTTTAATTAAATGAGCAAAATGTTGTATTGCTGCTTCCCCTAAGCAAGAACTTGTGTCAGCAATCTATGCTTTTGCTTTAAATAAAACCAAACCAAACCAAAGGCTTTAATTTCTTGCGTTAGTTAGATGCTGTTAGCTGTGCTATTAGGAGTATTAAAATAATTGCAACTTAACTATGTTTAGTTATGCAATAGATTTTATTGTAGAATTTATTGTGTTCCCATGTATGAAAACTTACAACATGAGTAAATAGTCATCTCTGTCAATTGGGGAAATCTTAATCTTACTGTAAGTATGGGGGGAAGAAAGAACTAGAGGCAGACTAGTGAGCCAAGCTTTATAACCTATGTGGGAAACTTCTAAAATACCACAGAAATGGGTTTCAGAGCATGAAAGAATTTGGGGAGATAGGAAGTGGGACTGTCTTAAGTCCTACAGGTGCAGAAAACTGCCAAAACTGTTGGATCAGATGTGCCTGCTTCACTCTACCTTGTCTTCACAGATGGCTGTTCTTTATTAATGAGGTTTGCAGGGGCTCATCTTGCTGTGGCACAGCTGGCAATTTGAGGAGGAGGTTCTGGCCATTGCATAGCTGTTCTACCACTGCTTGAAGAAGTTAACCTTTTCTCAGGTGAGCCATTAGAAAAGCTCACCTGAGCTCTGACAGCTGTCAGGCTGCTGCTCTGGGGCAGAGTGAAATGGACTTCACCTTCCTTCAGCCCCCTAAAAATTATGTTGTACATGATTTTCAGGAAAATGGAAAGAAAGGCACAGAAATCCATTACATGGCACTGTGATTGCTTCTTATCCTTAGCAGAGTTGTTGTTGTGTTAGATAGCAGGACTCTTGAATGGCCTGAAGTTGTGTCTGGGTTTAGGTTGGGTATTAGGAAAAGGTTCTTAACCCAGAGAGTGGTTGGGCACTGGAACAGGCTCCCCAGAGAAGTGGTCATGGCACCAAGCCTGGCAGAATTCAAGACACAGTTGGACGATGCTCTCAGTCGTATGATGTGACTCTTGGGGTGTCCTGTGTAAGGCCAGGAGTTGGATTTCGTAATTCTTTTGGGTCCCTTCCAACTCAGCATATTCTGTGAGTCTTTGGGACTTGACTTCATCATCTGGTTGTGCCAGCTCAGGTTGATCACAACACGTCTGTTTCCACAGTAAATGAGTTATCTGTTCAATGCACTGTTGTGTTTGTCCCTTTGTCAGCATGGTAACTGTTGCGAGTTTTTTACGCAGCCTTAATGCTCAGTTTGAAGGCTGATCCCAACCTTTCCTTTCATGCTTGTGAATGTCACAGCTTCCAACTGGAGCATCACATTCAAAAAGGAATAAAGAGAGCAGCTTTTATTACTGTGATGATGCATTCTGCTTCTAGCTGCAGCAAAGCAATCCCCGTCTGTATTTCTTCAAGTTCTGCTCAATGAGCTGTTACCCAGTCCCTGTTGTCTCTCTTGCTTCTCTACTCCAGTTTTCATTTTTCTTCATCCCCATTTTGTTTATCTCTTATTCCACCCTCCCATTTCCCAATCTCTTTGCCTCTGGCACTCTTAGAACAGCAACGCCCACAGTGCTGATTAATCTCTCAACAAATCTCAGATTCAGTAGCAGGAGTTGGAACTCTACCAGGCTTTGGAGAAGACTCTGACCTTGATCCTGGGCTGCCTCAGCCCGACTCAAACATGCCAGAAAGGAGGAGATGCAATTGCTTTAGTGCTTTTCATCTGTTAATCTGGATGATTCACTTCAGAACTGTGACATTTTCTGTAACCCTACATTTGAGCAGTCTCTTGTGACACTTTTTATTTTACACACCAGTGTTTACTGGAATGAGAGAATGGAGGACACCAAGACCTCTTTGGGAATGTGCAGAGGTGGATGGTTACAAAACAATTTTGTTGCACAAAATCTGTGAAACATGGTCTGAACCTTAGTGAAATGAAACCAAAATATATAATCATATATTTAATAATAGTGCAAAATCAAATTTTAAATTGCAGTCAGCAACTTAGTCTGTAGGAATATCAGCAATAGGAACCATATGGGACTTTTATACTGTCTCAGTAATATTTTATCCTCGAGTTCCTCGTTTCAACAGTTCAGCTGCAGAATTCTTAGATAAATGTACATGCATTCTTTGTGATTAACTACTTCATCTGGAATCCTAAGACACACTCCTGGAGATCTTAGGCAAGCTGGCGAGTTGTGTCCTGCTCTTCAAAACAGGGCGAAGACTGTTTGTGGTCTAGTTTGTCATCTTAAGTCAAGCAAGAGATGAGAAGAGGTTGTCCTGAGAAGGTGTGAATGCCCCATCCCTGGAAGTGTTCAAGACCAGGTTGAATAACACCCTGAGCACACTGATCTAGTGAGTGACATCCCTGTCCATGGCAGGGGGGTTGGAACTAGATAATCTTTAAGGTCCCTTCCTACCCAAACCATTCTATTATTCTACAAGTTCAATCTCTCATGGTCCTTTTAAGCTGACTCTATCTTTACCAAGCAGTCTTCAGTTTGAAGAGGAATTGCCTTAATGTTTTTATTTCTTCAGCATGAGAATTGCAGGGCTGGATGTCAAAGGACTGCTGCTTCTTTCTGACACAACCTGCATGAAAGAAATATCCTACAGCATTATTAATTTATGGTATTCAATACTGGGGTATTTTTTATTGCTCTGGAACAGAGACTATGGATGCCAGTGAGATACAAATTTTAAATGAGTATATACTTTCCAAAATTAATTCAGTTTGTGACCTCTGTTGATCCTGACTCAGTGCCAGCTATATTTGAGTTGGTGTCAGCAATATTGATGCCATATTTATCAGAAGCTGAATGACAAGATGAGATGATCACAGTGCTTTTAGGTGGCAGTAGTGATTGAGCTAGGTTAGAAGCAGGAAGTGTAGGTGCAAGCTCAGCATTTCACTGCTCATCCTTAGTGTTCTGTTGTTGCTTAGGCCTTCCTCTGTTACACTGCCTACTGTCAAGGAGGCCTAGGGAAAGTCAGTTAGATTTCTGACTGATTTTTTTATTCACTTTCCCTGATGCCTAATGAAAAATCACTGTATCATTTGCTGTAGAGCTGGTTCTCAGTTGTTAGACTGAGTTTTATGCTCCAAGGTAGTTACTCCTGTCATGGTAAAAGCTGCTTGGGTAAACTAAAATGATTCAACTTGATGGTTTAATAATTCTGGTAATAAGAAAATAATAAATGAGAGAAGAATCACCTACTGAAAAAATATTCTCAAACTCGAAAAAGTAAAAGTTTAGACTGTTTAAACATTTGTTTTCTTGCATTGAGTTCAAGGAGGGGGTGGTGATACCAAAACAGCAAAAGACATGGCTAGTTCCTGACAAACAGTGCTTAAGTTCAAAGGCTAGAATAACTAACCAGCAAATAGGTCTAGAGATTTTTTTGTCTTTATTATTTATAGTTGTTATCTGTGTGGGTTTTATTGTTTTGAGAAATTACTTAAATCTGTGTGATTCTTAACAACATATATTGTGTCCTGGTCTGAACTGGACAAACTGCTTGCTGACCTTGAAGCCTGCAAGGTTTTTGCTCCAGAGATAAGTTTGCCTGCTTCTTGGCATACACATCAGGAGTACTGTAGAAAAGACTTGAAACTCATAAGAAATATGAAAAGCTGCATGAAAAACAGATAGAGTTAATGTCTTTGTTTAATGCAGAGTTCTAAAATGAAAGGCTAGTTTGCACATTAAAGCTCTCCTCTTCCAAAGTTACTGTTAGAAGAATCAAATGTTTAGAGGGTATTTGCTTAATGGGAGATTATGGAAACATGTAGATTCCAGGGTTTTTAGCTACACTGTGCTCTGTCTGGGTCAGATCAACAGGATTTTATTACCCTGGGAGTGAGTTGAAAGCACTTTGGAAGTGTTAGGTACCTAATGCAGAAGTTCCCTGCAGGTCTCTATGACAACAGCATTGCCTTCTTGGAAAGCCTCTCACAGATACCATGTTCTTCAGATTCTCTAGAGTTTTAAGAATTAGTGGATTCTCTTTGTCTCCAAACGAAGCCAACGGAACTAATGCATGTAACAGCTGGGTCTATAACCACCTATTCTGCTTTTTATTTTACTTTACAAACATGAAGTCCGAACGGAATTTTAAGCAGGATGTGAAGTTGATATTTTAGTGACCTGAACAGAGTTCAGAATTGTAATGTCAGTGCTTATACATGCTTCGGCCCTCAAGATACACATTTTTCACTCTGTTGGATGAAATACAGTATCTTTACCTTAGTAACATGAGGATTTTTCCCTTTCTCATTCAGTTATACAAACACACAAGATTATCTGCTTTAAAAGTCACACTTTATAGCATACCTGTGCAGAACTGAGTAAGAGAAAATTTGAATCTTGGCCAAAGGTAATTTAAGGACAAGTTTTACAGATCAAATTTTTCTGTCTGATTTCATTGGGATTGGATTTTACCTGAATGCTTTTAACTCACCCACCCACAACCACTCCCCCAAATAATTTGTAGGACTCAGGCTTCAACATAGGTACATAATTCACAGAACATTTGGTAAGAGAGAGCTGTGAATAACTGAAGCAAAGGATGGGGAAATCTAAACTGTAAAATCCACCTGGATTATGATGAGCTGTTCATAAGAACTCTGTGTTCTCTGAAAGTGGTATATAAGAGACAAGTTTTAAATATTTTAACTCATGTTATTTAGCATGGGTAATGGTAAACCCAGGAATAATGCATAAAAAATGGAGTCAGCTTCAGAAAAAAAACTTCAGGAAATCCACAAAATGATGAGAAAGTGCATTACCACGACTGTAAGATCTCAAGGTACTGATGGAGAGCTCGCACAAGGGTTTAATGCAAAAGCCAGGTGCACACCAGAGAGAGACACAGGATGGATTGGACCTGGGAGAATCTTTTTTTTCCATTTATAATTCTTCTTATTAAGCACATTGTATGTTGTCCACTAATAGGAAGCCAGTTAGACAAAAGATGCAGCAGTACTAAAAGGGCATACAGGGGAGGGAGTTGGAGCAGTGCCCTTCTGCCCCAGGAGGGATCTCTAGCTCTCCTGTAATGGCTGAAATTCTTTCAAACACTTTAAATATTACTCCATAAGATGATTAAAAAATCAGGAGAGTTTGTGGGGGAGGGGGTGGTGGCAATGTTAAGTAATTGAAGCTGTCAGCTGGAAAGACGTGGGTACCCCTAAAAAGGAGGAAGGGATTCAATGGAAAGAACAGATCTATTTTTCTTTGTCAAGTAAAGGCACCATGTGTTTAGTTACTGTGCTGTGTAAAACTCCAGTGTGCAAGGACTAAATGTCATGCAGATTTGGGACAGGCACAATGCCATTAAACTTGCACCATTCACATTTAAGTGGAATTAGGAGAAGGATGAGAGTTTTCTCTTTCTAAGTTGTAAGGAGCTCAGTAAGATAACTATTTTTTAAAAATACATGGATAATATAATTTCAGTGTACTTCATGCCTCCTCAATAGCCTTATTTAATATGTATTTTTTAATGTGAAAGTCTTTTTTCATAAGCAGGATACAAGGAAAAATATTCAAGGTATGGTTGTTTGTTACTTTTCTTGTAAAGTTTCACTTATGCATTTTAGAATCTGTAAGTCATTCTTATGCAACCTAAATCCTTCTAACTGTTACCTGCACGGGGTGTTGTTCTTTTATCAGGAAAATTGAATTCATGTCTCCTCATGTGTTTCAGGTCGGCAAATCCCACCCTTAGATCCTCATGAAAACAGTAACAATGGAGCAATCAAACTTGGAAGGCAGACTTCACAGACGGGTAGGCGGTGCTGCTGACCCAACTTGATCTTTTTAGGTTTACTTGAAAAACAGCACCATTTGCTTTTTTTTTCACTGAGAAAGGACTTTGTGGTCTCAGTGACGTGGCTCCTTATCTTGAAAGCAGTAATTTCAACACTTCCCATGAGCAATAACGCAAGGACCAGAAGCAGAAGGCTTTACTTCAAAGGGATTTTGCAAAACCCAGTTGGAAAATCCTCTCTAATATCCTGTCAAAATTACAGTGTCAAAGTACTCCGATTCTCTGTTTGAACCAGTGACTGTTGGTTTTGGTGTTTTTTTTAATAAAAAGATCGGTTTATATATAAAATTCAGGTTTGCTGCAAAAACTTACCTTCTTACAATTGCAAAGGGGACTTGACATGTTTTTAGAGTATTCTCTGTAATAATAGGGTGAAAAAAACCCCAAAAAACCTGAATTTTGGCTTATGGTTTCTCTGCCATCTTTTTAGCTGGACTCTGCTTCACTATTTTTTCTAAATCTTCAGCTTCATCTCCTACTTTCAGTAAACATCAGCAAGAAATGGACTGAATTTGCTAACTAGAGAAAAAAAAGCATCCAAAGGATGAGCGAATGCAGTTTTTATGGACTGGAAGTCAAAATCTGTGTGAGGAAGTGCTGAGTATGTGGAAGATGGAGTTGTCATGAAGGAAACTGCTGGACCCCGTACAGTTCCAGTGTGCTTCAGAAAGAAGTGAAAATCCAGCCACTGTGCTGACTGGAATCACTCCCTGTGCAGGGTGTGGGCTTCAATAATTACTGAAAATGTAAAAAGAGCATCAATACAGGCTTAATCTCCACTATTTACCGGGGTTCCTCCAAATCTGTGCCCCAGACCAAATTTGTCTCTGTTCAAAGTTGCCTATTCCTTGGTTTCTAAAAGAGGGTGCCACAGTGCCCCACTCCTCATGGTCTCACTGCTGTGCTCCGAGAGGTCTTTGATTTGAAATAATGATATTTCTGTACAAAACGTGCATAAGAGAGCACAATATAATTTGGGGTTAGAGTCTGGAGTCTAATAAAACAAACCTGAGTGTTTGCTTACAAATATAATTCCCTGAATTTGTGGAGTAGTCTCCTCAATTGTGTGGGGTTGTGGTGTGGAAGACCCACTGTGTGATATCTTTGAAGCGTGATGCACTTGGAAATGCAGTATTGGAAAAAATTCCTACAGAGGGTTATGAACTAGGAATAATGTAAAACTGTATGTGTTTTCCACTAACTTCCATCTGTTATGAATGTGTGTGACTGAGATGATAAAATCCAAATTTATCTTCTTCATCAATTTCATTGGAAATGGGAATTAGAGTAAGAAATGCTGGATTCAAAACCAGAGGCCAGCCTGCATTCCACAACATTAATTTGTTCTCTTATGAGGAAAATTATGGTCACTGCACATTTTCAGGAGGGCTTATGAAAAGCAAACAAAATGGAAAAATAACTTTCCACAATAAATCATGAGTAGGCAGCCTAGAGCATGGTTTCCGTGTTGATACATAAGAAACCAGACCTTATTGGCTGGTTGTGAGATTGCTTAGATAAAATGTCACTAATTGTTAGGGCTTGAAACAGAGCCAGATAAAATCAACAGGAACGTTTTGTCTCCAGATTGCTTAAAGTAGTATAGGTGGGAAATATCCCTCTGGATTTTATCTAAGAATCTACGCTGCATTGTTTTTTCACATATGATCAATTTCTCATATACTTTGGCCTCCTTTGGAAACACTCACACTAGAAAATATGCCCTTGGATATTTTGGGTAAACTTCCAGTTTTCAGCTGTGCTGCTATATGATCCATGTCTCTGACTCATTGCAGCAACTACTTTACTGATAGTCCAGGGTTATTTAAGTGAAAATTCAGTAATCATCATTGTTGATAGCTGGGAAGGGAGACAGGCTCCTTTAGGGAACATTTAATTCCATCCCAGTACAAGCAAGTCTGCCAGGGATGCCTGGCTCTTTCACTTGGCTGGGGAGGGAGAAGCTTAACCTGGCCTTCAGTGCTAAAGAAGTACCAAACTTACCAACATCACAGGTTCATACATTTTATGGGGTCTATGATGAAATGCTGGAAGAGATCTGATTCCTCCTGAGTAAAACACAGAGGCTAGACCAGTTACCCAGAAAACAATGTGAGACTGAACCCATGTTTTCAGAGGTGTCATAAACTTTAGTTCAACATATAGCAGATATCCATAATTGATTTTTAAGCTTTTGTAAATCATTGTCACATATTCATATTTTTTTTAACATGGCATCTCAAAACTTACTAAATCCTAACTGAGATGTCTGAAAGCTTTGTAAGACAATTTTGTGAGTACCTTCTATACTCTAATTTATGTTAGAACTGGCAATTGATGCTGATCTTTATGAGACACTGTCCTGAACAACCAGATCTCACAGCTGGCTTTGAGCAGTATGTGAATAAGAACAGGTTTATGAGTTAAATGGTAAAATAGTTTTAAATTGAAAGTTTTTACAGTGGATCTCTGACAGATTTTAAAAATTGAATGGTGACTAAATAGGTTTTGCTTTCGGTGGGGCAAATCTAAATCACTTTATTCTGCTTTTAGACAAGAAAAATATTTAAATTAATAAGAATTCTGATTGTATAAGTTCTTGAGATTTGGGTTACTGGGAGCTTCAGTGGGGAAGTCTGAAGCCAGAAGAAAAATAACAGGCCAATGTGCTGTGCAGAGCATCTTGCATTTTCTCTGAACACAGGGCTCACCTTGGACAGTGTTGTTGCCTCTCTGCTGTTTGTCAAAGCTAAGGTGCAGCTTTAACATGTCTCTTCAAATGAGGCAATGGCTTGTTATAAAAATAGTGATTTTAAAATATAAAATTCATTATTTCTGCTTCCATTGGTCGCCTGTGTTGTTTGGAAACATAAACAGCCAGAAAAATGACAGAAAAAACCCCAATCTCAGAGTTGAAAGTTTCAGCAGCAACTGGAATTCCTCTTAGTAGTTAATGGCTGGTGAAAAGCTAAATTACTGTACTGGAGCACCTGACTGTGTAACTGATCTTCTCTAATAATAATAATAATATCAATGCTGCAGTTCTTGGTCAGCCAGCTGGTGCTGGATTTCTCCAAGACTGATTTTCTCAAGAGAGCTGGCAGCAGGACTGAGGCGCAGGCTATAGTGCCAAGGATATTTGGTGGAGCTTGTTTGCACCATGACTCAAGACTGTGACTGTCCAGTTGTGGGTGACTTGCTTTTCTGGCTTGTTGTGAACTAGTTTAAAAAACAAAATAATGAAGGAACTAGTTTCCGTGTATGCTCTGCATGTATGTGTGTATATAAGTACACTTTTGTATTGTTCTGCTGACATGTAGTGTTTTTTCACTATGTCTGGTTCTCATATACTACATATTGTATTCTGTAAGTACATTTTTTTATTAATGATCATTTCACCTTTATGAACTTAAAGTTGTGGATCAAAGGTAGCAAAAGATAGAGATACACATAGGTACAATTGTTGACTTGCCATTCTTGTGCATGAAAATGGCATATTCTAGAAAATGTTTGTCCTGCAGACTGAGAAATCTAAAAAAGGTCGTTATTATTCAGGAATTGGGACTCAAAAGTAATAAAGTGACACTCAAAAGAAAAAACTTACTGTTTTTGCTCACAGTACAGCATGTCTATCTAAGGTGCTTAAATGTAACATGAGTCTGTATCAATACCTAAAAAACTTATCTGTCATCCCATGTTTCCACTAATCCTTCATGGCACATTGGGAACAAGTGTGGCTAGATAGGTTACATATGTAAACATTCTGTCATCAGACTGTTTCAGTACAGTGATATATTTTACTAACCTACCCTTAATTATTTAAACCAGAGTCAGTGATAAATTGCCAGTTTAAAATTACCTGCTAGGTACTCTTCTGTTTTGTTTAAATAAGAGCTTTGATTGGGCTGGACCCACTTGCTTCATGTATGGGATGCTGCAATCTGTTAATACTTTACCTTCTGTTTTACATATTAACTGTATCATACCTAATAATATTTTTTTTCCCTAAAATGTAGTTTTTGTGTTTTATTTAACCTACAATGATTAATGCTAATAAATGTTTTAAATGCCTCTGATTTGGGGATATCTCTGGTTTCGGTAAAGCAGAACAAAATAGCTCCCATTTTGCACATAATTTGCTCTTGAAAAAGGGCTGTCTGCAGTCTCTGGATTACTTGCCTGGGATTTAAATGCTGCTTGAAACGTGTGGCTGGCCTTTTAGCAGAAAGTGAATGCATTCCTGGGGGATCCTGCAGTCCAGGTGAACTCCCAAAAACCAGAAAAAGAGGGTCTGAAAATCCTTTTGCTAAGTTACTTGATTTATCCATTAGAAGAGAGTGATCTGAGTGGCTAGTATCTGCTTAGAAATTAAGAATAGTAGCTCTCAGTAGAAAGTGAGCTTCCAGTTACCACTTGCTTTGTATAGCAGCAATAACTAGTATGGCTCATAAGATACTTCCTCTTTTGTTTGTTTTTATTTTGGTGTACATTTATTTTTTCACCCTGCTTTGTGTCCCTCCCTCAGACTCGTGTCTAGGAGTTAAGAATTAACACTCATTTAAGAAGTATGCAGTATTGCATTCCCCTTAGTGTTATCATTTCAAGAGGTGTTTAACCACACCAACAGTTTGTTGCACTGTTTGGCTCATATTTTCAAACTTTTTACCACATCTGTGAAGACTATGAATGAAGAGCTGGGTTTTTTAAGGAAAAACAGGGGCTTTGGACTAAGACTTTTCTGATTACCATGACAAATTCAACACACAGCAGTACACAAGAAATACTGTAACTCAAATAACAGTACAGAACACCACTTTTCTGTGCAATGAGAAACCAGTATTTCAAAGAGGTTTCATATGTTAGGAGTTTGGTTCCTGGTAGAAGATACCCAGGAGGATCTGTTCCCTGCTTCAAAGCAATTACAATGATCTTGAAAAAATTACTTAGCTCCAGCTGTGCATAAACAAGAAGGAACCCAGGTACATAACTGTGAACTAAAAGGTGATGTACTTAATGGAAAACCTAAGTAAGCCCCTTAACTATTATCAGTGTGTTGGAAAATCTGAAGTGAATGCTGTTCTGCCCTTAGGTGCTTAAAGAGAATTTTGCCCCTGAATGAATCAGTCCTAGTGTTGTCAATGGGATGTTTTACATGGCTTGGAAGCATGTGCCTGTGGTGCTTTAGGTCAGCTTGGAGTTGAATTTAGTGATGAGAGGGGAGCTGTACAATTGGCTGGAAAATAAATCTCTGCTGCTTTCCTTTTGAAGATTGAAGGTTGTGTCTCGAGGTACTTAAGGAAAAGTATTTGACATTTTGGCCTTCAAAATCTTCATCACTGCAGCTTCAGTCCCTGCAAAGAGCATCACAGGACACCCTGCTGTGATCTCCTGAGCACTGCACTGAAATCAGGACAGCAAGGCTGATGAAATAGTCTGTGTAGCTACTTCATACCTCCACCCCCTCACCTAATCTGCAAAACTGTTCAGGCCACTACCAGGTTTTGCCTTCCTTCCCTGAAAGGAAAAGAGTAAGCTGCAGGATTACTATTTTTTTATCCCCCCTCGGTGTTGTTTTATACAAGGCTACAGAATAATTTTCTTTAAAAGCATTAAAACACTCATGGGAGGATAGATTACCTGAAGGTGTTGTACAAATACCTTTGTTAATTGGTGCTGGTTACTCCCTAAGGACTTGACATCAATGATAGGATGGATGTCTTCATTGTGTAATGCAGTTCTTGGCCATCAATAAGGTCCTCTTTTGATCTACTATTTTTTGCCAGCTGGACCAGGGATAAAATGATTGCTTGATATAAATGCTCCCTCACTGTCCAAAAGTAAGACTTTTCACTAAAAACTATGAAATCAATAGTTAACCACATTTAGCAGGTTAAAGATCAGAAGGAATAAGTAATAGCATAATGTGGCATAATATAGCTTTTTTCATATTTATTTCGAATGGATTTCCTCTGTTTCAATTAAGAAGAGTCCTTATTGCAAAGTCCTTATTGCCTATATTTCTGATACTACCAGATGGTCTTGATGCAGATTAGTTTGCATTATCACTTACCACTGCTATGTATTTTGTACAAATAGGAAGACAGGCTCCTGATACTCAATCATTGTGTTTTCAAGACATAGGTGTAGAAGTGTTACTGGAATTGTTTTGTAACACAGATGTTGTGAAAACTTGAAGATAGTACACTGACAGAACTTGAAGTGTAAGAGACCTGTACAAACTTGCATTTAGTGTCACAGCAATTAACAAGTTTTTAATAAGATATCATTATTTAGTGTGGCAAAGAGAATTTTGAGGCTCCTGGTTAGGTATTAAACATTTAGCAGCTTGGGAAAGATTTCTTTTTTCTGGCTGTTAGATTACTCATTTTTTATCCCTGAGACTGCCTGAAAGACTTAAAAAAAAAAAGTTTTCTGTGAAAAGTACTGACCTTCTTTTCTCAAAACCTCCCTGAGAACCTGAGCTTTCTCTCTCCCATTATCTGTGAAAAGTTATTTGAGACACACTTTGTTTATGATGAAACACTCAACCTTTCTCTTTGCTACATTGGGAATTTTAGAAAACAAAAACGCCTTTCCCCTAAACTCCATTTAATTCACATTTATTTCACTTAGTCAGTGCCACTCCTGCTCCCTCCACATCAGTAAAATACATGTTTAAAGAAGAAGATAAATACCTAACAACTAAATCCCTATTCCCCTACATCAAGTAGAGTACCCTGGGGAAATGATCTGTTACAGACTAAAACAGAAATTATCCCTACGCTTCCAATTACATATTGACAAGAACCAATCAATAAGGAAGTCAGCTTCCATGTCTGAGAGATGCCCTTGAGGAAAATGAACATCACATTCCTTCCTCTTGGTCAATATAACATGACTTGGGGAGCAAGTGATAGCATTGTTGTTACAGACTAAAAATAAATAAAAAAATTATTAGGAGGATAGTAACAGTTTCTCTTGACTTGTTTAATAGGGTTGAAATATAGGTTAATCACCTTATAAAAGAAACCCCTTTTTCCTGTCATGTTCAAAGACACTGGCAGCTTTGCTGACAAATATATGTTGGGAATTCTCACAGGGGTTTAGCAAGAAAGAGCAATGGATGCAGCCTGGATGACACAGTGCATTTCTATATTCTAGCTCTGCAAAAAACCAAGTTGTCACCAAACCTATAGAATCTCTACCAAATACCCAAGTTCTTGTGTGTGTTCATCACTCATAACGTGGGACAATTTTGCACCATAGATATTTACCAAAAAAAGCATAAAATGTGTAGAAGGAATCTAAGTAAGAGACCTCAGAAAGAAGGACATTCCAAATAAAAATGTAACTTTGATGTGCTATTTCTTGAGACAGAAACTCAAATGTGAATTAAATAGCTTTCCTGACAGCATTCCCTTTAGAGATACTGTTTGTCCTATGAGTTTTGCCACATTCTCTAAGTCATTCCTGATTCTCAAGGAAAATTTGCTTTCAAGGTGGCAACCTGAACTGCCTGCTGGCACCCAACCAGCTCCCCTCCTACACCACAACCTTTGACACCAGAATGGTTCTCCCCATAATCTCAGTAAGAAGGAACAGAAGTCTTGAGATATGCTGGAAATATGAACTCATATTGATGTAGGAAAAGGTTTCAACAGATTAACTTGTTTTCTTGTGACAAAGATACTAGAAAAGGAAACATTTATATATATTCCTCCCCGCCCCCCGGTATTTTTTTTCAATGTTTTAGGTGGTGGAATTTCTGAAGGAGAAATAAGGAGAAATCTTGGAATAAGGATGAAGCCAGAATGTCTTGTCGATTATAAAATTCTAAAGAGGGAAAAGAATGTTTAGAACTGAAAAGAAGGGACAAAAACATGAAGATGTCCTACCCCAAGTGATACTCTTCATAGTGGGTTATAACCCCACTGAGGTGATAAGAAACAAAAGCCATGTCTGAAATACAAATTCTGGATTTGGAGTAAAAAGGATATCATGTTCTAAGTGGTCAGAGTGCATATACACTCATTTCATGGCACAGCCACACCACCTTAACACTTCTGTTACTTGAGAACCCTAGCTAATAAACGAGCATAAACAAACACAAGATTAGAGTACATCAGGTGCCTATGCTCCACCTATAAAAAAATGATACCATATCTTTACCTGTGGGTATGCCTGAATTTACCAAGTGCAAAGTCCACGGAGTAAAAGATGATACCCATTCATGCGTAGTATGCATGACACACCGGTTACCGAGTTGGAACTCTGGACAAAGGGCTTTGGCTAATACATTCCAGTACGTTTATGTAGCCACCTTGCCTGCATGGTTTAGCTCTTCATGAAGGTTGATGTTGTCTGAATGATGTCTTGGAATGATGGGTGGTTTTGCACACATTGTTCCAGAGAAGAATAAAGAAGAAAGGATGAGGTGGTGATAAATGTATCCAAGTAGATTTACATTGACTGATTTAACCACAGCATGTAGTATGTAGTTAAGTAGTCGCTGCTGGCAGTATAAAGGGTTTACAATAACACAGCATCCATCACTGAAGTGTAAAATGGAGGGATTTTTATTTTAATTCTCCCAGGAGGAAATCGATGCCTTAGAAAATCCACAAGGCTTGAGTCATCAAGTCATCACTATCAGCGGGCATGTCTTTCAGACACTTCACCTTATCTCACTGTGACTCACACACCAGGGAAAGATGCACACCACAGCAAAAAATTGCACCCTCCCCTATGTGATAGGCACAGCTGAAAAAATTACAGGGCCTGAAGCAACTAATAGATTAGAAGGAGAGCTGCCATCTGAGTAGCCTGTTTCTCATCACATCTGTGACAGCAAGGTAAGGATGTCTGGGAGCCACAGGTTTCAAAGCTCTAAGAAAGTGGTTACTTAGCTCTTTGGCAAAATGGCTCAGCCCATGTCTCTGGTAGTGCAGGAGAGCCTGTAGTTATTGAGGCTGCTTTCTGACAGGTCTGCTTTCGAAGGCAGCTAGTGTTCCTGGTGAAATGGTGCCAGGCTTCCCATGGGAAGTCCTAATTTCCCAAGAAGTTCAAGGAAAGACATGATCCCCACCATTTTCAACCAGCTTTGCAAATTTTCCTTCCATTTAGTGGGAGCTCCAAGGCATAACAAAATCCTGGATGTTAGATAATTCCAATGTATATTTCAAGCCAGGCAGCCACAGGCAGGAAATCAGACTTCAGGAACTTGTGATTTTCTACTGGTGTCTTCAGATCATTCTGGAAATGTAAGGAGGCTGTGTTTCAAGCTAGGCCATCTGATTTTATACACAACCATGTCATAGAAAGAGTGTGATGAGGTGATGGAAAAGTTCTATCCAATTTTGTAATTGTCACCATTTTAAACATAACCATTGCTCTAATGTCACAGTTATTATTTGCTTGCATCTTTTATACTCAGAGCTGGTCTGTGGAGACTGCATCAGTAACAAAACATTTAACCAACTTAAAATATTGGATGTTCAGTCTTAGGGGTGTCTAAGCCAGTAAGATTACTTGTTAGGCCATTTTCACATTCTGAGTTGGGTTTCCAAGCCTGGAATGCAATCTTCAGCAAATCTTAGGAGGATTGATCTCGATAGCTTTGATGGGCAGCAAAGCAAGGAGCTCTATCATTACATTTTTATAAGTCACACTTTAAATCTGAGACTCTTCTTTAAAAACTGTCATGTATTTGGGAAAGCTAATATATTCTACTGACATCACGTGTGATATTTCTTCACCATTTTTTCCCTTTATATTTACTGAAAAGTGAAATTAGGTTTTCAATCTTACATTGGTCTCTTAGGGAACTGGGTAGAATGTGAAAATGGCCTAACGAGTAATCTTATTAGGGCTTAGCCACCCCTAAGACTGAACATCCAATATTTTAACTTTGTTAAAAATTTTGTTACTGATGCCTAGTCTAAAATCCAGCTCCTTCTGTCACAATTGTATACTCTCTGAATCGCCAACAAGACCAAATGCAATGATTTCTTTTTTGCCTTTGATATGAATTCATGTATGGAGTAGTTTCTGGATAATAAAGCACCGTTTTTACTAAGCTACTTTGAAAAGTTGTATTTTTTTCTGTTATCATAAATGAAGTGATATTTTTGTTTTTCCCCTCTCACTATAGGTATGAGAGAATGTTCATCAGTGAAAACAAAACACATATAAATCTTCAGGATTCAATGCTCCCAAAGAGTATGACAAAAAAATAGTGGAAATACTGTTGGAGCCATTCGTCTTCAGTCTGAAATAATATTCCTGGTGCACAAGGGAGATTTCAGATGACTGGAAAAAAGTGAATGTGGCACACTGTAAAGAAAAAATGCAAGGGGTTTGGATAATTATAAGCATTATATAAACCCTGGGCAAAATACTAATGAAAACAGATTATAAAGACAGAAATAAATAGAAATGAATTCATAGGTAGTATCTTATGTAATGTTAATAAATATCTTTTTTGTGTGAAAATAGATGCAGTCAAGAAACAAGATGAGACTAAAATGCAGCTGCTTAAGATAGATGTATTGACTTAATACACATGGATTACTTTAAGTCATTTGATGTAGCCCTGCATGACAATCCGGTAAAAAAATGCAGTACTATACAAAATCAATTTACCTATATCAAGTGCTCTGGGAACCAATTAGCAGCTACATCAGCATGTTTCTACTCTCTTCTAATGGGTTATTTAACAGCTTCAAAGGAGCTAATACAGCTCAATATCTTTATCAGTGATCTGGAAGAAAACATAAACTCTGCTGAGAACTTTGCAAATTACACCAGAACTGCTGGAGAGGAAAGAATGAAGAGAACAAAATGACATAAAGGTATTGAAGAAGGTGCTTTGGATCTTAAGCATTAAGCCACTATTTAAACATAGGATGAATCTCAATGTGGAAGATACACTAGCTGCTGTCTGCAAATGTGGGATCCCCTGAAGCTTTTGGTGCTGGCCCAGAGAGGGAGGGTGGTTAATGAATAGAGACTAGTCTCTGATCCACTGTAGGTTCCCATTTTCCTCATTTGTGTTATTTGTCTTACTCATGGAAGGAAAAAATGCAAGGAATGGCCTGGTACAGGAAAAAATCACATTCCAGATTTGCAGTGGCTAACTCTGTTTTTCTATTAGATTGCTAATAATTTCTATTAAATTTCTTTTTCTCATACTAAGGAAAAAGGAGGGGAAAACCCACTGGCCTCCTTTGAAGAGGAAAGCAGGGGAAGATTGCTGGCCTGGCTGCTAGCTAGTGGGAACACAGAGACAGGAACAATGTGAATTAGGAGAGAGGGAAAGGGAAAAAAAACAGGCAAAAGAGGACAGAATTAGTTTCAGGGTGATGGACTGGGAGCAGAAGAGTCTCTCTCCCACTGAATGTGTTTCCCTCTGAAGAGCAGAATTGAAGCCAGGAATCTGTGGCATTAAAATAGAGACTGCACAGTTAAAGTCTGTATTAAAGGCATGCTCACAAAATATTTACAAGCATTTAACTTTATGAATTTAACAGTGAAACGTCTATTTATGTTTTTGTCTGCGACAGGTATGTAGGCACAGGGCCAAACTAGCAGGTGAGTGGGTACTGTCTCCTAACCTTCCCTGTTAGTTCTTGGTGTTGGAGGAGGAAAATGGTAGATATTCACAGTTGTAGGTGGAAAGCCCTGCACATGGTTGCAGTGTCCACGGCATAGGTAGGACTCTGCTGAAGGACAGAAGGGACTGCGTTTCCCACAGGGAAGAGGAGCATCAGAAAAACATGACAGATCTCTGGGTGGTGAGTGCACATGGGTGGGGAGTGGAAAGGTCCCACATGGGCTCATCCAGGTCAGAGCATCTTTTGATACATGGGGCTTTCTGCAGCTTCAAAAATGCTATCGGGTATTCCTGCTTTGCCTCTGCAAAGTGTTTGTACCTCTTTTAATGTGACCCACCAAAGCACCAGAACAAAGTCTGAAAGACACAGCCCTGTTTTTGTGCAGTATACCAACTGCATACTGAAATCCAACAGGTCCTCATGGCTATCATTTGTACAATTAAGCAATAAATAATTCAGTATTTGGCAGTCAAAGACTCTATCCATAATAATATGGAGATTTTTTTTCTTTTTTTTCTTCCCAGAATGCAAAGTAAATATTTCATAAATGATCTCTCAGGTAGAGTGTTCAAGCTTCTGTGCAGACACAGAACACATCTTGCAACAAACAAACCAGAGTGGGGAGATGATTCTAGAAACTTTGTGTTTTTACTCCTAGACATAATAAATTAGTCAAAAGCAAAGAGTTTTGATGTGTGTATTAGCCCCACAATAGTAAGGGCTTCCTGTACCAGCTAAAGATGCATTAGGAGCACTTGCCTGTTTCCTGCCACAAGACAAGGGTAACACTGAAAGAATTTCCAGGAGAGGCCCACAGTCCACAAAAGCAGAGTGGCTGTGGATGCCCGCAGCAGCTGTGATCTTGCAAATATGCAAGCTCTTAACTTTATGTAGAACTTCATGTATCCAGTATTCCTCACAATTGCATAAAAGTGCAATTGCAGAGGCAGACCTTTAGCTGGCATAAGTGCTTGTGATTTAATTGATCATTCAGAGTGGAGAAAAATCCTTATGTTATTTGGTAGGAGACTATGGGAAAATGGATATTTCCTCATCAGTCACGACACAAATGATTGAATCCACTGACAGTTTTAATGTCTCCCCTTCTTTTGCTCTGCTCATTTTCAGGCTCTAATTTGATCTTTTGGCAGAGACAAAGATTTCATTCTCATGTTCATTATACCTATTTATTTTTAAAGTGTTGTTAACATTGTTTCAGCTGTCTCCTTCTGTCTGGCCCTGCCTAATTGATGTAAAAAATAGCTGTCTAAAATGTTCTTCCTTGAGAAAAGTTGCTAATTTCCCTGCGGAGATCTCCTTGTGTCTGCCTTCAGTCAATTCCACTCAATTTTGTAAGAAAAATCTAGCACTGCACCTTCAGAATGTGTTTACTTTCTCTTGTAAAACCATTGCAAACTAATGTGCCCTGGGAAAAGGAGTTGGATTCTTCCCATTTGCAAATACCATTAACAAAATTGTGGACCAAATTCCACATGCAGCTCCAAATTACACACTCAATTAGGGACTGATCCAATGCTTATTAAAGTCATTGGAAAAATTCCCCCTGATTTTAATGGGCTGTAGCCCAGACCTTGGGAAGTGGACATTTCCCCTGCAGATGATCAGTTTAGTCTTTGAGCATGCAGGAATTCATGCAATGATAGACTCATAGGGCTGGAAAGGACTTCAGAGGTCACATCTCAAGGCAAGATCAGCTAAATTTACATCTCCCAACAGATGTCTAACCTGTTCTTGAAGGTCAGTGACTGGGACACCATGGATTGCGCTTCCAGGCAATCTTTTTTGTTAACTATCCTTACTCTTAAAAAGTTTTTCACATCTGCTGTAAATCAATTCTTGCTCTGATCTACACTGATTACTTCCTGTTTTATTCAAAGTAAATGAGAGAAGACTACTTTTTTTCTCTTTGCAATAGCTTTGAATGTATTTGAAGACTGTTACTGAACACGAGACCATCTTGTCTTCCTTAGGGTAAACAACCTTGGTATTTCAATGTGTTCTTACGTTTCAATCTGTCTGTCTTCTCGATCTTAGTCAATACAGAACCTTTCTTCTGGACTCCACTTATCCCACATCTTTTCTGACAGATAGTGCCCAAAGCCAGACAAATCCCTTCAGCACAGGTATTATCAGCAGTAGAGGGAAACTTCATGTGTCAGGCACAGTCTCAGCACAGTGCTTGTCTTTCACACGTTGATATAACACTATTTGCTCAATTTACATTGTGACCCATTAGAACTGAAAGTGGGCATAATTCAAAAATATAACTTGAGGGCTTCCTGGGACCACTGGGGAGATGCTGAGGGCAGAACTAGCAATGCAGAGCTGCTATAGAGCAAATGAGAGGGGGAATTTGATTCCCAGTTGTCAGATGAGTTCTTCAAACTGAGATGGAGAAAGACCATGACATGGTTTGCAAGACTATCAGTTTGAGAAAGAGATGTATGTGATGACCATAGGGGACTATCATGCTGGTTCTGCAGAATTACTTCTCAGGTTAAGACTTATTTGAGTTTTTAAAGAGTATTTAAAGAGGCTTTAAGACCTCTTCTGGAAGCAAGTTTCAGCTATGTACTTATGTTTGTATACTTAGCTACAATTTTGATTTTTGGCTAATTATTAGGAAAGTCTTTGTTGAGTTTTAGATATGCATCATCAAGAAACAACAGTCAACACACACACACAGAGTCTGTATTTTGTATATTGAATTGTCTCCTTACATCCCTCATGAATGAGTATGAATGTAAGAATCAATTCTTGAAACAGTATTCAAAACTCCACTTCCTTAATAACTTTATCAAAGGACTAATGGCTATTAGCACATTTGAAATTGTCTCAGGACTCATTCAGTTCTTTAAATTGTACTTTAAACCACAAAGACAAGGTGACACTTTTGCCTTGCTCTTGCAGAAATTAATGGTCTGGGGAAATTTGTGTTGAGCAGAACAGAATTGGGTCCAAAATATGAAAAGCACATTAAATTTTGTGCTATAGCTATTTATGAGAATGCCATTATGTGTTATTGGCTTCTTTCTTCATGAATATTCAACATGTATTGTGTGTTTTTATAATACTTTACTAGAGTAAAAAAAATACACTGTAGTTGAACCAAGCTGAAGATTTTCAACTAAGATCTACTTTTCGATTCTGTGGCAACATTTGAATAGTGCCATAGATCTTCAATAATGGTATGGACTGTGACTTAACCTCTGATTTACAATATAACAAGCGGGCCTAAAATTATATATGTACCTTTAGCATTCAAGTAAATGATGACTAGAGCCTGCTGCATGAACAGTTTTGTATTTCAGAAGAAAAACAGCAGCACCAAAAAGCCAGGTATTTCCTTAAAGAGAAATTGGAACATATACTTAGCTTTATACCGTTGCATTTTACAATATTCACTGACTTAGCAGTGCAGGATGCATGAGATACTTCACTGAGTGAGATCTAGAATTTTCTCATTAACACAACAAGTAATGCAGCACTTGGTTACTCTTTCTGACAGTCTCAATAACACCAAGAACTGGCAAAGAAGGTTGTGATATTGTTTTATTGCAAGACATTTTCAAGATCAGAATTGATGGGACTGAGCAAACAACCTGCACAATAAACAGTGGAAAAAACTATTAAAAAACTGAATCTAGTCTATTAGTTCTCAGGTACAGAGAGTGCTTATTTAATATTTAATAGCCAACAGTTTTGAAAGATGTCAAACTATCTCCAAACTGAGATATTATAACAACAATACTGAATTTGCAGAGTGAAAAACATCAAGATCCACAAATACACAGGACAAATGTTGACCTCAGATTAAGCAAATGTTATCCTTTTGCAAGCAGTGATGAATTCACTAGAGGCACTTCTGGAATGACATTATTATCTCACTGAAATCAGTGACAGGAGTTCTATTGACTGCAATAGATCCAAGGTTTCATTCCTGAGCTGTGCTGAGGTGATGAAATTAAATGAATCAGATGCTGGAGAAGGTTGCCAGATATTGATGATCAACAGCACAGGTGTTGTTTTAATATAAAAAATTACATCAGTCTGGATGCAGACTGGAAATAGAAGCATTAGATCAGAAATTATACTAAATGAAATAAAACAGATCAATGCATTATTAAGGTTCAAAATGTGTTCAAACAACAACACAGACCATATTAAAAAAACAGTTTCGAGTTGGAAATTGAACTGTGGCCTTAGTGGGGTCCTCTGCAGCCTTGGTGATGATGTGACATCCCCCCACAGCTTGGGGCTGTGCCCTGTCCTCCATTCACTGCCTCTCAATATGCTGCTGATAAGTATCAACCCAGTCTTCCCCCAACCCCTGCACACCTGCTGATGTCAGTCCCATCTACTGCACAGCCATGTCTAACAAGGGGTTTGCATGGGAAAACCTGTAAGTCCTGTTATCATATTGAGGAGAGATCCAAACTTCTGATTTTTCTTAAACAAGAGGTATGTAGAATAATTAGACAACAGAGATACTTCTGTCTTCTAAATCTGCACGGCAGAATGTTCTTTTGCATTTGTACTCTTTACTGTTATTTTTTAACCCCATGAAAAGGAGAAAAGACAGAAACTTTTGTGGCATTCAGCATTTTGCAGCCATTTCCCATGTCTTGATTTTTTGCAAGCTGAGACCCAGTTGTCCTGGTACATAAGCAGCAGGCAATTCTGGAGCTGAATTACTGTTTCTGAGAAGTGTGCACTATGGCTTAATCTTTGCTTGATTCATGAACAGAAACAGAGAAAGAGTGGAGATAACAGAGTTAACATTCTTCTGTGTTAACACAGAAGAAGAAAAACCTCTGTTTTCCAGTTTATCTTCCAAATCCCAGGGGTAAAAATGCATAAACAGAGTGGAACATTGGTTTTGTTAATAAAGCCCAGCAGACCACCAGATAACAACTTTAAATATTGTACTGTAAATAAAAGATGTAATTTAAGATGCTGTTTTATGTGCATCATAAAGTAAGTCCGAATAAACCTGCAGCCAGAGTAGTTGCACAGCTCCAGTGACATTTTCACACATAGACCATGTAACTCCACCTATTGAAGCCAATTCCAGTCAGGTAAAACTGCTCCAAGGTGCTTTTCTAGAGCACCTCTTCTTCAGTCAGTGATGGTACTAAAAGCCACATGGGTATAGGTGTTGACAAGAGTGGCGTGGAGAAAAGCCCTAAGTAGACAGGAATGATGGTGGCAGGCCAGGAAAAGGGCCAGGCAGCTGAAATGGAGGGTGGAGGCTCTGCCAAAGCCAAGGCAGAACCTGAACCTAAATTACTCAGAGGGTCTCCCCAGGCCAATGGCACCACGGCCCTTCTTTCATGGCTCAGGTGAACTAGAGGTATTACCAAAGAAATTATGTGATCCATAAGTATTACTATGAAGAGCTGATTTTGAATGCAAACCATTAAAGTCCTCTCAATGTATTTATTATCAGGACATATTTTTCAAATGGTTTGTTATGTCCCTACACATGTCCTTAGCATAGCTACACCAGATTTTGCAAGAGAGAAAAAATGAGTTAATCTTTCTGACTTAATTTCCATCACCTGTACTCCAACCTTGCATGAATACAAACTTACATATTCCTCAGAAGCAGATTTAGGACACAGAAATCATCAAGGTTTGGATGGATTTGGCTGTCTTACTGTTTTTCCTTGTTTGTTTGTTACTGGTGTATTCTAATACCCCAGGATACACCATCTGCTTGAAAGTATGGTACTAATGAAAAGGCCCACTGTGACAACACTGTATCTGACAAAAAGTGTTAGCAAGGAGAATGGCAAACAACTCAACGTTCCTGCCTACTAATAAATAATGGCTCTTATTTTTCATTCAGGTTTTGCAAGAGCTCAGTCTCTCTCAACTTTTCACAGAATTACAGAATTGTTAGAGTCAGAAGGGACCTCTGGAGGTCATCTGGTCCCCCCTCCCAATGCAGGGTCACCTAGAGCAGGTGACACAGGAACACATCCAGGTGGGTTTTGAATGTCTCCAGAGAGAGAGAGACTCCATAACCCCCCTCAGCAGCCTGTTCCAGTGCTCTCCAACCCTTAACATAAAGTTCTTCTTCATGTTGAGATGGAACTTTTTGTGTTTCAGTTTATGGCCACTGCTCCTTGTCTTGTCACTGGGCACCACTGTAAAAAGTCTGGCATCAACCTCTTGACACCCACCTTTGAAATACTTAGATCCCATCTCAGTCTTCTCTAGACTAAACAGGCCCATTTACTCTCTATTAATATTCCTAAGGCTTCATGTAATGACAATTTTCCTACTTCAGTGGTTTTGGCTGTTTTCAAAGCTAGAGGGTCCAGTCCATCCACATCAGTGCCCGGGTCCCTTTGGACTGGACCACAGCCGTCCCAACGAGGGTACGTGGGAGCAGCTGATTCCTGTCAGAGCCACCAGCGTCCCCGGGACCCACCACCCAGGCTCTTTTTCCCTTCGCCAGTTTCGAGGGAAAGCCCAGTCAACCCACTGCCCCTGAGGCCCAAGAGAAGGGCGCCCACATGTGTCCTCCCCAAGACTACAAGTCCCAGCAGGCTCCGCGCCCGCCGCGGGGCATGATGGGAACTGTAGTTCCCCCGGCGCGGCGCGACTGCCCAAAGCGAGGAGCCAGCGGCGCCCTTCCCACTCCCGCCCGAACCGTGTGTGCGCTTGGGAAGGCGGGCAGCGGGGGTGCTGCTTCTCCCCGCTCCGCTCCAGCCACCGGTGCTTGTGGGGGCCGGACCGGGCCGAGCCGCAGCGCGGGGGAAGACAGGCTGGATCGGTCAGCCGAGACCAGTGGTAGCAGGTTCAACAATACAAGTGCCGGGTCCTGCAATTGGATCACACCAGCCCCTGCAGCGCTACAGGCTGGGGGAAGACGGGCTGGAAAGGTGCTCAGCAGAAAAGGGTCTGAGGGTGTTGGTCAACAGCAGCTGAACATGAGCCAGCGTGTGTCCGCGTGGCCAAGACGGTCAATGGCATCCTGGCCTTTATCAGGCGTAATGTGGCCAGCAGGACCAGGGCAGTGATTTTCCCTCTATATACTGGTGAGACTGCACTTGAGTACTATAATTCTGGACCCCTCAATTCAGGAAAGACACTCAGGTGCTGTAGCGTGCCAGAGAAACACAATGATGCTGATGAAGGGTCTGGAGCACACGTCCTGTGAGGACGTGCGGCTGAGGGAGCTGAGGGTGTTTAGCCTGGAGAAGAGGCGGCTCAGGGGTGACCTTACCGCTCTCTGCAACTGCCTGAAAGGAGGCTGTGCCCAGCTGGGGGTCGGTCTCTTCTCTCATTAGCAATAGGATGAGAGTACAATATCTAAACTACCGCCAGGAGAGGTTTAGGTTGGACATTAGGACTAATTTCTTCACAGAACGTGTGATTAGGTATTGGAATGTGATGCCTAGGGCGGTGGTAGAGTCACGGTCCCTGGAGGTGTTTAAAGAAAGACTGGACCTGGCATTGAGTGCCGTGCTCTACCTTACAGGGTGGTGTCCGGTCATAGGTTGGACTCGATGATCTCGGAGCTCTTTTCCAACCCAACTGACGCTGGGATTCTGACTCGCTGTAGCCGCCAGCGCGGCACGGAAGGGTATCCATGGGTTTCTGTGTCCGCGGCTGTCTGTGTGTCTCTGTGTTTGTGGGACGAGCCCGCGGCGCGCGGGCGCATGCGCACAAGCAAGGCGGGGGGGGGGGGGAGCGCGCGCCGCCGCCGTCGTGCCCGCGCGCGCAGGGGGCGGTGCTGCCGGGGCGGGGAGGGCGCGGGGCCGCGCTCGGGGGCGCGCAGTAGCAGCGGTAGCGCCCGCCCTCGGCCCGTGCCCCGCCGGCAGCGCCCGCAGAGCCGCGCTGAGACACCGCCCGCCCGCCGTGAGGGAGCGGCGGCACCGCCGGCCCCCTCCGCCCCTCCTCCTTCTCCTCCGCCTTCTCCTCCGCCTCCTCCGCCCTCCCCTCTGCCCCTCCTCCCGCCGGAGCGAGCGAGCGAGATGGCGGCCGCCGGGGCTCTGGCGAAGCACGAGCAGATCCTGGTGCTCGATCCGCCCACCGACCTCAAATTCAAAGGTGAGGAGGGGGGAACCCGGCGCGGCCGAGGGGAGCGGGGCGGCAGCGGCGGGGTGTCCCGTTCCTCCTGGGCGCCGGGCCGCCTCCAGGCGCCGCGTTCCCCGCTGCCTCCCGCGGGCGGGCCGCGGTGCCGGGCGCTGCCCGCCCGCCGGGGGATGGGGGGCGCCGCCGAGCCGGCGAGCGGGATCGGCCGCCGCCATCTTGGGATCCCGCGGGGATCCGCGGTGCCGGGTGGGATCGGCCGCCCCCTCCCTGCCCCCGCCCGCCCCGCCGTGTCACCGCTGCGCTCGTAGGCCCGGCCCCGGAGCAGCGGCGCCCGGGGACACGGGTGTCGCTCTCCGGTCGCTGGCGGTGCGGGCTCCCTCTGGCAGCAGCGGGCAGGAGAGGCCCTGGAGCGGGCGGTGGAAGCCTTGCGGGGTTCCAGGCTTCACGAGGCTGCCCTCACGTCTGGCCTTGTCCCAATTTTCCTTTCGGGCGTGTTGAGGCCCCGGTGTCCCCGCGGGGCTGGTGCGGCTCTGCACCATCTCTGCCAGGCACCCGCGCCCTCGTCCCGGTGCGTCCCAGCCCGGCAAAGGGCTCCCCGCCCTTTTCCCAAAGCTGTCATGTCTCAGGCAGGCTATCGGAACGTAAACAGGGAGCTCGCGTCTTCCCTGGGAATGAGGGAAAAGGAATGTGTGCGTTTGGGAAGTTTTATGTGTCCTGTGTGTTGCGTGCCGACCGCATGGCTGTGACCGCTGACGTGCTGCTGTCAAAATAGGTCCCAGCTAGTGCTGGTATCGTGTGTGTCTGTGGTTTTCTCTCCTCATCAATGAGATAGTTGTGAAAGGGAAGGCTCTGTCAAAAATGAGTGATCGTTGAAAGGCAAGGGCATAAAGAAAAGCGTGACAGAACATGTAGGTTTTGGTAGTACCCCGTGATGGTATCTTATAGCTGTAAAGGGGCATTGAGAAAAATCTCAGAACCTTTTGGATTTGGAATGATCCGTATTAGATTTTTTTTTTTTTAAAAAAACAGTTAATATTATGTGAAGTTACATTTTTGCTGACGGGTGTCAGCACATGTACGTGCCTAATCCTGTGCATGCTTCTGTTTTCCACTTTTAGTAGGCTCATTTTTCATTGTTTTAGAGGACAGAGTGGAATTTATGATGTTGTAAAAATCTTCAAATGGACAACTAGAAGAAATGAATGTTTGTATTAGAAAAGAACACTGTATTCCCCCAAAATATCTTTGGTCTGGCCTAGCATTTAGATAAATTAG
Source organism: Aphelocoma coerulescens (assembly GCF_041296385.1). Lineage (NCBI taxonomy): Eukaryota > Metazoa > Chordata > Aves > Passeriformes > Corvidae > Aphelocoma > Aphelocoma coerulescens. Next base: position 114,732,010 of record NC_091015.1, on the reverse strand, counting down.
CAAACTATACTTGTTTTATTGGTCTGTCAAATTAATTAAACCCCAAAATCTGTCTAACCTTGCATATTAATTTCTTGATCGCTTCAATTTTAAGGTTTTTTTAAAATTGCACTTTCATACACAGAGTCAAAACCATAGCAGGAACTTGTCATTTTCACTTGGGTTTTGTGTTGTTAAAATGCTGCCACTCATATTTCAGTATGCTGTATTCTTACTGCAAGAACAGGTTGGAGGAAAATGCATGATTTAAATTTTTTTTAAATTAAAAAATTACTGTGCCTAATTCAAATCCTGCAAATGTTGAGCTGTCTTTGAGCTGGAACTAAGCCGTATTGGTGTGCTGTGAAACAGTGTGTTGATAGAATAAATACTATAATAGAAATTCTGTCTGTGTGAAGCTGTTGTCAGTCAGTGATCTTTATTGTGCTGTGTGTTTATGCACTGAGAGCATGAAATGTGTATTCTTTAGGCATAAACTTTGGTTTCAGGCTAATGCATATATTAGGAAAATGTCTGTAGAGCAGACTAAGCAAAAAACAAAATATGAAGCATAATGAGACTGCAGCACTCTCTATTACTGTACTATTGCAGTAATATACTATAGAAAGTGCTATCAATTGAGAGAGCATCGAGTGCACTCTCAATAAATATTTTCTAACTGCTTATTATTTAGAGGTGTTTAAAAAGGTTTGTGGGCCACAAACTAACCCAGTTCTAAAGTACTGTGTTGAAGAATATAATATTGGCAGTAGGGAATTCTGAGTGTCACCTTTTAAAAAGTAATTGGTCAGTAAGAAAGCAAATATATGACTCAGAATAAATGTAGCATAGTGTAGGAAAAGCATAAAGCTTTGTTAAAAGAATAAAAGTATATATTTTTTCAGTGCAGCAGGTTATTCAAAGTTATTTTATTGGTACAATTATCCATTATTATTATTGACTTAATACTGTTGGTGCATATGTAACAGAGATCCAGTTTAAGTCTAAAGATTTGAATAGAACAAATAATTTTGTTGGTTTTCTTGCCTCAGGAAGTTGGTTGTAATGGATTTGCTGACCTTTAGGGTTACAGTGAAATGTGATAGTGTGCCCCTATACAAGCAACTATTTCAATTAAAAGACATGTAGTACCTGTCTTAAGGAGTTGTTAACAAGACTTTAAATTCATCACTGCCTGATGAAACTGCTTTTTAAAATTAATATAACCTAATTTACTCTGTCAGCAAAAAAAGGTCTGTAATACATTTATCCTTGAATTTTATTCAGCACGATTCAAGGGGAGTTCTAAAGAACATGCCCTGTGGTGGCTAACACATTACATACTTCCCTTGGTGTCCAAGATTGAAATTTCTAGGACTATAAAGCACTATAAAAACAGGATTGCAATCATTAATAGTGTTTGGGTTGTGGTTAATTCCCTCTGTCCCCCTGTGGTAGTTAGGTTTCTTTGGATTCTGAAACTATCAGGAATATCTAAGAAAAAACACAATATAAATAAGTATTTTTCATAGTGTTGTGCAAATGTGACAAAGGGGAAAAACTGTACTTAAACGTGATGAAACCAAGAGGCAGTTGATAAACTACGTAATATCACTTTCAGACGCACAGTATGGAGCACTGAGAATCTGCCTCATGGTTCTTGTACCCAGCTTCTTCAGCCATTTTGCTCCTGTAGGTTGGCTTTCTTTTGTATTCTAATGTATTTTGTTTAACTTCTCAAATCTGAAGTTGTTGGAGTTTATTTAGGACTGGATAGGAAGAATCGAAACACAAGACAGTTAAAAGCAACCCATCTGGAAGGTGGAACATCAGCTTCTTACTGGTGTCTTCTTCATGTGACTCATACATGTAATTGTTATCAGTAGCTCTAGTTTAGTGAAGATTATGGGAATTTGGAGTTGGTTCCCTGTGAGTAAATACACTTTTTAATACTTTTTTTTGTAAGCAGTCATGTAGTTTAATAGCAACATTTGAAGTTTTAAGTTTGAAAATTTGCAGCACTTTTATGGAAACTCCTTCTTCCTTAAACCAAAGAAGCCAGTTCTGCAATTTTATGTAACATGTATTTAAGTTGGTCTTTGATGATGGTCCTTTGTTTAAAAAAAACAGGTTTAGAAACCTTCGCCAAATGTTTAAATCAGTCATAAGACATGCTTCTGTAACACCTAATTGAAAATCAACACTAGTGGATTTGATGAGCTTTGGAAGATTAGTAGACAGTGTTCAGAATTTGAATTTCATGCGATTCAGATGTGTCTGACTGGCAATACAAAATTACAAAAATGTCTGAATAGTCTAAATTTATACCCTTTATTGAAGTTCTTGCTTACAAGTGGGTGAGGTCCAGTCATGTTACCTTTGTAAACATCTCAAAATAATGAGCCAGTCTTTTCCTTTAGCGGACTAAAATAAAATTTGGGATGTGTCTGTGTGGAGTACGTTTTCTATGATGGGTTGAGTTACTAGAAGGGATCAGTATAACAGAGGATGTTTAATTTCTGATTGTTGATCTGAATCATAGTCTAGAATTGCCAGTGTATAAAATCAACTATCAGCTGGTATATGTTCAAATGACTTTTCATGGGAGGTAGAGAGCACTTCACTCAAGTCTTACGACTTATTCTGAAATGCAGATTTCGACAACCTTTTAAATAATACAAAATATTGCTTTAGATTGTTTTGTAATCATTCCACTGCTATTGGTAACATTGAAAGCCACAGGCTATGTGTTGCTGCAAATCGAGAAGGTGGAATTTAAAGGCAAAAATAGCTCAATGTTAAATGCATCTCCTGCCCTCAAGGTCTGTTGCCAGAATTGGCCTAGGATGCCTTTTGGTGTAGGCAGTTTGAAGTCCTCAAATGTGATCTTACTGCCCTACTTGTGTGTATCTTGATTATGTCAAATTTTATGCCTGTTTTCATTTTCTTCAAAGTATGAGTAAATTTGTGATATCCCAATTTTCTAAGATAAGTTAGAGAAAAAAAAGGTGATTGGGATGTCAATTTTCTGGTATCTTCATTCAGGAACATTTTTGAAACTAAACAGTGGGAGTGTAGGGGGGAAAAACTGATTGTAAGTGATTACTAATATAGTTGTGACTTTCTGATACTTTGAAACGGTTCCATTTAAGTTAATATTTTTGCTGGCTGAGAATTGCGTAATGGCAATAAAATGACTCAGTATTCAACATGTAGTCTGACTTTTTCTTTTAAATACAAGAGCGATTCTTGTCATTGTTTGCACTTCCTATACATATGTTTCTATCCATTGTTTCATGGCTCAAATGTAGTATTTGTTAGTATTTTGTTTTCTTTAAATTATAAGTATTAATGAGAATTGAAGCACAAGATGATTTGTGGGAATATGTTGAGGAAGAAAAAGGAAGATAATGTTTTTTACCTGGTGTTGCTTATGAGGTGGTATTGTGTTATACAATCATATCTAGCACTGTGCTAGACTGCATTTAAAACTGCCTTGTAAAAAGGGAGTTATATTGATCTGTGAAGTCAGGTGTATTATAGTGTTTGATTGTATTTTGGCAAAACTAGTTTGTCATTTGTTTTAAGATGTAGTAGTGGAATATTTTCCTGTGGTTACAAAGGTATACAGCAGTGAAGATTTAGAAGTTTTGTCCTTTACCTGAAATTTATAGGGCTTGGTTTTACTTAATACTGCTGTTGCTTCACTAAACAGTGAAACACTATCCAAACCTCACATCTTGTTCTTCTAGTGTGTAACAATGATTATTGGTATAAAAGCTTCACCTTTGCATTGTAATTACTATAAAGTGCCTACTCATGCTGCTTGTTGATAGCGTAAGCAAGTGTTCTAGATCACCACAAGACATTTTTATTAATGGTATAAAAACATTCTTTATTATTCAGGAACAGTGTACTGTTGTTCAAGGCCAGGTTGAAAAGTAGAAAGTTAGAGGGGTTTGAGAGGAGTTGTTTTATTGCATCAGTAAATAGGTCTGAATAGTTAGTGCACCAGTTTTCCATTGTGGAAATATAAATTGTTCCTGTTTTGACTTGACTGTGGTTTGTGAATGTTTCACTTTCTGACTGACTTCATCTTTGGGAGATGTTTGTTAACCAGGTCTTTGTGACCATCATTAAAGGGTTTTACATGCTCCCCTTAAGAGCCATGAATTCAAGTAGAAAAGATTTCTGAAGAGAACTTGCTGTATTAAAAGTGGAAAACCAACCCAGACTAATTAGATAAGTATTACATTTTCCAGTTTGGAAGTTGTCAGTTTACAAGGCTTATGGTGTCAGATGAACCTGATAAGTGAGTGTAAGCTAATTTCTTAAAAAAAAAAAAAATCAGCAAAACGACTCTACTATGATAATTTCTGATGTAGTATTGTTGAAAATAAAAATGCATAAACACAAGTTAGAATTTTACTAACTTTGTTTTTCTTAAGGTTGGTAAAACTTTACTTGGGGCATGGTTATCTTGGCCCTTAGCTTCTCTTGCCTTTTAGTGTTGTTTTGTATTGTATAAGGTTATTTCCTGGCAGTTAAAATTATTTAGCAATGTAGATGTCATATTTCATTTTAGTATTTGAAAGTATTTAGAAATAAATGGTTATGTAAATTAAAATAGATATTTTCACTTCATTCCTATATGAGTAAGGTCTTGTGAATTAAGGTAGTTAACTTGGTGTAGGACTTCATGTGTTTAATGATATGGAAGAGGAAAAAAATAAAAAGAAAAATAAGTGTCTGCCTGAAATTAAAAAAAATAGTCAAATCAGAATTTTTCTCTCCTTTGTTTCTCAAAATGTGATCTTACTAGGAGTAAAATCTTAATCTGACGCTTCAATGCTGAAATTGGTCTGGCCTCAATAAGAAGCAAAGCCTTAGTGGAAAGAATAATTAAAGACATGGAGGTAGATGGAGCATGGAATAAAATGCAGTGTCCTAGGTACAGTGTGGCAGTCTGATCTGAGACCTTCTCTGTCTGTTATATTGGGGGTTGCCCTGACCCGTGTGCAGGACCTTACACTTGGCTTTGTTGAACCTCAGGAGATTTCCATGGGCCCACCCATCGCTCCTGTCAAGGTCCCTGTGGATGGCATCCCTTGCCTCCAGTGAGTTCACTGCGTTGCTCACTTGGTGTCCTGTGCAAACTTGCTGAGGGTGATGTCACTTCCACTGTCAGTGTCATTGATGAAGACATTGAATAGTACTGGTCCCAGGATGCATCCCTGAGGGATACCGCTTGTGGCTGATTTTCACTTGAACATTCAGGCATTGACTGGAACTCTTTGGATGCAACCACCCTCCTTGTCCATCTGCCGTGCATCAAACCCATATCTTGCAAATTTAGGGGTAAGAATGTTGGGGGGACCATATTAAAGGCTGTACAGGTGTCCAGGTAGGTGACATTTGTAGCTCCTCCCTTGTCCATTGATGTCCCCCATAGAAGACCACTAGATTAGTCAGGCATGATTTGCCCATGCTAAAGCCATGTTGGCTGTCACTTAACTAACTCCTTGTCTTCAATACATTTTTATACATCTTCCAGGAGGGTCTGTTCCATTTTTCATTAATGACCTTGGTGTGGGTGGGAGTGTGCTGGTACAGCTCACTGGTAATAATGCAAGGTTGGGAGATGTGATAAATGCAAAAAAAAAAAAAAAGATGTGTGCTAATAATACAATGTTTTCTTAGAAGTGATGAAAAAGAAGTAAAACTAATGACTAGTACTTAATCATGGGTTTATTGTGAACGTGACAAATCATGAAATGGGGCGAATACAGGACTGTAATTTTGTAGTGAGGGAAGTATTAATGTCAAGGTTTTTAGCTTTGATGAAGCTTCATCTGAATGCATCCCTGGCAACACGTAGTCAGATAAAATGAACCCAAATGGGAATGGTGCAAAGACAACTTTATTAACACAAGTGAAGTAGAATAGCTTTAGCTTGTTAATCTTAGCAAAATGAAGACTGAAAGGAGATCTGATTGCTATCTATAAATATATCAGCAAGGTAAGCACTGGGGAAAAGAAAATCTATTTAGACTAAAGGATAGGATTGGTGGAAAAATGAATTTGCTTCAAGTGGCTATGAATGTATTTAGATCATTAGAAACTAGCTGAATCTGAATCATGTCAGTCTGAACGAACCTTCTAAAAATTATGTAGGCAAAAATAGTTTTAAATTCATCAGATACCATCTTACAAAATTTTATTAGTTTTGTGTGGACTTTAGAAAGCTTCTCCTAGGTCATGAGTTTATAATGTTTTTGAAAGTTTGGTAGGACATTAATGGTACACAGTTATGTACTTAAGCTAGAGCAGGTATGTTGTGTTACGTTCCAAGACATTAGAATAGCTTGACTGAGATATATTTAATTTTTTTTTTTTTTGCAAGAAGGGATATCCATGAATTTAAAAATCATATACTTAGGAGTAACTGCTCCATATGTGAAGTAAATCTAGTAATTCTAGTTCATAGGGATATGATGTTAATTTAACATTATAATTTAACACTATGATGCTAATAAGGCCACTAAACATAGTAGACCCACTACTGCGGTAAAAAATAAAAAGTAAAAATTGTTTTATTTTTTAATTTGAATGTCCACTAGCCACCTACTAGACACGATCTATGTTAGAGTGCAAGTTGGTACTCCAGCTGCTTCTGTGGAAGTGAGCTGAGTGCTCCTGAGAAGTGTGGCTGCGTTAGCTCAGCTCAGGACTGGGATGTGAAGTTGATGAGGAGGTGGAGTTTGTGGTCCTGTCTGATCAACAAGACTGACTAAATGCAACTTCTTTGAAGCAGATGTTTGTTTACCTGAGTGACCGTAGGAAGTGATTGCACTTCGCTTTCAGTGGCTTGGGAAATGGAGACTGTAGCCTATGCTTCCAGAGACGGAAAAGTCACCCTGAAACTGCAGTGAGCTGTTGGTGTGTTTGGGAGGCAGTAAAGTGTCAGCTAGACCTGTCTGTAGGACAGTGCTAATGTCTGATATAAAAGTCTGTTTTGACCAGGCTCTGTGTTAGGAACTGAGGTTGGACACCGTGTAGCAGTCCAACAGCTAAAACGGTTTGTTGTTGTTGGTTTTTTTTGGTTTTTTTTTTTAAGAACTGTGTGAGCTTTTGTCCCTGCTGGGAGACTTGTGAATTTGATTTATTTTTAAAGTTACTTTGTTACACTGTTGGGATACTGCTTGCAAGGAAACCAGTGAAAACCACAAACGCTTTGGTGGTCTGTTCAATGTTGGTGTCTGGCCTCTGATGCCCAGTTCTTGGAGCGCATTGGGAAAAGTGCAAGGCAACAGTTTTTGATCAGGTCTTCTGTGGAAAGACTGATTTTCTATGTGTCACTACAGCTGTCATCTGAGATGATTACAAGTGTTCTGATTACTGCTATAGAGTTTGAAGAGTATATTGTGTGTTGCAATGCAGATCAGTTAGGTGTATCCAGTGGAAGATTTCTTATATGAGGATGCATATGGATTTTAAGATGCTGAATATTTGAATATATTAAACAGCAGATCTGGGCCTTTCAGCATCACTGAAACCATTTGTAAGCTCTAGCAAGTTAAATAAAAAGAAAGTTTAAAAGGAAAAAGGAAAGGGAAAAGTTACTTGTTTAGTTCTGTTGATCAAATATGCTAGTATTCTGGAAATCTAAGAATGTCTGTAAATGTCAAATTCATTAGTTATCCTACCTTATGCAAGCAAAGAAAATAGTTGCTCCACAGGAAAGGTTTATAACAGAGCCCTTACTGAACTAAGTCTGTACTGAAAGATTGCATGTATATATATTAGTTGCTTCAGGACTTTGGGGGGATAATTTGATGGTTTAAATGTTCAAGTTTAGCACCATTGAAATACTTCTACTGTTCTTATTATTTCAGCAGTGCTTTGGTATGAATAATACTTTGTGATTAGATCCTGAAAACTTTTTCCTGCTACAATTAAGAGCTACTAATTCTAGTATGCTCTTAATGTGTCTTTGGCAAGAATAACAATGTAATCAAGTAAAGCTAAATTGCAAATAAGAAATTCACAATATTATGGAGTTTAAGGTTAAGTTACAAGCATCCCTTTGATGTTAGTAACCAGACAGTTCTTTAGTAATGGCACTTTTCAATGGGAAAAATATCAAGAATAGACATATATGACTGGATTGGGCCTAGACTGCTCGATTGTAAAGTTTAAGCTAAGTATCAGTAATAATATCTTTGGATGAAGTTATTCTGTGTTATACCGTCTTATTACTAGTGGTGTTTTGTTGTTGTAAGGCTAAAGAAACCAGTGCCCATATTTAACATCAAATGCAGGATAATCTCCATTTAGTCTGTATTTTGTCTAATATATAAAGAAGATAATGTTCTTTTTACCAGAATTCCTGGTAATGATCTGTGGCTGTACTTTACCCTTGAGATAGATGCTTACTGCATTTTTACTGTGGTTTCTTGGCTACTAACAACATATCAGTCACAAGCTGAGGTGAGTAAGAAGTTTTGATCCAGAAAAAATATGTAAGGAAATGTTTTGTCTGCTTTGAAATGTCACTATGTTGTATTTTTGTCTTTTCTCTGTCAGAATGGCAGGCAAAAGGTTTCAGCTCCTATTTCCCTTACACCAGCCCCCAGCAAAGCATGCATGCCAGCGTCTGCACAAGCATCTCTAATAAGCTATGTAGCCATATGCAGGCTCTGCCCCTTTGACAGAGGAAGATGAGCTATTTTAGGATTAAAAAATGGGCATTGTCTCAGCGTTTTTTAGAAAGAAAAATCTATGATAGACACATCAGGAGCATGAATGCTGACAGCATCCCATCGTGGGGAGATAAGATAAAATCTGATGTTACCCCTGGTAAACAGTGGTAGCCTAGAGTCAGCCCTCAGGAATTGTGGACATTGAGGTGTGTCAGCTTTCTAATAAAGCCTGTTTTGCATTCTATTTTTATGTGGAGGTTGATGATAAAACAAAACTATTTCTCAAGTGCCAGGGTAGAATAAGAAGTGAAAGATTCTGTAATGCTGTTCTAATATATTAATATCTTCCTGAAAGCCATGGTTATTTGTAGGTATTATTAATCTCTCACCTTCATCCCCTGATTATTCCTGATCATTCATATCCATGTTTAAGTATTAATCCATGAAACTGAAGCTATTATGCTTCATAGACCGTGAATAATTTTAATGTAGGTGATTTGTTAGAGTTGGGATTTTTCTTCCAGTTGGAGAAGGTATTTGAATGGTCACGGTTCTGGTATTTCAAGAGGAAGGAGTTACTTATGTTCATTGGCAATGCATGTTATATATTCTCTTCAGATCTTTTTCACAGAGGTCTGAATATTAATGTCTTAAAATTAATTTATGGAAATAAACAACATTCTACTCACTTTCTTTTGTGTCAGCTGTGTCACCTATGCATTTTTCAGAAAGTACTATAAAATTTGATTTTGAGTAATTCAGTGCTTTCTATATATATCATAGCTGATAGTCAAGGTAGTTTTGACTCGCCACAGAACACCAGTATTTCTCATTTTTAGATGTCTTTCCTTCAGTACCACTGGTGGAAGATGATCAGGTTAAGAAATACTTAAATAAACTGGACTTTATAAATCCTTGGGCCCTGGTGGAATGCATACACAAAGTGCTGAGGGAGCTGGTAGGTGGACAAACAGACTGACAGGAACCTTGTGAAGTTCAACAAAAAGTGCAGAGTCCTGCAGCTGGGGAAGAACAGCCATCCGAGCAGCAGTGCAGGGATCTGACCAGCTGGGAAAGTGGCCTTGCAGAAATGGCCCTGTGAGACCTCAGCTGGAGTGCTGGTTCCAGTTCTGGGCTCCCCAGTACAAGAGAGACACTGACATAATGGAGAGAGTCCAGGGAAGGGCCACAAAGATGATGGACTGGAGCATCTCTCTCCTGTGAGGAAAGGCTGAGAGAGCTAGGGATACTCAGTCTGGAAAAGTGAAGGCTTGGGAGAATCTTGATGTATAAAAATACCTGAGGGGAGGGTGCAAAGAGGACGTAGCTGGGCTCTTTTCACTAGTGCCCAGTGACAGGACCAGAGGCAATGGGCACACCTTGAAACACAGGACGTTCCCTCTAACATCAGAAAACACTTTTCTACTTTGAGGATGACCAAGCAGTGGTGCAGGTAGTCCAGGGAGACTGTGGAGTCTCTGTCCTTGGAGATATTCAGAAGCTTCCTGGCCATGGTGCTTGAACTGGGAGTTTGGTCCAGATGACCTCCAGAGGTCCCTTCCAGCCACAACCATTCTGTGATTGCTATGTCAAATGATGGGAAAGAAAAACAATTAAATTTTGGCCTAATTTAAAAATTCTGTACCATGTCATACGAATATAGATTACATGGAGCTGTGTTAATTATTCTTTCTTTGTTCATTGCTACTTTTTATTCTGGCAGAATGAGTTGATGGAGATCTTACTCTGTTCCTCTCAGGTCTATCCTAAATGTCAGTTAACTTTTCACAAAATTTGTCTTGCTTGATTTACAATATCACCGTTAGTTTTTGTTCTGCTGACTTGAACTCATTTCTCATTCATTAGCGCTCAAGCTGTCAAATGCAGTAAATGAGTTTTCTTTGTCTGCCCAACCCGACTTTATGTGCACTGAAAGAAAACGGCCCTAAGTTTGTTTTAGTAAAGGTGCCTTGAAGTGTTCTGTATGTTTCAAGTGCTCTTGGAATTTCAAAGGTGATGCAGCAGCTGTGAAAATACAACATTCCGCTTAAAGCATATAATTCACGTAGTTTTGAAGTTAATACTGTAAGACATTTTAAGGAGTGTGGATTACTTTTGCCAATCTGTGTACTTCTTTTATGTGTCTTACATTGTTTTTAGGTGTAGCTGAATGTATCGCTTTTCTGTGCCAATTTACAGCTTAAATAAACTTTGATTCAATGCATGAACTAGAGTGTTTTCTGGCAGAGTTGGCTTAGATATTGGGTTTTGCAACAGCTACAATTCATTGTCTTAAATTGAAGAGGGCAATATGCTTAACACTTAAACTGTTCCATAAAATGTTGTTGATTTTGTTTAATAATGCATGCTCATTTTTGTACAACTGTACAAGTGATCTGCCTTATAATTATAAAAGATTCAGTGTAATTTAATAAAATTATAATTTCTTCTTATCCAATTTTAGGTAGAGGTGATGTTTTATGACAGGCTTTGTGTGTACATTATGACAGCCTTACTAATTTTGAATGGAGCTTCTTGCTGACCAAACCTGCCCCCTTCTCAGAAGTGCTTTGTTTGCTCTGTACTGCCAACAACTAGACATACTGACATGGGTCTCTCACCTTTCCCAGGGGTACCACAGCCTTTGGAGGTTTGTCTAAGCTCTTCCTTCCCATATTAGGAAGGCATATTCACATCATCATTTTTTCTCTGATGTTTGACCATCTCAGGTGGTAGAGGAATGGGTTTCAGCAGTGGAAACTGGCTCTGCAGAATCTGTGGCATTTCTTCTGTCCACTAGTTGTTGTAGTCCAAGCTCATGGTTGCCAGAGGCAACCCTGCCATTAATGTTGTGGTGACTGTGCTGCAAGATAGCTGAAATAGAAATTAATATTTCACACACATTAAGTGTTTGGATATGTCTGGTATTTCTGAGTGTGATTAGGCAGGTGTCTGTCCTTCTTTTCTAAGGCCCTCGTAAGTCAAAGTGACCGGAAAACTTGCAGCATGAGTTGTCACTGCTTCATTCAAAACTGCTGGAACAAACTGACACTCTCACAACCTTCATTCCAGGAAGATGCTGCAATTGATGTCTTGAATTTACACAGCTAAGAGAGTTGTTGAACTCTCTGTCCCATCTAAAGTAACTCTTGATTTCCAGAGGTTATTAGATTGAAATTACAGGTTTATAAAGCAACGATCTCTTGTCATTCGACATCATGTTACGTTGATATATAGCCTGAGTTATTAATTGAATTACCACAGCTTCTGTCTGTACAGTTAGACATAAGCCTGTCTAAGTGCTTAAATAAAAACCTCCTTGGACCTGAGTGTCATGCAAGCAGCAGGTGAGATGCTATTTTTGAGATTATAATGCTGCCCTGGTGTAGTTGAATGTTTACTGAGATGAGGTGGGTGTGCATTTGTCCATTTCGATGCATGTGCATAATGTTTGTATCCATCTTTGCCAGTTCTTTTCCTTGTTTACATGCAGTCTGTGTAATACGATCCAAAACATTTCTTCTTCCTGGTTCTTCTGCCTCTGCCCCACCTTTTTCCGTGACAAAGGTCATAGTTTAGGCTTTTGCACTTAGGCTGTTACTGCCAGCTTGTACTTCATTCCCCCACTCCTCCAAAGGTAGGGGTGCTTATGTTTGTGTAATAGTGAACTCCAGAATCTTCTTCAGGTGTTGCAGTTTCTTTTTTGAAGGGTATGTCATGCTTAGATCATGTGATTTTTTTCTGATTTACTGTCCTTCTATCTGTTCCTGCCTGTCCCTGCTCAGATCCATGCTGTTGGTATGCCACTAAACTATGAAAACAGCTGGGTTCTGCAGGAACAATGAAATTCAGTCATCTTTTCCTTTTGTGCACCAATTTGCTACCACCTATTTATTAAATCTGATAGTTGCAAGTCCTGAGAGGCTTTATACAGCTATTTTCTTTAAAGCTTTTAGAAAGCAGGTGAAAGGTAAAGCTGTCATAAGCATCCTGTAGACCTTGAAAAATATTTCAGTCACTGCTGAAAGAAATGTCTGATTCTAAAAAATGTCCCCAAGGTAAAAGCTTTTTTTTGTGAAGTATCCAGGAAATGCAAAGGAGGTCACTGCATTCATGTACCTGGGAAAGAAAAGCAGATTTCTTATAATTATCTGAAGTGTTGAAACTGACAGTGAATATCAGAGTAATTTGAAGAATATTTTGAATCCTTTCTCATTATTGCACACTTTAAAAAGGCAGGCTTGAGGAGACCTTTCATGTCTCAAAAGAAACAGAACATCTTCTGTTTTAGTTTAAAAAACAGTTAATCATCAGTTTATAAATTCACTGCTACTTTGTCTTGAAACAAACTGGTTTTGAATAGTATAGCTCCTTTTCTTGATGACTGTGCTTTTCAAAATGAGCCTCTGAACTGTTTCTTTTTTTCCCTTTCTGCAGAATGTCCTTAGTAAAAGTAGTTGACAAGATTGAGAAGCAGAGCTCCTCAGGTGGCCTGGAGTTGCAATTAAAAAAAAAGGCAACCCACAAGTTTGAAAGCCAGATTCAAGGTGCTATTTGCCTCTGGGCACTGCAAAAGCAGTGGTTATTAGATGACTAATAGCTTAGGTGGTTGTTAGTAAAACTCCCAGAGTAACTTCCTCAAAAATGTGTGTGTAGCTTGAAAAAATACGTGTTCGGTGTGTTATGAGTGTATCACCAGTCTTAGAGTGAGAAGAGTATTCAACTGCCTGATTTTAGTTCAGTTTGTGGTATGGGTGATGGGAGTTATTTTTGGATCTCTCTCTATAAGTAAAGACAACTGGAGTCTGCAAGAGCCATCAGGAGATGAGTGGCAGGAAACTTTCAAGTAGTTTTGTAAATCTTGGAGGCTGTGTCAAATTTGCCTCAATTGAGAGGATGACTTATTTCATCCACCATATAAAGTCAGATTAGAAGTGAAGTTTCAGACAAATAATACCAGTTCCTGTTTTGTCAAAAGAACCTCACTGAGTCTAAATCTAGCTCACATGCATTTTCATCTACATCTCAGTATTCTGGTTGTCAGTAATTTTCTTTTTAGTCTTTATGTATTTGTATCTTGGCATTTTGTATTAAGACTGTTTAACGCTCTCTCAATCAAGTATTTGGAATGAGTTATAGAAACAAAGGCATCAGTCAAATAGTGAGCCCTCTAATAACATGTTTGATGGTGGGCAGAACTATTTCCTTCAGAAAAGTACAGACACCTCTCTGCAATAAGGTGTTGAGAAGAGAGTTGACTTCCTATGTCTCATGCAATTAGTAGTTTTGTTGTACCTTACCACTTGTTCATGTCACTTATATTTTTCATTCAATTTAATCTGAAGTTCGCTTTCTTTGTAGTTTTTTAATGGAAAAGTTGTTGTTTTGTTTTCAATACTGATAAAAATTATTTTGAAGTAATTTAATGTGTAACTTTAAAGAACAATAAAGAAGGTTCTTCAAAGTTGATGTACACATGAAATATTCTTGAATAAATTTCATGTTTATCTGAAGTACCATTTTTCTAGAGCCCTTGCACTCTTGCTTTCAGGTGACAAATGCGTAAGGGAGATTAACACGGCTCACAATGCTGTGGACCTTATTTTTTGTGCTGTTACAATGCTGTGTGGCATTGCATGAAGGTGATCTCTGTTGGAAGATATGCTTTTGCAGTTTGATATTGAAATTATGCCTCTTGTCCAAATCTTGTCCAGTCTTGGAAGGAATTCCTATCCTGAAGGTTTGACATAAATACAGTTAAGAGAGTACATTGCATTGAGTACATAAATATAGCAACTACAACCTGCTTTTCTGGGGATCAGTTAGAGTACACGCATAAACAGAGTATCATTTCTCTTGCTTATTTTGAGTTTAAAAGAGGAGATTGATGCCTTGTTCAGTCAAGTCTGTAGGAGCTCAGAAGACAACAGAAGTTAAAATATAGTGAAATATAGCAGTGACTATATTTTAGTTTGTTTTCTTTCTTTAAACAATTGAAAGAGAGAATGTGTTGGTTCTATTCCTAAAGAAAAATTCAGCAAAATTTATGTCTGCATATGACCAGTACCTTCTTGGTATTTCAAATGTTAAGAATGATTTAGTAAAATTAATATCTGCATGTATGAACTACTTGTGGCAGCAGCTTGAGTCTGTTGTACTCTTTAAGAGTTCTTGATTGCTGTGATGTATATTGTTATAACTAGGGTGATAGAGCACTCTTTACATGTAACACAGTGTATGTGCCTAACAGGTGTATGATTTAACCTGCTTTTAGAAGTCTGTTGGCAACAAGATATATTTTAAGAGTTACTTGTACTGTATAAACAGATTTCTTCTCCAGAGATACATGTATATTTAAAAAAGACCAACCTCTTTTTCAGGTCCCTTTACAGATGTAGTAACTACAAATCTTAAACTACGAAATCCGTCAGATAGGAAAGTATGCTTCAAAGTGAAGACCACAGCACCTCGTCGATACTGTGTAAGGCCAAACAGTGGAATTATTGACCCAGGATCATCTGTAATTGTTTCAGGTAAAAAACAAAAACACGCAGTTGTAGGTTAAGTGTTTTTAAAGCCTTTAATGAAGTTCCCTAATGCTTGATCTTAAAGACTGTTTGAAGTATGTCAGTTTTTTAAAACTTTTTTTTTTTTTAAATAAAAGTGATTCCCTTCATAAGTGTGATGGCAACTTGATGCAGAGCTGCAATGATATATGAAAAAATCCCCTGTATAGAAATACTTGCCTTTGTCACATTTATCTGTGGCTCTCTGAAAGGAGGAAAAGCAAATTGAAAAAGGGAAGTGACATTAACAGTACCTTTGCTTCAGACTACTATATTCATGTTTGTATCCTGAAGTAGAGCATTACTTGGCTGCTCTGATGTGCTTAAAGTGTAACATTTCATAGTTCATTGCGTTTAAGAAAAAAATAGTTTACAATTGTAGCTAGTTGTTTTTCTCAAGAAAATGGGAAGACTAGATACTAGTCTTTAAGATTTGGTAAATGATTTTTGTAGGTCATTCTCCAGACCATTTTGAGGTAGAATCACTAGAAGAAGGGGGATTCAGGTTGTAGAGATCACAGGCAATGCAGGTGTGAACTCCTAGATGTCCTAGGTCTAGAAAACTGATTATTTTAGAATCCTTGGAGACCTCTGTAGCAAAGCAAAAGGGAAATAATGGAGCAATCCTCAGAGCTTTTCAGATTCACATTCTTACACCCTTTGGGAAGTTTAAAAGAAGCTGGAGAACTGTCTTCATGTGATATGTTCAAAAGATGCAAAGAAGAACCCAAGAAAATGTTGGTTGATTAAAACCTTAGAGTAACTTTCCTTGTAGGAGTTTTCTGTTCTAATGTGATCTGCAGAACGGGGCCTTTTAAAACTTCATTATTGCTTACCATGGGCAGTCCAGCATCTGGACTCATGTGGTACTTGTTCACTGACTCAGAAAGATCATTTTACTGAGAATTGGTTTAAGATTCACGTAGTCAAAAATTTCTTTATTTTCATCTACAATGACAACTTATAGCCATTTTGCCTTAGCTGTGTGTTTGATCTGGTATCTGGGATCTTTCCAGTGGGTAGTTTGATATCACAATCAAGATCTTGCTGGACTTTCTCTTTAGGGAATTTAATAGATTGAGGGATTACATCCTATGTGTTTTCACAGTTGCAAATCATCCTTTTAAAGCTTTAATATTTTGGTTTTTTAAATGAGTCAGTACTGGAGCTGTAAACCATATTGTGGCTTCAGAATCACCAATAAAGGGAAACAGTGTCACACTGCTTGACTCTTCAGTTGGCATAGCAGGAAGTCTTCGGTGTGCCTATTTCTGTATTACTGGATTCTCATGCAGTTATTCAGCTACAGTGACCTCAAGATGTTTTCAAGTGCAGTTGTTGAGTTAGAGTGACTCCACAGTGCTTTTCAGAACTAAGTTCTCTTCCCCAAAGTGTCAGCTTCATCTTTTTGTTTTTAGGCATGTAATTTCTTTTGGGTAATTTGCTAAAATAAGTGCACAGATTATTTTTCTAGTGACCCACTTTATCTCATCAGTCCCTCAACTGAGTGTTTTCAGTGCTGAGTCATCTTTCATATAATTAAAAATAGATTTCTCTCACATTGTTGTGCAGAGAGAAATAACTGTAGGATACTGTGGGCTGAAGCTCTTACGTTCAAAACTGAATGTTGAGGTAGTGTTAGCTGTCTTCAGCATGTTTAATGCATCGTGCTGATTCAGAGCCAAGCCAGTGTTTAAATTCATTGTTGGAGATGTGATTTGACAGTCATTTTGAGGAAGTCCACAGACATTTTTAAATCATTTATCACTTTTCAGTTGTGAATCACTAAGAAACCTTCTTCAGCCATGCTTATTAATTTTTTTCCAAAAATACAAATTCTGTAAGAGCTGTTTTTCTTTACCTTGATGCCCTAAATTTACTATTTATTATCCTGTCATGTATTGTTTGTTGTTAACTTGCTAACAGCAATTGCTTGTTGTTGGGTTTTTTTTCATGATATAGCATGTTACTTTTCTTCCTTCACAGCTTGTTACTGTTACTTGTTACTGTTTTTTCCTTCTGCTGTTGCATTTTTCTAGCTCTATCAGTATCTCTTCTATAGCTTTTTCATTGCTGTAAGATAGGTACATATACAGATACCTGTGTCTCGGTTTGAAAGACAGGTGTCTGCTAAGGAAGGCAGAAGCCCCCCTTGAAGTGGCAGATAGGGGGCAGAGTTGTACCCCTTTCCTCCTGAGTTATTATGATTTTGAAATCAAGGGTCTTTAGGCAAAGATGTGGGAAATAGGAATAACAGTTCTTTACTATATATATATTTATAGATAGATAGATAGATATATAACCAGTCGAACAAAACAACAACAACTATGACAATAACAGCAAACACAAACCCAGTCCCAGCCTTCTCGGCTGTCGGGCCCTTTCCCCTCGGGTGCAGTTCCGCTCGCAGCCGGCAGGGGCGCTGGCGGCTCCCGGTGAGCAGGGCAGGTGCGATGGTTCCCCCGCGGCTGCAGGGGGCGCTCCGGAGCGAGCTCGGGGAGCACGCGGCACTGGCAGCCTGGGATCCCGGGGAAGGATGGAACAAAGGCTTCACAAACCCTGGGCGGCCGGTCCTGGACTCCCAGAACAGCAGGCTGGAAATGGCACGGCCGGAGCGGCAGGCACAAACACAAATCCCGGGTGGCAGACGAGATGTATCCAAAAGGGGAACCCCCCGGGGCTCCAGGCAGGCAGGGTGAGCGCGGCTACAGCGTAGCGAAGGCTCGAAACAGCAGCGGTGCAGGGCGGCCCCAGCCCAGCCTCCAGCAGGGCAGGGAAAGCAGCCTTGGGATCCCGGTGTTGTTTCCAGCAGAGAGGAAAGACACCGAAAAAACGGGAACCAGCAGCTCTTCTCTCCGAGGCTTCTCTCTCCAGACTCTGAGAGCGAACTCCCAACACGCCCAGGTGAAAGAAAGAGTAGCCAGGCCGACCCCACCCCCAAAAACGGGGTGCTTTTGTCTTTCTTAAGTATGGTCATTTGTCCCCTAGCAACATGCATATGGGAGAAAATTCCTCTAACAGAAAAAAACTAGGACAAAACTAAAACCCCAACAACCTGTTATAGGACTCCCTGTAATTTTTCTTATATTTTTCTGAACCTGCTTCTGCTTCTCTTAATTTTATATAAAGATATACTGAACTGGCATTCCCATTCTGTGGAAGACAGGTGTATGTACACTGCCAAAAAATTAATCTCTGCAGTTCACTGAGTCCTCATCCTCTGGTAGATCAAGTTGCATACCTAGATGTAATTTGTTTTTTGTCTCTCTTACAGGATCTATTTGTACATATTTGTATATGAAATGTCTTTTCCTATAGTAATTAGAGAAATAATCATGTCAGCTACACCAGACTCTGACCTCTGAGTCCCTGTTTCTACAGTGTATGCACTACCTTTGCATTTTAACTTTCGGTGTCTGTTCAATGGGGAATAAATCTGAAGTGGATAGCATGCTTGCTGTAGTGATTAGCTGAAGAGTCACAGTTTTATTTTTTTCTTTGAAACAGTAATGCTGCAACCTTTTGACTACGACCCAAATGAGAAGAGTAAACACAAGTTTATGGTACAAACAACCTATGCACCACCAAATATTACAGATATGGAGGCAGTGGTAAGTAAAAACAGAGTAAAAGGACTGTTGTATTTTTTTTTTCTTAAAAAATTTGGCTTAGCTATAAATGATTCACATTTTTGCAGTTTCTGTTTGAAGAAGAATTGGATTTTCTCTGAACAAGTGTGACTTCAAATGTGATTCAGGGTTTTTAATATGAAATACAAGGTCAGTTCTTAGAACTTGCCTCTAGTGATTAACCTCGAGGTTATTGAATGGATATAGTAGTGAGTCTAAGGCAAGGTCAGTTCAGTGTTAAAATATGGGCATGTTATACCTTTACACACAGCTAATTTGAAGGGGATAAACAGATTGAATTTGAAGGAATCCAGAGTGTATTCAGACAACAAGCCTGAAGCTGTATGAAATGGGTTCATTTGGTCTGAAAAGTGTTTAAGTGAAATGTTGAATGGGATTATAATGAATTAGAACATTTTCAAGACTAAGATGTGTCTCCCTACAAGATACCAAGTGGCTAAACACAGGACAAATGATAGATTTATTTTCTGTTTTAATAGAACCTGTTGTAGCTTTAGTTCTTAGGCTGGGTTGGTCTGATGCAAGATCCAGAAAGAAGATATGTAGGTTTGTGCTTGTTAGTTCACAAGTAAGGTGCCTGTTTCTGATTTTACTGGCTGGCAGCAATGGGAATTAAGCCCTCAGTTGTCAGAATGTGCTTTTTAGGGTGTATTTGGACTCACATAAGTATGTCCTAAGGTGGAGGTCAACATTGCACATGCTTCTAACTCTAGAAACTATTTTAGGGAATGCCTGTGTTTACACAGGTACATCTGATGTTCACTCAAGGCAGAGAAGGAGAGGGGAAACAAAGGATAAAGATGAGATTTTATAAATTGCTGAAATCCACGAGGAGACCTTTTCAGGTTTAGGCTCTGTCCCCTTATAAGAAGGCAAAGACTACTGTGGCATCACTCTTCACTGGAAGCAGTGGAAAACCTTCTAGATTTTGTGAAGCTTTTGAGATGTGAAAGTTAACATCTGTCTGCCTTTTTGAACTGGTTTGTTTTTCTTCATATGCTCTAGTAGCTCTTGGGTATGTGTGGTAAATGAAGCATGGCTATTTGGTGAGGATATAAAAACCAGCTTCAGAAATACCTTTCAAATAACTGCTTTCTTAGTATGTTCAGGTATGCAATACTGAGACATGGAGCTTTCAGGAAATCGATAGTTGTTGTTATAAGTTACTGTATAAATAATGCCACTGGAAAAAAAAATAATAGGAAGGATGTTATGAAAAACCTGAATATTTGAGTCTGTAACACCTGCAATTCCAAGGTAACAGTAGAGGACCTATTAGAAAAATTGCTGCCGACTTCAGAGGAGTCTCCGAGCCTAAGAATTTAAGGCAACTACATGAAGTGCATGCTTTGAAAGTTAATTGTCAGTTGAGGAGAGAGATTCCAGCATATTTTAGTTATTTAAATATACTGATAACCATTAGAATTTAAATTGGTTTTTATAAACAGCTTTGAAAAATTCTGTAGGCCCAAATTGTCACATGATATGCAGTAAAAGGAGAATGTGGTTAAGAGTCTAAAATTTAAAGAACTGAAGAAATTTACTCTAGAACAAACACAGAGTCACTAAAGTCACTAAAAGGTGTCTTTCAATCTTTTGTTTAAAATCAGCGCTTCCAAGATGGGATACAGGAAGTACATTTACTGAGGCTTAATAGGGCTGGAATTTTCTTCTCAAACTGACTCCAATGCTACTTGTGTCTCATTGTGTGTTAAGAAACCACTATATTGTCCCCTTCCTATTTCATACAAACCTCTGATGGATCCATCCTTGCATTCAGTTTACTCTTTTTCATGTCCAGACTTGAATAACCATTTCTAGCTTTTTTTATTTCACAGAAGTGAGTGTGAACAAAAAGCGTTGTTCATAAGCAAGTCTGAAAATTGCAGGGAGGGTAAACACGGTATTCAGCTGTGTAGAAGGCCAGAGCTAAAAGCAAGCTTATGAACTGTTGAGATGTTTGCATGAGTCCAGCATGTTAAATAACTGCATTAATTGTTGTCTTAGTGGAAAGAAGCAAAACCTGATGAGTTAATGGACTCCAAATTGAGATGTGTGTTTGAAATGCCCAACGAAAATGATAAACTGGTAAGTAAGGAGTAAGAAACTGTAAGATCTGTACCACTGACTGGTAGGTTCTCACAGAAATTTCAGGTTTTTTTCAACCTATTTGATTTAATGATTAAATGAATTGAAGGAATTTGTACTAAATTAGTCAGGAGGGGTGTTCAGTATATAACTTTTTAAAGATTCATAGAATCACAGAACAGCCCAGGTTTAAAGGGACCTTGAAGTACTATCTGGTCCAAGATCTTGTCCAAAAGGGAACACTGTCCACCCACATCTTAGAAAACTCCAGCATTGGAGACCAGTGCCAAAAAACTATCTTTTTGTTATTTTTATACTTCATAATTTTTGTATGCAATCTCAGTATAATCTTGGAGGGAAGGGGGTATAGCAGTTGCTTTGTGGTCTGGGGTTTTTTGTTGTTTTATTGTTTTTAGGGGTTTTTTTTGGTCAAGAATAATTTATGAGATGAAGGTGTAAGCTTCCGAAGTGTGTCTTAAACAGTAAAAACGTAAAGGTTCAGCATTTAATATCAAGGCACTTAGTTATCTACTTTCTGGCTTTAATTTCATGAAGTGTATAATGGACTGAGAGAAATGTAATGGGTATACAAAACTACCTCCTTTTGTACTTTTTCCTAAGAAACTGTCCCTAGGGACAGAGGAGCTGACTCTTTAATTAAAAAATCAGCTCTTTACAGGCACTCTTAGGGAGCTTTATGCTCTTTTAGGGCCAACTCTTTAAGGCCATTTTTCTTAGAGTGCAAGTGCTTTCCATCCTGATGTGTAAGAAATCAAGGGAGGCAGGCCAGAAAATGGCATAGCTGAGGAAGGATCTGCTCCTCGCATTGAGGAGAGTAAGAGGGCAATGCACAGCCAGTGGAAGCTGGGACATGTGACTTGGGAAATACAGGGCTATGGTTTAGGGGTGTTTAGGGGTGGGATCAGGAGAACCAAGGCACAGATGGACTGGGACTTGGCAGGGGATGTGAAGAGTAATGAGAAAGGACTCCGTAAGTACGTATGTCAGAAAAGAAATTACAAGGAGAGTGAACCCCCCCCCCGACAGACAAGAAGGGAGAACTGGTGACAACAGTTATAGAGAAGGCTGAGGTACTCACTGAGTTCCTTGGCTCAGTCTTCACTGTCAGGCTTGCCATGTCGTGGGGGTTCTCGTGCTTGAAAAGCTGGACATGAATCTGCAGTGCGTGCCCACAGCCCAGAAAGCATCTTGGGCTGTATCACAAGAAGTGTGGCCAGCAGGTCAAGGGAGGTGATTCTCCCTCCCTCTACTTTGCCCTTGTGTGACCCCCATCTGAAGTCCTGAGTCCAGCTCTGCGTTCCCCAGCATAGGAAGGATGTGGACCTGTTGGAGCAAGTCCAGAGGAGGGCCCTGAAGATGCTCAGAGGGCTGGAGCACTGCTCGTATAAAGACAGGCTGAGAGAACTGGGGTTGTTCAGCCTGGAGAAGAGAAGGCTGCATGGACACCCCACTGCAGCAACTTTTAACAGAGGCAGATGGTGATAACAAAAGGGGGGATGGTTTTAAACTAAAAGATGAAAGATTTGGTTTAGATGTTTGGAGGAAATTCTTTACTGAGGAGGTAGTGAGGCACTGGAACAGGTTGCCTATAGAAGTTGTGGAGGCCCCATCCCTCAAGGTGTTCAAGGCTGTTTTGGATCGGGCTTTGAGCTATCTGATCTAGTGAAAATTGTCCCTGCCCATAGTGGGGGGATTGGAACTAGATATTCTTTGAGGTTCCTTCCAACCCAAACTGTTCTATGATTCTGTGATTTTGAGCAGAGCTGTGGGAATTAGATTTTTAATTTTAATACTGTTTTTTTCACAGATTTTTGTGACTTTTCAGAATTAGTAATATGTATTTCAGATGCTGTGAGACTTAAATTTCATGTTTGTGCAGCACTTTATTTTCCTTCACTAAAAGGTGTTACAAGTGCAAAACATTTGTATCATACACACTTTATAGGAGTTTGTGACATGATCTGCTTTGGTTTTACTTCATTTTGTTTTTTACTATTGCAGGATTACTTTCTTCCTTTTATTTTTTCCCCCCAAGTTCAGATGATCTTTGGTGTATTTTATGCCCTCTTTTGGATGCCTCCTGGGTCAGTGTTAAGCAGCTAAAGTATTAATTTGTGTCTCAGTAGAGTGTAGTACCAGGTAAACAGTGCAATCTTCTCTTGCTTTTTTAACACTTGAGCTAATCAGAACTGAACTGTCAGTGTGTCTGTTCAGCTTACTGTAAATATATACTTTGTTGAACTATATTGGTAGCTTCATTGTTTCACTTTTAAGCTGTGGATGGTTTTTCTCTGGGTAAGTAAAATTCTCAAATCATTCTTGATATTTGTAGAATGATATAGATGCAAGCAAATCCGCCCCAGTACTGAACGCATCTAAGCAGGATGGACCGATGCCAAAACCACATAGTGTTTCACTTAATGATACTGAAACAAGGAAGCTCGTGGAGGAGTGCAAAAGACTTCAGGCAGAGATTATGAAGCTGACAGATGAAAATCGGCACCTGAGAGTAAGTTCTGTGTCCACATTTATATTGAAGTGGCTTCACTCTGCTTGATTCAAAGGTCTGGTTTGTAATTAGGGCAAAACATGTGTATTCCAGCAAGTAGATAAAACTGTTAGAATGTCAAGATTGATTCGCTATATGGTTTTACTGTCTTGTATGTTATGTATATCTTGAACTTGTCAGTGATTGAGACTTTGTGATTGTCATGGATGAGATATTAAAGCTGCATAATGTTCTTAAATGAAATGGTCCTCTTTAAGGTGATCTTATTACTTTAGGTCTGAGTCAAAGCTGCTGAATTAAATTAGAGTTTTAAAAGTGCTTTATTTTTCTTTAATTATGAGTAAATGAGATCCAGAGCAGTAACATTTTGTATTACAAACAGAGAATAAGAACAATTGTTTGGCCAGAGGAGGTAAGCAAACACTACTTTCTAGTACCTCTATGTAAAGGTGTCATTTCAGTGACCCGTCAGTAGTCAATACATGACTTTATGTGTCTTTTCTATATATTTGCTTTTGGAACAGTTCGGACAATTTCACTGGCTGTGGTAGTCTTTTAAAGAACTATGAAATAATATATAATGTAATAACTATGATATGTCCAGACCTGTGATCCTGATGACATTGAGACTAAACAAAGCAGATGTTTCTCCTTAACAATAAGGAATTACTTCTATGTAATTTTGGCACATACTAAGTAAGAGCAGGATGCTTCATTGGGCCTACCAAGATTTTTGGAATAATTTTTAAGCAGAGAGACTAGTGAATTATGGTCCTTATTTAAGATATGGTTTTCTATGTCCATGTTTCGGATTTTGGTGTGGTGTCATGTTGTATGCGTTGAGGTTTTTTTAGAAACTTTATTTAAATATTCACCAGTAAATATGGCCTTTTGAGTTCAGTTTTTACTATTGTAATGATGTATTTATATTTTTTTTTCCATCTGTGTTTTTTCCTCCCCTCAGGATGAAGGCTTGAGGCTCAGAAAGGTAGCGCACTCGGATAAATCTGGATCGCCCACAGCTTTGGCCCTCAGAGATAATGGCTCTAATTCTCTTCCTTCACTTCTTGTTGTAATTGCAGCCATTTTCATTGGATTCTTTCTAGGGAAGTTCATCTTGTAGAAAGAATGAGTGAGAGAAGCATGCATAACTGCAGCTTCCTTTTTTTTTGTTTTTGTTTTGTTTTGTTTTTTTTTGTTTTGTTTTCTCTTGGCCAGAAAAAGGTTTGTTTACCTACCACATCATGGGTAGTACGGCCCGAGTGGCTGTTCTTATGTACAGCATCATAACAGGCTTTGCCTTTAATGATCTCGCACGGTTAGAAAACACAATCTGAAAAGACAAACTGTTCAGCTGCTGGACAAAATTGTACATTCAGTCATCAATAGCAGGTATCAGTTGCACAGTCAGTCCTTTATGGAAATTCATAAATAAAGAATTGTTCTTTCTTTCTGTGGTTTTAATAAGAATTCGAAAATTGTTCAGAGTCTTGTAAATGTTATTTTAATAATCCTTTAAAATTTTATCTGTTGCTGTTACCTCTTGACAAATGATTTATTAGATTGCTAATCCCACTCATTCAGGAATATGACAGGAGGTATTCTGGGGGAAATGGTGCCTCTTACTGTGTAAATTTTCTCCTTACCTTACTTTGCTAATATCATGGCAGAATTTCTTTCTTATTCCTTGTGAGGCATTGTTGAGAGTTTTTCATCCTTAACAGTCCTGTCCCATAATATTTAACATGACAAAAGAAATAAAATTGTTAACAGATTTTTCTGCGGGTAGCCTGTTTGTGTGTGTCGTGCTTTTAGAGGGGATTCTTAACAAGTTCATTGTTCATGGTAATTTGCTACTTGTAACAAATGGCTATTTTGAAGTTTATTTGCTTAAGTCTCTGGCTTTGACTGTTGTAATTGAAGCTTGGGAAAGAAAAAAAAAAAAAGGTTTCCATTCCATTTGTTTAAAAAAAATGAACTGTTTTCTGGCTGCTTTCAGCTACAAAGAGGATGGTTATCAAACTTGGTTTGAGACAGAATAATTTGGATATCCAGCAGGTACAAATACCAGACATGAATGTTTTCAATATATTAACAATTTGCTTGGATTGTGCAGGAGTGTAATAATCAACCTTCTGTTCCATCTTTGGATCTTCTGGGTGTCTTCCAGGAGTCAACATTATTCTTTGATTTCTTAAGGGTACTTAATTCACATATACTAACTTACTCAGTTTATAATTCTGTCTTAGCAGATATTAAAAAATGCAAGTTGAATCATTCAGACACACATAGTGAATTCCACGATGCAGAAGAGTTGATATTTGCTGAGTTGCTCACCTTTTGCTCAGTTGCTCACCTTTGGGAAATAATAATCATTTTATGCAACTCTTGGCAGATCTACCTGTTTTAACCATGTATAGCTAAGTTTTAAAAAATGCATTTTTGGGGTCTGAAATGCTTCCCTGCACTTAATCTTATGTCTTGCCTCATCTCTGAATATGTCATAAAAACAAACAGTAGTATTGAAACAAAATATTATCTCTACTTCTGAGTAAGCATAATCCAATACAGGGAATTACTTGTAAACTTGAAAAATTGTGGAAGAAGTATACTCCTGTAAGCAAAATTGTGTATGCTCTTGGACAGCTTGACTTGATGTGGTGCAGCTAAGTGTGTTAGACCTTGGTATATGCACACCTTATGTAGCTGAGAAAAATGTTCTGGGAAAGATGTACATTATCTTGGTTGCCTTTGATTTCTAGTGCTTTTTTTAAAAAAAAATTACATCATGTTCTGTCATAGCTCTCTGTGGTAAAGTTTTTTATGAAATCTTGCACATGTACAAGGAAGATGATGGAGAAAATGCAAATATTGCTTATCTTTTCACTTAAGCATGCAAGCACTGTTTCCAATTACTTGTTCCAGTGTCTGCATTCAAGTCTCCTTCCATCCCAGTGACTGGAAAAAACTATGTTAAGGTTTTGATTACTTTGGTTCCGCTGGTTCAGAATGGTGTATTTCTCCTGATTTTTTTTTTCTCTAACAGAACATTGCCACATCAAACTTTCATAGCCTGTTCCAAACTGATTACGTGGAAAATAATGAAAGCAATATTGTGCAGGATGTAGTTTGCTTCAGACAGAGCAGTCATTCCTGCGTTGAAGGGAGAAAAACCAAACAAAACCCTCTGGAAGATCTTAAAATGTTTACAGCATGGTGTACGGAGGTTTTCAAAGGTGCTAGCACTTAGAGGACTTTAAAGCAGAAAAACAAGTCATTGCTCAATGCAGCTGACTCAGGTTTTGATATCTGGCAGCAGAAATATGGTAAAAATGATAAAATCGGAATGAAATAACTTTTTCATAAATAAGAAAACAGTTGGTGGTAAAACTTTGGTCATGGTTTAAGTAATGTTTTCAAGGTGAAAGTACAGTGCTCTCGTAACCAGAGTTCTCAGTAATGGTCTAAGGAGACTGTCTTGGTTTCCCGTAATCCCTTCATAGCTGTATATAAAATGTAATGCTAAAACTATTTTGCTCTCAGGAGTCTCTTTGGATGAGATCAGCTGTATTCAGTGAATTATGTACTATGGATTAAATTGTTTGTCTTTGTTCCTGAAATGGGTAAAACTTCTTGCTTTGTCTGCCTGCTTACTCGTGTATGTAAGCACAGGGAAATACAGTCTCTCCACCTGCTCCTGGTGATATGAGCAGACGGTGATGCCCATAAAGTCATGTGAGGGGAAGTGCGTAGCTTGAGTTAAATACACCTTGCAGGTTGCTCTTCTGGTTTCTCAAAAGGGCAAGATAATACAAGTATACAGTATCAAAGTAGTTATTTTAAAATTTTTATCAATATAGCACTTTAAAAAAGAGTAGTGGGGTTCAGGGGGAAAAAGAAAATAAACCTAGTTAACTAGAAGATACAGCTTCTGTAGTAATGTTGGGCACCAAATTTAACCCACTTAGAATATATATATATATATATATATATAAAGTTCATTTAAGAGAAAGTTATTTGTATCAATGCACAACTTATTTGTGCATTTCTACTCATTCTCCAAAATCTGTTGACAAATGCTATTGCCCAGGCTTGCATGTTTCTGCTGCTATGTTTGAAGCCAACTTACTTAAAAGAAGCAACCAAACAGTAGCTTGGAACTTCATTATCCTCCTGGGAGGAGGGAGGGTGGAGGGAGGAGTTGAAAAGTGACATTTTGCCAAAGGGGAAAAGACAAAGCCAATAAGCAAAACTTATCTTTCAGGCCTTCTTCAAAGTTATGAAAGGTTGAAGTGTTAATAAACTATTAAAAATGTAGCGGTGTCCTTTTTATTTTGGAACTTCTTCCTGACTGCATTCTGTGGACTGCTGCTAGTGAAGAGGTGTATCTTGTCCCCATGGGTGGTGTCACTGCTCTGCTCTAGGTTCTGCTGGTAAATGGCAAGAGGCTGCCTTGGATGAAGAGTCAGTGTTGGAGTGAAGAACAGGGGCCTTGATCCAGGCAACACTGAGGATGCTGATGGATCTTTCAGATTTGTAAGAATCATCTTGACAAATCATTTTCCTGTTGGGAGTCCCCAGGTATTTATGTCTGAATTGACTTGCTGGAGCAAACGCTTGTTTCAATCTGTAGCAAAAGTTGGAATGAGAGCTAAGCAGTTACAGAGCAACCCTAATAAATATTTACTACAATACTGAAATGCCCTGCTCTCCGAGTTTGCAGGCAGGATTGAAATTCTGTACCTTGTCTTTTTAGCCACATTGCTGTGAAGGTAATAGTTCACTGCCTCGCCTGCTACTCTGGTGCCTGTGGAGTGGCTTTGTGGGGAATGTCCTGGAAGGCTCATCTGTGTGTAGCACTTGCCACTGCTGCCAGTGAGCTTCTGTCTTTGCTGATGCTGAGCTTCTGTGGTTGCTTTAAAGTGGTAGCACATTGGAGTATTGGACAAGAGGGGGAGCTAAATGCAGGAGTCAGTTTTCACTAGGGTTTGAGCTCCTTCCTGTGGGAAGGACTGAAACTGATGATAAAATAAAGTAGGTTATTTCCTGTCCGATTGTGTTTCGCAGGGGTACTCAAATAGTGTACCAAGTGTCTGATTGAAGTTGGTCTGTTGTGTTTTTCTGTTTCAATGCATGTTGGGTACATTGAAGAATTGATGATTCTGACAGGGGTGCATAAGCAGAGGTAGTGCTGATGTTGTCACCTCTTATTTATTTGTCCTGTATGTGACAAATGATCATGTAGAAAGGAGGTCTTGTTCAAAGGCAAAACAGTTGATTCTTACCTTTTACCTGGTTTTGTCATTGTTGCCAGGTGGTGGTAAGATCAGTGTCTGTGCCTTGTTTGCTGGGACAAGGGTTTATATGTTTGTGTGGTGAACTAGATCTAGCAACTGCTTTGGATGAAATTATTGTTTAATTCCCTACAAATTATTTTTTTACTGAATCCTGGTATAAGCATCTGCAACACTGCAGTGCCATTTTATTTAAAACTTGGTGCCAGTTTATGTAATGTTGGTAGCACTGCCAGCAGGGTATTGAATCTCTGTTTGTACTGCAACTGCTCTGTTGCTGGCAGTGGTGGAAGGCTGATCTCCCTCTTCTTTTCTGAAGACTTAAAAAGGTGTTTGTAGTAACCAGGCACAGAGGTGTGAGACAGCCATAATTACAGCTAAGTAGTCTGAGCTGAAACACTAGAAATAAATGAAACAGTAATTGAATGGTGGCTGAAATACTTACCATTACCTTTTGAATTGGTTGATAAGAAAAGAACCACTGTGAGTTGTTTTGTTTAGGTGTGGTGATTTGTTCTTTTTTTTTTTTTTTTTTTTGGAAGTTAAGAGTTCTGATCATCCAAGTTCTGCAAGGGAAAAAAGCCCCAACAATCAACCAACTCACAAATTGCTGTAGTCTTGGAATAATTATTTCAGGATATTATGGAAAGTTTTTACTAATGTTGGTGCAGGCTCACATGCATAGGTGAATTTAGAGAGACTACTCCTGGGGATCAGTATCTAGGCTTTTCTCACAGTGGGTAGTAATTAAATAGCAGTCCTTTTGAGTGTCTCAATCTGCCTTGTCATGGATGGGTTATCCTGGCTTTTGAGATGGGGAAACTGAGGCACGAGTGTTGAGGCAAATGACTGGATAGTTTAAGCACAGCCCCTGTTCTCTAGCACACACTCTGTCCTGTTTCTCATCAAGTATTCCTTGAGCCATGTCCAAGTCTTTATTTTTTGTTTGTTTTTTGAATTTCAAAAATTCTGCTTTGTGTTGCTTAGACATCTGTAATAGTATTTTAAAGCAGCTTCCTAAAGACTTAGCTGTTGCTTTGTTCCTGAAGCCAAGTGTTGAACAGACAGAAAATGTAACTGTTAGGTGTTTAAAAGTGGAATGTGCTCACTGGGATTATAATGCCTGACCTCAGCCAAAGATAGGCAAGGGGGGAAAAAAGGAAAAAATATGCTAAACATTTGGGTGTGTTGTGTTTGTAGTCCTGAAACATAAAAGTCAGTCTGTGTTGCAAAAAACTTCTGTGGAGCCAGTGCTGTTTGCGCTTTACAAGTAAAAGAAAGCAAACAGTCCTAAATGTGCACAGCTGTCCTGTTAGTGGGGGTATATATTGCTGCATTGGGTTTCCATGGCAAGGTTTTGGTAGTGGGGGGCTGCAGGGGTGGCTCCTGTAAGAAGCTGCCAGAAGCTTCCCAGGTGTCCTATGGAGCCAATGCCAGCTGGCTCCAGGATAGACCTAATACTGGCCAAGGCCAAGTCCATCACTGATGGTGGTAGTGTCTCTGGGATAACGTGGCTAAGAAGGGGACAAAGGTACTGCACAAGAGCATATTGCAGCCAGAGCAAGAATATGTGAGAGAAAGAGCCCTGCAGACAGCAGGGTCAGTGAAGAAGGAGGGGGAAGAGGTGCTCCAGACACCAGTGCAGAGACTCCCCTGCAGTCCATGGTGCAGCCCATGGTGAGGCAGTTGTGCCTCTGCACCCACGCTGGAGCAGGTGGATGCTTGAAGAGGCAGTGGAGCAGGCTCCTGCCAGGACCTGTGGGCCCAGGGAGAGAGGAGCCAATGCTGAAGGTTTTCTGGCAACACTTGTGACCATGCTGCAGTCTGCTGGAGGACTGTACCCTGTGGAAGGGACCCATGTTGGAGCAGTTTGTGAAGAACTGCAGCCTGTGGGAAGGACTCGTATTAGAGAAGTTTGTGAAGGACTGTCTCTCATGGGAGGGACCCCATGCTGGAGCAGGGAAAGAGTGTGCGAGTCCTTCCTTGAGGAAGGAGTGTCAGAGACAACGTGTGATGAACTGATCACAACCTCCATCCTCCATCCCTCTGCACTGTTTGGAGGAAGAGGAAATTGGAAATAAAATTAAGCCTGAGAAGAAGAGGTGGGTGGATGGAAGGTGTTTTAAAATTTGGGTTTCTTTTTCATTATCCTACACTGATTTGATTGGCAAGAAAGTAATTTGCCCAGATAGTCTGTTTTGCCCATGATGGTAACTGGTGTGATCTCTACCTGTCTTTATCTTAACCCATGAGCCTTTAGTTG
This sequence comes from Aphelocoma coerulescens, assembly GCF_041296385.1. NCBI lineage: Eukaryota > Metazoa > Chordata > Aves > Passeriformes > Corvidae > Aphelocoma > Aphelocoma coerulescens. The sequence continues at coordinate 114,700,938 of NC_091015.1, read as the reverse complement.
TATTTTCTCTCTGAGGGGAGCTTTGGCAGGCATCTGACGTCCAGCCAGGGTCAGCCCACCACGATTGCTCTGCCCAAGGAAGTGGAGAAGTATTTTTCCCTTGCTGCTTTGATAGCCCAGACACAGATGATACAGACAGCTACTCTGACTACTTCAGAAGAGCCAAGCACTTCTTTTTCTAAAGCCTAAACATGTTTGACTCCTGCAAGCAAATATGCTCCAGAAACCATCTGACTCAGAGGTTAAGTCTGCTGATGCTTTTTCACTCAAAATTAGTAAATGTTGCTACTACTGCTTTTCAGACTGCAGTAGACTGTTGCAGTGGTGTGAAGGTTGGTCTGAGGAATATTAGTAATGAGACTAGATTGATTACCTGAATTATAAAGATGGTGCTCTGTTTCTTAATGGTTGAGAGGCATTACTTTAAGTCTTTATGTAGCGTATAGAACCATGTTTTTGAAAGTCTGCAGAAAGCAAAACCTGAACCTTGGATCAAATAGGCGGCCCTCTGGAACTGCAATCAGAGGTGCTAAGAGTACAGCTTTGATAATGAAGTGAGTGGTTCTTAGAAGATGGGAGCTTATGTAGTGGCTATTTTTCACTGCTTGCCTTAATCATATCTGGTTAGTTTAAAATGTTGAAGTGATAAATGTGAGACGTGTCCCACACCTCAGGAGTGGTTGGTGTCAATGTAGAAAATAGGAGTATGGTAGGAAGAGATGGCCATGACAAAAGTGAGGTGGACTGCTTCAGAAGTGTCTTTGTGATGGCTTTATAATCTCAGGACACCTGGACTGTTAGAAAGGTCTGTATGTGCTGCCTTCTCTCCAGACATATGCTGGAAACTACCATGCCTTCTCTAGGAATGGGAATTTCTCTCCAATTTTAGGGTGTAAAGCATCAAACATGGTGGTTGCCCTTGTAAACAGGAGAATGCCAGGAAATGATTTTAATTTTATTCATGCCCAGGATTGTCTAACCTCAGATTTCCAGTGCAGCCTTCAGCTTCATTGCCGTGCTTTCAGACTGCACTGAATACCTTGAAATACTTTAGCCCTTGGGCCTCTCATTTCACATCCCAGCTTCAAGAAAATGAGAACAGATTGCCTTCCTGATTAGGTGAAATAATCTCTTCATCCTGCCTCCACAGGAACCAGGTTACAATGGCAAAGGAAGGTCAGCATACTTGTGGAAAAACCTGACTTAGACAAAAAGACAGAATTTATGTGATTTATGTGTAGGCATTTTTATGCTGCCTTTCCCTGTGTGAATTTGAAATCTAGTTCAAGCCACATTTGATAAGATACTACCTCCAATTAAAGGAAAATTAGAGCTCAGATGAAAGACATTTAAATTGAGTCTCCCAGCCTGGACAAGCCTGCGTGGCAAGCTGGAAAAGTACCTGTTCTTCTTGCTGCTGTTGGACCAGTTAGTGCTGGCATCCTTGCCAAGCTGTGAGCGTGGGCATAGATCAACCACCCTGGCAGCTGCCGGTGGTGGCCTCGCTCTTGTCAGCAATGGGATGAGAGATGAGCGGGCTACAAGGGAGCAGGTTGGCAGGCACAGTGCGGGCAAGAGCTGTCACCAGAGTAAGCTCATGGAGGGGGTGTGGAGGTGAGACTGATCTACCAGGGAGTGGGGATGGGTGATGCAAGAAACCTGCTAAGAAATGGGGTGAAAAATGCTAATAATTGGAAGAAAGTATAATCCTGCATGTTGTGCATCCTCACTTCTCCGATCTGCTCTGCTCAGGCATTTCAGAAACACTAATGGTTCAATTATTGCAAACAGATGGGAGGAGTCTGCTGTTCAGAGTAGCCAAAATCGTGCTCAAAGCTTCTTGTAAGACCAGTGGTTTTTTATAAATCGTGGGTTTCTAAGTCCATTTTGTGAGGTGTGTAGAGGTTGCATTTGTGGCAGTAGAGGCTTAGGAATGAAGCAGCTAATCAAAAGTAAACCAGTAGTGTATGGAAGGGGCCTCCTGATTTCCTTGGCTACTGCTCAGGGGGAGCAGCAGGGAACAGCAGTGTGTGACCAGAGTCCTCTGGTGCTCTGCCCACCCAGTGGGGCACATTAGGTGAGCCACACCAGCATTAGCTGCCCTGTGGGCAAGCATGACAAGGGGGCTATGCAAAACCATTCTGTGTCTGTGTATGTTCATATTTACATCTGAGTCGTGAACACCAATCTTTCTGGGATGCCTGTATGTGGGCGGTGGTTACAGCAGACTGGCTTTTGAGAGGACTTGGCATTGTATCATACATTTGTAATTGCTTCAGTTGCCTCTAAACCATTTTCTTCCTTCAGCTGCTCCTAATTTTTGAGTTACTTTAAAATTGCTGATTTTGAGGGTAGCTGCGTGCAAAACACTTCCTTTCTTCTTGCCAAATTGGAGCCATCTCATCCCAAACCCCTCTGAAATGCACTCTGAGCCTCTGAAACTGTTGAGACCTTCAAAGAGAAACATGGGGCTTAAGCAGGAGAAAGCTCACACAAGGCAAATTTCCAACATCCAGGAGCTGTTGCTACTGCTTTTGTGAAGTGCACAGGTCTCTGCTATAAATGCAAAAGCAATTTTATATTTAAGAAATTTAAATATAGATTTTTTACTTTTACAGGAGATCCTTCCCAGTCTTATGCCTGATAGCCCCTAAGTCCTGTATGTTCCCTTCTGTGTCACTCTACATGGATAGTTATCTCCTAATCCTAGTTAGAGTAATGGAAACTAAAGCACTTGCTTTTATAACAGGGTGAGACAATAATAATGTAAAATTTGAAATTATAGTGTATCTGTCAAAATTCAGTAATTCCCCCCCCATATTTAGTATATCTGAGAGTTTATGTAGCTCTTAGTTTTAGTTGAGTATGCGATACTCCTCATTAAAAATTTTGGTAATTCCCTGGATGAAGTACTTTCATATTAGCTATATATATATATATATAAAATTACAATTTTCAGTTGCTACCTATATATACGTTTCTGGACAGATTTGGAACATGGACAGATGGTCATATGTTGAGGCAATGCAAGGCTGGCAGTTTAGTAACTGTTTTCCTTCTGTGGAAAATGCATAAATGCAGAACTGGTTGGTACATCTTAGATCATGTAATCATTTCCTCTGTATTCCTTGCAGAGTGTGGAGAAGTGAATTGTTGAGTGCATAGGTTCAGCAACTTTTGCCCTGATCATATGGCTCTGGGCACACAGGAGGAGCTTCAATGAAGGCTGCAGGAGCAAAGGTGCATTTTGGCATTTCCAAGCTTTTGAAAGCGTAACTCCACATTTGTCTGAGTGTAATTCCTGATCTTTTATCGGCACTGCTCTCATGGATGGTGCGCCGCTCTGGTAAGGAGAGAGCATCATGTGGAATGAAATTGTAGTGTTAGTTTGACCCTCGGGAAAGACTTGTGAAGTGTCTTTTAAAAGATGGATGTTTTGTTTTCTGTACGCTAAAACCATGGTCTCCGTAGAGAAGCTGGCTTCGTTACTCATTCAAGTTTTTTGTTTTTGTTTTTGTTTTTGTTTTTGTTTTTGTTTTTTGCTGCTTGTGTTCAATAAAGGGGAGAGAGCCTCAAGGCTTGGCAGGGTTTGGGTCCCCTCCTCCCCTCTCCCCTCGCTGTGTTCCCGCTGGATTTTGGCGGGGAGACGCTGAGGGGAGCCGGCGTTCCGCAGGCTCCCGCCGCCAGATGGCGCTGTGCCCCCGGCCCGCGCCGCTCCCGGGCGGATCCCGGGCCCGCTCCCGCCTCCCGGACAGCCCGGGCCGGGCCTCCTCCGTGTCCCGCTCCCGCCTCCCGGACAGCCCGGGCCGGGCCTCCTCCGTGTCCCGCTCCCGCCTCCCGGACAGCCCGGGCCGGGCCTCCTCCGTGTCCCGCTGCCGCCTCCCGGAAAGCGGTGGAGTGTCTGGGGGCTTGGGTGTCTCTTGTTTGTAGTGTTGAAACTATTGTTTGTAGTGTTTGCTGGAAGATGCGGTTGTTTCCAGCAATCCCTTAGAGAATCTTAGAATGGCTTGGTTTGGAAGGGACCTTAAAGATCATCTGCTTCCAGGTTGCTCAAAGCCCCATCCAACCCGGCCTTGAACACCTGCAGGAATGGAGCATCCACAGCTTCTCTGCGTAACCTATTCCACTGCCTCACCACCTTCACAGTAAAGAATTTCTTCCTAATATCCAGTCTAAATCGACCGTCCTTCAGTTTAAAGCCATTGCTCCTTGTTCTATTGCAGCAGGTCTTGCTAAACAGTGTGTCCCCATCTTTCTTATAGACCTCTTTTAAGTATTGAAAGGCAGTAATAAAGTGTCCCTGGAGTCTCCTCTGAAGTCAACAGTGCCAAATCTCTCAGCCTTTCCTCATAGGACAAGTGCTCCAGCCCTCTAATCATCTTCATGGCTCTCATCTGGACCTGCTCTAACAAGTCCATGTCTTTCTTGTGCTGAGGACTCCAGTGCTGGATGCAGCACTCCAGATGCAGGTGGGGTCTCATATCGGGCACTTAATAAATCTGATGCCCATAAATAGTTTAGATTTTTTTTTTTTTTTTTTGGTCTTTGCTTGGTGCTAAGAGCAAAGTGGTCCAGTAGCTGGAAAGTTATTTAAAGAAATTCATAATGCATGTGTTTGTCCAGCAAGCATCTGTCCTTTGGATGAAAGTATATACGTCTGATCCTGTTGTTTTTTTGTTTGTTTTTTTTTTTTTTTTTTTTTGCTATGTGTTAATCTAGGAGATCTAATGCCCAATATCCCCAAGTGTAAACTTTTTTTCTCCCAGCTTTTTTCATTTATTTATTTGAAGACAGCACTACTCTGTGCAGCTTGCTTTCTCATTTTCCAACAGACTGTCTTGAAAATCGCAGCAGACAAGGAGCACTGCAGTTCCCATGGGAAAGGATGTCTGCCTGCTTTGAGGTGGTGATCATGGGCAGTTCCCATTACTGGATGACACGCAGGAATTAATTTCTATCCTCAGGGCTTGGTACTACCTTAGCTAGAATCCATCCCACAGACTGGTCCTATACCCTGGAACAGACTTGTGAAGAAGGTGGATGATCAGAGGGTGTCTGATAAATAATTGCTCAGGCCAATAGCACTTCTGCCTTGGCTATTAAGGGCACCCATGGTATGATTCCTCAAAGCTGTGTTCGTCTCTGCCTGATTCAAAAGTGGAGCTCCTTATTATTATTTATTGCTGGTAGCAAATGGCAGTGAAAAAAATCCAAAGTGATTGCACTAGAGGAGAAGACTGAAAGGACAAAAATACCTATAGAAAGTGGAAAAAGGTACAGAAAATTAATGAACTGAGTGAACCAGAATGAGTGGTGCCGGTTTTTATTACCTGTCCTTCCCTGTTGGGTCAGGACTGAGTAAATTATGCCAAGTAGAATCTTGCAGAATTTTGCAATAAATTGCCTGAACTCATCCATTCTCACCACTTTGTGAGGAAGGGAGGCTGCTTCACAGGCTGTGGCTACTGCTCTTGGAGTACCTTGTAATTTAGGGCATACTTCCTGAAAACAGAACTCATCCATCAGGGATCTCCTGAGTCACTAGGAAAATTCAGGAACTGGTCAACTCCACAGCTTCTGATGGTGGCGATGGAAGGCTTAATGACTGCATTTCACCTCTTTCTGTGAGTGAAGCAGGAGTGAATTGGCAGAGCACTGAGCAAAGATACTTTTGTTATCCTGTGTCTTGCTTTCTCTTCACAGTTTGTTTCAGGTTTTTCTTTCTTTTTAGGAAGTGTCCTTTCTAATCCCTCCCTGCTCCTTGCCCCAGGCTGTAGCCCTTAAAGCAACTGGGATGCAATAGCTGAGCAGCAATACTGGTTTGTTTGCCTACATCTCACTTATGAAAAATACTTGGTTTCTGTTGAACTATACCCTTTGTCCTGACACAGCTGCTCTGACCACACTCTCCTTTGCAAGCCAACACCGTCATTACTCATTGGGCATCTCCAGCCATGATTTTATTCAGAAAACCTGAAGATGTGCTGTGAACCCCAAATCCCGTATCTGTATCCCTCAGAGCTGTTCATAGTGACAAACGTGGTCTGAAACAAAAGATGTTTTCTTGTGTATGTAGTAAAAAATGAGCTTTGCTGTATGTAAGTTACTCAACAGTCAGGTTTATGGCTGTTTCTTTCCAAGACACCTAACATTTTTTTTTTACACTTAGTTTTCTGTTCTGTTGACTTTCTAACATGAAGGCAAAGAAATCCTTAATTTTTCAGTTAGGCTTTTTTTATTTCAATCAATAGTTTAACAAGTGCTTAAACTTCCCCAGCAGTTTAATCTGGAACATAGTTGAGAAGAAAAATATCTTCTATAACTTTACAAAAATAAAAAGATTTTTTTCTTTTAAAATCCTGCACTTTAGGCAAGCACGCTCCGACTCAAGCAAGACTGACATTATATCCTAAAATACAGACTTCTGTTCATAGAAATGACATTCTACCCCAGGGCACTGGGCACAATATGTAAATGGTATACAAACAGAGCAAGAACACTTGTTTTGACTTTTCTGATCCCTTTTGTCCTATTTCTTGAATAAGGCCTGCTAAAACAATTAGCCTAAGAATTTCTTTAGGTTGCTATTTCTTCTGTCAGGTGGATCCTTGAGTAGGATATTACTGAGGGAAAAGCTTTCACCTGTCTTGGAAACACTGGCAGCTACTGAAGATAACAACATTAATGGATTCATTTTTTTTTAAACCTTCTGCATTTCAGCAAGGAACAAATCACCTAGTTTGCAGGTCTTCCACTGCTAAACCACTTGCAGCTTAACTTCTTTAGCAGCCAGGGCTGCCAGCACATGACGTCAGGCTGGAGAAATAAAATGAATGGAATATATTGTGTCACATATGTATGTGGGGCTGTGCAGCAGTTAATTTAGTGCATGATGAAACCAAAAGAGGGGGTAAGCTTAGCTCCTCGTTCTGTGCCTGCAAGCAAGGAGAAGCCTTGCAGAAAATATGGACTAGCACATAAACTATGCACTCTGAAGTCTTACAGCTTTGTCCAACTTGACTTGTATTGGCTAAAAGAAAAATAAAAAATATATAGGCATGTGGAGGGAAACTGGTGCAGCATATGCTAAGAACCCAGATCATAAAATGATACTTCTGGTCAACACTACAAATAAACTACAGAAGTCCCTAATCAGATTTCATATAATGCACTGTGAAGACTAAAAAAAAGATTTCCTTTTAAAGTGTTTTTAAATGACAGGGAAAAAAAGAGCATTTATTGTACAATATGTACAGTGACCCACATTTTCATGTAGTCTAACCATAAGCTTTGGAAAACCTAGACCTTTGCAAGTCTGTGATTCAAAACATCTGAGACATGAATGTACTTTTAGAGGTTATAACTAGACATCTTTCTCTTGAAACTTTTACAACATTTTTGACACTAGGCACTTTACAGAGGAGCCACAAAGCACTAATAAACTGTAGATGATTGCCCCAGTGAATATAGAAAATCGTGCTGTGGAACAGTTCCTTTGGTCTTTGCTTCCATCCTGCATCACAAGCATGTGCAGATTTCAGCTGGGATCGAGCTGTGTGTGGCACTTGCACAGGCAAGGGACATGGTCTGACAACTCCTAACCGTGGATATTTTTTCAGAGATAGGACCACATGGGAATGGTTGATGGTGGTGAAAGCAGCTTGTCTTGTGTGATCTAAGGAATGTCACACAATACCCATCCTCATAAATAAAAACTAGTCTGAATTCACTCATGCCGCTAGATCTCAAATAGAAGTCAGAAATGAAGCAGGTATTTAAGGGATATGTTTGACTGCAACAGCTCAGTAACCCAGTTAAGAGATACGCTGTTGTCACTCTGCTGACTACAAAACTCAATCTAGAGAAAACCAAACTCCATGCTGGTTCGTAACTACTCTGTCAGAGGCATCCTGTCTCCTTCTTGACCCTCTAGTTAAAACTGTGCCCCTTACCAGCAACTGATACAGAACTGACTCTTCAAGTAAGTTTGACTGTGCGGAACAGAAAACCATCAAGAAGTGCTGACCAGAACAGCTGTTGTTCATAGGGCTCAATTCACCACGGTGAGTTGGCTTTCAGATCCTTCCAACAGGCTGAAAGAGAATCTGACATCAGATGGATGGATAAACACTTTCTCTGGTGACTATTGAGCCAACCTGAGCTCCATTCCTGACTCTTAAGTGAGAGTTTTCTGTGACTTTTCATTTACCTGAGGAAAAAATATGAAAGATGTGGTCTGGCTCAGCAGCGAGTCTATGATACTGCTCCTTCCCTCTGTCTTCCTGCTGTCTCAAAACTAGGTGAACTGATTCTGTTCCAACTCTGAGGAAATTCACATCCATGTTTTCAAGGAATGCTTTTGCTATAGTAGTCAGTATGAAGACTCACCATGTAAAGTTGAAAGACCTTCATTCAAAACATACTTTCCTAGGATACTGAAAATAATACATTAAAGGTTCTTTTTCTGACATAGTAGTGGGCTGGGCAGCTAACAGCTGCTTATACTGTGAAGAAATGCTACAACTTTACTTCTTATGTTTCTTACAGATGTTCCTGCTTTTCCTGTGAGCCAAAACATCTGTACATAAGTAGAAGTCACAGCCCAAACACTGCAAAGTTAAGCTATGCCCTCAGTTCACTCCCCATTAAAGCAGGGGAGCACGGTTCATCTATGAACTTCTAGCTCCTTGCTGGCCTTAAACATCTCCCCTACTGCTTCCAGAGTGCTCTGATTTGCATCAGTGCACAAAAGGCTGTATTCACCACTGAGGGAAACCTGAGAGTTTCCAGGGCAGGCTCTAGCTGACAAATGTCCTCTGAGCGTTGTATCTATCCACCTTCCCAGCAGTGTGTCCCCAAACCAATGCTGATTTAAGCTCTATGAAACTGTGGCATGTGCTGGGACAATTCAGCAAGGAGAAAAGGATGGATGTGGTCGCATTAGTACGTCTCTTGCTCCTCTCTCTGTAAGACTGGGCCAGTGGCTCTCTGTCTGTGGGTCTGTTTCCAGCTACTTTCTTGCTCTACCAGGTACCATGGTGTGCTTGCTCCTGTAACCCTTTTCTGTTCTTAAATGAGGTCACATGACTAAAAAGATGCTGCTAAATAGGGCTGCAGAACACTTGCTTTACTCTGACAAAGTACTGCACGTGGAGAATGTAAGGTCTCCGGAATACGGAAAGAGAAGTCTTTCCTGCAGCCTTGTACTGGCAGCTTACCTGCACTCTATGCATCTGACAGGAAAATTGCTGCTGCTGGCTGGCTTTGAGGGGGCTTGGCTGTAACTACCTGCTAGATACAAAGGGAGGCCTCGAAGCAATTACATAGCTAAGTTAATTGAATGAGAAAATACTAAACCACTGGTTATTTTTAGAACTTAATGATTGTAAAAATAGCTTAAATTACTTTGAGTATTTTTTTTAATTAGGGGTACCAACCATTTTGCACTTTTTGAACAGAGGACTGTTGATTTTCTGGTTCTTTTTGTATTATGAGCTGTGAGATAATGGCAAGATAAATCTTTGTGGGTTTCCTCCTTATATACATATCTACATCAGAGCTGTGAAGTCAGAGGGGGAAGCTGCTATCACAGTACTGGCACAATACCGAGCCCTTCCCCAGAGCTAAATTCTGATGAGAAACTGGGCTTTGGGGATAAGAGTACCACAACAGTAAGATGGCAGAGATGACTGAAGCAGGATCATAAAGTTCATCCCAGCAGTTAAAAAAAAAAATAAAATAAAAGGAGACTCCTCCCTCCCCCCAGAAGTCTGCAGTCCTAAAGTGCAATTACTTTTGTGCAGTCGTGTCAGGCCAGGGATCAGACTGGATGAAGTTCAAAGCACAAACATCAAACGAGTGCCGTTTGCGATTCAAGGAGGAAGAGGGAAGTAAGGAAAAGAACAACAGTTCTCAGGCATTCAAGTGCATCAAGAAAATAAATGTCCCTTTCTCTCTGAAGAAAAACAACCCCCAGTCTGGTGGAATCCTGGCTTTGTAGTCATGAAAAATAAGTTTTCCTCGCTTCTAGCTGAGAATGTCCCAATATGACACAGTACAAATAAACAACAAAGCAAGAGCTGGGGCGCTGAGATATTTTTCCGCTGCCCTGCTGCTATACAGCCTGATTTTATTCTCCTCTGGTGACTCTTCAGATCTGGGTACTGATGAGGCACACTGAATTAAAGGCATCTGGTAGGAAGTGGCTCTTTTCTCGGGTCGGTCGGGGCTGGAGCCATCGCTCGGTCTCTGACCATTGTACAGCAGGTACCTGCCCCGGGCATCCTGCTCCATCTTGAAGATTTCGTACTCAGTGTGAGGTAGGCGGATGCCGAGTGCGATGCAGCCGTTTGTGTGGGTGACGTCCTGCTGAACCCCAACCTGCCAGGATCCCTGTGCTCCGCACTCATTCCCATTAAAGACGTTGAGCAGCGAGGCTGTGGATATGTCCATGGGAGTGACCTTCATGTGATTCACTGTGAGAGAGGAAGAGGAGAACTATGAGCAGAGGAAAAAAACAAAAGCAAAGCCAACATGAAGATTGGGGCACACCTGTTAATTGTCTCCCCTTGTTCCTTCTTAAATTGATTTTTCACATTACAGGTGTGGTCAGCAAGTCTATGAGCATCATTTTACGTCTTTGACTTTGTTTGTGCAAAAACTGCTTTTTGCACAGAACAACCCCCCTCCAACTCAGTTGAAGAAAACCTGATGGCCACGTATCTCAGCCAGAGATTAAGCAGAGCTTTTCATAAATTCCAGACAATCCTTTACAGATAAAGCCTGGTTGGTTATACTAGGACATAGGGAAAAGAGGAAACAATAAAACTTTACTCATGTTTTATTACCACCTGTATTGATCCGTAAGTGAGCATTTATCACATATTTTTCATCATTTCTTAACGTTTGCTACTCTGTAAACCTAATAAAATACTTAGTTTCGACTGGGAAATTTGGGAAACACCACAGCTGCACTATCATCCTATATTACCTGTCCTTTTTTGCATGAATTGTAATATATAGCTGACCTAAAAAGTGATATTTTTCCTCATCTCTAAACATTGGCTGCAGCTTGCAGTTTCAAATGTAGAATTGCTGCTGCTTCTTCAGTTCTAATCTGCCAGTACTTCAAAGGAGTTTAAGGCACATAAAGTTTCATTTTCCAGCCAAGTTAAAAAAGTTGGGAAAAGCCAAAATGAATGAGCTTGTAGAAGCTGAATAGAGATTTTTCCTGGTGTGTGTTTGACACTGTATATCAAGAAAAGGGTATCTGAATGGATTGGTACTGACCAAAACAGAAGCAAATAACCAGCCCTTATGCCTCCCTACCTTCCTCACCCAACATACCAAAATCCCAAATTTTCTTGCAGATCACTTTATAGTAAGATTTGTTGGGAGCTTTTCCCGAGCTTTTATAAACAGCCATTGACTCAATGGCTCTACCTACCGTTCTCATTATTTACTCTAGCTGGTGTAAAAGGTAATTTATAGAAATTGCATCTGAAAGTTTTACCTAAACCAAATTAGTCACCTTGATCTATAAGGTAAGTTGGCACAGCATAAACCAGAAATGCAAGCAAAAACTGGATTTCACCTCAGGAGCTAGCTGGGACATGCTGCACATGCAGCTCTATAGAGCCAAAATTCTGACAGGCAAGGGTATCTCCCACCCCCTACAAAAATCTCAGATTAGTAAATAATTTCTTCTAGTCAGATGCTTTTCTAAATCAGACCCATGCAAGATGCTTTATTGGTTACTCATGTGGTAATGGAAATAAGGAGGAGAAGAGCCTAGAGAGGGCTTGAGGCTACCACAGGCTCCACTGGGGCTGGTGCCATGGTGGGATGTTGTATTTTGGAGATGTTTGTTTGTGTGAGAGGTTCAGGCCTCTGAGCTCTTTTTAAGCAGGGTGCCATGGGGCTGTTTGCACAGGAAGGCTTCTCAGCTGCAGGGACCCGGGTGGTGTCACCACCGAGAGCTGCTTTCCAAAGTATCTGACGGGTTTGGGTTGGATACATCTTGTCTTTGCTCTGGCAGCTTTAATCAGAGTTGTCTTTAGGGACACTCTTATTTGCTTGAGGGCCCCTTGAGAGAATATGAAAAAATGCATGCTGCTGCATCTGTCTTCCACAGAAAATTATTTATACTGCTTCAGATCTGAAATGCCTTCCGAAGATGCTTTTTTCTCTCTACTGACAGAGCCCTAGGATACAGATCTAACCACTTCTCTTAGAGGTTTGAAGTCTGGCCACTGGACTCCACTTACTAATGTGAAGTCTTATTTTCTTGTGTGTACTTAAAGACCTCTGCCTCAAATGAGTATGGCTTCAGTGGTGTGACATGCCATGCAGCTGTATAGTTTGGCTGGGCATTCACACAGTGCCTGCAAACTTCCCAATAAATGACAAACTCCTGAAAATCACAGAATGAAATCATCATCAACCAAGCTGTTAGGAGCAAACTCTGCTCTGGTCCATAACTACCTCCCCCCCACATTGTATCAAGCCACTCTACCTTTGAACACAAACTCTGTGCCACCCATGACTTTGGACGAGTGGACTCCCCGGCTGTAGCGTCCCTTGGCATAGATGGTGAAGGTGGGGTGCTTGCAGATGGGGTCAGAGTAGTGGTAGTAGTGGCCCTCCCAGGTGTTGTTGTTGTCGTGGAAGATGAAGTGGCGAGTCAGGAAGAGCACCTCTGGGCGCACCTCACAGCGCTGGCTCACCCACTCTCCGTGCAGCCCGATGGTCAGGTCTGCCTTGGGGGGCAGGATGGGTGGATGGTGCTCGTCCGAGCGGTAGATGATTCTGCACGCGATACACGTGCGGTCGTGGTTCTGAAACAAAGCAGAGAGAAACCCTTGGTAGGCATTACCTGGGATACAGGGCAATGCATCAGGCCAGCCACTTCATGCTGAAGTGACACCAGCTCCACATTTTAAGGAATGCATTGTCATTTCTGATCTTGTTAGTGGTACCCTTTGGTTCTGTATGTGTAAGACTGCACAGCAGAGGAGCACATAAGAGATTAATTTTCTTGTCTGCATTTATCTGAAATTAACATTTCAGTTCAGGATCTAGAAAAGGCTGATTTAATCCTTCAAATCATAGAAGAAGCTGGCAGATGGTGATTTACTATGATAGGGATTTTGCAACGCTTGTGTCAGAAATCAATACATTTGCTGAACTTTTACTTCTCTTTCATTTAGTTGTTAACTTTAAGTACTGTAGATAAACATGGGTGTCATAAGGATTTTCTTCTTTTTGGATGGCACCTTGGGAGAACAGTAACCAGTGCTTTTTGAACTCTTTCAGCTTTTCTGAGCCCTAACACAAGTTTGTGCAGTGTGTGATATGGCTGGTTGCTGCTGGACATGGTGAAAGCTTTATGGCCCTCTCCAGGAATAGGGTCTGGTACGTGCCGAGCTCCAGGGTGGCTCACCACTGTGGGCCATGCAGCAGCCTCAAGCAGCCAAGTACCCCCAGCCCCAAATGTGAGTACCTGGGGTGTCTTAAGAGGGGTGTGCAGGCTCCAAGTCTGTGGCAGGAGTGAAGGGAATTTGAGGCTGAGGTTCCAACCTCCCGAATGACATCATTTATAGTTACTTTGCACATAGACCATTATTTTACATCCCAGGGACATAGAACAGTGACCATTTCATTGATTTCCCTATTGCTGAAAAGACTTTGGATGACTATCTGGTCTGGGATGGGGAAAATAAAACCCCGGTTTAGTATCTGTGAAAGAAATGGGTGTTGTATGTTGATTCTCTGAAGCTACTTACGGTCATTTTATTGAAGAAATTCAGGGCACTAAAGAAGACTGTGTGAATGTCACCCCTAAAGTGAGCCTGACCTGAAGGCAGTGAGTGGAGAAATGCTGACTTCATAGCAGCTCACATGGACTTTAAAGTAAGAGCAGTGACTATGAGCATTTATATTACAGAGGGCACTCAGAGAGACCTCAGAAACGAGGGCCGGAAAGGTGTACAAAGAGAAAGTATTTCTATAAATCTCCCAGATGGGTGCATGTTGAGCTTTAGCACTTAACTCGATGCACCTCAGGAAAACGTCACAGCTTGAACATGGCGGATGTGAGTAACCCCCCAGTGCATCCTCCTCTTTCCAGGAAGGATTGAGGAGTGTCCTTGACAGATGAAGGCACAAATCTGTGCTGTTTGATCTGAACCAGTGCTGGCCAACGGCACTGCTCTGAGGAGAAAAGAAGTTGGACTTGGTGACCTCCCGAGGATCTTTCCATCCCAAAACACCCCAAATGGTCTTCTGGGGACCACATGTCAGCATGCTCTTAAAGTGGATGTAGTCCTTTCCCACTGTGGAGCTTGTTAACTAATTTTATGATATTTTTTTTCAGCTAAATTCTACAAGCAGGTGCAAGGTCCATTAGTACCTTAGTGAAATACAAAGAACATTAAATTGAGTAATTTAACTGGAACTGGTGAAGTTAGTGCAGATATATATACAAAAAGTATCTTTCAATTGTAAGAGAAATTACACTTTTTTTCCCTTGATATCAACATTGAAAGGATGCCTCCACTGCCTTGCATGGACATCCACAGGGATCCAGGCCAAGGGGTTGCTCTGTGGAAGATGCCAGTGCCTTTTAAATCCACATTTCTGTCCTGCCGTGGGGCAGACTGGCTGTGTTGTTCCCTGACACGTTAAGGGCACTGATGACAGCAACTTTATGGCTGTGATTGCCCCACTCACATAAAGTGAAGCCAGAAAGCGAGAAAAAGACAAGTGCTATAAAACAAAACACAGCTTATATAAGCTGAATCCGTCAATAGTAGAGAATTTCTGCTACAGTCTCTTCTCTATTGAAGTGAATTTGAAAGCTTCTATCATCTCCCAGAGGAGACCCTGGCAGAGCAGTAAATTGATTTTGTTTATATTCACATTTTCCTCCCAGGAGTCCGTCCTCCAAAAACAGTTTGTGAGCCAAGGTAATTTAACCTGGGAACCAGTGATTTCTGTTGCACTTGTTCAAAATCTGAAGAAAACCAAACAGCAACTTGGCCTGTTTTCTTTTCTGGTTACCACTGGCCACCATTACACTCTGAGCAGAGGTGACTGCTTTGGCAAACTCTAGGAAGGTCCTTGATAACTCTCTGTTACTTGTCTGTAGCTCTCCTGGCTCTTTGACCTCTGTGGTCCTGAACTGCTGTAACTATGAGCAGCCCTTCTCATTCTGAAGGCTTTGTGCCAGCTGTGAAGGTCTGGCCAGCTGGGCTGCTAAGGAATGTCCAACCTGACAGTCTTCTAGTCATTGATGGTGTGCTCGGAGCTGAGGTAACCAGGCACTTTTTGCATTGACCTGCGAGTGGGGCAGGGAGAGGTTGGGGTGGAGAGGGAGGAAGTATCCCTTCCACAGCAGTGAAACACCAGCTGGCTCTGGCCCCTCACATGGACATACTCAACGCATTGCTTTCCTGAGACCAGCACTTGAATCTAAGCCCACATAAACCTTTTTTGCTGTGATACTATCTTTCACAGCATTATAAACTGCTTAGTGGAAGAATATGCCATGTATAAACTCCCTCAGTGTGATTTTTGCCCAAGTAATGGGCAAGGGAAAGAGCTAGTTCTGTTATGAGGCAATTCGACTTAATTATGGAGTAATTTATGTTTAACAATTGACTGTATATTTCACTCTTGCTTTTTTAGGTCAGCTGCTCTTGGCTCTTAATTACACTATCTGAGGCTTTGCAAATCACTCCCTTCCCACGTGTTTCAGGGAAAGATTATTTTCTAAAAACAGACATTCAAAGAAAATAGGGAACAGAGATCGAGGACTCACATGATTAAGAACTCTCTAATAAAAAGTTCATTTGGGCATGATATAAACTAAAAAGCAATAAAATGAGCAGAGGACAGGATGAACATCTGTTCTACGTTTTGATTATCTTAGGTGCACAATGCAATATTTTTAATAGCGGGGCCTTGCTAGAAGGACTGGGCCCTGAAATGGCTGGAAGATCCCTTCCCATGATGGAGGGCTCCTTGCAGCTCTGCAGTGCCACCCTTCCTCACCCTTCCAGGTGCTTTTTAAAGCCAATTTCTGAACTAATCCACAAAGCCATGCGTGCCAAAATAAGCCTGAATCTCTGGCTGAAAACTCAGTTCTTGTAGTTGGGGAGAAAATAGCTTATGATCTAAAAATTCCCACCAACATTATTTCTTATCCCTCTCTCCTGCTGTCTCAGCTGAAGTGGTAATTGAGCCAGAGAGCTCTGGAAGCCAAGCACAGGGGACTCTTATTAAAAAAAGCAAACAAGGATGAGGTTCTCTCATCTTTTTCCCAATTGCTGTGGATAGTCAGAAACATAAAGCCTCCCAGCACAGTTTAATTTTCTCTTAAGTTCTGTGGAATTCTATGGCTGCCTAGGATTAATTGTCTGACATTGGCTATGCCACATGGCACGTGACTGGGTCTGTCATGTACCCAGCATATCCTTGTTGCAGGGAGATGTGAGATGAGGGACCAGGTGCTGGATTTCCTCAAGCACGGGCTCAGGTTTGAACTGTGTGTGCAGTACAGGTCTAACCGGTATCCAGGAATGTTGTAGGGGCCAACAGCCACAAAAGCTGGGGTAGGAAACCCCTACCATGTGAATGCTTGTATTACTGTGAGGGGAAGTGCTGAAGAAGAGGGGAGAGAAAAGCCACACTCAGCTATGGTCTTGCACACCTCCTGAGTACCACGTGTCACAGGCAGGACTGGGTGGGACTGGAACGAGTCATGCCTGGTCAGGATGCTTTAAACCTCACCACCTGAAGAAACACAGTACCAGGTGTTAGTAACTAGCGCTCCCAGGATGAGTGTAAATGGAAATTCTTGGGAGAACATCAATTCAAGAAAATGCTTCCAGCTCAACAAAAAAAGTTGGATGGCTTTGCTTCACACTGCCAAGGAGCCAAGTCCACAGGAAGGGCACATTTATGAATTGCTCAGGATAGTATCACGCTTGCTCCTCCACCACTGTAGATAACTGCAGACCAAGAAAACGCTTTAAAAAACAACCACAAATTCTCTCCAGTACAAAAGTGATAATTTGCAGGCTTTGCATGACCTCGTATGAAGCTGAGTTGACTAATGTGCATTAGGCTGGCTCTGGGGAGTTGACAAGCACGGCTGACACAGTTATAACTCAGCCTGCCAAATGGAATGAAGGATAACAAAGATTTAAAACTTTAATTAAAAATCTTGAAGCAAGTAAAATGCCGGAGAGAGTGGTAACTCCTTTGCAGAGTTGTCAGATGAGTATTTCTTTTGGTGGGGAACAGAGGTGCTGCAAGCAGGAAGGAAGGTGGAGATATGCTCAGATTTATCTGCAAATGCATACCATATATTTTAAGATATTGAGGAATGGTTTTTATTAACTGCTCTTATGAAGGGAAAGATAGCGAAGGAATCTCAAGGCACTACCATTACACAACTGTCTGATCTATGATGTTGATTCTGTTGCACAACCCTGCATAAAACTGAAATAAAACCAACATGAAATTCGAAAGTTTTCTTGTTGTTCTTTTCTGGTATAAATGACTTTAGCCTGGGCAAAAGACACGAACAAAGAGAAAACCAGACTTCTCAGATGAATGTGCTTGCATGTCATCTATCCCATTAAAAAGATACTAAATATGGTGACACAAATGTCTTATAAAGTATTAACAAAAAATAATTCCTGGAAAACCCGAAGGGACAGCTTGAATGTCCATTTTCAAGAATAAAGTATTCCCAAATAAAGCTGCCTTATTATTATACCTTTAAAAAGCATCCTATATAGCCCTCTAAACCATGCAATATTACCAGTGAGTCTTCCCTGCCCTTTTACAAAAGATGAGGCCCCTGTGCTTAGATGCCAACCATAAGGAAGGTGTCAGTAGTTTGGATATGCTGAGTTGACCTGAAGGCCTGGGGTTTATTGTACTAGGCTGAATAGTTAACTTTGATCCTCAGTGCTGCATTTGAACTGGGACAAGCTGCAGCTGCAGAGCAGACAGTGGTAAGTGCAGACATGGCACCTTCAAAGGCGCAGGGCCACAGCTGAAAGTGCTGCTGAGCCTGGCAAGGGCCAACCTCAGCTAAAAGCTGTTCACTTCTCTCATCTGTGTAGGGCACCACACACACTGTTATTGTTCATAAACCTGGAGTTAACCCACTTGAGCATTCTTCTGAATATTCCGACTTTGCTTCCTCTCATAATTTCCCTAACCAAAAACCTTTTTCAAGTAATAATGGACAAAAGGCACCCTTCAAGTGTTGGCTTAATCTAGAAGTCTAGTGGCACTACTCAGGCAAACAAAGGAGTTTTGTCTGCCAAAATTATACTTTTTGGTTGAGATAATGTTTTGCATATTTCTCTGAGGCGCTTCACATGTTTAACATCTATTTATTAACTTATGATTACATTTCCCTGTGAGTTTCATAAGTACATAGCATTCCCCTAGAGATGAAGTCACTGTGTTTCAAAGAGATGAAAGCTCAAATTTTTGAAAAGCACAGAAAACTTTGCACACTTTGTTCTTTCTTGGCTAAAGGAAAGCCCAAGCACCAGTCTCCATACATTGAATCTGTATTAGCTGCAAACACCAGGTGCTGTTGGAAGTCAGGTACCAGAGGTGAATAAAGTTGTAATAGAGAATTGATTAATTTGAGTTACATTTTCAAGGGAAAACATCTTAATGAAAGAGTGTGTCCAGAAACTGATTGAGCATGACAAAGAGTGAAGGTTATCCTAGCACTTTTTTGGTTTCTTGTGATGTTCCAGACCATGTCAGCTGTATTCCTAAGTAATGATCTAACTAGAATGACCGGTCAGCACAGTCCTGCCCCGTCCTTCCCGTTACTCTGTCACATGATAAAATAGCACAAGGAATTCTTTGTTTACAAAGCAATATTGCTGAGGCAATTACATGTGAAATAAGTCTCCCAGTACTGCTCTTGTACACATTTTCTGTAGTTTAGAGCAGACATTTGTGAAAACATCCTCTGTCCTGCACAGAGAATGAACACGGCATTCAAGCCTTCCTTCATGCTACAAGTCCCTTGTAGTATGTTTGTGATATTACAACCAAACAGGCAGCCTCCTTGGTGTTATCCTAACAGGGAACATTTTGTGTAATATATGTGATGATGGCCAAGCAGTTCCCCCATCCTGCCTTCCCACCCATGTGCTCTCCCATGCTGGCTGAAGAAGCTTCATGTATGATAGCTTGAATCACTTGATAAACTTGCAACGTCAAGAGACATCAAAGATGTTCATCTCCATTCATCAGCCAGTCCTAACTGATATCACAAGCCAGGTTAGAAAACAGCCAAGATAAATCTATATAGTGACTTATTCATCATCTGCACTCAAGAACTTCCATGTATTTTACAGGAGGAATTTTTTTAAGGTATGTTCTTATCTAAGAGAATTCGTAAAGCCTTAAGAGATGACATATTATATGTTTTTTAAAGCTCCCTGATTTTATATGAACACTTAAGATATGGTAATCTGTGAATTTATTCAGATTTGTAGCTCAGCATAAAGCTGTCTGGTTTTTGGACAGCCCTTTTGATTTACCATCCCGTGGTGAAATTGCTGCAGGAATTTGGATAAGGTCCAATTCTATTTGTTTAAAGTCCTGATCATGTGGCTTTGGCATTCCTAACATATCCAGCAATCATTTGCTTTTAATTACCGTTCATTTCAACCACATAAGTAATGAATGAGGCTACCACATCCAACTTACAGGCTGTGTAAACTCTTGGGCTGGGTGGAACTTTCTTCTATATAGAGGCTTCACTATAAATTAAACTCAAAATGTGAATCCTCTTAACTTATTTTAGGCAGGCCTTTATGAGTCTAAAATATAAATAAATAAAAAGGAAATGAAAAAAGCCTTAAATGAAAGATTCCACACAATACACCTGATTCACTTCAGAAGCAATTTCCTGGCCTCCCCAACCTCTTGGTATGACTGTAGAAACCTTAAAAAAACAAGTTGATTTAACGTTTCTATTTATTCATGGTGTCCAGTTTCCAGAGGAGTCTGTGACTTGTAGTTTTAAACTCAATTTAGCATTTAAACTCATTTTCAGCTGGGTCCCAGTGGAGCAACAATTAGAAAAGGAAAAGAGTTCAAAAAGAAAGGGTTATAACCTTTCAACGGTATGTTTGCCTGGACTTCAAAAAAAAAAAAAAAAAAAGCACTTCTGTTACTATTCTTCCTACATTTGGCAAACAGTAGGTCAGAGGGCCTGCTGAGAACCTGTTGGTATAGAGATCTTCATGCTTAGGTACAAACCAACAAACCCACATCCTGGAATCTTTCACAGCAGCTGAGGCAAAGGTTCATTTTTTAGGGGTATTACTATTTATATCATGCTGAAAGCCTAGTATCAGCAGGCCCAGCTTCTCTTAGCTAACCTGTCTCAAGAAACACACCTCTCTTATGCAAAATTTGGTCCCTTAAGTTTGAACACTGTATTTTAGAGCCGCTATATTTTAGAGGGGAAAAAAGGATGCTACAGTAGCAGAACAGATAGGCAGGAAAATCATTACCTGCGTGTCCTAAAATTGTGGCAGGCCGGGACAACAATCTTAATTTCATAAAGCTGGCTGAGCATACATCTGACTGCCCTGACTGTAATGAAATTACTACAAGGTGGAAGTGTAGGCATTTACTATATTATATATCAGCCCAGAATAAAACGCCCAGAATAAGACACCTAGATTAGACCAGAAAAAATACTCAGCTACAGTGATTTAAATCAAGATTTTGTCTCTGTTTCAAGTGGTTGGAAAAAGATCTACAATCTTTTCTAGAACAGACACAATATAGCTGGTGTCTGATAATTTCTATCTACAGATACCTGCAAGAAAGGGATCTAGTAAAGAACCCTCACTCCCAAATCAGTAAAGTGAAAGTTGATTTGGTTGGTTGAATCAATTAAAGAAAAGCAAAATTTTGAAGAGGATTGTGCCATGGTACATCTGCTGCTGCTGCTGCAACTCTCTGTTTTGGGAAGGTAAGTTTAAAAAGAAAACTCAAATTTGTCCTTGGTCACTTGAAGACAGCATAAGAATGACAGAAATTACAGCAGTTTTCATACAGCAAAACAGTCGACTGTGGATTAAAATGATCCCTAGGCCAGGCTACAAAGCCGTTAAAGGCAGATCACATAAAGACCTAACCTACTAAAATTTTTTGTTCACAGGGGACAGAAACAACCCAGGTCAGACAGTTTTGAATGGAAGGGAAAGCCAAGGGTTTTTCATCAAAACTCTCCCTTCTCCTGTTGTGTTTCCTGCCATTGCTGACAAGCTGTAGCTGGTTTTTGAACCATTTGAGATGAGATGATGAAAAATGGTGGTAACCCATTAGCTGGAAGTGATGCTGTGGCAATGCCCAGCTGGAGCACACCAATGGCAGCAGCACCTTGCAATGTGGTTCCAATTGCTGCCTGCCTTTGAAATGTCACCAGGAAGGATCTACAGACAGCCTTCCTGCTACAGGCCATCAGTGTCTGCTCTTCCTGTTTGAGTTTTACTTAGCTTACTATGGGTTGATCAGTTCCCGATGAAGCTGAGGGCACTTTGAGGCCCCTTTGAAAACTGCATTATCAAATGGAATTACAGCCCCATTCAAAATTCACCTGTTTCTCATTTCATTAATGTGTGTGCCTACGTTGGGATCCATGACCTGCACAGTCCATCAGTTTTTTTCCCTTCCTGCTGACCCTTCCATGTGTTTACCTTCCAATTCCTCGTCTCCTCCTCAGGTTATGGATCACCCAACTTTCATATGCTGATATTCATATTTCATTTCCTCTCTCCCTGGCCCCCCATGCAGCTATACAAGCATCCACTGATGCCTGCTCCTCTTCTGCTATCTCAGTTCTAAATGAAACCTTCCTCTCAGCTGCTAGCCTACAGCCATGGTCCCAGACAACCACTCCTACTTCTGCCCACAAGTCTCTGATTTCATCTTCAGAGTGGCCTATTGACTTTAGCTCACCAGATTACTTTTTTTGCATTTTTGATGCAGTCACATAAACCACAGTAAAGCTACTGTTCTCACAAAGTAAGTTCTGTGATCATCTGTTAATTAAGGCTGTAATCGACCCCCTGATTAGAAGCACACTGGTTACACCAGTGCACTTAGAAGAACGGAATGATCTGGGCTTTGTCATCAGAACCTTTAAAAGAGGTCAGATGCTAACCCACACACACCTACCTTGGCATTTTGAAGAGGAGGTTGGTAACTAGAGGGCCGATAGTACCTCCTCTGAGTAGCATCAGTGTGAATGTCTCCGAGGAATAGCTCCTCCACAAGGTGGTCTAAATTGTGGTGCAGGTACTGCTTCTCCACACGGATCAGCTGGAGTTCATGCATGGCAAAATTCAGAGCTTTGGTGCATTCACAGCCATTCTCTTCTCTCAGCAAATCATAGCTCACATCCTGCTCCCAGGGACTATCTTCTGGGATAAATCCAGGGCATGTCTGGTTCACCAGCTCACTTAATTTTTTGGCTACTGCTTCATTGTGGCATATGATCTGTATGTTGCGGAGCTGGTAGTCGGCCTCGGTGCCCCCCCGGATGATCCAGGACGCCTGTCGGAGACGTATTTTGCCACGTATGACTAAGGTGTAGATGGGGTTTGTGCAGCGATTGCCACCGTAATAGAACTGATAGGCCTTGAACGTATTGTTGTGGTAGAACCTGTAAGATCTTGTGATGAACTCTGGGCCTGCTCTGACTTCGCAGCTGTGGGAAGAAAGCAAGCGTGGAAACAGAATTTTAGCAAGGTGGCACATCATGTACACTACAAGCAACAAGCCCCACACAGGTCCACAGAGACACCTGGGTGCTACTGTCCCTCCAGCAGGAATGGGAGTAAATAGGAACTAGGCATCTGTGGCCTGCCAATAATCCAACAATTCCCTCTGCTGCTATTAATATACTGCTTCATGGTGATCATATCTAAAGGCTTTATCTCGTAGGCTTAAATACTTTGAATTGTGTTTTCCTTTTGCCTTTTGTCTAGGGACCACCATGTGACTCAATTCTTTGTTGAAAAGAGTAGCAGCTTATTAAACATCTATTGCTCTCTTTTGCATGGTAAATTTAGCAGAATGACTGATAACATCAGAAAGTGAAATGCAATACGTCCAGGGAACAGCACAAAGAACTGTCTTATAAGCTGCTCTAGAAGCTTCTCAGTGTAACTCCATGAGCTCTGGTCTGCTGAGGATATGCAGGATCATGTGCTCAGCTTTTTCACTCAAACATTCAACAGGGGTCGCAATTAATGCAAACTTCTGACCATTAATGCAAAACTTCTACTTGGCTTGAATTTGGACCATGCAATATTCAGGTTTTGTTGGTGTTTTCCTCTTTTTTTGACCCCCTTTTTTTTTTTCCTAAGAGTGGCAGTTAAATTCCATTTCCTGTAGAAAGCCCTTCTTTGCCTTCAAACTTGTTCCCCTTGTCACCTCTACACTGCTTAATATAAACAGAATTGTTAAGGTTGGAAAAGACCTCTAAGACCACTGAGTCCAGCCCTTAACCCAGCATCACAATGTTCACTACCAAACCACATCCCAAGTGCCACATCCACACGCCTTTTGAACACTTCCAGAGATGCTAACTCCACCACTTCCCTGGGCAGCCTGTTCCAGTGCCTGACCACACTTACAGTGAAGAATTTTTTCCTAATATCTAATCTAAACCTCCCCTGGTGTAACTTGAGACCATTTCCTCTCATCCTGAAATACACTCCTTTCTGTTAAAAAATCCCCCAGCCTTTCCTACTACAAGTCACTTCCAACGAGCATGTGAATATGGCCTGCTGAGACACAGAAAGCAAAACAATCTCTGAAATACAAGTCATCAGGTATAAAGAGCAAAAGAACTAGTGAAATACAGCTAATAATTTCTTTTGCTAATAAAACCTGTGCTAGACACATGCTCTGAAAACAAGGACCCATTCAATGGATCTAAAGCATGGAGACAGATACAGTACAAGGTTGTGTTTGAATGAGCATCCATTTTGGCAGCCTGGTAGGCTCCTTCCTATTCAGAGAGATTTAAAGATATTTCACAGCATGCTGTTTAAAATCCAGACAATAAACTGATTCAACAAGACAGCTTTATGGCATGCTATTTTAATGTACATAACGCTGCTCCTTCTCCTTTTATGCATAAACATACAGAGAGCATCTGGCATTTAGAGCATCACCATATTAAAGAAAATATTTCCCCTGCTGTTGAAAGTGGGAATATTCATCCTTCCCTCTCTGGTTCTTTATCCCCTTCTCTTCCCCATCCCAAGCATCTTGTTTTATCTTTCCTTACCCAGTAGAAACCCAGTGGCCCTCAATATTGGGAGGCATTTGTACAGTGATCCGGGCTCCATTGTGAAGGTGTTTCAGCATATGATGGCACTGTGACTCCTTGAAAGCCCTCCAGGCACTCTTCTCCAAGGACCGAGGGTGGGACCTGCTGTCCGGGTGAAGAAGAGCAGAACCTTCTCCCAGCCCTGTGATAGAAAGTGTAAATTATACCATGAGACCCTGCTGAGAAGGGCTACAATGTGATAAAGGATATTGTGACCATCTTGCATTGAATGACACTTGTTCATATTGTTATGTGTCTGGGCAAATACTGTTTACACTTATTTTCTCATCTGAAGAAAAAATGGAATTATGGAAGCTCTTCCTTTCTGTCACACCGCTAACAATCCATTACATAAATTTACTTTATGAAATAAACTGGGGAAACGAGCTTGAACTGAAGTATTGAGTTTCCACACCCAGGAGATGTGGCTCTGAAACTGAATTTTATAGACACCTCTGTAATCTCTGGTCAGGACAATCAAAAACCTGGACTTTCAAACCTTTGGAAAGTTGCATCCAGATCCGGACACAAAGTTTGCGGTTTCAGCCCACCTCTAATTTGAACGCTTCTATAATAAACTTGCAAATAAAGCCTACTCTTTAAAGTCAAGGGAAAACAGATATTAAAAGCAAAGCCTCTGCACACAGGAAGCCTCTGTGATGACTGAAGTGGTCAATTAAAGGCAGATTCTTCTATTTTTATTTTAAAGGGGAAAAGGAATTTCAAAAGCTGACTTTATCTCCAGCACACAGTAATTTTGGTTTCTAGTAATGTATACATACAAAATCCACCAGCACGCTCTCTACACAATATTAATTGAACAAAATGAATACATAGCTTCAAAAGGAATGTGCCTTTACTCTTTTAGGCACAGCCTGCTCTTAGATGTGTTGGAAAACATGGATCAAAAGAAAACCCCACATCTGGGGGTTAAAAGGTGACAAACATGAACCTTACATAATGTGTTGGAAACTGTATTACATTGCCAGAAGGAGTACGAGCACCAGAGAGCTAGAAAATGGATATGGGGAGGGGTGAAGGGGCTGCTTGAGTGCCTGGGAAGTTGGGGCATCCATCTCCAGAAAGGGATGTGTCACTGTAACATGCTCTCAAGGGGCAGGGTGTGGGATTCATCCCCTGTTTTCTGGTGCCTTCTCAGCTCACCTGGATAAGAAACTGGGCTATTTGGGATCAATCACCAGTGAGAGCCACCCAGCACAGGATCCTATGGTTTATGCCCCAGGCCCCATCTAACACTTGGGCACATGCTTGGGCAGTGTTACAGCACAGCTACAGCAATCACAAAAAAAATCAATCACAAAAGTATTATTTGGTGTTAGGTAGACACTTTCTTAAGCCTTTCCCATTTCCTATTGAAAAAAAAATAAATGGTGTCAGTGATTCATTATGTTGGCTAGGTCTTAGATGTTCTGGAAGAAACTTGGGTAACACCTGGGGAAACGGCACTGCCAAAATTATAAATACATGTCAACCATTAAAAACCAGCAATTCCTAAGCTAAACAGAAGCAAGGACTTATCCAGGAGACAGGGTAAAAAATGATCAGAAAGAATACAATAAATACCTTAACCTAAACAGTGCCCACCATTGAACAACACCAGGATTTAATGAGATTAATGAATACAATCTCACAAAATCTTTTCTGGAAAATCTGTTTGCTTTGTTATGTTGCAGCTTACAAACAATTCTTCAATGTGAATGAGAATTTATGGCCTTACTTTCTATAGGGTAATAAATACGAGGGATACTTTGATATTTGAGCATACTGCCTGAGATGCCCTTACAGAAGCCTGATTTTCAGGGGCTCAGTATTTCTCCCTTTCTGGAAGTCAAGTCTTCTCAGGTATTTCTACATTGCTGAGCAGAGTTACTCCTGTTAGCACGGAACAACTCCCATTCTGCAGCCAGAAATGGGATGGCCATGACAGGGTGATGCTCTGCTTGAGCTGACTACATCTTTGGAGAGGCAGGATTTACTAGGTTGGGTCTGTGCTTCATGTCCATGTACAGCCTGCAAGGTACATGGCAGAGCTTGTAGTCACCAGTGCTAACTTTCAACATGGTGCCTCCTGCAGACAAATTATCTCACACTGAAAAAAGACTTTGAAAATTCACATTTCCTTTTGAAGTTGTTAAACATTTGAAATCTGCCCTCATGAGGAGGTTTTGAAATCATTCAACTTGCTATTTCCAAGGCATATTTATTGTACCAGTTGCTTTTAAGCAGTCGTATTTTGCCCTGTTCATGTGATATAATTCATGAATACAGATGCATTTAGAAATGATTTATTCATTTAGACATACTTGGGGATTTAATTTCTTAAAGCAAAAATCCTTCTGTGGGAGGACACCATCTTGTATGTGCACATATCAAAGAAGAAAATGCACTAACCACATCAGACATTCCCAATTATTCCCTGAAGGAAATAATGAAAAGAAGGAGTTTTTGAAAAGAAGTCAAACTTTATGTGGTATTATACAGTGTCTTTTCCTTGATACAGCTCAAAAGCAATTGTGTCTCAGCCCTCCATGTCACATTAACGTAGTTCTGTCTGTAACTTGCAAATGACAAACTGCAACCAGGGAAAGCAAGGGAGATTTGCATCGACAGCCCTAGAAGAAAGAGGTATTTGTTTGGGACTCTGTCCCTCCAACTGTGACAAAAAAAGGCAAGAACAAATTCAGGCAGTTAAGAGAGGCATGAGAACATAATGAAGGCTGCAGAGACACAGGGAGAAATGTAGAAAACACACGTACAGAATGGTTTGGGTTGGAAGAAACCTTATAAATGATCCAGTTCCACTTTCCCCTGAGCATGGGCAGAGACACCTTCCACAGGACCAGCTTCGTCAAGGCCCCATCCAACCTGGCCTTGAACACTTTCAGGGATGAGGCATCCACAACTTTCCTAGGCAACTTGTTCCACTGTCTCATCACTCTCACAGCAAAGATTTTCTTCCTAACATTGAATCTAAACCTGCCTTCTTTCAGTTTAAAGCTGTTCCCCTTGTCTTATCACTACATGCCTTTGTAAAAAGTTTCTCTCCAGGTCTCTTGTAGGACCTCTTTAGGTACTGGAAGGTGCTCTAGGGTCTCCCCAGAGTCTTCTCCTCTCTGGGCTGAACAACCCCAGCTCTATCAGCCTATTGCCATAGGACAGGTGCTCCAGCCCTCTGAGCATCTTCGTGGCCTCTTCTGGACTTGCTCCAGCAGGTCCACGTGCTTCTTACACTGGGGACCCTAGAGCTGGACACAGCACTTGAAGTGAGATCTGACCAGAGCAGAGCAGAGGGGCAGAATCCCCTGCCTTGGCCTGCTGGCCACACTGCTTTGGATGCAGCCCAGGATGTTTGGCTTTCTGGGCTCTGAGCGCACATTGCTGGGTCATGTTGAGCTTCTCATCAACCCACACCTCCAAGTCTTTCTCCTTGGGGCTGCTCTCAATAATGCTAAACAACATCACAGGACCAGAATATCAGAATATGAAATACAGAAGAGAATTAAGAGACAGTGATGGGACCTTTACCTATGTTTGCCTTGCTGGAGCAAGGAAATAATTAATTTAGTGCAAACTTCTTCCTTACAAAGTCGTCATTTCAACACTTTTGTAGTTACATGCACCTGTAGATATAACTACCATACAAAGGAGATGTAACTTCCTCTTGTACCATCTGCAGGTCAAACACCAAGACCGGTGATATGCTTCCTAAACAGAGCAGTAAATCAAACACCATCTTCCGTGTTTTCCCTCGCAGCAGTGCTCAGAGGCAGTGCAGGTACCCCCTGCTTCACCCTTGGCAGTGCACACGAGGTGTTCTGCAAAACTGAGGTCCTGCAGGGATGATGTCACTTATTTTAAAAGATCCATTTGGCCATGTTAAATGAGACATTGCTGGAAAGGCTCAGGGTTAAAACATGCATTCACAAAACTGGGAAAAGAATTTCATGACTCTTTAGAAGCCCACTTTGGAGAGTAGATGCAGTTGCAACATAGTTGGAGCCATTACTTTCATTCAGAGAGATCCAAGTCTGCTATTCTCACAGCACTGACAGATGTTAGGTTTCAGTATCTCCATGACTGAATATCTCAGACTCAACTGAGAATATCTCAGACCCTCTCTTGGACTGACTTTGAATTTTTGTGTGTTATGAAGGAATATTACCCACTTGTTGAAAAATACAAAACCAAAATCCGCCCACTATGTTACTACTCAAAAGTGTGACAGACTTCAAACAAACAAACAAAAGATCTTTGCATGAGACGAATGACAATAATTTTGTGAAGCCTCTGGTTGGCTCTCCCTTTAGCTGCACCACAACCAGAGATCGTATGATTGTATCCCCTACCCCACAGCGTATGTTTTCACAAAGGAGCAAGTCCAAAAGGAAAAGGAAAATTCCAGAATCCACCTGAAATACCAGGTAGCAAAACAAAAGCATTTTATGATGAGCTGATATCCAGCTTCCCTTTCAAAACCAAGCCCTAGCAGTGACACAGCTTTAGCATGAAACTAACTGAATATAGCATAAGAGGTGCTACAGCTCACCGGGGATCCCTGCCCAGACCCTCAGATCTTTGAGGGCCTGTGATCCCAGATCACACTTTACTGGGGCAGGATTCAACATCCATCTGAGTGGGAAAGTGGAGGCCTGTACAGCTGCCATACCAGTAAGACGTGGATAAGAGCACGCACCACACCAGACAGAGGGCTGCAGGCTCTCATGTTCACCTATAAACCTGTATCTGATGTGGTAACAACCATTCAAGATAAAAATAATTGTTAAGGGAAGATAGGTTACTTTCAAGTTCTTCAAAGATTTCTGCACATAGCTGCGAGTAAAACACAAATCTTAAAAGGGCAATCTGTTGGCAGCCCGTTACCCAAACGTGTTTCAAAAATGGTTATGACAAAGCTCTCCACCAACATTTCTGCAGAAAACTGCAAGCTGCTAGAATGAATGTTTTGGTTTTCTGAAAAATAGTATGCAAATACTGTACAATTGCAACAAAGATAATCAGTAGAGTTGTGCTTGAACACAGATAGTTTTAATTTAATTTGTGCCTAAACACCCTGAAATACTGTTCACAGCTGTGCCAGACTGCTGAAGTATAAGGCAAATAATCTTAAACCGTTTAGATTTTATCAGTTTAATGAATGTCTCTACCAGAATCTAAACCACGGCTTCAAACATGTCCAAGGGTAGCACTTCAAACCAGTCTCAAAGCTACCAGGTGTTCAGCAGGTTCATCCTTTGCTAGATGGGAGAAGAGATGTTACCTCAAAGTAGGATTCAAACCTGGATTTAGACTGGGATTGCTCAGCAGGAACTGCTTAACATTTTTTTCCCTTTTTAAAATTCTCTAGTGATATAAATACAGAAGAACAAAATTTTATTATGAAGTAAAACAACCTTGAGTGATAGCGTAAGTTCAAAACAAGCAATGGCTTCATCTCTGATAGAAACATTTTAACATTCATGCTTTACTCCTGCAGCAACCTCTTTTCAAGTTAGAACTTGTTTGAAACTGGAAAAACCTTACAACAGATAAAGAATAATTGGCTGGATTAACTTTATAGCTCTCCTTATCTGGGCAGTTGCCCTGCACAATTAAATAAATAGACATTTGGATTATGCTCTTTCTTGATGTGGGATAGTGTCAGATAACACCTATGACAGGCTTTTAGTTCCAGTGCAAGCTTACATAATTGCCATGGAGAATATAATGTCCTGTTACCAAGCCACGAGCTGTGTTTACCAGTGTTTTCCCTGCACTTGAAACTTCAAAGAGTCCTCGCAAGACTGGGGCCTAAATTAGCTACTACAAACAAAAGGGTTGGGAAATGAAAGCTGGGTTTTATGGCCAGGGAAGCAGACAGGACAATGACTTCCTTTCACATGTATCTGTTGCCTCTCTTGTGCACACAGAGTTTCCAAGTGCAGCTTTCGAAGAGAGGCAAAATGAATGCTTTAGAGCACAGAAGATCCTGAGGAGGGATCCAAAGATGTTTAGATGGGACAGCTAAACAGTAACTCCCTCAAAGCTGACAGGCCCAGCACAGAGGTCCCCTGCTACCCTACAGCTTGGTCCTTATTCAGTGTCCTATCTTGGAAGAGGTCAGAGAACCAGGTGCCAAGCAGTTACACAGCCCATAACCTCTGCTTAGCTGAAGTTCTTAATTGGGATGGCTGCTGCTACCTGTGCAAGGTGAAATGGCACTGCCCAGAGCGCGGGCTTCTTTATGAAACCCTGAAGGGTTAAAGCCCATCTTCTTTCAGGGCAGTGGGAAGGAGGACACTGACAGGAGTGGGTGCAGCGTTGGATGTCAGTGCAGTTCAATATCAATGGTAGTTTGGTCTTGCCCTCTTTGAAAGAAACATCTGCTCTCTGTCAGAGACATCTGCTTCATCCTGCCTGCACCCACACCTTGGCACTGGGGTTTATTCACGCAGAACTGCCCCCAACTCCCACGGGACTTCTGTCCGGGTGAAGACAGTGCTAAACAAACTCACTACATATAATCCTACCCTCAATCAGCCCTAAATATTCACCTCACTAATGAAGTATTACCCTTGCTTTGAACAGCTAAAGGTATTTGCCTCCAGTGTGGTTGAGGCTACTTTTGGGCCCCATGGTGTGCCAGACTACTTTCTCAGACACCATACAAAGCACAGAAAAACTGTCCTTTCTGTTGATGACATCGACATCTTACCACTGTGCTAGCCCACAGCCGAGCTACAAAGATGAGTGAAATGGAATCTACACTAACAAAATTGTACATGAAATTTAGTCCATCTTCTAACTCTCCAAGTCTTACACTAAGCAGTGTGTCTTCCCATCTTTTTATTGTCTTCCAGATTTTTAAATGCATTATTTAACTGAGGAAACAGATCACATGTGTTTCTAGCACAGAGCACAATATATGCTCATTTTATGGCTATGGGTATTTATATCTCCTGATGCATTCACTTATTATTTTCCTGAAAAAGTTTTGAAATAAAACACTACTATGTAACTAATTTAAGCAACATTGCCAGAGAACTTTTAAAAGCATAAACAGTTTTGCCAGAGGACTTTTAAAAGCATGAACAGTTTTGCTCTGAAAAGCCTATCAGTCTTGTTTTCATCATCTTTATTAGTACCATTTCCATGATGTTATCAACTAATTGTTTTAAAGTTTCTAGCTCATCACTCTAACAGTAGCATAATCAGAAATACACTAAAGTGTTTTTTTAGCATCTGTATTTATTACAAAAAAAAAAAGGTTATGTTTACAAAAGAAATTAGCCAAATTTGTTTTGAATCCACTTGAATGTAGTTCGCATGATTCAGGTTTTTTGGAGTTGAATGATCTTAGTGTTTGACATCTGAAACTTCTGTGGCTTTTTGTCTGAGCAAAGAAAACAGTGATAATGGACAACTTCCAGCTGCAAACCTTTTTTCTCTTTTTTTTTTTTTTTTGTGACACTGTACATGTACAGGTTTTATTTTGATTAATGAAGACCAGTTTTTCCAAATTTCAACTCAGTGACGTTAAAGTAGGCACTTCTTAATGTAATGAAAGCAGAAGCTTTAGCCTTAACAGGACATTTTAACTTGTGTCACAAAGCTTTAAGCCCTAAAAATCCTCAACCACCCACCCACACTCACTCACTTTTAACCCTTAAATTGCCATATGCAATAGAAATGCAAAAAGAAAACATCGCATGCTGCAAAGAGGCTTAGCACTGCAATCCCCTGGGATTGCTGGTTATTCTTACACATTAGCAATTCAGGATAGCTGCTGATCAAAGGATGCTTCTATGGGCTTTATGGCATGGAACGAAAAGCTCTAGACCAAGTTAAAGCCAACAGGGTAAATACATTTCCATGAGCTACATTTCAGTGCGTTATATGCCACTGATATAATTTTCAAGTTTGTAAAAGGGCAGTAGTTTCCAAACTTGAAACTCTGATCCAAACTGCGCACTGCTGCATTACCAAAATGTTTGTCTTCATATACAAGGCAGTGAGTTGTATCTTTCTGCAAGAACTTAGGTTTATGTTATTTAGTGAAATATAACTGCAGATGGAAGAAATGGATGACTTTCCTTCATCATCCTCTTTTGGCAGCTGCTGTTTTGATCTGATCACTGGCCCTGATTTGTTTCCTGCTCCAGCCAGCATTCAGCTCTGCTCTGTAATTCCAAGCAGATGAGCCAGGGAGTCCAACCCTGCAATTACACCTCCTCTCTTTACCCTCTAACTTCAAGTCTCCCATTTCAACTTTTACATCTCAGATCACAGAGTTTAAAGAACACCTCTGGCGTCCTGTCAGGTCTGGCTCAGCTAAGCATGTTTCTACACTCTCCGGATCTCGTAGCTGAGCTCTGAGAAGAGTATAAAACCCCCTCCTGGGGATCAGTCTCCTACTCTTTCTTTCTCAAAACAAAACATACCATCAGAAGCCCATCCTCTTTATTATTTATTAAATACCATAGTGTGTGCTTAGCACTTGTACAAACACAGAGAGAGACAATCCCTGCTTCACAAAATCAACCCCAGAAATAGCTTTGAAATCCTTAACCCCAGCTCACAGATCTCCCACTGAATGCATGTAGGTCACTTGCATTTTAAGAGTTAAAAAAAGTCCTCTTTTTACCACTAAGCTTGGGGTCCTAAGAAATTTAACTGAAGGACGCTGGATGCTACAAAGGAGTTCAGAATTAGGAACAGTCTTCAAAATGATGCTGTAACCGAGTAGCTTGAGTCACACTTTCAGGAGGATATCATACCCAGATTTTTCAAATCTGGCTGCCAAATGTTAGACATACCTAAGCAGCTCATTAAATTGTCTCCTTTTCAGAAGTTTCTCTTCAAGAACACTGGCTTTCTGGAAAGATGGGTTATCTATTTAAGGGCCTAAAAATGGATTTACAAGCCGAACTTTTAAGTTTAAATACGCTTTTCTTACTAAAATTTTGCCTACTGTGAAGTTTCAGAGAGATGTCAGTCCAGGGTTGAAGTGAGAGACTGTCAAAGCAGGACTGTGTGTAGTAACACCCAGAATCTCTGTGCTCTGCAGCAAAACAATTTTAGCTGGGCACAAGACCTGGTGCTGCTACCGAAGGCTTCCCAGATAACACATCCACGGCAAAACACTTTTCTTGAGAAGACGTGGAACGCGGGCCCCGCAGGGTGTCTCGGCGAAACGCGCCGGAGTTCGGCAGCGCCAGCTCTTGCCCGGAGGTGCGGAAAGAAACTTTGCGTGAGGTGCCCGGACCAACTGCTCCATCCAAGCAGTCCCAGGCTGCAACGCAATCCGCCGAGACACACTTGGGAGCGCGGCGCTTTCGCCGTGGTTTTACCCACGCCGCCGGCGGCGGCCGCTCCCACGCGTGCTGCGCAGGGGTGTCACTAACACGGGGGTCTGCCCGCTTCCCATCCCCTGCCAGACCTCTGTCCCGGGCAGGCGGGACCCAGTGCCCGCGGCCACGACGGGAGAGCGCATCCCCCCCGCGCCCCTCTGCCCCCGCCAGAGAGGTTCTGGGGCCCCCTCGCACCCCAGCCGCCTTTCGGGACGCGCCGCGGGCCGAGCCCCGCCGGCAGCCGCGCCGGCCCCGCACTCACCGTGCAGCAGCAGGGCTGGGAACAGGTACCGCATGAGGCTGCCGTACGGGGCGGACATCTCCCCGCCTCGCAGCGCTCCTTGCCCGCTCCTGCGCTCCGGCCGCCGCCGCTCCCGCCGCGCCGCCCGCGCCTCAGCGCCGCCGCGGGCAGCCCACGGCCCGGCGCTGGGGGGCAGGCGGCTGGCGGGGCCGGGGGCCCGCGGGCACCTCCGGGGTCGGCGCCGCCGCCGCCGCCGCTCCTCAGGGCTCCCGCCCCGCGCAGCGCCGACCCGGCAGGGCTCCGGCTCGGCCGCCGCCGCTCGGTGCCCGAGGATGCCCGCGCCTCCGCCGCGTCCCCGCTCGTCTCCGCGCAGCGCGGGGACGGCTCCGCTTCATATTTCCCCTTCCAGCAGGAGGAGGAGGAGTGGTCGGGAGGTGGGAACTTCTCCCGGGGCGGGGAGGGGGCGGCTCCGCCGCTGGGCTGGCGGCAGCGCCGGGCAGCGCTCCCACGGCTGGGGAAGGGGCGCTCGGGACCTGCCGGGCGGATCTGCGGGGCGGGAGCGGGGCAGAGCGGACACCGCGCTGTGTGGGCACCGGGCATCCCGGGGGTTTGCCGTCGGGCGGCGGGTGGGATGTGCACGTGGCGGGCTGGAGATCGCGTGGGAGAGCGTGCGGGGGTGGTCCGTCCTTCCGCGGCTGCGGGCAGGGAGGTGCCGGCTGGGCTGCGGCCCCCGGGGCCGGGATCCCGCTTCCCTGGGGGTGCGAAGTGGGACTTTGCCGTCGCGACCGTAAGCTGAAGAGGAAGAAAGTTGGTGTGCGTCCTCTCCTCGAAAAGAAACGTTTGTGTGGTTACCGCTTTCCGTGTAAATCCGGCATTTTACAAGCTAAAAATGCGTGTCAAGGATGCCTTTGGTGCTGCACTCTCCTGCACGCGTTCCCCCATGTCTGTTGATTAGTTTTGCTTTTTTCTCTAGTCGTCGGCCCTGGCCTTGCAAACACGCACAGACTTAATGTACCTGTGAGTGACTTGTGCCTGAGTTTAATCATGGGACTTTTAATTTGTGATGTCCTCTGGATAGGGACATCATATTTTCCAGTTCGTGTTTGGTCTTTGTGGGCTCAGCTGTAGGGCCTCATGGCAAAGAATGTGTAACAAATTGGAGGAAATGTTGAGAAAATCAACATAACTGTGTTTTGAACAGCTTAACTGAGCTAAAGTGTTTACACGCTGCATGCTTAAAAAGAAATACAAACAATGTTGATTCCTTCCAAGTCCCTTGAGAGGGAAGAATAAGCTTAATCTTCCTCACTTATATAGGGAGGAAACTGAGACAGAAGCACGTAAGTGGTGAGTCAGAGTTAGTGCTCCAGTGCCTTGGATTCCCAGGGTTATGCTTGCGCCTTCACACAAATGTCCTTCCAGCCAGAAATGATGGTTTCCAGAGCACTTGGTGGCGGTCTGTACAAGCCTGTAGTGATCAAAAATCCTTTCAATGACCTGGATAGACATGGACAGAGAAAAGCAACATCCTTCAAGAAACAGGCGTCTATGAACATGATCAAGTAATGCTGGCTAAGGCTGTAAAAATGCCTTTACCCCACATTGGTTGCTCATTGTCTTCTGTAGTTGCCACAGAGGTGTTTGTCAGGCGAGCGTGTGAAGGGAGGTGATTCATGCTGTAGACGCAGTGCATTTGGAAAAAGCATTTTGTATCCAGATCAAAATTCAAATTGCCAGATCAAAATCCAGATCAAATTGCCACTTGTAACAATCCTACAATGGCAGAGACACCCAAGTAGTTTTTCTTTATCTGCAGGTTCAGTAAGTGAGTCAGATGCAGTGAGCAAGGAAAACAACAATATCCACTCAAAATACAGTACAAACATCTGCATTTCTGAATCTTGAGGACCTGTGGTGTACTTCAGATCTGTGTGTGCTGATTGCCTCCCCTAAGAGAAGTCCCTGTTGGGATTATCAGTAACATAACGCTGGGTGTGCAAATGGGCGTTACAAGGAGAAGGGAAAGGCAGTGTGGGGGGGAAAGCAGATTACCCTGTTGTTGGCTGTGAGCACCAGGTTATTACTAAGGAGTCCTGCCTGGTGGAAGAAGCCAACCTGGAGGGTCTCACGTGTTTGACATGCACATGGATAATATGGCATGTAGGAACTCTCCTGCTATTTACCTGAATATAAAAGGCAGGCCAGTGTCACTGTGAAGGATTAGGAGTTTGGAAGTGTAATTGTGTAAAAGCAGCAACATCCAAAAGGAGAGGCTTCTTATAGGCAAAACCTGTTTTACCATTGCCAGATCAAGCAGCATAATAATCTGCGAAAAGATGAGGCTGAGAATTGCCTGCAAAAAATTATTTCTTCCAAAAGGCAGTTATCCCAGAAGGTCATGGTTTCTCCCCTGGGAAGTGACAGCCCCCCATGGCAGCATCACAAGCAGTTTTCATAAGAGGAAAGGGCAATGCCTTTACTGCTCCATTGGACAACTCTGTAAATTAGGCTCTGCTTGTGATTTACTATCAGTGCAGCTTCAGATGTGGTAATGAAATAAAATGAAATCAATACCCAGTGGGTTCAGATATGGGAGAACATGCAAAAACCAGCACAAACTGTACTTTGTTTTTCTTGTATTTTTTTCTTATTTTTTGTCATTTTAAGGCTATGTATTTTATCAGCCTGATGCATGTTATTTTTAAAAAATATACCCAGTCCTACTTGTTTCATTACTGTGTCCCACTTCCAAATGTGCTGTAATGGGAAACAGTGACAAATAACAGCTCCTTGCACTTTGATCTAGGCAGCATGTCACATCAGTACTCATTAAAAATGGCATTAACCAATCCAACTATGACTTTCTGAACTGGGGTTCCTGGGGTGTATATCTAATTTAAGTATAATGTAATATCATTCACAAAGGCATCTCTCATGCATATTCTCAAAAATACCATAGAGGTCAAAGCATTTCAAAAAGAAAGTCGTCAGCAGAAGTTTGCACAGAAGGGAGCTGTTTAGAAACAAAAAAAACCAAACCCCAAACCTGATGGGAAATATACTTTGTGGCTGAGGCCCTCTGCAAAAAGTATTAAAATAGGAGGAAAACTAACTTGTTGGACTTGTTGTGTGACACTTCAAAGATCTAGGCATATCAGCATAGCACTTGTCTAGGTAAAGTGCCGACTGGTTGGCTGGCTGCCAATGCCAATCTGGTGGTGAAAGATGCTTAAAAGAGGGAGAGGATGGGAAAGAATGGAGGCAGTGAGTGTGTGGGACACTTTATGCTATGGAGAAGAATAGGATGGGGCAGCACAGCTATGATTTGCTAATGGCTATATTATGTTTTTAAAAAGAAGGGACGTAAAGATTTATTGGAAAGGAGTGGAGTGACTAATTCGCAAAGAATCAAGCGTCTGTCAGATTTCTGTTTGTGAATTGCCCATGGCAAATTAATCAAAGTAAGTAGAGAGAAGTTTTTTTACACATCTAGCTTGAGTTAGAATCCACAAGATGAGCCTGGAGCCTCTTTGATACAGAGAAATATTCACTATGTGGCTTCTTATTTTGGCTTCATCTGCTTGAAGGAGAAGTTAATCTGTTTGACAATGTAAAAGAAATGGCAATTGGTTTGTTTCTCCTTTCAGTCTGGACGAAAACTCCACAATTTATGGGATACAGCAATAATGGGGTTTATCCATTACTTCCTCTATCAGTTTTATATATCTAGAATAAGGTGTTTAACCCACTGATTTTTTTTTCATATTCTCTATTTAAAGAGTAATTGAGAGAACCTCTGGCAATATTTTCTAAAAGTTTGGCTCCCAAATTGTGCAGACTAATTCACCTTCCCCTAACAGAGATTTGCTCTTCAGTGCAGCTACTGAAGCCAGTGGAATTTTATGATTGTTTTAAAGGGTGCTGGATCTGTGTTTGGTTTTGTCAAACATGTACCTGTGGTAATGCTGTCCTGAAAACGAAGGCTCTGAGATGGTGCAGATTACCACAGAGGTCTATCCTTTATTGCTTTTCCATGTTTAGGTAGGTAACTAGTCTGAGATGTATGTTTTGGAAATGAATTTATTTTAGTCATCAAAGACACAATGCACATGTTGAAGTCCTGCTACCTGGTAACAAACATAGAAAATATAGACCAAGCATAGTAAAATGAAGTTTTTGTGGCCACTGTTGGTAGACTCTTTTCTTTCTTTTTTTCAGATGCCCAAAGATATGTGCATGCACATAAAAACACAGAGCCCATCTGCTAGAATAGACTTGCTGGTTTCACAAAAATGAAGTTGGTTATCTGAATAAGGTTTCTTTTAGTTTTCCTAGAATGGTTTAAGAAGTAGGTGGAAATAAAGGTATAAAACAATGTAAGAGTAGACTCTGCAGAGCTTGGGCCCTCCCAGACTAAAAAAATAAAAGAGATGTAAAGACCTCAAACATAGCAAATGGCTTTTCATAAAATAAGCTTTCTCCTTGTTTCCCCACTCACTTCTGGCATTTAAAATGTGCTTGTGATTTGATTGTTCAGAGGCAAAGAGGAACTTCTCTGTGTAGAATTACTTTACTACAACCACAAATTTCATGGTGCTGTTGCTGCAGCCAGAGCTTGAGGGCCAGGTCCAGCTCTCAGGGAGCTTGGCTGGGGTCTTGCCATTGACCAGAGTGAGGGGTGGATCAGGCTTTGGGTGAGGCTGTTGGAAACACCAGCTGGAACAGCTAGTGATCATGTGTTGATGCCATTCATCTGGAAGCACAGCAAGCAGGGGTCAAAGGTATTTCTTCATGCAGCATACGGGCAGCCATCCAGACCCTCTGCAGCACTGCCATCCATTCATGGCACTCAAATACCCTGAAAATGGGTGTGGCAAAAATGTCTTCATAAATGTTGTTTAAACCTTCTGTTTGCACAGTGGCTTTGTGATATTGTGACTTAAGAAAGAGAAAACCACCTCAAACAGCTAAACCAGCAGATTGAAAATCTGTTGCAATCTGGGCAAAAAATGCCCTTCTTATATCTTCTTGCTGTGAAGCACCATGCAACTGGTCAGAGAAATAATGATTTCGATTGCTGAAGACAAAAGAAAACTTCTGGAAAAATTTAAATGCATGTAGAGTGTTGTTCATTACTGCATATATTTTGTCAGACTGAAACTGAACTTTGATTTTGATTAATTTCTCAGAGAAAATGGAAGTTCTGGCAATTACTTATAAACTATCTAGAGAAGCAGATTTCATTTCCAAACTGAAAAATGGAGTAATGTGATCCGCCAAGCTTGTGTTTAAAAGTCTCAAGTAGCATCTAATGCACCTGGGAGCTACTTTCTTGGTTTTTATTCTTCTTGTAGCCCTTTTGGGGCCAATGCTTCTCCAGGTTAATAACATCCTTCGGGAAATGGCATTTTCATCCCTTACAGAGCACTGCCCGTGGTCTTCATTTCACTTGGCAAACTTTTGCAGCAGGGGATGGACAAAGAGTAGGAAACTGAACCTGTTCCAGACAGCCCTGTTAAAAATGGGTCTGTTCCCTAGCGAGGGGAGGAGGAAGCCTTCCTGCCCTTCTGACCACATCTGAGCTGAGTGGCCAGCTGGGCTGGGTGGAACTTGAGTGTTGCCTTGAGGAAGCAGGTGGGAAATTTTCTTTCATGGTTTTGTTCAGTGTTTGTATTTGGTGATGGGTCTCTTGCAATGTGCCTTAGATACACAAATGGCCAAACATAAATTGCAAGTATGACCCTGTTTTACAGTGCCCCTGGGTTTTTGTAGCAGTCCTTTGCTCAGCTTGTATCCAGTCTCATTCTTGTGCTAAGTTTGGTTATTTCTCAGTGTGGTATTAGAGCAGCCACTTTCAATCTTGATCTTGAATTGCAGGTGTGACAGTCCTGGTGTTCTGCAGATATCTCAAAAATACCCACACTACAGGCAATTTTTCTTTGTTCATTACAAAGCTGACTTTTGTTCAAAGCATTCACTAAATTTTAGACTCAGGTTCTCAAAAGCACTCGTATATTCAAGCACAAGTGTGTTTTATCAAAGCTCCTCCCCAAAGGGGGCTAACCAACACTTTCAGCAATGACATACTGAAGGTGTCAGCATGGCCACCAAGGGCACAGTTGGCTCCAAAAAAATGTAGAAGCATTTGTTTTCCCAAGTAGTTTGCAAATAAGGAGGAGGAAAAAAAGTAAGCAGCAAGAAGTCTTGGAGAGTTATGACTTCTAGCCTTGGCAGCTGGTGTGGAACAGAGGCTTGGGGCAAGCCTCTTCTCTGGTTTGATGTGCAAAGCCAGTGCAAGCCACTTGGTTTCTCAGGCCCTCAGTTTCCCTAACAGTGAGAAAAAAGTATTAACCTGTGGATAATGTAATGAACTAAAAGACATGTTTATACAGTAAGAATTGTAAGTTAGATTGGGAGTTCACACGCTGATAGAATGGCATTAATACAGCTTTCAATAACAAATATCACAGAATGGTTGAGGTTGGTCTCAGTTCATCTGGTCCAGCTTCTCTTCTCAAGCAGGGACACTCAGACCCAGTTGCCCAAGACCGTGTCCAGATGACTTTCAAATATCTCCAAGGTGGGAGACTCCGTAACATATACAGGACAGCCTGTATATACATTTTCTCAGGGTATTCCCAATCAACTGCAGTAAGTTTTGAATTCCTTCCATCATTCCATCTATTTACCAATGTAAAATGTGTGTTATATACATATATTTGTATGGGTGGTGTATGTACATATACAGCATGTATATATGTATAAAATATGTCTGTTTTCTATATGCATAAAGTCTTTGAAACATCTGGGTAGTGCATTATCCATGCATATGTGCTTCCAGTCCATATGCAGCCAGCCAGCTTGCTGACTGCTTGAATTAAACTGCAGCCTTCCCAGACAATTCTGTCTGCAGCTGTAAGGTGTTCTGTAGGTTACCTAAAAGCTGCCAGGTTTTGTAGGAAAACTCTTTATATGCTAAGAAAATATTACCACCATCTTCTTGGAGAGAAGCTCCAAGTTTCTTAGAGCAGTGGCTGAATTACAGTTTGGGGTAATAAAAGGAGAAGAGAAGAAGGAAAGGAAAGACACCGACGAGATGAATTCTGGCTGATTTCTTTCCTCTCCTGTGTCTGTGCTTGGTACAAGAAGTAGGAATATAACAGCCAGGGGTTTGTAGGACAGGCCTATGTTTTCTGTGGCTAATGCTATTTAGGGTCTAGAAAATAGCTAGTGAGTAACTGCTCAGAATAGCAGAGGGCTGCTCTGTTCCCTTTTGTGTCTTTGCCTGTCACAGACAACTGTGCCAAGCAGTTGCGTGATCTCTGTTTCCTGAGGATCACAGAATCACAGAATCAGTTAGGTTGGAAAAGACCTCTGAGATCATCGAGTCCAACCTGTGACCCATCGCTACCTTGTCAACTGGACCATGGCACCAAATGCCACATCCAGTGGTTCACTGAATACTTCCAGGGACAGTGACTCCACCATCCCCTCCAGAAAGTCCGTTCCAATGCTTAACAACCTTCTCCAGGAGGAAGTTCTTCCTGATGTCCAACCTGAAGCTTCCCTGGGGCATGATGAGGCTGCATATGTCCTCTCTCCTGTCGCTGGTTGCCTGGGAGAAGAGGCTGACTCCCATGTGGCTACATCCTCCTTTCAGGTGATTGTAGAGAGAGATGTGGTCTTCCCTGAGCCTTCTCTCCTCCTGGCTCAAAAACCCCAGCTCTCTCAGCTGCTACGTGTGGGACTTGCTCTCCAGACCCTTCACTGTCTTCTCTGGATGTGCACCAGCACCTCAATGTCTTTCTTGTATTGAAGGGCCTAGAACTGGACACAGGTCTCGAGGTGTGGCATCACCAGTGCCGAGTACAGGGGGACAATCACTGCCCTGGTCATGCCTCCTGCCTCCTCTCCTGACTTTTATGTTTGGACAAAGTTGCAATTACCTTGTGGCAAACAGGACACAGGTACTTTTTCTTCTGGAATGGAGGGAATAACAGCAGGGCAGAAGCCTTGTATCTGTATCCCATCTAATATTTACAATCCTGGGAGCTTCGGCACCCCTTTCCCAGCCCTCCTTTCATCCCCTTCCCTTTGCACTGCTTCCTGGCCTTGCGCCAGTGGGGATCGCAGACCTGTGGAGAGTTGTAAAACACACCTGGCAAAAGGGACATGCTCACACCTGCGTAGCCTTGTGTTGTATAGGGCTGTGTGTGTGGGGTGATCCAGGACGGAAACAGAGAGCAAAGATGTGGACCATGGAGTAGGTTGCCAAGGTGTGCTGACCCTTGCACTGCTGTTTCTCTGTTGGACACATGTGTACACACATAAACACCCCATGTGATCTATG
Source organism: Aphelocoma coerulescens (assembly GCF_041296385.1). Taxonomy (NCBI): domain Eukaryota; kingdom Metazoa; phylum Chordata; class Aves; order Passeriformes; family Corvidae; genus Aphelocoma; species Aphelocoma coerulescens. The sequence continues at coordinate 114,658,570 of NC_091015.1, read as the reverse complement.
GAACTGTTTTTCCCATTGGGATAATCACAGCTACTCCAATTATAACCACACGTGTGTGCGACTTACTCCTGGCAGATAATTCAGTGATTGTAAAGCTATCAAGTTACTAAAAAATATCCCCTTCGGCCTCCTCTTTAATTACTGAACTGTTTCCCATCACATTACAGGAAGAAAAAGTACATTTGGTAGTAATTGTCTGACGTGAAGGCATCTACACACAGAGTTCTCTGCTCATCATACAAGTGTGGTAAACTCCCTGAGATATTTTTAAAGGAGACTTTTACAGAGGTTGCCTCCATTGTGAATCAAGGGGCAGACAGCTGCTGCTGCTTTCACTTTGGTCTCTCCCAGATCTGGAGGAATCTGATGTGGTCAAAGTAAGCAGCCAGTTGGTGAGTCTGCATTGATGCATGTCCTGGGAGGAGAATTTTCTTCTGAGCATTGCTGTGTGTGAAATGGGAGCAAGCTGTCTGTGATGAATGGAACTGTTTGGATGGAAGAGGAAGGGGTGAAGTTCATATCCATATACGTCTTGTGGATTTTCATTCTTCCATAGGGGGCACAGAGAGACACAAGCAGTGAATGGGACCTAACATTTCACTTACAGAGTATAAAACAAAATGTCTTGCTCTAACTACTGTCTATTTTTATAATAGTGTATTATGAATATAGGCAGTAACATGGCTACTGTTTTCTGGCAATGCCACAGGGTCCACATTCCTATGGCCTAACACCTCCAAGGAGTATGGGAGGAAGGGAAGAGGAGTACAGATGGTTGGATGTAAAGGGCCCTCTGCAACGTGCTCCACTACTCTCAGGCTCTCTCTCACTTGAACATTTTCACTGGGAAACCAAGAGCTCAAAAGAAGTGAATTTGATTGCTCACATGCTTTCTTTCATGGTCGACCATTACCAAACTGTTGTTACTCATCTTGTTACTGTCTGACATGAGTCTGTAGCTATTTATGAACTTCCCAAGCCTTATTTGACGTGCTTATGCTTGGTTTTGGGCATGTTAACAGCATAGAAGCTTGCTCTGAAGAGCTACGCATTCCTTATTCACTGGCGAAATGCCCTAGATATAAGCACTGGGAATGCTTCCTAGTGTGATAAGCAGGATAGCTCATATCCCGGGAGCAAAGAGATGCATGGCAGTCCTTACATAAAGGATGGCAATTAGCCTACATTTTGTCAACACAGATGACCCACTGTACTCCTTTCCAACCCTACCCATTCTGTGATTCCATGATTCTTTGATGATAAAAATATTTATCCTTTTACTTGTTATTTTTTCAATTTCCCAGCAAACCTCTATCACCTAGTACCAGGTTGTTCCAGGTTTTGTCCAAGTTTATACAGTTCAGAAGTTTTCTACTGCAGTCAATGGGAGTTTCACTTCTGATTTCAAGAGAATTGGGGTAGGTTATAGGGCTAGTGACAAACCCCTTATAGTTCAGTCTGAAAGCAAGTGCAAACAACCAAAAGAAATCTCTTAATAATTTGCATGTTGAAACTTACATTGCATAAATGTGCCATTAATATCATTAATTATCTTCCTGGAGATAAGATGCAATGAACTTCTTTGAAGAAGAATTGCTCAACTCATCCTTGGCATGACTTCAGTGGAATCTCACCCACTTCTGACAGTGATTGATTTCGTCTGGAGCACTTTCCTCTGGGAGTCCAAGATGTCTATCTTTTCAAATCCACGCAACCTAACATCAGAGAACTCAGAAGCAGGACTCTCAAGTTCCAGTACTAGCTCAGCCATGAACTAGCATTATGCTGGTTATCTCATTTAATTTCTGTGGGCCTTGCCTTAATCATAAATCTCACAGGCATACATATTTCTTGCAAAACTTATCAGAATCTCACTTTGAAAGGTCTACTCATGAAAAATTTAAATATTCACAAATTAAATGCTTCTAAAATAATTTTCAAGCAGAGAAGGAGATTCATTCCCACAAAAAGGGAAGGAGGGGATGTTCCCTGCAGCTGTTGTATAAATTTTTGGTTGTGTCTAATATGGTAGAATAGCAAAGAAATATTCTTGGTGTGTTTGTTTGCAACAGAAAGGAGGCCCCGTCCTCAGCTTTCTCTGTTGTTGTATTGGTGTTTATCTGTGTCTATGAAAGTTAAAAGCATTACTTCTGTAGCAGGAAAAGTGGCAACAGTCCAGGCTTGAGCATGAGTTGTGATGGGCTGCATTTAAAATTTGTCACATTTGATGTGGAACGAAAAATTCTCTGTGCAAATGTTAGTTTTAGAAAACAATGCCAACATTGTAGTCCTTTATGTTAAGTGAACAACTGGGTTTCTTTAACCCACTTTTTGGCCTCTTCAGTGTTGGCTCAGATCTGTTTTGGGTCTGAAATGGCTTTAAGTGTTTATTTTCAAAGTCTGAAGTTTTAATGTTTTGGAGGCTTTGCATCTTGCCTCCAAGAAGGTATGAATGAGAGTGGGAATGGGCACATTTCCATAGCCTAAGTGTCAAGGAATTTGCCTGTATTGCAGCAGTGCAACACGGGCTTTAAGAGTGGAGTCCTCTGCTTTCATACCTCCTCTCTTTTCATACCTTGACTTTATGTTGTAAGTACTCAGGCTCCTTTTTCTCTCTGTGATGATAGCAGCAAGGGACCCGTGGTCTAACCTGACCTCTTGCTTAACAGAAGGGCTTTAATTAATAGGGCAGTCACTTGTTGCTAAAGCTGAAGGAACCATGATTTATCTAAAGAGTCTCAGACACTTGGACAGAGCAAAGACAATTCAAACCATCCACAGGCAAAAAATATTTTATTACAATGATAGAGGGAGTGGCACCTCAGAGATATGGTGGCATTTAACACTTAGATCTGTTAACAAGAAAAGTTTTATAAGCTGTTTGTCGGGAAATATTTATCTGCTGGTGAAGGACACAATAAATTGCTGCAGCTGAAGAAACACTAGGTAGAATGGGGTACAGTTTATCATACAAACTACATTATATTCTCCTGTTACTATTTCTCTTCTGCATGTGAATATTAGTGCTAAAATACTTAAAGTATATCTTAAGGTCTACTCAGACATACATATATATACAAACACACACACACACAGATATATATATATACATATCTATGCCAAATCCTTTTATGTCTGAACTGTAGATTGTGTCACAAGATTTAACAGCTTGGTTTTGTAAAACTAAAATAAAACATCTGTTTGGAAAGGCCCTGCCATTGTATGAAATTTTTTGCAGGCTGGATCTGAATTCAATGAGCATTAACCCACATAAGTTTTTATAATTATTTCAACTCAAATAATCTTGTCACATACATTCAGAAACTGAAGCTAAAGGATCTGTTGAACTTAAGCAAAGGCTTCTGCTGAACTGCAGTTGTTAAGTTTGTGTAGCTTTCTTTATTGTAGTCTAGTTTCACTGGCTTCTAATTTTCTGAGCTGCTTTATTCAGCTCCCTACTTCAGGTGAAATATATTTTTCAAAGATTTAAGCAAGAAATGTTTAGTTTTTCACTACTTCTATGAAATGCAAGAGAAAAATTTTACCTTGCTTACCACAAAATCATGCCTGTGAACCTAGTGAAGAGGCCTGGGGATAAAAAAGGGGGCCTGGGGATCAAATACAATGAAACCAAACATCTTTAAGAAATATTTATTAAGCATACAGAAAAACGTGACTCCATCTGAGGAATTAAAATTAGTGAGCATTTAAAAAATAATCTACATTGTTTATCCCAGGTCTTACAATCAGGTCTTGGTACCCAGCTTTCTGGGATGCTCAGCAGTGTTTTGTCTGCAAGACATTGTTGCTTCTCAGACTGAAATGATTCCAGACTCTGTTCAGTTCTGTTTCCTGGTGAGCAGAGGATGTATTTACCCATCTGGGACAATCCCTTTATGATCTACCAGGGAAAAGCACTTTGTAATTGCCCTGCTTTCTTACTGCTGTTGATACAGATTGGCTGCCTGATGTACTGCTCAGCAGCAATGGAACAGCACAGCAGGTGGAGGCCTGCTTCTCCTCTGGAAATCAGATCACTTCATGTTACACCATAATTTCTCAGTCCTTTCTGTATTCCCCTCAGATAAGATAGCTCAGATTTGAATGCTTGCTCTGAGAGTGGGGCAAGGACAAAGAAAACTGTTGTCTTTTCATCAACATACCACAATCTGTGTCAGAGCAAAGAAATGTGGGCTCTGAAAAGGAAAGTTTTTTTACTTTATCTGCCTGAGAAGAAATGAAAGCAGAAAAATAGCAAATTGCAGTTGTGAAAAATTTCACAGTTTTCCAGCTATAATTGTCCCTCAGTGAAATGCACAAACTGGGAAGCACGAGTGATCCAGTTGTGTGGGCATTTCAGCCTGGAGCAGGCTGTGTCAGTGCCGTGTGCAGTTGCCTTTTGCAAACAGGGTCGGTGAGGTGGAGGGGCTCTTGCAGCCATTCCCACTTTGTACTACTCCTTTTGCATGGCTTGTTGCACCCTACCTAGGGGCCTTGGAAAGATCATAATTTATAAGCACCTCTGAGCTCTTAGTGATCTCCTGTGATTCTAGGAGTAAGGCTGTTCAGTCTTCGCAGTTATGTTGGACCAGGTCCTGGACCTTTTAGATGTACAGATATGGAGGAAAAAAAACATGAATAGAAGCTTTTAGAAGAGCAGGGGTCTAAATGTATACCATATTGGTCTACACATGCAGGTGGAGGTCCTTTAACATCATTATGCATCCAAATAATTGCACCAGGCTTCCAATGCTTGCCCTCCTGTCCCTATTCTCATGTTCCCTCAACCACACAGACTAAACAATCAAAGTACAGAATTTCTGTTTTTCAATTTTAGGCCCCCTTCATTCCCATATGCTTTGTGTTTTGGTTAGGCGACTGGCTAAGACTTTAGAGGCTGCTTATTAGTATCCATGTGGATGTAATTTAACTGTCTTTTATTCCAGTCATGCTTTTATTTGAAATTTTAAAAGATAGTGGTACAATACTAAAAAGAAACAAAGAAAAAGAATTTAACACATGATCCCTTTCAGAAAAGACAAATTATTCTATGAAATGGTGGACCACTGTGCAAAATAAATGAGGCTATCAAACAATAAGAACTAAAAAAGAGAACCAATGAATAATAACTATCAGTGTCCAACAAATACTAATCTACAGACTAGGCACCAAAGTTTAGACTCCATTCTTGCATGTTCTTATGTTCCTGAATAATGTAATATTTATGGGAATTGTCTATACCTGTGTCTGGAGGATGTGGTTCTGTGTGAACAACTCTGCTACTTGGAATGAAATGATGTATCCATTTCACTGTTAGAGCTGTAGGTAAGTGGCACTAAAGCACTCAATTAAATTCAATCAGATTAAAATGTTCTCGTAATAACCTTAAGGAGTAGGTAAGCCTTATCATGTACATTAAGGAAAAGATGAGGCACACCATAAATTTTCATGCACGTACTCTGTAGGCCAGGCAGCTAAATTAATTTTGAGTGGTGTCTGTTGCCTGTCTTTGTTAAGTGTATTGGATCCAACAGTGGGGCACACGTGCTTTTAATGCGGAATGAAGCAAGATCCCATATCCACATAGTTTGTTTCTGATGAAATCTCATCTTATACGTTTGTAAACATTGCTATTTCCCTCCTGGAAGCTCCTAACATTGTGCATAATTTCATCAATTTCTCACATAACCATTTCTGACACAGCACGTACTCGGGCGTGCAGCACATGCACACGTAGCGTTCAGCGAGGCCAGCATCAGCCGTGCTCTCACGAAAGGATGGATCTGCTTTTGCTAGTAGGGATTTTGGGCTATTGAGTGACCAGCATACATGGAAGGGGCAGAGTTGTACCTGTTGGTGGGATACAGGCAGTCCCCTCAGGGCATCCTCCTGCGGCTGCCTGTTTCTCCTCTGTGGCTGCCAGCACCTCCAGGGCCAGGACTACCCTGCCCTCATGATGGGAGCCGGGAAGTTCAGTCCAGCCTTCCTGGAGATGGGATCTTGTAGATACAAAAATGCTGTTAGCGAGGATTTTCTTGCTATTTTCTAAGTCCGTGAGAGACTTTTCTCTCTCACAGAAGAGGTAGCAGGGAATGTAAACAACCAAGACACCTGCAACCTTGAAAAGTCTTGTTTATGGTATAGTAGAAAAATATTTTGTCAATGGATGTTTTAGGATTTTAGCCAATCACCCCCAAGGGGTGGCTGGCCCTTTGTCCAATTAGGCTATGAAGAAAAAAGTCTATAAAAGAGTTTGTAAAATAATTAAATAAATCAATCTTGCTGCACAACTCCTGCCTGCTGGATCTTCTCCTCCTCCTCCTCCCTATGGCTGCGGGACACGGTGCTATACCGTAGGAACCAGGCCAGCGGTAATAGGATCTGTAATTTAACATAAGAGATTTACATTAAATTTAAACATTCTGAGAGAATTGAGCTGGATTTTCTGGTTTTGGATGCTTGTTTCCATCTGGGAGAGCAGTTGCTTCTTCTGGCTGGCACAAGCTGCTCTCTGGTTAGCTGGTGATCCTGACTAGGGAACTGATCTGCCCAAAAAACAAGCACTCCTCAGTCCAGCCACTTTTTAGCATGAGGAGATCATGCCCAAACCAGTGTAGTGGTAGGAAGGACTGCCTAAGGATTAGATGGTATCCTAAGGGACCTACTCCTTGGGAAGAAAAAAGAGGGATGCCAAGCACAGTGAGTCCTGGAGTGCAGGGAGTTCCAGGTGAAATGGACTTACGGTGCATCATGTCAGTTATATTTTAAACAAGTTTTGTTTGACACCTTTGTTGTCTCATCAGTTTTCCAGAGTTGAGGATAGAAAGGTAAAAATATTGATTGTAAGTTTTATCTTTTTTTATGACCTTTTTCTTTTCAATGCAAAGAAAAACATAAATAAAGATAACAAAGACAAGGTCAGGACTTTTCTTGAGCTTTTGAAGTAGCAAATGTTAAAGAATTTAAAAAGCAACAAAAAAAAGAATCAGTTGGGATTGTTTAAAAAACACATCAAAACTATATGTTTACAAAAATCCTATTTTTTTGATAGAAGAAAACCCTATTTAATTGAAAAAATGCCTGTCATCACGTTGACTGAATTATAAAATGGTTTGGTGACAGTTGCAGAAATGAAACCCATAAAATTTAGTTCTTCATATCAAGCAGGTCACGTTGTCCCATGTTTTTCCAAGCAGAGCTAATTTTTAGTGGAAGATGTCTCACTAGCATGAAAGGCTTATTTTGAGAGCCTTCTGAAAAGCTGACATTTGGAATGAGTCCAGGATAAGTGTTACTGACCCTTTTAAGGCTGAATATTTATTAAGTAAGCCCAGAGGATTTTTAGCTTGACCCTGTCAAGTTTAGCAACAAGGATTGTTGTTAGATGTGCTATTGTTGCTGCATTGGTGTTTTTGCTTTCAGTGGGTATAAATAAATTTAAAAGTATATTTTTTGAACAAATGGTGGAATGTTTGCCTGTGAGCAAACAAGACAAAAAGTTCACAAGCCCTAAATTTTTAATCACAGTTGGACAAGCTTGAAAATACCATAGTTCATCTTGACAATCAAGTATATTTGCCTGTTTCCTTCATAATATCTAAAGCTTTCTCTGAAATAATTTTTTAAATTGTCTTTTCCTTGGGGGACAAGATAATCCAATGTAGCTCTTGAAATATGATATAGGCATTTATACCGCACATCAGTAAAGCAGGATTATTTTATGGATTTTTTGTTTGTTTGTTTGCTTGTTTCAGTTTTTGTGTTGCTTATTTGTTTTTTGTTGGTTTATTTATCTTTTTAGAGTTGGAATATTTTGCTTTGGCTTTAAATTTACAGATCATGTTCAGACCAACCTATCCCTTGGTCATTCTTCTCTGACAAGTCATGCTTATTAAGTGCCCAAAGCATGGAGCATCAGGTATTCTGTGGATTAATTTATCCATTTTCTTTACACGTTCTGTACTTTGCAATGTAAATGCCAGAGTCTGTTTGTCATCCAGCTTATGCAGTTCCCCTTGACTTCAATACAGTTGTGGTTCCTTATCAGTTGCTGGGATGTTCCTCAGATGATTCCAGAGAAGATTTATCTCTAGGAAGGCCCTCCTCTGTGGCAAAGAGGAAGGACTGAAATGTTGCAAGCATCGTGCTGAAAGCAAGCAGTTGTTCTCACAAGAAGAGGGTTGGCAAGTAACTTGGATATGAGATGGTTTAGAGGCTAACAAAAATCTGTCACTAGAAGTGGTTTTCAGCATCAGAGATGGAAAATAGGAGTGTAGGAATGGCAGTGCTGGTCAGACCAGACCCTCATCTAACCTAGGGTCTCCTCTCTGATGTTGGTGAGCCATGGATGGCCAGGTAAAATAAGAACAGGGCTTAGTGAGCAGTACCTGCCTGGTGTGCTATCCTGCCAGCCAGCAATTTGGGGTTCAACCTCCCCTGAGCTGGAAGCTGCATCTGTAAAATGCAGCAGCCCCCTGCAAAACCTTTGTTCTGTGCATTTGTCTGGCTGCTTTTTGAAACTGCTGGTATCCTCGGCATCCTGAGGCAAAGTGCTCCAGAGTTTAATAACACGTTGTGTGACGAGCCTCTGCCTTTCCTTTGTTTTCCACCTGCTACCTCCTCTCCTCACGCTGTGCCCTGGTTCCTGCCCTGAGGGGACAGTACTCCCATTGTGCCCAGTTTGCTCCCCCCATGACACACGTGTGTGATTTATGGACCTCTGTCCTACCCCCACTCTGTCATTTCATTTCCAGTCTATTCTGTTTAGTAATTCCTGGTGGGGAAGCTGATCCACACCTTTGATCATCCTTGTGACCTTTTGCTGAACCTTCTCCAGTTCAAGTACATCCTTTTTGGCGTCAGAGGGACAGAACTGCACAGAGTATTCAAGGTGCAGTCACATGAGAAATTACTCAGTGGCATAATAACAACTTTTTGGTCTTTTCTTAAAAAACCCCACTGTTTTATTTTCCTTACTGATGGCTTCTTGCTACAAAACCTGATTTTATGTGACAATATCTACGTAAAGGATTGTACTCAAGAGGGATAATTGTCTTAGAGACCATCATTTTATATCAGTCTGGAGAGCTAGACTAGACTAGCCTAGCTGAGCCATAGCAATAAAAAAATAATAAAAAGACATAAAAAGAGATTCAGGATAAACATGACAAGATGATTTTTTTAAAATCCAGAATGAAAATAAACAATTCTGGGGTAATTCCCCCAAATTTTCTTTTCATATTTTTTTTAAAAAAGTTTTATTTGAAAGTTTTCTTTATTTGTCTTTCTTTATTTTATAGAGAAATATTACAGCAGTTTAGAGATGATTCAGAAAGTTTCAGGCCAGGAGCCTTGCATTCAAGCCTTGCAAAAGGCTGTGAACTAATGAAATCAAATTAATCTGGAAGATCATAATGAGTGTTTGCAGTGGAGGTTGTGCTGGGCAAATCCCTGGACTTCTTTGACTATGTCAGTGAAGTGGCCAGTGGATAAATTAAAATGAGTTAATAAAATTTATTTAGACTTTGAAGGACTTTTGACAGCAGCTATTAGAAAATTAAGTAGTCACTGGCTAAAAGTCAGAGTTGTTATTATTGAAAAAGCAGGAAAGAATCAATTTCTGTCAGTGATCAGTTTTCATTATTACAAAATCCTAAGAGCAGGGTCTGACAAGTTTCTGTATTAGGGCCAATGTTTCGTGTATACAATAATAACTTGGAAAGGATGGTGAGCCCAGAGGCAGTAAGTCAGCAGATGGACCTCAAGTAATTTAGACTAGTCAAGATGAAAGAAGTAGATAGGAAGACAAAAAACTGGGAAAAATTTGGTGAAGCTTAAGCAATCTAGATAAATGAACTACTCATAACAAATGGAGTTCAGTATTGCTAAATGAAATTAATAAATGCAGTATTAGTTATAAAAAACAATGCATAAATACAGTGCAAATGTGCAGAAGTGCTCTGTACACTGTAGACAGTCCTAGGTTATAGCAACTCAAGAAAATATTGAAAAATATCTGCTCAGCATGTAGCTACTAAGCTGCTACAAGTAGCACATGCAGTAAGGAAAATCCTACCCAAAGAAGAAATAGAAATCTCATGTAGTCAAAACACTCCTTTTAAATTTAAGAGGTCCCTGAACCACATGGATTTGGAAGACAAAACATTCATAAAGAACATAATTTTGAAGATGTTGCTTCCCTTTGCATAATTATAGTCTTGGTAACTAGCTAGAAAAGTGTTCTGACTGGTGAAACCCCTGACTTTGACTAAATTAGGTTAATTATCATTAGAAGTTGTTGAAGATTATAAAGATAACTATCTTTTGGTGTACCAATGCTACCTGTAAGTTTGAGAAAGTTCTCACATCACAGGCTTAATTTACTTAAGACTTGTGGAATTGTTTCTCTTTTGTGACCGACCTCTGTAGTAATATAATCCTGCTGATTGTCAAGTTAGGGGATAAAGCCCATTTAAATTTTGTTTTTCCTCAACATGCAACTTTGTGCATTTCTGCCTGGTACAAGCATTTGAGCTAGTAAAACCCAATATCATAAATATCCAGAAAAAGCAAACATAAAGGAGGAAAAAGCAGCTGGGAAACATTTGTTTAGAAAGCTGATCAAATATTTGCACACTTTTTTCCTTCTGCCCAGTATTCACTTTTCTGTGTAGGCACAGAGGTAGTTTCAGTTCTTCATGTAGGCAATCCTTTTCATGTAGACAATTCAGCCCATTTTGCAAACAACAAGCAACACATAAACTTCAATTACATTGGTGTCAGCCGAACTGCACTTGCCTGTGGTGTGAGGGAGGCACAGCATACCAATTAGAAGCCACCTCCCCTACTTTTGATAGGGTGCCAATATTGTATCAAAGAGGCAAAATAAGTGGCAAAAATGGAATTTGACCATCAGACTTGAATCAACACTTTCATTGCAATGAAGACTGTCCTAGATCTTTCCGTGGCTGCAAATGGCGAGGTGCAGCACTTCAGCCAGACCCTCTGCGTGATTCACTGGTCAGGGAGGGATTGCAGCAGTCGGATCACAAGTTTGTTAGAGGTTCTGCGGTATCTTACAGACTCCTTCCAGCTTTTTCTAATGTCAGAGGAGCTGTGTAAGGCATCAGAGAGCAGTCACTGTGGATCGTACACAAGGCACTCAGTGAACTGCTGCCTGTCTCTTCTTTCTGTTTCTTTCTTTTGCTCAGGTAGATTTGCTGCAGCTTGAATCAAATGGATTCCATTTGTCAGTTTTCAGGGTTGATGCAGTATCTTGCCCTACATCTTGATTGACTTTTCACTCTGTGCTTTTTGCTCTGCAGCTGCTCACAATTCTTTACTGTAAGTTGTCACAGATGCAGACTTTGACTCACATGCTTGCAAAGTGAATCAGTGGCAACATCTGTTCCCCCAGAGGGATGGGTGCACCAGCCTCGAACCACCCACAGCGGCAGTGCCTATGGATGCTGGTATTTCCTGGCTTGCATTCTGGCAGTCATGCTCATTAAGGGGGGAAAAGAAAATCAATCCACGCTTCTGTGCTTTTTTCCATAGGTGTGAAGATCTCCCCCGTGTTCAGAAAAACAGGGTCAGGGAGAGGGAGTCATGTGGCATTACTACTAACAGGCATCTGAAATTTTCAGTTGAATCCAAGACTCCATGTATGGTTATTGCAGTCAGAGATGGCATTTTTATTGTGTGGCAGACATACACTGTAAGAAACTCTTTGTTATTAAAAGAAAAACTTTTTGTAGGACACATTTTCCCCTCTGTTGCTTTAGTGGACCTGCATGTGTGTACCTTAAGCCGATATGTGTGGATCTTCCATGGAGAGCTGAATGTGGATCCTTGTGGGATTCTACCAATCTGCAGTGACATCTGCAGTCTGACAAATGAAATATTTTGGGCAGTTCAGAAGAGGAGATACCAAGAAGAGGAGAGAATATTTGAGGCTGATTAGGCATCAGTTTCAGTCCTTAATTGTGACATGGGCCTGTAGCTCTTCTGTGACTAGATGTACATTCTCCTTTAAAGACCACCTCTGAGAAAGTTCATGTGATTGAAAACTCTCAAACTTCAGTGGTAAAATGGGAGAGAGCCAGAGATGAACAACCACAGAGTCGGGAGCTGAGGCAGTGTTTTATGAGGAAGGATTAAAATGAAGGGAGATTTACCAGGATGGCTTAGTTTCCCCTTCCCTCCATTAGTAACACAAGGAACACTGCAAATTGTTGGTGAAGTGATTGTGAAAAGTCACGGCAAGGTGTGGTTTCACATCCTCTCTGTGGCTGCACTCCTCTGTGGAGGTCTGAGTGGTCAGCAGAAATGTGCCTTTGATCCTGAGAGATCACAGGCTGGGCCACCAGGCTGGCCACAGTGAGACATCTTGGCCTTCCTGTATTTTGAGGCTTTAAACTTCTTATTTCTATAGTTTAAAGGACAGGGGTGCATAATGGCAAGACAATTATTCTCCCAGACAAAAATCTTGGGTGTAAATGCCTTCAGTCCTGGTGTGAGGAAATACAGGGCAGGCAGCCTGAGATCTCTGTGGTTTGCTGGCAGCATCTGTGCTGAGAGAATCAAAAGGGAGTTACTTCTTTACCAGACACTTAGAACACCGGTTTATTAACAAGAGGTCATGGTACTTAAGAGGTGGCTTGTTGGGAAGTTGATTGCAGGAGTAGGGCTGGCAATCAGAAGTGGGGTCATGAGCCTGGAAGTGCACTGGGAAGTGAGGTCACGGGTAGGAAAAGCTGAGAAACTGCCCAAAGATGAGTGTTGAGTGCACTGCTGCCCTTGGCCTCTCTTGCATGTTCCCATCTCTGTCCATAATGCTTCTAGTGAGGATTAACAAACCTCTTCCCGATGCATGGGAATATTCACTTGAATCCCATTTCTTTGGTAGAGTTCAAAACACTTGCCAGCAGGCTAACAACAATCTCCTTTGTCAGTGTGAGGAAAAACCTGGGAACTCTGTGATCAAGGACTATTTCTCATTTTCATGAGAGCAACAGGAAAGGGTTGAGCCACAGGGGAGACATTTAGAGTCAAAGAATAGAACTTGTCTCAGCAAAGCTATAATGCATATACACACACCAACTAGTAGAGCTTAGAAATCACAGAGTCTTGTAGCACCAGACCAGATTCTCTCTGGGAATGATCTTGCATAAGAAATGAGACTTTATAGCTATTTGTAATTAAAAAAGGCTATTTGTTTATATGTGCTGTTCTCATGAACTCTGTTTTTTATCAGTCTGAATAAAGAGAAAGTAAAATAATCTATCATATTTTCCTTTGTTTTTCTACGTATTAATAGAGAAACTAAAGTTAAGCATGTAAAAAGGCTAGTGAGATGTCTAATTAATATTAAAGTATTAGAAAGAGATTGTGCTAAGCAAGCAATAGAATAATTTTATGTGCTACCCTGCCCAATATTTGTGTCCCTGTAGTTTACTTTTTATAAGGAACATTTTCCTGAATGAGCAATAAGATACTTACCTGTACCTATTAACAATGTCCTCTTACAAGGAGGAGGGGATTTTGTGATCTTTCGGAGAAGCAAGCGAGATGCAGGATTTCTTTAGAACTGCACTGATCTATAATCAAAGTTTCTCTTTGTATCTCTGAAAGTTTAAATGGCACCTCTTAAGCAAGAAACTATAGAAGTGTCTCAGAGTTTGCTCCTTTTGAACAATTATTTTAATTGAAATGTTGGATTGTGTTCTAATTCCTACACCAAAATGTCTTGCAGGCACAGAGAAGAGGAATTATTTGTGGAATGCAGCATCAGCCAAGTCTCAACACACATGCTGGAAAGAATTAGCGTAAGCTCACCTGGTTTTGCGTGCAGAGGAGTCTTGAAGTGTAGGAGTTTGGACTGGTTTTTCTTTTTCGTTCTCTTCATTAATACTACAAAACAACTTATGCAAATCTCCCATTGCCTGTTTGCTTTTCACATTTCTCAAAGTCAGAGTAGCTGTAGCTTTCAGTAGGACTTATCTTGTTGCAAACAGTATCAGACAATTCTTCTCTTCTCTTCTCTTCTCTTCTCTTCTCTTCTCTTCTCTTCTCTTCTCTTCTCTTCTCTTCTCTTCTCTTCTCTTCTCTTCTCTTCTCTTCTCTTCTCTTCTCTTCTCTTCTCTTCTCTTCTCTTCTCTTCTCTTCTCTTCTCTTCTCTTCTCTTCTCTTCTCTTCTCTTCTCTTCTCTTCTCTTCTCTTCTCTTCTCTTCTCTTCTCTCTCCTCCATTTTCTCTTTCTCTTTTTCATCTATCTTACAATAATCATATCGTCTTCTACTTAAACTTGCTTAGGACACCTTTTCCAGTTGCAGCAATTTCTTTTGTAGTCTGGAGTTCTTACAGAGGCTGAGGAAATGAGAACAAACAGTTGCAATTGATTGAATGTATCACTAAGGGTATGTGAAAGATTTTTTTTTTCCCTCTGCTGATGGGGTTAAAAAAAACAACAACAAGATTTTGGTTTGGATTAAAATAAATCTAAACTTTTAAACATTTTTTTCTCCCCAAAGAAGAATGAAAACTCTCCAAATAACCTTTTATGTTGAATGAAACATTCTGTTCAACCCCAAATGAAACATTTATTTTCCCAAGCATTTGCAAGGAAAGCAAAGGAAATGAAGGGATAGATTCACAAAACTGGAAAATGAAATGGAGGAGTCAGACACTTTTAACTTATTGCCAGAGAACTGTTCTGTTTTGTCACTTTTCAACTTTTTATAAATATTTACTGGAAAACAGAAATGAGCCCAGAGGACTGTTCCAACTTGCAGGCTACCTACACCTCCTCCTGTGTCTATTTCCCTTGAAGATTTTAAAAGATATTCAACAAAAAGTGGACTAGAAGGCAGCACCTTCACTCCCATCCTGTGCTAAAGCACAGCTGTGGTAAAGATGAAGAGTGAGTTCACACACACCTTCTTTGCATGGCATAGCCTTTAACGGTTCCTGACATGTACAGCTCACTTTTCCTGTGCTACCAAGCCCCTGGAGCACAAAGCAGTGAATTTTAAGTTAGATTTCTGTAGCAAACACCCAAACCATCAGGTTTTAGTGGGGCTCCCTCAGTTGCTTCTGAAGCTCTTCTACCCTGTTTCTTAGATTTTTAGGAACTGAGACAACTAGAGGAAGTGAATGTGGCTCCTTACCCCAAGGGGCTCAACTGAAAGGTGAGAAACCTGCAGTTCAGGGTTTTTTAAGTTATTGCTTGCTAGTGAAACAAGATATCAAGGCAGATTGAAGTAGATGCCCTGCCCTGAATACAAAAAGTTGATATCATGGGTGAACTTCTAGAAACTGAGGGCCATGGGATACATGTCCTCTGGCAGAGGAAGGGAACCAGTGTTTTCTCACATCCAGCTGTGTTTTCCCACTGGTATAATACTAGTTAAAAGTATGCCACAACTAATACTCTCCCAAGTCTGCCTTTTTTAACTTCAAGCCAAAATGATTTGATGAATTTGACCAGCCTGCCCTTTGCTACATATATTACATGGCAGATATCCCACCAAATAAAAAATGTCCTCGAACATGTGTGAATTTACAGTACAAGTCCAGAGTAAACAGTGGGCTGAATTAAGCCTTTAAGGTGAAATTCACCTTTTCTTTCAGAAAGCTCTAGAAATCACAACTATACATGGCATTTCTCTCTACACAAATAGTTATAGTGGAATAGTATATAGGCAGCAAAGAAATTTGAATTGTAGATTTTATAGGGTAGATACCATATCTTCTAGGTATAGTTTTATGCTTGGACTAAGCCCTTGACTGAATTATCTTTGCTGAGGTTGCCTGTAGCATTTGGGTGTCTGTAGAGAGAATATTAAAGAAGAGGAAACAGTGACTTCAAACAACCTTACCTGTGAAGATGAGCTGAGAGAGGCCTGGTTTAGCCTTGAATAGGTTTTCCAGAATTGTACATTTCTGTGGTAGCATATTCCTGAACATGGATCCTTCTTGTGTTTTCCTGATACAGACAAGGGAAAAGGATGAGACCAAGTCAATTGTTCTGCATGGAATCATGTTACTCATCCCTCAGATTGTGGAACCTTGCAGTCTATTTCCAATTCAGCTTTAATTTTCCAGTTTACTACGTTCTTGTAGAAAATGGTACCTGTATATGTGACTTTGTTTATGCAGGTGAAGAACTTTTGTTGGCAACCTCAGCTTATGCTCAGAAAGTCTATTTAAGTTGAGCAAGCTGCATTAATAGCAGTCAAGTAATAGTGTTCATAGCTTGAGGGTAAGCAAAGGGAGAGAGTGAAAAATGAGATTTTTTTCTTTCCAATTCTTTACTAGATCTAGAAAATGAAAAGTAATTTTGAAAAAGTGAGAAAGTTTCATTTTGTCTATAAAACGTCAGGAAAAACAGACAAAAATGAAAAGGGAGAAGCAAGCTCTGACCCAAGTGTTCCATGCAAGGTCTCCACTGAATTTTCACTTGAGTAGCTGAATTGAGGACACTGAAATAGACTCTTTATTGGTGACACCTAAGTCACCAGTACTTGTTTGTATTTGTACTTGTCCTGTTCTGCAAGGACTCAACATCAGGATTTTCTTGTGGCATTAAAATAAAAAATTTCAGTTTATTTCAGAACAGATAAAGAAGAAAATGTTCTTATCCGCATTTTACCACAGTGGCTGAGTAAGTAGATACACATAATTTACACATAATGTTTTACATAGTATTTATGTGTACAAAATATGAACATTTATGCTAAAAGTCACATGCCCCTTTGTAATTACACTATAAAACCAAAAATAATTTAGGATTGATCAAAAACTTTCATTTCACTCAAAGTCAAATATCCAGTTTCCTTTGTAAGGTTTTAAACTTTTTAAAATCCCTTCAAAGTGATTTGACAACTTTAAGGTAAAAATGCCATTTTAAAACAAGAAAGGGAAAGAATACCGAAAATATAAAATGAAACGCTTTGGCCTGTCATTCATCTTTCTAAGATCTCACTGTCAAAGCTGTTAATTAAATTTTATCTATCGTTCCGCTGCCCCCTTGCAGAAAGTGTTTTTCGGCATGTAAAATACTCACTGAGGGTAAATAACCTAATCTACCCCAGAGACCTCATGCTACACTCCTTTCTCTAGTTTGCACATGTTTTATTTGCCATTATTTGCATCCTCAAATAACTGCCCTGTTGTTCACTTACCCATTGAGCTGTACACAGAAACGTACAAGACACACTCTTTGGAAGTTTAAACAGAAAGATCTATGATAACAATATGCTGTGATTGCTGCAGAATTTGAACAGCTGCCCTAAAAAATTTCCAGAAGTGCAGTGACCAGCGTTAACTGAAGCTCCAGTAATGCCATGCTATCCTGCCTTACGTGACCTGCCTCCTCCCATGGGTCTTGCTTTTCTGCCTCCTCATGGTCAGCCACGTTGGTGCTGCTGGATCTGCTGAACTTCAAGATGAGGTCTGTGTGC
Source organism: Aphelocoma coerulescens (assembly GCF_041296385.1). Lineage (NCBI taxonomy): Eukaryota > Metazoa > Chordata > Aves > Passeriformes > Corvidae > Aphelocoma > Aphelocoma coerulescens. The sequence continues at coordinate 114,641,109 of NC_091015.1, read as the reverse complement.
TTGCAGAGGAAATTGGATTACTTTTTGCACATTTGCATGCTTTTTTTACTTTCTTCTGTCAAAAACATTTTTTATCTGAGAAAGAAGGAGTTAATAAAAATAGGTTTTTTGCTCTTGAAATGTCAGCCACAGCTTCTCATCACCCCATGAAAAGCTCTCTTGTGTCCTTGCTCAGCTCCCCCTGAACTTCAAACAGTCCTATGATCCCTTTGACCTTAGAAGGTCAAAGATATATAAAAAGTATCATTCTTTGTGTAAAAGCACATTAATCATTCTTACCTAGCTCTTTATTCTCTTTTGAGTGCCTTGTGATATTTTAATTCATGAACCACTTTCTAGCATTAACATATATAATTTCAACTCTTTTCTTAAGCAGGTATAAGAGAAGAAATCCTTTCTGTCCCTGCTTTTGCTGACTCCCCGAGTACAGGCATCTAATTTATTTTCATAATTAATTTAATTGCATAATTTAAAACATTAATATTCATTCAAAATGCGCATACATATGTCCAATTGTACTATAAATATTGTTTAATTAAAATAAAGAGTGGAAACAGATTTTTAACTATGCTGCTCTCAATTTCTATGAATTTGGCAGGACTTGAAAGTCCTAGGACTAAATTCTGATGTCAATGTAAATCTGGGGTTTAATTTAGGTCAATGGAAAAAACCCTCTGGACTTTCAGCTGAAGACAGAATTTGTTTTCCTTGAGGAGCTGTATCCTGCAGCGTGGGGGGAAAGGGAATAGGCGAACTGAAACCCCCTCTAAAAATGAAGTAACTTCAGACAAACTTAATTAACTGTGTGGAGCCTGTCAAAGGTCAGGGCGAGATCTCTGCAGGAAATGCAAGTGCAAGACTGAAACATTGGCAATGGGAGAGTGAGGCCAGAGGCAGAGATGAGCCTTTCAGGCAGGCATGGCTCCATGCTGGAGAGCCAAGCCACCCATGGGTGAGGCGAGTGTGCCTGTCAGGGAGGAGCTCCCGCCTCCTCCGGTCCTGCCTCTGTCAGACAAGCAGCTCAGTGTGTAATGATGCCAACAGACAGCAATTGTCACAGAAGAAAATCATGCATCACTCCTGTCATTATGCACATGCTCAGTGCACTCCTGCATCAGGCCCTCAGTTCAGAGCAGGTGGAGAATAGGCTGGATGGGGGAAACTGGGGACAACTGGGCTGGCACTGGAGTTGTTTTGAGCCTGACTTGTGCTTTCTCAGCTACCCATGCTTGATGCTCTTGAAGGAGTAGCTTTCTTAAAGTGAAATACCTGTTCACTAGTACTTTCATTTTTTTTTTCTTCCTTTTTTCTAAGTAAGATTGTTTGCCAATGGATTGGCAGAACAATTTTTGTCTCTAGTTTCATGAGCAATGTTGTGACTGTCGCATATTTGGAACAACTCTGTATGAGATGCTTGGAAAGGGAGTGCACAGAAGCATTTTGGAATGGTGTGGTTGGAAGAAAAACCACAGGCTGCAGAACTACATCAAAGTGTCAGAGCTGGGGAAAGCCCCTCGAGGTGATATATACTACCTTTTGTACTGATTTTTTTCCTGGGTAAACAGCATTTTGTTTACCCAGTGTTTAGTGCCTTGCACTAAAAGATTATAAGTAGCAACTGATAGTTGTGTCGATAAACCATTGACGTTATGTTGATGGGTCCACCTTATCTGTCCATCTTTTCTTGACCCTTCTCTTTTAGGACTGGAAAACAATCTTGGAGACATACAGGGGCACAGCAATGTCCTGAAATTTGGGTATCTGACACAGCTGTTCTCAGCTTCCTACAGCCTTCCTGGCATTGTTCCAGACTCAGTGTAAAGTGCTCACTAATCCCCCTAAACCTTTGGAATAGAACAGTAAAATGATGAGAGAAGGACAACTCAAAGTATATGAGCAATCCAGGAAAAATGTGCATTTTTAATGTGCTGTGCTTTCCTACAGGGAGAAGCAAAATGCCTCTCACTGATGGTTGTCTCCTGCTGGCTGCGGGAAGGCTGCTTCTGACAGTTGTACAGTTCCCTGGTATTTTTATCTTTCCTCCTCTCCTCCCCTTCTCAGGAAGCAAGGGGAGCTGCAGCAGCTCTGACTTTTTACCAGTAAGCTCTGTAAGCTGAAAATGAAATAAAATTATGGATTGATGCTGGGAGGGCAGGGGTGCACTACAAACAAAATGTGCTCTGTTGATAGAGTGAACTGATGAAGCACTGGGCTGCTCATGCCAGGGGAAAGCATGTTGTAAACCAGAGACCTGAAATACTCTTGTACCTGTAAGAGTGTTTCATGACTGTAAAATTCTCCTGCTTTTTAATGTGGGATCCTGCTGTCAAATCTATCTTAGACCATCAGGCCTTGACCCTGTCACTTGTCTTCCCTTGTCACTCGCACCCTTGCAGCAGGGCAGCTTTCTGGAGCTGTGATGGGTGCACTAAGCTCAGACTGACAGTTCCCTTTCCCCATGAGCTTCCCTATTAGCCCTTTCTTCTCCACAGTGTGGTGAGGCCCAGCCTCCTTTCTGCTGCTGCAGCTGCCTCCTCTCTGTTCCCAGTATCAAAACTCAAAAATCCCATCACTACCACCCACCAGGACAAATAACCTCAATGGGTTCTTTCCCTGGGTCCTCTCAAGGGTGTAGACAGCACTGTGCCCTTGGGCTGTCTCTCTGTTTTTTTTTTTTTTTTTATTTTCATCTTCTATTATCTTTTAATTTTATTTTATTTTCTGAAGCTTTAGCTACTTTTTTCCTGAAAGTGTTCAGGCACTTCTCAGCCCCCCAGGAATGTGTTCGATTTTAACCTCCTACCTTCTGCAGTGATCCTGGCTTTTTTCTACCCCCCTGCTATGTACTCCTTTGGCCACGGAGCCAAAAGATTGTACAGGAGGTGCTTTCCCCAGATCATTTCCCATATATGAGGACTCAAAATCACATTATGAGAGATGTGTATTTACTGGTTTTGGTCAATAACTATTTTTTTTTGCCCAAGCCATTAAGGGCTCGCTGTCCTAATCCAGCTAAAGGTATCATCTGAGCTGGCCCAGCCATTACGAATACCCACCTGGCTAAGACATTTGATATTGTGCATGAATTCCGCTAATTTACCTCCTAGAATTTGAGAGAGGTGTGTCAGTAGTTGAAGCCTGATTTGTGATTCCAGCCCAGCTTGGAAAGCCATTGAAATCAAACCCTCCTGTAAGGTAGAGGGGACAGAACTCTCCCCCAGATACTTGCAGAGGAAAGTATGCTGTTGTCTGCAGGTTTATGGTGTGGGGGTGTGTGTGTGTGTGTGTGAGAAAAAGCATAAAACTTAGCCTAGGAACCATCAGGCCAGGTGTTTTACTCAGTGTTATGGGTTTCAGGGTATTGGCAAGCTGTGATGCTCTTAATGGGCGTCCCAGGTTTCCTGCTGGGACAGAGAAATGGGGCACTTAGATATTAGCAAAGAGCATTTCCAGATACATGTGTGAAGGAAAAATATTGAAATTGTGAGGGCTTGGGCTTGTTTATACATTTGGGAGCAATGAACAGTTTATTCTGGGTACTTTGATGTGCAGGAAGGGTTCTGCCTTAGCCCTCTTGTTTCAGTGGAAACCTTGATGCACTGCCTGCCTTGTCTTTGCTCAGATCCTTCCCAAAACAGAGAGGAGTGAACACAGCCAGAGATGTGCACCACATACCAAGCTCCTACTTGTTTCTGGTGAATATGAGGAGGAGTTCAAGAGAAGGATTTCCAACCCCTTTGCTTTCTTTTCCTCTATAGAGGAGCAAGACTAGTAAGCCTACCTATGAGAAAGACTTTTCATGTGTTACAGCAAGCTGGTTGGAAGAAGTTGACAGTTCATTGGTATACAGGAAGAGGTCAATTTCCTGCTTTATAAACATATCAGAATAAAGCTATAGAAGTAATAAAATATTAAACCTCCACCTATTTAGTTTCTTGGACACTCCATCAGAAGAGAAGTGAGGGAGTGTCTTGGTTTGAAAGACAGGTGTCTGCTAAGGAAGGCAGAAGCCTCCCTTGGAATGGCAGATGCAACCCCCTTCCCTCCGAGTTATTATAATTTTGAAATCAAGGGCTTTTAGGCAAAGATGGGGGAAATAGGAATAACAGTTCTTTACTATTATATATATAACCAGTCAAACCAACAACAATAACCATGGCAGTAACAGCAAACAATCACAAACCCAGTCCCAGCCTTCTCGGCTGTCAGGCCCTTTCCCCTCGGGTGCAGTTCCGCTCGCAGCCGGCAGGGGCGCTGGCGGCTCCCGGTGAGCAGGGCAGGTGCGATGGTTCCCCCGCGGCTGCAGGGGGCGCTCCGGAGCGAGCTCGGGGAGCACGCGGCACCAGTGCCCTGGGATCCCGGGGAGGGATGGGACAAAGGCTTCACAAACCCCTGGGCAGCTGGCCCCGGTATCCGGCCAGACCTTCGGGAACAGCAGGCTGGAGCGGCAGGGACGAACACAAATCCCTGGCTGGCAGACGTGATGTATCCAAATGGGGAACCCCCTGGAGGTCTAGGCAGGCAGGGCAAGCAGGGCTACAATGTAGTGAAGGCTCGAAGCAGCAGCAGGGCAGGGTGGCCACAGCCCGGCCTCCAGCGGGGCAGGGAAGGCGGCTTTGGGATCCCAGTGTTGTTTCCAGCAGAAAGAAAAGCAGCCGTAGGAAAAACAGCTTCCTCTCTCTCTGGACTCCGAGACCCAACTGCCCACACCTCCAGGTGAAACAAAAAGAGCAGCCAAGTCCTTTGTCTTCCTTAAGCACTCAGCCATTTGTTCCCCTAGCAACATGCATATGGGAAACATTCCTTGAACAGGAAAAAAAACCTAGGACTAAACTAAAACCCCAACATTATCCACCCTGAATTCTTCCCATACTAACATGTTACATGAAACTTAACCCTTTGAACCATATAAATACATGCATCACCCGAATTATATGCATATATACATGCTGATACTGATACAAGTACAGAGCTATGGGTAGTTCACCCTGAAACAAGGTCCCCTTGCGGTATGCATCGGGTCTCTCCATCCCTTTGCATCACCCACCAGGTACAACCTGGTCCCTGAGCAAAAAAAACCCCACGGATGGGTTTGTCTTTGCTCAAGGCAGACTTTACCCAAACAGTTTTTCCAAGCATACCTCTCGTGCACCACTGGAACCTTATCCCCATCTGTTGTTTGTAGGGGTTCGGATTGGGCAGGGCCTGCTCGGTTGGTGGAGCCTCGGGTGTTAACTAACCAGGTGGCTTTTGCTAAATGCACCTCCCAGTTTTTGAAACTCCCCCCACCCAGTGCCTTCAAGGTAGTTTTAAGCAGTCCATTACACCGCTCAACCTTCCCAGCAGCTGGTGCATGGTAAGGGATGTGGTACACCCACTCAATGCCATGTTCTCTAGCCCAGGTGTTTATAAGGCTGTTCTTGAAGTGAGTTCCATTGTCAGATTCAATTCTCTCAGGGGTACCGTGCCTCCAAAGGACTTGCTTTTCAAGGCCCAGGATGGTGTTCCGGGCAGTAGTGTGAGGCACAGGGTAGGTCTCCAGCCATCCTGTGGTGGCTTCTACCATTGTGAGCACATAGCGCTTGCCTTGGCGGGTTTGAGGCAGTGTGATGTGCTCAGCTATAGAAGTCATAAAATATTAAACCTCCACCTATTTAGTTTCTTGGACACTCCATCAGAAGCGAAGTGAGGGAGAAAGTAAAAGAATCATCAGTATGCTAGTGCATACAGATTGGATTACTTCTCCAGAAAAGAAAGAAAAAAGTCAGTCTGTGAATGTCTTTTGCAGGTAAGGAGGAAAATCACGTAACTTCTAGCTGTTAGATTCACAAATATCCACCCAGCCCACCTTCCTTTACTGGAGAGGCCAACAACTTTCTGGATCATACTGCTTCACAGATCTTAGGAGACTATTAAAGAAAGGATCTAGTATAGAATCTAGGACTTACTAAAACCTGCCTTTGTGCAGCCTGGAGAAGAATCTGTGCATAATATCTTCCTTGTTCTTATTTGGTTTCTTATTATTAGTCAGAATTATTTTTCACCTGTTTTTGAGTACCCTGTTATGGGAAAATTATTCTGAAAAGTCATGACAGCTAACAGCAGCTATAGCCAATTTTGCTTGAGTAGCTTTGAGCTGATTCAGATTGTGGTGGTAAGGAAGAAGACAATACTTTTCCACTAGCCCCACATCCAGTTTACAGATCTCTAATTTAAGCTCTTTGGGAGTGTTGTAGCATGCACAGCTAGGGTGTTTCCAAAGAGCTTGGGAACGCAGGCAGGAAGCATCTCGCCTTCTTCACCCCATGCCACTGGAAAGAGCCAGCAGATGCAGCCAGGGTGTGGACAGGGGAGCTACATTTGTCAGTGGGTCTGGGTTTCTGTTGCTCAAGAAAAAGTGCTTCACCTGGAGAAAAGGGACTTTCAGTTCAGGAGATGCAGACAAAAGGAAGGGCGATGCCCTCACGACTCCTTGGTGTACAGTCACTCTGTGATATTGCTGAATATTCAGGTCTGTGACGGTGACAATATGCTGTGCAAGATGGGATCAATAAGATGATGGGACTTGTAGGAATCTTCTCTTGGTCAACACACTTGTTGGACTATGGAGATCAGGATGGGATTGGGAAGGAGAGGCAAGGTAGCACAGGAAAGTAGCACAGAAGATATGGTAAGACTGGAATGGTAATGTGAGACTTGGACATTTGAGTGGTTAGCACTGCCTTGGGCTGATGCTGTCTGTTGCCAGAGGATGTTGCCTTTTGTAACAAAACAGAAAAAGACATCTTTTACTTGGAGTGTGCAAGGTGGATCCAGGATATCTACTGACAGTTCAGGCCTCCATGGAATTCAAATGCTTAAGTACAGGAATGTAAAAAGAAATGCAAAAAATTTCGGCCCAAAAAACCTGCCCAAAAGGGAGAGAATTTCTTATATAAAAGAGATGGGTGGCTTAGCAGTGAATGTAGGTTGGATATTGGTAGTCCTCAGAGATGACTGCAGAGCTACTCTGCCATGTTCCTCTGCTCTGGCAGATAAAACACATACAGAAGGGTATGGATAATTAGGCTCCTCAATGACAGTCGAACTGGAATGAGGTTTAGAGATGGGATGAAGGTACTGCAGTCAATCAGCGTCTGGGATATAAGCTGCACTTTGCCAGAATATCTGGTCAAGAAGGTCCTTAGAGGTTTAGCCACAAAATGAGGGACTATAAACTGCAGAGTAGATTCTGGAATAGCAGATGAGATAAGGTTTAAGCAATGTAAGACAAGCAGGTCAGGATTAGGAGAAAGAAAATTAGCAAAGGTCAAATCAGAAGTCTGTGAAGAAGGGTCAGGAGCTAAGTAGGGAATTACAAGTGAGGTTCAAAGGCCAAAGCAAAGATTGAGGAGACAAGGAGAACTGTATGCTGAAAACATGCATATACCCCATAGCAGAGTCTACCTGTACTGGATTAACTAGGACAAGAAACTCTGATTTTGTGCTGCGTCTCAAATACTTACTTGGACCCATCTTGGGGGCTGCACTTGTCTTTCTTCAAAGAAAGGAGTTTTACTTATCACAGACAGGATCCTTCGAGATTCTCCTTTTTCTAGACTCTATGAAGATAACTAGCTTTCAAAAGAGAAAGAATTGAGACACATAGTGGTAGTTCTTTCTTCTTGTTTGAGGCAAATATTCAAAATATTTCCAGCATCCAAACCTTTCTAATTTAGACCTTTCAAGTCACGCAAGTCTGACTGCAGGAATTTCTGACTGACTTCTGTGGTCTATGTGCCATAGGCTGTGATCACAAGATGCTTTGGAGGAAGTCACACCTTGTGGCACCTACAAGGGCTCCTTACCTGTTGCTGTTGACTATTCTACTTGGTATTCTCTTTTCTCTGAGTCAAAAACTGGCAAGCTGAGAGAAGAGAGTAAAGTCATTACCATTTTTCTTGGCCTCAACAGGCTACAGACCCATATTATCAACTGCAATAAAATGATGCTGGAAAGGAATTGAATATTTTGGTGCAGAGTACTTGAATGAGCTTCAAAATCTTGTGTGTTCCAGCTGAAAGATCAACATAATTTTGGTTTTAAAATGCTGACTGAGCTCTGGACGGCTGCTGCTGTTATGACTTCATTAGTGTGGCACAGATTCTTGTCTCCCTCGCCCTGGCTTTACTCTGAAGTAGCTCTGTCAGCTCACTGGAGAGATATCTGACTTAACTCAAGTTGAGAAGAGAATCAGGCCACAAATGTCATCTGCCTAACTCTTTCAGACAGGAAGGAACTTCTGGTTTGGATCTCTTTGGGTTAAGAGAAAAAAAATAAAGAAAAAAAAGGCTTTAAAACCTCAAAACCAAACATAACCTTTCCTTCCCCTCAGCAGCAGGTTTTGCTTATAGAGTGATAGTATATGACTCTATTTAGCATGCTGGAGCTGCCCCACAATGAGACACTACGTTTTCTATTTTTCCTTCTGGGAAGCAGCTGGCTCCCCAGCAGTGACGTGTGGACACAGCTCGGTTTGCTGCTGGAGCAGGAAGCAGTGGGTTTGCAGAGCTGACGCACTTTGGCTGCCTCTGCCACCTTCCATCCTCTGATGGCACAGACACAGTTCATCCAGACAGATATGACCTAGAAGGATGTTTATGCACTAAAACAATGAAGTATTTGTTTCAGGCAGCTCTGATGACACTGAAATTATATCACTAGAAAAGCATCTTTTCTGATGATAATTGCAGCCTACTGCTAGATCTAGATTTTGACAGAATTTTTTTAGTTTTACTGCCTACATGACCCAATGTGGGTGTAGTGCACAACATCAGGCTAAAGCAGAGATGATGAGAATAACAAAACATTGACATGGCATGAGTAAAGTCCCAATGGAGATCAATGGCAGACCTGGGAGTTTGTTCTGGGTTTTCTAAGTCACAGAACCTGAGGTCTCCTTTGTAGGTGAAACCATGGTTACAGGGTTGTGGTGGGTTGTCCCTGGCTGTGTCACCCAAGCCATTCAATCACGCCCCTCCTCAGTAGGACAGGGGAGAGAAAATGTAACAGAAGGCTCACGTGTCAAGTTAAAGACAGGGAGAAATCACTCAGTAAGAACTGACATGGGCAAAACACACTTGGCTTGACTTATTTATTGATAGTCAAATCAGAGTGGGTGATGAGAAATAAACCCAAATCCTAAAATATCTTTCCCCTATCCTTCCCTTTTTTCCAGGCTTAACTTTACTCATGAATTCTCTACCTCTGTCTCCCCAGCAGCACAGGGAGATGGAGAATGAGTGTTGCAGTCAGTTCATCACGTTCTGCTGCTCTTTCCTCCTCAAGGGGAGGACTCCTTACGGTCCTGCCCTGCTGCAATGTGGGGTCCCTCCCAAGGGACACAGTTCTCCACCAAATTTTCATAGGTTCTTGCATGGACTTCAGTTCTTCACAAAATGCTCCAGTGTGGGTCTCTCTCACAGGGTGCAAACCTTCAGGAACAGATTGCACCATTGTGGGTCCTCTGTGGTGTCACAAGTCCTGACAGAAAACCTGTTCCAGCACAGGCTTCTCATGAGGTCACAGGCTCCTTCAGGCATCCACCTGGTCCAGTGTGGGGTCCTCCAGGATCTGCAGGTGGATCTCTGCTCCATCATGGACCTGTGCCTGCAGGGAGAAAACCGTGGTCTTCACTGTGGGCTGCAGCAGAACCAGTGCCTGGAGCACCTCCTGCCCCTCTTTCTTCACAAACCTTGGTGTCTGCAGTGTTGTTGCTCTGACATAAATTCTTGCTTCTCTCTCTGGCTGCAATTTGCTCTTGTGTAGTAGCTTTTCCCCTTTTTAAATAGATTTTCCCAGAGGCTCTACCACTGCTGCTGATGGCCTCAACCCTGGCCACCAAAACCTTGCCACGCAAACCCAATACAAGCGTACAGGTCTGGTGTTTTGCCAGAGGATAACAGATTGGAAATTTCTTCTCCAGTGCAAGCTCTTTGCTTGTGAGTACAGCTGAAGATGTTGATACAGAATTCTGTGTGACAACCTGATACAAAGCCTATTGGACTCTAGGAATTTTGATTCCTTACACGGGGCAGAAGACCTTTTGAACTGCTACTTGTCTTGCCAGGACAGTGATGTGAGTAGGTTTTTAGTATAAACAGTGGTTTATTTATATTAACTCTTTATGACCAACTAATGGCAGATCTACTAATTGTAGATACCAACCAATTATCTTAAGGAAAAATATTACCCCTGCAACTTTTCTCTCATTGATCTAGGAGAATTTGACACTCCTAATCTTCTTAAGATGATACGAGGCCCAATGTCACTCCTAGACTTCTGTCTGATGAGTGGGAGTTGTTGTCTGGATGTTGTTTGTTATTCAGTAGTTTGTTTAAAACCAACATATGGCATTGTCTACATATTGTCAGAGGCTTTGGAAGTAGAGGCATCTACGCACCAGTCATCGTAGCACTTGGCAGACTGTGCTGTAGGCTGTAGCTCATGCAAGCCAGCACTGTACTACACAAAACAATAGGCTGAATTCATCAAAGTGATAGCGGGGTCAAAAGGGTAGAGTTGCCAAGGCATAACTCACTGTAGTTAAAGGTAATTTTAGTTTTATTTCCTTTTTGATTAATGTTTAAACTTTGATTAAGATTTTTCCAGGGGAGAACAATAGATCTGTGGGATAGATGTTTAAGTTCAACTGATAGTGCAGAACAATTAAAAATAAAAAGTCCCCCTAAACCTCTCAGGAGAACTTTTTCCAAGAGAATTCCTTCACGTCAAAGCTAAACAGGCTTTGTTCCCTTTGACCTCTGTTGTTCTGTGAATGAGGGCTGTCCGTAAATAACACTAACATGTTGCCCATCTGTTATGCACAGCTAAAGGAAATTTAAAGACAATACTACCAGAACTCCCAAAGATACCATCTAACCCCATAAACAATTTATTTTTACAGCTCAGATCAAAGAGCTCATGGATACTGGACTCATTCCGTCATGGCGTGCCCTTTGGAAGAAACTACCACAGTCATGTGATTGTTTTTCCACTACCCTCTGAAAAAGTCCTCAGGCTCAGAATCTCCCTTTGCTCTGACTCCCTCTCCTGTCACCTGGCTTATGTTTCATATCACTCATGCTGTGGCTGCTCAAACCATCCCCTGTAGATTAGCAAGGATTTTTACTTTCCCTGGATGGTGCTGAGATCCCCTGTTGCCCCAAAGAGAGTGTTGGGTAACAGGATGAGTGGTGGACTGTCAGAAACACCTTGAACTTGAAGAAGGAATTTTTCACCCCAAAGTGTGAGGCTTTAGGAAAATGTTGGTGCCATTCATACTTTTAAAGAAAGGAAGGATTAGGCTCTCATTGTGGACCACGCCATGGCCCAGGGGTTGAGCTCTGGTGTAGTGGATTAGATGTGATATGGCATTATCACACAAGGGAGACTAGCACCTGTTGCAATACTTTTAAAGCAGGCCAGAGCATGCAGGGTTATGTGTCATGCTGGGTTATGTGTCTGGTGTGTCAAGCCACAAAAAGTGGAGAACAGGCTGCATGGAGAGGCAGACAAGTGTCAGCTGAGACGTACGCATGATGGTCCAAGGGAGGTGAGCAACCAGGATATTGGCTTTTTAGTGCTGACTGTAACCTCTGTGGCTGCTCTGTATCTATGGACAACTTAGAGTTCACAACCAGATGCAGAATAATGCAGAGAAGCCAGACAAAATCAGTCTTCTCATTTCTAGCGATATGGTCACTCTTGATTTTTCTCATGAAATAAGAATATTGCTTCATCTATATGGCAGCCATGGATAATGGCTGTCATACTGCCCCCAGGGAATATTCTTTGGAAACTGGTCCTTTAAAATTGGCAGAGCAAAACATCTTCTATTCTAACATACTAATTTTGAGATTTGATTTTCCATTCAGGCTGGTTAGTGCTCTTAAGTTCTTTTTCTTCCTTCTTTTACTTTGAAGTGTTCCTGAGGAAGCTTGATGACTTTAGTCCACTGCCTGTGATAACATTGATAAAAATAATCTCTGTAGCAGTCTGGAGTCCTCTGAGAAGCAGACTGCATGCACACCTCGGACAGCTTACAAAGCTCTGACAGTAGGAGAGCACAGCCACGGCCAGAGATGTGTGGTAAAACAAGGTGTGTTTCTTGTAGCCTGTTAAAACAGGAGGGGCTGGGGAGAATGGTCACACTCTGATTACTTTTGCAGCTACTCAAGCTTCCCTGTTCTTAGCCACTTTTCCTTCTCTGGAGGTTGAGGTTCTGATTTGCTGTACTGGGCAAATCTGTTTTGAATTGCCATTCAGTGTATGTCTGAGCAGTGAGAGGAACAGTAGGGCTGCTTGTAGTGCAGATCAACATACATTGTTAGCTCTCAAGATGCCAGGAATGGGACCACTTATTTTTGAGAAACCTCTGATATACCCTCTTCTAAGTCCTAATTATTTACACATACACAGGAAAAGAGACTTTTCTTAACTTTATATACCGAAGACAGTAGCTAACTATCTAAAGATCTCATTACTTTAACATACTTATTGCTTTAATTAACCTTCTTTAATTTATTTACTGTGTTGGATACATATCTTTCAAGAGGACAAAAGGCAATATGAGTAATTATAGAGTAGCAACATCTGCATTGGATGATTCTTCTTGCTTAATAGAGAGCATTGAAAGTGAAATAAAAGATTAATACTATCATGATATACCTGATGTAACTGGCATAGCTTTTGCATCCTATTAATAAACTTTAATTAGGTCATAATAAAACAAAATAACAGATAAAAGAAAGTTGGTTTATGCGTTTAATTTAATTGCTCATCCTGGTTAAAAGCTTGCACAAAATGTTTAGACAGTTATGGTGTGAGAAACAAAGTGTTTTCCTGCCTTGGCAAACTCCGAGAGTATTATAGCAAAATATTTCCAAAAAGGGAGCTGAATTCATATCTTGTGATAGAAGTTGCTTTATTTGCTAATGATATGCAATAAGAGACAAAAAGCACCATGTAATAGCACAAAATTATTTCAACGAGTGTGACTGAGGAGAAAATCAGATGGACTCGAGTGAATGACAGATAAAATTCAAAGAAAGCTAGAAAGTAACATGCTTTTGGAAGAAACATCTGGAACTCTGAATTACCCTATCAGAGGAACCCACAGAAAAAGATCTTAAACAAAAGCCAACCAGCAGACATATGAGAGATCTCCAGAATGGGAGAAGATCATCTCAGTTACTTGCTGTAGGTCTCGTGTCTCTCCCACTGAATCACCTCGACACGGTTGGAAATGAACTGCACCCTGAGAGTTTGGCTGTGACCCAGTATGGCATTTTTTATATCCTGAAAGCTGGTATTTGAGTGGTGTGAAAGCTTTGTGTTCAGTATATAAAACCCCCCCCGCCAGAATCAAACTCATTAGTCAAATGCCTAAGAAATAGCACGTCAAACAATTAAATGCTCTGATATCTTCAGAGTGATCTGGCCTCATCAAAAATACAGTTCTCAGTTTAGTCAGCCAGTCTTAAGACCAGTTTTAGAGTTTGTTCTAGAAAGGAGATAAATGCTTCTGGAAATGCTGAAATGGCCAGTCTTGAAGACAAGGCTGTAGACTAGCTGGGGTGATTCCTCTGACACAGTGGTGCATTTCCTTTGTCTCTAGCATGTTAAGTATTTAGGCAATGCCTGTTTCATTTCCTGGACTTGCATTCATCTTGTTTAAAGATGCACTTAACTGATGTTTAATAAAATATCATGGATACTCTTGAATTTAATGAGTTGCCATGTCAGATTTCATTTAAATCCTTTGATTTTTGACTTACATTTATAGCCTAAAGCTCTGTGTTTCATTTTTACCAGAATTATTGCTCTAGCTATTGGCCCTGGATTCCCTGTATTTACATACCTGCAAAATAAAGATTGAGCCAAACTAAATTAAAACTTAATAATAATAAAACCCCCTCAGAAAACGAAAACAACAACTGAGTCCCATACTTCACCTCCTCAGAAATCCTAAACCACAACACATCAGCAAAAAGTACCTTTTTTGCTTTATTACTCAAGGCAAGTTTATGTATTTTGGGCTTGAAATGAATGGGCCCTTCTTAAATATGACATCTGTGTATTTTAAAGCAAGCTAAGCCTTTCTGTGGGGATTATGCTAAACTGACACCCACAGAGATTACAGACTCCTCTTTTCATGTGGAGAGGATGTCATCCCACGTGTTTGTTTTTGTATGTGAGCATAACCCATGCTCCTGCAGTTCCTAAAATAGGTGGTTTGCTGGGGTTGGTTGAAGGATAATGTAGCCTGTGTTGCTGGAACTCCAGGTCTTCTGGTATTTTTTTGCATGCCTCTGCACCTAAGCAGTCATGGACCTTTGTGTGTGTTATGTGCCATACCTATCTGCGGCCCAGTTATCATGATCTGTGGTTGCAGGTATCCCTTAGTTACATCCACATGTGAGCTGGAGCCATACTCTGACTTGATGATCCTTGTGGGTCCCTTCCAACCCAGAATATTTTATGACTCTATATAAAGATCAAGCACAGTGCTATGTTACCTTACCAGAACCCATGAAGCCTTTTGATAAGACAGAGCAAAACAGAAGGAGGTATGTGCCGCCCTTGCTGCTAAAGGATTTGTCATGGAACAAAATGTTTCTTTTCTCTATATGACTGACATTTACTTTTTTAAAACTGTTTCTGTTTGAGAAGAATTTTTGCAACAAATTGTTAGTTTTACAAAACGCTTGAGGTGATTAATTTTTTTCACTAGGAAAATTTTTGAGATGCGTTCTGATGTTTCAAATTTCCAGGGCTGAAAAGCTTGTGGTTCTGACCCTTTAATTATGCTTTGGTTTTGTTTGGTATTGTCCCTGTTTTGCAGGTCTGTATACACAGGTATGAATACACAGGTATGTAAATGGAGTGGTCATCAGACAGATGGGCAGGAACTCCAGTGTTCACCATCTGAAGTCCCAGTCTCCAAGACCACTCTTTATTTTATATTACACAGTGTTACCTGAAAAACAGAAGCAGGCATCGGATATAGCTGTGATGAAGATGAGCAATTCACATAAGAGTGTCTTTTGGAGACTAAGTTTTGGCATTTCCAATGCTCATATTTGCCTTTTTTCTTAAATTATAAACCTGGACCTTCTACTAAATTAATTTATAATGAGAAAGTTGTTTACAAGCTTGTTGCTGATTTAAAGCAATGACTTTGTGAGTGTATTTTTGGTCCTTTGTAGGATGCCTTTAAAGTACTGCCTGACAGGCAAACAGCTACTGCAACCATATTCTTAAGAAGCAGATGCTCAGGTGTGCTCTGGTCAGGTAGAAGCAGCCTGTGAAATAATTGGTGCATGTAGCTATTCATGCCACATTCATTGTAAGATGTATTACCTTCTCTTTTCTTTATTGTTGATGTAATCTCTTGAGAAAAAAGGTCTGCTGGCTTTATTAATCTCCTGGCTAAATCAAGAGCCATGTTAAAATTGTAATCAAGTGTTTCCCCACCACCAGACTCTGTTTAACTAAGTAGCTCATGGGAGAGGTTTATTCCCCTTTTATAGTGAGTTCAAGTGAGACAAAGGATTTGTGTGGCCAAGGACTAAGTGGAAAAGGCCAAGCTAGTCTTCTATTATTGTGCCCCTCTCAAAACCAAAACCCCAAATGGTATATAAAATATTTCCCTTGAATTCAGTAATTCACAAAGTTATTTCCCCAGTTTTCCTTTACCTCAGCACAGGGCATTTAACTTTTAAAGTAGAAAATGTTATTTGTATACTTCTGTGCTTTCCCTCCCTTTTGTTTAATGTTTTTCCAGGGATTACAGAGTTAGCAAACTCTACAAAAGTAGTTTGAGAAAGTTTAAAGTGCATTAAACTCCCCCTCATTTATGAAGGAGAGGTGATTGAAGTGAGACATAGATGTGTCTGGGGCTTACTCTTTCAGGGTTGATAATGAGATTTAAAACACGGGTAAGTTAATGCTCCTTAATTAGGCACCTGTTATGTTCCATCGTGATCAGTGCTTTATGGGACAAAAATGCCAAGTGGCCGTGACATTTTGTACAATTTTGAAAAGAACATTTCTGCTCACCCTTTGTATAAGAAATACAATGAGGCTGGCTTTAGTTTGCTAATAGATATTTTAAAATCAGTTTGGGAAAAGTTATTCCATGAGGTAAAGATTCTGTTTGAAGTCGAAGCTGTTCATCTGAAGAAACATCCGTCACAAGGCAAGAAAAGAATGATTTCTTTGTGACTGGGAAATCAATGAGACATCTGTTTTAATGTACAGGCCAGAAATAATGCAGTGAGTTCAAAAGGGAATCATAAAGAAGGCTGCTTTTTGTCTCTTCTCTCCAGAGTCTATAGATGGCATTCAGCACAGTATTTTGCATTAGCAGGACTTCTTGAGTTTGTGTCCTTAACTAAGTGGTTGAGGTAGACCTTTTGAGGACACTGATGTTTAGGGTTATATGAGCTACTGGGGACTTGTGTTTACTGACCTCATAAAAGAGCTCCATTTGGGCCTTGATTTTGTCCCTGTTTCCCAGACACAGATTGCTCAAACAGCCGATCCTGCCCCGTTCTCTGTGGGAAGCAGGAGCTGGAGGCTGTACAGTCTCTGGGATGCTTGGCAGGAGGTTGAAGCACCGACTCATGGTGGCCTTGCTCTTCCTGGAAATACTGTGCCTGAGCTGCAGGGTCCCCATTTGGAGGGGCAGTGGACATGTGCAGACATCACTGCATGAGGTTTGATTGTGTCCATTTGTCCTGCTTGCTTCCTTTCTCTCTTCTGGAGACCTCACAAAATTTGTTGGGTCCCTGTCTCCTGTCTTTCAAGTGCATATGCAATGAATTTAGTTTTTCCCTTGCAGGGTCTTCCTTGCAGTCTTTTTGGCTTTCCTGAACAGTAATGGGGTGGGAAGCAGCCTAAAAAGGGTTACAACCTCTATACATCTGCTTACACTGGAAGGACCCTCCCCACAAAACCTAGATACCCTGAATGAGACCTAACCCCTTACCTGTAAGGATTTTTGAGGACGAGAAGAAACTAAACATTGAGGACTCAGTTACCCCTAAGCCACATCGTTTTGGTAGTGTTTTATAGTTCCTTGGTGTGTACATACTGTGTAAGATACAAGACCAAGAGGAACCCCCAGGCATTAGGTAATGGGCTTGTTACAGCTCCACTGGTATTTGTAGTGTGGAGTCTCCTTACAGCAAAATTGGGCTCTCAGATGCCTTTTTCCAAAGGGAGGAGAGAATAGCAAGAGGATATGTGGCTCTGGCAATGTTTGAAATCTGAGATCAATGGTCACCCTGGAAACAGCATGTTGAAAGTCTGAAAAACCTCCTGGCAGCGTGTGGGTGGAGTAAAAAAAATCCTTGGGTTTGTGTGTGCAATTCCAACAAGTTGTGCTCAGCAGGAGGGAAAACAGCTACTGAGGGGACACACGCACACGTTCTCTGGGGAGCCATCTTATCACCCCTTCACATAGAAAGCTGCTAAAAATGATGATGCTTAGGACGTGCCTTCCCTTGGGAAGTGTCAGTGAAATGAAGGCATTTTTGTTTCTGTCAGCACAGTCCCATGGAAAAGAGTCTGTGGAGAGATGCAGAGAACAATAAAACAAATAGTCAAAGGTGGGAGAGCTGTGCCCTACCAAAGGCAGAAAAAAAGCCATGCTGTTCCCACTGAAGAAGATGTTTGCATTGCAAATTCCAGCCTGGCTGGGGACAGACCAGGGTCCCAAACCTCCTCAATCCCTGATGTCATATATGGAGGAATGATGCAATCTGACTGGATTGCCTGTTGAAGCAGACCCATGGGAGTCTCCCCATGAGCAGGAGTGGCACGGCCATGCCTCACGTACACACAGCTCAGTGGCCTGACTTCTGCTCCCAGAGGACAGCTGGTGGTGACACTTCCCTGCTGCACTGTTCAGGCTCCAGTGAGATGGAGTTCAGTGGTTTCCCGAGCTAGCAATGAGTATCTTGGCATCGGACAGCTCATAAAAGACTTTTCTTCTATGATTTGGTTTAAATACGTCTTTTAACAATGTGAACTTTGACATCCACAATGCTTTCTGACTATGATTCCCCATTTAAAGCATACAATGCTTTAAAATACAGCCTTCCTTTATGTACTTTGTACCACCTGGCCATTCCTTTCGATGCTTTTACTTCCTATATAATTTGGTATAATGAAGTCTTTGCTCATATCCTCCTTCTCACTCACTAGGTGAAGAGTCCTAGTCTTTTAAATCAATTTTTTCACAGAAGTTGCTTCATGATTTTTGTCATTCTTCTTGTCTTTTTGTGGGCCTTTTCTAGCTATGTTATATCCACTTCATGATGGTGGGTTGAAAACTATATTCAGTATCCAGCATGTAGGTGCACATAGACTAATGCAATTGTTTTGATGTCTACTCCTTACCTGACAAATTCTGGCATTTGATTTGCTTTTTTGATGGTTATGGGGCAGTCAGGTAAATGGAATTACCTAGTGTGATCCTAAAATCTTGTCTCTAAGGGGCAATAGTGAAGTTTAAGTTAGGATTTATTTAGTACATACGCATTTATTTACACTGAACTTCATTTGCCATTCTGCCTTTGGTGAGACACTTCCTGGAAATCCAAAATGATCAGATCCATTTAATCTCCTCTGGTCCACACTTATTGAATCCTTCCAGGAGCTTCATCAGCATAGTGATGTGACTTCCATCTACAAAAGCTGCATGGAGTCTTCTCAGCACATTGTGTTTATTTCTGTGCTCCCATAATTATATGATTTAGAATAATTTTTACCAATTTACATGTGGTGCTGTGCAAAGGAAGTTCCCCAGTATTAAAATGTAGTGACTTTCCTTTCCAGGACTGGTTACAGGAAGCTCTGTGGATGACAGGGAAATCACAGTATTCAAAGGAACCTGCTGAATTTCCATGTGTGTAAAGAAAATCACGTTTTTCCACTTTTTAGTCTTCACTGACCATTGCTATTAGATGGGGTGTGGGTGGACCCTACCATAATTTTCCTATTTTTGTTGTATTGACGAGCAGCCTTGCTGGAGCAGGCACTGAAGATTGGAGTCCTGTGTGTGTTACTTGTGAATACATCCCATGAAGTTTTTCTTCTCTTTAGGCTTTAATGGAAACAAAGACTGGAAATGAGACCAGTGCTGAAATATTAGCTGAAAAATGCAAGAATTGAGGGGAGATTTAAGTCTTGCAGAACAAACTTGCAATTTCTAGTGTTCACTGGGTTGTTTCCTGCAGGGACTCAATAAAGAAATAGAAAAAAAATACCCCTCTGGAAAATTAAAACCAGTTACTGTTTCTTGTTTCACTATTTCCATACCCTGTCATGATTAAAAAGTAGCATCTTGCCTTGATTTGCCATCTTTTTGGAAAAAAAAAGTTTAACCAAAGAATTTTCCCAGACTTGTGGACTCCCTTAAAACATAATCTTTATTTGGCTTTGCTTTTTCCATGGACCTGGATAAAATATAGACTTCACTAAGAAGAGTCTGTTTATTTGGTACCTCAGAGACTTCTTTGACATGTGTGAAAATGACCTCTGTGCCAAGGATGCACAAGCCTATGTGGAGATGAAATAAACAGGGAAAAAAAATTAATCTGAGTGCTTTAAACCAGTGAGAAAGAATGATGTGCACAGGAACATTAGCACTGTGTTTGATATATCAGCTTGTGCTCTGAACATTACAGAATAGGTGCAATGCAATTTATTTTCCTGCTATTTGTTCTTTATTGCTTGGTGAATCTGTCAGCTAGGAAAGATAGAATAAATCTGATATTAAATTTAAAATGCATGGAAAACAGTCATTTTCACACTTTGTGGAAATATATATATTTCAAGACTTTTTTTTATTTATGCATACAACTAATCCCACTGAATTCCAAGCACCTCTTGTGAGTAAAGAGAGACATATATATATATATATACACACACATTTGCAAAATTCAGACTTAAGGGCTAACTTTGTTCTGTGGAACCTAATATTTTCATATATGTCCTGTTTGTGTTGTTTCTTTTTGTTTAACAAATCATAATCTATTATTTATATTCTGTGAGAGACTATATTTTCATTCCCCCACAGCACATTTTATTGACTGTGGTGATTATTTTAAGGAAAGCATTATATTCCCTTATTTTTCTACGGAATTTGGCTTAGCTGGAGCATCTGGTTTCAAGTGAAATGTTTTCCTACCTACTTTTCCACCTGAGCTGACCAAGGTGTAAAAAAGTTAGAAGCTGGGTTCAATCATACAATGGGTCAAAACCTTGAATAAGACAAAAGTTGTGACTTTTGACCATGGAGTCCTTTGTTTAAGCCTTAGTTGGCAAAATGTATCTGAAAACCTATGATCTGAGGTGAATCCGAAGTAGTTTTGAGCACAGGTCTGGGTGACCTTGATTAGATGTCTGTGACTATCTCTAGGCCAGCAGATTTTGATCCCTGCTCAAAATAGAGGTGATTTATCTATATCTAATTCAAACGTGGTACTTCTGCGTGCACTGTGTTTTATTTAAGAACAAAAACCCTCATGGGTAAAAGTAAAGGTAAATTTTACATCCACTTTTCTCAGGGTTTCTTGGCAGAGACCTCAGAAAGGAATTCTTTCTATGGAAATGTTCTCACCTGCCTCCCTAAGTTACAGGGTTAATAGGATGTGTGAGCTCTGTGGAGAGTACAAGATCTTCATATTTGCTTATGGAGGGTTCCACCAGGATTGTGGTGGCATCCTTTTTTTTTTATAAAGTTAGAACTCTTTATCCAGTAGGAAAGTTTTACAGAACTAAGCAGCAGTTAAACTACTGGGATTCCGCTGAAACTTTTTTTGCATTCAAATCTAGAAAAAAGCTCGAAAACCCCCCCACTCTAACTGTAGAAACAAAGGCATGAAAACAACTTACAGTAAAATTCACTTTCTGGATTAACTTTCTAGGCTTTTAGAATCATTAAGCATCCTTTACAGTAAGAAAAAGTCAATTGTCTGATACAATCTGTGTAAGGGTATGCAGCTTCTTAGTTTTGAAACCTGAATGTTTTGGTTGAACACCTACAGAAACAGAATCACAGAATGCTGGTGTTGGAGGCGCCCTTTAAAGATCACCCAGTCCAACCTCCTTGCTGTGAGTACGAACATCTTTCATTCAATCAGGTTGCTCAAGATTGCTTCTTGAACACTTCCAGGGTGGGGCATCCACAACTTCTCCGAGCTACAAGTTCCAGAGTCTCAACACCCTCATAATCCTTACATTGAATGTAAATCTACCTTCTTCTGGTTTAAAACCATTTCCCCTTGTCCTGTCATTACAGATCCTCTCCATCTTTCTTGAAAGGCTGTAATAGTTGGTTCCTCTCTACTCATATCCAAACTTTCCATGTTGTTTACAATCTTTCCTTCTGTGGCAGTGGCTGAGATGCCTTTTCCTGGTCTTAAAATCAAGAGTCAATACATGGTTAGAAGGGAAAATGGGATTTTACCTTGGTATTTATTTTAAGGATCTTTAGATGCACACAACCAGGTCAAATGCACCAAAATGCACACCGCCATGCCCCCCCAAAAGATCGGGTATATCATTATAGGTTTTACTAATTAGCATATCCATAAAAAATTCCCCAGTGAGTGGCTCGAGAGGAACCTTCCCCTGGATGGTTCTATCTTGGTTTACAGAATGTGTTCTGGAGAGGACCTTGGGGTCTGGGGCACAATGATCCCTACCTACAAAGCTTCTAAAATGTTTAGTCTCTCAGCTTGACAAACAAGTCCAAGAATGCAGGGAAAAAGCACTGAGAATACAGAAGTTGTAAAAAAGGTAAAACAGGGGTATAAAAGAAAAGGCAAAAAATCTTCATGGCATCAGCTGTTTTCCTTTCTCCAGACTTTGCTGTCAGAAGTGCCACGTACGCAATGGGGTGTGGTGCCATGTGCTCCACAAACAGCACAAAAGCAACGAGGTGCGTTGCCCTCCACTAATTGTCATCTCTATTGGATGCCAGCATGTGCACATAACACCATAGCACTTTCCAAGCTCTCAGATGAACCCTGGTATAGGGGTTCATTTTCAACCCATGTGTTTATTTGTAGGAGTGGAGTCTCCTAAGGAGCTTGATAGCAATTCCTTCTGGCCTTTGTTTTATAGAAAAACACTTGCAACAAATGAACTTTTACTCTTGGAAAGCATATGTTTTGCCATCTTCAGTCTATCCTATTCTTGCACTGCACACTCGTGTGACTCTATAGGGAAGATGTCTTTCAGTCAGTGGAAAATAGTATTAATAAATGAATGATCTATAAATAAACAAATGGGGACTGCCTAAAGAGGAGTGAAGCTTTTTAAATTAGTACATCACCAGAGTTGCAGAATTGTTTCTGGGAATAACCCCCTATTACAAAACACTTAACTTTTTCCACATTTCAACTTCTGGGTACCATAGCCCTTTAACACAAATTTTAGTGCAAAATACAGCGTGAACTCATGTGGCTTCATCTAAAGTGCTGTGGAATTATATTGCTTCATGGTTTTTCTTTTTGTAAATTGTTATTTCTTACCATGTGGGCACTATAGAATGCATTTCAAATTTATTTATTCGAACTGAAATAAAAAAGTGGAAAATTCCTCCCAGCAGAGACTAGCACTGGGGCTTCACAGAGAAAGTCTTGATCATGTTGAATTAATGTTTTGTGGATTTTTAAAAAAATTAATTCAGGTGGCTGACCTAGTATGTATGTTATTCTGGCTGAAGTAAGTCACTTTGAAAGATTAGTGATTATATAGTCGAGCCTGCAGGTCTTAAGAAAAATTCTTGGCATGAAATGCAGAAAAACAACTTTATAGATTACATGTCTCCCTTATACATACTGTACCACATAAGAAAAAATCAATTCTGTACCTATTAATTTGGCCTGAGGTAGGCTTCAGTTTGGCAGCTTACCCCATCTAATTTGCCAGCTTTATAACATGCTCGGTTTAGTTACATTCTCAGTGGTGAGGATGCCTATTTATTAGGAGGAATAGAAAGGTATTGGACTAGAATAGACTTTCTATGTCCATTGCCTCTTGTAATCAATTATTAGCAAGTTTGGGATTACGGTCAGGGTACTGTTTCTCTCTTTTAGAAAAATATTTCTAATTTACAGCTAGGATGTATTTGTGATTATTTATACCTTTTGCTGTTATGCTGATCTTGTCTGGCAGCATAAGTAACTTTTATCAGGGTCTGCATTTGGTGTTCCCTGCTGTTTCTTACAGATAGTGTTATATCTGCTTTCAACATCCTCTTTGTAGGGTGTATAAGTCAAATTGGTTTAGCTTAATCCATTTTTGGAATCCACACCTGTTACAGTTTGTGTTTTCATGCATGACTGGGTCCATATGATATTACAGAGGTGGTTTCATTAAAGTGTTCTATAATGAAATCTGTATTCCTGCGGAGTAGGAAAATAATTTTGTCTCCCTATATATCAGGACCACATTTTTCTTTTACAGTGACATCATAGGTGTGGTTCTTGCTCTTCCTGTTACTGATTGACTCATTGTTTTTTCTGCTCCTCATCAAACTAGTGAAACCCCAGACTATGACAAAAAATCTTAGAGATTTCTAGCTCGCTGACCTTATGCTTGGCACTGCTGAAAGCTGACTGATTTCCAGAGCTTCATGCCTCGAGGTCATCTGGTTCTTCTCAATGTCCAGACAGAGAAAAACTGAGAAATTCCTTCCCTGTGCCCTGTCCCCCCACCCCCAAAAATGCTATTACCTTCAGGGGTGGGTATCCATGGACCTGCCCTTTCTGCCAGTGGCAGCTTCCAGCAGCACACCGGGACACACATTAAATATGTGCATTGCAGGTGGTGCACAAGCCAGTTTTTAGGTTACCCACCCTATGGCACCCGGTTCTCTTGATTCTGATTATGAGTCAGGGGCATGAGCAAAAAATACATAGGTTCCTGAGGAGCTCCAAGGAAACCTCCCCCCTCAGACCAATTGTTTTGCTGTCAGCACATCCTTCCCCGTAGTTACTTTTTTACCATCTTACAATTGTTGAATTCAATTCCCATTTTCTACATCATAGTCTTTTCCCATATGACACTGTAGAAAGAACTTTAATGAAGTCCAGATATAGGAAAACTGGTTAATTTCCCTTGTCTGAAAACCTATTATTCTGAAAAGTTCGGCTTTTGGTAAACCCATCTTACTTTATACCCCCAGTTTTACTCTTTCTTTCCTGGGTTTAATGTCTGTGTTGACTTCAAAGAGTATTTTAAAACTGTGGATGAAGATCTGCAGTTCAGTGGCCTTTCATTTTAAAAATTACTATTTCTCTTTTCTTATAGACAAAGTTTTCTGCCAGGTATTTGCCAAAAAAGTAGACTTAGTATGTCTTGTTTTGAATTAGATGGCAAATAGAATGAAATGGCAAAATAACCACAGAATCTCAAAGCAGAATAATACTTCCCCAGTGCAGAAACCACAAACAGACAAGTGAATTCTGGTTTTAGGAAGGGACTTGGAGAGGCTCACAACATTGACTATTCCTATAATAATCCATTTGCAGACATACACTTATTAAATTGAGGCCTAACAACAATCTAATTTTGTGCAAACCTTATATGATAAACAAAACAAAGAGTGAGTAGGCAGACATTGTTTGTAGAGCCTGGGAGATGACATCCTTCAGCAAACTTCCTGCTGATATCAATGAAGTTGAGTTTGACACAAGTCAGAAAGCACTCATCAACCCTGAGGAATTGTTATCTGTGTAGTCAGGAGATCTGTGTGTCCTCTTGTATGTTCCTTTAATATTCCCACCCTCTTTGAACCCATTAGCCTGTTTCAACCAAACTTGGAAAGGCAGTAGTAATCAGAAAGCTTTTACAGCTCTTAAAGTTTAAACAGATGGAGGAGAGAGAAATATTAACATTGACACTTAGAGAGAGGCCAGAGTATAAGCACTGGTACCATAGGCAAAGATGTCTTAAATCCCCAGCACTGGGAAGAGTTTCAAGAGGACCTTGAATCCAGACAAGGAGGAATCAAAAAGGGAGCTCATGTGTCATTAATCTAGTTTAAAACTGTTGACAGGGCCTGACTTTTGCTTTTAGCTTTGGGCATTCCCCGTCCTGTACAGATACCTCCTGTCAAGTGACCATGTTTGAGAAAGACCCTATTCAGAGTCATGGGATTGCAGGTTTTTGCACAGTAAGTGTCTCAAGTTTCTCTGGTATGGCTGAGAGCAACAGCTCAGATGATAGCTGAGCTATGATTGAAAAACCAAAAAGATCCTCTTATGGCTTTCAAATCTGTCTTTGACATGGTCCAGATGATTCAACTGGTTAACTTAATTCTGCTGTTTTTCCATGTGTAGCTATGCACTAGACCACTTGTCTCACAGATAAAATCATGAATATCTTCATCTTTATCAGCTGCCAAGTTTTCCTCCATGCTTGAGTGGTCATACTCACAACAGAATATGAGGTCGAATTTTCCGATTTTCACTGCTTCATGATTAGAATATGCAAGACATTTAGAAAAAAAAAGTGCTTTTCTTCATTGTAATCTAGACATAGGATTTTTCTTTTCTTATTCTTCCTGAAGATGGATAGATTTTCCATGTCTGTTGTCTCTGTCAATGGCACTTATTATTGAGCATTTAATATCTTCTTTTCCTACCTAGCATGTCATAATCCATGTTATCAGACATTTGTCAGGAGGGTTGGTTGGTCAAACAGGCCAGCTACCCATAAGCTTCTTATCTTCCTCCTCATTTGTTTTTCTTCATTTGTGTTTTGCTTAAATTTTTCCTTATTGTAGTCAAAAACTCTGTAATGACTGTGATTTGTGGCTGAGAGATCTCTGCCATTACTTTTGAATGAGTAAGTCTGTAGAACTGTAGCTCTGATTGGAGGAAGGAAAGTAAAGGAGTGATTGGGTTAACCAAGGAGATGCTTGGAGAATGGGTTTAGAGAAATGGCCTGAGGAAATGGGATTGAGTTCATTAATTTCAAGTTCAGTACAGTAGTATCTGCTATTATAAATCTGGGGTAGTATAGTTAAGCAAGAGCTACACAAACAGAAGAAGAACAACTGTTCTTGCTGAAAAGTATCTAAGGATTGTTTTGTGTCACGATTTGAATAGAAAGTTGTGATTGCCGTGTTTTTTCAAAAAAAAATATGTACTTTGATTTGTAAACTAGTTTTTGCCTGCAAGATGTGTGAAGAAAGTTCCTGCTCTGTTCCAAAATGATTAGGATTCAGCTGGATTCAGTGTCTGGCTTGGGGCACTTCAACTAAACAAAAATGTCAGGGGTTCAGAAAAATAGAAACAAAATTTTAAAATGGCTGAACTAAGAGAAATATTGTAAGAACCAAAAAGGAGGTTCAAACACTGGGCTTACTTAGCTTGAGGAAATGGAGACTGAGAGGATCTGGGATTGCAGTTTCCAAGTGTTTAAGTGACTAGTGCAATAGAAAAAGGAGTAACTCTTTCGCCAGGTCTCTGGTGAATAAGGGTGATCTTCAAAGGTTTTAAAACTGCAGCAAAAAGGTGCAGGGCAGGTACTAGAAAAACATTCTAGCAGAAAGGACCGTGAAGTACTAGAATTAATTGGCTAGGGAGCACTAGGCTGAAGTCTGGAGCAAGAATAGCTCAGACAAACATCAGTAAGGAATGACAGCAAAAGGGTCTTGGGGGCAGAAGGTGAACCTGATTATCTCCTGAGGTCCCTTTTGGGACTGTTTTCTCAGTCATTGTGGTTCTCCTGTCTTATAAATCATTACTAGCTCTTAATATAGCCCTCTGTTACTGTACTGACATTTCTATTGTTGGAGTTAAATGGGTATCTTAAGAAGACAGCTGGTTTGGTTAAATATGCCTCCAATTCTAGCTTAAAAGTTGTTGGAGTTCACAGAAAGAGTATAATCTTGACAAACATGATATGGGCTGAGTACAAAATGCATTTTGATGCTGAAGCACGTAAGAGTTGTGTGGCGTCTTCCGACTGATCTGCACATGACATACAGTGCTTGTGGCTTAGTTACAGACCGGGACATTGTTCTTGCCTGTTGGATCATCTGAAGAAAGAGCCAGGGAATACCATTTCTGGTCTCTCCAGCAAACAGCATTTGAGGGGTCTCAAAACTTTGATTGCTGATTGATGTGTTAAATAAGGGAGTTGACTGAAGAAACCTCTAATATTTGCCTTTTAGTGAGGGATTCTGACTAGCTCAACATTTAGTATCAACAGTCGGGAAAAAAAACATTGTTCCTTCTCTAGATATGAGGATATTGCAAAAACCAGCACAATCTTGCTTTGACCTTAACATACAAAGGAATTCTCTCTTTCTGTTCTGTCTCAATTAGATATGCATTTAGAGAAACAGTGCTGTATTAATCTTCCTTATTTTAAGTCATCAGGCATAATTGCTTATATAGCTGCTGTCTGCTGAGGATGTGGCTACAAATCTACATTTATTAACAGAATCAATAAATGATGTAGAACAGCTACACAACTGTAGTACTTTTCCTACAAGGCAGCAAGATCAGATTTTAATATCTTAAAATGCTCTGCTCTTGCTGCATTAGATTTCCAGTGGCTGTAGATATTTTCTCCCTGTGGTGAGAATTGCCGTTGTCCTATGTGCAAGCAGAAGTCTCTGGGCTTGAGTCAGCTCTAACTTGCCCTGGTGCAGGGCAAACTGATTTCGGGTCACAAAATGAAGTTGAAAGGGGATAGACAGAACAACACTGCATGCTTCTGAATATGAGTAACTTTTCAGAGCTCACGTGCCATTTCACAGTGTACAGTTTTTGGGAGCGAGTGTTAGTGGATGGCTTGTTTATATGGATTTTAGTGAAAACCACTGTTTACAGCAGCGTCACTACAAACTCTGGAGGAACCCTGTCTGTAGCAATCAGCCAGACCCAATAGTGAGCTGCCAGATAGTGGTAGACCACTTTCACAAAGCTGGCTAGTAGAAGAATGAGCCTTTCCATCTTTCTGTTTGCCACCCGTGCACTAATACACATTATTTCTCTTCTAGCCCCATAAAGATTTTTTTTCACTCCTGAGTGATTTCTGTGCTGAGGGCAGCACTTCTGTGAATTATTTGCTTCCTGTTGTGCTCTATTCTTTACATCTCATGACAGATTCAGTCAGTAAATCCTTTGATCCCCTTTCACCTTCATTTACAGTGATATGTCTACCAAGACTTTCTAAGGCTCATTTTTTCCATGGTAAAAAAGACCACAACTCCTTCTCTAGTAGAGTCAGCAGTTTTATTTTCATAGGGCTGAAACAGTCTTCACATGGAGCAGGTACACCTGGAGAGACATGCTGGGAAATACCTAAGGCCATCAGGTGGAATTCCAGTGGTGACTTGGGCTGTTGGGCTCCGCAGTGGGAGAAAGGTCCAACATGCACTTACAACACACTGCCTTATAGTAGGTTTGGCAAGGACTTGGCTGGGTTTAGGTTTAGGCTGTCTCCATGGGCTGGAAAGGTGTCAAACACACTGTTGATTAACTGAGTTCCGTCCAAGATGGAGGTGCTTGCAGCGTGGATTAGTTTCATTGCAAGGTCCTAAAACCTGGATGCTAGTGGGAAAGGATTAGTGATGTTCTGAGCTGGGGGTTAGGGTAGCAGGTAGAAGCAGGGTGAAATTTGGGGCTGAGTGGTTTCTAGACAAAAGTGTATGAAACTAACAGCTAACTTAAGAGCAAAACCAAAGTTAAAGGCTCTAAAGAGAAATTCAAGTAAGCTGGTAAGGGTGGTTTTAATAGTCCTTAGGGCTTTACCAAACCTGTTAAGCTTAGTACAAAGTAGCAGCCAAAATGCTTTAAAACCAGATGTTAATGATTAGTGAGGGAGTCCTTGGGCTAAAGGGAGGGATGAGTTTGTGCATTCTACTGGATTTTAGTAAGATAAAAAGTAAGTCTGGAGCCTTAGAAAACCATGAGGGGTCACAGGATAGGTGGCTCCTTGAGGAGTTTATTATTTTTTCAGAACAGGCACGTATTGGTTTTGAGATGTGATGTAAAGAGAAGCCTAAAGCTGACTTAGCTGACTTAGACATATGTAGGTAGGGCTGGGAGACACAGAGAAGACAAATGTGTCTGGAAAATACATGTGAAGGGTGCTTATTTGCCTGTAAAATGGGTGGGTTGATTGTTATTGCAGCACTGCTTTAGGGGAAAAAACTACATTGCTTTCACATTATTCTTTGAAACCTGCTACTGCCCCCTTGCTCTTCACTCTGACCTTCTTGCTTGTGAGAATCCCTGAATGATCTTCTCCCCACAGCAAGCACGTGTTCCAGGGCCACAAGGCTCCTTGTGACTTAACAGTGCTCTGCTTGTCCTGACATGTATTTAGCTCTCCCACAGTCCAAAAAAGAATTAAACACCCATCTTAGCTCTCCCAAAGGGTCAGCCTCCATTTTCTGCATTTCCTCACACTTCAAGCATCCTTTGCCCATCATGCCTTGCAAGAGGAACAAATCTGTCAGTCTGCAGCTCTTCCATTACCTTGGATGTATAATAATGAGAAGGCTCCTCAGTGAGAGGCTGAATGGTGCTTGAAGCGAATCTCTACCACAGGGTCCATGTTGCATCCCTGATTTGTGTGCTGCCATTTGCTTCTCCCTGCCTACTCTGCTATATTTATTCTGTGTTTTGGTTCTCTTTTTACAAACCTGGGCTCTTTCGTCTGGGAAATAACTCTTATCCTGTGGTTGGAGATGCATTTTCCTGCTAATATTCTTCTTCAGTGGGATGCACAATTGTCATTTTTGTATAATAATGCTTCCATGGCAGCATTGGTTAAAAGGAGAGGAAAATTTGCTATCAATCACATGGAAGGTGGACTGGGATTGTTTATTTAAAATCTGCTGTTGGGATCCTTGGATATCTGCCTGTTCTTATTCTCTGACACAACCACGAAGATGTTTGAAATCCTCTTTTCCTAACAGGAACTAAACTGTCAGTATGTAAGGAACCACAAGTTATTTTCCAGTGTCACAGTGGGAGCAGCTGAGTCATAAGTGTTCCTGAAAATCTCATCCTGTTGGGAGAATGCATTGCAAAATGTGGGTAACAAGTGTAATGGTGTTTCCCATGGGATGGACCTCTTGAGGATGGAGATCCATCTAAGCTGTGTTATGTTCCTATTAGCTAGCAAACCCACCTTTTTTATGCAATACTGCACATGCTTCTTCTCATAATCCTAATTCTATGGGTAGAGTTTCTTGGGAATGTTCTCTTGCAAGCACTTGGGCAGAGAAAGAAGAACTTGGCTCCGTGACTGGGCAGCCTACCCTCGCTCCCTTCCTTGACAAATTTGCACTCGATTCATATTCCCAAGCATTCAAGCATCATCAGCCCTCAATCCTCTGTCTCTGCAGGGAGAGGCAGGCTGTGCATTCAGTGATTATTTTGAAGATGAATGTGTTGGGTAGTTTTGATTACTAATTTGCTATTTTGAGTCCGCGTTGTGCTTTGATGGCTCTTATGGGATTTTTCTCTTACAGTAAGGGACAAAGATCTAAGGGGTGTCTATTTAGTTTTTCTCATGCCATAACAATACAAAATGTCATCTTGGCCTAAGTAGATACACATGTCACCAGCCACATGGCAGCGAATTAAATAAAACAGTACCCTTCATAAAAATACTTGAATATTTAAGTGGACTTAAGGGAAGAGAAGCAATAAATGAAATACTTTTGGAATATGAAACTAGTCTGCTATTGCTTCATACTCAGTTTAAAAGCAAAACCATCTTAAAATGTCTCCTCTTAATTTTTTAATGCTTATTTTTAAGATCAGTACAATTAAGAGACCTCCGTTTTCACGCCAGTGTATATGTAACAGGTTTATAGCAAAAGGGCAATTACATGTATCTTAAATCCAAATATTTTTCTGATTAATCCAATTGATTTTTTCTTAGACCTCTTAATGTGAATATGATATCTCATTCTGAATTCCATGAATGTAGCCATTTCCTTCTCCTGCTGTAAAGTATTATTGGTTTCTACTTGGCTCTGTTCTCATCTAGACCATAAGCTTGCAGAGGTGGGAACTCTTCATTGTTCTGCATTTAAGGTATTATCATGCTACTAAACTAAATACATTTTAGCTTGTTCCTTATTAAAATGATCTGTATTAAAGGTGGTGATTTGTTCTAACACTGTGTATTTACATGGAAAACACTTCCTTTAAAGTTAGGTCCTTTCACTCCAGAGTTTGAAAGTACTGTTATATGTAATACTTGTGCACTAAAAAACATGTCTGGTGTAAAAACTGAGCCTGTGGTTTGCTTTAATAGAATCAGGATAATTTGAAATCTTGAAGTTATACATGAACTTGCATGCTTGCTGAGGAGGTGCCAAGGACACCACTTGGGAGACATTCATTGGCTGTAAGGGTTTCAGTATCCAGTATCCCCCAAATGGGGATCTGGTGCTGCAGTTGCCTTGTGCCTGAGGTCCATCTTACAACTCTGAGTAGCCTAGTTGAAGCTAGCACACTACTTAGGTTGTCAGTGCTAGGAGGATGACTCTCTGATGGCCCCAATCCTTTCAACACTTCTGCACGAGCTGAACTTGTGATTATTGATGAGTTTACAATGAAGCGCATATGTAAGAGCTGGCAGGATTTGGTGTTCCTCATTTGTTGCTACTAGGAGAGATTTCTTAATACATCTATTGTATTTTAATTTAAGAATATTTTTGTTTCAGTAATCAAGTACTTACTACAATCAGTGAACATTTTCTGGGACTAGGACAGTACATGTTAGCAGAAACCAATATGCCTACAAGAACTGGTTCCATTTCTTTTCCTATAACCAGCAGAAATTTTAAGAACCTTCATTGTGTTTCAACTCAAGCTGGTGAACCAGGATGAACATAAGAGATAGAGCAATTGCAAATCCCATGAGCTGTACTTACTATCCCACTATAATGCAAATAATTCCTGAAAACAGCTCTTGGACCATCTCAATGTGGTTTGAGTAGCTTTGGTGTGTTTCCTTTTTTACCTAATACTTACTAACTTCTAGTTTAAGTACAGAGACACCCTGTTTTATTTTGGATTCTGACAAAGTTTAAATTTAGAGGCATTCATGTTTCAGCCTCTTTAGAATGAATGGGAGAGTTTAAGCTGTTGTTTCTCTGTGTCACTTTTTATTTTGACAGAGGTAGCTACATGCTATTTCCCCAATTCTTTACCTAGCAAAGCCAGGTGATACTCTACCAGATGAAGGCCTGTACCTTTACATGGCACCCACTCTGTGGAAACATTGACAAACCCATAGCTGAGAAATCTCTTGAATTCATGTTTTGTTTTAAAAGCAGCCCTGTGACTTTTACAAAGGGCAATGCTGGGCAGAATTCTCCCCTATTGTGTTTCTTCTATAGTCACTGCAACAGAGTCCAAGTAATTTAGCCTCTTGTCCTGGGCTGTGTCCTGCACTTCTAGAATGAGTGGCAATGACACAATGATTTTGGTACAAGATTAAATGGGGTGTGTGATGAGGACCATGATTTGTAAAAAAAAAACCAAAACAAAACCCCACAACAGGGTTGGTTCAGGCAGAGGCTGCTGATGTGTTGCATTAGGAGATTTGCATAGCAGTCCTATTGGTTGGGGTTTTTTGGGTCTGAAAAGGGCATTGATTGTGTGGGCTTTTCTTCTTTATTTATGATTGCTTTAAATTCTTACTTTTTGCTGTGTAGTCCTGTGCAGATCCCACCAGCAAGTCCTGAAGCTCATTCCCTGGTGAGGAGTCTTTGTAGGGAAGCCAGTGTCCGACATGCTTTGGTTCCTACTATTGTCTGATTTGTACCCTTGGAGCAATGAGATGAATGGGAGCACTGAGGTGCCTGTGCTGGCTGCCTGAGAATCTTACAGTTAATTCCAAGGTTACCCAGAATGCCCAGAAACCCTTTTGATAAAAGATAATCTTGCGATTTTGTAATCTCAAATGTCTTTAAGATGTGTCACAGCTCAGTTTAATTGCATTACTGATGTTTGTTCTGGATATGTTGTTTGTTGTAGTGGCAACTCATGCTGCTACACTGTTAAATTCTGGGAAAAAAATGTATGACATCTTTGCAGCAGGAAATGATTTCGTCTAATATATTGCATTTACAAGAAAAAAAAACATTTTAAGTTAAAAGTTGAAGTTAAAAATGAGAAAATTGCACGTGCTTCAAAGAACCCTTTTGTGGGGGCCAGTTTTTAGGAATATCATACAAAAAAAAGAGGACATTTACAGTAAAATCAGCAAAATATGAAGTCTTCTTAACCATACCAGGGTGAAACGTGGTGTCTAATAGGAAGAAATTTGTCTGAAACCTCCACCATGAACAGAAAGACAAAATTAGAGCTGTGGAATACGTGTTAATAGAGCAAACTTGGAGAATGGCTGTGCTGATCATGCAGGGGACAAGTTGGTATGTCTGAGCTGGAGGAATTAGCTGGAGTTTCCATGTTCTGCTGAACTCTGCATTTTTATTGTTTAAGATTTTAATGTGAAGTTTGTGATTTCAGTGTAGTTTTAATTCATTCCTTATTATGTGCACATCCCGTTCCTCTGCCATGCTTAGCACAGCAATGGCATGAAAGGGAGCAAGTTTTCTCTACAGGGCACAGACCAAACTGTCATGAAGACTTCTTTAATTTTTGTTTATTTTTTGGCAATGAAGAAGGAGACCTTGTTTTGGGTCATGTTTTTCTCAGACTCACAAACTTGAGCAACATTAGGTATTGTATTAAATGCTTGCTCCAATGTTTTATTTCAATGAAGTTCCTCTATATTCAGGAGCAAAAATTCAGCTCTTTTCCAAACTGCCTTAAAAATAATCCCCTCCAACCCTCCCTCTCCCCAAAACAAAAGAAGTTTTCCTTCTCAGAAAAGCATCTGGTATGTAGCAACGTCCGAATTTCCATAAATAATCCCAGATTTCCCCTGCACAAAGATATAAACAATTGTTCCACACTCAAGCCTCCCTGTCTCAGATTCCCTGAGTGAGGAGAGTGGGAGAGGAGGCACCAGTGGGGGGGTTTGCAGGGCGACCCATGCTGGGACCGAGGTGGGGCAGGGCAGAGGTGGCTGTTGGGCCCTCGTGGGGTGCAAGAACTCTTCAGCTGGGTTGAAGACCTCCACCAGAGGGGATTTTTGAGGTTGTTTGGTGTTTTGAGCAGCTAACTGACCTCGTGGACTATAAATCCTGCCTGACTTGGCCGTGGGTTGGAGAGGATAATTCTCGGATAAGGAAGGGAAGATGCCACCCTACCCCTGACTTCAGCTGTGAGACTGACATCACTGGTGGGGCCTCACCACAAAGCTACTCAAGACTGGAGGCTTCCCACCAGTCCTAACTCTGGGTTTCTTAACATAATATTTCTTCAGGAGAGGGCAGAGGGAGAGTTAATATCTGATGAAAATTCTTCCTTTTATTAATATCTAGGAGATTTGTTTATCTTGGAGCTTTTTAAGCACTCTATCAGCAAGTAAGGAAAAAGAGTAGTAACTGAGCAACAGAATATAATGGCAAAAAGAGAAATGAGTAGCTCTAGCAGCATCAACTGCTTCACAAATTCATGAAATTAATTAAATTTGGCTTTTGGATCCCTGATGTAATAATACTGTATTCTTAATGCATAAATATATAGATTGAGAAACAACTCCCCTTAAGAGATTTGTTTGTTCTCCTGGCCAAAATGGATTTTTGTATTTTACTTCTGAGCTAATGTTGCTAACAGATTGGGCCATGCTTTAGGTTGGTTTAATTTTTCCCCCAAAATTATTATTATTACTTTTTAATTGCAAAATGCCAGGATGCTTAAATTTCTTTACTGATACAGAAAACAAGGACACTACTTTTTCCATTAATGTCTTAGGATGGCTATTTCAGATATATGTATACAAGAAAATCTGTTTATCAGGGCTAAGGTGCCATTGCACAGTGAAGATGATTTGTCCTTGCATTGACCTTGTCCTATGATTGTTTCTCTTCCATTCTGTCACAGGTCCAGACATCTTCTCTATGCTTTGAAAATCTCACAAAAATCAATTTCAGTGTTAGTCTCAGTATTACGCCTTGACTCTTTCATTGATCCCTCACCTGCTGACAGCTCTGGTAGGTCTTCTGGTGGGTCCACTGTCTTCCAACTTGTTTCCTTTGGCACCAATTTTCTCTCAAGTGTGAACTATTGGGCACTGAATACAGCCTGAACAAATATGCCTGTTCAGTATTTGCAATTGGTTTGCCTGAAAAACAGCAGGAAATAATCCTGAGCTTTAGAGCTGGATGGAAGAGCTTGTGGAGGCTGCATTTATATGTATGAAAATCTTGCTGTGGGATTGGCCCTGTAGGGAAATGAGTGTAGAGAATGACATTCACTTTGCATCCTAACATGGCAGCACAAAGACATCTCACTGTCAGCTGCTAAAGTTGATTTGAATTCAACAAAACCTTAGAAATGCTTTCATTTTGCTGCTTTGATGTTTTTATGCCACCTTTTAAAACTTCATATACTGACTCTTGGTAACATCTTTTTCTTTACAGTGTCATGACAATGAAATAATTTAATGTGATATGTGAAAAGAAATCAAGAGTATCTTAGAGTAGGTTAGCTTGTTGGAACACTCTCTGTCTGCTTTTAAAACTTACATACCCATGCACAAATTCAATTGAAATTATAAATCTGTGTAAACCTAAGTTATCCAAGCTCAGCAAGGAAGTTTTGACTTTCTATGCTAGCCTTTGTTCTTGACAATGTGACTGACTGCTCTGGTACCTGAAATAGGACCTCCAGCCTCCTCTTGGCCAGGCCAGCTTTTTATCTCTTGGGTCCTGCTGTTTATCTAAATATTTCTCTTTAATCTGAAGAACTTGTTTTTCTAGAGGAAGAGTTTTCTGGGAAGGGATCCAGGAGTCACCAGTGCTCAGCTGCACTAAGAGCTCTTGCAGTGTGCAGGATCAGCAGCAGTTTGTGAGGAGCTCTCTGATGCTGTGAGTTACAATAGAGGGAAGAGATTGTGAAGCCTTCCCTTTCCCTGGGCCTTGAGGCACAACACTTGTCATTCTGCACCATCCCAGAGGGAGGTGGGATGTGATCCTGTGGCTTTCCTGCTGCTCCTGTAAAAAACCCACCAAGAAGAAGTTTGCTAAGAAAAGCATTGTTTCTCTGAAAAAACCCCAAACCCATATTTTCAGAAATAATACTGTTTTAAAGCTTCAGACACCTTCATTGTAGGTTGTTTGTTGGTGTTCCCACATGCTCTGACATCCCAAAATGAATCTAATCTTAAAGTTGAGCTCACGTCTATCTTCAGCATCATCTGTGTCTTCAGTCTGTTTGTTTGGAGTTTTACATGACATCAGTTCCTGATGTTTTTGTGTGCCTTATCAACGTATGAAATGAAATTCAAGGTTTTTGCTTGAACATGGGAATAGCCTGAGATCTAATTACCAGAGGGTCTGCCCTGTTTCCCTCTGTGGTGCTGCTGCCGTGGGAACTGCCAGAGATGACCCATCGAGTTCCCTTTCCACAGCCAAGAAGTCTTCTGGTTGTTAATCATCTCCCCCATGGTGTTTTATAATATTCCCAGTGAGCTTCAAAGTCCTATCCCTTCTCAGTGCCCCACAGAGGGACATGGCTGTCTGTTGGATTCACTGGGCTTCAGATCAGGAATTGCACACAGAGTCTTCTTCTTGAGTGTCCTAGTCTTCTGTGGTGGTAAAAGTCAGGAAGTTTTCTGGTATTGATGGAGGCTGCATCATACAATTCATGTACAGTGTCTAAAGCAGTAAAGGCATAGAGGTGGTTAATGTATGCCTCTGAATGTAGCAGGTGTACACCTGCATCAGCGCTGAAGTCTTTCTCTGAATGTCCTGCAAGGGGAGGGATGCATCAGAGCCCAAAATAGAAAAGTTTTGGAAGATTCTTTGTCAAGCAGGTTTTTCTAGTAAGGGGAAAAAGATGTGTGGAAGATAAAAACCACTGTTCTTCTCAAACACACCTTCTTCTTGCAGGACACATATGCTATTCATTTATGCTGTTGGGGAAAATATTTGTCTATTTTACTTTGAAAACAAATGCTGAGATTATGAGACAGAGGTCCTTATTGTAGCTGTGACTTCCCAACTGCAAACTGAAATTGTAATTAACTTTCTGGAAGAACCTTCTCTGAAAAGCCTCCTGTCTCTATTTTCTTTTCTATAGCTTCTCCAAAACAAAGCCACACAGACTTGGTTTGCTTGGCTAGAATTCAGCTCAGCTTTTGAGTTTTTTTATGCCATTTACATGAATTCTATACCTGTGACTTTCATTCAGCTTAAGAGACCTGAGGAGGGATGAAAGGGTATCTCCTAACTGAGCCTGGACAGCCTGTGGCTAGAGGGGCTAAGTTCTGGTGCAAGGGGAAGGAGGTGCACAAGAAGACTGAGAAAATGGTGATTTTATGAGAGTGTCAAACTCAGATACTGGGAAATATTTTACATGTTTACTTACCTACCCGGTATTGTCTTCTAGATTTTGCTGTCTTGGAAATGTGGTCTTTGGTCTCATAATTTCTGTAACAGAACTTGACTATGTCTCTCTTTTGCGCTGCCTTTCCAAGATTCTCAAATAAAGCCTTCATGGAAAAGAACCATATTTCAGAGATTTACACAGACCTCTTAAGCACCATGTGCTGACTGCAGGATTTGAAAATTGACTTTTTCTAACAGGTAGGCTTTTCTCTGCTCTGCCAACCAGCTGTAGTTGGTGCGCAGTTGCAGAGCCTAACCCATTGCTGTCTCCTGCAGTGGAGACAAAAATATGTAACACATCTGTGTCAATAAAATGTCCTGAAAGGAGTTATTCCACTGCTGTCTGCAACTGCAGTGACACTGACAAAAATCACAGATGGATCAGGACACGTGTGTGGGAATGTTTCCACCTGAGTTGGATCCACTTCAGCTCTGTTCTCTGTGAATGCAAATACTGTAGGAGCTTCACCGAGTGGTGGAGCAAATATTTAGAAATAGAGTTGCTTTAAGTTCTCTGAGGTGCTGCTAAATTTCGTGTTGCAAAAGTTTGCTGTTTACCAGAATCCTGAGAGACTCCCGGGAGCTCTCTCACCTCTTCTGCAATGAAGACCTTTGCAGGCACAGATGACCACTGAATTTATGCCAAGAACAACTTTCCTACCTCCAGTATGTGCATGGTGGGGAGGACAAGGCACCTGGAGTGCTGGTGCTCCTGCTGCTGGCTGAGGTACTGGCAGGGTTGTGCTTATTTATCCCTGACTTCATGTGTGTGAGAGCAACAAAGGGGAATAGCTGAGCTCCTTGTATCTGATTCTGCTTTCCTGCTTGGCAAAAATCAAGTTCAAGGAGGAATAACCCCTCCTTTCTTCATAGCAGTACCCCACTTGCTGCATAACCCACTTCCTACACGTCCACTGTTGGGCTCACCATTCCAGGCGCTGCCTGGCAGAAAAAAGGAGGGTATGGAGTGTCTGTATAGTCACTCCGAGGTGCTCAGAGCCAGTGAGGCTGCAGATGCTGGTTCCTCACGGTGGGTTGGTCAGGGCTTGGCAGTTCATATTATGGAACATGGCTGGAGTCTCCCATTAAAGCTGGGGCTGTGTCACAGGGAGACTCCACATGATTCTGCTCTTGCCCTTTGGTGAGGATGGTCACATGGGTTGCATCTCATGCTCTGTAAAGCTCAAGGGGTCAGCTTATTTTACCCTGTACTTGCATGCAGCTGATGTTCCAGGAGGAGTCTCTGCTTCTCTCCCCCAGCACTGGAGTTGTCACAAAAAGCTGGTGCTTGACTGTTTTACTCCCATGGTCCCAAAGGCTCAATGGTCTGCAGTAAGGGGATTACCAGTGTTTGGCAGCAAACACAAGAGGCTGTGAGTGAAAGAGAGAGCAAGGACATGAGCTATCCTGGGCCAGGTCTTTTGGCCACTCCAAGTCTGGGTGATTACCAAGAATAAAACTTTATTAGTACTGAAGCAGCATGTTTCAGGCTTTCTCAGAGCTCAGAAGAACCTTTGGTATATGCAATGGCCATGCCTATGCAAGTATTTCAGCTCGTTTCACCTTCTGTGCAAAAAGGCTTGCCTGTGCCTAATTATTCTAGTGCCATTTCTGAGTGTTAGGGGTGCTTTCATTCTGGCAAACACCCAAATTAGTGGTTGTAAGGCTTCTTCAAATTGATGTGCAAGAAAATGAAGAACAATAGGCAATTTTCTATCTTTTGTGAGGAGGGGGTGGGAAAGCAGCTGAATATGTCATCCTGCTTCTCCACATGATCTAGTTCAGAGCTGAGACATGTTGCTACTACCCACAACTTCCATGAGAAAGGAAAATATCTGATTGCAGAGATTTCTGTTCCTCTACATGTGGTGAAGCACGACACCCTTCATAACCGTGGCATCTGACCAGGGCAGTGTAGGGATTCCTGTCCATGCCAGTCAGGGCAGTGTCCACCCTTGGCACACACTGAATGCCATTGCAATTTCACATGACTGCACATCAGTCTCATGACGTGGGAGTGAACAGGCTGCTCCAGGGGATGCTAACACATGGGTTACAGCCTCCCTGCAACACTGACCCCCTACCTCCATCTTCCAGCTAAACTGGTGCAGGAACCTCTTGGTCAGTCTAACACCTGCTTGCTGTGTCCCCAGGTTTTATAATAACATCAGAACTCAATGGCCTGTGGCACGGGAAGCAGTTCACGACTGGTTTTTACCTTGTGTCACTTGCACCTGTGCAAACTGGATTTAAAAGGCTGACAGCCACATCAGAGGAACCCTGAAAATGCCATCGGATTCCTCCTGCGTACCCATGAATGCA
The DNA here is from genome assembly GCF_041296385.1 of Aphelocoma coerulescens. Classification (NCBI taxonomy): domain Eukaryota; kingdom Metazoa; phylum Chordata; class Aves; order Passeriformes; family Corvidae; genus Aphelocoma; species Aphelocoma coerulescens. The sequence continues at coordinate 114,601,217 of NC_091015.1, read as the reverse complement.
CATTGTGAATATCCCTGTTAGGGAAATGGAACTCATTTGGACTTGAATCTCTTACCCTAAATTCTGTGAATTATTATACCACAAGAGAAGAAATTACACCTCTATTTGGCTAGATTTAGCCACTAGATTTGGGGATGACCTTTCAAAATCCACTCAATTTATCCTGGTATTTCCTCCCTCCCTTTTCAAGTAAATGTGTTGATTCTGTATTTTGATAAAGCTCCTTCAAATCTGGGGCATCTTTTGGTTGTGTCTCTCCTTCCACTGGAAATAATGCACTCCCTTCCCCCTGTGCTCTCTGTGCTGCTCAAATTCTTCATCTGCAGCAGGGCGAGCAGCCAACTCCTTTTCTGAGCATCTCTTGTCTGGAGCTCCATCCAGATGCTTTGGGAGAGAGAGCCGATCAAACAGACAGTGCTGTGATTCAGCCTGTTCTCAGGGATCTCTGAAATGCTCCTGTACTCCCTGGAAAATGTTGCAGCTGCCCATCAGGCTGCTTCAATGCCTCACCAAAGATAAGGTCATCCCCCACATCCAGGATAGCACAAAGGATGGGAAGAGATAAACACAAATATTTAGTTGGCAGTGTGAGTGGTGGAAAGGATTTAATTTTCTCTGTGACAAGGCTGTTTTTTAAATAATTTCTGTGATGTTACTTACCCTTCCTGCTTTTCTTCTTTTATAACTACAGCAAGTTGATGACTTTACTCAACAGTTCCTTGGCTGAATGATAATTTGGTGATGAAGATGACAGCAATAGTAATTATGAGCTCTACAGGAGTAGATGCATTTACAACAGAAAGCTTTTCCAGCTTGTTTTTAGTAAATGTTGTATTTACCACAAAACATCACCATCTACAGTTGACTCATGGTCTCCTTTAGCCAAGTGGTTGGTCAGTTTGGAGACAGTGCTGGGACAGATGGACCTCCTCTCTAATGGGGTGCTGTTGTTCTCAGGCTCCTTTGTTTTCCCATGGGAAGCAGCTTAGAAATTTCTAAAAATTAGTATGAGGAGCTAAAAAGCCCCCAAACCAACCATCAGTAATGAAGAGGTATTACTTACATCCAAAAGATTTGCAACCATTGACCACCTGTGAACTTCCTGTACAGCCTGACCTCACCTCCAGCAAACATACAATTTCTTCTTCCTTCCAAGGGGTGTTTCCTGTTCAGCCAAGCTGGTCTTGTTCCCTGCTTGCTTGACTTAGGACACAAGGGGATTGCCTGCTCCTGTATTTTTGAAAGACGGTTCAAAACTGAGCAGCACTCACTAAACCCTCGAAAGAGATTCCCAGGGCACACTGCTAAGTATCTCCTTGAGTAGCTTCAAGTTGGCTCTCTGAAATACTTTTCTTCATTGAGAAAAAAAGAGTTGGGAAAATAATTTTTAATTTTTCATCCAAAAATGTAAAAGAAAGTCAAGACCCAACTATGATTTTTTTGCTTCCCTTCCAGCTTTTTCTTATAAAACATATTTACTATCTGTGAAATGCTTTGGTAAAAGGCAAGTCATGTAATTCCTGGAGAAGGATGACCTCAGGATATGAAAGACTCTAAAGTGAAGCCAGATGAAAAATGAGAATCTGGGGGATTCTTTTTTACATTTCTCTCCAACTTGCCATTGTTTGTGGAATATGCCTAGGTGCTGCTTTTGCCTATGTGTTTTTGGAACCAAAGCCATGGCAGAAGCAGCAAACCTGCCAGAGAACCTTTACTTCAGCATTTAGGCAGTTACATGACACGTTAGATATTTTTAGGCAGATTTTGAGCCTTATGTCCAATGTTTGCTCCCACTGTGTTTTTTGAATTATTACCACAGCCCCTATTAAAATTACCCAGGTGACAAATGATTGTTTGCCAGTTACACTTCCTACTGCTGGCACTTCTCATTTTGTTAAGTATGGGGACATGACCACTGCTTCTTTGTGTGAGGAGCTTTGGTGGTCCATCAACAAGTTTTGTGTGCATGTGAGATGGATGTTGCTGAATGCAGGATATGAGATACATATCATGGCAGGTCTCTTAACTTAAAACTGGCCTCCAGGTAGCTTTGAAGAGTCGATGGACTATACTGCTTGTCCCTCTCATTGCTGGAAGTGCCGTGTCATTAGATAGTAGGCGCTATCCTAATATTCCCAATACTACCACAGTTCTATTCTTTCATGTCACTTCAGGTTGAAGTGGCAAATTTGGAGATGATAAAGTAGTCATGAATTCTAAAATAATTTCCTTTACATTGTCTATGGTTCTCCAACATTCTGTCAGCTGCAAAATACGTGCTGGTGCTACTGATTTTTAGTCCAAGACTGTCTCGTAGCAACACACACCTTTATAACCCCCAGACCAGTTGTGACCCTTCTTTCGTAGCAGCATTTCTGCAGACCTCTTCCGCCAGGCTCAAAGGGCAGCAGGACTGTTCGTTCTTCAGCTTTAAGCTGTTGCACTCAAATTACACTCACCTCACATCCTTTACACTGCATGGCTATAAAACAGGAGTTTGTTTTTAAACTACTGGTGTCAATTTGAGATTTTGGCTGCACTGGCTACTTCTTCCTTTAGCTTTTGCTTTCACAGATATCACAGGAAAAAATCTAATTTTTCTGAGATGAATCCCCTTTAATTGATAAATTGTTATATTTGGTAGTTGAAATCGCATACCTTTCGGTAGATGATGATGAGGTAGCATTATAAATGACTGGTGAAATCTGAAACTTCTTGCTCTGCTTTTCTGCATCTGTCAGGACTAAGTAAATGAGACAGCCAGGCCCTGGTCACCCAGCCCTGTGCTTGGCATGGAGGGGAACTGGCACAGCACAGTTCATATCTGTGAAGCTCATGTCTTCTCCCAGTGGTTATTGTGGTCACCCCCCGCTCACTGCAATTTCCAGAATCATGCTGGAAAATTGCCTCCGGAAGGGTTGGCTGGGTTGGGTCCTGTTATCGCATCCACACTGGAGAAAGGGGTTGCAAGGGTGGTGGATGATCTTCTGGGTAGGAGCATTTGATACCCGAGCTGGAGGAAAGGTTGAATTCTGGATCCTTAGGCAAGTTGTTCAACCCTCAGTACAAGACATTTGTGGTTTTGAAAGATTTTTAAAAAATATAGTTCTGAATTTTGTAGCTCTTAGTTAACTTCATTAGAGTACCATTACATAAGTAAAATACAAAACTCAAAATGAGAAAAATCTAATTAAAAACATTAGAAGATTTTGAATAAGCATTATATGAAAGAGACAAGTGAGGATAAATTTACGGTTACTGTGTTCCCATGCTTGTTTCAGTCCCATTCATCCTGCTATTGCCTTCTTAGAAAATATTTCAGCATTAAAAAAAGCCTCTGGAGTTTGACTGAACTTGCTTGGACCCACCCTGTCTAAGACATGAGTATGGTAGTGCAAAGGTAGAAGACGTGCTACTGCATGTCTGCAGAGAGATAAGGCTTGTGTTGTGCAAAAGGAAGCAAATAACAGCTTGCTTCTGAATGCAAACCAGAGCAGCTGTGGACTGCAGCAGCCATCTAGCCAGTTTAACTGGCTACGTACAGTGGGCCCACATGGCAGCATTCAGCATGAAATCCCATGCCTGAAATTAGTAAGGTTCAAGAGATCATGTTTGTGCTGCTGAATGGTGGCTCTGAATGGCCTTTTTCTCTGTACATGGTGTCTGTCAGTAAGGAAGGAGGGTGCTCATGACTCAGTGACTACGCTGCTCCTGGTGTCATTCACGTATTCATAGTCACACTTGCCACTGCCAGAGGGGGAAAAATGGAAATAAATTTCACACATTTTGTATTAAATCTGAACTGCTAAATCTGATGTTCTGGGCTGTTTGTCCAGTAGGGTGTAAAAGTGACTGGTCATCTGTATACTCTAAAATCAACAAGCACTTTTGAAAGGAGGTGAAGAGGTGTCTGGAGGAAGGGTGGGTGGTGTGATAATTCCCTCCCACCATGGAGTAGCAATAGCAGCTCTGCCTCCCTTTGGGGGGAATGGTATTTGTACACTTACCAGCTCTGGGCTTTGGCTTCTGCTGCTGTCACATGCACTGTGGGAGGCTGCAAGGAGCAAAAAATTTTAAAGGCATTTGTACAGCCTCTCTGAGAGCTTCTGAACAGGGCAGATTGTGAGGAACTGCTCTGGCCTGCTGAAGGCTGGGAGCAGAGAGCTGGCATGCATGGTCTGCAAATGGGCAGTATAACTGGGGTGTCCTCTCACTGTAACTTCTGCTCAACATCTCACCTGGCACATGGACTCACTTTGAAGTATCTTGCAGTGGGAAGGCAGGACCTTGCTGCAGACACCTGATGGGTGTTAGCAAACGGGTGCTCCTTATGGGGAGAGACTTTTGAAAGCTGCTTCTTCCACCAGTTTTGCTCCACTGGCCACTGAGGGATCAAAAGGAGAAACAGGAGTACAAGGCAGAAATACTGACACCTTTTCATGGACAGTGATTTAATGCATGAAAAACCAACTGAGAACCCCTTCCTTGTGGCTCCAGGGAAAGCTTCCTTGTGACCCTCTCCCTGATGGCTTCTACCTAAAAAGTTTTGCCCTGTATTCAACAATGCATACTTAACCAAGTCTTGCTAATGTATGGGCTGAAACTAGGCAGGGAGTTTTCCAGAAAAAGTGGGGAAACCCTTTCTAACATGACTATTGCTTGTGAGCTGTGTCAAGGCAAGGGGAGGCAGAAGGGCATGAGCAGAAGCAATATGGTCTTTAGCAGGTGTTGGGGAGAGCAGAATCTAATGAGAATCATAGAAACACTTGAAAGCTTTTTAACTCCATACAGGATTTTCAGGAGCTGTTGATAGGAAACAGTGGTGATCCAACTGACAGTTAAAGAGATGAAAGGAAGACTTTTGGATTAAATAAGATTTAGGAAATAAAAGGATTAGTGCTAGACAAAAGCTAGATTTAGGGGTTTATTTAACGAGTGCAGTGTGGCATGATGGGATGTGGGGCATCAGAAAAGAGATGAAAGACAAAATAAAAAGACGAATGCGGGAGGTAGTATGGAGGCAAGGAATCAGCACCACATCTCCAAAAACCCTGCACAAATCTTCTTATAATTGAAAATGGTACCAAAAAAAGTAGTTTTCATTAGCAATCCTGGCTTCTTTACATAGTAACAAGAAGTGTTACAACGACAGGAAATCTTTTGTGATGGGGCTGTCAGCTCAAATCCCTGCCACAGGAGAGAAGAGCGTACATTGTTAACTTACTTGCACTTAGAGTTGTCTGATGAGATAAAATCAGATTTCAGTAAAATTATCACTGTTAGATTCACAATTTATTGTGCTTTCAAGTAGGGGCTGCTGAAGGACCAGTCTTGTTTAAGAGATCTCCATTTGGAGTTCTCTAATTTGGAGTTCTCTAATGAAGCTGTTGGCAGTCACAGAAATGAGGGGAATGCACATATTGATGGAGTCAGGAGCATAGAACTCCTCCATGCAGCATCTGTCACAGGAACATTTAGTCTTGTAGCTTTAAAAGCAGGACTGAGAGTTTTCCAGAGCTCAATTTTTCCACTTCTGTTTAATCATCTATAGGTGCCCATTTGTATTACGAGGGAGGTAAAGAAAATAAAATAACAGGTGTAAGAATTGGACTCGAATGCATCAGTTGTTCATTTAGCAACTCCTCCAAAGTCTGCTGAAGACAGTAGAGTGGCTGCCAGTGGGTTTGGCTCAGAGATTAAGATAATGTAGTCAGGTAATTGTGGATACTCTAGTCTTATGCAAGTGCTATTTGGAGAAAATGCCCCATCCTCTGTTCCAAAGATGCTGTTACTCCTAATCTTCTGGATAGTTATGTATATCTCTAATGTAGGTACAGATATCTCTAACAAGAGGCTATTAGAGGAAGAACAAATGAACTTTTTTTTCCTCCCTTCAGGTCTCCAAGTGAGATTGGGTCCTTTTCTTATCTAGGTGCAAAGGAAAATGTATTTTGTTGCCTAATTTTACCAATAGGAAGATTTTTTACAAACAGAGGTAGTTACAACTCGACTAAGAAAGTTTATAGTGCTTGGTGGATGTTTGCATTAAAATAATCCAGATGTCTGTTGTCAATGTTTCTGGAAAGATGTTAGGATAGAAATGCTTCTTCAGACAATATTCTCTTTTCACTTATTCTATTGCCACAGAGGAACGCTAGTAGGATTTACAAATGGCTAATAGGCAACAAACAAACAAATGAAAAGCTAGAAAATGACTTTATTAAAGTTTATTGGGAACGTGTAATATGATATTTTGTGGTTTGGACCCTAGGTTGTCCCAGAATGGCTTTGTTGCTGAACCTGAATAAGAAATATAAAATAATAGATTAATTTTTTTTTATTGCTTTGTATCTTTTATATTGCTCTCTTAAAGAGATGTGTGGTCCAGTTCATTGCCTTTGGATGGAAAAGGAAGCTTGACTGAAAATTTACAGAGTGTGCCTAAGAGACATTTTATTTGTTCAGTAAAGTGACCTTCAATATACCGAATAAATAAGAACATTTTAATGATTTTTTTTTTTCTCCAAATTAGCCCTTTCATTTATTTTATTACTGTTTTTGTCCAGTTGAGTGAAAGCAGTTAAAAGTTGTTTTCCTTAATGAGCTGGCCACACATTATAAATACAAAAGTAACATGGTCCCCATTCGGACATGATTTTTGAAGGTACTTAAATGTCTGCTTGGATTTTCCAAAACACCCAGCTGGATGAAGTGTCTAATAGCTCATAATGTCAGGGGGCATAAGTCAGCACCTTTAAGTGCTTAGGTGCCTTTGAAACTGGTATTTTCAAAGTTTGCTTTCAATAACTTGCCTGCAGCACTGGGCTCCTTGTCAGTGTCTTCCCATTTCCAAGCAAACGCAATCGAGTCCGAGGGGCAAAACTGTCGGTCTTTGGACTACTCTGCAGCATAAGTCCTTCCTGATCTCTGAGCACTACAGCCTTGATCGTGCCATGTCCGTGCTTTTGAGGGCCTGAACTTGCAGCCTGAACAAACGTCCTAGAACAGCAGGCTTTGTCCATGTGTACTTCAGGAAGAGGGTGGATCTGCTGGTTTGGTTGATTTATTTCACCCCCCCGCCCCCCATTTAAAAAACTGTAATTTATATCTGCCGAATCTGTTTCAAAGTGCCCGGGTGACAACTAGGAGACACTCGTGGAGTTCCTTTGCCCCAAGCTCTTCCTTTCCCTGAGTAGATGGCTGACTAAATTTAAGCAGTTTTTCATTAGTATGGTAATTGCCAGGAAATTCTGGTGCACGTTATTTCAAATCTCCCATGTCAGAGTTTCACATCCTTCTTCCAGGGCATGAGGACAGTACTGCAGATATCTGCAAGTATAATAGAGACCACTGGGGCTTAACAATGGCTGATTTTCCAGTGGATATGTTGGTTGCTATTGGGGTTTCTGTTTGTTTTTAAATCTGAAATCAATTATCTGTCAAGGGAAATGTTTTCTTGGATGAGCAACATTTGGAAAATGTGTTTTAAAGATGGGAAAATGAGGGTGTTACTAAAGGAGAGTTTGAGGCATCATATCTAACAATGCCACTATACTGCCTTTAGGTAATACATGGGTGATTGCTTTAGCCATTATTTCAGAACATCCTGGAACACTAATTTTTACACAACTACATGTTTATGACAATGTATTCCAAACTTTGAAAAGGTTCCAACATTACTTTCTTTTAAAATTACACTTAATTTGAGTGTGCTTCTGCACTGCTGTCTTCTCTTATTTTTGTCTCTCTTTCAATTAGAGTGGAAGAAATGCTGAAATATTGTTGTGGTGGACTTGAAATTCCTCCACCAGAACATACCAGAGGTTTCAAGAGAACAGGAACTCCTTTTGTCCTCAGCCACGACAGAATATTTATCTGTTGCCCAAATGTATCCCTGGGGAGAGCCTTCATACATAAGCAAATTTTCCTCACTAGCAACAGGGCTTACCTGGAAATTACTGCTCTCTGTGCCCTCCCAACACCTCTCCTTACCCAACCACTGCTGCTAGTGCACGTTTGAGGGGGTTTGTGCCCCTGTCAGACACTATCCAATAGCTTTCAACCCCAAAAGGGAATTGCCAGAGCCAGCAACACACTGTTCCATACTAATCACACGTTATGAGTGCCACAAAATAAAACGGCTAAGGAAAATGTCTATGGATTTTTTTTTTTTTATTTATGGCTTATTAATTCTCTAAACACACTTCATCTCCAGGTGATACATGTAGTTTAACCTTAGAAAATTTTTGGTCCACTTTGGGGAACTATAAGGCATAAACCATATGACCTCAGACTCAAGGATCTTAAGGTCTTTTCCAACCCAAATGATTCTATGAGTCTTTGATTCTAGTCCTGTCTGGTTTTTCTTGTAGATGTTATAAATGAAAAATATTATTTTCTTTTTTTTCCCTGTGTCTCATGCTGTGGTAAGCAGCAGCAAGGTGGAATGCTGCAATCCTTGCTCAGATGGCCTGGCACTCTATGTAAAGGCATCAGATGAAGTTTGTTGAACTCCTACCCTCTCTTACATGAGGTCATTGTGCAGATTGTCTCATGCTTCTGTCTGGCTTTGATATGAGCTGCAATATTTCTATAATCTCAGCTTAGGGACAAACTGGTGGCTCTGGACCCAGTAGTGGTTAAACATGAGTATAAAAGAAGTGGAGATTTGCTATGTGCCAGACAAAGTCACTTTCAAGGGTGCCCACAAACTCATAGAAAATTGGTATCTTTGGTTTATTGCAAATATGTAATGGTACCAAAAGAAACAGTATTCCAGGCTAAATAATATGTAATGGTTACCAGCTCATGTACCTTGACTCCGTGATTTCAATCTGTGAAAGGTCAGATGCTAGTTCTGTAAATACTGGTGGAAGGCTTTGAATATATTGTCAGCTTAATTCCTTACAGATTAAAGGGTTTCTGCACTACTTGTTTTAGCCCTTCATTTTTACTTTTTTTTCTTGAGCAAGTCACTGAAGTCAGCTTTATGAGACATTAGATCACATATGAAATGCATGCATATCACTTGATAGACACGTTTCAATTTTTTTTCCTTATCCTCATGCCTTTTTATTTTGAAGAAAGCTATGTATAAACTGTCAGCAGTTCTTAAATGACTGAAGCCTTCAACTGCTGTGTTTTGGGGAGCAGATGGTTTGCCTGCAACTACTGAAGGAGAGTATCCTCTGTTTTATATTTTCAAGCCAAGAGAATGGGAAAATGTAAGCTTACATAAAAGATGGTCTCATGGAAGGGATTGCTTAAACATTCCTAAGAATTGTCATCAGTAAATTATGTCAAATTGGGCACATCAGAGGCAATACGAGAAGCTTCTGGGTGGGTGCAGAGGGAGGAGGAAGGAGTTTTTAAAGTCAGGGAGATGTATAAACCACATTAGTAGTCAACTTGAACAGTCAACCCTACTCCTGGGCCTATGTATAAGCTGAACATAAAGGTGTAACTATGGAGAGAGTCTTGGTTTAGTTCTGTGTGTCTTTGTGTGCTTTGGGGAGATGAATAGCACATTCTAGAACTGCTTTGATGTTTAGCAATTGGGTTTATTTTTAAGTGTTTTGGTTAAGCTTCACAAAGTCATGAAGATTCCCTTTGAGGAATCTTGCCATAATGCAGATGTTGAAGAATAAACTTAAAGGTGGGCTCAAGCTGAAACCTGCTGAGGCTGCTTCCCTGCATATCCACCATAGGAGAAAATACCTTTATGGGAGCAATTCTTCCAAACGATAATGAAAAGCTATGAAGCTGTCAGTGCAACCCCTAAAAATCAGGATAGTTTTGAAATGGTAATGTGTTCACTGTAACAGGTAATGGGAACATCACATCTGGTCTTCTTCAGGATGAGTCACACACTTTTATTCTTTTCTAATTCTGCAGAGACTTGGCACCTCTGCATGATGAAATCCATATACTGGCTGTGGTTACAGGGCTGAGCAAAACAGAGCAGATGAAGAGATACAGGTCAGTATGAGCATCTAAAACTGTTTGCCAAGATGACATGGATCCAGAGGAATGTTTGAATATCATCCAGAAATTGTCATTCCTAAATATACATCCACTGAAATGACCCAGGAGGATACACACCTGGTTTTTACTTAACCAGTTACAGAAGAGATACCAGCTCAAGGGTCCTGAGATACTGGAAAATAGTCAGAAAGGTCAATGCTGTTGCTAAAATATCATGGCACTTGGGGTACAATGGGCTGTAGTTTTAATTTTGTTAAAAAACCCACCCCAAACCAGGACTGTGCCCTAAAAAAGAGGACAGAAAATGCACAAGGTTACTTCAGCTTTGCCAGTTTGACCAGTTTGATAAACAGGCCAATTCTTTTTTTTTTTTTTCCCACTTGCTTGCTTTTAGTTTCATTTTACATAAGCAACAGACAATATTTTGAAGCAATTGCTTCTATTAATAACATTCCCTGCAGCCAACAAGTCCTTTATCTGGAAGATGATGCTCATGGGTAGAAACTCCCTCTCTGGTGTCTGAGATTAACAGTGCAAGATTGTGTCCTTCAGAAGGAGTGACTTTAAACCGGGAGGGGATAAAGCTGTGTGCTATGCAAAAGTTTTTCTATGCAGAGCCCTGGGAATACTCCACTTCCTAGGACCTGTTATGGAAAAAGAAAAATTGAGGTTTAGTCTAAATTTTGCCTTTCTTAGGGTTGTCATTATGTCTAACAGTTACTCTTTTACTCTCCTAACTTGTTATTCCTCTGCTAGCTGTTTATTTCTAGCAGATGCCTGTAGCCAGTTAACATATGGCCTCAGTCATTGCTCAGCTAAACTCTACACACAGCTACGCCTTTCCATTTTTTTTCTTCAGCTGAACCCCCTTTTCAGCTACTTAACATTTTTTTTGGTTTCTCATGGCTTCTAATTTGTCTACATTTCTGCAGTGCTGACTGAACTCTCCTGGGAGCGGCAATTTGGTTAAAAAAAAAAAAAACAACAAACAAAAAAAAAACAAAAAAAACCCAATCTTTTTTTAATTAAAGCTATTTATTTTTTTCAGTGATGTAGTTCATGGGGCCTTATTGTTCTGGAAGGCTCCATAAGAAAATGAGAGGCCGTGCTCTATGGAGTTGTTGTTTCCATGAAGAACTTCAAAAAGGAAAAAAAAATATCAACAAAATAAAACCAATTCTGCAGACAGAATAGCGACTGACAAAATAGAATTTGTACCTGGTGGCAATCAACTGGTCAATCTGTCTCTGTTTTGTTGTTTTAACCATCCCTTCCAGAATTTTGCTAAATGATTTTTCCATTAATTAATTGATAGCTGTAGATATACGTGGGTTCCACTCCACAGTTTGGATGTTCTTTGTTTTGCGTAGGGAGCCTCCACTTTTTTTCAGGATTACAGTAGCTGGCAGCTTCTTGTGAAAACCAGTTGCCAGAGGACAATGCTGCTCCAGTGGTGCTGTGTGTGCTGGGGAGGACAGACGGCTTCCAGATTGAGTCTGCACAGAACAGTGCAAAGCAAGCTCTGCTCTCATGCCTGGAGATTTCCTTGGAAAGCACAAGGAAGACATGGCACACGAGACCAAGGAAAGAGCAGCTACCATGTCCCAGTGAGATGTGGAGCACTGTGAGGATTCATCTCCTTGAAGGATGAGGGATGGCAGCTGCCCTCTCGAGACAGCAACAACAGCAGAATGAGCTACTTTGCCAACCTTCCTGTGGCATTGAGGGCAGCCAACTTGGTGGCCTTGGTGGTCTGCTGGGGTGGAGCAGGCAATGGGTCTGCAGATCTTTGTGTGACCTTAGAAATGCAGCAAGAAGGCATGGCTGGGTGAGCCTCACCAAGGGTGGTCAGAGACGTCAGTGCAAGGGATGCAGTCGAGCTGAATCCACACAGGATCGACCTCAGTGTCTTCCTCTCATGCCTCTGTTCACATGTGAAATGAGTGATATGGAGACTTGAGGAGGAACACACCATAGATGAAAGGAACAATCAATCTTACAGGGTCTTTGAAAAAAGGCATGAATAAGTGCCCCATGTAGAGGAAAATTACCTACGTAAGACACTTTCCAAGAATAAATGAGGGATGATTTCTTCCATCACTGACATCAGTTACACATATGTGGATAAGCATCACAGTGAGCAGCAGCCCTTCTGCAATCCACAAGGCCACTGGAAAAAGAAAACTCATGGGTGACACTTCAGTTAGGTTTGTTCTCCAAGCATACCTAAATGAAGGATCTGTGATCCCTCAAATGTAGGAATTGTTCAGCCTCCATGTGTAACAGACTTTTCCAAGGGTTTGAAGGTTGCTATTGAGCAGGTCCTGTTAGCTGTATTTATTTTCTCTGATGGGAAGAGCGAGGCAGGCACCCAAGTAGCACTAGCATTAGGCTGGGAAAGGCACAGGAGAATACTGAGAAGCAAAGCCACAATTTTCTTCAGCATTTTGCTGCCTCCCTTCACTGCATGTCTGGTAGAAGTAAACAAGGTCAGATACATTTATATTGAAAGCAGTTCTGGCAAATTTGGAATCTCTCAACTGCAGATGGAGAGATGATGCTTCATGATGCTTCTCATTTCTGGTCTACTGCATATTCAGGGCTCTCTCTGCCTTCAGTCTCAGTGCTGCTTTGGCTCTCAGATCATTAGCTTCATTTTGTTCAGCCTTCAGCAATGTGGCTCCCAGATGTGTTTTCCGGTATTTCGTTTATAACTGTGAGGAATCTACACCATCCAGTCACCCCTGTGCCTGCCTTTTTTTTTTCTTGGCATTGAAATTCTCTGAACAGGACATTCCTATTAACATCAACAGTCAAAAAATGAAATAAAACTAAAAACCCTGTCAGGTTTTCATTCCCACCAGGAAGCTCTTTAAGGTAGAACTTCAACACACACCCTTCTGTAGAAATATTTGCTGGTAAAGTTACGGGGTTTTTCTGCTCGCCACTATGCTGTAAGAGTTTTCAGCTGACATCTTACATCCATATGCAGTGTGCCTTTTCAGTCTCCAGCTTTGTGAGTATCAGTATCAGTGTTGTAGCTGTGATAGTTTTGGAATGTAAATGGTTTATTTTACTACACCAGCTTATAAAGATGAGAGAAAAAATGAGCTGGGGAAAGGCTTGGATGCCTGAAAACTTGTCTGCTTTCTCCAGCTATACAGACTTGAAAGATATTATCTGCCTTACAAATCTTGCCTTCCTTTGTAAGCATGTGGTCAGATAATTATTTTCAACTATTGCTTGGATAAATAGTCTCTAAAGAATTTGGGCACAAAAAGTAGCCCTTACTAAATTGTCTAAAGATGGTTTCTTAAATGAAGTGATTTTCTTCTCAGACACACAGAACTGCTTTTTTGCCAAAGGTATTTCTAGATAATTTTAAAGCACACAGAATGATTTGCTCTTATGAATTTTCATACACACAGTAAAAAGTGCGGGCACTTGTTTTTGTCCAAGTCATTTTAAAAAGGTGTCACTATGTCTGGCTTCAAAGTGCCTGATAAATGTAGATCAGAAAGGCAATGAATTTGAAATATTAAATTATGCATGTCAGAGTGCTGGGGAAAATGAAAAAGGGAGGCTGACTAAAAGATCAGAAAAACACATAGGTCAAGCAGAACTGTGGGAGTTTGAGTTACTTTCTTTTAGAAACTGATTTTGTTTCACAGGATCTTCCTATACCTCCTGCTGCAATGAGAACATAGCTTCAGCATACTTTGCTTTTGCAGGCTTTGCGTTTGCACACTCACCAGCTGGATCCTGGAGGAAGATCATGAACTTTGCAGAAAGCAGCTAGTCTGATCTCGCCTGTGCATAGTTTTAATTGCAGTATCTAACAATTGGTTTGTACTTGAAAGAGTAGGGTGTACCATCTCTTCCAAAAGTATTGTTGTTAATGATAACTGCACATTTCTTGTACCACAGGATTTGAACCCTGATTATGCCTCAGCATCTCCATCTTTTGGGACAGTGTGCTCCTCATTGTAATCCATTGCCCTCTGGAGAAGCTTGGCAGGGGAAACTCTGCCTTCTGGCTAAACTTGCCTCTATCCTGCAGTGTCCTTGCTGAGGTGGCTAGTCCTCACATTTCCTTCACTCTTGGCTCTCACTGGAAGAAAAACCTTCTCCAAGCGCCCTGCCATGTCTCACACTCTCTCTCTTTTAACTGAAATGGTTGTCAAGATGCTGTGAAATGTAAGACCAGGTTATATTTAATTTTTTACCTTTGCAAAAGGATGTTTTTTCTGTTTTACTTTTGGCTTTACCATTGTATTTCTAGTTTTCTTGACCTCTAAGTCAAGAAATTACGTTCTTGCTTATATCAGACATAGTGCAGCCAACAGGACTAGGGAAGGGATTGTCACCCTGTACTGGGCTCTGGTGAGACTACCTCAAATCCTGTGTTCAGTTTTGGGCCCTTCACTACAAAAAAGATGTTGAGGTGCTGGAGTGTGTCCAGAGAAGAGCTATGGAGCTGGTGAAGAGTCTGGAGCACATGTCTTCTGAGAAGCAGCTGAGTGAGCTGGCTGTATTTAGCCTGGAGAAAAGGTGAGTCAAGGGTTGCTTAATCTCTCTCTACAACTGCCTGAAAGGAGGGTGTAACCAAGTGAAGGTCAGTCTCTTCTCCCAGGTAGCAAGTGACAGAACCAGAGGAAATGGTTTCAAATTGTGCCAGGGAAGGTTTAGATTGGATACTGGGAAAAATTTCTTCATGCAAAGGGTGGTCAGGGATTGAAATAGGCTGCCCAGGGAAATGATGGAGTCTCCATCTCTGGAAGTGTTCAAAAGGCATGTGGATATGGTACTTGGGGACAAGGTTTAGTGGTGAACATAGTTGGACTCCATGATCTTAGATGTCTTTTCCAGCCTTACTGATTCTGTGATTCTATGGTTAGTCTGCTCTAGCCCAGACCAGGCCATAAATAAGCAAATCACTTGTCAGTGCTGGTTTGTCCCCTCCCCATCTTTTTGCAGCTATCACAACATATTTATTAAGCACTTCAAGGCTCTGGCTGATGACTCCTCCATAGACAACTCATTACTTAATCCTATCCTTTATTTTCTAGCCTGTTTCTGATCTAGCAGCAATTCTCTGCCTTTCTCCTCATAACTTTTGTATGTCTCCCTGAAGAGACATTTCAGATTCACTCTCCAATGCTTGCCAGGGCAGGACCCCAATCACCTTCAGGAGGATAACCTTTTAGGCCCACCAGTATGACCACTGATATGAAGTGCCATCTTCAAAAAGGCTGGAAATTCAACCCTTGGAGTTGCAGACTTGCCTACAGGTCAGCTGAAAAATATATACAAAAACTTGCTTAAAAAAAAAAGCTGACAAAAAATCAGTCTGTAATTAAGAAACAATGCTGCATGAAGTACTATGTTTCACCAAGAAATACTGGACCCCAATTCTGAAGCATTTAATGTTTTCAAAGTCAGGGATATGCCATGGCAGAGCCTCATGATGTTTCTAGTTCTATAGCCTTAAGTCATTATTCTGTCATATGAGTGATCTTAACCAGACTGACTTAATCTTCTTTGAGGCAACACAACAGCCACTCTGGAACTAAGTATTTTCATTCTCATTTTGTTTATGTTTTGTGTGTGTGAAATGGCTGATCTATGGTGGGAAAGGAAAAGAAAAGAGGGATTTTTGTTTGGTTTTCTTTGACCAGCTTCTAGTTCAGCTTCCAAGTGTTGTTAATATCTAATGTACTCTCCAAGGCCTTCTGTGTATTATAATCTCTAATCATCTGTGCTACAGTTTTCACAGAAGTGCTAAAACCATTTTACCACCACTTCCCTGGCAAGACTGTTCAGAGACTCTTTCAAAGAATGAAACTTTTCATGAACTACAAATCCAAGACATTTGTGAGGCCTTTAAAATCTTGGCATTTAAACGACTGTGTTAAGTCCAAAAGTAATTTTCAGATCTGCAGTATATAAAACCAGTCCTCTAGCTCCTTGTAAATATCAGAACAGAAAGAGGACTGTGAAAATTCAATTGTCTGTATCATAATTAGTAGAAGAAAGTACATTGATAGTAGGGGCTATTAAACAGGTTTACAAAGGAGTAAAGGTCTCCACATTTAAGTTTTTTTCTTCCAAAATTGTAGGCAAAATTAAAAATTGGTCTCTCTTACAAAAAATGTGTATGTTTGTGGATATTCTTTTAAAAATAAAAATATCAACTCTAAAATAAAAAATACTTTAGTTCAGGACTAATGTAACCCCACGTATTATTTTTTACCTGTTTGCTATACCAAAATTTTAACATTCACAATCTGCAAAGGAGAAAAGTGGAAGAAAGGAAGGAATGAACTTGGTCAAAGTGAAATAGTGAAAAATGGAAATTTCACACATTTTTTTTCTTATTTCCTCATGAGGAAGACCAGTACAATCAGACCTTAAGGAAAAAACACAAATGTATTTGTTGGGGGGTTTTGTACGTTGGTTTGTTTTATTTTGTTTTGTTTTATTTTAATCTTTTTAGAACCGGCCTTAATTATCAGGTTAGATCTTGATCTGGAGCTTTTGTGGTTTTTCAACTGACTCCCTTTCTCCCACCTTTCTTTTAAATATGAAAAATAGAGATGGAATAAATTTCTGCTTTCCCTTGACATTAAGAGAAGTCTTGACTAATATAACTCTACCCAGGGAAAATGAGTGTATATGACAGCAGGGCTAAGGCATACCTGTTTTTATTAGGCAGAGATATGGCATGGGAAGAATGCATGCAAGCAAAGTCCAGCACAAGGCTGTCACTCCAGCTTTGGGTGGAGCAAACATACTTTTACCTTAGTGAATTTAGAAAAATATCAACAAAGCCTTTGCTTTTCAAATCCCATGAATATATCTCAATCTGGGGCACTGTGTAAATGCCAGAGAAATCTCATTCTTGACATTTGATTGATGCCAGATAAGAGGTCTGTGCCCCTTCTTTACCAAGGTTTTTGTGAGAATCAGACAGATTGATCTCAATCATACTCACGCAGGCAGTGAAGTTAATGCTAAAATAACAGTAAGTCCCCAGGGGAAGAGGGAAGTTGCTGAATGCTTATGAATTAATTTGGTGGTCTGGACTTGGCAGGTGTGAAGAGTTTGACAGCTAATGGCTTTGGGAATTCATTCTGAGATGGTTTCTAAATCTTGTGCTCTATGCACATGTTGTGACAATAAATCATTACATATACATTTAGCACCTGTTGTGTGCACACACAACGTGTTTTTTCCCTGAACACTGCAGGTATGGGGAGCACGTGTGGTTATACTTTGCACTTTGCTGAGGGGAGGAGAGGAGCTCAGTGAATTTGCTCTTGCTCAGGAGCCTGTGGCAGAACAGGAGTCTGAGCCCAGTTCCCACACCCCAATTTGGTGGTGTAGTCACAAGTGTAGTGCACTCACTCCTCTGTCGATATTTTCCATGCCTTGCACGTACAGTGGGAGTTAGTCTGGAAGTCTGAATGTCGTAGTTATGCAAGGCAAGATCATCGAGAAAGGAGTATTTTTGCCTGCACCTGGTTTGATGGATGTGGCTTCATGACTCTCAGACTGCTGTACAGGTGTCAGCAGACAGCTCAAAGTGCATCAGTTTGGAGGCCTGCACACCTGCTCACTTGACAACTGCCTCAGAGATCCAGTGAGTCTTGGCAGTTTTTCTTTGCTCTTCTTCCACAGATGAGAGGTGTGAGAGACCTGACAGTAAAGAATGAAGCAGCCTTTTTCCTTGGCAGTGAAATGTGAGCAGTTGTGTTAATTTACAGACGTTATAATCCCTTGCTGTTAATTTTGTTTGGGAAGAAAATTATGAAAGATCCTGTGTTTCCTAGAGGCCATAAACCACATTGCCAGAGAAGAAAGCTATCCAAAGCAGACAATGATAATAATAATTTAGATACTGATATCAATTTTTATCTGTCTTGTGCTTTGCAGGCTTCTGTCTGAGAAAGTTTCTGAAACCTAACAAGATTTCAGAAGAGCAATAGCAATTTAAATTTTGAAGTAGTATCATGACAGCTCTGGAGGCAGCTCTTACTCCTATCAAAAACACGGCAGGATATTAATCATTCTTTTAAACTAGAGCTGAGTACTTCAGACCACTGGTATTAACCTCCAAAGGGTGAATGATGACAGTTGTTTTCTCAATTTCCATTCCTCATCTCCACTGCAGCCCTCTCTCCTCTAAAACACCATATTAGAGAGGTCAGTTGTAAACATGTCACAAGCATATCATAACACCACATTATATCATTACATGTGACATTTCAGAGCATGAACACATCTCAATGTACCATACAAGAATCTCATGAGACCCACTAGAGGCTTTACCTTGCTAATTTCTCTTGTTTTTATGGATTTTTTCAGCAACCTGAAATAGTAGATCACTTTGGTGAAATACATGCCTGAAATATTTTGGATTTTAATTAGCCCCAAATCTTTGTTTGGCTGCAGCATTTGTAGTTTTCTACTGGGGCACCTTTCCATGGGAAGAAGCACCTGTTGGGTCCGTGTGTGGAACCCAGAATGAGCGTAACCCACCAATGGGCAGAGGCCTTTCCAACACTGTATGTCCACAAAACTGAAGACGAAGACTTTGAGTGCCTCTGTTATGTTTTTGTATCTGTCTAAAGTAGAGGCTATGTGATCCCTCACAAGGAGGTTTGAGCATGCTCTGAGCTGACTGGAAGCCATCTGACAAACCAGCATGGCACCAGGACTAAACTAACATGCCCTGCTCTCAACTGAGCTTTATTCACTTGGGCTTGGTGCCCTGCTAACCACAGCTGTGGGTTTCTTGTCAGCTTGGAACTACAAGCAGAACAAGCTCAGGTCTCTCTAGCTGTAGGGTTTTAGTGCTTATGAACAGTCCCAGCACTAGAAATTTGAATGTTTCTACTTTCTGTCCTCAAAACAAACCACAAGGTGAGTTGCATGTCTTCCCATTTACAGCCCCTCCACCAGCAAGCCCAGAGTGTCTTTTAGTCTTCGTAATCTTTGTGTTGCTCTAAGAAAGTCATCCTTTATGCCATTACGTATTCTTTTCCTTTGCAATCCTTTTGTAGTTGAAGAGACAGGGATTTTTCCAGCTCATTAAAAAGAAAAGCAAACAAACAACAGAACTAGAGAAGATTAAGAAGGACTAGCTGAGGAGAGACTTGGAAACTCATGAGGAAGAAACAGATGTTTCTTGGAAATGTCTTCAAATTATTTAATCTAGGTCTCTGATCTGGAGGCTGGCTCTTTTTTAAGAACATCTCGTTGGGAATTTTCCCTTTGAAAACATATTGCTGGAAAATGGCTATTTGTTAAAAAAAAAAAGCCCTGCATTTAGCAAACGATGAAGGGCCTTGGGCACAATGGTCCTTCTCTGGCTTCTGGTTCAATCCCTTCTGAATGAAGCTGGGTGGAAAACTTTAACAATGGTGATCACTGGCCTACTGTGAGGAGGCTATCACAGCTTTTGGCATACGTCTTCTTCATTTATCATCTTTGTGCTGTTTGGTTTTGTAATTACAGGCTCTGTGGGTGATAGATTCATGACATTTGAGAGTATGGGGTTATGCTGCCTGCTGAAGAGTTAAGTGGGTTCTGTTCTCCCCTTTTTCACTTTCCACCTTTTTTTTTCACACTCAGATACCTGCTACTGTTGAAATGGGTAAATTTCAAACTTGAAACAGATAAATTTGAGTGACAAACTGGGATGTTTTTCCCAGCAAAATTTGAGATGAGAGCTCAACAGTTCTTTCTTTCCATTCAGAATTGCTCAAGCGTTTGACTAAGCTTCCTAACTTTGAACAAAGTGGGAGTACTGGAAGAATAACCAGTTATGCGACTTTTTTTTCTGATTTTAGCTTGAAGTAGGTATAAGAAGAGCATATGAAAATGGAAATTGGTTAACAAAAACGTTTCCACAACAAAATCTCTGTTTTCATTTGGTTTTCTTTTTTTTTTTTTTTCAGATATTTAATTGGTGTGCTTTCAAGGTATGCAAATTTTTCATTTTGCATGAACTGCTATCAGTTTACAGACACCTCTGAAATTGCAAAAAGCACTCCAAAACGTATTGACCTTATTGCTAAGGGGATGTTCAGATAATTTTTCTAGCTCACAAAAAAAGCAGACAAAAGTTCCTGTTCTCCACTTCTCTGTAAAGTCATGGAATCCCATGGGTTTGCTTGGGGCAGGACCTAGTCCTGAATCTAGAGGTACAGTATGAGTTGTGTGGTACTTGGGCACCTTTGCACGCCGGATCAGTGAGAGAGGGTAACTGGGAATGTTGGATGCTGTCCGATACCTCTGTGTTGGTGCCCTCCTTGCTATTTTAGAGGAAATATTCCTGTGGCATATTGGAGAGTAGTGGAACAACCTATATTCTCCTTAGCTGTAGAGGGGTAGCTATTTCCCAGAATGAGACAAGTTTGCCTTTGAGCAAATGCACACTGTTTATTACGGGGAGAGCCATTTTATTTGGCTTGCAGGTTTTGTGCTGGTAGCCAGTGTCTCATGCTACTGGAATAGGATGGCATTTGGAAGATCATGTTTTCTGCTTGTAAAGATGGTATAATGACTTTGCAATGAATGTCTCTGAAATTTCTAACACCTGTTTTTGGAATCCTATAGAGAAAATGATGAATGTGTTTTATTGTTCATGCTTCAGGGGAAGAGATGGGGACTCTCATACCAGTAGGAGAAAAGCTTACCAAGGGATGAGAAAATGGTTCCATTATCTATGAAACAATGAAAATGTGTCTTGTAACAATGTAAGGTTTTCCAGGAAAATCAACAATTACAAAATAACATGTTTGCACTTTTCTGCTTCTTCTGGACAGATACCTTACATTTTGAATGTCCTTCATTAAAACTGATGGAAAAATGATAATATTTTTTTTTTTTTAATCTAGAGGCAGTTTTCTAAATTCTTTATTTTCTAGATGATTTTTACATTACTCAGCCATGGGAAATATTTTGATGGGGAGGATGGAGAGAAGGAAAGGAGGCAGTTCCTCATTTTTACTTCTGTGACTTGTTTTTGTTGTTGTTGCAGTGGGTCATATGAGCAGGCCACCCTTTGCCTCCTTTGAAAGAATTTACCAAACTTTTGACACTTGCTGAATTCGCAATACCCTCTGCTCCACTGTAGTTGCCTCTGCAGCAATGGAAGATGATACAACAAATAATTTATTACTTCAAATGAGTTATAGAATCATAGCTTTGTGTTGAAAGGGACCTTAAAGATTGTCTAGTTCCTACTCCCATCTGAATGAAGGAAGGAAGCAAATAAGCCGCTAGAATTGGCTTTGTTTCTTCATTTTTAATTATTTTCTACTGATCAAGAAAACCATTAAGGGGAACATGACCTGAGTATTAGACAGAGGACAGAATCAGCAACATGTACCAGAGATGAACTGTTAACCAAGCTCTTCACAGTCTGCTCAGTTGTGATTCCTTCTTCTACACCATTTTTCCTCCCTTTCCTAGTTTGACCATGCTCCCTGGTCAAGACAGAGCTTGGAAAAAAAGAAAAAGAAATCCTAAGATTGATTTAGAAATCCGTAAGCCGTAAGGAAAACATTCATTAAAGTGTGGTGCCAGCGGCCTTGTCCCTCCTCGCAGTGTTGAGACAGTTGTGGGGCCAGGATCGTGGCCCTTAGCTTTGTCTTGTAATCCTTGCAATCCCATCATGTGTCAATGCTCTCATGATGTGAGTGAAGATAATTAAAAGTGACTGGGTGAGAAAAGTTCCATCTTTGTGGAAAAACTGCAGCACTCAAAATTTGGTTTTCTTTGTTCCCCACTGGAACAAAAGAGACACTCAAAACTGCTCCTTGGGGAAAACCCTGAATTAGCCTAATCTGGGTTTGAAAACCCTTAATGAATTTAAGCCAGGCCTTGAATCTGTGTTTTCTTCACTAAAGAAGGTCCTGATACTCTGTTGGTTTCGGTAGCAGAGGGTGGTCTTGCTCCATCTTAAAGAATGATGAATTCTGGATTTTGCCACTGTGAATATGCTCCTTTATACAGAAAGAATTTCTAAATTTTTTTTTTATCAAGAGATATTTGACCTCTCTCAAGACATTACTCAAGACAGTTTAAATTAATAAAGAACAAAATGCATGCCAAACTTGCTCAATGGTTTCTTTGTGCTGGAAGTAACTGTCAAATGTCTAATAATTGACCAAACCCATATGAAGCACTATGTAACAAGGTCAGGATAATGGATGTACATGAACTCGGGAGATGTTTTTTCCATCTACCTTCCCCTTTGATCACAGGTGTGTTCTGTCATTCCACTCCAGTAACCAAACAGATTAGCTCCTAAAATGAAAAATGGCTTGAAATTTGATATGTGACCCAGTGTCCAGGCCAAAATGAAAGGAGGAGGGAGAGAAGGAGTTATAAATTATGCTGTCTTCATATTGTGACACTGGCGGCATAATTTTCTACAAAGGAGATAATCTTTCCTCATTATTCAGCTGGCCAATGAGGTGCACAATTTTTGCTAGAAGCAGAAAAAGTCCCCATAAAGAATGTGTCACATTATAGTTTGCCAAATTAAAGAGCAGCAGAAAGAAAAATGTCTGCTATCTTGATATCTGCAATATGGTGGCAGCTGGGTCACCTCTGTAGGCAAAGAATCTGTATTTGTGAATATTGAATGTGGTAAATGAGTTGGCTAAATGACTTTGAGAAGATGTGTTGTCCTGAATTATCTGTTATAAAGTTGTAACTGATCATAGGTTTGTGTTTTATCACATGCATGAAAATAAATATTACAGTATTCCTATCAAATGTGCAGGAGTGATGGGTATGGAGAATACTGACTGCAATTAATTACATGAGCTCTACTACTCTCCACTGGTTGGTTTGGTTGTTGTGGGTATTTTTTTTTAATTTTTTAAATTTTTTTTTTCTGAAGTAGAGATGCCTATGATTAGCCTGCATCTTTTGCTTTCAGAAAAGAAAGGCTCTGAAGTTTATGCTCACTGCTGTGGCTCTTTTAATTGTGAATGTATGCAGTGACTGATATTAAAGTAAGCAAGCATTGCTGGAAATCTAAAGGAAACTTCTTAAAGCCCAATATTTGTTTCAAGAGCTAAAATATCCTGGTTGAGATTGTTGTCAAATGAATTTTGAAAACATTTCTAGATGTCATTTGTAATGGTTTTCAAAGTGGAATTTGTTAGGTGGAGTAAGTTTGAGATAATGGATAAATGAAAGAAGATCCAGTGTATGAAAAGGTGACAAAACACTTTCCTATTTGGCTGTATTTTGTGGATTGGCACTGGGGGCTAAATTATAGCATGCACTGTAAATCTCAAGGCAAACACTGGGATCAGTGTGATTTACTTAGCTGCAAACTGTCAAACTCTCCCACCTTTATAACAGTACAGGCTTTGCATATTCAGAGAAACCAGCGAGCTGCAATTCACTGTTTGCAGCAAGCAATGGTAAATCAATTTTTCAGCAAGACTAGTACATAAATCAGTGAACAGTATATTCCTTTGAGACTCTCAAAACTGCACAGGAAAGCCACTCTAAATCCAGATTAACTGCAATCCTGATTTATGGTTGAATCAAACAGCCAAAATCTATTTTCAGTGATCTGAAATATTAGATTTATTCAATGTAGCTAGGTGACAATCTTATGGCTCTCCACTGGTGCTGTTTATTCATTTTTCTGCAGATATATAGGAGCTCAAAGTATGCTTTGTATGTTCTACATTTGTAGAAGGTTATGGACATTTGATTGAAATATGCAATAACCTGCCTGCTACCGTGGAGACGCTGCATGGGTGCTCTTTTCCTTCCTTTCATCCTTTTGTTGTGCTTTGTATCTGTTGTTTACTGTAGTCCATGCTTGAACACTGAAGCTGGAACCCTTACAAAAGAAGCAGGTGACCCAGGTCTTTCAACTGGGCTAATGGAACAGCACCATTGCAGTCAGCAAACTTTGTTTCGCCTCATTGGTGTGGCTTTCAATACCGCGTGTATTGTTACTGCTACATGCCCTGCCTGGCTGGCTGTCATGACTGACTGGTTCATCATCCCATGCTTCCTGCTGATCACTTAGTGGAGAGCTGCACTGGAGCTGCATCAGGACTGAAAACAATGTGAACTGGGTGGAGGCAAACTAAAAAGAAAAATCCTTTGTGAGCATCTCTCATGAATGAAAATACGCAGGCGGTCAATATCAATGGCTGGTTGTAGTCAAAGATGTAGATGTGGTTGTAGAGTTTCAACTGGAGTAAAATTATTTTTACATTAATAATATGAATCTGAGTGAGATTTTAAAGAGGGGAGAAAAATAAGTTAGTCTGCCTTTAGCTGGACAGCAGTAGTGAACTCCCTTACTTTTCAGGGATCAAACCACTGAAAATATAACTTGGGAACACCACATGCTAGATATTCCTACGTACTATGTTAAATACTCTTATTCACAATTGTTCAGCACTCAGCTTCTCTGAGCTGCACAAGTTGGGGATGAGCATGGCCATG
Source organism: Aphelocoma coerulescens (assembly GCF_041296385.1). NCBI lineage: Eukaryota > Metazoa > Chordata > Aves > Passeriformes > Corvidae > Aphelocoma > Aphelocoma coerulescens. Next base: position 114,576,734 of record NC_091015.1, on the reverse strand, counting down.
TGACTTTCTATCACCCAGGAGGTGAGCAGGCATCTGTCTTTGCCCTTGGTTGGAAGTAGTGTGCAGTGGAAATGCACTGCAGCAGCCTGGCCCAAGGCACCTCCTCTGCAGGTAATTCATATAGCAGTGGCCTTACTGCTGATGTTTTTCAGGACAGGAGTATCAAGAGGTGATGCTTATCACGCATTGCCTGACAGGAACTGACTGTATACAAACAAAAGCATCTCTGTTAAAGAAAGAATTTAAAGAATCTGAAAGTCAAAAGCAAATATTTGCTCATGGTACACAAAGTTATCAATAACTATATACACATACTGAGGACAAAGGACAGTATAATGGTTTGTTCTTGACAGTAGAAATTCAGCTATTTGGATTATGCATAAAACAAATCAACAATCTAAGGAATTACAGAAGCAGTGTATCTCCAAACTTTGGATAGATACCTTTTGCCAAGATTGCAAAGGTAAGACTAGCCATAAATTTCAGTGCAAGCAGATTTGAGTATATCATACATGAGAAAGTTATTAACTTTTAACTGAAAAGGCTTATCTCCTTCCACAGAAGACTAATCAAAACATTTCAAGACTTTTGTGAGCAGAAGAAACGTCTAGCTAGACTTGTAGTTAGGTTGTCTTTAAATTTATTCCAGAACATTTTTGTTATTATTTAGCAAAAATACGTGTTTATGTTTGACCTGGAACTGGTATGTGGCTCTGCTTTATTAACTAGAAATTCTGAGTTGGGACTTTGCCACCTTAATACCTGCTTAAGTAGACTTGGGCTGCAGATTGAATTCCCCATCTAAACCCACAGTCTCCATCTCCAAGGGCTGTTCTTTTTTGGAGGTAACCTCTGTACCTGGCATGTCTATTCCTTTCTTGATCCTCAAAAACCTAAATATATCTCATCTCTCTGTTCTTTTGTAATTTCTCATTTCCCCAGGTTTTGGTTTATTCTTAGCTGCCAAGGTTTTGCTTTTCCTCAGGAAGGGAAGGGGGAAGCTTTCTGACTCTGCTTTTTAATAGATATAATCACTATTTTTTTTTTGAAAAGAAGGGTGCAAGATGGTAAATCCAATTTACTAAGGGATATCACTACAAAGTCTACAGTACAGGCTGACTTCTTTCATCAGGGCCAGACGTTGCTCTAGAGGTTGTCAGTAGGAAGAAAGAGCAGTTGCTCCTGGGCGAGGCACCTGGAAAGAGCAGGCTGAGTTTTTTCTTGGTATTTTCAATTTCAGTGTTTTCCAACCTAGAGCTGCCTAAATCTAGGTGAGGCATTCACAAGGCAGTTTGAGTGTCCTTTGTTATCACATCTCAGTTTTGAGGGGATGATTTCTGTCCTGCTGATGTGATGCTGGACACAGGGTTTAATCCCTTTTCATTTTCTTATAAAATGTCTCCTTGCGTTCACTTGTACTGTGCACTAAATTCTGGTCTGTGGGGCTGGAGTAAAGACCCAGAAACATTTGACTCTTCCCCTTCCTTTCCTATCATCCTTTTATTTCCTTGCCCTGTTAGAAATTGTCCCTCATTCCTGGATGAAAGCAGGTGGGAAGAAAGTGATGGGAAAAGCCTGGAAAAAAATTAGATACCCCTTCCCAGCAGTGAATGAGACTTCAGAGAGTATAAACAGCTTGTGTTTTGAAGATCTCTTCTACCCAAACCTGCTCAGTTGTCACCTGCACAATTTATTGGAAGTACCGTTCCTCATGTTCAAATTAATCTTTGAAATTGCTTTCCTGTGTACTTTTTCTACCTCTGCCATATTCTCTATGACTTGACACCTAGACAATTTTTTTGTTTGTTTGTTTTATCTGGATCTCACAGAGGGATGGGGTATCTTTGTTGTGAAGCCAAAATGTAAATGTCTGGCTACTACTTTGATTTCTCGGCTTGGAGTGCTGGACCAGGGTAGGAGAGGATGCAGTGTATATGCCACATTTATTTTGAACCATCTAAAGAAGTTTTAAAGTATGGATCACAGATATAAGCCAGACATATGTGGAGAAATATGAGTACAGCGGGTTAAGAATTAAGCTTTTGATTTTCTTCTTGACCTACAATTATATCTAGTATTTACTTAGAATCTAAAATTGCACTTTTCCGCTCCCTTGTTCTAACATATGTAAAATCTTACACCATGAATGCAAAATTCTTGTTTTATGTGCATTGGACATTGAACTGGCTGCAATACAAATGCCCTATCACTGCCACGTATGAATGAACACCAGCACCATATGCACATGTCAGAGTCACTGTTTGTTCAGACGTGTTGTGGGAGAAATAAGCATGATTAGGCAAACTGGTGCTTTTCAAACTGTTGAGTTGGAAGGTGTCTAGCAGGATTAGAAAGCTCATTGAGGAGCTTGGTATAACCTTTGAAAATTTGGGCCAGCCTTGGAAGCTGGCAAGTATGCCTAGACTATTTACAGTGCTGGGTATTTAAGCTTGTCAGAACAAAGAGGGAGGCAGTCTGAATAAATGTGATGCTCCCTTACTACTGTAACTTGGAAAATAATTTAGGGTTTGCTGTAAAATCTTTCATAGTCCCCTGCTACTGAATGCCAATATCTTCAAAGGACAGTCTAGTAGGATCATACGAGGTTTTTAAAGGAGCTTAATTATATGATATCCAGTTAAACATCTAGCAGGATTTCCAGGAAGCTTAGGTATCAAATTTCCATTGGAATACATTAGAATAAGAGGGATCTGGATTCGTTTTGGAAGAATTTATTCTTCACTTACTTGATTCTGTGGTATTAGTAAGGGGAGAGTTCAGTAGCCTCATAGGGCTGAATTCTGCACAAATGCAAGAGAAAGGAGTCCTTCTTTGCCAATGCAGTAATCAGAAGAGGCAGAGAATGGGTGAAGGAGGGCACAAAATAGAAAGCAGACTTCCCAGGTAGTGTCTGATGCTCCAGTGGAGTCTGGTTCACTTCTCCAATACCATGACCTTGGCTGCTGGTGAGTCTACAGTCTCTGCAGGCCCTCTGAAATCTCAGTGCAGCTGTGAGGCAATTATGCCTTTTGAATTTGTTTGCCATGGGTATTTAAGGAAAAAACCTGGGTTGTAAATTGGTTTTTCTCCCTCAGTGCTTAGCTATTCAGTCAGGTAGATTAAAAAAAGCCATTTTCCTTGGTCTGCACCAGGTGAGCAGAGACTGTGGTAAATTGTAGCTACCATGCTTGTTTTCCTGCTCTCCATGACCATCACCCAGAGGAGGAGCTGCCTGTTGTAGGAGCTGTAATCACAGCAAGCCTTGACCACCCTCTCCGAGCACTGAGGAGCTGAATTTGGTGCATTGTCTAAGGCATGACATGCTCATGCCACACAAACGACTACAGCTGTTGGGTGTCAGCTTCCAATTTCAAAGCCTCCAGCCCTCCTGGGGAAGGGCAGGCACTCTCTTGCTTTGGGAGGTTAACAAACTCTACCATTCCCCAGGAACTCTGGAGGTCAGGCTTTCATCTGGATGCCTTGATGGATCAGACTGCCTCCCCCACCTTTCTCTTCTGTCCCTCTTTTCCTGGGGATTGTAGAAGACCATAAAATGCTTTGATAATTAAGCAGGGAAAATTTCCACAACCCATAAAACATAAAAGGTAATACTAAGCCCAATTTAGCTCTCAAATACCTTTCAAATAACTTGTATTTAATGCATGGTAAAGGTGCTTGGTCAGTGCTCTTGAACAAACAAATCTCAGAGCCTGGTTTATAATGTTGTGTGTCCAGGCCGACTGTAGCCATTCTGAGAGCATTCCTTGGTTCAGGTTTCCATCGTAAACTGCAATGTGGGAACAGCAGAGGTAAAATAAAGAGCTGACCTGAAACTTTGCCCAAACCACAGACTGGACATAAATTGTACTTTGGAACTTTGAAATAAGTTTTGCTTGTTTATATAATCCTTCTCAGTCAAGACTGCAAGAAATTTGGTAAAGGCTAGCACTTGCAGCAGACACAGAGAGAAATTTGTGAGTCTGGAAAAAATTGGAGAATAGCCTGAACAGCATTTGAAAATGACAGATGGCGTTTAGTAGTAACTATGTCAGATGAGTTTGGTTAGAAATTACAAGAAAGCATTCACAAAAGTCAGTGGCACCTGCTGGGCTCTTCAAAACTTTCAATGCAGGACAAATTAATGGAAACTGAGCATGGACTACTTCAAATTTAAACCACTGTGTTTCACATACCTCTGCCATGGGTGGAAATGGCCATCCTGAGACCCTGTTTTATGGCTGGCCTATAATTGAATTGCAAACTGCTCTAAATATTTTGGGCCCAGTATGTGTTATGGGTAAGGTAATGTGTTCAGCCTGTTCAGCTTTACACTGGCCCATGCTTGGAATGTAGTCACATACCTGCAGAGCAAGGAGCACCCACCAGCATCTGGGTCAATGTACAAAGGAGCCCAGAAGAAGCCATAGAAGACCTTGAGGGGTAGAAGCAGCCTCATGCATTTGGCCGTCTCCTTTCATATTCTGAGTGGTGGGAAAAACACCACCATGTCTAGAACCTTCGTTTTGCAACTCCTGCAGACAGTCTTTGCAGTCAGGAGGAAATTTGCTTTGCAATGGGAATACCACTGATGGCCTGGGATATTTGTGGCACAGAAGATCTCAACTATTTTTTTTTTTTTTTTTAAAGAGCAAGGTTCCATATTTCTATGAACTAGCAATTACCAGCCTTGGGTTGGAGAATGTGGAGCTACGGTAAGAAGATGAGAGCATAACAATGATGAGGATCAGAGGTCTGAAGTGGGGGATCCACATTAGAAGGATAAAGGAAATAGGAGATATGGGGCCAGGAATTCTGGCTATTGAGATGTTGGAATTTTTTCTCTCCTTACTCTAATGAGAGATTTCTCACAGCAGCCCATGTGATAACTTGTTTCTATGCTGTCTAGCTAGATGTTTGCAAGGCCAAATTAAGGTGAGAGTGTTAAACTCTTAAGGTTTATGTTGTTTGAAATCTGTTATCCTTGGAGTCCTTTTACAGTGCTTCCAATGATAACTTGCTTCAGATTTCCTTGTTGCAGAGCTGGCAGCAGGCATTCTCAGTGGAGACCAATGTTGTTTGCAAGGTAGAGGTTCACTCCCTTAGATTTAGGTTGACTAATCTGCCTAAAATAATCATCTGTGTTATAACATCCTGGCCTGATAATTCAAAGACAAAATACTTAGCGCTTTGCCTTTAAACCCTTTGCCTTTAAAATTAACTTTGTTATTTTAGGAAAGGTTATAGCAGTGTCAGGATCACCTCTTGCAAGAATTGTGTCAATTCCAGAAAGAGTGCACTTAATGGAAAGCCTAATTTCCTCAGCTTTTAGTTAGACTATAATGACTGGACAAGATTAATATGTGAGTTGGCCTTTATTTCCTGAAGCATACATTTATTTCTGTGTTTTGAGAGGAAGGTACCATATTTGTATGAACCAGCAGCTGCCAACCAAATCTCTAGCTGTGCTTCCGTAAACTGCCAGACATTTTTAGCAGTGAATTTCAAGCAAGATGAAGCTCAGGAGAGGCTTCATAGTAGGGAATATTTGAGTGTGTGAGTGAGACTGATAGCATTTTCTTTTTAAAGGTGCATGTTGAATGACTGTAACCCAGGGGTTACAGTCAGAAACCTAATGCCCCAAACAACCATCAAAGCTGGCCAGCTGAGTTGGGTGATGCTTTTTACATGTATGCTCAAGCACAGCCATTTAGTCAGGGAGACTGTTGTTTTAAAGACTGTTAAGTGAATTTGGGAGAAAAATGCATTGCAGATGTCTTTTTTTTTTTTTTTAATTAAAAAAAAACAGGAGCTTTTTGCTGCTGTATGTTGAAGGACTGGAGGTTAAGACCTTTTACATCCTCTAATATAAGTTATTGCTTCATCTTAAAATGAACTTCATATGCTTCGAATGATCCTAGGTCATTTCCTCTAGACAGAAATCAGCATGGTGTCTAAGTGAGGATAATTAAAAGTAGGGGCAGGCATAACACAGTGAAAATTCAATCCTAGTTAGTTTTAAGGAGCAAGATAGTAAAGAATTTAATTGAACATAACATATTTCAAAAGGTTTGAAAATGAGTGTTGGATAAAAAGGAAATTGCAGTAAAATTGCATAAATTTTCTTTAAAGTTTTGTTAATAAAGCCCTACAGGTATAATGGCTTAAATATACCTGTGCCCCTGTGCTTTTTACTTTTCAGATCTCCAACTAATCAAAGTTTTATTGTCACTGCCTGATATATATACCTTTCTCCTTGCACTGAAGACACTGTCAAGATTTCTGTGGGTTGGGATGATATTAAAATCAGATACTCTTCTCTTATGTAGTTGGAAAATATTGAAGAATTTTAGCGCTAAGTTCAGTAGAAATGTTGGTCTCAGACCTCAGGTCTGGGACCTGATGGGTCCTTACAGAAGAGAGGGCTTCAGCCCAGGAAGGGTAATTATGGTTTCTTCTGTCCTCGGTGGGAAATGAGATTGTCCAAGAAGTTGATAATGTCTAAAATAAGTCCATGCTGTTGATCTGTCCTTCTGGAGAAGAATCTCTCTATTAGGCTTATAAGCCTGATTTCCATTTCCCCCCATCTCAGCCCCCAGTCCTGATCTCTGTCCTGAAGCAACGTAGACAGCACAAATGGAACTTCCCAACAAATTAGCAATAACTTAGCAAAGGCCGGCATAATAATCAGTTTTTAAAAATAGGTTTTTTAGTGTTATGATTTTTCATCAAGTGTCAAAAATGTGTTTATTTTGTTCATTGGTTAGAAATATTATAGATCTGCTTCACTGATAAGTGGAAAAAAAATACATGGTTCAGATGTCACTTTACACTTTTCATCTGAGTGTTTTCATCTGCTGAAAGCATAAACAGAGAGGGTCATTCAACAGAATTTCAGTATCACTCAGCTTTGATTAAAATCTTTGCTTACATTCTTTTTTTAAACAGTCCTTTTTATCTATGGAAAATCTTACGGAACTTTACAAATGATACACAACAGTACCGTATTACAAGGTACATTAAAATGTCACTATCTCTCTAATTACCATGAAATCAGGCATCTTTCCCTAATTCAATAATAGAATAATAAAAGTGAAGATATGTAACACAATATTTCAATTGGAGAGGTTTGAAAAAATGACTATGTTAATTAAACTTCCTTGCAATACAAATGTATTTAAAAGAGTGATCATTAATATCTGTGCTGGAACAAATTTTCACTTAATAAGCTCTTGAATTAGAGATTTACCAGAGTAAAAATGTTGAGTAGTTGGAAATTGGAGCATACGGAATTGGCTGCTGCTGCGGCTCTGATCTTGGCTTGTCTCTGCTCCATGGTTTGAGAGAGATTCCACGTTTATGACATCCTTGAGAAGTGGTAACATTATGAGCTGTGCTCTGCACAAGAGAAACACTAGGATAGCCTTCTTGTGCCTGGGAATAAAACATGCTTGATTTCTCAAGGAAACCAAAGTAAAGATGCATGTGATAATGGAGATGCATTGACAAACGGTATTCCAATAAGGATAAACACTTACAGGTCTGAAGCTGCACTGCTTTTGCTCCAAGAACACTCTAAAGCTGAGATTACTGCCTTGAAGAAGCATATTACTGCAACTGTGTAGAAAGGAAACACCTCATTATCAGGTCAAATAAATCCTCTGGGTAAAGGAATAATTTTAGGCATTTTTCAAGTGATGTTATCTCCCAGACTCTCCCATCTCATCTAGGAAAATGGACTGAAGTGATGAGATATGCAGCTAGGGAGCTGCATATCTCAGACCACAGATTTGAAAGGTTGACAGTGGTGCTGTCCATCCACTCAGAGGCTGCTTGGTGGGCTGAATTTGCAGGTCCTGCTTTGTCCTTGTTTGAACAAAGCTCTAAGACAGCATGTTCTGGACAAGGAAGAGCAGCAAGAATTTTGGGGTTTGGTTCAGTGACATGCAAGAGCTTTGAGAGACTTCAGGAAAAGGTGATAAAAAGTCACTGAAAGCTTAGACAGAATCTATCTATGAAGAGCTAAGAGATTCAAGATTTGGAGACATTTAGAGAATAAATTTAAATTTGGATTTTGAAAACCTAAGGATATTAGTGAGCCATCAGAGTTTTTGTTGTTGTTGTTGTTGTTGTTGTTTTTTCTTGTTTTTTTTTTTTTGTTTGTTTCTTCTTGTAGTTTGCAACATCTCAGATTTGGTGGTGAACAGCAGGAAATAATACAGGAGATAATGCCAATATAGTAACATACTCATAACAAACCCACAAACCACTAAAATTGATGAATTTCCTTTTATGAAGTGTTCCTTGAGATGCACGTCAACAAGACAGATTCTGTGTGGATTTCTTGGTTTTCTTTTGAATGGATAGAAATCATTATAAATGCCACAAACAGGTTAGGCAGCATGAAACAGTTGGATCATCTCTCACAAGCAGTTCTGGCCAGTCTACAATTACAGGAGCAAATGCTCAACACATCAGCTTAATTAAAATATGAACAGATCTTTATCTCTTGTCTTGTTTTGTTGGTTGAACTGGTGAGACCTCAGAGTGCAGGTGCACACCTAACCAAGTCCTTATTACTTCAGCCAAAATCTTGACCCTTCCTTATCGGGATCACTCAGATCACTCCTCCCTGAACCTAATCCCTAGCGGAAGGAAAGTTGACAATATATGAGTCTGGGAACTAAACCTGTTCTGTTAAAGCTGTGTTGTGGAAATGACTGGTAGTGTGTTGTCTCTTTTCACTTGCTTCCATGCGTGACAAAGCCCTTCCATATTGGGACTTCACCCTTTTTTTCACATAGCTTGTTCATTGATGCCAGCGTAGGCTGGGAAACTGTGATTAGCATCCTTCACCAGATGTCTTCACCTGGTTTGATGTCCCTGCGCTGTGGATTTCTAGTGATGCTGAAGCATCTTTTTCCTGAAAGAAAACTTACACAAAAAGTGTAGTCAACAGTATATGATTAATCCATTTTATGTAGGCAGAACTTCCAAATTTGTAAGAACTAGTGGGGGTTCACAACTCAAAGAGTTGAGTGTTGGCCGAAATGTTCTGTGTAACTTTTTGAATTTACTCTTTCTTATTGCTTAGAAGTGTTATTTATTGTGGTTATTGTGATTCTTTGATTTCAAAAAATCATGAATTTCACTTCATGTAGTGTCATGCAACATCTACTGTAAAATAGTAATTGCTATTTATTTTTGTTAACTGTTGCTATATTCCTCTCAATTCTCTTGAAAGTCTTTATGGCTCTGTTTGATGGAAATTTGTAAAAGTACAAAGCTTGTTATCTATGCCACACTTTCTGTTTCCTGCATGATTCTCCTTTTTGTTTCTGTTTCAGTAATCTCAGCCATTCTGATCTTTCTGTGACCAATTAGTTGCTCACTAACAGAGATCACACAAACAGAAGAACAGATTTTAACCTTTCCTAATATTTTGGAAAAAAACTGGATGTGGATTTTGATTCAGACCTGTAAGTGTTGAGAATGTACGTGTGGTTATGGGATAACTGGGGTTCTCACCATCTCTATGCTGAAAGTATTCCAAGTGACTGCAGGCTTCGTATATATCCAGTTTCATCCCCAAAGAATGAGCTTTGAATTCTGAGGTCTGAGCTGAAAACATAATGGAAAGCTTATGAGAAGCTCAGTATGTAAGCTAGAAATTCTCCTTTGCTCATTTTTCTCTGCTGGAGGGTGGGGAAGAGGAAGAAGAAACAAAAGCCTGCAAAATGATCATGCAAACACTTGAGAAGACAATTGAAATCCTGGTTTCAATAAAATCCTTCAAAAGAATCACTTGGGCTACAGGGAATCTCTTTCCGTATTTTGTTAGGAAACTGGAAACATAATGTAGCCTTTAACTGATCCTGGTAACATTCCCCCAAAGAAGCCTGGATAATACTACACAATTGGTTTAGGTTTCAGGTATTAGGCTGCAATAGTTGTCTTCAAAAAGAGTTGAACAATGCTGAATTGGAAGCCTCACTTGGTAGAATCTCCTTCATTATCAAAACAGCCCTGAAGGAAGCTGGTGGAAGTTTTTGCAAGTCAGTAAAACTAATGATAGAAACTGTCTGCAGTTAACACTAAGGTCATATGATGATTTAGGTTGGTCTCAAATTCAGCCTCCTGCTTGAAGTCAGGTCAGCTCTGATAAGTCAAGGCTACTCTCAGGAATAAGGTCTTGAAAACTCCAAGGGGTTGAGGTTGTTATAACCCTACATGCTATAGTGGAGTTTATTTTGCGTGGTAGTATTTTTACCTGTTGAGCAGACACATTGCCTTTGAGTGCACGTAAGAGAATTGCTGAGTGTGATGCATGAACAACTGGAAATAGTCTAGGTTTCCAGTCCCTGAGGTGAAGGGGAGAGGGAGCCAACTGTAGCTTTTGGGTTTTAAAGGCTCCATAATTGCAGTTTTGGAGCCATCCACGAGCGTGGGCCATTCTCTTGAGTGATACAACTCCTTTATATCACTCTTATGATTTTCCTCTGGTCAGACCTGTATTATGTGCAATACACTTGAGAGAAAACTGCTGAGGAGACATAGCATGGCAATGTCCTGTTCAAATGTTGTGATAAGTGTAGCTCTAGAAGGGCACTGATGAGTGCAGAACATCTGAGCCACCAGCTGCTGCACCTGCAGGAGGGGTGCTGCAGGTCGGGGGGGCACAAGAGGAGAGGGACCAGTCCCAAGGGCTGCAGCATCTCCTCACCACACTTTCGGTTTCCCTTCAGTGTGGACTGAATACATCTTTGTACCATTCCTCTGCTTGGAGCTCTTTGCTGTTTTGCCAAATGCAAGGAATGTTAAAAGTGATTAGTCAGGGATGTATAATGAGCTGTTTGAAATCTTCTCGCTGACGTGTTTGATTTCTTCTTTAATCAAAGCTGGATTCATATGTTGGCAATTGCTGCAAAGCCCAGATCTTATGATTGCATCACCCTGGTTTTAGCTTGAAAATAAAAGTGTCTTTCTTGACAAATAAGATAACATATTCCCAGGGCGACTTAATCTATCCCTGCTTTATTCAGGACTAAAATTTAATGCTTTCAGATCCAAATGCCAACATGAATGCTTTGTCTCTTTCACTAAATCACAATTTTCTTCCAACTTTTTCTTTAAATTATATTAACTGAAGTTACTTCTAACTGTCCAGTCTACTATTTATGCATCTCTGGGTGTCTGTGATCAATGGAGCTGAGCAAATGCAAAGGTGACAGCTGACTTTTTAAGCTAATATTTAAACTGGGCAATGAATAATCTGAAAAGGGCGATAAATTTCTTAGACATTCTACTTTTGGTGTAATTTGAATTTCTGTGGTCTCTTATTGCCAGCCTGAACTGACTCATTTGAGATTTGCCTGACAATTTTCTGGCAGATATGCATCTGAAAATTTTTTGGGGTTTTGATTTTTCTCTTGACATTTTGCTTCTAGTCAGAATTGAACTTTTACAGAGGAGGAATTTTGCTCTGCAACAAGGTAGGGTACCACTTAGTTGACCAAGTGAGAGCAGTTGCTGCTCTCAGGTTATACCTACAGCATCCGTAGGGAACATACTCCACCCTGTACAGTTTTGATAGCGACCTCAAAAGCAGTAAACTCCAGGTCTAAGTGCTGCTGCTTTACACAAAATCCTCTCCAGGAAAGCTGAGGATAGCCCAGCTGGTGTGCTCAGCCATGTGCTGAGCTGCCAAAGAGGCTATTAGCTATTAGAGGCTATTGGCTCTCTAGACATTCTCCAGCACATGGTCCCTTCGCAGTTCCAGAAAAAACTTCTGATTAAGCATTTCATTTTGCTCCCGAATTTGTTGCCTGCATGGAAAGTGTGCCTGTGGCCAGGAGTAGCCCTTGCAGAATACTCGAAACTGCCCCCCCCAAAACATGGCATCTAGATGGTTATTGAAAAAGTTTCAGGGAACTCATTCATACATGGAATAAATGCCTCAACAACATTGTAGCTTCTGCCCAAAAAACAGACACAGCCATGGCTCTCATTCAGCAGTTTCTGGCAGATGCTGAAGTACATAATAATTGTTATTCAATAGAGAAGAATTTGGCATATGAATTAAGGTGAGCACTTTTATGGCCTTATCCAGAATAGATTTCCTACTGCATGACGTACTCCCCTAGGAATGTTTCCAAAAAGGTGGCTGCAAATTTTCCCTTAGTAAAATTTATCTGTGGTGGGGTCTGTTCATTTTCAGAGATTTTGATCTTCACAAGCAATTTCAAACCCCTATGAAAAATTCAGTTGTTTACATAGATAAGACTCTGGAACAGACCAACTTGTACTATCAGATTAATTTGCATTTAGATTGTGCCTTTCCAATGGCTCTGAAAGATATTACAAATACAAATTAGGTTTCACACTAGGACTGTAGAAACCACTATTGCAGTCTTTTGGGGCTGGCAGAATTAGAGATGCTTTGACCTGCTAGCCCTTAATTCCAAGTCAAGGTGCTCTGCAACTCAACCAGCAGGAATTCTGCCTCTTCTAAATAAAGTCATTGTTGCTGGTTAAAATGAATTTGGTTTGTTTTTTTTTTAGTATGTTGCTCTGGTGAGCATTTTGTTGAAAAGTTGATATAATTTGTGGTGTCAGCAAAGGCAAATCTACTGTAACTGACTGTGAGCCTTTTCATAAATTTAGCTTGAAGAGGTGATTGTTAAATGATAACTTAGGGCTTGTATTTTCCACACTGGTATTCACTTTACCACTAAACCAGTGTCAAGGCACTGTCTGTAATATTACTTCAAATTTTTTTGTAGCAATTCTTTTTTAATCTAGTGTGTGCAATGCAGTACATTCCAATGAGAAATCATTAGTAGCATGGTCTAGTTTTGGAAAGTCCATTTGTTAAGCTGTAAAAAGGAGATGCAGAACAAGTTATCTGAAAATTAACAGAGCAGCTGTTTTGGGGGCAGGGGGTTGGATTGTGTCTTGGTTTGAAAGACAGGTGTCTGCTAAGGAAGGCAGGAGCCTCCCTTGGAATGGCAGATGCAACCCCCTTCCCTCCGAGTTATTATAATTTTGAAATCAAGGGCTTTTAGGCAAAGATGGGGGAAATAGGAATAACAGTTCTTTACTATTATATATCTGTATGTGTATAACCAGTCAAACAAACAGCAATAACTATGGCAGTAACAGCAAGCAATCACAAACCCAGTCCCAGCCTTCTCGACTGTCAGGCCCTTTCCCCTCGGGTGCAGTTCCGCTCGCAGCCGGCAGGGGCGCTGACGGCTCCCGGTGAGCAGGGCAGGTGCGATGGTTCCCCCGCGGCTGCAGGGGGCGCTCCGGAGCGAGCTCGGGGAGCACGCGGCACCGGTGCCCTGGGATCCCGGGGAGGGATGGGACAAAAAAGCTTCACAAACCCCTGGGCAGCCGATCCTGGTGTCTGGCCGGACCCTTGGGAACAGCAGGCTGGAATGGCAGGCTGGAACAGCAGGGAAAAGCACAAATCCCAGATGGCAGATGAGATGTATCCAAACAGGGAACCCCCTGGAGGTCTGGGGAGGCAGGGCAAGCAGGGCTACAACGCAGCGAAGGCTCGAAGCAACAGCAGGGCAGGGCAGCCACAGCCTGGCTCCCAGCGGGGCAGGGAAGGCAGGCTGGGGATGCCAGGGTCTCTCCGATAGAAGGAAGGAAACTGAAGAAGCAGCCTCTCTCTCTGTCCAAACGCCAGGAACTGACTGCCCACAAACCCAGGTGAAAAAGAGTAGTCAGATGCACCCTACCTCTATGGCCAGGTCTTTTGTTTTTCTTAAGCACTCAGTAATTTGTCCCCCTGGCAACATGTATGGGAAAATTCCTTTAAGAGAAAAAGAAAGCAGGAGGATAACTAAAACCCCAACAGACTGTTTTTAAATCATACTCCTGCCTTACCTGAAAGTGGAACTGTGTAATATTTGGAGAATTAACATACACATAATTCATAAGAGCATCTGTAATTTTATATTGGGCCTAAGTCACTCTTGTTTTTTCCCAGTGCCTGCTTAATGTGGCCTAAGCCATTTGAAATGTTCTCAGCCAGATGTGAGAACTGGAAAGACAGTGGATGCAAAATATGTTTGGAAGTGCATAGTTTGATTTCTTCTCAGTCTTTCTCATCTCTCTTTTTCAGGATCTTCTTCTTGAGGCTCCTTTCTTGTTGTGTTTAAGCATCTTTTATGGACTTCTCTGCATGTTGGTCTGATTGTTCTTGGGACCCTTTTGCTTTTAGTACCCATAATACTGCATATCAAAGAGTCACACAATTTTGTCATCTGCTGTGTGAAAAAGGACTTCAGCAGCTTGTGTTAACTCTGTTGCTTGATGGGATCATGTAAAGTTTAACATTTCTCTGTTCACATTCTCCGTCCTCTTCAGAAATTGCAGATTTTTCATATCTGTCACTTACTGTCTCTTTTCCAGGCTTATTTAATTTTTTCCCTTGTGGAGAAATTATTCTACACTTTCTTCTATCCTAATGGGGTTTTTTGTACCTTTTCTATTTTAATATATCTCCTTTCAGTGACAAGCTCTGTCCTCATCAATCAAGCCACAGACCCATCACCATACCACTATAAAGCCATTGACAGAGATGTCTTATATTTCTAATTTCTCTATTCTTCTCCTATAAGTTTGGTAGCCTCTAATAAGCTAATATTCTTAAAATCATACTTTTGTTACATATTCCAAATTTCTTTCCTAGATCCTTCTTGAATGATAATTAGCTGATCATTCTGCTTGTGTAGCTGAAGTTAGTATTACTGATATATGTTATTTTATCTTTAATGATGTGTACAATGACCTGACATCTTATTGATCAGTCATGCAGGAATCTTTCTGTAACTTGCTGTGATGCATTTTAATTTATATAATGGTAAGACATTTTGTATTATGAGTAACATTTACTAACTCTTTGTCCTCTGCTATAGATCTGTTTTGGATAGGTTGAGAAGTAGGGCTCACAGAGCAAATCCTTCTCCTTGAGAGTGGCTGTTTATTTCAGCTTTTCTTTCTTTAAAAAAAAAAAAAAAACATCTGTAATTAGATTCTCTCCAGATATAATACATTTCTCGTTTTCCATGACAACTTAGCTTCTTTATGTTTCTCTTAACATGTTAAAGGCTTTTGGGAATAAAAATATAATAAATTAAATGAATAATTTTATTCACATGTAGTTGTTGTCTTAAAAAAACTGCAATGCATCTAGGAAGTCTGATAGGCCTCGATAAAAACCACTTTCTTCTTCTCGCTTGTGAGGTATTTATGGGTATATCTGCTATTAAAGTTCCAACCAATCTGCCTGACATAGAAACCTAACCTAACTAATGGTCTGTAGTATCCTCTATTTCCTTGCTCCTGAGACCTGTTTATAAGTTTTGTCATCTGTGCAGCCTTCCTTTTTTTCTGGACTGGGAGCCCTTTGAAGCCACTGAAGTGATAAATCACATACTTAGGATTTTGTATATTAGTTCCTCTAGGGCTGCTGGGTGAATGGCATCTGGTCTTAGAGATTTGCTACTGTTTTATTGACCTGCTCTAATCCCCTGCCACTGACACTTCACTTAGAGATTTCAGACTTGCTTCACACATAAAACCTGTCTGAGCTTTTCCCTTATAAACACCAACTCAGATAATTCAATTAGCTTTTCTGATACAGCCTTGAACTTTTCTTTTACACCTCTGTTATTTATTAGTCACACAAACTCTGGCTGTGTTTGCAAGACTTCTGTGATTAATTGGGATGCCTGTAGCAAGTTGTACTCCAAAATGTTTTTGTGTCTCACTATGTTTTTGCATTTTATACATAAACTTTTGTACTATTTTTGTTTGCTTCACTTGGACATGACCTCCACTTCTGAATATTATCTTTTTACTTTTAAAAGCCTCCTCTAGTCTGACATTAACAATGCTAGATTGTTATGGTCTTGTTCAAAATGTTTTTGAAGAGGCAGTACATGTTTACACTGAAACCCTAGTAAAATCTTTTTAGATAGTGTCCTAGATGACTTCAGGTGCATTACCCTTTTAGCAACTTACCTTGTTTTCCTTTTACTCTCCCACTTTTATACAGTTTCTTATTAATAATGGAGCAGGTTCCTCCTTCTCCCTACCTTGTTCCTACCAGGATCTTGAATTTGAATATGTTATGATGAGTGGCAGTCAGGGAGATCCTTTGCAACAAATTTTGAACTAAGTCCTGTGGATTGCTTGGAACTAGGTATAAAAATGTTCCTCATCCTGCAGCCTCTCTGACTGGTTGCTCCAGGCGGCAGTCATTTATACTATGTGAAAAATAAACAAATCAATTAGCTTTTTGCCTCACAACCCACTGTGTCAGTTTTCTGGTTTGCATGGGAGTAACCAAAGTCTCCCATGATTATTAGAATATTCTGGGCAACTTTTAATACAGGTGGATCTTGTGGATGAGGCATCTGACTTTTCATACGCCTATTGACTGATTCCAGATTTACTATAGTTCACTCTTCCATCAGGAGGACTTTGATCACATCTGGGTGATTTGTATTCCAATCTCACTGATTTTTCTTACTTCTGTCAAAATTTGGACATGATTTGGAAGTGATTTTAGTCCGGGTCTGGTTGTCTAATTTCATACATGAAGTTTAAGAGTCTTTATTTACTCAGACTGCTCTTCATGGTTTCCTCCTTGGATGTTTTTGCCTTTTTCCTGTACCTTCATATGGTGTGCTTTGGCAAAAGGATGCTATTGAGGTCCTGAACTGTTGTGGGAATTGCATACCTTAGGGAGACCTAGTTAACAAGCTGAGGATCTGCAGCTAGCTTGAGAAGGGAAGGAAGGAGGTATTGGTTAGAAGGAAAGGGGAGAAGTTTAGCCATTCTCCTCCCACGTTTTCTAGTCATCCATCGAGGAAGAGGTGAATTCCCAGGATTCAGAGAACAGAAGAGGTCTGCAAAAGTTACAAGGAAAGAAGAGACTGGGAATTGTCTGTCTTGAAAAGAATTGCTTACTTAATGGTTTGATGTGGTTTTAATCCCATACCCTAAAAGGATAAGGGGCTTGAGGTACTGGTTTGTCTACATGTTTAGGGAGTGAGAAAATCTTGTTGCCTCAGTGGATGATTGCAGCCATCAGAAGGCACAGCAACCCGAGAAAACCACTAATAACAACCTATTCCTAAAAATACGTCCATTTGTTTGCTTTCTCTTCTAAGATCAAATGGGGTAATTGTTTCTGAGTCAATAAGACATCTTAGGTTTTTTTTTTTGATTGTGTGTTTCATACTTGTGAAGTATTTATTCACTGAAATGAGCATGACCCAACAATGTCAACTTCTGATGGGCTTTTGAGTTCCTTCTTGACAACTTGACCTTCTGGCTTCCTGACCAGCAGCTGCCTGACTGATGATAGGAGTCCAAGGAGGTCTAGAGAAGCCAGAGCTTCTGTTGCCAGGGGGGAGCACCTTCAGTGTTTTAATGATGAATTTGCTCTCATATACCTGCTTCTCCCAGGCTTACTGTGGATGATCTTAAGTTTCCCAAGGTGCATGGCTCCTTAATCTACCTCTGGCAGCTCCAGAAAACTTGGGCAGCTTCAGAAAACTGGTGGAGGGTTCCCCTTCACTGCAGGGCTTCAACATTTCATTTTCCTGTTCCATTGTCATGCCAAGATTCCAGGAATATTTTTTAATGTCCCATTGAAGAGAAATGTTGGGGTCTGGCACCCCTCTTAGGCAGTTCCACTGAGGATTCAAGAGTAAAACATACTGACTGACTGGCATATTTGAGGTTTGGAAGGCTTCTAGGACGTATGGAGAAATGTTGCAACTGAAGTCAATACAGTGTGGGCCTACAAAGTGCACGTGGGGCTGCTGCTGCTAATGATCCTTGTGGCAGGACATTTATACAGCTGAAACTGGGACAGGTTGAAGGCTGTGCTAATACTGCTTGTTTCCCACTTTTCATCTTCACTGATAAACTGGAGATAAATATCTGCCCATCACAAGTGAATATGTTATACCTTGCTAAAAAGAGAAAGAGAGTGTTTTTTTCTCTTATTTTTAATCTGCATGAGAAAGTACAGCCATCTGCCTGGAGCAGTCTCCCTGCTGCCCCAGCACGTACACAAGCTGCAGAATCAGAGCATTCACAATGAGAATGTTTTTTTCTGTGGTCCCACAGGGCTATTCCATGGTTACAAAGCAAATTAATTTGGTTTGAAAAATTGTTATAAGCTGGATTTGTTAAGACATGGGGGTTTCATTAAGTTGCCAGAGCAGCTTATAGTGTCATTAGAAGACAGTGCTAGTATCTGTTTACCACTATGGATGCAGTAATAATCTTTCCTCTGTTGGCTACCTCTTAGCTAAAAGTGCTGATATAGGAAAAACATTAATGCAAAGAGCAAAAGCTTTTTTGAGCATGAAAAAATTAATTCTATTTTATGTATGTATTCTCTTTTTCCTTTTCTTTGGTAGTCAGGTAAATGTGACATGGGATTGCATATGGAAAAACATCTGTCCTAAACAGGCACAATCAGTTTGGATCAATGTTTTGGTCAGTGAATGCACAACAATTTGCCTGTTTGAAAAAACCCCTTATGAGTGGAAAGTTGGGGGAAGAAACTGATATTTGCTCTTTTAGGAAGTTTACAACATTTCTTTGACAACACTTTGTAGCTGCTCTTACTTCAGTTAAATCAGATGCTTTCTCCATCTGTTGTGAATGTGAACCTTCCATACACACAAAAAAAAAGAGAAATGAGAAACTATATGAGTGTGTATGTGTATATATATATAGTGTAAAAACCCCCAAACCCCCAAACATCCCTGCCAACTTCTGTAGTTTTAGGAGTGGGCAGAATTCTTGAGACCACGTTTCAGCTATTTCTAACTGAGCTTAATTGAACACGTCTTGATTTTGTGTTTAATCTCCAAAATCCGTCACTCTGACAGGAAGTGGGAAAGGACTGAGAAAAATGTGTTTGCAAAAAAGACATTTAATGGAGGCAGGTTTTTTTTTTGTCCTGTGATTTTTCCTTCTTATCTTTCTCTAATCAAGCAAGTCCATAATTTACAATGATAATTATAAGGTCATAGAAGGGGTCACACTGTGGGTAGAATGACACCTCCTACTATTTTGGAATTTGAGCTATTTCTGTGAGAAATGTTTATATATTAAAATCAAGAGGTGTGTGATGGTTTTGCACTATCTTGTATCTATTTTCCCATTGATATTAACTGAGCTTTGAGAGGTGTAAGAGAAACTTGAAATTAATGTGTATTTTAATGGTGCAATTTGTTCTCATGGGGATTTTTTGAGGTGGGCATCAAATGCTTTCAGTACTTTTAAAATAAAGCACATTCATTTTGAGCAGTGGAGAGTTCATTCGGAAGAGCTTAAAACTGATGGTCAGGCAGGAACAACTGAAGGTGTTAAAGGTATTTTTAAAATTATAACCATAAGTTCAGTGATTTTCTATTTAAAAAAAAAAAAAAACATTTATTGAAATATGCTTTTAAAGGAATGCTTGAATTGTTTAGGTGAGCTAGGCCTCTGATCTCCCTTTATAAAGGACTATATTTTCTGTTTCAGCACCATGCAAGAAGTAAGTTTTAAATTTTCGTGACATGTGCTACTTCTGAACACTGGCCTGATATAATCTTTCCCCCTTAATTCTCTTTTTGATAAATTTGTCTTTTAAATAAGCTCTTCAACTCCCAGAACTACAAAGTGACATTTCTCCTGCAGGTCATGCACAGCCAGGCCCCTGGAGTCAGTAGTTACAGGCACTAGTAGACCCTAAGGGTCACCCTTCTAAACTGGCAATCTTCTAGTGGTCAGTAATGTGTGTATATATATATATATATATATATATATATATATACACTTAATTTTTTTAAAGCTTATTAGGAAGGGTAATACAGGTGAACAGTAAGCAGAAATTTTTTTTTTGATGTGTTCTACCCCTCCTGCTCCCCAATTTTTTTTCCCCTTTAAAATGTTTTTACTATTATAAGTTAATAATAAAAAATGTAGAGGAATAATTCCTAGACAGATATGTAAAATAGGAAAACCAAGACATATTTATTCTGCTATGAATTAAAAGTACCCTTTCTTTCTGTGATTATCCTTATTTCACTCATGAAATCAACTACTGCTATGAACAATTGCTATTAAAAATCTGGGTTTAATTTTCTGGTTGCACTCCATTTTCCTGTTGTTTCACTCAAGGTACCTGTTCCAAATGAGCTGAAGAAATACTGAAATGCCACTGAGGAGGAAAAAAAAATGGCATTAATATTTGAATCTGTTATTGAAAATGTTAAGTTACTTCAAGTGGTGAGTGATAGTGTGTGGGGTAACCTGACTATTGATATTTTTCTCTGGTAACACTCCCTTCTCGCCCTCCATTTGTTTGCTGGTTGAGAAGAGGACTAATGAGTGTCAGAGGGGAAATCAATCTGCCTGGGTCTGAGACAATACTACAATGCCAAGAAGAGTGGCAGTGCCAGTCTGGACCTAAAGTCCACCTCTCCCAAGGGTGTCTCTGGCAGTGATGATAAGCAGGGACATTAGGACAAGTAGGCACTCGGCACATATCTGTAATATTACCTACCCTCTCCCTTTTGAAGCATTTCCACACCTCTTGTAGCCCTTTGTGCCTTCAGTGCTGTTCCTTTCTCTCCAGAAGAGCTGTGTGCAATTTGAAGAGTGTGAACCAAGGGTTAATACAACAGCAGTGATTTCTCTTTGTTCTGTCTTCCTTTTCTGATTGTTCCTGACATTTTCACTTTGCTTTTATGGAACCATCTATCATAACACCGAGGTCTTGCTCCAGAATGCTAGATGTTATTTCAGAAACTACCACTGTCTATGCAGATCCAGGACTGTCTTTCCCCACATGCATCACTTCACAGTCATACACAATGAATTTCAGCTGCTGTGCTATTGCTCAGCCATTCAGTCTTGTCAGACTCTTTTGTAATTCTCCACAGCCTGCTCACGTTCCTGTTCTTCTGCATAACTTAGTGCCATCAACAATCTTTACCTCAGGCCTTGTCCTTTTTTCCAATGATGTGTATGTTTATTAAATGGATCATTTCTCAGCACCAGTGCCAGTAAAACTGAACTGGTGACCTCCCTCTGTTGTGAGAAGTGACCACTTACTTATACTCCATTTTCCATCTTTTAATTGATTTATTCTCACAAGGATTCTCCTTATGCTACAGTCACTTCGCTTCCCCTGTCATGCCTAGCTAAAAGACTGTAGAAATCTTGGTCTGTATCTTCCTTTCTGTGTACCTAAATGTTACCTCCAGAGTGTCCATCTGTCATCAGTATCACTGATGCCCAGGCAAATCACCACTGCACGCACTTTCCCCAGGCTTCCTCAGACCCTGCCCAGGTTTCCGCTGAAATCCACCACCTTTCTTCTTGTAAGACAAGCTCCCCCGTGGTCCTGTCCAAGGTCATGCACCCTGTTGTTTGTTTGCCTGATTGAATCTTCCACTGCTACAACCTGCTCCTTCCTATCTGGTCTTTGATCTTCCCCTTACTTTAACTTCCTTTGAAAAAATCTGTCCTTGGGCTTATGAATGTAGCTTCCAGGAATTTTCTGTTTGGTGAAACTTTGTTTTGAATTGGGAGAGGAAGGCCTCTTCTGTCACTTCCTCTGGAGACCCTTCCCAAGAGCCAGGTGCTGCTCCTGAGCACGCATCAAGCTCTCCCCTTGAGGGCTGGCAGCATGCACACAGAGACATGCTGTTTTGCAGGCACATGTTAGTGAGAGGGATTAAGATCTGTGTAGAATACTTTTGTAAAACCACAAGATAAAAGGATAAACTAAGCTCCAGACTTGGGTATTTCATGCTTCCACAGATTTCTTTTGGACTCATTTTCATCCTCTAGAAGGAAAATCTTCCCATATTTTGTAGAGGAGACCCTTACAGGTTGTGGTATTCCATTTGTACCACAGCCTGTCAGATTTCACCTTGCCTTAGCAATGCTTCCAGGCTATATATGCCAATATGCAAGGCCTTTGAAACACAAGGGGCTGTGATATAGCCTGTCATTTCAGAAGAAACCTATTCGCTTCCAGGTATAAAAAGAATGAACTAGAGAACTGAATCTTTGCTCAGAATGAGCTGAGAACTCCAGCTAGAGAATTGGATCTTTGCTTTTCTTCTCTTTTTGCACTAAATTTCCAAAGAGAACCCGATGGCATTGCTTCATCAGGGCTGGCCGAAATACATGGTGCAAACAGCTGTTGATGAGCCTCAGACAACTTATGTGGGGTATGCCCAGCCCCTGCCCTGGAGGGATCTCTGCTGAGATAAGAGATTTCGCAATTGCCCAGCAGGACTCCCTGGAAAGGCAACCACTTCTTTGGTCACGGTGAGAAAAGACAGACCCACAATCCTTTAGGAGACCCTATACAGATCCTTCGTAACCCGCTGGTCTTCACCCATCCCAGATCCTCTGTAACCCATTGGTCTTCACCCATGCCCTGCATCCCTATAAAAGCAAGCCCTCTGGCCCCTGTGGCTCTCAGAGAGGGTTCTCATCCCTGGCTTTCCCCTTCGCCAGAGGGGACCCACAATAAAGCTACCTTTGTGCGGAACCAGCCACATGGAGCCTCTCGTCTCTCTCTCTGGTCTGGCTTGGCCTGGAGGCTGCCCTGCAGAGCTGAGCTGAAATCACGAGCTGATAATCACTAAAGAGCTGACAGTCTCTGCAAGGGCCCTCCTGCCAGCAGCTGAGGGAAGACACTGGGCCTTGGGAAGGCCATTCCCTTCGGGACCATCTCCCCGGACCGGTCACCTCTTCCTGGGTCAGAGCCGCTGACCCCCACACCAGCTGTAATAAACTTATATAGGCCTTTTTAGAGCAGTGAAAAGCAACTGAATTATTAAAAATAGGACCTAGAAAAGTTTAATTTTTTTTTTTCTAGAGGAAACCCATCACTTCTATGTTTGTGTGTCAGACTGCTACATATTACTGAGAAAACACATGAAAGCCTAGACAATGCCAGAAAATAGCTGGTCTGATATGCAGCAGTGGGGATTTACAGCTTCGTTTAGATCTCTGGTGACATCTTTCTATGAAGTGAATACTACAAGTCAAGTAAGAAAATTTAGGAAATGTGATGATATGATGATTAAATTATTCAGTAGGTGAGTGTCCAATCTGCAGCACAATATCTTTGATATGTTAAATCTGTGAGTGCTCTTGGATGCCCTTTGGGGGAGCTGGGGAAAAAGGAGGGCAGTCAGGCAGTTTGGAATAAAGCACTCATGCATACTTCATTGTCAGCAACAATGCTGGGAGAGTTAAATATCTGAGATGGAGTTCTACCATTGTTGGTAACAGGAAGCAACTGTACTTCTATGAAGGCTGAAATAAAATCTAAACCATACCCAGATGCAGCTCTGAGCACTGAGAGGATGGCCTCCAAGGACTTTTCCCTAGTGTGCTGATGAGTGGCTGTGACTTTCAATGCCCTTCATGGCTTGGGGAGTGACTACCATTAGCAACATACTCTTTCTGAAGTACACTGTAAGCTTTTGGAGACCTAAGGTCCTGCTGCATGTCTAATTTAGGTGTTTCTGTGGTTTTCTTTTCTTCCCCCCCCCCCCCCCCCCCCCCCCCCCTTTTTCTTTTCCTTTTATTTATTTCTGTTGTTTCTTTTGGGGCTGGCTTTGAAAGACAACTTCTGTGTGCAGAGTCTGGCTGGAGACCTGAACCTATTCAGCTGTGCTGTAGATTATACAGGTGGGAAGAAGCAGGGAAGGGCTTGAGATATTTCCCTTGTAAGAAAAGAGGAAAAACAAAGCAAAGCAAAACAAAGAGCAAAGGGAAGAAGCTGCTGGCTGGGTGCCACCCTGAATGGCCTCGTTGTTCTCCAGCTCTCTGGACCTAATTAAGCAACTCCATTTCTACAGGCGATGTCGAAGTCTAATGGCAGCAAAGAGAAGATCACTAACACATGGAGCAGGCCTGTGATGTGGCTTTCTGGAATGAGAGATTGCAGTTGCTGGAGGAGGACAGAAAGGATGAGGAGTGCAGGGAGCGGAGGCAAGAAGGTCCCTCTGCAGAGACAAAAGTGGCAGACACAGGGAGGAGTTTTGTTTGTTCTCAGGAATGCTGGGAAGAATCAGGGAGAGTTTAATTTCAAAGTCTAACAATGCAGCTATGGCATTTGTTTCCAATTCAACGGGAATGAGCGTATGGTTTGAACAATTCTTTCGAGGTTCCTGGCAGGGGGAATATAACTCATCTCAGCTGGCTGTTTTAGGAGATCAAATGACACAAAAATTTTCACTCAAAGCCTAGGGTATCCTCCTGGCAGCCAGAGACCATGCACATCTTCACAGATTCACCATTAGCTCTAACGGGGACCAAGAGCTGCGTGCTGTGTGGAAAACTGCTTGCTTACAAAACAATCTTATTACTGCCAGATGTTGGCTTCCTGCCCACTTTTACATAATTCAGGCTTTTCTTTGCTCAAGATGTTACAATTTAAAGGTGCTTTAGAAGTTTTCTTTCAAAAGGCTTGATAATACTATTTTCCTTATTCTTTTTTTCCCCTTGCTCAGAGTGGCTCTTCTGCCAGCACACACTACAATCTGGTGTATGTGGTATACATTAGCATGTACAACCAGGAATAGCAGAACTCCTTCTTAGATCTGCCTCTGGGTTGATTCAAACAAGAATAAAAATATCTGTAATGCCATGCTATCTGCATCCTGATGACTCACACATACCAAATAAAATGTGCATCTTTGTTTCAGATTCTGTCCCACATAACAAGTATAGTGCTTTTTATTTGTTTGTGGTTTTTTACTTTTTTTTTTATGAAAAAATAATATGAAACTTTAGATAGTGAATTATTCTATTTGTCCAAATACTGATAACAGAGTCTTAAGTCAAGCAAGTGCCATACCTCTCTAAGCAAACTTCTCCATGTGGACACTGGGCCTTTGACTTCATCCTTCATCTGAAAATCAAATAACTGTTAAAGAAGTGTCATAATAAGCCTGTGACATAATCCCTGTTGAATCTGCAGTGGGTTACGCAAAGTACCAACGAGGAAAAAGTTATTTTTACAAGATTATCCTACTAGGTTGCCTGCAGAATTGGAAACTGGGTGCTTCAGTTCTGCCTCAGAGCTTTTTGCTTTACTTACTTCAAAGATAGAAGTTGCATGGCTTGCCTAATTTCAGCCTGACCACCTAAAATGTGTAGATGTGTGGATCTAGGTGAGACTGGTTATCAAGGCTCCCCTTACTGCCACTGAAGAGAGGACAACTTTGAAAGCTAATTCATTCCAGTCAAAGGAGGCAGGCCAAAAGGGAAGACCTTCTCCAGAGGTCTCTGTATGGTTGCTTGTACCAAGCTAATGACTTCAACTGTCCATTTACCTGGAGAACAGGCCAGAGTCCATAATTTCTTTTATTATACATTATTCTTGTATTTCTTATTCTAGAGCCAGGAAATTCAGCAGTGCTAAGAAAATTGTAGTGACTTAAAGGAAATAATGCAAAAAACAACACTGTGCTTCTGAGATTCTCCTCTTGTTCTAGATCACCATCAGGATAATCACAGGATAATCCTATCCGAAGTGCAGTCATGTGAGCTGGTGAAATAGTCTCCCCCCACTACCATTCATATTTACAATTTTGAATGAACCATTCTCACTGGGAAATCAGTTCCAGTATGTTTTACCACACAAGCTCACAATTTTCTAGTGACATCTAAACCACTTAAAGCCACCCCCAACTTAAAAACACCCCTCCTCATGCTTAGAATAAACACCATTGTTAGCAAGAGAATAAAGAAATGATGGCCATAGTTGTAGGGAAATGTAAGTAATAACAATTTATTGCCATTCAGGTTCTGAGAGCTATTTCATATTTTACCTCTTTCGTGTGTTTTATTTTCCTTTGATTTTACTCAATGCAAAGGACTTATTTCACAAAACACTGGCCTGAAAACATCATAGTAATTAGAACATTATGAGTGTCTTGAACAAGTAGAATAAATCTTTCTCTCTTTTGGTGGACAAGTAGTTGAGATGGATAGAAAAATCTTCTTTTTTATTTTTTGGATGGCTGTGCGTTAAGAGAATCTGTGCTGTCCTATTGCTGTGCCCATTATGAGAGTCTCTGAATGCCAGTTTGTGGTTAACAGTGAGGACTACACTCTTAATTCTCTTTCCTGCATATGAAAGCATAATTTTTATCTCTGTTGGAATCTCATCTGTAACATAAGAGTTTAAAATGTTTCTCCTGCTTCTGAGTCTGGATTTCTTGGCCAGTATTAATTATGTGCTGTGCTGAGACTTGTATGATCAGACGTTGCCCATTTTTTTGCCGGTTGGGGTAAAGACACACTCTGTTGTGCTTCCTGGAGGAGCGAGCTGGTAACAAGATCTGGTTGAAATTAGTCATTTTTATCTTCCTAGATACATCAGCATTTGGAAATCCATTTCAGTTTGACTCAAAATGAAAACACATTGCTTTATGATTTCATGTAAAACAAATTGCTTCAGAATATTAGGATGTATAAGTGAGGAATCATTTGTTTTGAAATGCAGGCATTTCAATACAGATTAAACAGTGTGTTTTGAGAGTTTCTTTTAATTTTTTTTCCTGTTATAAAAGGAATATTTATCTGAGATGTCATGATATAGCATACAAATAACATAAATAATCCTCCCAAAACAAAATACCCCTAAAATCGGAAAACTTTCTGAAATAAAATAGTCATAATGTTTCTCTTTTAAAAGTGTTCTCACTGGAATCAATGCATTTTTCAAAATGTCTTGCAAAAGCAAACATTGTGGAAACCTTTGGGTGAGTGCAGCTGGCAGGAGTTTGTTTTCAGGGACAGACGCTGCTTAGAAATACAAGAAGAAACAGTGTTGTCAACCAGCTACTTCTGCTACTGAAGAGCTATTGAATTAAAAGTTTTGTTGGTTTTTTTTCTTTCCATAAACCTTGTTGCTTTTCAACAGAGAAGGAAAGACATGTTGCAGCAGGCACGCGTTTGGCTGTTGCACTGAAAACATGAAAACAGCAGGATGAAATCTGCCAGTCTTTTTTTTTCCTCTGGGCTCTCTGTTCCCCAAATCGAGCTGCACATATTGTTTGGGTGGGGTGTGCATGTGCCCACACGCACATGGAGGGAATGGCAACTCCATCACGTTATCTGGAGCGTGCATTTCCCACCAGGTAGAGCTGACAAAAGAATCCCAGCTGTGCTGGTGAATCCATATGTACATATATAATGGAGGGAAGGGAAACAGAGTATCTTTTGAGATGGCCTGGGGAATATGTAGCTCAAAGCTTTAAGCATATTGCTTTTAGCCCATGATATTGAGACTCAGTGCATGCATTTCTACAGGAGGACATATGCACAATGTTCACACATAAATGATGGGCGTTGGTTATTCTCTGATGGAGAAAGTCTGCAGAAAAAAACAGCCATTATTTTAATAATATTTTGTGGGTTTTTTTCCATTCACTTTTAAGACTGTTTAATAGGTCATGACATTACTTTCTGGAAGGAGAGTAGTGAATTGAAGAAAGAGAGAAGGGAAAATAATTCTGTGTTTTAATATTGAGGATCCATCTGATCTGAGTATATCCTTTAGTTTTACTGCATTGCCAGTCATAACAGGGATGTAAGTAATGGTTAGCAAGTTCTAGTGTACTTGTAAGATTGTGCTAAAACTGTTGGGACAATTTGGTAAAACAATCTTTAGAAATGCACTGTCATACAGAAAAACAATCACTTAAAATTGCATAAGCTTGCTTTATTTTATCCTTAGAATACATAAGCCTCTATTCAAAGGATCATTTTAGGTACTATTTCTGAAGAAGCCTTTAAGATTTCCAAATCCTTAGTTTTCCAAAATGATCTGTGCTTTCCTGTTACTGGAGCCTAGGGTGGGTATCTTGTGAGTTGGGCAAGTGTTGACTCATTTTTCAACATCCCATACTAAATACCTCATCCCAAATCACAACTGAGCTGAAAAAAAAAAAATCCCACAATTTGTTGAGGAGAAAGTCTTAATTAGGTTTTACATGCTGAAATCTACTAATTAGAGGGGTTTCCTGAAGATGTGAATGATGTCACTGTAAGCTATTTTTAGTGTATTTTTGCCCTATTATACAGGGCAAAAGCTTTTCAAGCTCTGTCAGCAGCATCTTCTTACAATAAAGAAGTGGAATTTTTTCCTTTGGGGCCCCTGAGTAGCAAACTGCCTGTGTGACATGCAGATAGTGAGATGGATTGGAAATCAGAGCATGTAATTACACTGGGCATGGCTGGGCCAGCTCCTTTCAAATTGGAAAACTGTGGTTGGGCACTGGATCATTGGATAACACAGGTGCTCTAAGAGCACTCTTCATAGACACCTGTTTCTTTACTCTTTGTAGGTTAACAAAGGAGCAAAAGCCCCTCCGTTGATGGGTAAAATGAGCAGTAGTGAATCTTAGTTGTTCTAAATCTCCCATGCCTTATCTTTTTCTATGGTGTTTTGAGATGGCAATGTCTTTTTACAGTTTTCTCCTGAAACAGAGAGATCTCCTGTGAATCTTGGAAGAAATGATGTGGGCCTTGGTGCAGGGTATAAGGAGGTCATAGCTTCAGGGATTACAAATGAGAAACTGGTAATGGAACTGGTCTACCCAAAAGCAAGTGTTTTCTTTTTGGGCACTTACAGCAGAAACTAGTCATCCAGGCACCAGTCACCCATGGAAAAAGCCACCTTCTAGAGCACAGCCCACATTTTTCTGGATGGCCCCCTTAGGTTGAGATGACTCACAAGCCAGCTGCCTACACGGGGACTGAAGCATCCCACTCTTTCCACTGCTGACTCCAACACATATTCCAAACACACAGACAGAAGACATGCATGCTGACTCTCTCTTGGCAGTGTACAAGCTCTCCCTTGCAGAGATGCTAGAAGAGAGGAATTGGGGACAGTGCAACCTCCTGCTTTTTCTTCAGCCTTTTGGTGTCGGATGTTCCTCTTACTCTTCCATACTCTAAACCTTGGGGATTTCCAGACCATCCAGAAAACAGGCAGAATGGGGAGAAAACAAATCAGTCAATGAAGGTGGTTAAATGTGATAGGAAGGAAAGGTTGGTTGACTGAGACTGACATACTTTGTCCTCCAAAATATGCCTTAGCTGCTTGTGCTGTTCAGAGCCGATCCACTTCGGTGCAAATCTGGAGCACCCTGATGGGACTGTTTGCTCCATTCATGATCCAACATAATCAGGACTTCTGAAGGATTTGTCTACCCTGTTGGAAAGCATAAGTGTATAACCAGAAGCTCTCAGCACCTATGTGGGGGGTCCCAAAGTAATAAAGAATCACGCTGGTCCAGATTGTGTAACCCTGAATCTGGTAACTGCAGTGGGAATATATTCTGTTTCTTGGGATAAGATTGGACTATTTTTCTTATTAAAAGTAATGATGCAGTTGCTCATTCCTTCTGTTTTCATACTAAGTAGTAAATTTTGAGTGAACAGATATATGTGTGCGAGAGATGCTATTCTTGTTCGACTATTAAGAGGAGACGTCAGGCAGATATAGAGACAACCCCCTCAATTTGCTGTCTTCACTATCAGAACCAGGCTCTGGTGTTGGTAATTGATGTAGCAAATGGACTGAAGCTGAGACAGAAGAGGACAACAAAAAAAAAATCACAGCTCCAGGCTCTTTGAATAACACCTACACTGGTGACTTGTGCTCAATTGGCTTTGGCTTTTAAAGAGGTATTCCACTGAACTGAAATGAGGAGATGTTCTCAAATTCGAGATCTGGAGGAGCTTTCTTAATCATCGAGGAAGGTGTTCTCCCTCAGAGAAGAAGTAAAAGGTTGCATCAAGACCAATAACTTTGCTCTGACCTTTGCTTCACTTTCCCAGGATACTTTCAGTCTTCTGTGACTTTTTGGGTGATGTGCCCAGACCTCATCCAGACAGGGAGTCAGGATTCAGCAAGAGTTCGCACTAGGATCTGAGAGTGTGAAGTACTCTTGGATCCCACAGTCTAGACATAGCTCCAGGGAAGATTTCCTTTCCCCTTGTTTTTGGGTTGGTTTGTTTGACTTTTTTGTTTGCTTTCCCTTCTCCTTTTTTGCATCATTTGAACTCTGAATTGAATTACTGCAAGTTATGTGAGCACCGCTGCTTGATTTAAGTGACCAGTTTGGGACAATGTGGTGTCTTGATCTCAGTGATCAATGAAGGAGAATACACTTAAAAACCACCCTCATTTCACACCAGTTGTAGGCAAGTGTAATTTTGCCCTTAGATTCAGGTCAAACCATGAGGTCTGGAAGTGTTTCTCTCATAGCTATGTCACATAAGACTTGGCATGTATTCAGGAATCCATTCTTTTTGAAACCAACACCTTCTCATTCATCTTATTGCACCAGTATTATAATAGGAGCTCCTGTGATTTGTTACTGCTCAAGTTGCTAAAACCCTGGCAGCTCTTTTTCCCAGTGCATGTTTAGTGTGGGCAGATAAAGCCAAGCCATGGCAAGCAGCAAAACTGAGGAGGATTCTTCATTACCATTTTATTTCCTTACTACTATCTGAAGAATAATATAGAACATGCTGCTTTTCCATGATGAAGAGAAAACTGTGTAAGAACCTGACAGCTGTAGTTTAGAAATAGCCCTTTAAAAACAAAGCAAGAGCAACCTGACAACATGATTTTTGGTAGGTACTACGCAGAACCCACTGATCAACTTTATACGTTGCGAGTTATGCATCATACGTGGTAAAAATATCTAGATGTTCTTTCCTCATTTGTGTTCCCAGACAGCTGGAGGCTGGATAATAGTATGGCTTTAAATACAATAGTAACTCCCAGCAGTGCCAACACTAATTTTTCTTCCTTATAGCACATGGCTTTGAGTGCTTAAATGTTTAAAAACATTTATCTTTTGGATGGAATAAAAAATGATCCCTTTTAAGTAGCATTGACTGTCGTGTTCTCCAAACAGAATAAACAGCCAAGATCTTCTGGCACAGGAGGTTGAAAGTAAATTTGATCTTTGGTGTAATAAAATTAACAAGTGAAAGCTTATTCTGCTGTTATTTATAATAGATAGTGGCATCTTAATATATAGATGGCAAAGTGTGACTAAATAATTAAAACAGATGCATGGATAAAGCTGATGACAGAGCTCTTAGATCTAGGGTAGAATTCCTTCTTAAAAATTGAATCTTCCAGTTTTTACTTATTCTTTTTTTTTTTTTTTTAATCTTTCCAATGTTTACACTGTGTGAGCAAGGGCAAATTTATCTGTTATATGTGCAGTTACTGAGGAGAATCAACCAGTGTCATTACAGAATACTTTCCAAAGCATCTCACAGCTATGTCAAAGCATATGTAGCAGTCTGAACAATCAATAGCTTCAAAAAAAACACATTGGAAAACCTCTACCTCCCTCAAGGATTTTTATTCTATCAGAAAGGCAGTAAGGTTAAATTATAACCTCTTAGACTTTTACTAATACCAGGAAAACTGAAATAGATATCAATGCTGTGTTCTTTGAGGAGAAAAAAGATGACTTTAGCATAACTATTTTTCACTTAGATTTCAAATCCTAGATAAAAGGAAAAGCTTTCAGAACTGCAGGGTGTCTTGACGACAGAAGGTATTTCTTATAATTAAGATTGCTCTGTGCAAGGCAATTTTTCACAGTTTTCTCAGTTTGAAATATGTAAAGCATAAGCCAACATCAGCGAAATAATAACTAAATAATAATTTTATGACAAAATTTTGGGCTTGGATAACAGGTATTTCCTGTCTGCTACTGCAAAGAGGAGCCAGAAGTGGGGAAAGCAACTGGAGGACTGCTTTGTGCAAGGGTCTGCTTTCCCCATCACTTGACCCATGCCCAGCTGGAGGGTTGAAGGGATCATGGACAAAAACAGTAAAAGAAAGGGGGATCTCCATTACCATTATGGAACAGTTTGTGCTTCCTCAGAGATCAGTATGGGGTACAGCAGCAGCATGTGGCCAGGTGGATGTAAGGTTTTCTTCCCTATGTCCTATCCTAATTTCCTTCCTAGGAAACTTGGGCATGGGTAGGAGCTGCTTTGTCCTGGCTGATTCCCATCCAGGTTAGCTGGGGGACTGGTACATAGGGTGCACCCTAGAAGAGAAATCATGGTTTGGTCAAAAGACTTACCAGAAGTGCCCAAAGAGACTTGCTACTTCCAGCCTGGCTTTGTAGGGAGCAGCAATGTGGACTTGGGGTAGATACTGGGGGAAGTGCTCTGATGGTGAAGGATCAGTGCTTAATGTTACCTTGATCGCTTCCCAAATCCAGGGTTATGCCATTGCTATGAAGGCTCCTTTACAGGAATTGTGTCTTTGTGTTTATTGAGAGGCAACTGGGGTTTTTATGGTATGAAGGGAATTACTCCTCTGGCTTTTCAGCCTTTGGAGCTACCAGTCTTGCACCTCGAAGCATGTGCTCTCTTGATGAGTGCGAAAAATATTCTTTGACCTAGAGAGAGTTTCAATCCCTGTGCCCACAGCTTTCATTACATCTTCAGCAGCTGGTACAAGAGTCAGAGCTACAGTACCTGAGGTGCAAATGATGGGATTTGTGAGTGGGCATTAGAAATGCTGTGTGTGTTATTTATAAGTTAATGGCACTGTTTTCATAAATGATGTATGAATGACTGGTTGCTTAGCAGAAACATGGTCCAGATGCCAGACCTATAAATAAGACAAAGTTACAAAGAGTAGTTCTATTTCTGTGGATAAAGCAATGTGTTTTTCAGTGAACTCAGTTGCAAAGTACCTCTACATGGAGTATTTTTCTGTATTTTTTTTGAGATTAAAACTCCCTGGTGGTCTGTTTCTTTCTGTATAGAACAAACACACGCATTGTGTGGTCCACACATAAGCCCAAAATTACCTGAATATAAATCAAAACCGGCTCTTTTTTTTTTTTTTTTTTGGCTTTTGCCTGCAACTAGTATTCTCCTGTCAGTTACCTCAGTCAATATTTTTCAGTTTAATTTTTTATGTTTGAATTTTATATCACGCAATTTAGTCTTTGTTTTCCAGAAGCCTGAGTCAAAAGTCTTAGTGAAACAAAGGAATAGACATGAAAAAGCTCAGTGAAAACAAATTATTTCACTGTTTTATTCTTTCTGCTTTCATTTATGATTTCTACAGGTAGGTTCACTGGCAGATTTCTAGAAATCTGTCTTAAAAACTGTTCTGTTCATGCCCTTGTAATGCTTTTCAGAAGCACTTCAGTATGAGTAAACCAACAAACATAAAAATATTCTTTCTCTCTCTCTTTCAGGTAGTTTCTTAGAAGCAACCTTCAGACCAACGTATTTTTTAGAAAATGTATAAGATATGAATCTGAATCACTTGAGACAACTCTAAGGTGCTCATAGGCAAACACTATAATAAATCTTTGTGGTATAAACTTTGATAACTGCCTCTCAATATACACAGTAAGGTGACTTGTGGTTAGTGATTAACTGATTGTTGCCTTCTTGAATTTTGTTGTACTGGTAGATGGACTTATTCAAATAGCATTATTAGTGGATTGGGCATGAATGATGAAGATGTGTTATTATGGTCAGGATTTATAAACTCACAACCATTACTTAGACAATTCATCCAAAATTTGTGTAGGACTTCTGCTGTTTTTTTTTAAGCAGCAGGTTTAAATCTAGATATTATTTATAATACAAGTTTTTTCCTCGATGAAAGAAAATGTGGGAAATTATTAGTTCTAGGTATGTATGCAGAGAGAAAAATTTGTATATGAGAAAAGGATAGAGGTAAAAGGTCAACCATTAGGCTTTATTTATTATAACAGATAGGATTTCACCCATGCATTGCAAGGAAATAAGACATACTTGGCATCTGTGTCTGTGTGTAAGACACTCTTCTCTCTTTCTCTCTCTCTATTCCTCCCTGGCTCCATTGGCAAGTTTCAAAACAGGTCAAAGTGATTGCCTTTCAATTCCATGGCTAAGGAGATCCTGCTGTGATCCTCTCTGAGGAAAGAGGCACCAGCACAACCTTATTCATCCCTTCCAGGTATATCATTTCATAGAATCACACAATGGTCTGGGTTGGAAGGGACCTTAAAGATCATCTTTTTCCATGGGCAGGGACACCTTCCACTAGACCCAGTTGCTCAAAGCTGCTTCCAACTTGGACTTGAGCACTTCCAGGGATGAGGCATCCACAACTTCTCTGAGCAACCTGTTCCAGTGCCTCAGCACCCTCACAGTAAAAAATTTCTTTGCAATATCTAATCTAGACCTACTGTCTTTCAGTTTGAAGCCATTCCCCTTTGTCCTGTCACTACATGCTCTTGTCAATTGTCTCTCTTCATCTTTCTTGTAGGGTCCCTTCAAGTCCTGGAAGGCTGCAGTTAGGTCACCCCAAAACCTCTCTTTCAGGATGAAAAATCACAATTCTCTAAGCCTTTCCTCCTAGGAGAGGTGCTCCATCTCTCTAATTATTGTGGGTTTGGGGAATGTCTCCTCAGGAGAGAGATGGAAATAACAGCTCAGTCAGAGGGCAAGCTTTTTTACCTTTTTAAATGTCAGAAAAGTCACTTGGCAATCCCAAACCAGGGGAAAGCCAGATTTTTTTGTTGTTGTTGTTCTAGAATTTTTGACATTTTTCATTACTGTGTTACTCTTGGACTATTTAAGAAAAAAGAAGCCATGTGAGGATGGGATACACAGGGAAGCAGTTACACTTCAAGCAACATGTGGGACCCCTGGTCAGAGCACGGAGGCTCATAGTTTCTTCCCACTGTGACCATAGTCCTCTAACGTGTCCATACACAAGGAAAAGGAGAGCTTCAATTCCTTGTATCAAGCAAATCATCCCAAATATACATATGATTTTTGTTGGAAGTGGTTGTTCTGTAAGAGAATATAATAATTGTTTTTTTACAGACTAAAAGTCATTTTGAGGTAAGAATTTCTCATCAGAATTGAACTCCCAAATCACTGAGGACCACATATCCAGCTGGGACCTGTTATTTTTTGCATTTAAATTCTTCAGTTCTTTCTTTTTTCTTTTTTTCCCAGGGCCCAAGTAGGTAAATTGGACTTGCCAATGGTGCCTAAACTGCACCATTTACGTATTCACACTTTTTTTTAGGATCACACCTTCATTTGCCTAAAGTGTTTGTTGGACTAAGTGGAAGTAGCACATCAGACTTTTACTGCTCCTTTGCTGCCATTTTTGAACTGTGGCTGAGGATGGCTGAGGTGAGCTCATGGCAACAGCCTCCTCCAATGGGAAGGTTTTGGAGAGACAACATGGAGAATAAGCAAATACCAGTTTAAACCTTGCCAGCCATTAACTGGTGACCAGGGGGGCTGAAAGACCCTAAAGGCTTTTGAAACCACATTGTAAGTAAAATAATGACTGTGCAATGAAAATAAAGAAAATATTCCAATACTTGCACATTTCTGGCAGAATTTCATTCAGATGCAAAAGAAAAACAATTCCATCTACCCTGAACTTCCTGAAGAAACCTCTGCTTCTTAGGTTCCTGTGAACTTTTCATTGCAAGGAGTCACAGCAAACTCAGCATAAAAAGATTTAAATGTTCCCCCTGTCATGGCTGAGACACCACAACCAAGGGGAAAAATACACCTCTTGGCCATTTCTCCTACACTACTAAGGCCTTGGTTCTCGTTAGACCTCTGAGTGTGTCTTCAGAGTGAATACCTATTAATGGATATGGAGCATTAGCATAACTTTTAATAAGGTATCAGACCATCACAGTGCTAGAAAATCTGCCTTGGAGATCCATGTCTGGGACAACACGGATTCTTCCAAGTGAATCCTCTGGAGAGAAAAGGCAAAGGGATTTTGTTTGGTTCTTTATGAAGAAAGCCCTTAGAAGATTGAGTCTATCGTTTTAGGACTAGTTCTGTCTTGTGAACATCTCTTACCATTTTCCCCCTGAATTCATATGAGCTAAGCCTAAGCCCATTTTGTTCTGAGGCTAGAATTTTATTTTATAGTTTCTATTGAGAACATTACAGTGGATGTGATGTATCTGACTGAATTAATAATTTTCAGATTTACAGAAGTCTGTTTTGAAAGACCAGGAAAGTAGCATGTCCAAACTAGTGTAGTTATTTAATTGTAAGTTAACTTGTTGCAATCACCAGAAGAAACTTGGGTTGCCAGGGTCTTATCAATATTGGTCCAGCAGGCATTTGAGAGTATGAAAGAACCAGGATTGTGAGCTTGAATCATTATTGTGACAATAAGGTCATAACTTTCATCAGTTGAATTGAATTGAATTATCGATTTCCTCATTGATATTCAGGACATTTTAGTAGCTGGGCCATTTCTCCCATGCTCTCGCCTCAATATAAAAGTGATAAAACAACAGGTTGAACTGAAAGCACTGCCAATAAAAGTCTAAGGGTAAAATTTGCAGGCAGGGAACAAAAGGATAGGGCAGATGAGGGTCTAATAAGAAAAGTCTCTGATGCTTTGATGTGATCCATCCATATGCTCAAACACCTTTGTGGTTTTGTGAGGGGTTGGTTGATTGGCTTTTTTTTTTTGTTAAAAGGTTCAGGAAATAATATTCTTCCATGCAGTTTGATTCATGAACAGCTCTTCATTTGGTGTCTGATTTTCAAATTATGATGGGCAGATTTCCTAAACTCACAGCTTGCATAGTATTTCCTAGTAGGAGGGGAGTAACTCACACAGATGAGTTTTAAAGTGGGAATGCTCACATTAGTAAGTGAGATTACTCCTTGAAATAACCTTTTTCAAAAAATATTGCTGACTCCAAACTTGTCCTTTGGAATATTTCCCAAAAAGTTAACAATGTATGTCCAGAAATGTAAATGAAACACTGTATTTGGAAGGGTGTTTTCAGAAAAGATTTACAATAGTCCCTCTCTGCTGCTTGTGGTGGTCTAATGTTTCACCTTGGTGGTGTTGCTTTTGGGAAGGCAGTAAAACCAAGGCTCTTCATAAGGTGGAGGTTTCCCTTGTAGATTAACCCGGTGCTTACTAGTGGGCACAGAATTCAGTTCTAGTACTTCTCAGATTACTTAAAACAAAATTTACAGCAAATGACCCAGAAATTTCTTTCTCTGTGTTGTGACTACCCTGAACAGAGGATTATTCTGGACCCAGCATTGTTGAGACTCTGAAGTGTTCCCTGCACAACAATCCCAAAATATCAGCCCTCCATAAACATTTCAGCATTGACAGTCACATGAGTGGCATAATCTGTTTTGATAATAGAAATTAGAACCTAACCTTTACCACAAGAAAACAGCCATGAGCTCTGTGAACTACAGGAAGCTTCTTAATGTAGGTTAGGGCTACTATTTGGGCAGAAATCCCAAAATATTGAAGTTATGTCTGTAAAAAAGAGAAAAGAGGGAAAGGTAAGGAATCATAAATCTGAAGCATTGACATTTGTGCAATTGGATGTGCTATACTGAAGGGGTTGAAGAGAGGCATTGAGTTTAGCTGCTTGCTTTTACTATTTTGCTTGAAAACAGTAAAGTAAAAAGATAATGGGAAACTCTGCCAACCGTGCATTTACAAAATGTTTGCAGTTGGTTTTGTGTCTCCCATTCCTTGATTCTGCAAAATCCTTTTTCCAAATTTGTTTATACCTTAATACCTTAAAATAAGAAGTACTAGTCGATTCAAGTATCTGACAAATAGCACGGATTCCTATTGTTATTAAAAGTTACCCAGCTGGAATAACAATGACCCACTGCTTGCCAAATCAACATCATCACAGCTCAAAGAGATAAAATTGTAACTGAATACTCTCACATACACAATGAAACTGTCCTGAAATGCTCCCAGCTTACAGCAAGTTGGGTAAAAGTTACTTCAGTCTTAGTAGTCAGTGTTAAATTTTCTGCTTCCAAGGTTGTTTTTCACTCCTTACTTCTTCCCCTTGGAGGTTTGTCTAATGCATTTCTCTCTTTGGATATACCATATAAATTTACAAAATTCCTTAATAAGGAATTACTTTCATGCTACCAAGCGATTTGACTTGACATTAGGGCAACCAGTCCTCAAACACATATTGATTTATGCATCCCATAGGCTGTAATCAACCTGTTGCACATGGTAGCACTGGAATGCTACTTCTTTTTAGAAGTAATAACTTCACTCGTGGAAAGTCATTAGGTCTATAGCAGCTCAGAGGTAGAAGCGGGGAGGACAAAGCTTACTGGAAAGGTACCTACAGAAAAGGTCTCCACTTTTTCTTTCCCTTGAAAATGCTTTTGAAAGCCCATAAAATTGTGTGGCGTATGCCAAATGACCTGTGAAATAAAACCATCCACAGCTGCGGCCGTAAGAAAAATTATGTACCACTGCTGGCACTCATATTGATCTGATAAAACCTTTTTACTGTGAAATCATCAAGCCTTTGAAAAGATGAACCCACGCATCAGGAAAGAGCATGACACAAATCTCAGAGGAACAAAGGACCACTGCCACCAGCAGCAGCAGCAGCTATTGAAAACAAGGAATATGGAATAGATTTCTGGGAATGCATCTGAAATTGCAGGTGGTCTGCTTTGGAGATTAGTCTGGCATAGCAACAGAAAGTCACATGCACAATACAGAAACTCTCTTGCTGGAAGAAACTCTGTATAGCAAATCTGATCCAACTTACTCTGTAGAGGAGACCAAATTATCATTTAAATTGTGAGTCAGTAGATTCTAATGTATGTTTAGGACTCATTTATACCTCTTTTTATAGCAGAAGCTCACGATGTAAATGAAAGGTTTACAGCAAGAAAGTCTGAATTGTGGAGGCTGTTTATTTACTGAACTGTATTGTACCTCTTTTTGTTTGTTCTTTGTGTCAGATCTGTGAGTGGGAGATAGAATCCCTTGAGAGGAGAGATGATATTTTTGATGGTTTTTCTCCTTTTTTCTTTCTCTGTGTTTTTCCATTGTCTTTTTGATCTCCTTTGTGCAGCTTTCCCAATCAGCAGTAACATGTACCAGGCTCTTTGATGAAACCAATGCCATCATCTGACACCAATCAGCTACATCAATGATAAAGGTGAATGTTTGACATTTTGTTGTCTGAGGTTCATGTTACCAGCTTGAGGGCATGAGCAGAAAAATGGAGGAATTTTAGTTGATCTGGTGGCCTCACCTTATTTTTGTTTGCCTCAGGAAAGTTACCTTCATGGACATCTTTCTTTTTAAACTCTTCTAAAGCATGGACTGTTAGATTCTGCATTGCATTAAACGTGCCTAGCACGTCACACACAAGCACAGCACATGGTTCTACTTATTAACCTTATTAATAGAGGAGAGTGAAATACAAACCTTGTGTACAGCACCCACGCAGATGGCCACCCTCAGACAAATCCCCTGCCAGGCTGTTACCAAGTACCCCTCAACTGTTTGTCCTAGCACTGCATGACTGGGACTTGCTGCCAGTGATTGGAAAATGCCTTTTTGATTTCCAGGCTTAAAACTAGAAATGAGTAGCTAATGTTTTCCTATATGTGTTATTTATCTGGGAGCTGCCTTTCTTCAGATGTCTTTTGTTTTTGCCAGTGCATTTACCAGCTGGCAGAATCTCTACTTGCACACAGCTCGAAAGATGGTAATAAATGGTTTATAAGCTCCCCAAACTTGAATAAAGCTCATAATGGTGGGCTTCTTGTGTGGTGAGACAGAAGAGGATGCCAGAGATGCACAAACACCAACCTTTCTTCCTGTTGCCTGCCTGTGACTTACAGAATCCCAGCCACGAGCTGGGATTCAAACCGGCATTCAGAGGTCAATAGGCGAGAAAGATTAGCAGGTGAAGTTTTTCCTTGCAGATCATGGGGTGATAATATCTCAGGGGTTTGTCTAGGAAACAGAGTATCTTTCCTTTATTTGTATTTGAGGAAAGGGATAGCTGTAGAGCAGAGAGCACTCTCCTTTCTTATCTCTGTAAGAGTGTAGTAAGTGATAAAGAGAGTAGCCCCATGCATCTGCCTGTCTCACAGAGAGGAAACGGCAGGTCTCCTCTCTCACCTACTGTCTCCCAAAAAGCATGGGAGACTTTTAGGGACTTTTTCCCCTGTCATCCTTGCTCTAGAGAGCAGATCTTGGAGGCCAGCCCCAGGAGCACATTGCTCTGTGCAATGTTCTTGCTGCTTAAGAACAACTTCTCTGGGAGCAAAATAAAGCAGCATAGCAGGTGTCCTTTTGTTGCAGTATCCATGGAAAAGCCTGAAGTATTTTGAAGCAAACAGGCAGAAGGCCTTAGTGATTGCTACAGCACAGTCACACAGAGGTTGTAATGCTTTCTCCATGCTTTGAGTCTGATGACAGTAGAGTTTTGGATAGACACCAATAATTTCCGGTCCTTGCAGGCCATCTACCAAAGCAAGCTTACATATTAACTCAGCTGGATCCAGTTGTCTCTGAAGTAGAAATCCTGTGTAGCCCTCATTAGTTGATGTAGTAGAGTGGTTGTAAGCAAAATCAGGGCAAATTTTTTTTAATCTATTTTTCTTTTGACTGAGTCTTATATTCATTTAAAGGTAAGTTATCTTGTTGGAAATACATTGTTGGGTGCTCTCTCCTGGTACTTGTTTCTTGTTCTTTTTTCTCTCACCTCTTAAATTGGTATAATTTCCAAGTGGCTAGTCCTGGAAAGTGCTCAAATACAGGAATAGTCTGTCCTAAACACGTGAGTAAATAATGACCACGCAGTTCTCATATCCAAAGAAGAATCTAAACTAGGTTGGTTTGCACCTTAAATAGTCCACAGCTTATGATTTCAGATATCAACATGAAGCTGTTTCACTTCAGCTGCTGACCTTCTCTGTGTTGGCCATGATGGAACTCTTTGGAAATCATCAAGTTCACCTCAGACTGAGCCACTCTCCATTGCAGAGAAATCTGCATTAGTGGCTTTGGGAGTATCTGTATGCATGTGATACAGAGGGTGGCATCCCTATTGCTATCAGTGGGATCTTAACCAGGGCTGGGCAGGGCAGGATCGAGTCCTTGGTTGTGGTGGTGGCTTAGAAAATCACAAGCTCTCCGAACAACTCATTTCAGACCTGGAGTCCGGCCTTTCATCTGGGAGCTTTGAGCCATGCTTGGATCTCTATTGTATCACCTTGCCCAGTGCTGTGTGGATGTAAAAAGCACTGAAGATTCTAGACCTAGTCAGGACGGGTTTTGAAACCACGTTTGCTTGATATAAAGGGAAGTAACTGCTGCCATCCTCATTTCTCAATGGTCTTGAGTTAAACTGCTGATGGTTTGTGTTCTCCCTCCCAAATCAACTCTCTATCACTTCATAAAGTCTGTAACAAAAGAGTAAGTGAAGAACACTTAACACAAATCACTCTATTTCTCATCAGATGTATATATGCTCTGCACGGGCACATTTCATTCCGAGAGTTTGTCATTTTATAATATTGCTTAATAAGATACGGCCTGAGAGCTGGCGTGTGTCTTCTTCCCCATGCCCTCACTGTGTTGAGGGCAGGGCTGCTTTCCTTTTCTAAGGACTCAGCAGGACCAAGAAGTGTAGACACTTCCTCGGGAGAAGAGTCCTGGTCCAGGTACTGCTTGTACCTTCACTTACTGGCAGCTGAAAGTAAAATCTCAGCCTCCTTCTAATAGAAAAGTGCTTTGAGAAGCATTCAGAGTTGTACAGAAAATCCAACTGCTCATTGCCATCAAGCAGCACATCCAATTTTATTGAAAATTTGCTGGATTATTGCCAGAAAGACTGGCCAAATTGTCAGATTCCTGGTTCGTGGGAAATTCTGACATTTGGTTTTGTTCTGATTTGGAACGAACCCAGTTATTTCGAAATTACCCACAAAAGAGAAGTTTATAGGGAAAAAATAGGAATAGGAAACAATGACGCAGGGTATTTCCAAAATAAAATACGCTCCCCAGGATGTGCTTCTTTCCAGCTTTGCTGCTGGATCTTACGGAGCAGCACAATGAGACAAGGCTGGGGATGGCAGCCTATACTTTGGGACTGCTGACTTCGGCCAGGTCTCCCAGCACTACCAGACTCTGTGTTTGGTAGCAGCAAGCCTGCGATCCCTGTGCCCCAAGCAGACCACCAGGCTCACTGGCAGGAAGCCAGGCAGTTTTCCAGTGGAAAACTACATGTGGTTGGATGTTGGTTAATTGAAATATTTTATGTTTTAACATGAAATTTTCTGGCTCTGATGAATCAGTGTTTTCCAGTGCAATGATGTGCTGTCAGAAATCTCATGATCAGTTCTAATTGCCATTTTGAAGGCCAAAATCTTTGTTGACCAGAGTCCCATAACTTTCTGGCAATCACTAAATACCTTGACACAAACACAAACACAAACAAAAAAGCATATTCTGTTTTGTGCTCAACAACTGTGAAATTTGCAAGACTGTTTCTGTGCAAGGGTATTATGAAGCAAATTCCTGCCTTCAGGGCAGCAGTGCTGGGGACACACATGTCCCTGTTTCAACTTTATCACTGCTGCATCAACTTAAAACCACTTGAGAAGCATCGTGTTCCTACCTCTAAGGAGAAGACAATGGCCTCATTGCCCAATGAGTCATGTTGTCCAAGTCTAATTAGAAACAGGAACTCACTCACTAGAGCACTATTTATTCTTATTCTTACAGCACAAGATTTCAAAAGTATTTTTCATTGTTTTTATTATTATAATAGAGAAGGCTGTTTATTGATTTTTCTACTACACGAGTGTTTGTATACACAGACTTCCCGCTTCTAATGAAACAGAGCCTCCTAAAACAATAATAAAAAATAATAATAACCTCACTCAAGAGTGAAATAATTGTGGCCAGAACCATACTTCAGTGAAAATTTTTTTGCCTTCTGAATGTGCTGCCAGAGACTTTCTGTGGTCTGACAGGCCCCATAGTCTCCATGGCAGGGAGAGGACTTCTCTCCCCAGGGAGCAGAGTGTCAGGGCCCTTGCTGGACTACTCCTGGATTCTCCCCTCTGAGAGCCAAATTTCTCCCTTTCTCTAAGATCACCTCCAGTTTTGGGTCACTGTTGGTAGGTGTGGTGGAGGCAGCCTGGTGTCAGTCATGGCTGGGTCCCCATGCTTGGACTCCTATGGCTCTGAGGAGCTGCAGAAGGAACAGCAAATGGGAAAGAGTACAGAGAGAATCATATGGGTACAAAACCAGATTTTGTTTCCAGAAACATACATTTTTTCCTTCTGATTTGTATCAGGTGTCTAGAAATGTGAACTCCTAGAAATTTGGCAACAACTGATACCTTTTGTTTCACCCAGATTTTGCTCTTCCAGTTTCCTTGCTTCCTTCCTTGATTTCCAGCTTAAAAACTGACTGCACCCTCAAATCTGAAACAATCCATTCCCAAATCTGCGCTTATTGAGTGAAACCTGTGTCTCAGTAGAACATATCAATCTTCTGTCAATACTTCAAATGCCACTTTTCTGTTCCAGAAAGGTTGGCATCTGCCAAGAATCTTATCTAAATCTGTTCTAAAGAGCTGCAAATGCACAGGGCTGAAGACCACTTGCTAGATAGAGGTCAGCACTGGAAACAGCTTACAACCACGCTATTTTCCATGGAACTCATCAAGACAAGAACAAAAGAAGCAAAATTCCTCTTAGAGTTCTCAGCAGCAGCCTCAGCAGTTTTGGCAAGGAGATGTGCAGACCACAGTAGCACAATGTAGCAGTGTGGGATGGCAGATTTGTTACTGGAATCAGTCTAATCACAGCAATAAAAGTGGTCAAGTCATTCTGCTTTGTAGTCATTCTGCTTCCAGTACCCCAAAAGTCTCTCACACATCTGTGAAATAGTTCAGTGTTGAGGAAGATGTTGCTTCCTCTAACCAGCTTTTGTGTGTGTGGGGAGCAAAGTGGCGACGCAGTGCCGTCACTCCATGTCTCCTCTGGAATACCTGTTTCCCCTACAGGGAGGCATTTGGTTTGTGCTTCTCTGTGACAGAGGAGATTATTTGCTTACTTTTGCTGTTTCTGCAAGGCCTAGACCCAAACTAAATCTCACCAAAGCTGACTCTTGCTATTTTATCTTAAGATACCTTTCTGGGAGCAACTTCATTATCTTGGCATGAGTATCTACAGCTCATGGGACCATAAAAAACCCTCTCCATGTAAGGGCATAGAGCTTTCCCCTTCTGGGCATGGATGGAGCCAAGAAGCTGAACAAACTGTCCACCTCTTGCTGCATTGTCTTCCATGCTCTGTCAGCCTCTGCATCAGAAGAGCCAGAAGACAATGTGGTAAGACCATTTTTCTCACATTGTTTCTTCAAGGAAGCATGGGAGAATGTAGAGAGGTATTTGTTGGTTGACCCATTGCAGAGATGGTAACCAGTGCC
The DNA here is from genome assembly GCF_041296385.1 of Aphelocoma coerulescens. Classification (NCBI taxonomy): domain Eukaryota; kingdom Metazoa; phylum Chordata; class Aves; order Passeriformes; family Corvidae; genus Aphelocoma; species Aphelocoma coerulescens. Next base: position 114,532,338 of record NC_091015.1, on the reverse strand, counting down.
TAGTCTGTGTGAAGGTGCAGTGCTACTGATTGGTTGCATTCTAGTCTGAAAATATTTTTTGTTGTATTTGCTTTTGACGCTTAGTTAAGATGAAGTGCTGTTGGTGAGAGGCTTTACAGACTACAGTGGAGTTTCATTTTTATTTCTTTCTCTGCTTGTGTTGTGAGCGGCCTCTCAGCTGTGCAGTGGGTGTCAGCACAGACGTGGAGCATCTTTCACTTGGCTGAGAGTTGTAGGTGAGGTCATATGGGGAGGGAGAGTTGATGAAGAGGAACATGCAATATAGGGTGGTCCTTTTGTTACAATGCTAGCTGCTGTGCAGCATGGAAACCTTTCTTACACTTTGGGATATGATATTTGACAGAAGTTTGTTGCTCAGCCTCCTGTCCTTCCTGGGACAGACCATGCCACAACACAAAGCTGGCCTTCCCTGGTGTGTTGCACTTGGCTCCAACCTTGTCAAGAGCTCTGAGAGCTGATAAGGACACTGATGTTTAACGGGCTGGTGGGCCCTCAGCAGCAGCTCTGATAGGGAGGCAAACCCCTCTTGTAAACACTATAAACCCAGGTTTGGAATTTGCAAGTCAAATCCCAGTCTGGCTAATGCATATAAAGGTGTTTTTCTAGTCCAAAATGGTGATTATTGTGTCCACAAAAGCCCTGCTAAACTCCCACTGAGTGGGAACCAGGTACCTGAATGCCTCTTGCAGATCTGGCCTTTACTGTGATGATTTAGTGACCAAAAAACCAATATTCCTATGGAATCAGGTGCAAAGCAATAGTTGTCAACCTGTGTTTAACTTCAAATGTTACTGCAAAACCTGATGAAACAGAAATAAACCTTAAGAAAGGCTGGTTTGGTTTCATTTAGGATTACTTGTGATTGTTTGGAATTATAGTCTCTGTCTCGATTTCTGCAGGTAAAACTCCTCACAGTAGTAACACTAAGTGGAAAATACATATGCTGGGATTGGTATATCTGTGTAATGGCTCACAGTTCTCCCAATATCCAGAGATGAAAAGGAGGCTGTATGTTACATCAGCTGTGGGCAGTCAGTTGCATAGTTTCATATATCCAGGCCAAGATGTGCTGAAGAGAACCTAAAAATTCACGTGTATTTAAATGAATTTTATGTTGGTGTGGCAGGTTGACTGTGGCTAGATGCCAGGTGCCCACCAAAGCTGCTTTAGCACTGGTCACCTCAGCTGGGCAGGGAGGGGAAATATAGCTAAAAGCTTGTAGGTTGAGATAAGAACAGGGAGAAATCACTCAGCAAATGCTGTCATAGGCAAAACAGGTTTGACTTGGGGAAATAAATTTAATTTATTAGCTATCAAATCAGAGTAGGATAATGAGACATAAAAACTAAATGCTAAAACACCTTCAGCACACTCACCCTTCTTCTCAGGCTCAACTTCACTCCCAATTTTCTATCCCTCCTCACCAGGAGGCACATGGGGGTTGGGAATGGGAGCTGAAGTCAGTTCATCACACATTGTCTCTGCCACTCTTCCCTCCTTCAGGGAAAGTCTGTCTTCTATATCCTCCTTTAAACAGACTCCAACAGCAGTGGGATTTATGTGGATACACCTAAAATCAGTCCTCAGTCATCAAAACAAGTATTATTGCTTGTGTCCCATGTGTCAAGGGAGATGAAGGTCATGTGTTGGCTTTAAGCTAAGGACTTCTCAGATGGGGTCAATAAATGGTGTGGGATGTCAGATTTGTTTAGTTTACTCCAATAAAACAATCCTTTTTCCTTTTAATCTAGAAAAGCCATCCATAATGAGTGGAGGGATTGTGCTATACGTCCTGGGAAACAAAACGGCCTTTTAAAGAGGAACTCACTGACAAGGGCTGAAAGTCTTGGGTTCGCTCTATGGAAACAGTCAGGCTGATTCACTGCTCAGAAGTTAATTAGTACAAATGATAGAGGATCCAGCCTCTTTCCTTAGCCTTATATTTCCAAATATCTCCTGGAGCCAAATCGAGACACTGCACAATGAGTGTTTAAACACACTTGTCCCTCCCCGCCCCCCCCCCCCCCCCCCCCCCCCCTTCCTTGCTAGAAGCAGTGTCTGGAATACAGGTTGTAAATCAGGTCCTACAGTGATTGATCCATGTGCCAGCAAGTGAAGCATAAAAATAGCAGCATGGTTGAAAGGACATTAAAAAAAGGGAAACAGACCATTATTATTTCTGGGCTCAAGGGAAGCAGCAGTTGAATCTGACATGTTGGCCAAGTCTGAGTAGCCCTGGTTTGTCTAAAAAACACAGACAACGGCTTTGCTCCCTCCTCTGCAGCTGTGTGCACCCTGTAAACAAGGAGCCAGCCCCATTTTTCTAGCCTGTGAACCTGGCTCCCAGAGGTTTGAGTCCTTTCAGGAACTTCTCTTAAACCTCTTTGTGTGCTCTAAATCAACTCCTGCATTTCTCTGGCTGTGAAATAACATGCTGGCGGGGCAAATTGCATCTTTGCTCTCCCTGATGCCATCACAAAAGTTGCTGACATGCTCACCATAGATTTGAAGCACATTTCCCCCTTATCTTTTGTTGGGGAGAACATTTCTGTGGCTTTCCTAGTACTGCTAGACAGAGAAAATCCGTAGCTTAATTATTCTGACAGCTTAATTGGGAGCCAGAAGGTTCCGTCCTGTTAATGTTTGAATAACAAGAACTTCTGCTGAAGCAGGAAGGATAGGATGGCAATATTTTCATCAAAATAAGTAGGTGAAAATAAAGATAGGAGGGGAAAACTTGTTGCTTATATTTACACATTTATCCACCATTATTTTATTAACAAGGAGCATTGTGTAGAACTAAAGCACAAGAAAGACTCTTCAGTTCTAAAGTGTCTTTTAGGCATTGACTGTACACTTAAGCAATCTTCTGATATGGATAAGCTAAAGTAGTAATGGAATAATTTGGTAACCCTTACTGTATGGATTGAGTGTAGCTGTTTCTTTCCAAGAAGACTGTTTGCCTTTTCCATACGTCCATTGCATATGCCTGGAAAACCCTGGTAAACCTCCTTGCCTCTGTAACACGCACGGGTGCACACAAGCATGGATGCATACACATACAGGGTCTATTTTAAATGTATGTAAAATACTGAGGGATTTGTTATTACAGGGTTTTGTCTTTACTCAGGTGGCTCAGGTGCTATTGAGCTCACCTTTCAAAGGATGAAAAATGCTTTTGTTTCTTAGTATGACCCAGTCCTCACTTAATTACAGACATTGGCATCATCTTATCTGCCTCTTCCTTTATGCTGCTTCTGAAACTTAAAAGGATCCTGATGATTATTCAAAGAATAAAGTAACAATCCCCAGTCCTGAGATTTGGTGATTTCTTAAGATTTCTACTTTCTCCAAATGTCTGTGGTACTTCTCGCCCCTTTTCTAACTGCTGTGAGATTGATTTAGCAAAAGCATTTTTGTGCTGTGTGTTTTATGTTCTCAGTACCAATAGTTTCTTGCCAGACTTTCTGGTCACTTTTTATTCTTGGAAACATGCATTAGCATTCAACGAGACATAATAATGTTTTGTGCTGTGCCCTCAGTTTCTCAGCAGAAACCTGCCTTGAACGGCTTGAAAATTTTGGCTGAAGCTATGACGCTTATACCCAGCTGTATCTCTGTGAATATTAAGATCACGCAATTTTCAATGTACTATTCTAGAGTTATATTCTAATGACTATGCTCTTCTCTGAGAAGAGCATGGGGTTGGGACACAGGATAACATTTTGTGTGGGTCCTCTTTGACCGGAGTGTGTTGTGGTAGAAACTCTCTATCAGGCAGCGAAGGAACATTTTCTTGGCCTAGTCTGTTTTGCCCTGCATGTGCTTTAATTAAGACAGTCTCCCTATTAATTAAAATAATGCTCAGCAAGGAAAAAATTAAGGCAATTATCAAACACATAAAGATGTTAGTGTACAAGTCTTTGTACATGCCTATCAGCATTACTATAACACACCCAAACAATCTCTTGAGTAACACACCACTCAAAGCACAGCAAAAATTTATGGTATTCTTATAGGGCTTCTTCGTTCACTGAAAACATGCGTCTTTTCTGACACATTTAACTTCAAACAAATTTTAATGTGGTGTGAATACTTAGTTTGATTTAGAAGCAGCTTGCTTCAGTTTGTTTTAAACCCATTCAGCCTTGGGGCTGAGACACTTGGTGACATTACAGCCATTAAATAAACTATCTTTCAGCAGTTGAGTCTGCAGTGAGACTGAGTCAAGTTGAAAGAGGATTAGTCCTGCTTTTGCTCTGGAGCACGCCAGATTACACCAGCTTGCCTCTTGAAGAGGCTGTGTCTAAAGGCACAGCAGTATGTCTTTGCTGTGCTCCTGATTAAGAGATAACTATTCCCTGAAATGCTATAGCCAGCTGCTTTGTTGTCCATCCCCTCACCTTGTACCCTGTGCAACTCATTCTCTCATTGCTCTTAAATAGGTCTGTAAAATGATGTGATCTGGAGATGGCTTCCCCCCCCACACACACTTTTAATCACCTTAGATGTTCAGCAGCTTGAGCCTGCACCTTTGTACTAATCATAGCTGTAAACCTCTTGGACACTGTTTCAGTCAGCCATTCATGGGTTACCCAGCTCAGACCTTAATTTCAATAGATGCAGCTTCATTAGGATGTTAGACCCATGTAGTTAAGTTTACTTTCTTACCATGTCCATGCAACTAATATCTTGGTCTCAGGATTTACCTTATCTAGGGATTATTTTTATAGCTGAAGCAATAACTTGAATAGACTCTGAAATGCTAGCTAAAACCTCTGGTTATGATTTTTTCTTCATTAATACAATATTTTTCCTTTCCATTCTGATGCAAATCCATTTGTCACATGGAGTTTTTGTCAAAGGCAAATAGATGATGTGAGTTAAAGACTTAAAAAAAATTTAAGACATCATGAGATGCCTGAGAACTGATGAGCAGATTAATGGATAACAAAAAAACGAGGGGTCTGCAGACGCCGAAGTAAAAAAAAATACAAGCCTGACAGTATTTATGTGGGTGCTTCAGATCAGTCAACATACCAATGACAGCCCAACCACAGTAGAAAACAGAGACAGGAGGAATATTTGAAGAAATGGAAACAGGCCAGTGACTTTGTCACATTAATGAAGGGCATCCCCCTTACAGGCCGTTCAGAAATGTGGGAGGTATATGCAAGTATGAGAGGTTTCTTCTTCTCCCTGTGCACATTAGCCAAGATCATGTAGAAATGAAAATCTTAGCTCATTCCCATCACACCTTATTCTAGGAATGCTTCCCCAAGCTCTGCTCGTGCATTCATGGCCCAAGATTTCCCTGGTTTCTTTGCTGGTGGCGATACTTGCATTTGGGGTGCTCAAAATGAGCTCTGCTCTCCATGCTGTTGCTTAGCCCATTGCAGTGAAGAAGAGGAGGAGAAAAGGGATGTGAGAGCACTGGAATTCACTTTTCTCATAAGTCAACCCTAAAGGGTCCAACTGAAATTAAAGACTTGCTGTGTAAGAGACTGCTTTCCCAAGACAAATTACTTAGTTACCTATCTAAGGCAAAGCAAATAGCCCTCTGTTTTGCCAAACAGAAATCAGAAATTACTGACAGCCTTCTAAGGAAGTTTCTGCTGAAGCATGGAGAGAAATGACGTGGGGTTTGGTCACCTTGCAACTGGAGATTGGAGGGTGGAAGGTAGAAGATAAGCACTCATTAAAGCCATTAAAGTAGACAAGTTGGTTGTTATATTTTGTTTTGATACAAGGTATTTCGTAGGAGAATGGCTCTTGTCCCTTGTATTAACAGCCCAGGTTCCCAAGGGAATTTGAAGGCTTTGGAGACTTCTTAGGCTGGTTGAAGCAGTCTCTGTTTACTGCTAGGCAGGTAGTGGAGCAAGAGTGTGCTGCAGGATTCCCCCATCAGCAAGGCAGGTGGAGATCAGGAGAGACAAGATCCCTTGGGAACTCAGATGCTCCAGAGCAGTCAGGAACTTGTAGCTGGGTTACCAGGCTGTCAACTAAGTGGCTAAGAGACATCATTACAACAGCAGGTATACTCTTCCCACAAACTGTCTATATATTATTACATCCTGTTTACATGGAAGACTTAAGGCATCTTGGTGCAAAGCCTGCAGAGTGGAAATTGCTGTGCTCCATCTCTTTCCTAGCACCCTGTTGCAGGGCTTGTCCCAAGGCAGCTGTACTGGCTGCTTTACCCCATGTAGATGGCTTTACAGCACTGCCAGTTTTCCCAGAAGCTTTAAAATCAGCCATGAAAGTAGCTCCTATATGATGTGATTTGTAGGAGGAAACACAGGCACTTTTGTGTGTAGTTTTGTTTGCTTGCCATCCAGGCCTGCACTGCTGCTTCCCCTGGCACACAGACCATCAGAGCACAACAAAATGCATAATCTTGTCAAGATGTAAAGATTTAATTACCCCAAGCCTCAGTTTGGGAGAGAGCAAGTCACATTGGCAGTTGAATTAAACAACTATATTTGTGGCTTTCCTTAAGCTCAACCAGTGAAAAGACTCACCTAAACTCTCCCTCAATGTCATGGTTTCCACCACTTCCCTATCAGCTTTACTATGAATCACTGAGATTGCAGATTTGAGGCAAATTGATGTAAGGTACTCTCTGAGCTGCTGGGACAGCAAGAGTTAAGCAACTGAGCTGGAAATCCCATGAGATCAGGCTTTTCTAGTGGGAAGATTTCCCATGCTTCCTGCTTTTTGATGTGCTGGAAATACTTTATGCTCAGCCTTTCTTGTGGTATCTTGGCACTACTTCTGTAAATAGTTGAAGGGACATCATCAACATAACAATCATGCTTCTGTCTAAAATGTTTTCATTACTCCAAGTCACAACTAAAAGAGAAGGAGATTAAGGTCTCTATTTCATTCAGGCACTTAAGCATGAACCAGCTTTCCTAAGTGTCAGTCAGATCAGGCCCTAGAAGATTTGGGGTTTAAATTTAGGACTGTATTAGCTTTGCTGACAGTGCTGGTAGGGGAAGTTTTGACAACTTGTTCCCACCCTCACCTCACCACCATTTGCTACCCTGTTGGTTGGTTGTAGTCTGTAAGGGGTTGTCCAGTTAACCTGATCACTTTTTTTTTGGTGTGTGTGAGAGAGAGAGAGTTGTTTTTAATCAGAACAGTTTCATCTCCCTGTCTTTACAGTGTGGCTCCAGCAACCACTTTTTGGGCTGAACTGAGAGAATGGCAGCCTGGGGAAGGATGAAACACTCAAGGGGGGATGCTTAGGGATCTGCAGACAGCTGACACTTTGACCATCTTTGGCCTTTGCACTGAAAGCCCCAAATCCACAGCATATATGCACATCACAGCTCCTCTCAAGTCACAAGCCTAAAGGCTGAAATGATCCTCTTGTGTTGCACAGCCTACCTGCATATGTGGCCAGGTATTACCTGTGTGGTCTTTAGGCAGTAACATTTCTTATTACCTTCATTGTATTTACAGCAACCACCAAAATGATGCCAACTGCAGGGGCACTAAACACCTATGGAAGTCCTTAAATTTTTCCAATGAGAATATGGACTTAGCAACTGGCTGTTCAGAGCTGAACTGAAACTTGGCCAAAGTTCAAGGCTGTTTGGAGCCAGTGTATTAATTGGGCATTATCTTCAGTCTAAAATGAGTCTTGGAGTATGTGTTTTATGAGGTTTAAAAGCATGCAAGCAGGTCTGTGCTAGCAAACACCTACTGCTGATAGAAACACAGACACTGGGATGACATTTCTAGAGTCACTATCATGCTTGTGGGTTATGCTGATGAGGAAAACTTGCACACAGACTGCTTGTAATTTATGATATGTATTCCCAGAATGTGTAAAGTGTGCAAAGAACTGTCCTCAAATTTCACATGCCATGTCCCCTTTTCACTTGTACCTCCTGTCCCTTTGCTTTCCTCAGCACACTGTGCATGCCCTCTCTTGCAGGTGAAATGCTGACCCTCCATGTGCCATAGGCTAGTGGGAATGACAGGACACATTCTTCCAGGGCTGCCTAATGACTGCTCCAGAAGGTACACTACAGGAGTGGATAAGGACCCATTAGAAGTCAGGAAGCCTCTAATGCATTGTCCTTTCGAATAAACAGCTTTAGCTTTTCAGTTCTCCACTTACATTAATCATGCCTGTCATGAGCCACTTGGAGAACTGCGGCCACCTCAGGGTGGCCTGCAAAGCTTCCTGCTTCACTCAGAGCTCTGCTTCTTCAAATTTCCCTTCCCACTGTTTGTATGAAGCCTGCAGGAGATGAACAAAGTAAGATATTTGCTTCTTTCACTCAGTAACCAAAGCCTCCCCGTTACGGTGAACAACCAGTGAGGGAGAAGAGACTGGAGGCAATAAGCATCATGTTACTGATGCTGACTCTAGCTCTTCTTCCCACATTTTTACTGAAGTCTTCTTAAACCCCTGATTTTTCATGTCTCTTAGTATTTTTAAAGAGTTTTAGGAGACTTAGAATATTTTATAATATTTGTTTTTTAAGCTGTTAGCAAGCTCACAAGCACTGTGATCAATATTAACAAAAATCAGTCAAGAGAAATGCACTTCTCTCTGCACAAACACATTCTCCCTCCTCAGTTCCTGTCAGTTTCGGACTTTAAATGTACTTGGTTTAAATTTTTTTTTCTTCATTTAAGAAAAACAGGAAGAAGCATCATTTTTCAAAATGTAACATCTTGTTGACCAACAGACGGGACCAGAGAAACTCTATCCTACTTGAACACAGGGTAATTTGAGTCTATGTAGAGAAATTATGTCAGTCTAATACTTCTGTGTTGCAAATCTGAAATACTCTGGTTTGGAGTGATATTTGAATCTTAATGCAAAGTGAGTGCAGTTTAGCCTCAAATCTCAAATTTTTTGCATTGGCTTGGGGGAAAGGTATCTGGAAACAGGAGATGTATTCACACTTTTATGACTGGGATCTCTTTCTGCCTTAACTCCCATTTTATCTTCTTCTGTGTAAAACCCCCTAGCAAGCAGCTGTGTTTCTTAGTTTATTGAGCTGTAAAACGTGTTGGTGATATTCACCTATTCCTGGTGTCCTGAGATGCCTGGAAGGGCAGAACTCTACCAAAGCAAAGATAATGAAGCAGTAAGGCAAGAAGGACATAGGACTAGCATTGAATTTTAAACAATAAATTGTAAGCAAATGGAAAGTAAAGAATTCTGAATGACCAATGAGGTTTTAATGTGGAGGAATGTCTTGCAGGGATCTACTCTCTGATGAATGCTAATTAATAGTCCTGCTGTAGATCTGGTATATCCTAGAGACTGATACCTTGGAAGTGCTTTTATCTGATGAAGTTTTATGTCTAACAGTAGTGAAATTAGGTCATTTTTATGTGATGTGTATATACTAGGGAACAGTGATGCGAAAAAAGTTCTGGGTATGATGTAGTGGCTGAAAGGAACTGTTATGATCCTGAGGTAGATATCGGGGGTAGAATGTTAGTAGCATTTGTAATACCACTGCAAAACTAGGACTTTCTAACTTCATCTTTCCTTTTTTTTTTTTTTCAAACACATATTGGCAAATTTATAAAAAGAGCTTTTTGAGCCTTCAATTTAAGTTCTAAAATGAATGCTTTAAGGAATCCAGACTTTATAGTGTATTTATGAGAATAAGTTTAGAATTTAAGGAATGGTGTGGTTACACTCTGTATTTGCATATGGAGAATGCAGTGAGCTTTTTGACTTGTGAGTCAATGGCAGGGCATCCAGAAGCTAAAGGATGATGTAGAGGAATACAAAATGTAAAAATTAGGTATCTGTTTAACCAGGCTTACATTTCTAAACAAGGAAAAAATTTCTTCTTAAGCCATGACTTGTCATTGAATGCAAATATTTTATCTCCTGTAAATGGATTATTCCATGATATTATGGGGGAGGGGTATGGGGGTGTATTGTTGATCAGTAGGTGCTTAAATTAAATAAACGTAATAATTCTTTTTGGCCTTAGTTATAAAAGTATGAGTATTCCTTAAAAAATCATTACTTTTTTGTCTATTGCTGGTCAGAGCAATCTGAAGTTGCCAAAAGAAGTTAAGGTTTTATTTCCAGGTACTAATGGTTAAATGTAGACAAAATGTCTCCCTCTCTTTAATTTTCTTATATAGATCTTCATAGGAAGAAGGTTTTTCTCAAGATGTATCTATCCAAATGACTCTCTGTTATATGATGCTGTATTTTTAATCCCACAGCATATGGAAAACATTCCCCTGTACGGAAGAGGTATCGTTTCATAAAGTTGAGATTTTGCTTGCCCCGGTGACTCAGAGTCAAAGCAATGTCCCTTTTGTGCTTCCAGAGAGTGACGTAATGAAGCAGACTTCCATGTGCACACACTAAAGCCTGGCTAGGTGCATGTGTGCTTGCGATTAGTAGCTGCCAGGGCTGACCTCTGCCTTCCCTGATGGATCAGGATGCATTGCTCCCTACCGCAGAGGGCCAGCAGAAGACCTATGTGCAATTTAAGCTTCACTTCAGTGCAGTTTTGAGAACTTCCATGGGATGTGGGTGGGCAGAAGGTTTCACTCACTGGAAACATTTAAATTTGAGTTTGGAAACAATTTTACTAGCCAACAAGTTGTTTTCTTTTAAGCTTTCACAGACCAAGGAACATCATCACATAATTCCATTAGTGAATCCAGCAAGTTTTTGTTAACTTGCAGCACCTCTTTTAGGAAGTTATTAAACAATGATTTAGAGACTGAAGATATGATAAATTTACCACTTCCCTTAATGTCTTTTCCCAATGTATAATTGACTCTATTTATTTCCACTTTGAATTTTAGATCTATCTTTTAGCCATTGAAAGTTAATGCACTTTGCTGCCAGCTTGAAGTCCTAAGACTCATCACAATTTTAGCATGTGTCAGAGATAAAATAACTCAAAAGGAAAAGAATGAATAATAATCTCTGTATCTCTCTCTAAATGCTAGTAAAATTGATTGGCAACCTTCATACCCTGTACCCACAGTGAGTATTTGAGCTGAAGGTAGAAATGCCATTTCGTTGAAGAGGATGGCTCCCTTTAAATTTGGGTGTGCTTGTCTTTCCGCATTGCACACTGTGATTATCCATCAACAACAATTCCAGCGGCTCTTGCAGTTTAGCAGGGGCAGCTCAGGACACGACTTTCATCTTGTTGAAACAAACAGTAATATCAAAGTTCTTACAACCCTCTGAAATATGGTAGAGACTTTGAGGTGAATATTTAGCAACTTGGCTGTGTGTGGGCAGCGCAAACACAAGCTGCAGCAAACAAGAGTCTTCCAGCCTTTTCTTCAAGGTGTCCTACAGAGGACTGAATGTTGCAAGCAATTTGCTCGTTATTAGACCGGAGTCACCGGACCGGGGCCTCTTCGTGTTGACTCGTGAAACCCTTTCATGCTTATCAGCGTACAGCTGGATTTCCTCTGCTTTATCACACTGCCACTTTTCCTGTATGGCTCTCAGCTTTGTTTGGAGTTCTCTGGGCTAGCTATTATATGCAGTTCTCTTTGATGCAATGATAGATCTTGCAACTGTGCTCTGTGAAATGTGCACCTCTCCTGAGGTGTTGTATAATTGCAGGATCACTCTTATCTCATCAATCTTAATGTTTTCTAATTTTTTTGCCCTGGGGTCTTGTTTGAGGCATGACATAAGGTATCCCTGAAGATTTGTAAATTGTTTTGTTGGAATTCCTTAGAGTTTTTCATGTTAAGCTTTTAATAAAGCAAAACTTTGAGGATGAATGTCTACTCAGTGTACAGTTTCCCTTATAGTAGCTTGTTTTGAAAATGAAGGAAGTATTTTATTCATTAGCGGAAGAACTTTTAATTGTACTTGTTATGATGAGGAGAGGACTCTGGACTGTTTCACATAAATAAAACTTTTCCTCTTACATCAAGATTTCTGCTTGGCTATTCCATGTAGTCATTGTCTCCTAAAGTGGAAAACTTGAAATGTGTACTCCCTTGTAACTGAAATGTTGAGAAAGTTGTCCAGCGTAACAGCTGTATACTGCTTTGTAATTTTATGAATAATTTCAGATTGATTGACTTCAGTCTCTAGCTTTGCCTCACTTCTGACAGCAGTATTTCTTGTTCTGTTCCCTGAACTTTAAATGTCTTCCACATGTAATTTACATTTAACTGATTTTTCATTACTTGCAAATTAAGATGGTGGCTCCCATCCATGCAGATTAAGATAAACAATTTCTTTAAGCTGAGCCATTTTTAAAATTTATTTTTTTGAAGCTGTTTTGAATTCCTGCTTTAATTGATATATTTTAACCCCTTTTCTCTTCATTTCTCTTGCTTCTTAAGATACATTGCTGCTTTTACATTGCTGCTTTTACGTTGCTGTCTGCCTCTTGTTATAGCAGGGAGCTATAGCAGAAGGAAACTCAGCAGCACTCATAGAATGAACTGGTGCCTAGACAAAGATATTGTATCTAGGAATGGAGAAATGGGGCCTCCTCTACTACCCACTGAAGCTGACAAAGTTGTAGGTTTGAGACCTTTGCATAACGAGGGCAAGAGTGTACTCCCACAAGTAGGGCTGCCATTTTTAAAAGTCATGCCCCAGTCTGAGATAACTTCAGTCTCTTTAAGTGTCCTCCTTTTTGGAATAAACCTGTAAACGAATAAAACGTACATCTCCAAACAGTCCTCACAGATATGAAAAGGAAGGTAAGAATTAGCATGACTGGAAGGTATACAGTGCACTGGTGGGAGTGTGGGTTGCACACAACCTGATGTTATACCCATGAAAATATGGTGTTTACAGAGTTTTTTCTGCTAAATGTCATTGAGAAAGCCCAGTGAGAAGTTTAGGTCCTCACAAGAACAAGACACTGTCCCCATCCTTAGGTGTGGATGCCAGTGTGAATGTCCAAGTGAGAAAAAGGGAGACTTAGTTTGGCCCTAGGAATGACGATAATATTGCAGAGTGTCATGCTCCCTCTTTTCTTTGGTGAGAAACAAAATGCACCAATGCAACCTCTTCTAGCCCTTAATCATTCTTCCCCCTCTCTTCTGGATAGAGACAAATGCCCTCTATGAATTACTTAGCCCAAGTTAATGAACAGAAAACAGATACAGCTCTCATATTGTCCATCAGCAATAGCTAATGGCAGCAAGGTTGCTATATACCAAAAAAGGTCTATGAAGAAATGACATCTCTCTTTTTTTTTTTTTCAAGGGAATGCATAGCTCCCAACAAGCATGGGCAGTGACAAGGAACACCCAATTTTGTGCTTTCTGGCAACAAAATTCACAGATGGTAGCTTAAGTGGCTTCTTACTGTGGATGTCAGGCAGGACTGCATCCTCCTACACATTCAAAGAGAATGCTCTGGGACTGCAGTTTCAAAAGATCAGATTTAAGAATCCTCATTTGTTGAGCACTTACTAATTACTGGAATTATTAATCACAAAGTTAACCAAATTAACCCTGTGGGTAGGCAAATTCAAGAAGTTTTTCTTCATGTGTTATCATCTGGGTCATATCACTGTATCATATGCAGGGAAGAGAAAGAAAGAGAAATTTAATCTGCGACTTGGCCTTCACACACTTTGGCAACATATTAAAGTGAACAATCTGTATAAGTATATTCTATAATTTCAGGCTCCCTGGATATGATAGACACTTCATGCACAAAGTTTGCTTTCAGCATAATTTTTTACCATTTCTAAAATAAACTCAGTTGCACATTTCAGTTTGTTTAACTGAGATAATGTTCAAAGGCATGGAACGAAATATCCCTCTTGGGCTCTTAGCTGTGGCACTAAGCACTCACTGACCTGCTAGACCATTGAAAGTATTCTCTTCCTCCTTCACAATCTTTCACAGGTCAATATACACCCTCACATCCAAGCACAGCTACCCTGGAGGACTGAATGCATTACTTACTGTCATGTGAATAGAACCACACTCAATATCTGGTTAATATTTGCCATATGCAATGCAGGATATGCTTTTGTGATAGCTGAGAGCTAACAAGACTATTTACAGAGCAGAGGGGGTTAAGTGTGCCGCTATTTTCCTCTTTTCTCTCTGCTAAGAGGGCTGTGTTTGCACTTACTGAAATTAAGACATAGTGTGACCTCAGCTGTCATGGATTAGTTGAGTTTTTATTTGGTTTTGATGGGTGAATACAGACAAAGACAAACCATCTAGTCTCAAGTGGATGGAACATAGACATGGGTCCTGTGCACTGCAGTATTTATATGTCACTGCCCAAAAATGCAGGTAGTGAAGAGAGAGACAGTGAGGGGGGCTAGTTTTGCCCTTGACAATGAAGGCATGGAGTTGCTTTTGACAGGTATGTACATACACCAGAACTCCTCCGAGACATTGGGTATCGAAACACTCTTAAAGAACATGAAGCTGACCCTAAGTGTTGGCTGAAGAATATTTTTTGGGGGACAGGTCTGGAAAACCTGGAGCAAATGCTGCAGCCATGGGTCATCCCTCACGATGACCCAAGGGGTCCACGAGAAGTCAGGGCTGCTGACAGACATCCTCTACCACAATGCAATGGTTGCTGTGTACACTGTACATGAGCATGAGTCTGGTGATGTGCCACGTGAACACTTCAGCAGGAGCTCTTTGAAGTACGGAAATCAGACCCACACTTGTCGAAGGCATCCTTGTAAATGAAAAATAATTTTAAAAAAGAGTCAATCTTCATGCTGAAGAAGTGCTGCCCAGTGGGCTGGAACCCTAATGACCTCCCAGTGTCAGATGCAGGTCATGTTTACCAAGCAGACTGATCTGGTGAGATTCCTGATGTCCTGGGCTTTTCATCACAATCTTTTCCTCAGTTCTCAAAGTGTAGTTTGACATCTGGGCTTATTCATATTGGCCTGATTTTTGCAGTGATCAGAGATAAAGAACTCAACCATGCAGCACGAGTAGCAATGTTTTCCATTTCTAATGGAGGAATAAGCACCCAATTTTAGGGAAATATTGTAAAAGCAGGTATTTCAGCACTTGTGAAATGATGGTGTTTTGTGCCAAGAAATCAGCAGAGGGGGACGATTCCTGTTTTGTATAAAACTGACATGATTTGAAAGGATTTTTAAAAATCTGATGACTTTTCAGTGACTCATTCCTCTGTAATTGAGACAGAAGTGTAACTCAATCAGAAGACAATGTTGGTTGGTTTAATGCACAGATTATGGTTTCAGAGAAGCATTTATTTCCCTACACACTGGACATCTGGAAACATTCCCCTGCCACATTTTATTAGAACATTGAAATCACCTCGTTAAATGATATGGAGGGATTTAGAAAGCAAGGTAATTGTTGGGAGATCAATCACTGATTAAGCTTCCCATGCCACTTTAATATGTTCCCATTTACTGCCACAGACACTCATTCTAATCATTGGCTATGCCATTTAAATGATTTTCATCACAGACTTCCAGGTTTTCTGAGCCTTCTCTTGGTGTAATGACCCCCACAGCATTTTCCTGTCTTTGTTGTTGAGCAAATGAGCTGATAAGCAATGAAGTACATATGCCAAATTACTATTTTAGTACCGACTGCTGCTTTTCTCTCAAAGATACAAAAGTAGAAAAGGGGCTGGACAGAAAATCTCCCCTGCTTATTTTCTCTCAAATCCCGAAACAGAGCTTTGTTCATGACAATACACCACAGACTAGATGAAATAGTGACTGTCCTGCTGTGACCGGGAGATATTTGAGGTGGATAAGAGGGAGTACCTGGTGGGATTTGGAGCCTGAAGGTGAGTGAGCATTCACAGAGGAAGATGAGATTCATCAGGGAGAACTGAAGTGCTGAGGGCTGCCCTGGTGAAGGTGTGCACAAATGCTGAGCCAGCATTTGAGGTCTCAGAGCAAGAGGCTTTTGAAGGAAGAATATCATTGTTGATGCAGGAGCTGGGGGAAGGAGAGGACCATCAGTGCAGAGGGGAAGCTGCTGGGAGGGTTTGAGCAGTGTTATCAATTAAGAATTCTGAGAAAGAAAAAATACAAACCAAGAACCTCACCTGGGCTGGCAGCAGTGTCCTAAGGGTCATGGGGCAAAATTGGCACAAATGAAGAAAGCATGTTTTCTTGATGAGAGGAAAATATTGTAAAACTGTGCCCTGTATCAACTTTTTTTGCTTCTTTGCAGAGAGAACCAAGAAAATATAATGTCCATAGGTGGGACTTACAGTCTATGGGAAAGTTTTTTCTACAAAACTGTATACAATTGATGTACCTACATAACTGTGTATCCTTTATGGTCTTTTCATAAAGACGTGCATTGGAAAGAACCATTTATCAGGTTAATATTTATTTGCATTTTAATCCCTTTTTCTGTCCCACTCAAAACTAATTGTGTGTGGGTTTGTCCCTCCCTTTAACAACTGCAAATAGAAAGCAGACGGGAAGCCAGGAGCTTTGACAAAAAGCAGGAAGAGAAGAAGAAAAAGCCCTGAGAAAATGATAGGCACACACGGCACACTCTGATCTCGCTGTAATGAGGAGGCTTGTAAAGACTTGCATTTGTGGGTCACTTACCTGTGCTGTACAGGGTGTTTGTTTTACTTGGTAAACAAGGATCACAGGACTCTGCTTTTAGGCAAATAGACTGTGGATATATTTTCAAAACTGAACATGAATGACTTTAAAAGTGTGTAATAGCTCTCACTGCTTTTCATTACTTTTACACATAGCTTTTTAAGTGTAGTGTGACTATTGACAGCCCTGGAAGGTAGTATAGGGTCACTTTTCCTTTGCTTTGATTTGGGCAATCAAAAGAGATATAGCTCTTTTCCATGTCCAGCTAGCAGCTGTGGAATTTCTCTGTCTCTGAATGTATTTTAGTCCTGTCTCTGGTGTTTCTGCCTGGGTCTGCTCTGTCAGCTATGATTTCAGCATCACTCTGAGGTGCTCAGCCATCGATGTTGCCCACATGTTTGCTTGCTCCAGGTGCCAGGAGATTGGCTTGCCTGGTATGGAAACTGAGATGGATGGCAGGAATCCAGCTCTGCCCCTGGGCTCTTGCATTGTTTGTAACCAGCTTGACCTGCACATAGAGAAAATGTAAACTTGTACTGGGACATAGTTTATGAAGAGAACAGAGATGTGGTTCTACTGTTTCACCTCCATACAGAGCCCCAGAAACCTGAGGGTCGCCACACAGTGTCCTCTTCTAGAAATGATAGACCAGCTCTTACCTGTGCAGTACAATGTGATCCAGCACCCTCCACACAATTTGGGTAAAGTGCCTTTTAATGCTCTCTGTTAGTGACTGCCCTTTGATGTTAACTCTTGATATTTGGAAACTCAACATTTGTGTTTCTGCTCCTTTGGTCTTTGTGGAAATGAAAGATGTTTTACCACTCTTGCAAAATGATGCACTTCAGATGTACTTTGGTAATATTTTGCAGGAGTTTTGCAAGCCCTCTCACTAATTTCCAGAGCCCTCAGGCTTACTGATCAAGATCCACTTCAAGACTTCAGATTGAATCCAGCTAAGGCACATGTGTATGTATTTCCACAAGATGCTTCATGAGCGCTTCTAGCTTCACCTGGAAAAAAAATACCTTGACAGCTTCACCAGGTCTCTAATCTCACCCCTGCCCATTCCACAACTAGATTGCTGCTGTACTCCTGTATGTCCACTGTATCCCACTTCCTCCCTGGGGAGCACCTTATCTGCCTTCATCCGCCAAAATCCAGCTCCCTGCATGCCTGACAGGGCAGCAGCCCCTCTGTCCAACCCCACAGCCTTCATTGTCATGATGAAACAGCAGCTTGAATAGCAGGTCAGTTCTCACTCATGTGCAACTCTTTCTGCTCTGGGGAAGTTCCCAGGATCCGGGCAGTGTCAGTCCTCCCAACTCTGAGGCTTCCTCAGCCAGGGTGTGAAGGCTGCTGACAGCAGGAGTTCACAGCAGCAGGGTATCATGCTGCTTACTGTGAATTTGGTGTAACACAAGGATTTGGGACATGAGAGCTGTATGTGGTGAGCTGTGGTAATCCTCTGCTTTTGTTCTCACATTAATTTTGCACCCTGTAGGGTTTGTTTCAAGTTTCATAGTCACCTTCTGAAAATAGTGAGTTTTGGCCTTCTTCCAGAAAAAGCCAAAACCTCCTTCATCCTCAGGCCCAAAGGACTGGGTTGGAGGGAGGGAAGGAGCAGAGGGAAAGGGAACAGGGACCAGGCTGACCTCCTTTTCCATGTGAGGGTACCAGCTGGGAACACAGACAACCTAACTGCTTCTGTAAGCTGCCTGCTGCTGTACCCCCTCCAGAAACCCTCTCCGTTCTCAGGAGGGGGAAACAGCTCTTGAGGCAGCTTTTTTCCAGGCTGGGAGAAGCTGGAGGTCATGGAGTCAGGAATGACTTTGATGCTGTCAGGCTGGAGCTGTGAAGACTTGACCTCTGACTGTAGCCTGCCCCCTCGTCTTCCTGAGATTAAACTGTGGTATGGAGCAATACCAGAAATAACATTGGTCACTTAACAGGGATGGGGAGCTAGTACCAGTTTCTAGCTCCAACTTAGCCCTGACCTGTTTTGCGATACTGAGAGGCCCAACAGCCCGTCATGTGCCTTGTTACCCCTGAGAGCTTTCCCAGGTTACTCCTTGTTTTGCTAGGCAGTTATGAAACCCCAGGGGGTGACTGCAGCCCAGGCTTGGGGGGCTGTAATTTCTGAAAGAGTGTCTGGAAAGTTTGAGGATGATGGTGGGCTTTGAGCAGGTCCTGTCCTCAGCTGGGACTGCATTCCTGCTATTATCAGCAGAGGAAAGCCACACTGCATCAGTGGAAAAGCTGCTGAAAATGGCTCTGATAGCACAATAGAGGGACTATTGGACAAAAGGGTGATGCCCAATTTTGGGGCATGGCCGTTGGAAGGAATGCCCTGGCAGCGCTCCAGGCTTAAAACCCCAGCTTGCCATAGTGGGTGCTTTTCATCCAAGCTTTCAGAGACATCACATCAGTTTGGTTTAGTAAATATTTCAACAGCGTTTTGAAGTTCCAATGAAAACAGAGAAAAGCTTTGATGTCTACAGACCCTTTATCCCACCACACATCTCACCCCATGTTTTTCAGCAACATTATTTAGTCAGTGCTCACTGAGGCCAAAGGGGTGCAAGGTGCAAAATCTTAGGCCCAGTGAAGGCAGCAGAAAACTTTTCCCTGTTACAGTGAAGCCAGGTTCATGCTGAAGTAAGTCAAAGAGAGCGATTTTAGTTTCTCTGTTTCTCTCATTAAAAAAAAAAAACAACAAAACCAAAAACCAGAAAGAATTCTGGTCAGAAAACTAGAACTTCTCAAAAAAAACCTAAATGAAAAGAGCATAATGTGTGAGGAATTATTTTAATTATTATTCATTTATTTTTGCAGGAAGGGTTATCTTGGACATTAATCCATGGAAGAGAACCAAACTGGGTATTTTTTCGATGGCCAGCCTGGAAATCCCTGCATCACTGAAGCTGTGGTAACAAGTGCCTTCTGGGTGGATACACATGGATTTGTCAGATTGGTTTTCCCAACAGAATTTTTTTTCAACAAAATTGTTATTCTCCTTCTGAAAATGCCCGTTCTGTAATATGGATATTTTGTGTATATTAAACATTCCAGGAAAAATTCCTACCCAGCAAGCCTATTCAATGCCTTACTTATTTTCCTTCTTTGTGTTTTGTTTCCCAAATGTAAATACTTACAATAATTTCTAGGGCTCCCAAGTTTAATAAAGACTATGTTGTGAGTCTTTGCCACGTTACATTTCTGCTTGTTTGAAAATATCGTGCAAAACAACTGAGGGCCAAAGAATGCCTTGACACAATTTGGGGATTTCTGCAATACCTGTGTGGGTGTTTAAGGGGGAAAACACTGCAGGCTGAAGTTGGATTCCAGTGGATATGCTAGTATATATGCATGATATCTGGTTTGTTTTCTTCTCTATTTTCTCTCTGCTACCCTATCTTTCTCTATGTTTCCTAATATTTTTTCAGTGTTTTCTTTATGAGTAGCTTTTTAAATTTTCTCTTTTTGTTTTAACCACCAAGATGGATTTTAATTTTCTTTCCTTTTTCTTCCTTTCCTTTTTAATTCCCTTTATCTTCCCATTCCAATTTCTTTTCCTTTTTTTCCTAGTTCTGCCTTTCTCTGTGGGAGCTCATCCTTATCGCCGACTTAGTGGGATAACACAGAGAAAACCCCCTTGTTTTCAGAAGCTCCTGTCTGTCTCAGGACAAGCAATATGCTAGGCCAGCTCCTGACAAAACATAGCCCTTTTGTTCAGCATGTGTTGGCTCAGCCCAGCTGAATGAAATGTCTTTGTTTTAGGTGTAGATAGTAAGCTGGGTCTGCCTGGCAGGTGCATCTTGGAGGCAGTGTCACACTGCAGTAAATTCTGTAATTACAGGTCATGGAAGTGGAGCTCTCCTTTGATGTGACTTTTTCTGTTGTTGCAAGCGGATACAATTTGACTGAGATATCAAATGCAGATAGCAGTAAAAATTTAATTAACAAATCAAAGCTTTTATCTGGGGTTTTAGAACTCAAGCCAACAGGTTTCTTCAATCTAAAGAAATCACAAAGATGGAGGGGCGAAGGCAGTGCCTTTGTAGTGTATACAGCTTACGACCTTTTTTATAATGCTTGCAAAGATAAAGCCTTTTTAACTGTTACTTTCCCTCTGAGAAGCCTTTAGGTCTTCCCCAAAAGTGAGGATATTGTTCACTGTAAGCTTAATTTTCATCATTTTAACTCTTCAGTGTGCATGCATTTTCTCTCATGACACTGCAGATTACTTATCAGGGGAAGACAAAGCATGCTCACACTTGCCTTCCTGCAGTTGGGGCTGCACAGAGCATCCCAGCACTCCAAATTCATGTGCTGGACTGACTATTCCTCTTGTGGTAAGCCAGCCGGTGGTGGTGTCAGTGGCCTGACATTCCTTCCATAATTTACTTACCATCTTAACAATGAAAGCCTCAGTGAAACGAGGCTGAAACTTGGCTCTTATCTCCTTCATCTACAGGGGAAGTAGATGCTCTTCACTTTCAGGGCTTTCTGGGGGTGTGATTGAAGCAGCTGGGTCCACATGCTGACTGCCTTAGTTACCCCACTCACCCTGCTGCTCACTGGGAGCTGGGAGAGCAGCAGTATGTCTGTTACATGTGGTGTGTGTGATTACTGCTGCCTGAGAACAGAAATATATGCAAAAGGGCAAGAAAATAACAATGATACTACTACTACTACTACTAATCCTCCACATGCCTGGTGACATCTCTGCTAGAAGCCACGTGTCAGAGCACCCCAAAACCACATAATGAGACATATATGGATAATCAGAGCATGTTGCACCCTCTATCTCAATAAATACGAGTGTCTTGCATTTATGGGCCAGCTCTTTCTCAGAAGTTATTTCCAAGGGTGTGTACAGACCAAAGTTATAAAATGCTGCATGACAGATAAAAACAGAACATGGCAAGTAAAATTATCTCAGGTGTTCACCATGATACTATGCATTTGACTTTTCAAGGCCTAGAAGTCCTTCAAATGAATGAACACTTTGCTACAGAAATCCCAGACTAACCTTCTGTTAGTCTGTGGAGGCAAGTTACCCTATATGTGCTACTCATGTCTTTCTCAGTGTATCTGAGACTGACCCAGGAGTTTCTGCAAGTGTGCACACGAAGGTCCTAGTTCAGGAAACACATAACAGTATCAGACAGCACTTAGGAAAGCCTTAAGTATAGAAACACTTAATCAGGGTGGTAAGAGCCTTCCTGAAATTAAGCTAAAGAACCTTAGTCAAAGACCTCTGAAATCAACACAGCACTACGAACTTGTGCTTATGCCAGTGTATGTTCAGAGGGTCTCACCAAGAATTATAGATCTGGATTTCTGAGCTGGCTACTAGAGCGACTACTGAAATAAAACCCTACTAGGCATGACAAAAAATGATGATGATCCTAGTGAATTTATAGTGTTGGGCATATATAGTGCAGTTACCCAATTCTAAACTTTCAAGGTACCACTGTTGCAAAAGCATCAAAAGCTTTCCAAACTTCTAGCTGGAGTCAAAAAAAAAAAAAAAAAAAGGAAAGGAGAAAGAAAAATCAAAGGAAAGAAAGAAAAAAGGAAGGAAGAAAGGAAGGAAGGAAGAAAGAAAGGAAGAAAGAAAAGAAAGGAAGGAAGGAAAGGCCATCTTTATATTTGAAGTACGCAAATTAACTTCTTGACATTTGCATTACTAATTTTAGTGCTTTAATCCAAGTACTCTGTTACCATACTTTAAAGCCTCAGATATCACCTCAAGCAGCTAAGAAAAAAAGAAGGGAAGACTTCAAAGTGAATAATTACCTGTTGATGATGTATTATATTTAAAGGCTCTGGCTGTGGATTAAAGCTAGTCCTAGGATTGTTAATAGCCTGCAGTAAACAACTAATGAATCAAAGAAAAGGAACAAAAAGCAGCACTAGTTGAAGGACATTCCCATTAATACCAAAGGCCAGACTCTAAGTGTTAAGTGTAACACAATAAAATACAGTCATTTCACACTAGAGTGTATAAGAATTTAGAAAAATGGTCACAGGTGAATTATTAGGGATTGTCCTTTAAGCTTTGTTCTCAAAGCACTTTGATGCCATTAACAGCACCATGTTTTTCAGTCCTCTGTTGGGGTTTTTTTGCAGTTTATGTGAAATTTTTATGTTGTATAATGAAGAGGATAAGTCTGAAGGTGAAGAGCTATACCTACAGCAGTGATAGAAACAGCAAACTTCCAGAGAGGAGAAGTAAAAGCTCAAAGGAGGCACAGAGCAGGAAATGGAGAGAAAACAGCTGAAAACGCTGCAGAATAAATTGGATGTCTACAGGGATCTCTCTGATTCGGAGCTGTTAAGAATCTTGATGAAATAGGAAAGTGAGTGATTTAAAGGGGGCGGTTGGGAAAAATTATCTCAACATACTTTAGCTAAGTAGATGACAGCAGTGCTTCAATCACAGTCCTTCAATCATTGCCCATCTTCTTCCCACCAGAGCAAAACCTTTTAAGCTGCTGGCAGTGTTCACATGAGCAACAGTGGGAGACCCTCATTTCATACTAATTGGAGCCCTGATCTGAGATGCTTTAAAGAGGGAATGTTATTTTAATTTAAATGTCTGGGAATTGAGGTAATCAAGAACTTTTCAGGGGAATGTACTTTTTCTCTTTGAAAATAATTTTGGGAGAATTAAAACCCAGCAAAACCACTGTGGGCTTGCAATGCATTAAGGTGATAGTGATATGTACATATGTGTGTGTGTGTGGCATGGTGCTAAATGACTTTACATCTTTTGTCAAATCTAAGCTCTAAAGGCTGCTAGATTTTCTCAGGCCTTAGGAATTGATTTAAAATAAAGGAAAGAAAAATGTGGATGATACACATGCACTGAAGAGCTAGTAGGCATTTCTAATGAGAGTGATTATTTTTAAGACTGAAGAATCAATACATTTCAAGAAAAAAACCCAAAACAAAAAACCCAAAGCAACAACAAATCACTACTACATAAGACTAATTATGCCCTAGAAGTGACCTGGACATCACCTCTGTCTTTCTGCACTTTGTGGTGGATTGAGATTATAGTGTATCTTCCTGAGGTAAGTTTTAAAACAGCCTGGCTATTCAGCAACTGCCATATCCAGTCCGTGGCAGGTCTGAATCATGAAATTTTTGGGGTTGGAAGGGACTCCTGGAGATCACCTGCCAAGGCAGGGTCACCTGGAGCAGGTTACACAGGAACTCTTTGAGTGGGTTTTGAATGTCTCCAGAGAGGGAGACTCCATGACCTCCCTGGACAGCCTGTTCCAGTGCTCTCCAGCCCTCAAGGTAAAAAAGTTCTTCCTCATGTTGAGGTGGAACTTCTTATGTTTCAATTTATGGCCATTGCTCCTTGTCCTATCACTGGGCACCAGTGAAAAGAGCCTGGCACCATCCTCTTGACACCCACCTTTGAGATATTTACACACACTAATGAGATCCCCTCTCAGTCTTCTCTTCTCTAGACTGAACAGGCCCAGCTCCCGCAGTCTCTCCTCATAAGAGCGATGTTTCAGACTCCTAATAACCTTCATGGCCCTCCACTGGACCCTCTGCAGCAGCTCCTTGTCTTTCTTGTACTGAGGAGCCCAGAGCTGGACACAGCACTCCAGAGGTGGCCTCACCAGGGCTGAGTAGAGGGGCAGAATCACCTCACTCCACCTGCTGGCCACACTCTTCCTGATGTGCCCCAGGATATTACAGGCCCTCCTGGCTGTAAGGGCATTGCCAGCTGATGGTCAACTGGTCATTCACCAAGACTCCCAGGTTCTTCTCCAGTAGGTCAGCCTCCAACCTGTGCTTGTACTTGGGGTTTTTCACCTTGCTCTGTACAAGCAAGGCCCACTGGCTCAAGGACTGTGTGGGAAAGACACCAGGATTCCCCATCAGGAGAGATGTTATGTGTCTGAAGTGTTTCCCTAACCACAGGATGCAATATGGTAAGAATTAATTAGTTTTTAAGAGTGAAGACTTTTTTTTTACAACCAGAATATGCTGCTGGTTCAGTGCTGGGACTTGCTCAGCCATTCTTCATGACATCACTCACCCTGAACAAGGACTCACCAGTCAGCTCTCATCTCAGGGAAAGGATTGCTAATGTACACCTGAGAATAAAACTCAGGCTACACCAAGTGTCTCAGAAGCATTAAGAAAGATATGAGAGAGAACAGGTTGCCTTCTGAAAAGGCAGAAAAGGGCAGTGTACACATTATGACAGGGGCAAGGCTTCCCTCACGACACTTAGGGTTGCTGCTGAGTGTTTGCTCCTCCCCATAAGAATGGCTGCTGAGGGACCTGGCACTCTGGTATATCAATATATTCACTGGCTTATATCCTCATGGCAAGAGTTCATTTTATAATAACTGTATAACTGGACAGAGGACAAAAGTGTCTCAACTTCATTTTGAGTATGGGTCTGTCTGTCAAGAGACTGAAATATTATAGCTTATGACTTAAACATTTTCTTAAAGGACTTTTAAAACTCTATTACAAAAGCTGCAGAGAAGACTACCGCACCCTGAATGGTGCCCTGACTGAGGCCTTACACCGCTCCTGATGAAGATAAGATAAAGTAACAACTCAGGGCTGGGGACATTCACAGAGCACTGGCTTAACACCTCCAAGGTGGAGACCACAGCCCCAGGGCTATCAGCTGCCAGGCTCACACAGACCCTCACACCAAAGGGTGGAGGGAGGAGAGGCTTTGAGTATCTTGGAAAAGCCTCTGGTCAGAAGCTTCTCCACAGCAGGAGGGGGTGACATGGCCCATCACAGGGGCCCCCCCTCAAAGGGGTCCCCAGACCCTGCACTAGAGCACCAGAGATGATGCAGCAGACCCTCAGTGTTGCAAGGGACAGTGTGTCAAGCTGGCCCCTGCAAGGGGAGACACGTGGGTGTTCCCAGCTGGCCCACAGCGTACATTAATCCTCGGGATTCTGTACTCTTTGGTGTGTCATGTGGTAGCGTGGCCACAGTGGCAACAGGGGACCCTCAGCACCAGCAGACCGGATGGAGGGGAGCAACGAGACGTCATTGGGACCCTCGGATGGGTGATTTGCTTCCACCTAACCCCTGTCACCTCTCCCTGTTCCCTGATCTGCCATGCACACTTCTTTTTTCCCTTTCTTTCTTTCTTTCTTTCTTTCTTTCTTTCTGTCTTTCTGTCTTTCTGTCTTTCTTTCTTTTCTTTCTTTTCTTTCTTTTCTTTCTTTTCTTTCTACTATTAAATAAAATACATCCATTTTTTGGCATCAACATCTAACCTCATTTGGTTTGAATCTCATTTCTGGGAATATTTTGAACCTTCTAAGTTCTTGTCGGTTCATACACAGAGACTTAGCTTTCTTTGCTTTTCTGGGTTTAAACCGGATCATAACACTGTCCCTAGCAGATGCTGGGATTCCTGTCTTCCACTATTCACTGTCTTGGAGACAGCATCACATCACCACTGGAGAAGAGTCCCTTCCACTGCCCCATCTCATCATCTTCATGTTGCCCTTGCTATCTCCTGACTGTAAGCTCCTGCTGCTTCCCATGTGTGAGCTCATGGAACCCTACTTCAGATTATTTAATTCAAAAATTGGCAGAGAACTAACACAGCAAAAGTCTAAAAACGGCTCAGGGAAGTGTCTGATGAGAATGGAGCTGCCTCAAAAGGAGGGTGGGGCAGCCTTGGGAGATTCCCTGAAAGGATGGAAGAGTATGAAAGAAGGGAAGGATAGAGGACACTTGTCTTTTTCTAGACACATAAGCTGTGAAACAGCACCCAAAGGCATTTCTCTGAGTTTTGCTAGAGTCCCTGGAAAGAGGCAGGCAGTCTGAACTGTGGAAGCTGAGCTGCTCTCTAGGAGTTTTGATAAAGATAGACTGAACAATGAATGTGGACTACAAAGCAAACATTTGGAAGCTAAACGAGGTAAAGGCCAAGCATAATCCTTAGCACTTGAGGCAAGTGTTCATCGTTATGCCTGTATTCACTGTTTGCATGCATGTATGTGGCAGCTGTCTGTACGTTTGGGGCTCCTTAGTAGGCCATACACATTTCTGCAACAAGCTGGCAGTTTCCATGTCCTGTCTTATCCTTGCTGTCCACAGTTTTTGTTGCTTGCTTTGAGGATTACATCCTCTGTAGTGTTTTACGATTGAATCCCAGACCTCTGCGAAGTCCCACATTCAGTTTGCCAAAGCTTGCCATTTTAGTGCATTATTTGTAGTGTAGCAATGCCCGGAGGCTCCTTTGTGCAGAGCACCATCTGTGGCTGGTGCACACGCAGCTGTTTGTCCTAAGGTCCAAGGCGAGCTCTCACAGCCCCATCCCTGCCTCTTTGGTGCACAGTGTTTTCAGCCATTATTAAAGCTTAATATGTTCCATTTGGCACCATTGTGAGAAAGCTATCTTGTTTGGGGAAAAAATGTTTCATTAAGCCCAAAGCAAAGACGCAGCCACTTTTGGGTGATGTTGTTGATTATTCACAAAATGTCATTCCCGAGTTGTCTTGTTTGCCAAGTGTGGGACATATGTTAGTAATTGACAAGGAGCAGAGTGGATCTCTTCTATAAATGGCTGTTTCAAGACACAACTAGTAATAAAATAAAGGGGCCAGGGGTTCCTCAGAAGATCTAACACTATGCCTCCTTTAAAACTGTTATCGCTAGCAGGCAAGACTTGTTCTCCCTCTTTCTCTTCCAGACTGCTTTTCTTCCTGTAAAACCTCAGGCCTGTTCCTCATTTTTCTTATGTTGCAACAGATGGGTTTTTTGTTTCTTCAGGAGACAGCTAGCTGAAATCTATGTCTTGTGTTTCTGAATACACTTTCCACCAACATTAGCCTTAGTTGAACAACTGCAGTAATGACATACAATGATTTTCAGGGACCTAAAGAAGGAAATAGTTCCATGAAAATTACTTAATTGCTCCTACAGATTCTAACTCCTCATTTCAGTTACACTGCATATGGATGTAAAGTATCATAGATACTCTAAAAGAGCAGAGACTTGAATTTGTTCTGATGTCACCACTGCTTTAATAGGAAGACATTAATTCAGATGACATAATTTCTGAACATATCAGTGGGGTTGGAAGGGTTTGAATGTGCAAATATTTATGTAGGTGTGCAATCCTGCACAATCTATTGTTGCCACAGACCTGTATGCTCAAGGAAGTTATTGGTCTGTAGTGATGGAGGGAGAAACAGGCTTTTAAGAGCCCTAAATACCACTGGGGATTGAATGGAATGGACAATATGATGCACACAATGAGAAAGGTGCCACCTGCATAAGGCTCTGTCAAGTTTGTCTGATACTTGGTGGGTCAAGATTATATGGTTGTTTGGGTGCCTGGTCACATTTTTTTTCATGCAGATTACTGGTAAGTTTGAGTGTGGTTGTGGTATAATGACATGTAGGTGGATGCTGGGAAACCCATCCTTCTGGTGACTTGGCCCAGTCTGTCAGTTAGCAAGGAGAAGAAGAGAGGGAGGTGCAGATGACTGATGCAAAGTTATGCCTGCCCTTTATGATATTTCTTTCTTTCATGTCTTACTGGGCTCCACATTGCTATGGCACACTTGTGTAATAGAAGAATTGGTTTACATTTTTGCTTGTTCTTTCCAAAGCAACACCAGCTGATGTGATCCAGCCCAACAAACATTAGCTATTTCAATATGCTCTGTATGGGGTGTAGTCTAAACCAGAAGATGATGCAAAATACTGCATCCTACTTCCCAGGCAATAGCCATAGCCAAATTGGTGCATGATTTATGTGGAGTAGCAGCCCAAGGAGCACTAAGGTCAGCACTTCGAAAAGCATTGTCTGTCCACTGACTTCAAAAAGCACTCTCTCAAGCCACCTGAGACAATGTTAGGCACCGATTGTACCCCAAAAGTGAACATGGATTATGAAACTTTTCTGAGAGCCTGACCTCTCTCCTTTATTCTGTGTGGTGAGGAATGATCCCAAACCAGACATGTCCTGGCTCAGGAGAGGTGGGGCTGCTTGGCTGCAAATGGAGCCAAACCTATGGTATTTTCCATTTATCTCTGCCTCCAGGATGTGAAGCTTTCCCTGGCCCTTGGGTAGAGAATACAGGTTAGTCTTTCTATGTAGAGGCAGCATTTTTTGATCTGCTTTCCAATTTGTATTGGTTGCTTTCCCATTAAAGGAGAAAAGAAAGGCAAACTAGATCACTTTCTGGAAGGAGGGAGAACTGAGTTATTTTTCTTACCTACTTTGTATCTACAGAAGCTCCGTGCGTCAGTTCTTGTGCATCAAATAAAGTAAAAAAATTAATAAATAGAAGGTCTGATCCCTGCTTCTCTGAACTCACAATTTTAACAATAATGGATTTAAATCCAACTGTTGGACTCACAATTTATGCATTTTGTATAAGGATGGTACATGACAACTGACAACATTGCTGCCTGGTAAGAAGTCAGAGAAAGTGTTCTAGCAGGGCTCAGGTACCATGACTACTACTCAGAAAAAAACAACAACCAACTAGCAAAACTCCAGAAGGAACAATATCCCATGTAAACCAAGGAAGGACCTTGATAACTGCAGGGTCGAGCTATTATTTTTCATCTCAGAGTTAAAATTTCTTATTGAATACTTTCAGGATGGAAAAAAAAAATGCAGTGGTGAGCTAGAGAGGTTAGATAAAGTTATGCTTTTATTTTCAGCTCTCCCAACCATACTCTGTTAAATTCCATCTTGGTAGCACACAACGAGTAACAGTGATTTCAGTCCTGTGGTTTACAAATGGTGGGTAAAAACATGACAGGGCCTGAGCTATTCCTCTCTCCTCACCCTTTCTGCCACATGAGTTATGACTATCCACGGAGCAGCACGAGAAGGTTGGAGAGGTAACACCAAGCAATGTGGGTGAGGGGAATCAGGCATGACAAAGTTAACCATTACCACCCAACATTTGATTTCTTCTATACACTCTTTGCACTGAAGAGAGCCAGAGACAATGGTATTACGTTATTGCTGACAGTAATGCCTGTGTTGGGATATATGTTTTGCTGACAGCAGTTGAAATCTTGGAGGTATTTGCCATTGGGAACTTGGTCCCATCCCTCCTGATTTGTTTATTATTTGCAGCTCTGCTGCTTTGGTCTCTCAGCCAGCTGGCTTGTGTGGAAAGGGGATTCCTGGAAGAGCAGTGTTAGGCTGGCTCAGGCCTTTGGGGGTCGTTACCATGTCCCTGATTGCACACTAGACACTGACATGCTGAGTGATTTAGGACCAGACACTTGCTGTCTTTGCCTCCATTTCCCTCCTGTGAAATTACTGATGGTGGTGCTTACTTTACAAACTGCATGGAGCTGTACAGTTGCCAAGCTCTATATGAGGCAACAAAAGACATCAGTTAGTTGTTTTGCACAGGCCCAACAGTGAGAAAGAAAAAGGTTGTTTCAGTTATTGTGGCACTGAGTTCATTATGTTTCTCCATCCATCTTGAACATCTAGCCTTGTAGGGCATGAGTCAGGATCGGTTGTGCACTCTGCCTCTCTGTGTTCAAATACAGAAATGACCTGTAACTATGGTGATAGTCAGCATTTATCATCTGATCTATCAAAAGATAAAAATATCATGTCCTTTTTTTGGCTATCTTTGCTCTGGCCCCGGTATGCAAGATTTTACTTTGCTTGCTTAATGGACTTGTAATTAAACAAAGAAAGAAAAAAAACCAACCAGTAATTCTCTTTGTTTTCTTAGTGTTTACAGTTTCTCCATTATTTAGTCTTCTCCAAATTTCTGTGAATTTTACGCTAAGGATAAACTTCTGCTTCAGTTTGAAGTTAAAAGCAGATTTACCATAAACTTCAACAAAACCAGAAGAGGCCTCAATTTCTTGCCAAAACTTTTTAAAGATGAAGATGCTGAGTTGCTTAGAGGAGATGCTTTGGATTCCTCATACTATGAGTTGGTTTACTAAATACTGACTTAACGCATACAAAAAAGGGGAAAAAAACCCCTAGAGTCTCATGTTACTTGAGCAGAAAAAAATGCCTCACTTGTTTGTGATTTATACTGATTAAACCAAAGTCTTATGGATTACTATGCATTTTTCTCAATACAGGAAAAGCATACAAGGAAATTTTAGCAGTTCATTATGACTATCATAGTTCCACCAGTGTAATAGGAGCCAAAACATTTCCAGCATGGGATGGTTTCTTTGTGTAGCATTTTGGAGATATCAGATATACAGGGTTTTTTTGCACAGACTAATGTGTGGGCTTGGCATCAAGTCTATAGCTGCATCACATTTGATAAGCATTGCTAGAAATTAAGGCCTTGAAACAGGCTGTCATTCATACCTTTGCAGGGTGGGGTGAAGGTATCAAACCTCCTCATTAAAAGAGAGCCAAATCACATTACTGGAGAAGATCAAGTTACTGGACTTCATGCACTTCATGATTCTCTGGCATTCTGTTTGCTTCATGATTGCCTCCAAGATGTCAAAGAGGAAAAAGACCTGTTAGAAAGCCCATCGTTGTGTCCTTCTTAACTCAAGCAATAATCACTGTAGCTTCCTCTCCCAGTAGTTTCCTCAGCATCTATTGATCCATCTGGACCCAGGCTCTGAGATTTCAAGGCTCTTGGCAGCCCACCAAGCTCTGAGGGAAGAAGTAGCACATGTGTGTGATGAAAAGGGTGAAAGCTTTATGGAATCAGCTCTATTTTCGCCTCCTCGTACAGGCACTTGCTTATCACTGTAGTTTTCCTGAAAGATCAAAAATAAAGTCTTCCTGGATTTGGAGCAGTAAAAAGTTGCTTTTATTGCAGAAATGTGACACAGTAGGAGTTAATGTAAACCCCATTATTTTGGTTCTTCATGGTGCAGCTGCCTTGCCATATTTAATACTGCACTGTTATCAATATTGTGCAAAGGTTTTGGTACAAATTGAGATTAATAAGTAACAGTGAGATCACACCAATAGCAATAATCCAAAGTAACTTACCTCTTCTCCCTACCATTCTTTGCCTTTGCATTTCTGCTGTGGCTGAATTATGAAATGCTCTAGGGTATGCATTTTCTTGAGGTGACTGCAATTCTGCAGTAGCAAGCATTTCTGCCCTTTAGCTGTTAATCACATGGTTCTCCAAACAAGACAGCAAACCACTAGGAATGTCATCTGCATCCCACCCTACTGGGAATTTAACAGTTTTCTGAAGACAAGAAATATTTTTCTTGGCTGATATTTTATAATAGAAAATTATAATAATAATGCTGTGCTTTTAAAATATGTTTTTCTAACCTTGGAGTTGAACACTGTGTATCACCTACTTTTAATTGTTTGAAAAGGTCTGTATTATCCTTAAGAAAAGACAAAAACACAAATTAAAATGGATTCTCAGCCAATGCAGTCCAGAATTCCTCAGCTTTATTTAAATGGATGATCAGTCTTGTTTTCTTCAGACCACCTATATGACCATTACTCGAGGGGCAAATAGAGTGTTAGCACGTTTTGATAAATAATCACTTGGCTATCAAGGATCCAAATTACTCAATCTGAGATGTTTTACTTTGTAAAGCAGCAAAGGAAGGTTTCATACCTTTGTAACTCTAGCATGTGTTTCAAGCAGACATCTGAAGGTACATATTCAGTGTACTTGAACCTGTTGGGTCACTGCCTTTCCCTTTCCCTTTCCCTTTCCCTTTCCCTTTCCCTTTCCCTTTCCCTTTCCCTTTCCCTTTCCCTTTCCTTCCCTTCCCTCCCCTCCCCTTTCCCTCCCTTTCCCTCCCTTTCCTTTCCCTCCCTTTTCCCTTTTTTTCTTTTTTTCTTTTTTTCGAGTTTCTTTTTTCTGCTTTCTTCCCTCTTCCTCCTCTTTTTTTTTCCCAGAATTATTGTGTTTTTGTGTTTTTCAAAATTGTCTACCTGGAAGCAAAACAAACCCTAGCTTGCTTTCTTTCAAAAGAAGATTTTGGTTGAGGCAGTAATAAAACATTTGTGGTGAGCAGTAAGGAGCCCTTGCAAGGCCCCTTAAGCCTTGGGTTTAAGGGACCCATAAGCAAGGGTTCACTGCTTAAAAAATTATTCACAAAGTAAGCATATCAGTGAAATGCACTGAAAGCAAACCTCCCAGAGTGCTTCTCTCCAAGCTGTTATTTAAAGCTTTTGGGTTGCTTCAACCCACATGGCTTTGAACAGAGCTTCTGAGAATGTCTGGGTTAAAGCTGCCCTCTGTTTTACTTGAGGACAGTCCGCTCTCCCACTCTTCAGCTACTGGCCTGCAGACAGGAAGATAAAAACTAACCTTGTATCACATGTGCAGGGACTGCAGCTTACTGGGAAGGCCCTGGACCTGCAAATGTCCATCAGACTTACCATATTCAGGACTGTCATTAAATCAAAGGGAAATTTCTCATGAATGGCCTTCCCACAAGCTCTTCATGTTGATGATTTGCAAGACACATTCCCTTCCAGTGTTAGAAGATGAAACCTGATGGGGACGACTTTCTTCTCTGCATGAACATGTAAAGGCAGGGACCTGGGGGAATGGTTCTTCGTGTTTTCACTTCTCCTGCTTGGCAAGTGAGAGGTGCCTTTTGACTGAAGAGCTGGGAAGACCAGCCCCTTCTCCAGTGTCCTGATGTTATGGCTAAGGCACCAAAGGGATCTGGGAGAAACATAATGAAGGCAGCAAGAGCCACCCATGCCTGCTCTGTATTTCATGAATCTCCACACTCCAGGTGTTTGTCTCCCTGTTGGTCCTGCACTGCACTTCCTGCACCTGCAATGGCTCTGCCACACTGAGCTGGGACTTGCCACCTCTCATATGTGCCACTTGCAGTGGAAGAAGAGATGGGAAGACCTGGCTGAGTCTGCTCCAATTACTTCAGCTTCAGTAACACTGCTGAGGCTCTTCAACAGCTGCCTGCAGCCTGCTTATCACTGTGCTTGCTTATCACAGCACTGACAGGCATTTTGATCCTGAGTAAGTAGTGTTGCAAGAAATTTGGGATGTTGGGTGTGAGCTTGTCTGTTCCAGTGAGCTTAGAAGGTCCTGATCCCCTCATCACACGAAATTTATAAGGCAGCTGGAAAAAGTTTAGAGATGGGCAACAAAGATGATCAAAGGTACAGCAAGGCTAGGACTTTTGTATTTGGAAAGGAGATAAAGGAGGAGGAGGTGATAGATTTACAAAAACAATCTTGAGTGGCATGGAGAGAATGAATAGATTGATTTTTTACTTTTCCAGGACATGAGGTGGGAGACATCAGATTAAGCTAATAAAACAGTAGGGCTCCAAACCAAACATCTCAGTCATCTGACCCATGGATCTCCTTGACAAAGGATGATGTGGGTGCTAAAGGTTTTAGGATTTCAAGGACAGACAAGAGATTTAATATAAGAGTAATCCCCTGGGAGTATTAACTACATATAGAAACCACAGCCTCATCAGGAGGCTCCTGTTCTGAAAATGTCTGGAAACTGGGAGAGTGTTACAGGGAGTTTTTCATATATGCCTGTTCACTAGGCATCCACTGTTGGTGTGGTGGGAAGTAGGGTAGAAGGATCATCAGTGTGACATTTTACAGATTTTCTTCTGTTCTTCACAGCAGTGAAAAGTCTGCAAAGCTGTACAAACTACGAGTAGGGTTTAGCTCACTTAACTTTAACCCTCAGAAAGTAGAGGCTCTAGTCACCCATCTCCCAGAAATCAGTAGCACGGAGGGCGTACCACCTGCCCTAAGATAGGAGTCCAAAAGGACAGATGAATCACCATCTCCAGCTACTTTTGATTTCTGATTTCCCAGAGTCTGGACAGCTGTCTAGTGCTGGATGAGTAGCTTCTTTCTAACTTTAGTAAATCTTATTTGAGTGAGACTGATCCTGATTAAAGAGGGTTTTGGCAGTAGGTTTAAGGCCTTTTTCTGCAAGGTTTTAAATTGCACTGTGTTAAGACTAGCATTTATTAGATGTGTCCTTTGAAAAAAGCTCCTTGAGCATGACTGGGAATTCCTCTCTTCAAAGGTCAGTGGTCTGCAGCAACAAAACCAATCAAGCTGTACCTGGGGTCTGAGAAGCTCTATTTCAGAGTGTGGGACTTCTGACATTTCACTGCCTATTTAGACACTGCATCTGAAACTAATTAAAAGGAAGGTGACTGATAGCTGAGAGACAGAGATTACTGGCTTGTGTTGTACTGTCCAGAAACATTACATGACCATTCCCAGCTGTTGTTCCGGCATGGGGTACACCAGCTGTCTCATCAACTCACACCATGGAGTAACAGCACAGAAATCTTCTGTATTATCCTGCCATAAGAAAACAACTCCTACTGACAAGACCCCAAAACCAAAAAAGAATATCTTGAAAGCTAATTTTTTTTGCTTCCTCTGATTACATTTTACCTTCCAGGAAGCAGATGTAAACACAGTCCACATTCATTCCAGCTTTGTAATCACCAGCCTTTGTTTTTGTAAATGTATCTAAACTGCTAACTTCATTTTCATAGCACTTAAATTACTTGGAAAATTTTTTCTCATCCAGATTTCCAATATGTAGTGTGACAGACCTTGGCACTATTGGAACAGCGTACCCTTCCTGCCTTCTGTGGATGCTTCTGTGGATGTGTTAATCATTACAGCACAGCCTTCCAAACCAATCAGATATTGCTGAATATTTTATACACTTTAATTAAAGTGAAATATATACTTTTTTTTCAGTTCTTCCCTTTAAAAGAGATTTTGACATTGAAGATCTAAAACAAATTTGTACCAGAACTTAGATTTCATAGGGACAGACTTCACAAAATCCAAGATTAGCAAAAATAGCCCCGTTCTATGTTCCTTTTCTAAATTCAACTGGATGGAATTCTTTAAATGTATAACCAGTATCTTGCCAACACAAAGCTACTGTATTTGATCCCAGCTATGAAACTGGCAGGATATGGGTTACTACAGCAAAATGCAGAAATGAGGAATCCACTTTCACCAGCTTGCCTGAGGAAAAGGCTAAACATTTTAAAACTGTACTTTAATTGTAGTTGAATTTAAAAAATACTAGATGTTATTTGGTATTGAGATATGGAAATAATAATAAAATCTCTGAATACTAATGTTTCAGGGTCTTAGAGTGTCATAAACCCAGGAAAATGCCACTGAATACATCTAAATTCTGCTGATACAGAACTGGTGGAAGGGTAGAGTCAGATCTGAGGTCTTTTTTACCTGCTATGTTTAACCTGGCCAGACCTTTACCTACTATGGTCATTGCTGTGTGTGCAAAGCTCAGACATCAGAGCTTTTTGTCTAGCGAATATGAAGCAACACTATCCTTAGGTAAAGGGAGCCCTAAACACATTCAAAGGCTACACAGTGTGGGAGAAACTCATAATTTAAGCCAGTGTGGGTGGCTGAATACTCTGAATATTTTTATGGATCTTTTGAAAATTATGAGCTGACAGCATTGTAGCTTACCTACTACCCTGAACGCTATTTCGTGCTGTCCTTGATCAAGGCTGCCTGGGGGAGGTAAGGCTTGTTGAATGACTAAGAGCCAGCAGTATTTAGACACCTTCCTCCCCTTCACTTCAGTTAAAATTAGGCACAGAAATGCCTTTGTGGGTTTGGGCCTGGTGAGCAGTGAGATATGGCAGGGAATCAAAGTGACCTGCAGGAGCAGCGTGGCAGCTGAGTGGCTGCAGCGGGTGTTTTGTGGCAATGCCGGTGGCAGATGTACCGAAGGAATTGTCTCTGGATGCACCACGGCTGTTCTCCTCTTTGTGCAGAAGCCCTTGCTCACCTGAGGCTGATGCTGATTCTCTAGGATGGATGAGAATTACAGCTGACCAAGTATCTTGTGCTAGCTGTCCCGTCAGCTCTCTGAAGAAAGTGTTTTCTTAGAAGCATTTCTAGAAGTCCTCTGCAGCTTGCAGAGGTGGTGAGGCACTTTTTAGGAATTTGCACAAAGTGAGACTGCGAGCAGCCAGACAAGGGTTGGACAGTGTACAAAGAGAGTTTCCAAGAAAGAAGGCTAATATCAACAAATATAGGTCAGATACACATAATCATTTATCTGCTCTAGCCACACTAACAGTAAACCAGCTGCAAACATATGCAGATGACATGCTGAGCATACTTCAAAAGCTTTTTACTATTCCCTAGCTTGGACAGAAGTAAGGCAATGTGGGCACCAAGACAGACACAGAAATCTTCCCCAGACAACCATTTCTTAGCCTGGCATTGCATGTTGATTACTCCCTTTCAGAAAAGGAGAGCTGCCATGATTACCTGGTTTTCTTGCTGTTACAATTGACACTAAGCTACATGGTTTTTATGGTTGCATTTAATTTTCAAGCCTAAAGGAAGGGAGAGAAGTCTAGGGCAGGGAAACGTAAGACATGGGTTTTAGCTGAAATAATCTGTAGGGCTGGGCAATTTAGATAGAGCCACCAAATACCCAGTGGAAGGATTGGGAAAGTTCCTTGCTGTTTTCAGAGGCTGCTTTGGACAATGTGCTGGAAGTTTGTGTAAGGGGCAGGCTGTCCTGCTGCCCTTGCAGGGTCATCATCCTACAGCCATGCTTGTGGCAGAGAGACACAAGCAAGCACACTGAATGGTTAAAGGCTGGCCTGCAAGGCCAGGAGCTGGGCAACTTGGCAACAAGAGTCATGCCGGCTGGGAGGGCCATGTCCCTGTTAGCCCTATTCAGAAACTGCCATCTCACTTTGCAAACTCTCTGAGGGTTTGTTGTGAGCCTTCTGTGGCAGTGACGTGCACCTGGGCTCATAAACACTATGTACCACCTATGAATCAGCACTGATATGATTAAGTCTTAGTGAATGATTTTTTTTTTTTTCCAGACAGATAAAAGATTCCTTACAAATCTATTTCAGGTGTAGTTCCAGTATATTTTCCATACTGAATACAGCTACAGATTTCCGATCTTACCAAAAACAAAGGTGCCACAAGGGCTGTGTACAAGGACAGGTAGCAAATAGTGCTGCAAATCCCAAATAAATGTCATCATAAATATCTGTTGATTTTGGAGCCGTGTAAAAATGACAACTGAGCTCAGGTTCAGCAAAAAACAACAAAAAAGTGTAAGCTTCTAAAAGAAAAAAACCTTGTGTATATATAAAACTTTTCCTGGGATTGTGATTTTTCCAAAGTGCTGTGAGTTGAAAGTTATTTTTCATTCAACAGCTACAGCTGTGACTCCAGCTGTCCCTCCTGAATGTTATTTGATTCAGAAAGCCTTTCATGCTGAGGACTGACCTTTCAAAGGGATTCATATTGTATGTTACCCCTTTTTGTGCTTCATTATGTATATGCTGATGAGCTGAGGGTGGTGGCCTGGTGATAAATTGCTAGCAAGTGATAAATTGCTAGATAACCTACTCATTAGCTGGAAGACTTGTATGTAAAGTAGAGAAGAAAGAAATGTGAAGAGCAAGGACTGGTAGTGGAAGCTGGTGAGAGGTCCTGTAGAACAGGATTAAAATGAGTGAGTCTCAACCTGACTATATGAGTGGATGTTGCATGTAGTTCATGCTGCTTTTTGGAAGGGATGGCTGGACATTCCCACCACAACTGGAAAGTTTTCTTCTTTAGCTCTTTGCACATGTGAACTTTTGTGCTTAGGAGTGTGCAAATAGATTGCTCAGCCTGTGTGTATCTCTGTAAATCTGTGCTATTATAATCTTAAAATGAATAGCAACGCTGCCTGCTATGTGGAAAAAACCTCTCTTCCTTGGGCAAGCAAGGGGTGGGTATTTGGTTGATGCTGACTCCAGTGTGGCTTGAGATGCAGTTTGATATGTAAGGCCAGGCAGTACAGTAGTGCCACCTTCCACCTAAGGAAGGCTCTCTTCCTTGTTGAAGAAACCCTTCATTTTAGTAAGACTGCAGAGTGCACTGGGGTTGATCGTCCTTTCCTGCCCAAGGTAAAAGCATTGCACTTGTTTGTTACCTGTGAATGCTGGTAAAATACCTGGAGATAAATCTTGCAGTTTCTGGCACTAAATTTTGGAGTTGTTGAGACAGCAAATGCTTTTCAAGGTGTGCACAGCTGGTGGAAGCCACCCCTCTGCCTTAGCTGGCCAAAGCTCATATTTAGTGCCTATCAAAACTTAGTTCTTGAAAACTGCCCCCTGAGGGAAACAATTAGCTGGGCTTTCCTGAAATGGATAAGTGCAAATGGGTCAATTTAATTACTTAATGTAGCATCTTCCCATGTAGGCATTGAGGATTTCTCTTCTCTAAAACTGTTTCTGACAGAACTAGGATTTCTGGTCAATCAGGGCTGGCAGTCACTGTGAAATTATCTGTGTTTTTGCTGGTATTGGAGTGAGATTGTTCTCTTGCCATCGTTTTTTGGCAGCACAAGCTATATGTGCAAAAGAGACAATACTGGAGTCAGACACAGACTTATGGATCCTCTGTGGCTGTCTCCACACCTATGAAAAGAAAATGCACGATATTAGCAATGACGCACCAACTTTGGGAAGTGTTCCAGGAGCTGTCCCTGAAGCATCCAAGGGAGATAAGAGTTAAGTGTATGCTCCAGGAAACAGAAGGGCAAACACAAAAAGCATGTCAAGCCCAGGTAGCCAGTCTGCAAGGATGCTGTGCACAGAATAAGGATGGGAGGAACCACAGCAGATATGGTGGGCTTTCACAGCTTTGTCTGCAGTGGGAGATTAATCTAGACTTCTGTACTGCGCCTACAATACAAGGCTGGGATCAGGTAACCGCCTACCTCTTTCTGCAGAGGTTCCCATCTGCAGTGACTGTAGCGTGGAGGAGTTTGTACCATCTGCAATGGACCATCATGAAACAGTCTAAGCCACAGAAAACTGTTTATTTAGCTATTGAAGCGCTGGTACTTGACAGCAAATACTTTTATTTACAGTCAGTGCGTCAACAGCTCACCAGAGGAAACAATGCTTGTTCTCCAGACAGTGATTTGGAAGGTCCATCACTGCAAAACTTTAGCACTATTCACACATGGATATGTGGTGATAGTAGTGTTTTATGCCCAAAGTTATTTTAGTGCTGCAGACAGCTGTATTTCAAATTCTTGGGCCGCGGAGTAACATTGTGAGCAGTTAGTAATATATTAATGTAGATCAAAAAATACTTCTGAATATCTGTTGGGGCCTTCCCCCTGCCATGTGGTCCTGGGAGAGGGGCCCTGGGGGGGAGGCACGGGGTTTCCCTGCCCCTGGTCAGCCTCGTTCCCCATTGGTTGTTTTGTGTTCCCCTGGGCGGGCAAGGACCTTCGGGTCCCATGACTGAGCAGTTCCTCGGCAGAGCCCTGGCCATGCGGCTGGAGAAATAAACATCTTTGAAACATCTATCAAGGATAAGTCCATATATATTTCTTTTACACGGGCCTCATTGTTTGATACGCGTGTTGCAGTATCCACACGGTAACTAATATCTGTGCCTAGCAAACACTGTTGGTAGGGTGAGGGGGAAGTGGCACTGAGGACTTGTAACAGCCAACTTTCCAGACAGTCTCTTGTACCATTCAGTAAAGGGTCACTAATACCAATTTTTATTACTATTTTCTAGTTGTGTACAAAAACATCTTAAACCCCTTCAAAAACCTTTAAGTGAGATACAGTTTGAAGAGAGGCTTTTTTTTTTGTTTTCCCAATACAGCAATGGAAAGAACTGAAAGGGGAGAAGCCAATAAAATGACAAGGTTTTTGCGTGATCCAGTGGAGGGGTTTTCAGCCACTGGGAGCTGGCAGAAGGGGGTTTTACCCCTCGCGTGCTGACACAAAGAAGCCTGGAGGTCAACACTGAAACCCCTCTGGAAGGCAGCACTCAGTGCCCAACACACAATGAAAACGGGGCAGAGCTCCTCACCCAAAGGGGCTGTATCCTTCTGTCGCTGTCAGGCAGGCACACAGGCGAAGGCAAAGAAGTAAAGAGAGGGGACTCTCCGTATGTGCTCCACGCAGGTTTATTCCCATGAAAAGACAGGAACAAAGAGGCCAATTGGTGGGAGGGTTCAGGGATTTATACTGGGTACAGAATAGGTGGGGAAAGGGATGTCAGCCAATGGGATAGAGACAAGCAGGTGGGATTGACAGGAAGGGAACCAATGGGAACAACACATAGGAGGGACTCAGGGAAGGATCCAATGGGGCGTCAAGGAACAAAGAACTTTCTAGAACTAATACATATTAAAGAAGGAAAATGAATATACATAACTTCATACATAACACAGGAAGACAAAGTATTAACCAATCAGGGGAAAATGTGCAAAAGGCAAAACAAGGGAGTCATGGGTTCTCACCATGACTGCAAAGTTACATGCTAAACTTGGGTTGCTGACCACCACAGCTGGTTGTCTGAGTTCTCCTCAGGAGAAAAAGGAGCTGCAGCCACCTGCACTGCTACAATCCGAGATAATCTTCATCTGAAAATTAGAAGCGGGAACATCATGTTAAGAATAGGGTGAGAACAATTGCTTTGAGGATGAAAGGACAGAAAGTGGTTTCCAGACCTCAAAAATGATACTGTGGACTCCCACTCTAAGTCAGTATACTTACAGCAGTACAGTACGTGCTGTAGAGGTGGGAAGAATGGTAGGTAGGAGGAATAGGAATAAATTACCAATATCAGAGGAGGTGAGTACTTGTTCTAGATTGTGTAAATCCATGCCAGGTAATGTCTCCTTGTACATCTATCTTTTGATGAAAATAACATTTTAAGAACTTCCTGCTCTCTTCCCATCCACAGAGCACTATTTACCACACACCCCCCTCGTCTCCTTCCTCTCCGCCTTGGTTGGGCTACACTGATGTTTAGGAGGCCACTGTGGAACTGGACGAGTGAATTGATCAGAAGCCTTTAAAAGTCCTTGCCAAAAAAAGCATAAATCATCCCTGTTCCTGAGCTAGTGGCCCCTACCTATGTTTGCAAGGTACTATTACTTCCAGTCCAAAGTCTCTGTGTGGAGCTTGCACATTCTTCCTCAGCCTGGATCTATCTTATGGTGCCAGCACAAGGTGCAGATAAGCCTGGTTTATCCCATGTGCTGGCCACAGAGTTGTCCATACAGATCCTGACTGGCTTTGTAAGATCAGGCCCATCTTCTATTAAAGGCACCTTAAATTATCCCGCTTTCCTGTGCTTAAGGGTTCTCCTGACAGAACTTCTTATTGGGACATCTTTTCCTTAGAACTTTGCTAAGTAGTAGGGACATATATAAATACGCACATAATCCCAGGACTGGAAGCTTTGTGGGCGCTGTGCACACATGCCAAGCCTGTCAATGGGAGTTATGAGTATCCCATGAAAATAAGCAGCATCACAGTAGCAGGCAGTGATCTGGTAGTCCATACAAGGTGGGATTTCTTCTGCCCCTCCTCATCCCCATTTAAGGTTCCTCAAAGTAAAAGATACATTGATAGTTATATTTTTGCTGTTTTCATCAGCAATTCAACTACATGAGTTTCAGCCGGCTTAATATAAAATTTTTGTTGGTAACTTGTTTTGAGAGGTTGTCACCATTTTTTTTAAATGACAAAATCTATAAAAAACTTGATACCTTTAGAAATACAATATCTACAGAGAAAAGCCCCCATATGAAGTTTGCTCAGGGTATTTCAAAGAAAACATGGTTATTGCAGTAACTGTTGATCCAAAACACTTCACATGTGGGAAAGTTTAGCTGAAGAAAGAACAGTTCATGCATATAAAGATAGACATCTATAAAAATAGGTATATAACTTGACCATTTAAACTCCTAATCATGAGTTTAAATAGTGAGGTCTAGCTCATTTCCTTTTCCCAGTATTTCATCTGCAGATTTATGGGTATAAACTCTAGGAGAGAGATCCAGTTTACGTGTTCTATTCTGCTCCATCTGGCCTTTTAAGAAGGCTCACACTCAAGGTGGTTATCTCTTGGGATGGTACATCTTCATATGGTGGTGATAGCTTGTTTCCTTTTAAAGTATTTTTCTACGGTGGTTCTGTGTTTTAGAGGAGCCAATTAAAAGCATGCTCTTGGCAGTACATGACTAGCTTTTTCAGCATATTATTAGCTTATCAAGGCTGGAACTTGCTAGATAAGCTCTGTTTCAGTATAAGCCTAGTCATGCCTCTGAGGCTTTTAAA
The DNA here is from genome assembly GCF_041296385.1 of Aphelocoma coerulescens. Classification (NCBI taxonomy): domain Eukaryota; kingdom Metazoa; phylum Chordata; class Aves; order Passeriformes; family Corvidae; genus Aphelocoma; species Aphelocoma coerulescens. The sequence continues at coordinate 114,489,655 of NC_091015.1, read as the reverse complement.
TGCGCTGTAACTTAATGCTGACTATCAATAGTATACTAGTTTCTAAACTAGGATTTAAACACTGGAAGATTTGGATTTTTACTGGCTTCACTAGAAAGTTATGAAGAATTACATGCCAGAACTTAATTTATTTTTTTTTCTTCAAGTTTAGGCCTTATTTTAAGAATTCTATATTGGCTTCATGCTGAGGTCTATGTGCACAAAAATTGGTGCATGGGGAACCATATCCTGCCATGGGGCAGCCCCCAAAATCTTTGCTGCCCCGGGTTAAGAATTGGGGTGGATGTGTGGGGGCCTCACCTTGTGCAAAAACTGGCCCTGACTCACATGTAGATGAGCAACCATTGCTCTCCAGTGCTCTTTTGGCTTGGGATGTTGAAAAAGAGCTGAGTGGTGTGTCCAGGAATAGGATGTTAGAGTGGATTCCACAGCAGGACAGAGATAAGGGACTGGGAAGGGCTGGGTGGCTGCTGCTGCTGGTAATGTACTTGGCTGTGACATCATCTAAGTAAAGGATTTCCAAACCTGTATGTCCAATATAAGGGCATGTTAAAGGATCTTGGGATGTAAAGTACACTTTTGCCACAGCTGTGCTAAGATCCTTCAAGCCAGAGCCCACTTCGTGCCATTTGAATATTTCATACCTTTCTGGTTTTAGTTTAGTTTATTATCTGCTTCCAGCTGAGTCACATGAGTGTAAACAGATCAGTTTGTCTCTGAGAATATGATTCCAGAAAACTGGGAGAGGCAGCTCAGTCCAAAATACCATGTGCAGAAATGAAGATTTTAAAACTCACATAAGGTTGACCAATTTTATACCGCTCCTTTTTCCTCTCATGTTTTTCTTGGGTAAGTGTATAATTTTCTGGCACAAAGTCTAATTTGTTGAATGGATGCTGACATGGCAGCAATGTTCCTCAGCACACCCCAATTTCGAAAACAAGAAATGGCCTATTTCAAAGTAATGCAGATATTCACAAGCTTGTGCCACCAAAATCAATGCGGAGACCTAAGCTCTAAGAAAAGTTAGTTGTAAAATACTTTGGGTCCTTGAGAACTTTACCGTCAGACTTTCTCTTGTTAATGTTGTTGCCATAGATTTGCAGCCAAAGCAAAACTGGCTATAACTGCCACAAGAGCCAACCTTGCATCAGCTCAGCTCCACAGCAGTTCACAGGACCATTGCCTTAGTTCATATTTTCTGTAGTTTGGTCAAGCGGCTGCCTGGTTGCAGCAATTTAGGAGCTCAACAGATGACAACTCAGTACAGAGGCAATGCTGGAAAATGTCAGCACTTGGAACAGGGACAAGAAGCAAGTTGGGGATTAGGAAGCTGCTAGAAGTGCTGATGAAGCACCAATTTCTCTGCTTTTCAGATTTGTCTTTCAGGCTTGTGCTACTTGTGAGGAAGAGCAGATGACCAGTTCTGCCCCTTATTGGGAAAGGCACAGGAGGAGTAAAATATCAACAGTCACAATACACAGAGGTGTACAGACATCCTCTGATTCTCTGATTACCGTGGTGAAGCTCACTGAAACAAACTTATGGACTGCAGCTGTACACCTGCTCAGCATTGTGCCCTGGCCTTCAGGCAGTAGGATCATGGTCCTCGGGATGACTGCCATGATCCATATATTCTTGAGTAAATAGTTCTTAATTCCTCTTCTGGATAACATATGACTAACATTAGTGGGACACCCAGTTACTACTTGGAGCACAGTCAAAATTATCTTTCTTACCACTTTGCTTTGAATCCTCCCATTTTTCTGCTTCATCTAAAATTTCCTCTCCCTACATTTCATGGCTTCTTCTAGGCAGGCATGCTCTAAGCATCAGATCTCCTCAGCATGCCAGTGTATCAATCTACTTTGTTCATGCATTAGTGACAGGATACCATCCATTTCTCTCATCCTACTGCTGCTCTTTCCTTCAGCACTGCCTTTTACAAAAATGCCATACTTCTGACCTTTCCCAAAGAAGTCTGCAGCCTGCTGTGTTTGTCTGTGGTTAACTTAAAGCATGCTGAAACAGTGGGGTCCGAGTCCCGCTTTGGTTTTTTTTAATCTGGACACTCAGTGCAGTGAACTTTAGATACAAATTGGGATATTAGTGAGACATATCTTAACTTCTTGACTGGAAATTAGTCACCTTGCTTAATGCCTTCAATAATATGACTCAAAACCATTGAGCTCAGATAATGCCTTTGGGCTGATCCAGACTGTGAAAAAACCCCAAAACATTTGGGATGGAAAGTTGTCCAGACTGTTCTCTTCTTAACATAGCTGCTTGTATTTGGAATAAAATATGATGGCTGTAATTTAAAATGTGATCTTTACCTTTTGTGCCTCCAATTCCCAACTCCATCCTGCTGCAGCAGGAAGGGGGAAGGGAAAGGGGAACAAGGGAACAATGTCTGATTTGGGAGAGTCTCCATGGGGATGAACTGAGGAGTGTGATTCCTAAATTATGACATCTGCAGTCACAGCTGAGAAACTTCCTGTGTAGAAGACAGCTAGTTTTCAGAAGTCAGTTTCTGAGCTTTTGACCCATTTAGAAGCTTCAGACAGTGGGTGTTTCCAGTATGAAAAATGTGTGCATGGTATTTTTGAGCAGTCTGCTTGCTGATGAGCTGTTGTATCACAAACAAAGCTGCCTAACTGGAGCAGGTTCTTGCAGCAAGGCTTTCAAATAGGTGTCATTGTGACCCAAGCTGTGGTGGCAGCAGCAGGGACTGGACGAACTTTGCATGGTTTTCAGTCTAGAGTCCAGATTCTGACTAATCCCTGCATGGGTCCTGGTATCCAAATGACGAGGTGTTCTCAGTCCCAGCTGGGTACACTGCATATCTTCTTTCCAGCCTTGTGGGCTGAGGGAGGGAAGAGTGTGAATTGAGTGTGACTCGGATAAGAATTAGGCCCTTAAATGGCTTTATCAAACTGTGGGAAAGCAATAGTGTTGCCAAGCAGAGGAGGTACTGAAGGGTCATCACACTAAATATGTCCTCCATTTCAAAGCAGAGGAAGGCCTTTGTGTTGGCAATTCCATTCTCCTGACCAAAACAGAAAATGGCATGGCAACTTTCCCTTTCTTGGTTCCTTTCAGGTGCTTGCACATTATGTGTTAAGGATATGCGTAGGAAAATTTGCTACACTATCTATAGACTTAGTTTCTTTAATCCATGCAGTTATGGGCATATTGAATTTGAGGATTGACCCTGGTTTTTCTGTAGTTCTGGATTTTCTATTTGATGTGGTTTTGAAAAGTACTAGTAAATTCTTGCAGAAATCTTTTGTTTCTAACTGTGGCTCATGGATATTCTCCAGGCAGAATGGCAAAACTTGGCCTGAACTTTCTCCTCCTGCTTCTGTTAAAGATTGGTTGACCCTTCTTGGTTTACATTGCATTTGAGCTATGGTGTTGGAAGAAGTCCATTCTGTACACATATAATCAAGGCTTTTCACCAAACTTCCCCATAGTGTGTTCCAGCAGAAATTAACTATGGCCACTTCAGGCATAACCCACATGTGGCAGTTGCGGGTAGTGAACAGAATGTTAAACATCTCCTACAGAGAGAATCATGACACAGACTGCAGTCTCATTAAGTCCCTTGTACTCTCCCACTTTTATTTTGTCCATTTAAATTCCCCTGAAGAGGGAGTATCAGCTTTCCAGAAGAGAAGAAACACTGACTACTTACTGAGCAACAGCTGAAAGCTATCATTTTTAAACTTACAATTTCTTTTGACATTGAATGCTTATACTGGAAGACACATTTTTCACTACAAACTATTTCTATTTTGCTTTGTAGAGAAGAAGAAATGATTAAAGCAAAAGCTGTTCCCAGTTTACAATCACTTCTTCAAGATGGTAATAATAATTGACCTTAGGTTAGTCCCTATATAAATTATATTTGAAATTGTGTAAGTTGCAAAGAAGCACAGCCGGACTGTCCCCAACACATATTTTCCAAGAGAAAGTTACGTCAGGTTTGAGTAAGACACAGAGTGAAACTTTCTTTGGTTCTTAAAAGCTGGTGCCCTAAACAGAAATCAAGCACTTGTGCCCCATATGTTACAAGCATAATGTTTTGCTAGTCCTTAACAAGAAAAGTATTATGCTTAATCTGAGGCTTTTCTAAAGTCTTTTTTTTGGCAATTACACTATGGAAGGGAGCAGCTGAAATAATAATAAAACTTTATACTTGCAGGGAACTTTCATCTGGGAATATCAAAATAATTTATAAGCCTAGTTAAGTCTATCTTGATATTTTCCTAGGATCCTGCTTTCCTGTGGCAATTGGTAAGCCAGGAATTTTGCCCTGGTTTAGCAGAAGGGTGAACTGGGGCACAGAAAGGGTAAACAACCCTTGCAGGGTTACTGCAGCTGATCACGGAGGGTTAGCCAAGATTCATGCACACAGAGGTGGTATTTATGTGATGGGTTTGGGTTACTTTTTGGTTTCTTATGGTAGGGAGGTTCTCACTGCCAAGAGCCTTTCCCCTATCAGTGAGGAATATCCAAGTCCTAAGGATCTGCCTCTGGGTGCTGGTAGCTGCCTGCCTCCCTCTTAATTTCATTCATTCACAAGGGTCACTCACTAGCTTCCTTTCAGATGCCCAAGCCCCTCTCTTCCTCATGCCAGAAAATTGGGCTCTGCAGCAGGCTCTGCCCATTCCCAGCAAGGAGCCCAGCTGGGACATGGAGCACCCTAGTGACAGACTCCCAAACAGCCACATTTACAGGGGAGGCAAAGATGCAGCTGCTGAAAGCATAATGCATCTTCTTGTTTCTAGTAAGCATCCTGAGCTACCTAGAGAACAGCAATCCTTCAGTTATATGTAATGAAGGTCCACCTCCTGATGCTAAATCCCTAGATGAGAAGAAAGGGTGAAATCTCCTGGCCAGTTGAATTTGGGACCACTCTAGGGAGTCTGTCAGCCACTAAAGAGACACATTTTCAAAACGTAGGGGTGGCTCTGATGTGTGAGATCTTCATGTGTCTCTCTTGAAACAAGCTGACCTCTTGTTCCAAACAGTTCCTTTCTGTCTGGAGCTGCAAATACATCTTCTTTAACATGAATATATTTTCACAGGCTATAACTCAAACAACTCTTCTTCATTAAGGGAGAAATTCCCCATCTTTCATGGCAGAAAGGTTGTAAAAGCACAAGGGTACTCCCTGAGCTAACCTTGGGTCTCTGTGGATGGTCTGTGCTGGATGTAAAGCAGAAGCCACATTGTGTGCTCTGGATGGAGAAATTTTCCTGGTTACTCTCATTTCTGCTGCCCATGTGAAATCTAACTGTGAAAGCACTAGCTGGGAAATAGAAATCTATACATTTATAATAAACCTTTAGGCAGGTGCCAATGCCTAGTCTTATGGATATTTGCAAGAAGAATATAAACTTTATTTGTTCAATTTCATGTGTGTTGGGCAGAAAGTGTTTTAAGGACTAAATCAAGGGGTGAAAAAAAGGACTCTGCTTTGTAGCTCATTGTCAGTCACTCACAAGGATTATTAATTTTTTTAACAGAGGTTCCAATAGCATTTTTTAAAAGCACCTTTTTCCTTTCTGGGATGCAGCATATAGGCCCTTAATTGTAAGAGTATCAGATTTTCCATCCCATGCTGCTAATTTTCCTTAAGTGCTGCCTTCTTGCCCCAGTTTATAGCTGAGATTTTTGGGGAGGAGGCATGGTTTAGAGAGTACAGTGTAAAGCTCTGGAAACCTGCCAGAGTGTGGGAACTGGTCTGGGACACCAGGACTTTTGGAGGATAAATAAGTTGCTCAGTCAGGTAATGGGGCACTGAAAATAAGCATTTGCCTTTAAAAATCTGGATTTAGACCACACCCCCAGTTATAAGAGATCTCAAAACAGAAAATAGCATTTGCTTTGCTGGAAGATACCATGCTATTGATTCAGAACTGAAACACCACAACTCCACCAAAGAAAAGGCAAATCATGTATCTGCATGGCTCATATTCAGGAACAATCAGGGGTTTATTTATTTATTTTTTTACTATTATCTTTGTTTTTCCAGTGATTCTGTTCAATTAACATGACTAGATGTACAGATCCCGATGTCATTATTGGATTCCAAAAAAAATAAAAATAGCAGGTGCCGAGCAGACTTGCAGATCTTCCAGCAATTTTATTCATTAATGAACTCCAAATACACCCAAAGCAAACACATGTACAGAAGGCTTAAATCCAGATCTGTTGAAGGAATTCCAGTTCAGGACATTTTATTAACCTCCAAATAACTGATTGTGCTTCAGCTCTGCACGTTTTGATTTGTCATTGCTCAAAAAAATTAACATGCAGCTCAGATGCCTGGTTGAAATATTTTGTGAAAGTGAATGATCAAAAGCAGGTCAAATGCCTCATTCTATCTTGCTCAAACATGTTCAAAGCCAGAATAATTCCTAGCATTTGGTTAACTTCATGTATGCTTTCTGTCTTTTGTTTTTTAAAATCTCTGTAGAAGAACATCACAATCTGTGAATTCCAGGACATAAACATGTACATACACAAATTAATTGTTAGTTACGATGTGCACAAAACACTAACAAACCAGTATACTGAAAAAAATCCTTTTATGGGTTGTTACCTGCTTGAAGAGCATTATTACAGTATGAAACTGAGATGTTAGTTTAAGTTAGAAGGAAAATTCTCATGCAAAATGAATAATGCAGAGTCTCACCTTGCTGTAGCTGAGACGGGTTTTGGTGTGAAGGTCCACACAAACTGGGGATGTTTGTATTAGAAGTATCATTATAGTCTGGCTTTTCTTCAGCAGGTGCTCATGGCAGTGAAGGACAGAATCCTCTGACTGTTTCCTAAATTTCATTCTCTTAATGGAAGTTAAGCCAATTTGCAAATAATTTTGCTGCTGTTGATCACAATTTTACAAGATTTTTGAGTGCAGAAGGTCTTTCTGGTATGTGTGGAAAAGTGCCTTCAACATGTACCTTTAATGGTCTTAGGAAGAAGGTAATTAAAACCACATACTTTATAATGAGCAATGTAACTTTAAATCAGAAAACTTTCATATGTCTTTGGTTCTTTTACCATTAACTGTTTTTCTTTGAAATCTGCTATAATTTCTGGGAAAACACTAGTCTTTTGTAGAACGACAAGGAACTGGGATTTTGTAATCCTTCTAAGTGCTGTTAAAATTATTTCCCACAATTGTTGTTTTCTTTAGGATGACTAAATGTCCTTATTATCATTGTGTCCCATATACATACCAATCGTCTGTAATAACTTGGTTGGCAATCAATGCCTTTTATGGAAGGTTTTTTTTATGTTTAGTTGTAGTCTCACCTTTCATGTGGATGATACATCTTGGCTATATTTTTGACCAATGTGTATTTTGGTTTATATGTTTATATGCATATGTGTGGGACTGATTTTTAGTTTGATGATCACTGAATGTGTGGTAAAACTAATTACTTTCACTGTTTCTTTTGACTCAAATATTTAAAAAATTTATGGTACTTCAAAGTGACTAATGTTTGGTTTCTGTTTAGAATGAAGTTTTGAGCCAACTTTTTATTCTTCCCCCTCTCTCCTCCCCCAACCTACCTGCCTAATACCTGAGCCATTTAACCATGTGATTAATGTAAAATAAGGATCACCCAGGATTTCACTATCTGTAAGGTGAATGATATTCTCCAAACATAATATAGTTGGAGACTTGCTCTTCACATGTGGTGGTTTTCTTTTTTTTCCTCTGAGTGTACTGTATGATCTATTCATGAGGGACTAGTGAGACTAACACAGTTCCCTGCAGGGCTCTGGTTTGATGATTATTTTATTTTTAGGGCATTGTTATTGACATTGGCTAGCATTACTCATAGCCTTTAATCAAAAGGAAGAAGTGATAAAGACATCTTTACGATAAGCCCGTATGTGATAAGCATGAGAAATATGGAAAAAGATTAAAGACCTAGTATCTTGGCCTCAGAGAAAAGAGTCTTTGTCCTGTTAAAAATAAAGTTGACCAGATGTGCTCATTTAGGCATGGCAGCTCTCATTTTCTCATCAAACACATCACTGGTTAGGCTTTTAAAATCAAAACCTTAATTTTTACTTTCTGAATTTGAGATCCCATAATATTTTTTACACTGCTGTGTGACCGAGTTATGGAAGGCACTTCAGCTTGTGCCTTTCTTCCTGCAGGTGTATAGCCAAAACAGGCTGGCAACTAAGTATGTCCTTCAATTCCTCACTGAATCAGGGCTTCAAGTGACAAAGTTTGTCCCTTGCTGAGCTGTTTCTGTGCATGAACTTCTTTGTAGTTGCACTGAAGTGAGGCAGGTCAAAAAAAAAAAAAAAAAAAAAAAGAAACAGCTGTAGGTGCAATTGTCCTATCACATAACCTGTACAATCACTCCACCTCTACATCTATTGCTCTAAAAGTGCCTAAAGAGTTAAAAAACCAAACTGATAAAAATTAAAGGAAATTAAAATTAAAGTGAAATACCAACCAGGCCACCTGCCCCTGCAGCACTCACCCACAGGGCTGCATATGCTTGACACTGCTTGAGGATGAGGTTTGTCAGAAGCAATGGCATATGGCAGGGAGGATTCTTCACTCACATGTTCAAGGTTCGTGCGGTTAACCGAGCTCTTCTACTTCAGGGTCAGACACAGCTTGAAAGAGCATTTTCTCATTAGGTTTTACAGTTTAGGGCAGACTGAACATACTGGCCCTCAGGACTGCTGAGAGGTTAAATTTGAGACTGGGATTTTAATAGGAATATTTGCATACAACTGTGTGCTCTGGAATGAAGACTTATTTTTCATTCAGCCAGGCAGCTGACTCTGTAGGTTCCTACTCTAAGTACAGAGAAGAAAAGGGGAAAGCTCTAAGAACTACATGTCAGGACAGCAAAAAACATCTGAACACATCCTAAAATAAGGCTTTTGGTTATGTACCAGGCACTTAGGCCATCACTGTGACTGTATTATGCTGACACTCAGTGAATTCCCACCCTGTTCTGCATTTTTTAAGCAGAACCACAATCCTAGGAGAATATATATTATTAAGGTTTTTTTACTCTTTTTTTTTTTAATGCAACCATTGTCTGCTTTTGAATGCTCTTTATGGGAAGTAAGTCTATCATTCAAATGCCTTTTTGCATAGGGTACAGCTGTCTTTTCTTGTATATCATGAAGCATTACTGGCTTTTGCTGGAAGAGCATAATGAAAGAGATGTTTGGGTTATACAAGTTTTTAAAAAATAATTTTATTACTGTTAAGTGGAAGCACTTTTAATGCTTTCATACCCTAGATGGGAGTTATCAGTGTTGACAGAAAGCCTAAAGGGGTGGAGAAAACAGTAAATAGTCTTTTAAACTGAAAGTTTATATATGTATCCAAGCACCTAGCAGCTCTTTGATACTGATAGTTTATCTTCAAGTCATAAGAACAGCCACATGGCTGCATCATCTTACCTGATGAAATCCTATTCAATTCTTTACCACTATGTCCCAATGTTATGGAAGGGAGAGGCAGGGAGATGTTTTATGAATCCTTCAGCAGTGTTTCACATCACTCATTCCCAGATGGTGGAAGAGCTGGTGGTGGTCTGTGACGCCAAGGGCCATGCTCATTTTGTGCATCAGCACTGGAAGGGCTCCACTGCTATACTTCAGGTCCCTTCCCATCCTTCAAACTGCCACAGAGACACAGTATTTTCCCTTCACTGGGCCTTGCTGTGCAAAATGCATCCTTTGTTGCATGGCAGGTTGCTTGGTGGCCTGCTGCAGCCCCAGCCTGCACGTCTGTGTGATGGTTTGCAAAGGAAACAAGGCATGTAGAACCCATCACCCACCCACATCCAGTAATTGGCTTGACTTCTTCAGACCCTTGTATAGTTAGGAATGGGGGTGAGTAAAGATGAATGGTGTCTTTGGTGGTCATTCAAGTACAACAGAAAACTCATAGGGGGCAGATGAAGTTTGTCTGGCCTCTGCTGCCTAATGACCTTTTTTCTGGAGAGTGTCATGCTGAATTCATAGCTGTGTCTCTCTGTTTAAACACTGAGTTTCAATTTATTACTTAAGGGACCCTGCCTTAAATTAGAGATGGGTCATTATTTGCCCTTCCTAATGGTAAACTGAACTGTGCACACAAACATATCAGAAACAGCTGGGGGTAAAATGCTTTCTAGTCTGGCAGCCCAGCACTCTATTCTGGTGTCACTTTGATTAACATAAACTGTCTGCGGCCATGGCAGTTAGAGAAAAGTTTGTCTTTATTACCTGGAAACTCAGCAAGACAATTATTATTGTTTTGGTACAGCAGTAGGATGGGAAACTGATAGTCTGTGATGCCCTGTGTTGGGTGCTCTGTGAGCACAAACCAGAAAGTCTGTTTCCATTTCCTGGTGCTTGGAGCAGAGGGCTCTGGCCTCCTTGGCCACAGACCATTTCCAGGCAGGCAGTAGACATCCTCCAGAAATGGCCAGGCAGGGCTCCTAAGAGCCTGTGCTGACTCAAGTGAAAATCCAGCTCAGTATTAAGCACAAGTGAATAGACAGGGCCCTCTGGAGACACAGCCATACTGTTTCCACTTCTTGTTAGTTTTCCTTAGACCTAGGGATATCAATAGGCAATAATATAAATCTGCCCAGTAGCTTTTTCGCCTTGTAGGATCTGTATCTCATTAATTTTTGTTGCCTGGAGAATATATCCACTAAATACCTAGTGGATTAAGCCCAAAAAAGTAAGTATGATAGTCTTGGTTCCCCAAGTATGATAGTCAGTGTTCCCCAGGTAATCCCTCACTTTTTTCTCCATCACTTGGTGAAATGGAGCTACATGTAACTAGAAGGGAGCCATGTGGGAATAAAAGCATCCAAACAACTAAATGTGCTGCTGTTAGGAGCATGGAGGTTGGGCTGAAGGGCCTAAACAAACCTCACTTACTGTAGATAACAGACTGCATATATTACTGTGTGCATTCAACATTTGCCAGCAGAGTTATGAGTTTTCTGGCTGATACACAACTTCTGTTGTTGCATAAGGAATTGCTATAGAAAATCAAGACTAACCCAAGCTGGTGGAGTTTCATTCAGTGCTGGGATTTTCTTGTGATGTGTAACCACCCTTCAAAATTGAGGCTCTATGTTATCTAAGTCACAGCTACCACTTCTGACCCCCCCTCCAGCCCCCACATTTAAATTTGAGCGTGATACCATTCTACAGTCAGAAATGTTTGCAGGTTGGGGTTTTCTTTGGTCTCCTTATATTTACTTGTTTGTTTCCCTATAATGTCATGATTCTGCTTGGAAATATGTTTGGCTACACAGGAAGAGTATCCATTGCAATTTATGCTTCCTGACCTTTTGTGAAGCTAAAATAAATTGCTTTTTGGAAAGAAACCAGAGGCTCTCCTCTGTTCCTTTCAAAGAAATCTGACCTTACAGTTGTTTCTTGTGAAGACAGTAGAAGCTTCTCTTTGAGTCAGAGAAAAGGAAGCAGGAAAGGGTAAAATTTTCCTATGCTGACTTTTTAAAAAAATTCAGATATTACTTGATGAACACAGGGTTTTTCAAACCTTTTCTCTTATTGACAGGGCAGCTTTGCCTGTCATGCCTTGTGCACTTAACTTCTTGTTGCTTTAACAGAGTATCTGGCACCCCCAGCCACTGTACCTGTGTTCACTCTCCTGGAGCCCTGACGTGGCTGCTGCTGTTCCCTCTAATGCATATCCAGAGAGGATGAGAAGCCACAGACAGATTGGACTGAACTGATGAAGTAAGTTCCTGCAAGCCCCTCATGCAGCCTTTGCATGAATTCTTGGAGATACTCTCCCAGCTGCAGGGGTCACGGGCTGGAAGTCAAGCTGCAAGTGCTATACAGCAAGAGGGTATTGCATAGGAAATAGAGGAAATAAATTCCGCCAGCTGATGAGGGATCATCACTCTGGCACTTTTATGGTCTTGGTGATCATGGAGAGGCAAGCACAGCATCAGCTTGCAGCCTATGCTGCTCAGGGGAATTGCTGGAGCCTGGAGGTTCAGGTGCTGTCAGTGTAGGCCTAGATAAGCTCTGATGTCTTCTCTGTGCATCTGATTTCAGCTCCAGCTTTTCCCAGGGAGTGCTCAACTCTGTCCAGGAAAGAAAGTCAGCTGACTTACATATGTAACCTTTTGCTTTTTCAGACTAAGTATATGTGTTTGGAAAAAAATGCTCAGGTGGGCAGTGACCATGAAGTTCTCAATCTTAACCGCGTGCCTATGTCTTATCAAAGTCTGAGGCTCAAGGTTGTCCAAAGCATTTTTAAATTACTCTTTAAAATGAGTAAGTAATGAACCATCCTGCACTTTGTTAGGGAAAACAATGCCATTGGAGGAGACCAGGAAAGGTTCCTTTCTGACAATTCTTTTTAACAACGTGATACAATTTATCTGAAATTTGGGGAACAGCTAGGGACAAGGGGAGAAACACCCCTCCCTTTGGTTAACCTTGCTCGGGAAATGTGAATCACTGAACTAAATAAAGTTTGTAAAAGATGCTCTGAAAATACTATACTACGCCCTATAATTCAGCCAAGAATGAAGGAGGCGGGAAAAGAAAACATCAAAAGTCCCTGGTTTTTTATATTGCTTCCTGGCACATTTCTCTTCCCCCACTTCCCCCTCCTGCCTTCCCATCTTCTTTCTGGTTTTTTTTGTTTCGTTTCTTTTTTTTCCCCCCCCTCTCTATTTTAAAAAAATCCTTTTCATTTTGTAAGGCTGGTACCATAACTTTAACAACACTCTTGTTGTCTACAGATGACAACAATGAGAAATGCCAAAGGAGAAGTGAGTCCTGTAGGGACCAGACGACAACAAAGACAGTTTTCAACATTTTTATTAGGACCTCATGATGTACACATGAAAACTTAAGTTCAGAATATGAACTGCTCTTCAGATGGCGCCGCTTAAATCTGGAGGATGTTAACATTCCTGCTGCATGACAAAGGTCCACCACCCCCTGTGTCGATACTCATCCTGCTCAAAGGGGCAGTAACATCTAAGGATGAACAGAGCCTGGGCACCAAATCCTACTTGAAGGTTACTTTCACAGACTTTTCTTGGGATTTTCTAGCATCCCCTTGCCAGGGTCAGTTTGCCCTTGAGGGCTAGGCTGCCAACCTCTAGCTCTCTGCAGTGCTCCAGCTGTTTCACCATTTCCACACGTTTGGATGTATGCTTTGGCAGAGAGGATTATTAGTGGTAGAGAAGAAAAGGCAGCAGGGAAGAATCTGTCCCTAAAGTATGGAAGCGGGGGTTTCAATGCTGTTTAAACAGCCACTCACGTAGTCAGGTGACATCATGGGGAAAGAGTGTAGACTGTATGGAAAAATCCATCTGTGGTACCCCTGTGCTGGCCTGAGTGGACACTGGGAGCTGGCAGAGGCACGTGGTGGCAGGGTGACAGCGGGTGTTGGGAGGCCCTGGGCTTGTTCCCCCAGGGCTTGGGGCAGCCGAGTGTGAAACCCATCCCTTCAGTGACTGGCATTCAGTCTTGCCTGTTTAATAGAAGTTTAGCAGGGGGAGCATGTGTGGATCACTTGAACGATATTCCTCTGGAGCATGCCTGAATCCTCCCCACTTGCCTAACTGTGAAGAAAGCAGCAAAAGAAACTGAGCTGTCTTCTTTTCCTTTGCTTTCTAAAAAGCCATACTGCTGGGGGGACCACTGCTGCTCTGTGCTTTCCCTGGCCCTGATGGCTGCCTTGTGGGTAGCTCAGAGGGGTAGGGACCCGGGGGTGTGCAGCCTCCTGGGCTTTGCAGGGAGGTGGCAGCTCTCACTGCCAGGGAGGCACAAAACCAGCTTGTCATCTGCTTTTCCGTCTCTGTTTTGCTGCCTGACCCCTTGCCCCGCCTCATAAAAACAAACACGCGCAGCCTGACTTCCAGGTGCTTTGGCTGGTTAAACACCCATCGCAGCAGATGCAGCCAGGGAGGGCTGGGGCCTACGGCAGGATGGGAAGGGAAGGGAAGGGAAGGGAAGGAAAGGGGGTTTTCTCCCCAGGCTACCACAGAGCTCTGCAGCCACTATTTAGCCTGAGGGCTGGACTAACATGCATGAGGCTCAGGCACCCCCTATGGAGCACTGATGACCTTTGGGTCTGTAGCTTCACTGTCCCCAGACCTGGTGCTTTTCCATCTGGTTCCTGCTACTCCCTTAAATCCCTGCTGGCTGTTTAATAGCAGTCAGGGAGTTTCAATGAAGCTGAGGTCACTTTGACTCACCAAATGTCACTGCTTCTAAACTGGAACCAGACTGACCTGCGGGTTGTGTTTCTGCTGGGGGGAACAATGACAAAGTGTCCTCTGACTCCTCATCAGATGTTGATCACAAGCCCACAGCCTGAGCTCAAGGTTTACTTTTTGTGAGGGTCAGTCTCTGCAGTATATATACGAACATGCCCCTGAGTGGACTGCTTTTCTTTAAACGTGGGTTTTACGTCAAAATCCTTATATATTTTGTGGGTTTTTTTGTGTTTGTGTGTACTCACAGTTTGTGTGTACCTGAAGTCCCCAGCCTTTGAATCACCCTGTCTCTGTGATGAATATGTATAAGCTCTCAGTAGCCCAGCATGAGCAAAGAAGCTTCTATATATCTTTAAGGTCAATGAAAGCTGAAAACAGATGCTTGGCTTGCAGATCTGCTGGTAGCACCAAGACGCTGTGGCCAGTTAAGTACTACTGAAATAATCCCCGAGCCTGGCTGTGCTTCCCTCTGTGGCTCTGGCTCCACTATGCTGTCAAGGAGCACAGCCTTATGCCAGGAGAGCTGCCCCAGAGACTGCTGAGCAGCAGGGCACTGCTCTTAGTCTGTAGAGAGGAGGCTTGAAGCTGCCCTTCAGTGCAAAGCTTGAGTGCTCTGCTGAAGAAGTGATTAAGCTGCCCTTCTAACCTCTTACCCTTTTTCTTTTTTTCTCCCTTCCTCTTCTCCTAAGAAAGTAATGGGGGAAAGTTTGTGAGAGAATAGTGTTTGCTGATCTTGTGCAAAGCATGGTGACAAATGATGGCTGGAAAAGCATGACAAGGCATGTAAACTTGTGCTAATGGAAACCTGTGTGCCAGCTGAGTGTTTATTCAGGCCTGTCATTGTCAACAGAGACCCCTTTACAAGTATTGTTTGTAGTAACAAGTGCACCATGAAGGAGAATGTAGCTTTGAATTCTATGTATTTGCCTCTTTGAAAGAAATTAAAAAAAAAAAAAAAAGCCGTTACCCCATCTTTACATGGAATAATTGTAGTAACTAAATACCTGCTTATATGTCTGCATATTTTGGATTTAATCAGCCTACTTTTTAGAAATCAAACTTCCTCTTAATTGCACTGTTCTCATTGGTACTGTTGAACACATGTTACTGCCCCAAGTGTATGTATCCAGTCTGTCACCTGCATCTTTTGATATCCCTGACTGAAGCAGGATCAAAAAAAAGAAACAGACAGTGGTGTCCCAATGCTTTTTCTCAGCAGAGCAAGAGGTAAAAGACATTGTTGAGCAGACCATCACACTTATTCTTGTGGCTTTTCAGCAAAATGTTTCTCAACTAAACAAACAATAGTGAAAGTTCATTTTGAATAGAATTCACTGATTTGCAGTTATTTAGACAAAATACATATGATTTCTTAAACAAAGAATAAGCAAAAGCATAGGCAAAGCACTAAATTTTATTTCAAAACTGCATTGGAATATACTGTACCCATTCTGTAGAAGTAAGAGAGAAATATCCAAAGAGTTTTGCTGATCTTTGACTGAATTGATCACATATACCTTTTTGCCCTTTTTTAAAAATGAGAAAATCCTATAGGTATACATTTTTGTCACCCTCGTGGACCTATACAGATACCAGTGAACTGGATACCAGTTGATTGAGACTGAGAGTTCAAAGACTCAGAAATAGGACTAGAGAATTAGGGTAACAAACTTCATCTACATTCGGCAATTTAGAATAGCATCCAAGGCTTGCTTGCCTGTTGGATCGCCTGAGCTGCATCACGAAGAAATGTGTGATGGCACACACTGGAAATTTGGGATTGATCTGTTTCTAATTCTACTCTGGCTTTCTGAGACTCCTAATTTCATCATACCTCAGTGTCTTTTACTTAAAACCCCCCAAACCTCCACATTCAGCAGTACTTTCCTCAAAAAGATACCATGAAATTGAATTGCTTTAAATTCTTGGGGATGGTTTTGGAGAGAAGATCCCTTTGAAGATCTACATCTGCACAATGAAGCAGGGATTAGTTTAAATGGTGAACCTGGCCAGTGCAGTGATCTTTGAGCTGGGAGAGAGGAATCTTGACACAAATGTTGTCTCTTATTTCCTGGTTCACTGGTCTTTGCAGACATTGCTGCTGTACCAGGGTGCCAGTAACACCTGCACATCTTGGGTGGAGCTGATTAAGGGGCAGGCCTGAATGTGTTTGGGGTATGCTGGCTCACCAGCCAGACCCCTCCCCAATGTAACTTAAATCCCAAAGCTGCAGCAGAAGTGGTGGGGAGGCAGTGCTGCAGTCTGCTGTATGAGATAAAGTTTTAATCTCTCCTGTTCCCCTTGGCATTCCTGCTGGCTGTGCATAGAGGAAAAGCCTTCAAGTTGGTTATGCATCTAGCATTTTTGTGTAGCCTTGGGAGGACTCTGCTTACCAGGCTCTGTTCTCTAGTTCAATAGAAACAACACTGAGTTTGTGAGCCACTCAAGAGCTTAACTCCCTGTTATTTGGAAAAATATCTGCATCAGGTCTCAAGGTCCTCTGTAGCTAAGCTTGTAGGGTTGGCTGTTGAAGCAATCCAAGAGGTAAAATGTAAAAATCTGCTCCTGGAAAGAAGTGAAAATGGAAAGAAATTATACATTTGAGTAAATTGGGGAGAGGATGTGCAAAGAAATTTAAGCCAGAGCAATTTAAGCACTGAACAGTGGATGGTGGAAGATTTGCTCTCAAGTGTTTCCATTTTTCTTTATCAACTTGAGAAGTGAGCAAATTGCTGGTGTTCAGTTCAAAAAGTATATGCCCAGACCTCTGCAGACAATGACAAACTCTTTCAGATGCTACTGACTCTAGAATCCAAACTCTACCAGCTTTATCTGTGCTTAAATACCCAGCCTTCTAGCAAAGTGCTTGACAATGTTTCCTGGCCAGAGCAGGCAGTAATTAATTGGTTTATACATGTTTACACTGGACAGAAACTAACCCCTTGTTAGAAAGAACCATACATGAAAGTGGTTATGACAAAAGAGTCTGGACTCAAAGAAAGACTGTACCTTAAGTCACCTAAACAAAACCTCTTGTTTCCTTTTGTTTTCATCAACAGTATCTTTGAATTTTTACAATGAAATATCTTGCCAAGATCCCCTGGTTTCCTGACTCGGAGCTGTGGGTCAGCAAGCAGCGTAAATGTATCAGCATTGCTCCCTGCCCAGGCCAGCCAGCCTGCCCTGACACAGGCTATGCTGTCAGGGTGCATTATTCTCTGCATGTGGCTCCAAGGGCTCTGTGTTTCCAAATGGCCCAGCGATGGAGGGACAGACAAACCTCACTGGGAGACCTGGCCATGCCTCTCAGTTATACTGCAGAGATACCTTGTAAGCACAGCCCCGACTTCTTACTCTTGCTTTGCAGCACTTCTTGAGCTGCTCTGACAGTCTGGAAGAATAGAACATTGCAAGGCACCTTCAATAGCCAAACACATTGCTACTGAAAGCCCAGGTTTATTAAGAACCTTTTAAATTCTCAGGCTAAAAACAGATGTGCTTTTCTAAAGGTGCTTCTGCTGAAAGGTTAATTTTGTATTAGTTACCGTCCAGGAGAGAAATTATGTCATCAGTGTACAGCTAGTAATTTGTCTCTAGAAGGGTTAAGGCAAAGAAAACTCTGAGTCATTAGAAAGAAATAATTCCTTTATTTGAAGCACATGAAACAGGAGTCCGGATGGCAAAGGAACAAAGCCTCATTCTTTCCTGTGCATTTGCTGAACGCCTTGGTGTCTTAGATAAAGGACAAGTATCTACTAGTGGATTAACATTATGAAAAAGTCAGGATTAAAAAAAATAAATAATTCTCAGTGAGGCTGTGTAATTGAAACTCCACAGCAGTTCAAAAGCTTAGGCCAGTAAGCTCCTGGCCACCAGCTACTTCATGTATTTTACGACAAGAAGGCAGAATGCTAATTAACAGTGCAGCATATGGAGGGGGAGAATGAGAGGGCTGCGTGGATATTCAGTGACAACCATCTGAACTTCAGAGGCAGTACAGAGGGCTATTAATGCACTCCCTTGCCCTGTCTGAGAGTGCTGACCTCACTTCTAATCCTGCCCCTCCAGGGTACTTAATTTCCAGCATTGCTCAACCCAGTCAGGCCTGTTTAACAGTTTCTTTTCTGAGTTAGTCTCTTTGAAGAGGCCCTATTTTCTGTTCAGTGACATGAAAGAGATACTGATGTTGATTATTAAAGGCATGTGCTCCAAGCCACCAAGCGTCTACTGCCCAGGGGAGGTAATATTATCTCTGCCTTCAACATTTACATCCTCCCGCCAAGAAAGATGTGGTGGTTAACCAGCACATCTTTTTTTCCTTCCTACTAATTTTACATGAGCTATTAATCAGAGGGGAAAATTAACTAATTCTTCAGCTTGTAGGTCATGCTAGGGCGGCACTCTCATCTAGATTAAAAGGACTGTGGACTGGTGCAAAGTCAGCTGTGCTGTTCCTTGGAGCCAGACAGGTTTATGTATGGTCTTTTTGCTATGTTGCACCAAAGAAGTTTCACTGCAGGTCTGTCCAGTGACTGCAAACCATAGCCCAGCTGCACAGCTGGGATCTGGCTGCCCCCACCTACTCCTGCTTCTGGGAGGAGTCTGCTTCACGTACCAGCTGCCAGAGTAAAGATCAGTCAACATCTGCCTGCTTGCTGTGAACGGGAAAAAAATCTCTCCTGAAAAAGGAGCTCTTGGTCATTCACCTTCTGATGAAGAGTGAAGGCCTCTCTACCAAGCAGTCATAACTGCCTGAGCTTTTAACCCAGAAATCCTTGAAATTACACTGTGGGTAGGTGGAGCTCAGAGGTAAAAAAAAAGGGAAGCAACTGCTACCTTAAATGAAACTATTGCTCAGGGTTTCTTTCTGTGATGTTTTCCTACTCACCAGCTGAGGAACTTTGTCTGATGCAGGGCAGCAGAAGAGCTGTGGCTCAGCATATTTGCACAAAGCACTGACAAATGACACCATGGCTGAGACTCATCTCCTGAAGCCAAAGTGATCATGCATGTGCAGCAGCAGGTCCTCTCTGATGCAGTGGTTCAAGTCTCATCCCATCATATGACCCTCACTGTACAGCAGCTATACCAGGCACGTATATATCGTGCTTTTTGCTATGGATTCTGTGGTCTGGACTCCATGGCTCAAGAGGTCTCCTCCAATTTTGTGTCAAGTAAGATTACACAAAACCAGAGAGTTTTTTCTTGAGATGGGAATTGAATCCTAACCTCTCGCCTCGTGCTTCTCTGCATAACTCGCTCCCCCCAACACTCTCAAGGTACATTCTGACTTCCTAGATGACAAAAATAAGCAATCCCAGAAGGCCAGACGAAACTGTTTAGCTGAAGTTTAGCTGGATCAGCATTTATTCATCTTTTGCCCATCTTAAGATCTTAGAAAGAATATTGCATTTGCTGAATTTTTTTATTTAAAAGATGCACACAAATCCATCCCACGGGATTTCAAGATACTGTGTGCACTGATAGTGAAAACAATGTAGATATGGTCACTCAATTTTAAACTTTTATCTGTGATAAGATTTTGAACTAACGGGCTTTAAGTTGAAAAAAATGGCTCATATAAGCATCTAGACAGATTTAGGGCTATTTAACTAGGTCAGGTACTCTCTTTTGAACCAAATACTAAAAAGTTCAGTGAAGAGTATCTTTTCAGTGAAATATGGTCACGTGAGTTTTTATAACGTTTTACAAATATATTGTATCAGGACACTGACTAAACACTTAGAAATTTTTCTTCTAATAGTGTCTGAAAATGGAATGAATGTGACCTCCTCCACTACTGATGGATCCCTTGTGGGCAGCTGTCAGCAGTTTGTCTGTTGGATTTTTCTTTTTATAAAGATGTAAATGCACATACAATATCTCATGTAATTATTGCAGTGGAGCACACGTGAAGGACTTCTGGCAATAGGAGTATCTGATCTGCACATGTTCTTGCTGTGGTGCCAAGCCTGGGGAACACTTTCTGCTGCTTACTTGTGGACCTGTCCTTGCTGCATGCAAACCTTAGACATTCATTCATTCTCTGTAAGAGCTGGCCCCAAGAATTTTTGAGATTTTTCACAAAAATTATTTTGACTGAAAAAACAACGCTTAGGTCAAGACTTTCAAGCCTTTGCTATCATTTTTGCTTTTGTCCTTTATCTGGCATGCACAATACAGATAAAAGCCTCCTTTGGCACTCTTAGCAGTTTTCAGCTCCATATTGCTACCAGCTAATGAATAATCCGTTCACTACTGAATTGCTAATGAGTTTCTGCTAAGAAACACAGAAATAACATGTAGGAGCAAATGTTCATGATGTGCTTCAAAAAGTGCTTGGATTTGGTCTTCCAGAAGAGGATTCAGCAGTGTTTTCCTCAGTCTTAATTAATCCCAGAATGAAAGAGCACTGAGCTGTGTTCAGACAGTTCTGTTCTGATCAAGACTGATTTTATTCAATAGTGTGTCTGCACATAATAATACATTTTATGATGACTGTGCTTATTCTGCCAACACTTAGCTCTGGAACAAAGGACAATGGCAGTGCTGTATGAAAACATGTGTGTGTAAAAGGCCTTTACTGATGAGATCTACACTGGACAGATCAAAAAACCAGGACCCTTCACACAGGAGGAAAAAAAAGAGTATGATTGCAGTTTTTATCTTGATTTGGAAACCAAGTGTTCTGGCTCATCACCAGCATCAGACTTCTGCTCTTTTATGCTTCAGCCTCTGGAAAGTCCAGCCTTGGACTGAGGCCACTGGGTAATAACTGGAGGCTGCCATTAATCCAGAAAACAGGAGGAGCTGACATAATGGCAGGGCTAGAGCTAACAAGACTAAATGAACCTCTGTTCCTCAATCGTGAGTTGGAGGGAGCCATGGAAAGAGCTAGCAGATAGTCCAGTCTCATGCTGAAATCAGGGTAGGCTGAACTGAATATCAAATGCTGGTTTTGAGCTGGGTGATGTGTTTTCCCAAAAAGCTCATTTCTCACTAGGAGCGTTGGTCTTTGTTGTAGGATGTTCTTACATTTCAAACATTCCTTGTTCCAAGAAAAGGTGAGTAACTTTATCTCATTTAAATTTCATATGTTACAAGTAATACCTATATGTTGTCTGATCCAGCTTATTCCGCTTATGTCCTCCTGTGTATATAAACTCTGAATACTTTATGTCACAAACAAACAAAAAAAATTAAATGCTTTAGCAATTTATCTTGCTTTGGTTATTTCAGACTAGCTGTGAACTAAGCTGTTAATATATTTAGCTCTTACTTTGGCAATGGCAGAGCTATAATGAAAAAGACTACATTTGCAGGAACATTGCCAACAACGTATGTGCTTGCTCTTGTCATTTGGCATAAAATGAAAAATTTTTACAATAGGCAAGCTGTGCAGCTCTGATTAGCTATATCCAGTTATCTTGAATAATCTTCTACATTAAGCCTGTTTTGAAAAAGAGGACTTTTAAGAGGAGGTTGTTGGTTTCAAGGCCTGTAGCTTCATAGGAGTGGAACTCAGTAACACGCCAGCATTTACATTTCAATGACACTGGTACCATTTTCTTGGGATCTTCTTGTGTCTTATGGGGGAGTTTTCCTGGAAACTGTTTAATTTTGTGTTTTCTGCAACTTGAACATTCAACTCCTGATCTCAGAACCACTGGAATCCATGGATCTTTGACCACATCCCCCAGGTATAATTGGGTGTATGTCAGCCTTCTGTGAGCAGGCTACATGATAACTACATGCATACTATGCAAACCAAACTTAATTAAAGGTTGTTAGTAAAGTGGCATTCTAATATCCTGTGATACATACCACAGTTAGACTAACATGGTCAAAATACCTCCACTTCTTGATAATTTGTCATAAATGTCCTGGGTTTGGCTGTGCTAGAGTTAATTTTCTTCTTAGCACTTGGTACAGGGCTGTGTTTTTGATTTAGCATGAGAATAATGTTGATAACACACTGATGTTTTAGAGGTTGCTAAGTAGTACTTACTCTAAATCAAGGACTTTCCAGTGTTTTGTGCTCTGCCAGTGAGCAGGACCATGGGAATTTAGGGGGTAGTATCACCAAAACAGCTGACCTCAACTAGCCAAAGAGATATTCCATACCAGAGAATGTCATGCTCAGTCTATAAACTGGGGGGATTTGGCAGGGAGCCACCAATCAGTGCTTGGGGATGGACTGGTATTGATAAGTGGGTAGTGAGCATCATTTGTCTTTCTTGGGTTTTATCCTCTCTCACTCTCTCTTTTTCATTACAGCTATTATTGTTCTTACTATTATCACTAGTATTATTAGTATATTTTATTTTGTTTGAATTATTAAACCGTTCTTACCTCAACCCACAAATTTTACTTTTTTTTCCAATCCTACTCCCCACTGGGAGGTGGGTGTGTGTGAGCCAGCAGCTGCATAGCACTTAGTTGATAGCTGGGGTTAAGCCACAACAGGGCAGCATATCGATCTTTCCACTGATGCAATTTCCACTACCAAGTTGAGCCAGCTGGCTGATTTAGGCCCATTTTTGATCACTTAAGTGTCCATGAATCAGCTGGTTAATTATTACCACTGCCAACACTACCCATTTTGCTAGTGGGCTGTATAGCTGTAAGCAATTAGAGAGGATGTTCAGGCAGAGTATGATCTTCCCTAGAATGAACTCATGTTTTGTGGAAGCTCTGTGCCAGTTTTTTTCTTCTGCATTCCCATTTCGTATAATTCTTGAGCTCAAAGGATGTCCAAACTATAGGCTCTATTCATCTTTTTCATTATAGCCTTGCCAGTGACCAGCACCCTGGAAAGTGTCTTGTGTAGTTTATGGGAATGTAATGATATTTTAAAAAGCCACAGTATTTTATCCTGACGGTGTTGGTTCTCTGTGTTGTGAAATTTTGCTGTTGGTCTGCTCAGTATTATTAAACAACGCTCAATTCTTTTATGCTCTGGAAGGGACAGTAAATGGGTTTATTTTTTTAGTATCTTGAATTGCTATAAGAAGTGGGGTTAAGTCCAGTCTGAGAGAACATTCATTCACTGTACTCTCATGTGTTAAGTTCACAACTGTGAAGGACATCTGTGCTACTTAAAATTAATAGCTGTTGTTACCTTAAAATAAGGTAGGCAGTTTCCTCCATGTTATTCCCTCCTGAGGCCAGAATTTTCCCATATTTGTTCATATGATAGTAAAAATCCATCAAAGTTAATTTCAAATATAGTGCTGCTTTTTTTGCTGCCCTCTTTTACATGCCAAGCCTTCTTGCAGAATTCTATCAGTTTCTTTTACAGGATTTATTCTCCCAAATATACTTGAGAAGGTGGTTTTAATGTTCCATACTAAAAATCATTATTTTTCTGAGGCCACTTTCCCTATCCTGATATTGCCAGAGAGAGATACACAAAAGCATTATATAATTTAATATAATAACTGATCTGGATAGTCCTTCTCCTTCCATTACACCAATCATCTGAGCTCAGCAACCATCAGAGAAATGCTGGTGGTCTTAAACATGAACTGCTATGTTTTTCCAGTTGACAGCTTTTGAGTGGAGGCACAGTTGGCCCAATACCTCTTTTTCTGGGCTGAGTTTTTGCATGCAAAGCAACAAATGCAACCTGTGGTTGAAGAGTAATGTAACCATTCTTAGTCAGTTATTTCATCCTTACGCAAACATCTTTCAACACTGCTGTTCTGTACAAGACGACACTTGGATGGTTTCAAACAGATCTGTTATTGTCATTCTGATTATGGCATAGCCAAGGGCTTTGATCAGCACAGTAGGCAAAAAGGCTGCTGGCAGAATGGAAGAGTCATTTTTTTAAAAAAATGTTCCAAAAATAAAAGGCTGCGAATCCAAATTTAATCTTCTAAGCCCTGAGCTCCCCTCAATAACTCCCAGTTATGACCACACATCTTGAAGAAATAACATTACATATTAACAGAGGAACCAGGAATACGATCATATTCCATTTGTAAATAATCTTACACCTTGCAGTCCTATTCCCACCTTTAAATCTCTACTGAGTTGCAGAGTGCAAAGAAGAAAAGGCACAGCAACACAGTGCCTCCTCTTGTGTGCTTGCTTGTTAGAACAGGGCTCATTCCTTGGCTGTGGCACAAATGAAAACGTGCCCTTAAGCTCCCTCTTCTAATTTTGCTACTGGTTTACCTCAAGAGGAGCTGTGTAAGAATGGAGGGGAAAGCTCCTTTGCAATCATACACTGAATATGGGAAGTGCCTGTAAAACAGTGAAGATCTGGGCGAGTGCAGACTGTGGGATGATGCAGTGTGACCCCAAGCAGGGAGTGGAAGACAACTTGTTCCTGCTAAACCCTGCACATATTAAACATCTTCTGGTGTGCCCATGTGTGTTAAACCACCATCAAACTCCTCGAGAAGAAAAGGATGTCATCATGTAATTCTGCCCATATCCTAAACCAGCATCTGGCCCCGATAATGAAAACATTTGCCCACCGGGAGCTACAGAGTGGCTTTTCCTGCTGGGTCTTGAATTGAGGCTAGAGCAAAGACATACTGCTGTGGGAGCAGAGCTGAGGAGTTTCTGCTACAAGTTGCCTGCTGTTTCTCCAGGGTAAGCAGGATCAAGCCCTAGTCCCAGTGGAAGAAAGGTAGTGGGGCTTCTCTTATGGTGGGTCTGCCCAATTACATGAGACAGAACAGCAGCTTCTGTATAATCAGCTCTCCCACGAGCCACTACGCTATTTGTCAAGCTTTTTCTCTTGGCTTTATTCTGCCTGTGACCACATGTCACTTGCTGTTGAAAGAAAAAGCCATGCAGTCCTTTTCCTGGGACAGAGACTACTCCTGCAATGCCCCACAGCCTGTTTGCTGCTGCAGAAAGCCCTCCCTGACTCAGTGACTTAGCAGCAGCCAGGGCTTTGCTGGTGACTCCTCACATGCCAGCTACTCCCTGCATCTGCCTCAGGAATTGTGAAACAACAGTGTCAAGTTAAAATAACCTCTGCTCAGTCCCCAAATCCACATGGAGGAAATTGGGAGAGGCAGCCTGGCCTGTGGAATGTGCCCATGGCATGTGCTTATATTTGCTAGCATGACAACAGTCCTGAAGAGGCTTTGAAACACTTTGGGGGCAGTGAGGGAAGAGGCATTCACACTTGTGCTGCTCCTGCACTTTTTTGGTCAAGAAAGATTTCACCACACAAAATAGCAGGAGAAAGCACTGGTCCTTTCAAGCATTTTTGCAATACATTCATGTGATTCTTAGTGAGAAGAGGACTCTTCTTTTTACTTGACCTGTTGTGCCCCATTGCATTGCATGTGACTTTGCTGATGAGCACAAGGAGCGCCTCTTGTGAGCTGGCAAGCAGCCCGATGTTGTGGCTTGAAAATCTTCACAGGTGTCTTCACACTCCTCCTTTCCCTTCCTCCATCTGCACGAGGGGAATAAGGCCAGGGAGGGAGGGAGGTGGAAATGACCAAGGAGAAGAGAGGAAGCACAGCTGAAGAAAGCAGAGCTGGAAGACTGGCATGGGAAAGGGGAATGTGAAGGCAGAAATAGGAGGGTCAAACAGAAGGGTTTTGAGAAAGGAGAAAGGAAGGAGGTAGAAATAAGAAGTTATCCTTTCTAGTCTGCATGTTCCCCAGGCCAGGAACTATGCCTGCCTCTGTGACTGCATGCTGTCCTTCTCAGGTACTCTGAGCACTGCTGTGTCAATTAGACTTCTGAGCATGGTGGTGGGAACTAGGGGGCTGAGGGGTGCAGCAGTACTTGGTAGCTTCTCTTTGCTAGAGACAGGGTGATATGCAGATGCTATGCAAGTCCTTTGCATTGCTTGACCTGTTGAGAGCTTTCTCTCAGGTGAAGCTGTTGCCTACAGCTAAGGTATGGAAAGACAGTATGAGTGTGTCTTTTGGAAAGAGAGCTTAATAATGATAGAGGAAAGGAAAATATATATCATAAAATGAGATAATAATGTGTGTCACAGAACACCTTAAAAATCCTGTGCTGAGCTGCTAATGGCACTGTTGTTCTGAGGAGGGTTCATGACCTTTACTGATTACAGGCTTCCTCCTCAGCCTTCTTCCCAAATTTATGTATATGCTCCTGCTCTGTATTCAGCAAGCTGAATGAATGAATGGATGAATGAACAAATGAATGAAAAAAATAGTTAATATGTGGCATGAAATGCTAACCGAAAACGTTCATAAATGGATTCCAGTCTATAACTGTCCAATTAAGAAACTGTAGCAGCTTTACAAACCAAGTGATACTAGACTTGGGCAAGCCAAGTGATCAAAGGTACAGCCAAGCCATAGTGAAACAAGCCAAAAATGAGACATCAGCCAACAAAGCTGACTAAATATGTCAAGTATGAAAAAAAGAAAATACATAATATATATGCAAGATCACTGTGGCTGCCAGGAAATGGTGCCAAAATATCCCTGCTGGCTTTGGTTCCCTTGGCTTAGATCTACATGTGGATGCTGAGCTGGGCCCAAATGAGGCATCAAGCATGAGCCTGGCCTGCTCCTTCATTGGCTCAACAGCTCATCCTTGACATAGTGCGTAAGCTGGGTTTACTATGGAGATTTGCTTGTCCATAGGGAAAAAAGCAGAAAAGTCTGACCTGATCTCCCCTCATTGCCCCTGAAATGAGGCTACCTTTCAAGGTTTCATCAAGATCACTCCCACTGATGTTATAACACTAATTTCTGTTTCTGGTTTTTCAGCTGTGATCTGATACCTGAGAGGCAATGCTCCTGAAAGAAGCCAGGTCTGCTTTCATTTGCTGTTCTTTCTCCCCTGCACAAAACATGATAGATTTAGAGAGGTGTGGAATGTATGGTGAATGCTTCCAAGGGCTGAACATACTCCAATTATCATATTGATGCAAAGGCATTTCATTAGTGTTTTTAATTTCTTCAATGAGATTCTTCATCAAGGTTTGTAGATGGCAGTAGGTTGGTTTTCTTTGAGGTATTTTGCTCAAATACTTATGCATTAGGGCATGTGTTTTTCTCTACAAAAACAGGGATCTTCTGCAGGGTCAACCTGCAGTGAAAGGTGGTAGCTAGATGCCATTCTCCAATGATTTGGGTCAAGGATTCTGGAGGTACTCAGGGTATTTGATTCCTGTATACAAAACTATTGAGCAGGTCCTTAACCACAAATACCAACAAGTAAAGAAATTTCCTATATATCAACAGTAAAGCTGAAAAGCAACAATACAGTATGTTAACTTTTGATATTTACTTGTCTCTGGAGTCTCTCAGCTTTGTGCTCCTTACATTTACAAAGGCTTTTGGCAAGAGAGACTAGTGACTTAAAAGTAGATAAGAAGAGTAAAAAAATATCTGAATCAGCAGTGGAAAGCTCTATGGAGTGTTTCCATTGCCACCAGTGACTTTTTGGACCAAGGCTTTCCTGAATTAGAAGTTAGTCAGAGACACAATGTTTGGCTCAGAATACACACTTTAAAAAAAAAAAAAGGTATTCATTCAGATTTGATGCTGATATGCAAAGCAAATGCTAAAATTATTAGGATTACTTATGTGATAATTGTTTTCCTTCAGGGCAAAACAGTAATTTGAAGAAACCAGAACCATGACTGATCTTTTGGTTTGTAGTTACCTTTATAGATGCACAATTGCATATTTGGCTCTGGCAATTGAAATTGTTCTATTTGCTTTTCTTTGTGCATGTTGTCTGTAATTACTACATCTGAGCACAGAAGACTCTATGTTGTTGTTCTGTGAGACCAAAAGGATGAGGGAGCCTGTGGTTTAGTTGCTGGATAATTTCAAAGGCATTTTGAATACAACAAAATTCCTAAGGAATTGCCCGCTTTGTTGAGTTACTTTTATTATATTTCTTCTCTCTCTCTCTCTCTCCCCTTTTTTTTTTTTTAAATGTGTTCCTAAGGGTGTGGAGTGGGAGGAGAGATGACAAGACCATATTGGCTTATTTACTACTCACAGAGGAGTTCAAGCATTTCTCTGCCTGCTCTAAGTATTGGGGAATGTTGCTAACAATTGTAAATAATTTTATGCTTATTTTGCAATGTGCTTGAACTGCATGACTTAAACCCATGGTTGTTTTGCTATTGTCATGAGTGGATGGAAACTGAGATCTTAAACAAAACTGTGATACTGAAGTGTACTTCTGCTTTCTTAAATCTGCAGATAGATTCATTGGTACTCTCCTCTGATTTTTGGAAAACAATGGGCTGGATGAGAAGGACTGGTCAAGACACGAAGATTATGACCGGGGATGGACAATTCAGCACGATTGTATCATATTTTCCTTTCCCCTGTACAAATGACAGAGAACTTTGTTCTATGATTTGTCTCTGCACGAAATACTCATAGCATACAGTAAATTTCTCCATTGGAATACTTACTCATATATTTTGATTTTTATTTGTTTAATTGAAAGGTCCCTTTACAGCTTTCTGGCATAGTAAAACAACTCCAACACAGACATAATTTTCAAGGACTCCTGTCTGATGTCTAGACTTCTATCATATATACACACACACACATTCTTGCATATAAGAGAAGTGCTATGGGCTACAACCTTGCCCATTTGGCAGAAGAGGACTCTTTTCCATAAACTAAGGGTTACATGTGCTGCTTTCAGCCAGAGGAATAAACTCCCTCAGGAACTGAGGTCCTGCACAGACTTAGCACTGAGTGCCTGCCTGCTGCAAGTGCAAAGTGACTTCTTCAGCCTTGTCTTCTGTAGTACAGATAAATATCAACATACATAACCAAAATTTAAAGTAACCCCTCAAAAAAAATACAATCCAACAAACTTCACTGCTTGTGCCTGTCTTCCCTGAGGAACGGTGAACAAACAGATGGCATGGGCCAAATCTTAGTCACATGGGAAGATTTCAGAAACTGGTCAAAAGCCATGGTGAAGTGCAATATCGAGGCATGAATACAACAGGAGAAAATATTCCCTGCTGCTGCTTGCTGACAGTAAGCTAAACTTTTGCTTAGGACTTAGGGCTTTCTTTGCCAGAATCTCCCTCTTAAATCCTAATAATTTTGGTTACATACTTAATTTTCTTATACACACCTCTCCTCTGGCTTCATGACGGTCAAATGGGATATGAATGAGGGCAAGGGCACACCCCAAGTTTTCTCCTTTAAACCATGAGAATCTGGTCCCAGAACTGAGTTAAACTGAGTCTGACATGAGCCTCATTAACCTTGCTATTAGTCATGAGCAATTCCATGGGATCAGTTGTGGTTGTTGTTTCTTCAAGAAATTAGTTTCTACAGAAGAATTTTTACTTTCTCTTACCTCTTCACCTGGACCTTACTTTGAGGGACACCATACCTGAAGGAAGCAAGGAAAGGGAGATGAACAATCTAGAGCTATCATACTTCCATTTTTACCATGCATTTTGTCTCCCCTGATATTTCGTCAGGATTTTCAGAGGATTTTCAGGAGCATTCAAAATTCTGAGGAGACATTTGAAAACCCTGAGACAACAGAGAGAAAGACGTGATAAAGGGAAGTGCAGCACAGCCACAGACTGCATTTATTTCTCCCTGAAGGCAGTGGCAGGTGGAGAGCCCCAGGCAGAAGGAGCTGGGTGGAGATGCTCTAGAAAATAAGCCAGGGGATGAGTGAGGCTGGGTGCCAGCCTTCTCCACAGCCAGAGACAGGGGAAACACCTCGAGGGAAAGCTGGGATTTTTCCCTGTGTTGTACCTCAGTAGTATCTGTCTCTGTCTTATCAGTGAAGCTTCAAATAGCTTATCTTTTGCCTGCATACATATGTGTTTTTCCTCCTTGCCAGCCCAACATTTCTTCATTTGAACGTGTGAATAATAATCCCCTGAGTAGATATGGGTAATATAAAGACATATTAAAATCCCCAAATATTCGGGGAAAGATCTTATCTTTTGTTACATGGAAAGATGTCTACAGTCTGGCTTCAATAAAGGAATAACTTAAAAGGCAGAAAAATAAGCAGCAGAACATCAGCTCTCACTTCAGCGTGTAAACTTTGGAAAGGCCACCTGTCAGATCTCTGGTGGAAAGCCACATTTTGTTTGGCATCTGGCTGATTGCCATGATGAAATGTTGAAGTGTTTGGAAACCTGTGGAACTTTCTTCAAAAGGCACACTTCCCCCCTCCCCTCCTCCCCCCCCGCCCCTCTCCCCCCCCCTCCCAAATAATTAAATCTTAAATGTTCTGGCTTGCAGTTAAGAAAAGATAAAACATGACGGCAGGATTCTTTCAAACACACTAGCTAATAATGTGGGGGCCTTTCATGTTATTTATTTTAGCTTTTCCCACATGAATTACAAATGAAATTGCCTCAGTGTCACCTTAACTTTTCATCCCAAGCAGTCACTGATTCTGATCTTGGTAACAGTGAAGTAAATCTGTGAGGTAACTGCTGAAATGTGACCTACTTGCAGAGGACTGCATATTTATTCCTGTGCAAAATTGGCGTGTGAGCACAATTGTGATCTTATAAGTCTTATCCTGTCATAGAGAGTATCTGTCACTAGAAGCTACTCCAGATTTGGGAGACTCATACAAACTGATTTAGCCATTGTGACTGAGAACAGAATGAGACCCACAAATGTCATCTGGGTGACATCTTGTCTTGTGAAAAGATAAGAATTTCACGTGAAGTCTGTTTGACAGCAGGCACATTTTTACTGTTTTCCCCAGCAATACATTGTGTATCAGGGTCCTGCTGGAAGCAAGTAGTTTCATGATTCCAGCACTTTTAGGAATGCAAAGCTCCAGATTAACACCATCTGTTGTTTGAAGATAAAAGTAAAGACACTGTTGTTAGTGGCTAGTTCTTTTTGTAATTGCTGTTCTTTAAAGTAGCAGACATTACGAAGTTACTCTTTCCCCAGTAGATGTACATGGGACTGCCAACAAGAGGATATGTGCTCTTGAGAAGTTGGAACCAAATTTTCTTACAGTTACTTGTTCTATTAAAAATTTTTTTTTCTTACAGTTACTTGTTCTATTAAAAAAAAAAAAATTGTTTTATAGCCTGAAGTTTCTTGTTGGCTTTAGTGCCCACAGGCGCTAGAGAATGAAGGGCCTACAGTCACCCTTGGCCTTGATGCACACACTGGGCTGCCAATATTCAGCCTTCTCCACAGTGTCCCACTAACATGTCTTGAAGCAAAGAATAAGAAGTCAGTCTACAGTGTCTCTGCCACAATGGGCAGAAATAGTAGAGCCTACAGAGGAAACCGTGTGCTGCTGAAATACTCCCCAGTGTTTTCCAGCATGTGTTATGCACACCATATAAGAGGGCAAGTGCTGCTCCTTCTGGGGATCTAACTCTTTGTCTTGCATATGGGAGTTGCAAGAGGGCAGGGACAAGTCTGGTCAGTGATCTTGTCCTGCATGCTGGTTAGTAGAGCTAAAGAAGGAAATGAATTTGCTACAGGTAAAGGAGCACAGCCAGAACCAGGAACAAGGCTGTAATTGTCCGGTTCTCTCTTCACAGCTCTGGCAGTGTTTTGGCCTGAACTCAAAAAGAGCCTGTCAAAGGCTTCCATACACTGCCCAGCTACAGCTGGGAATTAGCACAGGACAAGGACCAAAAGGCATTTTGGGTGCAAACACACTGTTTAGACAATAAGGCAGTTTAGCTTACCCTATAGCTGTGCTGTGCCTGTTGGACTCAGGCAAAGAGCAGCTGAGCAGAGAGGGCTCATTTCATTCACCACCACACTCTGATCTACCTTTGGGAGAAGCCCAGCATCCAATGACTTGATACCTGTTACAGAGTCACTTTTGCGATGCAGGATGTGTTTCCTACTGGTTCCCATGAGGTACAAGTCAGGCGTGCTGCCATTATCCCTTGACTCTGGCACAAAGTAGTTTAATAACAATATCAGTTTTAATTGAGATGCAGGCAGTTGAAGATACAGGTAATCAGATGCCAATCACCAAACTCAGCTTGCAGGAAATTGTGGTGTCTTTACTGACACATGTTGAACTTCATCCAGGAATTCTGGGGTCCATAAAAAACTCCGTCTCACGTCTTTTGATGAAAATCTGGGGGTTTTTATATTTTAATATCCAAGTCTTGAATATTTTTTCTGTGTTTTTAGTGAGTAAAGTAGTTAAAAGAGGAGTTTTGTGCAAATAAGAAGTGAGAAAGTCCTCTAGGACAGGACTGGTCCTCAAGATTTCAAAACTATTGACAGTGTCATTTTTAAATAAAACAGGATATTTCACGGCTTTGACATGATTTAAAATCTTTTTACATTACAAAAATAAATCAGAAGAAAAAAAGGTATATATCTATTAATCACAAGCATATTTTTTGATGTATAACAAAATACAAAAAACACTGGGATGCAGAAAACCCTGAAAAAGGTTTCACTTTAGTAAAATTTTTTGCCACATCCTGGAATCCTCAGGCAAACAGAGAGAGAGGCTTACGAGAAGCTTCTTTAAGTTAGGCCTGCAAGGATTCATCTAAAATTTCCTAAAATAAGTGCACAAATGGCTCCTAAGTGGAACCAAACTTATGTTTCAATTTATGGCCATTGCTCCTTGTCCTATCACTGGGCACCAGTGAAAAGAGCCTGGCACCATCCTCTTGACACCCACCTTTGAGATATTTACACACACTAATGAGATCCCCTCTCAGTCTTCTCTTCTCTAGACTGAACAGGCCCAGCTCCCGCAGTCTCTCCTCATAAGAGCGATGTTTCAGACTCCTAATAACCTTCATGGCCCTCCACTGGACCCTCTGCAGCAGCTCCTTGTCTTTCTTGTACTGAGGAGCCCAGAGCTGGACACAGCACTCCAGAGGTGGCCTCACCAGGGCTGAGTACAGCGGGAAAATCACCTTCCTCAATCTGCCGGCCACTTTTCCTGATGTACCCCAGATACCATTGGCCCTCCTGGCTGCAAGGGCACTGCTGGCTCGTGATCAAGAGTCCCAGTCCTCCACAGAGCTGCTCTCCCATAGGTCAGCCCCCAACCTGTGCTGGTACTTTGGTTATTCCTTCCCAGGTGCAGGACTCTGCACTTGCCTTTGTTGAACCTCATTAGATTTCTCTCTGCCCAACTCTCCAGCCTATCAAGGTCCCTCTGAGTGGCAGCACAGCCTTCAGGTGTAT
Source organism: Aphelocoma coerulescens (assembly GCF_041296385.1). Lineage (NCBI taxonomy): Eukaryota > Metazoa > Chordata > Aves > Passeriformes > Corvidae > Aphelocoma > Aphelocoma coerulescens. The sequence continues at coordinate 114,456,249 of NC_091015.1, read as the reverse complement.
CAGCCACTCCCCCCAGTTTTGAATCATCTGCAAACTTGCTGAGGGTGTATTTGATCCCTTCATCCAGGACTTGGGGGTGTTGACTGTTGAGAAGCTTGACATGACCCAGCAATGTGCACTTGCAGCCCAAAAAGCCAAACACAAGCCCATCCAGCAGGGCGAGGGAGGGGATTCTGCTCCTCTGCTCTGCTCTGGTGAGACCCCACCTGCAGTGCTGTGTCTTGGTCTGGGACCCCTAAGGAAAGGAGAACATAAGAGTTCTTGGAGTGGGTTCAGAGGAGGGCCACAACAATGATCAGAGGGTGAAACACCTCTCCTGTGAAGACAGGCTGAGAGATCTGGAGTTGTTCAGCCTGGAGAAGGCTCCAGGGAAACCTAATAGCAGCCTTCCAGTATCTAAAGGGGGCTGACAAGAAAGCCAGAGAGGGACAACCTGCTGTTCCCCTTTGAAGCTCTGCTGTGTTCCCCTCAGACCTTCAAGGATAAGGAGGCATCCCAGTCTCCCACAGCTAGTCTTCAGGGGAATTATACTGCAACCGTGTTGGGTGGAAAGCTGATGGACAGTCTCCTAAAGGACTTCTTACTGGTTTAGGATCTGGGGACAAGCCCTGTGGCATAGCCCCTGGAGAAGAAGCCTGCCCCTTGGTGAAAAGAACAAATAAAACCCCTTAGAACCTATGTTAGGGTATTTTCACACAAAGAGTTTTTTCCCCAGAGCCTCTTCCTGTGGGTTTAAACAACAATGGGGATAGTTCAGACCACCGTAAGTGCTGATACAATTGTAGGAAAACAAGAATCTAGTTTGCCCTTTCCTGTCAAAGAGTAATGTCTTCACTCTGAAAGTGATGACTGAGGCCTGATCCAAAGAAATCCTGAATGCTCAGCAATTCATGTTAAGGAGCAAAACAAAACCCCAAATCCCCCTTTTATTCTGCCATAGCATTTTGGTAACTTTTCAACATGCTGTCATCTGGTGACAACAACGACTTCATATCTCCTTTCAAAAGCCTTCCTTTTGACCTTGTACTAATTAGAGTACAAAACAATTGCAAATTAAAATGCAGAATAATATCTGTGTTTGCTATTTCTAAAAATAATGATGAATGGCACCAAGAAATATCAAGACAACAGCTTTACGTAAGCTGCTTGTGATTTGTAGATATCTTTGGTTAGTCTACAGACTTGCACACATTTTTCTGACCTTTATGAGGTTATGCTTTGCTCAGATTTCTGGTCATGTGTTTAAAAGCTAATATGATGACTTTGTTTTCAAAGCAAGCATGGGGTTTATAACTCCAGGACACATTTTCATTCCCATGGTACAGAGGTGTATACCTATCAGGATGTACTACTTGAAGATAATACTTGACAATCATACATGGGCCTGCTGGAATTTTGTGTTCAACTGAATGTGCACATCCCAACTAAGAGAGTATAATGTAAACAATGTAACTGCAATATTTGGGGATTTCCTCGGGGATTGTACAATACTGCATCCTCTTGAGGTTCAGTGATGAGAGCTCCACATCATTTATTAAGCATGTAAGAAATGTAAGCACTTAATTCCTATTTGGATCTGTGGCAACTTGATCCTGATAGAGATTTTGGTCACTCTACAAAGATTGCTACAGCCCCAATCAGGTCTTGAAGGATAAGAGAGAAAATTCCTTGAAGTAAAACCTGTTTCAGTCATGTGTATCTCTCTCCTTGCTAACCAGGAGATCATAGTATAATTTTTCAAGGTTTCATTCTCATGAGGTGCCTGTGGAATAAATAGGCTGCTTGGTGCTATCTGACTTCTGTGCATTTCAGTGAGCAGCTAAGGCACATTTTTGACTGAGAAATGATCCTGAACAGCCTATGCCGTTATTCAGAATGCCTGTGGGTGTGACAGGAATTTGTCTTCACCATATGTTTCCTTCCTAAGATTTTAAGTAAGGATAGCAAGATGTCTGGAAAGACTACAATGGCGAAGCAAACAATGATCCAGATCAAAAGAAGTAGTAATTCACTGGTTTGGGGCAGTGGGAGTTAATGGAAGCTGTGAGAGCTCAGCACTTCAACGGATGTACCTTCACTTACAGATCTTGGCTCATTCATCTGTCCCATCCCTCTGGCCTATGTCCCTATGTGATGAAGGTCTAACTAGTTACATGAGTGGGACCCAGGGGTGTATGGAGTCTGGAAGCAGGTGACAGTCCCTGAACAAATTCATCTGGCCTTGCCTGCCTGGAGCCTTCTTTGTGTAGTCTGAGGGCCAAAAGTTGTTAGGGCAGCAAAAATGTGCTTGTCTGCTTTCATGAGCCACCTGGGGATTTGCTGACAGGCTACTTAGGAGCAAGCAGGAAACCTCAGCTCATTTGCGCTTTTACAGGTCAACAGCAGACCTGTACACATAGTAAGGGACTTAAATAATGCAATACCCCCTTTCCTGTCAGTTCATGAATAGAGAGATTGAATATCTTTCATTTGATGCAGCAAGTACGAGTATCTAGAAGCAGCATGATGACAAAGTAAAGGAATGCTACCCTGAAGATGTAACTTACTGTTAGCTTTCGTGGTATCATTTGGTAAGCAGACTGGAATCAGTCTGTCTTAGATGCTTTTAATTCAGAGTACAGGCCAATGCTGCAACATAGCAAAAAGCCAAGCCTTTCTGACCTCAGCTTATGCCCAGAAGCACAACAATTGGTGAGCCTCATCTTCTTCGAGCCTCACTGGCATAACTGCCGATGCCCTTCTTATTCTCATAAGAGTGATGCTGAGGCTGGGAGAAGATTGCTCATGGTCCTTGGTACCTTCTCTGTTGTTAGTCAATGATAAAATGATGCCTCCCAATGGGAATGTAAGAAACATCCCAACTTGCCCAGCACAGTGTCCTGCACCTCCCCGCTGAATAGGACACAAATGGAAACAGTCAGTGTGTCAAATGAAGCTGACCACATCCCACAGGACTTTTCTGGCCACCAAGGGTGGACACCCAGGCTGTGTGGACACCCAGGCTGTATGCACAGCCCAGCTCTTACGCCAAAATTTGTTCAGTATTTTGACTCCACAGAAAAAACAAGCTTCAAGAATAAAGACCAGGCACTGGTCTCCACTTCAGATGGTGCTAATTTATGTACCTTTAGCAGCTCATGCCATCAGTATAGAGGTGGGATGAGGACAACTGTAGTAGAAGTAAGGTGAACAGCACCCAAAAAGTGGCATTCAGTAACTAGACAGCCCTGGTGCAAAGAGATCAAAGTTTTAAAATAAGTTTTCAAAGAAGAAAGATAGACACCAGAGAGAAACAGAGTACCTGGGCTATCTGTTCTTTCCATACCACTCAATTTTTGTGTTTTGCTTCTCTGACATAATGCTTCTCTGACATAATGCTGCCCTGGATTCTTCTTTCAAATCACCAATAAGGAAACTCCTCTTCATTTGTTCAGGACCTAAATTTCCCAGCCTTCATTCTTCACATCCAAAATATATGCATACACATATGTAAATGGTTGCTCTTTTTTTTTTTTTTTTTTTTTTTTTTTTAGAAATAAACACATTTTTTCACATTATTTCTGTATTTGATCATGAAGGAAATCCTACAATAACTTACTCAATACAGGATCCTGTTCAGTGCTTGAACACTTGTATCCAAGCCAGCTGTCCCAAATGTACTCCCATCATTGAAAACAATTACCTAATTTTGTCTCACTAATGACACAATTTCTTTGCTAACCAGTAGAAAACATATCATTTCTACAAGTGATATTCCCTCAAGCCACACCTTCTTCCCTTTTATTTTGCAGTTATGATTCATAGATTCCTCATTCCAGTTTTCTTTCATTTAGCATTCTTCCATTACTCATGCTGAAACTGTAAAATGAAGGGCCCAGTTACAGCACTAGATTTTATGACTTTTTGTGTGAATATGAGTGGAATGTGTGTATAAAACCATAAATGAATACATAAAGAGATCAAATTAAACATGGCACCTACACTGGATTGCTTCTCCTCTTTGTAGTTATTTCCACTTGCATATAGCTTTGCCAGGTTTGGGCTGCAAAGGTTAAATCTTTCTTGGAGAACTTTAAATTACATCTTTCTGAACTCTCAAGTGCTTGACATTGCAATTCAATTTTCTTCTACGGGGATTTTTGTTTGTTTGTTTTTGTAATATGCCAAGTCATTCCTGTGAAAGGTAGCTCAGCATTTATATTATAATAACACCTGGAAGCTCAGGTGGAAGTGGATGCTTAGGGGAAGAATGTAAGAGTAGTACAATTACAGAATGACCTTCCCATTGCTTTACCTCCCAGCTTCCAGTACTAATTTGTTTAGGGGCTCCTTAAGCCACAGGCTGAATCTACATTGTTGTGTTTAGCCATGCTGTATCAGCTGTTTCTCCATGAATCTGTCTTAATTGTTTTATAAAAGTAATTTTGGGCTTCAGAGCATCCCGTGACAATGAGCTCCCCATTTTAATTATTTGCAGAAAACGTATTTCCTTTTGTTTGCTTTGAACTACTTGTCTCATAACTTAATTAGTTGCCAATAAATTCTTACAGTTAATTGTTCCCTATTTATTTTCTCTGAAATGTCACTTAGTATCATGAGACCCTGCTACAACTCTCTACTGCCTGCTTTAGTTTTAGCTATCCTGAATAATTCTGTGTCCTTTACTAACTTCATCACCTCACTCTTCGATCCCTTCTCAGTTCATTTAATGAACTGCATGAGTCAGTATGGCTCCTCATATGTGCCTTACTGGTAACCTCTTTCAGCTGAACAAGCCAACTATTTATTCTTACCCTTTATTTTCTACAAAATTAGTAATCTATGTGACCACTCCTTTGACAGCTTAGTTCCTTTAAGCATCTCTCTTAAGAGATGTCAAATGCTTGCTGATAAAACTACTGTATCAATTGAATCGATGTCACTTACAAGTTCAGTGACTGGATCAAATTTATAAATCAGATTTATAGAATATTACTTTTCCTCTAGAACGCTTTACTCTCCTCTTCAAGTCTTTCCTAGACACATTGTATTTATCCATATGTGCACTAATTCTGTTCTTTTTAGATTTTTCATTGTATTTGTCACCTTGTATTTCTCTCCTGCTTCGGCTGATTTAAGCAATGTATCATGCACCACAGCTCATTCATAGCCTTCACAGTGAGCTCCTCTGGACCACTTAGGTAAATACCACATGGTCCTGATTAACAATTATTGTGTGGTTTGCATTTTTGTCTAGGCACAAAAGTCCCTGTATCAACAGATCAGTTTGAGATAAATCTTCACACTCTTTCTCTGTAAAGGACAGTTCTGATATGGGAAGCTTCATAAACTTCTCTGCAGCAAACAGTGAAGCCTTGGCATCAACATTAGGTTTTACACATAGATAATTTTTCAGGCTCACTGATTCTCTGGCATGTGCCCTGCTTTTGATGTTTGAAAAGTTTCTATTATCATTACCCTTGGTAAATTGTGTGCTTCCTATTGGCCTTCCTTTATGTTTATCTTACCTATGTTTATGATTTCTTCTATTTTCCTCTTAAAAATAACCCCCAGTTCTGAAGAATGCAATATCACACCTGACAGCTTTTGGTGGTGGTGGTGGTGGTTTTTTAGCTGCATTGGTTTCTTTGTTTACTGACTGAAAATATTTAACTGGTATAAAATATTTAGTCTTCTAACATAGTGCCCCTAAACCTTCTTCTTGCTCTCATTCTCCCAAGTGTTAACTTACCTTGTTAATTACCCCACCTGATTAGCTTTGCCTTATCTTTCACTGGCTTTTCTGAGATTCAGTGCAAGGCTCTGCATTTCAGAATGTTTCTGAATTAACACATTGTGAACCAGCTCCTGCTTACTCATCAGGCCTAATCCAAGAACAGCTTCACTTCTTTGGATCTTTCATTATTTTTTTCAAATTACTACTATTTTCATTATTTATAATTTAGATTAGCCTCTTCTTTTGATAAGTTTCCTTCGTCTGCAGTAGGGTGACTGAAATTCCCAGTTACTATAGCATATTCTCCTTGACAGCTTCTCATACCTCCAAGAGTCAGCTGGAGTTTCTATGATCCTGAATGTGGTTTTTTTCTACAACCTAAGCTCTCCAGGTGCTACAGAGCATAAGCTGTCTACTCCTGTCTAGTGTATTTTCATGCTTATTATATTCAGCAAAGCTCGAGGAAAAGAAGCTCTTCAGCTGTGTCTCCAAATACAGTAGCAACCTTATTCGATGGATTCTGCCATTAACAATGTGCTCCCAGACAAAGGAGAGGCCCTGTGCAGTACTTCAGATGAAAGAATTCTTCTTAAAGATCTCCATATCCTGCAACATGATCAGAGCCAAATTATTGTAGATTTCTACATCAGTACTGGAACTGGTGAATTTTTCAATATCTTCATGCTAGAATAGGTCTTATGAATATATCCAAGAAACATTCCAAAGCAGATTATAGCAATCTTAAAGAAGGCCATCTTTGGATTGAAGACTCTTGGCAATGGACCTTTAAGCTTAAAAATAGCAACCTACAAGTCTTAAATTACTGTTTCTTTTTTCACCTGAACCTTGAAGCTATGGTAAGACTTCATGTTAGATTTATAAAGAGAGGGCCCATCCTTTGACAAGATTATCAATCATAGATATATCACATCTTGAATAACTTCATGTGAATAGTGAACAGCATTGACTCATGTACTTCTTGGCACAGTATGGCTCCCTGTCTCAGTGTCACAGTTAGAGATGAAGGGAGAAAATTTAAAATATCTAAAAATACAAACTTAGGAAAGTGGGAAGAGAAATATTTAAAGACACTATTTCTGAAAGATAATAGAAAGGAAGTTTCCTCACATATGTGGATCTAAACTACTACAAATCTATATGGGGAAAATCAAACAAAAGCATTTTATTAACTGTTAAATTGAAAACAAATGGACCATCTTAAGGAATTATTTTTACCATATGGTACCAGCTGTAATGTTATATTCTTCTTTCTCCCCCTCTCTGCGTCTAGTAAGCCATATCTAGCTCTTCACTTTTTAATCTTGCTTAATACCAGAAAGAAGTAAATGCCAAAATGGCCTATTTCTATTGATGTCATTCATTCCCACTAAGTTCAGTTTTCATTTCAGGTACACAGCAATGATTACACATCTGTTTTCTGTGGTCCCTGGGACGCATCTACACAGACTCTGCAGTGAAAAAGGGGGTGTGCACAGTGCTAAATTGTGAGAGGGAGGGACATAAAATGATAAAGGATGAGGATGCTAAGAAGAAAAACCAGACTAGTTAACCAATAAATGGATTTTTCTTTTTTTTACTTCTTTCATATCCAGTAAAATAACTTAGTCCCAGGCCTAATATCACAGATTGGAATTACTCTGAAACTCACCCTGGGTTTCATTTCTTTGGGAAATCTTTATAATGTCATATCTTCTCTGTTATCTGCAGCAGTATTTCAAGCACAGATGTACTCCCTCTTCACATATCACAGTGTTAGGCTATTCCCAATCCTGATGGCTCAGAAAAAACCCTATATTTTTTCCTGCGAAGAAAGTCCACTCTTTGCCTGTGTTTTAATCACCCTGTGCATTTTGTCTCTTATGTCCATATTAAAAGTGTCTCAATTTATACTCCAAAACCAAACGGGTGGTTTGAGACAGTATTTTTCAATCAACAGCTCTTCTTGCTGTAGGTGAAGCTGAGAGATAGGTTAAAGAGGACATAAAGGCACCAAATTCTGTAGCCTTCAGTAGCTGTGTTAGCTTGGGTTGAAGTTAATGGCTCCAAGTGCCTCGAGGTGACTGAGTTGCAGAACTTGAGTGCAAATATTTCTTCCTTGTACCTTTGCCAAGAGATCCAGTTCCCCTCAAGATTGGAGGAAACAGCTATTAAATAACACAGTGGATGATTAGGGAATGTTAGTCTGAACAGGAGCTAAGTCTCCAGGCATCGTGACTATTGAGGGCTGAGTACAAAGCTATTATACTCTGGCCCAATACTGTTTCCTCTTCTGTGTGTACTCAGATGTGTATCCTGTGGAAGCAGAGACTTCCCTGCCATCTTAAGCTCTAGCAGGAATTAAGGTAGGGAAATGCTGAGAGAGCTGAAGTTTCAAGGACTCTGTTGTACTCCTCTTGTAACCATCATCACATGCCTTTTCTTCCAGCACACTACAGAACACACTAGAGTGCATCTAGTGTGAGCCATCCCAAAGCATGTATGCTGTAAATTAGAAAACAGCTCTTATGGAAAGCTGCAGAAGGGACACATGAAGGCACAGGATCACACTTCCTTATGGGAATTTTCCAGGTAGCTCAAAGAAGGAATTGGACTTCAGAAGTTTGAACCCAAGGAAGAAATAACCAAAAATATCTGCAGTATTTCCAGTAACAGAGGATAGCAGAGAGCAACACAGCACAGCAGAAATGTCACAGACCAGATAGCTAGTGTCATTCTGGTCAGGAGACAAAAGGTTGCCTTCCTGGAACCAAGAGGAAAGAAGCAGGCATTCGAGCAGGTGACAAGCTCTTAGTGAGCAGACTTGATGCCTGAGAGGCTGCCTCATCTGCATGGGTTTGGGTTTTTTTCTTTTAAGCTTTTATTTATAAATACTTTTTAATTTATCATCTACTCAAAATGTTATAAGCACTTTGATTTTCATTTTATCTTGCCCTGGATTAATAGGGATTTAGAGGGAAAAGAATAACAAATAATTTTTTAAACAGGGAGCACTAGACAACAGCTGTATGTATCTGTTAGAAGAGCACTGGTCTGAGAAGCACAAATGGATTCAGAGAAAGACCTGGTCCTCAGATAAGGGGAGAGATGACACCGATTTTTTTGTTTGGATTATATGTTGTAGCTTGCAGAATAATTTTTACCCCTCTGTACTATTATCAAAATGTAGGTTTCCTTCAAAAAGCTGTATTTAGCTTATGCCCACATTCAGAATCTTTTCTGTGTCGTGCCACAGAAGGTTGCCAGGCCCTCTCTGAGCCTAGCTTGAGACATAGCTACAGCATCTGCTGTAGGAGGTGGGTCTCTACTGCATTTTCAGGAAGGATGTCCTCAGACTGGTAACAGTCTAGCTATGACAGGCTGGCAGGCACTGTAGGATGCCAAATGCACTTCAGAAACATGAGAAATTAAACCCACGCCGTGCCCTCTCCTGCTGTTAGGAGAATGGCTCTGTACTGCTTTCTGTGCAGTCACTGCTAGCTTGATAACAACAACTGAGCCAGATTGTTTAAATCTAGTTCAAGTATTTGTGCATAACATAGCAATGCAGAAGTATCCAGGAACTCTCATTACATTGAACAGACAAGCTATTTTATATTTTTAGTGGAAAGGAAAAAACCAACAACCCCGCAGTCTAAAAAATATTTACATAGGACATTGCAATTATTGTTCAGAATTAATGAGTTTTATCCCCTCCTTTTGGCTTAAAGAACACAAAATCCCAATGAAAGGAAACAGATGTAGTTGTTTTAAGCATTTCCAAAGGAAACTGCAGTAAAGTCTGAAACATCACTGTATAAAAGCCTTGTGTGTCATGGAGATGTTCTGATACTGTTTTCATTTGCCAGCTGTGTGTAAAGAGGGAGTTATGTCTGTGGCCAATAGATCTTCCCACATCAGAGCAGTAACAACAACAAAGCAACGGAAATATTAGGAAAACACTAACTTTACCTTCAAATACACTTGATTTTCCTAAACGAGAAACGTGGATTAGGAATCAGTTCAAAGAAAAATGGCCAGAATTTATAACGCTCTACTGAAAAAGACAATAAAAGGAAGAAAGAGCATTAATAAAATAAAACAGTCTAAAGGGAGTTTGGCCAACAAATAAGATATCAGAATGTTACCTCCTGGCTCTCCTTGTTAGCTATTTCTTGTCAGTCTCTATCCTCTAAGAAAAATACCAGCACTTTCATCTGATCTGAAGATATACGGCATAATAAACTAGCAAAGAATTTCTGGGACTGCAGATCAGGTGATTCAAGTCCAGCTCCTGCCTCTGCCTTTACTATTGGTGTTAAATGTTATTATCTGTGTTATGGTAACACCTAGAAAACTCAGTGTAGCAGGCATCTCTACAGCAGACCCATAAAACTACAGTCTTTGCCCTGGAAACACATGGAGCCTGGTGATAGAAGCTTCCTGTGCTTTGGTCTTTCTATCAGTCAGATGGGGAACTTCTGTTTGACCAGGATGTCTGTATGACTCAACTGTGGGTTTCCGATTGATGTTCTTTTTCACCTACTGACCACTGTGCTGGAAAAACAACTGTTTGAACATGGCAATCCACTGATCACAGGTCTAGTTTTGCATTCAACACTACACATTGCAGGGATATGTTCAGACCTTACTACATACAGAGTCCAAGCTACTGAACACGTTGGGAAATAAATCAAACCAACGCATCCAAGGGATAAAACTTCTTAAAGTTCCTTTGAACCACATGATTGTATGATAGCATGACACTTTAAATTACTGACTGCACTTGTTTCAGCTGGGATAGTGTTATTTTTCTTCCTAATAGTTGGTACAGTGCTGTGTTTTGCATTTAGTATGAGACTAATGTTGATAACACACTGATGTTCTGGTTGCTGTTAAGAAGTGCTTACCCTAAATCAAGGTCTTTTCAGTGTCTCATGCTCTGCCAGTGAAGCAGGTGCACAAGAGGCTGGGGGGGGAACTAAACTGACCAAAGGAATATTCTCTACCATAGAATGTGCTGCTTAGTGTATAAACTGGGGGAAGTTGGCTGGGGGCTGCTGATCACTGCTTGGGGACAGACTGGGTATCAGTGAGCAGGTGGTGAGCAGCTGTATTATGCATCACTTGTTTTGCTTGGATTTTATTCCCCCTCTCTCCCCTTACAATTATTATTATTTATTTTGTTTGAATTGTTAAACTGTTCTTATCTCAAGCAAGGAGATTTATCTTTTCTTTCTGATTCTTTTCCTCACTGGCTGGGGTTAAACCATGACATTGATGTTTTCAACTGGGAATGCAGTGGAAGTGACAAAATATCTTCTGTGAACTAAAAAAATATAATGCACAACTAACATAAAATAATGGCTGAGATCTGCAGTGGAAAAGACAGTACATACCTGTGAAAATCCTGTCTTTGGTTTGTGTTTTTTTAATGTATTTCTCTGACAGTGTCTTTCCAGTTAAATCATGAGACTTTAAAAACCCCTTAACCCTAACAACCTAAACAAAATTTTAAAAAGCACTAGTACCCCAATGAATGAGTACATAGGAATAAACTTCTGGTGACCCAACAGAAAGAAAATATCAGAGAACAATAAACCTTTCAGGAGAAAATATTTCAGCAAGTACATATCCTGTTCAGTGAATACCATCTACAGTGTTAATAAAATACAGGAAGGCTGTCAGAGCTCACTTGCTGGACAAAAGCTCTAGAAAAGGGAACTTTTATTTTTCCACCAACAGAGGATCCTGTTTTCCATAGAATCAAGAAAACATGGGTCAGTTTACCAACAAGGGCCTCCTCCCTGCATACAGGAGCCACAGGGAGAGATTCTACACAAGAGCAGTTACACAAACCAAAACCCAAAAGTGGATTTGTGGTAGCTTGTGCCACATCTGCACAATGTTTGCCATCCTTCACTGGTTCTGCTGTGCTGAAATTCATCCATCATCAAGGGCCTCTGGTCCTGCCTCAAGGATGTGCTGCTGAGAACAAGACATTGATGACAGAAGCTGCAGGTAGCAGAGGCTTGGAGTAATGAGCCTGTGCAGAAAGGCTCTTCACAGCCCTGTTTTGACAATGTGTGTGTGTTTTTTTGGAAAGGGGAGGATGCCAGAATACAGATAGAGAACAAAGGTACAGGGTAAGAGTCGTCCTACATCCATGGTCAAATTTTTTCAAAACTCTAAAATAAACAGGGGTCATCCTGTATTTGTGATCTTATTCTGCAACAAAAGCAGCATTTATTTCATTCTTTCCCTTTTCCAGCCTTCAAGACTGTTAATTCCAATTCTAGACCAAGCTCCAATGCATCTTGTATTTTGTATCTGCAACTTAGTACATGCCACCTTAACATCATTCTTTTATAACCTTTTACCTGTAGTTTGCAGGTATTTTGGATCTATACCTGCATGTTTTCAACAACATTGCCACACAGTTGTACCCACAAAGACATCAGAAGATTCACCTCTACAACCAGCTCCACCTTTCCCATTTTAACCTTTTGTATCTTGAGTACAGCAGGCATCCATCCCAGCCCAGCTCATATGATATTCTGGCTATTTGCAACCTAATTAGGATGCACAATTCCAGCTTAACAGCACCAGAGAATTGCTGCACTTCTGTGGAGTTATCAGCAGAACCTCTGCAGAGTTGAGAACTTGCTTCTGGAGGAAGGCAATTAATTTTCAAATTAGTAACTTGTACACATATTTTCTCCTTCCTCCCTCCAGTTTTAATTGAACAAAATGTTTGAAAGGAACTCCAGAAGAAACTTCTTCGGTTAAGACACCAGAGCCAAGTTCTTTCCCTGCTGTGGACTTTCCAGGAGAAATTTGGCAAACCTTGTAAACATCCCTCTTCACTCTCAGTAAAATTTAGAAAGTGAGAAGGCTATAGTGAGAATAAATCAACTAACAACTGCTCCTAGGTATCATGGGATTGAAACCACATAAATTCACAGAAAGCTAAAAATCTGGAGGCTGGAAAAAAGTAAGTAGACTATAATAAGAGAAAGTATCTTACTACTGTCCCACCAATGTGCCTCATTAGTATGGATTACAAGAGAATATTCAGAAATGAGAGGATAATTTGTCCCCAGGCCCATTAAATTCTTGGCCCCTGTTTAGTAGAAGTGTCCAGGGAGGCCATGTCCTTTTCTTTTTTTCTTTTGATGGAAAATGTTCCTTAGGATGCATAACCTTAAGACAAGCTATGAACTTCACACAGGTCACAAATAATCCTGCAAGCTGAAACAGCTTGATCTCTACCGCTTCGGTCCAAAGTCACCTAGGGACTGTTCCCTTGGTTGAAGTCTTTGATCAGTCTTATTTATGTGACATAAGTTTATAAGCAGACTCTAAGATTAATGGAAAACAGAGAGATGTTCCAGCAAAGATCTTGGAGGGATGACCCAGAATCTACACAGAAATAAGACATTAGAAACCTGCCCTCCTAAATACAGTCCAATGCATGAACTGGGCTGAGGATGCAGCTGAAGGGTTTTGTTTGACTAGGCACAAGTACAGTCTGTATCTAGAAACTACGAGATATATAAGACAAACAAGAGGGCTAGAACCCTGTTCTACTTGTTCACATAAGCCCCAAAGAACAGACCCTGGTAAATCAAGGGGAATGGGCTATTTCTAGCATAGTGAGAACAGCACTCTCTTACAGTGCTTTTTAATCAGCTTAACAAGCCTTCAAGTTTTATTTTTTAACATTCAAATTTAACCTCCTACCAAGTTTATTTAGTTTAAAAATGAAGGCTGATCTCACTTCCACCAAGTGAATTCCCAGTTGTTATTTACAACAAATAATTCTGACATTATCCTTCCAGATGCATGTTAAAGGCCAGAGAAAAATATATATGGCAGTCTGTCATACTCTGATCCTGTATCTCATTTCCCTTTTTGCTTACTAGGCAGACTTCCTTTTCAGAGAAGGCTGCTGCAAGCATTTTTTAACAGATAGAAAGCAATTTTCTTTGCCTGTGGCCTCTGGAAGAATTTCAGACCTTAGTGGCACAGCTCTGGGAAAAGTGTCGTTCTTGTTGCTTGAATTTTCTTCTTCACTGGTCAGCATTTGCCTGTCAAACACAGCATTGTAAGGGCAGTCAGCTGCCATTCAAAGTACTGCTGAATGAAGAGTCCAGCCAAGCTGCAGCTGCACAGGACACAGCACCAACATCCAGGCAGAGATTTGGGCTTACTGTGTTGATAGACTGGAAGTGACAAGGGCCAAGAAGAGAAAACTGTTGTGAGGCAGCAAAGAAACACACTTGCCCTTAAGTGACTTTCCTCAGATAGAACACAGGTTTAAAAGACTGTTTCCTTTTCAATTTCACTTTTCTTATTGTACTGTTCTTCTGAAAGATGGCAAAGCTGCTAATGTCCTCAAAAATGAGAGCCAAATATCTATACTTTCCAAAAGTCTCTGACATTACCAGATTAGCACTGGGCAGATGCCTGTAAGGAAAACAGTTAATTGTGCATTGTACACACTTACACCTAGTCCCTCACAGAAAGGCACAACAGTTGTATGCATACATACAGCCAGGCACATCCAAGGAACACAAGATCTTGATGTCTGCTTCTAATGTGTACAGGAGGGATATTCGTGTAAGAAACCTGAATGACATGCAATCCCACTATGAAACCCTAATATGACTTAAACCTACCTACAGTGGTCGAATTTCAAAGTTGTGCAATAGGTGAGCAAAATGTGAGCACACCACTTAAACCAAGTCCTTAAAATATTATGTGTACTTAAGGCTTGTATACGAAGATTTAAGGAGTGCATAAACCCCATTTTGGCATAAAAGTCATTTCACATCTGGAGAGAGCAGAATATGTGATTCAATCTGTTCACAGCTACAGGGGATAAACTGTATATGAAGGTTGTCTTTGAAGATTGAAAGGCTGCTAAGAGTGAACTCTTTTCATTATCTATGCTAAGTATCTCTGTATCAGTATCTTTCCTGAGAAACGTATCTATCAATTAGTTCAGCTAGAATTTGGCTTCGAGCACGTACGCTGATTCCACCAGGTACTGTCATGATAAAACATTCAAGCATTGCCAAGTATAAGCATGTCACATCTATCCTACTCTCAGGACTTTCTAACTGGAAACTAATAGGTCCATAAAATCCCAGCTGCCACAGACAGAGAAGAAAGGGAGATGCTGTTCAATGTCTCTTCCAGGGGAATCAAATAGAGCTACTAAAATTACAGGTTCAAAATAAATCAAAGAAGGTAATTGTTATCACACCAGCTACATGAGCTGTGGAATGCCTCTTCAGAAGATACTGTAGAAGCTGAAATTTTAAATGGGTGTGAAGGGAGATTGGACATGTAAGAAAAACCAACCAAGGCTTATGAAATATAAAAAGTAAATTCTGCTTAGAAAGTCCCCAAAACAGAAGTGTTGGGAAGATAGGAGAATACAAGCGGAAGCATCATATATGATTGCCTTGCTACATAATTTTCTAGGTATTTTGGCTACTCTTGAAGAACAGAAGACTGTAAGAGATGGTTCTATTGTCTAACCAGGTGTGACCCTTCTTAGCTTCTGATAATCCTCAGCCTCAGATTTATCAAGCATGACAGACTTCAAAGCAAGCAATCCTTCATTTTATTTTGTAAGAAAAAACTAATCTGTCTCTGAGTTACAGTGTAACATTAAAGAATCATTGAAAAGATAAAGGCCTCAAAGAGAAAGTAGAATGCAAAAGCTGTGAGATTTTTTCCTGCTTGCTTTATTATAAAGCATATAAAAGGAGGGGTTTCAGCTAAAAATAAAAAAAAAGCTCACTGACTGGGTCTCAAGTGCAACTGATTTAACAAACTGTAGTGTCAATTGCTCCCACCAAACAAGGAAAATGGGAGAGTAACTGAATAACTGTTTTATTGCTGTTACTTGAAAGAAATTGGCATGTATAGTAATGGCAGATAAAAAATTTTCAGATGGATGTGTGATTTCTGTCTGCGAAGGCAGAGAAGCACAGTAACCTAATGGAAGGTTGTAGAACCAGTATAAATGTGGCTGCTTGATCTGCTAGAGGCAGAAAAGTCTTTAATATCTTGGACAGTACCTGTGGCGCCTGTATATCATCTGATCAAGCCTTTACTAGTATAGTCTTTCTTTTATTTTTCCCCTTAAGAATGTTCCTTCTCAAAAATAGTTCTGTCATTTGTAATGGCTTCTGCTGCCTGCCTAGACTTTCCTCTGATAAACCTGCATTACTTTTCCCACTACCTGATAAAAGATTCTTCTCTGGTTCCTATCCCCACAGGATAGCTGAAGTGAGCAGAATCTAGTAGTGGCAGAAAATTCATGATATAGGGTGACTATCCTTTAAAAACATTTAGTTAAAGAGATTTTCTGTCTATGTTACATCACAAAAGTTTTACTACTTCCTTTCATCTTCCTCTCTGGAGGAAGAGTGCAAGCATCAAAATATGGAATGGAAGAAGACAATCATTCCTACACTGTTTTCACTGTTTCTCTCTTTTTTTTTTTCCCAAACTGAGATTAATATGCTGTGGAGAAATTAGAATGCCAAGATATTTGTGGTTCATCTAAATGGAAGCAGCAGTTGGGGGATCTGCTACATAAATGTGTCTGTGGGCCAGATTTCCTTAGCAAACCCACAGCTGTACTGCAGTAACACTCATTTTCTTCCTGTCTTCCTGGGCAGTCACATGAAGAAAATATATGGTCTTTTCCATTATGCAGGTACAGCAGCCAATCTGGAATACTTCAGCAGACCTTGCAACAAACATCTGAAGGAAAACCTGGTATCGAGCCAACATTTTTCCTAATGTTGCTCCTAGGTAATCCTAATGAAAGAACATATGATGATCTGAATGAAGACTTAACCTAGAACCTTGATCCAAACTTTGCTGAAGTAGGAGGATATTTTCATCCAAATTTAGGTCAGAAGTTTTTAGGTTGTGACCTCTTTTTGTAATGAGACAAATCCACACATTGAGTGAGCAACAATCTTTTCAGAAATTCCAATTTCAAAGTTTGGGTCAGTGACTGAAGATCCATCACTGCCTGGCTACTTTGTTTGTACATGTGTAAGTGAGCCTCGAATTATTTTTACAACACTGGAAAGAAATGATAACCCACTTGTCAAGAACAGCATGTCTGTAACATAAGAAATTAATCTCTTCATGCTGATTAACTGTACTTTGTAGCACTGATCCTAGAAGAACTGTTACATGTCCCTTTAGAAATACATTCTGTACTCTTTTATCACTGAAGGGAAAAGAAAAAGAAAGTACTTAAGATTACTAGTGGCGATTAACGATATCTACTAATTAAAAATATTTTTTTCAGAAGGAGAAATAGATTATGAAATTATTATCTGGGTTAAAGATTGCATTCCAGAAATCCTTTGTAATGTACTTTCCTTCCCAAAGGGTGTATAAATGAATACATCATTTGCTATGTCAGTGTAGTTTATACTTGTTGGCAAAAGGAAAGTCCTGGAAAACAAAAAGCAAAACTCCCAGTTATAATAAAATCTAACTTTAACCACCAGCCTTCTGGAGGTGGTCTTAACATGACAGATTTAAACATTAAATTCAACTAGCATTATAATGGCAATGTGATGGGCTTGACAACTGGTATAGCTTACCAGAGGCACTCACGTGCAATTTTAGTGTACAGGTGAACTGAGATAATTAAGTCCTAAAGGATTAATCCAAGAGTCTTGTACAATTCTTCATCCTACTGGACTAACTTTACCTTTGATTTCTGATTTGGTAATGAACTTGTCCTTTTCGTGGATTCTTCCAGACAGTTTGATCTTGAGGTTTCTGACAATAGGCCATTTTCATTATTCCTAGCAGCTTCGATTTACATAATCTGAATTTTAACATCTACATTACTCTCTGCAGGTCTCTGTTCAACAACAAATCAGATAGTGCATCTGTAAAGTAGCTGACCTACAGCTGGGTTCAGGAACTGCCTAACAGAAAAACACTCCTACCATGGGATCTCCAGCGATGCTCAAATTTGAGCAGGAAAAATCCAACTTAGTGCCTTTCTTCTTCACATACAGTGTTTTTCTTTAGATGGTAATAAATGTTGGAACAAAGCTCCTTACCTTATGTAGACAGTCATGGATGAGGGGAGGGAACAAGCCCATGATACCTCCTGTGGAAAGTCCAGAGCAGCACCCTGGCCCCAGGAAAGCAACATTCCTTCACAGGTGGGCGTCCACAGACAGACAAGGAATCTGTGGCTTCCTTTCCCTGTTATTACTGTCATTGGTAATCATCACCCACACTGCTCTCATGAGAATTGGAGCTGTCCTTCTTCTTGCAGGGGCTGCCACATTATTGTCAGACTTTACTTACCCTCTATTTGTTTTCCCAGAATTGTCCTGTGAAAGGGGACACCAAGGGATGCCAGACAGAGAGGAGATACCCGCCTCTCTAGGGGCACTGCCCGACATGAGACACATTCACATGCGATACAGCTGATGCTGAATGGCTGCACAGTCCCACTCCTCAAAAAGAGCCAGAGGCCTCGCCACAAGCAGTTTGCCATGAGCTGCACACTGGCACAGGAAGCCCAGTCCCTGCCTCAAGGGACTTGCAGTGACATGGCTGTGCTGCAGCAGAGCCCTGTTGTGAAAGCCTGTTTGTCTCTGCAGAGGAATGACCAAACCCCATTATGCAATAGTGGCTTTTTGTTCTGTTTACTGCCTTTACTCCCTATTTGTTTCCATGGTAGCAATATGGAAAAATTAGGATTTGTAATGTAAAATCAAGGAAAGAGACCATTCTTCCCTGTCAGAAGCCAGTTTGTGATATACTGAAATACATCTATGACAGATAAACCTAAATCTGTTTCATCAAGAACAGATACATTTAGCAGAAATGTTAAAATCAGGATTTTTACTTCATTTGTTTCCTAAGAGTCCCCTTCAGCTGGGGTTTATAGGATTTATTTTTATATTTTTATGCTCCAGCACAGAGACAATGCTTACATATAAATCCATACATACCCAAAGCAAGATAGTAATTTCATAGCAAAGTCTTCCAGTTCTTTAAACTGCATTGCAAATTAACTTAAGGTTATGTAACACCAGAACATACCACTCCTGTCTGGCACCAACCTAAACATTTCTTAATACGTGTTCACATAGAGCCCTCCTGTGTTTGCTAGGTTTCATTACAACAGCCATCACATCTGAGAGACAATTTATTGACCTACATCGACAAGACTGAGCTCCAGAATGCCAAGCTCCTGTCCTCTCACATTTACACAACATGGACTGTTGAATTCCATTTGCCAAATACTGTATCGAGTTCCAAAAGGTGACAAGTGAGAATCTGTCACTAGCTCTGTCTTACTTACACCATTTTTCAGTGGCAGGCATCATAAACATCAGTAATTTAATTGTTGTTAAAAGTATTGCTTATGATTTTTATCATAGAATCATAGAATGCTTGGTGCTGTAGAAGACCATAAAGACAATCTAGTTCCAGCCCCCTGGCCATGGGCAGAGACACTTTCCACCAGACCAGGCTGCTTAGACCCCCACCCAACCTGGCCTTGAACACTTCCAGGGATGGAGCAGCCACAGCTTCTCTGGGCAACCTGTTCCAGCGCCTCACTACCCTCAGAGTGAAAAATTTCTTCCTAATCTCTAATCTAAACCTAATCTCTTTCAGTTTGAATCTATTTCCCCTTGTCCTGTCACTACACACCCTTGTAAAAAGTCCCTCTCCATCTTTCCTGTAGGCTCCCTTCAGGTACTGGAAAACCACAATTAAGTCATATTAAAGAGTTCTCTTCCCAGGCTGAAAAAACTCAATTCTCTCAACCTTTCCTCATGGGTGAGGTGCTCCATACCTCTAGTCATCTTGGTGGCCTCTGCTCCAACAGGTCCTTGTCCTTCCTGTGCTGGGGTTCCCAGAGCTGGATGCAGCACTGCATGTGGGGTCTCACCAGAGCTGAGCAGAGGAGCAGAATCACCTCCCTCAGCCTCCTGGCCATGCTGCTTTTGCTGCAGTCCAGGACACAGTTGGGTTCCTGGGCTGCAAGTGCACATTGCCAGCTCATTCACAACAGCCTCTCATTGACCAGCACCCTCAAGTCCTTCTTGGCAGGGCAGAATGTTTTTATGATTCATTCCTGCACCCCTTCTGTACTGAGATATTCAAAACCCAACTGGACATGGCCTTGAGCAGCCTGTTGTAGTTGATCATGCTTTGAGCAAGGTAAATAGACTGAAAGACCTCCAGAGATTGCTTCTAAATTCAGTGGTTCTGTAATTCTATTAACTCTTCACTACTTTTTCTGTATAATTTTGAATCATGCAGACAATTCTCCAAATGACATGGGAATAGGTGGTATCCCTCTTGTAACCTTAGTCTAGAAGACACAGGTGAAATGAAGAGCTGCACTTAAAGTAGTTTTCTCTCCTGCTTTTGCTGTAGCCTCTTAGCCAACTATGTGGAAAAGATTACATGGTCCATACACCCATGTGTGCTTCTGTTTCTCTTCTGCAGCCTTTCCATCTACAAGAATATATGTATTTTAGTCTAATGGTACTATCACAGGACACATTTGATAGAAGCAGGACTTAAAAGGAGAAGAAAGACACTACCAGGCAAAAGAGCAAAATCAAATCCAGAAACCAGATGAGACAATGGGGAAAAGAAAGAGAGAACAGTGTAAAAAATGTAGGAGGTAGAAAGCAAACACACAGAAGCTGGGCATGACACTGCTCTGCAATACTGAAAGACAGAACATGCATCACAAGGACGACTTGGCATGAAGAACTGTAGGGAAGGGCTACTTTGAGTTACCTTTCCTCCTCTGTAGGTCCACCTGTAGTCTTTGATTATCTATGCAGGGGAAGCAGATCTGTAAGTTCAGTAATTGCTCTTTGTTAAGCAGGTTTAGAGACAAAAATTACATTTTGCAGCTTAAAGGAAAGACTTTGTAGTTGATTTACCCTATAATTCTTCAAAATAAAAGTAGATATCTACCCCCATTTTCATAAATTCATTTCCCACATTAAGGGTAAACAAAAAAGAATATTAATTTTAAAAGGAGGTTTTGATTCACTCAGATTGAAATTTTCCCACTAGTGTTTTCAGAGGATATGACACCAATGGTAATTACATTTAAGGGAATTCACTATGCTCACATGATTTTAGCATATGAGAAACTGTTTAATTACGTATCTGTGGATAGCCCAAGGATAGGATATTAGAAATTACTTTCACAAAATTTTAAACATTTTGTTTTCATGAGAAAAACAGTTCTAATTCTGTCCTACATGCACTACAGTAATATAAGGTCTATTCTGGAGCTGAAAACAAAGTCAGAGTTTTTATCAAAATAAGTCACACAAAAGAAATGATGGACTATTTGAACTGAATGAATGTAAAGTATTCTGGTTTACAAGACTAAGGCGAAATACAAAGCTTTAGTTAAGTATGGAAAAATGCATATGACTTAGAAAGGACTATAGAAAAGCAAATAATGTGTTTGCTAAAGTTTATTTCAATATTTATTTCTATATTTCAAGGGAGATTCATGAATGGGCCACAGCTAGCTATTCTGAATGAACCAAGACATTCACTCTCTTCTAAATGTTCATCATTAACTCAAAAGGGCTGCTTACAATAAAGTCATTTTTAACTACTACTGGTCTACTGGAAGAGAAATCTAAGCTCTGGTGGGAGAATGACATGAAACATCTAATGCTTGCCTAGATTTAAAGACTTTATTTTTTTTTTCTGGAAAAAAATGAATAAAAAGCTTTAAATGCAGATAACAGGCTACAGTTTAGACTAGTAGGAAAGCACTTTGTGAACGTCTTGTTCAACCCATCTAAACAAATTTTCAAAGGTTTGTAATGACCAGTGAACCCAAACTGCACATCAGAGTGTATCTGCATGAAGCAGCCCACCAAACTCTTCTTACAGCTTTGAACAGCTCACATTCACACAGAGGTGCTGGAGGTGTTTGATTTTTTATTAGAGAATAGAAATTTCATTCACTATAGTGACTTGAAGGAGATTTTCTCCAGTCCACATATGAAACTCTAAAGGAGATTTTTGCTTTGACCTTTATCTAGAGACCAAGACCTAATGTACAGATGTAGTCCCTGTAGGGGTAAAGAGTCTTTAGGCCACTCAATCAAATGGAATCCTGTTATCAAATTCTCCTTTAACATTTTAAAAACTATCTTACTACTATGTTTGAGAGTAAGAATCACCAGCTTTAACAGTGCTAAGTGAACTGGAAGGTTTATTTTCTTTATTTCTGATGTTTACACAGAGAACAATAGAGCTTCACTTCTCAGTCACTGAACTGCCTGTGGAACTGAGTTCAGTACCTTGGGAGGCCTTCAGCTGCACCCCCACATGGCTGCCACATCAGTTTTGATAATCAGGTCATTAGAAAAGACTTACAAAAGTGCATAGTTTGGGCTGTTGCAGACATGTACTGCAGAGGATGTAAATAACAATTCAGAGTAGGAGAACTGACTCCACTACAGGGGGAAAATAGGCATTGTTATTGTCATCTAGTCAATGGTGTCATGAGGTAGGATGTTCAGATACATGGACAAAGCAATTATTCTCAGAAAACATTTTATGCTGAGGAATAAAATGTTGGGGGAATGCAGCAGATGTTTTCTCCATGCTGCTATGTGGAACAAAACCTAGCAACTGGGACTGCTCTGTATTGTGTCTCATCCATAGTTCAAAAGAAGAGAGCACTGCATAGCAGCTTCTGTCCAGACTTGCATTCCTGGTTCTAGCCAGGAGTATAGAAGATCTACGCATGCTCTTCTGAAGGAAACTAAGGAAAACCATGCTGAAAAAGGTTAAGCCAATTAAAAAGAGCAACAAAAAAGTTATCCCTTCTCTGTAAATCTTGCTTCAGGTGTGCAAAACTATGCTGTCAATAAAAGCGACCAAAAGCTTATTGATATCCTTGAATAAGGACAGTCTTATTGACTTTATTGGGTACTAGTGATCTCACTTCCCTGTGCATGGGTATAGAGTAGAAGCTGGCACCTGGAAGAACCAGTCATTACAAAATTTGGCCATCCTATAGATAAGTGTAAAAATCTAATTGTGCTTTCAAAGCTGATGAAAACTTACATTTCCCTGCCTCTGTTCTAGGATCTATTTCAAACAGTATTTCAGTGAAAAATTGAAGAATACATGTTCATATCAAGTTATGAATGCTTCTTGATTTGGGGAGCAATGCTACACGTCATTCCATGAGGAACTGAGCATCTTGTGGATAAACTGCTGGAAAGCAATGAAAGATCCATCAAAAGCCATTAACACTGGGTGGATTCTGTGGAAGGAATAGCTGGCTTTCTATCAGGAGAGTGTGATATGAGAGTTTTCTGTAGAGGATAATTCAGAAAGAAGGGAGAATGAAGAGAAATGGGAGAGATTTCCAGAGGTTCTGGAATTGCAAAGCTGGAGAAGAAAAGGTGTCACATTTTTAAATTATGTATGTGCTCTACCTTGAGCAAGTTACCTCATCAAGAGAAAGAGAAGCTAAAGCAAAGCTATGATTATACATTTATGATGTGGTACTTAAATTGACTTAAGCAATTCATGCCTGCACCATATATCCCTGCCCCCCTCTTTGTGCAGGTGTGACTGCTTGGTAAATTGCCAGAGGGAACAGAGCCAGCTAGGAAGAGCTTAGCCAAAAACAATAAAAAACTGTGACCCAGAAGGAGTCAAGGTGATTCCAGAACTGGTTTGCAGTGAGGTCCCAGTCTCAGAATGAGAAATTTTTGCTCCAAAGATCATATTTCCAAGACCTAATCACCAGCAGAAGGAAGATATTTTTAATTAGAACAGGTTGCCAGGGCTGTGGAATTGCCACCAGTGGAAAATACAAAATTAGTAACAACTTCTATGAGACCACCAAAACATGCTCTACAAGCATTTGTTAAGGATGGGTCAGGTACTGGTGGTACAGATAACCATCAGGTATGAAAGCAAGTTATCATTACTTGCTGATGCAGTGGCTGAGAAGATGAGGAAATATCAAGAAGCAAGTCTAGGAGGTGACAAATGGCAAAAATACCGAGTTGGTCAGATTCTCATCGGAGTGTGTGGGAAGTGGTGTGGTGACAATAACAGGCCTTTATCCAACCTTGAGCTCTCAAAAACCCAGCAGGAAGAGGTGACTCAACTCTCCTCCAGAAGTGCTTTTTTCACATCTGTAAATACCGTACACTTATTTGTGAGTCATACATGAACTATTGTACAAAATTAATTTGATTTAAAATAAATTACAATATGACGGTTGTCGTGACTGAGGGAAATGGAAGCAAGGGAGACCAGAAGGATAGTAGGTAGGACTCAAAGGGTCTTGATAATCATGCTGCATCATCTTACTACTTACTGGCAAAATCAACCTGCCTTACCTATGTGGACAGGCCACCTTACTTAACCTTCAATGGCAGCATGTAAATTATGTATGTTCAACAAATAGTGTGGAAGGCATTATGAATGATTCACACTGGATCAACCTACCAGAATACTTGCCTCCTCTTTCATGTCCAATGAATCTGGAAAGCCAATTAGACATTACCACCTTCCCCCAGTTGGGATATTTCTAATGTCTCTCTCTTTATTCTCTGACATCTAATAAAAGGCATGCTCACACTGCAGTCTTCTGCTATTTAATTAAAGACAATCAGTAGGGAGACACAAATCTACAGAAAACCAGTCTTTATTAATTTTCCTGCCCTCGGAGTTATTTGTTTGCTTTCTGCCATATCCATTAAGGCCATTAAGGAAAAAAGGAAAGGTACTGGAGCACTGAGGTGCTGGCACTGGGTTGGAGTGATCACACAGCACATTTTTGTGTATATTATGGGCCCAAAATTTGTCTGACCCTATTACCGCAGGCCTGGTTCCTACCACCTACCCGGTTCCTATCACCGTGTCCCGCAGCCATAGGGAGGAGGAGGAGGAGAAGATCTAGCAGGCAGGAATTGTGCAGCAAGATTGATTTATTTAATTATTTTACAAACTCTTTTATAGACTTTTTTTTCATAGTCTAATTGGACAAGGATCAGCCACCCCTTGGGGGTGATTGGCTAAATTCCTAAAACATCCATTGACAAAATATTTTTCTACTATACCATAAACAAGACTTTTCAAGGTTGCAGGTGGGTTGGTTGTTTACATTCCCTGCTACCTCTTCTGTGAGAGAGAAAAGTCTCTCACGGACTTA
The DNA here is from genome assembly GCF_041296385.1 of Aphelocoma coerulescens. Taxonomy (NCBI): domain Eukaryota; kingdom Metazoa; phylum Chordata; class Aves; order Passeriformes; family Corvidae; genus Aphelocoma; species Aphelocoma coerulescens. Next base: position 114,431,278 of record NC_091015.1, on the reverse strand, counting down.
GGAAATAGCAAGAAAATCCTTGCTAGCAGCATTTTTGTATCTACATGACCCAATTGTACATTAGACCATTAGTGATAGCCTACTCTGCCTGGGAGAAGAAATATGCAGATCCCTCTCCCTTCCTCCCAGATAATTTCCTCAGCATGATGGTGGAGCTGTATTGTAGCTATGACTCCAATTTCAGACACTAATAAATTACAAGGCAGAACTTTCCACATTCTGCTGCCACAAAAGGGTACCAGACAGAGGTGAGAAATCCAGATCTAGGAAAACTTAAATTCACCTTCCAGACCCAGTGGAGTAGCAGATAGGATTCAGCAGCTGAGTTAAAGTACATTTTGCTGCAGTCAGTCCTGACTTTCTGAAAGAACACAACATATTAATAGAAAAGTTAGAGCTAATTAAGAAACAAATTTTAGCTATGGTTGTACTGACAGTTCCGTATAACTAACAACAGCTCTCTGAAGGACACCCAGGCTGCCCTGATGCCAGGGCTGTGGGGGGACCCGGCCATAATGGTGGAAGGTGCTGTTTCCAGCTGCTTGCCTCCAGCCTTTAGACAGAGGTTAGCCCCACGAAGTCTCACACAGGTTCTTTTTAACCCATTTCAGACAAATGAGTTGTAACATCTTATGCAACCTTGTTTCTCATAGCTTGATGCCTTTGGTTGCAATGGTGCACATGAAGAAACGCTTAGATAGGAGACAGAAATTTGCTGCAAGGTGTAGTGATGGGCAGATGAGGGCTGGCTAATGATCAATGACTTCTACTGGTACAGCTATTTAAAGGATTCATATCTTTGTCACTCCAACTGCTATACCTGTAAATTTTTTTTCACATTGTACCTGGTCATTTTTCAACACCAAATTCTAATTCACAGCCAAGCACCATATGCTGTGCTATGATCCTTCCCAGATGTAAAATCTCTGGAGGTTCCATGCCTACAAAATAAAAGCTACCCAAGAATATCCTATTTCATTTAATACTAGTCTTGGAAATCTTTCGTCTGGTCATTCCAGTATAAAGTGTGACCAGACAGTGCACATGTGCAGTTTCACTGGAAAGTGAACAGATATTTACAACCCAGGGAACAGAGCAGGCCAGGAGCCCTAGCAAAAACAAGCACACAAACTATAAGTCATTAATTTGGTGCTTCAGAACAACAGTCTGAGGTTATTCTGCCATTTAGTGCTCCTGTCTAGTATTTAATTTTCCCAGCTAACGCAAGTTTATTTGAAAGGCACTGCAGCAAGCTCACAGTCATATGGCCAGATCTTTCCTGGCTGATATTATGAGGGAAAGAAAAGACAGACGTGATGACACAGGAATCTTTCCGATCATAGCTTCCTCTGCTTTATACCTGCTACCACTGAGTGCTTGCCAAAATCCTTTTTTGTGTATGTATTATGCAAGACTAGCTATTTTCTCCCAGTATTCCCATGATCACTCATCTGCTTTTGAAAGCAGAAAACCTCTCTACAACCTTTTTCCCTGCTTTGATCTAGGACACAGAATAATAGTATTTAAGATTTAGTGGGGATTTTCCACCATCTGCAATAGATGATAACCTCTCAAGTGCAATGCAAGAACCAAAGTCAGAAAATTAAGTGTCCATATCATCAAGGGAATGTGGGAAAAGGAAAAGGAAGGGAAAGCAATTCAGACTTGTGAGTTTTATGACTACCTAGAGTAAAACAAATCATGTAAATATTGCTTCTTTTCCCAGTTTGATGTAGAAACTTGTAAAGCTCTGATTCCTGTAAACGGTATGGACTTTCAGAGAATAACAGCATCACAGAATATTGAGTTGGAAGGGACCCATAAGGATCATTTCAATGACTTCTAGGCTCTGGGAAGTTCTGCAAATTTAACCAGCTTCTTGCATTGCTTTCTCTCTCCTGTGTTGATAAACACTTATTCATATTACTGGAATAAAATAATGATGTCCAAGTTTGGAGAATAAATACCTTCCTGGGCTCAATGACTGATCTTCTGTTACTCAGGGATGTTTCACATTAACAAAACTAAGATGTCAAGGAAGCTGGACATATGAGCAACAATAGAGACTTTAGCATTTTTGACTCAATTACTGAGTATATAATTTGGGTATCTTGCATGATTGTGTGGCCTGTGTCAGCAGCTCTGGTGTGCTCAGCCACCACTCGCACCTTCTACATCAGATCTCTGTGCCAGCCCAGCTGGAGACACCCTCTTGTTTTCACCAACACTGGGTCAGAGGATCATGCCTCAGCAGAACTACCTCTGGAGGCTTCCTAAAGGCAGGGCACGCAGTGCTGCTTAGACTTTGGCCTGTGAGTTGTGCACTGCTAAAAATCTGGCCTCCTTTTGAAAACCCTGGGAAACACAGGTCTTGCTCATTTCTGTTCTGAGCTGTGTCCGGTTCTGGGCTCCTCAGTCAAAGAAAAACAAGGAGCTACTGGAGAGGGTCCAGCAGAAGGCCATGATGATTTGGGGGTCTGGAGCAGCTTATGAGGACAGACTGTGGGAGCTGGGCCTGTTTAGTCTGGAGAACATTGAGAGGGGATCTCATCAATACATATATAAGAATCTCAAAGGAGGCTGTTAAGAGCATGGTGCCAGACTTTTTTCAGTGGTGCTTAGTGAAAGTGCAAGGAGCAAGGGCCTCAAAACGAAACGCAGGAAGTTTCACCTCAACACGAGGAAGAACTTCTTCACATTGAAGGTGGCAGAGCACTGGAAAAGGCTGCCCAGCCAGGTGGTGGAGTCTCCCTCCGTGGAGACATTCAAAACCCATCTGGACGCGTTCCTGTGTCACCTGCTCTAGGTGACCCTGCTTGGCAGGAGGGGTGGAGCAGCTGATCTCCCTTCCAACCCTAACCATTCTGGGATTCTCTGTGATTCTCTTATTTAAAAACCTTCTGTCGGCTTAGCACACGACGGGGCTGTGCACGGGAGGTGCCCGCCGGCCCCCGCAGCGCGGCACAGCGCAGCGCTGGGCACCCCTGCCCGCACACGCCGCGCCGCCGGCCCCGCAGCACTCCGGGCACTCGGGGCACTCCGGGCACTCGGGGCACTCGGGGCACTCGGGGCACTCCGGGCACTCCGGGCACTCCGGGCACTCGGGGCACTCGGGGCACTCCGGGCACTCCGGGCACTCGGGGCACTCCGGGCACTCCGGGCACTCCGGGCACTCCGGGCACTCGGGGCACTCCGGCCGCGGCCCCGGCGCAGGCGCGGGGAGCAGGCGGGGCTCGGGCCGCTCCGCCCGCCGCTCCCGGTGCCCGTGATCCCTGCGCCGTTCCGTAGCGGTAGCGCAGGGAGGCGGAGGAGCGCGGCCGAGTCCGCCCCGCCGCGCTGGCGAGATGGCGGCGCAGAAGATTAACGAGGCGCTGGAGCACATCGCGAAGGCGGAGAAATAGTGAGCGGAGGGCAGCGGGGCAGGGGGTGCGGGCTGAGGGGAGCTGGCGAGCGGCTGCCAGCTCGGCGTCCGCGCTGTCCGGGCCGCCCGGCGCTCGTACCCCAAAGAGGCGGTGTGTCCCCTCCTGGCCTGGCAGCGGGGCTGAGGAGACTCCCCGTGTGCCAGGCGGCGGCACTCGGGAGAAGGGGAGGGAGGTGGCGGGGCCAGGGGGGCTGGCGGGGAGGGAGTGGGGGACATGGCTGCTCGGCCCCTCCTGTGTCTGAGGGGAGCCTCCCTGCGGGGGCTGGGTGCTGTAGAGGGCCTGCTGCCCCGAACCGGCAGAGTAAAGCGGCCTAAGGCTAGACTGTGGGGTCGGTGAGGTGGTACGGCTGAGAGGCCTGGAGCCTGAGCAGTTTCCTTCACGGCCTTGTGGCCTCTATTCCTCCGACCCTGACTGCAAAGCGAGGGCAGTCACTTCTGCTAAAGTCAATGGGAGGAAGACAAGTCACAAAATCAGTTAGGTTGGAAAAGATTTTTTGACATGATCAAGTCCAACCTGTGACCCCACACCACTCTGTCAATTAGACCAGGGCACTGAGTGCCACATCCAGTCTTTCCTTAAACACACACCTCTGAGGACGGTGACTATCACCTCCCTGAGCAGCCCATTCCAATATCTGATAACCCTTTCTGTGAAGAATTTCTTCCGAATGTCCATCCTGAACCTCCCCTGGCACATCTTAAGGCTATAGACAAGTGGCAGAAAAGAGTTATGGAGACCGTGTTGGATAAAAGGGCTTGACTTTGCTGAGGTGGTGTGTGTTTGTTTCCTCCCCGTGAGAAATGTGTGATTGTGGCTTCAAAGGCCTGTACTGATGTTTATCTTGGAAAGCTTAATATCTGTGATAGTCTGTGTATTTTAACACTGAATATAGCCCTTTTGCTTATAAGTCTCAATTGCATGGACTACAGAATAGGTGTAATAGAGCTGACTAATCCAAGGATGCCATAGTTTTAGTAAGAATAGTGACAGGCCCTCTGGAAATCATGGATCAAAAGTATAAATTGTCATAGAGGGAAGACTTCGAAATTGAAAAAAAACCAGCGTATCTTACTCAAGTTACTTGACTGAAAGTGCCCTCCAGCAGAATTAATTTTAAGCTTATCTGGAGAGCACTTGGAATAAAAGACACGGAAACCTCAAATTGTGTGTACATCGAGTGCATTGTGTTTTTCAGCTTGATGCATTTGAGACTCTCTGTGATAAAAATAACACAATATAAAGGCTTGTGTTAGAGTTACATACTGTGGTTTTCATCCAAGTAAGACCACAAGACCACCTTAGTGTCCATATACAACTGTTTTGCCAAGTAGAGAGAGAATGTGTTGCATCTGATGTGTTGGCCTACAACAAATATGTGAGTGGACTCTAAAGTTATGGTAATTTCAAAATTTGTTTTAGAAGTGAGGAAGTCAGCATATTAAATTCCAAGTTGCCTAATGACTCACCTGATTTTCCAGTGTACATTTTTCCCTGTGTATTTATGCCTACGTGTGGCATCTTTTAGTGTCATGGTCTATTTTAGACATATAAACGACTTAAGAGGTTTTGTGGGTTTTGTATTGGTAAGTAAATTCTTTTATTTGTGTATGCATTGGAGAGTCTTTGGTAATTCTCAGCAGCAAAAAAAAATCCTGTAGAGGAATGCTGGGAACTTCCAGATGTGTGAAAAAAAAAAATTTGTCAGGTGTTGTCATATTAGAAATCTGGAGATGATACATTGGTGTAGGAGGAAGTATTTTTCTTCTGCTGACTTCTTACCACTGAGAAGATGGACTTGGGAAGACTCTCTGCGAACAGTGGAAGCATGTTAGGGTGAGGGTTGTAACTGTGGGAGATAATTGCAGTGCTTTATGCAATTCTTAACAATGCTGGCATTTGTTTTTACAGTAGCGATGCCACTTTAGTATTGACATATAGGTAATTGCTCCTTTCAGGGGTATTCTGAAGTTTGAAATGTATCTGAAGTGCCCTGAAGGTAAAACATAAAATCTTTACTAATTGTTTCATGTGTTTTAGCCTGAAAACTGGATTCTTAAAGTGGAAACCAGATTATGACAGTGCAGCTACTGAATATGGGAAGGCAGGTATGTGTGGCTGTAAATATGGCCATATGTATTTCATAGTTTCAAAGTATTTATTAACCTTAGTCCCTGATAATGTTTTACATATTTTTATTACATTGCTGTGTAAGTAAAACTGTTGTGAAGATTAAGCATAAGATGAAACAACAAAACAATCCTCTTGGAAGCACTGTAAAGTGAATTTCATGTTGTACTTGGAGATCTGGAACAGTTTTCAAAACCAATATTTTCTTCAAGCTTACAACTTCTATTTTTTATATTGCTATATGTGACGCAAATAAAATTTTCTTTCCTTCTTTCACCTTGTCCACCCCCAAATCCTATGACTTTATCTACAAAACAACAGATGTTCAAGCTGGTTTTAAAATTTTGCTTTATCATCATCTTATGAAAGAAGTCCTGTCAAAGACTGTCTCAGTAAGGTGAAATGCTGCCAGGTTGGTTTGTGTTTTTTCAGGCATAGTAAGGTCTCTTTCCTCCCTTTTTCCACTGTCAAGTGGTACACTGAATATAAAATCCTTACTAGTCGATTTCTTTTGGTTCTTAAGCACTTTCTTCTTTCTCATAGTAGTAATTTCTTGTGGTCTCTTGGCTTCTTACTGTAGGCATTCCTACTTACTCATTTAAGACTGAATAAAAAATACAAACTTGGAAGAACAACTGGAGCATTTATAAATTGAAATTTATTTTAAATCTTACTGAAATATTTTATCAGTTAAATGAGATAGAAATACATATTTGTACCCTGAAATGGTTGTGCTGATGAAGTTATGGGTATGCTTTGTTGGTGGCACACTTCTGTTCCTACTGTACTGATTTTGTATTAACCTCTAATGATTAAAATGATATAAATATGCATTCCTCCATTTCTATAATTAAAATACAGAATGAGTGAGTTTCAAAGTCCAGCTAAACACACTGAGAGCTATGTATGACATTGTGGTGGTATGGAAGTGGTGTTGACAGTAAATGTCTTTAATGGTAACTGTGTAACTAATGAAACAAGGAGAACCGTCTGGGATTTTTGGGAAGACCTTGGTAAACTGTAACCATTCGTTTAAAGAGCCTGTTTGCATCTTTAGGTAGCTAAACTTTTGAGCAGCACTGGTAAAAAGAAGACAATGTCAAGCTGTAAATAAAAACTCTTATTTGTTTTCTTGCAGCTGTTGCTTTTAAGAATGCCAAGCAGTTTGACCAGGCAAGAGAAGCCTGTTTACGGGAAGCTGAGGCACATGAAAACAATAAAGCGTATCTTTTCATTGACTGAGATTCTTTCTTTCCAAGAAGCTGACTAGTTGCTGCTTAGATTGGAGTAATGGGGGTTGGTAGCAAGTTGTTTAATGTATTTGCACATTTTGTCAGTGTAACAGAATTGCTTTTTAAAGGACTGTTTCTGTGTGCTCTGAATGGAAAAATTAAAGAACTCTTGGTTAGAAAATCAGTGTTGTCCCCAATAACAGCTGACAGGTACCTGAGATATCTAGGTACTGCTTCAGAATTTAATTGTTTTTTAATTACCTACTAATGCATAGTATAAACTAAATGAAGCTCTGCCAATATTACAGTACTTGTAGTACTATTTAATAAGCAGGAAGGTACTTTATATAAATGTGCTTTTTACAACTTTATATTCAGCTGTACACTGGTATGTTGCATTTATTCTGTTCTTAGAATTATTTATTTTTGACAACTTGCCTGCAGTTGCAGTAGGTTTGATTTGCCTTTACGGGGTTCCTTGGTTTGAAGTTAGTAGTTGTGTAAGATTTTGTACATTAATATTTTTCCTGCATTATATTTTTGTGGCTTTTGTCCTTGACTTTGACAATTTTATGTCCAGTCTCTTTCATGCTGCCAAGTAAGTACGGAAGTGCTAAGTAATCTGAAACTCATTTTTTAACATACAAGCATAAACTGTCATTTTGATCTCAGTGTAGTAAATGTTCTGATTCAAGTAATTTTGCTGCTTCAAAATTAGTTCAGTGGAAGTGGAAGCTAGGAAAGTCTGAAAACCTGCAATGGCCACCTGAAGAAATTATGATATTGGCATTCTTCAGCACCTTTTGATAGCAAGTATTTTTTCTTAGATGAACTTCTCATAATTTTGAAATTCTACACTGTTGAGCTTATAAAGAAAGTTTTAATTAAAAAGTACTTCAGAGATGACAATAATCCAAATATTGCCTGGGGATCAGATTAGAATAGATTTTTACTGTGGAGTGTGGTTGAATTTTGTGGAAGATAAAGTTACATGTGTGCCATGTGATTAAATAAAACACTTGAAACATCCTCAAAGCATTAACAGTGAAGATGTTAGATAGTCAATGCATATTAACTTTTGCTGCATAACTACAGCTTGTTGTAATAGACCATCTCTAACCAAATTGTACATTTTTTTTCTCTGCAGAGCTTATGAACAAGCTGGCATGATGCTAAAGGTATTGTCATGTACTAGTTTTTATTTTTAAGTTCTATTTTATAGTGACGAGTATTGTGCACTGAACCATTTCACAAATATATGTAAGCAAATTGCATATTCAAGTGGAATTTTTTTGTTGAATCATAATCCCCACCTATACCTTCAGTAGATTAGGAAAGCAACATTTGTATTTGGGGGGAAAAATAGTCTTCCTTTTGTAGAAGGAAAGAAGAGTGCTTCATGTCAGAGGGTAACAGAAAAGTGGTGCTGCTTTTGCTCCAAACTACCACGAATTCATGACTGACACAAAAGTCAAATACTTAAAAGTGAATTTTATGGAGTTGGTGGTCAACTTTCACCAGCTCTACAAGTTTGAAAATAAAAATTATAATCCTAATAAATAAGGTGTTGCAATTTGCTTTGATTTGTGTCCTTGCACATAAGCTCCTTTCCTGACAGCAGTGTCCTGTGGCTGTTGCCTTGTAGGAGATGCAGAGGCTCCCTGAAGCAGTTCAGCTGATTGAGAAAGCCAGTATGATGTACCTGGAGAATGGAACACCAGACACAGCAGCCATTGCACTGGAACGGGCTGGAAAGTGAGTCTGAGTTATTGGTGCTTAGAATCTGTGCAGGGCATGGCTATGTCTGTGGTTTTCTTTTATGTCTTTCTGATGCTTTCAGGTAAAAAAATATTTTCCTTTCATCTGAAGAGAAAGTATTGATGTTTATTACAGGTTAATAGAAAATGTGAGTCCAGAGAAGGCTGTGCAGCTCTATCAGCAAGCAGCATCAGTGTTTGAAGTAAGTGGGGGATTTTTGTGGGTGTTTTTGGTTTGTTGGGCTTTTTCTTTCAGCTGTAAAGTAAAGGAAAAGCCTAAGATTAGGTACTAAATTGTTTCCTTCATTTTACATCAGTGGCTGAGTAATGAAGGTTAAGGCTTCTCGTGCTGTAGAGAAGGAGATGACACAAGTTAAAAGTCAGTTTGCTTTGACTTTTTCTCAGTTTAGGACTTGATGGAATCTGAATTTTGTAGATTGAGTTTTCTGCCTCTTGTTGGGCAGCACAGAGGGTAGAGAACATGTCTGCTGTGGAGTCCTGTAACCCAAAATAATTTGAAATCCCTGAATGCACGGAAGAGAAGATTTTGCTTGGTGCTCTACCCGTTCCATGAGCCAATGATTTGCCTTTTTGCAAGTGGCTTTGATGTACTTCTCTATTGTCAGTTGTCACGTGTTTCCAGATTAGCAAATTTGCATTGACATTCCTCTGTTCCTCTGCTGATCCATACAGGAGCTGGCTATGGAACTTGGGAGCACCAATACACTTTGTGTTTCCATTGAGTGTGTGACCTACTGATAAAATAACTAACAGTTGGTCTGAGTTACAGGTGACACACTTAGATTAAGGTCTAGTGGTCTTAACTCTGTGCAAATGAAATAAGAATGTATGAATTCTTTTTTTTTTCTTCTCTAGAATGAAGAACGTTTACGGCAGGCATTAGAAATGCTAGGGAAGGCATCAAGACTTCTGGTCAGAGGACGCAGGTATAGCTTTATCCCCTTTTGTTCTTTTAATGTGTTTCAACCTTAAAATGTGATTTTGATTGTGTTTTTTTTGTCTTGGTGTTGTTGGGTTTATGTACTATTAATTCTTATTTGAGACATGCTTCAAACTAAGATCCAGTTTCTTGGTGGGATATGCTGTGTTCATCCAGGAACCACCTGTTTTGTGTTCTGGGATGGGAGAATGTGAGCTGAAAGACTTTTGCTCTGTGTTTGTTGAAAGCAAACCAGTTTTCATTAATTCTTAAACTACTTCAGGATTTTTTTTTTTCCTCAACACTAATAAGTAGAAAGTACTTGAAAGTCTTCTATAGGTGTGGGATATAAAACAGAGGAATTAGGACTAACCTGAAGAAAGAAATCAGTTTGCAGCAGTCTGATTCTGGACTTCTTAAAGAAGAGTGAATCTTGGAGTCTCAATGAGACAAGTTTAGTTGTAAATTGCTTGCACCAAACTTGACCTTCAGTTCATCTTAGACTTGCTTCATTGGAACATTTAGGTTCTCTAAGAACTATATTGCTAGTTCATGGATCTCAGACTTACAGATAGCTTATAGTAACCTCAGGACATACAGAAATGTGTTAGGGTATGTAACAAAGCATTCATCTTGTACAATGTTACAACAACCAAGGTTTCTCTGAATAAATACCAGAGATGTTCTTGGCACATACACGAAAGGAATGGCTGATTGTATATTTACCTACTCTGTTAGTAAGATCTACTGCTGATTTTTAGTTGTGTTCCCTTTTATTCCAGTAGACTTGCCACTGTATTAGTTAAACACTTTGCAATTAGCCTTGGGTTCATTGTGCTGTATTCCTGGCACTGATACTCCTGGTTTTTTTGGTTTTTAGATTAGATGAGGCTGCATTGTCTCTTCAGAAGGAAAAAAGTATCTATAAGGAAATTGAAAACTACCCCACTTGCTATAAGGTAAATTCTAAGAGACAACTTCTGATAATATGTCTCAATTTTTTTATTTTTGTAGTTAATGACAGCTGATATCTGACAGATGATGGGTACCTCTTGATTAAGGTTTCTTGCTAAATGATGAGAGTTTGTGGTAGTGGTGTTTCCCCAAACTTTAGCTGTACTTTTATAATCTTAAAGATAAGATGTTGTTATATACAGGAGCCGTCAAAACCAAACAACACATAAAAAATAAAGATGTTATCAAAAATAAAAAACTACAAAAACTGTTACTTGGGACAACAGTTCATTAAAACGTTATAGGAGATAACCTATTTCATACCAGCTGAGGAGATGGCTCTACTTTTTCTCTGGATTGTTCTGACTCACTTGTGTCAGTATCTTAGGATGATTGTGGGTTGTAATGACCTTTCTCCTACTAGGTATTAACAGTCTACTATTTTTCTCATATTTTATTGTTAATTTCTAAAGAAACATTAGGCTTACATTTTTTGCTGTTGTTTTTGTTTAGAAAACTATTGCTCAAGTCTTAGTGCATCTTCATAGAAATGATTATGTTGCTGCAGAAAGATGTGTGAGGGAAAGCTACAGGTAAGTCTACTTTGTTGTGTGTCCTATAATTTTAAACTGAATGTTTCACTAGTGTAGCTCTATCTTGCTTGACATTGTTCTTTCATAAATTTATAACCTGCACTTCTGTTGACTTACAGTACAATAATAATGTTCCCTGGTGTATGGCTATCAGGAATCTTTTTCACACATAACAGATTTAGCTGTAATGGCTACAGTGATTCTTCTTAACAAACCTGAAATAAAAAGTCATCAAGAGCTAGTTATGTGTGTCAGGGGAAATGAAATGGAAATTAGAAGTTCTTCCCAGGTTACAGGAGAAAATTTTGGTGTCAAAATATGGATTAGTGTTTTAATCCTGGCAACTCTTCTTTTCAACTCTCATTGGAACTTCAGCAGCAAAATCTCAAAACATTTTTACTTTAAGTATGGTTTTAGTGAAATGAACATACGTATAAGTTAAATTTTACTACTTTACTTTTAGAAATAATCTTTCAAGATCAGTCTTTAAATATTTTGCTTATATTTTCCAAATCTCCAGTTTTATATATAGAAACTCATGACAGAATTTTTCTGTATGTAAAGTGGAGAAAGAGTTTGTTGAGTAGTGAGGAAAAAGAAATTAAAAATCTAATATTCTTGTTTTGTCTTGACTATGATTGTGATCTTATTCTCAGTGTGCACACTAATATTGCTTAAAGTTCAGTTTTTATGGATGTGATTCATGTACCTGAACAAATCAGCCCTTAATTTCCTTCAGTATACCAGGATTTAATGGAAGTGAAGACTGTGCAGCACTAGAGCAACTTTTAGAAGGGTATGATCAGCAAGATCAGGATCAAGTTTCTGAAGTCTGTAATTCTCCACTCTTCAAATACATGGATAATGATGTAAGTAGGCAGATCATGTGATTGGGTTTTTTTTCAGGATAAGAGTTTTTTTTTTTTTTTTCCTTGTAGAGGAAAATAAGAAGGGCACAGTCTATGTATTTATTGTGACTTGCTGTCATGCTGCCCTGTGGCTGTGAGCTTCCTGTGTTCTTTTACTTTGCCTGCCAGTGATGGTGCTGCCTGCCTTTCAGATGGTGTGAAGGATTAGGTGAAAGAACAGCTTGTTAAAGATTTGCTGAATTTGTTTAATGAGTTGACCAAAATTCAGTTCTCTTCTGCTTGCTTCCTTAAGGGCCAGAACAGTTTGCTGCTTCTACTTTTTCTCAGAAATACCCTGCAGCAGATAAATGTGCATAAACATGAGCAGAGTGTGTGATGCCTGCAGGATGGTATCACTGAATGTTTTTTTCCTTTGCTTATTCTTAGCAAGGTACTCATTAAGGAAAGATTTTGAATTTGGAGCAAGTAGTTGTGTCTCTTTCCCCACCATTTTTTATTTAATTGAATTTGTAAATTGTAGGAAGTATAAGATAGGAAAGGTGTGAAGCAATGGAATCACCCATCCCTACCTAACCTTGTAACACTATTGACTAATTTTACTTTGTTGAATAGTAAAAATTGGGTTACTAGTCTTGCTGAACAACACTTGTAAGACTTTTTACATGATCTAATACTAGATAATGTATGAAGAGCTGCATACTGGAATTATTTCTTTTCTACATAAAGCTTGAACCAGAGAAGTTGCGTGGCCAATTTATTCGATAATAAACAGCATCAATACAGATCTTGTATGCCATTCTCAGACTATTTGAGAGAGAGAAAAATGAGCCAATATTATGTTTATTCCAAGCTGGAAAAATATTCCCTGAGAGCATCATCACTCTGTTTATGTACTGAATTTTTCCTACTTAGTTATTGTGAGCATCAGTCAATTTTATGATAGTACGGAAATTAAACTTGCCTTGTTATTGTCAGTATGCCAAGCTTGGTCTTACCTTGGTGGTCCCAGGAGGTGGAATCAAGAAGAAATCTCCAAATGCTGCCCAAGACAAAGCCAGAGGACCAGCTGCAGTGGGCTCTCATGCTGATGAGGAAGAGGATGAATATTCTGGTGGACTGTGCTAGCTACAGACTAGGTTGTCTTAAATATCTGACTGACTTGTGATGCTGAGCATATCCAAAGGTACCCGATTTACCAGAGCTTCATTGCAATTGTGATATGAGGAATCCTAATATTAACTTGGCAGCTTCTGGGTGCAATGCAGGAGAAAAAGCATGATTGTACCCATCATCTTGAAACATCTTTGGACTTCATCTCTTCATCCTTAGGGCCCTGCCTTCAGCTGACGGGAAAAAAATTGAGAAAAGTTTTTCTAAAAGCACAGTTTAAAAGAAACCAAAACCTCAGAAGCACTGGAGGGAGTGTGGTACAAAATTTTAAATGCTGGATTTCAACAGCTGACACTTTTGGTCCCAGTAAGATGTTCGTGGTTGCTTTTGGAGTTAAATGTATGCTCATTCATCTGGCTATTTATCTCCTGTTTAAGCAATTTAAGGCAGACTGTGCCAGGCAGGATTTTCACTTGTGGTAAGCACTAGGGGGAGCATTCAGGTTTTTTTCACCATGTTTTTACTCCACTGGGGGGTATTGTTTTAATACCTTATTCTTTATAAGCAGTATCCATATGAGTGGGGAAAACACTAAGTCAGGTAGATTGAATTTATCTTGAAAGCTTAAAAATATGCACCTGTCTTTCCTCTTAAGAAATTTATTGACCTGAAGTCTTTAGAAATAAATGTGTCCATAGTGTTTGTGACATGCACCTTAGGAGTGAAGGAAGGAGTGAACAACCATCCTTAGCAGTGTTTTTGAAGTGTGCCATAACCAAAAAAAGAAACTGAAGTTAGCAGGTAACATGCACTGAATATAAACTTCTGAAGACAGACATTTAATGAAAACTTAGGTGGAATGTTTCAGTGATATGTTTGAGTTTGTGAGTGTCCTAGGTGTTTATTTGCTAATCAGTATGCTAGTCTGTGAATACGTTTGATTCTTTCATATTGTCAAAGCACAGAACACGGATTTTCTATAAGCAGCATTTTTCAAACTAGCTTAGAATCCAAGGTAACCAAATTTTAATGCATCCTCTCTATTTGGTTTCAAGTCATCATGTGTTTTGCAAGCTTCTTTAGTGTCTTAAATCTATTTCACCATTTTATGCTTAAAAGTTGTCAACTCTAGACTGTGGCTTGTTTCTTCAGCAGGACCTAATCAAGGCCTGCTCTAAGGTGAGATCACTTGGAATCCAGCAGGGATTTGTGTGTGATGCCCAAAGCTCTGTAAAACAAGAGACCAAAAGAACAGTGTTAAGTGTTGGGACAGTTTCTGCCATATTAAGGAATTGGATGTCATAAAAAATATCAAGCATATCTTTGACAAAATTGTGTTTGGTGTAATTGTGATGAAGGCTCAACTTTTAGAGGGCTAAGGCTTGGTTTCCTTGGGGTGGATAACACTCAGTAGCATTGAGATGGGAGCACAAACTGCAGCATAATTTGCACGCAGGGCTGCTGTAGAAAGTCACATTATTCAATTTAATGGGTGTTGAAAAACCAGTATTGTGTCTTTGTCTTGTATGATAATAACCATGAGTTTTAAAGCTATTTGAGATGCACCTGTAGTTCTTCACTATCTGATGGGTAATTTCCCTTTGGTATTATGATGTATATAAAAGTTTCGGCTCTGAAATTTTAGGAAATGAGTTGCTTTTTTTCTGAGAATGCTTGCAGGTATACATGAAAGATGGTTTTGAAGACTTTCCTAGAATTCTAGAGCTCTTCTAGACCTTTTGCTGTTGGAGCAACTCACTTCGTTTTAACTGAAGGTTAACTTCTGCCTTCTGGATTTGTTAATCAAGTTGAACATACATTTTTTATGGGGAGTCTTTATCACAGGTAGAAAAAAAATGCACATGTAGGAACTCAGGGAACACTAAGTAATTTTCTTCAAGCATTTCCTGCTCCTTCTAGTTCTGGAATCAGTTTTATTGTGTGATCCCAAGGAGTCTGCTTTTTGTGTGTGTGAACAATTGCATGTGTCTGAAATGATGAGGTGCAAGAAAACTGGGAACTTTGTGTGCTTCTGTGGAAGAATCTGCAGTTTTATTTAAACTGTGCTTGTAACACTAACAGGCTCTTAAAAGAAAAATTAAAATTTATGTGTTACATTTTTAAAACATTATTTCCATATGGCTGAAAAAAAAAATAGATGTGCAACACTGTCTTTCCCCCTCCCTCAAGTTGTTTGTTTTTCTGTTCTGTGCCAAGTGTGGAAAATCTGGGACAAAAGTGGCTGGTACTAAACATGTTAAGCTGCCATGGAATTGACATTTCTGATTCTTAGTAGTAGAATCTTACTCTTTAATTGCAATGTTGCTGCAATGACCAAATCTGCAGAAATGGAAGCATCTGAAAATAAGATGGTCTATTTTATATAACTTATTCTCCTATTTTAGACAGTAAAAGTGTGTTAGGAATGTTAACTGCCTTTTAGTAAATGTTTAACTATAGAAACTGTCTGTATATTATGTGTTAGTGTTTGTTTCTATCTTTCAAAGCAATTTGCACACTTATGTAAATACCATTTAAGTGATCTAAAATGGAAAAGATAACATTTACAGCAAGAGAGTTTCCAAAACCAGTGTTGACTATAAGAAAAAAAAATGAATTGTGCATGAAGGCTGAGCAGTGGCCGATGCAATGTATATGTAAAATCAGAAGATTTCTAAATTATCTGTAACTTAATACTTAGATGATCAAGTGCAGTGTGAAACCTGTGCTTTACTTGTTCTTTTTCCAAATCTGTGGTGTAATAGAGTACAAAATGGTGTTTGTGACAGCTCTACAGATGCTGCCTCTTGAGAAGAGGCTGTGTTTCACCAACATGAAAAATAAAACTTGAAATTAATGCCTGTGTGGTAGCTTTCTCTGTTGTTGATCAGCCTCCTGCTGAGGCCTACCATTTGAAAATGAATATTAATTATATTTAATTTGTCACTGGGATAGATTTTCAAAGTGGTTTTTGGCATGAGAATGCAAGCTTCTCATTATTCAGTTGGAGCAAGTGGGATGGATTGAAAAACAACTAGATTTCACACAATTTAAAGATGCAAATTCTGTAACTCTTTGGAGACTTCATAATTGTAGAAAAATCTCCTTTTCTACTATTTTAAACTGAAACTTGCTGGAATATTTGAAGGCTGAAGAATCTGGCACTGAAATTCTCCAGTGTAACAGGAATTGTTCTTCAGATGCTGCAAATACGGAGCTGTGTAAAATGATAAGAACTAAGCTGCTCTCAGGAAAAAAAAACAAACAGCCTTGTCATCTAAATTTATAATAAGTAGTGAACTTTTTTGGATGCAGGAAATGGAAAAAAGAAGTGACCCCAACCTCTATGACTAGTAGTGGTAATAAAATTGGAGGAAGTAGATGTAACTTTAGAGAGCAGAAGGGAACCACTTGGGATCTGTGGTTTGAGCCCGAGCAGGCACATTAATCTCCGAGTCAAATGATCTGTAGAGGCCAGCATGCCCAGGAGCTGGGCTCGTCTCCTCCTCTGCCTCGGTACCTGGTGGAGAGGATGTGCAGAGTGCTGTCTCTGACCACCTTCCTTCCACAGGGCTGGCGGGTCTTGGTTTCAGAGCCGCTGCTGTTGCCCTTCTGCCGTGATTTCCAGTGTAGCCGTCAGCCCGGAACGGGAGCAGAGAGGCAGCTGCAAGGCTGCACGTACGTTTTGAGAACATGTGGCTGTTGTGATTCATCTGCTGAGTCCAGTGGGAATAGTGGTGAGGAGCGTGGCCGGACTCGGCAGTGCGCGCTGCCAGCATCTTCACTGGTGTGTGACCAGTTTGGACTGCGCAACAGAAACGTTCCAGTCCTAGAGTGACAGAGGAGGGCCCCCAGTATGTGCACAGTGAAAATGGATTGCTATTAATTGCCTCGCTTGTTTCCGATTTGTATTTGCGTGCCTTTATTTTGCGTTGTTTCTGAGCTCTGCGTAACCCGGCGTGGATCTGTTCTCCCAGGAGCCTTGTTCCCTCTTAGCGCTAGATGGTGCCGCAGAGCTGGCACGGGCCTTTCCTCCGCTGCCGGCAGCCGCCGCTCCATATCCAGAGCAGCTTCTGCCTTTAAATATGCTCAGCTGGAGTATTGGTTTGGTTAGAAATATCCACACGGGGACCTGCTCTTGCTGCTGCTTCTCGTGGCTTGAAACACCTGCCTGAAGTCATAGAAGTCAACTTACGAAGACAGCTTAGGTTGTGTTTTCACTTCTCTGAATATGGGCCTGGGAAATTGAGTGATTAAGAGCTGGGTTATGGATAGTGGATGGGTGGGTGGCTGAATAAAACAGTAGCCAGTGTGCCCTATAACCTGTTAAAAGAAATTTTCAGCTCCAGGGCTGGCTGTTTCTGCTACGGCTGGCGCTCTTACTGCAGCCACAAAATTTTGTGAAATACCTCATGGACAGAAATCAGCAAGTATAGGGGGCAGGGAAATGAGCACAAAATGGAAGAAGTGAGGAAGCTGGTCATCCGGCAATGGTATGCTGATGGATGGAACAGAGAGCTCCTGCTGTAATTTGCTGAAAGGATTTTGCTTTAAAAAAATATGCCACTTCCTGAGAGACAGGGAGGGAAGGATGAGGATGGCACGACTGCTCTCTCCATGCTGGGGAGAGGTTCTGCTGCTGTGTGCCATGTGAGGCAGTATGAACACGGACACATTACATCCCTTGCCTGTCACTAACTGACTGGGATTCAGGAATGGAAGGAAAACTTTGTAGCAGCAGACAGGGACTTTGTGTGTGGAGCTGACAACTTTCTAGCCAATGCTTGCTGTGCTGCACTGCTCAACAAATGTCCCAGAGTAATTGTGTTGGTAATAATAGAGCAGAGAATTCATGAAGTGTAAAGACCTATGGTAGCCCATGTGTTTTGTGGGTGCCAACTATTTTATTTTATTGACCACCATCCAGTAATTTTCTGGCTTCTCTCTTGTGTCAATGCATGATTTTCCAGGCTGAATGACTGGAGAAAGAACGAGGATCCTCTCAGCTGCACTGGAGCCCAGAGCACAAGTTGGGTGTATAAGGAGTAACTGATTAAAGCTGGGTGGACTTGGGGGATAAGGCAGCTGTGTAGCAACACCAACTGAGCAAAATATTTTAAAGCTTTAGTAACAGAGCTGCAGGAAAAGTAGTATATTTTAAAATTCTCCTTTAAGTAAGACATGATCTGGTAACTTCTGCTACTGCCTTAACATTTATCTTCCCAAATGTAGAGATACTGCACCTCGTGAGAATTCCTGAGAAGTCATTTTCTTTGAAACACCATTGGAGAGTTATTTCTCACCACTTTGAAACACTTTAATCTTGATACAAGACATGAGTTTGGTGACAGGCCCTGCTGCTGAGAAAACCCTGGAAAGTGAAAGGAAACACCCTTGTTTTCTGTTGATTCAGGATGGTTTTTTTCCTTTTTAGATCTTAGTATTCTCTAATATAAGGATTTATTTTTCCCTTTGTAGCTCATGCAGGTTAGTATGCAATCTGAAATTCAAATAACTGTTTTTCTGTATCTGTCATCCTGCAGCCATTAGGGAGCAAAAGATTTCTTGTGCACACTAGTCACTTTTTGGTTCTGGGTATGCTAACACAGAACTACTTGTGATCTCTTCATGGATAGGCTGTCAAATGGCTTCACATCTATGTGATTCTGCTACCTCTTTTTCCCCTGGAGATGCCATGATGATGTTGGAACAGGTATGAATGCCTCATGGCCAAACAAAATCTGGTATTAGTGACATGCAACCAAGGCAGTACATGCCAGTAGCAGCCTGAATGCACACACATGCTTTATGCTTATCCCTACTGGCATTTATATCATGATAATTTTTATTTTAGAAGGTCATGGATGTCTAAATCAGGAACTGTAGTTCAGAAGTAGTGTTTCTTCACAAGACTGAAGTGCAGTAATAGAATGACTTGAAATTTACTGTAATTTGAGCTATGCATTAATTGCTTCAACACTTTCAGGGAGGTTTCTGTTTCCAGGATAAATTTCTATGTATCTGTTATGCAGGAAACAGATATGGGAAAACACTCCACATCTGTGATCACTCTACTTGACTTGGAAATATTTTGTTAAAAGTGTAGGAGGGGGGAATTCAGAGTAATTTTTTTCAGGCTATTTCAAGAATAGTGCCTGTTGGATTTTCTCTGAGTTTGTATTGTGGATATTCCGCTGATAACTATATGTTGTATTGTATTGCTATAATAAAAAAATTGGCCACTTTTAAATATAGATACTGCAGCTACTAGGACTTTGATATTTATGAATCAGAATATAGATTCACTGTGACTGAAGTATAGAGAGACTAGGAGGCAATGTGATGGAAGGGAATGAACTTAGAGAGAAGAAACCAAGGCAGATTCCAGCCCAGTGCTGACTACTTATGCCCTCTTATGATTTCCTGATCATAGCCATGGAGAAGGGTGAAGGAACAGCTGGAGACATAATATATTGTTTGACAAATAACAGAACAGCAAGATGAGTCACACATCTGATGGCTTGTGTAAATCACAGAAGTCACCATTTTTCTCAGACACTTAAAGGTAGCTTGAGGATAATTCTGATACAAGGCAGCAGGGGAAAGCATTTTTTAAGATGTCCCTTCAATTAATGTCAAATTTATACTATTCTGTTCTAAGGCATTTGTTCAGTGGAGTTTCCAGATGCATAGCAACTGAACAGAGAGTGTAATAAAGGGGATCCTGTTTGCTGCATTGTTTCCTTTCCTTTTTAGTTGTGTGCGTTTTGTCTTTGCTTCAGGAGCAGGAGTGTTCCTTGAAGGCTTTGCTGTGTATCACTTTCTGGGGGGGTTGTTTTGTTTATGGGGATGTTTGGGTTTTTTTGGTGGTTTTTTTTTTTTTTTTTTCCTTTTATGCTGAAGAGAAACCACACCTTTGCTTTGAGTGGGTATTCCAGTAAGTTTTTACCCTTTTGACCATTTCTTGATGAGTTCTCAGCACCTTATTAAAATCATTGCTTTTTAATTGACAAAGTGCCCATCTTGGTTTGTGTCCATTGAAGAGAAACAGTAGTAGAGTTAATGTACTATCATGAATCTGGAGCAGATGGAAAAACTCATGGTCTTTGTCAGGCACCCAGGATGCACTGTGCTGGTGGCAGCAAGGCTGGCATTTTGTCGCTGTTTTCATTTTTATCTTTGACCAAATAAAAATAATGAGTGAATGACACAAAATCATTGGATTTAGGCCATGCCCATGTTGAGAGTTGTAGTAGATCAAATGAAGGCTTGAATTTAAAATGTACAAACTATTTATGCACCCTGAAGCAGACTTTTAGGGGCTCTCATTTGTAACCAAACTCTTTTTCTTTTAAGTGTAGAATTCATACTTCTTTAAGTTGGTGTGGCCCATTAATATAGTACATGCCATATGATACAGAATTATAGCATTTTGAGACAGCTGGGTTAAATGTGAATTAATTGCTTAAAATAGGAATGCTATGGTTTTTGTCAGTCTTCTAAGTTATTTCTCTGTAGTTATTTGTGTCTTTGGCTCTCCTCCTGATTTTCCTAAACTTCATTTGTAAGTAGGTTTTAAAAATGTTGATATTCCTGATTTCTAGATGAATGGTTGGAAGTATCTGGCAGTGATTTTCTCTTCAGATGAAGATTTAAGTTGCTCCTAGACAGCTGTGGTATATTTTTGTTCACCTCGTCAATCTCTATATTACATTTGTCCCTATGGTTCACTTTGTTTAAGCGATGCCATGTTACATATCAACCATGTGAGTCAGACTGTCTTACTTCATGGCTTTCAAAGTGTTCTGGGCTTTTTTTGGATGGATGACTGGCAGCCTGTGGACCTTTGGCAAACTCTGATAGCCAGGCTGTAATCAAATTGTTTGGAGCAGAAGTCTAGGGCAATTCTTGATTGTAACCTTGTTTCTGCTGGTTGAGCTCTTTAATATAAATATCCCAGTGTAGGAGGGAGAGGTTCCATGAAGAGCCTGGAAGCTGCACATCTGCACTGAAGTTAAAAGAATCAAAGGGTGGAACTTTTGTAACCAACAGGAGAGAATGAAACACTGTGATAGTCTGTGCACAGATTTGTCTGTCCCCATGAGTGCATACGCCTTAAAAAAATCAATTTCAGGAAAGGACGAGAAATAACTAAAATAAGGAAATGATATTTATTTTTTATTCCTTCAGTAATGGAGATTTTTAAAAAAATAATTATGGATGCTTTTATAGACAATGTTGCAATCACAGAGCTAGAAGTAAATTCTGAAGTCTAGTTCCAGATCTGGATCATCAATTGAATGTCCCTGGAGCTCAGGGTGGGAGATAAGTTGTAGTCCAGTGTTCTCCAAGTGCATATTAAGCAGTAAACTCTCTCTCCCTCTCTCTCTCTCTCTCTCTCCTGTTAACGTATTTGCCTCCAGACAGAATACAGCAGATCCTCAGCCGTGCAAGGTGCACAGCCTTGAGGCAGCCAACTATACCAACTGGCCAAAATTCCTGCAGCGAAGGATTGCAAACTTTTGGCTTTCTACCCTTTCTCCCAGACAGGCTTCCATGGCAGGCAAGGGCTGGACTGAGACTCCTGTATGTGTTTACCAGTCACAGAGTCCCTCTCTTGGGGGAAAGACACTCACTTTCTTCTTCTGTCAGGGTTCCTAAATGCTGGACTGTGCTTACCAAGGCACTGAGTGGAAGAGACAAGTGGGCAGGGAGATTGAGGCCAAGGATGAGTTGGAGGTTGAAACAACATCTACCATTTGTCAAGGTCATTAATTTCCAAGCAAATTGTTTTTGAGCTTCTTGGGGCTGTTTGAGTTATTACTGAAAATCAGCGGTTTCCAGAGCTGAAGGATCCACAACATAATAGTATGCAGAAACCCCACAGTGCAATAATATGAAAAATAGTTCTTTCTAAATACTACTACAGTATAGATTTAAAATAGGAACTTGATGTTGTTTAGACTAATTGCTGGACTGATTAGCCTTCCATCATCACTTCTAGTTCTGCTACATGCCTTAGTTTAGCTTTTCTCTTCTGTCATGAGAATTTATTGTCACATATTGTGGTCATAACCCTGTCATACCCAGTGATCCTATACTGGCTTTCTCTCCTTGTGTTTGTTACATATAAATTGCCATGTTTCATTCTGTTGGTTTAACAGATTGTTAATTAGACAGTTCCTAAGCAGTAATGCCAGGTAGGAATAAATCTGCCAGACAGTAACATTGCTGTAACTCTCCAGTTATAGTGGGTGGGTAACCTCAGGTCAAGAGCATTTGTATTCTACCTTTAGTGAAACCAGGGCTGAATGAAGAGTTCTAGAAAGGTATAAACTGAAGTATTGGCATTCAGGAATATGAAACAACCTCTGAATATTATGCATTGAAATCTTTAGCCCTATCTGATATATTGTCTATTACAGTCAGTCCTTAGTTAATTGCTGACAATAAGATACTCATAAGACCTGGAGTCTGACATTTTTTTGCTTCCTCCCCTCCCTGCCTCCTTCTCTTGCCCCCATCCTCAAAAAGAAAAGAAAAAAGGAAAAAAAAAAACCCACAGTAGTTCTCTGCTTTATAAGACAATCTCATAAATTACCATGGTGGAATTAGTTGTCCAGCTGCCTGTGATCTGCTGGGTATTTTTTGGGAAAAAAAATTCTAAGAGTTTCATGTCTTAATATGAGTGATTCTCCATCCTAAAGTTAGGACTAGATTGATTATTCCCCAGTTTAAAATATTTTCCTCTTTCATTCCAAGAGTAGTAACATTAACTTAATCCCAGGGAACCTGTCACTCAAAATGCAGATAGCATTGGAGATATAACATAATTGGAGGGAAGAGCTGGCAATCCACCCAGAATTTCAAAATGTTATTGGTCTCTGGTCACCACATTAAAAGAAAGCCAGGTTCATTTCACACATGACTTACTAACCAAGAATTGAGTTAATTTTAACAGAGAACATTTGAAAAACTGTTCAGCCAATGCTAGTGTTGATGTTTTTTTCAGTGTTGAGAAGAGTTGGAAAAACACACACACATTGCTACCCCAAGGTCAGAACTTTCTGTGAACCTGCAACCCAAATCTGTGCAGCACAGGAGAACCAACTTGTACCTCATAACCCACAAAACAGGAAGGATGTTTATCAGCAATAATCTGCCTTCTGCCTTAATTCTGGTTCATTTTGTTTCATCTTCTGAGACATGCATTTGTAATGTTTTAGATGCTTTAAACTGGGAGTGATGGTTGAGGAGCAATCCAGCCAGAATGAGGACAGGGAGCTAGGGACACAGTCTCCTCCAGACTTTCTCTCTTGAGGTGAGAGATGTACCATTCATTTTAATCCATCTACTTCAGGTAAAGCTGCAAATAATGGAAAAAGGATGACCCACAGAAACTGGGAGATAATGCTCTGGTGGGTTCTCTGGATATAAAATATGAACTCATGGGACTGATTGGTCTTTTCTTTTGCTCACCCACTTCATTTCACCTCTCTTCAGCCCCTGGAAGGAGATAGAACAATGAAATCAAGGCAGAGTATTATGAGAAACTAAACTCCTCATATGGGGCAGCCGAAGAAGTCAAGCATCTGATAGTAATTGGTTAGTAAATTAAATTTTAACAACCTAGAGGTTGCATGCAGTCCAGTCCTGCTCCCCTAATATAAATCACTCAGATTTTCAAATATGAAACACATGTTTTCTGTCTGACCTTGTCTTTTATGGAGCAGTGGAGATTGCAAACGCAGATGCTCAGGTTTGTCTGCTTTCTTGGCCGCCGAGGCCGTAAATGGCAGCTTTGCTCAGGAGCGCACGTGACGCCGACATCGCTCCGCACGCTGGAGAGCAGCTACGGCTACAAGCAGTGCAGCTGAGCTGGATCCTGCTCAAACGGCTTCGCTCCCTTTGGGCCTTGTTCACCCAGGGCGGGACTATGACCTCGGATCGTGGGCCTGGCCTATCTCCCTTTCCTTGCCTGGGGGGGAGGGGGATGGCAGCTGCCCCTGTGACATGGCTGACAGCAGAAGGCTGGCAGTCACCTGCCCTCTCTGCCTGCAGCAAAATGCAGATTTTAGCCCTTTCCTAGCTGTTATGGCTTAAGCCCAACAGCCATGGACCACTCTGGCTCAACTGGTCCCTGATGGCTTTCCCCAAGCTTGTTCCCTGGAGCCACAAGCTCCAACATCCACTTGAGCACTGACACCAGTGCTCACCCTTCTCCCAGAGGTGTTCAATGGACCTGCCCAGTAAGTTTTCCCTTCGAGGGCCAAAGCCCTTGTACTGTTTTTCCCCAGGAGGAAGCTGGGGCTCCCTGCATACCATTTCTTCCCTCTTTCTCATCAGAAGGACATGTCCCAGTCTGACACCTAATTTTTAGCATTGCTGTTCTGGAGATGAAGGGGAAGCTGCATGTTTAAAGCTTCAGATCTGCTCTGACTACAGTCAGTGGGAATTTTCCTATGTAGGTGCTAAGTATTATTCAGTGTAAGCAAAACTTGGCCCATTAGTTGTAATTTTTTTTTTCCATTATAAATCAAATCCTCTCTTTAATTTTTGCCTGAAATCTTTTCTCCTAGAGAGGAATTTGCTGTAGCTATAACATTGCCATGAAGTATTCCAGCCACGAGTGCTTGAAATAGTTTTTTCCTTTCTAGATATTTCTTAGGGAGTCTGACAGGTCTAAGGCCTGTGTGATTTATTGATGTATTTTGACCCTTAGAGGATGTTGCTGGTTGTTGGGAGAGCAAATGGATTTGGTCCTGAGGCCAGCAGCGTTGTAGTTGGAGGGGTTAACAAAAGCTTCTGATGTAAGCACGTGTTTTAATGCCCATGTATCACTGCTCCCTAGGGCTTAATAGGACAGCTTGAAAAATTAAAGTCCTGCGCTTGAACTTCCTTACACCACCAAAATAAAGCAAGCCTTGGCTTCAGGGGGAGCTGGGGTGTTCCTTCCCTCAGATGTGTTACAGCATGAGGAAGGGGCACTGTGGGATTCTCCTTCAAGCAGACCTCCCCATCTTCAGTCACACTGTCCCATCAGTGTGTTGGTGATCTCTAAGACCCTGTGCTGGAGTCTGGGAGAGGAAATAGAGGCAGTGGGGATAAAGGGAATAAGAACCAGAGAAATGAAAATATGTGGAGGCCAAAGGCTGGAGCAGGACCATCACTTACAACCTCTTGCTTTGAGGAGACAAGGTTTTTAAATAATCTTTGAATTCACACCTGTGAACAGGATGGGACAGTAAGGACATATCAGTGGGACAAACAGTCAGTACCAAGGTTCTAGCACTGACATCATGTGTGATTTGGGTATTTTAGAGTGATCTAGCTCTAGCCTGGTCCTGTGCATCATCTTTTGTACTCCTCCATGACCACCCCTGTCACATCTCCTCCCCAGAAGGAAAAGGGTTGAAGGCAAAAGAAGTCTGGTCCCATGGACTGAATTGCCTGTTAGAGGTTATAGCACATTTAATATGCACCTGTAGAGCACTCTCTGCATTAGATTCAAAAGGAACAGATTTGGACAACGTGCTACAAAACCACTTCTTAACACAAATCAGAGTTTGGTAAGAGGGATCTGCTTGGGAATCTGCCCTTAGTCCTGCACTGCAGATCCAAACTACAATGCTTCTGCTGTGGACACACCATTAACAAGAACATAGACATTGACATTTTACTGCAAAAAGGAGTCCCCAGAGAGCCCTGTGATGCCTTCACACTAAGCAACACTGAACAAGATTTTCTTCTAAAAGTATTTCATAGCCATATAATATCTGGAGAATTGCTTTGAGGTAGGAAGGAATCCTTTAAAGCACTTTAAAGGTTTAGTTGCATGAAAGAATTTAGTCATGTGACCAACAGTACAGTCTGTAGTTCAGCATTGCTTTGGATGTTCACTGATCATCTTAAATCTTTGTTACATTACTGATCTTTAAATCTTGCTGATTACATGAGGCACATGAAGCTGCCTTTGTGCAGACTTCTGTCAGCAGCCTTATACTCTTTCAGTGCCTGCTTTCTTGTACAGGATCTTCAGCATCTTTTTTTGTGTCTAGTTAAGGCTTTTTTATTATTATTTTTAAAGGTTAAAGTTCTAATTTCCAAGCTGATGAAGTCCTTATCAAAGTTAAATGAGCCTTTGGAGTAGTCAAGTATATGGTAAAGGTGGAAATTAAGTTTTCAACCACTGGGAACTTTTATTATAAATTTTTTAGCACAATATCCCTGCACTAGCGACTTAATTAAGACAGTATATGCTGATATCATTAATGTATCTTGTAATGTAAGAAGTCCTTTTCCCTCATTGTAGGGACATGACTATGCAGTCTTTTCTATTAGAGGGTTACAGTGCATGTAGGTTGTAATTTTATGCAGGAAGCTAGACTGATGTACTTTATTCTCCAGAATAACAGGCTTATTTTATTTGAGATGATGTCTTTATCACTTGTTTTAGGCTTTTCAACCTGGAGATGCTAGTCACTAATGCCTATTACTGTAAAAACTAAAAGCTAAAGCTTCTGTATGAATTACTGTTGGTTGACAAGTTCCTGCATTTCAGTATCATTTCAATTTGTGTGTTGTTACTGTCTGGATGTGGTCTGTAGTTCTGCATTAATTTAAAGTAATAACACTGGAGTGATTTGTTTAGGATTTGCCTTTTTTTTTTTTTCCCCTGTTTTCCTCTGAGGGAAAAAGTGTTAACAGCAGTTTTGGTTGTGAAATGACCAAGAACACACCAGCACTCTCTAGTGAAATTCCCATTGCAGTGATGTTTGCAACCAAGTATTCTTTTATCCTATATTGTGCAGAGCCACCAGGCTGATGAAAACAGACCTGCAATCCATCAGTTCTGAGCTGTACTGCAGCCTCTCACTATTGCACAGGCTGCCTTCATCACCCTGCTTCAGCTGACTTCTTTTAATCCAAGCATCATATTCTTTTATTCAGCAAGCAAGCCCTTCCTAGCAGCTGCAGTGCCTCCTGTTAAACCTGAGGCCAGCTGTAAAGTTGGCTGTTGTGCTTGGTCCAAGACTGCACTGAGCAGTCTGTGTTTGGTTGTGGAGGTGTCATGGCTCTCTCCAGCTGGATCGTAGTGGGGCTGAACCATCCTGGGGGAGAGGCCATGTGCATGGCACAGATCCCTAGCTGTTTCTGTGCACTGACAGGGAAGAAGGGCAACAGGTCTGATGGGAGATTTTGGGGCCTTGCCTTTGTGCAGAGTCCTTGTGACTGCTTTGTGGCCACCAGAAGTTGTAGGGCTGGGGACTCCAGACAGAGATGGCTATACACAGGCTTGTGGAGTTGACCTCGGAGACTGAGTCTTTTGTGTGAAGAATGAGTGATCTCTGTGCCTCTGTGGGGCATATATTTGGATATTTTACATATGACCATATGAATTGCATAGATATTGTGTATAGATTTGTTACATTAGCAGGTTTACAGTACAGGTTTACAGTTACAACCTGCAGCTGTGGAAAAGGTGGCAGATGTGGGACTCTGTAAGCTTGCAGTCTTTCAGTGCAGTACCTGGATCTTGCTTTGCTGGTCTGGGTAGAACCAGCTGTTTGCTACCTGCCACTGACGTGAGTCACTGGAGCAGGGGGATTGCTCTAAAATGCTCCTGTTTGGGATTCTCCCAATGAAAGAAGCCAGCTACCAAGTAGACTCAGCCCATCCACAATATTTTCAAATATGTCCTAAGCAATCTGCCTTGAGGGAACATCTGAGTTTGGTTTCTTTTAATCACTAATTACTTAAAGGTCTGCTTTTGCTGAAAAAACCCTGTACTGTAAACCTGCTAATGTAACAAATCTATACACAATATCTATGCAATTCATATGGTTGTATGTAAATATACAAATATATGCATTGCATTAGCTGATACAACAATTACTTAATGCAGCATCACTCCTGTATGCCATGGGATGACACATATGAGGAAGCTTTAAATGTGTTTTTTTCCAGCTGTGCTACATGGCTGTGAATCTTTGTGTTTCCTGATGGCTACATACAGTATCTAATGGGAGAGGTTGCACAGACTCTGCTACAAAGGTGACTATTTGGAGGTGGATTTCACTGCTGAAGGCTCCTGTATTGTTGCCTTTTTTCTTAATTAAGACTGCTGTTAACACTCCTTCCCTCAGAAGTGAGATTTAAATCTGAAGTGACATTTCCCCCACTACCCCTCCAGTGTATCTGAGAGCACAAATTTCCTACAGCAAATGTTGTGGTTTTCTCCTGTAAGCACCTTGAGGCCCAGCAAGTTGCTTCTGGCCACAGCTGAGCTGGGATTGACCATCCCTGCTGTGACAGCAGCAAATTCCACTAGCCCTCCAGTGCTCTTCTCTCCATCTTGTATAATTATTCATCTGCCTAAACTTATATGTATTTTTCTCTTTTTATTCCAGGCCCTGGGGAAATAGGGAGTTAAATTTTATTTAATGTCAGTCCAATTGTCTGAAACTTCTTTGAGTGTGAACTGGGAATCCCTGGGAGAGGGCTGGAAGTCTTCCAAGCTCGTAAGACCTGCAGACCTTAGGGAGCTCTTGCATGAAGTTTTTCATTGTGGATTTCTTTGCCAGATCAGCTCTAAAATGGACTAGAGATCCTTGTGATGAAAGCTGAAGAAGGCTGAATGCTAAAGAAAATATAACAGCTGCTGGAATGTGCAAATGTGCAGACAAAGCTGTACCTGGCAGTGGAGAGAGATCCAAAATACAGAAGTTCATGGGATAAAACTCACAGAAATATCAGTGACTGGACTGTACAATGTAACTTCTTCAGATGAGCTTGGGTATTCAACTACCTGAAAGAAGTTTGTGGTGAGGTGGGGATCAGTCTCTTCTCCCAGGTAGCAAGTGATAGGGCAAGAGAAAACAGTCTTGAGTTGTGCCAGGTGAAACTTAGATTGGATATTAGGAAAACTTTCTTTACTGAAAGGGTTGTCAGGCATTGGAATAGGATGCCCAAGGAAGTGGCAGAGTCATCATCCCTGGTAGTGTTCAAAACAATGTGTAAATATGGCCCTTGGGGACATGGTTTAGTGGTGGACTTGGCAATGCAGGGTTAATGGTTGGACTTGATGATAGTAAAGGTCTTTTCCAAACTAACCAATTCTATGATTCTATGACAGGACTTCAAAAACTGAATCTCTTTATAACCTTCTCAAATCTGCATTCACTTGTTGCCTTTCAGAAGTTCTGGTTTGTGCCATTGCCTTCTGATCTTAGCTGAATCCAGTCCTCTTTGCCTTTCTTTCTGCGTGTGCATGTCTTGTGCTTCCATGGATTTGTGTGTTTTAGAGTAAAGTCTGGCTGGTGCTTGGATCCTTTCCTTCTGTTTTCCCTACAAGACTATGCCAGCTGCTTCATACAGGCATTGGGCTAACCTGTTCACTTGGCTCTAGCTAGGACCAGCTCTACTATTTCACCTTCACATGAGCGTTACTGATCTTGTTTATCTTACTCAGAGCACGACAGCTGCAAATAAACAATTTTCTAGTAGTAAGCACAGAGACTTGGCTGTACAAACTTGTTGTCTGAAAGTAAGCCCTAAAGTTAAATAAGCCAGAAGAATGGGCAACTAATTTCCTCTACTAGCCCTCGAAGAATGCTTGCCCAAAAAGCAGACCTGGGCATCTCTTCTCAGTCACAGCCTTTTTGTTAAGGTCCTAGAAGTCCAGGGAGTTGTTTCTAACTCAGCTGAGTGATCTCTAGGATCCACTTTAAAATAAACAGACACATCATCCAGCAATGTCTACTTTCTCTGTTGCTTGCTCATTCCTCTTTTGGGGAGTTGCCTATCTTCAGAACGCTGATGATCTACTTTTCCCCTAGTTATTGCAATGCATCCAACAAATAATACATTTCCCTCTCTAAATTGCATTTAATTATTCTGTCAAGGTTGTTTCAAGAGCATGCAGAGATCGCAGGTAAAATCCATGTCTCCTTTTCCCTCTGCCTCCCTCTAAGGTCTCCTGCTTGTTTAATTAGAAAGGTAATCTCTGAGAGTTTGGAGAGGGGGTATCTGCCTCCTAGCAAGAGACAGAGAGCTTTACCTAGGCAGGGATCTGCTTACCTCGAAATGTTACCTCTTCATTTCACTTGTAATCCAGCAGATCAGAGGTAACTTCTGCCTTAACTTACCGAAGTAGCAGAGCAGAAAGGTTGTTTTGTGTGACTCACATGTTCCACATTTTCTGTAAACTTTATGTTCTGTGTGGCATTTTCCTGATGCAATGAAATCACTGCTTACCTGATGCAATTTTTTTGTCCCATGGGTGCAAAGCTGTAAAGACAATCTAACCTTCAACAGCTGAGGCTCAGACACTGCTGCAGCACATGGTATTTATAATCCTACCACTTGATTAGGTGCTGAATGGTGTCTGGAGAGGCATATGTGATAATTCAGTTAACTTGAGTGGCTCTGTTTGAAAAAAGAGAAAAAAACAACTAACTAAAAAAAAGAGACAGAAATTACATCATGGACCTGTTCCATAAAATCCATTTCTGTTCAGGGTCTTTCACCTGTGTTAGATACTTTAAGTAAGCAGCCTTCAAACTTTTAAACAATGTGTTGAGAATCAGTGCCACAACAGCCTCCAAAGTGGTTGTTTAGGAGTCTTGATCTTGCTTTTGACAGCACTGCTGATAATGAAGATGTGAAGAGAGAGGCAATTCTTGATGTGCAATGCAACCGTGTGACCTAGTTAATTATACTTCACTCGCCTTCCTTGTGTCAGTTCTGAGGAGGCTCACGTGTTTCTTGTAGTAATGCTGTGTCTAAATGCTCAGAAAGGGCCATCACAGCTTTGGACAGTCGTGGCAGTGCTGAGGAGCGACGAGGCGACAGAGGAGCCTCCTGGAAAAGAGCAGGAGGCAGCTCCCCTCCTGCCAGCCCCCTCCCCGCTCGCCCGCCCACACCGTCATGTCTAGACTGCCGCCCTGCACGGGGCAAGGACTGAGCTCAGCCCTTTCAAGTCAAGGAAAGCTCCCGTTGAGGGAATTTCACCTCAGAGACGAATGTGGGCTTAAGCATCCAGTGACTTTATAAGCACTTTATATCCCTAGGTTCTCCGAGCCTGCATTCTGCTGGCTCAAGGCCCTGAGCGGGTCAGTGCTTTGGGACATTATTGCTACCGGCTGGCAGCTGAACAACTTGTGTCTCATGAAGAAATTTCTCTGCCATTTCAGACCTGGTTTTGTTCTGACCCAGGGTGAGACGCACAGCTCCAAAGAGTTTTATGGGACAGGCGTGCCATAAAATTTGAAAGCCAAAAATAACTTTTCCCCCTCCCTCTTTTCACCTCCTGCCTTCCAAGCCAATATTCATGACAGGCGGGGAAAGGAAGGGAGAGGCATGAGAAGACTGTCAGAGAAAGAAGTGCCTGTAAAACTTTTGGGGTGGGCTGCAGCCTCTGCTTTGGTTGCTGAGTCCTGGAGCATTTTGCCAGTAATTAAGTTTCACCCCAACGTTGTTTTTGACAGAACTGTAACTCCTTTTCAAAACCACCCTCAGAAATTTTATCAGCTGTCATAAGCACATGGATGGATTGAAGAAGTAATAGCTACATCCTAAATGCAACCAGTACTCTCCATGGGAAAGTGAAGTCTGAAGAAATAACACTTCCCCAGGAGATGGTGATAGTGTGTTGCAGAAGTCTTAAAAACAGTCTGATGCGGTCAAGGAGAGGGAAGTTCAGTAAAAGAGTTTTGCAGCAAGGTGCTGAACTTGAATGTCTCTAAGGACAGAGATCCTCCAAGTGTCTTTATCCCTTGTAGTTAAAAAAATTATTTCTCTTATCTAATGGGAATCTGTACTGGGACTTGTGTCTGCTGCCTCTTGTTCCATCACAGTGCACCTTGGAGAAGGGTCTGGTTCCATCCTCTCTAAAGCCACTTAACTAAGCAGCTGAAGATAGGAACTCCCTTTAACCACCCCAAGTCTCTCTGCCTATCCTTACTTGTTTCCTAACACTGTTTAATGTTTTACATTGCTTCCAGAGACTAGATCTGGGATTAGGAAACAGCATTAAATGTAGGTTTCCCCCACAGGTTGTATCAAGTACAGGTTTGCCCCACAAGCTGTACCCCAGTGAGGAGGCTGGGGAATGCCAGAAGTGGAAAGAGAGCTTGTGGGAGGAAGGGTGTAATGGGGAAAGTGTGATGCCTCCTGTTTTAGACCTTTGGGTTGATCAGCATAAACATTTCCTATGGCTTGGAATTGAATGGTGCTTAATCTTGACAGTAAAAGTCTGGAAACTCGTGTTAGTGATCACTGCTGCAAGAAGTCAGATTTTATGCTTTATAAAATGTTCTTAGTAAATGCAGTATAGTTGTGTCTCATAGTCATCCTTTCTCTAGAGAAGTTTTTTTTCCCTGGAGTGGATGTTTTTCAGGAGGTGTGCATGATGGAGGGTGTCCTGGGTTGAAGTGTATTCTATTACCATCCTCATGAGCCGTTGAAATCAGGTGGGGCAGTGTTTCCTTGCCTCCTCCCCCCAGACTATCTTTCTGTTAATGGCCCATCATTGTCCTGCTGCATGACTCAGAGATAACTCCCTCCAGACTATCTTCTGTTAACGAGCCTAATCAACACTTGGCCTCATGACTCATTACCCCATTGTGAGATGCTCCACCCAGAGGGAGGAACCAAGCATCCCATTGTGGATATAATCTGGGACTCTGAACACCAGAGATAACCCTTTCCACTGGATTTCCAGAGGACAGGAGCTACAGAGCCACCACCAGACCTTCTGAGGAATTGAAGACTTTTTTTCTCTACAGGATCACTGCTTCAGATGACTGCAACCACCATTCTACCAGACTGCTACCCCCACCCTGCCTAACAGGGACTCAGGTTGCATCTTGACTCTGTCAGTTTGAACCAGTGTTTTCTTTTAGTCTTTCTTTTTTCCCTTTCCTTTAATTTTCCCCATTAAATTGTTATTCTGACTTGGTGCCTCCCACTGGTTTGTTTTCAAACTAGTACAGAGGGCCAGGTGTATAATAGTGTACCCGCAGAAATGGTTTACTCATGGGCTAAAACAGCTCAGTGTGGTTTTTGATCCTTTTTTTTTAACTTTCTCTGCAGCTGCAGGAGGTGGTCCTGTGGAGAGGGCCTGGGCTTGTGCAGCAGATATTGGGAACTCTGCTCCTCTTGTTTGCTGACTGGTAACTGTGAGAGAGGATGAAGGTAAAGGGGTACTTTCCAGAAACAGAAATAATCAGATGCTTGCACCATGGTTCAGAGTTCAGTTCCTATTCCACTGGCTGAAAGAGTCTACTTAAAAAAAAAGAAGATGAAAACTTGAATTGTACTGCTCTTGACATCCAAACCAATTCTCTTCTGGTTTTATATGAAAATAGGATAGAAGTTACAGTTGTTTTGGGAATCCATACTTCGGACTTAGTACTTTTTGACTTCTGCGAGTCTAATTTCTCAATCTGACTATTCTGTTATATGTATGAATTGGACAAGGCTATAAACACCTGTAAGCAAATGTTTTAATTGTTATGTCAACAACATAAGCATGTATGGATGGCTTTTTAAATGGCATAAAGGACTGAATCTGGTAATGTTTGCCTTTGTGAAAGTCAGGTGCACCTGGACAGAGGTGTGCCTTCCATCAGTGCTGGAACCTTTGTGGCAGTGATGCTGCCACCACAGCAAAGCTGTACACCACCCTTCCCTCCATGGCATCTGTAGAGTTAAAAAGGGACAGGTGCAGTGTAGAGTCCTTGTCAGCTATCTGTAGGTGCAGCTGCTTTTGTCACCTCTAAGAGTCATCCCAATTCACCCTCTCTAAAGCTCTTGCTCCTCTAATTTCCTCTTTACTGCTGCCTCATTTTTGTGAGGCTTATGTGAGTTGGGGATTTTACAGCCCAAAAAGGGTGGGTTTCATCTGTAGATTAAACTCAACCATGGGGAGCAGGTTTTTAAAGTCATAAACTAGAGTGTTGGCTCAGGCTGAGTCACAGTGTCTGAATCTTGGTGAAGTGCAGCCAAATCGTGCTGTTGATTAAGAACAACAGTCCTTGATCTATTTTGATCCATCCTGATAGGTTTCTTAAATACAGGTTGGGAAAGCTGATGAGGGGAAAAAAAAAGTTCAGTTCCTAGTCAGCAGCAAGATGCAGTGCACTGAGAGCTGGCTAACCTCTCTGCTTTGTGGACCTTCCAGATGAATTTGTAATAGTGAAGGAAGAATGGTTTTGGAAGTAGGTGTTGCCAGGTGAAACAGAAAACACATTTCTGTAAACACCACTAGTTGCATTTGATTTTTTTCCTCAGAGTTAAAACTGGTGGTTTTTCTTTAACAATCCCTCATGTCTGATGGCCCTTGCATCATTTTTCCATATTACCTGTTGCCATAGTACTCCAGAAATAGTGCCAATGTGATTTGAGATGAGTGAAATCGCACATTGCTGTGTGTTTACCTTTAAGTTGGACAATGAGAATGTAATGGAAAACTGCACCAGATGTCTAAAACTAGCAGGGCTGAGGACTGTATTTGGGTGGATATATTCACATGAACAGCTTTAGGTCTATCCTTTAGGTCCCTTGTTTAATACTTCGGCCCCTTGCATGGTCAGTG
Organism: Aphelocoma coerulescens; assembly: GCF_041296385.1. Classification (NCBI taxonomy): domain Eukaryota; kingdom Metazoa; phylum Chordata; class Aves; order Passeriformes; family Corvidae; genus Aphelocoma; species Aphelocoma coerulescens. The sequence goes on along the minus strand of NC_091015.1, from coordinate 114,396,676 downwards.
GAGAGAGATGCCCCAGTTCAGGGTATGCATGATCTTCTTCATGCATGTTCTTGTTTGCCCTCAACCATGTAGGAAGCACGAAACTAAGTATTAAATCATTGTTCTGTGCTGCTGCCAGATGACTAAAGCTTCTCTTCAATGAGTGACCATCAGAATATATATATGTGTGTGTTTTTCTTTTATCTTCCAGATACCATGTTGAACTGCAGCCCCAAAAGCAAGAATTATTGTCTTCTCTTGCCTATGTGACCCTCACTAATACTGCAAGATGAAGAGTTGTAGTAAATGAAGGCTCACAACTGTTTACATTTTGAATAGTTCTGGTGGGAGCCAGTGCATGACTAATAAGGAAAAACTTCAAAATTGGGTACATCCTCTACAGATCCCTTTTAGAGAAGTTAATTCCTCTGTCTGATTCATTGCACTTATTCTGCTCCTGACCTGCCAGGCAGAAAAGCTCTTACCTGAGTCACTGAGCCCTAGGATAGGTTTGCCCCTTTTCAGTTGGTTGTGTAGACAGTCTGCTTCCCCAAAGCCTACATCCTTATTCCTGTAGTTCACATTCTTGTAGCTGCAAGTGGAGGAAACCTCAGTGAGGTGTGCTGAGCTGCAGGGAAATGCTCCAATGTATCCCTCAGAGGCTGCTGGCTGGGAAGATGCCCTTTTCACTGCTCTGTATGCCTTGCTCTTTACTTCATGTCAAGGATTTTGAGCTCAGTGTGTGGGTATCAGCAAGCCTGGCCACAGGAAAAAGGGACTCTCACCTTAGACTGAAGGTGTTGAAATTGTCTCCCCAGGCTGCAGCCAGGACATATGGTTCAGAGGTATTTCCTACAGAGTGGAAGGTGGCACTCTCTCTTTGGGGCTGGCCACTTTGGTTGGTGACTCCAGCATCTGCCCAGGAGACCTTGAGAAGTGTTCAGCATAGAGAGCACCTCCCTGGAGGTATTTTGAAGGAGACCCATGGCCATCTGAATCTCTACTTGGTCAGCTGAAAAAGAAAGGGATGTTGGAGCAAGGGAGATGAGACATACATTCACCTGCTCCAGCACAGCAGACTCAGTCTGTCAGAAACCCTAGTGGAGACCAGTGCCTTTCCTCTCCTTTGGACCACGAGCAAGACCACCAACAATTTTTAAAAAATTTTATTTTTAGCTGAAAGTAGATGAAGTAGCTACAGAAATCCCACAGACCTGGTGGAATGGCTGTGGAGCCTTGTCTAAGCAAAACAAGCAGGAGAAATATTACTTCATCAACAAAGTACTAAGGATATGTTTTGAATCCATACATCATGAGCTAATTACCAGATGGGCTGAGTACTGTAAAAGAAACAGCTCAGATAGATAAACATCTGTAGGTAAAAAAGGATGATTCAAAAAGCCATCTGAAAAGGCATTTTGTCTCCTTGCTCACACAAATAACCTTCAGTCGTTTTGTTTCACAATGATGGACTTTCAGCTCTGTCAGATTTCCTCAGTTCTTTCATTGTGCCTTTTATTTGGGTGGGAGTACAACTGCACCATTTCAAAGGCCAACCTTTGGTGTCTCCTGCTGCCTTGTGCTGGTGCAGGAGGTGGAGCCTGCCTGGGCAAGAGAGAGCTTGATGCTGGACTTGAGCTGGAAGTACTGGGGAGGAGGCAGGGCTGGCTGGCATTGGGATCTCTACATCAGAGCCCTGGCAGCTGTGAACTTGTGCAGATTTTTAGGGGATAGGGAAGGGGATCTGTGATGTGGCACATGTGAGATTTGATGACAAGGGATGGAGCTCAGCAGTAAAAGTCATGTTGGTCATGCAGGCATGAGGAAGAGAGCAAGCAGAGTCAAACCATGCAAAAATGACGATTTTTGACCTCTAGGGGCCCCATTGTAACGAATTTAAGTGCTACACTTCACCTATTTGTCTATCTGAGCAATTGGTAAATAGAAGCATTTCTAAAGGTTTTTTTCTCATCTAACTATTTGCTCCTTTTTCTGTTTTGATTTTCCTTCCCCTTTGAATAACAAGACCACAAGCAGCTGCTCATCTCTAAAGCCACCAGCTGTAAGCACTATGTTTCTGCTCAGCTGATGGTGAGCTATGGAATAGGAATAAAACCAAGTGGGATCTTTTGCAGATCCTACTTGCCTTTTTGCAGCCCAGGTTACATGGTGTTGTATCAAGCTTGGAGTTTTTGGAGTTCATCCTTACTTTGTGACACTTTTTGAGGAAGACTATTTTGAACCTTTAAAAGAGAACTTTAGAAGGCTTTCTGTGAAAAGAAGAAAGGTACCATCCAATTTTTGTCCAAACTTTCCATGTGTTTCCTTTTGATATGCAATTAACTTTACAACTGGCCTTCTCTTTTCTCTCTCGGATCCACCCATCCCTCCCTCCCTCCTGTCCCCAGCATTGTTTAAAACAGGGAAAATGTTATAGCTGGATGAATATCTAGTTAATACACTGCCTTGACCTCCAAAGTTTAGACTATACAAGGTATTTAGAGATGTCAGCTGAAAGGGTTCATAAATATTTTAACTGCATTACCTCACTCTTTCTGCCACAACATTAAAAATGTGCTTTCCCTGAATGTTTGCTACAGGAGTCTGACGGTCACGTCTGTGTCTGCTGGCAGCTCCCTCTTCCGCCCCAGCACAAGCTGCAGGAGGCAGCAGCTTGAAATATTAATGAGAGCTAATACAGCAAAACTGTGCTCTTGAAAAACAGAGAGAGTGACACACACCTCAGACATGCACAGATGCACACTGTCCATGCATGTGTGTGTTTGATGTACTTGAATGTGCAAGGCAAGATGCTAAAGTTGCATAGCAGGCGTTAGCTAGTGTCCAGCGATGCAGCACATCCAGCACAGCTGGGCTGCCTCAGGCCCTATGGAGGTGTCAGATTCCTCACAGTAAGACCAGATTCCCTCTGAAAAATGATACCACCTCATGAAAGCCTTTGAAGGGGGTTTGGGTTGGAACCACAGCACTGAGAACTTCACACGAGGAGGGGATCCTCATACATTCATTTGTGGACCCCACACCAAGGAAATGAAAGGATTTTGTGTGATCTTGCTAGCGAGGAGAGGCAGGAAGAGGTCACAATACATCTGAGCTCTGTGTGTGATGTGTGTCCCTCTAGGTAATGAATCCTGGTTTGGCCTTATGATCTGCTGAGTCCAGAGCCTGGGCTGGGACAGGGTCAGTATTTCCATTTCATGCATTCTGTTAAGTATATCAGTAATCTCTGCATATGGAGGAGAGACAAAGATAGTTTCCTTCATACATGAATACTCCCCCTGTTACTTGAGAGAGGAAAGTCTGCAGTTTCCCTCATCATCAGTCATTCTCCAACTAGTTTTTTTCCATAGCAGAAGATTGTTTTCATTAGATGTCTGCTTTAATAACAGTTCTAAATAGCAGTCAGTGGAACTGGCCTTGGGAGGTGCCTGTCAGGCCAGGAGAGGCAGGGAGAGATGTTTGATGGTCCCTTGCATGGTGTTCTACTTGTGCAGCACATTCCTCAGACAAATCTTGAAGCTATGGTGTGAATGATTTCTCATACCATGAACTTCATCAATTTGAAACAGGATTGAAGGAGTTCCTTCAATCACAGGAGTCTCACTGAATGATTCTGAATACTTATTTCTTCTTCAGCTCTTTTTCTGCTGTCCTAAGAGTCCACCTTAACTCTTAATGTAACCTAAAAAAACCTGTAGCCCCTTCAGTACAGTGGGTCAGGGTGGTACTGCACTTGTAGGTGCTGCTCCCTTGGCCACTAAACAGGGAATTTGCCTTTCCTGATGCATGCTCACAGTTTGCTTTTCTCTTGCTTTCCCCAAGCTTTTAATAAAGCATTAGATTTCCTCTGGTTTCCTTCCTCTCAAGAAGGAAGCAACAAAAGCCGATCTAAAATAGTCCATATGCACCCAGAGTAGAAACCCTGTTTAAATATCATATGGTGCCAGGCAGAGCAGCAGCAGTTTTATCTGGTTATTTATCTGTTTATATTAATTACCCAGGGATTAGCCAGTTTACCAAATCAGGGAAAACTGTGAAAGCTTTGATTACACAAACAGTGCAAGCTGAACATTTTGTCTTGTCACACAGGCAAGTGAGACTTCTGGGATGCCTGGTGGTACAGCTGGGTGTGTTGTCAAAGCACTTGTCCTTGCTCTGACTTACAAACCACTGCCTGCGTAAGCACAAGCAGGTTTCTAAATAGAGCCAAGGAAAACAAACTGCAGCTGAAATCTGCTTCTCCTCCTGCTTTATGGAGTTATGTCTGAACTACTGATGGGCAGAACAAGAGAGTGAATGCATCCACAGACTGGGAAAGCACACCAGCAGGTTACTTTTCGTCTCTGTCAGAATCTTAAAATCGTGACGTAATTCAGGTTGCAAGGAACATCAGGAGGCTTCAGATCAAACCTACAATCCAAAGTACGGCCACTTTCAACAGGTTGCTCAGGGCTTGCCCAGCCAAGTTTTGGAAACCTTGAAGGCTGAGGATCTCACAGCTTCTCTGGGCACTTGCTCCAGTGTTTGACTCCCTTATGGCAAAAATAATTGTCCTTCCATTTAATCAGATATATCATGCATCTCTGCAGAGATTGGCTCCACCTTTTCTGTACCTCACCATCAGGCAGCTGTAGACACCGGTAAGCTCTTCCATGGGACTTCTCTGTTTTAAGGCTGAACAAGCCCAGCTCCTGCAGCCTCTCCTCACATGTTGTGTTCTCAGCTGCCCTCTCAGTCCAGCATGTCAGTATCTTTCTTGCACTGGAGCCCCCAAAGCTGCATGCAGTTCTCCAGATGCGGTCTCACAAGTGCTGAACAGAGGGGACTAATAAATTGCCATGTACTGTAAGTACACGTAACTTACATCCTGTAAGTACAGCTCAATGTGCTGTTGGTTTCCTTTGCCTCAAGGGCACACTGCAATTCCCACCCCTGGTCTTCGCTCTTTTTATTCTAAAGCTGTTCCCAACCCATCTACCTAGTTTGAATTGCTGTAAGGGCTAGTCTGCCTCAGAGGCAGGACTTTGCTGCATTTGCCTTAGTTCATGAAGTACCCAGCAGATAATTTCTCCAGCATCCTGAGATCTGACTTTCAAGGAAGTCCTGCCGCCACTGTAGCAACTGCCCACGCCATGCCCCAGGAAAGCAGCTGACACACTTGCATTATCAAAACCCCCCCCAGACCCAGGTTGGGTGAAGCCCACCCACTTGCTGAAAGTGCACTCTGTCATTTCCTCCAGGATGTCAGTGAAGATGTTAGATGGTACTGGCCCCAGTACTGGCCATTTAGAATGCCCCTGGAAGCTGGCTGCCAGTTCAACTTTATCTGGACAGCTGGGCTCAAAGGACAGTCTGGTACACTTCTCACCTGTTGCAGGTAGCTACCAAGTCCAGATCAGTGATTTGACTATAGGCTGTTTTAAAAATAAATAAATAAAAAAAAAAACAACAGAAGAATCCTTTTATTTTCAAAGTTTGATCAATCCATGAAAGAAAGAGCAGCACATTTTTGCAAAGCCCAAATAACTGTACAGCTCATTCTGAAGACAGATTTTTCTCACCAGAAAGGAAGTGCCTGTTAAAGATAAGGAACCAGGAAGGGAGCTGGGACCAACTGTGTCCAGCATGGTTCTGCTGGCTGGTACCTTTAGAAACACACTACATCCTTCACACTTCTCCTTCCAGTGTTAGTCTCCTTAAAATCACTGAACACCCAGGTGAGGATCCATCTAACTATAAAGGACATTTAAACATCCCCGAGTGCTGTGTCAGGGCTGCCTGGTATATTTCAATTTTCATTCACAAGACCTATGGAAGAAATGGAGAAAAACTTTTCAGGGGGAATGCTGCCTGGCTGTATGAGCAGCCACCTTTTTATTACACTTCAGAGGAAATCAGGTTGTCTTCCAGTGAGTTCCAGTCACCAAATTATTTTATTGTTACAATATCACGAAGCCATTTTTATTTTGCGCACGTCAAGGTGCTCAAAATGTTAGTTTTCACAGTATAGAATGGATGTGACAGCATTTGTCATGGAAGCACTCAGCAGAGTATGTTTCAACTTCATTTAGTTGTGCTGTTTTATGAAGTTCTGCAGTAAAATGTGCCAGCAAATTATGTTAGTTTCTTTCTGGTGATTAACTAATCATTCATATAATAAATAGCAGCTAACTACAAGAAAGAGATTTATTTGTCACAGAATTAGAAGAATGTCAAACTTTTCCCATTTCATGTAAAAAGGCAGAGGAAAAAATACTTCTAAAATGACTTTGCAACATGTGCTTTATTTTAAGTCATTACTGAATCAAAACTACAAGTATATCCTTTTAATATACCCTACCCACTCAATGATTTTTTTTTCTCAGGTTTTTTTTTTTTTTTTTTTTTTTTTAACATGGAAAGAAATCTACATTGCAATTGTAAATTTTCATGCTGCAATTTTCTCTAATGAGCCGTTTGTTTCACTAATAATAGCAATTAAAAATAAAAGGGCATTTTTCAAGCTCACATGTATGTCTATATTTGGGAACTTAAAAAAAAACCCGTCTCAGATGTAAAAATGTGACTTGGAATATGTAAACATTTTCGTATACCTGAAACACTGGAAGAAAAATATCAGCTAACAGCAAAACAACAGTTGCCTTAAATCATTGAAATGGGAAAAAGCATGTCATGGGGAGCAGAGAGAAGCACACACTACTCAGTCTTCAAAGGGTTATAAGAAATGAAGTAGCTCATTAGGTCATTGAATTCACTTTCTTTTCTCATCCAATGGAAAGCAGTAATTCTGAAGAGAATGGCCCAGCAGAACACCCCGTGATTCACCATAATTATTCTAGCCATTAGTTAATCTTGACGAAGTGTCAAGTTTCAGTTGCTTTTTCTTTTTCCTGAGAAAAGTCATTGATGTTTGGTGGAAATGTCTCCTGTGACTGTACAAATAAAATAAGGCATTTCAAGAGATTGTTACTTGTTTTCTTTTTGTTGACAGAGGCTTGTCCACAGTGTCTTTTGTACATCAAAACCTCTGCTTTTCTACAAATGGGTATGGCTAGAATGTCTTCAGTTCCCACTGTGGTGCTGGGTGTTGGGTGTCCTGAAGGCTCGTCAGCGTCCCATTACTGTAGCTTGAAAGTCAGTGATGTACAACAGCATATTGCACAATCCAAACTGTGTGGCTCCAGAAAGGATTAAGAAGGTACACTGGAGTCATCTGTGGGTTCACTCCTTTCATTTCTCTCTAAGTTGTAATGGTCATCTGGAAAATTAAATTAGCCAAAGATGCAAACTTTTTGCTGATTAAATTACAAAGCAGTCCCCAGATTGTAGAGGAGTGGCACATTAAAAACAACAAATCATTCAACCTTCTTCACTGTTGATGCTTAATTTGAAAGGCAGCATGGATTCCTAAGGCCGTAGCTTCCAGGATTCCTTCAGTGAAAAATCATTGCTACCCAACTATAAAAGGCTTAGCTCTTAAGAGAATATTGTGCTTTTTTTCTTTTTCCTTTAAAATTCAGATTGAACCAACTTGATTTGCAGTGTGACACCAAAGAAATCAATTAGTTTTTTCCCTAGTCCACTTGATCATGGTCTCTGGTGAGCGATACAGGAATATTAGCTTGGCATACAGGTCTTCTTCTAGTTCCAGTTCTCCAGTCTCTCGCACTAGGAAAATGTCAGTACACAGCTTCAGGATTCGGTCTACATTGGGTAGCTCCTCAAACATGATGGAGTGAGAGATCCCACTGAAAAATTCACGGACGAACTTCCCTATCACCAGGACAACTGAGGCATACAGTCCCATAATGCTGAAAAGAAAGAAAGGAAGAGTTCAAATCGTGCCTTGTAAAAGGGCAGCCAAGTGTGAGGAAGCTCATCTACATGGCTAACTGTAGTGTGTCAGCTGGGTGAACATTAACTTCTAATTAGGATCTTGTTTCTGCTGTGCTGCAGGATGAAAGAAAATAAGATCTCTTCGAACACCACACAAATCTGGAATCATAAACAGCTGAGGCTGCTGATTAAATTGTTTAACCCCAGTTGCTGATGGTTCACGTCCTGCCTGCTACAGCTGGCACGTCACAATTGGAAATCTGACAGCAGCTGGCTGCTAAAGGCAAATAATCTGTCAGGTTTCATATATAATATTTTTTTTTGAAGTATATGTAACTGGTGACAAACTAACATTTACCCACTGATAATCCTTTTGTGGGGACTACTCCAAAATCCTACCAGAAGGGCGTATCTCCTGGGAATGCTTAGTGTCCTGCCATCCTCTGTCTGCGCAGATGTATTTCATAATTATTTCACAACCAGGGTCCTGGCTACGAGATTGGGAAGGTCACTAAAACCAGGCAAAGTTTGGGCAGAACTTGACCTGCAGCTAAACTAACATATCTTGAATTATTTCACTTCAATAGGAAATTAGTGTGCAGGGTGCTTCTGTTTTTATTCCCATCAGAGAGCAGTTATCAAGCGTAATACTAACCTTGCAACTATTAACCCTTCTATAGATAATATTGACATGAATTTGAAAATCTCACAAAACCCCTTTTCAAAATGTTGTAACTTTCAAACACTACAACAACAAAAAAGAAATAGCCCCCCCCCCCCAAATAAATAAAGCAAATAAAGTCATCTCTACTTCTATCTTATGTACTTTATTTAATTTTATGTAAAGACTTCTCCTTACCCATAACCAGCCAAGAATCCAAGGCTCGGTGGACTGACTTTATCACTGAATATGAAGAGTTCAAGACTGTCCTGAGAGGTTTTTTGTCTTTTTCCAAGCTGATTCAAAACCCACCACTCACGAGCTCCCTCTTCAGATCCATTTTTGACAAGGGAAACAGTAATATTTTCCCACTTGCAGTCTATTGAAAAAAGAAGCGTTAATATATATACACCAAGAATTGCAAAAATCAAACCATTATGAGACAGATATTTCAAACTTCAGCATTATAAAATGAGCAATGCAGAAGCAAAATTTTTCTAAACTCCATTTTGCATTATTTCTGTATACAGAAGTATAAAATCCTGACTTCTGTGTTTTTTCATCTGTAAATCTCATCTGAATCTGCACTAAATAAATAAAATATTTAATTTCACCTACATTCTCTTCTGTACGACTCAAGTAATTTTGGTATTTTTATGCCAAAATATCAATAGCATTCATCACACCTGCATTTCAGGCCTAGGGAAACACATTTAACCTGGAAGGACAACAGTCAGCCTCTGTATCACAAAGTGAAACTATCGCCATAAACCATTTATGTCTGAGATAAAAGATATTATTCTCTCTCAAGAAAAGGATGCTATGCTATTTTATGCATACTGATCAAACAGACAGGAGATGAACTCTGGTCCTCCTGAGTGTACATAAGCAGTGTACACATTAAAGCCCTTCTGAAAAATCTCAAATTAGGAACCTGACCAATGACATTGAAGCACTCATAACTTATTGCTACTCACAGAGCTGGGTTCAGCCTCAAGAATTGTTTTTCCCAAAGAATCTAATCACTGAACCTTGACAGGAACATACTATGTAGCACTATTACTATTACACTCAAGCTCCAAATTTAGCCTCTGTTGAGAAAATTGCTCTTAGATAAAGATTTGTTCCTACTCTTCCAACCCAACAGGTTTTTCGCATGTGTGTATGTGCATGGGTGCACCTATTCTGTAGGTCTGTGAGTACTTGTATGGATTCTGACTGGCTGATAGCACTCTGAAATTCAATGATTTATCTAAAGTGGATTCTTTGCAGCCAATAAGGAAGGAATAGCTTAAAAAAAAATAATGCAGTGTCATTATTTAAGCTGAGGAGCTTATTTGCAGACATGCAACACTTCTGACTGTTCACAGTAAGGTAGCAGGGAGATGTAGAGAAGTAAAACTTGAGATCACTTACACATAAAACAAAAGAAAACAGTTCCTAAAGCAGACTTGAAGGAAAGAAGGCAGGCTTCATCCTTAGAGTTCTTACTGTTAAATCCAAAGCTAAAATACATGCAAATGCATTTTCTGCCTTATTACCTTATCTCTCCTCAAGCTTGCAGACACCAAGTAGAAACCATTTTAAGTGCATTTCAGACTGAGGTGCCCCATAACAGCTGTGAGTGTACAAATGTGAGTGCTGCCTTGCACTCTTTAAACCATACTCTGTTCCCCATGGTCTGGAGACATACCTCTCAATAGCTGCTTTATGGGTTTTGCCAGAGAATCACTAGGAGCCTTGATGTAGTACGGGTACACTTCCTCTAATGTTCTGGAAAAAAATGAGATATCAAATATTTCATATTTTTTCACCTCTAAAATAATTTAGAAATACCTAACAGTGCTATGCACAATTCACAGCAATTCCTGGCTTAAGTTATAACTTTATAGTGTTCAGATGTCACATCTGAAAATTAGATGGATTTTTCAGCTATGTTTTGTCAGAACTCCAGCAGAGAGTTCCATCCATAATGTCACCACTCACACACCATGAATTCCACATACCTGGGGCATGTGTGTTTTCATGGAATGTAGACTTTATATTTTGTTCCCCTTTTTAAAAAAGCTGCTTTTATAGTCAGCTATAGAGTCATAAATAAAGGCAGCACATCACCAGTAGTAAACAAGCTAGAAAAATATGTGGTGAGCACAGCTATTACTTCAGAATTGCAAGGAGTTTCAATAATAACACCTGAAAAGAGTGAGAATTTTTGCCAGAATTTTTCATTGGGAAATATTTTCTCAGTTTTTAGGGAGATTTCAAACTTAGAAAGAAAGATGTTTGTAAAAGTTCTTCCACTGTACTCAAAAATCAAATCATCTTAAGGGGGAATAAATTACCAGTATCTAGAGGGAGACACATTTAATTAAAAGCAGAGACACGGTCCCAACGTTTTCCTCAAATGACAGAAAAATTCCAGGGAAGAGGAGCTCTCAGAGAAGTCCTGTGACACTTGGCTACGTTGCACACACCAGGTTGAGGAAGAACAAGGGAGGCCAATTGAAAATCCCTTCTGATCACTCCAGCAGGTCCAAGAAAAGGTTAGAGCTTAGCAACTAAATTGTCCCAGCAGAGGTGGTGGCAGAAAGCTCCCTGCTGAAGTATCTGAATGGCTAATAGCTGCCACAACCAGTTTTCCTTTATCACCAAGTAAAAAACCTTAAATCTACAAAATTACTGCAGGACAGGCAAGTGCAGCTGTATCATCTATGTTACTGCCTGCCTCCTGCAAAGAGAGAATGATGAATGGATTACTTCTAACCACAAATGAGAAAAATCTACCCTCTGTGGCCCTACATCACCTTAGGAAATACTGCTGTACCTTCACACAGCAGAAAAGAGGCATCAAGTGTTTTTTAAGTGCGATGATCACATGTGCAATAGCAGTGTGTTTGGAAGTACAAGTGTGTGTGGGTCCAGAAAAACAGCTGCGCACAGAAAAGGCAAATCTAATTTCTACCTACTAACAGATAAGAACCTCAAAGTTTTCACAATCCCTGTTGGTTTCAGATTAAACTTTTCAACTCCTGTGGCTACAAATCAGATCAAATGGCCTCTAGGGATGATGTGTTGGCTTAGCAGTACTTAGAAACTACTGCTGTAAAGTAATCCCCAGTGAGAAGGTGGAAGAGCCAGGCTCTTCAAATCTGAAAGGAGGTATCACTGCTGTTAATGCTATAAGGCTATAGCTATAGAATAATGTTTGATATTCATATGAAGAGCATCCCTTGTGAATTTCCATCACAGGAAAAGATCTGATGTCAGAAACGACTGCAGATGTTACCCTTTGACCTCAGTGATTTAACACTTCCTTGCCAATCTCGTACTATTTAAGAGTAACAATATGAAATACAGTCTGGATGGTTATTTAGAACAAAAAACATCCACAATACAACATCCTCAGATCAAGTTGAACAAATGTAACTTCAAGGGGAGTTGAACTGTGAATATACTGAACTTGTGGTTATCCAGCAAATCAAAGAGAAGTTACTAATAGCTTCACCATGCTTGTTGATGATCCAGTGTTCATGATCCTCTCAGCCTACATTTATAATAGGAAACAAGTTTTTACCTCTAATATTACTATTACTTGGCTTCAATGCTGTTGTCATCTGTTATTAGAGGGGGATAGATGGGCAGACAAATGAAACATTTGCACAAGCTTGACCACCTTAGGAAATCAGGCTTCAAAGGGGAAATTTTGTGCCTAAATAGAAAAAGAAAATAACTTACACCTTTTCCGGTTGACGTTTATCCATCATTGTAGCAATAGCCGTTCTGGTATGGTTTTTTAGTGCAAAGGTAAGTTTATCTGATGCTATTTCAGCTTTGGCACCAAGGGAGAGATTTCTGTGGGAAGTAAAAGGGAAAACACATTGACAACCTACAATGAGAGCATAACCAAAGCACTTGTGTTATGAATGCAAGATCTGGTTGCCTACCTAGTCTAGCTGCACTCACCCTGGATATCCTAGTGTGTGATAAAGCATCATGCTACCTGTACCTGAGATGGGGTGGTTTTTTCACAGAAGACATGTACCAGCCTTAAGGGTGTGTTTTTCTAACTGCCTATGCCTTTGCATGTATTACAGGACAAGGATGACAGATTAATGTCATTTTGCTTACTTTAGGCAATGGGACCATTCGGTGCCAGGACAGCGAAGGATGTTGCAGTCAGCTACAGCTTCCCTGGGGAAAGATGTGTCTGACAGACTGACAGGACCTCCTTGCCTCACCCCCAGGCTTCACTCCAGCTGCAGAACACAACTGGGGCAAGATCAGCTTTTGCACAATGCCTTAGGCCATGCCCATGCAGCAGCTGGGTGGGGCAGCTCCTGGGCTGCTGGGGGCTGCAGAGAAACGCCCCTGGCAGATGATGGGCAAAGGCAGAAAATGTGTATGCTGCCTCAGTGACACAACAGGCACACCTCACTGCTGCTTGTGGCCTCCTGGCCTAGATGAAAGGCAGCAGTTAAGGAGGAGGTCACTGTGGCAACTCTGTAACACTGTCAGTCATTCATGATCACCATGTACTCCACAAGATAAAATTTGAGGGTGAAAAAGGTCTCTTTCCACTAGTGCATGAATGCTTGTAGCTATGAAATCATATGAGCACACTGAGTAGCAGTACTAAAAATTAATATAAGGCTCAGAAATGATGGAGTGATGTAATTCACTAGCTAACAGTCTGTGCTTCTGGGAAAATAAGGGGGAGGGGGTGTCAAATAAAGTTGAATTAAGGCTGCAGATTCATTACAAGCCTATTTCTGACTGTGGAAGAAAAGACCCAGCATGTTCAGAGCTCCCACAGTGATTCAGCTGACCTGCCTCTTGTGCATAGTCTTTTCTTACAACAATCCTGCTTCTACTTCAAACAAAACATGTCAATACTGAGGCTGCAAAGGAATTTAATTTCCATGGAGTGATGACTTAACTCCAGTGTTGTCATACATGAAATCCCTATTTGTGCTTGGTCTTTGCATATTAAGTGCTTTAATTAATTAATTTTGAGTTAAATATTTTTAAATTGAATGTTAAAATTAACCCATCAGCCTAGGTACAAAAATCAAGTTCCATTATCAGTGTTTTCAATTGTTCAAAGTAGTTTATTAAGAGAGTTGCACCCTTCCCAGTTAAAAATTCCCCAGTTAAAAATTCCCAACTTAATGCTCCCTTTTCAAACTTCAAACCACCTGTACACCATAAGAGTTATCTTTCCTGTGTTTACTGTATACTTTTACAAGTGTTTTAAGATGTGTTGGATGTATTGTAATACTTTTTTTAGGTGTTTTTATGTGTACTTTGGTTCCAAGGCTAATTCCAAAAACCCCAGTTCTAACAGCCAGCAGCTATTTTTAGCCCCATAGCCATTACCCTGTAGGCAAGCTCCATGGCAACCTGAATTTTAATGAAGGCATTGTAGCACCCTTATCTCAACTAATACCATCCCTCTGACAACGATGAGCCATTGGTGGACGGAGATGATCTGTCAAAGGGAAAGCACCAATCACTTTAAACTGAAGGGGCGGGCTGTGGGCAGACTGGGGCGGAGCAAAGGCACTATAAAACAATGAGACAGCCAGAGACATGCCCTCTCTATCTGCAGGCTAGCTGTGGTGGACATCAGTGCTGGGAAAGCCTTACTCCTATTAAGGAGCCTTTAGTAATTTTTTTACTTTTGGACCAGCTATAAGTCAGCCCAGCACTGCAAGTCCTTTTTCTCTACCTGAGGTCCAGTGCTGTCTCAGCCAGAAGATCTCAAATCCCTGCGCTCCTGGGGCATATCATCTACTGAGCCATAGGATCCCAAATTTTTATATTTTTCTAATTTCTGTAATTTTTCCATTTTTCCGTTTTCAATAAATTAATTTTTTTTAACTAAGAGTTGTCCCATTTCTCACAAGTGTAATCCAGCAATGTACGGGAATCCCAGCTGGCAGACAGTAGCCAGAAAATGACCTTGATGACTGGGTGTGCTCTAGCCTGCGTACAACACCTTTATAGTCTAGGCTGTCTCTTTCAAAAACTCCATTGTAAAGTTAGTTCACTGGGGCCAAAGAAGTCTCAAGTGAACAGACAAAGGTCTCAACAAAATACATCTGTGCCATTGTTATGGTATTTGCACATAAAAATAGTTGTATCAGTTCCAGACTCCCTTAATAAGAGGACTAAGATCTTCTGTTTGTATTTCCTCCTAGGTGTTCTGCCTTAATGAGGTCTAAGTATTCACTTTCCAGAAATGCTAACAAGGTTGTTGTTAAGAGCAGTTCATTTGAACATCTCCATCTAAAACAGGCTAAAATTTTCTTACTTTTTCCCCTTCCCATCAAGTCCCATTGAAAATTCCACCTTGAAATTTTAAATAATCTACTTGGTAGTGGCTCCACTTCTTTATGTTTTGAGATGTGCAGGCAACAAATGTTTTTGTGGGTAACAAAAGTGACTTCTCTCTGTCTCTCTCCCTCCTACTCTCAGTTTTTTGCTCTGCCATACAATAGAATTTGCTGAAAAACTAAACCAAAAATGCAGCAAAAACTGAGCCAATGCTTGGGAAATGATCCATCCACCTCATAACAGCTTTAATTACCTTTGAATTGTCCATGACAGAACTACAGTGAAAGCAGCATCAAAGTCTAGAAGTCCCTGTATCATTTTCTTTCTACTGGGAGGGCTGATGGTCCATAAAGAGTTTGAATTCCCTTCTAGATCGGCTCGAGTTATATCTTCTCTTGCATAGCCCTCTAGAAACTGCAAAGCAGCCTGTAGGTGCAGAAGAGGAAAAGAAAATTTCAGTGTGGTGATATTCACAAGACACAGAGCCGCGTTTCCCAGTCAGACAGATTTGTAAATGTTCGATTAATTGTAAGTGCAGTGGTGTGCATTGATTGTTTTCCTCAGGTACCAGCTGGGGCTTGAGATAGGAAGGGGAATCAACAAAGTATAGCCAAGCTAAAATGGCAAAACAAAACTGGCCTCATTGTTTGATGGCCATGTTGGCCAAAGTGAGTCTGAAATTTCATGAAGTAAACTGTAGAGTCTATTTAAACTCGAATTAAAATTTTACTCTGTCTTTTGTTAAGTATCTTTCTGCACGGAAGAGTGTCTGCAAAGCATAAAGCAACTTGGACCTTGTAACTTCTAAATGGATCTAGGTTACAATAGTAGTGCTATTATACATGGGCTATTTGGTAGGATCTAATATAAAATTCTAATATCGAATTCTTGAATGGGCTAGTAGCAAGCACTTCTTTTAAAGTTATATCTGATCAAATGCCAGTTACATTAGCAATGCAACAGCTCCTACTAATTACTAGTTTTTTCCTGTAGAAACTTGTGAAAACTGGGCCTGTTGCTCCATGAAACACTGAGATGAGACTATGCTTAAATGCTTATGTTTTGACATTTTAATGTCAAAACATTTCTGGGCTATGCGCGCTTTCTTTTGACAGCACCACCACTCCTCACTGGGAGGTGAAAGATGTGTGTACTCTAGGAAGGGCATGGGGCTTAAAAGTGCACAAGACACTGTTGTGTCCCCACAGCATGTTTTTATTGGCAGTACACAAACAGCATCACACCTCCTGAAGGTTTGTGTCATTTACAGGGGAGGGTTTCATTCAGACAACAGGACAACTAGGGTTTCTGCCTTCCAGGATTTTGTGCAAAGATGTCTACATTAATGGTAGCTTGTCTCATAACCCAGCCCTGTCCTGACAAATGACATGTCTGAACTTTTATTCATGCAAATCCTCTTTATAGAAATGTCTTCCAATTGATGACAGCACTCATGATCACTTATAACTACACAAACAAAACTCACAAAAGGCCTCCATGGAAACATGCACACGTTTTTAAGTAATGAGGTATTCTACATTTCACTTACAGTGTTACCCCTATAGCTTCTCAGAAATTCATTGAACTCATTCACATCCAAACTTTTGAGCTGATTCTGCTGAGCACTCATGGTAAAAATAGGCTGGGAAACAAAAGAACACATGCTTATCACATTTAGTTCACCTTGGCTGCTACATACACAGTACAGCATCCTGTGCTTCACAGTCCAAGACAATTATGGCACTCAATTCAACAAGACAAGGTTATAGTCTCATTCCACTGAGATGCAAGCTACCTACAATTATCTTGCATCTACTATGTGGACCTGTAGGATAATTTATTCAGTTTCCACTGCAAGTAGATTCTGGTTTTAACTTCAAAATGAAGATAACATTTTACATCAGCGATAAACTAACGTTTTTAAACCCAAAAGGGGTAATTTGTGGAAGCTTGCCAGGTACCTTGCATAAAGCAGGAGAGTTCAATTCAATGAAAGGAAGAAGAAATAGCACAAGTATATACAGTGCAAAAAACAGAGTTTGCTTTTAGTGTTTCTTCTTTTTTACCTGATAACCTCCTAGAGTTATTGTGATTGATACATCTAGAGGCTTGTTGGTGATGCCTGCAACAGATTTGATTAAAGACATGAAGAGCAGTGGGAACCAGACAATACAAATCAGCAAGACGATAATCATGCCACCCATTCCATACTTCACAACTTTCTTTTTCTTCTGGCCTCTTGGTTGGGGATATCTCTGCAAAAGCAAACAGCAATATGGTAATGTCTCTTCTATCAGAGGTACACTTCATGTGATTTGATGGGTGAATATATAACAACCTTAAGGGTTCCCATCTCTTGTGGTAATTTTCTACCCCATGTCAGGCCAGCTATTTTTGAGATTTTTTTAGCCAAACCTGCACAGACACCTGATTTCTGATGACAACAGAGAAAAGTGACAAATGAACCCAAATCAAGTGCGTGTCCAGTGTGAAAAATATTGTAAACCTCTGTGACTTTGATTCTTTGGAACCATAAAGAAGGGAGAAATTGGGTAGGATAATTTGATTTTTTTTTGTCTAAGTGCAAGCATGAACTCACAAGGACAAAATATACAATAATTGCAGAAACGGTGATACAAAAATTTGTTCCAAAAACTGCTATTGTGAAGGAACCACTTTCTTATATTTGCATTTCTGAAAAGTTTTCTATCAAAACTTCTTAAGGCAGACTTCTTCCCATAGATCTTGAAATGCTGCAAACGGAATATTGTGGGGGAGGGGGGGAGCAGGAAAATTGCCAGCAACTGACAATACACAATCAGTAAAATGTCTGATATTGCACTACCTCCACATTCATTTCACACCTCACTTACAGTATTTCTAAGAGTTCACAGGCTTGATCCAATCTGTTTCTAGTGAATTCCACACCAACTGCAATTAACTAATGTTTAAAATTTTGTTGCTTTTCCTAAAATCTTGATACTGCTGATGTAACATCCTTCTTTTTTTTAGATTCTGAGGACAAAAGTGACTGCTTTTCTTCTCCCTTCAAAGCAGATCACATGGCATGTCTGTTTTGCCTTGCCCATAATTCTTGTCCTCTGTACTTTCACCATCCTGTAAAATGTCTAGCTTTCGCTGTAATTTATTTTGGTGTAATTCTCTTACAGGATTTAACTCTGCAGTGTTTAGTAGCCTGTCCTCCATGCACTGCATACCACATGTGCAAAATAAAGATGCACTGGACTGCACTGCACCTCAAACACACCAGGAATCTGGCTCTCAGGAAATTGTTATTGCTTTGCAACATGAATCCATAAAGCCCTATGAGAATATTAAATTTATAATACAATGCTATATTTAAAACCAATTATTTACTTTGCAAAAGCAGTGTATCAAGTAATTAGTCTCATGCTACAGAATACTGTTTTCATTAAAATATAGTATCAAAATCAGCAGGGGTACATTATTTGTCTGCAGGAGATTAGTTCAGGCACCTTTAATGATGTTATAGAACACTTCAGAGAGACTCTAGCTGTCCAAGTACTTAGGCATACCACTCAGTGAGAGACAGAGAACCAAAGTACCTTGAACAACACTCACAATGTCATGAGAGAGTTATTTTGCTGTATGGCATTAGCACACACATGCCAGCTGAGGCATGGAAATCTTCCCACATCAGATCTCTGCTATACATAATGTGAGTTGTAGCATAAAAAAAATGCAGTGAGATGGAGAGTCAGGGTAGAACTGGGTTATTACTGCTCTGACTCCTGAAGTTCTTCAGAACTCCTTCCACTCATGGCAGAAGTGGGAGTCAGAGAAAAAGCCTATATGCAAGATTTGTGTGCACTTTACCTCTGAGTTAATCTAAGTGACATACTTGGAAAGTAATTGCCATTAAGAGACAGGATTATAATAAAAGTGGAAATACGTCAGTAACACTTAAAAATAAATCCATTTCAATGCAGATGTAGAATTTCTGACTGGTTTAGTCACTCTTAAAATAATGTTTAATTTCTTTTTCAAATTGGCAAAACAAGCAAGCATATGGTTGCAATCTTTATAGCAGTTATAAAGAATCCAGAATGTGCAAGTTTAATTTGAACTGAAGCTTAAATGATTTAAAGACACTGAAATTTCATTGAGACAAATGGTGGTTTTGAGACAACTGGCCTGCAGTTCAGTTCTGGATGTGCAGGGACTCTCCTGAGACAAAGGAGCCAGCTGAGTTCCCTCTGCAGTTACATGAACCTGGTGTGCCTGGGACCTACGCTGTGGGGCATGCACTTCCTTCTACTGACCTTTGTCCTCAGCTGCAGCTTCCCTGCTGCTCCAGGTTACTCTTTTAATTGTGTGTGAGACTGTGTGAATACCAGGACTTCCAACCCAGGCATGCAATTAAGCCAGCAGGCACGTGCTTGTGGAGTTCACATTAATGGTGGAAAAATCAGCTGGGCACAAAAGAGAAGCCATTTGAAGTTTCACTTGTATTGGCTGACAACTAATGTGAAGTACCCAGCAGTCTGAATATTTCTGAACACAAGTCCCAGGCATATCTTCCAACAAACTTTTTATGGTGGATTTCTCAATTATTTAGGGACTCATGATTATTTCCCTTCTGCATGGGGGAGAGAATCACTCATGGGAGTTTCCTTACTTTTTCTGATTCTCGCCAACACTTCAAGATGAATATATGAGCATAGATATCTTCAACACAGATCCAGCTGGAAAGACTGAGAGTGGTATCAGTCCAAACCCAGTCCATTACTGCTCTCAGCTCAGTCAAAAATGGAACTAGGCGGAAGCTGAAGAGAGACCACAGCAGGTAACTTGTCAGAAATAGAGGCATCACATCCAGCAATCACAGCAAGCGTACATAAGATAAAAGGGAGAATTAAGACAACATAAAAAGAGCTTAATGGGGGATTTCTTAAACACAAATACATTCACATCCTGAAATTGCCATAGCTGATGTTACTCTAGATCTACTTGCCGGCCATAAACATGCTTTTGCATCATTATGCCCAGTAATTGTGATTGAGACACTGATGGAGTAGTACAAGACTTTCCTGTATCCCTAAATTCCTCTGACCTGGGAGTGGAGGACATGTTTTCCAAAGGACGGTGGGAATTAGTTTTATACCTCCTTACACCAAGTCTTGCATGGCATCTTTGCAGTAGGTAGGCAGCCCTCAGCTGCATATGGAACTGGGCTTTGTGACTCAGGATTAAGCAGCAGAAGAAGGTGGAAGTCAACAAGAAATCAACACATATAGAGCAGCTGCTCAAAGTGCATCATTCCCTTTCCCAGTCCCACACTTTCCTTATGAGCCACATCTCAAAGAGTATTTCATGTGAGGAAAGCTTTCTTCTTTAACTTGTCCTTGGAACGCAAGAAGCCTACTGCAAATACTGCTAAAAGGCCAAAATTATTCTGGTTTTTCTGTGAAATCCGTATATGCTCCAAACTGGCTTAATCACAAGACTACTGTAACAGTGTAAGTGGAGGGTGTGGTTTCCCTCTGTAAAACCACCTTTCACTCTGAGGTGATGCTATGCCTGCTCCTTGCACTAACACTCCAAACTCCTGAGAGTTTCAGATGTGCAACACTTCTCAAAGCAAACATTTCTTTTTGTGCTTATTTTTCAGTTCTTATTTCTCAGGTGTGTTCTCTTTCATTCTATTCCTTTCACCTGCTGAGGGGTAGAGCCTGTAGACCTGCTCCAAAGGTCTCCTTGGGATTGGACACCTTACTACTTTTTTGGACTGCAAAACCAATAACATTACCTGTTTTCAAGCACAACGTGTAGCCCCTATGTCTGTTCACAAAGGTGATTTCTTAGAAGTGTTAAAAATGTCTCTTTCCTAGGGGACTGAATGGCTGACTGGTGTATCAGGCTTCTGGTTTCAGACTGGGCGATGGAATTTTGTGAAGTTTACCTTCCAGAGGTAGATTTTTATTTTTTCTTGTGGACTACGGGTGACCTATGGCATATACAGAGTGTGCTGCGCAAAATTTACTGTCTTATTTACAGCAGCCTGAGAAGAAAACACATTAATAACCCCAGCATTTCACTACAGCAGATCTTTATTACACAAAAGAAAGAAAAAGGGCAGTAAGTCTATGCTTACCCTTGAAATAAGAACAGGTTGACATAGTTGTAACTTTTTGTGAGGAAGTTGCCAAGAACACGAGTTGGATATCCGCAGCGTATCTGATAAGCTGATAAGCCAAAATAAACACATTTCACAAAATACCAGAGCTGGGCAACTGTGTTCTGGCTAAATTTCCTGTAAAGGAAAAGATAGATAAAGGAAAATTATGAGCTTTGTGTATGACCAAATTAGCTTGAAATGTTTTTTGCTCCTGGCTGTTTCCTCTTCCTGAGGTCCTGTGAAAAGCCCTTGGTTGCTGACCCCACGGCAGCGTTAAAACAGAATTGGAAAGACACTGAATGAGAAAGTCTAAAACCAGCATCCATTGCCACCTCAGGGTCACAGGGGAGAGACTGGGACTAGGCTCCCCAAAGAGTGAGGGCTTGGGGCAGTGCCCTCTCCCTCCGGATGCTGGCGGTCCCCTGCTGCCCAACACAGACCTTGGTCCCCATGATGGCACAACCCTCTGTGAGCCCTGGGTAGGGGCTCAATCAAGGCAGCTTTGGTGGCTATTTGTGTTCATGGCAGCACCTCATACAGGAATTTAAGGTGGAGTGACCTGTGAAAATATTTTTCACCCTTCCCTGCTTGATCCAAGTCTTATTCCAACAAATAGTTCAGAAACCTGGGTTTTGTGTATCTCTGAAGATGGAGATCCCAGAACCTGTCTGAGGAACCTGCTCCAGTGTTCAACAACAGTCAAGAGTTTTCATCATATCTAACTGGAATTTCCCTTTTTTCCCAACTTGTGCCCTCTTGTCCTGTCTGAAAACAGCTTAGCTTCTTCTCAATGCCCTATTAATAGGCAGCTGGAGCCAGCTCTTCACTTTCTCTTCTTGAGACTGAACTAACCCTCAACCTTCAACAGAAATGTGCCATTTCTGGTTGCTATTCAATAGCACAGTGGATCTGCAGCAGATGCCTCATGATGGACAGGATTTGTCAGCCAGTCATAACCCAATATTTTCATTTAAATCCCACACAAGTATTTTAATTAAGAAATTTGCAGATATTTCCAAGACTCAATTTGACTTAGAAGGAATACAGGATGTTTCAGATGCAGATTTGAGATTAACAACTTGATACAGCTTTCCCAAAAGCACAGACAGAGTCAAAATTATTTTATTTCATAACAATTCTCAATGTGCAGTAGCTAAGGAGATCCATTTGAAAAATGAATTTCTTTTTTTTTCAAATTTGGGCACAATTGCTACTGCACTGAGGAAAAATAAAACATTTCTTTTTGAGAAAAAGTGAGACTTTTCAACTTGTCTTTTCACTATAAACCTATATTGTTTTTCCCAGTAAAATAACTTGACTGTTAATGAAGTGTAATGTGCCCAGGTGACTCACTCAATTTCCATGGACAGTCAATGGAGTGAGGGAAATACCTCAAGGTACCGTAAAGTAGGAAGTGGGGAGTTAGCCAAACATTAGGGAGGGAGCTTTAACACCTCTGCACTGCAGACTGCAGTGGTCAGTGCCCTGAGCCATGAAATGAGACATGTAAGATTTGGGAGTGAGTCTGATCAGGCGTGTGACACTAAATTTCATGCAGCAGGTGACCATCTCCACATCACCTCCAGAGCCAAGTGGCAGGAGCGCAGGAGGAGAAATTTGCTCTTCAGAACAGACACATATTTCAGACATTCCTCAGTTTAAGGACATTTAAATCCACAGTTCACACATTTCAGTAAAGTGCTAAGTTATAAGTTACTCTGAGGGAGACATTTTCTACTCGCTCTTCTAAAGCAGCATGCAGCAGTCTTGGGAGCAGGGAACTGGATCAGAGGCCAACATTGTCTCAGCTGAAGGCTCTAATCACTCAATTACAGGCAATTTCTCTTTCACCTGCTTGCATTTTGGCCTAAATCAAGAATATTTCTGTACATATATAACTAATTCTTCCTCAAACTTATATTTGCCACAGTTATTGCTGTGGAAATGCATTCCAACTTTCTGCTGAGAAATGAGATGAAGAAGAAACTTGTTCATGATCCCAAAGCCTAGCTATAAGCACCTCCAGTTTAAATACAAACAACTTGGTAGAGCATCAGCATTCAACCCATATTGTTTGTTTAGAAGGGTTATACCTTTCTGTCACTCCAGGCAAGATAAAGAACATCCAGAAATGTATTCCAAAAACAAGGATGACCTGGAAGATGACTTTTCCCATGACAGTCTTTTTGAGGTACAGTGCTCGATCTACCACCATGGTACCAAACTGAATGAGCACCATCACCAAAAATGCCTCTGGGACCTGGTCCTCTGATAATGAAGAGGTGATATCTGCTGCAGCAGAGTGTTTCTGAAAAGCAAAATATAAGGGTGGTCAAAGAAAAAGGACACTTGCATGGTATTTAGCATCTCCAACATGTAAATCCTGCTGAGGAGAGATGCCTCTGTGACATACCCCAAAAGCCCAAAATCCAAACACAATGATGATGAAGTCCACTGTATCTGCGAGGAACATCAGCACGTACACATCAGTCACTGCACTGTAGTCTGGATGAATAAGATTGTAGAAAAACTGTCTGATGGGCACGTACACCTGGAGAGTCCTAAAACAAAATAGACCACAATGTCATTTAACAGCACATAACTCACACTGAAGAAAGTAAAGGCTGAGTGTGGTATGATTAATATTTTTAAAGATACCTAAGATCTACTCTGACAGCCTTCACAGGACTGCAGAGACACCAGTCCTTTGTTCTGATTACTTCCAAACCCCTGTATTAGGATTTGTTCAGTAGAAATACACATAGCCAACCAAGTTCACATGGGATACTTAGCTTTTTTATCAGGCAGATGCTATTTGAACAACTGCCGATTTGTCTGATGTTCAGCTGGTAGGACATCTGCATACAATGAACACTTGAATTAACAGCAGTAGTAGCCTGCTCCCTTTGAAATGCTGGTGTACTGCTTGACTGTTTGGAACCTCCCCCCAGACCCACACAACTCCTCATATTGCTCACTTTTTAATTGTAAAAGCTTTGGCTTTGATCATTTGTTCTCGGAACTTTTCCATGAGAAGCTCTTTTCTAGATTTTTGCTTGATGCTTAACACACTGCTTCCCTTCTGACTGCTGTTCCGTGTACTGGTACTTCCTGGAAAAAAGGAAGGGAAAGAGAAGTCAATTCAAAAGAAGAGTTTAAATACTAAAGCTAGAAAGTAATAAATCTTGAGACTTCCATCTCATATGACTCCCACATTTGAAAGAAGCTTTGAAATGAATTCTTCTGCTTTTTTCCCCCCAATATGATAAAATCTTGAGAGCAGCCAGTAAAGGTTTAACCACTGGCAGATCAAAACTTGATTAATAGCTACAAAAAGAGAAGACTAGAGATAAAAGCAAGTATTTGACTGATCTGACTCAGACACCTGAATTGGTATTATATACATTTAGGCTTGAGTACCCCCGCCCTTTTTACAAGATGGGACATGTAATCTCTTTCAATATACCTAAAAAAACATTTTCTCAGTTCAAGTGTCTACAAATGTAGATATGAAAAATACATATGCTTTGCATTCCCTCTAGCTGGAGATTATGCTGGACCAGAACTTCTGGATCTGGGCCACACTGAGCATTCCTTTCCCAGCTTTTGGATAATGTCATTTTAAAAACATAATGAATCACGAAGTATGGCTCTCCATTTGAACTTTAGGAAGGCTTGGAGTGTGTTCAAACATGAAGATACATTGATTCATATCCTATTTCACCACTGAGAAGCAGCAGCAATCAGGAGCTCCTGGGAGCTCCACAGCAACCGGCCCAAGGTTTCAGCAGAATGATCCTATGGGAAATGAACAATTTTCCTCCAAATCCTAGAAATTCCATGACATTTACCTCTCTTGGATCTGTGTGAGGAGAAGCTGGACCTGTGAGAAAGCTGGGATATGCTGCTAGAACTCTTCCTCCTGATAGCAGTCTGCTGCTCAGGGAAGTGGACATGGATGGACTCCACTGATGCGGCAAGATTGACAGATTTCAAAGAGGCAGAAGAGTCTCTCCTGCCTCCTGTCAGAGAGAGCTCATCATCCGTATCTTCTTTATTACTGGAGCTGTCTCCTTTCTCATCTTCATCCCACAGTCCATGGCACTAGTGGAAAAACAAGAAGAGAACATATCAAGCCTGTATTTCTGTCACAGAATTTATCACAGGCATTGCTCAGCTCAGTCACGTGTTCACATGTGAGGAGACAAATTCATTGTGTTGGGATATCATAGAATCACTTTGGTTGCAGAAGTTCTTTAAGATCATCAGTTCAACTCTTAACCCAGCACTGCCAAATCCACCACTAAATCATGTCGCTCAGTGCCACATCTAAATGTCTTTTAAACACTTCCAGGGATAGTGACTCAACCACTTCCCTGGGCAGCCACTTCAAATCCTTAGCAACCCTTTCATGGAAGAAATTTTTCCTGATATCCAAATGAATGACTTCCTTATATCACATGAGTGACTTAAATAATGGAAACTAAAAATTAATATAACACAAGAAACTACCTGAACCCAGATTACCTTTAAAATGGATCTATGGAAGAATAAAGCAAGAAGCTGAACAAGATCATAGTGCACATAACCCTCTTTCTTCTCAATGCCAATAATATTGGGTGGATGGTAAGGTTTATCTTTTGTGTAATCCACATGTTTATTCCAAGGAAAGAAGCCAAACTGGAAGAAGTATTTGATGACAATGGCCACCTGTTTGGAAACACAACAGACTTGGGGTGTTTTATAAGCATGTCAGATATAATAGCCTCATGACAATAAGAGGGATAAAACATGACCACTTTGTCAGTTTTATGAGAACATAAACAAGCATATTCATTACTACAGAGGAATAACATTTCACATTTCTTCAGTAATAAAGTCAATCAACATTCACCAACAGATGATACTCAGTGGTACTTGAGATACCACAAGCAGTGAATTCTGTCTCGTGGTTAACAATTACATAGCAACAGTTTGCAAATGGTCTGTTCTTGTGAGAACTGCTTTACGTGCCAAGAAGGATATTGCTCATTGCAATGAAGGAAATAACAAACAAGATCATTCTGTACCACAAAAGTTGCTGAGGGCTTTAGCAAAGATTTGTTTTACTGTGAAGGGCTGAAGGCCCACCCCTGATCCTAGAGATCAAAACCAGAAAAGGGACCATGCAAAGCTTACAACTTCAGTTTTCTGTGTTAGACATGGGCTTGCAAAGCCAGCAGCATACCTCAGTGTAGACAATAGCTGTCATCCAGAAGCGTTTGCTTGGCCGAGGAACAGACAGCATGGCCCACAGGAATATAAGGATGGGAAGTACCAGGGTTATCATGGAGGCAGAGATCATGTGGTTAAGGATGATTACAAAATAGCACACCATTTCTGACCGGGCCACCAGCGTATTGTACAGGGCATAAATAAGGAGCAAGACTCGAGGCTGACCAACGTAGAACTTCTCTGACTCCTCCAGCTCGTCATCACGAAACATCCTGTGAGGAGCAGAGTACCACAAATGAACTGACATGAACTTCACAAGAGCTGCTTTTCAAATTGCTACCTTTTTCCTTTTGAAAAGTATTAAATTCTCCTGCTAAGCCCAATGGAGGGAAAAAAAGGGAGGGGGGGATTTGGTATTATAATCAAAGAGCCTGATTCTAAGCTCAGAAAACAAGAATTTCAAGCAAAGTAACTAGAAGCACTTATTTCCCATTTTTTAATTTACCCAGAAAGGGAATCAGCCTGGCCTAAGAACTTCTACAAACATGGCTTTCCTACAGCTGCCCAACCAACATATCTCATGCAAATCATGCAATACTGGTGTGGATTCACATCTGATTTATCAACACAGATAGGAATCTGGAGAAAAAACAGAGGTACATCACAAGACCTATATTATGAATTGTCCAGGGGCATAAGATTAGAACATAATAAATTCCCTTGAGCATTAGATGTGCCCAATCTTCTCATTATATGACTCAAATAAATATAAAGGCAGTGACTTTCATACACTCTTCATAATTCTCTCTGCTTTTCATAAAGTTTCCTGGCCTGAGAAGAGATCTTACTGAAAAGCAAAAATTGCTATGTAGAACCAGAAGACAAGACACTGCATCTGACAAAGTCAGATCTATACACCCTCTCTCTCTCTCTCTGGGTGCAGTCAAGCTGAAAGGCAGTTCTGTGGTTTAAGATTTTGCTCCTGTATTTGGGGAAGCCCTCCCCAGCTGAGTCAGGCCAGAAAGCAGCTGAAGAAGTGCAGTGGCACCATCCCCACCTCAATGCTGGTTGTGCTACTGAGCACAGTGTCTAAGGGGCAAAGAAGGGAACATCCTCTCCCTTATGAAGCACCTAGCAAGGCGGTGTCTCTACATAACCCTCAGCTCCCACTGGCTTAAACAAAAACTGCCAAAGGTCAGAGTTTCCCTTACAGTAATCCAAAATAATTAAAGCAGAAACATTTTCCCAGATAGCCCTGGAGGAAACTCATTTGAAATCATAGTTGCCTGGAGAAGAGAAGCCCTATCTACACAGAATATTTAGAAAAGCCCTTGACCCCAAGACAATTGCAGCACAGAAATTCAATGCTAATTGGAACAATTAAATATGGTATCTAGGGAGAAAGCAGAGATTCCTTCCAAGATGAATTTGAGTCACTTTAGAAATCTGTAATTAGAACAACTGCACAGGAAATGAGCTTCTTCCCTTAAACCAAACTTAGCAAAAGGTCTGTATCAGAAACTGCTGGCTAGTTCTGAGACAAAAACCCAGAGTAATGACAAAACTTTACACATAGTGACCAACAATTTTTCATGGCCGAGGATTCTTACTTGTTCATGAGCAGCTCACTAGCTGTTAGCTCGTGCGTCAGTGGGGGGAGAATCGTGTCAAGTTTGTCTGTCCGACTGTCGTCTGGGCTCACCATCATCAGGCTCTTACCAGCTGAGTCATCTGGGGAGCCAAAGGGAAGATGTTCAAAGCTGACAGCTTTGCTATAGGAAGGAGGAGCTTCTGCATTGCTATCCACTGTGGAGTACAATGGCACATCGGTATCTGGAGTATATGCAGCTCCTTCTGAATCCAGGCTATAATCTTCCACCTCTTCTTCCTCCAGCCTTGATGCAGAATGAGCTCCTTCTTCCTCATGCTCCCCTTCTACCTCCTCAATGGTTTCTGTGGTCCCCTGACGGGAATAGAGCATGGTGACCTGCGTAGGTTCACTGTTGGAGATGGATGAAGAGAGTGAGCTGAGGTTTCCAAGAGCCATGATCAAGCAAAGTTTGTTAATTGTACCTTTATGCAGACAGCTAAGCAACCTCATTGCATTCCCAGGCCTCCAAAGTTCATGTGGTCTGGTAGAAAAGATATCATCCTGATCTCCTCTTATACAGATGGAACATCTGGGTCCATCTCTTCCCTGAACGAAATCCCACTGAACTCACAGTGATTCACCATCTTTTAACACCAGCAAAGGGCAAATGAATATTATCAGCAAGAGAAACTACACTACCTTTCTGAAAGTAGCTCAAACATTTCTGAACAGAGTCAAGATTTGCTATTACATCTATTTAAGACATGCTCCATGGTGAAGGATAGGCAGCCATGGGATTGCTTCTAAACATAGTGCTTTTAACAACCACTGTAAGACTGTTGTGTACAACTGGAACATGAACTGAACATGCACATATCAACTCTGATTCAAAACGTGTAAAGAGAACGTGTAAACGTGTAAAAGAACGTGTAAATTGCTAGCTTGAAGAAATACAAACCAAATTACAAAACTGTTCCAGTAACAGGGTATCTTGCTTACCTTTAGATTGCCCTGTGTTCTTCAATACAGTCTTCCTTTTTACTTTACCCGCCTGCTTTACTTCTGTATGTATCTATTTCCTTATTCAGCTGTCTGATGCACTCTGATCAGTTCTTTGCTTGATTGACCTTCCTTATTCTTGGCTTTGCATAGACTCATAGAATGGTTTGGGTAGAAAAGTACCTTAAAGATCATCTAGTTCCAGCCCCCTGGCCATGGGCTGGGACACCTCCCACTAGACCAAGTTGCTCTGAGTCCCATCCAACCTGACCTTGAACACGTCCAGGGATGCAACATCCACAACTTCTCTGGGCAACCTGTTCCAATGTCTCGCCACCCTCTGAATGAAGAATTTCTTCCTAATACTTAATCTAAACTTGCCCTTTTTTAATGTAAAGCCATTTCTCCTTGTCCTATCACTCCATACCCTGTAAAAATTCCCTCTATAGCTCTCATGTAGCTGTCCTTTAAATACTGGAAGTTTGCTCTGCAGTTTCCCTGGAACCTTTTCTTCTCCAGCATGAACAGCTCTCTCAGCCTGTCTCCATAGGAGGGGTGCTCCAGCCCTCCGATCACATTTGTGGCGCTCCCTCTCAAGTATTTTTTTACCTCTCTCCTTGAACATCACTCTTTCTCTTTTTAGTCTCATTCCACTCCACAGCCTAGACAACAGGCACCAACTCAGTGTCTTTGTTGGCTGCATATCCCTGTATCTCACAGAGACAAAACAAGATTTCCCGTAGCTCCTATGAAATTAATGAGGTCATATTTTCACATAAACTATAACCTTTTAGAGAAAACTGGCATTGGCAAAGCCATTGGCACTATCATCTTCTGCCAAAACTAAAAATTAACTTTCTTTTTTTTTTTTTTCATTTTAAGCTGCTTCCAAACTTACTGTGGCTATGTTAGATCACTTTTTTTGTAGCAGAGTTTTAATTAGAACATGTAACACTTATGATGATGTATGTTTGGATGATTCACAGTAGCACTCATCCTGGTTAAAATGTACAAAATCATAGAATCCCAAAATTTCAAAACTCATTGACTCCAAAAATTTATCAAACACTTTCAACACTGAAAAACAATGATGCAAAATGACATAAAAATTTCTGATTTATAATATTTATGATTTGAAACACTGCTTCCCAATGTCATGTAAATCCCTGGGTTTTACCTGCTAAAAACTGAGTAAACAGCTCTGAAAAGTTTTCTCTTGCACTGGATATTAATATTATTTGCTATTTTTTTCATAACTGTTTTCCCTTTCCTAACTGCAGCATCTTACTGTAAATCAATTCTAAAGTAATCAAAACATATTTAGAAATCTTTCCTATATGAACAAAAATAAAAATTGAAAAACTGGCACAATGGCGCCTATCTTAGCTTCTAAAATTACACGTCTCAGCCCATATTTAGGGTAAGTGATTAGCTGAGAAACCTAGCTTCCAGCTTCCAATTTAAGAACAACCATCAGCTCAGTAACTCTGAAAATAAGACTGAATGAATACAGACTTTAGCTGAATGAATACAGACTTTAGCCTGTTTTTATACACACAGTGTAATGCTATGGAACAACTTTAAAAAATACATCAATTAAGGATGAAAACAAAAACAAAACAAAACAAAACAAAAAAAACAAACAAAAAAAAACAAAACAAACAAACAAACAAAAAAAAAACCAACAGAACAAGAAGTGAAACAGCAAATGAATCCTAGATTGTGATCCTGACTTTGAATCTCAGAACCGTGCCACAACACAGGAGGGCGTAAAGCTTCCTTTGACCATGCAAACCACTCTTCACACCACGTGTCTGCAAACACAGGTCCATGTACACTGCAGTCAGAACAATGGTATGGGTAAACGAGTGAACAAAGCATGCATGAGTTAAGCACCTTGACACTATACTGCCACTGTCAGCTGATGAGGAGGACATATCCATGCTCTGCATTTTACGAAGCCTAGGTCGAGCGCGCTCACTTGTTTTAGGAACAGAGTCTGGTCCATCTAAATCATCAAGGGTTGACTGCCTTGAGAACAGCATGGTTGCTTCAGTGTAGCAGCTACAGCAGCGCAAACAGTTATAGAGACAGTGTTAAATCCAAATGGTGTTATGATACACATGGTTCAGTAAATAAATATGCTCGCCATGCAGCTAAACACTGACACAGAGAAAAAAAAGGTTCAGAGAGAAGATAAGGATTTGTTTGGAGTCACCACGGAAACACATTTCTATGCACGGGTTAGTCACTGTCAGTTTCACATAGGGGCTATAGGAGGCCATCTCTTCACTGTTCAAGCAGTTATGGAACCAACACAGTGCTCTACACACTTTCCAGGGGAACAGACTTACATATGTGAGCAGGTTTTATTTTGGTTTTTTACCCCTGAAATTTCCAGATTCCACAAGGATGTTTTAGAAAAGGATGTCCTCTGTACAAATTCTATTTTATTAATGATATACTGTGCTGAACCTTTTTACACAGGTATGAGCCAACTTCCTAGAAGAGCCCTTAAAACTGAGTAAGCTCATATTCCACAAATAGAAAAATAGCTGTCAGACATTGGCTAATCCTCTTTCCAAACCAAAGAGCCAAATCGGATATGTTACTTAGCCAGTAAATGCATGCCAAATATAACCTGCTCTTCATGGGATGGCTTTTATTTTGATATTTACTAGGAAGCTCTGATGATTCTTTCCAGAAGATTTCATTGATTTCAATCACAGTATTTCAAAATTGGCAACGTGCGCATCTTGAAATAAAGAACAGATATAATAAACCCTTATCTCCTTTCACTTATCAAATACAACAGGACACCAGAGACATACACAATACATTGAGCATTCATGTGTAACTGGAGAAAAGAAGAACTGGATGAGTTATGAGAAAGAGAGTACATAATTAAATACAAGCATTTAACAGAGCAACAGGAAAGAAGCAAATACATTAATGAGATATGGTAGGTAAAAAGATTATTTCTCTTGTAAAAATCTTTGACAAACACAGATGTCAATGAAATGAGTTGAGTGGCCTGGTGTTTTAACACATGCAGTGACCTGCCTGAGTCTCTCAGATAGAATGAAAGAAGAAAAGACCCCAAAATTCAGGATTTACACTCTACTTTTCTTCTTTGACTCCATCTGTATTACACCTGGAAAGTGGCAGCAGGGGATTTGCTTCCTTGGCAAGCATTATGTTTGTCCAGGAGTACAGAGAATTGGGAAAGAGGTCAGAAAGGAAGGGCAATGGCATTTTCCACATTCCTTTGGTCTTGCCAGCTTGAAGTGAGGAAAAAAATCCACTGGCATGAGGTTATAGTCTGCAATTATTGTGTTTAAGGAAATGAAGGGGAAAGAACAAAATACATAGAGAGAAGAAGCAGTTATTCTTAGGCCTACCCCCACTGATGATCTTTTCTGATAGAATGGCCTTTTTGACTGAGGCTAAAAGCATACCTTTGCCTTTGAACAGAAGAAAAGAATCACCAAGATACCAATGGTATTGTGAAATATTTTCCTTAAGAACCGCCTCAATGGCAGGGGCACCTCTGTCCTGCCAGTTCACTTGGCCAAAACTCTTTACAAGCCACTTCATTATTTCTGTGTGTGCACAAAGGCACACAAGGCCCTCCAGACAAAACGTGGAGGGCTGTCTGCATGGTGTATGGAGCCAGGATGTCTGCCCTGGAGGTGTGATTCAGCAGCATGGAAGTCAGTTGAAGCTCAGTGTTACTAACTCAGGGAGCTCTTGAGGGAGGAGGTTTCCCTCTGCACATACACACATGGAATATGGCCCAGCTGTTGCTCTATCAGTGAGGTTTTGGTGCTAAAATATGGGAAGATGGCAGCAAGGAGACAATACGGTTTTGCAGACGACCTTTTTGTCTATGTGCTACGATGTTTTATGCATGTGTTATTTTAGGTCTCAAGGGCTGAGTTTATTCTTTTGAAGGGCAACACCTAATACTAAGGTGTTGAAGGATTTTAAATGCAGACATAGTTCAAAGGGAACTGTCCAAGGGTCTTAAGCAGAGCAGCTGTTCATGTTCACATGCCCACTCATATATTTTCAATGGAAGAAACATATGCCAGCTGCCTTCCTAAACATGCCAGCTCGGACCTTGCTCCCAGAAAAATCAAAGGAAAACCACCTATTAATCCCAATGGATAAAAACATTTGGTTTAAAGCTGTTTTAAATGAAGAATGAATCATCAGAGTAATTACTGACTGAGCAGCTGCACTGTATCCTCTACTATCAGGAGATGCACATGACTCAGCACCTGAAGCACAGTCTGTGTATTCTTTATGTGCTTTAGGAACATGCTTCCCAATGTGGAGGAAATGAGAACACCAATGAAGTGGAGAGATTCACACTGAGCAAAGTTGATGTTGACTCAAGTATTGCCTATCACATAAATTTGATCCAACCATATCTTCCTGAGTGACTTTTCGAATTTGTGGTTTTGGAGACCTTGGAAACATCAGCTTCTTGAAATCATACAATGACTAGGTTTTTTAAATTGAATGCTCATTAAAAGCCCCAAGTTCAAATGTTTTATATGAAGTTGATCAGGTATCCATTTTAAATAGGGATACATATATACGTATATAGCAGAGATGTTTTTATCCCCAGTGAGTGGAAAATTTTTAAGTATATGACTTCCTTTTTGCTAAACAAATTTACCCTTCTCAGAGAGTTTAATAGCCTAGTGGGTGAACTATAATTTTTTCTGGGGTCTTTTTTTTTTTTTTTTTTTTATGTCCCTGGGCTACTTATTAACTGGCATTATCTGTTTGGACTACTACTACATTCCACATGCCTCCAAGAAAAAATCCCAATCAATCCCTAACAATCACAGGCCTAAATTGGACTTTGATCCAGCCCAAACAGGGGTTCTCCTTTCATCCTTCCTTCTGCCTCCCTAGGTGAGTTACCTCTCCAGTACTCCCTGCCTCAAGCCCTATTCTCCCTTCTAGTGAGGGAAGCACAGATAAAAGGTGATGTTCTTAAACACCCTGAGAGGTGTTTAAGCTCCTCCTCCTTCAGCTCTTATAAAAGTCTACACAAAGGTAGAGTCAGGAACTGAAAACATTATTCATAATGCACAAAAATGAATACAAACTGAAGTGGATACAAAACCATAGATAACCTGAAATCTGTCTTAGCACCTGTGTCTAGCTGCTATTACATAATTGTAGGCAAAGGCCCATGGAGGCGGACAA
This sequence comes from Aphelocoma coerulescens, assembly GCF_041296385.1. Taxonomy (NCBI): domain Eukaryota; kingdom Metazoa; phylum Chordata; class Aves; order Passeriformes; family Corvidae; genus Aphelocoma; species Aphelocoma coerulescens. The sequence goes on along the minus strand of NC_091015.1, from coordinate 114,362,653 downwards.
CCAGTTTTAGTAAGTTCCCAATCATCTTACTGGAATTCACAGGCTGTTTAACCTAATAAACAGGTCATCAGTCGAATGGAAACAAACTGCAGAAAATGCTCTGCCATGCTAGATTCCAATCCCTTCCGCTGGTGTTCCTCAAAGAGCTTGGCAATGAACAGCATCAGTCTCTTCTCCTCCTGGCCCATATGAACTATGCCTTTAGGATACATGAGAGTATTTATACAGAAAGAGAAACCAGACAAATACCTTATGAATACGTCATACTTTCTACTGTGTAGAAAATGACTGAGAATGAATGACAGCCCTACCAAAAGAAAAAAAAACCACAAAGGACAACTGTACAAAAGTCCATTTACGGCTTTATCCAGGCTAAGAACAACATCCCTGGATTAGACTTATGAGGGTCAGCCCTGAACTTCACCAGAAATTTACAGTTGCTGGAGCTGATCAGGAGGGCTTTTCTCTTTGGCTATCCAGGGTTTACCTACAGTAATTCCTATCCTGAGCACTGAGGATTATGTCTTATTATAATGGAATAGCTTCTGTTCTTCAGCATTCCTGTGTGCTTCCAGATGTGTTCACCTTACTCAGGGACCTAATGTCCACTACAGAATTTTCAGTAGTGCAACCAAAGGATAAGCAGAACAGAAACCCTCTGCCCTTCCCAAAAGTTTTCCATTGCAACCTGAGATCCATGATCACAGGGATGCTTGAGATTTAATTAGTCACTCATACATTTACTGGAAATCATTACTTTAAAATACAAACTGCCACCTGCTCTTGTTTGAGCAATTAAAAAAAGTCAATAAACTCATAACAAGTTTAAAACACTTCACTTTTCTAAAAAATGTCATAGGCACTTCTGTAATCCCTTGAAAAGATATGCAAGAGTGCCCCAATAGACAGATGGCCTTATCATTCAATTAACAGACTCATTATTGCTTCATCTATTATTATAGCAGATGTCCACAACTCATAATACTCAGTGCAAGAATATTTGATTGTTCATTACCAGAATTTGAGATTAGAGAAATCAGTCATAACTCTGCCTTTTCTATTCCTTTGTTTATAAATCCTGTGACTTCTTCAAAGGAAATGGAGATGACAGAAACCCATGTGAAAGATTTAACTCTTTCTGTGGCAAAGCAGCACCACAGAATCACTGAATTCTCTGAGTTTGAAAAGAGATTTTAAACGTGCAAGTGTGCTTAAAGCAGGGTGAAAAATGGGTGGTTATTCTGGAAAAAAAAGAAAAAGACACAAGTGGAGCTCAAGATTGGATACCATCTCAATGAAGAGGCAGAATCTATACATGAAAATGACAGGATTTCTTTTTCTTTTTTATAATTAATTTTGGAATTGGCTTCCTTTTGTTTATGGTTAAAGTTCCTGCTTAATGATTGTATAGTAATGATAACTTCTATCTACAGTAAACAGGGCAACTAAAAACTATTTAATGAAAGCAGGACTGATACTACTATTAATTCTTTAGGTGAGACTGAACTTTGTGGAGTTAAAATCTGCCCTGCAGATATCAAAGTGGGTCCAAGTGAGCTGGTAACAGAATTTGACTTTTTTCTCACATCATTTGGCTCCTGTAAAACTTTGAGACAAAACACAAAGGTGTTGCTCAGTTGGGCAACAAGCCACTGAGAAAGATTTGCTCAGATTTGGTGTTTTTACTGGAGTGAACCTCTCAAAGGCCAGAGCTCATTGAAGAGCAATTTGTGGATATTTTGTTCAAGCATAGTACTCACAGGCACTCTCTTACCCTTGCTTTTCAATACTATCAGAAAGGAAGACAACCCCTCGTTATTTTCAGTCTGCTGACATCTACCCATATGTCATTAGTAAAAGCTATGTATAATTTACTGTTCACAGAAGTTTCTGAGTTTGCTGGGAGTATCAAACACAATATGATACTGCCACACTTCACAGAAGGAGACAGCAGAAGGCCACAGATTATGAAACAGCTGGATTTCCAAAGCCCTCCCTTCTCCCCCTCATGTTATACAAATTCTGCAGAATCGTAAAAGTCAAGAACACCAGGGACATGGTGGGAACAGACTGCCTCTGTAAGAGAAGGAAGTGAATGTGTGTGCCTCTGTGTGCATGAAGCAGCAGGAGCAGGCAGTAATTTTGGCAGGGGACTTGATGGCATCCGTTTGCAGAAAAGAATGAGGAAGGTGGTTTTCCTGAACTAGTTTTGGTATTTGATTTAACAACCATGTAGCTCTGCTGGACTGTAATCATGGCAGTTGGGAAACCAGGCTCTTCAGGTGGCTTTTGCCCTGAGTGTATGAGAGGGGATTTTGTTCTTTCAAATGCAGAATCTCTTTCAATGCAATGCCCTTTCTGATTTATGGACAACAGATAACAATTTATTTTACAAAGACAAAATATTCACAATGAATGGTCCCTTGACAAATTAGATGCTTGAATTTCTAAACCATTATCTCACAGAAGCATCCTCAGCACCTGTTATGTTCCACTGCTTTTCACAAGAACAGAATGCCAATGCCAATGACTCCTAATTCTAGGGGAAATTAAAAGCAGTGAGATAGCTATGCATTGGAAAAGAAGTTAAGCCAAAAACTGAGTCCATCACTATAAAGGAATAGTAACATATGGTAGTTTTTACTATTAAGATGGCATGGAAAAATCAAAATAGAATTCAGCATTGATTAGAAAGTTCATCAGTGCTTAGACAGTATCTAATAGTACACCTACTGCACGATCCCTGTGTCTTTCACAGAATAAAATTAAATCAATACCTGGAGATGCTGTCACGAGATGCTGCTGAATCTAAACTATCCATTCTTTCAGATGCTTGCAAACCAGAAGCTTGACTGGGATTTTTATCAATTGAGTCCAGTCCTGACTCCTCAGAAAGTTTCATCATATGGTTCTGGTAATATAAATGGATGCTCTCCCGTGTTGGAACATTTCCCTGTAGAAGAGAGTAGAGGTTGACATACATGACCTGGGGGAGGTGTATTCTTTGAGGAAGCAGTTTCTTCTGTAATTTGGCAAGTAAAGGATTAAGGACTGAGCAAACATCTTCCTGGCAAATAGCAAACTCTCACCTCTAGTTCCTTCTCCGAGTGCAAGTCAGATTCTGACTAAAACTACCATGGCCCAAAGTGTTTGGTTTTCAAGCAAAACTGGAGGAACCCATGTAGTTTCAGGCTATATTTAGTCACCACAACTCCTCTGGATGGACTGCAGATCCTTCAGCATGGGAATGAGGAGTGGACTCAATGTGTAGTCCAGCAACTTTTGATGGATCTCTTTTAGATAGCTTTACTGACTCTCAGAACAATCATTACTGGCCAGTAGCAGAATTTTTAAACAGAAAAAACCTCAAGAAACTGTTCATATACAAACTGATCTAGATATTAATTAGTGTTCCAAAATCAAAACTTATAAATGAATTATGGACACAGATGGAAAACCATGAAAAAACTACTGAAGACCTTTACTCCTCTGTGGCTTCACAATCAAGCTAGTTTGAAAGAATAGTTTTATTAACTGTCAGACCAGATCTGGGCACAGGATCAAGTCTTTCTGGCTGTGATACTGTAATCAGAATTCTAAAGGTGTATCATATGGATAAAACTGAGAATTTTCTGTTCTTAGGCAGAAACACATCCAAGTCATTCCACTAGTGGTTGCATTGACTTCAGATCATACACTGAGAGGGGAGATTGCTATTCTTGAACAGTAATTTTTCTAATTTATGGAAGGACTTTTCCCAGCTAAGATAATAAAAATAGTCTAAAATATTGCCTGTATTTCCTTTACTAATTTTAATAGTTTCCAGTATTTCAGTTCTGGTCCTCTACAGTGTCCCAAAACTACAATACTCGAAATCTGATGTTTTGTGGAAAAAAAAAAAAATTAAAAATCTTAAGAACAAAATTTGACACTCAGGTTTTTAATTAGGTATGTTTGTGTACATGCTGTTTTGCCTCTGCAGTGATAAATGTTGGTGCCATTATGACATCCTGACTCTGAAATGATGGCACAAGTTACCTTCCAGCTTCAATGCAGGCCTGGCATAAAGGGTAAGAATTGTATCATCTACTTGCATTTGGAAGATCTAAATACACTTCTAATTACACTAACAACATTAACCTCTGCTAATAATGGGTTTTGCTAATATGCAGCTAGCTTGTGAAGGCCCACGTAGCTTCATTCTCACTGAACAAATGTATGCCTGTATATTGTCAGTCATTTCCAGTGCAAGTTGAGCTACAAGAAGAGTGAAACATGCAAACTGAGGTAGTTTTTGAGCTGTTTAAAATACTATGCCTTTTCCTCCTTTTTTGAATCTATTGTGTCCCCTCAGAACTACACTATACTACAGAAGTGTTTCAGCCAAAACCTTACATCAACCTCTCAAAGAATTATTTTTCCCATAATTTGTTTTGTGTCCAGGTAATAAATCAAATAATTTATTATTTATGGATTTATAAACCAGCAAGTAGTAAAAATGTCCAGACTTATTTTTAAAATGCATGTGAATGTGAGATTTTCATAATTTTCCTCCTCACTGCCGTGATGTGAAAAGACAGATTTTTGTTTTTCACCAAGCTGGAAATGGCATTAGCAGACAGAAAAGGCTGAGGGGTTACCTTCTTAATCTCCCTGGTCAGCATACAGCGCTCGATCCTGAGCACAGTGGAGATATCGATGTGTTCTCTGGAGATGGAGTTAAGCCAAGCTGTAAAACTGTCCAGCGTTGCCAGGAAAAGGACCCAAGTAAACTTCAAGATATTAAATATCCTCTTGATGATGTTATCTAAGGGAGAGCAAAAGCAACAGAGAGTTAGTGAACACAAATATCTTTTATTGTGCTTTTGCCTGGAGTTAGATTTAGTTTTCTTTTATTGTCTAATAATAATATACCAGGCTGCGAGACACTGTCATACTAAGGAATCTTTGAAGATGGCTGGAGGCCTTTTGGCTGTCTGGACAACTTTCCTGACTGTATGCCCAGGCTTATCATCTGGAATCCCTTTTCCACCTTGTGAGTCCTTGGTCCTGAAATCGTTAGTCATGTAAACAGGTCCTGATTTTAGAGAGACACTGTATGCACGGGTCGGTAAAAGGAAATCCAAGGATTTGGGCATCTCCTGAGACCACTCAACATCCCCAGGTTGATCTGAACAAGTGCTCAGTGTTGAGCTGAACCTCTTCAGTGTCTAATTACTTGTGAGTGTTTCTCTCTGCACAAACTTCGCCTTTTGTGCTTGAACCTTGTGAAGCCGAGCTTTAAAGTCTAACCTGCCTAAACAGTCTTTGAATGTGACCTCACATCACTTTGAATCACACTTTCCTGTATTTACTGTTTTCAAAGTCTCTATTTAAGTAGGCTGCACTGTGCCATCAGTGATCTCAGATCAACAAGCACAACTAGGGCAAATAATAATTATAAAACTTTATTCTTGCACCATTTTGGCAAAAGAGTACAGTTTCCCACGGATAAGGCTTATGGGTGTACACCAACAATAGTAGCTTTATTTTGTTCAACACATCTGTCTCAAGTTAACTTCTCATTTCAGTAGTTCATTTGGCATTCATAATGATATTTCTCATCTGAAAACCAGCACTTTCAACTTACTTTTCATCCACTCACAAACATACACACCACGCTAGAATTCTCATATAGTACTGCAAGTGTTCAAGGCCAGGCTGGATGGGGCTCTGAACAACCTGGTCTAGTGGAAGGTGTCCCTGCCTATGGCCAGGGGGTTGGAATCAGATGATTTTTAAGATCCCTTCCAACCCAAGCCATTCTATGGTTGTATGAATCTATAAAATACTAAAAAATTTCTTTCCAATAGTCAGTTCCAGAGCTAGTTGTCCCTGATAGGTTTCAAAGCCCAGAGCAGCAGGTAAAGATGCATTTTAGATTAAGCAGAAATAAGAAATACTAAGAAATAGTAGAAAACTGTCAATAATCTGCCATGCATGATGCTCTCAACAATCTCACTTCTTAGCTGTACCACAAGATGGCACGCAAAACTCTGCAGAGTGAGTGCACAGCTCCCTAGAAAGACTGCAAAAGGGAAGCTATAATAAAGCAAAAGATTTCCCTGTTCAGGCAGGATTGTATGCACATTTATGTAGAGAGAATCTATGGGAAAAAATCATTAGTGGAACCTTCCTGAAAAGTGGGTGCTGAAATGGCAGTATGCCCCATTTACCGGAGCAGTGCCATGGAACTGGTCTGCTGGCACTGAGCATAGGAGCATTTAGCACCCCTCACTTGGTCATATAATTATTTCAATAATATTTTGCCCTTTTGTTCAGGTCTTTTCTATGTCATTTAGAATTGGAGGAGCTATCCACTTAAATTTTATTCATTCAACATGCAGGTCTTGACAGTAAGGAGTTCCTGCCATTAGAAATTAAATGGAAAGCTGTTTCTACTTCAAGGACCATTCATCACCTTTGAATTCTGTAAAATATTATGAGTAGGTGATAAGAGAATAGCACACAAACACAAAAACTTACAGCATATATTCTTTTTTAACCCACACTCTTCCTCTCCAATTTAACCCACACTCTTCCTCTCCAATGTCTGCTACTGACTTTAGGAGAACTCACTGCTCTCAGGTTAAAATTATTTTTACTATTGACCATCACTAGCCTGACATAGTGTCACCATGGTGCCAGGCACTTCCAGCCTAATCTGAAAGGTCATTTTTCTCCCTGGGATGGAGGTGTCTTAGCATATATTTTTAATGACACTGTAGCTGTTCTGGCATCTTTGTTGTCTTTCAAAACTGTTTAAAAATAATCTTTTGGGGATTAATTGCATCTAAGCATCTTCAAAAAGGGAAACAAATATTTACTTTGTACAGAGAAGGCTTCTCTCTTCCTGAGAGTCTGAGATAGGATTCGATCTAAGGCTAGTAATGATGTTAATGATTCATTACCAATTACTGGCCAATTTTTCTAGCCATCTTCTTTAACAAATTTTACCTAGGAATGGCCAAAGTATTTCAACAAATATATAAAGCACTTTAATTTTTTTATTTCCAATATAAATTAATTATAAACCTCCATCTTTTTCCCCTAACTCCTGTGTAGCAACAACAGTACATCCCTAGAGATGCATTTTAGTGATTCACTTCAGTGTTTTAACACAGATAACTGCATTGCCAGTAAGTAACAAATACAAGTCCCAGCAACACCCCCCCCATCCTCATAGCAATGCAGATCATTTATTTGAGACCACTGCTCTTGTGAGATAGAAATGACATCTCCCACATCCTTGCAACATCGTCTGCCCTGGGAGTCATCAGGGACACAATTCTAACTGGAGCTGTGAGAAACAATTTTATACAGAGAAGAAATACAGCTTTTGACAACAAAGTCTCACTCAAGGTGAGCCATGATGAAGACTTACTTAAGAGGAGAGTCTGTTTTATTCTTTTACTCCAGTTAGAAACAAGAAGCCAAGCTTGGATTTATGATCTATTATATTTCTTTGTAGGAAAACTGAATCAGGGCAAGATTCTGAAAACTGCTGGCATTTCTTCTGTTTTACAGAACTGCACTAAGTCTGATTATGAATGAGAATGTGTAAGATCAGGAACATATAAATTTTCAGAGGTGATTACTCTACCTTGCTGAATGGATAAGTACCAAGAAAAGCATTATACTAACCTTGCTGAAACACACTCAAAATCAATGGAGATTTTAACATAGGACTGTGTGCAATCAGGTCTGGGATCTTAGCTTAAGTTGTTCTGTAAGTAAAATACACAGCAGTGATCAAGTCTGAGCTGGCAGGTGTATTTACTGAAGTATTTAGAGAGTGAGTGCAGTAGCTAATACTCCAGAACTAGAAGTTCCTACACCCAAGGCTTGTAAATCTTGCAGCAGAAAACCTGATAGCAGTTAGGAAGCTCTTACTGCATCAGTCAGAGTGGATCATTGCAATGCTGTCTCTGTGACAGGCCACTGGTCACAAGTGCATTGTAACAGCAGGGAAACCCTCGTTTTGCCTTCATACCTGGTCCATCAGATTTCTTCTTGACAGGTTCCTCTTCGCTGTCCTCACAGTCCGCATCATTGCCACCTCCTGCAAACAATGAGCAAACCAGTGAGTGTTACAACTACAGAAGTGCTGGTGTAAATGCCATCCAAGTTAGAAAATGCTAGAGTTACTAAGCAATAGTGACTGGTTCCCCACCTACCACCATAACAGAAAGCATATTTCCATTTCTAAAGCACCCAAGTGAAGGGACAACCCTGTCAGTGAAAGTGTTCATGGATGACCATCCCTCTATTGCAATTTGCAGTGTCATTTTCTTACTAGGTAGGCTGCTGAGCGAGATCATCTGTTGGTGTAAACCCAGATACTTTCTCAGTCACTCCTCAGCCACACTCAGCAGTCTCACCTTCTTCTGGCTCACACTTTAGCTCATTTCTTCATCTCCTGCAAAGGGCAACCTGGGCAGTGCTCTGATCTCATCCTGCCTGTGGCCCACCAAACCTGAGGGAATTGAGTGGGACCTTCAGGCTGACCTGAAGCAGCAGAGTTGTTTTGACACCACCACATGCATTTATTTAGGCCTGTAGCAGAAGAGTGTTGTAGCATCACAGGCAGAAGTGAAGGACAAATAAGTGACCCTCCTTCTATCTAATGCCCAGTAACTGCAGCTATGGTTTTAGTGGCAGAAGCCCAATTCTAAAGCTCCTTTTTTGACAGGTGAAGGGGCCAAATGGAGGAAATATCCAGCTGATTAAGCCTGTATGAGCCCTTCTCTTCCCCATCTATACTGACCAGAAAAGCTTTTGAATTTCCATTTTCTAGCTTAGAAAAGGAGAAAAAAAAGAAGATATATAAACCACTTACAAACATTGCTTCTTTTTTTTTCAGAGCCATAAATTATTTTACACTCCCAGTAAAACCCAAACAAAATCAGTAACAGTTTTCCTTTTGCTATCTACTGAATTTAGGTGTTTGTGGATATTTGGGTTTCTCAGTGAGTACAACGTGGAAAGTCAAAAACATCTCTAAAACATTTCTTTATATTCTTCCTCATGTATCAACTCAAGCTTCTTTAAGGAACAATATAGGCCAAATGTAGACAAAAGAAATAATATGTGGCTATTTAATTGAATTTTTTTTTACAGCTCCACTTGAACTACAGCTGTTCAGGAACTCCCTCATGAAATAGTTCTTCAACACCTTTCCCTGGGAATACACATGACTTTACCATTGAAAAGAGTGACTTTGACGAACTCTAGAAACCCCTGCACAGAAAGATAAACTTTTTTAGGAGATGAGGGAGTGAAAGGTTAATGTCCTTGCTCTTCCTGATTCTGGCCAGACACCTGGAATTTACACTTCTATATTCTGGAGAAATGCTGTTAACTACCAGGTTATTCACTTTATAAAGTTATGTCTTTACAATTTACTATTGCAAGTACTCCCCAAAACATTTTCACATAGCTGATGTTTTCTGCAATGTGTTGAATCTTCCTACTTACCAAAAGTTCTGGGCATCTCTTGCAACCCCATGGAAAATACATATATCCCATCTTCCCCTTCACCTCCCTCAAAGTGTGTTACACAGAACAGAAGGACAAGGCCATGGCTGACCTTGATATGAGTTGGTGCAGGAAAAGACAGACAGCCAAAGTTCACTCATTTTTCTAGCTCCTAGCCAGCACTGAGGGCACTTGTCCTCTAAACCTCATCTGCCTTTCACTACCAGATACAACAGGCAATAGTTAATATTGGTTTTTTCAAATGGAAAAGGCTACATACCATCCCCAGATCCTTTTCGCCTTCGCTTCTCTTTCCCAAAACTTTTCTTCTCTTTGCGCCTCAGTCGTAGAGCTGTTTTAGGGTCAGTTATCCAGGCTTGATAAACAAACTGGAAGGAAAAAATTCATTAGTATCAAAGTTCCTCATGTCCTGAGAGTAAGCCACAGAATAAGCTACAAGCAGGACTATATAATTTTAGTAAAGGTATTCAAACCTGCAGGGACAAGGAAATATTTTTAATCCCAAATCAAACACCTCTCCTGTGGATCTGCTGAGTTTTCATGTGCTATTTTTGTAAGTGTAAAACCAAATGTGAAAGTACTTGTGGGTGACCCAAGTTTCATTAGAACCCACAAAAATTCATGCTCAGAACTTTGGGAATTAGTACATTTTTGTGCATATGGGCTACCTTGTCCGAATCTCTCCAGTCTGTATTTCTACTTTATCATTTTACAGGCAAGATGCAGAGCAAAGAAAACTTTTAGAGGAAGTGCTGCAATCCACTAATTAAAGCATCAAAAGATGTAGAGGTATCCCTGTACAGGCAATGCGTACTTTTCGCAGCTTAGATACTTTTTGCCCCTCTGTAAGTCCCAGTGGAGAGTTTACAGATTTGTTATTTATACACAGTCCCAAAATTGGCAGTCAGGAATTCCTCAGATTGTTTCCTGATTTTAACAATGCCCTTCTTTGTTGCTTCAGATAAGTCACTTATGAATCCTTCTGCTACTGTTTTTCCAGTTGTAAAAGGAAGACATTAATACTTACCTAGTTTTCCAGGGTATTTTATTGGACCAAATCCTACTCACAGCACTGACAGATCAACAGTCTGTTGACCTGTATGACTGCATGCAGCACGGAATTGGCCCAAATTATTTATAAATTATAGAGCAGTGGGGGTAAAAAAAAGGCAAAAAAAAAGTACCGGAAAGTAACTGTTTTAATATTTCTACTTAATCTTTGAAGGAAGGTTACAGAGAAAAAGGAACAAAACTTGTATCTTTTATCCCTATGTGACATAAAATGTATGTCAATAACAGAAACTAAAGTAACTTTATCTTCTCCGCAGCTCTTTAGGGCAAAAAGGTGGTTTTTTGCTCATTTAAAGGTCTTCATTGAAAAATGGTGATTATCTTCAATTGTCTTCTATTTCTAAGCAACACAGACCTCTAACAGAGGAAGGGAAGCACACAGATGCAGGCAAGAGGCTGAAAAAGCACAGTAACAAAACAGTTCTATCTAATCAATTCACATCACAAACATGCAGACAGTGACAACAACACACGTGTATCTCAGTGAAGCTGGAATTGCCCCTCATAGGACAGAATGGTAAAATTTCTATTTAGTTTATTTATGCTCTCAGAATTTTCCTATGCAAATTGCTTTGGAACATTTGAAGTATTCTTTTAAAACTGTTAAACTGACATTAAATTAATTTAGAAGGGAAAAATACTTTGTTTTGTTTTGTGAATATATACAGCCTTGGAGAGAAAATTATTCTGGTACTGTTGAAAAGAAGATCCTCTTCCAAATCTCTCAAAGTCTTTACCTTTATTTTTATATATCTGAGTTGTTCACAACAAGCACCACATGAGAAAATGTGTGGCATCAGAGGCCCTGGTTTCCCTCTGCTTGGTAATAGGTGTTTTCTAATGAAGGTGATCTGGGGGAATGGTGATACTTAAATTAATTAATAGCATATTAACTTACTGGAAGTCAGAAACTGCCAACATCTTCTATTGTCACTTAACTGTGAAAGTGTACACCAGGCACAATCACAGTGTGAATAAAGAAATTAGAGGTAAAAGGCAGACTTGGAAGGGGGTAGAAAATTAGAATTAGGAAAGGGCATTTGACTAAATTTAATGTAACAACTTATGCTAAGCAGTGGGTATTTTAAGAGCAGACTGTGTTCTTATATATTAGTTTAGATTTCTACCACTGCACAAACATTCAGTTCAGTATCTTTTAGGCTTTGGAGCTGGTAGTTTCAATCTGTAACATTCACTTCTTACAGAAGTCATGTTACATATGGAGTGGAAAATGATACACAGTGCCCAAAGCTAGGAAATGCTAAATGTATTAAAGAAGGGCAAGAGAGAAGATGAACAAATCATTTTTGTGATGATACAGGCCAGAAAAAAGAGGGCTAAAAAGGGGTTTGGAAAAGAATGTGTGTTTAACAAACCTTTCACCAGCTTTCTGAGATCAATTACCACGGTGTCCATAAGATACATGCAACTTGATGTGTCAATCAGTACCAAAGAAAATAAGAATTTGCGTCTGCATTTTCTCTCTGTGGCTACATATAAAAAAGATAGACCACTTTGCTTGTGACTTGACACCTCCAAATCATGAAATGCATTGCATTTCCTAGGAATGAGACTTTAGCTGTCATCATTTTTTTAAAGTCATTCATATAAGAGGAAAAATGCAGATGAGGACAGAGGTATACTTATACTACGTCAGGAACTATGGGGTGGGTCACACAGTGAGCATTTGCAAAATGTCAAGTACCTTTGCTGCTTTGATTAAATACTGAAGAATAGTTTTGGGTAGTTTAATGATAGACTTTGGCAAGGCTAAAATGGCTGAAGCGAATTTTCCAATAGCTCTCTATAAAGAAGGACAAAGCAAGAGTAGTTAGTAGAAAAGCAGAAAATATTAATAAAAAGGATCTCTTTACTTACTGTATCTAGAATACTAAGAACAAACTGACATTCATAAAATTCAATATGAGGAAAAGATCATTTATGTTGTTCATGTTAAAATTTCAAAAATGTGACTCTTAACTGCATGCGTTCTCTAATATTTAAAATCTCCAAGTTAACCCTTGAAGGGACTATTGAACACAATTTACACTGAAATAAAGATCAGAAATTAAAATAATTCTTTAACAGAATCTACAACAAAGTTCATTTTGCTAGTATTTTTACTAAGACCTTGTGCATGATGGTGGAAGGTGAATAAGATATGATAACCAAATGACGAACAAACATTTAATGAACAAAACCAGTTTTCTGCTCTATAGAAGTCTCTGCTCATATAAAGCCATCCAGCATCTTCATGTTGCCCATATTGCAGAACAGGCCACCTATCCAGAACATCTGACCAAATTTTGAAATCATGAACAGATCCTCCATCCTCAAACAAATAATTTCAGGACTGAGATGAACAAAAAACCAAAATCCCAGCATAAATGAAAAACTCCTGTTAACTTCTGATGTCAAGTTTAGAACTCTTTAACTTAGTTCTTGGCACCAGCACATCTGAACAGAATGTTATCACCAATTTTTTTAAAAATCAGCAGAAATAAGAATGCAAACTCTCCTCTATACCTGCATGAAAACCAGAAAGAAAAATGACCTAGAAATGAGCCATTTCTATGGTCCAAGGTAAGTTAAATGTAAAATACATTTTAAAAAATAGTGCAAATACTAGAAAATAAAACTTACTTATCACATTATTTTGATCCAGATTTGTTTTTCCCTTATTAAGGTCAGAATTTTTTTCATGTCATTACCATGGAGGCAGTTTTATGAATGTAATCAACTGGCAATGCAATGTAGTGAAAGTATATAAACCAAAAGCACATTGTATTAATGAATTAAACAAAACATTCCTTCTTGTAATTCAGTAATGTTGTCTGGGAAGCTTTGTTTAAAAGATTTTGGCTTAGGGAATAGAAAAGCATGGAGGCCGTTTCTTGCTCTTGCTTGGGTTGAATGTTCAGCAATGCACCAGTTCTGCAGTGAGGTGAGGTTGCATCTAGATGGGAATACTCAGCTGGAAAAAGCTGCTCATTTGCCTAAGCTTTTGAAGACTCAAAAAACTTCTGCAGCATTTCCAAATATTCTTTCACAAGTGAAACTTTAATCTTATGAAAACAAAAGCAATCCTAGATGCAGGAGTATTTCATAACTTCTTCACCCAGGTTCTTCATTTAAGCCACTGCACTCAGTATCTGGTATTGTCTAACACCAGCCAGTCCATATGGAGGAACCCAGATAGGAAACCTCAGATATCTTTTTAACATTATGATATCCTCCTCCATCAACACAGTCTGGCACTAAAAATGCCAGTATAATAATTAACACTGAAAGCAAAGAAATGGATGTGGTCTCCTTTGTAATTTTAAATGTTAAACTCCTTCGAACCCAAGGATATATTTCTATGGCCCACTATGTTCAATATATTTTTTTTTAATTAAGTATGTATTCTTTTCCATGAAAACCTGCTTATTTTGGGGATTATTTCTTCATGGAATGATAAATTCTCCTCAAAACTAGAAAACCACTGGAGGCATTGCACAGTAGCATCAGAAGCAAGTCAGCTTCCTCAACTGTCCTTGTTGCAATGGAGAAAAAGGAAAAGCTTGGATTCCTAAACTTTATTTTCATTTTTGTTATCTTCAGGCATAAGTGAATGAAGATGACTCTACCATAGTTTCGGCAATGGTTAAAACATAAGGCACACTTATATTTTAAATTGGCAAGAAATTTAATTTCCAATACCTTTCAGGACTACTTTAGAGGAACTGGCAGCTTTAACATATGTGCCTTTTTTTTTCCAGATGTCAACGAGAAAGCAAATTACCATAAAGTACCTGAAATGCAGATTTTTTTCGAGGCTCTTCCTCTTCTTTTTTTTCCTCTTCCTCTTCCTCTTCACTATCCGTCTCAAACAAATAATAATTTCCACTTCTGACCACTAAGTGAAACAAAATATTTTCTTACTTTTCTGAAAAGTTCTATTCTCAACTCCCCCAAGACCTATGAACAGGTAGGCAGTCATTTAAAAATTTATAACCAGGAGAGGTGAAGCTCCTAAAACCCCAACAAGAAGCAAGAGATTAAAAGGTCTCAGGCCATTTATTTGATGTTAGTCTGCAATACTTTGGGCATGAATAAGAACTATACAAGAACTAAGGAAAGCATCCCTATAAGAAGAAAATGTAAAGAAAAGGATTGAAGTTTACCAAGTTACAAGGTTGCATTTTTAGAAAAAAAAAGACAAATAAGTCTAAATTTACTGAGGACTTATGATTATTTGAGGGAGTAAAAAAGGCCCAGCAGGTCAGTATATGAACTTACATGAACAATACCACTGGACAAAAAATACAGAACTTCTCTTTAAAACACGGAGGCAATCCTTTAAACTAGGCAATGGAATGGTATTAGTTTGATGAGGTAATGGAAAACCTTGGCTTGTTTAAAACAAATCACTTGGATTCTATTAACATGATTGCAAATGAGTTTCAATTTTTTGCCCATGGATTCAGAAAGATTCTGAAACCTCGATACGGTGTAGGTACACAGTGATTAAGCTAGGCCTTATATCCTTGAACAGAAGCAGTATTTTTATTTTTCAGATGGCAACAGGCCTACATGAACAAACAAGGGAAACAAAAGAAATAAAAATAAGGTAATGAGCAAGAGAAAAATAAAAATCACAGCATTACAATCAGCAGTGAAAACTGGTAAATAATTTCCACCTTTAAACTGAAATATTTGAAGGAACAGTTATTTAGATGAAAATTTACAAAATCTGGATGTATGGAGCAATACATATTTATATAAAATTATATTTATCCATCATTAAAGGTCTCTGGAAAAGTGACAATTGTAATTCAATCATACCTTGAATTCTAGACAGATCCTGTGTGAACAAATGACCACACATAACTACTTACAAACCTCTAAGCACTCTGTGAAATTTGCCAGAATTGATCTTTGGAGCATAACTTTGGCATCTAAAACTCCCTCACAGAGGGAATTCTGTGCCTCATGTGCCTAGTTATGACTTTTAGCATCAATGAATGCCCTGCAGAGGGACAGAAAGTCCACATCAGCAGTTCTAATTGTTGCACTGAGGTGAAAAGAAAGTTTGGAAATTTCCTGGAAACAAATTAATTTTTTGGTGCTGAGTCTTCCAAGAATGCCCATTTAAAATGTGTTGAAGAGATGAAAGCATTTTAAGAGCCAGTAGTCTGCAGTTCTCCTTCATGAAAAGGTATCTTGTAGTCAGCAACAGAAATTGCCAGCACAGCAGATCAGCTGGGTAAGGTTTGACATTAGGGAAAACCTCTACTGCAGTGCAGCTCTGTAAAGGCTCAGAGCAGCACTCAGCCAGGCTTGGAATGCCTGAGCTGGCAGCGAATCAACCTACTTTGATCTCCCTACAAAATTTTTAGGTTAAACTGTATCTGAGGGGACACTTCAACTTAGCAGTTACACCCCTTTCACAGCTCAAGAGAGAGGTATGATTGAATAGCAATAATGCATTCTTGCACACATCAAAATGGAGTAACTGGAGTGTCAGTCACCTACAAGGATTCCTGAAGAGACCAAGTTTTACTAGTAACACCACTCATGGCCAGACTGGACTTGGGAGAACCCTCTTGTACTGCAAAATGTGGCTTCCTCCTGCTGAGAAAAGGGATGTACAGGCTTTTCTTGTGGGATGGGATGGATGGAGGAGGCAGAAGAGGAACCATGTAGGAGAAAGCATAATCTCATCATCTGCTTGTGTCCAGAGGGAAAGAGCTGCCCAGGACAGATGCAGTCACCATCTTTTGCACTCCATCAGACACAACTGTGTGACCCAGGAGAATCTTAGCATGTGGTCCTAACTCCTGCTGATCTTTGTGGGACTCCACAAATAATCCACAAGCACAGGAGGAACCACACCTCCCTACGAGGGAGATTGTGAGTGACTGTCAGTGAGGAAATCCTCACTGATGTGTTTTATCTGTTCTACTCAAATTCATGACTGTTTCAATTGCTGCGATATACAAAATGAGGTATCCTGCACAATAAAATTATATCAAGTGATATAAAAATAACAATAAAAATGTAAATCAAAAACTTCAAGCTTGAGTGACTTCAATGTATACAGATATATACACCCACAAACCCATTTACTGAGATGAACAGCCACATGCTGCAGAATGCTGCAGTTGCAGCGGTGTTCCAAAAAGAATGCGTGGGGAATATCAGTCTATTCCCAGTCTGCATGCCTGTGAACACCTACTGTCAGTGCCATGTTTCACTGGGTGTGGATGCAATCCACGTGGCAGGAAACCACTGGTTGTAGGATCAGGGTCTGTGATGTTTCCAACAAGGTTTTGCATTATTGCTGTAAATAATTCCAGGAATGCTCAATATTTAAATACCAAAATGCAACTTGCCACCTAAGAACATTAAATAATGAGGATGAAATAAGTAAAAGCCAAAGTCAGTATCTCTCTGTGCAGTTCTTCTTACTACAAAACCAGTGGTGAATAAACAAGAGACCATATCCCATTCCTTCAAAATCACCATAGCTTGAAATTCTATAGTAAAAATTCACAAATTATAGTTTTTATCTGTTTTGTCATTGTTCTTAATGAAATTACAGGACAAGAATTTTATTTTCATCAGGCTTTTGGAAAGGATAGGTCTCTCTAAAGTGGCAGTGTGCCCTTTAGAAAAACAAAAATAGAGGCACAGTTTACTTGTGACTTGATAGAAATAAACATACCATGTTCTGTTAAACACTGCTGGCAAATATGTATCTGCTGGAATTACAAATAAATACACATAGGTAAATGAAGCAGTATGTAGATGTGTAAAATTATGACTTGTAGTAGCTCTTAAACTAAATGACCAAACACATTATAGACATTCATATTTTTAATGGCATGAAGCTGAGTTGGGAGAGGTTTAGGATGGATATCAGGAAGAAGTTTTTCACCCAAAGGGTGGCTGGGCACTGGAACAGGCTCCCTAAGGAAGCGGTCACAGTACCAAGCCTGAGAGTTCAAGAAGCATTTGGACAATGTTCTCAATCACAGGGTCACAGGGTGTGACTCTTGGAGTGTCCTGTGCAGGGCCAGGAGCTGGACTGGATGATCCTGATGGTCCCTTCCAATTCAGCACATTTTGTGATTCTCTGGTTCTGTGATTTAACTCTGATCAGTGCACTACATTTTAAGTATTTTTTTCACATCTTCAGACATTTCTAAACAGCTCATGTCTGATTTCATTCAACAAACATCCAATAGAAGGACATCTGATTTGAGATTGCAGCCTACTCAGATTTCCTGTTCTACCTAATCCATAACATAGCAAAGAACTCTATCATATGACTGGGCTGGGCTAAAAACAAATTAAAATATCATAATGCACCAATTCTATGAGTGACACATGCTAATTATTTCTTGTGCACAAGGCTGGACGTATTTTTGGTCTCAGGTAAACACACACAAAAAAAATGGAGACAGCAAAACAACTGGCATCAACAACACATTAAGGTGTCACCAGAGAGATGCAGCTGAGCTCTACACAGCCTAGTTCTGGGAGTAGTATTGCTGCCTTACTGTGGTACTCAGATTTCTACAGTTGGTACTAGAACAACTGATGAACCATAAAAAAAAAAATGTATGATGTGTGTATATGAAAAAGGAATTATGACTAATCTTAGAATGCATTGGCAAGCTTTCACATTCACATTTTTAAATACATTGAGCTCTGCAGTATTGGGGAGTTGAAACCTTTGAGGTCAAGATAGATTCTTTTTGGCACATGCTTATCTGATTTGATATTTTCTAAGAATGCTCAAAGCACCATGAGCTAGCTATGCTTCCAACACACAGTTCAAAATATAGTTAAATTCTCTGAAGATTGGAAAGTAGAAATCATTCTGTGAAAAAAAACCCCAAGCCTTCTATCAAGTCACAATCACAAAATCAGGCATAAAACAAACAGGCTATGGGAATGCCTTCATTCTGGTCAAGGATATAAGGGTTAAATCCACATATTTGTAAGAGGATTGAGAAAACCTACTGGAAGCATGATCAACCCAAGGCCGCCACCACAGCTTTTTTTTGCCCTTGGCTTTCTCTTTGTCTGCATCTCCTAAAATAAAATATGTTCAAATATTAATTTTACAAAATGAGAAACATATTTCTTACACTGATTAATAATTTTAAATTTCTCTCAAAAGAGCTAAAATTTCATGAGCACATCAGATGTCAGGTCTACTGAGTACATTTAATATTAAAATAATTCAAAACCATAACCACTAAGCAGAAAGACTCTGGTTTATGCAGAAGTTAAAACAGCATTCCACTCTAAAACAGCTAAAATGTTGAATTTTGTGTTTTAAAACATACTGCCACAGTTGACTGTAGCTTACAGAGGAAAAAAATTTCCCTCCTCTCAAATGCACTTATATTTCAGGCTCCAAAAAACTTTAAATCCAGTAAGTGCTGATCCCAGGTCAATGCTGGAAATGTGGCACTAGATAGGTATGATTTTATCTGTTCCCATGTTTTTAAATAACATTTAAAAGTATACTAACATTTCAGTGACTGAAAAAAATCCAGAACAGTGTCCAGAAAACATTGCTGGAAAAATGTTGGTGCTACCTATTTGTAAAACTCTTGGTTATAGATAATGACTTTTATCAAAACAAGCCTCTGACTCTTTTCAGCTCTTTGCCAACAGCCTGAAATTAACGAAAAGTATCCTCAAAGCAAACCATTTTCTCTAAATCTTGTTACAGTACATAACACAGATTTTTTTTTTTTTTTTGGCTGAATAGAGCCTGGAACTGGTACTCAGCTAACAATGTTGTTACATGCTGGCAGTTTTCAGTAACAATTTATCACTTGTCCAACTAGCAGATCTATCAGATCCTTAGCACTCAACTGCAACTATGGTACAGGAATAGCTAATGGTACCTTCATCATCTTCTTCAGAAACCTTCCGAATCTCTGGCCCCTCTGAGGACTCCTGGTTCATGCTTAGCATCCTCTCTTTACCCTTCTTGTATTTTTGCTGCCGGGCTTTGATGCGATCCATTCTAGCGAAAGGAAGAATCTTATTAGATTTATGTCTTCATTCTTCTTGAGCCACCTTGAAAAACAAGTGTTAAACACGCATACACACACACACACACACACATATACTCTGCAGGGAAATATTCCACACTGTCACTAATCCTGCCCTTAAACAGAAGGAGTTACATTGCTCTGAAGGGGCTGGCTGGAAGGACCAAGCATAGATACTCACTCCACGGTCAGTGAGAGCTGGGTTTCCTGCTATCACGATTGCTTTACCTGCTCCCACTCAACTATGTTATTATCATCTAAAATTGAAAGAATCATTGTCAGGAGTTACAACAAATGAAGCACTGAGAAAAAAAAGACTTCTGCCTAATGCAGTGCTTTTCCTGAAACTTCCTACTCTGAACCAGGGATGTGGCTGTTCCTGCACTATTTTTTCTGCATCTCCACCCTATAAGATCATTTGTCTCAATGGACACCAGTGACAAGTGGTGTCCCCTGCGAGTCCAGTGCTATTTTTAGTGCCTTCATCAATGACACAGACAGTGGGATCAAGTGCACCCTCAGACGGTTTGCAGATGACACCCAGCTGTGTGGTGCTGTTGGCACAGCCGAAGGATGGGATGCCATGCAGAGGGACTCAGACAAGCTCAAGATGTTGGTGTACAGGAACCTTGTGAAGTTGAATAAGACCAAGTGCAAGGAGCTGCATCTGGATCAGGGCAACTCCCAGTACCAGCACAGGCTGGGGGGATGAACAGGTCCAGAGCAGCCCTGATGAGGATGACTTGAGGCTGCTGATGCATGAGAGGCTGGACATGAGCCTCCCAGCCAGTGGGCACTTCCAGCCTGGACACCCAGCTGTGTCCTGGGCTGCATCCAAACCAGCACAGGCAGGAGGGTGAGGGAGGGGATTTCACCTCTCTGCTCTCTTGAGACCCCACCTGCAATGCTGCATCCAGCTCTGGGACCTGTTGGAGAGAGTCCAGAGGAGGGCCAGAAAGGTGATTAGAGGATGGAGCACCTCTCCTATAAGGAAAGGCTGAGACAATTAGGGCTGTTCAGCCTAAAGAAAAGGGTCTGGAGAGACCTTTTAGTACTTGGAGAGAGCTTATAGGAAAGATGGGGCCGAACTTTTTTGCAGGGTCTGTTGGGAGGATGAGGGGCAATGGTTTTAAACTGAAGGAGGATTGCTTTAGATTGACTGTAAGAAAAAGCCTTTTACAATGAGGGTGGTGAAACACTGTAGCAGGTTTCCAGAGAGGTGGTGGATGCTCCATCCCCGGACACATTCAAGGTCAGGTGGATGGGGCTCTGAGCAAATTGATCTCATTGAAGATGTCCCTACTCATTGCAGGGGGGTTGATGGTCCCTTCCAACTCAAACAATTCCATGGTTCTATGATTCTATATAGGTAGGAAACACAGTCCCTGCAATCTTCTGATGGTTCTTCCATTACACAGGGTGGAAGAAGCTGTCATGAGCGGGCTTTGACACGGCTAGGAAGCAGTCAGAGCTTTCCATGCATCATGGTGGAGGAGTTCTGAAAGCTTTCTGCAGTTACAAAAGCAGCATGTTGGCAGCATGCGAGAGAAATCAAAGTGACTTTTGGGCTGTATAAAGAGAAAGATTCTCCAGGCCACTTAAACTGAATACAAATATTTCCAGTGAAGGTAAACATATATTTTGCACTCAAACACTAGAGGAGGAACCACAAATGAAACAGAAGGAGCAGTCATGAAACAAATTTTTCCAGGAATACAGCTACCAGATATACAGAAAAGAATTCTAGTAATGGTAAAGCATTTCTATAAAAGAAAGTGCTAGATAAATATCAGAAGCCAGTATAAAAGAAAGTGCTAGATACATACCAGCAATCAGTTAAATATGTACATATGTATGCATAGAATTATGTAGAGATATATAAATGCATTAAATACATACTGTCTTTTCAGTTGATCCATTGATTTCTTTTCCTCTTCGATTCTTGCCTTTACAGCCTTGACAATTGTAGCCTGAAAAAGCTCAGCACCCCTACATCAGAAATGGGGCAGAAGAAAAAAGGAGACGACATGTTAAATGTTTCTAAGTTTTCCTTATGGGAAATAGTCACACAGAACTCTATGTTCCCTCTATACACGACCTTATCTGTCTCAAACAAAACTAATCCAGGGCCTGAAGAAAACAATCAATTGCTCTAAAATAGTAACACCTTTACAGCCAATCATTTTAACATCTGGGGCCAAATGTTGTGAACCCTACTCAGCCCATAAGTTCCTCTAGCAGCTGCTCAAGGAATTCAGTTTCCTACAAAACACAAGTAGGCTCAAGGCTGAGGAAGATTTTCTTGCATACCTCCAGTATTTCTGTATAGTCATTTCAGCATTATAATCACCTCAATCCCCTGCCTCAGTCCTCCTGGAATTTGTGAGCAAGGTCCAGCTTTATCCAGGGCTATGGCAAGCATAGATTCAGCTTCATTTTATCTGCTGAAAACTGTGGTGCTTTTGATCTGACAATACAAACCCTTGAGCAAGTGTGACAAAAGAATATGGCTTCTCACCCCATTACATTAGAAATGTAACCAGCTCACTGATTTGGATGTCTTGGCTATTCTTCCTAACTCGCACATGAGCTCTTGAAGGCTTTTAAAGAGTCTCAAATTCTCTCTCAAAGAAGTAGTCTAGAAATAGCCTAGAAGAAGCCTTTCTTTTGTCAGGTATTCAGTAAGAAAAGCTGTAATTTTAGAAGTCTACTCTTTCATTCTGGATGCACATTTCCTGATATAGGAGGTGTTTTGATACTCATGATTTTGCTTTATGCTGTTTTCCCTGTGAACGCAGCACACTGAAAGATCTACATAAAGGCCATATCCAGCAAAACTGGGCATCAGCACTAAAATTCACCCCAGAACAAAAGCCTAAGAGATGCAATGTGGGGTTGAGGTATAGGATTTTTGTTAGCCCTCTTTACAGTGCTGAATTTTGTTTACTATAGGCAGCTAAACATGTCCCCTTCTTAAAATGATCCCTGGTAGAGGAAGATAAAAACTACATCCTTTCAGAACACGCAAGCCAAATTTTGCCCTGAAACACAGTCAGAAATCAATGTCCGTATGTTTTTTGAGGGGGGAAAAAAGCCACAATACATTTAATCCAATATTAACAAAAGTGATTTCTTAGAAACCTTATGGAAATTAAAACCAGAATTTCATTCCTCATCTGCCTTCTTATTATGAACCAGAAGAATGTTTGTGCTAGTGATGGCTATGAGTAGATGCCTGCAGTGTAACAGGCCCAACGAGGTTAACACTTCCTTGCCAAACCTAGTCAGTGTTCAGGGATGCGACACTTCCCAAAAGTGTTCCCATTTCTTCCTAAGCCAGATGTTAGAACTTTCCTGTCTTCCTCCTCCTGCGATGTTTCTTGAGATGGGATTTCTAAGGACAATTGTCTCAAACAGGCTCTGACAGCAGAATATTTTCTTTCCAGGACTTAGAAACTCTGGCATTCTCCCTCATGCATATCGATGTTGAGAAAATGCTGCAACACACATGAACTTTCAGAGCTTTTAACAGGAGCAGCAGATGATATTCTGATGCTAGTATGATGATAGTAGAAAGTATGGTTTAATTTCTATTATATTCTCAATTAATTTTCTTTCTTGTGTGTGCTTTGTCAAAGGTGGGTTTGAGGTCATGAATTGTTTAAACGTCATGGATTGTTTAAATCATGGATTGTTGAGGTCATGGATTGTTTAAATCAATGTTTAAAGGACTGTTTTGGTACTACCTATCATAATCAGTAAGTAATTACTGTCCCTATGAGAGATTTGAGCTGTTTAATTTAATTTCTTTTAGATTTTCTGTTTTACCTTGATGCTAGGATCTGTGAAGCTTTTATATCTGCAACCACATGGAGGAAGTAGTAACTCATGAAGACTCTTCTTTGCAGCAGCAGGAAAGCAAAACATATACTGTCCCAAATGATTCCTGCTTCTCCACTGGGCAGTTTACAATCTAGATTGCTCGTTGCTGGAAAAAGACACCATCAGTGTTAAGCACTCTATTATAATGTTTAATCAATTAAATAACCCTAGCCTTTAAAATTATTTGAATTAATTTAATTGGATTTTTCTAAAGAAAATTGTCATGCATTTCCATTTGAGGTGCACCATAATTTCTTTTCCAGCAAACTGAAAAGCTTCCAGCAATGTGATGTCCCATGACAATTGAGAATTCATCAGAAGTGAACCATTTGCATATAAATCCACCCTACTTTAGTAAGTACTTGAAAACAAAGAAAGGAAAAGGCATATTTTTTGTTACACTGAATTATTTGATTTCAGTGTTTCCTGAAATGGCATATTTCAATTTTTTCTTCTCTTCAAAGTGACTTTTCCCCTCATTTTTAAGTTAAGAACACTATCAAGAGGAGAAAGAGTGGTTTATTTTTGTCAAAATTACTTTTTGACTGCCACCATCTAATATTTTTATTTTTCCTCTCCACAACTCAGTTCAATGTTCCTTTCCATTGCATAAGAGAAGAAATATTTGAAACCACAAAACTGCTTCCTTTGGGGTAGGACGAGACAGGGAGAGAGGAAATCCCATTCCTCCTACCTCTAGATTTTGGCTTGGGCTATTTCTTTCTTTCTTTATTCTCTGTAAGACAGTTCTCTTGGGGATATTAAAAAATTAAAACTGGGTTTTGTGGAGCTGGACTATAAACTACATGGCCTATGCTGCCCTATAGAAGGCAGTAGAAGGACTCAAGGGACAGGCTCTGGCTCGAAGCTGGTTTTTTGAGCAAGCAAGCCAATCTAATAGCTCTGGAAGGTCAAACTCCAAGAGCTTCAAAGCCTGTTGTGGCCAACCCCTGGGGGGGTCAAAAATCTGTGTCTAAGCTTCTGTTGCTGCCCAAAAGGTTTTGGATAACACAAGAACTCCTGCACACCTTTCATCCTGTGAATTTGCATCTTCATATTTACTTTCTTTTCCCTTATTCCACACTTACCTATTAGGATCAATCATGATGACAGGAATTCAGAATTTTGCTGCAGACTCACTAGGATGAAACAGTTCTTTAAATTCAGAAAAAAACCCAAATCAAGCCAAATCAAACCCAAACAACACTAAGAAAACCCCAGGTGTTTTCAAACTGCTAATCCAGGGTGTCAGGACAAAATGGAGACAAATTAATAGCTCACTGAGAGGTGAAGGGTTTTGCTCTCCATACTTCATTCATCCTTTCTCTCACCTCCATCCACAGATATTATCCACTCCATTCCTTTTATCACCACATGACAATAATCAAAAGGAAAAAACTGCCTAAACTCACTATGCATGCAGAAAAACTACCACTTTCATGCCATTTCAGTGAGCTGAACTGGTTCACCCTTTGAACCACTGAACCCTGCTACATAGGGAGGAGCCGGAGTCCACACGCCACACAGGGACTGCAGCTGGGAAAAGGTGCTCTCTCCTTGCAGTGATGGTGAGCTGACATTTTAGCTCAAGATTTTTCAAAAGGTAATATGTCAAGGGAAGGCAGAACTTAAATACAGCAGAAGCTTTTAAAGGTGATTCTTTATTTATGGAAAATTATGGAGAAAAATAAGCTATACTTACGAATATGGTAGCCTTTAACTGTACAAGCCAGGCTAAATGCCTGAATCACCCAGCAACTATTCTCAATTAATGATTCAATGTAGCCACATGCTCCTATCTGCAAAGTAAAAGGACAGTTTCATATAACAAGATAAAAAGAAAGTAAAGCAGAAGTAAAAATAAGAAAAAATGCATCTTTTTAAATTACATGAGAAATAATACAGCCAAGGGTGGTCAAATTATTCTCATTACTAAAAGAGTTTGGAAGAAAGAGTGGCTTTACCAGTGACACACAAACTACTCTTAGAATTTGGGGTTTTGAATATCAGTGAGATAGGAGGTATGTGGGGTTTGTTTGTGCTTTTGCACAGAAAGGGACACATCTGGCATATGATGCAGTGTGACAACTAAGCAACTTTTATAAATCACTGACTTAACCCTGCAAACATACATACATGGACAAGCTCCACTGAATTCCCAAGCATAAAATGAAGGACATATGTAAGCATTTAGAACATTTGCAAATTCAAACCACCCATAAATCAATTTTATTTCAATATAGTGACTTAAATAAATGTAAAAAGAAAAATGTCTGTTCTTTGCAGTCCAGCACTAAAAATGTTCAAAGCTAAAAAGCAATTGCCAGGAATAAATCTAAATTTATCTTTCAAAAAGATTGAAATTACTGGCTTGTCTTAATCACTTACCAGCGCCACTGCAAGAATATATAGAAAAGAGTTAACTATGCAAGAAAATATTTAATATTTTGCAGAAGAATTTAACATTTAATTATTAAATACATCTGTTTCCCCCTGAATTTCACACAAGTTCTAAAGGAAACAGTACTGGAGTTTGTAAGTTTGTAGTCAACCTTACTAATTACATTACATCACAGGACTGCCTCTCGTACTAGGTTTGAAAATTATTTAAATAAATTGTCTAATTAAATGTGCACTATTTATCAACATGACTAATCTTGCACTTCTTACTCAATTTTCACTCCACTGAGATTTTCACAAGACTTCTAAGGAGAGACTTTATTAGGCAAAGAAACCAGAATCTGGCCCTTTGAAAACAGCTTGAGAGCTTTCACAGAGCCCAATTGAGTACATGGGCACACGTTTTCCAATGATGGATAAGCACTGCCCTTCCGTAGCAATGCTGAATTGAAATGGAGACTGCTTTGTGCTTGCAGAGGGCTGTGGTCCTGAAAAAGGATTTTTAATGACCACTCAATGCACTGTGCACATTTCCAACGAAGCTGAAGTGCTGAGGGCAGAGGAAAGACAAGAGCTACCTACCGACAGGATGTTCTTCATGGTGATCACAAAGACATTGTAGGCAATCAGCCAGTCCCAGTAACGCAGAATGCTCCTAATGGGCTTCAGCAACAGGTCTCCACCAAAGAGAAGGAAATAGAAGCAGGCCACCAAGTAGCCCATGCAGAATATGCTGATCCTTGTGGTTCCCGTGATGAAAATTATGGTAAGCACAAACCAGAAGAGGTAACTAAATATTATCACCTTATACATGTCTAAGTAGGACCTGGAAGTAAAATAAGGAGAAAAAGTTACCATTTTTTCCTGAGGACAATGTTATCTTTCCCCTTTCTGCACTACTGGCTGACACTTGAGCCTAAGGTCTTCTGGGCATTCTCACACTTCAACATTTGTGCAGGTGCTCAGCACTAACACCATGGTCAGGGGGTTTGGTTCATGCACAGGTCTGCCCAGCTCATACACTCCACTCCAGCTCTTTCCTGTGTGTAAGCACTTGCTACACCTGGTCAGGGCACTGTGCTTGCTGCAGGATCAAGCCTTGTATCATGGAAGGGGACAAAAGCTGTTCTCACAAAACTTCATGGTAGAGGGATATTATCTGGCAATGCCATATATGCGATCTAAAGGCTGTCTGAGGTCATCTTTTAAGAAGTCTGAGAAGTAGTATAGCAAATCTATTTTAAAAAGCCAACTACAGTACACCCCTGCAAGCAATTCCATATTTATTGATGACTTCTAGGGAATTCTGGTCAAAAGGCTAGTTTTCAAAGACAGCTGCTAAAAATATCTTTCTCTAATGGAGATCAACTGCAAAAGTTTTGAGGGGTAAAAGGTTTCTAGAGAACAGAAATGTGATAGAATTTACTGAAACATTTTCCAGGAAGCTGTGAGATGGAGATATCTGAAATCAGCCTGGCCCACAGTGGGAAAGAGAGAGAAACAATTTGGTGTTTTCAGATTCCTTAAAATCTTGACTTAATATTGACTCAGTGAGCTTTCAAACAAGAATATCTGCCAAAGGCAATACCAAGTACTACATATAGCTAAACACTGCAAAACCAACTAATTCTTAGTTTCCTCCCATTTACAGTGTTTTGATTCCAAATCTAACTGTGTTTTCAGAGTCTGCTCACCCAGGCTGCAAAACTACATTTGTCAGGAAACCAGGCAGGGAGACAGAGCTACAGGAGTGCACGTATACCTAAGCCAAACCATGTAAGGAGTAAATGAACTAAATGCACTGTATGAAGCCACATAAAAAGGCCCCTGCTGCTTGATGTTCTCAGGCTCAGAACTTTCTAGGAGTATGTATTTATAGTCCTACAGTTATAGGCCTGTATTACATATTTCATCAGAGAGGTATTTAATGAAAGGTAACAAGAAAGCTCATTTATGTTTATTTCCTGTGAATATTTAAGAAATTTGTAATCTACTGCCTGTGAAATCTAAAAATATCATGACTTTGGAGATGTTACTGGGTTCTGGGTGATAAAACATTAACAAAGAATCAATATGCACTTGGAAAGTAAGGAAGATATCAGTCAAAGAGGTCTTCATTAACTTAATATGCACTGGAAATGGTGCACTCATTTTTTCTCCAGAAAATAATATTCAGTTTGATATTCCTTTAATAATAACTATTGGTGTGTGGGATGGATAGGAAGAGATCACTTTCTTGACACTGCTCCATGTCCTTTGCTACCAACAAAATGCATCAGCAACTTTTGAGAAAAGCCCAAAATAGAACCAAATTGATCAAAAAAACAGCAATATCTTAACACTCTTCAAAAGAAATGAACTCTGACTCTTAGAGACAACTGGGACTGTCTCATTCCAAACTTCCCAACCTATACACATGGAATTTGCTTGAGTCACAGTCAGCAGCACAGAAGACACCACTCTTAGATTAAAACTTCTGGAAATTAGAGAGAATATGAAAAAGAGGACAGCAATCTAGCTTTTTTTTTCAGAATAATGGTAGCCATTTGCTGTATTTTAGTAGTCATCTAAAATACTAAATACATCTGTTCTTTTTACAGCCAAAATATACACTAAATATAATAGCTTTGGGCATCTCTAAACCAACCAAACTACAAAACTGGATGTAAAGAAAAACTTCTCAAAGGGCAGGAGGCAATACTGCTGTGTTAAGTGACAAATAATGTAGTCCTTAAAGATGGAAAGCATTCTGACTTTAATAACTGTGCAGTTGCAAGCAAGTCCAACAATAAAAGTGGCTCCCAATAATTCATTTTGGAGTGGAAATCTTACAAAATGGTGTTTGAACAAGTCTGCCAGGACACACCTAACCAATGAAGATCACCAACCATCCAAGGTACTTCTGTGCTATCCCAAGAAGAATGCCACATTGAACACTATGGAGAGAACCACTCAAGTTCTTTCAGGTAGATAAAAATGTCCCTGAAATCATGCTTCTTTCAGTTACAATATGCAAAATCTTGTCTGTTACAGTGTAGAGTCATGCATGCCCCTAATTTTCATTAATTGTTCATATTGATATGGGTAGGTCAAGTGCTGTAAGAGCAGGTACAAAGACATGTCTTGGTGGGGAGTTCTCAACATATTGCTTCTCAAATCATTTGACACGTTCTCATATGTAAATCTTTAAATTCTGCCTCAAAGCCCAGAAAGTTAGGAAGTGAGGACTTTCAGTTCCTTGCTCTGGGATCATAATGCAACAGTGGGAGGCTGAAGGACAAAGGCACCCCAGCAGTTAAAAGACCCTACACAAACCCATCAGGACAGTAAAGGTGCTTACCCTCTTTTAAAAAGCTTCTACACAGACAGGAGAAAATGCTTAACCTTGGATAGAATACACTGCAATTTTATGCTTTCACTGCAGACCACACAGACCATTAGTTTAATGTCATTTAAATCTTCCAAACCCACATTTTCTAAATGTTCTTTAAATCTCCATTCATTCACCAAGAGCAAAAGGCCACCCTCAGGATGTGATATTTGACAACACACCTTAGAAATCCTTACAGCTGGTTCCCAAGGGGACAATCCCACTCCCCTTCACTCCTTCAGCTCTGCATTTCAGCCCCTTTTTTGGCTTTGGCTCTTTGAAACAGTTTCAAGAAAAAAAATTGCAAAAGCCTATTTATTTTGAGGGAGGACAGAAGGAAGGGATACTTTTCCGCCCATTCAGCCTCCAAACCAACTCAGTGCTGGTGTGATGAATGCAGAAAGGTGGGAGAGTAGAGCGGGAGGCTAGGAATAGTCACACATCTGAGGAAGATTAACCACTACACCAGTGCACCAAAAGCATCAAAAAACTATGGCTTTTGGTAGCATGACAGCCTCTGAATGAGAAATTACAAAGAAGAAACCGGAGAGATTAATGAGAAATAAAACCCACTGGTTTTCCAGCCATGTCATTAGTAGAACCCACTAATACTCTGGAAAACATTTTGGAAAAAATTACAGTATCAATTTGCTCAAAATCAAGGAAGACAAAGTCTGAAGTTCATTCCACACATCCATCAAAGCTATCGTAACCTCAGATGGCTCTCTATATCAAATTATCTGCTTTTCTTAAGTTTTATTTGTCTTACCATGATTATTTCACTATTTTATTTCCACAGGAATTAATTTTTAACTGTAATACAATCCAGCCTGTTGCAGAGAGATTGCTCTAGGTGTAGTTGTTTTCCTGGCATGTAACATGATGTGTTAGGCTATGACCAGTCTAGTCTCTGGCCCTCTGCCTGCAGGCACCAAGAGGTGCTGATGCTGCAGCCAATAACCCCTTTCAGGAAAGGTATTTGTCCTCAGCCAGTGCTTTGAAATTTAGGGGAAGAACACACTTCTTACACACTGGTGAGAGCCTATTGTGGTGATGGATGGAGCTCAAAGCTTCTCATGCTGGAGGAGCTGCTGTAATGTAGCTTCACTGTTTTCCCTCAGCAGCCCCCTGCTTTGTTTTGAGTGTGATACTCACCTCCAAGGCTCCCCTGTAGCCCTCTTCTGATAACTACCTCCTCTCTCTCCTCCAGACATATTGTCCCTATACACGTGTTCTGTAAGCTACACCTACTCCCAAATGTCTTCCTTCTTCCATTCCTTACTCTCTTAGCAGTCTGTATCAGAGCTCATTTCCCCTTCTAATCCCAACATTGCTAATTTCTCACCAAGCTTCCATCCTCAAAGCCTTTCCCTGGAGCTCTATTTCAGCTTTCAGAAGGCAGTTTCACTGATTTTCCCCTCACCAACAGCAAAATCCAATCTTCTGAAACCTAGCTCCTTTATTGCAATGGACTTCTTCAAATCTAGTGCTGTGGATGCCACTATTGTGTGTTCCTACTATTTTTGTTAAACCCTCTCCAAGGATTGATATTCTTTTACTATTACTTTCTTACCAGTAAAGTCCTTCTTTCATGCTTACATCCACTTTAAAAATACCCAAATTCACAACTGTGTTATTTGTTGAGGCTCATTTTATTAGCAACAGAATGTTTATCTGCTTTAAATAACAAATATGACAGGAAGCCTGTAATGTTCATTTGCAGGTCCTATCTCACTAACCTAAGTTGGAACACAATTCCAAGACTGGCATTAGAGCTGCCTTTCAGACATTTTTGCTGACTCCCCTCTTGATGATTCTCAGAGGACAGGTATTAAAGGGGACAGTTCAATGACTTTTTCTGCTTTTAAGTGGAAAAAAGCGGGTTACAATCCCAAGCTTTTTTTCTCTGACAATGTGTAGGAGAACATCTGAAAACTTCTTGGGAACTGAAATGAGAATTTTCCAGCATTAGAGACTGTGGGAAAGGATTATCCTCAGTGAGGTTGCTTTAAATCCTGTATCATTCTAAAAGCTCCTATTTCTATTCTTTGTTCTTATTTCTGTTTCAAAGTCCTTTGGATGTGCACTCTCTTGGGGTCAAGCACGTTATCCCCTGAGAAATCTGGGGGTGGAAAGACAAGAAAATTTCAGGAAATCTCTTACTTATACTGTATTTATCATTGTTGAAATCAAGTATTTCTCCAGAGAGAAGAAAATGAAGCATTTTGGAAATATGTTCTTGTTCTGCCACTGTTTATATTGCAGTTAAAAGCTTTTTATCCATGCCTACTAGAACAGTGACCAACTAGTATCTTCTCAAGGGAAGTGATACTTCAGAAACGGTGCTTTGGTCTGCAGCTGCCATTCTTTTACATAGCAGTAAATACACATCAAGCTTCTCAGAAAACCCAGGAATACCAAGCAAAACTCTTTTTAATTTTTTTTTCTGCTTCATAATTTATTCATAACCAGGTTGTTTTCTCTCATTGTTTGGCTCTTTCTGACTGACTTTTGGAGAAATGCCATTATTAATTTCACTTGCTTGGATAAGGTTTGAACCTGAAGTTCTTGTCCATGTTACTAAATATTTAGACCCTTCTGAAACTTCTATTGAAAAGCACATTATATGTTTTTAGACAAAGCCCTTTCAGTTCCAAACTGTTTTGGACGGAGCCCAGATACATACATTTTCTTCTGAGGTAGATATTCAGTGGATTACCCAGAGCTTGAGAGTCCTTCTTTTAAAGATTTATAACTATTAATAAAAGATTTAGTCACCTTAAGGTACTGTCACCTATTCTCTGATGCTTCTTTGAAGCAAATTAGGCATTTAGGATCGCAAATGTGCAGTGCAACCTCTCAAAAATAACATAATCTAAAGCTTGGGATAATCTACATTATAGTGAAAGCATTGAAAGAGACAATTAAGAGCTCAAACGAAGGTAAGATACCTTCAAGATCACAAGAACTTTTATGCAGGCCATACTAAAGGAAGGTCTGTTTATACTTAGAGACATCATCCTACATGTTCCCATTACAGATTCATGCAGCTAACACTACAAACAAACAAACAAACAAACAAACAAAGAGAAGTTACAGTTTAAAAAGGGGCGGAAGGAAGACCTGGGGCACTACAGACAAGTGAGCCTTCCCTCTGTGCTTGGGAAGATCATGGAGCAGGTCTTCACAGAAGCAGTGTTTAGCCATATGGAAGACAAGAAGGTGATCCTAGCATGGCTTCACTAAAGGAAAACTGTGCCTGCCCACTCTGGTGGTTTTTTATGATGGAGTGACTGAAACACTCTGTAAAATCAACAAATAGAGAAATGACATCTACCTGGACTTCTATAAAACCTTCAAAATGGTCCTACACAACATCCTTATTTCTCTAGATTGGAGTGACATGGATTTGATGAATGGGCTATTAATGAATACAGAATTGGCTGGATGGGTGCAGCCAGAGAGTTGTGGTCAATGGCTCTATGTCCAGGTGGAGTTAGGTAATGAGTGGTGTCTCTCAGGGCTCTGTCCTGGACAGGTGCTCTTCAATATCTTCATCAGTGACACAGAGAGTGGGATCAAGTGCACCCTCAGCAAGTTTGAAGATGGCACCAAGCTGAGATGTGCAGTTGGCACAACAGAAGAATGGGATGCCATCCAGAGGCACCTGGACAAGCTTTAGAAGTGGGGCCATATGAACCTCATAAAGTTGAACAAGTCCAAGTGCAAGGTCCTGCATCTGAGTCAGGGAAATCCCAGACATGAGCACAGACTGGGAGAGGAATTCATTGACAGCAGCCCTGAGGAGAAGGACTTGGGGATACCCAAGTACTTGGGGATGAAAAGCTGGACATGAGCTGACAATGTGCACTCACAGCCCAGAAAGCCAACTGCATCCTGGGCTGCTTCAAAAGAGGTCGAGGGAGATGATTCTTCCCCTCTATTTTGCCCTCATAAGATCCCACCTGGAGTACTGCATTCAGGTCCCTTTCTCAGTCCGAGAAAGACAGGGACCTGTTAGAGCGAGTCCAGAGGAGGTCCAAGAACATGGTCCTATATAGAAAGGCTGAGAGAGTTGGGGTTGTTCAGCCTGGAGAAGAAAAGGCTCTGGTGAGACCTCATTGTGGTCTTGTAGCAATTAAAGGTGTCCCATAAAAAAAGGAGAGAAGTGTTTACACAGGCATGCAGGGATAAGACAAGGGGAAGGGTTTTAAACCAGAAAAGGAGAGATTTAGATTAGATGTTAGAGAAATTCTTTATTCAGAGTGTAATGAGGCACAGAAACAGGTCACCTGGAGTTGTGGATGCCCCATCCCTGCAAGTTTTCAAGGCCAGGTTGGATGGGGCTGTGAGAAACCTGGTCTAGTGGAAGGTGTCCCTACCCTTGCTCGGGAGGCTGGAGTTAGATGATCTTTAAGGTCCCTTCCGTTTCAATGCAAATCAGTCTATGATTCCATGATTACCTGTCCAAATATCTACAAGAAAAGATATCATAAACAGGAATTTCCTTTGTTCCTGAATGCATTAATTAATAGGTTTTCTATTAATTTTTCAAACAAAAATGTCCCTCTTCTTTTTCTTTCTCTGCCCTGTTCTTTTCATTCTTCTCCTTATTCACACAACATAAGACTGTCACATGAAATGGCTGCACAGATTTTGGGATTTAGGTGGGACAAATTTAAAGTGATCAGAGTTTATTTGTTCAGCTCACCACCACTAATGGGTTCTTTGATTTTCTGGGGCTTTTTGTACTCTCCATCAGCAATGTTACCTACTGCCTAATACATGCAGCAAACTCCCAATTAAATGGTTGCATAGTGTTAATCACCACTCCACAGGTCTCCTTGGTCAGCACACGCCCAGCAGTGTGTCTGAGTGGATGTCTTGCACCAATGGCTTCAAGTTGATGCATACCATGCACATGAACCAAAACACAGAAATTAATCCAAAGGCTTGTGGAGGGGCAGCAGGCCAGTTCTGCTTGAACTCGCCTTCCACTATAAACCTGACTCTGGTTTCCACCTAAAATATTCAAAGAATATCCTCTGTGTTTCAAAGTTTTCATTTTTGTCCGTTTGGGAATATCTTACACAGATGGTCAGAATTATCTATCAGATTCCAGAGAACATTGAAAAAAATGCCAAAAGAGGCTGTTTAAAAAGCCGTGATTTTCTTGCCTTTTTCTCTTCCAAAGACAGCTTTAAAACACATTCTCATCATTAATGAGTTTTTTCACAATGATTTTTTTCTGGACTAAGGAAGGAAAATTCGATCTTTCTGCTAAAAACCAGTGATGGTCTTCACCAGTGACCAAACACATCAGCGTTCCTGATGCAACTGCAGCATCAGCCTTTGCTAAGATGGACACCAGTGGCAACAGAAAACCTCAGGCAATCTCCACTACATTTCCTCTCAACCAAGCCCTATTTGTCAGATATTTTTTAGAAATCCTCCTCACTTGATGGTACATTCTGAAGAAAGATTAATACTTCTCTCTTCCTGCTTATGTTACTGAATCTAGAGCACTGGGTCCATTGTGTAGACTGGAAATTCTCAAGGGGGAGAACTGTTCAACCTTTGCCCAGGAGTGACTATAAATCTCTGGACGAATGAGTCAATTGAATGTTTCAAAAGTCTCCTTTTCAAAGCTATTTCAAGATAGATTTGGCAACCAATTGCAACAGAAATAGCAGGATCATCCTAAAGATCTAGAGAAGGACTTGTAGTGATACCACTTGTCTGGTGAAAGAAATTTATCTGTCGTCAAAAGGAAGATTTTTATGGACATTAGTTCTAGACAGTTTTCTATTCCTTTCATACTCAGACATTTGTTGGTAACATGCATTCGCAGATCAAGTCTGACAGAACACCACAACTAAGAAATCTTACTCTTCCCATTTACTCTTGTGATACTGCAAAACTTCCAGAGACAAGTTCAATTAAGAGAATGCCCAGCACAATTTAGAAGAGCTGAGCTAATCTGTGTTTGCTGAAATGATCACACAGGAACAGTTCAATTGTTTGAAGGCCATTCAGAAGAGACTGCCTCAGGCTCTGCCCCTTTATATATTATTCACCTAAAACAACCCTGTAGGAAATGCTCAGGAACAGGAAGACCTGTCAGTCGTCCTTCCAAGACACTTTTAAGGTTCTTATGCCTAGATGAAATAGCACAAAGGAAAGTCGCTGAGTATTATTTTGATTGTGCTTAGACAACAACTCAGCGGGACACAATTGATGACTTTTTGGGATTAAACATGTACATGGGAAACTGCAGACTCCAATGGATTCTTGCTAACATGTCTGTGTTCAGGGGGAAACCAACAGAGCACTTATGTCCAATATAAGTGCTGCCCCACCAGGCATTCGTGGAGGGAAATTAAAATTTGAGTAGCAAGATTCTTTCTGAAGTTGGAAATATAGAGGGTTAGATTAATGTAACAGCTGAACTACCTTTTTTCTCCAAACTTTCTAAATCCACATGTGCTCAGATAGCATGCAAGAACTGGTGACCTAAAGATGAACATTTTTCAGTGTGTTGGTTGCCTAAGACAGTGGTGGGACATGATGGTCTTAAAGGTCTTTTCCAACCTAAACAAGTCTATGATTCTGTGAATGCAGGCTTTCGGTCAAATTTATCACTGAACTCCTCTGCACAGCACTTAAAACAATCACCAGTTTTAGAAAGACATGTTTGCATCCACCCTGTTCTAAACCAGATGCTGATTACTCAGAAATGAACTATCTGCTGTCTCATGCAGCAGTATGTTAGATGGGAACATACATGAATACAAATTCCAAGTAAAATTGGAAGCTGTGAGAATGACTTTTACCCTAGTGAACTTTATGAAAAGGAAGCACTGTATTTTCCAAGTGTTTAAGATTCAGTTTTTACCGGCAGTGAATGAAGTCAGGAACAGGGTTATGCTGGCTAAAAGAAGCTGCATCAAGATTCATGCAGATTTCCACATTGTCTCCAGCCATGATTCGTACTGCAGCTTTATTTTCATCCTCAAATGTCTGCCTTTGCAAGGATGCACACAGAAGCAGCATGAAGTCATCTAGGAGAAAACAGTGATTGGAAGGAAAACTTCAGTCATCAGCAGAGGTGTAAGGAGAGTTGTGATATATTATAATGCAGTTATCAGACTGTTTTCCCACACTTTGAACCCCCAAGACTGAGCAGTTTTCAATGCATTTAACTCTGAATTGAAATTTATTAATGTATTTGGGTTTTTTTACCTGTCACTGTTTATGGCTTTTATGGAGAAACAAATGAGAAAAGGGGAAAAAATCATACATTTTGATGGTTGAATTATTAAAAAAGGGATACAGGAAAAGAAAATGCAAAAATTACTAATTCTGTGGATTTTTCTACTATATTCAAAGCCACGTTTAGTGTTCATTCTCCCAGAAGAAGTGTCATCTTGCTACTGAAGAGTAAATAAAAGGCTGGCTTCAAATTCCACTGTACAGATGATTTAAGTGAAGGGCATATAAACTCTTCATAAATATGTGCTAAAATACTTACACACAAGGAAGACAGGGTTCGGTCTCACAATGAAGTCTGGAAAGTATAACCACTTTATGATGTTGGAGTTGAAGTTGGCATTGCCACTTCTCCATGGATAGTCTGTGTGACAGGAGCATGCAAAAATTCAATCAGTACTTTATAACAATTACTTAATCCTTTTCTTCAGAATACTTACCAATTTTCCAGCACTTTTCTATAAAAGCAACTAGCATTAGTTTTCCTTAAAGGGTGTCCTTACCTTTACAAGGAGCAGGTGGGATGCCAATGCAAAGGAAGTACTGGAATGTAATGATGCATGCTAGAAAACAGCAATATTTTGGCCAAATCTCTGCAATAGCTTTTCTCCTACGTCGATACAGCACAGCAATCAGCCAGAAGGCATGAATCATTGCATAAAAATCCATCCTCTGACCAATTACATTCACTGATAGAAGAAAGCAGGTCTGGAAACAAAGTAAAGAAACTTAGGCAACTTTTACAACCTCATGGCCAGTCAACACAGCAATAATAAATTATTGTGGATCCTGACAGAATGCTTGCTGCTTCTGACTGCAGGAACCCTGTGCAAACCAACATGCACTGACAGCAACTTCCACCATTCCACCTAAACACACAAATTTTTGGTACTCCTCTGTCTAGAGCAGGTTTACATTATGTGATGTCTAAAGATACAGAAAGGAAAGAGCCTTGTCACAACAGCTGAGAGGTGAAATGTTTGATTGTTGCCAAGCAAAGAACATATTACACAGCCACATATTTTGATAGGATGTACAGGTGTGGAAAAGAAGATTGGTAACAACTAAAACTATCTTCATGTAGGATATGGGCAAGGTATTCAGACCATACAGCTTCTATTGGTGACAGACAAATCCAATCAATTCCTGCAAGACAGCTTTAGTTCTCCATTATTCTAAAGGCTCTGCATTCCAGCATTTCTGTTCTCTGGCTTCAGTGAAAGCAGTCCCTTCACTCAGTACCATGAAACATGTTTTTGAACCTTAGTGAACACTTAATTTATTCAGTGCACTATGCTATTTTGGTTTTCTCTTCTCCCCAGATTAGAATAAGCTTAAAATAATTTCCCAAAGGAAATAACTTGCTGGCTTCTTTTAATTGTCACTCATCCTTAATCCTCAGATGGCTGTGAACAGTTTAATCCACAGATCAAAGCTGTGGTAGTGTTTAACAGATAGGTCAAGACCTATCTGTTAATTATGAGTAGGTTTAGGATTCATTATTCTGGGAGTTGCCTCCCAGGCAGGGAGACAGGCATAGAAAATTTTGACAAATCACTATTTATGCAAAGATTTTTTCAAAGTACATTTCATTTGCACATAAACCGACAAGGTAAGGGAACAGAGATGACTAACATGAATGATGACTAAGAAGCATCTAGATGTCAAACACAGTCCAAGCTAGTATTCCAAAATAACACAATCAAAAGGTTTGGAACTATACCATAAAGAAAAGTAATACATAGTTATTTACCTCCAAACCAAACTTGTAGAAGAAGTAGTTTATGAAATACTTGACACAGTTTACCAGTCCATCATCCAGATGTGCTCTTGTAATATCATGGAAAATGGTTTTAGTCACAGGTGCAGTGAGGTTATTTCGACACCTGTAGTATTCTTGATGACGGTAGATTGTAACTTCAAAAGCCAGAATAGCCAGCATCAGTAGGTTGTTCTGTGGGAGACACAATCAGAAGAATATTAAACAAAAGTCAAAACCACAAGAAGCTATAAAATTTCCTGATAAGCATAAATCCATTAATACTCAAATTGATGGTATCACTGAGGACTTCTGCACTCCAGAATGCACTGGCACCTATTCCCAGCTACTATGATTAAAAAAAACCTAAGGTTCACACCAATTCTTGGATTCTGATGAATCATACAGACATCCAGAAGATACATATAAAGACATTAATTAAATAATAATATAATAAGAACTAGTTGTGGAAATGAAGGGAAGGAAAAAGGCATTGACCCATCCACGTGCCCTCTCACATTTCATAGCTTCTCTTAAGGTATCATGCTTTGTTTTGCAGGAGATAGAAGATACAAACAATACACAAAAGTCACCTGCAGAGGTACATCTGTCAAGCACTGACTTCCCAAAACAAGGATGTTGAGTAGAGCAAATTTAACCTGAACACTCTTTTACATGAACAGTCTGTCAGTCTTCTCTCAGGCACAGGTCCTTCTGTCCCAAAGCCAGATTGAGTAGGATGCAGTCAGGGGTGGCTATGAATTGATTTTTATTTATCTCAGGAGGGAGATCTGCCCTGTGCTCAATAGAAGAGAGGTACTAACTACCTCCAAAAGCTGCTTAAAAAAAACAGCTCAGAGAAAGTCCCTCAAGGAAGCCATAACTGAAGCAGAACTGGCAAACTCTAGATCTCTGTTATCTGAGAAATATTTGGGACAAGAATCTCCTGAAACAGATGCCACTGGGATTTTTATGTTTTCTCACAACCTTAAACTGTGTATATAGAATGTGAGAGATTCTTTAAATTGGTAAGAGATATGGTTTTCCTCAGGACTTGGCACATTTTCACCGCAAATAAGGTTTTTAAATCAAGACAGGAATAATAAAATATTGCTCACAGGCATCAACCAAAAACAAGAAGAAAAACAAAAGACATCTGCTTACTAGTGTTTGAATGAATGATGCTTTTAAGTCATTATATTTTCATATATTTTCATATATTTTCATTATATTATAATAAACTGTATCTAAGGAATAAGCACTTAAAAAAATTAACTGCTTCTAGCATACACTGTCATTCAGGGCAATTACTCCAATTAGACCCATTAGTCTTTTGGCACCTGAAAGCCATGTAACTCTTAATTACTTAGAGTTCTTAAATATCTCATTTCTTAAAGAGCTTTTAACAGATGGTAGAGTCCAAAAGTGATACTTCTGCATGAAAGAATAACTTAATTGGTACTGAATCCCTTCTGGAAATGTTCTGTGTAACAGATGTGGTTTTCTGTTGCCTCTTTTCTTCTGTACTTCCTTATTTTCAATGGTTGGCATTACATTTTTTTTATGTGTGACAGATTATTTATTTCAAGACAATGCTACTTTCATCACAAATAAGAAAATATCTGAATACAGATAATTAAAGAAGTTACCCTTAAGTACACAAGAAGGGGATTAGATTTTCTCAATCCAACCCACTCCGCAGGATCAACTGGCCCACTGTAGAGCACTGAGGTTTTGAGTTCTTCTAAATCAACCTTAGTTTCATTCTCTCCTGGCTAAAAACAAAATGCAACAGTTATAAAACATGACTTTAAAACTGCTTGGGGAGGGTATGATAATCAACACTAATACATCAGCTGAACTGTTACTTTTGTACTTGAGATGCTTCCTTTTGCTCTCCTTCACTGAAGAAGACAGCAGTCAAACCTTTTAAATATACATTTGTACTCACCAGTGTACAGTTACTGGAAAAAGTCTTGGGATCAATAGATGTGAGCTGGTACAACATTTTGCAGACAATAATCACACATGTCCAAACAGTGCAGATACTTGATGCCAGTGGGCGAAACTGAGCATATGGCAAAGCAAGAGCCCAGGCAATTAAAAACACAAAGTTAAACAGAGACACCTGAAAACACAAAAACAGTACAGAAATTACATGGAGTAACATAAAAACTGAGAAAGTCTGACCTTTTCCACAGGTAAAAAAAAGAATTGTTCAAAAGAAAGGGACATGCAGAAACTTTGAGGAAAATATTGAAAAAAAGATTACAGCAATACTCACAATAACACAGACACAAAGTAGTAAGTGAAGAAGGAAAAACTTTACAGCTGGTTTAGGAAGAAATTTACCACCTACATAATATTATTACTATTAGACCCACCAAACTCCGTATCTTCCTTATCAACAGATGTGAAATACAAAGGACAACATGCAGCTTCTGCTGCTTTAGTACACATGAAACAAAGAAGAGATGGCAGAGATCCGTGTGTCTGTGCAACTGACCTTCATCCTCTTGACTTTTCCCAACCAAAAAAGTGAGAAAAGGGATTTTTTTTTTGTTTTTAGTGAATGCTGTCCTACTACCCTGTTCAAGAAATGGTTATGCCACATAGAGAACTCACATTGCCCACACCAAAAGTACAGCTTAAAGCATTGCTCCCTTTTTCTTTAGGCATAGTTCCACATTCTTGTTTCTTAAGCACTATACCAAGTTTAAGTAATTTTTCTATATGTACCTTCCCAGTCTTTTCCTACATCTTCCATCCCTGGATGGTTCCCACAGACAGTTTGAGCAGGAGAGAGGTTATGTCACTTAAATCCAAAGAATGAGACTAATAAAACTTTAATACCTGGAGAAAAGGGGAGGGCTGAGACTCTTGAGACAGAGAGAATGTGGAAGATGTCAAGGCAGGTTCCCAGCAGGAAAAAAAACCCAGATGGAGCCCATAATTTCAGTGAGGTCTGACAGGAGGAAGCCCTCTCCCTACATCTGGGTGTGTAACCACATGGCAGATGCTGACAAGCCTCCATGATATGTAAGAGTTTGACAGTGGGTGTTTACTTGCCTCTTTCACTGTGACCCAGATGATGTAAGATGAAACAATTTTGATGATGTGCAGCTCCAGCAGCCACCACACAAAGACTTGCATCTTGTGAAAATACTCCAGGAATTTCAAAAACAGCACTGTAAGGCGGTCGATCACCAGATGCCACTTGTTCCTTAAGTCTGAAGGGATGTTCAAGCAGAATCATTGTGAGGACAAAAACAGAAGGTCTCTGTGAAGTGGAATACTCCACTAGACAACAACGAGCTTTCTGCTTCTCTTCTAAGCCTTAGAGTAAGACAAGATGGAGGATAAAGGTACAGCTCAGTGGTTAACTAAATAAAAATGGGGTTGATGCCCACTTAGGTGGGGTACTTTCCCTTCTGACCCACATTCCCTGGAAGGATTCCGCACTTCAAAAGCAGCTGTGGTGGCCTCCCTTGCCAATTTTGCTTTTATTCCTCTCATCAGAGCTCTTGTTGGACTCTCGTCCTCCAGTATTTTTGGACCTAAGCTTAGAGATCTCATTCAGGAACTCATTCCAGCCCTGGTCCTTTTCCAGCTAGAAAAATAATTTTTTTTTGATGCTTGGAAGCTATGGACCCAGCCGATTTCAGAAAGCCAGACTACTACTACTCAGAAAGCTTTTCAGCCAGATTGGAAGAAATCCATGCACACTAGGACTTGGATTCCTGTCACATGGGTTTAAACAACTGTACTATAGACATCTTCAGATGTCAGAGTTATCTAAACTGCCTTGGAGACAGCACAGCCTCTTAGAGTGTGACCGGTGCCTTCACAGGACAGACATCTAAAACAAGCAAGGCAAATTGTAGTCCAGTCAAATCTTTCTCTCCATTGAAAAAGCTTTAGCAAGTGGAGATCCTGAAGTTGGGTGAAAGTATCCCTTCATAGGGGTGTTTGGCTAAAAAAGTCACCCTCCCAAATACTATCCCAGTGAGCAAGCTTGTGGCATCACCTACTACATGTGAGTGTATGTAACAATAAGTAAATAAATAAATAAATAAATGCTGAATAGTGCTCTCTAAGGGACAACTTTGCTTGTGGGCTGGCTGCAAAACTGTTTCGCCTGGCTGGTACATATTAGTATGGAGTCTTCACACTGTATTCAGGGTTTCAGAAGCATTTTGGAGATTAGGAAGGATTTTGCATGCCGTGAGAACATTCTTACAGTTTATATCAGAGGTGGAAACATTTGCAAGTGATACCAAAGCACATCACTGTCTAAGCTGGTAAAAAAGCAAAGGAGTTACCACCTTCTTTATGTAATTATTTCAAATTATCACTTTATTTAAGATATAAAGCACACCAAGTGGTTACTCATGCATATTTGTGTGAAGAACACATGCACATTTGTGTGAAAAAGCAGACTTCTGGAACACCTCACAACCAAATTTCATTTTTTTTCCTTTGCCTTTATTCTCCAAACCCAACTTAGAAAACCTGAATAAAAATGATGAGTGATATAAATTCCATGAGCACATAATTAAACTTGAGAAATTAATTAAGCTACAGAACTCTAATCCTACGTGTTTTTATAAGCACAATGAGAGTATTTAAGGGAAGTCTTTACAGC
This sequence comes from Aphelocoma coerulescens, assembly GCF_041296385.1. Classification (NCBI taxonomy): domain Eukaryota; kingdom Metazoa; phylum Chordata; class Aves; order Passeriformes; family Corvidae; genus Aphelocoma; species Aphelocoma coerulescens. Next base: position 114,319,658 of record NC_091015.1, on the reverse strand, counting down.
GTTAGATGTTCTCACTCAATCTTTCATTGCATTTATTTAATTTGCAGAGTTGCATCACGCCAAGATGTATCCAGACAGTGCCAGTTAAGTGGAGCAGGCAGATAAGGTGCTATAGCAAGCTCTGTCTAGCATGGCCAGGCACTACACACACAGGGAATAAAATACAGGCCTGACTGCATCCACTGAAAGATTGCACAACACTCTGCATTGAAGTCTGCACACGTGAACATGTTTAATGTCAAAGCTCTGGCCACATGGCTGTGTAAAAATGGTGTAACCCCCATAGAAATAAACTCATGTGCAGCTTAAAGATGGATCCCCTTGTGCTATTTCGAAGCAACACCAGCTGCAGTCCCCCACTTCCCTGCTTGCATGTGTCGCTGCACAGAGCAACCTCCACCAGCTGGCCTCTGTCCCAACAAGGGACTGTCTGTCCTCTGTCCCTCTGCCCTTCCAACAAGCTGGGATGGCTGGAGTGCACCCGACCCCTCACCCCTCACAGACAGCATGAAAGCTGGCCAATAAAGGTTTCCACGGCCCATGAACCCCTCTGTGAGGGCAGATGTTCAACCGGGAAAGGTAAGTTGTTTCAGCTGAGGTTCAAGCACTGGAACAGGCTGTCCAGGGAAGGGTAGAGTCACCAGCCCTGGAGGTATTTAAAAGCCATATAGATGTGGCATTTAGGGACATGGTTTAGTGGTGGACGTGGCAGTGCTGGGTTAATGACTGGACTCAAGGATCTTAAGAGCTCTTTTCCAACCTAAATGATTCTATGATTCCCCGGGGAAGCTAAGCCTGATGTGCTGCCATTTTGCCTCGTCAAAGACCATCTTCCTGTTTATGTGTCTCAGTCCTGTGAATATTGGCATGAGTAACCAAATTTGCAGTAAGGCCCCTTCCAAAGAATACAGCTTCCTTGGGTGTTAAATGCTCTTCCCTGGTTTCACTTTTGGCTCATATTACAAACTGAGTTATGGTAATAATTCATTTTAGAAGTTCGTATCAGCAATATCAAGGATGAAAATATAAGCTGTACCCATGTCTGCCCTTAAGCTTTTTTATGTTCATCTGGCATCAGTTACACATTCCATATTCAGAAGTGAAAACTATGACACTAATGTGCACATAAATAATGAAGTAAAGCCATTGGGACTTCTGGGGAGGGGTGCCTTGAAAGCATGCAGTATCAGATATTAAATATGTATGTTGTATTATTTTCTTTGTTGTAAGGAGATTTCACTCTAAAGAAGTTCTTAGGATTTGGGTAACCTTCAAATAATTTAACCCAGACCACCTAGAAGAAAGAGGCAGGGTTTCTGTTGGTTTCTACCTCTCAGCATCCTACAGTATGATTTTTTTTCCTTAGAAGAGCCTGTAGCCTGTTGAATAATTGACAAGTAGCCATCTGCTCAGTTTTTGTCAGGCTCTGACACAGACTGCATGCAAAACTAAAAGGAAAACCTGGTGACTGAAGTTAACAGGGATGACCAAGAACAAACCACCTGTTGATATTGTTAATTAAGGCTGAGGAAGGAAAAATTTGCATTCTGCAGAGCTTACCTGTAGTTTCTTCTTCCTCTGATTCATTGTCTTCATCGTCATCATCATCATCATCTTCTTTATCCTCATCCTCCTTCTCTTCTTCTTTTCCTTTTTTGACCCTCCCTTTCCCTCCCTCCCCCTCTGGCTCTTCTGTTCTTTTCTCACCAGCCTCTTCCAGCATTTTTTCCTCTTCCTTTTCTCTGCTGGCTGTTAAATTCATCATAGTTATGTCAGGCAGGCTTCCATCTTGGTGCACCAGTCTGTTGGTAAACAGTAGCATGTCAGACAACTGAGGAGTTATGACATCGTAGTCTTTTTCTTTTCCAAACTGTATAATTAGAAAAAAATAAACTGTTCATGGAAAATGCCTTAGAAGTAGAAAAGTTAATGATTCTGGTACTCTCTCCAAACACACACTGAAAATCGAGTTGTTGGAATGTATTAGTAACTATTTCTCACTCAGATACTAATGGTTAGTTAGTAATGAGTGGTATTGACACTTAAACTTGACATTTTCCCCACTGGAGAAAATGGTCAGAGTTTAAGATGTAGAAGCATGAAATGACATTATTTAAGAGGAAACATTTCATGACTTCATAGGGGACTTACTCATTTTGGTGGTTTGGTATTTTTTTCTTGAGGCTGCTCAAAGTAATTGGAACAGAAAGAAAAAGGGAGATGAGAACAGAGGGGTTACAGAAGAAGGTCATTGACAAATACGTCATGCTACATAACAAGTCATAAAGCATTCTCCTACTCCATCTGCGGAAGCCTTCTGATGCCAAGAGCATGCCATCATGACATTCACGGGGTGCCTTTTTAAAGAAACATGGAATTGCAGCACAGATGGAAAGGGGCAACCTATTTACACCAGTGCTAAGCGTGGTCACTGCTGTACCATGCTCTGAGTAATGCAACTGAACCATCACAGGTGTCTGACCTATCACTGTAAATTCATTTCTACCTTCTTCCAATTAAAAGATGCAGCTGGAAACCCAAGGAAATTGCAAATTTTCTTCCATCTATAGGTTTGGGAAAAAACAAAAGCAAGAATTCCATGGCTGCACCTTCAGAAGATTTTATCGTATCTGTCTCTGATAGTGCCATTCATTCTCTCTCTCTTTGCCACATCTCACAGAGAATTTTTCTTTGATTTCCAACTGTCTCTAACTAAATCTATCAGTAAGTTCCACACTACCAAAACTGGAATGTGATTTAACTGATCTAACACAGAAATTATATTTCTCCAGTGCCATGGTGCCTTTTTTTTTTAAATTAGATTGTTCAGTATATATATTTTCTTTACTGAGAAAATAAATATTTTCTTATGGTTTCATTTTTTCTCCTACAGCTGTGCTGTAGGGACTCACCTCCCATAGTTGCAGAAAACCCAGTTTCCCTTTGACTATGACTTCTTGCAATAAAGTCTCCCTTTAGCAAGTGTATATCTATATGATTAGGTCACTAAATGTTTGGTTATGCTATTGAAATTACTACACTCAGCATACTTTCAAGCACGTGTAAGACTGTTCTAATATGCTACAGTACCATCTCAGGGGTTTATTTTTCTTGATGTGAAATTCTGGCCTTTAACCATTTAGACAGGAAATTCTGCCAAGTCTAGGATTTTCACAGTTTAACAACCTAAAAATCTAGATTTTTTTTTTCCCCTGATCATTAAAAATTAAGAGAATAGGCTAGGCAGTTAATGAGAAGTTCAAACAAGCAGAATTATTTTTCAATCATTTGGGAGTCACAGTTTCTTCAAGATGGAAAATTTGGTGTCTCAAATGAAGGAAAAACTACAGAAATCTGATTAAACAATCCTGAAGTAGAAATGCCATTCCAGTTGTCAAAAAGCAGAAAAGGTGGTTTAAAATTAGAAGTTTAACAAGACACTCAAACACCAAAAAATATCACATAATAATATTTAATCACATTTTAGCCACATTTGTGACAAAAATTCCTCATCGTGGGTTGGGAAATGAACCTGAGTGTCTAATAACCTGAAAAACTCTTATAATCAAGAATTTATTTAGTAGCTTTGGCTACTGAAAATAGAATCATAAAATGGTTTAGGTTGGAAGGGACCTTAAAATATCCCCCCCCACTGCCATGGGCAAGGACATCTTCCACTAGATCAGGTTGCTCAGAGCCCCATCCAACTTGGCCTTGAACACTGCCAGGACTGGGGCTTCCACAACCTCCCTGGACAGTCTGTTCCAGTGTCTCACCAGTCAACAGTAAAGAATTTCTTCCTAATTTCTAACTTAAATTTCCCTTTTCAATCTGTACCCATTACTCCTTGTCCTGTCACTACAGTTCCTGATGAAAAAACACTCTCCACCTTCCCTGTAGGCCCCCTGGATAATGGAAATTTGCTGTGAGGTCTCCAAGCAATCTCCTCTTCTCTAGGTTGAACAGTCCCAACTTTCTCAGTCTGTCTTTGTAGGGGTGGTGCTCCAGTCCTCTTACCAACGTTGTGCCTCTACTCTGAGCTTGCTCCGACAGTTCCAGGCCTTCTTATGTTGGGGACCCCAGAGCTGGATGCAGCACTCCAGGTGAGGTCTCACCAGAGCAGAGGGGCAGAATCACCTCCTTTGACTTGCTCTCCACACTCCTTTGGATGCACCCCAGGAATCCATTGGCTTTCTGGGCAGTGAGTGCATGCTACCAGCTCATGGTGAATTTTTCATCAACCATCACACCCAAGTTGTTCTCCTCAGTGCTACTCTCAGTCACTTCTCTGCCCAACCCATTGGTGTCTGGGATTGCCATGACCCAGGTGTAGGACCCTGCACTTTGCTTTGTTGGACCTCACCAGGTTTGCATGGGTCCACCTCCTAAGTGTGTCAAGGTCCCTCTGGATGCCATCCCTTCCCTCCAGTGTGTTGACAGCACCACACAGCCTGGTGTCATCAGCGAACTTGCTGAGGGTGCCCTCAATCCCACTGTCCATGTCACCAACAAAGATGTTGAGTGGTCTCAGCCCCAGCACTGATGTTGAGAGACACCACTTGTCACTGGCCTCATGACCAATGAGCCATTGACCAACTCTGCCTGCAGCCATCCAGCCAGTTCTTTATCTACTGAGTGGCCCATCCACCAGATCCACGTCTCTTCCATTTGGAGACAAGGCTATCGTATGGAACAGTATCAAACACTTTGCATAAGTCCAGGAAGACAATGTTGATTGCTCTGCCCCTGTTTATCAATGCTGTAGCCCTATCATAGAAGTTCACGAAATTTTTCAGGCATGATTTGCCCATAGTAAAGCCATGTTGGCTGTTACCAATCATCTCTTTTGGGGCTCTTGGTTATTTTCATATCTAAGGCATGGATCAGCTAGCATATACACTAAAAGGATATTCAAATCTCTATAAAGTGACTAAACATCAATGTTCCCTAAAAGGACATAACTAACTTATATTTACCTAAAACTCTAATAAAGTACCATGAGGAGGGTCATGTATAAAGAAGAGAGAATGAATTTTCAGTCCAGTTCAACTGTTATGGAGATCCCTGGTTACTATAAAACATCAGAGCTCATTTAAAAGGCAATGCACCATGAAATGAAAGTAACTATATAATCAGACAGGTTTTGTATATATGCAGTTGCATTGATTTTTATGAGGTATCTTCCCAACTGACTTTTATAATGGAAAAATCTACATTCACACTGGTGTAAATCAAGGATTTAATGACTTACCTCAGTGTAAATTGGACAGAAACACAGTAACTCTACAGGATTTTGTATGAGTAGACTCATCTTTCTCTTATTCATATAATTCCCATTTGTATTCTGGAGATCTGGGAGGCAATGGGGTTATAAAGATGGGTACATGCAATACATATACCTGATAAAGCCTCAGTATGAGTTTAGTTTTCAGTAGGCTTAGTTTTACTGGCATCAGTAGGCTTGAGCATTGGATCATGTGCTTAGGAGATCCAAGGATAGACAAAAAGCCCTGCCCAATGTTTGGAAAGTTAGTCTACTTGGAATCTTTCTTCCAAAACTTCCTTATGTATTGCTAGGGTTGTTTTTGCAATTTTTTTTTTTCACTACAAGATCACATTATATTGTAACAGACAACAGTGAGGTGCTAAGATATAAAAACTTCACTAGTTTAGAATTTTTAAGACAAGCTACCCATACCCATCTTCACAGGTAGTGAGATATAACTTCATTGTTGGAAGCCATATAATAATGGGAAATTATCCCAAATAACATAGAAGTATTATGTCTGATACTTAGGAAGAGAAATAACTAAATAATAATTCAGGCAAGAAGCCTTGAAGGTACAGCCACTAGTGCTTTTAGCTGAGCACATTTCTTACTCTCAGGTTCATTAAATAGTGTATCAATAATGAGAAGTATATCAGTAGATCTAGTTCTTGGCAACACAGCAATTTCAGTGGCACTAAAATCAGGCATGTGCCACAGGTACTTGCTGGATTCCTAGTACTTTCATCTATTTGCAATTGACTAGAGCAGAAGATTAATTAATTGAATGCATTATTAAGCATCTTTTGCCTTTGATAGTTTTTTGCTGTTTATGAATTGCTTGGAACTTTCTGGCTAAAATAAGTTCCCAAGTATTTTTCATGCAAAACCTTAAGAACAGAAAGCTTTCTGCTCTGCAGAACACTAGTGACCCATGTCTTGAATATTTGGTCTGCAACACTCAAACTGAGCACACAGTGCCATATCTCCACTCGCAGGGCCCTGAGTGCCTTTATGGGCCTTTAAGGGGATTTGCTGCCTGAATCCAAGCCCTGTTGGGGTATGTGGCCAGGCCAGGAAGCCTCAGTGCAGGAGGACCCTCTCCTTTCACTGGGTGCTGCTTTCACATGGAGGCTTCCACTCCTACGTTGTGGCTGCATTGCAGCTGTGTCTGTGCCTGCTCCCGTGCCTCCCTGACCCTAAGCCTGACACACAGCCTGACACCCTGCCTTCACTGCAAACCTGGCTTATCTCCATGGACTCGCTGGGACCTCAGCAGGTTGTGGCTGACCCTTGTTACTGATTGCAGACCTGATCTTCACCCTCAGCTGTTGGTCCACGTTCCTGACTGCCCATGGGTGAGAGTCCAGCCTTGCCTCCTGGCCCTGCCCCTTGGCAAACAGCTTGCCTGCCTTAGCCAAGGTGCTTGCCCTCACCACTCCCTTAAACACAGACTTTCTGCAGACCAGAATTCCAGCTCTGGTGAACTTTTAAGAACTGTGACCCAAAGTACATGATGACATTTCAAGAAGGATCGTGAACATGACACACAGAGCAGGCACTCACAAATATCTAAACAAGGTATCTTCTTGGTTTTTCTGTTTATATTCAGTAGAGACAACAACTCAGAAGTCCTTTTATTCTCAGAGACGATTAAAAAATAGTGCACATTTATTCCAGTCAAGTATTTTGAAAGGAATCTAATTTATGGAGCAGTTTTCAAGATGCCATTTATAAAGGGATGATGATGATAGCAGTTTTTCTAGTTTGGATCCTGCAGCACCCAACTCAGCCCGTCAATTAACAGCCTTAAGCATGCAGTGGTTTCAGTGTTCCCTTTCCAACGCTAAAATTTCAGTCTGTACAAACTCATAGCGCATACCACACATTCAGTTGAGTGGGCCCTCAAATTCCCTATCTTACATGCTTGGAGAAAACAGGGATGTGTGTCTCTCTGTCTGTGTGTACATAGGCACATGCAGGCATGCATCTTTCCATGCACAAACGAAGGGTAGATAAACGAGCCTCCTCAACCAAATCTATTGCCTGCAGCCAATTACAAATAGCACCAATTATTCCTGCATTGAGGCGTGGGGAAAGTTTAGGAGAATTCTCAGCTGGGAGAAGAAACTCACAATGTATAAATATGCAGAAGAGATGTGTTAACTGCTTCATTAGCTTTAGGAAACTGCAATACCTGAACAACATTATCTCCCTGCTTACTTCACAGTACTGCGCAGCAAGAACATACTTTGCTTTAAGGCAACTAAGAAGTAACAAAAAAATAAGGTATATTGGTTTTAAAGGAAAGGAAGAATTGAAGTACCCACCTATTAATTATTAGATATACACGGCCATTGACTTTGGCATGGCTATGAGGTGGGAGATGAAAGCACAAGATGAAAATGGGAAATGAATTAGAGAGAGAAAAGAAAACCATTAAATAGGAACGAACGCACTTTCCTGTCTACCAATGTGTTACGACACACTGTCATAACAAAGCACACTCTGAAATCTTAACATACACCATTCAGTGAACATCTAGGAAACTTATAAATGCAGCTCTTAGACCTTTAGATCCTATACAAATTCAGTCAGAACTACAGATAATTTTCATAGTCCCCAAGATGTGAGACCAGCCTTTACTGCCTTACTTCAAGTAAGCCTTCAAATACCACAATTTTTTTAAATTATTTTTTTCTTCCAAAAAAAATATGTAAAGGTAATTATGGCAAAGCATCTTATCAGAGAAATTATCTCCCTCATAGCCTTTATCTCTGCCATTCCATAATTCATGGTACAGCAAGGAAATGGGCTTGGAAAATCCTAATCAGAGAATTTTTCTTTCCCTTGCAGATGCAAAACGGACACATTCAGTTCTGACATCTTTATAAATAGTGAGAAGTGCCTCACACTCTGCCACTTCCAGTGTGCCAGTTTCTGTGCCCTCTCTTTGCAGCTGGCAGAGCTTTACCCTTCAACTCACTCTGCAAATTTTGCAGATGAGAAACAGCATTTTAATACATGAACATTCTCAGCAATTTTAACAGGACTCTTCAGTTAGACACAACTGTAGTAATCACACCTGGCAGTTCAAAGGCAGATGCAGGAACTGGACGTGCTCTCTTTATTACTTTCATGACCACCCCTCAGCTGCTGTGATCATTTTAAGAAGCTCACTATTAAAAGGACTGCGTTCTGTCTTGTTAGTCAAAATTAAAGTTCTAGTTCTTTATTTAAATTTTTTTTGTTGCAAAAGGTTCAGCATAAAAGCAGTTTAGAAAGGTAAAGCAGTTGTTAAGTGAATGATAGTTTCTTCAAAGCAAAAAGGAAAATTAAGTTTTAGTAGCTTTGAGAGAAAATTACACATATATATGAATCTTTAATCTGTTTTAATTGCCCCTGAAATTTATTACTAGCATCCCTGTTAAGCTGAAGTTGGTTGTTCTGTTAGTTCTCATCTAGCTTTATGCATCACCAATACAAAAGTCAGCTGAGCTCTCATTGCAAAACTTTGAACTATAAAGTCAGCTGATTCTCAATAGTGATTTATTGCATCAAGGGAAGAAAAGAGATGTATTTTCATATACCAGGCAGTTTTAACAGGAGTACAGATCAAGAAAACTGTTCTGAGTACTGGTCATAATAGTTAAAGCTTTGCAGGAGGAACAAAGGATATATGTGATATTTGTGATATTGAAAATACTTCAAAATGGCAAGTGTAGCACATATGCCACATTTAACAGTTAAAAATATCTAGCTACTTATATGACTGCTTAATACAATCTAATACACATTTAGATTTAAAAAACCAGCATTCTAATTCCAAGACAAAAAAGCTGATGATATCACATGATCCTCTTCATCTGTGACTTTAATAAAAGGCTTCGTATGACAATGTCTACTTTTAACATGGTATCTCAAGGCTAATTATTTGTGGCAAAAATGTTTTCTTGCAATGCAAGAAAACATTTTGTCTTCACTATCAGCAGGTCCATCCTTTGGGAATAATGTGACTTTAGTCACAGTGATCCTCTTCATGCCAACATTTGGAAAGATGTATAATAATAAAGTTGTGTGTAATGGAAAGATTTTCAAATAGCAGTTTCACAGGCAAAATGGACCCATCAAGATCCTACAAATGCTTCAGGTTTTTTTTCTTTTTATTCTGTGTCTACTGGATCACACTAGAAGGAAGGTGGAAACTTCCTATGTTACTCAACACAAGTGCAAACTTCGGGCTACAAGCGAGCTTGCGGAGTTACTGGAAACTGTAAAGCATTCCCCTAAATGCCTCAGCCCAGAAACAATCCCATTTCAGCTCAGACACCTGTCTGGGCTCTGTTTTCAGGGCTTGGCCAATTCAGAGATGTTAATATGTACCCACTGCTGCACAAAAGTCTGCTTTGGGCAAGGGAAGTCTGCTCACAGGCCATTACAAAAGGGCCCTTGAACCTACTGTCACATTTAGCAATTCAAGAACAGTAAAGGGAGAGAGATATTTTAAAGGTAAGTTTAAAAACCACCACATCTTTATTGGGAAATTTTATCAAGCTTGATCTGTTCTGATCTTAGCAATTATTTAAATACAGAAACTGGAAGCATTCCATAAAACTGGAGCTTATTCTCATGGCACAAACTTGTACCATACACTGTGAAGTAGCTTCATATCGAATTGAATGCATGAAAAATACCTGAAATGCTTTGTAAATCTTGCATAACCTAGAACATAATTCCCTGTTAAGTAACTGTCATTATTCCGTAACATCCTGTGGTCTATGTGGTGTCATGCAGCTAGTCCCCATTCATAGAAGTGCAGCTGATACACTTATCAGTAGACAGGTAAACATCCTGAAAGTAGGGTCTAAATTAATTGCTTTCTTCAAAGAATGACTGCAATTGTCATTGCATAATATAACACTGTGTACTACAAAACCACTTCTCTCTCTCATACTCCTGGCTCAGGATCCTAGGCCAGATTGGTTTATATGCAGGAAAATATGCAGGAATTGAACACTGGAAAAGTGATGTCCCAGATTCATTAATAAGTGCTAATGAACTTTTGGATGAAATCACCAAATGTCTAGCATAGCCAAGGGTCAGTACTATGAAAAGTAACCACAAATTCAGAATTCTTCCATTTCTGAAGTTCAACTTTACGAAAAGGCCAAACTGTTCAATGCAAATGTGGTATTTTCCAAAGATCTCCCAGTTTTCATGTGGCCCTCAAAATGGACATTTTAAGAAAAGAAGTGACCCAAATGAAGAGCTGTGTTTCTTACTACTGGCAGGTACACATACAAAAGGGCACACATAGTAATTGAGCACCTAACCCCCATTAAAGGTCAAAGCAAATGAAATAAATACATAAATGCCATTAGTACCTTTGAAAATGTACCCCAAAATGAAAAAGTTCAGTGTGTAGGGGAAAATGGGGAGAGACAGAAACTTTGGTTGTAGTGGGGTGCTGGATACCGTGCACCTTCTTTTTAAGCCAGGTAGTCATAGCAAAGACAAATAACATCTACTGAAACGTGAGCTTTACAAGACAGTCAGAAACAGCATTTCCATACAGATAATCGATAGTTCCATCTATTTTGCTTCTTTACCTGTAAATAGTGTTGTCCTGTTTGCTGGTTACAGCTTTCAAATCAGTGATCTGGAGAAATCGATCATGGAAATAGTGAAGGTGCAAGATACACACCAGTAGGAAGGAGGTGGGGATAAAGATGCGTGTGAATAGATCAGCCACAGAAAACTGTTTTAAGCCAAGGTCTTCTAGTCTGGAAAAAAAAGGTATTCCACTAAGGCATCTTTTCACACACAGCATTCTTTCCATGAGACATTATTATATATCATTTGCAATAGGAAATAAGGGGATGGTACTTGTTATGTAGTTTTGTTTTCTAAAATTCTCCTAAACTAGCAAGTTTTACGATGCAAGCATGTTGTGTTTGGACTCAGTAATATAGAAAGGTACTGTAAATGTACAGTCAAATAAACAAACCCTGCCACAGATCTCTTGAGTCAGCTGACTTGTCTCTGACTGAAAGTCCTGCACTGGAAATCCACTCATATTGCATATACTTTCTAAGGTAAGCTCCCTTGAGAAATGACCAACTCATTATAAGGATGAAGAAACCCAGTCCTCCTCATTAGCAGGAGAGCAGGTCCACCTTCATCAGTTCCAAACATCCTACAGATCTACCCTTAATCTTTTCCTGGATCTTGTTCTGTGGTCAAAGTGGTGAAGAGAAGTATTGGCACTGTATTGAAAACAGAAGCAATCCAAAGACCTAAGCAGCCAATTGGAGAAAATATGACTCTGAGCTCCTCTCTTGGTCTTGCTCATTTCTATGATTACACCAATAAATCTACAGCTTAATAACTCAGAGCCTAAAATCAGCTATGCCTGAGAACGACCACATGATGTTTTTCTCCCATAAGAAGGAAGACTGCTCTCCAATCCTTCCATCACACTGAACTCAGAGATCCAAAAATGAAAAAAATTAATCAAAACCACTTACTTCCTTTCATCCAGGCCTGTCATGTTCTTCCACAACCCAGGGAATGACTCAAACTGGTATGTGTAGATGAAGATAAGTACCAACATCGTGTAAACAACAACTGACATCCAGAAGTACTTTAAAATCTTCCTCCACCATTCGTAGTGTACCTGAAAATCACACACTGAAGATGCTGACACAAGCTGAAGGCAAAGAAACTGACAGAAATATTGACAACACTGTACTGTCGAACAAGGACGAAGAACACTATTTTTCCTAGCTGGTCTGAAGTAAGCAATGATTACCCAGCAGCAGCCACAGATTTTGAGATACAGTTTTTACTCCTGCAAATGCATTCGAGTAAAGACCTTTGTGCAAAAATGCCTGATGGGACATGGGCCACAGGCCACAGAAACAAAGTCAGGGATAGCTTCAGTCGCTTAGTTTCATCACCATGAGGTGATAAAAGTCCAGGAGGAGCAGGACTCCATGGTCATTGGGAAATGGAAGCTGTGTGGATCAAGTGCCACAAAAACTAGCGGCTATGTAGAACGTCCTTAGACTCAGAATTTTCCACAAATGTTCCAAAGCTTATGGTGAAGTGGCATGACAGAGCAGAGGTGTGCATTGTATCTAATTTATGTGCACTTTGCCTGTCACTATAACCACAAACCAGAGGAAAATTAGTCTTAACCCCTTCAAATGGTCTTATTCTGTTGTGTCTAACTAAAGAACAAATACACCGTTTATGAATTCTATTTGGAGCTACTTTACTACCAAGCTAAAAGTATGAATAATTCTATTCAAGGATAAAATTCAGTTAACACAGTTCTCACTTACCTGATAGAGGGCCACACAGAAGAGGAACAGTACCATATAGATGATTTTGTACATGACAATTGTACCCTCAAAGCTGACAAAGAAGAACATGCCCCCACAGACGTAAATCCAGTACTTGATTAACATAGCCATCACCAGATTCCCCAAGACTTTCATAATGTCCTGTTCATCCTCCTCTTCTCCCTCCTCCTCCTCTTCCTTCTCCTCTTCCTGTTCTTCTGACACTTCTCCCTCTTGCGACTCCTCTTCTGCAAATACAGAGTCACATTTGGCCTGTCTATTCTTGGGACTTTTAGCAAGAATTTAAATGGGTGGAAAGTAAAATCTCTGCACACAACATAGAAACTTAAACACAATATTCACAAGAGACCATAATTCCTAATCATGCATGGCTCCAGAGCAAGGAAACGGGTTTTAACTTCATATGATCTTAGACCTGCTGCTGGAGCCATGGGGCACATAGATATACATGCTTACCAGACACCCGTCTTCACTTTGAAACACCAGCAGTTGTAGAGGAAAACTAGAGCCTAAGGGTTGCATAATGGATAATAGCCAAAACACTTTCCATGGCAATGCTTATACTCTCAAGTAAGCAACCTTTTAAACTGGAAAACAAAGAAACCACCAGCCCCACCAGAAACCTCTCATCTTGAGTTTAAACTCTCATCTCAAGTTTGAACCTCCCGTCTTGAGTTTTGTCCTTCAGATAATATTGTGTTTACCTCCAAAAACCACAAGCAAGGGAAAACATTAACATAAACCCAAGCAAGCTTAAAAAATATAACTGCTGCACTAACACGGTTGTTTTTCAAAAAAACTACCACTTATCCAGATTTTTGTGCTGTACCTGGGCCAGAAAAGACTAACTGCTTTACCTTTATGAAGAGGTCAAGATTCCCCAGTTATTAACCTTGTGAGGTTTGTGGAGGGCAGGGTAAGTGTCCCCCCAGCAGCAAGTACGCGTGCAAGTATGTAGATAACAGGGCTTGCCAAAACCATAGTTCACAGTTGTACTGCTTTTCTTTCCACTGACAACAGTATTGAAACTTCACCATCAAAAGTCTTGCCCACTCCTTTTGTCCCACTCATCATCCCCCTTCTCAGGCTCTTGCCTTGAAAATCCTTGTAGTCTAGCTTTGACACTGATCAGATATTTTACTGAGACAAGGATTATAATTGAGAGGAAACTACACCACTGCTTCCAGGGCTCATTTTCTACCATTTCAGTGCACTGAACTTTTTCAGTTCAACATCTGGAGAGAGAGGGTAAGGAATGTTTGGAGAAACACGTGCCCAGTAGCACAAGAAAGAACAGGTCACTATGTTGTTAGATAAGCTGAATCTAAACTTTTCTCTCAGGTGTGCTTGAGCCCCTGCACTGAAAAAAAAAAAGTTTATTTTTTCCACTGAAATTTGTAGTTTAACTTCTGTGTCTATATGAGAGTTTATGTACCAATGAAACTTCCAAGGAATTTAGCAACTTTTCCTAGGTAAATTCATCTCCTGTGGTTAAACTTTAGGGCAATTACTCCCCTGATTTGAGTTTGGAACACAGCAGCAAACTGATCATTTGAAAGTTCCGTGATCTTTCTAAAATGAGTCATTTTATTACCTTCCAGTAAAGAGAATTCTCATTTTATTTGTATTTCTAAAGTTCAAAAGTGTTTTATATCTATGAGATAGCTGCACATAGATTTTTGTAATATCTTTGTAATAACAGATACCTTGCTAATTGCTTTCAGCATCAGAGAAACGCAGTAACTGGAACTTCTATCATGACTGAAGGAATAAATTGGATCTGGCTTTACCTTTTTCTTCATTTTCTTCACTTCCAACTTTGACCTCAGATAAAGTAGCTTCTTTTAGCCGAAGTGCTTTCTGTTCAGTGAGGTGTTGCCTAAGCAGTAGCCAGAAAGTAATTGTGAAAAGAATCTGCAAACAAAAATCAAAACAAAACCAACAGACTAATTGTATATCCTATGTCCTACTGATACAAGCATAGGTTTTCATAAATTTTGCATGCTTTTTTTTTCTCTATCTCTCAGAAAATGGCAGATGGCATTGTCAGTGTCAAAAGTGCATTTTAGGGCAAGTTATGTTATTTAGGAAACATCCTGCATTACAGACAACTTTGCTTCATTTGCACTTTTCCATTTCTTATAATATCGTAAAGGTATTCATTTATATGCTTCTATTCTACCCTGTTTTATTCCGTTTTTTAACTACTCTCTTAAAAGCTTAGGGATCTTCTTATTATGCCTGGATTTGTATAATTCCCATTTGTTGGTTTACTGTTCATTTTTACCTTTTTTTTTCAGGAAAGATGCACATGCAAGAGTACATTGTCATTATCATGGTTTTGTATATCATAAATATTTTGATTTAGGAGGTTTGTTACTTCAGGTGCTTAAAAGCAGTTAATTTAAAAATCAATATTTTTGTATGTCTTGCAGTTACTGAAGACCCAGTCAGTGGAATATGCCTTGCATTTGCAACAGTTACAAGAGTTGAGATAGCTCTTAATTCTTTTAAGAGCTTCAAGAGATGATAATTCAGTAACAGCAGGATACCTTTGAAATAAACAGATCTCTTTAATGAAGAGTGCATTTCTGTGTTTTGCAAAAAGCTAAATTCAACAGCTTGCAATACCAAGAGATGGACAAAATTCAGAAAATAGCATGATGCCTATTGTCACACACTTGATTTTATGCTTACTTTCTACAAAGTTCCTGCTAATTCCTCTGTGCAGAAGGAGACTTATTTCACTACTTAGATAGAAGAACAAAATTTCAAGGAGGAAGCATGTAAGAGCCAAGTACTTTCCACACAATAGACAAGACCAGTAGTGCAATGTATTCTTCTTCTAATGTGCAAGTCCTTAATGGGTAAAAGGATTGCTCCCAGGAGATGGCTTTTTTTATTGACGCTGCTGCTAACATTGAGCCACAGCAGCAGATTGTCAGCCTGTGTGACTTGTCACAGCTTCCCCAGATACCTCTTAAAGCTCTGGCTTTTGCAACACAAACCTCTGATATTGTAAAACACAGACTTTTTTCTGCAGTGATTAGCTCTGTCTTCCTGCCACATTTACTCCCTTGTTCTATTTGGCATTTCCAGAGCTAGAGCTGGCTCTAAGAAAAGCCATGAAGGGTCGCAGACCAAAGAAAAGCTTCCAGTCACCTTTTACAGTATAGATTTTATCTCATGTTCAGACCAGGAAACACACATAGCATGCAGAAACTCATGCAGAAAGAATAACAGTACACGTCTTCCTTCTGCAGAATACAGTATTCAGTCTTCATTAAGTTCAGCCATTATTCAAAGCACCTTAAATTAGGAATAGAGGGGGGGTACAGAGTTACTAGTGCCCTTAAGAGGGACTGATGGACAAGGCAAACGGTGCCTGGGATGATATGAACAAAAGGAAATACATAATCAGCAAGACAGGGCTAATGCAGGGTCACCTCAGGCATTTGTGTATAAGCAAGGTAATTACTTCAACACAGCCTTAAAGGGAAACCTGTCAGGCTCTTTCTGGGAGAACAGCATGTCAGGTGCCCCTCTGAAGTGCCTGCACACCAGAGCCCTGCAGCATGGGGACCAAACACAAGCAATTAGAGATCTCTCTGCAGGGCTGTGGTCTTGTTGGGATGAGAGAGACGGGGTCCGATGCCTTGAATACTTGCAATACAGAGCTACAGGCTCTTTAGGAAGCACAGGCTGGAAAGATGGAGAGGTGAAGTTGGGATTTACATAACAGCACAGTTGGAATGCATAGACTCTGCCTGGGGATGGAGGATGGACTAGGTAATCTGGGAGGAATGCAGAGACTGGCCAAGCATGCAGAGACATGGTTAGAAAAGTCAAAGTCTGAAACTGAGTCTGGCAAGGCATGTTGAGAGCAACAAGATTTGCTTCTGTACATACCTCAGCAGAAAAAAGAAGGCTATGGAAAATCTAGGCCTGCTGCTGACTGGGGTGAGGACCCTGGTGACACAGGGCACGGAAGAGGCTGAGGTACCAAATGCCTTCTTTGCCTCAGTCTTTGCTAGCAAGACTGGCCTTAAGGAAACACAGTTCCTGGAGACCACAGAAAATTCTGAAGAGGAAGAGTCTTCCTTTGATGGCAGAGGTACGGATCAGGGAATATTTAAAGAAAGTGGGTATACATAAGTGCATGGATCCTGATGGGATGTACCCAGGAGCTGGCTGGTGTCACTAGTACAGGCTACTCTGAATAATCTTTGATCAAATGTGGTGACAGGAGAAGTGCTGAAGGAAAGCAAATGTCACTCATCTTCAAGATGAAGGATCAAGTCTGAACAACCTCACCTCAATCCCAGGGAAGGTGATAGTGGTGAGATGTTGGAAAAGGCTTCCTAGAGGTGTTGTGGATGCTCCATCATTGGAAGTGTCTGAGGTCAGGCAGGATGGGGCTTTGAGCAATCAGATCTAGTGAAAGATGTCCCTGCCCATGGCAGTGGGGTTGGACTAGATGATCGTGAAAGGTCCCCGCTGACCCCAAATCATTCTGTGATTCTAATGTGATGGAGGAGCTAATCCTGAAAAACCTTTCCAGCCAAATGAAGGATGAGAAAACCATCAGGAATAGTCAGAGTGTATCCACCCAGGGGAAGTCATGCTTGACCAACTTGGTAAACATTTATGATAAAATGACTGACTTGGTAGGTGACAGGAGAGCAGTGGATACTGTCTCTTTGTTAGACTCCAGACAGAAACTGTCTCTCATAAGATCTTCATAGGGAAGCTGATGAAGCGTGGGCTGGATGAGCAGTGAGGTGCACTGAAAACTGACTGAGCAGCTGAGCTCAGAGGGTGGTGATCAGTGGCATAAAGCCTAGTTGGAGGTCAGTGATCAGGGGGCAGTACTGAGTCCAGTCTTGTTCAGTATCTTCTTTACGATCCAGATGATGGGGCAGAGCGTACCCTCAATGAGTTTGCTGATAACGCACAGCTGGGAGGAATGGCTCATACACCAGAGGGCTGTGCTGCTATTCAACGGGACCTCAACAGGCTGGAGAAAGGGGCTGACAGGAACATCAGGGCATCCAATAAGGTGAACCACAAAGTCCTGCACCTGGGGAGGAAGAACCAGCTTACGCACCATTACATGTTGTGGCCCAACCAGCCGGAGCATAGTTTGGCAGACAGCCTGTGGATCCTGGTGGATAACAAGTTGCAAGTAAGCCAGCAGTGTGCCCTTATGGCAAAGAATGTTAATGGCTGCATTAGGAGGTGTTGATAGCAGGTTGAGGAAGGTGATCCTTCTTCCCTACTCAGCACTCACGAGGCCATGATTTGAGTTCTGTGCCCTGTTTTGGCACTCCAGTACAAGAGAGATGGAGGTACAGGAGAGAGTCCAGTTGAATGGCCATGAAGGGACTGAAGCATCTTTCCTATGAAGAAGACAAAGCTCAGGGGGAATCTCATTCAATTTCTATAAATATCTGAAGGGAAGAGGTTGGAGCCAGACTCTTTTCAGTGGTTCCCAGTGATAGGGCCAGAGGAAACGGGCACAAACTGAAACATAGGAGAATCCCTCTGAACATCAGGAAACACATCTTTTTCCTGTGAGGGTAATTGAGCAGTGGCACAGGTTGCCCCGGGATGTAACAGAATTTTCATTCTTGGGGTTATTCAAAAGCCATCTAGGTATGGTCCTGGGCAATCAAGTCTAGATGGCCTTGCTTGAGAGTTGGACCAAATGACCTCCAGAAGTCTCTTTTGGCTTCAACTATTCCCTAGTTCTGTGAAAGTTATGGAGTGAATTTTATTCAGCCTAAAAAAACCCAGTAAATGCCTAATGGCTTTATGGATATGGCCAAATCATCAAATATAAACAACAGCTTCCTTTCTTGACACCGTTTTTAGACAAGATATTTGATGATATAGCTAATAAGAAATAATGTCAAAGTGAATGAAGTATTAAGACAGTTAAAACTCCTCAGAGATTTATGAAGTAATTGAAAAAAGCTGTAGAACTTCTCTTGCAGACCCCCTTGAGTTTTATGCCTCTTACCAAACTAGCCCTAGCTTTACAAGAGAAATAATACAGCACTCACTAACTTTCAAGTGCATTAAAGACCCAGAAATGGTTGTCCAAAGGGTATTGCCAGCAAGGAAGATGAGATAAAGAATCAACTTAAATTGTGATTAGGAGTCACAGGGGAAGTGATCCACTTAGCACAAGGGGAGCAGTGCCAACTAGATGTACTCTCTGAGATGCCCCTCTTGGGTGCTCTAGGAAAAAACATCCTATTTGTGCTCAGTCCCTTTCCCAGGAGCAAACTTGCAGAACAAAATGCATTTTTAAGACATCAAAGAAAAACTTTGTCATGCACTGGGGTCAGCAAACTCTTTTAGTTCTAACCTAAAATGGATTTCAACTCATTCTGATTCAGGTGTAAGGATAAAGAATTAAAACTCAGTCACAGCTATGTGCTGC
This sequence comes from Aphelocoma coerulescens, assembly GCF_041296385.1. Classification (NCBI taxonomy): domain Eukaryota; kingdom Metazoa; phylum Chordata; class Aves; order Passeriformes; family Corvidae; genus Aphelocoma; species Aphelocoma coerulescens. Next base: position 114,300,577 of record NC_091015.1, on the reverse strand, counting down.
TGCTTGTGCAAAACCATTAGGGAGTGAGTAGTACTGGTAATTGCAATGACAGCACAGTTCCAGTTGCCATCATAGTCAGAGACAGTCTGACATCCCATGGGTGTTAATCTAGCAAATCAAATAACATCTGGTTTTGAATCCAGTTTATAAAACCAAACAAGTGAGCAATTTCAATCTGCCAAGTATTTTCTACAGAATTATCATGAAAATCTAAAAGGTGTCTGAAACATTTGCTCTAGTATTAGCTTAATATGCAAGAAGCAGTTTTCTGAAGACTCTTTCCAATGACTTGCCCTTTACTTTAGAATTGCTACTGAAAGTGATTACACTGGATACTGTGGATGCACTCTTAAAGAAATGTCAAGAGATCCATATTTTTATCACAATGTACTTTGGGGTGTCATAAATCTCAGCTGCTTGTTACACTTACCTTTGATGCCAGCTCCCCAGGTTCCTTTCTTTTTAAAAAACCAGATACTTGAGGAAGTTCATCATTCTTGAGCTCAATACTCCATATATACTGTAATATTAGCAGTAAATTTCCATAAAAAACCATGAATGGTGAACTGATCATGGCGTATTTCCTTCGGTCCCGAATCATCCACAATGTGCAAGACCAGATCAGTAACACAAAAGTCAACCAGCTGTGATATGTGATGCTCCACGCCTTGTGGAAGGAGGAAGGAGAGGAAAAAATGTTCGCAGATCCATTCAGGAACAACATAGATGCATATTTCCTGTTACACTTCATTTACACTTCTCTACATAGTGCATATTTTCATTTTCATCAGACTCTCACCCATATTAATCACCTACTGGGCCAGCTAAAATAAACCCCTCGGAGAACATGCAGAAAGTGGACTCTGAGGGCAAACCCTGCTTTATGCATTAGCTGCACTTCGTAAGCAGACTCATTGCTTCTCGTTACACCAAACTAAAAGAGATGGAAAATAAAGATTAACGTTTGGGCACAGAAGTTCTTCTTGCAAAGAATTCAGAGTAGGAATAGCAAAACCAAATCAATGGGTACTGCACTCAAGGCCTTTGACAGCGTTCAAAAACAGCACTAACTCCATACTGTTCTAGCTTTTGTGGAATCAGTTCCAAATGGAAAGCTATGGTGAGCACCCACCTAACCTGAAGAACATTTAGTCTACAGTAACTGTGGTAGATTACCCGAACGCTCACAGCTACAGAATGTTTTCTACAGCTTTCAGAATTCACTTAGCAAAAGCTTCTCTATTAAACACTCAAGAAAAGGATTTGGGGTTTAAGTGTTTTTTATCTACATTGTGTTATTGATTTAGGACTAAATTTAGCTGTATATATGCTACTATAAATGTGGAATAACCTTCAATACAGCCTTTTATATTCCTTTTTAATTTAAATAGAAAATTATTAAACATTAAGAATATTTCTATCAGGTTAGCTTAGCCCCGCTGGAAATTATGTCTTTTAAGGGTATGTGAAAAACAGTAATATGCTACTCTGTTCTCATACGAGAAAATAGCTTACATTGAGCTGTCTGTGGCTAGAGTATAAATGGAATTTGCATCAAAGCATACCACAAATAAATTAATAAATTAATTTGGGTCACATAAATTGGAATATGTCATGAAGAGAGAAGGTGGCATTAAACTACAATAAAGTTCTTCAAATATATGATGTCCTTTTATATTGAGAGATATGACCCTAGAAATTAATTAAAAGGGAAATGCAGACCTGATCTAGTAAAAGGTGTCTTTGCCCAAGGCAGTGGGGTTAGAACTAGATGACTTTTAAGATCCCTTCCAACCCAAACCATTCTATGATCTAAGAAGTACATGAGTTTAAAAGAAACTGAGAAAAAGCTACTGTCAATATGAAAATAACCAACTACTTGCTAATGTCTCAGAATGCATCAACCCAAGTCCATATTTTGCAGAAGGAGCCTGCCTTATTTAAGGGGGAAACTTTTTCTGTTAAAGACAGCAAATAAAGTTTGAAACTTTATGCAAACAAGAGGCAGCCAAGGTAATTTGTTTTACTATTTTTAATGCAAATTTGGGCCAAGAAGCTTTATGGTTAATTTCATCATAGTTGAAACTTTTCCAAAACAGTAAAAGCAAAGTTTGCATTGGGAATATATAAAGACATCTACTCATTATGTGGAAAACTTGGTATAATGCAGCTCAAAGTATTTTCAACAAGGAGGCTTAAAAACAAGCAATGGCATGAAAAAGGGAAAGAAGGGTGAAAAGTAAAACAACAGGAAAATCTGGCTTGGCACAAAGTTGTATTTTCCTTGAGATCTTTCTGTGTCAATACAGGAAACCAGGCTTACAGATCCTTTCTTCCCTGAGTAATTGGATGCATGCATCACCTGAATTAGGAACTGTATTTTTACAGTTTTCTATATCAGCATGACATACTTTTATTCTATAGGCAAATTTCTGAGTGGTGCAAACACGTGACAAACCTGCTTGTGCAGAAGCTTGGCAATCAATAGAAAACTGAAACCCAGTGGTTTTCTGATATTCAACAGACAACAAAGCCTGGGGCTCCCAGTCCTGGAAATGTGGTGTTTTAACCAGAGCGCCACGTGTCACCCTATTTAAAGGTCTGTAACAGGCCTGGGAATTATGCATTAATAAACTAAAATGGGCTCAAAATGATGCAGACACCATATTGATATTTTCTAAGCCTGATGCAAAGACTTGCTGAAAACCAGCCGATGAGATTACTTTCAGAAAGGCATTGAGAAGACTTCCGTAAAACCAACATCATTCTTTTCCTTGCCAGTACTTACCATCATAGCTATCAGAGCACAAATGTAGCTTTGCTTCATGATAAATTGAAACACAGAGACCAGGGCATGCAATTTAACATTTTCTTTTTCCTCCTGAGTAACTTCCTCTTCTTCCTCCTCCTCCTCTTCCTTTTCTAAGTAGAAGAAGAAATTCTTATTTGCAATCCATGCTGGTCTAAAGATAGTACATGCATCCTCTCCTGAAATTATTTTGCTTGCAATCGCTCTGACAGCTACTTCAAATCACTGTTTTGGTAGACAAAGTATTTTGGATGGTATACACCTACATCCCTGTTTACAAAATTGCCATATGGGCATCCATCAGTGTAAGGTGACAGCAGGTATTTACCTTTAACAGGCCAAAGAGCTTACTGAAATGCCAAGAAATGCTAGAGGCAGTGACTGGAGCTACAGAACAAGAAAACCACATGGAACTAAGGACAATTCCTAGGCAATTCCCTACCTGACGTGCCATCCGAAGGCTCCCACTTGTACTGTGGTGTGGAGTACACGTCTGCTTTGGCTGGACCATTTTCTAATGGCAGTGCGGGGTGGATGGTGTGATAGTCAGCAGGGTTCCCGTTCACTGTTACCAGCAGCACCTGCCAGGACATGGGAGAGAGGCACTGCATTTACCATGGCACTTAGAAGATTGCGACTCCTACTTCTGTCTTTTGCTACTCTTGGAGTGCCAATGTTAAAAGAGGTTAACAAGTAACTGCAGTTACTTCCAAGAAAGTGATATGTTATAGTCATGTTGCATGCAAAAGTAGCACAGAACAGCTTCCAAAATCAACTGTTGTTAGATTTTTATGCTATACCAATAGAACTAACCAAAAATTCATCCTCCTTCTTAGGCAAACTATTACATCGGGATTTTCAGTTCACATCTAATTATTTCCAGTAGCTATGAAAATAGTGGCTATAAATGACTTTCAAATTTGAATTATTAGTGGTGAGATCTATTTTTGCTGCTGTTAATAAAACGACTTGTGGTAATTATTGTTATTGATGCCACACTGTTGTCACTCGGTAGTGCTAATTCGACACTTTCATGGTTTTTTTTGGTGACTTCAATTTCAGCTCTTGTGCTTTTTTGGATAAGGGCTCCAGCAACCACAATCATTTGTGTCTTTCCTACTGGCAGAAATTCACGTGCAATGGGTTAGTGACGGCAGTACACGCTCAAGACTGACTTCTGCTCAGGCTGTGAGATAGGAGCATATCTTGCTTGTCAAAACTATGCACAGGCATGTGCAACAGCCTGTGAACTGTCTCAGCATAGTATCTGGGTTATGTTCAGTCATATCCAGCAGCTGCACCAAGTACAGACTGTGGGGCATGTTTATGTTAAGTCATAGATGCTCCCAAAATTCATCTGAATCTCCATTCTTCTGTGTGTGCAGAGCAGAGGGGACGTTTCTGATTTCAGAGTCTGCTAAGGTTTATGGCAGTCAAGATAAATGGATCATTTGCTCTCTGTTCAAATAAAGACCTGGCTTTTCTGTAATCTGTAAATTGAAATCATATGTGTTGTTGGTCGTGCTTTAAGGTCCTCAGCATTCCAACATGAATGAAATAAAAAAATATAGCAAAGGAACTAAATCAAATTTAAAGGTGGCTTGCATTAGAAAGCATATTTTCATATCTTATTCAAACCCAATGAAATAGCAAAGATCGTTTGCCAGTCAGTACTACTACAAGCATCTTAATTTCAGGTGATCAATCAATGGTTTCTCAGGGAAATTATTAAGGAAGCAGAAGACAATTACATTTAGGATAATCAAGATTATAAGGTAAATGTCAGGCTAACCAAAAATCTAGAAGTTTTACAAATTTCATCTAAAGTTTTATTGGTATGCATCAGTGTTATCTGCATTAACACACATTGAGAAGAATTGCAAAATTACAAAGACTAGTAGTATACTAACATCCGATGGCTTGTATTCATCTTGGGTCATTGACAGAAGCTGCAAAAAGCAATGCAAGGACAAATTATTACAGAAGCACAGCTCAAGCATTAGTAAGTCTAACTTCTTGAATACATGCATGCATATATGCTGACTTTTGCAGATTTGCACCAAGAAATTCAGAAGGAATTCTTAAAAAGTCAGCAGAATTGTACGATACCATAAAATTATATTTAGTGTGCCACAACATTGACATAATTTTACTGTATATTCCTGTGAATTTTAAACCAGAACTGAGAATGCTGTATTGAAATTTTGTATGCTAGGTCAAAGAATTAATCAGTATGGCGTTATACTGATTAACTGCTTTCTAATGTCTTTCTAATGATCCAATGCTTAAAAACTAAGTTTTTAAACAATCATTAGAATTAATACCATTATAAAAATAGTTCCAATAAAATGGTGATACAAATATAAAATATGACACTTTATCCATTTGCCAGCTCATTTCCCATTACTATTATTATAGCAGATTTCTTGGGGCTTGGGTATATGTGGCTTGAGTATATATGAATGTTCATATGTCCCACATTTGACAGTAACTCAACAAATGAAATTTTGCAGTGCAGCTGGTGCGGACAGATGGTATAGAGCTGGACCCTTCCAGGAGATTTTATACAACTGCCTAAACTGCCTTCTTTATATCTCCAAGGACACCAGCATGCTTAGGAAAAGATAAACTGGCAGTCTCCACTCACCAACGACAGTGATAATCAGTAGTTACGAGTCAGATCAGATCTTTACACCAGATTTAGCTCCCTGACAGACTTTCTAGATGGTTTGCTCAAAGATAATGGCCCCATGACAAAAGCCCAGCCCTACACTTCTCAAATGTGGAAGCCAAAAACATAGAGCATGCTTTTCATTTACTTCCTTAAACTGGCTCCTGGTTTAGTTTTATTCATTTTTACAAAATATATGCTATCCTACTCTGCCATGCAGCCTTGATATTGTATCTGATTTATACAATCACACGTGAAGACCTTACTTGCAACCTACATAACACTGCTGCCCCTAATTCAAAGTAATTGTGTAATGCAGAGACCCTTCCCCCTCCAGTCTTACTTTTCTCTCATCAGTTGTATAGTGGCTTGCATACCACAGACTGCGTCTCCTCTCTGCTGTCATTGGAATTGGGCTGCAGGGGACTTCTTTGTCATCTTCCCTGCTGACAGATTTCTCTTCATCAGGCGTCTGCTAAATGACAACAAATGACAGCAGTAGCTATAGCTCTGTAAATACAGTTTTAGCAGAGGAACTGAAATTTCCCCCCAGCTAATGCTCCCTCTCCAAAGCATGTCTGTAGCATCTTTTAGTTGCTACTACACCTGGTTTATGATAGATGACTCTGAGATGACATTTTCAGAAACAATGACAGAGCTTTTCTGTAACTGCTAGTTACATGACACCAGAATTACACAGACCTCCATGTACCTTGATTTCAGCATCTTTGACCACTGTTCCATGATGTCTTTGCTGACAAGCTGGTAAGATACACACTTGACAAGATGGAACAAAAGATGGGTGGAGAACTAGCTGAACTGCCTTTCTCCAAGTAGGGTAAATTCTCAAAGACAAAAAGGTAGATTGCCATGAGTGAAGTTCTTCAGAGACTGGCACTAGGTCTGGTCCTATTCAAAACTACCTGGATGCAATTGCACCCACAGAATATTTGTTAATGACACTGAACTGGGAGGAGGTAAATGGGCCAGAAGAAAGACTCACCATACAGAGATGGGACAACAAAAAATGCACAAGGTTTAACAAAGATAAAGTCCTGCAGCTGGAATAAACCCAGGTAACAGCAAAGACTCTGGACAGGCTCTGTGGAAGAGGCTCTGGTGGTGCTGGTGCACAGCAAGCTGAACAAGAGCCAGCAGTGCACTGCACTCCAGCAGCAACGAAGGCAGACACGTCCTGGACTGCATCAGCCAGAGTACTGCCAGCAGATCAAGGGATGTGATTATTCCACTCTACTTGGCAAGTGTCAGGCCATACCTGCAAAGCAATTCTGGCATCCCCAGCTCAAGAGAGACATAGAAAATCCGGAGAGGATCCCACAGAAAATTGTCAAGATGATTAGAGGGTTGGGGAAGCTGAAGGATGCAGGAATTAGGGTTTTTTTAAACTTACAGCAATGAAATTGTAGTTTTAGAGAAGACAAGGGTACTCTTCTCACAGGGATGCATAGTTATAGGACAAGAGGCTAAGGACATAACTCGCTCCAGGGAAACATCTTCTGAATATTAAAAAAAAATGGTGTATATATATATATTTCTTATTTATTCTTAAATTTTTTTTCCCACCATAAGAACAATGAACCACTGGCATTTGTAGCCTCTGCTGGAAACATCCAAAATTTGAAAATTGGCCCATGAAAATCTAATCTGAAGCCTTGCTCTCAGAAGAAGTTTCTTCATATGATCTTCCCAAGTTCCTTCCAATCTGGACTGTCCTGTGACTCTGTGATTGTCTCTGATCCATGTGGTTTATTTCTCCATCTGAGACAGCAACTGTTATCACTAAGATGAGGAGGAGTGTAAACCACAGTAGGTTACAGCTGCTCTTCGAGCCCCACCAGAGCTCTTCCTGTGCCTCCTGAGTGGCAGCTTGCTGGTGGCAACTGTTCTCATTGCTTAGGCAAAATCCTCTGATGTAATAGAACAAGAATAAATCAGGGTGCTGGGCAGAGTACCCTGCAAAGCTACCCATGGGAACAGGACATCCAAACGTCCTAGCTCATTTTGAAACTCTCCTCATTCCAATCGTAACAGCAGGGTCGTATTTTTAAAATCTTGACTTAGATAAACAATGATTATTAGTTAATTTCACTTCTCAGAGGAAATGGTAGCACATTTCACATGTGACTGTATATTTTGATTTGATTGTAAAAGGGCATTCTTAGCAAAACCGTAAGATGAAATAAACTGATCCTGTGCTTAAAATACTTGCCACTGCTGTCTGAAACTTTAATATAAATATGAACCATAAAGAACTGCTTATCAAAGACATTTAGTTTGGCACCAGGGTGACAAAAACAACACAAAAGACATAAGATATACACAATTATTTTAGTAAGATATTTTTAGCCTAAGAGAAGACAGGGAAGGGTGGGAAATCGTTTTGCTCAGAAGAGGAAGAAAACTCAGAAAACACAGTACTAGTCACACAAGCACAACTTGTGAGAGTCCTTTGACTTGTGTAATTTTTCATTCATCCTCAGCAACTCTTAAATACCTTTTAATTCAAACAATTATAAAAATTTTATAAGAGGACTCTACATTCAACTGCTGTAACTCTGCTGACTCCTGTACTATTAGTTACCACTCACAGCACAGAATGAATGGGCTCTATTCATATATTCAGTACTAGCAGTTACAACTATGAGCTGAAATCTCCAGAGACAGATTGCTTTTTCTTATTTGCAGAGGTAGAATTTCACAAGACTCAATGTTAGAACAAGTCAGGATCCCAAATAGCAAGCATAAGAAAAGCAAATCTTCCACTGACTGCCATGGTCACTTTGCATGAGTAAGATCCATTCAGAATCCCACGTGGAGACCATACACTGAAATTTTATACACGCCATACTTCGGCATTGTGGTGCACACACAAAAAACTGCACCTTGAAACTCAAGATGTGAAGTGGGGTCTGTTCCTGCAAAATTGTTCATCAACTGCGGCATTTAGAGACAGTCTCAAGGACATCTGTCTCAAAAAACAATTCTTGCTGCAATCCAGGAGGAATTTTATCCACAAGAGGACCCCAAGATGTAATTCACACAAGAAAAAAAGCCCCATCAGGTCTACATATTTTACTCTGCTTCTAGCATCTGCTACACTAGTATTACATTTAGCTTTTGTAATCCTTTTAGACTGAAAAAGTATTTTTTTCTTGTTTTGTTCAGAACAGGTTTTGTTCAAGAGATTCTTTTGAACAAAATTCCTAAGATGAGCCACTTCTTACCGTACAGGACAGCAGTATATAGAGAACAACTGCTTTACACTAAACACCTCATAGCATTTTGTCTTTGCCATTCATTCAACTATAGGTAGGTTAATAGTGAGATCCTAAATACAGAATGACTTCAAAATCACTGGGGACTGCAAAGGCAGGTTATATACTTAGTTCCATAATGAATCAAATGCATTACAAATTCACAAGTTTAGAAACATTTCAATGAAACCTGGAATACAGTTATTTCTGGACTTAAATAACTGAGAATGGAGTCTACTAGGGAAAGTCTAGTAAGAGAAATTTCAAATCCTGATCTATGGCACCACAAAACAAACCCAAAACACATACAGACAAAAAAAAAACAAAACAAAACAAAACAAACCCCCAAAAAACAGCAAACCAACAATAACAACAAAAAACAAACAACAACAACAAAAAAACCAAACCCAACAAAAGAAAACATAAGGAGGAAGTGTGGAAAATACAGAAAATACAGTAAATTTTGCGAATCTCAGCATCTCTTTCTAATGACAAATACTTGCATTGCTAACATCCTGTGCATCAAAACTATGCATTAATGCATGGGCACTCTTTCCTTTATGGTGTTCCCTTTTATAAGCATCCATTTATCTTTGCAGGGAAGAATCATTTCCCTGGTATCTGAAGTTCCCTTGGGAGGGACAAGACTTTCTATTGCCTCTCATGTAGCCATGGGTTTGAGAGACATCAGTGTTTCTTATATTAATGTCTTTTAATACTTACTCTAGCTCAACTGCTTGGAAAGCATCTCTGATTTCACTTGTTGGCAGTTCTCAGAGACTGGTTTTAGTGTTTTATGGGAATATCTATCTCAGACACCACAAGCAGTCTAAAATATAGAAGTGCAGGCAAGACCACTATAGTTCCTCTCAAGTCCCTGCAGGAAATTGCAGCATTCAATCTCTTCTAGACAGAAAGACCCACTTCTCTCCACTGAAAAAGCCCTGCAACTACCTTAGATCCAACACCAAACTTTAGGATGGAGACTGTTGGATGAAAACAACACAGGTACTGGAAATCAATTCCCAGACTTGCTGAGATCACACAGCTCCCACTAACTGCATTTCACATGTGCTTACTCCTCTGTGAATAGTTCTCATGGTTTTACTAAGCACTTTGTGAGATGTGAAGTTTTAGTTACAGCCCCAGTGCTAAAATCATATTATTATCTGGAAATCTCAGTTTTCTTTTAAAGAAAGAAAAAAAAAATCTCCTTTCCAGATGCTGCAGCTGCAGAAAAAATAAAAGGAAAAAACCCTAAAAATACCCACTGCCAGAGGGTACTGATGACAATCTCATGGCTTTAGAAAAGATAGTATTAAGGTTTCTGGAAACTTAAGACACAATTTTTTAATAGCTCAAACTGACGGCTCTGGCATCATTCACCTTTTGAAGCCCTATATATGTAACCCCCAAATACCAGACATCTCAATTCAGAGGTGATGTATTTTGATTGCCTTTTAAAATGTTAAACTGTTGCATTATCCATTATATGAAGAAACACCCTTAAAATAAGAAAACCTTGAACATTTTTACTTGCTACTACAAACTCCACTAATTCACAGCATGGTCATGAGTATTTTCATTGTGGTTTACAGCACTACTAAACCTCAACTTAAAAACTCACATCAGGACTCTGAGGATCAGGAAATTAAAATAAGTAATGCCTAGGATCATCCTTTTTTAACTTTCAGTTTCTAAGCTTTTAAGGTACCTCTGGGTTCTTATATACCCATTTTCCTCTGAAACTGGAGGAAGTAAAGAAGTAAAGATTTACTTTTTTTTTCCTCCTTGTTCTCTTGCTCTTAAATGAAAGCTGGGATTTTCACTCAGGCACACAGGAGGAAAGGTTTAAATTTTTCTTTATCTGTGATCAAATTGCAAATTTGTGTTTTGTCTTACAGTACCCTGTGCCAGAATGTATCCTATCTCTGTTCTGGTAGTCAAGCCTTGGGTGTTGGCATTTCACTCGATAGCACCTAAATTTGAATCACAGAATCATTTAGGTTGGAAAAGACCTTTAAGATCATTGAGTCAATCAAGCCCAGCCACTTCTGCATATCGATACCTGCTTTCCAAATCAAACCATTAACGCTCTGCCATTGCATTCCTTGCATAACAGTCCTGATGATTTTAAGAATAACATCCGTGTTAGATCAGACTCCTGAAGACACTTAGCAAAAGGACCAAATTCAAAGTACCACCTTGCACTTGGTGTCTATTCCCTTTAATTTTCCTAAATGTTTGCATGTGTGCTAGCAAGTATCTGCACCGGCCAGCCTCACAGTCACCAGCCATAGGAGGAGAGAAGGAAGTTACCCTTACAATGGGCTCTTGCAGCCAGAGACGGATGAGAGTTGCGAGGGTGTAGTACATCACCAGCAGTAAGATTGGATTAGCGTGGTGATACCAATGTAGCTCTTGATTTTTGATGATCATCCAAGTGCTTGAGCAGTTTGTCTGAGTAAGAGAAGTGACACCGAACAACCTGTGAATACAAAAAACCAAAGCAGCCTTTTTAGAGACTAAACACCAAATCTTAACAATATTTTAAAATATTTCAGAGGCAATTTTTGCTTAGTTTTAATACCAATTGCTCTGTTCAAAAAGAGCATCTGCCATCACATCTAAAAAGCAGTGAGTCTTTTCATTCCACATATTTAGTAAAAAGAAGTGTTTTTTTGCAATCAGTTTTCAACATAAAAAAATGGGAGTATAATAATATTACATCTACTATGTCTGACGAGAAAACTTGCAATGACCTGCTCCCTGTAGATCCAGAGCTACAGAAAATGGGAAGAAAAATTCTGGCTGCAAGTCCATTTGGCAAATCACAGCAACGTGACATTTCAGAGAGATTTAGTAAACTGACGTGTAACACCATTTCAGTCACCCTGCCAGGACACAGATGTAAAGTATGTCTCCTTGGCACACTGAACAGTTCTTTTGAATCTTTTGAAAAGCTAATACTATTAATAAATTACTATCTAATTACACCAATGCTTATAAATATACAGGGTTCTGTTGAAGTCATAGCTTTTGTAAACAAAAAATGAAAATATTCAGAAAGGTTATTGTTTCAGATGGTCAAATAACTGAGGGAAGAAAAAGAAGAAAAATTAATTAGAAGTATTAATATCAATGACAGATATCTGATGTTTCTGGAAAAACTGGGTTAACACAATATTTCTGTCAAGTAAGGAACATATGTTGGAAAAAATCTCACTTAAAATTAAAAAAAAAATCCCCAACATTTTCAAATTTAATACATGATGTTGGATGCCTAGTAGATGTGTTAAATACTGAAACAAAACTAATAGGAAACAATAATTAATCTGGCTCCTTCGCTGTAAAACAGCTTGCAGAGTTCCAAAGTTAGGGCATGAGCTACCAGTAGCATGTGTAAGTATTCATTATGAACACTTTTGTCTATTGACAAAACCTTTTTCTACCATAATGTCTGTGAGAGTTTTCATTTTTTTACCAAAAAAAGGTCTGATTCTAAGAGACAATTAAGGAGAAATCCCAGACTACTGCTCCTCTGAATGAAAAAATCAAATACATTAACAAAAAAACCCACCCAAAACCAAAACATTTAATTTTAAAGGGTGTCTAAAAGCTTAGTTATTCCTCTACCTAGTAAGATCCAACATGAAAAGCTGAATAATACAAAGAATAAGAACAACATTCAACAGAGATGTGCTGCCTGAAATCTGCCTTTTGGATGCTGCAAAGTGAAAATATTACATCTGTTCTTAACTGTGGATTTGGTGCATGGGCACAATACCATTAACTCCCAGAAGGAGAGATCCATAGCATTTTATTAAGCAATCTATCAGCACTCACTTCTCATTCTGATTGTCAACACAGGCCAAAGGTATAAACTTTAGGATCTCTCGGAGCTTTTGGGTGAATACAAGGCTGGAAAAAAAAAAAATCCTGCATACAAAGTAAATTGCTGCAACTTAAAGGAGCTGTGTTTGGAGCTGACTCAGACTCAAACTTCCATAGCATCCAAGAACATTCAGAGCTGATGTTACAGTTTGGCTCCATCTGGGTGAAATTCATGCTGGACTGTATTCTGTTCATATTTCTATCAGCATAGAGGAACATCTTGTTTGCCTGCTTTCCTCTCTCCAAATGACTTGTCATTTCTGCTCATCAGTGATCAGGGTTGTTGAGTTCCTATTAGTTGTTGAGTTCCTGTTAGTTTCCTCTTTTATCTCTGTTTCACAACACAGCTCTCCGTCTTTGGTTCATTTTAATCTCTTCTATGTAAGCACAGTATGATTCACCCTATTTCTGTCTCATAAGTATCAGAATCAGAGTGAAATCCAATTCTTACTGAAGTGCAAAGTCTTTCCATTGACAGTCAGTGATGAGTATTTCCTACAGAAATGAGGGAAAGTTCCTGAAGGTTCTCAGAAATTTCTGCCAAATAGACATGACCTTCATATCACATATTCCATTCCTATAGTCATATATAGCTATAAAGTCAGAACAACTTGTGTTTTATCTCCACTGAAAAGAAAACATTCCACATAATCCTAATAGTTTGGAAATTTTATTATGTTTCAGTTAAATTCTCATTCTCTTGGTTTCATTTGCTGGCTTCAAATTATTCATACATTATAATATTGGATTTAATTCTGCTCCCTTCTGGTCACCAAATATTCAGAAGTTACAGCACGTTTTCCCTCTAAGTTGCCACATGGCCAGCAATGTAGTTTGATGTATTTCACTTCAATGTATGCAATGTTTCATCTCATAAATCATGGATGTAGAGAAACTGCTCCTCATTTCTGATTTCTCCTTGGGCTTTGAGACTTGTTAGTCACAATGTACTCAACATGACATTCCCTGTTTATCACGTTCAAAATTCACTGTTGCCTTGGGAGTGTTCATTCTATCTGTTCTGGCCTCCAGGAATACTACAAGTTGCTACTCACTCAATATTTATGCTTCATCATTATCCTCAATGAGAACTGCTGGTGCAGAACATTTTTCAGAGAAATAGAGTCATCTTCTCTTACACAAAGCTTCTAATTACACCGGGATGGCTGTCATTAAATGGATACACAATATAAATTAGGGCATTATTCAGTTCTGCATGCTTTGTTCTGCAAAGATGTCTTTACATTCAGTATTGATCCCAACCAGCTGTATTTGAGTCCAGCTCTGATCTTGGTTTGATTTCATCTTACCCATCATACCTGCATGCCATCAGTAAGGTCAGAAGGAGTCCTAAGTGGGAGAGACCCACTACCAAACAAGACAAGTACATGTGTGCCTGGATACAGAATATAAGTAAAACAAATAAGAGAGACTTATTTACTCATGGATGTATTTGGCTTTCCAAAAGACTGCATGCAAGGTCACAAACGAAAATGGAGGTTTGCAAGGTGTGAATAGATTAATATTTCTACTCTTGCAAAGAACTAAAACCGGGTTTTTCAAAGTCCTCACTGGTATTCTGAAAAATCCATAGCAGAAATAATTTGAAAAAAATTATAGAAAAGGACAAGAGGAACTTTAATGTCTGACTGAGAATTGCTCTGAAATAACACAGTGAAAAACAGTTCTTAAAATAAAGGTGGCATCTTTTTGTCCAGTTACTACTCCATAAGCTTGTTTTCCCAGCAAAGCTTCCTATTGAATCTGTGAATCATCTTTCTAGCCGATGCACTTCCATCTTTCAGGACTTCCTGACAAAGTTGTAAGCTGTGACCATACAAAATTCCCACTTTCTATATTAGTCTAACATTAAAATTCAGAAGAGGAATTCCAATTTAAATTGAACAGAAAAACAAATTCCTGTTGCACCACAGATATTTCACCTAAGGAGCTGCTGAAGTTGCTAGAACTCCACATTGCTGAAACTTTTATTGCATGCATTAATTAATTATTACATTAACATGAGAATTGGAGTAATTAGTCATGGTACTAAATATGAACAAAAAATGGTTATGTAAACGAAAAATATATTTCATACACAGAATTATCAAAAACACTCATTACATATCTGTTAGGTCTGCGTATTTTGCATTCACGAAAAATTATTTGGCTTTTTATTTTTTTTAACATATTTGTAAGTTCAGATTCTGCATGTGCTCATGTTTTAGGAGTTGATTTCAGGCAAGGATTTGCCTCGTAACTTTCAAGGACAGGAAAGGAAGTAATAATTCTGACTTCCTGCACAATGTAGGACACCCAATAATTCTTCTACTGAACAACAAACTTGTGGTTGAGTAAGAGTTTATAGTCCAGAACGGTATCCAGTCTTGACTTCAATTGATAGAAAATCTTCTACTGTCTCTTACTCTTTTTCTATTGGATTTAACTTCTGTAATAGTTTTGTTTAGACGAGATTTCAAGTTGCTGCATCTTCCTACAACTCTGTGTACTCCTTTACATAGTACTTTTCACTACACAACAGAGCAGGGTGTCATTCTCCTGTATCCGAGCTTACATAAAGATTATCGTTTGAAGAAAATGTCTGCGTCTAATCACTTTAGGAGCTGAATTTCCTGATTTAGCAGTTAATATTACAGGATTTCTGTTTCTGGGCCAGTTATTAACCTATTGCATGGTTATTCACAGCAATGGCATCAGAACATTTCTCTGTGCTGGGTTGGATTTGGGAAATCCATATTTGTAGAACTTCTAAATTTGTGTTGGATTTTATGAACTGTCTGAATCTTTATTTCCTCTGGCTATCTTCTGCATATTTATTTCACTCTCCTCACATGGAAGGAGACAAGAGTGATGCCTGCAAGTCTGGGGTAGGAGAATGGAATATCAAGACTGACTGACATTTGAATAGCTGAACCCTAAAATGGAGATGCTAAAAGTGATCAAATGAGAAAAGGAAAGGGAAGGAGAGTAAGCAAAGAAGAGGAGAATAAGGGAGGGGAGAATAGGGGAGGAAAGAGCAACAAATCCCTAGAAATGGGCAAAAAAATAGTATATTTGGAGAAGGTGGTGGTGGTTGTGGTAGAAATATTATTTTTCTGGGGCAAAAAGGACTGGTAAATACACGGAGAAAAGTCAAAAACTTCATGTTTCACAGTCCAAGCCCTGAATATTGAGTTTCATGATGAAAAGTACTTGAAATACTGAAAGGGCTGTGTTCCAAACTCTAAACACTGCTTGAAGAGCAAACCCTTTTTCAAACATTGACTTAAGGCTGTTAGGCTTGAAAAGGGAGAGAAAAGAGTGGAAAGAATTGGAAAATAAATTAGCATATAGAAAACATCATTCCTACACAGCCTTCCTAAAAGTCAGGAGTCCCCTTTTCACACACAAGCCATTCTGTTGGGTTTTCCATACTTGGATGACAGAGCTACACAGAAGTTAAGATCCATAAACTTATATCCATAATGTCTCTTCCAAGGGAATGCTGTGAGCTACCCCACTCACCCTCTTTGGGCTATGTGCCCAAAGCAACACATGCTGTTGGAAACCATTCAGCCAGTTCTGTGGTACCTTCAGACTCATCCTTGCCTTCAGAAGGTCATTACTGCCCAGGCTATTGGCTGGGAATTCAGACCATACTGGGGCTACTGCTCCAGGGTACACTGAATTGACAGCACATTTTTACAGAAATAGCAGAACGTTGGGAGGAAAGAGGTGGAAAAGTTGGCTGAAATGCATTAGGCATCCCAAAGAATTAGGGTTAAAGAGAACAGGAGGCATTTGGTTTCATGTGGCTTTTTAAAGGAAAAAAAAAAGAATGAATGGAAAAATTGGCATTTGTCTTTTCAAATCATGTTATTTATAAGATTCCATGATCCTTCATGCCTCCTCTTCAGCTCAGCAGGACAACTGTGTAGGGAGATATGCACCCACAAACCCCAGTCCACAGCTAGACTAAAGTTATTATATGTATCCATATTAGAGTGATACAAGCTTTAAAAAGCATTGCAAGTATTTTTAGCACTAAAAAGCCCTAGACCCCACTTTGGTTCAGACTTGGATAATTCAGAACTGGCTAGGTGGAACTGTGCCATACTAACGACCATACAAAAATGTGACTGGGCTGAGAAGCATTATGATAAATTTCAGCTTAACAGTTAAAAACATTTTTCTGAAATATCTGTAAATGTAGACTAAGACTGGAATTGTTTTTCTTCAGCATGTTGCTATCCCAACGCTATAATACAGGCATACACATAGTGAATGTAGACTTGGTAGGTAAGTAGATCGTTCTAACTTTTGTTTTAATGTCATCACATTTCTATAGCTCTTTAGCAGATGTCTTATGCCCTTTTTTTTTTACCAAGTTTTGGTTTCCATAGCTTCTATTGGATCAAAGCTTTTCTGGCAATGACAAAAACAGCCCTTGTGTATCTCCCAGCCTCTTCTGAACACCAGTGACTTCTCTTTTAAAGGAAAACGAATTTCAAATGCACATCTACTGCATTAGAAACCTCATGAAAAAATGAGTAGTTTAAAACTTGTGTGCTAATGTCATCCATATAATGAAGACAGAGAGAAATTATGAGCCATGAATCAGGAAGCTGTAGAAAAGAAAAGATATCTTTAAGGATAGTGAATTACACAAAAGCTTGCAAAACCTGTAAATACGACACAAACCTTATTTCAAGGAGAAAAAAAGGACCATGTAAGCAGCTACAATAGAATCACTTTGTTTTCAAGTGCATTAACAACTTTAAGATGATAAATAATAAACTGGGTTTTGTTTTTAAGTAACCAGACAACCAAATTTTCTCTGAAACTATGTGACTGGAAGCTGTTAAGGAATGGGTATCCATTAAAAATGACCAAACTTCAGACATTAAAATACTTCACATACCTGAAATAAAGCAGGTTCCCTAAGGGGAATTTAAGTCTGAACATAAAGACTTGTGAGCTCTGTACCACATTTCATCCAATAATTGAGCTTTGTACTGACTTTCTATCACAAAAGCTTTCATTGCTTTAGCAGCAATAATTCTCCACCGTTATCAGAAAAAATAGGTGTGGGTCTATTAAACCCTTGTTTACTGAGACAAAACCCATCTTCAAAAGCTTTAAATGAAAAAGATTTATCCTATCAATGGTTTCTTTTCTGGATCCCCAAATCTTTCCATTACCCATGACACAGCTCAACCTTGCTCTGAGTTTCTAGTGAGCATCAATATTGATGTTGCTCCTTTCAACACATCAGTGAGCTAGAAAAGCAGCATGTTGCTGTAGCCTTCGTGGGCCTCAGCTGGGACTTCCACAGGCTGTCATCTGATGCAGAAGCATGCTAAAGCAGCAATTCCAATATCTTTTCATCCTAGTCAGACATCTGAGCATCTGGCACAGGGAGGACTCCCAGACAGGAAAGCAAAAAGGTGGTGAAATGGGGATAAAGGTGCAGAAGAAACTGCTTTAGGACTCCTGCTTGATAACTTAGCTAGAGTGACTCCATCAACATAATTATTCCTCACCAGAGCCAGTATTGTCACCCTTTGACAGCAGCAGCCTGGCTCATGTGTTAGGTTATGCAAATAGTTTGCTCTTAAATTAAATTAGGCAAATAGTTGTTCTATCACTAATATAAAACTACTGCAAATGCAACAGAGCTTTCAATTGTTGTTTTTTTCTTTCCAAATAGTTTCAGCTACAAACCAGAGGCAACTCAGGAAGTTGCAGGAGTGAAGCAGCCTTGTTGGGATGAGAGGATGGAGAGAGAACAGTCACCCCAGCAGAGAAGGCTGTTGGCACCAGTGATTTGCCAGCTGCTCATCTTCCTCATGTACACACATATTCCCTGTGACCATAAAGGAGGACAAAAAGCAACTAATACTGAACAGCATCACCTGAGTCTGGACAAAACCCAAGCTGTGTGAAAAAAATTAAAAATATTTAATGTGTAGTTGGACTTTCTACACAGAGATGAAAGTAATGAGAAAACAGGTTCAGGCTTCTAAGGAGTCATGTGGAAAGCGTGGGAAAACCAAAGGCATGTTCAGAAACATCCATGGATACAAAGGCTTCCCCCTGTGAGAGGGTGAATTTGGACACTCAAGCACAGAGCAGGAGGCACAGCCTGAAAATGGCATAGCTTGACAATGACATGGTTAACAATGGCTTTCTGTGCAAATTAGTAATTGAGGCTATTGGTTTTTCAGAGTGAATTGGCTGAGCTGCTGAAAGGAAAGGAGCCAATAGCCCCACCTCAGAAAGTCTCCCACAGGCAGAGCAGGGGACAGTCTGCTCCCAAAACTCAACCAGTAGTGCAGACCATGGACAGCCTTGTTGTCCTAAGCTCAGGTGCTGAGAAGGACAGAAGCATTTAGGTAAAACTTCAGTGGAAGTCATTTAGGAAGAGGAGACAGTGTTCAGATAACCCCAGCGAGCACCAGCATTCAGTGGGGTGGTGCTGACCAGATCATGCAAGGGAGCTGGTACAACAACTAACCATGCAACTGCCTACCAGCCTAAGAGATTCACTGCTGCCTCTTAGAGTTAACTTGTGCAGAAAAACAGAAATTGTTTTAAAGTGTAGCTTCATACTATTTTAACTTCGAGGCAACTTGGTCTGTGATCTAGGGCTCAGACTGCAGCCAAAAGCTTTGTGCTTTATTCCAAGTTCTGGCTATCTCAGGGGGTTATGTGATTCATCTAACTTCTCTGTTAGGGAATTTTTCCACCTCTGAAAAAGGAGTGATGATACTTTTCAGTCACATTGGGACAGTCTGCTAGGTTCAGTGATGCATGCAGAGGATAAAGAGATTTTCCACTTACTCAGCTGGCAGTGAAGCACTGAAAAAAAACAAGAGTGATGGATACCTTCATCAAGAGATTCTGCCACAGAAAGTATGAGCAACGAAACTATTCATTTTTAGGAGTGAGTGCACTAAGGCAGAAATAAAAGCTATGATTCCCATTTGGCTTTAAACATAAAAGGAAAGTAAAATAGCAGGATATGGGAAAGGAGATAATGGGAGAATGAACAATAATGCTTGGGAAATGTGTGGAAATTGCCTAATTTCAAAACCAAAGTGGTATACCAGCTGATTTTAAATTGGTTATAAATTGAACATAATTGGATCAGCTTTTATCAGCAAGTTCCAAACTTCAGCTAAATGAACATAAACAAGAGAATAAGCACTTCCACTCTGTGTTAGAGAAACTGTGTAGACTGCCCCTGCATGGACAAGGACTAACTTCCCAGTGTGCTCGACCAAGGTTGCTCAGGACTGCCTTTTTTACCTCCAAGGAATGCGGGATGATTCATTTGTCAATGTTGATATATAGAAAACACAAAGAGCTACCTAAGTGTTAAATATTCTTCATCACAATTTCTGGTCATGCCAGAGTATGGAGAAAATTGTTCTTGAGCAGACCTAAGGAAAACAGCTTTGTAAATCCAAGAGAAGTTTGTGAATTATAATCCACATTTCCTAATACTGATGCCACGATGATTTTTTGCCTTTTCTTTTAGACCCCTTTTATACCTTTTTCCAACTTCTGTATTCTTAGTGTTTTTTAGCCTACATTCTTGGACTTGTTTGTTAAGCTAGGAGACTAAACATTTTAGAACCTTCGTAGTCAGGGATCAATATGCCCCAGACCCCAAGGTTCTCTCCAGAACGCATTTTGTAAACTAAGATAGAACCATCCAGGGGAAGGTTCCTTGGGGAAGGGGGTTCACTTGAGCCTCTTGTTGGGGAATCTTTGATAGATATGATAATTAGGAAGACCTATAATGTTATACCAGATCTTTTGAGGGTGGGCATTGCAGTGTGCATTGAGGTGCATTCCACCTGGATGTGGTGCACCCAAGGATCCTTAAAATAAATACCAAGGTAAAATCCCTTTTTCCCTTCTAACCATGTTTGACTCTTGATTTTAAGACCCGGAAAAGGCATCAATACCACACAACAATAGCAATAAAAATCTGGTAGGAGGAGAGGGCTTTTGTCCCTTTTCTGTCCTTGTTTTCAGGCACTTGGTCAATGATCATAGTATGCAGATCTGTGTTTTCCAGATAATATGAAGAGAAAATTAAGGGATTGCTTCTTCGCAGTCACCCTCTGCATGTCCACACAGGACAGGCTGTGATGGGCAGCGAGTATATCCAAGTGTCAGTGTTGGGATCAGACACATGCAAGCCCATGGTGTGTATGGGGGAGTGGATGATCTGTCTCTCCCCACCCATGAGCAGAGCTTCTGCTAGCAGGGAGGTGTGCTGATCACAGAGGAGTCAGCGGCCTGAGAGTGTGCAAAAGTGGGATGGCTACGTCATAAGACCAATTGCACACCCAATTCAGTTGAATCAGAATCAGCAGGCAAGCTTATCACAGCACATCAGGAGCTTTAAAGTCTTTGTTACTTCTCTCTGTCCCTCTCACCTTAGCAGCTCAATGCATTCAAGAAAGAGTTGCCTCTGTGCAACACACAGCTATTTGGATGCAGGAGACATCAAGGAAGAGGCAGTTCACCAACATTATGTCAAATGACAACTGGTTTTTATGTTCGCAGCTTACACTCGATTTTCAGATGCAGCGTGGTTGTTGCTGGGAGTGATAAGGCTACCCTCTTTCCATTAATGGGAATCCATTGTGGCCAGGGGCAGCCCCACCAGGCCACCAGGGCTCATATCAGTAGCCTGCTCACCACTGTAGCAGAACAACTTGGAAACCAATCTGTTCCCCATGGAGAAAATCATTGTTTTTAAAAGGTCTTAGCACCTCAGTTTACAGCCCTTTCAAGTCCAGAGGAAGACAAAGGGATGTAAATCACCTGTGGTGCGATGCCAGTAACATGAATAAAGTTGTGCCTGCTTATTCCAAGGCTAAATTTGGCACTTGATGCGGCGTGGTGGTCATGGTGAGCGCCGACAGCTACGCCATGGGGATGGAACTGGGAAGGACTGCTCTCCAGGCAAACTGCTACTTACTATTTCCTCTGTTGCTTTTTTCTCGTCCAGCCTTTCATGGGAAAGGGAACCCAAATAAGGCCACCTCATAGTTTAGAAAGATGGCAAGGATGATTATTGTCTTTCATCAACAGGAGAATGAACTTACATTCCTAAGCTGTTAACAGAATCATTCACTTCCTTTGGAAAATATTTTAAAGAAGCTGAATATGAAGTTCTGAGAAAGCATATAGGCTAAAACATTCTACGTAGAATTTAACATCCTAAAATGTGGTACATTATAGAGCTAATATGAAACTCAGCTTCAAAATTTCTGTAAGAATAAGGTCAAACACCTAACTTCTCTTCCTCTGAAAGAGAGAAATTGTGGCTCTCTAACCAAATCTGGTCATCGTAACCAACAGGGTGGCTGGTCTGGCATGTTTTGGAGCATGCTCTGCAAAAGAAAAGTGTGCTTTTGCTGATGGAGGATGATGGAAACAGAAGTGCAGTGCAGTGTCTTTACATGGCAAGTATCCAAGGGTCTGACCTCTGCCCTGGCAGTGGTGCTGCAGTATTATGGTGAGAAGTGCCTAAAAATACCAGGCAGAAGGCACGAAAGCTACTGCAGCCAAAGGGCAGCTCAGTATAGGATACATAAACGAGCTTTAAATACTCCGTCTTTTCAAACACTGGCTTCTGACCAAGTCAAAAGGCAACCCCAAAAACCTCAGAGTTTCCTACAAGGTTAAGAAAATTCTGCCTCTCAGAGGTGAGTTGCCTTTGAGACAGGTGCCAAAGACAGTGTGCAGCAAGGATTGGCAGTGGTGCAGCTCAGGTGAAACATGTTCTTGGCTCCAGTGGAGCTACAAAAGCAGCAGGAGAGCAGGAGATCAGTGCTTTGCCCTGCAGAGGCAAGACACTGCCAACAAGGTAATCAATCAGCTAGATCTCACTGTTTTGGCAATATCTGCTCTCCTAATGGGATTTTATTCACACATTTAGCCTCTAACTTAGAAAAAAATATTACAGCTGGATGTCCAACCCTGATCTGACAACTCCAGGAACATTTTTGAGACAGTGCTTAAGCATTTATAACCCTGGTAGAACAAAGTATTTGGGCTACAAAATCCCAATCTGTATCAAAGTGTTCAGGGAAGTCCACATGGAGGATTTTGGACTGGAGTCTTCTCAGATTAATCTGAAAACAAACTGAATATCCTAAATCTACCATCTGTAGAAGATATCAATGTAATATGTAATGTGTAAAAAATCCACACTTTCCCCCAAAATAAGAGGTTTTTAAGCAGGCTTATTATTAGTTACTGTGAAACCTATTTAAAAAGTCCTGCTTAAAGAGATTTGTAGACATCTTTCAGATGAAAATCTCCTCTCGAAAAAACTTCTTAGATTAGAATTCCCAACTTATACTGCAGCAAAGCAATCAGTTGTGGAATTCCAAATTCCTATTCACGTAAGATGTGAAATAAGGTACCACTGTGAAGTGGATGACACTACCTGGGCTCCTAGGTTTGCCTCATTTTGTAAGGGAGATGCCTTCCATAGATGAAACCAGTTACTTGAACTATTTTGAACATTACCTGCCTGAAAACGACAAGCAAGACAGACCTAAACTATAAGAAAGCACATAGTTTTTAATTTACATTGGATTGCTGGATCTTTAAATTAATATGCTTATAAGCACAGTTTTGGACAGGAATAACTTTACTGACTCAGGATAAACCTCATGCCACTGCACTGATCCTATTTCTTCACGTTGGCAAGGCCTTACCATTTCCACAATTACATTCTTTTGTCAAAATAAACAATATCAGGAAGAAAGGAGGCAGCAATCTGAAAAATGGCAAACATATTACTGTGTGTTTTTTCAGGCTGTGACACTGTGTACCTAATTTCTAAAGTCATTTTAGCTCATGACTTTTTTTTTACTAACTTGGCGAAAAGAATTTTATGTCAGAAACATGATACTTTCCAAATTTTACTTTAAATGGATACTTCTTGATATTTTTTTTCCCACCTTTGTAAATCAATTTGCAATACAGCAGCAAGCCAACACAGAAGATACCTGCTATAAATTAAGTTTATAAACTCAGTTTATAAACTGAGTGTGGACACCTTACCTGGCAGACATCAGCTGGAATTTAACCAGTGTTGATAGATGTAACCAGGTAAATCCTGCAAGCTCTGCTGGCAGCTTGCCTACCCCTGGCATACCAGCTATATTCAGACTTTTCAGTACACTGTACATTCTTCAATCTGCAGATCCCAGTGCTCACTCCATGGCATTGCAGCGTGTTTGTGTTTATGCCACCTCTACCTGCAGATCACAGATCCAGACAGCCACAGCAGTAGATCTGAAACTTTGTAGGACATTGATACCTCCATGTTCACTAATCTCACTACAGCAGGTACCTAGGGCTATGTTATCACAATATCCTATTTTTGGGGGGGGGGAAGTACTTTGTTTGCACAATCCAATAAGGATTCAGGGCAAAACATGTAAATTCACCAGATTTCAGGTTATCCCTCTCAAGAAAACTGCTTTCCTCTGATGACATTTTTCAGTCACTTCTTAAAATCACAAGTGGTGAATTTTGAGTTGAAGTGTTCTTAAAAGGAAGGAGCAGCTCAAGGATGATGCAAATCTTAGCTGAATAAAACTGTTAACTTGAGAATTTTCCTGTTTGTTTGGGTATAGTTTAACTTCATTTAGTCTGAAATCAATCAATACTCTGACAAGCTGAATGCATTACTATTCAGAGAAAACACATTTTTTATTGATCAGAGAAACCACTTGTACATTTCTTGTCAACTTGAGAACTCAAACCCAGAAAGGAGCTTTTTAAAACACCAGACTAACACTCTGCAGAGATAAAAAAAATGCCCACCAGCAGCCCAACAGGAGTAGTTTTCACATCTGCCCTTGAAACTGAGGAGAGCTTATCCTTGGTATTGAGCCCTCAAAACTTTACAGAGAAATATGGAATCACAGAATGATTTAGGTTGGAAAAGACCTCTAAGATCACAGAGTCCAACTACTAAACCAACACTGCCAAATCCATCACTTAATCATGTGTCTAAGTGCCATGTCTACAGATCTTCTAAATATCTCCAAGAATGGTGACGCAACCCCAGTCCTGAGCAGACTCTTCCAATTGCAGACAATACTTCTGGTGCAGAATTTCTGCCCTGGTGCCACTTGAGGTCATTTCCTCTTGTCCTAATGCTTGTTACTCAGGAGAAGAGTAACAACCTTCACTTTGCTACAACCTGCTTGCAGAGAGCAGTAAGGCCACCTCTGAGCCTTCTCTTCTCCAGGCTTCTCCCTGAGTCTTCTCTTCTCCAGAACAATTCTAGTTCCCTCAGATATTCCTCATAAGACTCCAGCTCCAGACCTTTCATCAGCTTTGTTGCCCTTCTCTGGGCACACTCCAGCACCTCAATGTCCTTCTTGTAGCAAGAATTTGGGGAATCAAATTCTTTTCTTGGCATATAATTTGCCCATGAAAGCCACGTACTAGTATTAATGGGAACTCTGCATATTTAGCACATCTCCAAACCAAGATGGTGCATAAAATAGCAAGGTATTGATTTTCTTCTAGGATGAAAAATGCTAAAATATTTTTTCCACGCCATTCCAATACATGTCTCTCATTTTTTCTCCTCTAGCCACTGCTTATATATCAGCTCAATTCCATCATTAAAAATCATCAGTGGCCTTTTCTCCCACTGAGATCTTCACTTCCAAGCTCTGATAACACCTGTCTTGCTGCTCTCCAAAGACATCTCCCTGAAAGCAGATCAAAGGAAATCCACAATAGAAAGAACTACAAATAAAGAAACAAGGAATACTGCACCTTCTGCTGCCATTGTGGGTACATTGTGTATAGGTTGTTGTGTATATTCAAACATAATTTCCTACGTAATTTGGAACATCAGTCCCTCACATGCTATCATGTGTAAAGGGAGAGTACTCAAGAGTACCAGTTCAAGAGAAAGTTTGCAGGAAGGTAACCCCATTTTTTTGGTTATAAAAATGCCAGTATGTACTCTGAAGTCCAATGCTGGGATTTTTTTAACCCAAACTCTGAAGGTGCGTTTCTTTTCTACACCAAGGCAGAGGCAACTTTCTTGCAGCTTGATTTTTTAATTTCAAAAATTAACGACCAAGTTAAAGTGCCATATTTTTACTAACCAAAATTTTATCATAAAATGAATAATCACCTTATTTACCAAAAAAAGAATTACTAATTGCAGACAATTAGCTTGACACTAAATGAATTAAAACTTAAAGTAAATAAAAAATATAGTAATTTAAAATTAATAGAAAAAAACACTAAAAAGAAAAAAGGAACTTCAGCAATTACACATATGAAGAGTTTCACATATTGTAGCTAAATGGTAGGAAGCACATATTTTCTCTCCTTGAGAAAATGTTATTTCTGTTTATTGCTAAAAACCGGGAGTTGATATCCTCAAAGCCAAATGGCTGAGAATTTTGAAGCCATTTTCTTTTTATTTTCTTAATACATGGAGGAAGTAATATAAAAGGTTTAGGGAAGTTGTGAGCATTTCAGCTTCTTGGCACTAGAAATCATCCATTCTCCTACCTTGACCTCTAGGTGGCACAAAAGAACCTGAACTAAGAAGGTTTTTTTTTTTTTTTATTTTTCAGGTAACGTTATGCCCTCCCAATCAGACTCCACAAGTCACCAATTCCAGCATCACAAGACACACATCTCTTAACTTATATTAAATAAAATGTCAAAATAAGTACTAAAGTAACAGCTAGTGTAGCTAGACAGCTCAATTTTACTGCTTTTAATTGTGCATTGTGAGATAAATAATTAATTGATTCTCCACAGTACATCTGATTTCCTTTCACCTTCAGCTTATAATAGTTAAAAGGAACAATAGCTTTACTAGAAATAAAGTTAATGTTCGCACTTACTTTAAAGTAAGGATTAATACAGCATTAAAAATACACACCATAGAAACCAATTTGCAATCATAATCCAGCAGAAAAAATAGCAATGAGAAAAATACACCCATCACTTCATCTTATTTTAGATTACAGCATGTAGAAAATTCAGTGAAATCACAGCCAATCAATATATACTGCAGAAGTAACTAGAAATGCTGCTTTTTTATTTAAGTGAAGTAGCTGTTGGTATGAAGGTAAGATCAGCCTGTGCTATGTGAATCTATGTGACCAGAGAGAATTTTTATATCAACAGCCTCATATTCACAGTACATGAAGGACCCCAGCAGCCCTCAGCCTCTGCACAAAAGAATGACACCCCAAAAACATTTTGCTCCAGTTAAGACACTATGACATTAGAGAACAGAGCATTCCTTTTGCTCTACAAAAAACCAAACGTGCATTTGTGCATTAGCCCTCATATCAATGTTACCATCTACTTCCTTAATTTCCTGCATTAGCCAAATCTTTTGCACCCACATCTGAAGAATGCTCTGAGCAAAACCAAAAAATCACTTTCCTCTCCTAACCTGTTCCAGCTCTCTGTCTGCCATTACTCAGTCTGGACTCTCACCACTCTATCATTTAAAACCATTCCATTTGAAATGATTTGACTCTTTTGTGACTGAACAAGAAGCTATGTGTAAAATTTGTCAAAGCATTACATGGAAGATCATTTGCACCAACCTGTGATAAAAGCGCATTGCATCATGTGCCCACAATTAAACAGGAAAGGAGTTTCTCTCACCTGGCATAGAAATCTTTTGGTGGAACAACCTCCTGAAAGAACTGTAGCTGGTACAGATAAAGTCCAATCAAGTGTCCCGCACTGAATATAGCCATTAAGACACACAGACAGCTGAATATCAGCGGATCAAATGCTTGGCAACAGGACCACCATGTGCACAGGCCCAAAAACACAAAGAAATACACAGCTGAGGTCAAAGATGGCACCATCATACCTGTAAAAATAAAAAGCATGGAGTGTTGAAGAAGTGTGGGAAATATCAGCATTTGTTACACCTTAAGTTTGACAAGATGTGTATTAAAAAATTTAATCCAATTAGTTTTCTGCTAATTACTACAATTAGCTCTAAAGACTGCTATTAACTTTGAGACTAGAACAGAAGGATCTTTTTTTCTTTTTATTTGTTCAGCTCACTTATGCCATATCTTAGCACTTAGAACACAATCACTCTCCAGACTTTCCTCTGAGATGGAATCTTCACTATATAAAGATGTTTCCTAAAGCATGGAGAAAAACAGAAAGTGGCTGCAAGGACAGCCAGTACTGCCTGAGACCACTGGTGCATGACTTTTGAGTATAAGATGCTAAAATAGCATGATGAATGAACAGTGAAAAGCCTTCTCATACAGATATTGAAATATCTTGAGTTATTAAAACAAAACAGACCCTGATTCATATATTGAAGGTAAGAGATTTACATAAAATCTACAGAATAATCAATATATGTTTGATTTTTTAAAATAGTTAACTCCTAGAAACATGTGATTTATATATGACAAAGACTCTGCTGTCACAAACACGTCCATTATTTTTGCTTTTGCACATGTAGCAGAGTATGTCACCTGTGAAAATGTCCAACTGGTGAAGGGGACTTGATGCTCTGCTGGTAGCCTGCAAAAATAAGTCAGGAAGCAGGAAAGACATTCATGCCTAAGAGGGACAACTATGAGAAAATGACGCAACTTTTTAACTAATACATGTCTAGGAGCCACCTTTCTCAGGGACAGACCTGCAGGCTACCAGTGGCCCATAGCTCCAGTGTGCCTGCTGGCTTGTGCCTCCTCTTGCCAGGTGCTGGCTTGACGTGTCTTTTGGGAGCAGCACTCCCAGGGTCGGTCCCTCATTCAGCTGAGTCCAGGCACTGAGTCCAGGACTCGTATCCACAGTCATTTGCCTGAGCTTCACCACCACATCTTTCACATCATACTTTAAGACTTAGCCTATGGTGCTGTAAAACTTCATCCAGCAATTTCTGCTTCAAGCCTGTAACTATTTCCTTCCTCCTTACAAAGAGACACTTTGTCTGTATTTAAACACTTCTGGAGAATGAGAATCCATGATATCCTAAAGTAAGTTATTTATTACGGCCAATTACTCTGGCTGTGAAAAATACAAAATTTATTTCTGGTCTGAAAATGCCTAGGTTTACCACTTAACTGTTGGGTCTTGTTACCAATTCTACAAGATGAGATACCTTAAAAAATGGAAACACTTTGTCAGTTCTTTCAGGCTGCAGTCAAGTCACCCTTCATCTTTTTGGCATGGTAAGTAAGGAAATATATAACTTATAAAACTCAAGGTCTCTCTCTGGAATACAGGCTTCTCAGACCTCAAGTACTTTTTGTAACTATACTCTGAACACTTCCCACTTCTTGGCTTGTGTTGGAGCTCCACAGGCAAGCTGCCCATCCTCATTCAGAAGAAATTGCCCCCTGCCACTGCTGCACAATCCTTCTGCTTCACCCTCCCTGGCTGATGTTCACCCATGCAGAGTGGCATCAGGCTTTTTGGTTTTGTTTTTTGGGTTTTTTTTAATGACATCTCTCTTCCCTGATGTCAGGCCCTATGGTGGCCCACATAATTTTTCTCTTTTTAGATGTATTACTTTCCATTTGGCTACATGTAAGGCTGTATAACAATCTTGCTTTAACGAAAGACCCTGCCTTACTATAACAGCCACACCTGACCAATCCTCATCATTCAGTATCAAACCTTTTTTTACTGTTGTACTGTTGTTTTATACTTTATATACTGGTAACTTACATGTTAAGTATACAGTTATACTTTATATGTAATCACTCAATTCAAACATGTGAGTTGGCAGATAAATGCTAATTTATAATTCCATGATATAATTTTGAATTCAGTAGTTACAACCTATACTGTTTTTGTGAACTTCCATTGCTGCTGTAGCAGATTATGTGGTATGAAAACAAATGTCTTACAAAAAGGTAGGCTATGTAACATCAAAACAGCTACTCTACCAACTAAATAAAAAAACAACAGGAAGTGTGCTTATCACTCTTTTTACACACTACATGGTCAACTAAACAACCTTTTTTTTTTTTTTAAGGCTATGTGAATACAGTTCCTTTTTAGACTTGGAAGTAAGGGAACCAAATCTATGAATTCACTTTTATATATATATATACATATATATCTGCACAGACATACATACACAACATATAGTCATTTATAATATGCCCCCATTCACCATTTGGTTATAAGAGCAACTGTCAAAATCATAAACGGAATGACAGGGCCACACAGTATCAGTACAAAAAAATTAAGCAACTCAGCATATTGCAATACCTGCCAAAGAGTTAATTTAATAAAATCAGCAGCCATTTCTTTTCCCTTAAAAATTTCCATTGTTACTCCCGCAGGTGCCAAAGTGCTGAAAACTCATTTGTTAAAGGCATAATCTAATGGGCTCCTGAGGAAATTTTTCAAATACACCAACCTGCTGAACCAAGTAAAATTGTAACAACAACTTTTCCAGTGGTGATTATCATGTTGCCAATAAACTCCCTCAGTTTGGATGCTAGGAAGGCAATTCTACGCAGCAGTTTTAATTTCATGGTCTCCTCAAATTCTGCTTCTCCACAGTCTTCGTCATCCAGATCTTCTTCATACATCAAAGCATCATCTGGCTCTAATTTTTCTCTTACAGCCTAAAGGAGAAGGAAGGAAAGAAAAATAGAATGCAAAAGAAACAGAGAGGGAGATGCAAAGGAATTTGAAATTAAAATCCATGCATATATTATTTAACAATGAAGTCTTCTTACAATCTTTGATTATTCCAAGTAGTGAGAGCTAAGAAAAATGTATTAAACCTAGAGATGAACATTGATATCTCCCACTTCAGAATTGTATCAAAATAAAAGGATATGAAGGGCGGTCTCTGGGAAAGGCTGCAGTCCTTCTACATGTGCACAACAGGCTGCTTGCTCATTTACATAAGAAATTTGGTTTGATTTGTTCAGCATTCTTAGAAAGATACGCATCTTGTTATCTAATACCTTTTAAACTTCTCTTTGCCTCAAAGGCTTCTGTTATAAACTCCAACAAGCACAAGCCCTGGTTGATATTGCTCAATAGATCTCACTTTCCAAACCTGTTTTTCATGAACCCTTTCTCTAAATGCAAAACCTAGAATGGACAGAGAACTCATTGGTGACTGAAGGGCAGTTTGGGAGAGAAAAAATACATTAAGCAGAGGCTTGGGGAGAGAATGAGAAATGCTGAGATCAACTGATGGTGAAAGAAAAGGTGAAAATGTGAGCAAGAGAGAAGTAGTGAAAGCTTGAGTGATCTACAACAATTTAGCAGGGGTAATGAGACTCGTGACTTAGAACTACACAATGGAAAAAAGAAAAGAAGGAAACGTGGAAAGGCCCATCATACTTTAGCAGTTTGTTAGGATTTGGCAGTGGTCTTCAACATCAAGTCTCCATCGTATCTTGGAGACCAAAAGACATAGACAATTTTCGAGTGATGCAGACTAAATCATTGACCCACAGTGAGAATCTGCAGGATTAGCAAGAGGCCCACACAAAGACACAATTTATGGAAAAATTAGTCATTCACAGAAATGTAGGGGCATATTAAAAAAAAAAAAAAAGTAAGAGTTTTGAGCCATGTTCTCATTTGGTGTAATATAGAATAGCTTTTTTGGCACTAATTTGAACTTGTGTTAGCCAGCACTAGTTCTGGCCAAACCATATCTCTGTGTGTGAAAGTAAAAAAAAGAGATTATTGGTATTTTTCATCAGAATAGCAGTTTTATATTTATTGGTGACCTTGAGGCAGAAAAATTCCACGCTGACAGATAAGATTGCAGTAGGAACAGATGAACTCTCAGCCTACTTAACCAAATTCTTTTGTACCACTGCATTATGTGGATTCCCAAAAGAAGAAAATTCCCTGTAGTCACCTTCACTTCTTCATTTCACTTCTAAGTTTGTTGCCAGTTTTCTCCTCTTACTTCAGAGCATTAACATTGTTGTGAATGCCCAGGAAAACAAACAAACAAGCAAGCAAACAAACAAACCCCCCAAACAAACCTTCTTATTCTCAAGAGTCTCTATTTTACAGACAATGAAATACATAATAAATACAGCAGGGCTGATCTGGGAAATTTACATTTCCCTTGGACGTATCCAGCTATTTCACTAGCAATACACATTTTACATGGAGTGCAGTAGAATTTCAATTGCTTTCTTATTGTCACCATTCACCTATACAGCTCTCAACACATGAATTATGAGCTCCTTATGCAAAAAAATACAGAGAAGGCAGCCCAAAAATGCTGTCATCACACTGCAAACCATGTGGCACAAAGAGGCTTTCTGTCTGTTCATCACTGCTGCTGATACCTGAGCTCCTATTTCAAGGATAGGAGACATTAAATATTCGGAAACAATGCTGACACTAGGCAGAGCAATGCATTCTGCCCTAACTTCTGACAGAGCTGTATCAGTGAGAAAGTTAAACAAAGGGCAAAAATTGTGATCATTTTCTCTTGTGTCACAAATACTAGATTAACATGATCTTCATCTAGTTCATTTGGGTCCAATCCTGCTTCTCCTGGACTGGTTCTATTGCTCTGTGCCTTGAGCTTAACATGACCAGTGAACAGTGAAACCCTCAATAGTGTCCATATCTCAAAGAAAGAGAATGAGTGGGACTGATGAGCATTTAAATGTTTTGAAATGGCACACACTAAACATGGATCTATGTGAAGGAGAACCTTGCTTCTTCAGCTTGTGCCTTCAGGTTGCTGAAGACAATACATATCAAAACATAGACTCACTTAAAAAGTGTGTAGGAATCACTTCAAAATAAATAAGTTACTTCATGGAAGGCTGTCAGGATTCATCCCTCTTTGAATACTATGTTAAACATAAAGACAGGATTCATATATTTATTACAGCTTAAAATAGCTGATACAGCAATGAATTATACATAGGCAGGAACAGGAAATAAGGTCTGGACAGTCACAGAAGAAAAATTATAAAATATTCTCAAAACAGAAGCAGAAAATGTTCTTGTGGGGAAAACGAAAATAATCAAAATATTTTTAAGTATAAATTGGAGGAAAGTACGCAATACCTTCAAACGATAAAATAAAAAGGAGGACACAGAAGTAAGGAAACCACACAAAAACGTCCCAGTGAAAGGTGGGACTTGATATCGTTTTCTGCCTCTCATCCCTACCTGCCTTCCTAACCTGCCAAATTCACACAGTGATCTCCTCAAAATGGATCTTTGGATCTTCTGTCATAACTAGGATCATAATTTTTTAACTTTACCAGGCTATTTACTCTTGCTTCATTGGTCTAAAGAACCTTGAGGCTACATTTTGCCTTGAAAGTTCAGCATTAATCATCTAGTACTGACATGTATGACACAGCACAACCAGGGAGAAGCAGTAGGGAAGAGGATATTTCACTGGACCAGAATATAACGGAAGCTGAGAAGGAGATGATGATCCAAAGTTTCCATGGACTGAGGAATATCACTTTAAGGATAGCTAAAAGCTGTTAAGTCAATGAGTTACCAAAGAACTTAACTTTCCTTGGTTTTCAGCTTTTATTTAGATACGAAAATATGAATTCTGAGTTCAGCCAGAAAGTTAGGATGTCACAAACATTCACAGGAAATGCAGAACAACCTACTTCGGGTGTTACTGAGGCCATCGGATGTTGGAAAGAAAAATTCAGCCTTCTGAACCTCAGGAAATACCAAACTGATTTACCAAGTTTTCCTTCTAAAACTGCAAAAGTCTGTTGGGAGTTGGAGTTCTTCAACTGCTCTCCTCAGATTAAGACAAGCCAGCAAATGTGATTATCAATAGCAACCATAATATGAAGCCCAAGAAGCTTTTTCAGAAGAGATGCATGTTGGTTTGCAGCTTTTCAGCACAGCTGGAATTATCAATAATATGGCTGTGCAAGGATAGCCTGGTTTCCTGACACAGCTGATGGTTATTTCAGCAAAGACTATGACAGTTAAACAACTCTGGGTTTGATTTTACTTTTTTTTTTAAACAAACATATCTGTTTTTAATTCAGTATCCAAGATGGAAGGCCATGTTCCTTTGCTGAACTAGATGAAAGGCCATGTCCCAGTGTATGTCAAGAAGACAAACTTTGGATTCCCCCACTCTCATATTCCCCGCCCTCTAACTCGATTATCTGGGCTGGGTTTCCATTTTCTCACATGGAGCACTTCAAATTGCAGAAGGCAGGCAAACAGTGAACAGTTTTCACATTAAACATGGTGATAATGTGCTTGTTGTTTTAACACTTTCTGATGATTAAAAAGCCATACAAGTACACGCTCATCACAGAACACCATTACTCCAGTCAGACTGCTTTGCAAAGCTCTTTTTTACTATGTGGATTAGTCTAAAGCTACAAACCCATGCTACATAGGCTACAGTTAGAAAAATACTTTTACTTCCATAATAAATTACCTATTATGCAATTACAGGATCCCTGTGGATGCTGATTAAATCAAATAAACTTCCCCGTTCAAGGAGTATAGAGCATTTGTGAAGCCATAAACATGTGTTTCCATGACCCTTGCTCTGCAGAGCAGGGCCCCAGGACTTTTTATAAACAAACTAAATGCAGTTTAGGTTTTTTAGCAATCATGTGGAAGTCCCTGGAGTATTTATTGTACAACACTTTTTTGAGCTGCCAAATTGAGATAGAGAACAGACAAGGAAACTGAACAGCTCCTGTGGCAGCTATGGCAGCTACTATTGTGGCCAGGGCCAGAATGTCCATTAGCTACTTTGGGGGTTGCTTTTTCAACATCCAACTTTCAAATGTTTAATCTGGTACAGTATAAACACTACTGCACAGAGATATCCTCTAGTCCGAGAGATGTATTTACTAACAGGAAGCCTTAACTATAACCTAAACCCCATTTTTGCTTCAGAGCACTCCTTGCTTTGTACCTACTTTTAATAGTGTTGTGTCTGTAAACACAAATTTGCTCATTTATTGACGTTTTGATTCTAGGGGGGACACAAATGAAGCCCTTCAAAAATTCAAATACTGACAGCAACAACATTTAATTAGCCAGAATTATTACAACTAAGTGGATGCAAGGCTTGTAACTCCCATCCCCGTGAATACATTGCATTAATTATTGGGACTTCTCAAGCATGCACTGCTAAGCTCACAAGAGTAAGTTCCCATGGGGGTTCAGGTGCTTCTTCCTTCCACTTGGCTCATAAATGTTGTAAAAATAGCCTCTTTTCAGTATTTTGACACTTCCTCCCAGCCAGTACCAGGAAACAAACAGAAAAGAGTGGGAATGTTACACTTGTCTAGCTGTAGCATCCCAGACCTCAGCACAGAGTTTTAA
Organism: Aphelocoma coerulescens; assembly: GCF_041296385.1. Taxonomy (NCBI): domain Eukaryota; kingdom Metazoa; phylum Chordata; class Aves; order Passeriformes; family Corvidae; genus Aphelocoma; species Aphelocoma coerulescens. Next base: position 114,265,557 of record NC_091015.1, on the reverse strand, counting down.
CCCCTGCTGCTGATAGCCACACCAGATTCTCTCAAGGGAGCTGGATTGTCTTCATGCTGCCCCATAGTCTGTGGGCCCTGGGACTCACAGTCACAGCATCCTGCTGACACTGCCACTGTAAAATTGTGATTCTCTCAAGATGTCACCACCTAGAACTAATTCTTTACCTCTAATAAGAGATTTTTATTCCATACCTGTGATAGAGTAACACAGATACAATTTACTAGACATCTAAGTCTGTTAAAGTCACTAGGCCCAAGTTTCTGGACTTCCCATTTCAAAAAGCCCCTGTAATGAATAGCTCAGTTTAGGAATTATCTGAGATAAGCTATTAGATTCAATTATGCCAGCAGAACAAAAGAAATAGACTCTATCTCTTCTCTCACACTTAGTTCAATTGCCTCCATAGTCACTTAGCTAATGCATTCAACCTATCATGACATGACAGAGTTCCTACTTGTATGTTTGCTCTAAAAACCCTCTTTCCCCCCTAAAAAAGGGTATTCGACCTTTTTCTTTAAATATGACATCATTGCAGCAGTAGGAAGAATTAATTTTCCATTGATTTTCTATATGCACAGATGTGCAAAAAAAACCCCAAACCATAATAACACAATATTACTTAGACAGACCCAGCTGTGAGCACAAAAGCTGAATAAGAAATTTAACTGCTACTTCTTTTACCACCAAAGGAACTGCAAGCTCTTAATGTGATATAAATGACTGTAGTTTTAACCTGCAGTCAATACTAAACCATGTTAAGGCAACCATTTATTGAATTTCCAATTTTGCAAAAAAGCATAGAACTCCACTGTCGTTCTGAAAGCATCAGCATGTGAGAAGAGGATGTTCTTGTTTTTCCTGCCACAGAACAGATTCAAATATTGTCCCTGCTAAATGAGCTGAATTAATCAAGTGTGAGACTGCAGTGAACATTTTGGTAGGTGTGACATTAATGAGATAGATGCATCTTGGAATTAAAGCAGTTTATTTTAATAATTTATATTACTCAACTGAATTACTGAAAAGAAAATCCTAAATTAACTTCAAGTCATATAGATCTTACTGGAAAATTTTATCACTGGTGCATCTTAACTGCGCTAAATCTTGGGTTAAAGACCTGCACAGAAAGATAGATGTAGATCAGAAATAACTTTGAGTGTGTTTGCAGGGTTTTATAGTAATAAATGCCATACATATACTTCCACAGTAAAATCTCTTGTGGGAAAAAGTAACTTGTTGCAAAAAAAAAAAAGGATCGGCTATTTACTGGAAGCACTAGGGACAGAAGCATTTAGCAAGTCAAAGGATATTAAAAATAAATTAATAGAGACAAGCACCATTCTGAATCAGGATAACAGCAAGGTAACTCATTAAATCCTGTATACAACAGATATTGTACTGAGAGAACCAGAGATTATTTCACTTCCCAAAGTTACCATCGCACCTGAGCAAACACTGAGTGACTTCAGCACACGACTCACTTGGCCAGTACTGAAACACAGTTTCACATCTCAAGTTCTGAAGGGTGTCAGGCACAGAAGACAAACACAAAAGAGAGGGGAACTCACAGGCAAAGTTCAGCGTTTTGGCCTGAGATGGTTAAACACTTTTTTTTTTTTTTATTTTAGTGAAAAGGAAATAGGAAGAGTTGGGTTATGACTACAAGGCACAACGCAGTTAACTGACCTAGAGCAGGTATGCACAGCACACATACGGAGTAATTACTGGCCCAAGAAATATACATAGAGTACCATTAAGCATCTTGCTAAGAAGGAGAATAAATAGCCCAGCCATGGCGCTGTGGTCATTTGCAGTACTGTCTCAGCTCATTCCAAAGTGACTTGGGTACTTCTCCAGTACCGCCCTGAAGAACCTCAGATAACTGGGATGAACAGGAGAATGGGATGTCTAATCTACAAGAGGATCCAAAGCTACTTGTCTTTTGTCTTGAAGAACAACCTTTAAAGAAGGATGTGGGCTTTTTTCTCCCAAACTATCAGAGGAATCAATTTTAGAGAAAGAAACATTGTATTGAAGCAAAAGAGTAGAAGAACTTAGAGAGTTATTGCAGCTATGAGTATAGGGGCAATATAAATTAGATGTTTTCTTACCACCAGAAATGCAAAATTACAGAACAGGGTCATTTCTGATGTCAGTGGCATGAAGGAAAATTGCCCTGTTTTCAAGATGGTACTTTCTACCTTCCAAAGGGAATTGTGTGATACAGCTGCCTGCAGTAACAAAAGACTGGATTCTGTCAGCCAAGGGATTCCTTCTCGTACTGTGTTATTCATCACTTAGGCCGTCCAAAGGCAGCAGTATTCCAAGATTTTCATCTCCTGGTTAATAACCCTGTCTCTCAAAATTTGGAATGGAAAACAGTTAATAACCTCAGCGAAGAGCTGCCACAAGAAGAATTGCATCCTGCCATGTGTCTCCCCAGAACAGGACAGGTGCCCACTGAAGTTTCCTGCTGGGCAGGCTGACAGCCCTTGGTAACACACAATGCACTGCACTATATAACATCATGTAGCTGCAGCCTGCTGTAGTGTAATTGTGTATTTGTGTTAAGACTTATCCAAAGACATGTGCATCAAACCAAGGAGCTAATGTAACTTGTAAACTTTTGACCCTTGTTAAGATGAGATGCATTAAAATTGTTACTGAGGGAGGCAGCTGTGTAAGGTCTGGCAAACTTCACCACTATAAACATCACAGGCAAAGAGATAAGGGAGCCTCATCTACTCTTTTTAAACCACAGAAAAAAGAAGTTTTAAATCCTGTTTATACCATGTTCAAAGAACACAAAGACCAAGTGGGTTTGACCAGTTCTCCAGAGGTCATAAGCAGGGAAGCATTTATAACCAATTAGAAAAAGCTAGTGCTGTGCTAAATAAGGATGACAATGAGAAGGAAAAAAGATGAGACATAAAAGAGGTTTAATCAGGAAGCTCAAAGAAGCCAAAAAGTTCCAACTGTCTCTAAGAAGTTCTTTTTCCACAGTATTTCCCACAATAGCAATAATTTTCTCTCTCAGAAGAGAAGCTAATATTGAAAGAGAAGTTGCATATGGGAAGAAGATGTTTACAGAAATCAGGGCCAAAGCATCCCATGTCAATGGCCATTAATCAAGTCAGGTGAATGTCTGATACTGGTAAAATAAAATAAAATTAAATTTAGACACAAACACAAAGCAATAAATCATCTAAGGAGAAATACACCCATCACAGGCCCCAAGAAAAATGGGATGGTCCTGTAGACAGGGTCATGGGCACCACTGTAAACTGCTCAAAGCAGGTTACATCTGAAGGCAAGAAAAATGCAACTGCAAAGACTGGGACATCCAATCTTTCTCAGTGCTGTTCTCTTCACTTATGCAGGACATTCAGGTAGGTGATATGCTGCTAGAATTGCTCAGCTCTAAAATCTCTGAACCCAGTGATCAATGTCATAATATTATCATTTAAATCAACAATAAGAGCTTGCCTGAAATGCTGAGGGACTGATAATCTCTGTAGCTTGAAAGAATATTGCAGAACTATAGTTTGCTCAGAAAAAAAAAGTACTTAAAATGACAAAAGAAATTAAAAAAACCCCAGAGACTGCCTACCTTTAAAAGGACAAATATGGAAGATAATAAATACATTTGATTTCCCTTATACCATCTCACTCTGGTTTATAACATGTAATACAAGGGACCTTCCATAAAATTAAAGAGTGTAAAATTCAAAATAAAATTAAAGAGCACTTATTAAATTGTGGAAGTCCTTGCTTCATGATGCCACTGAAGCCAAGAAATTAATGAGGTTTTAAAATAGTCTGGGTAATTATATGTTTAACAAGATTATTCAGAGTAGTTATAATTATAAACAACTTCTTTTGGAAGGGATTTGAAACCACATGTTTTAGGATTAAAGTCATTCTCACATTAGGAGAGATCAGGATAAATTATAATGTTGCAGAAGGGGCAAAAGAGTATTCTCTTATTTGCTATTGTCCTTATCCAGCAGGTACCAGCTGCTTTCAGGATAAGGATACTGGTCTAAATGGGCAATTCCTATGCTAGAAAGTCCTTGGACAAATCATGGGACATGGGCAGTTCTCAGAGCATGTCTGTTCTGTCCTGAGGGAATGTACTGCAGTTACACTTGGAGACCGGGACCACATGAGTGCTCTTAATGCACTCCATGCCCAATATCGGTGGAGGACAAACATCCCTGTCACTGTTTAGAAGGACAAAGCTAGGGAACCAAGCATTTTTACTGCTTCTCTGTGCCAAGGGACACAGGAGCCAAGAGACAGATGAAGTAATAGACCTGAGGACACAAACCAAGTTAATGGCCAAAGTGAGAACCATGCCGGTCCTCCTGATTCCAGCCCAGTATCTTGACTCCAGGCCAAGCTCTCCCCAGATTCTTCTCAAACTTTAGTTTATTTTAAAACAATGTCCTCTTTTTCCTTTTTTTCCTTTACCTTTTGAGATCCCAAACAAATATCTGACTTCTGCAGAAAAGAGGATGGGTAGAAGTTCTGGGATCAAGCTTGCCCCAGATTACGGGACAAAGTACAGACCCAGTGGTCCGATTTGCTTTCTAGGAGATCATGCATGAGAAACAAGCTTAAATGGGCAAGGCAGCAAGTGCCTTGGGAGGAAGTTGCATTGAAGACTACAACATTTTTTTTCAATTAAGATCAACACCTCTTCTACAGTTTAAGTTGTGCAATTGCAGAAGGATTTTCCTTCCTGCCACTGTCACTTAAAACATTAGGCAATTCATCCACAGTCTCAAGAAAAGACTTCCTTTCTAATACCTATCAGACTGTATATACTGTATCTGAATTTTGGCACATAAACCACCATCTGCTCCAAATCAAAAATGTCGTACTTTCAGCTGCAGCTGGGAGTTAACTGTTCTTTCTTATTTTCTTCCACCTTTTACACCTTGTGACTGGCATTGTGCTTTTCGGCATTTGCAGCCCGGGCCTGTCTCCAGCTGAATTCACCTGCTTTAAATTTTCGGACCCCTAATAAAAAGGGCCTGCAGACACGTTTGCTCCAAGTGTGCAACCATTTAGGGGTGGTAATGAGTTGGACTGCAGCCTGGTATCTGGCAGACCTTCCCAGTCCATGACTCACTGTTAATTAAAACCACACTCTTTGCTTATTCCTGGGATAGCATTACTTACAAATAATTGAGAGTCTCACTGCCTTGGAGCTCCCTCCCCCAGTTCTGTTCTGTAGAATAAACTTTTCTGATGGAGATCTGTTTCCCTTAAAGTTGGATGCAGCGTAATGGAGAAAGACACCCATTTTTCAATGAATCCTTGTTGTTCTTAATTTGGATTCTGATACTTTTCCTTGTTTTGAATTGCATCTCAATCCACAAGCAATCTGATCCATCGTACGTGAGGGCTGGTTTCTGGAGGCTACTGCCACGCCAAAATACAGCACACGAACTGCTGCTCAACTGGAGGCATTTTCATGGCATGCCCATGTATCAACTGCAATGTGATGGGCTCACACAGACCTTTGAAAAGGTCAATTTTAGCAGTATCAAACCAATTATTTAACAGGTTTTCCTATACAGAAATGTTGGAAGGAGCAGATAGATTAACCTTTCTTTTTTAATTGAGACTATTATGATAGTATTTCACTCTCCCCCAAAGCAAAGAGGTCTGGGAATCATTCAATGTAAATAATTTAATGCAAGAAGGTAAAGCTGCAAGACACTGCTTTGGCTTGGAAGTGCTGATTTCTTGATTTATAGAACCATCTGTTGCTAGGCATCTATCAACCTGAAAAACCACCTCTCTGATGGCTCTGCTAAGCCTCTTTAAATCAGCTGATGAATTCTTAACAAAATCTCCTATCACAAATCTCTGAGGACTGGTGGCAGGAACTCTCAGCAGCAGTTCTTCAACTCTAGAATCGGTCTAACAAACCCAGGACTATCTCCCTTGGAGGTACAGTACCAAGCTCAGCATTTTTCCTGAAGTCTCTTTGTAGGACAGTTGTTGCTGCAACTCAGTTTGTGTTTTCTAATTCAATGGAGTTACAGCATCAGTAACGAGCTGCACCAGCACAGAGCCACAGGCATCAGTCAGCTCATGCAGAATTTGAAGAACTGGTCACTTACTTAAGTCTTCCCTTTTCCAGTGTAGTTTACCAAGAAAGAAATGAAAATTACATGAAACCTACACTGTTTGGATTCATTTTAGATCATGTCAATATTCTCCTGAATTCAGACACTCAGCAGCCTGCTCTGCATATGCATTAGGTTCCTTACAGTCAGTCCTGCCAAGTACATATTCCTAGCAGATTCAGCTGCTTCTGCCTCCTCCTCCTAACTAGCAGAAATGCTTTCAGGATGTTATATGCAGACACCTAGAAAGAGAAAACTGAAGTTTGGAAAAACGTGTTTAATTGGTATTTGATTTTCCACTCTCCATTTCACTCAATCTTTAAAAAGCTAGCAGATTACTCTGATGCAGATTCATCATTTCAGCTGTGAATGGCAGAATTCCTTAAAGTATTTGAGATCACCTCACATAACAGAAAATATTATCCCTTTTTTAAAAAAATGCCTGTGATAGAACTTTGGGTGTCTCTAAATCTAAACACAGCTGCTATGTTCACTAAATATTCTGCAATATATGCAGTTTACAGAACATAAATAGCATTCACTGGGTTTTGATGTGAAGAAGTAAAATGTATTTACACATATTTCTATTTGACCAGTATTCATATTTCTTTGCAGACCGAGTTTTCTTCTTTCCCTCCTTCTTCCCTTGTGGAATAGTCTTGCCTTGGCATTGAGGTAGCCAGTCCAGGACCAGCCCAATATAAAGCTACACTCTGTGCTATGCAATTAGTGTTTGTTAAATCTGCTTTTCCTTGCACTGTAGGGAAATGACTATTGAACCCTGCCTGGAAGCCAGCACCCATCCTCCCCAGGACACTGAGCTCCCTTTGACCCAGACTCCAGGCTCAGGCTCAGCTCTGAACCAAAGAAAAAGTGAATATCTAATCATCATCTGATTTCAGAGGAACCAAAGTATGCCCATCTTTCTTCTCAGTTTCTGCCATCAGATTACTCCTGTTTTGTGCTTATGAATGCTTTCTTTTCAGAAGATCAAGAGCACCAAAGAAGTCTGTTGGAGCTCACTTTGGTAAAATAAAATCCTTTTAAGAGGAGAGCTGAACAAAAACCATGCTAATAAGCCACACTTCTTTCCCTTGCTGTGTATAGCCCAAGGTTCTAGCCTGCTGCTAAATCCATTTTGCACAGCTTCAACGATAAAGCAGATTTAAAGCTGATAAAACCAGGTTCCAGGAGACACAAAACTTTGCATACGCACATCAGACCAAACCCTACATATCCTCCAATGTGCAGTTAAAAAGCTGCAACCTTCAGGCAATCCTCAGCTGCCAGGAGAGCCCATAAGAATTCCAAGTGCAACTGAGTATAAAGCAGAGTTCTGATATTGATCTCTCATGTGCTAGAAACTTGACCAGCTTCTGGCACTGCCACAACCCAGACAACGTGGCAACATGCAGAGAGGCCTCTTTTTACTTTATATAGTGGCACCAAAATGGGCAACTGATTCCCCTAAGTATTTCACTCACTTCAAAGTTCAATTTCTATTTGAAATGAGCAAGTTGAAATTGCCTCCCCTAAAAATGGTGGTTTGAGAGTAAAGAAAAAAACACTCCACCCATATGTAAAAGAAGACAGAAAATGAGCCCCAAGCCATGCTAGACAGTCTGATAAAAAACATGCTAAGATTAGTAGTAGGAATTTCTCTGCACCCTGGGATGAATTCCCACTGTGGCTTTTTATACTATAAAATTGTTTTCCTCTTTCTGTGGGTTTTTCTGCAGATTTGGTATCTCTGCTACTCTTCTCCCCACTAGTAAAATACACAGCAACCACATCAACACTTCCAGCTAAGTCATTCCCCCAAATCGTTCTCAATCTCAGTCAGTATGACCAGAATTTAGGTAACTCCTTCCATGAACTTAATACACAGTCTCTCTTCTGTCCTTTAAGAATAATTTCTGATAATCACTCAGATGCTGCTCTTACACTTGGATAACAAATCTGGAAATAGGAATGCTGTCTAAGAAACTGAGCACTGTATGTAGCAGAACAACCTTTTCAGATTTAACCAGCAGCTCTGGTGAAGAACAACTTGTTCCATTGTCAGGATTGTATGCTACAGGATTGAAAAATCCTGTAGCATATCTAACAGTTTTCATATTCTGCTTTGTTTTCTCAACATAGTAACTTTAGATTTTCCCACTTTAAAACAAATCATTTAATTTCCTGAAAATAAGTTTACTTAACATAGCCAGCCCTCATGAAACCATTGCAGAACACAAGAATGCCAAAGCTCACTAAAAGGCATACAGATAGAAATGTGTATTTGATACCATCTCCTCATTTTCAAACTGCATGTTGCACTGTGCTGCATCCTCGGTTACTGGCTTCTGAAACATGTTGCGGCAGATGAGCCATATTGTCAGACTAGCAATGAACATCCCAATATCTGGTACAAATAGTCTGATCACGTTCCCAGCATCTGCTCCTTTCACACTGTATGGGATGAAAAAAACAAAAAAAACAAAGAAACATTTGTTACTTCTAATGACATTTTCAACTGGAACAGAAAGTAAGCTCAAGGCAAAGAAAAAACCCCAAACCCCCAATAATAAGAAATCTTTTCAATGTGGGAAATATGAAGATGATCAATGAACTCTAGACAGACAGATATTTTTGCTCTCCAGAAGTACAGAATACATGCTTATTTGCTGGGAGTTTGCACACTCATATTTTAGTGATACTTAGCATTTTGTTAACCCAATTCTGAATAAATTTTGTTGAGAGCAATGCAGGAATAACCTTTAAATGCAACAAGAAAGACTTCAGCTGAGTACCTGGAAGATCCATCTGTATTAAGCACAAACCCTTTACTGGCATTCTTTGCAAGGACAACAACATGCAGGTCCACCAAGGATGAGCATGTCTACCCACACAAGATAGCATTCATGTCACCCTTAAGTGTGCCCTAATCCTACTTCCTGGCACACAGATGAATAACCAGAAAGTCTTTAATATTTTCACATGTTTCATTATGTTAACTGTTAATACATTTTATTCAACCAGACCATCTTAATACCTTTTGGGTATTTAATCACTAGTATTTAAGTACAAATATTTAAATGCTAGTTAATGTGTTCAATCCCTGCCAAGGAAACCTTTCTTCTCCTCTGAAAGATCTGTAAGACTTGATGACTTTTATATAGGAAAAAGATTGCACTGTTTCACTGTGCAGATTTAATTGTTTATACTAGGAAATATGACTTTCTGGATTTGATTGTGGTGTCTGAATTTGGATCACTGTTAAAAAGGAGAGCCTGGATTCAGGTTTAGTGGCACAATGAACAGTTTCTTAAGCTGCTGAATGGACATACTAAACTCTCAACTATTGATGAGAGGATATAATCCTAATTATTTGAAAATGTGAAGTTAATGCATTTTAAATATGCAGCTGCAATTTCAATTTTATTTTTTCATAAGGCTTTAGGTCTGTAGTTAGTTCTGAGGACAGGTGAGGCATTGATATAGTTCCTTGGGCATAGGTGAGTGCACTAGACCAGGTCTTCATAGCCTGAACTAGTAGAAAACTTAATAGGTTGTTTTATAGATGCAAAGAAAGACATCACCTCTGGCCTTTCTTCATCGCAGCTTTGAAGCCTAAAAGAAACTGTTTGTGAAGCACAACTGTTGTGAAACCTGCAACTGCTGTGATTAAATGCAGGCCTGGAGTATCAAAAAAGTCTCTAATGTGATTACAACACAACCACTGTCAAGAACCGTGTGGGTCTGCTCATATGCCCACGATCAAATCCAACATTTCCATCACTGCTGCTGACCCAGCTTTTCCACTGATGTGTATCTTGCAAAATAACATATGCTCAAAGTGGGAATAAGGTAAGTGATCAGAAAGCTGGCTTTAATGTTTGTTTCAACAGCTTAACCCTGAATAGTCATGCACTGCATGGCAGCTAAGTAGCTTGAAAATATTTCACTAATGGCTTTCAGTTGTACTAAAGCAGAGAAAAAAATTAAGTAAGTAATTGAAAGGCTTGCAAAAGAGTTAGATGGCAAAGTCCTTGCTGGACTTGTTTCTTGTGCCACTGGTACAAGCACAGCATGCTGTGGAGTCAACTGGCCTATGAGAGCATGGCCACTCTGGTTAACATTACAGAAAACCCAGGCTTGACACAAGCCCCTGCTCATTTTGCAGTACCGTGGCTCTTAGTGTCACTGAAGATTAGTCCAGGCTGCACCTTGGCAGAAAGAGGTAAAAAGTATATGTTTAATGAATCTTATTCCCATATACCCAGTATATATGGGTGTCATAATAACATTCATGATTTTTTTCCAATAATCCCGATCATCATGCTGAAACATGCCTCTTAAAGTGGTTTTACTAAATATCTGGGAAAAAAAAGTCTGAATTCTTGATTCTCAAAGTTTCACTCGAGTATTTTTCTGAAAGAATTGAAATACAACCTCAATCCAGAATTAATTAATGTAAGAACAGTAGAAATTTGCTAGGATCATGTTGAAAAATGAGTCAGATTGCTTCTATGCACCACTTCAGTAAGTTATTTTTTTCTTTACACAGATCTGGAGTCTTAATTAATTGAAAATTTAAAATTAATTTTGCATCACTTCTGAAGCCCTTCGGATTCAACGTGTGTACAAATTAAAAACTGGCAGCCTTCAAGTACTAGCACTTCTTAGTTGCACCAGGTTCTCCTTCCTCACATTGTACTCCCATGGAGCCACACTGGGTCTTCCCTCACGTATCCTAATCCCCAGACCAAGGGGAGACCCCTGCGGGAGCCCTGCCTCTGGTGCAGCTCACATTTCTTTCCAAACCAAGTGCTTCTGATCTTTCAAAATAAATCATTTAGCATGTTGTTGTGAGAGATGTAACATACAGCTCAGGCTAGCAGCAGAGAGCCTGAACAGTGATACCTAACCACAGAGCAGGGAAAAATTCTACACATGAATAGTTTATTCACCAAAACCAGTCGCAAATGTATGCTGTCCCCTTTTCCCCATGAAAAGGAAAACAAATTGACCTCGGTGTGATAATTAAAAAGGAAACAAAAGATCACTTGAAAGCAGAGAAATGTATATTCTTCTGTAAAGCAGAATAATAAACTGTTTCATTCGACCCCAAGTAATTTGCTCCCCACTTTTTCACAGCAAAAGCTAAACAAAAATCAGTTATTCCCACTTGTTATCTCTGGCAATACAAAAAAGAATGGCAAATACTGCGATCATTCCACAAACATTTCTCACTTTATTTGCGCATTCACACATGGTCATATTTTGCATTTGATAACAGTCTATACATTGTGCTCTTTCCTCCAAAAGAGCCTTTCAAACTATGAAGTTAAACAGAAGAACAGGAAACCTATTCAGATCCCCTACAACAACAGCTTTTTTTTTAATCCCTGCAAGAATCTCACGGTGTTCAATGAATTGGTCATAGCCCTTGATCTACAACTAGTAAAGCATAATTTATTCACCTAAACTAAATAATTTACCTACAGGGCAGCTTTAGTTGTAATAGATACCAGTGACTGAAGCTTATAACTCAGCCAGAAATATATTCTGCAGTGTAATTACAGTAAATGGCAGCTTCAGTTTTTCCTTCTTTCTTCCAGGATGCAGAAGAAAACAGGATGGGCACATGGACACACACACACACACACACACACACACACACACACAAAGAATTAGGGGTTTAAAATAGATTTTTACTTTCCCTTGACCAAATAAATCAAATTGCAGACAATTTTTAACAGAAGAGACTACTGCAGTTAGGGTTGCAAGAGTTCCTCTGTAACAAAAATAACCTCTGTAGGGCAAAAGGAATTTAATGACTTTTGCATTAATATGTGAAACTGTTTTTTCATATCAACAGACTCCTAATACAGCGGTTTCCTCATAGACACCTGTATACTTCACATTTACTACTCTAGAAAGGGATCATCTGTATTTTCTTTGTATGTACAGAATTTTTCTAGAACAGTCTGACCCTGGTCTATTCCTGAATTTCCCTGGTGTTCAAGAAACTAAGCAAATTTTCCTACTTTATCTGCATTGAGAATAATTTTAGCTGTAGATAGATGTTAAAACCATTCTCTTATTTCATGTACACTCACTAGTAGTCAAACAAAAAAACAAGTGCCAGCATAATGAAACATTACATTCTTGTTGGTGCTCTAGAAATCAGCATTTCAGTTTGCTTAAAATAAAATTTTCATTTTTTGCCTTTCTAGAATAACCATTTCTCACAAATTAGAATTTTTCATCTCCTACTGAATGTACAAAGCTTTGGTGAACAGTGAAGTGTTAATACTGCCCTACCTGATTTCATTCCTTTAGAATGGCAGACACTAACTTCCTCTTTATTGAACGTTTACAGAATAAAACCAGAAATGAAGCAGAACTATTAGAATTAAAACTGCAATGGTTTCAATTAAAAAAAAAATATATAGTAGCACACATGTGAGACACCATGCAAAATGTATAAAATAGTCCACATGTAGAAGGAATATCAACAGCCTTCAAATTTAAATATTTACTATTTCATTACAAGTAAACAAAAATGGGAAAGAACAACCAGTCTTACTTAAACAGAGCTAAAATTAATTCAGCATCAGCCATGTATTGTAATGTTAAGCTTATGTTAGACAATAAATAAGAAAATGCTTCCAGATTAAAGAACCGTAAAAAGCTTGGTTTTATATTGAATACTGGGTAAACGAAGTATTTTAAAGGTTATTTTTTATTGCAGTTTTAAAAAGTTATCAAAAGTCTTATTCGTGCATACTATATCTTTCCATATATGCATACATCTTTTCTCCCCTCAGGGGTTTTCTATAGCACCTCTTTACTTTCTAATTAGTTTAATAAAACAAAAAAGGTAATACTGTATTAACAGTTTGCAAGTGATAAACTAAGGAAGAGATGCATAGATGCTAATAATTTCCATTCATCTGTTTGGTGACTGTGAAACATCTGATATTTCTAACTGGATCTAATATTTCAGAGTAATTAATGCACTGCTGTAGATACTTACAGCTGAATTCCCATGGGCTTCATCTGCAACTGTAATAACTCGGTTTGGAGGTAAAATAGACCCAAGAACCATAAGCATGGACCCCTGGAAACATGGACTGGCAGTATTTCACAGGTGCTACGCAGTACTGTGAATGATTCATTTGTTTATCACTAGTATCCTCTCTGTGATCCAAAAATAGTGGGAACTTTGAGGATGCAAAAGGCTACTAACCAGATGGCCTTGGAGATGTGCCTGCTGAACTTTGCTGTTGGAAGAGGGTATTGGGGATGGTTGCAGCTAGAAGGTAGTTATAGAGGCTCCTTGTCCTCTCTCAGTTTGAAATAAGGATGAAATGTCTGATCCCATACTTACTCTGCTGGGAAACTCACACTTTACTTATCTGGGTCTGAGGATGGCAGGCCCGGTCTGAGCCGCAACCAGCACTTCAGTGAACGTAGGATGCTCACATATTCATGCACAATTTCATATATTTATGCTGCCATACTTGTCCCTGGTGGCTCAAAAGACAAGTTTGCTATGATGTTGGTTCACATGGCAACCTTGACACCACATTCACGGCAAACCTGTGCCACGTGTAAGTTTACAAGCTGCTGAGTACTGGTAGGTCTGCCCTTAGTCCTTTCCTTATCTCATGCTCATCCACAAATTGAAAATAAATTATATCACAAAAAAAATACAAACTGCGTAATATTGATATCCACAGTGCTGCGCATGCTCACTCTCTCTCTTGCACTGCCTTCATATGATGGTCCTTTCAGTTCATGCAGAGCATGGCATGTGTTTTACCCAAAATACCTGAGTTTCACTTCCAGAGAATATTGGTTGTGCAAAGTAAATGTGTGGGAGGAAGAGGGAAGCAAAAATGCATAGAAAACTACCTACAAAAATATTTAGCATGCACTGACCTACCCAACATACAAGTTCAAAGGGCTCCTGAAGTATTTGCAAAATCTAAATCACTGCTTACAAACTATGTCTGCATGGATTCAAAAACCAAAAGTACACTTTGCTTTTTCAGGAACGATACCTTGCAATGAAGAACACACTCTGTATTGCAAAAGTGCTTAACCACGTATTAACCAAACATTTGCTTTCCAAACACCACTATGCAGAGAGAGAGAGCAGCTATTTGAAACTAAATGTACATTGCCAAGATTTTGGTGACTTGCTGCTTGCATAAAACATTCAACATTAAGAAATTATGGGTATGTGCAATGCGTAAAACATTGGTTTGTGGCAATTTTTCTCTTTCTAAAGCACCCATTGTTTCTTTTTGTTCATTCATCTTCTAATAAAGGGCAAATTCCAGCTTGCCCAGGGCAGCACACAGAAGATTTAAAATTCAGCAGGGATTTAGCAGCCATCACGCAAAGCACTCAGCTGCACTACTGCCAGACTCGTGACAGCACAAGATCCAGCTCACTTTGCCCATGTCCCACAGCTCCAAATGTGGAGCAGGACTCATGTTGCACAGCCAAGAGGAAGTGAGCGAAATACCCTCCACACCCATGGCGCTGTGCGTGCCAGCCCCACAGCACGGTGGTGGAAATGACAAGTCCACCCGCTACACAAATTATTTCAGGCCAGAATGGGAATGTGATCCTAGATGGAGGCAGAGCCAAAGTGAGCCATAGTGAGAAGAGACCTGAGGACACCTCAGCTATAAGTGAATTTTTGTCTTAACTCTTCAAAAAGACTCTTTGTTTCAACTTTGAAGACTTCTCACACAGGCTTCTCACTTACGCATGCATTGTATAAGGATTTAGCTTAAATGCTAATTCAGTATTCATTGATCTCTGCATAACATTCCCAGTAAAATTTGTCCAAAATGCTCATAAATATTTGGTAACTGGCAGCAAAGTGTTTACATAAAGGCATACAGAGATCCGTATGTTCCACAATAGTCCTGACTAAAAGAAAGCACTGAAAAGCCTGAAGCAGGCTGACATTCAGTGATTATTTCAAAACGTATTTTCCCCTTCTCTCCACAGTTTTCATACTCTAGTTGGAGCATGAACAGATCATCACTTCAAACTACTTTTCATTTCATTCTATTGCCAGCATATAACATAATCACAGAAAGAAAAAGACTCAGCTGCAGATGAGGAAGGAATAATATTTCCCTCAATTACAGCAACCAACATTGTAAATTACTGTCATTTTACAAATTATCTCCAAAACAGAGGAAAAGCACATAACTACCAGGGGTTCAATCTGGAGTGCCCACTGCACTTCAGTGTTTGCACAGAAGACCATTCCGTGCCACAAGACCCATTCCTAATTTAAAACTATCCAAGCGAAAGATTTGCAGGGATGGGACCATCCACCCTCAATTCTTCCATATGAAACAGCTCCCAGTCTACCCTGCCTGCTCTGGACATGCCCATCTTTCTCTTCACAGCATCAAGTGCGACAGGACAGGAAGCATTTTCTAACCTTCCTCAGCACCACCTGCCTGAAAATCCCGGTGGTTTAGAGGCAAGAGCACACGGACATTGCTGGAAGCAGATGCCAGCCATCAGAGGCATGTGTACAGTATCTCCCCTCACCCCCCAGATGACTTCCATTAAAACTGGACAAGGGAAACTGATTCAATCCTGGTGTACTTTGTTCAATTCTACAGTGTCAATCAAAATAGAAGTAGAGTAGAAATCAGTGGCAAACTAAATGTCCCAATGCCGTTAGATGTTGCTTCTAAGTTTTCTGTAAATGGAGCCTGTAACACAATCTCTGGGTGGCAAACACCCCACATCCATGTGGGAGGGGAGAGGACTAGTCCCCTGCACTGCTTGATGCCATCTGCCCAATTGCTGGATGTGTGGCCACCAAAGATCTTTCTCAGGTGTGAGAGGCCACTGTAGTGTTTCACCAGTGTGGGAGGCTCTTACCTTGTCTAAGCATTGGAAAAACCACGATTGCTCAGATCCAAACTGGGTATAAAGGAGCTGAAGTCAAGTGCTCATGCTTTTACCTCCAGGCTGGCTGGGTGCCCAGTGTGAGCACACTGCAGCAGGCTGGTCAGACCCAGCACAGGGTATGCTCCTGCTCCACCAGCCACAGGCTTCCTTGTGTTTCATGTGCCAATTGCTACTTGGAGATCTCATGTGACTTACTCGTGAACAAAACCCAACAAAAACAAAATAAAACACAAAGCTAAACTGTTAACCATGCATCCTAGAGAGTTTTTTGGGTACTAATTGCAATGCTGATTGCTCTCCAGATTAAAACAAAGACGGGCTCACATTCTGCTGCTGGTGGGTTTACCACTGTACTGCTCCCAGCTACCACTGTACTGCAGGAGGCTGGGCTGTGCCAAGAAAAACACTGACAACAGTCTCACAACTCAAGTGCTCAAACAGCACAGGCCATAAAATATCTTCTATCAGATGTTCCTTTTCTTTGAATCCTTAGGTTAAATGGCATGAGAAAAGTTAGCTGAAATTAATTTAGCTGAAAAGAAAATAAGCACAAGGGGTGGTAGGAAACGAGCAACCTGAAAACTTAACACAAACAGTTGGATAACTAAGATGCATCCTGAATGGAGACGACTTCTAAGAGGGCCTTATGCCAATGCTGAGGCAACCCAAACCATCAGATCAAGATGACACAATGACAGGCTTCAGAGGCACAAGGATTCTACATGGAAATTGTCTGAGCATAGAGAAAAATTTTCTCCTTACTTTCAGTTAGCAATGAGGACAGATCTGAGGTACCAAATCTAACAGTAATGATGAAACCTCAGGCAAAGACTGCTCTGTCATCTTTTCCTTCCTTCTATTCCATGATACTCCTTTACTTGTCAGCATCTCTTAATCTGTAGTGACATGAGGTTACTCTTCTTTTTGCAAAGTACCTTGACTACTGTAGCATGCTGTTAGAAATGGCATAGAGTAATAATCACATATTTTTCAGGTTTTGCTTCCAAAGTGGTAGAAATGAATAATTTTCTTGTTAAGTTATTAACAATATCCCTGTTATACTTCAGGCCTCATTCCTCTTTAATCTCATTGGGTTGCTGACTGCACATATGCTGCAGTTGTTAGCAGAAAGTAAATTTACCTATTTGATTTACATACCTGTGCCTCATGATCTCTTATTTGTCTCCCTAGTTTTATCTAAGGCTCACCTGGGCACTTTATTAAGTCCTCTTGTTTGTTTAACCACTAGAGTCACATAAAAAAGATTAAAAGCTGCCATTATGGGATTTGGGAGTTCTCCTGTCACAAATGTACAACCCATATAACACCCCCAGGCAGAGGCTGGCACAGAAGCATCAGAAAGAAAACAGGCATACTATGCACTGCTAACATTTGTTAGATTGACTGACCACCTTCCACAGTTCTCTCTTGAAAATCTAAGCCTCCAAATAGAATAGAAGATAATAGAATAGAACAGAACAGCTCAGTTGGAGGGGTCCTACAATGATCTTCTCGTCTAGCTTCCTGACTATTTTAGGGCTGACAAAAAGTTAAAGCATATTATTAAATGAATTGTCCTGATGCTTCTGACAAGTCTGGAGTCCTCAGACACTCCTCACAGGAAATTCCTTCCAGCCCTTACACCAGCTTTGTTGCCCTCTTCCAGAAAAGGACTTAAGCACCCTTCTTAAATTGTGGGACCCACAAGCGCACACAGTGCTCAAGGTGAGGCTGCACTGACACTGAAAACAGGGGAAAATACTGGGTGCACCACAGTCTCTTACTTTTTTTCTGAAACCACTGATTTTAATTATTGACATCCTCCTGCCCTAGGCTACAATGAGCTCTACCTTCAAATAATCCATTTATTTATTTGGTTTCTGACTCATCATATTAACAAAAGGAATCACCCTCTTTCTGCTCACTAATGAAAACTGTCCTCACATTGTCATATTATTAATATTCCATATTAAATTCAAAGGGCAATCAATGTCTTGAAAACATGCACAAAACTGAACCTGCTAAGTTAGAGCCTGTACCATTCCCAGTGAGTGAGGAATGGGAACGGCATAAAAAGCCTCCCTGACTTGAAATTGTACCTCTGCAATACACCAGCATTACCAGAGGAAGTCCTAGAGTGGAGACAGGGCTGAGGGAGCATCTGGAGTTGAAGGCCTGGTCTGTCAGCATGATTTTGCAAAGGGATGTAGCAGCATCCCTTTTTGTGTTATTTCTGATTCAGCAACTACTCTCCAGAGGTCGTCTCCAAGCACCTTCACCTGGAATTCAGCCTTGAACAAAGCTGATACAACATATAAAAAATCATAATGACATTGTGATTGACAAAGTTGTATCTTGGCTCATGTGGATTTCTACAGCAGTTTCCAAAAAAAACCAAGGAATAACAGAAATAACAAAATAAGATTGACTAAGAGGATGTTTCAGAGACTTCATTAAAAATTAATAGAGATTTTTGTCTTTCAAAGTTTTATCATCTCTCAGACAGTAAAGAGGAGGAGGATAAAGTTCTTTGCTCACTCATTTTGTCATGGAAAGAGAGAGCCAGATGATCAGCTGATACCAATTATAAATTATTGGTCAAGATTACAGAAGGAAATGAAATATGGGGGCCAACTGATCCGATTTCTAGCAAAACTGAACTGGAGCAGATGTGAGCATCAAGTCCTGCAACTCTTTCCTCACACATGTCTTTTTCTCCTCTGAATGGTAACCCATGAAGGGAAAACTTGGCTTCTTAGTAAGTTCCCCTAATTCATCTAGGTTCCAAAATAACAGCATATATTCCTTTGCGTTCTGACAGTGTGCAGAGACCACAAGAGTCCCCAGTGAACTGGGGGTGTTAACCTCCATTCCACTTTTATCATCATATGCATATGGAAATGAATATTTACTGGCTGCTTGGAAGAATCAGTATGGAACATTCACTCATGTCAAAAAAAATGGGAAAAACCCTATACTGTGGAGCTCTCTCCCAGGACTGGATTAATTTTTCAACACAAATGTTATTTTCTGGAAGAAAGAAACCTCACTTATTTCCGCTATTTTTTACTGATTAAACTATTCACCACTTTACTCTACTATTTCATATTAGCTCACCATTTGCCCAGAGCATCTAATACTAACCTTCCCGTGTAATACAAAGTCTACTAAAATTTTCTGTTCACTCTTCACAAGTAGAAAAGCCCTTCATGTACCTGATTCTCTTAGTTTTCTAGTCACTCTGAACATCCCCAGAGCTCTCAAAAAGAGGAGTGTTTGACCACTCTTTAAATACATTTTAGGACTTGTGCAGAGTGGGGTTGTTGTAACTAGTGCATCATGATAAGTGTGATTTAGATGCAGAGCTAATAGGTATTTTACTTTAAAAAATCGGGTTTTTACTTTAAAAACCATTTTGTTAGCCAAAAGAAAATTATGAAATGAATGTGCAAAAACACTATTACAGAATCCACAAATACATTCTTTCGCCTTTTAATTATATCAGACTTTATCATGATATCTTTGTACGACTTTTTATCCTTGTTTTTTGCATTTGTGTGCTTTATCCTCTTCACTGATGAGTTTTTAATTTAAAAGTTACACCTGATTTGATTGTTCATTCACAACTGCATCTGCTGCATCAATGAACCTTTCAGTTGTGCAACCACTTGCCAATGTCATCACAGAGCAGCGGGACGCAGTCGGATGGCAAACACACACATTTACTAAAGCTACAGGAAGACTGTAAGTAAATAAAAAGTAACCAGAGTAGTTTTCTACATACTGAATCAAAAGAAAGACATGTTAAGACACTGCAGTGACAGTGGGAGGGAAGAAGATATGCCAGACACGGAAGATGATAGATATGCTGCCGTTTGCAGCAATGTGAAACAAATATAAAATCTGCACTGCTGTTTCCACCCTGGCAGCTTGGCTGTCTGTGTTGTACACAATCAGATCTCTGACAGACGCTTGATTCACACTCACAGTGCTGAAATCAGGCTGGCATGCCAGAGACAAGGCAGCTTAAAGCCATTCCCCTTCTAGACTGAGATGGAGTTACACTGTGAGTGTTGCAAGAGTCCTTCACAGCTCAAATATCACTTTGATAGTTTCAAAAGCTTTACTGGGGATGCAAAATTTTCCTAAATGTTCACTTTCTGTAGCCATGTGACTGTGAGAGTCACCAACTTTTCCTTACAAAGAATACACACATTCCTTTACAGCCCTCACAGCTATGAGGAAAAGCTGTGAAATGTGAAACAACTTCACTCTTAAAGGTTAGAAGCCAGGAGAAAAATAAGAACAGTTTTAAATCATTCTGCTTTGAAGCTATTCATGATTATTCTTGACATCCAATTTTTACTTATTTGTTACTTCAAGTTAGAAAACAGCAGAAAAGCCATAAAAATACTTCAGGGACTGCATCTTTATATCTGGAAAAGAAGTAACTAATATAGCAAGAAAAATGAAAAAAATATTTTTTGTTTCTCAATAAACAGCATTACATACTGAAATATACACATCTTTGGTATCTACAGTAGAGTGTATCTAGTACCAAATACCTCTTTACAGGCAGTGTAAAATTTTAATTTCTGTTTGGGTCCAAATTGCTCTAGTAGAGAGCAATTT
Source organism: Aphelocoma coerulescens (assembly GCF_041296385.1). NCBI lineage: Eukaryota > Metazoa > Chordata > Aves > Passeriformes > Corvidae > Aphelocoma > Aphelocoma coerulescens. Next base: position 114,244,831 of record NC_091015.1, on the reverse strand, counting down.
TAACACTGGAAGAACGGGACAAGTCCATATTAACTGCTCTTTTGTCCTGGCCTATCAAATTATTCCTTTTCCCAAAAGCTATCCACAGTGTTGGAAACACTGGAAAGTGGCTTTATAAAAGTATTTGGCTTTGCTTCTAAACACACCTTTGCTCTACTGTTAGAGAAACACTATGGTGTATGTTAGGAAACTTCAGCCATGCTGATAAATAAATGAGTTTTAGGTTTGTTTGATGGACTTCTTCAAGTGGGGTATATTTCAAAGTTGACTTTTCTTAAAGAAAAAAGTTAAAACAGGTTAAAACCAGTTAACATTACAACATTAAGCCATGTAAAAGGTCAGTTCCCCAAGGTGTGGTTTAAGAAAAGAAAAATAACCATAAAGTATCTATAACGCTTAACTAAAGTACGACTCAAGAGAAGTTTTACATGGATTTCTCCCCAGTAGTGTTTCCTATTTAAAATTTTATAAAAGCATGAAGGAAGAAAGTGTAATGTAGTAAAACTGTTATTATACTAGGATCAGACATATTAGAAAGTAGAACGCTAGGGCAAGACTATTTGCAGCAAAAAACTGACAGACTACTGAATTTTTTTGGCAAAAAAACCCCAGACTACTGAATTTTTGGTTTTTGAATATCTTCAGAAAAAAAAATAGATTTGGGCAGCACTTTCATTTGGAAAATTAAAAGTACAGTGTTGATTCAACTAAGTTCCCAGCACTTGCAACAGATTAAACAGATTACAGATAAAATGTTCAAGAATCATAAAGATTCCTGAGTTACAAACCCAACTCCCAAAGGGACTCAGGCCCTTGAAAGATGTTACTTTGATGCTTTTAAAAACTTAAAAGTTAAATTGGGTGATTTTTTAATTTTCCCCAAATCCAAGAGTCCCCCTTTTTAAAAGAAAATATGCTTTTGCCAAACTCAACAAATTGGCCAAAATACGCCTAGGAACAAGCAGTCACTGCAAGTCTCTGAAAGACAGAGAGAGAGTGAGAAAGTAGTGAGAAAGTAGGGCCATTGGCAAATGTATACACCAGAGAATCCTGGTCCTCTGTTAAATCAGATGATAAAACCAATTTGATCCTCAGGCTCGACAACCCTAGCTTAAAAAAAAATTTAAAAAGAAGAAAAGGAAGAAAGTGGGGTACCTTCTTATTCATAAAGCAACTTGTAATTAATAACACTGCTGTGCTTCTCATCTACACACAGCTCAGTTATAGATTTATCACAGGCACACCGCGCGATTAAGAGATTCATTTGCCTCCCGGATGTTTGCACACCAGCTCTCTTGGACAGTGCTCAGGAGGCTGAGCAGGAAGCAGGACTGTCCTGCTTCCCACAAGTAAGTGGCTTCTTGAACTTCAGCTTGCACAGGCAGAGGATTAAAACCCAGTCATCACACAACTGTGCTTCACTTGTATAACATCATGATTTTCCTCTGGACTGCCTGGTGTGATGTGCACCTTGGATTTTTAATACTTGAATTCTCTCTAAGTTAGAGAGTTTAGAATTCTCTGAATTTTGAAGAATTTACTATATTCCCTAAAACCTAGTTTATTTATTTATACCACTAAAAATGAATTTTTGCCCTGGTTCCATAATGGTTACTCCCATGAGACAGACCTTTGAAATCTACTGAGTTGCTTATATAATTAAGGACCATGTGTTCAGACATCTAGAAAATTCACATCGCTGCTTTCTACGTTGTTCAAAAAGATGTCAAAGTAGCTGCAATCAACCCAGAGGAAATTCCTTTCTTGGCATATTACAGTGATGTACACTGGAGAACAGCTATGATTACTACAATCATTTTAGGTAGAAATTGTTTATGCTACCATTAAGACAAGCTTATGCTTAAGCATAAAGATGGGGGGATTAAAACCCAAAAAAATCTCTTAAAGCTGCACAAAACAAATGAAGTTACTTTAGTGAATGTTTACATATTTTGTGATAGTTTTATCACTTTTTCTTAATAGGGACAGCTTTGAGAAAATCCCATAAGTAAGGAAGCAATTACTGGTCTAAGTGTTTTCAGCCATGTGGTCATCATCTCCTAAAACCTTCTATAAAAAAAGTCTCCCCTGGTGAATTATTCTTTACAGTCTCACAGGTGTGCTACACAAAGGCTACAAAGCCATCACTGGCAATATATTAAAAAATAATCTCTGACATGCTTGCTAAGAAGAAACGTGTTTATTTTGGAAAAGCTAGGACAGTGTATCACAAAACGTACAAAAGTGACGTCTGTCAAAACTCAGCTTCTCTTATAGCTAGCTTAAGTTTAAAAAGTACATGAAAAGGATGGGGAGAGGAGAGGAGAGGAGAGGAGAGGAGAGGAGAGGAGAGGAGAGGAGAGGAGAGGAGAGGAGAGGAGAGGAGAGGAGAGGAGAGGAGAGGAGAGGAGAGGAGAGGAGAGGAGAGGAGAGGAGAGGAGAGGAGAGGAGAGGAGAGGAGAGGAGAGGAGAGGAGAGGAGAGGAGAGGAGAGGAGAGGAGAGGAGAGGAGAGGAGAGGAGAGGAGAGGAGAGGAGAGGAGAGGAGAGGAGAGGAGAGGAGAGGAGAGGAGAGGAGAGGAGAGGAGAGGAGAGGAGAGGAGAGGAGAGGAGAGGAGAGGAGAGGAGAGGAGAGGAGAGGAGAGGAGAGGAGAGGAGAGGAGAGGAGAGGAGAGGAGAGGAGAGGAGAGGAGAGGAGAGGAGAGGAGAGGAGAGGAGAGGAGAGGAGAGGAGAGGCATCTGAATTGGAAGGGACCTACAACGCTCATCACATCCAACTGCTCAACCACCAAAATTTAAAGCATGTTATTAAGGACATTGTCCAAATGACTCTGGCCAGCTGACAGTCACTGTGAAGCTTGGGGCATTAACGCCTCTCTAGGAAGCCTGTTCCAGAGTTTGACCATCCTCTGGGTAAAGAAATGCTTCCTAATGTCCAGTCTAAGCCTCCTTTGATGGATGCAGCTTTGAACCATTCCCACACTTTATTCTCGGGCTACTCCAGCATGCCCAATACACAGTATTGTTTGCTAACAGGCAATCACAGAGGGCACACTGCACTGACTACACACAGCAATATTGGAACAAAAGTCAACACTGGAATAAAATCCAAGAAGTTAAACTGGTTTAAAACTAGGTTTAAATTGTTTCTATTTCACTATTTAATATGGACTAAAAGATTTCAGTTGACACAGTGCTGGTGAAAAAAAATCTAAGTTCAGTTTTCTTCATATCTTTTTAAACAATGGTTTTTTTCTTTGCAAATATAATCCAATTTTTATTTTGGCTTTCTCTGTAACTTAGACTTTTATTTCAAAATCTTGCTTTTTTTCAGTGCAGCGAAGAAAACTCAATTTAAGATAGAACCTCAGGCATGCAGAATATATCAAATAAAACTGAAAACACATTTCTTCCCCATTTCCTACACTATAAACAACACAAATACTTCAGCACACACATGCACAAATTCCACAGTCCTGGCCACCACGAAGTCACAAAAAAAGAGAAGTAACAAAGAAAGAGACACTTTGAAAATTAAATTAAAGCAACCTCAGCACCCCGTCTTCCCAAGACTCAGCACCCTGTGCTGCCTTTTGCCTGGAGACAAGTGCATTCGTGTGGGAAGCCCTATTCTCTGCCATTCATCGCACCAGGAGAGAAGAAGTGCAGTGTTATAGCTGGAAGGACATGAATAAGCCTTTCTGATGTAGTCCTCTGCCTCCATATCCCTACCTATCACTTAGGTTTGGCAGCTTGGGGCGGAGGCTGAGGTAGCCAGAACCATGTTTGGCCCAGATGAGAAAGGTGTGGAGGGCTCAGAGTTGGTGCAGTGCTGTGCTCCCCATGTCTTACCTTCTGCACCACCACTGTTCCTTCAGGGAACACTGAATCAGGGCTCTCTGAACCCTAACTCTACCCCAAAAAGCAGTTTGGGGTTGAGGATGAGATCCTCTGTGACATGTTTGGCCAGGCAGAGAAATGATCAAATAGAGATACCACCCAGAAAACAACACTTCTGTTACAAGTAATAAGCTGCTCTTTTATTCACAGCCTCCCAAGGGAAGGTCTGGAACTGGTTCTGTCTCTCTGCTCCTTATGTTATATTTATCTGCCATATTATTCAAAGAGCACAACCAACTGTAAATTCACAAAGAGCACATTCTACAGTAAATTCACTGTAGAATATGCAAAACTGCAGAATAAATTCACATTCATTAATTCCTCCAAAAGTGTGATGGGCATCATATATTAAGAATAGAAAGTAGAAACAAACCATTGATGAATTTGATTTCTCTGATTTGAAGCAATTCAAGGATGGTATGCTGTGGAAGAGAACCCTGCCAAAGTAAGAGGGCATTCCTGGGCACTGAAAACTAAGCACTTGCTTAAGTGCCTCGTGGCACAGGAGACCAAAATAACTATACAGACTAATATACCTATTTTTTTTCCAAAATGGTGGAAAGATGTGCCTGGCAGGGCTTTCCCACATCCCTTTGATTGCACCACTGCACCCATTTTTCCTTGTCTTCTCAAATTATTCAATATTTGTGAAATGCACTGAAATTGCACTGTTTCCTTTAAAATAACTTCTCAAGGATCAGACCGTGCAGCCTCATGCAGCCCCTGGATGAGGCAATGCTCCCAAAATTATGTCAATGGGAGCCTTGCCCAAGGAAGGACTATAGGACTGAGCTGTATGTGAAGGAAGGGCTTGAAATTATGGATCATGGTATCAGGATAAGACTTTATATTTCAAGCATATGTTTATCCTTTTTACTAAATCACCAAAGAGCGTGGGGAGAAGAGGGGGATGTCACTTTGGAAAACCATATGGTACTTTGATTTCCAAGCCAGAACTGTGCATACTAAATATTTATAGAATCTAGTGATATTCTCTTCTTTCTGTTTATTCCTGTCACCCAGAGAAACTCTGGCCAACTACCAATCAAATATCCAAGCAAGCACAGGGAAAGAGAGAAAACAGCTCGCCAGTAGGCTCGTAATTAGCAACCTGAAACTGGAAGGAGGCGCTTGGGAAGATGCATCTGGATTCCAGCACTCACCGCATGTCATGAGTGGTTTCGGAAATTGAGTTCTCAGTCTCTGCAAGGGGTAGGGAAGATATACACAGTATTTTTGGCTAGACTGAGCAGGGGCATATGTGGAGCAGCTGCAAAAGCAGACATGTGTCTGCTGCCAGAGACCAGTGTAGGAACACAAACGCACCTCTCAGCGATGACAGCTAACTTGCTCCTGGTGTCTCCTGGGTAAGCTGTGTCTCCCTACCTGTGGCAAGCAGGGCTGTTGCATTTACTTTGCTTTAAATAAAAACATTGCAGAGTGTCCTCCTTATCACCTTCTGCTTAGGAGAGTAGTTGAAGGAGCTACTGAGGGGTACAGAAGGTCTGAAATCTATCTTAATAGGAGACAATCTTCATATCCAAGGTCTAGCCTTGATATAGAATTCTTCAGGTCCTTTTCCTTTTTCCCTTCTCTGCTCTTACCTACTTCCCCTTTCCTTTTGGTGTGAGAGCTAGCAATCTCCAGCTACCCTTCCATTCTTATATAGTAAAAGGATTTTAAAAAGCAGAGCAAACCCACAACTCAATACACAGTATTCTACTAACAGGAGCAGCTTTCACTGGCAATCACCCTCAGCATTACTTTAGACAATTTGGGATGCTGCTGGTGCACTTTCTACATAGATGTTGCTGCTGTACTAAGTGTGGTGCAGAGAGGTCTCATTAGCATTATGAGGGTGGAAGTCACCTACTTTTGCATATATATATATATGTAATTTCTAATTAATAATAAATTTTTGCATTCCATGAAAATAACAATATTAGAATCAGGTTGAAGCTATCAACCAAACAAAAGCTGTATCTTTGATATGGAAACTTTAATTTTTATAAAGATAATTACATTTTACTATGAAATTGGTGCTCAAAAGTTCCTTTCTCTATGACTGAAACAACTATTTACTATGAAAAACATACTTATTGAAGGTTGCCAAAAGTGTAATAACCACACATCTGTTATTCTTCAAATATATATTTTCTAAAACATTTGATATTTACTTCACATGTAATAACAGTTATTAAACCTTTCTGAAGTCTGTTTTGTGGAACCATAAAGTAAAGCATTACACGCATAGGAGAAGCACCATGGGAACAAATGCAAAAAGGGAGTAGAAGTGTTGTTAGCAGCTGAGTAACTTACTAGTCACATAACAAAGTACAACTCAGAGAAGCACAGTAATAGGAGTACTGGAAGTCTGAAAACCCTGCAGGACTATGAGTTTTAAGAGGTCCAACGTCATCCATTTCAAGTTTTAAAATTATCAAATCATTTATAGGTCAACAAATATGTAAAAACAGAAGACATTCCTGTAATCACTACTGAATCTACTAGACACAGACATAAACTTCATTATCTGGTAGCACAAATTAGAGAAATTTAGGTATTAAAAAAAGGCCTTCTTTTGGTTGCAATTTTCTACAGTGTGGCAGCATTTCCCCAGCAGCATTTCCCCAGCATTGGCGGTGGCTCTTTGCAGGCTCTGCACTGCAAGCCTCACCCCAGCCATGAGCTGGAAAGACACTACTGACTGCATTACAGGAGAAGACCAGCTCTCTAACTGAACTGATCCTCTTTTCTTTTGAATTTTAACAGGCTTTGTGCATTAAGCTCTCTTTAATAGCCAGGAAACAAGCACAGTCACTGTTAATTGCTCATAACTATTCCATTTGAGATTTTGAGTGAGCCTCCCAGCAACAGGACACAAGGAAATGGCCTCAAGCTGTGCCAGGGGAGGTTCGAGCTGGACATCAGGAAGAATTTCTTCACTGAAAGGGTGGTTAAGCATTGGTGGGCTGCCCAGGGAAGGGATGGAGTCACCATCCCTGGAAGTGTTCAAGAAACGACTGGATGTGGCACACATAGCACTTAACGCTATGACTTAGTTGACAAGGTGGTGTTTGCTTAAAGAATGGACTCTATGATCTTGTAGGTCTTTTCCATCCTTATTGATTACATGATCCTATGATTTCTACTGGGTCCTGAATGTGACTGAAAAAATCTTAAGCCAGAGATGAACAATGCCTTCTAAAACACATTTTTAGTCAAGTCATGTTTGGAACAAAGTCCAAGAGAGCTGACTGCTTTCTTGGCATTTTTATGCATATGTAGGTGCCATCGTAACATGCACCAATAAAGAACAATAATCCCGATGTTAACAGTTGCAAAAAAGTCATCCTATTTAACCATAAATCTATTTGCTTTTGCTTAAGATTTTTTAAAAATCCATAAACATGACAGCTTGCTGGACATTAAAGTAGTGCACATGCTCAGCATTTGAAACCAGGTTTCTTATAGGACAGCACAATACAATACTTTTTCTAAATCTCAAAATTGCTCCTCAGTGTTCTTCAGAAAATACAGTCAGGGAACTGCAGTCTAGATCAAGCTGGACAAAGGTGGCGACTACCATAGTATGTTACAATCAGCTTATTTGTAATGTCTCAAAAGACAAGCAATAACATAAGGACCTTCATTTATATCTATCAAAACCACATATACTCCTTTTAATTGAAAAGCTCTTAACTCCAGTAATTTCCTGGGTATAAAGCTACTTTACTTGAGCTGCAGCATTTTTAATTTCCCTTGCATTGAAAAGCAGCATTCTCAGCTTACAAGTAATGCTTACATAAAAGCCTCACAGTCACATCTCTTGGTGCCACAATGTTTTTCAGGATATGAAGACAACAGTAATGTAAACACTCCACTATTGCAGAATAAACACCATGTAGCCACAAAGCAGTGATGACATCACCTGGAAATTATATGGGATTAATTTTCTGCAATGTAAACTGACTGACTGACTGTATCTCCCGGTCCTAAACCAACTCCAAAACAGTTTGTTGAGAACAATTTATATGGATCTTCCAGTTTTGAAGCAAAGATAATTCCTCCTTAGGGCATTACCACGTGTCTCTCCTTTGATGTATCTAAAAATCTTGCTTCCTCCCTCCTGAATGAGAATGTCCTTGCTCAAACAACACATTTAAATGCTATTGATATTTCACACCTGACTCAGGTGTGCCTAAGTCAAAGGCTTGCAGAGAATAGAATTTTAAGTAGCCAGACATGCTGCTGCTTCTTTCCCTAGAGTTTACACAAGAACAGCTGTATTGGATCAGAGCTAACATAGATGCAGCCCACTAACCTGTCTCTATTGGTGGCCAAAAGGGGATTCCTACTGAAGAGAGTAAGATTAGGGAAAGGATGTAGTGATACATCCCCAGAATAATCTCTCAGTTTTGAGAGATCTGCAGACCTGGGATTTCTGCTTCTGTGACTGAAAGTTAAGTGGGATTCCAGCCTCCAGGTATTACATCTAGCAATGTGTTTGCTTTGGAAACTATGCTTTAAGATAAAAAAATACTGATTTAAACCAGGAATGGACAATATTATATTAAGCAAATATTGCTATAGAAGAGTTAACACTGAACTTTACATATATGTTACTCATTAATCTTTTAGTCAACCAACTTCAGAAGTTGTGGACACCCCACACCTTGTGTTATAGACCAGGCTGGATAGGGCTCTGAACAACTCATGGCAGAGGGACTAGGTGATCTTTAAGGTACCTTCCAACCCGAGCCATTCTATGATTCTACGATATATTCCTGTCATAAAAAATCTTGTGTTAAAAATACAGTTAAGATAATGAACATTGCTATTTTTAAAACCTCAAATCTTAATTGTTCTATCTGTGTAAAAGACTTCATCTTCTTTTTTTTCTCCTTGCTGGTTCTCTGAAAAAGCTGGTGAGAACATATTTGATTCTGTGACTATGGCAGGCAGAGTACATTCAAATCTTCACCTCAGCTGTGCTAACTAATGTGCTGCTTCAAATAAAGTTACCCCAGGGTGACGATCAATCTCTCAAGGTGCAGAAGTGCTATTTGAAAGACTTTCTGCTTTTCAATCTAGAGTGGCAATAATGGGATCTGCACAGAAATTCCCTTTACATATTTTCTTCCTCTCAGGAAGTCTTCCCAGCTGTAATCAGTCTATCAACAATTCTCTATCTTTCACGTGGTACATACACTGCATATACACAGCTAGCATAGATTGTCCTTGTTTTGAAACATCTCACAAGTTGGAAATTGCCACACTGAGTTCTGTGAACTCAGCTAAAAAGACATTGATCCTTTTCCATTCTCACTTTCAAAACAGAGAGTATCAATTCATTCTAGAACTCCTCAAAACTTCTTTATTCTTTTCATTCTGATGGAGACAAGTAGCACCAACAGGTGCTAATTCATAATTTGGGTGATGAAAGAATTAACAGTTTACTGTAGTGCCCTGCAGACACCTGTGGTATCACACTGAATGAAATAGTTATCAGGAACCAAACTGGATGTAACTTGGGAAAAAAACCCCAACCTGTTAAAAAAAAACCTTTGAGGACATCAAACTTAGCAACTGAGAGTGTGTAATTTTCAGTAATATCAAAAACTCCAAGCAGAGAGCAGATTCTTCAACTTACCATTTGTAGAAGAATAAAGATGACACTAAGCATCATTTTACATCACTCTTTACTGGATTTGGCCTAGTTTAATTTACAAGACAGACATGTTTCTGGTATGATGACCTTGTGGCTAAGTTTGTCTGCAAGAATTTCTTTCACTTGAGGAATGCTGCATATTGAATTTTCCTCTGATGCTGAATAGCTCTCTGCCAGCTTTGCTCCTCTTTCAACTTCATTTACTTTTGTCAACTCATATGTCAGAGATTAGAAGTTTCATGGAAAAAATAACATGAGTGAGAGCAATATTTTCATTCATAAGTAAGACTTGTAGCCAAAAGGTGTGTCCCTTTCTTTAATACTAGCATGCTGTATAGTCACCAGAAAACAACATTATGAGCCAAGTTCGTATGATGAATAAATTGCTTTAGATCGACTGGGGAAAAAGAAGAGGACACAAAACAGAAAAGCTGAACACATTTGTGCATGACACTGCATGACTCCCACTCTAAATTTGAGGTCATTGATACATTCAACCAACTAAAAGAAATAACTGTGCAAGTTTGCCTGTGCAGTTTTTCTTCCTTACCTTTTGTGCACTGGGAAGGAAATAAATTTATGGCTTACCTTTCAAAACCAATCTGCCGTAATGTCTTCTCCCATGTCGAACCTGTACAAAGAGGAGAAAAAACAAACACCCTCAGTAAAGAACCTTTTTTGCATGAACACTCTTTTCCTTTCCTTGTGCAGCTGGGATCTGTATATTAAGGAGATTTTTCCACCCCTAGAGAAGTTTTCCCCAGAGTGGAGAGCTGTTGAGAGAGGCTACCACCAGGTGACATGACAGTGAGAGGGGTATCAGCCTATACAACTCCTTTACATTGCAGAGCAGCTACAGTTCACTGCAATTCCAAGGGTGGTCTCCCCTGCTAGAGCAATGTGATCTGGAAGCGCTGAGCTGGCATCTCACATCACGCACTCTTCACATTTCAGCTTTTCACTTTACTGTAGTGTTCGCCTGATTCTTGCTGAAAGCTTTACAGCTCCTTCTGAAATCCAGCCCTTTTATTTTTGAGCAAAAGCATGAACATGTATTGCTTCTTTATTTTTTAACCCTTCATATTCACACAAACAGCTGCAAAGGACTCTTTCTCAAAATCATCAAGGACTCAGCCCCACAAACTACTCAAATGTGCAGACTCATCCAAAGAATTGTCCTCAGTATTTCTGTTTTGTTTAATACAAATTTTACCTAGATTTTCTCCAAAATAACCCCCCCACACAGACTGCAAGCTTTAGGTGATCAGTTTTCAGCTCTTGGTAGTTTTTTTGCTTTTTACCAGTCTCCTTTTTTTTCTACTATTATGAGGTTATTATATACAGGCTACTAAGAGCACAAATATCTCAAGTCATGCAGGTCTGCTAGGCAAATACATAGGAGGACATGAAGCTGCGTCATAGTTTGCTCTGTCTTTTTACACTCCTGTGGGAAATGCAACAGGACTGCATGCCATGTAAGCAACTACAATTCTTTTTGAATGATTCATCTGAATCCCTCATTGAATTCTCAAAATCAGAGAAGTGACAATACTTCCAGTTGCTGATGCATTCTACCACCTAAAGGCAAATACAAATCAGGAACAAAAGTTTCTCTGTAAGTGACATTAAGCAACACTTTTAATTGCCCCCCATTCAGTGCAAAGCAGGCACGAATTTCAGGCCCATATCCAGCAAAACACACAGCAGTAAGAGACTTCAAAAGTGAGGTGGAGAAAGCTCTACATTCACTAAATGGGAAAAAAAAGAAGTAAAATTTTGTTCTGGAATAACTGAGTAGTGTCAATTGTTTGATCAGTATCAAGAGCTTCTACTGTGGCATCTGTATTTGCCTGAGGTGGGGCAAGACCTCTGCCTGCACAACTACATAAGACAATGCCTCTCATCACACTGAGTTAATATTTTATTAAAAGAAGTTCTTTAAAGACACCTCTAAAGCAGGAGAACAAATACTCTCACACATTTATTTCAAATAAATGTGAAAAACAAAAATAATGTCTTGCACAATGAAGCATGAATGAGTGAGATAAATAAAGACCTGCTCCATTAAGGTATTCTGTTATAAGTTATCCCCCAAAACCATCACCTTCTGCTCATCTCTGGACCGTAACTGGTTTCACACAGCATCCATGAATCAAGTAATTGTTAAAAAGATGACTGTGCCACTCCACAGGTAAGTGCAGGGCAGACACAAGCAATTATCCATATATTTTATGCAATCCTGCTGGCTGGAAGAGTAGCCAATGTTTTTTGAACTCTGAAGATTTGAAGAGTGTTGAAGAAAAGAAATCTCAACAGCACTTCCTAAAGCAAAGACCAGTATTGGCATCTTTAGTCAGAGTTTCTATGCCTTCCACTATTATGTATAATTGTGTATGAATTTTTCACCCCATGGCTGGCTACACTTCATTTATATTATATAGAGAGAGTCCTACTGAAGAGAGAGGCAGGGAGAGAAAGAGAGAGAAAGGAAAAAAGCTATAGAGAAAAGGGAATTGGGTCTCCATAGGTTTGAAATAATCTTTTGGCTGCAGCTGGCCACCAGAATATTCTTGGAAATGTATCTGTCTCCTCTGAAGCAAAGCCTGCCAAGAACACAACTAACATTTCATATTAAAAAAATATATCTTTTTATATGGAGTCTTATTTTAAAATGTTTATGCTCTAAACATTCTGTTTTAAGACTTGCCAATTCCATTCACACTAATATCAACTTCTGCACCACACTAAGAGCCAAAAGTAAATACCCTGAGGTAACAGCAGCACTAAAAAGAATAGCGCTATTAAAAGTCTAGAAAAACTATTATTTGATTTAAACCTTACCCATTGCTTCCAAAACATAAAACAGGATTTAAGTCACGTAATTCTCATTAAAATCAGAAAAGGAGTTAATCCAGAATTAAAGACTTGATCCTGCTCCAAAGGAAATCAATAGGAATTTGGCTATTCAACTGAGTCTTTCTCTCTGCTGGGACTGTGGAAAATATTCACCTGTTGGCTTTCAGAATCAATCAGCTACTACAGTAGATTCACTAAGTTAAGGTGGCTTCCCTTGGCTTTCTTCTTTTTTACTACCAGAACAAAAATACCGTAACTGTTTATTAGAATGCCTTAATCTGATACCCATGTAATTAAGCTTTTCCCCCCCAAATATTCGCCTCAGAGTGCCTGACCATTCTCATTTATTCCAAAGATTCTGTTTCACATTAACAGCTCTAGCTTTAAAATTCTTCAAAGAGCTGAAGCATAATGCGCTTCCAGAATTTCTGCTCACTTCTAATAGGAACAATGGTAACATGCATACCATGCTCACATATGCACTCAGTGAAATCCTAGCATAAGAATGAGAGGATAAGAATATGAGATTTAGTAAGATAAAATCAAAAATATCTTCATTAAGTGAAATGTTGCCTTCTTTGACAGGTAGGCTTTAATTCACATGGCACTTGCCATATTTAGTTTGGTTTGGTTACAACTCTCTGCTTACTATGGATGCGAGGGCTCACAGACCACTGACAGGTTGTTCACCTTTACAGAATGTGAAGTTGCCTCGCTGCTGAAGTGCACTGGTGGGCATAGGGAAAACAGAGAATAATATATTCATAGGATCACAGAATCATGGAATACCAGGTCAGAAAGAACCTCAAGGATCATCTGGTCCAACCTTTTTTGGACAAAAGCACTGGTTAGACAAGATGCCCCAGCACCCTGTCTAGCTGGATGTTAAAACCACTGTTGGGGAAGAATACTGGGTAATTGATTTTCATACTTTCATGGAGGTTGCACAACTATTCACCTTGAGCCATTTCATGTCCTACCTGCCACTACTGCAGAGATCAGTAGCTGTTGAGGGAGAAGTCTGGCATGCATTGTAAATGAAACTCATGCCTCCTATGCCATTCCCATGCACATATGCATGCAAGTCCCTGCAGATCCTGTGGTCCCAATGACTGTGTGCAGTGATTACCCACAGCCTTCTGCCTTCTCATTTCTCCAGAGTTAGTGGCTACTTTAGGAGCTACATGCCTGTGTCTGACTCTGCTCTTGAGGCTTTCCAACAGTAAGAATAATAATTCTTGCATTCTTTTCTCACTGTGATCTGACATAAGGACCAGAGGGGAAAAATACGGCTTAACTAAACCAAAAGACATTGTTTGACATTTTCCAGTAATCATTAAGTGAGCCTGTCAGAATTCAAGTATACAATTGAAATTATATGAAGATCTCCAAAGATTGGAATAGGAAAAAAATATCTGTTAATTCCATCAAACCAAATTTAAAAAGTTTTTTTTTAGAGCCTGTCAATCGGGTATTCCAGAGAGTCATCCAGACTCTCTGAAGGAATGAGCAAGGTACCAGACATTCCCCAGTTACACTTAGTTCATGAGTAACATGCAGGTGGGATATACATACACAAACCTGTTATGATACTTCAGAAACAGGCAGATATTCTTGGAATAGTAACTTCAGTGATCTTTATCCTAACATTTTGAAGGAAAAGAATTTCTGAAGAACAGCTGAATTTGTAATGATCAGAATATTCCTATCAATTTCAAAACTTTAATCTTAAGCTTGTGACACTTACTAGTATTCTCCAAACCACAAAAAAAAGGGGGGGAAAAATCCTTTCATATATTCAAGAGATACAAAACAGAGATACAGAATACTCCAGAAATGGAAAGAAATGCTTTGCTAAACCTTCCCATTGCAGGTGCCACTTCTCTTAACTCTGCTTCTCAAACAACAGAGAACAGGGCAGAAGTTTGCAGAGTCCAGCCCAGCCAGACTAGTTGGGGACCTGATTTTCTTGAATGCACACCTGAAAGCTCGCAACAAACTGGATGAACATACTGGCTTGTCCTGCTACAGTTTGGTTCTTTTTGGAAGAGACACAAACTCTATAAACCATTTGGGGGTTTGAAGTCTATTTTCAATGGAGGGGGAAACATTGCTCTGCTGCATATTCTCCTTCACCTTACTGACAAGTAACTAATAAGTATTTACAAACAAGACAAAATGTACACAACTGATAAAAACTGCCAAATTTGGAATATATTTGTTTCATCAGCTTCATATATTATAACAGTCTTTGCAGTTGCTTGTTCCTAGTAGCAAGCTTCTATCTTCTTCCAAACAAAAAACAAAAACCACTTATGGGTTTTTTCAGAAATCCTACCTTTTTTGTTGTTTAATAAATACAAAATCACAGGTTTTATGAAACCAAACAGTAGTTTTGACTAGAGAAATGTAGGTGGCATAGGAAAGAACTTTTTCTTATTTGCTGCACAGTACCATAGAGGTACTGTTAACATTTACTTACCTGTACATTGGCTATCCAATAGTTAGTTACATGCAACATGACTCTTACAGAAACAATCATTTCTCTCATGTGAAGGGCATCAGACAGTGCTACCTTGGCATTTAGCATCCATCTGTCTATTTTGAGAAATAAATCTCTCTTACACTTCCTCTTCCCTTGATTCAAATTACTCAGCCTGCATCCTGCACTCATCACTTTGTAATTTTATCATCAGTCTATCATCTGAGATAATGACAACACTTTCTTTTAGCATGAGATCTCCTAGTATGGCATATTACTAATGTGCTGTGTTCATGCTGATGTTTTAATTCAACACTGGAGAGTATTTCTGGGGCAAATCTCTTACCATGCTTTGGTTTGCACAAGAGTGATCTTGGAGTGCACAAACTGAATTCCTTTCACATGAAACTAAAGGGCAGCCCAGGGACACAACTGCTGTGTTTCAGCCTCCAGTGGTTATTCTGTCTGCGTGGCCAGAGTAGAGCTAATCCACACTCAAAACATATCAAAACATGGCAGCCAAGGACACTGCACCAAATGCTTCACCCCTATCTCACCATGCTGCTTGCTGAGACATGCAGCTCACTCCACTACTCCCTGTGCCCGTCCTGGAGTGTTCCCAGAAAAGCTTCCCAGTTACAGTCACCCTGAGGGATGAAGGGGCAGGTCAGGGTGCTCACCCTTAAGATGTTTTTTCTGGGCTGTATCCCATCAACAGTAAGCAGGAGCCTTTCTACTGCTCTGATGTACAGAATAGCACTGGATGCTCAGCACTGTCACACTCCCTATAAAACCCCAGGGAGACAAATATGTAAGGCACAACAGCAGATTACTTCATTTTTAAAGCAATGCCTCAAGGAGAAGGAATAAGGGAAAATCTGGGCTGTTATGGTTTGCTGTACATGCTGAAGAGACTAAAACCACCAGTAAAATAGAAGCTTAGGCCCAGTGGTCCAGGATTCTGTCTAGATGAAGAAAGTGATTGCTGACTACATAGCAGGAAAGAGTCCTATCAAGAAGAAAGATCAGATGTTGCAAGTCTTTACTTGCCTTCCACTCATACCAGCTTTCAACAGATTTTTTACTGAGTAAAGAGAACAAATCTGATCCCTCCACAATAATGTCATGGGAAAGATTTACTGTGTATTTTCTCCTCTGAGGAAAATAATAAATTACTATCGTGAGATACAAAATTTGCTTTCCAATAAAAAAGAAATCTTGACTCATTCCATGGTAACTGGAAAAATAATCATCATCAAAAATGCTAGTTCTTCTCTAAGGAGATGTTAATGAGTGGGAACTTTTACTAATAAAGTGAGCAGAGAAGGAATATAGAACAAAGTGCAGTAGCACTGACACCAGGTTTCTGTGTGTGCATACATATGCATATTGCTTTAAGGTGAGCGCTAAGAAGACAATGGCTATGGTAAAGTGATTAGTAGCTGTATGTGAACAGTCACCTCTTCCAGCCTGTGGCTTTCCTGGGAATTCTAGGGGTCCAGACGTGTCAGCAGAGCTCTCACAGAGAAGTGGGGACCCTAAAAGCAGCTGCTTCACTGGCCTAATCTATTTATCTATCTATCTATCTATCTATCTATCTATCTATCTATCTATCTATCTATCTTTTTTTTTTTTTTTTTAAATCCTGATTAGCACTTAGAACTGCGGGGCTGGGGGAGCCTTTTTTTTGTAAATTGACCATTTAACTTAAGATAGGCAACACCATGTGAAACACCCCTTAGTGCACCTGGGATATAATTGATCCAGCATCTTGCTGGAGGCAGGGGCAGATCCCAGCTCACTTTGCATGATGGTAAAACCAGTGTCTCTGAGCCTGATGCAAAGTGTATAGAAATAACTGGAAAGACTTGTATTGAGTTAATGGGCTTTGATAGTTTGCTGAAATGAATAGCAATGAGGAACAGTAAAAAAAAAATCGTTTTTTAAACGTGAAGATGACCTACTAATTAAACATCAAGTTAAAAGATGGAAAAAAATGGAAAAAATAATGACTTGGAGAAAGAAAATGTGGGAAAATACTTTCTGCATTTTTTCTTCCATGACAGATTTGTTTAAAATGATACACAGGTAATAAAACAAATTTAAATTGGCTGAATTGCTTCACACTTTTTTTTAAATCAGCTTTTCCACAAGGATGACAGGTTCCATAATTTTTGTACGAATCATGACTTCTTTTATCTGCTTAGACATAGTATATCAGAAACACAGGCAATCTTCCCCTGCAATATACAGAAGCTTAAAACCACTCTTATTTTAACCTCATTTAATTTCAAATTTATTTTCTCAATGAGGCAGCAAAGCAGCAAAACCCAAAGCACTAGAATATCCTTGGGGAATGTATTCCAGATGAAAGCCGAGACAGCCAGCTAATGGAAAGGGCTTTTTTGGTTTTGTTTAATATTTTATTTATCTATTTGTTTGCTGTAATGGTCGGTTAGTGGGTTTTAACCCAAGTTTCCAAGGATACTTCAGATTTGAATTCATTTTGCCATCTTTTACTTCTGTTTCTGAAATAGAACTGCCCCCCTTTCCCCATCACCGTACACCACTTCAAAAATGGATGAGGAAAAGGAAACAATGTGCAGAGCAGAGCATTGCATGTTACCAGCACAGAATCCCACTAAGGGAATAAAGGGTAACAAATCAGATGGTCCTTAGATATGGTCAATCTCTTACTCTTTTCTACAGCAGAAAACAGTGTCAGGGCTCGGGGGAGTAGCCTTAAAGGAAGGCTACTTTTCCTGCTGTTGCCATGGGGGATGTCAGATATCTTAAGTCAGATAGTCACAAAGTTTAAGAGGATCAAAGTTCACTCCAGACCTTTTGAAAAGGACAAATAATAATTTAATGACTCCTTTTTCAAATATGGAAGACTGGTTTTGCTTTCATTTTCAAAGTAAAAGAAAACTTGTGTTAAGTTTTACTTTTCATAAGCCTGAAGGAAATAAGATTTTTCTCCATTTTTATTGGCAGAAAAATTCTCTCATCTCCTATCCCAAGCAACACTGCTCTGTCTGCTGAAAAAGTATCTTAGAGGCAAGGTCTTAACTTCAGAGTGTAAGTAACGGGCATCCCTCCAACTTCTAGAGCTACACTCTGCTTACTTTTATTGTAACATAATATACTGTTATGAATAATAATGTCGACCTAGTTTCCTGCAGCGTTGAACGTGCACAGAGTACCAGCACAAGGAATTTGCTTTTCATTGTCTCATTTTCTCTTTCTGTCTCATCTGAAGGAGGGGAGGTGGGCAAATGTTTCTTCACAGATTTTTCAGCATAGACACATGGGAAGGGGGAAATAAACAACGAGTGTGTCTGCAGTAGCACATCCATATACAATAAATTATGGATGAGATAAATAAGAACAGAAAACTAAGAAATCTTGCACAGAAACAGGAGGGACATTACAATAAAAAACCCCAGCATTCCAGCAGTGGCATCTTTGACTCCACTAACATACTCCAAACCATGTAAACCATGCTTTTTCTCTGAAATTGCTTTCTGTTTTTTTTAACTTTTTTTTTTCTTAAGTTACTAAGGAACCCTTTAGTTCACATTATTACCCTCAGAGATTAAGGAAATTTTTTCATATTATGATGGAGACAGCAATTTGTTGTTGTTAGGCATAAGGTCCTGCCCACATTCACAGCTTTCAGGAAAAAAAACAAAACTAAACAAAACCCACCCCAAAATTTTTTTCAGTGATTTAGATGATGCAAAGATCTGAAGTGGTGTGTGAAGGATGATACCCAGAATAAACTTCAGAAAAGAAGCTTGAGACGTGTACCAGCTTAGCACACCACCTTCCACAGAAGTGGAAAGCAGCACATTCAAACCCTTCTGCCTGCATGCCATTAAGAGAAGGCAGCAGTGACTGCATCAGGCAGCAACACATTCGGGGCATAAAAGCTGGCTCACTCCCAGAGATCCCTTCAGAGAATAAATATGGATGCAGAAGGATGTGCTCCTCTGGGCTGTAGTGTGAAGCAGGCACACAGACTCAAACCAGCCAGGATAGGGCAACGATAGCAACAGATGTTATTTTTCCTCCCTAGAAAATACAAAGATGCTTTATCTAGTTCGGCTGACAAGTATAAACGTGTAGGCACTGAACAAAGGGTTTCTTCTGGTTTAATTTTCTTTCTCTTTGCAGAGCTTACAATTCTGCAATTTCACTCAAATTTTCACAAAGCTCTTCTGCTTTCCAGCTCCCATTCCTCTCATTCAAGAGACAGATGACTGTGTAGCTATAAGGCTGCTCAGGGAAAGCAAAACTGGCAAAGGAACTGGGGAAAACAGAAGGCAAT
The DNA here is from genome assembly GCF_041296385.1 of Aphelocoma coerulescens. Taxonomy (NCBI): domain Eukaryota; kingdom Metazoa; phylum Chordata; class Aves; order Passeriformes; family Corvidae; genus Aphelocoma; species Aphelocoma coerulescens. Next base: position 114,225,594 of record NC_091015.1, on the reverse strand, counting down.
GAGGTGCCAGTCACAGAGTGAGCCCAATTCTTTGCTTCTAGACATGGGTGTTTATAAAACACTGCTGCCACTCACTGGGAGAGGAGCCCATACAGACAAAGGGGTGGTGAGGAGGAGTTTGTGCAACTCAAACTGGTGAGACACACCAACAGTACAGAGACCCCCTCCCAACCACCCACACCTCTTCTTTCCAGCTCACAAGCACACATCATTCAGCACACCCTGCCAAGCCAGGAGAGACGAGAGTAATGCGCTTTGCCACCTGCAATCTGCTCCCCTGCACGCCTGGAACATCTGCTGGATTTCACTACTGCTGCCTGGGAACAAGAGCCCAGGTAAGTATTACTGATCTGTGCTTTGCCCATGACCTGTGGAACAGCAACAGTGAAGACACTAGAAGTACCCAGACAGGTTTCATAGGGATCCAGAGCTATGTAATTGTTTTTAGTGTCATCTACAACAGACTGCAGGGTTACATTCAGTGTACTAGGAGATCATTTCCCCACTTAATTAGTATGCCACAAATAGCATGAGCACTATCAACAAATTAAAGAAATCACTGGGTTGCCTAATAATTTCCATTTTTAAAAGCACTCCATGCTTTTTATCTGTGTGCTTTAAACAGTTTACAAATAGCTTGCTCTTTCTACAGTTACAGGCTTAATTAGGAGTATTAGGAGTAATTTCTCCCCACTTAGTTTGCTTGGCTAAGTCTAAGCCAAAAAAAATCAATAAAAGCACTGAAACTTTTGCCTTTCTCACATGCTATTAGATGATAAGAGTATTCTCACACTTACTTCAAGTGTGGTTATTTTGTCCTCCCTGGAATGTGTTTTATTTGAGTGCTTCATTAGGGTATTAAGAGAGTCATAGCTTTGGAGTAAATACTGAAGAGGATGATGAGCAGTAATAATTTTCTGCTCAGCAGGGATTTTCATTTTACAGAAATCGTGGGCTGTTTAGACGTGTGACTCTCAAATGCATTCTTAACTCATGTGTTTTATTTATTCACGTGCTGCTTCATTAAAAGTGATATTACATCAGGCCTAATAGAAAAAGGACAAACACTTTATTGTTTGCTTCTTTTCAAAGATACACAGCCAACAGCAACACTTCAAAACTACCACCAGTTGGCAAGTTCTTCCAATCCAAGCAGGTCTGAAGAACTGGAAGGTCCACAGTGGGATTAGTGTATCAAGTGATGGAACACAGGTACAGTATTAGAGAATAAGCAGTTTATAAAGCATCTCCAGGGTGTATTAAAAAAACTTATTGGAAACATTCTTGTTCTGCTCAAAATAATATACAACACACTACAGTTCAAGAGAATTTGTCTAAAGGATATTGGCCCACTTCCTAAAACTGTCTCACCCCAAACTTTTCTCTGCATCAATTTTAGAAAACTAATACCCTGAATATACAAATCTGGGCATCTTGGCAACATTTTCCACAAAGCATAAAGGCTATTAAAATTTCTTGTCTTTCCCAGCTGAAATGCATTGAGTATTTTTCATGCGGTTGCAAATAGGAGCTATTCACAGCAGTGGGGGACACTGAACCTGTTACATTCTGAAATAAAAGCAAAGACACAAAGGAGAGAGAAAAATATATTTGATAGGAAAATGGGCTGAAAAGTATAAAAGAGAGAGATTTCTAACAAAGAACAAGTCATACATAAAAATATTGACTTCTATTGGAAAGAGGTGTGAATGTAAACATTTGCATTAGATCTAAACTTAATTTAGATCTAAATTAATCTAAACTTCAGTCATTCACCTTTTGCCTGGAGTGCTTTCTTTGAAGTCACTTTGCATGAGACAAAAAAAATTCACAGTCTAAAACCTACATATCACCCTTTCTAACTACTCGTCTGGAAAGGAAATCAGTGGTGGAAATAAGAATAATAATAGTAATCATTATAATAGTAATAATAATAATAATAATAAAATTCCATATCAACACTTTGGTACATTGGTTTTGTACAACCAGTGAATGTAAAGTAGTAAGACTTCAACAGGAGTCTTGGTAATATTTCATCCAGCTTTAAAATTATATTTTCAGGGTGAATTTCCTCGAGTTTTTACACTTTTGACATCATCACAATATCTGCATAGGAGAGAAGGACAAAATGATGCCTAACTGGTTCTGCTCATGGGGGAAGAGAGCGCCAGAGAAAAGGGCAGAGGGCTCCATGTACTTTTAACAAAGCACATGGAGGTGCAAGAGGGACTCACTTCAAAAGGATGCCACAATTGTTGGTGCTCGCAGATGTTTACCTTATAACATCTGGCCTCCAAAATCAGGCTGCAAAGCAGATGATACCAAAATACAGTCATGATCTCACACCTCACTCCATCTTAGAGAAAACCTGAAAAGCTCCAACTTTAGGTACATCTATCCATAGCTAGATATGCACCCACTGGCACATCAGTGGAGGTTTGGTGATTAAAATTGTATCACCGGGGCAAACACTTCAAAAATTTAAAGTACAGGAACAAAGTAGTTCTGGGACATGTAGTCCTTCAGAGGATTCAGAAATCTGTAAACTCACAAGGACCAATCTTCCAAAATCTGCATAGGTTTTGGTTTCTTAAGTGTTAGTTTTATAATAATTCTTACAATAACTCTTAACAAAATAGCAACATACAATAAAGGGGTCAGTGGATGGCCTAGCAAATATTCAATATAGCAAAGCTTCTAAGCTACTGGTCAGACCAGAAAAGTTGTGAACAAAAGCAAATTCTACTTAACAGATTTTAGAGGTCTCTGTGAAACATTCTCTGACTGCTGTCAGGTTTTGTGAAATGTTATTTTTACTATCAACTGTGTACACCAGAAAAGGCACCTCAAACAGGCAGCAAATGTCACCGCTGAACCTAACACGAACAATTTTATGATCCAAACATCTGGAATTTTTACAAGGGAGAAACCTATTCAGTATTTAAAATTTACTCAAATTCACCTTATATCTTCTAGAATTTGAGTGAATCACATTGCTAGTGAGCCTTTACAGCTACTGTAACTTGCTCTTTATAGAAAAATATTTAAGTGTTAGTGGCCACATCTTCAATCCACAGAAGAGTGAACTGCACTCCCTCTTTTCTTCTTCCTGTGCTCCTCAGCCCACGCTCATATTCCACTTCTATAGTGGCTGGGAAAATTTGGGCTCTTCATGACCCTGAATTAAAGAACTAGTCATGTCAAGAACTCCAAGAAGACAAAATTTCTGAGGAAATCAAGGCCAGCATTTCAGGGGAAAAACACATGGGAATCCCAAGAATAGTCCACAAATGTCAAAGGAAATCCCTCATGCCACTGAGGTTGGATGTGCAGATAGACAGAGAGGAGATATTTATTTTATACATCCCAGTTTTCCACCTCTTTCCATGGACAAAGATTACCAGGTCAAAGTCCCTGCACTAGGTCAGCCCCACCACCCAATATTCACTGCAGTTGTGGAAGAGGAGCAGTATTCAAACTGCTCAAGAGCTTCTCTCTCAAATGTTAAAAACTGGCCACACTCTAGAGTAAGGGGAAAAAAACCCTAACAAAAAAACAAACAAACAAGCCTCTTAAAAACTACTTATATACCAAAAAGAAAAGGAGAAGCAGCAACCTTACAGGTTATTAATCTGACTTATTTTCTCCTGGGGCATTAGTTTCACATTACTTGAGATTTTAAAGCAGTTTCTAGCCTTAAATAAATACTGCTTAAGTCAAAATTCTGTACAGAATTAAGGATTAGATCACAAGAGAGACTATAGACGTTGAGTAGATTTTTTCCCATTAGTCCCTCATAACACAGCAATTGTTGAATTAGTAATACATTTGTCAAACCTAGTAAGCAATTACAGTTAATACATATAAAACAAATTACTGCTCCATTTCAGCATGTGAATAGCAAAAGTTTGGCATGAGGTTCTAATTATCTACTTAATGTGAGTCATGCCAAAGCCGGTGGGACCAATCATATCTTAACTCCTAATGTGACACTGCTGAATCCAGCTTCCCTGTATCACAGCATCAGTCCTAAAAGCAGAGTGTCCAGCAGGACTCGTCCGGGTGCAGCAGCTGGCCTGCAGGCACCAAAAGTCACAGGGCAAGGGTGGGAGCTGCCAGATGAGAGCAAATGCAACAAGCCAGCTCAAGCAATTCCTCTGAGGGGGGGTCAAACCTCGACGAGGAATAACTAATGGCTTCTTTTCTACACCACAGTGAAGAAACAAATATGTACACTATGTCAAAAATAATAGCCCCTACTCCATATAGAAAAACCTGGCACAAACAAGCGACTTGGGGTTGATAGGTTTTTGCACATGAACTATGGAACCTGAAAGATGCTAGACAGCCCGACCTCCTATGGCTCTCTTTTGGCAGTGAAACAGAGACGGGCTGACACTGGAGATAGGTTTTTTTAAAAATCCTGTTAAATAATTCAGGGCTTTATCTCTTGCACAGCTGCTCTTAGCAGTTTCCTTGGAGTGATGTGGGAGCTGCGAGCAGAATTATCTCTTAGCTTTGAGAGCTGCATGTAACTTCCTATTACATTGTACACTGAAAAGTATGCATTAAACCAATACAGATACTGAATTTCACAGGAGACAATGAAAAATTAAAAGTATTAAAAGGAAAATAAAGAGTCGTTTTAATGTGTTGCCATCTCACATGTCAAAAGGAAGCCAAGAAACAAATTCTGCACTTTGATTTATTAACAAGCTCATCAGAGATCTAAACCATTGCTCTTAAGATATCTCATATTTTGTTCATTCCTATGCCAAGAATTTAATTCTCTCAATTTTCTTTTTAAATTCAAGGAAAATATCTTTCCCGGGGGATTTGCTGGCACCAGCACTGTCTAAGGGCCAGGAAACGGTGGGATCCAGCTGAGCTGAGGGCTGTGTAAAAACACAAAAGTACACAGTGATTGCTTTGAAAAATGCAATCCAGACAGGAAACAAAAGCTGGAGGAAATGCTAAAATTCAGTATATCAGGAAAGGCTAAGAGAAAGGAGTCTGTAGGCTATATTGAGCTGGGACACAACACTGAATCATGATGCTCAGTAAAGTGCTTCTGCAGGTTCTCATCTTTCCTCAGATGGGAAGAAGTTTCTCTTTGGGTAGCTCATAAGTGACAGAGACGCTGTCCATTTCCTCTTGTATCAGGCCCAACAAAGGCACACATTTCTCAAATCCTCTCTCTTATTCTTTCCTCATTGAAGTTGGCCTAACAGAATGGCTGTGGATGATGTCTGGTCTGTGTCCTGGAGAAGCTCCTCCAGGAGCTCAACCTTCTCTAAAGTGAGAAAATTAACAAGTAATGACTTGTGATTCACTGCATATCACATCTCTCCCTCTGCCCATGCTATTTTCCCCATTAGTATTGGAAGTCACTGAGGAAGAGAAATTTTTTCACAGCTCTTTCCAAGTGCCTTCAAACCTGACATTTAGAAGCTCTCTGTACACCTAAAATATTGGAAATGTCCTTAGACACTTTGGAATGAGACCCTGGGAGAAGAGTGGATTTGCCAAGTAGTGGTATCTGGACTGTAAGGCTATGAGACTAAACATCTTTTTATTTATTTTATTTTCAAGAGATTCTTTCAGTGTCAACAGATAGGGGCCACAAAAATACTCAGGTCAAATGTTTATGTGACAAACAGCATTTGCATTTCTGCAAAAAGTGTTCATATTGGGAGACCTTCCTGATGTCAGGAAGCAGGAACCAGGAATCCTAGGTAGAAATGCAAGCAAAGGGAGAAAAATAAGGTACCCTATTACTGCAACAAGCCAAAGGATGAGGGAGGGTGTACACGGGATACATTTGTCACTGCAAGAGGAAAAGCACTTCAGAAGAAACCCAAATACAGCATGTGAAGATATGTTGGGCTAATTGGACATAGATGCAGCTAATGAATGCCATCTGCCAGTGGAGGCTGCCTTATGTTTGGCACACAAATAAAACAACTGGTCAGTTTAGCAAATTACAGTAAATGACAAGTAGTGATAACAGTATAATAATACACAAAAGGAAGTGATTTTACAGATAGAAAAGGAAACAGATCCTGATGTACTCTGTACATCCTCTTACATCTCTCACTGCACTGCCTACAGTGAATGAACACAGATGTGGAAAACACTCCTCTGTCAAGGTTTGTACCCAATAAAAGCCAAATAAGCTGAGAAAGGACAATTCACTGCCTTTACTGAGGAACTGGAAAATGACCCTGGTGAAAGAGGAAGCTCCTGTTTAGGAACAAGAAGAATCTACATCAGAAGCATATTAAATCCACAGCTGAGGACACCAGCAGGTAGATACATATTTCAGATAAAACTCTATAATGTTTATTCAAGTCATTACATGTTTACATAATTGGTACCCTACTGCTTGGTTTTTTTATGTATCACCATAAGTCTTTTGGAGTCTTACTTCCTATTAGACTTTTGCACTGGTGGAATACTGTACTTTCTACCAGAAAACAACCGCTGAGAAAGACAGAGAATCAGGACATGATAAATTGAAGAGGAGGTCTCCAAGAAGGCTCCTGAGATAGCTCTCTGAAATCTGCTCCTGCAGGGACCAATAGAAGCATCAGGGTAAGGAAACACATTAGAAAGTAGATCACTGGCTCATTAACTTTGTTTTACTAAGAAATAAACACTCACATGCAGAAAAGTTTCCTACCAAGGGCTGTCAGGCAAGATGCTCAAGGGTAGGTGGTTGGTGGACCACAATATGTAAAAGCTGTCTATGCAAGGAAACTCGAAAACCGTCTGTATCCCAGCAACTGCTCAATCTCACCAAGGAGCTTTAACTCTCCATGGTCAAAGCACATCAATCTTGAATTCAATGTGTTCCTCCACCACTTGGACGTGTCTGCACAGCCATGATGACATTTGCTGACAAAATCCACTCTAAGTTCTTATGAGCTGGGATAACTACATAAGACCTGATCCTGGTCCTTCTTTATGTCATTTGTGCAAGACGATATCAGACTTGCATCTGAACAGAGTTTAGCTATCACTCTGTTAAAATAAACCTTCAAATAATGATTTCAAGTTGTTATTTGAGGAGCCATTTCAACCTCATCTTCATCTGTCCACATGGGGTACAGTGTTTCAGAACTTCCATACAGGTACTATAGATATCAACACAGGCCTGATAGCAAGGAAGTTGAATTGTCACAAACCCCAAGAACCAGAAACAAATCGGTATATCTTGACTGAATGCCAGTGTTTTAACAGGAAAGCCACATTAAACTCCCAAGACTGAGCAACAGCAGAGACAGACCAGTCACAGAGGTCTCCCAAAATAGCAAAGGGTAGATGGAGCCACACAAATGCTTCTAACATAAGGTACTTTCAGTGTGCAACAAATATAATGAAGTTTAAAAGAGAAGCATCAGGTGGGATACTGTCACACCAATTAAACCAAATGTCCAAGTGAAATGTATGTGAACATATGTAAACATATGTGAATTCTGTTCATTTCAAAGTCATGATTATTTGACTCTACTCTACACAAAGAGGCACAAGATTTCCAGTTAGAGAGATCATTCAAAGCCTAGCCAAACACTGGGAAATATATAGAAAGATTATGACCTAACTATCCACATCCTGGACTAAGAATTTCAAACAAAAAAAATATATACTCACATTGTTTTTTATGCTGAAATATTAGCTAACTTTTTTCCATTTCTGAGTTCCAAAATATACTAATGTTCTTCATAGGAATACATTATTTATTTCATTTTAACAGCTTTCATATACAATCTCCAACTGAGGAAGGAATAATGAGCAAACACATGTTAGGATAAAGTATCTAAAGAGCAGGGTGCTCCTGATGGGTTTGATTTACATCTGAATGGATTTAGCATCAGCATTTGGAAATTGCAGAGTCTACATTCCCCTCTCCAAACCCAAAATTTTCAGCTCATAAACCTTTTTGAGATTTATAACAGCTTGCTGAACAGTGTCTCCTGCATCCCATATGCTAGGGGGATGGGTTTTATTAATATTAATGCAAAATTACAAAAGCCAAATTTTGTGGTCATTGACCCAAATATAGAGGATACTACCTCAGAATCAAATACAGCCAAAAAAAGGTACAACTCCAAGGCGAAAGTAGGCATTTGTACCACAAACAGTAACATAAACAAAAAAAAACCCTCTATAAACATGAGATCACTTTGGCAGTGGTCCTAACTCAGAGAAGAGAGCACAACAGTGAAAGTTTTAGAGATGAATGCAGTCACTGTGTGACACGTACAAGACAGAGAGGGAAGGGAAGCAGAGCAAGTGCGAAATATTTATCCCATTTTCCATAATCTGGTACATTTTTCTTTTATCTTAAATATCAAAATCCTATTGACAAATCCTAGGAGACCTAGCATAACATCATGGAAGCCACATATTTAACCTTTATTTATCCTCAGAACTAGATCTTACACCTTTTCCCAAGTGAGAACAGAATGCCTTATGTTTTGATTGCTTTTGCTAATGCTCTTTGTACCACGTGGGCAAACACCCTGTTAAGCCTTGAATCCCACTCCACAGAACAGCCTAACAGTGCACATTCTACCTGCTCATGTAAAAGAGGACTGCTGTTACATACAGAAAAGATAGAGAGAGGGGAAAAAAAGAGGAAAAATTTAATGCATTTAGGAAACGGAGCTACCCTGAAAGCAGTTCTCTCTCACTAACACAGCACTAGTGTTACACCATCACGTGTGCTGCTGTAGCACCAACAATGATATATATAGCATCACTTTTATGACTTTCAGGACATGTCAATCCCTGCTAATGAAATCTTTATTTAAAATTAAATATTCTTTATATAAATTAATATCCTAGTAAAGTGTAAATATTTAATGGTGTTTACAATATATGAATAAAATAAGTGACTTTTATGTTGTTAGCACTCAGTATTCCCAAAATAAAAACCCTGATATTTCAACCAAGTTTTGAGAAGTCCCTGAAATCAAGAGCTGCCATACCTGAAACGTAAAATCTTCTGCTTTTCTCTGAGAAAATTACATAGCAAAACAGAGAAGTTGATTTTTGCCTTTTGACTAAATACATCAGCCACCGATAAAATACAATATTTATGGCCAATTCCTGCAGCTGCTGTTATAGAAAATTTCACTCTTCACTCTAGCTAAAAAAAAAAAAAAAAAAAAAAAAAAGTGACAGGAACTGTGAAAGATGAAGGGAAATGCGATAGCATTTTCTTATTGTTATACAGAATGGCACAGAATAGATATGGAAACCCATCTTTGACTTTTTCCAGATGTTCATGGAACTGTATCAGCATTCCAGCTTTGTTTTATGTGGATATGTATTCTGTGAACTTCCTTGCTCAGGATTTTCCTTTTTACCATATATGAGAGAATTCTGACAATGTTTCAGTGGGGATATGAAAAGTCATAAAAACAATTTCAAAATTCATGTTTCATAGGTATTGTGTAATCTAACTTGTGGAAAAGCTGTTGAGAGAACAGGATTGTAATGAGCAGGTGGTATTTCATTCTCAAGGCAGTGCAGTTTCATAACCTGGAATTTATTTTGGTTAGAAACCTTCATAAAATTATGATATGTTGAGAGTATGGTAGCAGAAGAGGGGTCCAGTCCTGCACAGCTGAAGAACTGCTACACCGGGCAGAACCATGGCTCACATCTAGATGCCAGCAAGACAAACCCAATCTCTGCCAATTCCCAGAAGTTTTCATTTAAAAGTTGCATAAAATTATTAATGACACTTAGAAGCAGTACTGGGAATTGAAGGTTTTATTTAATTCAGTGCTGTGGCTAAAAAATAATTTATATATGTTGATTCCCTCCTCCAAATCTTGATGAGGCAACAACTACATGAGTAGCAGCCTCAGGGATTTCAGAAAGCAAGTCCACTATGGACTCTGAACATCCCTGTCTGTGTGCTGACCTTCCTCTCTGCTGTCATGCATCCGTTCCTCCTGCGTATTTCCTGAGCATCTGACCAAGAAGTGCAAGTTCAAAAGAAGTGCAAGTTCAACAAATCACTCTTGCTCACTGTCTCCATTCTGCAGAAAACAGTTATTTACTGTGTGACCAATCTATGCACTGTGGATAGCACTAACTAACATTACTTCCATTTTGTTAATAAGACCCCTGGCTTTTTTTTCTTTTTTTTTTTTTTAGATCTCAAAGTACTACATCCCCTGTAATCTTGCCTGGTTTGTGCAAGTTCTTGGAAGTCCCCTACTTGGAGTCAAAGAAGTTGAGCTTCTATGCCATTGACCACTAGAGCACATTTTCCTTCCTCATTGGTACTTCCAGCTTTCTAAACCTTGGACAATTTCACGGAATTTTATTATTGAAAAAACGGTGCTGAAATGTCCTCTTCCCCCACTTAGCAAGGTTGTCTAATGGGGTAATTCAATCAGCCTGACTCCTGAAACTGCACAGGTTGCTGTGCAGTACTAAAACTTAATAATCACAAAAAAGTTCCTGCTGTAATGAATGAGGTCCCTCAAGATGAAAATGTGCATGTGTGTTTGTATAAACAAACTGAGCACCATCTGATAGCAGTTTAAAAGGCATCTCTTGTCCCCTTCACACAGCACTGATTGTTAGTGTTTCTGCCAGTCTTGTACTTTAGTCCTAGTCAAACATAAAACATCAGATAGCCAAGAATAAGGATAACTATGTAAATATTCATCTCTGAAATAATGAGAACTGGGAGACCAATAAGTTTTACAAAGCTGGAATTGTTGCCAGCACAACAGCATCAGCTCCAATTATTTTTCATTCTTGCCATGTTTGTGTAGATTATCATAGAATCACAGATCCATAGAATCAATAAGGTTAGAAAAGACCTCTAAGATTACCAAGTCCAACCATCAACCCAGCACTGCCACCTTGTTCACCACCAAACCACATCTCAAGTGCCATATCCGCATGGTTTTTTTTAACTCTTCCAGGGATGGTGCTTATAGGACTTTCACCAGTATGTCATTGCAATTCCACAAGTTTCACAGTGCAGCTGTGTTTAATTACCACTAGGCCCCCATACCCTCCAGGTGTATGTAAGATTCTTTTAGGATTAAAATCCAGTTTGGCACTGGATTTTAATCCTAAAAATTAAGGACTGTATTTTTAAGAATGATGGTAATTTGCTAGACTCCACAATGGAGCCTATTCTGGGTGTAATTTGAGTCTTTCGACATGTCCACAGTGAAGGAAGAACACTAGTTCTCTCACGAAACATTACATTATTTGCAGGCAAACCTGTGGGGTCTAGAAAAAGCAGGAATTTCCTGGAACCTGTTGTGTAGCCAACTGTGGCATCACCAACAAACCACAAGGACACAATCCCATGGTGAGTTCAAACTCTGCTGGCTCTAAAGGATGAGTTAAAAATCATCCTTTTGCATTTCAACATTCTAAATTTTTGTGCCTAAAAGAATTTGTGTGCCACAATGAAAAACAATTTGCTATTTATTTTTTGATCATAGTGACTGTAGGTAAGGTGATATATGAACAAAAGAGGATAAAATGCTATCAGTTCTTATCACTGTGTGCTCTTTATTGGGGGCTGGCTATCTTCTTTTAAAATGCAGGACTATGTACTTAAATACACAATTATACTGGTATTAATTACTAAATTAATGTACTCTGAACTACATTACTTCTGATTTCCTTCAGGAACTACTTCCATTTACTGTTCTACACCCCAAAAAGCTTGGTAAAGCTTTTGACAGCCATTGGCTGGAGTGCATGCTTTTGAGTGTTTCTCATTACTTCAGAGTGAAAACTGTGTTTAACTTGTTTTCAGTTTTAAAATCTACATTTGATGATATCTGATGACAGCTGAAAATCAAGTTAATTCTCTTAATTGCTTTGAAAGCTACTGTTCTACTCTCCCTATTTCTAGACATGTAAAAATAGCATTACAGTTTTTTCATTAAATATTTTTCATTTACTACACATTTCACCAATGCTATTGAAAATCTTGCTGTTTTAGTCTAGGTGATGACTATAACATCTCTGAAATTCAGTTTCTTGATAGCTTTAAGAAAGTCCCTAAAGAAATGTAGTAGGTTAAAATTCAGTAGCAAACACCGTATATATGGATCCATATATGTATATGTTCCAGACGTAGATACCAGCAAAAATGCAAGAGTTGAAATGAAACAAAAGACAGATGTTTACAACTTTGGAAATCAAGTCTACCCTTCAAAATTCAGAGTTCTCCTCCTTCCAAATATGTAAAGGATACTTTTTCATCCTTTGTGTTTTGGAATTGTTCTTCATTATTTTGCTCTGTGTTAAGAGTAAGCATGACAGATGTGCTGCACATTTTGTATGGAAAAGGTGTAAGGTACAGCACTTTCTGGCATCCTGTGTGGTTACTGATTTACACTCCTATATCTGGCAGAACTTGGAGAGAATTTTAAGACAGCCTTTCCATTTGGAAGTAAACTCAAAGCATGCAAGTTCTGATTGTATTTGACCCAGGATTATGACTATGTTCTGAAACAGTGATGCAGGAAAGCCCACCACAGGATTTCAAGTCCAACTCCATGAAGAAAACTTTTTTTTCCTGATGGCTCCAGGCCACATTCATGTAAATGGACACTTTCTGCTTTGTTTTACAGGGGGATTTATTTTACATCACAGCTTCCATGAGCGGCTCGGTAAACTCAGCCCTTTCCGTTCAAGGTTAACCTCAAGACCTTGTTTTTGTCCAGATCAGCCTCCAGCCCACACTGCCCAGGGAAGCCCACCCACTGGGGTGGTGCACTGCTGGGGATGGCCCACCAGAGCTGCCACCCCCAGACACAATACCTCACCTGTCCTTGCAGCTGAGATGCCCAACCAGTGGTCCAACCGTGGCAGACTGGCTGCAGTGAGCAGCTGTCATCATCTCAACTCAGATTTGCTGTTTGCCTCCCAGCTGAGACAGAGGTCATGCTGCTGCCATGAATCACCAAGAGGTGCAGAAGGATCAAGCCCAAGGGCTCTGACCCAGGGACCAACTCCTCTCAATTGCAATGTGGGTACAAACACATGCAAAGGTTCACAGCATGACACTAATTAATCAGGTTTTCTAAAAACACTCAACACAATTACATGATGAAGAGCAATCCATAATGATGTAAACAGCCAAACAGAAGAGACAGATCCTCAGAAATAAAGTGAAATATTTATTCTCAGTGGAAAGTATTTGTCTAAACAGTGTCCAACACACAAATATATAGTTTCCTACTCCCGAATAGTAATTCTACAGTAAGACTCCCCAGTAAAATATTTATGTTACAGTGATTTGAATAATCAGCAAGGGAACATTTCAACATGGTCCCTACACCAGCCCAGAGATGCTGGTTGCTAAAGCACTGTAGTGCTGTCCTTACATACCCCATTCTGCTACAGCCAAACACTGCCAATGAGCCATGATAACCTGGGGTCAGAGTAAGGGTCTGACCCCATAGACAAGATTTTTCACTGTCTGAGCAGCCTGTTTCTGATTTTCCTGGTCTCCAAGAACTTTTCACAATATGGAAAACAGGTTTTGTAGTAACTTGGTACTTAAAAGCAGTTGGCAATGTGCAGTGTCTGACAAGCTTCTCATACAAAGGTTAAACATACAAGGGACAAGCAAGCCAGTGGCTACTTACAAAAATGTAGAAGGCTCCTCTGCACATTTCCTTCTTAATATACTAACAGCACTAACCCCAAGTATAAATCAACAGTTACTCTTTTCTGCTTTTATTTCCTTCACACATATGTTCTGCTCTCTTCTCATCTATTCAAGTTTTATTGAGTGCCTTCTTCACAGCTGGCCTTGATTTCTTCCTTGTGTTTGCTACTTCTGCTTCTTCAAGAGGACAGAGGGAGACAAAAAAACAGCTGCTCTAGCTCTCCTACAAACAGCCCTAAAACAAGCTGACAGTAATGGTCACGCTTTTATTCTACTACCCTGCAGTCATCCTAGCTAAAACCAGGACACTAAAAAGAGAACTGTCCCAGTTTGTATCACAGTGTCAGCAGGTACGCTGGGTGCTTCCTTGGGAATACCGTCCAAAGTCCACCAGCTTCAGAAAGAAGCTGTACAGCCCCATGGGCCACCCAGCAGTTTCCCAAGTCTTTTCTCCAGTGCAATTCTGACTGTCAAAAGCACAAACTGTGAGTGGCAGTGAGAAGAATCATCTCCTACTTCAGGTTCTCTTGAACGGTGGAATGCAAGTGAGTAAGCCAACATTATTACAGCAGAATCACATACATTATACAAAGGAGTTCTGTATCATGCCTCCAAGTGACTCTCTAAAATATTGCTCAGTTTTCACATGGCAGCTTGTGAGTCCAGAAATAAAGAGTCCATAAGTACAATGAACACCAACTTCCCAAACTGCTAAGCACTAACACCGAGCAGGAAATGAAGCATATTAAGGAAATTATCATACCTGCCTAAGAAGCAATTACAGAAGCTTCTGTTTCCCCAGTCATAAATTTTCTGGCTACATAAAGCCGCACAGAAAGTGTTGGAGAAATGTTGACATCCAATGTGTACTGAATTAAAGAAAATTAACTTTCATGTGTAGAATAAGCTATTGTTGCAAGTTTCTGTTGAGACCAAAAAGGCATGCTAACACCTTTGACTAATTAAAAGTTTCTCAAAGGTTGTATTCTACATGTTAAACATTCTTGACTCTTGGAAACATTGAAGTGACAGTCAGAAATGGCCATTGGTAATACTGTACAACCACACACCTTTCTAGGACCCAATATAATGACTGTATTTGTGCCACCGCATCTGGATCTCACTGCAGTTTTTTATAGCTAAGCTCTTCATGACTCCACAGAGAAGTTCTTTCTTATATATTTCTTGACTCAGACACTGCACATCACCTATGCAAGAAACCGTACATGATGAAACCAGACTGTGATAGGAGCTATTATTTCCTTAAAGTCATGTCTCCTGCCTTTCACCACTTCTTAGGTTTTCAGAGGTACTTCCCATGTGATTTAGTATAACAGGAGCTTCAGCTCTACTTCAATCCATGTATGCACCACTTGTAGTAACCTCTGCTGAATTCCCTGCCTCCCAGTGGAGATCTGGACAAATGGCCATTCACTGCTTTTTAGCTCATTATTCTGCAGGCATAGTGGCTGATAGGGAAGCTCTGAAGAACTCCTATTCTCCTTATTCTGTAAACTGTGGTATCCCCATCAGCCCCCAGCCACCCAGCTGACTCCTGTTGCAGGTTGTGGGGTACAAACAACATAAGAGGAAAAGCTTCTTCTTAGAGGAATTTACAAGCTAAGTCAAAGAAGGGGTTTTTTTCAATCCGCATGGCACTGGGTAGATGTAGGTATCACCAAGAGACAGTCTTAACTGCTTTGGATAAGAAGAACAATATCCACATATTGACTTTTAATAAAGAATTTTTCACAGTTAGCTTTGGTTTTTATAAGATTCTATTAACTGGCATTCTGGAAACATTTTCAGCTTCTCATGTGCTGAAGCTTTAGTACCCTGCTAGTAATATAAGCAACGAAGCTTCACACAGTTTGGTGAGGACATACCACAGAGCCAAAACACAAGAAGTAACTGTCTTAGTTTTGCTGGGATAGAGTTAATTTCCTTCCTAATAGTTGGTACAGTGCTGTGTTTTGGGTTTATTATGAGAATAATGTTGATAACACACTGATGTTTTGGTAGTTGCTAAGTAGTGCTTACCCTAAATCAAGGATCTTTCAGTGTCTCGTGCTCTGCCAATGAGGAGGTCCACAAGAAGCTGGGAGGGAGCATGGCCAGAACAGCTGACCTGAGCTGACCACAGGGATATTCCATACCCTAGAATGTCCTGCCCCGTATATACACTGGGGAGTTGGCTGGAAGGCACTGTTTGCTGCTCGGGGACAGGCTGAGCACTGGTCAGCAGGCGATGAGCAATTCTTTTTGTTACATTCTTTTTGGGGTTTTTTTCAGTAAAATTAGTAAAAGAAGCAGTAGTAGTAGTTTACTTACTTTAAATTATTAAACAGTTTTCACCTCAACCCATAAGCTTTGAGCTTTTTCCTACTTTTTTTTCCTGATTCTCCTCCCCATCCCACTGGGAAGCAGGGGGAGGAAGCAGCTGTGTGGTGCTTAGTTGCCATCTGGGGTTAAATCACAACACTGATATCTCATAAAACCTGAACAAATAGTCCTTCCAGGTAACTGGCTGTCTGTACTGATTTATCAATTAATAATGACTGTAGTTCAGGACTTCAAAAATATGTAGGCATCTAAATTCCATTAAAAATAGACTTTTCTATTATAGAGTTTAGTATTATCAGCCTTGCTGGACAGCATGCAGAATCTGTATAATCTCTTCTATTAAAATACTGGTGTAAAATTTGTTTTTTCCCACTGAGGCACCACTCACCACTCTGGAACTTGTCTAGCCAAAGGTCTAGACAAAATTTGTACTATATTTTCTGTAACAGACATCACAGGCTTAGACAATGTTGAGTTTAAAATATATATCCTCTCAATGAAAGGATATCTATTTCTGATTCTTCTGCAGTGCTACAGCTGGTTGTTTCATCCTATAAAAATTTTGCTGTACTGGATATTCCACAGTTGTTCTTGAAATACAAGTTAATTTCTGAACCTTCTTCTCTTGCCGCTTGTACAGAAACCACACGAGTACAATCTGATTATTTGAACAGTTTCTTAGATGTTTAAAGGCATTATTTTTTGCTCAGGTTTTGGCCAAGATTGTAATCTTTGAGCTGACACACAAAAATATTATTAAAATGTAGCTGTCCTGCAAGACAATGCCCACTTTTAATGGAAAAATGTTGAAATACAGATTTCAGTAAGCAAAAGGAAAGAGTATGAGGCACATACAACTGTGGTGACTGAAGATCTCATAAATGTGCAGCTAAACCAGTTGTTTGGAAAGCACCTTGAGTATTTACCTGGCAAATGTGTTCATTGGGGAAGAATGAGCTGTTTTGCCTGGGGTGCAAGTGCTTGAGCATTCTTAATGAAGGTTACTGTTAGCTTTGATTTTGGTAAGCAGAACCATTGGAGAGGACATAGTGACTTTTACAGTATTGAAATGCGTACTTTGCCATGATGTCTGCTCAGAAGCTTCTTACAATAAACTAAGTTTTCTTAATGCCATTTAGATTAATTTCATTTCATATGAAGCAATATTTTTGAAACCAAAATAATCAAAATTATCAAAACAACTAACAGTCAGGAAATTATTGGAATTTTTTTTTCATAAAATAGTATTTCAAATTTCCAATATTTTCAAAATATGTGTTTTCAAGGCAGTCACCCATGAAATGATGTGTCAAAACAGCCAACAAGGGGCCATGAGATACACTCAGACTCCAGGCAGGAGTTGTTATTTAAAAGACTGGCATGCATCTACCAGCTACCTTTGAAATAGAAATACGAAATTCTGTACGGAATCTTTTAAACTTTTTTCCCTTTATAAATAAAAACAGCATCTTTATTTCCACTGAGTTAATTAATCCAACAATAAACAACAACCTTTACCAAAGCAGTACTTTACAAAATTAGCACAACCTTAAAAGCATAATCAGGAGGGTATAAAAAACATGAAATCTCACCAGGTATATAGGAAAGAGTAATTATTCATTCCTATGAAAGGTCAGCTTCAGTTCTGAGCCTGAGCTTTCAATAAATGGTGAAACATCATTTATTTGTACTGAGTATTGCTGCTTCCTAATATAACCAAATACTTCAGGGACATGCTGGTAGTAATGCAAACACAGGATGGTCTTTTAAGCCAAGAAATCATTTCAAAATTTATCTAAAGTAGAAAGTTATTATGATTCCACAATGGTGGCATGCATTTGTTTGACATTCACCATGGCATACTAGGGACAGAGAGTTATCTGATTTTAGTTCCCATGATCTAACAGAGAAGCTATCTAGGCAACTGGGTGCTTTAAATCTCTTCTCCCTTTTTCTACACATAACCATTTTGTAAATAAATCACTCAAAGTAGGCACCATAAACAAATGTAAAGATTCGTAGAAAGTTTGTAGAAGGATTTCAAGGTATCTACTTCAATTCCATTGCTTCATTTATGTGATGTATAAGAAAAATATCCAGAAATACCTTAAATGCTCTTTTTGATATTCTAACAAACATTCACTACAAACTCAATTAGTGAGTAGTTGAAGTATTCTAAGTTGCATTTCTCATGAACAAAAGTACTGTTCTGGAAGAATAAGCATTTCAGTAGATTCATTCACAGAAGTTAAGACCCAGAGATGATAGAGGAGCACAAAATAAGAAATGATGATCATCACTACAATTAAGGGAGAAAGAAACCAGACATTCTAAAGGCTGACTAAACACAAGAAGATACAGAGTGTATACTTACAGAGTATTATAATGAGGAATAATTGCACTAATTTATTGGAAGTAAAGTTTAAAATTAACATTGTGGAAAACATTCCTGCTGGTGGTTTTGCCACTTTTAAAGATGTTTAAAACTAGTCCTAGGAAAGAACTATACTGTGCATAGTGGAGAATGCAACTATTACCTTGTGATCTAATCTTCAATTGCCTGTCTCATGGATTTTATACTCAAAAGATGTTACCTAATCTAATAATCAGAATGTTATCCCATCAGAAATACAAACTCAATAATGAAATTCTATTACTGCATGAATATTGCTACATTTCAAAACCAGATTCGCTATTTTATGGAGATATCATCAGTGAAACAAGACTGATTACATAGCTCTTGATGGCTTAAGATTTGCCCAGTTCACCCTCTCTGTATCTATTCTTTTCCATTCTATTTAAACTCTGATTTAAAAAAGAAACTGTCTGAGAGGTATTCAATGTTAGTTCAACACACTGAGGTTGTGGCTAACCAGAAATCTTTCATTAAGCAAAATAAAGACGACTAACAGCAAAATTTTATTCATGCTAGGCAACACTCACAAGGCCCTTAAGAAACAAGAGCTTTCTCTGGCCAAACACTTTTAAACACTTCTATCAAAGCACCAATATAATTTAGAGAATGCTGTAGCATTTTGTAGCCATCCTAAAAGAGAAGGTATATGAACTCTAAAGGAAGAAGGGGATGAAAAAGATAACAAACCAAAGAAGTTAAACATGCCAGGAATTATCCTAAACACTAACTATTAGCTGATTTTGAATTACGTAAGTCCAGGATAATAGCAAAATATTTTCAAATGAACCTGAAATTCTACATGGTTGGTTTGTGTTTGCAGATGGCCCAAATGAAACAGCTTCTAGATACAAAAGATAAAGGGATGGTTGTTCTCCACTTCCAAAATGGGACTATAACTGTATAAGGTTTAAGAGGTGATAGTCTGTATCACATCTCTAATTTAAACATTTTTCAAGTGTATCTGTAACCAAAATGAAAATATTATCAGAGGCTTTAATACAGAAGTGTGAAAACAGAAACTAAAACCAGAAAATGATCTTTTGATTCAGAAAATTGTCATTTGAAAATACTGAGACAAACTAACCGACAGAATTTGAAGACAAAGGTATCCTCCCCCTCACCTATTTCTGAAATTGCCAGGAGTTAGATTAACTACACAAAGGCCTCTGCAACGCATCTTGTCCCAGACAACACCTCTCACTTTGATTATTGTTGGTATCAAACTTGCTAATGGTGCATTCAACTCCTACATCCAGATGGGTGATAAACACATTGAACAGGACTGGCCCCAGAATTGAGGCCTGAGGGTCCTTTGGCCTCATTCACCACAACCCTTCCCTTTGAGCCCTGCCCTTCAGCCAGCTCATCAACCAAGCCCATCTTGAACCCAACTGGACAATTTCTCCAGGAGAACAGTATCAAAAGCCTTACTAAAATCTCGGAAAAATACATCCACCACCTTCCCTTCATCCAGTGGGCAGATGACTTTACCATAGAAGGATATCAAATTTGGTAAACAGGAGTTGCCCTCTGTGAACTTGTGTTGACCGTGTCTGATGATTGCATTGTATTTTAAATGCCTTTCAGTAGTACCTAGAATAATCTTTTTAATACATTTTTTTCAGGAACTGAGGTTAGAATACAGGTCTGTGAATTCTTGGGTCTTCCCTCATGGCCTTTTTTTAAATTGGAATAACAGTGCCTGGTTTCCAGTGAGCAAGGATCTCCCCAGACTCCCAAGACCTTTGGTAGATAGTTAAGAGGGGTCCTGTCAAAACGTCCACTAGCTCCCTTTATGATTTAATTTACTTAAACTTGGGGACATACTACAATTCCAGCAAAATCAAAACAAATATTAAATCTAAAGGAAAGCCCAAAAATTTGTTTATCCAAAACCCTTTAAAGGTGTACTTGCAGAAGGACTCTATAAGAAGCCACTAGCAAACACAGAGATAGAACAATCTTGGGGAAAAAAATGGGCAAACATAAACTTGCACTATACTGTAAGAATACTCATCCATATAAATATGGGATTGAAAAAAAAAATGGTCTGTTTTGAAGAAAAGGATTTGTGGGTTTCAGTGAATCACAGATAAAAAGTGTGAGACCATTGCAAAAAGTACGATACAGTAATTCATAAATAGGGAGTATGACTTGCAGACACTTGGGGTAATTGTTACATTTCAGTATATGCTACTAAATTCTCATCTGAAATAGTGTCTAGCTTTGGAAACTGAGCTTCAAGAAATACCTGAAACACTTGGAGAAAACAGAAGTTGACCAACAACAATAAGAATAATCTCCTTGCTAGAAAATGTTATGCATGAAAAAAGTTTGAAGGGGCTGAGGTTGTGTAAATAGAAGAGAATGAGAGAAAAGAGTATATATGACAAATATGACTGGAGCCTTCAAATACAAAATGGGTGACCATAAAGACTAATGGAAAGTTTTTCTTCATTTCCACATCAGGCTGAAGGATGAAGACAGGATATTTTGACTAATGGAAGAAAAATTTCCTAATGATAAGCATCAGAAAAGACTGCAGCTGTAAAAAAATGTTTTATTAATAGTGGATTTGGGTCTGGATAGAGAAAGAGAATGCATCAGTCTTCCAGTCTACACTTCTGAACTTCTTATTGAGCAAAAAGAGTTGGATAAACATTAGCAACAAGTCTAAAATGCAGATCATAATACTGTGCAGATGCCACTGATGAAGTGCTGTCATTTCTCCAGCTATGGCTTAGCCCACAGCTGCAGCCAGTTTTGTACAGCACTCTTCATATGGCTGGGGAATGGGAGATGCAGTGGGGTTGTGGCACCAAACTGTTACAAGCAGAAGTACTACCAAGGTGCTTTCTGGAGCGGGAATTCTGTCTTCTCCTCACCCACACAGTACCATCTAAGTTCTGGTGCCATTAAATGACAATAGTTGATCTTATTCCCTGATCTAGCAAATGCTTTGGCCTTTTCTAGCCCCTACATTCACAACAGTCTTTACCTTCTCCTTCAGCACCTTGGGGGTCCGGCATCCATAATGCCAGCACCAGATTCCCCTTTTTATTAGCTTCACCTGGATCTCACTGACTGAAGCCATAACAGTAAACTAAATGGTGCCAGTTTACTCTGCAAACATATTCAGGCTTTGAAATTCAACAACTGAATATTTCCTGTTGCTAAACAGTTTAAAAACTCTTGGAACAACTTTAGTCAACCAGCTTCTCTCCTGAACAACATGGGCACAGTTTGGGTGCTCCTCTGGGACAAATAACATTCCCAACAGGCAACTTCAAACCGCCCTTTGCACTCAGGAGGCAAAAAGAGTTTAATGGTGAGTGTGGGAATGTCATGTCAAGTGGCCTTGGTGTCAGAGCAACCTGATAACGTTTAATGCACTCCTACAGCTATAGCCACTGCCCTATGAGGCCCCAAGTAAGGAGGTTGTTATTAATGGCAGCTGGAAGAGGAGCTGTTACACTCGACATCTGTGAATAAACAGTCAAAAATGGAACATTTCACCTGGAAGGGTGGACTCTTCAGGATGAAATAATTATTTTAATTCCCCTGCAGACCCCAGTTCCTACCATAAAATGAGGAAAAAGTCAGTGGGTGCATCTCTGTCTTGGAACTCTCTACTCATATAAATGGTGTCTAGATGATGCAATTACTCCAGTCTAAGTAAAAATTACGTCCTTGTAGTCATAAGAATGTTAAACACATATAGGAAAACAACTAATCTAGCTCACTCAGTGAATGATACACATTTTGGAAAAAAAAAAAAGAAAGTATCTTTTTAGAGTATGAAGGCCTGATTTGAACCAACAAAGCCCAAGATATTCCAGGTAAAACTGGTATTTTATTAACACAATCATGCTTTTTACTTTAGGAAATTGTTTAATTTAAAGGAGAAATAGTAATGCTCACTTCAAGTTTCCTTAGGATTTTGTTACTTTAAGTCAAATCCTTTACTTCACATAAGGCTTCTTGTGTTGAATTGTAGTACAGCTGTTTACTCAAGTGGCAGCAGCATACCTTGTGATAAATTAAATGGGCATTTATCAAAGGTAAGTTGACAGGTTTAAATGTTAAATGTAAGCATGGTAAGACAAGTACAAATAGTTTCTACCTGGAGGTTACATATCTAAATCACTGGATAGATATTTTAATTAACTTCTGCACAATAAAGAATGTTTGCTTTCTGAATTATTGAACAACATTTCCTGAGAGAGGAAGATACAAAATGTCATCTAATATATTTTAAGAAGAGCTTACACATAAATGAAAAATTGAAAATCCTTCCTCCCATAAACACAGGCAAGAAAGAGACAAATACTGTTTAGAAATATAAGTTTTGGAATCAATATTTAAAGTTAAATTAAATGAAAAACTAAAGAGGTTTATTCTAGAGAGATGCATGATACATGGATAGAAGGAGGTTTGTTACTTTATCTCATTTTACTCTTAATCCACTGAATTATGATCTAATGACACAAATGTGTAGCTTCCTAAGGTTCTAAGGTGATTTTGAGGAAGCCTAAAAGATGAAGACAAACAATAGTCAGTGGTAAACGCAAAGAAAATGCATCTCTGTTGGGAACAAAACAGTTTAAAATAAATATATATAATAGTTATATATACATTTCTCTTATTTCTTAAACCTTTCCAGTCTTCCTGCCTTACTAATAGTAATTCTGAAGGTAAAAAGCTAGAAAACAACAGCAAGCTGCAAACCCACAGGAGCACAGAGCAAAATGCCTTCTTATCAACCCTTCACCTTTCAAACCACTGAAGCATTTGGACATTTAAAATGCTAATAAAAACTTAAATTTTTTACTCACAGTTAAAACCAGGTTCAATAGTTTTTCCAGCTTCAAGACTGTTTATTGTTATCTGAAAGATGATGTGCAGCAGCAGAAATGATAGACTGGTGAAACACAGAGATTTTAACAATCGTCCTGTATGCCCTAAAAGACAAAATATACATACATATACTTGGTTAATTTCCAAACACTGCTTAAAGATTTTCAGTATAAAACCATAAAATATCCTGACCAAGGATATTTCTACCAGTCAGTTCCACATTAATCATGATTGTCCCCTATGGTCGATATTATAGCAAAAATCACACTTTAATTATAGTTTGTTTGAGTACTCTTTAATCACAAATCACAATGACTGCTATTGCAAATTTTTCCCTTTTTTTTTAAATTAAAGAAAAAAGTTTTTTAAGTCTCCAGAGAGCAATTTTACATCAATAATAATAATATCACAATGCTTGCCAACACATTACCTGGTATATAGACAAAACATGAATGGTACTTCTACTTTTGAGAAAATAAAAGCCTGTTAATCTTATTACTCTTTACAAAAATATTACATGGGAGGAGGCATAACAACACACAAACCTCAGTTTGGCTCAGGAGTATAGACATACTTTCAATGAATGCTTTGCTTTGTACCGACTGTACTCTTTCTCTTCCTTCAGAAGTTTTAAAAATAATTTTCAGTATACACTGAAGAACCCAGTGCCAGACACATTTGGTCATAGTCCCTCTGTGATTTACTGGATGTCTATTCAAAAGCCAATAGAAAATGTTTGATGAAGACTTAGAAATGCCTTATAAATCCTCTAGGAAACACTCAGCTTAATCATAGGCAGACAAACTTGCAAGGTATGAATAAATAAAGTAAACCATCAGTATTTCAGGAAATATGCATCTTCAAGACAAAATTGAATTGCTGATAAAATACAACATTAAACATCACCCTACCTGACCTATCTGCAGTAAAAGTTCTACTTCCAAAACATTTTATAACTAGATTTTATACCATCTGCTTCATGCATTTGAGGGTCATTTTTTAATTTACAGATTAAAAAACAGCACTGCTGAAATTCTTGTTCAAGGCTGTAAAAAAAGCCAAAGCTTTGGAGGGCAGAACTAGCAGAGTATACTTGAGAAATGTTCACTCTATGTGCAGCTTGTTTTGTCTATACTTATCCTGCAAGCACCTGTTATGAACAACTACTAGAAAGATGATGGTTCACATTCTATATCTAGACAATAAGCCAGATTTTGATTTTAGATATTATAGTTCAAACATGTCATCAATGGCATAAATAGTAGTTTATAAAGCAAAGAATGAGATAAGCATGATTCAACAATTTTAGAAAGTAATAGACTATCTCCCTCCATCAGACTCCAAATTTTTGTCACAATAAAACTATTTTGACTGCAAATTTTGAATATCAAATGTCTGTAATAAACTTCCCTTTTCTTTTTTTAAATACAGTAAACAATTTTTAAAAAATGAAAATTTTAAGAATGAGCCCCTGTATAAGTTTTCTGCAATCTTAAAAGGAAGATGCATTCACTAGATACATGCTTTGTATGATCTATTCCCTTGTCAACGGAGTTCACGCAGAAAGGAGATGACCTGGGTGGAGGAGCGTTACACCAAAAGACTGGATATTAAAATATTTGGGCCACTTTTTGTTCTTCTTCTGCAGAAGCTGGCCTGGTGTCCTGGCTTTGGACAACAACTTCTAAGCACTATAAAAGCAGAAACAATGGAATAGGTAATATTTTCAAAAGCTTTAGAAGAAGCAACATATGATAAGCTACATGTTATTAAATAATTTGTTAGGTGTGATGTCTTATGTAAAGTAGTCCAAGGACTGCTGCATTTTACAATTCTTTTGCAAGCTTCAGTATTTGATGGCTCACTTGTTCATTGATCCCGTGCTCATGGTATTGTGAGTGCCGCCGCTCCTCCAGAATATAGCTAAATATAACTAAAAAATAACCTGTCTCAAAGCTGGAGACAAACAGTTTGACAATACAAATTTTGTGGACTTAAACAGTGTATCAAAATGTACAGATTTCAAAGACAGTCTGATGATTTATGAAGTTCTAAGTCACAAACTCTTCTCAGTTCTTGGGAGTTAATAATTCAATAGATATCAAGCAACAAATTTTTTCATATGGAAGGGGATTTTCTGGTAGAATTGTCCGAGTCAGCGTCCAAAGGAGAAAAAAATGCAATACAATTAGCCAATGAACATTCAATTCTCAAACTGCTGAGTCTATCTTTCAGTATTTCCACTGCCATATCAGTCCAAAATATATCTCAGTTTTAGACTTCACTTCCTGAAGTTTGAAAACAAACATCTTTGAATTTAAATTGAACAAACTACTCTTTTAAAAAGCCCTTTTAAAACTGTCCTCCTTTTAAGAATTGTAGAAAATGCTGAAAATATATTTCTTCAAATGCTGAAATGTTGAAAAAAGATATCCTGGAAAAAGGTAGGAAAAAATTTCAAGGACTATTAACACTCAGGATAATAAATAGTCTCTCAGTGTACTGGTAAATATGGCAGTGGGAACACACAGCTGGAAGGCAGCTAGGTATGTTCAGAGCAGGTTACAGCATTCCAAAAGGGCTACTCCCTTCATGGCCACAAGTGCGACAGGACCACCATCAGATTCTACTGAGCAGTAGCCTTTTGCTTGCACCACATTGATCTGTGCCAGCAGAAACTAGAAACTAGAAGTATTTGGAGAAAAGTAAGAAATATTATGACCTGGATTTCAAAAGTTCTGGAGCTACATCAACAACTTGAGAGAAATGGGAGTGCTAAAATCAGTGAATTACTGAACATGTAATTTATGCTAAGGAAGAAGAAGTGACAGATTTGGATAAGGGATGAGTTTCAATTTATAGTGGATTTTGGGTAAACCCACTTAACTATGTTTTTACTTACATTTTTCTCTTTCTACTGGAAACTTGGTTCTAAATGACACAAAGCAAAAATTAACCATATGCTTACAGAACTGAGATGGTGAGAAAAGAGATAGCTGAAGTAAAACAGAGCTTTTTCCAATGAGGAAGAAAGATTTTTTTTCATCCTTCTTTACTTTTTTTAAAATTCTAATTCACTCACAGTGTTACAATTTTCTAGAACATACCTTAACTGCTCAGTTGCCCTAATGTGAAAGTCCTTGGGGATATGAATGGAAGCTGAAGATCCCACAGAGAAGGAGACATATATTGTTCACAAAGCTATGTGGACAGAACAGACGTGCAAGAGAACATTGCTCCAGCCAACACCAGAATTCACAGTATCAATTCTTTCATTTCTGTCTTAGATGTATAGGCTTCTGTATGTCCATCAAGACCAAAAAAAGAAAAATCTCATGGCAAAACACCTTGGTTTGAAGCTTGAGCACTGGGTTCTGATTTCACCAACAACTTCTGAAAACTATGGAGCATAAAAAGGAGAGAGAACATTTGTCTCAGAACTGGCGTGAAGGACAGGGAAAAGTGGGCCTGCTTTCAGGTGTCACTTTCAGGAGTCATTTCTAATGGTACCTAGTGGGACCAAAACCTGGCATGTAGCTCTGCAAATGTACCCCAGCATGTCTCAGAAGCACATGGAGAGATTGCTCCAGCCTCTTTATCCCTCCAGAAAGTTCCTGGCAAAGGGCTTTCTCCCCTCTGATCAAGCCTGCAGGAAGCCAGACAGGATGTGAAGGCTTCATTACCCTCTTTCTCTTCAGCCCAGATGCAACATTAAACTGGACTCAAGAGGGCCAAAAGCTTTTCACACGTGGAAGAGGAATCCATTTCTTATTTTTCAAAGGTAATCCAGCCAAGAGCTGGATTAGTAAAGGCATGTCCCCCCCAGCCACAGGCATGTAACCTCAGTACAACTATTTGAATGTGTTCTAATTGGACTGCTGCCTCCAATGCACACATGCAACTCTTGACACCATGATTGTACACAAAGTTGGAGAGTGCTACCCACATTGTTTCCAACAACAATGAAAAATTCTTGTACATTCAAGTCTGGAAGGTAGTCCTCTGATCTTTTTTGCTACCCTTTGCCCTAAACCAGCAAGATGATGTCAGAACTTTTTTGTACACCTGTAACTTCCTCAGAGCTTCTACCTCAAGGATGTGCTAATGGGACATGGAATAACTGAATGGCCAATTTTCATGGAGACCTGCTTTAAGATCACATATATTAGCTCTTACATGACCATGAGCCTTACACAGATTATATGATACGATTGATATATGATGTGATATGACATCATATCATATTGCAGCTGCTTGAAAGGTGCATTTTCATTCCACACTGCTTTTTTTTCCTCATATCTATTTATGGGGCATGACAAAGAACTGTTTGAATCTCTAAGGAAGTTAATAATACTGCTAACAATTTATCTTGATTTTTTTAATAAGTAGTGCTATGCATCTCTATGCAAAGGTGATAAGTTCAAAGGGTCAGTAGCCATTTGCATGCTCTGATGATATCAGGAAAGGGAGAATACAGGAGAAAAACCAGGGATTTTAAAAATTCATTTAAGACTGTTTACTATTCCAACAGCATAATTCCATCATCACAATCATACATATGCTGCATGGCTTCACCTAAACAGTAGATTTAAGTGTTTGGGTCTCTTATTTGAAGTTTTTATTAATTTGTGCAGGGATTTTTTTTAAAATGTAACTTTAGTATTGCATTTTCTGAAGTTTGTTGGATATTTCTAACATCTCTTTAGCCATATATTGTACTCCAAACTGTTGAAACACTCTTAATTCTTCCTGAACAGCTCTCAATTTCTTCTTGAAAGTTTTTTTACACAACACTTTTTATTCAGATCACAGTAGATGAAATACCAAAGAAAAAGTAATTTTTCATGTAATCTCTGATAGTATGCAGTGAGTGATAAATATTAATGTGCATTTACCTCCTGAACTAGTGACACTTCACTTAATAAAGATACTCTATTGCAGCCATTCAGTAAGTGACAAACATAAAACTAAAGAGCTCTGGGGAAAAGGCTTGGTTGCAGCAAACTTCTGCAGCACACACAGCCTCAGTCCCAAAGAATTTGTTTCAGCTAGAAACTGAAAATCTTAACTTCTTGACTTTCCATCAGGAAACCTAGCATCACCTCAGAGCCTAGCTGGAACCAGGGTCCAGAGACTTATATCTCCTGCTCCATGGTTCCAAATAGGAATCTGTAGAGTGGGGCAGCTGGGGGTGGGAAGTTAAGAAAACATTTAATTCACTATACATGTCCTTTGGAAAAATCTGGAAGCTTTACAGTCACATGATGTGTGACAAAAAAAAAAAAAAAAACCACCGTAATTTCCCACGTAAAAGAAATCCCACCCTTGGCCAGATCTGGTTTAAGTGCCTCAAGATACCATAACTAACTTATTGACACAAATGCAAGAAAAGAGTTCTGATTTGAAGTTGGTTTCTGCAAAAGGTTCAGAGGCAATAAAAATACAGTTGGTTCCAGACAATCATGAGGAAAATGTCATCACTGAGTCCAGCATGAACATCAGCCACTTTATCCACACGTGTCAAACACAGATGGACACATTTACACTTACACATGGAGAAAAGTTTGTAAGAATGAAATAAGCACTGATATATCTATCCTCCATTCGACAAGAAAACTTAGTATTTCACTATGGGCAGTCAGCATCACCGAAGAATGTGGGCCAGTTCCCTTTCCTGAATTCACTGCTACTATTGTACACTAATTGACACTTAACATCTCATGTCCCCTCAGGTCATCAGCCAGACACCACCTGATGAACACGGAAGATGAAAAAATGATTCAATTATGAGCTCTAAACTCAGCTGAGACTTCCAGATGAATACAGGGTTACATTTGGAAGGCACAAAGCAATTTAGCCATGTCCTAAAAAGCACTTAAACACATGCACATCTTTGAGCATGTGAATAGGGACTGAAGAGCTCTCAGTGTTGCATAAAAGTTTCATAAAATAAGGCTGACTGCTTCACTCTTAGGATATTGATACTTGATGCGATCCAGACTTAAAACACACATCTTGCATGTCAGTGGAAGCCAAATCCTTTTAGATGCTTCTAATGGCTAATTTTCTCTATTTCTCCTTATAGGTAGGCATAATCTCACTGTTTTCAACTCTTCATGCACTTTTGGATGTGCAGACAGTGCCCTCCAGTTTCAGGTTCTGTAAGAACAATGCTGAATGTTTGCCAGTGCCAGCTACACCTTTATTAAACACGCAAAATGTCAATCATATTTCTACATGCACAGTTCATCTGTGCTTAGAGGTTTGGCCTCTTGAGTGCTAAAACAATGGGATAAAGATATGAACAATGGATAGAGGAAGGCAATTGTTTGGAAGAACTATTCTAAGAATGAAATTTGATAATGGCGTGCCTTGTACACTGTGCAATTATATTGTCCAATGTCAAGTCCACCAAGTAAAGTATCTGCATATCAGCTCCTATTCACCACATCTTACATGAACATCTTAGGTAGACTCAAAAAAGATAATGCTTAAATCATCCTGAAGCTGCACGGAATTATTTTCATGATCAAAAAAGTGCTACTGAAAGTGTTGCCATCCTTCCACTGCACAGTTATCAGGACATCTATATTTACCTTAATAGAGTATGCATTAATATTTCCCTTCCCCCCCAAAGAGTATCTTATATTTAAACAGCATCTTCTACCCAGAGGATATGAGCATACCAAAGCCTTAAAACTGGGCAGACATCACCACTGCAAAAATGCAAACCCACTTGGTTTATTCACTGGATTTCCAGCAGCAAGACAAAAATAGCAAGCAATTAACTAATGTCATTGTCTATTCTGTACCTACCCAGGCCCAAACCTGAAAATGGGTATCCACAAACAGCACCTCAAGACTTCATGCTATTATTTTAGCTATGTTGTTATGTGTATATTCAAGCAGCCACACCGAAATCCAGACCACAGAATTACAGGTCTAGATTCAGAAGTTCCAGCAAAAGCTTTGCAATGTTTTAACAGTTTTGTCCATGTTTTTGCTGAATGTATCCCTTATTGCCATGTGTAGCCAAATGTCACAATCTACAACTGTGACCAAAAGAAAAATTTTCAAAATAATTTATAAAAAAGCCATGATTCCTTAATTTCAAACAGCTCTTTCTACTATCATGTATTCATTTGCTTTTCAAATTGTATTATTGCATAGATTATAGAGCCACAATAATTTGCAACAGTTAGTCACAAAATATGTAATTACCTGAATTTTTTACATTATTTTTATAAGCAAAATAAGATACATTTTTTCAGGCTATGTATCGGCACACAAAATGCAGGATCAGTTGTATTCTTTCATACACTTACCTGTTTCATTACATTTCTCTTTCTGCTTCTCTTTTTTTAAAAAATAGGACAGAGCTCTAAGAAAAAAAAAAAAGTCATTCTAGAGATAGACACCTTGCAGGAGTGCCAACCAGACTTGGGTAAACAGTCAAAAATGTTATGTGTAATTTAAAAAAAATTATTTAGAAATGAAAACATTAAAATGCTGCATAACAAAATAAATGTCTCCTTACTCTAGCCTCTTGCAGGATTTCCTGTTTTTCCTAGAAGTTTTCATGCCCAGAATACTACTAGAACTGAGCTGTATCCTCTGTATCAATAGACAATACCATCATTCAAGCTGCTCATAATCTCTGAGTTGCAAGTTTACACAGGCAATTTACCCATTTTGTTAACAAAATATTTTGTCAGACAAGACCCAGAACTTGACCATTCATTTTTTTTTCCAGATGACACTCATAAGCTTTCAAAGCAAATAACAGCTACTCGATGTCTGCTTCATAATTTGACAGGTGTCTGTACCAAGCTAAATACAGGAAATAAACATGATCTCAGATACTACTGCATATGAACTGAGAAATTTTAAGTCAGAGCTGTTCTTTCACAAGAGTATTTGAGGCTTTTAATACAGAGTTCCAGTTCTTTCCCTTGAGGAACCAGCCTCTCCATGTTTGCCACTAACAGATAACATTTATTTTGAATTCAAATTAATTCAGTCATTATTGTCTGTTAGAAGCAGTGCTTGCAACTTAGTTTCTTCGTCCCTCTATCACTGTCATAAAGAGCAGGTAACTATCCAGTAGTAAGTTCCTGCAGCAACAAAGAGTCCAAACTACTACCAAGTAATGGGACATGGCAGCAGGTTGTGTTACAGAGGTGAACCACATTTTCAAAAAATCTGTACTTACTAGGAGGAGAATAATTTTCTCCCTTGAATACCTACCCGCATTTCATAAGCAGTAAACAAATGTGGTGCAGGGCAGAGTGAGAGAGGAAGGCTAGAAATCTATGTAAAAATGACTGATACAACTATGGCAAACACAACTCTACGCTATGATGTTTTCACAAGGGAGTGGAAGCTGTGGTATGAATTTCTACCTTTGGCAAAACTTTTCCCAGAAGCTCTACAGACTGCTTCAGCTCAGAAAGAAGTTTTGCAAAGAATTTACCATCTTTCTGAAGAGTTTGCATCAGTATCTCTAGCACAACGTAATGCAGCTCATGACCCACTGAAGAGCCCCTGAGTTGAAATGCATTGGCATTTCAGCTTCAACTTCGCATTTCTAAAATATTAAGCCCTCTTATCAACATGGAACTGAAGTAACCTATGCAAGGGCATAGCTTCATTCCCTCCCTTTATCACAGATGTTTCAGGGAAGCAGAAAGACAAGACAGGAAAGTAATTTACTTGTGTAAGAAATTTGGTTCTAAAGGTTTCCGGGTGTTTGAGAACATATTGTAATGCCCATTTGCCACTTGGGCCATGACAATTTTTTCTCTCTGAAAAAAATAATACTACTTTCAAAACACCTGTTCCAGTGGACAAATGGAAGAGGACCAGATAGCTTTCTACAAACAGTAGTATTCTTTCACCAAAAGTGAGTGGCTTTCTAAGAAAATTAAAATATAAACCTCCTAAGAGTCTGTGTTGTATATTCTGTACAATTCTGTAGATAAATAGGTTGCAGGAAGTAGGAGAACCACAGACCAACAAATCTGACACACATGCTTGGAAAGTTGGTAAAAACTAAAACACAGCTGATAATTAGAGTCAGGTAAGGACTGTATACTGAGGAGTGTGCAGGTAGTTACCACAAAAAATGGTAAGGCCTGTCAGATCTTGGAAATTTTAATGGAAACCAGAGAAAATGTTTAGAAGGATATTTTAGATGATGCAGGAAACCTAGTTTTCAAAACTTCTGGCAAGTATTTCAGAAGAACAACCTCAGTCAAAGGCTTTACAGGAAATCTTCTGTCATGGGAATAGAGGAATCATCATCTTGGGACATATCAGCTTTGGCTGATGGTAACTTTTGATTTATCTTTCAGTGCAGTTGCAAGAAGTCTGGGCGTACACAAGGAGTTAGAAGGGGACACAGCCATGACAGCTGACCCCAGATGACCAAAAGGGCATTCCACACTGGATGGTATCATGCTCAACATAGAGAGCTGGGGTAAGAGGGATGAAGGGTTTGGAGTTAAGGTGTTTCTGCCCAAGTCAGAGTTACATGTGATGCAACACTTTTCCTGAAGGTGACTGAAAAACTGCCAGCCCATTTGAATGAGTTCCTTGTTTTGCTTTGCTTTTGCACATTGCTCTTTCTTTACTTTGAAACTATCTCAACCCACAAGTTTTTTCACTTTTACTCTTCTTTCTCCCCCATGCCACTGTGGGAAAGTGAGTGGCTGTGTGGGGCTTAGCTGCCTGCCAGGGTTAAACCATGGGTCTATAAATATACAAGAAATCTGGACAACAAGGGACTCAGCTATGCTTACAGAAATACAAGATTTCTTCATGAGAAGAAATCACAGCACTGCTCAATATTTCACAAAAGGCTTATACTAAGGAAGAGTGAGACTCGGTGAAACACTGAACTCCTAGTAACACCAGCAGTGTTTTCTTTCAAGTGGTATGCAAAAGCCATTCACTGGAACATCCTGCAAACCAGGCAGAGAACAACAACTAGATCTGTATTATCACTATTATATCGATTCCATGTGTGCATATGCAACAGTTCTCCTAGCTTAATCTTTCTGTATGTAAAAACATAGCTGTAATATTGTCTATTGGGTTCTATGTAGATCAGACAAAGGAATTTTGCAGAAATAATCCACTACTTTAAACTCGAAAATGTTAACTATGAAGTTTCCTTATAAGGTTACAGCTCAGGACCATAAATGAACCATCACATTTCCATGTGAAAATAATGGTTGTAATTTTAGGACAATAACTGCAGAGGGAATCAAATAGTTCATTTTCACCCTACTACTCTGTTTCTCATAATGGAAAAAAGTGGCCAACATTACAGTAAGTTGAGCCCATGCTTGTAAGCTGTCTTTCAGATAAAAGTATAGTTGGGTAATGTATGAACAGTGATGCTCTTCCCTCTTAGGATGGCTGGTACCATGGGCCAGGCATTTGGTGGCAGCTGTCCAGACACTTACAGGATAAAAGACAGACTCCTTACCAGGCAATGACACTGTGAAATTTTAAGTTGCTTCTGTGAACAAAATGAATGGTTGATACTATGAAGGGAGGCAAGGAAAGATAGAGTTGTATGTTAATACACAAATCTTGGACAAAGAAATTTACTGACTTTTTTAATTATATGGATTTAACAAAGCCTAGAATAAAAGAGAGAACACTTCCCTTAAAATTTTCAGAATTATTTTAAGCAGGTAGAAAAAAATTCAGCTTCTGAGAAAACTAAAACTCATGAAAAGGAAACTAAAAAGAGTGTCATGTCAAAATGGGAAAAAACCGAACCAGGTGTGGAACTACCTCGTATCTGAAATATCCATCATCCTACAGCCCAATGTGAAAACACTAAAAACCGTGAATGTAAAAGAAGCTAAGAACATCTGTATTTACACCTGTACAAACCAAAAATCCATTATCACCAGTAATCAGCAGCACTGTAAACAGTTGTCCAGGGGAAGCTTACAAGAAGATTAATACACCCTCCGAATTACTAATTGTTCTTCAGATTGCTTGAACCAGATCTGTTCAGTAAACTTTCTCCCCAGTGCCATTCTCAGCCACGTGAATTTCCAGCACACACGATACATGTATTGCCACAAGTCAACAGCTCACTGTATGAAGAACATCCTTTTGCTTCCCAGTTCTCACATTATGAGAAAAAGAGAAACTGGTCATTATCCATCCTTTCCCCATCACTCAATTTTTATCTCTCAATCACACAGTCTCCCATTTGCATCTTTTCTCAGCTAGAGCCTTGTCACACTTAGCTGTTCCTCAGACACTGCTGTGACATACTTTTGTTATCCCCATCAACCATCTCTGAACTCTTTTCCAGTTCTGCTACAGTCCCTTTGGGGTAGGACACCATTACCACTACAAAATACAGACACCTTATGGCTTTATACAGCAGTACAAAGATGCATTTCACTCTCCATTTTATTCCTTTATGTTCATGTCTATTTTCTCAACATCTGCTGAGGCTCTGAAGTAATGTTTCCACAGGCCCACATATCACAAGCCCTCGAATGCATTCCTAAGGGCCAGTGTCAGCTCAGTGACCAGTGTTTTTTCTATATGTGATTCTTTTTCTTTTAAAATTTACCTCTATATACACTTGTCCCACAAGAATACTAGTGGGGTAAAAGGAAACCAGTGCATTCACTGACTAAAGGGATCATCTTTATTTTTCTTCAGAGATGCAACTGAATGTATAAAGGTTACCAGATGCATTTTAAATATGTGATATTTATCTGGAAATTCCAACTATCTCCACTATGCAAAATACTCTTCAAAATTCTCTTGTCACATCAGGTACTTTCAAAGACTGTAAGTTTTATCTGCTTGCTTCTGAATAAATAAATTATCTCAAAACACAATTTATCTATTCTAGTACCTGGAATCTCCAGTAAGAATGACTGCCTAACAATGAATCAAGTTTGTCATAGACTAACTTATTTAATCCACATTAAAAACCACCCGAAGGAAAGTACGTACAGTCTTTTAAGATAAATACTTGAGTTCTTCTCTATAGTCCTCTGGGCTTTTATCAAGGTTTTTTCAAAGACTAACCAATTACCAAGCATTCACTGCAAGACCTTGGCTAAGTAATGCTCATGTCCAACTAGATCTTATATATCTGGCATTTTGTCCACTGGGGTAGACATAAAAGGATCGGTAGTTTCATTCTTTCACGTACAGCAAAAATTATGGGAACCCAGCAGCCAAATGTAGTAAAACTGCTTCAACACTGAAGCTGAATTTGGCATCTGTGCTCTGCACACATGTAGCTCAATTGTTGTCCAAGCAGTGTTTCAGGATCCAAGAGGCCTCTGCAGTGGTATATGAGACATCTCTGCAATTCAGCTGGGACTTCTCACACATCTGCCTTTCTGGTAGAAGGATTTGGAATCATCCCCCGGACAACAGGAGGGACAACAACCTCAGACAACTTTTGCAAGAAGCACTAGGGACTGGAATAGAAGACTGCACCATTTACACCTCTTGTAGCTGCTTTTTAGAAAGGGCTGCTACTGGAGCACTTTTAAATACTTTTCCCTGTGGTAGGAAATCTGGGTGTGGAACTAGAAAGTCCATACATACAGAGTAACAATATGGAAAGGGTATGTAAGATGATTGATTGGAATATATGTACTACCATGTTTCACAGGGTATAGTTTTAACATTCTGCAAAGCAAGGAAGTGCAGCAGAATAGCTTCCTGTTTTCATGGTTTTTAAATGGTTTCATGATTTTTAAACGGTCACCAATGTTGCCTTTGCAGAAAGAACAATGAAAACAAACAAACCAACAAACAAACAAACCTCCCAAATGACCAAAGAGATCATTAAGAGGCATAAAATGTGGCGACTATGCAGGATATAAGGGGTGAAGATATTCCTTTTTTCTTTACAATTTATAAAAGTAGCTTCAGTTCTTTGCCACAGAGTGTGAGCAAAAAGGACCCTGTGATCTTGCACTTTATACCTTTTGTTGAATATTTAAGGACACTAGAGATTTCAGTCTTCAAAAGTCCCTGATAGCCTGAGCTTGGGTCCAATCTGAGCTATCTCTGGAATTCAAAAAGAAAAGCAACCAAAGAATTATTTTTTATCTGTCATACACGGAGATTCAAGTGGGAAAGGCAAGAAGAAAACATTTGTTTGGCTATGTGACCTCTGAATGTCCTTTAAGTAACCAACATCACTGAAGTAGTGTAGTGCCTAACCTGCAATTAGCACACTCTCATTTGTCACTACTCTTGTTATAAACAAACTGGAAAGACTCAATTTAAGCATTTCCTAAAAGTTCTCAATACAAGTATTTTTAGGATAAGGAGAAAATGAGTACTTTTTTAATATGAAAGAAATTGCAGCACACAACGTGTTAATTCTTATATAGATTGCTTTTACTTTTGAATAACCTCAAAAATACTGTTATGAAATAAGAAACAAAGCTTGCTTTTGAAATTTTTATGGAGACAAGAATGGACATGCTTCAGTTTAACAGTATATATGTACATACAAAGTTGTGTACATACAGAAATACGAAACATATATTGGTCACATAAATTCAGGTAAAGTAGACAATCTTTTCTCTACTCATAGTACAGTTAATAGTCTTGTACGCTGAGAGGGAAAACTATACAAAATCCATTTTGTCATCTAGATTTAGACTTACAAGAAAACACTTTTCCTTCTACAGTTCCAGCATGGCATACTTTGGACACTGGAAAAGGAAAGATTTGGCTTCATAGAGCACTATCTCTATATCACAACCAGAATCAAATGTGTCATTTGGCTGTGGTTCATATACTTAACATACAATGAAAACACTTTAAAATTTAGTCTTGTTTTTAAATATTTTCCTGTTTTACATTTTCTTATACATAATACTTTGCTACTGGTCTGTAAGACTGAAGTATAACTGTGTTTACAAAGAAGTAATTCAGATTCCAACATGATGTGTCAGTGTTATAGAGTGAGGCATCAAAAAGAAAATCATACTTCTGTGAATTTTGTAGGATGATTAGAATTCTAAAAGTGTTTAACTATTAATGAAGGGGAAAATGTGTCTTTGATGTTATACTCCAGCATTCTAACTAAAACACTGGAGTACAGTGTAAACAAAACAAAAAAACCCCAGCCCTACAATCTTACAGATATATACTCCTGTAATAAAACACATCTGTGTTCAGTACGGTCAGTAGCCTAAGCTATTTTCCAGTCAGACAAATTCAGACCTTTTCTTAATGTACAACATACTAAAAATATTTAATATGAAGTGATGTTCAGAAAGTTCTCAAAAGTGGAAGTCTGATTCTATTTTTGATTGCCAATGTTAAAAAATTCAGGCTGAAATTCAAGTTGCTAAAGGAACTTTTACAACACTTGGCAAAAAGGATGAAATGCCACTGTACAGCTCAAGAAATCAAAAATAAAACTATTTAGTTTGAACTTACCAAAGTTTAGGTATTTTCTTTATATTTTTTTCCACATGGCAAAGTGAACAATTTCCACATTGGCAAATATCAACATTTTCTCACAAAAAAAAAAAAAGTCTGATTTTGTTATAGCACATATTCCTCTGAATTAAAAACTATTCACTAGGAATTTTTCATAGAAAGTTACCAAATAGCAGGAAGAGAAAGGATGTTAGGAAAGAACAGCAAAAACACACAGCATCAGCATGCACCGTCTGACATGCTAGTGACACTTTAAAGCAGCACTAAACTGGCTGATTTCATACAAGCATGGGGTTTGTGTAATAGATGACAGAAAATCCTGCTACAAAGGTTTCAGGGCCGTTTGCTGGGGTTAACCCCTGGAGCACTTTCAGGGCTTTTTGCCACATGTAAGTGATGCAGCCTTGCAAACACGTGCTAAAATAACCATGTTTGTGTTCGAACACCACCATGACAACATTTGATCTCCCTCTGTAATGGACAGCTCTCTCTGTAACTCATGTCTGAGCACGCTCAGGTGTGCACAGTTGCATTAGCATCACTTCAGGTGTGTGCTGAACCACACCTAAAAGCTGGGGGATTAAAACCTAAATACCCCACCTTGGCCCCATTGCAGAAACACTGCACCAGGCACTCCAGCAGGGAGACACGCCACCCCTGCCTGCTGCCCATGCTGCCCAGCACTGGTGAGGATGGATCAGACCAGCCTGCTCTGCCTTGGCATCCCACGAGGGACACGCATGCCCTCCCCTGGAAGCTAGGCTCTGCTCCAATGTCAACATAAGCTGAGTTTCCAGCAGTGTAATACGGATATTTCACTCCCTGACCCTCCGCTGCTGCCCAACACAAATACTGGGAGTGAGACAGCCTGCCATGACAGTAGTTGAACAGCTCTCTGGGTTTCTGCTCTCCTCAGACACTGGGAGAAGCAGTATTCTCCTTTATTATTATACCATGTTTCCTTGTGTATGTCAACTGTTCCTTAGTTACAGAGAACTGTACTCTTTCCAGACAAGCGTAATGAATCTTCAGAAAAGGAGTATTTTTTTTTTTTTAAAGCGTTCTAAAGTAACTCCCAGAAGGAATGAACATTTTTATTTACAGCCTTGTCTGCTCAGATGTGAACACATTTCTATGTAGCCACCTCATGGTAGCATATCCTAGCCATCTTGTAATGAAATTATTGTGAACATATCAGCAAGACATGATCCTACATATTTAAGTCATTACAGCAAACTTTGGCTTAGATCAAAATACATTAGTTATTTTAATTACAGCTGAGTCAATCTCCGTTAGGTATGAATAACATTTGGCCAAACTTTTCTCTGTCTTTAAGCTAAAGGAGCCTCCTTTAAATTTTAAACTTGAACTCATGTTTTTGATATTTACATAAGTATTACAACTCCGGCTTAACTTTCACACTGCCATTACCTCTTGTTTAGGAAAAATGAAAAGAAATCTAGTACAAAACAGTATCAGTTTGGCTAATATTTATTTCCGAGCCTACTAAAACACAAAGGATAACAGACTGTAACACAGTAAAACGTTCCCGTTTGCAGTATTCTGAAGATGACATTTTTTGGGACACCCAAAGATCTCTGCAGAGACTTTTCCACAAAATACTGACAATAATTACAGGTGTACTGAAAGATGTTACAGCAGTGATGTACCTCGACCAGCAATCCTCTATAGATTTCTTAAAGAAAGCACAGATGTCTGGGAGAATTGCACTGACAGTACCACCCTCATTTATTCACTTCAATCCTCCATAACATTTATTTATGAGTGTTTCAGTGATCAAATTTACATGCCAGGGTGCTGTCAAGCAATTTTTAATTTTTTTCCCACTGCTGCTAATAGTAAGACAATGGTGTCAAATCATACACAAAAAGGGAGCACATCAGTGTGGGGACAAATAAGCCCATAGAGGGTGCCCCACAAGAAGACAGATGACAAACCAAACTGTGCAAGGCCACTCAGGCAAAGCTTCCCACCCACTTCCAGTGTTCAGGCATCTTCTCTGGGACATCAGGGCATCCAACTCTTTGCTCATGTTCGACGGCAACTCAATGTCACCTTTTCCCCTTGCTTAAGGGGATTCAGATCCCATTGTCCACTGCACCACCATCAGAGGCTGCTGGCTGAGCCTGCCCAGACCTAGGGGCCTGCTCAGATCCAACAGGCATCCTACAATGGCCAGATGAACCACAGTCCTGGATCACAGCTGTCCTCACTTTCCCATGCTGGAACCACTAACCCAAGTACCTCATCCTGTCATTGTCTTCAAACCTACCAGCTTCTGTCCTTGGGGAGCACAGCCTAAGGGATACGAATCCATGTCTTTCAACACCTGTGACACTGATACCTCAACTCAGCCTTGCCAAGCCAAACTGGGAACATTGCTAGAGATAGCTCACATATTGTGAATTAGATATTTGAGGTCAGCTGGTCATAGATTTTAAGGAGCAGTGTTTTTATTTGGATATCTAAAATGGAGCTTAGGCAATATAAAGCATCTAATTGCTCTTGAAATTCTATTTTCTCTCCACAGATTCCTTCAGAAAGGTCTTGACACTTCACATGGTTCCTTTCACAGCTACACTTATTTATAGTTATAGCTCTAATGCACAAATTCTTCTTTGAATCCATAAGTCCTCTAGTAGCTTAAAAATTTCTAGAGCTGACATCAGGACAAAGGGAAGCAGATAAGGAAGAAATTATTCCGTATTTGAAAAATATTCAGCAATTGTTATCTACAACCTGTCTCTCAATCACTCCCAGTCCCCTAAATATTTCCTGAAGTCTTACTAAGGCCAGTCAGGGAACACAGGCAGCTCCATGTGATCAGCATAATCATTCATCCCAGGAGGTTGGAACTAGATGATCTTTAAGGTCTATTTCAACTCAAGCCATTATATGATAAAAAAAGGCCCTCAAATTTAGTGATTTGTGACTGACAAGCCACAAAGTCAGGTTCTGATGTGTCACTGTTCCTTTTCCAAATAAAAATGTGTTAAAGAAAACATGTCTAGGGCCTCACAAGCATCTAGAATAAATAGACGCAAGACTCTGGAAATCAGAAAAGGTCCCAGATTATTATTCTCTAAAGCATTTAGATTCTGCATTATTGGAAGTTTAAAAAAACTCCATGATTCTTCCTTTAATAACCTCAGTACCTCTCAAATGGATCATTATGGATACCATAAACATCCTTAGTGTATTGCCTGATTACAAACAATATAGTAATTGATGCATTACCATAACTGTAGGGCTTTATGCATTCAGAAGGGATCCCAAGTCTCAAAGCCCATGGAAACAAAGAAGAAACTTAGGAAAAATTCTGTCTGGTGCAAATGTACCAACAGGCATGTTTAGAGGGTATATTAAGTAATGTGACATGGTGCTGTTAAAAGTCAGTGATGCTTACAGTTTAAAAAGGGTCTGTACAGAAGCAGGCTGTGAAAAGATTCAAGGAATGTAGCCATTCACTGCAGAAGTGTACTTCAGGTTCAAGGATTGCAAGACAAGGAGGAAAATCTTCCATGCACATGTATGTGTACTTACCTGCTCCTCCCCCCAGATACCAGCAGCAGAATTAATGGAGGAGAAAGAAGAAATAACCAAACAGTAGCTAATGACTCTAAGTCATTTTACAAAAGGTGAATTAAGTATTAGAAACAAGTTCTGAATAAAACCACAGTACTTAAATAAATAAATAAAATTTTAAAAGGAAGGTAAAAACAGATCTGCATCATGCAGAAGAAATGGCATGGTAAATTAAAAGGACCTTTTTTTACCTGAAAATTACAGGCTACTGAATGCAGAAGGGAAACATTCTGGAATTTGAAATATGCTTAAAGGGCCTAAAAACCAGAACAGGTGTTGTGTGCCATCCAAAATTACTTTGAAGAGATGACAGATAATTAAGGGAAACTCTGAGTCATCATCCAATGTTGCTTGCTTAACCATACAAAAAGAATGAGACATAACACTACCTTACATTCTAGAACTTAAATGCTCTTTCTCTTACTGAAATCTATTACCTTCTGAAACTGAAAACC
Source organism: Aphelocoma coerulescens (assembly GCF_041296385.1). Lineage (NCBI taxonomy): Eukaryota > Metazoa > Chordata > Aves > Passeriformes > Corvidae > Aphelocoma > Aphelocoma coerulescens. The sequence continues at coordinate 114,183,776 of NC_091015.1, read as the reverse complement.
TCCACACTCACTCTGTAAAATCTGAATACTGTAAACAAAACATAGTACACTGGCTTAGGAAATCAGCCAGCCAATCTAGACTGAAGCACCTCAATATATTAATTTAAGATTTAACAATCACAGCTCTTCCAAAAAAGAAGTGTAAAGCTGAATGTGAAGGGTGAACGCTTGAGCTGGTGTGAATCAACATCGCTCCACTGAAATCAACTGCACTACGCTGTTCAAAGAGGATGAGAAACAATGCTCTGTTTTACATTAACAAGTATTAGCAAACATACCCAATTTTCTGCTGAAATTTTACATGCCAGTCAGACTGCATTTCTCACCTCCAATCCAAGAACATAAATGAAATAGCTCTGTACAACTTTCTGTTGGTAACATGAAGACAACGTTTGGCAGAAGGAAGCCTTCTGCAAACATCCAACGTGGGCTCAAAAATATTGTTGCTTTTCCACTGACAAAACTGATTTATCTTTAGTTACCAGATGGACTCAGGAAAAATGGATGAATTCTGTAATGGAGATGGAATGCCCTATTTTATGTCTGTCTCATTACCATTCTGTATGCTCCTTTTCTTAGACTTCAGATTTTAAAAAGGGGAACATTTCCACTTAATAAACCCCTTATTTTTAAGAGTTTGTTTGGGTTTTTGCAGGGAAGCATTTCAGTCAGCTTGTCTTTAAACTCCAGGACATTTAGATAAGTGAGAAACTAACTAGTATAATACCTCTAAAAGCAAATAGCAGATTTTTAACTTCAACAGCCTCCTTCCTTTCAGAGTCCTAACAGCCGTGCTAAGTCCTAAAGGAGGTTCACACTGCCACTGCTTAGAAGAATAGCAAATCTCCTGCTCCCACCATGAACAGCTTGGGAACCAGGGTCAGGTTTTGAATTGCACAGGGTACAGTCTTGACAAAATACCTAATGTGCCCACGACTGCAAATGACCTATCTTCTACTAATTTAAAAAACAAAATTTATAATTATCTTATTTTCCTGTCAGGCAATAACTACTTATGCTATTAAATAAAATGTACAAAGTCCTGCAAACACAAGCAACAGGAGAGCAGTACAGAAAGCAGGACTCTCAATCTCTGACCCATATCATGACCACAACAGACAGGAGGGCACCCTGGAACAGGGGAGCACAGAGGGACAGTTGAGACCCTCAACAGGGCAGCAGGAGAGGAGGATGAATAACTCAAGTGTTTGTGCAGATGAGAGCAGGTAGTTGTTCCCTATTAATCTAGTTTCCAAGGGGTCAGGCATGGCACCTCTGAAAACCTGTTCTTTGTGAATAGCTGAATGCAAGGACAAAACTAAACTGGGGGGCATGTTTTTAAAGTAGTATTGTTCCCAGATATTTAGCAACCCTCTTCCTTTTTCATTAGATGTGCCTATATTTTTGGCTGCCTGTGTGTGTTTACAAGCTTCCCTTTCGTATTTCCTGTAATGTTCCTCCCATTAAAGTAACTACCAGGTTCTTTCTTAGTTCTTGCTTCCCTTGTGAACCAAAACAGTTTTAATCATTTCCCTAACTTAGACTTGCTGAGAGTCACCTAGGTACATCACACACATCTGAGCAGGTCACTGACTTCTGACACGGTTTTTAACCTCCTGCTTCCTACCCCACGCTCTGTCCCTCCTATTTGTAAGGAAGCAGCTTGGAGCTTTGAATATGCCTTTGTGTGAGTAGGCTTCCTGCCTAAGGAAGTAGCATCAGTTTCAGCTGAGGTTTCAAGGCACTCCACTGTGAATAACAGTACAGTTCAAAACACACCATGCTGTTTTGCCTGGGTTTGGCTGGGAGAGTTAATTTTCTTCTAAGTAGCTGTGTTTTGGATTTAGTGTGCCAGTGAGCAGGTGCACAAGAAGTTTGGGAGGGGAAGCACAGCCAGGACAGCTTACCCAAACTGGCCCAAAGGATATTCCATACCACAGAATGTCATGCTCAATTTATAAAGTCAAGGGAGTTGGCCAGAAGACACAGATTGCTGCTTGGAGGCAGGCTCGGAATCAATCAGCAGGTGGCAAGCAATCGTTTTGTGCATCTCTTGTTTCTCTTGGGTTTTACTCCTTTCCTATTATTATTGCTATTATTAACATGACAATAATTATTATTAAATTTTACCTTGTTTCAGGTATTAAACTGTTCTTATCTCCATCCACAAGGTTCACCCTTTCGTCCCAATTCTCCTCTCTACTTGAGGGGGGGTGGTGCATGACAGTGAGCGAGCAGCAGTGTGAGTTTTAGGTTACACCAAAATGCTGTTCTACCCTTAGGAGTACCTGAAAGAAAACCCCAAATAATGTGGCAGAATATACCACTGTGAAATCCAGGTGGGCTTTGGTTTTAAGTTTGTATCCTAGGATGGGTGTCACTGCACAGCCAGCATTCAAACCTAGGAGTTACTGGTCTCATAATGAATACAGAAACATGGCACTGAATTGTCTTCAGAAAAGCCTGATCACTTGCAGTGCTGGTTTGATTTTGCTCTACTTTTCCACTCTTCCTTAGAGTGAAAAAAAAGTTATGGGGTGGGAGGGAGGTCAGAAAACTGTCAAGAAAACTGTCAGGGAATTATCGGACATATTATTTGTAAAGGGCTGAAGTAACTGTCCAGGTTATAGGATGCCTTATCAAGACTAGAAGGTTCAGACCTGGAGTCAGTTTAGTGTCTACCCTCCATAATCACTTTTGTATATTTCTTAAAGCACAGGATTTGCTGTGAGGATTTTCCTCTGCTTAAAATTAATGAAATTCTTTTTCAGACACTACTGTTATTTCCTGTACTACTAAAACACACAACTATCTTAAAGCACTTAGAAGAAGATTAATTGATCAGGCCTGGTTAATTTATGAATAATAATCATGGGTTTGGTCTCTGGATGAGAAACTCATTTTCATTTTTGTCATCTGTTGGACATCATTTGTTTGAGTTGGCTATAACCTGGTAGAAGTGTGACTCATACCCTGAGAACCAGCGTCTCCACAGAGTTAAGTATTCTCATTCTTTCTCCATTTCTGAAAAAGAATTATTGCTTTGTAACCATATTCTTCACTGTCCTGTCCAACATATTTGGCGGCAGAGGAGGGGGGTGTTTGTTTGTTTTATTGGTAGTAGTATCTTGGGTAAGGTATACACATTTTAAGAAAAGATACAGACCTCAGTAGCAAAGTCCCTGGCAAGAAAAGCCTGGTCTGAAAGAGTTTCTAACCTAAACTGGCAAAGGATGGATAAACAAAGATACACACAAAGAGGTTGGTCACAATACAGTTATAATTTCTTAATGCCACCATAACAGGAATGATGGCTTCATCTGCATGCATGTACACTTGTTGGACTTTGCCCTCCATGAAAAAAAATTTTAAAAATTAAAAATTAATTCCTTTATTGCCAACACATATATGATGGCAACACATGTTGCCATCCCACCTTTTTAGGCCCTTCTTGAATTACAATGCAGCACTAGGCTATCACAGCAGAAAGGAATTCACTTGCTGTGATTTTATGGGAAGTGCAAGGGGAGATAGATGACTTACTATGCTAAAACCACGTGTCATCACAAAATAATACCTCAGGGAGTGGGGAAAGAAGTATATCTGGTTTAATACTCTGTCATACTGCTTGGTCATGTTCTCCAGTACCTGACAAGGGGCCTGCTGACTGGAGTTCTCCCAGCAATGTGGCATTCATAACGCTGAGCACCTGTCAAGAAATGTACTGGCATGGTTCTGTGGCAGACAGTAAATAACTGATCTCAAACATTGCGTAACTTGAACATCAGGAACATAACCAGTATTACTGAGCCTACCTGTGCACTCTCCAACATGAAATAAAAGACAGTGTTAACTTCAAGGCAAAATTTTAAAATAAGAATATTAGGGTTATTTAAGTACTTACTTTTGGGGACCGGTTGTAGGTGGAGTTTTCTTATAGTCTTTTGAGTGTATTAACTTTGAGAAAATAGGTATCATCCAAAAAAACATTCCTGGTTCACACACTTCCTGTAAACTTGAGCAAACACGGCAATTTTCAAGACAGGCCAATTTTTTGACTCAATTTTATTTGGCTTAGAGTTTGTAATGAATCCTGGCAACACTTTAACTAAAGAGAGACTACCTCCCATGTATAAGCAAATCTGTTTTAAATGTGAGTCATCTGAAAATCGCCATAGTCAAAATGGACTGATGTTTCAAAATGAGCTTAATAATATTTTACGGAACCTGATCTGTATTTTAAAGTAAGACCAAGCTATTCTAAAAATTCAGCTGTTTCTGAAGTCCCACGTACAATATAATTTTATTGCATAGCACTGTACGGAAAATTTATGCTTGTTCTTAAATGACACTGCTTCTCAAATCTTTCCTCTAAACTCTTTTTTTGCAAATGTATGCCACTGGTATGTGTTGTACGTGTAGAGAACACAAACAATATTGTTGTGCCAGAAAAAGAACTTAAGAGTGTGGCAGATAAAGAAAATGATTGGGCTTGCATTATTTTAGATTTTCTCAAGACCTTTCTTTTTTTTTTCAAATTTTCAAGCTAAAAGTAGAATACAAGCCTACAATGAAGCACTCCATGCATTTTTACTCAGATGCAGTTTTGCCACTGCAGTTTTAAATTAAGGCTATATAGATTTTTCCTCTTTAAATATGGGAGGAAGCATGAAATTTGCTTTTTTCACGAGGACAAAGGGCTAAGAATGAGTCTAAGACAGCACAGTTGATTCAAGAGAGGTGAGGCATTCAGAGAAGGAGTATATGAGACACAATCTCAAAATATACATTGGGCACCAACTCATGAACCTCATGATATTCAGTGCCACATGAATATCAGCCTCGCAGGCTATCATTCCCCAAGTGCAACTTTACCCCAGATTTGGAAGGTCAAATAAAGTATCTGCTCACAACACTTAATGGGTAGGATATGTGTGCATGTGGAAAAATGCTTTCCAAAATTTACCATCTATTTTAAAAAACAAAAAGTGGTGGTACCGATTCCAAACCATCATGTAAGTCACAAGAATTCAGCATGAAAAATCCATGTGTGTACATGCATCCTTAACAAAAAAATATCACAGGGAAAATCCCCATATATTTTCCTAATTCCTATATGAAGTATTACCTCCAGCAGAGCATCCACAGAAGATTTTATCTAGCACCATAATATGTTTTATTGCTGAATCTCAATTATTATTATTCCTCATACATCTAGTTATATCATTTAAGTGAGAGCTAAGTGCCTAAAAGCAAGCAGACAAAGACACAGCCTAAATCCATTTTGCAGCTTCCAAATCTAATACTCTTCCTTGAAGATATGTCTTAATAAAAAGCAATGTGTTTTTCTGGGTAGAGGAGGAAGTCAGCAAAATTTCAAACTTTGTTATTTTGTAAGGCTGTGAGAGACTTTTAAATCATTTTACTAAAGTAGTCTAATGTTTACCTTACAAATAATCACTGAAGCACTTTTCAAGCAGTCTGGAGTACACAGGAGGGTTTTAGTTAAAATGTGAATTGTAGGTATTGAATCACAAATGTGTGTTTTCCCATGGTAAATACTGAACCTGGCTTATCTGGATTTTCCTGCATCTTTCATAATGGTATCTAGTTTCCAGCACTATCTTACTTATTTCTGTTATTAATTTCTTTGTCTAGATATACAACAGCATGAGGAAGTACACATCTAGCTATCTGAATATCCTCACAACAGTAATATTAAGAGAAGTTTTTACACAATTGCATGTAAAATGTTTTTTCAATATTGTATTAAAATGTCTGATTTTTAAGTCACATTCCAGTAACTTATTTCTTCCCATATGCCCAAGAAAAAAAAAAATCCCCAAAGGTCACTAAAGAGTGCATATCCTGGATTTGGCTGCCAAACCTCACCCAAGTTCTTATTTCATAATCAGAACATTGTCTCCAGCTACACATCGGTCATTTGTGTTTTGCAGATTTGGAAAAGGTTAAATCACCGAATGAAGAAGCTGAGGTTAAAAATGGTTTTCTCTAAACAGTCATATTTTTGTGCTGAAATGAAACTAAAGGCTTGCAGAAGAAATCTTCAAGTTTAAGACACAATAGATCATCTTAATAGCGGATAAAGCATATTTGCACTGCCTACATAGTATTTCTCCTGTATAGAAACTCAGTCTGTCAGGAGAAGCAAAGGAGGCAGCAAAACCTCAATCCATTTTTTTGTGCATAATGAACCTTGTTGATTTAAGCACATAACACCATAAATTACCCCATATGGCTTGCAAAGTGCTTATGATGCTGATGAGCACCAGTAGCTGTAGTAACAAAATAGGCCCCACTTTAGGAACTATCCTTTCCAGTCCTTATTTTCCTGCAATTGTCAAGCTTATGGGTGTTTGTAACAAGAAGTGGCTTCCCTGGTGCCCACTGATGCTGATGTTTTTGGCTCAAGATTTAGACTAATCATTAGGAGCATTCAACTGTAAGAAAAAGTTGCACATTTGGTAAAGTTAATGACTGCTTTCATAGTCCCCAGAGAAGGCAAATAATTCCAAAACATGTTGCATTCCACTTGGTTTCAGGTCCAGATCATTGCTGTTTTTGAGTATCACTGGAGGCCAACTACAATTTGGCTGATCCACTACAGGAAAACTTCTAGCCAAAACTGATCCCATCTTTACAAAATGGAGATTTTTCTTCATGAATACATTTCTTTAGGAAAACATTCTCTTGGTTAGATATCTGAATACAGAGATAGCTTGCTTAAGACCAGTCAAGTCAAGTATTTTCCAGGCAGTACAATAAAAGATCTTATTCCATGAGACCTTCCAATATACTCAATAAAAGGTAATGGAAGAACCTTGACCCCTATCTTTTATATGAGTGTATAAGGAGAGATTATCATTAACCTCCCATCCATGATCTGCCCAAAGTGCTTACTTGCTGCTGAGGTCAGATGTCATATAACTGCAGACGTGTTTAGGAAACACAGGAGTGAAGAAATTGATGGAAACATTAATAAAGATATTAACAGTACTAAGAAATTTCTGAAAAAATCGAATTATTTTAGATAGTTGCAAGTGACCATGACTCATACCACTGCAACACAGGAATGAGAATTACCTGTCCATTGTTCAATAACAGTAATTCTAAATTTTCTAACCATCTAATTAAACTTTATTTCAGCAGTCAAGCAGAACACAGCAGCACCCCCGACCACAAAAAAAACCAAAACAATGACAAAAAAGCACATCTCCCCCCCACATCAAAAACCCCCAAAACATCCAAAAACAACAACAACAACAAAACTAGACAGAAAATAGTAAGGGAAGAGGATAGACTTTTAGAAATTATAAAACAGCATTTTAAAGTCTCAGTGATGCTTCCAGCTATTTACTGTCTGGCTCATTTTATTAATGTAAGATTTCCTCCAGGAAATACTTGTTTTGAGAAGATTATTATTGCATTAATGTCACAATTTGGTAAGCAAAATAAAAAAAAAATTCCCTAACAAACAAAAACTCCAAACCAACAAACAAACAAAAAGCCAAAGACAATAATAAATCAGTCAGTCTTTGGCTTGTCCTTTACTGTGATCAGTCTTTTATAATATTGGATATATCTTAATTGTGGATTTAAATACTTTGCCTTGACCTTGTAACTGTTCTACACTTAATGGTTTAAAACATAGACTGCCATTATCAGGTTACACTTCCTTTGCTGATGCAACAGTCTTCCCAAAACTACTTCCAGTAATAACATTTTTATTTGGCTTACCGTGGTCTAGCCCTTTAGAATAATTACTTCTTATCATTGAGTCAATATAACACTCAAAATTAGAAGCTGATTTGCACATTTTACAGACAAATCAGATGAACTGAAATCCTGATTTTGGTAGAGTATGGTGGAAGCAGGGGGTGGCCAGGGGAAAGCACAAAGGAATGCAAAGCTATCCATATTGGCCAATAATTCTTAAGAAAACTCTTGAAACTGCCAAAACTAAAAAGCTTTTGCTGCTCTCATTCACCTTTAAACATCAGTTAGAATAGAGACTGTGCACAAAAATAACACATTTGTACATTTTATGCAGTCTCCTCTGACCTCTTAAACAGATTCCTAGGTATGTTTTCAGTGCCTGTCCATTTAAATAGCAAGGGAATATTCTGTCACTCTTAATGCTTTACTTGCTCTGCAAAGGCTTCACTGTCTTGCTCAAAGATGAGCACATACTCATCTATCTACCCACAAAAGCTGAACCTCCCCTCCTCCAAAAACAACAAACTAAAATCAAAAATTAATGCACCTACATCTTCCATATGGGCACGGTTAACTAATTTGAAAATGTCTTGTGCAGCTTAGCAGGAAAGTTCCCAATCCATTTAGAGCAATCCAAAGCAAGCCTCTCAGATATGAAATCAGAGTGCTCACATGGGGATTTACAGATTTAAATCACAAAACAAGATCTTTGTTTTGGAGTTGCTTTGGAGCCAAGCTATAGTTTGGGGCTTGAAGTGGGGATTCAAGCCAGTGACTTCATAGCTGAGAGTCTAAGAGGCTGGACTCATCTCTTGTGAGCTTTTTGTAAAACTAAGTCTCGCAAACTAAACTATTATATTATTAAAGGCAATAATGAGGCAATAATTTCTTAATGTAAGTGAAATCATCTTATTAATACAAATCCCAGTGCTGCGCTTACTAGCTTGTCCAAGTATCTCTAACTTTTATGAAGATCTTACAAAGCCTCCAGATCCTGAGCTAAGTTTCCCCCAGCTGAAATGCAAATGCCTCCAGAATGGAATACCACAGTTATCTTGCAAATCAAAGCAACACTACACAGTGCTTTATGCCAGAGTTAGAGAATGCCAGATCAACTGAACCTCACTGAGGAAACTCTACAGCCAATAAAGTAAATATAAACATATCCAGAGTGCCCTCTAAATGATAATTTTAAGTACATGTAAATATTCCATTAATTGAGAAGTTGCCAGTCAGTAACATTCAAAACCAAATGCTATGTATCAACAGATTGGTCTTGTTCTTAAGTCCTAATGGTTTCCTTCTGCAGCTCTTCACAAGATCCTATTTGTGACTGTCAAACTTGAAATCTAGCCAATACATTTAATTAGGGAAAAAAGGGGCTAATGGATGTACTTAAAACATAATTGCCCACAGATTTTTAATAATGTTCAGGAACCGGGTGTAACTTTTTATTCCAAATTCACTCCCTTACTAAGGTAATATTCAAGTACTGTGGAAGACACAAGATAAACCCAAACTTTGCCTTTAAATCTAACTGGCCTCTAACTTTCTCTGTGCTCTTCTATTTCCTGCCCCCACACAAAAGCCCTCTTATTTAAAACTGATTCTGAAATAACATTGTGAGATGTGCAGTAGCTGAAGCAGTGTCTCTGACCTATCCACTGCTCAGTTTTTCTGCCCCTTTGATCTCCAGCTCCAGACCACTGCTTCCAAGTAAAGACTGCTGTGAAAACAACTGCACTCTTTCAGTAAGGAACAGACATGTAAGGTCTATACCTCTTCTATATGGCAGTTAAGTTTTCCTTTTAAAATTAGTTTAAACATTTATTGGTCTAAGCTGCCAGTTTAATTAAACACCTTTTGTTACAACTCCAAGAGTTGAAATTCTGGAGCTTCAGAATGCCTATGCCAAAATCCAAACTGCCAAAGCACATTTTTTTGTTCATTGCCAGCTGAGTATATAGAAATTGGCTCTGAAAAATAGGCCAAGGCCTGTAACACTGCACCACATGCACATGAAATGCTTGAAGGTGCCAGCAATATGTACTGCACACAGCTTGACTTTACAAAGTGTGTATGTCCAAATCACCAGGTCAAGAGTTGGAGTAAACTCCTCAAAATTAAAGCCAAAAAGTAATTCCTTTCTGTTGTGGTTACTGTATCTGTTTCTATCCCAGTAACATTAGGGTGTACTGAGCATTCCCATAATTGCCATGGGGTTGGCACCTGTTTGTAGGTGTGTAAAGAAGGGCTCCTTCTTGCCAGTCCCTGCAAGAGTTAAATCAGGCACATACGATTTCTTCAAGTCTGTCTTTCATGAGACATTGCGCCTTGCACCTCGGAGATTTCAAACTAGCTGTCACACAGGAGAAGAAAGGAATCACAGCCATAGACATCCCGTTGCTAAAGTGGTAGGGTATCACAACAACAACAACAACAACAAGGGAGAAAAGGTTAAAAAAGAGGATCTCTCTCCATGCCATGGCTCAGAAGTGATAAATCCAAATGTACACAAGCAATGCAGTCTATTAAAATGCCTGATTAAGGAAAAAAACAGTGAAGCTGATCCTATTTTCTATCTAGAATCACAGAGCCACGGAATGGTATGGATTGGAAGTGGCCTTAAAGATCACCTCATTCCAGCCCCACTGCCATGGGCAGGGACATCTTTCACTAGAACACCACTGCCAAGATGCAAGAAAAAAAGGAGTGTGAGACAAATGAGATTGTTTTACATATTTCTCAAAATTCATCATCCCAGGGTATCATGGTTAAAAAAAAGGAACATGAAAATAATATGATAAAAGATTCTAATACAGGGAAAAGTTTTTAAGAAATGGTCACCCCTCACCCCACCTGCTCCACAACCACCAAGAAGATTTAGATATGGTCCAAACACCAGCATGGGGAGTGGTCCACCAAGGGCACCGGGCATCACAGTCTCAGTAATCATTTTAAATATCATCTCTTTTCTTCAAACAAGACTTATGGGATTAATTACACAGCAGAAGAATAAAGACAACTCAATTTAAGGATTATAAATAGCAGTTTCCAGTGCTAACAACACACACATGCTTAACAATGGAAGGTAAATTAACCTGAATTATTGGATTATGGTCATTTCACTCACCAGACTGAGCATTCCCTGGAGGTGTGTATATACACTGTACTCACTGGCTAGCCTTGACCTACCACTCACTGGCTGGCCCAGAGGAGCCAGACTCAAGAACCAGGAGATCAACTACAAATTACTATGCAAGGGTCACATTTTCAACTCCATTTCTACATTCCCTATCACTTGAGGATCCTGTGGGGAGGACAGGGTAGATTTTCTTCTACGATTTTTTGACTTAGGCAGCTTTGTCCATGGTAAACTGTTCTGTAGAGACAGATTCAGCCTCCTAACAGCCCTTCACCCTCTTGTGCTCCAGCAGCTATGCCTACAGCACAAGGCAGGTGCCATCTTTGTCACACTCCATGGGTTTCCTTTGGAAAAAGACCCCAGAGCATGTGAGGATGAGAGAGGAGGAAGGAGCTGCAATGGGCTGTAATACATTTGCCAGGCTGTATGACCGGGAGTGAGGCTGAAGGACTACATCGCGAAACCCACAGTGCAGACACCACCAGTGTCCAGCTTCATGTAGGGCAGACTTCAGCTCTCCTAGATATTGATCTTTAGCAAGCACACATGCTTATGCTGCTTTTCTCATAAATTACATCAGCTTTGGTTTCACCTGTGAGACAAAGTGAGCTTTCTTCCATCAAGCACATGGACAGGAACTAAAAATATATAGAAGAAATGTACACCACAGTTGACACATAAAATAATGCCAACATTGATCCATCTGTGCAGAGCTCTGCTAGAGTAGAAGTGCTGCCTAAAATATTTCTGCCTATGCCTGTTCTCTAATAAAACTTTCATACAGAAATGAAAACTTTTCATGGTAAGCGTCTGCTTTCTTCAGGACATTTTTCACCAGAAAGCCAGAATCCTACTGTTTTCACCCTGAATGTCAAATCCTCAATTTTTGGCCAAAAACATAAAAGCCTTACTAAAAAAATCTGGTAATAAAAACCTGACAAGTGTTCTAGGTATTTCTTTTTATCACAGAATTACAGATTTTCCTACAAAGATTATTCTGATCAGGGTAATATTAGGAACACTCCATAAAAGAGATGTCTGCATACACATTATTACTTAGCAGACACTGAAACAATCAATAGACTTGTTCGCCACTTTTTGTCATTTCTGTGAATTTTTTTGTGCCCTGTACATGGTCTCCTAAGAGCAGCTCCCTACATGCCACGTTCAGCACATGTGGAACCATTTGACGGACACCAGGCCTAACAAATTTTTAGTTACTAGAGAATCATGTAGATGCTCTACTTCACTTTTTTATCAAGCATAAGTTATACTCCTGTATTAAAAAGAGTAGTGCTTGTGCACCAGGCTCTCCTTTTTTACTACAGAGCCCCTAATCCCAAAGCACTTTCCTGAGCTCCCACACCTGGCATATTGTCTGAAAAAAAACATGTGTCATGGAATAAAACATTGGAACATCAAACTGCCCCATTTAACAGACAGATTTTTCCACAGAGAATATATGAAAAAAAAAATCTAGACCTATATAAGAGAGATCTGTGTTAATTAATAGCCCTTGACAATCATGATTTTTCACATCCAGATTTGCCAAATGGCAATTATCTTCTCTGTGACTTAGGCTCCAAGCACATGCAGCCCTAGACTATGGAAATAAAAATAATAAAATCACTCTCCTATAGTTCCAGAGTCTGCACCTCTTCAGTGAACAATTCTTTTCCCTCAGTGTTTGTTATTTTTTCTGAGGAGAACCAGAGTAAATAACGAAATAATTTTGAGAGACTGCCTGTTTACACCCAGCTGACTTTGTGCTCACCTGCTCTGATCCTTCTTTGGCTCCCTGACGTCAGGACCACGTTCACACCCAGATGAAACCCAGACAGTGGTTAGTGGTGTGAGACCAGCCTCCAAACTTAGGCACCTAAATTAGCAGGTCTGAACGTGGCTGTATGAAATTAAATTTCCCAATAACATTTATCAAGTAGATAAGAATTACAAGTTCACAGGTACAGATGCTGGACACACTGCACAAATTGTCTCTCCTGTGAGCACAATATAGACCATGACCAAGGGAAACTTCTAGCCCTGTACTCAAAACTTCATTCCTTACCATCAACACAGCAGAAACAAAATTATCATGGTTCCAGGATATTTAGAGTAACAGCATAAATTTTGGTTAACAAGGATAAATTTGGCTTATGTCAAACACTCAAGCAACTGCTAAACAGATGTAATATACATACTATGAAATTCACTAAAAAATTCCATTTAAATATTATTATTTGATTTCACTATAAAGAAATTCACCACTGGAATGATTTCAGAAGAAAAACCAGCAAATCTACTCAGATTTGCTGACTAGAACTGACTTGAAAAATAAGTTATCTCAATAAGAGTCAAAAAGCTAAAAAACCATAATTACTTAGTTAGGAAGATGGAATGGATTCAGTGGTCTCTCAAAAAATTGTGTAGCATCCTTCCTGCCCTCAATAATTAATAGCCACAGTTAATAGCATTTCTCAGTTGCTTTTGGAGTAAAAATCTACTCAGTCTAAAGGTTATTAAATTCCTAATGACACACTCAAAGCTACCCCTAAGGGTTGTATTTAAGAGAGATCAATAAGTAGGGCCCAGTATACTCAAATCAAGAAACTGAATGAGAATGTGAACAATCCACTGAGCAAAAGTTAACAGCAAAAGAGTTTTGAATACCCTGACCGAAAACCACAGCGTTCCAAACAGAAACTATGGTAAAGACAGAGACAGAGACTGAAGATTGCATTAGGGAGTCTACCCAAGTTCCTTCCACAACACGTCAGCAACACCTCCCTCTGCAGTGCTGCTAACAGCACCCCTCGTGCACAGTGAAAGGTGAATTTCTGATATATGAACAGAGATAACAGCGTAACCTTGCCTCTGCTTTATCTGATGCTGTACAAAAATATGAGGAGTATGGAGAATAAGGGAGAAAGGAGAGAAACCAATTGCCCCAAGCACCAAACCCCTGCCCATAGCTCTATGAGAATGTGTGCACATGAAACAGCTCTAACCAAGAGATCTGACTCGGGGGTATTGAAAAATACTTGAAATCATGAATTGGCAGGCAAATCCCATGGTTTCCAAGCCTTGGATGCCTTTTTCAAAATCACCTGCTTCACTGAACTGGGGGCTATGTCATTAAAGAAGATATAAATAATAGTGATTTTATTCAGGAGTAAGCAGAATTTTGAGGTCCTTGCTTCCGGTTTTAGAAAGACTTTACCACAACGCCTGCTACTGCCTTGTGGACAAAATAAATGTGGCAGTCATGTTAGCTGCAAACTGGCTAAGCCTGCTTCTTTCCTCAGAAACTGCAAGTCTTCCTACAAGTCTGAAGAGAAATTATAGGAGCTTCTGTTTTCTTGATCTAGACCCAAGCCCATGAGTACACAGAATTTCTTGTGAAATGAAATGACAAAGAAATATCATCAGCATTGAAGCATTCCACAGACAAAGTAAACAACCCAGGAGATGGTACTACATGGTATAGGGTCAGAGCCTCTACAAGTATAAATCAAGAAAACTGTTTGGACTATAATGCCTTACAAAAAATTCCCCCATTCTCTTATATTAAAGTGCTTTTTTTTCCAGCATTTCTATTTCAACTCCATATTTATCATGTGCCTGATTCTGTACTAACTGTATGCTATGGCAATGCTTTCACTGAACTCAAAAACCCCATATCAAGCCTCTGAGTGCTTTCTAGGAATATTTTCAACCTTTTTCTGATAGCTCTTTAAGGTCAGGAAGAATGGCTAATGTAAATGATTTATAGATTTAAAAAAAAAAAAAAAAAAATTAAAAATACCTGAATTTCCAGAACAGAGCTTTAAAATGCCAGGATTATTTCTTCTATGGACTCGTGAGTCTTGTAATGCAGTCAGTCCCTACTTTCATGCTTTTGGGCTACGAGAGTGACTAAATTCAAGGTGATACCAACAAGCTAGCCTTCATCCCCATCTTCACCCCCATCACACTACAATCTATCATTGTGAAAGAATACATGAAACTAGAGATAGTTTTGAAATATAGGATGGGGGAGACAACTGGGATATAGTAAAGAATGCATATAAATCTGATGTTTCCTAATATTTCCTGACCAGTCACCTACAAATACAAGCGTTTGGATGAAATCCCAGGGTCATGTTTATGTAAGTGAAGGGTGGCAGGTATATATCACTGTTTATTTGTGAGGCAAATTGTTACTCTGCTGCAGTTTTGGACAACAAGGCTGCATTTGCTTGTTATGAGTAGTCCACAACAAAAATCTGACTCATAGAGGTCAACTCCAGTGTTTATATTACTTTATTTGCATCAACCCAAATGTCAAAATAAGTACAATTTACTGAAACCAGGCTCCGTCACAAATTATACACCACAGAAGACACAGTACTAAATAGACATAATGAAATATTTTCACATTGCTTTTATAGCCTGAGGAAATTTTTATAATCAAAATATAACTAAAAAAAAAACCAAAAAAAAACCAAAATAAAATACAAAAGGAAGGTATTCACATAAAAATCTCTTCAAACCAGATATTTTCCTTGTGGTAATTAGTAAACCAGAAAAGGAAGAAAACTCTGTGACCCTGCTGCCTTTCACCACAGACCACCAAGTGTCCCTGGAAGGTTTCTGTAACCTGATGATCTGCCCCAAAGCACACAAGAGGCCACTGAGCTGGGTGAGACGAGTTACCATTAGCTCTGATCATTACTGCAGTGGTAATTACTGCAGCACCAGAGGCATCAAAGGCCAAGGCAAAACTGCAGAAGCTGTGCCCATGTGAAGTTGGTTTCTAGCAGGGAGCAGTAGGGGAATTCAAGATGTCCTAAAACCATTTCGTTACCAGCTCACTGCCCTTCTTCCCCGCAGCCCTACAGACACTGTCCCTCCGCAGTGTGCACCTCCTCAGACCATGTCCTGCACGGAGAATGCAACACAAAGTGACAGACATGGCCTGTCCTACCCTACTGAGAAGTTCTTCATAACCCAGAGCACTCTGCTCAATGCCACTTGCCCAACCCGTGTCCAAACAAATACTTCTGTAATGAATGGGGCTGTGAAGGAGGCTCTGAGGGAATTTGTTGTTTTTTTCAGCACTTCCTTTACATTTACCTTGCAAACAGAGGCAAATTGTTTCTTTTCTACTAAGCAGAGAAGCTGCTAATATTAAAAACAAATCTGAATCTCCTGCTGAGACTTGGTTTTATTTTCTTTTTTCTTTTTTTTTTTTTAACAGGAGCATCTTGTGAACCAAGACAAACATGTGAGGCTTGGTTTGTGACCAGCAAAAACACATATTCTAAACATCAGCGGACTGCAAGCAATCCTAGCTTTTGCTACTGGTCTCAAAGTGTTTACACAGAACTTCAGCCTGATTCTATTATATTTTTTACCTAGAATAAGAGACTAAAACTGACCAACACAAACCTCCCAGTTAGATGGCCCACTGTAAAATACGCAAAGTCATGCAACCCAAGGAGCAAAACAGCCTCTGCAAGAGAAACTCAAAGCACTTTCTATATTCCCTTGTCTCACGTGTGGCTGCACATTTGTGATTTTAAGTGGAAGAACTTTCCATAGTGGAATGACTACAGAAAAATCCATGTATCCTGAAGAATTTGGAAAGAAAAGGAATATGGATTTTTCCTGGGAATTAGTTAATTAGGAAAAAACCCCACGCAAACACGTAAGTGAAGTTCTCCTAGTAGAACTTCAAACCCATGCAATCTCCCTTTTACACAAAGATTGATACTTTGTTCAGCAAAGTATCTGCACACAATGAATCACTGCCTTAGTGGCTTCACCTCAGAAGGACCATCTGAAATCAGCCTCCTTGATTCCCCATCCATGCTAAATTAGCTCATTTGCAGCTCTGTGGCACAGTCAGGACAAGGACAACTTTTGTTTTAGAACAAGCAGCATTCTCCAAGCATGCAGCAATGTTCTTCCTCACATGGATCTTTTTTGTCGTGCAGCCGTTCAGGTTTTCCTTACTTGTTTACTAAACAGTTCTTTCTAGTGAGAAGTTCTTTAAATTTTATTGCACAGATACCACATGTAATAATATGCTTATTGTTTTCTATATTTATACAAGGAATATGGAATTTAAAGTTGCAGGAAAGCATCTGTGTATCTATCAATGTAATAATCACTTCTGGCTATATTACGGCATTACTGATGTCCCACAACCATGCAGGTGTGCTGATAAAGATGTCTTGTGTCTTTACTCCAGGGCACTCAATACAAACATCCTAAAAGCCCAAACACATACCATCTATAAACATCCACTTGGAAGTACCAAAGCAACAAAAAGCACCCCTTCTAAGTGATGAATTTGATGATCTCAACCATATCTCATTAATAAACTGACTGTAGCAGAAAGTATATTGGCCTATGAGACCACACATTTTTGTAATAACTCCATTATAAGTAGTAATGTGCTATAATAGCTTAGTGTTTTTTTCCAATCTAAAATATATATGACCAACCTAAACAAAAATATCGGACTAAGTGCAAGTATACTTGTAGTGATGGGTGCACTGCAAGTGGGTCCACCATCTGGAACAGTCTAACATATCTAGCTTCTGGACAAGAGCATGTGGAACAGCCAGAGCAAAACAAAACACTATTAAGGCCTGCTTCAGATGAGGAGCTAGAGATCATATCACAAAGAGACCATTTTTACAACTACAAAGTAATTTAGTTTAGTGAGTGTGCAGGGGATTCACAGCTAAAACATTGATGGAGAGATCCTCTGCTCTCTAAAGCCCTGCAGCGTGAGGTTTGTCCTTGGTTCCCGTGCAATACGAATGGTGAATGGCAACCCCTCTCCACCTTGGAGTGTCTGTAGTGCAGAGAATATGGTAAGGACAGTTAAGATGAATTTCAGAGAAAAGCTGAAGAGACAGTCACATCACTTTCTCATGGCTAATGTGAAAACATTCAGCACAGCTATTCAAAATGAAAGCACTTTTAAAGAAGGCTTTGTTCTGTGTTATAAACTTACGTAATGGGAGGTGTTAGGTGACATATGATCAGCTTTATGTAACTCATTGTCATCACAGCCCCTTGTGTTTCTGAACTGGACGTGCTCTAGTAACAATCATGGACCAACTCAGCCAGGACCTTGGCTTTTATAACACCATCTGTAAAGTGAGGATTCTGCAATTTTATCATAAAAATATTTATTTATACATTAATAACTTGTGTATAAATTATATTATGTTTACACATAGTACGATTTAAAAATCTATTATATTTAAAACAAAATCCTCAAAACCAGAAATTCTTTGCTTTTAAAATTTTTTTCAAAAGGAATTTTTTTAAATGTTCCACTAGAAAGGTGCTGTACTCAAGAATATGCTGCTATCAATTATTTAGGGACTTTCTGGAGGGGGTACAAAAAAGAAATCTTCAACAGCCCACCCCATTCACCCCCTCCCACGTGAAATGTTCATTGTAACTTTTATTTGTTATTTCCTCACTTTTGAAGGTATTTCCTACTGCAAACTCTCCAGCCCTGTTTCTCTGTTGAAAGATATACACTTAACACAGCAAGGTCACCCCCCTGGAGTGCTATTATCAGCATACCACCTACAATATCAAGCCAGGCAATACTCAAACCTACTGGACCACAGTTTCATCAACCAAAAAGTCAAAGCCCCATCCAAGGTAAGGGTCTTCCTTTGCCAGCCTGGAGCTCCCCTCACTGTGTACCAGAACCTGACCCCAAAAAATTGCTGCAGTGTATTTCCTGTTGTTTGTCCTCATGGAGACGAGGACGAAAAAGGGACTGCCCTGAAAGAGCACACAACAGTGCCACCTTGCAGAAGGAACTTCCTTACCAGGCTTCTGATCTTGGCAAAAGGCAGCTGCTGAAGGACAAAGCTGCATCAAAACCAAACCTCAGTACCAAATAATTTCTTTTTAAAAAGTTTTCTTTTCAAAAGCTTGTTTTCCCCCCTCACCCCAAGGCTTCAATATGCATTAGGGCCAGTGAAGTGACGCCAAAAGGGACAGTATGCCCCATTCAAACAAAGCTGGTTTAGTGTTAGCACTATCCAACATAAACTTTGTAACTTTGTACAACATTCTTCTACAAAATAAACCCAAGACATTTGCCAGCAACAACCTATATATTGATGTGGTATTAAGAGAAACTTGGAGGCTTCAGCTGGGAGACAAACTGTCAACCAACCACTAATTAGTTTTTATGACGTGACTCATAGTTTAGTAATTTCCCAGAATTTAATCACAGGGCACCCAGAAAGATCAATTAAAGAACAGGCTCAGAATTTGTTAGAGCCCTGTGTGAGACAGGGGAAGGCAATGACCTCAGCAGCTTTGCCACAGAATTTTATGAATTAACAAAGAAAGGATTTAAAAGGTAAGTTTAACTAATCTTGTATTTCCTTCCAGACTCATTCACTGTTTTTACAAAGGACTGAGTTTTTCAAATGAAGTACAAATTGAAGGACTGTATGTTGTTGGTACTGTTTATTTTATAATTTCATTTACATGAGACCATTCTGTGTGTGACTTGAATTACTCCATTATTTTTTGTTATATTTTTTTTATATCTCTCAATAAAAAGGGAAAAAAATCAGAGTAGGAATAAATTCCTTTAGATTCTTGAACAAGAATCATATCACATTATCAGAATGGATAGTAGAGAATTCCTCTTCACAACTACTCCCCCCACGAAAAAACCCCAAACCGTTATTAAAATAGTCTTAACAGCATTTAGTAAAAAGAAAAATAAAATTTTGGCAACAAAATTCTATAATTTCCCTTGTCTTTTCACTCATTTTTATTAGTTATTTTTTTAATATTTATTATTATTTTTATTCCCCCAACTTAACACAGTAAAACATACGTTATTCCCCCTTCCTTCAATCAATCTTTTTTTCATAAACTGAATGAAAATAGCAGTAGAATGCTGAAAAATGTTTTCTCAGTTCTTAAAGGGTTTTGCTTATCAAACTTACCAAATCTGATTTGTTTTACTTGTTAATGTTGTTCTTCTGTGCAAATTTATAGAATATAATCCAGACAAGTACTGCAGAGCTGTGATGACAATTTCATTCCCTTATCTTTCTGGTTCTTGTTCTGCAAAAAAGCTCTTCTTCACTGAGAGTTTTCAGAAGAGGAGATTTAACTTATTTTCCTGGCCAAGTTATGTGAAGTAAGATTATACTGAAATGGTCTGAAAAAGTGAGGATTTCTAAAGATCTACTAAGCCCTGTTATGATTATTTCAAATATTATTTAAATCAGACACTTACACTTAATGCATCATGGTGGTTTTTCTTACAATGACAAACAGCACCAAACTGAGACATGCACGTTACATATGAAAACAAGATATTAAAAGAAGCTTTATGGGTTTACATTTTCTCTTAAAAAATAGAACATTCAAAGTTGGTGTTTTGCACCTAAATGAGTTTTTTAATTTCTTCAAAGCAAAATTAATCTATTTAATAGACACTGTCTTTGTACTGACTATGGTGATGATGGTGATGATGAACATTTCATGAGGAATGATGGAAAGCTACAGCATTGGAGAGTGGATTGGGAAGAGATATGTTTCTATGAGGTTTCTGCTACTATTTCACAAGATTCACAAGCCCGGTACATGAAGCTGTCACACAGCTCAAGAAAACCTTGAGCAGCTTGAGATTCTCGAACTCCCTTGGATGAGGGCAATGACTGTGGGGATGCTGAGAGAGCATCAAGTACTGCAGCAGCTCCATTTTGCAAGAATAATCAAAAATTTAGGGAGAGGGATTTGAAGAAGAGTAGGGATAACAAACAGGCACTGTTAGCCAAGAGCACTTGGGATACAGGAGAACCAGATTCAGGTCTCTGCTCTGAATTAGAACAGGATGTTAACAAATCTGCTGGTGGGGAGGAGGATGTGTTTTAAAGTTCCCCGCTTCATCCGGAGGCAGAACAGAAACATTTGGGTAATGAGAAACTGCACACCTAGCTCTGCATCTGCACCAACAGCTTCATTTTCAAGAGTTCACAGCTCCCTCTAAATCTCATTAAGACCAGAGTTTAAATGCTAATTAGGGAGCATGTGCATATTAATTTTCTGCTTCCTTCTCTCCGAGAGTAATGGGAATGCTTTTAAATGCCTTTTGTTTGGTTTCTTATGGGCTTACTTGGTTTCTTAATATATTACAGGGCACTTCCTGCACTGCTTACAGAAGCAAATTTCCCACTGCTAGTGGGAGTTTTCCCCTAAGTAAGGTCAGCAGATTTGGTCCCAGGGGAGTGAACTGATCTTCAGGCTTAGCTACCCTGAAAATCTAGCAGAAAGCAAACCAGCTATCATTCTTTTTTAGAATTTGCTACCATATTGTGTCCTTCTCCAAGAATCATCATCCAAGACAAACAACTAGGAAACGTTTTGCTGCAATAATCCTTTCAATTAAGGCTCCCATTACAGTGAAACAGCTGCTCACTAGAATACATCTTTGTAATGGAACTATTTATTTCCCAGAAAACATTTCTTTAGTTAAGACAGATGCAATAAACCAGATCCACGGAAGTTGCAGAAATCAAAGCAGTGAGCAAAATATGACCAGCTAAATATCCTTGAACTCAAAAAGGGGTGCTGTCTATGAGGGCACAATTTATTCTTCTGTGTTGATAAAAAAGCCCACTCAATTTAAAGTATGTGTGGCATCTCACTCTCATCGTAATGTCAGTGAGCTACAACTGAAATAGCAGGATAAGCCCTCACACATACATCATTAGAAAGAAAAAAAGAAAACACTCCAAAACTTTTGTCCTCTGTCCGATCAGTGATGTTTGTGTGGGCATTTAAAAGCCCTTTGAAATGTCCCCATCATAAATGTCCATCATAAGATGGACAACCTCTTGCTCATTGTCAGCTAGGTGCTGCTCTTGGCATGTAAAGACAAATGAATCAGCATCTTGTTCCTGCCTCCTGCTGCACACGTACATCCTCTCCCCCCTTCCAGCCCTGAGCAGCCTGCTGAATGCTGTTTATTTATTTTACAAATAAGTCCAACTCACATTAACTGTCACTCAAATATAACCAGTAGTGACAAAGGCCATTATCATGAAAAATTTAATCCAAGCTTTGTGAGAGCTTGCAAATGAGCAGTTTTCTTGCTGAAATTTCAGTCCCTGTGATTGCAACTCCAGCTTGCATACATTTCAGAGAATGGAGATAGCAGAAGGAGGGGATATTCTTCTTCCACCTACCTATTGCCAATGATTTGAAAACTTTCCTTGCCAATTGTGCCTCTGTTGGTGACTGGTGCTGCAAAAACCAGGGAAATTAAGAGAAGCACCTTCCAGTCAGATGATGGATAGATGATAAGGCACCCCAGAGGCGCTAAGAACCAGGATTATCCCTACAGTTGGATTTGATGATCTTAAATGTCTGTTCAAACCTCAATGATTCCATGACAACAGCAGCTCCATATTCCTGTCTTCAGAAATGAGTTCCAAATCCAGCATTCACTCTTTGCCCATAAAGGCCTCAGGCTGCATGGAGTACTACATCTATACAAACTACACAGACATTTGTCCAGATGTGCTTGAAGATGCCAGGCCCTGTATCACTGCAGCACCAAATGATTTCTCAGAACAATCAGAAATACAACTGGTGAACAGTCAAGACTTTGCTACCTAGTTCTCCTTTAACTCCTAAATCCTTCGTCAATAAAACCAGTTCATAATCAGTGTTTATGCATCACACCCTCCTAGTTTCTTGTTCAGCCACTTAGCAAGGGTAGTTCTGTGCTCATGAAAGGAACAAAGCAGTTGGAGCACAGATCACTGCACCAGGTGACCAAGAAACAGACCTGTTAAATCATACAACTAACAAGGGGAAAGGAAGGTAGTTGATTTCAAGAGAAGGAAAAAAAATACAAAACTGCAGTATTCTTACAAAGAAGATTGTCTCTGAGGCTCACTATGACATGAAAGTACAGTGCTGATCTGCAAAGAATTAACACCAATCTAGATTTTCTGCTTGAGGCTTCCCAAATTCCTGGGGATGCAGATGCTGGATTCAAATCCATTGTAGACATGGGAGCATCCACAGGAAGTCAGGCTTAGCTATGAAATCTGATAAAAGAGGCCTAATATCTACCAATTACTGTGCTCTAAAGGCAGTATTATTTTCTGTCATAATAAGCTCCTGTCAAAGTACATACTTTTCCATGTGTGAGGATGAAATTCAGAGTAAAAGAAAATAAAATCCATGCTCAGCACTCAACTTGAGGGGCAAATCTCTTGCTGATGAGAACCTATTTAAAATAAGGTAGAATGAGAAGGGAAAATACAGAAGAAAAATAAATTACATAGGAATTTTAAACAAATAGTGTCTACCTCAGTGGACAAATTTCTGGTACTACCAGAGAGTAATTCATAGCAAGAAGTTGGTGCTGAGACACTGCAATGAGAAGTCAAGCTAATACCATCACCTGCCTTGCTGTCTAACACAGTCCAAGGCTCACTTCTTAATGCTTCTTCAGACATCATCTGGTGTGGTAGATTCAGGACATGACTCACTGTAGTGTGACTGCCTTCAAACAAGGCAAGAGATTTGGAGTGAATGGGAACAGCTGCACTGCTTTTAAAAAACTGCCATGATTTTATTGGCATTCCTCTCACCTACAGGTCAACCATAATAATAAAAACACATACCTAATAGTTTACTGGCTTTTGGTACCCTTCCTGTACAAAAGCATGATAAAATTTGGTTGTTTAACATACAGGAGTATTAGAGATGAGAACGGAGAGGCCCAAAATGTGTTTTACACTCTTCTTACTCTTTTATTTTCCAAACCCAAGCATAATCCTCTAAGACAACTCACAGTTTTTCTGATTGTTGAACTCTTAAAACAGTTTTGATGACCATAGTAATGCTCCAAAATCTTCTAACATTGTCAATCTCCTTAACCAAACCACCAGACAGTTTCAAGCCAGCAACTGTTAATTCAGCCTAATGCAAATAAACCCAATAACCCTCCCCAAACTACTCAACACATGGACAGAAAACCTCTACAAACCATCTGACTCTTACCATTTACATACAGGTTTTCTGGAGACATTGAGCAAGCAATTTGAGTAATGTGGGTTTAGAGGCATCAGTTGGGTTATTCGACTTCCCGTCATCACAGGATATATTCTGGTTCACAAAAGGATCATATTCCACTTTGAAATTACATGGGTCTTTAGGCTCACTTTGTTCATTAGAAGCCTGAAACCTAGAAAACTATCTATGGTCCACCATGCACCCACAGTTTCTAGAGGGCATCCTCATTTAACCCAAAAAGTCCTTCTTCTCCTCAAATCCAAATCCAAAGCAAAGATTTCCCTTTGCAGACTGAAAAAGTAGGAATCTCTTTTAAGATATGAGATGTGTTGTTCTTTCTCACTTGTGTACATTAGCATCTTTCTTTGAGTCACCACACAGTCCTTCTCGGGACTCAATCTGAATTGACCTTACCAAAGTATTATCTAGGTTGTTTAGCACAACCCCATTTTAGAACAGACATTTTCATTTAATCTCTTTTTTTTCCAGTAGCCTCAAGATATTTATTTATTCTTCTCTTACAAAAATATACCAAAATTTGAAAAAAAAAAGTTCACAGGAGTTCATATCACAGAAGTTCACATGCAGGAGCTTTTCCCCCTTTTTTCTGTATTTGAGCTAATATTTTCATTCTTCAATTTAGGGTATCACGCTCAGGTTTAGGAGGGAGATAATACAATCTTTAAAACATTTAAACTCCTTGGGTCTTACTTCTTCCTCACATAAAGTAGTTTTTCCAGCCCTTTTCCAAGGAAGTGCTTTAGCCTTTGTCTCTGTTTTTAGTAGTATTGCCCTGATTCAAAACTTAAATGCACAGCCCTATCTAAAATTTGGGGCATATCCAGATGATATTTAATTCCTACTTCATCCCTATTGTGAGCCATGCTTTTTATTATTTTATATTCATATGGATAAACACATTTTTATTCCTTGTTTCAATTTCCTTGGCAGAGTTTAACTCAGCTTGACTTCTGGCAAATTCTATTTCATCTGAGCACTTCTGAGCTCGAAGATTATTCCCCTTTTACTCATTCCTTGCAAACTCTGTTTATTCCTAATGTTGTTTGTGGGAGTTGT
The DNA here is from genome assembly GCF_041296385.1 of Aphelocoma coerulescens. Lineage (NCBI taxonomy): Eukaryota > Metazoa > Chordata > Aves > Passeriformes > Corvidae > Aphelocoma > Aphelocoma coerulescens. The sequence goes on along the minus strand of NC_091015.1, from coordinate 114,158,734 downwards.
TATTCAGCAAGTTAGGTCTGGAGTTCACCTCTAAAAGCCACCCATGCTTGAGATGGGAGTTCTAGAAAGATTATTGCATTTTTTACTAGAAAATGTCACCACATCCAAATGCTTGAGCTCTTCAGTCACTATCCAGTTTCCCTAAACTTATGTTGCACTCCAGGTTAAGAAAACCTTAAAGATTATTTTCTGTTAATTTTGGATCATGAGAATAGTGATGACTAACTCTCTCTGACGTCCGTAGTCCCTCCAAACCCAATTTTAAAATAACACTGACTCTTCACAAGTCAGTAATTGTTTAAGAAGTTGTTTGCACTAGGGAAATATTTGGCTGTATGGTTATTAGGATCATTCATCCTCTAACTTATAGTAGACCATAAAAATTGCATGTTGATTTTCTCGTCTAGTATTATCTGAATCCGGCCAAGATCTTATCAACCTCCTACCTTCTTCCTGAAATGTAATTTTGACTTCTAAATGACTCTACTATAGATGCAGATTCAACAATACCCCTCCAGTTTCTCTCCAATCTGCTCACTGATTAACAGAGATAAAAAGCTCTGATGAGGTAGGGATAGGGATGAAGTAGGAATTTAAAAAGCTACATCACTGTAAACATTTTCAATTCCCTTTTATCTCTGTATCACACAACTTTTGACAGAGATCGATCAAGATGTCTCAGAATTGTCACAATGAAGCTTTGCTGTCCCAAGGGCTGGTCCATTCCTACTGCAGGGAAAACAGGGCAGGAGAAGGGTCCTGGCTTGGATAGAAGGTCATGCTTCCTTGCTGTGTGTAATGCACATAAAATTACCAAATTATCCCAATGAACCAAAAATAAAAAGCAGCTCTCATTAAAACAAACAAAAAGAAGCTAATACTTATCTAATCATTTACATACAAAACACACTAAAAAGAAAAAAGGCAATTTAAGTCAGAGAAATTCATGCTTCAGGACAAAGAGGAGAAAACAAATTCCTGAAGTCTGGCTGTCCCCGCACACTCAGCACCACCCTCTTTCCATCACAATCTGTGGCCTGACTAATCAGAATTAGGATTGCAGGACTACATGACGCACATTCAAACATATTCTACAGTCTAAGATGCTGCTATTTTTATATGATTTTGTAAAACACATTTTCATAATTTCATTATTTAACTCAATTTAAAAACATGACACAAGGTTTAAAATGAGTTTAAAATCCTTTCACAACCACAGTAAGCATACATTAGATCCCAAATTTGAGAACGTGAGCACATTCAGGAAAGTGCTTTTGTCAGTGCTCAACTTCACAGCTGGGTTCTAAACCACATCTTCTGCACTTGTCTCCCTCAAACTCATGGCAGAAATGTCTCACTCAAACTCACAGCAGAAATTTCTACTTACACTTCAGTGGTACTAGATAGGAGTACTGCTATCTCACAGCAAACTAATCTACCCCAGTCTACTATGCTGTTTCTAGATTACATTCCCATTTCTGCACTCTTTCACCTTCCAAATACAACAATAATAACACTTTTATTTTGCACATCCTTCCTGGAAAGAAAGAAAATTGACTAATTTTCAATTATTTTTAAAAAGAACAACAGAAAGGACAGCTGGAAAAGTAACCTTCAGAAGCTGTATAAATTAAAATTGATATTATTTAGGTGTTGCATGTAGCTTAATGAATAGGGGAGGAAAAAACACAGGAATGTTTTCAAACTTACTGCCAAGAACAAAAATTCCTTATCTGCACTTCTAAATGACTCCTCTATGTAATACATTTGAATTTACCTATATTTAGGGGTAAAAAGGAAGCTTGGTCTTTAGTCACTGCTGGAGTTAAATTGAACAATGCTAATTAAACTATGGCGTGTTCAGTCTGAAGCTGACTATCACCAGGGCAGGGGATAGGCTTGGGATTGACTTAAAACATTAAAATAACTGAAGAAATCACTTCCAGATCAATGAAAATTTCCTTTTTTTGCCCCTAAACCAACTGGCATTCAACAAATAAGGAGAAATATTGCTTTAAAATAAATTAAATAATACAAAATCTAATGCAACTATAAAAGTGCTCATTTCTGCAATGAAAACACTTTGTGATAGTGTCAGTCTTCCTTAAAATGGCTTCTTCTCGTATCATTTACAATCTCCACCACTATCCAAAAAAACCCCACACCAGTCTCATTCCAAACACCTTATTTCAAAAGCTTCTGAAGAATTTTTGCCCTCTGAAGACCCACTTCTTTTCCTCTACATTTGAATCTTTCCGAAGACTCGTGTCATTGATAACCACACCAAAAAAAAGTCCATACCAATTACTTAATTGCAAGTTAAAAAAATTTCTAGTTATTTTTCTCCTCCTGACTTCTGCATTCTTGTCCCAGCTCTGATGGCTTGGCTTTGCTTGCAAGTCTTCAATCAACACACTGCTGAGTTTCTGCCATACCTGGATCCAAAAACACTGCCAGCATTCATATAAAACATGATACTGAAAATGGGTGACCCATCGTCTGATCAACCACTTACTGTGAATCCCTGCTTACAGTCTATTCTGTGAAAGCCAAAACGTGAAACAGCTCAGGCACTGGAGTCTCCATTCTCAGAGCGGAATATCCCATTTGGGAACAGCATTACAAGGCAGCAAGAAAGGCACAAGTATTTATTATCACACACAGAAACTTAAGACTGATCCAAGATTCTTGTACCCAACACTGTCAGTCCAATGCTTCTTGCAAGTTCACTTTCACTTAGTTGACGGGGGTTCTAATTCATTTCCTAAGAAAATGTTTTGGTCCTAAATAGTGAGAAAGCACACAGTATCAGGAACAAAAAGGTTCACTGGCTCTTAAGAGGCAAGAGCACTTCTGAAGGTGGTTAATGTAAAGGTATTGCTTCGTTTTAACTCTTACATTGCTAAAACTTCCATGAACAAGTACTTCTTATTGGATTTGGCCCACCGATTATAAATAGCAGACTCCACTGTTCACTCCCAAGAGAATACCTTATAATGTTGGGAGTAGAGAAACCTAGTTGAGATGCAGTGTTTTGAGACAAAGAATGTTTACGTAACAGCCTGGCATGTCTCCAGAAGAAAACATGTGCCCAATCCAATAGAAATCCCATGTGTTATTGCTGAAAAGCATTTTCTAACTTATAAAAATATCTTCATACTGATGCTTTGGGCTAGTACAGAGAAACTCAGTGGTTTCAAAGACATCCCAAAGAGTTCTCCCACCCCTTTAATCAGCATTTCTATTATTGCCCAAAGTACTTTCTATTGATTACTTAAGGATAACAGGTAATAAATCATTTCCAAGAAAGGAACAAATCATCTTTGTGGTTACACAGGTAAAATATGGGTGAAACCCTTCTCAAAATCACATAAACCTAAATATAAATCAGCCAAAGAGTATTGTAAATCTACCAAAGAACAGGTCAAAACTCAAGTTGTACCCCTCAAACTTATGAAGATTTTTCATTGAAATGTTTTAAACATGGTTTAAAACACATCCCTTCTCAGTGCAACCAATTCATCATTTTAATTTATAATGAGATCAGAATGTGACAGGGTCTATGGTCTGTCAATGTCCAATGTCTGGCAGACATGACAGAAAACTGTTTTGAAGAACAAAAATGCATTGTACAGCTCATCAACACCATTAGAAATAAGTGAACAGGTACAGGTTCTGCCCCTCACAGGGGTGAACAGGGTTTCAATCATACACCTCAGACACACACAGTGCATCTGTTTTTTTGCTGCACTTTCAGATGGTGCAGCTGGGTGGGCAGTTATCCTCTATTTGAAGTAGTCTAACTATGATGCCTCAAATATAATATACTAATAGTAGGTGACATAAGCATTATGAGCAAATGAGTCATGAACTCCAACTGCTTGAACTAAAAGCATTTCCTTAGACAGATGCAGTAAAGACTTGTAAGTTAAGATGCACATTCGACTGAATTTCTATTCAAAGCAGGCAACAAAAACCATGCAAACAAGTTTATCCAAAATAAAAATTTGTATTTCCAACCTATCAACTCATTCTGTATGCAGATAATAAGGGAAAACAGATTTTGGTTTTAATTTTTGGGTTTAATTTTGGTTTTAAAGCCCTAAATTAGCTCCATTATTTGTGTTTTCCATCAAATCCTATTAATAATATTGTTGTGTTATGAAAATTATTAGAGCTGGCTTAAATAGAAAAGATTAAAAAGTTTACGAATCTTTTCCACAGCTTTGAAACAGAGAAGGACACATAAGATTGCAAACATCAACATTCCACAGTATCAGACATGACAGACTACTCCAATGCATGTGTTAGTGTACAGATTAGGATGTCGTATTTTTCACATGCTTCATTCCTTGTTGATAGAGCTTTAATTATAACATTTGCTACCAATAGGACATGGTTTTAACAGGTCTGATTAGAGAGAAATTCTGTTAAACTCTCAAAATTGGTGATTTGGTTTCTTTGGTTTGGGTTTTCAAGTTATTTTCAGGTGCTTTCTGCATACACATCTTGGGCAGCAGTTCATTCTGTAGCAACATTCAGGAAAGTTTGAAAAGCTAAAGCTGAAGCTTTGTCAGAGCAGGTTATTTAGTAATATAGAAAGTACTATTTTCTCTTACTAAAAACCCATTCAACTGTGATTTTTTCAGTGCAAGAGTTTACAATTAAGGGGTTAACCATCTTTTTTCTCTTTTGTAAGTATCACATAACAGTATTTGCTTCAGCTCCTTATTTTGTTCAGAAGTGTGAATACCTTGTAGTGCAGATGAGGTCTAAAATTATGCTTCTAATTTAAGATATTTGGACTCATTGAAGGCTTAAATGGTCAATTCTAGCTCTATCACTAGGACTCATCTTCTATTAAGTAAATATATAGGTTTACCCAATTCCTAAGTTGAACATCTAAATCAGATGTCTCAAGTCAGATGCTTAAAGTTAGTGTGAAACTCAAGAAAATGAGTGCAGATGAGTGTAAAAAGGTTGCTGGAAAAAAACAGATGGATTGGAGAATTGATGAGTGCACATAGATCACATATCAAATTCAATATAATGGTTGTGTACAACAAATTTTTTCCCATATTCACTCGGATCAATTCTCTCCTGAAAAAACTTCAGCTATATTTGGTGATCCAAATTTGTAACTGCAACTCTTCTGCATCTTACAATTCTGTGCAGATTATTGCAAACACTTTAATATCCGAAAAACAAATTCCACGGTTCCATTTCTTTACCATGGTTTCACCCACACTCAGAATAATACTCAACTAACAATTTTTTGGAATATAGTTCATCATTTTATCAATCTACACATTTTTAAAACATATTTTACTGATCTGAGTGCTGTGCCAAGTTCATTTTTCCAACAGAGATACAAATTTTGTCATCCTGAGCAGTATCTTAATTCAGAAGCAAACCCACTCTTTTTGCCATTAACATAAGCAGACTGAGCAAAACCTAGTCCATATGTGAAATTAACTGATTCTCTCCCTCATTTTTTTTTTCATTTACATCATGACTGGCTACAGAGTCTTATTAATCAGAAAATATGAAATTAAATAAAGGAAAATCAAACCTATCTAAATGTAAACTCACATCTCTTACAGGGAAAAAAAAGCCACGTAAAAAAGTTATTTAGTACTGTTAAATGAGCCATTGGCTCAAGACAGGACCGACATGTGTAGTCATGTTTTATCATTTCTATAAAAACCTCATATACAAGCCTTTATTAAGGATGAAGACAACTGCAGTAGATATTACAGACAAAGGAAAAAATATCATTAATACAAACAATCTCACAATCAAAGAAATTAGAAACTAGGCTGTTGCACAATTTACTGTGTATTTGTCATCTCCAGAGAAATAGGTAACAAATCAGTTCCTGATTTTAGAGATAATTCATATAGAAAAATTACTGCTGAAATCACAGGGCTTCACTACACAGGCAAAGAGGTAAATGCCTCAGAAACTGTTCCATTAGCAACCCTTAAAAAATTGGTCAAGTTTTAAGTTACTCCTCAAGACAAGAGATGTTGTTTGCAATTAATGTTTTTTACACAGTTGTCTCTGCCTCACTTTCAGGTATTAGTTTTAAGATGCTGACAGGTAAAATACCAACCTCTTTTCAAGTACAGGAGACAAATCCTTCAGTTAGAATTGAAACTAATACAGTTAGATTTGAAACTAAAGCAGAGACACAGACAGTGCCTTACATCTTCATGTTTAAGAATTAATATTACTTTATCTTAGTAATTAACCTTTTTAAGAAGATTAAATTTTTAAGGGGAAAGAAGGGAAAAAAAATTACTCATTAATCTTTAAACACCATCTGAACTATTTGAGTGATTATAATAGGTTTTCTCCAGTGTTTCTAACCTTTTAAGTTTCTGTCAAAATTTAAATTAATCTAGACTGACATCATCCATTTCAGATTAATTTCTAATTCTATATCCTGTAAAACCCTTAAGCTTGGTGGAGAGAAGTTTCCTAAGTTCAGTAACTGTAAAGTGCAATGTGACAAACTGGGAAAACAGATAGGAGCAAGAGATAGGAATGTTGGTCAGATTAGTGGAAAACTCGAAAGTTCAAAAGAATAAAAAAACTTAATCAAAAGAAGTAGAATTTCAGGAAAAAATATTATTTGAGTGATAGAAGTATTAGGGGAAAAAGTACAAGTAAAGTACGTAAAAACATACTGGGTTTGGTTTTTGGGGTTTTACTTGTTAAGTTTAATGTATTTATTTTTTGACTCTGATTTACAGGCGGTTTGGCTGGTTTTAGCAAAAGTATTTAAAGATTTCCCCTTTCTTTTCTATCTTCTGGACATTAAAAAAAAAACCCTCAATACTTTTTAGAAAGATACACATACACAATTTAGAAAGGTCACAGGGACAGAGGGCAAAATGGGTACACTCAGAAATACTAAATTTATATAAGAATTTAATTCAGACAAACACATCATGTAGCATGACATTCAGGAGAAGTGCAATGCAATATGATACACAATATGGGGAAACTATCCAAAGCCCTGAGAAAGCATTTTCCTACAAGGAGAGATTGCTACCATCAGTGATGCAAACTAGATGACTCTATCAAGTCACCAGGAATTAGTCCTAATCCAATAGACTTTCTTTGGCTCTAAAAGAAGAGAATTTGTATGTCTCTTTACTGTCACTCCTGGTGTCTAGAAAATTACTCTGTTTATCCTATCAATCACTTCTCCTGGCACACACAGAAGGGGCAGCAAAAGTAAAACACAAAACCAATTGGGTGATTTTGTATTATCTGAGAAGCTGCAACCAAATTCCCAGTGAGTGCTTCCCTGTCAGCTACCACCTTCAGCACTTTTAAGGGAAACTCTAACTCACAGCTGGACATTTACTGATGCCCCATGCTTACACTGTCCTTGTAATATTCCCCTGTAAAAATGACTGACAGCCTCACCAAGCATGGGATTTCCCACTTTTTATGCTTGCTTAATTTATTTTTCAGGTCTGTTTTTCCTCGTTCCTGGATACTTACACAGCCAACATAAACTAAGCCCACCCTACTGGTATGGATCTCCACCAAATGACAGGAACACCTGTCCTACAAAGACACGCTGGAAGAGCTGGAATTGCTCAGCCTGGAGAAGAGAGGGCTCCAGGGAGACCTCACTGCAGCCTCCCAGTACTTTAAGGGGGCTTATAAAAAGGAGGGATTATAAAAAGGAGGAACAGGGACTTTTTATGCAGACAGATAGTAATGGGACAACAGGCAATGGTTTTAAACTGAAAGAGGGCAGGTTTGGATTAGATGTTAGGAAATTCTTTACTCAGAAGAACACTGGAACAAGGTGTCCAGAGAAGTTGTGGATGCCCCATCCCTGGAAATGTTCAAGGCCAGCTTAGATAGGGCCCTGAGCAACCTGATCTAGGGAGTGGCATTCCTGCCCATGGAACCAGATGATCTTTAAGGTGCCTTCCAACCCTAAGCATTCTATGATTCTATACCAATCAAAGAGTTATAACTTAAAATATGTAAACAACTGTGCAAGCCTGTACAGAACCCCTTTCAGAAGCATTACATTCTTGCTGTAGACAAGGCAGAATGTCACACCTCTGTCTGTGATACATAAATGCTTGAATGCCTGATGTAGTTATTTGCCATCTCTAACAGCAAGCCCTTCAAGTTCTTTTTACTAAGGCAGTGGTACAATGCCAGGATGACAGTTGTTTAAATAAGTACCTAAAATACAATTGAATGAAAAATTTGACATCAAATTTGATTCTCATAATTAAAGACAAATCCAGACCTGGGGAACAATCTATGATAGAACAGTTTTGGGAGGGTTTTGAAAGCTCATTTTTCATCCAGACCATGTCAGTATTCCAGAGGAAATGCTGCCATAAAAACGAATGCCCAGTAGTGCTATCAGACAGCCCTGATGCAATTTGGGGCAAGCATGGTTGGAAGTCCTTCAGCACTGAAGCCAGCATATTGTGAAACTACAGCATGAGGGAATGTACAGTATGTACTACAAGTTAGATCACTTAATGAGGGGGAAGTGCTCAGGACTTCACCTTCTACTACACCAAAGCTTTTGCAAGTACTCTGTCCATCACAGACTCTGAAGAATGAAGCAATGAACTTCTCACCTTGCATCGTTGCTTTTGTGGGTTCTGAAAACAGAGGAATGAGCAGGAGGTAGATGAGGTAGACAAAGGAGAGCCCATTGTAACGGAAAGCACAGGCTGCAACGAGAGAAAAGAAAAACAACACATTACTTAATCAGCCTGACAAAATCAAATTCAATGGTACAAAGCATTTCCACTTGAGTTTATGATTTACCTTGTCAACTTTTGACCACTTATTTAAACCACTTTTACACAAATATTCAACTTTATGCTTAAAGTAAATCTTAGACTCACAGACTGGGTCAAGTTGGGAAGGACCACACTGAGTCATCTGGCTCAATCTCCCTGCTCAAGCAGGATCATCCCACAGCACATTGCACAGGATTGCATCAAGATGGTTCTTAAATATCCCCAGTGAGGGAGACTTGTACCAATGAAGTCTTCTCAGATAAATCCAAAACAACTTGGTTTTGGAAGACAGATACATATTTAGTCCTGCCAGAAACATGTATTCCAAAAGAAAAGAAGTTTCTCCAGACACCACTTTCTGAAAGTTCATGGAGACAATAGTGGGAATGAGCTAATAAGTTATGCAGTAATCCATCCTCATCCTCACCACATTTGTCCACTTTAACTATAAATACAAAACTACAAGGTCTCTCTATTAGCAAATCCATACAATAGCTACGACTTCTGCTTCCCAAATTAGCTAATGTTTTGAAAAACTGATTTGATTTCCTTAATAGCCTTGATAGAAAACTCTGGATATACACTCTGTATCTGCAGCTTGGCCAAGAAGAGGGTGAAATTTATGGGTGCCCAGCAAGAAGGAAGGATAAGAAGCATCTATGCTCTGTTTCTGAATTGATATGATTCCTCCATCAGCCTTCCAAAAATCTGTCAAAGACTACAAAAACCACCAAAGCTTGATAGAGGGTTTTCCTGAGCGAAATCCAGAATCCTTAAGAGCAGCTTGTCATTCTCCTGTAAGAATTGTTCTTGTCATTTACTAAACTTTTCTTATAGCCACAGCCTTTAAAGGCCAACTGAAGACTTACACCTACACTTGTAACTATAAAAAACCTGCAAGACAGAGTAAATAGGACCTATCCCATGGGGAATTCTGCAAGCAATTATCAGAGCTCTAAAGTCAGTGTACTTGAGGAGTCAGCCCTGCTATTATGCACCTACTCTCAGGGTGCTCTACAGAGGAGCACAGGATGTACAACGGCCATTAGTGGCCTTCTTGGAAAGAATGGCAAAGAGGACACTCCTAATATCAGGACAAATCCATAAATCAACTTTTTGGGGTTATGGGGTTTTTTTCAAGTTTAATTTGGGGTGGGAACAAGTTCTTTGGCATTCATATGAAGAGGTACGATAGTGGTTTAAGGCTGTTCTACAGCCTGAAGGCTTTTCCATTTCAATGGGAAGGACCAATGTGCTCAGTCATTCTGGTAGCAGAATAATAGCATTAGCAGATAATACTATTATTCAGTTATTTTGGGGATTGTGTCAACTAGATTTTAATCGTGTTAAACAGCTTACTTACAGTGCAGTATTATGCTCATTTTCTTCTTTCTTGAGGACTGAGCTTGCTGCACTTCCTGTAGAGCACCCAGCACTCAGCTTCCCAGTATGAAGACAGAAAACAGCAACTGTGTGCTTTAGATGGCCTCCTTCATTAGCTGGAAGTCACTGAATATCTTGCTAACAAGTCTATGTCAAATATTTAGAACCTCTATTTATATCAAAGCCTCCTCCAGCAAACTTGACTAGACATTGCCTGGAAAACCTCTATTTATTTAAGCAGTTGCAAGAGCACTAGAAATAGGTTTCTCAGAATTATGAATTAAACCGTCCAAAACCTAGCTGCAACATTTTATTATTCCCTACTGCAACTACTACAGTATTTTTATTTTGTGTTTATCTCCACTCACCTAGTATATGTTTCTGGAGAGATGAGTGCCTTATGAAGCTAACATGCAAAAGTAAATGACTGAATATAATTTCAGCAAGATAAAAGTTTAGGAAACAGCAGCTGCACTGATTTCACATATATGCACTACTCTACATCATTATTTGTCAAACATACATATTCCTCAGTTCTGACACTCAAAACTATCTAGAACAAGTTGCACAGCATAAAATCAGCTTGTTTGTTACTGATGCAACAACAAAAGATGATCCAAAAAAGCAAATGAACCCATCATCTGCACTCCCTCTGGTATTCATAAAGGTCTCTTTCTGCAAAAGAAGCTGTACACAAATGTCCATAACAATGGAAAGTCCCATTTAAGATCAATGGAATTCCATCAACAGAAAAAGCACCTATAAAGATGAGTTTCTTGGCAAACCATGTGGTATAGAAATTTCTGGGTATTTTGGATACATTAGTCAGTTTGCAGTATCAAAATTCATTTAATTTTAGCATTTTAGGCTTGTTACCTCTTCTCAAAATTTTCTAATCGATTAGCAAAATTAATTTCAGAGGAATTATTCTGGAACTATATTTACCTCAAAATTTACTGGTTTCTATTCCTAGAGCTGTGTACTCAAAAGCTTTTTTTTTTTCTCTACTGCTACATAAACTGAACTATTAACAGAAATTACATCTCCATTCAAACCTTCCCTTATGTATTTATTCATATAAAGCATACAGAATACCCTTTAGTTTCTCAGTTTCAAAAGGATGGCCTTGTCTAAAGCAAACACTGAACAAAAGGGCTTCAACTGGAAAATACACCATACATGCAAAGTCTATACACATTTTCTGCTCTTCAGGCTTCTTTTTAAACCTCATGTCTCACCATGTTTTCTAACAGTCTCTATTAAGAAAACTCCAGAAATGTGATTTTTACCTCTGAAGTTCTGCTGTTGTTCACAGTCCAATGATAGCAATAATACACAATTGGGAAAAGACATAGAAAGCAGAGCTATTAATACACAGCATTAGAAGCAAATTAGCTTTTATTTTGTATCACTTGAAGTACTTTAAAGCACCTTCCCTCAGACAGCAAGAAAAGAGCACTTCATGACATGTAAGACTGATTCTCCATTCATAAGTGATTATTTTAAATATTTCCGTTTGAATGTCTCAAGCATAAAAGGAGTTGTGCAAACCTTTAATAATTTTTATCTTTCACAGCAGTGGCCTGATCGATTTCCAGATAAAAAAGTTAATTCATTCTTAAGACAGATATGTACACTATGTGCCATACAAAATTAAAAAGGAATCTTAAAAAAAACCCCAGAAAATCAGATATCATGTGACATTATGTAACCTTGTCCTTCTAGATTTTATTTTTCATTGTTTTATCCTAGCCAGAGTAGAAGGCCTTTGAAGAAACCTAATACTGCTTCAGAGACACATCAAGTTTCTACATGTAATATTTCTAACAGTTGTTACATATTATTATTTCATATTTATACCAACAGTTTTCTTTCCTCCATTTAAAGAGAATAATTTGTATAGAATCAGTGATTTACTTGTTAAATAAAAAATACTGGAAAGCAAAGTGAGGGGCAATAAAGAAATCTGCAATAAGCTTAAATTTGGAAAGAAGATGGAAAAAACCAGCCTCATAAAAGATGTGTTTAGTTTTATTCTACAAAAATTTTAAGAGTATTTAATTCAGAAGTGGAAACTACATGTTCAAAAAACCAGCCTTCTAGAGTGCAGGCATAGTACCAAAAGGCTACTGACTCCTCATTTGTAAGCTAGAATTCTGTCAAAAGCCACGACAACAGAAAACAAGAAGGAAGGTGAAGACAGAATTAGCCATCCACTCACTATTTCTGAATTTATTTTAGTAAAAAGGCACCATCATTAATGTTAACAGAATAATGTATTGCTTGTTATACCCTTTTCTGTTCAAGAACTATGTAAAAACATCTTTTCCACATATTTCACATATTTCTACAGTAGGTTTGAGAATATTACATATCCTTCTTAGTGTTATCCTATCCAGACTCTTGTGTGCTTTAGCATGAGAAGGAATTAATTCAGCCAACTACGCTGAAGTAATGTGTCTTCTACTTTCAGCAGGATATTGCATGGTGTTTGCATCCTGTTTTAACAACTTTACAGCTGCAGGATTATTAAGAAAGCTATGCAGTGATATTCTTTAAAATTGGTACCTTTAGATTAAAATTTGGTCTAACTTTCATGCTTATGTTTCTGGAAAACAAACAAACAAACAAACAAACAAAAAAACAAAACAAAAAAAAAGCAAAAAAAAACACAAACAAAAAAAACCAAAAAAAACAAAAACAAAACAAAAAAAAAAAACAAACCCAAAAACATTCAGTGAAAATTTTAATTGGAAAAAGTGCTGCTGAAAAAAATGTCTAACCCTGAACAGGCAAGGGTTGTTGGCTGAAAGACAGAGGTGATGTTGCTCACTCATTCTTATACCCAGCTGATCTGAAATAAACCTCTGAGAGCAAGAGACCAAAACACAGAAGGGAAAAGAAATCAGCAGCTGAATGATCTTTGAAACTTCTCAGTCTGCAGGAGGGCCAAGTATCCAACTCTCAAAGCCAGGAGAACTCAGCACCAGATTCCTGCCTGTAATGCTGTAATTTTTCCTAATTATCCCATTGTTAATATCAGTTATATCCTCAGTACTCTGAAAAAAAAAACAATTACCACACAATCAGCTGACTAAAACAGGCTTCAGATGACAGCCTTTGCTACTAGGTACAACAGGAATGAGACACTGGTACACACCCCAGATGAAAAGCTTCTGCTACAAAAGCTCAGCCTAAGAAGTTAAGTGCTGGGGGAAAAGAAAAAAAAAAAAAAAAGAAAAGAAAAAAAATCTATCTCCTCCTCCAAACCAAGGTGTTCTACATGACAATCCATGACTCTGTGTCATGAACAGTCCACTCTTCCAGGAAGATGTACAGTCAAGGTTCCTCTTATCAATAAGGCACTGTCCCAATGTCACGATTCTTTAGGCCTTTCCCCTCGTGCTGTCCTCCAGTAAGACATTTATCAGCCAGTTCCCACATTCTTTGGAATATTCAAAAATGGGGAAGTTTGGGGGGCTTTTTGTTTCTTGGTTAGGTTTTTTTACCTCTATTCATCTCACTGGACACCAAGAGCTGCATGACCAAGGCAAGTAGGTCCAGCATTAGACCATATGGACTCAGCCTTCTGTCAGAGGCTGAAATGTTATAATTTATGCCTTAAACATCTTCATAAAGGACTTTTGCCTATTATAGCAAAACTGTACAAAAGCTGCAGAGAAAACCATAAAAACCCTGAATGGAGCCCTACACTGTTCCTTGAAGAACTATATGAACTATACAAGAGCTTGGTAATGTAAGTAAATGTTAAAAGAGGTAAGGCAATTTAAATTCTACAGAATAAGAACTACTGAAAATAAATCACTTTTTTCAAGGAAAGAGTTTAAAAAAATTCAAAATAAACCAACAACAACAACAAATAAAACCAACCTCCCATTAGCCAGCCAGATAAGTATTTCTAACAATGTGATACAGAGCAGAGAGTTCAAGACTGGTGAGAAAAGTCTGGTTTACTTCTGTTCTGCATAAACCCTTTATGTTTAAAGCTCTTTAATTTCTAGGAACACTCTCTCTTGATATCAGCCACCAAATGTGAGAAGAAATGGAACCAGAATTTCTTCTCCTTTTCCTAAAGATTCATTCATGCAGCACTCTTTAACCAAAACTCACAAACGTGCATCGTAGCAATATAGTTTAACTGCCCTCCAGTATTTCCTTACAATTCCTGATGTCTCTGCCTCCAGAGGCAGGGGTGTCCTTGAGAAGAAAGCCTGCCTAATCTCACATTCAAACAAAGACCCAGAAGGCTGTACACCACTTGCTCTGCTATCTATGAGCACTGTTTTACAAACTAATGTAGTAAAAAGTTAAGCTCATTCACTGCTGGCAGGAAAAAGTGACCCAGTATTAAATACCTACAGAGCTGAATCTCCCAGAAAGATGATGGACCAGTTGTTCTCATCTCCACTATAATTTCATGAGCCAACAACTGTTGAGGTACAAAGGGGGAGGCAACCTCACATCCCCTTTTCAAGTCAAGAGTCACAAGTGCAAATCTTGTTTCTGAGGATTTCTCACTTTTACCTGACATAGCCATTACTAACCAAATGCAGTAGAAATAAAAAAACCAAGAAGATTAAAAATTAAGTTCATTTGATCAGAAATATGCATTACCATTTCTGAAAAAGAGAGGCTTCTTCTATAAATTGCTATTTTTTATAACTTCTAGCACTTTATGTTTCTAAATTTCTGTTTCAGAAATACAAAATTTGTTGCACAAATTTTGCCTACAAGATTCTTTACAATAACAATTGAAAAACTGCCACACATTGAAAAATTATTTATGCTGTGAACAACCTACTTTAAGGAATAAAGTTGTGATAGTGACCGAAAATATTCCTCTTCCCAAACTATATCTCTTAATATCAAGTGTCTCATAGGGGTAGTGCCCAGGGATCTTTAGCTCACAGATGTGACCTTTATTTTTACTTACTGAAATTCAGAAGAAAGGGCTGAGTCCTGGCATAGCTTTGGTCTCACTTCTGAGTAATTGCACTTAAAATAACACTTGGGACAGATAAGATTGGAATTATGCACTGCTATGCAAGACAGTTAAGTGAAGTGCATGTAATCTTGCCATCCCTTTAGAGCAAAATAATGGTCATAGCCTCTGGTGTGCAATGCAGAACCACACAGAACAGTGTCTGCTCAGAACAAGTTCCCTCTTGCATCAGCCAATACTCCCTCCACATCCAACAGCTCTGCTGATAACCCTGTGCTAACACACACCACTCCCCACCCTGCTCCTGAGCCAGCATTTCAACACAGGGATGCTCTGTGCACTACACCCAGAGAGAAAACTTTTCTCTTCTGGAAAAAAAATCCAAAAACATGAATGCTTTGATAAAAAGATAAATAGGATGCTTTTAGTCCATGTCAGCACTTCTACAATCACATTTTTTCACCAGTCAGCATTCATAAGGAGAGATAACTGCTGGACAGTGAACACTTTTCAAAGGGCTTGGGGATTTATTTTTCCTTTCATTTTTCTTGCCTTTCCTCTATTTCTCTGAGCAGCAGTTTTAGTAAGCTCTCTCTCCATCAGAAACCATCTGGAACAGATTTTATCTTTGTGGCAAATATTGTCTAGGAATCAAGTGCAGAAGGAGGAGAAGACAAAACACCTTGTTTGCCTCCTTCTTTCAGCTCTTAGGAACAGGAGCTATGCTTCCCAGCTGTATTTGACAGAAAATTAACAAAAGACCTCAAGTGTAACCATACCACAATCATCACCTCACTTAGAATGTATTTTAAAGGTGTATCTGCTTTCACAAGCAAATCCATGTCAATACACTTTATTGACATGACTAAGTATACAAATATTTCCGAATTAAAAAACATGATGGACACCATTATCCATAATTTTTCCCATTAGAAAGATCAGCTTCACTTTATAACTAATTTCAATTTCAGTGCCAACTGAAACTAAGTTCATTTATTGGTCTGGGAAGAGGAAAGAGATGTCTTCTTGCTCCTCCACTGAGCTGGCTGTCGGTGGAAGGGACACTGTCTGCATTCTCACCCTTGCTTCAGCAACAGCTCTTCTATCTCCAAGCTCCTCTCTCTAGGAAAGTAACTGGGAGCTAACGAAATAACTCTGCTCCTCACTCATTTTCACAGGATGAGAAAAGCATGTTCCTGTTTCCTCGGACATCTGGAGACAGTAGTCTGGTTCTGCTGTTACAGTTGCATAACCCTGTCAAGACTCAGACTAAAAATAACAGCAAACTCAGAACACAGATGACAATCAAATGTCACGCAGTGCTACTGCTAAACACAACATCAGCCAGGGACAGATGTGGAGACAGTTGGGTGACAGAGAGACCTCCATGAGCAGAAAGGAACAGAGACCTTCATTTACGGCTGCTAAGAAGCTACAGACACCCAGAACAGCTACCCAGTCAGATGTTTCCAGCAACTAGAAGTGCGAATTTCAGCATGTGTTACCATTTCCCCACCACCATTCACACTCATCGTCTTTTAAAACACATAAATCACCATAAGTCAATTGACATAACATGCAGAAAGAACCAAGTAATTTTTTTCGCCAGCTGTTGCTTACCCTGACATCAGTCCCAAAAAACCCTGAGTCAGATGAATGACAAGTTAAAAAACTAACCCAGATAAACACCTCTGAGGAATATAAACATGATTAAACATCAGAGAGGTGTTAACACTGAAAAATATGAGTGTCATTAGTGAAGTTACAAATATGAATGCAGAGTTTGAAACTCTGCCATTATTTATTCCAGTAGAGGAAAGGATAGATAAACTTCCTTTCTTGGTCCATCACTGAAAAAAAAGGACCCGGAGGACTGCAACTGCAAGCTATAAATTGGAATGATGAAGGAGCATTTCAGACAGTGCTACAAAGCCACAGTGTTTACCAAAGGAAACAGAATTTTTAAAAATAGGTAACTCCAGGATATCATCAAGTGCATAAATCAGGTACAAGCTCCTCATTCTTGCAATGTCCCTACTCCAAACTGATGTGATTGTACAAAATACTAAATCCATTTTTGTTTGAAAAATTGTGCATTCCTCTCTCTTGAAAATACACTAGGTAACTTTCTTTTCTTGCAAAGAAGTGTCAATCTACTACAGGAATCTACTTAGGAATGCCAGGAATTGTCTTGCAAACTATTTCTTATAACTCGGAACTAGGAAAGGATCCTGAAGGACTCAAAGAATCACAGGACCCAAGGAGATATTAGGAAGCTGTTTATAATCTGCAAATGTGATTTGATCATTAAGATTGCCTTTTCTGGAGAAGTAGTACTTAAACCCATATGACTCCCAATGAAATTCCACATGCATATGACCATAGTCTCTGCAAGAGGGTTTTACTGGGACAGATACATCTTACTGGGAATTTCAAATGCCACACTTATCTAGTATTGAGTGAAAAACATAATTCAGAAATCCTCCCATTGGAACAGAACCATGGTCTTGTCCAGTTTACACACAGCAAGGTAATAGTAATTTTATTGTAATTACTCCATATAGTAATTTAAGAAAAAAAATCTTAATTTTGCATTTCTTTCAAGTAGGAACATTCCCCAAAAGGCACAGAGCCCATTTGCATCTGTTTCTACACATGTCACTCAAGAAACTTCCCCTACACTCAAGGAGTTGCAATCTGTGGCACTCCCTTCAGGCTCTTGAACTTGTGGGGAGGCCTTCTTCCATGTATCGATTTTCTTTTGTACAGCTTCTGTAGCAATGTTTTCTTCCCCTGGAATATGTTTTGAAGAAACTCCCCCAGACTTTTGATAAGCTCTCAGCCAAATTTTAAGAGCAAGACTGGAAATTCAAAATGATTTAATACCTCTTTCATGTTTATAAAACAAACCATTGTGTCCTTGTCCAAGAATATTTGAATGTGGGAAGTTAAGAAGTTTAACTTGAAGAAAACTTCCCACGCAGTTAGTAATTCTAATCTGTTTACATCTAGGCTCAATATAAAGTCTGACTATGTATTACTTTAGAGTCAAGCCACTGTCCTGAAGACACCAAATAATATTATGCAGCATCCCACCAGAATAAAAGTAAAACTGTCACATCCCACGATGGAAATCAGGGTCCTGAGTTCACCACTACAGAACTTCTAGAGCTCTCAACTTAGCCAATGGCAAAATAAAGGATTTTTTGTTGCAGGGGAAGACAGAGAACAAAAACTTGTCATTATTAGGCATGTTCTGAACACAAGGAGATGGGTACAATAAAGTTAAGGGTCTCAACATGAACCTTCATTCAAAAATGCAATACTGTACTTATCTCACTTAATGAAAACCAAAATAAAACAAAAACAAAAACAAAGCAAACAAAAAACCCAGCATCTGTTTAATTGAGCAAGATCTCAGATTTGGAAAAATGAGCCTACTGAGTCCACCAAGAATCTCAGAAGATCTGTTCTTGAGGAAGAGCCAAAGTATACATCCTGGAGGATTAAAACTAAGTGAAGAGCACATCAAATTTGATTTAAACATATCCTGAAAATTTAAGAAAGATACAAACATCAAGCTTTCTTTCAAGCAAAAAAAAAGAAAAAAATTGTTTTTCTTCACAATCTCTGAAGGGCAGCCAATGATCCCTTACAGACAAGAGTTCTACACACATTGAAGATAACAGCAGTAAAGACTTACATAATCCTTGTGACTTTATTTATGAGCACTTCCATTAGCAGAAATTTTTATCTGGTTAACAAAGTATTTTTGTCAGTAAACTGACAAAAAATTTGTACCAACTAAGAACACAAGCATGGATTTCAAAATGGTCTTTGTGAGCAAACTGACCGGAATTAGTCTTGGATGAAGTTTATAGCTCCAGAAAATAAATGTGCCAGAATAAGTAGAATGCTGGGGTTTGTTCAAACACATGATTCTCTTCATCAGCAGTTAGACCAATGTACAACAGCCAGTCATTTTGTCAGGAGTACTCTTATTTGTCATGCTTGAAAAATAACTAACTTCATCCCTTGCCACATGGTCTTAAGTGATGGAAGTAGGAAGAAGAAAGAAAAACAGACGCCACTTACAAGCTTGAGAGATACCTAACTCAGTAATGATGTTCTGTTAATGTGTTATTGGAAAGTTAATTTACCACAGAGGCAAGAGAAAGTTCTAAAAGTAGGAGTAATAACAATAATAATTATAAAAAGAATTTATGGAAATAAATTTGTTGTTTGTTTTTTTTAAAAAAAACAAGTAAAATGAAAACTATTTTTCAGTTTGAAATCACGGGACAATAATGCTGGAAATGTGAACTTTTTCCTGCTTTATCCATTCATATAAGATTCCCTCCTCTCTCACAATTAGCTATCCATTTATAAAGTACTTCAGTGTGGCATTATAGTTAATTTTGAATATTCAGTGTTCCTACATAATTTTCTTGCTTTTGGTCACTAAAAAATTTTGAGAACTTCATTTTTTTTTCAATCTAAAACTTCCAAGTTATTCCATTATAGCTACCAGAAAACACACCCTCTATAAACAAACAAACAATTGCCAAGACTGCCTTTGCAGCTCTTTGATCAGAATAATTTGCATATTAGCAGCTAAATCCCCACCATCATCTCAACCAGTAGCATAAATAAGTTAGGACCCTGTTACTAACATATGCTAAAGCAAGCTGGAGTTAAGTGTGATTACATAACAAGGAACAGACAGTGAGCATGACCAGAAGCATTTGTCCTTCATTTAGGGCATCGTGGTCTGCTCGTAAAAACATTGCTCCTCAATAAAAAATAGAGTGCAGCTTCATAGTGCCCAGACTACCCAAGCACATTTCAGAGCAGACAACTTCAGCGCATAAGACTACTCAGAGTGGAAAAAAGCTCAGTATCCTTACCTAGTTTATACAGGTAAGAAACCAAACCAGAGAAAATCACTTGACTTTATCACGTTGACATGACAGCCCTGCAGCAAAGTGACCCCCAAATTCCCAAACCTAAACCTGCAGTTCCAAGAAAACAACCACTCCACAAAAATTTATTACTGCCTCTCATCCTAAGTGGTGCTAGATGTACATACAAGCAAGACTTTACTCTGAAATTAATAATTTTTTTTATTCACAAGAAACAAAAAACCCCAAATGGCAGAATTGCTCCCCTAATCATATTCACATTGTTTTTCTGGTAGTTTTCCCCATACTATTTGTGTCACTTTCTGTTTGAAAACATCATAGAATGAGTCAAAAGTTCTAACTCCATTTGTCACAATATACTGTGCTGAGCACAGCAGCATCTAAACACCTTTCATGAAAAAATGAACATGTGCTAAATACAACCACACTTTTTGAGAAAATGGAAGTAGTAAAGGGATAAGGAGTAGTTCAAGGATGCAGCCCCAGCACAGGAGGTCAAAATTGTTTCTCCCCTCCAAGATGACAGTCTTAATGCTCCTTACCTGCCTCCAAATGTGTTCATTAGCAGCTTTACACAGGATTTTAAAGGGGGATGGCCCTGTAGTCACAGATCCTTTCATGTGAATGGAAAAAAAATTGTGAGAACATATTTACAGGAAATCACAAATCTAATATCAATGCCTCAATTTTCAACCATATCTTGTATGAAACCTATGTTTACTTCTGCATTATGACTAAACTCATCAACTTTTGGCACTCAAAAACAAAAAGTGCAAGATTATACCCATTTAAGAAAATGGCACATTTGCATTCCTGGGGGTCTCATGTTTTAAGCCAACAGGTTGCTTTAAATTTGAACTGTTGGTATCACAAAAATAATATATCAACTTTAAAAAGAAGATCAATAGATGCAGTAAAGTCATACTTAGCTCCAAACCATTGGGTGGTTTTCTTCTTCTTCTAAACTAAAAGAGTCATTGAAGTTTCTCCCTTCATCTTACTCTCTTCCCTCAAATTCTTGTCAATCCAAAAAAAAAAAAAAACACCAATAAACCAGTTCAAATTTAAAGGATAAAATTTCAAAATCGAATCATTGCCTTCAGTGGTTAACAATCTAATGCTTGGTTTACCTGAACTACAAAGAAACACAGGAACCCCAGGGAGCTCATTCAAATCAGCACAGTAATACTCTGGCAAGCATTTCTGTCCTCTTTCCCAGGACTGTTCCAGGAAGGGCAGATGAATTCACAAACTTTACCAGTATCCACAATCCAGCTGCTGAACTTGCTTGTGCCTTAGAAAAAATACACTTCTTGCTCATAAACCACTGTAACCTGATCAACCACAGTGACTCAAATCCATCATACCAAACTCCTGAAAACAGGAACAACCAGCTAAAAACCTGTCCTTTAAAAATATTTTGCACTGTGCTAAGTGACCCTTAACCAACAATATTAGACCAAAAAATGTGACCATCTCAAAATATCTTGGAATAGTGTTTTGTTTGTGGGTGTAATTCTTAAAAGCAAAGAGATTTTTTCTTCAAATCCATTTACTAGCATGGCAAGACAACAGTGTGCATGACATGTTCTCACTCTCAATCAGCAGACAAGACACTGGTAAATTTGTCTCTTTTAGCCAAAAGCGCAAGGAATAAAAAAAGGAATTCCAGAAGTGGCCAGACACTGAATGTCTTCATCTGAAAATGGGAACTGTACTCCAACATATCCTAAAGAAAAAAAAAATGTTATTTTTGTGTCTGGACACAATTTGAGTCAACCTCGATAAGAATACTTGTAAACTCTGAAGTGCTGTGTGGACTTCACCCTGCATTGTACATCCAAGGCTGCTTTTGTGGATGATGATACAGAGCACAGACAGCAAAACAACCACTGCACTTGTCCATACAAAGTTACAGTTTTAACTCCAGATTCAGGAAACACACAAAACATATTTGTGATTATGCATGAGACAGGCTACTAATTCAATTTATACATTTTATTAATTTAGCTCATCTCTCCTGCCAAAAATGCAATCACCTTCCAGAAGATGGATGTCAACCAGGTAAGCCAAGAGCCATTTATCAGCTTTTAGCTAAGAAATATTTGAAGAGCTTAAAAAAAGGCAAGTATTAAAATGCAGATTGGAAGAAGTATGAATGGCTTGATTATTACATGGAGTCCTGGAGTGGAAAGAGGGGAGCACATCCTGTTTTGTGGTTAGGAAAAGCTGGCAATCTGAATCCAAACCCCACCCTTTTTTGTGAGATCTCTGCATAATAAATTTGACATTTCCAAAGAAAGCTTCCATTCTCCTCCAGAAATCCTGCGCAAAGGAGTAAAGAAAAGTGGGTCCTCCACACCATTTTTTTTCAGTCATCCACAGGATTTCCAAAAATAATACCTGCCCAGATGTTGAATCAGACTTTCAGTTTATTTGCAGGCAGCAGAATCAGTAGATTTCAAATTAGCTTCAGATGCTGTGAGTGAGGAAACATCACTTCCCTCCAAATTCAACATCCAAAAGTTTTTTGCATTTTTATGCTTATTTAAAAAAAAAAAAAAGTTATAGGCCAGGAATTAATATATGAGCTCTAAATCAATGCCTCTTTCAAGATCAGAACCTGTGGACTCAAATAAATCCTTAAACTTCATCAGACCTGGGTGCTAATGGTACCCAAACATTCCACCTCAGCCACCTGCACTTCTTATTTTACTGAA
Organism: Aphelocoma coerulescens; assembly: GCF_041296385.1. Lineage (NCBI taxonomy): Eukaryota > Metazoa > Chordata > Aves > Passeriformes > Corvidae > Aphelocoma > Aphelocoma coerulescens. The sequence continues at coordinate 114,135,945 of NC_091015.1, read as the reverse complement.
AAAAAACCCACAAACAAGACTGTAGAAGCTACACCTGGTAATAAAAATGGCAGGCCATCTCAGATACAATAACTAAAAATGTATCTGTAGTTTTAAGTCAGTCTTAGTTCAGTATTGAGAATTATTCTTGACCCCTTCCAATCACATATTTTTCATTTAATTAACAAATTTAACCTCAAAATAGGGCAAAAAGGTGGAGCCTGTATCTCTAATGCTTAATCACTATATTCAAACTTGGATGAGGCGGGAGGGGAACATCAAAATTCCCCTCAAAACAATAACAAGCCTTTCCACCAGGTAGGTATGCCATGCTCCTGCCACATGGGAAAGGTTTGCCTCAGGAAAATACACTTTGTGGTACAAACATCTGCTATTTCTTCTTAGTCAAAGCACATCCAGAGCATGCAAAAGTACAATTGCAGCATATTCTCAAATATTTGGATGCCTCTATTAGAAGAACAGTTTATGTCTGGGAAATGAGGATTTAAAATAAACATGGAGCCAAATCCTAAAGCCTTTAACCTGGGCAAACTTCCATTCACCAAAGTACAACAAAAAGTCAAATTCTTCTCTTTTTGTTAGGTTTATACAGATTTAAATAGATTTAACCACATTTCTTGAATTCAGATCAAGTTAAGACCCTCTTCTAGTGAATATGGAGAAAGTACAAAACTCTAGCCCAGGATTATTTCAATATGAAGCATCAGGTCTGCTAAGATTATAGCACCAAAACAAGGAAAATAATACACTTAAATAGCACCACAATCCGGCCATTATTTCAGTGATCCTGAACTAACCTCTTTGTCCCTAATATTAATCCTCTCAAGAACAACAAAAAGATAATGCTCTGGAATTCCAAGAGAGACAACATACTTTTTTAAAATGCCCTAAGTGTTGGTCTTGACATGTTTCATATGATCCATTTGTCTATAAACCCTCAAAATCACCCACGTTAAAATCCTCATCACCAGAAAGCAGCAACTTTTCTGGTTCCATTTGTACTCTTTTGGATACAGAAGAGAAGTGTACACTTCTCTCTTCCATGCTCAAGGCAGACTCTGCTCCCAGGTATGGGGGGCATGAAACACCTCACCAGAAACACCATCATGTAAACTCAGCTACATGTAAATATGCACTGGCAAGAGGAGGTTAATTTTACAGTCTGCATCCATATGGCTGAAGGAATAACTAAGCAAACCAGAGTTTGTACTAATGAGATATCCCATGGGACTTTGAAGATGCATTTGACTACTTTGCAAAGAAACTAAAGCAAAAATGTTGGGGTTTTTTGTTTGGTTGGTTTTTGTTGTTTGTTTTTTTTTTTTTTTTTTTTGTAGGGGGGAGAGTCATGTACAGAAGCAGAGGATCAAGGTTATAATAAGCAGAAATCAATTCTGAATGCTGCACTTTAGCTATTCCTGGAACCTTCTTCCCCCCCCCCCCCCCCACCCCCCGCCATTTTTTCCTGAAACACAACCAGCAGCAGCACCAGAGAAGCAAAATCCAAACAATATCCTCCTAATAAAAATAATACAGTGATGCTTACACACACCCCAGATTAATCAGCCATCCCTTTTGTCATGGTTTAACCCCAGCAGTTACGAAGCACCACACAGATGTTCAGTCACCCCCCACTCCACCCCACCCTGGTGAGATAGGGAGAAGAATTGGAAGAAAAGGTGAAACCCAGGGATTGGGATTAGTACAGTTTAATAACTGAAATAAAGTAAAATATAGTAGTAATAATAAAATATATATTAAAAATACTGGAAAGAAAGTAAAATACAGTAGCAGTGCTAATAATACTAGGAAAAAGAGAGAAAGGAATGAAACCCAAGAAGCGCAAGTGATGCACAATACAATTGCTCACTACCCACTGCCCAATGCCCATCCCATCCCCAAGCACTGACTGGTGGCTCCCTGCCAACTGTCCCCAGTTTATAGACTGAACATGACATTCTATGGCATAGAATATCCCTCTGGCTGCATCAGGACACCTGTCCTGCCCACATTTCCCTCCAGCTTCTTGTGCACCTTGTCACTGGCAGAGCATGAGACACTGAAAACACCTGGGCTTAGAGTAAGCACTACAACCAAAACATTGGTTTGTTAGCAACATTGCTCTCACACTAAATCCAAAACACAGCACTGGGCCAGATACTAAGGACAAAACTAACTCTGTCCCAGCTGGAACCAGGACACCCAAACATCAGTATATTTCAAATAGTCTGACAATACGCCTGGATGTCTCATGTAAATAGCAATTAGGCTGAATCAAGAACTAAGAGTAGCTGGAATTATACAATATTTCAAGCATATCTAATCCCTAAGGTATAGGAATATCAGTTATCTCAATATCTGGAAATCAAAATTGTCCCTTAGCATGTTACAAGTGAAGTTTATTCTTCCAACTCTACCTTGTGTAACAAGCATATTGGTTTCCTTCCCACACCTTGCAAAAATTCTAATCCTTGCAACAAAATTACACATTAACATTGCAAATTTTGGGTGGCAAATAAGTCATCTGTATTGCTAATTGTCTTGTTCTACCTTATTTTTAAAGAAGCTACTGTAGTTCCAAGGCAATTGTAGTTATTATTCCTCTCGATGTGTTCTCCAGAAAAATACTGAGCACTGGTTTGCTCTTCACAGAATTACTAAGTGTCATGATCTCACTTTTATAAGCATTTCAAAATAAAAAAAAAACACCCTCACAAGAATTCTTCTGAAATATTTATACTGTTTATTCATCAGTACTACATAATAAACTTGTGACATGGTCTTTGTAATCTTTTTCCATCACTTTATTTACATTTAAATCATGTTTTATGCAAGTTGGCATTCAGTTAAAGAGACTCCAATAGCCCTGTGTATATATCTCTTGTGCCATTGAGTATGGATATAGCCACATAGTTTTGGACTGCAAAAATAGTAACAAAACACTGGAGGTAGTTCACAGAGCATATTACTGGTGGGAGAAGTTAACTGTCTCTGTCAAGATGAAGAGAGATTAATTGTTTCACTAAGTCAAAGCGGAAGATTCTATAAAAAGACATCTGAAGGGCAGAGCACACCACACAGGAAGAGGGAGTGCATTAGATACTGGATTACTGAGAGAACTGACCTCATCTGAATTGAAGAAATAGGGTTTTTTTTTTCTCTTCATTCAGTAACCCCACACCCAAAACCAATACAAGGTGCGCTACTGATGGACTTAGCACTGTTCAGGAACCTAGGAATTTCATTTGAGCAGATTACTAGAAATTCTGTGGCACTGTGTAACTTCCCATTTTGTATAAAATCCTATAGGAATGTGAAAAAGAAGGTTTCCTGTCAAGCAAAATCAATTGCTATAGAAAGCTTCACTAAATCAATCTTTGGAGCACAACTTGGGCACCAGATTTAGCCATAGCACCCAAATCAGTGTTGACTGATGAGGACTGAGAAACTAAAGCTGAGTAGGGAACCCAGAGATCCTTTACCCAGAGTAGTCAGCAAAACACAATTGCTGAACTCATATTAGTGGTGACTGATTAACTGAAAAGCAGATTTATTTTCCAGTTCTTCAATAGAAGTAAAAAGAAATGACTGTCACTTTGTAGAAGTAGTATCTGCTTTAACTAGTGGACACCTCCCCAAAAAGAAGAACTAGCTAAGCTGAGAAGAAAAACTTCATATTTACTATGGTGATCTTACAGGTCTTCTTTAACTCTGACTTCTGATTCTGTAGTTAACTAAACAAGCAAAGACATAGCAAGTTACCCTAATTCATAGTGGGGAATGTAAATTGTCACACAATGACAGATAGTTTAATCCCTGCAGGGTGTGAAAACTCAGTGGCAAAATACCAAATAGCATGAAGCCATATTAAGCAATCAGCTCTTATTTCTTCTAGTTAGGTCTCAAAATAAAACAAATATACGAAGGAAAGAAAAAGGCAAACAAGAAAATCTAACTCAATGCAAAATATTTAAATTTATTTTAGAAACAAGGAATGGCTATTATTGCCTTATAATCTAGTGATACTCTCCTAAAGGAAAACATCACCTCCTCACTCTGCCTTGCATGAAAAGAGCAATCCTGCTTCCTGACAGGCTGCAAATTTCAACTACCCTTGAGAATACATATTTAAAAAAAAAAAAAAAAACAAAAAAAAAGTTTATTTAATTTGAATTCTAGGTTAGAATTCAAATTAAATCTTCAAAGTGAGCATAAGGACACTGAAACCTCTGAAATCCTGAATTTCTGTTAAGCAATTAAAAAGATACAGCAAATCACAAGTTCTAATGCCTAAACATCCCTGTGCACAGAGACACAGTTCTCAGACACAGCTTCTGCTTGGGCTCATCTCTAATTTGTATGATTAGTGCAGTGAATATATGCATCAATACTCATCTGGGATTTGTTTTACTGGATAGAAACATGCTGTTCACAGAGACACTAACAAGGAGTTTGTCTTTAGATCAATATCTGGATCCATCTGTGGACATTAAAATAAATAAGAATCTGTATCTGCCTATTAGAATTTAATATCAAATTCTGTCTTTGACAGAAGCAGCATTAAAATCTATGATTAATATCATAGAAAAAGCTCCAGAGCTCTTCTAATGAAAATAAAAGTCCTAAATACACTGTCAGATGCATGCCTCCAGATTAGTCTCCTTTACTATGATTATTCTTTTACACTGTTTCCTGCATTTTCTACTTCCTCTTATCTCTATGAAGTTTTTCTTCATTAATACTTTTTAAGCCAGCGAGTGCAAGGTCTTCAGCCAGTTTCACCTGCAAAATCTAATGGAAGCACCCTCTGTGAATTTCTCTTACAGGCAGCTTTTTAGCTTAACCTTCTCATTCATCAGTTTCACAGCATCCTCTGCTATCACAGCTCTTATTTCTTTCTATACATCAGTGTAAATCCAAATCACAGATACAATAACTGAATTCAAGTTTTGGCGATATTTCAGAAAAACAAAACCAAAACCAATCAAACAAGAAAAACCACATACCCTCTCTAGTGCATATCTCTAATGATTTCAGCTACTTCATGCACAAACATTCTCGCTTTTTGCTTGTGACCTTCTCCACTACTCTTTTTCCACACAAAAGGGTAGTAATAACCAACCTGTGGCTTCTTTAGCTCACACATCTCCTGAGGAATCCAAGGACAGCTCCAGGGCTGTAGCTACATAAGAAGACTGAGAGGAAAAAACTATGAGCCTGCAGAAGCTCAGTGACCCTGGGACACGGGCACAATGCCACCCTGGTTGCTTCCTGTCACTGGGAAGCCACTGACACCTTCCATAAGCACACTAGTCCATGCTGGCTCTTTTCCATTAACTATTCAAGAAATGGGCTTTATTGGCTTTCACCTAAATGAAAATTCCAGTAGCAAGTCACATGTCAACTGCCCAATAACAAGAAAGCAATAAATTATAAAATTTTGTACAGAGACAACACATCTAATCATTTTCTACAGAAAAGCAAGAATTTTTTTAAAGGTATTTTTAACAGAAAAACACAAGGGAGTTTTGTTCGTGTCTTGGAAGTTGAGAATAATTTAACTTAAGTCCTCAAATAAAATCATTCTAATCTCCATCATTCTAACACTCAAAACAAATATATCCAACAGATCAATAAATTATCGCAGATTTCCTTCACTTATGTAAATTACAATCATTTATATCCAAGCCAAACTTCAAATTCATTCCAGACTTCATACTCCTTTACAGCAGAATCATTAAATCATCCACCATCTTCACATATGGTTAAAAAAAGTAAAGATTCATTCTTAACAGCTTCATAGATATCTTGTTACTGCATTAATTCATTTTTAAGTTGTTCTGAAATGCAGAACCTTCTTCTGGAATTACAAAAATAAAAAAGAAATCTTTTTTCTCTCTTTGTCCAAAGTCCAACATGGCTAAAAGAAAAACTTGTACAGACTTACTGTTCAGAATAATATTGTGAAAATCATTATTAGCATATTACAAAAATGAAATACTACTCATTATGTATCATGTGTTTATTTACAAGATTTCTAATTTGCTTCACAAACAGCTTAAAAGGATGACCATAAGCAAGACAGGAAATACCAAGAATGTCGACCATCATCCACAAGCAAGCTAATGTGAAACAGAATTTGTAAGAATACAGAAAACAGTACAAATTAATCTAATTAAATCCTGTAGCACCAAAATTTAGCCGTATTTGGAAGTGAAAGCAAGTTCAGACTCTGAGAAAGAATATAAAGATCTGAAACCTATTTCTGTATCACATCCATCTCAACAGGTAACTTTCCAGGACTATCCTGTCTCCTAAAACACATCAGCACACAGGTGATATGATAATATGATAATAAGACATATTTTGACTGAGAGAAGTTAAGAAAACCTTCTTAACATTGATATTATCACTTAACATTGATGATAATTTACTTGCCTTTATCTCTAAAACAGGCATGCATAGTAATTTATTTCACACAATGATCAGTACAGCTGAGACAAAGTATTAGAAACTATTTTTGAGTGAGAGTTGCAGTGAAACAGACAACTGTTTCTACTACATCTTGCCAAACATAAGCTAGGTGACTGAAAGATATTAGGACACATGAATCCAACCAAGTTTTTCTTCCTACTTTCCCAACTATTTCTCCATTCCAGACCTCACTGATTTCTCCTGCAAGAACTCAGTCCGAGTTTTTAGCTGCAAGAAGGTCTAGTGAACTTTTAAACAAAGAATATTAGAAAAAAAGGACAAAATTATTTATTGTCTCTGCTCACCAGTATGAACAGGCCATCCAGAAAATCTCTAGCTAGTTTTGCTATCACATTGTACAAGTACCTGCAATTTTTTGGACCTAAACTGGACTTCTTCATGGATCACCAATGTTCTTTGTCACCAAACCCACGGACAAGAGTGGGACCCTGCTTAATTATCATGTGCCAGACAGACACTTTTCCTGCTCTTCAACCAGAGCTCAGAAAAAGAAGAGAAATAAAATCTTAACCACAATGTGTGTGGGTGAGACGAGAAATAGCCAAGCATCCATGTGTTCTTTTCTGACAAATGTAAATTCATGGGCATTCAGAAAATGCTTATTGGAAACATCTGTCCCAATGCTACATCCATCTGCAAATATTTATATTGTACTTTTATGACATTTGTGCTTGCATACAGAAGGTCTGAAAACAGGCTGAAACACTAACAATTAATACGCAAGCCAAAAAAATTTAGGGGATGTATTTCATTCTAATTCTTCATCATAAAATACTTCTCACACAAGTTAAGAATAACTTCTGTTAACCTGGATGACCTTACTGCAGTATTTTACAAAAAACAAAGACACACTTCTGAACTATACAAGACTCCAATCACTGCCTTCTCACTTGGCACATTCAATGTAAAACCTAAACCAATCCTGCTCTTCAAATAATGTCCTTCTCCCTCCTTCTTCATGCTCTCCCCTACTGAGACACAACCTTTTCTAGTCCAGCTGTACTGGTATCCATCACCTCCAGGCACTCTGGAAAGGAAACAAGCTAGGAGGCCATGAGAAGGCCAGATGGCTACAGCTCTGGCAAGCATTAAGGCCATTATCTGTGGGAAAGTTACACTAGATCCATCACCTCAGGTCTCACTAGGACTGCTATCCCTGCCATTACACCTCTTTCCCTTGTAAAGAAGAAGGCATGTGGATGAAGATTGAATGGTAACTGGCAGAAAAGCACCTTTAAGAAAAGATCATCATGACTGCATTATTTGTATAAACCTTTCTGTACCCAAGTCTCCTCAATTAAACACAAGGTGTAGAAGATCTAGTAGGTTTTATTGAGCTCAGGAAATTTGGGAATTTCCTGAAAATGGTAACATCCTATGGATATGAGCAGCTTGAAAGATACAAGGTAAAAAAGCCTTCCAACATTCTTCCTGCTCAGGAGTATTGTTAAGAACACTGTCTCCAGTACAAGAGATTTTTTTTTTTTCCTACAGTATTTTGGACTTAAACGGGCATCTATGGCCTGAGAGCCAACAGCCACAGCTAGGACTACTTTAAAATTTCAGACAGCTAGAAAAGACAACAGAAAATGCCCTCAAAAAAAGTCATCTCTAGAGTCTTCCTTTATATATACAGAACAGGAAGCTTGCAAGCTTCCCTGAAACTGAGTTTTGCTTGCATCACTCTCCCTCACCATCCTGTCCCTGCCTTCCCTGGATGCTACAGCTGCTTATGCTCTTCTTTTGCGCCCACCAAGAAAACCTGCTAATTTTATCTAGTGAGGCAGAATATCCCTGTAGCCCTTACTGAGACACAAGGAAAGGTAAAATAAAAAAATCTGAATTTCCCTAACAGGATACATGAGAAGCATTAGTTTCAGTCAGGCGGTGGTGAGGTACCACAGCTCTCCAGCCCCAAAATCTAAGCTCCTTAACCAGTACCAACTCTTAAGTGGGTGCACATGCTGCAAATGGCCTTCAGTATCTGTGCAGCTCATTTGTGGCTTCCAATATTTCAAATATCACATTCAGAGTTAGAAGCTCACCATCAAAAGGGTTCAAATATTACTTTGCGTTAGCATTTTTTAATGAATATTTAAATAAACTCTGAGAAACCAGATCTGAATATGTAATATAACAGAAACCTAGAACTCTAATGAAAACAAGCCATTATTACCAATAAATTATACTCTGGGTTATGTCAGATGGATGAAAGATAAACATCTAGATACAAGCATTAATCATATTTTTCTTAATCTTGAGTTAAAAATAAAAGGCCACTATTACGACTCAAAATCTTCAGCTGCACTAATACAGCCAAATATTAAAATGAATATGATGCAAAACAGATTTTGAAAAGGATATTAAAAGAATCAGAATTACATTTCAAAACTCATTTGATTTTCCATGCTGACTCTTCAAAAGGCTTGCAAATGCCAACATGTAAGTCATTCTGTGTCCAAAAATCTACCTTTTTAACATTAGTCATTAACAAAATCCATTGTGGTGTTTTGCTTTGGTGGATATTTTTAAAAAGGTATTTAATATTTTTCACATAAAATACTGTAACAGATATTCACTGTCAGCCACTTCTAGGACAGCTGGTTTTTACAATAAATGTTATTTCAATATCAAAGTTTCTTTCTGGTGACTGTGAATGACTGTGAATATGAATATATTCTGATTAATTCTACAGATCTGCATGAAGTGGAAGGATTTGTAAAAGCTCTACAGTATTATGTTCGTGTCTCCAATGAAGAGAAGCTCTAAATAAGTATAACATCGATAGAATGTTTGACTACTATGACATCAGTAATTACTGATATACACAGGAGACTTACTGGTAGACAATGTAATAAATAAAAAGTAACACAAGAAATAATTAATCTTCAACCTTCCTAAATGTCATCAATATGTAATTCAACAAATAAAAGTCCTGTTTCAGATTTGCATATTTCTGTAAACATGGCATGGACAGCTTCTGTTCAGAAGTGCCAAGATAGGTTTCCTCAGTTTTCTAAATGCCTTAACACAAAGAAAGATTCTAATAAGGATTTATTCCAATTGGTACTTAAAACTACAGATGAAAGCACCTTACTTCCACCTGCTCGCAAAACTATGTTTATAGTTTAATATTACAGATTATTTGCATGCTAAGTATTGGAAATGCTTTGCCTCTCTGTTCCCTAGTTAAACAGGTGATACCCAATTCCTAGAGTTATGTTTTATCCGAAACTATTTTCCATGTTCTTTTTGATAGCTTAAGCCTGGAATTAATTCAGTTAGACAACTGCATTTTTTAGTCAATATTTCATGACCTTACCTACCTCCCTTGAAGCAATAATCTGCCCAAAGACACAGAATAATGAATCATTCATAACTAACTGCAATATGAAAAAGTAGAAGAGCTTCCTTTAGAAGAAATTAAACCTGTTCCTCTAACTGCCTTGCACTGAAAAGATTTAATGTCAAGTGAAAGTTGTACAGAAGAATTAATCTGGGGATTCAATGAAGACCTAAAAGGGAGGGAGAAGAGGGAAATGAAAAATTTTACTTTGCAAAGTTCACCTCTAAGCTTGAATCTTATGGGCAGACCATAAAGCCTCTTCTGACTGCACTGTACTGATGCCAGGGACTTAGGAATTACTGCAGGTGCCTGGCAAGGCCCTCCCCCTCACTTCAACACCCTCTTGCTGCCTGAAGACAGGATGGTGAGCCATTTTGGGAAGAATGAAGAATGCTCACGGGGCATTTGGGAAGAATGCCCATGAACTTCAAGATGAAAGAGAGAAGGTCCATGAGGAGGGGAAGAGCCTTTGCTATCAAATTATCACAGTCTATTAGGACTGTATTACTGATACTGTAAGACAGCTGAAGCCCAGGCTATTGTCTTGTTCTGTAATGCAGCAAACACATCATTTCAGTCACAACAAGTGGAGCCTGCTTGTAATTAAACTAACATCTGTTGATACTTAATCCACTTACTCAACTTCTAATACATGCAAGCTTTTTGCATTAATCTCTTATCCATAAGGATGTTCTTTGACCTGTGCTTTGGTATTAGGAAAGTCAACGCTGACTAATCTTAACTATAACCTTAGACCCCTGTGCTCTGCAAATTGATTTTTGCCCTGGGATTCTCATTTTCCAGTTTAACAAATGATACAAAACTAGAAGATCACCTTACTTGTTAAGATTCATTTGTTGTCCCATTTCTAATAGAAATATTGCATGCATCATTTAGTCTTCACAAGCCACATTTCCTGACTTCCAGGGCTCATAAAAAGCAAGGAAATTCAAATTGATAAAGATTTATATATTGGGTTTGTACTCTGTTGCACATTAGCACATTTTTGCAAATAGGGTGAGTGGAAAGAGACAAGAAACGTTCTGTGTGGATTTTCACAAATTTTATATTCATTTCTGATAACAGGAGTTCTTTACTTAACATCTTCCTACAATACAAGTTTGCCAGAGGGTCTTTGCCAGTATGTTTAAGGGCTAAACTTGTACTTTGGATTTTTGGGACATTTTTGGTAGGGTGGTTAGAAGCTAGGTAAAATGAGAAAAGACAATCATAACAATTTAGGCAATCAGCCCGTGATACACAAATCCTCTTAAGGAACAGAATCCACCACAACAAGAATTGTCAAAGTACTAAGTCAGAATCAATAAAGATTTTTGTAAAATAAGTAAAAGATTTCTGAAAAGCTAGGACAGTAGCAAAAGTCATAGCTCAAAGGACATTATTCTCAGTATCCTCAACCTATTCCTGAAATGCAGTAAACAGAACATAAGTCCACTGTAATTGCTAATAGGATTATATACATCAGAAACTATGAAAAACATACTTTGCAAATAAAGGAAGGCTAAAAAACAGCAGTAGGCAATTAAATTGGAGGAGCTTAACATGCTCCACTTTTACACTTTAAAGGAAAGTGAAAATTTCATTGCTGTTCTTTTTTCCCTTTCTTTTTAATCGCCTTCACTGCATCATCCAGTATAAGGATTACATCACAGGCACACAGGGAACTATGTAAACAGGTGGGAAGTAGCTTGGAAAAGTCACTAGATTATCTGCACCTGCAACTTATGCTCTGAAAATAGAGAGACTGCAATTCAGCTTTGCGCTACTAATGCATGCACTGAATGTTCATTCTGCATCTCCAAGCAGAGAGCTGAAAATAACGGGAAATTTTCTCTAAGATTGGAAAATATTTTTAAGGGTTCCACATGAATATCAAGTTTATATGGCCTTAAAATACACATAGTAAAAAAAAAAAAAGGGGGATTTAAATAATTAAGAAGAATCATTAGTCTTGATGCAAATATCCATGGAAAATTGGGCCCAAACTAACATAAATTCTAGTTAAGAATGTCTGCATTCAGGAGGTTTCAATTAAAGGAAGAGGAATTTAGTAAGCCTTATTTAATGACAGTTCTGCTCTGTAAATATGATAGAACAGACCAACTCTTGCTTAAGAATTCAAAGTGTTAAAAAATAATTCTGGGGGTGAAACATTTTCTTTCAAAGGTATCTCCAATCTCCTTTCTTCTGTTTTCTTTCTTCTGTGAAAAAAGTATATAAAAATTATATTAATGTCATAAAGACTCACTTTCTGCACGGGTACCCAACCTCAGATAAACAAACAGACTAGACAGAAATAACACTGAAAATATGGAAGAAGAAAAAAAATTCCATTCTATTTATTCATTGTCCACCAAAGAAAACAAGTAAAAGAAAAATATCATCAATACCGTAAATTCTTAAGAAAAAGATACTTCAGAATAATTAACATGATATATTAGCATCTCTTCTACTTTAATTCTCCTCACCGAAGCAAAATGGATGGAGCCTTCCTCCCTCCAGTGAGATACCTTTGCATCATCTATATGCAGGGGAACTCAGAAAGCTATTGGACTCTTCAAGACATTTTCTGTTTTCTGCTCCTGAGTGATAATCAATAAACTGAAGCTAATGCCAAACAGAATCAAGGTTTGGTGGTCAGCTATTACCTCTGGTTGTTGAGGCCTGGACATGCTATGAAAAGGCCCACCATGCCCACCCAAGCAGACTGAAGCGGAGAGCAGATATTTTCACTTGTTCTCTCCAGAAAACCTTGTGGTTGACTTTGAAGCAGACAGACGATCTCCAGGGAGAAATAGCTAAGAATATAGGACCCCCTCAGCCCTTCATTGCATCAGGGAAACCCTGCCTGCGCTGCACAAAGAGAAATAATTAGGCTGGAAGATGACTTTTTCTCATCCAGTTCTTTAATTGTTAATGTGGCTAGAAAGGCTTTCTTTTCAGGTGGTTTTCTAATGTGATTCATTCATGCCATCTGTCAGCACCTTCTATTACTTTTAAATGGCAGGGCAAGCTCTCAGCACATCAAGGTGCACAATGTTAGTGCCACCTTTGTTTTGGTTACCCCTGGAGGAAATGGGAGCATGCCAGCCACACAATTCAGCAGGTTAGCAGTGACAGCAAGTAAATTGCTTGCAATAATGTAATGCACATCTGACAGCCCTGCTTGGTGATGCCTTGCTGGTTTTCAGCCATTCTGCAGCAATATATTTCACTGGTATTTTTATTGGCAGCATGATAATTTAAGTCTGGTGAAAAGCTCCTCTGGCCAAAAAGGGGAGACAAGGCTGAATTAGCTCAATCATTAACTACACAAATGTTACGAAAAAAAGCAAAACTCCATTGGGCACAAAAGACCAAAAAAAAAGAAAAAAAAAAAAAGGCACTATAAAATCATGTACAGGGAAGCTGGGGGAAATTTAAGGACATGTTTAACCTGTTTAAACCAGAAGTCTATCCTTGATACTGGGGGGATTAATGAATTAAGTTCATTTAGTAGGAAAAGCTTATAATCAGCTCATCAATCAGTAAAGGCAGCATAAGAAGAGAAGAGCAAGTACATAGGGTAAAAAATAATTGTCATCCTTTTGTGGTTTCTATTCAAAAATTTTATAGGCAGCTTCTAAGGCAAGAAAAACAGGCACGGAAAGGTATGAAACTCAGGTTTACCAAAACCAGACCCACATAATAAGGTTCTTAACCAGTCTAGACAATTGTAGTAAGTCTTTGTTTCTATTTCAGCTTTACTAAAGTCACTGATATTTTACATGGGAAACAAATTAAAACAAGGATTAAAATTATAAAATGGAAGTGGCTACAGAAGTGATCTGAGTAATGCTGGAAATACTTTCCAGCTGCAGAAAGGTCACCAGCAGAGTTCCTCAAGGACAGCTCTCGGCATGGGCCTCACTGTTTTTTTAGTTGACCTGGCAATTAAAATATGAGTGATAATGAAGCTTGCTAATAACACAGATCAGGGAGCTACACTGAATATGAAGAAAAATCAGTCTCCCAGAACTGCATGACCCCAAGGACTGAAAGAACAGGAATGCTATTACAATTAGTAACACCAGAATACGCTTAGTAACACCATGAAAGAAGGAGTCCAACAAAACAAGCTGCTCAAAACATGGTTGAGTGACTATAAATAACAGTGTTTGCTCTATTAGCAGATCAAATAAAACTGGTATGACATTGCTATACTGGAAGAGAGTGTGTAATAAAAGGCAACTTCACTGGCACAGGAATTATATCAATCACTGGTAAAATCTCATCTAGACAGGAGTGTACAAGTTTCAGTTACCCTCCTTCAATCCAAAGTAAGGCAGATAATTAGTAGAAGACCTAGAGTTTAAATTGTTTAGTCAAACAAAAGACAGAAAATACCAGGTGTCTGTAAACATGTAAGACGCAGGAGAGTAAAGCCAAGCGTGAATAGGGAATAAAAGCTACTTATGCTAAAGAAACAGGTTTTTTGCACCGCAGTAAAAAGGAACAGGTTGGCTATGAAGGAATTTTTATTGGGAATTAGCAGGGTTTTACCCTTGGTCAAGTGATGGAAGGCCTGGAAAAACATTCTCAAGAAACTCAAGCGAAGGGCAAACCAAAGTTTGAAATCAAAGTGGAGTTTGATATATTTGTGCAGAGACCATATACTGCCTCAGTAAGCAAGCAGAACACATCTATGAAACAGAAGGTCGCTAAAGAAACCAGCTTTATGCCTGATCTAATTTATTCAGACATACCTGAGAGTGGACAAAGGTGGGCTGTCACTAACTACGCGTTCAGTGCAGCACTGATGTGTGAGCTCACATTGACAACAGATGACAGACTTCAGGGAACACATGTAGAGTAGCTAAAGAGGAGAACAGGAGTTTGTTGGGGTTTTTTGGGGGGGTTTTCCATTTTTTGGCAATAGGATGGGCTGATGTTTTACCACAGAAAAAGTCTCTCTCTAAGTGTAGCAGGCTATGATGGCTCTGTTTATAGTACCTTTGTTTGCAGTAGTTCCTGGCACTTCATACATTTTTCATAGCTGTTTCTTGTTAATATACACTGTATTCCTTGGAGTGCCAACAAAAAGGGCACTCAGTTGTTACCAGCTTTCTGTAACTATATAAAACAAGTAGCGACAACAGCAGCTTCTGAGAGTCCTACAACTTATTCGTGGTGAAAGAAACATGACAACTTAACTGCATCACCAAAGAACAGATGGAAATACAACTTTCAGCCTAGTCACTGAGCCACTGATAACCACAAAAGTTTGCAAAACCAGATTTCCTTACTTGTGTACACAAACAGTTCTGTGCATATCCTTTAAAACATTAACACCATACTTCTGTGAGCAAAACCAGGTATTATACACAAGCAAATGCTGATATGCATACATGATTATTGTTTTGCATATAAAAAAATGGTTTTTTCAGAAGCAAGAATCAAAAAACCTGATACAGCAGTGCAGGAGGCATCCTGACCCTGCAGACAGTTTATTACGAGGCAGTCTTAGCAAGCAAACCTGAGGATGCATTATGCCATTTACATAAATCCTTCCCTATCAAAGCTTTGTTCCTTCTTCCTGCCAAATCAATAAATGGTCTCTGCTCCACTTAGCGACTCCTCTCGTGCACTCACTTTCATGTTCTCTCTCTCAACTTCATTATAAATGTACCTTTTTCCTCCACATACATCTGGCCCCAGACTATACTCTTTTCACATAATCACAGAAGGGCAAAATTCTTCCTTCTTTTCACAGGCAGCAGCCTTCTCCACCAAAAAAATAGTGCAACAGCCAGCAAGTCTATTGTCAGTTATCCTGGATCGACTCAGATTGCATCAGATACATGATTCAGTACTTTCTAAAATTTAAGGTGATTCTTTTTTCACTGCTGCGCTGTTTGGCTTAGACATAAATTCAG
This sequence comes from Aphelocoma coerulescens, assembly GCF_041296385.1. Taxonomy (NCBI): domain Eukaryota; kingdom Metazoa; phylum Chordata; class Aves; order Passeriformes; family Corvidae; genus Aphelocoma; species Aphelocoma coerulescens. The sequence continues at coordinate 114,120,168 of NC_091015.1, read as the reverse complement.
TTTGAGGTTCTGCATATACCAAATCAAAGCAACATGTTTACAAAAAGCCACTCTAATCAGCCCACGCTAGCATTCAAACCTCTTAGATGAGTACAGCTACAAAAAAAAAAAATTTAAAAAAAAAAATAAATAAACCAACCCAACCAAACAAAAAAAAGCCAACAATTTCTAGCAAAGAGTCAACTTCAACTTCCCAGTGGGGAAAGGCTAAGGAGTCCCAAGAGTATTACAGCCATAGCTGCAACAGTTTATCTCATTTCAGTATTTCTCAGTTGCCCAGATAAACATGTTCCATATTTCAAAAACAGACTCAGAGCAAATATGTGTTTAAAAATTCTTCAGGTTTTCTCCTTTCCTGAGATCACTGAAACAAGTCCACCTTTAAGTTTTGCCTTAAAAATGTTCATATTTTAAAAAAAAAAACTAAACCAAAAAACTAGAAGTAAGAAGGCAAAGTTGCTACTTTGAAATATTACTAAAGAATCCTTATTATACAACATACAGACTGTAAGGGAAACAGAAGATCCCAGAATCAAGAAAGTCTTTTTCCTCTGAATAAAAATAAAGGTAAATGTCAATATATTAGTTTCCAAATTTAAAAAAAATCTCTAAGAAATAGTTTCAGGCATGTACAGCATTTCATTAAGTATAAATTAATCCAGTGATATAATATGAAACACAGAACAGACACACTTCTGTGAATCCTTTAGATTTGTGTATGACAACACCACTTAATTATTTTTACATGTCCTGAAAGAAGAAACTTAAAGACCTAATTGCTGCACTAGTACAATAAGGTCACAACCCAGTGAGACATGAAATGACTAAAAAAATATTCCCAAGAAAAATCAAATTTCCTGAAAACTACAAGAATGCAGTTAATTTACAAAAAGTATCTCTGTGTGGTTATAACATTGTTTCTCCTTTTAAAGTTGTTACAAAGCATAAGAAAGACCATATTTCTCTTAAAGTAAAAACTAAAACACAGTTCAGAAACAAAGACACAAATGAGCAGATTCTTCCTGGGTAAATGAACCCCAAACACCATTACTGGCTGACGGGGGCTGACTGACCATGATTTTAATGAACCAGAGAGCCGCTGACTCATAAAATGAGAATGTATTTTACACTGGCTGAGTGCCTAATTCGGAGCTCACTGCATCCTTGGGCTCAGTGCGAAATACAGTTAAAATGGAAGGATGGGACACCACCACTGCCCTGTGAGGCAAACCATGATAACTCAACAGCAGCCATGCACAAGCAGTGACAGAGGAAGTGGAAGGTGGTGGAGCCACCAGGATCCCTTTGCTGAGAATTGTGGCAGGGGTTGTCATGCCTCTGACATCCAGCACAACCCCGGGATTGGCAGGAAGGCAGCTTCTCTGTGCTGCACAGAAGTGGCCCCAAGGACCCCAGGGATGCAGAGCCAGGGGAAGCTCTCTGCTCCAGGACAGCAAGATCCCATCTCTGCTGAGCTGATAGCCATGCACATCATCTCCAGAAGTGCTCAGCCTCAGGCACAAAGTCCTTATGCCAGCTGAGGGACCACCATTCTTGCTGATGACAGCCCCACAGCCACCCCACATACATACAAGGACAGGTCCATGTCCCAGGCACCATGTGCAGCTCAAAGTGGGAAGCACAAGGTGGTCTGAGTCAGGTAGTTGCTCTACTCTGCTTTTTAAAGTCGGCCCTCCCAGAGCAACTCACACCACTAGTTTGGTCCAATCTTAAGAAGCCAATCCTAGACTGTCACAGCCATTACTTCACTCTATACCATTCACCATGGAGACAATCCCATACCAAGAAGAGGGTGAGGAGGAAGAATGGAAGCAGGAATGTTGACAACTGAGCATCTCAGAGACCTTTCTAGATCACAGAGCCCAAACAAGGACGTGCAATGGAGAGAATAGCAAGGATGGGGAATAACTTCTTGGAGGAAACAAAAAATGCACTAGCACAGTAATTTGTTTGGGTGGGGATATTTTTCTTCTTTTTTTAATGCAAGCCAGAATCCATTGATTCCCAAAGTAGTTGAGTCTGTACCTTGGCCAAGTCGCAACAGGTAGTATTTACCACAGATTCTTCCACAATTTCAGTAATCTCTGGGAAAAGCACATTAAACCACACTCGTTTGTCACAAAACCAGATCACTGTCTCCACGGTAACACCCGTGCCCCCTTGAAATCAAAAAACAAGCCCAAAATATCAAATTCCATTCTGGAATGCATATTCTTCAACATTCCCACTTTTCAACACTACTTCACATTTGTCACTTTTGATGTCTCTTCTTGTGCGCCTGGTCACCTTCCCAAAGGTGCTCTGAAAGACTGACAGACAAAATAATCTTGGTCTCTCCTTTGTATTTCCATTTCTGTTTTCACTGCCTGTTAGATGTAATCTTTTATTCTCTATTTCTGTATCCCTTAATTCAGTCTTTTATGGAAGTCCTGTCACTTCCTGCCCTGTCATTTCTAGAATTCACACATTCTTGCTGGCCACCGCAGCTAACATATTTTCTACTGACAGTTATTTGCTGTTTTTATTATCACTCTGCCAGCTGGCCTAGTTGGCTATCTTCTTCAGCTTCCTATCCTTCTTCCAAACATCATTAATCTCTTTGAACTCAGCTACTCATTTCCCTGTTTCTCAAATGAACTAGTGATTTCTTTGCCCTTTTCTAGACACCTCCTACCCCAGCTCCCACTCTACTAACATCTTCCTTATTCTCTGTACTCTCAGCCCTCATACTCCATTTGCCTGCTCTCCTAGTCTTTGCTTAACTGCCCTTATCTACCTGCCTTCAAATACTTCATAAATGGGGCTTAAAATAACCTGAAACATCAAATCCCCTTACAATCATATTATTATGATAATAATAATATATAATTAAAATAATAATATATAATATTATATATATTATATATATTATAATATAATAAGATATAATTATCTTCTTCATTAATTTTCTCTCCTGTGACATTCAGCAGGCCAGTAAATTACACTCCATTTGTATTTCTTCAATTGTAATGCAGTTTACTTCCAATAAAGGTAACTGTTCTGAAGTCATACCAACACAATCCCTATAAACCATGACTCGCTTTTCCAGAAAAATGACAAGCTCAGAAGCACACCAGCTCCCACATGAGGACATGTGGTTTCTAAAAAAGGAAAGTGTATTGGCTTCGCATAGCCTAGTTTTGGTACTGGGGGTGGCTACAGAGGTTGCTTCTGTGAGAAGCTGCTAGAAGCTCCCTCCAGGTCCAGCAGAGCCAGTCCCTGGTGGCTCCAAAGACAGATGTGCTACTGGCCGAGGCTGGGCCAGTTAGAAATAGTGGTACCACCTCTATGATAAAAAATTTAGGAAGAAAAGCAAAAAAATAGTCGTTGTGCAATTGTAATTGTGGCCAGAGAAGAGTGAGAACATGTGAAAACAGCTTTGCAGACACCAAGGTCAGTGGAGAAGGACGAGGAGGAGGTGCTCCCGGTGCCAGAGCTGAAATTCCCCTGCAGCTTGTGGTGATGACCATGGTAAAGCAGCTGTGGCCCTGCAGCCCATGGGGATCCATGGGGATGCAGAGATCCACCTGCATGTCCACAGAGGAGCCCGCACCCACAGGTGGAGGCCTGGGAAGAGGCTGTGACCCTGTGGGAGATCTGTGGAGAGAGGGGCCCTGCTCCCAGGCTGGAGCAGCCTGTCCTTGGAGGACTGCACCCCGTGGGAGTGACCCAGGCTGCAGCAGTTTGAGGGGGACTGTTGCCCATGGGATCAACTCTCTCTGCAGCAGTTCACAGAGAGCTGTTGCTCGTGAGATAGAGCCAGGTCAGAGGAGTTCACGGAGAACTATGAAGAACTGTGTCCCATGGGAAGGACCCCATGGTGCAGCAAGGGAACGACTCCTCTCCACAAGGAGCAGAAGAAACCACGGGTGATGAAGTGACCATAACCCCTATTCCTGGTCTCCCTGTACCATTGGTGGAAGGAGGTAGAAGGGGAAAGAAGGCAGGGGTGGGGGAAGGCATTTTTAAGGATTTATTTTCCTTCTTTTTGTCCTGCTCTGATTTTGTTAGCAATAAATTCATTTCATACCCCTAAGTTGAGCCCGTTTTTGCCCTTGATGGTATTTGATGAGCAATCTCACCCAGTCCTTATCTTAACCCATGAACCCTTCGTTAAATTTTCTCTTCTCTGTCCAGCTGTGGAGGGGAGTGAGAGAGCAGCTTGGGTGGCTGCCTGGCACCCAGCCAGCATCAACCCACTACAGTCTTTTTTGCTGGAAATTGTGGGCAGTATTTTACTGTGGGCTAGGGAAATCTGTTTATCTCTTGCTAAAAGAGTTTAAATTCACCCACCACTTTATATATACTTTCAAATGCCTCCTTTGTGTGTTCACATGCCCTCTTAGTTATATATAAAAGAAATCTATTCCCACCACTATGCCTGAATTTTTAATATTCTTCTCTCTCCCAGGGACAGGATTTTCATACTTTTTCACCTGTAAGGATAATGCAGGGTAAAACTCCTCCACCTACCGATTCTAGTACTGGAGGAATCATTAATTTATACCTCTGCTATGGATTTATAGCATTTACCACAGAAGGAAATCAGATCACTTCATGTAGTAAAACTAGATACATCTACACTATCACATTTTTGACAGCTGATTTACTTCACTACACATTATGGAATTCAGTAGTGCCATGAACACAACATAATCAGCAGGATAATCCATTACTACTGCACAGAAGATAAAACTGACTTCCCTCTGCAAAATTTTGTACTTTATAATAGAAACAGTACAACCATCATCCCAGCCAGTAAACTAGGCAGTTTGACCAGTGACGTCTGCACAGGCACTATTTAAACCAACCAACCAACAAACAAAGGAACCAAAAACCTTTCTGAAATCTTTTAACAGACAAAGTCATTCACAAGCTGCTAAAAGAGAGATCTTCAGAAAGAAACACACATCTATGTTTTTAGCACACATTAGAAGACTGGGCAGATACTATGCCTGATGACACTGAACATAGGTGAAAGATGCCATTTAGTTATTTTCAGCTACTCTGTCTTTTACCCACAACCTAGCAGATGTTTTCAACAGTGCTGGTCATATTCTGAACCATTTACACAGCTTTCTGGATTTGACCATGGTAAATTTATCTCACTAAGCGAACGTTTTTATTCTCTGAATGATTTTTACTAGCCTGTTGCATCTCATTGTAGCCACCTAGTTCTTCCATAGGTACTTTGGATTTTCTAGCACATCCTTTCACAGACACCCTAAGTGCTTCCATTTCTACTCCCTAGGAAGCCAGCAAAAACTTAGATTCATATCATAGTGCTCAGTCTTACCCATGTGTCTTACACAGGTACTTAATGAAATCAAATTGTAACCATTATACCATGTTTCATAATCACACCTAATTCATACAGTTAAGTTTTTTCAAACAATTTTTCTTTTGGTCATAGCCCCAATTTCAGATCTGTCAGTGCACTGAGAATAACTGCTTTCAAGTTACCAGAACCGCATCATATATCTAAGAAATATATCTGGGGCTAAGTCTGACTTCTTACCCTGCCTGTTAAATAGTGGCAAAGGCCTGATTTCTCTTACAGGATCATCATTCCAATTATTAGAATATAACTGTTTAATATTACCACTTTCAGTAATTCTGACTCAGAGAAACCGGTCATATCGCATTTTTGCTATAATTGTTTTTAAATTTTAAGATATTTCAGGTAGCACTACCCATTCTATATTTGACTAACATTATTTCCAAAATAAGAAGACAGATGATTACTGTGGGATGCTGACCACTCAAAACTCACAAGAAATCAATGCATGCTACAAAGATTCAAATACTACAAGGTCGTCTGTGTCAGAAACAGTGCAGCCAGCAGGACCAGGGCAGTGATTGTCCCCCTGTACTCGGGACTGGTGAGGTCACACCTTGAATCCTGTGCTCAGTTTTGGGCTACAAGACACTGAAGTGCTGGAGCGTGTCCAGAGAAGGGCAACAGGGCAGGGGAAGGGTCTGGACCTACAAGTTGCAGCTGAGGGAGCTGGGGTTGTTAGGCCTGGAGAAAAGGACACTGAAGAGACCTTACCACTCTCTCCACCTGCCCGAAAGGAGGTGGTAGCAAAATGGGTGTCAGTCTCTTTTCCCAGGTAACAAGTGACAGGACAACAGGAAATGGTCTCAAGTCTCACAAGGGGAGCTTTAGATTGGATATTGGGAAAAAATTCTTCAGTGAAAGGGTGGTCTGGTGGTAAAGTTACCATCCCTGGGGGTATTGTAAAGACGTGTAGGTGTGGCGCTCAAGGACACGGTTTAGTGGCGGCAGTGCGAGGTCAGCAGCTGGATTTATAAAGGTCTATTCCAACCTAAATTATTTTATTTTGTTATATTCTATCCTACTCTATATTGCCTCTACCTTATTAGTGGTGACCTCTTAGAAGAAATCCAAATATATAATGAGCTTAATTATACTATAATATAAACCTGACAAAGATCTGCAGTGAACTGCCATGAAAAATGCAATCTTTGCATAGTTTCTCTTTTCCAAGAAAAGTGCAAAGGAGGATATTGAATGATGGAGGCAATTTGTTTGTGGTTTTTTCCAGACACTCAACATCCATGAGGGACCTGAATCTGGTTTTCAGACAGCAGCAATTAAAAAAAAAGAAGAAGCAAAACCACTAGCAGCAAAGGCTGCTCTGACAGTCTAAGGAATCTTTTTTACCCTATTCATAGGGAGAGACAATTATGTTACTTGTGGCAGTAGCCTTTGAAAGGCAATGTTTCCTGCCAGGATTTTGATAAAAACCAGCATGAAACAAGTAACTTTCATGTGCTAACAACAGCTCTGTGAACAACACCGGTAGTATCTTCACCTACAGTTTTGATTAACCACTTCATGAAAGACACTCTCCTTCTCTTGTGCCCAAGCTATCTTAATGTCTCTTTCTCCACTGTTTGTGCACATCCACAACATCACTAATTTATTGACATCATTTGTGGTCTTACACTAACCAGATGGCTTCTGCTGACTTTGAGGTTGAATTTCAGATTATTTTTTATTTTAAGTGTAAGGAACAATCTAATTAGATACAAGCATACCTCAGTAACAAAGGGTATAACAAGCTGATTATTAGTTTTCTGAAGTTACAACAACAGCGGTTTCTTTCTAATTTGGTGTTGCATCTTCCTCTGATTTACTCAGCTTTGTGGAGATGGTGTGTTAAATGTTATCTAATTCATGGAATTCAGACACTGGCCTTTCCAAATAACCTTCTGGCACTGGCAGCACTTGTTCTTGGACAATTGCCTTGGGAATCATTATGGTGTTTAAAAAAAATTTTTTTAATTATATATTTGCATCATGCATGAAAGAATCAGCTGACCTGAAACGTGAGATTTTAAAATCAATTAAGCAACAAATCCTAGCTGTCAACATCAAAATGTCAAAAAATACAACTGTGTCAATTCTTGTAAAAAATATTACTAATACATTTATTACCTGAGCACATTTAATATTTACTACCTCAAGGAAAAAAGAAAATAGTGTATGTTTGCCTCGACTTACCTTGCTACTTTTAATAGTAATATGAATTTATAAAATGCTATTCTGTAGCATGTGCATCCTCCCCAACTTTGGAACATTTGATTCACTCCTTATGCACAGACATGGGATGCAAACAGGAAACTTGCTGGGTCCAATTTGCAAAAAGGATGGGTATCTCCAAGCAAGCATGATTCAGTAAATTACATGGAGCCTCACAATTCTGAGAGTCAGGCCCATCTTCCACAGTTCTTTTTCTTTTCCCACATACTAGGAGAGATACACCTACTCCTTGCTAGAATATCAGAAATATGTGAACGTTTTGGTTATACAATCTTGATGAAGCTCTAAAGCTAAAATTACCAGTATTTCTAAAACATTTTTTAAATGCACACTATCTTGATATTTCCCTGCAGATATAAATTACTTTTTAAATGTCTTATATTTAAAAAAGAAGATGAGCTCACAATAAAACACCAGTTTGAGCAACAGAAGACATAGTACATATTTTATTTGCAGTGCTGCAGGGGGGTGGTGTTAATCTTTCAAAGAAAGGAAAGAGCAACAGATACAGACAGTGAAAAATGTAAATGTGAAAGAAGACTGTAGGCAAAAGCTACAGGAAGACATGAGCTTATTTCCCACAACTACAACAGCATAAAGAGGTGTGCCCAACAAGACAAGGAAACAGTGGTTCCATACAACTTTTAGTATCAATAACTTGCCTTTTACCAAATGCTACGTGCCACAAACAGTTCAACTTTTCACATGGCTAAACTGTAACTCCTCCCATGCTTCTTGTAGAACAAAAGAGGCTAGGGAAGGGAATTTCCAATACACAGTGGGCTGACCTTCTAAAGGCAGCACAGTTAACTGAACATTACAGTCAAAGAAATAAATAATAAATCTTGCCGTTTTCAGGGAAAAAAAATTGGAAACAATTCCTTCTGCTGGATTTATAGAACCCAGCACAACAGATTCTTTGAATGATCAGCACAAAGTGTTTCATATGGCCAAAACACAAGCCAGTTTTTCAAATACTTGTTTCAAAACTGCAACCCAACAGTAAAATAACTACTGCTAAAAGTAATTTGTCAGTTCTAGACAAGATGGAGGTCATGTAGGAGAAAAGAATGCAATACAGAAACATGCAGAGCTGATTTTTTCCTGTGGTTTTAAAACAAATTAGCTGTCAAAGATATGCAGAATAACAAGAAATACTGACTAATTAAAAATATTCAAGAATGTGAACATGATTGCTGGGAAAATAATGCCAATAATTTACTGGCTAGTTAGCCCCTTAGAACTGCCAGCTTTGGACAGTTCTTGAAGTTGGGAATAAATGTTGTAGGTCTTGTATTAATTCATCATTCCATTCACTGCAAGTCAGTGACTGATGACGGTGCCAATGTTACGGAATAACATTCATTAATAATCAGCACTTTCAGATGAGAAACCCAAGTTCAACCTTTCTGAGCCTTTGGGTGCATTTTGTATATGTTAAAACACAGCAAATCAAACATGCCCTACAGACACAGGCTGTGATTAATTCATTTATTTTAAAACTAAGAATGTAAATCTGCACTCTCATGAGATCTGAGGTACAAGTGAGTTTACACAAAGACTGAAGAAACAACTCCTCACAGCAGAACTTCCAAGACCTGCTGCTACACTGTTTAGAACCAAAACTCAAAAGCCACAACTAGAACATCTTGAAGAACATACTGAGGCATCGACTTTCATGTGAGGAGAGAGAGTTTAGGATTTCCTGCAAAGACTTAATGCCTTAAATGAAATGTCCTTAAATGAAAAATGAGGAAGAAAAATTCCAACAAGTTCTGCCTGGGTAGCAATGCTGAGTGTTCAGATATAATATCCAAACATCAATTTATTTTTACTTGCAAGTCTTTGATCACAGTTTGAAAGTTCAGGGTTGGGTTTTTTGGGGTGGCTTTTTGTTTGGTTTTTTTTAAGGAACAATAAAAATAGTAAATGTCTACTTTCTGTTTGTCACACTCAAACAAGGTGAAAAAGTTCCCAATCCAATGTCCCTTGGGATGTTCAGCCTAAGCCCCTGGGCTGTATCAAGAGCAGCATAGCCAATGGAAGGGTTTACTCCCTTTTTTCAGCCATCATTAAACCACATGCAATTCTGGTCCCTCTCAGGAGAGGGAACAAGAAATATGTTGATAAACTTCAAAAAAATCCAGGGGAGGGTCCCAAAGACAGTGGAGGCTGAGAGACCAGGGCTCATTCAGCTCCAAGACAAGGCAGCTTTGGGGTCACTTCACAGCAGCCCCCTGACCTAAGGGGAGGTTACAGAAAAGACAGTGCCAGGCTCTTTACAGAGATGCCTACAGAGATACAAAGGCTACAAACTGAAGTTGGGGGGATATAAGAGAAGAAGGGAAATAAATGAAATGAAATCCCAATGATCACGAGATTAACTAAGCACTGGAAGAGGCCACAGACCTCCATTCTCAGCGATTTTCAACACCCAATAGGAAAAAGCCCTGAGCAATCACAGCTAAATTCAGTGCTGTATTGTGCAGGAGATTGGAGAAGTGATCTCCTGAGGTGCCTCCCAGCCTGGGATGCTGTGAGAACGGAAACAGAAAGACTGACTATTGCCCCTCCTGTAATCACCCCAGAAACCTTGCAGGGGTGTGGCCAACCTCAACTGCTTCAAAAGACTGCATGAGAAGCCCAAACTGAATAACCATGGAATTACTCGCCTCACAGGAGAAAATGATTCTTCCTCCTCAAAACAGAGGCTCACTCCAGTGACTTGACTATCTCATTCTTTTTGTTGGGTTTTTTTTAAACAACTGCTATATTCTCATTTCCGTGCATTGCAATGACGACTAACGTGCGTTAATTATGCAGGCAGGATACTCTGGTAATGAGACCTCCTCATTCCTTCCAGTTTGCAATATTGTGTGGCATTGGAACAATCTTACTGCTATTCCATTCCAAGAGCAACAGGAAACAGCAAACTCCACAGAGGGAAGAAACCAACGGAACTCCCCCAAATACAGCAACAGTAAATACAAGCAGGAAATAACCCGATATCCTTCTTCTGCAATTCTAGCAACTCCAACTGCTTCATCCTCTGGGGCACACTAATGACCACTTGGGATCTTCTGCCATTTCCTTCCTATTGCCAAGCAATAGTAAGCAGCCAAGTTGTAGGAAACAAGATTTGTGTATTTTCTCTGTTTTAATGTGGACTTCTCTAAAAGGAGGGGTGAACTTAAATTATTAGGTCAACTCTGATTCCACCCTCAAAACAGCACAGTGGGATTGTATTGTACCCCTCAGTCTGTCTACATGCTGTGATAAAAACATGGGCATCTGGAGAGGCTTATTGAGGCTGCCAAATGCTGACAGTGGCTTATTTCACATAAAATTATTGTATCTCTAAGCAATTTATGCCTAAAATCACTGCGGTACAATAAACTGCAGGGATCTTTTTTTAAACATGCATAAAATGAGTATGTTTACTTATGCTTTCTGCCAATTAACAAAAAAATATTTGTCAAGATCTTCAAGCAACTGTGATGCTTTACATGCAAATGGCAATGAAAAGCTTCAAGAAACAAGCCATGTTTATGTACACCAACAGCATCATTATGGAGTTCATTCACTCAGTTCAAGAAAAACAAATGGCTAACAAGTTAAACACTACAAGGTTAGAGAAAATGTGACAACAAAATCTATATATAGGTTTATAAGAAGAAGCATAGTGAAAATCATGAACTATAGAGATTCCAGTTGACACATATTTTCACAAATAGACACAGTACCATACTGGGTTGTTGGTGGGGGGTTGTTGCCCAGTTATACTCTGAAATGATGGAAGAAAGTCCTAAACTTGATTATCTTTACCAGAAACTTTGTTTTTAAGAACATAGCAAAGGCACTTCATCTAAAGAAAATTTTTTAAAAGTTGGTCATTGATTTCCTTTCAATTTTCAGAAAATAAGCTATGGAAGTGGTGGTTTTTTATTTACATAGCACAATACTGCAAATATACATGCCCCACATTTAGCTAACAAACGAGATTTGGGTCATACCTCACAGATCTTTGTTCTCTAAATTACACAGTTATTTGACACATTAAATGTCTAGAGAACAAAGAAGGAGGAAGAGGAAGGAGAAGAATCAAAATGACTATGCAGCTTCTCTAGCTGATAGTACACATCACAACAGAATTTCTTTGACTGACAGCATTACAACCTGAAGAAAACAATCTTAATACTTAGCATTTAGAAAAGGCACAAATCTTTCTCTACAACTTTCTATACAGAAGTATATTGCCATCAAAGATGTTGATGGTGAATGACTCATGCAAAACCAAAGAAAAGAATTATAATTCTATGCTTGCAGCTGAAAGTGTCCTGCAAAAATACGTGGAAACAGAAAGTCTGGTCTCTGACAAAGCTTTGAAGGGTAAAAACATGTCATTTCTTTTAACTTGTTGTTTTGTAGAAGTGAATTTAACTATGTAACTGTGTCAAAAAACCACAAAGTTATTAAGGAATGTAATAGGGCAGGTCTTTAAAATTCTAAGCACGGAGTGAAGGAGCAATGGATTGAAACACATTTTTGAATACTGCTTTATACAATATTGTCATAGATGAAAAAATGATCTAATATTTATTTATGGTCATAAAGGTTTTCTACATACATCAGGATTTGTGGAGACAAATTTCCTTCACTTTCCTTTGGCTTATGAATTAATCTATTCTCAGTGACCAGGAAACTGCAATTCTGAAAGATATTGTAAAAAGCCACAAATATAACCAGGGAAGAAAAGCACAACACAAACAGATGTAGCCACTATGCAAACATTTCACATGTTCCAGACATTTCCCAATATATGAGCATGCAATAAAATGAAATTCAGAGTAACTGTCAACTGTATTTGTTTGCTAGATTTCCTGGACAAGCAAATCATTATCAGAGATATGTAATGCTATAATCAGCGTTATCTTTTACAGCTGGAGATTTATCAATTTGGAGGAAGGCCTACTATCAATCTACAAAAGCAGGGGTGTTGTGTTTCACTGATCATTCCTTTCTGACCCTTTGCAACTTTAGTCTGAATTTTAAAAAAGCTAAACTAAAGTTAAAGGCTGAACATATACCTGCAACCTGGAATACATGACTGCTAGCAAAAGAAGTTCAGTGTTCCTCAAATTACCTAGGAGCTAATTTCCCTAATAGCATATCTTTTAACAACAAAAAAAAAAAAATTTAAATAATCAACGTAACAGTTTATTAAGTGGCATTAGTAAAGCTAGGAAAAAGACAGCACTTGTTTAGCATCTCTTTAACCACATAGTGTTTGGCGTGCTTCAGCACAACAGGAGTCCAGAACACACCCACTTAACGGTTCAGGAAAGAATTTCCAGTCTCCTATGCAACTTCTGATCAAGGGACAGAACTGATCCCCACTTCAATACCACTTGGTACTTCATTTTTAAGTTATGGTTCTGTCAAGCTTTATTAACTAATTAGTGTCTTGGAAACAGTAGACAGAGTATGTAATGTCTGAAGGCTTTATAACATTTTGCCCAAAAGGGGGTGATTAGTGTATCACTGACACACACACACAGAGTCTCTTTAAGTTTCACTTCCTCTATAAAACACCTTCCAAACTAAAGACTACTTGAATGAGTTCAGAGAAGAGCTACACTGCGCTGTCTATTCAAATTGTAAAAGTATCATGTCCTAAAACTCTTTATTTATGGGAAAGGCAGATTTACATAATCCTCATCCCTTTCTCTTCGGGAACAACTGATAGGAAACTCAGAGCTGTTAATTTCTACAGTTAATCTTAATGGTTGATTTTATGCTTGCAAATGTTATTCTAAAGTGTTAGAGTAAATAGAACACTACACTGTTGTTGATTTAAGTGATTATACATACTTTTTCCCATCCAAAGGATTATTTACTAAGGCAACAAACTCAAAATGAATTAAAAAGTACTCCTTTTTATTCATGGTGGAGCTTACCCACTGAACCCATTGCCACAGGATATTATCAAAGCTAACACTGCAGCTTGGAATTAATGACATAAAAGAAATTAAAACACAGAATAGCAACCTCAATGTGACATTCAGGTTTTACAAATGCCTACTTAAGATAGGAAATGGACAGGTAAGACCCTCAGGAAAAGAGAAGTGCATTAATACAACCACATCCTGAACATAATGCATCAAAGGATATACTTCTAACAAAGACATGAAAACAGTTGATTTACCTGACAAAAAACCTCCCAGTACACCAGTTTCTCTCAGTAGAAGAATGAGAATGCTCTCTCACTCACATTCCTGGCAGCAAAAGCTGCACTTTTCTCTAAAAACTCCTTATCCACACACTACCAGCTTCTGACCTGCTTAGTTTCAGAGACCTGTCAAGATGACAGAATGAAGACCTGTGATAATACTACAGAAAACTTTTACCCTAGAGAACAAAACTGGATTGATTTCATTACAAATATTGATCAATCTGCTGCAGCACATGGAAAAAAATTATACAGCCTCTTACTAGCAAGTTATATTTACAGTATCTTTATAACTGCCTAAAGATATTAGAAAGGCTAGTACAATCTACTGACTGCACAGACTTTTTCACTAATTAGAACTTGCTAACTTCATTCTTCACAATGGAAAGCAAACAGTCTGTTTCTCAGAGTGCTGCAGTCTAACACGTGGAAGTTGTTACTGATGTTCTTCAAGTGAAACATTATCCTCGAAAAAAGACACTACAGCTTCACAGTAGCTATAATTTCAAAGAGAAAAGACATGTAGAGAAGAAAATGTGGAGTGTGAACACTCAGCAGCTTTACATATTTGTAGAAAAGATTTTACTGCTCTGAGGGAGCATATAACTTGGTGTCCCTTTCAGATAACAATCCTTTAGAGGATACTTCCTTCCAAGGGTGCTTTTAGCAGCACCAGCCACTCTGAAGCAGTTCGGCTTTTGCCAGCATTTGCAACTCTGCTACTCCAACAAACACGTTGGTAATTTTAGTGCTTAAGTGGTTAAAACTGTTGAACTCAGTCCCCCTGCCTGTTGTGTATTAGTTGTTGTTTCCTGTGTTTTTGGATTTTTAGCAAATACCTGAAATGAAAGAGCACCCTGGCTACATGCAAACAGGTGCATTAACAGTACCATTCTCTTCCCTCATCCCCATCATAAATATCCACCAAAAATGGAGTTATCACCACATACATCAGATCTGTCATTTTGTATTTTGATTTGACTGCCCTAATTAAAGGAAAAAAAAAAAAAAAAAAGGAAGAAAAAGGCTCAGTGTTGTACCTGCAATTTAGAAGACAAGGAATTTCATGCATGACATGATTTTCATGAGCTCCAGCACAACAAATAAAGGATTCAAATGCTTTCCAATTCTGACAGTCACCAGGCAAACTTTCCACTTCCTCCAAGTAACTCTCTCCAGTCAGCTGTCTCCCACTGATTTCCATTCCCACGTTCAATACTATCTGTGGAAGTTACCCACCAGGCAAGCCCTAAGCCTGGCAAACTTCTAGGTTCTGGTTTTAGCTCATCTTAAAAATTAAGTAGATTCAAACGACTTAACAGAATGGTTAGGATAAATAAGTAGAGAAGGTAAGAACTTATGGATAGAAGTTTTATTACTATTTTTTGTGGGATTCATGTTTAAATAGCTTTCCAGCCAGAGCAATAGAGAAGAAGTAGAGGTAGTCAACCCGAAATGGCTATCACACAAGAGAGAGGGAGCACTGTACTTGCAGGGAGACTGCTGCCTCCCCACTCTCCTAAAAACTCTCTCCTCTAGGTCTTAATTGACCCTGGGTGGAAGCCACAGAGATTGCAACGACATTTGCTTTTTTTGCACAAGAACATCTAACCCTGTGCCTACAAGCCTGGAAAATGTTGCTCCTGCAAGGCAGTATGTATCACTCCCGCTTGACACCTTTCACCTGCTCCCACTGAACAAGGCAAAACTTCCTGTAATCAAGGAAGCCAGAAAAATTAGTTTAAATCATTTGAAGAGAGGAAACAAAGCTTCCATTTTAGCTGGTTTGGGATCTCTTGTGCAAACTGACATCTAAGTTAATTGCTTTTTCAGCATACTACCCACTAAGGGTTCCTAGACTTTTTGTTGCTGTGACTAATGCTTTTATGAGTGTTCTGGGACAACACCAGAGTTTTAAAATGTAATGTGAATCTTTATCATGCTGTTCCCTATCATTCTCTCGGTACATCACAATAAATATTCCCCAATGTCACCATAATGACAAAAAAAAAAAAACCACCAGCCTGATCTTTGCCTTCTTTTCAGTAACTGACCAATTTTAGAGCATAGTAAGCATGACTCTCCCCATCTACAGGAAGTTTATTCCAACTTTAAAAATATGTTGAAGATTTTTGATACGCATGCATACATTGTCACATGCAATGCCACTACACAAACTGCCCTCTACTGTCCTGCATCACAACTTGCTGTGACATCGCCTGCAGAGACTGGCACATAAAAATCATTCAGTCACCTGAAAACTGCAACAGAGTTGTATTCTATGATCATTTCTTGAACAGTCACCTCCAGTGAAATTAATGAAAAGCACAAAACAAATAATAATCCAAGCACAGCATTGTTTGCTGCCTCCACAGGCTTGCCTTAATATTACAGTTGTCCAATTTATTCTCTCTATAGGAAATGTGAATAGCAACAATTCAAAGCAGTAAAACACAGAGGGAGGTATCGGATTCCGAAATACACTTCAAACACATAATTTAAGAAGCATTTTAGTACCTGGTAATGTAGTAATTCAGGTATTTCCCCTTCAAAATTTTCATTAATATTTGTTAATTTGGGGATAAAAGATCACCCAAGCATCCTGGAATCTACCTTTTCCTTCCAAGGCAGAACATGGACCTCACTCCCACTGAGGCACTTCCAGCAAGTCAATATATGTATTTTTGAAAATACTGTAATGATTTAAGGAATATTCTCTGTAACATATTGTTTATATCCTGAAGAGTTGCTAATTCTGATTCATTCAATATAATTCTCATGAGTAATGGTTGCTGAAAGGAGAAATAAAAGAAATAAAATGAAGAAAATTAATTCCTGCTATTTACCAGGAGTTTAAGTATTCAGCTCAAAGAAAACTAGTGAAAAATTCCAAATAATATCTGAACTCTGTCACCAAAAAAATTCTAATGTATTTTCTTTACCTGCCATTGTTTACAAAACACTGATACCGGCACTCAACCCCTCAGAAAACCGCAAACTTTCTAGAAGCTTCTACAACTCTTAGTTCATCTGGGTAAAAATTCAAGAGTTCAGAAAGCAAGTGTAACTTCTGGGAAGCACTTCGGCCAGGCAACTACCTCACTGAAGCCCATTTGCTGATAACACACTTTCCAACAGCATCAGTCAAAACCCAGACAAAGTCATTCTCAGGAAATACGTCCCAAGCATTCTTTTCCCCAGGACCCCATTTAAAAATAACCATATTTTGCTTAAGAGAAAACTAATGAATTGTGTGTGAAGTAAAACAATTGGAAGCAGTGTAATTAAAAACTGTTATCAAGTAAGCCAACTTTGTGGTTCAAGTCCCTATAAACCAAAGAAAGCAATTACCAAAAAATGTTGTGATGCCTTACTTCAACAAAACAAATCACTTCTTGCATGTTTCAAGTACATACGAGTAACAAAAAAGACAGGTTCACACCAAGACTCAAGCTTGAAAAGACAAAACACAAAAAGCCCACTTTCCACCACCAGTGCCAAAAGCTCCCTCTCCTCTATTTTGTTATTTGTTTTTTCAGCATTGTACTACTACAGCACAGAAAAATATCACATCGCAGTAATCACACTAAAAAAAATCCAATAAAGTACCCAACTCTCTCCGTTTTATTACAGAACACAGTACTTTATTTGCAATAAGTTTCACATTACTGTAAGTTACTGTTTAAACTCTAGGATCACATTGGACTGAACATAAGATTTTTATCATGAAAATAACATGACAGGTTCAACCTTGAAGTCATAAGCCTACAATCAGCTTTTCAATCTCCAAAGCCTTTAATTTTGTGTACGTTAAATTTCCTGTCTTCATCAGACACTCGAGACACATCATTCTTGAGCTTTAAATGGATCCATCTAGGCTTACCTGCACAAGATCAGACTCTTCACTGATAGAGATCCAATCCTAAAAATTCTTACAAGGAATTGTATTTTCTCAGTTACATGCTACTCATCAGTGTTTGGAAAGTATTTCATTCCAGCAAACTGACATTTCTTCATAAAATGCAAACTAACATTAGTATTGCTTTTAGAAGTATGTAAACTTAAGGTATTTAAGGTATTAAGAACTAAAAGCATTAACCATTTTAACAGTATTTAAAGAATCAGTTTTCAGCTTAGCAGATGTGTTATTTTTAATGAGTTTGCCACAGCTGCCATTGCCCTCCACACACCCAGTCAGAGCTCTCCAACCTCATTTCTAGTCTTAGAAACAGAAAAGCAAATTCTACCATGATAAAAAACTGTAGTAGTTGAGCATTTTTAAATCACACATGATGGATTCTGAACCAAAAGAACCACTCTGTATTTCCACCCTTTTGGCAGTGCCAGACACATTCCCTGCCCAGACAGGGGCAGGAGACACAAAAGCATCAGTCTTGCAGTGAGTCCTTGTGGCAGCCTTTCAGCTGCAGATGTAACCTCACTGTAAGCCATACAAAAAACCATCACTCTAAAAAGCCTTTTCCAGAAGCCCATGAAACACTTCCTTGATGCTTTGGAAAGGAAGAGAACACTGGCTCAGGAATAACTCAGGTGCAGATGCAAGGTAAGTGCAAGAGTGAAGCAGGCTGAACTATGCTTCACCCTAGTGAGGGCTCTGCTAAGAGCTTGTAAAGGGGAAAAACTAACACCTACAGACACAGTAAACTAAGGCAAGAGAAAAGCTGTTTGTCCATCTACCAATTCCTCTCTCAAATCCAACTGAACAAGATTGTGAGGTCCAAACCCAAAAGTTCCGCAGTGGGATTTCTTTTTCATACTCAAGATGGGAAGTGCCTCTTTCAGGTTTTATATTTCGATTAATCCTCAGATGAGTAAGATTTATGAGCATAAGCAATTCATGACAACATCAGTTCTCATCTGTGGAGGTATTACTGCAATGCGAAAGTACTTCTGCATTACTAACTATCGGGAATATGGACAGCAAAACCATTTTATCTGAACTTGTTTTGATACAGAAAGAGTCTGGCAAGAGCCAGATTGAGCATCTGACAGAACAATACCCCTCCTATTTTAATACCATAGCAAGATATTATATTATTAGAGTAATACTAAAAAATTTCACCTAAACACCATTTCTTTTCTAGAATCTTTTCTTCTCCCCACATCTTTCCAGCAAATTCATCCTCATTCATACTTCAGTATGTTTCATAAATTTAAAGAAGACAGGGGGCCCAACTGATTCCAAACAAGGGGTTAGCCCTATGCCTACTCCTGGCATTGAAAGACCTGCCTGACACCCCCACGCCTTGGTTTTGAGGGCTCCCACCACCTGCCCCACGCATTACCACCCAGCTCCTCCACACAGTGTTCCTGCACACCAGCACCAGACAGCTGCTTGCACAGCCTTAAAGCCCCTCATCTGCCACCATGGATCTGTGGAACTGTGGCCTTCCCAGCACCAGTGGTGGCCACCCAAGCTCAGGGCTGGGCACCTCCAGGGAGACCGCGGGCTCTGGAAGGAGCAGAAAGAGGGTGCAGGTGCTGGTGATGGTCTGAAAGGCTGCCTCCATCTCACCCCTCATACAACCGTGCTAAGAGCACCCATCACACAGCCTCAGGCAAAGCGACGGGGGAAAAGTGCATTTTCACTCCCAGGCCGCGAAAGCAGGAGGGCTGCACACCGCGGGGCACCAGGGAGCGCCCTGGGTCCCGCATGGCTCCGGCGAGGCCGAGGATGGGATGTGCGTCCTCCGTCCCGGAGGAGAAGTCGGAGGCAGCGGAGGACACCTGGAACCAGAGTGTGGGGCAGCTCTCGGGCAGGGTGGAGGGAAAGATGCTGAAATAGAGAGGCGCTGGCCGGGCCACCACGGAGTTAATCAAGGGCAAAACCCCGGGAAGGATGCGTGTTTCGAGGGCAGCCCAGTCGTGGAAGAACGGCGAGGCCGCATGGAGAGTGGGAGCCGGCCCTGGCAGCCCCGGCGTTCGGCGCCCGCTCCGCGCGGCCGGGAAGCGGCTGGCGGTGGCCCGGGACCAGCCCGGGAGCCCCGCGGCTGCCGCGCAAGGTACGGCAGGCACCGCTCCGCCGCCCGCGGAGAATGCGCGACGCGGGGCTGACCATCGACGGGTTTCTCTCCGCGCCGTGCCATTCCCGGCCCCCCTTCCCCGGCTCCCGCCCCGCAGCTCTCCCCACCGCTCCGGCGGGCACCAGCCCCGGCCGAGCCGCCCTCCGCAACCGCGGCTTTCGAGGCCACCCCGTCGTCCTGCGATCTAACGGGCATTCGGGACGTATTCAGAGTTTTTTCAATTTGTGCGGAGGGACGGATTAATATTAACATATTCACCCATGACTGGACACCGCAGTTCTCCATCCAAAAATAATTCGTTTCTTGGATGGCCGCCTGCTAAGTAACGCGATTTAATAAACTAAAATTTCTCTCTCTCAAAAGTAAGGGAAATCGCCCTCCTGAAAACCTCCGTAAATTTGAGAACTGCTCCTTCTAAAAGACGCTCATTCTTTCCTTTACAAAGTACCCCCGAAACCCTAACACGGAGGCTGAACCAGCCTGCCTGGAGGGCAAGCCCTGAATCCTCCTCTCTTCCACGCCTTGCCCGAGGATGCGGGACGACGCGGGACTCGGGAACCAGCGGCAGCTGTTCCGAGCGAAGAGCCGCGGAGCCCCGCACGCCGGTGCCGCGGCAGCGAGCAAAGCCCCGCCACACGTGCGAGCCCCACACCCCGGGCGACAAAAATTAATAACAACAACTAACGTGTAAGAAATTAGGGGCGAGTTACGAAGTTTAAAGTTTCTTGGAGAAATAGCGGAACGGGGGAGATTGCCACGAGGAAGGAGAGCGCAGCATCCCGCAAGCCGCCGGCCCCGGCGGGCAGCGACGGCGGTCCCACGGCCCCGGGACGCGCACCCGCCCGGGGACCCAGAGAGGGAGGGAGGGACGTACCGGCAGTCAGGCACACGGGCAGGAGCAGCCGGAAGGTGAGCCCGCACACCACCTCGCTGGCCATCGCGGCGGGCGGGGGTCGCGGCCAGGCGGCCGGAGAGCCGTCCCTCTCTGCGCGCCACCGCCGCTCCTAGGGCCGCCCGTGAGCGGAGCCGCCGCGGTGGCGGAGCATCGCCCGTCCCCTCCTCGCCTCGCCTCGCCTCAGCCGCGCCGCCTCACGCCTCCAGCCACATCCCGGCGGCAGCCCATGCAAGCAGCGCCGCGCCGCACCCCCGGCCCGGGGCACGCACACGCCCGCCCCCTCGGGGCTCCCCCCACGGCCCTCCCCCGCTCGCCCGGCAGCACGGAGCGGCCGCCCCGACGGCGCGGGCCCAGCCGGCGGCACCCACGGCCCGCCCCGCGAGGGAATTGCCCCGCGCCCCGCCCCGAGCCGCCGGGGCCGGTCCGCGCCTCCTCTGCCCCCGCCCCGGCCTGCGCCCCCTCCGCGGGGACCATCCTGCCACCGCGTTGGGTCCCGTTCTGCACTGAAAACTTCCCCAGTTTTCCTTAACGCCTCTTTTCGTGTTGGTTTTGAGGGGGAAGTTAACAATTTTTTTTTTTTAATTTTGTTTTGTTTTGTTTACGGGTTTTTTTTCTTGATTGGGGAGCGGTTTTCTCTAATCTGTTCACTTCCCGCCCCCCTCCCCTTTCAGCAGCCCATTTAGGTCCACAAGAACATTGTTGCCTCGAAAAAAAAAAATAGATCTCCGGTGGCTAGAATGTATTTGACTTTTCTGGAAAGCTTTTTACCCTTTAAAATAAGATCCTGGTTAGAAAGTGCTGTGGGTTTATAGGGCCTGCTTCAAGGCCCAGCTGGTGTGTCCCTGTATGTGTATTGAATGAACCTCACAGGCAGGGTTGAAATAGTGATGCTGTAATGTAGAAAGTTATTAATGTTGTTATCAATACAAATAAAAATGTGTTTCATTTTTGGCAATGTATTGCAATCCCTCATACTTAAATGAGGGAAGTTTAGACTGAACATCCTCTTCCTGAAGGTAGTGCTTTAGGTAACTTCACTCCTGTGCATGATCTGGGGTAAGACAAAGCAGGAGTAGTGACCCTGTGGTCCTTGGCATAATTTCTCAGCCCTTCTTCCTGGTGAAGGACCTCATCCAGTCTTACTTCAAATGTAAAGAGTCCTAGGTTTTGCTCTTTTAAGTCTTGTTTAAATGTTTGTTTTGGGTCTTTTTTACGCTTATAATTACTTAAGCATATTTTGGTTTCCTGTGCTTTCTAAAATTATTTTCATATCCTTGTTGCAGAGAAAAATGTTTGCAAACATGAACGTGACTCACAGGAAAATACAAAGTGTCTTTTAAAGAAAAAAATAAAACTATGCATTTGGGGGGTTCAAATGGCAAGTGTTGAGCCATGCAGACATCTGATTTTTGTTTTATGAAAAATGGTGATTATTCAGATATTCGAATATTATGTAACACACTAACAGAATCCGATACAAGTATATTCGGGAAGTAAAGAACTCTAGACTTACATATATGAAAATGCTCGGGAAAGCTAAGAAAAATCAGCTACAGACAGTAATTCCATGTGCCTAATGGGTCTGATAAAGGGAAACCTATCACCAGAGACTAAGCCTCCTTTGAGGAGGTACAGTCTGCTCACAGGCAGTGCGTGGAGTTAAGATGTAACCTCTCTCTGTCTTAACAGAGATTGTAAGGAAGCCCAGTTCCAGCAGGATGAATGCGACGCCTCAACTCGGTGTCTGGGCACAGCCTGTGGAAGTTGTTCCCTCCCTTCCCACATTCAGGCCCAGCGTGGCTCACCCACACATGTCGACCACGAACCAAGCCTGGGTATGTGGTTGTCAATCTTCTGGCACAGGTTTCTGTGCACATCAATCTTTGTGAATACGCCTAGTGATGGTGTCTGTAGGCAGCAGAACACTAGGATCAGCGAGTGCTTAATCTGCTAAAGTATCTGATCAACCTGTGGTAAAGTCAATCCCAGCATTGTTTAAAGACCACGGGATCTGTCTCGAAAATTTAAAGTTCCTAAGGAAGCTCTCCTTGCCTTGGAGGTTACAAAGCAGCAGTTAATAGCAGTCTCTGTGTGTAGGATACACGCATAGCTGAAACATTCTGTGCACTTCGGCAATACATCTTCAGATATTGATTGGGCTTGGAGTTCTTTTGTTTTGTTATCGTTGTTTTTATTTCATTTTCGAGATTTTCAAATTCACTAAAGCAAGGGTAAAGTATTTATTACCTTTATAGTACAGTTACCAAATTCTTTACTTCAGGAAGCACTGATTTTATGCTGATGTTTGAGAAATAATTTGCCAGTTTTAAATACTTATCACGGTATGAAAAGAGGAGTTTAAATACGCTTATTGCATGGCTCCTTACGTTTTACCAGACTGCTCATCTACTGCAAAATCTATGCAGCCGCAGTGCCACCTTTTGGCTAAAATGTCTTTCTTGTAAGTAACAACATCGCTTTCCCTCAGCTGCTGGAGTTAACTGTTTCAATACGCAGAATTTTGAGAGAACAACAAAACATCCATCGTCCAGCCACACACCTCTGGAGTGGTAAAAAGTATAAACAAATACATGAAGCCTTAACAAGAATCATGTATGTCTTCTCTAGTTCCACTGTTGACAGAAACAATGAATGCATTAATTTCAGAATTGGAGAAGCACTTCAGCCAGCATGGAAGAAATAAAACATAGGACTCTGACTAAAATATAGAAAGAGAAACTTAATTATACAGATAATACAGAAAGAGAAACTGAATTAATGGGAAAGGGTTTGTTGGATTAAGTGTACATAACAGAGAACAATGTCTAGAAGTAAGCCAGGGGCTTATTTAGCTGATGCCAGTTTTGCAAGTGACATAATATAAAATGAATATAAATGAATAATGAATATAAAGCAGGAAGTTTGCTTTTTCCCTAAGGGCATCCAGCTTCCTGAAATCACACTGTGGGCCACACAGTTTTCCTCTTTCCCTCTGCAAACCACGGGAAATTGCCAGATTGTGTGAGTCCTTCAGCATCCAGTAAATGTGCTAGCAGTGGATGCAGCTATCTCACCATCTACCAGAATTTCTTTCCATTACTTTCAGCTACCAGGATCTCAGCCCCCCAGGTGTGTCATTCCCACCTTAGGTGAAAACATTGTAGCACTAGGGAGGTTGATGAAGCCTTAATAAAGAGTGGGAAGAAGATGTTGCTTCTATAAAATAACAAACTTCAGCCATGAAAAGAATTTGCTCTACCTCACCTTGTCACCTTCTCTGTAGTGGTAACTTGGGGTTATTTTGGAAAAATGTTGTTCCTACTTCATCCAGTACACAAAATCACTGGCAGTGAATAGAGTCAGAGGCCAAGAAAGTTACTGGGGGGGGGGGGGGGGGGGGGAACAAGTCCAGAATGTATTGTGTCACTAATTCCATTAGGTAGAATGTCACCATTTAGAACTGGTGTTGAAGTTGACTGTATTGAGCTGACTGACTCTTTAAAACAGTGCTGTTGAGAAAAACAGCTTCTAATTGCCTGACCTTTCTTGTTTGTTTGAATCATGAACTCATGGCTTTGTTCTAACATTCACAGACTCTGAATAATATAAACAAGGGCTTGTCTAAGGATACATGTATATATATATATATATATATTACGTGATCACACAATCCATACAGTTGGCAAGCTCCATAAATGAGTGCTAAACTAGCTGAAGAAACAGAACTCCTCTACATAAAGAGGCAGCAAGGCATTAAGTTCCACTGAGAGGCAGGAGAAGTCACTGAAGCCTTTTCAGGGCAGTTACTGCTGTACAGTGCTGGTTTATATTTGTTATTCTTACAATATGAGAGTCCTGCTTTGGGGACCTGTGGGGAAGGAAATGGCTTTAACATTTGCAGTGATGATTAACTAGCGTGTTATGTCTCTTGATCCATGCTCCCTAAGAATACATGAAAACATCCTGCTCCTCGTACCTATTCTCCTCCTGCTCAGCCCTGTCAGCAGCTGGGGGAACAGCCTGCAGTGGCCCACCAGGAGTCAAGAAATTCAGTTTTTAAGCTTAGTTCACATTCAGCTCTGACTGAAGCTGTTATTGTTCACTTCCAACATGAAGTTCAGCTAAACTCCAAAATAATATTCAAGTTCAGTTCTGGTTCAAGAAAAGTTAAAAAAAAAATTGTTCAAACTGATTTTTGGTTCAGAGTAAGTTTAACTCCCCAGTACCAGCAGTAGTTAGTAACTATTTTATCTTCTTAAATTATGAGTTTGTCTTGCCTTACAATAAGGAAATTCATTCCACTCAAATGTATGCTGAGTAGGCATCCTTAGAAATGTTCAGCTGCCCCAGCAGAGCAGGAAAGTTTCTTAGGAGCCTCCAGATTTCCTCCACACTTGATTTATCTTCCATTCATTAATCCATAATTTCACCACTCATTTCAGATGAATTAGAACTGGGCACAGGGTGTGCAGAAAACTTACTAAAATCAGATGCATTGCCAAAGGTCTAGGGTTTTTTTGCTTCCTAGCCTTTGTTAGTATTCACAAATCATGTCACAGCGTCTGTCTAGAACTTTCATCTTGCTCAGTAAATATCTATTTATAGAAACTCTTGTTGATTTCTGGTCTTCTTCTGATGGGTTTTACAATCTGGTCAATTAGGAAGCAGCAAAATGTTATTGTCTTTACCTGAGGATAACGTAAAATACAACAGGAGAGACCTGACACATACTCAAGCAGTTCTAGTTTCATCATATTTTGTAGGACATCAAACCTGGCAGAATCCAAATGGTGTCTGAAAGCGTCATTGACTGTCAATGCAATTATAAAGGAAATCTGTTCTTGAGTACTGAACATTTCCACATAGATCAGAAGTTAATCATTAGGAACAACATTCATTATGACTGTTTAGGGAAATGGCATTGTCTAGTGGTCAGTGCAGGGGACTAACAAAACAGAGCTGCTGACTGAACTGATGGAAACACATCCCCAAGCTCCTCCAGCTTGCATTGTGTGGCTGCATCAATAATACAGGAAAGCTCATCCATGTCCATTAACAAGAGAGGCTAGACAAGGTGGAAGCAAGTGGGATCTTTGCACAGAGCTGTGACATTACATATCTGTGAATTTACTCATATTAGGAGTAAATTTTAAAAATTATACATTAGTTGTGTTTGCTCCTTTCAAATCAAGTAAGCTTCAGCAGGCGAGCCACTGTTTTGTTTGCTTGCAAGTTTCTTTTCTTGTTGGAATAAGAAATATAGGATAGCTTCAACAGTTAATGATTATCAGTACTGTTAATATTTTTTCTGATTAGATTATGAGATTTCTCTGATTGCTGAGGCAAATTATGCCAGGGAACTTTAAGCACCACACCTCAGTAGTGATCAAGAAAAAATAGGAAAAATAATTCTAATTCAGCATGCATGGTTTACCTGCCTGTATGTAATCACATTATACATTGGAAGAATTTCTGAAAAGGTTGTGCAAAGTCTGAAAGGATTGTTCAATAAACAATGAACCACAAATTTTCCCCTGCGTGGTCAGAGTCCAAACATGAGCAGACTGTCAAATAACAAACAGGCATGTCACATAATTAAAACTGTCTAGTAAAAAAGCAGAGCTTGTCAAGAGTGTTTTTCAGTTTGAAAAAAAATACAAGTAATAAACCTCCTACTTGTCACTAAAAAAGAATTAACCATTTTGGGTATTTTGTCAATACATTTACATTTCAAGCATATTTTAAAGAAAATTTAAAAACAAGCTGGAGCAATGCCACAAAATACAATTATTCTTGTTATGCTCCGCAACCAAGATCATTGGTTTGACTATGGATAATTACAACGTGATCATGAAGTGCATGATGAAATAAATTAAGTGGTTCCAAGACCGCCCTGCACAGATTGTTGTAAACACAGAGCTATGCAACAGATCTGAGCTAGCTGGAATTAAACATGAAACATTCATCTGGACTCCTTTGGAAATGGCTGTCAGCGATGCTCTGCGGTGGTGAGGATATGATTAGTGGCTGGCGGAGAGCTGGGCCTTTGCATCACAGAAGCACCGTCACAATTTACACTTCTGCTGGCGGCATCAGTGCAGAGCAAAGAGAAATGAGGCTGAGCAGATCCCAAAGCAGGCTGGACCAAAACCAGAATTCTCTGTGGAGCAGTATAACAGTAAAATAATAGATTTATTACCCAAGTGAAAGAGCAGACATCGGTTCACACACCTGTGCTTCAGCCAGAACTCCTTCCTCCAGCTGAGCCTACGCAATCAAGGAAACCACTAACTCCTGCAGGTCCTTAGCTCAGATCCAGTTTAGGCTGACTGAGACTAAACTGCATCATTCCTGAAGGCTGGGCAGTGGGCAAGCATACCCTAAAAACACTCTTCTTCACTCACATGGGATCCGTGGCAGGGAGCACTCGTGCCTAGTGAGACAATGAAATGCCTTCAGCCTGATGTCTCTTTCCAGTTTCCCCACGTCTTCCACCTCATCCCTCCTTGCTTTTCTGTGGATCCTACTGTTGCAACACCCACTCTCTGAAAGGGCTGGAGAAGCACAACCTGTCCTTTATCTTCCCTTTAAATGGATGTTGAAAAAACCCTTATAAAATATGTGTGTGTTGTTACCACACCTTAGGCAGCCTCAGGTGGATCTGCAATGTAAAGAAGCAGATGAGAGTTTCAGGTTGAAAAGGGAAGTGGGTCCAGCAGGGCTCAGCTAGGAAAGCTGCTGGCATGCCTCATCTCAGTCACCCGATGGATGAGCAGACACATAGTCCTTCACCTCTCCCCTTCCCTCATTTTTTTCTGTCCCTGCAGGATAAATTCTCTGAGAGAAGCCCTTAGCAACTAAAGGATAAACTTGGCTAGGAGGAGATGGACCAAATGTGGAAGAGAAAGGAAGGAAATGGCTTATGTTCGCACACATATGTGTGTCTCATCCCTGTCTTGGGTAGGAAAGAGGGAGTCAAGAAGCAGGAGAGGAAGTCAGCTGATGAATGGCTTCAGGCAAAAGTGAGAATTACCTGGCAGAGTTGCTCCATAGAGCAGTATACATTTAAGAATAATTTTTAAAGCTAACTGCTTTGGATAGAGGTATCTGTCCCCAGAGCAATCAACAATGGAAAATCAAGCAACAATAATTTTCCATTCCAATGACCAGTGCTATAATTAGATAATAATGCTAAAAATTTAGTCCACTTTGAGGTGAAACAGGAAAGTCATGCGTGCTGCCTGACAGCTAAAGAAAAAAATCCCTGTTAATTCATTTACAGGGACTGTTTCTGCGGTCAGACATTTATTTCTTTAGTAGTGAAAACTGAGCAGCTCCAAATTATTACTGCTGAACTAAGGAGAGAGCTTCAAGCTGAGCTCTCAAACATCATGTGACACCAAGGACCAGACACCCTGCACGCATCATTGATGACCTGGACAAGAGGCATGGACTGTAAACTCTCCTCTAAGCCAAGGAGTCAAAGCTGGCAAATGACAAACATATTGACCAGTGTGAGAGAACCTGGAATACCACTGCTTGTAACACATTTGTTTCATGGCACAAGAGGACAAGTTTGTCTTAGAAAAACACTGCCTTCATTCTTAAGAGGAAGAACACCACTGGAAAAACCATACAAAACTTACAAAGCACATGACTGGAGTCACAGGATGGAATCCTAATTAATATTTAAAAAAAAAAAAGCTCAATTTTAAGTCTTCATTCAGATACTAGTTTGATTCAGCATTGCATTATAGACTAAAAAATGCTAATTAAAACCCCTCCAAATAATCTAAATATTATTTTTTCTCTAAAATGAGAGGGAACCACTTCAAGTTATGCCAGGGGAGGTTTGGATTGCATATTGGGACAAATTTCTTCACTGAAAGTGTTGTCAAGCACTGAACAGGCTGCCCAGGGAAGTGATTGAGTCACCATCCCTTGAGGTATTTCAATAATATGTAGATGTGGCACTGAAAGACGTGGTTAATGATGGACTTGGCAGCACTGGGTTAGTCATTGGACTCAATGATTTAAAGATCTTTTCCACCCTAAATGATTCTATGATTCTGTGATTCTGCTTGTTCCTATGATCTGGGGTACAAACTGAGATTTGAATGTCAAATCGAGGCAGGCATGTGAACATGGAAAATATTTTGGATCCCATGTAAGTATTCCCAAACTTGTTTCATTAAATAAATAAACCAGACCAAACCAAACAAACAAAACTAAAAACAAAACAAATTTTAAAAACCAAAACAAACAAACAAAAAAAACCAAACCAGAATTATAGATTCAGACCTATTTTTTGGTAGATAATGAGGTTCTTTTCACTGCTTCTGAATCTTTTGGATCATTATCCAGAGATATAAAATTTTCCATTTGCATTATAGAGAGAGTATAACAAAAAGTTTTGGAATTAGTTCTGGGAATAGATCCTTTCAGCTACATATAGAGGAGTTGTACCTACCCTGGTAGTTCTATTGTGTTTTCCCATTAATCCTGTATTTTTCTTTTTTAATTGTATTTCCACACTTAAAATTACTAAAATCTATCTGAAAATAAGACAATAGTAACTGGACACACTGTTGAATCTGCCCAGAAAAAAAAAGAAAATGCATGTTTTAATATGGCAAGTGGATTCAATTTCTGAGTAGGTTTATTTTTTACAACAGGATCATGTCAATCTCCTAAGAAGCACAAGGAGCTCCACAGTATCAGATTCAAATGCTGATGTGCAGCCCTCTGACATTGTGGAAGTCATAAACCAATTTCTTGTTGTTTTTTTCTTTTTTTATTCTACAGAGAGGTGTACTGGGATTCAGGTAATTTATGTGTGACAGATCCATGAGGCATCCACCTGCAAGTGACACAAAAGGGGCAAAGCAAGCACAAGTTTTTGCATCTGTCCAACTCCTACAAGGCTCAAGTAGGTGTGGTTCCCAGCCCTAAAACACACACATAGTACCAACAGCAAGGTCAAAGGATCTACACCACTACACTTTCTCAAGTGATTGTGCTGCTGCACAAAACTCTGCTCTCATGGTGACTTGTTTGATAGCTGAAGTGGGCACATGTAAAGATTAGGTGTGTGATACATTTTACATACATGGATATTTTCACCACTCAACTTGGGAGCCCAGTCTTCCAATAGAGAGCTGCAGGCACCTCCAGAGGGCAATCCAGAGCTCCTGTTTTGAGAGTGCTGGATTTTTCTCTGAAGGTACTCATCTCTCCCTCCATTAGCTCCTTAGCAAGGCTAGAGGGTTGGTAGTGAGTCCATTCCTGGTTTACCTGCTCATTACGAGCCCTTATGGGCAGTAGGGGCAGAAGGGCAGCAGGATGCCAGGACTGCCCAGCTCCTGTGCACAGTAGCATTCTTTGCCATGAGGTCATGAGTCCACAGCCTGAGATACCTGACATTAGGCTGAGTAAATGAGCCCTTTGCATCCTTACCTTGGTTAACTCAGATCAGATGGAAAGAGAAATTAGCAGGGTAAAGAATTGGCTGGATGGACACAGACAGAGAGTTGTGGTCAATGGTTCTATGTCCAGCTGGAGGTAGGTGACAAGCAGTGTCTTTCAGGGCTCTGTCCTGAGACAGGTGGTCTTCAGTATCTTCCTCAATGACACAGAGAGTGGGATCAAGTGCACCCTCAGCAAGTTTGCAGATGGCATCAAGCTGAGCAGTGCAGCTGACACAACAGAAGGAATGGATGACATCCAGGGGCACCTGCAAAAGCTTGAGAAGTGGGCCCATGAGAATCTCATGAAGTTGAACAAGTCTAAGTACAAGGTCCTGCATCTGGGCTGGGGCAATCCCAGACATGAGCACAGACTGAGAGAGAAACTCACTGAGAGTAGCCCTGACAAGAAGGACTTGGGGTTTCTTGTGGATGGAAAGCTGGACATGACCCAGCGATGTGCACTCACAGCCCAGAGTGCAGTCCTGGGCTGCTTCAAAAGCAGCGTGGGCAGAGGGTCAAGGGAGATGATTCTGCCCTGTGCTCCCCTCTGGTGAGACCCCACCTGGACTGCTGTGTCCAGCTCAGGGGGGCCACATGAAAGATGTGGATTTGTTAGAGTGGGTCCAGGGGAGGGACATGAAGAGGATCAGAGGGATGGAGCACCTCTTCTATGCAGACAGTCTGGAAGAGCTGGGGTTGTTCAGCCTGGAGAAGAAAAGGCTCTGGGGAGACCACATTGTGACCTTCCAGTACCTTAAGAGGACTTATCTAAAAGGAGGGAGAGGTACTTTGTATACAGGCAAATAGTGACAGGACAGGGACAATGGTTTTAAACTAAAGGAGGGCAGGTTTAGATTAGATGTTAGGAACAAATTCTTTACTGAGAGGGTGGTGAGGCACTGGAACAGGTTGCCCAGAGAAGTTGTGGATGTCTCATCCGTGGAAGTGTTCAAGGCCAGGTTGAATGGAATGCTGAGAAATCTGATGTAGGCCCATGGTAGTGGGGGTTGGAACCAGACCATCTTTAAGGTTCCTTTCAATCCAGGCTGCTCCATGAATCTGTGATAAAAATGCAACAGTAGAGGGCAACAGGTTTTGATCAGCCCAGAACTACATACACAGTTTAGTTTGGACATTAAGGGATTTCTCAAATTTTGAGCAAACTGCCTTATACTGAAAAATTAAGTGGCATAACATTATTCAAGTGTGTATTTCACCTGGGCAACCACAAAGTTGACTATATTTTTTGCAAAATTCTGCACGGACTGTCCGAAAATTCCAAATGGTCAACATCCCACTAATGAACCTCATCACGTGACTTGCATTCACTTCTTCTTCATGTTCAGGAAAATCCTGAACAGTTATGAAGAGCACAGTGACACTGAAATACCAGTTGCAATATTATGTCCTTTTCATACAAGTTTCCTCCAGAAGAGTGGCAAAAGCAATTAAAAAAAAAAAAAAAAGTTCTGTTTACTGTAAAAAAAGGACTAAAAAGATGAAAGAGAAAAGTCTGAGGGAGAAAAGACATATTTTTAATATGTCTTAAAAAAATGAAATTTTGCTACTGTTATTATGGGATGTATTTTTAGTTTGATACCAAGGAACATAGTTGAGCATAATGCTAAATGTTACATTTTATCACCTTATCTGAGGTGATAAAAACATGTTGGCTTTTGTAGTTAAGAGACACAAAAGAGTAACCCAGACTAAACACTGCCACTATCCCCCTTGGACATCAAAGCACAGGTATCCAGGTATGGTAACTAAGACATACATCTGGATGTAGGCTTTGGCCTCAACCTGGGACCACTGCCTCTAGAACTACAGTGAAATACCTGGTCAAAAACTCTGAGCACGGACTGAGCACAAGGTGCTTCAAATATCGTGGGCATGGAGGCAGAGCTGAGCTTTATCATTCTAGGGACAAGACAGGGAAATCTCCTTCTTGCCCTTCCCTTGATTCCTTCTGTCCCCTGTGTTTACCAGTATACTTGGGAAGGGAAAAATCCTTCCCCTTCTTCCAGTGTCTTCTATGTGTAAAATACCCACAAATGACTTTGCAGTGGTTGTCTTCCAGGCTGTTCTCCTCTCACTATTTTCCAAACCCATATTAAAGTGGCTTCTGCTTATTTGCAAACAAAGCACAGAACTAAAACCAATGGAGGAGGATAAGAACTGTTTGGCTGGGATCAAATATTTTATTATACATATGATGCATGTCTCTTTCCGATGAAAACAGACTAGATAAGAGGAATGAACTTCAGTTTCTCTTTAGAGAAATGTTTTCTCTTATTCTCGCCTCTCTTTTCTTTGTTTTGAAGATTCCTCCTTGCAAGAAAAGCTTGTGCGAAGACAATAATCAAATGGTTTGTATAGTTATTAAACCACTTTTGTGGGGGAAACGACAATACTGTTACTTAAAAATGTACGTGTAAAGTAGTCTAAAAATAGGAAGTGATTACCCCGTGAACCACAATTGTTTTGTACTTTCCCTGCATACAGGCTGGAGTACTTAGTAAAACACAAGTTTCTAAATTAATGTAGAGCTTTTAGGTGCCAACACTTAACCTCATCTGAGCGTAAGAAAGGCACAAGCAGCATACTCAAGGCTCAGGACCAATTTTTAGAAGCAAATTGCTGTCTAGTGAAAAAAGAGAGGCAGAAATACTTACAGTCCTTTTGAGTGTCTGTGTGAAATATGTATCAGCTTGGAGGCATCCCATAGCTAGGAGGGATACACACCATCCACCACCTCTGCAGTCACACAGCCTGTTCAAACAGAGAGGACAGTGTTTACACCTGTGTGCCCTCTTCTCCCCTTCCTGCTTGTCTCATGCACCCAGTCACAGATCTCCAACCCAAAATGCAGGTGCCAACCACTAAGACATGCGGGTAGCATGCTCGAAGGGGCGGTTTCTTTAAAACAAAGTTCAAATCCTAAGCAAGCAGTTTGGTGCAGCTGTGCCTCTCCATGACGAGCTGCTGGGATAAGACACAAAAGCTGCTAATTTGGTGTGCTGGCTTTGGTTGAGATAAAGTGAATTTTCTTCATAGTAGCTGGTATGGGGCTGTGTTTTGGATTTGTGAGGAAAATTGTTGGTAATTCAGGGATGTTTTTGTTATTGTTGAGCAGTGCTTACATAAAGTCCAAGACTTTACTGCCTCTCACGCCACCCCACCAGCCAGAAGGCTGAGGGTGCACGAGAAGAGGAGAGAGGACACAGCCAGGACAACTGACCCCAACTGACCACAGGGACATTCCACACCATATGGCATCCTGTTCAGTATATAGAGCTGGGTGAAGAAGAAGGAACAGACGTTTGTCTTCCCAAGTCACTGTTAAGTGTGACAGATCCCTACTGTCCTAGAGATGGCTGAACACCTGCCTGCCCATAGGATGTGATGAAGAAATTCCTTGTTTTCCTTTGCTTGTGTGCACAGCTTTACCTTTAAACTGTCTTTATCCCTACCCACGGGTTGTCTCACGTTTACCCTTCCAATCCTCTCCCGAGGGAAAGTACGTTGGCACCAGGATGGTACTTCATTGCCAGCTGGGGTTAAACCATGGCACATAAACAACAGTCACACTGTTGATGTTGATAAAGGCCATGCTCAGGCTAGAGCTTCTGGATCCAGTGTTACAGGAAGAGTTACATTTATATTCTTGATGCACTTGTATTTAGAGACCATCTAGTCAAGATCACAAGACAGAAATGGTTTAGCCTTGACATCATTGGCAATTCTAAAATTGAAAAGGATTGTTGTTTTTCTCTCTCCCTTAGAGAATTATGCTCAATATTTTCAAGGAACTGTCATTTCCTGTAAAATAATGTTTATGGTGGCAGGCTCTCAGTCTTTCTGGTATTTTTTTTTCAGAACATTATTATTTATTGTAGTTGTTCTTTGTTCTCTGGGGCTTTTTCTGACTTTCAGCAGGGCTGCCCCATGCTTTTCCAAAGCGTGGAGATTTTACAGTAGCATGGCTCAGAGTCATTTCAATCTATTTAAATGAATGCTGAAAATGCCATCAAACTTAGGTGCCCACTTGAAGGAGATTGTAAGATGAACATCAAAGGAAGAGGATGTCCATGTCTGCATTTTCCCCTTTGAAAGCACCGGGCAGCTCCATGCAACAGCCATGTTTGTTTAAATCAACACAGACTGGGAAACCACACTAGCTGCCTTTCAGTTTCCTGCTTTTCCTTAGATCTCCCAATAGCTACCCCACACCCTGATCACCATTAGGTCCATATAGATGGGTAGTATTCAACCATTCACACACATTCACAATGAAAAATCATATAAAGATGATGCTGAAGACCTTGGCATGACACAATAGATTCTTATTACTAGGTGGTTAAGTTCCACCTCTACCTCAAATCTTCTGGATAAAGCTGCTGTCCGGTTGTAAACAGAAGGCTATCACACAGTATCAGAATTTAGACCTAGATCTGACTTATCTTGAAGGAATTTATCACAGTATGCCTAGTTAATTCTGAACAGAAGTCTATCACAAATGTGCTTCTCACAATAGGGAGCTGCCTCAGCATTTTCAAACCTTCTATGCTGCAAAAGCAAAATTATTTGCCTCATTCACTGTCCTTGTTAGCCATGCACTTTCCACTGGCTGCAGAAAACTGTAAGAATTGCTCAGTGGCAAAACATGCAATTTGGCAATGCAGTTTGTGGTCACTAAAAGGAAATCCCATGACAACAACAACTTCAGGGAACAGGTTATGGCTCAAAGACATGAAAGGAGAGGAATGAAAGACTCAAGTTCTGTGCCTTCCCCAGGAGACAAAACGTCCACCAAATGACTACTGTGACTAGTGACCTAGTGGGGCTGAGACTCAAAGTGCATTGGGTCATGAAAGGTGCTGACAGCATCTCCCCAGACTATGGAGTTAGAAGGAATATAGGCATAATATTCTGCCACGTTTTTACTAGGAAACGTGGAGACAGCAGGCAGTGTTCTCCCACTTCCTCTCTGCTCTCTCTCACAGACACTTCCTTTGTCTGTACCAGCTGGGTTATTAACAGAATATTGTTTTTCATTCCCCTTGTCCTCCCTTTGGGCTTTCTATACTTCTGGTCACAGAGAAGAAGGTAAATAAACCTTTTCAATTACACAGTCTATCAGAATTTTTCCACACTCACCCAATCTATTAATTTTTTTGTACTTCAAATTCGG
This sequence comes from Aphelocoma coerulescens, assembly GCF_041296385.1. Classification (NCBI taxonomy): domain Eukaryota; kingdom Metazoa; phylum Chordata; class Aves; order Passeriformes; family Corvidae; genus Aphelocoma; species Aphelocoma coerulescens. Next base: position 114,084,709 of record NC_091015.1, on the reverse strand, counting down.
TTTTAACCCCCTTCCCTTACACTTAGCGTATTTCAGTTTGCGTCTGAATGTACCAATAGAAAAAAGCACAACCCTCTCCCTGCAGAAATCCAAAACCAGTTCTTGCAAGACTCATTTTATGAGAACATCCATTTTTCCCTTTGTGTAGAAAAACTAATGCTTCTATAGACCTGAGAAATGGTCCAAAAGGGAAGATACTTACCATTACCTTCCAGCTGTGCAAAATATTGCAGTTTTCACATCAGAGAACCAAATGCTTGGGTTTCTTGTCAGATGACTTTCACAGATATATAAGAATATATTTCTTACTTTCCAAGTGGGCTTTAAATGTAAGTAAGTTTAAAGAGTTGGTACTCCACAGACCAAACTCTTACTACGGAGGGAAAATACAGTTGGGTGTATTAGCTTCCAGACTTAGCTTTTTTGAGCTAAGTTGAATTGGTGCTGCAATGTGTACTGCTGTATGACTCTAGGAAAACAACTATTCTAGCCTTGGGGCATCTTAAACACAGGGCATGGAGTCAACTGACATAAAAGAGTACAAAGACCATTTCTGTGCTAAATAAGAAAAGAATTCCTTATTTGTAAGCACAGTGGTTCTGATACAAGGGAGATCAAAGAGTAGCTCTTTTCTAAATGTATGTGCAAGCATATTTTCATTCATACCACCACTCCTTCTGCTTACCATTCCCTGAAATTACTTGGTCCTATTCTGCCAGACACTGAACCCTAGCTCTTCCACCCTTATCCCTGGAGACCCAGGACTCTGGATTCTCTCTTCAGGCATATACAAAGAAAATCTTGGGCTAATTCACTTTCCTGAACCCTTTCCCATGAACACAGAGCAAGTAGCAAAGACAAGTAATTACTAAATGGAGATAGCTAGAGGTTTACTGTCATCGACTCACACAGACAACCTGGATACTGAGAGAAGAATAATTTTTTGTATGCTTGCAAAGTCTTGGAGAATGAAAAATGCAACATATTTTTCAGCAGTGTGAAAGAATAGCTTTCCTCCTTTCAAAAGGAATTTGCAACCTTCTTGTAAAACCCTAAGAATGCAAGTATTCTATTGAAATAAATATTTGTCCTGTATGTATACATATATAGTAATAGTCTGAGAAGGTGATGACCTCTCCAGAGATTTTTGAATTCACCTTATGAAATGAGAGCTTACTGCTGCCAGCAGTGAGTAGGCCAACTATATTATGACTGCATTCAGATTCAGACTATTTCATGGTCCCTTCCTCCCTCCCTCCCTCCAGAAGAGGTAGTTCAGTTAAAGAGCCAAGGATACTTCCCTGCTCCAGAAGCTCACTTTCAAAGTCCCACTCTTAGACAGACCCTGCTCCTACCTTCCTGATAACATTTGTTCCTGTATCCAACAAAATGCTGCTTTTGGCTAAAAGCAGGAAGCAATGGGGGCTGAAATTACCACCCACTACACTCCCCTCTTCTCATATGTGCCTGTCCCTGCTCCCCAAATACGTCAGAGTGGCAGGACAGAAGCAGGTCTGGGGATTGCAATGCTTTTCAGTAACGACTTGTGGCTTGTGAGACTGCTTTAGTTCCCCTGCCCAGAGATGCCTGGAAGAGTTGTCTCCCCATGATTTTGAATCCTGTTTCAGCCTGTTGTTATGAGCAAGTCTCTACATGACTGCCTCTGTCCCACTCCAGCCCGGAGCAAGCAATCTGTGGGGGTGTGGGTCTCTGTTCTCAGCCTGAGCCTCAGCCCTGCCGCACCTTTGCAGGAAGGAGCTAAGAGACAGACAGTCACAGTGTGTTTTGTCTGGTGTTCAAAAGCCTGCATTGGATAAGGAAAAGGATTGCTGAGATCATGACACTTCATCCAAGCCAAAATGTTAATTTTGAACTAATTAGACACAGATTTAACAAAATATACAGGAGAAATGTGCACTTGACTTCCCTGACCTGCTGTAGAGGCCTTCATTGTGCTGCTGCTGGTGTTACCATCCTTAACCATGATGTCTGTGCTCCCATAAGACTTAGTGGAGTGGCTGGAGGGGACCAGACAGAATCGATGGGGAGCCTGAGGACTCCCTGCATCCTTTACCAGAAGCTGTGATACAGCAGCTATGGACTCACCTGCAAGGGCACTTTCTGGCATTGATAAAGGCAGAGCATAGATGTGACAGCAGGAAGCAGGGCCACAGTTGCCAATAAAATATAGTTAATTCCCAGATATTGCCTCAAATATCACGTGGATGACACCAGTCATCCTAGTTCAGAGACAAGCCTGAAACCCCTCACAGAGTGGAACACAAGAAATCTTTTCAAGACGAAAACCCCACCCTTCTTCTTTAAGCCTCCCTGACTTCTCCAAGGGATCAGGTATCTGCCGTGACCATCATAGGCAGGCAGCACTGCTGTCATTGAGAACATTTTTAACTAGGTTATTGTTGTGCCTATTGGAGCAGACTGTAGAGGGTTCACTGAATTTTTGGCCTGGGACCCAGTCTTTTGGTGGAGGAGGAGAATGGCAGTGAATAAAAATATCTTAGAAATGAACTGGCTCAATAAGAAGAACCTTGTGGGAGGCAGGGAGTAGCCCATGCTCAGTGCTTGATTCTCCCCATCTGCTGAATGCTTTGACTGTACAGTCTGCGTGGTCAGGAATGAAATGCCTTTGCTGTCAGGCAGTTTGAGGGACATCCAACTCATAGTCTGGCATTTCCAGGGTAAGAAGGCTGCAAGAGACCTTCTGCTACTTGAGTCCAATTTTAGAACAGAGGCACTGCTCCTGGTCAGCATCACCAGGACACCTTTGGATTGTCAATAGGCTGAGCGATAAAATGGACTAACGCCTTGCTGCACTGACACACATGAATTTCATGGTCAGCAAAAGATCTTAATTTGAGGAATATTGAAAACTAAGTATCAACTCCTTTGTGCTGAACCATCACCCAAAAGCAGATTTTAAAAATAAATCAGGCACATTGGGAACTCAGCTGTCATAATTTGCTAATATGTAGAACACTTATGCACACAAAGTTACTTGGAGACTGTTACTCTTCCTTTTTGCATTTTTTATATCCTGAAGTGAACAATAAAACCCAAATAGCAGGTAAATTTTTAGAACAAAAACAACAACAAAAACTACAAAAAAAACCAAAAACAAAAACAAAACAAAAACAAAAACAAAAAAAAATAGAAGCTGGCCTCATGTCATATTCCATCGGGGTCTTTCCAGAAGAAATGCTATATATTGTGCATGTTGCTCTATAAGCATCCTATCAGTGCACATTGAAAAATTAGTCCTAAAGAGACAAATGGGTTTATTGCATGCACTACTTTGCTGTGAGTATACATATATTCATTATTGTCAAATCCACTAGGGTTAAATCCTCAGGCATTAAGGTGAAAGCCAGAAATGAGAAAGGTGAGAGGAGGAAGAAATCCTAAAGTACCAAACTGAATGGGTATAAGCTGCCAGGCAATACCACTGACTGGCAGCTCGCCAAAAAAAATTCTAGCCTTTGCAGTAGTGAGATTTAACATGAAAGATGTTCTTGCACCTTAGAGATGCTGGATTAAGGAAGAAGCTGGGGAGTCTGACTGGCCTGTCAAAACTGATGGCTAGAAAGGAGATAAAACAGAAATAGAAAGAGACAAGAAAAGGATATTCATCTCTCCTTGTGGCTGTTCTGTACAATTTTTAGCCAGCACTGAATAAATAATTCTCAAAAACAGATCTTCTGGGCACTCCAGTTCCTGGTTCTCAGCAGTACTTCTAGGCAAAGATTCAGCAGATGCTTACCTTTGGGAATTTATCTGCTTAATGTGCATGGAGACACCCAGGGTACATCCAGGTATCCTATAGCACTACATGATTCTGTGCAAATAGTAGCTAAGTAGGGAAATCTGCCTTTACTAAGCTGCCCATAATACTTAAATAATACTTAAGGTCTGCATGATGCAGCTGCTGTAACAATTTGTGATTATATTTGGCTGTTCCCATGTCTTATCTTAAAAATCAGAAACTTTCCTGGATCTGCTCTTAGGGTGCAGACAGCTTGATATGATTGTGTCTAAGGAGCCAAATGCTGGAAAAAATATGCACTCCTTCAACACATTGTAACAGCCTCCAGTTATCCCAGTTATCAGACTGAATCAATATGGACTAAGGACTGCCATCCCACTCAGCCAATGCAGAAGCCCACACTAACCACATCCTTGCAAGATAGCTTTGGTGCCATGTTGTTGAAGCATATGTCAGACTTAGAGCACTTTGCATCCTGAAATTCCCCAGCTCCAGCTTCTCTTTTGAACTCACAAGTTGCAACTGAAACCAACAAAAAGCTCTATTAAACATTATCCTTACCTAATTGAATATATTAGTTGTATATAGCAATTACCTTCTCCTTTTTACAGTATAGTAAAGCACTTATGGTATAATAAAATCTACCACACAGTGCTCAGCAGCCCTGTGTGTTGAGCAATTCAGTTTTTAGTGCTTCATGTAGGTTAGGAATTGATTTTAATTGCCTGGCATAAATCACACAGTCCTACTGTAGAGACCCTTATTATTTCACAAACAGGGCTGGTTTAAATCCTACATATTCATGGAGAATAAGAGGGAAGCAGAATGAAAAGAAAATCACATTCCAAAATTTTACTTCTGAGGAAGAGAGATTTGTTATGAATTCAATGAAAATTTAAGAAATGCTCTGTACATGTCATGAACACAGTAGTAAAGAAAACTTTGTACATCACCACTAAACCTCAGGCACTGCAACTGCTTCATGAAGTAAACCTTGACAAACTATGTGAGACTTACAGCAAAGGGAATTTGCAGTACAGATGGAAATCTATTTTGCTTATTGAACTTTCACTCTCTTCCTAGCACATCCAGAAATAATATCTCCATGTATTTTGCATATATGTTTGGATTTACAATGCACATGAGAGGGAAGCATTTTTTCATGGTTTCGATTCCGTTTGTAGGTTTTCTGTTCCAACACAGTCGAGTCATTTGCCTTAGTAAGAACTTAAGTAAAACAAAACCTAAACCTAAAACCAAACCAAAACATCCTGCATTAAAAAAAAAAAAAGAGAGATAGAGAAGGAAAAAAAAGCAAATAGCTGAAAATGTTGTTTTAAGAGTGAAATTGAAGTGGAAATGATCTGCACATGATTGTGACCTAATATCTAATTGGTGCATTGATGGTGATACCATTTTTTGTCTATACTACACATGAACATTACAGGAAAGAGATTTGTACCTCATATCTTTGAACACCTAGATCAGAAATTCAGGTCTAATCAATACTGATTTACCTTTTTGTTCAAGTATCAGCCCTGAACACCTGGTGTCTGCAGTAGTAAAGCAAGTCCCTCAGCATTGCCGCATTCTGATGTATCTATACCATCTGCATGAGGAAAAAGCAGAAGATGAGCACTCACCACAGAAAGGAGTTCAATGTCTGAGTCAAAAGCAATATTTATGGTGATAGAAAGAGCCATCTTATTTTTGATTTAGTTACCAGATTTTAAAACTTTAAAGTTGTACTTCAAGGCTCAAAGAGGGTTTTTTTTTGATGTAGAGAGAAGAAACGTAATTTTAAAAATGGGAAATAATTTTCAAAGCAAATTGAAAAATCTTTTACTTCTAATTAATCCCATTAATATACCCCTTCTGAAAATGTTTAATTGTTGTTTCCAGCATTTTTTAAGACCTTTTAAATTCATTATTGGACTATCAGCTGCACATTTATCAAATCTGGACAGACTAGGTCATCATTTGTAGAACCACTTTATACAAGGGCAAGTTAACCACCACATGCAAACTGGCTTTTAAAGTTCACAGTGCTGTTTTAAAGGTCATGGTGATACTTAGTGAAAATTGAATCATGCAGAAGTCGATACAAAAAGACATATTGTCTTCCTTCAATAAGGAGCTTTAATGCTATGCCAGTTTACTTACCATCACACTCTGCAAAGTCAGCAAGCTAATAACGAATTTAGGATTTATGGGCCCTTTAATTCAGCATAGAAAAAATAGTTAGAAAGTGACAGACTAATAGGCCAATTATCTAAGGAATTTTTTGTTTATTTGGCAGAAATTACAAGGAGATGCATAATAAAAATACCTTGAGTAACCAATTTATTCCTACATTAAAATAAACTCATTCACAACTACTGTGCTACAGAAAGTACCATTAAAATGTTCAAAGTTCTTTCCTGATGCCAAACAAAAACTCTTAACCAAGGCAATATACAATATTAATATTGTTTTATGGTCAATTTATGTCTAGACACAAGCAATAAGAGGTGGAAGAATACTACAGAAATTACAGCTTTTATGCAGGAAACAGGAACAAAGCCCCAAAGGATTGTATCCACATTTGTCTTACTCCAGATTTAGAAATTATTATTTTTTCCATATTAGGTATGAGTCTAAAATATTAGCTGTTTTCTTTGCATGAATGAACTCTGGAGAGGGAATAGTCTGACAGTTTTTTATTAAAAAATACTTGAATAAAATTTTGCCTTTATTTGGTTGACATAACCTAATTGTACTGTGCTTCATACTGGCTAACAAATGAACTTCATGAAACTAACCACAAGTGTCCATAGACTCTGACTACTGACACAATGTAAAAGACCACAAACATCATATACTTTAGAAGTTTAAGTTCTGCTGAAAATTAAAGAAATGCAAGCCGCTATCTTTCTAAAGCAATCCAAATAGTGGTATCCCCATATTTTGTGATTCCACCAGCCTCGGCATGAGACATGAGAGAAAGTTTAAGCCCTGTTTTTTCATTTGCTTTTTAAAGAGCATTTTTGCATTAATAATCACAGGAAGGCATTATAGTTCCAGTATGAAATAAAATAATAAAATGCCAATGTATAGTTCACATATCATTAATCCAATACCTTATCTCCTCTGAGCATTGACTTTACTAAAAATAAAATAGATAAGGAGGTAATAACTGCACAATTTCCTTACTAGGTCATGGGAAAAATGTTATTAGAAAACAATATTCTCAGGATTTTCTGAAATGACTAGTATCTAAATGTCCTAATTTGGGTCATCACTATTTAAGCATAAGGATTTTCATTGTTAGAAAACAGGCCATTCTGTTTCTAAAACCAAGTTTCTTCAAGATACAAGAAACTGAACTTTGGGAAATTAAGACACACATATCACTTTCAAAGTTCTTGGCTGAAATTTTAGTTTGAGTTGGGAAAAGAAAGAAAAGCTATGAACTAATTTCTGTGGCCACTGTGTAACCTTTGGACTTCTTTAGACCTAACTTCTTCCCATGTACAAGATTCCAGGAAACCAAGATATTTTGTTCCTGTCAGAAAACAGTAAGTTCTTATTAAAGAGTTACTTGTTTTCCTCCATGAACTCAAATTTTGGATCAGTTGCCAAGATACAGTGGCCAGTGCTATCTGGTCCAATTGGTGCTCCTAGAACTGTCAGTCTCAAGAACAGTGTTTGCTTAAAGGAAATATAAATCAAAATAACATACAAGCTTAAAGAAAATGGTAACACTAAATTTGTCTGATTTTTGCAGTGGAATTTTCCACCTACCAAAGAAAATTCCAGGAGACAGAGAACTACACAGTGTCACAGTGGTTTTTTTCCATTTGTGTTTAATGGAGAAGATAAAATGAATTATTCTTGTGGTGGATGAATCAAACTATCCTTTTATTGAAATAGAATTGTAGGAATAATGTACAGCAAATCAGACTGCTAAAGTGAGCCCACATTAAAACAATGGTTTGATAGCTTTCTCTCCTGTTTGTATGAGTTTGCAATGAAGTAATTTTTTTATGAGGCAACAGAGACACTTTAACTAATCTACAAGATGGGACATAGGTGGGACAAATCATTTATGGATTTTTATTTCTCACAATGGCAGTTTTCTTGCTGTCCATGGATCAGAGAATCATGTTGAAAGGAACTTCTGGAGATCATCTAGTCCAACCACAGGACCAGGACTGGATCTGATAAGGATCATTAGGTCAGATGTTACTAGATCCAACATCTACTGCAACACTGTGGAAAGGAAGGTAGGAGTTTTTTAAATCACATACGGCAATGATTTGATATTTTCAGACTAAATCTTACATAGGATGGTAACACACCAATAGGCATTATTTTCTGGAGATACAAAGCATAGAACAAAAGACATTTCATTACTATGCCATATAATGTATCCATGCTAAATAAAAAACTAAGTCCTCTGTCTCTGACATCCATCTCCTTCCCTGTATCTGCAGGTAATGCTTCTGCTGCCTGTGTCCTGGATTTCCAGTACCACAGCTCTCCCTCAGGCAGCAGTCTCATATGGCTCACAGGAGTCCATTTCCACTTAGTGGAGTGTCAGAGAGGGTACAGCAAAGAGGTTGTGCTGGGTTTGTCTGGGGCTTTCTTCATAGTAGCTGGTATGGGGCCATGTTTTGGATTAGTGAGGAAAACAATGTTGGTAAAACAGGAAGGTTTTAGTTACCATTGAGCATCACTTAGAAAGAACAAGGCCTCTTCTACCTCACCCCACCCCACCAGCGAGGAGGCAGGGGAGGCACAAGGGGTTAGGAGCAGACACAACCAGGACAGCTGACCCCAGCTGACCACAGGGACATTCCAGACCATACAGTGTCATGCTCATTGTATAGAAATATATGGGTGAGCATGTAGACATAGAAATGAAAGCAATTTTCTTGAGAACTCGTAGAAATTCAGTGGAATGAGTTGGAAAAATTCCTCACTTTATGCAGAATGCTCCTGCTGTAATACTATCAGTTGTTTATCATGTCTTCAGTAGAGCTATTGTCCTTCTTTACCCTTAGCAAAATCTATGATTATGGTATTCCACAAACAATTTAGGAATGTGGTGATTCACAAATACAGGTGGAATCTACAATCTTTTTTGGAAAAAAAATCTACAGCAGACGTAAATCTTTTAGGGGTATCACTTGGGGGTACTGACTGATTTTCTAGAATAAGTCTATATAGTCATCAGTGAGGGGGAATGGGAATCAGGGCTGACATAATCAGCTTCAGTGCACCAAAACTTTCAATAAAAACACTCTTTGGTAAGCTCCAGTTCTGTAAAGGGCCCTCTACATAGCAAGGAAGGAATGTAAGTATTTTTATGTTGAATGACTGAAGGAAATGCAATTGTGAAGTAAAGGATCTAGAAGGGGGAAACAAAGAGATAAAGCAATACATCTCACCAGTGCATTTTTACCTGCAAACACTTAATGGAGAGCCCATGGGTGGATGCCTCACAGAAGTAAACTTTAAATACAGAACTCTTCAATAAAATTAGTTCAAGTGTGTGACATGAGAGCTTTTTCAAGGACCTTGGTTGCTTTCACAAAGTAAGTGTGCAACAATTAAAAATCAGCGGAAACAAGGACAGGGAAAGAGAAAATGCCTTACTGTAACAGATTTAAAGGTTTTTTCTTTTGGTTTCAGGCAGGTAGTTTTGCTTTTCCCCAGAGATAGGTGAAAGCAGAGCTCAGCTTTGCAAGTGTCTGCACCTGTCTGCTGAGGGAGCACAGCCCTTGTCACCGTGGGTGCTTTGGAGGCAGGGGAGCAGTCACACGACTGCCGCCGAACGAGAGCGGCCCTCAGCAATGCAACTACTGTCATGGCCAGAAACCAGGCAGCATCTTGGCAAGTTTCCCCATGCTGTTTCCCCATGCTACTCGGTCTTAAGTGCCTCATATGAAAGAGGTATGTTTTTACCAGGGAAAGACCAACTCTGCCCGTGTGCCTGATGAACTCCCAATTCCTTCAAAGAGGCTGTTGACACAGCTGCCAATTAACGCCATTTGTGATGTACACAAATGACTACAGTGTCTTTGCACAGGACAAACAGCACTTTGACTTTCATTCATTACTGTCATTGGTTAAATTTAAGCTGGTGACAGAGAACAGATGTGAGAGATTCTTTAATCTTGAGCTTTTCCATCCAGTCCTGGAAGTATTTCCAGGGATTTTTCTGAGGGCTATAGACCCAGCTTATACTGCAAAAAAAATTATCAAGGTAACCAAAGATCTGTGTTTTGACAGTGTCCAAGCAAAAGCCACTCTTTCCTGAGCACCTCTGACATAACCTTCATCCAAATCACTTGAAGCATTATTTTGCCATACAGAAGCAGAAGGAAGACTGTCAGTGTCCATATCTCTGCACTGATCAGCCCCTCCCCAGGATGAGAGAAAGATAACGCCACAGGGACCTCAGGAGCTTTTGCTATTGTGGTGTAAGCCATCAAGACACAAAGGAAAAGGAGATGGACCTTCCATCCTACTGAAATGCATATGACAGTGGCAGGCAGGATGAGTTTCTTCCAGTGTTCCCACCTCAGAAGACCGAGATCCTTCTGGGGTGCTACTGTCACATCCCCAGCTGATCTATGAGAACAGAACAATTACAGCCATGTTGTGGGATGCACTTCCACAGCTGTGCCTATGCTTCAACTTCAAATTCCCTCCCTCTGTGGCTCAGTGTTAACGTTAGTATGTGTCTGAATAGGGACATGAATTTCCTCTTGTGTCTTCCTTTGTATTGTGAATCCCTATATATCCATAAAGACATTTATAGTGTAAGTTCCAGAATATTTTACACTGAGGAAAACCAATCCCACACTGACTAATTGCTCAGTTTCTTCATGTGTGGTATTCAGTAATTGCATGCACAGGGAGGTGATGGTGTCTTGTTCTTTCAAAAATCTAGTAAGGATTAATGCAAAGAGATCACCTCCATTCCAAACATTTGGACAACAGATATCAATGCAAAAGAGGAGAGACCTTGACCCACTGACTTCAGAAAGAACCAGGTGTCTACTACACCATTCCAAATCTGTTTGCACTTCTGAACTCTGCAGCTGTTAATATCTGTCCACAATCATCTTGCTAAACTGCTTCTATGCACATCTGTATCTGACAGGCTTAATTCTCCAGAGTACTTGAAAAAACATACAAGATGCAGAGATACCATTAATAGGAATTCAGATGGCAAGGCTGATGACTTCTTTCTTCATCAACATCAAGAGTTTTCCTGGGAAAACAACATTTTCCTGCTATTAGGCTTCTACACACAGGAGCTGAAAAGGGAAATAGGTGAAAACTAGTAAAAGCATACAGGAAAGTAGACTGTACCATTTTGTGGATCCGTTTCCAGGGTCATCTCATATATCTGCTGTTCGCAAGAAAACTTCTGGAGTAAAATATCTGAAAAAAAGGTCACAGAAAAATCAGGTCTAATAGAGAGAAACAGCCCACCATTTAAACCCTTTTTGTTCTATTAAAGCACATTAGGGCTATTTCTGATGTTTTCTGGTTGTTTTGAAGATGAGGCCACTCACATCAATGAATCTCTCCCTGATGCATTGATTTCATTTTACTTTGTCTCTTTTATTGGCAAACAGGTTAAAACACATATTTACACATTAATTTCTAAGAGCTTTGGCTCAGGCAAAATAATCTACATCTACAGAAAAATAAACAGCCAACAAATGGATTATAGAGCAGTTGCCAAAGGTTCAGACTCATTGCTGAATAATTTTTTCCTTTCAGTCTGGATACCAGCCCACAGTACTGAAAATTTACATGGCAAGTATAACCAGTGACCTCCACTTTGTCTATTCTATTGTAAGCACAAGAAAATAATTTTAAGCAAAATCAGCTTTCCCTCTTACTTAAAATCCATACATTGATTTTCATAGAATCACAGAATAATTTGAGTGGGGAGAAACCTCTGATCCAGTTCTCAGCCCAAATCAAGGCCAGCCTCAAAGTTAGAGTCTCCAAGGATGGAAATTGCTCAGTCTCAGCACAGTTTGCTTCAGTGTTTGATGACTCTCATTATTAAAAAAACCCCAAACATAATATCTATTTGGAATTTCTGTTTTGTGCATTGCCTCTTGTCCTTTCACTATGCACTTCCAGAGTATGGTCTCAACTTCCTTATAACCAGACATTAGGTAACTGAAGGCAGCAATGAGATCCTCTCTTTGCCTTCCCTTTCTCAGACAGAAAAAATAGTTCTCTTAGCAGCATTTCCTACATCAAATGCTGCAGCCCCAGCCATGCTGGTGGCCCTCTGCTGAACTCATTCCAGTGACTTAATGAATTTTCACTGCCATCTATGCCTACTGTATCTCGGTACACTTCATAACCTCTGTGATCTAATGAGATGAAGTGTAAGTTTGTGTGTGAGTGAATCTGGTACTAACAGCAAATGAATGATCACCAGCAGCAGGCAGATATTTTGCTAACAAAATCTCAGTTCCCTTCGTTCCTATATGTGCTAGAGAAGACCAGACAGTTCTTTGGCATAGTGTTATGTAAAGTGTGCTAGTGTGCAAGAAGTCAGCTCTGTAGCCTAGAGCCTAGGTAAAATTACTATCTTATTATTAAATTATGGATTTTAACAAGCAGATGCCCCTCATTACATCATGTATCCCCAAAAATACAATATCATACTGAGAAATACAGCAAAACTAAACCCCAGCAAGTAAGAATCTAGAGCAGGTGTTGCAGGGAGGAACACAGATGCATTTTGATTCTGCAAATGCCTATCTGTTATTGCCAGGTATGTAACATTTGCCAACAAATTAAAGGTCAAATTAAAGACTCATTTGAAATTGCATGTGAAACAGTTCTTTGCTGATTGTGGAATGGCCTGTTAACACACCCCATCTAAATTCTACGATTCGCATTCCTCAGATAACACAACATATGCAATGCTGCTAATAAAATATACACATAGTTTTCCAACATGGCCTGGCAATAGTTAAGCATTATATTTTGAACAATGGGTCAGTGTTGAGGTGACTGCAGTTCAGTTCTCTTTTGCCAACTATGGTATAGCAGTGACTAAAGAGAAAGCAATGCCTGTGTATTAGGAACTTTGAGACTAGCCAGCAGAGCCAAATGGTGCAGTTAACCAAGGGATAACATGCAAAAACAAAGGCATTTTTCATACTCTCCTAGCTATGAATCAAATTTTGCCCCAAGGACTACACTAAATTTTGTTTATTCAGGCTTTTTAGGTCTGTTTTGCAATATTTTATATTAGTGAAAGACTGAATCCATCTCTGCTGAGTTAATTTCTATCCAGCTGGAAATGCATGTTGTCTTCATTAGAAATCCCAGACCCCTATAAAAAAGCTGAATTTTCATCAAAGTGCACCAAAATACTGAAGATCTGTTTTCTTCTCTCTTTTGTGAAAAAATTTCTCATAAATTCAGTCAGTAAATTACTGCTGATGGTTAAGTTCATGCTCTAAAGCCTTTTCAAATTGTTGTTACCTGGTACAGCCTACACAGATTTAGTGGCTTTATCACTGCTTCTGTATAAGCTGCGAGCTTGTGGTTAGAATGTCAGCCACCACTTCCAGGCACTTATTATTTTAATGGATGCAATGATCACAGATCTTTGCTTACATCTCTGACATCACTCCATTACTTTTACAATTTAAACAAGTAAAAAAAGGGTAAAAAACCCAGCCCGACTCCTTCAAGATTTTATAAATGTCAGACTGGAAATTGTGTTTAGAGAATTTTATATTCACTTCATAAATTGTAAATAGATTTCATTATAAATTGATTAGGAGGGCAAAAATTAGAGTACCATTTAAATTGCATTTTCACAAGTATTCTCTGAGAAATGCATATGTTCCTGCACACTTCATAAAAAGAAATTATCTGACATTTTTCTTTCTTTTCATTTTTTGATGGGTTCTCTGACAAACAGAACTATTTCCTGCAAAAAGAGAGCCCCTTTCTCATGATCTGCATTATTTTGAAAAATAATAAATATATTAAAATGTGAGAAGAGTAGAATTTAATTCCAAGGAATATGAAGAAATGGTATAACTCAGAGCACACTTTTCAGATATCCACCTTCTCTTAATGGTGAAACTCCTGAAGGAGTGAAGGTAGTTTCTTCAGGAGTATTTTGTGAATATTTACTCAGGATGACACTTCTGAAGAATTTGATTCAAATTTCACAGGTCTCTGACTTGGAAAATAAATTTCAGGTCTTGATTGAATGCTGGCATCTGAAACAGAACAGCAAGGCAGAAAGGTAATCTTCACTCACTTGAATCTGCCATTCGTGTAAGCAAAATAGTATGTAGATATCAAAAAGAAAAACTACAGAGACGACTTTCTTATATTTTACAGATTTTTTTTTACAAAATGATTTTTCTTTCCATCTCTAAATAAAAAACAAATATTTACAACTCTAGACTTCTAGAGGAAATACTTTACATAAAAGAGAAAGATATTTTTCTTTTTGCTATTATAATCTAAGAAGCAAAATAAGGCTGTGCTCATAGGCAACTATATGATAGTCACATTTCACAAGAATCCATATCTATCCCTGCTGCAAACTCAAACCGTAAAAAACATCTCCATTTAAAACTCCAGCTTCCTTAGTTTATCTCTGGTCTAGCAGCAATATATAGTCCACTTGCTTGACTTTACATTGAAAATTGTTTTAGAAATATAATATTATCTGCCAACTTAAAATCGTTTAAAAAATTTACAGAACCCGAAGTATTGTGGTAAAAGCCCAGAATGTCAAAACTTCAAATAGTAAAACAAGACAGCTTTAATTACTGGAACAAGAGAGCTTTATGCTGCATATACAGTGCATAAAATTCTTACTGAAACTAGCAGAATTTTTTGCAATCACTTCACAAATCCTTCACATAAGATGAAAATATATACACTTAATAGTCCTATGCCAAGCAAGTAGTCATGAAATCACATGAAGTGCTAGCAGTTTCACTAGCTGCTTCTATATGGTAACAATCATAAATTCTTATAATAATGTCAATATAACATCAATGCAGAAAGAACTTGAAAGACCTCAATTTCCAAAATGAAGATTCAATGTTACTTTTATTTTACATCTTTAGTTAGACATCACTATCAAGTATCTGTGATACTGCTAAGTATCATTGAACGCCAAGTTATTAAATTTCAAATTAAAAAGCCAACGAACATTTTACAGTGGCATTCATTCAAGAGTTCAAAAAAAGTGGTTACATGTGGATGTGCATTCATGTTGGATCCATATTAGAATTTAAATAAGGATAGATACAGAGTCCAATTCAATTAAATCACAGACATCTCTGTCTTATTCATCGAAGCTCAGGATTTCTTCACAGCTGTTTCACGTCAGTTTATGAGGGAAAGAAGGGCCGATTCCTAACTATGCAGAAGTTCTGAATCCAAAATTTCCATATGTTTGGATCCAACATTTGGGTCCTGGCCCACTTTGCAACATTTCAGAGCAAAGCCTTAAGACATCAAGTAAAAGGGGATTCTGGGATTAAAAGAAGAAAAAGGCATTTTAAAATCTAATTGGAAATATTATGAATTATCGCCTCTGCACTATACACATTATTTCAGCATGTCTCCCAGGCATGACCCACTTCCTGATAAAAACATTTTAAAAAAGAACTGGGCTACTGAAGTATCTGTGGGCATTTTGGTAATTCTGTTTTCTGTAACAGCACTATTGAGAAAATGCTTTACTTATAAACTGTTTCTAATATCTCATCTAGCTCAAAAATAATGTTTTGGCAAAAGACATAGGAATCTATATCTTGGTTACTGAATTACAGTGGTTTTGGTAAAGGATCTGCTTCCTTCACACCTGGAAGTGTTCAAGGGCAGGTTGGATGGGGCACTGGGCAACCTGATCTAGTGAGTGACATCCCTGCCCATGACAGGAGGGTTGGAACTAGATGATCTTTAAGGCCCCTTCCAGCCCAAACCATTCTATGATTCTGTGAGTCAAATCTCAGTAAGTGCTTTTGCCTAACTTCTAAGAAAGACAAGTTGACAAAATATATAAAATTTATTTATTCATTATTTATAACATGAAACTTCCCTGCTGATGTTTACTAATGGGTTATTTTATTTAGTTTAAATTCAATTTTATGATTAAAGTATAACCTCATGCTACTAAAGTGAAAATGAGAACATCCTGTTGCAATATCACATAGCACTGTAACTCAGTCCAAGCCCAGCCTGTAGGATGATGCAATTGTGACAGCAGAGCAGCTCTAGTGAAAGTTTGTTAAGACCTTCATCATGGAATTTTAAAAAAAAGTCAAAGACATTTCAGGTCAATCTGTCTTAAAAGTCGGGTAACGTTAAGCATTTATCATTAGTGTTTGAGCTAGATGTGGTGCTTCACTCAACTACAGACATTCCACATGCCAAATCTTCTCTTTCTCACTGTCACATGTACATGGTCTGCCAGTGTGACTGTAAAGCTCTGATCAAAAGCATGATGAGGAGTTGTCCTTGGGCCTAAGGAGCATTATCTGTATGGTACCTTTTCATATCTAGTATCTTAAGATACACTGGATGATGAAAGTTCTTTACTGAATATTCCAGTATTTCCCAACTTTTGAAGTATATATGCAACTTTTTCAGAAGAACATACTACCTACATTCTTATTCTTTTCAAAATAATGACCTTGTGCTTTTGTGCACCCATAAAATGAAGCCTTCTTGCTAAACATTTTATTCCAAGGAAAATACACAGTTATCTCCCAGACAGTCTTAGAAAATTTGTAAACTCAGTACAGTTTAACCAGTGATTTGAATTTCCCAAATTTTGCATATTTTACTGCACATAAAAAGATATTAAATGTAACTGCACTCTGGAGTGTAGTTTTTTTGATATTTTATTGTCTACACCCATACAGAGGAGCTAATATAAAAATTGGAAATGTGACATAATGGAATTAAAGTGTAGTCAAGCTAAGTAATACTGGATATGTTTCTGCAAAGTGAAAAGCAAATTTGATTGAAATTAGCTCTTAACTGAAAAGTACGGGTCCACTCCAAAAAGTGACTAAAAATGAAAGCGAATTATGGTACCTCAGTGTCTCTAGCAAATGCAACATGTTATAGTTAAAGTCATAGACTCCAGGCCTGCCAAAGGAAACCAAAATCCTGAGAGTTCCTGAGTGCATCCCACGGGTATGCACGAGTGTTTTCAAGGAAAAATAAATCCCCCATTCCAATGGGTGCATGTAAGTGTAACAGATCATGTCAGCATTTACTGAACAACTATGCTGTCAAACAGAAAACTTCTTTATGCAAGTCCCTGCTCCATATTGGTTTGTCTCTACAGAAATAAGAACAAACTAAAAGGAACCCCAGACATATTTTGATTACTAAAAATTCTTCTGAAATTTTGAAGCTCTCCAAAAGAAGTTTTAGTAAAATCATAACAAAGTTCTCTAAGTTGAGTGAAGTTATGTCATCCTGATGTTTTCTGACTTTTTCAAACCCCAGAATGTTCTTTGAATCGCACTGCAAGAGCTTAGAATGCTTTTCAGACAGAAGTACCACTGCAGAATTCACATGGAGAGCAATTTCTGTTTGATTTCATTGTTCTCTGTGTGACCATTAGCTGAAAATAAATAAAAAATATGTCTAATTTGTCTCAAAGGGAATGATGGAGTTTTAGGAGTATGGCTAATTTCTTTAATCATTGCCCTAGGCTAACACTAATTCAAAAGTTAACTTCTTCCAAAAAGCTTATTCTTTCTTCAAAAACTATTCTTCATCAGGAAAACTTCCAAGTATCAATGAAAAGAATATGTGTTTATTTGCAATGATCAAAACCTAGCATTATTTACCTTGGAGCAATTTTATAAGAAACAGCAAAAACCTTTTCCAGTCTTTTTTTTTCTTTCCCATTAAGGAAAATACATTCTCTGTTTCATTTTACCATCTCAAAGGCCATGTTAATATAAATGCACATCTTAGAGTGAAAATGAATGGATGGGAAAAGCAAGTAATTATCTCTTTGAGTAACTAATTTATATCAGGTGGAAGAGGGTTTGTTTCCCCCTAATAGTTAGGAAATAAAACTCATGTTGTGGCCGACATTTATGCCACAGGAGCTTCAGATTTTTAAAGTGTGCAAATATATTTTAGCTAGATGGAGGATTTTGCAGAAAATGTGTGCCTGTGTTCTGACTGATAAAGTCATGTATTGTAATCATATAGGATTACATTTAGGTGATCCAGTGAAAGTGACATTGTTTTATTGCTTAAACTGTGCATAAGCACAGATGCACAGAACTCTGTGTATCTCACTTAGCTGTAGTGCTGTATTTTATTAATATCAACCCACCTTGGTAACGAGATATATCAATGGCTGACCGAAAGAAATAATGAACACATTATTCATCATTTTATAACATTGAGTGTACTACCTTAAAGATATTTAAGTTCTTTGCATAAAACTAGGACAAAAAAAAAAAAGAGTTGATGATCATTACAAAAAGAGCAGATGTGTTGTAGCAATATTTGATTTTCAGAATTTAGTTTATTTATTTACATTTTTTAAAAAATTCGCATATGTGGATTAAAGTCCAGAATATTCAGTTTTTATTGGCAAGTAGACCCAAAGGACCTGCTCTCTAGGAGAAAGAAGAGGCTTTCATGCAACTTTCTGCCAGTAAAATATCATTCTTAGAGAATAGCATTTCCTGTATCAAACTGTACAGTAATTTTTAATTTAATATAAGGATCTCTTTTAGTGGAAAAATCACATATCTGATGCTCTGTGCTTTCAGAACAATCATGCTAAATACAATCACTCATAGACAGTATTGTTAATTTCATTTTATCCTGATCTGTGTAGGAAGGGGTTACAGATGCTGTTAATATCTGAGGAGTTTAATAGAATAAGGCTGCAGTGAATTTTTCTATTTTTTCTAAGTTAGAAACAATGAACTTCACAAGGGTGAAATTTAAAATTCCCTGAGCTCAAGAGTGACTGTCTTAGCCAGCCACAGGTATAGGACATGCCAAATCTCTGTTTCCAGGCTTCCCCACTGTATGACTACACCTTCCTTTAGTTAGGGCAGGTTAGACATCATAGCCCACACATGGGTACATCCAGGAGGTCATTAAATTTGAATGCCTTAATCACAACCTGAACCCAGAAGAGTTTATTGTATCTTCTTATTTTGTAAGAAACATTGCAGACACCAACTAGACTTACTAAAGTCAATAAATGAATAAAAAAACACTGTTGACTTCATAACAGTGGTAATAGATTTATCTCAGGATTTTAATCAGACCTCAGGAAGGCAATTTTTAGCTGTGGCTTTGAGTGCTGACTATCTGAAGAGAGTAGCTGAATTCCTCAGTCAAGAGGCCTCTTTGCAAGAAGTTGCCACAGCTCTTCAGGATTTGGCATCCCAAGGAAGTGGCAGTAGCTAATGAGCAGTCCTGAGTCTGATGTCTGACCTCCAGGGACACACTTAAGTGACCAACAACCCCAGTGCTCAGCACGAGGCTGCTCTGCATCATCTTTAAGAGGCACATAAAACCCTCTCTCTACTTGTTATGCCTGAAGGTCAAGGGAAGTAATCGTGTCACTCTGCTCTGATGAGACCCTGCCTGGAGCGCTGTGTCCAGCTCTGGGACCCCCAGAACAAGCAGTCTTGGATCTGTTTTAATGCCTCCAAAGGAGGGCCAGGCAAACAGTCAGAGGGAGAGAACATCTCTCCTGTGAAGAGGGTTGAAAGTGTTGGGATTGTTCAGCCTGGAGAAGGGACGGCTCCAGGGAGAATTTAATTGCAGCCCTTCAGTACTTGAAGGGGGCTTATAAGAAAGACAGGGACAAATCTTTAACAGGGTCCACTGCAATAGGACAAGGGGCATTGGTTTAAATTAAAGGAAGGTCAGTTCCGAGTGGATATAAGGAACAAAGTTTTTATGATGATGGTAGTGAAGCACTGGAACAGGGTGCCCAGAGAAGCTGTGGACGCCACATCCATGAAAGTGTTCAAGGTCAGGTTGGATGGGGCTCTGAGCAACCTGGGATAGTGGAAGGTATCTGGGCCCATGGCAGAGAGGCTGGACTAGATGACCTTTAAAGGTCCCTTCCAGCCAAAAAGCATTCTATAATTTTATGATTCCCTGCCTACCTTTGGCAGCCTGAGTTACCTTGTAAGCTAGGTACTTCCCCATACTTAGTCTGAATCCCACTGAGCAAGTCAACATGAAACAAGTGTCACCCTATCTCTCCCCTTCAGAAAACTGTCTTCTTACATGGCATTTTCTTATACATGAATTTCTATGAGCTTGTGACAGAGAAAATGAGACTGCAGAAGCTTGCCTGGAATTCAGTTTGGAAGATGATGAAAGAAAGGGAAAATTCCCTCTGCTTCAGTACCAAGATAACAGGCAATTTTTCCAGAAGAGATTCTTATTTTGCTTTGTCTCTGGATAGCTGATGTTGAAATAATTCAAAACAAACAAACCAAAAATTTAGTCATATCAAGGAACTAAAATGTTTCAGCTTAGGCCAATTCCATTCAAAATTACACTGATCAGAGGAAATATCCAAATTATCATACAAAACATTTATAGCTTGTGAAAACTGAATTTTTCAGTAAAACGATTTTTTCTCATGTATTTCATGAGAACATTTCCATCAGGACATACTTTACAGGCTCTTGGGAGAGTGCGTCTAGAATAAACTCCTCAAGAAAACTTCTTGTGTTGGGAAAGGATAAAGAATTGATACGATCACAATAAAAATTCTTTGCAGTCATAATGAAGTACTCTTTCCATCAACTTCTCATCATCAATTTTTTGTCATCTTCTGCTAAGACAGGTTCTATCTTATGCAACGTATCTATTCCAGGTGTAGGAAAGGCAATCAGGAGGAAAGAAGGAGGGGAAAGGGATGAGTTTGAGGGCTCCCTGTTTAGAAAGGATTAAGGCAACGTTCTAACAGACATTCAGATCAATTAGGTATCAAAAAAGGTAATTAACTACAAATATCTTCAACCTCCTCTGGATTGTAGTGAATATATTGTCACAAAGGATAAGACAAACTCCTTCTCCTATTAGATCTTCGGAAAACAAACCAACAAAACCAACACAAAACAAACAAAAAAGCAAAAAAGAAATATACTGTCACGAAGTAGAACTTCATATTTCTTAAAGCTCTTTTTCTCCATATGCCACTTTCATATAGTCTTCCCCAGAGATGTGAATTTTTGTCTGTAAAATAGATTGACGTGAGTTTTCATTCTCACTCGTTTTCTGTAATACAGGAAAAGAAAAGAAAACATGTTCTTATTGCAGCATTGTTAGTTTTATCCATCTGGAAAGCATAGGTTTTCCTCTGTGGCATCCCAATGACCATAAGAATGGAAACATAATGATAAAGTTAGATGGTTTAATAAGCTCCTACGGTCATTTTATTGAGGAAAACCTACCGAGCTTTCAAGCATTTGTTAGCACGTGAGATAACATACAAATAAAAGACCCCTGTGCTTGCATCCTGATTCAAGACCTTGAGAACTTGGCACCAGGTTCCAGTGACCAGAGGACAAGCATTCTCTGCCCCTTATGATACAAATCACACAAGGTCATATCTCGTAATTTAGTCCACTACTGAATAAGTGAACTAGCTAAAAGCACTGAGTGCTTTTAGAGATTGACCATGGAGACTAAAAATCCATACCATGCTGGGTAAACATGAGTAATCTAAGCCATTGAAAAAAAATTGTTTATAAACAAAAGATTTCAAAACACAGAAGCACTAAGAATTCATAGAGAGCTGTAAAAATAGATCATGGTAACTAAAAAAATAAGAAAACAAAATTCCCCTGATAAAAAAACCACAAAATCTACGGAACTGCCCAAGATCCCTTAGCCATTCATTTATATCAGAATTACTGGAACAGGTGGTACAATATGAAATTGATTTTTTAGATTAGCCACCAATGGATACTGCATACCTACACTAGCTACATATGCAACCTGTGAAATCAATCTGTGTGCACTACTAAGATAAAGTTATTCATTTAAAGGGCAAATCTAATACTACATGTACAGTACTTTGACATTCCATTAACTTTGAGCATACATTATGTTTCTAAAATTAACATCTGCTATTCAGTAATCAATGAAGAGTGTGAAATATATTTCTAAGAATCATTGTCTTATAATAATGGAGGCAGTGTTGAAACAAAACTGAACAAAATGTATTTAAGGAGGAAACAGGAAGAAAGGATTCAATTGAAAAACTGGAGGAGTTGAACTTACACTAATCACAGGTACAGAATCTGATTTTTGAAAAAATCTACCAGTTAGGCAAATTGAATATTTGCCTGTTTGAAGTCAAGGCTGGGGACTGCTCAAGGGATGCAGCAGTGTGAATTGCAGAATGACAACAGCAGATTCGTGGGGAGCAGAGCTTGGGCCTGACACTGTCTGCACAAAAACATAGCCGGACACGTGCACCTGTTGCACTGACTAACAAAAAGCACTTGGCCTACATGGCTGTGGAGTGTTATGGGAAAGGTTTACCTGGTTGTCAGCTCTGATAAAAAACACTACTGTTTACTGCACTTCCTGCATGAGCTCCATCCTAGGTTCATCATCTCATCTTGTCTGATGACTGCTGACTGTCCCTGGGACCTGTCACTGTCACCAGCATATCCCTGCTCAAATGCTGTGGGATTGCACCTTCTTGGTGAGATCTTCTGCATCTGGGTTGTCCTTTGCTATGAGCTCATCTGCCTCTGTGGAACAATCTGACCTTACTGCTCTGCAGCAATTAGAATTATGCCAAAAGCACTCTTAAATGAAATACGTCTCCGAAGGGTCAAACCCTAGAGAAGAAAAATGTTCTTGTGTTGCCAATTCAAGAGGAAATTAAGTTGTGCATTTAATATGCAGGCAAGAAAATGGCTGTGGCACCTCCAGATACTCCAGACTTGGTAAAAAAAAAATCAATTCAGACTGAGAGTGAGCAAATTAATACTGTGGAATACAGTGGTTATACTGTATGATCTGTATAAACATTCAATGTCTTTCCCTATGTTTCAGCAAAGATTTAATACAGGAGTCTGTGGTGAGCTGACATAATACTGAGATTTCATTTTATTTTTAAACTACACCACAGATCATTTATTAATACATGAAGGATTATAAATAATTAAAACAGGTCTGTGTCAAAATCAATGCACAAAATATATTAGCTGATTTTTGCACTTACACTGTTTATTCGATTACTCAGGAATTTGAAGAAGTCTAATTCACAGTGGATTGCATCAGTAATGTTTTTGTTCCATAAACATATTTTGTAAACTAAATTATCTGTTAGTAACATAAATCTAGACAGTCAGTTATACTCTGACAAATTCTCTCTTGTCTTCAAAAACAAGCCCAAATCTCTCTGCTCTCTAATCCTAGAAGTCCTTGGCTCATGAAAAATTTGTTATAAAAGTCAATAGCAATAGCAAATCAAGTCCAACAGAAATTTTGCATGAATGAGGACATTGTGAAACTTATAGAGGAAATTTTTCTTGTCATCACACAAGGAAAGGATAAAAAATTCCCTTTTCTCCTTCTTCATGACTCTTTCACAAAGCTGATGCCAGAGCAAGCCATGAACAATAATCTATGCAATTTAGAAAAAACTGTACACTTGAAAGGATTTTTTTTTTTCACGCAGCATGAATTGTTTTACAAAACTTAGGAATCATCCTAAGTTCCCTAGTGTGTTACTTACCATAACATAACTATGTTCAGAGGTATGTGCATGTCTCTTTTATACAGGCACCTTCTAACATTCATTAACTGTCTTCCTAGGGCGTGTACACCCAAGAGAATGTATGAAGGGAAAGGAGAGGAGGAAGAAAACCTGTCCAAGTCCTCCTAAGCAACAGCCATTCAACTAATAAATTACAGCCTGTGAAACGGCATCCAAAGCTGTGTCTTTGTATACCAGCTGCTTCCCAGGAGGCACTCCCTCAGGACTCGGGCAGAACCTGGCATAGCTGGACAGCTACCAGCACAGGAGGATGCATGTCTGTAAGCTCCACTCAGCCGAGAAGATTTTGGCCCTACGTTAAATTTTAGCAACTCAGACACAGGACAAATTCTTCACAAGAATAACTCTATGTAAATACAGTGACTGCCATGGAATGGCAATGATTTAGAGTAGTTAAGATCTGAGCTATGAATAGCACCAGTACAGGCTGGGGGTTACTGGCTGGAAATAGCTCTGCAGAAAAGACCTGGGCATCCCAGTGAACAGCAGTCACTGTGAGCCAGCAATGTTCCCTCAGAGCTAAAGAGGCCAACAGCTGCCAGAAGGTCCTGTGAGGTGAACCTTCTCCTCTCCTCAGCTCTGGTGAGACACAGCTGGAGTGCAGGGTCCAGTTCTGGGCTCCCCAGTGCATGAACAACATGGATATTGCAGATCAAGTCTAGCCAAAAGGCTGCAAAGGCAATTAAGGGTTTGGAGCCTGGCATATGAGGAGAGGCTGAAAGAGCTAGGATTCTTCCTGGAGAAAGAAAGACTCAGGAGGATCTTATAAATATGGAAAACACACTAATGGAGGGAATAAAGAAGATGGAGTTTGACTCTTCTCAGTGGTGCCCAGTGACAGAAAAAAAGGCAATGGGCACAGAAAAACGTACAGGAAATTCCTCATAAACATAAGGGTGATAGATGTCTCCCTCTCTAGGCTGGGAGGTTGTGGAGTCTCCATCCTTGGAGATATCCAAAATCCAACTGGGCACAGCCGGAGAACCCGCCATAGTTGACCCTAATTTGAACCAGGGGATTGTATGAATGATTTCCAGAGGTGTCTCTCAATCTGAGACTCTTGCTCTGTCAAGTCTCTATTCTAAGAAATAGAAATAACTTTTAAAAAAAAGAAAAAAAAAGTCAGAGAGACATCTGCCTCCTAAAAGCCTTGTGGGGAACATATTGTCTTGTGATATGAGGGGTGATATGAGAGTCCAAACATCTTGTTCAGGTGAGGAATACAGGACAGTGCCCTGTCCAATCCAGGGGGAGAACCTCTTTGGAGCAAGGCATCGCACTATGCCAGAAACATTTCATGCTAATCCTACCTGTTGAATGTTTCAAAAAAAGAATGCATTTCTATAGAAAAATACTGACTTTTCAAAATAATCTGCTACACATGTTCCAGTCAGATGCATAGATAAACACCTCACTTTGTCCTTAAGCTTGTTCTAATCTTGTGTCATTCATCACTATAAAGCATACATACATGCTAGAAAGGCAAAGCAAGTTGACTACAATATAAACTTCCATACATCTATCTTACTTTAAATGTGCTTGTGCTATTAACAAAAGATGGGGAGAGCTTTTTATCCAGGCTTCCTAACCACAGGAAGCCTTTTCTTCACTAGGTCTACCTGCTACCTGGTGAAATGGAAAGGACAATGTTATGCTACTATACAGCTTCTATAAACAGACACTGTGCATCTCACCTGTAACTGAACTTTTTGGGTTTCTATGACCTTGTACTCACTAACATAAATTGCAGTCTTCCTTCTACTTAATTTTTCTTTTTTATCATATTATTTCCTTTTTTTCCTCAAGGTTATTAAAAAAAAGGTGTATCTGGAATGCATTTTGAAGTATTCATCAAAATTCATCCATTCATAGAATCATTAAAGTTGGGAAAGACATTTAGGATCAGAGTCCAACCATAAATCTAACATTGCCAAGTCAATCACTAAACCATGTCCCTAAGCACCACATATACATGTCTTTTAAATACCTCCAGGTATAGTGACTCCATCACTAACCTGGGAAGCCTTTTCCAGTGCTGCACAGCCCTGTGCGTGAAAAAAATTTCCAATCTGAATCTCTCCCACAGAAACTTGACACTATTTCCTCTCATCCTCTCACTCACTGAACTGCGAGAAGAGGCTGATTCCCACCTGGCTACACCCTCCTTTCAAGTGGCTGTGGAGAGCAATAAGGTCTCCCTGGAGCTTCCTCCACTCCAGGCTAAACGCCCTCAGCTCCCTCAGCTGCTCCTTATGAGACTTGTGCTCCAGACCCTTCACCAGCTCCATTGCCCTTCTCTGGGCATGCTCCAGCACCTCAACATCCTTCTTGCAGTGAGGAGCCCAAAACTGAATACAGGATGAAAGGTGTGACCTCACCAGTGCTGAGTACAGAGGGTTGATCCTAGTCCTGCTGACCACACTATTACTAATCCAAGCCAGGATGCCCTTGGCCTTCTTGACCACCTGGGCACACTCTGGCTCATGTTAAGCTGCTGTTGACCAGCGCCCCCTGGCCCTTTTCCACTGGAAAACTCTCCAATCACTCTGCCCCCCAGCCTCTAAGGTTTTATGGTGTTACTGTGACCCAAATGCAGGACTCACCACTTTGCCTTATTGAACATCGTACCACTGGTCTCAGCCCATAGATCCATTCCTCTGCAGAGCCTTCCTACCATCAAGAAGATCAGCTTTCCTGCCCAGCCTGATGTCATCTGCAAAGTTACTGAGAGTGCTCTTGATTCCCTCATCAAAGTCATCAATAAAGCTAGTAAACAGGCCTGGCCCCAACACTGAGCCCTGGGGAACACCACTAGTGACAGGATGTCATCTGGATGTAACCCCATTCACCACCACTCTTTGGACCAAGCTGCCCAACCAGTTTTTTGTCCATCAAGAGTACTGGTGCTCACTGTCAGGAGTGTCATTTATTCTGGGCTTTCAAGGATTCCCCAGCACCACTGTCCTGTTACATTTCAGGTCACCAGGTAGGAAAAAGTAATTTTCCCTTGAAGACACTATCCTAGCACTGTCGGGCTCAAGAGCCTTGATGTCAGGCCAGATACATGACATTGCCTTGCTGTGACCTAAAGAATAAATGCCATTTCTAAAGATAACTTAGAAATAGGAGGGATATGCCCTTATATTACAGACCAAAAGAAGTACTTCTCTTGGAGAAAAGTAAATATTTGTTCCTGTAGGTGGATATTATTCTGACTTTTTGCATGAAGAGTACTAACAGCATGAAAGACAACCAGATGTGCACCAATCTTTTTACGTTACTGCCAAAGTTTATTAGCCAATGTTGCTCCAAAGAAGTTAATCCACAAGAATTCCAACACAGATAGCAGCTGAGAGCAAGCAGCTAAAATCACTGCATTACTTGATCCATTCATGCACATGGAAGTACTCTGCACAGTTTGAAGAGAAACTCACACATGTTTTGCTGGAGAGGTGCTGCACAGCACCACCCTTTTAATGTTGGCTTTATTACAAGGCTTTTCTCAGAGCAGGCTTCCAGCCAAACTGCTGGAATGGAGAGGTTGAACTGCTGCAGCAAGGCAGACACACAACAGTAAGCAAGCTTAGCACTAACTACTGCTTCTTTGTTTTTCATGTCTGTATATACCTAGCACTCCATGGTCTTCCCTTTTTATCCTTTTGCTCAAAATACTTCAATTTTTTTATGTTAAACAGACTAGGGTCTCTTAAATTTGAACATGGTAGAGATACTGTCCACACAGGAGATGAGAAAAGGTAGCCTTTCAGGTGGTCTCCTTTCTTGCTGTGCAGGCTGAATCCTGCCCAGGGAGGCACAACAGTTTTACTGACAATTTCCATTTTTTGTGAAATTTCACATCTAAACCTGACCATTCAAATTCAAGTTTTCTCTGCATCATCTTTTTTTTCCCCTGAAATATCTTGGAAATAATCATAAATTGTATACTTAAAAATACAACAATTATTTCAAATAAACTATAAATAGGTCAACTGAAACAACTTTATAATGGATTAGAGGAAAAACTGCCAGAAAAGGTATTGCCAATTAGCACAACAATCAGAAAATCCATTTTCATTGTTAAAGTAAATCACCATAACACAAGTCTCTATTTCAGAATGATTCAGGTCTTGTCAGAAATTCAGATTAAAAGGTGAAATTAAAAAAAAAGAAGCATATTAGAATCTCAGGAAGGAATCAAGCAGAAATTGTGGTTACAAGGCATACAATTGAAGTCTTTTCTGGCAAATGAATAAAACTTTAAAGGGCCTTTATTCTATTTCACACAAACCCAATACCAAGCAAATCCCTGAGGTACCAAAGTTTGCTTTTCTCTTAATCTAGTCATGATTCCTAAGAAATATTCTGCTCCTTAAAACAAATCCCTGGATGACTGAAAATATCAAATGAATCAATTCCAAATGAAATGAGTAAATAAATACTCCGCAGGTGTCTACAGTCTAAGATCTTAGTAAAAAATGCTACTTTAAACTTAAATTTAGAGGCCTAAAATATTATCTATAATTCAGAAAATTTAAAAATCATTAATTTTAGGGAAACAACAAAGGGGGAAAGCATTCAATCTTTAATGTAGAACAGGCCTCTGAATACAGAAGTTAAACATGTGGGGTTTGCCCTCTGTCTGTGGCTCAGTCAGGCAGTCACACACTGAGGGGTCTTGTACCATGGTGGAGGTTCAAGAACACGTGTCCAACCACCCTGCAATACCCTGCAATCCACCTCTAATGATCCATTTCTTATGTCTTGTGAATTCAAGCCCATGTTATTCAGTATACAAACGATCATTCATAATGTGTAGAAAGCAACCTATGTCACTGTTCCAAGATATTCACACCTTGCTGTGACAGCATCCAAACAAAGCTGGTTAAAAAGCAGCACTCATATAGGGAGAGCAATATGTCATCTGATGCCAGTTTCCAAACACATCTCTACAATTAATTTTAATTAATTTTGTTTTAGTAGATGTTAGGAGCAGTCTGAGATCATCCAGAGACAGAGGAGGGTTTGTGCTGGTCTGAGGAAAGCACATCATACATAGAAAATGGCAGCACAGCTAAAGGACCACTGCACTGCCCTCACTCTGTCTCACCACTTCCATTTCCCTCCAGCCTGCCTGCTCCAAAATCTGGGCAGAAAGAGCTCCAGAAGTCATGGCCAGTGCTGAGCTCTGATGAGTTCATGCTTTCCTCTTCAAAGGAATGCAGATCAGAGTATTTTGCCCTGAGAGCTTCTCAACATTCTCTATATATGGAAAGCAAAACTGAATGGAAAGACTCAAAGGACAGAAATGTCAGGTGCTCATTCCTGAGTGTATTGTTCCTATAGACATTTCATGCCCTCTCCATGTCATATCATGCCTGTGCCAGCAGGGCAGGCTGTCCAGGCTGCTGTGTCACAGCAGCTCCAGTGCTTAATAATAATAATAACTAGGTAATGATTTTTAAAGGGTACCTAGAGTATACATAACCAGCATTACACAAGGTCATTAGGGTCAGCACATACCTCTTACAAAAACAACATGATAAAATGAAAGTTGCCACATGTACATTGTTTAACTTTGACTGAACCCCATTTCTTTCCTCTTTCACCTTATAAATCAATGCACTGCACCGTAAAACAAAGCTTTTCCTCTAACTTGTCAGGCAGGATGAGGCCATTAGCCCCATCCCAAGCCTCAGATGTAGACCTCACATACGTGATAATGGTCATCATGCACAACTCAGATAGCAAATGTTAGGGAATTTTTGGCGAACACGAGCCTCACAGTACTTTATCTCAATGAACTGAGCTAAAAGAGCGTAACAGCAACATCTGAGATACAGTTTAACCAGAAGAAGGTATCCTTAACGAATTTAAAACATTATAGTAACACAACAAGAGACTAGACAGGGTTGGGGCATTCCTGGGACAAGCGCTGGTGGCCCTGGGGGCCTGAAGTGAGGTCCTGAGCCATGGCCATGTTGGAGGATCCCTGGAGGACAACCAATGAGGGAGGCCCAATGGCAACAGGTCAGTGGAGTCAAGCAGCTGGTGCTGAGGAAATTATATTGATCCTCCACTGACTCCAGGAGCGTTACTGAAGACTCTGTCGGCTCCAGTCCCACAGACTGAGCCCTTATAAGCAGGTGGAGCGCACAATTTCTGCTCCCAGAGCAGAGTACATTTGATTTACTTTACTCTAAACAGAGTCTGGTCCAAGTACTCTGGGAATGTTTTGCAATACAAGCAAAGAAAATCAGGAAATTTTTCTCTGATGCAGACTCTAATACTAATGGAGGTGCACCCAGTACTCTCAGCCCTACTTATTTTTGAGTCCAGTTTTGTCTTGATTATTTTTATCTTTGTACATGGGATGCAAAATGAACCACCCCAGACTTCCCTGCTGCCAACAGAGGTAATAGTTTGTGATTTAGTATTTTTAAAAATCAACGTATTTCCCCTATCCCTCTGCACAAAGTGGAAATTAAAAAAGTCTGCATGAAAATATGTAAAAAGCTACTTGTAGGAAATTCTTAGAAGGTACTGGAACCAAGGGACTTTAAAAGCCAGTCTCTGTGCAAGTAATTCTGAAAGCAAAAACCTGGGACTGGTTAAATCTCTTTAGAATTCAGGCATGAAATGTCTAGTATTACAGTGCTTGCTTCGTACAAGTAATGACTGCTTGGAGAGACATTACAATAATTTTGTTTCCTGAAATTTTCCCCAGTCCATTTTTTAAAACACATTTTAAATAAGTTATACATTGTTTGTATATGTCTACCTTTGAAATTTAGAAACTGAGGCAAGTAAAAATTAAGTAAATTGTCCAAGGTCCCATGGAAGTCTGTGTCAGAATTTCATTTTCAGGGATGAATTATGCTGTGCACATTAATAACATAAAGTGTAGTGGTCCAAGTTGCCATTTAGCTTTTTCTTCTTTATAAAAGCAGAAACTTTTCCGAGGTGAGTAGGGGACACCATACAAAAATAGCTGTATTTGGAGAAATACTCAAAATACATCACATTCCTGCTGAGCCTATGGTGGTTCTATTAAGACAAATTATGGAAGATGCCACTAGGTAAGAGAATCCACTGGCAACATTTCTAATAGTGCAAGCATCTTGATATTAAACCTTCAGTGATAGACAGAATTCCTCATTATTAGCATCCTGGAAGAAAAAGATATCAAGAAGAACGTTAAGTGGAAGAAAGCAAACAGCCTTATGTTGTGGTTGGGCAGATTTTAATATGTAGAATTCCTTCAATCCAAGCATGGATAAAGGTAGTGCATATCTAACAAGCAGTTGACCAAAATCAGGTGGATTAAAGATAAAAGTTCTGAGTAAGTTTTGAAAGTATCTATGTGGAAATTCATGCCCTTTGTTCATGCATTTGAAAACACCAAAAGAAATAATTGGTTGTCCCAAGTTCCAGTCCTACATCTTACCTTTCTCTCACAGCTGTTTATCACAATGGAAGTGATGTTACACAGCCCTCATCAAAATTTTTCCTTAAAATATGGGGCCTGATTTTGGAATATACATATTCCTTAAACACATCTCCTCTTTTGAATAAATGTAACCTTTCTTTTTCAGTGACATTGTTTTCCCCCTCTACTCGTGCTCAGCTCTGAATAAATTCCCAATTACTCATTACCGAAGCTAGCACTCCTCTGATTTCAGCCAGCTGAGGCAGAACACTAGGCAGAGTAGTGCTCAGGGTGCCCTGAGCAAAACCTACAGGATAAAAGTACTTTAGGTCTCTGCAGAGTCAGCTCTAATTCCAAAACCAACACTTTCAAAATAAAGAAATAAGATTTTTAGGGAAAAAAAAGCAAGATGCTGAGGACAGTGAAATAATTCTTTGGAAAATTTTACTTCGCAAAATGGGTCAGGTGTGGGTAAATGTTGGAGCTTTTAAGTGGTGGGGGATTTTTTTTGCAGTAAGTTTTTTTGCAATAAGTATTGGGTGAAATGTCTTCATGGATTTGTTCTGCGCAGTGCCACATGCTCATAGTTTTGGACTGATGAGGAAACCACATTGAAAGACAGCAGCAGGGAATAAAATTTCTCCAGCTGCTGTGGCAATACATGCGTCTGTGCACTGCACTCTACATAATCCTGAAGAATATTACCTGGCTCCAGAGGTAAGAAGGGGGATATATATCCATAATGTATTTCAAAAATAAACAAAACCAAAACTAAAATCTACTAGGCCACTGCCTCTATATGGGACCAGAAGGCTAGAACAGAGCATGCCATTAGGCAGGTATACAATTACAAGTGACTGAGACATAAAAGAAAGACACAATCCTGAATTTTTTACTCCTTAAAATTAATTTGAAAAATCCATACTACTGCCTTTGCCTTTGTATCTAAGGAATTTACCAGTCCGGCAATGTAAAGCACCATGCAAAACCTTTTCTGTTAAAAAATAATTAATGTTGAACTCAATTCAAAGTAAATTAGAGATGAACACCACCAAGCAGATGCATGTTTAAAATAGCCACAAAACCACCCTAGCCAAAAGAAATAGAGAAATCAATTAATGATACAAACCTTCAAGGCTTTGGGACATCATCAGATGGTAGCTGATGAGACAAGGAAAAATCTTGACCTACAAGCAAGTACTGACAGCAATAGCACACCAGCCAAAACGGGGTGCAAATCTGATCCAGGGAGGCCATGCACCTATTTCACCTCACACTGAATTCAAAGGTATTAGATAGGATCAGATAGTTTTTGAATTTTTTACATTTCACACAGCAATCAGGTGGAGTCCATAGCTGAGTGCTGATGGTGATCGTATCATGACTAGGAATTTAAAGCAGGACAGATGGAATTTCCTTCATTTAGGGAATCCCAAAAGTCTGCAAGAAACATTTGACATGCTCAAATGGTTTTTATGAATAGAACACTGTTATCTAACATGAATTTTTGCCACTTCTAGAGCAGAGCTCAGCTAATATAAATTAGTGCAGGCTTTCCTGCAGGAAGTAAAAAATAAACATATCCTGTTAGAACTACAGGGGGAATTTCATGTAGGCAAAATCTAATTACACAAGATGGAGTACAGCCAGTCATACCAAGTAACACATTTACTCTTGTGCAATATGTAGTAGAATTTTTTTTTTAATAGTTAGGCTTTCTCTGGGCCTTCCTTTTTATTCATCTGAAATGCTCATTTGTGTGAAATCAGCTGTAATGGATATAATGAAAATTTACACAGGTCTTGTATAACTGGATTTAACAGCTAGAATCTGAAGTTTAGGTTTGGCCAGCATCAGGCCACAAAGGCACCTTTGTATAGTGTCAAAATTTTTTTGCAGAAACTGGAGACAAGTGGCAATAAAAATTAAAGTGTTGAGACTGTCTTTTAAAATACTTCACACACTTCATAAATAAAGCTCTGTATTTTTAGAATATTAATAAAACTGTCCTACTTCTGCCCCTCCGGTTTTAAGTATCCATCATGTCCCTTTAAAGCAGTGACCCCTGAAAAAGGGAAGGAGGCAGAAAGCAAAGCCAGTAATAGAGCACATATCCTGAACAAACAGAACCAGAAAATTATTGAAATATCCCCACACAGAACTGTTCAAAGCCTACTGAGCAAATTTCAAAACATCAATTTATGAGTGTGTGTGTGTGTGTGTGTGTGTGTGTGTGTGTGTGTGTCTAATGCCAACAAAGTGACACTGGAAATTACATGTGATTTCCACATTGCCCAAAGGTATAGGTGGCTCATTGTGCCAAATTCAGTGAATTCCTCATGTGTTCGGTGGCAAGCACTGTTGATCATGCAATGGTCAGCAGTGGTGCTCTGCACCAAGAGCTGGCATTTCTAGTTGTCTAGGTTTTAATTCCTTCCTCATGCCTTTGTGGTAATTCTGCTGTGAAACAACTTCATTAGCCTGCCACTTAAGGGCAGAAAGAACATCACAGTGTACAATTAGAGAGAGAAGAAACCCAGGAGGAGTGAGCACAGATGCAGCCACTTCTTGTGTAGACAGCTCTTTGGCTTATTGATTAAGGCTCCCAGAAAGCAGAAACAAAGGAGATTGTCTCCAGGAGTATTTGTATTCCACGCACTAGCATCATGAAAATAGTGAGAAGAATCAATCAGCAGGGGTAATTTTTTTCCTCCCGTTTCTAGGATTTTTTTAATACTTGGAGCAGTGCAAAGTCATGCCCCAGACGTTTCACATTACATTTACATATGGCTTGCTCATCACCCCTTTTTGTCTTTTCCATTCCAAAACAAACAAAATTCTCTTCCATTTGCTCATAAAAGAAAATTTGTTCATACCCACATTACATGGTGAAGAGATTCCAGCCAGGATGATGCCTGGTTATCTCTGCAAAGCTAAAAATCCCCCCAAACATGAAGTGATTGTAATATCTAGACTTGACAATAGGCATTTTAGAAGTTTATCTTTGTCAGCTTCATCTTGTTCTGTGTTTGAGATTCTCTCTTTTTTAATTGGATTCAGTAAGGACAACTCTATCTGATAACTAACTGTACTGAATAATCTATATCAATCAAAAAAGCCTGTAAACTGAAACAGTGTTATAAAATCAAATACATATTCAAGTATCAAAAAAACCCTGAGTTTTTTAATTTAGGAATTTAATATATGAGTATCTTGATACCTTCATCAGGAGAGTGTCTTCTCGCTGTAGCAATCTAACTCACATGTATATTTCCATGATTAAATTCAGTTAGTAAAAAAAAAAAAAAAAGCACTTTTTTTACATACAAAAGTACTTTTCTGGAACATGTACTGTTGGGATAAGGGGCATAGTTAAGGTAGTACCTTGGGAGAACTCTAGGCAAAACCAGAAAGCAAAATTTGGACCAGAACACTCCCTCTGTTCAGAGTTATTTAGAGGCAGAGCATTTTTATTCAGGTCTCTCTGGAAATCGTTCCTGTAAGCAGAAAATCTACTCTTTGACTAGCTTCTAGCACTTCAAAGTCTGGGCTTGTGCCACAGGATGAAATAGCTATTGAGTGAGAAAGGGAGCAAAAGCTTTCTGAAGCCATCTTGCCAACATGACTCAAAACAACTATGAAGGGACCATCTATAAAGCTTGAAAGTTAAAGCTCTCTTCACACAGAATTTTTTTACCTTTCTGCAAAAACTACCAGAAAGCATCATTTAGTTCTTTAGAGCTTCTGGCATCTCCAACTGGCCTGAAATCACCAATTTGCCTTCTGAAGGGCAGTGATTTTTTTCATAGCTTTGCTTACTGTAACAGTAAAGATTTAATACAATGTGATCTCTGAACACTTTATATTTGTCCTGAATATTAATTGCCATAACGGGAAAACGATTGTGCTGCACAGCCAGTGCATGGCTAGACAGTAGAGAAAATGCTTCCACAGTAAATAAACAATGTAGCAGACACGGGTATGCCTGGGTTTATTTCAGGTGATCAAGTGACTAGCTGTTGTTTGAATTCCTGAAAGGAAAGCTGCCATCATCAACAATGCTTTCTTTTCATTTTTCTGCCAAGTAAATAGGTATGTACACAGGAGATTCCTCTAGTACCATAACATCTGTATTCAGAGCATGAGCAAAACAGTGAGGCTGTGTTAGCTGTCAGAGGTCATGAACGCAAAACAGATAAGAAAAGAAAAAAAAACACTGGAGAAATTGGGACAACAGACTGTGTATGTGTTTCTGCTTAAAGATTTGCCAAACAGACCTCACCTACATCTTAAACACATACATGACAGAAAAAGGAGGGAAAACGCATTTCATGAGCAATAATCTCAAAAATCTGGTTTGGATATTTCTTTAATCACGTGTTTATCAATTTTTTTTTTAATTTGTGCTTATCTATAGAGTTTAAAGCTACTTCCCATATTTTAAAAATCTTTTGCTTGGTCAAAAAATAGTCATTTCACAATCCCACAGCATGAAACCTGTAATTTTGCCCAAATTTTCTATGTGCCTTGTGTCAGCTTCTTATCTTTTATGCGGCTGGCAATTTTCAGCATTAAAATATGTGTAAATTGCTACTTTTGCAAGAGATATTAGCAAGTCATTACTGCTAGTTAAAAAGAAAGAGTAAATACAGAAATAAGAACATTAAAAGTTCTGTCTTCCCACAGTTCCTGAATGTAAGAAGCATTCAGTTTTTTAAAAAAATCCGAAGAATTCCAGACACTTTATATGAATCCAACTACTATTGCTCTCAAATTCAAGAAGTTTAGAGGAAGGTATTGGTGTTAGTAGATCTTATTCTCCATCACTACAGAAGTTTTTTAACCCTATTCTGAGACTAAGTTGATAAAAATTTTAAAATTTGTTATAAAGGGGAATCAGTGTTCTGAGTCTCTAGATACGTATCTTGAATTACAAAAAAGTGTGAGTTTTTTGTTGTGTAGAAAAGCATTGTCATAATTTTTTTGAGTTTTTGAACGTCAGAGCAATATGAGGGAATTAAAAGATGAACTTGGTAATTAAATCCTAAGGGGGGTTTTAGGTAGTTTAAAGTTATGTGGTGATGATGGCTTTGATATTTTGATATTATTCCTACTGTTTCTTCCCTATAGATTATGATTTTCTTAAATATTATTTACATTTGAAACTTGTCTCAAAGTCATCAAGAGCTGCATTATCACAATTGAGTTGAACCAGTGCTACCAAACTGCCTACTCTCTTTACTTTTAACAAAAATTGCAGGTGACAGAAATTCAGTGTAGTATGCAATCTGCTAAAATTTTATTTACCAAATTGTTAAAAACAAGACATATACCAACTGATGTCTGCCCCCCAGTATTATTTTACTTGTGCAAGTTTTTTATTTAAGCAAAGAGACATACGTTTCAGCAACAACAATAAATGCTGATTTTCTAGAAAGAAAAACTCCAACCCAATAGTCTAATTATGTTTCCCTTTACTAAAGGGTCTGAGAAGCCTATGACAACGACAATACCTTTATGAACTCACTTGATTATTGGCAAAGGTTTTCCAGAGATTCAGTGGATGAAGTGGGTCTTTGGCTGATCAGAATAACAGCATGGGGAAAAGGAGAAATTTGTGCAGAGGCCAAAGTGGTGGTAAATGGAAACATCCCTTGGCTGTGCACAGATTATATTGTAGTAGGCAAAGGAAAACAAGGTGATGGTGTGCATTTGCATCTGGTAGTGAGAGCTTTATGATTCAATATGTGCAACCACTGAAGAGGAACAAAACCATGACAGTCTTGGTAATGGGCATGGTAGCTGTAACTAAGAAATAATGTAGAAAGGAATAGCAGCAATCTAAGGTAAAGTAAGGGTTGTTAGGGACATCTATTGAGATCTGAAAAGACGAGGATTTAGGGAAAGCAATTGTGAATTTCAATGCATGAGATGATGGTCACAGCCTCTTCAGGAAACAGAAGCTAGTTTGGACTAGGAATCAGAAGATCTGAACATTCTTTACACTTTAATCCAAAGAAGCTGGACAAGTCATGTGACTATCAGATACTTATGTTATCACTAACATGGGATAATTGTTTCCAGTCCCACTGCTAAACTGTTGACAGTAGAGCACAGAGAGGAGGTGGATGACCAGAGGAAAAAGAAAGAATGAGCAAAGCACATATGTATGGAAGGAAGATTTAAAGCAACTGTGACAAGTCCTGTACCCTGTTGCTCTAATTCTCTGAGCAGCACTTTGCCAAGTCACGATAGTCCCCTTAGAAGATATGGAAAACAGAAACCTGAACTCAGCTGTGGCCTACTTCTGGCCATAATCAGGGGAATTCTGCATAACATCCACACCCACACATTACTTGAATCCCTGTCAGTTCCAGGTGAGCTGTCCTCACACCATCAAACCTAGTAAGCGGCAGAATCCAAATTTTAATAACACATTCTCCCTTCTTTTTTCTCAGTTTCTGTGGCCAGAAACAAGTCTCCTTGAAAGAGAAGTATGAGGGGAGAGTAGCCAAGACTATTTCTGCATCTATTTTATGAATAACTTTAAGTTGTTTATATTCCAAAATCAGAGTTTTGTCCAAACCTTTGTGCTAGCTGGATTGTAGTCTAAAAGGCTTGAACCTAATGGGACAGGTGTGTCTTACATACTCTTTTATAATGGCCAGTGAATCCATACAAACTTAAAGGAAGCTGAAGTATTACAGCTGGTGTTCTGAGACATGAACAAGACAAATGTACCATGAAAAGGATGGATAATAAAAACACTTCTGGGGACAAAACTGACTTCTATCAAAGAATATATAAACTTACTGAGTCATAATGGTTATTTAAATAGGGAGATCCATATCACCTGTGGAGAACAAACCACCAATATATGCTGTGAAGTTTCAGTCCATTAAACACAGAGGAGATTTATACTATAATAAAAATATTATTAAAAAATTTAATTTTTGGTATTTTGTTACGCAAAGAAAGTATATCCTTAACTCTGACACTAAGTCCAGACACAGTGAGAAAGCATTTAAAACACAAGGTTCTTACAATGTAATTGAAACATAAAGAATGGCAACATCATAAAAAACATGAGGATAGTGAATTGGGGATGAGTATTTTGCACAAGAAGAGAACATTCAGTGGAACCACTGGGTGTCAAATTTTAAGCAAATGGAAGCCACAAAGTACTTCTCAAAATAATGTAAAATTATGGTGTGGAATCCATTGCCATAGGACACTGTAAATGCCAAAAGTACAGATACATGTGAGATAGGTCCATCAGGGGCTATTAATGCACTAGATGCCACCTCCAATTCTGGAAGTCCCTAAACTTCTGACAGACAGAAGCTGAGAGGGTATACCAGGTAATTTTTATTCTTCTTGTGCTTTAAGCATTCATGTAGTGGTTCTTGTCAGAAGCAGGACACTGGGCTAGAAGAGCTGTAGGTTTGCTTAGGTGTGACAGGTCTTAGTTCTCTTGATGCAGAAACATATCAGCAAGCAGCTGATTCGAGGTCAAAGAAAAAATAAATAGTAAGGAGCTTGGCTCAGTGTGGCCTGGAATACATCATTTAGAAAAAGAAAACCATCTAAGGACAGAATCTTAAATGCAACTGTATATATACACAAGCTACTTGGTCACTCAAAGTCATGGCAGGTTAAATTGAAGGAGTTCATCCTATCAGTAATTCAGAAAAACCCATTTAAGTTAATGGAATAAGCTGCTGATTGAAATCCTACAGAAGTGCACCATTAAAATCAATCCAAGTGAAAGGTGGAAGCATTTTTGGGAAGTAGGGTATCAAATGATACACTGGATGGCTACACGGGTTTTGGATTAAGATCAGGAGATAAGATGGAGTAGTTTTTTATCATAAGCATATACCATCAAAAACATAAGGTTACATCAACACATAGTCCTTAAACTCTCTTAATTATATCATAAATAAATTTTGAATTTTGTAATGTTTAAATTTCACACATTCAACAGATATTCCTTCAAGCATATCTAATGTCTAGAACCATTCTTATCACTTTCTGTATGGTGATGCAGTGCTCTGCACAGGTACAGCTTCATGTGACAGCGACCTGTATTACAGCTGGCACGTGACATTAAGGTAGATGAGTATGGGCATTTCTCTACAATATAAACCAGTGGAATAAGAAATGCTTATTTGGAAGGAAAGATGTGAAAATGCAGCTCAGAGGCAGCTTTTAAGGTTGTATTAGACATTACAGATTATACTGCAGGTCTTTCAAACAGCCACAGATCGTTCATTCAAGCTCAGTAGTTACAGCTTTGAGTATTTCAGGAATGTCCAAAACTAAAAGTTACATAACAAAGATAGAACTTAATTTTCTCTGTGGTGTATCAGAAATCCTTTTCCTGGACCAAACATACAACTATTTCACTTGTGAAACCTGTCGAATTTAAAAGTCATTAAAGCCTGCCTGCTTCCTCACTGGCCAGCCTACTTACTGAGGGCAGTTTTACTTGCATAATGAGTAGCTACACTGGTGAGTCTGTGCTTGAGTTGTACAGAAAAGACCACACAGTTTAACTGGAGATGCTCACATTTTTATGCTCAAATCAGGGGCAGCTCAAGTGTTTCAAGGAGGCTGAGTAGCATTCCTTTGTGGAAGTCACCTTAAACACCATCTGTTCTAATACCCTAAAACAGAAATAGTTCCAAATAAAGTGGTAATTTCTTTACATGTAGAATAAGGGTAAGTGAATCTTCGGTTGACTACTGTCGTCTTTCCACCTATAGAGGCCCTTTCCAGGGGATAGTTCAATTTCTAATTGACCACGTAAATAAGTCTTGTATGGGACAATTGCATGAATATGAGGAGCTGTCTGACAGTTAAGTCCTGCATCTGAGGTGTTTTGGAGGATGGTCTTACAAATTAAATTATTGAAGTGTACAAATATCACCTGAATCAATGCTGGCAAATTTATTAATATGCAAATTACAACAGGAAGATTAAGTGTCTGTACCAAATCAGGGAATCCATTTTAGATGCAGAATTATATTGTAGCACTACAAAGTCTCAAAATCCTTCCGTCTACCTAGGGCAGAGGGTGTGTTTTTTGGTAGTTCTGGCTACAGGCAAACATTTGGATATGAACAAGAGGCAGAGGTGACACTGGCTTAGTTTGTAAGGACAAAGAACCAAGAGCCAAAAAACTATTTACGATTCTACAGGTTATGGGATGAAAGATTTAATGCATACAAAACAGGAATTAACTTTCGTATCCACCAAGTATGCTGTACTTTCAGGAAGGGGGTGAAAAAATGTATTTGTCCATTTTGAAAGATGAAATTTCAGCTCAGCATTTTCAAAATTTGTAGGTTTCTATCATACAGAATTCTCTCACTTGTGGGATTGGTGAGCTCTGTAGATCAGTTGTACTGGAGAAGCTACTCAGACTGGAAAAATGAAAGTGTAACACAAAATTCACTTAAAAAGTGGATGTAGGACTTAGTTATGACAGTTCTTTGGAGACTTTTCCAAAACAAGGTTTTCTTGATAGGAAGATGTTTTTTAGATGATTCATAAACATGCAATGCTTTTGATAACTTTCATGACTCTACTCCAAACTGTTTCAGAAGCCACAACTTCATCAGACAATCTAATCTTAGTGTCTAGCAGTTAGTCCAGTGTCTCCACACTGGTAGACGTAACTCTTTTGTATTTTATATTTTTCATCATATGGAATGGGCTGTGTTTCCAAGAGCAAGTCCAGTGCTTCAACAAACACACTGACTGCCATTCCAGTTTCAGAACAGAGACTTCTGACACAAATAGTTCACGGTTTCCAAGGAAGCTTACTGCTTGTGCTCAAAATATCTGGGAAGTATGAAGTTGCAAAACTATGCTAGAAGAAATTAATTTCACCCCAAACACTTATACAATTCAGTCTCAGACTTCACTGGAGATAGTTTAAATAAATGTCAGCGAAATACCAACCCCACTCTCTTGACAAAATGAAAACTACAGCCAAAGGGCTTGATCTGTGCTAGAAACGACAACATTCTGGAAGAAAGGTCTCAAACTTAGTTAATCTTTATTCTAATCTGGTTTTCTCACAATTGTTCTTTTTGTGCCTCTTCTACTCTTTCTCTCAGGTACCTTTGACTGCCTTTCGATTTTTATGCCTCCTATGCTGTGTTTTGCTCCTCTACTCCTTTTTAAGTGATTTTCACCATCCTCTTGTAACCCAAACACACAATTTCTATCTATTTTCATATCATCAAAAATTGATTTTTGCATCCATGCTCCAAAAGACCTATCTTTGTAAGAACAGTCCTACTTTAAAACTGAAGTGGGAAGCAAGTCAGAGATTCTACTTTATGGTTTCGCTTCCTTAAGTGCTCTTTAATTCTTGTTGCTGTTTTGTTACTACTTATAAAAAGGCACACAAACATATGCATGGAGAAAACACAGAAAGGGAGTTTTTGTAATTTACAATAATCAAATTCTTGGTTTGCAACTCCTTTGTATTGAGGTCTCCAGGTAAGAATGATTCAAAGAAAACTAACTGCCTATAACTAAGAATTTCTACATCCTACATCAGGTATAGTAGCAGAGTGGTTTGTACTTAAAAAATTCTTAGATTCAAGCTGGCGAGGTTAATTATGTGTGCATTCATGGTGACACTAATGGTGAGAAAGCTGAATAGACAAGTGTAATTATACTGTGAATTAATATGGGAGCAGATTCTGCTCTCTGTAAAGTTCAAAAAACCTTTGTTTCCCCCCAAAACTCCCCCTGTTGTTGCTTAATGTAAAGAACTGTTTTAAAAAATAATGACTGGTTTGGATGTCATATCAAATTAGGTTTCTGATACCACCAAAACTTTTAAGCTGATTAAAAATGTTATATGCTTTGCAAGTTCAGGTTCTTTGTACACTTTTGTTTGCTTAGAAAGCATCGGGGGTTACTCTTCCATTTTTTAGCACATATAAGTCCCACCTTCCAGGATCTGCTGAAACTGAATTATGTGCAAGACCAGAGCTAAGCAACTCATCTTTTCATTTCAGTTAAATTTTACTCAGATGTTGCACTGCTTATGAGGCTTTGCCTAGGGTGTGGAGAAATGTTGGAAAGCTTCCAGTCAAGTCACAGCTCATTTCTAATGCCAATTCTCATATCCAATACTCCCACAATTTGCTTTCTCTGCTCAATAGGAGTCTTATCTCATTGGACTCTGCTGAGTGGACTGAAATGTTAGAAATTTGTATCTGTTCATTTTACAGATCTCCAATCCTCCTGCCTGGATGCATTGTCAATATTTGGTTCCTGAGTTTCTCTAATATAAGCATTTCAGTTTTGACTTTTCACGCATCTTCCAGCGAGCTTTTAGGTGCTGTACAAGCATTGCCTGAGACTCTTTTTATTCGCTTTTCATAAAATGAGAAGATATTTTGTGGAGTTGGCTGCACTCCAGTTACACTTCTGTT
The DNA here is from genome assembly GCF_041296385.1 of Aphelocoma coerulescens. Lineage (NCBI taxonomy): Eukaryota > Metazoa > Chordata > Aves > Passeriformes > Corvidae > Aphelocoma > Aphelocoma coerulescens. Next base: position 114,042,203 of record NC_091015.1, on the reverse strand, counting down.
GAAATGGTTTCAAGGCACAGGAACTCTTTCCTTAGCAGCATTCCCAGCCCCACAGCAAAGCAGCTGGCAAAGCCCGTACTCAAATGCTGATGATTGCTAACATGCAGCCTACTCTGCTCCAGTTTGAGCATGGATACCATCAGATGTCTTCCACATCCCTGACAACAAAAACAGCCGGAGTTCAGCACCTTCCCCTGTAGGTCCCCTTTGGACCTTTTCTGGGTTTTATATATTTAGGTATTAATCTGGAGGAGATAGAGGAAGCAACAGAGAGTAACTTTATTTTATGGTCCACGGTCAGAGCACTCAGCTGGCATGTGGGAGACCAGTGTTGAAGCTGTATGGATTAAAGCAGCTTTTCACACGCTGTGGGTGGAAGAGCTGAGTGTCTGTGCCAATAACTATAACATACCTTCTAATTTATTGTGTAATGTCAAGAATATATGGTGCACGTTATTTTTTCCTTTGCCAGTTTGGCTGGTAATTTCTCTTTCTTCTAGTTTACGGTTTTCAAAGACAATTTTTTGCATTTCATTTAAAAGTGTTGCCCATGCCTGAGCTGATATCAGACAATGTTGGACAGGCTACAGATGTTTAGAGATAACAGCTAGTACGCCTGCTAAGCAATGTGAAGGCAGTGTCGAGGCCTTGTTTCAGGCCTTGTTTTGTCACTGTGACTGCCCTTGGGTCCTTTTTAAACAGGATGGAGAGGGGGTTTAGTATTGCAAATTTGTTCTACATTTTAAACAAAATTTAAAGTATTAGGATTATCTGTGAATTTAAACCAAAATGAGGAGAGATATGAGAGAAACTCATGAATACTGAAGTGCCATGTAACCTGATCATTATCATCATTCTTTTAATCCTACCACTTTGCAGTGTGTACTTATGAGAACTTACTGTTTTGGTAGCTTCCCTCTTATCTAACAAAAAATGGCTTGACTTTGTTACCAGCTTTTCTCTCCATTGCTTCTCCAGAGGTGTTCCCTCTTACCCACAAGTATCAGGTTTTCTCCTCCACCTTCGCTGCCCCTCTCCCCTTTTTTTCAGACAACAGTCTTCATGTTCCTGTTCACAGGGTTTTCACACAGCAATTAGACCTCACAGGAAGAAGATTCAGAGAAAGCTATTTCCCACTAGTTTTATAAACAAACTCAGCATGTGCAGCTCTTATTTAGTACATTTCACACAGTGTGCTCTGAACTACTTTGTAAGAGGAGCCATATTTTATGAACTTGCTGTATTTTTTTTACCAGAAGTCCCAGCAGAGCTGACTGGGACTAGAATCTAGTGCAGGATGATCAGGTTCTAGTAATTAGTCACAGAACAAACTTTTAGGAATTTGTCGAACAGCCCTAGGCAGCTGCAGATGTTGGGCTCTCTCTTTCCTACAGGAAGCAAGACAAAACCTCAGACCTCTTCAAATCAGTGAACAGATGGGTCATCACCTAACTGTAGCAACCAAGGGTGAGCCTATCTCTACATGCGATCAGATTCAGCTTGATTTACTTATTACCCACTATTACATCTCTTATAGAATGCAGATTCATAAAGAAGTTGGTAGCACAATCTTGTGAAATTTCTTGGGCATACAGTTAACTAAAAGGAGAAGCTCCAGTCAGGAACATATGGATTTTTTAGTTTTTCTCAGCTCACATCATGCTTTTCTCTAAGAAATGTATGAACCATCCTAAATTAGTCTAATAATCCATGGAAAGCAGCATCCCCTTTAGTAGGATATGTTTTGTGTTAGAAACTTCAGAGAACTCTGCAACAGTAAGTGTGTAACAACATGCTGCCAGGGAGGTTTCTTCTATCCATCAACAAAACTGTCAGCTAATTCATATTATTGAAGAGCTGAAAGCTGCTTGCCTTGTGTTTCAATGAAACAGTGCTCATCACTGATAGGTTGAGACATCTGTTCTAAGTACCCAGGTAAGGCAAGAAACCTCTAAATGTTTCAGACACATTGCCCAAATCCACCCTAAATTCTAGGCTTTGATTTCCGAAGTATTTCACAGATGATTTTGATCATTAGAGTATTGCTTACATGACTCAGCTATAAACTCAGCTCCAGTTAACCATGGCCTTGTTCCATCATCCAAACAAAGTTAAAGAGATTTAAAACCTCTGATATATTGGTAGCTATATAACAAGTTTTCATAGAATACAGAATAACTCCAGATTTTGGTTATCTTTAGGGAACATTGGAAAATCTCTTTTTCATGTAAATGACTTTATTGCAAGTCACACCTTTTTTTTTTCTTTTTTTCAGTCCCAGATTCTATGGTAATAGTTACATGGGCATATAAATCTTAACCTATTTATTTCCTTAAGAAGACTCTAGCATGCAGGTCTACAGAAAAAAGCGTATAAGTATATACTGTAAATATTTGATCTACAAGAAGGTTTTTTAGAGAAATGCAAGCTAATTATTAATTAGAATCTCATTAATTTACACCAGCTTCAACATGGTTTCATGTATTAGATGAGGTACAGGTAAAATTGTGTTTTTCTGACATGCCTTTTTTAACTACAGCTACAGTTTCTGAATGTTTGGATTGCTACTACTTGGTAGATGGCAATTTTTTTCAACCTAGGGAGAATTACTTTCACTGTATCATTAACTCCTTGGCTACTCTAAGCATATAAAAATACAAAACGGTCTTACATTTAGCTCCTAGAATGTGTAAACATCAAGATAGTTATACTACTTCTCATCCCTGGATGAAGAAAATTTATTTCTCTTTACACCAAAGTAAAGTTACCTATTCAGTTTGTCATTCATATTTTTTATATTTGTCTTGTCCATCATACCATAGGCCCACTTCCTTTTCCAATTACACATCACGTCTTGTGATCTTTAAATATCTGCTACTAAATAAAATTTCACTTTTCATCACTGTATGAAAGGAACACACTGTACCAATTAAAGAGCTTTCTATGAAGAAATCTAATTATAAAAACACAAGGCCTATTTAAGTCCATGGAAATACTTCATTGACTTCTTTGGGCTCTAGTCCGTATTCAGCAATGTTGAAGTTGAATACGAAAAGAGCTTTTTTCCAGTTAACAAAAAATTCATGGGTATATTGAATGCAAAGATGTATTTACATTATCTCTACTTACTCCTACAAAGCATGCGAATTCACCACTTTGGAAAGACCACGCTGTACCAGAGCAAAAAGCTCACATGAATATTCATACATTCCTATACAGGATTTTTACAGATAACATATGGAATGAGGAAAGAATTTCCTCTGTGAACATCACATGATGGAGATGTGAAACCTTCTTTGGGAAATGTGAGCATTCTTCAAGTTAAAATTTCTTATTCAATAACTTCCCATGACTTTAATGTCCAGATTTCTACACTGGTTCCCAGTCAAATAGCCACAGGCTATTCTTGGTTACTAGTGAGCATTTCTGCATCCGTGAAAACCTGTATCTATCAAGAGACCTGAACACAGAAATTGGAGGAGAACTTTTTTCTCTCTCTCTGCCCCTCAGTGGGACAGTGGAAGGAATGAGATTTGCTCCTTTTTTGCATTGCTTGTTTTCTGAAAGACCCAGCAAGGAAGCCATTAGCCATGAGGAGCTGGCAGAGGAAGGGCTTGCTTTGGTCAGTGAAAAGACTACACCTAGATCCAGCCTCTGTGCCTGAGACAGCTTGCTGTGCAAAACAAAAGTCTCTGTGTGCAAATTCCCCCATCACCCACTTTCTTTGTCCACTGTGCAAATTCAGCCTGGCTGGGAAATTGCCAGAGCTACCAGCTGAGTAACTCAGTGGAAGAGAGTTTGTTATGAGGAAAGGAACAGGACCTGTGGCTCCAACTTATCTTAGTGTAGGAGCTGGAAATAAACCACAAATACTGATGAGTTTTCTCTGTCTTCTCCCTCAGTAGAAAGAATCACATTTGCAGAATTTTACTACTGACATGAATGGGATAAGCACTGCATTTCCGAACTTTTTTAAATAGAGAAAATCCACTGAGTGATCACTAGAGAAACTAAAGATTGTGGAGGTGATGCCAGCTATGAAACATGAATGTGTATTTTGAAAGCCAGCCAGCATAATTTTCAATGACCTTTCTCAACCCCTGTGGCCTCTAGATAAAAGAGTGACTTTGCTTTGAGTATGTGTCCTGAACACAGGCAGAGCATGTGTCATTTGAAAAGGGAGATGAGCTTGAAAGAGCAAATTTCTGCTAAATTCAATGTTATTTACGAGAAGAACTTTGCATCTTGAGCTTATTCTTTCTCAACACACACACTCGTGTTTATTTCCCAATCCATATTTTTAACACAATTGGCTAAATCTGCCTTCCCACAACTTTACTTAAGGAAAGCGATCCAAGTGTTTTCTGGACGGTGTTAACTTCCCATCAACATAAAAGCTAGAGCTCCAGAAAGCAAATTCCTTCCTAAAGGCATCGTAGCACATTCTCAGCAGCAAAATACTATCAAGATGAATGGTTTACATTATGATTTGAGTATCCAGAACCTTTTGTGAAGTAAGTATGAGTGACAAAAAACAAATTTCCAATGCAAATATTGAAATCTCATAATAATAGGCACTAGCATTACAGGTTTTGACTGAAGTTTCTTGAAATATGTACATATGCATAATTATATAAATACTTAAATCTTGATGAGATGTGTGCATTTTTTTCACTGTAATTCATTAGACTACTCAAAAAACAAAACAAAAAAAACAAGTGAAGACTGTAAAGCCCAAGTATACTAGCAATAATCGTGAAATATGTAAGACAAAAGATAAAATAAAATTACAGGAAAAGAAGCATACAGGTCGTGAGCAGCACTGTGGATATCATTATCTCATGCAGAAATTCATAAGAATTTTGGTTCTAATTTTGATCCAGTATTCAGTGTCCTGGGTTGAGGTGTATTCTATTACCATCCTCATGAGCTGTGGAAATCAGGTGGGGCAGTGTTTCCTTGCCTCCTCCCCCCAGACTATCTTGCTGTTAATGGCCCATCATTGTCCTGCTGCATGACTCAGAGATAACTCCCTCCAGACTATCTTCTGTTAATGAGCCTAATCAACACTTGGCCTCATGACTCATTACCCCATTGTGAGATGCTCCACCCAGAGGGAGGAACCAAGCATCCCATCGTGGATATAATCTGGGACTCTGAACACCAGAGACAACCCTTTCCACTGGATTTCCAGAGGACAGGAGCTACACAGCCACCACTGGACCTTCTGAGGAAGAGCAAACCCTTTTGTACAGGATCACTGCTTCAGAGGACTGCAGCCACCATTCTACCAGACTGCTACCACCACCCTGATTAACAGGGAGTCAGGTTGTATCTTGACTCTGTCAGTTTGAACCAGTGTTTTCTTTTAGTTTTTCCTTTTCTTTAATTTTCCCCATTAAATTGTTATTCTGACTTGGTGCCTCCCACTGGTTTGTTTTCAAACTAGCACATTCAATTACAGCACATTCCCAAATTCACTGTTCTTTTCAAGCACCTAGACATGAAAGTTGTTCTAATTCTTCTTTCTTAAACACAAGCCAGTAGTTCAGTCCTCATTCTTCTGTGTCTCTCTTTCTAGGAGTTTAACATTTCAGTCTTCATGAATTCTGTTTCAGCATAAATATCGCATTATACTGTAAAACAACGAACAGCAGTAATTCATGCACAGCTTCATTATTAAACAAACATTATTTCTGTATGTTAAGTATTTCTCAAAGACCAAACTTCTCTATTGCAAATATCCACTGTATCTAAGCAATTTAAGAACTGACTGTTCAGGAGTATCTTTCAAAAGAAAATGAGAACGTATTAATGTGATAGAAAAGCTTCCCTAGAAGAAAAGACCCGTTTACAGTAATGGAGATAAAGAGATTAATTGGCTTATAGTGGTTACTAAAAGCCAGTCAATGGAGTATCAAGTCTCTCAAAAGTGGAGGGAGGAAAACAGATTGTAAGCCATCAGTGTTAAATTAATCTTTTAGACTGTAATGACTGACAGACATGTCTAGCCTAAATGTCCTTGCATAAAAATTCAAGATGATTTTTTCATAACCTGTATATAAAAGGCAGGGAAATCTGTTTGTCTTTCCTTTCTGTAACTATCTATGTTACTACTATGGGTGACTGGCTTAAAATCCCGATGAAATTTCCAAAAATTCAAGTGGAGTATTCATACTATTTTTCTGGACTGCAGATCACAACTTCAGTAGGCAAAGGGACTGAACTCTTCTGTCACTTTTGCCATTCCCTCAAATCTATCTAATTTTTGATAAAAATCCACATTACTTCTATAAGATTCAACTAAACAACCTCGAAATGTATCACATTAATTTGTTACTCTTCTCAATTTAAAGAAGATGAAGACCAAGTCAAAAGCTTGCATACAGACCAGCAGGAAAAAAACACTGGAAACACCAAACTACACATCGAGACTCAGGAGTCAAACTGGGCTATGTTGTACAGTAGCTAGTTCAGCACATGAATGGAGACAGGCAGAAAATGGGATGGCTAAATGTTCAGTACTGCATTAAAGGAATGCCTTCCACTTTTAAGAAACATCTACTTAGTAGCAAAAATAGATATTCTGATTCAAACAGAGCTTAGCTAACATCTGAATTTATCTCTAAAATCCTTTCCAACAATTTCTTCTCTCTTCAAACTTTTTTTAATGCCCTTTCTCTTTGTAATGACTCTCTGTCTCTTCATTCCTTATCTGAACTAAAACACGGACTTGAACTTTAGATCTCATATCGAGCACCTTCTCTAGGTGTCCTAGAGAAGCCAGACACTAGGAAAACGAATTCTACTTGAGACTAGAGGATACTTGTGTGGGGGGTATGCCCAGCGCCCGCCCTGGAGGGATGTCTGCTGAGATAAGGAGAGTGCCTGACCTCCCAGCAGAACTCCCCTGGAAAGGGAGCTACTCCTCAGTTACGGCGAGAAGAAGACAAACCCAGAATCCTCTGGGAGACCCTATGCAGATCCTTTGTAACCCATTGGCCCTTACCCTCTGATACCCACCCCCTGTTTCCCTATAAGAGCTAGCCCGCTGCCCCTGCAAGGGCAGAGAGATGCTCGTCCCTGATCTCCCTTTGTCAAGTGTGGACTAATAAAGCTACCTTGTGCAGAACAGCTACACGGGCCTCTCGTGTCTCTCTCCCTGGTCTGACCTGGAGGCTGCCCTGCAGAGCTGAGCTGAAATCACGAGCTGACAATCACTAAAGAGCTGAGAGCCTCTGTACGGGCCCTCCAGCTAGCAGCTGAGGGAAGACACCGGGCCTCGGGAAGACAATCTCCCTCAGGACCGTCTCTCTGGACCGGTCACAGCTTCCTCGGTCAGAGCTACTGACCCCACACCAGCTGCCATACTTGTGGACTCCTGACAAGTCTAAATGCCACTGTTTTCAATAGGTAAAGGAAGCCAACAGGCAACTTTTACTAGAAGAAACCCAGCTGCCATGTGCAGACACGAATACTGAATTATGTGTGCACTTCTCATTTTTCATGGATTAAATGTTATTCTTTACCTTCACTCCACTTACTGCACTGGAGTTTGAAATTTAAGGGATGGTGTGGGCATGAGTGTGGTGTTTTCAGAGGAATGACCCACCACTGTGCTGTAGAAACAGAGTGGGGAGGGGAGGAAGTTAATCCAAGCATCTTCTCTGATTTCCTTTATGTCCCATGTCTGAGAAGCTACTGTCTGAATTCCTTGGACCTGGTGGCATTCCAGAGCAATTAGACAGTACATGCCCTGAAACAGGATTGCAAATTAATTTTCTGAGGTCTTTTTCTTCTTTTCTCTACAATTAACTGGGGGCGGAAGGGAGGGGGGAAGACTTAGGGCTTTATCACATCTATTTTAAGACAAAAGAACACGGATCTCTGTTTGTGCCCACTTGCCAAGGTAGCCAACACTTTTTCTTCTTCAGTTCTTCAGTTTGTAAGAAGTTTTGAAAGTCTGTAAGAAAACAGCAGTCAAGTTCAGGACTGTTGAACAATGGAAAGCTCGGATTTACCTGACTTTCTCTTTAGTGACTTTTAGTGTGCTTGATTCAAACCCTGTGACGAGACCAACAAAACACAGACAAGAATCTGTATTCCAAATGCATTCAAGAGTCACGTGCCAGCTAAGAAGTACATTCAAACTGCAGTTCATTCAAACTATTTCATATTATTGCCTATATGACAATATGTGTGTAAGCCTTCTCAGATACAATCAAAACCAGGCAGTGCCAAATCTGGAAATCTTATTTTAAAGAGATTTAAAACCAGGGGAGCTGAACAGCAGAAGAAAGTTGAAATCTTAGCAGTATTGAATCATGCAAGCTCCAGAGGTCAATTCCTCTCCTTATGCTTTAAAAGATGGCTTTTTAAATGTTGATAAAACTCCAAGTATATGGAGTTACTGGCTGTCTACAGAGGTTTCTTTACATCTTAAATCTTATTTGCTATACCCACCAAAGCTTTTTAAAGGTCTAAAAGCAAGCTATGCAAAAAAGGAGCTCTCCAGATACTAGACTCTCAACATTGCATTTTTTCAAGTATTGGCACACTGTTAAGAACAGGCTTCTATAAACCCTTGATTCTGATTCAGCAAAATAGGCTGGCTTGCTGCAGAAAGGAAGAAGCTGATAAATGGGATACTGCACAAAGAGTAGCAAGGTAGGAATACAGTGTCTAAGTGCATTCTTTGCAATTCTGCTAGCAAAAGTGCATTATAACTAGCTGAACCTGTGAAACAAGATTTAAATAAAATAGTCATGAATGTCAGAGTAAACAGCACTTGTAACAGAAGTGTAACATTGCCATATCCACTGCTTGTTTTTCTTTCAAGGATTCAGTCAAAACTTTTAGCTATGTGATGCTCTTCTGAATCATCTAGTAATTGATGTGTGGACTTAGGGAAAGATGGCACTTTCCAAATCAACTCCATATATTGCAGCAAGTTATTGGAGATGCTGTAATTTAAAGTTCTTGTAGCACTTAGTAATCCTGAGCTTGTGAAGTCTGATGATGCAAGACATGATGCAAGTGATATTCTTCATCACTGTCTAATATTGGGGTAGTGTTATATTCAGAAAGCCAACTTCTTCATCCTCTTTTATGCAGACCTTTCTTTACAGGGAGAGGAATGAAGCACATTCTTGGAGCCAAAGAACAGTCCTTCTTTTGTGGTACCATTTCCAGTCTCACTGTTTCCTTCACTTCCTGACTTCTACATACTGTTCTATACTACCATGTGAAAACATTCAAAAATAAGTTATCCCTCAATGCATAAATTCTAAGCCTCTAATGCAGATGTCTGCATGGTAAATAAAATAATGACTCAGTTAATCTGTGAGGCCAAATCTTCTGTGATTTTATTTTATTCTATTTTTTTTTTCCATTTGGTTTTTATAAACAGATAAGCCATAAATGAGTCAGTTTCCATGAAAGTATATCATCTCACCTCACTGCATCTACTGTCAGGGGGAAGGGAAGAAGATCTCCCTGGAGTCTTCTCTTCTCTCTTCTCTTCTCTTCTCTTCTCTTCGCTTCTCTTCGCTTCTCTTCGCTTCTCTTCGCTTCTCTTCGCTTCTCTTCTCTCTTCTCTCTTCTCTCTTCTCCTCTTCTCTTCTCTTCTCTTCTCTTCTCTTCTCTTCTCTTCTCTTCTCTTCTCTTCTCTTCTCTTCTCTTCTCTTCTCTTCTCTTCTCTTCTCTTCTCTTCTCTTCTCTTCTCTTCTCTTCTCTTCTCTTCTCTTCTCTTCTCTTCTTCCCCAGCAGTTTCAGCCTTTATTCACAGGAGAAGTGCTCCAGCCCTCTGAACATTTTTGTGGCCCTTCTCTGGACTTGCTCTAACAGGTCCAGGTCCTTCCTGTGCAGGACACCTCAAAGCTGGATGCAGCACTCCAGGTAGAGTCTCACCAGAGTGGAGTAGACAGGCAGAATCCCCTCCCTTGCTCTGCTGGCCACTCTGCAGCCCGGGATACAATTGGCTTTCTGGACTGCAAGTGCACATTGCTGGGCCCTGTTCAACTTTCCAGCCATGAAAACCCCAAATCTGTCTCCACAAGTCTTCTCTCAATGAGTTCCTCTCCCAGTCTGTGCTCATGTCTGGGGTTGCCATCACCCAGGTGTAGCACCTTATTCTTGGACTTGTTGAACTTCAGGAGCTCTGACCAGGCCCACTCCTCAAGCCTGTCAAGGTCCCTTTGGATGACATCCCTTCCTTTAAGTGAATCAACTGCACCTCTCAGCTTGGTGTCATCTGCAGACTTGCTGTGGCTGCACTCAAACCCACATTCATTCAATGTCATTGATAAAGACATTAAACAGTATTGGTCACAATACGGACCCCTGGGGAACACCACTCATCATTGATCTCCATCCAGACACTGAGCTGCTGACCATCCATCAGGTTCATATCTCTCCACTGTCCTGACATGTCAGCCTGGCAAGAAATGTGTTTACATGCACGAAACACAAGCACTCACAGAAATAGGATAACACAGTGTGTTAATTTCCGCTGTAAGTTGGCTTTCTTGGCATACCAGAGCAACTGAAGGAACTAGGGACTAATGAAAAACACACACCTCTGTCTTGTACTTCTGGCTGAAAGTACCTTCAACCATCAATTAAATGCCAGTCTGACTTCTTTTTCTCTAAAGGGACCAGTCCTTCATTCATTTTCTCCAATTAAAGTAAGAACTTCCATGCCAGGTTATTTTCTCAGTAGTGCATTCCTTATTCTTCACGAACTCTATAGATATCAAAAGATTTACTACAACTCTGCAATCTGCATCAATCAAAACTCTTTTACAGTGTTTTCACCATCCTGGCTATTATTTCCTCCTTTATTTCACAACTGCACCTCAGCCAACACTGCTTTCTGGATCTAATTGGACTATAGTTATTTTGAAGTGAAATGTATGTTATAAAGACATAAATATGTATCTTTTGATGTGGTAGCCTTATTCTTGCTTTGGTCAGGGTGGCATGGCTTTAAGCAAAACCTGTAATGAAGCTTCCTAGGTATATTCCATCCCCCAAGATGTGTGAACTAGACAGTTAGAAAGCTGTATTAAATATATATGTGTTCTCCATCATGTTTCCACAATATGTGTGTTGAGAGCACCATGGAAAAATGAAGCTTCCCTGAATAACTAACTAAGTGCATGACAGCACATTCAACAAACTCACCTAGAAATAATGCAATTTTTTTTCCAAAAGGAGAAAAGGCTGCACCACTGTCTGCTGATACATAAAAGTTCTCAGAGCAGGTTTGGCCCAGACATGACAAATTAAGTGGATTACATAACATAGCCAGATCCTACCCTAATTAGTCCATTGCTACCAGTATTTTATAAACCTTCTATTATTTGGAGAAAGAGAAGAAATTCACATGAGTACCAAAGAGGAAAGGTTATTCATATTATTTATGATATTTAGGTTCCTACAGCCATTCAGGTGTAAAATAATTCCGCCTCTGGGTAAAAGGTTATTCATAACGGCAGTTTATTTAAACATATCAATTTTTGAAGGTGTTCATATGAAGATTTACTGTTGCTTACTCAATGGTGTGAATAATTCATTCTTTTCAAGACAAGCATATACTCATTTCAGAGAGGAAATGCCTCCAAAACCACATTTATTGACTTGGGGACCAGCATTCACCAAGCAACATCAGATAAATAACTCACAGTAGGAAATAAGAGGAGCTGTAAGGGACATGCTGAAATGAGAAAAAAAAAAAAAATTTTGCCCTTTACTGTTCACAACAAAACAAATATTGTTTTTTCAACAATAAAAACCCTATTTCACATTTATTAGGGCCAAAACTTAAAAAGACATTCTGGCTGCAAAATTAAGCAAATTATATACCAAGAACAACTGGAAGTAAACAACTGCATCGTGCCCTTCTCTGTGACAGGAGCTCTTCAGCACAGGGGCCGGTTAAAAGGGCCAGCAGTGTATCCTGCCCTTGGAGAAATGTAGCCAGTTGGTTTGGGGACACAGCCAGATCCACATAACTACTTGTGGTATTTGGCTGCAAGTTCTGAAGGACTGCACAATGCTCCATTCTCAATCGTGCAAGTGGAGCCCTCTTTTACATCACTGCCTGAGGCACCCGCCTGTGACTGCTCGTGCTAGTCAGACATGGCTATAGATGCTGTAAGGTATTCTTTCTACCAGATTTTGTAAAGAAACCTTCAGAATTTGCTGTAGAATGGGTTAGTCTCTGATTTATAGTGAAAATGAAATTAAAAGAAAGATTTGTGGACTAAGTGAAATGAAGCAAGGAATTGTCAGGTACCGGTGATAGATGATGGCAGACTGCAGGTGAATTTTTCACCGAAGTCAAACAATCCGGAAAATACACAGGTTCAGAAAGAAAAGAAGTTACCCTCTGATGTAACGGGCACCCTATTGGCAATTATAAGTGCACTGGATTCACATTCAATTAAAAGGATATGAGATAGCATTAGACAGGGGGGATGTATTTTCCACTGTGCTTGAGCCCTATTCATTCAGCAGTGCTGGGACTAGCTCCTGATGTGTACATTCACATGCAGCAGCAAGGACACCAAAGAACATCTGGCTTTTTTTCAGTGCCACCTTTTGCCTTCCAGAATGTAGAGCATTTTCTAACAATCCAGTATTTATATAAAAACTGGATGTAGATGTTTATTGCCTTACATTTTGAAGAGAGAGGGAAGGCAGGAAATTCTCAGATGTAAATCTTCCAATGGAGATTCTCAGATCTTCTCTTTTATCTTCCCAAACACATAAAACAATTGGAACCCCACCCATCAGCAAGTTCACAGCAGATTACGAAACCAGAATATTTCTTTAATATGAAACAATCTTTCAGCTCACATGTTCAGTTACAATTCTTCAGCGAAACAACAGAAGGATCACCAAAGTCAACAAACTGCAACAGACATGCCATAGAAACCCCTTATGCATTTAACAGCCAATAAACTGCACGTTTTCAAAGCAGGTCGTTTAATCAGTGTGAAATTAAAGCAAGAAAATACAAACAGTGTTATCTCTAACTAATAAAGGTATTTCTGTGGAGGCAGTCAGGACATCTCAATGTCTGTACAACAATTACTGAAGAACAGCCTGCTAAAGAGCAGTATTTTTCAGTCAGCATTAATTGTACATCTCCAAAAGTGTTTCAATAGAATTTGTAAGTGTAGCATGACTGAAACTGAGGAGAGAAGTGAAGAAACTAGTCCTGTAAACTTTTAATAATTAGAGTAGTTGCCTATGGTTTTTATGGCAATATTCTCACAAGTAATATTGGAAGTTAATAATGTTTGCTAGGTAAAATTTTTAAATTTGCAAGGAAAAGATTATAAGCACTTCTGCTCTGGCATCTTTCCCATTAATGAAATGGGAAGACTGTGTGAAGTCAACCAGAAACAAGTATTTACACACAATTCTTAAGAACTTTGATATCTAAGAATAAAGTTTTAAAAAAGTACCTTGAATGGCAGGGTTGAAAATAGAACCACCCCAGACAAGAGAACAGAAAGCAAAAGTACTCTTTTTATTCAGGATTAGAAGAGCATTGAAAAAAAACCTTTTTTAAAAGGACACAAAGTACTTTTGATGTTATGGAAATCTACACCATTTATTAGTGAACAGTACTAATCTTAGTTCAATCCAAACCACTCTTCTTCACTTGCTGGCCATTTCTTTCGAACAAAAAAGAAATCCATCTTCCTGTAAGAATCCATCTTCAGTCATGTTTACATCCTCATTCCTATTTTTATTAGTAATTTTTATTTCACTGTCTCTGTGAACAAACCAAGAACAGAGACTCATTGAAGTTCATGCTGCACAAACATAGGCCAACATCAAGTACCGCCCTGATGAGCTTGCATACAAAATAAGAAATTAGCCATGCATGTCCATAGCACAAATGCCCTTATGCATCAATGTAGAGGCAGTCACAAGAAGAGAAAAATGTTTTACAAAGCAATCAGGAGGGAATATGCCAAGTTAATATTTCAGAACATATGTGAGTTGATGTAGTTTCAAAATAGCTGTAATATTTTCCATTGTATTTCTCAAAAAATGTTCTTATTATTGAACCTAGAGCTTGAATACAAGTAAGTGGGTCAGTTTTCACACACTGCCAGATAACTTCAAGATCAGTTCAACTCTTACACTAAAAGCACCAAAGGCTGTTCCAATATCAATAGTATTTTCCTGTTTTAATAATCATTATATTTGCTCATACATGCTTTGATTTTACCTTTCATGAATCTGGTACAATAAGCTCTACATTTATAAGAAAATGAATAGCCAAGGGAAAAGGTTATTTCCTTTGGCTCAGGCCTCACTGTTGCTGGGCTGGGCAGAACTATTCTTGACCCAGTTTTACTGGTTTCACAGTTGGCTGACCCATCTATTGTCAACTGATACAGATGTTAGCTCAACATTGTCCTAGCAACTAAGAAAGCACACAGAGATCTGAAGGAACTCCAGCACTTAATTTAATGATCTGAGATCTCCCATTCAGCACGATTTAGGCAAGTGCAACAGAGAACACCAGCTAACATGGACTAGGTAACAATCTGCTTTGTAAAAAAGGCCAACAGCTCAGCTGGCTAAAGCAGGGTTCACAGCACGCTGCAAATGACTTTCTAATTAATAAATAGTCTAAAGAACATGTGTGCAATCCAGAGATCATGTATCAAAACTGAATGAAGCAGATATGACTATCCTGAAGTGTGTGCATATGGACACAAGGCTCTTCTCCATTCAGCAACAAACAGGGTTTGTGCAGACTCAGAAAGGTTGACAGCGTCCAAGAATAGCCATGGCAACCCTGATACCTCCCAAGAATCCAGTTTCAATGTGCTGTTAATTACTTGTCCTTCCCCTTCTTGTGTTTTAACTGTAAGTAACAATGATGTCACACTTCATAAAGTGCATCAAGTCCAGGGTCAAAGGGAAGCACTGCTGTAAATCTTTTTAGATTTAAAAGGAAACGTAGTAATGTAGTAAGTAAAGTTCACCAATTACTGCAGAATCTCCACTCACATGCACTCCTCCAAAATGGCTTGGAATTACCATGCTAATTTAAACTTCAAAATCAGGGTAAGAGCAAGAAAATGGAAACTTCAACTTCTTTAAAAATGTTTGCCAAGTTGAAAAATATCCAAAAAAAGATTTAAGAAATAATAGCTTTCACTGGGAAAACAGTCTTGTCTTTATTACTATGTCAATAGTTTATAGGTGTTACTCTTGTAATTCTTGTAACAAGCTTCTTGATTATATTGTGCTGAGTTACATAAGTTCATTAGTCACCTTTTATTCATTCTTTAATATAGTCAAAGTATTTTTTGGTCCTTTTTCCTGTTCTACATGTTCTGGAACATCATCTTGTTCTTCCATGAAAACTGTTTTGATAGGACCAAAAGATCAGTTTGTGGTTTGTCTATATTTCAGCAATCCACTCAGCATTCTAAGGATGAATTACAGCTTTCCCACAACTAAGGTATGTGTGACACTACATTCAGATTAGTACTCCTCTAGATTTGGTGGAAAACTCACATGTAAAGGTCCTCATGAAATGGACTTTTACTGAAAAGTTCTATTTACCCTTAACAAGGTATTCCTGCTATTCCCTATATATAGAATGAGAAATTCCGAACCTTCCATAGGAAGTTTAACTACAATAGGTCACAAAGAGACAGATTTTAAAGGGTACTCACAGGGCTCACTGTGTCTTATCACAAAGTCTTTTAGTGCACTCCATACAACCAGCCAATTTCTCTATGTGTCTAACAGGATTGCCCACTAGCATCAGGCACGAGGCAAGGTGCTACTCTCATATACTGCTCCAAAACAGAGCAAACAGGCAGTTCTTATCCCCACTCTTCCTATGGAATGAGAATAAGATGCATTCAGGTCATCTATCTACTGATACCAATGAGATTATGAATTTAAACCCATAACAAGGAAGTTCTGCCATTATACAGAGGTTCTGAGACACAAAATCAGAGAATATGCTGAGTTGGAAGGTACCCACAAAGATCATCGAGTCCAGCTCCCTGTCCTGCACAGAACCATCCCCAAGAGTCACACCGTGTGCCTGAGAGCACTGTCCAAACACTTCTTGAACTCTGTCAGGCTGGTGCTGTGACCACTTCCCTGGGGAGCCTGTTCCAGTGCCCAACCACCCTCTATTATTTTCTAATATCCAACCTAAACCTCCCCTCACACAAGTTCAGGCCATTCCCTCGGGTCACCACAGAGCAGAGATCAGTGTCTGCCCCTCCTCTTCCGCTCAATAGGAAGTTGTATCTGCAATGAGGTCTCCCTGCAGTCTCCTCTTCTCCAAGCTGAACAGACCAAGTGACACCAACCTCAGAGCCATGCATTGACCTGATGGATCTGCCTATTCCTGTCAATATTATTAGGAGTCAGCATTTGCCACAAAAGCAACAGTTTTCAGAAAACACTTTTTATTTTGTGACTTATAAACTGGATCTATTCACTCCACATCTGTTGAGCCAAATGCTCTGGAAAAGATATAACTTTTTATCTGATGGGATTGTTTGTTTGCTGGTGATGGCATTCTTGGCTAGTACAAAATATATGAAAATAAATGTTGTCCTTATATTGAGAAGGCAGGAATCAAAACAGACAAATCTAGAACTGTAGTATTCATTGGGAAATCCAGAGACTATTTGCTTATACTTGTTCATTCTTGCAGAAACTTTTCCCATGGATGATGGATACTACACTGCAATGGATGATGCTGTTTTAGCTGAATATACTACAGATTCTAATGTGGTAGAGAATAATTCCTTAACTTGATATACTGTTCTGACAATATTTAAACTAGGTTTAAATTTAAACAGTTTTCTAGATTATAAAGCTTTGTATAGTGCACTTCATGATTAATACCTTCTGGTACTCCAAGCAATTAAGTGGACACCTACTCTTTTAAGTCCCTGTATGATGACAGATTCTAAAGTATCTATTCTGCCACCTGTATTCTTAACGTCTCCTTTTAATAAGGACTTAAAAGACCTATAAAATCAATATTTAAGTAGCACTTTTCTCAAATAAAGTTGAGGTTTTGTTAGATTTCCTCTGCCAATACAGACTGCTGTGTCACACCTTTCACAATTCTGGAGGAAGAGATTTTTCCTAATTATTAAAGAGGGAATTGAGATTTACTATGGAACATTTTAAACTGAGTACTCATTAAACAACATTAGGGAAAGAAGATTGGGAAAGTATATATGCTTTAATGTCTTCAACATTCACCATAGTTTGTCATCAACTGACTACTCCTCCTAACTGATCAACATTCTTTAATAATTTTGTGAAGTCATTCAAAATAGAATTAGAATATATTATCCCATGCTAAGATTACAAATACTGAAATAACTTTAGTTAAAACTTCTGAAATCTCATCTCAGAATATGAAGAAAACTCCTTATTGAAATGTTCTGCATTTGTGTTATTCGTTAAATTCTTCTGCTCTTTCAGACTTGACTAGATAAACAACATTCAGGTCTGTATGTATTCTTCTACCAAGCATGTAAGAAGTGCATAAAAGAAGTAGAAAAAGACCAGAAATAATTAATATGAATATCCAGTGCTTCCACTGGCATGAGGATGTCTTATGGTTATTTTCTGCACAAGATATTTCTCATTTTTTGTAAAGAGAATGTGTTTTCTATTCTCAGAAATAAATTCATTTGTGTTTCCACACCTGCTGAAAATAATAGAGAGGGAAGAAACACCAAGAGTGATGTCACCAACTGTGACATTAATGAATAGTCAGAAGTACTACACTAACAAACAATGCAGAACCAGTTAGACCTTTAATGTCAGCAGCAATATTATCCCATGCTGAATGTGGTTAGAGGGAGAACTTGGAATCAGAGTCAGCAAATTCTTACCGTCTTATTGTTACATTTAGATGTAACACCATTTTTTAGAGCAATTTTAATCCCTGTATTCAGTAATTCCTAATTAAAAACAACTGCAGCTCTCCCCAGGTTTTGGAAGAAGAGTGCATGTGGGGTGCCAAATACATATAAGTACACAAGTTTGAATAAACTTAAAATGAACCATTTGGAAATAACCATAAAAACCAAAAAAGTTAGAACTCTCACAAAAAGAGAAGAGAACCATATAAGAGTACATTTTCTTTATCTGGCCTTTTTGCCTCTGTTTTATCATCTACCAGCCTTTTGGTAGCAGCATTCTAAAATGTTCATGTATTCATTGTTCTGATAGAGGGACAAGATGCCATAATGGTGAAAGAACAAAAAATACACTCGTGATACAAGTCATATTTCAGTCATATTTCCAAAATGTAGCACCGCACAAAAGTTATTAGACAATGGCTACTCTGACCACACTTTGAAAACACAAGAATTATATTAAAAATGTGCATTCTGTCATCCTCAAATGTAGTAATTTTTATGCAGAAGTCACAGATATAGATAGAAACAAATCTGGTGGTGGCTGTTTATTGAGCTATGTAAGATGCATCAATCACTTTTCCATCAATGATAGCTAGAAGCATTGAATTCTGTAGTTTGAAGATATTTTGTTAAAGAAATATTTATTCTTTTATCAAGAGTCTTTTTCTATTACTGCATCTTTCATAAGCTGAGACCCTTGCTTATTTTGTGCGCACATACGATTCAGCTTGAAAAGGGTTTGTGGCAGAGGAATCGGAAATGCTGAAAATACCACAGAGATTTTATGCAAGATTACTTAGCAAATGCACATTTTTTAAACAGCTAAAAACCCCTGTTCAGAAGAATGAAAGAATGGAATTTCATTTGGAATGGCCAAGGGAAAGGGAATTGGCATGATAAAATAACGGGTTTACTAGGAATGCTCAGATGTTAAACTACTAGTTGGCCTCCAATTTCTTCCATCAGTGATAGCATTCAAATCACACAAAATAAAGGATCAATGAGAAAGGAAAACTGATTTTCCGTATTCTGTAGAACTCAATTTCAAGTAAAGGACTTGAAGAAAAAATTAAAGTAATCTAATCCAGTTAAAGAATAAGGTTTTAATTAGGCAAAGTCATTACTTTTTTTTTTTTAAATTATATCCCTCTGTTCCATAACAGTTCAGAGTTCAGAGGAGGTTATGATTTTCCATTACTAAATCAAATCCGTCATAGAGCCATTCAAACGAATATTTTTTCCCCAGTGAGGGACAAGATTTTTCACTTTCCAAATATGCTGCAAGGATCCTATGAAGTTCAGAGACTCACTAATAATTTATTTCCTTGTAGATCAAAAAAAACCCAAATCTACGTAAACCTAGGTAAATCCAGAATCCCATCGTTAAAATGTTTGTCCTATCATGCTTATAGGAAGATATTTTACATAATATTTTGAACTGAAGGAACTTTCGTTACTTGTAACTAACCAAGGCTGTAGGAACCAAAGAACTGTTGCTGCCCTTTCCATGCTGAAAAATACATTAAAGTTTTTTGCTTCTAATAAGCTTTACATGCAAAATATTGTTCTCATCTACCTAAATTCCCATGTATACCAGTAAAAGACAACAGTATTTTGCAAGCTATAAACTCACCTTAAATTTCCTCAATATCCAAGAAATAGGGACATAATTCATAATGTCATCCGAATTATGAAAGTCATGAACCCTGAAATTTGGTTTCTTGTGGTCAGGACAAAGAGACACATGAACAGTGGACAGAGCCACATGTGGCACATTAGCCACAATTTGAAACCTTCTGACAAAAAGCTTTTTCTCCCATACAGCCCTCTGGAGAGACGGGCCAAGAAGAATGCATACTATACAAATAAAGCTGAGACCAAACAGTAAACATGGATTATTAAATTCTCCAGATTAAAGGATTTATTAGAAAAGCTAATTTTTTTTTTTTTCACAGAGAAAGGATAGTTGTTATACTTGTCTAGAATTAAGTTCCTGATTAAAAGTTGAGAATATAATGTAGTTTACAGCTAGTTTCAACAACACTTCTCATTGGCATAAAAATTCTGTATCCTCCCAACAAAAGTATATATGAAAATCAGTAACAAGTTAGGAACAGGGCAGTCAAATACTGTATTTTTTTCACATTTCAAGTATTGGTGCAATTTAATGTTGGAGATGCAAGAACCATATGTAAGTAAGCCATTACTGATTCCTCAACAATAAAAAGAAAAGCAGGTATCTGAAATCCAAACATCAACTCCTATTTCTACTTCAAACCGATGGCAAAACCATTGGAATAAACAACATTAATTTAAAATTCCTTCATTCCTGTTGTTGTACATGGCAATTTCAATCACAGGACTACCTCAGGTAAACATAGCTAAGCAACTCTTCTGTCACACGCTTTCCAGCTAAGAACTCTTTTATGTTCTTACAGTAATTAAAATTCTTGTGGCTGAGATTACTTGATATCATGCATCCAAACCATTTCACCTTATTTTCCTAATTTCCTCATTCAGATTTTCATTTTTTCACTAAGTGGCTTAAAGTTTAATTTTATTGGAGCACATATTTCTGTGAATATTTAACACAAAACATATGTTCACTGTTCAAGCCTCTGAGAACTCTGAAATCAACTAAGAATTTTAACTGTAGTCCATTCACTTCACCATGAAGTCTTCATGTCAAAGAATTCATTCCAAAATGAAAGATTTTTATGAATAGATATTTTCCTTAACTTCTGGTGTTAGGACAGCTTATATTGTCACATCTCACACTCCAGTACAGTTTTTGCTTTCCCTGTCACATATTCAGTATGTAAATTCTTAGAAATTCATTCATCAACAGGCCTGACATGAGAAACTGAAAGAATTTATTGAATTTCTTTCAAACCTGGTTGATGGCACGGAAAAAAACATGTTATTCTCTTGAACTAAAATACCATGTTATTCCCAGCTGTACGAGAGAAAATACCACTTCAAAAAAAATCTTCAGAACATTTCAAGGAATAAATTTTCAACTATTTCAGGAACACTTGATCTATACAAATGCCTTGGAAGTAAATGCTTTCAAAGGCACTGCTCAAGCAGTAGGCAAAAGGGTTTCCATTTATAAAATGGTTCCTATTTATGGGAAGGGAGGGAGTGCCCACTCTTGCTAACACGCCGGGGGCTGTCATTATGCTGCCATTAAAGCTTTCTCTCAACTCATAAAGAAAGCCATTTCAGTTTAAATGAAAAGGGAGAAAATCATAAAAAAAATAAAGAACATGTAAAAAGATGAGACATTTTGCAAAACTCTTAATTGCACTAAGCTTTTGGAATCACAAACAATAGGATTGTTCAGTAGAAGCAAAACTCCCAGATACAGTGACTACAGCTCAGGCGATTTATTTAGTAGCCTTTTGATATCCCAGAGCTCTTTTATTTTTCTTATTAATTAATAAAAAAGCACAATACTGAGAGGACTATGGGAAATCCTACACATCCATCCTCTTTCTAAGCTGAACTACAGAAACTACCAGACATGAAATATTACACAAACCTTTGAAAATTTGCTCCAGCATGTTTTTGGCAAGATTTCAGGCTTTGTCTAGCAAATTCTTGCATCTGGAATTCCTTTGGTAGTTAATCGGAACCAAGAACTTCAGGAGTAAGCACAGGTGTACCTGGAAATGGCACTTCCTGCTTCAACAAGAGGAAACCCACCTTCTGATCAGCAAACATGAACTGATTAAAGAAAACTACATGGCAATGACAGAGGCACCACTGATTGACTGCACTCCCAGGTACTCCTCTAGATAACCCCTGTAAAGGTAGTATCAAGGAGGGGATAGCAATATATGCTATAGCCTTTTCCAACATCATGTGATATACCAGTGAACAATTATTTTCCCTTCTAGCTTTGTTTCTAGATTGCTGTAGCAATCTCTCATTTAACACATCACTTTTCAAAGCTTCCAGTTTATTTCCCTTACCAAATTCCCCTTCTTTATGAAATTTTATGGGAACGGGTTACTTTTCCCTGAAAATTTTTAACAGTTTTGGTGTTTTTACAGAGCATGTTGCAATAAAACATTGCTATTCTGGGGGATTGATATTGGGTAAGGATGGAACAATTACAACAAGTTAAAACTTACTGAACACAAATCACAAGAAGTAACTTTCACAAGAACATTTTAAACCATTCCTGATACTTGAACAGCACTCAGTATGGTGTTTGGACAGAGTTTAATGTGCCTCCAGGGTTTCCTTGGCAATTGAGTTCCAATCAAAGATTTTAGTAGTTACAAAGGTAAGTAGCTTGAATGAAACAATGTGAATAAACAGATAAATAAAGATAATTCTTATCTCTTTACTTTTGTTTATTTATTTATATTTTATTTTATTCAGAGGAAAAAGCATCATTTGAAGCAGCAACAACTGTAAGGCTGCTTTTCCAGAAGTTAAATATCAGTTTCAGGTGTTGCAGTGAAACAGGGAAAAACGTCACTGACACTGGCTAGAATAAAGGTAGAATTAACTGTACCAACAGTCTTGAAATGTCCTTCCTTACAGAGAAGCCAAATTCACATCTGCACTAAGCAGCACTAAATCCATTAACAGTAACAGCATATTCAATTAAAGTTGCGTTTGTCATAGATCTGAATGCAGCATTATAAACCCACATTAACAGCAGAAAGATTGCCTACTCCAACTCTGCAGTATGGCAGGGCTGAGTGCAAGAAGGTAACCTCAGCCTCTGTAAAAGGGAACTTTGTTGAATGCTAAAAGCTGAAGTCAGAGCCAAATTATAAACCAATTTTCTTTATGCATGTCAGGCAAGACGAATACCATTCATTGGCACGAATGCCTGCTTTGAAGTGTAAAAAAGCCTTTGCTCTTTTCCAGGAGAAGTGTAATTTTAAGATCAGATGATAAAAACTGGGAGGACTCTTAATAAAATAGGCAACCAACCAGAACATGACACACAATGCAATTGGGAGTTATGTCACTATCCTAATGAAGTGCATCATTTTCCTGGCCCCTGCTGTACAGAGTCCAACTCTGCAGTGGGAACAATAATGAGTTTTAGGTATACATTACTTCCATGCCACATGATCAAGTCAGAAGGTTCATGATTCCACACCAGATTGCAGACTCCTGCAGCAATCCATTGTTGATGACCAAGTGTGTTGGGAGCCCACATTTGTCCATTTATATGCAAGACTGAAAATGGCCATCCTCCCATCCTCTACAGACACTGGACACCTGCTTCCATACAGGAGTCTTCTGGGTTACCAGTTTATCTTCAGCCATTTTTGGCACAGAACTTAGCTCCACAGACCACTTTTTCATGACAACATCAATAAGCTGCTTTTACAAGTCAGGTCACTGTTTTTAGGAACGTTCTTTGGGCAAATGTTCTCTGGGCAAATGTTCTCCTTAATTATACTGGCACAACCATATCAACTTCAGCAAGGTTGAACAAATATAAACAAGGGCAAATGCTGGACACATGATTTCAAATCAACAACTAGCTGGTCCTAGATGAAAGGCTCTGGATAGACTTTAATGAACTTCATTCCCTTGCTAATTCATTGAGAACTAAAACATAACACAATCTCTGGAAAATATGTCAAGGAGGTATTCAACAAGCATGATTATATGAAAGAATCAAATAACATGGGTTTGTAAAAGTCCAGAGGCAAAAAATAAAGAAACAATTGATGAGACAAAATCAAGCAAATGGATTGACTCCATCTTAGAAAACATAAAGCCATTAATTGAAAGCTTGAAACTAACACTTCTAAGTCACTAACAATCCTTTGTAGTGTAATGTAAGCCATGGAAGAAAATAGCATTCTTAAATTGCATTGCTTAACAGTTAATTATGCATACTCATACAAGATAAGAAGATGCTATTAAGAAATGCTCTCACATTTAGGAAGTGGAAGAAGAGGCTCTAATTGCTGAATAAAGAAGCTTACTGTGAAGTGAAGCAATGTTTGTCTGGTTTGATCAAAATATTCAGTTCTGCATTTATGTCCATGAGTCTAGGTTTTCATGTTTTGATTTTAATAATATTTATCCTTTCTGAATGCTCCTTCCCTATGAGAAAGCTTCTTTTATGTAGTTGCATTGGCTTCTCAGTCATTCATTTCTGTAGACTTGACCAGGATAAATTTCAATTTCAGCCTCACAGTCTCCTAAATATTTGCTTATTTGGACTGGATACTTTAGAGCCTCTGTACAATTAGAATACAGATTCACACTACACCCTTGCAAAAAAGTCTGCAAGGGCAGAGGGAACCTGCATAGATTCCTGTAGGGTTTACCAGTGGCTGTTTCTACAATCCACTTTCTCTCCTCAGAGGGTCTTTCTTTATCACTTTTATCACTTTCTCAGGCTAGCTTAATGAGAAATCTCTAACTATGAAGCCTACTAACTACAAAGTTCCCTTCTAACTATGAAGTCCAGTAACAAACCACATTTAGAGAGTCATCTACCTCTTCCCATCTCTCCTCTATTGAAATCCTATGTGTCAAAACCAAATCTGGATGTTTAGAATCCAGGATTTAAAAATCATTCACCTAAAGAGTTCTATCAACGGAGAGCATTGATCTTTAAAAGGCTGGGGGTTTTTTAAACTAGGGGAGTGTCAAAGAACTGGAAGGAAGCTGGAGTGTTTTAAAAGAGTAATTCAGATATAATTCAAGTAACAATAAACTTGTAAGCAAGGCTCTGATTATGGACAAAAGCAGCAAAAATGGCTGATATGGAACTTGACAGCAAACCCCAGAAGAGTAATATAGCTAATGGATGTTAACATAATTTATGTAAAGCAACTCTTGATGATCCAATCTGGCATAATTTTGAGATGAATTTGCAAGTTCAGGTGATGGAAGGTAACACCATTAGACTTGTTGTCCTGAGACTGGTGGATGGGAATTGCCAAGCAGATGTGTTTCACATGGAACCTCCCATTTATTTCCCTAACGTGTCATCACTGCTAGTGACAGGCTGTAAGCTTTGGCTGAGTTTGCAACGCCTCTGGACTGGGGCTCTTCATGCTTGTACTGTCTGATATTTCCTTGGCTTACCTGTTGCTTTTTTACTTGCTTTAGCCATGTCCTTAATCAACCAGGCTTACCTGATCCACTTGGTTTACTTTCTTTTTAACTGTGTGTGGTGGAACTACAGTTTTACACAGATAGCAGTAGCAAACAGTTATTCTATGAGATATTTCATGGCCAAATCAAAGATACAGTGTAGAGAAATATAGATCTGGTACAGTAAGCAGGGCTTCGAAAAGGCGAGAAAAGGGTGCAATTAGAGGAGTACAGGCAAGATGAGAGATTGTGCACAGGTTTGACATTGGAGAGCTCATGGCTTTAAATCACCCAATAATGGTCAGTTAAAAAATGTATACCTGGACCTGGACAAACTCTGGTTTACAGATAATGACAAGAACAAAGACAAAATATCTATAATGTAAAGGGCAACATATGTCATGAACTCAGGTGTAACATGAAGCTGCAGGCTAAGGTAGAAAGTTGTGAATGCATTTTATTGACTGTATAAAAGTGACCATAGTACATTACGCTGGAGGGAAAGAAGACTCCCCCAACATGTAGAGCACATTTCTTCTGACAAAGAACTTCAGATACTGACAACTGTCTGTAACACTCCAGCAGTGAAACTGTTCACTTTAGGACCCAAAGGAGCAGTCAAAGGGTGAACATGAAACTGGGAAAGGGATAGAAACCATGCAGTACATATACCAATTTTAACTGCATTCCTTCTTTTCTTGTAACAATTAGACATGCACTGATAAGGATTTGACCATTCAGATTTCAACAAGACTAACGATAAATTCAAGACTAAGAATTATTTTCTGGCTTTACTCTGTACAAGGTGTGATTCATCTTTGCCCATAAACAAGATTTTGAGCATAACAAGCTGAAAGGTGTGAAATTGTTGCAGATAAAAACTTAAAATTTTTTAAATTGTACAAAATCTGGGGAAACACCAAGTAGGGAACCTACTAGGTCATCGCCATGGAGTTTGCTAGCAAATAATGGCATAAAAATACCCAGTTGTTGCCCATTCATACTTCCAGAATTATGTTAGTGGGTGGAAGAGCTACTACAATAGCTATAGACTGAGAGAATACATACCACTTGAAAGTAAGACTTCTATAAAATGTTCTAATGCAACCAGAAATTACTGGTTGCATTTTTCAGGATTCACATAATTTTCTTTTCCCTTTTGCACCTTCTATGAAAATAA
Organism: Aphelocoma coerulescens; assembly: GCF_041296385.1. Lineage (NCBI taxonomy): Eukaryota > Metazoa > Chordata > Aves > Passeriformes > Corvidae > Aphelocoma > Aphelocoma coerulescens. The sequence continues at coordinate 114,015,980 of NC_091015.1, read as the reverse complement.
TTCTTTCAGGCTTCCCTAGCAAGGAAGCACAAGAAAGAAGAAAGTAAAAGGCTAAATAGATTTAATGGTTTATGGCCGTATTCAACCGGAGATGTAAATCACTTGCATGATGCATCTTGTTGAACCAGAGCCTCCCAAAACTTTAAAATAAGAAGTATCATGTTAAAACACTGATATAGAAGAGGCGATCTGTTGGTGTGTAGTCTGCTATTTATAACAGTATGTGTAATCATAGAAACAGAGAATTATACAGGAAGGGACCTCTGGAGGTCATCCAGTCCAATCCTCCACCCAAAACAGACTATTTCAGAATCAGATCCACCTTTGAAGATATGACAGGTTGCTCAGACCCCTGATCAGTTGAATTGTTATTATCTTGAAGCATGGAGATTTCACAGCCTCTTCAGGCAACATTTTCCAGTGTCTGACTACCCTCAGACTGAAAAAATTCTTTCCTAATGCCTACTACGAAATTCCTGAGTTGCAACTTTTACCTGTTACCCCTTGTTCTGTCATTGTGTACCTACTAGAAGCACATAGCTGCGTCTCTTGGCATCCACTTAATTGATGTTGAGGAGAGTCATAAGATCCTCTCTTAGTCTTTTCCATACACAGCAAACCAATTCTCTCCATCTCTCCTTAAATGCCGTGTGCTCCAGCCCATAACTGCCTTGATGGTCCCCTGCTGACCTTGCTCCACTGACGAGTTCTGACTGTGTAATCGATCATCTAATGTATAATAAATTGCCCAAAGACATGGATTTGTCAAGTATCAAATCTCCTAGAAGAACAGTGGAATAAATATGTCATGACTCAGAAAATTTATCCACCACTCAAGACATTGCATGTAACAGTGGAGCTTTTTGAACTTATCACAGAAAATGATCCCTCTGTAAAATACCTTCTAGTATAGCATGAAGAGTCTGAAGGATACAAAAAGCATTTTTTAAAAAGCAGTGGAATGCAGATAACAGTGGGAAAGAGACAAAGATTTTAAGAATGCCAGTAATACAGTGTTACTGTAGAATCAGACAAAATAGAGACCAGCAAGAAGTTGAATTTAAGTGTTCATCTTTCAGATCTGTAAGAATCTTTAGCGACAACGATAAATACCCAAAGAATGGTCACGGGCATTGAAAACCATATTTATTAGATCCCTGGGAACTTTTTTATTTATCTAGGAAATCATCTGCCATTTGAAGACTAGATATATGTGGTTTACAGTTTAGCTTTTCACAAAAGTTGAAAAGGTCATTTAAAGTAGAGAGCTGATGAAATGAGAGAACTGAGGGCAACGACCGTCTCAGGAAGCAGACAAATGCTGCAATTGGCACCCACAGCAACACAGAGGAGCCACCAGAAACCAGACAAGTCCTGAAAACAAGGTAGCTTGAAGACATCAGGATGGAAGCTTTGATTAGAGTTGCAGAGCACTATTTCACTTCATCATATGCTGGTCTAGCTCTCACCTTGGAAATGATACAAGACATTGTTCTGGTCTCCTTCCTAGTGTCATCTTCTTCCTCCCTACCTGGAAAAATCAAATCTGCAGGATTATGGCATAGCAGAGGAAGATGGAAAGAGGGAATTCTGTCCAGTTTGTACCTGAACACAACAACACTAAATACAGTGTAAAGGATATGCCATGCCATGTTGTCAGTCAGTAGTGCTTATTCTGCCCAGAAGGACAAAGTACAGCTGGGAAAACAAAGGGAAATACAAGTGTCACTGCAGCAAGTGCTCCCCTTTTTGTGTGACATGGAGGAATACTTCCCACCACACTCTCTCCCTCTGCGCTGCTGGAGCTGCATGTGGCACCCACAGTCACAGCTACCACCATGTTCCATTTACAGCTAATATTGGCACTTAATAATCTATCAGAAAACAAGAAAGTACTCTTTGTCTCAGGGTCTTGCTATCTTTCCAAAGATTTTCCTTGTCTTACAATATCATGTTTTACAAATTCCCAATTCAACTCAAAAAAATACTAATATTAGAGTTCAAATATGAGGGGGAAGGTGGGTAGAAAAATAGTCCCAGGGAGAACAGGAAGGCCCCTTTGGGTGGTAACCTGCATTTAGATTGGCTCACAGTGCTTGCGACCCCACACTCTCACTCCTACTAACTGTTTTTCTTTCCCAGAAGAAGGAGTTCTTTATTTTACTGTATACTTTGACAAGAAATTTCAGTGACTTCTTAACCTCTACCATATAAGCAGATGTATTTGACAGTAACACATAACCAAAATATTTTCTAAGCATAGCAGCAAACTACTTTGCAAAATTCCCTTTCAAATCTGCATTTCATAAATTATATTTGGTTCCATAGTATTAGTTGTTAGTGTCAAAATGTTCATAAAAATATTTGGTTACAAGGAAAATATAATTTCTGTCTATTAGTGCTTCAACAAGAAATTTTCTGGACTAAAGAAACAAAACAGAATCAGAGAAGGAATCTGTTTTCCTCTCTTTTGAAATCTGATTACCAAATATGTTAGGAATAGGTATCAAAGTAAATAATTCTGTTTGTCTGCAGAAGCTGGCAACCACACTGTACAATCCCATTCAGAATTATCAAATTGCAATCTGAAAACAAGATAACACGAAAGAAGCCCCCAGGAAATCTAATTGGTTGCATAGGAAAGCTGATTCAGAACACCCGTGTTTCTGTGACTAGAAGTTCTTTCCAAATTTTTTGCATTCTTTTGTTCATGACCAGTCCAGATGTTTTTCTTGTGCCAAGATATTCTTCAGGTTGCAGAGCTGAAACAACATTTCTTTATTTACTTTCAAAGTAGTTTGCTGGCCTCCCTAGCTATAAAGGGACATGCAAGGGACAGATACAGAACTTCATTCAAAATGAAGTCAGGTGCCTCCTCTCTGTTACAACAACATGAAAAATAGCATTCCAGTCCTCTCAGGTCTACCTGAACTGCCCTTTGCATGAAAAAAGCAGAATAAGAGTAAGCAACCAACAGATTTCTTCATTAGCAAAAACCACACTTGTTTTCATTGCAGAAAGACAGAACAAAAGTCTAATGCTACATCTGAACAAGAAAAATTTGAATGAAAAACAGATTTCCAAGACGATTGATTTGGAAAGCATAAATTCTAGGATCTTGTTCATGGTCTCAAATTTGGAGTTCTTGAACAACCTCCTAAGAGCACATCACCATTGTTTTTATAGGCACTATTTTTGAAAACAACATGCCTAGAAGAACAATAACATTTCTAGGAATACTTTTTTTAATTTTCAGATCAAGATAAAGGCAACATTTTCAGGCGGTAGGAAGGATAAAGCCTTCAAAAACTGCATAGAAAAACGTAGACTAAAAATATTGTTTTTTTCAATTGCACAGGCTTAATTTACAGTACACTGACAGATCATTAGAGCATAGAGAAAATCATGCTGAGATTTTCAAGGCTAAACTCAGGGATTGGGGGATATAACTGCCTCCAGGGTGGAGGTTTTTTTCTTTTTTATAAATCTCAGTTCCTTTTTTGTTTCCTCCAAGGCAGTGAAGTTCCATGACTTTGAGCAGGGCTAGATGCTCCAAGTTCAGCTTTGAATCTATCATCTACAGTCTGAAAGATTCCTCCTTATTTTTATCATCTTAGTTGGAATGAAGGAAGCATTTTCAGCTATCTTATCAGCTAGCATTGCAAGACTCTGTTCTCACTCCCATCTTAGGATGTATTATTAATGATAGAAGAGAACAGCAGGCAACAGAGTTTTACACAATTGATGGTGCTCAGTACCATGCCAAGACATTATTAGTGTAGCTTTTTATGAAAACAAAAACAGTTTTAAAATACAGCCTGTAGCTCTATGGTTTAATATTTCAGGACAGGAGTCTTCTGTTGTGGACATTTTGTTTTAGAACAAAAATCAAGATGGCTCTAGGTCAGCATTGCCTATGTCTGTGTGTGTGTCTCTACTCCCTGTTTCATCTCCCCAAATCACTGGGTGTTCCCAATACATCCTTGGTGCGTTTTATCCCCAGTCTAAAATCCTGCAGGAAACTTGGAAACAGGATCACTTGTTTTTGTTGTGAAGTTCAGTAAGAGCCTAATATCACAGTCCTGCAATAACAGTTATTAAATCAGAATAGGAACAGAATCTAAGTTGGTTCCCTTCCAATACCTGGTTTAACTGCCAATAGTTGTCCAAAAAAAACCCAACTAAAAATTTCACTTTTTCAGTTTATTTGCATTATCAGAGTTGTTTCTCTTGCTGTTCACATCATTATGATGGAGAACAAGAAAGAGCTGCTTCAACACTGAGGTTATGGATACCAGGATACTGAAGCTCTCACCAAGAAAAAGTGGTTTGAAGAGAACCTGAAACTTCAGTCAGGGGTAAAATAATGCAAAGTATCAGTTTGGATCTAACAGCAGTCAGGTATCAGCATTGCCCTTCTGCTTGCAAAACACCCAGGGTACTGGAGCTGTGGCTTCCCTAAAGGAGTTTTCTCTCAGCAGTTTCCTGAAAGTCAGAGAAAGATGAACTTCATTTCCACCAGTGAACTATAATGGGAGAGCTGTGATGATACATTACGCGTAAGAAATGAGTCATGCAGCGGTTTCCTGCTTCAGTTTATTGAGTGCAGAGTTGTTTGGCCTTTTTCTCCAGCTATGACCCTTCTTCTGCTCAGAAGTCCTTGAAGATAGCTCTTTCCTTTCCCAGTCTCCATAGTTACAGTAAGGCTCAAGGATACAAGTTTGTTATGCAAACTCTTACTTTTGGCCCAGAGGCAAAAGCTTACACCCACATCTTGTAAAATCTTGTAAAATCTTGTAAAATCTTGTAAAATCTTGTAAAATCTTGTAAAATCACAGTGGCCAACAACAGCCTGAAAGGCAGACAAGATCAACAGCTACATAGCTAGCTTATAACTGCACCATTGTTTTTTAAAAGAATCATTGTTAAGGATCTTTACTGTAAATTCCAAATAATTCTACAGGCTCTCTTCCTGGTGCCAAACTCCTCCAGAAACAGCAGCATGATGATTCTGAACAAACCAAGAGCTGCCCGCTGATTGAACATGACAGAGCCAGAAGTTCAGAGCACTCTAGGTGTAATCTACTGGTTGAAGGGAAATTTGTGCAGTACCTGATAATTCTTTTATCTAATAAAATAATGCATTCTCATATGTATATCTACATCATAGGAAGTTAATGGCTTATAATCATGGTAAAAGTATTTTTCTAATAGCTTAAATGACAGCTAGGTATGGGAAAGGAAAGCCGATCACAAAGTGCCTAAACAGAAAGCAAAAAATCAGTGCTCTACACAGTGCAAGCAAGATATGAGCCAGAAGAAAAAAATGCAGATGGTCCCTTTTGACCCCATGATGCATGCAACAGATTATCAAGGGTACACAACCATGGATCTCCTTGGAAGGCAGTCAGGCTACTGCAGTTCATGGCTAACTAAGCTCTTCCTTGAAATCAAGAATGTTCTTGGCTACAATACTTTTTGGTATGTGAAGTGTCACATTTTACTAAATTCTATCACTTTTCTATATGCATACACATGCAAACAGCCACTGTCAACCTGCAGGTTACATACAGTAACTGTGGATTTTTCACATGAAATACTAAAAATGCTATTCTTTTGACCAAATCTTCTCCCACATCTGCCTCATTGATCGCTTTGTCCTCACACCATCTTTACATATATTTTCTCATTTTCTGATATTTTAGAAAGATCTTCCACACCCTTTCTTATTATCTTCTTTCAGAAAAATTTAACTTCTCTTGGAGCAGCAGTGACTGGCAATTGCTTCTTCTTAATAATTATGTAGTTATGTCTTCTCCAGTGACAGTCTTATCTTCAAACTCTTTAATATTTCTGGAAAGCTCCTTGAAACAAATTCTTCATGAAAGGGAGTTGCATTTTGGCAACTCTTATACAGTTTTCTTTTTGTTGGAGGTAGAAAAAATTCATCCGAATGGCATTTTTGTCATCACAAGTATTATTGTGGTGACAAGCAGTAGGCATTTTGAATTCTTCAGTGGTGCACCTACTGCTTACAGACTTAGCTCTTTTAAAGCCAAATCCTTTATCTCTACATCAGGGAGGCCTAGTGTGTAAGCACAGTTCTGCAGATCTGTGCAAGCATTTATCACCATTACATGTGGGACTCAGATTCAGCAGATCTTGTGGTTGTCTCTTAGCATTCATTCCCTGTATTTCCTAATAATAATTACAACCAATTAGGATGACAGTTATTGCTTGGGAAAAGGCTACTGAAAGGAAGAAAACTCTTACTTCAAAAGTATTGGGAAGAGGACATTCATTGATGGGAATAGTTAATTTTTATGGAGTCTGCTCAGTCTGGTTTCTAAGTGCAATCTTAAGTGGTGCTGAAAGCACTGCAGTAAGAGATAAAGTGTATGATGCATTAAAGTCTCATAGCACCCAATGCATGATTCCCAGTCTTCACATAAGAACAACTTTTGTGACTAGATCAACGTTGGATAACAGCAGGATAAATATCTTTTCTGTCAGCTGTGCACCAATACAGACCCCAGTCTTCCCTACTGATGTGTTAACACTGAAAAGTCACATTTTAAATCCCAAAGCCACATCCACAGCACTGGTAAGTGACTATCACTGGCCTTCATCACCCAAATACAGATAGAAACCCTTGAAACACTTTCTCCATTCATTGGTAATCTAAAAAACTTTTATACATCTGCTGAATTACTGCTGGATTCTCCTATTAGCTTGAATAGCCATTTTATTCTTTGTGTTGCAATTTAGTTCTAACACAGGTTGTCATGTCTCCCATGAATTTCTGAAAAAAATAAAATGTGAGCAAGTTACAAAACAATGTTTCTTTGAAATGGCTTGTAGGGCAGGAGTTCAATACTTTAATAACCATTTTTCTGTACATATTTTAATATAATTTGCAAGGAGATGAGGGAAAAAAAATCAGCTTTTTCTGCAGCAACTCCTGCTGTGATACCACACCTCTTTTAATGGTATAGGCAGTAAATATATGCCTGTTGGAATGTCCCTAAACCCTCCTCTGGTTATTCCTGTGAACAAACTGTTAACCAGGACAAATGGTACTGGGATCCCTATAAGTGATTAGCACAGTCTGGCAGAGCACTTCCAAAGGCATTGTTTTCCTGGGTTATTGCTGAACTTGTCTGTGGGTATCTGGATGCACAGCCAGAATTATTTGTTTCAGTGTTTCTTAAGATAATTTCCCAGGCAATTACTTCATCTGTGAAAGATTGGATCTGCTGCTGAGGTGTAGGAGCTTGCAGAAAGCCCTCAGTATTCATATATTCAAATATTCAGATATTTTCTCCTTATAAAATGGATGGCTTCCAGCCAGACCTAAAATCATCCCTGGTTTCCAATTCACTGATCCAGGTGGGTAAACTGCAGCAAACTTCCAATTCCATCAGACCCTGCTCAGAAGTGGTTTTGCTTTGTCTAAGCATGATACAACCCAGGGTTTGCACCTGGGTACGGACAGGTTTGTCCTCAGTCACGCACGCATTACAGAGCAGGCACAGCTCTGCATCGCATCACACAGCACAGTTTCCATGAAGGGCTGTAATTTCCCACCTGAATCTCACACTCAGCAGAGGAACTGGAGAGAACCTTCAGTGATGTGCTGGCAATAAGCTGCAGTCCTGCACCAAGGCAAGGAGTCCAAATTTCCAAGCCTCGTTACCCTCTTTTATCACACTGTGCAAGGGCTAAAATTCACATAACAGCCCTTACTACTTGTGCCTTACAAACATACCCAGACAATTACTACAACAAGGGGCAAGGACAAAGAAAACACTGGATAAGTTTTAAAATAATGCCTATGTCAGAATACATTACAAAGTCTTCCATGCCCTTTAAGAAATAACTTAACTTTTGTATTTCATGTCTGAATGATATAGAAATCAACAAAGCTTATACTAAGGACAGAAGTGAAACAACTTTTTAAAATTAAGTGAAATTGTTTTTATCTTCCTGAAGTTTCATTAAAATAACAAGGTTAAGAGCTGCCAGTTTTCTGAAGCAGAGTAGATAATTTCTTTCACCACTGTTGCTGTCTTATTTGTAAAATCCGAACCCTTAATACTGAAAAGTTAAATTTCACATTAATCTCATCAAATATTTGTATGCACTTTGCATTCCATTAGCCAAATATTTTTGAGTCTCAAGAGATTTACATTCATTATTAATTCTTGAGTCAAAGTTGAACAAAGTTGAACTCTTTTAACCCATTTACAAATCACCTCTAAAAGAGTCAATGTCTGGTAAATTAAAAATAGACCTCTAAACTTGTAGGAATTATTTTGACAAATACTGTTGTAACTGCTTTCAGATTTCATCAATACATATTCATAGTGCAAAAGCACCTCATAACTGAATTGACAAAATTGAGATTTTTACATTCAGTTACACTGATATTGGAAGGGGTATAACCTGTTAGATGATTCTTCCTCTTTATTTCTCCTAGACTGACTGTTGTAAAAGACATAGCAGCACAATGCATCCAAGACCCACAACCTCCTAAACTCCTAAAATCAAATACTACTTGGGTGTTTGCATGGAAAATCCAACCATTCCTTTTTATTAATACAACAGAAAATAGAGGTAAGGTTAAATTTGATGGAAGAATTTCTCCTAGATTGGTATCACTCTCAATGAGACCTCAATATAGCCTTGGGTTGCCTTTGTAAAGACTGTGATCTTTTATTTGGAGGAAGTGCCATTTAAAAAAGTCTGTAGCAAGCCAGTTAAGGTAAGCTACATACTGATGCCAGGCATTTCTTTCCTAAATAGCAAATGCCTAGACTCTTGTGAGTATAAAGGATACTTAACTTTATTATGATAACAGGAATACATTTCTTGTCTTCGTGCTTATACAAAAGAACTTGAAGGTGTGATTTCTTTAACCCCCTGTGTTCATTATTTGTAACATCTGTCTGCTTGAAAGCCAGACAATTTATTTATATTTTAGAGTAGAACTGTATCTGGAGTACATCAGTAAATAATACTGTGTGGTCTTTCAAGCAAGTTTTCAAATGTTTAATAAGGGAAAAGAAGTGAGTGCCCATGCATTTTGCTGACATACACATGTTTCAGGAGGGACCTCTTTGGAGTTTCTGACCCCACTACAAGAACAAATACGTTGGAAGTTACAAGAGTGGATTTGAACTTGATTTGTGAGACCTCCAACTCTGGTTTTGAATGTATCCGTACAAAAAATGTCTCCTTGTGAGGTTCAGACAAAAGGGGATTCTGTGGATATTGTTCCTATAATGTGAATTAACAACAGAAGCAAGGAACCTCCCTTCTGCTGGTGGTCCTATTTTAAGTCATAAGCTACACCAATATCTAGCTAAGAATCAACTTAAAATCATGAATAACCTAGAGTTTCTTTAACACACATCTATCCTGAACTGAGAAATTTCTATGGACAGTGGTCAACCTGTCACCTTCTTCCAGTATCTATTATGAGGTACAGAAGAAGTGTATTAGAAAATGTGAAAGTATGTTTAGAAGTACTAGTAGTACTAGTAGTAGCTTGTTCCATAGACTGTATTTTCCTGTGCTCTGCAATACCAAGAGCTGGTGGTCATTTACCTGACAATGAACTACAGGAGTGGTCTTCCCAAAAGTGCTACCAGGCAGTTGCACTCTTCCTCTTCAGAGAATTACTGGTGTAATTCTGAGTGTCTCAGAGAGACAGAAATGAGATATGAAGATATGTTAAAACAACCTTTGTACTGCTTGCAATCATCTCTAGTAATCACTTGCAGATTGAGTGTGTTTTTGTATACTGGGTGTTCAGGATATGCCTACGACAATTGTTTTAGGAATGTCTGGCCCAAATAGACATGATTTTATACTTCTGTAGTTTTCTGCAAATGAATAAATCATTACAAGAATCGTGTGTGCACATTTGAGGAATAATACATGAGATAAAAGTTAACATGGGAAAAACAAAGATTAAAAGCTGCAAAAAAATTGTTCGTGGAATGAATTCAGAAAAGATTATTTAAGGACTGTTTTCAACAAATTTTATACAGTGCTTATTAGAACTGTGCTGGATTTCAGCTTTAGAATCTTTTCTCTTTTTTTGAAAATACATCATGTTTCATTTATGGATAGGATGGGATGAGATCGTCTGGGATGGATTAGGATAGGAAAGATGGCACAAAAAATGAGGCACTGCCTGTACAATAATGTTGCATTTCTCAGTCCATAGATCACAAGCATAAAATCTTTCCAATTAGATGTGAGATTGTTTCTTTGATATGAAGAGGCTATCTACGCGTCTTTAAAAGGAAAGATTTACTCTAAAAAGCCACTGAAACTGCTTGTGTTGGTAGTCAAGATAAAAATCTGTACATAATTTATATTTCTGAATTCAGCATCTCAAGAATGTAAATCACAGAGAACAATGAAGTTATAAAAAGGATCAAGAGCTCTTCCATGGTGATTAGTTGGGTTTTTTCCTCACACTTTCTACTGTTAAGACTCAAACAAACAGTAAAACTATTTCGTTTAACTTTGTTATTTCAGTTAAATTCTTATTTCCTCTCATTTGTATTGTGTATTCTTCAGATAGGATAAAATACAAAGAGTTCATTTGTAATTAAAATTGATTCTATCTCAGCAACAAGACAGAGCATGACAGAAGGTAGACAGTGTATGTGGTAAGTAATTTTAATTAGGATAGTTGGGGGGAAAAAATCTCAAAACTTTAATTTCCTGATGTGCTATCTAGAGAGTGAAGCAGATTAGGGACTCTTAAATTATTTTGTAAGGTAGATGATAGAATCTGTATTAAAGTTAGTTATGAATATAGGCTGAAACTACAGGAAAAATGTAATTTTTAAATTGGCTTTGCACTAAGAGTGCAAAACTTAGAGCACTCAGAGTGAGTTTTGCAAACAAGTAAGGGAAGTAAAATGAGGAAAGAAACCTTTTTACAGATTTTTTCTGTTCACTATATACATGGATTTTGCATCATGTCTGTTACCTTCTTTACTGTGTTCTTTCATTTCTACTCTTTCTTTTCATAACACATAGTATTAGGTATAAATACACAATGTTTTCACTAAGCATAAACTCAAAGTTCCTTGCTTGCATAATGACTGTATGACATTTTGCCACACCAGCATTTCCTGTCCACTTAAGTGGAGACATGGCTGTAAGATAAGCCTGGATGCTACAGGAACTTCACATACAGGTAACACTCCTGGAAATCATTATAAATTTATTTACTTGCTCTGGAAAAAACTTTTGTTCTCCTCTGAGAAATAGCTCAGAAGACATTCTTGCAAGAAAGTTAGTCGAGACAAAATGCCATTGTGTCTGATGCCATTAAACTAGTGCATGGAATTCCTGCTAGCCCTAGGGATAGTTACCACAGTAGTAGTCAGACAGCAAACATCTTGTTTGTGAGACATTTGCTGGACTGTGGGCTTGCTTTCTTACTTCAGAAGAACTAAAGAGAAGAGACAGATACCATGCTGTGTCCTTCCAAATTGTCTCACTTTGGAGAGAACTTGCATGCTATAGGAGCCTTTTCCAGCTTTTTGCAACGTGAAAGATATACCTTGAAAAGGAAATACACCATTCCTGCCAAACTCAAGCATGGCAAAAGTCTTGAGGAAGCCTCCAAAATTAGTGAGTAGCAGCAAAAAAAAAAGAAACAAAAAACCAACAAAACAAACAGAAAAACAACCAGTTACAAAAATATTTAATTTAAAATTCATTCTTAACTAAGTATCTCATGCCCATGATTTGTAGTCTCACTTTCTCATGCTTTCCCTCCCTGACCTGGGGTTTAGAAATTATTTCTTACTAAATAAAAGCCAAAATTCTTGGGCAATCATTTGACTACAGTTGTTGGGATGGAGTAAGGGAAACAGCAGTGAGCCTGCATTAAAATCAGGAAAGCTGGCAGACCTGATGCAGCCACTATTTCCACTATATTTCCACACAGCTGGCAGTGATACAGATTAAATCCATCACCAGTTGCCTGTCCTCCTGAAGAGTCTCTAACCTTACTGCTAATTTCAGATGGAGGTTGCTGCAGCAAGTAACTTTCCAGCACTTTTAAAATTCAGTTCCATTGCCTCAAGTCTTCAAAACCTTGTTTCTGGGTTCAGTGAATGACAGATGGCACAGTCTGCCACAGCCATTAAGTTTCTATTCAATCCTTTCAATACTTTGAGAAATTATAATAGTTGTTAGCAGCCTCATTTATACAAGGGAATAGAAATTATGCAGAATGAATTCAAAACACATAGGAAACATGAGTCAAGATACGGTTTTATTGTGTAGGAGTCAGAGGAAGCTGACATCTGATTCCTGCTTAGCCATCTGTAAGTAAATGAAAGTAACAAACCCAAAAGTCAAACATGCACAGAAGCATGCACACACACAAACGTGAACTCTGAGATGACTCATCCCCCAGTGAAACGTCAGCTCCCCTCCGCATTAACTCACCTTTCATCCTTCACACATAGAAAAATTTGAAATAACACTATACAAACCTCACAGATTCAAACCCAAAATGTAGGGTCATCACTTTCTAAAACCCTAAGGAACTGGAGGGTTATAATTCCTGATTTGCAACCATATGCTCTGAGGATATGGTGAGTGTTTTGTACAGAGAAGACCAAGTATGACCACAGAAAAAGACTTCCAACTTTTGCAACAGAATGTCCAAAAACTTCACAGGTAGGGAGACATTCTTATGGGCAATACCTGACATGAAGGTGCACATCCAGAACCTGTCTTCCTACAACTAGTGGAGGTGTGCAGCCAGTCATCTCCAGACCTTCTTCACTCCTTGACTGCATGAAATAGATATGCATATTCCCCTGGCATTGAAAGATACTGAAATTTAATAAGTTACCAAAGCTAAATAAGTAACCTCCAAGAGAAATAAATAAAGTGATAGTACAGCTGAAAAGAAGTCTCATTTTGTGGTTGTCTCCAGTAGAATGAGCCACACACGGACAGTATGAACCTTTTTTCTTTTCTTTTTTGATAATTTACTTTTAACCGAAGGGTCAATTTGAAAGAAAGAGCAGAAAAAAAGTCCATATAGCTACCAGAAGTCAGCAATTCACAGCCATTTAAAGCAGTGTAATAATACCATGGGACAGGGCAGGTTTGAAATCATTAAGGAGACCAAATCTTGAGAAAGGAAATTGTAGCAAGACTGCATTATTTATAGAGTTAAACTATTCACTGGACTGAATCCAAAGTAGTCGTTATTAAGCAGTGAAACTTTGCCTGCTGTAACAAGCCATTCTGTTCTGTCTCATATCAATATTACACACAGCTGGTTTTAGTAAAACTTCTGGTAATGAGTTTTGGACCTATGTAATTCTGCTTCTGATCAACTTTTTATCATTACAACTCCTTTTGAAAGAAGGTTACGAATGTGCACATACAAACAATCCCCACAGCTATAATTGCAGCATTTTCAAAGGAAAGAAACTTGAAGTTTGACCTGCAAACTGCCTACTTGCTTTCCAATGTCTCTCTCATAGCTGAAAAATGTTCCTGAAAACCTCTCTAGAAGTTTAATTTTCTGATTTGGTGGCTAGTCCTAAAACAAAAGATATAACATGTAGATGGACATCAAAATCTTACTGGTTATCCCACAGGAGCATGACCTTACCAATCATTCCCATAAAGATTTTCCTTTTCAATATCCATGGAGAAATCTGAAAATGCAGTCACTTTAGGCACAGAGAGATTTAAAGCATGGTGCTGTAACATTTCATTGAGGTTGGATAAAATAATTTGCCAGAGACAATAGAGACAATATCATTATGCGCCTCACCAGAATCTTCAGAGTACGACACACAAAAAAGAAGTTTTTGGGAAGGCATGGGAAGAAAGAAGGGATGGAGAATGACAGCATAGTACTTAGCAAAATACAGGAGATTTTTCCTGAGTTCTCTTCAAATGGCTTTTGTCTGTAAGAGAAAATGCAATATTCTTGTTCATGGTTTGGTCTTTCTTTCTGTAAACACATTAGGACATAAAATAAGGATTGAGGGCCATAAAGGTACAATATTTTGTTTTGCCAATGCTGAAAAATAGGATTCTCCAATGCAGAAGTGGGATTAGGAAACTCATCTAAACAGTCTTGCAAATCAAAAAAGAAAAAGGCATTATTATTTCACATTCGTAAGCAGCATTCAGAACAAGTTCAGACCCTGATGGACCTCTGTTCACCTTACACAAAACCTGTGGAGGTCTCACACCATGCCTGGCAGGGAAATTTTACAGATCCCAAACAGAATCCTTCAAAAACCAAAGGGGAGATTTCCCTGTAGGAAGCAACAAGCTGTAACCACGCTACCACGCTAATAATGCTACAGCTGGACACAGCACTCATTATTTCCTCTGAAGAAGGAGAGATCGAAGAAATCCTTATCCTATGAAACACTGATTTCCCAGTCACACAAGGAACAGTGGAAAGAAAATGGAAGAAATGTTTTTCCTAAAACTGCAGTAGGGATATTGAATTTTATGAATGAAGGCAAAGGGGCCATTCCCATTCAGCACCAACACTCTTGTCCTCCTCTTTAAGACAAGTTCAGAAAATAAGGCAACTCACTCCAAATAAATAAATAATTGGGAAAAATGACAAATTGAGTATATATTCAGCTGCAAACATCTTGAGATGAAGCCAGAATGCTCAAAGTTGTCTTCTTCTGAAGTATATATATTTATAATTTTGAACATTATACATTTATTATACATATAAGTCAACAAAGAAGAGAATAAAGTGATGTTATCAAATTTCCAGTCCACTTGATAGCTTATTCTCCTTAAAAATAAACTGATGGATTAGATCAGCTATTAATTAAAATGACAGATTTACAAGTGCTCTGGAGCTCAGTAAAATGCAGCAAGAATATTATCCACAGATGGCACACCAACAGATAAGAACTTTGTTTATAAAATGTCTACATGGAAAAGAAAGGAAACACATTCTTCCAATTTGCCATGCTCCATTCTTGATGCTTACAATCACTTTGAGGAAAAAAAATCTGATGGCATTTTTCTATAGAAAGTCAGTTTCTGTGCAAGCCCTTTAAAAAGATGCTTCCTAAGGACACACACAAAGGGAAATTGAGTGACCTGTTTCTCAGGTGATTATTCCCCTCCACTGGATATAATTAATATAATTATTCAATAATCATCAAGGGAGCACAAACGAGACAAGTGAGGAGTATACCAAGTGAACTCCTTCAGATCATAACATTAATCTTATGATTGCTGTAAGTTTAAGCAACCTTCTGCATAGCACCACAAATTAGTCTTTTCTCAGACAGATCCTGGAGGACTGCTTTTCACAAGGAGAGGGGAGGAAAGGAAGAAAGTAATAGCCTTGAGCAAATTGTATGGATTTGAATAACTTGCCAATTCAGATTCACCTACTAGAAATCCTTTCTGAGTATTATTTATTTTTCAGGAGAAATGGGACACCATAGAATAACTTTACTTAATGTTTGACATATACATGTATAATGTTCACCCACATCAGGAAATATCTAGTTCACAGAGCACATATCTCCCAGAAGGCATTGTAAAATTTTTTTCCAGCATAATTACCATAATTGAATAAAAATAAAAAATTAATAAAAATAATAAGGATCTGGTTTCAAATACATAGTCTTCTGGTTTAAAGAGGAAGCTGGAATATGTTTTCCAGAGAGCATGGAAATATTTCCCACGGAGGATACTCCACAGCAGAAAATACCAGAAAAACCACATTATAAAAACCACACTGTGAAACTCAAGTGTTTTCAGATTAATGTATCAGTTCTTTCATGTACTTCTTGCTCAACTGGGATGACTACTAAAATTCTTTGTAATCACCACTCAGATGAGATAATTATTTAAAAATATGTTCCACCTGAAACAACCTAACAAAGGCTACTGCAAAGAGACCAAAATACAAGACCAAGAAAAATGGAATATATCTGTTTCTGCTGTACTGTTGTATTTTAACCACTTTTTGTTTATTTACTTGAAACTGAATCTGAATCACAACATGATTCTCTATGTAAAGCATATCATTATTTCAGGGGCAGGCACAGGTGCATCAAAAGCTCAGCAACATCCATCAGCATGTTGTATGAAATTCCAGCCGAACCCTGAACTTCATCAGATGTCCTCATATTGGAGTTTAGGTATCATCACAGGGCAGGGTCAAGAAAATTGCAGCTGCCATTGGCTGTTATGCATGTCAAAAACAGACAACTCACAACAGCACAAGATGAAAAAGGTTATAAAATAAAAACACCCCATGTAAGCAAAACTGCTTGAAGTTGATTCCTGGCACGAAAAACAGTATCCTCAGAAAGCATAATGTCTCTGTTCCTGCCAGACATCTGTGATGAGGTTGCAAGTCAGCCAGAGCAGGGAGGTACATTTGCCTTGATCTCTCTCAGTGACTTTCCCAAAAAAAAAAAAAAGACTTTTAAATGTAAAAAACAACTAAATAATTAGGAGAGGGGAGGGCATGGATGAGACTCACTAAAATCCAAGAAATACTGAAACACTACTTTTCCCCTTTCATTATAGCTTTTTAGTCCCATCTTATCTCCAGGCTTAAAACTAGTAATTATCCTAGTTGCAACAATCTCCACTCAGTTTCCTTTTGTCATTAAGAAATTTTTTGACATTCAAGATGTGGCTGTCTAACACTCTCTGCCCCCACCAGGGGTACTCTCTAGACTTCTCTGCCTGACACTGCCATTGTGGAGTCTTGAGAATTTTCTCTTTCCTGAAAAAAACAATTCTTGCCACAGTACATGCAATCCAATTGGTTTAAAAGGAATACAGTAGGATTGGCAGTGAGAATAACAAAAGTCCAGCGCCATCCATACAACACCTTCAGTGTTTCCTCTCTCAGCATACAGTCCAAGCTATGCAATACTTCTTCCTGGGCCAAATCCTCTGCCTCTCTGTTACAAAGAGTGGAGAAGAAGAACAGAGCAAGATTTGCTGCGTTACAGCTTTACTGCCACATCTGCTCTGACTGCAGAGGCATGGTTTGCAAACAACTGCCTGGACCAAAAGCCAGGACAAACATACCAAGTTCTGTCTGCAGTTTATGTGCCTCAAGACACAGACACCATTTCAACAGTTACAGCACTGGCTATATTTTGGCTCCATTGTGCTTTCCAGGAACTGCTTCTATATATGTGCATTAAACTTCATGCTTGGGCTTTTTATTTCTTTGTGATCCTTTTTTTTTTTTTTCTAAAATGTGTAGGAGTTAATGAATTAATTTGCAACTAACTTAGACCAGAGTCCTCAACAGCTGCTTAGGTGTTGAAATATCTCATTAATGAAAGCACAGGAAAACAATCTAGCAGCAAAAGGTAAGTATCTTACTTCTAAGCCCACCTTTCTCTACTAAAGCTGTGTCCAACTGTGTTTTGGCATAAACTAATCTCCAAATCTCCATGTTTCCACATAGCTCAGTGCTCTTTTAGAACAGCTGCATTTGTGGGGGGTGGGAAATTGCATGATGCAAAGTATTTCAGTTAACAGCATTCACTCTAATTATTTTGCAGCCGCACAATGTCTAATTGGATTCTAGGACTTTATAAAGGGAAAAAGGAAACAATACTCTCACTCAAATCTTCCAGTATCCCATTAAACATCTGCTTAAAAAATGCACTCCAGGTTTTAGATAGCAGTAAAGCACTATGTGGAAGATGCTATTGGATATTAAAATTAGTTATCATCATCAGTTTAATTGGTCTTAGGAGACATGAGTCCAGCTGACTGCAAATGAGTTGAGAGACTTCAAAAGTGAGGTAGCAGAAGACAAGACTAAGCAAAATGCACATAACTTTTTTCAGAGCAGCATTGTTCAGTGGAACACTATGTCTGGTTTCAGCTTGGACACAATTGTAATGCAGACCTGGCATAACCTGCATGGAATGGAGTGATGACAGAGTCATTCTTCTAAAAACCACTGCAAACTCATTCTGAGCAGCAGAAGCTGAAGACAAACATCAAGTTTTTTTAGCAGAATGAAAGAAAAGTGACCATTACAATTTGGAAGTTCA
This sequence comes from Aphelocoma coerulescens, assembly GCF_041296385.1. Classification (NCBI taxonomy): domain Eukaryota; kingdom Metazoa; phylum Chordata; class Aves; order Passeriformes; family Corvidae; genus Aphelocoma; species Aphelocoma coerulescens. The sequence goes on along the minus strand of NC_091015.1, from coordinate 113,997,885 downwards.
CTACCACAGTTTCCAGTAGTTGACAGCTAGCCAGTTTTTTGTACTATACCAATCTTCAAGCTCTTCTGGAAGAAGGCAACATAGGAATTCAGAATTCTTTCTCTTCTTTTTCAGACAACTGTATAGGCAGCTTGTCTCTGAAATTTGAATTACATTTAAATAAGACAACTGATCTATCTAGCCCCTAATCTTTCTCTTGCACCAAGTCACACATCCTACAGGGTGTTTCTGGTTGTTTTAAAGCCCATTTGACAGCTGTGGAAATTTCTGGAATAATAAGCATAATGAATAGTTCTGGAATAGTAAGTGTAAAGAATAAAGACAGGACTGCTTGATGGTAATGGGAGAGAATTTTGCTCCCAGATCCACAGGGTTCACTAAGGATGGTGGAGGTACTTTTGTCATTGTGTGAGATTTAGCATGCTCTGCATTTTTCTAGATGACAGATAAGAGAGAGAAGTTTATCCAATACCTAACTAAACCAGCTGAAAATTACCCTGTGGCTTGGAAAGGGATTGTGGGTGTCCTACTAGAAAAAAAAATACCTGCTTCCTGCTTCTTGAATCATAGCTCCCACTTTATACAAATTCTTTTCAAGGAAGTGAAAAAGTTCTTTAGCAAAGCAGTTGTTGAGAATTTTGTCTTCCCTGAAACAAACAATTCTTGCCATGGTACTTCCAATCCAAGTAGTCAGATGTAAGAAAGAAAGAAGCTTTACAGACATACCAGTCACATGAAAATCATGCATCTAAAAATCTCCAGAATTCATGAGGTGTTCTCACACCTTAAATGCTGGCCATAAGACAGAAAGTATTCTGCCAAGGAGTAAATTAACTGTATTTGTATAAACATTTATTAGTCATTGTTGGTTTGGACTGAGATCCAACACAACAGGATGAATTTAAAACAGGAAACTGAAGAGGTCAAACAAGGTGACTACACATATGTACTTAGCACATGACAGTGACATATCCAAGTCACTGTGCTCACAAAGGATGCACTGAGAAAACCTTGGGAGGCTCTTCTTTTTCCAAAGGAGTCATTTTACAGTACCATCAGCCAACCATCCGAGAGAGGGGGAAAAGAGGACAGCTGGCACATAAATAGTGTCTGAAGGTTTATGAGTTGCTGCTTTCCATGTCAGTAAAAATCACCAACCCTAAATGCAAATATTCTCCTGATAGCTCCCTGCCTTTTCCAGGAGCCCTTATTCTATCTCTTGTTCTGCTTTCTGAGCACGCTGACAAAATGCTCTACTAAAAGTTTGTTCTTTTGATTAATTACAAAATTAAGCGGCCATTGAGAGTGGATAAATTAAGGAGAGAACAAGTTTAATCTCACAAAAAAATTGTTACTTGACCTTTTCCTCTTTCCCTCGACTCTCTCCCCCACCCTTTATCAGGAGATATAAGAGTTGTTATGAAGCACCATGAAAATCTGGAAATATTCCCCTTATCAGAGAAGAGTCCACTGCTACAGGGCGTACCTGATGTAAGAGAGACCACCCAGGGCCACTCTGCCCTGGATACAACTCCGGGCTGTTCAGGAACAGGGGAGATCTCTCAGCATTCTTTGTTCAGTTGAAAGAATTGTGATTTTTTAGGCTAAAAGTTTCCAAATACATAAAAACCTACTGTTTTGCTGCTCCACCAGCATGCCCAAGTATCATGATGCTTGGAGTACTTACACAGTAAGAAATGTCACATAGCTCTTCACCAGAAGAAGCAGCTATGCTTTACCCTCACTGTCTGACCACACCCAATAGGAAAGTGAGAAGGCAAAAAAGGGTAGCAGGCAAGAAGTAGTGAACATCTTGCCTTACCTTTTTTTCATAGGATTCTTTTTTAGTAAACAGAATTATTGGTTAATATTACCTTTTAATATGCAGAGAGTTTTATTTACCACCTCAAAGCAAACTGCCAGAAGCAGTTTAAGCACAGAGCATAACTAAGAGCTCAAAACACTGATCAAACCATGTGCCAAAGTACTTTTCCTCCCTTGCTTTCTTGTCTGCTGTGAAAGCAGTTATAGGAACCAAGCAGTGATGCCATTCATTGCATTTAATACTAATGGCTTCCTTTACTTTGAGGCAAGCAGCCAGCCAAACAGAAAGAAGAGGAATGAGCAGTGTACCTGGTGCTGCTACAGAGTTGATGTTCTAGTTTTAACAAGCAAACATTAAGCATCTGGCATTGTTAAGAAACTAAGCATGCAAAGAGGCATATAGACCAACATACCAGAAGCAGAAGTGCTTGGCCATTGCTTGAAACTAGCTTACTAAATGCACCTGCTGGATTTTATTGCAGTTTCTGTTATATTTTCCAGCAGGACTGCCTCAGAGCAATCTCTACCTGGATGTCGTGTCTTTCCTCTGACATGTAATGTGCCAGAGAAGAGTCTGATGTCTGGCAGTCCTGTGCCTTCTCAGAAGGCATACACAGAAAGGCAAGTTAAGTGGATTCAAGGTCCTGCCCCCATCAGCTCAAATCTCTGTGACAGAACCAGGCAGCAACACCTCTTGCACAGGTTCAGTCACTTTCTCTCGGTACACGCAGCCTGGTTCCTTCCTGTACTAGCATGAAGTACAAAGAGAGATACAAAATGTTTTATGAGTAGCTGAGAGCTTTTGAACAAGTTTACAGGCAAGGTGATCCAAGGACAGTAGGTGCACAAGGAAGATTGGCAGATTGATACAACGGAGGAGTTGCGCTGTATGGAGGGGCAGGGAGAACGTCAGAAGCTCTCTAGTCCAGTGAGCTGCTGAGTTTTGTGAATCCACAGGACTATCATTCTAACAGCTTGTTCTGGAATACTTTCAAGTAAAACAAGACCTAGGAAGTGGCTATAATTTCTGTAGTAAGAAAGATGAGTATTTTGAGTCAACATGGGGAACAAAATAAGAAATAAGAGATTGTTGTTAATAAGTAGAGAAAGTATGTGGCATATATGGTCTACCTAAAGTATATGTAAAAGAATAGCACCTTAGTAAGAAATGATCCTTGCAAATTTGACTATTCATCTACTTCCTAGATAATTAGCATATTCAAAATACTTCCCATGATTCCTTCTTAAAATACATTTCAAAGTTTTCGGCATTTTAGAACACTGATTGGGAAGTTTAGATATCAAGTAGCAAAATGTGAATGTTTCCAGAGATCATAAAGTTCTTTCCCTTACAAATAAAACTATCTTTCAGGAATGGTCTCCAAGGTAAGCAAAGTGATGATACTTTGTCTTTCCAGTCAAGTTTGGGGAGTTTTAAGTTTCAAGTCTAAATGAAGTCAAGGACTTTATTTTACTTATTATTTTATGTCTTTGACTAAAAAAAATTTACCAGATTGATAAAGACATAGTCACCTTTAAAGTGGTTTCTTCACAAATCAAGATAATCCTGATGCTTTAGAGGGAAAAATCTGTGTAAATGACACCAAAGACATACAAAGGAGCAAGTCTGAATTCGTTCCAAGAAATCCTTTGGCTTCAATACACAGAAACACCAGCACCAGAGTTTAGGGATAGAAGAATAACTCTCTCTACTATAAAGATAATCCCTTTTTATTTCTAGAAAAGGAGTTTTACAAAACCAGTAAAAATAGTTTTCCTTTAAATCTTCCAACAGAAGATTCAGACAATGCTCAGAAATGCTCAGTAATAGACAATCAAAGCAGATTAATTTCTATCATTAAATCCTTCTCAGAGAAAATACTTGGACTGCTATCAAAATCTTACCTAGACCACAGAAGCAGGACAGAAATTGTACACGTCTGTGTTTTATCCTCCTTTTCTTTTCTTAAGAGGGTTTTTATTAGTAGGCATAAGGAATAAGTGCTAGCTCTCATTTCCTGGGGAAAAGTATGCCCTTTGTCCCATGTGGGCAGAGACTAGCAGCTGCAATCTACCTCTTCATTTCTGCAGGTGACATCATTCTAAAAGGGTTGGTTCTTCCACTACAGAAAGCCACAACTGACTGATCATTTGGGGCAATAGTCTCCTTATCTCATAGCCAGACATATTTTGGATCAAAGCTTTATTTTGTATGAAAAAGAAAATATAGGGTTCTGGAAATTAGTAAATTTTACCCTAATTTCACTTCTGATTTCATTTTAAAATGTATTGGCATTTTCAAAGCTTCTTTGTTGTCATTTCATGATTACTATTTGCTTGCATCACCATCTTGTATTTACTACCATGTGAAAACAGTTCTACTTCATAAACCACAAAAACCCTTTGATATTCCTTTCAGTGTATCAATAATAATGTAATCTGATGCCCTGGGCAGTATGCTACATAGTTTATCAACACCACATTAACCACTCAGTACTTTCTGCATAGTGTTGCTATTTTATATATGATCAGTTCCTGCCTAGTTCACAACTATTTGGATTGAGAAAAAAAAGTACCATCTTGCCTCTTAGCTGTTGGTCATTAAGTGTGGTCTCATCCCAGAGACATCAGAATATGGTTCTTGAGACACCACAGACAGTCATTCCCACACAGCATCTGAAAACGAAATTCCAGATTTACAGGAAAGGCCGCAATTCTTCAGCAGACTCATGCGCAGAGTTCTTATTGCAACATCTTTTTTCTGACCTTACAAACTCCATACTCAGAATCACAACATGGTTTAGATTGGAAGGTACCTCTGGGGTTGCCTTGTCCAGCCCCCTCTGACAAGTAGGGCCAACTGAGTCACTAGTATTCATCGAGAAGCATCTGAATAACAAAAAAGAAAACCCTGCCCCTTGCTACAACTCACCAGTTTTCTAACCAGTCTGACAAAGAAGGGAGATAGGCAGTGGCAACACTCATCCTGGCCTGCCTCACTGCAGGCTGCAAGGGGCAGTCTTCTGACCCAACACACTCCATCCTAGATCATCAAACCTCCCACTGCCTGGACCATGACTTCAGCATTTTTCATGTTCATTGTACTCAAACAGGTCCTTCTGTTTTCTTCCAGCTTACCCCTTATAGTCTGCATCTCTGTAACATAGCTACTTACTGCTATCCTCAAATTTGTCCATTCTTCTTTGCTGTAGCAAGCCCAGAAGATTTGGCATAACCAGATCATCCATTATAGTTTTGGCTTAAACTTCACTTTTGTATACCCCAGGCTTCACTGCTTTATTTCAGCAGTTCATGTCTTGAATGTACACTACTTGCACATGAGATCTTGGAAGATTTATTTCATTTGATAATAAGCTGAGTATCAGCAGAGCTTGCCCAGCCTGACCACTATGCACACAACCTGTTCTTGACAGAAATTTTGTGAATATTTGCTTATGTTAAAAGGTGATTTAAACACTTGAAATTATAGCTTCTTTAAAATAGATATTAGAGCAGTTTCAGAGCCCAGTAACTAAAACCCTTGTGCAAGAGAAATCTCACCTACAGTAATTTAGAGTTTTCAAAGTATCAACCACTTTTAAGATTTCATATCACTGGGCTCCAAAAATAATTGATGAATTTTCTGAAGAGTCTCAGGCTGGATAATATCAGAAATTATAATAAATCCTTTTTTAGCTTGTTTTTTTAAATGCAAATTTAAATAAAATAACAGGAGTTTCCAAAAGTTAACTCTAAGGAATATGAAGCACTGAAATTAAGAAAATTAAGCTCATATTGTTTATATTAAATCCAAGACACAGAAATGTACCTCATAGCTATTCTTCATACAGAAGTATGAGGAATAAAAGCATTTTGGCCAAAGTAAGTGAAAACTGAGCAGCATGTTCAGATTTTAATGGTAGTCAAGAGAGAGTTCAAGAAGAATCTGGGCAATTCTCTCAGGGACATGGTGTGACTCTGGGGTTGTCCTGTGCAGAGCGGGGAGCTGTGGATCTTTTCCAACTCTGGATATTCTTTGACTCTGATTCTAGAAAAGTAATTTTGTAAAACCCAGACAATCTAAAGCATGAGGTCTGTGGCTGGGACATGGCTGTCCAAACATTTCTTAAATTCTGTCAGGCTTGGTGCTGTGACCACTTCCCTAGGAGCCTCTTCCAGTGCCCAGCCACCCTCTGGGTGAAGAACCTCTTCCTCGTGTATAACCTAAACCTCCCCTGACATAACTTCAGGCCATTCCCTCAGGTCCTGTCACTGGTCAGCACAGAGCAGAGATCAGAGCCTGCCCCTCCTCTTCCCCTCACAAGGAAGTTGTAACTGCAGTGGGGTCTCCCCTCAGTCACCTCCAGGCTGAACAGACCTCAGTGACCTCAGACACTCCTGATACGGCTTCACCTCAAGGCCCTTTACCATCCTCGTGGGCCCCCTGCGGACACTTCCTAATAGTTTACTATCTCCCTTATATTGTGGTCCCCCAAACTGCCCCCAGCACTTGAGGTGAGGCTGCCCCAGTGCAGAGCAGAGCAGGACAATCCCCTCCCTTGCCCGGCTGGCGATGCTGTGCCTGATGCCCCCGGGACAGGGTTGGCCCTCCTGGCTGCCAGGGCACTGCTGACTCAGACTCAACTTGCCATACTTCCTAATGAACAAAACATTTCTAGGTTAAGTCCACAACTTAGGAAATGAGACACAATAAAGTTTAAACAAAAAGCTTCTGAAATACCACTAGTTTAAAATATTTTGGCTTCCTATGAAATCAGAGATCTTCAGGCTTAGCTTAAAGGTATTTTAATCACAAGAACTGTTATCTGAAGTTGTAGATGCTTAACACTCCCAAAAGCAATTTATAAGTTTGTAATTACTTATCATGGGCTTAAAAGCTTGTATGAGAAGAAAAAGAGAACTCTTTTACACTCTTTTTAATTATATAACTACCCAGGCAGGGCAAGGTAGTGTTGTTAGGGGGGGAAATCTGCCATTTAAATTTATGAACATAATGTGTTGTTGACTGGGCTGAAAATGTATTTCTTAAATAGATTCCCATGGTGCAGCTGGTTGAAAGAACCAGGTATCAAAAATATCAGATATCACGGATGGGCACATGAGCTTTCATTTATGCACAAAAAAATGACAGCTGCTAGGCATTAATACCACAGATGGGGATTTTCATCACATCACTCTCCTCACAAAGGATGAACATATTCTGTGTTTATACAACTGCACAGAGAGAAATAGATGATTGGTTTTGCTTGTTGCCAGAGAATCTGAAACTTCTGCAGAGAATAATTATAATCATATAAATAGCTGTCCCATCTAGCATATTCTTGTTTTCATAATGCCACTGAAGACAATACTGATCAGCATCAGCAATTCAGTCTTAGAGGCAGAATCAAACTCTACCACTTCAAGTTTTGACACAAGTGAATAAAATACCTTGAAAACTGCATATAAAAGTCATGTCTCTTTCAAATCTAAATGATTAGGTTTGAAATGGCTGATTTAAGCTCAAGGCAAACAGGGAGATAGGCAACTCATAACCACAGCAGCTAGGTTTGTGTTCATACTTCCTCCCATTTATCAAGGTCACTCTCAATTATCTTTGTAAGGTCACGGCAATTTGGGAAATGTTCCTGAGGGCTGGCAGAAAGCAATTATCACTGCTCTCTTCAAGAAAGGCAAGAAGCAGGATGGGAGGAGCTATAGACTGGCCAGCCACACTTCAGTGCCCAGAAAGGTAATGGAGCAAGTAATCCTATAAACAGTTTTGAAATATGCTATGAGGAAGAAGGAAATTGAGACAAGTTATCATGGATTTAGAGACTACTCAGCCCTTGGTGAGCCTACATCTGAAGTGCTGGGTCCAGTTCTGGGCTTCATGGTACAAGAGACAGATGGGAGTCAGTCCAGAAAAGTGTCGTGAAGGTGGTTAAAGGACATGGAGGGTCTGTCATACAAGAAGAGACCCGAGATCTTTTAGCCTGGAGAGCAGGGGTAAAGGGTAAGACTCTGAGGTAATCTCATCAGTGCATGTAAATATCTGATGGGAGACAATAAAAGAGACAGAGACAGACTCTGCTCCATGGGGCCCAGTAACAAGACAAGAGGCAATGGACACAAATGGAAATCCACAAAATTAAGCTTAAATATAGCAGAACCTTTATTACTGCAAGGGTGGTTAACGACTGAAGCAGGTTACCTAGAGAGGTTGTGGAGAAGGCCCCCAGCAACCTATTTTAATTGAAGCATTAGTGTTGAAATACATGTTTTTCTTCTACTCCCAATAATTCTTCTTTATAAGGAAAAAGTTGGAAGAAAATTACTATTTTATTATTTCTAGGTACCCTTTCTGGTCATAGTAATGAAGCACTAAAGTTGTGTCCATAGCTGTCAACTCTGTGTTCTTTAAACATCTTACATCATAAGGTCTGCTGTCCACATTTGTTTAGTAACAGAGAGCTGTGCAGATTATTACTTGGCTCAGAAAGATAAAGTCATGAGTAGAAAACAGGAGAACTTGTGGAAAAGGAGAAATACAAAGGCCATTGACAAAACTTCTCTCCCTAATATCACCAGTGCATGGCCATGGCTCCCACTCAGCTCAGATAAAAGGTCACAGAGGGAAATATGTCCAGATTTTACTAGAAAGTATAGGCCTCAACCAGAACACCAGATTCTACAAAACAAGGATCTAGCTGTGTCCCTTTCTCTGGAATACAATGTGTTCCAGGTCTGCAAGGGCACAAAAGTGAAGCTCTGGAACAGAGCACTCCTGGGAGTGTCTCTAACCATTTTATTCTTCTCTACATAGCAGATGCTTTTCAGAAACCATTAAAATCTCATGTCATTTCACCTTTTCTCTAATACATACCACTCAAAGGAAACAAATTCCTCATTATTTGTCTCCCAACATTACAGAAGCACAGAACGGAACTAAATAAAACAGAGTCCCACTACCCACGTGCAATGGCTGTTTCCTTCACAAATTTCTCCATACCCCATCTGTTTCAGGGGACAAAAGGGGTACAGCATCCCTCCCCCTCAGAAGTCATGGAATAATGTAAAACAAATTGTACGGAATAATTGCATTTTGATACCATTCATTGACTGCAGCCACATGAATTCACCACACATCATCTTATGCAGCCGCTAAGGAAAATAATTTACTGCCAGGACAGTGTCTGAAAGTCTCTAATACTTCTCTCAACTCTAGTCATCAGAGTCTGGATTTATTAACTTGCAAGAGATTGTTTAAAACTGAGCTTTTCTGGTACTTAAGAAATGGGAGGCTGAGTAGGATAAGAACAATAGGACTCTCATTTATGGGATTTAATTAAACTCAAAGGAAGCTCCTGATTAGAATATGTGTGGGCAGTGGTTTCTTCCCTATTTAAGATGTTATTAGAGGGAATCCAGTAAGTGTTTCATTAGTGTTAAGTGCAATCAGAGAAGTTGTTTTCTACCAATTAAATGCTGCTAAATAAATAGTTAAAAGCAGTTGGTAGTATAATGCATTCCAGCTGCTGGATTTCTTCTCAGAAACTTCACAGTAGATGTATTCCTCTATGCACACACATAAAACAAGAGAAATTTGAGGAAAGCACCTTAAAAGCCAGAATGGTACTGGTATTCATGGTCAAGATAATACTAATGAGGCAAGAATAACAGCTTTTTATGTAATGGAAAACAGGACAAATGGTCTTGCATCTTTCTCCTACACACTTAGCCTGAGTTTTTGCATGATAGCTAGCATGTAGCCTGTAGAAACCCCACCGAAGGGGGCTTCTGTACCCATATACAAATATATGGGAACTCTGTATTGCAAGACCATCTTAGTTCAATATCTTTTTCAAATGGAAGCCTGAAACACAGACCTGTACAACAAATTATCAGCACTTTTCTCAGATAAAACGCAGAAGAGTTGGGGTTAGGTAACCTTCTCCCATGCATCACTTCTCACAGTAAGCCTCATGAAGCTCCACAGCATTGGGAACATCTGGGAAAAGACCTGCTGAGAGCTATTCTACAGGCACTATTCCCATGGCAAAGGGCTGTCCCTGCTTAGAAGGACCTAAATTGCAGAGCTGAATTTAGGGTGACAAAACCACACTTGTATAAAAAGGGAAAGTTACAACTTCTAAGTCACAGCAGAGGGAAGAGATAGAAGGTGATCTCCCTAAAGTCCCCAATAGCTAGGTAAGTTTTTGTGATGGGTTTTCTGTGCTGTAGTGAAACAAGCACATTTAGGGCACCTCCATTCCTAATTAGGCATCATTGTGCTTATACAAAATTTTAAAAATAACTTATATTGGAGGTGAGTTTTCTTGCTGTCTTAAAGCCCACAGAAAGCCTTTAAAACAAACAGCAGTCAGAGAATAAACAGGATGTGGATTTTACTCTTGACACATGCCCATCCCATTCCACCAGCAGAACATCTGTGAGTCATTTCAGATGTGAATGTTACGTTGTTCTACACCTAAAATGAGAGGTGAGGGAAACAAGGGAATAGACTCTGAGTTGCAACTCTGCCTTTTTTCCTTTTCCAAAATCCCTTTTGTTTTATTACCCCTGTATGCTTTGCCTGGCAACCCCAAAGCACATTTGTTTCCCACTAATACTTGCGATTTTTTTTCTCCTTGTTTCCCTCACAGTTTGGTGTGGTTTCTTGCATAAGCATGGCATTCCAAGCACGGAGTTATATTTAACACTCCTCTCATTTCATTGTTTGTATGTCAAGTCTAACAATGCAAAACCACATTAAACAAAGACATATTTGCTCTTTAAAGGCATTTTCAGCCAAGGCTCACAAGATGGAGTCACAACTGTCTCCTCAATAATAAAAGAATGTCTCATCTTTGCCAGGCAGAATGATACTTTGATACTCCTCAATTTATCTGAGTTACTGAAAAGAAGTGATCTCACCTTATCTAAAATGGTCTCAGATCCCCTTTTCTTCATCTACAAATAAAGTGGGGCTCTTTCTGCCACCCTGTGCTTTCATAAATTAAGGAAATAAACAGTCTCAAAGGTTACTCTCAGAGGATATAGCCTCATGTTCTGCATTCATTTACAAGTAGTGTTACTCCTCCATGGTTACTCTTACAGGTACACAGTGAAAACTCCCAGTTTGAGCCATCTTTCTCCCTGCTGTTTTAGATTGTTGCCTACAGAAATTTTAACACTGAGACAAAAGTAAGAATCTGCTCATCGTCTCATGAAGCATTAGGAAATGAAATACAGGGGAAACCAAAAGGGGAGTAGCACACACAAATACCCCTACACAGTCATCAGAAGACAGAAGAACAGGATACTCATAAATCATGCAGATGACAGTGCAGCCCAGAGACAGGAAAATCAGTTGTGGTTGTAGGCCTATGAAAGACTGGGCATCAGTGCTCTCCCCTGCCAGTTTCAGCTCATAAGATGCCACTGAAAAGTTACTGATGTGGGAGCTGTCACAGAGAAGTGATGGGCTTACTAATGAGCAACTGGATAATCAAAACAACCCCAGAATCAACGATGCAACATCTCTTTTTTTGATTCTCACTCTAGGTCTTTAGTTTGGTCCTGACTGCGAAGCTGTCTGCTTTCTGTGGAGTCAGCAACCCACAGAACTGTTAACCTGAGGGGCTGTGGGTCTGTGCGGTGCTGCTCAGATTCCTTGGCTGCCGGGCAAACTCACTCATCTGACAGAAACAGAGGAGCCTGCAGGGAGCTCCCACTGGGTTCCAGCAGTTACTCTGCCTGGGAGTTCTTGCCTTATCTGAAAGTGTGGCAAGAAGTCCTCATGATAACATCCCTTAGGAATACAGCTGTTCTCTTGTAAAGGAATTACATGTTACCTTGAAGGACTGAAAGAGAGAGGCTCTCTCCCCAGACAGGGTTGGGTCTGCTCTGTGCAATGCACCAGGAGAAAAGGCATCTGGACTCCAACTGATGCTGCACAGATGTGGAGTGCCCAGCATCTGAAAGCATGCAAGATTTATTTGTTATCTATATTCATGTTCTTATTCTGTCTCATTAAAGGAGTTATTAAGACTTTTTTGTTGAGACTTCTTATTGAGATCCAGAAAAAAACCTGCACTGTCTCTCTTTCCTCTCAATGCCCCTAAACTCCCCAACCCAACACAGAACAGACTTGGAGGCCTGTAGGTCCAATCAAAAGGTGAATACATGCATTTACAAAGGGGGATATTCACTCTTTGTGTATATTCTAAATACTTCTTCAGACATGAAATATGGTATTTAATCCCCAGTTTGCAATTTGTGCAAGACCTCCACAACAATTCCTGGATCTTGACATAGCGGCTAAGCCTGAAAAAAACCTAAAGACAGAATAGAGGTTTGTGAGGTTTGTGAGGCAATGTGAAGGCAGCACCAGGAACAGGCAAAAGAGTCATTAGTACAAGAGTGATGGATGCATAGACATCAGGAGAAGGTTGCATCACTTGAAAAGGAAAATCTGCTTTGAGAATTAAGAAATGTATTACAGTAGAATCAGTGTTGATTATGCTGAAGTATTGAAGAATTTCTATCACTACATTCTGGAGAGAGTTAGTTTTCAGGAGCTCAGAGCGTGAGTATATGCCATAAAGTTAATCAATACAGTTTAAGAATTTAAGAATCTGAGTGAACTCCCTAATGTACAACAAGCTCTGTTCATAATGCTGTTGAGCCTCTGTGCATTTTAGTTGGGCTTCATTTGAACAGTGCTAAAAAAATCAGTGGTTTAAGTACAGTGAATATCGTTACAAAGTTGGGAATAATATAAAAACTACATTATAGTAGGTTGCTCATAGTGCATCAGCTTATTCTCAGTAGGACTATAGAACGACTAAACTGGATTAGATGCATGGCCTGCTCCAATATGCCCTCCAGCTATGACCAGGGCCAACCATTTGAGAGGAAGAAGTAAACAACTCCACAGGACACAATATTGTAAGACCATCCTCCAAAACAAATTTCTGCCTGACTCTATACTGTTACCTACAGCCTGGCTTACACTCTTGATTTATTACTGTTGTTAGAGACACTGTCAGTCTGCAGTGGTTGGAGATGCCACACAAAGGACATCCAGAACAGCTGCCCCAGTGGAACAGTTTCTTGCATTAAGAGCAGAACAACAGAGGGTTGCCATGAACAAATACTGCTGCCTTGAGCACAACTCATTAAGCACTTTCCATTTTACAGCAAGAATTTTTCATCAGAGCCCAAACCACACAGTCTAAGACACTACCATGCTAAGCATTGTTTCACAGTGTGACATCTGAACCTCTCTTCCAAGATATTTCTCTCTCAATGTTCCATGACCAAGGATTTCTCCACAGGAGCCTTCTTCATGGGGTCAGAAAAATATTCAACTCAAACTTTTTGTGGACATGACTTTCTTCTCCTTTCATGTATCTGATTTTGTTTTGTTTTGTTTTCTTAAGAGAAAGACTAGAAAGAAATCCTGGCTTTAATCCTATTGGACCTAGGTTGCTGACCTACACGTGCTTTTTCTGGTCATGCTTCTAGCTCAACCGAACTCTTGCAGCAGGGGAATGTGTTGAATTATTTACTTTACCCCAAATTCAGCTATACTGGCTAATTGAGTTCATCAGCTTTCATTAATTGTTCATTTTCTGTGGTGGATTCACAGATTCCTGTTAAGATTTTTCTCTCTGGTTTTTTTGTGGCACTAGCTAATGTATACTAGCTACAAGTTTCCTTTTATATGCACAAAATATCTGCATTTTGCAAACTTAAATAGGCGAAACACATTCAGTGGGACAGAAAAAGGGAAAGGAAATGGGATAGAAAATGACTGATATTTTTCTTTTTTTAAACAGAGCCTAAGCCATGGCAGAGTAATTGTTGCCTGCTTGTCTCACAAACTGTGCTACAAAAATGTATACACTGATAAAATATCATTTATTCTGGTCCTATTCAAAATCACACCACACTATGAACAATTATGATACAAATAAAATGTGATCCAAATAGCTTACATTAAGATACCAAATGGAACAGGAATAATTTTGCAAAAGCAAAATTAATCCACTGTATGAACATAAATATTTACATATTTCCAAGTGAAAGATTTACTTTGAGAGGAGTAAGGAAGGGCAAAGGGCAGTATTGAGATTGGGAAGCAATATAATTGCATTCTATTTCTAGATCTGCTGCTGATTTCTAGAATTTCTTTGGATAAGTCAGTTAAAGTGCTGAGCTTTTTAGCTGAAATATCAACCCCTCTCCTTCTTCCTCCTACCTTGTCTCCCACTTATCTGGAACCACGTTCATGTTGGGAGCACTCTGAATCTTCCACTGCCTGGCATCCCTAGAACTCAAAGAGATCTGAAAAAAATTATAACCTATTTTGATGAAAAAGAAAGAATCAGATTTACACCTCATTTCCTTAATACAGGTTTGAAACAACTATCAATCTTCCTTCTCACTTTCCAGATGTGACATGCCATTATATGGCCCAAAGAGCAGAATGAAGAGTGAGAATAACAGATCTTGGTAAGCTGTTTTGCCAGGAAAAATGTACACTAATTGGCACTGCACGCACAGTAAAAAAAGTAGTTTTTAAAAATAGTCTTTATGTATTAAAATACTTTAAAATTCTGGAGCTGTAAAGCTATAGGGATTTTTGCTGCAGTGCACACTGTCCAGTCTAATTTTCTTAGCATTAAAAAAAAAAAAAAAGGTCCTTTATTTATAATCTTCCTCTAGCCAGGCCTTGTGAATGAATTTAACTCTCCATCTGATGGAAAGAGGACAGAAAGGACATTCACATTTTATCAACAGGTAAATTTCTGCATTCACAGGCACTTCACTACCACTGCCATCAGCTTCCCCTCAGCTCTGTATGCAGGGCAGTTTTGATTCCCACAGGCAATTCTGGCACCTTTAGCTCAGATACATCTTCACTGGTTTATGTCAGACAGTCAAGGGGACAGTGAAAGTACCCTCACTCATTTCACATGCTATGCAAACACAAACACAGCATTGACAACATGGTAAAGCAACTTTTCTTGCCTAATGTACTCCTTCCTGGTTGACTCTGTTAGTTTATTCTCCTGATCACCCCTCGTCTCCTCATTACTTAAGTCCATCAGAGTCTTCCATTCACATCAAGTTCAGCCACTTAAAAAGTCATCAATAACACTGGTAAAAAGCTAATTTGTTTTCTTCTGAGAAGTCACCCAAAGCAAGTGTTTCATATATATAAAATAACTGTTACATTACTTATAGGAAACAACTTGTAGATAAAAAGAATTTTTGTACTCAGCTATACTAAAAGTATAAAATTGTACTTGGAGAGAATCAAGTTTGTGATATTATTTTTATTCAAATGATGAAGTTTGAAGCATTTTCGGAATATGCCTTTTAGACAGTTGTTATATATTCTGAAATATTCAGCACTCAGATCAGAACAGCTGGTTTCCTCATACATGCACAAATACAAAATGCACTTGCTTCTGTTGCTTCAAAGTAATAAAATGGTTTATAGGAACAATGCAAAGCAAATGAAACCTTTTTTAAAAAACTTCTATTTCCTGGATGTATCTAAGAAATGCATTTAAGGAATATTGCTTATTCTGTAATAAAAACTGTGTTTAGTATTAAAAATAAAATAATGAAAACAAACTACCATAGAGCAAGCAATTTATTCAAATAGAAGCTAGATTATAAACCTAACTAATCAGGAGAGAAATAATTTGTAACCTCTCCATTCTCTTCAAAGTTGCAGTGCTTTGTATGACAGCTATACTTAAATGCTTGCAGATTTTGGTGTTTAACATAATCATTAACACAAAAAAAAAAATTACAGGGTCAGTTTAGATGTTAAAAAAAATCCATTCTAACAAATTATATTTTTAATACAAGCAAAAAATCAAGGTATGTTGCAAATTATTCCAATCAAAACGTTGTAAACATATAATTCATCAGTCAAATGAAATCCTATTATGTGCCCTGTTTGTCAATATAAGTTCAGTAACAGAAGTTGAATGCAAATTTTTAAATTTCTATTTTTAAGACTTCTAGAGAACATGCTATCCTTAAATATTGTGGAGAACTAAAAAGCTACTCAGAGTGCATGAGGACCAGCTACTCACTGTTTGTATGCAAAGGGTGTGGCCTTGACATTCCCATGAAGCTTCTCACACCAAAAACATCTGTCAAAATAAATATAAAAATTCAACAGGTGATTTTTTCGATGTCTTTCATCATGTTTTACTACTAAATGTGAAGTGTCATCAACTGCCAGAGTCAGCTTTATGATACACAATAATCTTGTATTAAGATACTGCTGGAATTTAGGAAGTAACATTTTAGAGATACATTGGTAGATGGTGCTACCTACAGACAAAGCAATTGAAATTTATCAGGAAACCATTTAGTCTATTACAAAAAGAGGCCCTAGTTAAAATGCTTTGATAGCTCCCAGGTACTCTAAAATCTGTGGTGTTCATTTGCCATGTGGAGTTATACCATTGTAAAAAGAGCTTGTGGGGACAGTGTACACACTTGTGTGAAGCTGTCTGATGGACTGGAATGCTTTCCACTATCCCCTGAGTAGCTGCTAAGTGCTTGCTTCCATACACATAGCCAACCTATTCAGCCTGCTGTCCAGTGCCAATGCATTTTACACCCTGGAATTCACAGCACCGCACATTCCTCCACATTCTCAGGTGAAAACACTGAAAAGGGACAGGGACGGGAAAAAGAGTGATTTGACCTTTCAACCTCTCCAGCTTGCAAGAGCCAAGCACATAAGATATACTCCTGCTTTTACTGAGCACAGTAAAGGAGAACAGCATCTCAACAATTATACTACATCTGTCTGTCCATCATGCTGAAACACATTTTCTCTACCACCCTGAGAATCACAGAGTGATAAACACTGATGAATCCTGCAAATTCAAAAGATAAAAGGAAAGGATACAAGATGTCTTCATTTGAAGTGGCTTTACAGCAAGCATTGGTTGCATTCAAAGAGTGGCAGTCAGTGATTTGCTGTTCCAGTGGAGACCAGTGACAAGTGGCGTCCTTCAAGAGTCCATACTGGGACCAGTAACAATGGTGTTAATATTTAACACCATTGTCAGGAACATGGACAGTGTGACTGAGAGCATCCTCAGCCAGTTTGCAAGACAGCACCAAGAGGAGTGGTGCAGGGAAGTGGTGCAGTGGCAAGGAACATCATCCAGATGAACCTAAGACAAGCCTGAGGAGTGGGCCCATGGGAACCTCAAGAAGGTCAACAGGATTAAGTGCTAGATTCTGCACCTGGATCAGGGCAATTCCAAACATGGATTCAAGCTGGGAGGTGAACAGCCATGAGGAGAAAGACTTGGGGGTACTGGTGGATGAAAAACTGAGTATGACCTGGCAGTGTGTGCTCATAGCACAGAAAGCCAACTGTGTCCTGGGCTGCATCCAAACCAGCATATCCAGCAGGGCGAGGGAGGGGATTCTGTCCCTCTACTCTGCTGGGGTGAGACCCCACCTGGAGTGCTGCATCCAGTTCTGGGGTCCCCAGCAGAACAAAGCCATGGACCTGTTAGAGCAGGTCCAGAGGAGGACACCAAGCTGATCAGAGGGCTGGAGCATCTCTCCTATGCAGACAGGTTGAGAGAGCTGGGTGTTCCAGAAGAGAAGGCTCCAGGGAGGCCTTATAGCAGCCTTTCAGTACCTAAAGGGAGCCTACAAGAAAGGCAGAGAAAGAAGTTTTGCACAAGCAGGTAATGATAGAACCAAGGGTAATGGCTTTAAACTGAAAAAGAGTAGATTTAGATTAGATGCAAGGAAGAAATTGTTCCCTATGAGAGTGGTGAAGCACTAGAATAGGCTGCCCAGGGAAGTTGTCAAGGTCCCATCCCTGAAAGTTTTTTAAGACCGGGTTGGATGGGGCCCTGAGCAACCTGGTCTAGTTGAAGGTATCCCAGCCCAAGGCAGGACAGGTTTGGAACTCAATGATCTTTAAGATTTCTTTCAACTCAAACCATTCTATGCTATTTTGCAAGCTGACAAGAGTGATATTTCTGCAACATTTCCTGTATTTCCAGCTAAGACTGCCCTACATTCTCCAAGAATATTTTTAATCTGAGCATCACACAATGGGCCAGATATTCAGGAATGAACATGTATATGTCTCTGATTTAAATCAGTCATAGATCAAACCCACTGAGCAGAAAAAAAGCTGTGGCTAATCTATTCTTTTGCAGACTATGGGCCACAGAAGGACACAACCAAAGCAAAAAATACATTGGCCAATTGCTAATGGGAGGAGAGAGACTATTTTTTCTTTCTGCTGTATGTATGTCATGAGTTAGCATAGCTCCAGAAGTTATTTTCTTGCAAAGAGGTGCTTACAGCTTCCTCTATGACCTAACAGAACCTGTCAACTGGCTAGTTTAAATATTGACAAATTTTTAAGCCACTTAAAAATTTTGACCACCTCTGTGGTCCACATCTAAGGATGGGCAAACCCCGGGAAAGCTCTCTCTTGTTTCCAGCCTTGGGACAGGTAACTGGGGGGGACCCATATGGGGCCCAGCGGGCCTGAGCCAGGACACAGCCATCCTGGAGCCGTGCAGCCCTGTTCTATCCACAGCCCCCCAACAGCCCTGTTACGTACAGATGGCGCGGCCCAGCTCTACACATCCCCCCCCCCCCCACTCCAGTACGGCCAAAGATTCAGCTGAAGCTGCCCCGCTGCCCAGCAAAGATCATGTGACCAACAGCGATAAGCGACATTCCAGCTGCGGGGCCGGGTGAGATTAACCCTTTTAGTGCTGTAAGCTTCCTCCAGAACAGATGGAGCCTGCAGACATTAAGTAAAGAAGGAAGAGCTGAAACCCTGAGGGAGGAGAAAGAGGAGATGCTTGAAGCTGAAATTCTATTGTGAAGCTATGGTGGTGATAGACTACGAGATATCAGAGTACCCGTTATAATTTCATGAAAGCATGGGGGGTGGAGCGTTCAAACTGTACTTGTGAACAAAAGCACCTGTGCTGGAATAAGGAAATGCTGAAGCAGCTGTAATTTGAGGAGAAGTTTGAACAGGGAGAGATGGAAGCAATGAGGACTCTTGCTCCAACTGGAAGGAGAAGACCTCTCTTCCTAGAGATGCTCCCAGAGATAGTCCTAGAGATGAAGATGATGAGGACCCTTTTTTCTTCCAGGGAAGGCGGAGGGCCTCTATTCCTAGAGATGAAGATGCTCCCAGAGATGGGTGAAAAGAACCTTTGTTTTTGAACAGCTCAACCTTAAAATGGTACCCCAGTAGCTCAAGATTGGACCCTCAAAAGCAGTTGAGGGAAAAGCTGCAAGTCGGGGGAAGGGACTCTCACATGCGAGCAGAGAACCAACCCGGGTGGCTGTCTCATTGTGATACTGAAGCCATGAGAGAACTTCTTGTGGAGATGTCTCCATAGTATGAGCAAGAGAGACTCCTCTCCCTAAGTGAACTGGAAAAGGTTATTATAGAGGTGGTAAACAGATGGAAAATCTCAAGGGTTGTCTTTATACATTGTCAGTGGGAGAAGGGAGAGAGGTGGAGGGAGGAGAAGTGTTCTGAAGGTGTGGTCTGATTTTTTTTTTCCTTTCTTTTAGGTCTGTTAATAAACTACTTTATATTCTTTTAAGTTTTGTGCCTGCTTTGCTTTCTCCTAATTGTTATCTCACAGAAGGTAAATAAGTAAGTAATGAGTATTTTGGACCAAACCACTACAATATACAAGGGAAAATGTTGCTCTAAATGCAAGTATTTTGGCTCTGTTAACATCACTTATAACTGGAACAGAAATGTGATCAGTACAAGGATAGTAAATAGTTTTCTTTATTGCTATTAAAACCACCAGAGTATATTTTGAGTACACAGCTGAAATTAACAGAAAAAGGGCAGAATAAGGTAATCTGAGGTGGCAGTTTTCCAGACAACTACCTTTTTGCCAGTTCTTCTTTAAGTAGGAAGTCCAAGACAAATGCAAGTAGCCAAAACTTTGTTTCTAAGTCAACACACACAGAACAATTTTTAATACTTTGGGTAGCCCTAGCAGGGAAAGAAGAAAACACTTTTTTTTAAAGAAAAGACTATCATACTCTAATAATTAATTCCAGATCTAGTCAACAATGGTTTCTAGAGATTTTAATATAAGCATATTTTCACTTAGTTTATATTAGACATTCTGCTCAATATCTATACTTAGATGTCCTCAAATACCATGATAATATGTACCATAAATACAGGAAAAATAGACTGGCAGATGTGATTTTAATTACTGAGTAGCTCCAGAACTCCACTAGCACAGATTATAGTTCACAGGCAGTAGAATAACACAGGATCTTCTCAAGAAAGTCTCTACCTCAGCATGACAACAA
This sequence comes from Aphelocoma coerulescens, assembly GCF_041296385.1. Lineage (NCBI taxonomy): Eukaryota > Metazoa > Chordata > Aves > Passeriformes > Corvidae > Aphelocoma > Aphelocoma coerulescens. The sequence continues at coordinate 113,977,668 of NC_091015.1, read as the reverse complement.
TGAATAAATGAATATTAGAAAAGTCTTCCACAATTTTGTTACAGTCATTTGTAAGCTGGTCTGTAAGTGTGGTTAACCTAAAACAAGTAGGGATCATCATCTGAACAGCTTGCAAAGGTAAAGTGCTTCACTCTGATGAGTACAGCAAGGAAATGTTCAGTCTCATAAAGAAGTTTGGACAAAAAAAAAAAAAAAAAAAAAAAAAAAAAAAAAAAAAAAGAGAGAGAGAAAAAGAGGCTGGATAAGTTACAGACACTCCCTAACGGATGGAGGAATTTCCTTCTCTAAGGACAGTAGAATACCAGTTTAGTCATCCAGTAATTGCAACAAATATGGATTTGGAACATATTCCTTTTTTTTTCCCCCCAATTAGTCATGGCCCACTAAACACATCACTCACTGGTTCTGTATGCTCTGCTGCAGAATCTCCTCCCTATTAACTCAGACCTAATGGCACATATGGCACCTGAGTGCTTCCAATAAGTCCCAGAGAGCTAATACAAGCTTTATGGAAGGACATCCTGTCCAAGAGAAAACATTATGTTCTTTAAAGCCAAAAGCTCCACCTTACTCCTTTCTGTGAATGGTCTCTCTCCTTACCTCAGAATTTTCAGCTCTTCAGAGCTTTTTATCTCTTCTTATTTTTATGTCATACAGATACACGTATTTCTTTTAATGTGAGAAAGTAACAGTACCTGGGCAAAAGAGCCAAGCTACCAATCTCATACACATATTTTTTAATGGAGTGAAAACTTGATAGCAACGGATTTTTTCCCCCAGTTCTTTTCCTTCCCTCAGATTAAATAGGCTACCTTAGAGCAAACCATTTATGTCACTACTTCGAAACATCAGTTCTGTCCAAACCATTCACCATCATTTTGCTGTCCCAATGCTGTGAGAAAACAGCATCAGCCGAGCACAAAGTCACCTTCCTGCATATGGGCTGTTCCATTGTACATTAGTTACCCAAGAAAGGAAAGGAAGAGGTGTCGGAAAAAAGCATACTTCCCTTATATCCCCTACACAGCACATGGGCCTTCCAGTACACGTGTGTCTGTTTTCAGGCAGGGCACAGCACTGGGTTATGCATAGGAAGTGTTAATCTATTTAAAGGATAATGTTGATTTATTTGTCTTTCATCATGGATCCACAGCCACATTTAAGAAATGTGATTCAGGCTGTCTCCTAGAAAATAAATGCATATATTGGGTTCTTCAGAGAGAAAGAAAATACTTTTCTTTGTATTCCCACTTAATGTGCCTTATTAAATGAAATGCTGAAGAGTTTTAAGAACTACTTCTTTTTGTTGAGTGGTTCTTGAGAGAAATACTGTTGCCAGCTGCTTCCTATGCAGTGGCAGCAGACCCCCATCTGCACTCTGTCCCTGTGAGAATACTCATCCTGTCTCCATGTTTCTGTCTGGGAGGAAAGAGGGGCACTCATCCTTGGCCTTCCTGGCTGACCTCAGAACAAAGAGCTCTGAGCAGAAGGAAGTGCAGATAAAACTCACCTACATCACCTAATGCTCCCTCCTAATGCACAGCTAATCCCCCCACTGCACTGTTCTCTCAAGGCAACAGTAAACAGATAAACTTATACTTGGAAATATTGTTGTAAGATGAGTAAAAGGGGCACAGAGGCAGACGTAACATCTGCAACTCAGTTCTGATCATAAAAGATTAAAATTTGTATCACACTGAATTGTCAACATTTTGTTTATTTAAGTTTAGATCTCAAGTTGAACTTTACCATTTCGTATTTTCCCTCACATGCACAGCAGTGGTGAAATCTATGTGTGGATACAATATTGCTGCTAGCAAGAATTTTCTTGCTAGCAGCAATATTGTATCCACATCTATGAGTAAGTGACAGCAGTCTCAGGGATTTTATAAAGACAATGCTATTCACTGTGGCCTACAACAACTGTTTGGATAGGTATATAGCTAAATTATCTGGATTTTGATTCATTAAATTCTGAACTTGAAATCAGAGGACAAATTTTAAAGTAATTCTTACATAATTTCAAAAAAAAAAAAAGAAAAAGAGAAAGTTCACAACAATGATACACAGCCAACTAAAATTTTGTACTCTAGTGTATTTGAGTGTGCAGTACAAGATTTATTCTCCTGTGTATATAAATCTGTTTCACACATTCAAATAAATGCAGCTGTGTTTATTCCAGAGAGCAGAGTTCCAGATGTATACATACAGAACTCCAGATATACATATGAGCACCTTATTACATTACAATTTTCCATTACATTTTTCTAACACTTAGGATTTTATGCCACAGAGCCCTCTGGAATATGCCCCAGTACTTTCAGCACTTGCCCAAACAATACAACCTGAAATCCTAAGGGCCACCCAAGTCTGAATGGCTGTGATACCACATCCATGTTTTGCCTGGAATTGAGAGGAGGCTTTCAGACTGTAAGAGCATAAGGTACAGGTTCAGCACTTGAATAATACCATTCTTTCAGCAGTATGATACAACAGTGAAGTCTTAGACCTTACATAGCTTCAAACTATACTAAAAAAAGAGCAAGTCCAGAAGAAATTCATATTTTTGCAAACAGGCAATGTCTGCTTGCAGCCACAGTATTGAAGGTATGCCAAAAAACTGACAGTGATACACACAGGAAGGCACTGGACTGAAAATGTCTGCTGATTTTTAAACAGAAAAAAAACTTCTTCTGTAAGACAAATTACATTAGGATGGATTTCAGAGCCCCACAGCATTAAGTAGCAGCTCTCATTAATAAAAATGAAAAAAATATTAAGAGCACAAAGCAATAAGATTGAAAACATAAACCACACCGTTCTCTGCATAGCCTGCTTTTTAGATACCATCAGCGTTACTGTACTACTTAAGACACAGACTACAGAAATAGTAATTCCAATACAAACTGCTGTGTTCTATAAAGTGCAAACAAGAACCCTATACAATGTAGATTACAGTTCTATGAATTATTTCACGTAATTATTTGCTTAGCAGATTATATTCTCAATATGAAACATACAAAGGCAATATACTTAGTAAACAGTGTCATGGAGCACAACCTGAAAATCAAAGCCAGAAAAGAGTGTAAAATAAACAGAAATGCAGGGAAGATTCTCTACTAATAAGAAAAATAAGTTGCTTGTATTAGGAAAAGGTTATTTTTTACCAAATAGTAAACGACTGCAGCAGAAAAAAATAGTGAAAATACTGTTATCAAAGGCAAAAATTTAAGATTAATTTAGACATTTTGGCTTTTTATCATCAACTTATTGTGAAGATTTCAAACACCTAGATAGTAGAGATACTTATTTTTCTGAAACCATTGATGAAACCTTTGTGCAAATCACACTGACACCCTGTAAATAAGCATTTTTCAAAGAATAAAAATGTAAGTGCATTCACGGTTGTTTTCTGGTTCAGTTCATAATTTAGAAAGCCTGTTCTCTGTAAATGATCACATGCTGTATTGCAATTGATTTTTAAAATAAATCAATTTGTCAAATAAAAAAACATCTATCTTTATCGACTCATAGCACAGAGTCAAGTTGGAAATACTTAAAACATCACTGTTAAGGGATCTGATCCCTAAAAGAAGGATTTTGCTTTCCATAAAACGACTTCATAATGTTTTAACACTTTCATAGTGCAGGCAGTCTAGAAGAACAGTATCAAGAACCTTCCACGACATTTCCTTTCTGGCCTGAGAATTTCTATATAAGGAATGTACACAAAGGGTACATTTTAGGAGGTTACTGGCACCTGAAAGTGGCCCCTGAGGTACAGATGTAGGATTGCTACCATGAGAGCTTATAGTTAACAGTTTAAAAATGAGGTGTGGAGGGAGAGAGTCCAGCATTGAACCTTTTCCGGTGCATACACTGAGGCACTGTACTGCATATGTATCCAGCAGAACCCTCATTCAGCTTGTAAAGTCTGATCCCATACCAGGCATACTTCATGGAAACAGTTTAAAAATAAGTTTTCCCAGTGAATAGCAGGTGGGACTACCCTACAAAATCTTTTTTGGCTTGGGGCACAAATCTGCTGGAATATTTCACCCTAAAGAACGATAAAAGAAGAATTGCTTGAAACTTTGGTCTAGTCTGGCTGGTGTCTGGGCAGAGCCTGATAACTGTTACATTTTATGAAGGAATCTGCCTCGCTGTGTGTGTTTACATTGCATAGGTGATGACCAGCTGAAACAGCCATTTTTTATTCTAGGTGGTCTCAAAAGTTCAAGCATTTTTTCATCCAGACAGAATGAAGAGAATCCACTGTATACACTGAGCTGTAATGGGATTTGCAAGTACCTAAAACATGAAAATACCTTATGCCTGCTGCAACTGAAACTCTAGATCCTTTATTAGCAGATGACTGGATTGCTGACAAGAGTTCAAAGACTAGGTGATAATGAAGTCAGGCATAAGCAACCTGCACACCCTGGAGGAGTCAGTAAAAGAAGATAAGAGGGAATTTGGCAATTAGATTGTATTAGAAAGCACTATATTACAATGCAAACAAACAAAAATATTACTGTAAAGTCAGCAATGGAAGTATATGAAATAGTCTAAATTTATACTATCTACCTATGCCCATTTCTCCTTTACATAGACTCAAAATACCCTAGCAGGACTATTAGCTGTCCAGGTGAGGTATATTCAAATCCTGATTTAGCATTTTTACAAGATGAATCAAAAGGAGATGAATGTTCAAAACTGAAATTGTGTTAATTAAATATCCTCTATACTATGTGCTGGTTTTGGCTGGGGTAGAGTTAATTTTCTCTCAAACAACTAGCACACAGAATAAGACAAGAGACTTATCAAGTGTGATAAATACTAAAATAGTTTTCCTAAAGCCTATCTGAGACATGACACAATATTGGATTTTGGTCCAAAATCCAGGTCTTTACTGACTGAGTGGGATGAATAAAATAAACTAATGACACATCTTATAGAAAATATAAACACTGAATATAAAGGAGACTGGTGTCAGGTGTAACACTACAGCTTCCAATATAATGGCACAGGGTATTACTTTCTCTGGATTTTACCTGTAAGCCACTGGAAAAGAGAAACTCTTCCAAAGGCCAACTTAAAGCATACAGATTATGCTTCTCTCCTGAGACAGCCTTTGGGCTGACTTTATAGTGGGCTCACTCTTGTGAGAACAGGAAGCTTGTGTGAACTTTCTCTTCTTCCTATTTATAAACAGCATTTTCTAGTCCACATCGAATCTAGTTTTTTTATTGAATTCTAGCAGCTCACTGGCTGCTTCACAAACTGTCTCATCTGTGCCCCCAAATCCATACCATGTACATTTTCATGCCCTATTCTGATAGAAATGAAAAGGATCATTTTCATGAATACAACTATGAATGCTAATACTCCAACAATTACAAAGAAAGTTTGCTGCTTGTCATCTATGCTGTCCCCTTTCACAAAGCATAACTGATCTTTTGCACTCAGCCATCTGTGCACAAAACAATTAGTGGAAGCACAGAAGCCAGAAAACATCAGTGACTTCATAAGGGTGTGCTTACTCTTTCAATATTTCTCTAGAGTATCCTGCTCAGTGCCTGAAATGTCTGTTTAAATGTAGATAAAAACTACACCAGCAAAAAATACAAATTCATAGATGAAATATCCCTGACTTGTGACACCCTGAAAAGTCATAATAATCCACAACAAGCACCAGACAAGCGGAGGGTCCTGGGTTGCAAGGTACAATGGTACCATGACAAAGCTAATGCAAGAGGGATACAAAACCCAGTGTTACTTCTAATCTGCAAAAGCAAACTGAGTATCTCAGTGCCCTTCCATGCTAAATTTTAGTCTCTCAAGCATTTCTTATTTTCAACTATCATATAGTTACTGTTCCACTGAGATATATGAAAAGTTGAAAAGACTTCCAAACAAGAAAATATTTTCAGAAATAGGTATGTGAAACCACTGTGGGTATCATCTCTTTTAGAGAAGGAAATTAGCATTTGCTCTGTGTGATTAAACAATTCTTTATTGATCCAAGAAAATTATGCTTTTCAAAAAGAAGGCATGTATCAGTATACCTCAACAGGTCTATATGAACCATATACATGCAGTAGACTGTGCTGCTGCTACACACTATTTATTCCTTTAACCACAGAATGCTGGGGTTGGATGGGACCTCTGGAGGTCATCTTGTCCAACCCTGTTGCTCAAGCAGGCCAATCCACAGCTGGTGGCCGAAGGCCATGTCCAGATGGTTTTTGAATATCTCCAAGATTAGAGTCTGAAAGACTCCACAACCTCCCTGGCCACCTGTGCCTATACTCAGGCACCCTCTCATTAAAAAGCGTTTGTTGAGGTTCAGAGGGAACCTTTTGTGTTTCACCATGTGTCCATTGCCTCTTGTCCTCCAGATGAATGCCTTGCTCTTCTACAAATTTTCTGGTTTTACTGTCAAAGCTTATCACTCATTTCACCTCCTATTTAATTTGTATGACAAAAATAGATATTTTAATACACTTGTACTACCATATATTTTGGCAGCATTATCAGACTGTTACCAACACACAGAGCAAACTACCACTTCACCGTATGACATGTAAAATCTCCTTCAATTGGTCATCAAGTTTTTGTTTGGTCCACAAGCCTGTACAACCCTACATTACAATGGCACTTAATTTTTATTTATTAATGAATTGTACTCTTAAAGAAAGTATCTCTACTCAAGCAGTTAGCAAGATCATGCCTGTTTCTTCTCTAATTTTAAGGCAAAATGCATACGGTAAGTTATGTGCTCTTCCATATAAACTTGCATGCAAATAGGTATGTGCTGGGAATTAGGTAATCAAGTAGGCCCTGGAATTTATTTTTGTCGTTTCCAGCAAATCTCTATGGCAGGCAGCACTTTTAAGTCAACTTTTTATTTGAAGTACACATTTGGCTGGCATCCAGACTGCAGACTGCCATGAAAAAGGCAAAAAAATACAACCAGCAAAGGGCAAAGTCAGAGGGTTCTAGATGAACTTCTAGCTGAAGACATCCACTCCCATGAATCCCTGTGGGCACATGGTGCCAACAGGGTCACACTGAACAGAGATAGGGTTCTTGAATTTAGATGGCAGGCTGCATGTGACGTGAGAGAGGAGGGGCCCAGATGTGCAAGCACTCTGGCACTGTAGCACTGAAACAAACACTGCTGATTTGCCAACTGTGAAGTTTTTCCAGTTGCTAAACTGATTTAAACAAGTTTGTTATGTGCTAGTTCTTGTTCACAATGCTACACGAGGGGAACTTGAATGTTTATAATGTCACACTTGGCTAAAGGCATCTTCTCATTGCCTGACTGCCATTAACCTCAGCACTTCTACAGCACTTTGAGTCAAGCAACCCCTGTTGCAACTGATGGCAGATGGACTTAGTCCCACAAAAATATGTGAGGAAAAAGAGAGGGAGACACATCTCTCTTTAAATGTCCAAGAATATGTAACTCGAGGAAGGGTGGCAGTAGAAGGAAAAACAGCTTAGGGCTAAGAAAGCATAAAAAGTTAAGACCTGGCAGACAATTACATCATGAGCCATGCACAGCGACTTCAATGGGCAACAGGTGAGAGTAGAAAAAGGAAGAAAATACTGAAAATACCTCCCTTTACATCACTTATTTAAGAAAAAAAGGCAATGTAATAAATACCAAGGAAACAGAGTAGGGCAATCATTAAGCAGACCCAAAGGAACAATAAGAACATACATAATTTTTTTTTAAAGTGTGGTTGAATGGGGACAAATTAAGTGGAGTCAGTCTCTTCCCTTTAGATGAGAAAAACTAGGTGATATAAACTCCAGAAATTGTACTAGAGGAGGTTCATGAGCTGCCAGAAAGATTAGCTTAACGATTAATAGGAAATCAGATTCTTGAAAGTCTTACTTAAAAGTACTCCCAAAATCTTGGGATTCACTTTCCTTACACTGTGAATAAAATCATAGAGGGGCTTGATGCCTTAGGTTTTAACTTTTATATTTTTCAAATCCTGTACTGCCTAGTGTGTAACTCTGAAGTTTCTTGTAGCCTGTTAACTTCTGCTCTCTTGTGTTAGGTAGACATAACAAAGCCTCTCCAGGCCTGCTCTTCAAGGACACCCAGACCATCCTAGCCCAAAAAGTATAAACCCAAAGCCTTTGAGAGAGGGGCAAGCTAAGGGGAATTACATCATTAAACGGAAGCTTTAATTGGAGAATTAACCCTGATATGCAAATGAACCATACCTATAAAAGTGTGAAGAACTCATGACCAGTCATCCATTTTGGGGTCCATCTTGGCAAAAGCCTCTGGCTCCCCAGGGTGTAACTTTTAAGGCCCTCAAAATAAATACCTACTTTTATTCTCTTATTCTTGTCTACTCTCTGTCTCTAGGAGGCCTCTTAAGGCATCAGTTCTTGGTTTCCCCCCTTTAGAGGCTTGACAAGTCCTCTACCTTGTCGAGACTCTATTCTAAATATTCTAAATATCTACTAATAATATAACAGCGGTATATATCTATAAACAAGAATTATAATTACAATCATTATAAAAAATCTTTAATCCAGGGTCAGTTTGGTAACTGTGAAACCAGAAGATACAATCAGCTTTGAATGTTATCCAGTGTAAGATCTAACTTAATTCTCAAATTGTAAACAAATTTTCTTGATCTTTCCACTTCCGTTTACATGTCAATTATTAGTTTTATATCCAAATGAATGTCTTTGGATATACTTTGGACTAGAATTATATGCAAAATTTGCTTCCAAACCTGAACCAGGGTTACCAACTGTGTAGATAATAAGCACAGGAAAAAATCATTTAAACTACATCATATTCATTTGTATCAGTCTCTGTTTTCTCAGTTTTTTCAGGAGCAGAAGCCTTTTTTACTCTGGAGCAGTGAATCTGGGGTCCTTTGCCAGCGACTTTGACTGCGGTGAGGGTGGTGAGCAAAATCTGGAATGGTCCTCTCCACTTGGCCTGTAGAGGATCGCTGTCCCACCCCTTAACATAGACCCAGTCTTCAGGCTGGAAGGGATGTGCAGGGGTGTCCAGTCCTATGGGTCTGGATAACACAATGTAATTCTGGAGCTTGTGCAAAGTGGAACCTAAAGCCATTAGATATTTCTGTAAATCAAGTTTTCCCCTCATGTGAATTTCACCTGGAACATGTGGAATTTGATATGGCCTACCATACAATATTTCATAGGGACTGATGTTATCCCTCTGCCTCAGTTGTATGAGGATCCTCAGTAAAGCTATAGGCAAAGCCTGAACCCACGTCATGGATGTCTCTTGACAAATTTTGCTGATTTGTGCCTTAAGGGTCCCATTCATGCATTCCACCTTACCGCTTGCTTGGGGTCTGTAAGGTGTGTGCACGAGAGAGCAGAAATTAACAGGCCACAAGAAACTTCAGAGTTGCACACTAAGCAGTACAGAATTTGAAAAATATAAAAGTTAAAACCTAAGGCATCAGGCTGACATCATACCCACAATCATCAACACAATTCCTGTCCTATCTTCTTAGGTAACAAAGGAGAACAATTAAGGGGACTTGGAACGATAATGAAAGTGCTCACAAAAATGAATGGAACATATGTTAAAATGTGGAGTACTACAAACTAAATTATAAAGACAACAATATCAAAATTAAACAGTAATGCTGAAACATGTTTTGATGCATCATAACCAAAATATGCTTGCAATATCTAAAACAAGAACAAGGTCATGTTTAAAGCACAAAATCAGGGGTTTAGAGGTGTCCTTATTTGTTTGGGGGATTTTTTTGCTTGCTTTTTTTTTTTAGTTTGTGTTGTGTTGGGTTTTTTGTGAAGTGAATTTTACTACTAGAATTTAAGAAAGAAATATCATACGTGAATGAATACTACCTTCACACAGAACTACAAAGAACAGGAACCCATCAATCTAAAGCGATCTTGGCATGTATTTCAATATTGCATTTTAGGATATCATATACTGGTTTGTAACAAAAGAAGTTGAATATTGAACTGATTCTTCAACAAAACGTCAGAGGGTGGGCCATTTCGGAAATGAAGAATTACAGTTTCGAGCAAGACATGTTTTTCAAAGTTCTCTCATACCAACTGTAATGAATTAGTTAATCAATTTTTATAAAAATTAATAGAAAATGCTGGTGAACTTTTAATTTTTTTTTTTAATCTGTCATCTACCTTTCCTGTGGCACCCAAACCAATAGCACATAGACATCTTGTCTTGATTAATGATTTATACACTATGGGAACCCATATTAAGCCTTGGTTGCACTCCACTGCCTGAGAGACATCTCTGAACCCTCATTAACAACACAACGTATGTTAGGCAGCATAATATGTTGAATCTTTTCATTGCAGTAGCAGTAGACAATTTTTCTGAAAAAAAACATATCAGGAAATCAGCAAGAAATTTATAATCCTCACAGAATTTTACCATGGCGTAGAAAAGTGAAAAGATCAGTCTTTAGAATTGGTAAAGTTTAGAAAAAACATTAAAAGTGCAGCAGCCTGAAATGGCCCTACATGCCATTTCTCAAGTAAATAGCAAAGAAAACATTTATAGTTTGTAGAGGTGTGCTGAACAACTGTCCTGGGTCTTGCCGGCATGGAGTTAATTTTCTTCATAGTTACTAATAGGGTGCTGTGTTTTGAATTTGTGATCAAAACCAGTGTTTCAGCTATTTCTGAGCAGTGTCAAGGTTTTCTCTGTTTCTCACATTGCCACACCTGCAAGTAGGCTGGGGATGCCCAAGAGGCTAGGAGGGGACCCAGGCCCCAAGAGGCTGGGAGGGGACACAGCCAGGACAGCTGACCACACCTGATGACATCATGCTCAGCAGTAAAATGGAGAGGAGTGGGATTTTGGTAGGTGAGCCATACTTCATTGGGGAACTGACTGGGCAACACTCTAAACACAGGAGTTGCTGCATGATTACATTTGTATCACTTCTTTTCTTTTCTTTCTCTTTTCTTCCACTTTACTTACTTAACAATTTTTATCATGACCCATGAGTTTTCTTGCCTCTGTTCTTCCTTTCCTCTTCCCTCACCCTACTGCAGGGGTGGGGGGAGTGAGCGAGTGGCTGTGTGGTGCTTAGCTGCCTGTCAGGATTAACCCACAACAACAGTACAGGTTTTGTAATGGGGAAGAGTCTTTTTAAAAAGTCATTTTGTAGCATGAGTCAACCTGGTTTGCTGCCAGAATGATCTGACATTTATAAGAGTTTATACCAAAAAGTGCCCATGTGCCATGTCTCGGATGACAAGACCTGGCTGACTGCCCACTCACATCTGTTCCCAATTTGCACCCCCAGAAAGTAATGAAAATCCTATAACCACAGCCACAATATTTATTTTTTCTCACAGCAAACAACAAGCTTTTTCATGAACTGAGCAGTGACTTCAGATCAAATGTGTTTAGATCAAATGTGTTCCTGTAGAACAGGAACAAGGGGTAACACCTGACAGATGAATTCATATAAGGATTTGTAAACTTTAGTACAGAAGATGGAGGGAGAAGAACAGGTAAAACAAAAAAAAAAAACACAAACAACTATTGAGACAGTGTGCATTTTGGCTTTCACCTCCAGCTGCATATTTAGTTTCAGAGGGACTATAAAGCATAAACAGAAGTGTCCAGACATAACAAGTTGTTAGCTATGAATGTAGATTCAGGGAAAAAAAGTAGAAAGTAATCATAACCATCTCCACCTCTAGGATAGCAGATTCCTGAAGACAGGATAAAAAAACATGGACCCAAGTTAGACCTGTTCCAAATTACTTTTTTCTACATGCTGAGTATTGACATCTTCCATCTATGTTCTTCCCAAAAGGACTAACTCTTGCAAGTGATGAGTACTTCTCACTTCAGTTTTAATCTGTTACTTATTCATGCATTTAGATGTCTAATTTTAGACATGTGTGGTTAGAAAATATCAGCCTTGGACCATATGAAAAATAGCATCAGGATTTCTCAGTTCTGCTTTGAATTTTCAATGGAAACAACAGAATGCTTTTCAGTTTTTAAGCCTCAGACTTTCAAAAACACTCTTTTCTGTCCTGAGGTATATGGAATGCAAGGGTGCTTGTTTGCAGTGCATTGCTCATCTTCTCCATTTTTCCTCTCCATTCATCGCTCCACTTGAAGACACACTCCCAGTTCTTACTTTGTTCTCTGGAGAATTGAGATGTGATAATTCACCATCCTGCACTGCTACAGAGTAGCAATAGCTACAAGTATATTAATTACAGAACTGATGACCAGCCCAAGCCTTTCATCCACACACAAGGTGTGTTTTTATAAACATGTATCCTCTCTAACAAAGCAAGACATACAGTTTAGAACAACTAAAAGGGAATTTCTAAGTAAATAAGTCCATAGACAAGGACACACCACAAGTGACAAGTGTGAGTCACTTCTCTTAAATGCAGTGGGAACATGTTCTGCTTTTAGTTAATGAGAGTGGTATTAGATCGTACAGGTTCTCACCTTCACCTTTCTCTTAGGAAGCTGCAAGCTGTTGCTCTGGGATGTAGACATTACAAGAATTTTCATTATACTCAGCCTAGTTGTTTAACAACGATGTCACACACAAAATCAGGCATACAAGGGCATGTAACTTCACCAGGAGATCTAGAGACTTTGAGCTGAGCAAAAGCCCAAAAACTTTCAAAGTCCTGAAGAAAGGGATTCACTGGGTTTAAGATCAGATCTGCCCTAATGCAGGAGTTCAGCGATAAAACCCTTTACCAGCACAGTGGAAAACTACTGCTACCAAACAGAAAAGAAAAAAGAAGAAAAGCAAAAGCATCAACAAACCCATACCTGATGTCCTAAAAGCACCAAAACCGTGATAAGTTTATCACTTGTTCTTTAAAATTATATAAAATTTTATTGAGCAGTTGATGTCCTCCATATTTTCATGTAATATTTATACAGAGATAGAGATACAAAGATATATATGATTGGTGATAAAGTACTCAATTATGAGTAGTCTTTATTCTTATTTACTTATTCCAAATCCAGGATTAAGCAAGATACTTTAGGCACGTTCTGCTTTTTAACCTATAAAATAATAAATTCTTCTGAGAATTCTCTTTGTTTCAATGCCAATTTATTATTTCTTTTAAATTGGGAATTACTGAAAAACAGTCTCTGAGTCATCTTAGTTTGTTCTATCAGTTGCCCATCTCCCCTAAACAGTTAAGAAAATGCTTCAATTTTCCATCACATGTCTTTAATAAAAAGAGTTTTGTGTTGAAGAATGACATTATTTGTCTTGGTGTATCAAGCTTTTTTCTCTGACATAGATATATTTGCATTCTGAATAAAAACTTTCATTCTCTCCAGTATTAAACTTTGGATTTTTCTATAATAACCAATATCATGCCTCCTTTAAAGTACACATTTTGCTATTCGCAATTTCAGGAATATTTTCTAAGTAAAGCCGCATCTCTAAGTTCCAACAGTTGCACACTGTAGAAAAATCAGGCAGAGCCATGGAACAAGGTGTGCATTGTGGATTGTACTGATGCATTACCTATGACCATGGCTCATCTGGCTGCTGGGTTAACAGGTCACTGGCATGGAGCCACCAAATTTCAGAGAACAGCCTCTCTCATGGTATTTTGATATTTCCCCTTCTGGATTTGTCCCAACAGGGAAGTGCTGGAGCATATGAAAACTGGGAGTGGAGCTGGGAAGCCAACCAAACTATTTCAAACCTCAAATGTTTAGGTTAGATGCTTATGTGGTCTTAACCAACTCACCCATCCCTAAATATTACAGCATCAGGAATGATGATTTAAAAATACAGGAATGATACAACAGTGCCAGCCACTGTTAAGTGCATTTCACATTTCTTGCAATCAGTTCAATGAGCACACTATGTGAGTGCTTTGGGCATAGTTATAGGAATAGGATTTTGTCTTTTCCTAATTCTTTCTAAGCTTAGCATTGTAGATAGCCTGGACTTGATATCCAATTGCTGTCCTTGCTCCTGAGCTGCTGGAGGAGCAAGCTGAATAGGATCTGCTAGTCAGGTATCAAAGTTGATACCTGAAAAAAAGACAAAAACAAAAACAACAACAACAAAAAAAGCCAGCCCTATATTTCAGCAGAGAACATGGTATTATCCCATGTGTGGTTCAGGCCTCACTCCAGACAAAAGTAAACGAATAGTTCCGTGTAAGATCCTGGATTTGGGTGTACATGGCTATAAAAAGATAATAATGATAAATAATCATTCCTCTACAGAGGGGAAGGGGAGATCTTGCAGTGCTACAAAGGGTCCTTATCACTGCAAAGCACATTTACTGTGGAGTTTTTAGGGCTCTAACTACATCCTTTAGTTTCAGGGGCTTTCAATCACAATGCTGAACAAAACAACAGCACCGAAAGACGCAAGGGTCTGTTAGCTGAAACAGAGCAAACTGGGTTTTTCTTTCATTTTACTTACAGTTCACAGTGATGGCCTCTTTGTTAACCAGTTTATTGTCCTTTTTTTGCGTTGGGCACAGGTGCCCAGGTGCAGGGGCTGCAAGGGCAGCCTCTGTGAGGGGAGCCAGGGCTGCCCCACGCTGCTTATAGCCCTTACAGCAGGCTCCAATGGACACGCTGCAGGACACAGCTGAGCCCCACGGCCGAGATGGAGACCACTGGAAAACACAGCTAAACACAGGGCAATCTTACTGGGAGAGGTGAATGGGGGGGAGGAAGGTGTTACAAACAGCCCTACAGACACCGAAGGCAGAGGAGGAGGAGGAGGGGAGGAGCTGCTCCTGGCGCCAGAGCAGAGACTCCTCTGCAGCCAGGAGAGACGAAGCTCAGCCCTTCATTTAGCTCGATCCTCCATTTACTGCTCTCTCCCCACAGCTCTCTGAAAAGGCCAGTGGATACTTTACACACCACAGCTTGCATGTGCACATCTAATGGCACAATTAGAAAATGAGAAAGCAGGAAAAGAGCTGAAAAACCTCGAGTGTTGGCTGTGGGTGACAGCTCTGCGCCAGGGAGAGGGACCCCCTGGAAGGACACCGGCTGCAGAGCAGAGCTACGGCGGCTGGCACTGCCAATGGGCCTGCACAGCCCAGCCATAGGCCCAAAAGGGGCCCAGAAGGGTTTAAATATATAATCCCTTTTTCTGTATTTTACCACGGACATTTTAAACTGCATTAGAGGCATATACTAATGTTTTGAATCATTACGCTATCAGACTTGCAATTTGACGGGCCCCTGAGGACAGACCTGAAAGCATTCAATAATTTCTCAAAATTTAAGTGCATGATGATGATGTAGAACAAACAAACATATGTTTTATCAATAGACCATAACGTATGACCATGAGCTGTGCAAACCAAATGTGGAATGACAAAGCTCAAACTAGTCTCATCAACCCAGCAGCCTGCTATGTAAGATTCCTTCAAGTCTCTGCTCTCATCTCTGAAACTCTGCAAAAGTGATATAAAATCCTTCACTGTGCAATATTGAAAAATATGGGATGGGGAGCGATAACAATGTGTGCAAGCTCTTTGCAGGGCTGTAACTCAGCATGCAGTTGGAGAGGGAGTTTAAGCTGGGTTTGCCTTCTTCAAGCTCAGCAGCTTGAACACTTACTGCTCCTATCAGTTATTTTACAACTAGGTCCAAAGGGTAATTTTGGAAAACAATGATTTTAGAAAAGATAACTCAAGAAACATTTGAATGCATTTAGAAGAAAATGGCCCACATAAGAATAATGAACACACAAAGCATTACAATTTTTCAGCCTAGGATGGTGTATCATTTCAACTTCTAGCCAACCCTGAGAAAAAAAATAGACTTTATTCAGATAAGATGTCAGTTTTTGTCAGAGGCATTGACAGATGTCAAATAAAGGTTTAGTGGGAAAGACACTGACACTCACCAAAGACAAACATGGATCCTATAGAGTGGCAGAGCTAGTGACTTGTGTTTAATGTTTTCTTAAAATCCTCCTTCTACAAACCACTCTTTTTCCTTTAAAATTAGAGACCACTTTGACCAGACAGCCTTTCACACCACTAGTTACTCCTGGAAGTAGACGGAAGGTCCTGTTAAAACACAATAATTTTTGGTGTAAAGAAGGTGTAAAGGTAAATGAGGAGAAAAGGATTTTTGTTTCTTGATTCTTAATGCACTTAAAAAGGCAAATTTGCTGGAGTGGCTTTGTTTACAAGTGTAGACTGAATGCAGGAACTACTCGACCGAGAAAATTTGTGATGAAGTATTTGCAGAAACATTTACAAGTTAACACATTCTTTTTTGAAACATTTTTTATAAACTGTTGTGCTTCTGTTGTTCAACGTAGGAAGTGCCAGAATTTCTTTTGAACATATTCTATATTCCCAAGCCAAATTTTCACATCAGGTAACACCTTAAAACTGAAGACAATATTTGTTTATTTAATTTTCCCAATAAGACTTGAAATAAAGTCTTATTCAGATATCCAAACCAGAAAGTATTAACAAAAATCAATTTCACCTTGCAATTAAAACACCCACAAGAACTGCAAGATGGGTAATTAATGGGCACCAGCAGGGAGGGAAGATACCTAACCTGACAGCTATGGTATAAAAGCAACAGTGGTTTCAAGGCAACAGTTTTGATGCAGCTCTATGGGTGATTTGCCTTTGTGGAAGTTGTTGAGAGTATAGGAGTATGAATGCTAGGCTGCAGAATTTAAACCTTAGTAAACCACAGCAAGAACCTTTGGGTATTTATCAAAGCTCTTTGATCTATGAACCAGACAAACAGATTTTCCTATAAATTTTATATTCTACTTCTTGAGCCCTCTTCACAAAAATAATGATATTAAAAATTCATACATTCATACATTCATAGGAGTTCAAGTCTATTGAAAAAGCAGACATAGAATAATTAGCTATTAAAATAGATTTTAAATGTTATCTCTACACAGTAACATGTATGACTACAAATAATCAAATAATCTCTTCTCTAATTATCTACATGGAGTTTGTTGTGTCATCCACAATCAAGAATGATTAAACATGCTCCATTCTTTCTGCATTGTTTACTCTGCATTAAGTATTTCATTGATGCAGCATGTCTCACCTGAAAGGCTACCCTGCTGTGTTGCCTTGACTTTAATATTGTAGAAAATAAGCTCTCTCCAGAAAGAAATATAATTTTGTTGTGTTTCCTTGAGCACAGACAAAATTTCTTGATTTCTAGTTTAACACACATTTTCTTCCTAATTTATGTACAGGTGAAACTGAGTAACTGGTGAGTAAAGAGAAGATAACTCCTCCCAACTACAATTCTAAAAAAATATTTTGCTTGCAGAAAATATCCATAATGCAATCATTGACTTCTGTGTGTGTCATTTGATCCAACAGGAAATAATGTGTGTATACAAAACAGAGTTGTATGTCAGCAATAGTACATCATTTTCAGATGGCAATCAAGAATAATGCCTACACATACTGTGCAGGGAATAATGAGGGGGCTGAGTTGATCACATGAAATTGTAGCAGAAGCAACCATTATCATGGTTGTCCAAAACTTTAGCAGGTTTTAAGGACATTTTTTAATGGATGAGGCTTGGTCTTATTCCAAAAACAAAAGGGCTTGAGAACAAAAAGCTTGAAATAAGAACTTTAACAAAGATTGCATAAAACTATTTGCATGTGTGCATCACTAAATTTTCTCAGCATGGGAATAAGCAGTCTCTTTGCTTCTCCTGAAACACAAGTCTATCACAGGAGAAACTAGGAAGGCAATGAGATGAGAAAAAATAGGACATGTGCTTTGAAAAACATATCCAATGTCCTAAGAGGAAAATATTGACTAAATATATTATTGACAAAAAAAACCCTTTAAACCCTCCTAACCTTTGTATGTGGATGTTGATCTTTGGTATAGCGATTATACCTATTTTACTGTTTCACTGTAAGTGTTTTGGTATAGAATCTTTGTGGATCTGAAGTATCCTTTACTAAGGCTAAAATTTATTCACGATAGATGTCATCTTTCTCTTAGGAAACAATGGGATGAAGGAGATAACAATAGACATTTCAGAGGCATGGTTCTTCCAGAAAGCAAAAGTGTGAGCAGTGGAACAGAGTTAATTCTTTATGTCTTTAAAAGCTTGGCTAAGAAAAACCAAAAAGCTTCACAGATGCTTGACTATGCCTCTGCTAAACCACAAGAAGTTGCCAGTAGAAAGTATATGCCTGAGAAAAAACATTTAAGGCTTTATGGAAGGTAAGCTACCGTGAGAGTTTCACAATTCTTTTGGGACTCAGCTTTGAAAACAAAACTCATAATGTCAATACAGAAAAGCCCTATTGCTTTAAAACTTTATTTGAAAACACTGTAAGTGAAAGAGCTCTTTGTTTTGTTTTCATATGTAACAGTGGGATTTTTCAAGTATCTGTTTATGACTTTTACAGTCTGAGCATGGCTGAAAACAGAAGTAATCACAAAGTAACCAGTGCACAATATAATTTGCTTTATTCCATATTTTTATTTCTACCTTTCTATCTCTTTAAGAAAACTGGTTATATTTCACACTCTAGAGGAGAGGTTATATAGAACCTTGTCCTATATAGAAAGCTAAGCATCCTCTGAGAATGTAATTGCTTCCTGGCTAGCCCAGTAATATTTTACGCTTTCATATAGTTAAAAAATCTATTTGAAATTTGATTTAATACTAGAAAAGCACAACCCACTTCAGAATATACAAAATTAATTATTACAGCTGAGTTCTCTTACCACAGCCATTTTCTGAGTCACTAGTATTACATGAGAGCTGCAACAAACTTCAATTCAAAAGGTATTCTATTTCAGAGTTCCTGTCTACTACAGTCTTCTGGAAGTAAAGCTTATTGTTGTTACAGCATGATTAGCTCAAGTAAAATAAAACACAAACAACAAAACAAAAGAAAAAAGAAAACTGAACTAAGTTTTTGAATAGCACTTTGCAATTAGCATTTTGTAATGTTTGCAAATCAGGTTACAGAACATAAATATATTTTCAACATAATTCTTTTTGGCATGATGCCATTGGTGTTATTTCCTATTTAATTTCTGCAAGCAAAGTTATGTACTTTGTGTAGTTGGACATCACAGATGGAGAATTATCATCTCATGGTTTCAATTCCAACCCATTTAAAGATTTTACTTCATACTGTCATTTTTCCACAGTCCCAGCAGGCACCAGGTATTTTCTTAACCGGTTAAAATGTAGAAGAGGGAGGTACACAAGTACAAGAGGTGTCTGTATAGCCACACAAATGAAAATAATGGCTGTGTAGTGAGAAAATATTGATAAAGTAATGATTTTTTTTCCATAAGTCTTTGTTTCCCTTTAGAAGATTAAGGATAACACACATACAACCTGCCCTGTTTGCAGGTACTCATCTTTTGTGACATTTATCAGAATACAGAGTTTGGCTTCCCAGCAGCAGGAGACACAATCCTTTTTCTGAAAACCTCTGCCAAAGGCTTAACATGTGTTGAGTGTTTGAACTCTCGAGATCTCTTCTGGAATATGATCCAAGTCTGGTTAGATCTGGAGGCAGATTTGCAAAAAAAACCATTCCTTTTTTTCCCCACAAACTGCCTGTCATGCTCACTCACATCTGAGATAGACCAAATTTGGAGCCAGGGCCGCTGGAAGAAGTCATCAGAGCTCCCCCACCCTCACTTCTGAGCCCACATTTCTTCAGTAAATGAGGCACACAAGCAGTTGGGAGCTTTTCTCCCTCCTCTGCCACTCATTTTCTTTTAGGATTTATATAGGCCTTGAGTTCTTCCTTTAATATGCAGCCTGCCTCTAAAATAGGAGCTTCTGGACAGGTTCACCCCAGCCTAGAGTAAGAGGCAGGATCATACAGGGCTGCTTCTTTCCTCTAAAGCCTGATAGAGTAACTTCCAAAAATACAAGAAATTGGACAGAGGTTTGGTCTGAGAGCTTACATAAGAGGTCCAGGCTGCCTAACCAGAAGGCTGACAATGAAAATTTAAATTTAGGAGAACTGTACTTATTGAGGCAACTAGGAGATAAACAAGGCACAAACAAACACACAAACAAGGCACATTTTACCAGAGACATACGAAAAAAGACAAAACAATGAGGAGGGGGACACTCATTGCAAGACGCCCTCTTGTCATCCTCTACTGTATGATCTTGACTTTATCGGCCCAGAATGTGGACGCTCCTTGGAGAACTGCATCCCCTTCCAGCAGTCACCAATGCCCTTTAGGATGTCCCAGGCTGACAGAAAGCACATCTGGAAAATGAAGCTTTCAATTTTCAGGATGTTGGAACAAATATGGCAACCCCAGCAGGCAACGGGGCAATCCTAGGAGCACAGCTCTGCTCTCAGACACCTAATGTTTGAGAGAAAGAAGTCACTAAAAAAAAACAACAAGGACAGCATAATCTTTCTTTTAAAAAATCTGGGTCAGCATCAGAGCTTGTAGGATCTGATTTATGGCTTTGAGTCTTCAGATTGCTGAAGCATACACTCACTGTTGAGTGATTCACTGTTGTACTTTTCACTGCACGTCAAGGGAAGCTGTTGCATAAATACTTGTGTAACTTATTCTACAGGACAACTGAAGTCATAAAAATATCTACTGTAGAGGGCAGATACACAACCATAAAATGTTCCAAAAAGCTATGAAATAAGTATAGATTTAGAACTCTGTAAATATATATGGCCCTAAACATATGAAATATTTTCAACTAAGTGTCTTTTACTTTTCCATTTAAGAATTTTTTTAAAGAAAAACTTTTTTCTTTAAATTTTTCCTTTTTTTCTTTTAATTTTTTTTTATTTATAGAGATTAAAAAATAATTTTTTTCCTAGGAGTATTTAACTTAACATGAAAATATGAGAAGTAACAAACATAATGATTAATTTTGCATCCTATTAGTCTTGCTTATTTGCAACATACCTTGTTAAAGCCAAGGGACTAAGCAGGACTTAATAGGTGTTTAAAAATAGGTGTGAAAAGTAAAATTAAGTTACCTAGTAAACATTGTGAGGGGTCTTAAACATTAAATACAGGAAGTACTGTTTGTATTTCGGCTCCTCATATGAGAGGGAAGAAGTTGTTTTTATTCCATCCTCAGTCTCCACAGACCTCTTTTGGCACAGTGTCCTGGTACACCAGGGTAGGTACTCCAATAAGTGTGCTAAGTTATCTGTTTGGAAATGCATTACTCTCCACCTTGTTCTCTTCTTGTTACTTTCCTGTTGGTTGCACAGAATCTTCCTAGAGAAAGAGCTTATTATGTTCTCTTGCTTTTGTTTTCCACAAAGACAATCTACAGTTTCTTTCATACTGTTGAAGAGAGGCAAGCTAGCAAACATACTGGTGTCAGCCCTAAAATAGTCTGAATGCAAATTTAAAGCTGCCAATCTGACAGGAGACACAATAGCTCTTTGTCATTTCTCTGGTGGCAAAACCAGCTCCAGACATTATTCAGTTTGCTGCACTTCCAGTTTTGCCGATTCAGCTGTCTGCAAAGTAGACTCTAAACAGATCAATGAGCCTAGTAGAGACTAGAAAAAGTCTCTACCTGTGTATTTTAAAGGACATGAAGAATTCAGAAAAAAAAAATCTTGGATGCAGGCAGGACCTCAGATTGAAAATCCAGTTCTTAACACATTATATAATGATCTCTAGTCCTCAAATTCATTGATCAGTCAAGGACAATGTGTCAGATGTGTTGGATATGTCATTTCACAAAAGAAACTAAAGCAGACAGCAGAGACAACAAAAACTTACTAGAATAATATCCACTTAGAAGGAAATAGTACAAGATAGACAAGGGCATCTGAGAAATGAATAAACAAGATAAACAAACAATGTTTTACATTATTTGAATTAGGGTAAGATACAATATGAGAAACAGAAACAGCATCTGTTAAATATTCACTGAGGGGAAATTGATAAGAAAAGAAAATCTAGAGATGCAGAAGATGAGAGGAACAATTTAGCCAGGGGTTCTAAATCTGAGATCTTCACAATAAATTAACTAAATTTATTTGCATGATACCTTTATAAAGTAATATTCTCATTTCACAGATGAATGACCAAACCACAGAGGAAACACATGGCTGAGCCAGCTACCAAACTTATATCGCACATTCCTTCCAAGCTAAACTGGAAAGGAAGTTTTGAATGTATTTCAGAAAGTAAATAATATAAAAGGGGATGAAAAGAGAGGAAAGAGGTACAATGCAGTGTTACTGAACAGAGATGTGATTTTCACTAACCTTCCATTATATTTCAAACTCAACTCCTTGACATTTTGAATAGCAGCTACAGTATGCTTGCCCAGTCTAAAGAGGAGGTTTAGTGCACATCTATAGTAAGTCCCTAGAAGCAGTCTCTTTTGTTGAGAAAGCAGGCTGATTCATTTGTGTTAAAGTCAGACCTAACCTCTCTCTTAAAGTCAGACCTAACCTCCTCACAATTACTCCAAAACCCAGAAAGGGACTTGTACAATAGACCAGTTTCTTAACAGCTCCTTTAAACCTTTGAGCAGTAGGAGTATGTCTATATAAACAAGTACTACAGTAAGAGAAGCTGATCTGTGAGGTGAAATAGCTGGTGCAGAGCCAACATCTGCTCCACATGTATTTCAGGCATTTTACATCAGACTAGCTCTAAACAACTTAACAACCATTAATCACTGGAACATGTTATATTCACTCCTAAAACACACCAGCTTCATTCAAGAGCACCCCAACTGGTTGCTTTGCAATCACTCCACAGGGCAAACCCTAACATGGTAAAGGGCCAGTGCTGCTGTTTGCCTCTGCACATGTATCCTAAAAGAGCAATAATTTAAACATCCTTTCTCTCTCTCACATTCAGCACTGTGTCAGACACAAAACCTTGAGTTCCTGGTCTTCTTGTGCAATTCGATGACATAGCACAAGCATATGGCTGAGAGCTGGGAACTTGGGAGTTCTGATCTTTGAGGTGTCACTTATCCTCACTTTCTGTGGAACAGATTCAGAGCAGGAGGACATATTTACCTACAGCATACATGATTATGCAAATTTGCTGGAATGCACAACCAGACTTGGGGCTGCTTAGCATGCAAATTAGCCCTTTGGGATAGAAGAGACTTGCCTACAAGAGAATAAAACCCCACACTTGCCTGGAATCAGAATGCTGCAGAAAGAAAAAAATCCCACTAAGAACTAAAATCTCTGTGGTCTTCCTCAGATATGACACATATTCAGTCTATTCCAGACAGAAACACATATCATTATTATCTGGTTGAGAGGCTGCATCAAAGACTGCTTTTGTCCACAGTTTGAAGGCAAAATTGGCTAAGTATTCATTAATGCTTCCAGGAATGCAGTGAGCTACCTTAGCAATTTCCTTCTCACTATGATGCAGACAATATCCCATTCAATGCCTCTAAGGAGAAATCACAGCTGTCATTTCAAAGTTAACATCTTAGACTATTAAATCCCTAATTTGGTTTATTATTTTAAGGACTTACCTTGTAGTCATTTAGACAGGCCTTGGAGAGTACTGGGAGCCTTTCCAAATTAAAAATGAAATTAGAATCTAAGTCTGTAAGAGAAATCTCAGTGCATTTCCCGATCAGCAGACATACCCTGTTCCAGTTCTTCTCCCGTAGTCCAAAAGATCCAGGAAGGTAAAGGATCTGAGTATATCCTGTGATGCTTACTGTATCTCTGTATTCCAAAAACGGCTGACTTCCAATAAGTTGTAGATTCAACAATAAATGCTCTTGACCAAAAATAGTTTGCTGTTCAATTACCAAATGCATTTTCCTATATTGAGGGTTCCATTTTGCTGAATGCCCTGAACAAGAAGATGAGTAGAAAAGTGGCAGTTTCCTGTTGATTGCTACAAACTTATTCAGGATAGTCAAAAACTGACTGGAAGGAGTTGCAGAGTTGTACTGAGTGGTTGGGAGATAAAAAGGCATTCAGTGTTGATAAATGCAAAGTCTTGCACATGAAAGAAGTGTTTCTAAATAAAGCTGATGGGTTTAAAATTAGTATTATGACTAGTGTAGCCATTTCTTGAATACCAGTCACAATTGCTATAAGGAAGCACATAATGGATAACAGAAATAGAAAGTTTGGTGAAGAATGTGTGATTTGGACAAGTTTTAAGCAAAATAAGAGGTCTCTTCAGCTTGAAAATAGATAGCTAAGGATTATATTAAATACTTCTGTAAAATTTCTGCTGTCCCAGAAAATGCTTCCATCCCATGATCGGTGAACAATGCTGAGCCCTTCAAATTCTCCAAAGCCTGTTAAGCATGAAATGGATGGTATGCTCATGAGGCACAATTATTATAGGAAAACTATTTCATTAAACTGAGACTAAGAGATGTCCCAACATAATATTAGCTGATATAAAATGTGACAGGGTGAAAAGACTTCCAAGTTCTCCTCACCCATGCATACTTACACAACCATATAAACTGTCTCAGTCAGATAATGAGGTCTTTCCAAACGCTGTGTCCCATAATTCAATTGTCTTGATTGGCATTTCTTGTTATATCACTGGTTTCAAGGAGAGCTAATTTTTCCATTCTAACTCCCACCATTGTCCTTATCATTGCCAGATTCTTGAAACTTTACCTGTTTGAGTTCCATATTTTAGCAAAGTAACAAGCATATTTGCAAAGGTTAGTTTGGTTCCAAATGTTAAATAATGAATGGATATAAAGGATGTTAATGAAAGTTCTTTCAAAGGACAAGTGAACATTAATTTTGCTAAAAATGAGAGGATTCAAATGCTAATGTTAAAATAATAGTAACAATTTTTTTGTATGAATTCAGGAGATGTTTACATTGTTAGCATATGTTTTATACAAGCAGACATTCACTACAATTATCTTCACATTTTCTCTGCATTATTTTGACTATCATGAGCTTTATTTTTTACTAAAAGTATTTAAGTTTTCAAACTATTCAGAATGCAGAAAAAGGCCTTTGCCACAAGGTACAGAGTGACAGGCACAAGAAGAAACTGAATGTTACTGAATGTTACCAGAGCAACATGTCATGTTTCTAGACCTGTACATGAGTAGAAAAGTCAATTTCAGTCATGCAGCTGAAAGGACAACATGTTGAGCAACTCAGCTTTTCCCACAGAAAGCAGCCATTTCAGAGGCAGACCTCATAAATACTATGTTAATAAAACACAACTTTTATTTCGTGTTAAATTGTGGAACATTAAATTTGAAGAGGAAAAGTTTCAGACTTAATGGTGGAACATGAACTAGTTGGAACAGTTCTTAGCTGAACACTGATTGACCATTCCTAGATATCACAAAGAAGAAAGCAAGGCATTTCATTGTCTGATAATCTTCACATGTAAATGGAAAAGAAAATATCACTGAAGAACATTCAAAAGGATAAGATTTGTTTCAGGACAGGATTGAAAATTTTAAATGGAAACTGCAAAGAGAAAGTACTACAGGAAAAATTTATTTCTAGCCTGTTATGGCAGGGAGTGTTGGATGTATGGATCAGGGCTAGTCATGACTGGAAGCAGCAGGGGGTGATAGCAAGAGGCATAGCTGCACATCAGCCACCTGTTTCTCACAGAGGACAAGGTTCTGTCAGTCAGCACGTAGCTTTCTATCCAAAGTCACAGTGAAAATTGGAAAATTAGAATTTGAAGCTCAAACTCAAGTTGACTTCTGGTTTGGAGGTTGTAATTTTCCTGCTGTTACATACCATATCCACGGGTGAATGAAGCACTTGGACATCCTGCACACTCTGCTGGCAAGTTGAATTTTATTTGCACTTTTCAAACATAAAATAGTACTTATGCTTCCAGAACTCCTCAAACATTGTACAAGAAATTATTACTTTTTTTTATTACTAAGGCATTTGTTCTTCCTTCCATACAAAATCCATTCATTCAGTTCCATAGCAGAGCAATTTTTTCAAAGATTATGTTCTTAATGCCAGCAACAAGGCTGTTACAGGGTATCTGGAAAACTCTTGTATTGGGAAAATAATCTACAAAAGGCCTATGACTAACAGATAAAGGATAAGTTGTCTAATGAGAGATGGAGCAGAAGAGAAATTAATGTACTTTCCAGAATCAGGACCTGGTGGCAAAATGCAACTTAAATAACAAGTATTGTCTGATTTTAAGATACAGTGAAAGTATCAGAACTCACCATTGCTGGGTCAAAATGTGATAGTGAAAAGGTTATTAGAAAACTTATTATTTCTAGTATTCACAAGACAGTAATTTGAACATAAAAACTTTGGTGCCTGTGTGTTTTCTTTCAAAGAGCCAGATAGGTACATATGGAACATGCAGACACCATGTAATACTTCTGTTTCTTTACAACATATAAACTGTTTGATGGCTTTTTCCATAAAAGTAGCTTTTTTAATGACTCTGTTAAAAATATTTTTTACTGAAAAGCAGCGGTGTAATGAGGTTTGCCTCTGCAGTTTGCGGTAGAACAGGACCAGAAGCCCCAGGCTCAATGGTCAAAAAAAATTACAGAACTGTGATTCAATGTGATGTTAAAGTCATAAATAAATCAAATCTATTGCTAAGAATTTAACCATAAAATACTAACAAAATTGTCATGTCATGTCCAGTTAATCAAGGTCAAAAAATTGGGGTTTCGTTTGCTTTGATTAGAAAAGAATCCTGCAGAAATGAATCCTAGCACATTGCATATGATTTTTATAGTTATTCATATAACATTGCCTCCCCTGGCTGATTTGAGATAGACTTTTAATACAGCTGATTGTCTTCTGCAAACAGGATGTGAAGCAAATACAGAGCTGGGCATTGCCTGACATATGCTGGCATTTTAGAAGTGTCAAAACAAAGCACTGTGCTGCACTTCTGGCCTATGGGGAAGTGAGACCACTAAAAACACAATGGGCATGCAGAAATCCATCCTGAGAATCTGTGCTGATGTTCCAGTTGCGAAGATGGCTCCAGAGCCTGTGTAAATGGAATGTGTCTTGAATACAGTTGAATGAGTTTGAATTTGCAAGAGAGATATATTAAGGCAGCAGGGAAGCTATAGATGAAAACTCACTTCTGAAAGGAAGATATACAGCCTACCCATACCTGGAAGGTCTTATTCACTTCAGCAACTGACAGTTCAGGGTATGTGATGCTCCTGACAAATTTCATCCTTTACATAATGACAAAAATATGAGAGCTACTGTTGTCTCCTGGAGGACTCCTCCTGTTTTTAGGCAATAGTTCAGCCACCCAGCAGGCCAAAAGCAATAGCAAATGCAAAGAAACTCATGGGACAAGATGAAGACACTTCAATAAGGGAAGGAAAGATAAAAAGGGGAGGGGGGGGGAAACAAATGCAAAGGCACTCATCACCTCCCAGAAGCACACAAATGCTCAGCCAGACTCAAAGCAGTGGCTGCTTCCCCCAAAGCCCTGAGTTTTTATTGCTGAGCATGGTGTTACTCAGCATGAAATAACCTTGCAGTCAGTTTGAATCAGTTGTCCCAGCTGTACCCCTTGCCAACTTCTCTCCTACCAACAACCTCCTCTCTTGAGGGACAGAGTGGGGAAAAGAGGAAATCCATTCTATTCTACCAGAGAAACTTAACTATGGCTTTGATAGATCAGTCTCTTGGTCCCACATTTCTTGCCAAAGCACTGAGATGTATTGCAAATGTGGACACTCCAGGTTTTGATACTGATGAGAGCACTTGCTCTCTCCCATTTGTTGGCAAGTTTAAAGTAGACAAGTTTTATTTTTTATTGTAAGAAAGTGATGGAAGTTTTCAAGTGCTTTGTTCCAAAGTATGCTTACAGGTATAATGGAAAATCACTAATGTCTTATTCTTCACTTGTCCTGACTCTCTCTTCCAGTGGGCACAATGGGTTTTCAAAATGAAGATGTAATGTACTGTGGATACCATTAGAAAATCAGAATATATTAAAGTTGTGCCAGCAACATGCTACTGGAAGTTACCTTTGCTCCTCCACAGCAGTGATGTGTAAGTCAACATTTCTGGGAAAAGTTCTTTGTGAACATTGCTGAAATGCTTTTTGGAAAACTTTTGAGTTGCTGCTGTTTTCTTAATTTGGGTTGGCTGTCCCCCTTTTGGTTTTGTCCACAACTTGTATAGTCCTCCATTTATATAGGGTAAGAGCAATTGTGCCACAGCTCAGATTTTCCAATAAAATTACCACACTTTTTTGCAGCATGAATACATTTCATGAGGCTTCTCCAAAGAGGAAGCTCAGAAATACCTCTTATTTTTTAAGTTCTCAGTCTACTTACTTCAGCTTATTTTGCAATGATAAGATGAGCCCTTTGTCCCGATGCAGGGCGGTGTGCTCAATAATAACACTGCTGTCCTCCTGGAAGCAGTTTTAAGCAGATCATACATTGGTAGCCACTTAGAGGTAAACTGTCAGTGTTAAACTCTTACAGAGAGTTTTGTCTGTAAATGTCATAATCAATTTTACTAAATCCCCAGAAAGCAGATGAGTCTATGCTGTAGGTAAAGGTCACTGCTCTAGGCAAATTTTCTTCCCTGCTCTCAAAAAAAGCAAAATCAGTTTAGATTTAATCCACCAAGACATTCTGAAGAATTCAGGCCAAGGGATTATAATGGTGAAGGAGAAGATAGGTTTCCCCTTCAAATAATTGTGTGGTCTCACTTTGTTTCATGAGTGGCTTTTACTCACTCCTGTCTGTATTTTTTCCTTCTATTCTTCATATGATTCTGCATACCCCTTATCAGCACACCTGACATCTAACTGTAATTTTATAGTTGTAGAATTGGGTATCTACCTCATGTTCAAGTATACGAAAGGGAGTGCTAAGCAGGTTAGAAAACATGAGGAAATTATAAAAATATGGTGATAATGTTGGCATGTGAGATGGGAATTCAGAGTTGTACTGTCAACACTGCAAAAGTTAATGTTTCTACATAATTAACTACACTTAATTACACAGACAAGCCTGAACCAAAGTAATCAAAACCGGGTAACTTTTATACTGTGGAAAGAGACTGAATAAGACTATTTAGTAAACCTGAATAATAACCCAGCCACCCCTGAAAAAAGTAGAGTCAATCTTTTTGCTTCCCAATAGCACATCATTTTGGATGAGTATGAATTGTTGCTAGAATATAATTTCAGAAGCATTAAGGTTTGGATAAATGTATATATATATGTATGTATATATCAGAATCTAACAACAAGCCAAATTGAAGAATTTTAATTTCGTATTGGAACTTCAGATGTGTAATATAAGCAAAATTAACAATCTGTTTAATATAGAAACCATTAAGGTCTTGAGTTTGCAAATATTTACACCCACAAATTCAACTAGAGATTTAACTGTACTTGACTCCCAGATTCCTTCTCCAGCTGTCTTTCCTGACCAAATGAAAAACCTCATGTGATGGCTACTCAGATGACAGCTTTAATGATCACTTAGCTTTAATTATTTCATCTCTCCCTTTGTTTCTTCTCTCCACTAACACACTCCTTTTCTGCCACACCAAAATCTGTCAGCGATTTCACCTTAGGTGTATTTACAAAACAAGAACACCTAAATGTCTTCTATTTCAGAGCAAGCAAATTGTGCTTATGTATTGTTATATTTTTCCTGTGTTATTAAATATTTGAGAGAAAAATATTTTTTAAAAGTTCAAGAAAACTACTTCAAAACCTGCCATTCCTTTTGTAGTGTATCTTACATGTAAGATAACCAGATATTCATATAGTGAGTAAATCAGAAAGTATCTGGAGAAAAGTGTGCCCTTTTAAATTTTACTGGCATTAGAAGGTTTGCTCTTGTGTTACATTGTTTTTTTCTCTTGGTTTTGTTTTTTTAAAAATTTCTGGTAATTGCTTTAAAAGAACAAAGCTCTTTGTTTAAGGGTAGCTCAGGGACATCATAATTGCTATAAGGTACAATACTGTTTCCAAATATTTCTGAATTGCTTCTCTTCTGTATTAAATATTTAATGTCTAATGTTTAGCCAAACTGTAGAAATTCCCTCTGGAACATGGGTGATGACTTCAGGAAGAGAATCAAGAGCTGTCAATTCAATATTCAATAGGACTCTCTTTAGAAAACCACAGCTATTAAAGAGTGGGGTTTTTTAAAAAAAAATAATAATTGCAGGAGTACATGAAAATGTCCTCGGTGAAAAATATCAAACAATTAATTCCGTATTATAGATTCACAGACCATGAATCTAAGAAAGTGATAATCGTGCTTTCCCTGAAGAAGGTTTTTGGTTTGGGTTGGGTTTTTTTAAGGATTGTGTTTAATGTAAGCTGGTTGGTCATGTCTGCCCCTCCCCCTCGTTCACCCTGTTCCTCACGGGTTCTGTCAGACAGACTTCTTACCCTTATCTCCAGCTATAGCCAAGAGTGACGTTATCTGGTGGCATCTGGCAGCAAGGCCATAACCCAACAGCCCAGGAGGGAAGTGTGTCAAGGCCTCTATTGACCAGTAAAATCCTGCTCCATCAGCTAAACAGCACCTGCTCCTTGTTCAGATGTTCTCCTTCCAGATGTTCTGTTTTCACCTAAGAGATCAGTGAGTCCCAGGAGAGCTGACTACTACTTTTTCATTGTATTAAAACCTGACAGCACCCTGGGAATAAACCATTTCAAAGCCTAATGAAAACAAGCATGTGCTTCCTTCCTATCCAGTGATACACTCTGATGTGAATGAGGGTCACATCACAGAACATGTGCTAAACATTACAATAGCATTGTACAAAACTGCACATTGTACATTGTACAAAACACAAAAAACATTACATCATGTCGAAACTCTTCTTCTTCTAAAATTGCTTCTATTTCCCGGGCTATTTCAGCTTCTGTCATGACATATGGACACCATTTTCCTACCCACCCATGATTGTTGACATATCTTCACTATGCAGCTAAATATGGGAGGGATTGATGAGAGCATTCAAAGAACCATAACACCACCTTATTCCAGCTGCTCAGGAAAGCCTCATAAAGGGTACATAACCCACTGTATTGAACTGACTTTGGAAAGTTTAGGAGAGAGATTGATCAAAAGGAAAGTCAGCAGCAGCAGAACTTATGCCAGTCAGGATTGTATTAAAATTTCAATATTTACTAGTAATATTAATGATCACATGTAGCTGAATACATTTATAATGTCATACCTATTACTATTTTTAGCATTAAGCATATATGAAGAGTGTGTTTTACTGTGCTCAAAAGCATCTATTAAATGTCTTGTCATTTTGTGATCATTGTAGTGTGTCCTCTAATAGCTTATTAAAATAGCCTTTGTATTTCATCTTAGATTGTCCCTTTTGCACATCACTGTTCCTAATACAGCAGCTGCTCACAATAAAGAAGGTGAGCTGGCTGATGTAGGAAGGTTTGGTTGTTTCTGAGTGAGCCAGAATGTAGTTTTAAATCTTTCTTCTCCCTCCTCCTTCTTTTGCATATTCAGTCCAAGTTACCCAAAAGCAAACTACACATTCAATGTTCTGTCAAGAAAACTGACCACAGGTGAGGATTAACACACTCTGCAAGTGCATTGCTGGCTTCAGGGGAGAAAGGTGTCTTCTCTTAAGAGAAGCCACTCTCGAGGGCTGTCCCCAGACCCCAGGGTTGCATGAGCTCTCTGCAATCCAAGAAAGGAGCAAGCTGGGGATCCTAAATTAGAACCCAAGTTCTGTTCTCAAACTGAATTCTGGGGATCCAGTAAATTTCAGCCTTTCTGAGATTCGATTTCCTCACACTGAAGCATGCCACATGCAACTGCCAAGCCACAGGCTAGACCCAAAACAAATATTTTAGAAATGGTGAATGAAATAAGTAGCTCCTAAATTTAGATTTAAAAGTCCCCAATGTTGGCACATTCCTTACTTCTACTGGCAATGAATTTTAAAAGTGAGTGTCTGTTCCATAATCTAAGTAACAGTTAATAGTTCAGTGTCTACAGATCTCTAGTAGATAGGCATGGAGGTGGGACTATGTGCACACATGAAAGGAAAAATAAAAGGATGAGGAGCAAATCAAACAATGAGTCTTCTGTGTTTGCTGAGATGATCTGTTGATGTAAAACTGAATCTTTCGGAGCTTCATAAGTAGTCAAGTATTATCAGGATCTTGGAATCAATCACACAGCCAAGGAACAGGATTTGGAGTAGGTTAGTGTTTAGCAACAAATTAAAGGAACCCCTCTGACATACAGAGTGAGCTGACAAACTTGGGTCTAACACATTTCCTTAATACCTGGTTTCAGGAGCAGCTAAGAGTTCTAAATGTTTCTGAGAACAAAGTATCTCAGATAGGTCACCCAAAAAATTGTGTCACATGAAACTATTGAACACTTCTGGAAACTTGGCCTGGCTGTTGGAAACCACCATTCTTAATAGTACGCAAGCTAAAATAAATACTGAGAAACTAAAATGTAAAACTATTATAAGAAAAGCCCACCTAAAAGTTCAAGCACAAAGTAAAAACATCTTTAACCAACCTAATTAAAATATAGTAAAAACTATTTTTAAATACAATCTTAAAATCAGAAGGTTGAGCCAGCCATAGGAGAAAGTAGAAGCCAAACCACAATCTTGCTAGAAGACACCCGAGTATACAATGCCACACACTTTTTCCATACTTGAACATAAGAAATTTGGACTGCACCTCTCCAGTTTTGGTACCTAGGTATTGAACATGATTGTTTTACCACATTGCTTAAGCTCTCTGCCAACAAGCTACATAGCATGGGAATGGTTGAAAGAAATTCAGAACAATTAGGTACAAAGCATATTATATGTGGCACAAATGTCATGTCAACTTCATAAAGCAAAAAATAATCTTCATTATATACATATGCCTTTCATTAGCAGCCAAGAAACTAACTCTGTAGCTTAAACCCAATTTGTCTATGTAGTGTTATCACCTGCATAAAGGTTTTCCAACATTAGTGGAACAATAGAAATCCTTTTGAACTGACACATTATAGACTTTATAGAACAAGTAGATATATATACTTTTTTGTGTGCGTGTGTGTCTGTCTAATCTTCAATGGTGGGGCACTTAGTCATGCTTTTATAATCACAACACCAAGACTGCTACAAATGAGGATTACTCATCTGTCTGAAACAAATTTTATCCAGACGGGAGCCATGGGGAGGTAAAGTCTTTGTTTCTAATAAAATGATAGAATCTGGCAAAAAGATGTTCTATAACTTTGAATTTCCTCCTGGCTTTTTTTTAAATATTAACAGAGATGGTCCCTGTTAGTGCATAGGACATTACTGGAAAGCAAGTCCTTTGTCCAACTTACAAAGTTTTTAAACTGTGAACCCAAACTATTAATAAAGTTATCCTTCCTGCTCTTTAGATTTCTACCACAACTGCTATTCAGATTTATTTGTGACTTCCTTTTATTAGAGACATGCCAAATCTGCTATATTGTCCACCTGGAAAAACGCCCACTGTTCACAGCTACTGAAGTAGTCAGATATTAATCTTAATAATTTGCATTGTAGCCTTCCAAACTACTTCCCCTCTTATGAAAGTTTTAGAACAATGTATTATTTTTTAAAATTTATTTTAAAACACTTTCTTATGAAATTTATTTCTCAGATTGGAAGGTTTTCTCTCATTTATACAAATAACTTATTTACAAATCACATTTTGCATTAAAAAAATGTGGTTCCAAAAGTGTCTGGTGTCTCAGAACACAGAATTCCTTTCAGGGAAATCAGGGATACTTTTCCTGTGTAAGCACTGGTTTCAATTAGATACTGCTGGGTGGTGACACAAGTACAACAAAACACACATACAAAGAATCAACTAAAAAATGAGAAATGATATTTCACAGCTCTAACATCCCTAGTGAAAATTGATAAGGTTTGTGCAAATATGTTTAGTCATATTGTCTTTCTTCTCAGTGCTGATCTTTTCCAGGCTCTTAACCAAACCAACCTTCAGGATAAAAGCTTGCAGAGCTGATGGCATAGACAAGACGAGTTAGAACCAAGCTCTTAGAAGCTCCTTTCATAGTGGCAAAGATAACTCTTGGAGTTTATTAAAACAAAAGGAGAAAACAAAAGGAGTATGTGTATAGTTTTACCATAGACATACTGCCACTATTGTGATTTTCCTTGTAGGGACTCAGTGTTCAACCCCAAATCATGCTTAACAGTAACTAGCAAAGTGAAATTTATATGTACTATTAAAGGGTTAGATCATTACAAAACAGAATCTGTGGAAAAAAACACATGTCCAGATGTACCATAATGCTGTGGTACATAGCCCCAAATGATCAGCTGGCAGGTCAAAAGGGGCCTTGAAGAGTCAGGGTTCCTGGGGTGAGCAGGCAGACGGAGCCCCAGGATCCTACAAGCAGTCAGAGTAGACAGCCCACCCCTCCAAGCAGAATCATTTCCCACACCATTTGAAGTCTTGTCTCTCCATAAAGTGTTTCAGCTTCTGGAAACTTCCATCCACTTATCCACGTGCTGCCTGATGCTTGAAGGTGTTGCCTTCCCAAGCTGCATCAGGGGCCCTGTCCTACTGCTCAGTTGCGTTTTCTGGTTTCACTGCTGCGTTTTTTCTCTTGTTACTTCCTAGCTCTTAAGAACAGTCTCAGTGTGCAGTGCTTGACTACCAGGGAGCTACTGATTTTCTTGAGACCTGTTTCCACCCTTGGCTCATATTTTCAAGACTTTTATTATTGCCCCACATTTAAACACCACATCATAATGGGAGACACTTTGTATGAAGCTCTTGACTCACAGAGCAAGTTCATCTAAGTTGATAAAAGAACACAATAGACCCAGAAGTTGAACTCTATGATCCTTGTGTGTCCTTTCCAACTCAGGACATTCCATGATTCTATGATTCTAGGCCAGGATGGAGGCTTTGCATGATTAGTACTAAGCTTGTTGTCTGTTACTAGCAGCAACAATACTGTTTTTAGTGGACAACTGCACAGCTATATCATGAGCTTTTCATCAGAAGTTTGAGTGTATTCCTGCTATTAAGTCACAATACAGCAATTCCAGCGCATAAAAGTTCAACAGGAATTTCTTAGCTGAATATAAATGTTCATTTTTAAAGTCATTTGCACTGGAGATTTTTCCCACTCAGAATCTAACTCATGCCTCATGGACCATTAGATAAAAGCCTATGCAATGGGAAATGCTCTACTGTCACAGAAAGCACACAGTTTCCTTTGAGTTCCGGGGTGCACGTGTGGTGGGGGAGGAGGCATTAGATTATTGCTGGAATCATTTCTAGGTCATAGTGAAATAAAATGAGCTTCAGTAGAAGCCAGCAGCAGTAACTAGGAATCTACAGTATGTTGTATGGAGATTTCCTTCTATTTTGACATTTATCCAGAATATAGAAATTCTCCCTGCCAGGTTCTCAAACCTGGGCCAATAATCCCTTATACTCTCACAAGAAAAATACAAAAGCTTCTCCCTATGTGTAGCCAAAAGACTTTGGCACTTTCCTGCATCAGATGAATTTTTTTGATAGCAGCACCAGGATACTTCAGTCTGACAAGTTCATCTGTAAGTTCTCTCACCTGTAGAAGGGAATCAAGGGAGACTTTCAAAACTGTTTTGAAAATTATTAAATATTTTTCCAGATGGAAAGCTAGACAGAGACAGGAAAGCAGTAAGAGATCAAGCCACTTTTATGTCTGTGTTGCATTATTATCAAAAGTTTGAGCTAAGGAGCAGAGATTGATTTCTGCCTCTGACAGCATAAGATAAAAAAGAATATGGATATTAGTTTTTTACATTTCTATCCATTACTTTTAAACAGGTCCCAGAAAAGTAAAGCTAATTGAAAAAGAAACTGTGAATTAGAAGCTATTCATGAAATTGACATTAAAAAACACCACAATATATTCCCATTACCTCCATTGCCCCCTCAAACCAAAATCAAAGAGCAAGACATAATCACAGTACATTACTAGATCTTAGAATAAATGGAGCATGAATGAAAAAATCTAGTTGGTGCCCAATTGCAGGTAAAAATGTCATCCATATAGTCTGAACAAAAGCACAGAGGACAGCATAGTTACAGACAGCAGATGAAGAAAACAACAGTAAAGCCAGTTTGATTTCACCCTCCCTCATCCAGTATATTTACACACGTCAAACATATGTTGATGGGACCAGAACTTACTCCTGCATCATCCTGTCAACACTGGCTACCCTTTCAGTATTGAATTACTTCACAGTTTGCAAAGTGTTTCAGTCCAGACAACACAGGAAAATTAAAAAAAAAAAAAAAGGGGGGGGGGGGGGGGAGGAAGAAAAAGGAAAAAAATAAAGAAAAAAGAAACAGTAATGTATTTCACAACAGAATGCCAATCAAATATGACCACTGGTGAAGTTAGCATGAGAGCTGAGGGAAAAGAATTTCTGATACATCACACATGGTTCTGGGTCTTCTACTCACACCAAGGGAGGAGATTTTAAAGCTTTTATTTGGACTATCCTAATTCTAGCTAGTGAAAATTAGACAAGGGTTGCAGCAAGAGGTTGGGATGCCTCTTTCCTTGCATGAACACACTGTAGAGCATTTTCTTTTTTCTTCCCTAATAACATTCTCACTCCTTTCAGTCTCTATGTTTCAAAAACACAGCCTCTAATGGCCCATGAAAAAGTTCAAAGTGGGTCACAGACTGCTGTGGGGTGAGAACAGACTGTATTAATTGTCTGCAATGGGGAAACTGAGTTGCTACCAGCAATTAAAGGAGGCTAATAGTTCTTTGGCTGATGTAAACACTTGTAGCCAGCAATTACAGCTATTGCATATTCCCCAGACCTGAAGAAATTGAACTGATGCCATCTTGTCTGAGAAGTGGTAACTGACAGCTTAATTGACTTTTTTAGATGGAGAATGGGAATTCGAGCTACATGAGAACGGTAAAGTTACTAATTGTAAATCAACATTATTTTTAATTGTAGAGAAGTTTTTAAAAAGAAACATGTGCAATGTGGATTTAAGTTCAGGGGTCTCATACTCAAGAGACTGGCAGCAAGACTCAAGGAAAATAATTTCTCTGCCATACAACCTACCACACAAAAAGAATCCCCTCCCTTGTCCTGCTGGCCACGCTGCTTTGGCTGCAGCCCAGGGCACAGATGGGCTTCTGTGCAAGTGCACAGTGCCAGTGCATGCTTAATTTATCATTCACCAGTATCTCCAAGCCCTTCTCCACAGGGCTGCAACCAATCCATTTATTCCCCTCTCTGTACTGATATTGGGGGTTGCCCTGACCCGTGTGCAGGACCTTACACTTGGCTTTGTTGAACCTCAGGAGATTTCCATGGGCCCACCCATCGCTCCTGTCAAGGTCCCTGTGGATGGCATCCCTTGCCTCCAGTGAGTTCACTGCGTTGCTCACTTGGTGTCCTGTGCAAACTTGCTGAGGGTGCTCTCAGGCCCACTGCCAGTGTTGTTAGATGTTAAACAGCACTGGTCCCTGGAACAATGAAGGTATGAAGGATCTTGCTTAAAGGGAAAAGTCTTTAGCTCCTTCAGGACAATAAAATATTAAATTCTAATGAATGCGTCTCTTCTGTGACAAGCCTTTTCCTGCCAGAGCCCAGGGACCCTGCAGCAGGATATTAAGGAACAGAAAATTCTACTTCAGGTAACCCCTTGAGTTTTTTCAATAACACATATAACATCTAATAAAACTAACAAGAAAAGATACCCCATATTAATTCCCACTTCACTGAATATATTTCTTTTTTTCCTATTCCTGCCTACAAAATAATAATAAAAATAGTCATAGGGAATTTTTTGAAAATAGTAGATCAGGTTTGGTCAGGCAGCACAGCCCTAATACAGCTGCAATATTAGCCACGGAGTTATTTTTAGTAGACAATTTCCTTTGCTTTAGCTTTGAATATCATGCATGTGAAATCTAAAAATCATGTTTTGCTGACCATGCCCTTGGAATATCTAAGCTCTATTTTGAGAGTCTTACATCTTGTCCAAAGACGCCTGGTTTCACAGGAGCTGTACTTATTAATACTGTTTATCACAGCCTAGAGTTCTAGCACTATTAGGATCTGATGAAAGTGGAAGCTGAAAACTACATATGCAAATGTAAATTCTGTGACTTAAGTTGCACAGTAGGAACATAAAATATAGATAAATATGTGTTAAAGAGGTGCAGCTGGGTATTTTCCAATTTTTCAATATGCAGTATACAGTCTAGGTAGAAGCAGTGGTTCTGAGATCCTGAAAGGTTACTAAATTGCATTTTATCTACCCTAGGAAGAAGCCTGAATTTAGTCATGATCTAACCTGAGGTCTTTGACTACCATGGTAAATTTTCTTCATCTAAGAAATATCCTGAGTTAGGAAGACACAGCACAGCCAGAGACTCACAGCTGCCTTCCAGAAATCACACAGAAGTCAGCTGCCATCCTGAGAATGGAGGAAACCCCACAAGTTAAAAGCATAATCAAAAAAAGTACCTTGATAGTAACAGCTAATTTAGCAGCAAATTATTAGTCGATATGTGGGATTGGTAACCAGCCTCAGATTTTAAGCTTTTGTCCCTCTGTCACACTTGAAGTTTACTCTATAAATTGTTTCTTGTTCTGATAGCAATAAAGTGCCTTCTAAAATACAAGATCATCAATCCATAGCACTCCTCCCATACCTCTAACAATAAGACTGTGGGACCTAAAAATGCCAACATGACCTAATAAAGGTATGCAATATAATGGATCAAAAGAGGTGATAACAGTAACAAAATACTGAACGTATCTCCCATCTTATTGAACACCGTAATGGTAGCTCCATCCAGCTCAGCATTATTAAAGATCAAGTGCTCTGATCTACTCCATTTCATTGTGTGAAGAAGGGAATATGGCTGGTGAACAGAGTTACTTGCAGGAGATGCTTTTTTATTATCACCAGTAATTATTTTCATTTAAACAAATTTTGACATAATGAGTCTTCCTTCCTTAATGGCTGCTGTGCCTAATGGAATCACCGAGACAGCAATTTTTATGGCTTCAAACTTAGACCATGTGATTCTGGGACTAGTATTGGGATGTGCATTATATCTCAGGTAATCTGATAATATACATTAAAAAAACCAAGAGAAAATATTAAGTTAAAAATATAGGATGACTATATAGGAAACTACAACACACAATGTCTTTAGCAATGCAATACTTGGAACAACTGCTGCAAAATGAGTTTCACAGAGCACCTGGAACCTGGGAATTCGAAAATTGATTAAACATCAGTAGAAAGTTCCTTGTCACCAAAAAGAATAGCATCACACAATGACATTTAAATTTTTCCTTAAATATTTATGTATTTTCAGTGTGAGAACAGAACATTATCTGCAGAACTTTTGTGAACAATGGTTGAAGAGAGACCTGATGCAGGAAACATAGTGGAGGCCCCTACCCAGGAAATTGTCAAGGTTCAGCAATAGTTTTATTTCTCATTACTCTACTCTAATTTGATTTGTAACAAATTAAATTAATTAATTTCCCCAAATCAGGTTTGGTTTGCCTGTGAAAATAGTTGCTGAATGATGTCTCCCCATCCTCATGTCAACCCATGAGTCTTTCTTATATTTAGTCTCTCCTGTCCAGATGAGAAGTGATAGAGCAGCTTTGGTGGCAGGGAGGAACATCCAGCCATGGTGAACCCACCACAGCACATAGCAAAGAAATTGCTCCTCTTCACAAATCAAATGTAATGGGAAAGAAAAAAAAAAGGTAAGGTATGTAATCATCTCACAAAATATGTTTTCTGCTGTTGAAAATGTCAGACATTCAGTGTAAGATTAATCTGCTTTAAAGTCAGCATCTCAAAAGATGGGTACTTCTAGACATAATATCCTGTCTTATAGTAGATATTTTTAATGGTGCCTTAAATTAAGACAGTTTCTCCCAGTTCACCTTGGAAATCAAGAAGACAGTCTCAGCACTAGACATATACAGTATAATGTTACTGAATCCCACCTTAAATGTCACTGAGTGTGCTTTGGTTTTACCCATAAAGATGTTTTTAAAACCCCAAAAAATGCCAAACTGAGGAAGCTATGGTATAGTCTACCTCCATAGCATAAATTTCATGTCTATATTCTGTGAAAATGCAAACAGATTCTGTAGTATTATTCTCACTAACCAACAACAGAATTACTAGAGAAGACAATTGCTAAATTTGCAACCTCAGGTTGGTGCAAAGGTGTTGAATGAACAATTAAACAGCTAAGAAATCAAGATCTTCATTTGTCACTGCACTATTTTTTCCCAAAATGCTTAGTGTAAGTTTTAGGAGGAGAAAATTTGCCTATATGGTCACTGGTTATGAAAACAGAAGTATCAAAGATTTTCCCCAAATCTCTTTTTGTAAGAAATAGAATGCATATTGTAAGAAAAAAAATTACCTAAATCTTTTCATATAAACTACATCTATATCATTGCAGAACAGCACAAAAAAAAAAGATAAATTCTTAAAAAGGTGTTCCTTGCTCCTTAAATCAAAGGCAATTTAGTACAGAGACACAAAAACCTCTCCCACAAAAGAATAAAAAAGACACCAGACTTTTTTATTTGCCAAAAACATCAGAAAAAAAGCATGCCACAGAAGAGCCAGTGGATTAGACAGCAGGAAAGAAAAGCCCGAGGAGAACAGAGCAGACAGTAAACCCTGACAGATTTTGAGATCCAAGTGATGAAGGATGACTAAGAAATATACAATATTGCATTTTTCCAAAAAGATAATATAAAGCAAAAGCAATTGGCCTTTTGAAAGTAAAAATCTCAGATCCACTGAACACGAGCTCAGACTTCACCATGCACTTAAATACAGAGGCCTCTCATCTCTTGGAGAAGCTCTTCTCTCTGATGCTTGCTCGGTACATTAATATAATAAAGGTCTGTAACAGCTCTAAGCTCAGATCTAGATTTTTCACTCATCACTGCCTGAAAATAGTCTGTTTGTCTTTTGAACCCCCATTACAGCAGTTCAATCAACAACTTTTTAACCTGCAACACCTTTCAACACTCTTCAAAAATTACATACATTTTTATAAAAAGCAACCTGAACAGGTTTGCAGCCAATTCTGTTTATGCTCTCAGGGAAGACAGCAGCTAAGTGCAAGGGGTAGTAACAGCAAGCTAAAATGTTCCCTCCTACTGAGGCCCCTAAGTTAAAACCCCTCCCTGCATCTCCCCATAAGCTATAAGTTGGCCCAGACTGATGGCATGCCCAAATTAACATAAAATTTAAGACCTGCCTAGAGCTGCAACACCAAAAATGAGTTAGAGTGCTGCACAGTTCCATAGAAAAAAACCTGAAGAGATGAAACTGTGCCCATAACCATGATGGAAAGGGCCCTAGGAGTGTATTAGATACGTCCAAGCTACAACGGAGAGCCCTATTTAGTCATGCTGATCTCAGACTGACAGCCAAACTACCAATGGAAATGGTGGAGAAATCCATTGATGGCCAATGGCAAGGCCGCAGCACAGAGGTGTGCCCAAAGGTTTTCCACAAAGAGGTGGTAGCTGAATTTGTGGTCACAGATGGGACTAGATTTTGTGTCAGGAGGAGAACTAGTGACAGAACATTGCATCATCCCCTGCAAAGCAGATGATAGGGGTCCATGAGAACAGCATGGGAATCATTTTGTTCACACATACATTAGTACAAAGCTGGAGACTGCTTCTCCTCTACTTGTTTTCATTTATCTTTGATTTGTATCTCACAACTGCAACTTTCTGTCCAGAAAGCGGACGCTTTTCTGAGACATGCTGCTTCCTGACCTCACCCTGTGTTCATTCTGTTTCATCTGCCTAAATTTACTCACTGAGAACAAAGACATCATTGTACACCAGTGGTCCATCTGTTCTAGAGAGCTGCTTCAAGTTGTAGCTAGCACCAGATGTTTCCTAAGGAAGCGTCCTCATGGACAACATTCTGAATATCCTCAGTGAATGTTCAAATGCACTAACTGCAAGAAATACCACCGAGTATTTCTAATAAAAGCCCTTTTTTGCCTGTTTTGTTACTATACTTCCTTAAAGGTAGGATAATAGTATTTCACAGTGAACTGTAACACATTTTCTCATTCCACAGTTGTCTGTTGAAATTTTGAAATATTTAAGATGGTGTTTTATTTCACTACTCACAAAAAAAAAAACAAACCCTTAGTATTTCTTTCTGCATAGAGCACTGTACTGATTTGTCTGATGCCTTTTCCTGGTCTTAAAATCAAGAGTCAAACACGGTTAGAAGGGGAAAAGGGATTTTACCTTGGTATTTATTTTAAGGATCCTTAGGTGCACCACGTCCAGGTCAAATGCACCGAAATGCACACCGCCATGCCCCCCTCCAAAGATCTGGTATAACATTATAGGTTTTGCTAATTAGCATATCTATCAAAAATTCCCCAATGAGAGGCTCGAGTGAGCCCCCCTCCCCAAGGAACCTTCCCCTGGATGGTTCTATCTTGGTTTACAGAATGTGTTCTGGAGAGGACCTTGGGGTATGGGGCACACTGATCCCTAGCTACAAAGCTTCTAAAATGTTTCGTCTCTTAGCTTAACAAACAAGTCCAAGAATGTAGGCAAAAAGCACTAGGAATACAGAAGTTGTAAAAAAGGTGTAACAGGGGTATAAAAGAAAAGGCAAAAAATCTTCATGGCATCAGTCCAATGCTGAGAACCTGCAACAAATTGATGAATGCTCTAGGTTTTTATGCCTCAATGAAGGGTCTGGGAAGAATTCTTAAATTCATAGTCCCAAAACTTTTTAGAACCCACATTTTTCACCTTGCTGCTGTGATACTGCCATTGCTTTCAACAGTTTTGTCATAACTTAGTGGATTTTGCCATTTAATTGTACAAAATTAGTGAAATATGGGCTGTCATCTATAGCCATTTAAATACTGAGTGAAGTCATGCCCATGCAGTTCAAAATGCAGGGTAATGAAATTTTTTTATTATTTTTTAATAGGAAATTAAGAAGCAAAACTTTTTCATTATGCATTTCTTCAATTGCTATTTGCTTGTTACTGAGTTCAATTTCCACTTGTTTAATCAGCCTGTTTCTGTCTTTTGAGGCTCCCAAAAGCTTATTCCCTCAATTGTAAAACATATATTAACTGTCTCCTGAGCCATATCTGTGCCAAATAACCGTTGAGGAGCTAGTATAAAGTCCTTGTTTCATTCAAAGCAGATTTTAAATTTTAGCAATTGTTCCGAATTGCATGGAAAATGTCTCTGAGTTTACTTCCTTTTCCAAATTAATAATTTTCTTTTGTGCAAAGTATTTTTACTTTTCAGAAAGCCTGAGAAATTACAAAGCTAGTAAATGAAATCCAAATAAGCAGAGATTAAGCACATGTTGGTTTTAAAACAGAAGGCAGGTCTTTCTTAATAATTTTATCAAGCTGTCATCTCAGAGTGGCCACCTCCGAGAAGCTGTCAGCTTCACTGGTATAAATGAAGTTGGAACAAGGGAAGATTGCCAAGCACAGGCTGCTCCAAAGGACCATAAGCAACTGCAGCCACCA
Source organism: Aphelocoma coerulescens (assembly GCF_041296385.1). NCBI lineage: Eukaryota > Metazoa > Chordata > Aves > Passeriformes > Corvidae > Aphelocoma > Aphelocoma coerulescens. The sequence continues at coordinate 113,934,082 of NC_091015.1, read as the reverse complement.
AGGGGCAGTGGAGTGAGCTTCAAAAGAGTATTCTGGGCACACCCCAGCACTCTCCAAAACTCTGGGGCCCCGTAGAAAACAGAAGTAGTGTTGAACATGGCGGTGGTATAGTGACCATAACACTTTACCTTGTACAAGCAGTCGAGGTCTGGGCCACTTCAAGTGTTTTTAACTCTTCTGAAGATGTATAATATTTATTTCTATTTAGAATTAGACTGCTTCCCTTTTTCCACTGCTGGATCCTGTTGCCAGTTTGGCCTGCTAACCAGAAGAGACCATTGTTAATTTTCTATTCCTCATATACCTTCCAAAATTTTCCCTTTATATCTGGTTTTTTTTTAATATTTTTTCTTTCAGTGAGAAAGAATGAATTGGTAGGCAGACTCATCTTAAAATCATGTTTTCCAATTCTTTAATAATTCCTGTAGTTACTAATAGCCTTCCTTTGAATGTGGATACCAAAACCAGAGATAGAATGCCAGGTATGCTATGCTAAAAGCCAAATGCAAGTCAAAAAGCTTCCCAAATGCTGCATTATCCACCTGCCTATGCATCTAAAGATTACATTAAACCTTTCTCCACTGTAGTGCTCCAGGAACTTCTGATTCACCACAAGCTCAATTTTTTTGGTCCCACTCTTACCACCACTTCCATATTCCTTCCATTTCTGTCTGTACATAAGCCAGAGTTCCATATTCTGGATATCTGACTTCTCTAAATTCACTGATTCAAATCACTTGCATCACTCTTCCACTCTGAGTCTTTCTGTTATTTTTTTCCAAATTTATCAGTAAGAAATCATATGCCTGTGGCCAGAGCATTTTCTTTCAGTATACAAATCCGCATCAAAATTCAAAAAAAAATCCACCAGGATTCCTGGTGTGTAATACAGGAATATGTCATTTCATGTGCATTTTGAAGCATTAACAGAAAAGTAACAGATTTCTAGAAATATTTATAATATATCTTTCTTTTCAAAAAGGTGATGGCTGGTTTTAGGTTTCCACTGCTTCAATGGTTTTTAGAAAAGCACAATTGGAAATCAAGGCTATAAACTACAGGAGCAGAGAGCTGGTAGAGCACTAACAAAAATAAGACAAAAGCTTTGACTGACCTGGAGGAAGGAAGCAAAACCACTGGAAAATGTTAAAAAGAACTGAAGCATATCTTAAAACAATTGGAGAAATTACCCCAAAGTAACAGACAAGCTGAGTTACAAGGAGGAAGAGCACGTGTTAGGAAGTTACATCCTCAGATAAATGGAAATGGAGGATAACTAGACAGCTGCATGAACTTACCACATTTCTACAGATGTTTAAAAAACCTACGCACAGATGAGTGGTTTCATGTTAGTGTACACATTTAGCCAGGATACAAAAGGATTGAGTGTTCATACAACTACACATTACACATCTACTCAGGTCTGCCACGTGTCTGCATTGGTACCTCACTTTTCATATGCCTATTCTTCTGACAGCAGTGTGATGACAAGATGTAGCAGATTCATGCATGTTTAACACCTTTGTGTGCATGTGCACAGCCACACAGTCATCCAAGACTGGACAGGAGAGGTCTGAATGACTTCAGCTAAGTAAAACCTCTGTGGTGAATTGAATTCTTTCTTTAGAGAGTTCTGAATAAGCAGTCATTATGTCATATACTATTTTTGTTTTGTTTTTTAATGGGCAGTAAAATTACACCCATATACCTAAAACATCCTTGAAAAAAGAACTGTATCACCATCATCATCATCATTTCCACATGCAAGATGGTACATTTTTGGTGGTCTCACCCTACACTTCTTCAACCAGTAAATATTTTCCAGATGCATAAGATTATGAGTGATTTAATGGAAGGCATATAATGAGGTCTCTATCTGTCAATTGTTTCATCACTTTGCAAGTCCTGAGGGTATTCGGGAGCATCTCAAAGAGTCCCTTAATAAAATAAAGTCACAATGAAAGAAATACAAGCAAAGTATCATAAAAAGAATTAACAGCTAGTGCTGGTAGATATGCACTAAAAGTGAGGCAAATGCAACATTAGGGAGAAAAGATTACTGTAATATTTAAATCTATATTTGCAGCTATTTTTAAAGCCTTCAAATTCTGGAAAACCCATTATTCACCCATTTACACACAGATGTTGACTTCAGATTGCATTTGTTTTTGTGGGATCTTCTTAGTCCCCCCAAAAAAGAGAAATTTACAATATTCACATTTAAATGCCCATAGAATGTATGTAACAGCAATTTGATGATCAGGATTGAATTTTGAAACAGTATAGTTATAATGTTTCTATTTTTGTGGCTATTCAAGAGACCATGATCAAGCCTATGATGGATTCAATATTTGTTTAATGTAGAAACTTCAACAATTAAATGAACTGCTTTTTTTTTTCAAAAGGAAATACTAGCCATTTCTGAATCTGCATTACACAGTTCCTTCAGTTTTCTGACCTTTACTTGTAGTGTCAAGGAAAACCCTTTCCTTCCATGTATTTATTGAGTAAACTAAGCAGCAGGATTTCTCATCAGATAAAATGGCAGCTGCAACCATCTTCAAACACTTCCCAGAGACCTCCCTTTGTTTTTTTAAGAAAGATTTTAATCACTCCACTAAAATCAGAGCTCTTATATAGTTGATTTTCTGCCTGGATTAAAATTTGTCCTTTCCATGCATGCCACATTAAGGACTTGCCCTTGTATGGCATTTAGATTCACAGATTAACAATATTTCATTAGAGCTACATTTCTTACTTACTGATTTATCAGTATTTCAGAGGACTTGCGTACCTATATTGGTTTTAATCCTTTTGCTTCAAATGAAATTCTTATAGAAAATAATTTACATAAATAGATTCCAGCATTAGATTACTAAATTCCAGAAGCTTTCACAAAAAAAAAAAATATTGTCCTGAGGTGTCTAAGAGTGAATAGAGAAAAACTCTTTCTACAGACCAGATATGAAGCCACTCCTCTGTGAAATCTGCAAAAATGTGTAAATAAATGTGATGTATTAAAAGCCAGGAAGGAATATTGCCTCCATTTTCAGAGAGAACAGGGCTTGAGAACGTGGCACATAAAAGCCATTGCCTAGCTTAGAGTTTGTTGCCTAGCTCATGGTTTATCCCTGCCTATCCCTCAGACTTCCAGCTTGATTTATTCCTGGCTTTATCAACATTAAACCCAGCAAGCAAGAACTTGGAAATTTACTTTGTAAAAGAAATTAGAACTAAAGGGTGGCATGAGAAAGCAAAGTGCTTTTAAAGTAGGAAAACTACTCCAATTAAAAAAAAAAAAAAAAAAAAAAAAAAAAAAAAAAAAAGCCCCAAATACTTAAAAAAAATAGGGAAAAAATAGGGACAACAGAAAATTTATGCCTGGGTTAGTTTCCTGTAAGGCCAGGAAGGCAGGTCCGGCTCTCACCCTGCGGCAGGTGCCGCAGCACCGCTGACGGCGGCTCCCTGAAGCGCCAGGAACCGAAGAGGAGCGCACAGGCGCCTCCCGGCTTGGATGTCGCTTTCTCTTGCCTGTTTCACGTCAGTGAAACAACCAAGAAACTGAGAAACAACTGAGAAACTGTTGGACTGTTGAGTAGGAAACGCTTTCCCCATCACTGTTAGCTTTGGCTGTCTGGCAGCAGGATAGCTCTCCTTTGGTGCTGCAGGTCGAAATGTCCTTCCAGCACGTTTACACACCCGCTGGGCACTGCCTCCAGTGTGAGAGAGTCCTACAAAGGCGACCAGTTCGAGCCTTGTTTCCTATTCTCATCCACCCGTAAAGCTCCACGGGGTTTCCCTCTCTCTGCCTCCTGATAGTGGGTTTCTGGGATACAAACCCCCGAAGAGCAGTTCTTCCCTGAGGACACGTCCCCCCTGCAGGCACACGGCGGCCGCTGACCGCCCTCGCCTCCCCAACAACGGGGAAGGAGCTGAGGCTGCGACCCTCCCGTCTGATGCATTCCCCTGGCCCTCAGTCCCTGCGCTCTCCGCAGTCTCACAGAGAAGCCATTCCCTGCCAATGCCGCCGACAGACCCAGGCGCTCCCCGCGCCGTGGCGGCCGCGCAGGGCACTCGCACCCTCTGCTGGTGCTCTGCGGGGCCCCGCAGGCGAACTTGGAAGCTTATTAAATAGATTTATCTGACCCTCATCCTTACCTCTAGCCGTCATACACTGACTGGCTGGACGGATAAACAACCAATTTTAAGGAAATGGATCAATAAATGAAATTTAATACATGTCTTTCTAAGATATCTCCATTTAAAACCACTTTTATTTAAAGTGTGTTTTTATTTTAAGGTCAAAAGGAAAGAAACTATTCAACATCTGATGTGGAAACAACATCCGGTTTCGAAGACATGGAAAAAGTTTATTTCAATTACAGTTTCCAATTTTTTATTAATAAATAAACTTTATAAGTATTTCCACTAGTATATTTTACCATGACGATTTTATGTTAGCTTTGTTACTTCCAGTTAACTCAGTAGGAGAAAACTACAGGGATAATATCCCAGGAAATTCCCCCTTCTCCAAGTGAAACATACTGCTATGGGTCATAATCTATAGTAGTAAGGCCTATTATAAAAAGATGCCCTAAAGAATTTCCTGCACGCTTTCTGGGACAAATCTTGGAACAGGTGGGGAAAAAAAACAGTGAAATCAGCAAGGTCAAAAGCTTCTGCCTCATCTTTTTCTTTGTCAGAAACATCTGAGTCCTTCTCATGGCATGACTGCATGGCTGTAACCCAGAGAAAAATTCAGCAGAAGCAGAATCTGTAAATGGCAGCTCATATAGACTGACAATCACTTTAACTGGGTTCACAAGTAAATATTTTGCATCCAAGAACACCCCAAGTACAGCACCCTGACACGTAAGCAAGACTTTCATTTATGGAATTCTCTGGTTGACAAACACAAGAATAAGAACATATTTTGGTTAACACTTCCACTTCAGAATGAACATTGATTCACACTCAGTAGGCTCTCTTGTTACAACAACTGAATGCAGGAAAGAGTTTAATATTTTTCTCAGCTGAAATGTATTTATATTTATTTCGAATGGTTATGTTACTAGTTGAACATTTCATGTGTAAGTCCCTGAAAAGCCACAGCATTTCCCAAGTGACTATCATACCCCAAACTGGTTTTTACATTCTCTGAAAGTCAACCACATTTAGAAGTATTTAATGTAAACCTTCAGAACTGACTGCAGTTTGTGCTATGATTGTGAAAGGCTCTGCACAAACAGGAGGCTGTTGTCCTCTGTAGGTCCTGGATTAGAAAGAGTTAAGAGGGTGAGAGTGGAATGGTCTCTACTGTCCCCTTAATTCAGCTCTAGCTGGACTCCAGGAAAAAGATGTTGCTGTTAAGGAAGACAGTCACACTGATGGATAAACGTCTCCATGGACTTTCCTGTAGGGACACAGAGCCAGTTTTAAACACAGAATTTCTAGGCAAACCTTCATAAAGTGGCTGGTTCCAGAAGAAGACTTGAAAAATGGCATCAAAGTCATTATATGTCCTCATTTTTCCTTTGATGTGAACAGGTGCCTCTTTCAGCTTGCCTTTGATGAAGAAGAGTCAGAAAAATGTTTGGTTTTTTGTAATATATTGCATTAGCACTGGTCTTGCCAGGAAGATGTCAATAGTCCAGAGACTGCTACTGAACCAATAGAGTTATAAAGAGGTATTACTAATGCACCTCTCTCAGTGGCATCAAAGCATTTGTCTTTATGACCTAAATCACTTAAATCGTTACAGCCAGGTCAGAATATCTACTATACTGTAAACCAAAAAAGTATTACTCTTTTGGAAATTCTGTTTTACACAACTCCAAATCTCAGAACCTCTTGTGTTTTTAATGAAAATTCAGGCTTTGTGTTTTTATTTTCTATTCTACTTATCAGTATTCCCAAGATGAATGGGAAAAAATAGGATGTTTATACAATATTTGAGTATTTGAATAAATAATAATCTCTACCGCTGCTTGAAAGATATTTCTCAGCCCCAGTTTTCAAAAGCGGAAGAAATCAGACACAGAAACATGATTGAAATATTTGTGTGTATAAATGTGTAATAATTTAAAATTCAAAAATAGCCACTATATTTTAAAAGTATTGAAAAGGACAATCATTAAATTCTATTATGTCAGTAAGCAACTCTGCCAACATGCAAAGTTGAATTTTTTTCCAGGTATGAATATGAATATTTTCAGGTCTTCATCCATAGACATCTGTGTTTTCTGGTGGCATAGCTTTATGATCTTTGCTCGCTATCACTAATAAATGAAAATAAGTGATAGATGTTGAAAGCAGATAATAATGGTTGTTTCATTTTACATTTCAGCCATTTGAGAAGCACTTGGTCATAGCTGATGTCAAACCACATCAAGCATTAAAGAACAGAATGTGTGTACTCAGGGAGCACAGCTCTGTAATGCTGAAAATTAGTCTTTTGTCATGGTTATGGAGGTCAGTGATTTCCAAATCACAGAGGGCAGGGGAACTATGCTAATGCTCATAATTTCTAACACTCTTTTGCTGTAGCCACATTTAATTGACCATTTTGTTAACTGTACTTCTCAGTGCAATTCTCTGGATCATAAAACTGTCCACATGCATTATCAAAGCAAATGAGGCATACTCATGTGCCCTTTAGTTCCAGTGAGTGCCTGTTTCCTCAGTGACCTCCCAACTCTCAGTCTGAGCATCCCAAGACCTACAGCACAGGCCATCATACAAAGCTGCGCTGCCTATGAGAGTTCACAGGCTATAGCACAGGGCTGAGGCCGACAAAGCCAACATCTTCTTGTTCTCCTGCAGCACTGCAGAAATACAAACATGAAATACAAAACATCCTCAGTCAAAAAAAAAAGAGTCAAGTTAATACCTTTTGCTGTGGCTGCTGAAAGAGACAGTCATTCCAAACAGGTTTGGTCTTGAAAACAGAGAAATTCAATCCATCACAAGGGCAGAAGAAACAGTTCAACCTGCACAAGAGCATCAATAGGCTGGTAATGTGCCTACCTGCTGCTAGAATGAGGTTATGAGTATTTAAGTGATAATACAGAATATGAAAGGGAGTAGAAGACAGAAGGAAAGTTTTCCGATATCTATCCTTTTTAATATGTAGTGGAGGGAACTGCAGCTCTTTTGAGGTTATTTTTTTTATGGAGATGGATTATTTCTGCATTTTTGGGGTGCTTTTTTTGTTTATTTTTCTGAGTAAGACCATTTATCTATAGTGTTGAGTAATGGAAGACCTCTTACAAAACATAATGTTGTGTCAGCAGGTTCATGGCTCTATCAAATAAAAGATCAGTGGCAACAGAGCATGATGGGAAAAGAAGTTTTCAAAAGAAAACAAGCCTTTGGATCATGTTACAAAGCCCTCCTGAAGCACACAAAATGGGGTGTTTTCAGGATAAAACTATGCAGGGACATCCATTCAGGACCACAGAAAATGCACTCCTGCTGCTAAGTGAAGGAGAGACTGCAGGCTATAGCCTTAGTTTAGCTAAGCTCTATCTTTTCCATGCCTTGTTTGCTGTCTTGGACCCAGTTATCAGCTCTGGACCAAAGGAACAGCTGCATCACTGGAGACTTTCTCTGGCATTCAGCATTACCTCTCTTAAGCAAGGCACATCTCTGAGCTCAGAGACCTTCTGTCTGTCTCAAAGCCCTTTGAACCTGGATATCTGAGCACATTCCTAACCAATTTTGGTTGGCTTTGGCTTTTGATTATTGACAGGTGAGCAACAAGCACTAAGAACAAATACTCAGGAACACAGGAACACGCAGTGTTTACTGAAATAATTCAGGGCATCTTCCACATGTATTCAGAGTTCAGAGAGTTGTCAGCAGTTGCAGCAAGACTGGAAACGAGAGGGTGGCCTTGAGAAAGGCAAAGTTTAGATGTACTTTCTCAGAAATAAGCAGGTACTGAGTGTATTTGGAGATTTGTGGCTAAAGTGGGTTGTCATGTTCTTACCCAACTCAAATACAACCATTATAGTGGATTTTAAATAACATAATGGCTTATTTGGACATAGAGGCATATGAAATATAAAATTGCTATTCTTGAAATTGCCCTTTACCCTCCCATCTCGGTCCTGTATATGAAACAGTAGTGCTCTGTTTCTAAGTTGGCTTCAAATCACTAGTGTGTTTCTCATTTATAAAATACTTTTTACAGCCTAATTGGGAGCAGTTTAATTCTCAGATTCTCAACTCCTTACTAGACCAGTTAAGAGTCCAATTGACTGTAACGACTCAGAAAGAGGCTCTTTTGGAGCTTTTACAATATGTCATGTAAATTGGTGTTCAGGGACTTTAAAAAATGATTTATATTATATTTAACTAGAACATTATTCACATGATAGGAGCCCCATGACATAATGGACAGTAGACGCTTAGAAAATTGGTCACAGTTTATGGCCTCAAGGCCAATGAACCTTTTACCCTGGAAAATGGTCCACAGTGTAATGCATAAGCCCAGTACTGTATCACCAGAAGCACCTAGAAATCTCAGATGCTCATGACTTGTTCAGTCATTGAATTCTTTCCCTACGCATTTATTAGTGTTTGTGAGTGTCCCACCTAATCATGTTGTAATTATGAAATCATACTTATTCACCATTTCCCTGTGATGACTGGACAAACTGACTTCCTAGACAGGACGTACCTTCGGGGATCCATTCTAAAAGCCCTGTTAAACTTATTTATTTCTAAATTAAAAGGTTCAAAAATTGTGAAGCTTTTCCTGTAAATATAATTGCTACACAGTTTTCAGCTGCAGCTGTCCAGTAATACAGCATGAGTTACAGCTGGAAAAAATATACAAACAGGTTTGATTTTTTTAACTATTTCTAAAATAAGTTCTTCACTATGCCCTGCACTTTGGCACTTGGATGATTCTTAGGAGATGTGTTACAGATAGAGGAACTTTTGCTGCATGGGTGAACTGCCCAGTAGGGAGAGGCAGAGCTTGTTCTGCAGAAACAATTAATACAGATAGCCTTTCTCTTGAAGGGCTTTTTGTCAGAAACAAAAATGGTGCCCGTAGGATTCAGGCATTTGAACTGAATGAGTCAAGATGCCGAGAGGTACCAGAGGCAGGATTTGGCAGGTTCTGCTGCTTTGAAGTGGCAGAACTGGACTTTTTCATTCCATTCCACTACTAATCAACTGGAAGGTTGTCATGGTCTCCAGCTTGTTGGTGCTGGATGGTGAGGTGCTGCGACCTTCCTAAAAGTGTCTCCAAGGTGAAGCTGCTCAGCAGGACCACCACACACTCACACACGCGTGTGCACACACACACGGACAGCTCCTGAGATGGGTCGACGGCAAAGATGCAGGTAGATGTGGTGGTGCAGGCAGCTCCAGCTCCTCTGTCTCCTGAGGAGAACTCAACCAGCTGTGGTGGTCAGCAACCCAAGTTTAGCATGTAACTTTCAGTCATGGTGAGAACCCATGATTCCTTTGTTCTGCTGTTTGCATGTATCCCCTGATTTGTTAATGTTTTTCCCTCCTTGCTTTATGTATGAGGTTGTGTATATTCATTTCCCAAGTTTAATATGTATCAGTTCTAGAAAGTTCTTTGTTCCTTGATGCCCCATCGGTTCTTTCCCTAAATCCCTCCTTTGTGTTATTTCCATTGGTTCCCTTGTGCTCAACCCTGCCTCCTGTCAAGTATCCCATTTGCTGTATCCCTTATCCCCGCCTTTCCTATCCCCACTATAAAATCCCTGGACCCTTGTCAGATCCTTGGCTCTCCATTTCCTCCCTCCATTGTCTCACCTCAACAAACCTTCTGCATAGAAAGAAGAGGCCTCTCTCTCTCCCTTCTTTGCCTCTGCCTGCGTGCCTCCACACCCTGTTCAGGGAGGGCCCCCTCGGGTGAGGAGCGCACCCTCGTCTGCCCGCGCCTTTGGGTGTGCCTGTGCCTGCCCTACTGCAGTTGGGTTGTGGCTCGACCTCCGGGCTCTCTTTGAGCTAGCACACAGAAACCTGACAGGCAGAGTCTTCATATAGAGTTCCATGAGAGTGGTTTATTGCAGCCACACTGGTGAAGGGTTCCAGGGACAAAGACAAAAGACAGTGGAGGGTCCAGGTTTAAGTACGGGAGCAGGGAGAGCATCAGGGACCAATGATCGGAGGGCATGAGGGCAGTACAAAGGCAGGACTAGGGAATGGGAGCCAATGGGGAAGCTCTGAGGGAGAGGCGAGGGGCAAGGGCCAATGGGGGAACTTGGAGTGGAGAACCTTCTAGGGCCGAGACATACAAGGTAACAAAGGGTAGGGTGGCCAACGGGCCAGCCAGGGAAGCAGAACTGGGACGCATTAACATAACAGAACAGAGCATCCTGGGGTAAGCCTTTTCTGTCACCCTAATCTGGGGAGGATCTTTTGGTACTAGGTACTGTCCCACCAGTGGACTCTCTTTCTCCCTTGTACCACAGGCCCAGCAGCCACCACAGAAGATTACATTAAAAAAACACCTTCATCTCTCACTCCTCCAATTCTCCACATCCACCATCTGTTTTGTCTCATTGGATTTTTAATTCTGTGGAGCAGGGTCTGTTAATGTGTAGTAATGGTTCCAGATCTTTGTAGAGGCTTCCAGCAGAACTTAGACCACAATTCATAAACAATAAAATCGGTACATTTTCCTGGGAAATCTTCTTGACATTGCTAGTACTATAAACAAAAGCATTCTTTATCTAAACAAAAATGAATGTTTTGAATACCTGTGAGAAATAAAAAGGAGATGTTATATATTTCCTGTTGTGGGAATTTCAACCCAATCCTCCTCCTGTCATGTTGATAGAAAGTCAGTCACCTATTAACTTTTTTGAAAGCAGATCTAGGTAATATATTTTTTTATTTAAAAAAATGCTAATATCACAACATGCTGCATGTGATCATTACAGTCATGTAAGGCATCCCTAGTTCCAAGGAGGGAGGAATTACCTGCCAGAATTTTCCAATCACTTATTGTGGCAATGTTTTGTAGTATCAGTTTAAAAAAAATACCTGAAAAGCAAAGAAGCATAACTTTGTAGTCCTTGGTCATAGTTCAAATGTGCAAGCATATAAATAAGTTTAGATTTCCTCTGTGTTTCAGATACAGGTAAAGCACATTTACCTGCTCTGCGACACTCAGTGTGCCATCATTTTCTAAAGGAAACAGTCATGAATGCCCAGCAGTAGCTAGAAGCCAGGAAACTTTATAAACCATTCCATGCCAGACTTTCTAGCCTGGTGGCTTCTCTTTATGGCAGGTCAAAGACACAGAAAAACCTAAAACACCAGAGGTACTTTTGAAAAATTTGGCTCATGTAGTATACCGTCAGATTCTGCTGTCCTACACCTCAAAATAAGAAAGGAGGAGTCAAGCTGATGGTGTGAAGCCCACCTTGCATTCAGTGTAAGGGCTCTAGGAGACACAGCATCAGTGCTGCAAGAACAGTCATAGAAGACACCATATTAAATTTACTGCTCAGTGTTACCTTAAAGACTAGAAACAGAAGATTCGATTGAAGCAATAGCAAAATGATGAGTTGTACCTAAGTGCAGTCTGATTTCAGAAAGCCCAAAGGGGCTACCATGCACAACAAAGTAAATGAAAAGTAAGGAAATATTGTTTAGTCCATTCTTTCAAAACAGATATCTTTGGAAAGAGGGTTGCTTATTTTACCACAGAAAGGGCAGAACTCAGAGTATATATGTAGGAAAAATGCTGAAACTAACCTTTTCATGAAAGGTAGCTTTTTCTCACAAGCTGGTGAGCACCTTCTGTAGGGACAATTACCTTAAAGTGTATTGTATTGATCTGCAATATACTTTGCAAATATCAGTATATACCTAGTCTTGCTGCCTACAGCATATGAGGAAGTGAAATAAAAATGAGTCTGGACTTAATGACATGTAACCATCTTGGATGAATAATGTATATATGGTCAATCCCCAATTCTCAGGAGACCATCAGCCTAACTTTAATGTTTGAGACAAGCAACTGTATGTTTTAGATTTATCACTTGAGTCCTAATGCACTTGCCAAAGGACATTAATATTTAAATATTGAAAAATATACTATCAGCAGAAAAATAGGCAGATTTACAGTTAGGGAGGTTTTCTTTGGTTAGCCTTTAACACATACCTTTTTTTTTTGAGAGTTTAGGAAAACTGCTAGTCTTTTAATCTGATTCCATATTATGGAAGATATTTAACTTCCTCTTTTTAGCCAAGAAATATATACAGAAGCCAGTTTTTAGGTAGTTCTGATACAATCAAGGGTCCTGTATGATCTCCCCACTAAATTCTGGTATATGTACATAAGATTTGTTTTAGAAATACATGAACATGACAAACTTCTTTTGAAGTTATGAGACCTCAAAACATAGAAAAACAGAATAATCCAAATCAAGCAATAATTAGATTAGAATCTCTGATAACACATCTGTTACCAAATAAGCAATGATTTTTGTTATTCTTCCTGAATCATCCTGGAACCTGTTAAAAATGTAATGTACTTCCTACAGATTGGATTTGGCTCACCTTTGTGTCTATTTTCTGACTAGTTAATGTGGTACTAGATGACATACTTGGGAAGTGAATTCCCATGTTATTGCTAGAACAGGTAGAGAGTGAGCAGCACAACTGTATTTGTCTCCAGGCTGCCTGGCAGACATTGATTGAGATTTTTTTAGTAGAGACTGTCATTGTTGGTGAAAATATTCAAATTGTGAACCTATTTGACATTTGGTAGTATATTAGGATTCGTGGTAGAGACATTGTTTTCATTTGGTCCATTGCTCTCCAAAGACAATAGAGATTGATTTCACCTTTAGAATATAAATTGTTATGAGGTATTTCTTCATATTTGAATTTCATGTTAGAAAAATGTGTTCCACTATGCCATGAAGTAAAAAGAGATCTTTTTGTTTGTTTCCCAATGTGATGAGTATAGTTAATAAATACTTTTGGATAGCTGACCATTCTGTTCATTAGAAGCTGAATGTAAAGAAATACTGAGCAATAACAAACAATTTAGATCAACTTCAGTGCTGGCTCTAATAAATCAAGGTCTCAGAAAGTTTATAGATGGATTCTGTTCTCATGAGCTGAATAAGAAAATAGGTTTAACAGGTGGCGAACTCTCTTGCCTCACTGTTTTTCCAAAGGTGCTCTCAGAGGGCCCATGAGCAGCAAACCCCACAGCAGATGTTGTTGTTAGGTAGCAACAGGTGGAGCGTGACTCCCAGCAACTGGCTAATCCCCCTTGAAATGACAGAGATGAAGGGATTGAGTGCACTCTCTGCAGGTTTGCAGATGGCACCAAGCTGAGCAGTGCAGTTGGCACACCCGAAGGGCAGGATGGCATCCAGAGAGACCTGGACAAGCCCAAGAAGTGGGCCCAAGGGAATCTCATGAGGTTCAACAAGACCCACTGCAAGCTGCTCTATCTAGGTCGGGGCAGCCTCCAGTATCCACACAGGCTGGGGAATGAACAGATTGAGAGCAGCCCTGCTGAGAAGAACTTGGGGTGCTGGTGGGTAAGAGGATGCTGGACATTAGCCAGAAATGTGAGCTTGCAGCCCAGAAAGCCAAACGTGTCCTGGGCTGCATCAAAATAATCAGCAGCAGCAGGCTGAGGGAGGGAATTCTGTCCCTCTTCTTCACTCTGGTGTGATCCCACCTGCAGTGCTGCATCCAGCTCTGGGGTCCCCAGCACAGGGAAGGATATTAAAGTGTTGGAGCAGGTCCAGAGGAGGCCACAAGATGGTAAGAGGGATGGAGCACCTCTCCTATGAGGAAAGGCTGAGAGAATTGGGATTGTTCAGCCTGGAGAAGTGAAGGCTTCAGGATGACCTACTTGTGGCCTTCCAGTACCTGAAAGGTGCCTATAAGAAAGATGGGGAAAACTTCTTACGAGGGCATGTAGTGACAGAAGAAGGGGGGATGGATTCAAAGTGAAAGGGAGTAGGTTTAGGTTAGATATTAGGAAGAAATTTTTCACTGTGGGATGGTGAGGCACTGGAACAGGTTGCCCAGAGAAGCTGCGGATGCTCCATCCCTGCAAGTGTTCAAGACCAGGCTGGATGAGGCTTTGAGAAACCTGGTCTAGGGGAGGTGTCCCTTTGGAAGGTCTTGCTGCCCATGGCAGAGGGTTGGAACTAGATGATCTTTAGGGCCTCTTCCAACCTAAACCATTCTATGAGTCTATGAAATTTCTTAGACATCATTCAGGGGCAGGTTTATCTAAATAATGTCTGTGGCACTATGCAGTAGTAAAATACTACCCAAAGTATATTAAAAGTATATACACATTAGATATATGTGTGTGTGGATTTTATATAGTTTTACTGAGCACAGCATAGTTTTTACAATCTCCTTTGTCCAGAAGAGAGAGATTGAAGACATCCTTCAGAATTCTTCCAAGGCAGTGAACCAAGCCTGTAGAATAAGATGAACATAGATGGACTATTACTGCATAGAACCTGGTCCATTATTGCATTTAGATGTTAGTATTCACTAAGATTTTAGGTCATTCACCAAGTCACAAGTGATCTCTGTCACTTACCTTTTCAAGGGAAATACTTCCATTTAAAACCCATATTTTATTCTCAAGCTATCCTTTTAAAAATTGTCTCCTTCATAAAGACTCTAGATCAGTTTTCTGAGATTTAACAAGAACATATTCACTACTGAGCCTTTCCTAATAACTTTTATGCTACAAATTACTAAAATGGCTGAAGCCTCCTTTCAAATGTTGAAATACAGAAGTGCAGGGCTATAAAAATTTATGCCATAATAATTTTGCACTGCAAGATTATTTAAATCAATCTAAAATTGATAGGGGAAACTTTCATCCATGAATGTTTAACTTACACCACGTCTTTTGGGAAGAGATGAATATCCACGGGAAGAAAGATGAGGCAATGATTTATTTTATAGCCATTCAAGTTTAAAGACTTTTAAAGATGCATTCTGAAACCCAAAGATTTAGTTACAGGAAAGAGGAATGTCTGGAGTCATCTGAAAGCAAATCTTAGATGGAACTGCAGAGTTATTTTATAAAATAAGCTGAGTAAAGGACAACTGACAATTTTTATCAAATATTTTTCTAGAAAAGATCCAGTTAATAATAAAATTTAAGAATTATAGAAAATTGAGTTTGAAAGGGAAGGTTAAGGTTATCCTGGGAGTTTATAGAGTCACAGAATCATAGAACCATGAAATGGTTTGGGTTGGAAGGGACCATAAAGGTCATTTAATTCCAACTCCCCTGCTGTAGGCAGGGACACCTTCCACTAGACCAGGTTTCTCAGAGCCCCATCCAGCCTGGCCTTGAACACTTCCACTGATGTGGCATCCATAGCTTCTCTGAGCAACCTGTTCCAGTGCCTCTCAGAGTAAAGAGTCCCTTCCTAATAGTCAATCTAAATCTACCCATTTTCAGTTTAAAACTCCTACTCCTTGATACATCCCTACATTCCCTGATAAAGAGTCCCTCCTGTCTTGGCAGGTCTCTAGAACAGCCCTTCATCCAGCTAAAATAGTAGGAGTTAGGCTCCTAAATAGGCTTTAAGCCAAACATTTCCAACATTTAGACTTTTTGCAGCTGAAATTGATCTCAGTATCGTAAAACACATCCTTTACTCCATTTAAATCTTGCTAGCCCAAAAGTTAATAACTTTCTTCATTGCTCAAAGCTTGGAAGAGGGAGAGAAGGGAATTAGACAGGTTTATTGATGACTAAAGAAAAAGTTTTAAAGAAACATAACTCTTCACCCATACTTAGTGTTATTTTTAGACTTACAAGAATAAAAAAACCCTTTTCATACAGTCCAGATCTCAAGACTATAGTTAAATAAGCATAGTTATACAGACACAGATCTTTTAAATAAGTTAGCTGTGTTCCTAACTTGTGAAGTCTCCTGGGGGTTCTTTTTCAGTTCTCAGAAACGTAATGGATGCGTTAATGACACTCTCATGTAGCTTGGCTGTATTTCCCTTTATTAAAGTTATATCATCCAATTTAGGCACAATTCACTCTAAATCCCAAACTTCAAGCTCTACAAAAGGTTAAAAAATGTATTTAGAATAATGAAATCCAAATTACATAGTTTCTCAAAGCCAGTGTGCTTGTAAAATGAACCCTCTCACTGCAGCAGGGATAAGTGAAGCTTAAAATGACATTATAAAGAAAATGCATTTTTGCCCTGTATGGATCAACTATTTTGTAAAATACTCCCTCTCTTCTGAAGAGAGATGGAAACCTGCTGTTTCTGTGAAAAACATGAGTGATTTCACCTAGGACAGCACAAGATGGGGCCAGTGAGGGAAAGACCATATGAACTTTCAAGTCCAGTATGGCACCATCCAAGTAATTCCCAAGTCACCAGAGAACTGACTGCAAGGAAAGGAGATGAAATGAGACACAATAATTACAGGACTTAATGCTGTTGAAATTAAAATCAATGGAAGAATGTCTTAAATTTCCTTTTTTTTTCCTATTTCCTGTTAGTAATTGTTTGTGCTACTTTTGTCTTATGAAACCCTCCTTTGTGTTCAGGCTGGCCAGTCACCAGGCTTTTATTTTGGTGACTCTCCAGTTGAAGACTTGGTTCTGTTTGAGATCCAAATCATGTCTGCCACATTTTGAACAGACCCAGAGGTCTTGCTGTCTTCTTGTGTGTTTTTTAAGCAGTTAACTTATAGTTAGAACTTTCTGGTATGTTTCCTTAAAGTGCATGAGAGAGGTGGGGTCTATATAAATTTTGCATGCGGTAGAACAAGCAAAGAAAAAATTTAACATGGAAACAAGCAAATATATGTGTGTAACATTATATGGGGAAAATGTAACTTTATCAGGGGAAAATAACCTTACCTGAAACAAAGGTAATGAATGAAAAAAGAAATTTTAAGATCTACCAAAAATTTCTAGAGGAATCAGCAAACCAGTAAATTGGACATGAATCTGTAATGAAGTAAGGTAAGAGAAAATTAGTTGTGTCTGCCCTGTATGGAGGATTCTTGTGATCTACACATTTAATCTTTGCCCCTCTGTCATGTTCTCTTTCTGAATCTGGCAAATAATTTTCAGAACTAGAAGGCTCTTTAATAAAAAAAAAAAAAGGAAATTTGTGCAGAACTGCAGAAATTTTAAAAAGGCGATAGGAGGATAGAATTTTTTAACATTGAAAACAAAATCAAGTAGGAAGATTTATATAATATGACTAAAGAACACAGGAAAGAAAAACAAATGCAATTAGGTTTTCTGAGTGTAAATTACTAGGATGTAAACTTACTAGGATGTAAAATTACTAGGATGTAAATAATGGCTGTCTTTGAGGAGAACCATTTATTCCGTGAAGTGTAAGTAAGAATAATTAGAAATCAGGATGGAGAAAAACTGCGGGCAATGCTTTTGACAAGAAGCTGTCCAAAGGTGTGAAAGCCTCCCCAAAGCAACACTGGCATCCCACCCCCTTAACCTGTACATTTGCCCTGGACAAAGCAATTGAAATTGAAAGAACAGCCTTGCTGTTTCAGTGGAAAAGTAACTACCAAGGAGAGTGTTGAGGAAAGTAAACTTCTTATCCTGTCTCAATAGCCCAAGCACAGGAAGACTGTCCACAGACTAGGAAATCCATATCCAGGGCAGCAGAAGGCAGTGCACATGGAAATGAAGAGCTTCATGAGGCAGATCTAGTACCTTCCATGCCTGATATTCTAGCACTCCAAGGCTGAAGTACCCATTACTAGACCAAGGACTGTGGATTGACTGTCCCTTCTGTTTTGGGCCATGCACATTCTTATCATTGGTCTAGACGGAAATTTAAATTTGTATGAAATATCTTTTTCAATAAGATTTTGAAAATGTTGTCCTGAGGACAGTATCAATGGTTAAGCAGTACCTTGCAGCTAACATTTTCAGCAGCACAACATCATTTGTTTAACCTATTGTTTAAGTAGAGGGGGGGAGGGGTAGGTTCTAATTCTGTATTTTTATCAGATACATCCTTATTGGAAGTTTTAAAGCAAGCCATTTTGGCTATGGCTAATGAATGGACTTTTAAATAACTTCTAATGCTAGCTTGAAGCAAAGCCCCCTTCTTCAAATACACATATACTGTTTTTTAAGTGACTAACACTGATTTAAATGGTGATACGAAAATAACAATCTAATACTCAGTATGAATTAATAGCAGTGAAAACAATGTTAGCTAAAATTCATCACAGCAGCTCAGCAAGGCGCCTGTGATGACTACAGAACTACACTCAATTACATCCTGACTGATACGTCGCCTTACAGTGAACTTGGTTTTATATAAGTTTTCATAGTTAGTTGCCCTCCATTAAAAAAAAAAAAAAACAGAGTCATCAAATTATATGTGATAGAGCACCCCAGAGCAGAATGAACATTATGACACCACAAGCAAATTTTATCTAAATATCATAAAGTATCAAAGTGATTTCAGTAGAACTACTTCATCTGTTTGTATCTCCATATGCTCACAAGTTAATGGAGGAGTTATAAGCAGAATATCCTTTGGTTTAGTGCATCTTCCAAAAAGCTTTAATTGTGAGGGCGCCAGTCCTTGAAAGCAACTTGAACATTTATTCCCTTCCAGTCTCCTTCATTCCATTATATTTTAAGTACATATGTGATTTTCATGAACAGTCTTATTGCATGGGTCAGGTTAATCAAAGACTGCCACATTAATGATTAAGTCAAGCATTATTACTGGCAGGTATTTTAATCTTTTTCTAATTGGTTTTAACTGATAAATGACAAGCTTACTCAAAGAGCTTTTATATGTTTTTGCTATGATTTTTATCCAACTCTGCTGTCTTTCCAAGTGTCATTGGCTATTAACAATAGCCTCTACACAGAGAACTGTAAAGGGCAGTTAGTGATTCACTTTAAAATATTTTCTTTTCTTTTACCAAGAAGAGATGTAATCATCCAAATAATTGTATTTATATTGCCTCTAAATCTGCTATTTATGAAATAATTTTATGTTAAGGGACTTTCATTGGGTTTTCATCCATTTTAAAAGAGGTAAAAGCTGAATTAATTCATAGATCTGGCTTTAGTTCAGTAGTAAAAGCCAAAAGAGTCCAGTTACAGAGTACTTATCCAACTCATTGGAGAAAGTGACTGAAGGCAGAAAGAAAAAGGTCTAGCTCTTTCTGACATTTGATACAATTTCATTTTTGAGAATTGGAAGCAAAAGCTAGGCTGCAGTGAGACATATTTCTATACCATATAAATATAATTGTCCTGCAGTAAAATCCTGTGGATAATACTTTGGCTTGTTCATAAATAGTACACCATGTTGTAAAGCTGCATTCATTAGCTTCACACCACTTTGAAAGCACACCAGGTGCTTTCACCAATAGTAAAAAAGACATTCTTACACATCAGATAATGGCACAGCCTCCAAGAGGAATGAAGAACAGCTTTAACAAAATAGTAAATTTAAAAAAAAAGACCATTGAAAAATAATCTGTTCATACATTCATGATATGAACCTGCATCAGAGAGCTTTCTGACAAATAATTGAAAGAAATTGAAATACGAACACACTAACAAAAGAGTTTAATTTCATACAAATGGGGTTTCTTAAGTGGCTGATTCACCGACCCTGTACAACAGGCAGCCTCACAAGTAATCTTTTGCTTCTCTCTCTTTATTCTCCATTTTTGCAGTTTAGTTATCTTATAGTAATGTTGCAAGCTGTCATCCTCTTAAGAACCATGAAGGTCTCTAGAAAGAATTAATATATTCAAGTAAATGTACTGAGAAAGAAAGGAAAGATAGTATAATTTCAACAGCAGGCCTGCTAATGGGACATAATAGAGAGAAGAAATGCAATAAAAATATGGGGAAAGGAAAAATAGAGTGAACTACACCTGTAAAACTAGAGAGATAACTGCACTTGATAAGGCAGACAAAATTCAGTCTGCAGGGAGAGCTAAAAAACAATAGAATGGAATAAAATGGAAGAGTTAATAGCACTTGGAATGCATTTGAAACTAATTAAAGGCAAAAGAGTAATGAACTGTGTTGAAAGCAAAAACTATTAAAATGTGAGGACATTACAAATGGCCTTCTGGAGCTGGCTATTTCATATTTGCAGTAATCACTCTGGCCAAAAAAAAAAAAAAAGCTAGTTAAATGCACTCATTAAAAAGTTAACCTTTAGTGCAAACACAGGGCAGGACTGCAGAATGACATAAAAATACAGATTTGAGAAATTAAGCTAGAGAAATCCAATAAAATTTAGTAAATAATGGCAACCATTTGTGTTATGAAATAAGATCTCGTCACCCAGAAAAAACACAGTAAAGGAAGATCCACTGGACCCACTCAGTATCCAATCTCAGGATAGCTGTTGGAATACAGAAAGGCATATTAGGGATATTAGGGATTGCAGTATACCAGAACAACAACTGCAAAAAGAGGTTGTTTAGCCCAGAAAAATGAAGGCTGGCAGCAAACATGAAAAGAAAAAGGTGGTTTGAAGGATGTTAAATAGGAACATAGATGTTAAAGATGGAAAATAATCATGTAAAGAAGAATTTTGTCTAAGAGAAAGTGGATAATAAGCAGCCCATGAAAATAGTCAAAGACTAGTATCTTCTTTTCATCAAAATGAAATCTTCTTGTAGGAGAAATGAGGAAAAGCAAAACCCAAATTCTGTTACAGTCACCACCAAAAGTTACATCTAAATTATAGTTCTTTTGTCCTTCTTCTGACATTTAGATATTTACCAGGAAAGGTCAGTGTTAGCATATTAATTCCTATAATCCTATTGAAATTCCTAGCATAAGACATTATTGCACCTAATTTTAAACCTCTGCAGTAGGAGTTTCCTTATCAGCTAGTTGTCTAGTTTCATTATTAATGAAGAGAAATACAAAATCCTGGAACAAGATATATCTGGTCAATTTGAGTGTTTATGTGACACAGTTTTCCCCCTCAAAATTGTTATTCCTTTCCTTCTCTGAGAAATGTCCAGGTAAGTAGATAAGATATTATCTAGAGTGTAGAAATGTATATTTGATCCATGGCAGGTACTGTAAGGAACAAAGGACTAAAATGGAAGAACTGTCTAGTCATTTTCAGGGCACCACAAGAAAATTCAGGAAAGATAAACAGAGAAAAAAGTAATTCCTTGTATAGAATCTGTTTCCCTCTTTGTCAAAGTATCTGCTTTTACAGCTGGAGAAGGACACATATTGTTTGTTGTCATTTTACACACTAAGATACTGAACTTGGAAGCACATTGTGCCACCTCTATGACAGGGTGCAAGAGAAAGATGTGAACAAGTGACTGAAGGCTGGTTTCCACAAATCTCACAAATTTGTTTTCCTTGCTGCATTTCCAGACTTAAGTGTCTTTGTCACTAGAGCAAAGACTTCATCATGGCTTTTATAGCAAATTTTTATCACTAGCTTTTAAGAAGCTTGAAACAAACCTTTCTGTGCCAGAAACGGCTCAGCTGATTTAATTTCAAAGCAGAACAAACACAGAACAATATCTTCAACATGCAAGGTGCTGTCAGGAGGTAGCACTTGTTCACCACTTAAGTGAGAAAAATATTATTTTAAATGAACACAGTCTCTTTAGTTTGATAGTTCTTGTTTCCTGGGATGGATCGAGGGACTAGAATCCCCATATGGAAAATTCATTTCACCCCAAAGATTTTCCTAGGAAAATTGATCTCCCAGGTGTATGTGTGAAGATTCCAAAAGCACATTTGCAAATGTTAGCCTAAAAAGTCAAAGTCAAAGAAATTAAAGCAATGTGGTTAAAACTTCCTCTTCAACTAGTTTGAGACAACCCCAGTAGACTGCAAAAGATTCCATGGGCAGTGTTAAAGCAATCAGGGTTAAAACAAACCCAGAAACTATTTAGTTTGACAATATTTCCTAACCAGCTTAATGGGTTTGTGTAGAGGGGATATTGGCTTTTGACATGCAAGCATTTGCCGAGCCGGTTTGTCATCCTCCTATATTGCACTGGCAGATTTCAACTAGCACTGCGTGCTTCAGCACTGCCAGGTCCCACTGCTCTGGTGGCAGCAATGGATTTAAAGACAATAAGCTCAAAAGGCTGGAAAGAAGACCAGTGACCCTGATGTGTCTGGAACTATTTCAACACAGTGCTACAAAATACTGTCCCACAGGGAGAGAAGAAATGCTCACACAACAGAGCTACATTAAGTGAATCATGTACTCCAAGACTCTAAGTCAATTTTATGAAATAAAGGGTTACCATGTTTCCTCAGGAACACCTTGAGATTATTTTAGTGCATATTTTAATGCTTGAGAACGTAACTATTTTTTGTCTGTGTACTACACTAGACAGCCTTGATTTGGTCAATGGCCCCTGGTACAACTGCAGCATAAGTGTCACATAAATCATCACATTTTACAGTGACATATCAGCTCGTGGCAAAGAAAGAAGGAGTCAAGTTCAAAGTCTGCCTGTGGGACACCCTTTTGAGTCTCTGCATAAAAGACCATCAGCACTGTGATTCACACAAGCCTTGGTAGTAAACAAAGGGCTTCCTTTGGTACTTCCAAATTCTGAGTTAATTCAAAGCTTATTTCAAGGCAGCTGCAGCTGAGGAAGGAAGTGCTGACACTGATAAGCAGTGCTGATGGAAAAAAATACATCCTCAAATGGAATTTGAAGCAAAGGACCTTTTTCTTCACTCAGCTGCTGCAAAGAAACTTAGAACTAAGTATATGCAAACCTAATGGGCTTTGCAGAGATTTAGAACTACCAAAAAGTCAAGCAACTCGGGAGGTATGAATCAATCAGAAACAAAAGATTTTCTGCATATCCTCTTCCCCTGTTTTCTATTGCCATTTTCAAGGTTATATATACTACATCCTTATTAACATATACATATGCATAAATTTCAATACTTAAATTGTAATATTTCAGCCATTTGCTAAGTAAGCTTGGATTCTATTCCATCTCACATCCTACACCTTTGACAGAGCAAAGCTTCTTGCGAAAGCACAAGACATAATAAGGAAGTTGACATTCTTTTTGTTTTCTAATTCCTGAACAGGTAACTAGAATGTATTTCTTTTAATCAGCATACAAATCTTAGGTGCTGCTAATTGCAGAATAGCACAAAACAGAAAGTACTAAGAGATCCATGATGATTCTCAGTGTACCTTCCAGGGGATTTTCTTGGATTATTTTCCAGATGAAACCCTGTAAATTGTATCCAGGGTGTTCTTAGTGTTTCCTTACATTTCACAGCCTAATTGGATCAGTAGGTAAGCCCAGTGACTCCTACCTGTTACCACACATTCTGGCATGCCTGGGGTTATAGTGCACAGACCCCATAAATGCAATTTGTTCAGGAAAACCTCAGAGTTCCAACATAACTGCACACCACGCACTCTCTTGGAAGCACTGGACTTACTGTGCTCCCGCTGCCTGAGCATGCACTACGTGTCACTGGAGGATCAGATTTACCACATCTGCAGGCCACCTGTGCTGTGCAAACACAATGAGCTAAAAAGAAATAATAGAAAGCTTATTTCTTAGCCATTTAACCCATGCTTGTGATACTGATGTCCACAAGATTATGCTTGGTAAATGTTTTCAATGTGCTGGGAAAGGGGGGAAAGCTTTAGGTGATAACACACCTTCTCCTGAGCATAGTATAATGTATTGACAGAGGGTAAAAAAAGAGTAAAGGCCTCATTAACACTTCTCAAATGAAGGGCCTTTGTTTTCCATAAAAACTCACCATCTCAAAGTGTGTCACACAGATGAAGTTACAGTATGGAAAAAATACAAGGTTTACAAGATTTTAAAGACAAGTTCACAAGCACAAGGAATTAATCTATGCTTAGGAATTAAGTTGCAAGCAGTAGTTACACCCCTAGCTCCTTTGCAGGTGGAAATGAGAGCAGAGATGCCAATGCTACCTGTCCTGCCCCGTGTGGCTCCTGGGGAACAGAGCCTCGGGCTGCTGCTCAGAGACTGCAGTGAGGAGACCAACCCACCCTCCTCCACTCCTCAGGGAGCCTCCAAAACTGGGGCTGCTGAGGTCCACAACGTTCCTTGGCTAAACCAAATACACACACCCCTCCTTAAATATGTCATTTTCCATACCTGTTTGTGTATTTTTCTCTCTATTATAGAGATCTATTTCTTTTTGTTACAGCACAACAGCTACCAGAAGGCATGAGTTTTATGCACTCCTGTGGTTAGGGAGACTGTGCTGACCATCAACTGAAGCCCCAAATCAGTTGCCATTTGTACAGTCACATAATGAAAGAACAGGCCCTGACAGTCAAGCATAGCAGACCTGAGTATCATACTCATGAATGGCCTAAATGTAGAAAATATTTCTATTAGTCACATGTTTCTGAAAAATTATGTCAATTATTTAGACTTCAACTGATTTCATAAAACTCTCCTTAATTGAATGTCTTTTGTTCTTTGTTAAGAACAAAGGCCATTAAGGCCATGATGTAATTTTGTCCCATGCAAAAATAATTTCTTTTTTTGTAAGTAAAATTTCAGCTTTACTATTTTGCTAATTACTTCCAGGTGAGGAAGCTGAGCCTTTTAGTAGAGAACATGTACCTATTGCCAAAGGTAATTCAGGAGTTCACTAGCAGGCGCAGGTATAGAGCATACAATGGCTAAAATTTCATTTTTAAAGGGCAACATGGAATAATTTTTTAGACTTTCTGAGGCTCCCTCATCTCCTAAAAGTTCAAGTTTAAGGGACTGAAGTGGTCTGTTGGCGATTGAATCACGGACACAGACCAGCAGGGAATCTGAATTGTTTATTCAAAGGAGTGAGTTGGTTTTATACACTTTTCCAAGGCACAGTATTTCCTTATATGGTGTGACCTATCCCATGTTGCCACATCAGCAACACACTTCATAGGGGTCTGCCCTGTGACACCTCCTCCCCCCAGGGCCCAGAGGAGACAAGCCTCTCTGTGCTGCCATGTGCTCCTTTGTGCTACCATGTGCCTCTGCAGGCAGGTTTTACAGCTCACAACCCAATTCTCTCTTGTAATTCCCCATAGTGGTCTGGTAATTTTTTTGAGAAGATTGCGAAAACAACTATGACTAAATTCCCAGGAGCTGTTACATGTGAAAAGCTAGACTTGACAATACCTTCTGAGCTCTCTGTAATTCTTTTATTTATCTGCAAGTCAAACCACCACTGCATCAAAAAGCAAATGCTGCACATTTTTCAACATTTAAGAACGATAAGGGGAAATAGAAAACAGGATTCATTGCACTACTTCTCATGAGGCTTCTATGGTACAGTGAGAAAAAACGTCAAAGTGTGGTCAAAAATCCTATTTCTTGTGAAAGCTGCATTTTAACTTCCCAGTCTAATCTATGCTGTACTTCATCTGGTAGCCGCCAGGACGGACCTAAAAAACAACTTTCCCAAAACCCTGCTTCCAGGTTCTTATTTGCCCTGCAGCCAGCCTGGATCAATGTGGTCACAGGGTGTTTATTTTCCTTTCCTGAAGACAACACCACAGCCTTTCAAGAAATGGTGCTGGATTGTTTGTCTGCCTGGCATCTGTTTTCTAGTGCTGTCAGACACCAGCACAAAGGCACACAGGAAAGCAGCTCACTGGGCATGGAAAGCCACAGCCCAACCAGACTGGAAATAATCTGGCCTGAGCAAAGAGCAGGCGTGCTGGAGGCTTTACCTGTAAGTGAACCAGCTTGCTAAGAGATACCCCAACAGATAAGCAGTGCAGATAGTCTGCAGATTAGTTAGTTACAAGCCTTGTCTTCAGTATTAAAAACACTACTAATAGACACTGCAGATTTAAGCATACTGTATTACACCCAACTATTTTATATGTTATCTTCATTTAAAGAACATGTGGACACAATTTGGAAATTGTTCTAAATCTAGAAAACCCTGAGAGGGTTATGGTGCAGGAGGCATTTTGTTTCCAGAAATTACTGGAACTTCTTTCAGTCATATCCTGAGACATAATAGCAGTCATGTTAAAATGAAATTGTTTTAGCTCCAAAGGACAAAGGTTTAATTTTTATATGAAAAGTGCAAGACACCTTGATAATGCTGTTGAAAGTAATTAAAAGAGATCGAGTCCTGAAGTCTCTGCTCAAAGTTTTCCTGGATTTCATTATGTGTTGTGATACAGTAGTTCTCTAACATGTATTGACTTATTCCCAGTTTTCTTGAATATTACATATTTGAATGCATTTTTAATGTTAACTGCATTTTCTAATTTTGATTTTGAACAATTCTGTATGACCCCTAAACTATAGTTTAGGGATTTCCAATATAACACATTTGAGGAGAACAAGAAAAACTAGAATTAAACACAGTTTCATCAAAAGTACTTCAATAATGTTATAAAAGAAAGCTCAGACTGGTCACCTACCTATCAATGAAATGTGGGTGGAACTGAGTTAGAATAGATTTTTTATAGCCAATTTTTACAAGGCTTATTTAGAAACCCCCATTTAATGAAACAAAACAGAAAAATATTTTCCAGTTCAAACTACCTGGAACGTGTTCTGCAGAAGGCAGGGTATAATTATTCAAATACACATTTGGCCAGTTTACAGAGTTAACATCCAGTGCCATGAAAAGAGCCATGGAATTCTGATGAAGCTGTGAGACCTTGGTTTTAACACATCTCCTGAAACACACAGCACCTCCCACGGCAGCACGCTGCTCAGTGCAGGGCTGTGCAGGCTCAAAGGGAAGAAATCTGCCCCCCAAACCCACATGAATCACCCTCCCAGCACCATGCCTCATGGTGATTTGTCTTCATCTTGGTATATTCTGGGGTTTTTTTACAGCAATATCACAAAACAGAAGCTCCAAAACCTATCAGGCTAATGTTTATGTTTTCTGCTCACAGTAAATGACAAAAAACACAAATGGCTCATTCCCTTTCCTCATAGTATTATACCACATGAAGATCTCAACAGGATACTCCACTGAAAGGATATCCAGATCACACTGGCAATATTGCTGCTTAACAGCAGCAGTTAAAAATTGACTTTAAAATTCTGTCAAATAAGCTCAGTTTTCCAATTCCCATGATTCTGCTTCTTTCTTTCTTTTTTCTTGCTTCTGTATCAGCCCTTCCTAATGCTGACACCTCTGTGCCCCCTCCTCCCCGTGCTTCCTTTCCTTCTTTCCTCTGCAGATGAAGTAGCAACCTCCTTCACCGCCTCTACACACCACTGGGGGTTTCTCTTGGAATTAGTTCTGTTTGCTTTCCTCACACTCCTGCACCGCCTTCCTGAATTTTTGTATCATCTCTTTTTAGAGAACAAAATTCTAGCAGCCTTTATGTTCAGCTAGGGCCAAGAGCTAGAGGAAGGCTCAACTACTTCTCCTTTCCCCTCCTTTTATTTACTCTGTGTGAGTCAGAAGCACAGAGCAGGCAGCTGTAAAACTGGCTGAGGGACTACTGAGGGTTTGAAATCAAAAAATTTTAATAAATGAGACTTATTCAATCAAAGCAACCGTAAGAAAAACAAATAATTTTATTTGAAAACAGTATTCAATATTCCCAATGATGGAGCAATAACAGTCCATCTCTCTCTGTTTTCTGAAACTAGGTATGAACATGTCAAATTTATCCACAAATTAGATAACTGAAGAAATATTTTTCATTATGTATGGAGGATATCACACTTTTAATGGAGAAAATAATTCCATTAACTACTCATCTATGGGCTCCTTGTTTTCATGGCACTGAATTTTTTACACATTATTCCGAATATTGTCAGACTAAAAATTCTGAGAGTGCAAGGGCATACTTCCATTTAAAAAATTATAATTACATCACAAAATTTATTTCTCACCAATAAGGCCTTGTTTTAATGACGTGCACCTCTTCAGCATAGCCTCCTTAGTTTAACACACATTGAGCAATATGAAAAAGGAAAAAATAGTTTTGTCTATTAATCTCAAAAAGTTTTGGCTGCTATTTTTTGTCATTTCTGTAGTACAAAACAAGTATAACAAACACTAATTTTTCCATTGTTATTCCTTTATTGTTATTATTTGCATATGATCTATATTCAGATTTTATTTTCTCAGCTATTTTCTATCACCTTGGTAGCATTATTTTAGTTTGATGAAACTATATATTTATTGAGAACTGACATGGCAGTTTTGTAATATAGTCAATATAGAGGGCTTTTGTTAAATAGCTGTAGTGGCCTGGTCCAAATGTCTGCTATACCTGCATACCAGTGTGGAAGAAAAGGAAAAAAATAAAGATTGTTTGTTTGTTTACTTGTTTCTTAGAAGGAGTGCTAGCAGTTCATGGAAGAAATGTTTATATCTCATTGAATCTTGGATTGAATTGGAAACTATAATTATAATGCATAGAAAGTGTGACCTAATAGCTCCTATAAATTTAAAAAATCTCTTCCTACCTGACTTCATATTTCTGATATAATTGTGAATTTCATTAAAGCTATAGTCTTTGTATATGACATAAAAGTTATGGCATTCCTCGGGCTGGAATCAGGATCAAAAATTCATTATAAATCACCTGATAGTCTCACAACTTTAGTTAAGTAAATTGATGAAAAGTCACCCATCCTGTGAGGCAGCTCTATGAAAAAGCAGTTCTTTGCTCTGTATGAAATCATTGTTACTTCGAACTTAGGTATGGCATTCAGACTGACGGCAAGAGAAAAATTCTCTTTCTTAGGGCAACATTGCCCCCTTGTGCTTTAAAGGAGCCAAGACATGTAACTTTCTGGTTCAGAAGTTAGGAGGTTTGGCTTATCTACACACGAAGGTGTAGTGAATTTTAGTACTTTTTTTTTTTTTTTTTCGTTCTTTGAATTTCCCGTTTAGAAATTTTAAAACAAAATTTCCTTCTCATAAATATTCATTCCCTTTCCAGATGATATATAGTCTCTGTCTTTAGAGACTGCTTGCACAGAAAAAGTTTTCACCACCTACGCTTTTCTATATCTCTAAGTTCCACTATCAAATGACCTGTGTAAAGATACTGGAGAAACAACAGTGGGAATCCACATAGATGTTACATGAAAGTGAAAAGAAAAATACTCATCAAACTTCTTGGGATTTCACAGCTGAAAAAAAAAAGGGCTGAATATTTTAGAAACAATATTTTAATACTGGGCAATAATAGCTAAAGCTATGTTACCACTTAGAAGAGAAATCTTGATTTTGTGCCTCTTTTAGTTTAACACATTAAGAAATTGGACTGCACTCAAAGTCTCCAGTATCAAGCATCATTCTACAAAAAAAGTCTGTAAATATTTCAAAATATTCCAAAAAAAAATGTAGCTGGAGCTATTCTTAATAATAATAGGTACTAAATGTCAACTTTCCTGACGACTTTTTTCCGGTTTCTTCCTAGAGATGCCAGGAAATCTATCCACAAACTTCCTAAGAAAGGGACCCTATCTCTTTTAACACTAGAAATAAAAAGCAAAAACCAGAATGTTCCTCTAGATTAACTAGACTGCAAAGGCAAATTAAAAGAGTGAAAACTCAATGAACCATAGAAAACCATTTGCTTTCTCCTAAGAAGTTGATATACTCATCAACCCAATGTTGTTGGGCTATTTTTAATAAATCTCAATCATCGTCCTTGTGTGGATTTAAGTCAGCTAGCAACAGTAGGCTTCTCCAGGTCTGATCACAATTGTTTTAAACCTTCTCTATCTCAGACATTTTCAATTGGTGTAATTACTGGCATATTTTCATCTGCATAAATCGGAAAACTAGGATCAAAATGTTTTGCACCAGCCCAAACCCAGATAGAGAATTTTATATTACAATACCTGGGAGAAATCTGAATCTTTATAAAACATTTAAAATCTGGGCATTCTCCTAGGCATACAAAGATAAAGTTGACTTGCAGTCACTTTTGTAAATAAAAAAATCTAGCAACTCACCTAGAGTTCAATAGCAAATATTTTTCCTAAATCCACAAAGGGAAAAGAAGAGTCAAAATTGCTTTTACTACCAATGTATTGATATTTTCTTTTCCTCGTCTATATTTGGTCATCTTCAAAGGTGTGTAACATTCACAGCATATTAATATTGACAATTTGGATGGATAAAGTTGATCCAGTGAATAAGTACGCAATAACTTTTTATTTTGGGGGTATGGTTTAATCCTGTTGCTTGAGCCATACCACTACACAGGTACACCTAAATAATTACTTCTCCCCACTTGTTCTTTAGTAATAACAGCTGCCAGTCCACTCTACCAATACTGTTCCTGCTTAGTTTCTCCTCTTTTGCTGCTTAGATCCTCCATAATATTATTGAAGCCTCTAAAGGCAGTGGTTGGATCTCAAAGGCTACTTTTAAATCATTGGACATTACCAAGAAACTTTGCAAATCTTGGAATTAGTTCATACAGAAGACTGCAATCACAAAACTGACATTTATGTGAGCATGAAATTCAAGCTAAAATGGGTATTCCATAACCAAAACAAATTAGCTAATCACCTAATTTTAAATGTGGATTCTAAATTTTGCACATGTATCTAGTAGGTTCTATTGGTTCTCACTCACACAGCTTGCTTCAGCATGATTTCTATTTTTTAGCATAACTTATCAGAGAGCGACAGAGCACCTACATACTGGAGATGAATGCACCCTACCTGAACACAGCATAGAGCACTAAGTTAACAGAGCCCAATGCTTTGTAAATTTGTACATTCTATTCTTAGACCCAGGGTTAGGTCAGAGTATCAGCTACGTTCCTTGTAAATAACCGTACCGCTGAAGCTACAAAGCACCAAGTAAAAGACATCGTTTTAAAACAGAAGCAGACCAGAATTTCTGAGCGTGATGTAATCAATGAGTTGTAAAAACTAAATGCATGTGAAAAATGGAAATTGATTCTTTCAGTCAATTAAGAAGCAACGGGGTAATGACATGCATGCGTGACCCTGTTCTTTCACTGCAGTAACAGAGCGATTACTACGATAAGATGCTGTGATATGGCATATTATGTTACAATACAATCCCTTAGTTTTGCCCTCTGACAACACTAAGTGGTGCACCTCGTGAGCTGAGGTGGACAGACCTGCAGCAGTAAGCTGACAATTCAATAAAGATTACATCATCAAAGCTGGAAGAAAGCTGGGATAGAGAAATGTCCTGAACAGCACTCACATCCAGCCATGGGGGGTGGCCAAACAGCACATCACAAAACAGATTTTTTTGCCTCTCTGACAGAAAACTCCCATTCTGGGTGGAACCGAGAGGCACGAGAGCAAGACTAAAACAAGCCCCAGCAGAATTCCAGCAGCTTTTTTCCATGTAGGATCGTACCCCCGACTTTGGAACCCTGCTGCTGCTCCAGGAAGACTGCAGGGTGCTTGCCGCTCCATCAAAGCTGAGACAGGCAAAGTGCCAAAGCACAACAGGGAGTAATTTTTTTTTTTTTTTAATTTCCTCTCTAAAGCAAAAATAAACACATTTTCTGACACAAGCTTTCAGCATGTACAAGGTTTGAAAACTTGCATCTATCCTACTCTGCTTCCTTTTGCAGAGTTGGTGTGCCTTGTCCTTGCACATCTGTTTGAATTTGAAGGAATTAAATCCCAGATTAATGGTTGTTTCTTGCACACTATAACAAAAATGATTTTTAAAATGTGACATCCAGATAGATTAAATATTTGGAGTTTTACAATACTTAAAATATATCAGTTAATAAAGAACAATATATTACATTTCACTATTAATTATATATTTAATTAATTATATTGCATCATGTTATGCATTATAATGTACAGTGATGTTATTTAGTTTCATGAGACCAATATTAATATTACTTCTTGATAAAAGTAATTGGCTTTTTATGTTTTAAGGTTTTTTAAGTTACATATTTTAAAACTGTTTGTTCTTTAATGTCATTGTAAATGTTATGGTACTGTGTGCTGACAATGTCTAAATAGCTGAGCTATGTTGTTGCAAACAAGAAAAAAAGGCAAAAGAGAGCACTATCCCTCTTTTCATTTTGTGGTGTGCCAAACAGGATTAACTGAGAATTAGGCCCAAAATCCTCATAGTGTCCACAGGTGCCAAATACACATTTTTACCACAAATAAGGTGTATAGAAAATGGCATTTGTTCTTATTAGGTTTTCCACTTTTTGTTGAAGTTGTCCCCAGATGCTTTGCATAAATTACAAGCTATAATTATTTTCCCTGAAGCTGATCAAAGGCAGCTCAGAGAATATAGAGCATGTTTCCTCTGTCTTATTTGAGTACAGGAACGGCCAAAAGCAATCCCACTGCTGTTGTGACACTGCTCCAAAGCAGAGGATTCTAACAATTCCAGCAGAATTTGGCACCTCAGAGGCTGTGGTCACTCACACCCATGGAACAATGAACATCCAGAGAAAAGATGTGTTCTTGAGCAGTGATCAGAGGCCAAGAAGCCACCTTGCTGACACAGAAACATGGACATTCATTCTATAGCTCCCTGCAGCAGCCTTGTGCCCCACGACAACTTAATCCACAAGAACAGAATAAAAAACTGTCTTGTGCACTCTACCTTGGTAGAGGTGGATGGTAGAGTTTTATCAGAGGCTGCATCCAAAAAATAACATGTTGTGTCTAAGGAGATATGGCTTTTGTCTTCTCCAACAAGGTTCTCTCACAAGCTTTCTCTGTACTTGGAATATTTAGTTGTACTCATTCTGCTGCCTATCCCAAGGTGCCTCCAGAGGTATCATCCAGTGTTCTTTTATGTCACCAATACAAAATGACCCCCAGGGCTTAGCGGAGACATCCCTTTCCCTGAGGAAGCTTTTCAATACAAAGTAAATGGTGCAGTTCAGAAGGTTTACAAAATGAGAGCTTGAAATGACCACCAACACTTGCACATCCACCTATCACTGTCAGCTTTCTCTTCTCCTTCAAATTCAGCTGCCACTGGCTGGTTCTCCCTGGCTATTGGACACTGCTTCTCATGTCCCTTCAACACCATTAGCTAGCCTTCATGAAGGGAAAGCCAGCACCAAATGCTGCTTCTTGATTTCATGGTCCAGATCAACCCTTCATCAGTTATTCAGGTTCAGCTCCCTCCTTATGACATTTAACCTAACCCATCGATTCAGCTCCTTCTCTGGAGATGTTAAATTTGACTTGGCCTTTTTTAAGAGTGACATTTACCAAACAGGAACTTAATATATTATCATAGTGGTTAAATCCTGTACAAAAATTAAGTCCTCAAGTGGCATGGTGCTTTTAGTCTTGAACTTGAGAAGTATTCACCTTTGTTGTGGACTTCCTGCATTTCATTTAAACGTGCATGAAAAGACACAGTACAACAATGCTACTTTACACAGACATATGAATAAGATTAACATATATCGGATTTCTGACAATAATCAGTCATTTCAGAGTGGCAGCGTATTCTGGATGAACTGACCTCCTCTCCCTTATTTTAGAGATATTGTGATAGATACAAAGAAACTCTTTCTCTTTACTTGTACCTCAACAATGTTTCAGAAACATCCTGTGCAGAATCTCCTGTTACCCCAAGATTTACCTTGTAAATGCACGTGTCAAGAAGAGATACTGATTCCATGATGATTTTTTGCCTTTTTTTAAACACCTTTTATATACCCTTTTATATAGCTTTTATGTATCCTTAGTGCTCTTAGAATGTATACTTGTAATTCCTTAAATCTGATAATTTAGCATAGTCCTAATATTCTGTTATGCCAGAAGACCAAACATCCTGGAGGCCTCGCAGTTAGGGCCAGAAAGTCCTATGCTATCCTGAGAAACCAAGGTCCTCTCTAGAACACATCCTGTAAACTAAGATAGGCCCATCCAGGGGGGAATTCCTCAGGATGGAGGGATATCACACTATTCATCCAAGCCTCTCATTGAGGAATATTTGATAGATATGCTAATTTGCAAGGTCTATAAAATGGTATACACAATCTACTGTGTGTGTGCATTTCAACACATTCCACCTTGCCAAAGTGGTGCACCATAAGGATCCTTATTAAACACCAAGGTAAAAACCCTTTTTCCCTTAACCATGTCTGGCTCTTAATTTTTAAGACTAGGAAAAGGCATCAATACTTGCTGAGAAATTAAGCAGCCCATTAATCCATCTAAACAGACAAAATTCTAACTAGCATCATTAAAAAGTGCAATATGGCATTATATTTACATGGTGTGCATGGGCATATTTCTGGAAAAGGCTGTGTATCTGTGTTGTGCAGCATGCTGCATAAGATATGTGATCAAAATGAGAGAAAAGTGTGAACATGAAGGGCCATTCTGTAGATGTTTTGAAAATTATCTCACAGATGGCATTTCACTCTGTGATGTAATTTTTTATGCATCAGAAGAAACAAGAGATATGGACAGCTTGGTAGTTTAGAAGTAAAGGAACTCATTGCCTCTGACAAAGGATAATCTCCAATTAAGAGTACAGTCTATCTAGGCATTTCAAGTAGGAATATATCACCCTTCTAAAGAAAATACTTTCCTTGCCATTCACAGCTTGCACTGACTGGCACTGTGCTAGCTTTAGTCACCACCCCACTGTAGAAAAATGCACATGTATAATCCTACCTCCTTCATTCTACAAAGGCCTTTCTCTGGCATTATTTAGAAGAAGAATACACCACTAACAGTATAGAGAGTTGCCATTGTCAGTTAGGATGATGTCGTTTTAGAGAGTGTGTTTGTTGGTTTGTTTGGGTTTTTTCCCCAACAAAACATCATACATGAAACGGTGTATGGAAGATTCTGGCTTTGACAATCAGGATTCAAATGATATCCAGCAACCTTTATAATAGCCCAGTACAAAGGGAAAAAAAAAAAAAGGTTTTTTTAAAGTTGATTGATTTTGAGCTCTCTCCTAATTCTCACTATGGAAACAATCTGTATGTATGAAAGCACTGCAAGTTTATGGCAAGGGATGTAACTTCAGTCTTGAGACCTACACTAGTTTTATGGCTTTCAAAGCCTTCGCATCTATTCCAGCCTCCCACACGACCTTCCAGAACACCTTCGCTTTCCATGTACTATTTTCCTTCCTTTTCCTTTGGCCCTGTGTTTGGAGGCAAGGACTCTGATAGTATCCTCCTTCATTCAGTATCCAAAACCCAACTGAGCAGTACTAGGTTCTCTGTACTGATAACTTGCATATATCTCTGTTTCCTCAAAGGCCCAGCTCTTTGCAGGATCAAGGAAATGGATAATTCATTGTAGCCCAGAGAAACTCTATTATATAAGAACTAGAAAAAGAATAATTCTGTCTTTCATAAAAGAGAAGGAAAAAACAGGGGTTTCCAATGCTACTGAGTCTCCCTTACAGATCTGGAACCTCTTATAGAAATAGTATCAGCTGCTCTCTTTCTACAAGCATACCAGACTTCCAAAATGATGGAGAAAAAAGGCAAAAGAGCTCTGACTACCTCCTTTGGAGACTATGACCATCTGTTTTTCCCAGAAGCAGGAGAGAGAGTTAATTAGAGTGCTTTTCCACATCAACACTCCCAAAACTCTTGATGCCTGTAGTTTCAAGTTCCAAAGGGACCAACATCATTCTAATCAAAGTTGTTGACTACAGTGATTGGCAAGTGCACAATGTCTTCGGCTGCAAAAAGAAGTCTATCACTGCCACAGAGGCACAGAAAAACAACTTCCCTCAGATAACAAACTCAGACAAACTAATTTGCAACCAAAACCAGTGGCCAAAACTAACAAACAAGAGGGGTGCCAATGACATATAACAAGTTACCATTTTGGTATAGCAGTTGGGAATATTGTCACTACATGGACAAAAAAAACAGATGATCCAAAGCACGCACACAGTCACTCATACACGAGGGAGGCCTCTCACTCCAGGGTACCCAGAAGCTCCTTTGCTTCACCCAGAGGGTTAAAGAATCACTCAGGAGTATCCAGAAGTAAAATGGTCACTCAGGAAGCAGGGGCACAGTGGGGGTGAGGGCACTCAATCTCAGGAAATTTGCTTGGGTAGCATTCCACCCTAAGGGCAGAGCTTCCCCTCACAGGCCCACTGCTCCAAGGAAAACCACGCCCAGGGCATTTCTGGCAGGGCACTATTTGCATGTCCAGAGAAGGGCTGTGAAGCTGGTGAAGGGTGTGGAGCAGAAGTCTTGTGAGGAGCAGCTGAGGGAGCTGGGGTTGTTTAACCTGGAGAAAAGGAGGCTCAGGGAAGACCTTATTGCTCTCCACAGCTACCCAAAAGGTTGTAGCAAGCTGGAGGCTGGATTCCTTATCCCATGTAACAAGTTACAAGACAAGAGGGTATGGACTCAAGTTGCACCAGGGGAGGATTAGATTGGATATTAGGAAAAATTTATTTGCTGAAAAGATGGCCAGGCATTGGAATAGGCTGCCCAAGGAAGTAGTTGAGTCATCAACCCTGGAAGTGTTAAAAAAATGTGTAGATGTGGCACTTGAGGACAAAGTTTAGTGGTGAACATGACAGAGTTGTGTTAATGGTTGGATTTGAGGACCTTAGAAGTCTCTTCCAACCTTAATAATTCTATAATTCCATAACCTGGTTGTGTCAAGGCTCATGGTCATACCTAGTAATGGTCCAGAAATTTCTCTGGACTGAGGCTCCTCATGGAGACCCTGTCTGTTCACCAAGAAGTCCTGGCTTCTTCATTCCTGCCACTGGGTGGGGACAGGGCAAGGAAGTGGAGGTCGTGGTGTGTGTGCCCCAGCCGTGGACTGGTGCTGTAAGGGCAGAAATACTGGCATGAAAGGCTGGCAGCCACCACATTTTGGCTGGGGGGTGTGTGCACCTGCCACAATCACAGATATGAGACCCTGTCCCAAGGTCTCCTCTGACTCCTGCATAGACACTGAGGGCTCTGTGAAGAGTTACAAACTTGTTTGAACTTCAGATCTCACCCTCATGCCCAAGTACAGCCATGAGAAGACATCAAACAAGCATGGCCAATGCATGCTATGCATTCAAGCAGCTGGGCAGCTTCAGAAATGTGTCCTAGAGGAAGGAGTGGCAGAAAAGCCCTGGGACCCATCTCTGCCTACATAATACAGGCAGCAGATCAGCAGATGAGGGACCCTTTGCTCCCTAATTGTGTTTTTAACAGCCAGATTTTACCTTACTACCAAGAAACAAAAACTAGTAATTGTAACCTAATTTTTTCAACTCATAATAATTAATAATAATGAAAATAAATGAGCTAAACAAAGGGAATATATTCCACCTGAAACTGATATATTCAATATCTTCGCTAACATCTCAGGAAACTCTCTTGGGGTTTTTTGTAGTGCTCACAGTTAAAAATGTCTAAGACACTTCCCAATGCTGGCTTGGCCACCCATCACTACTATAGAAGAGAAAATGCCTGTGATAGCACAATATGGCTGTGAGAGCCACAGTTCAAGAAATAAAATCCTGAGTCCTGCCCATGCAAGTACCACACTTTTCACCCACCTTTTCCTCCCTGCACACCCTGGTTTCAGGGTGTTGACAGCCTCAAGATCTGCATGATCCTGGACATGAGCACAGTGCTGAAAGCTGTGCACTCCACACCAAGAACAAAAATATGTCCCTTTTAGAGAAGAACGACTGAATTCTACATTTGCATTTAGATAACATTAAGGCCATCATTAAGGCCATTTATGAGTGAATAATGGAATAAGTTTTTGCAGGTTACTACTGCAAGACCCAACCTAAATAATGGTTAATTAAATCTATCTCAGGTTGGACCTGAAGTTGCTCATAATGACCACTAGAGGAAAACTAATATACAGAAAGCAGAAGTCCATTGTTATACAATTGGGAGGCTTTTTTTGTCACTGCACTGTTTTTTAGTATAGCTTAAATGAAATCAGATAGCAATTAGTGACACTTTCAGGTAAAGCAGAGTGAAATTCAGGTATAAAACCCTTTATTAAAGGTAGAAATATGTAGGGTTTTTTAATTATATATTGATAATATTTATCATCCTTTGGGATTTAAATGCCCCTCTGAAGGTACTTATGTGTAATTGCATTTTTTGTCTTTTTTTTTTCTCTTTTCCAAATATAAACATGTAAGTCCCTCTGTATATTCTCAAGAATAACGTTCTGTGCATATTTTCACATCTTCATAGCATCTCTGCTACTAGCACATAAAAATATTAAATATTACCTAATAGCAACAAAAGTTTGTGTTAATGAACTTCCACCATAAGCAGGAATCTATTCAAGATAAACTGTGGCATTCAGAGACACAGCTGCACCTTTATATTGCAGAAGTATTTAATAATAACCATGAAGATTTAATAAAAATCTTTAATAAAAAGCTACCAAACCTTTCCTTTGTATCACCTGGGTAGAACGTCTTTAAAATAAGAACTTGAAAGGTGAAAGGCTTCACTCTAGCTCACTGTAAAGCAGCTACCAACAACTGTCACTTGCAGGATTTCATTTGTGGGAGATCTTCTGCAGAGCTGAAAACCTCTCCTTCATGAGAAATTGTAGGAATTCAGTGCTGATGTCACCTGAAGCTAAGCAATGCATGGGAATGCCTGTTGTCCTGAGGAACATGTGCAGGGGATTAACAAGGCTGTATGACTATTTTTAGTAGTATTTTGACTTTAAGGACTTTTGTGTTCTTGAAAGCTGCCTGGTATTTCTATTCAAATAAGAGAATGAAGGCTAAAAGGAGAGAAAAGCATAAGATGAAGAAAGCAGATGATCCTCTCTGATTACATTTTGTGAGGAGAGGAAAGCTTGTGTCACTCTAGATTTTGGGTTTGGCATAAAGCTGCTTGAAAGGGACAGTCTCTCTCTAGCAAAGACAAATCTTGAGGTATTCAAACTTCTCTGCTGTGTCAGTCCTGAGAAGTGTGGGGAGGCTGCTGAGAATTCAGGTTCCCAATTTATTTCCTTGATAAGGAATCAAAAAACAAATAAGGGTAAGGCAAGGGAAGAAAGGAATAGGAAATTTTCTTCCATGTTAATTAAATTAAACTAGTACTGGGGATCTAGAAAACACAGGACAAAGATATTACTATTACAATTATAAAAACTGCTCTGAGGTTTCCACCATTGAATGGATTTCTCAGTAAAAAGAAATAATTAATTTCACTAGCCATAAAAATCCAAGAACATTTATCTCATCTTCTGTTAAACAACCTCAATATTTTTAACCTAAGACAAACATCATGTTAACATATTTTTATAAAGTCTGCTCTTCATTTAATATTCCTTCCTGCTTTTTCTCTTTGATTTCTACAATAAGCATTGATTAATTATTTCCCTTTTTCATTGCTTTCCCGAGTGTAAGCTATTTCAGTCCTGTTAAGTGGCTAGTCTTGGAAGGAACTGTCAATCCTGATGAAGCCTAATTTAATTTTTTGATTGAGTATTCTGATTTTAACAATTCTGTCAATTTTCACCAAAAAATGCACTGCAGAAAAGAATCATTTTATGAGCCAAATTTTATAATCTATTCCTGCTTATATTGTTGTCCTCTCTTTGTATTAGCTTCCAAAATTCACATTTGAACTACGATACCCAGAGTTCCCTTCCAAACAGCACTTTTTCATTAACCTATTATTCAGTATATTTTTACATTGATTCTCAGTTGAAATGGAAAGAATAATTTGCTTACTATTAAAATGAAAGTTAAAGTTTGTATGATGATCTGTGTGTATGCCTCAGCTCATCTGTTTTCTGTTCTCTTGCCTTAATTTAGTTTTTGCTTTAAAGCAGTAATCTAAAAGGATCTTCTAAAATAAAACCATTTTTCCAATTATTCAGAAGGTTCTAGAAGCCCCTGTTGCTTGCTAAGACTTTTTTTTACAGATCTGCTGGCTGTTCACATCAAGAGCAGAGAGTCCCCAAAACAAACAGCTTAGTCTGGAGAAGTTGTTTGTGTGAAGTTGAAGACTGCATCATGATGAATATTTATATGGAAATGAATTGAGGTTGCACAGATAAAGCATGCTTCCCTGACTTAAAAGAAATTTGGTATGCAATTGATACATACATTATTCACACGCAAAATAGGATCAGAATCTTTTAATAGAAATGTTCCCAAAGCCACGTCCTTTCCCTCTGCCTAGATCAGATCTGTAGCAAGTAGGACTGTTCCTCACAGTAAAAGCAAGCTGTGATGGCTTTTTGCTCTGTGTTTCAGATGGTGCAAGTCACATTTTAAAAGTGTCACAATTTAGTCGGGTTCGGTCAGATTTTCTCGGAGCAAAAAACCCCTGTTCAGAGCACAAAAAGTATTACAAACCCCTGATTTAATGCCATGGGTCAGCAGTTTTTAATGAAATATTTACAAAGATATTTAAAAGAGATCATTAAGAGACTTGTAAGTTTATTATTCAAATTCCTTTAGAAGTAGCAACAAACTAAATGCAACAGAGACAGCAGTAGTTATGCCTCCATAACAGTACATTATGTTATCTGGTAACACTGCTAGACATACAAAACCTCCAATTTTATTTGTTTTCCTACCACTCTTTCTTTCCCTGCTTTATGCAGTACCACAGAAAAACTACCTTATCCCACAATTTGCATTTTCAATCTTTCTAACTGTTTTCTTACTTCATTTGCTCAGAACCTAGTTTTCAAGCAAGCTGACCTACTTTATCTTATTTTGGTACTTGCAGTAAATTCCCTTAAGCTTGTCTACTCTGACATTGCTTAAAATGTCTTCTGTATCCTGGTAATCACTTCTCTTAAAGCAAAAAGGTCTACTATGACTGATATAAGAATGATAATCTATTGGCCCTTCTGAAAGCCAGTAAGATGTTTTTACATTGCAACATTATATTTCTCATTAAACTCTCTGTGAAAATGGCTGAGGTATTTTAGAAGGTAAACCAAACAAAAACATTCATATCAAGACAGATTTCAGCAGGTGCTGAAATTTAGCTGAAATCCCATTTTTGTACAGTTTTAAGCAAGGAAAAATAATGTCTAATAATGGGAGGTACAGGGCAACTTTACTACTGATGTCACTAATGGCTTGACTTTTAATAAACTCATATCAGGTTTTTTCAGCAGGGTACTTTAAGGAGGATTCTTTAAGAGCTGCTAAATTGTTTACTGTTGCAGTGGGGAACATGGAAGGAGTACTCCAAAAAGAAGTGGTAGATGGTTTTACTGCTATCTTGCTCAGATATGACAAGGCGCAAAAAATACCATGGTGATGAGTGAGAGATGATTTGATAAAATTAGGTTTGAATCACTGTTGCTCTACAACTAT
Organism: Aphelocoma coerulescens; assembly: GCF_041296385.1. Lineage (NCBI taxonomy): Eukaryota > Metazoa > Chordata > Aves > Passeriformes > Corvidae > Aphelocoma > Aphelocoma coerulescens. The sequence continues at coordinate 113,892,801 of NC_091015.1, read as the reverse complement.
TACAGTTGTAGCTGAATTCCCACTATAAGGCTTGTTTTTTCCCCCTTTAAAAATCTTCAAGCAACTGGTAAAAGTGTCACGTAAAATTTGTGGTGAAGGTTAAAGTTCTGTGAAAACAGAGTGGGGGGGACAGGGAGAGAGTTTGTATCTATGTCTCTGTGTGTCTCTGTGTTTAGGATGGATGAGTTATAAATCCTGCGATGTCCTGTGAAGAAGATCAAGGGTCTTTCAGTGGTCTTCTGTCTTTGGACAAACTGAGGCTGGTAGGAGATCAGGAGACTCATCTAATCTCTGGACATTTCACATAGATATTTGTTATTGTAGCTGTGCTTACTAGCAAGTTTTCTATCAGCAGCATAGGTTTCAGCCTTTAGAGAGCAAAGCATATATCAAAGAGGAGTATTTTCCTCTTCCTGTAAACCAGCAAGGATACAGTAGGGCAGCACTGGCACACTAGTGGTCATTGTAAACTTTAAAAACAAGAATAATAGTATTTGTTCCACAAGAAGCAGGTAGATTTTTGATGAGTGCCTATCAAAGAAGATAAGAGATGTTTATTATCTGATGGCAGCTGGGTAAATCCTAGACCTTTCATCCATGAGGAAAATTAATCTCAACAGGAGGTTTGCAAATATCTAGTGGTTGTCATGGCACATGATTTTCTACTTTTTTTTTCCTTGTAGCACATAGCTTTCCTCTTTAATAAACCCAAAAATCTTGCAGCATTTTTCACTAATCATCACTGAGGCTCTGAAAAATCTCAAGGAACATATGACAAAACTGTTTAGAAATAATATCCCACTGCAGGTTCTGGATTTATAGTTTCTGAATTCATAGCAGTATTCTGACTAAGATATAGAAAAACAATATGGCAAAACTGTAGTCAGAATATGGATAAACTCATTCACTGACACAGTGACTAATCAAAGCAAAAAGAACATAAACAAATGTCCAGCCCCAAAACAGCTTCTCCTTGCTTTTAAGATCATTGCCTTATCAAAATTCTGACAGATTCATTTAGCTGGAGTCTCTTCAATTACCGCACAGTTATATTTTCAAGGCAACTGCATTTACTATATTTGTTTTAGTTTGATCACAATCATTTCCTGGTTAAAACTTAGAACATTGTATAAATCCCAAAAAGTTATATAGTATAGATAAAGATTGTCAAAGCAAAATTATTATGAAACTGGGAAAAGAAGACAAATTATTTTCATATGAGTGTACAAGAAATGCATAACTTGCACTTCTTTTTAAGAAACAGTAAAGACACATCTTCTTAGGAATAATATTTATAGATTTACTTACTAGACTTGTATTACTCCTTGGAGTAAATAAAGGCATCGCAGGGACATACCCAGCTCCTGCATATGACTGGATAGCACCTCTAATTAGTCATTTTTTAGGTAGAACTATACCTTGAAAGCAAAAAACAAAAAAGAGTTTAAAGTGGTCTACTACAAGTTTAGATCTAAAGATACTTACTTATTAACTGTCCCCACAATTCAAAAAAGATGGGGATGGACTGGAGAAGGTCCCAAAAAGGGCCAAAAAGATGATCCAGGGGCTGGAGAACCTGCCCTGTGAGGAGATTGAAAGAGTGAGATCTCTTCTCCCTGGAGAAGGCTCAGGAGTGACCTTCTTTTCTCCTTGGAAAAGCAAACGCTCAAGAGGAACCTCGTCACAGTATCCTTGTACTTAAAGGGTGGTAACAAAGACAAAAGAGCAATGCCACAAGAAGCTATGTGGAGAAGACAAGAGGCCAGGAGTGTAAGCTGCACCAGGAAATGTTTCATTTCAATGTAAGAAATAATTTTTTACAGTGAGAGCAATCATTCACTAGAACAACCTTGCCAAGGGCATGGCAGAATCCCCATCGTCAGAGGTTTTCAAGATGCAGCTAGACAAGGTACTAGATGATCTCATCTAGGCTGCCTTTCCCACAAAAGGTGGGGCCAGATGAACTTCTGAGGATCCCTTCCCCAGAGAGCAGTCCTGGGCTGTTGTATGATCCTAGGATTCTAATTTCAGTAAATACAATGAGACTCATGGCTAATTAGTGCTACTGAAACACTGAGCCCATCATTAAATCCTGGTTTGGATGACTAACCTTAGAAAATGCTGAGCATTATTCCATGAAAGATTCTTCAAAGAGAAATCAGATCAGAAAACTGCATCCTGCTGACTTTCTCGCTTTAAATTCTTGAAAATCTCATTCCATGGTAATCCGGAAGTAGCGATGATCACTATTCCTCTGGGGAAAGAGAGAAGACAGGCTGCTTACTGTTCTGTATTACAAGTTGTAAGAAAAGAATTATGGAACACTTCTTTCTCAAGACACAGTTTGCTCTTGTAGGTCACTGAAGGATCTTTCAGTGAACATACTTTATGTGACACTTTATAAGGTAGAGCATCTATTTCAGTGTTTGGCAGAGCGGTCAGTTTTTTAAGGATCCTGCCTATACATGGTTGTTAATACATGGGCTGCTATTTCAAAATTACTTACAAATCATGTGATTTTACAGTGCCATTTTTTTCTGCCTTTTCTCTAACCGTGAATGTATCATTCACCTTCCCTGTTACTCACTGAGCATACACTGTACATGCCCAGGAGCAGTTTAGCAGGAGAAATTTTACCTAATCTGAGCTGATTTCACCAGGTTATGACATTTCTTCTACCATTTGGAAAGCAGGTCATGGTTCTGCAAATGCTGTTGTATGCATCGAACTCTAAGGATCACCTTCACAAAACTAAGTATGTCCATTGACATTTGGACCCCAAATATTAAATCCCTAACTTTCACTGTTTCTTTGGGTTTTGGTTGTTGGTTGTTTTTTTTCCGTGGTTTTATTGTATTGTTGGATGAGTAGCAAATTCTCCTTTGTGGTCCAATGACACTGGAAAGTATACAGCCACTAACCCCAGGATCCCAGCTATTTAGTCCATTTAGATTCCTCTTATCCAAATTCCTGTGCTTTCTCAGACAAAAGCTGTAATCTTTCACTCCCAGCCTAAGAAATATTGCATCCTTATGGTCCATAAAGATTTTAAGCCAAGGCAGAGCAGCTCTGTAACAGTGGTGAAACATCCTCTGCTGTGATGTAACTGCTTACATGTTTTGCAGGAAGATTGCAACCAGCACACTGTAGAGTCATGTATTAAAACATACTACAGAAGCAAAAGCTGTGGGGTGGTTTCTCGGAGCTAAAGCATCTGTCTAAATAATTGGTGAGCATTTTGAAGGGTATAAGAGAACAACATCTACAATGTACTGGATCTTCCTAATATTTTCACTGGCAAAATTTCCTTTGTGTGGTGCAATCACAGACAATCGATACTTTCAGTTAAAAGGAATCTATTTATTTTATGCCTGTGTAGGGTGTTGGGGGTTTTTTTCCTAGTGAACGTTAACACACAGCTCACTGCTTGGTAAATACATATTTTATGGGACGTTTGTTAAATCATTTGACACAAATAAAACTGTCACAAAACTAATTCTGCTTCCCATGTCCAGGAACTAAAAACTGTACCCAATTTGCTCTAATTCATTAATTGTAAAGAAGTGTGGGAATTTTGCATCCCTCCATTTCTTCATACTGTGCTATATAAATAATGACATCTATTAACATAATATTGGCCACTGCAAAAAAACAGGAGACAAAACCAATGCCCTAATACAACGGGTCATTACGGAATCCAAAGTGACGCTGCATGAATAAAGAGGTTCATTAATGCAGTCCAGGTTACTGAAGTTGGAGTCTCTAAATTGTGCTAAGGTACACGTCGGTCATAATAGTGAACACACGACATGACCTTTGCTTTAAGATTCAGAGACCCAGTTTCATCCACTAGCCACGTGTCCCTGAAAAAGGACTGCTGAGCTTATGAAGAAAATGGAGGTGCATGAGGCAGAAGGAGAGCCTATTTGAGACACGTAATAAGTAACTTGAATTTTTCCAGGTCTTGTCTTGAGGAGGGCTGCCACCGCCTTGGAAGTGGCTTTCTAGTACCAGCCTTTCCTCCACAGCCCACAGCAGCACGCTGCTGGAGTACTACTGCTGCCAACACTGACTGAGACAACGAGCAAACCCCAACATTGCCTATTATTTTCTCCTACCGTCGCACCCAAAGCCTTCCTCCCACGGCATCCTTAGTCAGCGCGTGGGCGAGGAGCCGCATGTGTGTGCACAGGGGCTGAGAACCGTGTTGTAGCTGTGAGGATGCCAGGCTGGCGGGGGCTGCCTCGGCCTCTCCGGGGCCGCGATCACCGTCCGGGGTCCCTCTCAGTGAGAGGCCTCCGTCTCGGCTTCTCCCCCTGGGATGCCAGGGAAGACTTGTCTGTCAGGGGCACAGCCCTGCAGAGGGGTAGGGGTGTGTGCAGCTCCCGCGGCTCGCACAGGCGGCACGGCGGCCCTTACACGCAGGGAGGAAACAAGGAGGGCGGGAGGAAGCAAGGAGGGTGGGTGGCGTAGGGGGCGAGGGTCTCCCAGGCAGGGCGCGGAGCTGGAGTTCCGGGAGACCCTGGCCCCCTCGGGCGGGGAGGCGCGGGAGGCGGGGGGCTGCGCTCCTGTGTGCGCCTGTGTGCCGGCGCGGCGCCCCCGCCCTTCCCCCGGCGGCGCTGCGCGGTGGGCTGGCGCTGGGGTATTTACGGTAACGTGGACCCGGCGGTGGCAGCTCGGTCGGTGTCAGGTGATCGGCGCCGAGGAGCCGCCGCCACAGCCCGGGAGGAAGATGCAAGATGGCCCAGCGGGGCCGTGAGGGGCTCCGCGGCGCCCCTTCCCCGCCCGCCGCCGCCTGCCCGGCCGGCGGGAAGCGCTGAGGCCAGCGCCGCCGCGCCACAGCCCGTCCCCGGCGGGGGCACCGAGCCATGGGGCTCTGCTACAGCCTGCGCCCGCGGCTCTTCGGCGACGCCGGCGGCGGCGGCTCCATCTCCAGCGCCGGCGCCGCCTCGGAGCCCGAAGCGCCGGCGGAGCCTCACGCCGCCCCGCAGCCGCAGCCTCTCGGCGTCCCGCTCCGGCCCGGTGGTAAGCCCGGCGGGGAGGCGGACGGGCCGCCGCTGCTGCTGCTGCAGAACGGCGGCGGCGGCAATGGGGCGGCCCCCGAGCGGCAGCCGGCGCTGCCCAAGGCCGGCGGCCCCGGCCTTGGCGGCGGGGGGAAGGCGGCGCGGCAGCAGGCGCTGCACCAGCCGCCGGCGCTCCAGAGGACCTGGGAGAAGCTGCGCCTGGAGGAGCGGGAGGCGGAGAAGGAGGCGAGGAAAGTCAGTAAGAGCATCGACCGGGCGCTCAAGGAGCAGAAGCGGGAGTACAAGCAGACGCACCGCCTGCTGCTGCTCGGTACGTGTGTGTGTGTGTGTCTGTGTGTGTGTGTGTGTGTGTGTGTTTCTGTGCGGGGGTGTGCCGGGGCGGGCAGGTGCCCCGCGGGGCTCCCCGGCAGCGCCCCCTCCCCGGCTTCCCCTGTTTTCCTTGGGCACCCTCCATCCCTCCTTTGTCTCCCCGCTGCCCACCCCCCCCCCCCCCCCCGGCCCTGCCCTGCCCTGCCCTCCCCTCCCGGGCGTCTGTCCCCGGGCTCTCCCGCAGACAGGTTTACACCTTCTTTTCCCTTCCTCCTCCCCCTCATCTCTCCTCCCCGCTTCTGGCCCTGGCAGTGGTTTTGCAATGGAGAACACGATCGGCGCTTGTCGGGCGAGGGCGAGCGGCTCCACCCAGGCGAGCGGGCGGGAGCGATGCGGATGGAGGAGCAGCGGGGTCTTCCCGGGGAGAGGAGCCCTGCTCGGGCGGGGGCTGCCCCATCCCCGCGGCGGGAACTTCGCTCAGCGCTCTCGCAACTCGGAAACATTAACGAAAATAATAATAATAATAATTTTTTAAAAGCACAGTAGAAAGGAGGAAAAATGGCCATGCACATGATGTGTGTAGCCTGTGGCTGGTCCTCCTGTGCCGCGTGTGACCAGGGAAGGTTTAATGAGGAGCGGCTTGAGGCTCCCAAATGAGAGGAGTGGTGATGAGCAATAGGCTCCTTATTTAAAGAAGCAGTGAGCGGAGTAATGGGAAATAAGCGGATGTAGGTATGTACATTCCTCAGACATCGCCTCTACTACAAGATGTGTTCTTCAGCTGTTGGCTCTCAGATTTTTTAGGGATGACTTGCCAGCTTTTGTCCCCTCTTCTCTGAGGTGCTACGTGCAGTCTGCTATTGCCACTGCTCTTTCTAAGCATTAGTTAATAGTCCTCTCCAGAGGATTTGTACCAGCTGATACATTTACAGTATGAAAACCACAGGGGTATCTAATACAAGCATCTCATTTCCTGCAGGAAACAGAACAGTCATACTGCAGGGCTTTTTTTTTTTTTATGGGCTGAGCAGAGGGCTTATTTGGCCTCTTAGCTGTGGTCATAAATCTCTGTTTTCTGTTAGCGTGAAAATACTGATTTGCTTTTGCGTTAGCTTGCATTGCCTGTTCTCATAAAGTTGCATGGTACGGAGTTTTGGTGCTTATCTAAGTGCATTCCAGATTTGGGGTAGTCTTGACATCCTTCTTTATAAAATTCTGTTTCTGTTTTACTGGATTCCTTCATTCCCTTTGGTGGGTAAGGGGAGGAGAAAATATGAAATACAGCAGTGGACAAAAGGTATAAGCAATGGTTGCCAGAACGGTAGTGCTCCACTTTCAGAAAACAAATGGGCTTTATTATTACCCATAAAATACCAGCTTGTAGGATACTAGTGCAGCTGGTAAAAAGGAAGGAGGAAAAACATGTAATTCATACTCCATGGAATTATTATTAGTAGTAAAATGTCTCTTCTGATTCTTGAACTATTGCAGTATTTAACTCTTCAATACACCTTTCTTAATGAAATATTAAAAAATTTAATGTTTTTTCCTCCTGAAGCATCTGAAAGTGTGTTGTGACTAGTATGACTGCAGGAAGGCAGAGATCCTGGTTGGTGGCCTTCCTCTGGAGAGCATTGTCATTCCTTGAACAAAAGAATTCTAACAAATAGATACTGTGTGTAGTCTATAACATGGGTGGTTGTCATAGTAAACCAGAGCAGTAAACACCTATTCAGAAACAATACCGTTTGAAAAATAAATAATCTCTGACCTTTGGCACCCTAAAAGAAACTCAACACTCCCAAGATTCCCTGTGTTGAATTTTGTATAAAATTCATGTCATAATCAAAAAAGATTCTCTTGATCTCCGTATTGCTGGGAGGAAGTGTTGGATTATTGTTTCAGGCCTGGCAGATCAGGGTCTGACTTAAATGTTTCATTTGGATGTAGGGAGAGCTGCAGGTGCTTTGTGTTGCTGTTTGAAAGTAGTGGAAATGCTGCTCTAGATAAGAGGAAATTATTTAGAACAGGGAAGGGTTTGTTTGTCAGAGAAGGAGTAAAGCAAAATTGCATTGCACAAGGTAGTAGGTTTCAGTCTTGCACAGAGGAAAAGACTTAGAATGTACACAAAGATCTTTTAGAATAAAGAATATTACCAGCCTGATATTTTATAGCATTTCAAGTTGTAAATAACTGAATCCCTGTCCCTAAGGTCTTCCTGGCAGAGTGAACCTGAAAAGCGTACCTTTGCTAGAGAGAGGAGGAATATTTTTGTACATCAACATGGAGGAAATGCACAGCAGAGGCGAAATGGTGAATGCACTGACAGCAGAGCACCATCACAGAACAAACAAAGTTGAGCAACAGCGTTGGTGTGGGCTTTGTGTCTTTTTTTTAAACACAAGTTTGTAAATAATAGCCTCATTTTGGTTCGTCCTTTTATATCTCATATGTTTACTGGGGCAAGTTTAGAGGATATTATTGAAATTTTAGAGAAAAATACAGTGTATGTTATAAGGAGCTACTATTAGATATCAAAAGGGTATGCAAATAAATGCACTAGTCTAAGAATACTAAGAATGTCTAGAGTCTAAATAAGTAGTATATTAGAAGAGAAGCTTCTATAAATGTTTGAAAATGGCCTTTCCTTAAAAGCACACTCATTCTTTTATTGTGTCAAATGAAAACAATCAGCTTTGTTAACAGCTGTGCATTTAAGTTATGAAGGTATTATGAAGTCTCAAAGGCTTTTTTTAGTGTGTGTTGGTAAATATCTCTCAAAGAGCCTAATCTTGGCTGTCACAGCTTCCCCCCAACTAATGTCTCGTGGTGCACATGATGTTTTGACACTCTCCCCTAACCTGCATTCGGAAGCACTTAATGTGTTTTGTCATAACCAGTGATTGTGAAAGGGGGGGTGTGAGGTAAGTGCCCAAGATCAGCTCTCTGTCTGTGCCTCCCACATAAATAGGTGTTTCAGTATCACGTGGCTGTAGTTGTGATGCAGAGGCTTTACTGGTGTGCTGAAGTAACAGCAAACATGGTTTGGGTCTATTTGTTTTTCTTCTTCTGAAAGAAGAACCCACATAAAATGGAAACTGGCTTTCCACCACAACTGGCTGTTTCTTGCTTAACATCCACTTTAAAAATACAAGAAATTGATTGATTATTGAATTGTTTATTGGGTGCTGTATTATTTGTGGGAGTTTTTATTTCCTTTTATAAGTGAAGTGTTCATCTGTGCAGAATTCTTAGGATGCTTTTAGTAACCCTGAGATGAGGATTTTTTTTAGGCATACGTATTTATTGAACAGATTTGCAGGGCTTGATCAGTTTTGTAGCTTTGATTTCTGTCTTGTTTTCTGTTAGGTCTTTTTTTTTCCAGAGAATTGCAGTCACCTTCTTCTGCAAGACTGTTTTAGCTGCTGATTTCCTAGAAACTGTAGAAACCTTACAAGTCACTTTATAGAAGCAATTTACGTTCTCATTTCCACTCTCGTATTTTAAACTATTTTGTGAGTAAGTGGGGTGAAGGGGAATTGGCTTTAAACAGAGTGTTAACCATTGTGGTATAATTAAGGCTCATGTAATGTTGAAGTAAGCCATAGATGGAATTTTTTTTTCCTAGAGAGCTGTTGTCTTCCAACCTCTGACTCCTATTTTTTCCATTTACCCTGACTCCTGGTTGCTATCCTAACTTTGGATGACTTTCTCAAGCAGAACACATTCTTTTACACTTCCCTGCTAAACTGAAACTGAAAGTGTTCTGAGTAAAAGCTTTTCTGTTCAACAGAAACTGAAACTAATGATATAGGGATTGAGGGAGGGAAAACAGAGATAGTAATTTTCTTCACTTAAAAGGTACTGGAACTACTTATGTGATATTTAAGTAGTGACTTGATAGTGAAATTTAGATACATTTGGTGATGTTCACGTACAGAAGTATAAAAAACATACCAAAAAATGTAGTTCCTCTGAATTGATGGAAATCAAACACAAAGATGCCTTGTCAAGCTTGGGAAACTCCTACGTAGGAGATCCCAGAAAGCTCAGAGGTGTATAACAAAAGTAATGGGTTTTTTTCTTTTCTTAACTATGCGCCTAATGGCTGTTGTCAGAAATAAACTTTTTGTTGCAAAGAGTGTTTCTGGTCTGACGGTGGCTTTTGACCAAAATTGCAGTCTCATATATATTCTGCATCAGCAAATCTTTAAGTTCATCATACATCTTCAAGCCAATTTTTAATCTTAAGCCTAACAAATTTTATTTTAAAAATAACTTTAATTTTAACTTGTATATAGTGTCAACTCATGCTTTTTGATAAGTACCTGAATATAGTTTATCTTGATGTGGTGATACTTTCCCTGTGTCTGCATGAGGTTGAATGCTTGAGGTATTTTTCTCTTGCCACCAGAGATGACTCCCTCCCTGGTCTGTAAGTGAGCTTGGCATATTTAGGATCCTTACAGCCAGCTACTTCTAACATGAAGATAATGAACAGATATTTTCAGGACTTTGAAATCCCAGGCTGCAAATACTGACCAATGTAATAATGCAAATGGATTTTATAATCCCTAATCCTTTGCATAATTTGCATGTCTTTCCAAATGCTCTTCTGCTTTTGTTGTAACTTATGGCATCACAGGAAGTGGGATATGCACTCCTTACAGATGCGGAAACCAGTAGGCAGAAGTCATCAGGACATTTGGGAATCAGTTCTTAACTTGGGGGGTTTTTTAAACCTAAAAAAACTGGAAGCAATCCCTGATTTACAATACTTAGCTTTTCTTTATCTGTAAATTAAAAACTAATTAGATTTAGCCCATATTTAGGTGTTTTAAGTTATTTCCATTCTTTGATTGATTTTGCTTATCTTTAATCACTTCATATTTAAGGAAAAAAGTAACTATTTCATTTTTTCCCTGTGTTAGGTGTAGTAGTACTGGGAGGCCGCTGTGAGAGGATTCTGCAGCTGTTAATTAGAACTTTCGGTTATTAAGCAAGTTTTGTGTATCAGTGTGTATTCCATGAATGCTTATTGGAATGCAGTGTCTTAATTAAGCAAACTTTGCAGGTATGTTCTATGTCATCTTAAGGTCCCATTACCACTGTAACCTCTTGACTGCTGAAATTTTAAAGAGTATGTAAAACTCCTGGATTTGAATATTTATTTTCCCTTTCCCCATGCCTTTTCCCCCCACAACAGTTTAGAAGAAATACAATTTGAAATATTGTTACCGTGTTCATCCCTTTGTACTGCCCAACCCATACACCCAATTTCTTTTTCTTTCACTTTTTCATTTTTGACACAGTGCAACTACAAATTTGGGGAAATACTTAATGGTGGGTTTTTTTTCATAAAATCATGGCTTCCCTCCACTTATTTTTTCAAGTTCAGGTACCATTTGAGCTTGTAAAGCTGAATTAATTTTTTAAAAGTTATTCTTTTTTTTTTTTAATCTAGCAGTCTGTCTGAGCTGTGGCAGAAACCTGGCCTGCCTTCAGCTTACCAAGTTTAGTTTATTTGATAGTTATACCTGTTCTAGAAACATTTTACCTTTGCTGAGTGGTTGTGGAAATTGTTCTTCTTTGTGGATTCTTGAACAGCAGTAGAAAAACAAAATGGTGTAAATAAGATAACAGAGTTGTCGCTTAGTCGCATGTAAAAGGGATAGAATCTTATGAGTTACCATTTTGCACTGGGGAAGTCTTGACCATACCTTTTCTTAAATTCTTTGTGGTTTGGATCTCTTGTAATCTCCAATAAAAGGCTCTTATTAAAGTAGATGCTTGATGGGTTGCACAGGTTAGTAAAACAAGCATAGAGCAGTATTTACTCAGTCCATTGACTGGTGCCATGGTCCAAAAAAGTCTGAAATTGGCCCTTCATCAAAGATACAGATCTATTTTAAGAGATGGAAATGTATACCAGTAGTTATTACTTACTATAGTCTTAACAAAAAAATGCCTTTTGTAGATAGTTAAAATCAGCTGGTAATGGTTGAGATTTGCAGCCTTGAGTGGTTATTCAGCCCTGTGAGAGTTTTGTTGGGTTGGAGTCATCAACACAGCTTTCAATTCCTGGGCAGAAGCTTTGTCTTACTGTGCCATTACTTACAACTGTCTGTCACACAACTGTTCTAGGGGTTTTTTTTAATACTTTGGATGTTTTCTTTTAACTGGTAATAACATAAATCAATAGGTACGTAGGGTTTGTTTGCTTGCTTTTTAAATACCCAGGAGTGCAGAATCTGGGAGAAGTGCAGCCTTGTGTCTGGCCTGTGCACATCATACTTACGTCTTTTCCAAGAGTGGATGAGCGTGTTAAGTACACTGACTAGCATATTTCATATTATCCCTGTAGCACTGTATGAATGTATGTGTAAAACTCCTGTGTCTTGTGATTTGTCTGCACGTGGATATTAAATAAAACTAAGAACTTAAGCTGTACAAAGAAGGAAATGTGTGCTGTTTGGGACCATAATAGGTAAAAACTATGTAAGAAAGTTTTTATTATTTTCTTTTTCTGTGTTCATGTGCAGAAGATCAAAAAATCCGAGAAAAAAAGCTGCCAATTAATGTGTGTAACAGGAGACTAACATCAATCACCTGTAGTGGAACTTCTTAGCTGATAAGATCTCTTTGAAGTAAGACTTGAATTGCTTCCTCAGAATCTGGTGTTTTACATTTGTTTGGTTTTAAACTTAAGTTTGAAGAATTGTAAATCCCACTTAAATGTAAGGTAATGTTAGGTTTCAAGAATAATAAATTATTCCTTCTGAAAATACCATTACTGCAGTAAGTCAGATCCAGGTAGAATTTAAAATTCTATGCTGTTATCTTTATTTTAGAAAAGAATTTACATCATGAGGGAACAACATGCATTTTGCAGCTTAAAGCTGTTTAAAAGTAGAAGGGGTTTTTTTCCCTTAAGTATTTAAAATAGAAAAAAAACCTGAAAAGTCTTTCACTTTTTCTATGATAGACAATACACTTTTAACAGGTTTTATTTTTTAAGAGGACTTCATCCCTTTAAAGGGCAAAAAGGAAGCTCTTCTCAGGCATCAATTCAATTAAATAATCTAGTTGGTCTTCAGAAAATGAGACCATTCCTTCTGTGATTTGGGTTAGTGCATGCAATGGAGATAATGCAGGCATGCAATGTAGCAGACTGAAAAACATCTGTAATAAAAACCTGACAATAAATAGAGTCCTCACTCTCTGTGGGTATCGTTTCCTCACCCCCAGCCTCTCTTTCTTAATTTGAAAATGTGTACTTTTTGATACATATAATATACTCTTTGTTTAATTTGTCATCTGTGGGTTAAAATGGATAAGGAAGAGTTGTATTTTTCCATCAGGAAGAGTGAAGGCTATGTTAACCTGCCAAAAGTGTGGGTGAACACAGATCCTTAGTATTGTGTGCAAGTGTAATTTATATTGAGCAACTTAATCTTTTATTGAAAACTGTCGTGAATGTTGCTGAGACACTGCCAACTCTGCTATGCAATTCTCTTAACTACAGGGAATTAATCATTCTGTGTCTTGGAGCAAATGCAGAATGCACTTCATGATGTTAAGGCAATGCCTTCTTCAGAATCATCTTTATTTTCCCAAATGCCTGACATGTGGAGGACTAAACTACAACAAAAGCAAGTTCGTTTTTTTACTTAGGTGGGAGCACTCATTCCAGGTTCATATTTGAATTCATTTTTCTTGTTGATTGTAGAATCATTTTCTATTCCGAATGATACTTTTTCAGATAGATGTGCACACGTGTCTGTGCATGCACACACAGCCACTGAAGTTCTTGTAAAATGCAGGAGATCGCTCTGAGGAGTCCAGGTGACATAAACCAACCTTCAAGACTATATGGTTGGATTATGTCCTGGCATATCTCGTAGCCTTAAATCTTCATAAGCACAGGGCAAGTGTAATGGATTCTGTAACAAGATTGCTTTTTTTTCATCCTTTGACTCACTGGACGTTTGAATTACAAAATAGGCTTATGGTGTTATCTTCTGCCTGTTCTGAGCTTCCTGTATTTGTCTAATTCACTGTCTAGCAGAGATAGGAACATGATGTTAAGCACTTCTAACACGTGTCAGCCTTTGCAAAGATGTAATTTTTTTTTTTATGTTCTTATATAAACTATAAACCTTAAATGCGGAAGAATATAATAATTTGTATAGAGGACATATGCAGAATTAGTAATCTGAAAAGATATGATTAAAGAGTTTGTGGGAGGTTTTGTTTTTTGGGGGTTTTTCTAAGGTTTTGGTAGGGTTTGGTTTGTTTGCTTTTTTCTAAATCTAATTTTTAAACAGGCAAAAAGACTCTCCTTTCCTTTCTAAGTGGGAGGTATTTACATCTTGTAATGTGTCTCTTTGAATTTAATTTAGTAATTTCATCACCTAATACTAAAAACTGAATAAATTTAAAAATTCCTTGATGTGTATGAGACATTCTTCTTCTTCAGCTGTTCTTCAGAACCTGATAGTATACTATACTATACTATACATGTATATACTGTACATGTACTGTTACATGTAATGATGTGCAACTTAGTCATGTATAAACAACCAGGAAAATGGCATGAAGGACAGGCTATAACTTAAGATGACTTTCAGATCCTTTTATTCATTGGGTCTACTGACTTGTGAGCGTGTCTTAAGGCAGAAGAGTAGCTGTTCACATGTTTTGCTTTTGTTCCTTGAAAATATTTGCATGAATGAGAACAGATGGGAACTACAGGACAGTAATTCTGGTTTAGATTGAGTAGTTGGTCTTCCTTTGATTTAATGTTTTGAAAGAAGAACAGAAATCTCAAATTCTTTAGAGTATTTTCTCACACTTGGGATGGGGTGAGGGGAGCAAAAACACCCCAACCAGCCAACCAACCAACCAATTACCCATCTGTCATGTAAATTCTGATGGCTTTGTTTTGTTTAACAGAGGTGTACTTCAAATTCATATTAATCTGAATTGTCCCTGCAGATGAAATAGCACTGAGAGGGGAACACTAGCTTTTGAAACTTGGAGCAAGACTGGATAACAAGCTGTATTTAAATAACTGCCATGTATTGTTCCTTTTGATAAATACATTTTTCTTCTTAATTTTGGGAATATTTTTACACTTTCTGTGATTCTTCAGTGTTGTAAACCATTTCTTTTGTCTTAATGGAAGACCAGTAGAGAAACACTAGAGTGAGCTTGATGTCATGCTTCCTGACATCTTGCTTCCAGATCAGGAGCCATAGCAGTCCCTCTTCCATGAGGTTCCAAGTGCACCCTGAGTGCATAAAGCTGTTATTCCAAATTATAGTGTTGCTCCCTCCGGTTTTCTTATTCTATTCAGTGTGGCATCTGATTTCATGAGCTTGTCTGTTCAGTAGTGTCTTTCCAACTTAAATACTATTGAAACAGTACTGTTGGTGTGTTGCTCATTTTAGGGTTTGGGTTTTTTAAATGGGGAAACTACAGTAATATTTTAGGGGGCTACATATTCACTCTGAGGGCCTTCTACTTCTTAACTCTATGTATAGAGGTGAAAATGTTGGCTCAGCAGAGGCAGGGGAAAAGAACAAAAAAACTGAAAAAGTGCCTGCAGTATGGTTTGGCTTGTGATATGCAGAACTCTCCTCTATCAGGAGATCCTGGCTCCAGGTGTATGTCAGCTATGTCTTTGAACCACCAGAGGTAGAAGGAAAACTGTTTCACGGAAAAGCTGAAATGGAGAGAGTAGTTTTTTGATACGTGAGGTTGCTCATAATTTAATGCAGAAAGGATCACCTGAAGAGCACTCTTCTCCAAATCGACTTCCATTTGGCAGTAGTCCTTGTCTAATTAAAGCAGATTCACAGATATGTGATCTATCTGTCAGAGACTGAATTAATGCTTTCTAATATGTCAGGAAAAGCTAAAGCAATGAGTAAAAGGTCAAACAGCCTTTCAGATATGCTAGAGAAGGATTAGGGCAGGGAAGATGGGACTATCTTTTCATGCTGCTTCATACTATGAACAAGTACCACTGCTCATGATCCTGGTCCAGCTGTTTGAGGAAAAGGAAATAGGGGCTCTGATGTTCTGAAGTATAATGAGCAGTCGTTCCACACTTGGTCGGACTCCCTATACAATGCTTAAGAGCAAGTACATGTTAATACCTTGTTCTGCTCTAGGGGGAGGCCATTCATCTTAATACTACAGTTTCTCTGGGGTTTTGTGCATTAGTTGTGGCTTGAATGAAGTAACTCCACCGTTGAGCGCTGCTGTGCCGGACATGTTGGAAGTCCAGTACGAGCTGGAGTGCAAAGCAATGAAGTGGTACTCCACTATTGACATTGCCAATGCATTTTTCTCCATTCCTCTGGGATCAGAGTGCAGGCCTCAGTTTGCTTTCACCTGGAGGGGTGTGCAATACACCTGGAACCAACTGCCCCAGGGGTGGAAGCACAGTCCCACCATCTGCTGTGGACTGATCAAGGCTGCACTGGAAAAGGGTGAGGCTCCAGAACATCTCCAGTACATTGATGATATCACTGTGTGGGGGAACACAGCATCAGAGGTATTTGGGAAAGGAGAGAAGACCATCCAGATTCTCCTGGAAGTCGGTTTTGCCATCAAAAAGAACAAAGTCAAGGGACCTGCCTGAGACATCCAATTCCTAGCTGTATATATGTGTATAAACATGTGTGTTTAAAGTTGAAATGTATTAATTTGGGCTTTGAGCAGACGGTATGGAATAAGGGGTGGAATGTCCTGGGGTGATGTTATGAAGCCGCTTTATTCCTTAACCATCAGCTCAATGCCCAAGGACGCTGTGCCTTTAGGATGGACCCGAGTGTGGGGCAGTTGAACGGCCAGGGCTCAATGGCTCGGGGACTCTGGGGCTCTGGGGCTCGGCGGGGCTCGGGAGGGAGTGCGCCAGGAGCACTGTGCTGCCTTTTGGGTTTCTTTTGTGTTCCAGCTAGCTGGGAAAAGGTTCTGTTGTTTTGTTGTTTTTTTTTCTTGTCCTTTTTTTCCCTTCTCTTCCCCTTTCCTCACTGCCTCCCTTCCCTCCTCACCGGTCCAGGGAGCCTGCAGGGGCAGCCCCAGCTGGTCCAAGCCCACATGTCTGTTCCCTCTCCGGGAATTTGTTGTATTTTGATTTTGTTGTATCTCCAGGAATTTTGTTGTATTTCCCTGTTCTACCCTGTTTTGTGTGGTGTTAATAAACTGTTTTTTCCACTCTCACTTGCTGTGACCCACTTGTCTTACTGGTGGGGAAAAAGGGAAGGAAGGACCTTTTCCCTTTGGTGGAGACACTTATTCCGGAGTGTTTCCTCCTGAAGTTTTGTCTCCAAAATGGAGACAATTAGTTTTGCAAGCAATGTCACAGTCTGCCAAGGTTCTGCAGCACCTCCTGTTCTAGTACAGGTAGACTGTGTGCAGGACAGAAGAAATACATAACCTTCTCAAGCCAAAACAGCATAACATCAGTACATCCGACTATGCTGACTGCCCCTGAAATGTAACCTTTTCTTAATAACAGTATTTCCCTTAAGATAAAGATGGCTGGACGAGTGTGGGAGCAAAAGTTTTCATTTTGTTTTTCTGTTCTACCCTTAACTCTTAAAAGTAAGAACTTCAGCTGTTTTGGGATTGTTGGTAGGAGCTTTTTTTCATATGTATTCTTGTATCCTGATTCCCTGATAAAGGATGATTCGATAATCTGATAAAAGAGTAGTTAGAAACTTAAATTAATTGGCTGTTCAGATTATGTGCAAAGAAATGTTGAATTAATCTCTCTTAATTTTAGCTCAGAAAAAAACAAATTGAAGATACTACTGAGTTCCACATAAATAGACAGCATCTTTTGAGTTCAGTCCTTTATTCCCTAACACAGTTCTCTCTAAAGTTAGACTGATAAAGCCTTTGGTATTGGTAGCTGCTTCATCACCTTAAGATAAGCAATCAGACAATAGGAGTTTATGAATAATTAGACTAAAGTCCAGAAGTGACTAGTAAGATTTTTCCATTTGACTATATATGTAACCAAGACATCATTTCACTTCTTCATAGTCTCTATGCTCTAAACTAATAAGTTGCTTGAATTTTAATGTGAATATTATACTAAATGTTCAAGCAGTGTTATTGTTTTGAACCCTAGTTCAGAATAGGACATACTTTGTCCTACCCATCAACTTCAGCTTCTACTGGTTTGTAAGCTGTAACTCACATAGTTACTCCATTCCTTGAAAGAAAACAGTCTGGAATATATTCTTTAAAAGCTAAATGTGCTCATCACCTATTGCTGTTGTCTGAAGTGGGCAGTGCCCGCTTTAATGGTGTTTGTATTTCTTTTCTGTAGGAAGCATTGGTTTTATTTTTTGAATTTGTTTATCTGATGATTTATAATTAGTATATATCCAAGTGTTTCTGAAACTGGCCTATAAAAATCTTTGTACTCCGCTTCTGCTGCTTCTAGAGATATGACCTTGCAGTGGCTCATGGAAGAATACTATTGACTGTACCAGGTTTATCAGAGTTGCTGTTCTCCAACGTTGCTGCTTGTCTACACTTGAGTCTTTTGATAAGCTAACATTATTCACAGTGGTATCTTTAATCAGTGGCTGAAAGTTTACTGTAACCACTTGATGATTCACACTTGATTATTGAAATCCATGTATTATCTGATTCCTGATTCACTTAAAATGTGCTGTATTGATTGTTTGCAGAATAACATCAGGCATACATGTGCTGCTTATTTATAGTATCAAATGTCTTATATTGACATAAGCCTTCAACTTAATCAACTGTGTTTGCTGTCAATATCCCTCAGGCATTTATTTTTAATTAAGGAAATAACTTATTACTGATTCATTGGCATTAGATAGTAGATACCAGTCCTGTGCTTGATGGAATGTGATTTTTCTTAAACTGTGTGTAATCTAACTAATGGGATCTCATACCTGAAAAAATCTTGATTTTTTAATGCCCTCAGGTTATCTCATAGAGTAGCAGTAAATCTAATTGACATTCTTTACACCATTATCTGTTGTGATTTGCAGGACATGCTCAGATCCTTTCTGTAGAGAGTTATCCTGTAAATATTAAGAAAAGAACTGTTCAGCTCACGTTTGAAGACAGAGGGCAAGAATCTCTGTTTAAAGAATTAATTTGTGTTGACACACAGGGCAGTTTGCTGTTACTGTTTTAAGGTAAAGAACCTAACTTGGCATTTCTGGGTGAATGTGAATGTTTTTGTTAAACAATGAAGCTGGTTAACCAAGTCTTGGTCTAGCATGGTGCAGAAGAGGAGGCTGCTATTATGATTTCTTGTAAAACAAATAGTTTTGTTAACTTGAGATACTTTGGAAACAGCAGTACTTTGCTTGGTCCTTTTCACCTCTATTATGTAGTCTGGTTTTAGGGTGTTTGAAACTGTCCACTTCTGTGTCCTTTTCTTAAAAGAGAAACCGGCTGCTTATTTAAATTGATAGTTTCAACAAGCTGAAAATGCTTTATCAAGATCAAGTACTAGGCCAGTTAAATACTTACTGCTACTAAAGACCAGCACAGGAGAAAAAAGATAATCTCATGATGTTGGTTTTTTTGTTTTCTTCTTTTATTTGTTACTGGCTGTGGTCCAGAAGTGTCTTCTGTACCATGTTAGATCTTGCAGGCAGTTGCCTGGACCTTTTATGAACGCTGTCTTTCAAATCAGCTGACTCTTGCTACTTTTTACCTTCTTTGTTTATGCCTGGAAAATTACTTATTCAGGTTTTGAAACAATCTTTACCATAAAAGAGTCCAACTCAAAATATAAAACTCTTAAATTCAAGCATTTAGTAAACTAACACTTTTATTTTAGGTCAGGTTTTTGGTGGGTTTTTTTTATAGTAGTTAGGAAGGGTAACATCTGTTCCAAAAACTGCTTATTGCCAGAATTCTTATATGTGATACATGCTGCAAGTCAATTTTTACTCTAACCTTTTACTAAAATAAAGGAAGAATTCTTACCTTCATAGTCCTCTTCTTTATTAGTAGGTATTTGACTGATGAAGTCTCTGTGAATGCATTGGGGTAGTCTCATTTTTTAACTCATGCTAAATGTGCACTAACAATTATCTCAATTCATAAAATACCTGATTTAGTCTGTCATCCCATCATAGACAGTATGGGGTTTGATTCTACATTTTTTTCAGAGCATCAGATGGCTTGAAAATCTTTCTTGACCCCCATCCCTGGCTGACAATGTATTTAACATTTCAAAGGGTAGCCCTTCCTCTGTGGGTGTTCTGATAAATGCTCTAACTGGAGCTAGGTCTTCTAGCATTTTAATTAACTCTCCACACAGGGACCCTTCCTGTGGAGAAAACATGCATTTTCTTTTAAAAGAATTTCCAGAAAAGATCGTGAGAATAAACTGTGGAGGAGGAAAAATTACTTGTAAGTATAGGAGCAGTTGTGTTTCTGATTTTGCTGTAGTATATAAAGATCTGAAATTCTAAGTCAGTGTAATATGAAAGTATGTAAAACACATGCTTTTACACTGCAAGCATAGTAAGTTTTGCTGTGACTGCAGGAATCCCAAATGTGAGCTTAATTTTGCAGTGTCATCAGTCTGGAATTTACTGCTCAAGTTGGAAGAGGTAGCTGAGATCCAGAAGCATAGCTGAAAATTTTCTTGAGTGTCTGATTTCTCAGTTTGGTTATGGCACGTCATCAAAAGTGCTTCAGAAGTACTGAGTGGTTTTGTCTTCTACCAATTTCACTTGGAGTCAAATGGTCAGCACTGATGAAGCCTTACAAAAGTGTTTTGTTTCATAGTCTGAATGTATCAATTCCTTCAAGAAGAATATTATTTATTTTTGTTTTAGTGGTATTTTTGACACTTTGTACTTGGCTCAGTCTTTGAATATGTATTAAGTGATGTTAATAAATTCATTCATTTATTTTGTTTGAGTTGATTTTATATCTTTAAGGGCACTCTTATTCTGAGCCTTAAAACAGAAAATACAGTATCTTTTGCAAAGCCTGTAAAATGCAG
The DNA here is from genome assembly GCF_041296385.1 of Aphelocoma coerulescens. Taxonomy (NCBI): domain Eukaryota; kingdom Metazoa; phylum Chordata; class Aves; order Passeriformes; family Corvidae; genus Aphelocoma; species Aphelocoma coerulescens. The sequence goes on along the minus strand of NC_091015.1, from coordinate 113,872,437 downwards.
CATGCAACCCCTGACTCAACAGCAGGGTGCTGACAAAATTAAGGTAGATTTCAGAACAGCAGATTTATTAAAATATTGACAGAAGCATTTCTTTTGCTTGTTTTCCTAATTTTCCCTTCTGGTCATAAATGTCTATTGGTATTAATGACAGAAAACTGAGAATCAGCTGGATAGTGTCATATAATGAATATCATTAGGAAGACTCAGCTGTAATGATCAGTAGGGTTTAATTCTACCTATAGTCAAACTGTCAAATGTACATGCAAACATTGGGCATTCCAAACTTTGGTACATGTGCTTTATTTCAACATGTGTTATGTTGTCTTGGATTAAATGACTGACTGCTTTCTTTCTGCATTCCTCATAGTATTCTCATTCCTTACAGCATGTACAGTATAGAATAAATAACAGCAAATGAATGTGACATGTTGACTGTATGTAATCTTTTTTTTTTATGTGGAATAATTCTTACACTGTATACTGAAGTCTTTGGTATCTAGTGGGGATTTTTCCAAGGAGTGGACCATTCATATATTTCCTCTTGTTCAGACAGAAAATGGAAGTAGAAGTGGATCATGTTCAAATTTAAATATCATCTAATATTCAACTATTGGTTTAGATATCTACAGCCTGGCCTACTTCTAAAATTATTTTAGAGAGCTGTTACAATGAGCTGCTACCTTTGGTGTCCAAATTATTATGTTGATATTTACTATAATTTCTGAAAACTGCTTCTCAAATTAAATAATCTTGAGAGTGGGGAAGCATAGCAATAATGCTGCAGCTGTATGGCCTCCTCTGATGGTTACACATCCAAGATGTGAAAGCCCAGCTGTAAAGAAACTGAACTTTCTGGTACTGTTTTTATGTCCCAATGCCAGCCTAATGATCTGGGCCTCTCAGGTACTGGTCAGACAGGTTCCCTGTCTTGACAGCATGAGAATGTCTTCAGGTCTTAGAAGTACAATGTTCCTGGCTTTTCTGTATGCAATCACCACTTCTAGTCCAGTGAAAAATGATAACTGGTAGCAACTGTTGGTATTCTCTTGTCTCGCTTCAGAGAAGCATGAGATGCAGTATAGTGGAGGGTGTCTTGGCAGCAGCATGCCAGGTTGGGATGACTACCCCAGGTTGTCAGGAGATTATCAGACTGCAATGCTGCTGCAGATTTCCATAACTGAAAAGTCTCCATCTGACCAGCTTTGGGAGCCAGAGGCCAAGCAAAGAATGAGTCCCTTACTGCACCGAGCAAAGGTTTCTGAGCCTAGACATATGGACAGCCAAACTCCTGTGAGGGAAAACTCTGTCCCTGCTCCTTGCTGCTAATGCATGTCAAGAGTGCATGGAAAAAAAATGAGGCAGCAGCTCGTTATTGCAGTCAGTAATCTGATTTACCCCAAGATGAAGCAGATTCCCAGTTAATGAATTGGAGGTTACCATGATTTTCTTGTATGGTCAAGTTCCTGCATCATACTCATGGCCTAAGTTTACCATCTCTGGTCATAGAACTGTTTATGTAGTGGTAGGATTTTTACTACAAAGCTTCAGTATAATTATTTGGTCTACCTTTTTTCCTTAGAAAATGTGTGTGACTGTAAAAGTAACACCACAAATATTTCTGTGTGCAGTATAAGTTATTGAACGTGTCATCAGTGGGCTTGATAACAGTGTAGATTGGAAATCCTGTATTCTTTTATTGGAACAAAATGGGATCCAAATCCCATTCAAAAAATGATGCAATTTTATCTTTTTATTTTAGATCACACATCTATTCTGTTGCTCAGTGCTTGTCTTCTATCTGTGGTACTATGCCAGAACTAATGAATCCTGTGGGATCTTATCTAAGCTGAGGTCAGTGTTGGATAAACCATGTCAGTAATTCAAAAGTAACTGAGTCACAGGGTATTGTAACTTCTGGGTATTGCCAGTTGCTCTAAAAAAGCCCGAGGAATTACCAAAAAAAGTTCAATAACTTGTTTACAAATATGGAATAAATTTAGACAGAATTTGAATGACTATCTGAACAGACACTGTGTACTCAAAAAGAAGCTGTGACACTCAAAGCTGTCTCCACCTGTGTTCCCAGTCACCTGCTGGTTCAGGTGTGAAGAACAGTGCTGCTGGATATGAAGGCGCCTGTGTGTGTGACCCTCTGTGCAGTGAAGCAAACATCCTGTGGCAAAAAAAGAGGATACCGTTCTTATTTCTCAAAGAAAACTGTAGCAGCCTCTTGGCTGTGCCAAATGTCTTCTTACACCAGTTTCAACAGTTTATAGGTATTGTACCACCTCTATTTGCTGTTTACTCACCATTTGCTTTGCACTGAATGAAGCAGGATTCTGTAGCTAAACAGCCATGGCTTATACCACAGCATAATTAGAACTGTTAATGCTGTCTTTGCAATTTGGAGAATCAGAAGTAAACTGGGATAGAAAACTTGTGTTAATTTTATTATGAAGGCAGCACTGATTTTTTTTTTTTTTTTTAAACTTGGGGGTGCATGGTAGTTAATTTCAAGATCAGCTCGTGAAATACCGTATTCTGATGACACTTCTGTACAAGACAGAGGCTGGTCTAACATTTTTATAATGGTAACCATTGTTTTTATTTCAGACTGAAGAAAATTCTCAGCTTCCTAATGGCTCTTTAGTAAAGAGATGCAACCTTCACATGGCTTAGTAGATGTTCTTTATCAGTTTCCACATCTTGCCTATGAATGAGAATATGCAAAAGTCAGCTTTTGTTTATGGTTGTTTATTTTTTAGCGCTGTATATTTTCAGTCATCTTCTGCCAAATGTAAGTTAAAACTTCTGCAAGGCATTCTCCCCACTAATGGTAGGAAATAGTTCCTTTTGGGAGGCCAAGTGGTCTTTAAGAGCACTTTGATGGAGTGAGGTGCACTGCATTGGCACTCATTCATCACACCATATTATGGTAGATGCAGATGATGGAACACTGTGGGTTTACCCCAAAAAGGCAGGTGCAGTAGTCATGGACACAGGGGTGTGAAGACAAAGGTCTAGGACCTAATGTTGGATGGTGTCTCACTGTGCAATACTCACATGTTGAGTTAACTCCTTTAAATATTTCTTAAGCTATTTTGTGACATTATATGAGGAAGACTGTTTCTTGCATCTCAAGTCCCAGATAAACCCATTGCCACCAAAACAGTAATTGCAAAGACCACTGTGAATAGTCTTAGTGAAGATCTATTCCACAGGTTGCATTCAGGCTTTGTAGTTAAACAGTGATAACTGGTCCACTGTAGACGTGGAAACAGCAGCTCTGAAGATATTTGTCAAAGTATATTACAGCTTGTGATTTACTCTTCTTCCTACTCCCACCATGCCCCCCTCCAGGTTACACCACATTTGGGATGAAATACATACATTTCCATATTAACACTTGGGTAGCAGATAGTAGCTATGCAATTCAGTTATTTCCCTCCTGTCTCACAGTTTCTCCAACCTGGCCATTTTTTAGCAACCTCTTTTAAGGAGAATCTTCTCTGGTTAAAGGTAGGTACTGAAGATATTGAGAGCTTTAAAACCAGTTCATGCACCCTTCATGTTTTCTACAACTGCTGTTCCTGAAGCCATATGGGAAAGAAGAATGATTGGTGATTGTCCTTGACTTAGTGGAAATGGTTTGAGTGGTGGCGGTATCCAGTGTTACTCAGGGTTATAACTGCATTACCCTATTTCTTGTAAAAGCAGTAAGTCTAACCAGCTTTGTCTTAGACAACACTGGTGTTGATTCAAGGTGCATCTGATTCTTCTTTTGCAAGCTGTTCACCTTTCATCTCTTGAGCTTTCCTCTCACTTTTGCACTGCTGAATGCATCAGATGTAGGTGAGATCACCTTTAATCATCCAGAAAATAAGTTGATCAAACAGACAAACTCTTCTGCTGACTGGCCTTCCATCTGATATCCTGATTTAAACCTCATAGAAGCAATGGAACTCACTGAAGGAATTATCCATTCTTTAGAGATAGTAAGATTCCCATCTGTTAAACTTTGTGTTGTAATAAATCTTAGCCAAGATGTGGTAGATGTATATGATTCTAAAATCACATCACTTTTCAAGACACATGGCTTTACTTCTGTATACACAAACGTGTTGAGCTTGAGGAAATCTTGAGTAGAAGTGTTCCCATAGCTCCATCCTCTTTCTTTTTGAGCAATGTGATGTGCACACTTACAGTACTGGCATGCATATTAACTGCAGGTATCAGTCATTTGAAACTCATTCATAATGAGTAAATAATGAACTTGCAGGTCTCCAGGTGGGTGTTTCTAACTTCTTGAAATCACCCTAACTAGTTTTCTTTAAACGTGATTTTACTTTGAATTTTGAGAAAGAACTGATTCAAACTGAAAAAGGAATGTCAGGTTTGGGGAGAAAAAGTAAAGCTGAGAAACCTTTCCATTTTCTGATGCAGAAGGCATAGCATATTATAACTGATACTTGGATTAGGAAGGTTTAAATACAAATATTTTGGGGATGTCATGTTTCCTTAAAGATGTTGGGAAAGCAGCAATCTGCCTTGGTATTTTTATGAGCGAATGAATAGTGTCATTACAAGTTCTTGTCTTCTCAGGGGATCACACATCCTCCACTACTACAGTTTTGTGTATATCAACTTACCAGCACTATAAATATAAATGTTCTGATGCAGGCTTATTCTGCTACCAAAAGCTCTAGCTGAAGAATTTAAGAGAAGTCTGTCTACCTTGATAATCTATAAAATTACCAGTGCTTTGTTCTTCTGATTTTAAAAAAACTAAGATGTGGTTGTCCTGTTATATTTTGAGAAAACTAATGACTAATTGACTGCTTGTGACTTCGTTGTTGTTGTTGTAAATTTGTGAACAGATTTGTTTATCAAAACAGCATGCATGACATTTTAATGGTGATGTTAATGAAGTAGTGCTACTGTCTCTAGGAATATTGGACTCTTTACCAAAATTTTTATGGTTGTGTGGACCACTAAGAGGATTAGGAGGAGGCCTTATCTTTCAATAAAACTTGGATGCATAAACTGTGTGTAAACATGGCAGGAGGAATGAGAGTGGTGTGGAATCTCAGCTGAAGACTCTCAGCTTAGGACATAGCCTGTTTGGAGAGTTTCCCTGCTCGACTTGTCCCTGACTTCTCCCTACTTTCACCCTTTCAAGGCTTTCAGAGGGGACTAAGAGTGATAGGCTGGAATGGGGTAACAACCCAGAAATGGGACTGACCAGAGAAAGGTTTGCAGTTGAGTGTTGCTTTTCACCAGGTGTTCTGGAGGAATTCCGGTATTCTTTGCATTTTGTCGTTAATCCTCGTGGTGGCAGCACGCACCAAGAGAAAGGGAGCCAGCCGAGTGCTGCTGACCTGGGTTTTAATTAGTTAAAATGAACGTGCTCGGACTTATATTCTTAGCTTTTGTTTCCAGTGAGGCAGCTCAAAAACAGAAGGTCAAAATTGCATCATCTGCGATTTCAGATTTTATGAACTTCTGAGAGACATTTAGTTGGGAGAAATATTTCTTCTCCTCTCCACCCTCTCACCAGCAGGTAAAGGCAGTATTTGTGAAGATCCTGAGCTGCTGAGAAAACTTACATGGCAGGGTTGGAGTTTCAGTTGTCCAAAATGTCATCCAAAGACTATTGCAGTTTTTGAATGGTGAGGGTTTTTGTTAGCCCCAGCATGAATGCCAGGACTCTTGTTGTTCTAGGCACTGCACTGCCTGAGTCTTTCCTAAATTTGCGTACAAATTCAGGGTCTGTCTGATGTATTCCAGTTGGAAGCAGAGAGACAGTGTCAGGCATCCAGTGAAACCTATCAGCACAAGGCAAAGAAAGAAGTACAGGATGTTAGTAATGAGGTACTGATAACCAAATAACTGGAAAGAAAAATCACTAATACACTGGAAAGTTGGCTGCAGATTTAACACTGCGCTAATTAAAGAAGGTAGGTAGACCTTTTGGTATCTGAAATAACCTTTTCCAAAATACCATGATAGGAAAATTTCTTACAGTAGTCTGACTTGATAATGTGAGTGAACAGTTATTTCAGAGTAGTAGTGTTGGTTTGTAAACCAGCACAGGGATGGGTTCATTTCATGTCATCTGCCTGAACTCAGAATCACACATCAGTTTTTTGAGATCTTTTTCATTTGACCAAAATTGTCAGGTATTTGCTCTGTCTTCTGTGTTTCCTTGGTGTACTGTGAAGCTCTCATCATATATCAAACTCTTGAAACCAGAGTCAGTATTACTAAAGTTCATAAATACCTAGAAGAAGAAAATAAGATAGGAAAACAAGCAGCAGTTTATGGAAAACAGGTAAATGTAGTCTGTACACACTTTTCACAGGACTACCGATATCTGACCTTCAATTGTTTAAAACTACTTCAGGTGTCCCTCACTCAAGTAAGGATGAAAATATGCTCTGTTTGCACTGTATTCCAGTTAGAAGATTTGAGACTGGAAAATGGGTAATAAACATTTAAATGAGGGCATTTCCTGTATCTCAGAAGTGGGCTAAAAGGCCAACTTAATGGCTCTACCTTCCTGAGCTGTTTAGGATAGAATGCATTTTAAAAGTAATACAAATTGAAGGGATACACCATTGTGCTTATAGACATCTGCTTCTTTATCTTTTCATCTTTATTTTAGTTATTTGAAGTCTTTTTTCAAATAAATTTGAGAGCTCAAGATGGAAGTCTTTGCAGAGCTAGTTATAGGACCAGAATAAATTGTTACTGTATGAGAATCAGGAGAAGGATTTTTTGCTTCTCATTCCATAAAGGCTGTTAAAATACTACCAGGGAAAAGAACTATATGTTCTCTGTATTCATACTGGTCTTACAGGGAGCATGCATCAAGCCCAACTCAACTAAAACAGGAGAATATTTTCTACTATAAGATAACTTGTATGTGAGCTTAGGCTGCATCCTGTAGAGTACAGGCTCGTGTGTGCAGCTTTTCATTTGCAGTCATGCAAGTTTAAGAGCTAAACCAGCAATTCTCCAGAAAATCACAGTGTTAGATCTTAAAACTACAGTGTTACTCAACAACTAGCAGATCACCTTACCTTTCCATAATACTTATTTTGCCTTCTTGCCACTGTCTCATTCAAGGAAATTTTTGAAGCTCAATAGCCTAGTTTTATGTTGTTAAATGTGGTAGATTTATGAACTTCCATTACCCAAATCACTACTTGTATTGTAAGTGTTAATGATGGGATTGCCCTTTCATGTAAATATAAATATAATACAGTCTACTGACCTTCACTGCTGAAAAAGCACTATTTTATGCAGTGTGGTTATGGAACAGAGTACAAATAAAGTATTCTTTCTTTCTTGGTGACTGAGATGGATATTCTTTTCCTTTGTTCATCCTGTTAATTACACAGTGTAAAGCAAGTTTGTGGGAAGAGAACTTATATTAGACCTATTGGGATAGTTGGAAGTGGGCAAACTGTTGTGTACATAAAGATTTGTGTGTTTTATGGTCAGAGCATTGCTTTTCTTCTACAACCCAATGTATTGCAAAAGCTGAACCACCTTTGGAAGAATGCAAGAGTGTGGGGGTTTTTTCTGTATGATCAGAAAGGGGGGAATGACTTGATATTGTTTGTTTTGTTTTCTTTGAGCATGTTGTTTGTTTTGGTTTTTTGCTGAGAGTTTTGAAAAACCTTTGAAGAACCCTGCAGGGTTCTCCCTGCAGGGCAACGTAAGACTGCATTCAAGAACATATATGGTAGTAGAAAATGCCCTGTCCAACGACTGTCTGACATGCAGTGTCCTAGAAAAAATGACAAGATGTAGGAACTCAGCAAAGCAATTGATACTTGAATTTTGGGACAATTGACTTCTCTGTGAAGCACCTTGGTACATACACTTGGTTACTTATTTTGTAGAAGGGGCTGCTGCTTTGTACGTTGGGGAAGGGAATGGTGGACACTTGTGGTTGCATTAAAACTTGGCCAGCAGTTGGTGCACTTATCAAATAGTGGGGTTTTTAATCAATGTTTGGTGTTGCGTGCAAAACTGAAAGGTGCAGAAAATAAGAGGTAATTGCTGCAGTCACTTATAGGCACTTGTATCTGTATAGTCTTTGGAAGCTGCATGGTTTCTGTAAATGGGCCATAACACTTCAGCCTTTTATATGAAATTACATACTTTTTTTTACTAGCTTCAAAATATGACTTTATTGCCCTTTGATGCTTTTATTTTGACACTGTGCAACATACGTAACATCTAATTGTTGGACAGCACTGATTCATGGTATTTGTAAAAGATAAGTAACCATTCCCAAGTACAGTAGGTGTATATTACACAAAAAGTAATTGCTTAAGAAACGGGCTGGTTGCTTCATCTGTTACATATTTTGCATTTAAAACTTTGTGGTTTTCAAACCACAATGTTTCAGTGGTATTGGCAACATTCAAAGACTAATATTGCTTATGGGTGGAGTCAAAAAGATTTCTGTACAAAATACTGGCAGCTGAGTCTGGCAAGATTCACTTTCCAGACTTAGTAAGCAAATCCTTTTAATTGGCCTATGATGTTATGTCTTTCATCACTTACAGAGTATGTTACCAAAGAGTTAAGGGCAAATACAATGATTCCCCACTTTGTTACTGTACAATAAAGTGACTGTGGACACTTTTTACTTTATGGAGTCTTGCCGTGTCCAAAAATAAGTTGTTGGACATGTTATCCTTTCTTATATGGTGTTGCATGGGGAGGAAATCTGTTCAGCTGCTGAGAGCTTTGGGGACTAAAAGTCTAAACTACATCCTCCTGCAACATGTCTGTCACTAAGTAGAAAATGGTTTTATATATAGCTATTTGACAGCATCTATAAAGTTCTCCATCACTTTCTTAGGCTATTCCTTTGGAGAGGATGAGTTGGAGTAAGTAAACAAAGACTTTGGGTCTATTTTGAAATCTCTGTATAAACATATGGTCTTCTGTGTCTTTAAGATTCTTTTAGGCATAAGTCAGGACTTTAGTGTAAGAAGTGAAAATATTTTTATTAGGTGGGAGTGGTCTTGATTTAGAATTGGAGTATTCTTTTGTCTATGGTACTGATAAATTCAGTTTGTATATCTGTAAAAGATGTGTATGTGGAAGTGTATTGGATATAGTAAACAAATTTCTGTTTAAAAATGCAGTAAAATCCTTAAAAGGCCATCTAGCTGCATCATTTTTGAAGGACAAAAAAATACTGACTAACATTAAGAAATCTGGTTTAGGTTATCTGTGTCACAGTCACTGAGCTCATGTCCTTTCCCCTTCCTTTTTGTTAATCATTCCCTCATGAGCTCCAGTCATCCATTTGGTTCCAGAGGGATCGGTCAATTCTTCCTGAGTTAAAATGCTGGATCTATAAACTGCAACTCTTAACATGTCTGTCGTGCGTCCAGATTTTTGAGACTATGTTCCTTGTAGAAGAAAGAGGATTCCTAACCCCTGACTGAAGAGTCTTTCTAAGGCACAGCATTGCCTGTTACAAAGAAAAAAAAAAAATCCTGGAGAATGTCTTTTTAAAACCGTGAACATACCTACAAGTCTGCTTGTCTCTCTTCTGGGTCGGAGAGATCAAAACAGCTTCCCTTTGCAGCCCTCTTCTTCCATGTAAAATCTGGTGGGGTGTTTTACAATCAGTACACATCATCCTGTTTTCTTTTTTTTTATTTTATTTCAGTTTCCCTGCAGAGGAACTTCTCAGCTCCAGACTCTGCTTTCTAATCTTTTTTTGGAAGAGTGCCTTTTGCAAATCCACATCGCCCTTTGCTGGAGGTAAAGCAGGGGTTTACTGAGCTCTGCAGCTTCCTTGGCACTCCTTCGCCTGTGTTTGAATGTTTGTATTTAGTAAGCCATTTTGGTAGTCTCGTGAGCAGGCTACAGTATTAGAGCATAAGAGGCTGTAAGACAGATCATTAAAATTAGCTACACGGGATGATTTGAGTAATCCATCAAAGTTTACAGAAGCTTTACCTTTTAGAGGATTATATGCACTGTTCCTAAAAATGTTGTGTTTTGGTGTTTTTCTATTATGACAGTACTAAAGCAGTCAGTCTGGTTGTATTTCTCATTAATGTTGAGTCATATATTTTAATAATAGCTGTATGTTTAGAATTTCCTAGGATTTTATACTTTCTAAAGAAAGATGAGGTAGGCGAATTAATCTTTAATTTAATTATGTGGCTATGGGCCTCAGATAAATTTGTTAGATAAACTGTATGTGTTACGAGAGTGCTGTATTTGTCTTATGTAATTATGAAGTTGCTATTAGTGCTTGTTACGAAAAGGTATTTTTAAAGACTTGATGTCTGTAGAATGAACATTCAAATAAATACATGAAAAATGCTGCAGGTACGGTTCAGCAAAGTGTGAAAGTGGATGAAGAAATGGTACCATTTTAATTTTTCTAGGTAAATTTTTCACAAAATGCCTCCCTTTTTTTCCTTTTTTTATGACACCTCCACTTTCTTCCCCTCTCCCCAATATTATAACACATGCATTTCAACTTTTTTTGGATCCTTGTAATTTGTGAACACTTGCACTATTCACACTTCCCACACTTGTCAATCTTCAGTAAGAACGCCTTCATAAGGTAGATATTATACAATTTAAAACATAAAATCCCCTTTACAATTATTTGTAATAGCTGTCTTCAGCTTCACTGGGGTAGCAGCAGTGAAATAGTTCCCACTTGCTGATTTCTCGTCATGTGGCTCTAGCAGTATCCCCAAGTGCATATTTAGCATGGGTGGCTGGGACCAGGAGAAGTGGGGAAAAGGAAGATGTCCAAGGAGCACCTGGGGTTGTAGGAGACAGCAGTGCTTCTTCATTTGGTTGAGGGGTGCTTCTTTTTTTGGTCTTGGAAAGACACAAAATTCACAGTAAATAAATTATAGTAGAGGAATGAAATGAGAGCCACGTAGGTAATATTAAAACCAGAAAAAGTCAGTCTTGTCTTTTTCCAAGGATATTGCTAAGTATGTGCTTTGTTCCTATTTCTTCACATAACGAGGAGGTGAACTGCAAGCAGAAAAGTCTCTTCTGCCTAAAAATGGTGTTTTAAAAATCCGGGTTGGCAACCCTTGAGTTCATTGCAGGTGAGAGAAAATCATCTTTACTGGTATTGGTAAAGTGAGCTCTGTTTTCTGCTACAGCCTGGGCCATTTCTTGTGCTCGCTAGAAATGTGACACTCATTGTAATGACTAAGTGAACTAATCTCTTTAATCAACCAGTCGGATTAAATCCTGCCTACTCAGGACCTTCGGGAGAATAGCATATGCTGAAACCTGTTTGTAAATGTGCAAAAAGGTGCAGTTTATAATGCTTTTCTTCATTAAAATCCATGCCAGTGAATGCAGGTGGTGTTACCCAGCTTCTTCCTCCTGTCATATGCAGCTGAGCAGCATGTTTTTTGCAACAAGGGTAACGCTGTAACCAGCACTGTGGGAATTCAGACTGTGGATCAGTTTTCCCTTCCAGACTAAATGACAGTTAAATGTACTTTCCCAAAATCTTAGCAGTGTCTTATCATAGCTGCAGGATGTTCTTTTTCTGTGTGTGTATGTGTGTGTGTGTACACCCCCTTCTTTTAAATACACTCCCATACCTTTTTACTTCACTTTCTCCACTATTACAGCCCACCTCAGGGGTATAAAAAGGGATTTCCAGAACCAGGTTTCCTATCTCTAGGATCTTCTTGCATTCACTGCTGCAAGACAACTGGCATGATTGATTCTTAGGGAGCTTGAAGGCAGTCTTGGAGCTGAAGGGGAAGTAGGTCTGTTATAAGAATAGCTTAAATATGGCAAGAAGGCTCTGAAACAGTTTTATGTTCCAGAGCACTCAGCACCAGCGATGCAAAACTGAAGGCTTAAGGATTGCGACAGCCTTGGAGAGAATAATGCGTATGGGTAGGTAGTAAGAGGATTTATAAAAGGTCATGGGAGACCCAAGGCAGTCCATCAAACAGCAGTGACTAAGGACTGTTGAGAATCCCTCTATGAAACTCATGCTCTAAATGGCTCTTCTTAACTGCTCTGCCTTCTACCCGGGGTTCCCTGAGACAGCTCAAGATGGGCTGTTAGCAACAAAATTATTCCCATGCTTTGATAATAATTAATAACTCTTATATGCAAGTGTCTGGGCTGGGGTGTGGGGGTAACAACCAAAAATGGCAGTGGGTCATCTGTATCAGGATTTCTTAACTGTTTTTTTGTGAGATGCTGCACTGTGTGAAGGGCTGACCATCAAAACTGCCCCTTAAGAGAGGCACTAGCCTATGTTAAGCCATGTACCAGCTAGAAGATGGGTTTGCATTGCGCTACATGACATACACCATTGTTTGGGAGTACTGGTCTGTGATCAAACTTTAATGTTTTACTGAAGAAAAAAATTTTCTGACCGCCCGAGAATATTCAGTTCCGCCACAAATTAGTATTGTAACTTTTAATGAATGGCTGTGCATTTGCACACTATGTGAAACTGGGGTGGTATCCTTCCATTAATTCCATGAGAAAGCTAGTATTGGTACTGTTACTGACTTTGAGTTTTGAAAATAAAGCTAGGAGCCACATCCAGTTAGCAGCATGATGGTAAATTTCCTGCCTTAGGAAGGACTCTTCTCAGGTACCAGTCCTTTATCACATTTTGGAAAAGTAGCTCATGGAAATAGTATGAAAATGAATGTTATTAAAGCTAGGGTTTGCTTTTTTGGGAAATGGTGTGTGTTTGCAGGCCCTTCATAAATATATGGTATGTCAAGTGCTGTGTTTTTGTCAGTTTTTAAAACTATGGTGTCAGTCGTGGCTAATACTCCTTTTCAATAGGAAATAAAATTATCTTTGGTACACATTTCTACTCTGACAGGTTCATCTTCATAGTCTTACAGTGTCACTTAGAAAAGCAGTAATTTATATAAAGACTGAATAATTACAAACTTTATGGTCATATTCTGCAAAGGAGAAGTTGCTAATAGTCCTCCAAGTTAATAGCTGGGGTTAATGTGTATTTTTTAATGGGACAGATTTATTTTCATGAGAGCCAAAGTTCTCTCTTGCTTAGACTGTGAATTCCATAAGGGAATAGTAAGGAGTTAAGAAGGAAACATGATGAATTGTTGGTCTTTGCATCCAAAAGAGGAGTTAAGTCATGAACTCCTGACCTTGTGATCCTCAATTACTTATCCTGGGTGAGGGAAATCTGTTCTACTTTAATGTTTTTATTAATGTGACTTGGAATGAATGCAAGCATTCCTTGCTCTTAGAATGTGTTTAAAGAAAATAACTCTGGATTAAAAAATACTAGATCTTTTAATTTTTAGTCCAAGTTTTTTTGCATAGGCAGTTTCTAACAAAAAGAGAGAGGATTGGTTGTTGTTTTACAGGGTACACTGAACTTTGACAGTGGTACACTGAGAGCTGATGGCCAAGTATATTAGAATGTTACCTAATAAAAAATATATTTAAGTCACTGTTAGGACTTGCTTCTATGAAGAGCACTGTAAAGCCTCAGTGCAAGGGTTAGCCAGTGGTTGCTTTACCCATCTTCTGCAGGTATAGGAAACCATCCAAAAACACTGCCAATTTTTACCAGATTTCCTACAAAAAGTAGGTTTTGTCTTTATTTCTAATGTATCTTCTCTTTTACCAAAAAACAGAGAAAAATCAGACCCATGTTTTGTGTTCCTAAGTGTCTTTCTGCTAGCCATTTTTGAACATCAGGGCTGTTTCCATGTACTGTGCCTTGTTTGCCTTTTTTATTTGAAACACGGAAAATTTCTGTGAAGTGTAGGAAAAGCAGTGCAGATATGTTTATGCAGCTGCAAATAAGTCCCCACTTTAGAGAACTCATTTGTAGGTCTCAGGGTTCAGAGCTTCTTCAGTAAAATGTGAACTCATATGAGGATGGAAGAAGGCAAATGGAAATGAGTGCTAGAGCGGTACACTTTAGTATCACTGAAAATTAGCTCCTGACCTAGCAAAACACCCAATTTTTAAATCTTGTTTTTCAAATGATAAATCATGCTGTTGTAAAAGCCAAATATATTTTTTGGTGGGCTGTAGCTCAAGGTCTGCTTTAAATTAAGGTTACTTAACTTGTCATTCTGAATGCTTGTGTAATGTTTTGTTAAGTGTTTAGACTTCACAAAGCATTGCAGGCATTTGCTTTACAAAGCTGTGGAAATCTCTGCAGGAAAGTAAGTGAAGAGAGAAGAGGAAATAAAATTGTCAGATCCCGGGATCTGACCTGATATCACCAATTGGTAGTTCCATCGATTAAGTTGCAGATAGGGTTTTCAAGGCAGACTATTGGATTTGGGACTGGGAATCTCATATTTTTGTGTCTAAGATGTCAAAGAATTCTTGTTTGGATTCTTTGTTTCATAATATTAATGCAGTAGATTTACATGTATTTTAGCAAATATCACTGGTCTGAAAGCTATTTTTGTCAAGTGTTGGAAATGTGTTTTAACAATTCCCAAAGATTGCTTTAGAAAAAGTTTATATAGGCTGTCATAACTCACATGTCAGTTAACAACTTAACATCCTTGAAGTCTTTCTTTAATCATTTTTGCATGAAAAACTTAACTTTCATGAACAGAAATAAGTACAATTGTTCTCATCTGAAAAGTCAAGTGAACATAAGCATGAGGAACAACTGCCTGAGAGGCAGCACATCTCTTGCAGAAGACTGCCAGTGTGCTGCTGTGAATACTCAGGGCAGTGATAAGCTCTCCCTAAGTTATTTTCCCATTCATATATTGAAGTTATTGACATTTTCTCACTTTTTTTTTTTTAAAGCGAAAGCAAAGTGTTAGGTCATTCATAACTGCTAATATTGGAAGCACGGAGCTCGTGCTCACTTAAAACATGTGAAGACTGTTCTTCATGTTTTCCTGGTTGATGCCTGCAAGGGCACTTGTTTTTATGCTTTGGCACAAGCAGCCAAAGCAGGCCTACTGCTGAATCTACTCCTGGCTACCCTTTGATAGGAAGCTCCTTACAAGCTCTCTGTATTGCTCTGATTCTGGCAGTCTGATCCTCAGGCATCATCTTTTTGCCTGAGCCAGGGCTGACTTGGTTAGGATGAGCTCTTCTGTGACTTTGCACACCACTGTTTGCACAGATTTCCCAGGTGAAAGGTGATGAACATGTGCAGTAATCCTACTTACATGGTGAGGAAGGGTGGCACATGGCCTGCATGACTGGAAGGCTGGGATATCATGCTAGGAACTGTTTAAACAGTGCTTTGGAGACTGATTTGTAGTTCTGAGGCTTCTTAGAGCACTTGCCACCATCATGTATGTGGATTTCAAAAATACCAATACACTGATGTGCATAGCAGCTAATTGACAGGAGATTTTAGTAGCATAGTCACCTGGAAACTGAATCTCATAGATTAATTATCAACTGTTTGTTAAACTGTGGTATGAGTTGAGTAGTTTGGGATTTTTTTGAGGTGAGTTATATTTATCTAGTTCAGGGCTCCTAAGACTTTCCATGCTTTCTGGTAAGCACTTTGAATTACATGTTACATTTTAAGTATTGAGCTCGTGATACCTGGATATTAGTGGCATGGCTGCCAAGTCCAGCATCTGGGACACAAAACAAAAACAAAAAAACACTCCAAAACAAACAAAACAAAAAACCAAACCAACAAAAACCCAAAAAAAACCCAACAAAAACCACCACACCCCAAAAAGCTGAGATGAGTGCTTGATTTAAAATAATTGCCTAAATTCACACTGAAATCCTATGAAATTAGAAGAGGGAGTATTTTTCACATTCTGTTTTGTTTTGAAGAAATTTTCAATTGCTTTAATGACTTTTGCAGTTCATTAACTCATTCACTACAGCTTTGCAAGGGAGGAGTCAAGAGTCCTAAAAACAAGTACCCTTTACTGCTGGGGTGTCTTCCCCTGCCATGTAGTCCTGGGAAGAGGGGCCCTGGGGGGAGGCACAGGGTTTCCCTGCCTCTGCTCAGCCTCGTTCCCCATTGGTTGTTTTGTGTTCCCCTGTGCGGGCAAAGGACCCTCGGGTCCCGTGATTGCCTCAGTTCCTCGGCAGAGCCCCGGCCATGCGACTGGAGAAATAAACATCTCTGAAACATCTACCAAGAATCAATCCATAGATATTTCTTTTCCACGGGCCTTGTTGTCTGATACACGTGTTGCAGTATCCGCACTGTAACGAATGGTGGTGAATTACGAGCAGAACAATCCCCGATCCCTAAGGACAGCGACTGATTTGTGAGTAAACTCTGGATTTCTCTTCTTGTTTTTGTTTTGCTGTTCCACCTCTAAATTATGGAGGAACCGTGGAATGATTCTTGGCTCTCAGAGCCGCATATGGACATTTATCTTATACTTTAAAAGATTCTTGAACAATGATTTGTAAATTTTAGCTTTGTTCAAGCTCAAAAGGAACTGAAACATTTCCTTTCATGGTTGTTTAAGAACTTTTTCTATGTTTCTTGGGATTTAATTCTTACCAAAGACTTTTGGAACACTGTTTGGACACAGTTAATTTCCGAGTCAAAATATATGCCGATGGAAGAATATTTTCATAAATATTATTTAATTACTGAGACTGTTGAACAATGTCAGCTGTGTCCTGGCAAAGGGAAGCCTGGCTCAGGGACCGTGCGACCCAGGCCACGTGGACTGAGCCCTCTGCGAGCAGCAGTGAGGCAATTCCCGCCCGCGGACGGAGCGATGCGAGCTGCACTGTCGGCAGCAGAGCGAGGCGTGGCGGGAGCAGCGTGACCCGGCGGTGCCCGCCCGGCCCCACGCAGCGCGTGGTGGAGCGAGCCCCGTGAGAGGAGCGGCACGGCCGGCGGCAGCTGGTGGCAGTGGTGGTGGAGCAGAGCCGAGCCCAGCCAAGACACGCGCTGGAGCAGGGCACGGGGGGGTCATCGCTCGGGGGCCCAGCCGAGACGTGGGCGCAGCCCCAGGAAGCGGCAGCGGAGCTGAGAGCAGAGGCGGCAGCACGTGGGGAGCTGAGCGGCACGGCCCGACCCGGCCCGACCCGGCCTGGCCGGCCCCGAATGCAATCCCGGGAAGAGCGCGCAGGCACAAGCAGCCCTGACAGCCCCAGCAGCACTGACAACCCTGGCAATTCCAACACGGGAATGAGCGAAAAAGAAAGCAAAAACTCAGTGAGACAGAAAACAGCAGCCACTCAGAAAAAGGAAAAAATCATTGTAGCCAAGGTTTTAGGAATAGTAAAATGGTATAATATTAAACAAAATTATGGTTTTATAACAAGATGTGACAACCAAGAAGACATATTCGTTCCTAGAACTGCTATTAAAAAGAATAACCCTGAAAAATGTATCCCAAACTTGGGAGATGGAGAGGTGGTGGAATTCAAAATTGTGCAACGTAGAAGAGGGTTACAAGCAGCAGAGGTCACTGGGCCTGATGGTGTTCCTGTAAAAGGCAGTATATATGCTAAAAATCGTAGTCATGTTAGACAATATCGCCATTATAAGCCCCCCCTACAGTCTCCCTTTCCTAGTCCCACCTTTCCCTTTACTCTATATCCTATTACCCCCAGTGTATTCCCAATCCATTTTCTCACCCATGGTTTCCCTCACAAAACCATGCCTTTGCCAATTGTTTCCCCAAAAATCTCTTTCCAATGCCAAGTGGGGGATGAAGAGGGGGAGGAAAGAAATTAACTATTGTTGTTTATAGTTCCAACAAGTACAAGTAGAATAAACCCTCTCCTGTCTCAGTTTCCTCACAAAGCATGCCCGGAGAGTCCTGTCTCCCTTCTGTCAGCCTTAAGGTGTTCCAGAGAATCTGTTTGGACATTTACAGACTCAGGAGGGTGGCTTGTTTTGTTTTGAAACTGTTCTTGTTACATTTATCCAGTTGTTTTCAATGTTACATTTTAAATCTTTTTTTGTTAAAAATAAATGGGTGAAATGTTGCAGTCCCTTCCCCCCTGCCATGTATCCCTGGGAGAGGGGCCCTGAGGGGACAGACACGGGGTTTCCCTGGCCCTGGTCAGCCTCGTTCCCCATTGGTTGTTTTGTGTTCCCCTGCGTGGGCAAGGACCCTCGGGTCCCGTGACTGAGCAGTTCCTCGGCAGAGCCCCGGCCATGCGGCTGGAGAAATAAACATCTCTGAAACATCTACCAAGAATCAATCCATAGATATTTCTTTTCCACGGGCCTCGTTGTCTGATATGCGTGTTGCAGTATCCCCACTGTAGCACTTTACAGCATAACACTTGTTAATTCCCAGAGGAAGTCAGTTTTGTGCTTAGCATGAGGAAGGAAGCCTGCTGGGAAAAACAGGGCATTGTCATTTAATTGGACCTTGCATCATAAAACAGATTCATGAGGGAGAATGGTGTGGAGAGAATTAGAGTCACACAGGTACCCGTAGTTTAGAAGAGTGTGTCTTACTAGTTCTTGTATTTGGATTAAAATAAGCTCGTGAGACATGCTAGATCTTACATCAGCTTGACATGAGCCACCAGAAAGTTTCTTGTGTTGTGCACTGTCACATCAGCATGACCAAAACACTTTCTGTTTCTACTCCTCTAACCTCCTCTAGCATTGTGCTGTCTGTGATTGCCACAAATAAATTCTGTCTCACGGGACCTTTCTGAGCTGATGTTCACTGCTTATCAAGATACTTGTCAGTCTCAGGTCCATAGTTTATCAGATTCATTTCCACTCACTTTTCCATTTGTCTCAGTTTCCTTCCAGAAATAGCCTGTCTTTCTTTGACCAAGTTCTGGCTGACATCACTCCTGCCTGATCTGTCTTCCACAGTTGCCAGTTCTAGGTTCTCTCTACTCTTTTCAACTAATCTGCAGTCCCAGTAACTTTTCTTGTAGGAGCCCCTGCTCCTGTTCTGCATTTTGGTGATACCACTTCTAAGTCCACAATGTTTGAATCTTGCACAGAAGACATGGGGAGCATATGTTTTTTCTAGACTTCCCTGGTCCCAGATGAACTGCAGTTTTGGGAATACAGAAATTCTCATAGGTTGAAGCATTCCACCTAGGGAAAGCAAGTATGTACCAAGCAGGTGCAACATTCTTATCCTTCTTGACTCCACTTCAAAAAGAAAATGCTTGGAAAATTGACTAATTTTGGCAGATTTTCACATGGATAGCAGATGGGTACCATTATCTTAAAGTTTACATTGCCCTGCAGACTTCCAAATCTTGACTTAAAGCCTATGGATGCTCAGACTTGATTATCTTGTGTTTGTGAGCTTTTTGTTTGATTTTATGATGTCATCAGAGTATGCTAAACCAGGCAAAGCAATCTATATTCTCTTTGTTCACAGAAATGACCTGTTTTGGCTAAATTTTCCAAAAAGTTCAGTCTGACATGACTCTCGGCATGGAACATTTCTGCACAGCAGCTAACATTTGGCAAAGTCACAAGCAGTTGATAGCAGGGTCTTATAATGGAAGTTGTCAGGCAATAGAATTAATAGGCAAGCTTGGAAGCACTGCTGCTGATCCATCTCAAGACCTCTTTAATTTGAGGTGCCTAGGTGTTTTCTACCCCAATATGTATATTTTCTATAAAACTTAATGTATATTTTCCATAAAACTAGTCATTCATGACAGCCACTGAACTACACAGTTACATTGCTTATGCAATGTTGTTCATGTATTGCAGGCCTCTGTTCTTTGAGACACCATGAGATTCTGTCTAAACATCATGAATTGTCCCTGCAAGTGTTTTTTTCTGATTTCTGTTTTCTTTATGAGTTACGCCTTTTTTTTCCTAGGGGCACTTCTTTCTTCATCTACTCTGTGTCCATGTCTTGAAAATTTACTTATTAAGAACATTTTTTATATCCTACTACTTCATGCCAGGGCAAAGACATGCAGTGTGGACATGTAAATGCAGTTGTCTGTCTATTTTTTAAAGTCTGAGCATTGATAAGGTTTTATTGACAGACTAAGGACCGTAAAAAGTTTAGGAGCTACTTTTAAATTTCTGCTATTGGGCAGAATTTTAATTTGAATTTTGAATTTTTCAAATTATTTTTTGTAGTTTGGTGATGAATATGTTTCATGCAGTACTGTTAGGAAGTCTGGATTTAAAAGGAGACACTATTTGGGTTGAGATGTCAGCTGTAACTTGTCAATGATGATGACAGCCTGCATATCCTCCTTAGTCTAAGAAGGACAGTCTGGACTGTTTTAAGCCAGGACACAACTTCCTGTCTGCAGAGCAATTTGGTCTTGGAAAATTTCAGGTGTTTGTCAGTAGTTGAAATAATTATCTTTGTAATAAACTTGAACCTGAGCTTACATCCATCAAAATAGAAGAAAGGTCAGGTTTGTTGTTGGAGCAATGATGATTAGGCTTATGATGATGGGCTTTCTTGATTAATTGTTGAAAAGTTCAGTTTGGTTGACATACTGCATACACTGTTATGAAATTCAAAGTATGCTCGGCAAAGACATTTGAATTGCCATGGTTGGACTTAGAGTAAAACAAGGTGTCCCTTAAAATAATAAAAATACAGGGTTAGAAAAGACCTTTCAGATGGACCTCCCTGATAAAGAGCTATATTTAAGCTCTACCTGACAAACATTTTTCCAACTTGATAATCTGCCAGTGTTAAAGATTTTGTTGATCCTCTGAATTAACCTGTTGCAGTGCTTATGTGATTCTTGTAAGTAAGCCTTTTCCTGATATCAAGCTGAACTCTCTCTCGCTACAAATTAAGGTAAATATTTCCTGTTCTCTCTGACTGAACTGATCAGTATCTTCTTTGCAATAGTCTCCTGCATTTTAAAAAGTATTTTGTATTTGTTTCAGGTTAATCTCTTCTATATTAAACGAAATTTGTTCAGTCTTTCTTTACAGATAAGGTTCTTTGTACATGCTACAGTGTCTGGACATTGTATTCCAGAACTGATTTGAGAAAATCTCATCAGTTCATCATGGTAATTCCTGTAAAGTGTATTAAAGAACTTTGTCCTCTACCTATTACTGAATATCCTCCTTTCTGTTAAAAATCTGTATGTAACAATTAGGATTAAACTTCGGGCACTATCCCACCTGTAACTACGCAACCACTCCAGTATTACCTAGATCATCCAAATGCTATGTAAACAGTGGTTTGACCTCTTGGCTCTTGTGACTTAATTTTTGACTGGCATGTTAGAGAAATTGTAAGTGAGCCTATCAAAGTGCAGAATAGAAACTTGAAAGCTTCTTACCCACCTGAACAGTGTGGATTGGGACAGCAGTCTAGTTCACAGTGAGCTTGAATTACTTTATATTGCCAAGCTTGCACAAAACCCTTTACAATGGATTAGGAAATTCCTATGAGGAAAAAACCCCATATCTGTAATATGGATCCTTATCTGTGTTGACGAATCCAATGAGTTTTGAAAGGTAGCAAGCCTGTTCATTTGTTTACTCTATAGTCCTTACATTTATCTGACATTAGTTCAGTTTCAGTATTCTTGACTGGGGAGGGAATTGCAGGGAACTTCTCTTTCCTTTTTTTAATTACACTTCGTGCATAATTGGAGTTCAGGCATGTAATTTTTTTCTTTTAAGGAAGTCTTCATGGTTGTGCAGAAGATTTGGCTAGAGACAAAATATAATTAATTACCTAATATGCTGCTGTTTGTGGTTTCTTGCCTTACTCAAGGTACTCAGCTGGTGTGTGCTGCTTGCAAGTTCATTAACACATTTCCTGCCTTGGCAGGAACCTCAGGCACTGGTGATACCCTTGACCTTGCTGTTCTTCCTGGAACAATTTAGAGTTAAGACTTTTGCTCTTTTCTGACATGCTCACATATATCAGCGTGTCATGTTTATGGCCTGTGGAGCAGAGCAAGCACTACCAGTGTACTCTGGACTCTTCTGAGCTAATTGCCTTTGAATGATTGTCTGTGATTACATGAGCTCGTAATGTTGTTCATGTATTGCAGGCCTCTGTTCTTTGAGACACCATGAGATTCTGTCTAAACATCATGAATTGTCCCTGCAAGTGTTTTTTTCTGATTTCTGTTTTCTTTATGGGTTACGCCTTTTTTTTCCTAGGGGCACTTCTTTCTTCATCTACTCTGTGTCCATGTCTTGAAAATTTACTTATTAAGAACATTTTTTATATCCTACTACTTCATGCCAGGGCAAAGAAAAAAAAATAAACACACAAAAAAAAAAAAAAACAACAAACACCTAGTAAGAATCTGAAACTTTCATGTTCCTTTAATGTTCTAACTGAAATGAAAATAGTTCACCACATTTTTAAAAAGGGCAAGATTTTAAGTAATTTTCTTTAACAGAGCAGTGACTTCCTTTATGGATGAACTTGTTTCACTGCTGCTTGAAAATTCTTAGGAACTTGGCATTGTTCCCTTCTCATTCATATTCCTTGAAAACCTTTTTCTCTCCAACTGATGGTGCAGAGCGGTGAAATGCCATTCAGAGGACTGAAGTCCAGCGTCTATTTTAGATACCAACTTAGACCAAAAAAAATAGCATTGTCCTTCTACAGTAAGGCCAGATCTTTAGATTCCAAGTATCAGAAATTGTTATGTGTGTGTGCTGTAGATTTAGACATTTTATGCAGAAGACTCTGCGTACTCGTTGTAGGACCTTTAGTTTTCACCTTGTATTGATAGACTTTATTTACACAGCACACTTTTAGTAAGCATATTTTCAAAATTACTTTGGAATTGTAATTGAGTCTAATTGAGTTTCCAAAAAAAAAAAAATACAACCAACCAGAAGTCATTAAATCTGTAGGTCTACATATATATAGTGCTCCAGTCTTACCCACTCTGAAAAGGTAAGTGGGTGTTCTTAATGCTAATACATTGTCCAGAAGTATAAGCTTATTTAAATTTTGTGGGGTTTTTTCTCTTTCTTGCAATGTCACCCACATTCATAATGAATACTGATTCTAAGTTTAAAAAGTAACATTAGTATTTGGATTCCTGAACGTAGTATGAACTGCACTTCCTGGTAGGATGTAATGTATGGATCTGTACAGAATACTGTAGCACTGCAGTTCTAGGCTGAAACCAATTTAAAAATAAACTCAAATCCAGAATAGGCTGTTCTTAGCTATACCTTTGAAATTTATTTTGGTTCAGACTGTGTTTACATTGTTAATATCTGTCTTGAAATGCTTAGCAGACTTTAAAATGCTTCTGTCCTTGCTCGCTCTAATTCATTTGGAAGAGCACGTGGCTTTAGAAGAGATTTTTTTTTTGTTGGCTTTTAATTTGGAGGAAAACGCTAAACATATTTTTGTCTATTTTTAATAGAAGCTATAATTATATCAAAAATACCACAATGAGGAAATATTGAGTATGTATAATGGGTTTTTTAATGTATTTACCATATGGTAAAAATGGAGCCTGAAAAGATTTGTACGAGGATGTATTAAATTAGTACAGAAACATGCTAAACTCCTTAAAATGGGTAACAGTAAAAGTCCTTTCTATATTTTCCCAAACCATAATGAGTAACTTGGTGAAAAAAATTTTGCTTGCACAAAAGCACTCTGAAGTGAAATAAGTATGCCAGAACTCTAGAGGATGAGTTCCTCAGTCAGCCTAGTAAGTACAGGCTTCTCAGTCATCATGTAATTTACCTGTTCTTATAACACTTGAAAATCCACAGAGTTAAAACAGTCAGAATTATCAGGGCATGTATGGTAAAATGTGCAACTGTAGTGTTTGGATTATTAGAAAATAGCTGGTTTTCAGATTTTCTGCCCATTAAATTTACTTTTCAATGAGAAAGAGTTATTCTAGGAGGGAATTAAAATTGGGAGTTAGTTTAAAGGGTTTCACCATTTTAATTTTGAAATACAGGATTATCATGATACCAAATACTTAAAATCTAAGAAATTAGTAATCAAAACTAATTTGATATATAAAGAGAATAATAAGTAATGAATAATAAACTATGTTAGAATAAGGAAACTTGATTCTGCTTTCCTAGAATTTTGGACTTGTGAGGTCCAATGAGTTTAAGCTCTTTTAAAATGTGTTACTAAGAGACAAGGCAGTATCCATAACAGCATCACAATCTAGCAAACTTGAAGGAGTTCTTCTAGCATTCAAGAAAGACTTAATCTTCAAAATGTACTCATGTCAAGCTGTGCAGGTATTTGATATTAAAAAAAAAAAGAAGCAAATGTCTGGAAAAGAAAGAATGTGAATATAAAATGCAGTGAAATTTCTGCTGAAGAACATCTATGGCAGACAATTGAACCAGAACTTCAGCAAGACAAGAAAAAGAAATTAGTAGAACACTGCAGAGATATCTGTCTCCAGAAAAACTACCGTAAATGTATTAAATTAACAGAACCAGTTTTACCTAATTAGTGATAAAATCACAGGTTAAAGGTATTTACAGTGCCTAATTTTAGACTCCTGCAATATGATATAACTTTCTCAACCATGAAACAACAACTTATATGAAGCATCTGAAATAGATTCTTCAAAGCAGTAAATGGTTCAGCAGTGTAAGTTTCATTTTCCTGTGTCACCCTTTCCCATTCAGCAATACCTTAGCAGAAATTTCACTCTTTGTTGCCAAGAGAAGGAACACAGGGAGAATCACCACATGCACTGGGTGCCAGAACAGTCTTGCCAACTGGCCTGAAGTTAGGACTCAGCCAAACTGTATATATAATTTAATTTCCTGTTACTATAATCCATAGATATGTGGTCATTTTTCTTATAGTGTGTTCTCTAACCTGTTCTAAGCAGTGTGCTGTCTGCATTTCAGCACAATCAAAAGCACCCTCAGTACTGTCCTGGGGTGCATCAGGCACAGCATCGCCAGCTGGGCAAGGGAAGGGATTGACCCCCTCTGCTCTGTGCAGCGTCACCATGAGTCCTGTGAGCAGTGCTGGGTGGTGCCATAATGTAAGAAGGATGGAGAACTGTGGGAGAGCATCCAGAGGAGGGACACGAAGATGATGAAGGGCCTTGAGGGGAAGCCACGGTCTGTTCAGCCTGGAAAAGAGGAGGCTGAGAGGAGACCTCATTGCAGTTACAACTTCCTCATAAGGGGAGAAGGAGGGGCAGACACCAATCTCTTCTCTGCACTGACTGGTGACAGGGCCAGAGAAAATTGCATGAAACTGTGTCAGAGGAAGTTTAGGTGGGATATCCAGAGCATGGTTGGACACTGGAACAGGCTCCCGGCGAAGTGGTCACAGCACCAAGCCTTTTAGAGTTCGAGAAGTGTTTGGATAATGCTCTCAGGCACGTGGTGTGACTCCTGGGGTGTCCTGTGGAAGGCCAGGAGTTGGAGTTCGATGATCCCTTTAGGATATTCTATGATATTATGACTGTTGGCTCCAAAAAGAAAGGGCTCTTTAAATTTTGCTCTCAGTTCTACCCATGAATGAAACATTTTGATGTTGGGGTTTTTTTTCTCATCTGTGTTTTCCCATCGTGGATGTTTTGAACAGATGGCTTCAGTTTTATGAAATGTGTGGCAGTACCTTCCATTAAACTCTGTGAACTAATAATTGTGTGTTTATATTTGGTAAATTGTTTAGTGTGCTACTTTTATCTGTACAAGGCATCATGTTTCCTTTCTTGAGGAAGTTTTGCCTGCATCTGAAGCTTAAGATGACTTTTTGCATTGCTATCATTGGCATGCACTATTTTTTCTAGATTTCCCTTGGTGGATCTTTATGAATCTCAGTTGTGTTAGTGCCTAAAAGTTTCAAATAAGGATTGGAACTCAGTCTTAACTTGCATTATAGGAATGTGCATAACAAAATTGATGGCTGTACCTGGTTTTATATGTGCCTACCATAGCAGAATCCTTTAAATGTTTCCCCCATATTTTTTTTTTTTAATGTATATTGGGAGATGTTGTTTAGTCATTTTAGGCAGAGGGTTGAAATCTGTATGGCCCATTAAGTGTAAACTTATATTTATGTCTTCTAAACTTATTTTATTAAAATCTTTTTGGTATAGTGTGGAATGGATTTGCACCTTTTCCTTAGAGGTGTACTAAATATGGCTTATAATAATGCACTTTATGTAACTTTCCTGCAAAATAAAAATTATGGGTTTGAAGGAAAAATTTGTCCCATCTTCAAACATGCTCTAACTTTTTCAAATATCTAAGAATAGATTTTGGTGGCTGCTGGTCCTCTGAGGGGATCAAAATCTCTTCAGGGACAGTGAGAAGCCCCTTTCACTGTAGCAGATGTTTCATCTGTCCTCTGTGTGTGTTCTGGGGCTGGATAGTTGTAGAGCAATTACTTTTTTGGAGATTGCAGCCTTTGCTGTGTAATTATGCTGACATGCCTGTTATTGTCATCTTTAACTCTTCCCCATGTAGAAATTAAGCTTTTGGGCTAAAGGATGGATGTGAAATTTCCAGACCAAGTTTGCTCAGTTGCTGCTGCGAGCAGCAACAACTATGCATTCGTGCCTGACTTCAAGAACGTTTCCCTTAGGGACTTCCAAACTTTTGGAAGCTTGTTCAAGCTATGATACAGTACTTCTAATTGGGCTGCCATAAGATGAAAAATTCCAGGCATTTCTGTGCATGGACATAAATCAGCTGTACAGTACAGCTGCAGTAAGACCAGCAGAGGAGGAAAAGCCACGTGCATTTATTTCTGTCCAGGAAATCCCAGACAAGGATGGTAGCCCAGCGTACTCACACAACATCTCCTTTCCAAAGTAGAAATTGATCCTCCTCAGAATCCCATTCATCTCCCTGATCCGGGATGCTAAGCCCCATGCTTTCCTACCTCTGGCTTCTCCAAATTTGAACCCTGTTCAAATGTGCTCTGTCACACGTCACTCTAACCTTATGTTTCCTCCCTTCCTGCTGCAGGTCCTGCTCTCTCTAAAGCAAAACAATCCTGCACTCTTCCTTTCCTTTCCCACTCCCATCTAACTGGTGCCTGCCCAGCACACATCTTCTCTGCTCTCCTATGCTGTTCCTCCCTACT
Source organism: Aphelocoma coerulescens (assembly GCF_041296385.1). Classification (NCBI taxonomy): domain Eukaryota; kingdom Metazoa; phylum Chordata; class Aves; order Passeriformes; family Corvidae; genus Aphelocoma; species Aphelocoma coerulescens. The sequence continues at coordinate 113,845,462 of NC_091015.1, read as the reverse complement.
GATGTGCAAACAAGGTCCCACCACAATTCCTGCCCCCACCGGTGGCACAGCCCCATGCCCTGTAGCACTGCCCATATCCCATGACAGAGCCTCCTCCTGTCTGCCCACTCGGAAGTGTGGATCCCAGGCAGGCTGGTTTAGCCTGGCTGGGTGTCTGCAGGCACCTGGGACTTGGGGCAGCTTCTCAGAGCAGGAAGTTTTGGTTGGCCAAATAATGATCCTTATCCTGCTACTCCTGTAGAAGGCTGAGCCCGGGAGGCACTGCACTGGCGCCGTGCCCTTACTGGAGGCATGTGACAGGTAGTGCAAGCACCAGGCACCGGGCACTGGATTGATGAGATCCTAAAATCACATTGTGGTAGATTTTGGTATTTGGCTCTAGCTGGGAAAGGACTATGCTAAGCTGTTGTTATTTCACCTGCTAAATTGTTTAAATTGTGGGAAAATATGTTTCTTTTTGCCTAGTAGAAAGTGGGGAAAAAACAGTGGATTTGCTGTATACACTGCACTAACTTTTTTTATTCTTGCAACTTTTGTTTTCCTGTGTTTTACAAACAATTTTTGGCAAATACATATCACAAGACATCACTGTCACCATGTCTTGCTCATCGCCTGAAGTGATCCACAAAATGATTCCTGTTCAAGGAAAGAGACTGCTAAAAAAAAAAAATTTTAATTGGACATTTGAAATATACTATGGAAACTGGTGCCAGGTGTTTACCTGGAATGAGATTAATTTTGGCAGGTGGGGAAACCTTCAGCAAGCTGATTTGTTGAAGCATGAATTTGAAGATTGCCAGGTCTGCTCTAACATTGACAAGAAGCAAACTTTGTTTCTTCATCTTTAAAAAAAAGTCAAAAAGATAAGAGTGCTCAGATATTTTCTGCCAATAGAATATAATTAAATTAAGCAAATAGTAGAACAAAATTTTTACATGGCAAATTTTTACATGTTCTTGGTGTGCTCTGCAGCCTGTCACATTCTCATAGAAGTGTGAGTGGTATTTTTTGCTTTATCTTCTACCACTTCCTGATATTTTCTTTTCCTGTCCCTCAAATAGCATTCAGGCCTTTCATATCAGACACATATTTAATATAATTTCTTAAATGAGAAATACAGTTTTTCACTAAAGAAAATTATTTTCAAAAGTGTTTTAAAGCTCCAAGGGTCTTGGATCAAATACTCATTCAAGTCTAAAAGCAGCCCTAAAATAGAGTTCAAACTCCATATTTAAATTTAAAAATACTAAATTGAGTAACTTCTTTTTATAGAAGGTATGATACCTAGAGCTTAAGTTAAACTTTGCCCTCTTTATTGCAGTGAGAGCTGCCCTTACCTGACCGTGGTCTAACTGTATTAATATATTAAGCCAAATCTAAAAATACTGAAAAGAGAAGGTAGTTTGGTATACCTTATGCTTTACGTGACTTGTTATATTTATTAACTATATATATAGTTTCTAAATAGGTAGAAAAATGTGGAAAGCAAAGCTTAAGCAGACCTAAATCCCTTGGAGATGGGATTCCAGTGAGAAAAAGATACCCTTCAAATCTCTGTCCATAAAGGTAAATATTCATTAAATATGCAGAAGTAAGACATAGTTTACCCATATGTCTGCTCTCTCAAGTTTCATGAGACTCTTTGAGCCTGGATTTTCAATGTTGGCACATAAGCTAGCAGAATTGATGTTCTTGTATGTTTAGGCTTGGTTCCTCCTTGCCTGGGAAGCAGGAGTTATTAATAGCTATTACTACTAAAATGGTTTGTGATTTCAGGCTATATCAAATGTGTGACTGTCTTCCTGCTGCACTGCATGAGGGACCAAATTATAGGCAGGACTCAGAATGTGCTGCTACAGAGGTTGCCAGATGTTTGTTGTTTGCCAAATTTTAAACAATTACAAAATTTCCACCATATCTTCAGAGCACAGCTTCCTTCCCTGCCCCCTCAGCCAACTTTCCCTCTCCCCTCCCCTTCCCTTGGCTTTGCTTGTAGCTGTGAGTGCTCGCTGTTCCTGTGGATCACAGGCACTGGTTTCTGCTGACTATGAACATTTATTTATTTTAAGGCATTTTGCACTGTTAGGTCTACAAATGCAGGCCAGTGAACAGTGGTTTTTTAAAAAGAAATTTAACTAAAGCCTCTGGAGAGGGGGAGAAATAATTTAGACCTTGAGTATGAGTGAAATGTATGTGTAACAGCACAAAGTTCATAGTTCTTGATAATGAATTGACATACATTTCAAATCCTGGTTCTTATGTGTGTTAAGTTCAGCCGTGCTTTTCTCAGAAATTTGTAAAACAATTTCAGATCACTGTGGTTCTGGTGATACACAACACAAAAGAAGTGGAGAATCACACTGTGTAAGGTACATGACCTTACATGAGGTTTTAAATGCATTAACATTTCTTCATGAATGAAATGATTTAGTGTTTAATTAGAGCTAATATCCAGGCAAGAGGCTTCTAGTATGTGGTGTTACAGAGCCAGGAGGTGGTTGCATAGTACAAGAATTAATGATTACTAATTTTGTAAGCAAATTTACAATATTTTAATAATAGAGCAAGTGCTTAGATGCTATCTCTAAATTCAGAACCTACCAAACAGGTATTCAGCCATACTATTTTTATCCAAGTGTCACTGTTTCTCAAATCAAACATCCATCCAAATACAAACTTACAAAGGGATCTAGAGATGAGAATAGACTCCAGTTGTCCAAAACAATGTTCAAATGTTTGAAATAAGATAAGCTATTTTTGTCTATCCACAGCCCTTCTCTTGTCCACATGTTTGCTCATATTATTTGACCAGGAACTTGCTTTGTGGCCATTTCCATGCTGCTGTCCTTGTATTGTATGGATGCAGTTCCACACAGCTTCTGTGAAGGTGAAGCAGGACTCAGAGAAAAGTCTTCACCTTTGCCCTGAATCACGCTGAAAGCAGTGGCTTTGCTCACTGAAAGGAGTTAGATGACCTACGGAAAAGTTGATACACCAACCTTCAATTACGATCTTAGATCTTCCTGTCCATGCTGAGGACCAAAATAAGATTGTTCTGGCATCCTCTTTGTTTTTATAATACTTACTTGTTGCTGTTTGTTTAGCAGAGTTTGTAGTTATTACTTGAGTATAGTTCTTGTAATTTAATAGTCATCTGTGATAACCAAAGGCTGTTTTTTCTGGGACAACAAATTAAACATTTCCTAGGAAAAGTGGAAGAGCATGCACAAATTGCAAGTTACTGTATTGTATTACATTTTCTAGGTGTGCAGTTATCAGTTACGTTGTTCTGGTTTTGTTAGCCATGAACTTTAGAGATTTTCAGAAGCTTAGCTTTTGTTAAGACCTGAAAGCACCTTGTGGAGAAATATTGGTATCTCATTACACTTTGCGTTGACTGGTTTCAATGTTTTTGTTCCTATTTCTAGCACCTTTGACTGTCAAATAAATTGGATTATTCTAGTACATTTCCCTCCCATTAAACCTTTGTACTTCTTCTAAAGTATTGTACACTCTCAATTAAGAGTTTGGTTTTTTATTGTTCAAGATTTAGATGTTATACGTATCTTCTTTGGAAGTACTTCTATGACTTCTAGCATCTGTTTTGAAACAAGCTTTGAAGCACATATGAGAAATACCTTGCTGTTAGCTATATGGTTTCATAACATAGATGGCCTAAACATTTACTTTGTAACAAAAGTAGACATTATCAACACTATCTGAAAAATAACTACTGGACAACTTGCAGTGTGACCAAAATCCTGAGACTTCAATGTAAGAAATCCTTTGGCTTCTAGAAGTTGGGCTTGCTTGCAGCTGACTGTCAGTGTCTCCTCTGTGACCCAGTACCGTACTTCAAGACATTCCATGAAACTTTTTCCTAGAGCTTGACTGTTGGCTGTGTGTTTGGGTAACAGGAAATCCTCTTCTCAAAGATGCCTCTGAAATGCTCTGGAGATAGTGAGGCAGCAGTGGAATGGTGAATCTACTTTGATCTTCTCAAGAACTGTTTCAGTTGACATGCATGGCAACTATCAGTTGACATGCAGTTGTTCTTTTCCTTCAAATGCATGGGTGTGTGAGAGCAGTGCTTTCTTAGGTAGAAAAACTCTAAAAGAAACAAACAAAATCTGATTTTTTGTCTTCCTCTCTTTTTCCCTCTCTTTGGCAGCTATGATACAAAAACAGAAAACCAAAACAGATAAAAAGACAAAGTATCTGGTGATCTTAAATAGATACATTTTTCTGAAGCTATATTAACTAACTACACACATTATTTGGGGGGGTTTATGAGTGTTTATATGTTTTGCCTTTCTCTTGGAAGCTAACCAAGAGCTTGAAGCTTTTTCACACTTTCAGTGCTGTGAAATCAGCAAGCATGTAGTTCCTTAGTGACTTCTTAAACAATACTTTTTTGTGTGTTGATTTTAATGTAAATTTTTCATTTTTCAACCTTCATAATGCACATCTGGAGCCTTGTTGCTGAGATGCAGGCTTTTGTGTTAGATCCCCTCACTTTTTAAGTGAGTCTACACTAGGCACGGCACAAATGCCCGTGGGACTTAGTTTTAGCTCACAGACCCCTGAGTTACTCAGTGATTGTGGCTTTAGAGATGCAGTGCAACTTGTAGGTGGCAGAGCACCAATAGCTGTGCACAAATGAGAAATTCTTAATTTAACAGTTCCTCTAATTTGGGTGTATAGAAAGGTTAAAATAACATGCACATTGGGATTATTATTAATCCAGAGACTGTAAACGTGGTCTCTTAGTAACCTGATGGTAGTAGGGAAGAAGCTCGGAGTAGAGCCACTTCAAAAATACAGTGGTTGCCCCAGTTGAACTCATGTTGACATTTAAATAGGGTGTCATGTTCCACAACAGATGAGAAACAATGCTTGGCAAGAAGACCATTTCAAGAAGTGTACAGGAAAATGGGTCTACTTTCTCTTTTCCCAGTGGTGGACGAGCTATTTTGGTGCTGGAAACTGTTCCTGTATAAAGTGTATGGGAAAGAAATAACAAAAGTACGCTGAACCTGGAGAAGGAAAAAAAACTATTTCACAGAGGGTAGCACAGAACAACCTTAAGCCTGTACTTTCGTCTGGGGAAACTAAAACCTGGCCGTGTGGCGAAAAGCAGTTTTTCAGAAGACTAGTAACTAAAATCTTAAAAAGACTGGACTTCAGGAAAGATCTCACTTGAAGGAAGTAGGAACAGTAAAAGTAGTAGCTGGACTAACTTTTGCTTCTGCAGGAGTGCTGGTGGTATTCCACAGCCAATTCCTTGGCAGTAGTAGAAACAGCAGGGATTAATTGTTAACTGGTTTGCTATTTGTCTGATTTTAACACACTGCTACCAGAGCAATGAAGTATATTTTGAATAATATAGTAAAGCAAATATTTGTAATATTTTTACTGTTAGCCTAGGTGTGTAGATATATATAACTATTCTATTACCTGCATGTGGGACACAATACTTTAAAACTATATAATTAGCCCATCACTTTAAGTAATAGTTTCTTCAAAGCTGCTTCTTTGTTTTGATTGCCTTAGATACTCAGTCGAGAGACTGGTAATTTAAAACTTGTTTTTCGAAACATACTATTTTCTCCTTGTTTTCTAAATAGATCAGTAGTAACAGTAAAATCTTGGCACACTGTGGTCAGTAGAAGTTTTTCTTCGTCTTGGGCTATGGATCCTATTTTATCTAAGCATAAGATAAATCAAAGCAAGCTATGGGAAAGACTGGCTGGAGAATCCATTTTCTAACTTTTCTTGACAGGAATACTTAGCCTCCTTGATCTTGCATCTTGTGATCTAAGAAAGCAGGATCATTAGTTAGGAAAAGCTTTCCTGAGAGTTAGAAGAGTAAGAATTCCATCTTCAGTGATTTAGAATTCTTTTTCTGTGTAAATGTATGATGTAGTAGCTCATTCCTTTCTGTTTTACACTTCACGACTTCCTTCCAGGAAGCTGATGTTCAGGTGATGAATCCATACCGTGGTAGAGCATCTGTTGTAAGTCTGTGTGGTGGGTATGGCATTCCTCTCTTTCAGGAGGAATTAGTTTGAGCTTGTCACAGAAGTAGGAGTATCCCAGCTGCCCGAGTTCTGCTCGGTAATCATACTGGGATGCTTTTAACAAGATTTAATAAATTTTGACTAGGAGCAGGTAGAGGATAAATTGGTGAGACATCCAAGAGCAGGGCTGTAAAATTGTGAGAACCTGCCATTTAGTTGGCCTGTGGTAAGAGGCACCTTTTTCATACTGATGCCTTTAAAAGCTGCCTGATTTGAGGTTATTTTCACTATCAATGAGTTTGGAGGTTTTTGCAGGTTTTCTGCACATCCCCTGTACATACTGAGTGTTGCTTCAAGTGTTGACAAGCATATTGATTTAATTTTGAATTCTTATCCTTAATTTTTTTAAATAGTTTGTATCCTCTAAAAATCAAAAAGAACCCTCCGTTTGAAAATGTATTTTTTATATTTTCTCAGCCCTGCATAAGGGATAATATTAGGATAAAAAGGGGGAGATTATGCAAAAGAAGTTCAGTAACTTGAAATCTCAGTGTTGTGAGAGTTTGCTGGGTTTGTTTTGAAAGCCAGTCCAATCAAATTAAAAGCAGACAAAACTAAATTTGGTTCAAAGTTGGCTCACCTCAGGTTTCAGCAGGAGATGTGAAAGCCAAGTTTAAATTGGGACAGGAAGGGAGGGAATGTGGTCAATAGCCTTAAAGTTGAGCATTTTAAATAGGAAATCTGTTTATGCCTCCAATAGCACTTGCTGTTCTGACTTGTTTAGAAAAGCTTAAACAATTCAGAACAGTAGAGTTGCTTGAGGCTTTTCTGGCTGGGATTGAACTAAACTTTGTCAGAAATTTAAGCTCATCTCCAGGCTTTGATTCATCCAGTTAAGTGGTGTCAGTGATTCCAGTTTTTACTCAAGGCACCATCTTGGCATTACCTTCCTCGTTTTGCAGTAATGAGCAAACATCAATATTTCCTAGTCTTAAGAATACATTGTATAACTTATTCCATGTGCTTTTCTACGAGTAGGTCTGATTTTATCATAAGTATTAAAATACTGTTTCAAGGCAGTATTAATGAGTGTAATATGGGATCACAAAAAATTTTGGAGGGTAATATTGATGTTGCTCACTGCTGAAATGTGGCAGGATTAGTGTGGCTTATTTTTGATAGGAGAAACAGAAGAAAAAGTGCTTACTCAGAGAGGTGAAAACTAAGGAGAATAAAATTGCTAGATTTCGCTGGGATAAACAACCTCTCCCTCCCAAAACCTGCACAGAATTTTCTATAGGCAAGGCCTTTGCATTATTTTTTTTACTTCTTTTCATTCTTTAGCTTAACCTCCTTCTCCTCCCCTCATTCTTGCACGTCTTCTCCCCCTGTCTCCACACCAAAATGCCAAGGTTTTCAACAGGGCAGTTCTCACAGCACTCTGCTGAACCATTGAAACACTAGTGACTTAAAGTATCATCTTTGCTGGTTCAATAATGCTCCTAGTTGGATAGTTCACTGGTTTATGTAATGCATCGTATTTCTATATGTACAATTTATATAATTTGTGCAATACATTGTATTTATGTAATTCAGGCAAATAGTGGGGACAGGGATTCTATTCAAATTACTGTATTAGAAATTCACAGACTGCTGATGTGGAAGAAAATAACCACATCCTTTACTCAAATAGCAAAACTCTAAATCTGCAACAAACAAATTTGGCAGAAAGAATACATGCATATGCAGTTGGAATTGATACATCCTTAATTTAGTTCATACCAAGTTGTTATTCATACATTTACTACATGTGATGTTCTCAATCCAAATCAGATCTTGCATCTTTGGGGTTACGTTGCAAATTACTGGTTAGAATATTTTAGATATCTGTAACACAGATAGACAGATCTCAAGACTCAGCACCTCTTTCTGATCTGACAGCTGTAATGGGAAGATGTGCTACATGTTAGGAGTCATAGCCCAGAATTCACAGTCCAGATGTGGAGCATTCAGAGGATTTGTGAAGATAGTTCATGGTTTTCTAGAGTGATGAGTTTTATAAAATTCACTGAGAAACATGTGAGACACATACACATGCCAGCTTTGCTCTGTCCCTAATAAGTGTCAGCAGCAGTTTGGACAGTTTTGTGGGAGCACTGCAGCCACCCTCCAGCCCTATTGAATGGTGTAGGGAACAACTGGAATATGTTGGCAGAGCTAGAATTGTAATGTGATGCAGAAGATCATGCATATGTTATGAGAAAGATGTGATTTCATAAATCTGTCAGCTGTGAAGGGGAGATGATGGTGATTTGTAGGCTTAATGAGACGTTTGTGAACAGTTATTGTTAGGGGCATAAGAGTGAAGAAACTGTGGAATTTGTCAGGTATTTCATTCTACAGGGAAGAACTTGGTACATATTGACAGCACTTAGATTTGTACTCCCTGAGTACCAGGACTCTAGCACCAGGATTTTCTTTGGATTTGCCCTAGATCATGAAACACGTTGATAAGGGAAAAAGTTAAAACTGCATAATGGTCAAGGCTTTTCTAAAGAATAGCCAAATTCCTTATATTTCTTCTCCCACCACAGACACCAGCTCTGCTCTCTTTCCTGGTTTTACCAGTTATAATGGCACTCACATTTGAAGAGCAGGGGAGGTGATCTTAAAGAAACTTAAAAGGAAACTTAAAGGAAAGGGTTACTCCAATCTTGAATTCAAGGGAAGGTAATATGGAGCTGACAAGCATTCCTCCCACTAATATTCCTCTTCTGTCAAATACCTATATTATTTTCTTTGTCATCTGGATTCTCTGCATCTGGATAAGGATCTTCTCTCTTCTTTCTTCTTTCCACCTGCACTAAATTTTGCTGCTACTGAGCAGCACCCTTTTTATTCCCATCATTTTTCACTACAGCTTCAATCCCCTTTTTTTATTAGCTCTTTTCTTCACTCTAATTTTCCTGGCCCTGCAATCATGCGTTCATGTATGCAGTTTCTCCTTTTAAAAGTATTTTGATTCTTAAGAATTCTGCTAACATTTCTTCGAAACAAAAACATACAAGTGCCAATTTTAGCATTTTTCTTACCATTTTTCAATTTTCTGCCAGTCATGTTATGTAAACTGATACTGTTGGAGCACAGTTTAAATTCAGTGCCTAGCCTAAATTCAGTTCCATCCTCTCTCCTCAAGTGAAAACTAACCAGCTAGAAATTAATTTGGATGTATAATTTTTTCAGATACACTGTCTTTTAAGCATAAAACATGTGCCTGGGCTAACATTTGGACTTGAAATCTTGTCTTCCCATTGCTTTTTTGACTGTACAGTGAATGCTGTACTCTAAATCCAGGGGAATGTGGTGAGACAGAGAACGTTTTCAGAGTCTAAGCCATGGTTTGAACAGTAACCTTCATATTGCAGGAAAAGAATAGCAACATTTAGAAAAGTTAATTTGGTGAGGGCAAACAAAAAAATTAGCTGTATCTCAGATTTACATATGTATTTAATTACAGACTCTCATGTTAAGAACATTAATGTTAGCTGTTTCCTCTCCTGCCCCTTGCCTCAGTCTCCATCAATGTGCCAAACTTCAGAGCAATCCAAAACAGTCCATATATTTTGCTTTGTTTTCTGTCTGTTGAAGTACCCTTTTAGATAGAAGAACATTATCTGTTTACATATCACTGTGGAAATTTGACTTTGTGGAGACAATGAGGAGGCATTTTCATTTTGGGAGGTTGGCAGCTGCCAAGTATGTTAGAAACATTCTTACTTCTAACCAAGAACAATCTCCAAAGTTTCTCTTTGTGCAATACACTTAATGATGCTTTGTTTCTGGTTAAGCAATAAACACAGATAGATTCCAGCTTGGATGTGGTGGTCTGCTCCTCTGGAAGAGGTAAGGGCTCATCTTGGCAGCACAATTTCTGCAAAGGGAAATAGTGTTTCACTCATTTTCTAGAATTCTTTGAATGTGTTTGGGGAGTAGCGAAGCAAAGACAATCAGAAGACAATTTTCTTCCTGTTTCAAAGGCCTTTCACAAATTTTATTTGGGGTGTCAGCTAAGTACTGAAACAGTCACAGGGAGACTGACAGAGTATTCTCATGATAATTGTGTTGTCTGTTTATCTGTTTTAACAATGGATTTATTGGAAATTTTATGTCTTTATATATCTGTCAGTAGGCAAAGGACATATTTTGGCTACAGAAATCAAGAAAAGGCTGAGGAACTTGGAAAGGGACCAAGCTAGGGGAATCAGCTGGAATATTTCTGCATTGTTGTCATTGGAAAGCCTATATTTTTGGCACAGTTACAGAAAATAAGGACTTCTCTTTTTTTACTTTTGAGACATGTAGTGGTATACTTGCACCTCTTTTTGGTTTGTTTTTTTTTTTTTAAGTACCAGATTTTCTCTTTTGAGTGTCCAAAAGCAGTTCAAATACCTGTAATCCCATATTAAACTCTTATTTCGAGAAGTCCATTTGCTTTTTACAGCTCTTCACAGGTTTGCTTTCGCTGGATCTCAGGCTTGTTTATCTATGCTGATCATCACTTGAACAATTTTGGCTTTGATTTATGTGGTAATTGGCATTTCAGCTACTCTCTCACAACAGTGTTCCCACTTCTGCTTGTTCAGCATCTCACTTGTTGCACATCTTCCCCAATTAATACAGTTCTGAGGTCTGGCCAGGTGCGTATTTCTTCAGTCTCTGTTCTTCTTGATGTGTTGTATTAAACCTCTTTCCATCCCACTGCTATCTGCTTACCTACCAAAGCTTTTTTGGAATTAAAGTTTTGCCTTAAATGCATATTAACACTTGCCTTCATACCTGTGCTCTTGAGTAACATGCAAGCTAGAGCTAAAACAAGGAATCAGTAAATATGTTAGAGATGCCTCTTAAAATGTCGGTAATCTAAAATTCAATACATGGGCATCCATAGATTGTGAAAGTTTGGAGCCTTTCTTTCATGTCAGTACTAGAGATTGTAGAGATGGTATTTGTAGAGACTATTTTGGGAGAGGGGATCAAAAGAATGTTGAAATAAAATATTAAATGGCATCAGGAGGCATCTAGGAAAAATTCTGCCACCTCCAGCCTCAATGGTTGTCACATATTCTTCAGAGATTGAGAAAAAATCTGGTGGCTGGTGAATGGTTTCATTTTTTTAAATTATGAAACATTGATTGATTGCAATGTTGGTTGTCTTCTTATGACCTAATTTACCTTTCATCTTTTCTAATTCAGATCTTAGTCAGAATTGCATAATTTACTAAGTATTGCAAATAGAGATCCAAAATAAATTTTTAGGTGGGCTAGCTATGTCTTAAAAAGAGATGGGAAAGAGAGATGCACTTCGTCAGGAACAGGGCAAGAGGACACAGCCTCAAGCTGTGCCAGGAGAGGTCCAGGCTGGACATGAGGAACAATTTTTTTTCACAGAAAGGATGATCAGGCATTGGGATGGGCTGCCCAGGAAGGTGTGGAGTCACCAACCCTGGAAGTGTTCCAAGAAAAAACTGGATGTGGCACTTAGCACTGTGGTCTAGCTGACGAGGTGGTGATTGGTCAGGGATTGGTCTTGATGATCTTAGGGGTCTTTTCCAACCTTAATGATTCCATGACTCTACGATCTGTGTATTCATAAGTCCATGTTTACATTAACTTGTCTTCCTCAGGTCTGCTTGAGATTCTTCATATGCTGCCTGAAGTCACCTCTGACCCATCAGTTCTTTCCCCTTCTGTAATATCATGCTTTTTAATCTCATGCCCTTTTGTTTGAAAGGAAGTCACCAGGAGCAGTGGATCATAACCTGTTTTTTAGCTGAATGTTGGTTGAGAAAATTGCCATCTTTGTGCATTTGGGGCATTTGGGCTTTTTTAGTCACAGAAGAATTTGCAGAGGACCTGACTAAATTCAAAACAATTAAATGAACTATATTTATGTTCTTAAAGGGAAGTCTGTACCTACCTGTCAGCTCTGAGTTTGCCAAATCATTGTCATCATTGGACACTCAGGTGACACTGGAGAGAAAGGATAAACCCTCAGAGGTGCAGCATGTTGGTAGGAACATTGATGACAGATAAGCTGTGCAGATTTGTGAGAGGTGGATGCATTGATGTCAGGACAATGGACAACATTAATGGCACCCTAGAGCAATGATTTTCTGCTCTTCAGTTCTTTCCATGGTATTCAGCTTTACTATTTTAAGTGAAGAAGTTATTTTTAAGCAGGGGAAAATTGAACAAGAAACAAAAACATTGCATGCAACTTGAGATCCCAGGTTTTTCTTAATGTGATCTACAGCTTGAAGCCCCTTTCATGTGTTCCTCAGAAACCACACTGCTGTGAATGGTGATGCTTATCTTCCAGCTGGAGCAGGCCACATGTCCTGAAGTGTCTGTGGAAGAGTCTTGGACATTAATCCTTCCCCATCAAAGACCGAGTCTGTGTCTTCTGTGGCCAAAATGCAGGCTCTTGCATCTCATACTAGATATGCTTTTGGTCCTGTGAAGGAAATGTGTAACAGCTTGCTGTCCTCTAACCAAAGCATGCCAAACATGTGGGGGAGGAATATTTTTGGACCCGTAAGATGTGTGGTAGTGGAGTCATTTTGGAGGAAGAAGGGAGAGAACTGCACAGAAGGGGTGATTGGAACAGGTCCTTCCTGGTTCACTCCTTGCTCCCCTGTAGGGGAGGAGAGGGGAGGGCTTCAAGGCTGGTGCCATGTGATGTCTTGAACTAGGCTTTTAGAGGAGATATCCCTTCGATGTGCTTTGCCTGCAATTCAGCAACCATACTCATACCAGTATGGCTTCACTGGAACCTTTCCTTTTAAGACAGTTTTAAAGGTGCCTGATGTTGCTCTGGTCTGAAGGCCCCTGTTAATTTTTATCATAAGTAATGCTTTAAAAGAATGATTGAGACATTTTGTGTTGTCAATCTGTAGCAAAATAGTTGATGCCATTTTGGCAGAAGCCTTTTATGCACTAATTTGGGGGAATCTGTCATCTTCTTTCTGCTGTTCTGGGGCTTGAAACTGTAAAGAATGACACAGCTAGTGATCTGCAATAAAATTCAGGTTGGTCTTTCCTTCTTTAGAGAAATTATTTATAAATGTCCTTGTTGCCAGGCACTTCATAACTATATAAGTGGGAGAACCTCTTAGTGATATACCTTAATAGCAGAATTAATGATGTTTGAACTTAAGTCTGTTTGTTGAGACTTCATTAGCTTTTCAGCTGAGAAAGCAAGTGGGGGAAAATGCACTCCAAACACATGAGCTGTGCACTGGGGCACACCTGGAGACAAGCAGCCAGCTAAGGCCCCCGTAGCACTGCTTTCTCACTATTAAACTGCTGTTGTTTCCTTCATGGATTACATCTCTTGTGGGTTCCTTTCACCTTTTAGTTTATGTCTGTGCTGGATATCTTTTGTTGTTTTAAATTCTACACACATGTGATTACCATCAGAAAAGTGTTTATGTGTGTGTGTATATGTACACCTCTTTTTTTTCAGGTTTCTGTAATGTGTTTTCATGACAGAGCATCAAACACATGAGCTATTTTTACACAGTGATGAGTCCTTAGATAATCCTGTTTAGGTTTTGCTTTGATTTTGGTTTCAAACTGTCTGAAATGGGACTGCTTGGAAGCCTGCTAACCACTACACTGTGTTGATGAAGGATAGTCCCTATATTAAACTTCTTAATGTCCTGCAGCACACTTTTTCAGTTTTTTAGAACAAGAGGATCTTGTTATAATCATAAGCATGGAATTCAGTGCTGTGTATTACAGTACTGGATTTTATTTGCAGAAGAGCCCCTTTTTAATGAGAGTGAATTCCTAGTGCTAAGAGGCAAAAATCATGTTTTACTGTTTTTACTACTTGGCATGTCCTCAGACAATTTGTTTGTTGTGCTGGATCATCACGGGGTCTGTTAGATCATCTAATTGAAAAAAAGAGAGTTTGAAGTCCTGGACCATCTCCAGAAGTTGTTTGTTCCACAGCCAAGTCCCTCCTATGCTCGAACTCTGAGGTCATCTCCATAAGTCATGTTTATTATGTTTAATTTATTTCCCTGTTACACACTTGGAATCTAAAAATTTGTAATGAAATACATGACATAAAGTGCATTTTTAAAAAAACAATGTAAACATGTCTCTAAGGTTGGTCACCTGGCCTTCAGCCTTAGGTTGAAGGTTACTCATTTGGTCCTTCAACAGAAACGCACTGATTATCATTGCTTCTGAGATACAGATAACGTACTGAACAATGGACAAAGTTTTTTAAATTGATACATATTTGTGGGGAAAAAAAATCAACATTTGCTTTTCATGTTTTCACATCTGATTTTTCAGGAGCAACATGCTCTGTCTGTTAACATCAGGCCTGCACAGTATATATACCTTTGTTTCTGTTCACAATGTCCCAAGTTCTTTGCTCATCAGCTTTAATCAAGTTTTTCTTGAAAAAGATATTTGAGGGTAGGGTGTGTCTGGTTGTTTTTTTTTTTGTTCAAGATCATTCAAAACCTAATCTGCCACTTAAAAGATGCACTGAGAAATGGGGTGGGACTTCAGAATTTTATATACTGATCTGTGAGCAGGAGTTTTCCAGGAAACAGGAGTCTTACTGCTCCTTTTGAGAGAGATTTTTATGCCCCATAAATCAGGAAGGAGAGTTTCAAAGGGCTAGTTCCTATCTTTATGTAATGACATATTCAGTCCAATTTTCTGAAATGTGTATCATCTGTATCAAAAAGGAAAAGAGACTGCTGCTGACAGCTCCTATAAGCATGAAATTTGGAGGAAGGGGGTTTTACAGTTTATATTTCTTTATATGATGGTTATGAATTGTCACACAACTTTGTGAAATCACCTATATGATTTCCTGCAAAACTGATGCTGCTGGCATTGATTGTTGCAGTGGATGGCAGGTATTGAAGAGGCCTCAAACAAGAGAGTACAGAGCAAAGGGGTGGTTTGCGGGGGGGGGGGCAGGGGGAAGAGAGAACTTTATCAAAAAAGGTATCTATAAGAATTAGAGAATGTAATCTTTCATAAAATGATAGGTTAGTCCTGAGAAAAAGATTTCTGAAGTAAGGCAGTCTTTATAGGCCTTGGATCCTATGGCAGTTGCAGGTACATTCATCAGACTTCACAGAAACTCAGCCAGTAAAGGTGAATGCCCTGTCCACAATTGGATGGTGGGGAGTCCATGAAAAAGTTGATGGATTGATTGTAACACTAACTTTAAATGGAGAGGTAACTTCATACCAAGAGACAGAAAATTTTTGTGTGTGCACATACAAAACAATAACATACCTATTACCTGAGGCTTTTAATTACATAATTATACATGGAGAAGAGGGAAGCTCTTATATGCTGCTTGCTTTTCATTTTTATTTTAAGGGAAATTCAGTCTTACCTCAGTGTGTTGACAGGTAAATGCTAATTTTCATATGTATTGGCATCAGTATACATAAGGCATTTTATTCAAATTTGTACTAGCTTGCAGTTGTGGTAGAATTTAGAGGGGAGGGAATTTAAAAGCTCAGAAAAATAATGCTAAGAATAATGTATTGTCACAATCCCTGTAGTGAATAGATACAGAGTTGTTTACGTTGGAAGCATTTTTCTTTTTCTTTTTATGTGGAGCATCACTGAAGTTGGGATTCTTTTCATGAGATGTTGAAAATATGAATTGCTTGCCCATATGGATTTTCTCATTGCTTGAGCTCATTGGGTGGCTTATGGATGAAACTGAACAACACTGTATTGAAAGAACTATTCCTTTTAGGTGAAGAAAAAAAATCCACTTAAGAAAAAAAGTGGATTCATTAATACCACTAAAAATGATGAATCATCAGCAGAGTTGTTAAACTGCATGCAAAAGCTCTGTCACTTGCTGGTGACCAGCAAGTTTGACTGGTCACCAGCTCTGCACCTTTACTTTCCAAGTTATTAACACATCACTGAGAATTTTGGCTTGCTGCCATGCAATGCAGTTGCTCAGGTGTATTTCCTGCTAATAACCTTTACTTCCATTTCACAGTGATTTCTGGGCACTGATTATTAGATATCTAGATGAAGTCATTGAATCCATTTATAGTCTGTGAAGAGAAATAGGCATTTCAAGGGAGGGATTGATCAGTTAATAATCTAATTTTTTTTTTGTAATTAGATTTTAAACATCTGTGTTAGAATTATTTTAGTTGTGGCATTGCACCCCACATTTGACTTACTATAAGATTTGATCCTTATTGCTGAATTGTTACTGATGATAGAGTTTTGCATAATGTGCACAGTTTTAACTCTTAGTGGATGTAACATCATGTCTTTACTGTGCATAATTATAGCAGATTTTCTGTGTGGCCCACAGCAGAGGTTTCTCTGCTTATCACTGGTATGTTAATATGTTGTATTAATATGTTAAAATGTTCAAGTGAACAGATTCCAAGCATAAACTTGGAATATGCGACAAAAATATTTAAATCTGGGGTCAGGATTTTTATGTGCCAGGTAAATAAAAAATTGTAAATTAAAAAAAAACCATAGTGTACATTTGTAATAGAGAAAGCTGTAAAAATTTTTTTCATCATTTTCATTTTGTATATGGATAATATAGGATTGGTTTGTTTAGTTTATAAGTAATCCAAATACTTCCAGAGTATTTCTCAGTATAAAGAATGACTTTGTAAGTTGCCATCACAATTTCAATAACAAACAGTTGGAACAATTATCTGCTAAGATTTAGTTCTTAAAATCTGATAATAGAATTTTTAAAAAAAACCCTTAATAGTTATGTAGTGTTTGTATTTTTATGTCTGTTGATACTTTGAATTTTTGAAGTGCAGTCTATCCAGGCACAGGAAAGAATCATGGAATTATTTAGGTTGGAAGTGACCTTAAAGACCATCTAGTTCCAACCCCCATGCCAGGGGGAGGGACACCTTCCACTAGACCAGGTTGTTCATGGCCCCATACTCATTCAACAAGTTCACAGCAGCAACATGCCATCAATTGTACATTGTATACTAACACTAATTCAGGATTGCATAGGCAATTGAAATTACCAAGAAACACAGAATTTGGCAGTACTGGAAGTATTTTGCCACAGCACCAGTTTTTTGTTAATCTTTGGCTGTGTGCTCTGTGCAGTTAACAGAAGGCAGCCATTGGCTCATGCTACAAATCACATAAAATTTTAGAGATAGCATATGGAAAGTATCCAAGTTAAACTGGAAAATTTAGGCACTTGACTCAGTGACATCTTATTTTCTTTTCAACTTACCTTCTCACTGGGCATACAGAGAAATAATCTGACTGTTCAGAGAGCTGTAAATAGCAGAGAAGGTAACGGGCTGGGGAAGCAGTATGGTAAAGGCATGAAGGGAGCTTGAGGAGATTCACAGATTAGCAGGAGGCTATTGTTCACTGACACAATAGAAGGAACAGGCTCCAAAAGGTGTGTGGACGCCTGCCATCTTCTGCCTCCTTTCCCTCCACTGGATGGGACTTCCAGCAGAAACAGCAGCTCACCATGATAAAATGGAAGCATAATGAAAGGGAGCTCTCCATGCTCCATCGGTGCCCTCTCTCCCCTTGGACAGTTGCACTGCTCTCTGAGCTGGACCAAGCTAGATACTGGTGGTGTTTTCTCCAGTCATGCTCTTACCAGATCCAGGCTCTTCTGGTGGCTTGAAACTCTTGATTTTTTTCTCCTGTCTCATTTACACATGGCTTGCAGCATCTCAAGCTAGAATTCTTAAATTAGGTGAAACAGTTCAGTTTGGAATATATTAAATAGTTTTCTCTAATCATGGGAAAGCTCTCTCATACTTCTCTGGAAAGCAGCAATATGCCTTTGATTTCTGTTAGGCAAAAGCAGTGGCCCACAGTTCTGGATACAACATTGCCTGCAACAGCCCTTTGCAGTGTTCATGCTGTAGTAGGAAGCTGCAGCCCTTCTGCCCAGGATGGCAAGGCAAGCCGTGGTGTGCTGTGTGCTTCTCCTGGTCATTGCAGGCAGCCACAGTGATCCCATGTCTGATAAATCCTGCTCCTCCTAGTCTCTGATACCAGTCCTCCAGTCTAACCTTCATCCCTCTTCTCTGTACCTCTGCACCTCTGCCAAATTGCGTTCATTTCTCTTTAAGGGAGGTGACCGATGTTGATCATGTTTTCCACAAATTCCTGTAACATTAACATTTTTCTCTTTGTGAGGAAGGCCATATTTTATATGTTCTGGGCCTCCAATTGGGTGGGGAGGGGAGGGCATATCCTTGTTTAGTTTTGATTTGTTTTCAGGGTCACTCTGACAGCTCACGGTCATTCTGAGATGAAATATTTCCAGAATTTAAGCTTTCAAAGGGGAGGACTCTATGACACATGCAAAAGAGCCACATCTGAGATGCATATACAACCCATATTTAGACATTTGCTATATTTTTCATAGTTTCTGCAGCCTCAATAAAATTATATAAAAATAATTACATAGAATAAACTTCTGTCGTGCACTCTGGGCCTTTTACAGATATGAACCTTGAATCCTTCTGAATGTACAGCTGTCCATTCCTAAACACACCATAAATTGTTGGATGGACCACAAGCATTTGAATGGTAGTGAGGAGTTTTAACCTAGCTTAAAGTAAGTCATTTACATGTTCAGACAGAGCATCCTTGTGTGCTTCCTCCAAGCTCTCCTCTTTGTATACAGTGTTACAGTGGTTTGTATTTCTGATAAATAGTTTGCAGGGTTAGCCTTTTTAATAGCTGGTTTTCCCTACATGAGCAAGCAGCACCCTACACGGTCTAAAGGTTAAGAACAGATTTGTCAATGACAATTTATAGTGCTTGATTTTATTTAAATCAAGTGTTCTCAATTAGTGTCCATAAAAAAGAACTATGTAAAAGAACACAATAGTCATAATGTATCTAATGATCCTTAAGTGGCAGATTATGATCATATCTTTATTAGTGGTAGTAACTGTGGTGACAGTGTTGCTGACAGATTAAACCATTTCTTACAACAATGGCTTTTGTGCTGTTGCATCGGGATCAGAAATGCAGTTCCTGAAGATTTGCATATTGTGAAGAATAGGCTGCAAAGGCATGGAAGCATAATCTTGTCATTGTGTTTAGTGATGTGGGTGGCAGATTGCTGTAGCTGATTCTGAGCAGGAAGAGTCTGCATATGGGTAGGTTTAAAGCCCTTTAAATGTTTTAGGATTGGTAGGCAAATTGGTTGACGAGGTAAGTGTTGTTGTAAGTTGTTAAATATTCCAAGCAGCTATAAGCTTTCGAAAACCCTCTCAATGTTTTAAAACATACACTGCAGTGTCTGAGCAGCTGCATTAGCTGAGATTGCTGGATTGCACTTGTACTATTGCTAACCTCAGACTCTGCTGTGATAGTTCTACATAGCATTGCACTGCATCATTGGGACATGCAGATTTAAAATTTAAGGAGGTTGTGAGGCATCAAGCTAGAATGGGTCTCCTTAAAAAACAAACAAACAAACAAACCAGAAAACCCAAAACCAAAAAACAACCAAAACCAAGCCTACAATTATGCAGATTGCACAGAAACATGTCACCATTGTTGTAAGTCTGAAACTTTAAACACAGAGAAAATGTCGCCATAGTTTAGGAAATTTTCTCACATTATGCATTTTTATTGTAAAAACAAACCTTTTGTTTCCCAAAGTATGTGAGAAAATATAGATTCCTCAGTAACTTATTAAATGGCTTGTTCCAAAATGTCTGCAAGTTCTGTGGACTTTTCAACCTTTCCCCCTTCTCCTTTGTGCACCAATGCTTTTATCACCTTTCATCCCAAGTGAAATGATCCTGTGAGAAGTATTTGCTCCGAAGAATCTAATCGATGTTATACAAGCAGCCCAGTAGATTCTAGAAAAAACTTTTGGGTTTTAGTAAAAATAAGATCAGTAAAATCATATGGGTTTGAATTTCATTAACTCATTCTGTCAGAATAGCATTTGAGACTAGCAGTGAATAAAGTGAATAAGTAAACAGAAGGAAAAAAAGAAAAAAGTAGACTTACTTTCCAGGAGATTATCGCACTTTGTTTAAGATTGTTTTTCCCCCTCTCTCACATAGGTGTGAGAAGGAATAGTCATCTATATAAGTAATGTATCTGCTTAGTCTTCATATTGACCATTTTCTCTATCCAGAGAAATAAATAAATTCATGTCATGAAAGCATGAAGTTTAATTGTAACATAAACCTGGTTGTGGAAAGGACCACATGGGTCAACAAGCCATGTCTCTTCAATTATGAGCAAATATGTGAGAGCTATTTAATCCAGAGATCATCTACTTTGTACAAATATACCATAGAAATACTTATAGGAAACTTAAGAGCTGTATCACAAAAGGCCAAGCAGAACATGACTCAACAGGTATTTGTTATAAGCAGATGTATAGCTTTAAAAAAGAGATGCATAAGGAGGAAAATACTGTGGTTTTGTTTATTCACTAAGCTTTGATATTTTATCTGGATTTGCTAGTCATGCAGTCAAGCAAAAGCTGTATTTCTGTGATAAATATTATTGATATCAATCAGGTTGTGAGTACATGAGGCTACCAATTTCTTGGCTACATTATTTCCTGAAGCGAGTTTTTAATGATTGTTCTTGTGTGTAACTGCATGTTGGGATCCTTAAACAGGGTTAAGAAACAGTTACAGAATTCCTCAGTTCATGCTAAGGTAGTTGTATGCAATGATCTTCTGAATTTGTAAGAATTTCCAGTTATATATATATATAGAATACCACTGACCATGCAGGCACTCACAAGAATTAGGGCATACCTGTTTAACCATGTAGAGACTTCCTTTTTTTTCCTGGGGTAGCTAAAACTTAATTTCTCAAGCAGAGAAGTTAAAACAACTGAGAAGAAACTAAAAATTATCTCTAAGTTTATATCAAGATAGAGGGGCAATACAGGAAATCACAGGTCAGATGTGTTTGGCGTGAATGCAGAGACAATCTAGCCCAGCAGAATGTTGTCTAAAGACCAGGGGTGGAGACAGGCATGCTGTGACTGTCAGTGCCATGCTCAGAGGTGTGCCTTGGAGTTAAAGGAGAGGTTAAGGCACATCACACATATGTTCAGCGTCTCTCAAGTTAGTTTTCTTTCCAGTTTTTTGTTCCTGTCCAAATAGTGAGATTGTGATAGTTGACCTGAGCATTTACAATTAAATGCAAAATTTTATATGACATACAAAACCTTTTACAAACTGCAGACAAATGATTTGGCTTTGCTGTTACAGCTGTGCAAGGTGTTAGTCAGCATGTTGCAGAGAATCCAGGACATGCCTCCTGTATAGATTTTACTCCTTTTTGGAAGTGGTAACTTCAGCTATAATTCTAGCTGACTTCTTTATTTATTGATAATTCACTTCAAAATTAGGGCAAAATGAGCATGTTTTGCCTGGCGTTATTTAAATCTATTTAATCCTGAGGACTCTCCTGAACAACTGATTAGAACTAATTTTCCACTGCCTTAAAATGGGAATGTATTATTTTGTTCAAGGTGGGGGGGGGGGGGGGGGTGGGAGGAAGTTGAGGAAGTGCCCCTGGAATGTCCAGCCAAGTGAAATTCTTCATAAACTGGGATACTGACGGAAAAGTGCCTCCTCTTTTGCCAAAAATGTAACACATCCTATAACAGTCTTGCAAATTCATCAAAAGAGGTGTCCCTTTTGCTTATTGCAAATGCATCCGTGTCATTTTGTTTAACAATGTTATTTCATTGTAATATGTAAGAATATTTAAACCACAGGAGGTTACTTGGTCTTTTAAATGCTATTAGGACATTGCTGGATTTATGCTAGTCTCAATCAGCTGCTTCTTCCTCTGGTACCAACAGATGGACATGTGTGGAATGCTGCCATGTGAGTCTCTCTTCATAGATAAGGAATTTCTAGTCAGAAAAGACAAGAATAAACACCAGAATTATTTTATTAATAAGGGTCTAAAGGGAAACCCTGAGCTGATGGGGATGGCCATAGCAGAAGTTTCCTGTTCCCTCTGCTTTCTTGCAGGACATGGATGAAGAGTAACTAGCTTGGATAAGGAATAACTAGCTTGAATGAATGAGGATTGTCTTCTTTCTTTGGTGTAATCATACTGCAAATCTGCTTTTCACCTGATGCTTTTCCACACAGGCTTCCTGAGGAGCATCTGGCTCCCCTTCACAAATGCTTTCTCAGGGCTAAAGGCTATCACTGTCATTTCTGTGGACTGCTGCTTGCAGTTTTTCTATGGAAAACTCTTCTTTCTCTTCAGACTATTATCTTTAGCCCACAGCCTTCTACCACATCACGTCACCTGCTTTCTCCCTTTTGCTCCCTGTGCTGCACAAAGTTAGGGTGGGTTGTGGTTTGTGGGAGAGGAGTAGGCACGGGAGAAGTTGGTTTGTCAGGTGAGTTACATGGTGGCGGCTGCCAAGTAAAGGAGTATGGCTTGGGAATGCGGACAGCAAAGTGTGTCAAGGAGCCAAGGAACTACTCAGAGCATTGCCAGGCCCCTCAGCATTGCCTGACCCTCTTCTGCATCAGTGAATTTGTCCTTAATCCATGGACATTAAGGCGATTCGGGATCAGGTCCACAGTCACTGTGGAAATGCATACCTCATCTTTTCTGGCATCTCTCCCATCCTGCTTCTTAAAACAGATGAGCCCCTCTCAAAAAATTTTTATGACTTTTTTGAGGTCATGGGTTTAAACAAAAGGATGAAGGTTAGATTTTTTTTTTTTTTAGCGTGACATTCACTTCTCTGCGAAGTATGTGCTGGGTTTTTTCTAAACCCTTAGTCAGTATTTTTAATACAGTTAGAGTCACAATTTTTTTGGTTCCTGGTTCATGTATCTTATACAACTCCAATGTAGCCTTCCAGGGAGAGTGTACTATTGTATTAATATTTGACATCTTCAGAGAGAGAAACTTACCAATAATTGATTACCAGAGAGAAAGAATTATTTTTCTTCAATACCTACACAGTTACAATTCATTTTCCTCCTTTTTTTTCCTCCCAAGTTTGATGATGAGGTGGATTAAAAACTCAACCACTAGTGAGTTGCCTATAATGATTTGCAGCAGTAGGCTACATGAAAAAGAGAGGTCAGTGAGGAGAAGCAGAGGTCAGGTCACCAGAGTGTTACCCACCTAGTGCAGTGCCCATACTTGAGGACAGTGTCAGCAGAGAGTTCGGAGCTCCCTGTGAAAGTTGAGGCAGGAAGACTGGCAAGCAGGATTAATTTCTTTACCAGCTGCTTAGTTCCCTCCTATGCTTTTGATTACCTCCATCTTTCCATTTGTTCTTTTTAAAAAAAACTGAACCAAAGCCACGAGGCTGTGTAAAGGGAAGATGGGCTGCAAATGGTCTGCAGGGTTTCTGTATAGAAACTTTCTCCACCCTTACCTAGTGTATGCAAGAAAAAGCTCTGCATCAGTCCTGCTCTGGATTGGAGGGGCAACCAGGTCTCTTGAGCTGCATCTTTAGCAGCTCCCCATTAATTCTTACTGGAGTTTTGTCCCTCCTTACCCAAACAGAACAGGCATGAGAAACAAGACTTTGTGGCAGGGGTGGCCACCCAGTCTGGCTTCAGCTGGGTTGTCAATCCTCCTCTATACAAGAATGCATATATGGCCTCAAGTCAGCAGCTTGTGCTCCCCAACATTCAGCCTGAGGCTCACAAATGGTGCATCCTGAGGCTGGAACTCACAGAGGAAGGCAGGAAATAAAGGTGTCTCCAGTTTCCTTCCAGGAGGGTTTATACTGTATTGTCTGGTTTCACGAGGAGATAGCACCAAGTTGGAGCACAAAAGTAGAAGGCAAATCTCATTTTTTGCACCGATATCCACTCAATGTGTATTTATATTTATATATATGTGCATATATAAATATGTGTATGTATACATATGTTGCCTGATATGAAGGGACAGAGGCTATGTGAAATATCTTTCAGGAGCTCAAGGAGGATCCCACATTGGTTGCCTCAGAAGAGAGGTGAAGACTAGAAAGGGTCTTCTTTCCTTTGTCCGGGATTTTGTTTTTATTCCTGTGTACAGTTTGTACTGGAATGGAAGTTGGTTAGCTGAAGCAGCACTGCTGCAACCTTTTACAGAGCTTTGGCTTTATCTGTGTGCAGAGGACACGTGTTCATATGATAGCTGTGGTTTCTCTCTGGAAAAAAAAATTGTGTCTAAAGGGGGTGAAAATTTCTCTATGGTTTATTATTGTTTCTAGGATTTTGTAGTTCAATTATGTCAGGATAAGTGCTGTGTTTGCGAAAAGCAAAGGGAGGTTTGGGAATATAATTACAGCTAAAAGTTCCTTATGGGCACAGGTTGCTTGTGCATGTCATTCTTGAACTGTGTGATCTTTTCTCAGGAGGAAGAGACCCAAAAGGGTCATGGGGTTTTTCGAGGGGGAGAGAGGAAATGAGAAACACTTTCCCTCTTTTGGAGAAGGGTAAAAGCAGGATATACCAGGATCCTGTAAAATTCTATTTATTGGCACTGAGCCGTTTCAAAGCTGGGAATAAGTCTGCACCAAAAATCCCAATGTTAGTACATGAAAGAGGAAAACTGCTGAGGAGAGAGGGGGAAGAAACAAGGCAGGTTCCTGCAGACTGACTGACACTAGCCAGATTTGGGACTTAGGTCTCAATGAGGTGTTTACATAGGTAATAAATATGGCTACACACATCTTGTGCATCATAAATTACAGCTTCTGATACTGAAGGACTATGAAAATTCAGACCCAGTTAGTGATTTCTAACCAAGCCATTTGGTTTTGAGCTCTCACAGTGCTGTGGCAGGCAGCAAACATGACTGCCCTTCACAAAAGCTGTTCCTCATATATCCTGTGTCTGACAGCCTCCGAAAACAGCAGTTCCCCTGAATTGTGCTTCAAAACCTATCTGTATCTGAGGTGCTTTTTGCCTCTCCAGACAGAAGAATGTCAATAGGAAAAAAAGCAGTCTGTCCTAAAAAAATGCAGCTCAGTAACACTTAGAAAATGCATATTTTGGCCTGGCAGATCCTGTCAATCCTGTGGTGAGTTACCTCCCCTCCCCACCCCCCAGCTCCCCCCACCTGTGTAAGACAGAAGATGAAAACAGCTTCCAGAGCCAAGCAATATCATAAAACAACGTATCTGGCACTTGAATTCCATAGTCTCCTGAAAACTCCATATACCCAAACACAGGTGGAGCAGTACCTGTTCATTTTCTGGGTCCTGCCCTTTTCACCTTCCTCTGATGTGTGCTCAGAGTAGACAGTACCAGCTTCTCTTCCTTGATTCAGTACTTTCCACCTGAGCAAGGGAGCCATTGGAAAAAAAAAAAAAAAAAACAAAACTAAACTAAATCCTTCTGCTTGTAAAATCTAGTTTCTTTTTGCCACATGCATCTCAAGGCTTTTTAGATTAAAATGCTATTTCGTTTGATTGAAGCTGATGGCAATCTCTCTTTGATTTTAGTTGGGACCAGGATTTGTATCTCTCAAAATACTAATTTTTCAATAAGCCGTCTTTGAAAGTATGGGGGACTAATAATATTTGGAGATAAAAGCCTAAAGTATTTTGGGACTCTAGAGTAATGTCCATCCTTTTTCTAGTGTTCTTGTGTCTCAATGTATCAAGCATCACGTTTGAGTAGTGCAGGTGGTTTCTACGCAGGGCTAATTTAGGAAGAGCCAGGTGCTGTACTGCTGCTTTTGCATTGAGGTGCCAGTTTGCAAGGCAAGAGGTTTGAAGCAAGAACGAATACCCACAGGGTTGTCTAGCTTGAAGTTTCACTTTAAGATCTAAAATGGAGGTAAATGAAGGAACGTTTCTTGTCGACATTGTTGTTGTACTGATATTAGACATGTATGTTATCATGTTCGGATTACACATTATCATGAGCTGTTTTGACAGCTTCATTTTCTGGTTCAGCTGATACAGTTCGGAATCTTCAAAGGGAAAAAACGGCCCGTGTGCTACCGTGACAACTTGTGGAAAGGGACATTTTGCTGGTTAAGAAGTCGAGCCAGGGTGTTTGTGCAGATGCGTGCTCTGTGTGTCGGGGTACGCGCGGGCAGAGCCCGGCCGCTCCCCCACGCCGGTGCCAGGGGCTCGCTCCCGGCGCCGCTCCCGCAGGTCAGTCACGATGGCGGCCATCACCTGTGCCAGCCTGGGATTCCAGACCCGGGAGTGCCAACCCTTGCTCTGGTAGCGGCCACGCTCTTCCAGTACCGCCGAGGAACGCGGGGAAAGGTCGGGAGAAGCCCCCGCGGCTCCCCGAGCGCCGCGTCCGCAGCTCCCTTGCCCTGCGGCAGGCCGCGGGCGGGGGGCCGGAGGCCGCAGGTCCCGCGGCGGCGATGCCAGCTCCAGGTTTTGGCGGCAGCAGCGCGGCCGGGGCGCGGGGCCGAGGCGGCCGAGAGGGGCGGGCGGGGGCGGCCCGGGGCGGGGGGCGCGGACCCCGCAGCGCCGCCTGGCCCCGGCCCCGCAGGATCCAGGTAGATCCGTCCGGCTTTTACCTTTCTCCTTCGGCTTCCCTGCGCGTAGGGCTGGTAGCGGGGCTGTTTCCTGGTCTCGCAGAAAGAGGCAGTGCTGAGTTAGGAAGACAAAAATAGACCTTTACAGAGAAATATAGGGATTGTGTGCGCGGTGGGGAGGGAGAGCGGAGAGCGGCACCCGGCTGGTTTCCAGGAGGAGCCCTTTTCTCCCTCTCGTTGCATGTTAGGCATTTTTGCACAGCCTTCTCCCCCCACCCCCTCCCCGCCGGGGCAGGGTTACCTCTGCCGCCTGCTCTCCGCATCTCTGGTGGGGAGCGAAGCAGCCAACTCCGCTGCGATCGGAAAGCGGCCAGAGACCATTTTATGTGAGCGAGCCGGGTGGGAAGAAGCGGAGAGAAACCGTCGCAGGGACACAGGCGGATATAAAGACTTGTCTTCTGCCTCCCCCCCTCTCCCTCCCCCTTGTAAATACTAAATCTGTGAAGGCAGCGATTTGACATCCACCCTGAGCAGCGGCTATGGGGTGTTTGGGCAACAGCAAAACGGAGGATCAGCGTATCGATGAGAAAGCGCAGCGAGAAGCCAACAAAAAAATAGAGAAGCAGTTGCAGAAAGAGAGGCTGGCTTATAAAGCGACACACCGCTTGCTGCTGCTGGGTAAGGAGGAAGGGGCAGAGGTGGGGGCCGGGGCGAGCAGGGCGAGGAGGGGGCAGCAGCCCCAGCCCGCGGGGCGGCGGGCGCAGCCGAGAGGGGAGATGCGGCGTGCGCCTTAGCTATGGAAAATGTAGGCTGCTGTATTGAGCAATAAGCGAGGCGTCCACAGATCGAGCTCAGCGCCTGAGCCACATGGATGCACACATACAGAAATGCTGCCGAGGTGGGAGATGCTGTCGCGTCCAAAAACAAAAAAAAACCGCTCCGATCCCCCCCCCAGGCTGAACCGTGTATCACAATGTTCTCCCTTTCCTTCTTTCTCTTTTAGGGGCTGGTGAGTCAGGAAAAAGCACTATTGTGAAACAAATGCGAATCCTACATGTCAATGGATTTAATTCAGAGTAAGAATTATTGACACTTTGTGGCTTATTTTTCCTTAAATGTTGGAAACAGGTTAACACACAGTACGCTAGGAAATTTCTCCTCTCATCCTCTGTGTTTTGGTGGCTTGACACTGTGTTTTGGGGGAGGGAGGGGAGTGAAAATAAGGAAATTGCTGCCATTGTATGTTTGCATTTTCTCCTTCTGGCCCCTTTACTGTATTTTACACTGTTGCTACTGCAGCGCTTGACAGGCCCCTGTGTAGCAACAACATGGCGACTACTTTTTACATAGAAGCAAATAACCAAATATTGCATCTGTCTGTAATATAAAAATATATGTCAAGTCATAATCAGGATGACACTCAGTGCTGTTTTTCTGGTGCTGGGGTTAACATAAAACTGAAATTAATCTTGCCTATTTGTTAGAAATCATCCTGTTTTGTGAGGCTACATAATTTTCTCTCTGAAAACTCTTTGCCAGAAATCATTATTAATCCATAGCATTCATTTTAGATATTTGTTGGCCTTCAACTACATGTTGTTAATTTAGAGCATGTTTACAGCATGCTGTAGAAATTAAAGAATGACTTCCAGTTCCATCAGGGGAGGCTTTGCAGATGTGGCTATGATTGTCTGATTTAAAAAAATTTATTAGGGATGAATGTGCATTGCTCTTCATACTATGCAAGAAAATTGATAAGGGGAAAATGTATTTGTCTTGACTTTTTTTTTTCTGTTAGTATGTTTTAATGATTGAAGAGCAGATAAACAAGCGATCAGTGAAAAAAAATTAAATGCAAGTGACTGAAGTGCTTTGGAAGAAAAAAATCAAAGTGTTAATATTTCTGTTTTAATGCAGAGAAAAGAAACAGAAAATACTGGATATTCGGAAAAATGTTAAAGATGCGATTGTGGTAAGAACACACTTTATACTGTTTAAATGCTTGGTTGTACTGGAAATTATAAGGATTATGCTCTCCAAGATTGTGATGAGAGAAATCCCATTTTGCTGATCAGATTGGATTATCTTCTATTGATCCTATATCCTAAATTTATCCAGATTAATGTGTTTGTTGTTTTTTTTTTTTATCCAATTCTAGACTATAGTTTCAGCTATGAGCACTTTAATACCCCCAGTTCCATTGGCCAACCCAGAAAACCAATTTCGAATGGACTACATCAAGAGTATAGCTCCTCTTTCTGACTTTGACTATACACAGGTAAGAATAGAAACCACTGATTTATTTTGCTTCAAGGGGGAACATGTTGCTTCACTTTAATTTACTGAAACATTGTGGATTTTTACTTTTTGGAAGATGGTCATGGAAAGATCTTATGCCACCATCGCCTCTGGTTAACTTTCTTACAAGCTTGTGGTGGTTGCACCTGTTTTGGTGGTGCAAGGTTTTGTTGTTATGGTTTTATTTGCTGCTGTTTGTAAATGCTGTTTCTGCATTTAGTTCTCTTCAAATTTTCTGATGCAATCTTACATATTGACACATCAAATAAGACTTTGTTGAAAGCTGATTTCCTACGTGGAATTAGATGCAGGATGTTAGTCTGAGGAGTTACTGTCTACCTGCAGAAAAGGATATAAAAGGAAGTAAAAGACTAGAGTGGCCTCTGTGTTGTTTCCCACACTTACTGCACTTCAGAGTGGAAACCTGCATAAGCAGTGGTCAAGTAAGGTGCTTTGCTTCCTCATGTATTGTGGTTGGCATGAGCAGTGGTTTGCTTGTATGTAAATGTTGCCTTAATTTGATATGGAATAAATGCAGGATTTCTGCGTGGAGGCTAATCTTTTGTAGACAAATGAGAGATACTTTTCAGATTAACTTGCATTGGCATGTTACATTATTTTTATCTTTTTATGTTATTATTTATAGGTACATGCATAGAATGTTTCATATTTTATGCATGACATGAAAGCAAGCGCAGAGGCATTCTGGATTTTATTTTTGCAGTAGCACAGTTTTTAATTTGCCTTAAAATGGT
Source organism: Aphelocoma coerulescens (assembly GCF_041296385.1). Classification (NCBI taxonomy): domain Eukaryota; kingdom Metazoa; phylum Chordata; class Aves; order Passeriformes; family Corvidae; genus Aphelocoma; species Aphelocoma coerulescens. Next base: position 113,815,872 of record NC_091015.1, on the reverse strand, counting down.
ACTGAAAGCAATTTGTTATGGATACAGTAGGGACTTAAAAATATCTTCATTTGTTGGCTAAATGATTCTTGTGCATGAGTTGTACATGCTATCAATGCTGCCAAAGAAGCCATTTACAATAGAGTGTCTTTAGGTTGTTATAGCTTCAGGGTGCGAGGAGGAGAAGGGGAAGAGTTGTTTCTTTATTATATGACTCATATTCTCTGATGTGTGGTTTTGCCTCTGGTAAACCTACCACTTTGAAGGTTCAAGATAAAGAAAAATTATCAGACATCTTGTACAGTTAGAATTTAACATAGAATGCAGATGTTAAAAAAACCCGACTGCAAGGTACACCCACATATTGCATAATTGTTCAGTTGGTGGATGTAAGTTAGTGAAGATGAGAAACTCTTTTTAGAAATGGAATGTGAGCTTGACATGAAGTATTATGCAGGTATTACAGTTTGGAGGCATTTGTTGCTCATTTTATGTGGATTTTTTTTTTTTTGCTTGAATTTTGACCCTTAGATGTTTGAGTAAAAAAAAAATGGTGATACATATACTTTGCAGTTCTCTATAGTACATCTGTTCTTTTGAGTTTCTGGGATAAAAGAAGGCTAAACTGGATTTTCCATGGAGCTGGAGATATTTTTTATTTTTATTGCTTTCAAATTTTCTTTTTTTTTTCCCAGAAGCTGACTATATCTAGTCAAATTTGACTCATGGTTTGGTATTTTATATAGAAGAAAATGTAGCCTTCTTGGAGGGGAGAGGAATAGGACCCAGTGGACTTTGAAGCAATTAATAATTCATTTGAAATCTCAATTCAAAGTCCATTTTGGTTTAAAATAAAAATATTAATGCGTGTTTTTTTAATTAAGTAGGTTTCCTGAAAATACCATCACGTTATTTGAAATAATGGCAATGACTAGTCCTAATTTTAAAGCAAATTAAAAGTTGTTATAAGTTTAAAAGAAGAAGAGAAATGTAGTTCTGGTTTAGAAATAAATACATTTCTGTGTCACTTTCACATTTTCCCTTCTGTTTTCCTCTCAGCTCAATTCACAGGTTTAATATTTGTAAAATGCAAAGTATGCCTAGATTTTTTGGGGCTTTTAAATTTTTCTTGATTTAGAATGTTATTTATCTCCAAGAGGATTTTTGAGCAAGGCAGATTGAAAAAAATATGCTATCGTGCTTCAGGGCTTGATTTTACTCCATTTTAAGTCAATGATAAAGTAAAATTAGGTTTCCAGCTGAAATAACTTTTGACCCATTTAGTATTTTTGGATAAGGACAGATATAAAAATAAATACTTGGATAGTAATCAGTCAGGCATGCTCTGCTAAACATTACTGATTCTGTAATTAATAGCTGATGTATGGAATAAGGCCTTCTGAGCCCAAACCAATACAGTATTTAGCAGCAGACATTCAAGGTTTTAGGCCTAATCATCCTTAATTCAAAATAGTTGCAAAGGAAAAAGTGCTGACTTAGGCAACTCTGGGGCAAATTTTGGCACATTCTATAAAGTGGCAAATGTCACCCCTCTTTGAATGAGGGAAGAAGCAGCTTTAGGGTTTGTAACAGTGTGAATGGTAATGAGCTGTTAAAGACCCTTAGTGTTGCAATTTGGATTACAGATGTGTCATTTTTTTGGATGACATTAGCCATGTAATCTTTGTCATAAAAATCAATGTGTGTTAGTTGAAGATGGATTTCAGATACATTGCATGCCAAATGTGGGAAAATGACTACACCTTACTATGAGTCTTTAAAGAGAGATTGCTGATGAAATGCAGAAATTTCACTGATGGCACATTATGACCAACGCTCCTCAGGCGCTAATTTAAATATATTTGTGACATGTTGGGTGGGCTTGGACAGATATTCTTAAGCTGCATACAAATTAACTAATACACATCTAATTGTGAAAATTATCCTTAAAATAAGTGGATATGAAAATACTGATTTCCTGTGGGTGAAATCATACTCTTAATTGCAATTTATGACTGACATTCCAAGAACTTGAGTAAAGACGGGGACTTCAAATTTAGACTCTAAGAGGTTTTGAGTCTCTGTTTTTTTAAATTACATACCTCTATATGAAATGTAAGCAGAACATTTTATTTAGTAGTGATACAGATTTTAAAACAAATGGTTTTCTCTTTACAGCCTTTTAACATTACGTTAAGAGTCTGTGGAGTGCCCCTCACAGCAGTTTTACTTACTTTAAAAAGTCATAATTTAATCTGGTTAGGTTTTGCTACCTTGATGATTCATTTAGTTGATATGAAAAAAAATATGAAAGCTTTCTGGATTTCTTTTATAATTTTTATGTAGTCTTTCATTACTTTTATAAAAGACTGCAAAATTTCTACAAAGTATTTCTTGGCTGACTGATGCGGTCTAATTCTATAAATCATAAGAATTGGAGCTAGAGTTTTTACAAAATTAATAAATAGAAATAACTCAAGTGTCCACTGTATTGTCTTCCTTGAAGACATGACAGGAATCAACATAAATTTTTGTCTGACTAGATTAGGCATTATCTTTGCTCAAAGGTGGAATCAGCAGAAGTGCTTTAACACTGGAATTGTAGCATGCATGCCTATCAAAAAGGATTTTTTTATTCTTTTTGGCAAAGTGTTGATTGATATTTGCTAAAGTTAACAGGAATTGACCTGCTGCAATTTTAATCCTTTATTGATGGGGATTTCTTTTGTCCTTTGTGAATCAGGGTGAACCTATTAAGGACATATTATGCTGGTAGCTGTGGTGTATTATGTAAGTGTGTGTTTACTCAAGTTCAGTTGTCTTTATTAAAGTTTTTGAATTTTATGGGAACTACAAAGCTGCTTGGTGCATAATCCCTTTACCCTCTGTCTTCGCCAAAAATGTAGCCAAATTAAGTTGCTTTGCATAAAATATGTCTTGGATGAAGCTCATCTGATCAGTTATATGTGGGTTTATAGCAGGTAATGGTCACCTACCCCTGGGCTGTGTAGTCAAGTGTTTGACCATACAAACCAGCTACCGGTGAACGTGAATCATCTGCTTAGCAGAGAACATGTAAACACTTCACAGGTTTTAGGGAGTGAGGAGAGTTTTCAAAAAATTCATCTTCCTTTGCAAAGAATGTTTTAGGGAGGCAAAGTATTTTTTGGAAACTTCGTAAGTAGTGAATTGTGTGGATGCAGTCCCTTGTGCTGGTTTTAGTATGTAAGTTTTAAATACAATTTTTACAGCTATTTTATTAGTCAGGCAAGCTCTTTAATTTAGCTCGTAAGAGTAAAACATTAATGTGGGCATTGACTGGGAAAGTACTTTAGATTAATCAGGTCTGTGGTTTGCTTTACATTTTCAGATATTCCAATTCTATCTGATGACTTTAATTTTCCTTCAGGTTTTCTTCTTAAAAATCAGGACTTTGTATTCATAATCTAAAGACACAATAAAGAAAGGTAAATATTTTTGCTTGGAATTTGAAGTTACATAGACTTTTGTTAAGCATTTCAAGTTTTTTTGATACCTGGTATTCAAACTTGTGTTGATGCCTGGAGGTGGCTGCTTTTCACAGTGTGCATCTCAATGTTTGAAGCAACTGAAAAGCTTGCTTAGGTGAAGTGTAGTGTTGGCCCGTAGAAAATCTTTATCCTGGATTAAAAAAACCATTTGATAAGTATGGTTTATATATGGTTAAACTCGCTTGGGTTGCACAGTTAATGCTGTGACTTTATTTGACCCCAATTTGTTTAAGTTTTCCTTTAATATGTACTGCCCAAAGGAGTTACAAAATAGCATCATCTTACATTTTTTGATTTTCAGATAACTCACAATATTTCCATCATTTTGGGGAGTGTGAAAATATACAGTCTTTTATATTAAAATAACATAAATTAAGGAGAGAATGCAGTGAATATTGCCACTCAAATAGCTTCCCTTGATTTTTCTGTCGATCTAAATTTTTACCTTAGGGCTTTGTTTACCATTTTGGGGAGAATGAACACAAGTTTTTATATCTACTTGTGATGCCGATACTTAACATTACTAAGGTCAATATTAACTTTTTTAAATCAATCAGGCTTTTAAAAATTAAGTCATTTGTGGTGTTTTGTGATATAAGATGCACATTGGTAGTTTTTCACATTTACATAAATGCGTATTTTCCTATTTAAACAAACACAGAAACTATCTGAAAGGCCAGGCAATGGTAAAGTTGTGTAGGTTTGACAACATTATTACTGCCCTTTTAATTGATAACACCTGAAGAACTAATGAAGAAGGCTGTCAGGGAAGGACAGCTGAAAACATGTATGCTGTTACAGCTGTTGGCAGCTCCTTAGTCTTCGTACAAAGGTTAAAATTGTCAGAACTGACACTGGAAAGTAGTGGATATTAGGGAGAAGAAGCAATCATGAAATGTCTTTGTTGCAGTAGCAGTTGTTTTCATGCTGTACACTATCAGTTAACAGCAGATACTGAATCTGAGCTCTTTTCATGTGAAGAGCAGATTCTGCTAAAGCCCAGCAATACCTTTACTTCCGTATGAAATACCTGTCTGCATGCAGATGTAGCCTAAGTGTGTCTCCTTTTCATTAAATCAGCAAACTGAGTCCTGAATGTTCTGATTAGCCAGTGTTAAAGTTACAAGCATTTCATACATGAGATCAAAAAAATACTTCAGTGTTACTTGTTATTTTGTTCTTATTCTCTGTAAGCGGTAAGTTTGCTTTCGATGGATCAGTCAATCCTGTAGTGCTTTCAGAAATAATCAGTCATTATTTTAACTGTGTAATTTCAAAAACACAAGACTGAAACTGGGATCATACTACAAACACAATTTGGGGAGAAAAGAAGGAAAAAAAAAAACCAACAAACCCCAAAACATCTAAGCCTCTCAAATTTATAATGTATACTAGAACTGAAAAATTACTAATTCATACAATGTTTTTCTTTAATTCCTTTATTTTAATTCCTTAATAAATACTCTGACTTTACTGAAAGCAACTGGTGCTTAAAATTGGAGTGGTTTGTGTATAAAGTACAGCTCTTCTGTAAAGATCAGGATTTCTTGCTTAAAATACACAGTTTGTGTTTGGGATGGTGCTTGCTTTAGACAAAAGAGCTCCTGATGTTCAAGCATGAAATAAAGTAAGGTTTTTGCTATAGTAGAACATTATTCTGTAATAAAAGTGTAACATATTTCTTCCTCCCCTTGTTCCAAACTCACTGACCTACAAGAGCTGATACCAATGATAAGTAAAGAATTAAATTTGTATCCCAGGGAAGGAGCTCAGGGATCTACTTAGGCCCCCAACAATTAACAGTAGAAATACTGGGATTGGGAACTATAGGAAATCCTGTACATGGTCACAAATGATCCGCAGTTAATAAATAGAAGTTGTATTCAGAAAAAAAATTAAAAGAAGCAGATATTAAATTTTGAATTTGTTTCTAGCCCTTCCTATCTCAATATTTTTAAGAACACATTCAACTTTGAAATATCTGGAAAAGGTTCACCTTTTTCACAAGTACTTTGCATTTTTTAGAGTGTATTTTTTTCACAGCTTACAGTGTAAAATAATTTCATTCTGAAAAGGCAGTTATTTGAGAAAGTCTTGTGAACAATGCTGCCTGTGAATCAAGTTCAATGTTACATTTAATATTACATCATCACAGTAACACCAAATTAAATGCTTGCTATCTTATGTTGTGAGTCTGATTTCCCAGATAGTGAGGTGGTATTCACACTTTATCCAGCCTGCCTTTTTTATTATCATCACGCAACACAGAGACTTTCATTGTGAAACTAGAAAGATACTATAATTTATTATTATTATTGCTGCTAAGTAAAACAAGTCGTTTCCATCGTCTCCAAACCTGTTGACATTTTCTGGTATTACTTCCAAGTTTTGTACCTATTAATACAAATTAATTAGAGGTTTTTTAACAGTCAGTCCAGCATCAAGTCAACTACTGCAAATTATTAATAATAAATGTCACATTCTGCCTTTTTTGGATACAATTTGAGATAAGAAATTCATATACTTATATTGCATTTTACTAGGATGAAAATATTTTTACGTCTAAATTTGGGTATTATATTTGATGGCAACAGGAAGACTAATAACTTGAATTATCATTTTAAGTAGGAGTGACTGATTCTCCTCAGAGAACCAAAAATGTATGAGAGGATCATTTCTGAGCATTAGAATATTTTTGTTCTTCAGGTATTTTTCAGTGTGCACCCTAATTTTGAATTTTAGAAAGGCAGAATCAGTAGGTTAAAGCCTGGACTATCATTGTCTTTGTCGTGGGCACAGGTCTGTGAAGGACACAGATCTATTTAAAGTGTGGCTGTTTTGGGGGTCTGCTGTTTTGAATTCCTTCACAACTGTGGCTGCTGCCAGGGTATCTTCTGAGAGCGATCCTGTGATGAGGAGGTGGCAGCAGTCCTGTAAGGAGGTAAGGTTTGGAAAGACAGCCAGTGGAGTAGCACTGATCCCTAGGGTTGTGCTTGACAGAGGTATAGTAGCCTGGCCAGAATTACAAACTGATACTGATTCCCAGTCTTTCTTCAGGCAAGAAACCAAATAAATTCTTGCAGTTTTTACCACTACCATTGAGTTGTACTGAAATCTCTGTAAAAGATTTAATTACCAAGTAGTTTATATATTAAGATTTGGCATGAGCATCAAAAGATTGCAAGAAATTCCCTTGTTTTTTCCCCTTATGTGTAAATCAAACTGAATTGTAATGGAAGTAAACGTAAATAAGTGCAAAAAGTAACCACACTCTTAATGAAGACACACTGTCTTGTTTAGGCCAAGGATGATGACATTTCAGACTTTCACAAGTGGCAGTTTTCAGAAGAAGGGTATTGAAATTTTAATGAATTGCCATTGTTTATAAACTACATTTAAAACAGATTTTCCATCACAACCAACGAAAAGGTACACATAGCAGAGTATGTTTCAGAATTGTCTTTATTATCAATTAATTCTTTTAATCTCTTAAGATGAAGATCACAGGTTGATTTGCTGCTTCTGCCATTTTTGAGTGCTCTGGAAAAGTAGTGTATCTACTAGTCAGGAAGAATCTTTGTTTTTTACTTCAGTGACCATGATAAAAGCGTACAGATAATGGATAAATCATCACATGTACGCATCTTGTCACTGAAGCCAGTGGAGTCCTATGGAACAGAGACTATCACCTACTCAAATAATGTTGGTGTCATTGTTTAGAGTTCCAAAGAAGTGAGTGTTCATGTGCACAGCAGCGAAGAACTGCATTCTCTTTTCTTCAGCACCTGATGAGATCACAGCTTCTCTTACTGCAACAGTGTTGAGCATTGCCAGCTTAGACCTTTGCTTGTTTTTTTCATCACCTCCGTAGCTTCATCCATGGCTTGTACTTATTGTCAACAGCAGATTACCTCTTAATGTCAACAAAGACTGCATACACAGACAGGATATTTTCTTTGCTTGCAGAAGGTAGCAACCTGAGCTGAGGAACAGAGAACAAGCTAAACAGTGTGAACAGAAGACTATGTATACCTTGCATACACTGAGGTAAATAGGCTGAAAACCAAAAAGTATTATGAACAACTTTTTCCCCCTGAGGATTTAAGAAGCTCTTTATAATAAATATAAATAGGACTCCTAGGAAGCAGATAAAAGGCAAGAACAATGCACATTTGCAGTTAACTGCTAAAAGTTTCCATAAAACCTTTATGGTTTTGTTCCGTCACCCATGTGACATAATTTGTTTTTCTGTAGTTAAAAGAGATTCAATTCAAGTTGCAGGGCCTTCTTTTAAAAGGAGTCAGGAGGAGAATGTAATTTGTACAACACAGTTTCAAGTTCATATTGCCTTTCACTTTGGAAACTTGTAATAATTTCTTGGAACAGAGCTACCTGTGGTTGTAAGCATGCCAGCTATCACATGAAGCATGCAGATTAGGGTTTCTTGCTTTAAATCAGTAGATTAATTTTGGTTGGTGTAAAGTGTACTCTTGTAATTAATCTACTAGTATTTGTTTTAAAAACCTATGCTGGATGTTTTGAAAGGATATTTATCCTTAGGCAAGAAAAATAATTGGAATTTTTTCTGTTATGTTGACTTTAGAGATGAACTTTGCCTTTTAAATCTTCTAAAAGTAAACATTTTCTGACACTTCTGTCAATTCATTACATTTGAGTTTTCTGGGTGCTGTCAGTAGGACTTAAACATATTTTAATGCAAATAATTATCCCACTGTTTTGAACTGAAATTGTTTAGCAAGATAAAATAGGCTAAAGATATGCAAGCCCTCTTATCTCTGTTAATTTGGTGAATGCTTTTTGATCACGTCCACCCTCACTTCCATAGGATGTTAAGTGACAGAGCTGTGCAGATCATTCTTTTCTTAACATACACCCACAGACTTTCTTTCATAGGAACTAAATAATACCAAATTTAAGAACTGTCAGGTAGGAAAACAAGAAAAGGCAAAGAGTAGTTAACTAAAATAGGGGAAAGTGTGTCCTCGCTGCCCTCTGTGCAGACAATGAACTGCCCCTTGCCTGCAAACCTACAGCTGACCACAAACAGCCACAGGACCTGGTTGTCAGCCAGCTCCAGAGTGCCTTTGGTGCAGGCTGTGTGCCTTAAGGAGTTACCAACTCCAGACAAAAAAGAAACAAACAAAAAAAGGTGGAGGAGAAATGTGAATGAAAAAGCTGTGCAACAAATATACAGTCACTAGAGGAAGAGGTCAGGTGTCACCACTTGCTACCGAAACGGTGTCATTAGTTACTAGATTTTCAGCAGTTATCACAGCAGTGAGGCTTCATGGTAGGATTTGTAGCTTTTAAAATCTGAATGAGAATATTCTTTCCGGCAGGCAGGTGTCCCCTAACTTTAGCATCTCTTTCCATCTCAGGATATCAGTGCTGCCTCTTCCTTTTGGGACAAGAAGACTCACTTACTTAGGGATAGCATACTTTCAGTTAAACAGTAGAGCTTTTCTTTACCCACCCCTAGAATAAGCATTTCTAATCACTGTTGTTATCTGCTGAATTTCTCCCAAGACTTTAACATCAGCAAACTTAACATGCTAACCAACAGGAGAGTGTGGGTCTATCATGGACCAAAAGAGTAATTAGTCAGGGAATGTGTAAGTGAGAAATCATAATTTAAAAGTAATTTTGGGGACTAAAAATCATGTCAGTAGAGGAAGATGGCTGTTGACATTTCTGAGAGCCAGCCATTCAAACCGCAGAGGATCTTCACTGGATTTTGAAGAAATAAGGGATTAAATTTCGTCCTTGGCCTTCAGTTCTACAGAGCAGGTTTTGATTCTTCTCACTGATGAATGAAGGGCTGGCAAGAACTATTATATTCCATAAATACTGAAGTCATCCTAAGAAGCTATATTCCTGAGAGTCTAATCTTGCAAGGGCTTAAACATTTGGATATATATGGACCTAAATGCACAGCTAGTACTGCCAGCACAGCATTCATGCAACTGAGCTTCCGGTTATGCAGTGATATTAATATAAAAATCATAAATACTTTCAATTGAAAAACAAAACAAGCAAATCATTTTTCCCTGTTAATTTTATATTTGGGAGGTCGTTGAGCACTTTTATGGATTTTCTTGGGGGTGGGTAAAGTTGTGTAGGTTAGAGATTGGCACAGAACTTGAAATAAGCAAAATCTTTTTCAGATAAGTGACAGTTCTCTGGATGCTATTAAGCTGTGAACAGTAGGTCTTTTCAATCACTGTGATTCATTTTCATATTGTGGGGTTTTTTTAATAATAATGTCTTTAAAAGGCTTGCTGAACAGTAGGCTGCAGCAGCATAACTTTCTGTGCAGAAGGAAAGGTTTTTTGCACAGTGTCTTAGATAATTTACCTTAAATTGATTTGCACAGCTCAATAAAACCTTAAGAACGCTGTACCAGCTCAGATCACAGGTTCATTTACCACCAGATCTCATCTCTGGCCGTGACTGATAGTGAAACAGGAAAAAGGGTTTAAGGAGGGGACACATACAGTAATGTTTCCCACATTGGTTGTCCTAATCTCTACGGATTTACGGCTGAGGGTTTTTTTGACTGGCAGTGGTATTTCTGTATTTAATAATTTTGGTAGATTTTTCTTCTAGGAATTCTTTTTTTTTTTTTTTTTTGCCCTCCCAGCCTGTGTGGGCTTTTAGTTACGGCAGTGAGTTCTGCAGTTTAAGTATGTGTTGTATGAGGAAGTGCCACTTGATTGATTTGGACGTTTTTGTTTGTTTTGTTGGGTTTTTTCCTCCAAGCCTGCTGCCCACTAGTCTTCCCTAGTTTCTCTATTAGAAATATTTTGTCTTTTCTTCATTGCCCCTCTCACTGCATATCACATACCCTCAAATATTTGTCTTTCCATTTAAAGAGTCTCCTTGATTGGTTCTCACAGGGCTTGTTCCCTGTCTTTGCTCATTCTTGTTGCCCTTCTAGTTTTACTAGACCCTGTTTGCAATGAGAAACCCAAACTACAAACAGCGTTGAAGGTGTTTTCTTTTTCATTATCTAGTCTTTTTTATTGTGGGGTGGGGTTTTTTGTTGTTCTTTTGCTGTTGGTAGGGTTTGGGGAGTTTGTGTCACTTGAGTTGATATCTTTGTATAATTACAGTAGATTATTTTATAATTCCATGAGAACCTGAGCACAGTTGCAGGTAAGAGGAATATGTGTGAAGGCCTCTGTACCAACATTAGCAGAGCCCAAAGGGTACTATTAGTGATAATTATCCTCACCTCGGGTATTTTCAGGTCTGTCGTACATGTTGACTAGTCTGTTCAAAAAATCCATTTCATTCAATTTTTTATTCTTTCATGTGTAGTGACATGTCTTCTCATTTGCTATACTGCCTTGTATGACTTATGAAGACGCATTTTTAAAATTATCTACCATGACTAATATTTTCTTCCGTACAGACGGAGAACACACTTTATTTTTGTTCTTAAAATAGAAAATAAATTGCTCTTCAGCCTGCTTTTGGAGAGGCAATGTTTACAGTACCACAAAGGACATTTGTGCTTTCAAATCTGCTCATAGTTCCTTAATCGTTCATTATAGTTTGCCTGATGTAGCAGAAAAGAACACCATTGTTTGGAACCCTTCTTATTAGAGAAATAAAATGTTTAAAAATACAAAATGCCCCTTTTTTTTCTTCGCAGTTCCTAATGCTGTGTGTCACTAAGAGAAAATGATCTAAACTTTTTGATCTCCCTTGGGGAAACGCTGCAAGTAGCAGAATTTGTTATTTTTATGTCAATTTAGGTCTTACATGATTCAGCACTTGTGGTTTGTGGGAAAAAGCATTGTAGATTGTGATTAAAGAAGCAAAAATAGTGAGGAGTGGCTACTAGAGAAGGCCTCTTTTTACTGCTAAAATACTTCTTTTGTTCACTTTTTTCATTTTTAAACCTGTACCACTGTTCATCATATTTTCTCTATCAGTCGTGACTAGCACATTTCAAAGAAAATAGTCGATTCTGTTTCACTTTTCAGGTTTTTTTGGCGGTACGAAGAATTAAGAACAAGTTGCTATAGGATCTTGGTAATACTAAATCTGTACATTAAAGTCTGTCAAACATGGTTGTCTCCAGCAAGTCAACCAGTCATCCCCTTCTGGTAGCCTCTCAGGAATAAACAGAAAGTCTCTAAGGAAGGGAATGGAAGAGGATACAGGATGCAAAGAAACTGCTTGTAGTGCAGGAAAAATTCTTTGTTGTAGTAGTGGACCACAAACAATAAGTTAACTCATTCTGGGATGCATTAAGGCTGTTGTACAAAAAAGCATGAAGTAATTATGCCGTTCTCTTTGGCAATGGTGAGTCCTCAGCTGGGGTATTGTGTCTAATTTTGGGATTTGAACTTAAAAAGAAGTACACAAATGGAGTCCAGAGGAGAGCGTCAAGAGTAAGAGGAGACAAAGTAAACTGGATATGTTTACTCTTGGAAAGAGAGCACTCCAAGCTGAAGGGGAAAGGGAGCCAAATACAATTTTTAGTATTTAAAAAGCTGTAATTATATATTCTTGTGCCTGTCTTTTCAGAGGGAGGAAATGAAGTTGGGGAGAGGAGAAAATTCCTCTCTTTCATGATGTATGGTAGTCCACGTGTTTGGGATATTCAGCAACAGTGAATTTAATGAGAGCAATCTCACAAATACATGGAGATACGATTGCCCAGTTTCAGTCACGTACGTCTGTATTTTCAGTGACATGAATCACCTTATGCTCAAGAAGTTAAAAACTTCTGAAAATCTGGGAAAGTTTGGAAGACACAAGGTCATGTCAGTTGGTCTTTCACATTTGCCACTTTCTGTTGACTGAGCTTCTGTGGGCATGTTGGTTGAAAGCCCCTGGGACTTCTTTTCCAAAACTAGATCTTCTGTAATCATGTCTTGAATTAATCTAGGACTTCATTACTTATCTAACTAATTTTGTCATGGCCATGTTGTATAAACAGACAGTGATAATTTTTCTTAAAAGTGCATGTTCTCCCAGGATGCTATTTCAGACAGTGTAGCAGACTATAACATAGCATGCACAAAACTCTTCTTGTGCTTCCAAATGTTGATTGTTTTAAAACTAATTCCTGGCAAGATGCACACGAATTCGCTTCTTCTTGTGGAGAGTTACGCACATTTCCTAATTGGACAGGGCCTAAAGTTTTCCTCCCTAAAAGGAGAAAAAAATGGCTGAGGGAAGTAATGTAGTCAGGAGTATAACCTCTAAAGGCTCAAAGGAGCAAAGAGCATGCCTTCAGATATTTTCAATTAAAACCAGCAAGCAGGAGTTTTTGTTTTCATCTGTGTGTGCACTGGCATACATATGTGCATTTAAGTATAAGACTTTTCCTACTTCTGTACAAGGTTCTGACCTATTCAAGGACTAGGACATCAGGTGGCTAACAGTGGGGTGAAAAATCCAGTTCAGAGGCTGTTAGCTGTAGCCCCTGGAGCATGTAGAAGTGAAAATAGAATCTGGAGAATAAAACAAGTTTGTTTCAAGTCTCTGGCATCACTGAGGAGGTTCTCCAGGTGGAGCATGGCAGGTGAGTAGCTCTTAAGTGTTGATGACAGCTCCCAACTATCGCCTTTACAAGGAGGTAAACTTGTGAGTCCTGTGGCAAGTGCCATCCTTGGTAGTCTGCAGGCTTTTTGGAGATGTGCCTTTTGCATTTGTCTTCAGAGGAGGGCTTTGAGAGCAGAGTTAATGCAAAGCTGTTGATTTTGCTAGTGAGAAGTTTAAAGAAATACACACACAGATCACAGTATATCAGGTTTCATTAGTTCTCCTGCTTGTGATAGCAAAATCTGTAGGAAAAAAAGACACAACTTCCATTTCATATTCCCACTAGGAGTAGTTCCTACTTTCCTAATGGAGTGAGTTTAAAGGGAAAAAATGCTGACATGCATCTTGCAATGTTGTTGACTCAAAGGATTGTCACATTGAAAGGCGTATCTTTTTTTTGGTTCTGTAATTGTTAGGAGCGGTGAGCTTATTGTAAGTACAGCCACATGTCATGCTAATACCATTCCTGATCCATGCTTACATGATAAATGTGAACATACTTAAACTTTATGACTTGGAATCCTGGGGGAAATACAAGATAAAAAGTATGCAGTAAAACAAAGGTTTATTTTCTTTTACTTTTTCCCTTTCCAAAATAGAAACAATAAAACATCTTTGCAAGTAGCATAATTAGGTGGGTTTGGTTTGGGGTTTTTTTGTAAAAACATATTGTTTTTCATGCTTCCAGACACCAAGAGGGAAATTTAAAATAAAATATTTAAGCACTTTATGGAGGGTTGTTCTGTGGAATGTCAGGATGTAGTAGGGAGAAAATCCTGACTAACAGTCAGCTTGACTTGGGGGGAATTCCAGGCATTTGCTGCTAGCAAGAGAGCACAGTTTGCTCTGAGCACTCTTTGTTTGCTATAGGTAAGGACTGGCTCAGATGTGTCAATGCTTACTCTCTCTGGGCAGGTTTTTCCAGTGTGGAAAGGTTGGGTTCTTGTTGGGACCCGATGTTTCAAAACTGGAGAGTATATCACTGGCCAAGTGACTTTGGAATTCATTTACTTTTTTGAGATGCTTATGCACATGTGATACCCTTTTCATGTCTCTACATCAATTATTTTTCTCCTCAGATTTTATATTTTAAGCAAGTCATCAGTCTTTGAATCATGTCACTTCTCTGAGAGTGCCTGCTAAGGAGTGCTTACTGTTTAGTTTCATGTGCATTTGTTCCAACAATGCTGCCAGGCTAAGTCATTGTCCTCCTTCCTCCAACCCTCCCCCATCACTGTCCACTCCACTTTCCCATTTATATGGCTGCACTGTGCCCTCAGCTGTGTCCTGGTAAAGCTGTTTGTTTGGCCTGACCAAATGAGGTGGAGGGAGAGGTTATTTTTAGTGCGGATCATTTCCGTGGTTTTAACTGAGGGCGGGTGGCAAAATGGAGAAGAAGAAAGCGGAGATGGGAACAAGCAGTAGGATGTAATGGGAAGGTGATGGCTATCTAAACAAGCGCGCTTACTTCCTCCACCTCTGTATCTATGGGCAGAGATTAGAGTCAGACCAAAAGTCACTGAGAGTCTGTGTGTCAGAAGAAACCCAGTGCAATGTGTTGGTTTTGCTTCTTCTGATGTGAAGACTGACATTCCTTGCGGAGGTTAGGTGGTATAAGAACAGGTCTGTCTTGCTCACCCTTGCCCTTTTGGATAAGTAAACACAGCTACATTCACTGCAGTTTTTTCTGAACTTAACTTTGTGGACTGGAGCTTTAAGGCTTAGTCTGATGCCTTACAAAAGCAATCAACTCTCATTGAACTTGAGTGTACAGAAGACTTACATGGCTGTTTGAGCCTTATGCCACAAGAACTCTTTTCTCTTGGCTTTGTTGTGTGGAACAGTCGTGGAACTGCAAGGCACTTCCACTCTACTACTCTATTATTTTTACTGAAAATATGCTAGATAGGTATACAGAAATCCCATGAGGGGTCATTTGACCACAAAAGATGTGGCAGGGGAGGGTACCTATAGATATATACATTTAAATTCTGTTTCTATTTTCCCATGGCACTGGATCAGCCAGCGTAAGTCTTCCTGTGGTTGTAAAGTTAAGAATGGAGCATTGTTCCAGTGCACACCATGTCAGCGACAGTATGTATAATCAAAGCTATTTTATGAAGTTCACATGGCCTTTGGAGGAGATGGGATGAGTTCAGAGTTCACAAAACAGAAATCAGCTGAGGGCTCCTGAGTATGTAGAAAGCCTGTTTGGCTCAGGTTCTTCAGAAGTCTTAGAAGACTCTTGTTATATATCTTTGTCCTGACCTTGCCCATCTCTTTTTGGGCATCCACTGTTGAAAAAAGGGCTAGAAAGAGCTCTAGTGTGACCCTGCAAAAGCCTTCTTGATTTAAGAAGTCATTTCTAGAAGAGATTACTTGCCGATATATCCCGTATCAGCACTATGCTGATTCATTTTTAAATAGGTTAACTAAAAGAACAAATGAATCATAGCTGTTGATCAGGTGAGTTTTGCCTTATATACCAGTGAGATTCCCCTATTAACCCTTATTTAATTTTTCCACTTGCACCATTGCAAGTGTGAGAGACCACACTGCCTTTCTTGCCAGAAAGCGTGATGGTTTTCGTTCTGGTTTTCTTTCTGTAAGCTGCAAGAGGCTTCTATCACAAGAAAATAATCAACTCATTTCTACCAGCTTGTCCTTATAAAAGGTGTTACGTGATAACGTGAGGGAGCCTGTGGCTGTCCAGAAGGGAAAGGGCTCTCAACAGGAGCAGTGAAGCTCCTGAGGTTTCACAATGTATACACTTAAAAAGCCTGAGGGTCAATACAGATTTTAGCTGAGCTAAATTGTGTTGTTTAGGAGATAAATGGAGAGGAAATACGATACAATCTAATGTTTTGTCTTCATAAAGTCCAGTGAAGTTTTTCAGTTGAACTTTTCAACTCCTGCTAAAAATGTTAAATACAACCTCCAGTATCTGTGCCTGTGTTAACTCAAGCACTAAATTATTTCATCGCTTTTCTCATGGAGGAAAAAAAGAGGAAAAGCAAAACCTCCTTTGCATTTCAACCTGGATTTATGTAACCAGAAAAAATGGAAAGAGACTATATCAATCTTTGCAAAAATATAGACGCCATCTTAGCTGAATACTTAGTATATTAATTATTTTATAAGCTGAGTACTTAATAACAAGTACTACGTGGAGGCAAGCTGAAGGCTTCTCTGCATCTAGCAGTATTTGTAGTTTGTTTTAAATTGCATTACTGCCATCCTTTACCTTAGTTTCCATGTTCAGTTCTCCAAAATCTGAATCCTCTCTTATCACAAGGAAAATGTACCAGTGATGTTTCCTGAGCATGTAAAGAGACACTTGGAAAGGAAGTTCACTTTTTTATTATGTGAAGTAAAATATTGGCATGAGCATGTTTGTCACCAGGTTTGTTACAAAAAAAATCAAGCTGCTTTAGACTAGAATAAAATTGCTCTCCATCTGTGTCTAACAAATTATCTAAAATATAAATATACATGTTCAAAACTAGTACAATGTTATATCAATAGAAGCCAGTTTTTTTACTTTATTCTTCAAAATAAGTGCAAAACAAGAATAATGACATTTTACTCAAAGTTAAAGGTTTAATTTAAGCAGGTTTTGTTTTGTTGTTATTTTTCTTAAGATCAGAAGAAGTTTCCAAGAAAGTTTACAAAGTGGTAGATAGAAAATGTGATTGAAAACCAACCAACTTAGAATTAACCTCTGTAGCCAACTAGAACTGAAAATTAGCAGTGAGGAAGAGAAATAACTAGCTTGTTTGCTTCATTTGTATGAATGGGTGTCAAAAATACATCAAAACCAAACAGAATAAAACTTGGAACTGAATCATCAGTACCATTTTAAAAAATACCTGAAACTTGTGACTCTTCACTTTACGAGTAGAGAATGTTCAAGGAATGTAATACAATTGGTTTGCACCAGTTGCAAAAAAAAAGCAATAATATTTGGGGTTTAATGGATTTATTCTGATTTTCTAAGACCTTTATACCTTGCATGCATTAGTGAAGTGTTTACTGTAAAAATAGTATTTGACCACTACAGCAAATGTGTACACCTGAGTATTGCACCAGTTTTTGAGATGTTGTTTATTATACTGCTTATTTTATTTATAGTGTTATTATATTATCTTTCTGACAGTAGTCTGCAAGAGGTGGCAAAAAATTTCAGCATTAATTGTTGTTTAACAACAGGAATTATGTAGGTTTCTTCCTTTTTTTATGGATACACATAATCAACACTGCATACTTGAGTAATTCATCAGACTATTTCTTGCTTTATTAGTGGTTTTCACAGCATCAGAAAGGCTTTCCTGCTGTGTTTTCCCAACTCTCTCCTGCTAGATACTCTCCTCTTGTCTAGGGGCATCTGCTCTGGGATGGTTGAGGTGAAGGAAAGAGGATGCTGAAGAAGGCAGCCCAATATTTCCCTTGGTTTTCTCTTCTTTCCTTCCTATCCTTGACTTGTCCTTTCCTTCCCTGGTGGGATCTGGGCAGTGGACTCCCCTAAAGATGTCTCCTCAGCAGAAGGCCTCTCAGGAATGGCTTGGCTGTTTCTGCTTTGTGCCACCTGCAGAGACATCATGAGAGGCCAAGTTATATTTTTACCTGACACAAGCTCTCTGACATGAAAAATGAACTTTTGCCCTACATGTATGTGATACTGTCCTGTTGAATTGTTTTCTGTCTAAAGTACACATTTCTCAGTGTGAAACACTTCCAGCTAATCAAAAAGCACTGGATGAATACACTTGGGTAAAAAGAAGCGTGTTGGTAATACAAACCATATATCACTAACATCTGTATTTTAAACCTGACTGAACAAAGTAAGAACAAGTAACTACTGATATTTACTAAAACCTTTTATGCAGGTTACATAAAAGCAAACATCTTAGAGAACACAGTCACTAAGAAATAGGAGATTTTGATTAATTCTTTAAACCATTTAAATGTAGCTTTAAAATCATATGCACAATCTGGGCTGCTAAGCTTTTACTGTCTTCCTTTAAGGTTGAGATTTAATTAAAGGTCAGTGTCACACACATTTCCACAATGCATAGTAAAACCCTGGAATGAAATAAGCCTCACTTGAACATTTGATTAGACAAGATAATGTATTTCCCCCTGGAGTAGTTTGTTATTCAAAACAAGCTCTTTAGGGAAGGAAGTTCACATCAGTTGGTAACTGTTCCTGTGGATACCAAAGAACTTTGTACAGTAAATTCCACTGCAGGTCATTTAGGAGCTGGAAGTGTGTCCCATGTCTAAAAGTATCAAAATGTATTTAAAAAAAAAAAAAAAAAAAAAAAAAAAAAAAAACAACAAAAAAACCAGCTAGATAGCAAAGAAACAGCAGGCTGTTATAGTGGAAAAAAAATAGCACCCACATTTACAGAGACATTCATGTTTTTATCTAGTCAAGAAATTGCACCTTTCTAGTAGATGAATTTTAGAAATGCTGTTTTATGCCTTGTCAAAAAGAAAACAAACAAAAAATTTACTATAAACTGATACCCTTACATGTAATATGGAACTGAATAACTTCCAGCTTTAATTTCCCTGTAAACATAGTTCTAGACTTCAAAATGATTAGCTGTTCTGATTTGTAGATGGCATCTTTTCTTCTGTCATTGACCTATTTGGACCCTTCTTGTCTTCACTCACCACTTATCTTGAAAGTTATAGTGACCAGTAGCCCGTAGTGGCAGCAAGCCATGTTCATTAGGACTCAACTAAATTGTAACTTCTTGCTATTTCTGATTATCCATACTAATTGACTTTAGACAGTAAGCACAAAACTAATGTTTTGTTTTGGACTCTTAAACACTCTCTAAAACAAAGACTTTTTTTGTGGGATGGGAACATTCCATTCAGTTAATAAATGTTTGCTGCTGGAAAAGCAGTTTTCAAACATTTTGCAGTATAGCAATGTCTGCTATATCTCTGGTGGGTGCTTGAGTTTTGAAATCCAGTTTAAATCTAATTTTGACTTTATCTTGGCCATGTTGTTTGTGTCTTTGATTACAGAAGTTTCTGTAAAATAGCCTGCGCAAGAGTTATTGTGTTCTGAGGTTGCTGAAGCTGCTAAAAAAGCTGTGGTTTGTAGCTTAAATTTGTTCTGTGGAATAATGATGATGGTGATCATAAAAGTTTCTTAGATTTGGAGGAAAGGTTCTGCAAGTTTTATGTAGTATATATTATATAATATCATTATAATATATAATATTAAAGAGTGACTCAGTATAGCTATATGTGGATATTATACAAATGAGCTAAGATAGTTTTATATTGTCACCCTTGGTACGTAGTACTAGCCAGTACTATGAGTCAGTAGATAGTCCCCAATGTGAAAAATAGGCATACTCTGGCAGCCAGCTCAGATCTCTATACAATTCCAGCAAGTAACTTAAATTGCATTTCCTCCATTCCTTCTCCTGCCTTTCTTCCTAGCTAAAGCAGAATGGGGTATGTGCTTGACATAATCTGCTTTTGATCTTTACGAGGAGCTCTAAGTGAGTTTTTTCAGTGCTGTAGAGTGTAATTTGTTCTGTAAGTAATGGAGCTAATAAATTCTGATTGTCTTTGGATGTCACTTCTCCAGTGACAATAAAAAGCCTGTTTCTCCTTCAGGTCTATTGCTTGATTCTCCTCGGAGCAGTCCCAGTCCCCTTCCAGGTGGACAAGAGGCAGTGCATGTCAGGGCATTTTTGGGGAATAAGTGCTGGCTGGCTGATCTGACCATGTGTGTCCATCAGCAGCTAATTCAGCACAAACAGGTAACTTGTTAGGATCATGCTAAAAACTTCCCTTCCGTGAGGAGGTGTCAAACCAACCCCTTCCTCCAGCCAAGGGTGGTCCTGTTAGACTTGGAGGCCTTCTTTGAGTTCTCTGCTTTTTTTTGTGGCATTTGTTTGGAACTGGCCAGTGGATTGCAGAGTTAGGTGAAAGCCATGATTGCTTGTCAGACAGGTGATCTGACAGTGTCAGTCTCCACTCCTTAGGAAACAAAGCTGATGAGACAGCATAATTTGGCAGTAGGGCTGAAACAGATTGGTAAGTTAAGCCACAGCTGAAATTTAAATGTGACATGTACATTTTATGTTTATGGTCGCATTTTATGCTTACGGCTGCCAATTACCTTTCTCCTTCAAGACAGTATATTTTTTAAGAACTGTGGAGTGCTGAATAGTATTTTTCATTCTCAAGGAGAATGGAAGGTTTTCTGCTCCTAAGTTTAAAGAAATGAATTCTTATGAACAGGTGGGTGAAGTGATGGACCCAGGTGCAGAATGTTGAGTGCAACATTGCCCCAGTGTTTCGCTGCGTGAGTCTGTCTTTGTTGGATGTACAGACACTTCTGAATAATGTTCTGTATAAAAATGGATCTTGTGTCATCTTTGTTAATGTATCTTTTTTGCTCTTTCAACAAGTTGTAAAATGTTTGTATTGACTGCCTAAGGTTTCATTTCAGTCTTTTTGGGTTTTTTGTGAGAACTTTTCTGCCGGCCTGCTTCAGTCAGGCGTAACACATCTCGATTTCTGTCCTTCTAGTTAGGCACAAAGCTCAAGACTGATTTTCAGCAGTATATGCACATTCAAATTGTACACGGCTAATTTGAGAAGGAATATTTTTTTAACTACAAAAATAGTTTTTAAGTGTATTTTAGATGAGGAAGTTAATTTCCCTGAGCATGCTGTGGAAGAAGATGTTCTATGTCCTGTACTTCATCAAAAGATCCTGTCTTACAGCATAAGTATCATCAACATACAGAGTATGATTTGCTGGAGAGCAGCACAGGATTTGAGGTTGATACCTATCATCACCAGTGCCAGTGAGATCTGTAGTGGCTGTCTCATTTTTAAGGTCTCATCACTTCTCAACAACCTTTAAAATACAGTCATTACAGAAAATAACTTTTCAAATAGAAAAATGACAGATTTTTAACTATTTTTACAAATTTATGAATTCCTACATTTTAATTGGTGTCCCCGTTAATGTCATGTCATTAAGTCCACAATAAGATAGTTCTTGATGTATACATCCACATAAAAAATGTTCAGTTGAAGTGTGCACTGCTAGATAGAAATGTTCAGTGTAGCTCTTTCTTGTGGTTCATAAAATTAATATGAGGGAAAGAGGATAGCCATTGTGAAAAGTTGTTACTACAACAAATGCAGAAGATATGAGATCTAATGATGTGTTAAAAGTAACTTTCAATAGCTGTTCTAAATTAAGAGCTTAATGGCTAAACAGACATGCTTCAAGTTTTTATTTGAAAAATGATTCCACTGAGGTGCAGTTCAGCCATCTCTTTCAGTTGGAAGGCTGTGGCAGCACCTTCCAGTGACAAAACTGCCAGTGGCATCAGGAGCCAATACTTGCAACGTACCCAAGCTCTATTTTCATCCAAGAAAAGGTACACTGTCATAGGTCTGTTTCATGTATTGTGAATTCATCATTGCCTTGGGCTGGCCAAAGTGATTGTGGGTGGTACAGAATACAGAGTTGCGTAGCCATCATTCTCATGCTATGCTGTTCAAAGCAGGGGAAATTTACAGAGGGTTCCTGACAACAGAATGCTTTAAAACTTCTGTCCTGCATGGTACTGATGGTTTGATATTTTAAGGACATTGAAGAGTTTTTAAAAACTTGCTTTGATGTCTGAAATACTACATTAATAACTTCTCTTTTTTTTATTTATTTTGTGATTTAAGATCGCTGTTTTGTAAGTGAAAGTAAATAACCATTTTACAAATACAAGTGTAATGTGATATTGCTGTGTTTCAGTGAATTACAACAGAGCTCTGCTTTTCCTTACTGCAGATAAGACACGAGCAGTGTAGTGCTTTTCAGATTACTGAGCACTTAATGAATTTTGAGATGAGATTATTCAGTTCATAGCTAGGTAGTTTGAAGGTATGCTTTCTTCAAACATGATAGTTCTTCATTAAAAGTTGTAGGTATCATTTCAGTTTTCATATCATAGTCTTAAATTTCTTATGGGCAAACCTTGTTCTGAAAACACTCAGCATAGCTAGAAAAGTGAAACTATTGATTGAAAATGTGAGAAAATCTGGCGATAACATTTGAGAGTGTTTATTCAATACTGTAACTTAACAACCAAAATCCTATTAATATTTGGAGTGATTTACTCCTTCAAGGTGGACAGTGGAATTTCAACTGCACTTAGAGACGGAAAAAGGAAAAGTATGGGGTTTATATGTTTGAGCCCTTATACTGTACCAACAGTGAGTGAGTAGTGATTTGTAGCATTAGTTTTTTGCAGTACAGAATTAGTTCACGAAACATGGAGATGGATTTACACATACATGAAAATCTATTGCACCGGTCTTAGTTTAGCAGAGTTGAAAATAAATACATCAAAAGACATTGAAATACATCTTCCTTAATATGATCTTACTGTAATGGATACAAAATATATTAATATAAACAGACTTTAATGTGTGAATTTAGAAGTCCTTTAGGAAAAAAATACAAGCAAGCAGGCAGTTAAAAATTTTTGTATATGTCCCTAGTAACCTCTCAAGGACATTCCATGTCATACAGTACTTTTTTCAGTCCAGTGAGTGAATAATAAAGTGATCTCCCCCCTCCTATTCCCCTGTCAGCAGGGTTGGTTGAATTGTAAAGCTACATAAATCATTTGTAAGTATATCCTGCCATACTTTATTAATCTCTGCATTAGATTGTAGGGATGCAAACATTGTAAAATATATAGTATCATGCAGGCTTGGGCAGTCCTATGATTGCAGTACAAGAAGAGAGATTCAATTTTATGAGTTTGTATTATTCTCCCACTGAAATGCTTTCCAAGCAGTCTGGCTTATTTTTACTTTGGAAGTCTAATGCTGACTTTCCAGGACTTGGTTTAGTTGCTGCAGCCTCTGGCTATTTTTATTCCACTCCTAAGAAATGTGGATCTCAACAGAAGCCTTTTTCCAATCCA
Organism: Aphelocoma coerulescens; assembly: GCF_041296385.1. NCBI lineage: Eukaryota > Metazoa > Chordata > Aves > Passeriformes > Corvidae > Aphelocoma > Aphelocoma coerulescens. The sequence goes on along the minus strand of NC_091015.1, from coordinate 113,792,798 downwards.
CACATTGTCTGGAAAATCTTACATACTATATAAAAGTTAATCTACTTACCTGAAGGTCCAACTTCTTCCTGTAGTATCTTGGATTTCTTCCAGCATCAGCAAAGAAAGGTCATCGTTTGGACCTATCATATACAGAACCATTGTTGAAAAAATAACTCGGTGTTTAAATTTAAACTTCATTGTTACGTATTTAGTTATTGACCTGTGTATCTGTGAAAAGAAGTGCATTTCTTCCTTCCTCTCTCCCTTCCTCTCCCTCCCACCAAGGGAGGTCGGGTCCTCCTGCTGCCTTTCTGCCTTTGTCCCCCATTAAAAATAGAGCTCCTCCACTTCATTATCATTTTCCTGAGCAGCTCAGCCCCAGTGCACTCGGTCACAAGATTCACTTTCCACTCTTGCCAGCATCCCTACAGACTTCTTTGTCCTAGATAGCACTTTCCCAGTGAGACACCAGATGACATAAGGAGATTAGACAAGGGTGACCAGTTCTGTGGCAAGAAAGTGGGAAGTGTCTGGGTTCTGTTTGCGTGGGAATCCTCCTGATAGGCAGAAACTCTTTCCTTCCACTTTGTTACCACCTGTGGGAGAATACAACGAGATACTTTCAATGGGGATAGCAGGTTTTTGCTTGCAGCAGAAATTTCCCTTTTTACTCGAATAAGGGTTTGGATTAGTGCTAGTTTTTAGTCATCTGGAGATTTTCTCAAAGAGCTACTGTTCCTTGGTGGGATTATTTTTTGTTATTCCCCCATAAGGTTGATTTTGCGTTACCCTTATGGTAAATTGTCAGTGGAGTTCGGGGAAAAGAAGGCAAATCTAGCAATACATCTAAGAAAGCCTACCTACTGCTATCAGTCTGAAAGTCTGTGGGCCTCTGAACAGAGTAGGTTGGTGGTGAAGGGAATCAGCATGTCTTGTGAGTATTTATCTGGTTACTCAATTGCCTTTGTTCCCTACAGATCATTAGTTAAAGGTTCAGCAAAATGGTAAGAAATTCAGAACGCAGGAGTATTTTAGATTATCCTTTTTTCAGCTCAGTTATGGTAGTGAGCATTAGACTGGGTGTGGGGAAGGTCTGGTAAGATGTACAGATCTTCCCTTCATGTGATTGATGCACATTTTCTTCTGAAGAAGAAAAAGGGATCTCTTTATTTTAGAAATGTCCCAATTAAGAAAACTGTCCAGTTGTTTTGAAATTCTTTCAGTTTAACTCCACATGATGTACTACCTCCATTGAGGTGGTTGTAATCTTTTTGTTAATACAGGGGGCAAACTCAGATTCAAAAAATATTCCAGCAATTAACTCTGAAGGGATTATGGATAATGTAGATAAATAATCATACTACTAAAATAGTAGTAAGTGTGAATTTACTGAAGTATCAAAATTTCCTAGAGATGAGAGTAGGTTTTTTTTCTGATTTGTATATGGGCAAACTGAGCCACCAGAGGTCACAGAGAATAGTTGGCAGAGCCAGAAATAGAGCTCAGGCTTTTCTACTTTCAGCTCAGTGTTCTTGTCACTGGATACCACCAGATGGTCTCCAGATTATTCAGTAAATAAGCCTCTGCATCCTCCATAAATATTCCGCCAAAGCCAACTGGCTGTGTCTCTCGCTTGCTAGTTCCCAGTCTGTGAGAGTGGCTGACTTGGCAGGTAATGCTGTAGCTGGCCCCATTGAGCAATCCTCTACTCTGCAGGTTCTCTGGTTTTACCAGGCAGAACAATCTCTTCTTTGCCACTGCTTTGAGCAATTCTTCTCTTCATATCAAGGAACTTTTTGGTTTTTAGTGTAAGACTTTTCTGTGTATGCTTGAGGCAAACAATCTGATTTAAAGAAAAATACCAAACTGATAACTGCCTGCAGATGTCAGAAAAGCGTCTAAAGAAATATTTTATCTGCTTTTAAAATCTGGCTGACTTAATTGTTTCTGTGTGCCTTGAAATTCAGAGGGTAGAAGCATATATGCATGCACTTGTGACTCTGTGTGTCTGTGTGTGTGTAGCATAAATACCAGATGGGAGAGGAGGTTCATGACTAAAAAACAAACTGTCTCCTAGTCTCTCTTAAATCACTTTTTCACTTCCTAGTTTATAGGCCTTTTTTTTAATATCTGTTCTGCTGAGGGTTTTCAAGGATCTTCAGTTCTTCAAAATTTTTCCTATGCAGTAATGCGTGCCTCATATAGAAGTGTCCAAACTAACTTTTATGTGCCGCTGTTCTGTTGGTGAGTTTAGTAGCAGAAGTCCAAATGCTGGCCAACAGCAGCTTTTCTCAATTCACACTGCTGCTATCATTGTGCTGCCAGTATTTTGAAAAAAAATTAGTTTTTTCTAAAGTAGACAGTTGGCTGCAGGGTGGATGAGCTGGCTGACTGGAATGGACCTTTGACTGCTATTCCCCAAAACTGGGTAAAGCAGTTGACTGGCTGGAGGCAGGGCTGCCATTCACAAGGACCTTGGTACACTCTGCAGAGCTGGGCTCCCAGAAACCTCCAGGAGTTCAGCAATGAGAAGTGCTGTGTCAAGCACCTGGGACAAAAAGACCCTTGAGTACCAGTGTGGACAGGAGACCAGCTGGCCAAGTAGCATTTCCACTGAAAGTTATCTTGGAGGTCTGAGGGAGACAGAGTCATTGAGTCAGCAGTGTCTTGTGCATACTGAGCACCAGGAAGAGTGTCAGCTGGTCAGGAGAAGATATTATTCCTCTCTACACAGCACTCATGAGACCTTGTCTAGGGGTTGTGTCTAATTCTGCACCCACCCCGAAATGTCAGAAAGCTGCAGCAAGTCCAGTGGAAGAACCACTAACAAAGTGAGGAAAATGACTGAGCCTGGAAAGAGAAGGCTAAGGCAGGATTTAATAACAATCAGCCCCCATTTAAAAGAGACAGGGAGTTACAGAAACAGAGACAGACCCCTCTCAGAGGTGCACAGGGATCAAACAAGAGATAACAGACTCACATGCAACAAGGGAAGGTCATATTAGGAAAAAAAATTCACTGTGGCCAGACATGAACAGGTGGTCCAGAAAGGCTGTGACATCCCCATCCTTGGAGACTTTCAAGATTCAGCTGTAAATGTGATAGGAGTCCTGCTTTGAGCAGGAGGTTGGACTGGGTGATCCAGAAACCACTTCCAATATAAATTTCTCTGTGATTCTATGCATATAGCTGGTTCATGCCAGAAGTGTGTGTCTTTGTGGGGTGACAGACTTTGGAGCACCTGTAACCAGTGAGATTGATCTACATCTTTCCTGCAAAGAAAATACAGCTATATATAATGCACGTCACACAGTCAAGAAGTCTAAAGCAGTAAGCAGCCTGCATATATTTCTTTGTTTTCACCTAAATGTAGATCTTGAACAACTTGAAGATGGAGCTTGTACTCTTGGTTTATAAATTTCCTTGATCTTGGCAAAAGAGAAAAAACAGTTTTGAAACAACATTTGAGTTACATGGATGGAATCACCAACAGAAAGCATCCAGATCAGCATCGAATGAACTGTTGTAACTCAGCTGTGTAGATCCCAGTTGTACAAGAGCCAAGTATAGCTGTGAAGAAGTGGCCAGGGTCATGATGATATAAGGTGGTAACAGAAGGAGAAGGCATCAGCTGGTGTCAGACTTGCTCCCCTGTTTCAGGTAGCCTTGTTGAAACTGTTCCCCGCGGCAAGGACATTTCTTGTATCATCCCACCTGTTGTGGAGGTGTTGGCCACAATCCTTAACAACCTGAAGACAGCTCACCTAGAATTAAGATGCACAGTTTTACAGGGCCAGAACAATATAGTAATCACATACCACAGAAATTACAGGTCCCACTTCAAGGGACAATGTGTTGAAAAATGTAGCATGTAAAGGTGAGAGTTGAGTATTAAACTGGCTGCGTTAACAATTTCCACATTAGCGAGGTCTCCCCAGTGACCTGTCACTTCTGCTGCATTTTTTTCAGGAATGCTTGGTCTCCTCTGTTGGCTGATGGTGTCCTCAACCACTGTTTTTGTCTCTCTACAGTAAAGGAGCCAGGCTACTCTGCTATGAGTTCTGCCATCTCCATAGGCTTTAACTGAAAATTGGAAGATAGGGCAATTTGTCTGTCAGCTTCAGAGTTCATTTGGTTTAAAAATAAATCATGAGATGGAGGTCAGCTGCCTTTTCATGCAAATCGGTGTCATGGTTTCAACTTAATAATTTTGGTACTGTGCAAATTGTTGTTCATTTGTTGCAGTCTGTTCTCAAGTTTCTCTGCCTGACCTCTAGATGCCCCAAAAAGTATATGCAAACTGAAGGGAGGAGGAGGAGGAGAAGGGAGAGAGATGTTTATTGAAAACTCTTACTAGGATTTTCAGAATTTACCAGTGTTGGTTATGCAATTTTAATGCTTCAGTTTTAAATATCCTCAGTAATTGGGTCCACTTAAGATGTGAGGACAAGGTGTGAGCAAGAAATTTTATGAAACCAAATCAGTTGTTCCTTGCAGTGTGTTTCTTTGTAGGTATAGATACATATCACCATGCTCTATGATTATTTTATATATGAAACACATAGGAACAAGAGGTAGGGATTTCCTATCAATATCATCAAAACTGGCTTTGGAATCTGCTGTGTGTTGACGTTGGAAAATGTAGGCTCAAGAGAACAGGGATAATGTGTTTGTGGAATGCTGTCAAGTTTGCTAGCCTTAAAAGTAGACATTTTGATGCATGATACAGACACCCACCTGACTAATTATATTGTCCCCCTGCTCTTTTGGTTGTTTTCTAATGGCAGAATTGAAGTGCAATTTACAAGTTATTTGCAACTTCTGGAGAAGAGGATTGTTCTACATGAAGGGAGAAAGATACAACCCTCATCTACTTAGAAGAATGTGACAGAGAAAAGTGTTTACACAGGCTTATGTCACGCTCAGCTGTACGCTAAAACAGCTGCTTGCTCTAATTTAAGACTAAGAGCATTGACAGTGTCCACTAAAAACAGTGGGCCTATTGTGTTAGCAGTCCAGATAACCAGTAGTTGGCATCTAGGCTACTATTTTCTTTCTTTTTTGTTTTTCTTTTCTTTTTTCTGGTCCTCTCCATGATCCTAGTTGCAGAGCCTTTCAAAAGCAGTTTTCATTTTCGTGTTTTTACACAAATATATACATGCATGCCCTATTTGCCTTACTTTTCACTGTTCCCAGACATTTTTAATCTGAGGCCATAAAGGAAGATGAAATCATAACCTCATTGGTTTCTTCCTACAACATCTCATGGATTAAAAAATCCCCTAAGGATTCTAAATTGTAACCTTTACCTTCAAGTGTTCTTTGCTTTAAGCTCAGATTTTTGGTTTTAGGGATTCACCAGTTAGTGTGAGGTTTTATTTCTAGAGAAATGTTAGGAGCATAGTTTCAGGTATTTTCTTCAGCTACCAAAATCCTATGCCTGATTGTATAGGGTCAAGAGCTTCTCACCTTTTTAAAATGTCTGGTTCTGTTTGGCAGCTGATGCCTCTGGAAAATACACAGGCTGGCTTGAAGGGGAACACTTCATTGAAAATGCTGAGTTCACAGAACTTTTGAGCAGAGGGCACAAAGCTCAAAGGGTTGTTTGAAAGAGATTTTGATAGCAAGGTCTCCTGAATCTGCTTCTTTACTTAGGTCTGCCACATTCATAATTTTTTTACTTCTTTTCCTTGAAAATAATAGAGGTAATGCAGGTTTTTGCGTGGTTTCTTCTTTATTACTGATCTCCAAAGATCTCAAAGATCTCCTATCTAAAAGGATCCTTGCACCCTGCATGTGAAAAAAAATCTGAGGGATTCCACTGACCAGGCTTCAACAAATGAGAATGCTCTGTCCAAAACTTTTAACTCATCTTGAGAAACTGAACTCTCATCTGACTGAAAAACAAACCAACTTCCACATCTCTCTCATTTAAAATAATATTAAAAAAAACTTTCTTAAAAGTACTTTCCTTTCTCTGTGGGAAGGCAGCAATGATATGCTACTGAAAGTCATCCTAACTTAAAGGACCACACAGCCTGAAAAAACAAGTCCCGCTTCCCTCATCCCTTCAAAGGACCTCCCCTGCTTTTTGGGTTAAATGGAAAGAAAATCAGATGGAGTCAGGGCTCAATCTCCAAGGTTTTCCAGTCAAGGTGATCCCAGCTTCTCATTCCAACATCAACATCACATTTTTATTTCTGGAGAAATGCAAGAAACAAGGGAAACCAATCCTTCTCACTCCTGCACATGTAGAAAAAGTAATCAGGAACCCAGATAAATGACACCAAATATAGTATATTATTTTTCAGTTCTCTCAGATGGTGTGGCCCTAGTTGATATGTGTGACTCTTCAGAGAGGGAGGTGAACAACTGGAATTTAAACCATTGTGCAGAGAAGTCTATGGACAGGAAGATACTTTACTAACAGTATTGGTCAGAAGCAGATCAAATCTTTAAGCTGTTGTATTATTCTTTATGTTGTCTTCAAGGGAAAAAAAAGGCAATGCAAAACTCTCCGTAGAAGAAAGCAAAAGAAATTTAGCTGGTGCTTTCATTTTTGCCTAGTGGACTGGTTGCACAAGTTGCCTCCACAGTGTTTCAAGGTTTTCTGATTCCCATAAGGTTTTTATAGTGTAAGTTTGAGGGTTTTTCTCTGTTAGGTATCCTTTTTTGCAAAGTTACTTTGCAGAACCTAAGATAGCTGTAAGAAGTTCCAGTTGATGGAGATGATCTGAACAGCAAATGCAAAGAAAATATTTAGAAAAAAATGAAAACCTATAAGATATTATCAAAAACATCTGAAGAAAAACAACTGTAAATAACAAAAAGAAGTTGAGCAGTACTTTGCTAAACAGCATTGCAGCAGCAATCAAGAGGATCTCTCTGCAGAACTGCTCCAGACGGAGTAAACGCTGGTGCACAGCTTAAACGTGATGTTAGTCTGAAGTTAAACGGTTGGAAAACAAACTCTGTGAGTTTATCTCAATGTGTTCAGGACATCTTTTGCTATGGGAAGTAATCTGAACTGGGTGGCAAGGGAATGCAAAAAAAATTTTTTTTTTACCTAAGAGACAAAGTTCGTATTCTAAAATCAAGTGTTGGACAACTGGACCGTCTGCAGACTCTACCCAGTGAGAGGATAGGTACCCATGAAGACAGAAAATCAGTCTCCAGATGCTTTTTGAAGGCATAGGAAAACTCTCAGTGAAATGTAAAATAAATTTCCCACTACTCTCAGGTCATATATGGACCTCATGACACTCTGTTGCTTTGACAAAACTTAAAAGAAGTAGAGATCACCTACAACTGAATATAAAGGAGAAAATTTGAATCATCTGAGACCATTATTTTAGTAATTGTGAAAAAGAAGAGGAATTTCTTGCCCAGATCATAAAGAAAGATACAGAGATCAGAGACAACACTTACTTTGAATATGTTTGTTTATTTACTTCTTCATGGTTGTGTTTCATTTTATGTTTATAGGACCTTAGTGTTTAAAGTCCAGAAGCAGTAATCAGGCTATCAGTGTGTATTGTTGGGAAAAGAAACTCCACTTCTAATGAAAGTATTTTTTTTTAATCTTTCCACTATAGGAAATAAGTGCAAGGTAAAATGTGTTGGTGACCATTTGAAGAAAAATTTTGACTGTAGTAGTTTATTATGTTTATCCTTATGATAAATTTCCATTTACTGTGAGGGATGAACATAGACGTATTTTTTAGCTCTTTTAAAAGACACTGTGAAAAATGAAGATGTATAATGATGTAAAGATGCATGACGTAAAAAACACTGCAGCTACAGGGCAGTACATTTGTACATAGTAGCACAATAAAAACATGTTTATCCTGTGACATTTCCCCTTATTTCTGTGAGATGATTACTGAGAATTACCAAAAAAAAAAAAATTCAGCTTTAAATCTCAAAACTCTAGAATACAGGAGGTGACGCAGAATTCAGTGGATTGGAATGGATCAGACAGTATCCACAGACAGTGCAGAGCAGATTCTTGCAGAGACCTAAAGCTGCAAAATGCTCAGGGATCCTCCAAACAAAGGAGACCAACTGGTTCTTTAAGGGAAGGGCCCTTCCAGTTTGAACTATTTGCTGTTACTCACTGGTGCTGGCACCCAGACAAAGTATCCCTCCCTCATACATTCCTTTCTCACTAGATATATAATTATTCCTTTACAAGTTGTCATAGTTTTAAGCTCCTGACTCAGGTTTCTTAAATACCATCTAAGACAACTGTGTATTCCCTTCTCAGAAACAAGAGTTAGGGGTAGCCTGCAAGGAGACACAGTTGCTCTCCACTCTGAACTTCTTTTTCACCGTGGCTTGCAGCTCGGTGCACAAGTAGACATTCTCTTCAATAGGAGGTTTTTGAAGGATTTCTTAATGATTTCTATTAACAAGAAGTTCCTTCTTTCGGACTTCAGTGGCACTTTGCATCTGTGGAGTCAGATGGTCACTTCTTTTGAGCCAGGATGACACAGTTGGTTCTCAGCTGCATTTTAAGTGTTACTTCATTCACGTCTCCTGCCACAACATTTCCAGGCTTGGCAAGATTTGAGAGAAAGCTGCTGCCAAGTCAAACCTTTTTACCTCATCTCCACCACTGCAGAGCCTGGAGTGTTGTGGGCAACCCCAGGAGAGCAGTACATGGTGGAAGTGGTTAGGGAGGAGTGTCCTCTAGTCAGCTGTGCAAACAGATGGTGCTGTGCTGGACGTGGCACACTCCTCAAGGCGTGGAATCTACGTCTTGTGAACCAAGTACACAGGGAATCGTAAGATGCCCAGGTAAATAGCAGACTGTTCATGTGGGTGTGTTGTCTGACACACACCTCTGCACACGTGGAAGTGCATGTTCTCTCTGTTTTTACTCAGGCTGGAAAGAGTTGATCTAATTATTTGGAATTCCTGACAGAACATGGGCAAAGTCCTTCACGTGCCTCTTACTGCCCTTCTTTTTCTCCATCAGATACTGCTCTTTCAAGTGATTTTTTTATACTTAAAGCCTGTTCCTCTGTAGGAAAGAGAAACTGGACTTGCTGGGCTTTCTTACAAAGATTTTTGTGAATTAGTGGATTTTAATTAAGAGTTCATTAGAAATCTGTAAGAAGAGTTTTGCTTATTTTGAAAGACAGTTTATAGTTGTTCTGTATTAATGCTAACGTTTTGAAAAGGGGCATCTGCATCCTCATTGTTATTTTTTTATTTTCATTTAGTTATGCTCTTTTTTAAAGCTAGAATTTTGAGTGAGATGGAGTAAACAGTATCTAAGTAGATTAATTATTACAGAAGCTGTTACAACATGAGAAATTTTAGATTTATTCTGCAAGGCACAGTCACATGGAATGGCGCAGCCAGTAAAAAACTGCATCAGGTTTTTTGACTTTATTTTCTTTTCCCTGTCTTCTATAGGTCCTTCTTATTGGAAAAAACCCCAAATGCTGTCTGTGAGCCCACATGTCTGTGACGTGTACCTGCTGAAAGGGTTACAGCTATGGCAAAAGATATTTTAGTCAAGTCTTCAAATAGGAATCAGGCAAGATTGAGTTGGGGTCATGAATACAGGAGTGTGCAGTCACCTCACTGTTTTGAGCAGAGGTTTTGGTAGCATTTCTCATCAGGAGGTCTGTGATCTTTTGCCGGTGCCCATGGACACAGAGCTGCTTCTGCTGCTTCCAGGTTCAAGAGTTCGCCACTGGCATTCACAGTGTGAGGCAAACAGAGTCTGTACTCAGAATTGGTCTAGAAGCTGGCTAGTCAGCTTTGTCATCTGACTTCAAAAGCACCACACTGCGCTTGGTTTGGGAGGGTTGCTTCGTTCATTTTTCCTTCAAGTAAAGGTAGACTTCTTCAGAAATTGTTACAAATTAGGTTTCAAGAGTGTTACACAGTTTTTTGTTTTGCTTTCTGTTTCTCCTGGGAAGAACCTTTTCTTTCAGGCTTTGAAAATGAATAGCTGCAAATTTCAGTTGTTTGTGTACACCTGAAATAATCTTATTTCAATTGTTTCATGATGCCAAATAAGAGTAAGTTTCTCACTTTCATTTTGATTGTGAAAAAGTTTGCTTTGGTGGTCTGCATGGATATAGTAATTTTTAGTGATCATTTAATGTTCCAGCACAATGCAAATCTTTCATTTTTTCAATTTTTTAAAATGTGCTTATGTTTAATTAAGTAGAGCAAAACTTTGTATTCTTTCTCTTTAAAATGGAAACTTAAATCTCTTAGTTTGCATTCTGTTTGTTGTAACATTATTAGCCAAGTACAGATATGGTGTGATCAAGTATGGAGCTATTTCAGGAGCTAAGACTCAGGAAAATTAATCTGGGACAGTTTGCAAAAGAAAAGATTAAGATCTGAGCATAAATTTTTGTGAGTTTAACTTCCCTGGGAGGTGGAAAACTTGGGAAAATCACGTTGCTTGCATCAAATATCCCTTTTCCACAGAAATCCATTAAGTACTGTGGCTGAAGTGTTCTGTGGGATCATTTGAAAATCAGGTGATATATTTGTGTTGATTAAGGGAATCTGTGTTAGGAATCTGAAGAAAACATTGTAAGGTTAGGAATTACAATAATTGCTTTAGTCTGATAAATGCAGTTAGATCAATGAAAGCAATACCATATATGTGCGGTTTTTTCTGCTGCATCCATCAGAACAGAGAGGAGTTGGATAGACAGGAGTTTTTAGGAATACTCTTGAGTCTTTCTAAAATAAATCAAGTCTTTTCTTTTTGTGTGTATCTGTGTGTGTGTGAAAAACTACTGGGCTTTTCCATGGTACTTCTCTGAATGACTTTTTATTGTTTTCTTAATACAATGTAAGCTGGTATCCTTTGTGTGGGTACTGGGTGTTTCTTTTAGACTTGGATGTCAGTTAGACTTAGTGTCACACTTGTGCTTTGCAGACAGTGCATGCTCTGAGAATACTTCATAAAAAACAGTATGTGCCACTGCAGTTGAAGGACACTTGAAACCCGAACATGATTTTGCTGCATGAGGCTATTTTAGTAGTAAAGAAACCTTTGTAAGAAACTGTGGCTTTGTGTACCTACATTTGCTTTCAGAAATTCAGCTGTTGAAAAAACATTGTGCTGTCTTGAGAGGAAAGTCATATGGGAAAGTGCAAGAGTGTTTTTATGTGCCATGACACAATATTAATTTTTTTTTCTTTCCTCTTAAGTGAAGTGTAAGAATAAATATTTGTACTTGGAAGGATTTTTTCCATAGAAGTGTGTTGGACAGATTTTGGTTTTGTAGTAGTGTATTCCAAGTTTCGGAATACTCTGATTTAATATATAATTAAAAATATATATTTAAAAGTTATGTGATAACAGATGTTTCAGAGATACAAGCTACACTTAGCTACTATAACCTGATTTAACTTAGTTTGAAAGGATTACTGCGGCTTAAGGAATTGGTTTCCTGTGGTAACATGAGAACACATGGTAGCATGAGAACACATGTATTACATGCAATTACAACTTACCAGGGATTGTGTTTATCCATGTCCATCTTAGCAATGATGGAAAAGTAATACTGTAGTGACTTACTTTGTTCTTATCATAAAGCACCAACCAGTTTCCAGATGATTACTGTATATTCAGTGTGGATGGGACTCTATAAAAATGTATTATCTGTATGCCAGTTATCACTAATTTTTAAGTAGTATTTTGAAATTGCCACACTTTTTTTCTCCTTGAATTAGTCGTGGCACAAATAGTAGGTTTCATGAGCTGCAGGTGTAGAGAGGTGGGTTTGTATCACGTTTGGAGGTGTCTGTTCTTGCCTGCCACTTACACTGCCGGTGCATTGCCCTCTTGCCGCAGCAAACAGGAGCTTTTGCTTGGATCTTCAAAGCAGCAGAAGGCTGAATGCCTTAACACAGTCCCAGTGGGTCTTCTGACAGTCCACAAATGGCATTCTGAAGTCCACAAAAAAATTATGTTCAGGCTTTAATCTTCGGTATTTACACAGGTCTTTGGGCATGATCAGAAAATACTGTTAACCATATCCAAAATAAATATACTGTAAAGCGAGAAAACTATGAGTAAGCATTCTTCTGTGGATCTTGATTTACAACAACAACAAGAAGTATATATACTTTCAATGAAGCATTCTAATGATTTAAGTCCCTTACAGTTTATCTGTATTTAAATGTTACAAAATTAAAGAGTATGGTTTCATCATTCTAAACATACCTTGATTGTTTATCGCAGTGGGGTATCTTCTTCTGTGAGGTTCCTTATTTTGCAGCCATGAAGAAGCTACTGATTTCATATTGAAGTTGTAGTTCTCCCCTTTTCCATAATGGCACAAATACATCAACAGCATAAGAATACGCATTCTTGATAGAACAGTTTATTTGGATCAGTAAAATTTTAAAGTACTTAATAACTTACTGATTTAAGTCCTAAGTGCATTTGGAGGGGAGGAGGGCATGTTCTAGCAGTCAAGTTAGCAGCTAATACACAGCTAACACAGTTCAGTCAGAACTACAGAACTGATAAATATCATCTCAGTGGTTATTATAAATAGAGCTGCTCATTAATTTTTTCCGTACAGCAGCCTTTCGTCTGGAAATGCTGACTCATTGAAACCAAAAGTTTTTAAGAATCCAAGAAAACTTGGAAGAGTGTTTCCTAACAAAACTCTCTGCTAAATGTGCAGCCAGGGAGAGCTTCCAAGGCAGACAGTCAGAACACTCATCTGGGAAATTCAGGTTTCTGCTCTGCCTGGTTCTCAGTCAGAGGGCAGAGCGAGATAGCTCTTTTCCCAGAGAACTGACAGGACCACCAACTCACTGGACTTGCAGGAATTCTCTTTGGTTTAGATACTAAGGATAGGTTTAACTGATGTATGTTAAGACGTACATACTGGACTTTTAAGCGCATGTATCTTAAAGAACTTGGTTGTGGGAAAAGTGAACGAACTCAGCAGCAATTCATGGTGTTGTCATTTTACTGTCCAAACAGAAAACTAAGGTCTCTCTATAAGGAAAAGGTACCTAAATCCGTTAAAAAACAGACAATCTCAGCTTGCTTGAGCTGATGGTGCTAAAATGCTTCTTTCCTCAGCACAAAGAGTAATAACCAGGAAATAACAAGGTCAGCTATCATGCTCTTCGTCCCTTTCACTTGCTAGAAAACACTTTCACCCTCAGCTAGTTTCCTTCCAGAATCACAGCTGGCACACCAGGGCCTTTGGTTGGAAAAGGGTGGGGTCTTGGCTCCTGTGCTGCATGGCTGGATGCTGATGTGTTGTGCTGATTTGTAATCATTTACATGCTGCATACTTCCATACATGATTCCATAATTTCAACTACTGCTGTATTAAGTACTGTAACAACTTGTAAAGGGTGGGGTGAAAAACGACTGTTCTGGACTTCATTCTTGCAGAGAAGTTAGAAAATTAGAAGAACAAAAGAACATCTATGCAGGGATGTAGAAAAGACATGGTACATTTTTCAGAATGAGGCTATGAGTGTTGGATCTAGGGTATGCTGGGAGGATAATGTGAAAAAATGTAAGAGCATTCCTGTTTCTGTATCTCAAGAAAAACATAGCCTTAAATAAAACTACCACATAAATAAAGTCTCAAGTCTTGTATGAGAAACTGAATAAAAATAAATAATTTATGTTCATATAAAGAATAGTTTCAAAATTCCTTGACCATAGAAAATACTAATTCTTATAAACGGAGTATCTCTTAGGAATTTTGTTGAAATAAATAGATGCCTAAAATGGGGATTCATGATTTTATTTGACAATTGTACCAGCTCCTCATCAATCCTTTAAGGCAAAGCCAGAATCAAGTTATAAAAATCGACCTTCTATTTATCTTTGAAGTTTAATCATTTGCAAATTATCATTCTTACTGATAGCATTCATAATAATCTACTTGTGTAAGCATGTGTGCATTCCACTGGGTGCATTTTTTCAGTTCATTTAGGATGATTAGAAATTGCTGGGTTGAGTATTCTGTGAAAGTTTTACAAAATGTTTGCCTTGTCTTTATGCAAGCGTGTATAGAAACCAAGATATTGCTTACATTCTTCTCATGCAGTGGTGTTACTAAATTGAAAAAATGTCATGTTTAGCTGCAGCTGAATTTCGATTTATTTTGTATTAAATAATTCTAACTTTTGAAATGGCAAGTCGAAAGGGGGAAAATAGTTCAATGTTAAATAATGAAGGAATATTTTTTAATTAGCATTTCAGGAGTGAGATAAAATTTGGCTGTAGAAAGAAAACATAATAGATACATTTTGGCTTTTAGGATTAGTTACAGAGACTATTGCATAAAGTCATTCTCTGTTATCTCTATTGTTACAAAACCAAGGATCATTTTTTAATTTGATTAATGATGATACAAGTTAGAAAGTAAAAATACCTTAAAGCCCAACTGACAAAATGAAGGTACATTAAAATATGTGAGCTAAGGTAAAAAAAAAGCTTCCTTAAAAAACCCACAGCACAGGGAGAGCAGAACACTGCGGGTACAAATGTTTGGGTTTGTTGGGTTTTTTTACAGAAAAAACTTTACTGCTGTTAAGAGTCATAGGCAGAAATGAATGTAGATGTTTTAGTCCCTCTCAACTAGAGTGTTTTCATTAATAACACTTCTTTTCTGCTGCTTTGCCATAGAGGAACTAGAAAGATGATTCTAGTGCTAAATCTCTAAGGTCAAACACCATTCTTCCTGTTACCTGCCATGCTAATTCCAGAGAACCAATGGGTCCTATGTGTACTTTTCCCATATTTACTATAAGGGTGATGCTTAGGGTAGGTGCTGAGGCTGATTTACAGAGCAAAGATTAATTTCCATGATAAATGTTGGAAATCACAGAATGTCTGCATTTTTTTTTATTTTCTTTATTTTAACTACTGCAAATTTTCTCCTTTTTTATCAGCAAGGAAGCAGAGTTATGACATTCTCTACCAGATTAATTGGGTGTCCGATTTGAAATTGTGAAGAAAGAGGAAAACAAATTTTCAGTGACTACATTCACTCTTGACATATTCTGAGATGCTTTTGCTTGTCTCTTGCTGTCCATTTGTTTTCTCCTCAGTACTTTACATTGTTAAAATCTGAAGATAAACCATCGTAACCAAATTTACATATTTGTTCCCCTGCCCTTTAAAATAATCAGAACGTCTGCTGCAGATTTTAAGTGAGTTACACACACTGATGTATTTCGCTCAAGTGAAATACTTTCCACATTAAAACTTTTTGCTGGTTGAGAGGTCTTTAGGATATCAGAAATCGAATTAGGAAACGAAAGGTTTTAGACTGCCAGAGAAAAATAATTTTAAATCACTCTTTTATGTAATACTTTTTTGCAAAATACAGTCGAAGTCACAAGACAGCATCTGTCAGGGCATTTTTATAATTGCTGGAGGGTTAGCTGAGGTGGTTGTAAATTCTTGTCAAGTGAAGAAATTAGTCATTAAAACTGACCTTTTTTCCTTCAAGTTTCCAAAGTTTCTCTTAAGAATGCCTAATTTCCTGTTAAGGATATTTATTTTATTTTCTCCTATTCAGATTATTTGGAATGCTTTATTTCTCTCCAAACTCTCCTTTCTTCTTCTCCTCCCAGCTGTATAGTGGAATAGATAACCAATTTAGAATAAAAAATGACCTCCCATCTACTCCTGATGTTAGAGTAAGCTGGATCTTAACAGTACACCAAGTAAAATCACTTTGAAAACATGTCCCTTGCTTGCGAGCTAGTGTGATAAGGAGAGGGAGCTCCCCACCAGAGACTTCCAGGGATTTTTATTTTTTTTCCTACAGCTTGACTGGAAGGTAAGAGCCTCTTTTCTGGTGCAAAAGATCTAGTCATAGCCTAGATCTAAACCATATCATAGGAGCTTTACAAATAGGAGAGAAATCAAATATTCTGGAGGTTGAAATATGCCGCTGATTCAAAACTTCAGTGTTGCTCAAGTGTGGAACCTAAGACCATTCTTGAGGAGTGTTTCAAAAATGTCTCTTTCTCTAAATGTGGCAATGTTGCATCTGATATTAACTGAAGTACAGCCATGGTCTTCAGGCAGTTTCTCAAAGAGGGTGCATATGTAGATCTAAGAAGATTTTTCCCCACAACCTGTACTTTCAGCATTTAAAAAAAAAGGAAAAAAAACCAGAGCTGGACCAAAACAGTCATTGTAGTGAGCGCATTCCCATCAGGCGTCCTTACCTGTTCTGGAGGATTTGCTCAGCTGAAGGCAGATGGTTGTAAGGTTGTTGCTCCTCCTTCTGCTGTCCTTGTTGGTGGCTTATCCTCCAGAAAGGAAGGAATCATTCCCCCGCAGCACCTTCCTTGTTTGCTGTTTCTCTTTGTCACGTATGCTACCTACCCTTGTCCTTAAGAAGCCAGTGAGAAACTTCTCTTTACAGCTTCTACCCCTTTTGTCAGGCAAAATCTCCAATTAGGCAATCCTCCACTCCCCAGGATATTTGGGTTAGAAAAGCTGATTTATCGTTGGCAATAGCTAATTTGTTTTTGTCCTAGTACACCACAGTCTTAAGTGTTATGATTCCCTTTCATTAGCCTGATGCCTGTAGTTTCAGTGGTTTGGGGAATCTGGCTCAAATATATAACGTTTAATACAAAAAAATTTCATAAGCAGAACTTGTTTTCCAGATCATCTCCAAAAACCATTATTGTTACAGTTGAAAGTTTCTTAGGGAGTTTGTTAGTATTATTGCATAAAAATTTGCAGGCAAACTAACATTCACAGTGTATTTCATATTTTTTTCATCATTCATATGACTATAATTGCTTTTTTATGTTTATACGGGAGAAATATTCTCAATTCATATTTGCACTGTTCTTGAATTGCAAAAAATAACACAACATCTCGCCATATACTTGACCTACTCGTGTTGAATGTGCCTACAGGTACTTGTATAATTTCTGTCCAAAGTGTTACCCAATTGCTCAATCCAAATCACCTCCATGAACAGGTATTTCCACTAGTGTGCTGTACTTCTGGAATGACAATTAGCTTATTACAGTGTTACTTATGTTAAATACTGAAATAGAAGTGTTACCAAAATCCCCCATTTAAAAAGAAATCATAGCAGTAATATAGCAAATTCATAGACTGTGTAGTCCAAACTGTTCAGAAAAAGCAAGATGGAACACTGGAACTGATTGCCTCGATAGAGTATTTAATAGTTTTCAGCTAACATAGAATAGTTAATTAAATGGATAGCAATACACTGGTTTTCCCTCTTTTTATAATTCTGTGGTGATCCAGGTAAGACTGATTGCTTATTTTTTTAAGCAACAGTCTCAAAGAGAAAATGAAACTCTTGAAGAAAAGGCAAAGGCATGCTGTATTTCTTTCAGCAAAGAATTGAGTTGTATGCTGGAAAACATGCATTTGGACTCTATTATGTGCTCGCCCTGGCTCTCTGAGTGGTGTAAGCAAGATATATAATCCCAGATAAATTTAACCATCTGAAAAGTGAGGGTAATGATTCAGTATAGACCTATGACATGCTTCAGTTGCAGCTGAAGTACTTTGTGATCTGTGCTTGAGTCATTTCAGAAGAGCACATCAGTTTTTCTTACTGTTTATACTTAGAAAGAGATATGGAAAACACTTGTTTTCCATGGGATACCAGTATCGAACTTAAATAACTTCCTAAAAATAGGGTGGGTTTTTTTTCATACATCATAAGAATTCTGACTGGTTTTGTAAAGCCAAACAGAATGGGATCTCTTGTCCTGTTATTTAGTGATGTGTGTGGTTTATCTCTGTTAACAAAGTTTTAAGTCAAAGTCAGTTAAAGCATAGTCTGTGCATGTGCATCAGCTGGTGTTTTCCTTGGGCACTGTCAGTGCCCCGGGAAAGCTTGGACCCCATCCCTGTGGTGTCTCCATCTCTCCTCGCACTGCCCCCAGCTGGGCTCCCACCCCAAGACTGAGGCAGGCAGGAAGGGTGTCTGTGCAGGGCGCTGCCTTTCCTGGGCAGTGGCCCTTGGAAGCAGGGAGAGAGTGACCATTTTCAGGGAGCTGCTCCATGTATGTGGGGAGTGGGCGATTGCCTCCGGGGAGAGCCAGGAATGGCCTCTGTTGTCCTCTGGCTCGGGCATCCCAGTGATTTGGCACGACAGCATGGGAGCCCTGAGTAGACAAGAGGTGACTGGTTGGTTTTACAAGCCATTAGGGAACAGTAGTGCGTCCGCAAATAAAGTGCATGCTTTTCTTAGAAGAGTTTTTAAGTTGTTAGTGCTGACACTAAATGCTCTGGATGTGGAAGAACAGTTTGGATGCTGTATATGCAAATAGATGTGCTAATAATGCACGTGCTAATGTTATTTTACAGTACATTTTATTTCTGATTTTTCTTCAGGTCTGAGATAGTAGCAAAATATGAATGATGAGGGAAAAACTTTCATATTTCAACACTTTATCTGTTGACTTAATGTTTTAACTAAAGGACTCAAAGATGGATGTGTCTATGTCTATGGTTTATGACATACAATCTTACATCTAGTTTATGACTTGTAATCTAATTATATGGTCACACAGCAGCTGTTTTCTGGGAGGTGTGTTAGATAATCTGTAGTTTTCTAACTTTGTTCCTGGAAATCTTCATTATGAGCAGGTAAGTGTTAGTTGCTACATACAAATACAGTATCTATAGTAGTAAATTACATTTGGAAGTTGCTGATGTGGCTGTAAATCTGCAAACAGAAATTTCCAAGTCAGGGAGAGGATTGACTCGGCATTTTGGAATGTACCAGATTTATACTGCACTAATGAAGAATAATTTTGTATATTCAGAAGAATGTTGTAATTGTTCTAAAAGTTGCCATTAGCATTTCTTGATTTCAATTACCAGTCAAATACATAGTTCAATAACATTTAAAAACTGGCAGCTATGCATTATGTTTGCAAAGAGATATATTTTGAGAACTGAAATTAAAGAAGGATCAGTTGTTTTTATATGTTCATCTATATATATCAACATATAAAATATATAAATATATATCAAGATATAAAAACAATATATAAATATCAAATTAAAATTGCAAGATGTGGAACTCATGAGTGAGCTTGATAAATGTCACAATTTCACCAAAAGGTTTAATAACCATTTTGTTTTAGTCACGGGGAGCATAATATCTGAAAATGTGGTGCCAATTAAATTACATCTCTTAAATTCATACAGCATATGAATGCAGTGTATCTGCACTCATCTATCAAGGTAGCATAGGTATTCTGACCTAAGGAGTTTTTTCCACCATTGTAATCATGCTTTTTGAATGATGCAGTTAAGCTATCAGATGCTCAATCCTTTGAAAATATTCGCATCACATTAGTTTTTTGCTCTTACACTGCTGCTATTCACAGGTTTGAATTTCTCACACACTGATCAGGTGCAATTAATCCTGCCAAACTTTGTGATATACAACTCATATCTGTGTCTAAGCAAAATTAAAAAAAAAAGAAAAAAGAACTGTTTACAATTTTGCTATAAAAATTCTTGGGTTTTTTTTTAATATGTAGCAACTGTCTTCTTGTGACTGTTACCTAACAAAGATACCTATTTTATTTCAAATAACATATTTATTTAATGATATTCCATCATACCTTTGTTGCTCTCTTCTGTGCACATTGTTGTCTACAGTATTTTTAGGAACTTAATGCAGTTTTCCTTTTGGAAATGTTTAGTTCAGTCATCTTATCTGGAGTAATGGGAACCACTTAGCATATTTGGTGAACTATATTAAGTCAGTTCAGTTATCTGTCCAATATTTGGCATCTATTTTTGAACAAGTCTTCATAATTTATATAATTGAAACATGGCAAATACAACAATACATACTCTGGCTGTTGCTTTACCAAAAACCTGAAATGTATCTTGAATCATGCTAGCCAGTTTACTTTAGTAGAAGCAGATATGTTTATTTTGTTGCTTGCTTCTAAAGGGAAAAGCACTTCTCAGTATTCTCTTGATAATAAGGATCTTGTAGTTTACCAGCTCGTACCACTAGAAGTATATGTAGTGATGAACCAGATAATAACTGTGCATCAAGGGGCTATTACCATTGACTTGTAATCTAAAAGCATATAATAAACAAGATGGTCATGGATCAATTACTGATGATAGAACTATGTTTACTTATGCTACTTTAGGGTTTCCTTGCAGACCTACATTTCATCTTCACATGTGGTGTAGCTATATGGATCCTGTAACTATTGTTAATCAACTGGGGCAATGTGTTTTCCATCTTGTTTCTACTGAAAATGTAGAAAAAAGGTGTTAATAGTTCTTCACAACAGTCACCATCAACAGAAGTGCAACTGTTGTTGTGCTGTTTTAAGAAGCCAGCATTTTCTCTTCATTTTTAATAATTGTTCAAGGGACCAGCAGCCTGCTCAGGCTGTGTTGAGAGTACAGTTCTGCCAGCCTGCTCACCAGGAGCAAATGAGGTCAAAGCCTTGCCCCAGGGGGCATGTCTGAAGATGCTGATGGCCATTGGAGCCTGGCATGGGAGTTACAGTTTATGTACTTTAAAAGTTCAGATTAACATCAGGGTCCCAAGCAGAATGTCCTCTAACCTTGCTGAGGTTTGCTGCAGCCTACGTGTGCTCAGTGAAGTCTTTTTATGTGGGAAACATCCAGCACCCAAGGACAGCGCTGAATACTCAGCTGTGTGGGTAAACATTAAGAAGCAGAAATTGTATAAATACAGTGCATTGAAGATCCAGGTAATTAAAATATTTGCTTATTGTCAGGTTTCAATATGGTTTCTAAAAGTCAATGAACGTGTTAGAGAATTAATTTACATTTGTATAATGATTCTGAGCAACAAAAACCGTAGCTTATGTAGAGGATGTAGGTGTCTTTTAGTTTGGAGTAGAAAAGTAACAAAACTTTGGTTTGTGGATCACTATTCTCCTGTGAAGATCACTCTGCTCTTTATACACATTTTATTATAGTTTCGTGTAAAGAAATCTTTGTGAAAAATCATCACACTAATGAAAGTATAGTAGGCAAAAGGTTTTATTATTTAGTTGCCTTTTTAAGTGCAGCATAAATACAATTTCTAAGCATGGTCCTATAGAAGACAAATCCTGAAAAGCAAAGTTCTTACACGAATTTGCTCATCTTACACACTGAATCTGTTGTGAATTTATCTGTATAAATAGCTTAAAAATGTATATCAAGTGTTTAATTAAATTATATTGTATTAAAAATAAACCTCGATCTTTAAAAGGTAGATAAGAAAGCCACAGCTTGAAAACAGAAACAGCTCCATATGAAGAAGGCATTTATGTTTAACCAAATGTGTCATACACCCAGTGTGACAGATTGAAGTACTGTTTTGAGTCTTGAGTTCTCCAAGTCAATACCTTTTTTTTTCTGGAAATAAACAGCTTTTCCATTGTATATTTAAGTATTTATTGTTTGCTTTAAATATAGATATTGGATTATTTCATAGTGTTAAGGTTTGGACTTCCTGCAACTGATCAAGAATTTCACTTCTAGTGCTTACATACATTTTCTGGTTTGACTGCCAAAAAAGTCTTTGATGGAATTAATGAAGAAAGCTCTTTCCCTCACTAATATATTTCAGCTTGGAAAATTGAAAAGGGTATGGATTAATAAACAATGGATCAGTGAGAAAATAGAGAGGAAGAGAAGCTTGGGTTGTATTTGTTTGTTTAATTTAAAGTAACTACTGGTGATGAACTACCTTCAGTTTTCTCAAAAATTTATGGTTGCTAAAAGGCTATAGTCTACAGTGGACCTGTTCCTGGCATTCTTCAAGGAGATATTTAGAGAGTTCATAATAACCTGTGTGCTTTTCTTGCCCAGCTGTCTCTTTCAGTCATTCACAGGAAGCAAGAGATCTGAAAAGATTGAATGTCTGTGGAATGGAGTTTCCCTAGAAATTCAGAGTGCTTGCTGCTAGAAGACATTAGTTATTTCTCTGTTCCATTCTGAAGTCAATTGGTTGGGTTTTGTAACAGAAGGCAGCAAAAGTCCTTGTCTGACTTATCTTCACATTGTTTCAAGGCCTTGCTCACAACTGGCACATATCCGTCAGGTTTTCTCTCCAGATCCAGCTGAATTAAGTTCGTTCACCAGGTGCAATGTCCAATAGGTCCTTTTTGTTTGTGTGCAACCACTCATCTTGCAGGGAGATTGCTGATGGCCCTGTGGTGGCCCTGGCAGGCTCTACCTGGCAGAGTAGTACCTGAAGGAAAGAGAAGGGAGAGAAGTTGCAGGAAGGTTCCTTGGGGTCTCACCTCCCTTGTTGAGGGTTGGAAGGGTCTAGTATCAATGACCTCAAACTCACAAGTTCTGTGTTTTACTTCAGGCAGTGCTGCAGTTGGTGGCAGTTTGATTTTAATTAATCCAAAGAAATGCATTTCCTACCATTTCTGAGACAAGTGTAAATAATTTCTTTCTGTTTAAGGAGCTCTGGCAATATTTGCCTTTCAAACTGAAGGAATTACCTGGTTTTATTATCTCTCTCAATTCAATTATTTTACCTCCCGTCCTTGCTTCAGCATCATGTATTGAGATTCATTAACAGTTCTTTGGCAGTCACAAGAAACTAATCATCTGTTTACAATATTGATCAGCAGCTTTCATGTTAGATTACATTTGAAGTAAGAAATAATCCTGCAGCAAATAGTAAATAAAAGATTGGGAAGAAAAGGAAGAAGCTATCTTAGACTCTGTAAAGTATTTTTTTTCAGGTACCCTGGAAACATCTACATCCCAAACAGCTGGGCCCTGTTAGTGACTTTCAGCTCTGAAATTCCAACAGAATTTCCCATCCACAAGTTGTCCATTGTCTGTAGTCATCTATATTCGTAAAGACACAGATTTTTATTCCTATGGATACAGATTTCTGTTGACTTCTAAGCAGTTTCTGAGTTGTAAAAATATTTATGGGCTAACAAAAAATACTTAGCTTCTGATGCCTCAACGATTTCATTTGTTACTGCATATGCATTCTTTCCATATTATACATAATAGGATGTTGTTATCATAGTTCTTGAAAATTATGTACTCTTCAGAATGGGAATTGAGAACTGAATACTAAGAAATAAAAATCTTACTTTTCTGAATTTGCTAGCTAAATTTCTTCTAAATTAGTCTGCAAAGGTTGCTTTCTGGGGCTTATCAGCACTAGAGTTGTGGGAACTGGCATTAGAAAAATGTTGAAAGTTACATAAATTGCAGCCAAGATTTACTTACATTTACTTATATTACTTCTCAGAGCATTATTAAGACACCTTAATCTTACTGAATAATAAGATAGAGTAATTCTGCATCCATAAATGTTGCGAGCATATCTTCAAACTATGGGGTTTAAAATTTAAACTTTAAAATATATTACATTCGTATAGTCAAAATTCATATAGTTCATGCAGTTGTATCCAGTCATTTCCCAGAATAGCTCTATAAGGCAACAGCTATCAGGTAGAAAAGACAAAATTTTTCCCTTTTCATAGGAAATCCTTATTCATATACTTGTATCTACACTTGTGGTTGTTAATTTTTTTTAAAAAGTTTCCTGAAACTTAATTTAGGTTAGCCACAGAGATACAATAAAGACTTGTATTTCCTTTTCCTACTATTATAAATATTTAAGAATGAATAAGTTAGTGTGCTGAAGCTAGGTTTTTGCACATGGATAAGGACAGGAAGAAGTGTCAAAAGAAGAAAGATAATGCTGAAGAATTTAGATAAAACTTGGGCAGAGGAGTAGGATGCTGAATAGATCTCATAGCAGCAGGCTGGCTTTTCCATTACTTTCTGATCCAATTTTGAGAGTTGCTCAAGTTGTGGATGCTGCCCCTTTGTCACATGATGTTGCCAGCATTTATTTCCGAATCAAATCTATAAAAGGAAATGAGAGTTCTCTGTCCTTGCAAACCACTTGTCTGGTAGGAAATCACTTTCAAATAATAAAGTGCATATTAGAGCATGAAATAGTTCCTTGCTGTATGACCTTCAAAACTGGTGTAACGAAAACAGTTGAAGCTGGGAGTAGTAGAAACTTTTCATACTGGAAGAATTAGAGGCTGCAGTCCTGTGTTTTTACAGCTCGCTGGACACTTGTCTTCACTCTGAAACTGTATTTACAGAAGCAGCAGGGGTGCCCTGTGGGCAGGGCAGGGGAACTGCCTGGGGACAGGGAAGAGCTGCCTCCCTCAGCGTTGTACTACACTGGTTTGACTTCTTTGGGGGAGTCCCCACCCTCTGAGAAATGACAACAGAGGCAGACTTGGAAGAAGGGCTGAAAACACGCAGGAGGAACTTCAATAGGGGGTCAGGTTCTCAGTGTCAAAAGGTGACAAATAGCACATTTAGATTTATCTCTTCAAAGCAGTGGGTGAGAATTAACTTTGTGATTTTCACTACTTGGTCAAATAACAATCCACTGGAGGATCTCCATTTTTTTTTACAGATTTGTGCCCAAATACATTGTGGCATGGAATAGACAACTGCCTTACTATACAGCTAACAAAAAATGTGATCTAATACAAAGCTACTTGTGATTTAAAATCGGGGAGGATTCACATCCAATTCTGCCATGTTACAGCATGTAAATTATTGTTATTCCCCAGTGTTTTGAGAATAAAAATCTTGATAATATTTCCTGCCATTAAATGCCTCAAGTTCACCACTTTATAATAAATGTCTAACAGCAGCACTTCTCACTTCCATAACAGTCCCTTCATCAAGGATTGCAGAGTCATTTGTACATATTCACTGACTGGATGTTATATTGACTTAAAATTGGGTATGGTGTTCTTTGCAAAGGCCCAGGAGTTAAATGATTGCAGAACCAGAAGCAGTAACAAAAGGGCTGTGGGCTGGTTTGCTATCTTTTTTGCCACACGGACTCTGGTCTGTTTAGTCTTACCTAGTCAGATTAAGATACAAATTTTGACATACAGAATCTGTACATTTTCGTGGTGCCATTATTGCTTTTAATAAACAAACAGCAAGCAAACATCTGCCAGTATGAGTGACATACAGATTATGTGGTTTTCAGTATTTTTTCCAGTTCCAAGGCTCAGTGCTCTACAAAGAAAACTGTGTAAGCAGCATCTTGATAACAGGGATAAACTACCTGCTCCCAAATCTTTGTCAAGTCATTGCATATTTTTCAGTCTTTTTGCATCTTGTTCAGCACTTGCAGATTAATTTCATGCTTTGTCATCATCTGTTGTCCACAAAAAAATTCTCCTTGAGGGAATTGTAACAGTACCTACATTTTTCTTTTCACAAGTGCTTCAGAAATGCAAAGGGCAGCAACATTGTAGGATTGTGTAACGCACCTTTATTTCCACAAATAATTTGAGAGGTGGGGTTCTTTTTCAAATGAAGAGCTTTTATGTGCATTCAGAGAGAGGTCCTGACTCTCCAAAACCAACATAATTTCAAGGAAAAGAATGTGCGTGAGCTTGCTGTGCTTGACACATTTTTTAGGCACTATATACACTAAGTAATTTGCTTAAATTATCTCTTCTGCTTTTCTTAGTTGAGAGCTTGGTGGCCCCTTAAAATAGCAGGAAGGCAGCAACGTTCAAGGATTTGTGATGGCAGACTAAAACTTGAAGTACACAGTTAAAATGGAAACTAGAAGACTGAATCAGAGGGTTTTGGGTTTAGTATGATAAAAGCGCCACTATTTAACAGGTAGTGAAGGAAAAACATCGAACTGTTCTTTGACTTATAATGCATTCTTATTTTCAAAGCATATCTAACCCACAGAGCTGGCCTCAAAATATTACAAAAGCACAAAATCATGTTATTATTTTTGCTAGTATAATCTAAAGACCTTTCAGATCTTTTTTTAATGTTCAACAGATACAAGTTTGAAGCATGTATTAATATATTTCTCAGACCTTGCAGATGAGTTTTGTGGTCTACGAAAGTTGAACTTGTTGATTTCTCTAAAATAAGATGGCAGATGGAACATGTTTCCAGCAGGCATTAATAGAACTGCTAGGGCGATCAGGCTGATACCTCAACTGCACACACTTCTTGGAAATTTAATGTAGAGTAAGACCTTGAAAGTGAAGTCACAGAAATAGTTCAAGAAAGGGATGTAGAATATATCTGTGCTGGTTGCACTCGTGGTTTTTGAACACTGTCAGCGAGCTCCACAATTGATGCATTTTGTCTAATGGTGTCACACAGTGGCAGGTGGTGGTTATGTGAAAACGGTGCTTTTTTGCATTTATAAATGCTGTTTGTTGCCCCAGCTTCTTTCCTTATACTTGCAAGTTGGATAAAATTCTCCTAGGAGTTAATAAACTAATTTTGTTTTCTTGGAATATAAGATGCCCCAACACAGGTTGTGTTCTGTGAAGGTGGTGTTTGCCATCCTCCCAAGTTCAGCTCTAGTGAACTGAGGTTACGCTTAGTGCACATTGATCGTGCTTGAAGACTGTTGCATCCAGCCTAAAAAAAGGCAAAATGTGTACAGTGAAAAGGAGGTAGGTCTGGATGTATTATCCTGTAATTCTCTTCGACAGATCCGAAGTTAGGTTTTGGAGGAGGGTTAGAGGCCAAGCTGCTGCTGTGCCTATCAGAATGAGTCACTAACTAGCAGAGTAATTGCATTGATTATTGCACACCCACGAATTACAACAGAAAATACTTTGCAGGGGGTGGAGGTTGTACTTTTCCTAAAGGTTTCTGTATAATTAATCTACTGTAAGTTCTTTAGAAGCATCTGAACCGTACTGTTGAGCATGGTCCTTGTGTGCCAGTTGGCCACCCCTCCCTATGTGGTTGCAGTGTTTCTCATGCTATTGCTTTGGTGCTAATGAAGGTTTTGACAACACTGCTGTTGTGGAAACTCAAGTCATGTATTCTGCTTTTGTTTTTAAATTGTAACTGTTTGCCTGTCTTCATTGCAGGCATTAGGAGTTTGAGCAGCTGCATTTTGTATATCTACAACAAAACAGGTCCCTTGTTAGGCAGAACATTTCATAAAGGATTAAGGAGAGCTGACTGAACCATAAGGGACACTTTTAACTTGTAAACAAGAGGCTGATTATCAAGAGACTGTACTTGTTTGTGGAAGAGGTAACTGAGCAGGCTTCCTTCTCTCTTGGGTGCTTTACCTGGTACTTCACCCAATCATTAAATCCATTTAAAATTTCTTTGTTGACACAGCCTGCATTAGCACTCAGTAGATGTTTGGGGATGAAGAGCAGTTTCAATAGAAAATTAGTTGCTACACTTGGTAGGAGCAAACCAGTAATACTTGGAGTCACTGGGGCAAATTGTTGCTCACTGTCTCTTGCAGGTTTCTTGGAGCATCAGTTTACAACCACCACAGTTAAACACTGGGTTAGGATTCAAGTTTAAAGTCAGGCTCTCAAAATGAAGACTGTCTACAGTGTGTAGAGACTGCAGATGCTTGCAAGAGAGTCCTGGAGCCACAAAAGTAGTTTTGCTTCATACTGATAAATTCTAGGTGTGTACTTGGCTCAAATATAAACTTTTTTAATTGCCACTCTTCTGTTACTTTCCAAGGCTTATGCTGCAAACCCCAACAGAACACTGATACACTGATCAGATTTGTGGCATCTGCCAGGGCAGCAGACGGCCCCAGGAGCCATGAAGTTTTCCGGAGCATGAGGGGGAGCTCAGCTGAGCTGCCCTTCACCCACAGTGCAGTCACTTCTGATCAACCCCTGGGCACCACATGAAAAAAAGGCTTCCTCACAGCTCAGTGGGAGGTGATAAAAGTGGTAGGTTAGAGTTCTTCCTCCCAGTCATCTCTCCCAGACCATATTGCTGTCTGTCCTCCCCTGTAGCTGCACAGCATCCGGCTGTTTGCTGTTGCTGTCATGTTCCGTGACTTGGGCTGCAGGCCAATGGATCTGGTTCAGTTTTGACCTCAGATTTGGTACAGAAAAGGATGCTTCAAATGATATTGTTTGAATTGCAGAGTCAAGCATGCCACATTTAGAAAACGCTGCAGGTCGTTTGCCTATACACCCTTCATTTGACTCCACTGGGTGTCATCCTTATGGTATTAAAGTGTTCCCCATCAGCTGTCACTCTTTTATTCCACAAAATGTTTCCATAGTTCAGTGGATGGGAGATTGGGACCGCCTGTATGTGTATATATATATACACGTGCCCCCTGCACTATGCATTGGGAAGTACAAGTACCCTGCTCGGTAGGGGAGGCACATACCTCCCTTCCTGTGTGATTTAATTCTCTGGATCATCTTGCACTGCAGTTGTCATTGGGAGTTAGGGAGGTGTTAGGTGGGAATTTTTAATGCGTTGTGTGATTTACTTTTTGTTTGGTTAAGTACATGGGAGAAGAAGTAGTAACTGAAATTCAGAATAGAAGTGATGATTTCATTTCACACCCACAATGGCAGAACGATGAAAATGTGTAACATTTGCCACTTCTTTAAGTGGTTGTCAGGAAATCAGACAGGTTTAATCTGTGTTTTAGATGAGAAATTGTCTTACAGTCCTGAAGCTTAGGAGAATAAGAGCATAAATTTTGGCTTGAGGGAGATCGACTTCACATTGATCTAAGCAGTTGTTTCCATGTTTACAATATATTAACAGAAGTAGAAAATAACAGTGGAACCTTCCACATTCCAGTTTCTGGGAGACTGAAAGGTGACATCAGGATATCTATTAAATGTATGCTCCATCCAGAAGGAAGGCAGAAACAATCTTAGTAGAATAAAAATTGTTTTCCTGACCTAACATGAACTTTTGTGGTTTGCAAAGAATTTAGATGAAAAGTTCTGTCTCCAAAATGCATTAAGATCTGTTCATGAAGATATGTCATTGTTTAATCATCACTAGTATTTATTCCAAATTTAGGCATCTAAAAAGCGAAATAAGTCCATTTCTTAGCTACTTGAAAATTTTTTGTAGGAGTTATAAGAGGGAGGAGGTTTCTAAGGTAACCTATCAATAAATAAGTTTATTTCCAAAATAAGGAAAATTGAATTTCTAGAACAAGCTGTAACTTCTAGTAAGACAAAGTTGAAAAACAGTGCCCTGAGGCTTAGCTTAGTACATTGCATTTGTTACCTGTATTGTTTTCTTGGAATGCTATGTATGGAAATACATTGAATCTAGAAATTTTTCCCTGAATTAGGTGAGTAAAAATATTTTTACAAGACCTTTTAAAACACAGTAAAAATAGGCTATTGTTTATATCAGTGATATCAGCTCAGACTGTTTTTACATTTGTGTACATCTTAGCTTATTTTCTTCTTAAAAAAAAAGTAATTGTAACCTGCTTTTGGCTCTTCATGATTTTTAGATGATGTTTGATTATTTATAGCAAAATGTATCTTCTACTGAGAAGGAGGGTCAGGAATGCAGGGCTGAGGTTTTGGATTGTCTCAGGAAGAGTGGAAAACTTCCAAATAGTTTTATATTAATAAATATTTGAGATGTTGTGTGTCACATCTTCATTTTGGTGACATCCAACTATCACATCAAGGGTTTCTACGGTCTAGTGATCACTATAAATTCTTAGATAAATGGTGTAAATTAATGTGTGCAATGTAAAAAGTACCTGTAATTCATGACACCTGTAACTTGTGAGACCTAAAGCATTATCATTTACTTCTTTAATGCTCCAATTAAAATACTATATTAAAAGTACATTGATTGTTTTGTTTTATATGTATATTAATAGGTGCAACTGTTAGTATGTCTCTGTCCATAAGGAAGAGTTTAGGTGAAGCAGCTGTTCTGTTTGGTCATGACATAGGTGGTTTTCTTCTTTCAGGCACAGTACATTATTTCCTGCTTCTTTTCAGTATACTAAATATTTTTAGTAGATTTTGGTGACTTTGATCTCATAGAAATCAACTGTATGTGCTTGCAAATACAGTGCATCAAATTACCCAAGTGATTTACCGTGTCCCTGTCTTCCTCTGTCCCAGCTGAGGTTTCTTAAAGGACCTGGCTTGTGACTTCTAAGAACTGAAAAGCCACTTTCCAGAAGCCACACCTTTAGGAAAGTCTTCAGTTTGGCCAATTTAGAACGTAAAGCTACTAAGGTCACAACTTAATCTTAAAAACCTTATTTGTGTTTTCCTGACCTAAGAAAACGTCTTAAAAAGTCTTAGCCCGTCTTCCCTTACCAGCTGGAGCAAATCTGAATTCTCTGTCCTTTGAATTACCCTGCCTTTTCCATGTGGCAGGGATTGCCAACTGTGGCTGCCACCCAAGGAGCACCAGAGCAGGTGATGCGGGGCAGGCAGAGCCCAAAGCCCACACCAGGGCCTGGTTGCCATTAAGGTGGCCACAATGTGGCCGTGGCCAGAGGAAGGAGGAAGAAGTGACAAGCGTTGGGATTCATAGGAATGAGTCATAAGGATTGAGGGGAAGGGAAGGTTGTTGCAAGTCTGGTCAGACAAAAGGGTCTTGATTGCAAGGGTTGAAGCTAACATGGTAACTAGTGTCTGGATGTTGTCCTGTGGGGTAGAGGAGGCTGGCATCCAGGTATGTTTGCCATGTGCAGAACCCTCCTCTGTGCTTGGCGATGGGGGCCTTATGCAGATGAGCAGAAAAAATACTGAAGAACTTACAGCAGAGGAGAGAGGGGTTAAAAACAAGCGTGAAAAGTTGGATCATGGTACTTGGCATCTCAAAATGAAGCAGGATTTTTCTGGAAGGCTTTAGTCACCTGGGAAGGAAGGATCGAGTAGCTGGCTGTGTGGGAGGCAATTTGCAGGCAAGTGTACTCCTCTGCAGTAGATCGGTACATTTTAATGAGGGAAGTATATTTGCTCTGTTTTATAGGATTTGCTTTGGACTAGAAGTCTGGAAGTTGTTTTAAATAGGCTGCTTTGAGATAAAATGGTCAGGTGGAAATATTTGAAGCATATGATATGGAAACCTTGTATTTACAAGATATTTGTAGGGCCTCAAGAAGCTGAGCTGAAATGATTGCCTCTTTTTCAGAAGAGATTTTTAAGAGTAAATAAAGCTTATACAGAGGACATAAAAGCAGAAGTGAAGTTAGGAACTACTGTAGCTATGCAACTTTATTTATTTATTTGTTTGCTTGTTTACTTCCTTATATACATTTTCAACTGATCTCAATCCATCCCACCCTGCAGCAAAGGATACCTTTACACTGACCTCCTCCTCATCCCCTCCCCTTCCTGTAGGCCCTGTGGGGCTGAATGGGACTGTTTTTGACATGTTTGTTTCCCTTAGAGATGCCTTTCTGGGTGGGTGGGAATTCCCACTCCCAGATGGGGAGGAGGGGAAGGCAGCTGCACTGTGCTCAGACCCCACACCTGCAGCAGCGAGTGCCTGTGGGAGGAAGGGCTGAGTTGGATATTGCTCCCATCTGAGGGCATGGAGAGCTGGCTCTTTCTGCCTCAGGACCTGACACCTTACCCGCAGTCACTCCTTCCACTGAGAAGGCAGTGCTTTTCTTTGGCCAAAGACGCCAGCAAGTGAGACACGTTCAGCTGATGGCCCAAGTATCAATCAAGCATAAGCTTCATATTTGAGGAATGCTCCATGGTTTCTGGTATTAATCATTTTGGCTTTTCCAATTCTTTCTTTTTCTTGTAGTCATGCTCTCTGTTACGTGTGTCCACCTTCTCCTTCTACTTTAGTTTGATATCTTGTCCTTTCTTGAGCTTGTTTTTTATTAGGGTCGAGCTTGTTTTTTGCTTTTTTTCTGCTGTAGGAACAGAGAGTTTATAATAGCTGTAGCATCACTTCAAAAGGTGGATCTGCAGCATTTAAAACAATCATTACATAAGTCATTAAAATAACAAAGACTGACAAATAAACACATCCTCACCAGGCGAAGGAATAAATTTCAAGGGCAATATAAGCATCTGCCAATCTCTAGTGTTACTTCCTCTCTTCTTCCAAGACTTTCTGCAAAGGTTTTTTATGCCTGCTTTAATATATTCTTTTCTCTAACATTTTCAAAAGTTCTTAGAATGGAATTTTCTCTCTCTCTGCATTGTGTATGGTATAGTTGGGAAAAAAAAAAAAGGCATTTCTGGGGTTATTCAGGACCTCTCTAACCATGTTCAAAGCTTAACTAAATTTTGGGTACTAGTAAGTCCCAAAAATCTTGTGTTTTTTCTTACCCTGAAAATATCACCAGCAGGTCAGAGGCATTGGCTGATGGGCAAAGTGTCACCTATTGGGACACCTCACAGGGATGGCATGCAGGGTGGGGAAACCCATGCAGAGTAAAAGTGAACTCACTGTGCTGCCAAGATCTTTCACTGTGAGATTTGTCTTTTGAGAGAAATTTTTAATCCTGAGAAGATGTGGGGAGAGACTGACGAGCAATTTCAGAAAGTTTCAGAATTCAGATGTTTATGTAAAATTTTGACAAGATCATGAAGTGAATAGTGGTATCACACCCATTTTGCACAGAGCCAAATTGAACTGTGGAAAAGCAATTTGTTAGGCTTCACAAATTTGTGACTAACCAAAGGACTCCGGTGATTTATTAGCAGTGTTGAGGTGTTAAGAAAACAACTTCTGTGTTTGAGTTGACGTATTGCTTTAACAATTTTGTTTGAGGGAGGAAAGAGCCATATAATAAAGGAAATACTAATTCGTCTAAACATCCTTCATTTGAATTTAGAACCATGTAGCTGGAAAAACTGTTACAGTGTCACTTACCAGTAATGATATAACATAAAATGGACTCCCAGCTTTAAAACAAGCTGGATCTTTGAGTCTCTAGAGCTGGTGCTGGAGAAACGAAGGAGCCAGCAGGCAGGGTTGGACCTACCTCTCTGCATACATTGGCTGTGGCTTCACCAGTACAAAGGATGGCTTTGGTTCCTCTTTCAAATAATTCTGAAATAAGCTTTCTGGCAGATATTTCTGGATTGGGTAGCCTGGGGTAGCTGCTAGGAAAAGCACGTTGTGCCAGGCAGCTGTTAGGAGGAAGCAGTGTTGAGCAAAGACTGAAATTCTTGCGATCAAGTTATTATATTGCATGAGAAAATACCAAGTAGCAGAAAGTTGTGTTTTTCAGGAAAAATTGCGCCATCTTTTTAAAGTTACAGGCTGGTTCTTTCTCTGGGAAGCTAATGTTTATACACTGAGCAGCTTTTTGCATCACTTTTATGCCTTTTCCATGACAGATGCATAAATTCAGTTAAAAATGAAGTGAACATGCTTCTAGGTAACTTTTGTACTTACAGTAAATTTTATATATGGACTGGCATGAATTTTGAAGACAGTCTTCATTATATATCATTATTATGTCATGTGCTGGAAACTCTCAGCAGCCATATGTTTTGTATAATTTATTGCAATTTTGCTAATAAATTCTTATAGCTTTTCTTCTGTAAGTGTATAATCCATCATTCTGCAAAGTGTAAAGCATGAGCATTGGGGGAAGGAACAGTGCAGATTGGGGATTGAAAAAATTGAGAAATGTTCTCTTATTTCTTTTCCAATTTTCAGGAGTTCTTTGAACACGCAAAAAAGCTCTGGGATGATGAAGGTGTAAAGGCATGCTTTGAGAGGTCAAACGAGTATCAGCTGATTGACTGTGCACAGTAGTAAGTATTTCTTTTTATGATGTTTATAGCCAAGAATGTGATCACCTATAACAAGTTAGAAAATGTATTTATATCAGTGAGATTCAGGAGTTTTGCAATGTAGGAATTAACATTTTCATTCTCTGCATAGGTGGAGCATGTGTAGCAAAATTAATTGATTATCAGAGTTTGCCATTATTATACAACTTAATATTCTGCCTCAAATATTTCACACCTAATAAAGATAAGTATGAAAAAATCAAATAACTTTAAGTATCTTTATTCTACTCAAGATTGATTTACATAAAATCATTTCAGTTGAAACTATTAAGTTTGAAAAATGTTGAGTCAATCTAAGGAGAATCCTTTGTTTAAAACTGTGAGACCCAGACAGTGCTGAAATTACTCTGTCTTTTCACATTCCATTAAAACTTCTGAGACATTTACATAACCAGATGCATACCTGCATTACTAATATATTTTCTAGGTGGAAAAAATTTATAAGCAGTATTTAACTAAAGGCAGTAGTACATTTGGTATTCTGTCCTTCAAAGTGAAGCAGCACACGAGTATGTAACACAGTCAAAATCTGTAAACAGGTTCAGTCTGGTCAGAAATGTTTTGAGAAGTGTAGTAGATTGTCAAGGTGCAAATCATAAATATATAGGACAGTGATGAAAACCTATTAATCAAAAAATAGTCTCTTAACTCTGCAAGTACTACAAATTCAGCTGTCCTCGATAGTAACACAGGTCTGAATTAGATTTCGATCGAAAATACACATTTCATTTGAACTGCTATTGCGAAAATATATACTCATACAGTTGCTATGTGATGTAGGGTTTTCTGTTATGATTTGTCTAATTGGCAGTATGGTCAGCAGCAATGCCACAAGTCTGTTCTAGCACTCAGTGTTTTGCTTTTCTCTCCTCTCTGCTCTTGGTGCTGAGCCTGAAGCAGAGGAAAAGGTCCATGTTGCTAAAGGACTTGTCACGCTTCTGCCACAGTGGGGAATTTCAGTGTTGCAGGTCATAGTTTATTTTCCCTCTTTCCAGACCATTTTTGGGAAAAAATGATTCATCTGCACATAGAAGCAAGGGAAAATTAGATACATGTATGAAGGAACTCATTTGACCTCAGTGCATTTACCGAAACTTAGGCATTTGCTCACAGTCAGAGTAGCTAGAAATTAAAGCAGTGGTTGTACACAGAGAGACTTAGACAGCTGTCCCAGTGGGTTTCCTCTCTGCCCTCACTCACCACCACCATAGTACAGATCTGAGTTGTGCTTGCTGAAAAGTGCAGACTGACTGTTTATCATATCTATTCACACACTCAAATGAAACATCAGACCAAGAAAATAGAATAATGGTACATATTTAAAATAAGTGAATGTGAACCTTACTTCCATGATCAGTAAGGGTCGATGTGTCTCACAATCCTGCTGTGAGAAAGGGTACTGAAAGGGCCAGACAAAACCAGGAATACACTGAATTATAGTGCCAATGGTAGTGTGCTTTCCCCTAAAAAAAATTATGCCTATCTATAGGCTTTGACAGGAAGAATGTTAGGTCTCATGTCCAAAACCAAAACAAAAATGAGGAAAAAATTTTGATCTAGAATTAAGTCCACTGTCTTGGAACATAAAACTAAGTCCTAGCTTACCTTTTTTCTGTAAAAGGTTAAAGGAATTTTAATAGGGTTTTTTCTATGGCTCTTCCCTCCATATCTTCTAACTGGATTACTTTTTCTTTATTCTGAGATTATTTGTTATAGTAGTAAGTACATTTGCGTAGTTCTTCACCTTTGAGACCCTTTATGAAGTATCATTTGATACTTAAATATTCCTTGAGTGTTATCTCTGCTTTTCATGTCATGATCTACGTGAAAATGTAACAGCTGAGTGACTTCTCCTTGTTTACACACCTTCAGTCTTAGAGCAGAAACTTGAAAGTCAGGAACAGCAGTGTCACAGATCTGAGCAAACAACCTTTTTGTCACAGGTATTGATGATTTAAAATGCTGAAGTATAATCTTGAAAGAAAGATGCTAAAAATGCACCCAACTTTTATCTGCCTCTCTACCCAGAAAAACATTTCTGTGCTAGCATTGGATGGAGGTTTGTCAGGGTGGTGGGGTCACATCCTCCTCATAACTGACAGCTTGTGAGCAGAGGTTGCAAATACAGTTCTGATACCCATACACCAGTTCTTTAATGCACTTAGAAAATACTGAGGGTGAGGATGCTGTTTTCTGGCTCAGCAGGAGCTGGTGGCATTTCTCTCAGAACCTGTCCAGGTCATCTTTAACTGGTGAAGGGCAAAAGGGAAGGAGTGTAATGCTGATACACATGCTTACTGTGGGATTTTGAAACATCTGCACTGTTTCCATTACACTGGCTTCAGGAGAAAGCATCCCTTGCCATCAGCTAAACCCTAATCTTTTGCTTGGTAGTGAAGGAAGAACATTATCAGTAGGTCACCACTTATGTCTAAGCTTAAAAAAAACACAAAGCCAAACCTAAAAAATCCCAGCATGTGTTATAAATATCATTGGACTACAAGTTGGGTGGCTGACTTAAAAATACTGAAAGCATTATTAGCAAATTATAATGTCAGTGGCCAAACTTGCTGACTGTTACATGAGTTACAAATATGGTGTATTTTGGAATAGTTTAATTTGGCTACAGTTCAGAGCTTCTGTATTTTTAAAACTTGACCTAATTTTCTTTATTGCTGTGGGAGAAGTATTTTGCTGGAATCAGAGGTAATAGACACAGAGTGTCTTTTTTATTTCTTTTATTTACATTATGCCTGAAAGTTGATTTTTCTTGATCTTCAATGCCTTTTCAAATTACCAGGATACTGTTCCTTCACAGGAATGAGGATGAGGGCCTGCTTGTCCCTCATTCTCATTCATTTAATCATTTTAATCATTTTAATATTCTTACATGAGTCTTCATGTATCTGCACTTCTTTCATTGTTAAGGAGTACATTTAGTGCACACATCACATTGATGCATCATGTGATACTTGTAACAAATACAAATCTGTGACCAATCCAGAGGTCAGCAAGGACCAGGATTGTTCCTTATCACCAGCTACAAAGACATTTATGTAACTCTTGGAGGGGGTATTATTGCATGGCCATCAACTATCTTCTTTCCTTAATGACCTTCATATATTTCTTCAAGATTAATATCATCAAACTGACACGTTCTTGTTTTCCCTGTCTTCTGATTTAATATTTCTTAAAAGTTAAATTTCAAATTTAATCTCAAAAACTGATACTTGCTTGGAAAAGTTGATTTTATTTAGTTGTGTCCCCATTTGGCTTAGCCAGATTTCAGCAGATTTGTTGTTTATGATGATAAATCTCCCATCTAACTTTAACTTATATGAACTCTGTTTGAACTGTTCTTTTTGTCTAGATTCACATAGTTTAAATTCAGGAAATTCTAGGTCTAAAAGGACTTTCAGATTGTGATTTAGTGCAGTTTTGGCATTGAACTGTCTAGTATATAAACAACAGGCAGAAACATGTTAATTAGAATTTTCCTGTGATTTTAGGACAGTTTTCTAAAAGTTATTTTCCTATGAGATGAATACAGCTCCATTTTTAATATTTCAGTTTCTTCATACTGGTTACCAAATACCCAAATTTTATTGTATTCATGGAAGGGAACCTCTAAGAAAAGTTCTATAAATGTAGAACAGATGAAAACAAATAAAGGTCCAGGTATGATGGCCTTCTGTTAAAAAAAGGACACAGAAAAAAAAGCTGGTGAGTTGATTATATCTTTAAAAACTTCATAAATTTAAGTCAATTAATTTTTGTGGCAATGAAGAGGTATAAAATTTCAATTCAGAACGTCAGTCATCCTTGGGGGATATCAGGCACCCCCAGTCTGGTGACATCTGTCTGTTGTTTCAATAAAGTAAGCATTGAGCTAACTTAGTTTTGGTTACTCAGCTGTCAGTTTGCTTGCTAAAATTAGTTGCAGTGATCCAAAAAGAGGTGTGGGGATGCTTACAATGCTTAGACATTGTCAGGGAAAGGTGGTAGTATTAGAGCACAAGAGAGCTAAGCACTTTGGGAGGGGGAAAAAAAGATGAAAGTAGAACATTCAATTCAATTTTTATGTCACACACAGTTTGCGCAAGGTGTTGTTGTTAGAAAAAAACCCAACTCCTTTCAGGTTTATTAGAAGGTTCCAGAGTTGAATTTTGTCTCACTGAATTCACGTGGAAATAGCAGCATATTTGTGCATGAGTGGCCCTGGCTGGAAGGGTTGTACTCAGCTCACTGAGTTCCTTGGAATAGGAAGTAGAGCAAGAATGTAAAGGAACCCTGCCCTCAACCAGTACTGTGTCCCAGTGTGTCTATCAGTCTTCGTTCCCTGATAAAATATACCACTTCTAATATACTTAAGTGTGAAGGCCTAAATTGGTCTCTGTGCAAACATTTGGGCTAATAAAACTTCATTATGCAAGTTCCTGGGGAAGCAAACACAAAGGATGTTTCTTTTTTTGGCCAAAGAAAATTGATTTTATATTTGAGCTGATAGAGATGGAAAAGACACACATGTTATTTTCCTTTGCAGTTATTCTGTCCAGGAGAAGGGTTTCAGCCAATTTTCTGAGATGTCTGTCCTGGTATTAGGTGGAGTAATTAAAAAAAAACCAAACAACTCTTCACGTTGTTGTCCACAGATTCAACTCTTGGTGCCAGAAAAAAGATAATTGTTTTCTCAACAGCAGCACGTCTTCAAACTAAGCATATTTCTGACTTTCCTTGTGCTCTTCTAGACATAAGCTTTAATTTTTGGCATGCAGATAGTCATCACTAAATTCCCTCTTACAGTCCGAGGTCAGAAAAGCTACCTTGGCATTCCCTGCTTCCTGTGTCTAGTGTGGCATTGCAGTCAGGTGTATTCGTATATTCTTTCTTCATAAGGGGTGGTGAAGTAAATGTGGATGGATTTATGATAAATTAAGCTAAACCACTATTATTATTGTTGCTGTTGTTATCTAGAGAACATTATCATTAAAAGCAGTGTTAATAAGGTAGCTGCTTATTAAATATAGGACAAAATACTTTTTACTTAGGAAAATTAGGGAAAACTATTAATTCTAAATGTTTCATGTAACTGGATTTTAAGAATTAAATTTTTATGGTAATATGGGAAAACCATAATATGATTTTCCTCCATCTAAAATTCTTTTCTGGTTCATATATAAGCAACTCACTGTCATGATAAAGCTTCTTCATTTTTTCCTTTTATGATTTCTCATGCAGTATCACTTTCAAATCTTAAAAATTCATTGCTTAA
This sequence comes from Aphelocoma coerulescens, assembly GCF_041296385.1. NCBI lineage: Eukaryota > Metazoa > Chordata > Aves > Passeriformes > Corvidae > Aphelocoma > Aphelocoma coerulescens. The sequence goes on along the minus strand of NC_091015.1, from coordinate 113,753,926 downwards.
GTTAGAAGCAAATTTTGTTTGGTTAATTCATGAACAAGTTTTCTCCAGTTACCTGATCTAAACTATAAGCCTTAACCAACCAGTAAATTGTTACTTAATGGTAGAAAAAGAAAAAAAGGGAGAGGTTATATTTATAGAGTAATCACTTTAGCCTCACTGATGAGTCTTCTAAACAGAGGTGGTTGCCAGATAGGACAGAAGTCATTCACCAGTGTGTAATGCTTGTGTTTTTCACTATTTACTAACTAATAGACCACACTCTTGCGAGGCAGAATTGTGGTTTCTTAAAATATGTACTGGGAATTCTATGAAATAAGCTTTTCATGTGTTGCTGTGATTTTTTTGTTGTTGTTGTTCCCCTTTTTTCCTTCACTAACAAAACAAAAATCATTTGAAAAACCAATTCTGTGTTAATTTTGGTAATCAAGATGTGACCATGTTGTTATAGTACTAGTAGTTAGCACTACAGAAATAGGAATAAGGAGCAGCTGGAGAAACCTCCAAAATGCCTTTGTACTTTCAGTTTGGAGGATGAAGCAGTATGAAAACACCATTCACAAATAGCCAGAATGGCATACAGGCATGTACCCCCGTGTTTAAGCCACTTCAGTTCACAAATGGCTTCCATACCTAGAGAAAACAATAACTCTTCTCAAATATAAAAGTAAGATAGCAGATAGTTCATAAACAGAGCACCTTCTCTGCCTTTTAAAAGAAATGTGGCAAATACTTTTTCTTAATAACTAGTTACCTCTGGAGAAACATTTAAGCAGCCCTAGATGGGCTGCTCAAACATAAATTTAAACCATACATTTTCCCACATGCTTCTCTGTGTATGACTGGGTCTGTTTCCTGCAGTTTTAGAACAAGCAAAAAGGTTGAAAGTGGAAGGCAGATAAACATAAAATATCCCTTAACTGCAATTTAAAGGAGTAATAAAATCTAAAGACCAGGCAGAGTTATGACAAATGCATGAAAGTACACTTTGACTCTTTTTAAGATGTTTTATTAGACAGTGTTAGTTTCCTTTGAAAAAATACAGCAAAGCTGGCTTTATTTTGTTGAGGAAACAGCTCTTTCCTCCCCTAGTCATGAAACTTTTCAGTTTTTCCTGAACAACTGATGAATGTTTTTCTTAAATTTTTTTTCCTGACTGTTTGCACACAGGGCAATAATAGGTGCAGGACATTTTGTTGTAACGTAGCAACTCAGCCTTGTTTGGATCCATTCAGCAAATTGGAGGATTGTGAGTAGGTCCATCAGCTGAGCTTGCCTGCATTTAGTTTTCTCTATTAGTATCCTGTATTTAATTTGGAGATATGTTTTTCCATATCCTTTCTGCAGAGTTAAACTGCAGACGTTTGCAGTTGTGTTTGCAATACAACACTTGAGGAGCTTTTCGAGCCTGAGCAAAAGACTGCTGAAGCACCAAGACGCTCGGTGTCACCCTCAGCATATACACTCTTAAAGGATCAAGATCCTTGATAACAAAGAAAGAGCCTTCTGTTGGATTTATTACTAAAAGAGAAAAGACTGTGTTTGTTTTGCATCACAGCAGTGAGGGCAGATGTGAATAGGTACTGGTACAGGGCTGAATCAGTGAACTGGCACAGTGGGCCACTGTGATGGCGAAAATGACCAGACTCTGGGATACTGAGCAGCAGGAAGGGAAGGCTTCTCTGTAAGACTGGACTGCACTGAGGGACATTTTGTTTGAATTTTGCATATTAAAATCATATGTGGTCTTATTTAAACAAAGGAAAGGAAAATAGAAAAGTTAATCAGCATAATTTGAAAGTTGCCTTGAAAGTTTGTCTCTTATCTAGAGTACAGATAACTGCCAATAAAGAGAATCTTAAAACCTGTGTATTCCTACTGGCAAGTTAGAGTACAGTAAATATGCTGATACAGCTTAACTCCAGAAATCCTGATTATGAATCATTGTTCATCGTCAGCATCTCAAAATGTCTTCAAATGAAGTAAAACTGCCGATGTTGGTTATCTAGAATCTGCATGTAGGATTTATGAGTGGATTTCAGAGGGAAGCTGTGGGTCAATCTGTCAGTTGTGGTGTTATTTATGTGCTGTTCTTGCTTTAGGACTCTTTCAGTGTATGCGTGGGAGAAAGAGTAAACTGTGACCAAAGCCAGCTTCATTATATTGCAGGGAACATTGAGAGTCATTTACATTTATTCCACTTCTACAGAATTTAATTCAATCTGTTCATTTACAATTCGTTGTTGAGTGTGTGCTTGTTCTCAGTGGCAGAGACTAGTTGGTTAAAGAATACATCACCTTATTAATAAGTTTATCATTATGTAACATGAATGTATTTTAAGTTTTTTCTGGGGGATTTTTTTTTTTTTACTATGCCCTATAGAAAAGGTGTGTTCCATATTCTATTACTTTAAAGCTAACCTACTGTGAAATGTGTGTTTACATAGTACATTTAATATAACAACTGTATAAGAACTGTGAGCTGAATGCTTTAAAAAGAAAGAAGAGCCCTGAAAATTTAATAACATGTTATGTGAGATACTGTCGAATTATTTACGCTTGAGGTTTGAGTTTTCTTAAATGCCATATGCATTTTTTCACTTAGAGATGGTCAGTTTTTCTTTTTTTCGAGTAGTCAGTTTCACATGACAGGATAAAGAAAGACCAAGAGTCTTACTTCTTCCTTAAGAAACTGCTCACTGGCCAGACTCTGCATACACAGGCTCCTCTGCACTAATATATGTACACAGCCTTGTTTATGTTAGGATCTACAAGAAGCCAGGGTTCGGGTGGTGGTGTTTTTCTAAATTAACGCTGCACTGACAGATTTGGAAAAAGAAAGGTGGTGGAATGCAGAAGTTAAGAAATAAGAAAAGAAAAGACAGTTGATACTGTGTTGAAAAAGTCCAAAGACTAAGCATCTATGTTTGAAAAATAAATTTTACACCTCAGACTAAACCAAAATAGAGTATTGGTTTTATCAGTTTGGTTGTAATCCCAATTTTAAGACAAATCAGACTGGGAAACTAAGCAGTTCAAGAATGTCTCTCTACTTCTCATAATTAAGTTAAAGCTAATTTTGTTCATTTTAGTACAAGACAACAGTGATGCTGCCAGAATTTTTTAAAGGTTTATTTGACTTTAGAGAAATTGTTTCAGTTGTGTCTTTTGTGAAAGTATTCTTTCTGATTTAATTAGAATTGTTTGTTACATTGTGGGGTTCTACACAAAGTTTAATTTGAGGCTAAATTAAGCAGTGGAAAAGAAAATATGTATAAGACATATCAGTAGACATCCTGTTTAATGGACATACCAAATAATAAAATTTTTGAAAGATGATTAATTCTAGAATTGGCTCAAAAATTAGTTGTTCCTCCTTTTACTACTCCCCTGCTAATTTCATTAATTGTAATCAAAAAAGAGAGATGAGTTTAAGCAGTTTTCATATATAAGTGCTAATGCAGGAAAAGGTGAATCTTGGAATCAATTGTATGGATTTTCTGAGAACAACTTTCTGGTCTTGGTTTTCTTTCATGAACATGGCAGGGAGGCTAGGAATTATTTTTTTGTTGTTTTTCAGATATTTGTTTGTGTAAATTAATTGGATTGAAAATCAAAATAACCAAATCAAAATTAGGTACATTTTCTGACCAAAATCTCTTGCTACATTTCTTTATTCCCTGCCTTTGCCTCCTTGCTGTTTTATGTCTTTCTTTAAGAGGGATTCACTACCTTTTGGTTTAGAAGGATGAGTTTGAGAAGATCTGCATTCTGGACATTAATATCCTGAAAGTCTAACAGTACAGATTTTGGATAGTTACTCTTTAGTAAGTTTCCTTCCAACTACATTGGGAAGAAGTTTAATGGTCATCATGGGTGTAATTTCTTGGCCTTCACTTGTTTGTTGGCACAACTGTGTCAGATGTGTAATTGCCGACACTACCATAGCAATTACTAAAAAACAGTTTGTTAAAGAGCAGTAGAATGCTAAAGAGCAGTGTTGCCACAAGGGTTTATTCTGTTCAGGAAATGTAGAAGTAAGCTTCGAGGGTAAAGGAACTTGTTTGTCCAGTATGACTTTTATATTCATTTAGTTGGTTGTCCTATTTCCTTACATTGTCAGGATCTTAGAAACCTTTTTTGCAGCAAGTTTGCCGTAAACTTGATTTTCACCACTAACATCCTGGGTTTGAAAAGCTTTTCTCTAAAGAGGCAGATGCCAGGGAACAAACATTTGCTACATTCTACAGAACTGAATAATAGTAAACTACAGTTCATTACATAAGCTTGTCACAATTGTTTAAAAAAAAGAAGTCAAATGTAGTTTTCCCAAGTTTCATTTTCTCCTAACTACATGAAAGTTTTTCTGTTTGTTTTGGGGCATTTGGTGTTTTTGTTCTGTTTTGTATTGCTTTAACTTGTGTTCTGCACTGGTTAGTCACCCCTTTCCTCTGTGGCTTGTAGGCAGCTCGTGTCAGTAGGGTCTGACGTGAAGGTGGGAGGTTCTCCAGAGGACATTGTGGTGCAGAATGCACAACCAACACAGGCAGAATTTAGCATCTTGACCTGATGGTACTTCCAAAGTAGTAACCAGCAAAATATGTTATGTAAAAATGACAAGGGTGAGACCTCTATTAAAGAACAGTCATAGAAATTCATTGACTTATTTCAAAATACACCATTCTATACCTCTGTCAGGGAGATCATCATAATACGCAGTATGTTGAAAGAATAATTAAATCGTGATTAAAAATTATTTTAGGAATGCTCTTACTAAGTTGTAAACAAGTTATACCTATTTAGAGGACAAAAAGAAGATAAAAAGATAGGATTGTAGGTGGGCGAAGATAATAAATATGGGCTCACAAATAAAGCAAAAGTAATAAAGCAACAAGTCTTTTGGCAGGAATGCAGTCTCTTATATCTCTTTAATGAGGCAAATGTAAAAGGTATGGGATTGCACAATGTTGAGGGGGCTTAGCCTGTGTCCTGATGGAAGTGAGCAGAATCGATATGAGGAGGAAAAAAACAAAACAGCACATAAGATCCTGGAAACAACCAAAAAGAGACATTGCTACTGAGATCTTCTATTTCCACACCACATGAAGAGCACAGTGCAGGTGAATATTCAGAACCTTGAGTAAATACACAGTTGGATTCTGAGCAATTAGGTAGCCTGGCTAAAAGGCATTTACGGTAAGCATGAGTTAAGTATGGCTACTATGAGGTTGTCAGAAATATACAGAAGACCACAAAAACTGAAATATAGACGAAAATGTCCTTAAAAGAGGGGAAAAAATAGCAAAAACTAAATGGTTATGCATTCTGTGAATGTCTTTAGAAAGGAAATAATTGAAGGACAGTTCCAAAACATTTAATTCTAAACCCTTCAGCCTGTGGGTTGGGCTTGAGACAAATGTCTTTATTCACAAGCAAGACAGTTTTCTTCATCTCATCTAGCCTCATTGTTCCATAGAAGATGGGTATTATCTGCAGCAGAAGGCTAGGAGCACAACTACACTTTTTTCCCAGAGGAAAAATAGGAAAGGCTTTCCAAGTGAAAAGTCTCAGTTTCATTCTTCCTCTAATAGGATTGATTCTAGTTGTCTAAATTGTAGGGGGGTCACTGTCCCAGTGACCTGAGACAGGTGCTTCTATTTTAATAAGTGTGGTGCTGTCCTCTTTGCCTGAAATTAAGTTCCCTACAAAAATGTTTGTCAAGAACGGTGGTCTTTAAGCACAACACTCAGTAATTCCCTGTACCTACATAGAAATCCATGAAAACCTGTGAAAAAGATCATGGACTCTTCAGGGGACTTACTGGCTTTCTCCAGCCCTTGAAATGTTGAGAATCACTGATGTTTTATCAATTTTCTCTCTTAAAATGGAGTCAGAGGCATATCTTGCTATCACACTCCTTTGGAGAGATTTTAGCATAAAAGCTGCTTATTTTCTGGAGCTTTTTCACCTTGCATGTGTGTGATAGTTATTGCAACACTGGCTGAAAGTCTTCTGAGCAGAATCCAGCATGTTTGGACTTTGTGTTGCCTTTTTTCCTCTGTTTCAGTGCACAGACCTATGACTTACTTGCGGTCTTGATCTAAATTTGGCGGCTGACATATTTCCCTTTTTTCTCTCCACTTACTAATAACATCTGATCCGTTTCTTTGCTTTACCCTGTTTTGTTTGTTCATTGTTTTATTCTTGACAGATTGACCATTTGCTATGATTTGGGCCTCTGGGCTCTTGAGATAGAAGGTAATGTGTCATTTTTGTCAGTCTGTAGTGGTTTGGTTCAAAATGCTCATTACTATTTACCTTCTGTGAGATAAGAATTAGGAGAAATGCAAAGCAGGCACCAAATTTGAAATAATATAAAGAAGTTTATTAAGAGACCTAAAAGAAGGGGAAAAAAAATCATACCACACCTTCAGAACACTTCTCCTCCCCCCACGTTTCTCACTTCTCCTCCCCCCACCTTTCTCCCTTCTTCCAGTGACAATGTAAAAAGACAACCCTTAAGATGTTCAGTCTGTTTACCACTTCCATAATAACCTTGTTCAGTCCATTTAGAAAGAGGAGTCTCTCTTGTCCATGCTATGAAAACACTATCACAACGAGACAGCCGCCCAGGTTGGTTCTCTGCTCCCATGTGAGTCCCTTCCCCGACTTGCAGCTTTTCCCACAACTGCTTTCGAGGGTCCACTCTTGAAGTTTTTTGGGGTACAATTTTAAGGTTGAGCCATTCAGAAACAGAAGTTCTCTTCACCCATCTCTGGGAGCATTTCATCTCTAAGAACAGAGGCCTTTCTCCTTCCCTGGGAGCAAAGGGTCTTCCTCATCTTCATCTTTAGGACTATCTCTGGGAGCATCTCTAGGAACTGAGGTTTTCTCCTTTCCCATTTGGAGCAAAAGTCCTCATCGCTTCCATCTCTCCCTGTTCAAACTTCTCATGAAATTACAGCTGCATCAGCATCTGCCTATCTCAGCATCTCCTCTTTCTCCTCCCTCAGGTTTTCAGCTCTTCACAGCACTAAAAGGGTTAATCTCACCCAGACCTTGCAGCTGGAATGTCGCTTATCGCTGTTGGTCACATGATCTTTGCTGCACAGCGGGGCAGCTTCAGCTGAATCTTGGCCACACTGGAGAGGGGCAGCTGAGCCGCTCCGGCTGCCCACAGCAGGGCTGTGGGGGGGTTCCACTGCTGGAACAGGGCCCATCGGCTCCGGGATGGCCGTGGCCCGGCCCAGCCTGGCTCAAGCAGGGCCTGGGCCAGGCCCGCTGACCCCCGCACTGGGCCCACAGCCACCTGTCCCAGCACTGGGAACGAGAGAGGGTCTCTGCCTCGGGGTTTACTTTTCTCAAGTGTGCATCACAGAGGCAGTCACAACTTTAAGTGGCTCAAAGAATTGTCCATATTCAAACTGGCCAGCTGATAGGTTCTGTCAGGTCACAGAGGAAGCTGTAAGCACCCCTTAGCAAGGACATCCCTTCTGGAACTATGCTTTGCTAGCCCATGACACAGTCACAGTGAGATATCTTGCATATCTACTTGGGTGTGTAAGGTTGGCTTACCTATCTGCTATTCCTGATCCTCCTTTGACCTTTTTTTAATAATTTCATCCTTTTTTATTTAATGTATCAATGTAATCAGACAAAGCATACCAGCAGGAGAAGAGGAGGAGAAATGGGCATTTCTTTCAGAACAGATGTTTTCCTCTTTTTGGTAAATCCATTCTTCCTTCATGATTCTCAAGTGAAAAGAATTCATCAGAAGCTCTTATTGAAGTATGGTGGAAATTCACAAGTGCTGTTGTGCATAAATATTAAAACTACTAACAAATCAAAGATTAGGCTTTATACGCATTTCTGCTTTTAAAAGCAGAAATGTAGGCAGGTAACATATCTATTTCTTGGATGATAACAGAAATAAAGTAACAAGTAGAGCCTGGCTTCAGGATACAAACTTCCTAGAACCATAATCCTTAAAAATATTTATTTATGTGAAGTCCTCTTTGTCTGTAAGAAAATACCTTTTCAACAAAGGAGCATTTCTTCTCCAGTTACATGGCCTCAACTGAAATTCTTAAATCCTAAATGGCCCGGTTTGATGAAGCACTTGTGTTCATTTCTGAGGAATATGAGGACTCTTCACTTACTTCTCCCTTGCTAAGGGATAAATAATCAAATCCTAGTAGTTTCTCAGAACGAAAATAGAGGAGGGCATTGAAATTTATCTTCTCTTTGTTGTGCGCTGAAGACCAGTAAGGAGTGTGAAGGAAAGGAAATATATGGAATTGCATTGAGTTTCAACATACTTATAACAGGAAAAGCAATAAAAATGCTTCCCACCAACAGTGACATGGGCTGTGGCAGGAGACAGCGCACCACAACCAGAGTGAGTGTGGCTGTGCACAAGAGGGGCTTCCCTTTATTTGCAGCTGTTTCATTGTCTTTTTTATTCCGTGATGGGGCCCCACTTCGAGTCTTGCATTTCTTCCCAGGAGCTGCTCACATGTTTAAACTCAAGACTGTTCTCAACATGTATCTCCTCCAAGTTAAATGTAATACAGTTGCAGGTATCAATTCAGATCTGTGACTCACTCCTCTGCATGCCGTGGTTGGTGCTCTGAGCTAAAAGTGACTTACCAGATGCAGTTTTCTGCAGCAAAATTTTTCTGTATATGCAGCTGTGTGAGCACCAGTGCATGTGTTACATGTGTGTAGGTAATACAGAGTATTTCTCTCCAGAGTCATGACTTCCAGATCTGCTACCAGCTTGAGAGGGTAAGGGCACTCTGGAAACAAGCTGCTTTCCTTCCTCCCATTCTTCCCCCTGCACCAAATGGGGCTCTGCCTCTTAGTTCCTCATCTTGTCTTCCAGTCCCCTATATCACTTCCCCTATACCATTCTCTCTGAGGCACAGTTTATTCTCCAGCTTATAAATATTCCATGGATTATTTGAGGGGGATGCCTTTCAGAAGAGTATGCTGAGATGTGAGACAGAACCAAATCTGCAGCTTCACACTGTAGTCAGATCATGCCAGAGACAATCTGCAGACTCAGAAACAAAGTATGATGGTCCAGTATTGTGTGTATTCCTAGAATATCACAAACAGCAGTGTTTCTCTGTTTTAAATCAAAAATCCTTTCAGGTCACTGCATGACTTTCTGTTCTTGTGCAAGATGGAATTAGGAGTAAATTGGCTTTGGTTTCTTGGAATGACTGTGCCCATGTTGCATTGTGTTCTGTTCACAAAGCTCAAGGTTGATTTTTGTTCTGCTGGTGTAAGTTGTTTGATTATGGTAAGATAAAATGATATGGAAACTGTTTTTTCACTGATCTCATTTGTTGGTTTTACAGCAGACTTATTCCTAAGACCACTTAGTGAAAGTACATAGGTGAGAGGATCTTTTGGCTCTTCTGTGTGTAATACTCTGTTCTATTCAAAGAATGTGACTAAATTGAAAGCATTCATCCTCTGTTGTTTGTTTGGATTATTTTTTATTCCCTGCTCACCGTCCTTTGCAAATTATGGCATGTTGCTTTCTATTTTTCTTTTTTGTAGTTTGAGATACAGTTAGATGCCTTTCTAAGGATGATTCTGAAACTGTGTGATACAATGCACAGTGATGTGAATGGCCTGTTGTCAGCACTGGTTAAAGAAGCTGTGACAAATCAGCAGTGGAGATGAAGGGGGAGGGATCAGTTTACAGCTAGGAAAACTACAATGGCAGTTGTATTGGACAGTCAGTGTTCTCTTGGTGTGTTTTTTATTGCCCAAATGTCAGTGTTTCTCAATAGCTTGCTCACAGGAAAAGGAGTCAAGGGAATTCTCAATGTCCAAATCACAGAACATGTGCTGTTGTTTGAATTCTCCTCAATTTGTGAGCTGCTCACAGCAGGCTGTAATCATGTATCATGCTGATTTGTGGTATCTGTTATGCATTGCTTCAGTTTCTTATGACTTTTGTCTTCCTTATTTACACAGGGGAAGCAAAAGGGCAAACTAGATCAGGAAGAAGAGCTTTGAAATGTAGCTTTATTGAGAATACATTACCTGGTTTGGCCTTGGGTACTTTATACATGTCTTTCAGTTCAGCTATCTGTTAAAATAAAAAGGGTAGTGCCTTTCTTAACACCTTGCAAAAGCTGTTACTGTGTTTGATATTAAAGGTTACTGTGGAGGAGTCATAGGCTTTTTCAGTACAGTGCAGTCGTAGATACCAGTTGGTCTTTCTGATTGCTGTGAAATAATTGCTGGTGCCTCTCTTTGCTGAAGGCATCATTATTCTGTCTAGAAAACATCAGTAGAGCTTCAGTACTTCCTGGTGTTTGGTGTGGTACAGATACAGGTCTGGTCCTTCTCAATTCTCACTGTACAGCACATCAAATGAACTCTGCTCCATTTCACTACAACTTTAGATGAGAACAAATTAAAAGTTTATGTAAGCTGGGATGTGAATCTTAATAGTCAGGTTTAGAGAAAGTAAAATGAATGCAGCCAATATCTTTTAGTTCCACTTCATAATTTAAATATTTCTAAATTTTGTTTAATATTGCAGATGTTTTCAAGTTTTTAGAAAAATATTTATGTTAGAATTAAGGACAAAAGTAAAGCAGCAAACCCAGTTTATCTAATCTGTGATGCAGAGATTGTTGCAAGTTCCTCTAAACAGCAGAGCAAAATTTAGAAAGTGATTAAGGGACATTTTTCCCTAACCAGATCAACTCTATCCACACTGGTAAAATGCACCATGTTGGAAAAGGACTAGCTCATAGTTTTGTCTTTAATGTGCATAAGGACCAGTGTGTAAAATGTGACCAATTCAAACGTCATTAAGAACTATTTTCTTTATCTATAATAACAGTAAAACTGTGTTCAGTATTCAGTGTGTTTTTACTGTGTGCCAAACGCAGACAAAGCCTGAGTTGTTCATTGTGAAATGCAGACACCAAAGAGCTTTTAAATGTGGTAAGTCTATGACCAACATTAATGCTTGTAGAACTGTCGGGAACAATGTAGATATTTATGCAGATATTTTCCAGTAATGACTTTGAGGGTTATTTGCTTTAGACTCTGTAAAACAAACATAGTACAGCCATCCAAATGTCAGATGCTCCTCTTAATAGAAAGATTATCTTCCATGGAGGATGCTAGAGAGGAGCCAACCTAGATGATAAGAAAGCACCCAGTTGAGTTTAGCTCTCCAAAGAATACTGTGTTCAAAAGGTTGCCTGGTAGTTAGCTCAGACTGCATTTCAGAAGCATCAGTGAAGGCAGCAGACCAGCATATCCATTATATCAGCTAGAAGAGTTCATGCAGGAGATGTTTAGATTTCCAGTGATCCAGTAGCCTAGGGAGAAAGTGACCATTCAGGGTTCTGAATTGTTAGATGCAATAATCTGTCTCTAAAATGGATAACTCAGAGTAATCTGTGGTTATTGCGTTTAGAATAGGTACAGGAGGGCATCTCCTCTGCTGGTAAACACAATGCAGGTAGGCAGTGTTTGAATGGAGTGTCCTGTAGGATTGGCTGCTAAGATTATATATGCTATTTAGTTTCCTGCTGATTAAGCTATATTACAGTTTCATCTGCCACCTGGCCATTTTAGGCATGCAAAGCAATAGACCTGAGTGGACTGTGCCTTACAGAAAGGCTTGGCCTTTTCTGAGGTTTTATTGGAAGAGGAGTGAGAGAAGAGTCACACCCTTAATCAACGTAGCTGCATTGATACAAGGGCTGTTCCTAAGAGGGTTTTCCAGAAAGGCTTTGCAGAAACATACTCAGTAATCTCCTCCATCCACAGGCTGTGGTGGGGATGACTTTTTGCTTTCTTAGCAGTGGAACAACGCCACTGAAATCTCTCATCATGCAGCCAGTGCAGCCACTCTCTGCTGTTTGTCCCATCTACTGCAGACAGTGCAGCAAAATCCTGCAGTTAGAGAAGAATTGCAAAAAGTAAAGGGACTTTTCAGAAGAACTGAAAAGCCTATCATTAAGGCTCAAATTACTTTCTTTATTTTGTAGTTCAGAAATACCCTTTTCTAAGCCAGCTCACTCTTCTTTACTTTTTTGTTTTGGTTTGTTTTGTTGGGGTTTTTTTTTGTTATTAGGTCTGTTGCTTGATCTGACCTTTAAAAAAATCTCTCATGAGTGGCCGGGATTTTTATAGGGGAACCCATTCTGGTATAAGAACACAAACAGTGTAGGCATTCACTTTCATGTATAATACTTGATTGTCTTAAAATAAGTATTTTCTTCTAGTTGCTTTGGTTGGTAGTTGAAAGCTGTTAGAAAAAGATCTACATATTTTATTTGTGATCTGATAGAACTGGGAAGGAAAGCAATTAATAATGATAACAACTCTTAACATAAACTTGTTTTCCAGTGGTGAGGCTTATTCTGTTTTCTTTGTCATGCCGTGAGCCATCCCAGCATAAATCATGTTTGTATGTAAGGTTCACATTTAAGCAGTTCCCAGAGTTGTCACTGATTTTCAACCAAACTTCCTATTTTTAATGTGGATTTTCCAGCTGATATTACGAGGTTCTGCCTGTATAGATCTGTGTGTGTGTAGCAGCTAGTCCTCCTGAAAGAACATATTACTGGAAATTCAGATAACTTTGAGAATGATTTCTGAGGGCTAAAAGATATAGCACAAATGGTAACATATTTGAATTACACACTAGTTCTTTATGGGAAGTGCTGATTGCACATTGCAGAGTTGAACCAGCCAACATTTGTAATTCACAAATATTCCATGTCTTATTTTTAATCTCACAGCATGATACACCACCACTGTGCATGCTGTATTGACTTGCTTTTCTTTTGCTGCTTACAGTGTATGAGCTTGGGACGGGAGAGAAAGGAAAGTCCTTGGACCTGCCTGGTGCATCTGCTGCAGCAGCCAGTTTGTTAACCATGTCAGAGCTGCTGCCAGACTTTCTAGTTCTGATGAATAGTCCCTGTTCCCCTGGAACTGGACACTGACACTTAGTCCCAAAGTTACAATAAAAAATTACATTCTCTCAGTTGAGAAAACTTCAAATAATTTCAAAAGGTGCAAGTGATTAGATGAGACGTGGCAATCCTTCAGAGTTGCATGCATAGATAAATTTTGTCTCTGTTTCTTCCCATGCTTGAGCCTGAGATAAACCAAGGCATAGAATTGGTCAGTAAAGCCTTTTTCTGGCCCCAAAGGAGAGAGGTCATTAAAATATCTCTGTTTCCCTTTGCTTCATCAACCCCAACTCTGCAGCAGATGACCAGATGGCCACAGGGCATGTTTTGTAGCTACAAGAGAAATCTCATGGCAAGCAATTTCCTTCTATCAGTTACATCAGACACATGCATCAAAATTTAGATTTATTTCCCAATTAAAACAAAAAAAATCCCTGAAAACTGTGTTCATGAAAAACACTGCTTTATGTGCCAGATGGGAGAATGTGCTTCTCTTTTTTTAGTGTAGGGCAGCCAAAAATTGTTTGTGGTTCTAAAAAAGTCATAGTGTTTGAGAAAGTACAAATCCAATCGTATTGAATATAAAAGTCAGGATTGTCCTTTTCTTCTGGACTTCGTAAGAAATGTGTAGCATTTGGACAATGCCTCCTGTCTGACCTGAGGTGGTGATGGGTGAGAAGCAACCAGCACCCCTCCAAGGAGTTACGAAAAATACTGGCATGTGCTGTTAAACCACTTAGAAATATAGTAAGGCAAGACAATGAATAGGATTGGAGAAATGTGGAAGTTTGTAGAACTGGTGGCTGTGGTTGACCGTGTACATCCACCAGCGGATCTTGTTCGCAGGGGAAGTTGGAAGAAAGCTGGCTATTACTCCAACTTTGTTTGCTCTAAAGGAAGAGGGCCCAACAGAAGGGAGCTTCAGATAGCAGTAGTGGGCATTTTGATGTATATTTTTAGTACAGCTAAGATAACATTTCTGGAAGTGTAGCTTATGTTTAAACCTTCATTTGGGGTTCTTGGTTTGTTTCATTTTCTTCAGGGGTTTTTATCAGCACTTTCCATGCATTCTTTCTTTCCTTTCCCTGGCTTTTCTGGCTGCTCTTCTGGAGCAGCATGCTTTTGTTTAAAGGTACTTGTAAACTTTTTTAAAGTAGCTTTTAATTGACTAGAAACATACTGAGTTCGATCATTGCTTATCAGTGGGAAGCTGGGTCACTTTTATTTTCACGGCCTTTGTTTTCATGGTCTCAGGCTTTTGTTTTCATTCATCAGTAGGACAAGAGATGCAATTGACATTGCTTTAAATGTTTCTCACCTGACCATGAAAGGTGTACATTAGAGATTGTGTCTGAGGTTTTTCCTGGGATCTTCCGTAACACTGCACATGTATTTTGTGCAATGGGACATTTAGATAATGTGTCTTTCACCCTAATTGCCTGGAATTAAGTTCACAAAGCCAAAAAGTACAAGTTAGTTTCTAGCACGTTTTTAAAAGTGCATGTGAAAGATGTGACCTGTCCTGTGTCGCTGTGGGTAGGCCAGAAAATGGTTTTGAAATGCGTCCTGTGTTGCCAACCATTTTACTCATTAGGAGCAGGGGAGGGAAAAGGAAATAAGAAGTGTAGTCTGGCCATATTTAAAACATTGGCATGTTTATCCTGCACATGGTGTTAAAAACTCCATTGTCCTAAAAGAACCGAGAATGCCTTTAGAGGTTGGTATTTTTGGCCATTTTCTTGCCCTTTATCACAGTCACAGCATATGAACTGGGAATCTAAGTAGTCAGCTGAATATACACATGGCTAGGTTATCTCATTTCTAGCTGCCTGCTTTGTTTATCAAGCACTTATGTAACATTCAGAATTATATTAATGCAGGGCCGAGCTTGGTATTCACATGCTGTTATCCTGCTGCTGATAGGGGAGATGAGCAGAGTGGGGGGTGAGATGGTTAAAGGGATGGCTGCTCCTGCTCTCTCTCCTCTCCTAAGCTTAAGACCTCACATCTACACCCCATCTCTCATTTGCTTTCTAGAAATTGCAGTGCCATTGGGACTTCATGCTTCACACTTCCATCAGCAGCATAGAGGCACAGAGCTCAGGCTGCAAAGGCAATAAGTGCCAGACTGTAAACATTGATTTGAATGCTATCAAACTGATTTGGGGTTGGAGATAGACCAGGGATTTTCAATACATGTTTATAATTAAGAATGTAAACAGAATTTCATGTTTATATGCCCCAGATACAAAAAAAAAAAAGAGGCTTTTAAAGCTCTGGTTTGAACTGCTTGGAAATAAAAGAATTCAGTGGTTAGGGTGGAAAGGAAAATGACACTCCTGCAAGCATTAAATCATACCGTTTCCTCGCTTTCTTCCTCTCCCTCTCCATCACACACAGTTGCACACAAAAACTCTGCTGCAGAGCTGCTGTTTTTCATTCTTCTTGTAGACTATACCCTTCTTCTGAACACATATGCATGTAATGGGTTTTGTTTGTCCTTTCCTCCCCCCACCACGGCAGGATGTTAAAAAAAGGGTTTGCCCCAAAAGATTTATTGAAGTTAATAGTTGCCTGTTCAATTAGAGACCTTTTAATGGTAACACAGCACAGTATTTTTTGCATAAATAGGTTGATATAGACTCACTGTGACCATTACTTAGTCATGTAACTCATAAGCAGCTAACTGTAGCCAGCCTAAACTGGTTTCAGGATTCTGTTGGAATTTTTTGGTCAATAACTCATAACCTCTCTTGAGACTTATGAAAATTCCTTTTTAGCCGTGGTAGCTGCTAAGTAATGTCCCTACTTGGATAGCAGTTTAGACACCAATCCTAAAATTGATAGCTTGCATACAGACTGCTAAATTTATGCAGGGAGCCTTTCTGGACAAAGCCAGATAGTTTATTTGCTGGTTTTTACAAGAGAAAGCCTTGAAATCTCTTTCTGCTTAAGCTGCTGATAGCCATCTGAATTTTCCTTAACCTAAAGTTCGTATCTAAAATAAAATCTGAATCCCAATTTCCTTACAGCCTTCATTACTCACTCTAAAAACTTCTAAAACAGGCCTTCCTTTTCAGTTTTGGAATTTTTATTCATTGCTTCAGTGCTTCAAATTTAAACCATTAAAAAAACAGTGCCCTGGTACAGATACCAGACTTCTGCCCTGTTTCTAATTTGGTTTTCCCTTGAAACTAATTCCAGCTCAGCTGGTGACACTCCTAGATGTGGTGCTATGAACGAACATCTGAAAAATTTCTCTTAAGAACATTAAACCCATTCTTTTGTAGAAAGAGATGTAACCACTTGCTTGAACTTACTTTGATTTTGAGTTTTAACATAAACTTGGATTTTTTTCAGAGAAAGCTTTATGTCAAATTTATGTTGAGGCAAAATGTTTCACACAGAGTTGAGTTCTGTGGCAAAGTTTGTAAAATCAGCATATTTAAAATCATTAAAATATGCCTTCTTAAAGGGCATATTTACATGATGACTTCCATGGCACAATGAAGTAGTTTGTATAGAACACATGAAAGCTGTTAGATCAAACAGGAGGTTTGTAATCTTACTGTAATTTGTAAACTAATTAAGATTAGTTTACAAATCAACTTTTCCCCAAACAAGTGGGCACTAGTAGCCCTTTATAAATTTCAGTTCTAAATTCTAGGCATTTTTACATAGCATAGTCCAACTGTCTGACATTTCAGTTAAGTTATCATTAAAGCACCTTAAAAATAAATTAATCATATTAAACATTTTTTGTCTTTCCCCTTAACCACCATTAAACTTCAGGTTAATAATTTAAATGTTCAGTGATGCGTTTCAGGGGGCCGAGTGAGATGAACAGCACGAGCTGTAGAATCGTACGTCGCTCGCCCACTAACGGGGGCCTTTTTTTCTGTGAGTTTCCATAAATTAGATGTGGAGCCAAAGCAAGCAGAAGCTATTTTTAGTGCAGCAGCAGCAGCACTGCAGAACAGAAGCTGGCGGAGCATCACGTGTGTCAGGCTGAATCAAAGGGAGTATCCCAGCAATGTGCTGTAAACAAAACAAGGGCGCTGTCAAAAAACAAGCTTCAGGTACTGAAAGAACCCAAATCAAAGCTTCACGCGAGAGGCAAATGCACCAGCTCTGTTTCTTAGGAGATTTTCCTATTTTGCAAACATGGGAGCTTAATAAGAATCCCATGTTTCCTGGTGTCCTAGTGTCTCACTTGATGCAGTCTTTACCATTAGGCATTTTATTTAGAAATTTTCTCTTTCTGTAGTAATTTTGTCTCTATCTTTTGTCAAGAGTATAATCATTGTCTGAAGATACATAAGTGTAGCAGATGCAGCTGTCTGCAGAGCCACTGCACAGGGGATGTCCTTGCTGTGAAAGCACGGCTTTACAGCATGGGAGATGTTGTTTTTCAGCAAGCAGAAGAGCAATATGAGCAATTACTTCACTCTTACACATGAATTGGATTGACATATTCTTCTATGAGGTTTTCCATTCATAATTAGTATTTTTATTTTGTGGGGTTTTTGCATGAAATGTATCTGTCCTCAGAAATTACACATTAACCTGAGTAAATACTCACTGAACCTTTCAAAGATTAACTTTTACTTAGTTTACTTTGGTTTCCATGTGTCTGCATGCTATCAGAGGCACAAATAGATTTTAACTCAGTAGTTTCAAGACTGTATGTTTGTTACTCAGAATCACTTGCCAAGGCCATGCCATGAAAGCTTATGGTCAGTCTGTAGCATCAGCCTATTATTAGTCAAGCAGTTGAGACACAACCTTTATAAAGGTTAAAAAAGGTGTTGAAAATTTTCATTTCAATTGATAGTTAAAAAATAAACAAACAAACAAAAAAAAAAAAGGCTGCCTCCCCTTCTTCCTGAAAACCACCTGTTCAGGTGATGCATCTTTTGTTGATCTTG
The DNA here is from genome assembly GCF_041296385.1 of Aphelocoma coerulescens. Taxonomy (NCBI): domain Eukaryota; kingdom Metazoa; phylum Chordata; class Aves; order Passeriformes; family Corvidae; genus Aphelocoma; species Aphelocoma coerulescens. The sequence continues at coordinate 113,736,033 of NC_091015.1, read as the reverse complement.
CAGGTGCATGTATTTTAATGAACTTCAGGGCTTGAATTTGTTGGGGTTTCACTTCCAGGAGCCTGGGAAATGGGAGAGTGATTGTTGCTCTTACAGTAAATGCAAATAGCTGTGGAAAAGGACTTAGGGAAAAGGATGTCAGCCTAAGCTGAATTATATGATTTCCCTGCAATAGCAGCCTATGCAAAACAGGGTTAGATGAGATTAATACACAAGATGAGATTAATGCACAATAGGCACATCAAGACAAATGCAATTATCAATGCCAGTTGTGTCACTAATGGCACAAAAGAACTCTTGAGTGCAACAAGTCCCTCTTGTTACCTCCCTGCTGCTTGTGACTGGGTTCTTCCCCTGGGCTGGAGGAAGAATCACTCAAGCTGGCATCTGGGTTTGGAAGGAACAGTGGTACGGGCTCCTAGGCTCATCAGCCATGGCATGAGTCCTGTATAGGTGCTGTGAATCTTCTTGGGATTGTGAGTTTAATGGACTTTGATGTCAAAGAGGAACTGTAGCCCCGTATGACCCGTATGACAGTAAATTGTTAAAGAATGTTTCATACACTCTGAATTCATTCAATAATGATAAAGTCTTTTTTCATGGAACGTTTTGGGTAACTTAACACTTGGAGCCAAGTGTTTGTAAACTATTCGTTCAGATGTCAGTATTTCTTTTTTATTTTAAGGCAAGTATTTTGACTTTTTGGGACCAGGTTTTCAAGTGCCCATAGCCAAGCCAAGGGAACATCCAGCTGAACTCAGAATCCACAGTTGCTGCATGGGTTGAGAATCTGAGTGTACCATGCTGCCTTACTGTAAGCTACAATAAGAAGATATGGCCATGAATATCTCTGAATAAACCCCTGAACTTGTCAGTTCCCTCGCACAGAAACACTGCCTCCTTATTCCAGTACCTATCTCTTCCTCCTTAAAATGCAAGCCACAACACATTCTCATGCCTGGTTTTGCTAGAATGGCATCTACCATTGTAACCTCAAAACACAAATAAACTGAAAACATTTTAATTTGAAGTAACTATAAATCACAGGAAAGTAGTTGGTTGTCAGCTAGAATTTTTGTGATGTGTTTAGGTCTCAGAAAAACAGAATTTGTAGAGCAGGAGCTAATTGTGATTTGGCCGATGCTGGTGAACGATGTTGTGCTTTCTGTAACAAATAACTTGCTGTTTATTCCCAGCAGATCTGCCACACTAAAACAGAAGTCAGTAATCACCTACATGTTTGTGGCCAAACTAAGTAGGCTTTGCAGTGCTGACACTGCTTAGGAGAGCTGGGAGTTGTGTGTAGTGCAGCCACCGCATTTCCTGTCCCAGCCCTGGGCGGAAACCAAGGCAGGCAGCAAGGGTGGGGAATCTCCTGCTCGCTGGATGCCGTGCTGGCCTTTCAGACACACACCTCAGTGTTATCAGGAGTAAGCAAATAAATAAATCGGTGTGCCTGTGAGGCATCGTGAAGCCAAGCTGTACGTCACATCCAGCTCTCAAGTTATAGCTTCTATGGCTCAGCTTGCCACTGAAACATCCATAAAACAGATTTTACTGAATGAAGCATAGAGCAGAGATGGCACACTTAGGAAGTAATTGCACTGAGCTCTTAGTGATGCAAAAAAAATTGCAAGTTGGAGTAATAGTTGCTGTGAATCTGCTAGCTACAGGGGAACTTACAACAGATGCTACTTTACTTGGATACTAGGATACAATCTTTCAGTGGGTCAGTTATGACATGTATGTAAACAAAAAATCTATTAAAAGCCGTCATATTAACATACGGCAATATAATTGCAAAGGAAGAAGATTTCTTGGAAATTTTGCTGGGTTAACATATGACTGCTTAAATTAACTTTGGCAGATAGAACTGTTTTAATTAGGTAGTGACATAAATACAACTAGATCAAAGCTGGCCTTATTATATATAGATGCAAAACCTTTGCAAGGATATAATATTTGTAAACAGCTTGTAATAGCTGTAATTTTCTTGTTCCACAGTCTCTGGTGAAGAAGCTGCTATACATGAGTCTTAACTTTACACTGGTTTACGTATTTCAGAAGTTTTTTCCCAGATTTCTTCTCTTGCCAGCTCATTTGCAGGTTGTTGGAATCTTTTGACACGGACTACAGGTGCAATTGCAGCCTGTGTGGACACACCCAGCCTGCCATTAACCTAACCAGTCTGGGCACCTGTGCAGAAAAAAGAATACAGCCCGATTTCTAAAATACAAGGCTCAAGTGCTAAAGCCTTGACATAGCAGATATGCTGCTATCCATAATTGACCTAGCTAATTTAAATTTCAGTAGATGTCTGCAGTGATTCTCTGTATGCCTGTGGATCACCATGAAGATAATGTCTGTGGTATAATTTTCTCAAATACATAGCTTTGTACCTATCCTGTGGGTGTCTTTTTTTTTTTTTTTCTGGAATGTGAGTTTCGTAAGCTCTAGTTCAGCATTTCCTCTTCCTTATCCAAACGGTCTTTTCTTTGATATTTATCTCTTTTTCTTTCTTCATTTCCACGTCTTGCTCCATTCTTCTCAACTCTCATAATTTGAAATAATGATACTGGATTTTAATAATCATCTTTCTTAACACTTTGGGAAAACCCCTCTTTTTCTACAAATGTGTTGTATTTAGGAGCCTCCACGCCCCTTGCTGAGCTTCTAAGATAAATTGCCAAGTGTGCTGGATTTCATTCTAGGAAAGAAGGTCAGGTTGCTGCATTAATTCCACTGGGAGTAGAATAAGCTCAAAGCTGCATGTTTACCTAGAGGCACAGAATCATCAAGGTTGGAAGAGACATTTAATATTACCAAGTGTAACTGTGAACCCAGTACTACTGCTGTAAACCCTAAACCACATCACCCAGGGCCGGATCCAGACACTTCTTAAACACCTCCAGGGATGGTGACTCTACCACCTCCCTGGGCTACCTGTTTCAGTGCTTGACCACTCTAAGAAATTACTTAATCCCTCGAGTATCTGAAACATGGATAGACACCTGTTTCATAAGCTAGACACAGGGCAAAAAAAAAGTTTTCCCCTATGAGATTAAACATCAAAAAAACTTGGTTATAAATACCCAACAGAAGGCAGAAATATCCTTATTTTGTGTTAAATGATTGAGTAGAGCATACAGGTGGTTTTCTGCTGTTATGGATTGTCTTTTGTTTGAGTCTCTGTGCATTTTCTCAGAAATATGTACTTATTTCAGTAACTTTAAGTAATATCAGCTAGCTTGCTTTTAATTGTTACATTCATCATTATATACCACGTATAGGAAGAATTACCTACTGCATATGCAACATGCAGAAATGGAGCTGAGGAGGTGATATTTTCTGAATTGTCATTCATTGGTACAAACTACAGTTCATCTGTTTCCTCTTCCTAAGCAAAACCCTTGCTATCAACAAAACGTCATGCAAAGGGTCCCCTCCCACAGCGTTGTCATGCTTGTGTCATACAACAAAACTGCTCTTGCTGACGGGGCCTCCTCCTTGGGGTTAGGTTTGCCCCCCTGGTCTTAACCTTTAAATGACAGATGAATTAAAATTGAAGTTTCTATCAAGCAGCTGCCTATCACTGATGGATTTAACCACTTTAATGAAAAATATACATATTTTGTGTTATTTGCAGTGGTGATTGTCTGAGTGCTGCGTTGGCACTGATGAACAGTGTTATATGGTAATGCTTGGCACTGCCAGTTCATCACTCTCAGAGGTGCTTTTTATGCTCACTTTCTATTTGTTGCTAGGCTGAGATTTGGTCCTTTTGGCACAAATTCAGTAGGTGGAATTTTAAGTCATAAAGCAAAACAGGTGGGGAAAAAACCCCAGCATAGTCTCCTTAGTGTACATCCAGCAGGTAGTGCTTCCTTCATCTAGTACTTGGCAGGAGGCTTTTTCAGTTCTTGGATCCAACTGAATATCCTTCTCAATGGTCTCAGCTTAAGGTCTCTGAAGAGGATCTTGAATAAACTGCATCCTGAAGTACACACCTCTCTCGGTTGTTCTTTCCAAGATGACAAGAAGTTGCTGAGTTACAAAATTAAGACCATGTTGGCAAGCAGAGGAATCCTGGTCATCAGCAGATAAAGAGTGATATGATCAGGCAGCTTTCTTAACTGCTAGAATTTTTATTTGGATAATGAGTGCAGGTTGCAAGGTGGAAGTAGTGTATTTGGATTCTAACAAGTTCTGTAGCAGTGACAGAAAATAGTACTTGAGCTAGTGGTGAGAGCTGAGGGCCTTTTTTGAAAGGATTGTGAGAGAAGGCATGAACTTAGAACAATAGCGTTTTAGAATAAGACTGTATAATGGAACTTGGAACTATTTATAACATGCGCAGAGATAGTGCAGGTACTTGTGTTTAGTGTAATTATGCTTATGCAATCAGCTTTTTTAGGAAGATAACCATTTGACTAGTTTATTTTTGGAAATGTACTCCAGGGTGCTAAGATGTATATCTATATATCTGTCTTTATATAATTTTCAGCTTCGGTTCTAAATCTGTTTTCTGTATCTGTCAGGAAATATCCTTCTACCTATAAACTGTATGAGGCTGATTAATGACTGATGGCAGACAAATCTACAAATATCAAGCTTTTGGCATCATAAGTGAAAATGCCTTGCTTTGTAAGAGGGGGAAGGGGAGAAATTAATTTCCTGTTTAATTTCTACAAGAAAAACCCACAGCCTGACCAGATGGAATTTCTTTTGTACTATAAATAATCAAACCTTTCCTTCTTTCATGGCTTTTGATATAGTTCTATCTAAACTGCTCCTTCCACAATTTTCTTTGTCCTGCTGTGTTCAGGGATGTTCCTTCAGATGCTCAGTTGATGATGTAAATAGCAGAACAAAACTCTTCATCACCGATAAAAATGTATATCAGTATATATCTCTATATACTCTAAACATGCTGTGTGGCTAGCTGGGGCAGTCCTGATCACTTGAATCTGTGATCTGGGCATAGTTAGAATAAAAGACATCTTGTCTACATTTGGTGCTCATCTAGGTAAATGGGTTTATTAACAATTACAGAGATTATGCACTGCCTAAAAATGATTGGTTGTGGGTTTATGGGGAATGCATTTTTTCCCCTTAAAACACTGCATCTGTATTTCATGTCATGTCATAATTCACTTTCTCAGTTGGGTGTAGTTTGGCAGTATTAATTTTATTTATTAATATTAAAACATTGCTTTCTCATTGTATCTGTCATTCCGTTCCTTTCCTTAACGATTGTAGGTCATGTTTAATGTTAAAATGTCGGTCATTTTAGTAGAAATTATGGTGCCACAGTGCACGGGCTCCTTTGTAAAACTTTTCCTTAGACTCCCTCACGATTTGTACTGAATTGTATTTTCAGTGTTATGCACCGGCATGTCTTTGATAATCAGTGTCTATATGGTATCTATAGTAAATTTTAATTGTAGCCAGCTTATTACCAGACTTCTGTTGATAATCAGTATAGTCCTGTTTGAAGCAGTAAATACAAAAAAATTCTGGTTGGGTCACCAATGCTGTTCTTTTGTATTCTACTTCCAGCACCTCTCCTGTCACGTTTAAAGATAAAGACCGTAGTCATTCAGATTCTCAAAGCAAACAAATTTAACTTAAAAACACTTTATAAAAGGATAGAGGTGGGGTAGGGGTGTAAAGAGCTGAGCTTCTAGAGCTTAATTCACTTTTCTGGTCTTTTTTTTTGTTCTTCTGCTGTAATTAAGCAGGGCATGGATGTTGCATGATGTTGTACTCCTTGCCAGAACAGCAAACATTTTAAGGTTAACTGCTGAAGAAAATCAATTACACTGGGAAACAAATCCTGCATGCATAATTAACAAAACCTTCTTAGCACTTGTGAGGCTGTTCTTCTCAAAAGACAAGTTGGCATTAATGATGGCAAATTATGGGTTTTCCTAGTTGTTTCAATGAATCAGTGTGCAGGTCTTGCTTTAGAAAGCAGTGAGTGTCCTGGGGCCTCCTCAGCTTATGGGCCAGCTCCTGCTTTGGTGTGGTGAATGATACTGCCCGTGGCAGTCACTGGAGAGACAGCAGGCACTTCCTAGAAAGTGACCTAGGCTGTGTCTTTGTTCCAGTGTCCTCATAGGATCATCCACGTTATAATGAGGAGAAGTATTTAAAATACAATGTGCCACACTAGGAGGTAAAGCCGGAGCCTGGCTTGATCCTGGTGGCTTGAGGGAGATTGCAGAGGAGCCTGTCAGTGCTGCTGTTGGAATGTGCACTGCCGGTTCCCTTGGGTCACATGCAGGCCAAACTGCTGTTAGGTGGGCTGGTTTTATTGTATTTATTATATCCTGTGCTAAGCATTGGAAGATACCAGAGAGCACTAACAATCTGTGTCTAAAGCTGCTGGATTTTAGAAAAATTACATGTTACTCTTAATAGCAAGATAATTACACTTGTGGGGAATGACATAGTTGTGATCATTCCCCAGAATAAAAAGCCACCTCTCTTACTTTCTAAGTACAGAGATACCCTGTGTGATGTCACGTGGTGTTGGGCAGTAGTTCTGACTGGGGGGTTTGGAGTTGGGCTGCAGTGAGCAAAGAGTGGGGTTTTCATTTGCTTTGAGGGAAAAACCTTCATTCAGGTTCCAGACATCCAAAATTTTGCACACATTACTGATCTTTTACAACATGTGAGTTGTCCCATTGAATTCCAAGGTCTTGTTGCATTCAGTAGGATTACTTACATCCTTAAAACTATGCTTGTGGATGAGTCTTGGTAGAATCAAAAGTTTTTCTGGCACTGAACTTCTTAGTCCCTCTGTATATCTGAAATATTTAATCATTCTGACATAAGAAAAAAGTGCAGGGAAGCTCAAAACTGCCATGTAGTCAGAATATCTTGCCATTTGTTGGTGTTTATTTTATCTGCTTTTCTTTTGCATTTATTAAAATTCCCTCTTACTTGTAGCTTCTGTGAGAAAACAACAAACTTTTGAAGATAGTGTCTGTTTTGAGGAAAGGGTCAGCAGTTTTTCAGTGCACTTTTGTTATGATCCAGATTAATCTTGGTCATCATTTCTTTCCTACTGGCATGGGCTGTCCATCTGCATAATGTCCATGTCCTGTCTAAAGGGGCAGAGGTGGCCCAGGACATGCACAAAGGGTGGTGGTGGAGCCCATCATACAGTTTCTCAGTGCCGAGATGGGAAGAAACACAAGCACAAGGCATTAAAAGAGGCTGGAAGCATCCCCATTTTCTCACTTCTCTGATTTGGCTTTTGTCCACATAACGTTTTGACACCAGATCTGCTCAGAAGTGCATTGCAGTGCTTGAGCGGAATTTAGGTCAGAGCAGCCCCAAATACAACGCATAACCAATAAATGAAGATGGATGTCCTAAAGATGTTCATTCCTTACACTTCTTGATTTGTTTTTCATTTGTTCTAGGGTTTTCAAGTTATTAGAAATACTTTTAAAAATACTGAAATTCTAAAACAGTAGTCAAAAGTGGTTCTTTTAAATATGAGTATTACTATTTTTCACTTTTTGAATGAGTAGCATTGAGACCTTTTCAAAAAAAAATCTTGCAAAATGGATGAAGTGTCAGTGTCTGCTGAGGTAACAAATGGTTTTTGCTTTCAAAATATCACAGTTATGTTGCAAACCTTTACTTTTTGGATTTACTTAAAATTTTTGTCAATGCACCCCCAAACAAAGTAATGCCCCACAAAGCAAAAGTTACTGTTTTCCTGAAGGAAGTGTAAGCTTTGGATGCTTTGACTTCTAATGCATGATACCCTGTTGCAGTACAGACATTTGTTAAGGCCTGGAGATCAGTATTTATGTGCTGGTGTTAGGACTGGATTATGTCTAATCTAATTAAGGAGGTTACTAACAATTTGGAGGGATTATAAGATTAGCAATTATCTGTGTGCTTATTTGATTAAAATAAATGCTTGCAGATTTGGCTGCTGTACCTGTGCTCTGGTATTTGGGATCAGAAATCCCGTTTGATTGGAAGTAGAAAAAACAAACAACAACAGAACTTCGTGGTTTGATTCTGTTTCTGTGATGATTTCAATACAATGTCTAGTCCCTAACTAATTTTCACTGTATTGCAGTGCACCTTATTATTGAAAGCCCTTTTGAAGAAAGACTTTTTTTTTTTTAGGGGAGGGAAGACCATTTTTAAAAATAATAAACCATTAATTTAAAAATTCAATTTTTAGGTACTGAGCAAAGACAGTAATTCAGAAGGATATTCCTTTACCCAGGGCTGAGGTTTTGTCTGTGACTTTGCAGTTTAGGTCTGGTATCACTTAGTGAAGCTTCCCAGATTTCTTGTTTGAAAAATGTCCAACTCTGTGTTATTGAGCATGTCATCTCATAGCGGAGCCGAGATCCTGGAGGCTGAAGTCCCAAAGGATAAAGGTCCTTCTTCTTCTTCACACCCAACTTCAGATCCTTCTGCCTCCCCCTCCTGAGGGCAACCAGCTCCTCTGAGCAATAGTCTGAAGAACTTTTATATTCGAAATTCAGTTGAATTCGGACTTCCTGTGAAAAAAGGTCTCATCCTTAGAGACTGTCACAAGAGTCGTTCTTGCCCTCAGGACAGGTGCTGGGCACACTCCTTCTCAGACCATATTCCAGCATCTGAGCCACAGTGTCATACACACAGTTTGATGGGGAAAAGAGAACCTATTAGGGAATTTGTTGTTCTAGGCATCCTCACGTTTCAAGTGAGAAAGAAAAAGCAAAAGGATAAAAAGGCATCTACTTTTCTCCCTGAAAATACAAAACTTGCACCTGCCCTCAGAGCCTGACCGCAGGATGAGCTGTCTATATGTCACCAGCTATAAATTGTTACATAAACAGGAGTGATGGTTCCATATGTAGAGAACAAATGATTCCTGGTTTTCATTTCCACAGGTTACATTCAAGCTGGGAATGGTATTTTTAATCTTCTCTTTAAAAGAAAAAAAAGAGAGAAATGACAACATTTTGAAATCTGAACTGACAAGTGGCTTTGGGTTTCTGACATTTATGCCTTATTTGTATATTCCTGTTCGGCCTTTTCCAGCTGCTATTGCATAAATCTTCCACGTTTTTTCCACTAACTGTATGGGTGGAGAAGACAAATTAGGAAGTTCAGCTTCCTTCTCAGTGCCTCTTGTTAGGAGTTTTAGAAGTAGTCCAGGGTTTGAAACTGGCCTCAGGGGATTTATTTTAATAAGTAGGCTTCTATCAAGTTTCTGCCCTTCCTTGCAGATGCAAACATGGTACACAAAGCAATAGCTCCTAGGAAGTGGCAGGGTAACTTTTCAGCTATAAAGGCCAAAGTTGTTCTCACAGTAGCACCATCATACCCTCAGGGGTGGTAATACTGGCCACGATCGTGCAAGGAGCTGCAGCTGCCAGGCTCCCCAGTGGCTCCCTGCAGGTCCTCAGGCTGGCTGGGCCATGCTGCTGTATTGCAGCACCAGCACAGCGTGTCCAGTGCTGCTCAGCCCCCTCCTTTCTGAGTTCTCCCACCTCAGGAAGTAGATGGTGTGGGAGCACTGGCAGCCAACATTTCAGTGTGGAGTCCACACAGGGAGCAGCAAAGATTGCCCATGGTGCCAAATTCTCTGTTAGCCACAAGCCAAGATCCCTTTGCTCCAGCTTTTTGTGAACCAGACCCCGGAAATGACAACCGCCTGTTGGGTACAGGGTAGAAAGATTAAAAACAGAAGCATAACCTAATCTTTAAAGTAACTTGAAGCAGGACATAATCAGGTTGCTGCATAATTACTTTCCTCATTCCTCAAACTCAGGTCGTTGTATGTTGTTTTAATCGTACAAGTGCACTGTGCGCTGTCAGAGTCAAGGAAAATTGATGAGAATGTAAAGAAACAGGGAGTGCAGCATTAGGAATGTTTTTCATAAAATGCTCTATTAATAGTAAACAGTTGTTAACATGACTTCCTCTCAAATGCACAGGTAGCAGGGTTGTAGGGCTAGTTTTTAACACTTAAGTTTTGTTTAAACTCTTGTTTAAATAGCTTATAGCTGCTAAGTGGAATTAGGCCAATTATTAGCAAGCTGGACATAGTCACTGCATTCTTCTCCTTCCATTTTTGTAGTAACAATTCATCTTCTTGCTTTAGCTCCATGTCTTCCTCCAGCTACCCAAGGAAATCACTCAGCCAAGCCGTAGGTGGTGTGACCAATTGCTTGAATACATTCAGTGGTTAAATATATCCTGTTCTAAAATGGGCAGGATAATGGTGATTTAATGAAAACGTCTCAGCAGCAGCATTTGTAAAGGTACAGGAATTTTCTTATGACTCTAATGGTTATGTCTAGCATTTGTATCTGTACTGTTAGACCTCTCTTCTTGATTTTCTTACTTTTACCTGGTAATTTCTAATGCAGATGATCATATACAGATATTTACCAGATACTGTTTTTCATTAACAGCTCCAGAGTGTGTTGTGCGTGGGAATAAGAAGGATAACCCATCTGTTTTAGACTACAATTAGGGAAGCCCTAATAAATTCTAGGGCCTGGCATGAGCAAGTTTGGGAAGAGAGCAAGCTTTGAGTCCTTCCCATTGAAGGTGAATGGTTGCCATGTCCCTTTGCTTTGCTAAAGGGAAGGCAACAGGTCTACCTCTGAATGATGGGTGAAGTGGTTCTGTTGGGTGTTTGGAGGTTAAATGCTCAGGAACTGCTGGAAGGATGTCAGTCCTCATCATCCTTCTGTCCTTTAACTCCTGAGCCATTAATTTTTGTCCTGTTGTGTAAGTTTTCTTGCCTTGAACGTTGACAAGGTGATATCCTATTTCAGTAACTCAGCGAAGAAGCTGGTGAACCACACAGCAGCCCAGCACATCAAAGGATTACTTACAGAGTTGTGTCCAGCATGACCCTTACCTTTTGTGAAGTATGTCCTTCACACAAGGTAAAGGTATGAGAGTGCACTGTTAAAGCTGGAACAAGGATTAAGGAGTGTAGAAGAGAAATGGTCTGTCACTGCACTTCATAAACTGCAATAAGGAAAAGGAAATTTTACCAGCTGTTCTGCAAGGTCGGCATTAAGAGTTTCTTTTTTCCCACTGTGCAGGAAGCTGGTCGCCTTCTTGACTTTCTCATAGAAAATTTTTCTTGGTTTGCACTGATGGCATACTTCAGGTTTTACATGCAATCCCAGAAAGCTTCTTCTCTGGTAGGATAGTTGGTAGGAGCCTTCATATTCCTCGAATGGTTGTTACCTGTAGGAACTCCAGATCCTGCCTATGTCTTGGAGCCTCCAAGACGTTGTCATGAGAGCTGATCCTGTGATCCAAATGTTAATCCTTGAAACTACTGCTGTTCTCCTGTTTAACCCCAGCACTCACTCGGCCTCCAGCCATGTCAATTCTCTGGGTCGTGTCAACACCTGACAAACACGATAGGTGAAAGCAAACAGATACACTCTCATTTTGCTCAGGATTCTAACACACTGTTCCTTTCATTCTCGTGTCAGCAAAAAGGCACAGGTCTGAAAACAGTAATAAACATGCATATGTGCTTTTCCTGGCCAAGAGTGTTCGCCACCCTAAAGAATTCACTTTTCTTCATCTGGGTTTTCAAGAGAGTATTGGCATCCTCTTTTTTGAATCATCTGGCTTGATTATAGGTCTGAGAACTTTTGGCAGCAAGTTCTTTTGCACTGTGTTTGGCCTGGTGCCACAGGTAAACACAAACTTCTCGTGACTTCCTTTTCAGTCTGTGTTTTGTTACCTTTGCTTCTCCTGTTTGGGGATTTTCTGCTTTCTCTTCTGTAGAAAACACCCGTCAAACTGGTTTTTCCATTTTTGCAGTCAGCATAACAGACTTACTATTTCAAACCACTTCCACCAGAGTAAGTGATCTTCAATTTCTAACAACCATTGCTGTTTCTAACCTGTATTTGGCATTCTTCAGGACTCATAGTACTTGGTGAATTTGTGTACACTAGGAAGATATCTACTGTGCAACCATTTTTGAAAACAAAGCCATGAACCAGAATATGTAAGTTGCACTGAAATAATTTTTCCATTATGACAGCAAGATAAACTTGTAAGCAACAGGGGAACTCTGTTTGCAATATCCAGCGAAAATACATTTTGTTAACTTTTGACATCCGCTAGTAATGCTATGGTGTGTATCTGGTGCTTGTAAACCTGATGTATTTTATAGCTTTGAGTATTACCAAGGCTTTTTCCCACAGCTTTTTCCTCAGCTTTCCTGAACATAAAAGTCCAAGTTGTTTTTGAAGAATTCACCAGAAGAGATGGAGGTGAGGTCTTCTATGCAGTTTAGTTAGCGGGACATAAACCTAAGGTTTTGATCTATCATTCTGTCAAAAGGCACATTCTGCAGGTCCGGGTGAGACAACTGCATTCTGCATGTGTCTCATCTGATGTTTCAGGTATTCTCAGGTTCCCTTCCAGCACCAGTCTGTGTAGTTGTTGGAAGATGTTAAATAGTTGTTTCATTCAGACAGTGGATAAAGAGATCCTAATCTGCCATACATCAGCTCACAAAGCAGTTGGGATCCAGATCTCTCTGGGTACCACAATATGAGCTTTCTGTTTTCAGGTTATTATCTGTGGGTCCTCTGTTCAAAATTGCACTTAAAATTGCAGGATGTCCTCTGCGTAGCCTTTACATTGCAGAACTCAAATCTGTGTCTGTATAAACACTCCATGGGTGTATCAATATGCACATAATGATTGTCTGCCTAGGATTATCCACTCACAAGGAAGAAGAAGATACAGTGAATTCAGTGGATTCTAGCTGATCAGAAGGAGGGTCTGCATGTGCCAGTCTAAGCTTCAGATTTTATCAGTGCTTCATTCTTAGTCTGTGTTTTGCAGCAGCTCCACCACTTGCACCCCTGGGAATAAAACATCTGAACACACGCAGTAGAAAAATAATGTCCCTTCTAAAATAAGTAAATAAATTACCTTTCTTCTTTTTTCTCTCTTTGCCTGTCATCTTCCCTGTTCTCTGAGATCCCATGTGGTAGAAGTTGCAGATGATGAGTCTCATTTCTGCTGGAGCCTGTTAACCTTTCTGTGTGAATGACAGTTTTCCAGATTTAAGTCTTAGTCAGTGTTTATGTTAAGAAGAGGGTTAATGATGATCCCCATAGGCCTCTTGCTCAGAAAGCAAAAACATCTGCTAAGCTAAGAAGTGGTTAGTTTGCTAAATTTAGAAGAAAGAAATGCATTTCCCAAAATTTGCACTGCTGCTTAACAAATTTAGGGAACCGGTGGGGGCAAGCAGTTATGGAAGTCATACTGTTTATTCATGTTTTAGTTTAGTTCATCTATTTTCAGTTAAAAGTGGGATTGCTGTTATTAAGCAAAAAGGGGGTATTACTGATATAGCTGAAATGTTTAATGCAATCAAACTATCTGTGCATTTGTTTAGGTTAATAGCTGGACACATGCCAAAGCCTGTGAAGCTTAGAGATGTTCTGCAGTACATACTTAGCAGTGGAGAAAACGAGGTTAAAGTGGATGTCTGCTAGGAAACTCCCTTAACCAAACCCACAGACCATGAAAATTACAGATTTTGGCCATCTTTCTTTCTCCTCACCAAATGTGCCCCCAATTGCCACCAGCAGTCTGGCTTCTTGAAGGAGAGGGTTGCCTGATGAATGGTATATGAGCCCTTGGTTGCAGCCATCATCTGTCTTTGCTTTTAGTGTCTTGGCCAAAGTTGTCATCAGTAAATAGGGTTTAAACTGGAGTTTTCCTGCTTTGTGCGATCACTGGGGAGCATTGATGGCTGGTACGAGTAAAGCCTCTCATGACAGCAGTGCTCTTGATGACTTCATGGTGGCTGGGGCCGCAGCTGGCATCAGCTATGGCCGGGGAGACAAAACAAAATGGGTTACATGCTCCCAGTCAAGCTGCTTGTGCAGCACAGCTTGAGTGTCCAGGAGAGATCACCATCGGTGGCTTGAGACCCTGCCAGTCTTGTTGCCCCTCTCCCTCTGGAGCAAGCTCAATGGATGGTGCTGCTCGGGGGAAACACATGGCTTTGCCAAAGGTTGTATCGCTTGTCCGTGGTCCCTAGCAGGCTGCTGGTGCCCCGCCTCCAGCCGCTGCGTCCCCCCTGGCCCGAGCAGAGGGCTGGGCAGATCCTTTGAACCACAGATCCTCAAACTTCCCTGGGCGGATAAGGAGCTGGCGGTTTTCAGGCATGACTGTACTTTGCTCTCCCTCTTGGTCTGCTGTTTAACCTTTTCGTCTCCTGACACAGCAGGCTCTCCTTGCTGGCGAGCTGGGAAGCTGCGTTTCTGTGGACAAACCCCACCATTTTTCGGCCATCCCCACGCAGCCCTTTGCCAGCCCTGGGCAGCGCAGCACGAGCTCTGCTGGGAGGCTGGCAGGCCGCGGGGAGGTACGGGAGGGAAAGCTGACAAAAGGGATACGCAAGGTAAATTCAGAAGATCTTTGCTGAATTCATGTTTTACCTGTGTTTGGGCAACAACGTCGGGGCGAGACGCAGCAGAGCCTCCCTCCGCCTGCGGACACGGTCCGGGGAAGGGGCCGGGCAGGGAAGGGAAGGGAAGGAAAAGGAGCGGGAGCCGGGCAGAGAGCGCCCCCTCCCGGCTGCCTCCGCCCCCGCAGCCCGTGTCCCGCCCGTGTCACCGCGGCGGGAGGGACGCGGGGACCGCCGCCAAACAGGGGCTTGGTACAGCCGGGAGCGCACAGAGCACGGGGCAGGGGCCAAACCCGTGTGACAAGCCCAGCACCGATCCGTGGGTTCCCAACCCTGCTGGAGGCGGCGCTCTGTTCCAGCAGCATCTTTAGTACTCGTGTGTTTGCTTTGGGTGTTTTCTTCCGTAACAGCTTCTGCAGCAGCTGGTGTTTCAAAACTGGGGCACAGCAGCCGTGAGCCAGGGTGGATCCCAACAGGTCTGGTTCTCCCTTTTCACTCTGCCCCTTTTCGCTGTGCCCTCGCACGCGTGCTGGCTCCTGGTGGGAAGTGACTGCAGCATGGTGTGGAGGGAGAGAAGGGTACTTACTCCTCTGTCACATGGAAGCTGTATTTAAAATATAGTGATGATTTAAATTTGGCAGGAAAATCCTTAGCCGGTAAATTTTGTCAAGCCTTCTGAGGGATTTCTACTGATATTTTCAGCAAATGACTTGGGAAAATAAATCCTTTAGGGGGTTAGAATATTACTGGAGGCTGTTTTCATTATGTCTTTCTCACTTACCAAGAAATGTATCAGAATAGTGTGAGTTTGCTTGAAGCCCAGCCTTGGAGCCTAAGGTATTCAGGTCTTCTCGAAAACAGAAATCCGCAGTTTCCTGTTTCAAATGTTGCAGGAAGAATTAACAGGATTATAATGCCTTAGCTGATTAAAAATATATATATGTGTGTGTATATATATGTAATGGGGGGGAAGGGGGGGAAGTTCTATATTGATGTCTCTGAGAACTGCAGCAGAAACAAAAAAAATATTTTTTTTTCCATTTCACTTCCCTAGAGACTTGGGTTATTCTTTTTTCTTGTGAAGTGTCTGCCTCACCTGTGACTTCATATCTGAGGAGAGTGGAATTAAAAGTCCTAGTTCTGGATGGTTTCATATACATACATACATACATACACACCCACACACCCACACACATATATATATGTGTGTGTTTATTTGAGCCTGGCTAAGGAGTTTGCAAAGCCCTTAATGGTCCATCCAAATTGTAAAGGTTTGCTGACCCCACAGCTTACTTGGAAGATAATTTTGAGATTCTTCACCTGAGAACTTAAAACCATAAGGATTTGCCACTATACCTTTTCCTTTTAAAGAGACAAGCATTTTGAATGGGTTTGATTTCTTGTTTTCCATGGGAATTTTTTTATATAAGGCCATTGAAATGTTAGGGTGAGAGCATAAAAATGGTTGAAGTAGATCAAGATTTATTAAAATGCCTAATTTGGTGTATTGATCTCTGATTTAGCACTTCACCTTTCCAGTTCTTTGGATGTCAAAGTACGCTTACAAATATAGCATGGGTTTTCTGTCTATCATATTGTTCTCAAGACACGATTTTTCTTTTAATTGTCATTTTGTTTGTGGAGTCAGAATATCTGTACAGAGCCATGTAGTGATTTATTCAGTGAGAAAAGGATTTTCATGTACGATTACCTCCTCTTTATTTGTGCATTTATGAATCCTTTTTTCAGAAATTCTTATATAGCTGCTACTGCTGCTCAAATTGCCATGGTTTTTAAAGAGAATAATGCTTATTGATAGTTCCCACATGCACTGGCAGGCACATCTAAAACCTGTACTTTTGTGTTCACAGCTTGCATAATATAAAATTTAGAGATTGCTTGTCAAACTAAGTGTCAGCTGAGTTTCCTAGGAAACTCACTGAAGATATTTATAAAACTACAGATCAGCTTAATAATAGATATAATAATGTCAGTAGCTCATGATTTTTTTTAACTTTATCAGTCCATTTTACTTTGCTTTAATTTGTTGCCAAACCAAACCACTGCATTTCCAAACAGAGCAGAGGAGACCTTCCTTCCAATACCTTGCCTAATTAATTTCTCAAGAAAAGGGTAGTTTCTGCTGCTCTGTGTAAGGAAATGTAAAACACTCTACTGTAAAATTAAGAAGAACCTAAATGCCATACTAGTTATCTGACTGAATCCTTTATAAGTAAAACCACAACTGTGAAATAGAAATATAAATATTGTATCATGTTATTGTTTTATTCACAGTTGAATTGAATGTGTGAGTTTGAAGTTCGTTGCACATGCATGCAAAGCAGTCACTGCATAATTTAACATAAATCCTGAGTATGGGTTTCTATAGAAGCTACATAAATAGAATACCTGTCAGTATTGTAAAAAGGCATGATTCTGTGAAAATAATTTTATCCCTGAGCTGAAAAAAACAGGATCTAAAAAGAGAGTAAGTGATACTTGGTGTCCATTTTTATTCATTCTTCTGTTAATATGTTTTCCTCACACTGATTCTTTGAGACATGAGTGTTACCACAGTTGAGAGATCTTTTTGTACTTTAAGCTCTTTAAATTGAAATTTCAGTCATGCAGACTCAAAATTTGCTGATCTGTAAATATCTATATATGTATAAAATAATTTATGTTTTGTCAGAACATAATTGTTCAAGATAGCTAGGATTAGGTGAAGTTAACGTTCTCTGGAAAGCAGTTTAGAAAAGTAATTTCAGTTTTTCCATTTTAATGCAGTACTGAGAATGAAGTTAGTGTGTTTAGAAATGAGGCAGTACTGACTCCTTATCTTATCTGGAATCCATTACTTGTACCTAGTGTGTACATTTGCCTGTCAGAACTATTTTTTGGTGCTGTGCTAATTAGCCAAGTAAGGAGTTCATATGAAGGATATTCAAGAACTGATTTTCTTTTGAAAAGGTAAGAGTGTAGCTGTCTCTGTTTCGCTGTCTTAGAAATCTCATTGCACACTTAGCGATGTAGTTGCAGAAGTCTTAGGAAGCCTTTCCATCACACACTGGAAAGGTTAATTTTCTATAAAGCTACAAAATTTATCCTAATCTTAATAGTAGCTGCATGTGGATTTATTGGATGCTAGTGATATTCCAGCTTGTTACAGCAAGGTGGCAGGTAAACCTTGTAAATCATTGCATTTATTTTAATACGGCTTACATGCAGACAGCAACCTTACGAGCATTTAATGGTACAGCTGCCGTGTCAAATGTTATTTTTTAAGCCCATGATGTTGGTCAGAGCTGGCTCTCTCTTAGCTGTAGCGTTGCAGTTCAGGGTATTCAAAACTGGTCCTTCTGCTGGGACGAAGTGGAAGATGATTTCAGCTGATAGGTAGGACATCTAATTAGAAGATTTAGCTCTTTCCCAACCTGTCATGGATTGTGTGTCGTGTAACTGCATTACTTCTGTAATTCAGTTACTAAGGAACTTCCTCTGTTCCTTACCATAATTTGCCTGTTGGAAACATGCAAGTGCTAACAACCAAAAACCTCCCTTGAGCACTTGTATAGCACTTGTGAGAAAGGTGTGAGTTAGCACTAAATACTGTGTTTAACCATTTTGGATAAATTCTGCCAAAATGGTCCTGGTATTGTAGACATCGGAGATGTACTGTCTCTGATTTATACACCAACTTCACAAGAAATGTTTCTGCAAAAAAAGCCAATTCACTGTGTGTCTGGCAGGGTTTGTGGTGGTGTTGTATTTGTGCACAAACACTGACTTCAATCAACACTTTTTAAGTAGATCCCTTTCTGTGTCAGCCATAGTCCGTACTTTGGAGCAGACTTAGAAGAACAGCCATGTTAAGGAAAATTACCCTGTGATCAGGACATTTCAGCCTGGAGGCATTTTGGATTTGGGCTTTTTTGCCTTCTTGTTTCATGTCCTTTGCTTCAAGCATGAGATGAGAGTTCTGCTGGTAGTAGGTTGGCACTGAAAAATGCATCGCTCTGCTCTGGTGTCTGCATGAACTGTGGGGATAACTGAAGTTAAACTTTGCGCAGTCAAGGTTCTCAAGGTGATGAAAATCATCTGACCAAAAGGTTCAGCCTGAATACAACTGCTTTCCCATGGTGACTGTAGCTTCCTATAGAAATATACTTTTATATTCTTATATAAATTTATAGGGCTTTTGGCAAGGATGGAGGATTTGTGAAAAGATGCTTTTTCTTTAAAGTTTCTCCCGTATAGTTTTGCTATCAGGCACCCATTGGGTGGTGCCTAACAGTGATTTTTTTTAAAAACCCTGTGCTTAGCCATCACACCTTGATCATCCAGAAAGAAAAGCTGGATATTCTAACTGTAGATACTGCATTTTGTTTCCCTGCTGTAACAGTGGAGGTTCGAAAAGGGAAAATATTGTAAGTAAATACATATGCAGTGTATTTTCTTTTCCTTTCAGTTCATATCCGTGGGAAACTGCTATGAGAATTACAAACAGCTTTTAGGGGGCTATTTTTTCAACTGGTCAGTGTGTGTGACCCCTGTGTTAACAGTGAGTTATATTTTAAGTCAAGAGTTCACTGGTTTTTTTTTTTTTCTTTCCCAGTGCAATTAAGTGGAACATGTGTTCCACATGCACAGTCAAGTAAAATTGAGGAAAACATGCCTTTTGATAATACTGTAGTGGGATGTGTCAGCCAATGGGATATTCACTGCCAAATACCAAATAAAAATGTAGAAATTCAAGAAAGCTTCTAAGTCATACAGGCAGTCTGGGGAAAATGAGCCAGATCTAAGAAATGGGTGGAAGTGAGAGAGGAGAACCTGCCTCTTTTAGCAATAAATATAAAATCACTTTTTTATGTCCTTAAGTGCTGCCATTCTAACACGTATTAGGAAAGAATTAAAGCTTTAAAAATCTTTAATAAGTAATCATAGAATGTAGTTCCCCCCTGTTTTTCTGGTTCTCTTTTCTCTTGCCCTTCCCTGCAGCTGTAAGTCCTTCCTTCACTCTGTGCATCTCACTGAGTTTTGGTGACATAAAGAATCAGATTCATTAACTTCCACTTTTTGTGCTTTAGTTGCAGTGTTGGAGGGCAGCAAGTCAGTCCAAAACTTTTTGTACATACCAACAAGCAATTCTGCTAACATTATTGAGACCATAATTAACATAACATTATACTTGATCAGCATTATGCTCAATAAAGACACCCCTTTGCCACATTTTCTTTATTAAATTCCAAAATCTTTTTTAAGTCTTAACAACCATATGATGTTAAGATCTATGGTTAGTCGTAGTATTTTTTGGTGGACCTCCCAAAATTGTAACATTTTAACTGCATTTTGAACCACTTGTGAGCACTGAGTAATGGTAACTTTTAAAAGTGCTATATTGAAACAAAGTCTGGGTAATATGTTTGTTTGCCTTGTAAAATGTAACCTGCAGCAATATAAGGAAATCATCAGGCTTGTAACTTTACTATTCAAGTTGTGTTTTACTTCTTAGCAGGAGTGTAAACTAGAAAAGGTAGTGAAATGTCTTCTACTAGACAATATTTTACATATCTAAGTGCATGTTTATTTTTCTTCTAGCTTTTTAGAAAGAATTGACAGCGTCAGCATGGATGACTACACACCCACAGATCAGGTTAGTAAAAATAATGGGGCAGGGTCTGAACCAAGACTCCCATTCATCTGGATTGTCTGTGTAATTTATTTTAGTCTTTACTGCAGCTGAAATAAGGCATATGGCAGAATACCAAAATACGGTCTAGCAGTTTAAGTAAGGGATATTAAAGAAGAAGAGGATTTTTGGTGGTGCAAACTTGTCTTCTACTGTTGTCATATGTGGGTCGGTGATTCCTGTAATACATCAATTTTGTCTTCTTGCTTCCTCTTCCTGTTCTGTGTCCCACAAAAAAGGGTGAATGGAACAAAGATCAGAAGGCAGAAACATAGAAGCTTATGGCTTCCCTCACCAGCCTTTGCTACACAGAAGTAATGCTTTATTTCAGTCATGGAGGTGATCCCAGCGAGAGACTTCCCATGTCTATCAGAAGGATTCTTCAGAGGCAAAAGCTTGCAGTGGATCTGTTGTCCAGATTCAGGGGAGAGCACCAGTGGCGGCAGCAGAACTTGCAGACTTGTCTGCAGGTGTGCAGATCCATTCTTTGCAGCCTGTGCCCATCTCCTGTGGGCAGCAGAGTTTCTATTTAAGCCTTATTTGCAGGACAGTACATTTTTTTCCCAGATGCTGTGACACATCTTGATGGAGTGCTCTAGTGACAAACACATTCATGTTAAGGCTGAACTGGGGCAGCCTTGAAGTAAGAAGGGGCTTCATCGCGTTGCCTGGCCTCAGCTGCCTTCCCTGAGCTCAGGCTGTGTGGTTTCCTTTGATGTCTCTTCAGCAAACATTCTGAAGTTGTTATTTTTCAGTGCTGCTATGCCACTGTCATCTAGCAGTCTCAGCCAAAACTGTGGCCCACATCAGCAACTGCAAATACAGGTGGCAGGAGAGAATCCCTGCACTGGATAATTCAGTCTAACCATGCAAGGCATGTAACATGTAGATGCCCTTAAAAAAAACAGAGTTGTCAAGTCTCACCGTGCAGTCAGGGGCTGAAATTCAGAGAAATTAAGTGACTTGCCAGAGATCACCCAAGGAAACATGCAGAGCAGAGCCTGTTCCTTCAGACCTAGTTCAGGTCCCTATCCACAAGAGTGTCCTATAGTCGACCCAGTATAGGATCAATTATTCAAGCACTCAGGACATTTTCAGACCAAAGCAGTAGCACTGGGATTTGCTCCATCTAGACCTCATGGTTTTAGCATTGATATCACTCACCTAGAGAGAGAAGTCAGTGAAGAAAAGCCTCATTTTTGCTTTCATTGTTTACATTAGTGTTGGCCTGTTTGTTCCTGGGAGGCCTTTCTCTACCTGAAGTAGTCTTTCATCACCTAGAAATTTTTCCTGGTACTTCCTTTGAGAAGAAATGTCTTGAAAGACCAGAAAAGGCCCTTGGTATTTGGCAGGTGGAAAACTTTTGCTCTGAGGGGGGGATTCTCTTTTGCTTTTGTTTTTGTCCTGTTATGCTGTATCATTTGCCTTGCTGAATTAACTGGTAAACATCACTAATTTCCTCTCTTCCCTTGCTTTCTGGTTTTTGGGGGTTTTTGTGCACCATAACAAATAAATGTCAGCAAGTGACAGAAAATATAAACATATAAACATAAAAAATAAATATAAACATATAAAATAAACATAAACATATAAAATAACTGAAAGTATTAAGTAAGTGGCCTTCAGCTGAGTGCATGCAGCTGCCAAAGCAGCCATGGTTTGCCTTGGCTACCAGAAGCAGTAGATGGTAGGGTAGGGGAGAAAAGTCAAGCTGTGCCTGCACTCTGCACCACTGGCTGCCTCCTTCCATCCATGAAGGGGGCATCATATATCACTTTTGCCTACTCCCCTTGAGAATTGAGGAAATTATTATTTTTTAATTATTGAAAGGAAGTTGTTTAAGTTGTAAAGTATCCCTAGTTTAAAAAATAAGAAAGAAATGCCACATTTCTGTACAACCTAAATTTGTTCCCTTGTGCTCTGTAATAGAGCTTTAATTACTCAGTCACAAGCTATTATTTCGGTAGGATTCCTGTCTCATTCAGTACAAAAGAGGGCAGAGTTAAGGTTACCTGGGCAACTGTAAATCTGGAGTTTTCTAACATTTGAATACTTGACTTTACAACATGAATGACATTTTTCTTAGTTTTATGTAACTTCAGAATTCATTATCGTCATCACATACCAAGGTGCATGACCATCAAGAACAGGTTTCAGTGGGCAGCACGGAGAACACAGATGGGGTCTCTTGCTTTCTGAGTGTGCACAAACCAAATGCAGTGATCATGATTAAGTTTATCTACCATGTCAGTACAGACAAATGCCAATTTACCAAGAGGTCTGATTGAACTTCAATTAAATGAAACGTCTAAGACTTTTCATGGAAAATAATATTCCAAGCTTTTAAAAACAAAATGGGTTAGAAAAAAAGCCTTACTAATCAGCTTCTGTGTTCTTATTTCCAGGACCTATTAAGATGCAGAGTGTTGACATCAGGGATTTTTGAAACAAGATTTCAAGTAGATAAAGTAAATTTCCAGTAAGTCTATTAGTAATGGTTTATGAATATCATACTAATTTTTAACAACTCCATTCAGATGTCTATGCTCAGGTATGCATGGTATAGTAGGCTTAGGGTGGGAGTGGATGGGTTTTAGTTGTTTGATTTGGCTTTTTAGCTCTCTTTCCATAGGTCCTAGTAAAATTACCTCATACTTTGCAAAAAATAGCTTTTATTAGTTATGTATATTTACAGTGGTCTGTAGTAGGGTTGTGTGTGGCTGCTTGTAAAAACTGGTGCATTGGTATAGCACTGTAAAATCATAAAATACCGCTGGGGATGAGAGCTCACAGAAGTCAGTGGGAATCCTCCCTTCTTCCAGAGGGCTGCAAGCTCTGTGGTTTTTTTGCTGTGTCTCTGTAAAACACCCACAGTCAGAGTGGCTTCTCTTTCAAGTTCTTGCCCAGAAAGGTGGCAGTGCTGACAGGGCCGAGCTGCCTCCATGTCCTCCTCCATATAGAGATGCCCTCTCCCCACCATGCATCAAAATATCCTGAAACCTGTCCTGGTTTATAGTACAGTAGGTCCAGCCTTACATGCCATACGCACTTCTGTGGACTGGGGAGGCCAATGCTTGTCCTTGAAGAGTGTATTTCTCATTTTATGGGTTCAGTAGCCTTCTCCTGGCAGAGCGGGGCAGGTGGAGCAGTGCAGCTGTCTCTGACATGCAGCACAGCATCAGCAGATCTTTCTCCTCTTCAGGGGATATTTTACTGCCTCTGTCTTTGGGGCTTTCAGATTTTTAAACTGAACCCTTGGGCTGTGCATGCTTCGTGTGATTTTTCCTAGTGCACATAAGTGATATAACATCCTATGGCTTTTTAACAGCATGTTTGATGTAGGTGGCCAGAGAGATGAGAGAAGAAAATGGATCCAGTGCTTTAATGGTAAGTAAAAACATTCCATATTTTATTTTGAACTTACTCTCTGAGGTGTGAGCAGCCTAGTGTTCATATCCACACACAGTATCTCACTAGCACAGGAGTCCAGTGTTACAGATAACTTTTTTTTAGTATTTTTGGCCGTTTGGTGAGTAATGGCAGTGTTGCCCTGAAGAGTATGTGCTGGGTTAACAGAGATGTTCTATTCTCTCTCCTTTCTTTCCTTCTGCCTTTCTTTTGTGTGTTCTGCCCAGATGTCACAGCTATCATCTTCGTTGTGGCTTGCAGCAGCTACAACATGGTAATAAGGGAAGACAATAACACAAACAGACTACGGGAATCCCTGGACCTTTTCAAAAGTATCTGGAATAATAGGTAAAACAAACTTCATTTCCCACCTACCCTCCCCAGTTTAATTACAGTTCAACTCTTTACAGAATAGGACTCCCCTTGTTATGGGGTCAGATTGTTTATTCAGAAAACACCCAGGTTGGGTCAGGTCTCAGGGTGTCCCCACGGTGGCACCCCTCCCTGGCAGGGGCCATGGCACAGGGACAGTGCATGCGGCGTTTCACCACTCCTGCCAGAAATGGTGCAGGGCGTGGGGACAGCTTGGAAAGGGCAAGCCACCCAGGCTGGCTGCTACAAGGGACACAGGGGAGACCCTCTTCTGGCGTCACTGTGCTGCTTGGCTGAGACTAAGATCCTCTGAGGCACATTTGATCTCCTCAAACGCAGTGGCAGGAGCAACTCGCTGTGCTTGTTCCTTACGTGGACAGCTGCTCTCCTAAGGGTCATCTCTGAGAGCACAGGGTACCTCTGCCTTGGGGGATAATGCTTCAGATCTAACCTAACTGGGATTGCCATTAAATTGCCATTCTGCCACAGTGCCTGTAAACCATAGGTACGTAACCAAATAGCAACCCAAATGGGTTCCTGGTAGAGAACAAATAAAAACAATGCACAAAATAAGGTAATGAACTTTTCACCACATACGTGTGAGGATGCTCTGCAGTGAGAAGTGATTGAAGGTAGAGTGAAGGAAGAATGTTAACTGCACATCCCAAGGCACATTGTCACAGTGATGGATTAATTGGGGAAGAAAAGAGAGATTATTTTCTTTTCATTCATCAGGTGTCATACAGACCACCCTAAAAGATGGGATATCTGTGTGGATGAACAGTAGCTTAGACAGAGCAGTCTGAGGGAAGGGAGATTTCTAGCCTAGCCTTCTAGCTTTTTTTTTTTTTTTTTTTACTTTATCACAACCAAATAAAGCAGACAGTAATGTCTGGTTGTGAACTGTGGTGCTTCTAGAAAATGTCATCAGTTTCCCAACCTGATATCTAAGAGAGAATTTAGAAAAAAATTTTGAAAACTACTCCCTTCAGCAATGTCCTCTGCAGTTTTTATAAATGTATTTACTGACCCTAGAAATATACCCACCAGCACAGGTGAAGACCTTTTGAAACAATCATTTAGGTCATCTTTCTTTTTCTGTTGAAGCATGTTCTACACTATTCACACTGTCGACACAGGGATAGCCAGTACATTTTCTATCAATATGATACATTTTTGTTGATTAACATGTGAGAGATAACACAAACGTTTGGTTTGTTTTTGACAGGTGGTTACGGACCATTTCTATCATTTTATTCTTGAATAAACAGGACATGCTGGCTGAAAAAGTCTTGGCAGGGAAATCAAAAATTGAAGATTACTTTCCTGAATACGCGCATTATACTGTACCTGAGGATGGTAAGGTTTTTCCCCATACTGGGATTGGACCCGCTGGCATGGCCCAGCCCATAGATCCTCTCCCTGTCTCTCTCTCTCTGCCTCTCACACACACATTCACAAGCACACACTGTTCTTCACAGGAGCTGCTGGTCAGGTAAGGAGCATGCCAGCAGCACGTAGCTCACAGGCACCCCGGTGTGGGCAGGGTCTGAAGGGGTTCCGGCTCCAGAGCACCTGCCTTCCTGTTTGGGAGGCACCACCAGTCCTAGGAGAGCAAAGCAGCCACACATCTCTCCCCCTTGCCAGATGCTTCTGTCTGGGCCTCCCACAGTGCTGAACTTTGTTGGGGATTCATGAGACTTATTTTGTAGCCATTCTGTGTCCTCCAACACTGTAAATTTCAGTTTTAGAAATACTGATGTGAAGCCCAGTAGACCATCAAGGGAACTTTAATGGAGGAAAACCACATCAGTAGATAGGAGGAGAGCTGTGGTGATGGAGCAGTCAGTTTCTTATCTTCAAGAAGTGCAATGATTCCTGCACCACAGTAACATACTGCAGAGATAAACTCTAGTATTATGCCAGTTTTGTACCAGGCAGAGAGCTTCCCAAACATCTCAGGTCTCTGTCTAGCAAAAGTGGTAGAACTTTTACTTTCTGACCACTTGCCTCTGCCTTACCTGAGTGATGCCCCTGGCATGCTGCTTGCAGCCACCTCTTGGAAAAGGCTTTCATTCTCTACCAACCACCAGGAGAATTCTAGGTTATAGAGGTGAAGATGGTGATAAGCTATTTTCAGCCTTCATTGAGGTCTGGAACTTCACAAGTATGATTCTGAGCTTCAGGTGCAGAGGATAAATAAACTGTCCTAAAATCTGAGTTGATCTGGCATCTGTTTTGTGATGCTAAGGGCTTTCAGAAGAAATCTTGTCTCCATCACCTAGATTTCCCCTTCTCAAGCATACACCACATAGACAGAGTTTGAGTGAATTTTCAGCATTTTTTAATAATAATCCAATTGTCAGAAAAAAAGTAGCTTTTGGTATTTCTCAGAGGGATTTCACAGTGGGTATCTAAAGTGATCCAGAATATTCACACATGAAGCAGCTCTCTATTTTTAACCTGTGGTTGTTCACTTATTCTTCAATTTCAGCTGACATTATTTAAGGGCAGCAGCACTGAATTCCAATATGCTGTTGATTGTGCTGCTGCTCTATTTTTACCCCCAGCACTATGGATGAAAAATAGATGTCCATGTTCTGATAAATTCTGCCCTTTACAATATTATGTTTATAAGCATCTGATTTTGGTATCTTAGATGAGAGATAACACTGAAAGGAAATAAATAGGTTATCTCTTCACCCAATTGTTTTTCACACTTAGGGTAAATACAGTCATTGCATGGCCTAGATAGTGACAACTTCAGCTGCCAACAAACAGTTAATACTGACCAAGAAGTTTCCTGCTCAACAAGAATTTAGTCCAAGACCCCTTGATGGGCAATATATCTGAAGTATTCTGCTGACTTGGGGCCTGGAAATAAAATATATTTTTTTATATATGTACATCACAAGATCTTTCAATGCTATCATTTTTTCCAGGTGTCATTTTGGACTAACCATTTTTAAACCCACGTTCCTGCCTGCAGAAGCTTTTTTTCAGGAGACTCTTTTCTGCTGCAGAAACTGAACAGCTCAGCTGCTTTTTCTAGTCATATTTTCTGACAAAAGCTAAACCCTAACTCCCACTTGTTTTATATCTATATGAACAAACTTGTGGATGTGAGTAAGCCTTTTTGTGATATGACCAATGACATTGTTGCAATGATTTCAGCAGTTTTCAGGTTCCTAAAATATGTTGTACGCATAGTCAGGTTTTACAGTACTCTTCATTTTAGAATTACCTCCTGGGAATCTCCTCTAATATTTAACATTTCAATTTCTGTACTGAAGGGCTACTTACTTCCTCCTTATTAAATCTTTTGTTACAAGTAGGTGATTGTTTGCTTTTTGTGTGCCTGATGTCATTTGTTTTTAATTTAACAGCAACACCAGATGCAGGAGAAGACCCCAAAGTCACAAGAGCCAAGTTCTTCATCCGGGATGAGTTTTTAGTGAGTAATTTTCATCTTATGTGTGATTCTATCATAGGAAATGCTGACAGATGGCAGAGTTTATTTAGGGAAAACTTGATGGGGTTTTGCAGAAAGCTAGAAGGAGAGGACAACGTCTGGCAATTCCCTAATTCTTTTCAGCTGCCCATCTTGCAGAACCTTCATCAGTGCTTGCACATTTTTATGCCCATTTCATATAAAGTCACCTGCCATGCAAACTGTTACACAGTAAGTGTTAGTGCTTAGAATGGTCATGTACAGTCCGTGCATGAACAAATAGGCTTTCATACTTTCATCCTGTATTCCTCCAAGGACTTCAGCAGTGGTCAGCCGATGGCAGGAATTAAAAAAAATTAAAAAGGCAGATTTTGTGCTTAAATAAGATTTCTGGTATGCCAGTTAGGAGGTTTGCCTCATCTTAGGACTGGTATCATGGCCCTACTGAGGCGTCATAAGAACACTTCCTTGTCTAGTCACATTTTTCTTGCAGTTAAGGTTTCTTCTGTATCTGGAGCTGAAGAGGTGCTGTTTATATTTTGAAGGTGAAAGCAGTTGTCAGGCACACAATCACAGCCCAGCTCTGCAGTCAGAAACAGGGAGTTTAATCCAGTATCACTTGTGGCTTCGCTCATTCTGAGTTGTTTCCACAGTGCAGAGCAGTAACAGAGACCAGAACCAAAACTCATCCATCATGCCCTACTGGTAGAAAATATATGTGTATGTTTGAGATAACAAACGGAGTCGTTTGCATTAAGAATTTTAAAGTCATTATGCATTTACGAGCATTGTTAGGATTTACAGCTGTTGACGCACCAAGTAAGAAGTAATTAACTATATTCAGACTTTGGGGATTTCCACTTGCCGCCGTAGCCTTCCAGATCCTGAGGAAAAATGTCAGACTGCGCTATGTTAACGTAAGAGTTACCAGAAAAACTCACTTCAGGATAAATCTCTGCTGTGGTAATGCTGGGATGCTGTGAAGCAGATGACGGTATCCAGTCTGGAAGGAGGGCGGCTCTGAGAGATCAGAGTTAAGGGGGAATTGGGGTGAAACTCCCTGCCTTTATCTATTTTCATGATTTAAAAAAACACATCAAGGGCGAGGTCCTTACGTGCCGTGACTCACTGGCATTACAGAAGGAGGCCACCTATGAAGTGGGGAGGGGGCATAGGCACTGCAGCCATATAAGAAACCCCTGTGGGTGCTGGGGGCAAGGGAAGAACTTGGGCTGGGGCCAGCACCTGCCAGGTGCCAGGCGGTCCCTGGGGTTTAGGTGTGGGGCCAGAACAGCTTCTCCCTCATTTCCCTGCAACTGCTGCAGGTTTGGCAGAGAGCGTCTCCTCTGCAACACGTCTGTCTCCTGGCTTTGTGCTTGGTGTGTCAGTGTCATGGAACAGAGGGATGGAGTCATCCAAACAGTTGCTTTGAACTCTTGGGCTGTTGGAATTGAGAGCTTTGCAAGTGACCCCTCCCACAGAGGGTCTGAACAGTCTGTGCATGCTCTGAGGAACGTGCCCATGCTGGAGAGGGCGAGGTGGGAG
Source organism: Aphelocoma coerulescens (assembly GCF_041296385.1). Classification (NCBI taxonomy): domain Eukaryota; kingdom Metazoa; phylum Chordata; class Aves; order Passeriformes; family Corvidae; genus Aphelocoma; species Aphelocoma coerulescens. The sequence continues at coordinate 113,707,119 of NC_091015.1, read as the reverse complement.
AAGGCCAAGTAGAAACGGTCACTTCTACTTCCATGGGGTCAGGCACAGAAGGCTGAGATTTCAGAGAAGGAGTGACAAAGGGCACAGGAGAAATACAGACTAGCAAGGATCTGATGGCCTTAGTCAGGTGCCAGGAAAAAAAGGCCTGTATTTTCTACCCATGTCTGCCTTGGCTTTGCTTCATATTTTCTTTCCAAAGTATCTTGATTTATGACCTTTTCCTTGTCCCACTCTGTTAAATTTTCAGGCATGATTCAGAGAAACTTGGGTTTATTATGTTTTATTGTGATTTTTGTCATGGCAGCAGGTCTGTATAAGCCATGGATGTTCGTGACAATAACCACTATGGTGCTGCACCCCTTAAAATTCTGCCTGGCTGTAGGAATGGTTGTGGCAAATTTAAAGCCTGTAATTTGAGGAATTTTAGTAGGAAGTTAAAATTGACCAAGTTTCCAATAAGTATTGCTACACAGTAGTACAGGAGGATTAGAAAGGCAAAAGATGTCAGCTCATGGTTTCAGGGTTGGTGTGGGGGCTGTGGCCCCTCGAGGTTGGGCAGCAGGGCTGGGATCTGTCGGATTTCAGTCAGGGAGCAGCGCAGGAGGGATGGCTGCACCCAAGCCCAGCCAGTGCCTGCACCTCAGGGCTGGGCTGGCAAGGGCATCTCCTGGTCCTGGAAATGTATCCTGTGGGAATTCCTCTGCTCTTCAGCTCAGGCACATCCTTTCTCCTCCCAGAATCTTCCTGGAGGCAGTGTGTGTGTTCACTCCTTGGTGAGGCTGTTCCCCAGCCCTGTTTTGGTGTTTTGCACACAGAGCTCTCCAGCTGCTGATGTTTTGTTTGAATACATCCCCAGTGTGACCCCTGTTAGAACAGTGGCATGACCCCTCTGGTTCCAGTCCTGCTGGTTTTTACAAAACCTGAATCTGGGAGGTGAAGGAGCTGCTGTTCAAACACACAGACCAGGCTTCCTCGTATTTGCATGTCATCCTGACCCCTGCAGTGTAGAGATGCCAGTATTAAATATTCCTGCCTGGAAAGCAAATGTTCTTTCATCAGTGTCCCAGGGGATTTTTTTTCTCCCTGTGAACTGGTGCTGAGTAACACGCAACTATTCAAAATAAGTTTCAAGTAACGGATAAAATTCTGTATTTATCTTCACATGAGAGGACTGCAAGAGCTGTCTGGTGACAAAAACAGACAACCCCCTAATATTTTGAAAATACATCCTTTGGCATGATGTGTATGTAACCGGGTGTCATCAGAACACTGTGGGCAGCTTATTGCCATAGACATGAGTGAAATCAGTGCATGATAAACATAAGCAGACATTTATTACTATTTTCATGAGGGTAAGCCTTGAACTAGGTATTGAGAGTAGCATGGTAAGAAAATAGTTTTTAGACTGTGTATGAACACCCCTGTGTAATCAGTGTTAAATGTCTAATATTACCTAAATTACCTGGGAAAAATCTGCAATTTCTTGTTGATCTAATTATGTAAATCATGGCTTCTAAATGTCTATAGCTTTGCATATCTGTAGCTGCAGGTATTTAAAAGATCAAACCTACATGTAAAATAAATCCTGTGTTAAAAATATTTAGTGTAGCCAGAGTCAGATAGAACACTGTCTTTTGTTGTTAAGCCAGCATAACTTATAGTAAAATTTAGAAAATAGTTATAAAAATTACTTTCCTAAAAACTGACCTCCTACTTTCATGCCATTCCATCTATATTCTGCAAGATAATGGTCTCGAATGGATTTCTATTTATCTGTCCTATAGTAATACAGAACAAAAATTAAGATTTTTTTTTTAATATATTTTTTAAGATCCCAGGGAATTTTAACAAGATAACCATGGGCAAAGTGATGCTGCAGCTTTAAGTTAGAACCTAAAAAGTTGTGCAGTAGCCTTGAGAAAATGTAATTCTGCATGGTCTGATGTTTACTGGATTTGTGCATGCTTTATTACTCTGTGTGAACCCAGCCACTCTGTTGATAATTCCGCCAAATTCTGGGCTCAGTGATGATAACGAGCCTTCAGCTGGCTTAATAGGTGCTCTAAGTGAAAGTAACACAAGAAGCAGAAGCAGCTGAGGATGGCTTTGGTGGCTCCCACACAGGACTCATGTACTGACCCTGTAACAGTGTCCATAATGTTTTGTCATCTTCATTTCAAATTTGTCATTCGGACAGGACCAGACCACAGCCCTCCCTTCCTTTTGTTTACTTACTTTAGCGATCTATATATAGATTTCCTAGAGTTCTTGGTTCTCCGTAAGTCTGTAGACTGCTGAGATGTGAAACCTCTCACTGCATGGCATCTGATCCTTTTTTTTTGCATCCCTCTTTCCACAGAGGATAAGTACGGCGAGCGGAGACGGGCGGCATTACTGCTACCCACACTTCACATGTGCAGTGGACACAGAAAACATCCGCAGAGTGTTCAACGACTGTCGAGACATCATTCAGAGGATGCACCTCCGCCAGTACGAACTCTTGTGAGGGGGATCACCGTGGAACCTGTGGTTTTAAATTCTTTGCTCCTTACTCTTTCTCTTGATACTACCCCACACAGGGTGGAAGAATATACTATAGAAATGTCAGTCTCTTCACTTTGTTTACTTTCAATTGTTTAACCTTAAAGCTGATTTGAAGCAAGTTTGGGTTATTTTCCCTTCATGCTTTTTGGGACTATTTTTGTGCTTTATTTTGACATGCCACTTCTTCGTCATTCCACTAAGCCCTTTGGCTACCTCTGTTCCCTTAGGTTTTGTTTTTTTTAAACTGAACGTGACCTGCTAAATTTTTTCCAGCGGGTTAACCTCAGTTCAGACCGGTATGTCAGCTGGATGACACTAAAGTCATACCTATCCCTCTGTGTGGGTTTCCTTTTTAACGTGACATTGAAGAGTACTTGATGGGTGAAAAAAAAAGATTAATGCACTTTGTATCAGGTTATTAAATACTGTTGAGGAAGTAGACACACAATGTAGCAGCACCACAATATTTATTACTCTGTCACAGTTTTTAGCATTTCTGAGTTGCAGGTCAACTGATAAAGTGACCTCCTCTTTTAAGCCGTTACTGGCACAGGAAGTAGAGTAGATAATGAGAGGAACAGTGAAGACAAAGCAATTTTTCTGGGGTTTTGGAGCTAAGTGTCTCTGCACACCTCAGGCATTTGAATTACAGCTACTTTTCAGCCTGTTGCATCTGGGCAGAAAATTTACCACCCTCACTTATGTTATTTGTGCTGTCCACAAATGATCCTTTTAGTTCTGATCATTCTTGGACAACAGTCCTCTCCCTATATATATTTTTTTGTTTTACTGCTGGTTTATTATATTGTACAGACTGTAAAATGTAATATTATTTTGTACAACTTTATTGAAGAAAAATACTTGTAGAAGATCTTTGTGCCTTGATTATGGCTGTACCTGTAAAATGAGCTAAGATGTAAGTATGTTTTTGATTGCGCTGTACAGCTTGATGTCAACCTTACCTGCAGCAGTGACTGGAGGTAAGAACTTTATCTGTAGAGTTTAGGGGTTTTTTTCTGGTTTATATAAAAATGCTCTTTAGTATAAAAATTATAAATTATGCAAATTAACCACTTACCTTTCCAAGTAAGGTATTACAGTCACCGGATGTTGCAGCAAACATGCCTTTCTCTTTTGAAGTCTCAGCTTTAAAACATTGGAATTCATTCAAGTGTCCAAATTGCAACCTGGTGTTGTTTTAATGGGAACCAAGGATTTCTTGTTTTTTTTTTTTTCCTTTTTTTTTTTTTTGTCCTTTATATTTAGAAAATATGTTTGGTAATTCTTTGGTCATTCATAGAACTTCACAATTGCACAGACCGATTGTGAATGTGTAAAGCACCATTATATAGAGCTCTTCAATCTTTGTACCAACAGCGGCTTTCATTGTGCAAGTAAATCGCGAGAAAGAAGATAAGAAAAAAAAAAAAGGTGTATAAACCCTTGTGTCTGGCCTAAGAGAATTACAAGATGACATTTTTATTTCTCTTTTAATAAAGAGACACATTAGAAAATTGTTTTATTTTAAATATTGTAGAATCAAAATGTGTGAATATTTCTCAAACTTGAATAATTTATGCAAATGACATTCTCAAAACAAGTTGTGGTACAGTACGATATATAAAAAGCAAGAATTGCTGTAGCAATAAGGCATGTCCTTTTTAGTAACTATAACACTGCTTTATATTTTATACATAGGTGTTTTATGTCTGTGACTATATACTTTTCCTGTGTCCAAGATAACCTGTACAAATGTCTAAAATTACAGTTGCAATAACAGAAACCTAGAGAAGTGTTAGATTACATTACTTTATAAGAGTGTTTTACCACACTTCGGACCATTCCCCCAATTTCATTTTAAATTTAGGGAGAGATGAAGAGCTAACACAGTCCCCAGACTGGCATATAAATCAGCAGGTTTTATTAGCTTTTTACTGTATTGTTATTAGTTATAAACCCAAATCAGTCATCTTTTTAAATTCAGGCTACAGACCAATTGAGAACTTGTTTCCAATGAATAGAAAACAATCCCATTTTAGATGCTATAATATGACCATTTTTTTCCCCAGAAATCTGTACGTTCAATTTAGTCATATTTCCCAAAAAGTGAAAGGCTGGGTGGAATAAGCTAATAGTAAACAAAATTCCCAAAATTCTCTTATTTCTCATGCCAAAGAAAGTAATAGAATGAATAACAAAATATAGTATTTTTTTTTAAACTAGCCCCAGCCCAGGAGTTCAGGTTAGAGCTCCCAGCCTCTGCAGGAACATCAGCAGGAAAACTGGTCCTGGTGTGAAGTAGTCCCTCTGTTTTTTCTGGGGTGGGTGGGGAGCAGCAGTGGGTTTGTCCCACCTTCCCCCACACAGTGAAGACGCTGAGCTCAGATTTTATCTTTGTGGCACAGCTGGTGGCCTCTGCCTCCCCACAGAGGAGCTAGTGCAGTTCAAAATGTGACACTACACTAAAGTCAACAGGACTTGTGGAATGTAAAATAACACACATTCCTTTCTCTGTCCATAGATTGAGGGCCAAGGCATAGGATAATGTTACTGCAGCTGTATTTGACCTTCCTTCTTGCAGGAGATCGGCGACTGGAGGGCCCCTCACCACACAGATCTCTGGGATGCAATAGGGCCCTCTTTTTTCAAGCTCATCATAGCACATCTTTTTGAAAGCAGCAGCTTGAGGTGTCACCCTAATTCTTTTTTAAGCAGTTTTCAAGTGTGTGTCAGCAAACTGGATCCTCAAGCTTCTTCCCCTTGTTGTCTGGTAGATGGGTAACTGCAAATTATAGTCAGCTAACAATTTACTGTGTCAGGAACCAGAAGATTTCTTGTCCCAAACCGCAGTCCCTTACACGACACCCTAAAAAGGCTACGGAAATCCACATCTCTCAGTGCTGATGCATCCAGAGTCTGCCTGACCCTAACAAACACAAGTATGACATTTGAAGGGCCATGCAGCAATAAAACAGAAACGTTTCCAGTTTGCAAGATTCAGCCTCCACCAGGGTAAGACACAAGTGCAGACAAGTGATGAGGCTATAGGATTTACATAATGTACAGTTACACTTTTAATATACATATTTGATACAAAAATTATAGCAGGAAAAGGACTCATTTGATTGTCGAATACAGTATTTTTGTACAGCATGAAACGTTCATTTCAGTTAATTATTTATCCTGTAGTAGTCATATCAGCTGTATAGGACTTCTATGGTATGTGTAAATGCAACCTGCCTTCAGACTAGCAATCAAATTAGGTCATTTGCTGGCATGAATATAGTCTGATGTTTGACTGTTCTCAGCTTTGGTATTTCAGTGACTGAATGCAGATGTCTGGCTCTTCATACTGCTTTATGCTTACTGATTAAACGCTGAGCAAAATAAAACGGTGGAGTGAGAAGCTGAACGTGAGCTAGTACCAGGATCACAAGCAGAGCACCTGCTGCACAGTAGATAGTGAAGACTCTGCTCTCAAATGGAAGGAAGCATTTTTGGAGGGAGAAGTCAGTTGGTGTTACGCTGCCCTGGAAAAGAAATGAAGACTGTCACTTTGCTGTGTTACAGTGGGTTCTGAATCAGGAGTAAACACCACAGCTGTCAGATCTCCAATCTCTAAATCCTGTGTTGGGTGGCAAGGGTTGGGGCCAGTTTCCTTGTACCAGTGCCTTCTCCAGGGGGCTGAAGAGTCCATACCTTGCAGTGCTGGGCACTAACTGGAATATTCACCAGGCCAACATTAGCCCAGAGGCCAATCTTCCCATCTAGCATAAACAGAGAGCTGGGCTCCACATCTGATTTGCCTTCAAGAGAAGCCTAACTTTAGCTGTTGTAAATCCACCTGGAAGGAGCCCTTCCAAGCTGAAGTTAGGTTTTGTGAATGTGCCCCTTCCTCCCCCAAGCCCTCCTCCTTACCCAGTACATGCTGCAAAAACACATGTTGGCTAATCCAAATTAGGAATAGGAATTTCAACCACAAAGAACTTTGTTGGGTTTTGGCTTGACTTTGCAGTTTAAATTAAAGTTTATAACGGATCGAGGCTGAGGAGTTAAAACAGTAGTGAAGAGGATGCAACTTTAATTAGTCAACCTCTTGTTTTGCAGTGGAGATACACTGTCTGGCGTGTGCAGAGAGTGTGTGTAGTTTGAAGGCAGCTACTCTCAGGAATATGGAATAAACAGAACTACTTTCAACAACAAATGTTAACAGTTGCATAAAATGAATTTAAATGTTTGGGGTTATCTGCATATTAAGCAGTCTAAACTCAACAGCAGTAAAACATACATAAAAGATTTCCCCCTTCAAGTCACAGACTACTCTGTAAACAGATTGTAGGTTTTGCTTCTTACTCCAAGTTTCTAAGAGTTCTGTTTTATTTTTGAACTGGGGAACTAATTGATTTACCTCTAAGGATATACTGAGCACTGGAACTGCCTGCACAAGCATAACCAACACACTGTATAAAATGTGAACTGGCAATGAGGAGGCAGACTGTGGGCACATCACAAACACTTTTCACTGCATTAATGCACACGTTTGAAAACCATGATCACCGTGCAAAAGGGTTTGAGGTGGATACAGTCTTGTTTTCATAGTTGGTAAATCAGCCAAGCCAAACTGGTCTTTCTACTGTTCAGTGCACAATACTGATTATTTTTACAAGTCAATAGTTTACAATGCACCCTCTTTCTAAGAAAATGTACCCAGATACTAATTAGGTCTTTAACAGCATTGCTTTGTACCACACAGAACATGTGGCTCCCACAGATGTACTTTATAAAGTGGATGCAGTGTACTGAGTGGGTTGGGTGGGTAGGCAATTTTTTTTTTTAATTTTTCGTTTTTACAGGTAGAATCAGTTTTAAAATATAGCTGACTGCCATGTTGATTTATTTATGAAAGTTATCTGACAAAAATAAAAAATTAAAACTTACCATGATGAAACTAGGATTGTTTCTATTCCTCCAACTGAATGACGGGACGCTGATTTCTGGAACTTTCCCTGCGTGCAGCACTTCACAAGCACTATGAGTGTGCCCACTGAGAATCAAACGGGGCTGAAACCACCATAGCAGCTAGAACACAAATTGGTAAAGCACAAAAATTAAGTCACAGCTAAAAAGAAACTGAACTTAAAATCCCTTTTTCTTTTTCTTTGAACAGAGTGAAATTATGGCAACTCTAATATTCTTACAAAGTGCTTTCTGTAAACTTCTATTTTCCAGTAAGAAATGTGTTGGTATTGCAATATCAATCACACTCCTTTGGCCCTGATCCCAAGTACTGGGCTTTTTCTTTTTTTTTTTTTTTTTGTCATACAGATCAGAAGAACAAAGGCAACAGCATGCTGTGGATATCACAAAGAGAAAAACTTCGGGTTTAGTAAAGCAATGCTATTTTCTTGTCTAAGAAAGAATCTTGTACTGACAATCTTTGAGTGAAGACATTTATGCAGAAGGAAAGAAATAATGACCATTACGTTTTTAGGGAATACTTTACATTTTCTTGCAGTTACTAATTCAGCAAAAGCGATGCTTTCAAAGAGTTGGGAAACTGTGGCTTCATACCAGGTGTGTCAACAATTTACACAGCACAGAAAGTACAGCATGCTGAAGTGGAGGTAATGACACCACAGCAGATTTAAGAGTGCCAGGACTTAGGAGCTGTACCTGGGAAATCTGGCAGGACCAAGGCCATGATGGTGATGATCCTCAGGGGAGCAGCTCTAGCAAGCAGCCTCTCACAGGTCTCATTAGACAGGAGCAGCTGTGTTCCATTTGTCTCAGCCAACAGCCTTATCACCATTTTTTAATCTATTTGTATCTACACTCATGTCCCCCTCTCACCCACCCACTGCCACTCAAGTTCCCAAGAAATCAAACCTTTTGTGATGCCTCTTGAGACAGTACATCATACTTTTCTTTAAAGGGGATGTTTTTCTCCTCTGGAGGAGCAGAATCTTCTCCAGTGCATTCAGCATCACTTTTCCGATAGAGAGGGTAATGCTGGGAGTAATTAAAAGCAACTATCAGTTGTTAATGATCCAGCCTTTCTGGAACAGTAATAAATCCACAAAAACATGTCAATGTGTTGCCTTACCCCACCTCTAACACACCTGTAAAAGGATGGGTTCTGAAGCTGGAAGCTTTTCCACATCACTGCATCCTTTGTTGGAATGATTCGGTTTCTGTGAATAAAATCAAGCCATAGAAGGGGTGAAGGTAATTAAGCAATAGCTAGGTTTTAAGGGGTTAGGGAGCGGGGGGTGGTTGTTGGCTTTGGTTTTTTGTTAAGCAGTTTAGCTCAGAGTAGTTTATAAATACTGCCCACTGTATGAACTTCTAAGAGTTTTACTGTGGACGGGTGAAACTCCCCATTCTGTACATGCTGTAAATACAGCTGTGCTCTTCCTGACTGCAGAAAGCAGCAGCAGGATCTCTGCACCAACAAGGCAAAGGAGTCTGAGGGCAGCCCAAGGGAGATAGAGTCTGGCAATTTTTCCACTGGGAGCTGGTTTCCTGATTGACTGCCAGCCCAGTCAGTCATGCTGCCTACTGTGCATCCAGTCAGCCTATGAAAAAGGGAAGAGGAAGGAAGTAAAAGAAGCAATTGGATTTGATGAAAAAATACAATTAAAACACTGCTAGGCTACGAGGAAAGGACTGCAGTAGAATCAGGAAACTAAAGGAATATGCTTGAAGGCTATAAAACAGAATAATATCCATAAATATAAATGCAGGATTATGTATCTTGAGTCAAAGGGAGGCTTACTGACAAGGAAGTTAACACCATTAGTGCAAAGCAACAGTTAATAGTTGGGTAAAAATGGTTAAGAGGGATATGAGGAAGAGAAAGACTTGCTAACAAGTTGCAATGTGAATTGGAAGCAGACTTTTTTGGGGAGAGTCTGGTTCTATCCTGACTATGCTACAGTATCATCATTCCCATTGTGGCAGAGGAGTCACTGACTGTAATCACATATTTAATAATCTCTTACCTGCTGGGAGCAATTCAGTTTGTGAGAAAGTGCCACAAGTTTTGCCTCTGAGGTTCGGCAGACAGCACAGCCATCACCCTCCATGGCTACACTGTTCACTAGGACAAAGCTGGAAAATACCAGGGGTGGACGAAGAGAAGTGGGGAGGACAGGAAGGCATTTCATGTTGTTCATGCACACGCATGGGATAAACTTCATTTTATAAAATGCAAGTGTTCCTAAGTTGGACACAGCTCAACAAAACAGCAGAATGTAACAGCTGAAATCATGTGCTATAAATCCTCCTCTGAGTATGTGTACTGTAGCCATGTCTCTGCCTGGTTGGCTCCTTTATACAGTTGTTAATTAGGTTGCACAATGTACCTTATGCTTCATGTTTACATTTCAAGATTTTTTTCTATTTTAATGAATACTTAAGTTGTATTCTAGTGGAATGTTAAAAGTTAATCACTAAATTCTAAATTCTGAGGGAAAGGAGAACTTGCTTCTCTCCCCACGAAGTTTAGACCTCAGAGACAGAATTTGAGACATTGGATTTCTTCAGAACAACTGAAAAGCAGAACAGCACTGCATTTGGGTGGCTGCCCTGAACAAGCTTAGTTTTGTACTTTGCAGTCTCTGACACACAAAACAGGATTTTATTTGTAATAGAAGGTTTCCCTGTAGATTTCAAATCAACTTTGAACCTCTGCCACAAGATTCATACCCATTTAGTCACACATTCAGCTTGAGATACATCCCCAGTTCAACTGTCTGTTTAAATGACAAAAATGAGCTGAATGCCTTCACTTAAGAGATACTAGTCAATAGCAAAAAAACCTTAATTCTCTTTTAGCAAATTAAGCTGCTTTTATACCACAGATTTGTTGTAAAACAGTTTATCTAGGAACATTTTGTTAATAGTGCAGCTCATTGCAGTTAATGGACACCAGACATACAATCTGCAACTGCATGCAAGAATTCTGCTGTGCTGTTTTATCAAAGGGGACATTTTTTAAACAGTTGAAATACTTATCTAGAGGACCCCACATCTGCATGATAAGCAACAGCTTTATACTGAGCATTCATGAAGCTCAGAGATCTTCCTAAAAGAGACACAACCATTTCCAGACCGGTTCCGAATTTTTAATTAAACTTATAATTTAATTAAATTATAATTTAATTAATTTTAATTACATTTATCATGTTTGCTTAATTAAGGGAACCAGTGTAAACCTGTAGGTTTTGAATCTCACGGTTCCACAAGTGAGTACAGCCCGAGGGCACACGTGACAAACACAGAGGGGCAGTGTGCCTTCCCTTCCTAAATCTGAACCTTTCCACAAACCCACTACTGCGTTCCCTCATCGGGTTCCTGCATGGTGTCTAGAGGTAACAGGGCACACAGCAGGCAAGTGCAGCCGCGGGGACACAGCTGTGAGAACCAACTGCACCGAGGTCTGCTCTAAGCCAAAACCAGCTTGTGCATTATTCCCCCACCTTGTGGAAAAACCGTGGACATGCAACTGCTGTGTTCCTGAATTCCTCAAACAAGGGTTAAGTTCTGCAGACTAAAGCAGTTATTAAAATTAATGAAACTCCTAATTTGTAAACACAGAGGGGGTTGGTTTGTGTTTCTTTATGAATCCTGCTGTTTACAGCCATGGCTCATTACCAGCTGCAAGGAAGTATAAAAGGCAAACCAGAGAAATGGATTCTGACTCCACGGTACTTTTCCATTTAAAAGGAAATTTTTACAATTTGCCTAGCTGTAAGTACAGCTTCCAGCCCATATCAAACTACGGGTTTGTACAAAGTGTTTGGGGTTTAACACATCATAAGGTAGATGATTAAAAAAATTTTTAAAGGCTCTGGGTTAAGCATTCCCATACTATTTCATTAGAAAAAAATTAAATATACTCACTTTATTCCTTTCCGAGTTATCAGCTTTCCTGAAGTAAAGTTGAAGACCTTTTCAAATCGATTTACCTTGTAAGTAGTCATTCTGTGTCACAGAGCAAAAATACAACTGAGGTAAGAAATTGCCACTGGATCTCATCTGACACAGTTGCTTTACAGGTTGTTGAGCATTCATGCAGCTTGCTGCTCCATTATCCAGCTGACACAATCATTCAGGAAACTCACAGGGGTGCTGTGGCACCCCTTGTGTACTCTGGCCCTTCCCATCAGGGCAAGCACCAGCAGAGTGAGGGCACTTACACTCTTCTGTGCTGAGATAACAGGAGTGGAAACACTTTTCTAAGGAGGAGGCCCAAGGAAAAGCAGCTTCAAGAATTCCATGTCAGTGCAGAAGGATCAGCTCTGAACAACCCTTGTACGGTCAGAGAAGCATAAACCTGTTTTGTGCACAGACCTTACTCTAAATTACGACCCTTTCTAATTTGATCATGATCAAAAAGTTTCTGTATAACCACAAAACAGGTCCCTCAGACACAGCACCAGTTACTGTGGGCATGCTGACACTTCACTCCTAGCACTTGTGTGCTCCTTTCACTGACAAGACTCACTCATAATGAAACCCGATGTCGTGATTCCCAGCAATGACCACCAGCTCTGTAGAAACTGGATACTTAAACATTTTCCGAAACCTCCTGACATCATCTGCCCATGCCTGCAAGAAAAAACAAAAGGAGAAATAAGTGCTGTTCCACAGCATCAAAGGGGACCACTGGTTTTGTAGTGGGTTTGCATGGTGAGGTTTTGGTACTGGGGGGGCTGCAGGGAGGAGCCTCCCCCACGTCCCACAGAGCCAATGCCAGCTGGCTCCAAGATGGACCCACTGCTGGCCAAGGCTGATACTGCCTCTGGGATAACAGAATTAGGAAGGTGGCATAAAAGAAAACTCTGCAACTGCAGACAGAGAGAGGAGTGAGAATTTGTGAGGAAAAGCCCTGCAGACACCAAGGTCAGTGAAGGAGGAAGGTCTCTTTTGCATTTTCTCTCCCCTCTCCAGCTGAGAAGTGTTAGGGCAGCTTTGTTGGGCATCCAGCCAGGGTCAGCCCATCATGAGTGTGTAACACAGAAGTACAAACTGAGATGTTTACATTTTGTAAGTTTTATATGAGGGGAAAAACTGTCAAGGTACTACCAAAAATGAAGGAGAATCACATTTCAACTCCTATCTAAAAGACTAGAAACATCTACCAACAGGAAAACTGTGGCAGAATTAAACAAAGCCTTGCATATCTAACCTCCATCATCCATTTCCTTCAAGAAATCTCCATGTTTTGAAACAAGAGAGCTGATGATGTCATACCTGAGGTGAGCTCCATTTTCCTTCATCAAAAACATCTCCCAGAATAAAAACAATATCTGGCTGCAGTAACCATAAGGCAGTTTGGAAAGATCTCTCCATTTGCCATTCCCTGAAAGGAAAATACAGAACCAGTTATCACTGCCTTACCTCTGAATCCTCAGCTGTGAATACACAGCCACAGCCCGGCAATGGGAATGGGAAAATGGCTCCTACACACTGAAATACGAAAATATATTATGAAATTCAAATTAAATACTTACAAATCAGATGTAAGGACAGTAAGTGCATCTTACCTGGTGGATAATTCCACCATGATACAATCAGGACCATGCACATGCAAGAAGTAATACCAGCTTGTTTATTTTTTCATTACAGTTCTAATGAATTGCTGTTTAATGGAACAATGAATTATTGTTCCATTAGCTACTACTAAAAATGAAAAAAACTGCATAAAGATTATTCAAAAAAATTAATAATTACCTTCTTAGCTTATCCAACCAATGTCCTTTGATTTCACCAAGTAGATGTGTATCAGCTAAAATTATGGCCTTTAGGACTGAAGCTGAAGTTTCTTTTTCACTCATGTGAGCTCCACCTTTCACATCTGGCCATCGACATTGAAATATTACCACATAGTAAATTAAAAATTCACAAAATATTAACACTGAGCTGACAAAACACACGAGTTTCAGCAGAAAGCAGAGCCTCCTCTTCAGAGGGAGATTCTTCACAGTGGTTGAGCTAGAACTCAGCATTGCAATACCACCATAAGACAATGGCTCAAGTTCTCTCTCAGATGAAAACAGCTTGGGCTACTCAAAGGATCACGTTGGGCTTTTTGTCAGCACAAAATCCCTGTGGATAAAATACAAAATAAAATATTCATTAGGCCAGCATTCCCTGTGGAAAGCTACCATGCAAGGCCTACAGTGTTAGCTTCTTGTCACCCTGAAAGGTTTGGAATATGTAACTGACCTGAAGAGTAAAGTTCTCCTCCAGGCACACAGATGGCCAGCTGAGCACAGAACTGCACTCGCTCCGACCAGCACCAAGGAAACCAGATTAAAGCCAGCCATGATCTTGGTGCATGATGCTTTTTCTAGAACTTTAAGTGAAAACACTATGAGTGGGGGTCAAAGGTAAGTAAAGACAGAGCTTAGCTTGAACAGCAGCTGCAACAAAGAAAAAAAAATCCATTAGGATTCATATAGAATCATTTAGGTTGGAAAAGAGCCCCAAGACTGAGTCCAAGCCTTAACCCAGCACTGGCAAGTCCACCACTAAACCATGTCCCTAGGTGCCACATCCATACATCATTTAAATACCTGCTAGGATTGTGACTCCCCCACTTCCCTGGGCAGCCTGTTCCAATACAGGACAACCCTTCCAGTGAAGAAATTTTTCCTAGTATCCAATCTAAACCTCCACTGGTGGAATTTGAGGCCACTTCCTCTTGTCCCATCACTTGTTATTTGGGAGAACAGACCAACACCCCCCTTGCTACAGCCTAATTTCAAGTAGTTGTAGAGAGCAATAAGGCTTCTCCTCAACCTCCTTTTCTCCAGGCTAAACAACTCCCAGAGGATATCTTCTGGCACAAACACAGAACATGACTACACCTCATCAACAGCACTGCCACCTTTAATATGGCTCATTGTAATCTCCAAGAACCAAGGGCAATTTACTATCCCAGAACAAGTTTATAGGAGCTTTCCAGGAACACAGGCACAGATACACGGGTAATTAACTAAGGCTGCTTCATTTCTGACAAGAGGAAAACAAGAAACATCTCAGCCTCAGAAAAAAAGAAACTTCACTGCAGCTGTAGAGAAAGAGCTAATGAACCTAAATTAGTGAGGTAACTGTATTTACTGCTTTCTGCTACCTTGGATACCTTGTAACCTAAACAGGGAATGTACCCCTCTTGAAACTCCAGTATTTTTTCTGCTTCTTCTACAGCCCTTGAGAGAAACACTTTTTCAGGGTACATGCCCACAAATAGTATCCCAGCAGAGAGGACAGAGGCACCAGCCCTTACTCTCCAATGAAATGCCTCAGATCCCAGGTCCAGCCTCTCAGGGTCTCAGTCTGAAGAGCACTGCAGGTCTGAAAACCCCACTCTTTAAAGGTAAACAGTGTAGCATGGTCACAGTAAAGGGACTCCAGGTGAGCTATAGAGATGCTGCTTCACAGGCTCAAGAACAGCTTCCAGAGAAATCCACAAAATGTGGTCCCCCACCCAACAACGGGATTGCAATTTTGCTTTCTACAAGAGAAAAATCCTAATTTAAGACTAATATCCAGGATGTGAGCAATTACTGAACGCAGTATTCAGTGATTAGCAGCCCACGTCTGAATTAACTAAATCTGACTACAGCTGTGAATATTCGGTACCTTTGAAAATTTATACCCCAAATATGAGGAAAATTAGGATAAAATTACAAAGCCACACAAAATTAGTGGATTGTTTCTAATATCTTGGCCTCAGTAACATGCAGAACACAGAACAAATTTAAATTGCTTCACTGTCCTATACACTAGCCCATTTGATTTATGTCTCATGGAAACTGAGTAATGACACATGATTATTATATTTTTTTTGTAACCAAAACCCCTATTTGATAATAGCCACTTATTTTCAAACACAAGCTTCCCATATCAGCACTACAAAGTACTTACTCGAGATAAAGAACCATTAGCCTGCACCATGAAACATTTCTAATATGCATTATCAAGCAGCAGCATGATTAATACTTAATTGCATGGAATTCAGTTCTATCTAAACTTGATTTAGCAGGAGAAAGCCACTGACCAGTTGTCACAATTCCACAATATGTGGAACTACACATTTAGACTGATTAACTTGTTTCATATTCATCTCATCTGCCCTTTAACTAGCAACCAAAATAACACCACCTCACTTGTACATCTCACAAGGAGGCAAGATTAAAGCAGAGGTATCTGCTAACTGGCACAGCAACAAGGACAAAAAGGCAAGCAAATTCTTGTCCAAACACACAGTGTATATGGCTTTATCCTGCAGAGTAGGAAGTAGTACTTTACTGGAAGTAGACTGGTAGTCTGAGACAGTCCCTCTTCCAACAAAAACAGTATTAATTTGAACAGAAAATGCCAGTAAGTTGTTTAACTTGCATTAGCCATGTCCAGCAAATAAATAAATAAGCAAATGAAAATCACATCTTCAAGAGCAAACTGATACCATCGAATTAAAAAAAAAAAAAAAAAAACCACAAACCACCATCAAAAGAAACCCACACCAGCAAACCAAACCTGCAATCAGTAGAAAATAAAAATATCGTCAAGGCAAAATTGCCATGTTCAAAAGTCACAAGCAGCAAGAGACACAATCAATGCCACAGAGCCAGTCACTTCCATATACATTCCTCCTCCAGCGTTTCTGCTGCTAATTGTTACTATTTGGGGATTTGTACTGCAGATGTGGAAGTTGCCAGAGGTGCCCCATCTGCACCCTACACTGCCAGCATTCCTGATAGTGAAAGGAAAAGCGGAAAGGGAAATAAAAAAAAACACGAACAACCTCACAGAAAGCCGGCGATGCAGACGGAGCTGCAAGACAGCTCCTACTACTGGCTGAGAGAAATCCCTGCCCACCTCGCTCTGCCACCTGACAGCCCACGCCCGCTCCGCTCCGCTTCCATGCCGTGCCGTGCCGTGCCGTGCCGTGCCATGCCGTGCCGTGCCGGGCCGGGCCGGGCCGTGCCGTGCCGTGCCGTGCCGTGCCGTGCCTGCCGTGCCGTGCCGTGCCGTGCCGTGCCGTGCCGTGCCGGGCCGGGCCGTGCCGTGCCGTGCCGTGCCGTGCCGTACCGTGCCGTGCCTGCCGTGCCGTGCCGTGCCGTGCCGTGCCGTGCCGTGCCGTGCCGTACCGTGCCGTGCCTGCCGTGCCGTGCCGTGCCGTGCCGTGCCGGGCCGTGCCGTGCCGGGCCGTGCCTGCCGTGCCGTGCCGGGCCGGGCCGTGCCGTGCCGTGCCGTGCCGTGCCGTACCGTGCCGTGCCGTACCGTGCCGTGCCGTGCCGTGCCTGCCGTGCCGTGCCGTGCCAGCTGACCTCCGCTGGAGCTGCACAGCCGCTGCTGGGTGGAGCTGCGGCTCCGCGCGTCGCTGCGCAGCGCGTTGCTGCCGCTCCCCCTTACACGGCTCATTACTAACATTAGACTAGGTGCCCTCATCAGAGCTGGAAGACCTTAGTTATGAAAAAAGACTGAAGGACTCCTCACTGTTTCTTGTTCTGCACAACATTTAAAAATCAGCCTATGGACGAGCACAATTACTGAATCATTTCACAACAGGGCCAAAGTTTAAACACGCTACAAGTGTAGCTTTGTACCACAACACTGTGGGGGAAAAGGCTCCAGTGACTGGCACTGCTTTCTTCTCCAGGATTCGTGTTTGTTTTACTTATTAACAGATGTTACAAGCACTTCTTTTTTTTTGCACTTACAATTTTCTGTTATACATGCGATCCTCCTCTTTTTCTTCCATCAAGTTTACTGGCAGTGCAGACTTGCATCACTCCTTTTCTGTTTCCCTTTTCCATCTCTTGCTCAGAACATTATTCAGCTTTAATTTGCAAGTGAGCCAAGAATGAAACAAGGGCACACAGTGGTCTATAGCCAGAGCAGAAACATGGAGTTCTGGAGCTTTACCCTCCCTACTGCCTAGTGAATATGCAACTCTGAACACCTCACATGCTTTGAGGCAAATTTCTTTATTAAATTACACCTACATAAAACTGTCTTAAAAAAACAGTAGGATATGAGAGCCTTAATCCTGCTCCTAGTCCTATCCCTCAGGAGTGTGCATGTGTTTTTATGAAGCTAAAGAAGCTGTATTAGGTTATAAGCAAGCTTAGTGTTTCTACCCTAAGCGGTTTTCACTCAACTCTCCCATCACAATGTCACAAAGGCAGAGATTTACAACTTTCAGAAAAATATAGTTTTATAATGTAACTATGTTAAACTTTTGTGGAATGTCCTTACAAACAAGTTCAGGTTCAAATCCCACAAGGTTCTGCAAGCTACACTTGCAACTGGGAGTTGTCTCTTCTCATTCCAAGCTCACCCTCCCTGAAGCAACACGACATTTCTGCCTTGTGGACTGTGATTTTCTGCACTCCCACTTTTCAGCTCTTCAAATACCAGAGTTCTTCGAGTACCTCACTCTTGAACCAAATAAGAGCTTCTGATGAATTCTTCTTTTGATGATGCAAAACTCTCTGACCCATCTTTATGAATTCACTTTCCAATGCTGAGCACTAAATCCTTCCTTCATCCACAATTTTTCACTATTATTGTGATTGAAGAAAAAATCCAAGCAGAGATTTAGCATTTTTAAGAAACCCCTTTGCAATAATTTAATGATAGATTTAATTTCTGTTTGCATTAGCACATCCTTAGGGCTGAAATGCACGAAGACTGCCAAATCTACACAGATACTTTGATTTTGTTCTGTAGCTTACAGAAAAGGATAAATCGGGAAGCTCTTCAAAATAAAACAATTTTATTATATTCCCATAAACATGCACAACCACAATATCTTATGCAAGTGTGAAAGAGATGGGTTTGAAACTTAGTTGAAGTTATGCAGATCACAGTTTATTTAAAAACATAAACAAAAAAAAAATCAAGATCACAAAGTACAACATTTCTGAGCACTTGTCATATTGAGATCCCATTACTGAATCTACAACATTATCAAACTGTGGTACCACTTTAAATGCTACAGTAAGTATAAAAAATATGTGGACACTCTACTTGGCATTAAATTACCCAGTAGTTACAAATGTGCTGTAAAAGGCAGTCCATATATTACACTTATTTGTTTCAAGCACTTTTCATACTCATTGTTCAGTTTCACAGATTCCTGTACAGCATGCTTTAGATCTTCTACCTCTTCAAAAAAACCCTAGAAAAACCCAAAAATATTCACCTTAAACTTTCTTTCAAAGACATTCTCAGTAAGAGCTAGTCAGGAGTTCGGTTATTCCAGAGTTCAAAGACACTTTCTATATTTTTATGTGTGTATGGCTGAGTTATGCAAACACAGCTATGGTGAGATACCACAATCAACTACAACTTTAGGTAATAATTTAATAATTTCTGCCCTGAACACACAAGCAGAGTTCAAGTTATGTTAAAGAGACTGGAATACAGACTAATAATAGGAAAGATTAATTAAGAAAAGGAAAACATATGGATTTACCAGACAGCTACAAAATGACAGTCCAATATGACAAGGGAATCATGTCACATTCTGATCCTTTGCAAGTGAAGTCAGAAATTGTTGGGAAATATATGGACAGAAGAGTATAATCACCCAAGACTTTGTTTCACCAAACCTTGAATGTTCTAGCTACCAGAGTAACAATGTATCTACCTATAACCATCTATATTTGACATTCTCCTCCCTATTCTTCCAACATGTTTTTTAAATGAACAGCTGCATACATCTTATATAACACACACTGACCTAAAACTACCAAAAAACAGGGCCACTGATAAAAAGCCACAACCTCAGGTTTATGTATCTCTCTCCTGCAAGATGAAATTCTCAGCCACAAATTGTCCCTGATTCCCAAACACAGGGATCTAGAACTCACCCTGGCTCAATGTTCTACAAGTTTCACATCCAATGAACTATCACCCTCTTTTACTGTTACACCTGCAATTAATACCATAACATTATTTAGTTTGGGAGAAAGGACTGCTAGGTAAGAAAATAGATTCTAAACAGAAAACAAAAAACAAACATACAAACAACAACAACAAAAAACCACCAGTGAAAAGAGGAACGAGCAAAAATCAGTTTAAACAATTTGTTGCTGAAAATAAAACTTCATGTCAGTATATTAAACTGAGTCTTCTATAGTTAGGTAAGATCTCATCATCTTGTTACATAACTTTAAGAATTACCAAATGTTCACATTTTCACTTTTTACACCTATCGATCTAACAAAGCCTCTGCCCTCCCTAAACTTGGAGTTTTGTCAGAGGCATAGCTTTGACATGCTTAAGTTCAAGGGAAAACAGTCTTCCTTAGCTGAGCAGCCTTTTAGGACATGAATGTTTTGAGGAGCCATTCATTTCCATCTCTCTCAGAATGCTACACACTGATTTTTTATGTATTTTACTTGATAACAACATATGTTCAGCCTAAAGATGTTTCAGTTCAGGCGGAAAAGTTAGTTTTTCAAAAATCACCTACTGTTAAGCTTGTCTTAAAATAAATTACCTTGTCTAATCCAGCTAACTCATTTTTTAGTGCTCTCTTTTCTGCAGACAACTTTCCATTTTCTTTCTTCAGCTTTTTAATCTCCTTCAACAATAGCTCTATATTCAAATGAAAAAAATGTAGAGTTCAACCATCACAGTCAACGTCCCCCTCATATGAATCATATTACAGCTAAAGAGCTGCCTACCTTTTGTGATATTAGAAAATGATGGTTCAGCTTCTTAAAGTACCTTTTTCATACAGTGATTTATTCTTAAGAACTGGCCCAGCATATTCCCAGGTACTATGAAAGATAACAGGATCTGCCAATTGGATAATCTGAATCTGCCAGATTCTTAGAATGTAGGATTATTTTACTTTACAATCCACAAAACACACATCACATGCCTTGATTACATTTTTCTGATTTACAAGCGGGTCACATCAGCCCTTGCTGACAGCACATTTCCTGAAAATTATGCCTACATCTCATCCATCTCTTTTTATGCTTTGAAGTGGAAGATTACACCTGAAATTCTGGATTTACTTATGTGAGGAAGGATGTGCTGAAACCAGCACCGTCCAGGTTTATCCAATGTTTTAAACCTAAAAAGAGGTTCTTTTTGGTCTCAGTGCCTGAAAATCAAAGAAAGGGGCAGCAAACATTATTACTGAGAGATCTGCATAGATACATCTTACTAGAATAAATACCAGCCCTAAATACAGCCACGCACTCCCACCCATGATTACACCAACGGACCAGTTTCAGAAAAAGAGAAAACAGCAAACATTTTATCACAAACAAAAAAATGCAAGGCTGAATTCTAGATTACAAAATGCCATTTTTACGTAACAGGTTTTCAAAAATGAAAAAGACATTTTAGATACTGCTGGTTGAAGAAGAAGAAATAGCCTGGAGTGGCCTCTAGATCAGAAATGAAATGCATTCTCTCTGCTAGGCATACTGGAAGGAACATCATCAGATACAACTATACCATTACCTAAATATCTACTGCAACAGGATTCCTTCTTTTCAGAAATGTCCCTGTGAGAAGTTACTCCTCCCTCTGGGGTTTGACTTCTTTTTCCAGAAACAGCACTGGTTTTCCAAGAAACCTTTTTGCATTCCAGTTGCTCAATTCTTTGCCTCTGCTCTTGAAGATTATGCTCTAGCTCATTAATTTTAATCTGTCAAAACAATTTTTTTAAATGCATAGAAAAAACACAGTTCAACTGAATACAACTGGAAACATACCCTGAATGCAAACCCAGAGCTTAAAAACTACATTCACCCAAAGGGTCTGAAAGGAGAAAAAACAAAGGACAAATGAGGAAATTAGACTGGTCGGCTGCAATGCTCGATCTGTGCCACAAGAGGCAATACCCACTTGAACTGCTCCTGGCCACACAACCCTACTTTCACTCCAGTTATGATGCCAGACTCCTTGTACAGCAAGCCCATAGACCTTGCTACCCAACAGGAAACTCTTTGCTTTCATTTGGTTTGCTTACTGCTGGATTTCTGAGAAAAATCAGCTCAGGACACGTGCAGAAAAATACCAGGGCTGGTGCAAGACAGGTCACAAGGTGCATATACAATTGGAAGGACAGGTAGGTGGATGAGTAAAGAAAAAAGCAAGGAAAGGGGAGACAGCTTTCTGCTTCAGACACACCAGTGACAGAGTTCACTTTTAAAGGAAACTACAGGCTACTCTCCATTATCTCTGTCATGGGAAACAAAGTAAGTATAAAAAGAGAAGCATGGTCTCATTTCACAAATGTAAGAATTACTTTCCAGTCTCCCTACAAGCTTATGTTTGGCTGTTTGATACCAGCTCCTACAAATTCTACTTACAGTGAGATTTTTAATTGCTTCGCTTTGCTCCTTGTTTGTTTTGGTTTCTTTAACATAACGTTTCTGTAGCTCATTATACATCTGAAGGAGTCTAAAACAGAAGAAATGCATAAATTGCTGTAAACATGAAAGACATCCTTTATGGTAGAAGTGTTAGAGATGCCCCACAGAGATCACTTGGGCTGTAGCTGTGCTGCAGAGACTTGTAACAGAAATACTCAAGATGGCGGTGAATGAAACATGACTGTCAACACAGAAAGAGAAAGCACCAGAAAATAACAGCAAAGCAAGTTAAAAGAATTGTCTGTATGGATGGCAAAGAATCCTTTTTACTCAGCCAGACTGAGGACCCTGCTGTTTTTGTCCAACACACAAGGCCACGCTCCAATTAAACCTCGGTGCAAATCAGTCTTTGAGGGAAGACCCATACACCAGCAACAGGAGGCTGCCAGGGACTTTGCAGCATGTCACAAGCATCATTGCTCTCCCCATCAGCACAACACAAAGAGAAAAAGAACACTCCTAAAGGATTTTTAAAAGTTTCTCCAGTAACTAGTTTCTTACCACCAATCAAGAACCCATGATGAGGACACATGAGGCAGTTCCCAGCTCTCTGTGTTGTACAAAACATCTCATTGCTTCCAAGTGTGTGGGTGTGAGGATATGAGTGAATGAAATCAATGTGAAAATGAGTGGGTAAAATAAATGTCAAATAAACAGATTAGGGCTGTTATCTTTCCCTCTGATATTATCTTGCATCAAGTTCTGCTGTACTAATTTCCTACCATATTTCACAGTATTCAGCCAACATATATGAGGCCCACAATTTAACTGATGGACATGAGCAGACATTTTTCCTATTTTTTCAGAAATTCTCACAAGAGCTGCCATTCATAATAAGTCATGACTGCACACCACAAGCAGGAGATGAGCAATACTGTAGCACAGCACAGCTTTGTAAAAGAACATATACACAGATGCTCGAAAAAACAGCTAGGTCAGGTTATCTACGTGCAATCTAATACAAGGCAGGTACAGCATTCAGTTCAAAGACTAACTTGGACTTCTTCTACATGAGCACCTAACTAGGAACTCAATTCCAGCCCAGAGTCAGTCAGCCAGCCTGCTTATGTAGCTATGTACCTTGCAAAGAGAGTCTGGTACACTGTAAAGGTATTAAAAAAAAATAAAAAGAAGATGGGTCTTCAACAGCCACCTAAAGGAAACACTAAAAACAGGGCACTTGGCCTCTGTGTAAGACCCACAACCCATTTATGTAAGTGGACAAAAAGCAGCCTTTGAAAGGATGGAGCAGCCTGAGTATTTTACACCCAAGTCATAGGCAGATAGAGCAATATTTTACGCAGCTTGCCTAGTTGTTAAAATGTTTCAGTATATTTCTTTCTTAAAGACAAGCTTTTGCATCAGAAAAGCAGTTACAAGAGTTTAAATCTACCATTAATTGGCAAACTACCATAAGTAGTGGTTCAACTCTAAAATTAATTAGACTGAAAAGTAGAACTGCTTCTCTAGCTTATTTCGAAAACAGTATCAGCCTATAAATTTTATATGCACATAACACTGAGCAATATAAAATGAGCTGAGAAAGGTTCCACAAAACAGAAGATGAAACTACAAAATTCTAGGTTAAAAAATCTACAAAAACCATCATATGTGTGCACAAACACATGAAGGAGGTTCCTGGCTCACTAAATTTTTCTCAATGAACTACTTGAGAAAGAAATCAATTTTGTTCTTTGTTCAGCACTATTTTCAAGTTTAATCCAAGATTTTGTAGTTATTTTTAAAATGTGAATGATTTCCCATTGTTTCAAAGGCTGAAAGCCACTTGCATAACAGCCAAAAAAAATCAACTGACTTAACCATGAACATTTTTTACACTAAAGAGAAGAATAATTCTGTGAAGAAGCAGCTTCCAAGAACTCACCTGACACTGTCACCCTCTAGAACCAGATCCTTGCTGTCTCCACCTTTATGCCATAAACAGGTTTCTGTTTGAACCTGAACACTTAATTGAAACAAACACAACAGCTTCATAAAATCAGATTTCACAAATTTAATTGGATCAAACAAAGCAACTGAAAAAGGCCAAGTTATTTTTCAGTTTGATTTTATGGTAGAGGTTTCCAGGCAGGATCATAAACACACCAAAACTTACAGCCTGGAAGGTTTTTGCAAACCGGTATGTAAATCCTGGCAGGACACTCTCCAAACCACTAGCACTACAGTTTTTCAGGTCCTAAGGTCTCCGTTTCTAAACCTTTTTAACAGCATTGATGCTATTCAACTTACCTTTATCTTACCATCTTTTGGTGGAAAAACAGTGTAAAAGTCTTTGCAACAGAGAGAGCATATTGGCTATGCAGGAGTACTACTTTTTGATATTAAAACTGGTTCTTTCACTACAATAAATTTTGTACGAGACACCCCAGACATCCTTTGTTCCTTTACAGGCCTCCAGCACTTTCCACCCTACCACCCTGTTCAAAGACAGCTCCTTAAATTATACAGATCAGATAATGCCTAGTTCATCTTAAGGACATGAAAATAAAAGTCCTGAAATGCTGCACTTCTTTTGATGCAAAAGAGAAATGTTTGACAATTCTTACTCTCTGCTTGTGCCACAGACAGGTGTTAACCGCTGCAGATGCAGTTGTTCTTGGATCTGACACAGATTCTTTTCTAGCTCCTTATTTTTTATGTGTAGTTTTTTCACCTTCTTGACTAACTGCTCATTTTCATCACTGAGCTGAAAAGGAAGAGAATTGAAAAACGAAAAATCAAGGAACAATTTCAAATCAAATAGTAACTAAGCTGACAGCACTTCATACTAAAACCCTCTCCCAAAAGCTTTACTACATTTGTCTTAAGCCATAGAAGCATTTGAAAGAAAATAGCAGGAAAAACAACTGGCTTCAAATTTCATGAACATTTGACTACAACAAAGCTTCTTTAACTTTTTTTTTTTAAAGGTGTCTAATGTAATTTCATAATTCATTAAGGAACGTAATGAATTATGGCAACTGGTTTTGCATTTAAAATTAATCGCAGAGGGACAAAGCATCTAAGTTTTCAGTTATACTCCTAAACTACAAATATCAGCTCTGCAACCAAGCTGGTGTTTCTTTTTGATTTAACCTCACCAGAGACAAAAAGACAGCCACAGCAGCTGAACTTCTTGCGTGCATGTCTGCTGGACCTTGCCTAGCAGTATGCAGTCGTATATATTTGACATATGTATATATATATATATATATATATATATATATATATATATATAAATGTCTTGGGATGACTTTACGATGTGTATCCCCTATCGCTGCTCTACGCCCAGAAATTAATTTTGTGCCTTTAAACCAGCACAATAACATATATGATATTTCTAGTAATATATGAAGCAATATAGAACTATATATATGTAGCAACATATAAGGCAATATATATTATATATAATACCTATAATTATATATTTAGTTATATCTATAACATATACGCACTAGATAGTGTATGTATATATGCAGCATACATATGTGTATGTATGCGCGTATATAGAAGTATGTACATCTATTAAACTACTATATAATATATACGTATATATATATACACACACAAATATATATATATATATATATATATAAAAAACTATATTGCTACAGGGTGTGAGTATACCCGACGCTCTGGGCCAGCAGAAGGAAGGCCGGCATCGAGCCCCGCGTTGCGCTCTCAGCCTGAGCTCGGCCCCCAAAGCAAACCCGGCCCAGCCGAGCCCCCCGCGCCCTCGCGGGCGCTCCTGCGCCGGGACTCCCGGGAGCCGGGGCCGTACTCACTTGGAGGCACCTGTGTACGACGGGCAGGGCCATGGCGAGCGCCGGGGCAGCGGGCGGGACAGGCCGGGACGGGCCCGGGATAGGCCGGGACGGGCCCGGGATAGGCCGCGAGCAGGGACGTCACAGCCCAGCGACCGCCCTGCGCCCCGGGAGCGCAGCCTTTCCCTGCCCCGAGCCTCCGCCTCCGTGAAACAACAGCCCAGTCCCTTCTAAATTGTCCTTAGTTTTATTCGCAGGCTCGCTTGGTGTGTGATTTTCAGGGTGTCCTGCGCAGGGCCAGGTGTTGGACTCGATGATCCTGCTGGGTCGCTTCCCTCTCAGCCTACTCTGTGATTCTGTGACTTTCTGTGACTAACAGGTACCAGCTGGGGGCATTGAGAACTCTGCCAGCCGTAGATTGCACGGATACACCAGCACACGCCAAGGGAGGGATCTCTGGAAGAGCAGGTTCTGCATCTCCCCCATCACAAGAGATAGAGGCGGGCCCAGACATCCCCCTGGCAGCAGGTAACAGCGTGCTGGTAATGCTGCTGCCCGGTGGGGAGCGGCAGCTGTGTCCTTAGTGTTGGTGGTACTTGCTATTGCTACTACTTGCTGAGCTTTGGCTTTTGTTTATAAGTATCTAAAGGGAGGGTGCCAAGAGGATGGAGCCAGGCTCTTCTCGGTGGTGCCAAGCAATAGGACAAGTGGCAACAGGCAGAAACCGATTCACAGGAAGCTCCACCTGGATATGAGGAAGAACTTCTTTACTGTAGGGTGACCACAGACTGGAGCAGGTTGCCCAGAGAGATGTGGAGTCTCCCTCAGAGGAGATACTCAAGAACCGTCTGGACAGAACCATGTGCCATGTGCTCTGGGATGACCCTACTTGAGCAGGGAGGTTGGACCAGATCACCCACTGTGGTCCCTTCCAGCCTAACCCAGTCTGTGATTCTCTGATTTGGTTTTTTTCTTTTTCTGGTATTTTTGGCAGGCCTGGCTGCAGGTCACACAGGCAGAACAAAAGCTTTTCACCCTCAGGACTGGACCTTACAGACACCTACCAACAGCAAGCACTCACCAGCCACAGGAAGACCAGCTATCACAGCAAGACTGACCCAAAGCAGTGATCATTGCCTGCTGGTCTTCCAAGCCTCTGTTATTGGCAGTTTAAAACCTTTCCTGTTCCGCTCTCATTTGCTAGGTCTCAAATCTAGGTCTTCTCTTGTTCTCTGCATCTCCTGTCTTTGTATAAAATCTTGCCTCACTCATTTCTTAAAGCACATCGTATTTCCATCATTTTTTCCTTTTTCTTTTTTATTTTTGTGTCAAATGTTGCTAGATGCCACCTGCCCCTCCATCTTCACCATGTAGCCCACCCAATTGCAGTGCCTGGCAAATTTTGCACACAACCAACCACAGAATCATAGAATGTTAAGGGTTGAAAGGGACCTTTAAAGATCATGTAGTCCCAAACCCCCTGCCATGGGCAGGGATACCTCCTACCAGACCAGGTTGCTCAGAGCCCCACCCAACCTGACCTTGAACACTGGCCAGGGCTGAGGTATCCACAGCCTCCCTGGACAACCTGTTCCAGTGCCTCACCACCCTCACAGTAAAGAATTTCTTCCTAATATCAAGCCTAAATTTCCCCTTTCAATCTGTACCCATTACTCCTTGTCCTATCACTACAGCTCCTAACAAAGAGTCCCTCTCCAGCTTCCCTGTAGGCCCCTGAATACTGGAAGGTTGCTGTGAGATCCAAACAGCCCCAGCTTTCTCAGCCTGTTGTGCCTGGGAAGAGGGTGTGGAGATGACAGGAGCTCACCACTGCCTACTTGTGAGTCCACAGTTGACCAAAAGCATGGCAGGAGACGGGTCAGGTTAGGCTGCAAGTGGGAACTGTAACTGCAATCAGATTAAGGGAAGTGTCACACACCTCTGGCTCCAGGGCACAACCTGGCATCTCTCCTCCTCCACTCTCAACCCCGTCACCCATCCAGTCAACTTCTTGAACTTCCCAGGGGTCACAGTGAAAGGTGAAAGCCTTGTCTATATTCGGCTCAGCCTTCACTGTGCTGAGCTGAATGGACACAAGATCCCAGCTCTGAGGCTGGCAGCAACCTGAGAGTCCATGTGAGGGAAGGATATGCCCGTGGTATTACCTGCTGCCAGGAATCCTGCCTGTGAAGTCTTCTGTAGTGGTTCCATAGAAGCAGCCACCCAACACTGCTAATTGCTGGAGCCTGTAACAAGTCACCTTGACTCCAAATTCCCTGGTACCAAAATTGCTACTTCAGTCAGCTAACATGGAGTGAATTGGCAACAGACAGTTCATACTGTGGAAACCATGAGGTCACTCCTTGGTAAAAGGACAGCTGGATGTAACTAGCTACGGTAGCAGCAAGGAAAAAATAAAATTGGGAGGGATAGTACCCGCCAGCAGGACAATGGTGCTGTAGAGAAAGGTAAGTCCCATTTTCAGATGAAGTAGCAATACCCTGAGATGCAATTACTCGGTTTTATTCTGGCTTATCCAACACAAACAAGGTCTCAGGTGAGGTCCTGAGGAGCCTGTAAAACAGGAATAAAAATTATATATAGAAGAAAATACAGCATATCAGGAGGTGTTGAAATCAGAATCATTTTAACTGACTTTATCTTTGGTTATTGTAAAGGACAGTAGTAATTGTTTCCCATGTCCTCCAGAGGAGAATGAGCAGAAATAAAGTTACTGTCTAGCAGAGGAGACATCTCTCATCCCTTCAACTGGATGAGAGGGAAAATTTCTTGATATCAAAGAAAAATACATGTAGTTCTTCCTCACCATATATTTTAATAAACACATCAGAGAATGATTAGGCATGACTTTGAATACAGGTATACCTAATACACACAGCACAGTGGCACAGAGCAAGTAGACAACAAGTCCCTTCCAGGCCAACATTTCAATGAATCTATGTTACTGATTTAGAAGAAAATGCACTCTGATATATAATAGAGATTCTGATATTTTGCAAAACTTTGTAAAATTACTTCAGAAATAATTTTTCCAGTGACAAAGAAGCTGTAGTGTAAGTGTGGTGGAGAGAGATCAGCACAGTGGAATCCAGCGTATCCTGCATACCAGTATCACACTGTAGACAGTACCAGTAGGATAACAGTTGTTTCCTCAGTGTTGGGAATGTCATAATCACTTTATACCATACAAGGCAAGACCACTTGAATATCAAGGAATAATACTGTACAAAGTGTGTGCAAGGCTCAATAGGACTTACGTTTCTATGGTACCCAGGTGTTTGCTTTTGGGTTGGGGTTGTTCGGGGTATTTTAATTACTGTGAGTGTAGCAGTAAAGCAAAAAGCCCAAATGGATTAATTCAGGACTTCTGCAGAAACTAGAGCATAGAAAAGGCAGCACCAGGCAGCACTCAGAGAGCAACTTAGGTCAGAAGTAGCAGAGAAAACAAGCCCATGATGAGTCTTGGGCCACTTGAGAGGCTGAGGGAGCCAGGCCTGTTCAGCTTGGAGAAGAGATGACTGAGAGGGAACCCCATCAATGTGTATGAATATTTAAAGTGTGAGTCTCCAGGATGTTCTCTGTGATGCCAAGCAATAGGACAAGTGGCAACAGGCAGAAACTGATGCATAGGAAGTTCCACCCAGATAGGAAGAAGAACTTCTTTACTGTGCAGGTGACCGTGCACTGGAAGAGATTGCCCAGAGAGGCTGTGGGATCTCCCTTGCTGGAGATATTCAAGCGCCACCAGGACACAATCCTTTGCCATGTGCTCTGGGATGACCCTGCTTGAGCAGGGAGGAGATGACCCACTGTGGTCCCTTCCAACCTGACTCATTCTGTGATTCTCATGTGTAAAACCTGCAGACTCAGTTTCCCCAGCTCTTCTACCAACACAACCAGTTCTGGGCACACTGCTGCTCTCCTGCTTACCCTGGAGCTGACGAGGCAGCTAGGCACAGTTTTTAAGACCCAAATAGTTTCAAAACTCAGAAATTACTAGTAGAACACAAAAAACCTGGGAAATAGACCAACAGAGCTAAAAGGGAAACAAGAATTCCTGATTTCTGACCTAGAAAGTGGGCCATGCAGCCCCGTTCTTTCCCACTTTTCCATGCCTGGCAGGGGAATTGAAGACAGACGGAGGAAGCAGACAACAGCCAAGTTTCTCAGCTATGCTGCTAGACCTGCAAGGAGTTTGTGTAAGACGCAGATTTTGTCAAACTAGCATTGATCCATCCAAATGACACCAAAAAAAACCCTACTTGTATCTTGATTCTCTTGGGAAAAGCTACAGCTGAAGCTCTTGTTGGTTTAATCATGCACATTATGAGCAGACATTTTCAAAACGGCCATTGATTTTGAGAGGCTCCACTTCAAAATGAGCATCCATTCTTCCAAATTAAAGATACTCGATCCATTTTTAAAATTGGCCTAAGGCTGGTGGGTAGCACTGGCCATCAGATTTTGAAGCATCCAAAATCAAAACCTAATGTTAGCCTACGTGTATACAAAAAACCCTATCATTTATACAAATGATAAAAGACTGATGTGTACTTGATTAGGAAACATGATTCCAAAGATCCTAACAATACAAGCTTTTTAAAAAACTTCTCTGTGGCAGTGAATGTATGAAATGCCACTGGGATACTTTTCACTGTAAACAATTACAGCAGAAACATTTCCCTGCACTATTATTCAGCTCGTTTGTTGAACACATTCTTGTTTCCTTGCATTTTTGTTTTAATGTAGTTTGGTATGAACAAAGACACATTTCATGCTGGCTCACACAAATGAAATTGTCATTGATTCCAGCGGTGCTGAGCCTGCTACTTGCTGCCAAACGGCAGGAATGTGACCCATTGCACTCTTCTTCAGCTACATGTGCACCAAAATCATTGATTTGTCAGAAAACACATAAGCATGGGATTACCTGATGCAACCCTACAATAACTCCCAAGTGTAGCCTTTTTTCTACATCGGCTAAAGGACAATATGTGTCCTTTCAACCCTCAGAGAGCTACCATCCTCATCTGATTTTTCAGGAATTAAAATTTTCCTATAAAAATCTTCATGCCTTTGTAAATCATATACAAATTTCACCTGCCCCAAATTAATCTCTTTTATTCCATCCATCAGCTGTGTCAGCAGTGACTTCTTCCTGAGTCCCTTTCAGGCTGGAAGATGGCAAGACTTAATGTGATTTTTCTGCCCGGTATGTTCTGTGGCACAATCGGGGCTGCCAGTCTCACAGACAAATGCCAGTTAAAAAATCATGGAACAACCTTGAACAAAATGGCCAACATGGGAAAACAGCCCTTTCCACATCTTGTTTAGATCTTTGGTCACAGAGTAATAATCCCATTTGTGTTCAGGAACCCTCCCTGAAACAGGGAGAAGCAGTCTGGCTTTCCCAAGCCTCAGCACAGCCACTTTTGCTAAAAGCAAAAGTTCAGAGTTCAGTTCATGAACATTTCCTGCATATCAAGAGGAAAAGCACCAAGACATGATCGGATTAAAGGTGACTGTTTGCAGAACTGGAAACAAAAAATATTTTCTCATAATATATGAGAAAGTGAATCTTAAAGCTGACAAAATCTAACAGAGATAATACTTATTAATCCAAATCAGGCTGCAGGCATTCCTGTCACAGCCCACTGACAGAAGTTCTGTATCTCCTTCAGTGACAGAAACATCAAGTTATATTGTTTTCAGTGGAAAATGTTCAGTGTCTTCCGTGGATCAAAAAACAAGACTGGCGTGCATGTGGCAGAGACAGTCTGCTGCTTCTTCCTTCAAGGCCAGGGAAAAACACCTTTTTATTTTACACGTACAGATGTGGTCTAGGGAAAAGAATAACAGCTTGGGACTGTATTACCTTGTCATAGAACGCTCTATAGAAAAGAAAAACATCTCTTGCTGTAGAATCAAAGGCACTTGCACCTCAGGAAAGTTCTTGCAGCCATACCTCCTGGAAGGGAAAATTTCCCAGGATGACAGAGCCAGTCCGAAAACTCCAGAAAAAACTGAAGGATGCCGTTTTACCAGTAGAGCTGTCTGTTGGACCTTGAAGTGAGAAAAAATTTCCTTGTTATAACCAACCCCCAGGGTAGATCTTAAGGGAGAGCCTTGTACTGCATGTTTGAGACAGTTTGTTAGTTTGTGGCAGGAGGGAAAATGTGGACCATGTCTAAGCAGTGATCCCTGGGCCTTCTGGACATAAAGAAGAAAAATGGTCAGAGTGTGGCTCTGCATGACAGAAAGGGAACACAAGAAATACCTCATACACCACTCAGAACAGTGTGTTAATCAAGCATTATGCCATAAACGACTCATTAGCAAGCATTGCAAAAAACTGTGCCAGTGTTAAGAATTCCTGATTGTCTCTGATGGAGCAGAAGTGGGATCACCACAGCTCTTCTGGGGAGTCCAGCAACAAGAGAGAGCATCTCCTTAGGGTCTAACTTCCCTTCTTGTAGGCAAAAGGAAAATCTGGGCCAAACAGCCCCTTTTATCCGGTATAAAATCTCTCATTGCAACATTAAGATTACATTAAACTACAACATTGTAGCAGTTTACACAAACAAAAGGCTGCTCATCTGGGTTACCTCTTCAAGGCAAGCTCAAACTACACGCTTTGTGAGATTCCTGATAAAAGCTCTGGGGAAAAGGGCAAGAGAGGTAAACAACAATTTTATATGAGTAATCCAATATAATCCTATGCTGGGTAAAAAAGCCATCTGCATGGATTCCCACTGAAGTGCTTTAATAACAGTGCAGCGAGCCTCTGGCTGTCACGCTGAGGAAATGCTCTTTCGCACTCAGGCTAATAATTGCAAAAGACTTCTTCCTTTTTCTTTTTTTTTTCCCTCTGTTTTTATCAAAGTTGTTATACACTTGTCCTCCCATTTTATTCCCTATTAGGAGATCATCCATCAAATCCATGAAGTGACAAAGATCCGTCAAGCCCGCGAAGTGACAAAGATCCTCACTGGAAAGCATCTGAGGATTCCACGTCAACGGACGGGTAGCTACAGTGAGGTCACCCTCTCTGCAAAACTACAACCTATTTTATGGCATCACTGCAGCCTGCAATTACTGTCGAAGGAGAGAACGGCAAGCTGTCTGCTGAGGCAGAATTAAAGCAATTCCAGCTGCAGCAGCTTCCCCCCAAGAGTGACCCTGGGGTTTGCTCCGAGCAGACCGCAGCGGGGACCCCTGCGGGGCGCACAGCGCGGCCGCGCGATGAACGCTGCGCAGCGGCTGCGGACGGGAAGGGAAGGGAAGGACACTGCCACCCCCAGCTGAGCCACACCTCAGTCAATTAGGGCTTCACACCCCGGGAGAGCAGAAATCCATGACTAGGCTCCCTTTTCTCTTCTGGCGTCAGAGAGAACAGGTTTTCCTCTCCACTGAGCATTCATTGTCTCAGGGAAGGAAGTCCAACATCCACACAAATCTGGCTGGGGCTCAGGAAAATTGAGGCAGACAAAGCACCCAGGAAACACTTGTATTTCAGGTTCATCAGGATGGGCCTATTCCAAATGGACGAGATTAAACACGTGGCGTGCGTGTAGGTTACAAAAGGCATGTGAGAGGAACTGGCTAGCGTTTGGGGTTATGAAAGATCAGAGGTTATGAAAGACCTTGGCAGTTATGAAAGATGAACGGAGAGTCTGATCCAGCAAAGCAGAGAGCAGCCTCAACCTGCTCAGAGGTGAATGGATATTCAAAATCAGCCAGCAGCTCACATGAGGAAGCTCACACTGCCTGGGCAGATCTAGGCTAAGGAAGGTTTGAAAAAAACTTCAGAAAAGTAATAAATAAACAGTTGTCATGGACTAGGAGAATGATAAAGAGAAATATTATCGTTTATAGGCCTTACAGGCAGCTGTATTTTTTTGCAAAATAATTTGGAAGGTCTTAAACTACTAGCTGTAGTCACTGATTTTCTAAGAAGTGTTCTTTGCTGGCCTTCTAGTTCTGTTTTAAATCTACCTGCATGAGCCACATAGCTGCAATGAATCTGTAAAAACCGAGAATAAATATGTAAAATATCATTCAGATATTTTAGCCTCTCAGGTTCAGCCTGGTGACCCTATTATCAATATTTTACCACCAGAAAGAAGAGAAGGTTGGGGAAATTCTACTGTCCAAATGCTTATTTTCCAGACATCACTTAGAAAGAGGACATACTCCTGCTTAGAAAAATATTGAGGAGAGCACTTCCCTGTGTTTGCAACAGTACTTCTCTGTGATGTGTGTGTAACTTTCTGTAGATACCTTCAGTGGGGATACTTGTGCATCCTGCCTACTACACTGTAATTCACACTGCCTGCTTCCAAAACATGCCTTAAACTGCCTTCCAAATGGCCCTGTGGCAGCCTACTAACAACAAATCTCCAGGCATTGAGGCAGACCCGAGGCATACAGGAAGAAACCATCTGCACTACATCAGAATAGGATCTAGCCTGTTTCAGCAATAGGTATAGACTTCTGTTGATGGTGAATTCAGCAACTAAAACTTTGTATTTCAAGGAAAAATACAGAAAACACTTTTGTCATGGCCTGAGATGCTTCCTAGAACGCAAAGCCAGGGTTAACTGTACATTTTCTTTTTTACCAAAGTTAAAGTTGTCTATACTACATCTCGGCAATGTCTATACTTCATCTCACCATGAAATACATTTACACATCTGGCCCTGCACAGAAACTCTCTGGAAGGTCCTGAAGCCACCCTGTGCTATGGCAGCAATAAAAAGTACAAATTTCCTATAAACCTAGAGGAAACTCAGATTAAGGAAGAATCCAGAGCAATTCTGTTCTACACTAGTCCAAATTATATTGCATGTTTGTAGTGTTATTGCACTTAAGGAAACTAATCTTACATAAGAACAAAGCAGATATGTGTTTGGAAGAAACAAGTGACGTAGAGCAATTAGTCAGCAGAAAGATTGACAAACATTTGGTAAGAATTTATTCAACAAAATTTCATCATTTCATACTCGAACCAAACTTTTACACTTTGTGTAGTAGTTAATTCACCTTCTCAGATTTTGTTACCATTTTTTTTCTGATTCAAAATGGGGACTAAAAAATATTTCACTACGTAGAGTGACAGCCTTGCTGTCTTTGTGGCATCCACTGCCAGGGTGGAGCTTAGAAATTTAAAGAAGGAAGTTGAATTCTTGTGCTACAATCCATGAAGTTCAGTCCCTTGCTTTAGAAGGAAAAGGTCCAAGTGTTTTATTTTAAAAAGTGTGTATTATTTTTCTGAACTACATGTGGCAAGTGTCCCTCTCATCCCAAAGTCATCTGTGTCCTAAAAGATAAACAATAAAAGAAAATAGGTCTAGATTTAGGGTCTGTTACATTAAATAGAATACCCAAGTCAATTTAATTTAGCCTGGTCTCTAGGAAACTTATTAATCTTGTGTTCAGAGATAGTAAGTGGTGGTGTTATGCAATTTTCTTCATGCGAACCTGTTTGCCACTAAAGCGGTTCTATTCTAGCCCTGAAAATGAAACTCTCAACCACAAAGCAGGTGCTGAAAGACAATAACAAATTTCATACACTCTCTGTACTTAATGCCCCTTTCAAAATCTACGCTGATGGACTCAGTCCCTGGGCTCTCTTTTTTCCCATTCAATGCCAAGTGTGCATCAGAACAAGTCATTTGGAAAAGCCTCACTCTGACAGATAAAGTGTGTGTTCCCAACACTCACTCGGTGTTTTAAGCACAACAGTCTGGCTGCTCTATTGCATAAGCATGCATTCATCCTGGGCTGCCCTCCTACGAGGCGGATCCAGAATCGCTCAGCTCTGTTCCGTACTCTGCCGGCATGGCAATTTGGCTTATACGGATTCTAGAACAGTGGGGTCTGAATTCTCCTCTTCTCATCCTTGACAAATCCAAAATGACACACGAAGACAAGGGAAAAATGGAAAGGGCCGTGTATTTCTTACCACACACTTGAACTAACAAGCTACTGAACTTTAAAACCAAGCACTAACAAGCTACTGAACTTTAAAACCTGAACTTGCCTTTCCTCTCCCGGGGCCGCTTTTCCCACACTTTTCCCCTTTCATTCCCGAGATGGCCGATACCAGCCTCCAGCTTTTCCCCCAAAGCCCCGGTAACGCCGACAGCCGGGCTCCCGTTCCGCGGGATGGCCCTGGGGAGCCGGGGGCAGCCGAGCCCCCGCGGGGCCGCTCGACCTGGGAGCGCGGCGGCTCCTCCTCGTCCCGGGGGAAACAGGAGCGCCCCAGCCCCAGCACGGCGCTCCCGGCGCCATGTCAGGCGGGGCGGCCGGGGCACGGCCGCGGCGATGGCGGCGCGGCGCATCCTGCCCTCCGCATCCTGCCCTCCGCGTCCCCCCTGCGCATCCTGCCCTCCGCATCCCGCACCCTGCTCTCCGCATCCCACCCTCTCGGCGCGGCCCCGGCGCTGCTCTCCGCGGTACCCCCGCCTCTCCCGGTCCTCCTCCGCCCCCGGGGCTCACCTAAAGTCAGCGCCCAGCAGCCAGCCCGCCTTCCCCATTGACCGCGGCGGCCGCCTCTCTCCGCCCCGCTGCGCTGGGCGGGGCGCTGCCGGGGCGCGCAGTGACAGCGCCGGGCGGTGTGTGCGCCCAGGGCATCCTCCTCGGCGGGCGCTCCTGGGCGGGGAGCCGGGCCCCCCGCGCCCCGCGGCCCCGCTCCGGGCAGCGCGGCCGCCGCGATGAAGCCGTGCGAGGAGGAGGAGGAGGAAGGGCGGGCGGCGGCGGGTGGCGGCGGCGGGGACCCCTGGAAGGAGTGCGCGGAGGTGGCGGTGCAGCTGGCGCGCCGCGCCGGGCAGGTGAGAGCCGCGCCGCCCGCTGCGCCCCCGGCCGGGGCCGGGCCGGGCTGGGCCGGGCTGGGCTGCCCCGCGGCCGGAGGAGCCTTCTCCCGGCGCGGGTTGAGGAAGGGCCGTGCAGGCGCTGGGCTGGTGCGCAGAGCTGGGGAGGGGGAGGAGGGCGGCGGGGCTCAGCACCCGCTCAGCCGGGCCGCCGCCGGAGCCCTCGGCCGCGGGAGGGATGGCGGCAGCAGGGGCCTTATCCCGGGGGGCCCCATACCTTGGGGGGGAACCCATCCCTCGGGGCCACTTCCCTCGGGGCCGCAGCCCGGGGCGGTGGGCCCCCAGCCCTTGGAGGTACTTCCCTCGGGGGCTGCATCCCTCGGGGGAGCCCCTTCCCTGGGAGGCCCCATCCCTCGGCCTCATCCCTTGAGGGCTGCATCCTTCGGGGCCAGCATTTGTTTTCGAGCAGCTTGTGCAGAGAAAAACAACTGTGTCGGGGAGGTTTTGTCTTGTTAGATATGGCAGTCTTCAGAGTGGCTGAAATTCCCTTGCTAGGGACAAATAGCTGTGTGGCGAAGGTCTGTAGTAGCTTATTTCCAATCCGTGTTTTGACACAGCGGATTAGTCATCTCCAGAGACATCCCAACCCCATATATTACTATGTGTAGCAGCAAAATTTTCACCAGCTCTAACAGAGCCAAGAAGTGGGATCAGCAGATTGCTTGAGAAACAGGGTAAAGCACAAACCTCAGCAATGTCTTTCTCTTTTGCTTCCATTCTGCTCTGTTTTGAAACATGCTTTGTACCTATACACTGTGATTTAAGAAGCCCCCTTTTCTATCTTGAGTCCAAGACCCATAACTTTTCCTTAGTGTGTGTTATTAAACATATTTTCTCCTTAGTAGAATACACCCGCAAAGATGAACGGAATCCCAGAGGAGAGGAGACTTGTTTTAATAATACAGGGGCTAAATGGATAATCCAAATCAGGATGACAGGTCATGCTCTCACAGATTCTCAAAACAGGAGTTTCTCCAGCATAGTCATTCTACCAGCCATTTCACAAGAGAGACTCATGGCTTGCTCGAGCCTCCACACCTTATTTCTCAAAATATCAGTTTGTGAAGACAGCTTTAGCCTTCTCCAATCATTTCACTTGCTCAGAAAATCACAGCTGAGCACCTTTTCCTGGAAGAAGTAAACATTCCATAAGACTAATCCTTGAATCCTAAATCACAGGCTGCCATTGCTACCTTGCAACTGGCAGGAATAGCTGCTTCTTTGGCAGGCCAAATTTAAACCAGCCAAGGATGTTGTTTAAGTAGGACTTTGGAAACTGGTTTGTGGGGTTTTTTTTAAATGTTTCCAATTTTGTCATGATAAGGAATCTTTTTTGTTACAAAAGGCATTGGGAATCTGGAAGAAAAGGTGCAGGTAAGGCTCCATTTTTTATGTAAGTGTCAATCTGCTTTCAACTATTGCCAAAAGAAACTAGAACTAAGAACACAAAATGCAGTGTAACATGGGTTTGGTAGGACTGAACTTTTGCTGAAAATTGACTGATAAAAATGGGAGTTATTTTGATCGCCAAAAGCAGTCAATTCCACTAGTCAAGGTCATCTTTTTCTTCTGCTTCTCTTCCCATCCCTCAGACCTTTCTGCCTTCACCTCCATCTCCAGAAATCTGTCTCCCACGGTCCAACTCCTGCCTCCATCCCTGTGTGAAACTTTGCTGCTTCAGCCTTTCTTTTCAGGTGCTCCATTTCTCAGGACTATGGCAGGTTAGGAAGGGTTGGAATCATTAGAAAGCATCTGCAAGAGGCTTGGCACAGAGACCAACCTGAAGAAAGACATGCACTTCCAGATTTTGGATTTCTAGGCAAAGTTAACCAGTAATACAGTTTTCTGATCTCCCCTTTTGGCTTGTACAACTCTTTGGTTTGTATTGCATTGTGTTTCATGACTATAGGTAAAATATATCTTCTTTCCAACAGATAAGCATCTATACTCTGGAATAGTTTCATCTAAACTTAAAAGGCCAATACAGAAGTGATGCTTGAATATGTGTCAAAAGTGCTGTTGCTGGAGTAACTTCTGTTACTAGGTTCAAATCATTGCTTCTCTTGCCCATCCTGTTGTTTAGTTCTTATTACTTTTATGAAATATCACAAGCTGTCATTTAAAAAATATATATATATATGGCTGTTTCATAACGAGAATGGTCATGGTTTTGTAATCTCTGTAATTGACCTGCTTTAAAATTCACTCTATAAGGCCACAAATAACTGTGCTTTTTCAAACTTCTCTTCTGTTTTTTTCTGTGAGTAAACTCTGCTTGCTCTGTTCACGAGAGTACACCCATGGGTTTGATATGACTTTTTGCTCAAGAAAAGCAGGCATGACCAGTCTGTGCATCTTTGATGCTGTTAAGAGCACTGAGTAGTATATGCACAGTTCTCTCTAATTGCAGAATTGGAAAAGCTTCACCAAAATGAGTAAACATGCATCCAGGTAAAAACAAGAGTAAGAAACTGACACTAGAAGATAGTATTCTGAAGTACAAACTTTTTTTTTTTCTTTTTTCCTTTCTTTTTTCTCTCTTTTTTTTCCCCCCCAGAAAACAATTTTATGAGGCATAAGAGACCTAGCAGAATGCCACTAAAAAAAAAAAATTTAAAAAAAATTAAAAGAAAATTTCAACTGGTATTCTAAAAATTCAAGACTTTTTTCCCCTGATGTTTGTTCCCAGGGGAAATTGTTAGGCTATTTTCTATGGAACATGGACAGATGTTTTGGCAAACCAGATTGGAATTTCGTGAATTATTTGCAGGTACTCATGCTTTTTATCTAGATGTTTGATTTTATCAGTGAGCAAATATTTCAGGACAGTATTGCAAGCAAGAAAATCCATCTTGGAACTCCCAGAAGTGTGTGGTGAGTGCAAGCAGTATGGTGAAATGAAATATCTGACATGAGCACACTATCATAGGTGGCTCTCCTGGGAGGTATTGGAGGAAAAGGCATCTTGGCCCTCTGTCTTCTTCATTCTGCTTTGTTGGAATAAATTTCACCAAGGCATTATAAGAGTCCAGGACAGACTGCACTGAGCCCCAGTGGCTCCATTTCCCCCCCTCCATGGGAAATGAAGGAGGGAGCCAGGACAGCCTAGGTCTTGCTCTGTGATGTGCTCTTCATGTAATGGTGTAAGTGTCCCTCACTTTGCATAACCCCCCCCAAATGCTCCCAAGCAGGGTATTAGGATAAAATCTGCATTAGAGGAGGGGCAGCATGGGCTAAGAGTGTTAAAAGGCTCTGCTCTAAATAAACATGCTCCCAAAAATCAGTTGCTTAGAAGTTGCTGAAAAATCTCTGTAATCTAGGGACAAGCCATAGTAGAGGAATAAAGTCTAGTAAAATACATTTACAGCCAAATTACAG
The DNA here is from genome assembly GCF_041296385.1 of Aphelocoma coerulescens. Lineage (NCBI taxonomy): Eukaryota > Metazoa > Chordata > Aves > Passeriformes > Corvidae > Aphelocoma > Aphelocoma coerulescens. The sequence continues at coordinate 113,667,120 of NC_091015.1, read as the reverse complement.
CATCTTGGTTGCCAGTTTCATTGTACAATAGGGATAAGGTGCAATCAGCTGTTCCCATTTCATCATCCTGTAGTTCCTTTGGTTTCTGCTTGCCTGCTGCCTGTAACCTAGAGTGAGACTTTTATGGAGCCCCATGTCCTGGAAAGACCAAGCAATTGCAGTAGGTATTCACAAACCATATTGGAAGGCTTCTGGAAGGAGAGGAGTTGAGTGATGCTCTCGAAGTACTCTGGGGCACCAGGCTCTAACACTCCTCTGTAGGCAGGTGACTTTTAGGGATTATTCAACATAAATTGAATTCTACACTGCTCTGAGATGTTTGATTATTTTCCAAAGAATAAAAGCTTTTTCATCAATTATGCAGGAAATGTGATCCTTGTATAGCACTACTCTGGCTTGGATTGCATACCTGTACAAGTTGGTGCAAATGCACGGGGGTCCCTTTTGTCAAGCCCTTTGTAAGAGGCAGAGAATTGGCAGAATCAGACCTGTCCATCCTGCATGCTGTGGGTGAGCTTCCACAGATGTGGTGCCCATTTGTGGCTGGTGACCTCAGCCCAGCACCATGACTTCTCTCCTCCTCGCCTCTTGACATATCACCTGCACAAGAAGTGGAAAGAAGCAGCTCATGGTAGGGCTGGTAAATGCTAAATGTGTCGTGGCTCCTTGGCATGGGAGATGGGTGAGAGGGCCATCAGCCACCACTTCACAGTGCAGGCACACCCCTGGCTACTCCCACCTCCAAAGTGGCTGGAGCCTCATGCTGGCCACCAGAGAAACAGACAGGGGTTAAAGTTAAAAATGGTCGTGAGCAACTGGGTAAAGGCTCAGAAATGAAAAATACTAAATTTGAAGCTGGGTTGTGTAAAGGATTGTACTCAAATGGGAGTGATCAAGTGCCAGAGCATGCAATGAAATCAGCTGATTGCAGAGACATCCGTAGAAGAGAGGTTCCATCTCTATATTTCCTTTTCCAGCAAGGCTCAGGTATGATCTCACTGCCCTGCTGAGCAGTGGCACTGATTTAAATGGCTGCAAAAATCTCAATCTACTATGCATTAAAACATAGAAGTCAAGAACATGGCATTGCTAAGAAGAAATTAAAATCTTCTCTGTCAAAAGGAGGGCATGCCTCATCTATTTCACTATGTGAAGTCCCAAGCAGAAAGTAAAGAAGAGCAAATAAAATAAAAGCTATCAACATAGCAGCTTTTTTTAGAATACACAACTGGGGGTGGTTGGAGTGTTTTGGATTTTGCTTTGGGCTGAAGAGGAGCCCAAGGGCCTTGCTGGAGTTAAACTTTTATGCTTCTATGGTAAATCCTTCAACACAACCACACAGGGCATTGAGAGGAGTAAAAAGATTAAGTGTGGTTAATATTTTGATATACAGTAATGAACTTTAGCAAGACCTCAAACTGAAAAGTACTACCTGCCCTCACAAGCTACTAAATAGACACAACTGATGTTTTACTGCTCACAAAGCAGAAACGTTAGTCCAGATACCGTCTATACTACGGAAATAGTCCACAATATCCATTACTTGTTGGAACAATTAGCACACCCTTCAAATATAATATTTTATACTGTGAAAACCAAGAGCTGAGATGACATTTGGGAATTTCTGCATCCCTCTCCCATGCCTTAATACAGTGGAACTGTTTTCTTTAGTCATCAAATATTTCTCAATGGTTTTAAAATACTTCCTTTGATCAATGGAAATTTAGTTAAGCAATTGAAATATATAAATTTTAGAAGGGACTTGGAATATTGATCTTATTGCTGCTGAGTTTTGATGATATAATTCTAAACAAATAACTGGTGCTTAATTTTTGTTTTGGTTTGGTTTTCTTAATTTCAAATAATTTACCATTTTCACTGGTTAAAAAATAAGGCATCTCCTTTTGCCCCTTTATTTTTCTTTTTAATGAAGAAGTGGAAAGAAAAACAAAACAGAAAGGAAATGGGAAAAATGGGGAAAAGCATTCATTAACTGTTTTCCCATATGTGCATTTGTACTTGAGTTTGTAACAGTAAAACCCTGGAGAATCAGATAAAGACATTTCCAGAAGAGAGTCCAGGTTTAAATCATTGGTTTCATATCTAGAGAAAGCTTCAATTTTTGTTTTTGTTAAATATATGGTAATTCTTTGGGAACCAGAGGGTGGTCCACATCTGAAGTTCCAAAAACCCACGAGAAAAACGAAAAAAACAACTATGTATCTTTGTTGGCAAAGTGGAAACCAATTAAATTTGCCTTATTGTTTATCTTTTAAAGTAAGAGAACAGTGGGGTAGTAGCCCTATAAATTACAAAAAAATAAATGGGTTTCCTTGAAAAATGCTTGAGCCTTGAGGCTTTTTCTTATCTTGTGTGTACTTTTGGTAATTTTCTAAATCATGATGACTGCCATCATCCTTTTATTCCATTAGTTGCATCCCTTAATCAGTCCTTTTCTGAACTCTAAAGAGAGGTTTTTGCAGAGTGATTCAAAATGCTGTATTCCCAAAGAATACTCACTAGCTCAGAAGGATTTTTTTGTCAAAAAATTAGAACAGCCTCTGGTAGAATTAGGCCTACAGCTGTTTTTCAGGATTAGCTATATTTTTTTTCAGTGAAGATATTATTTTAGTATGCACAGGCTGAATGCCTTACAAATCTGATTTATGAACTTCTGTTTCAGATTATTAGGAAAGCTCTAACAGAGGAAAAACAAGTGTCCACAAAGACATCTGCAGCAGATCTTGTGACAGAAACTGATCATTTTGTGGAAAATTTAATTATTTCTGTTCTGAAAGAGAAGTTTCCCTCCCACAGGTGAGTGCCTATAGAAACTATCAACAACCTTTTTTTGTCCTTTACATGCTGCATATCTGACTGGTATTTAAAGGCAACCTAAAAGTCTGTATATCTTTCTTATGTCTATCTTTCTTATATATTAACCTATTACTGTTGGACACTTTCATAGGACTCCTATTTTTTAAGAAGTACTGTTTCCTTATACGTAGTACTTTATATTTTCTATGTTTCTTGATACATGTATTTAATAGCAATGTTTCCCCTGTAGGGACATCATGGATGAAGGTTTCATGTGGATCTCCATGATGTTCAGAATACTGGTCTGTTGCCTATTGTATAAGAATTATGCTAAGGCTATCTATAAAAATATAGCAGAAATATATGCTAGCAAAGGTCCCACCCTGCAGACCTTTTCTGTTGCCATCACACATATGCATTGGCCAGATCAGGACAAGTAAAAGTGTATTTAATCACATTTACCTCATCTTCTATAGTGAGAAGATCAGTGAGAAGCAGGGCTGTTTGTCATCACCATCATTATTTGATGCCTCTTCATAAACAGGCTGTACTACATGGGCTGCAAACCCAAGGTTTCAAAAGTAGATCAGGTTGTCCATTCCTCTTGAATTATTGTGGTCAACTTGAAAATAACAGCCCAGCTCATGCACAGGTTAGAGAGAAGGTTTGTATTAGTTGCCAGGTTTGGTTTGATGCAGAGACTGCAATTGATTTCTCCTTTTCACTTCAATGGATAAAATTCAGTTTCCTGCAGAGTTGGTGCAAAGTCTGTGTATCCCTTAAATAGTGTCCGACTCCCTTCTAACTGTGGGCATCTCTGATGGGGATGAGCCTTGCATTCCAGCACTGTGCAGAAAGCAACAAAGAGGAAGATTGGAAGGGTTCAGCTACTAATCTGATTGTCAGTGATGCTGCTGGGCAAAAAAACCCACCGTAAGAAGGAGCAGAAAGCATATTTTATACTAAATATGGCTTTCTAAATACGTGCTGTGTGTGATGGCATATTGAAGCAGTACTGTACAGCATGATGTGTGGTTCTTGGCTGCAGTTCTCAAGAGAGTGCCAGGCTTTACAGGCCTATTATTTGTGTAATATTCCTTCTACTATTGCTGGCTGTGCTCTTCTCTCATCTCCACTCTTATGTTAGTTTTTTCCTTGAGCAGTCTGGCAGAGAACGTAAAACATACACATTTCACATAAAATGCGAATCACCAGACACCCTCAAGTTACTCAGAATGGGAAGAAAAGTTGTAAGGTCAATGTAGACCTAGGAACTGAAAAATCCCAGATTTTATCAATCCTGTACAGTTAACTTCTAACTTTATAAGTAAATGAAGCAACTGCCATTTCTTCAAGACATTTTATTTTGTTGCTAGTGGTTGTTGGGTTTGGTTAGAATTTGTTCAGATAATTAATGCATTTAGATTAAACAATAGATTAAAACTAAATTTAACTAGACTTGATTAAAACACTTGGAATGGAGAATTTACAATAGCAATCAAGGGTTAAATTAAAGTACAATGAAAATATTAAAAGATAATTTAAATTGTATTCAGTCTTTCCCCTAACCTGGCTGTTGCAAGCAGCACTGAAGATTTCTGTTATTTCTTTTCCTTCTAAATCCACTTGATTCTTACATCCTCTGAATCAAAAATGGACTTCAGGAGCTAGAAAAAATTAAAAGGGATCTCATTAGAATCTGCCATTTGCACTGAGGCACCTATGAGTCTTGAGATACTGGAAATGTACTCAAGTAAAGAGAAATATTAGGAAAATCTGTTCAAAATGTAATTCTGTCCCATGTTTCTTTTTTCTTCTCTCTTCTTGGCTAAGTGGTGTGTATCATCTTCATTCACACTTCGCTCAAGTTTTAATCTGTGCTCACTTTTTAGTACTCTGATGTGCCCCCAGTGAGTCTTTTCAAAAGGATATTTTTTTTGATAGATCCATGAGCTGTGGGTAGGCACGGCCAGACTACCAGGAGCTACTGGTTGCAAAGGGCTATCCCAACATTTACCCTTGCTATTATTACAGAAGCTGGCATCTTTTGTGTTACTTGTGGCCTTAATTCTGTAGACATTAAAATCAGGACACCGCAGTTTAAGACAGTGACATCCAACTCTAGCTTCCCAGCTTTCTGTGCTCAGACCCCCATTAAGGGGATAGGTGAGGGACAGCCCCAGTTTGAGTCTCCTGCACTTGACTGGATATCATTCCTGCTGCAGATTAGGGTATGTTACAGCTTCCCTGCTGTTTCTGCAATGAATTTCAGAGAGGCACCACGGCATGAACAGATGTAGTGGAAGGCTTGGCTAAAATTACTAGACTCATTTTCAGTGGGAGTAAACTGTAATCCAGATTTGAAGAGAGGTCAGCAGAGCTGGCAGGCTGGCATATTAAATTAACTATTTTAATAAGGCGGTTACCCCTCCCACTTCTCAAGCTGTTCCCAGAATTGAGTGTTTTGCTTACTTTGCAGGTTTTTACAGGACACAGAGCAAGACATCTGAAGTTGACCTTGCGGGACTCTCACATTTCCCAGTATTGTATAGCAGCAAGGTGGGGGGGTTGTTACCCTTTAGCCCAGATTTCATAAAATGTGTACCTAATTTGTCCTACATCCATTTTGGAAAAATTGTTCTTGACTGTGAAGACTTTATCTGTGGCACAGCTGTGCCCCAGCTCCAGGTCAGCAGTTCTGAGCTCAGGGACTGCAGTGTCACACTCGCGCTGCAAGGGAAAGGCAAGGAACCGGCTCGTGAAACTTGAGGGCAAACCATCTTACACAGAAATACTCCTGTCTCTAAGGAGGTTCTTATTTCACCTTTCTTTGACTGGCAAGACAGCAGCTATAGTTCAAGCTCCAGCTGGGGAAGCTGGCAGAGGGTTGAAGCAGAGGTACAATTTATGTGGAATAAGGATAATCTGAGGTGTGATGTGAGATGCTTCACCTATGCATCTTCTGCATCCAGCAGCACAGACAAAGCATGATTGGGTTTGGATTCTAATTACAGGATTTGTAAAAGCAAAAGTCAAGTGATACAGCACCAACAAGACAAAGTAGTGGAATATTTAGAACAAGGAGCCTGCAAAGTGTTATGTTAAACTGAGAGTTTCAAACACTTGGTCAAGTCTTTCTTGTTTCTCAGTTGTGCACCAGCACTTTGTCCTTCAGCTGTTTCCTTTAACGGAGATGAAAATAGTAACAAACATTTCCTGATTCCCTCTTTGTACCAGCTGGGGGTCTATAATGCCATCAAAATAGTCTGTTTCTACTTAAGTCCAGGCAGAGTAGCTTTTGGAAAATTCAAGAAGACTCCTCCTGTGCTATCTGCAGAACATTTTAAGCTCATGGCTTCAAGTGTTATCTGGAATTGTTCTGTACAGGTTGAAGACACAAAATAAAAATAGCTGCTACTCTAGTCCTAGGGAAGGACTCTTTTGCAAAAGACATTGTCTCTTTATTTTATCTTTTTTTTTTTCTCTTTGTGTCTTTGAGAGAAGCTTTTTTTGCCTTCAAGCATTTGCAGGAACTCTGAATACCACTACTGGCTGTTCAAATGTGAAACCACCAGCAACATTCACTACTAGCAGTTGGATTCTACTCCTTCTGTGCATATAGAACTTTATGAAAATCTGTGAGAGTAGCACCTGCACATCTCTTACAGCAAGAGACTTGAGCAGTTTATGGGAGAGCAGGGATAATTAAGGTCAACAGGAAATGTGCCAGAACTGGATGTTCGTTTCCCAGGGAAAAAGGAGGAAAAAAAATACTAAAAGAAACTGGGACAGAACAACAGAAGATGACCTCAGATTTCATTTTGTGCCTTGTGCATCCAAACAACAAACAAACAAAAAATAATTTGTTGATTTTTTCTGTGTCATGGGAAAAACAAAGTCCACCTTTGTAAACCTTTTAATTTCCTGAGTCAGACTACTGTAAGAAAATACAAGTAGGAGCAAAATTGTGGATTTTCTAAGAGTGCATTATTTCCTGCTGACTGGATTTGACTGCAGAAGAGAAGCAGGTACAGTTTGCAGTTTATATTACTTACTGCAAGAGACAGGCCTAACCCATAAAATTATAGTCTGCATAAAACAATCTTCTCTTTGAGTTCCAGGGATGCCAGTTCAGATCAATTTCTGCATTCATTTTCATGACTTCCTTAATGGCATATTAGAGAAGTGGATATAGAGTTCTTCTTTTGCATGTAAAAGAGTATGCTGTTGATTCGAGAACTCTCCTCAAAGTCTCTATGAAAGTTACCAACTCCTAAACTTGAAAAGCAGTATGTGTGTTAATATTTATACAAAAATGTTATATGTAGAGAGAGAGAAGTTATCTCTTAAAAACCAGAATGATGGGGTTGTACTTTCCAAGTCACTTATCTAAGCTGATGATCTGGGATACTTGTTTCAACCTTGCACCAAATGCAGGTTTATTGCAGAAGAATCCACTGCTGCAGGTTCAAAATGTGTCCTCACCGACAGCCCGACCTGGATTATTGACCCTGTTGATGGAACATGCAACTTTGTGCACAGGTAAATGGACAGCGGCCTGGGAAACGCATCAAAACCCAAAATGCAGCTTCACACAGCTCCTCCCTTCCTCTTAAAGGTGCTTTTCCCTGGTAGGTTTGTTCCTTGGACTCGCACGTAGGAGTGATCCCTTTACCCCCGGTAGCCGGCGGTGCGTGTGAGGGCGGCTGTGTTTGTGCTGTTAGCCGAGGGCCAGCGGAGTTTCTGCCGGCTGCCTCGCGGCCCGCAGCCCTTGGCTCGCTCCCAGCCCAGCGCTCGCTAACGTGCAGAGACTTGGGCGGCGTGGAGGAACAAGGCTGCGCTGTGAGGACACTTGGCCCAGCGCCTGGGTGGGTTTTGCACATTCCCTCTAGGAGCGAGGGCTCTTTGCTCCCCTTCAGACGCAGGCGCTTCGTTCTTCCTGGGAAGTGCAACCGTTGCGTTTGTGTGGAGTAGCACTGAGAAGGGAGTTGTACATAGATTAAAAGTACCTCCACAAAATTAAATCTCGGGGTTGTTGCTGCAAAAATTACGACTTTTAATTCACCATTCAAATGCTAGAGTTGTAAACTAATGACTATTCGTAATATTTCTACTTAAAAACCCTCTATAGTCTCTGCCTTATAGTTAGAGGCTTAAAATAACTGCAACTCTCATAAAAACAACAAAAAAAAGGCATTTCCTTGACTTTTGGTGCAATTACACAGAATTCCAGGGGAGGTGGGGTGTATCATGTGATGATGTTTCGTGCAATTAGGTAAAATTTCCTCTTTCTAGCAATATTTTCTGGACTTTCGAAGTCCTTTTTAATATATGTTTTTAAGAAGTGAATTTATTTCATTGTTTAGACTGCAATAATTATGCTGTAGTCAAAAGGACCAAATTAAATACGTGATCATCACTTTGAAAAAGGAGAGCATAGAGGAACTGGTTTCTTTTTATATTGGTGTCAGCAGCAAGGTATCTCCATGCTACTTAATTGCTATCTCAGGTGCATAGCTTGAACAAAATGTGCTCTTGAAAGCAATGACTTGTTATAACATTAGTGATTTTATACTGGATAATTCAGCTACACTAAATCAAAAACATCCCTAAAGTATACTGCATGTTCAGTGTAAAAATTGTAATGCCTTCATGTGTTTATTTCTTGCCTTCTCCAAAACTAAGTTAAATTTTTAAAGGAACTGACAAAGCTAAAGAGGCTGACAAAGGAGAAATAGTATAATGTCAAGTGCATTTTGACAAGTAAACTCACAGTGCTCCATGTGGGGTTTTGTTGCCTAAGGGGGGTGCATAAGAACTAAGTTGAGAGATTTTTCAGCAGTACTACTTCATTTCTTATTTTTCACAGATTTCCAACAGTGGCAGTGAGCATTGGATTTGCTGTTAACAAAGAGGTATGAAGTATATTCTTTAAGATGGGCACCTGAGAGTTGGCTAGAAGTCTCGAAACCATGTGGGAACTTTAAATGAAATTATTTTTTTAAAAAAAATCAGTCACTACTCAGGTTTTCCCCTGCTTTTTAAATGCATCTGATCATATTCTACTCATCTAAAATCATAGTTCTGCAAAACTTACTTATGGAAACTGGCAATTAAAAGAGAATTCTATGAATTATTATAAGTATTATGGGATTTATTTGGAGAAAAAGGGAGCACTGGTGTGAGCAAGGTTTAGTTAGACAAACAGTAGTAAGTTCAATTTAGCGCTGCCTCTTCATGATTTAAACATACATCCCAGTGTTCCTGTATTATTATTGCTTCTTTCCTGCTAGCAGTATCTGTGAAAGCTAGCCCCTGCTGCAAGTCAATGTAGAACTGATTTTCTGAGGAGTGCAAAATTATGGGCCTAGTTCATTTAATCTGCATTGGTGTTTTTCTTAACATAGTAAAATAGCTATATTTACCACCTAAGAGCTTGATTATGGTGAGGGTGGGAAGGTACCTAGCCTTCCAATGTGCCATTTTGAGTTTCCTAGCTATGCTCATTCGTGCTAGTGCCTTTTCTCCAGATGTTGCTGGTTTACAGTTTGATATATATCTACAGAATAACTAGTTACTCAAATTTCCAATGAATGTGCCTCTTTCAGCCTAATTCCACAATCGTAAATATATGTATAGCTTTAAGCAAAGCCAGCACGAAGTCTGTGCAGTAACAACCAAGTTTTCAGATGTGCTAGTACCTCTTACTGATTTAAACAGAATAATGTTGTATACTTCTCTGGTTAGACTTTTCAAACATGGAAATTGCAGAGAAACACTTCCATGCTTTTCTGAAATTTATTCATTACCAAAGGTCCTTTTGAACACAACATTTTATTAACAGATAGCTTTCGTTAATATTTATGTTTTCTAGAACACCATCATGATTTTGATGCGGCATATTTTGGGTTATGTAAACTAAACAAAGCTGAAACAAAAGTGAAGAATTATGTTACATCTCCCTCAGTTAAGCAAACAGGACAAGCAGAAAAAAGAGTAAACTGAAAAGGAGCCGAAGTACACGCAGGGGAACTGGCCTGATTATAAGCCTTGAACAGTACTGAAGAAATTCCTGCAGATGCCTCTAGGGAAAGAGTCTATTAATAGTGTGTTCCTCAAAAAACCCCTTGGTTTAGATGGGACCTCAGGAGAGGGAGCCAGGACAGTCTATTCCCTTTGAATTGTCTCTGATGAACACTGAGTGCAGCAGGAAAAAATATGGAGTCTAGAATATCTGAGATGTTTTCTTCACCTTGTGGCCAACTTCTGACACCTCGGGCAAGTCACTTAATTTTTGTGTACCCCTAAATTAAATAATGCTACTACTACTGATCTAGGGGCGATTTTCAGAGCTGACCCTTGAAGTTTGTAAAGTGCTTTAAAATCTTTTGATGGAGCCTATTAAAGTAATAGAAATTTTAAATACTAAGGGTCTAATTCTGACCCGCTTTTCATTGGTAAACAGAATCTCCCACAAAAATTCCACTGTTGCACATTCTTAAGCTTTCATTGAGAGTATTTTTGTCCAAACTCCTTCTCTTGGAGTCCTGTGACTTCAAGAGATTCTCACAAAAGGATTTTGCAGAGAAAGATTTGAGCAAGTGACTAGAGTGTACTGCTTTGATTGAAAAAGCAGGCAAATTCAATGCACCACAAAAGTTCAGGTACCTACCAAAGCATCCACTGTTAATAAAGGCTGTGCCATGACTGCTGAGTTTGGATGCCTGACTGATCCTGGTGTCACAAATCTTTGGGGTCCAGCTGAGGTCAGTGGGGTTGCTTCAAGGAGTAACTGCTCACCAGTGAAAGCAAAGCATTCAGAGTCTTGCCTCAGAGGCCTTGCGTATTTTCAGTAAAAACATTAAACTGAATTTGAAATCAACTCAGTATTTAATCCATTTTAATGTGAACAGAAACTAACTGGGAGTCAGAATTTAGAGGATTTGGAGAGCATTAACTTCTCTTTATTACCTGAATTTTATGTGACCTATATCTCAGTATCACAGTAATAGTAAAATTATTCCAGTTTTTAGCATCAGTATAATCTTTATTATGTGTACCAATTAAAATATTGCTGATCTTTCTGCCATTAGTAGTTGTTTATATTTATGATGAGTAATTTGAGTTGCATTCATTTCTTTCCTTTTCAAAATCTTAAAGCTTGAATTTGGTGTAATTTACCACTGCACTGAAGAACGATTATACACTGGTAGAAGAGGTCAAGGGGCATTTTGTAATGACAAAAGGCTTCAGGTATCAAAAGAGACAGGTTGGTCTAGATTTTGTTAGAACTCTAAAAGGAATATGTTAATTTTGTTTCAGAGTTGTTGCAAATCATCATTAGGATAATGAACATCATTATCCTGATGGAAAGTATTTCACCTGCATGATAATTTTGTTGGTTTGTGTTTGTTTTTTTCTGAAAAATCACAACTTTCCTCCTTTTATTTTTAAAATTTACATCTGAATATGAACTATTTAAATAATCCTAAATTATTTTGCTTCGCAGCCATTGTTTAAAATAAGGAAGAACGTGTAGATTCACCAGTTTCATTCCAGCTGAGCACTGCCATAACTTTTTATAAGCAAGATGCAATGGGACTGGTGAATCAAATTCAGAGTACTATGGTGGCTGCTGTTCACTTATTTTCCAATGAACTTGTATGTCACAGAGTGTATGATGTCTGTAGGCATATGTGCTAACAGTGAATTAAAGGATGCATGCTTCATTAGGGGTTCTTTGACAGCTTGCTCTGGTGTGTGAGGTATGTTTCGATGTACAAGTAGCCAGAAACACTTTGCAAATGCTTTATTGGAATTATTTTATCAGTAAACCAAGTCATAGATCTGTCTGTTTATCTAATGGTTATAGAAAACAATAATTTTGTATTATTTAGAGAAGTTTTCTTTTAGTTAATTAAAATGCAGAGGAGAGCGTAGCACTCAGTTGTTGGTGGAAGCAGACATATGCCAAAAATGTGCACCACTGTACACAGGAGGGAGTAAAAATTTCACCCCAAGGAGAGATTTAATGAGCTCAAAACACAGTAAATTCAAGCAACTTGACATACAGATTTCTTTAGTGCCTCAAGAAGACCCTGCATCAAAATTTCCCTGAAATTTGGAAAGTTTGGCTATACATCTAAGTTAATAGTGAGCTGGGGTCTACCTATTTGGAGAGATGGATTGTAAAGTCAGTGACTAAGATTTTTATCATTGATTATACATCACATTTTTCTCAGTGCTCAAATATCTCATATTCCAAAAAATCCCATACTGGCAGAGACTATTAGGAAGAGCAAGGGGTGCTCCCAGTTGGGCTGGATGAACCCCTGTTGAAATGGCCTCACTTGCTTTTGCAGTCAGAGTGTTCTGGTTTCCAGTTAAACAATGAATAATTTTGGCACATGTCACTTCTGTCTTCCTTCCTCTGGACATCCAGTCTGTGTGCTTGTCTATACCACAGCAAGGGAAGTAGATCTTCTGCCCTTCCAAATGCTTTGAAATTTTCCTTTATTTTGAGATGCATCACTTGGTGGTGGGAAATTTTCACCAGTGAAGCTGGATCTGCTTTAATCTCACTTCTGCTGATGTTTTTAGTGCTTTAAATCACAGTTGCTCTGTAAAAGCTGTGGCTTCAGTGAGATAAACCAACCCTGGAAGCGAGACTGTGTTTCCCTGTAGCTGCCACTGGAACTGAAGTGGCCATGATGTGTTTGGCTGTCATGTCACTTCCTGCCGTTTGTTTTCAGGAAATGGGATTGTTGTATGATATTGATCTACACTTAGACATTCATTGTTCACATTTAACCATCTGAAGTCACAGCCCAAGCAAACACTGTTCTTTGTCAACACCCAGTTTTGTAGAGGTTTGGTATGGGAGTCCACACAGTTATGATACACTTAAATGAAGGATCCATCTTCCCTGTTATCCCAAGTGATCCTTTCTTCTCATGCTCAGATTCATGTCAGGCCTTACATGTGCTAATACTGTAAATGTATTTTCTTCTTTTAATCTTCTGTGGTTGACAGAAATGATCTTTTCCTCATAAATTTATCCATATCACTGTTAAATCTTTTCTACCAAGCCTGGGTTGGTTTTTGTTTTGGCCTCTATCAGAATGAGGAATAGTCAGTAAATTTTATCTCATATCTTGAATTCCTGAAATCTCATAGTGTCTTGTGATCAGCCAGCTCCTTTTTCTAAGCAGAATTCCCCCTTAGTTACCTCAGTCTCTTCATCCAATTTCTAACTGTAGCCTTGATGAAAATTGAGGAGATCCTCAATTAGAAATATATTTAATAACTCAGAAGAATAACTGCCTCAGTCTCAACCTAACTATGACTGGTGTGGTGTGAATGCTTGGTGCATTTCAGCAATGAGATGGGCATTAAATGTTCTCTGATTATAAACTGGGTCTGTTATGCAAAATAATCTAAGGCAGATTGCTTTCCCCATCCAGAGTTTTTAGTAGTGGCTAAACAACAAATACCCTACAGCATGCCTGGATTGGTTTTTTTCTATTTTAATGCAGTCATTTAAAAAGTAGCAGTTGAATCTATGGTCCTACAGATATTTGTGACACTCTGTAACTTTTAATCTAATTACATACGTGTTACTCACCAACCATTTTACCACATTACTTGAATCCATAAGGTTCATCTGCAATACTAAATTCTTTGGTAGGCTGTTTAATTAAGTGGTGTCTCACTCCAGCCTAATTTGCCTTTGAAAACCTCCTTGCTCCTTGTGCTGAGAACTTTCAGCTTATGCAGGTAGCTGTAAGAACTAGGTAGAGGTTGCCTACCTGAATGAATACCTGGCCTTTAGCCCAGGGTAGGGGGTGACACCTGCCATTAGGTGCAGCCCAGTCAGTGCGTTAGCAGCTGCTAAACCTTTGAACTCCACGTTCAGCTGGCACAGCAGGAGCAGGGACACTTGGCATTTGATCAGCCACCTCCACCTACATTGGCACACGCTTGTTGTAGCCTGGCAGTATTCAGATCTCATGTGAGGACTGCTTCAACACCTTTCAAGTCACTGTGAGTCTCTCCTTTGACTGTACACAAGGCTGGTTTCTCCATCTGCTCTAGGACAGCATTGCCTTTGCTGAGCACAAGACAAATAGAACAGTCACAGATTATTATGAATAAAGATACTGCTTTAATTTGTCATAAGAAGGGGTTTTTTCAGTCATAAAGTGTCTTCAGTCTTTGAAATGTCAGAATGAGCTATTACTAGGTGACTGGTGATTTAGGAAGAAACTTTTTTTTCCTCTTACTGGGTTCCCAAATGTTTATAATTGGTTAATAAATTACATTAAAATTCCCTATTCAAGAGCCATCCTGTCTTCAAATGTGAACAGATTAGCATAATGAACATTTACTAGGTTACTGGATTATTTTTAGCTGACTGCCAATATTAGTGAATTTGCCAAAAGGTGACTGGTCAATGAAATAAAACTATGTATGAAAAGGAATGTAAGAATGCATTCTTAGTTTTAAACCTCCTGTTACTTTTTTTTTTAAAGTGTGTTTAGAACAGACTATTTTGTAGAAGAAACCTAGTCTTCCTTGAATTTTTATACAAAGTTGTCACTTATTCTATGAAAATATTTGGGGTAGAAAAAGGGACATGAAAATGGAAAGTCCATTAGTGTTTAATTTGAAAACAAATTTATGGAACCTACCTGGAAGCTGTTGAATTAATGGAAACATCTCCCTACCATTACAGATATCTCGAAGGCCTTAATTTTAACAGAAATTGGTCCAAAACGTGACCCTGCAACTTTGAAATTGTTCCTTGGTAATATTGAGAGATTGCTCAAGGCCCAAGCACACGGGTAAGATGTTTTACAGTACATGTCTCACATTTGTGACCACAAAGTCATTAAAAAAAAGTAATTTAAAAAAAAGACTGAAACAAGTGTGTTGTACACCGAGGTTGAAGTCAAAAGCATTTTCTCCTTTGTGTTACTGTGGGGTGTAGGGTCCGTGTCATTGGGAGCTCCACGCTGGCCCTGTGCCACTTGGCGTCCGGCGCTGCAGACGCCTATTACCAGTTTGGGTTGCACTGCTGGGACCTGGCAGCGGCCACTGTCATCATCAGAGAGGCTGGTGGCACTGTGATAGACACTTCAGGTGAGCAAAATGCCCTTCCTTTTCCACTGACTTTTGGGGGACTGAGTGAGTGGTTGCCTCTGGGCAACCTGTGTCACCTCAGTTCAGTCCTGCCCCTGTGTCTCTAGCTCATTTCTAGCAATATCCTGTAGAAAGGTCTGTACTCTCCACTAGACCCTGGCTGTTTATTCTCTACACACTGATGTAATTCCAGCACAGGATTTCATCACATCAAAGGTCTTCTGAGTCAAACTCATAATTCTGAGTTTCTATGACTTTGAGTAATTTCCTTAAAGCCTCGTATTTACAGTAAGGAACCAGCCCAGGAGATTGGCAGATATGCTCAGATGTTCCAATTAGATTTCAACAGAGACATCCTCCCAGGAAAGGAGGATACAAGTTTGAACATATATGAGTGGAAATTACTCAGAGGGAGTAAAGGGCAGCAGAGTCTCCAGATTATTACTTAATTAATTTAGATGGTACACATCTCGGAGTAATGGTTTAGTGGTGACCAGTACCTGGATACTCTGGAAAGATCTGGTGGATTAAGAAGGGTATGTTGAATGAACTAATTTTTCTTCCATTGCAAGAAGAGGGAATATTGCATTTATTGTTGGCTACTGAACAAATCTAAGCACTCACTGCTCCTCTTGCATACTTTGGCTCTGTACCTAGAATTTTATGAAATAATTTTTTGCTGGAGATTTCCATGTAGGCATTGTTCAATTAGGCTGTTATTCCCACCCCAAAAGGAGCTACGTATGAAGTTGTTTCCGTGTTTTTGACCCTATCTAATTACAGCATGGCTTATATTTAAGACACTTCTCTTGATCCTCTTGTCCTCAGGGGGACCTCTGGATCTTATGTCCTGCCGAGTGATTGCCGCGGGCACGAGAGAGATGGCCCTGTTCATAGCTCAGGAAATACAAACTATTCCCTACCAACGGGACGACGAGAATTAAACACTCACTGTACCGAGTCTGCCCTCCTGAACCGTGTAACGTTTGCAAGATGGGTGTCTTGGAAGGGTACGTGATTGCAGCAGGATGATTTCGTATGTGGAGATTTTCTGTGTCAAGTATTTTTTATAAATTTATTACCATGTGGGAAGGCATAGGGAGATTTTTAAACCTCTAAGAACCGTGTTTCCTTTTTAATATGTATCTCTTTCAGCAGTATCTTTTTTATAAGATAGAGTATTTTACTTGTAGCAAATTAGTCTCAACATTAAGTTGTAATTTCATATCTGTGGGGCTGATATTTAGTCTTTTGTAACATGCAGCTAAAAAAATGGAACTTTATTTTTACAGATGCAGATCTCAGGTAAATGAGCTTTAGGACTGTAGTAAAGGAGGAGTAGTTGAGATGTGTGCCTATAATAAAACCCTTGTTCCATGATACTTAAGAATGCAATAAAAAAGGCATTGTTGTTTCCTAATGACATCATAGCACTGTATCCATAAATGTACATGTATGTGTGTGTGTGTGTGTGTGTATATATATGTGTGCATATACACTTATATGTATGCACACATGTACCCAGGTGTGTATGTGTATGTATATGGGTATCCTGGATATTTACAGCAACTTAGAGAATGCACAGAGAGAAGAAAGCTAATATTGGGAGCTGTTTTCAGGTCATGGTTTAGGTTACGTAGGTGATTCCAGTCGGGGGCCCTCCGAATGGCAAAGAGCAGAGCTGACCATGGAAAATGTTTAATTGTTTTACAAGCTGCCCAGCTGGTTTTGTTTCCTTTCATCCCTCTGCATGGGCGTAAATCATACTATCCTGTAGGCCTCTGTAAGATGCTCAAACCTGCAAACACTTACTACCATAGAGTACTTATAGTTAAAATCAGGAATATTGAACTCCAACTGAGTTATTCACAGTATTAACTATGACACACAGCAGTAGGAGGCCAGCAGAACAGAGCACAGTGTCAAAGAGCTGTTGATTTTAGAGAAGCTTTGAGCAGAACAGCAGGATTTGGCCCCTTACAGGCAAGTTATTAAAAATATGCACTTAAGATATGCTTGCAAAAAGTTGTAAATCACATGCCCTTCTTGCACAACATTGTAATCACACTTTTTGATCAGAAAAACCTGTAAAATCAAGTCACATAGATTTCCTAAATACACAGTTGTTCTCTATCCCTGTATCTAGCCAATAATTTCTATTTAGACTATTTTAAATCATGAGCACAAGGAAAATACAAGTATGTCAAGGAAAGCAGTTGATATGAAATCAGTTCTATTTTTTCATCAAAAATTTAATTAAAAGGTATCTCTTTTTTGCAAGAGTGCAAATTGAATAAAGGAATGAGCCAAAAGAGTTGGTTAAAAATTTTACATTTTTTGTACACTGCATGTGTAGTCTTTGTAAACATGTTCAGATATCTGCTTAGAAGATACAAGCTAAGCAATATTTTTTAAAAATAACCTTGTGTGTGTTTCTTGCAATGAAAAATGTTTTTCACTGAATATAACAGGAAGTTCTGTGTGATTTCTTGATTTTTTTTTTCATGAGAAATACAAAAATATTGACTGTGTGAGGAATATCTAAATCCAACTAAGCATTTAAAAGCTGATGGTTCTTAGCAGAAAATCAACACTTTCCATCACAGTGATCAACATTTTGTCACTGCTCCCTTTTACTCTCTCCATCTCTTTGTACCCCTGTTTGGAAAAGGAGATTGTAAGCCCTCTGGGGCAGGGACTACAGTAGTTTGGCTCTGGGTTTTCACAGTGCTAATAGGATGAGATTCTGGTCCCCAACTAGGCACCAAGGTGCTATAATAATACAAATAATAAATGCTAATAGGCTCACTTGTCTCTTGTTCACTCTCCCCCCGCTTCCCAAGCACAGAGGAGATCGGAGTGATTCCGCTCTGATTCCAGGGTGCTTAGCTCTGGCAGCCGTGGGAGCAGCTGGGGCTTTGCTTGGGCTTGTGCTGTGCCTGTAAGCCCTGTAAGGAAGCTTATGCTGGCAGGGAATCAAGTGTGGGGGAAGCTCAGCCCCACTTCATCCGCTCCCCCTCCTCACTCCGTCCCCCCCACTGCATGTGTGAGAAGCTGCTTCGTGGCTCCAGCGAGGTTTCCCAGCAGCTCAGCTCACTTGTACAAAGAAAGTCTCTGACCCAGTTAGGGCTGCTGTGCCCTGGTGTTCCTGGAGCTCAGCAAAGCAGGGAAATCTGTGCATCCACTTCAATGGCACACGCCAGCGATTTGGAAAGCTGGGAGCCAAGCAAGGCAGGAAGGGAGAAGTGCAGAAACCCATTCCCAAGTTCTCATTTGTTCCCAGGATGCAGTTTGGGTTTTTATTTGGGCTGTAGTCCAAGTATGTTAAACTGGCCGTGTGTGTAGGGAGCAACAATCCTGTCTCCCCCACCTCCTCTGCTGCCTGTGTGCCAGGACAAACATTTCTGAACCCTTCCAGGGGACCAGATGAGTGAAGTGATCTGCCTGCAAAGTACCCCAGTAAACAACAAAGGGATTATTTTCGAGGCACGCTGTTTTCCCAAGCCAATTCAGTCCCTGGCCACCATGAGCGGCTGACTTTAGGCACTAAAGGGGATAGCAGGGGGCAAGCAGGACAGTTCCCTTCACAGATGGTGCCACAGTATCCCAGTTCAGAGTTTGCATCAAAATGCAGCCTTAAAACTATTTCACTGCAATAATTGAGTGAAATAAACTGTGCTGGAGTTTGTCCTCTCTTCCTTATTTCTTGGTAGCCAAGTGAAACTCCACTCAGCATGTGCCCAGCAGCTCTCCCTGTGAGTGCGGGCATTCATAGTGCAGCACATTAGCCAAAAACTTAAATCCCCCAAAATGCTCAAACATGTGGACTCTTTTTCCTGCCAGCTGTTGTAAAATGCTTCAACTGTTTTCCACTGCATACGTTATGGAGCACATAATGTATCCAAGACGGATGAAGATTTTCTCCCTGAACACAGGCACAAAGATGCCTGTCCTCTGCAAAGCAAGTGCTTCCTCTGTAAGCAACTGGTGCTCAGCTTTCTGGAGCTATCCCAGTTCATGTCTGCATCCCTCACCAGCTCACTGGTGGAGAATAACTTCCAGTCTGCTGGTCTGGTCTCAAGGGGTGCTTTCTGGTAGAATAAAGAATGGAAATGGCTGTAAACTCCAGGAAGAGGGTCATTGGCTGATTCCTCTGCAGTGTGTGCCTTGTTGAGCTCGTCAGATTGTGCAGAACAAATCTCAGCATGTTTCAGGTGGGCTGAAGGATTGATATTTTCCCCTTGATTATACTAGTTAATCTCACAGTATTGAAGAAAATATGCATATATTGGCACACTTACCTAGGAGCCCACAGGCAGCATTCTCCATGCTTCATCTAGAATTTGGTTCCTGTTGGCCACAGCTTCAATTAAAGGAATAAAAATATCACTTACCAATTGCCAGTCTGCTGTCAGAATTAGAGTTATGCTGTTCCTTCAGCAAGGTTGGATCTGTTCAATATCTGCACAGGACATGTGGAAGGGGATCTCTGAATAATGAAATGAGACTTAAGCCACTACATCAAATTAACACAGATGATACCTTTTCCCTGGTAACGTCCTATAGCTGCCAAGACTGATTAGTTTTTTTTTCCTTTTTGCTAGTAGGGAAGCTGTGTACAAAAATGTGCTCTGCTCCAGTACTGTATGGTCAAGATTGAAAATGTGGAGAAGTCAAAATTACTGTTCCTCCAGCAGTTTCCATTTTCCAGCATGTCAAAATTAAGTCTTTCATAAAACGTCTCCCCAACACTAAGGAGTACAATAAATCATTCACCAGCAGTGGAAGGAGGAATTTCCATGTTCTTTTAACCCATCCACCAGGCATAACAATAGCACTATAGGATGCTGCATTTAGTATGCATGCTGTGTTCACATAGCAGAAGAACTAATTCTATTCCAAAGAGGAATAACTGTTGACACTAACTCTGGATTTCCGGGGGTTTGCTCCTGAAGTTTTAATTTTAAAAGGCATTACAATGGTGGGTTTGTACTTCTGTCCTTTTCATCCCATTATATTTGTACAGTGAATTTTAGAGTAAAATGGACATAATGTGACCTTTCCCGTCACAGAACAGGAGAGTGTGTGTTTCACAAAATGAAGCTGAAATCTGTATCTCAGCATAATGAATGTTACTATTTCAATGAGAAAGAAAATCATGTGCAATTTGCCTTGTGTACAGTTAGTTGTGAAGTCCATGTGTATCAACAAAGGTACCACAGTGCAGCCTGGTAACAAGGTAGCCAGAGAGACCCACTTCATACAGGTGGTGTGGGAATTGGTCAGTGATCAGAAGGCTCTTTAATTGCAGTCACTTTTATGCAATTACTGAAGTCCATTAAATTGTGCAGGATGCTTCAATGCTTCACTGTGGTACCCTAATAAACATTTATACATTTATCATCCTCTGCACCCTTTTATGCACACTGCCACTGCATGCTCCCTTAACATCACAGCCTACTGCCCTTCAGTTAGCTACTGACTTTTAGTTTTACTAACAGCTATTTTTTTTAGTGGATGCTCAGGGTTTGTGTAATATAGCCATTTAAACTATTGTTTTCCAATTCACTGAAACAAACTGATTCAAATTGAGGTCTGAGTCTTCCTGCCAACACTTACCAGGATGAATTGGATAAATCAGTGGAGCTGTACCTGTTTTCAGGAGAAATAAAATAGCCAACGTTTTCTCATGCAGGCAGAATTTTGTATCTGGTCACAAGGAGGGAAAGCGTCCTTTGATTCAGCAGTGCCTGGTTTGCAACACGGAACATTAATCAGCTCCAAACAGGAGTGTTTTCCTCCTCCAAGCACTTACAATCAAAATCAGTGCTAATGGATATGGCACAATACAATTTGGAAAAAAAATACTATTCATACTTAATACAGCCTTATATTTCAGTACTGATTTAATGCTAGAACAATATTATTTCATTTATATATGCATATATATAGATATGATAGATAAAAATTGAGTCCGGAATAAGTTTTTATTTGCAAATTATTAATGCAAAGGCTCATAAAACTTATCTTTAAATTTCTGAGTCATTGTATCTCCAGCCACCTGTCACAATCAAATTCAAAGTGTTAATCTGTGGAAAGGAAAATATTTGTTCAGAGATGTTTTCTAAGATAAAAAATTTTCCAGACACCTTCTTCGCACAGAAAGATTATGTTAGGTATTAAAGAGGTCAGTAGGGAAGGGATAAACTTTATCACATTAAGCTGGAAACCTCTTAAAGTGTGAAAGGTCTGTGTCCTTTAGCAGTGCTTGTCTTTAAGCCAAGAATATGTGATGGTGGAATTCGAGTTTGAAGCTATTTGAGAAAGCAAAACTGTAAAGGAAAGTGCACTGTTGCTGTATGAGTGATGCAGCAAGACTTGGAAGTACTGTGCCATTAGTGGCCACTTACAGGACCATGAACTGGATATATTCATGATGGAAATACTGGTTTATTCTGTTATGAAATGAATTTAAGCATTATTAGCCAGGCTGCCAGACAACACAGAACTAAAATTGGAATTCCATCTCTTTTGTTTGCACATTATAATAAGCACCTGTTTGTTCTCCTGAGAAACTCATATTCTCTCTTGCCAGGCATTGTTTAAGGTGGGACATGATGAGCAGGACAACCAGATGATGCCAGGGAGGCCAATTTAAAGCAAATGGGACCCAAAACCCCTACTGGCACAAAAGGCCACAATTCCAGTGATGCTGGGGGCTCAGGGCACTGCATGACTGTAACTCAGCAAAATTATCAATTGTCTTTGTTGTGAAATATCAGCTGAGTCTTCTGTGATACAAACATGTACATCCATCAGCTGACACATAGCCAGGATTTCTGGAGACACTGAGTGATTCTAAAGTGTTGCTTCAGGTGGTCAGCATGCCTCAGGGTCACACTTAACATTTTAGAAAACAAAAATTTTAAGTATTTTTTTAATGAAAAATAGTCATTATTATGTACACATGAAGAAACTTAGAAGTTTAATGTTGGTTTGTCTCTGCCTTGCACTTGGTGTTTACTACTTGTAGAATGGACAAGACATGCAATGTTAACAGAATATTA
The DNA here is from genome assembly GCF_041296385.1 of Aphelocoma coerulescens. Lineage (NCBI taxonomy): Eukaryota > Metazoa > Chordata > Aves > Passeriformes > Corvidae > Aphelocoma > Aphelocoma coerulescens. Next base: position 113,645,095 of record NC_091015.1, on the reverse strand, counting down.
GTATTTTACATTCACTTTTCAAACATAGAAATAAATATACAAGTGCTCACCAGTTTTTAATACACAGTTTCCAAAGTTTAGGGGAAAAGCACTTACCGTTTACTGGAGATTTTTTTTCAGATGCACTCTATCCCTGCACTATTTAATCTACACATAAAACAGCAGTGGGAGGAAGAATTAGTCTTACAAGATGCAACCTGACTTCAAAAGAGATTAAGGCTACTTAATTACGCCAGCATATCCCCCACTGATTTGCTAAGTCTGTAGTAAATCTGAACCTAAGTGTACATCTGGAAATGGATAACAGAACACAAAAGTCATTATAATTCTTGTAGACCTTCCAATAATTCATATAAAATGTTCTTATCTAAGACATCCTTCTGTAATTATTATATTGGAAGTTAAGAATTATTACTTTTAGATGTTTTATACAGGCAAGGGAAAGATGGATTTTACAACTGATAACCTACTCTGAATCAAGAAAACAAAGACCTTATTAACTCATCATAGAAGCATGTGCAATTTCAAAGAATGGTCTCCACCCACTGATACCAGTTGAATTTAAGCTCATCTCCATCATACAGGGATTTCTTAATGAAAGCATAATTTAAAAATACAAAAATATCCACGTTGCATTCTTGTTTGTCTTTTGCACCATTATGCTTTGTCCTTTGGAAACTGGCATTTCATACTGTACCATAGACAAGTTAAAGAGTTTCTCATTATTTTTTAATGAATGCTACAAATCAGTGATCACAGAAATCATTAGACCAGTGTGTATGTTAGAAACAGTCTCAAGTGAAGCTTTCATTTTTAGGAAGAAATATACATTAGCAGTCTTACTATAGTAATAGTAAAAGAAAGAAAGAAAATCTGTGTTGTTCTATGTGTAAATAGCTTTCACATTGGACACACATCTCAGTCTAAGCAAGTTCTGTGAGCACGAGGTCAAATCAAGCTATTGTTGTTCTGAATCCTCCAGTTCCTGAAGACTGAGAAGGAGGCAGTATAGTCAAACTTCACATCCAAAAAGGATGCTCAGATGAGATAAACACAGAATTACTCATACTAGCCATAGAAGAGTAGAATTTCATTAAAACCTGCAATTTGTGCATAGTTCCTCCCTTCTCCTCACTGACAGAAGTGCAAAACCGAGTTTCATTATGGTTGTGCCTCCTTTGAATTCCACTTCCCATTTACTCCTGTAAATCAGACAGTTTATCCTAATCCAGCCTCACAAATTCAGTGTCAGGACTTTGAGTACACTCCCAGGAGTTTAGCTGGCCACATCCAAGACAAGGTGATTTGATCTGTTTTGAAGAAAGGTCTGGAAAAAGCTACAATGAGACTTCTCCCCGTGGGAGCAACTTCAAAGCTGAAGCTCTCCCTCTTGAACCAGACACATACAAATACATGGAACCTGCTGGAGTGCACCTACAAGTGGAGTGGGAACTGGCTGATGTCAATCTGATGCCATTTTTTATTGTCTTCAAGATCTTGTTGTGATCTGGGGATGTACTTAAGCATTGAAAGAAGGTAAATGCCCCTCCTGTCTTCAAGGAGGGTAAGAAGAAGGGCCCTGGGAACAGCAGGCCAGCCAGCCTCACTTCAATCCCTGGGAAGATGATAGAGTAAATACTGCTGGAAACCATTTTGAAACATATTAAGGACAAGGAGGTGGCCAGGAATAGTCAGCATGGATCTATGAAAGGAAAACCATGCTTAACTGACCCAATGGCCTTCTGTGGTGTGATCTGTGCTTGGGATTGCCCCAACCCACATGCAGGATCTTGCAGAGAAATAATTCATTGCCAAGCAGAATGTCACAGAACAGGCTAGGTAAGACTGAAAGGTCAAAACTGAATTTTGAAAAAGAATGTAATTTCTTTCTGAATCTCATGACAAAGATCAAAACATCTTCAGCATAAGTGCTGTAAGTACATTTAATCTATCTCTATCCTAAGCTATGGAAATGGCCAGGACTATTGAACAGTGGCTAACAGATTGTTCCTTTTTTGGCCCCTTCCTTACACACTGGAATCTCTCCACAGCCCACTCACCCAGTGCAAGCCAGTTTTCTTTCTCAAAACCTTACTCAAATTCACCATTCTCATAAAGGCTTTTAAATGTACTTTCACACAAGATCTTCTGCCCTGCTTATGACGGACAACTGCTCCCCACCATTAAAACAAGAAGATAACTGAAATACTGGGAAAGCACATTCCTCTTCTTTACAGCACGTTGTATTATTTATCTAATTAAACTGTCATTTCAAATAAGGATGTCTTTTTATACATTCATGAAGTTGCTGCTGAAGCATCTTCAGACACCATCTGATCTGCAGCCCTGCCAGAGAGCCACCATGACAATCCTCAGCCTGATACTACGAGGCAATGAGGAGCCGGTCCTCCCCCCACTGAACAAAATGGAAAGATTCTCAGTGCAATAAAATAGATAAGATCCTATGTTCCAGTGCTTCCACTCAGAGACATCATGCCTTGAAAATAAGAATTTTAAAAGGAAAACAAAAATCCAAACCCTCAAACAGAAATAAAATGCTTGACACCATACCTGAAAACCTGCCTATCTAGCAAAGCTGACATGGTTTTTGTTAAAAAGACCAGACATTCCTCTAGCAGCGGACTGTTATCATTGCCACAGTTTCCTTCAAGTGAGAGTTTCTCATTTACTATCTTTCCTCTGCCCAATATCATTCCTACTGACAAATTATAGGCCTTTATTATCTTCCTGTTGGCTTGAAAAAATAAAATAAATGGTTTTAAAGAGTTTCAGTTCTGTGCATCCACCAAGAACAAGAGCTCACTCTTAACACAGAGCCACCTGCTGACAGCCAAATATATTCACACATTTAAAAATATTAAATTAATATATCACAAATTAAACTATCTCTGTTCCTGGGAAAACAACAGTTCTTGGCAATTTTTTTTCTGTTAAACTGTATCAAAGGGCTTTGAGGGACAGAAGTTAAAAAGCAGGTCATTAAAAACCAACATAACTATGCAGAAACCCCATTGAATTTTTAAACATTTGTAAATGTGCACAGATTTGAGAGAGATGTTTACTTCTGCTTGGAGCTGTATGAAGAAATGAATGGGGTGCATACACAAGATGGTTCCATCTCTGTTTATTTCCTTCTCAGAGCTGTAGGGAAGCAGTCTGCCAAAACCTGATGCAATTATTGATCCAGCAACATTTGATCCCTTTCTGTTCCAGTCATCCTGAAATGTCTCTGCATCAGGCTCCCCCTCCATCCCTCACCACGTTGCAGCTCAGGGATCGTGGAGCTGTAACTTGCCCTAACTCGAGTTCTGCCCATATACCAAAAAAACCTTTCCTAGGGACTGACTCAGCCAGCCTGGCTTGCCAACAGAGGGCAGCTCTGTGTTGGGATAGGTTTGCGTTCCCAGGCACCCGCATCCACGCATCTGTGGTGCCTCCTGGATGCACGCTGCCACATCGTCCCCCCATCCGTCCCAGTCAGCCGGCCAGAGAGAGACACAGACCGATCCTGCACCTCTGGCATTGATGTGCTGCAATACAGAAGCACAAGAGGAGCACTTTAAAGCGTTGCCCTACCGCTCTCCTTGAGCTCTGAGGGGCATTAATTTCTGATGATGCATCTCTTTGGTTAAGGCTTGTCAAGCAACACACAGTCACTGCACACTTAATGCTTCTGCTCTTTTAAGAGAATGTGAGTCAGGAGAGAAAGACTAAACACAGCATCTAAGACAGAGAGGATTCATTAAAAGGGATCGTGGGTCTACACATACCCACTGTAAGAAGCAAAATGGACATTTGCCACTGATAGGGAAGGCCAGCATCACAGAAAGGTGTGTGCCATGCAGAAAAGCCAAATAGATATGAATATAGTTAATATGTGGCAACAGGGTAAAGTGCTTCAGTTATATTTGTAGAAATAACACGAAATACAGCCAACCCCTACAAGAACAGCAATGAGTTTTAGAACAAAATACCAGATTGGCCTGATAAAGTGCATCTCAAAGGAGCAGCAAGTAGGCAGCATCTGGGAGATCACAGCAGAGAGGGACTTTCACAAGGCACCTGCAACCAAGAACCTTTAAGAACCCATTCTGAACAGATCCAAGCTCCCATGTCAGGAGTCAGCCCAAACATAGCTTGTTCCAAGGACCTCTTCCAGGGGCTGCAGCTCAGAAAGCAGACAGAGCACACATTTCATCTGTATCCCTCACCTCTACACTTTCCCTAAAAATTGAACTTAACTGGCATAGAACTCACAGAGTTGAAACAGGCTGAACTTTTACCTTGGATATGCTTATGGCAGCATATTGTGCATATAAAACCATAGCCTGATCTCTCCCCCAGTAGTTCCCAAGAGTGACTACATCAGCATTACTTTCTTCTTTTTTTATAAACAAACAAAAAACCCCAACCCCAAAACATTCAAAAATGATTATTAGGCCAAAGTTTAGCTGAGAAAACTGTTGAGACAGAGGCCTTGGCTAAGTGCCCATCAAAATCAATAGGAGTCTTTCCCTTTACTCAATGGGCTTTGACTGAGTTCTGAGCGAAGGGGGGGTGGGAAGGTGGTGGTATCTGTGCTGATTACCCACTAACAAAGACGTGTTTGAAATAATCTGCTGCCATCTGTCTTTGTTTTGCTAACCCACTCAGCTGGGCCTAAACAGAAAACCTATCAGCTGAATAGAGACTTAATTACTGAAAGAATGATCCCTTTGCATTTCTCACCTTCCGCAAGATCTACCCCCACTGACCATGTGGGAGATCTCCCTGCATGATTACAGAAAACCACCACGACACTGAGAGCCCAAGGCTGTCACCTACACAGGCAAGGGTGTGTATCAGGCAAGTTATAAAAATAAGTAGATTTCTTCAATCTCAAAGAGCTGCTGTAAGACTCCTGTTGTACTGTTAGGAGGAATGGTTCAGCTGTGACCACAAGATAAGGCTGGCAGCCCCATAACCTCCTCAACGTGTTCCAAAGTGGTGAGCAGCATAATTTCTCAGGGATCATCCAGACTTACTATCAGTGCTCTAGCCTCACCATAAGTGAAAGAGTGTAGTAACTTTGTGCTCCAAAGTGTTGTGACCCACACTCATTGGATCTGTTGGACAGATCATCCAATGGCCAGAATCAAACCCAACAGAGCCACATCTGAGGGTGGGCAAGTGACAGCTGTGTGGGCTGGGACCAGTGGGGGAGGCACAACCAGACCTGAGGGTGGGAGGTGAGAGGTGACAAGGACTTTGGAGCTGAGGTGGCCAGGGGTAAGAAGCTGCAGTGGTAGAAATAAGGGGTGAAGAGTGAGACTATTCAGATCTGGGAACTATTGACCTCACAGCACAAACCCATTCTCCTCCTGCAGCCTGACCCACTTAAAGGCAGTGCTGGGGTGCACCACAAACCCACCCAGTGGCTATAAGCTCCTATTCCTAAGGGATTATAAAAGGTCACTACACACACAGGAAAACAGTCACAGTGTAAAAACAAAAAAGAAAAAGACCTTTTAGAGTCTGAGGGCCAACTGGATATTTACAGAGATGGGTACAGAGGCAGGCCAGCTCTTGTCAGAAAGCATTTAGCTCCTAAGTCAGGCTTGGACTCCAAATTAGGTCTGACAGGCATTTGACTTTGGGCTTGCAGCTTACCAGGAGCATTTTTGTCTAGAGAGCAAAGTACCTGAGCAGAATCTAAAGTAAGTCATAGCATCATTTTTCTCAATCTGTTTCAATCTGTGATCCTTAAAAATTCCCTAGTGGAGCTGCTTTGGGAATTTCACATGCACATAGATTACTGTGTAGCATCTGTGAAGCTAATTCCTGTTCTTGCATGCCATAAAAATGCCTGTTCAAGATCACAGGTGAACCCATGATAGGCAGAAGCACATGGATTCAAATGCAGTGGGACCCTCAGGAAAGTCACCCATTAATCTGTCTATTATTGCCTTAGTCTTTGTTTTGGACAAAAACAAAGTACAATAATTGTTATTTTTAAACGTTGAAAGAATGCCATATAAGACATAAAGATGTTCCTTGTCCAAGAAGATTTTTTAAATCTAGTTTTTAAATTATTTAGTGCAGCTACCAAGGAAGCATGAGCTCACAGTTCAATCTGAGGCTCAGTAGTTCTGGAGCGTTGCCAGGAGTCTGAAGCTCTTCAAGCCCTGCTATAAAAATCATAACATGGCTGTGCAGATATGGGACAATTCCACAGCTGATAGCCTCTCATTTTGTGATGAAAGACCTCATAAAAGAAAATTTCAATGCTTGTAAAATAAAATTTCATATCTGTTCTTGAATATTTTTTCTTCCTGTGGGGAGTATCACTAAACAATAATAAATTGTAAAGATATTAGGAATTAATGAACAAAAAAGTGATTTCATTTTATTTAGTGCTTATACATCTTTGAAATTGCAGCTTCTAAAATATAAAATAAAATATTGGAGATTATCCTTGGCATGATCAGAATAAACAAATATATTTCCAGCTCATTATCTTCAAGAATCTCCTGGGCAATATTTCTCTTTTTCATTACTGCTGTCCCACTGATGCTCTCCATAAGTTAGCTTTCAGCTAAATGCTGCCCGCAAATATGTGCAGTTCATTCACACACACAGTATTGCAAAGGGGGGTAAATGAGGGCAAAGCCTGACCTTGGGATTTTAATAGCCCATCTAGCTATAAAACATCTAAATTTAAATTTGTGTGTCAAAGTATTTCACACCACTGAGACACTCCTGATAGGGTAATTTTTCCTAAGTGTGCAGCATGTGCCCACCCATCAACACTGTCTTGAGCCTATCGCTAAAATCATTGAAAACCAAAAAGAGCAAAATAAAATACCCACCCATGAAATCTCAGAATAAAGAACTTTTTTTCTGGTCCAGATAATTCACTGCAGTGAAAGGTTGGTCTTTAGTTCAAACAGAGCTTTCAACACCAGAATCTTTGCTGGCCACAGAACCATTTCCAGCAAATTTCAGAGGATTTTAATCGGTATCAAAAAATGTTCCCGTCTTCTTCTACACAGCCGTGCAGAGCAGAGAGATCACCTTTAGGAGGAGCCTCATCCCCTTCTGTACAGCTAACAAAAACTCTCACTGGCTCCTGCAAATCTGTTAGATATTACAAAATATGGTTTCATTAGCAAAGATTCTGAGAAAGATGGAAAACAAAGAAAAGCAACCTCATGAAATCTACTCCATAGTCTTTTCTCAAAATAATCAGCTGTACATAAACCCCCTGTGATGGATTCTTGTCTAATTTGCTCTTTAAAACTTTAACTGATGATGCAGTATTGGTTAACACAAACATTAAGAATGAACAACCAAATCTTTAACATAAACAGCCTGACAGAAATAAAACAGAACCAGAGGCAGTGGAGACAGAAATCTGCTGAATAGTATAAGCAGTTTAGAAACAAATATTGTTGTTTTGAGGACACAGTGAAGAATAGAAAGTTGCTTCTCAGTGGAAGGGAGAAGAAACAATTACATTTGCTTGGGGATGATAACATGAGGGCTTCTAACAGAAATCAGGATCAGACTTAACTGAAAGCAGGAAAGGGCAGAAAGATGAGCAGAAGGTCAACTTTTACAAATCTAAGCCAGCCCTTCTAATCTGCTACCTTTGTTTCTCACACTGCTGTAAATGCATCTGTTCATGTCTTGCACTCCCCTCTTGGGTCAAGGAGGGCGAGGTAGAGATGCACTTTATTCTGCATTTATCTCACTGATGTTGTTTGTCAGGGCCTTGAGAAATAGAAGGAATGTCCAAATTGATCCTCAGTGTCTGGACTTGTCCTTTGTGTCATTTGACTCGCCCAGGCAATGTCAGTGTCTAATTGACTTCACATCTTCAGTCAGCAATTGAGCCCAGCACCTAATAGTGACCTAGAGGTGAAATGTTTCTTAATGGACAATCTAATTCTCCTTTCCTACAGGTTAAGCCCCTGTAAACATTAAGAGTTATTCCCTTCCTCTTCAGAGAGTTTCTAAAATCACTGAAGTACATGATTGACATCTCCACTCAATCTTCCCAATTCCCAAACTACATAGCCCATATATCATGTTTTTCTGCGTGTCAGATCATTCCCACTTTCCTCTGAGTTTGTTCCAACCTGACTTTTTTCCTCAAAGGGCAATAAGGCCTGACACTGCAAGCTCACCAACGTGAAGTTGCAAGCAAAACTATTTCAGGTGCCTCCTCCTCCTCCCTGTCAAACATGCCAGATGCAAACCTTTTTCCGTGGCAATATAACCCCTGTGAGAAGTGACTTAATCAAACTTGTTTAACTTGAACTGCAGCGGAAAAGTAACACCTGTGGAGGCAGTCACTGCGCTCAGCAAGGGGACAGTAAGAGAGTAATTTAGCAAGAAGGATTGACACAGTTGCTCAGTTGACTCCACCTCTAGTGTTCACTCCCTTCGGCCTCAGCCACGCACTTTGTCCCCTGCATGATTAGTATTTTCAGTGATCACTGAAGCAAATGTTGCTAAGCATTCTGGCCTCCTTACCTCAGCCTACAGTTTGTTTTCTCTCCCTGTAAGAATGGAATGATTCTGCCTCTTACAGCTATTGTCTTTATACTGGATGTTGTCTTGTCACATCAGGTTTTAATGACATCTCGTTTGATTGCCCTGGCCTGCCAGTTTTGGCACCTGCTACTGGTTTGTACTCTTCCTCAGTAGGTTCTGTGCACACCCCATCTGTATCCTGTCTTGCTCCTGTTCAAAGATGCTTCTTTCTGAGGAGCCCAGCTCCTAGGTCAGTGATTTTACCCATCTGATGGTTTTACTGCTGCTTGCTCAGAAAAGAAAAAAAAAGAATGGAGTATTTGTGCAGCTTGTAAAACTACAGGTAATACCCTTCTCTCCTTTTCAGACCAGGACAGTCTTTAAAAGGACATGTTTTTCCTGTTACTCTTGTACCTCTATGTTTGCATTAGTTAGGCATCTGTGTTTGTATTAGTTACAACAACTACCATGAAAATTGAAGCACTAATGCTGCTGGAGGAGCCTGTCCTTGCAAAACAGTCCCTGCCTCAGAGATGTGGCAGACCTTGCATGTCACCTGGGGGGCTGCTTAGCAGTGGTTGCGCTGGTCAGATGTCTCTGCAGAGACCTTTGGGAAGAGGCACACGGCCAGAGAAAAACTAAGCTTCTGCAAGACCAAAATTTCCACCTCCTGCAGACATTTGTATCCCAGCCTGTTCGGAAAAATCTCTAAAGTTACTGCAATTTCCATATTATTTCTAAGGGACACTCTCCCTTCCACAGACAGAGGTGGAGACAGTCCATCTGACAAAACATCTTCTTCTCCTGTTTTTCTCCCTCCACAGCAGGAAAAGCTGCAGTATACACACAAGTTTTTTGACAGTAGATAAACACTTGTTAAGAACTCCTTAAAAATGCCACTTTGCAGAAACAACATCAGTTGTGCCTCACAATCAACCACAAGACACAAATCCAGGGGGAAACTGGCTGTTTGGAGTCCAGTGCCCAGAGAACTATTTACTGTCCCTCACTTCCTGCTCTCTATGACATACTGTCAGGGACTAATTGCAAAGTGTAACAAAACTAAATACCCTAGAAACGGGGGGGGGGAAAAAGGGTTAACATATGAGAAGGATCCCTACACACCTGCAAGACCTAAGTAGCCAGAGGAGGAAGAGATAAAAGTCTGGGCTTAGCTTCCCAGGGGCAAATTTGTTGGTCTAGACTGTGCTCTGAGGAAATGAGATTTGTTTTATCAGGCTGGTAAGTAGATGCCATCCAAGAAAACAGTTGGCCATGGATCAAAAGAGTTGATTTCTTAATAGCTGATAAAGGTCCCAAAAGCTGAGGACTGAAGAAGACATCTGGCAGGTGTCAGCCTGCCTGCTAAAGAAACCTGGGACAGTAAGAGGTACCTTAAGCGGTCCTTTACATCCTAAACAGGCTGGCTCAGGAAGAACAATCCAGGCAACCAAGTAACTGATTATTCTGACCCCGGAGGTAACCGGAGTGCTGGTGGCAAGGGCTTCTGGAGTCATTCCCTGATCATCCGTGCCAGGGATTCCTGGTGCAGATCCTAGCGCTAGGTCAGGCTGTTGCCTGAGGCAGGTTCTGATGCTCCTGGTTCTGTTTTTCTCATACAATAGTTGCTGAACATCTGTAAGCAACAGAATCTGGTTCCAGAGCCCAAAAGAACCGTGAAGTATTTGTGTCCGTGTGAACAGGAAACACTCCCTTTGTTCCTGCGTAGTAAACAGGAGCCACTGCTCCCCTGCCCGTAGGAGTAACAGTAAACACCTCCACTACCATACACATTAATCTGAGCAGTAAGCTTATTCACAGGCCCTAAAATCAGAAGCTGAGACACTTAATCTGTTGATTTGCTCTAATGCCGGGAGGCCGCAAATGAGATTAGCTTCCACTGTTACTATATTAGCTGTAACTAGCTAACATGTACAGTGCACCTCCCACGCACGCTGAACAAAATCTTTCCTGCTACTTTCCCAGGTAAACCATAAGGCACTTCCCGAAGAAATACCCCTTCCCAAACTGCGCTACCTGGCACCTGTTCCTGCAGCCCTGGCGCCGCGGACAGGTGCTAAGCCCCAGCGGGGCTGTCCCGGCCGTGCTCCCGTGTCCCAGGACACGGCTCCCGGTGCCGCCGGAGGGAGGCAGGCAGGGAGGGGCCGGCGGGCCGGAGGAGGAGTCCCGCCCGCTGCACTTAAGCGCCGTGACCGGCGCTGCCCCGCGGCTGGGCGGGCCATGGAGGTGGCGCGGGACTGCGTGGGATCGCTGCTGCGGTGAGTGTGGGGACTCTCCGTCCCCTTCTCCGTCCCCTTCTCCGTCCCCTTCTCCGTCCCCTTCTCCGTCTGTGCCGGCGGGTCCGGCTGCCGAGGGTGCCCGAGTCCGAGCAGCCCTCGGTCGGCTCCGGCGCTGCCGAGCAGAGGGCGCGGTGCGAGGGCAGCGGGGGATTAACCCCGATGGGCGCTGCGTGGGAGAAGCAGGTCAGGATGCCGTCGCAGCCCTGGGAGCCTGGCTGAGGCTCTGCTGAGGGAAGCACAGGTAGGAGCCCTGCAGTCTAAGCTGCCTTTGAGGTGCAGTGGCCTCTCGGCGCCCGAGGCTGCTGCCGGCTGCGTGCCGGAGGCTGGCGCGCCGGGAGCGGAGCCCCGGAGCAGCCGGGAGCCGCTGGGACTCGGTGACAACGTGACCACAGGCCCGGCTGCACCAGCCGCATCCACGGAGGTACAGCCCTGTACGCTGCTCGGAAATCCATCCTCTGCCAGCTGCGCTTGTGGTAACTCTACACTTCACGTTTGAGCAGGAAAACCACGCTGCGATCAGGCTGAACCCCGAGTCTCCTGACTAATTTCCGACTTTTTTTTTTTTTTTTTTTTTTTTTTTTTGAGTTTTGTTTGGGGGGGCGCGGGGTTGTTTTTGCTTTTTGTTGTTGTTGGTTGGGTTTTTTAAATTTTTTGGGGTTTCGGGGTATTTTTTGCCTCGCTGTTACTGCTGCTGTCGTTTGCCAGCGAACCCTAACCTAAAAACCAATCAGTGCAGTATCCTGGAGCGTGTTGTGCAACATTGGTTTTTCTGAGTGAGACTGAAGACCGTTGCACCACATTCTCAGATAAACATATGGGCATGTTGCAAACAAAGATAAAGAGTGAAATATGTGTACTGGGCTCAAGGCAGGCTTTTAGTCCCTGTGTTCCCCTAAAAAAATTAATTAATTTCTCCCGTCAGCTTTGACACTAGAGTGAATGCTTGTTAGCAGCATATGTGAAGCCCTCTATAACAGGTTGCAGTTATCTAAAACAAACTGGATAAGATGCTAGAGTTGGAAGATATTTGATCTTTCAATTATAATGTATTTTTGTATTCTCCACCAATGTGGGATTTCTCCTTCCTTTAAAGAAGAGCTAGGACTTGATCTTTTCGGCTTTAAAGAGTAGTAAAATAATAGTGGAGTTGTCTGTATTTAACAGGTTACTCAACTTTCTAATAAAACCGACTGCACCTTAGTTCCTTTCCACCACTTGTCTTGTGACTTGGCTTGATCAGCTTTTAAGAGGAAATTATTTTTGGTAACTCCAGTCTAGCAGAGGAATTCCCTGTATCAGGAATTGGTTTGTCTGTGTTTTGAGGACAGCTGCAACAAGAATGGATCTTTCTAAGAGCCCTGAATGTAGGTTGGCCTGTTTGAGCCTATGATCTAGGAAGGAGAGTGGCACACAAAATAAAACAAACTTTCAGTAATAGGCCCAGAAATTCAGGGATTCACACTCTGTTTATCTGGCTGATTTTCATCATCCTGGCTTTTGTCTCCTCATTAGTTGAAACCTCAGGCTGCCCTGAAGCCCAGACTTGCTGCTTCATAAGCAGGCTTAGTTTAAAGAGGATATTGACAGGTCATATCAAAATGTAGGTGAAATGTCATCACTGTTAAATAACTTCTAAAGATTTTTCCTGTTCAGTTACTGTCCGGTGGTGATAATTTAAGCCCTGGTTTATTAATCTCTTTGTTTGTTTTATTGCTTTGACTTTAGATAGTACTGGACAGCAGTGTGAGGTGATTGATCCCTGACTCCTTGAGAAACTTCTGCTCAGAGCTTCAAAGCATGGCTTGTAGAGTTGGCTGGGGGTGAACCCTGTTAGCTCAAGTCCTGCCCATGAGCTGTGCCCCTAACACTTTTCATTCTTTGTCAGCATGTATGTTTTGGCTGTTTCCCTTATGCTTTGTCTTTTGTGAATGACGGCTTAAATAATGGGAAAGAAGAGTTTTCAATGGGACTGATATTGACTGTCCTCACAAAAAAAAGAAGAAAAAAAAAGGCGGTACTCACATGCATATTACTCAGGTTACATTTCTATGTGCAAGTTTACAAATTTGTAAGAGGGAATGAGGTGTGAAGTCTCTTGAAACCTGAGTGCTGCACTTTCTAACGTCAGGGTGCCCCGTGAAGCGGTGTCACCAGCCCCAAGGTGCATGAGCAGGCTTCCTTTCTGAGGAAGAGACTCAGTGATTCAGAATGTGAGCTGCCCACGACCAGTGGAGTGATTGGGGGCCTATTAACTTAGTCAGCAGAGAGATTGGCAAACATGCCCTGTCCTACCAGGCTTCCCTTCTGTGAAGCTTCAATGCTCTGTCAGTGCTACTGTCACCTTGTCCCCCTCCCTCGCCCTCACCCTTCTCCAGGAGGAATAGCACTTATTAGCTCTTTAATTTGAAACAGTGCTTGTTTCCTGAAAGCCAGACTGGCTGCTTGTCCTCACCAGCTTTGTTACAGGAAGGAGAGAGGTTTCCACAACCATGTGTGTATATATGCCAAATGTTCAAAGCCAGAGACCTACTATACAGAGAGGACTAGCAACAAAGGGATAGCATGAGCGAGAACAAAATTGCTGAACGTTCTCCTCCTTTAAAAAAATTGAAGCTCCAATGAAGCCAAGGAGCTTTTGAAGAAGGTAAACTTGGTGTTTAGGGGAAAGGCAATAGCGCAGAGGAGTGCTTCAGAATGAGAGCAGGAAATAAATTATTTGCTGAAATTTGAATCTGTTCAGGCACAAAAATTACATTCTGTGCACTCCAAAAATATGCTTATAGACCAGATAAGAGGTGTGGAAAAGATATTTATTCTTCATGGTCGGTGTGGATTTGCATAAAAGGTGTGACTGGGACATAATTAGTTGAGTAACTTTATACCATTTCATTGTTCTAGGAAGTCCTGTATTCACTCTCTGGCTGCAGATAAAGGCTGCCAGTTCACTCTACCCTCAGTGAAAGTGTCTGAAAACAGATTTTCCTACATAAAGTTGACTTTTTACACCTATGTGGGAGAACAAAATGGGGATGCATCCCTCTCCCACCCCTGAGCAATTCAGTATTAAGGAGTCAAAGGTATATACAGAGGGTAAAGTCCAGGAGTATGGGAGACGAAATATTGCCTGTCTTTAAAAGACTTAGAAATCAATCCTTCCCAGGTGTTGGGCAGAGTGTAATTTTTGGCAAGCTGACTATTGACTTAGCCATTATAATTTGGCAGAAAAGTGTCACTAGGTGTAGATGAGAACAGGTCTGTACCTTGGTGTGGGAGTAGGCTGTTACTGGTGTTATGTGCTTGGTTTACCAAAGATAAATATGCAAATGTCCAGAAAAATCTAAAGTCTCTTTCTAAAAGTGATTGAATTCTTCCAGCCTCGCTGGCAGCCTGCTCCAACAGTATGCATTTATGTGCTTGCATCTTAACTTTACTTTCATTGAACTCCTTCTGACACAAGTCTTATTTTGTGTTTTTCAAAACCAGATGGAGTTTTACAGGCTGCAGATACGATTTACGAATGAATGCCTTGACTCTTTGGAAATCAAGTGTAACTGTTGCAAAGCTCGGCTTGCGTTCTGCCGCTGGGTGTTTGGAGTATGGGTAGTATGTCCAGTCTTCCTAAAGCAAACTCGTATCTTAACACACAAGATTGCTTTCAACTAATTATGTATCTCACTGAGTATTTATCTTGGAAGTAAAGAGAATGATCTAAGTAACTGAATGCAGTAAGAGCTGTTGCTTTTTAAATTCAGTATTATATAATAAATATATAAATTACATTTAAATTACAATCCATCAGCTTCACTGTGATTGTGACCTTGATGTCAGCTGAGCTAGAGGTGTCCCACATCTGCTTGAAGTTGTATTAATTTTAAGAGTCTTTCCAAATGTCATGGGCAAGAGAAAGTTCAGAGATAACGCATCCATAGGGCTGTGTAGTATTTCATTTTGAAATTAAGCTCCAAGAGTCTTAATGTGATCTCTGAACTACTCATATAATGTGATTATGTCTACAGTCTTCCTCCCTGCAGTACTTGACATGGCTGTTTTTGTAACGATGTTGAATTTCTATTTCTCTTAGATCGTTCATATCCATGGGAGCATCTGTAGGAGCAGTAACAAGACAGACCCTGTTCCCTCCTCTCATGCCTGCAGGGCGCCCTTTCCGTGTGTCCAATGCCTCCCGAAGCAGCCGGAAGGGAATTGTTGCAAGCAGCCTGCAGGAGCTCCTCAGCAAGGTATAGTGGACAGTCCCACTCTGAGGGAAACCTACAGGGAAATACAGTACCCCAGAAAGATAACCCACAGACTCCTGTTCTTCTAAAAAATCATTACTGGGGAAGTTCAGGAGAATATTTCAGATAAGCAAGTCTCAATATGAAATGATGGGCTCTCTTTAGAATGCTAAAATCGCCTGGGTTTTTTTCAGACTTTAGATGCCTTTGTTCTAACTGCTGGAATTGTTACTCTGGTTTTGGAGGAAGATGGCACAGTTGTGGACACAGAAGAGTTCTTCAGGTCCCTGGATGACAATACACACTTCATGGTTCTAGAAAAAGGACAGAAATGGACACCAGTAAGTGTTGAGTGCTTCTCTCTCATTTGGGTAGAAGTGGATGGAGGAATGTTTGGGGCTGCTAAAATTGCTGGAAAGAAGGGAGAAGAGGAAGAAAAATTCCCCCGAAGAGGCAAGATGTAAACTCCTTGTTGAGCCTTCCTGGATGAAAAATCAAGTTCACATTTCTTATTGTCCCTTGTTTGGAAATAGATCTGTTGGCAAAATCCACCAGGAATTGAAGTAAAATATTACAAGTGAAAAGAATTACAGGGAAAATACCCTGCTTTTGGAGAAGCTCAGAAATATCTTTTCTCTTGTGCTTTTTTGTAACATAAAGAAAATTAGGACTTTGACTCCACAAAGTCAAAAAATACAATGTCCTTAAAGGTTAGATTTAGACCGTATAAAAATGCCCAAATTAAGTAATATAAAGCAAGTTTTGCCTTCTGATTGCACTAACAGTTTAGTGAAGGTTAGAAAAATGCCTGTGCTTAATTTTGCAAAAAGCCAGAAGCTGGCATCAGAACCTAATGTTAGTCTGCATGCTTCAAGATATCTAAGAACTATTAGAACTGCCTTGCTTTAGCCTTCTAATCATATCAATTCAGTGTTCAATTAGTTATTTTGTAGGAAAATAGTCATCTGTACATTCGTAACATAGAGTGAAACTTGTAACTGTTTTTCCATGAGAAGGTTGTTGCTAGAAATCTGGCATCAGAATTTTTTCTATCAGGTGCAGAGCTGGCCATGGAGCTGTAAGCAGGGACATCATTTTTGTGCCTGCACACGTGGCTCAACCACATGGCCCTGTTTTCTCAGTCTCCTGTTGCAGTGTGGGCAGCCTGTACATTTTCCCCCAAAATACCTCACTTTATCAAGCTCTGCATCTGGGGCATGAGCTCCAAGGGCAGGAAAGAAGTTGCTGCCAGGGTGTGACTCCACCTTGCTCCTTTCCCCTGTCTGGCATGGCAGCAGCACAAGTTTGAATGCAGCCCCTCTTCAGAATGTGCTGACTGACAACAGAGGGACTGTCACAGCTTCACCAATCACCTGGAGTGTAGCACCAGCTCTGTCCTGCTTTATCCAAATATTCCAGGGGCTAATGGGGGTGTGGGGAGATGCTACCAAGCACACCAACTGCTTGTACATGTCCAAAGCTGTTGTTGATAGGGGACCCTGCTGCTGGAGCTTGGAGGCTATCAAAGTAAAACAGGCATACAATTGCTGGCTAATGATATACTGCTGTGTTTAGCTTTGTCTGACTTATCATGACACCGTCTGAGGCTGAGGTGACAAGTACAAAAAGGCCCAGTCTTACACAACTTTATTGCTTCATTTAGCATGCAGAAAACAGCCTGGCAGCTGCCAGGTCGTTAACCTTGAGCAGAATGTGCTGAGCAGAGGACCCCGTGTATCCACTAGATGTCTCTGTAAATATGGGCTCTCTTTACTATTTTCTTCTTGGTTTTCCTTTCTTGAAGCACACACCCTACAGCAGACAAGGGCTGCTTTCAATAAAGGAGGGTGGGTTTAAGGTGGAAGATGACTTTCCATGCTCTCTCTCTTCTTTGCTTTTTCTCTTAAAATCTTGTTATTAAACCTTAGGCCTAATCAGCAGTGATTCCCTCCCTGTGTTTCATTGCAGTAGGAAGAAAGAGATGTTATGAGCCAGGTTTTGAAATGAGTACCTGACTTTTTACAGATGTCATCTTTGTAGTTGTCTCCAAGAGTGCTCATCAGTATTGTGTTCTGGACTAAACAGAAGGACATAATGTCATCCTGGTTATTTGGTGGCCTGACCTCACTGCCTCAGAGAGCAGCCAGAATGCACCAGGATAAATAAATGTCAGGAACACTGTCCTGTGGCTTCAGCATACTCTGAAGAAGCCCTAATATAGAAAATAAATATTCAGGAGGTGCTATGTCACTCTAGAATTTCAGTGTCCGTTTGGAAAACTTCAGAAGCCTGTTCAGGAATAACAATACATAAGCTACAGACCTCCTTTTATGTGTGCTAATAATGTTAATTCTAGTTTAGAATTGACCAAGAACTAACCCCGAGGCTGGAATAAGCAAAACTGCTTCTGAGGAGCTGCACTGTTAATAATTGTCTTGCTGTAGTTCCCTGTGTCATGGTACAAACTGTTTCTCTCTCTTTTTAAATCAGACAAAAAATGGAGTTGTTGCTGTGAGAAAAAAGAAGAAAATGGGAGTCGCTAACGTCACATTTGATCTGTACAAACTGAACCCTAAGGATTTTATTGGCTGCTTAAACATCAAGGCAACCTTCTATGAGATCTACTCGATCTCATATGACATCAAATGCATGGGAGCAAAAAGCATGTTGCGGTGAGTGTGTTTCCACTACTGATCAGGTGTACGTGCTACTGTAAAAATCTGTGTTTGCTATTGGCTCTGTGAAGCAGGTGTGTTTATAAATTTAGTATTTTTGTTATTTCTTACATACCAGCCAATGTGCCGACTATTTCTTCATAAGGTGGACAGATGACTGGTAAAAAGCTTCCTACAGCTTTTTATGATGGAATCTTAAAATTCCCCCAAGGCAAAACTCTTATCGGCTTGTGTTTACTGCAAGGGTATAAATACAGTTTCTTTCTTCTGCTGAGAGAATCTCCTCACATTTCCTTGACTTGTTTGTCTGAAGAACATAGGAGGCTGGGGAAGAAGCTCTTTGAAGAGGAGATTTCAACGGGATGAAGTGAGAGGAATGTGAGATCTAATGTCAGTGGTCTTAACGCTTGCTCAGAGATTGCAGTTCCTGTTTGCCAGATTCACCAGTAGAGCTATGTGAAGGCAAAGGAAAATGGAAGAGAGATGACACTCTGCCCTCTTAATGTGGATTTGACATCTGTAGTGATGTTGCTGTTCTTAAGCCAGCTGGTGTGGTCTCTAGGCTAGCTAAGGGAGCCTGTCGAGGACCACTGTCTCCTGCAGGACTGATCTGCAGTGGGCTCTGAGTTTGGTAGAACTTGCTGATGGAAAATGCTGTCTTACCCAGGGGCAAAATAATACCTGTCCTATCCACTGTTTTCAGCAATGAGTTGAAAGCTGGTGCCTTGTCAAAACCAGCTGTGTTCTGCCCTCGTTCAGGAAGACTCCTGAGTTCAGACACCTTCCCAGAGGTGCTGTTCTTAGATAGTTGTTTAAGCTGCAGCCCCAAGTTTCTCTACCTGACCTTTAGAATTCTGGTTGCGACACAATGGTGTGGTGTTACTGCATTTTATTCCTGGAGGACCAGATCTGACAGACAGATGTGTATGTCATCAGTGAAGTTTTTACTTCACCTGCGTGACAGGTAGCCTTTAGATGAAGTGTTTAAGCAGTCCTTCCTCTCCTGATGCGGATGTGCTGATTAGTATTGTAATGCTGATCTTTTTCGATGTCTTTCAGTCTCACTGACCTCTCCCACTCTACTTGGGTGGTCCCTTCCTTAATCTTTCAGGCTACACTGGTGTGGCTGTAGACAAGACTCCTCTCTGGTCAGGCTGAAGCGATTATCCAGCTACATGCTACACCCTCCTGTAACACTGACTTCATTAGGGTTTCTTCAAAGCAGAGGTTTGCCCTTGGACAGCTGGACTCCTTCAGTTCTTATGTTTGTCAAGTCTCTCAAGCCAAAACAAACTCTGATCTCTGACTGCCTGCCACGGAGCTGAGTATCAGCACTGGAATTTGTGCTGCTAAGGAGAATTTGAAGTAACAATTCTGCCTCCCTGCCAAGACAGAGCAGCTGATGAGAAAGGAGAGGTGCTGGCAAACAGCTGAAGTAGCTGTGGAGTTCTTCTGGAAGCTCTGTTATGTTACAGAGTTGAGCTGTAAGGGAAGTGCCACTGTCAGGGTGGGAAGATAGTCTACTAGCAACGAACAGTGACAGAAGAGATAACCTTGGGTACCCTTGAACACAGCAGTGACATGGCCTGTCTCAACTTGCTGTTGAAATCAGAGACACAGGATGTCACGATCCTGGTGTAGTCCCTCTGCTAATGAGTTCCAGGTTGCTAACTCTGATACTTTGTCCCTGAGCCCACATGCAGGGGGCGAAGGGAAAGGACAGAAAAATGCTGCAGCTGCTCATGAGGGGAGGAGCTGGAAGCCTGCCAGGTCTGACTAGTGCATTTCCCCTGGTGGTGTTTCCCTGTAGTGTCCGACTGAAGGATCAAATGTCCAGTTCAACAAATAACTTGCTCCATGGCTTAAGTGGCAACTGCTCTTGTGTGCAAGTGACACACTGCAGCTGCTCCAAAGCCCAGTACCAGGTGCAGCTTTCTTTACAACTGTAAAGCTCCTTGGCCTGTTCTGTGTGATGGAGGAAAAGAACGTGCTGAAACGGCACGTGTGGGAAGCATGAATAAGGGTACAGTGTCCTTTAAAGGCTTCATGGGCTCTAAGTACAGGGTATTCTACTATTTTGAGGCATTGGATTTCAACTGCAAACCTTTCATGACAGAGGGGTTATGAATGAATTTGTAGGAAGAAGATTTTTGCTTCTCTGCTTCAGTTCAAAGGACAAGTGAATAGAAGCAGAGGGTTCACAGCTGCAGGTCTTTTCAGACAGGAATTCAGAAAATCTTCCCCCTTTTTTTTCAGAAGAGAGACTGATCCGGTTTCTTCATCTTCAGAAACTGATCCCATTCCAGTTTTGGAATGATTCCAGTTTTTTTGTACTGCTTCCCAATGACTCAGCTTCATACCTATGAGTGCCCTCCTAAATTCTGAGGGATGAGACTCAAATGTAGGTCTCAGTACTGATGTCCCTGCTGTTTCTTGCAGAATGGAAGGAAGATGCAGCTACAACTCAGCTGAATAAATGACCATTCAAATACAATTGTCTTTATTGTGCTGTGAGCATCCACAATTTATACTGTTAACCTCTGATGCTTACCTGATGTTATCTTATAGATTTGTACTGATTCTTACACAGCACTATATACTTGAATACTGATTTTATCCAATATTTTAAAAGTAAAATAGTTTTGAACTGAGAATTCTTAAGGCTTGCAGCTTGGCCAGCACTAATTTGCCTGCTTCACCTCTTTTGCTGTTGAAAAACCTCTTATCTGGTGTAATGGGATTGTTCAGCTTCAGATCTAATCAGGTTTGATCTGTGGCTTGGAGATTCATGCAGGGTTGTATTAATGAATGACAAAGGTGAGACATGAGGTGAGTTTATGCTGCAGGAATGCTGCTGGGCTCCCAGGCAAAGTTGTCTTCTCTGGTACTGTGATGGTTTGAGTGATGGCTTTGCAGAAGGCCTGTAAGGGTCTAGTAGGATGTCAGCCTGCTTTGTTAAATAGGTTTTCTGGGTCTGCCAACATATCAACAGTTTTCTGTCAATCCAGTATTTTCTCTAATGAAGGTAATAAAATGACCATCTTCTCAGAATTGAGAAGGAATGAGAGGGGTTTTTAAATTTATCGACTTAACTTGTCATAATGTTGTGGGTGGAAAGGGGTAATGTAATCTTGCTGGTGATTTTCTTTTCTTAAACAAATGACTTTTCTTCCAGGAAAGTGCTTCAGCTAATATCCCATGCTGCACAAATAACTGGACAGTTTCTTCTCTATACTGGAACGTATATGTTGCAGTTGATGGGTGAATATGATGAAGATGACATGTGCACAAGATCAAGCCGGGAGTAGTGACCACAGCTGCACTTCTGATGTCGAATCCTTTTGCTTAAAGACATTCTCTTGCCCAGTTCTGATTGTAATCATGTTATAGCAGGGGGATGTCCACTAATGTGAACTAATATTTTTCCTGTTTGGGAATGCTTGTAGGCCTTAGTCATTAAGTGTTTGATGTTCACAGGCTCTTAACACCACATATAGATGGATACCTTATGTCTAAGAATTTGGCAAAAGGAGAGAGAGGGCAGGTTTTTGCCCCAGCAACTCAAAATGGAGAATAAGTATACTTGGAAACTTGCATGTTTTGTAACCAGTGGAATACTTCTTGCACCAATCAAGGTATTGTTTTGTTCTTTTCGGGGGGGGGGGGAGGGTGGATTTTTTTTTGGTTGGTGGTTGCTTAGGATCTTTTTTGTTTGTTTTTTGGTTTTCTTCATGGCTATCTACTTGTATTCTGAACAGATTGGGCTGTAAAGTGAGGGCAAGGGGACTGTGGGGTCTGTTTGTTTATTTGTTTGTTTTAATCCTTAACAGTGCTGGTATTAGTGTGAAACTGGCATTGAGGTGACGTGTACTTGTTTATTCCTGCTGACAGTGGAACTACACAGTGCAACTTCAATCCTAGTTCAGTAACTGACTCTTCTCATGAAGTCTAATTAGAGATTGTACAACTACTAAGTAGAAGATAAGGATTTAGCCTTACTTCCCTTAAAACAAATAAAAACTTTTCATTATAGTCCTTCATATTTTTCTTCAAATCTTCAGGATGTTCAGGTTATTACAGCTCATACAGTTGAAGAATCTGATATATTTTTTAAATTAATCTGATGTCCAGTTCTGCCTGA
Source organism: Aphelocoma coerulescens (assembly GCF_041296385.1). Classification (NCBI taxonomy): domain Eukaryota; kingdom Metazoa; phylum Chordata; class Aves; order Passeriformes; family Corvidae; genus Aphelocoma; species Aphelocoma coerulescens. Next base: position 113,623,206 of record NC_091015.1, on the reverse strand, counting down.
GCATTGAATAATCTGCCATGGTTTAATGAATATGGTTTATAGCATACCTCTGAAGCTTTTTTCAGAGGTTAAACCACCACTTCTGTAGTTTGTATAGTTACAAGATGACACTAGGTCTCAAGTTGGGCTTGAGGTACATGTAAGAGATGCTGGATATTTTGTTGCCCTTGGGTTCAGGGGAGAGCAGCGGGACACTATCTGGTTTAGCATAACATATATGTATGCTTAAAAGTGAATATTTTCAGTATTATAGGCTCCCAAGACAAGCTGTATTAAAGGACAAAGAAACGTTTCCTGCAGTTTACTGAACTGTTGCTATGCCCAGCTTTTCAGCAAGCTTTTCCTCAACAGTGTGAAAAATTGGAAATCAAGTAGCCTTAGGCATCTTGTGGCAAAATGCAAACTCACGGTGGTGAAGGGAAAAAAGCCCAACTTTGATTGTTCACAGGTGTGGCTTTTGAGTATGTTTGCTTGCACATGAAGAATTTTAGGAAGGCTGAAAGCTCTTAAGGTGACACCAAATGCAGGAGATGTGTCTGTCCTGACAGTAGGTGCCACCTAGTAAGAGAGGCTCTGGTGCAGGGAGAATGAGTGGGGCAGGGCAGGAAATCAGTGGGAGTGAAAGGGAAAAGACCACTACGGACCCCAGGGTACTTGCCATGCTACTGAGACAGGAATCCTTTTACAGTATGCACCAACTGCATTGACCAGTTGGAGGAAAACCTGAACTGCTAAAAGAGAAGCAGGAAGGTGGAAAAGATGAAGTATCATGGTTGGTGGGATCTATTCTGACCTCTTGGGGTCTGTTCACTTCAAAGGCCACTCATATGTGGGAATATTGCTCTTGCTTTTATCTGCAAATCTCACCCTCATGCTTATTTTTGTCTTCCCATTACACGTGTGGCTGTGCCAGCAGGAGCTGCATCCTTCAGATCACCATTGAGAGGAAAAGCAGCCTAACCCCAAGTGCTAAAGGTACTGAGGGACACAAGTTTTGTTAGGTCTCTGCCTGTCTCTTCAGTTACAGTATTACAAATAAATAGACAGCTAAGAAAAACCCTGATGTCTTTTCCTAGTTACTCTTGTTTCCCATCTACTTCTGAGTGTTTGCTGGAGGAGGCAGAGGGCATACTGCTCCAGATAAGGGGAGGACTTGTTCTTAATTTCTCACAGGGAAGAAGGCCTGAAGCTAGCAGCACTGTCAGGTGTCCTTCAGAAGAAAACAATAAACTATTCTGGGAGTAACGAGAAAGCTTCCATTTCGATAAAACCCCTTTATATTTTATCTGTATTTTTCTTGACACACCCCCTACATAAATGTTTGTTGCCATGTTAATTGTTGGCCAAAGTCTTTCTACCCTGTCAAGGAATTGCATTTAACTAACTTTACAAGGACATGATAATTAACTTTTTCAGCCACTTATTCTATTAAAACAAGGACATCTCTTGAAAGCAAATTCTCTTAAATGCTTCTAAGAATATTTATGTTGGCTATTGTGGGAACACCAGCATTTAAAAAAAAGTAAAACAACCTGAAGAACTCATTGTTGCTTTGAGTTGCTTCTCTGACATCTGTAGTACAAAAGCTTTTGCATGTCTGAACCGTGCAGATCCCAAGTTCCAGCCTACTCTAGCCAGAGGCAATTGTTGCAGGACTAACACTCCACAGTTTACAGTGGCCCTATCTGGGAATGCAGCAGTGATCTGAAAAGCTAGCTTGCTGTGAATGTGCAATGTTTTTAAGCAGCTGCTGCTTCAACAGCTTAACACTTAAAACTTGAGCTGCTGAAGGTCCTGTGTGCAGCAGGCTCCATCTTGGAGCAATTCCCTCTGTTCAGCTGTTTGCATTTTGAATTAAAGTAGCTCAGCTTTGATATTTTCTCAAAATGTGAGAAGTGTCCTGGAAGTTGCATCTAAAATTGTTTCATTTCTTCTGAATCTGGTTCTTTCACGGGCTTACTATTTGGAGTTGATATTTACTACTATACCAACTTCTTTCTGGAAGTAAATTTTGGCTTTGGGTCAAACTGGAGGATTTTGTCATTCTCTGAGTTGGAACCAGTTTGATTATTTTTAAAATTTTATTTACAGACTGCTTAGGAAGCATAGCTTTTACTTCAGCTGTGTAGGACATGCAGCAAAGAAAAGCTTTAGCGTTATCTGCCGTTCAGGAAACGATATACAAGTGCTGTACAAGACCTAGTAACATATAGAGAAACTAAAAGCACAGGCTCTTAACTGCAGGTATGTGGGGAAGCAGCTAGATTTTTCTGCTGGGCCTTTCTAGCTTTAGGTTTAATTCCCAAAAACGCGGTTAACCAGCACTTGTTACTGTTGCAGACAAGGCTGGGAGCAATGACAGGCAGAAGGTGTGAAACGCTTGCTGCCTCCTTGCTTCCACCGACCCTTTTTGCCTGTTGCTTTGCATCACTTACTAACAATGCACCAAGTCATACTCTCTGGTTACCAAAAAAGGAATTTTCACTGAAGTAACAGACCTTGTTGACTCAGGCACTGCTCATGTTCTGCAGACAGAGCAAAGTTGCTTTCTTCAAGACCAGAATGAAGAATCTAATAGCTTTGTGTGTGTGCAGTTTATCATTACTTCATTTCCTTCCTTTCATAAACCTGTGAATGTTTTCTTGCACCTTCCGATTCTTTCAGAAGAAATAGGATTACAAGCCCTTCTGTCCAGGGAGAGAGGAAAAAGCAGGGTCTAAATTCCTTAGATAAGATGAAATATGCTGTAGGAAACGCCATTAATCCCTTCCCTACAGAGGAGGGAAAGATAAAAGCAGGGAAGTTGGACTTTGAGCTGGAATTTTTTCAGTGAAGCGTGCAGAGAGGTAGGTCTTCACAATTTTGGAAATGTTGGTAATTCTGAATTTTAACTGTGAAGGTAATCTCATATGATAATTTGTAACTGGCAGATGTATAATTCTAAATAATTTCAGTGTGCTTCTTCCCTGAAATAACACTTGAACTAAAGGCACAAGCTTCTTAATTAAATTTTTTTAAAAGTTTAAAACCAAAGTACCAAGCATATTTTTGACTTGATGCCTCAGGGGTTATTAGAGGTCTTAATGTGATTAACATACCGCTTCAGTCATGTTATTAGCACATATCCTTGTGGGGCTTAGAGCTTATCACTGCTTTCTCTACCTTACATTGTCATAGATGTAGCTAAGATATTTTTAAGTGTAAGGATTGTAGTTATGCTAAGGGAAAATCTAGTATTTTACTACTTCACAATTTTCAAGCTCAGTAGTTTAACTTGCTGGGAAAATTGAGATGGGTGAAAATAGCGTTCAGTGGTTGCAATATTTTCTGCTGTGTGATGCCAATTTTAAGGAATACTGTTAATGAATAAATAAAATCAAATGGTGGCTTTGGATGTTGTCTCTTATTCTGGAAATGAACACTTATTCCTGAAGTAATCATACTATTAATGAATCTATGGTCTGGCACAAACCGTTTCCAAATGGACTGTGGCAGTGAAGTAACTGGATACTGTTATGTGGCTCTGAACTCTTAACTCTCTACTGCTGACTCACTTTCTGGCCTCAGAGAAACTGTGCAAACTGTGTTTCCATTCATACACAAGGATTGCTTTCCTCCATCTTTCACAAAAGTTGCAAAAGACTACAAAATACTGAGCGCAGGAGATAGAAGGGTTCAGTGACCTCTGGTGTTGTCTAAATGCTGTTAGGATCTCTTTATTTTGCCTCACAAAACCTCTCTGCAGTCATTTACCTAAAGATAGAGTAGTAGACATTTGGCTGCAGGGAAAAAATTAATTTAGTTTAGTGAAATATCATATTTGTCTAATTAAGGTTCAACTTAAGCTAGAGGGGGGTTAGCATGCAAGTGTGATTTGTCTATTGCTCTTCTATCTAATAAGTACATCTTGTATATAGCTTAAGGGACAGTTTTGCAGAGGTTGACTAGTAGAGCAGTTCCCCTCTTGTGAGGGAATCACAGCCTGGTTTCTTGCTGTGGAAAAGCACAAAATAGAACTGTATTTGGTTTAGCGGCAAGGCTTTGGCAGTGGGAATTAGAGGGATGCTGTGGGGGTGGCCTCTGTGTTGTACAGAGCTGCTTCTGTCTGGCTCTGAAATCAAACCACTATCTCCCAAAGCTGAGACCTTCAGACAAGCTGGTGGTGTCTCTGTGGAAATATATCTAAGAAAGGGTAAAAAATGCTGTGCAGCAGCTGTGAGAAAGAACTGAAAAAAATGTGGGAGATAACCTGCAGACATCAAGGTCAGTAAAGTGCTACATGTGCCAGACAGAGCTTTCTCTGCAGCCTGTGGAGGAATATGCTGGAGGAAATATCCCCCCATGGAGGCCCCCCTCCCACAGCAGGTGGACATGCCTGGAAGGAAGCTGCAGCCCTGGAGAACCCATGAATGAGCAATTTTCCTGGCAGGAGCTGTGGCCAGTGAGGGACCTACACTGGAGCGGTCTGTTCCTGAAAGACTTCACGCTGTGGAAGGGAGCCACACTGGAGCAGACTGAGAAGGACTGTACCCTGTGGGAAGGGCCCACAGTGGAGCAGAGGAAAGGGGGAGAAGGAAGGAACAGCACAAAAGAAGGGATGTGGACTGATCATGACACCCACTCCTCTACTGCTTGGGGACAGGGAGAGGAGGTAGATGAGCTGGGAATGAAGGACTGAAGTTGAGCTTGGGAAGAAAGTGGAGGCTGGGGAAGGTGTTTTGGTTTTATCTTTGTTTCTCACCATCTTATTCTATTTTTTGCTGAAATTAAATTGATCTTTCCTGGGTTGTGTCTGTTTTGCTGATGTAAAATCAGCAGTTGGCAAGTGATCCCCCTGTCTTTATCTTGACCCGCAGACCTTTTCATCTTATTTTCTCCCCATGTCTGCTGAGGACATGAAGTGAGAGATCAGCTGATGGGTGCCTGGCAGACAGCAAAATTTAACATACCACAAGCACAAAATGCTGGAAGTAAAAATAAGCAAAAACCCCAAGGTGTTTGTGCTAATGGTGACCAGTAAAATTGGAAACAAATTTTTTGGAGTGTTTTCTGAAAGGCTTTTAATAGTAATGTTTAGAGGGACAAAATCCAGTCATATGCAGGGCAGAGTTAATCTTTGCACTTTACTAAGCTCAATCTCAGGCATGGTTTTTCTAAGGTCACCCATCAGTCTGAATCGTTCATAGTAGGTCTTAATGTGTTCTTGACTAGGAATATTTATTAACAAATAGCAATTATCACTTGAAAAAGAACTTTGAAATAGTACTGTTAGTAGTTTCATAAAACAAAACAACAATTTTAATTAAATGTAACACTAGAAATAAAGCATGTCTTAATAGGCCCCAGAATCAGAATAATGCATTCTATCCAGTTCCAACATAAAAATTTGACGGACCAACAGTTTTCTAAAAAGTCTCCTTCAATAATTAGCATATATTATGTATAGATTAGGTTGGGGGGGGGTAAAGTAATGTAGCTATTGTAACAGGTTGTTTATGGTTCTGTTGTGTCAAAAAATAAGAAAAAAAGAAAAAGCTGAGATCCTCAGACAACAATTTTATTTAAGAAAACAGTAGCTTAATGATGTGTGTAGTCAGTCTATTATAGACACAGAGAAATCTCAGACATCTAAGAAGTCCTTTAAAGTCCTAAAGGTAATTTCTTCTGACACATTTTTAATTACATCATGAAGTCCATAATCTTTTATGTTAAAAACACTTCTAATTACAAAGCATCTTCCCTTGCATAGGTACATGGCTTGGTTTGTTGCTTTATTAAGGAGTGTTTTCAAATGCTCTTCTCCCGTCTCAAAAATCAGGAGAGAATGTACAGGAAAACAACAAATAATCTTATTTAAGTAGAAGGACCACTGATTTATTACTGAGCTAGACAAACAAGTCTACAGAAATCTCTCTTTAATTCCTGAGAAGCTAAATCGCAAATGCCATCATTTCACCGGTTCTTGTACAAAATGTGCTTCATGTAAGTGCTCCCCCAGCTACAGCTCTCCTGCTTTCTTGCCCACTTAGAGAAGTTGTCTAGAAAAGCTGCCTTGAGCAGTTGCAGAATATTGATCTAATTTCCACCCAAGTGATCATGTTTTCCAAATGAAAGTCACTATCCTCCAGAATATCCCGTTTTTTCAGAGCAGATTGATTATTCAACAATAAATCCATTTTACCAGAAATCATAAAGTACTAGGTAGCTGCTGCAAATATTCCAGTCTCCCAGAAAAGCCGTTTCATTCGGATGGGATGATCAAGTTGATTTTCCTCATTATTACAAGTACTTTCTGCAAACTACATTAGGATCAATATTTCATCTTGATAAGAAAAGTACTGTCTCTAATAGTTTCACCACTGTGACTACTGAATTCAGTAAACACTTCTCTCAATTCCTCCTAGTCTTAGCTGGCCCTGACATGGTACCGTGTTCAGTTTTCACAAGAGTTGTGATCAGTGAAAAACAAAGCAGGTTTTGTCATTTGCAGCATCAACTATCACTAAAGGCAGTAGCAATCTAACAGATAAAAGTCACTTTTCTTACTCTGACTTCTATCTCTCCAAAGGTTGTTGAGTTTGGGGTTTTTTTTTTAATTGGAGTGGGGGGATTTTTTTGGTTGGTTGGTTGATTTTGATATTTTGGTCTTTTGTTTTTCTTTCACTGGAAAAATTCCAGCTGCTACATTCTGTTCTACTTTTTCTCTGTGTCTGGTGTCACCACTTCAAGTGCTCAGCTCCTTTGGCTATTTTTCTATGCCTTGCTCTGGTGACCCCTTTACACATGAGACCTGTTTTGTTGTTTCTCTTGTGGCCTTCCCTCACCTATTCCAGTTCCCCTTTGGCCACATTCAAACTAAAAATACTTCATGACTGAGGAGAGAAGGGGGTGGGGTGGGCATGAGGAGGTGGGCAGGTGTTTAAGCAAATGTAAATTAAGAAAAAAAGACATTTGTATCTGTCTTGCTCTAGCTGTTCATGTTAAGTCTTTTCACATAGAAATGATCAGCCTCCTTGTTTCTGTAGCACTTTTAGCATAACTGTCTTCCATACTGTCCTGAGATAAGACGCTTTTGATTAGAGCCGTGCCCTACTCCTGACAGATCACAGAGGCCACATGCAACATAAAGTCCCTGTTCAGCACAGTCAGGACACCTCAATGAAATAAATTTACACCACAGAGGTGTATCTCTGCAAATCTTCCATGCACAGGCAACAACTGTGTCTCCACACCCTTGCCACAAAGCAGTGGCATTCAGTTGTGCAGCCCATGTATATTGTAGCCCCATATCCTCCCCCATTCTGGTTCTCTGCTCAACAAACCTACCCTGAAGCGCATTACTCACTGGGCCAGCAGTGGGCTGAGCCTGGCCCTGGGCCAAACTGACCTCTTACATTCTTAGCATTCACAAGCCTTTAGATCATGAATATGGTAATGCTGCTCACAGGCTGCAGCCCAAGGCAGGGGTGAACACCCTCAGTACCACTGCTGCAGAGTGCTTTTCTAAGAAAAATAATGTTCAGTTCTCTCTGTGTGTGAATGTTGGCTTGATGTCCTAATTCCCAGTAGGTAACTCTGGGAGTACCCTGCCCAGAGGGAGATGGTTCAGCTGCTTTTGTGCATTCAGTATCAGAACACATTCCTTCAGTGACTGCACCCACCCACCCCTGACTGTGCTGAGGACTGTGCTGTTAAAAATAAGCCAGGCTTTGTCCAGTCATAGTTTGTGCTGTGCTGTTTGTCCTAGGGCTTGTGGACTTGAGAGGAATGGTGCTCCTCTTCTCACAAGTGTAATCTGAGACAATAATTTGTGAAGCAGGCTGGGAGTGTTATGCTGGTCTGGGTTGGATATGTGTGACAGATGAGTGGGATCTGTGCTGGTGAGGGAAGGGTGGCAGCCAGGAGCCACTCACCACCTGAGAACAAGGGTGAGGAGGAAAACTGTGACTCACCTGAGAAACCCAAGACCTGACTGGAGCAATTTATAGTCGATTTTAACAGCAAACCTGCTCTTATAGAAGAAGTGTTTCCCACAGTGAGATGAATCACTTTCATTTGGACAGCTACACCTTTCATCTCAAGTACATGCTTTGCTTGGTAAGTGTTAAATAACTGGCACTCTAAACAGGAGTCCAGTCCTTTGTCTTAGAGGTCTATTGTTTTTCTTTTTTCTCAGAGAATAAAACCATGAAAAGTTACGTTTGTGCAATAAAACCCAAATCTATCTTTCCTGCTTTCCCTCCCACATGTTGCAGTACAGATCTGTGCTGCAAGGTGCTTTACTCAAGAGTCTTAAGGAGACTGAGCTGGATGAGATAAGATGATTTAACAACAAAAGACAAGAAAGTGTAGATGAGATTCACTTGGATCTCATCTGCTCAATTCTAAATGATCTGGGGAAAAAGAAGTACTGAACTGGTAAATCTCTGTGATTGTACAAAAATCAGGCTATCAGTTGGACTGAGTTTCAGAAGTATTTCATGATACCAATTTGAATAAACAACATCTGATGAAATTTAATATCCATAGCTGCATAACACAGGAAAAACCAACCCTGTGTTGCCAGTGATGGGATTTAATTTAGCTGTCACAATGGTCAAAAGACATCTTGGAGTGTGAACAGTTCAATGAAGGAAAAAGCTCAGCAGCAACCAAGAGGGCAAACACAAGGCTTATTAGAAAATAAAAACCAGAGCAGGAAGCATCCTATAACACTGCATAAAATGATGACCATGATTTAAATACTGTTACTCCCATTTCACAGACACTGAAGTAGAGCTAGTAAAGATAGAGTGTGATAAGCAAAGACTATCACAGGAGTGCAGGGTCACTCAAACATGGGGAGATTAATTAGTGTAATACTTTCAGCTCAGAAAATGTTGGACACGTAGGGAAAATGAAGAACAGAAACACTAAAGCCTTCTCCTTACGTACAGCTACAATGGTCATAAGGAACTGGTGGTCATTGTTTCTCAAAATAGAAGAGCATGGGGCACCAATTTCAGGTGTCAACTTTACAACAGGAAGAACTGCTTTTTCATAGAACAGAATTCAGTTGTTCATGGAAGGCAATGCTATAGGAGACTTTGGAGGCTGAAAGAGTAATTGGGTTAAAAAGCAATTACATAACATAATAACATAAGGATAGTTGAAAAGAACTATTAAATATGTGGTCCAGATCCTTCCTGTGGTTCAACAAAGGCTTAATCACTGATTGCCAGATGCAGAAGGGCATTTTTGGGGAAACATTACCATATTCTTTCCCTAGCATCCATCACTGACTACTGTCAGGGACGTAATTCTAGATTAGACAGATCTTCCATCTAATCAAGACCAGCTGCCATCAATATACTCATGTGGTCAAAACATGCTTTTTCTCCTGATAGTCTTTAGCATGACTTCTGGTTAAGAGACCTTTTTGTCCTGGTTCTGATGTCTCTCACACTCAAAACACCAGGAGTTCATTGATAAGTTTTGCATTGTATTGGCATCTATTCAGAGCTGACTAAACTCCAAAAGCAAGCTGTCAATATCTCATATTCATTTTCCTCTTACAGCTGTACCACTCACTCACCAGATGATACAGATAATGGAGGGTATACATCCCAGCTAATTTATGTTTTCACTGTGTCCTCCAAACAGCTTGGTTCCCCAAAATCTTTAATGTGTAGAGAGGCTGGAGAGTTGAACATAGATTAATGCCTGCCTTAACTTTGTATTCCCATACTCTTGCTTGTAGCTGTAAGGAAACACTAATCTGGCTCCTTTACTGATTCTGTTGAACACAGAGTGCAGCCCATTCTCTGGCTCTGTTTGTTTGTGTAGCTAAGTGACCGATTAGAATGGAGGTTAAAAACACAGCCACACCAAACACACATTTCTGCCTGACAAAACAGGTAGGTACATGCTTCCCTCTTCTCCAGGTGCTACAGCTATTGCATAAAAACCACTATGACCAACTGTGCAAAAAGTCCTGGATGAGTAATTGCTAACATTGGGGCTAAACATGGGGAGAAACAAAGGGCTGAAAGAAAATATTAATTTCTAAAGGACAGAAAATATGTTACAAATCAAAAGACATTAAGTGCCAGAAAGTGCAAAAGCACCTGTACTCAAGCACCTGAATATTCAGGGCTGAATTATAGTTTTTCATCCATCTGATCAAACAGTGATAAAAGTGTGTGAAAACGCAGCTAGAAACTCTTTTGGACCAGGGGGTGGAATTCCTCCAGTGTCGCTTCACAGTCTCTCAGACTTTGCACCTTAACATATTTTGCCCTGACTTGACTTAGTGACCTTTGCTTTAACATTACAAAGTTCAGACCACATCTTGTGGGCTAAAACAAATATCAGCAGTATCTCCACTGACAGCTACAGATAGCAGCCAGATGAGTAGCATTAAAACAAACCCCTGAGCACTGTGTTTGAGTATAGGTGGCAATTAGTAACACCACAGCTGCCACAGCAACAAGTTTAATGGGCAGGGGGGTGACAAAGCAAGAAACTGTTCGAGAACTGTATGGTAATGGCTTTTCTGGGCAGAATATAAGCTCCAAAACACCTCAGGTAAATGTATAGTCTGGTGTTTGCTTTAATAGACTGTACACTTCTCAGTGTGTGTGTGTCACTTCCCCTTTTAAATGTTTTTCTTGGGTTCTTGAGCTGTTTCTAGACTCATCTGCAGCTGCAACATCTCTGTAACTCATGTGCCTCTTGTAGATTTTGTCACTAGAGAGTGATGGAAAAAGACATAGTGGTGGAGATGCATGGGTACACATTTGAACAGGAGCATGACTTCCCATGCTTGGTTTTCTCAGGAAACCAGGAAAAAAACCCAACACAAACAAAAACAAAAACAAAAACAAAAACAAAAAAAACAAAAAAAAAAACAAACAAACAAAAAACCAAAACCAAACCCAAATTCTTCTAAGATTTTTTTCCCTTTTTTAACTTGTGTGAAACTCTTCAGGCAAAAGAGGAAAGACAGGAACTAGACTGATATTTGGACCTTCCTCTTAAAGGTCACCATGGACTTAGTAGCCTTTACTAGCCTGCTACAACCTGTCAGAGTAAATCTGCCATGTGGATTATGTTTACTGCTCTGGTATTTAATGTAAGTGCTAACAAGCTTTATAACACTGGATAGACCCTTGCTGATATTCTTAAACATCAAAATGAGGCATATCTATCATTCTGAGAAAAGAAAGCAGTAGCTAACATGTTGAATGTTCTGTTAGGGCATGAATTTCTCTCTAGTCCTTAAAAACTCCAGTAAATAGAAATAGTCTTAGTAACAACCCTGATATAAACACAAATGTGTTTCCTGAAAAGCAGGAAGCAGCTTAACAATCATATCATATGACTAGCTAAATATGGAAGAACTTTGCTGAGTTTTTTTCCAGGGCATTATACAAATTTCCATGTGACTGTGTGGGACATGACTGTTGCTTGAGCTGCTATTACTGCAAAATCCTTTTACTCTGCAGCATGGGCATTTTACACATTTTGTCCTGCCTTGTGACATTCATCATCTTGTAGGAATCCATTTCAATTCAGCCTGTGCACAAGCAATGAGAACATGAGAAAGCCTGAAGAAAGAACGTGGAAAGCTCTGCAACGCCACATGGCCCCATCCTGTGAATGTGTGCAGCTGTTTTGAGGCAGCTGGATCTCACACAAGATCAGTGGGAGTATTTAATTTGCTGCTACTATCTGATACCTTGTCAATTCTGACTAATGGGAGTGAAGAACTGCATCACATTGAAGCGCATCACATTGGAGCACCAAAGAGTTGTCAGTGGAAATAAACTGGCTTGGGTTTTTACTAGCTAGAAATGTCAGACTAATCCAGATGTGGCCTAGCAGTCATATCTTCCTTAATCCATATCCCCTCTATCACAAGTGGTCATGCCATTCCCTAAAATGCAAGTGTAGACCTGTTCTAGTATTTAGTGTTTTGCTTCCACACTTGGGAGCAAGATACCTTGAGAATGTAAGTCATGTAAACTGATTGTTAAAAAGGTTGCCTGAAGCCTGAATTTACAAACTTGAGCTAGTGGTTTGTAGCTATTGTGACATTTTACTAATTTTCAGGTTAAATATATTTATTAATTTTTTTAACAGCAAAAGTGAAGTTAAAATTGCAAAAGGAAGTAAACAAGGAACATCAATTAAGGGAGTAAATCTACAAAGGAAATCTTAAGAAAGTTCTTCTCCTATTTTGTGTATGGTGGAAAAAAGTCATACTCTAAGTATTAGATTAACCTATGAAGTGAATAGGAAATAAAAAAAGACTATGAGTTATGAAGGTTAGAGGTCAGTATATATTACAGGTATGTGAGAAAGAGATAATTGAGAGAGCCAAATATAACAAGTGAGAATCCATTATACAGAATTTACAGCGTGTTTCAATATTATTCTAATTATAGAATGAATCTCGTGGACTCAGTTAGATGAAGCACCTAGAGAGAAATTTTAAAAGACATTTAGGTGCCTTAAATTTCCAAGAGGTGTTTAGTGGGGTTTTCAAATACGGCCAGAAGTAATCCATAACAGTTAAGCACATAGGAGGATTTTGAAACACCTAAGTGCCTTTAAAATCCCAGACCAAGTCTGTGGAGGCTCAAGGAGAATATGCAGGCTTCTATGGACACGGGTTATAATGGCACCTCCACCTCGTAAATCAGCTGAACTATTAAGTAAGCACAAGCATGGATGAAAAGGATTTGAAGGTACATTTACATTCAGTGACCAACAAAGGTGTCTTCTTTCAGATTACCAGGAGTAAAACATAGAGAAGCTGCAAGTTGATTCAGGTCTGACTGAAAATTAGAAGTTATTTACATAGCTATAGAATTTGTACATGCAAATTTGTTGCGTAAACTGTTGCTCACCTCCATCAGGCACAAAGCTCTACAGCCTTCTACTACTTCAGTTACTTTGTTTGTGTGGGAAACTGGCTGAAGTTTTGGCCTCTAAATGTTGTTTGACCGTCTGCTGCTCACAAACAGTAGGCAAACTTTTCCAAGAATTCAGAGATTGGCAGTGCAACCTGTAGAGCTCTTCAGAAGGCACGTGGATTAAAAGTTCTATAATACACTCTCATTGCTTCTTTTTTCCCCATTACTGCCTACCTATGTCCAATTTTTCCGTCTTACTTTTATTTTCAAAATATACTTTCATTCAGGTGATTAAATGGGTTTGACCTACTGCCTGGTTATGTGATTCAAGGCTTATCTCCACAAAGAAAAAGGGGCACAAAGGAACAGAGGCAGGTGGAGAAATCCAATAGCATTCCCAGAGAAAAGGAGCCTCTGACCTGGCTCCTCTCACTGAGGGTTCAGTCTGTGGTCTGGTGTGACACCCATCACCACGAATCAATGGGAGAGGCTCCATGGATTGCTGTATAGAGAGGAGTTACTGCCGCGGGGGTTGGGAACCACTAGGGGAGGGGATGAACATCTTTGAGATTGCACAAGACAACTTTTGGGATGTTTAGAGGCAGAATCAAAGGTGGAGTAAGAGAGGATAAAGATGGTTTGATATAGAAAAATAAAAGGGTAGGGGGCTAAATTGACCTGATTGGGTGTAAACCTGTTGTTGGTCAGTATGCTTGTCTGGTTATGCTTTGCACCTGATCATCTCAGTCTGTCTTGTCTTAGTAAATGGTATTTTAATTATTTTTCTGAGTGAGAACGGCATCTATATTCCATGTACATGTGTGTGTATGTGTGTGTATGGTGGCCTGAGTGCCACCAATTAGAGGTGGGAGCCACAAGTCACAGGGGCCTCTGTGTCTTTGAAGGAGCAACTGGAGAGAAGAGAGCACACACATTATGTGAAGCTGTATGCCCGTGTGTGGTCACTAGCAAACAGCAAGCCAGGGTAGGTGGGAGTCAAGTTTTGGAGCAGCCATGAGTCCAGGAAAGATAGTGCAGAGACCAGAGGATCTCTGAGTTGGCTACTGGAAAGACAAGGGGTTCTAAGCCACCTGCTGAATAGACTGTGGTGAGGTCAGCTACTGGTGAGGCCACAGCTCTGGACTAGCTACCAGGGAAACTTGTTGGCCTGTTTGTATGCCTGTGTGAGGCAACCAGGGATCCAGAAGTCAGCTACTGAACAGGCTGAGTGTCCTGAAGCCAGCTACTGAGCGAGGGAGCCATAGTTCCTGTGAGTGCTTGTAGATCTTATTACCAGCAACTAGAGTGGAACTGTAGGCCTCTGGGATAACATTTCCACATGCCAGCAACTGGAAAGGTTTGGGATCCAGGTGTTAACAACAAAATAAGATTAGTGTCTCAGACCATCTATAGAAGGATCTGTACCATGTAGATGTACACAAATACATACTTATTTTCCATTAATGGGCTTCTGTCCTCATCAGCCAGAGGGGGGAACAGCATGAGGCTGTAAGTACTGTTTGTGTTTGTGTGAGTGCTGTGTTTTCTGCCTGGGTCAGTCAGTGTGGCCAGCCATGTGTGTATCTGTATGTGTGTGAGCCTACTGGGAACACACACCCAGCCTTACCACTACCTGAATCTGGGAACCTACTGCATTTTAAAAACTGGTACACCAGCAACAGGCAAGTGGAGGGCAAGTATGAACAGTAAATGGGAGGATTTGCAAAGCGTGAGGAAAGCCAGGCCTGGAAGGCACAGTCAAGGACATACAGACTCAGGCAATGTCCGAGACAACCTCACTAATCAGGCTGCTGAGTAATGACTTGTTAATGGATCTCTTCCAAAAATGTAGATCACACAGAGAAGGACTTTTATTTTGAGTCCTTCAGCAGAGAAAAAGGCACATAGTATCCAGTCCTTCACTAATGGCTGCTTGCAAGGCCAACATGCTGATCCTGATCCTCCAGCTGCTTCCCTGATGTCAGAAAGACATTTGACTCAGCCAAACATAATGCATGTGGGCTACTCAGAGGTCATTTGCAAGATGCTGCTAGCCCTGCTGAAAAACATTTATGGAAAGGTAAGGTTGGAGCTGAGAGCACAGAGTCTACCTGACACTGGTCACATCCCAGCAACATAAGGGCAGACAGGCAGCAGGTGGCCTCCCAATACACAGATTTTGGGTTATTTGGAGGTTGTGTATTGATTGGTGGGGGCTACCTTGACCGTGTTCAAGCTGTAGAGAGCACCTAAAGATTGTTCTCCAGAAGAGCCCCAGCTGGGCCACCTTTCAACAAGTGGATAAGGAGGTTCTGCAGCTCTGGCCTCAGGACTGCTCTTGCACAACAGCAGAGACTGTTAGGGGTCAGACAGCACAGATGTGCATGGACAGATGAATGTCTCCACCAGGGCTAAATACTGGAATAGGCTATATTGACAATGGCATCCCATGGAAGAGCCATGCTGGCATGACAGCAGGCATCCTCTACTTGGGAAACTGTGCAGCAGTTACCCAAAGGGATCATAAAGCAGATTCAGCAGCTGTGGGAAGTGGCTTCCTCTCTGGGGGGGAAAGAAAATCTCCTTTTTCATTAAAAATCAAGACACTTCAAATCATGCATATCCCAGGGCAGCTCTGTATTGTGGCAACATGAGCTCCAGGGAAGTTGCTCCACAAAGACTGCTTGCTATCATTGCTTACAATTTTCAGGCAGAAGCTTTTCTTATTGGCAAAAACAAAAACAAAAACAAAAAAATCAGGAAAGAGCTGTGTGAGGAGGATGGCCCTTTGCAAGGAACAGAGAAGGACTACCCACCCATTCCTTTGGATGCTGCCCCTTTACAGAATCACAGAACCACAGGATCAGTTAGGTGGGAAAAGACCTCTGAGATAACTGAATCCCACCCATGACTAAACACTACCATGTCACTTAGACCATGGCCACATCCAGTCTTTCCTTAAACACCTCCAGGGACTCCACTGCCGCCCTGGGCAGCCTGTTCCAATGCCTCATTACCCTTTCTGTGGAGAAATTCTACTTAAGAAGAATTCTGCAGCGAAGGCTGCGATCTGCGCGCCCGTCAGGGCAGCGGGACACGGAACAGGAGACGGAGCAGGCGGCGATGTCCGGCCGCCACACGGCGAGGGCTCCCGGGGGTGAAGATGCCGGAGCCACGTTTGCTGAGCTGGGTTTGGGGTGAGCAGCAGATCACGGACGGGAGCTGCCGCTGGGGCAGGAGGACCCCACAGGGACCCCCGCTGCCGCCGGGGACAATGCGAGGGTTGGCGTCGCACAGCGGGCGGTGTCGCCCCCTGTCCCGAGGGCGGTGCCGGGCGGGGGCGGCCGCTGGGCTAGCGGCGGGGGGGCGCGGGAGCCCATAAAGCACCGCCCGGTGGGACGGCACCGCGCACAGCCGGGCTGGGCGGCGGGACAGCGGGCGCACGGCGGGGCGAGCGGGGGCGCAGCCATGAGGGAGATCGTGCACATCCAGGCGGGACAGTGTGGAAACCAGATCGGGACCAAGGTGAGCCTGGAGGGGACCCGCCGCTTGCGGAGCCTCTGAGCGCCCAGGGGACGCGCCCGGTGGTTCCCCGGGGTTGTTGGGCACCCCCCCGGGGCTGCTGGACCCCCGGGGCCGGGCTGTGCCAGCCGCTCGCCGCCGCGGCCGCCCGTGCCCCGAGGAGCCGCCGCCGAGCGGCGCCGGGCGCGCCCGGGGCATCGCGCATCGCTCCGCTCCCCGTGACCATAAAAGGCCTTGGGAAGTACCGAAACCAAATGGGACAGGTTTTAAAAAATTATTTCTAAAGCTATTTTTATGTTTGAGCCGGCCAGGCTGCGGTTGAGGAGCGGGAGAGGGCGGCAGAGCCTGCGCGGCCCCTGCGGACGCGGAGCCGCCGCAGCCCGTCCGGGCGCGGAGCAGCGCGGGCGCCGCTCGTCCGTTGGGTTTGAATCCCGGTGCCCGCCCGGCTCCCGCTGCCGCGCGGGCAGGGAGGGGCGGCGGGCACGCCAGGAATCCGGCAGCTGCCGCGGCACCGCCGCCGCCCCCGGCCCGGGCGCTGGGCAGGGCCCCCGGGGCCCCGCAGCGAAGTTCCCAACCCACTTCTCGCTTTTCCTCCCTTAGTTTTGGGAAGTGATAAGTGACGAGCATGGCATTGACCCAGCCGGAGGCTATGTCGGTGACTCAGCGCTGCAGCTGGAAAGGATCAATGTCTACTATAATGAATCATCTTGTAAGTGTGGGACCGGGAGGGGTTCGGGACGGGGGACTCCGTGGGAAGGGGCACAGGAATCAGAAGACGACGGGCTCATAAAGCCATATTGCACATCTGGCCACACTCCTCACATGCCACCAGCCCCTCAGCTGTGCTCGGCACAACAGAAAATATTATCTACTTTCTTCCAAAGTACTAAGATGGCTGGGTGCTGTCTCCCCAGGCACAGAGACATGGCGCAAGGGGCTATCCTTAGGGTCTGGAGGTGGAGGTTTGTTTACTATTTAACATTACGGTACTCGTTTGCTCTTCTAATGTGTGATTACTTCACCAGATGCATCTGGTGCATTCAATTACTCCAAATTAACCTGTTGGTTGTTTGAGCCCGCATCTGTAGTACTCTGTCTTTTACTCTCATGAATGAGAGCGTTGGGCCACAGGTAATAGAGAACTGAGCAGGGATTCATGACTAAGATGCCAAAAATCATCCAAGTCCTCTGAGTCTGTCTGCTGTTGAAAGGTGTTAGCAGTGCAAAATGGGGATCTGGAGTCCTTCAGTCTGTTGACATGAACCTGCAAGTATGAATGTTTCATCTTTTGTCCAGCTGGGGTTAATTCATATTATTTACCTGAATTTCCTTGGACAAATTCAACTTGACACAGGTTGTTTATTTTGTGCTTTGTGGTAGATGTGCTGACTGCTACTGTTTACCATGTACACCAAGTAGCTCTTTCAGTGGAGGAGAATCCTTCAAGCAGAAAAGCTTGTGGGATGTATTAAGGATCGTTTGAACATAAGCACTTCACTCACCCTGCTATGCACAGAAAAGATTACCTACTTTCTTATAAAGAACAAGTGAACCATTTTTTAAAATCAGAAACTCCCTCACATCTATTGCTAATAAGAGCTTACAATATGTATATCTGTAGAACCCAAATTATGTCAGGTCTGTTTTTCAAGCTGAATTGATTTGGTCCTATGGAGCTGGGTTTTTCACCACCATGATTTTCTGCATAGGAAGTACTTATATATGTATGAACTATATATTAGACTAACAATATGAGATATATTTGTGTGTTAAAAGCTATAACTCTGTTAACTTATTTCTGGACATTAAGGGCATGCTTCCTTTTTATTGTAGCCCACAAATTTGTACCAAGAGCAGTCTTACTGGACTTGGAGCCGGGAACCATGGATAGTGTGCGGTCTGGTCTTTTCGGTCAGCTCTTTCGGCCCGATAATTTCATCTTTGGTATGTGGATGTTTCCTTTTAAAAAACAAAGCTCTTCAACAGCTGTTTGATTACCACATGAATGGTCAAAAAGCATTCGATCTTCCTGTCCTGAAGTGATCCTACTGAGAAATCCTAATACCTAACAACGGAATTATAAGTATCTGTAAGCCAGCCAAAAGGTCCCATTAACTGAAAAAGTCATTCTTCTGTTGACCATTCCTTCAGTTAGCAAACTGCTGAAAGTTTCCTACAGTATTCAGATAAAATATATTTGCTTTCCACATACATGAACTCCAGAGGAATCCTGAGGCCAGTTCTTCACAACAAAATGCACGGAAATTCTGCAGAAAATGGGAGTGGGGAGGGAAAATCTCAACCACAAACCAACCAGGCTACTCCTCACTTGAATTCACATTAAATGCTTGAGCACTAAATTGTTTTTAGGCTGTGTAATTAAACTTTTTCAGCAGATCCTTGCAGTATAGTAGCAGTGAAAGAAGATAGCTGTAATATGAAAAACACATATGTAGACAGTTACTGGGTTATTTTGTAGCATAATGAGGAGCAGTCTGAGAGTGTGTGGAGATATTCTGGTTTTGCAGTGTTCTTGCAGAGGGTTGTTTTCACTTTTGCTGCTTTACTTTGGACTTCTGTAGTACTTTCCATCTAAGCTTAAAAATGCACATTACCCTTTCAGAGCACCCTTATGAAGTACAGAAGCATTATCAGTCCCTTTGCTCTAAAGGAGAAACAGCATGTGGAAGTTAAGTGAGCCACTTGCTGAAACGGGAAGTCTGAATGAAAGCTACCATGAGAACTTTCACGTCCTTTTGCTTTCCAAGTCTGCACTAGCCACAAACACATTTCCTCCTGACAAGGCAAGCTTAGGCTGGAACTTAGTTTGGTATGTTGTGTTAACATAAGGAAGGAACAATGCCAGGGACAGCCAGAGGAAAGATAAACATTATTTGGGTGGTATAAAACAAACTTAAGTCTGGGTTGTTGGGGTTGGAGTCAGTCAAAAAGCCATATAGAACTCTTTAACTCTTTGACTTAAAACTTTTATACTATCCATGTTGTTCTCCTGTAAACTCCCTGGCAATGATGCTAAGGGTCTCTTCCAAAGGAGTTGTAAGTTACAACAAGTAGAAGAAAGCTTAGGGAGAAAAGCCATGGGCATAGGCAGCTTTATGAAGTCTGTTTCTGTATTCAGGTTTTTTCCTTTCATTCCCT
Source organism: Aphelocoma coerulescens (assembly GCF_041296385.1). NCBI lineage: Eukaryota > Metazoa > Chordata > Aves > Passeriformes > Corvidae > Aphelocoma > Aphelocoma coerulescens. The sequence continues at coordinate 113,603,626 of NC_091015.1, read as the reverse complement.
TTCACCTGCATGAACCACACAGGCCCTCTGAACGTGAATTCACCTGACCTATAGAAATACCTGAGCTGGAGCTTTACAGTTTGGCACACCACCAGTAAAACCAGAGCAAAATCAATTCAGAATGTCTTCAACAATAGTCCAGTTTGCTATAGTCCCTTCCTGCCAAGATAACAATGAACCAACAGCATGTGATCAACTTGTATCTGACAGAGGCCCCTGCCAGCATCAGGCACTGTCCTCCCAACCTGCTGAATAATGTAGAATGGCTGAGCGCTGAAGTAATGATCTTCTGTGTCAAAAGCCAACAAAGCATTTTGTTTTCTCATTTAAAAATCTGGCCTGGGCCCACAAAGGATTTTGTGGCAGAAGCTGGCAGTCCCATACTTGCTGTACCCCAGGCTGTGTGGGCTCATTCCGATGAGGATGTTTTCTAGCTCTGCTTGTATAAACCTGCATGTGCCCATGCCTCCACAGCAAGTAACCACAGGCCATCAATCAGGATTTGATGCAGGTGTATTGAATACAGGGTCACACACTCCAGATACAGGAGTTTTATATCAAACCAGTAAGAGATTTGAGACAGACACAACAATCCTCATACTTTGATGTGTGTATTGACAAGGTAGTGATTTAAAAGGTGAAGAACTGCAGGTGGAATGATCTTGCTAAATGAGAGCAGTAGGCCTCCTGGCCTTCTGGCAGCACACAATTGCCCACCAGGAGCTGCTCTGAACTCTGATGTGTCTCCTCCTGTTAACCAGTTTTCATTTGCACATTTTTGTATTTGTCGTTGTTTTCTTGTGTACATCCTTGCTAGATTTGCTACAGAGATACCACTCCAATTTAATTAATATGAACTGATGGGGGCTACCACAAAATAGCTGTCTGGCAATCAAAGGCAAGTTCTGGAGCAGGGCTGTTCACACCAGGCTTCTAAGTGTTAATGTGCAAGCTACTGATCTCTTTTACCAGGTTTATCTTATATTTTGAGCAGTGAAGAGAGTAGGGGAGTGAAAGAAGACTGTAGGAAACAAGTGCCATTTTAGGGATTAAAAAATAATCACTGTTAGACAAATGGCTTCTCTGCATGCACAGTTCAACCTGAACATCTGTGGTAACCCTACAGTGTGTTGGAGACAGAAATAGTGACAGAAGGATCTGGAGGTGCCGGGAGTGCAGATAAGTGGTGGGATTGCCTTGTGTAGGCTTCTTTCAATCTCAGCAAATGACAGATGCAGAATGCTGGGGAGGGGCTTCCACGATTGGCAAAAGATTTGCCAGGTCCTGAGTTTTGTGGGCACAGGCTCATTTTCCACCATGAGAGTTTAGTCCTGGTGAAATTTGATCATTTTTATGTGTTTGCCTTAGATTTTCAGAGGTCAGGTAGGTACCTCGTTAAGTGGAGGGCATCTGGTAGAGTTTCACAGGATCATGACCATGATTTCCAGGTTTGTGGCAGCCTTGTCAGAGCCACAGCACCTCCAGACTGCGCAGTATTGTCATGGGGTAAGAAGTCTAGAGCTTCCAGGGCTTGTACAGGTTCTGTGTTGTGGTAGTCTTACAGTGCTGTAGAGCCAGTGGTTCTGGAAGTATAAGGTAACTGGGTGTAGAAGCAGGAAACCTCCAATGAAAACACTGGAGACCCTAGCACATGGCTGACTAGTGGAAGAAGTGTAGCATTGCCACAGGAGTAGCTGATAGGTGTCCTAAAATCAGAATTTATGTCCACTAGGAGATAAATGCCTTCTGCATTTTGGAGTGATGTCTGCTTTTTTGTGTGCAGCCTGAAGTGCTTCCCTATCCATGGTAGGGGATCTACTCAAGCAGACTGCAGGTGCTTACAAACATATTTAATGCTGGAAGGATATGACTTTTTGCTTTGCCCAGCTGGACAGGAAGTGCTGAGCTCCCTAGGCTCAAAGAGAGAAAAATATAGCAACATACAGAACAATGCATTAACTAACCAAATACACCATGAGGAAACTGAACATTTATGCAGTGGAAAAAAAAAGTGTATAGTATTTCAAAAGTGTCCCAGCCAGCAGTTTCCCTCGCTCATATGTTTGGCACCAACACAGTGCCCTGGGAATTGAAATCAGACATGGTAATAGGAAGGGAGGGAAAGGTCTTGGGGAACAACACAGAATTTGCCAGCTCTATACTTAATTCTGAAACTATTGCTCTGTCTGAATACCACTCACAGGAGTACCCTAAGTGAGTTCAGTGGTACAATGTACGTGTATAGCAGTCACTGTGAGGAACAGGACTACTAAAAAACTGATTCCCCAATTTAATCCTCCTTGTTATCTAAGCAATAACAAAAGAGTGACATAGCAAATGATCCACACTGTTTATCTTAATAAACTGAGTGGCACATAAAACAAAAATGGAAGCCTTAGGGAGAAAAGAAAGGGCTCATCACTTTTCCGAAATATCAGTAATCCAATTTTGCAAGTCATTTTGCATATCCTGAAGAATAGTGAGTTTGTAAGGAAATCAGTAAAGCATAAAAGGCACTTTACTTCCAAGCTTTTGAAAAAATGTCCCTGAAGCTTCCGTTGATCACTGTTTTCATTCAGGCTAGGTAACCATGAATTTAAAAAGCTATAGTTCCTGATATGACAAGTTAAATAGGATTCTGAAGCCCAGGTTTTTCTTGAATGACTATGTTTTCTCTGTGACTCACAAGAACAGACCAAGAACCTCTCATTTTCATTGAGATATATGTATCGGGGATTTAGCTTTGCATGCATCATGGACCTTACAGACAGAAAGTACTGAAGTATTAAACAGTCATCTTGTGTTTACAGAATCATCAGGATTGGGAGTGTGAAAGTTTTCAAAACAAGGAGTTAAGGCCATCTTTGCATTTATTGAAGGTAAAATGACAACAAAGGAAAAAAACAAAAAAACACCCAAAGGCATTAATGAAAACTGCCAGAGACTATATAAAAAGTTTATGTTGATACTTCCAGAAATATTTGTAGGCAAAACTGAAGACCACAGTTATCTATAGATTTACACAGTTATCTGACAGATTTACAGCAGCTTTTGTTACAGATGTGAGTCCATTTAGCGTGCTGACATCAAACCTTGCCAATAATTTTATATATTTTCTTTCCCTGTTGTATCTTATTTTAGGACAAACTGGTGCAGGAAACAACTGGGCTAAAGGACACTATACAGAAGGGGCAGAGTTGGTTGACTCTGTGCTTGACGTAGTAAGAAAAGAGAGTGAACACTGCGATTGCTTGCAAGGATTTCAGCTCACTCACTCCCTGGGAGGAGGGACAGGGTCTGGCATGGGAACCCTACTCATCAGCAAGATACGAGAGGAATATCCAGACAGGATAATGAATACCTTTAGTGTCATGCCTTCTCCTAAGGTTTCTGACACAGTGGTGGAGCCTTATAACGCTACGCTTTCGGTCCACCAGCTGGTTGAAAACACGGATGAAACCTACTGCATTGACAATGAAGCTCTGTATGACATTTGCTTCCGCACCCTGAAGCTCACCACTCCCACATACGGTGATTTAAACCACTTGGTCTCCGCCACCATGAGTGGGGTAACCACATCCCTGCGTTTTCCAGGCCAGCTCAATGCTGACCTCCGGAAGCTGGCAGTAAATATGGTCCCCTTCCCGCGCCTTCACTTTTTCATGCCAGGCTTTGCTCCTTTGACGGCGCGAGGCAGCCAACAATACCGAGCACTCACCGTTCCAGAGCTCACCCAGCAGATGTTCGATGCCAAAAACATGATGGCAGCCTGTGACCCAAGGCACGGCCGGTACTTGACAGTGGCCACCGTCTTCCGCGGCCCCATGTCCATGAAGGAGGTTGACGAGCAGATGTTGGCCATCCAGAACAAGAACAGCAGCTACTTCGTGGAGTGGATCCCGAACAATGTCAAGGTGGCAGTGTGTGACATCCCTCCCCGTGGCCTCAAGATGGCCTCCACCTTCATTGGCAACAGCACTGCCATCCAAGAGCTCTTCAAAAGGATCTCGGAGCAGTTTTCTGCCATGTTCAGGAGAAAGGCCTTCCTCCACTGGTTCACAGGAGAGGGAATGGATGAAATGGAATTTACAGAAGCAGAAAGCAACATGAATGACCTGGTTTCAGAGTATCAGCAATACCAGGAAGCAACAGCAAATGATGGAGAGGAAGCATTTGAAGATGATGAAGAAGAGATCAATGAATAAAAAAATTAGATGCATCATTTTTCCAGGCCAAATTCTCAGATCTGGATTTCTGATAATTAGGCTTGTAAATACATACTTACATTAAAAAAAAAAAAGAAAAGGAGCATGAATTTCAGAAGTTAAAAGTGCTCTTTGGAGTCCATTTGGATCACTGAGAACATTCAGCATTTCTGGAAATCTATTCATGAGACAAATGTAAGGCATTCAGTTAAGACTTTGGCCTAAGAGTCTGAACATGCAGATTGCTAGTTTGGAATCTTTTTTCCTTAGGGTTGTCATCCTTAAAGCTGTAGAAGAGAAGATGTAAAATAGGCATGAAAATCTACAAATTAGAGCTGCACTATTTTCATCCAATTATGAGTAAGAAAATCTTGTGAGCTTGGAGTATTCATTCTGTACCAAATGTACAATACTGAACTGCCAGAAACAAAATTTATTCATAATAAAAGAAAAAGTTTTTAGATATTCTGTACAGTAACTGTTAACAGTGATATTTGATTCCAGTCCTCTAAAAATAAAATAAAATTGAATAGCATCCTGTCAAGCAGAAGTGTTCTGGGCAGTCAATGCTGCAGAAATATCCAGTGAGCTGCAGGCTAGAGGCTGGATTTGTGTTATGTGACTTCATCACTTGTTGCTGCTGAATAATCACAGATGATATGTATGAAATCCCTCCATTTGTGATGTGCTCTTCATGAATCCCTGGGGTTTAAAGTGACACCCCAACATCTTGCTGGTCCCATCTTCCTGGCTATCACCAGCTGCGGATGCTATTCCTAACTCTATTTCACCCAGCCCACATAGCTGAAATCCAGGTATTCCACATATCATGGTGGGAGAGGGGACATAGGCTGTGTGCCAGCAGATCTCATGACCTGGGTTTGCAAGTTCACCATGCCTATAGATGCTGTGCATCTATTGCTACCAAGATAGCTTAAAACAACTGGACAGGTAAAGGTTAAAGTACAAGAGCAGTTATCCACAATACTCAAAACAGTTGGCAAAATGAAAGATGAACAACAGGTTTATCTGCCCACACTAAAGCCAAACCAGGAAGGTCCCTGCCTAAGCCAGCTGACAAAGTGACTGCTGGGCATTTGCATGCTTTATGTTTCTGCTCATATCAATTAAACAGCCCTTCTCCATTAGAGAGCCTCGACCAGAGAACACTCTGTCTACTTGGAGTCTCTTATTTAGGCCAGTTTCTAGGCAACAAAGCAAGCAAACAAAGGAGAAAACCTCTGGAAAGCCAAACTTTAAATGTTTCAAGAACTCTTGCTTTTTCTTCTTGCTTTCAGAAACATTTTCCAAGGAAAAGTATTGCTCAATACTTAAAAAGGCACTTTACAAACAATGAAATTTCCAAAGGTCCACTGCTCCCGACAAGATGATGCTTTGCTAGTTTGGGATTCAGGGACCGAGACAGTACTTGAGGAAGTATATGAACCAGGCAACTGTTAATCATATAACCTGAAGCTGTCTGCCCAATTCTATTCTACACAGAAATGGAACTAACTAGCTTTAATCAAGTTTTTCACAGAAAGTGCTTCAGAGGTTGAGACAGTTCCTGGAACATGCCAAGCAGACTGGCGTTGGCACAGAGGCAGAGCTTGGGAGGGCCTGGCTGATTGTCTTTAGTAAGATCATAGAGGAGTCAGCAAATTCACTGGGACCACATTCTTTGCAATGTCTAGTGATGCCTAAGGATTTATGAACAGCCATAGAACACCTTCAAATACACATTTTATAAATATGAGTTATGGCTATGTATTAATCACAGCATGAGATAAACTTATAACACAGTATGTATTAGAGAGAAATTACCATGCAGTACAATACAAAGCAAAATCCATTGGGAATAAAGCCATTAACCTGCAAAGTTTAATTGATTCTTTGTAAATGGTTGACTATTTGCTTTGAAAGGGAGGAGAATGCCTTACAGGCTCAGAGCCTGCCATCACACAGCTGTGGCACAGGCTTTCCAATTAAAGCACTAGCATAGTTTCTGCTGAATGAAACAGAATTAACCATCTTACAGTGTGTGAAACTGCATTTTGTTGTAATACAGATTTCATAACTAGGTCCAAGTAATAAATTCTGGTATTACTGTGGAAAAAAAAACCCCAAACCAATGTTTATACCTTAAAAATGCCAGAAATCTTGGCATTGCTAAATAATTGAGTTATTCACTTGGTAAACCAGCCTGTTCCTTATTGCATTTCATACACTTGACTCAAAATGCAGAATGCAGACTATGAAGCTGTGGAATCCAGACCTCACAATGATCCTGCTTTGACTCACCCATTCTTTCACATGTGTTTACTTGCAACTGTTTGATGTGAATTTCTAGAATGTGTGGAGGTGGAAAAGGCAAACTAATGCCCTCTTTAGAAAAAAGAGACAGCTCTTCCATCTGATCCTGGGGGGAAAAATCCCTCCCACCATAATGAACCCAGGAACCTGTAGTAGGAGGATCATCAGAGGACCAGCTTGTGCATAAGCAGTAACAGAGCCCCGGGAAGCACAAACACTTCCTGTTCCTCTTCAGTCAATCAACTCTAATCATCTTCCTTTTTGGAGATATAACTGAAAACTGGTTTAGTAGCAAGTTTAGTGAGCAATTCCTTCAGTTGCACTTCCTTTCAAATAACTTTCTGCCTTTTTCTTGAAAGCTTCTCTTTTATTTTGCAATCTCCATTTTGAGTCCCACCTAGATTTGTTCTTTTTCTTCTCAGATTCCTCACCTCCGTGTTTTTCATTTCCCCTCTAGTTTTTCAGTCTAGTCTCTGGCACCTTTTATTTCTGTGCCTGGCCCACCATCTTTTTTTTTAACTGCTTTGCACCTGGCCACAGAGCAATACTGAGCAGCAGGCTGTCAGGACAAGCCAGACCCCAGGAGGCCTAGCAGTGCAGCTCGCAGTAGTGCCCAGACACAAACACCCGTGTCAACACTAGGTTGAGAAGAAAAAATGGCGAGCTACACCACTGACACCACTTGCAAACTGGGAGTGGGTGAGCTGTTGCCTGGGAAGACAATGTGGCATCAGGATAGAAACTGGAATCTAACCCAATAGGCCAGCTCCTTTGCATGGTCACTCTGGTCAAAGGCAGCAAGGGATCAGGCAGGCCCTCAGCTCACAGTCAGGAGAGTCCTTGCACATGCCACCTTAACCAAACCACCTCAGGCTCTTGCTTTCTATGCACCCCACGATTACTGCTCAGATCACTGCTCTCCATTCCTTCTCTTGCACTTGTATCCCCTTAGGGAAAGGCAGTCACCCCCTTGGGAACAGAGTCAGGTTGGGAAAGAGGGTCTAGACCCGCTCCTTCTCCTGGTGCTGGGAGGAGCAAGGAACTCAACAGCTCCCTCAGTGCTGCACAAGCCCCAGTAGCTGAAGCAGCACTGCTCAATGTACTTGCAACAAAAATTAATCTGGCATTATCGGCAGCCACAGCACAGACCAAACTTGATTTTCTTGATTTATGTTCAACCACCTAACATCTTAAATTTGGGAGTTGAAGGAGGCTAGCAGGTTGCCTAAACAGTTCTTTTTTGTTGTTGTTCTCCCATATCTTGTTTTGATTCCAAAACCCCAATACTGTCAAATTCTGCCATTTTTGGCACAAAATATTAAGACCTACTGCTGTGAGGCTAAGCAAGCAAGTCAATGCTCTAAAACAGAGGCAAAGCTAAAGAAGAGGTAAGGCCATTATCATACACCCATTAATTGCATGCTGCAACAAAACAAGAGTGGAATTTATAAGTAGACACAAACAGGGAGTAAGAGAAATCATCTCCTGGAGATGATTCTTTAAGAGTCTGGTAGTGCCACTGTGAAGAGTCAGGTTAAGGGTTTTGGGGGCTGGGTGGTTGAGTGCTGTGTTTTCTGTTGGTTTGATTTAGCAAGGAATGAAGAAATGCAGAACTCTGACCTTTACTGTATAAGCACAAGCTAGTCCTCAGCACTGGCTACAAACTGAATACCCCAGACAAGTAGAGTTCAGCTAAACTGGGGGGTGAGAAAAGAACAAATGCATTCATGCAGAGTACATGTAAAATACAACCCTAGAGCATAAGCACAGAAATCAGTCACTTTTTATCATGTGTGTGGGACTTGAGTTTTATAGAATTTTACCATTGCAGTAAGTCATTCTAAACTTTGACTCCAATAATTAAGGAAATGAAGTTGTTTTTTTCAGGCTGCTTTCCTGTTTATCATTCTTCAACAAACTCAATAATAGAAGTGTTTAACAACTAAAAATGCCCAGTAAATATGCCCCAAATAGATGTATTTGCTCTGTTTCTCTCATGCCTCTTTACTGTAAAGCCAGGTAACATCACAGAAACAAGTTCTATCATGAAGAAAAAGAAAATCCAAAAGAATAATTTCCATAAATGATTTAACTCAACTTTAGAACCAAGGGTCTAAACTTTCAGACAAACTTTCTCCTTTGTTAGCCTACTGCTTTCACTTTCCAGTGTGTTGCAACATACAGATGGAATCAGTCACTAGTTATCCTCTTAACCTGCCCTCTGACTCATCACCCTTAAAGGATTTTTGGTCCAGCAGAGAAGATTGGTTCATTTTCCTTCCCCACTTAACCAACATTCCACCCTCCAACCATGCTTCCCTGTCTTCTGCTTGGATGGGCAGACAGGCCATTAATTTTCAAACAGCTGAATTCTCCAACTAATGAATCCTTAGCATTCAGCAGACAACCAGAAGCAGATTACTAAGACAACTGTATTCAACTAAGCAGGGGAAAACCCCCATTGCTTTAGGTTAAGAAAACCAGTATGCAACTCTGACAATCTGATTTATCACCTTTGGTTTTGGTTGCTGCTTTTGGTATTTGTGAGCACAACCCTGTTAACTCTATTTTAACAGAGGTTTGTATTGTTCTGAATTCTATACCAAGAAACCAGAAAAAAAAGGGTAAGCTTTGTTCAGAAAAGTACTGTTTTTATTGACTCAAACTGTATTTACACAACACATTCATATGTTCAATATTTTACAGAACTCTGTAAAAAACTGACTGGTAAAACTGCAGGAGCCAAACAGTTTCAGACTTAATTTAAGACACTGAACCATGAGTACATTTTAATATATTTAAGCAAGTGTCCAGTTTCACTGTCAACATACATGGCAGTTCTCTGTAGACAAACTCTAAAATCAAAATGATGTGAAGGGGAAAGGGTCAGATGAAAGAGCTGATAGTTTTGCAAAGCTAGTACTTTGTACAAACCAGACTTTCACATTTGACTAAGTATTTTGTATGATTCTTTTTCTTTTTGGAAACAGGTCACATACAGGTATAGTTTAGATAAATAATCAAAAAACCCTCTGATTTTTGTAAGCTTACAGACGACTGGGAAAAAAAAAAAAAAAAAAAAAAAAAGACCAGTGCCACAAAGTTTGTGCATGAATCTGAACTGTTTCAAAGCTTGAGAGGCTTGGTTCTGGCGTTCCACTGCAGCTCAAATCCCATGTATGCTTCTCCAGCTGACAAACGAAAGATGGCCACCTTTTACCAGTGAACTGAGGATCTCACACATGTACATCGGAAGCAGAACAGCCTTATCCCATCCCAAGAGATCACTCCTCCACCCATCCCTAATACAGTTTGGCTGAATAAATATTTTTTGTTTTGAAGTACAAACTAGGTGAGTTTGTTTTTCTTCCAGAGCTCAAGTCAACCGGGGCACACACTTCACAGTTAAAATGGCATCCCTCCTCTGATCTGCCTAGCGACCTGTTCATCTGTTGTCTCCTCTTTTTCTTTTTCACGCTCTTTGTTCCAGTCTTTAAGGCCTTCTGGTAGTGAAGTATCCTCATCCAAACTTCCTGTACCTTCCACAAATTCTTCGTAAGTAGACTTTTCTGCAAACGGTCTTGGGCCAAGCAAGTCTAGCATGTCACTTTTATCAAGCACTTCCTTCTCCAGTAGTCGCAGGGCAACCTGGAATAGCACAGCAAGTTATGTCACACATATAAAATACCTAAGATGGCTGTCCTGTTTGGAAGAGTTTGTTAAGGCAGTTAACTCAGCATTGATTAACTTTGATAGAAAAAACAGGTTGTTCAGAGTTCACTAGATACAAGATTCTTCTCCCCCTTGAGCATTTAGGGAGAACAAATACAATCTTATTTTTAATCCTGCTTTTAAGATTAAGCAAAGTGCCCTCACTGTGGGTCACTGTTGCTTTTATTGTTGCTTAAGAGCAGCAGCTTTCCACTTCTGCCAAAAAGCTCCTGATGCAAGACATTAAGCTATAGATGAAAACAAGTGTTCCAATGGGGATGGCTCAGTCAGGCTGCTGTTGTATTAAAAGCGAAACAGCACCATAAAATACCAATGTGTGAATACTGTACCAGGGTAGTTTGCAGCCTTGGGTCAGTGAGCTCATTGTTCAGCACAAACCACATTCAGTGATCTCTTTCAGGATGCTGACCTGCTACAACAGGATTTTATGGCTTGTCAGTAAGCCTATTGGATGCCTAGTCTAGAAAATTATCCTTTTGCTGCATCAGGTTTTGTGGCATGAAGAAAGAGAATATGCACAAGCTGCATATATCGGCTGCAGTGAGGCAGCTCACAAGTAGCCAAGGGACAGGAACAGAAGAAGCCAAAGATATTTTTATTAACATTCAAAAGGAACTCAGAGAAAAGAAGTCATATGAACATCCCTGCTTACAAGGGCTTCTTTTAGCCCAAAAGATTGGGATCCTGGTATTATCGTCTTTGGGTTTTTAAGTTTTATATTTGTCTATCACATCTACTAAACCCTACATTAGTAGGCAGACTCTTCCCTCCAACTTTCCAACTGAATATTGACCACATAAGCAAGGAGGGATGCTAAATCATGCTTGTGAGATGCTCAGAGGTGTTCCAACACAAATGGAAGTTTGTATTTACTTAAGTCTTGTGACACATTCTCAAGATTACGTCAAGTGGGTTTTGAGCAAACCTCCTCATATACTTATATCGTCGCTATTTTAAATCTAATTCCATTCAATTCAGATTTTGGCTTACCATCTGGAACTCAGTGGCTAAAAACACTGTAATGCTCACCTTCTCCACTTCTGCTTTCTTCTCAGTCAGAAGTTTTAATGTCCTTTCATAGGCAATGTTAATTAGCGACCGCACCTCTTCGTCTATCAACCTGGCAGTTGCCTCGCTGTAAGGTTTCTCTAAGACCATGTCTCCTTGACGAGGGAGATCAAAGGAAATCTGCCCCACTTTTTCATTCATACCAAACTGAACAATCTGAAGGGAAAAAAAAAATCAAATAAACAAAGGAGAGACAGCAAGATTTGAGTGTATGTTGATGTAAAATATGGCCAACAAAAACGAAAGGAAGAAGTAATTTTGCTATAACCTGATCTTTTCCTGTAACATCAACCCTTCCCTGAAAACTCAAGTCTACCTAAGTTAACAGATGTGTTGGCTTTCACTTATTTCTTTTTATTGATTAAAGTGAAGGACACAAATAACACCATTTCAAAGTAGTTACTAGTAGTTACTAGTTGCATACTGCTTTGCTGTTTAAATACTAAGATATTACACAAAAACCACTTCTGCCTTCCTTAAGCAGTAAAACTCTTCTCCTTTACCAGAAATGTGTTTTGCCATTCAAAATACTTCTAAAGTTTAGCATATTCTATTCACCCATAAAGATAAGGTGACTTAAGTACTAAAGTAGAGGGTCTTGAAGATCTTTTTCTATCAAGTTCAAAAATCATATGCTATTCCTCATCCCAAAACACTCCTCTACAAATGTGAAAACAATTCTTATCTTGCTTGCCTCAGTACTGAATACTGACTTGTCCAGTTGCCAAATATGGATGTTTTAAGTTGCATTTTGCTCCAACAGAGGCAGAAGCAAGTTCAAACTGCTATTTATTTATTCACTCCATGGCTACTATCAATTCAATGGTTACTAAAGCAGCACTTCTCAGTCTAGCAAGATCCACATAGGTATGACAACGACTATTCAGAACTCAAAGAGATCTCACCATTAGAACCAAGCATTTTAACCTGCTTCCTTAAGAAAAGTTTGATAATTTTTTTTGGTTAACATGTGCAAAAGTCTGTAAGTAGACTCATTTTTTTAAACTTAAAATTGAACAAGAGTCACTGAAGATCCCACAGAATTAACAGGATATCATTACACATTCACTTCCAGAACTGAGGCTACAAGAAGCACGCCTGAGACCAGGAAGTAGGTGGGGTTTGGGGATAAGTGCACAGGGGGAGATAAGTATACTCCAAAATGTCCCTTGCTCACCTTATGAGCATCTTATGAGATAAGATCTTTTGTGCTGATGCAGGAAATGTAGTAACACACCTGTGTGTAGCACACAGATACACTTAGGTGAGTCACTGCATTGATAAGATTTTAAATTACTCATCTACATTAGTTAATACGATACAAACACAAACTGATGTCTTAATTCCCATAGCCTTAGCTGACATCAAACAGTGCTTTAATACAAGGTTGTCTGGATTTCAGGTGTGAATCCAAACTGAATCCTCACACTGGGCAACTGTCAATGTAGGATGATATGATCAAATCTGAGCACTAAACTCCGTTTTAAAAAAAGTATACAATTTCCACATGTAATTGAATCCAATTGGATCCAACTGCAACACGTTATGTCCCTGTGGGCAGATGTAGGGCAGTAATCAAAGCCTAATGCATGGATTGCTGTTGTGAGACTGAAATAGAATACTTGAGTCATCAGCATCTCTAAACAACACCACGATGTTTATTCATACAGTGTTTTCTGAAACTAGGCTTTTGAAGGAAGTACCTGATGAAACTGCATCATATCAAAATATTAGTTAGGTTGGAGATAAAGAACACAGTAAAGGAAAGAAAAAAAGTCTCACTTAAGCCCATACCTGAGCATATGCACTCTGGGTCACCTTCTTCAAGTCATCTTGGGCACCAGTTGTAATTCGCCCGAAGAAGATTTGCTCAGACACGCGTCCTCCCAGAGTCATGCACATTCTGTCCAGTAGCTGCTCTTTGGTATAAAGATACTGTTCTTTGGGCAAGTACTGAGCGTAACCCAGTCCTTTACCACGTGGAATAATAGATACCTACAATCAACATTAACAGAGTGCTACAACTGACCAGTGTTAAAAACCAAAAAGCATTCTTCAGTTTTTAATACCACAACCTACACCATACTCACCCTTGAGGTATAATTCAGACATTATTTCCGTTTACAATTTTGCCCCCAATGTGTTTTATCCCTAAAAGCCCTGGCTAGCTCTAAACTGGGATAATAACTACTAGAATATCTGGAAAAGAAAGGTAAGACCACTGTCATATCTTCTCTAAAAACTGTATATCTTTTCAAAATACCATTTTAATTAAAACCCACAATTCCTTGAGAGTTATGTATTGGGTATTATATACTCTGTGACAGACATAGCATTTTTCCATCTCTAGCATTCTGAACAGTTTAAGGAGTTTCCACATTTACTAATGACCTTTCTTCCAGCAATAAATTGTACAAGATTAATTTTAAGCTTGAGATGAGATTAAAAACACAGCTATGCAAAACTATGAATGTTAAAGTAAGTTTGGGAGATTTGGTGCTTTTTCCTTTACATTCAACTTGTCAAGCTGTGAACCCAAAAGAAAGCAAATTGAAACTGAAATTTACCTTTTTTATAGTTATATTCCTGAAGTATACCTGTGTAACCTGGCAAGACTAACTTAAACCATTGATCTGTACCGAAAGTTTCAGAGAAAAAGCAGCTATCAAGGCAGGCAGACTCATGGGAAGATCAGGTCTCTCATTTTCAAAGGACATTTATACTACCCATGTAACAGCTAAGTCAGAAAACAGTTAAGAAGGTTACAAGAAATTAATCAAAATGTACTCTAAAATTGACACACTTGCACTGCTTTTTTTAAGATTATATATTTTAATATCTTCTTAACGTTAGGGGGCAAAAGAAACCACAAAGAAAAAGATGTTGTCCACGCTACTGTTAAAATTACAAGTTCAAATTAGCCTTCTTACCTTCAACAGTGGGTCAGCATGTTCCAAAAACCACCCAGCAACTGCATGCCCTGCCTCGTGATATGCTACTGTCTTTTTCTCCTCTGGCTGGAGTACTTGAGTTTTCTTTTCCAAACCTTGGTAAAATAAATTTTATTAGTAGTTTCAGACACACCTTTCTCCTCTGAAATCCTTTACCTCATTTGGGAAGATGGTGAGCAATACTTGAGAGGCCATGCATATGATCTATGGAAAGAGTTTAAAAAAAAACCCCGAACTTGCAACTTTTAGAAATTTGCATCTTTCAGGTTTCACTGTAACCTTCTCCTTCATTAAACTTGCTAGTTTCAAAGTAAGTTCTTAAGAATATTCAAATATTTAAATAAAACATTTGCACTTTAAAAATCTTTTCTAGACTATTTCAGGCTAGCAGCAGTTAAAAACATCCCTAAATCCAAACAGCTTTTCCTCTTGCCAGTTTGAAGAAATTACAGAAGTGTCCTGATGAAATTTCTCTTTGTACCCCTTTCTTTATTACAGAAGTCAGCAATACAGACAAGATAGTTCTTTTCTAAATCTCAGATGTGTTTAGGAGAGGAAAAAATCCCCCTTGAAGAACAGGACAAAGATTCAAAGCATGGCTTCCTAAACATAAAAAAGGAAGTTGCCTGTCATATTACAATTTTTGAGAAACAATTGATGCAATTCACCTACCTCCAATAACTCTTTCAATTGCTTGCTCAAAATGCTTTTGGTTTATAGCATCTGAAAGATGCCTTGCAGCAATTAAAGCAGCTTCATTACAGACATTAGCAATATCAGCACCTAAAAGCAGAGAAGGCAACAATTACCGATCCTTTTCAACAATTTTCTCTGAGTTTAGCATAAAGATAAGGTTATCTATAACTAGTTTGTTATAAACTCTCACTGACCTTGAAAATTAAAGGTCATGTGCTCTGAAATAGCTTAATTATTCAAGATATATTTAAATGCATGTACTATAGTTATAGGCTTTAGGATTTTTCTCCTAGGTAGACAGCCAGCAAATAAAGTTTATTACCACTGAAGTACTTGTTTGACACATCCCACCTTCCTCTTCTGTCTGCAACAGATTATACTTAAACTACTATATATTTAGCTGCATGCATTTCCTATATGTGAATTCAGTATAGCTCAGATATTGGCATATTTCTAGAAGATATCCTTTCACATTACTGATTTCAAGCCTCCACTTTTTGTTAACACTATTAGCAGAGATAACTTGGTTTAAACATCATCACTGTAGCTGCCAGAAACATTGACAATCAAATCTCACAAAACCAGTTTTATACAGACCAAACACCAGTGAAGAATTCACAAGTGTTGAATTAGGATGGATGTGAGAACTCTCATTACTTGCTTATAATGTAATTCATTTTAAATTCCAGTTTTTTGGGTTTTACATCCAGAAACATAAATTCCCCTAAAGAATAGGCACATAAACTCCACAAAACCCAGGTCTTCTCTAGAAGTCTCCATGAATGCAACAGAGGACAGGACAAACGAAGGAAGAACACACACACAAGTGATAACAATAAGAAACCTCCCAATTGCTTGTACTGAAGACAGAAGAAACTGCCTTTTCATGCCACCCTGACTAAAGCTGACAAAACTTGAAACCTTCAGAAACCGCCTAATTGCTCAAACAGGCAAAGAGAATTTCAGGCTGTGCCAGTAAATACAACGAAATAAAAGGCCATCCAAAAGATCAGGTGCAAGAAAACCAGAATTAGTAGGGAAATCAAACATCTACAGCTTAAATAGTAAATGGAGAACAGTGGCATTAGGAGTCACTTACCAGAAAACCCAGGTGTTAGTGATGCAAGCTTTCTTGCTAGGTTATCTTTATTTAAGACAGCGTCTAATTTCAGAGGTCTAAGGTGAACTTTGAAAATGGATGCTCTTCCTTTTATATCTGGGGGTCCTTTAAAATAAAATACATGGTTTTACTTTTCACACACATACATATTCAAATTGAATGTGTGCAAGAAAGTTACATAGCTGCAGTGACTTCAGCAGTATTCTACAAATACAGGATGATACAGGCGCCCAGGCAAACTTACCAATGTAAATCTGCCTGTCAAAGCGTCCTGGTCTCATCAGAGCTGGGTCTAAAATATCTGGCCTGTTAGTACCTGCCAAAATGACTACATTTGTGGTTGTATTAAATCCTGTTAAAGAAAAGTGATAAAGAGAAAAGCTGTGTAAATACAAATTCTGCAAAAAAAAACCAAACCACAAAATAGAAATAAAGACTGTCCAGTTTACAGGGTCATGTAAGAACTGACAGTTTAAACAAATTATCTTAAAGCTGAAAATATTTCTATTTGTTGCTGCATTGTCCGGCTTTATGTAACAAGCAAGAAAATGGCCTTGGGCTCTGCTCTGTGAAGTACTGTATCAAATCCTGCTTTATCTTCAAAATACAATAATAGATTAACTGCTCAGGAAATTGCAGAACCAGCATGGCTAGCTGTACTTTTTTACAGACAGACTGGTCTTATTGCAAAGAATTTTTTGGCCTATTCAACTACGACAAAGAGTTAGGAGATACAGAATGAGGATTCTTTTTCTCTGAATGAATTTTAGTACAACACCAGGCTGCAGCAAAATGAGTCACCATTCTTTATTTTAGGAAACAAGGAAACAGACACGATTTGGATTTAAGCTAGAATCCAAATCTTGGTTAGCAGGTCTGAACAAGCGTATTAGTTCTTTCCAATAGCCTTGTTATTATAATGTGGTATTAGACATTAAATACTCACCATCCATTTCTACTAAAAGCTGATTGAGTGTGTTCTCTTGTTCACTTTGTCCTCCAAAGTTGCCCCTTCCTCTCTTCCTCCCTACTGCATCTATTTCATCAATGAAGAGAATGCATGGGGCATTTTTACGAGCCAGAGCAAATAAGTCTCTAACCTTAACAAAAGAACAGAGAAGGCATCAGACTGGTTTGTAACTCTTTCAAGTTGGGGGGTGGGGAGGAGGGGAAGAGGCACATCAGTAACAGTAACAATATCCCTATAACTGGACATGGCTCTAAACAAGCATTCCAAAGCTTTTAGCCAGCTCTCACGGCAATAAGCTACTCAATTCCCCTCAAAATATTCATTTGGAAGTTAAATTAACTTCCAGAAGTCTGGAAAAAGTATTCAGGAATTGAGTAGATAGCTGAAATTTTTTTTAGACTTTCATATTTTAAACAAGGCATTACCTAACTACTGTGGTAGTTGCAGCACAATCTGACCTGACTTTCAGATGCAACATAGCAATGTTGCTCTGCTTGCAAACGTATCAGACGGACCTCATTAAAACCAGTTCAGTGAGTCAACAGATCTACAACTGAGGAATCGAACTGGAGCAAACAGGAAATGAAAAATTAATGGATGAATTTTGACCTGAGTGAGAACTATATGCAGCTCAGAGCTTTACTATTTTATATATTAGTGATGCAATTAGAGAAGGCTTTTCTGATGACAAAAAATGTACAGCAGACATGAAGAGATGCAAATTTTGGACAGGAGGCTGTACTACAGAAAGTCACCCAGATTTTTTGAAAAAAGTACAATGAAGGAACAAGATAAACAAGTTTCAGATGCTTCAAGTGAACTATCTTTTCATTGGAACAAGAAGAAATCCAGAATCATACAACTATTTTTAGTGTATATGCATTATGGAAACTAAAGGTTTCCATAATGCATATATGCCAAAAACCACCAAAGAAACCAAGCCTGTGTAAGCAGTTTTAGTTGTAGCACATCCCAATTTACAAATATTCAATTTAGCATCATTAACAACTGCCTTATTTAATAAATTAATAGGAACTGAAAGTAAAACACTCTCTCATGTTGTTTTCTATAGGCTCGATTCCCAGCCAAAGTCGTGTCAGCAGATTTCACTGGGTAAAAGCACTCGCACAGACCAGTACAGAGAGGTTAAGTCCCTTTGCTTTGGGGCATTTCAGGTATCTACTGACAACAGAAGTCTGAGTATCACTATTATTTTAGGATACCTAATACTTTCCCAAATTTTTATTGCCATAAAATACCATCAGTAACTTGTTTATAACACTTAATGTGTTTCTAATGAGCTATTTTAAGACAGTTGAGGCAGAAAAGCACAAAAATGTATTATATATATATTTGGTTACTTAAAACACACAAGCTCCAGAAATCAGTCACTGGACTAGTATTTCAACCAGAAGTTTATCTGTGTGTCCTAGAAAACTCTTTACAGCTAAGAGTTTGAAACTAAAAGAGAATAAATTTCTTCAAAGAAAGAGGCAGGATTTAGAGCAGGAGAGGCATTCCCATAGCAGTGGTCAAATGAGCTACATATTTCTGATCCAGCTACTAAATTTACTTCAGATCAGAGCTTGAAGAGTGCTGTTCTGTGTTCTTAAGCACCTGAAAAGAGGCACATCCTTAATGGCCTGAAACCAGATTCTGAACTGCCGTAGTAACTTTAATAAAAGATACAGCTCTGATTTTTGTGTTTAGATGTGCATCTGGCATCACTTGTAAGAAATCTGAAAGAACTTCAGCTGTAATCAAACTGTTTGTCTCCCAAACCTGACAACATCCTTTCAATAGCCAGTACTGAAAGAAAAGAGCAAGGCCAAAGACTTACTCGCGCTGGACCCACACCAACAAACATCTCTAAGAACTCTGAGCCATTGACTGTGATAAATGGCACATTGGCTTCTCCAGCTGTAGCTTTAGCCAGAAGTGTTTTCCCAGTACCTGGAGGACCCGTCAGAATTGCCCCCTGCAAGAGAAACAGGTATATTTTCCTCATGAAGAAAACATAGTATTAAGCCTATGAAATAACATGTTATGATATTGAGTCCACTGGCTTTTCTTTCACCACAGTCAAAATCATGCAGGGAAATAACGGAAGATTAATCCCTCCCTTAAACAAGCAAAAGGAAAAACAAATCAGATACAACACTGCCATGCTGTCTTAAGAGTTACAGGAACAGTGTTTTCTTTGACTGACTTATTAAACAAGAAAAAGAAAGGTGTGTCATCAGGTGGGCTCCCCTGCCAGCACAGCCAAAAGGCAATTATGTAGTAAGTTAATGCAAGATTGATGCTATACCTCTATGTGCATCATTTCTGGTCCATGTGAACAGATAAAGTATTCCACAAGGCAAGTCTTCTGGCACCACAGTTACACTGCTGGCACTTAATGCCTATTTATTTTTTTTCTAAATGTGAGAAGACACAAGCTGGAAAGCATTGCATATGTAAACAATCCTAGTACAGTTCAGAATACTGAGGACTACTAGAAGAATAAAGTCTAAGTCATCATTCCCCTACCTTTGGAATTTTTGCTCCCAGATCCTCATACTGTTTGGGATTTTTCAGGAAGTTAACAAACTCCATTATCTCTAATTTGGCCTCCTCACAGCCAGCTACATCTTTGAATTTAACATCTATTTCATCCTTAAGGACTTTGGCTGTAGTTTCACCAACACTGAAAAGTCCACCCATTCCACGCCCTGCCCGACCTAAGCCTGCAGGACCTCTTCTTAATGTGTACAGCAATGAACCAATAATCAGAATTGTAGGCAGCAAACTCAGGAGAAATGATCTGTGGAGAAAAACAAAAAAAGAAAAACACATCACAAAAACCCAGCACTGCAAATAACATGTAAAAGATGTTGGTTCCATCATAAACAAACAAATTCAAGACTAATACTCAATTAACTTGAATTGTTTGTATTTCTGCAGGTTGTTCAAATGGGAAACAACCGAAATAAATTTGAGAACAAATTGTTATATTGATAGTTGCTTGTTTTGAAACCAACCATATCAAGTAACATTGATGAGTTTTACAGAGAAAAATTGCTTTACCTAACAAACAGAAGTAGCTTGTTTTTTCAAAGGTATATTTACAGGACTAGTTATGTAAATGGTTATGTTCTCAAAATAAGTTGTATTAAATAGCATACAGTCAGTGTACGCTACTACTTCAAGCAGAAATTTCTCTCCAAAATACAGGCTCTTCTTCCCTTAGGTCTTTAAGTTTTTTACATTTTTTTTCTTCTTTCAATGTCTCCATTCTCCTTTTCAAGGTTACAGATTTTTTGGGGGGTTTTGGTTTCTTGGGGTGTGGGGTTTCTTTATTATTCATTGTCCATTGTCCTCCAGCCTTCTAGCACAGCTCTGTACAAGCCAAAAACCCTAACACAGTCCTCTTTATCATAGTATCTGAGCACTGTACAGATTTTTCTGCGAAAAGGAACAGCTTCAACAAACAGCTCACAAGACGTTCTATCCACACTCCGCAAAAACAAAATCCAGAAAAGAAGCACAGTCATAAATGACCACATTCCAGGCTTTACTGATAACCCACATTTCTGGGATAAAGAGGAAAAGAAGGATTTTTCCCTCTGCTATGGTATTCAGCAGATTCTGATCCAAGAGGGAGCAGCAGTACTTTGATTATATGTAGCTGCTGCTCCCTCCTGTTTCCTGTGGCATTCCTGGGGCAGAGCTATATATATACACACACACACATACATGATGAACAGAAAGGACCAGAGCTGTGGTCAGAAAGAGGGATTCAGGAAGTAAAGGTCTGTACAAGGCTGAAGAAGGCACAGGAACTGACCTATTTTTCGCAGTCTATTATAAGAAGCCTCAAGCCAACATGCAGCCTTTTCACACAAGCACTGTGCTGCCCTGACCATCACTTTTCCCATAAGGGCTCAACAGGTTTATTTATGGACCATCCTTAAGAGCATGCTCCATTATAAAGAAACAGAAAACTGATGCAGGCAGTGTAGAACAGGGAAATAAGAACCTCTACCTGAAGTTGCAGGACTGCCCAGAATTAAGGCCACCACTTTTCCTGCTGCCACCAAGACCAACAGGCAGCAGCAGCTTGGTAAAACACACTGCAGAAATAACCAAAACATTCCCCTCCAAACCCCACACCCAAACACGCACACCAAAGTACAAAGAAGGAAAACGCAGCAGAAGTGGTAAATAAGCCATTTTCATAAATCACATGAGCTACTACACTCAAAGCTGAACTTCCTGATGTTACAAAACCTATTCCACAGACACCACCAGGAGTAATTTTTAAACTGCTCACTTAGAACAAAAAGAAACCAGTTCTTGAGATACATTATTATGTTTGTCTTCTAAGCCATTTGGAAAAATACATCAGGGAAGCACTTTTACTGTCTTCTAAAGTCCAGGTCAATAAAATTCAGCTACAAAAGGCTAACATAAAGAACACGAATCTAGTATTAGAGCCATTATTCCCTAATGAAGAAGCAACAATGCTATAAATCTGCTGTAAATCAGTACTATTTTTCTTAACAATTAAGAGCATGATACATCTTCCAGTTTCTGCTAACAGGCAGGTTAGTGTGATC
This sequence comes from Aphelocoma coerulescens, assembly GCF_041296385.1. Taxonomy (NCBI): domain Eukaryota; kingdom Metazoa; phylum Chordata; class Aves; order Passeriformes; family Corvidae; genus Aphelocoma; species Aphelocoma coerulescens. Next base: position 113,581,970 of record NC_091015.1, on the reverse strand, counting down.
TACTTAATCACCAATTTCTTGCTTTTTTCCAAGGCCACAAAATTTGACTTATGCGGAATTTTTGGGCAGAAATTGATGCCCAGAATATCTCAGCCAATATACTGTAGTACTAGGATATAATTTTTCTGTTCTAAAGTCTACATGAGCGTCATCTCTGGAGCTCTACTGTTGTGCCTGGCTCTCTCTTGCTCTAGTAAAAAGTCACTGGGAGGAAGGGCTTAAATGAAGAAAGGAGTTATAGTAAACAAGCAATTATATAATAAGAAGCTATATTTAGAGTAAGAGGATATGGATTTCTTCATAGACAAAGTACTGAACAGCTTCTCTTACAGGTAACACTCAAAAATAAACCCAAGCTGATTGTTATTCTGATAATACTGCCACCTAGTGAAGCGTGTGTGTATTACAAATCTACTTCTTTGCTGTAAACACAACCATTTTTTTACCAGAGACTTTTTAAAGCAACTTCTTACCCATCACTCTCTGTTGAGTAGACTACAGGCAATCTGTTCTCCACCTCTATTCCCAGATCTTGCTGCACAGTCTCAAGATTCCGTTCAAAAGTGTCCACACTACCGATATTAAACCAGACGTACTGCTGGGAAAAAAGCAGAGATCAGCAAACTTCACCTGCACTACAAGACAACTTCTTCTAGTCTGGTAATTCCTTGTGCAGGTGTTAGATGTGGACCAAGTTTAAGTTGCCTTATCAAGTGTGGAAATGATGTAAGAGACACAATAAATCTGAAGCCTCCCAGCCTGAATACACTGTATCTGTCATTGCTTCTGCAGAGATGGTAACACCCAACGGTTTGGGGGCACTTTAAACAGATGTAAATCCTGGCATTTTCTCCAGAAAAAAACAGAAGTAATAAACAGATCTTTGCAAGGGAGCTCTATAGTCAGAATAATACAGAGCACTGAACCTGGAAACATAGCAGTCATACAACTTACTGTTTCATCTGAAGGTCTCTGCCCTTCTGATTAAGAAAGGTTTTTGCTTTTCTTAAGAAAAACTTCTGCAGTCTATACTAGCTTTAAAGTAAGCTGTCTTCACAAAAAAATCAGCATGAAATTTATCATAGACCAAAAAAAAAAAAAAAAAAAAAAAAATCCAGACATTACTTTCAAAATGTGTTGAGATCTGGTCTTTCAAGAAAATCCCCCTTTTGCACCATGACCTGCCTGACTTGTCCCTCCTTACCCTAACATTGAAAAAGAAAAAACAGGAGTTTAACTGATTGAGAAATGAAGGCAACTGTTTGTATGTGGGCTAAAGAGTAGGTGTATAAATAAGCCACACTGAAACTCACTGATTAAGTAATTGCTGCAGATTTCACTTTACCCAGGAGGGACTTGCAGACCTTGTTTCAGAAAGACTGCTAAAAAAAGCTCCACCACCTAAGAAGAGGTAACCTGATAAAGCTTTTCTAATGCTTCTTTGAATTTTCCACATTTTCTATGAAATTTTTATTTATTTTTTAATAGGTCTCTGCCACTGGGTATCATTCTTTGAAAAACTTCCACCGGCATTAGTCTATTCCTCACTGTGCTACTAGAAGAGCAACTCCATGAAATAAGTACTTTGGAAACCAACACTTCTTTTTGTTTTCTCAACTAACTGGCTAAAAGCAGTCTGGAACAGAAAATATTCAAAAGTATGTGCATTTAAGCCTGTGATTTTCTTGAGCAGATGGAAAACAGCAGTTAAAAATACAGAACCTTCAGCAATTTCTTGCTCTTCCTATTTAAGCATCTGTATTAAAGAGCAAAGTGCTGGAAAGGAACCACTTGTCATAGTTTAAAGGTATCTATGGTAAAACAATTGGTACAGTAAAATGAGAAATACACAATGTAGGATAATGTAACAGTAATGCAGAAAATATGTTTTAGATTAAGAAATTATTAATGCTCCAGACCGAGTTTCTGCCTCAAACTTTACCTAAAAAGACTGTTTTGCTGCTTCTAATTGTCTCATGTACATGTATTAAAAGCGTTTACCCATTCATGAGGAGACTTTCCAGGAACAAAGACGACTCTAACAAAGCGCTTGTTCACCACTTCAAGTCTGTCCACCTGTAGGAGGAGAAAAGAACAAAACCTGAGTGAAGAGTTACAGTCACTGCGCTTCCACCACAGCTAAGAGCTTCAGATACCAAATGTGAATCTGTTTTCCAGTTAGCAGAATAAAATTAATCATGTGTATGAGAACAGTTCCACAGTCTACAGTTTGCCATTAGGAATCATGTATGTAATCAGGAAAAAAAAGAATACTGGCACATCAGAATTTAGATTGAAAGATTCATGTCATACCCTTTTCTCAAAGAAAAAACCCAATGCATGCCTCAGCAAAAATAATTTATAGTGAAATAGTTAAACAATACTTACTTGTCTCAGTGGTCAAACACCAAAAGCAGTAAGTTATATGACTCCAGACTCTTATAGCAGCTTCCAAAACAAACCAAACTGAGCAAAATGAGGGAAATCTTAACTTTGCTCTTACAATTGTTTTCCCTAATAGAAAGGGTTTCCTGTGCTACCATATTAAACACAATAACATCAATTAGATAAAGAAGTATTTAACTGAGGTAACAGATACCATATAAACCTAGGAACTGTGCTATAGGTTTAGCAGATATATACCATTAAGCTCTCTTTTACAAGTCTCCTCCAATGGTTAGTTTCTTTGGTTTGGCAAGGTCTCTTTACAAGTCAACTAAAGATTTTTCCACTTCTTCTTCCTCTTCCCATAAAATAACTGGTTTCAGCATCTTTAAAGCATTTAAAACCAGCAATGGTTCCAGTATTTGGGCCTGAGCAGCACACAGGTTAGTAAGGTTGTTCCCTGAACTCGCTACATGTGGCCATTTCCAGCAGAATTGAAGCAAAACATGAGCTAAGAAGTCACTCTAGAACTAACCTGATTTCATGCAGCACTACCTGAACCCCTTTGTTTTGAAAAGCACATGACCCCAGCAGTGCAATCTTCTCCCCACCACTATGGCAACCAACAGCACTCAACAGCTACACATTTAGTCTGTCTGAATATCCACACTACATCTTACAAAGACACAAGAAACTTGGTTCTGTGCAATGGCCTACTTTCACAATGCTTTTCTGCAAGGAGGCTTCAGGCTTTGCTCATTGTAACAGCTATACTAATCTTTTTACAGAGTTAATTGTCTTACTCCTTCAGAAATTTATCAGTAAGGGTTTTTTCCACAAGATGTACACAATCATCAATTCAAAACAGGACAGATTGTAAGACAGTTTAGGCAGAAGGGGGGAAGCATACAGAACAGCTCTGCAGAGATCAGTTAGAAAAGAAAGGTAAGAAACACCCTGTTCAGCAGCTTACCAAAGTAATGGAAGGTTAGTTTTGTGCTAACAGAAAATCCCTCTAGGTCTGAAACCTAGAGGACAAACCAAACCAAAGCTTTCCTAATCTCCAGGCAAGGCTACAAGCAGGCAGGGAAGAGAGCAAAGAACTAGTGGCTCCTGAAGTGGAAAAAGCCTGTGCAAGACACAATCTCCTGAACTTCAGGGCATCACCAACCTATTACTCCAAGTGTGGAAAGCTGCCAAGTTCTACAGAGAGATAGGATATTGATGATAAAATTGATTGCTCCAGTAGTGGCTCCAGGTTAAGAAGAAATGAGAGGAGAAAACAAAGAGAGGAGGCTACTTTACAACACAGTCAGGCTGATTTACTGCCCTTGAAGGGATGCCAATGTATTGTCCTGGAAGGGATTCTTCCATTCCCCACCCCTCTCTCCTTTCTGTTCTTGCTGCTGCTTCTCAGATTCCCCAGGGAACTGATTTCAGGGATGAAACAAGCAGAAAATCTTTTCTTTCAGAGGGATGGGCTCATGCAAGTGGTAAGGTTAGGAGTAAGCTTCTTCCAAAGGCAGCTGGCTTGTCTGTTTAAGCCATTCAGTCAGCTTACCTGTACTGCAAAAGCCACACCCAGAGAGAGCGTGGCTACACTGCCCCTTCAAGCCAGCATTCACAACAGCTATGCAACAAAAGTTTTGTCCTGAGCTGCTGTTCCCCCTCCTCTCTTGAAATGACATGAGTCTTCACCCATCTATCCTGAACATCAGATCTAGGAACTGATGAAAATGAAAGCTAATCCCTTTCTCACTCAAAAATTACTCTGAGCCAGTTCTCACTCTACAGACACATGAACACAAGCATAAGTGGGGAGGCAGAAACAAGCCTCCTCAGCACTCTGATGTTTCATATGGATTCCCCTCCCCACTCACCAATCCTTTAGAAAGGTAGTTGTTGACAAAGTCTTTCCAGGTGATTTCTCTCCCAGGGACCCTGAAGAAGAAGTAGTATACAACCATTGTCCAGAAAAAAGAACTTCCAACTACATACATCCGAAACTCCCTGACATCCCATGGAATGTCACCCTAGGAAATGGAGAGGGGGGAAAAAAAATTTTAGAGTCTGTAATACAGTAAGCATATAGCAAACAGCTTCTGGTATCTCCTTGTGGCTTTGATTCCCTGTCCTCAAGGCTGCAACAGAAAATGTCAAACAAAGGTCTGTTTTGTTGTATGAACACACTTCAGTAATTTCAGCTAGAACTGAGGAACTATAGTAACAGAAAATCTTTAAGTGTTTTACAAATAGTAATTGAACAGTTTTGATCTATGAACTACTGTTTTCAGAAAAAAATTGCATGACCTTTCTGCCTCCATTCTAAAACAATTATCCTTGGTCTCCAGGACTGCATGCAAGACTCACAAAAAATAAAGGAAAAAACTAACAGAAAAAAAAAAAAAAACAAACAAGAAGGAGGAAAAATATGTGCACCAAAAGTATTCTTTATATTACTGTACTATCAGGTGCTATCATATTTATGTCACGGGTAATGGCAATAAATTTCAAGAGGAAACTCACAAAGTATTCCATTAAGGTCAGAACGGGTAAGAGCAAACTACATTTAACAGGCATTGTGTGGTCAGAAAGTTTTACAAATTGACACTGAAACAAAACACAAGGCCTTTAAAGGTCTGAGGCTCCACTCTAAGAATACTGACTACTGGCAACCACATTCACACAGCTTAAACTTCATTAACATTCCCGAACCAGAGGTAGATGCCTCTGGAGTTATGCACAAAACAGTTACTCAGGAAAGGCACGGAGTGGGGAGCCACCTAGAGCCAGTTGCTATGAAATGCCTGGTACAGGAGGCTTGAGCAAGATTTAGGCAATCAGAATATGGCCCTAAAAAGCAAAAAACATGGCTAAAGCAAAAAGCAACGTTATTTCATGAAGACAAGACAGTAATACAAAGAAAGATAATTTAAAGTCAAAACCTTCTGTAATCTGGTCCACCAGTTAGTTTCTTCTTTCTTGCCACCTTTTTTTCCACCACTGCCACCTCCTCCACTACTAGTCCCACTAGGTTGTCTGGAACTAGCTTCCTTCGTTTCTAGCAACAACAAAAAAAATTCATTACATCTTATGCCGATCTCACATTACCTTTTATTAGTTATATTGAGGAGATGTTCTGAAAAATTTACTAGTTTGCAATACTACAATAATTAGATTATGTGAGAAACAGCATTTTCCATAGAAAACCAGCTATATAGTCCAGTAAGTGGCAGAGAGACACAGTTATGACCAGAAGAGAGGTCTGTTAACTTTTAAGTGAGGGACAGCATTCCAACAGAAGCATAAAAATAAATACTATTCCAGAAGATTAACATTATTTTGCTTTCATATCATGTATAATAAAAACATACAAATTTGCACTTCTGAACTAAACTGGTACAGAAATACCTTCCCTGAAAAATAAAGAAAAAACCTAAAACCCAAACTCACAATTTTTATGCCAAAATCTAATTTAATGAATACACATCCCACAAAGAACTGAAGTCAAGCACCTTTTTTACCTTTTGTTTCTCCAGGTGTACCTTTAGTTCCATTAGATTTCTTCCCATTGGGAAAATATTTTTCAAATCCTATTAAGAAAGAGGAAAGAAGCTCATAATTGTTTTTTATTCTACAATTTGTCATCACACTTCAGTAGTCACAAGCTGAATGTATACACCAGCAAAGCAGCTAGCAACATACAGACTGCAAAACCAGCTTTGCTCTTGAAAAGCTCTACCTGGTCTCCATAAATAAATCTACATTGACAAGAGAGTACTACATGTATTTAATAACCTGAAGTAAAGCTATCTTTTAACCAGACATAGAGAAGCTTAGTTCAACAGAAAGCTCCGTTGCACAGTGTGAAGTTGAGCAAACCACACTATTCTTTAATAGCTCCTAAAAATCCCATAAATCCAATGTTCCATCTCAAGATTAACAGCTGGTTAGTACAAGAACTTCCTTCCCCACAGACAATAAACCTAAACAGTACATGAGTGCAGTCCTCAGCAAGGTATGTAAGCAGCCTGCTCCATTTCACAAATCAAAGTTATAGTCACCTTTGGGAGGTTGAGAGAAAAGCCTTCTGCAAGCAGCGATTACACTTGCCAAGACAGTGCTTCTGTCAGCAGTAACTCCAGGGGTAACTTGTTCACAGAGCTGAAAAACAAAAAAGAAACATAAAGCAACAAGAACATGCCACGAAAATCTTCAAGCTCTCTACTAGAGACTTGCAGCTAATCAGAGACTACTTTACAACAGACCTTGTAGTAACGGCTGTGGGCCAGAAAGTAAGACAACAGTGGAAAAATAAAAGTTCATCAAATGAGTAAATTCTACAGCAAGGAAATTTTTATTCTCAAGAACAGAGTTTAATCTTGCACACAAACAAAACATTCTATATTAAAAGAGAAAAACCAAGCAGAAAACACTACAAGCTATGAACATTTAATACACATTGATTTCTATGGGAAATATTTCATCATACCAGCTGAATGACACTTAAGTGCAACATTAACTGTGACTGTAAAACCATGATGCACACAGTGCTGAATCATGTTTTATCTGCAACTTTTTTTTCAAATAGTTAAGAAGTTGTAGCTTCGGAACATGAGATATCCTTGAATCCAAAATAAAGGGATATGGCAGACAATGCTTGCATCCAGCTAAGGAACCAACACAGAGGAAGAATCTCAGTTCAAAAAGAAGACCTAAAGCCCTATGTGGGTAAACATCCAGTTATAAAACCACAACAAACCTAAGCCTATAGCACCTTGTTCTAAGGCTGTTTACTGTTATTCATCATTTAAGTGCAATGAGGGAAGTCTAAATATTTAAACTCACTAACTCTTAACAAAATTTTGCTATTGTAGCTGAATACTTTCCAAAAGTGTAAACTGCAATTTTATTAAAGGGAAATCATACCTGATTTTTTCAAGAAGGACATATTTTAGATAAAATCCCCTTCATAAGCTTTTCCAACACTACTGAGAAACAAAATATCCATACCAAGATTTCCCCTGACTTTCTTTCTGTCTCCATTCCCTTCTGCCCCATAAAGGTGCTCAGTCTCCCGTTCTTTTAAATTAGGAGCTATTTACCTTAAGAGCCACAGAAATAGTAAAATGCAAAAAATAAACACCACTAACTGAAAAGCAACAGGTCCTGAAAATGTGACTCTTGAGTATCCTTGCAAGATAGCAAACATCCACCTGGGACTAACACCTCTAGGACCACATCTGTAAAGGAAAGCTCAGTGTTATAGCCAAGGTACAGTGGTTGCAAACAAAACCTATTTTTGCATATTAAAGAAACTTTTGATTACTCAACTGCACACTAGAACTACCCTAGGCATGCTGCCATCATTAATTGAATGCTCTAACTCTCCTGAAATCTTCTGTCTGGGAGCTTCCCCTCCACCCCTTCTTAAATGATGAAATACATTAGACTTATTTCAAGCATCTCTGTAGTTCCACCTCTGGAACCAAGAGGAATACCAAAATTATCTCATTGCTTGCTTTTGCTGCAGACTGAGCTAAGAATTCTTGGGCTGCTTGGTCAAGCCATTCATTTTGCACCTCTCCATGTCTCTGAATAAAATCTGATACTGAAAATCCAAGAGGGTATTTTACTGATTATGAGAAGCATGTGCAGTGCAGACAGTCTGGAGAGAAGCTAACGTAGAGAACAACTACTAAGTCCAATACACTATGGCCTCCAACACAAGCAATTCCATCTGTGCTTCTAGAAGTTTTAGGACAAGTGGGATGCATCCATGTGGGCAATAAAAGAGCTTGCCATAGACCACGTATAGTTCAAATACCAGCAGTGAATGTTGCAGCAACTGATGAAACTCAAAGAAACAACTGGGTTTTCTCCTATGTCAGTGGTCTCCCATAATGCACAAAAATTAGGGACTTACTTCTTTTGCAAATTCAGATTACTTTTTATTTGCAAAGAGACTGGAATATTCAGAAAGCTTTACTCCAACTAAGATAAAGCAACTGCTCATGTTTAAAAGAAAACTTAAAGTAAGCCAAATCTAATTGTCTGGCTGGGCTAGACCAGCATGGGTTTACTACACAATTAAGTTATAGTTTAATGAAGGAGAGAGAAGGATAAGCAGATGGAGCTTTGGGGCAGACCTGAATAACGGGACTGGCTTCTTGTTGGATTGTCTCTACAGATCCTAAATTCCATGAACACACACAGTCACCTGTCAAGTTAATATGCAGAGAGCTGAGTGCTTTGAAGTCGCTTTGTGAGAAAAAGGAACAAATAACTTCATGGCATGTTCAGTAAGTCACCTGACTGCCTCAAGAAGAGACGCCTGAGAGGGGACCTCATTAATATCTTTAGGTATCTGAGGGAAGGGTGACAGGAAGATGGATCCAGGCTCTTATTGGTGGTGCCGAGCAAAAGGACAAGAGGCAATGGGCAAAAACTGATGCACGGGAAGCTCCCCCTGAATAGGAGGAAGAACGTCTTTACTGCATGGGTGACTAAGCACTGGAACAGGCTGCCCAGAGAGGTTGTGGAGTCTCTCTCACTGGAGATATTTAAGAACTCTGTAAAACATCAGCACAAAACCTGATCATACTGATCCTGATACGGGGCCTGTCCCTGGGTTGTCTGGCAGTGGGAATGCCACAGCAAGCTTAGCTGATATAAGCACATCCACTGCCTAAACAGAGAGAAAGCAAGCAGAGCACATTTTGACTGGATGCTGTTTTGGGCTGTCTACCAGGAAATTCTTGCCAAGTGTCTCCCAGTCAGAGGCAAAAAAATTCACTGCATGTAAAATGAAACAACAAAAAAAATCTGATTTTTTCTTTCAGGCAAACCTTGTGACACCATCCTAAAAATCAAGACTTTTTAAAATGTTAAGTTCTAGATAAGCAAAATACACAAAGGTCAGTTTTAGAATTAAAATAACCCATAAGATGTTACTAGTCCAGAGTGCCACACAAACCCAAGATCACAAGCAGAACTACTTAAAAAGTTTACAAAACTCTGTAAGCACAATCCGTTTTTAAAAAACTGAGGCTACACAAAGCAGGAACAGAAAGTCCACTTGCTGAGCTATACAAATAGGATAGAGAATCCGTTATCAAGTTCCAAATCAAAGTAAAATTAAGCTGAAAGTCTTAATTATCTAACAGCCACCAAAATATTACATAAGAACATAATGGGCAGAGGGGACAACACACAAGAAGAAATTGATGAAGAAATTCAACTTAATGCAAGTTACTTTCTACATGGGCAAATAGTGATAGGACAAGAGGAAATGTTTTTAAACTAAAAGAGTAGAGATTTGGATTAGATATTAGGAAGAAATTCTTTAGTCCTAGAAGGTGGTGAGACACTGGAATAGGTTGCTCAGAGAAGTTGTGGATGTCCCAAACCTGGAAGTGTTCAGGGTGAGACTAGATGGTGCCCTGAGCAACCTGGTCTGGTGGGAGGTGTCCCTGCTCATGGCAAAGGGGTTATAACTAGACAATCTTTAAGGTCCCTTCCAACCCAAGCCTTTCTAAGGCTCTATGATTCCAAGCTACTCACTTTTTCTTAAAGAAAGAACAATTTTAAAAAGTAATGGCTTTTATAGAACAAAGATCCTCATTTTGCTGCCTACACAAAAAGCCAGATGCTAGAATGTATACAAAGTCCCTTTCCTAAGATTGATTCCAAATAAGAACTCATTAAATTTTATTGAAAGAAACAAAAATTAGCTTCCTGAGATATCAGCAGCACTGCTGATAGTGTTTTATTTATTGTTGAAATGATGTTCAGCTCTGATCAAACAAAACCAAATTCATCATTTAAAACAAACTACATATTCATGCTGAGAACAAAGCTACTGACATCCTTCTCTGTATTCATCTCACAATTATCACCATCCTAGAGATAAGCTTCATACCTATAAAGGTGTGGCTGTTCACCACTCTATGCCACAGGAAAACAAAGCAAACGTCTCAAGATGCCAATGAAAGACAGAGGAATTAAGCATCTTCCTTTTCCCAAGCAGCAGCATAGGCCTGTCACTCCTCCACTGTATTAGAGCTGTCAACAAGGGTAGTACACATCTTGTAATAGCTGACAGTAAAGGCCATTTCACTAAGAATGAACACACAGACACAATGATTTATCAGTTAATACCACAACAGTAGGGGCAGATCCATGGCACCACTGCACCGTGCAATCCCAGGATGCAAACAATCAGGCTTTTTTCCAGAACACTGACACCCAAAACAAACCGCTCAGTCATTAATTGTTAACATTTCAGTCTCTCACACAGCCACAAACCCACCTAATGCAGATCACCACCCTGAGAAAGCAATGGAAAAACTTTGGAGTTAGGTGGAACACAGCACCTGGGAAACCAGTGGGAACCCAAGAACCCTCCTCTACGAAAAGAAGCTGAGAAAGTTGGGGCTACTCAGTCTAGCGAAGAAAGTTGCATGGAGAGCTCATAGTAACCTTACAGTATCTGAAGGGGGTCTACAGAGAAGCCAGAGAGGAACTCTTTGTGAGGAACTGTAGTGACAGGACAAGGAGTAATGGGTACAAACTGAAAGAGGAGAAATTAAGTTAGATATTAGGAAGAAATTATATACTGTGAGGGTGGTGAGACACTGGAACAGGTTGCTCAGAGAAGCTGTGGACGCCCCAAACCTGGCAGTGTTCAAAGCCAGGTTGGACGGGGCTCTGAGCAACCTGGTGTAGTGGGAGGGGTTCCCTGTCCACGGTAGAGAACTTGGGACGAGAAAATCTTTAAGGTCCCTTCCAAACTGTTAACATACTAAGACTCTATTAAATACCGGTGGGGTGCAGCAGCAGCTCTGGGGCGTCGCCTTGTTTTCCTTCTACAAGACAACTCTCCTGCACGCAGCCGGCTGCCACTTCCAGCCCGGGAAGCGCGGCACTCCAGCCCGCCAACTCACCCATCCACCGGCCCTCGCTCCCGGCCGCCAGGAAGGGCCGGTACCGAGCAGGCCGGGACGGCGTCCTCCGAACGGGGTGAGGACGAGCTGGGGAAGGCCGCGAGCAGCAGAGAGACGCTCTCGGCTCCGGGCAGCGGGGCGCCTTCCCCCGCCCCGGGGCCGGCCGCCGCCGCCACGGCCCTCCCTCGACCCCCGGCCCCCCTCTTCGCTCCTCACCTGAGCCAGGCAAGGCCTTGCCCCCCCGAGCAGGCCCCTCCCGCAGAGCAGCTGCTGCAGCGGGGCCCCGGGCAGCCCCCGGCGGCAGCCGCCCCGCGCCAGCAGCAGGTACCGGTGCGCCATGGCCGCCCGGACCCGCCGTCACCACCGGCCCGCGCCGCCTGACGTCACCGCGCCGCCGCGTGCATTTCCTCTACGTCCGAAGGGCACCCTCCGGCCCCGCCCCCTGGCGGAGGCCACGCCCCCCATGGGTCAGGCGCCACCATCCGGCCGCGCCCAGCGCCGTCACCCACCGGAGCCCCGCCCTCCCCGGGCGCCTTTCGCAGAATCCCGGAATCAATCGGGTTGGAAAAGATCTCCGGGGTCATCGAATACAACCTGTGACCCAATACCACCACGTCAACTAGACTGTGGCACTAAGTGCCACGTCCAGGCTTTCCTTAAACACCTCCAGGGGCAGTGACAACACCGCCTCCCTAAGCAGCCCATTCCGATATTTAATTATCCTTTCTGTGAGGAATTTCTTCCTAATGTCCAACCTGAACCTCCGCTGATGCGGTTATGTCCTCTCGTCCTATCGCTGGTTGCCTGAGAGAAGAGACCGACCCCCAGCTGGGCACAGCCTCCTTTCAGGCAGTTGTAGAGAGCGATAAGGTCACCCCTGAGCCGCCTCTTCTCCAGGCTAAACACCCCCAGCTCCCTCAGCCGCATGTCCTCACAGGACGTGTGCTCCACACCCTTCACCAGCTTCATTGCCTTGCTCTGGAGACGCTCCAGAAGCTTCATGTCCTTCCTGAACTGAGGGGCTCAGAACTGAACTCAATATTCGAGGTGTGGCCTCATCAGTGCCAAGTAGGAGGACAATCCCTGCCCTGGTCCTGCTGGCCACACCGTTTCTGATACAGGCCAGGGTGCCACTGACCTTCTTGGCCACCTGGGCACATTGCTGGCTCACGTTCAGCTCTTGTTGACCAGCACCCCCAGGTCCTTTTCCACTGGGCCACTTTCTAACCACTCTGACCACAGCCTGTAGTGCTCATGGGGTTATTGTTGCCAAAGTGGAGGACCCAGCACTTGGTCTTGTTGAACCTTATACCGTTGGTCCCAGCCCATCTTTCCAGCTTGTCCAGATCCCTTTGCTGAGTCAAGGGTGCGGGTGAGTCAGCAGGGCACAGCCCAGCCCAGCCCAGCCAGCATCACGGAGAAGGGCAGGTTTCCTCACTGCCAGGGCTCGTTTACTCTGCAGTAATGTTCTACAAAGCCTGGAGGTGGGAAATAAGGAAACTTGTCTCTTGTTTTTGCCCCACTATGTAAGGCATCTCATATCAATGTGTTTGCTGTAGAATGTGTCCGTGCAAAGTCTTCTAGGTGAACTCAGGCATTTGGTGTCACCACTGTTAAGGAAACATCACAGTCTGACCATTCATGAGACTTTCTGTCAGTCACATTCCCAAGGCCAGAGAATTTCACTGCTGGAACCGGAGCCCCTTTCCAGAGTTCAGCTTCAGTGAGCCCACGGGTGCCCCACTTGACTCCCCTCATGCAGTCAGGCCAGGTTTTCTTACTGGATCAACCCCAGGTTTCTCAGAGTGTCAAATGTCTCGTTCCACAAAGCAATTTATTCATGGTGCAGTAACACAGAAACAGCCACAGCTGGTGCCTCTGAGAAGGGACCCCCAGCAAAGGAACCCCTTGGCTTTTATACCCCCACAGTCCAAGCCACATGCAAATCTTGCTCTTACTCATGAGTCTTTGCTCCTGCTGTGTCTCCCAGTGTCCATTCACCTGGCACCACCACAGGGTTGGCAGTTCATGGCCTCTTGTCTCAGGCTCCCACTGAGAGCTCATCTACATCTCAATGTGCAGCTTGCAAACAGAGCTACTGCCTCACATGTATTCTTCAACAGTCACTCATCCCTGGGCACAGCCCTGCGCATGCTGTCCCTGGCTGCATGTCATCCCCACAGCTGTTATTAGGGCGTTTAATCAAAATTCCTGGTTTGATTAAACAAAAACCCGGGTAGCTCACAGAATCCCAGAATCACAAAATGGGAAAGGAAGGGACCACAGTAGGTCATCAAGTCCAACCCCCCTGCTCAAGCAGGGTCATCCCAGAGCACATTGCACAGGGTTGCATCCAGATGGCTCTTGAGTATCTCCAGTGAGGGAGACTCCACATCTCTCTGGGCAACCTGCTCCACTGCTCAGTCACCCACACAGTAAATAAGCTCTTCCTCATACTCAGGTGGAGCTTCCTGTGCATGAGTTTCTGCCCATTTGCTCTTGTCCTATTGCTTGGCACCACCACCAAGAGTCTGGATCCATCCTCTTGGCATCCCCCCTCTATATATACAACATTGATGAGGTCCCCTCTCAGCCATCTCTTCTGGAGGCTGAGCAGGCCTAGGTCCCTCAGCCCTTCCTCCCTCAGGAGAGAGACGCTCCAGTTCCTTAATCATATTTGTAGTTCTGCACCAGACCTGCTCCGGGAGCTCTGTGTCTCCTTTGTACCGAGGAGTTAGTGGTGAAGATTTGTTTGTGAGGACCAGGGGTAATGCAGAACTTTTCTCAGGATGCGCCTTTCCACGGCGAGCTGTGTCAGGGGAGGTTTAAGTTGGGTATCAGGAAAAGGTTCTTCACACAGAGCGTGGTTGAGCACTGGAACAGGCTCCCAGGGAAATCGTCACAGCACGAAACCTGACAGAGTTCGAGAAGCGTTTGGATAACGCTTGGAAAACATACACGGGTGTGATTCTTGGGGCTGCCCTGTGCAGGGCCAGGAGCTGAACCTGGATGACCGCTGCGGGTGGCTTCCAGCCCGGGACACGCCGTGATCCCGGCCCGGCCGGCACGCCTCCTACGCATGTGCGCTGCGTCGCCGCTCCCACGGGCGCGGGAGGGGCGGGGCGGTGACGCAGTGCGTGACGCGCGCGCCGGCCCGGGCACGCCCCCGCGCTCCTCCCCGCGGCCGCTCGCGCTCGCCGGGCCGGCGCGAGGCTGTCAGTCAGCCGGGCACCGCCGCCGCGCGCCAGCCGCCGCCGCGCGCCCTCCTTCCCGCCCTTCCCGCCGGGCTCGAGAGGACACACCGGGAGCGGCCATGAAGATCTGGAGCTCGGAGCACGTGTTCGGGTGAGGGGGCCGGGCGGGGGGGCCGGAGGGCGCGGCGAGACCCCGGCGCTTCACCGGACCGGGGCGAGCCGGGCCCCGCCGGGGTGACGGCAGAAATAGGAATGCTGCGAGCGCGGCCGAAAGAGGAGGAGGAGGGAGAATGGGAACGGGCCTCGGCGGTGCCGGTCCTGCATCGCCTCGAGCTCCTTCCTGCGCGGCTGGACGCCGCGCCTGGGCTTCTACCTCGGGAACAGCATTCCAACAGGGTGGAGCGGTAGAGCTGGCCCGACAGCGGGATGGTTTGATAAAGGACTGGGTGTTTAAGAAAAATAACTTTGACACTATAAATAAAAATAAATCCCAAACTACTGATGTAGTCGATGATATATTCCAAGAGGTATGGGCAGAGTGACTGTGTCCCTTAGCTTAGCCTCAGGTAGTGCCGCTGAGGTGCCCAGCAGCCAGCTCTCTAAGTGTTCTTTCCATCAGAGCTTTTCTGATTGGAACGTGGTTCTGACATCCAGTTCCACCTTCGTGTAACGAGGAAACAACAGGGGAAAGTATCAAGAGGTGTGTAACAAGCTGTCCCGGGAGCTGGCGTGGAGGGCTGAGCAGTGCCGGTGCAGCTCTGGGAATGCCACCGCCGATGACTCCCCTGCCACAGGTGTCCTAAAAGTCTTGAAGCCCGAAGAGCACCCTGGGGGATAGTTCGTAAAATATTTACAAAACATCCCAGATGTGTTGCTCTAAATTTCTTTAACTACCTCAACACAACTGAATTCCTTGCGCTGATGCAGGTACTCACTGCTCAACTTCAGCATTGGTCTGGTGTAAGTGAGCAGTGGTTTCTAACGGGAAATATCCGGCAGAGGCTGCTCGAGCGTGGCACAACTCCTGAGTTTGAGATGAGTATCTGTCACCTAGGGAATGCAAAAACTATTTTTATTTGACGTTTTCTCATCAAGGTCTGTGTTAGAACACCCCCATCTTATGGCGTAATGTGTGTGGGTGTAGATAGTTCATTTGAATGGTTAATAAAATATTGTTGTGCCTTATCAGATCTCTGACTCAATCCCTTAGGGACATTTAACAGAATTTTGTCATTTTCAGTTTGTATATCTTCTGTTGATGGAGGTGTATAGTCACTGAAGATGGAACAAGGAACAATCCTCCAGCTCTCCATCTGCTGCAGGAATTGAGGCCTCCTTCTTCTCCTACTTGCTCCGAAAAAGCTTTCTGACACTTTTCTTGTTAGAAAAAGAACTTATTTTTCCAACTTTCTGTTTGTTCTTGTAGTACTGTGATGTCAGTGCCCTTCTGTACCAGTCTATTTTAAGACTAAAATAAAATCCATTTAGGGCCCTAAGTGCAACTCTTAAGTACAAGTTGGCACCCCTAAGCCTTCTTAAGTTAGATACCAATTGTTGAATTTTTAAACATACCTTTAAAGGCTGTAAGGCTGTCATATTGGGACAGTCAGTTATTCTGAATGTAGAAATAATTAGGGACAGAATTTCTCTATTGGATCAAGTCCATGGTTTCTGTAGCCTCCTCTGTTTCAGAAGGAAATATCTGAAGTATTTCAAGAGCTGTGTAGACAGTCTGGCCTTGAGTAGCAGGACTGCTCCCATCCCAGGAGTTGGAGGTTATCAAAATTTGTTTCATAAAAACAGTTCTGAGTAGAGAATCCATAAGTGGAATTCATGCTAACAAGCTGCTGGAAGTGGTAGTGTAGGTGCAGATGCAAGGCTGTGAGCTGATGGGGTTTCTGAACATCTGTTTCTTTATTTTGAACTTCCCAGTCATCCTTTTTTTAGTACAATTTAATTTCACTTTAGCTTCTGTTCCTTCCTATAGCAAAAAAAAAAAAAAAAAAAAGCAATGATTTCCTCTTTAGTTTATTTGGTATGCTTAGAATTACAGAATTTATGGTGGAGTGGACTCCTAGAGGTCATCTAGTCCAGCCCTCTTCTCAAAGCAGGGCAAGCTTAAGTGTTAGGTCAGGTTGCTTTCCTGGTGGAGTTCTGGATTGAGCTGAGATTTCCACCATCTCTGTGGGCACTACTTGGAATGTCACTTCTGTCAGTGAGTGACTGTTGTCCCTTGCCTTCATTTTTCTTAGTCTTGCGTTAATAATTCCTTACTTCAGTCTGGAGAGAATTTATTTTGTCTTCTGTTTGTGTGTCAGTACTTTCTTATTGCCTTTCCAAGCATAACTGTATTCCAAAGGGACTTCTGGGAGCTATGAATGCATGTACCATATTGCACAACCTCTATCCTGATTCAGTATCATCTGAATGCTTGCGATTGAATACAGAATACTTACAGATACTCTCACCCCTTCCTTTTACAGACATCCCTGGGATACCGTGATCAAAGCTGCTATGAGGAAATACCCCAACCCCATGAATCCATGTGTGGTAGGAGTAGATGTCCTCGACAGGAGCCTGGATAACCAGGGGAGGTTGCACAGTCACCGTCTTCTGAGCACGGAGTGGGGATTGCCCAGTATTGTAAAAGCGGTACATTTTTGCAGCCTTCATTCTTTATTAAGGGTGTGATGCACTTCTATGTCATCCTCTGAATTGGAGCTGACTTCAAAGTAAAAGCTGAAATTTGTGTATGTCTGTAAATGCCTTCCAGGCTAGTCTGTGCCATGCTCTATGGCTGATACAATCTAGACAATGAAGTCTCACCACTGATCACAGTCCTCTGGTATCCATGAATTAATTACTTTGTATTTATTTGGGGTCACTGAGAACTTGGCATTTTTGTGTTTTAAGGTTCAGTTTGTTCGTTTGGTACTTAATGGGTTTTTTTCCCCTTTAGATATTAGGAACGAATAGAACACTGACTTACATTGAGGAACATTCCGTGGTAGATCCAGTGGAAAAAAAGATGGAGCTTTGCTCAACTAATGTGAGTGGTGACTTAAGAAGTTTCTGATAATTAGTTCTGGAAGTTGGATGTTTTGCTCTTAACATTTAGATTAGAAATATGTCCATGTCTATCATTAGAGGCAACAATTTACATGTCTTAGATGTGTCTTAGATTACTCCTTTTCTCTTTTTCTTCTTCTCATTATTTAAATACTTCATTATCAAACATTTGTGATTTTGTTTTTAATGCAAGATTATTTCTCAGAATGCATGTAAAATAGTTTGACTTTGAGGTGAATGAGTTCTGCCACTTCCAACAAAAGTTTTAATGTGAAATGCCTTTTTTGTAGAATGTAAATGAAATACTGTGCTATATTTTGGTATCCTGGGAACTCCTAACTCTCAGATTTAACATGGGGTTGTCTGTAGGAGGGCCTTGTCTCTGCACAAGAGACATTGTCTTTCCTGAGCATTAATTTTCTGTCTAGTCCAAGTGGTGTTGTGGTGGTCTGGAAGAGCCTCTCTGAATTGCCAGCCATAAATCAGACTTGACGTTCAGAGAAGGTGGTTGGTGTGTGAATGGGAACTTTGATATAATTTGATCAAGGATAGGAGACAGTGCATCATCCTTTATGGGTCTTTTTATTGACTGTGTTCTGGGTTTTATATTTTGTGTACACTATTTTGACATTAAATTGAGTGCTATTGAGTAGTGCTGCTGATAACAGAAAAATGAAAGGTGGGAAGTGAGGCTTTCAGCTCTGTTTTTGTTCTTAAGATTACACTCACAAACTTGGTGTCTGTTGACGAGAGACTGGTTTACACACCTCATCCAGAAAACCCGGAAAAGTAAGTAGAGATATTTGTGTGTGTCTTTGTGTCTAGGAGACAATTTGTTAGTCCAGTTCAGCTTAGGTGTTAACCTTTCTTTATTCCCTTACAGGACTGTGCTAACTCAAGAAGCAATTATTACTGTTAAAGGCATTAGCTTGAGCAGTTATCTGGAAAGCTTGATGGCAAACACAATATCTTCTAACGCCAGAAAGGTACATCTTTATTCTGTTTTCTCCCTCTCTCCCCCCACCCAATCATTCTTTTTTTTTGAAGCAGTAATTGCCATTGGTGTGTGTTGAATGTTATATTTAATTTCTCTAGGTTTTGTGCACAGTGTTTCAATAGATTTTTTTATAGAACCTCAGCGAGTAGAATCTAATTTCCCAAAGTATGAAAAAGTGTCACTACTAAATCTTTATTTTTCAACTAGAATTGCAGAGCAGAACAAGCAAGCTTCTGTGTGTATTCTACAGCTACAGATAGCATACAAACTTTATTAGTTGGGATTTGGTTTTTTTTGCTTTCCAAAGCAGTTTTTGCTTTTTAACCTCCTATTTCTAGGCGTTAATGCTAGTAGAGAATGTAATGTAACTTCACTTTCAGCCTTTATAATGTGGATTTACCAGTTAATACCAGCATATTTTCTATACTGCTTTTGTCAGTTGTTCTGGTTCCTATCCATCATTGAGCTGTCTCCTTGCCTTTGGCTGAAAGTAATGTAGTGTAAGCAGAGCATATTCTTTGGGGAGGTGAGACTATGCTGGCTCTCCTGGGTAACACTGCACTGACTCCTCTGTCCTGTGCTTGCCTTTTCTATTTGGCTTACAACCATGGAGCTGCTCTTCAGCACAGGCAGAGCTATAGGAGTGCTTATTCTTGGGCACTTTGTCCTGCAGTTCTTTGGGGAAGAAATGCAATTCCTAGAGAAGCATAGGCCTTGCTGCCTAACAGCAGGATGAGTGCTGTTAGGAGCTTGAGATTGGGTTCTGCATTGCTGGAGGGGTTCAGCACAGTGGGAATCTGGCCCAGGTAACTCCTGCTATGCCACAGATCCTGTGCTTTGGCTGGCCCTTCATCCCTGTGAGGGATGCTCCTTGACCAAGCCAGTGTAAGCCAACTTGGTAGGACCAGCTAGATCAGAGAGGAGAAAGCCTCCTTTTCCACCCTTCTGTGTGCTTCTCCTAAATTTAGAGGAAAACATGCTGAAGTCAGGGGATGGGGAACAAGTGATGGGTCACTTCTAGACACTGAAGAGTACATTTACCTAGCTGGGTGCTCTCTGTGTTTGTTTGAAATGGGAGGTATTTCAGTTAAATTACAGTTCTGTTCTGATCAGGTTTCCATTTAAATGTCTGTGTGGGGTGTATATTGAAAGATGGGAACAAACCCTGGCTCACAACCAAACTTCACGCTGACCAGGAGGTAGCAAAGCATTGTCTAGTTGTCTGGTGTGCCAGATCAAGTTAGGTACACTTAAAAATGCTGGCCAGATTCCTCTTGAGGCATCAGTTACATTTGTACATCTCTATTGAAGTCAGACATAACTGTAAATATTTCGTGGTACCTGTTGAGGTGTTGCCTGTGAGAGAGCTCAATTTCTTTTAAAGATTGTTCCATTCTGCCATTTTCAAGGGACACACTGGCTCAAAAGCTTCTTGGAAGTCAGAAAGATCTTCTTGTCCTGTGTATTTCACTGAAAAGTCTCTAGAGATTTTGAACTTGGCAGGAATTTGTAATTGCTGTTACCAACTCTTTCTTTGCTAGCCAGTACCTACTGTGCTACTACCAGCTCTTCTTGCATGCTGTGCTGTGCCTCTGTGCTCTAAGCACTCCTCTTAAACTTCATGACAGTTACTGAAAAATGGTTTTTTGTTCTGAAGAAATAGGGATTTTTGAGATTTTGTTCTGAGGTAGCAGTGGCAGGTGATGCATTATCATTTTTAATGATGATGAAAAAATAATTTGCCATTTGTTGTAAATATTTTTGTGTTACTCTAGGGGTGGGATGCTATTGAGTGGATAATTCAAAATTCTGAAAGTGCTCTAAGCTAGCAGTTCTCCACACCTGCAGTTTGTACTAACTAGTGGTAATGCCAGCATTCTTCTTCTTGGTACAGCATTTCAGCTTTCTAGCAAATATGTGCATGGATTGTTGTCACGTGGATTTCATAAATTGCCCTGCATGTCTGTTTTACACACATTGCATACAGGAATGGCAGACGTGTTCACTGCACTGCCGTTGTAGAGGGTGAGCGTAGCCCCGGTCCAGGCTGGATCCATTATCCCGTGGTTGTGCCACTGGGCAGCCAACTTGCTGCAGCCATGTCTTGTGCCACAGTCTTGCTTATGGCTTGAAGACTGCAGACAACTAGGGATGTGAAGGAGTCCTTCTACCACATGTTTGATCTGGTCCTAGTTTCTGTGATTTCAGTATATAAAGCTGGTATCTCAAGAAAATAATAAATTTGCCAGTGAGTGGAATTGGCATTATAAAAATGAAACAGAACTGTGTTTTGAGGGTATAAAATTGATTTCTTGAAACAGGTTGCCTGACAGGGGTAATCTTTTGCATAGCGGAATTGTATTTGCTTTTCTTCTGCCTGAGGAATGTTGTTGCCCTTCTGAGGAAATCTGTGCAAAGCTTGAAGCTGTCAGGATGCCAGACTGTTCCTGCTTTTCATTGGTCTTGTAGTCATATTCATGTTGGTATGACATGTCCCTGAAGTGATGTGACTATGAACAAATCTGAGCTCAGGGTTGAGAGAACTGAGTGTATTTGCCTCTGTGAGATCTCTGTGCAGGTGGTTTTCCTTCCACTAGTCAGTGTAGCCTGTCCCTGTCATTCCTGTATTGGCTTCTGCTTCAACCAATAAGATTTCTTAAAATGAAAGAAATCCATTTTGCTGCTTTTCCTAGTTAAGAAAGTTGGGCTTTTTACACTGCTTACTTTGAGATCTGTGTATGCCATGAGTGTTTGCTTTTACATTCTCATTCCACTAAGCTTTTATGGCTGTTTTTCTGGAAAACATCAACTGCAAAGGCTCAGCACTTATCAGTCACTTAAGCTCTACCAACAACCTTCATACACAGCGCTTGTTCTGCCAGACACGTCATGCTGCTGACACCTGCAATAATGAATAACACAACGTGCATGCCTGGGGATGAGTGTGCTTGCTTAATGACTTAATGCAGAACTTGTTGTACAGTATGAGACTTTATAGGCAGTCCTCTGTCAGATTTTTTCTGGTAACTGGGTAGTTTCATGGCACTTGGAGGCTTTGCATCTGGTTGAGATTTCTAACTTAATTTCCTGTGCAGAATGTTCCTGAAGTCTTCCTTGTGAGTTTATTCTTAGCTGCAAAATATGGCATATAGTATATGCAGGTCTAAGGAGATAGACACAGACTTACGTACTCTCAAAAACTGAAGGAAATATCTTGGTGCTCCAGTTGAATGTCATAGAATTTTTTTATTAATTTATCTCATCAACAAAGATATCGAGTAAAACACAATGATGTGATTGTTTCAAGTCAGGGCATGAAAAGAATCTCAGTGTTTTTCTCCTAAGTGTTTCCTATGGCAGGGGTGTTTGACCTCTTGACAAGTCTTCTTTGATCTATATAACAAATATAACATCCAAGTTGTTGCTGTCCCAGTTCTCTGTGCCTGTGTCACCTCAGAGAGGATATTCAAACCTGACTTTTAAATGACCAAATGCCTGCTTACTGAAAGATGATTCCCCTCCCTGCCCCGCACTTTTTCCTTATGGAGCGCTCCTCTCGGTTAATTCATAGCTAGTTACAACTTGTTGCTGTGCATTAGCCTGCCCGGGTCTGGGTGATTTTATTTGTGCTTTGCTGGCATTCCCAGGTCTTCCACAGTGGAGAAGGTGGAAGTTACCACCTGCTGAAGAACAGTCACTTTGGTGCTCAAATGGAAGGAGCTCAGAAGTTAAATCATCCCTTCTAAAGTCTTTTATCAGCAACCCGTACTTAAAGTGGACAATTTCAATAATGCTTTCTTGAATATTATTAGTATCTTTTAAAGGCATCTCTTGAACTAATTAACTTAAGCATCCTAGTTCTTGAGGTAGTTTGAGGTGGAGCTGAATCTCGCTTTCTGAGCCTTGACCAAGAGCAGAGCACTTTATTGTGATACCTGGATGACTTTTCTCAGTTTAAGGACTGCCTGACAGTGCAGAAGTAACAATTACTGTTTATTCTATGAGTCCCTGGAATATGGAAAACCCAAAGAGAAACCATGTCAGCCTTTCACTGACCTTATTGAGGGTCCTGAGACAACTGTGCTCCTATTCATAGCAAAACTTCATTTCTTTTCATATTATTCCAGATCCGTGTTTCTAGCCTGGAAGAAAAAAAAATCCTTCAGCTTTGTTCTGACATTCTTTTTTCCTTAGGTTTTCAAAGCTGCTTATGCAGATTTTTGTTCATGCTTAATGGTTTATAAAGGACAACAGCAAGTTCTGGACACTATGAGGTTTCTGTGCACTTTATCACCTTTAATGCATACAACAAAATTAGCACATCACAGTTTGGAACAAAACTTTGTGTGTGGAGGAAGGTGTGCTCCTCCTTTCTATCAGTTCTCTGCAGAAGGCTTGAACACTGGCTCCCCTGAAC
The DNA here is from genome assembly GCF_041296385.1 of Aphelocoma coerulescens. Lineage (NCBI taxonomy): Eukaryota > Metazoa > Chordata > Aves > Passeriformes > Corvidae > Aphelocoma > Aphelocoma coerulescens. The sequence continues at coordinate 113,558,963 of NC_091015.1, read as the reverse complement.
ATTTATGACTTTTTGGGCTCAAACCCTTACCTCCAGAATTCTAGACTTGGCCAGAACCATGTGGCTCCCACTTACTGCTCTCCACTGTTTGCACTTCTTATTCTTAGTAGAGTAGTAGAAGGGAATGTCTCTTGGCTTCTCTTTAAGTGAAAAAAGGCCAGGTATTTTCCTGGTCGGATCCCATCTGCTTGCTTTGGCAAAAGCTGCTATTCTGAGACTGCAGAGCTCTAAAATATTGACTTTTGTTTAGTTAAAGTCCTTCTCTTTATTTTCTTGGCTGTGTTGTGCTGCTGGCTGCATCTCATGGTCATCGGGGTGCAGCTGCTGCAGGGTCTTCTTAAGGTAAAAGGTTTTTGACAGGCTTATTGTCCTGGGTTCTCCAGCTCTTACTGAAGCAATGGCTGTCAGTTCCAAGCTTGAGGCATTTCCATACCTTGATATGAAATGTGCAGCTCTAGTCTCTAATTAGTCTGGTTTAGATGCTGAAAAGTTGCTGTGTACAAATACAGAATTCACTCTGAGTCCACTTCTGAACTCTTGATAGATCGCTTAGCTGCTACTTCATAGCGCACTTGGAAGACTTTCTTTGTCCTGGATCTTCTCAAAAACTCTCCATATAACTCGTCAAACTGCGACACTTGGCTAATGAAACTGAGAACAATACCTGGATTTTGCCATAAATCTGCTGATACTCTTTGGGTGGTGGGAGCAGCAAACAGCAAAAAGAGCAAATCTCTTAGGTGAGGAAGCTTGACTGCTGAATTAGGCCTTCTGCCTCGGCGTGCTGCTGGGAGCTCACACCGGCATTGCGTTTGCTTCTGGCTTAGAAATGCCTTTGCAGTGAAGTTTCCATAAGAAGATGCTAAGAAATCATCAGTATAATCTGGTATCAAACTATGCAGGGCATGGCATTGATTTTAAAAGAAGTTTCATGTCTGACAGAGGAAGAACTATAGAAACATGAGCAGTGGTGGTGTGTCTGTTCTGATCCTAAATTCTGGTATTTTTCTGGCAGGGTCGGGATGCCCTGGAGTGGGTGATCAGCAAACTAAACACAGAACTGGAGGAGCTGAAGTCCACGCGCGAGGGGATCAAACCAGCCATGGCAGCAGCGTCCACGGAAAAATAAAGCCAAATATTTGGGTTCACCAAATAAAACCAAGTAACTGACAGAAAAGTCTTATTTTTCAGACTGCTCTGTAGAGCTCCCTCCCAAGGCTGATCTGCAGAGGTTTTGTACATTTATAAGAATACTGGATCAGCGGACAAGTAACCTCATCCATCATCTCCACAGCAGCTCTTGTTGCCTACTGAAGATTAAATTGACCTGCAGATGCTCTTTTCATTTGAACAATTTATGTTTAACACTGGAAACAAAACATTTAGCCCATTTAAAACAGCCTAAATGTGCCTTTTTAAACAAAGGTAGAGGGCATGTTATATTTACACCATCTCAAACTGAAAAACTTGAAAAGAATGCACGTGTGGGATTAAGGATTTTCCATGTGAACTTTTGTTCTGTGAAGGGCTGATAGGTCCTAGAGCACTGAATTTTGTCTGGTTTGTAATCTGATAATGTCTTATGGCCAGTTAAAGGGAACTACATGAGTCAGAACATGATACTGTAGAATTTGATATTTATCTAGAGGATCATCTTGAAAGGCTACATCTGGTGTGGAGCTAACTCTTAGGTTGTTTAAATGTGCTGCCTGAACAAGACACACTTTACCTCTTAGATGTTTGTATCCAAACAAAGATAAAGTTTCTATTGGTGTTAATAGCCTAAAATAGTTTTTCTGGTGGGGACAAGGGTATAATTTATTTTCCTATTTATTAATTTGTCCTAGTTCCTCCCCTCCCTATGAGGACAGGAGTAGTGATTACTGGAAGGTGCTGGAAATCTCTAAGAAGGGTAATTGAATGCTACTGGAATTAAGAGACTGTGCTGTTCCACTGGTCCTTGCTCTTCACATCATGTCTTAACTGAGGGAGAAGTTGATGCAGTAACCAGAAGAGTTGAAATGAGAGATGAGCAGAAAATTTTAAATCCAAATGATAAGGCTTCATAAGGAGAAACTTTTCATTCCCTGAATGGAGAAAACAACAGTACAAGAGCAAAAAATGGACTCTCCTTTGTGAGTGCTTTCTGTTGACTACCAGTGTAACCAAACCTTTTCAACACTTTTCCACATGGGTACAAAATGGGTTTAAAATCCTTTTAAATGCTTCTCATTGTCTGGAAAAATACTTCAGTAACTGCAGAAACGGTTTCCTATTAAATAAGCATAAATGTATATTGGTAATGAGTGTAGCTGTGTCTGATGTTTACAGAATTGTCATGTTTGATCCAGATGTAGTATATGTTTCTCAGACAGAACCCTCTGTTGGAGCATTTTAACTTTTTGGTGTGCACACAAAATGAAATAAGTGTTGCAAGGATGTTTACTTGTTCAAATGGCAAGCATGTGCTCAGGAAGCTGTTAAAGAGCATGAGTAACTTCTGAAAAAATAGAAGAGTAAAATGTTGGTCACTGTTTTGATCTGATAATTTTAAGGTGTTTGTAGCTTAAGGGAATTTTCAGCATTCATATTCTGGTTAGTTTGAAAGTAAACTTTAATTTGGGTGTAACTAAATTACATGATCCTAATGAATAAACCTACCTAAAAAAATATATCTATTAGTTGAATGCAATTAAATTAATAGTAAATATTTACATTGCTCTTTTTATGTGGACCTAAAGTCCTTCCTATTTTGGAACAGAAATTTAGACCTTAAAGCAGCCTCTGTCTGGAAGATACACTGGATAGCTTTGGTGCAGGTCAGTTGTTGTCCCCTTCTCAGAAGTGATCGCACTTCCTGGGTGAGGAACACTGAAGATGTTCTAGTCCTGGTGCTGTTCTGCTAGGAAGGGGAGGGCAGCTATGGCAGAGCTCTGCACAAAAGAAGGGAATAGTTGGTGGTGTGTGCACATTTGGAAACCTGTGCTGCAGCAGTTCCATAGATGCCTACTGGAGGTGGTGAGACCGTGACTGTCCACAGGGCCAGGAAAGCCTTTGGAGAGGTTCATGTATTGCTTTTGTGTGGGAGAAGAGTTGTCTGAAGCTGCTTCTTGCATCAGAAATGAAATATTTGCTTAGTGTTGTCTTAAGGCTGGCTGACTTGAGCATAGCACTTCCAGCGCTGGCTTCCCAGAAAAGTCACCACAGGCTCTCTGGAGCCGAACTCCTCTGCCACACCCTAAGGTTGGTACCAATGACACATCAGTTTTCTGGGTTACTTCCTTGACACTTTGTCTCCTTCTTGCAGGAACTAATCCCTATCTGCTTCTGTTGCAGCATCTCCTTTCTGTTTCATTCCCTGCTGGTTTTGGGCTGCTTTCCTCCACCATTTCCTGCCACTTAGTAACTATGTGGCTAAATGCTTGGTTTTTCAATCTTGTCTGCTGCTCCACTTGCCAGGCACCTTTCCTACCTGTGCTCAGTCCTCTCCTGCTTTTCTCTAGGCTAAAGGAGAGCAGGGAAGCTTTGGGTAGGAAAAGGATTACTTTCTTCCCAAGGCCCATTTGTCACTCAGCTGCCTCTCGTCTCGGGTGGCTGCCAGTTGTGTATCCATGGGATGACTGATCTTCCTGCGGATGCTCATTTTGCCAGTGTGTAGAAAGGACCTTGCAGGGGTCACACTGGGATGAGGTGGGCTCCAGTGTTTAGCAGATGAAGTGGTTCCTAATTTCCCATAAGCTTTCCTGGGCAGTTTTTACCCTTCTGCTCTCTGCCTGTATTGTTTGCATATGGGGCTTCCATCCTTCTCCCTAGGTCATGTGATTGATCAGATCAATGGGATCCAGTGGGATCTCTAGCTGTCTGTGCTGTGCATAACACTGTTTTTGAAGCATCCCAGTTCCCATTCCCGTTCTTAGACTGTTACAGTCTGAGTTGGCCCTTGAGGCAAAAAACACCCTGCCTTTGGAATTGTTTATTTTTGGCTGCTCCTTAGAGAAACTCGTCCATCTTTTCTTTCTTTACTGGAAATGGCTAAAAAATATTTCTGAAGTCGGTTTTATGTCAGGTGCATTGACTGAGGTGTCTCAAAGACAGAAAGCTGCATGTGAAGGAAAGTGTTAGGCTGCTTGTGGGAGCAGCAGAGTGCAGCTTTTTGGATTGGAGCAGGAGGAAAAGTATGTAGGAGGAAAAAAAATGTGTAAAGCAGAATTGGTGTTAAGTCAGCACTCATTTACTTGGAGGGATCTTGAAGTGCTGGGGACCAAGCAGAAGAAAGCCCAGTGCTTGTAACTGTTGATTAATAGGTAGCAAGTGCCATCTTGAGTAAGAATCCTACACTCTGAGAGTTGAAAGCAGAACTGAAGTAGGATTTTGTGAGAGGGAGGGTGTTTGCAGCAGTTGTTCAAGCTGCAGTTTGTTTTTTCTCAGCTGCTGGGTTGCAATTCAAGGGAAACGGAGTGGGGTGTGTGATGTAGGGAGGTGGCTGGATTTTAAGAATTTGGCGCCAGCACATCAGGTCTCCAGGTTGGATAAAAGGGTAGCTGCTCCCCCGTCCCTGCAGCTGCATCACTCATGCCTCCTGGAAGGAAGAAGCTGGGAATAGCTGGTTCCTGACTGCGGGGGAAGCAGCAAGGGAAGACTGCAGCAGTGGTTCCCAGACTGTGACAAACCGGGCATGTTGGTTCTTGGCCCTGAAGGATTTTAAGATGTTGAAGATACCAGACTCGAAGTAGGCTGGCTTCTGTTTGAGGTCTGCTTTTCGTGCTGGTGCAGGCTTATCTTAGCAACAAAAAGGTGTGAACTTAAGATAGTGTTGTCAAATGGTCTGGTGTGTAATTAATTTGGTTTGTGCAGACTATCCTGTCCTTTTCTTAGTTTGGCCTTGTGCCAATGTGAGTCTTCCATGCTCCTCCATGCTTCTTATTTCTTTTCCTCCATCAGGTCAGCAGGCACGATGGAGGAAGGGTTATATTTGTTGGGACAACAGGCAGTCCTAGTGAAAGCTCCTGTTTTCTTCAAGATTTGCTTAAGGTATGCAAAGGCATTGAGCTGCAGCACGTGGTGCGTGTCAGGAACTGCTGCAGAGCACAAATTGGGCACTGATGTATCTGACAGTGTAATAACCTAGCACTGAGTAAGATGACCAGCCATGTTCCTTGATGTGACACTTTTCATTCAAATCCTCAGGAGGAGCAGTGGTGGGTAGGCAACACCATTCCTACTGTTGCACCTTCCCAGACTGGGAGCTGTGAAGGGCAGGCCTGTAAAGTGTCTATGCACCCTGTGGTGCTCTCCAAAATAAATGCCACGTGCAATTTTAAAAAACACTTCTGGCTGTGACAGTGGTAATATCTAATGGGCTGTTGGTTTTCTGAGAAAGCTGCAGAAAAATAATTTCCATTAGTCTGTGCTGGGTAGGCAGCAGGATCCAGTACCAGGCTCCCTGGAGCTCAATGTAAGCCACACACTGCTCAAAAGCTCTGCAGGGGTCCTCTGGTAACTCCATTTGGGACTGGCAGGCTGCTTCATTTTGCATTAGAACAGGAAAAACTCATCTAAAATCACTAGCCTTGACTTGTGAATAAGACCTTATTTAGCTAATAAACTACCTTCTTACCCCACCATCACTACTTGCCACCTGTCAGAATCATGCAGGTTATGGGCTAAGCCTTTTAATCCCAGTTCCAGGGAGCAGGTCATGCTTTCACTACAGATTTGTTCAGTGAGAAGGCATTCCTGTGAAGCACAAGTCCTGTCCTTTTAATTTTTCCACAACTGAGGTGATTGAGGTATGATTCTCATTTTACTGGAAGGCACCTGCAAGTGAAATGATCAGTAAGGGCTCCTAATGTGGGGCCTTGGCTGGCACACCACCTTCTCTTTTACTTTGCTATTAACTTTGTTTCTGACCTCGTTAAGATCTGCAGCAGCTAAGGTTCAGGGCACTGACTGGCCAAACAAATGTGGAACGTGGCCTTTCCAGCTGTACTCTGTAAGAAACAGTGCCCGTGGTCTTCACAGTTCCCTCAAGAAAGTGACAGCAATGCAGTAATTTTGAAGATCTTTTTATTAGTAACACATCAACAAGAAATTGCATTTCAGTACCACATAACATGGAAACAGGCAGAAGACATTTCTGTTGCCTTTTGCTGTTAGAGCTGATGCCCCCGGTGTCCCTGAAGACGCACAGACGGTACATGCACAGTGACAGCACAGAAGCAGGGGAAGCTCCAAGGGGAAGGGTTTGTGCTTTAGGCCTGTTCATGTCTGAAAAGTGCACCTCCTGTTTGGTTTTTTTTCCCCTTTATTAAAGAAAGGGGCTGGGGAGAGGGAAACTCTCTTTAACAGAAATACAGCTCAAAACCTCTTGTCATTATCTTCATTTTGCTTTTGATTCAGAGGTAATGTTACCACCAGCCCTTCAACAGGAATATGCCCACCTTTAATGTCTCAGCTGAAGTTGGGCCGTGGTCTCTGCCTCTCCTGAAAGCTGGGCCATCAGAGTGCTGCCTCCATAGATCTGTGCCAGCTGAACTGGTGCTTATGTCCACCAAACTTTGGAAGCCAACTTCCTGCAGAACTCACATCAACTCATGCCCATGTCCTTTAATTCCAGATTTAGCAGATTTCTGAACTCAGATATCTGAAATTCAGTTAAACAATCCCACACTGCACTGTCTGGCCCAGGGCCCATCCTGCAAAAGCCAAAGCATTGCTGGCTCCCATTTCTAAGCACTGGTGTCACTGGTTAGAAAAATGCAGAGAGGACCTGAAGCTTAGTGGAAACAGCTTCAGCTGCATCAGAGGCACCAAGAATATGGTTTTTTTGCACTGAGTGCTCTTATGGGTTATTTTTTTTTTTAATCAAATGTATCAATAATCAAACAGGTCTTTTTCAGCTGTGAGTTTACAGCAGTAGCCTGGCACCTTGAAAGACTATCTGCTTACAAATGTATTTTTTAATAAGCTATAGTAAGGTCTATTCTGCAGGGTCTGTTCCAAAGGGCTTCCTCTAGAAATGTTCTACAGCACTCATCTCGCCGACCTTTGCAGACAGCAACAGCTCCTGTCATTACCTCAGGACACAGGGCCTGGCTGGCCTACCTCACATCTGGCACTCAGTTCAGCCAGGCACTGCCACTGCAAAACAGCCTGACCAGGGAAGAAACTGCAAAGTTACTGAATTGGTTTATTGCAAATAAACAAACTAAGCTACTGCCACATAAAATTTGCCATGGCTATTTGACACCTATTTAGCTCCACCTCCTCATTACGCCCCATGACATCTGTTGAGTGCAGACCTACCATAGAAAAACTCATTCACAAGTCTTTGCTTGTCAAAGTATTCTAAAGATTCACCTCTCTGGAATTTGTTTCACCTGGAAGTGGGGCTAATTGTTTTCAAGTACTGAAAGCAGAGGGAAACTTGCACTGCAGGATCCTTTCAGCTCTGATGCTGAGCACTTAGCTCTTCAGCAGCAGCTCTCAAAATTCTTTAAACAGTTTGTAATCACTCTGAAGTTTCTTTTTGCAGCTGGGGACCGTGGGACACAGAGCAGCTCACAGCTTGTGCCAGGGCAGCCGAGCAACATGGGCAGCTCTGGGATTTTTCAACATCAAGGTGAGGGAATGGGCTGCCTCTGCTCTGGGCTGCTGGAACTCACAGGTGCCGCTCAGCATGGGGGTTCTGTGGCTTTGTGTATCACATCAGGCTGAGCTAACACCCCTCTGTCATGGTTCTCCTACATGGAAGTTCTGGGGAATGGTAAAATTTCAGGTACCCAAAAAATCTGGAACACTAGGAAAAATCAGACAGAAACAATGAAAGAGGTTTATAGCTGGAATAGGTATTCATAAACATTTTCAGACTGGCCTGAAGATACACACATACAAAAGAAGAAATAAACCAGAGCAGCTCCAAGTTATCAACATGGCAACAGTATAAAATTTCCTGGTAACATGAACATAATCCATGTGCTGTAGCACCAGAGTGTAGAGTTGCAGCACCTTTCTCTCATGCCTGTGTGCTGTCACTGCTTCACAGATGAGACAGACATTCCTAAAAGTTGTGCAGAGCTGCTGGATGAAGTAAAGCAGGAAGGTAGCAATCAGGAGCTTAAAGTTGGAGGTTCTAAATTAGTTTTAACCTATAGAGCATGCAGCCAGTAATGAACCAGGGAAGCTGATGCTGAACTTGACTGGAGAAAAAGGGATGCTCAGGAGAGAAAAGAGAACAATGTAAGAGTTGTGATAATAATGGTCTCTCCACTTCTGGTTTAAAAACTAAACCAAATCCATCAAAAACCTCTCCAAAAGACTGTCAGCATTTCTCTCCCAGTGATGAGGGAGGGATGGAGGTTTCCCAAAGTCTGTACTACATGCAGGACAAACGTGCTGCCTCAGGTACAGCCTGCCAGCGTTGGAAGAAGCAGCACACTGGTAACAGAGGGAGCTGGCTGCAGATGATGACGAGGAGCTAATCACATCACTGGGGTTACACAAGCAGTTTTTATTGCTATTCTAAGGGTACTTCGACATGTTTTCATCCCTTCATGCAGCCCAGCCAGTGTTCAGCTGTTATGCAATCATTTTCGTTAACAATTCTTTGCCAAAAGAAACATCTGGCTGATCTTACAAAACTATAAGAGCATGAAAAAGAGAGAGACAGAACCTTTAGATCAGCTCCCCCATGAATAATTAACACAGACAAGGGTTATAATGGAAAGGCATTTTATTTTCACCAGGTAACACCCCTCCCTGTATAAATGAAGTAATGGAGAAAGGGAAAAAAAACCCCAACAACCCCCCAAAACACTACTGTCACCATGAACACTTGAAATGTCAGGTCTGAGAGCTGCAGCAAAAGTCTGCTCACATCTTCCATCACCGCCGTGAGGCAGAGCTGGTTTTGCATTCCCCACAACCAGGTTCACATACAAAACAAGACTGATGCTGCCAGAGGCATTTTTAGCTCCTTGGGTCTCCCGTGATATATTTTAACAGACCTTGGGCATACTAATAAAGCTAAAAAAAAGAAGAAGAAAATAATTTTAAAATTCATGGAATGGAGTTCACTGTGCTAGTGCTGCGTTCTTTTCAGCAGTAATTCACTCTAAGATGTGCAAACTGTATTAGGGGGCTGAAAGCATTAACTCTAATAAAAGATAACAGCCAACACACATATAAATAAGACTCATTTCCTTTTTAAAACATCATGGGAAAGTCAATTCCCATTGCATGATTGATGGAGATTTCCTAAATATTAATAAATATATTACAGATATTTACAAGCTTCTGATTTCCCCCTCTGACGCTGACGTGAAGTTCAGCCCGTAACTAGGACATGCTGGGCAGCACCACAGGGTGCTGAGCCAATGGCTGCAGTGGATTTGGGATGCTGGTGCAGGCAGGGAGGAGATGGAAAGCTAAAAATAGCCCACTCCGCAGAGCCAGGCAACCAGCGAGCTGAGCTCCTTCAGGCTTCCCGCGACAAACCAACCCTCTGCTTTTCCTCTTGGGGAATGAAATGCCAGGATAATGCGAAGCAACTCTGCCAGGGAGGAAGGGATGGGAGTGAAGGGGAGAGGCAGCCCTCCACACCATGTTTTCTGGAGCCTGCCACAGCATGTGTCAGCAGCCTGGAGGGTTTTCCTCAGGGAAAAAGGGAGGTTATCCAGGCCATGGCCCATGGCACCTCTGTGTGAGCAACAGGGAGCTGTCTGTACAGCCACTGCATTGTAGTTCAGTGTTTGTGCCCTGCCCAGCACAGCAGAGCCTGCCCTGAGCCAAGGACTTCTGGGAATTCTGGGAAGGCACAGCCTGGATCACAAGGCTCTGCCACTGCCCCAGAGCCACTCCAAGCCACTGCCAGAGTGGAACAGGGCACAGGCATGAAAGACTCGTTTCCCTTTGCACGTTCATGAGTTACTTAGTCCCTCATCCTGCCTGCTCTACATCACAGATTCCTCTCCAAGAGGAAAAGAAATGTGCTGGATGCCCTGCACCTCAGTGGCTTGAGGACACCAGGGAAGCGGACTGTGAGCAGAGGGCTGGGTGACTGGAACATGGCTGGGGCACCTCCATGAAAATATCGTCACAACAACAACAACAGGGCAGATGCAAAGTGAGATTTCCTGCATTTCTTTCCACCTGGTTTCCCTGGTGCACTGTGCAGCAAATACACGGCCTGGTTTTGGCACAGAAACAAGAAAAAGTGCTGATGTGACTGAGATCAGGCGACCCTTCCAGCAACAGCAGAACCTTGCCCACCAGCCTGCCTGTGCTGCTCCCCTGCAATCCCACGTCCCGATCTCCTGCCAGTACTCCGGGTGCCTTAGCATGCAAGACACTTTTCCAGAGGCACCGTGACGAGAGGGCTGTGACACCTGACCTTACATGGGACAGCAAGGAGGGAGAGTCAGCACTGAGCCCTGCTTTTCCTGTTTGCATTGGTTCAGAAAAAATAGAAACTATTTCAATAAGCCCGACATATGCAAAAATTATCATTTTCCAAGGGGGCTTTTAACAAAAAATAAGGATGGCTGACTCCCTGGGAAGGTTTACAGAGACTTTTGCATGTGCTTTTCAAATCAGCCTAAAAGAGATGATATGGATGGCTGCTCCAAAGGCTGCCAAATGGGAGCCAAGCAGCCCTGGTGCCTCCCAGCCTCGGCACTGTGCCTTGCCAGGGCCAGAGGGGCAGTCTGTCTCTTGGGCTTTTTGGACAGAGGAAGCTGTTTTCATTAATACACCTTTAAAACTATGTTATGGAAGTCCAGTCCCAGCTACTTTGGAGCAGTTCTGAGGTATCTCTCATTAACTTGAAGTATAGAAATGTTAATAAATAGATCTGAAACTTTTCTGCTATGTCATTCTATAATACACTGCTATATAGATATTAAATATGCCTCAGGGTATTAAAAAATTTATGAAAAAAGTTACAGTAGTTGATTTTCAAGTATTAATAACTTGGCTATGTTAGCTTGTTTTTAAATACCAAAAAGATCTGGCCCCAAATTACTGACTAAACTCTGGCTATGACTGAATTTAAAAAAAGGAAAGTATTTTGAATATAAAAAAAGGTGCAAAAAAGCATGAGATGTCAGTTAATGTTGCAAAATTGTTGGAACTTCTAAACAATTAGTCTAGCACTCCCTTGTGAGTGAATTAAAAAGGGGGGAAGAGTGAAAAAAAGATTAAAGAAAAAAAAGAGAGATCGCTCCCAATCTGAGACAGCGCTGTCCCAAATTTCAGCAGAACACGAATTTTTACAGCCAAGTTATAAACCCCAAAAAAATGGGATTACTAATGGATATGCTGTCAGACAGAACTATAGCAGTATCTGTGTGCTCCATTATAATACAAATTTACACCTTACTCACTGTTTCCTCTGAGTTACCACGAGAACAATTTTACAGGTATCCAGTTAAAATTAGAAGCCTTCCTTATTTCTCGTCCTCCCCATAAACTGTACAACTTTGTCTACTATTAAAATTCACTGCTACCAGTAGTCATTATCGTACATTCAAGATAGAAAGTAAACTACTAAAACCTGCTCAGGAGACACTCAGAAGGACACTAAGGCTTCAGAAGTACAGCAGCTCGGGGGTATGGCCAACCACACAGGTGAAGAGCTTTGTCACCTGCTTTGCCCCAGGACACTGACACTGTAGAGTCCTGTGCTGAACCCTGATCTCAGAGCAACCAAAATGGTTCCAAAAAAATTGATTTGACCAGAGCTGCTAATGCTGGGTGTCTGGTGTGAGACATGGCCCTTGGCTGCCTCAACGAGGCCGTGAGCATTCCGAGGGTGGGAATGCCAGCAGGACCTACTGCTTGCCACTGTGCTAACACTGACACTGTGCTAGATCTGGTTCTCCATCAGACACCTGTTCTCAGCTCATGATTCAAAGCATGGTTAAAAAAAGATTGGAAGCAAGAAAAGGCTTTCTCGTTTCGACGCACACGTACAAAAGAGGCAACAATTCCAAACCATTGATTTTCTCCCAGCACGAGCAGCTGCCCTGCTGCCTACCACCCTGCACAGATCCAAACACAGCGCTCCGTGTCTCCGGGACCTGCTGGAGAAGGAAGTCCCGTGATCTAATGCAAACCCAAGCCAGTCAAGTGGAACGAAGCAACGGGATGACAATCGGGTTCCAGTGACCTCGCTCATGGATGATGACCTCATGGAGACGGAAGCAAAGCAAAAGGCACGCGGCTCAGATCTCGTTGATCGTCCTTTCCGAGGGGCAGTATTCCGAGGTTCCTGGGGACGACATGTAGAACGACTGTGTTTTCCTTTTCAACCTGGCTCGCTTGTTGGCCAGAGACAGGCTGCGCCGGCTGGAGCTGATGATTTCTGAGATGAACTTCTTGCAGTCCACACAAACCTCCATTGTGCTCCAGTCCTCCATTAATTCTTTGGGAAACTCTTCTTGTGACTTATCCACAGACTTGGACCTTGAGGTCAACCTGAAAGGCAAAAGAGCAGGATCTGCCACGTTATTTGGCAACTTGGGCCAAATAATTTTTCCTGGGGCTGTGGGCCCCAGGAAAAATCACATCAGAAAGGTCTGGATTTAAATTTTCCTTCCTCCTGTCCCAAATTACACCAAACACTGGAGAGGACAGCTTCTGCCTGGATTGGCAACATTGCAGTGTCACTGACTGAGGGTGTGTGTAACATCTATGTCCTGGCAAAAACAACCTTGCTAGTAACTAAAAAAAGCTGATGTCTTTGGCTAATCTACACAGCTTCATAGCAATGGTGATCCATGCAGTGGGTTTATACAGCAGATTCCCTCAAAAAGGAGCATTCCTTTTATATTTAATTTCTTGGATTTGCTTTGACAACCATCTGTGTATAAGATATAAAACCAACAGATAACCTGATAATATCGAAGTGAAAAAATTATGAAAATTGGTGTTATGAAAATAAGGGGGAAAAAAATCTGTGCACTAGACATGACTGAATTCCCATTCAGTGGTGATTTTAGCCTGCAAGATTTATCTCCAAAGAGTTAATTCACACGAGAAAAAGACATGTTAAGGATATTTTTTCAGAGGTGCTACAGAAATACAGCTGTCCCAGACTCATTATTTTTCAGCTGTACTGTGAAAAAGGTTTAAGACACTGTTACTGTTGCTATTTCTAAATCAAAGCAATGAGTAGAAGAGACCTGGCTTTTCAGGCTTCACAGAAGTTACTACAAGCATTAGAAACATTGCCAACTACAAAACAGATGAGAAGCACCTTCATGGTTGATGACCCAGCATGAAACACCTGGGGAACATCTGCAACAGACACAAGCGAGGCCGGGTTGTTTCTCACCTGCTCCGCAGGGAATGGTGGTGACTGGTAGAGGGTTTCTCTGGTCTCATGAAGCTTTCTCCCCTTTGCAAGGTTGAAGGTCCCAGGGAGAAGATGGGGAGGGTGGAGTATGGCTTCGATGGCAGCCGCATCTGTTGGGAACAGCACGGGGAACATGCAGCATCATTACAAAGATTGCAGCTTTTTAGAAAGGCTCAAAACTTAAGTTTCTTTACTTACTTTTTTGCAACACTGTGAGCATACAGGCCTGTGGAAGAAAGCAAGAGCATGAATCAATCCATTGGGAAAAATTAGGTTTAAATCAAGAATAAGGGATTTCAGGTGTTAAAACTCTCCCCATCCTCCCCTTAAACAAACATTTTAATTTTTAAAGCTTCTTCAGCATAGTAACTTCAATCAGAACATGAAGCCAAAAGCAAGGAGAAATGCTGAACAAGATCTACACCTAAATTTAAAAAATAGAAAAAAAAAAGGAAAATAAGCTGGTTTTCCCCTAAAGAAACCTCCTCTGGTAAGTGAGACTGCAATTCAGTGGTTACGTATATCTTCTGACTTACTGTCTCACTGTTAACTTCAAATTTATCATTTTGCCCACAAGTATTCCTTCTCATTCTTCCCTTGCCCCAAGACTCAAAAAATAGCCAAAAAAGTAAATTTAAATGTTTCCCCCAAAAACACATGTTGTGGAACTGTTGACTGGGGAGTCTGAATAAATTCCATCTTGCTTTCCCATAAGCATAAAAGAACAAATGAGTGTTCCTCTCACGTTTAGTCAAGAGTTTCAGTCTAAGAAAGCAATTCTATCACTTACAAAGGAAATGTTTTTGAAAGTTTTTTTAATTTAGACTGTTACAGAACTAAACCCAACCAACAGTATGCAGCAGTAATGTTTGAGGGTTTCTAATGTATAAATAATAATTTTCCCTCTGAAATGATGCTCATTTATTAACAGACATTAAATATTTACCTCTTGCAGAACTGACAAGTGTAAGACCAGGTAAAGAAAGAAAACCTTCTTGTTCGACAGCAAAAGCAGAGCTAGAGGAAGAAGAACAGAGGAATCCACAATGTTAAGCAAAGTCCCACACAGTGATGACTTCACCAACCAGTTGCTGTTGGCAAGGCCACAGTGGCAGTGCTACATCCAGTTCTGGGGTCTGCACTTTTAAGATGATATGGAAAAGAAGGTCCAGAATTGTACCTTCATACATTTAGAACTAGGCCTTTAATTGTTTTGCCTAAATTAAAAACTTGCCTGTTAACTAGATAAATTTGGTTAGAAATAAAAGCAAGCAATTTTAATAGTGGGGTAAATTAATGAAAGCCTCAACCTACTTTGAGATTTGATAAAAGCTCATGACTAAGCTTTATATATCATGACAACAGGCAACAGTTGAATCTAATGAATGACACTATAAGATTCTTGTTTCTCTGCCTTAAATGTATTAAATCTTTAAAACAAGTCTTCATACTAGACACAGGCCTGTAGATAAAATACACAGTGAAGTCAAAATAGACTTGCTGGAGGTGTTCAAGAAGTGCAAGTCAAAAGTGGGAGAAAAGGATGCTGCTTCTACTGGGAAGTACCAATCTCCCATCTGCAGTTTACAGAAAAATGCATTAGTTAATGGGTCTCTAATATTAAACCTCCTTCTGGGGTCACATGTGCCTTGACTTCTCTGAAGGCCTTAATTCCCTCTGTGCTTGATAGTAAGGATTCATACATGAAGAACTTGTCGTTTTCTATTGCTATCTGCAATTCTATTTTCTGGAACAGAAAAGGTAACCAAACCTGCAGAAGGCAGGGGGACAGAAATCACTTCAGTCAATGAAGTTTAAACCAGACACGTACAGATACATTCTGACAATTGCAAATGCTACTGCATTTTTATAGACAGTCTAAACAAACAAGGTGTTTCCATGAAAAGTTTTTGTGTTTCTGGACATAATTCGAGGAATTTGACCCATGTGTTAGGCATTCAGGGGGCTGTTTGGTGGATAACTTTTCTTTCCCTCTAATACAGGGTAAGAAACAAACGTGCAACTGGCCTCCCTCAATACCCTTCAGAGCCTCCACAGACTCAGCCCTACCTTTCCTTTCTTGAGAGCAGTGTAGATGTCTTTATATTGCTGGTACTTCTCCAGCTCTGCCTTCACAAGCACCTGACGGATGTGCATGACCTCCTCCACTGTCAGAGCCAGACATTCCACGGGGTAACAGAACTCCTCCTGGAAGCCAAAACTCCCATATTATTTCAAAGACAAATGGCTTCTTCCAGAGTTCAACCTAGACAACCAGCCACCTGGTTAGTAACTCCAGAAACAGGGGGTTTCTCCCATCAAACTGGAATAGCACTGGCTCATTCATGGGCATCACATGAGTGCCAAACCATTGGAAGTTGCATAAGTGTGATCTAGATGGTCTTATGTTCAGCCTTCACAAAAATGACAGTTCTCTCCATCTTTCCTCCTCAAACCACTTGATCCTTCTCTCCATTTGTCTTTTATTACAAACATTTGTTTCAAGCCAATCAACATTCAGATTTATAATTTGAAATGGAAAATGTAATATGGTAGATGGCATTATTTTATGTATACTGTTTGAGGTATACATAAAATAATTTCTCTGAGACTTTGTGATGCCCAGAGTGGCCAAGGAAAGTTGTTAGTAGCCCATTCTAGCAGAAATTTTTATTCAGTGGTACCACATCTTGGTGCTCACGTGATCAAAATCACACCAAGACTACAAAAAGTTACACCAGTTCAGGCAGAAAAGTTCTCCTTTCTGCCCCAGAAAGTAGCAGTAGCAATTTAAGCTTTACAGAATAATGTTCCAGTATCAAGCAGGTGAACTGGTTACCCAGTGTTGCATTATAAATGGCAGAGGCTCAAATAGAGAGTTAACAGCACAACTCTCCACTTACAAAATCTTGTATCTGTTCTGTGTTGCAGCATTTAGGAGAATATTGAATGCAGAACTCCTGAATTTGGTACCAGGGAATAAAAACACCAACCCAATTTGTAATCCAGCCTAGTAGTTGATTATACATTTCCAAAAGAAAGACAGAAACCTCTGTGGGAACTCCCATTGCTTAATGCTTAGTGAACCTTTTCAGTCAGCCCAGAGGGGCTACTGTGCAGTAATGACAATGCCAGGCAGTGCTCTCTGAATAAAGGAAGGAAATTTCCCCTGCGTACACAAAGATGTGGCTGACAGTTTGGAGATCTCGTTTACAAATTGAAGTGATGAATCGGATTAGTACGGAAATGCTCCATTTCCATGCACTCAGAGGTCTGTTCTGTCTTTCCATCAGATTAAAAAGAAAATCTTTCTACGTTGCAGACCTGGCAAACATTAGCATTTAGGAACCACCACATTTTTAAAAACTGTTGTCTTACCTATCTAGAAAGGGAACACAAAGAAACTTCACTCTGTTTAGGGTACCCCACAAAAGACTAGAATTGAGTTAACTTTGTTAGATTTGCCAGATAAACCTTTGGGGTATGGAACACTAGTTTTCTGGAAAAAACCAACTACATCAAAAGCAGCTTTGCTCTGAGGTGTAAAACTGCACAGCCAAAACAAAGTATCTTCTGTTCCTTATGAGCAACTTTACAGCTAACCAGCAGCTCTCAGCATTTCGTTCTGGGTTCTTCCCATAGCAACTGCCTTGCTATGGGGAAGGCACGGCTGAAGGCTGGGGTGGCGCGGGAGAGGAAGTGGGTGGGAAAGCGGGATGCACACAATGCCAGCAAAACCCCTCGAGTCTGCATCGTGGGAGACTGAGGGAAACTATCCGAGGTGAATGAGGCTGCCTGAATGCTTGCAATCAACCAGAGCTTTAAGTCCTTTAGAAATACATTTCTTACTTGAAGCTCTTCCTTCCCCCTCATGAACGCCCATTCCTTTAATTTACAGAACGATGACGTCGGGGAATACTGCTCCTTTGAAGAAATTCTGCAGATCTGCTATAGGTGTAGAGCACGTACTAGGGGAATAATGTGGGCCTGTTGTCATACCAATCAAAAATGAGTATCATTAAAATAGAAACAGCCAGCAGGCAGCAGGGGAAACATAGAAAATGTTCACATGTTTAAATGCTAATGTTTTAATTCCAGTGGTTACACAAGGACAACAAAATGTTAATGCAACATTAAATGAAAGATAAATAATCTGATTTCAGAAAACTGCTTGGAGTTTTTTTTTCCTTTTTCAGAATATAAATAAGTACACAAGAAAATCTTTTGTTTCTACACTACCTCTAAGGCACTGAAATTAATTAAATTATGCTAAGCACTGGCTAATCTTCATTGAACAAAGATGCTTTGGAGTTATTGCTCAAACTTCCAACAATAGCCTGCACCCAAATTCGGCAGCTCCAAGTGAGAGCACTCTGCAATACTCACATATGACAGAACATGGTAAAGGCAAAATGTGGTTTGAATGGTCTTGATTTTCCAGAATTATACTCAGTACTCATTTTAATATTAAACACAAGCCAGTATGCTTATTTTTAAAGGGGAAAAAAATTATTTGACAATACTATTTTGAACTTGAAGTTTTCATGATCCTCTGGAGAACTGGCCTAACACTGACTATGCAATAATTTTTTAAACACTATAGCTTAAGGTGTGTATGTATAATTTTTTTATGCAGGAAAAGCAGGTAGTAAGAATTGCATATCCATAATGTGCTTTGTAGGTCGTTCTCAGTGTACACACACCTAATAGGTCCTTATGACTAACACATTTTTACTCTAATGCATTCCTTCTTCTCATTAAAGGATGTCACTAGACATTCAAATGAGTTGCATTAGTAAATTGCAAAATGAACAAGCACTGGAGTGGCCTCTAAATTCTGCAATTCACAATTAGTCAGGCACTCTAAACTCTTGTTCCTTTTGCAGACTAAACATTTCTAAAAGGTCAGCTGGGTATCTCAACTATAAACTCTCCTACAAGAGGTTTCACCCTTCCACTTACTGGTTGAGATAAGAAAAAGAAGAAAAAATTAAATTATTCATGTTCAGTTAACTTAGGGGTAAATGAATTACTTTTTCTTTTCAGTGTATTTGCCTTCCCTGATACATGAATATGAACTGTTCTGCAAGTTCTGATACATAAGTGTGCTGAGGACCAAAACAATATGTAGGTTTTTCAACTAAAGCAGATTGCAAATGCCCTTCCATTCTACATAGTGTATCTTGGGAGAAACGTAAAACCTTATTCTTTTCAACATAGTCCAAGGATTACAACAGTTTTGCTGAATTTTTGCTGCAGGATCTTCATGTGCTGTAATATTTAAGGTCTGTCCCATTGATAATCTGGTGATGTTGCATTTTTAGTTTGCTGTCCTTTCAGAACTGATTTCTTTTCCCCGTGAGGTGATTGAAGACACACAAATATCCTACACACATTGAAATCAAAGTCAATCAGGTGCAATGTCCCAGCCTAAGCTGTAATTCTTGCCACAGCTGAGGAAGTGCTCCCCTAGGAGGGAACATGCTGGTGAAGGTGATTTCCAAAGCCAGCAAAAAGAGGCAAACCTTTGTGGGTTTCCACCTGCTGGCAAAAGCTCTCTCACAGAGATAGTACATAGCCCCTGCCACCCCACACATGGCTGCTTCAACGGGATGAGAGCTGAGCAGAGAAGCTGTTTGCATAGTTGAAAAAAGTGGTCTGAAAGTCATCCTTGGAAATAAACTGGTTATCCTAGGAACCTGAACAATAGATAGGAAGCAGAGAAGCGAATGCTGTGTATAAATGAAACCATTAGCTTTGGTCCTCTGGGTCATGAAAAAGAATAATGATAATAATAATAATTTAAAAAACAAACAGACTGCAAAGGCATCCACATGTAAATCTCAGGACACTGAATTGATCTCACTGATTAAGCACCAAATCAGCTCACTACAGCAACCACCAGGGCTGACCCCTCCAAAATCACTGAGCCACCCTGCCTTTCCACGTAGCACTGGCAGGGTGACATGTCAAAAGGACTATGTTTGGCACTTTTCCAAGTTTGTTTCCCCTCCCCACCTACTTGGGCCTAACTCGCTCTGTCTGATGAGATGCCAGTTCACAAAACCATCGTTAGTATGCAAGACAGAGCAGTTTCTTGCTAATCCTGCTAAGAGACTGTAGCAAACCCTGCCTGGTTTCACTGGCATTGATGACTATTTGCTGACAGAGCCTCTTTCACCTTGGAGAGACACCAGGGTCACAGGAGCTGTGATAAGAAATGAAACTCCATCAATCCTGGAGGAAGGGATGAAGAAGTGTGATGTCAAATATAAAATAAATAATACTCTGCCCTTATTGAAAGCATTCACTCTGGGAATGGCAATTTTACAGATGCAACATCTGGCGCAGCCACTGGAAGAGGCTGGCATCCCTCTGGGAAGGAGAGAGTTGCAGAAAGCCAAAGTATGGAACTGGGCCAGTGCCAGCATATCAGAACTCATCTCCCAAAATGAAAAACAAGAGTGTTAAGGGAGGTGTCTGTCACACCCTAGAGGGCACTATTGCCAAGATAAAGAATTGGCTCTCAAGGCATCAAATAAAATAGGTTCTTGTTAGTGGAACATCATTTCACTACTGGTTTCCTTCTTTTCCACTTCAAAGTCAAAACCAAGCTAGGTGACAGTCCTGTAAAGATTTAAAAAAAGAAAAAGACCAAAACAAACAATAAAACCCCCCTAAGCACAAAATAAACTAGTAAAACCCTTCCCATCTGTTCCCAAATTAGCCTGACTTATCTAATGGCTTTTTCTCTCTTTTCCTTTAGTATTTTTCAGGGGGAATGGAATAACTGAATTGGTTTTTCTGCAATGTTTTTTTTTTAATGCATATTTCTAGGCATATGTCAATGAACAGACTGACAGAGGGAGAATATGTATGTGGTCAAGAAGATCCTGGTAAGAACTTGGTTGACCTATTTAAAATAATAGCCTCATGTAAGATTTTAAGTTGCATGATCCTCTGAAATACATGAGATTAATATTACAATGTAGCACACTCAGATACACGATAAGTGTGTAAAAGTGTAAAATGTCTCAGTATAACATAGGACACTTTTTCCCCTCCTCCCTTTAAACTATTTGTGAATGACTCTGGGCCTACCAGAAAATAAAGTCTGGGTTTCCACATACAGTGAGTGCAGCAGGAGGTGACAGGGCAACCCATATTATGTGACAGTGACTTCAAACACATGCTGAAGGAGCCCTCCAGCATGGGTCTGCTGCAATACATCCTGCTCCAAGTTCACTTTGCCAGGAGATGTCCACTTGTGCCATGCATTTATCAACATGTTACTACCTGACCTACACCTGGAATGAGAAACTACATTCTACTTGGAAGGATATAATAAAATCCAGAAGACCCTCTGAGAAGGAAAAGCCTGTTGGGGGAATATTTGGACATATTTTTCCTGATACTGATCAGCTTCATCATCTAATAGGTTTGGATTCCAGCTGTCATCTCTTAGGCCAAAAAAAATGCTCTTCAAAGCCCTTTAATACCACTGCACTACAAGACAGGACAAGTGAATACCCTTCCTTTCAAAACTGATGTGTTTATCGATTTCTCTATTCACCAGCACCTCATGGGGCACACTTTGAAACCCTGCTGGTAGGAAAAGAGACAAGGAACATACCCTGCATGAAATTACAAAGCACTAATCAGTATGTCAGCATAAACGAACCAGGATTTCATACCCTTTGCTGTTTGGACTCTGCTGGAAAACAGTTCTCAATTAAAGCTAATTGATCAAATCCACTGTACTTTCTTTTCAAGCAGCAATACAGGTTTTTGCCTCAGTAACTTCAACAAAGCAACACAGACAAACCTTGATTTGGATTACTGAAAGAGCTTTCATGTGCATAAACATTACCAGGCAAGTTCTTAAGGTGGGAAGAAATCATTCCATTCATCCAGTCATTAACTGCAATACTTCCAACAACTAGAAAAATTCCCCCAAATCCCAAATAGATCCACTGATTTGGAATTGTCTCTATTCAAGTGGAATATCAGTAAGGTGAAGTTCATCTGTTTTGGTAACATTCTGGAACAAAAATCAAGACACGTGGTTTACCCGGAGTCCTAATCAAAGTGTAAATATTTTCTGAGGCACCTGTACCTGGGATTTTGGATAAACATGTCAGAGAGACAAAGTTCAAATCTTGATTTCAAAACACCTTTAGTAGCCAAGAGCTGTCTCTGAATTGAGGAGTTTTCTTTGGGTCATGTTCTAATCACACTGAAGCCAAGTTTTAATTTTCATTATACTCTTAGCATTCCTCTTTTTCTCTCTCCTACCACCCACTCCACTTACAAGTGACCTGGAGCTCTGTTTTGAAGGGGGTAGGAACTGTCTCACATTGGTTGGTGTTTCCTTTTCAATGGAGTGTCGTCTCTGAGGTGGCTGCCGTCTCTCAGGCTGCGGCGTAGACGATATGGGCAAGAACTTGGGAGGCACTAAGGATTCAATCAGTACAAAAAAGTTAGTTCTTCTACGAAGGACTGTTGGGTAACATTGCTCAGTACTTAATCCAGCCACTGATTTGCTAGAATTCCTATAACTGGTGGCTGAAATTACATATCCATACTGAGGTGTTTCAGGATATTATTATACCTATTTCACCATCATGCACAGAAAACACTGCACAGATTACACAGCTCGTTACAAAACCCTCCCAATGAAACTGAAACACTTTGAAACAAAAGAAAAATATTGTTACATAGTAAAACATGCAATAACTGTGCCCGGAAAAAATCCCCAACAGGTCTTGCCCTCTTCCCAGTAAGTATTTATTAGAAATACTGGTGATTGCTAAGTGTCTTTCAAACACTGCCACAGTGGCAGAGATGGAGGAAACATTTAAATTGGTCTTAGGTTAGAACATGTTTCTGTACCAAATTATTTTATTAGATGAGCATAGCTAAGCAATCCCTTCCATTCACTTGTGACTCCCTCTACAGTCCTATATAAACTTCAAGGATGAAACCTTCTGTTTCACAAAGATACCCACCCAGAGTGGAGGCTAATGCCTTCCAATTGTTTATTACATTTGACCCATTCAGCAGGGTTCAGCTTTAGAGGTTTATTCTATTAGCAACATTCAGTTTCAGCTTTCCATTTAGGTTTCAGACAAAGTTCATAGCACAGAAGACAACAGAAGTGTGTAAAAGCAGCCACTGGGCTCTCTCATAACTCACTCTTTCTGCTGCTGGTGCCTTCTTGAGAGGGGTCGTCCACTTGTGAGGGAGAGATGCTGCTGCTACTTCCTGATTTGTGCACTGATTCCTCCTGTGTGGCAAGAGGAAAAGAAACATAATTCCTCAGGGACTGTTTTTAGTTTTCTTACTGCTGTTGAGCACACAGAAACCCCAAGCAATCAAAGATATTTTGGACCATTCAGTCACTCAAAGTCCTGGAAGAAGTCCTGAGAAAAACATTGACTCTGCACAGTAGTGAGCAAACAGAATTTTCAGGGCTGTTTTTCTAGAAACTGAAATAAATGGTACATGATCAGAGTTCAGTGTATTTAACTACTGCACGAAAGAACAAGATCAAGAGAGAGGTGCACGAATCCACTGTAACCTGTTAATTTTTCTTGTTGTATTCAAAGACTTCTAGGGATTTGCAGCTACAGCAGATATGTGAACTCAGCTTTATATTTCACACTAACAAGGAATTAGCACTTAGATTTGTCTGGTCTCCAAAGGAATGAGAGCCACTCACACAAGTGACTCAGGTAAAGAGAAATTAAACTGAATTTGACTGCACTGTTCTCTTATTCCCAATCTGCGTGTGTTTTTCCTTTCTTCTGTATTTAAAAGACATCTCATTCCCTGTGTAAGCATTCTTCTTCTCAACAGCCAAGAACAACTCCTGCAAGATGAAGGAAAGTGAAATGGGCTTTGACTAAAAACCTCTCAGCTATCTAAAGCTTTATGCCACCCAAATTATTAAATCCTTTGCTGTCACCTAAAACCTGTCTTCAGCCATGAGATACCAGCAAAGACACAGATCATCACAGGAGCCTCCCAAACAAAGAGTGCTGAAGGACTGAGCATGAATGCTCTTTACCTCTAATGTGAATGCTTTCAACCGAAGAGACTTAACATCATTTAGGCTGTCAAGATTTACAGATCAAACAAGTGACCTGCTCTAAAATCCAGCAAGTGGCTGAGCTTCTCTCTCACAGATTTCCTCAGCTGAAAACCTCCACTGGCTGAAAGATTGCCTTCTTTGGTAACAGCAAGTGGGAAAGAAAAGCTGGCAGGATCACCCCAATGAGCACCACGCATCACAGGACACAGGCCTCTGCAAATTCCCATCAGGAGATTTGTACTTTAGGCTTAGCTCAAGGGTAGGTGTTGTATGTGAGGACACTGTCCCCACCTATTTGCCACAACACAGTACTCTGCAGGGGGTCTCAAACCAGCTCACATCCCAAAACAGTGTATTCACTTTAACATATCAATTGTGACCCCACAAAACATTTGTGATGGGAAGCTTGTAAGGAAGTTTGAGCAGCACATTGAGCTACATCAGCTGTTTTATTTGCAGGAACCAATACAGTTCAACTACAGAGCTGGCTCAGACAGCTCTGCATATTGCTGCATGGTTGCCTTAAAAGACCAATGGAGAACTTGCATGACAATTGGATGCACTGTTCTTTACAAGGGGTGCAACAGTGTTCACAAGTCTACAGTAAAACATTGAAATTTTGAGGAGAATAGCCCTGTACAAAGGGAACTACTCAACTTTTCACTTTGCAGAAGTCAGATTGTTCTGAGTGGAAGACGAGTTTACCATTGCCAGAGAAGCTAATGAGCCAAGGTGAAGAACTAAGTAAGCTCTACTGCTATTCTAAACAATGAACTGTTGGAGCCAGTGGCTAAGTATAAAAAATAGTAAGTATAAACCAAGACAGGGAAAATGGAAGCCAGGAGGAAGTTAAATTGGACATAAAATCCCACTTAGACAACGGTATTCTGGGTTTGTCATTTCAAATTACTTCTGTGCACAAACACGTGCACTGACAATGTTATTGCTGTCCTACAATTTCTCAAACATAGAAGGCTTTTTTTGAGAATGAAATCTTGTGTAGGAAGTCCTGATGACCCACTGCATGAATTCCTCCATATCTGCACAGCAACTGTTGAGTAATACTGTAGACTATCTGACATTTTATGCTTGAGGTTGGACCAACCCAACATCCAGGACTCTGCACTTCTCCAGAGTACCAAACAATTAGAATTTTACAGTTACTGAGAAAGCTGCAGCTTTAAAGGCTTTACCTTAAAACATTTAAATATATTACAGACATGATTTTTGGCCAGATAGCTGTAGTTTCATTAGGAATATATAATTTTTAAATCTGTATCAGAAGTCACTAGTAGATTGATACTTCTCTTAGCCACACAAAGCAAAATAGCACTTCCTGCTCCACGCCCCTTGGAATCTGTGATTTTAGTGGTGATGCAGAAAAAGCAAGGACAGAAAGAACAATTTATACAGTTTCCATCCTTGCTAGAAAATGGGCATAGGGCTGTATCAGACCTTGCCTTTCACCTCTGCCCAGCTACCCTGAGTATTGGGACATAGCCTGCATTGCAACACAGATGAAAGAACAAAGGGAATGCAGTGGGAAGCAAATGCATCTGCATCACAGCTCATTTGGAGGTCCACAGCTCGGCAGTGCAGGTATTTCCAGCCTGTAATTTAGGGCACAACATAGTCATAATTTCACTCCCAGTGAGTAACTCCAAATAGGTTAAGCCCAATTCAAACTGCAGACAAAGAGGTGGCCGAGTCATTTACAGGCAATCAGAACAACACACACACAGTTCTATGTGCTACATACAAAGTAAAAGTCAGGAAAGAAATAAAACATTTGGACAGAGCAATCTTCACTCTCTTCAAATGTTCTATGTCCTTCACCACCTTGAAAAACTCCAGCCAAACTCCCTTCAATTTATCTTCACTACTTTAGCACTCTTCCTGAGCCCCAACCAGTATTTTGCTAGGCATCTTTATCCTCTCAGTTGCTTCACCAGCTATTTCTATTGACTCAAACTAGTCCAGCATTGGTTCTCTGTGACAGCTCGATGTGGTTGATTTATTTTCAATTTATCTTTTGCTGTATGTTCCAGAGTTTGTTCCATACCACTTTGCTTGCCTACACAATATTTCCTAATCAATAGTCACAATCAGACATTTTATTTTTCCCTTCTACAAGAATCATTTCACATTGCCCTTTACACAATTTTCTTCTACTGACTTCTGCTCATTTTCCTGTGTGAAATAGCATGATGCTTCAGGATACACAGAGGTACAGGCTGTAAGATCCAACTCTCACTGACAGATCTTAGTATTCCTGCATCCTGCCCAGCTTCATTCACATTAACAAACCACATATAGCCTCTATTGTAATTTTAAAGACTGATGAGTGATCTCAGAATGCAAATCTCTTCTGCTTTTAGAACAGATGTGTCAAATTATGCACCCACACAAGTCACCCACAGGATAACCCCAAAGAGGGCCAACCTTTCACAGATCAAGAAAGTATGCAAAGAGATAAATTTCTCCCCACATATATTTCTTCCCAGCCTCCTATCTTTCAGCTTAGACGCCTTTGTAGCCACCCTGTCAGGAAACCCCTCCTTCCCTATTTGCAAGAGAGAAAAAGAGTCAGGGAAGACTGCTTTCCCCAGGCTAAAATTATCCTCTGTGAATAAAGCCTGCCTGCATGAGCTTTCCAGACAGCTTAACTCTCAGAAAGGTCCAAACTCAATTAATAACACTACTGGTCCAGAAGACAAAGCTCATTCTTGAGGATGTAATGTTGGTACTTCCTGAGGATCATATATAATGCAGCTTTGAAGCTAGAAAGCTTTTTAAGGTTTTCTCCTTGTAATGCTTTTTTAAATCTTTAACCCTACACTTAGATTGGATGGATTCAAAATTATTTCTCCGAGTGGTATTTGCTTGTCCCTATCTGTGAAACATTTTTGGGGTGTTAGTTCCCAATTTTATATAGCAAACTAATGCACTGACATTTGCACCAAACTGCAACCCCTCTGGCACAGCTGCTGCTCTTTATTTAACAGCTGTTATGGTGAGGCTGGCCCCACATCTGAGTCCTTTAGTGACAGCTACTGCATGAGTGCCAGAAGGGTGCAGTGTACTTTCCTAAATTCCCAAAAGCATAATTGCTACAAACACACTGTGGACAGATACTGGGCATTTAGGAAAGTAAGTAAATACTGGGTTTAAGGCCAAAATTACCATTTAACCTTTCAAAAGAATATTCTCCTTTTTGGGATCTGATCTAGTATTTTTGAAGTTCTGTGGGCTGACAAAGCAGCCATGGAAAATTCAGATTATAATTTGCACAGTCACTTCTCATCTGATCAGTTCAGCAAACTAAGAAGTAAGATTCAGTTATGACAAATTGAGAAGCAAGTTGTGTCCTGATTTTTTACCTCTGAATCTGAGCTGTCAAGTTCAGCCAACGTGGGAGCCTTAAGGAGTCTCTTGCGTTGCACTGTCACTTGTGTGGCCCCGTTCTGCTTTCCTTGTGGTGCTGGGCCACCGTTCACTACAGAGGCATCCACTAATTTTCTTCCAGCCTCTGGCGTTGGTACATCTACCAAAAGAAACAGAACAATTGGTGTTTGCACCTGAAATGTATTTTGCCTTCTCAAATCTTACTGTTAAGGCAATACACACAAAAGGGGGGGGGAAAACTGTGATAGTTATATCTGTGCAATTGTTCTACTTTTAGTGATTCACTGCTCAGAGAATTGCAGGCAATGGCTTGCAGTACAGAAGCGGTATGAAAGAATGAAGGCAGTGGAAAAAGCAGCATTGCATAATGCTAAAACCCAACCTCAGACCTACACCAATCAACTTTGACAAAACTGCCTGTGTTAAACCCAGAAATACCCTTCCTTCAACGTACAGTCTATAATTAACTATATAACAAAGACCAGAAGAATGCACAGCCATATCTGGGCAAGTGGGTTTCCAGTGAATCTGAAGACAACACCACACAGAAATTAGGAGGTTTAGCATGGAGTAAGCCCAGTTTTTCCTGTGAGGAGAGAATTGCACTTTATTCTGCAGGATACAGAGAAGGAATGAAAATGAGGTAAATAATAAGCGTTCATCAAACACATGCACAGCTCTCAGGCTTGCATGGCCATTTGTATTAAAAACATGTCTGTGAGGTCAGACATTCATGGAACAGCAGAAGCACGAGGCTCCAGCTCTATTTTCATCTACATGGTTTTTACAAGGATGTAACTCCACTGAGTATATTATTCAGGATTTCTGCCAGTGTGCAATGAAGAAGCATCTTGGATAATGTAGGCTATGGGTCTGCTGTGCTTAGCTTAGCTTAGCTTTAGACATTAAGATAATGACCTAGCCTTTGACATTTTAGGAGAGCTTAGAGTTTGGTCTGATAAATCAGTTTTATCCCTGTAAAAGTACAAAGTACAGTATTTCAATCTGAAGAAAATTATGTTGGAGGGACAAGGAAGAGAAGCTTTTAATCTCCCATTTGCATGTATGTCTAAGCATCTGGTCTTTCTACAAATGTGTTTTTCTACTCATGTAATTATAGGACTCCTTCCCCAGCCTTGTAATAACAAAGTACCTCCAGGTATTATAAGGCTAGGGTAATGATGAGTTATTATTCCCATTTTTATACATGGTGAAAAGAGGGACAGAAGGTCAAGTGACTGGTACCTTAGGTTACTGGGAGGACTATGACAGAGAAATGGTATCACCCAGATATTCAACAGTGCCAACAGTGTAAGTACTCACACATCATTTGAAGTTACTTAGATAGTTGCCCTGCTATAAACAGACACAGTCACTCCTGCTACAACACCATTTGCATGGATAAAGCTATCCTTGCACCAGGTAAATCAAAACTACAGACTACACAAAGCACAGCCACAGCAGCAGCTCTTTAACAACATTGTCAACACAGCAGCTATTGAATAAATGAAGAAGAGGAATAAGTTGAATTAATATGTATTTTAAACATTTATCCAGGTTATTGTTAAATGCTGGAAACTGATCTAAAAAGGAGAGGGGCTGCATTATAGTTCCTCTATAAATCATACCTTCAACTGGGAGTATAAGAAAAAGCAATTATTTGGGCTATTAAAGCCATGGTGACATTCCAGGCCTATGAATCTGTGTACTAAAGTGTTATTACTGCCTTCAGGTCCTCCCTACAAAGAGCCGCAATCAAAGACTTAGACTCTCTAACCCTTAGTTCCTATCATCAAAGGCTTTGCTAATGGGTGTCCTGACTACCACAATGGCTTATAGGTCATGGGGTTTTTTCCTCCTAGATTTCTGTAAGTACAGCATGGGTGTCCCCCACATCAAATGCATTCCTGCTCTAATAGTAGCTCAACGCAATCCCAGAAAGGGACAGCAGGAAAACAAAACCCAAACTGCCTCCCCTCCCTGCTGCCAATGCCACTTCTTGACACCTCATACCTAGCTGGCATGTAGTTGATTGAAGAAGTTCTGGGTTTCCTAAATGAGCAAGAGAAAAACCTGTGATTTGTCTTTGGATGGCACAAGGTGGTTCCTGAACAGACTGTCCAAGGAAGCAGCCCCAGCACCACCCACACAACAGCCAAAGGTGGTGCCCCTTCTCCCCTAACCCTCCTGGGTGGGGACTCCCCTGCCTGATGGTAGGGAGGGTGAAGAATGGCCTGTAAGCACTGCTGGACTCGCTGGCAGAATAAACAATGGGAAGGCCAACAGCACTGCCTTCCTGCCAAAAAGTAAAACACACTATAAGCCTGGGGAAAGGAAAAAAGGGGGACACCACCAGACATCCCCTATGGCAGGTGATAAAACATGTTTTCACATCATAAATTGTTTTTTGGTGGTTTTTGTTTGTTTGCTTGCTTGCTTTTTTTTCCCCCCTAGGAATTTAGGCTCAATTTCTTTAGGCCTCAGAAATGGAAATCTCTGGTCCATTTTGAATGTAATTTATGTAGCCAATCACTATCTATGAAGCCTAAACCAGATATATTTAAAGTCAGGCATACATGAGTTGTCCATACATATTGCTGAGTTGCTCATATGTTGACTCAAGTCTTCTTGAAATACCAAAGAAATTTTAGGTGAATCAAGAAGACAATCCAACATAGTACTTGTTTTCAAGGTTTCTTTAGTAGGAAATGTCATTTATCACCATTCTTTCCTCTAGAGAAAAAAACCCAGGGAGTTTTTACAACTTGCAAGTACTAAAGAATAATAGTATAAAAAGACTAAAATTAGAAAACTATCCAATCTATAAAATCCATTTGGTCAATCAAATTCAGTTTATCATTCTTGCACTTACAGCACTGGATACATGTGAATAAGTGGATTATCATAATTTAAGGAAAAGATCGTGACATTTGAGTGACATTGAAACAGATTTCAAGAAAAATACCTTGTTCCTAAATTAAAACCAGAATCTGTTAGTAGATATAGACCAAAAAATGATTAATTTGTTTAAGCTATTTTAGTGATCTGTTCAGGAAACAGAAACATTAGCAGATGACAAAAATAATCGTACATCATCACAACCAAGATAAAATTAATCAGGATAAACAAGTCAGAAACAACAAATAGACTAAATCTTATAAATATGAACATGACAGAAAAAAATCAATGGACAATTCTTAGAAAAAAAACCTAAATTTATTTTTTAAAAAATGGATAATAGTTTACAATCTCTAGGTTCACAGAACATGTAATGTTCTGAAGATGATTCCAATGATATTTAAAAAGGCTTGTGTGAGTAGTAGCCTGGGGTTAAGAATTTATTAGAGAGTCAGACACGGTGGGGGAGTGTCATTTCTCTGTGTTTTCAGGCAGCAAGTACAGTGAACAGTACCTGCAAATTGGATGAATGTGTTTGGTTTCTTTGGAGTTTTTCTCTAAGGTGTCATTACAACAAGCAAATGAAAGAAGGCAAGGTCTTGATTTGATTACTTGATCATTGCATTGGGCTTCCCTGACCAGCCTTAGGAAAGGGGAGACAGAAAAACCCCACCGTAGGATAATATGAAATGTGCCTTTATTTGCATGTAAGATTATGTCTCCTGTGAAACAAGGAATTAAGCAGACCACAAATTACATGCAAACTTCAGCAGTCATGTAACCATATGCTGTCTGCTTCTTAACCAGTTCTCCTTGGCCAAGAGTGATGACAGAAACCTGAATTTTGTTCTATACAGAAAATGTACTCCTCAGGATGATAATTTTTTACACTGAGATTAAAAGAAGGCTAAGATGGAATTGCAGAATTAATATAAGTTTGCTTTTTGCTGGCTATTATGTTGATAACATATTGGAAAATATTACGTAATGAATAAAGGTAACAGAGATGTGTTCCTTTCAGTGGACTTCAGATGCTGAATTCAAACCTGAGAACTAATAAATCAGTCTTTTGCTTTGTTTGCATCTTTTCCTCCCACTGGTCTGAGGCAGACATAATCTAGAAGTCATAATCCCCATGAAATTTGGTGTTAAATGTTTCACTTTCCATTTTCTTCTCTCCCTGCACACCTCCCAGTTGCCCCTTTCCGCCAAAATGTACAGACTGTTTCTGAAATAACAACTTCAAAGCAGCAATGCACACACCTTTGACGTAAGAACTGGAGTGTTAAGAGTGGGAATGACACATCTTTTGAGCTGCATTCAGCACTGCATTGAAATGAAGCTATTTTTCCACTATTTTTCTATTAGACGAAGTGGGCAATGACTGCCCTGGTCCCTAGCTGTTATCTGAGTACCTCTCAGGTAACTCACTACAGGTGGCTACCACTTGCTCCTTCTATTCTACCAGAAGGAAAAAGCAGTGTAAAAGGAGACCCCAGGAGCCCCTCCTCTCCTCTTCAGAAGAACAGCAGGCAGATACGTGGAGCTGGGCCCTGTGACACACCAACTACACCAGCTCGGTGCCAGCAAAAGTCTTCTCAGGATTTTGCATCCTCCCCATTGCAGGCAGCATGAATAATATAAACCTGCACCTGTCCTTTAGCACTTAGCAGGAAACCCTTCTCTTTTTCAGCTGGTTTGTGGGTATTTTGTGACAGCAATTCCATCAAGCAGAGAGCAATGAAAGCAGTGAAAAAGCGAGTGTGTGCAAACAGTGATGAAAGCACAGCACAGCCTCTCTGCCTCTAAAATAATGAAAAAAGTAAAAGCACACAAAGCAACAGTGTCCAAAATTACTGCTTATCTGCTTACTATCAATATCCCGACCCAACTAATTCGCTTGTACTGCTCATCTAGTGTCTCACATCTACCTAACTGGAATCTTTTAATCATCCTGAATTTACTTCTAAGGACACTTTATCAGATCACTTGGTCACGCCATATGATCCTACTTGCTGAGAACCACATGACTTGAAAATGCAAAACCAATCACATTTGGGAGATGGATAAAGAAACCAGGAAGAGTTCTTCAGTGGTCAGTCAAAACTAACAAATCCAAGTACAGTACAGATTGCTAAAGCTACTTCTTCAAAATCAAAATATTATGGTTATGAATTAATGGATCACAAAATATTGTTTGGATTTAAACAAATGAGGATGTCTCAGAATTCTTAGAACTAAAAGGCAAAAGAAGAAACAGACCAACACAGGCAGAAGGACAGATCTGAACATTTCCATTTAGCTGGCCATTGGCATATTCAGTTTTATCTCCTTAAAACTGAAGGAACTTTTGGCATATCTGAAAGTAGCAATACTTTTTGAAAACTCAAGTTTGCCTGTTTACGCTGCTATCTGAGGCCCTGGGGACCATGCAGCTTTCAGTGGAGTAAAATATGATGCCATGTACATATGTAATTCGAATCCCAGCAGACAGCTGTAGTAGCAGTACCATACACCACGAGTGTAAGGTTTCACAAAAAGGCTTGAGCTGCATTAACAGCTTGTCACTGTCTCTGATGGCAGAGCCTGTTCCTTCCTCCCTTTTGCCCATGCTCATCAGCTGCCCTCCTCAGCCAGCTGTGATCCTCTGATCAGACAGTAGGCAGGTTTAAATCACTAAAAGAGCAGAAAAACAACCTGGCAAAAAAAAAAAATTAAGTGTTTGCTCCTGGTTACATGAGTTCAACAAGGTCCTCTTGTGAATAAATGAGCAGGACTGGCACAGAGAAGGGGGGAAAATCACATGCTTAGAGGGGAGCCTGGGGAGGAGAGTGAGCAGTGATAGTCCCTCTTCCCCTCTCGACAGTGGCAAGCTGTTTCCTTGGCTCAGTCAGCACAGGGAGCCACGTTCACAGATGTGTCACCTCTGAACTGTGTTCCCATATTACATAACTGCTGTATTTTTTAAGTTATAGTAATCAAAAACTTCTATATGGTCTTTCTAGTTCACAATATGCCAGCGTTTCAGTCAGATGATGCCTTTCTGTGGGGAAAATAACCAGAGGAGGCTAAAGGATGCATGAAAAAACTGAGGATGTGAACTCTGCAAAAGTCCCAGATGAGATGTTTCTACATGTAACTTGAAGGAGGGGAGGTGGTACAAAGAGAATGGATTTATTTGGAGACTTCTTTGGGAGTCACCTAGGGGAAATTAGGTAAAAGCTAGCTATCTCCTCTGCTGACAAACCTTTGAGGCTGATGTTGAATATTTCCAACATCAACGCTGGAAATTTTGGGCCTGAGCATCCTGGAAAGTTAGTGCATAATGAGGAAGGAATGAATTTATTCTCTGGCTATCAGGCTGTCTGACACTGCTGTCTCCAAAGAGGAACAGATTCATACAGTTGCTGCATGGCCTCACTAATGGCTCCCCAGAGGAAATATGAAAATTGATACTAGATAGTTGATGAAGGGTCACCTGTTGAATCCTCTGCACCAGCTATTACCAGCAAGCCTTCTTTTGCTAATGAGTAAAGAAGGAAGGTTTAGCCTTTTTGTTAGTGAATGTCTTTGATTTCAT
This sequence comes from Aphelocoma coerulescens, assembly GCF_041296385.1. NCBI lineage: Eukaryota > Metazoa > Chordata > Aves > Passeriformes > Corvidae > Aphelocoma > Aphelocoma coerulescens. The sequence continues at coordinate 113,525,633 of NC_091015.1, read as the reverse complement.
AGCTTATGAAGCTTTCACTGTAAAGACACTGTAGAACTGACAGTTTCTTTCTAGATTAATATACACAGGTATATTTAATTTAATCTAAAAAGGTAGATGAGTTCAAAGCTAGTTTTAGGATCCTGGTGAGAAATGAAGTACTGCAAAAGATGGGCTAGTCAAAAAGTGAGTGCAAAGACACAAAAAGTCAGATTTATAAATAAATAAATCAGACTTGAAGGTGATGCTGTATTCTGCAATCCTTTTACAAATCTGGACCACCTTATTTTGGTTATTTATTTAAGCAGAATTTCAGCACTCTGATGAATACACTCTGTATTTCAGGTGAAATGCAGATGTTTCCTGTACCAAGGCATCCTTTTGTGGCAAGGAAAATATAAGTATTAATAACTAATTCATCTAAATTTTTTATTTTCACTGACCGTATCTTGGAAGAATCCCTTCAAGTTTCTTTCTTAGATGGGAATTCAACAAACAGATGGAACAAATTTCACAATAAGCACAAGAACCACATCAGTGGTTCAATGGCATAAATGGTGTAGCACATTTTACCTGACAAGTCAAAACTGTAAGACATGCTAAGTGGCCGCATTGCTGTAAAAAAAGAAACAAACACAACAAAAAAAGAAAATGATTCAGCTATTAGAAAAGCAGAGAGATAACGAAAACGAAATATTAACTCCACTTGAGACATTTTGGACTCTTGCTTAAATCCAAAATGTGTCAGACATACCACTGCTTTACTGTAGCAAAGCTCAAAGTCTGAAAACTACAGCAGCATAAACAGGACTTGCAAACAGAGCAATTATATTACTAGTAAATTAAGATCTTTGGAATTCAATAAATCAAATATCAAAACAAGAGACAAATATCTGAAAAATTTAATATTTTAAAATAAAATCACAATGAAAGAGAAACAGGGAAAAGAGAGAGAGAGGAGAGAAAGAGCTGAAAAAAAATTGAAAGCACAAAGCCACATTTCACACAAGTTTCAGTGACCTGAAATAAAGATATTTCTAATTTTTTTAAGCATAATCTCCAATGATTATAATTAAACTAATAAAGAGAGACACTCAAGCTAAGCTTGAGCAGTAATTTTCTTGAAGAGGATGGAAAAAAAGGCCAAACAAAATCTGATTTGTGCTGATTCCTGTTCTTTTTAAAAACCTTAGGTGCACTTAGCTTTTAGATGCATCTGTAATATTATTCTCTTCTTCCTGGGCCTCTGCTGATTTTATTGTTAGATAAGAAAGTGGTCAGATGTTCTTCATTTCTGGAAAGACCTATCTGTATTTCGAATTAAACAGTGTATTCAGAGAGCAGACCCTCAAAATATCCTTCAACTGAAAACAAAACTTCCATGCGCTAATCCAGATAAAGCAGGCCAAGCTCAGTGACAAGAATGTGCAAAAGTGCATCAAAACTGAAATCAGCTTATGTGTCTTACTTGACAGGTGATAAACCTGCAAGCTGCTAGAAAGGGCCTGCAGACACACATACCACTGCCCTAAAAGATGTTCATAAAAAGGTTGTACTGGGACAAGTTTTGCTCATGAGAATAATTTAAAGTGGTGCATGCAGTAGGTGGCTGACTCAGAGCTAAATTTGGGAGTCAGGGAATTTTTTCTGTATTCATTAACTAGACATCATCCACAGGTAACAGCTACAGAAACAGTATCTAAATTTCTGTCCAAACTTAGCATAAAGGCAAATACTTCTTAAAGCATAAGGGTGTTTATCACCTGATGCTAAGATATTGATAAAACCTGAACATGAAACAAAGTTTTCTCCAAGCTCCATTAGCTCCACTTGCTTGAGTCACAAATCCATGCTTTCAATTAAAAGGACATGTACCTCAAGGCTGTGCTTGTCTCGATGGCTCACACTGATGATTTTATGAAGTCATTTGAAAGCTCATTCCAACTCCTCTACTCAGACCTCCCCCTTTGTGAGGACAGTTCAACCCCATTTCCAAAGAAGCTGTAGATTGAGACTGGCCAGGGTAGAGAAAATCTTACCTGTATCATGTGTTGTGTAGAGCAGAGGGACAAAGTCTGTGGCTGCTGGGGAGCACATGCCATAGGTACACTCTTACCACAGAGCAGGAACAGCAAGAGTACAGCCCTCACTCATCCCAACAGTCAAGTGCAGTTGTGCTCCTGACTGTATAAACTGAGCAAAAAGGAGTAACTCTGGGACAAGTGAAGCACACCTTATGCTCCTGAATACATCACTGTAATGTGCTGGTTTTTTTCTCCTTTTTAATAGCAACAAGTATTTCTGTCCAGATGGTGCAAGTGTTCCACATAGTGTTTCTACTTAGATTTATAATCCTTAAGCCTCATTACCCTACATGTTGTTACACTAAATTACATTCAGTGGTCATTTAAACTGTATGGCAGATCTATTTGTGCCATACTGAATGCCACTAGCGTTACTCTATTCCCAATCTGCACAAGCACATTCTTTTTTAAAAGGAACTTTGGGTGTAACAATCATTCCACTTGTGAGAAAGAACAAAACCTTATATGTCAACATAAGGAGAATTATCTTAAAGGCCTTTGGTCTTTTTAGTTCTTCATGCCAGCAGTTAATACATACTTGGAAAAAAGCTTGCATGCATCCACTTTTACACCTCCATTAATATGGCATTTATCCAGTCAATTCACTGGATTTAAGAGGAATTACCCTAATTCCAAAACACAGAAATTTAATGCTTTTAAAAAAGTGAAGGATTAATGGAAGACAGGTATCCCTCACCAGAGGCAATGCCTTGAAATCAGTCAAGAAGTCCTAAGCAGTAGTGGTTCAAAACATCAGTTTTAGAAACTGTTTACTAACTGGCATTGTTGCCATTTATATCAGTTAGAAATGGTAAAGATTCATTAGATCAAGTTTGCTGCCCTTGAGACAACATGAGAGTTCCCAGAAGGAGAACATTTAAAACACTGAAACTGAATGTTTGAAAGAAAAGTAAGGAATCCTTCCATATTTTTATATACTTCCTACATTTGGAAAAAAGTCTAGGCCAGTGAGAAATGTTAATTGCTACAGCAAACATCAACTGAATCCAGACCAGAAACTGGAAGGCCAAAAAAACAATATTAAAAGCATCGTGCTTTTACTAACGCACCCAAGCATTCCCCAAACTCCATCAAGCACTTCAAAAACAATGCAACAAAGCAAGACTGATGAAATTGTTTTCTTCAGAGACAATGGGTTGTCACAATCCACTTGAATCTGGTCCAGTGCCTTCGAGCACATGTGGCAAGCACAAATATCTTTCAAAAGGCGGTGACAGAGAGTATGTATGCAGATTTTTTCCACGCTTTTCAGCCATAAGACTCAACATTTGCTCTTTAAAAATTCAGCTACTTCAGTTTTTCTGATACAGATAAATACAATACTCTTAAAGCAATCTAAGTCACTATGTAGGACTGCATTTGTCATGCTGTTGCCATCAGAACCACTGAACTAATGCAAACTGGTGACTGCTGCATAGCATAGTATTGGTATCATTTCACAGTGGTTTGCTGAAACTACACTGCAGAAATGAAATGCTCTGCAGTGCAAGTCAAATTATTTTCCCATAAAAAGACCTACAAACACATTTTCCATAACTTGGAAAAGGAAACAAAGACTTAGATTCAAAATAATTTCAACAAGTTCAGTAAACAAAATAAAAGCAAATTTTAAATTAAAAAAAGAAGCTGATGATGCTAACAACAGGAAACAAAGAGAATAAATTAATTAAAAATCGACATGTAAAGAGTACTTGCAGATAGGCAAGGTCTACTGCACTAGAGACAAGCACTACCTGTTCCATTCTGAGCAAATCTAACATTAACTGTCATGTGCAACAAGCAATACAATACCATTCCATTTATCTAATACTTACACTAAAAACTTGAATGGAATCAAGCTGAAACATTCAGTTTCATATTTTAAAATATAACTAAGCACAAAGATGGCATAGCTCTAGAAAAGGCTGTTGGTTCTTTCTTTTCCTGAAGGAGTAATTTTGTCTTCTGTGACACCTGCACAGATGTGGCTACAATTGCTGCTTCTTATGTGGGAAGTTTTCTGTGGATGCTGCAGGTAAAAACTGGCCATGTGCTTACCCAGCCTGCTACGCCTTATCTCATCAGGGGAGACTGGACGTAACTTCCTCTCTGCCTTGATCTCCTCCAGGATCCTTTCATGGAGGCTGCGGGGCCGTGGTGGCGTTGGTTTCAGTTTCCTTGCTGAGGCCTTGGGATACAGAGACAATCATATTTACATTAAAAAGTGCTTCCTTGAAAGAAGATTTCACACTTTTTTGGAAAAAAATGTGGAATGCTGTGATGTGATTTTACATGCACTCCATTTCAAACCTCAACATAAATTGAAAGAGGGTTTTATGCATCATGATTTCCCAGAGATAAAGGGCTGCTGGCAATAACAGCTGTTAATTGGTATGTGCAACATGCTACACACTGTTCTTTTAAGGGATCCTGTTCTATATACAGAAGACAACATTTTTGAAAGCCCAGGTAGAATATATCGTATTTACATATTTGTTGGAACCAAACATGCTTTAAAAAGACACTGTTTTGTTAGGAATGAAACCCACTGGATTACATACAGGATTTAATGGAGGTCGCGATCGGATGAAATCCAGGATTATTTCATGGGCACTCTTTTTTAATCGAGGTGGGATGTCACCGTTGACCTGGAAAAGAGAACGTGAAATATATATATTTATATTTATATATAGCTTTGTTCCACACTGGTATTCATGCAGATGACAGAAACTGAAAACTCAAGACAAGCCTGACAGAGCTGCTGTGTTCTGATACCTGCACCAGACATAAAACCCCACCAGTCCTGAGCAGAGCAACAATCCATATGCAGAGCACAGGCAAGCAAAACAAGTATGTAGCAGCTTTTCAGCTTTGCTGATAGCTGCAAAATAACTCCAACTGCAGCAGCTTTAAGCAGCAATATTTAGGATTTTGAAGTGATGAAATCAAACATCAAGGCTGCCATTGTGTCTATAGGAGAAGTACATTTCCTCGCTGTAAATCCCATATTTCTGTAGAAGAGGGGTTGGGTGGGGGTTGTTTGCTTTTTTGTTTGGTTTTCTCCAGAGACACAGACATTTCTTTCTCTGATACCTCATTTAGATGTAAGACTATATACAAGACATCACAGGGAAGAGTCATCAAATCACTATATGTACAGGATTTAAAGAAGGCAATGGAAGTTTTCCTATCATATGAAGAATGTACAAATTGTAAGCTGGGAATAACTGTATGGATTTGCTTAAAAAGAAACAACTGTCAGGTTCAGACTTCACAGAGCAGAGTGCCCAAGCACACTGTCAGGGATAAGAGATCATCCTATGTCATATATAACCTTCTGCCACCTCCTCTTACTACACAGTAGCTGGCTATCAGCCCTATCCTCCAATGTGACAAATTTCCATGACACTATATTGCTTAGACCAAGTGTCCCATATTTCAGATTCTTTTTTCTTTTTAAGGGTCAGTTGCCTTTTTTTTTTTTTTTGTGGGACTCTATTTATACAAATTCAGTAGCCAGAAAACCTATGTAAAGACACGTCTGGTTTGCCAAATCACATACCCTTTTTTTAACCAGAAGGATTGCTGCCATCACAAAAAAGGGTTTAAATGTCCATAAGGTCACCTGAATATGATCCCTAATTGAACTTCACCAATGCCATGCAGCTTCCATACAAGCTCTGCTCACCTCAGACATGCCCTGTTTCCAGGCTGAGGCTGAGTGACAGCCTCCCCGAGAAGATTCATCCCTTTACCTCTGAGAAATCAGATGCAGAGTCCCTCCTGGGGAGCATTTAATTGCTTTCCTGAGGACTCCTTCTGGAGATATCCTACCCCAGACACAGTCCAAACTCTATTTGTTCCACCCTCCTTAGTTTCCTAAGAGTGAATTTCATGTTGCTTGGCAAAGAATACCAAGCTGCTAAACTCTGCAACATGCATCATCTGCTTAAAAATAGTGCAGAAAAATTAAAATGGAAAAGGTTTATACTAAACCGTGATTTGACATTTCCTGATGAGGAGAATACTATTTTAAGGGATGTGATTGATTTCTTCTGTTCAAAGACTGAGCAACTTTTTGAGGCCAGCATGCCCTGGAAGATTGTTAATGAAATGAGAAGTCTCTCTTCCCTGAGCTACTGTTCATCAGATGTCAAAGTTGATAGCTGAAGTTGAGAATTATTACCATCAGAACAGCCGTTTTGTAAACTGATAATCTCTGTTCAAGCCTTGGGGAACAACCCTCTGCATGACAATAGTCAATAAATAATACATGGCTCTGAGCCTTTCACCTCAGGGCACTCTAGGCCCTCACAATGCCACCAGGGTGGCATAATTAGTATCAGTATTACCATCTTATTGGAAAAGGAGAAATGTAGGATTTGCTTAAGTGATTTTCCACAGGATACATGGGGAACTGGTGGCCAAGAAAGTGGATGTTTTGAAGCCAAGAAGCCCCGAGCTGGAGCACCAGTGGCAGAATCCACCTTTTCATACTTGGCACCCAAACAAGATACTGACATGAAAGATACTGAAGGGAAACTTTTATTCTCTCTGTTCACACTAGATCTATTTATTTACTCAAACTAACTCTCTCTGTAGTGAGCAACTTCAAATGCATCCTTTACTTTTACTTAATTAAAATTCATGGCTCTTGATTAAAGTCTAAATCAGAGACATTGCACAGATGCAGCCATGATACATGCAGGGGAAAAAACCACCAAGGAACAAGTTTATGTTTTTTTTTTTTCTCTCCACATACCAGGCTGGCCCCAACTACAAAACAGTATTTGGATAAATACCTCAAAACACAGTAAAACTACCCTAAGTCTTCATGTGTGTAAAACAGCTTTTGTACAACAACAATATGCATTAAAACTGGCAGTGTGAAGAAAGCTTAACCAATTATTATAAAAATCAAACATAAATGTAGAGATCTAAACAGCTAATGCACACAAAAATCTGCATGTCATCATCTACCAACAACCTGCTACCATCACATTTTAGTATATAAATATGGATTTGCAATTAAAAAAATAATGGCAAATGTTACTTAGTTACCTTTGGTTGAAGCCCTAAGCTCTAAAAATGCTGATCCCAAACAAGAAACATTGTTGATAACTTTCACAAAAAGTAACATCACCTATCACTGACATTCAATTATCTTAGCCATTTATTTGTTTGTTTCGCTAAAAACGGTGTCAGCAACGAGTAGAAGAGTGCTATCTTTAAATAACAGTCAACAGGAAACTGATATTGTTTTGTTCTATCTAGAAATTTTCATTTAAAAGGAAATTGCATGGACACTGAAAAAGACAGAGGGGACACACTACATCATTTCCAGAACAGCTCATGATAAAGTTCTGTGGTGAATTACAGTATTGATCAGTAGATATCTATTTACGATTCTGCATTATGCAAATAGGGTAGTGTTTTAGTTAACACAGCTGTTACACAGCATTTGACACCCTACAGCAAGCACAAGGAGCAGTGTCCAAGAGTAAGTGCTTTGGTACTTCTCATCGTGAGGCACTGCACTCACACTGCTGTTCCTGCACATCTATTGCAGAAACAATTTCATGATACCACATGGTAACCACAGTACTTACACAGAGTCCCTCCTCTGAATACCCCTAAAGCACAATTAGGAACTGTAAAGCTCTCTGTTCTACCTAGGATGGCTCCTACACTTCTGTAGAAACATGTATTGAAAGTGTAAAATGAAAAGCACAGTCTCCCTGCTGAAAGCAGCTCACCACAACCAAGTCAGAACTGTGTGTAAGAGAACAACAGACTCTGCAACACCCAGCTGGACAAACTGGTCAAAATCCTGTGCTCACATTCTCTATGGCCTGCTTGAAGCATATGAAACCTTGCTTATGAAAATACTCTCCGTGCACAGCTGTTACTGCAATTAACCTACGTACTGTTAAGATGTTAAGTACTGCAAAGAAATAAATGAAGAAACAAAATGAAAACAAACAAACAAACAAACCCCCTCCCCCCAAAAAAACCCAACCAAAACAAAAAAAAAAACAACCCATGGCCAGGATTCTCAGTGTAGACATTCAAATTACTGGATATTTTTGATAATAATGGCTTCAACCTATATGCTTAAATTCCCCTTCTGCAACATGACCAAGCTAATACCACACTACATGACAGGTACTCGTGAAGAGCCCGAATATGAAGACAAGAGTGCTGGTGCCTACAAAGGATGTAACTGCTATGTAACATAATGCTGAGTTTGGAGAGGCCATAGAAGTACCTGAGAGGCATGTATTGAGTAAGTAATGTAGGAGACATCAGTTACTGTTCAATAAGCATTGCTCAAGAAATACAGTGAACAGTGCATATCTTGGAGGGGTGGGGAAGATGGGCAGAAAGGAGAGCTAATTGTGAAGCACTGTGAAATTAAAATCTGTAGCTCAACACATACAAATAATAAAGAAAAATTAAGCCTGCAAGGTTAATTTAATTATTAAATTCCTCCATTTTCACATGTTGACTCTACCAATGTCCACAGCTTTTAGCTTTTGTGGGAGTGGGTGCTCCATAGGTGAAGAAAGCTATTAAATCTCTCTAAGGTAGATACTTAAAGATTATAAAATTCTAGAATGAAAGCTATCTTGCTCCCACAACAATTGCAGCAACGAGGACTCTTGCCTCAGGATAGAAAGATGACAAATCTGAAATTATTTTCAGATGTACTGAAATAGAAATGCCAACGTCACTGAAACAAATGAAACCAGTTATTTACCAAAAGCCCAGAATCTGACATTTTACATCTTCAAAACATTTCAAATATTTGCACTATAACAATGGGTGAGAACAGGAAGCTCCAGTTACTGCTGTCAGTTAGCACAGCACTCTGAAACACCAAAATATGGTCTAACAGGAACATCTGTTCCTTCCTTAATTTCTACTCACAGTAGTGAGCAGTCAGGGACAGATCAAGCTACTCTTTTAAAAACAGCATCAGATTAATAAAAAGAACACTAAAGATTTAATGTTGCACTTCATTTACTTAAAAAAATTACTTATTACTTTAAAATTTTATTTAACCTCTTGTTATCATTAGTAGGATATGTATTCACACAAGCTACCAAGTCTAAAATTACTACCCACAAATTTAAAGCAATAATTACTTTTTATACAAATTTTGCTGAACATCCATTTTGCATGATAGAAAGAAATCCATCTTTCCTAGACTGCCTTAAAATTCAGATTTAGGATCCTCAACCTTTTCTCCTCTTCTCAAGAACCACAAGGGTTTCTGCTGATAGGAATCCATATAATCAGCTTCAACTTATGACAGTCAGCTAGAAGATGCTGTATCTATGTAGGATAACTAAACTTGCAGTTCTGTGTGAATCCTTCAGGTCCCACACATTCCATGTCAAGCTGCACTCTTATTATTGAACATGCTTTGCACAATCTTCAAGCAGACCCTGCAGCAGGATCCAAATTACGGATTTTAAGGCTTCCAGTAAGAAAGAAGTGATTTTTGTAACATAGTGTCATCAGCAGTTGTCAGACTAAGCCAGCAATTGCATCACAAACAGCCCTACAGGTACTATACCTGCAGCTGATTGTAACCCCAATTTGCATTTATGCCCAGAGTTCACTTTGGACAATCTATATAGAAGACAAGACAGCAGGCCAAAAATAGATGCTTGCAGGGATTTTATACAGAGCCAGAGTCTGGATGAGTGAAGCAGCAGCTGTGCCCCTAAGATGTACCACATAATGAAGGAAATCTCTTCTGAAGAGGCAGGAGCTTGCTTAGCAGAAGATGAATTAAAAGCTAGTCTTACAAAAGCCAAATTAGATGACCCAGGGGCTCCCATTCAAGCAAAACTACTGTCCTGATTGCATACAGTAATTAAGGTCCAGAGGGGACTACTCCTCTGTTGCAGTGGGTAGTAGAACACTTAGCACAGTTCTCTGAATGGTTAGGGCAAGACAGATAACATCATTACCTGGGCATGTATTTTACCCTACTGATTTAACATTTAAGCAACATCTGCTGCAGAAAATAAATACAATCGGATAGTCTAAATCCAGATCTTGATTAGGAAAGTATTTTCAGCTCAAACATAAAAAGCATTAGTACTACACACTTTCTGCCTCTCTCACCTGTCTCCCTCAGGCCCCCCACCCACCCCTCTGATTTTTTTTTGGTGGAATCACAGCTTTCTCACTGTGTGAGGATTTGTCAGGAAAGTAAACATGTGAATACTGAATATTCTATGGCAGTGCTTCCACTGTAACTAATGACAGGTGAAATTAAGTAAGCGTAAGGTATAAATATTGATATTGACCAAATACATGCCTCTGACAGAGAGATTTAAAATATCCTACTAGGGATAAGACCCCCTTTAGATCAGTTGGTAGATGATCAGGAAGAACATCTTAATGTTGAAAAAAAAAATATAACCCTAAAGGACAAAAAGAACAGGGAGACACCAGTAAATATCAAATGGGTTCTCATAAGAAGAGTTCCTCAAGTCAGTTTTACAAGCATCTTTATGAGGATCTAGGAGGAGGAGACCCATGAACACTCTCCAGCTTGCTGTGGCATATTGTCTTGAAAGCAACAATAGAATATGTTGAAAATAACTGAGCTCAACTTCTACAAATGGAAGATTTAAAATTTTTTTACATAGATTATTCCTTGAAAATTCATAACAGGTCATGGGAATGTGAGTTTTCAAACACTGTGATACTGGCAGTTTTCAACTACTGTAGGTCTTCCTTTCCCATCACATTATCAGTCATGGTAGCATTTTGCACTCTGGAATTCCAAAACCTATGTTGTGGCTCAAGATAAATGTTCTCTCCAATAAGAAGAGTCTAAAACAATCTCTCAGTGGAAAGCATGACAGGACTTTTGAGATGACTCTTAAAGTTATCACAAACCCAACACAAGTGATTTGTTCAACCTTATGATATGTAGGCACGTCTTTCAGAATTTTAAATGCCTGCCACATGGAAAACAAAGTACACTACATGTGTTGGTTTCATGTTCCCTCCCTCAATGAACTGTGCAAAGTTTTGATGCCATATAAACCCCAAGAACATTAGTACCTATACGAAATAATAATTTCAAGATTCTCAGGAAAAACAAAAAGACAAAAAGAAGACAAAAAAGGGAAAATAACATTTCAGATTTGACAAACTCCAGTGATTCTCTTGACTTACCATGACCTTCCTTAAGGTATAGCGTTTGGATCTAATATCATCCATCAGCATCTCATAGGGTGTGAGCTGATATTCTATCGGCAGTGGGTTGTACTGACGCTCTTGAACTTTCTTCAGTTTAACACCATTCCGTAAATCTCTCATCACTTGCACCCAAAAACGAGCCTGAAAAGAGCCAGAAATTATATATGATACCTGACCCTTGGATACCACCTCACATTAAACCAAAGTTGTTAATTTTCCTTCCAGGACACCACCAAATATTTTCAGCTGTACTATTTTGCTTTTAACACATCAACCAAACCCCATTTTATTTTATGTAAGTTTATTTTTAACACTCATGAACATAACAAAACTTTGTTGCAACTCAGCAGGACTGCTGGTTCTCACCTCAAGTACAGAAAGAGGATCTGAAATTCTCATATCTGACATCTATATTCCCACTTCAAGTATACTGCAGGCACATATTCCAAGTTTTTAGACTTATAGCTATTACTATATGAATTAAAGCAGTGATTGAATCAGAAACTTTGTTGCCCAGGACTTTCCTGCAAATATCCCAAAAGTTGTTCTTTAAATAGAAATTTTGGAATGGACTCCAAGTCCTAAGATCTTGCAGTTTTGATCCTCTCAGTACTCAACTTATTTTCCTCTGCCTGTAAGAGCACCACACACTGACATCTCCCTCTCATTTTCTGTGAAGCAGAATGGCTGGAGAGAGGAAAGAACAGATGGTGGATAGAAGATTGGGAAATTGAAATCCAGTACTTTTTAAGAACCTCATAATATTCCTCTATAAACTGGCAAGAACAGTACCTAGAAGATACAGTAAGTTACTCGGGCTTAAGAGTTTCCCTGTAGCCTTTTTCATTCATCACTGGAGAAATTCAGCTGCTGGCTCTGCCTACTGCCTGACTGCCCCTCTGAAGGGCAGTCAGCATGGTACCTGTCTAAATGTCATCTTTTTGAACTGCAAAAGCTTCTCCATGAAAACAGGCTAAGGAAAAATATATTGCTTGGATACTTGTATTGTTTCATCTGTCTGCAAAGAAAAGATAAGACTTCATTTAGTTTGAACTTGTCATGAGTTACTATTAATTCATATACTGAAAAAATGCAGAGACTGATTTGAACAGTATCACAGAATGGTTTTGGCTGGAAGTACCTTAAAGCTCATCTAGTTCCAACCCCCTGCACTGGGCAGGGACATCTTTCACTGGACCAGGTTGCTTCAACCTCTTCCTGTGCCTCACTGCCCTCACTGTAAAGAATTTTTTCCTAATATATAATCTGAATTTTTCCTAATACCTAATCTAAATCTCTTTCAGTTTAAAGCCATTCCATCTTGTCCTGTCACTAAATGTCCTTATAAGAAGTCCCTCTCCAGCTCTCTTGGAGGCTTCCTTTAGGTACTGGAAGGTGCTCTAAGGTCTCCTTGGAGCCTTCTCCTCTCTGAGCTGAACAACCCCAGCACTGTCAGCCTGTTGCCACAGGAGAGGTGCTTCAGCCCTCCGAGCATCTTTGTTGCCTCCTCTGGACTCAATCCAATGGGTCCACATCCTTCTTATGTTGGGAGCTACAGAGATGGACACTATTTCAGGTGGAGTCTCATGTGGGTGGAGGTAATAATGCCTTAGTTAAGCTTTATAAAGAAAATAAACTACCAGTAGTGATGCTGAATCACTATTCCGTTGTTGTCTTACCCAGTCAGCATTTTTTAGTTCATCAAGATCCGTGCTGGATTCATCACTTGCCTCTTTGTCCATTTCCTGAATCTTCTTCAGGTTCTGCCAATGAAAAGGAAATGAGTCAATGAATGAACAGTGGCATTACTCTCAAGTAAAACTGAAGCTTAATTTTTAATCTCTTGTATCATGTTGTTCAGGTGTTCTACTGAATGTTTTATGACTTGAACAGCAATACTGTAAAAGTAACTTGAAACACTATTTGAATATATTTCTCTTCCTTGGAAAGTTAACCTTAAGTGCTGGGAACAAATGTTAAGTTTTGACTATAAAAGTACTTCAGATAATAATGTGCTGTAGGAAAAACTACATATTAAAATGTTTACATCCCTAAACTTTTATATGCACAGAAAAAAAACCTTAACCACCCATCAGATCTGTTAAGCTACAACACAGAAAATATTACCAGCTTGATAAGGATCCATTCATACCGAAATTAATGCTTGTTGAATTCAAGTAGCTCATTTTTGTAGGAGAAATAAACAATGAGAAATCCTTTACATTGAATAGTGACAGAATTGAATATATATATTGCAATTAATTACTTTGTATAACATGGGTATAGATTCTGAAATATCAGTAACAAAATCATGTGAGGAAGGGAAACATCTTTCAAAGATGAAAACTGCGACTTATGAACAAGATCAGATCATGCAAATATGGAAAAGATGGTGTGCAAAGGGGCAAAAATAAAAAGCTATCATACCAACAAGAATGCAAAAAACAGTTAAAAGCTACAGCAGACCAAAGAACAGGCAAGCCTGAACAGAGAAGGTTGTGGCTTTTCACAAGTTTTCTTATACACATCAACACCTGTATATTCAAAAGGCTTTTTTTTTTTTTTTTGTTTACTTCTGTACTGAAGTATTTTGGAATCAGCAGTACAAGCAATTTCTCAGTACTCTACTTTTATGGAGAGTTTTCCAGGAAATCTTTAAAATGTTTAATTTGATCTGCTATCTAAGTACTCACTAATATATCTGAAATGGATATTTAAGTCCTCTGCTAACTCCTTTTTTTATTTTATGAGACTACAGCAACAGGTCAGAGATCTGACAGACATATCTACCATAAGTATTTCTATCTTTTAAGCACTTAAGCTCTTCCTTTAATGGAACTGAACAATCAGTCTCAATTCAACTTCTAAGCCTTCCAGAAAAAAATAAAAATAAGCATACTTCTTAAAACTTTTATTTTTTTTCTGGAAGTAGTTCCTAAACCACTAACATTTCAGTGTAAGAAATGGAAGCACTGGAAGAATGCTTAACTTGCACATTCAACAGTGCAAGCATCTACCAAACCTGGCTGCAGAGATAGGACATGTGAGTCAGCTACCACAGAGGTTTTGGAAAGTGACCAGATGGGTTCTTTATTGTCTCATTTATATAAGTAACACAATTGCTTCGGTAGCAAAGAAGAAATACTACCATTGCCCTATCAAAATAAAATACATAATTTACAAGAAGACTCTAAAAAACCATAAATCACCCACACTAACAAAAGCAGATTCATCATGGGACAATGTGGGAACATTTTGGCATGACTTGCAGCATCACAACAGGATACCCAACTGGGAAAGAATGTCTTTATGGAAACTTCTGCTGGTCCTGGCACTGTGGTCAGTCTGACACTCACAGGCAATTGCCCTTCCCAAGGGAAAAATGGAAAAATGGAAAGAATGGGTAACATAAAGGCCTCGCTTATGTGTATTCTGTTATCCAGGGTTTCTTCTTTTCTCTATCATACAGCTGGAGTAATCATTTCAAATACAGTACCTGTGAACTGTAAATTACTTTCTTTCTTGCAAACTGCTAACATCTACTGGTAAACTGCAAAATATAACATCTGATGCTTTTTCCTTTATCTCTTTGTAATCAAAAAGATAACTTCAGTAAATGCGCTCACAACTGTCAGAATTGCTCCTCCTTCCCATACTGGAAGGTACACTTTAATTTTTTTTAAATTAACGTGTTCCAGCTCCTTAACCTAGACTTCAGCTGTTCAACAAGACTGGTGGCAATCACCCATCTCAGCAACCGTGTTCCCTACCATACAACAGTTCCCCAGTTCATGGGGCTGGTTTATGCCCAAAGGCTGATGCTTTTCACTGACTTAAGTATTTAATGAAGCTAGAAGAGATTACAACCCATTTTTCTTAACAGCAGAAAACAAGAAAGGGGGAAAAAACCACCCTGAGTAGCTGAAAGATCTTCCAAATAAGGTAACCATCTAATTAGTTCCTCTGGAACATAGCTAGAGGGGCAATTCCTACCCAAGAAAGCATAGGTGTAAGTGATGCTGGCTACCATGCACTGGAGAGGTGCAGGAGCAAAACCTGCCAGCCAAGAGATGAAGTCTCTCCAAGTGCAGTTTTATGATACAAGTGAGCTGGTACAAGCACAGGTGACTGCCAAAGCTGGCCTTCTCTTACTCCCCATCCCTGTGCTGAGTGCTTGGCTGTGGCCCTGGTACCACAGACACTCACTTTGTAGGGATAGTTCATTCCCTTCCCTGGCACCTGGCTCTGGCCCCTAAATGCAATTAGTGGAGAGGAGTAGAAAATAAAGGAATTTCCGTCATTATAGAACTAACAAAGCTTTGGAAGAAAGCAGCAAGTGCTCTGTGCTTGCAGGAAGTGTTTAGGAAGGCTTTAACTCTTCTACACCTGTCAGGTGCTGCTTGGGAAGGAATAAATTCACTGTGACAAATGATTATGTTTAAACTTGTAGACTAAATGGAACATTAGGGTTTCCCTCCAGCATCCCCAGCCAGCATCAGTGGGTTTCTGCCTCTGTTTCAACAGTAAATTATAGAAACCAACACATTTAAAATACAATAGACCCTTTGTCAGAATTCAACTGTGTTCCAAAACCTGCAAGTAACCTCAGCTGCTGCTGCTGTAACCACTTGCACTTACCCTTGGGACAATGGCTTAAGAAAAGCCATTACAGTATAATAAATACATGGCCTAAATGGATTTCCATTTCAGAAAGCAGAAACATCTTAAAAGGGTTTTTCAAAAGGATCCCAGAACCTCAGACCCATACCACAGACCCAATTCACCTATTACAGCCTGGGCATTCATTTAGGAAATAAGGGTTGGATGTGTAGGAAATTACTGTTTCAAGAGCTTTCGCTTTCCCTTTTTAAAAAACCTTTACAGCATTTGGCCATTTTTTTAAAGGACTGCATTTTGTGACAAAAGCTAGTAATAAAAATATCAAATGTCTTCAAACCTCTTGCTGCACTATTAAAAGCAGACACTTGATTTGCGGCTGCTGCATGGCCCACATTTGAGATTTGCTGCTCTATGCTCAGTGACAGATGGGAGTTTATATAAGACTCTTGTCAGCACAGTGTCAAAGACTCCCTTCCATAAAATACTTTCTAAAACACAGTGATTTAATGAATGTTGTATTCTAAGGAATCCAGACCTGGACTTTGCCTTTCACCAATTGCATAACACAGTCTACTGCAGTTCCCAGTTTATACTCCTAGTTAGGAGTCACTTGTTCACTGATTAAACTGATTCTTACACTGCTGTCTTTGAAAGTAGAAAATATTCTTGTACATCTAGGCTCAATTTAAAAATACATAACATGCACATATGGGGAAAACTGCTTTATATACCTTCAGCTATTCAACACGGGTTTAAATTCCAAGGGCTTAGGGAGCAGCATTACTCTAGGTCTTTGAAAAGACCCAAAACCCATTTAATTCAAACTGAGAATAGGATCAGTTAAATCAGTCCCTGAAAACCTCAAGCTAATAGCAGACAAAGTTCTTAATGAATAGAGGTATGGGCTGATGCACTTTGCTCAGCTCTGGAGAGGGCAATAGTCACCATGCTGCTCAACATAACTGTGTAAGAAGAGGCAAAAAACCCCAAAGCAAGGGCATGTAACACTGAGTGACAGTGTCTGCACCACTTAAGAAAATAAAACCAAATCCACCCCTGCCCAACACAAACCAGCAGCATCTTCCCTTATTAAAGGTCCTAAGTTGAGGGATCAAACTGATCATGATGGAGCTGCAAGCCTGATGACAACACAGGTGCAAAAGTGGAGTCACTGGAGACTTGGAAGTGTAGGCAAAAGTGAAGTTATGAGCTGAAGAGTTTGTGAATTAATTTATTTCTCCAGCTGTGCTCTCTGGAAATCCAAGCAGCAGAGTATTTGACAGCTTTTACAGTCACAAGACTTCTGAGAGTAACTTGGCTAATGACTCTATTTCCAAAATAAGTTAGCCATTAACATTGTTTAGGTACCTATTAACTACCTCTATTATCATATTTTGTACAAATAATACAACAGTATAGCCACCTGACTTTTTTCTTTAGCTGTTTTCCAACTGAATCTTTGTATAGCATGAAACTAGGAAAAAAAGAAAGAAACTATTTCATTTCCATGCATGTACTTCATTAGAATTAGCATGTTTACATTTCATACAGATTGGATTGAAATATATCCAGGCAGACTGAAAGAATTATGTTTTTACATCAGAAAGGACAGAAATGAAAGGCAACATGTTTTAAAAGAACAGTACAAAGATGACAGATTGGGAGCTTTCTCTATGTTCTACCAAAAGCCTAATTACAAGGCACACTGTGGATAACAAAATTATGGATGAGTTTTTGATGAGCATGGATTTTCACTGCAATTTGGATGTAGGCAATTATAAAAATATACAAAGTCTTAATTAGTTTTGGAAGGGATATTAATTTTGATGCTCCAGGATGTACATCAATCTCTAAAACTTTTTGAGACATAAGTCAAACCTACTGCAACTGATCTGCCTACTGGACACATTTCATATACTATGCTAGCCAGCATAACATGGTATTTTTTAGCACCACCTGTGCCAGTTGAGTTTATCACCCAGAGATCTACATCCTACAGGCCGGCATCACCTTTATTGGTACCACTCACAGAGTCACAAAGTGCTTGAAGTTGGAAGAGATCCCTGGAAGTCAGCTGGTCCAATCCCTGTACTAAATCCCCAGAGCCAGTTGTCCAGCATCATATCCAGGCAGCTTTTGGATATCTCCAAGGACAGAGAATCCACAGCCTCCTCAGAAAACCTTTGTCAGTGCCCAGTCACCCTCACAGTAAAACCAGTATTTCTGGCTGTTCAGAGGGAACCTCCTGTGCTTTAGTTTGTGCCCACTGCCTCTGGTCCTGTCACAGGGCACCACTGGAAAGAGCCTGGTGCTGTTCTCTTTGCACTCTCCCCTCAGGTATTTAGAGACATTCATGAGATCTCCCTGAGCCTTCTCATTTCCAGACTGAACAGCCCTGGGTCTCTCAGCCTTTTCTCATAGGAGAGCTGTTTCAGTTCTTCATCATCTTTGTGGCTCTTCCCTGGACTCTCTCCATTATGTCAGTGTCCCTCTTGTACTGGGGAGTCCAGAACTGGACCCAGCACTCCAGCTGTGGCCTCACCAGTGCTGAGCAGAGGGGAAAGATCACCTCCCTCGACCTGCAGGCAACACTCCTCCTAATGCAGCCCAGGACACCATAAGGCTTCTTTGCAGCAAGGGCACATTGCTGACTCGCTCAGCCGTGAAGTGCACGTGGAATATTAACTACAGGAGAAGGCAAGACTGGGCATTAACAGGGAACCAAAGGAGGCCTAGGGCAGATATCCCTTCAATAAAGCAGGTTCACAACGTGGATACAGCCCTGGTGAATCTCCTGTCTGATCCAGAGCAGCAGCATTGCATTCCTTTGCCTGCATAGTCTCTCCGTGTCTCTCTCAGTCATACTGAGCCATTCTGAGCAATGTGTGTGTGACTCTTTCAGATACTTCCCAGCAGGAACATTTGCTTAATCTCATGGACATCACTTATTTGGGCCTACAGTTCTGTCTATGGCCAGGTGCCAACAAAGGTTATGTCAATGACTTTTGGACGATTCTGAAAAAGATGAATCTTTTCTTTTACATGGGTCCATTATTAGCAGATATTCAAACTACCTTGTCCCCTGCCATACACGTATACACTTCCTTCACCTTGTGGACCATTTCCCCCCCAAAACAATTTTAAAAAGGGAGAGAATCCTTTTCTGTGGGATTTTCTTACTGCAATTTTGAAAGCTCACTTTTTGACATGAAAAACAAGCTGTACTCCATCTTTGTTATCAGCTGTAAATGCTTAAACAGCAGGACACAAGAGTTAGGAGGTCTTGGCCCATTAGAAGACTACTGGATAGCAGCAGATGGTACCCAGGGTGGGTCTGCAGCAAGGGCACCTTTCACAGAGCCTAAGCAGCATGCAAATACTGCCAGCAAGCTGAAAAACACCCCAATAAACTTGCTAGAAAAATTTCACATTGCAAAAAGAAAATATTTAGTTGCTTATTTTTAAACTATTGCAACAATTGTATCAATCTTTCTGAACTCTGTCTGTCCTGTGCATTCACTACATTAAATATTTCACACTCTTTAAGAATGGAAGTACCATCTCCCTTTCTGCAAGTCAACTTTACTGCTGACCTTTCATACACATTGAATCAGACTGGAAGTAACCATATGGCATCAATTATCTGACAAAGTGCCTTAAACATTGCATTTGACATCCACTGAGAGGATCTGAACAGCTCACTCATCACTTCATCATTTCTGATTAATACACTCACCCAAATTCATGCCAGTACAACCCTTTGTGAATATATACTATATTTGTTATATGACAGATGATGACTGGGGAGCACGTGACTCCTCAGTATATATCCTAGTGTTAAAACATTTTACAACCTACAGACCAATCTATACCTCTTGAAACCCTGGACTTTCAAAGTCCTGATAAGTTTTTATAGGGCCAAATTGAAAATAGCATCACAGCAATATTTTCCCCTGCAATATTTCCCATCTAAACCTGTTCTAGGCTGCAGCATAAGGTAGGTCAGATTTAGTTCACTCCAAGCAAGTGAATTTCTGCAGATAAAAATTCTCCCTCTTCCACTACAGTGAAACTGCCTATTTAAGCATTTACTGACCAAAAAATATGAACCTCATATACCTGGGAAACAGATACCCAGATGCCACTCAGTGGCCCTAGAAGGAATCCAAGTAATTTCAAAGTAATTTTTATCTACAGGAAAGTTATTTTAAATAATTTCAGAGGATTCTTTCCCCTTTTTGGTGTTTTTAATTTCATTTTGATCTCACATCCACAACTGTATCTAGGTCTGAGAGAATCTAAAGGAAGATCTCCAAATAAAGCTGTTGGTTTTGAAATAAACTAACAATTTAAAATTCCTGGCATCTTTAGTGTCAAACCCACAATATTACACAGTATAATTTTTTTTTAATTGGAACTGATGTATGTGACCTGTTTTTCTCCCCCAGTTATCTGCCAATGCAATCACCACAAATGTATGACAACAAAATTTCCTTACTGAGGTATTCAGTGTTTATCTCCTTTATACCCAATACTTATATGACAATAACAAAAGGAAAAGAAAAAAGGAATTTACTAGAAGAGTATTTAATTGTACTCCTCATGACCTAAGATTCTGCTATGTATTTGCAAGACAGAAGAGCATGTAAACAATAGCACAGCTTTTACTGGCACAAACCTAACGTGATCATATGATTCCTGCTTGCCTCAAGTATAAACTATAAAGGTCATTTTAAAATGGTGCAACAAGACTTACAGCATTCCACCTCATATCTTCTTCATACCTGTATTTTATTTTGTACACTACATTATTTTCAAAATTAAATACCTTCCAAATCTGTAGTTAGATAAAAGCTCTGATCAAGGACCAAGCACATCATAGACTTGAAGTATTCAGATTACAAAAGCTGCTTTCAAGATAATTTTCTTGGTAATTTCTTACATGCCTACTGAGGGACTGATCCAGAGTGAAATCAAAATGAAATCAAAGGTCAAAATTCTGGCCCTGGTTAGGTGCAGTAATAAAAGTCTTACTGATTCACTAGGGCCAAAATTCCATCTACAAGGATTACTTCCTTTGACCTAAATATGCTTTGAATCAATGCCTAATAGCCTGTGAGAGGCAAATGGTTTCTTTCATTTGGGATTAACTCATTGTATGCTCTATGGTGTGAGCAGACGTTGTAGGGTTTTTATGCCCAAAGATAAGGTGATGAAATAATTTGCAAATTCAAAATACCTTTCCACTTTTTAAAATAATTTTTAAAAGATTATTGTTAAGACATGATTTTGAATGGTTATAGCCCACAATATTTTACTTTGACATTGGCAACAGAGATGCCCTATTACTGCTCACTGTGGCCAAGATGTTTGAGAACTATGGCAAACATAATTCCTCTCAGAGCAGAAAGAAGAACTCTGAAGGGTTCTTTGAGCCTCAGCTTGGCCTTTGCAAAAGCTGTTGAGTGAGGTGTTTCCAGAACAGGTCCCTCAATTAACATATCCAGTAGTTAAAAGCCAAGATGTGAAATTAATGATGTCAAGGCTTGGGAGACAGATTTAACATGGAGATCTTGTATCCTGACTGCTCCCTGTACTAGGGGTATTGGATGCAGATGTCCCATAACATAGGCACTTCAGAAAGCAAGTGGCTCTTTAGCCATGCTGACACTGTTAAAATTATCCCTGTATGACACTGCTTCAGTTTAAAAATTGCTTCCACTTTGAATAGGACTGCAGAAGAAGTGGAGATGAAATTCGACCCTGTGCAGCAGAAAAACATCTCAGGATTCTCCCTCTCGGATGATGAGTCTCACCCAGGAAGGAAAGAGCAGCAGCCCCTTGTGTCTCTGACTGGTTTGCAGCTTCCACCATCAGTGTGATAAAAGCTCTCTTGTGCTGCTCTGAGGCTCATCTGACTCTTTAATGAGCTGATTCAGCTCATTAACCTGACAAGGAGTAACTCCTTTATTTTTTGTTTTGCTTGATATTTATTGCATTTGTTCCCGAGAACCAGAAGAAGGAAAACAGTGGGAGTACACGTGCGTGGGTGGAACAGCTCTGCCTCTTTCAGCAGCAAAATTTTTAGGTCAGCCTGTAAAATCTTATTCTGCTTCTTAAAGGTACTGTAGATCTTGAATTACAAATGAAAAGAAAATCCTTTGGGGATTTATTAAGAAAAAAAAATTATGAAAGCGTTGTTACTTGACAAGTTGGCTTCCGTGAAGAAACCAGCTTTAAGAAATGAGTTTCCCTTGCTGCCCTTGCCCTCATCCACCAGTCTTCCAATGTTACCAGCACCCACACCGTTTTAATAGAATTGTTCATGGGGCCACTCCCAGGCCAGATCACTGAGACTATCTGCAGTAAATATCATCCTTAAATCACTCTTCAGCCAGACCCGTTAATTGCAGTGGTTCACAGGATGGCCTTTCAGCCAAGAGTAACAGGCAGTGAACATTAAGTATTGTGACCTGAAGGGGAAAATTTTTCTGTTTTTAAAGTTGGCTCTGCTGTGAAGCCAGTGTGACAGACAACAAACCAATCATACAGCAAAAGGTAAGAGAAGCTGCTGACTGGGGACAAAATACAAGCAAGAAGAATCTCAGATAATTCTCAGCAAAGAGAATTCGCTTATGGGAAGAAGCTGAGGAAGAACAGGCAAAGCTCTGACACTTCATAACATCTCTGAAACACCAGAGAAGCTTTTAGACTCAAATATATCGCATACATGTATGCAGGAATGGGTACATGTATGCAATGTGTTATTCTCCGAGAGAATCGTCTGGTTTACTCCCAAACAGACTAGTCACAATTAATAACAAGTTCTGAGGGATGTAAATGGTTACAAGCCAAAATTAAAAACCCCTCAGCTGAAGAACTGTCCTTCCTGAAAACTACAGATCATCTCCTCAAGCATCTGACATTCCCTATTGGCTGGGTACAGAAGTGATTTTGTAAGCCAAATTCACACAGTGATGAGCTCAAAAGCAGAAAACCTTCTCAGAGTGCTTACCTCTTTTGCACTTTTAATTTTGGCCAGGAAAGTGTAGAGCTCCATTGTTTCAGCAAACAGAGCCCGACACACTGCTTGATAGTGGTTGGGTGCCTCTGATCGCGTTGGCAGGTGGGCAGCACACAGCTAGGGAGAAAAATAAATAACAGGATCAAAACAATGCCCCACTGCTTTCATTAATGGGACAGAGCATGAGGTAACATGAAAGTGAATGCAACTGAATATCAAGGGCACAAGCATCCATGAGACACTTCAGTTTAGTCAGAAATTGGGGTGTATTTTCTAAACCTTCTGTTCCTATTTATTTTATGAGAAGAGTACTATAGGAATAGTAAGGGGACTGGTTGACCATGTTCTAGGAAACCACAACACTGCCTTTTCATAACCAAAAAAAAAAATAAAAGGACAACACAATTCAACATAATTGTCATAATTGTGAGAACAAGCCATCTTGCAGTACCAAATTTTGGGGAAACATACTTAAGTCAAACCAGCTTTAACAGTAAGTGTTAAGAGTTCCTATGAATGTGAAAGAGAATTGTATCCCTACCAGTTTATGAAAGGATGGAAGGTGAAGCAAGGAAAAAAGTACAGTGAAATCATCAAGCTGAAACTCTGATCAGATTTATTTCAAGTAGTACAAAGATTTTAAAAATCAGCAAGAGCTATGGAAGCACAGGCTTATTGCCTTACCTCAGACTTTCATGAACATTTCCAAACACAGACACAGCTAATGCAAAGGAATACTAACAGGTGTTTTCATACATGCTAAACTTGAAAAACTCTGAAAGCCTACTCAAATCACTAGCAATCATTCAGAGTTACTGATGAACAGTATTGCTTTTAGAGTAAAACATGCAGCTCCCGTTTCCAACAAGAGAAGTTTCACTGAAACCAGCCTTTACATTTCAAACTGAGAACCTGAATGGTATGAGCAACATCCAGCTTCATGAGCATCCAGCTTCTACTATTGTGGAATATCTCAACACAGATGCTAATAGTTGTAATATCATTTTTCCCCTAAGTCAAATCCATCACCTGCAAGTATTCATCACAGAAATATCGGCTGAAAACAGAAAGAATAAAATAACATCTGTAATTTGTTTCCTAAAAACTTTTAAATAAAAAAAAAATCCCAAAGCTGAAACTTGAGTATCCATATCATGTATCATACTGGTGTACATGTAAAAATAAAACAAAGTCTTAATCAAGGCCTTAAAAATTTGTCTTGTTTCTGTGGTTGTATAGTAACTATTTCTTATATATATAGCTAATTCAGATCTCCAGAATTAAAGCCTGAGAAAAAAGCCTCTTTAGCAGAAGAGCCCTTAATTAGCCTAGTGGCATCCTTGTCTAAATCCCTCCTGTTGTTACAGTGAACACTGTGTTTACAAGGGGCACAATGCATGTAAAGCTCAGGCTGCTTCTCCATATTGCTCTCCATTTGATTTAAATCCATACTGCCACTAAAAGGTGTGGTCCTGTGGCCTCCAGCTGTACGAATCCACAGATGCCCTTATGCTGGCACAGGAGTTCGTGCCCTAACTCAGAGAGGATTCCTCACCCAGACAAAAATTAACAATGTGAAGGAAGTGGAGCAGGAGACAATTACTCTTCATGGCACAGACACACATACAGAAGTGCAGGCAAAAAGGAGCAAGGAGAACGTGCTGCCAGGGTGGGAAAAGGGAGGAAGGGCTGAACAATTGTGTTTGGGTACAGTCAAATTTAGACTGGCTCAATCTCATTGACAAGTTGCTCTCTGAGAGCACAGGCCCCTTGCTATCTTTTATTTCTTCCCATCAGAATAACAATACAGAGCTCAGTGGTCAGATTTGGTCAACTCCTTTGATAAACTTTTACAAGCACAATTTGGACTCCTGCAATCTCCTGATTATGTACCCCTATGTATTTATCTCCTTTTAGTTGTAAAAAAGGATATACATATGGCAAGTTTATACATATGTGTGTGTAAATTTTTATTCCTTCCTATGTATTTTCCTTCCACTTAGGAAATGCAAGGCAGCCATGTTCACGAAACTGCCCTTGATCCCTACACTTCAAATTTTATGTTGTTTTAAAAAGTTCAAAATTTTCCAAAATTTTCTTACACTCTTCAAATTTATTTCTGGATAATCACAAGGGCATACTTGACATCTGTCTCCCCTTTTCTCCCCATCCCCCTGCTTTTTTCCCATTTTTCTCCTTTCCTTTTCCCCCCTCCTTTTTTCTCCTTTTTTTTTCCCCCTTTTTAACAAATCAGATCATCTCCTTTGCAGATAAAGGGAGATAAACCAAAACAGATGCATGCCTAATGTGTGCAGTAGTGATAACACATACCAAAAAGATAGAATCTATTAAAAATTTCCCTTAATGAAAATATTAGAATATTAGACCAAATTCTGAGTATGGTTGTGTTCTTTTTTCTCAATAATGAATCATGTCCTTACTTGCCTTACTGTGTTTTCATTTTCTGGTTATTAATTATAGTACAGATAAAAGGGTTTCATTCTAAAATACACCACTTACAAGAATAACAATAATAGCAGCAGCAATTTCAAAAAAGGTCATAAAATGGTATAAGTCTTCATACCTGAGAATAAAATTTTATTATTGTAGAGACTGCACATAGGTTTTTAAGAATCCCTTTTTTCTTTATTCGGAGGCGTGTTAATTAGAAACAATTTGCATCAAATATTGAGAAAGTTAATGAAATGCAGCAGTGACAAGTTCAAGCAGGGAATGGCTGTAATATTGATTCTATTATTGAACACAAAGGAAAGCAAATTAAAAAAAAAAAATCCTGCTTGCTGAACTTAAGTTACAAAAGCAACCACATAAAACCTGACCATTTGCTTTGCAACCTTTAGGCTGCAGGTATTAAAAGAGGGCCAGCAGCTCCTACTAACTTTCATGTTCTGAGAAATCAGTCTCTGAGTGATCTTTTATTATGTGAAGATGCATTGCATAATAAAACTCCTTGTGGTAATATTAAGTCAAACGACTTAACATGAATTTTTTTGATTCGGGAAGGTAAGCCTGAAGAAAAAGGAAAACGTAAATAGGACAGACTGGTTTTTTTTTCCTCCTTCATTGTAATATATTGTACTTGCACATAGGTTCAGAATGCATGACAAGCTGTGACTTCTGCATGAAAACATACACAAAATCTAGGCAGGCAAGGCAAATCAAGTATGAAACGTCACTTCTAGCCTGAGTTCAGGATATTTATCCCTTAAAAAAATTTAAAATCTTTAAGTTCATGGTAGTAGTGTTTGAAAAGCTATGTTACTGTAACACACAACAAAAATCCCAGTGAGAATGTTTCAATAACTGAGTTATGAAAGGACAGCAACCTAATAAACTCCTCCTCTTACCATGTCATAGTGGTTGTGGTGCAAGAAGGATTAAGATCACATATGCAGTCTTTTCCAGTCATTTTGAAGTTGTATGCTTATTCTGACACTTGCCTTTTCATCCCTCATGATACAAGATTCCCTCAGGGGAATGAACTCAAACAGCGCCCAGGGCTTAATACAAGGGCTGTTTGTTCTGCTTCCAAGAAGTCTCAAAAAATATGGCTCAAAACAGATTATGTGGTCTTTGCAAACTGGTGAAATAATAAAAATATTATCAACTACTGACACATTAACTAGCTCAGTCTGTAAATATTTCCATTTGCAATCATTGTGAAGAGCTGGGATTTAAATTTTTTTTTTCCTAACTGAGCCTATCCAAAACCTCAGCTTGACCCAAAGCATTCAATCTTTGCTTAGATCACTAAGAAGATTAGAAGCTGTTTCCATCCACATCCAGGATTCACAGGAAAAAAAGGCATTATGTAAATATCATAGCTTTGCCAGTTCCTCCAACTTCATCCTCAGTTGACTAGGAAACAGGGTGCACCAAGCCAAAGCAGCGCTAACAGGAATCACAATTTAACCATCTGAAGAGATCAAACAGCACCTCTTGCATTTGTTTGGATATATTCCAGCAAGGCCTCCATAAAATTACAAAAAATACAACTGACTCATCCACTAAAATGCAGGTAAGTTTTGAAAAACATTTTTGGCTAGATACATACTGGAAGCTTCATCAAAACACCTGGGCTGCTGGAATTAAGATTTCAGAAGACAAAAAGTGTTTCCACTTGTAATCATCTTGGGCAGAGGGCCTGTATGAATGCACCACAAAGAAGAAAAGGATTTCTTTTTCCCATGGGCCACAAAGACAGGCCGTTGATATTATGCAAAACATATTACCAGCCTGCAAATTCCAGGCTTGTTAAGTGTTTTGAAAGCCTTGGAGTATTAACAGAGACTTAAAAGATGTACTTTTTCTTAAGCAACAAGAAGAAATTACTTTAACCAACAGATCACTGAACATGCAACTGTACTAAGCATTTGCCTCATCCTCTGCTGTATGGTACTGCAACAGGTTCACAAAATAAAACTCAGCTTGAGATGCCTTTTCAAGTCAAGGCTATTTTCTGAAAGACTTTATCTCCATGAAGATAAACTAGAGTTTATGATTAGGCTTTATATATATATATATATATATATATATATATCCTTTCTCATATGAATATGAACTTCAAGAAGCCACATGCCTTACCAGAGAAATCTTACCAAGACAGTACCTGCATATTTGTAAAACTCAACTAAGCATTTTGCTTTGCACTTTATTACCTAGAATAGCATTGAAAGATGAGCAGTTCACAGGAGTGTTTTCTCATGAGTTTGTAAGATGTTTCTGCCTGCTAGGACCATGCCTGTGCATAGTACCCAAAACTTAGGCACAGCACAAGTTTTGAGGTGGCTTTCCCAACACTTGGAGCCAGTTCACCTGCTTCCCAGCACTACAGAGCTGCTCTCTCAAACACTCCAGGCAGAGATTTGCCCCTGGCTCTGCTACTTGTAACTGCAGTGGGCCAAGGACTAGCTGATCCCTCTGATAAAGGATTCTGGGGGAATACTATCAAGGAAAGACTGCATTAAGACAAAGGGATGGGAGCAGAGTTAGCTCTTAATCCACAAAGTCAGTTAACAGAAAATACAGAAAGCATTCACAGAAAGTTACTCTTCACCTGCAAAAGTTTGGTAACTTTTAAATTGATATTTTAAATGATCTTTTGCAACTGCCATAGAATGTCCAATTGCTTGATGTGTGAGCCCCTAGCTAATTTTGCACGCCTCAAGGAAAAGGTAAGTTTTGTGGAAATTGAAGCAAATTACTAGTACCAAGCACATCCACCTTGGTATTTAAGTGCTCTCAGCACTCTGGTAAGGCCTTCCCTTGTGCTGGTATTTGTTGTTTTGATCATCGCTTTGGGGTGGACAAGAGAAGTACTACAGGGTTGTCTACTTTCACAATTTCCAAATTTAATGTTTTACGTGATGCTCCCCATAAAATGACTTAATAAAGACAGTGCTTCTTTACTGATTTTCCTTTCTAGTATGAAACTGCAAATGCAGCAGCAAAGCTATTGTATTTAGCAATAACAGGTATAATTTGATGAAATAGTGGCCTTGGTTGGTTCTCTCTTTCAGGACTATAAAAAGGATACAACCAGGTAGCTGCTGAAATAAAAGCCAAAACTGCAAATGGGAACTAGATGATGCAAGGATTGAAAACAGTGCTTTGCATAGGATTTTGATCCTTAAAGAAATGTCCACTTGTCTGTATCAGATAATCATAATCACTAACTACCCTCTGCTTTGCAAAGTCTAAGGATTAAAGGCCTTGAGCAAATTATTTATATATATGCTGAAATGTCAAACAGGAATGGACTAACAAATGTTTACAAATGCCCTCCTGAGTCAAAACTTAAGTCAGCATGGAAGTAAAGCTGAAAGACTCTCGTCACGTGGGTAGACTGTGCTGGGAAATGCTGTTGTGTGGTTTTCTATGCTGTCGTTGTTCTAGAAACACAAAGCAAAACACAGCATTTCAACAGTGTTGAGGATGAAACTGGTGCACAGCTAAGGACTCCCTTCCACTATTTTCCCCTGAACAGAATATCTGCCCTGACACTGTTTCCTTTAGGTACCAATTGCATTGAGGTGCTGAGCACCATGACTCATTTTTTTTCTTAAAATCTTAACATGACATAACTATTTGAAAAGTCTTAACTACTTTTCCATGCTCTTAGACTGAATATAAGCAGTGATGAGAATCTTGATAAAATTTTAACAGACAATTGCAAGACTAACACCTCACTGAACTGTCTCACCTATAAACTTGAACCTTACCCAACAACAGACAATTAAAAGTGAAGACAATTTGTAATCTGTTACAATTATATAATACCATCTTTAGGTAAACAAGTCTTATAAATATTTAACATAGTTACAAACACTTTTGAAAGTACTTAAAACTTACACTGGTGTTAGGAAAAGGAAAGCAAACTCAGTATATGTTACTGACTACATCTCAATTTTTAAGCCAAATCCTGTATTTTTCATGCTCAGTGAACCCTATTCTCACTCTCTATTAGCTTTCTAAGAATGAAGACCTTGACTATCAAAACAGACTTTAAATGAAAGTCAACCTATGTTTTTTTGAGACAATGATTATTTCCACTGGACATTTTTATATTAAGTTTTCAATGACTGACTAATTTTATGTACTAGTGCAGACTTCTTGACAAAGTTGCATTTGTATAAATTCTCATTTCTACTTGAAAGCTATGAGGGTATTTCTACCACTCAAATACAGCCCCCTGCATACAGCTGTTTCTGGATTATGTGTTAGGTGTATTGTTACACTGTCTTTACACAGTGGACTAACAACATCCTGCTTCTCAAAGAGACTTGTCTCAAAAGAGCCAATTAAGTGAAAACCAATTCTGCATTCTCTCTTAGTTTCAGAGAAACTGTGCTCTGTTGTTTCTTAGCAGGATAATGGAGGAATTAATAATATAAATATGCAGTAATCTGAATTTGCTAGCTCTCATTCTTTGACTATTCAGTGGGACATCAATGGGATTATTCATGGGCAAGGGAAAAAAACCTACCATTTATATTTTTCCCATTTTTTTTACATGAAATGTCAATCCCTGCGACATTTAGCAAAACCACTAGGTAGTCTGTCAGCAACAACTGTTTTCTAAAGCCCTCTGGTTCACAAGAAGACAACAGTTCATTGGGCAGCTCTCATCTGTACCACTCATGCATCTGCATTTCATGCAGGAGCAGCAGAGTGAAGGATGAGACGGAGGCATCTGGCTAAGAAAACCAGCTTCAAAAGCAGAGTAGAGGGGTAGATGGGAAAACATGATAAAACTGGATAATTAAAGGAGAAGGGGAGTGGCTGTGCATATTCACAGGGCTACCTGTAGTTATTTTGCTAACAGCCCATTAAGCTGTGGAACCACCCTTCACATTATTAAATAACTTAGACCTGAACAACTGCTAGCAAAGAGCTGTACCCCTGTCATGCCATTTTGTATGTTTGTCTGCCATGTTTCTCAGGCCCTCTTTAGGGCTGGAAGGTGCCTTCTACTACTACTGAACTACCTGCTTCTATTCAGGAGAAGAGTTGGTTTTGTACCAGGATGCTTGGCATATGCAGCAGAGAACGAGGGCAGGACAGAAGCCCTTCTTTCTTCCCCTCTCCCCAAGACCCCACACAAGCAGATAAAGCAGCTACTACACCCAGGCTGCTGCTTGAAAAAAAAAACAGAGTATCTCAGGAAAAACAGTAGAAAATAGTGAAGTTTTCAAACAGCGTAAACGAGAAAACAATTTGATCAAAAGGTACCATAAAATGTTGGGGAATGACTCTCAAATCAGACACCAAATCCCACTGACACACATAGAGAAGGAAGGGGAGAGTACTGCAGAAGAGAGGCTGTACCTCTCAGCTTTTGAATAATGCCCATCAATCTCATCACTACAGCTGAGTTTGTATACTTTCTAATTGAGAGACAATATATTAATGTAAGGCAGTTTATTCATGAGACACTTACAATTCAATTAAAATATATCAACTAAAATAAAAACATTCCCTTTCCTTGGCAGCAATTTACAGTTCACTTGCAAAGCTTTTAAGTTTATGTGTGTGTGGGAAGCTTGTTTGTTTTTATGTAAGGTGCTGACATTTTTCTCAGTAGGCATAATAATAATAATAATAATAATAATAATAATAATAATAATTTGCTTTCATGTTTTGTCCTGAAGCATGACTTTTTTATTTCTATCCAAAAAACCAGATTTCCAGCTGCATAACCAAACAGACAGCATTACTAAGCATAACAAGCTTTTAAACTTCACTCCCAACGAGAAAATTGAGTAACTTCTAACCAGTCTCATTTTGCTTTCATTACACCTCAGTGTACGGAAAGCTATTCTACTCCTTCAGGTATACCTACTCCTTATTTGTAGTACCTTTGTCAGGGAAATCAGGTCTTGGAATGCTGATTGCATGAAAAAGGCCTACAGAAAAATTCTTTCTCTTCTTGTTCTAGGCGAGTATGCTTAAGACTTTTCTCTTAAAATTTATAGCCACTGAATCTACATTGCAATTGTCTTATCAAGCATATCAGTTACAGAGATGTTAAACATACGCCACTCTAAGATACATAGGTATGAACAGAATTATTTAACCACAATTTATTGATTAAATTGATTAAGTAATTTTGATTCAAATATATATCCTTGCTTATTCAAGCAGAACAGATATCCAATAAATCAGAACTTTAAAAGTGTTATTTTTTCCTCAGTTCCCTCTGTTTGTAGTGGTGGTGCCCTTTTTCGTCCTTTTCCTTACACACACTTCATTCCTGGAAATTGTCTCCAGTATGGTAATTACTAGAAATTGAATTACCTGGAGCCAATGGCTTTGACATACTCCCTGTACACAGGTGGGATTAACCACCTGTAGGGACTGCAGATGGTGTTTATACTGCCCTGAATGCTCAGGGGCTCGAGGGAAAGACAACTTTGCTGCTTTGCCTCCACACGTTTCTTGCCAATGGCAGCAACCGGAGTAAAAGCACCACTCTGTCAAGTATTCAAGGCCACTTCATGTATCCCAAACTGTGCTGAGTCTGCAATGTGGGGACTGTAGTTGTGCTGCTGCAGCTCTGTCACAGCCTTGTAGTCCATGCCTGCACATATTCTTTCTCCCTTCTCATATTAGGAATTACGAATTTTATTTTGTTGATGCATCTGAGATCAATGCAAAGCCCACTGAGCTGGTCAGGAATCTTTTCTGATATGGAAAATAAAAAAATTCTGGATCAAAACCATCACTGACCAAATCACATATGATGCTTCAGCACATTTTCCCTTGCTCTGTTGGTCCATTTGCACTTCTATCTGCTCAAAAGATCTTGGTCTCCATATGAACATTTAGGATGGGCAACTGTAGTGAATTATTAAGCATCCTGCAGTAACTGACAGTTTTCTTGAAATCTTAGGTCCTGAACTCATAGGAATAGATATGAAACATAACCTTCATTATTTTTAATTGAGAGATTGTGAAGATTCTAATACATTTTAATACATTAAAGGCTGACCTCTTGCTCCAATCTTAAAATATATTAGTTTTCTCACATCATAACTTCTTGGGGGGAGAGCAATGAGTCTTTGCTTCCAAAAGAGATGACAACACAGACCTCAAGACAAGATGGGAACCCAAAGATGGACAGCAAGAGAGATTGTCTCTTGCTAGTAAACTACATACAAGAACATTTTTCCTCTTCCTTAGGGCTTGACTGTTCTCTGTAACAGTTATCTTGTTTATTTCAAAATATGCCACTTGTAAAAGGAGGCCAACCTATGCACCTAGGCCAATCTCTGACTGCAAAAACAAGCATAGTTTGTTATATTTTCAAATAAACCTACTTGTACTTTTAAATGCTGAGCATTCTTTTGGAAATGGATTTACTTGCACATTCAGAAAAAGATGCATTGGAAAACATATGCATAGTTTAAAGTATTTGAAGAATCTTTCCAACCCTTATTACCTTGCTTTTAATTAGCATAAAAGTAATTTTGCACTTTAGGTTATTTCAACCATATCAGATAAGTCTTACCATTCTTATCTGAGAAGGAACCTTGTAGAAAGAAGTATATTTCTCAGTAAAAGGGATGTGTCCTCAACAAAAAAACCCCAACAATACGAAAACCCCACACACCACAACCCAGCTACCAGCCACCTCTTCATCAAAATCTTATTATCTGAGGGGAAAAAGAGAAAATGGAGGGAGGCAAACCATTTTTCTAGTTCTCCAGTCAAGTGCTGCATGACTGCTTTGTTTTCAAACACAGCTCTTAAAATAATTAAACTATTTTGTGCCAAGCACTCTAAGGACCTGCACCATAGGTACTTATTTACCTGTTCTCAGTTACACATCTTGAAAGATATATCTCTACAAGTCAGGCAGGAACTCCCAGTTCAGTTCTTCAACTTCAAAGCTACCTTTAAAACCCCTGGCAATTGCAGAGGCATCTACTACACGTCCATTGAAATAGATGCTTTTACATGATAAGTCTATCAATGCCTTCTAAAGCAGAAATATAAAGGAATTAAATCTCTGGAAGGTAATTAATACTGTAGTGACCTCAGTACACACAGAGTAAGGTTATCAAAGGGGTGATCATGGTAGAGCACTCTGCTGCATGTACTCAAAGACCAATTGTTACTCTCGGACAACTCTTTTCTATACTAACATTTTTTCATGATAAAACCACTTTTGAAGGCTGAAAGTCAGGGTAGTTATATTTTCAAAAAACGAGTTCAGAGCAAAGTACAGTAGCTAGAAATGCAAGTATATACATCTATTTCAAATATTGCTACCTTCAGCAAGATGAAAGCCAATTTAACATCAACTTCATACTGAACATTATAGCAATGGATAAAGGGATATACCTAAGACTGGCAAAGTGCCTCAACTGGAGTTAGTCAACAGCTCTGAACCGAATTTAGGATGTACCATCACATCTACCAAGAGTCTGGTGTAAAACTGATGGGTGTCAAAGCTTACAGATTGTTCAGTCTGCAAAGATAACTTAAAACATCACTCTCTTGTCAAAAAGCCCAAAATGGTTTCTAAAGGACTTTTTGCCACTATCCTTAAGTATACATCAGTGTCCCACAAGAAAGACGGCTTCAAGAGGAACCTGGGGGAGGCAGGGAAGGTGAGGGGGGCTCAGATCCCTCAAACTCTGCATGACACTACAAGGAACTGCAGCAAAACCACTCTGCTTGCAGCACCTTCATTAAAAGGTCTAGATAGCTGCCAAATTACCCTCAAAGAGAGGTTATCTTTATCTGTCAGACTGGTAAAGAAAATTAATAATCTTTTTATTGTGGTAGGCACATAAGACAATAGAGGTTTGTGGGGGGTGTCTAGTTATCTTGCTGGTCATCTCCCCTCAGCTGCTTGCTGCCCTGCACCCAGGCACAAGCAATACCTGCCCAGAGATTACAAACCTCCTCAGTTTCACCTTCACAGCAGGAAGTGTCCTGAACACAACAACGCCATCCTGTTTTACCTGTTCGCTTGACCACAGAGCCAGGCTGAGGGCAGATGGGTGCCGTCTATCTCCTGGCCACCAGGAGAGCACCTGGAGGGAGCAGGCATGTTCCCTCTCTCCCTCTCCCAGGTAGGAAAGCAAACCCAACCGTAGTGTTCCGAGGTAAGCTTTTTTGTTTTTTAAAGGCTTCTGGTATGGACAGATTTCAGCACTTCTGCTGAAGGTGACACCATGAGGCCAAGTGTCTCTGGCAACCAGACTTCACTGGAAAGTCCCCGGCAAAGTGCCTTGGCTCCAAACACAGTAGGCACCATTACCAGGGCAAGAAATTGCAATAAACACCCTCCTTTGCTCACCAGCACACTCAGATGTGAAAAGGACTGACATCACCCTTTTAAAAGGAGCACAGTGGTTACTTTCAAAGTAAAGCTGACCACGTGTTGACCTCCAGTTACACTGCCCAGAATGAAAAATCAGGACAACTGTTTAAGACACCAAATGACATCACTTTAATTAATGAAACCTGTCTATCAACGTAATTCACTTAAACACTTGTCACGTTCAAAGCTGCTTTAAAATTACTTTGAAGGGATTTACACCAACTGTCCCCAGCTTTCTTCATCAAGCTAAGGTACAAGAATCCCTTCACTTTCTATATGGGTTTATAAGAAATTAAACACAAGGGCAAACACAAGGACAAAAGTAACTTACTGAGTATTTTTATTTCCAAAAGTGTGTTGCCTGGAAAACATATTCCTTATTTTTTTTACCTCTGAGCCATTAAAAATAGTTCTAAGTGTGACATGCTGCTTCTGTCCAGACATGGAAAGACTTGATAAATCTTGCTAATAGTGGCCTAAATTTCAGGTTTTTATTTGTTTTTTTAATATCACATGTTACCACAGAAGATTTTTTTAAAACAAACTCTATAATTCACTTTCTTCACTTAACACTGTCATGTTTTTAAACATCACCTTACAATCTTTCCTTTTTAAAAGGTGGATTGAGGATAGTGATATCTTACATCTACCTATGTAAATATATGTGACTGTATAAAATACATGTATGGGGGGCTTGTTACATATAGTAAGATATAATGGATTGGTAGATGTGAATTGATTAGAAGAGACCAGTTCGTAAAGAGATTTGGCTTCATGAGAATTTTCTGATTTAAAGCAAGTGTTGCTCTTAATGGTCACATCAAGAAATCTTGGCATGCCAAAAAGGAAAAACAAATACAATTGCTCATTAAGACCTTCTTGTCCCAACTCCAAGCTTGCTTTGTCCTAAGAGAAGGCAAAAAAATTCCAAACCTAGTCGACCCACCCCAAAAAACCCCAACCATACAACTCTCTTTTGGCTTAAATCAAAGTACCATGTTCTTCCCTGCCAACATGAATGCAATAACTACAAAACAAATGCCTGTTTTTTCTAGTGCTTAAAATCAAGTTTCTAGCCTCTTTCTCTGAGATGCAAATAGATAAATAACAACAAAACAAAGGGTTTTGTTCTCTCTTCAGGGCAGAGGCAATAAAACGCCTCTGTTTTCCATTCAACCAAGCTTCCGAAAAGTCTTCCTAGTGCCTTCTTTACAGGCTTTACACAAAGCAAACTGAAAACAGCATATGAAGCTCTGCCACTGCGTGCAGCTGCCTGCCCTTAGCACAATCCCTGAGCTCCCTGTCCTTGTCAATCCCTCAGCTAAATACTCCTCCTTAGAGGGTTTAGGTTGGGTCTCCAAACAACAACTACTCATGGTTGCTACTAAGCGCTGTCAGTTTGCTTTGCCTCCTCACATAAAACCCCTGAATTCCCATGCCTGCTATCTTTCTACAGCATCCAGGCTGCCCTACACCTTCCCTTCAGTAAATGCTCTGCCAAGCTCAGTAGATTCAAGGAATTTATCTCTTGGGAACACTTTATTCAGTTGCACAGATTAGTGTGAGTTTTCAGAAAGGCTGCTAGGTTAAAATCTTCAAATCATTCTCCACAATTCCGTATACCCAACTTATATATGCACAAGCTTTGGGATGTATGGTCCAAAGTTTGCAGTGAGGCAAACCTAAAACTACGTGAGAAATGCACTAAAGCCATCACCCAAAAGAATACTGCTTTTCCCATTGTATTGTTTCACTTAAAATATTTATAAATCAATCACTTAAAACACACTCGGGGCCATGCATCCTGCAGACAATAATCTTTTGAAAGCTACCCCTTAGGAGTGCTTCAGTTACAATACTATTTAAGAATGCTGGAACTACATGTTTTAAACAAAAACCTACTGTAAAAAACCTTTTACTAAGAAATGCAAAGTATGCCCTGTCTTCAGACCAATCTTTGGGATAAATATGATATCCTGCCTTTTAGATGCGGATCTTTAGGGGTCAGCACAGTCTAGCAGACACTGTTTATTTCTTTGTACCAAACGGCCTTATCTCACTTAAATATTTTTCTAAAATACAGCATGCAACAGTACACTAAGCAAAGGGGAGCAGAAAATAGCACAATGGGAGCACAGTAGTCAAGAGTATACTAAAAAAATCACATAGATAAAAGAGAGATATTATTATTTTGGACAATTAATGGTACTTTCAAATCAATTCTGTGAACTTTCCCCCAAATGTTTAATTTCTTTTTATACTGTTACTGGCACTGAAATAAATGCACCAAAAGAAACTTTGCCTCAAGCCCAAGGCTCCCTCTTGAATAATTCAAAAGCAAGAAAATCACAGTGGCTTAATTAAAGGGCCCTCCCTCCATTTCTTTCTTTTTCCCATGTTGCTATTACAGGACAATATGCCTCTGTAAGGAATTAAGTAATTTTGTAGCATCTATGCTGCTTCCATTTTCTTTGGCAATACAATTATATTATTGTAAGTGACTCTGGACTAGCAATATTGTCAACTGAAATGCACATAGTTTTTTACGTAACTGCGATCAGCGAGATAAACTTCTTAGCACACTCACATTCCATGATTTATATCCTGGCAAGAACTAGAAAAGGCAAAACATCCACAGCCACTTTTCCTCTTAACCTCTCTCCTGAATAGGCTGATGGATTGTGAGGCTCTAACACCTCAGAGAAGTTAGAGACTCCAAAGTTTATAGCAGACAAGCACTTGGAGACTCTGCCACTGGACCTTGTCTTTCAGCCTGGAAGGCATAACATATTTTCCCCCAGCTAAATCAGTCTGGCTAATTAAGAAGTTCTCTCCCCACCCTATAAATCCTGCCTCTCTCATGCCCATAGAGCACCAGAGGTACAAGAACACCTACAGTGCCTATTTCAAACAAGAGCTGCATATGCACAACATAAAAACTGCAGAAGAAAGTTCATCTGCTGTTT
Source organism: Aphelocoma coerulescens (assembly GCF_041296385.1). NCBI lineage: Eukaryota > Metazoa > Chordata > Aves > Passeriformes > Corvidae > Aphelocoma > Aphelocoma coerulescens. Next base: position 113,487,878 of record NC_091015.1, on the reverse strand, counting down.
TGAACATGGTCAGTGAGTGCAGCTGCTGGGAATCTTCAGCACATAATACTACATGAGAAAACTGCCCATCAGTTTTGCATGTCACTATTAACTTACCTGTCTATGAAAACACATATCCCACACACAATATTAGTAATGCTGGCAGTCCTGAGAAGCCACACTGGATATTTCCTATGGGTTATCCCTTATGGGATGCTGGCATTACATGGAAAGCAAACGCTTGTACCTTACAGACACGATAGAAGATGTCAAGCGAGCCTGTGTAAGAATGGCCTTCACTTTTAAAGTAGCTAAAGGAGCCTGCGGAGATAAAAAGCTACCGGCAACACCACAAACATCCAAGGCTGCCAAGTCTACATGGGTGGAAACACTTCTGACAAGATGAACCTTTGCCAAATCCTAACGTAAGACAAGCTGCTGTCCTGGCTAATTTTTCTGAGCAGATCTACTGCCTTTACTAGGCTGACAGTGAATCTGAAAAACCCATCATGGCCTTCTGTGCAGTTATCAGTTTTAACACCTGGAGAAGAGGGGAGGTTAAGAGTTGGAGAGGGAGACTCAAGCAGATCCCTCCAGCTTTGGCCAGGCCAGGCAGCATTGCTTTGTTGAGTGCTGGAGTTAAACTGTAGGACAGAGAAGATATGGGTCCTTTTTGTAATCGTGGCTCTGCTCTTTTCCCACTTTGTTATGGGTCACTACAGCTTTACTGTGTTAATTGACCATTACCCTGATTTCCAGTCATTACTTAGAATTTCAAATTAATCTGATCAAACAGAACATACCTTGTGAAAGTAAACACTCATTGATCTCTTCAGTCTCCAGGGTATATTTTAGGTAGTGCAGGCTCACACAGATTCTTTGATACTTGTATCTTCAGATACTTGTATTATTTCTAACAGAATGCTTTGCACGTTTTAGAACTTGTATTTTTTATGGGATAACTGGAGCTCTCTCGTGACAGATTCTGCCTTTTATGCATTATGGGCCACCATTACCACCAAAGAATCCTTCCACCTGCACTAAAATATGGAACTTTATTTTTACCCCCATATAAATTATTTATAATAATTACAGCATAAAAGAGACATGGGAAAGAAGTCCCTGGCCTACTGTGCCTCTTTTAGATGCATAAGGGCCACACACACATTTCAGGTGTATTCTCCCTCCCCGTACATAAAAGTAATCTGAACACCCCATCTGTGTTTCCTGGTTTTGTTGGACAACTAATTGGATTCCTCAGACTATTTTAGACCTTAGACAGGTTATACCAGTATAATTATGTGAATTATGGGCACAGGGGTTTTTAACCAGTGTAGATGTGCTACTGTGAGACATAAATCATTGCAGAAAAGGTCATTTGGTTTTGTCTCCCAGGCTGGAGTAAAACACTCCAATCTATCTAAGACCACACTGATGGAAGGAATGTTTCCAAGAATAATTAAAGTAAGGAAGACAAAAAGTTCTTTTTAAATGGAAAGACCAAGTCTTGAGGGACAACTTCCTTGCAAGTACATCAGGTATAAGCCCTTCATATCAAAGCCCTATTATTATTGGTAAATACTTTTAATACCAGCAACATGGAGATATTGCTCATATGTTATGAACTCTCAAACATTGAGAGAGAGACACTCAAACATGCAGAGAGACACTCCTGCTTTATTTTGCACAGTCTGTCCTCAGCTCAGCTCCATGGGCCTGCACAGTACAGGAGCTTCAAACACTGACTCCTTCCATGACTCAGCCAGGAACACTGTTTTCTCTTCAGTTGCACCTGCACAATTGTTCGTGGCACAAAATAGATGAAGGAACTGATTAAAGAACAAAGGCAAACAAATAAACTTTTGGGATGCTTTGACTACACATAGGTGACACAGATCCCAGCAAAGGTGACAGCACAGACATGAGAAACACACTGTGTTTTGAATGAATAACTATGATGCACAAGGCTTGCTTGGACAAGAGAAAAAACATGTTTACTGCATTTCTAAGGCAACTCCAAGTTCCCTCAAAGAATGGTGAAACAGTAAGAAAAGGCCTGTGGATGAGTCCTATTCAGTCAAGATCTCCTGAGCACAGGAGATAAGCTCTCATCCTTGTGACTTCACTGCTGAACTCAGAATCCCACTTTTATCAGTGCAGCACAGAGAGAAAGGGTGGCCAGGATGTGTGCTGATACAACCTACCTACCTGGTCAGAGAAGCACCATGAAACTTCATCTTCAGAGGCCCAAACTGCCCAGGGGCATCCACCCGAGGGTGTCCTGTCATTGCATGATATGGGGCTGTGTTTACAAAGTCACTTTGGGAGATTTTGGGGTTTCTTTCTAGCTGACAGTCCCCAAAGAGTTAAACTGCAAAAAAGGAACAGCCAAGGGAGAACCTGCCTTCCTCAGAACTTAAGAGGTACAAAAACTAGATGGCTTCAGAGACCCAAACAGATGGGACAGGAGGTTCCCAATATTACAAAAGGGGTCTCAGACAGCAGGTCTGTGTGACTGAAGATCCATGAGTGGAAGATAATAATTTTTTGTTCAAGCCAGCAAGTACTGTGAGAACAGAAGTGAAGAAAACTGAGGACTTCCAACCCACTGTAATTTCAAAGGTTTTCTAAAGTGAGATCCACCAAGATAAAGACCAGCACATAAACATGTGAGTACAGAATCCAAGAGAAGGGAAAGGATCAATTGTCTTTTTTGAGCATGAGAATTTTCACAAATGGCCAATGATACTGCATTCCTTTTTAATATAAATGAATTGGCAACATCTGGAACTTTCTTTAGCATCTCAGTAAGTTTCCAAATCTTCACCAGCTTCACACAGAGTTACAGAGTACCCTGCAAGTTGCTTGTTTTAAAATGAAGCATAAATACTGTTTTGCAGGCCCATACAAAAATGCTTAAGCCAGCCCAGCCTTAAACTGAATTACACTCACAGAAAGCTGCACCTTACTAAGCTTGGACTAGACAAAATTATGGGCCTTTGAATTCCAGTAACATGAACTCTTTAACTGTCTGTCATAAACAAATACCCTGACTTGTTTTTAACTGCATTTTCTGGTTCCTCTCTGACAGGTTCCCATATTATACTTACATGGGGAATATTAGCATCTATATGATAATAGTCCTCAGACTCAGAAGGGAGTCTCCAAAATACTTAGATCTAAATGCAGATCTTCTTATCCTGCCTATAATTGCATTGAAACAGGACATACTTTTCTTTTCCCCTATAACCCTACCCATGCCATAGATGGTTGATCTGTACTACTATCAGAGGACTCAAAATAAAACAGAGGCAGATCAATATCACCACTCTAAATTTCAGTTCCTAACAGCTGAAAGGAGTCAGTCATATCCTTGAACTACCAAGACATATGAGTCACCTAGACACACAAGTTTCTCATCTCATGATCATGCCAATGATTAAAATAACTGAAATGGGAGAGGAGTGTTTGAGGTTGAGAGAAACAATTCATTCTTCCTCTTTGCAAAGCACAACCATCATTTTCTACCAATAAAAATATTCCAATCTGCGACCTTGTTTACATTTCTTATAGCAAGATAATACAATACTGACCATGCAGCTCTGAAAAAAATTTTCATACAAATTAAGTCAGCATGGAGATTTCTATGTATGAGTTTTGTTTACTATGGGACCTAGGTCACTCATTCGTCTTTGTGAAGCAGCAGTTGCATGACAGTAAGTTTTTGGTCAGAATTAACAAACACTATTATTGAACTACCTAATAGTGATTATTTAGGTAAGACCTGGGACTTGAAGCCATTGAGCACCAGAGACCATCCACCTGTATTTGTGTCCTAGACAAGAAGGTGTGGCTTAGCTACAGATAAGATTCCTGTTAAAAAATTGAGTTAACTTTTGGGATGAGAGGTGAACGTAAGTAAGAGAAAGATACTGGTTCAGGAAGGGTGCTGGCTCCTTTATGTACCTTCTACAAGACCTGCAGAAAAAGGCAGTGAGGCAGTGACAGAAGTTACTGTCATGGCTTGCAGGTACAACTGACAACACCTCTACAACACCTCTGTTCTGCAGAAGGGCTGAGGTAAGCCTAGCACTGGCAGTAGCAATTTGGCTATGATGATGTTCAACTCTGGAAGAAACAACAGGGCTAGGATGGCAGTTCAGCCCAGCAAATATCAGCACAGAATAAAACTTGCTGTCAAAGCCTTATGTGGCTACATTTACATCTAGAATTAGAAAAGGGTGTTGACCTAGAATGATGCGTAATACCGGAACTGGGTTTAGGGTTGGGGCTCAAGCCAGAAGATATTGATAAATTGCAAGAAAGGACCTCTGGGTTAACATGAAAAATGTTGTTGGCTTAAACCATCTGACTGCAGAGATCTGTGGGATAAGAAGTGTGATAATGTGAAGATTAGGAGTGGAATTAGGGTTTGAGCATACTCTGGAAGAGGTTGATAAACTGCATCATCTTGTTTCAGTATCAGGGAGAGCCCCATGCTGTGATAAAGGTGCCACATGACAGGACTTCCCACACCCTTAGCAAGCCCAACACTACCCAGCATGCCAGGCCTTCTTTGTCTATATTCTCTGTTGACCAAGGCTTCCCAAGGTGTATATGTGCTGTCAGCCTGATGTGCTCCTGATCCCTTGGGATTTCTGTGTATGTACACCTGTGTAAATGCACAGCAAACCCGGCACTGCCAACAGATTTCCCATACCATCCACACAGTGGATGGGGAGGGGGAGAGGGACTCAAACAAGGAAAGAAAAACAGAAACAACAGAAAACATCTGTCTGAAAATGTCCAGTCTTTACTGTCTCCATTTCTCCCTTCATTTGCAGCAGGGCTGACACATCGGAAATATATCAAAGACTAAAAGCTTCTGGCAACCAATGTCTCCTCTCTTCACAGATGCATTTTTAAAAACAGTAGGTCAAGTCTGGGCAGCAGGTTGGTCCTGCCAAGGAAATCAGAAGCTAAATCAGCCAAATATACCAAGTAGCAGCACAAAAGCTTGTCTGTGTCTTCCCCATCGGCTTTGCCAATGATGATCTTGGCAGTACTATTTAGCACTTACCCTTTTCCCAGTTCTTGGGAATCAGTGTCTGCCACGTTACTCAGCATTTCCCAGGCCAGGAGCAGGATTCAGGACTGACCTTGCTTTCTTCACATTACAGAAAAACCTGACACATATCTTAACTACCTCTGTATTTTACTCACAAAATATGCTCCCCCAAGTTAGTGATTAATGGTGAAAAGTTCAGTCTTAGTGGCACGCAGGCCTTGGACCAGACAATGACAGTTTTTGGAGAAGGAGGAACAATATAATCACTTTTCAAGGACAAAATCATTTCCAGACTGGAGACTACATAGTCAAAAACCTTAAAAATCAGTAGCACACAGGCCATCTCTACCATTTTCCAAGTTTGTGATGTAGAGAATGCAGGGGAGGCAAGCACAACAGTTCTCAACTCAACAAGCAAATCTGCTTCAGCATTCACTACAAATTGTGGAGGAAAAAGCTTCACAGTGAGTCTTGCCAAGAGGGACTTAAAAAAATTGAGCCTCATGGTCACAAGACCACACACCACTGTTGTGAAACAGTCACTGGGTAAATAAGGGTGTAGCCTCTAACATTTTACCACTGCTGGAGGGGAAAAAAAAAGAGAAGGCAACATGCAAAAGATGGTCTTACCCCTAAAAAGGTATTAAGCCAAGAAAAAAGGATCTTGCAGATCTGCACTCATGTCAAAAATATGGCAGAATGGCTGCCATTCTAGTACTGTCAATGTAGTAAAAACACTGAGTAGGGAATAAAGGTAATTTGCAGAATTAAGGCTGCAGCACATAATTTAGGCAAAAGCAACAACAGAAATAAAACAGAATTCCAAGGGATGGAGGAGTAAAAGTTAGGATGATGTACAAACGACAGCTGAACTTCAGTTTACTAAGATGAAGTCACAGAAGCAGTATATGTTCAGAATGATATAAAATTATTAACAAAATATGAAGAAATAAAATGTAAGATGCTGATTTTAAAACATACAAACAGGTAGGTACCTCAGACTAGCAGAGATATTAACAAAGCCAAATGAAAAGGATGGCATTCCATGGCCTTAACCACTGAAGAAACCTGTTGAATTTTCTTATTGCTTTTGTGTTTCAGGGACATGTACACCAGTGTACCTAAAGCAGCTCAGCAAAGTTTTCCACACTTATCTTTTATTGTTTGCAGAAATCAAGTGAAGACCTTGCAAAATAATCACTTCCACAAAGCCACTGTGGAAGCTCTGTGTATAGAAAGGTCTTGTCTGCCTCTGCACTAAGCAAAACTTTCTCTTAACAATCTGACTTAGACTGTCACCAATTCACAGCCTTTTGCCAAACTGGGAGGAAAGGAGGATGTATCCCATCAATCTTCTACATTTCCTCAACACTGTGTGCAGCAGTTTCATGGGGGCTGAGCAGGGTGCTGCTGGCCCCCTCTGCAGCAGGTAACTGGGTATCAGGGAGCAGCAGAGGGAGGAGAGAGCAAAGCACCCGTGCACAGCGAGGGCTCCGACTCAGCAAGGCTGGCGGTGGCAGGGGCTTGAAGGGCAGAGCAGTTCAGCCAGCTGGGCCCTCCCCATCACAGGGGAGCAAAAGGCCATTTCATTTGTTTCTCCCTCTGGCCTCTGCTTCTCTGAGGGAGGGAGAAAAAATAAAGGCATTAAGCATTTAGCATTACTTCTGATGCAAGGAGGATGCAAAAGCATCTTAAAGTTACTCCCTCTCCCAAATCCTTAAATCCTAGGAGCTTCTCTCTACTGTTAACCCAGCAGAACTGAAGGGTTTTAGTGAGGTCTTTTTTCTGAGTGCTAATGTGTTCTGATGGGCTATTTGGAACATTCTTCTAGTCTCAGCTTCTACCCTGACACTTAATTTCTGTGGTGCACTTAGATATGACTTGCATTTATGAAGAAGCACTATAAATGGCTCGATCCCCTGGTACAAGTTAGCATAACGTTTTCCAACCTGTATTAAATTCTCAGATAATTTATGAGTAAACCAATTATACAATTTTTTTTTAACCATGCTTATTAATACCTCTGGCTGCACTAAGAGCTCATTGGGCTCTAAAACATGCACAGAAGATTAATCTGTACAAAACAGATGGTTAACACATTTAAATGATTATTCACAGTAGCCCAGATAACATTAAAGAACTTGTCACAATTAAAATTCATAAGTTATATTCCCAAATTTCGCAACTCAGGTCAAGAACTGCAACCATAATGATCACCAGTGAAATACTGTGTCCTGACTCACTCCATACAAGTAAGCTACTCTTAATAAAAGCACTCCTGTGCTTCAGGAGGGGAGGGTGGCAAGCAAAGGAACTGATAAGAAATAATTACACTAATAACCTGCTAATGAAAAGGTGAATTAATTGAAACACACCATGAAGTATCCAAGATTACACAAAGTAATTCAACAGATGTTTACACTGGAAGGCTGACTATCCAGTGCAGGAGTTAAATCAGATTGTGATATTAATGGCACATCCAATGCTAAAGTTGATCATGGATTTTCTGTTCCCTACTGTCAAACTTGAAATAATACTACATGTCATTTTCACAAGCAAACCATTTGAGAGGACCACGGAAATCAGAAAATGACACAGCCAGTATCACACAGAACAATAACACAGGAAACAGAGTTGATTTTCTCATTGACAGAACTACCATATAAATTGCCCACTACTGTACCTTCATGACATCTTTATAGGAGTGAATGGCCTCAACTTCCTCTTTGTCATCATCATTGTCATCCTCCACTCCTTCATCCAGAGCATCGTATCCTTCATCCCTACTCCCATCTGTTTCTGTGGCATTAGTCATGTAGTCAATAAGCTGCTCCAGTGGGGGACTTAATTCCCGCTCTTCATTGTCCTTCAAACCATAGTCCAGGGCTTTATATATAATAATCCCTAGTGATTCAATAACCTGTAAAAACAAAGAAGAAAAATATATTAATGCCATTTACATGAATGAATAGGTCAAGTGAGGAACAAGCTTTTTTGGTGTTTGTATAACAAACTCCGTCACAGAGAGGGCAATAAACATCAACATCAAAGAGAAAAATTATCTGCTAATACCTACAGTAGCACTTGAGTAATACAGCATAGAACAAGCAAGAGCAGATCATACCACATACCTACCACTTTCTTATTTCAATACCTGAAATAAAAATCCATCATTTAAAAACAAAGCAGGACCTTTTAAGGTTATTTTCCCTTTTTTCTTCTGATATTACAAACCTCAAAGTAACATTACTCTACTTTGTAAGACTATATTGCACTCACATGATCTTTTTTTGTGGGGCAGGTGGGAAGAAATTAAAAGAAAGAATAAACTAACATAAGATACCTTCCTCTTCCCACAGCTTAATGACACTTGGAAACTGCCCTTCAGTTTCTGCATCTCTTCATTGACCTGTGAGGCATCTGGACACAGCTGTGGATGTCCCAGTATTACCCACTGAGCACTGGGACAGCAGCCCACACGAACTCCTTTGCCTGTTGCACAGCTGGTGGAGGCACACATATTCCACTGAAACTACCAATGACTGTATTTCATAGTGATGAGGTAGTACCTCAATTTTTCATTGAATTGAGGCTTCTTATTTGTGCTGTGTCAAGAGCAAAGCAAATTGATGACCTCTTACTCAGTGTGAGCTAGGAAAAGATTGTCATGACCATCCCACAATGCTAAATGCACATTTTGTCTCTTGGCATTAATTATTTTCCTTATGAGCTTCTAGAATTTTCAAGATGTAAAGAGATGGCATTTCAAACTGAGGAGTTTGAAAATGGGTATTAATGAAGAGGGAAGGGAAAATGGGATTGCAATAGTAAACCACAAGAAGGTAATGTCACTGCTGGAAGATCCTTGTCTGACAATGGAAGTAGGACTGGAGCTATTGCATGTAATCTCTGATCTTCCTTGTGTGTTGGGATAGATAGCATGTCACACAAATTAGCAGACTCCAGTGTAGGAGTAGTAGGCACAGCAGCAACTTTAATAAGAGGAGCATTTCTAAATATACCAAACCTTGTCATCAAATGCCATTTTCTCTAATCTGCCCTTCGGAATGATCCTGGTTGACACACTTTTTACTGCAGAGTTTTGAAATTCTATTTGGGTAAATAGGACAACACAAAGGGATTCTTAAAACATTAAATTTTACTCTATCTGCTTACTTATTTCAGCAAAACAAAGTATTTTTGGTCTGAGAGGCTGGAGGTTAGCAAAGACTTAAAATCGTTTCCCATTAATTTATCTAGACAGACAATTTAATGATTGCTGTAGTCTGACAGCTTTACACTTGTGTACTCCATTCCTCTGTTGCATTACTTTGCAGTGCAAATTCACTTTGCAAGACAGTGGCTAATAAACAGAAAACAAATTTAAAACCCAATACATAAACCTCATTCTTTTATAATTTATTTCCAATAATTTTGGTAACTTGGTTCAATATAAAAATTTTGCATGTGCTATTCCCTTGAAATGTGTTTATACATATTTATTTAAAAATGCAGTTAAGGAAAGTGATTAGGCAAATTGGTGAGGAAGAAAAAACTGTAATAATTTTTTCAGTTCAAAGAACAGCTTCTGACTTGGGAAATGCTATTGAGACAGGAAAGTATACCAGGGAAGCATCGCTGCTTTCTTGCTCAGTTCTCATTCCCTTCCCCTGACTTCTGCCATGACCCACTTAGGAGACAGGACACAGACCTTAAAAACAGCTCTAACAGATTAAACTTATATTTGCAGTATATCTTGCTCACTTCTTATGGAAGCTATTCTGCAGTAACTGTCTTGCAAAACTTGCATTGTTAAAAAAAAAATCTGAAAATGTTGAAGTCACACAAAGTAAAATATATGAATTCTAATGGTAGACGTGTTTCCTGTAACTCAGGTTCTGAGTACAATTCCAATATAAATCCCTTCAGCAACTGAAAGGGAACAAAGAATAACAGTTTGAAGGAGACTGAAATGAAAATGAAGTATAACTGAATAATCACTTTGATACTTTGAGCACCTGGGAATAAATACAACATGAGTAATTTCTAACTTTAAAAAAAGTACATTTGAAAGGGCTTAGCATACATGAAGACTGAAATGTCCAGATCAGATGCAAAGAAAATTATGTCTTGTGCCATGCAGTGATGGCTACTGAACAGAGTTTCTGGATTTTGCTATCAACACTTCAAAAAAATAGAAGAGGGGATGGATAAAGAAAGCACACTCTCTGCCTTCTTCTGTTTGGGAAGAGGATTAAGGTACTCAAAAGCACCGTGGCCAAAACTGGATGACAGCGGCTGCCTTCTTTGATGTATCAGCAGTGGGGCTTTTGCAGCTCAGTAATATGGTTTGTGCATTTTTAGGTACTATGAACAGATTTCCTAATACATGCAAAGCTGACACAACACGAAAGCCTGTAACAACACCAAGTCAGAGCTATAGTTCAGTCTCTCAGCTTCTTATTTAGGAGAAGGGATCAAAACCATATTTACTCATTGTCTGTCTGTATCACAGATTCTTCTTGCTGAAAGACAAAGCAGCAAACAACTTAACTAAGTAACTTTGCCTTGAGTTGCATTAAAACTGAAACCATTCAGCACTTTCAGTAGTATCAGTTTACCAAGGATCCTGTAAACCACACAATTGCCGTATGAATATCAAACAAAAGTCACAGAATTGTCAACACATCTTCCCATGGATAAAACTACTAATGCAACTTCATACAAATGAACTTTTAGGTCTATTTAACTAGAAGCAAAATACACAAGTCAACTGATTACTACTTCAATGCATGAGTGCTGTCACTTTGCCTGTAATATAAATCAAATACAAACAAAAAAAGGAAAAGTTGAATGGATGAATTGATAAATAAGTGGGGCTTTTGAGTTGGATAATCAGGGACTGTCACTTTTCATTTTTTTTTAATATCAATTATTTACAAAGAAATCACAAGTTATAAACTGTACTGTTGGCCAGCCAACAAAATAAAATAAAAACACAAAATAAAAACTTCTGGCACCTAACCAGTGACAAGTACTGACATAGTTTTCAATTACACGTGAAAACAGAGCTATATTAAGAGAAACAAGGGTAAGAATGGACCTAGTGAAGCTTTTTTAAACCACAGAGTTGCACATTGACAGCCCAAAACAACTGCATGACACTGAAATAAGTGTCATCACTAACAATAAATAATGCTGCTCAATTCAGGTTAAAAAAAAAAAAAAAATCTACCTCTTTGAATTTTAGAACTCATTTGTTCCTCATTGACTGAAATTTCAGCAAATGACCTGACCTCTGGAAATCAATCATTGGATAAATAAACTTAAAAATAAACAAGGAAGTCTGCATTATTAAGCTTTACACCTTCTCATCAAGTTCTTTTGAAAGTCATGGCTTCAGACCAAAAAAAACCCCAGCACAAAAACATTTCCCACAGACTGAACTTGTACTTTGCTGTGCTGAAATCATTAGTGAAAGGGCAATTTTGTCCCACCATGAGTATTCCTGCAGTTTCTACACCAGTCTGGACTCATATTATATAGTGTTTTTCTAATAGATTGTGATAAAGTTGCTGGAACACTTTGACTTTAAAAACAATGTGAAAACAATACCCACACACTCCTTTTACACACGTGGCAAAACCAAAACCCAAATTATTCAAATTCTCTTCATACACAAACACTGCCTGGAACTTTCCATTCCGTATACCTTCCTCCAACACATTGAGGCATGCTTCTTGGACAGGGGTTCATTAGTGTTATAGGTCTTTCATATGACCCAAATTATGCCCTTCCGATGAACTCTGCCCATTTAACATTCTTGAACTCTTCAAATATACAGCCTTTGTACAGGAACCAAACAGGTTTGATACTTGCAAAAGTGCAATTATTGCAAGTACTTCACTTGGAGAAAAATCCTTTTTCCCCCTCAACATATGTATCTCCCCGAGAACAGGCAGAATCCACATCTCACACACACACAATAGGGCACTGTCTGAGCTTTCATCCCCTTCCTAGGCCTGCCTCAACTTTTAACCAAACAAAGCCTGAGGATAGGCTTGTACTTATAGCAGCAAAGGACTGGTTTTCAGCTCAAATGCCTGTCCCTCCCTAAAGCTCTCCCTTCCTCCAAAAGCCACTCAGGTTTTGTGTCCCTAAAATTGGATTAAAGCCACTGTAAAGCTCCAGCTCCTAAGGTGAGTTAATTAACTTTGTATTTTCCCACTTTTATGAATTCCATTAATTTTTATTAAAAATGTGAAGTACAATAATTATTTTAAAGTGCTTCCAGATTTTACCTAGATCTCCAACACACTTAATGAAGGAGAATCATTCTGCCTCATGGTAAGAGTACTCAGGGCTGGCACTCCGTAGGGCAGAGCTCCTCTCCACCACCAACTCTGCCATCACCCATGGTATTAGGCAGCACTTGGTCAATCTGTAAAGACTAACCTGTCCTAATGCTGACTTTAACTTAGCCTGCCATGAATTCAACACAGTGCTTCTGACACCGTAACACATGGCATAAACACAGACACAGACACCCTTGAAGTCAAGAGTTAGGTATCTTAAATTTTCTATGACATATTACAAGACAAACACACACAAGTTTTTGTGCTCAGGTTCTGTAATATAGTCCAAAGGACTGGCATGTTAAAATGTTATGAAAAACCAACTTGTTCCTCTCCAGCTAGCTAACAAAGCGAAAAAGCTTTCACTCTGGGTCTCACTTCCACTTGTAACAAAGTCATTCGTTGTTTCTTCAGCATTCAATTCTGGAACTGAAAAAGACCAGGCTTTTAGGAAAGGTGAACAAATAAAGGGGTTAGGATAACCCCCACGTGAATTTTTTTGGTTCTTCAGCTCATCCCGAGGTGCCCTACATAACTCTCAGGAGCGCCTCATGGAAGAGCACGTCTAAATAGGACGCTGTGAGAGATGCGCTGCTGTCGCTGCATACTGCAGGTACATTAATGGAGTTTTCACCAGAGCATTCCCAAGTGGAAATGGGGTAGCATTACCCAGGTTTAATGGCAGGGGACACTGCTAAATTTAAATATGACCTTCACTAAATTAGAGTAACTTGCAACAGACTGTCAAATGAGAACAGTGAAAAACTTTCAAGTGCTTCCAGGAAAGCAGCAAGGATTTGGACTATTTCCAATGAATCAAATGAATCACTCATTTCCAAAGAATATAGACATAAGATACAGCATTATTTAACTTCTGGGTGATGCTGGTTTGCTACTGAAATAACTGAAAGGTACTGCTTTCTGCAATATAATGAGCCTTGTTTTTGAAAAGTCAAAGCAGTAATGAAAGCAAAGAAAAAGAAAATCAGAGTATTAAATAAATCCTTTTCATGACATTCAGTCTGGTTTAGATACATTCAGAGTTACGAAATTTTCTCTACCATATTCAGAGATCTTTTTCAAAATGGTTTTATATCCTGAGTCTTTGAATGCACTGAGTGGGCAGAGAGACCTACTTACTGAATTCTTTGTACTATTCAGGTGTGTGTTAAAGAGATTCAGTGCAAGAACTTCTGATCAAAGACACAGAACAAGCCTGAAACATACAAAGGGGATACTAGCTTTTTTCTGTTTTGGTTTGTTCTCCCCAAAGTGAATATGTGAAAATTGAAGCAGTTAAATGTTGTTGGACACAGTTGCCTCTAGGAGTGCAGCAGTAAGGTAACTGTAAGTTTATTAAGGATCAAGTGTAATACAACTCTTCAACTTATTCAAAGGTTTTGATAATTATAACCGTGGTTTTTAGTTGTTAAAATTGCACTATAGATATTATGTAAGGAGAACTATAATTTATTAGCATAAATAAAAGCAGAATTTTTTCTATTCTATCAGTCTTAATTTACATTTTATCTGCAGTGTTTCATTGTAAACACAGAAACAAAACTGTTAATTTTCTTCTAGCTTTTGTTCAGACATTATAATCCCCAAGATCATGACAAATGGTTACTCTGTCACTTTTGAACCACAAAATTTATTCAACCTGAAGGAATTTCACCATAGTGTCAGTTCATACCCAGAGAAAAACAAAATTAAGTACCCTAATTTAACTGTGGAAGCTTCAGTAATGGCTGAAGCTTCAGTAAAAGAATTAGATGCAATAATTAAGTAACACAGATGGTGAAAGTCATTTGAAAGTTCTTAAATACACCTATATTCGTATCAGGGTTTCAACTACAGGTCATGTTATCTTGATCCCATTTAAATAAGGAGAATATGTTTTTTATCCTAAGTTAAAGACAGAAAATCCAATCATGTCACAAATTTCTATTCTAGTTCTGTTGTCTTTTATTTTAAATTTCATTTGATAAAACATAGCTAAACATATACATATCGCTTTTTATAGAAATAGAAAACAATGAGGTGAACTCCCCAGGTGAGGGAACAGAAGGAGCGAAGACTTCACCTGACTACCAAAAACATAACCAGGCCACAGAAACACCAGTGGGTTCAAATTGTGTAAGAGACAGAAATTGCCATTTGTCACATCAGCCTTTTGAATAAAGCTTTATCTAGATTACATGAGGGTATCAGATTAACTGCAGCAAAAGATTTTGCAGTGAGAGAGAGAAGTAAGCAGCTCAAGGAAAACTGGCACAAAGGAGAGTGAGACTAGTTCTGTAGCTCTGATCCTGAGAATTCGTGTGTGACTGGTTTAAGTTTGGCTGACATTGCACACCTGCCAATGGTCTGTCAGACAAGACATAGAAGACAGATAATAAAGACCTTACAGGAGCTTTGGTTCAGTTCAATTTACAGCAGTCACGAAGCAATGCAAAATCAATGCCACTTTTATTCAAAACATCACAGTTCAACTACTCTACTCAGAGTCAGTTTGCATGAATTTTTTGGCCTACCCCATGGCTTTCATGTCAACCACTACAGTTGCCTGCTACAGGCTTCGCCCCCATTTAATTAATCCAAAAATTAAAGTGAGTAAACACCTGCTGCAGTATAAACCATTTGTTCTCCTCTGAGTCAAGAACTTTCTCATGTATTTTCCCCAAAATTAACGACTACAAAAGCCAAGCAAACAAAATATCAGTACAATGAAAGCTATTCTTTTAAATACAAATTCTTGATTAGTTAGAGTTCTACATTTGCATGTACATCTTATAAGCTTTCCAGCAGCAGCTCACAACAGACTTTATAAAAGTTAGGCTGGTTTCACCATATTTGTCAGGGCTATGCCTGCATTTCAAGCATTTCACAGATGATGAACTTCACAGAGACAGATGAAGCACCTGAGCAAGTTTACACAGAGTAGGGAACATGACAACTCGTCTGGTTTGACTTTAGCTTTCCTCAAATCCATCTTCCTTCATTCCTGGAAAAATATGTCTTTCTGCCTCCTAACAGACTTGTCAGTCACGTTGTCCCAATTCCAGGATTCCATGCATAAAATCAAATATGTAAAGGAAGAAGCCCAAATGCAACCACTCAACAGGTCCTTTTCAAAGTGATGTGCCACAAAAGAAGGCTGGTATATGCTGCTCCTTTCTAGTAACTGGAATATTCATTAACCACACACAAAGCAATACTAATTTAACACTGCTTGTCTTAGAGGTACTGCATATTAATGGCGAGTCACATAACCACCCATAAGGTTGTCCTTTCTATCCATGCCAAAGGAGAAACTTCAAAGACGTCTATGGGATGTTGCATTTATCATGTAGCCACCTAAGACAAACCATGCACAGCTACCTCCACTATCTTGTGGAAGGTCACTCAGCCATATCAAGGTTTCTTTCCTAAAGAAACTGATGGGAATTCACACGTACAGCCTGTGACCAGAAAGGAAAAAAATTGAGACTCTTACTGAGAGTTTTTTATTAGTCATATGTGTAAGGGAACTTCATCCTGACATAAGGACATACCTTGATTATGAAATGTGAATTTTCACATGGACTGTCATGAGTCCAAGGAGTTACTAATGGGCCAGACACATTATTCATTTAGGTAACGTATGATCTCTGTCATGCAAAATATTATTGCAGGCTGACAAAGCCTCTGCAAAGCTCCTGATTTTATGAATATTCTTCCATGCCCTCTTCCCCATAAAAAGCAACATTGGACACAAACATTTGGGTCACTCAAATACTCCTCCAAAACTGAATGCCTAAGTGAACATAATATATCTGAGTAATGAGCAAGGGGAGCTACTGCAAAATTACCTTCAAGCTCTCAGAATGGCCTTATTGGAAAGACTGATATTTGCTAAAATAATTCAAAGAAGCACAAGTAGGCACTGTTGACAAATTATCTACCTATAAAAAGACATTAGCTTGACATTATTTTTTTCAGGTCTGAAATTCAGATACAATCACAGCATGGAATGCTGAGTTACCCTACACCAAAGAGCAACAGAACGTGTGGCTGAAACTCAGCGAAAAGCTCAGCACCTGCTCTTAGGGCCACAAAACCCCAGAGAATCCATCTACGAAATGGCACTCGCAGATTTCTATTCCCTTCTGAACAATGAAATCGCCACAGAAGAAATCCATATTAAGACACACTCTATCACAGATAAATTATATAAAGCATACAGTTTATAACCTCAGGCATGAAGTACCTTAGCACAAGATATTTCAGCACCTGTCAGTTCTCAAAGTCATCTAAGTGCTGAACTGTGACAGTTTATAATCCTTAATGGAACAGCCATATTCCTGGATTGTAAATTGCTGAGCATTGTGTTAGTGCTCTCTGCCAATAATGACAATATCTATGTATTCTAGTACAGTGATGATAACAAAGATTTGCTTTCAGTCACAGGTCAAAAGTGTTATGCTATTAAAAAAAAAAAAAATATGGATTTTATGCTTAGCTAATAAAAAAAAAAAAAAAAGGCAAATCAACAACAACAAAATCAACCTCCCTAACAAAACCAAAGACAGACTGTGGCTGTCTGCAGAAACCTCTATCACACAGCCAAATTTTCTACAATGCTCAGCACCTAACCTTTGAATAGAACACAGATATTATCCAGATAACTTATTTAGTTGCTTAGGTGGCAGCCAAGTTATGAGATATCCAACAACTGGTAGAGAGGGATTAATTCCAACACCTCCATCTATGTAAGACACACAGGTTCTTGGGAACAAAAACCCCCACCAAAAAAAGCTATATGTATATCAACTAAACAGATTTACCACCTCAAAAATCTATAATAAAATTATCTGCTCTATTCAGTGCATTTTGCACTGCCTGGGAAACTGCCTGGGAGTCTCATAAATTTAGGCCTAAAAGGGCCAATCCTGAGTTGCTCCTGTGCTGAGACCTTGTTAATGGATGTGCTAAAGTTCCTCTACAAGCCACTCTCCTTGTCCTCAGCCCAAGAAAAAGAGAGGCAGATAAAGATGTATATCTGAGGTAATATGGTAGCAAGGGGAAAGGAGAACACCAGGACAGTGACCTGTCACATCCACAGGAGCTCTAATGCAGTCCTACACAATTCATCCCTGGATCAAGGATTCACAACAAGCTCCCCAAAGCTTTCTCACTGGCTTGTAAAGAACAGAGCTGAGCTCAGGTGTACAGGGATTATAAATCCCTTTGGATGTCTTATGTTTTGGAAATGAAAATAGTGCTGCAATATTACCCTGTCTTTCTAACCACATTATTACCCTTTAAATGACAAAAAGAGATCCCTACCCAGAAAAAGTAAGTCAAGGCATTATATTCATACTATGCTGAGTTTCCTGATTTTTTGAAAATATCACACTTTTGGGTTAATATCAACTAAAATTAAGGGTTTATAATGTCCAGGTAAGTGTTGTCACAGCACCTCTAAGTCAGAATACAATTTCCCCCACAATTTTCTTGATGCAAAACAGCCAAAGACTTCAAATCCTAAATTTAGTCACATCTTTACACTCCCAACCTCTCCAGCAAAATAAGCTGCACTGCCCTTCCAAAACACATCACAAAGCACAGACATCACCTCTTTTATCCAGTAGTGGAGCTAGTTTCAAATGTAGGAAGTGTATGGGGCTGAAGGTCTGTCCTGTGGGGTTTTCCTCAATGCTCTTTCCCTGTGAAACCTCACACTGGTCATTTCCCCTCTCCTATAACAGTTTTAACACCTGCTATATGAGGATATTGACCCATTTTCAAAGCTTTGGATAAGAAGTGTTGTGCAAGTCTAAATTATATTTCTGCATGACATGCACACAGACTTAAACACAGCTGGAAGTGCTTCTAATCATCCAGTTTTCCATATGACTTTTGTTCCCGATAAAGTAGAGGAAGGAAAAATGAAGAGAAGTACACGCCTGAGGCTAATGGTTAGGCTTATCAGCTGGGTGCAATGCAACACATAAAGCTGCTTTTCTCTGAGAATATAAAGCAAGATGTAAGAGTGGCTTATTTAAATGTAAGTAGCACTGGTAGCCAGAGAAAAGTTACTAAGGTTAGAATATCAGATTGTTCTAAACTTCACAGGAAATAAATTCTGACAGCATCATCCCTTTGTCTTGTTACACCAATGTAATTATACCTACCAGTCTACACTCTAGAGAATTAATGTCTTGAAGCTTAAGAAATGGGGAAAAGCAAGGCTTTAATGATTTTTGACACTGTGGCTTTAAATTTTGATCCTTAATTTAATTAAGTGTCCCCAATTATTTTTAATATCCTTTAACATTTTAACATTTTACAAACTCTACCATATCCACACAACCTCTTGAGAATACCTTTTCTAACACACACAGTGTGACAGTTCATATTACAGCTCAAAAAGAAATCGTCTGGCAATTACTAGACCAATCAAAATGAAAAAAAGGTTGTTTCTTCAGATAGTTCTCTAACAAGTGGAAAAATTTTCCTAGAGGGAATAAAAAAATTTAATTAATTAAAACCAAAAATAAACAAAAGCACCCCCGCCCCCACCACCAAAACAACAAAAGACCAAAACACCACAAAAAACCCAACCACCAAACAACAATGTAACAGCCAGAAGGTCCATTAAAGATAAAACACCAAATTTTGCTGGACTTCCATAGGAACCCCAGTTTTGGAATAGGAAAAACATTCCCGCCTAGCCAAGAAACAAGTTACTTAAAAATAATGTCCTTGGACTGGAGAGATATTCATTTGATTCCATCAGAGAATCTTTTTCTCTTGTTCTCTTATTTTGTAGCCTCCCAAAAGTTTAAGAAATCAAGAATAAAAGAAAAGCATCATTGCATTACAAACACATGCCTAGATTTCTCTGACTAAATGAGCACAGTCATCAATACCCTTGAAGGAGTTAAAGATCTTCAATTAAATCAGTTTGAAAGAGCATCTACTCAACTACCTCCAGGGACTGAAACATTCAGTACTTCAAGTGGCACTGAACAATTTATATCTGTGAATTCCGAAGCAGAGAGTGACAGCAGAACCTGGTTTCATTTTCTTTTCATTAACCCCTTTGCAGGGATTATTCACACCAAACAGGCAGCGACAGGTAAATGTTACATTATGCAAGGACAACACCTCCCAAGGGAGAGAAGTCTTTGGTGAGGATCAGCACCACGAGGAAGTGTTGGACAAACTGCCATGACACAATTTCAGAGAATGCTGCTTGTAAGGAATTACTCCTTGCCAAACCAGAGGAGTGGGTGGGTGTCATCCTCCCTGCCCCGCGTACCCCTGCTAACATCACAGGGCTTGTGTTGCCGTGTGGTCTGACAGCTGACTTAGCTGGGAAAAGTCACATTTCCCTGACCAGCTCAGGGAAAAAACAACCCCAACCAAAACCCCAACAAACCCAAGCCCCAACTCCCTGTGCTTGTGCAGATGCACCCTGTGCTACCAGACATCAGTGCTGGCTTTAGGGCAAAAGAAAGCACAGCACAGAAGAAACTTCAAATCTATTCCTACCCATAAAAGAAATGTCTGTTTTAATTGGAAGAGCTAAAATTAGCCTTAACAAGGAGTGACTGCATGATTGCTTGCCATAACTATTTAATATATTTTGATAAAATGTGTGGTGTAATGTAATCCTTGCTCTAACAATTTTTCTATGTTTTTACAATATGTTGTCTTCCCTAATCTCCAGTTTTAACCCATGAACATTGATTTTTACCAAATACTTGTTATGATAGATATAGCTAAGATGGGTAGGTTGAGCAACCTAGGAAAATGCAGGAGGTTTTGCTTTGTATAGTTAAGATTAAAAAAAAAAACAACCAACCAACCAAAAAAAACCCAAAAACCAAAAAACAAACAAAAATCCCCCAAATAAGAAATGTTTGGTTCTTTTAAAAATATGATATTAAGATGAATCAAGTCACCCAAAAGCAAAACACAATAAAATAAAAATGTCTAACTCAAATTATAATAATATTTTAAACTAAGATTTATTAGTAAGAGAACTCCAATAATGTTAAAGAGATTTCAAAGTGGAGTAAAACACACCAAATACAATGTGTTCTTTTAGATTTTTCTTTAAATTGAATTAAATAAAATCCCATAACATTGAGTTTCTGAGGATTTTTCCATTACACTCAAAGGTGTTTTTATGGAGTAATATGTGACATTCCAACAAAGCCCAGGTGCAAAGGAACAAGTAAACAAGATAGATAACCTTCCCTGATCACTGCTGTTATCTAATTAAGCCAACAAAAGTGTTCTACCAGAAGAAATTAAGCTTTTCTCTGTCCTAGAAAGCTCTCTATTTTCAGATGGGAATGAATAATGTTTACAATAATTTTAAACACATCTCCCAGCTACAACACCATGAACTGACCAACCAGTGGGACTGTGTGGCTGACCTAGAAACTTGTACAAAAAAAATTATTTTTTTTTTCCCTTATGCATAAGGTACACCTCAAACTGTAGATTATTGCTCAGTAGAAAGCATGGCCTCAGGAAGAAACTTCCTCCAGTAAGCAGAGACTTCTGTAGCTGCTGCTCTTACGGGAACACTACATGAAATCTGTGTCAGGCAGGATTGCCAGCAGCCATCACAGGATAGAGACCGTAACAATTCCAGAGGAATTTTTAACTGAAGGCAAGCCTTAAGATTCTCAAAGCATATGTGATATTCGCCCACATCTCTCTAGTCATTTGACTGCAGCTAATTTTTCTGGACTGATTTACAGATGCTTCCTCCAAACATACCTCACCCTACTAGGAAACGCCCAGTGAATTCTCTATTGCAGTATTTTATTCTTTTCCAAAGAGTTTCTTTAAAAGAACAATTGTTGAATGTTAACATTAAGCTGTCCACAACAGACCACTTGTCACTGCTTTCTAAAGAACAGCAGCCATTAAACCTAGGAGAGGAAACTTGTGATGACTATCAGACCTACCAGATGTGCTACCAATTTACCAATTTTGCAGTATTTGTTACTGAGGGCCCATTTCTGTGTCTCTTGCTCAGACACACTTCTGGACTGGATCTGTTAAAAAAAAAATCTTTCTGTTCTATACCTCACTAATTAAGAAGCAACTGCATACAAATTGTATATGCATACAAATTGTAACAACTGTTTCTGCATTCATCACCCATCTGGTCATGAACATGTTACCATGCAGAATGATGTTTTCAGGCTTACTGTGGGTTGCTAAAGTGAGGAAGCACATGCTTGGATAATGCACCCACAGTTGGCAGAGGGTAATGGAGCACTTCATTTTTCATGCAAAATGGGCTTTTGTTAACCTTAGTAAAACAGATTTTTGACCAACCACCTTCTCCCTTGGGGATCTCACCCTAATGTTTACACTGACTGATCAGAACAATACTTTTGAAGTGAACCTCCCCATCATCCCTCTCTGAGCTTCTGGCTTGCATCATGGAGTGCTGTGCAGAATGGAGCTCCTTTTGGATGAAGCTAAAACAGAAGATGAAATCCGAAAGCTCACCTAAGGCACTCATTTTGCCAATGGCACACTCAGCCTAAGGCTCTCCAAAGAGAACTCAGCTGAAATAAAGCAACTGGGATATGTATTCCATGGACACAGGGTCCTCAACACACACTTTTTTGCTCTACAGACTTGCAAAATGCTATTTGTTAATGCAAAAGATTGAGTTGAGACTGAAATGTCATAAATACCCTGAATGCAAGACTAAAAAACAACCGAAAAGTTGTAAAATAACCACAAAACTATTAAGCCAGTACAGAAAGAGTAACAGCAGCAGCCAGTACCTTGGGCCAAATTCTGTAACAAAAAAGCTGTGGTTTTAGTTGGGCAGCTCAGATACACTTAGGTTTTTTTCTTGTTGGTACAATATTGTGCAACTGAAAGTAATTACCATCAGCGTAGAATTACCAGGGGAATGTAATAACAACCATAATGTAACAGATCTAAAATATAATTTGGAGCTTTGGATATTAAAAGGTGAAATAACACAGGTACACCTATACTGCAGTTCAAACTTACACCTGCTACCCACTTTTCCTCACCCTATGTGAAAAAAATCCTATGCAGACTAGGCCATGAATACTTTAACCTAAGTTTAAAAAAAGAAACTAAAAACTAATGGGGAGTCTAACACTCATGACAAGTGTTGTGGGGTTTTTAAAATAAATACCAGTATACACACTGCTCAGCACTCTATTTGTCTTCTTTCAGGACACCTATGTTTCTGACTGCAAGTCCAATTTTAATGGGACTACAGATAATGAAATATGGACAAAAGGGCTAAGTTAAATGCTCAACATTTACAATATCCTGTGAATAAGGTACTGTAATTATAATCTCCCAAGTCACACCGTTCCCATACAACATTCTTTTCACCTGTGTAGTATCCAGCTTGACATCAGGGATGTCCTCTCTGCTTAGTCCCTCTCTGCTGAGCAAGGACTGTGAGATGGGAGCGAAGCAGGACAATGGATTCACCACAGCCTGGCCATTTCTACAACCAGAAGGTGCTTACATCTTCTAGTACCTCAAAAAAGGGATTCAGGAAGGCCAGAGGGGTTCTGTATTCTCTGAACTCACCAAATCTAGTCCGTCTTTCCACCCCAAGGATAAATTACTTAACACTTTTCAATTGGCAGCTGAGAGAACAGCAGCTTCTCAAGGAAAGCCAAACAAGGACTGCAGTTAAATTCTCAGTTTTGCTTTGTCCTCTGCAAAATGAAACCACGACATTCACAGCCTTATAACGGTAGGAAAGGAGGCATATGGAAAGAGCTATTAAGATGAAGTGACATGCTCGATTAAAATACATTAGTTATGATATGATACAATATGATGTGACATATGATAGTGGAGCAAAAATAGTCAAACAATAATAAGCACTTTCTTCACTACAACAAGTATCAGATTAATTTGGACATGAGATAATAGTTTTTAATGTCATCTCACAGTGTTTGATCTCTCTGCTTTTCAAAAATTCTCTGCTTTATACCACAGATGTTGCAATAGGTTAAAAATCCCATACAGACAAAATGCCCACATTTTCACCTACGTGACCCTCACCTCAGATAACCTGCTTCCTAAAGGAAATGTGTAATCTCAAAAAACCTGCACATGTGGGTAAGGAATAGGGGAGCTTTTGAGGGATCAGAATCAGGGGTGGGAAAGGGGAGGGGAACTGCAAGGAAACAAGATGCTTAAGAGTACCTTATACCTCATACAACCACTCACACCTATGTGAAACTGCGCTGTTGAGTCTCTGTGAGAAAAAAAAGGATCAAAAAGCCAAGTGAAAACTGATAACCTGTGTGAAATGCACCTGAAAATACAGCCATTAATTGTGATACATGGTCCCTAAAGCAAATGGCATTGGGAACACAAGTGGATGCAGTACTTTAAGCCATCTTATTGCACAGATCTTTACGAAGGAGACCCATCTCAAATGAGCATTTATTCCAAAGGGGAGATAACTTCTGAGCAGATCAGCATTTGTCCAACATCACCTTGAACAGTTTGCCAGGCTGAATCTACATTACAAGATTACTATAAAGGCCTCTAATGAGGACTTGACTCACAAAGCAGCATTGATGTACAAGTCTACACTACAAGTAGTTATTGTAGTTAATTCACAATGACCAGCCTGTGAGATGCAATCTCAGGTGGTCTACACCTGTTCTGCAGGGCTTTGGGCTGTCAAGGTCAGATATCTTGAGCTGGTTGTAACCTGAACTCTGGCAGAGTTCAGAAAAATGCAGTTGAAGAGAAGAGAATGCTTTAGTGCCTCCCAAGTATCCTATTCCAATAAAGACAAAAGGAAACAGAAAGTTTGTGTTGGCTACACAGGCTTGTCTCTGTCTTTTTTCCTTCCCTCTCCTGTCCCCAAACCCACAGGCATTGTTAGATGTCTAATTTTAGTTTCGGATAGCAGATGTATTTTTCATAGCTCCTCCAAGCAAAATGAAATAATATAAGGGGGCTTCTTAAAATTTTAAAGGGCAGAAAATAGTCTGTTGAATCTCTTGCTGTTACTGTTAATTATAGACACTAAACAGATTTAATTAGAACCAACCAAACAGAAAAACATATGTAATCTATGCCTTTGGCATAGCATGAACCAGGCAAGGGGCAATGAAGCAACCCCCTGCTGGACACTTTAATTATTTATTTTAAAAAGAATACACAGATCAGGATTCAGCAAGGGTATTTCTAGTAACTGCTATAAGATCATTGTTATTAAGGTTTTCAGACAGAAGAATGCCTTGACATGATACATGAAAACCTTGTTATATGAGCAGAAGAGATTTCCTATTATGATGGAATGGGCAACACTAATTTTGCCATTTCACAACTCTCACGTGCATGAGTTCATAGGTTTTATTTTGGGAAAGCAAGAAGTAAGAAAAGATGGTTTGGGAGCTAACAAAATGACCTTTGTCAAAGCATTACTTTAAAGACACCTGTAAAATTGCAATCTTCAACCCAAAGCTTAAGCCAGTATGAGGCTGCTGCCTTCCACATGGACTGGTTTATCCTTGGCAGTCTCCCTGATGTTTCTACCCACAAACACTTCAAAAGTGTGTGGTCTTTCGCCCACCCCTGTGCTTTTCAACCCATTCTTCACCTTGTTTCATCCCCTAAAGGGAAGAACAAAGACACCTTGTGCTAAGCTCAGGCAACTTTTTGCTGGTAAAACTTCAGTCTTCACTGATTGGAAGACTGGCTTAAAACATACCTGGGTGCCCACAGCTTTGGTTTCAGAAATGACTTTTCTTAGCTTTAATAAGATCTTCTACCATTTAGTCACAGCAGCCCTTTATAAGTATCCAAAGCCCTGCTGCACATACTTAATACAGTTCATCCCTAGATTTTGTAGCCCTCTTTTCCAATAAGCCTCAGTCGTCACTTAGGTGAGAACGACAGAGGCATTGAACCCCCAGAGCTGAAATGGAAGGAAATCAGTGAAAGCTGCATGCTCAGAACTTCAAGTGCTCTATACTGTTAAGTACTCTGAAAATTGGGTTCTAGGTATTCAAAATGGGACACCTAAAATTAGATTATCTGTACAATAAAATGAAAGCATTTTATGAAAATACATTTGTAAAACCTTTTGAAATTACAGTAATTAATATAATGGCTAAGCCCATGACAGAGCCAACCCTTCTTTGAAATTTGAATTCAATGCTGCAATTATAACATAGGATGACTCTGTGAAAATCCTGGGGAAAACCTGCAGGATGATGCAAACACTGAAAGGAACCAAACTGCTCTTGCAAAGCCATCACCGTCATTATGGGCATTTTCAGTTTGTGAACTCCTGAATTTACATCCTTAATAAGCTTTTCCTTTCTTAAACGTGTGTGTGTAGCATACAAAGATCTTCCTTCAAAATGATCTTTAAAATACACAAGTGCACAGCCCACCTCACTGATGTTTTGACTGTGCCCACACTGTGTGCACACATGTGAGAGCACACGCGCACAGGCACACACAAGGACCATTACCTACAGCACTAAACCATTTTCCTGTCTATCCCCTCCTATGGCTTTGAAGCTAAGCTGCTTATTTTAAAAGAGTTGAACCTATTCTATTTACTCTGGAAGCTTATTAGAAGAAGCAATTTTACACCATAACTGTTAGGGGAATAATTGCTTTAAAAAAATAAACCCAGACAAAATATAGGTTTGTCTTTTTCTGAAGACCATAAGATGTTCAGCCTTCTATCTAGTGCCTGGGTATTTCACAAAGTAGAGACCAAAGGTGTACTTCAGTAGTTTTATTCCTTTGGGAGAAGCTACTGTGGAGGAGACAGGCAGTCTCTGTGATAACGCTGTCAGAGCCCATTTAGGGCTTTGAATACAGGAGCCCGATTTGGAGCCGCACCCAGGATGCCACCGGCGGCCAGCACAGCACAGCACTAAGTGCTCCCTCCAGTTTCCTCCACACAGTGAAACTGGCATTTGCCCCCTTCATGTGGGCTCTTAGTTGTGCAACAGTGAGCTACAGGCACCATGCTTCAGCCCTTCTCAACACCACCATTAACTACAGCCAAAGGAGCAGTCAAGAGGAAGGGGTTGGGAGCCCCAACAGTACAAGGTACCAGACGTTAGCCATCATCATTTGTTAGCAGCTTGCTTTAAATTAAAACTAATTAATTTAAAGAAATGATGCAAGCTTTTCTTAACTACCAACTGCTAGCACCACCTACAAATTTTAAGCATTAGGTCAGTTGCATAGAGCTTATGAAAATCAGCTTAAGCTTTTCTTAATGCTTTATTATAGCAAGTCTTCTTTACAAGTGTTTTACAGTGTGATTATGCAATTTTAAGTTCAAGCACAGTTTGAACATAAAGAAGTTCCATTTATGAAATGTGACTTGCAATGGTATTACATGAAATTAATTGGGAAAAAATAATCACCTAGAACACAGTGATTACATTTTAGAAATTAAACCCTTAGCCAGTTCATAGCTCTCTAGAATCAGGGAGTTCATAGCTAATATATCTAATATACTGCTGTTCTTGATGTTCCCTTTTCTGTCTGGGTTTTTAAAAGGAACAGTCATAAGGCCTGTTAAAATATGAACCTTTAAAATTCTACTGCTCTTTCAAATTAATGATGCCATACAGGGAACAAAGGAGCAAGTATTTCTAAACACTAAAGAGATGTAAAATGTTTTTAAATCAGCTCTTAATAAGATCATGGATGAAGATGAACTTCAACACCTCTCTGTAGATATATAGGAGAAAGATATGCATTTCAATCAATATGGCAAGCTGAAATGAGATATATTTGTTAAAACAGAATGGCTTCCTTTTTTTGCACATGCTTTTACTGTGTACCTATGCAGGTAAAAATATTCTGCAGGATTCCATTTCAACATCATTTCAAACACTTTTGCCAGCAATTGCTAGGAAAAAAAGGCAGGGATGATTTGGTATGTCTTGTTCCATTCAGAGCTGTTTAAAGTATTTAAAATATTACAGAATTTTATAAGATTAGAGTGCAGGATAGTAGGAGAAAGTAATTTTGGACATATATATATATATATATATATATGCAAATATTCTGCCTGATAAAAAAAAAAACACCTTAACATTAATGTTACAAGTATACAGAATAGACAGCACCAAAGAGGACTTCTTGGAGGTTTTCAATGAGACTGTTAGTAAACACACTCAGTAGCAGCACAGGAATTTTGCTCTGTGCCTGCAAGGGCAGAAAGGTCAAGTATACAAAGCTCCATTTTTATGAGCAGCAAGAAAGAAGGTTAAAGAAAAAATCACAAAAGAATTTTTTCCCCCTCCTTGCTTTCAAAAAAATAAAGGATCAGAGAAAAGCTTGGTTAGCTTTTAACCAACACCAAGGATTTTTTTGTTCATGTAAAGAAGCATTTTTGGTATAGTAAGTACCTCTACTATTTTGCCTCTATACTAAAAAACAGTAAATCCCAAGAACATCTTGAACATTATCAGTTTAAAGAATTCGAAACAAAGGAGGAACACAATATCAGAATAACTGCCAGCAAAATGAATTATAAAGATCTTTCATTTTTAAAAGCACACAGGCCTTCCTGCAGAATATGTTCCTTTCAAACATTCTGCTTTCACAACATGACACACTGTTTCCATGAGCATTAATTCAAAACTATTGATGTATCTCACATGTCTCCACTTCTCAGAGCTCAAAACCTTGACAAAGCAACCCAAGAAAGTCTCCAGAAAAGAAAAAAAATTACATGGCTGCTTACAACAGATCTCAGATAATATGGGAGAGTCTATTATACTGCATGGTTCAAAAGCTTAGAACAGCTCCTCATTCTCATTTCACTTTTAATCATTAAAATACCCTGTATACATATCATAATAAGATTCTTATATCTCCGTAAGGCCACATTTCAAAGCAGTTTGTTCCCTAGACCAGGGTTTGACTGTGAATAGGCTGCTTCCTTTCTGTTCAACTTTACAAAGTTCTGACATGTTCCCTTCTTATGCTTCTTTCGCATCCTCTGCTCTAATTAGCCCTTTAGTACTATTTGACAGCCCTTAAAATAGAATTTCTTGAAAAATATTTTAAAAAATCATAAAAACCCAAGAGTTAAAAAGACAGGAAAAATAATCCCTGGGTGAGAATGTCCTAATTTCCTTTATTTTAGATGGTTGGGTACCAGAGCACTTGCCATTAGAAGACAGGCAGATGGGCCTGGCCTTCTTCAAGGCTGGAAAAGAGAAAATTTTGCTGTGGGAGTGAAGCACAGCCTGCTGATACCTGCAAAGTAGTCTTGGAGAAGACAGAGCCGGACTCTTCACTGCATTGCACAGTGTGGGAACAAAAGACCATGAAAATAAAGTGAAACAGGAAGGGTTCAGGTTAGATACACTCAAAAACCAAAAAATCACCTGGAGGACAACAAAGCCCGGGAACAGGTTGTCCAGAGATGTTATGGAACCACTGTACTTGGAGGTTTTTAAAACCCAACTAGACAAAAAGCCTTGAGTAACTTAGTCTGAACTGAGAGCTGAACACAGGCCCCTTCAGACCTAATGGTTCTGTTTGGAAATTTTTAAGCAAACATTCCTCTTCAAATTTTAATGTTGCTGTTGCAAAGGAAGCAGCAGCTTGCCTAAAGCAATCATACTGATGGCCACAACCTCAACAGCAGCAAATACAGAAATGAGGAATTTCCTTTCTCTAGAAATACGGTGATTAATCATCACATATTTATGGTTAAAGAAAAATAAAGGCTGTCCCTTAAAACCCACGTCTTAGAGGCTTTATTTACATGTCAGTATTTATTAGGTTTTATCTTTTCTTAAGATGGAATCTTGCCATGAGCACAAGTTCATGCACATGCATGAAGTATTATTATCTCTTTTATGGCATAGGTGCTGTTGTAATGCATTATTTTAATGAAAATATAAAAGTCATTACATATTTATGTATGGTTATTTTGGAGTAAAGCTGTTTATGGGATCAGTGTTTGGTCTGGCTAACAGAGAATAAAGAATTCTCCTGACAAACTGATTTAAAATTTACACATGATAATTCATAATTTATAAACTGAAAATTTATACAGTCTTTAAAGTACAGTTTATATCCAATAGTGCAAAAATAATTCCCTATAAAATGTCTCCCCCCTTTTTTTAAGAACAAATATAAGCGGTTGATCCCTGTATTTTTTTCTACTGGTATTTTAAGTGTCCAGATGATAGCAATGTACTATGCAGAATCTCCAAACACTGGGCTAAATTATAATATTGGAAAGTAACCAAACATACCAAAGAACTAAAAGTCACTAAAATCTGTAAGATCCAGAACCCACTCCTGGCACAGTAACTCCTTTTGTCCCATCTGATTAGGCTGCCTGCTGGGCAGTACCAAACATAAATCCATCCATCTTGATCCCAAAGGGAGAAGACCAACTTGAAAACATTCAACTTCAACGGAAGATGGGATGGCATATCATATTTGAAGGAAAGCAACTAGAAATAAACTAGATATAATGAGAAACAGAGCTAGGAAGATTCTGGTATATTCAGAATTCCTGAATTAGGTAGACACTTTTAACAAAAAGATGAGTATTGAGTAATTTGATAAGGTTTTCCTCATCTGAACAATTAAAATACTTCAATTGACTCACAGAAGTGCTGCTGTTTGACAGAGCTGACTCTCTGAAATACATAAACTCATACTATAAAATCCTGGTCACTCTCTCTTCTCAGTAATTACAGAATGCATGAGATGTCTCCCCCAGAACAGCCAGTCTGTACCAGCATCACCAAAATATTATTTGTTAAAAGCAGAAATTATGCCAATATATTCTGACTTTGCCAGATGAGGGTTCAATTTCTGGATAAGATCCAGAAGTGGTTCATATTCTGCGCCCCCAAGAAGAAGAGGCTTCATCACAAACACATTATTTTGCTGTTCTTTATGTCAATTTTTGTAGCATAAAATGGCTACCTCTTCTCCCTTTTTTTACCCCCTAAAATATTATGTTTACTTACATGGTATATTTAGCTGTATCAGATGAATGTATGTTCTAGGCATTCCTTGGGATTTCAATAAAACTTGCATTGAAAACTTTTTAGTGAAAATCTAAAGACAAACCCTTAAAATACACTTTAAAAACCCTTAAATAGTGGTTCAAGACAACTGATGATGACTGTAGCACAGCAGGTAGAAAACTATCTGGTCGTATACTACTAAAACCTGTTCTGTCTTGAGCCACATTTGTAATTGCACTTGAAATATTAGCTACTAGTTTTTATGATTTCATCAAAAGACTCGTGCAATTTAGTCTGTTCCTTACAGTTACAATTCCTGAATTGTGCAACAAAGTTTAGGGATTTTTGCTTGCTCATTTTAAAGTGGGGATTTTTTTAGCCTTTAAAGTTCAAGTAAATAAAAACCAAAAACCAAACCCCAGGAATCCTAAAAGGCTTGGGGCTTTAGGGCAGAAATTAAAGAATTCAAACTCAAGAATTTCTGAGGAGGGAAAAAAGAGTTTTCTAAAGCCTGACCCAATTTCAAATGCTTCACTTTTATACTACTGCTTTGCTTCGTTTCAGCTTTATTATTCACATAGTAACCATTATGTAACTTCTACTCTAACCACTGCAGATTTTCTAGGGAGGCTTAGGATATACAGGCTCTATACACATTTTACACCACTATTATAAGTGCTAGGGAGAAAAATAAAAAGAAGGAAAAAAGCCAAACTCATGCTATCCCACTATCAACATTCATGCTCCTAGAAACAGTTTCAAACAGCCGTCAAATCCTACCCAAAATGAGCAGATTTAGTAGCCATTACCATTATAATACTTTCCCAGTAATTAACTAAGCAAGGCCAAAACACTCAGTATTACAAAAACCAGGCTTACTGCACCCTGTGTTCTAATCACATGCAGCAAATTCACAAACTTTCAAGCAATTTACTTAATGTAGCATACAAAATAAAAGCAGAAATACAAAGAGAAATACACCATTCTTCAAAACCCATTAATGATTCCAGTTTTTACATTAAACCTTTCTTAATCTTAGCTAGGTTTTCACTTGTATCATGTCCTCAGACATAGACCAGGCAGCTCTTTATTGCACCTAAAGGATTTCAAGAACTAGAAAATATCATCAAGAGGATAGAATATTTACAGCAGAGGTGGTTGATCTATTGCATTACGTTTACCCAAAGGCATGAAAGGCACCACCTAGAAAGCAAAAGATAAGGATTCATATTCCTTATTAGTGCTCTTTTTTTGTTGTTCTTGGTTTCTTTTGTTTTTTGTCGTTTTAAACTCTGAGCAATAATCTTCTTTCTTGGTAGGGAGAGCAAGAACAAAGAGGAGCAGCACAGGAATAAACAAGCAAGTCGACAGGAATAAACAAGCAAATCAACCACTTTCCTAAGAAGAAACCATCTAGTGGGTGAAAGGGGATGGCAAAAATTACATGGACTTTTTCCCTGCTTCTGTGTAGAAGGGAGAATTTGACAAGATTTTTAAAAGTCCCTTCTATCTACATGTTTATGATTCTGTGCTTAATAGAGCTTCAGGCTGTTATAATGACCAAAGTCTCCAACACCGAGTATGCAAGATGTCACAAGACCCAAGAAATAGAATGTTTCTATTGTTCTGATGAGACATCAATATTCTAAAAAGTATTTCTGCCATTCCTCCTAAGAGGCAGACAAAATTTATTTATAGCAGGCCATAATTCTCTTAGAAGTTTATCCACCTTGCAGAATTTCATGTAAGACCTGCAGTGTTGTGAGATTTCCCACTTTCACGTTCGGCTGCTAACAGAAGAAAAAGAAGCTTCATCCTTGGTGTGACAATTTTTGACTTATCAAAGATACTGCATTAGCTTTGGGTATGTCTGTCAGCTTGGGCAGGCTGAAACCAAGAGCCAGGTACTCCCTGTGGTTACAAGTCCTAAGTTTTGTGGGTTTTTTTTTGGAAACGGTGGCAGTCATACTCTTTCACCATGACAGATCAGAATTCCTGCTCAAACACTGAAACACACTGCAAGGCAGTATTTGAACCAAGAGTTAGTTATGTTCCAGAGGGAGATATGAGGCATTTATACATCTAAGGTGGTCCTTTTAGATTAGATATTACTGCACACACACATATATATACATACCATATAGATGGTAGCATCAGATACATAGATTTTAACTTTTAAAAATATATGTATATTTGAGGCTTTTCTAAGTACCTCCTTTCTGGAAAAACTGCTTGCTCAAATCCAAAGCATTGCAATCTCTGCTTCACTGCCTTGAAGGCAGCCCAAATACATCAGTCAGCTCAGGGTGGAAGGATCTCAACTACGACTCATTGGTTGGAGGATTTCTGCCCACTCCACATCAATTAGGAAATGATTCAATTACCCTGAAGAGTAGTCCTCTTGCAACATAGCTGCTGAAAAAATATCTGTATGCCAATTCATACTCTACCCAGTCTCCTTGGTTCACAGCTTCAGTCAGGGTGCAATATGTAGATACTTTGGTCCAAAAAAATTTTTTTTATGTAATAAATGGGTGTATTAGGTTCTTGTTTTTAATGAAATTTCTGTATTTGCAATATAGCAGGACCTAGTCAGAGGAGCCAGAATGGTAGAGAGATGTGAAAAAGGTGGCATCAGATGATTATGGGATGCTCACTCTGTAGAATTTCTTAGATATAACCAGTTGACTAAGTAACAGATTCTTCACTTTTCATATTCATTCAATACAATTCTTTTATTCATAGAGCAGATGTAGCTCAGCTAGAAACTGCCATTTTCTATACTAGGCTTTTCTGAAATACTGTCTTAGTAATTTAGAAAAGGAAGATTTCTGATGTTTTCTGTTCCCTTACCAGCTCAACAAGAGTATCATAAACAAATCTATCTGACAAATATTCCTGTCTGAAGACCTCCAGAGGTACATGAAGTGTGTGTTCATTCCTCTTTGGGGAGCAATGAAAATGGGCAATGAACTGCCTCCTGTGCTCTGGAGAGTCCAGCGTCAACTCTGGTATTAAAGTAGGGCTGGTCTTGACTCATACATAAACACAATGGAAGTTACAAGACTGAGGTTTCTTGAAAACAGCTCCCAGTTTAGATGCTGCAAGAGGAGAGTGGACATAGTATTGACTTTGTTATCCATCCTTGGAAAGGTCAGGCTTTAACAGGTCCTGTTTACAGCAAGTGAAGCTCTCTCTTTGCAAGTGATATCTTCTCTTTGGGAGAGAAGGGACACAAAATGTATTAGTTTGCTTTGAAACTGTGTTTACAGTACTGTGTGGTAGTAACACTGCTAATGAAAGCAAGTGGAGGGCACATCCAGTATCAGATGAGATTTAGTATTTATTGTATTATTTTTTGTTGGCCTGAGAGTTTAAGCCTGCTCTTTTCTGACTCATAAAGTAAAAAGACTTACTTAAAGTAAGTCATAATTTCTCTCCTCAGAAGTTACAGTAAAAATATTTCTTTCTAAATATAATTTGCTATGAAACAATTGAGATGTTTGGCTTTCCACAAAGGAATTTCTCTCAATCACAAACAAGTCTCTGACCTTCAAGCAAACAGGCACAATGATCCCAGTAATAATCTAAATTTATATTTTGACTAGCTCACAATGGCCACATAAATCACACATCAAGGGTGGGAAGATGAAAAAAATGGATAGGCCACAGCCACCCAATTGGCCAGTTGGTGGCTCTTCTGTGGATATTGGCCCTGTCATCATGGCATCTTGACTGGCCTGGGAGGGGATGTGGATGTAAAATACTGAAACAAACCTGGAATTAATTTCTCAGGCACTGGGGCATGCTCATTCCTGTCAGCAGTTAGGGTATGGTAATGCACTGGGACAAACACAGGACAACTCTGTGGTATTTACTTTGATACCCCACTATGATATTCTCAAAAAGGATGAGGCATTAGAGGTATGCATTTTCCAGATCATTCATAACTTTACCTAAAAAACTTCTGTATTCTGTGTAAACCTGTACTCACAGGCATGTGTTGGCAGCCACTGCTACAGGGAGAGAAAAGAAGTGCATGCATCCCTACCTACAAAGTTCAGCATTTCTGTGTGCCTATATTTTCTGTACTGGTTTTTTATGCTGTGATCAGGGAAAGAAAACACGCTTCCCTGTTTCTGAATGAGTAAAGGAACTCGTGTGAGGAAGCATTTAAGGGCAGCCACCTCTGCAAGAGGAGGCGAGTCAGGAGCACAGGGTGACCACAACAGAGGCAGGGGCAGTGCCCTCACTGACCAGGGACGCAGGCACAGATACTCAAACAGGAAAAGCAGAGCAGGTCTGGTGAGAGAAACCAGGGTCAGCCACAGTCCATAATCACCAGAGTCATCCCACAGTGACAAGGCAGGTCTGAGGCTTGGCCAGGAAAGCAACCCAGTGGGTCAGGTCCAGTGACGGATGTGGTTGGGCACAGGAGAAGTTGCAGCATAGTTCAAGAGACAAAATGCAAAGGCTCAGCTTAAATGTTCCTCCTGAGAAAGGAGGAGGAATGCCTGTAACAAGGCTTCTTCACAGCTCTGACATGGCTGTTTCCACAGCTGCCTGATCCAAGGCTACTCTACCACAGCAGAGCTCGCTTTGGGCATGGGCCACTATACCAGTGGTGTGTGCAGAGGATCCTGGCATGGGGCAATGTGCTTTGGTACCAGGAAATACCAAAACACCAGCAGAAAAGTGTGAATTATTCTACTAAATATATTTGGCAAATATCAGAAAATAAAATACTACTGAAAAAATCAGATGTCTGAAGTCAAGAAAAGGAACAATCCAGTGCTCACACATAACCTAAGATATATAAGACATAACCAAAAGATATATGGACCTTAGAAAGTTCACTTGTGAGAGAGCTGCATCGGATTATCTTTTCATCTTGAATTTTTCTGACTTATGAGACAAAATAATAGTCATGTTCTTCAGGAAAAGAGAAGCTTCGTCCTAAAGATTTGGCAATTTGCTCACTACACTTGTTTCATAACTGTCCATGAGACTACTCACAAGCCCACATTGTTCATTTTTGTTCTGTTCATTTTTTCATTAAATGAAGTCTATTGTATTTGGGAATATCCTGGAAAATGCTTGTAATCAAGTCATTGATGGTTTTGTGGGAGAGAACAATGGCCTTTTTAAACCAATATTGTTTATGAAACTAACACCAATTAGGTCCATCAACAGTAACAAATAAACAAGACCTTCCTTTAAAAAAAATTACACCAACTATTGCAGAAAATACTGAACACAAACATGGATGTGATTTTCACATCCACAAACCAGTCTTTGCTATTAAGTGACTGTGACTCCTGCACTGCCAGACTCATTTTGGGTCACACAATCCTCCCCAGTGCACACAGCAGGGCTGTAGCAGCAGCATCCTCCTCCCATTTGTCTTTTGTAAGGACCTCTGACTCTCTTAGAGACACTAACCTCGTTAGCCAACATGATGGCTCATTCCTCCTAGCCATCTGACCATTGTACATGCCCAGTGACACTCTGTGAGTCAGCTGGCAGTCTGTGAGGCCAGGGCAACAATTCCACCTCCTACCTGAAACCTCCCTGCACCATCTCTGACACCTCATCTCCCTACGCGAGGTCAGCGTGGGCATTTCATGCTATTAAAATATTTCAGGACTCCCATGTGTTAGACTCTCTCTCTCTCTCTCCTCTCTGAACTTGGAAAACAACCAAACTTTCTTTCCATCAAATACTTGAAGAGGCTAATGCACAGCTAAAATAACCCTGAGTCAGAGCATTTAAGAAGCAATAAAAAGGATTGATTTACACACAGGGATTTAGTCTTTTTTACACAAATTATTTCATTATGGCAACATGAGTGAACAAGCCACCAAAGTGTTCCAAACAGCATATGTTTAGGCTGGTTTAACAAAATGAGCAGCTAAGAAGACATTACTAATATCTGGGAAATACTTGCTTATCTTGAAGCCTTCTTATTTTAAAACTGAATTATCTGTATAGGCATATACATGAGCAAAAGGTTTATAGCACATGTTACTTGTTGCCAGGCAGCTGCTTTTCTGTAAGAACCATTAAACAATCTCAGGTATGTAAAATCTATACAAATAATCCCTGTCAAAGATGTATCTAAATTTGAGACATCCACATGGAAGGAAAAAAAGATGTATATACAACAAAAGGAGAAAGATCCAGGATATACAAAGAGCTCTCAGTTTATGTAGAAACTGTCAGGGCTCATACGTTTGGAAAACATTTCATCACGGGCTTCACTGCAGGTAAACAGTGATACAATGTAAATCAGAAAATGAAATATATCCAGCTGTCTAATAACAATGACAGCCTAACAGTCTTTTTAAGATAATTTAATTACACTTGAAAATGGCTACGTTATGGTAACACATGTTGGGTATTTTAAACATTACAATCCATAAGACTCATTAAGTAACAACAAAGTTTATGTAAGTAACATTAGGTTCAGTGAACAGAAGTCTCTTCTAAAACTTGTGATCAGTCACAAGGCTCTGTGACTCTTGAAATCATCATTTCACTTAAAGGGAAACTGCTTCCCCCTGCCCCAGATATTTGCATATTCAAAATGAGCACATATCTGCTTACCATACCTACTGAACAAAAAACTACCAAGCCTCACTTCACTTTTTCCTTGTGCAACACACAGCAATTCCTGATGTTGTTTCACATGCCTGCAAAACAAGCAATACCATACTGTTCCTCACAGGAAAACACCAATGTGTCCACTCTGCTTTCTTTTGTCTACCATTTCACCATGACAAAAAATAAATATAAATACATATGTACAAAGACTCATGTATGTTTTTGCTTGCTATGCATGATAAAATATGAGCTTTTTATTGAGAAAATAATAATAATACCACATTAGAATTATTTGCAAAGTTTAAATAAGATCACTCGTCTCTAGCTTTAACAGTACTCCAAGAAGGAGCTCATGCCTTTGTCTTTCATGTTGTGCTGCCACATCAGTGCTCTGCTCTGAGCACTAACCTCCATGCCCTCAGTATTTCTCAACCTGCAATTCAAAACAAGTGGTGGTAGATTAAAGACAAGACAGAAAGAATGTACTCATACCCATGAATTACATTTTCAAGTAACTACAGCTACCACTAAAAAGTTATTTTTCTGTGTTTGGGTGGGTGGCTGCCTGCATATGTGTTCTTCACAAGAAGGGTGGTGAAACAGAGGCGCAGATTTCCTGAAGAGGTTGTGGGATGTCCAGCCCTGGATGCCACTAGGCAAGGTCCTTATCAACCACATTTAACTTGAAGTTAGTATTGTCTTCAGCATGTTGGTCATCCACCCCAGATGACCAGAGGTCACTTCAAACGTCCCTTCTAAATATATTATTCTGTGATTCCATAACATTGTAACTTTGGCTGATTTAAAGCCCTGTCTCACAAATTCACAGGCAATAAAGTCCAGAGGCCTTCATGCACGCGAGGACGCAGAGCCCTGCACAGGCCCTGGCAAACAGCACTGCTGCCAGAGTTGTCAGCAATGCCACACAGCTTAATGAAGCTGCAGAGCTCCTGGTGCCCATGCTGAAGAAGTCAGTGCTGGAAACCTTCCCAACATCAACTCTAATGCAGCTAAGGCTCATGAAATAAATGGCAATCAGCAATGCCAGCATGACCACAGCAAACAGAATCTGTCTTGGCACAACACATTAGCCATGACAAAAGGATTTGTCAGGATGGGAAACCCACACAGTTACTCACTCCATAGTGAAGACAAAAAATCTGAGACATAATATAAAGAGTTCAGAGCCATGAATGCTAAAAGACAATTTTTCACATTCAGAGCAAGTTATAAAGCTCATAAACTTTGTGTATCCACATGAAAAACACAATTACACTGTCTGTATAGGAACAGTTGTCATAGGATCTTCAGTGTCTTCTCATAAATAACATTGTGATTAACAGGAAAACCAACTTCATTGAAAGAAGCACTAGTAAATATTGCCAAAGGTATAAATTCAGTAAGATGTTGCATCGTTCAGTCTCATGATACAAGAACCAGATTGTTTAGCATCTTATGATCTAGGAGTATTCTCTGCAGGCTGGAAAAGGACAATGCCCGTTTTTCTTGACCCTAGAAATCCTGCAAGACATTCT
This sequence comes from Aphelocoma coerulescens, assembly GCF_041296385.1. Taxonomy (NCBI): domain Eukaryota; kingdom Metazoa; phylum Chordata; class Aves; order Passeriformes; family Corvidae; genus Aphelocoma; species Aphelocoma coerulescens. Next base: position 113,449,309 of record NC_091015.1, on the reverse strand, counting down.
TAAGTCAGCCACTGTAATGGAAGAAGATGTGGAAATCAGAGACTCTGTGCAGTAATTACATTTCTAAAATGGACTGTGGCAGTCCATTATTCCAGGAGTTATTCCTCCACTTCTGTGTCAAGAGGACGCAGTGCCCACAAGAGTCCTGGAGGTGACAGGCCAAGAACAAATTATAGACCCAAGGTATTAAGGGAGATACAGCACCTATAAGAGTCAACTGCACATTCAGAATCCTGACTCTCTGCAGCTATAGGTGTTGTCAGAAGGTGCAATGGCAGCACCTGTGATGCTCAGGGCAGCCAGATTTAGCAGGATTTGTGGCTGAGAACAACTGTTGTTGTATCCATTCATACCTGATTCTTTTGCTCATGCTTTTTTTAGCTCAGGATACCCTCATAAGATCTGCAGATGAAATCCTGCACTACAATGCTCAGGACTCCTGACATTTGCAGCCCCTGGGGCCATGGCAGAACTGGGTCAAGACAGGGACAACAATGGAATTAGCCTGGAACACAAACAGGACCAACATGGTTTAAATAGCCACCTGTCACCTTTACAAGGAAGGAGTCTGCAGATGTGGGCTTTGCTTCCTCTGTTTGTGGGATTTGAATCCACTGACAGCTGTACACTTAGTTCCAGTTCCTGGAACTCTCTGGAGCAGCAGAGATATTCTGTGTGTGGGGGGATGACAAGAAGAATGCTTTGAGGAGCCTGTTCTTTGGAGGCAGATTGCAGCAATTTAAAAGAAAGCAGAAAAAAAGAGGCAGACTGGGATCCTCATTCATAGAGGAGCTAACGAGATCTGGCACTAAGAGGTGACAAGCAAAGTAATTAGAAAATAATTATTTTAAGAGAGAAAGGGATGCCAAAGAGTAGAAGTGAATCAAGATAATTTCAACGGAATGAATCATAAAAAATGTACTATATAGTTCCTGTTGTACTGGGTGACTGAGAGGGATGGGCATGCTCCTAACTAGACCTTAGCAAGATCTTAACTAGATCTTTGTCCCTGTAGCCATTAAACAGGGGAAAAGTACAGCAACCAACACTTTTCTGTCTTCTATTCAGAAAGCTTTTTGAAAATTTGCTTTCACAGGAGCTTTATAACATCTGTAATAGGCCATGTCAAACAAAACCCCAGTGTCACATAAATGCAAGCAGTGGTGAACAACACCACAACAAAAATACAAATGCAATTGTCTGTTAATTCATAATGTTCAAGTTTCCATGCCAGAAAATGCAAGACAGTGTGAATGTGTATGTGCTCCAGTGCCTGCTGTCTGCTAATATCCATCCATCTATCTAGATATTCACACAGACGTAAGATTGAAGAACCAAGATCTCCATACATATACAAGCCATGATTTCCAAAAACAAAAGGACTGACACTGCCAGGACTGACAGGAAAGTGCAAGGAATCTTATTAGTCTGACACTTTGTGTTTTTATTACAATTGAAATGCTAGAACAACACCAAAATTCTGGTTTACGCTACAAATTCACAGTGAAGTTCAGGGTAGATTTAATGATTATATCTTTGTTCATGATACAACTGGAAGAAAAAATTTTATCAGTCCTCTGAAGCAGATTTTGTGAAATGAAATTCTATTTTTAAGACCCCAAGCTTGCTCACTTCTAACATAATTCTTTTGTTCAACTTCTTTGTCCTACTACTTATTATTATAGTAATACCACACTGCAAAGCTACATATTATTTCATCCACATTTAAATGACAATAGACCACATTTTTTTCACTGCCTTTCCAAACACTGCAGTAAAGAAGTCTCCTTATTCTATATTGGTTCTTGATGCTTCTATCCTTTATTACTGGAATAATTTCCTTTTACTCACACCTAAATATGACTCCCACTTCAAATTCCCCATGTTTGCTTTTTTCCTTCTATGAAACTGTTCATTTTTATTTTTTCCAAACATTCTATATCTGTTTTGAAAAGTTTTTTCTGAGTAAAATTTGTATACAAGAAATTTAGGGGTAAGCTTGTCTTCTGTGTAGGCACAAAGCTCAGTTTATCTATTTCCAAAAAGAGAACAATAGAAAGTCAAGTCTGATTTTGTACTTGGATGGCAACATCTAGTATAACCCTGAAAGATAAGAAGTTTATTTTTAAAGAGAATGGGCTACTACTTCTACAGAATTTTAAAGTACTTAAGAAGTTGACACAGGAAATAAGGAAAAGCCTAGCCGTAAAGTCAAGTCCTAGTTATCTTGATGAAATGTCTCTCAAGGGAATTAGTAATTTCTTGGCAGTAAAGCAATGGGCTTGTTATTTTGGGCAGTACTTAAAATCTGAAGAAAGATCTTGGGGTTTGTGACTAAGACTTAAACAATCTAGATTCTATGCTGGCTCCACCATGTAGTCCGAATGTCACACCGGGCAATTTGCCTGATGTCTTCAAACTTAATTTTTCTTTCTTTAAAATGAGAACAACATTTTTTCTCCCACCAAAATATTCATCTTGCCTGCTTTAGTGTCCATACAATTAAGTCACTGGGGCAACTCACAGAACCACAAGCTCATCACGCACTCCTTTACTCTTGGTCTGGGTTTTAAACTGTGAAGTCTGCTACGACATTTGCATATATAACTAGCATAACAAGACATAGAAATCATCTGAAGGATCTGAGAGTTGCAGGCAGGCAACACTCCAGGAAGTTCTGAGTCCAGGAATTAGAGATCTTAACTTTTAAATAAACATTTTTCTTCTGTAAGAGAATGAAGTACTTCAAATTGAAAAAGAATTTTGCTATAATGCCTCTAACTAAGTGGTAAAGCTCTCCTGATCACAATGGCATGATTTTCTTCCTTTCATTCATACAACAATCCTTACCTATGTTTTTCAGATTAACATTTTATTTCTGATCCAGTAATGAGTCCAAAACATGAAAAACAAATAGTATTCCAACACATTTTCCCAGTGCCAATGCTTTAAATGTTACAGGCATAACCATGCAGCTGATTCTCCATAAGTACACAGCATTACTGTTCAAATGCCCTTTATGCTGTGCAATGGAAGCACCAGACTCTGCATGAAGAAACCCAGGTTCAGCACTAGCTCTCTACCAGATCTGAATAACAGCTGACAGAATTTTGAAGCTGGCAGAATTTTGAAGAAAAATTTACAGTGATAAAAAATTTGTTTATTAAATAAAATCACAGCAAAAGTCCTTGAGTACATTCAGTTGGTCAATGAAAGCTAAAACTATTATGATAAAGTAATGCTGGATGTTATTATTCTGGCCAACAAAGTTCATTAAGGACATTATTTCTGTCATTGGACAGACATAAAAAAAGAAAGAAGAAAAGGGAAAAGAACTATTTTTCTTGCCTTACTAGTTGTAGATTTAAAGCAAACTCCAACAGCAAACACTACAAAATTATAAACAAGAACAGCTCTTTGGAAAATTACAAGGCAAAAAGGTGGCCAAGGACCTGAGACCACAATTACTTCACTATTTTCATGCAGTTTCAACTGTGTTTATTTTCATCCATGCCCAGTGAAATGAAACATTTCAGGAAGACTTAGGAATTGCATGGAGCTTTCACTCTGAGAATATAAGTGACATACTCACATACTAAAGGACAAGCAACATGCTCAGAAAAACAATGTAATCTTAGATGCTACAAACTATATCCAAAAGAAAAGTATTGATTCACAACCAAATAGTGAAGGAGTTTGAAATATGTAATCTAGAAGGATACATGCATGTTTTTCTCATCTATGTTCTCTGAAATATTTGTAAGAGCTTCCCTTCAAAGCAAACAACACATGGCACATCTTCCTAAACAAACAGACCAGATGGAGCAACTTGTTTACTATGCAGTGAGTGTTTGCTTCAGATCTACAACAGTAGAAAGAAGATAGCCTGAATGTGTAGGTCACAGGTGAAGCAAAAAGCAACATATGGCAATCCCAAAACCACAATGCAGCCAGAGGAGAGTCTTTCAAAAAACTCTGAAGAAGTAATTGCCATCATTGCCAAGAAGGGAGTAGGTAGCAGGCAGTTTGCATTAGCCAAGACAACCCAATACAAAAAACCACAGAGCCTGAATTATCATCTTGGCAACAGAGAAGAGAGGGGTGCTTTTAGCAGACAGCAATTAAGCATTTGGCAAGCATCTGGAGGAAAGGAAAGGGTGCAAGTCAAAGATAATGCCAGTATCACAGGTCCAGATAACAGAGGAAGAGAAAGACACAATGAGAAACACACAGCAGAAAAATAATGAATTCAGATAGCAGTACATCATCCACTAAGACCAACACAAGAAACAAGCAGAAAAGCAGAGATGTGTGAAAGGACACCTTTGGAGCAGAGAGTCATCTCAACAAAACTGAGAATCATCAAATATTGTGCAGAGGCAGTAACACACACCTGCAAAAGCAGATGATTAACTTTTTGGTTAAGAAGAAACGGAAATAAAGGAAGTTAATGAATGAACTATAAGATATTTTGAAAGAAGGCAGGAGGAGACTTAGAAGTGAAGGTATAATACAGGTGAGAAACAGGGACTAATAGGTGGAAGAGAAAAACTTGTCAGTTTAACAGAGTACCCTTACTTTCTTAAATGAAGCAGGAGTTAATCTACTAAGTATGAACAGCTTGCCTTGTCCCAGTTAGTTATTTAACCTTCACTTCTTACTCAGGGTGAAGTACTAAAAGCATTACAGGTGCTTCATAATTACCACTAGTTAATAGAAGAAAGGGCCATGATGAAATACACCCTTAGAATTTAGGCTAATTTTATCTGTGTGTTTAATTTACCCTCTGCATTTCCTTTGGGTAAATAGAAGTATTTTGCTTCACCTGCTACAGCACACAGCAACACTAAATGCTAATCCAAGAGTTCAGCATGGAACATCTTTCTTTCCTTCATGCTATTAAGAAGAAGTCTTGGAGCTTGCTTTGTCTTCCCGTGATTGACATTACAGACATGTAACTGGCAGACAAAATCAAACAGCTTAAGAAGAAAATGCTCACACTGGTGGGTCATGGGGAGCACAGAAACTTACCATTTGCTATAAAGTTCACTTTGGAACAAAAGCTCAAATGAATTGCACTGTGTCGAGTCAAACAAAAGAAAGTACAAAACTAACAAAACCCCCTTTTGCCTCAGTGAGCCCCAAGACCAACTCAGGATCCTCTCTGCCAAAGAAAGCATGCAGTGCTGCACACTCTCACGACTCAACTGCAAATCTTGCTTTGTTTAAGGTCTCAACTTCTCAGGTCAAGTGATTTAGATAAAAAACTACATGTTAAGTGTTCATGTGAAGAAAAACATTTAGTCACAGAAGTGCAAAGAAAAAAGATATAGTTATTTGAGTATGTATTAACTAAAACCTAGAAACTAATCAAAAAAACCCCATGTTCTTTTCAACAGACTCTTTTCTGCTGATTTGACTGTATGCTAGAATAAGCCTTATGATATTTGAATGCTCAAAGACAGTGTTACAGCGAATTTCTGAACCTGCCCTGTTACGAACCTACTGAAAATGTGTATCTTACTAAAATTCCAATTAAGCTTTACTCTTTCCCTGGGCAACCTTGAGAAATCCTGTGAGGGACACCACATTTCTCGCCCCCTCTCTTGCAATAAATGAAGCTTCTCCATGTTCACAACCAGAGGACAGCAGTTCTTCTTGCTTCCAGCAGAGAGACAAAATAACAGAAGGCAGCAAGAGAGATTGAAGACTAAACAAAGATTAACCGCACTGTCTACTTGTTCATTTCCACATGTTCATCTGCATTAGGTGAGCTAAAGCTGCATTTAAAAAAATCCTTTCTTACAGCTTTACTTTCCCAAGTATAAATTGCAAGGGGTCCTACACATGTGAAGTATAAAATGACTAACAAGAATTTAAATGTTAAAATATTATCTACTTCCTACAAGAATTGTTTAGCTGAACTAGATCAATATTTCTAAGCACATCCAAAGCAGGAATGTTAGAATGACTCAGTAAGTTATCACTTGAAAGAAGAGCACAGGTGTATTAAACAAAACAGGTGGGAGCACTCTGAATTCACCTTATTCATAAATAACTATTTTTCTCATTTTAAATCTCTTCACATTTTGAAAACAAACTTACTGTCTTTCAATACTTACCTCTAAATTTAAACTAACATGTGCTTTTAAATTGGGAAACCAGCACGTGGTAACTGAACTGCTGAAGTGAAATCAAGTGTTTAGTTCCCTTGAGTTCCTGTCTTCTTTGACCACTGACCAAATTCAAAACTGATTAACAAGCAATTAGGCTATCTTAGCTACGTTAAAATTAGTAATGGACAATAATATATGTTATTGTTGAAATAATGCTGCTTAGATTTTCCAGGAACTTTATGTTAGAGAGCCTCTAAACCCAGTCACACTGAAATATAAAAAAATGAGACATCAATTAGAAACACACAGACACAAAAAGTCTATTTGAACAACTTTCTCTCTTAAGATGACTTAATAATCCAGTAAGACCATAACATTTTACAAAACAAACAAAAAAAAAAGATCCAATGCTCTTCATAAAACACCGTGAATATCCACTTCATTCAAAGGAAGTTACTCATGTCCTACAATATCAAAAGTAGAATATGGAAGAAACAATGCAGCACAAAATGAATGCAATATTATATTCAGATACTTAATCTGCTGACCAAAGTGCTCCTTTCTCATCTGAAAAAAAAAACCCAAAACATACTAAAGTCTGGTTTCCCTTGGCTTACCAAAAATCAAATACCAAACTGAACCTATTCAGTACTCCTAAATTCATCACTGCAAGTGTAAGTGCTGTGTGGACCAAAGTGGTGCAGGAAAAGAAGAGCTGTAAACAACAGGAAATCTTCAGAGACTGAGCTGCTTTGTATGCTTTTCATCTGTCATTCAACCTACATTTTATGTACTTTATTCTCATCACCTGCGCATCTCCTGCACTTTTTACGTTGTGGATGTTGAACTTCTAATAGAGAATAGAGAAATGCAGGAATAGAAGGTTTGAGCTGGAGTTTGTCCCCTGCAGATCAAAAAGCCAATGCTATCAGGTCCAACTTATCACTGAAACTGAACTTACTGAACTCCAGGGTGTATTTTGTCTCAGTTTCAGCATTGCCCTAGGCAAAATCCCTCAAGAAAAAACAAAGAACTTCCTCCATGCAACCGCACTGTCATCCACTTTTATTCATCCACAGAAAGCATACTCCTTATGTTATTGTGCTTTGATTATTAACCTTCTGGAAATTAGCAAACAGGTAGGAAAACACAGCACCTCTAACAGAAAATTCATACCTAGCAGAGTTCATAGACAAACAATGTCATATTATCTCAGAAGCCTTCAAGAGATTTAGCAGATCAGAAACGTAGTTGTGAATTCTGCAGCCTAAATTTACTATAAGAAGACCAAAAAAAGAAAATAAAGTATGAGACACAGCATTCTTATTTCATACTGATACTCTAAACTTGTCTTTTATTATACAGAACAACAAAGAAGGACAACACAAAGAGCCACTAAATTGTAGGCACTCAAACAACATCTAAAGCTTAATTTTTTTCTTGCAGTTTGAATGAGCAATCCCATTAGTCTCTTGGTCTGAACAAACAGGCAAACACATCCACTGGCACTGGTTTACTCAAAAACCAGCACCTTAAAGCCAATTGATATGATAGCTATCAATGAGTACATTTGATTGCTGCCATAGGTATGCCTCTGATTAGATGGGTATCTTCTCAAGCACAATTTCATAGACTTTATATAGGAAGGGTTCTGCAAAAACTAAAGAGCGGTAAAAATTATCTTATTCTTCCAAAACTCTGAGTCCTCTTTCAGACTCATATAATCTATAGTTGCAGACTTTTCCATCTCATCCCATGAAAAAAAATAGGCAATTCTGTAGTTACCAAAAGTCAAAAAATTCCACCGAAAACAAGCCCCCAAAACTACCAAAACCCCCAAAACATCAAATAAACATCAACACCACTTAACTTAATGCTCTATGCTCTATTATTTGTGGGTTTTGCAGGCAAAATGTTCCCTGGAAGAGTCCAAGTTACTGTAAGACCTAGTTTTCCACCATCCATTATCTGAAATTGTCGGAAGACCAAAGGCTGAAACTGCCTCTGAACTCTTCCCCAGTCGATTGAAAGGCTTATCGGTGGTATCACTGGAATGAAGATTTCATCATAAATCCTGTGTGACTTCAGGGTGTGTAGATTAATAAAGGCACATCATATACTGCAAAATTACAAAGCCTTTACAAGGAACAGTTGAATTCTCTTAGAGAACTCTGGACAGATGGCAGGACTTGACTATCACTAAATCAGCTTAGTCAAATACATTATTAGTTCTCCAGCCCAATATTTGCTGTGTATTCCCACTGAAACTGCTGAATGAAAAGGGCAACGTGTCAAGCTTATAGCAAGTAAAAACCAGAAATCCATTTTTCTCCAAGACTCATCTCCACCCAGTGTGCTAGAAACTTATACAAATTATAAAAAACCAAAGCTCCTCTTGCAGCTCATTACAAAACACTAAAGATCAAAACCTAAACTCTACTTTTTTGTGTGTTTGCTATTTAATCAAGTGTCTGTTAAGCTGCTTCCTTGAGACTATGGAGCATTTCAGGAAAATCAGGAGGTCAGACTGACTGACACAGAACCCCCACATCAATGAACAAGCATAATGGGCTTTCAGGTATCTAAAATAACAGGTCCCTCAAAGGCTGGAGTGCAGCTTCTCTGCGAGATAATTCCATCAGCAAGGGATGAGTGATTCACTTATCAGAACTGCCACATAATGCTCAAGCACAAATTAATGCTTGCAAGAAAAGATGCATGATTCTGCTTTGGTTTCTAGAAGGCAATTCTGAGCTCTTGTTAATTTTCCTCTTAAAAGCACAAGGAATCAAAAGCTTTCATAGAATTATCAGGTTTGTAACCAAGCGTTCACAGAGAAATTCTTTTTTCAGTACATGACGAAGACTTATTTTGATGGAAGTCACATGCATTCATATTTTACTAAAAGAAATGATTCTCAAACATTTTTGCCTGTCCTCTGTGCAGTGACATTTCTTCTCCCTTGTCACCATAAGTTTAATGCTCAGGGAGGAGAACAAAGTGATTATTACTGTGCATGACAAGGATTGTTTGCTGTAGCAATTACTCCTCAATCAGAATGTTACTTTTGTTTACACTCAACACAGATAAAAAAATGAACCCTAGATATTACCATATGCTAAATATACATTTTACACTGATTGAATTATGAGCAAGTAACACACTTTAATACAGGTGTGGCATGGCTTTCAATGCAAAATTATGACACCTCTTTTGAAATCCTAACACTCTCTGCTATTAAATACCTGTTCTCATTTTCATCTGCATGAGAGAGGTAGTTAATTTTATTTGCATCAATACACTGAAATAACAGGTATATTCTCATTTGTACGACAGGGCACACTCTATTCTTATAACCTGCGTATTTATTTCCCTGAATTATTACCTAAAATACAGTCAATGCTTCGAGTTTCCAATTAAAAGGTTAAAAAAAATTAGTTCCACAGACAACTACTGTGATTTTCATTGTATGTTAAGATTTTTAATAGAGATACTGAGGGCTCATGAATAGAATTTGCACAGAGAGTGCACAGTCTCCCTAAAACATTTCTACAATTGATTCCTTCTGTGATTTGACTCTCACCATTGTTTGGGACAGGCTATTTAATTCCCTCCTGACTCTTAAACAACGTGAGAGGTTGCGTGTCTCCGTGCTAGCACACATCCTGGTTAACTGCATTAATCACACACAACAGGCCTGTGCTCAGTTAGGTGGGTCTTTTCAAACAGATGGCAATTAAAGCCTCCTACATATGAATCACTTTGCATTCACAGAATACTTTCTATATGAGCACTAAATATTTACAAATGAGGCTGGCATATTTTATATAATTTCACCACCTCGGCTGAGATGACTGAGGAGCGCTATCATTATGTACATAACAGAGTTAGAGGCAGGTGCAGATTAAACAAGGTCACCTTATTCCTTACTCCCATCTTCCTATTACGGCTGTGGCACCTGGACTCTGAACTTGACACACCACTCACTTTGCTGGTTTGAAATAAAGGGTGTAGCAATTCCAGATAGTTTACAGGATGTTTTGCAAAAAAAAAGTTATGATGGTGATTAGTTAAGATTTTTAGAAGTTTCCCACATATCCTAGTATGGTCATTTAGGCCACACTCTCTTCCACAGGAATCAAAAAAGTGAGATGAGCTGTCTCTGCTCAATTCCTAGTTCTGAAAAACACCAGCATCATCAACTTCAAGTCGAACTCTGCAACCCCAAAGGAATTTTGGAGGAGGGAAAAGCGATTGACTCCACAGCCTCCTTCAAAATGACAAAGAGAAGAGTCAATATCCTAATGGTCACAGTGCTGCTTATTAGAGACATTCTAAAATGAAGCCTTTGTCTCACAGGAACCTCCAATCTGCTTTTTTACTATCAACAAATATATTTTTAGAAGATCAAAATTAGAAAACTCTTTTCCCATGAAAGATGAAATACAGCATATTGAACTGACTCTTACTATATAATTTCATTTGAAACAAAAACACTTCTACTTTCCCCAAATGAAGTATTTTATGTTTTGTTAAAAATATTTTAACAGTGGTTTATTATCCGCATTTATAGTATTAGGGCCTTTGATTACCTTCCTTTTAAAAAACACAAAGCAAAATTGTAAACAATATTTAGTATGCAAAGCATATGACACACTAGATTATAATTTTTAAATAAGGTACTAGATTTGTGAACTGAGATTTTACAAATCCTGAAACAAAAGCAGGATGTGTTTGTTTAAACCAAACCACACAAAGCAATAAAATGTGCCTACTTCCAGTTTCTGTACTTCCATCTTTTATGAATTACTCCTTACACTGTATCCTGCAGAAAGGACATTTAATACTTGAAAAAATCTGGATAGCCTTAACATTTTACTACTTGTAGTTGAATCAGCTGACCTTTCATTTTGTCTTTATAACCAGCCATCATCATGCACAGTTTGTCTATGAATAAACCACTTGGTAACAGCACTTTGTCACCTTCACATATATTATTGATGAGAAAGCTGACAGCCTGCCTATTAAGATGCTCCACTTGTCCCATCTCCAGGCTCAGCCTGAGGTACGGATGGAATAGTTGAAGTGAAAACTCAGTTTTACATTTCAAAGAAAGTTCAAAGGCAGTGAGAAAAGGCTGCCCTGCAAAGGACACAGAAATTGTATTTATTGCTGGAAAAGTTTATTTGAGTAGACTATATTATCTACTCTGTATGATAATAAAAATCAGACCATGAGTCCACATCTTGTTCAGTTAGATATTCTACTTAGTTTTGCGTTCAGTCTTGGATTTAATCTATGAATCTGACAAATCAAACAATTACAACACTAATCACAGCTTAGTATCAAAAATACAGATTCAAATAATGGTCAAGATATAAACCAAGCAGATTCAAGTGGATTTGTGTTTCTATTGTTACCCCAGAAAGACATAGAACAATATTTCTTGGGCCCCAAAACATTGCCAAGGTGATAAATTAAAGGTCATATCAAAAGTACCTGAAATCAGGATGCCTTTAAATGAACAAACCCTGAGATCACTTGTACTCTCTGCTTCCATCCAAATTCTCACATTGCCAAAAATCACCAAGCCATTCCATAAACACTAAGTATTTATTCCATCACCTATTAGTCCTTTCTAAAGTAAGTATAACAAAGTAATTTATCCAAAAGAAATTACCTAAATTAAATATTCTTTAAAATACCTATATGTTTTAAAGAGATTAGTATCAAATGAGATTACATTGGCTGTATAGCAAATCTTTAATCTTGGTTTTGAAAAACCACACAGCCTTTCTTTCCTGTATTTTTGAACATGAGACTAAATATCCCATGTTAAGACACACTTATCAGCTGCCAACGAAAATCGTAAATATAATACACAGTACAACTTTGCAATGATAACTCCACACTGTAAGTACACTACATCTACTCCCTAAGTTAATGAAAAAGAGCTAAATCAGCACTAACCAAGAACACAAAATACTTCTCTTACCTCCATTTCTGTGCAGTATAAACGGCCCGATTTATCTGTAAGAAGAAAAAAGAGTTTTCAGACTAAGTAAGAGACGGTGGAAGAATAAAACTAAAAACATGAGTCACTTCTCTTTTTTGAGTAATTACCAAGTATTCTTTGTCTTACTTGAATCACACATTTCAATAATGTTTTTATTATATATGCATCATTGTATTAACGACAAGAAGGCCCTACCCTTTTTATATGGATCCTTTACAATACTTGATCTTAAAAAGACGTGTCTTTACTGCCTGGCTTCATTATTTAAATCGTATGATTGATGTTTGGCCATGGAGGGAACATGAAAACATGTTGGCTTAAATTAAGCAGTAGCAAATAATTATTTCAAGAGAATAAGCAGCATTAATTCATAAACTAGGGAAAAGCCACTGTTTCATCTGATACTTCTGGGATTTCAAAGAGTTCAACAGAAACACGAAGTTCAAGCAAATTAAAGTTAAAACATTACTGTACTATTTTTGTAAGTTCTACTTGTCAATTTTTGCATTTCCTCCAAGTTCAGAGACATCACTTTGGAATTTGTATAATAAAGAAAAATTAAGCTTCTGAATTGTTTCATTAAACAGAAATCTCAATTTTCTGAAACACAAAACAGTTTTATACCAAAGTGGCTTGACAGCTTGGCAAAAAGAAGACTGAAATTTCACAGCACATTAGGGAAGTATCATGTCACTAAAAGCAGCAAGTTTATAATTTTGTATTAATAATCCTTATCAAAGTAGAGTGAAGGAATCCTGACAGGATGATTTCCTTCTGGAAGAAAATGTATTCAAGAAAGTTAAGAATTCCACAGAAATCTATCCATTTGAAAGGGGACCTCCCAAAACTTTAATTTCAAAACACACAGATATCAAATTTTAGCTTCATTGCATTCACATGGCTGGTTTAGAATTTGCAGCTTTGGACTCAACAGCACAGAGCCAACAAAACACATTACATAATTTTGAGACTTCATGTACTCAAAAACTAGAAGAGGATGCATTCACTTGACTGTGCGTACTCTGAGAGTGCATGTTCAGGTGATGATTAGGAAGGATTTACTGCAGCAGTTCAGAAAAGCCTGGGATTTGTATCCATAACTGGAAGGACTATTTTATCAGACTGGCTGACAAGCCCAAGGAAGCTCAACCAACTGGCTGGCACAATGTTTGCACAGAGGAATGATTGCACTGACTTCATATGACAAATGTGAATGGCATGCAAAACACTCAGCTCTGGGGAAGAGTCACCTGCACAGAAGAAAACTAATTTTTCATACTGAACTGGTCACCTTCCTTTTGAAACTAAAGGTTAAACACGTCCTGAATGAATAGGGAACACCCTCCTAAAGGAGTGAAAGTTGTTTACTTTCCTTTTGAACTGTTGCCAAAGCAAGCTGAATACTTAGCACTGGTGTCTGACTTCAAAAGCAAGAGCAGAAGAGTGACTTAAAAAGGCTTTTGCATCACATTTTGTCTTTTCAAAAGGACTGGTACCTCTGGTTCATTCACTTTCAGATCCACATAATAAATTCTTGGTGTTTAAAATGGTAACATTCACGTGATTGTTACAAACTATAAACAGGAGAAATGTACTGAGAATGTTTTTTAACTGCTACAATTATTAGCAGATTTATTAATGTTAGGGGCTACTTCTGTGAAATCAAATGACGGATAACCAAAACATTGTATCTTGTTGATACAAGATAGCAAAAGATTAATTCAGAGAAATGTAGTCAAGATAGGGGAAGAAAAAAGCACATCCTGTCTTTCAGAAGACATTACTTCTAAAAAAAAATTAGTACTTCATTAAAAGGTGCTAATTTTAAACCTATAGCAATGCAATTAATACAGAGGGCCACCAATGTTTGCAATCACTCATAATTTAAAATATCTGGACTTGCATCTCCTATGGTCTAAGAGAACAGGAGCCAAGCTGTCCTCTAGATCCTCTGAGTAGCACCAAGTACCCACTGCTTCACCTCATAGCAGTGCTGAGATCCTATGAACATCCTTTTAGCAGAAGTCCCAAACAAGTCCTGAAGCAGAGAAAACAAATAAATCAGTCCAGACTAAAACAAAAAAGACAAAACTTGAATTTCTGAAAGTAACAGCAAGAAGCTTATCTTCAGCTCCTTTTATAAACTTCCATGAAAGCTGCTCCCCAAGGAAAAGCACTCAAACTCTGGAAATTTCCCTTAGTTCATATATGGTACTATCAAAATTTACTACTGCTTTCAGAGCAAATCATAACTCATTTTTAGCTCTATTATTAAACTCAACTATTTATTCCTACTTACACCAGATTAAAAAAACCAATAGTATTGTCATGAGTGCATGTGCTGGAGCAAGAAGGGGGAATAACAAGTGTCTCATGCACCCAGACAGTAACCTAGCTGGTGCAAGCTACTGAGTTACAACATTTTAATACACACTGCATTATGGTAATTATTAGCCATACCATTCCATATGCCTCTGTATCCTGTGTCCAGCTGTACACTGAGCAGATTTCCCAAAGCTATTTGCAGTCACTTGTGGACTCCCTCCATCAGGAATTTACTACATTTCTGAAGAGATCATTAACAATACTATTAATGCACTTACATGTATCTATCAAGACTGAAATGAATTTGCTTTTATATGGCCCCTGCAAGTCAATTTATTTAAACTGACTGGGAGTAGAAATTTCTTCTCTCTTCAGCTGACATGACTGAAAAAGCAGTAACTCATAAATGTAGCCTAAGGGTCACACTTCCTTCATTTGCACTGGGAGAAAGAAAAAATTCCCCATAAGTCATAGAACAACCTCTGCAAGCAGGATGAAGTGCTTCTCTGGTAAACAGGTGAGGCCTTAAAAAACTATTTCAGCTGCTGCTTTTTAGCATAAATGCAGGCTTCTCCAGACTTCAGAACCATTCAACTAGATATTCATCTGTGCAGCATTTTTACCACTCTTACTGCCTAAAACTATTCCACAGTAATCTTCCATGACAGCTTTCAAATAGAAGCTTAATGCATTCATTACTAGTAAACAGTATAACTTTAACTGCCAACTTCAGTTTATAGACAAGCTACAGTTTGGAAAATTAGAGCATTTTTTACTCTCAGCTTGTTGAAATGCAAAAAATGAACAGTTTTTGCAAGAAGGAAAGTGACTTACTTTGGAGGTTTCCTGTATTTCCAAAAACAATCTCCAGAGGGACACATTTGCCAGAAAAAAAAAATAAAAAGAAACCCCAAACCTTCACATTCATTTTTTGTTCTTCTAAATTTCTATTGGAAAATTATTCTTCTGTCAAACCCTCAGCAAGAGGAGTCACGATAAACTTTCCTCAAGCACTGTCTCATCCTTCAAGGAGGGAGCTCCCTGTACTACCAATGGTAAGAAGCACACATTTAAGACTGAGTTTTAATAACAAAATAGGTAACTCAGTATGTTAGAATGGACTGACACAGGGTATTTGTAGGGCAGCACGTGGCATGTGCCAACCCATCTGCACTCCTCTATCTGAAGAAAAATCAAGCTACAGCGTTGACTTTAGTGATGTGACACCACAATCACATGGCCACTATTTCAGCTATAATCAGCTGCTCTAAGAGCCCTGCAGCTCAGAGCATCTCCCTAGCCTTCCTCAAGTGTCTCAGACTCCTCTGCTCAGATCCACAAGCATTTCCTTCAAGACAGCTTCTTCCAGAACTGAAATTATAAGCACTGATTCTCTGGCAACAGTGTGGCTGATGCACACATGGACAACAAACCTGGAACTCCTTTTGTGTTAAAGATTAATATTATAATTAAATGCCACAGCCCACTTCTACAGGTTTGGAGTGAAATCAAGCTGGTGTCGCTACAATAACAGCACTCAAGTTGCCTTCAGAAATGACAGACTCAGCCTGTATGTACTGGAGGACAGTGGAAGAGGAGGATGAAGAAGAACATAAGGATTAACCTAAGGAAAGGGAGCAAGGAAGAACATGAGAGTCACTAACTCAAGTTCCTTCAGTTGAACGGTCTTTAATCATGCCCCCCAAATTAACAATAAACTGAATTTGTATTTGCTTTCTAATTTTTACATCAAGAGGCACTGTAGCTACAAGAGTGAGCTTTTCTTTGCTCTTAAGAGAATGAGGACTCCTCAAGTGAAAAAAAAGTTCAGATTCACATTTAAACATCAAATTGCAGAAACTGGAGTTTCGGCAACTTTGGAATTACCAAAACCTGGAGATTTTGTAACTAATCTAAAACTGATCAAGTCAGTTACCAAAAATGACAAGTTCATCAATACAACAGTCAAGATGAGCACCAATGAAAGGAAAGGCGATGAAAGAAGAAAGCAAAGGTAATCATGCAACAGAAGGAAAAGAGATAAATACGCAAAGAATGGGATTTGTAATTCAATGAAGGGAGAGGAAAATACTGACGTAGGAGGAGTGAGCCAGGCTGAGGACAGACAGTGAAAACTTGTATGATAAAAAGAAACAGGAGAAAAAAGTGAAAAAAAGACAAATAAAGGCAAAGGATATCTTAGGAGCAAGACACATCAGGATGCAGGGAAGAAAGTCAAAAAGAGTGAGAATATGAGGAAGTGGAAGGAAGCAGACTGGATTAGGAGAGGTAATCAGAGACCCCTCAGAGCAGGAAGCACAGAGACCCAAGCTCTTAATAAAAATACTTAGGCTTTGAGGATCAACATATCCTTTCTTTAAACTGTAATTAGAAGGTAAAAAGAAATCGGATGACGTTTTAGAGCTTGTGGCTTTTTGGATATGACTCAGATTTCTGTATCAGACTACAGCTGATGACTTAGTAATTATATGTCCCATTTTTCTGCTTAGGAAAGAGAAAGAAAATACAAGGAAAATTCTTAGAGAGGTTTCTAAACCAACAGCAATCAGGACTTTCCTTCCCCGTGCCAGTCTTTTTTCATGCCTTCTTTTTTCTCCATTCAACACAAAGTTACTCCTCATTTTGAACAGTCATAAGCAATCTTTTTGTCTATTGCACACAGCAAGGGTAATGACTAAGAGGTCTTCTGTGCTAATACTCTGGAAAATTTTGTAATAAAAATATTTTTAATTACAAATTAACAAATCCATGCTACCTTAATGCTACCTCCTAAGATATAATTAAATGGTTGCTCTTTGTCTTGTCTCATTTCTATTCTGCACAAGGCTGTGATCAACATATGATTTTTCTGTGTTCCACTGCTCACTCTCTTTAGCAAACCTGTAAGTTTTCCTAGGGATCACATCAATTTTTGTTACTCTAAGATAAATACTGTGATAGTTCTGCATCTCCAAATGCTGCTGAACTCCATTCAGAGCTGCCAGTCTCTTCTGTAGATGCTTAAATACAGACACTGCACTCACTCTCCTCTGGCCTGATATCAACCCTTCCACAAAAAAGTGTGAATTTGCAGAGTTCATATGTCTTGATTTTTATTTTTTAAAATTTCTGTTTCTCTGATCATTTTCTAATTTTTCCTGGAGCTACCCAACTGCCTGCTCATTCAACAAGTATGTGTGCTCCTGGCAGAACTGTGACTGCATTCAAGTCATCAGCAGTTTTCCCCCATAATTTTTGATGGATCCAGAATTTCAAGCAGGTTACAGCTTTTCTAAACTGATAACTCAGCACTACTGCATCTGTTAAGAACTGTCACCAGCTGTTAATAAACTCTCTCAAGTAAATGAAAAAGGAGTTCTCTTTATTGTTCTCTACCTCAGCTATGTCTTTGCAGTCTTGTATTTACACTATACAAAGTGACTCATCTCCTTTTGTTCCTCTTAAAGTGCACAGTAATAAAACACAGTAATGCAATCATAGTTGCATGTGTCATGCAAGCTGTTTTAAGGTTTTATCAGGAATAGAGCAATATTTCTCCTTTTTGGATCTGATGTTGTAATGTGATAAACTAATTCAGAAATAAAGAGTACACACTCCCCAGTTTCCTTTTAACAGATACTAAGAAAAAGCTTCTCCACTTCCATAAAGATATGTTAATTGCCAACATGGATCCAGGATGTTACATACCTTTAATCCTCTTTTCACCTGCAACATTCCTACTGCACTCTTGGCAAACACGCTCATGCTTGGGTAAGACTCATGCACAGCTCTGCTGCTATGCGGGTCATTCGCGCTGCCTGTCGCTCTGAATCATCCTGTTCAAGGCACTCTCTTTCTCTCTCCCCCTCTGTCACATCCTACTCTGCTACTGTCTTCATTTCCAAAGCTCCTCTTGTGCTCCCCCAGTCCCACCCATCATCTCTCACTGGGCACTGTGGGGTAAACGATGACCTCCAGCCAGCCCTGAAGCTGGACTCCATTATCTATTCCCACCCCCCCCCCCCCAAAAAGCACCTTTGTTCTTTCTCCTGCAATGCCCCATAGGGACATGGTATTAACTCTCTGCAACATTACAGCAGATGTCTCATTTTTCACTCTTCTCTTCAACTGCTGTTAACAATGACAACTAAAATTCCATTTTCCTTTCTACAGCAACATTTTTACTACATTAGCCAAGAAAACCTCCGTTAAAGTACAAATGTCTTATCTTTTACTTTAAGTCATTATTAATTTCAGGAGCCCACAATTCCTCTAAGTTCTTCTTTCGAAGTTCAAAGTTCAATGTTTTCCTTAGGAACAAATGCAGTTTTCAGACAACACCATATCAGACTTCATTTGTTCACTGCATACTTCCCATCTTCAACATTTCTCCATACAAATATAGGTAACTAAGGTCACTTATCACTGTTGGCAATTTCCTTCCGTTTCTTTTGTGCAGGCATTTGAAATACACACTTTTTTTTTAACCAAATACATCATTTTGTTATGCTGAGATCTTTTCTTTGCTTATTTTGTCCTCCTCCACCAGAGCTGCCTACATTAGGATGCCTAGCATCTGCTGATATTCACAGAGAGCCCATGTAACCCCCCAGTGCACGGGATGCATCCGCATAAGCTACAACTGGAAGCCTTCCAGTTCATGCTTATGTACTGGGAACCACACTGATGACAGAAAGCCTGGCATAAATAAGGCCTAAGCTTTCTCTCTTCCACAGATCAGTAGAGCATGAAGAGATAAAACCATCAACTCACCGAGGCTCCTCTCTGCTGTCTAGTACTATTTTTTTCCTACCCTGATTTCCAATATTAAAATACCTATATAGGTATCTGTCTTAAAACTCTTGCACAAAAATGTAAGGCTCAATACATTGAGACTTACTATTTTTAAATACAGATATTTCTGAATACCCTTGAATTAAATTCTAATTCTGAACATAATTAAGTCTTCATCCTAAACTATTTATTTTAGCAGGATTCATAAAAACACCTCTTTCAAAATTTAAATAGCAAGAAAGGCTGCTCCCATCCAGTCAACAAAATTAGAAGAAAAATGGTAGTACATTAATTTTCCTCTAAAAATCATGCATATTTTTCCTCAGTGTTCCAGCAGGGACTGACAGATAAGAATGTCTTCATGCACACAAGTTGAATTTGCATCTATTCGTCCTGTTTCTCCACTCTTGCCTTCCAAAACCTGGGCACACAAGGACGTAAGAGGGACATGGAAGTCATTAAAACTGCCAAGACAACATAAACTATTCTTCTCCAACATGTCTCACCCTGAGCCCTCCAAGTCCTGTGAAAGCCACCATGCAGTCAACTTTTCTGTGATCTTTTTGATTCAAAGCCAGAATACTCCATGCATTATGCCCTCCTGCTGAACGCCTGGCAGAGTTCCAAGAGAAAAATCTGCATAGTACTTGCTTCTGGTAAGACCAGCAGTAATTTCCCTGTGTGCTTTCTCTCCTAGGGCTGGAGGATGAGGCAAAAGAAGGGCCACTGACGCTACCCACAGTTCAGGGTCTCGGGAAGGAGGGAAGGCCGAGGAGCGCCACGTTCAATGCCAGCCCTCAACAGCCAACGGCTGGAAGTGAGCCCGGCGCAGTGTTCAAAATACCCGTCCTTGCCACTTTCTGAGATCCCCATGGCTGTTCCTCTTCAGGAGCTCAGTGCAATGCCCAAAGTCTGTGGCTGCCTTTGCTGAGACAGGGATCTGGCACCAGCAAAACACACAGGGAAAACCCACATTTTACCAAGCCTGCTCACCCCCAAAATTGTTCTGTGGGAAGGAAGTGGCACAGCCCTTGCACTGCAAAGCAAGAGCTCCTTATCCTGCTTGCAGCAGTGACACAACCCCAATGAAACAGCCTCCTGCGCCCTATGGTATCCTGGTGCCACTGGATCCTGGGCATGATGTCGATCGCCAGCTCTCATGAGGGTTTTCTGCTCCTGCATCTATCATTTCATTATTGCTTCAAGTTTATAAAAACACGTGTAAATGTGGTTCTGCAAGAAGAGAGCTTGGAGGAGTCAAACCACATGTTTA
Organism: Aphelocoma coerulescens; assembly: GCF_041296385.1. NCBI lineage: Eukaryota > Metazoa > Chordata > Aves > Passeriformes > Corvidae > Aphelocoma > Aphelocoma coerulescens. The sequence continues at coordinate 113,428,785 of NC_091015.1, read as the reverse complement.
CCCCAAACATTTTAGCTCATTCAGAAGTTATTTTTTATTGCATCTGGCACTTTACTGGATGCCACCATTAGCTCTTTTCAGATAAATTGCAAGTAACAAAGACTGCTGAAGTACCCAGTAGTTAAAATATATTCTACACTCTATCTCCAATTTCATCATGGGTATTTTGAAGCAACCCACACTTCTCTGGTATTTAGATGTCAGACAACGAACCATACTAAGACAACCACAGTGTGCTTTACTCTTTTTTTGCATATTCATGCATAATCTTTCTTTCTTACTTTGGTTCTGGAAAAGCAAAAAGGTTTGCACTGCTCTGTGAAAGTATCACTTCATGTGCATCTCTAGAACAAACTCTGTGACATGGCTGTGTTTGCTCCGGACTTCGCCCTAGCCCCACTGACAGGCGTGACTGATCACACCGCTCGCCACAATCCTGGACAAAGCCCGAATGTTCACTACCCAAAGACATCATTCTTCAGGGATTCCTTTATTTGCCTACACAGGATTCTGTTGTTTACTAAAACAGAAACTAACAGCCAATATTTGTTCCCGTGAATTATCCAAACCTATGCACCAACCTACACCTATACATTTTTTATGTAATGCTAGAACAAAACAGCTTTACAGCTCACAGCGTTAACCCGAAGAACCCCTATTGCTCTAACAAACCTCCTGACACAGGCATTTAAATCTAAATTGTGTGAAATACAAAGGCAGGAAAACAATTAGCAGGAATCCTTCCTGATCCTCCTCTTGTCAGGGATTCAGGTGATATCAATGGTGACATGAAAACGAACAACTGGGTGGCATTTTCATCCTTCATCTTTTTACTTCTATTTAACCAAAACCTATTTTTTTTTCAAGATAACAAAATATTAATAGATCACACAGATAAAACTGGAAAGATCTGAAAATCAGTCTCTGGTTTTGTTTAAGGACTGGGATTCAACTCCAAGGGCATTTTTCTGCCCCACTATCAGTGAAACTCATCTCTATCTCAAGGACATTTTTCTTCAATTTCTATGTATTGCTACTCGGAATTTCAAGTATTGAGCATGAACCGGAAAACTGTTTCACAAGAAAAGTATCAGCTGCTTTGGAAAAGTACCAGCAGTTTCTACATAATCAGTACTTCTTTTTAAGACAACTTTAATTTGTATCTTGAAAGGAAAATTACTGTGACCATACAGCTTCAGGGCCTGTGTTAAGTTGTACTGCTCCCCAGGCCACAGCACCAGGGCATTGGTTCTTCCTAAGCTTTCACTGGTGCTAAAAGAATACCGGAGCCTACAAACAAATACCCATTCCAGAGGCTCAAGCTGTAACTGGCTGAGGAAGCTCATTAATCATCACCCAAAGAGAATGAGCAATAAGGAAAAGAACTGGAACATCTCAAAAGATACCAACGAGAAGCAAGCCTTCTGTCAGCTCCTCAATATTCATATAGTGAATTCCCAATATTCGCTGTATCACATATAGGACAATTTCCAGTGAAAACCTGCTACAGGTTTCACAAATCAAAGAACACAGAAAATCCCTCATGAAAGCTTGGAGGCTGAGTGGCCTCTATTTCCAATGTCTGTTCAAAGTTAGGTAGATGAGAAAGGCCAGGGGCAGGGAGAGGACCCCAGGAGGAATCTTGCCTCTTTTCAAATCCAGGCACCTACCAGCCTGCGGTTGATGGAAAAGCGGGTTCACTGAGCATGTTTTAGGAAGGGACAGCTGGCAGAAAAATCCCCGCCTCCCCTTTTCTATTATACACACTGGAGGGGGTACTCTCCCTGGGATAGCTCCCGCCTCCTGCTTTCCTGGGAGGTCTTAGCAGACTGGTTATCTTTGTTTAGATATACATACACACTCTCTTAAGATTCCCAAGATAAAAGCACACACTTGCGGTGCTATACAGAATAATACATACATTAATAAGGTGAAAAAAAAAAGAAAAATAGACAGGGCTGGAATATTAAAAAAAAAAAGTCATCCATCCAAAAATTTAAATGTGGTATCCACATACACAGGTTAGCACATGTTGACTAAAACATTTTCACAGTAAAGCTTTAGCATAAACTAAATGTGCTGGATATCAGTGAGGGGTCTGAACTTTATACCCAAGTATATTCAACACTCTCCTACAGCCAGTAAAGATATACTGTAAGAGGAAATAGGGTAAATCCACCAATAGCAAGGAAAAAAAAGCAGCAAAAGAAAGAAATACATAGTAAACGAATGTATTTCCTACAGTAGGAAAGAGAAAAGAAAAAGTCTTGATGTCATCTCAAAAAACTATAACTAAAAGCAGCACACAAGATGAAATACAGAATTCTTCAATGTGCTTGTGACATGCAGATACCTTGGTCAGGAGAGCATTTTCCTGGAATTTCTGGGTCTTGATCTGGCATTTAATTAACATTACAAAGCCCTGTTTTTTAAAACTATTTTAAAAGCACACCAGATCACATTTAAATGGAAGTCGTTATTAGACTCATTACAATTGCAGAACTAAATTAGGTCACTTCTTCCACTAAATATATTTTGATATTTGCATGTACCACTAGCTCCAAACTGGATTAGTGCAAATCTCTGCCAAAAGACTTTTCAGACAGGCACTGTATCAAAAGGCTTCATTAAACTGTAACACCAGGCATAATATTCATGCTCTAAATGCTGAGGGCTCCATTAATCCCATTTTGTGAATTTACCACTGCCTTCTGATTCACACAACTTTAAAATGCCGAAGCCTCTGTCTTCCCGGAAAATTCTGTGACGTTGAACGTGGACTAGGCTGATACTGGGGAATACCATCATGTATGTGATAACCGACCGCATCCCTCTGCTGCCCATCTTTGATTGCGTCTCAGAAATCGAGCTTTACTTGCAACAAAAAAATACTGCTTTCCACATTCAAAATCAGAAGCTTTGAAAGGCTGAGAAACAGACATGCGCCCTCGTTGTTCTTTCCAATGCAAAATACGCTTTCCTGGGTATTTTAACGAAACAGATGGTAGGTGCTAAGCCCCTGTACACGGCTTTCTCGCTTACTTAGTGTCAGCACACATCTAAATGGATCTACTTCTAATAGGTGCCTTTTGATGCCAAACCGTTCCGGGAGCCCCTGCGGGATGCACGGCACGGCCGGAGGAACCCCAAGAGCAGGGAGCCCGCAAGAGCAGGCGCTCCCGGTGTGCGGATGACACGGGGTTGATCACGCACCAGGAGAGACGACGCAATTATAAAACACTGAACCCGCATTCGCCTGCCCGTGCCCGCACGCAGACGATCGCATCCCAGGCGACGCGTTCTACCTTTCCACGCAGGGCACCGGGATGCTGCAGGGACACACACACAACACGCACACACACGCAGACCCCCCACGGCCCCCGGCACGACCGAGGAGCCGAGCGCTCGCGCACCGCGACCCTCGGGCGGGAAGGACCGTCACCTCCCGGACAAAGGCTGACGGAGACGGGCGGCCGCCCGCGCCCGACCCCCGACTGCCGCCGCCGGGAACCGCGCGGGGTCGGCGCCGGCGGCGGCCCCCCGGCCTTACCTGCGGCGGGCGGGGGCGGCCGGTCGGGCTCGTCCTGCTCCAGGGTGACGGCGCCGTCCCGCCAGACGCGGAGCTGCGCGGCCGCCGCCCCGAGCCTGGCGGCGGGGGTCTCTCCGCGGCGGGCGCGGGCGCGCAGCGAGGCGCAGCACTGGTAACACACGGCCCACGCCTGCTCCTCGTTGATGGGCTGGTTGTAGAGCCGGAGGATCTCCTCCAGCAACAGTGCCTCCGGCTGCCCGCCGGACCCGCCGCCGCCGTCCTCCTCCTCCTCGGCGGCCGGGCGGGAGGCGCCGGGCTGGGGCTCCATGCCCTGCGTCCGCCGCGGTGCTCCTCGCTCAGTGACCGGCCCCGCGGCCGCGGCAGCGGCTGCTGATGCTGCTGCTTGCGCTGCTGCTGCTGCTGCTGCTGCCTGTGCTGCTGCTGCCGCCCGGTCCCGCCGTGCTCATCCTCTCCGCGCCGCTAGTGCCACCAGGCCGCCGGACGGACAGCCTGGCCCGCGCGGCAGGCAGCAGGAGCCAGGAAACAGGCAGGAGTCAGGAGGAAGGCAGGCACAGGATCGGCGCCCGGTCCGCCCGCTGCCGCCGCCGCAGGGGAAGCGACAGCTCATAGCAACGCAATGGCGTCCTCGTCCTCGCCCGCCCCCGCCGCACGGCGCCGCCCCTGCCGCAGCGCCCCCTGCCGGCACGGCCGCCATGGCGGGCGCGGGTAGGACGCGGCGGTATTCCCTCCAGGGCCGCCACGGCAACCAGCGCCTGGATCGCCTTCCGAGGCGCTCGGCTTCCACCTCTGACGGAGACACGGACAGCGATTTGGTGCACTTATCCCAAAGCCCTCGGGTGTTGGTAACCACCACCCCCAGAAACAAACAACTCCCGGCGGGACGCAGGATGACATTCCCTGCACCCCTAAGCGCTAACACTGACACCAACCCGCGCCATCACGGATACAGTGAAACATATTAGCAGGTCCCGCTTTCACGACAGGAGGGCGAGTGGCTTTGAACTCCAGGCTCTGCCCTCACAAAGCAAACACTTCCTCCGGGAAAGCTGCATCCTCAGCAGCAGCATGCTGGAAGTGTCCAGGGTACACAGAGAGGCTAGCAGAGTTGAACCAGCCCAAACTGGAAAGGGAACAACAGGGGAATCGTCTTCCAAGCAGCTGGGAACTGACATCCCTGCCCCTGAACACACCTGGGCACCAGAAGGGCACAGCCCTGCATGCCAGCTTCGCCCCAGGCAAACGAGCACTTTCTCGCAGCAAAACATCAGACTACACAACCTGGAGCTCACACCGAACACGCAGCGTTTCTCTCTTTAGTGTTCCACCTCTCACACGTTAAAGGAAACGAAAAATCTCCCGTTCGCACCGGCTCCACAGGGACCCGGGAAGGTGCGAGGGACAGCGCTGGGAGTGCCCCCTGCCGTACAGGAGCGGTACTGCACCTGGGCAGGGCCCCCGGCACCGGCTCCGGCTCCAACCCGCCGGCTCCTCTCTTCCCATTCCACTTCCAGCTCCCCTCTCCCCTTTCACTTCCAGCTGTACTGAACGCCGCTGCTTTTTTCCTCTTTCCTCTTGTGTAACATACAGCGGCGCACATAAGGCGCAACTGGTACTTAAATAACGCTGTTAAATTTGGCGATATTCACCATGCAATATGATCCAGCCTCATGCTACATTTAGATACAATTAAATCGGGGGAGTAAGTGTACCTGTGAAGCTTTCATCAGCATCCTGTATGCTGTGTAATAGCTAAATGAATACATTTTGATCTTTCAGGTATGAAAAGAAAGATAACACAAAACCAGACTTGTAAAGTTAGCAGCAGGGCCAGTAAGCACATAATGTACTATTAGAGTCCTAAATTTAAAAACTTCAGTGCTGCTGTAGGAAGTATTTAACACTTCTTCAAAAAAAAAGACAAAAATAGTGTCACACTGCCACACTGCTGATTAAATGTACATGCAAAATGCCAACATTCACTCCAGCTGTACGTGTTGCAAGCTTCTCTAGGATCAGGTAATTTTTTTGGCTCCAGCACCAGCAGAAAGAGCCGCCTCTTTCTTAAAAGTAGAACCAAAGGAAGTGGTCATGAGCTATCACTGACACAGAACGGCTTCTACAGAAGAAACCAAATAGTTTCAGATTTTCCAACCTCAAGAAGAGATGCCTGGAGTCCACATGGGGAAAAACCTGAGAAGTTTGGTATGGAGAAGTTCAGTAAGCCTAACTGTTTGCCTTTTGCAAAGCATGAAGACTTAAAGATACTCAGCAAAATCACCACCTACAGGTTTAAGACAGACAAAATCAGAGCCAGGTAATTAAGTACAGATCTGATCGTCAGAATTAGACAAAATCATGAATGGTTGTCAAGCAAAATGGCCTGGCTACAACTTCTACCTCAGAACCTTCTTAAGCTAACATGAGGAAAAAGGCATCAGGTTAAACTACTTTATCTAACTCATCATAGCTATTCAAATCTTCAGGTATCCGTCTTAATATATATGTTAAAAAATAAATCCATAAATTATTACATTCATAGATCTTCAGGTATCCAAGACTTAATATATATTTAAAAATAAATCCATATATTATTAAATTCAGAGATTAACCAGATTACCTTTATCTGACTGTTCTCAGAAGCTGAATGTAGAAGCTACTGCTAGATCCATGAGAGGCAGAAATAATTTTTGTTGTGCAAAGGACACATGCTTAAACATCAGCATTTCTGGATCTCAGTCACTCACAAAGTACACCCTGTACACTATAGGGAAAGGAGAGGTAGAACAGAGTCTCTTACCCTGCAGAGGTAAAGCAGACCTACTTCCAAACAAACTCTTACACCAATTCAGAACTACAAAAATCAAGCCAGTATTTTTTGCACACATTTTAGTAACTTGACCCACATTCCTATAAATATTAAAAGCAAATTTTATTACAAAGAATAAATTCTCTTTATAAATACAATCATTACTGTGTACACAATCCCCTTCAATACACACACGGTGGTGTTCAAAACCAGTGGCATTTATATAAAATACTATATTCGTTTTTTTAATTGAATCATTTTATACCCACATACATTACTTTGCAGTTCTAAAAAAGTATGAATAATTTGGGTTTTTTTTCAAAGGACAGAGCGGTATTTACAAGCAAACATGATCCAAACAGCACACGCAGATTCAGGATATGTAAACACTCGTACACGAACTGCAAGTCGCACTTGGTCTCCCCTACAACAGATTATTTCTTCACAAAAAGGAGACCTATATGACAAAAAGAAACACAGGAGTAACAGATAATCCTAAAATATTGTTAAAACTTTTAAGTACATAGTGCAATTTTTTTCACATGTGACTAGCATTTAAGTAACGAGTCAATCATGAGTCTGTCATTACAAATAATAATATTTTTCTATAGTGCAAGGGCTGTTGCCTTGGAGGAAAATGACACAACCGCTGATCACTTTTAACAAGTGCAGAGAAATCAAATTAACTCCTCGTTCTTCAGTTTAATCCACAATAAGTCTATCACCACTGAATCACCAATGTAACCTAAAAGCTCTGTACCCCATGACTTATTACATATACCACACAACTCTTCTTCCAGTTCTAGCCTAAGGAGATTAATTTTCTTTAAAATTCATTATTAAAAAGATGAGTTGCAATTAGTAGCTAAGGATTACCATTTACTTTTAATGTATACCTGTATCTTTACATTTAGACTTACCGAAGACATGTGGCAAATGCTCTCCTGGCATTTCTGTGCACAAAATGGATGGGAAACCCTTTGAAGGTGTGACCATCAGGTACCGCTCTCCTTACGGCATCCTGAAACTCTTCATTTCCTGCAGAGACACCTGTTGTGCGTTCAAGCTCATAGGCTGCTAATGCTGGTGACAACAGGTAGGAGAGCTGATCATCCCAAACAGTAGAAAGGCCAAGATCCTGGGAGGCAAGCCACAGAACAATGACAACTGTGCAGAAGGTACATCAGGATATGCCTAAACTTGCCTACTGCATAGATCCAAATAAATCCATAAGAATCTTTATATTGATAGTTAATGGCAGCGAACCCATGAAGCAGAGTGAGATTTGTACATTGACTCACGCCAACTGGGAGAAGCAAACACCACCACCAGAGGCAAGCAACACCACAAGTATCAAACATCTATCAAGGAATGAAGTTAAACTATTAGACTTAAACGTAAGACCAGCAGTGTTGAAACCAGATGTTTGAGCTACAGTACCTCTGCATGAAATATAAGAAGATATGCACAAATACACAGCGAAAATATGGAAAGGATCAACTAAGATTCACCTGACATTTTTTCAAATGTCTCATGGAAAACCCTTTCTGAAAAAATGATGCACAACAGCTCCCCAAAAAACAAAGGCACCTTCTTTCTATCATCCATCGTCCCCCCACATACATGCACTTTCCTGCTACCATCCCAAACACAAAGAAGTAGAAAAATCTACCATGTATGTATTCAACACTGCATGAGACTCATACTCGGAGAATTACTTTGCCACTCTACAGGTTGAGCATCGTGTGGAGAGATAAAAACAGAAACAATCAAAAAACCTCATTAAAAACAGACATAAGCTAACAGGGACTTAAAATATCATTGCTTTCATATCCAGCACAGGAAGTATCATTTCTGGCACATTACGCCTTGTAAAACTCCTGGTAAAAGACAAAACTAACTTCTAAAGTATCTCTGATTTTGTAAAGCAGTCAGAGTCAGATCACGAAAGCTGAAAGCCTGCTTTTATCTAGGGACCAGAAACATTTGTGCTGGATTGGCAAAGCCCACTAACAGCCAGATTTGATGTTCCTGACACTTTAACAGACCACTCATGGGTGGTCTGCAGATGCCAGTAAGCTGAAGATCACAGACCCAGAACAAGGGGCAAAGGCAGGGTGGGGGGAAGAGCCCACACGTGAGGCTGCAGATCACCACTGCAAATAATAAGTATGATGTCTAAACCAGCTCCTTACAGTCTTCTCAAACATTTCTTCCAGTTATTTCACTTTTCACATTCCACATTTCTGCAAAAGCTGATGGAAAACACAGTGCAAAGATACAAGTGTGTGAACTAACAAATGGCTACCCAAAACAAGCATACAATTAACATATGAACCTCTATCACCAAGACAGATCACTGCCAATCTTTCTCACCTTTCTGTGTTCAGAGACCAGTACCCTCAGCTGCACTTCTATCTCATTGCTTGTTACAGCAGCATCTACTGTAGAAGCACACAGAGGAGGAAAAGGGGGAACTGAAGACGTTGCTCCAGGAGGACATACAGATTTTATTGCTTCTCCACTCATGGGTTTCCATTTAGATTCATTATGCAGGTCAAACACACACACCTCCACGGCATCAGAGGGCTGACAATTTCCAAAGAACTTTTGATGGTTGAAGATACAACCTATCGTGCGATATGGATACAGTGGCTTGGGTTGTTCAACTAGGGGAGGGTCATCAGGGTTGATAGGTCTGTGGATGTACCTAGTCAAAAAGATTCAATTTCTTATTAATACAGCTTGTTTCAAGGCAAGGTAAAAATATTTAGATGGGACTGATATAGCCATTTTACCTTTAAAAATACAAGCCAAGTTTGTCATCAATTTTTCCCCCCAAAATGGCATTCATTTACAGAAACATAACTGTACATGCTTTGGAGGCATAATATACAATCAAATAATACATAATTTTTAGTCTTTAGATCTAGAAAAATAAGCTGATTATTCAAGCACTTAAATTTTGAAACTATAAGAACATGCTCATACAGTTTCCCTGTTATTTATCACATTTGGAGAAATACATCTGCAAATGCTAATCACAGGATACACAAATAGTGGCAAAACAGAATTGCTTGTTTTGAACACTGGAAAGAACATGTTCCTTTAGTACACCAAACAACTACATGTGCCCTTCTTAAACGACTCAAGCAAGAGAAAAACTCAGAGAACTTAGAGAGATTTCTGCAGGGGAGAAAAAAGTAATGCAACACTGATTCCACTGATGAAACCAAGAAAAAAATATGGGTTCCTAAATAATCATGTCAGATTTCATCTCCTTTACAAGTGATGGCAGTGATAGCATTGATGGCAATCAGCTGCCATAAGACACAAAACAGTCACCATACGGTATTAAAGACACTGATATATTACAAACTGATGAGACACTTCCCCTCACGCTGAAGCAGTTATTTTCCAAGCAAAAGCAGTAGACAGAAAAAAGATTCAAAGACAAACATCACCTGGATTACACGACAGGGTATAAAGATTAAAAAAAAACCACAACAGCAAAAATATCCTAAACAAACCTCAATATAAATTGTTGTTTTCTTATATTCTTTTTACTCACCTATGTCCTGTCAAGCTCTCCCAAAAAGTAATTGTTCCATCAGATCCACAAGTCATTACCCAAGTGTGGGGGACTCCTTTTGCTTTTGTTCCAACACACACAAAAGCTTCCAATCCAAACCCAAGAAGAAGGCTGCACAGAAGGTTAGCATGGTCTTCACAGTCACCCTAGACAGCAAATATTAATAAGCTGTTATGAGTATTAGACATGGATAAAACCTTAAAGAAAGAAAATAGTGGTATTTCTCAAACCACCATTTAAAAGTCATGTTACTCTATTTATCTAAAGCATGTACCAAAAGTCAGGATTTTACCATTTAAAGTAGACAAGTTTTAGTTTTCTGTAATAGAATAAATCAGTTAAAAATGCATGTTCTAATGACAGATTGTTGATATTGTTTGTTCAAGTATAGTGTACAATTAATATCAGGAAACATTTCTTATGGTTATAAAGATACCTTCAAGTAACCCAAAACCAAAATCTATTGACCTGTGACAACAAAAACAATGTTCCAACTAAATGTAAAAATATATATAAGGTGAATACCTAAGGCAAGACTAGAAATTACACAGTATTTTCACACAGTTAGGAAAATTTTTCATTTAATAAAATCTAATTCTACTGGTATTTCACTTCCTCGAACGTGCTGTCTAAGTTCAGACAGTTAGACAAAGATAAAACCAGGTCCCCCACAGACCTAACAGTAAACCAGCTGGGAACCATGCACAGCTGCTTTCTTCTTCAGTCAGAAAAACATTTATCTCATAAACATATTAATACCACTGATAATTCACAGAAAACAATTTCCTAACACAAAGTCTAATATCCTTTGTCTCTTGAGCTCTTTACAAATGTTAGCTGTAAAGTAAGAACAAAAATCGATCACACAATGAAGGCTTCATAACACAAAGTACAGCATTCAGAAGCAGAATAGTAAGGCTCTTTAGTCAAATAACTATTCAGAATGTTGAAAATGTAAAATTCAGAGTTCTTGGATGTATCAAGATAACACAAGCTTCCCCTACCATAGCATCAAAGGGAAACACGCAGAAAAGTAGGTTCAAACAAATCTGCAGTGAACTTGTGTTATTTTAATAATGCCATACCACTTTCCACAAGAAAAGTAGTAACGATCCAGCTGGTGTCTCAGGGACTAAATTCAGTTATTTTCCATACAGCTTCCCACTTCTGCCTTGAAGGAACACCCTTCTCTGTGCCTCCAAACACAGTGGTCCTCAAAGTCCCTATGCCATGTCCATCTGAAAGCCAGTGGGTAGCCAGAGCTGCCTTTACACGGCACCTATGCATTATAAGATATTCAGGGACAACAGCCAGTGCCTGTTCTGTGTGGTCTTGAAGGCAGGTCTAAAATATGGAATACAGCTCCTGCTGCCATGAAGACATCTTTTAAATGCAAACGTAACAGTGACATTATTTTTGAAGGCAGAAGTATCTCCGTGGCAGTGAAAAGCACTGACCACTCCAAAGAGGTATCCGAAGTGATCACTGTTACTTTCACTCATACAACAGAAGAGCTATAAACCAGAAGAGTTACAATTTATTTCCCTTATTATAGTCATATGATACAAATGTCAGACCACCAAGAACTAGGCTGAAACTTTAAAAGAAAATCCCTATCTTGCAAAAATGGAACATAAAGATTGTCAGTATATTTTAGGCCATCTATTAAAAAAAAAAAAGAAACTAAAAAACCCAAACAAACCAAAACATCAAAACAACAAAAGAGACATGAGACGAAAGAGACTTTTCCTACTATTCCTGGATTAGTCCAAATTAGTGTCCTGCACAGTAGCAGGGATTCATTGGATGATAATGTGTTTGTAGAAATGCAACGGGAGAAAAGCAAATTCAGCGTCAAAGAGATACATTGAGGAAGGGACCCCAACTACAGCAGTAAAGGAAGTTTGCTCTAAAGCCTTCTTGTCTACTATTTAGCATCTGTTTCTCTTTAAAAACACCTCAAACACATGACTGTGACAGAATCTTCCAGAGCTGATTTTAATCCATGTATTCGCATCCTGCTTTGAATTCCTGATTTCGGTTAGAACAGGGCACCTGTTCGGCAGTGCCACACAAGGGGCACTGTCACGCACCTTGTTCCTGCATAAGAAGGCGAGGAGGGTGCACCACTGCTCCTGTTTGCCGCTGCCCCCGCCGATGACCGGGGCTCTCTCGTGGCCCAGGACGCTGACGAAGCGCGCTGCCTGCCGGGGCGTGTCCAGCAGCCGCCCCGCCCGCAGAGGTCTCACGTAGGAACACACCGGGCGGTTCACCCCGTTTTCATCCTGGACACGTCAAATGTGGTTATTTGCCAGCCACACGAGCGTCGCAAAATGTTAAGATTAACTTAGACGTTTTTCCTATGGGATGTATCCTCCCTGGAATAAGTATCACTCAAAACCAGTAAGACATAAAAGTACCCCCAGAATTAGGACACAAGACCATCAAGACAACTCATTTAGAGACATCACAGTTAGATTTTATTCTGGCTCTGTCACTTACAGGGCATTCTGGACTAAATGTTCAAACACCAGGAACAGCACAGGCTGAAATTAATTTTCTTAAATGGGTGAGGAAGTGTTCATGTTCTACACACTATCAATTTCCACATTGTCATCAAGCATAAAAACAAGCCAGAACAAATCTCACACCAAATTCCACAACAAACCCAAAAAATCTCCCCCCAAAACTATTAAACACATAGCGACTGATTCTAGAGTTTTAAAAGGTGTCTATTTGTTTCTGAATTTGAATACTCTATCTCTTTTCATAACATCAAGCAACAAAAATTACTCAAAATGAAGTAACCAGATCTATATAAATTTAAGCAATAATACTAAGAATTTCTAAGTTCTTGGAAAAATGAAAAAATAAGATGACCTAAAAAAAGGTCTGTTTTATTACATGCTGCAGGCAAATGCTATGATTATCGCCTATTAAAACTATTTCAAGAAGCACAGAGCTCTTCTGTTCCTCACTGGGCTAAATTGGTACTTTTGCCTTCATATATTTTAAAAAGGGATCAAAGCCTTTTAAATTTCTGCAGCTTCAGGAAATGATGGTCTCTTATTTTTACTGTAGTTACATACTGTCCCTGTTATGGTCTTATCATGCTTTTCCAGCAACCTGGTGGAAAAAAAGCAGCATTTATTTGAAGCTGACTGGAATCCTGTTGAAAACTATTTCACAGCTTGAAAGCAATAAAAAAAGCCCTACAGGCAGGACTTATTTTTTAATATAGGCTCGTATATATAATGTCTGTTTCTGCATTACTCATCGGAAACCGGATGGTAACTAAATTATCAAACTAATCTAATAAACTCATTTCTGTTCCCAGAAAGTTTTACTAAGATTTGCTATGGCCCATGGGAGACTCATAAAAAGCTCTCTATAGGTACTGAGGTAGCAGGAGCCTAGTTCCTATTCTATTTAATTATAGACTTGTTTCTCTTTATACCCTGCCCTGAAACCCTTATGCCTTTGTACTGTTGGTCTCTTTGGAAGGGAGTTTGTTTTGTTCACAGCAGCCCTCGTGGTGCTGTGTTTTAGATTTGTGACCAAAACAGTGCTGGGAACACACCAGTGTTTTAGCTGCTGCTGAGCAGGGCTTGTACAGTATCAAGGCCTTCTCTGCTTCTCATTCTGCCACCACACAGCTGTAGGAGCTGGAAGGGGACGCAGCCAGGACAGCTGACCTGCTCTGACCAAAGGGATGTTCCTTGCCATATAGTGTCATGCTCAGCAATAAAACCGGTGGGGAACAGTGTTTTTCTAAACTTGCCCCTGCTTGGAGACTAACTGGGCATCTGTCTGCTCTGGAAGGTGGTGAATGACTCTTTGCATCACTGTTTTCCCATTCTTCCTTTCTTTCTTTCTTTCCTCCATTTATTAAACCATCTTTATCTCAACCCATCAACTTTTCCTTGCTTTTGCCCTTTTTAGTCTTGCCACCATCCCACTGGGGTGGAGTGAGAGATTGACTGGGTGGGGACTCAGCTGCTGGGTGGAATTTGGAAGTTCACATCACTCAAGCACACTCAGGGCACAGCCAGAAGGGAAGTTGTTGCCTCACCGAAGAAGAGGCAGAGATTGCTTCAGGACACTACTTTGAGATAAGAAGTGACTGTGGTAGGAAAATTGCTACTATGCAGGGTAAATTCATAGCATGAAAAATGCAAGGATCATACCATTCCTTTTACTGAGGAACAGTTACTGAGGAGCACCTGACACAGTAATTTATCAGACTCCTGTAATTATGACTGTAGCTGTTGTGTGACATTAACCAGATTGCTTTGCAGCCCACACGGAGTTTAAATACTGTGTGGATCTGTTCTAATAGATCTAGGAAGTCCATTTCTTGTAACTGTTTTATCTGGTACAAAATTATTTGCAATAGTTGGTACAGATCACCTGAGTCTCTGCCACTTGTGAGTATTCAAGGAAAAGACCAGACTTTTTCACTTCAAACACTAGAGGCAGTTGGAGCAACCCTCCTGTCTGCATCATGCTATTAAGCTTCAATAGACAAACAGAAATTCAATCTTTACAAATTTAATTCTTTTGCATGATACAGCACATTTATCCCTGACCTGAACATAACCACATCATAAATCTGTACAGACTCTGCATACACATGAAGTTCAAAATAAAATAAAAAGATAACATAAAGAAAGGATTGGTCTATTTGTAAAGTTTACAAACCTGTGCAAAGATCTTTACCAGCCTTGTGTTGTGGGTAGGCCTGATCTGCAGATATTCTCTCCACCACTGTTTGGCATACACAAGAAATAAACGTTCTTTTTCTGCTGTTTTCTGACGTTCCAAAGTGAACTGTAGGTAAGAAAAACAAAACCAATTCTACACATACTGATTCCAAACAGGAGAAAAAAAACCATAATCAGTAAGTACATTAACACCACATCCTGGCATATGTAAAATAAAGCTTAATATTTTAAGTGTGTCATGCAAATCCTTAATATTTTTAAATGGAAATCCAATTAAGAAAAACCTCAAGTTGCATTTCTTGTTTGTAGGTTCATTTATTAGGCTTGACCAAAGAACTGTTATTTTAAGTAATGCATTTCTGCACAGAAGAATTGCTCAGATTTTAATGTGCAGAAGATTTTAATCTGCATGTACCTTCAGGCCAACATTTACTGACTTTCCAAGCAGAACAGCTGACTTGAAATTGCTGTTTCTCATGGGAAAGAGCAAGGAAACATATATACTACCTGAAGAAAATTAGGTGTATTGCATTAGGTGTATTGCATCTTTCTTTTTTCTTCAGAGGTTCTGATACAAGTAATTAGAAAAAACTAAGGAAGCAGTATTTTGAGTAATGTTCAGTATAGACAAAGTCGTTTAAAAAAGGTAATTACATTTACATTTAATAATTAAAAAAAAAGTATGAAACATTAAAAAACCCCACAGCTCTCTACATCTACAATTCTATACTGAGCTTCCTCCCCCACAAACAAAAGAGTAAGTTAGCCCTCCCAGAAATTACTTACTTGAGTACTAGTTATTTCTGAAGAAAGTGTCTTATTAAGCTGTGGATACATTTCCAGTCTGATGTTTAAAACACCAACAGAAACCTTAGACTCGGTACCTTTGAAACAAAATAAATTTTCATCAGTTCTCTCATATTCAGTTGGCTTGGATTATTTTAGCCAGGCAGGGGCAAATGATTAAAATATGTATGTTGGCCTTATATATAATCACAAAAAGTAACAAAACTTCTTTAAACATCAGCAAAGTAAGAATCTTTATTTAAATTTCAAACTCAAATGAGCCTGTAAGAAAGCATAATATGACAAAAAAAAAAAGCACAAGTGTCTAGATCCAAGACAATTATCCAAGGCCCTATTTGTAGCCAGTATTGGGACATGGGAGATGAATGGTATTCTAGAAATGTCTAGAATAGAAATGTAAAATCAAGTCAGAGAATCACACACTGTAAATGTGCCTATTCCTACTGATTACACAAATAGCTCAGATTTAAATAGTTGGAAATAAGTGTAGTTCGTCTTCCCCAAGACAGAGTTTATTATGAAGGACCCTAGCTGTCATACAAAGACATTAATCAACTTAAAAAACCTCCCCAAAACAACAACCAAACAAACAACAACCCCCTCCCAACTTAATGTTGTTGCCTAATGCTTAAAATTAAGCATTTTTAAGCATTAGGCAACAACAATAAGAATTACAAAACAGATCACAGGTAGGACCATAAGGAATACAAGCAATGGAAGCCTTGCATAGTAGTTTATCTATTTATGAGATGGCAGCATCCTTTGATGTTCTTGATGCATTTTGTACAATGACAAGATTTTTAAGAGCAGAAAAAGCACTGGATTCATTGGATTGATACTTTATTACTTGGAAAAAGGCTAATGAGAATTAAATTTAACTTGTTCCATCACCCATCCAAGAACTAAACTCATTTGCTATGCATTTCCAAGTCATTATAGAAAATTAAAATCAGAATGCCTGGGTTGGATGGGATCTTAGAGATTACCTAGTTCCAATCCCCCTGCCATGAGCAGGGGCACCTTCCACTAAATCAAGTTGCTCAGAGTTCCATCCAACCTGGCTTTGAACACTTCTCGGGATGTGGCATCCACAGCTTCTTTGGGCAACCTGTTCCAGTGCCTCACCACCCTCACAGGAAAGAATTTCGTTCTAATATCTAATCTAAATCTACTCTCATTCAGTTTGAATCCATCCCCTCTTGTCCTGTCATTACATGCTCTTGTAAAAAGTCTTGTAGGAAGTCATGAGAGCTCTAGTCTTTATTCATTAAATCATAATATCCTAAAAACTTAGGCTGGAACTCCTGAGGAGAGGACTGGGGACAAGTGATACACAAAAATACAGATGTGTACTAACTGCTAAGCACCTAAACCAAGCAATTCAGAAAACATGCTTCCAGCTACTGGGATAAGTGGGAGCAGAACAGAGATCCCTTTCTCCAGCAGTTGTTAGTTTGCTATGAAAGGCACACAAGCTGAATTTTACTCCTCAGTGCACTGATCAGATAAACTCCTGGAGATGAACTACTGGATTTTTGTTTGGTTGGTTTGTTTCTGACAATTTATCCAGATTTTGCAGATAATCAATAGTGGGAATTCCCAGACATGAGGACCATTATTACATGGGATCTGGAATACTAAGTTTTAGCAGCTTGTTAACAGAAAAATCTGACCATTAGGTCTTCAAGGCATTTTCTAAGGACACTTTACAGTTACTTCTGAATTGAATAAAAAGTGAACTAGATCTAAAATACTGCTTTAAGCTTGTAAGAAAGCTCAGTACCAAATATTTTAAGTCATTATCACATACTTATTGTTTATCCTTACCTACACCCAGGAGTTCCACAGCAACATTTGTTATGCCGTTCTCTGCAGCCAAGACAGACCTCCACTCCAAGAAATAGGATGCTACCAGTGTGGTCTCACCAAATGTGTCTGTTTTGATCAGAACTATATGCACTGGGTCACATATAGATAACATAGTGGTTGCATCCACCATCTTACTTCCGTCACCTGCCATTATTAAACCAAAATAAGACAGCAAGAATATTATCATCCCAAGTTCTCCTCAGAATTGAAAGAAAGTATGCAACAAAATGCAATGTATGCAATGGGTATAAAGAAAAATCTTGAGTGTAGAAGCGTAAGTAATGGTCCCTAAACTCAGTTTAGGACAGAGCTACAGAAAGATTACAGTTAATTTACAGAGAAGACAAAAAGATTTTTGTAGTTGAGTACTGCAATGAAACCAGTTCAGATACACAAAAAAATTAAAATGGAATTAACATTTAAGAATGGATAAAGTTGGTCAATTTCAAGTTATTTTAGAGTGAAAAAGAAGGAGAAGAAACAAGAGCAGAGAAAGATCTACAAGTGGCATAATCCAACACAGTAATCAGTTTCCTTAGGAAAACATCACAAGAAACAGGAAAGAAATCCACTAAATAATATCACACATATTTCACAATAATTCTTAGGTCAGAAAAAATCCCAACAGCATCAGCTTTAAAACCACAATACTCCTTACCTAGGCTGTCCTTGTGTATTTCAAGTAGAAAACCATCCTGAAAATCTGGCTCACAGGCACAGGGTACAGGTTTGGAACGGTAACGCTGGTTTCGAAAATGTAAACACAGAGTGAAGGTAGAACAGATTTGCCCAGGCAGAGGCTCTGGTTCCTGAAGATGTTCCAGAAAAGCTTTTCCACCCAAAACCTGAAGGTAAAGATACCTCCGTGTTGGGTCAATGTTAGCTGTAAAGCGTAGCAATAAAAATGAAGAGACTACAAACAGATCTTAGAAAACTTAATTTGTTATATATCAGCTAACTATCAGGAGACTAGCAAAAAAATAAACTTCTCTGAAACAAGTGCTTAGGAGAAAGTGATTTTTAAATATATGGAAGGTATCTTAGTGTAGAATAAATGAAATAATAATAATAAATCATGTTTAATGCAACACTGATTGCTGCTGCTTACATGAGTTTACTCCCTGTGGATAAGCAGAGGAAACATCCACCTTTATGCCAGTTCATACTGGATTACTAATTCAGAATGCAAAAATCATAGACCTCAAATTTGTTTCAAAACTCTGATTGAAACATTTAAATAAACAAGAAACATACTTTTTTTCAAAACTGGTGGTTCTCTGTCAACAAAATGTGTTGATGGTTTTGGAGCCGAAGTCCTCTCCTTTTCGTTCACATCCTGGAATTACAATTAAGACTTTTTAAGGAGTCAAGGGATGCAACAGTGCTCTTACCACAGTTTTCCAAAAATTAAAGAATCCTCCATTTCATATGAATGCCATTCCTTAGGTATGCTCTCTTCTAAAACTGAACAAATATTTTCAGTGAGATATTATCATCAAACCAATTTCAGCATATGCATTAATCTTCTCTGCTCCTTTAATGTCACAGATAAGTAATGCCCTTACAAACCTCCAGAAACAACATATTTTCACTTTGTCAAAACACCACGTGCTGTTTTGAGGAATAAGCAAAAATACTTTCCCTCTTCAAAAGCTACTTACAGTTACAAATTTAAGTTCCTTCATAACATCATCAATGATTCCTCGCTGTCTTAGGGCTTTTATCAGATCTTCCGTGGACAACTGCTGATGCTCAGGCGCCAGCTCTTCTCGTATAGTCTCAGCAAGAACTTCTCGTATCCTCCCATGGACATCCATCTGAAAGAAAATTCATTATATGTTACAAACACCAGCTCTCTGTGTGGCAGCAGGTACAATTTGACAGGTAAGTCTGTAAGGTTAAGGGTGTTTTCCTAGGAACACAGAAATAACGACACCAAAATATGGATCCTTTCAGAACTAATCAAATGAGCCACTATCTTACAAAAGCAGCTCTCCCAGTAAAAAAAGTTACAAGCCCATTAAACTTGAGCATTTTCACTGCTCTTCAACAGCAACCCATCTTGAACTTCCCTCCTTACAAAAAGGTCTGCAAATCCATCAGTTACAAAATGGTTACTCTTCCAATTTCTTGTATCCCTCAAAATTCAAGCTTAATGTATAGTTTCTTATCTTTTAAGGGAAAAAATACTCTTTTATATACTTGTAGGTAAGGCACAAAAGTAGCAGATCTTCCTTGCAAGCTTTTCCTAAGTTCAAAGGGAAGTCTGAGAATGTCTGCCCATCATTTGAGCTGTGAAAGCAAATGGATTTATAGAGCTGACTCCCACACTGGAAGGATGTTAAGGACACAGCCACCGGGACCTAAAATAGAATCACAGAATGGTCTGGGTTGGAAAATACCTTAAAGATCATCTCATTCCAAGCCCCCGGCCATGGGCAAGGACACCTTCCACCAGACCCGGTTACTCAGAGCCCCACCCAGCCTGGTCTTGAACAATTCCAGGGATGGGGCATCCACAACTTCTCTGGGCAACCTGTTCCAGTGCCTCAGCACCCATCACAGTGAAAAATTCTTCCTAATATCTAATCTAAACCTGCTTTCTTTCAGTTTGGATCCATCCCCCCTTGTCCTGTCACTACACGCTCTGGTAAAAAGTCTCTCTCCATCTTTCTTGCAGGCTCCCTTCAGGTACTGGAAGGCTGCTGTGAAGTCTCCACTGAGCCTTCACTTTTCCAGTGAACAATGGGCTGCACAATCCCAGTTCTGTCAGCCTTTCCTCGTAGCAGAGGTGCTCCCTTCCTCTAATCATCTTGGTGGCCTCCTCTGGACTCGCTCCAAGAACCCCGTTCTCCTGTGTGACAGGTGGGAATACTCACCACTGCACTAACAAGAGATACCGGAGTTACAGCCTCCGTACCTATTTCCCCGTCAGTTCAAGACCCTCGCTCAAAAAGCGACAAGGAAACGGCAGAACGGCGCCTGGGAACCACCTGCAGCGACCCAAGTTGGGAAAACAAAACGGGGCGCGCCTCAGCGGGCGCTGCCGCCACCGCCACCCGCGGCGGGGTGACACCGGCACGGGAGCCGGCACAGCCCCCGAGGGCCAGGGAAAGTCTCTCCGGCGCCGGGCCGCGGCGCCAGTCCCACCTTGAGCAGCTGCTGGTGGATGATCTGCTTCAGCTCCGAGGCTTTCTCCGGCGGCAGCGACATGGCGGAGCCGGCAGGGAACGAGCCCCAACCGCCGCCCAGCGAGCGCGGGCAGCGCCGCCACCGCCCCCTGGCGGCAGCGCGTGGGCACGGCGTCCCCGCCCTGCTTCCTTCCCTCCCTCCCTCCTTATTTCCTTCCTTCCTTCCTTCCTTTCTTCACTGCCTCCTGCCCTCCTCCCTTCCCGGCCGGCATGTTCATTCCGTGCGACCGCGGCGGGGGCTCCGCCGCCCCCGACTTTAAAGGCTTCACTCTGCTCATGGTGAGTCACGCTCCTGCTTCCCCCTTCTCCCCGCCATCGGTGGGTTTGAGGGGTGGCTGCCCCGGGTCCCTGTGCTGAGGGATCCGCTCCGCTCCTATGGGACGGGACACGGGGGGCTCTGGTGTCTCTCCCTGCCCTGCCCGAGGGTCGTCCCTGGGTGCTTGGCCGCGGGATAAGCCGAGAAGGCGCAGGGCAGGCGGTGTGTGTGGAATCTGTGGGGTGTTCTTCCGAGGAAAAGAGGGTTTGGAGGGCTCTGTCTGCAGCAGAGCTTAGCGCGGTTTTCTCTGTTTCTGTCAGCTTCTCCCTCCTCAGAACCCGGGGTTTGCCCCTGTCAAAATGATCCGTGCCGAGCTGCAATAGCTATATGTTATTTTAGAGCAATAGCTATATGCTGTTTCAGAGCTATAGTTACATGCTGTTGCTCTAAAAATTAATGCGCCCTATGTGCATTTACAAGACTTGCAGCACCCGTGGGTTGCCACTGCAATAAAAGCTTGGGATTTTTTTTCATTTAGATGCGATATATAAATGTTTCCAATGTAAAACAAACAAAACAACAACAACAAAAACCACAAACAAAAAAACCAACAATTTCAGCTATATTTAAATCTCGGGTTGGGATTGTTTTAGGAAGTGTTTTTATCGCCTTCACACATGGTGTGACATCAGTGTCAGGTCATGTGCCCGAGGTGACGATGTCAGTGTGGGACGAGAGCTCCAGCGCAGGCTGCGGCGGGGCAAACCCCATGATTTCTCCCCCTTTGCTGGGTTAGCTGCAGGGAACCCCATCGCTTCCCTGGCAGGGCTGCACAGCCCGGGATGACTGTGCAGGCTGCGCAGGAAGTAATTCCCGGTCAGCTGACAAGCAGCAGGAAACACATCACTGCCGTGCTCCTCGCGTGGCACCGGCGGGGAGCTGGCTACCAGCCAGGGGTGTGGGGCCACTCAGTACAGCCGCGACCTCCTTCACTTTGTGTCAGCGTCAGATCCGGTCTCTGTCCGCAATGGGCAGCAGCAGCAGCAATTCGTAGATTTGATGGTAAATTAGAGGAAAGCAACCGAAAGTTTTATTGTTGTCTTCCTGTAATAGTTTCTTTGGAAGGATACAGACTCTTGACTTTCTCTTTCCGTGCCATTATATTAGGTCGGTCTATTAGGTCATTGTCTGCCCCGATTGACGACAACCCACAGCAATTCCTATGAAATGAGTTCAAGGGCACCCTTATCATTTTCATGCTTAAAAAAATGAAAAACAACCTACTCTTGTCTGTGGGTCAGTCTGAGATGTAGAGGCTTAATATGTAATACCAGCGTTGTCTTTGGGCGTCATGTGAGGTTTGCCAGTCTCACATCAGTTTTTTGAGTGGCTTTTATCTACTCTCCGTCCAGAAATGAGGGGGAAGAGGTAGATTTCCAAGGTTTTCTTTCAGTTTACAATGAGACAGGATTATTCACAGAAGTGGCCAGGATGTTTTTGTGGAACAGGGACCAAATTCTGTATTTACCAATTCTTCTGGTAAGAAATGGTTATCTTTGCCAGAGGATGAGCAGCCACTTTTAGAAGTCATGTTTGACCAGATTTTAAGGAATTTAAGCTTTCAGTATTTGAAGAGCACCTTATGCCATCCATAAAGTACCCTGTAATTTAGCACATTCTGTTACTTCAGCCAGCAGTGTCCGTGGGAAATGTTGGTCAGCTGGCAATAGATCTGGTGATTTCCACACTTGACATGACTAAAGTTGGTTACTTCTACACCGATTGCCTGGTGCCAATGGTTGGAAATAACCCATATGCAACAGCAGAAGAAAACTCAACGGAGCTGAGTATAAACGCTGAAGGTGGGTATTGAATGCTGAGGGTATTTTGAGGGGCATAAGATGCAAGAACATCACATTTACTTTTTTTGTTGTTAAATTTTGCTGATGTGCTTAAATTAAGGTCAGTAATAACAACTGCAGAAACCTACAAATAGGAACGTATTTATACTTCACAGAGGAAACTGTTCCTGTTATTTTGGAAACCCAATTTGACATTTGGAACCAGTAAGAAATGTTGGATTTCAGCCATATTGCAAAACTCTCTGCGGTGTTAATCCAAAGCAATATCAAGTGTGCACATACTTAAAATAAATTATTGGAATACAAGTTGAGTTTCTGATTTAGAAGGATACTTATCCACTCTTCTTCCTTCCTACATACCTTTGCCTTTCTCGCACTCCCCCTACAAATGCTTAGTTTATTTCCCTACACTGATGTTTGCATTTAATTTTTTTTTTACCCTCTTAAATCACAGAAATCT
Organism: Aphelocoma coerulescens; assembly: GCF_041296385.1. Lineage (NCBI taxonomy): Eukaryota > Metazoa > Chordata > Aves > Passeriformes > Corvidae > Aphelocoma > Aphelocoma coerulescens. The sequence continues at coordinate 113,405,668 of NC_091015.1, read as the reverse complement.
CAGAATAATCTGTCCATCTTTGCAGAGATTATCTGAATCATTACAGGAGGCAAATCTTCATATATCTTTCATAATTCAATCCTTTGAATTTAGTACAACTGAAATTAGGTCTGATGAAAATACAATGCACAGAAATATGTGTTGTTAACACAGTGGATGTTGTCAGGCTTTCCTGTAAGAATTGATAGCTGAAAGGTTTACTATCCTGAAGTTTGTAAATGGGATAATGCTTGATACATTTAAACCCAGATCGCTTTCTCAGTTTCTTCTTAACAAGACTTAATGATTTCTTCTTCTAGTGTACTCCTTACCTTCAAATAAACTTGTAGTTCTGCAGATCAGATCACCTTTTATAAAGGTATGTATGTTCATTGATTGTTCTTACTTCACTGTTTGGTTTGAATAGTTCTGCTGGCAAATAGTTTAAGTGGCCTGGCAAAATTATTTTTCTACTTCATGCTTTAACACCTTCTGCAATTGGCACGGTTTTACTGATTTCTGCATTCATTGAGGGTTGAGGTTTTGCTTTTGTTTTTCCAAGGCCCACAACAGCTGCCTGTGTTGGTAGATTTTAGTGTAAATATCTCCTTAGTTATTAAGAGTAATGAAAATAAAAAATGGTCTGGGTAATGTCTGTTTATTTTTTTCCCTTACATTTATTTTTTTCTGTGTTCTTTGTAATAGCTTTATTTTTTTGTGTGTCTTACCAATTATTTCTGTAGTATGCTATATCCATTTAAACTGCATTCATTACGTAAAAATGAAGAATTTAGCATTACTGGACAGTGGCTGTAATTTAAAATAAGCAGAATGCCATGCCAGAAAAAAATTTTGTGGTGCAGTATTTTAGCAGTTCAAACTGTGGAAAAATACTGTGTAATCCTGCCATCCCATCTTGCCCTAAAGCTTTTTCCTTTGGTATTAATGGCACACAAAGCAGGTGGTACTGTTGTTGTTGACATGGTCTTAATGCTAATTCTTATAATTCTATGTGTAGTTTTGATTAAGTAAACAACCAGGGCAGTTCTCTGCTTTTTAAAAATATATCTGGTGCTGAAGACTAAGTGGATATGAAGAATAATTTACATCGCTGCTAAATATAATATATAACACCTAGTATTGTTAAGGACACATTAAATTTTTCACTTTTTGTCTGTGTCTTTGCATAAAGAACAAGTACAGGCCATTCTGTGAAACCCTGCTTTCCTGGGTGAAGAGCAGCAACTGTGCCAGGGTTGTCCTTCTGTCCAGCAGCCACGCGTACCAGCGCGATGATGAGCAGCTTCTGGGGTATGTTTGTGTCCCTAAAAGACCTAAATGATGTTTCTGGGGTTTTTTGACTGACATACTTCCCTATACTTCCATGTACTTAGTACTTCTCACAGGGTGCTTTTGCTTGCATGTGTACATAGGTCATAAAATGCTTAGTATACTATTAAAACATGATGTTATACAGGATTAATCTCTGAATTTTCTGGGTTACTACTGTCAAAAGTTCTGATCAAATGAAAAGCTGTAAGCAAATTGCACTTGGCCTGCACTGCCAGGCAACAGAGCCTTGGTTTTAACTTGTGGCTGCAAGCAATATCGGGGATTAACTGCTGACATACAGGTCACAGATTACATTTTTAACAGTTGATTACAATATTGATTCCTTTCCTACCTCTTCTTCATCATTCTGTTTGTGGAAGGTTTTCTTTAATACAGTAAGTTGTCATTCCTTTTTGTTTTTTTAACAGGAAGTTATCAGTTATTATTTGTCAGGAGGCAGCTGCAAGGTTGCAACTGCAATGTATTTTTACTAATATTACCCATTTAAAAACCAAGCATTTCTTGCTGATTGAAGGGCATCATAATTGGTGATTTAATGAAAAACAAATAAAATCTGTATTTCTGCAGTTGTTATGCTCAGGCTCTATAAATGTGTAGGGCCACAAAGGAGGTTTAGATCTATGCATGTTCCTGATGTAGTGGTAGATCCATACAATTGCAGGATGGCCAGCTAATGTGGAATGAAATGAGAGGGACTGATTGTTATTTGATGAGGTCTGAGTCATAAGTTGTGGTAATTTAAACCCCCCCAGCTCCCTCAGCCCCACAGAACAACTCCCTTATAGCAGATTTACCAAAGAGTGAGAGTAGTGCATTCAGACAATACTTTTAACTTGACTGAAATCTGAATGTATTAGTAGTGTAAGCTTATTAAAAATAGTGTATCATGGTGAAGTCCAAGTTTACCCTAACAGATTGTGAATTAATCACCTCCTATCTGAAGGAAGAAAAAGCATGTTTTATTTGTAAATTATTTTAACAACTATAAGCAGTTCCCCTATTTATGTGCTTCTGTATTTAGCACTTGTCTGTTATTTGAGCCCCTAAAAGGTGGGTACCTACATTCTATTTGTGGCAGAAAGCTGAGTAGTTTGTACAGTTTTGAGGCCACAGACTTACTTTCTAACTTCGACCTGAAGAGGGAGAGAATGTCAGAGCAATTCTTCATGGCAGATGTGAGGTCCTCAGTGCTTGCACCTTCTGTCTGCCACAAGTGGTAACTGGGGTAGTGTCTGTCCTTGGCAGACTGAAGGCATCCTTGACTTGTTCCTAGCACACCACTGCGCTACCTGCTCACACCTGATCTGGAGAAAGCAGTTGGAGGCCGCATGCAGGAGTTAAACTGGAAAGAAATGGAAAAAGTAGCAGCTTACCCTGGAATAAGTGATACAGACAAAGTTCTGCATATACCTGGAGGAGGCATCACAAAACTGTTGTTCACTGAGAGGTGAGTTGCCTAAAGAGAAGCACAGAAAGGTATCAGAAGTCTTGTTTTTAGTACTTGGGTAAAATTATCTTATAAACTGCTACATTATAGGAAAAGTCCTTTTTACAGAACAGGGCTTTATAGGAATAGAACTTCTTTCAGGTCAGACCCATAATTAAGAGGAAGAGAAGTAGAGAATCCTGTGTCATAAAGTTAGAATAAGATAAAAATATAAGGGAATGGGCTACAGGAAAATAATAAAGCCTTTACAGTTATGATCATGATCAACCTGGAATCTGATATTAGGCAAACCACAATTTGTAAATAGTACAATTCCTGTACCTGTGCTACTTCAACTAAAACTGTTTCCTGAGGCAAATGGTTCCAACATCAGTTATACAAAAAAAACCCAAAAACCCACGAACAATTCTGAGCACTAAGAATGAGTTAAGATTTCAGGGCTAGCAAAAAAATTAGATGTGGGGGTTTTGTTAAAAGGTGTGTGTATCAGAAGTTGTGCTGAAAGTATGCCTGAGTTTTTAAATTTTGGATACTCATTTATAGCACAACTATGTAGTTCTGCAAAAGATGTGTTGGATCAGGTGTAAAATTGACTTTTATTTTTTAACTATTACTTTTGACACCTGTCCACACTGTTTGCATTCAACAGCAGCAAAGTTCCTAATGCCATGCTTACCTTTATACTGACTTCAGTGTGGAAACAATACATAATTGCAAAAGAAAAGACCTGCCAGGATTTGGGGGAAAAAAAATTAAAATCTAATCATTAATATCTAAGTGAAAAAATGAGAATATTCCAAGTAAAGTAGTGACATGCAGCCTGCAAAACTGCTGGTTTCAAATACACAGAAAGAGAAGGAGTGATTGTACCAAAGGATGTGAAAAATGCCTCACCAGCACAAAAATGCTAACCAAGTACATAAAAGAGGCCTGAATACTCTTGCAAGATGTAGGATTCCTGCCTTGCAAAGTAAAGAAAAAATTCAAGACTAAGAAAAAGAGCATGAAGTGTGAAAATGTGATCAAGAAAATCTGGAGAGAAAAAAAAAATATATATATATTTTTCCTTTTTGGTTTTTGCTTTTCACCAGATACATGCATATTGTTGCTGCTCTTTATACATAAATATAATTGTAGATCTCAAAATGAAGTACAAATGCATGCTCATTTTTGTTGCAGCTGTTCAAAGGGAATCCAAATGGCAGTTCTTCTGAAATTTTGCTCAGAAGGAGACAACATCCCTGATGCATTTGTTCTTGTTAACTATCTTAATGAATGGCTCCAGCTAATTAAAACTGAAGTAAGTAATGTTTGATCTAAAGTTCTTGCCTCCATATATAATATTCATTATTTGCATTTTTCTTCAGTCCAGATGGGTCCATTTTGGCTCTTGGTCATCAAGAATATGCCAAATTAAATATATATTTTGATTAAAATCTCACTGGGATTTTCCCCACCTGAAAAACAAATCTGAACACCAGTTCTTTCGTTTGACAGGTGTGGGCAAAAATTGTGTAAAGGTTTGATTGTATTCTCTCTTCCAGTGCCCTTCTCTAATGCAACCCACCGTGACACTGACACTTGTACTACTGCCCATTATTTTAATACCCGTTCCAGAGAGAGAGTTACATATTTACTACTTAAAACTTAATTATTCTGGGTTTGTTGCAGAGCAACAATTCCACAGATCCTTCTTCACAGTGGAAGATACCAAGTTCTTGGCGCTTGCTTTTTGGCAGTGGTCTCCCACCTGCCCTCTTCTGATCAGCTCTGAACTCGCTGTGAGTCACACGTGCGGTCGCAGATGTCCCTTGAGGTAGTGATTACACAGTAATTGCCAAGGAGCAGCAGCTTGCTTTGGTGTCTACATAAATGCTTTATTTAAGAAAAATTCCTTTTGTGTATGTGAGTAGCTAAAGAAATTAAGATAACTTTTGCAAACTCACCAAAGAAATATGTTTTGTACAGTTGTTTATTGAGTAACTTTGGTTGGAAGTTTTTTCTAATAAAATATTTTTTAAGAAATCTTTTTCCCTGGTTAAGTGTTACTGCCATGGACAAGCTTATGGTGCTCCTTCTTAATGCAGCTGAGAACTGAGAGTGAAGTGTAGGCATGGGTTTTCTTGGAAGATAAAACCCTCCACTGCCATGTCAACTGTGGATCTTTTTTTTCAAAACTTCCTGGTGAGTTAAGTGAAGGTCAGAAGTGATCTGGTTTTGCCTTCTTTTCCCAACGGTGTTGTGGTAGCTTCAACTGGGGAGATTGCAAGCAGTGTAACAGCCTGTTCTGTCTTTTCTGTCTACATAGAATCATAGAATGGTTTGGGTTGGAAGGGATCCTGAAGATCCTCTAGTTCCAATCCCCCTGCTGTAGGCAGGGACACCTTCCACTAGACCAGGTTGCTCAGAGCCCCAGCCAAACTGGTCTTAAACACTTCCAGGGATGAGGTATCCACAACTTTTCTGGGCAACCTGAGCCTGTGCCTCACCACCCTCACAGTAAAAAATTTCTTCCTAATACTCAACCTAAGCTTGCTCTCAGTTTGAAGCCATTTCCCTTTATCCTGTCACTACATGCCTTTGTAAAAAGTCCCTCTCCAGCTCTCTAGCAGGCTCCCTCTGGGAACTGGGAGGCCACGATTAGGTTACCCCTGAGCCTTTTCCAGGCTTCTGTTCCATTTCCAGAAGCTGTTAAGATGCTGAAACTAAAGCTTCTAGGTCAATAAGCTGCCTTAGACTGAACATGAATACAGTGCCCTATAAAATAATTGGGGAACCTTGCCTGCTATCAGGCAGTCTGGTATCTGTGTATTTTACAGGTTTAGTCTGAGACAGCAGTTACATGATGGACAGTTCACATGTTCAATGTTTGTGATGGTACCTGCTGCATTATAGTATTTAGCAATGTGTTCAGTTTTGATGTTTCGGAAGTGCTTGGTCACAGCTGATTTAAAAGCAACTTTGTATCATGGGTGCAAGATGGTCAGTTCTAGAGTTGAAAAGTGAGAATTAACCTAAATATATTTTTAGGAGTTCCCACACGTATCCTGACTAATAAATTGGCAAGTCAAAATGCAGATGCAGTCAGGGAATGCAGACAAAAGGCCATGTGTAGGACAGGGCAAGTCTGATAAGCCTAAAGCTAGTTGGAAAAAATAACCATATTCAAACTGAGCCAAGTGACTATGAGGTATATATAGAGCAGGAGGGCAGATTAAATCTTGAGGAACTGAAGGACCAGACAGAAGCAATGAAAGGGGTGTTACTTGCTTTGTAGTATTTTTAAGTGAGCCACAGATATTCAGTACCTCCTCGAGAGGCACAGCTGAGTGAAACCTTGAGAAGGGGAAGGGAGAACACTGGGAGGACTTTGTGAAAGAGAAAATCCTCAGGGCTTTCTTGTTCTCCGTGGAGAAGGTAGAGGGCAGTTGGATCCTTGTGAGTGGAACAAGGACGCAGCTTCTGCAGGGCCGGCAGTTCCGCGGGCAATCACGCTTGCCCTTGGCCCCGAGCCGCTCCTGCCTCCAGGGCCCGGGACAGGCGAGCGCAGCCCCTGCACACACCAAAACCTTCCTGCAGGACAAGGCCGCGCCTTTGGCCTGATGTTCAGATGACTAGGAAAAATAAAACCACCTCTGCATCACTGCTCTAGAACATGGGGGAAAAAATGGCAGTCAGTAAATAATAGCTTTTTCATAGGTGTCTCGGTTTGAAAGACAGGTGTCTGCTAAGGAAGGCAGGAGCCTCCCTTGGAGTGGCAGAGATAACCCCTTTCCCTCTGAGTTATTATAATTTTGAAATCAAGGATCTTTAGGCAAAGATGTGGGAAATAGGAATAACAGTTCTTTACTATATATATATATATATATATATATATATATATATAACTAGTCAAACAAAACAGCAACAACTATGACAGTAACAGCAAACACAAACCCAGTCCCAGCCTTCTCGGCTGTCAGGCTATTTCCCCTCGGGTGCAGTTCCACTCGCAGCCGACAGGGATCGCTGGTGGCTCCCGGTGAGCAGGGCAGGTGCGATGGCTGCCCCGCAGCTGCAGGGGGCGCTCCGGAGCGAGCTCGGGGAACACGCGGCCGCTCTGATGCCCTGGGATCCCGGGGAAGGATGGAACAAAGGAGCTTCACAAACCGGTGGGCAGCTGGTCCCGGTTCCCGGAAACAGCAGGCTGGACTGGTAGGCTGGAGCGGCAGGCACAAACACAAATCCCGGGTGGCAGACGAGATGTATCCAAAAGGGGAACCCCCCGGGGCTCCAGGCAGGCAGGGTAAGCACGGCTACAGCGTAGCGAAGGCTCGAAGCAGCAGCGGGGCGGGCGGCCACAGCCCAGCCTCCAGCAGGGCAGGGAAAAGCAGCTTTGGGATCCCCGGTGTTGTTCCCAGCAGAAAGGAAAGACGCCGAAAACGGGAACCAGCAGCTCTTCTCTCCGCGGCTTCTCTCTCCAGACGCTGAGAGCCAACTGAACTGCCCGCCAGGTGAGAACAAAAGCCTGGACGGGCCCTTTTGTCTTTCTTAAGTATGGCTATCTCCTCTCAAGTATGGCCATTTATCTCCTAGCAACATGCTATGGGAAAAAATTCCTTTAACAGAAAAAAACTAGGACTAAACTGAAACCCCAACATTATCCACCCCGAATTTTTTTCCATACTAACATGTTACATGAAACTTAACTTTTTAACCATATAAATACAAGCATCACCTAAATTATATACATATGTACATGCTGATACTGATACAAGTACAGAGCCATGGGTAGTTCACCCTCAAACAAGGTCCCCTTGCGGTATGCATCGGGTCTCTCCATCCCTTTGCATCACCCACCAGGTACAACCTGGTCCCTGAGCAAAAACAACCCCACGGATGGGTTTGCCTTTGCTCAAGGCAGACTTTACCCAAACAGTTTTTCCAAGCATACCTCTCATGTGCACCACTGGAACCTTATCCCCATCTGTTGTTTGTAGGGGTTCGGATTGGGCAGGGCCGGCTCGGCTGGTGGAGCCTCGGGTGTTAACTAACCAGGTGGCTTTTGCTAAATGCACCTCCCAGTTTTTGAAACTCCCCCCACCCAGCGCCTTCAAGGTGGTTTTAAGCAGTCCATTACACCGCTCAACCTTCCCAGCTGCTGGTGCATGGTAAGGGATGTGGTACACCCACTCAATGCCATGTTCTCTAGCCCAGGTGTTTATAAGGCTGTTCTTGAAGTGAGTCCCATTGTCAGATTCAATCCTCTCAGGGGTACCATGCCTCCAAAGGACTTGCTTTTCAAGGCCCAGGATGGTGTTCCGGGCAGTAGCGTGAGGCACAGGGTAGGTCTCCAGCCATCCTGTGGTGGCTTCTACCATTGTGAGCACATGGCGCTTGCCTTGGCGGGTTTGAGGCAGTGTGATGTAATCAACCTGCCAGGCCTCCCCATACTTGTATTTGGACCACCGCCCACCATACCACAGGGGCTTCACCCGCTTGGCCTGCTTGATCGCAGCGCATGTCTCACAGTCATGGATGACCTGGGAGATACTGTCCATGGTCAGATCCACCCCTCGGTCTCGTGCCCACTTATAGGTGGCATCTCTGCCCTGATGGCCTGAGGCATCATGGGCCCATCGAGCTAGGAACAACTCTCCTTTATGTTGCCAATCCAGGTCTATCTGGGACACCTCTATTTTCGCAGCCTGATCTACCTGCTTGTTATTACGATGTTCTTCATTAGCCCGGCTCTTGGGAATGTGAGCATCTACATGACGGACCTTCACAGATAGCTTCTCTACTCGAGCGGCCATGTCTTTCCACTCCTCAGCAGCCCAGATTGGTTTTCCTCTGCGCTGCCATTTTGCCTTATTCCACCTTTCCAGCCAACCTCACAGAGCATTGGCTACCATCCATGAATCAGTGTAAAGGTAGAGCTTTGGCCACTTCTCTCTTTCAGCAATGTCCAGAGCTAATTGAACGGCTTTGAGTTCAGCAAATTGGCTCGATCCACCTTCTCCTTCCGTAGCCTGTGCAACTTGTCGTGTGGGGCTCCATACAGCGGCTTTCCATTTCCGGCTAGCGCCTACAATTCGGCAGGAACCATCAGTGAAGAGGGCATATTGTTTTTCACTCTCTGGTAGCTCGTTATACGGTGGGGCTTCTTCGGCACGCGTCACCTGCTCCTCTTCTTCTTCAGAAGATAACCCAAAAGTCTCACCTTCTGGCCAGTTCGTAATTATTTCCAAGATCCCAGGGCGACTTGGGTTTCCAATTCGGGCGCGCTGCGTGATGAGGGCGATCCATTTGCTCCAAGTAGCATCGGTGGCGTGATGCGTGGAGGGAACCTTTCCTTTGAACATCCACCCCAGCACCGGTAGTCGGGGTGCCAGGAGGAGTTGTGCCTCAGTTCCAATTACCTCTGAGGCAGCTTGGACTCCTTCATAAGCTGCCAAGATTTCTTTCTCTGTGGGAGTGTAGTTGGCTTCGGACCCTCTGTAGCTTCGGCTCCAGAATCCCAGCGGTCGGCCACGAGTCTCACCAGGCACCTTCTGCCAGAGGCTCCAGGACAGACCATTGTTCCCGGCTGCAGAGTAGAGCACGTTCTTCACCTCTGGTCCTGTCCTGACTGGGCCAAGGGCTACGGCGTGAGCGATTTCCTGCTTGATCTGGGCAAAGGCTTGCTGCTGTTCAGGGCCCCAGTGGAAATCGTTCTTCTTGCGGGTAACCAGGTAGAGAGGGCTCACAATCTGGCTGTACTCAGGAATGTGCATCCTCCAGAAACCTATGGCGCCTAGGAAAGCTTGTGTTTCCTTCTTGTTGGTTGGTGGAGACATCGCAGTGATCTTATTGATGACCTCAGTGGGAATCTGACGCCGTCCATCTTGCCACTTCACTCCCAGGAACTGGATCTCTCGGGCAGGCCCCTTGACTTTGCTCTTCTTGATGGCGAAACCAGCTTTTAGGAGAATTTGGATTATTCTCTCTCCTTTCTCAAACACTTCTGTTGCGGTGTTCCCCCACACAATGATGTCATCAATGTACTGCAGATGTTCTGGGGCCTCACCCTTTTCCAGTGCAGCCTGGATCAGTCCATGGCAGATGGTGGGACTGTGCTTCCACCCCTGGGGCAGTCGGTTCCAGGTGTACTGCACACCCCTCCAGGTGAAAGCAAACTGAGGCCTGCACTCTGCTGCCAGAGGAATGGAGAAAAATGCATTGGCAATGTCAATAGTGGCATACCACTTCGCTGCTTTGGACTCCAGCTCATACTGGAGCTCCAACATGTCCGGCACAGCAGCGCTCAGTGGTGGAGTCACTTCATTCAAGCCACGATAGTCCACAGTCAATCTCCATTCCCCATCAGACTTGCGCACAGGCCAAATGGGGCTGTTGAAGGGTGAGTGGGTCTTGCTGACCACCCCTTGGCTCTCCAGCTCACGAATCATCTTGTGGATGGGAATCACAGCATCTCGATTTGTCCGGTACTGCCGGCGGTGCACTGTCGAGGTGGCAATTGGCACTCGTTGCTCTTCCACTTTCAGGAGCCCAACTGCAGAAGGATTCTCAGACAGTCCGGACAGGGTGTTCAACTGCCTAATGCCCTCTGCCTCCACAGCAGCAATCCCAAATGCCCACCTGAGTCCCTTTGGGTCTTTGTAATAGCCATTCCGGAGGAAGTCTATGCCCAGAATACATGGGGCCTCTGGACCGGTCACAATTGGATGCTTTTGCCACTCCTTCCCAGTCAGGCTCACCTCAGCTTCCAAAAGGGTCAACTGCTGTGATCCCCCAGTCACCCCAGCAATGGATACAGGTTCTGCCCCCACATGTCCCGATGGCATTAAAGTACACTGTGCCCCAGTATCAACCAATGCATCATATTTTTGTGGCTCTGATGTGCCAGGCCATCGGATCCACACCGTCCAGAAAACCCGGTTCTCCCGTGCCTCTTCCTGGCTAGAGGCAGGGCCCCTCTAGCCCTGGTTATCATTCTTTCCCTGGGCATACATACTAGAGGTACCTTCGAGGGGATCTGACATATCATCCTCCTGTCTGTAATACCTGGCAGCTCGGTCACGGGAGGCTGAGGCTACTTTCACCTTAGCGGAACCCCCTCGGTTAGTGCCTCCCTCCTTGAGTTCACGCACCCGCGCTGCCAGGACAGAAGTGGGTTTCCCATCCCACCTTCTCATGTCTTCCCCATGCTCAGGGAAAAACACAGGAAAAACCACAGCTCAGCTCGTGGGGTGTACCCTCTCTCTCTCGCAGGGGGACGACGGGCTCTGACCTGGGGGCCTGTGACTCGCACTGGTGCCACACTGACCTTCCTCATCTCCTCCATCTCCTCCCTCATTTCCTTCCTCATCTCCTTCATCTCCTCTTTGAGGTCCTCGACCACAGCAGAGACATGAGCTTTCAGTGGACCATTGACCATGCTGTCATAATTCCTGAGCTTGTTGGCAACAGAGCCCACTGTTTCTCAGTTATTGTCAGCATCAATGGTTGCAATGAAGGTGGTGTATTGCGATGGCCCTAGTCTTGCCAGGTTCCACATCATCTGTCCTGTGCACCTGACCTTATCGGGGTCATTACCGTGCTGTCCATCCCTCCCAAAGAGTACCTCTAATACTGCCACCTCTCTTAGCTGTTGGATCCCTTCCTCAAGTGTCTTCCACTGCATTCTATGATGGTACTCCTGCATTCTTTCTTTGTGAATGAACCTTTCTCTCACACTCATTAAGAGCCGGTCCCAGAGAGAAAGGGGCCCTGGCTCCCTCACAAATACCTGGTTCACACCTGGGTCCTGGGTCAACGATCCCAGATACCTTGCCTCACCACTATCCAATTGCACACTTGTGCCCATGAGGTCCCAAACCCGAAGCAGCCAGGTGGTATAAGGCTCACGCCCCCTTCGCACAATGTCATCTCGCATACCACGGAGACTGTCGTACGAGAGGGACTCAATGATGATTTCTGGCTCTGGCTCACCTGCTGGTTGTGAGGGCCCTGGTTCCCCATCATCATTAACTGGTCGTACTGATTTGGTCTTACACTTCCTCCTCTGCACAGGGGCGACTGCTGCTGGCTGTGCTTGTCCTTGGGGTTCAGCTGAAACCTGGGTGGTTGTAACATCCGTGGGTTCCACTGCTGCACCGTCAGACTCACCCTTTTTGGGGCAGGGAGAGGTTTTTTCACTAGCTGAGGAGGTGTATTCCCTTAGCAATTGGCATATCCCCTGGTGCACCTGGCCCATCTCCTGGCGCACCTGGCCCATCTCCTGGCACATCTCCTTGCGCACCTGGCCCATCTCCTGGCACATCTCCTGCATCCCTTTCGCCAGTACCCCCACCCATTTCGGGTAGTCCATTTCTGAGGTGGGCTGTTGGGCGGTATCTGGCTGTGGGGGAGGGTCTCTAGTGTCTGGGGCTGTGTCAGGCTCTGGGGCTGAATCAGGCTCTGGGGTAGGATCTCTAGTGTCTGGGGCCGTGTCAGGTTCCGGGGCAGGATCAGGCTCTGGGGTAGGAACTTTACTCTCTGGGGCCATGTCAGGTTTTGGGGCAGGATCAGGCTCTGGGGCAGGATCTCTAGTCTCTAGGGCTGGTGTCTGGGTAGTTATCCAAGCCAATCTCAACTTATCCTTGAATGCTAAATAGAGTAGGCCTACCAGCAGCAGGTGGTTAGTATTCAGAGGGAATCTAAACCCTTCGAAAATTGATGGGGTGGGTCCAAATAACTGGTTGAGGGGTTGGGGGAAAACTTCCCCTGGTGTCATTTCCTCACAGAAGGTACCATTGTTAACATAACCCCAAAAACATGCGCTCAGTGTGTGATAGCCATTTATCCACGTGCCCACATTCCGGAGGAAGTTAAAAACCCATGAATTCCTCACCTTCTCGACCCATAGCACAAGCTGGATAACAGCAATGGTAGCCTTAGTCAGAGGACCCATATTCAAGTAAGGAGCTGCAAAGGGGAAGAATATAGCCACGGCCACATGCCACCCAAACCAGGGCAAAGTAGACCACATAGTGCTGCCTACCAAGGTTCCTATATCCAACACACCAAATTAAGTTATCCAGGAACTGTTATTCCTTTTTCACCTCTCTCTCTTAATGCCCTCAGGCCCCACGTTGGGCGCCAAGATCTGTCTCGGTTTGAAAGACAGGTGTCTGCTAAGGAAGGCAGGAGCCTCCCTTGGAGTGGCAGAGATAACCCCTTTCCCTCTGAGTTATTATAATTTTGAAATCAAGGGTCTTTAGGCAAAGATGTGGGAAATAGGAATAACAGTTCTTTACTATATATATATATATATATATATATATATATATATATATATATAACTAGTCAAACAAAACAGCAACAACTATGACAGTAACAGCAAACACAAACCCAGTCCCAGCCTTCTCGGCTGTCAGGCTATTTCCCCTCGGGTGCAGTTCCACTCGCAGCCGACAGGGATCGCTGGTGGCTCCCGGTGAGCAGGGCAGGTGCGATGGCTGCCCCGCAGCTGCAGGGGGCGCTCCGGAGCGAGCTCGGGGAACACGCGGCCGCTCTGATGCCCTGGGATCCCGGGGAAGGATGGAACAAAGGAGCTTCACAAACCGGTGGGCAGCTGGTCCCGGTTCCCGGAAACAGCAGGCTGGACTGGTAGGCTGGAGCGGCAGGCACAAACACAAATCCCGGGTGGCAGACGAGATGTATCCAAAAGGGGAACCCCCCGGGGCTCCAGGCAGGCAGGGTAAGCACGGCTACAGCGTAGCGAAGGCTCGAAGCAGCAGCGGGGCGGGCGGCCACAGCCCAGCCTCCAGCAGGGCAGGGAAAAGCAGCTTTGGGATCCCCGGTGTTGTTCCCAGCAGAAAGGAAAGACGCCGAAAACGGGAACCAGCAGCTCTTCTCTCCGCGGCTTCTCTCTCCAGACGCTGAGAGCCAACTGAACTGCCCGCCAGGTGAGAACAAAAGCCTGGACGGGCCCTTTTGTCTTTCTTAAGTATGGCTATCTCCTCTCAAGTATGGCCATTTATCTCCTAGCAACATGCTATGGGAAAAAATTCCTTTAACAGAAAAAAACTAGGACTAAACTGAAACCCCAACAATAGGGAAAAAAATGCCTTTCACAAACAAGTCTGATTGTTCTAACCCGATCTCTTTAAAGGCTGTCATTACACACGCCCTTGTCCTTTCTCTCTCCTTTCTTCACCTTTTTAAATACACTTTCCCAGCAGTAGTCAAGAACTGGGGCCTGTGTAGTAATAACCAAACAAGTGCACTGGTCAGAAAGCCAAGATTTCTGTCACAAGGCAGCACTCAATGAAACCTGACAAAGCCCTGGGTTTGGAACTCCTGTATCTTAATCTCCTTTGCCGATTCACCAAGTTGGCTGACATCAACTTTATTCCAGCATCTCAGTAGCTGAAAACCATTTACAAGCTAAGGGCAATCAGCATTTTTATTAGGATATTCAGCTGTCTATGCCCCACAAGATAAACTAGTTGCGTATGTGATAGCAGCAGGTAGACTAATGAAGCACAGGCACATTTCCAGTAGTCATGCAGTGTGTGCTTACTCACAACCCCAAGAGGGGGAAAATAATGAAAACCTAAACCACAGCAAAAGGTAAAAGGCATGAACAGCTGGAAGCCTTACGCAAAGATGTCCCAAGTGGTATAAACAGGCCCTGTTCCTGTAATCAACAATAGCAGGGTTCATGGCAGTGGTTTTGGCAGAGCTTGATCTCTTGGTATAAACACTCCTGGTTTCACAGCTGCACCAGCTTGAAAATGGAAACTGAATCAAGTCGCAATGTTGTTTTCTCCTCCAACATAGGCTCAGAACAATGGTAAACCTTGTAAAGAAAAAAAAATTTGGGCAAACCAGACTGGCAATTTAGACTATTTCAGGACAGTGTCAAGTGTGTCTTTAGCTCAAGTAATAGCATTATGGACTCTCTGCTTCAGCTTCCTCTTCAAGTTCAACACAACTCCGAATATGACTGCTTTCATGAATAGGCCTCAACACCAAATTCTGCTAAGATTTCAGACTGCTGCCTTTTTTAGCAAAAAGTGCCTGAGTTGGCTGAGATTTCCCCCCTCTTCCACACTTCACTTTCAGTAACTATATGACTTGTACAAAAAACTGTTACAAAAATATACGAAGTGCAAATCCCATGTAAAACCCCACCACATGCCAGTTTAGACAGTCATAGTAAATATATGGGAGTTTTGTGAGTTAAGGTTTATCTGAAGCCATCAGAGAACATGTGCAGAATTGAGATCAACTCTGTTACCAAAGGCACAGGGCTGGAAACCCTGCTGACCCCATTGGAAGAACTCCTTTAGACAGCACTGTGACTTACCCATTTCCAATCTATCCTGACTGTGTCAAGGAGAACACTGACAGAAGGTGGGAGACGTGGAGGAAAATACCGTACATACAACACATGGCGATGGCACAATCCAAAACCTGTTTAATTACAGACACCATTGACTTTTGTGCACTTCAGTTTTGTTCCTCAGCTCCCGTTAACTACACAGGACCGTGGGTCAAGAGAGGTCAGGTTGTCCATCTTTCTTCCCTTTAGAGCATCAGCAGCAGAACACTTTCCCATCACAAAGTTACTCTGAACATTTTGTGCATATTTTATAGCAAACATAAAAAGGATTACCAAACTGACTGGTCAGATTAATAAAATAATATTCTTAGTGGTGTATTACAAAAGAAATGTGCAAGAGTTCCTCCTAAATCAAACTACAATACTTAGCATTAATGAAAATACTTGCATAAAGCGCACTCTAATAATTTTACCATCTTCCATTTAAGACAGATATCAGGAAACCTTAAGGCAAAACCCTTCTTTTTCTACAACACACACTCTTTAACAGGTTCTCCCTAACATAACGCGCACACAACAGCACATCATCAAGTTAAAAAAATATTTAATGCTGCCAAAAAGTATAAAAATACAATAAGAATGGCAGTACAAAACAAAATATTTCCTAATTTATTTCTTTTACATCTTTCTACATTAATACAGGCATTATAAAAACACAAGATGGCAAATTATTTCATTTTGCAAAGTAGCACACGCTGCTGGTGGTCTTCATCCCCTCGGTGCAGTTTATGCTGTAAACAGATAACTGAGGTCTTCTTGGCACTTAAGAGACCTCACTTTTTGTTCCCGAAGAGGGGGTTCATGTCTCGCTTTGCATGTCAATAGTTTGCAGTTTATAGCTGCAGAATATTCACAAGTCTCGAAGGCTTAGGTGTCAGTCAGTCTCGGCCTGCGACATACAACCAAAAGAAAGTCACCGATTCAGTACAGAATACGGGGATAAAAAGCAACAGCAAAAAAAAAAAAAACCAAAAAAAACCTAAGAACTGACAGTGGATTTGCAGCTCACTGTCAACACCAAACAGCTTCTCATGTGTTCCCTGGAGCAACTACTGCCTCTGAGCAAATGCTCTTGGAAAGCCGTTGCTTTTCCAGAAGGTGTTTCCATGTTACAGTATGAGCACATCCTTGCTGGAGAGTTTCAAGTACAGGTCTCAGTCCAGCAAACCACTTCCCCACACCTTTAACCACAAGCACTGCAGAAGTCTCCTTGGGCCTCAGTAGGACTATGGCAGGCTGCATCTCAGAACACATCACCTCTCACGGCTTTGTAGGCCAATCCTGCTACAGCGGCACAAAAGTAACTGCCTCTAGGCAAAGATTTCCTGTAGTGAGAAAGACACCCCAGCACTGGACATTTTTTTCTTAGGCAAGGCAAAGCTCCACTCCGAGAGTCTACAGAGAGACCTTGGTGTTCACAGCACCACACCCCCAAGCTACTACAGGTAAAATGCGTCTGAGTTCTGCAAGGACTACACTGATTCATAAAGCAGCTTTCCTCCACCAGTTACGACACATTGAAAGAGGGCTTCCAAATATTTGTCGTTCCAATTTAAATAAAGACTCAGACAGAGATGCAATTTCGAACACGTTTATTTTTTGTACATAAAAATGAAAGACTGACTTAAAACTTTGGGGGCAAACAAAAAGGCCCAGGAAGACTACTGTGTGTCTCATCACCTTTGCAAGTACAGTCCTCTGGCTTAAGCCACTTGGCCCTGCAGAAGACTTCCTCTTTTGTCATTGTTAATTTAGTTTCTCATGCAGTCCTCAAGTGTCTCAGGTTTTACTATAATGCCAAACAGCAAACTAAATAATTTGGTTTACATTCATTAAACATAAAGCTAACCAGGCTTTTTCATTGCCTGCATGACCCAGTCACACATACATGCATACATATTTATGCCTCCTCCCTTTTCAGGGGGACATAAACTGATGTCAGTAAACCATATTACTCGAGCTTTAACAGAATAAGCTACGTTTCACTGGCAACATCTCACTCCCATAACAAATCCAGAGGTTTATTTCCAAATTGCTATTTCACACTGAATTAAATTATTTTACTTAATACATTTCAAGGAAAATACAGATGTACCATCACTAAGTGGACTGTCCCTGCACCAAAAACACAAATAGGAAACCTAAAGAATTAATTCCAAATTTGCAAACCCCTTGCAGTGGAGGTCCAAATGTTTGCTAGGTATTTTTTCACGAACACGTGCATGATTTGTACACAAGTGTTTATCTGAGACTCAAACATTGTTTAATCAGAGATGCCCACTATGCATCAAATATTTCGGCTGATGCATTTCCAGAGAAGAGGGGAAGAACAAAACATAGTAACATTCTGAATAGAGCCCAACAACATTTTAGAAGTAGCATGGGAGCAGCCAGCAGCTTGCCAGAAACTGGGGAGGGGGAGAGGAGTCAGAAGGCATGTCCTTCAATTTCACCCTTTAAGCATTTCCTATGATAGAGGTGACTGGGATTGACAGTTCTTCATTTTGGCCCATATTTGCTCCTATTTAACATCCAACCTGTGCAAAACTGCTGCAAATTTAAATCCTACAGAATAACGAAGTACCACAAGGGCTTAGTGTGTAGCACAGAAAACAATCCTCCAGATTTTAGGTTTTAAGGATTAGTGATGGACCAGAAAGAAGATTTTTATCTGAATTATTTCCTGGAATGTACAAGGAGACCAATCATTTGATTTTCCTTACTATTCTCATACTGTCATGAACAATTCACTGTTCAAAACAGTTTTGTCCAAGGCTTGTACTGGTTCATCCTCCTTAAATTATTAACAGTTAAAGACTCCCAAGGTACTTGCAATCACAGAACCAAACCAAACTTTCACAGAACAACTGCTGCATGTGCAAGTCCTGCTTTATTGCATCAAGAAGGTAACAGAGTGTGAGGTGATCTGAATTGGCTGCCCCCTGCCCCACCCTCAACTGAGGAATGCTTACTCAGGATCAAGAAAACTGAAAAGCCAGAATTTAGAAGATGGAACCAGGAAAAAAATCAAGTGACAACTTGACAAGTTGCAATTAGAGCTCAGTGCCTGTAAGATACTGGTAGCCCAGGAAATCCTTGTCATGCCAAAAGAAGGGCAATAAATGACAGTGTGGTATCAGTCTAAGTTTCGCCTGCACTTTTTCCTTAGCTGCTTTTAAGTATTTAGAATAAAATCTGGAATATTTCTATTACAAAAGCATTTAAATTACATTCCATGTATTTTTCTATAACCAAAATATCTTTATAAGGCACATACATTTACACCTACTATCAGTTGTAGCTGATTCTGAAAAACCTGTCCTCAATTTAAAGGAAAAAAAATCCATTGACAGTCTTCTTGCTGGCTAGAAGTTACTGTGGTTGTAAAAATTGTGAAATGTCTTAAAATACACGAGCTGTGTGCCTGTGCTATGTCCCAGCAGTCAGCAAGTAATTTTGCTATTTGAGCTGGATGGTTGGTCAGCAATGCCATGGAACAAATTGTCTTGTCCTACTGATGCACAAGTTCCCAAATCCAGTACTCTATGAAACTACACTTGTTTTCCTCATCGGGACCCTTCAGCATTTGTTTGCTACACAAACAGCGTAGTCCAGAATAGTATCAGCTACTGCAAAATGAGAATTTTAAAGAGTAAACTGTACTTAGCTTTGTGTAGTAAATGTCAGAGTAATTGGGCCCCATGCCTCGTATATGACTACGAAGCTTGGATGTACTGGAAAACTTTGAAGTCAATTCCTTTGAATAAGGAGCAAAGTAATCATCCAGCTCTTTGAGTATTTTTCAGCAGTAAATCCAAGAAGTGCTTTACAAAATGGGGGAGGGGGATGGAAGAAAACCCCCAAGACCCCACACCCAACAGAAAATGGAAAGAGGAAACACAACTTCTCTGAAGTCACCCAACAAGGCAATGCTTGAATAAATAAAATTCACATTTCAAAATACAACCCAATCATTATTAGATTCTAACTTGAACAACAAGCTACATTCAGCCACATACCATCTCTGTATTCAAAAGTAATTTAAAGGGCAGAAAATGGTTTGTGTTAAATTACTATATAGGAAGTGTTATTGCCCAAGTAATGGAAAGGGAGTGCTCAATAATTTTAAAGGAGCTGTAGCACAGATATTCCCAAAATATTAGTCAAGTGTTTTACTAGCACATCTCTCTAATACAGTGCTGGGGAACCTGAAAAGCAGTTCTAGACTTTGTGAAGCTACCAAAATGGCTCATACAGCTGAAAACACTGGGTATGGCAGAACACTACCAACATTTCTTTTCTATTAGAGCAACCCTTGAAAGTCCAACTACAGTTTCCTTTGATGTGCTTTCTACACCTATTACTGATGAATTAATTTTATTTTTTCTAGCAATTAAAATCTATAGACACACAAAACATTATGTTTCACATTTAATGGAATGTCAGAACTTGAACAATGTTGGCCTTCAAACAGTAGCTGAAGTCTGAATTAATTAACATTAATCAACAGTATAATTTGCAGTGGGAGCAAAGTTCTCAAAAGCCTTTAAAAAAATCAAAATTCTATGTCTTACTTAAATAATGAAAACTACAAAAAATAAATAAGGAATGCAAATTAACAGAGTAGAAACTGGCAAGTGCTTCATCAGACCCCTAGCTGCTCATTTCAAACGGGAGAGTCAAATATGGGGAATGGTTGCACTGTTCTTTTCATGCACAAATTATAATTACATTTCGTTTCAAAATGAAATTCTTTTGGTCAGAAATTTGTACAAACTGAGCTTTTAAAAGTACAGTGAACTACAAAAAGATTAAATATGCAATTATAAAATATATTTATCCTAGGTCATAAGAATATAAAATGTTTATGTTCATGTCACTAGTACATTACACATATTTAAGGATAACTTCTTTGCATTAATAATGTAAATGATACAACACTGTTTATTGCTTATGTCAGGCATGTAAATTTAAATCCAGACAGCCTTCGGTAGCTAAACCTCCATGGTTCAGCATTTGCTGAAGATCTGGTAGAACACCATTTTTAAAAGTGTATAAACAGTTGTGGCAAGCTTGTACCTGCTCATATAAACAAAAACCATCAACTCTGGGGGCAGCGGTTCATTTTTCTAAGTACCTGCAGGGGAAAGTCCTGAGATGTCGACACGAGATCAAGTTTACATCACTTCTCTATTGTATGTAACAGTCTGTACCCATTCCAGGAATAAGGAGTTTACGCTTAAAGTCACACCCCTACTCATTACCTTCCAGCAAAATTAGCCGTTGGAGAGGTCACACTTACTGTTTACTTACAAGGAATGTTATTGAAAATACATTTTCCAGCAATAAGCACCAACTAAAATCAGTGTACCAAACCCAATCTTAGTGAGAATAGGTTTCCAGTATAACCACCTTTTTCTTTTTCTTTCAGTCTCATTTAGCTTCTGCTTCATCTGCTGCAGCTTCTGTGCTGTGTTCGCTCTTCTATCCTCCCGCAGTCGTTTTCGGACAGAACTTAAAAAGAAAAAAACGTAAATCTTACACTGAAGAACAGGAAAAAAGGCTATTATCATATCCAACACTTCCAACAGTTAACCCACCAGTAGCATATGACAGCAGTATATAAAATCCAAACCAAGCAATCTTTTATTATGTTTTAACCACCTTAATGTAGAGAGTTTCAGATAGTGAAGCCCCATGAATAAGTAAATGACAGATGTAAAGATGTACATGGTACTTCATCTACAAGTTCAACAGAGAACAGTTAGTTAAATTATGTGAGCTGAGGCTTTCACCCCTGTCTCTGCCCCATTTGGTGGCTGAAATGTTTTGCATGGAGGCTGCTTTTATACACAATGCCAGGTATGATGTACAAGTGTCACAGTACTTACACGGACTGCAGAGTTCACACCAGCCTCAATGATACACTGACCCCAACCCCTACTCACAGCTGCATGCAGCTTTAATAGTACTCATCTCAGGATGTAAACCAGATCTTGATAAAGGACACACAATAAACCAGAGTTCGGTGTGTTACACTAGCAGGACCACCTCGTAATTCTTGTCTCCAAAAGTGCCCTCACAATCTCTAAGACAGCATAACTCTGACACAAAAACCAACTTTCTTTGACTTCCAACACACAGCCACCACTCACATCCATACCCTCACTCCTGCTTGTGAGGGGTTCCTTCAAACATCTACAGAATTGCTGTCATTCTCTCTCAAAACACTCATGAATACACAGAAAGAAACCATAGGGGCATTTGGTGAGCCAGCTGTTATTTCGGAATTCCAGCTTATCTACACAGAACTGCCGTGTCCCATCTCAGGCTGCAGCCCTTTGGGACAGACACTGCCTCCTTCTGTGCACCACATGGCTCAGCTTGGCACAGCCCTGGTCCAGTTTCTGGATCTCTGGCCATGGATCAACATTTGGCCACCCGCATGTTGGAAGGCCCAAGTGACACACAGTGCCTTCCAGCTGAGGCACCAGCACTCCTAAGAGAAAGGCAAATTCACCTGGGACAGCTAAGCCACAGGAACCTACTCACAGCAGGCAGATTTAACACGAACAGAGGCTAATACACGGCTCCAGTGATACAATTTCAACCACTATACAGAAAGTGGTATGTGATCAAACCTTTGTGTTTCTGAGGAACCCTGTATTTTTTGAAACATAAGTTAGCATTGTATTTAAAAATCAGTATGAAATTATGCTGGACAATTTTAGGACCTCATTCACACTGCACAATGGAGTTCACTGACAATCTGTAAGAAAATGCTTTCAAAAGTGTGAGGTCTAGCTGGTTCAGTTAGAGACATTTGCTTTTCTTCTCTTGACCTCTGAACAGTAAAACCATATCACAAAGAATCACTGAGGTTGTATTTTTAACATCATTAAATAAGACAGTCAAATACCACGTGTCCTCCCTTGCTACTGCAGAAAGATCTTGAAGGTTTTTTACAATAAGAAAAGCAGACAGTAATTCAACCTTTTGAGAGAGTGCATCTGCCTTTTAAAAGTTTATCTTGCCTACTTTTCAATGTTCCCATCTGTGATATCTTGAACTTTAGTGGACAGGTCACTGTTTATTTTCTCCATTTGATCTTTGTTCTCCAGGCCTATGCTGTTCCCATTGTACTTCTCTGTGGTTATTTTGGTTGGGTGTGGAGGAGACTGCTCCGAACTTGGCGCTTGGTCCTCCTTAGAGAGCTCCTTCCACCGTTTCTGAAAACAAGGAGAACATATTTCAAACATTCCCCTAACATTAAAGGGCCCCCTTGCCAAGATGTCTTCCAAAAGAAGAGTCACAGAAGTAGATTAAAGGAACTACCAGATCAAGAAAAAAAAATTGCTAGATGAAGAAATAAAGTTAGGTCAAGATGTGTCTCGTCCAACAACCATGAATGATCCTTTTTTCTGTTTCTCTGGGATGGTGCCACTGTGAAGGCATGAGGCCACTATCTCCAGGGTCTGTACTGTCCACAGCAGCTCCACAATTAGGAAGCATCCTGTCTTAAAAATCCTGTGCTGTCCAGCACTTCCCATCTCCCTCTACTTGCTACAGGCCTGTGCTGTGCTCTTACCTTTTATGGCTTCAAAATACAACAGGACCTTGTATGCAAGAACTGTATATAAAGAGAGAACTGGGAAACTTTAACAAAGAGTTATCTATGCCAGAGTCATGGTCTACTATTTCACCTAGTGGCCCATTAGTCCAGAGATCTACTGCATCATAAAACAGTTATTCACCTTGTTTTGAGAAGTAATCTGAAATGAGATGGAAGAAAAAAAGAAATTGCAAGTAAACCTGTTTTGCTAGATCTCTGTCCTAATGATAAATAGTCTGAATGACTTGCTGCAACAAAACTTCATGCAGAAAAGAACCCTAGAAAGTGCACAGGAAGGAAAATAATCAGCCCTAAAAAACAGTCACTTATTTTCTCACACAAATCAGCCAGTGCCTTTAAAGGCACAAAATACCTTGTAGGAAAAAAATCAGTTACTTTTAAAAGTCTATGGCAAGGTAAATGAACTGAAAACTGACTCTTCCCAAAACAAGTTGTAAGATTCCTGTCTGTGGAATGACTTCACAACTGCTGGTCTAAACTAAATATCAAATTCACAGAGTGATATTAAAAAACCAGCTACTTATAAATGGACTGCTGGCAAAATGAGTTTTAACAATGAACCAACTCCTCCACTGCAAATGAAAGTTGTGTTTGCACATTTACTGACTTCCAAAATCCAAGGAGATGTCAGAGATAAACATTTGGCTAATGTTAAATTAGAGAGGCGTTCAGTAACTTCAGGCCCTCTCCATCACTAGTAGCAGAGAGGAGTGAATACCTCTCACATTCTGAAGAGTACAACTGTTCCTTATGGAATAAAAATGACCTAGCTGACCTTAAAAGGAGAAATTTGCTTTTTAAGTACTGCCAATTGATTTTCTGCATATAATGCTGAGGCCTAAAGAGAGAAGCACCAGGACAAATGCCTGCACTGCAGGAAACACTGGTTTAAGAAAGGTCATCGGAACAATCATAACAAGAGAACAAATGAGAAGTGTGCCTTCCTAGGCATTCTCTTACTATGAATAAATAACACACTTGAACACGACAAGCAGTATTCTGAGTTGACAGTGCTCCCTCATATCCCGAAGTAAGAAATCCTGTGATCTAGATGGGTAAGTGTGGGAACCAGAACTGCTCCTTTTGGAGCAGTTCTTTTTCAAAAAAGGAAAGCAGAAAAATGTTACTGGACACAATACCTCATACCACCAGAAACAGCTTCCAGAAAATGAAGAGACTAAACTGCTGTTAGTCTTAGGATGAATCATGAAGTCTTCTAGACATAGGACACAGGTGTCAGACTAGCAGCACACTATCTAGGTGTTGATTAGCAGTTGTGCAAAATTATTTCTTTATTTACACAGCAAGTCAAGAAACATTTGTTAAAGGGAAGAATCAGACCACTATCGGTACCACAAAGAAAGGAAATGTGTTTTGGCTTATCTGCCCTATTCGTGATTTTAAGAAATCAACAAAATAAAAAAGCCCTAGCATATGAAAGTAGAATTAAAGGTGTTTCAAAGCCTCTCCTCCCAGTTCTCCCTCCCACCTAGCCCCAGCCACTTAACACAGCTGTAAGCTGTTATGTCTGCAAGCCACACTGATAAAACAGTGACATTTGGTAATCTCTTTGCACCCAAAATCATTGTATTTGGCTAGACTGTACTAACTGTAACACAAATTTTAAAGGTTTTTAAGAAAAAAGGCAACTTTAACCAAAAAATGTTATCTGTAGCATCAGGCAACTTATCTGCTAGGAAAATACACAGCAAACATCAAGAGATTCTTAAAAAGATCCTTGTTATTTTCAAAGTGATACTGGGCATTACTTTCACTTTTCAGTATTGAAAATACTGATTGAACTTTTTTTTTTTAACATTTGGACAGAAAAATTATTTTTATATTTTATCTAAGAGGGGACATATACACAGGGTTATAAGTTTCATTTGATAGAAGGCACTGAACAGTGCCTCCTAGGCATCTACTAAAAAAGGCTAATTATTTAAATCTCACAAAATTACATGTTCTAAAATAATCTGGAGCCTATTTTTTACTACTGTTGCAATCTGCTGTTCAAATACATGGAGCTAAACCAGCTATTTACCTGTATAGTTGAATCCCCCATTATAAATTTTGCTCCTTCTATTACAGCCATATATGAAAATCTTAGTTGATCAGGAGTCTGAATAAGTCCCATTCGGTATTTTCTCATATCCAGTAATACCTTCTTAATATCTACAGAAAATGGGTCTTTTTTCTCCATCTGTAAAGCAAGTTACATTGAAAGTGTCAATGGTATATAAAAAATAATTACAAATAAAAATTAGTCATAAAATTCAATCTAAAAATTAATTTCTCCCTATTATGCTTCTATTAGTAATATGGAAGATTAACATCTCAAATGATTTCTAATTTGTTTTTGAAGGAAAAATGCAAACCATCTAATGAAAACTTACTATGAACAAATCAAGGATCATGTATTAAACAAATAAATTAGTACCCTAATACTAAGTCTTAAAATTAAGACATTTAGATATGCTCAATTTTATTCAGTCTTGTGTTCAGACTTTGAAATAGGACTGTAAGAATCAGAGCCGTAAAGTAGTATTTCCTACTGCTTCTGAAAAGAACAGTAATTCAGACTGACTATGGCAGATGTTCCCTTATTTAAAGGAGAATCCCTAACCCAAGCCATGCATACACTTGTCCCCACATTACATACACAGGGTGTTTTTGAAGTATACTTGCATCAAAATATACCCCAATGTTTTTCAGAATGTATAAAACCAAAGAAAAACTGAAGTAAAAAAAAAACAACAAAAAGTAAGTTGAGAGGATCTAACCAAACCAGAAAATGTGTCTCTTGTACTTTAACTGAAATCCTATTTCAGTTAAACCTGTGCTGTCCTTTTCACTATTACCAAGCACAAAGAGAAAACTCTGTGCCTGGACTTCTAAGTCCAACAAAAATTTAAACTGATTTAAAATATTATTTAACATTCAAGGTTCACTCACACCATGAGCAACTATAGATGATGCAGTTCACTAAGTAATCAAAAAATCTATACATCCATGTGGCACTGGAACTGGCTGTCAAACCCCACCACCCAGAGGGCTGCACAGCAAGGAAATTCTGCACTGCCCACAATTACACACTGCATGAGAATCAGGGGCATGCCTGAGTTCTCGTCCTAGTTCAGATAACAATTTTTCTGCATCCTTAAGAAAAGGGCTCTTGAGCAAAAGACTTATAGATTCAACCATCTCAATATATATTCACAAGCTTTTTTCATATTAAAACCCAACTGATCCTCAACCTTTTCTAAGCACATCTTAGGTAAAAGGAAAAGAATGTTTACAATTTACTTTCCAGGAAGCTTTGAAAATATGTAATGTACTTCAAGATGGATTTGTAAATGCATTTCAAGAGCTGTGTTTTTGCCATCAAAATATGTGAAGGGAAAAAAAGCATGCTGTATTAATTTCAGTTTCTACTGGAATGTCATTAACTTCAATGCTTTTAAAGCCTTCTGACCAAAAAGCCCATATTGGGAAGGTTGGCAGGGTGTCCGGAGAAAGAAAGAGGTGACAGAGAAAATGCAAACACTTACCAGAACAAGACAAGTATCCACTAATGAAAATGTGCCAGAACGTCCTATTCCTGCACTGCAGTGAACGACTGCAGGTCCATGTTCGGGACTCAGTGAACCAGATTCTCTGACTTTAAACAGGAAGTTCAGGAATGAAGCTGGGGATTCAGGAACTCCAAAGTCTGGCCATGTAGTATAATGAAAATGAGAGATCATCCTGGACTCACCACTCTAGAAGTGAAAACAAATAAACAGTAGAACTAGAAAGCATTCCTCTTTGGCTCAGTTAGCGCACATTTCCCCAGTCCCAATCAACAGCTATTTCCTATTTTAAACATCCCATTAGACAAACAACCCAGTAACTTGCTTCAAGTTGGATGACAACCAACAGTGCAAGCAGAAGCAGTTTTATCTGAGTCAGTAACTTTCTCCTTTGTAATCATTACCACACACATTCTTTTATTCTTCTCAAACTTCCACTACTATGTTTGATTTGCTTTACTACTTACTCCCAAATACCCTTCTTTTGCTAGCAATAATGCAGTTCAATGGCTGACAGCAGTTACTAGACAGCTAGAACTAACATGACTGAAAAAACCCATGTCAGCATTGTATACACTCTGCACTCTTGCTCAGAGCAAGTTTTAACGCCAAGAGGTATTACATCTCCTTTATACTAACCACATTACTGAGAGGAGCAGGAAGCGTTCCTTCCTGGAAAAGGCCTATAAAAATCCATACAGCAGGATGTCTAGCAAGACTTCTGCTGGACATATTCTTGTTTAGTAAAAAAAGGAAGATTCCAAAATCATACAGCTGCTTTAGAACCACTCTAGCAGAGTTCCTTCACCTAACATGATCAACTAACCCCAAGTACTGAAATGACAGCATGAAAGTATGTATATAAAATCTGGATCATACTTTTATGGAACTCACTTCAGACCTGCTGTTAAATGCTACTCCTTGCCATGGTGATTCTGAGACAAAATGATCACTGATTTTAGGTCAGGAATTTTATAAATATTCAGTTATTTTTACCCTCCCTCCATTACATCCAATTTTCCACACAGACTGAAATCTACATAAGCTTTGGCAAAGTTTGAACACAAAAGGATTTAAAATATCAATGTATTCCAGAAAAGCTATTTTTCTTCTTCAGCAACAGTAAAATATAGCCATGAAATTAAAATAAATTCTACTGTTCTCCATCTGCTCAGTCTGTTTCAACTTCTTATGAGAGACAACTTATGAAATTCCTTTGTGAAACTAAAATAATCCATTTGATGGTTTCTGCAGTAACAAAAACACTCTCCCAATTTGTCTTTTGCCTTCAATGTCTGATACTGCAAGACTCGCCAATACTTTCACAGAAAACAGTGGATATTAACAGTTGACTCCAGTCACTCTCAAATGCACAGTTATCTTCCAAAAATATTTTGTCTTTTGGCTAGGTGATCAACAAGGACAACAAATTGTGATCTATGATATTGGGAAAATGAGTTCACATAAAGATTTTATGTGGGAAAAAAGAGTATCAGGCCCCAAATTGTATAAAGATACTGGGGCTTCCCTTTGTCTGGAGCAAAGCATTAAAGAGTTTGCATTCTCTTTCCTACTGCTCTTTTGTACCTAATTTTTCAAGTTAGCAAGCTAACTCACAAATCAACTGAAATGACCTGTTTGTTTAAAAATCATGGAGATATATTTTTCGTAAGAAATCTGGAAATAACACTTAAACAATTTCCTCTATTTCTAAGAAAAATAATTAATCGCTTTAGAAACAAAATTAAGAAGAAAACTTGAGAGGTGAGCTAAAGGCACGTGCTAAGTAAAGGTTAAAGTTAATTCTTGTGAATCTAGACAGTCTCTGTAGGTGGTAATTGATACTCCCTACTTCAAGATTCTGAAAAAGCATTCCAGATGAAAGCATCCCTTACACCTCAAGAAGGCAAAAATGCCCTTTTTTGTCATTTGATTTTTGTAATCTCAAAAAAGGTGACTTGTAGGGTTTGTTTGGGGGAGGTTTTGGGGAAGAGCGGGGAGGTTGCATGTTTTTTTTCCCCCAATCCCATCCTGTAACAAGCACTGGCATCCTCTTCCTGAAGAAAAAAAATCTATGGTCAAGTGTCACCCTAATTGTATAGTAATCCGAAATAGTTATTTCTAAAAGAGAGAGGAAACAGTGCTGTTGTACATGTCACTCTGCCCTAACCCACAGAATTACAATTTTCTTTCCTTTCTTGTATGAAGACTTTATCCAGCCCATGATTTTCCATCCCTTCAGCTCATTATAAAAATACCTAGTCTCTTCATCTCTCTACAAGAGTCCCATTGCAATGCACTGAAACCAGCTGGTCATCTTTGAATTCGCAATCTCTAATCCTACAGCCAAATCCCATTTGAGTATTTCAAACCTCCCACATTGCTCTTTTAAACAGAATGGCTCTTTCAAGTGGTGCTTGGCAGTCAAGCTGTACAGCTAAAACACTGCCTTTGTGTGGATCTGTACAACCCCTTCTTAAACAACTCCCAGTCACTGGGCCATGCAGCACTTACATGAAGTGATGTGGGACTGTTACGAGAAGAGGTTTGGCTTTTTGGTTCACAACTGTTGAGGGACAAAAATTCAAATTTCAATAACAACTAATTTAATTTGAAATGTTACCAGGAAACTAGCTAATCTTTTAAAATAAAAGTCCCTGGACTTCAAGACTCAGGAAGCAATATACAATTTTATATGTTATACATAAGGAAAATATTTCTGCATGATAACTGAAAACCAGCTTGTTCTATGGTAACCACAATGCAATCTTCCAAGATTTATTCCCCAAGACTAGCTACCAAAAAAAAAAAAAAAACCTTGAATAATCATGGAACAACATTTAAATGACAATTAAAAAAAAATATCAAACCATTCTAGTGGAAGTTTTAGGAACTACTGGGATAAGCTTTCCATAAATAACAAAGATAGCTAAAACTGATGAACTTGTAAAGCTACCACCACACTGCACAGCTCTGCACTGGCTGCTGGAAGTAACAGCATAATCAAAGGATGATCAAAGCACAAGCTCCAAGTTACAAGCAGAGATCCACATGAGGACTTGAGCAGAAAAGTAATATGCCATTAGATTAGCTTCCAGTGAAACAAGCCCTGCCATAACCTTTTTACAGTGACTATCCAATCACTCAAAACAAAAAGGTACAAAAATCTTAGAGTAACTTCAGGTTGTTCAGTCACCTGAGAGTATGAACATAAATAAAACACTACCCAAAATGCTCAAAGGTTAAGTTGGTGCCTTCAGTGTCAAGTAAAACAGATGAAGACAAAAAAAATGCTGGTCTGTCAAGTTTCACCTTAATTTCATAATTGAAGTGCCACTGAAATGGTCACATATATGAAGATATAACACACCTACAACCCCACAGTGGTCCCATATTTAATGAACATGCCTTAAGTTCATTAACAACTAATTTGATCATATAAAAATGAGAATGAATGCTCTAGGGGCACTATTCTACACACTGAAATTCGAAATCATAAATCAACTTCTAACAGAGCCTCCTCTATCTGTTCATTCATGATGGACAAAATGTTTTCCAAATTTAAATAAAAATGGCCCTGAGGATAAAGGGGCCAAATAATCATCACAGACATTCTGGTTCATCCACAGGATCAGCTAGTGATGGTCACTATGCAGTCTTGCATTACCTTAATCTGACAGTCACAGCCACACAGAAGCTTGGTACTAAGTTGAGAATCATTTTACTAATGGGTCTTTCCAAATAGTTGCTATTTGTCGAGGATTCAAGATGCCACTTGGGATTTATTAATGGTCCTTACTCTGAAGTAGCACACCACCGTTGTCACATCAAATTTAGTTCTTATCTCCTAGTCCCTTCTCCTCCAACAAATATTTTCTTTGCAAACCTCTCCTACTGCTGTATTCTTACTTTCAGGAACCCACTCTGAGATACATTCAGAAAGGTTCCTTTTGCAATTCCAAATTCCACTGCTCCATTTCCTCATCCAAGCAATCCCTGGTTTCCCTGAAGATCTGACGGTCATTTGCCCTTGCATAGCTTGTCAGAATTCCCCAGTACCTATGTAATAGTATTGCTTATAAGCATTCATTATGTGTCATACACAAAGTTGTGACATTAAAAAAAAAGCTAAAAGCAACAATAAATAATAATATAAAAATACATATTCAACACAAGGTGGAGTCTTTCACAAGTTAGTTGTCAAGATCTAACAATTTTCCCGCAACATTGTCACAACACTTACCAACCCCATCCAACAAAAGGTTATTCTACAGAATTAACAAAAGGCTCTCATACACCTGACTATCACTTCTCCAAAAAGGTGGGAGACTTTGCTTCAAATCACAGCCATGCAATAGCTTCATGCATGATTACAAAATTTTCACATGAGCACAGTATCTTCCCTCTATCCTTATTTTTCCAGGAGGCACTGGTTGATGGAAGCCTTTACAGTAAGTCTATATTAAGGGAGAGTTCTGCATCTGAGTTATTACAGTAGAAATCAGCACTCAACTTTCAGAAGAGCTGACAATTGACACCAACAAACCCATGGAGGATACACAATGAACCATGGTGGAAAAGCAGCTTCAAATGCCTGTACTCTAAAATGCAGACTGGATCAGGTAAAAAAATAAGGAAATTCTAAAATAATTACAGCAAAACAAAGAACATTAGGAATCTTTTCAAAACTTTTGGACAGATACCAATAAACACCATTTTCTCTCCAAAGCTTTACTGAACTGTGATAGCCCCAAGAAAAAAACCAATTTTTTCCTAGAACAGATAGAAAAAAAAAAAAATCAAACCAACAAATGCCTTGATCTAATCCTAAAAAAGAACAACCCCCCAACCCCACCTGTATTTCTAAGTAATCTTTAACAAAAGCAACAATAAAACCAACCAAATATTCAAAGGTTGTTTCATTGGTAACAACATAACAAACACTTTACTCTTCATACACCCATATCTTGTTTATGCCTTAAAGAGATTTGCTGCACTAAGACAAATTTACTTGAGCTCAGAATGGCTGCATTATAAAGACAACCTTGGTTTTCTGTTTTCAAGGAAATACTACAATTTAAGTATTCTTGGAATTCAGAGTATATTTTGTTCATGAGTCATCCTATATTCCAGGCATTGAGTGGCTAAATGTCTTACACTCTGCCTCCACCAAAGGCCCCTCCAGAATAACTTACATAAACACAGTTAAGCTCACATTTCAAGTTACTGTGACTACTCAGTTCCCACAAGTTTTATGGTATAATTATCAAATTCTTACAAAAGGCTGCATTTAATTGACAGTGTTAGTCTAGAAACTATGCAGCTTTTTTTGCTTGAGTAACCAAGTATGTTCTGCTTCTTCTAGCTGTTTTATGTAAAAATTATTCTTTGGAGTTAATATTCATGGACCCTTACCACAGTGCTAGAGAGTTAAAATAAAAATTCATTACAGAAAGACTGGTGAGTATTTGTGAAACTGATTTATGTGACATACAAGAAACTCTGTACAGTGCTGACAGACCTGCACTGCTGGTCCAAAACAAACCCAGAAATTTAAGTGTTCAATAGCTCCAACTCAAAAGTCTACTATAGTA
Organism: Aphelocoma coerulescens; assembly: GCF_041296385.1. Lineage (NCBI taxonomy): Eukaryota > Metazoa > Chordata > Aves > Passeriformes > Corvidae > Aphelocoma > Aphelocoma coerulescens. Next base: position 113,373,717 of record NC_091015.1, on the reverse strand, counting down.
TATACATTGTTCTGTTCCTTGAGGCATTTCTGCATTTTCCACTTAACATTATGTTCAAACATACACATGTCATGAAAACTGCATCCTTTGAAAATAGGAAGTTTAGAAGTAAGGGCCAACATCAGCCAAACAATTCCACGAAGAAGCCTTTTTGGTAGTTAGGAAAACTTGCCTCAGGTTTCAAAAGGAAGAGTTGTTCTTTTTCAAGCACTAGCTTGCCAGCATTACCCGTCTTTCTTTTGCCTTTGCTGTCAATAAACAAACTACTAAACAGAAATTCTTCAGGTCAGCAGGACAATATTTCATAAAGCTCTTCTACATGGAGAAGACCAAGGAACAACATGCCAGGTTTTATCATGTTGATCTCATGAGGGAGGTTCTGAATTAACAAATATTATCTCAAAATACTATCAATAGTTCCTATAAATTCAAATATTTGGGAACAAATATATCAACAGTTGTATAAAACAACATGCAGAACGTCATCTTCAAGATTTCCTTTCCCAAATTCTCTGACAAAAACAACCTTGAAAACTTGCCATACTAGCACTTTCAATTAATATAAGGCAAGATTTATGGGGAGAGAGAGAATCTTACAAGACATAGCTGGAACAGACAGACAAGCTCTTCAATCCTGTCTTCTGCTCTGAAACAGAAGCAGCAAATTCCAACCCAAGCTCAGGCCAGGAACAATTTTTTTGAGCTTAACTTGGTTAAATTGTGAAAATGCTTAATTTTTTAAAAGAAAAGGATGGTTGGTCCTGTGGAGCAAAAGGGGAGGTAAGCAAGAGGAGATAAAGTTACCTATCTACAGGTGGTAATCATCCCTCCCCCCAAAAACAAGACATCTGGACTAAATCACACAGAAAACTCAAGTTCCACTAAAAAAATCAGTAATTACTCAGTCGGGTTTCTGATATTCAAAGGAAATCAGAATTTTCCACTCCTGTGCTACTCCCTTTAGTTAATTCTTAACAGCTCCTCTTAGAATCACCACTACCATCATTTAGAATTTGGCACGTTAAGCTACTGCCAAATGGAAAATACAAGTATACAAATGCCAAAGATGTTATCTCTCCTAATGTATAGAGTGAGGTCTAACTCACTCGCTTATTTCCACACAAACATCTTCAACATTCTCAGAAGCAAAGTGCATTAAAATTTCCAGTGTAAAAGCACAATCAAACCTGAAGTGACATGATGCTAAGTGGTTCTCATGATACACTTAAGGCCACGAATAGGAGCTGTACAGACTGAGAAAAGCTTACGTTGATATTTTCTAATTGCAGTAGATGTACTGTGTAATAGGATTTGACGTCTTCAGACACTAGCCTCACACGGAAACCTGTTTCACTGAATGTCATAACTTCCTCTTCTTTTGTTGGCCAGTATTGTGCACACTTCACCTAATGGATTTTTTTTAAAGAAAAAGAAGGGAAAAAAAAGAAAAAAGAAAAACCTTGTTAAATATCCTAGTATCTTGGACTTTTGCATGTGCAGATTCTGAGACCCCACTATTCAATAGAGTAGACTCACGTACCTGCTCCCACTTTGAAGAATTCTTGAAGTCCATAATGTTTACAGCCAAGTTACTACAACTGTTTCAATAGCTATTAAGCATTCCAGCTTTATGTCATTCCAGCTTTATTTCATCACATGGCTAACATGTTTTGAGATACATCTTAAGCCTTCTCCCCCCTCTAGTTCTCTACAGGGAACTGAGATTTCTGCGCAGCTATTTCAGCATTTCCCCCCTTTGTTTCTGACTTGCACACCTTCACCTTTACAGAACTCATCTATCACACCCCGTTCTCCCTAGGCTTGCTGAATACTGGAAGGTTCTAGTGAAACAAAACAGTCAACTAACAAACCAATGCAAAACTATTCTTTGTCTTGTATTCCTCTTGCTCTGCATTCTAACTTTCTGTAGGAAAATTTTTGCACAAGAACACACGTGACTTTCTAACAGACCAGTCAATTTTTTTCAGTAAATCATCTGCCCTGAATAAAAACCATTAATGTCAAATTACATACATTTATAACTAAAATCTGCAATGCTTTTAGACACAGTAGCAGAAAAACTCCACTATAACAGAAAATGTGTGTATTCTGCATGTATGCCACCAGTTCTAAAGAATCAAAAATAACTAGATCAGTTTGACAGTTCTTGGGCAGCAGTCTGCCTTCATTGTTACAGCTAACATCCCTATATAACAAATACATTACTTGTTTTCCCACTTTCCATTTTGTCCTAGGACTATCTTACACTGCCTCTACTCCTCACCATTTCTATCTGCACATCCTCCTTCTCAGAATGTTACTTTCACCTTTCTCAATGTACATTTGTTAGATACTATTTTCACCAAACTGAACTGTATGCCTTAGCTCCCTCACTTCCCTGTTGTATTAAATACACATTATGCTGCCCACCAGTGAGAATGCTTGTTAGTTCTTCTAACGTAACAAACATTGCTCAACTGTATTAAAACTGTGCCTTATTTTACAACTCAGGCCTAACGTCACTTACCGAATCTTTTTCAACAATCCTGTTCAGCATGACAACTGCTTTGGTTTGTTGTTGCCATATCATTAGCCAAAAATGACAACATGTATTAGGTAGTGGACCCTGTGTAGTAAAGAATACAAAAATGGGCATGAGAATGTATTGGCAAAGCAGTGTTTGAACACAGTTAATAGTTCACTGTGGGAAACAGGAAAAGGTCTTCCTCTTCAGTTTAAACAAATTATTAATAGAAAGATAGAAATGGCAGGCAAGAAAGTAGCCACACTGCACAGATCATTCTAGGACTTAAAAGGGCTGGGGTTTTTTTAAGAAAAGAAAAAACAAAAACAAAAAAAACCCCAACAAAACAAAACAAAAAAAAACCCAAAAGAACAACACCAACCACCAAAACCAAACAACAAAACAGCAAGAACTTGGGGAAGGGATATTTTGGTTTAAGCATCAATACTACTGTGCTGTTAGAAGAAAAGCTACTGCAGGCATGCTCAGAAGGTACAAGATGTATTAAGGGGTAGAAGTACTGTTGTAACCTATTTACAAAAGAACTGAAGAAAAGAGCAAGAAATATTTGAGAAGCTTCATATGCAGTAAATTACTCATACTTCAATATTCCCTTTAGCTTTTCTTAAAACTTAAAATAATCTGTTTGCAACTACATCACACTAGCAGTTAATAAGAGATAGTTGTAATTCACAGAGACAAGAAACCATCCAAATACAAATTACAACTGTACAAATCCTCCTCCCTAGATTCTCAATCCCTGTAATAACCCAGCAATTGTACTACTTACCTGTGTTAAAATATAGTATCTCTGGGCTTCTTCTATGACCACTAGGCTGGCATTGATATAGTCATTCTCTGTGTTCTGGAGTTTTACACGACTGTGATCATCTAAAATTCAAAGAAAATTAAGAATTAATGATGCATCCATCTCAATGAATACTCTCTAACAGGCAAGTTTAGGTCTGACAAGCAACTAGAACTAAATTCTGTGTACTACCCAAACAGCAAACTACAAATATAAGTGAAACTAATTTCTCACATAACTTTGATAACTGTCCCATTCTCCCCTCGGCATTCCATCAGAGTAACTTCAGGCAGCTATTAATAGAAGCTGCTCAGAAAACTGGAATACCTATTTTTCTTTTAAAAACCCCAACCAAACAAAACAAACCTTCCACACATGCCAAAAGGTTCTCACAGTCATCCCTCTACAGCTGCTTGATTTCCTAATCAACAGCAACACAACTCACATCAGGCAACACTGTCTTATCACACTAGATGACTCCACTACATGATTTCCTAAAATTCCAAGATTTTTGGTGAACTGCAGTTTCAAAGGTTGAGGTAGAATCATGAAGTTAAGCTCACACAGCTAAAAAAAAACCCAACAAAATCTAATTGCAGTAATTCAAGCCAGGTTTTGATCAATTCAATTTTCCCTGTCAGTTACTGTCTAATATTACAGAACATAAAAATACTAAAAAGGCACATGCAAAACCCAGAAATATTTAAAAAATCGTCCAATTAAATGAAGCCTAATCTAACTACATGGTTTCATCTCAAAATTACACAAGCGAGACGGACAATTCCCCTTTTTATGGCAGAGGCAAGCAAAGGACTGTTTAAAATTCTACCATTAATACAAGAAAGATTATCATACTGTCAAACTAAAATACTGCATAATAAAAAGTGATTGTGGTTGTTCCTAGAACCTTTTAGTATCTGATTTATGAACCTCTAGGAGACATCTAGGTAATCAGACTTGTTCGCAGTAAGTAATCCTTCAGCCGTTGATCAGTCACTGCATTAAATAAACAGCACTTTCAGTTTAAAATTTGTACACAACTACAGAAATGAGATTCAACTGACTGTAAACCTCCTGAAGCTCAACACCTACCAGACTAAGAAGAGTAAATAAAAAATAGCAAACTAAAATGAATTTAAGAAACTTTAACATAATTCAGGAAGAAATGGAAGAGATTCTATAAGGAAATTAACAGAGTGAATTGCTATGTAATACCAATTTTTAAAACCAAATTCACCCAGTCTAACCCACAAAACTCAATCAGGGCCCAGACTGCTGTTGAAATGTCAATCCACCCATCCTTGCACCAAAAGGCTCACTTCCTTCAGACAAACACTTTGGGAAACACACACAAAGCCATGAGCTTTGACATTAGCAACTACAAGTATCACATTCAGCACAACTACAATAGCTGAACTCACAGCCAGCCTGTACAGCACAAGGCTTATCTCAGAAATCCATAAATATAAACCTGGATAGGCAAAAAGCTGACAGCAATCAAAAAACAGTTACTGAATTAGACTCTTGTTCTACAGACTCCTTGTATGATTTAATATGAATACTTTCCCTGTGTCTGGAAACCTGGGAAAAGTACATTTACTACATTTTGATCTGCCTTTACATTCTCCCTCATCTATCTGCTATTGGCAACTGCCTAAGATGACCTTGCTCAATTCAAGTAAAGAAGTCAACAGTAAAGTAGAACTATTTTGCTGTTGCTGAAGCAGTCAAATTTGGGGTTGTTGCCCTACCTCCTTTAGCTCCTAACTTTTATATACAGTCACACATGAACAAGCAGAGAACAAAAATATGCTGAAAATTTATTTTTGATATAAAAGCATGAGAAATATACTGGGCTAGTCTGTTTTCATTAGCATTCCAGTCGTAAGGCAACACCATTCTGACGTTCAGGAGTCTTAAAAGATTTATGATACCTCTGTGTGAAGAAAAAAATATTATCAAAGCTGAGACACAGCAAAATTAAGATGCATCTGCATTTGAAAGTAAAATACATCTCCTTGTATTATTTTGCCACAATAGGAAAGCATTACTTTTTCCTTTCACGTATCACTTTATCTGAAATGTTTCTACTGGAAAGAAACCAAGACCTCTGTAAATATTACATGTCATTTGCCAACAGGAAAAACTTAAGATCTTGTTATAGTAAATCACACATACCGGTACCAGTGTTCTCGGAAAGGTGACGCAAGCAAGCACTGTTAACAGTTTAATACCCAGCAGCAGCTGCTGCACTGCTGCCAGGGGCAGATAACTGCAGCCTCCAAGGAGGTTTCCTACTTTAATCCTTACGTTCTCAGCTTCATTTTTTTCCTTCTTATAAATTCTGCTTTGTAAACATGACAAATAAAGTTCTGCAAGTTGTTTTGTTTAAAGTCCCTTTAACAGCTAATTCTATGCACAGACAGAGCCTCCCTCTCTCTCCCCAGCTAAAACAGAGGAGATCCTGCAAGCACTCTGGCATGCAGTCCACAAGACAAAGAAAGCCACTAGAATATATTGATTTCCCTTCTTTCAAGGGATGAGGTTCTTAAAGGACACAATGACCTAGAAACCTCATTCAAACCCTGGCTTGCTCTTCTGAATTAAGTGAAGCAAGCCAACTTTTGACAGTGAGTTAGCTGTAATGTATTTCCCGTATAGATATAATTTCCAAAGTACTTAAGATTTATATGAATGATAAACCCATCTTTAAGATAAGATTTATCTTACGTGTTGCCATGCCTACAGCAGCTAAAATACAGTACTCATTTTCTGAAGTGCTAATTCCCCTATTTCAACAAACTATGCAGCCTGAAAAGGAAGTGGAAACCTTGAAAATTATTCTCATTCTGGCTCCCTGCACTGAGAAAAAACACTCCCAGAATGACCCTGTCTGAGATAAGCAAACTCTGATTACCCATTTCCAGTGAAACCCCGTCACTAACAATACTTCCCATGCCTCAAATAATGTTATGACTTCACACCGCCCATCATCACTCCCTGCTTAACAGAAAATGACAGATCCAGTTACAACCAAGACACAAAATGTTTGGCATTTTACATGATGCAGTTCTTGCAGTTGGTTAACAAAAGGTTTTCATTTAAAAATAACTGTGTTTCTAGAACACTGTATAACTTCAAAATTATCTTTTATCCAAAAGATGTCTCTGGTCCCCCAAATACAGAGCTAGTAACAATAGAGGAGGGAGAAATGCTACTTAGTGGATTAAATGAAGTCATAAATAAAACATGCAGCTGCAAGTCATCCCAGTGACCCTGCCTGACCCTTTCCTGCCTACCAACAAATCCCCTCCATTTCACTAATCTAAATCTAGTCTATCTGAGCTGCTAAATTATTCAAATTGCAATACTCTGTCACTAGACTTACAGTCTCAAGTTTCAGAGGTAGCCTATGGCAAGGAAAAAGCAAAATTACTTTTCCTCACCACCCCGTCACCAGTTGTAAGCAATGAATGCCATCATATCAGTCATGGCCTAGCTCATGACTGAAATGTATTCATACCAAAATATATGTGTCACTACTGCACAGGATCCTTACACTTGTAAGCAGGACTATGGAAATAAAATCTTAAGACACATTTAAGTTTATATCAGCATGTGCTATAAAGTTCCCCTCTTCCCCAACCCCAAAGAAAGAAGTATCTTCAAAAGCAGCACATTGAGTTTATTTTACAATGTTTCACATGGTAAGATGTTTTAGAGTATCATTAGATAATGTCATAAAAATCATCAATGCCAGCTTCTAATATGGACAAGAAATGCAGCAGGGTTATTTTGGGCTGAACATCTCTCTGTTCTCAGCACATACACTCGAAACACAGGACAGAAGAAGAATATTCCTACAATGGTAATTAATCGGCACCATGTGCAAAAGCATTCAAATCAGCTCCAACTCTGTTCCCTGTAAAGCACAATACTCTTCATGTTCCTCTCCTGTACTCTATGCCAGCTGCAAGCCTATGGTTCAAAGGTCTGACACAAAACCTACTCAAGGCCACAGGAAGAAAACGTGAGAAATCTCTACCTTGCAAGATCTTCCAAAAGCAACATGATCTATCAGGGAAAAATGCTCAGATGTCCCAGGTTCTTGAGCCACACACCATATTACAGAGGAAGGCTGAAGAGAAATCTGTGTAAACCCCCATCTACCCTCCAAAAGCAAAAGGAAAAAAAAAAAAAACAAACCAAAAAACCCTGCCAATTTTGCCAAGGGGATTTCCTTCTTGCCTGTAAATCTGGAAACTCAGCTCTAAAGGTGTTTACAGTCAATCTGAGACACCAGACTCCTCTGATAACAACTAAGGATAAGATTTAGAAGGAAAGTTAATTACAGAAATCTTTGGCGTTTCATTAAAATTATTAATAAAGAACAACAACCTCACAAGTTACTTTCCTCTGTTAACAACATTTTATGAGAAATGGTTTCATCTGTCCGGAAATGACTGGCTGTCAAACCAAACCTATTTCAGATTAACTTCCTGTTTCAATAGTACTATGAAGCCAAAATACTCCTCTCTCTATTCCAGACTAATACCAAACTATTAAACTTCTATTTTTTTTTCAGCTAGGCAGTAACTCTTGAGGGCTTTTACCAAACCAAACTTATATATGCTACAGCTCTTTAGCCAACAGAACCGGACACTAACAAAAATACTTAAGAAACTGGAAACACTGTGAAACTCAACTGTAATGGGCAGAAATTATTAGCCTTTTCCAGCAAACAGAAATAAATTTTTACCTAGAAATACATGTAACAGACACAAGTTTGTTTCAGTGTACTTGTGCCCGGTACTGCAGTTCAAATGGGGCAAACCAACCCAAAGCATTTTTTCCTGTACTTGTAATTGACATATTTTCCATAAAACAACAATCTTTGCATTTCCACTACATCAGATTTTAAACTGGCTTGGCTGCTATCACAGTTAACAAACCATTTTCGCATTGCTTTTGGAGAAATAAAATTCTTTCTTTAAATTATGTCTTACAGTATGATGAAGTAGCTAGACCTTAAAAGTCCAACAGCTGGTTCTGAAGGCTTTTGACTTCTAGAGAATATTAGTATCACCCATTTTTCATCTAAAAGGCAGCAAAATTTGCAAAGTGAAGGATTGAGACATCAAGATTGTGTGAGACTGAGTCGTCTCACATTTCTGCAACACCAAGTCCTTGCATACATGCACCACAATTAGATGTGTTCACCACAGTGACCAAACCATGCAGCTTTTATCCCAGCTGCTTTGAAATTTAGCTACTGCTACCTTGAAATCTCATTTATCACATACTCCCTTTCAGGTCTCTTTCTCCTCCTCTCATCATTGTTACTGAACCAATTATGAGTCATATTTGAAAACACAAAAGTAAAATTCCAGAGGAATCAACTAGTTCAAACACAGTGTTTTGCTCTGTTCTCCTCATACAGCTTTGTTCCTAGTGCCCAGTTCTGCAAGCTATCTAGGTGGAGCAATTCAAACCATCTTTCTTTCATAAATGCTAAAAACTGACACATTCCTCATAAACTTCACCATCTTAGTTCATTCATTATGTTATAATTTACGTCAGAGTGTAACGGCTCTAGCCCTTTCCTGAGCCTGACTACTACTCCAATACTAGATTTTATCTATCTCTCTACTTTTGCACTGGGCCCAGGAATTAATACAATCTATTTTTTTTTTTTTCCTACTGGGTAAACATGTGTTTCAGAAGCAGGCTTTGCCATGACTAAGGCAGAGGCGTTTGATGCTCTTCACTACTGTAAAAGGCATGCCATGATTAAGGAAAATGCTGAGCTCCAAATAACTGCAGGAGATGAATGCAAGTCACATCTGTAAGGTATTACTGGAGGCATTATTAGATGCTATTTAAATAATGCAACGTATTTTTATCTATTTTAGAAACATTGTTTTTAAACAGAAAGAAAAAAGCGCAAGTACTTCGAAAGTAAATTTTCATTTTCTTTGTATAAATTAAATCCATGTATGGGAGGAAAGTAAATGCATGGATACAGCTTCTGATTGTATAGGATGTTAGACCCAGGACTAGAACCTGCAACTTCTGGGTTCAAATCTAATTTCCTGCCTTCTCATCTTACAACCCCCATTGCAACTTAAGTATGAAGCAGAAAGTGAATAAAACATCTCCTTCAGCACCGGTAAGATGCTGATGCCATGCTGTACCAGGACAGCAAAGCTGGTTCACCCAAGTGCCTCTGCACAAACATGTGTCCCCCAGAGGCCTGTCTCCATTTCCTGAGCCTACAGTGAAAGTCAGTGAGCCTTGACACAGCAAGGAGGCCACGCACTGGATTCCTAAGCTCAGTTTCATCAGTGTGCAGCAGAGGGGCTCAGCACCACACCAGACTGTGGACTATTTGGTGCGAAATCCACTGTGCCACGGGAGCATCCTGGCAGCAGTCTAAGGAGCAGCACGCAGCACCACATCTGACTGGTGTGACTCAATCCAAGACCTTTCCATGTCATTCTGAGAAGTGCTATGCACATGCTGTTACCACAACTTTCAACTGGAAACAAGGAGCTCAGCACTTCTCCAAATCTTAGAATAGGTATTCAGATCAGGCTCTTAAACAAAAAGTCCCAATATACCAGCAACCCTTCAAAAACTCTAGATCCAGAAACAAGGTGGCTTTTAGGACCCTTCAGTATTCTGGGAAACTTCAAACATGTTATCTGTCCCAGTTTTATTATACTGCAAAAAAATTAAAGCTGTACAATTTTTTTTTCCCCTATCTGTAGCTCACATATCTTTTTGCAATAATTTTGGCTTAACAGTTTCTGAAGTAATATGCTGATGAAAAGAAGCCCACAACATCTCTGTAGCAGAGAAGCTGATCTAAAAAAAACCCTCGTTTCACGTGAGACATAAGATCATTATGTCAAAAAGACCATTTTACGGCAATTAGCAGAAGTACAAAGCACTCCATACCTTATTTACCACATACACAAAACCAACAAAATCTGAAGCATTTTTTAAAGCAACAGTAGAAATTGAGTGGCATTTATCCACATCACCTTGTAGATGTGCAGAATCACTCAGTCCAAAAAGAAAACACTTCTGTCAGTCAAGGCTTATTAACTTAACCTCTATACTCATTTTTTACAATAGATGAAGCACTACTAAAAATAATTTCCCTATGAGAAAAATATCTCTAAAACATTACTTTGCAGCTCACAAACATTTACCTATACACTAATACCTATGACTTGCAACCATCTCTCATTCACCATTCAGCACAATGAGTTTAACCTGCAGACTTTTCTTCCTCCTGTTATACACATTTGTGTATGTATTACCAAAAGCCCCACATTTATCACAGGATACATGCCTACAGAAATAAACAAAATGCAAAATTTGCAATGACCATGATTTATTACCCCAAATATTTTATTGTTTGAAGTCAACAGGGTAAGAGAAGGTCTAGTAAGTTTACTGCAATGACTGCAGAAAAGATACTCACATGGACTAACATCTCTGTATCTGTTTCGATTTCTGTTTTCTGGATATTTTGCAACTCTGTGAGGAAAGTCAGTGGATTTATGTCGGATTTCCTTAAAAAGACAAAAAAAAATTGACTTATAGCCAGCAACCTGATTAAGATTACTGTTCTATACATACTATTAATTAAGCAACATTATTAATAACTAACATTTTTTTAAACCGACTTTTACTGCCCCTAGTGTCATTTTCCCTCAGAAGACATGTCTCATCCATGGCCAAACTGTTACCACTTAGATCTTCCTACATTTGGCTAAAACCACCAAACATAACACAAGTAACTGAGACATCAGGATCAAAGGGCAAAAAACCCCAAACCCCAGATATTTATTATGTTTACAGTTTACCTCAGAGTAGCACATTATCTCCCAAAGCAATAAGGACTCAGATGCAGCAGCAGTATTATGCTGGCTCCTTTACAGCAACTGGTAGCATAAAAACCCACAAAGGTAAGTGAACTAGTTAATGATTTTATGGCTACTATTAAGAGCCATAGGATTATTCTTGGTGGTTTGATGGCTCATCCCATACAGCTGTAGTTAAACATGAACCAATATGAAGAATTCTAGAGTCACAAATATCAATGTGAAATCAAAGCCTGCTTCTCCCCATGCATTAATACAAACCTTTCAATAATCTATGAGACATTCAGACTCACACTATTTTAAGGACCCTACTGTTCACATGTTCTGAATGTTCTGCTTTATTAATTTGTTGCCTGAGTGCATCTTTTCTACAACTTCACTAAGATATACAGAATTATCTTATGTAGAAAACTGAAAATAGCCTTCAATGTGTTCTACTCTGTCTTTACATCTCTGTACTGACGCCGTCTCAGCAGAAATGTTGTACAGTACAGAATTAACAATATTTTTCTTTGAATTCTCCTTCTGTTTTTAGATTATGTTGCTACATTTGATCATTATACCCCAAAGGGCATTTAAACTTCTTATTACAACTGAGCATTCTTTGGTCTTCTCAATGTTCCCACTATCTTTGTGCTCAAACTTCCTAAATAGTCTAGTCTATTCCCAGACAATGAACACAGCCAAAATGGGCATCAGCGGAAATATAACGTACAAAGGAAAGCTCCAATTTGTACCATTGGTTGCGTGACCTTTCTTTAAAATGTAGTGCCAACCTGTAAAGAACATAAATCACAGTGTGGAACAGCAACTGCCAAGAATCAATACTCCACATATTTGTATAAAAATCTCTTTCTGTTGGGTTTTTTATTTTGATACAGCAAACTAGAACTTCTCTAGTTTACATGGCTGACAAGCTTTGGGAACTTGCACATGGAACAAATGGATTCCTTCACACCCAAGTTCCCATGAAAGGTAAATTTTGTATTATTCTTTAACAGGATGCAACATATTTTGCTTCTTAAAGCACCTGCATTGTCCGTGCACAGAAACAGACCTATACTTTGGTAAAGAAACACTAAAATAGCTGGAAATACTACTACAGTAATGTGGTGGGAGGGTAGGCTTGCTAAAAAGAATTAAACTTAAGGAAGTATAATGACTAGTTCTAAAATCAGTTTTCCCACATAATATCCAGCCATCACACAGAATCACAACATGTCCTGACCTGGAAGGGACCCACAAATATCATCAAGTTCAATTCCTGATCCAGCACAGAATAACCCGAAGAACCACACCACGTGCCTGAAAGCAGTGTCCAAACCCTTCCTGAACTCTGGCAGGCTTGGTGCTAGATACTACTTATTTGTAACACAGATATATCCAAAACTGTAACATTTGAAATACTGCAGTAGAGATAGTGTATTTGAATCACATACAAATCAAATAAATTGCTAATTTAACAGAGAAAAAGTGTAATTTGAAATCAGTAAAGAAAACTTTGGGGTTTGGTTCTCTTTCCTCATTTGTGAAAGAGTGCTACAAAACATTGCTGGCTTAAATAACTGGTCTAGGGATACCAGCTGATACATAACGTCTGTTTTATGGAACTGGCTGTTCTTGGAAGTTCTTAATCTCTTTAATAAAAGAAGTGCAAATCCGGTATTTTATTAAGTGGCACTCGCGCAGGGCCCCCACAGCACACGCCGAGCTGGCCACGGCAGCGGGAACGGGCGCCGAGGAGGGACCACGGGTGCCTGAGGAGCCGCACGAATCCGCGGGGGAAAGAAATGGAGGGAAGCCTTGGCCAAATCCGTACTATCGGGCACAGCTTCCCACACCTCCCGCAAGCCGCGGGAGTCCCACAGCGATTGCCCCGGCTCGGACCGGGCCCCGCTCGGTTGAGCCCCGGGTGCAGCGCCGACCAAGAGCCCGCGCACTCGCCCCGCCCCGCGCCTGCGCCCCGCTGCCCCCTTCCCGGGGCCGCCCCGCAGGCGCATGCGCAGCGTTTGCCCACGGCTCCGCTGCGCGCACCTGAGGGCGAGAGTCGTGTTGGCCCAGCGACTTCCGCTCTCCCCGCTGCTGAGGCGGCGGTGGTGCTGCACACCGGGCACGGGCGCTGCCGGCCCGCGGGGCTCTCTCCCCCCCCCCTTCCTCACTCCCTCCCTCGCTGTTGCTCCCCGGTTGGAGCCGACCACGCCGCTCGGCTCACCAGATAACGCGCCTGCCAGTCGTTCGTGGCGTCGATCTCTTGGAACTCCTGCTCGATGGCGGCGGACATGATGGCGGCGGCCGCCAGGGCGCGCGAGCCTGTCCGCAGGAGGCCGAGCGGCGAGCTCGCGACCGCTCGCGCGCAGCCCCCCGCCTCACGGGAGCGGCGGGCGCGCACATACGCTCGCGACCGGGTGTCCCGCAGCCGGCGCCGGGCGCATGCGCGGCCGCTGCCCCGCCCACCGAGGGCGGTGGAGAGCACGCCTCCCCGGGAGGAGGAGGCGGGAAGCACCTGGGGTGACGTCACTGGCCCGGTGGCGGGCGGGAGCGCACCCAGGTGTCGCGGGGGCTCGGCAGGGCCGGGGGCTTCGGTCTCCAAATGGCCACGGAGCGCTTGTTTTCACAAAAATCACGGAGTCGGTCCTGTTGGAAAAGATCTCCGATATCATCGAGTCCAACCTGTGGCAGAACATCACCACGTCAACTAGACTATGCCACTGAGTGCCACCTCCAGGGACAGTGACGCCATAGCCTCCCTGCGTAGTCCGTCCCAGTATCACTCTTTCTGTGAAGAATTTCTTCCTAATGTCCAACTTGAACCTTGCCTGGCACAGCTTGAGGTTATGTCCTCTCGTCCTATCGCTGGTTGCCTGAGAGAAGAGACCGACCCCCAGCTGGGCACAGCCTCCTTTCAGGCAGTTGTAGAGAGCGATAAGGTCACCCCTGAGCCGCCTCTTCTCCAGGCTAAACACCCTCAGCTCCCTCAGCCGCATGTCCTCACAGGACGTGTGCTCCACACCCTTCACCAGCTTCATTGCCTTGCTCTGGAGACGCTCCAGAAGCTTCATGTCCTTCCTGAACTGAGGGGCTCAGAACTGAACTCAATATTCGAGGTGCAGCCTCACCAAAGTGCGTGCAGGGGGACAATCACTGCCCTGGTCCTGCTGACCACACTATTGCTGATAAGAGCCAGGATGCCATTTGCCTTCTTGGCCACCTCCGCACTCTGCTGGCTCACGTTCAGCTGCTGTTGACCACTGGTCCTTTTCTACTGGGCCACTTTGCAGCCACTCTGGCCACAGCCTGCAGTGCTGCATCGCTGTCCCGATGTCACGGAGCGGTCACAGACCCCGAAGAGGGCATGAGCGCTTCCAGCCGCCGGCGAGACCCAGCTCGGCTGAGCGTCGCCCCCGCCGCGCTGTGCCCCGCCGGCAGCCGCTGGTTCCGAAAAGCAGAAGTGCGGAGACACAGACGTGTCGAACAGACAAATCCCGGCGGGGCTCGCCGTCCCGAAAGCAGAAACGCCTCGATTGCCTCACTGGGACAGAAAGTCCCTTAGGAGGAGGCTCGGCAGACGCTGGGCAAAGCCAAGGGTCGGGCCGGGTCAGAGAGGGCTGCGCTGCGCGGGCTGCTGCGGACAGCGCCTGAGGCCCCGGGCAGGCGGGCGACGCCTCATGGCTCAGCACAGGTCGCTGGGTAATGCCCGGCGCCTTAAAAATGTGTAAATTAGCACCACAAAGGGGAACTGTGTAGCGTTAGCGTGTATAAGTATCTGAAGGGAGGGTGCCAAGAGGATGGGTCCAGTCTCTTCTCGGTGGTACCGAGCAACAGGACAAGAGGCCACGGCAAAAAATTGATGCACAGTAAGTTCCACGTGGATATGAGGAAGAACTTCTTTATTGTGCGGGTGCCCGCGCACTGAAACAGATTGTCCAGAGAGCTTGTGGAGTTTCCCTCATTGGAGATATTCAAGAACCGTTTGGACGCAAATCTGTGCAATGTGTTCTAGAATGACCCTGCTGGAGCAGGCAGACTGGATCAGATGATCCCTTCCAATCTTCCCCATTTTGTGAGAGATTACAGTGCCTCCCCGCACCCCGGTGACAGTGCTGCCTTCGGCACCGCCGCCGCCTCCTCTCCCGCGGGTTCCTGTCCTGAGCCTTAGCTCCTGGCACACCCTTTGCCTGCCGCAGGCTCTCCCCCACCATCAACGCGGCCCCTCACGGACTGGGAGGATTCCGTGGAAACATTTGTATCCGCTCTCTCCCACGGCGGAGGGGCCTCCGCCCTGCCCTGCACCCCAGCCTCTCCCTTCGGCTTCCCTGCTCTGCCACCACCGGTTCCCGCTGCCCTGGGCTCCTCAGCGTGCCCGACCTCAGGCACGTACACACGGGCAGGGGCTGGGCGTGTCAACTGTGGTGTGACTGACAGCTGAATGACATGATGCCATCCACAGGGATGGCATGGACCTGGACAAGCTCGAGAAGTGGGCCCATGGGAACCTCATGCGGTTTAACAAGACCCAGTGGTCAGGTCAAACTCCAGTATCAATATAGACTGGGGTCTGAACAGATGGAAAGCAGCCCTGCCAAGAAGCGCTGGTGGGTGGGAGGCTGGGCATGAGTAGGCAGTGCGAACTTGCAGCCCAGAAAGCCAACCACATCCTGGGATTCTGCCCCTTTACTCTACTGGTGAGACCCCACCTGGAGTGCTGCATCCAGCTCTGGAATCCCCAGCACAGGAAGGACATTGACCTGTTGGAGTGAGTCCAGAGGAGGGCCACCAAGTTGATCAGATGGATGGAGGACCTCTCTTATGAGGAAGGGCTGAGAGAATTGGGATTGTTCAGCCTGAAAAAGAGAAGGCTCAGGATTGACCTAATTGTGGCCTTCCAGTACCTGGAGGAAGCCTACAAGAAAGGTGGAGAGACACTTTTTACAAGGGCATGTAGTGATAGGACAAGGGTGAATGGCCTTAAACTGAGAGTAGATTTAAATTAGGTATTAGGAGGAAGTTCTTTGCTCAGAGGGTGATGAGACACTGGAACAGGTTGCCCAGAGAAGTTGTGGATGCCCCATCCCTGGAAGTGTTCACAGCCAGATTGGATGGGGCTTTGAGCTGGAATGTATCCCTGCCCAACGCAGATGATCTTTAAGATCCCTTTCAGATCATGATTCTATGCTCTATAGCCCCTGTGGTAATGAACATCACAATGCTGGCTGTGCCATCGCTGTGGTTCCCCACATGCTGTCATGGTGCAGCCCCCCTGCCCCCTGTGGGCCTCACCTGATGTTTAAGCACAACAACAACTAATATTTTTGAAACAGACTTTTGATTCTGACATCCAAATATCTGCATTTCCTTTCTGCTATACTGTGCTCCAAGTCCACTGGCTCACGTGCTCCCCCAAGTCCTGGAAGAAAAGCTGGTGTCCTAGACACCATGGGACTGTGTGATGCCTCTGAAGCACAGCTGATGGGACAGTATGGATCAATAAGTTCATAACAAGTTTTTCCAAGTAACTCGAGGAAATGTTGCACAAAATTTTCTTGAACTATGGGTTCAAGCTTTGAAATCTATATAGGGAATTGCATTCTTGGATTTTTCTGCCTGCAAGACTGAAGCACAGGTCATGTCTGTAGTTCTGCAGGTGCTCTCTAGTTAAAGAGTGTTCTATGTGTGATCAGTTATGAAACAAGAAAATAGGACAACGTTTGTGAATTATGTTTATGATTTAGGAGTACAGAAAAGAATCCAAGTGTCCATCCTCAAGGTAATGATTGGGTTTCATTTGAAATAGGTTTCTTTTATTTCATGTTTCAATGAATAAAATTGTTCTTTACCTCAGAAAACTTCCCTTGCACAAGCTGGGGCAAGAAAGTAAATAGATACATAGAAACAAATAACATATTATTAAAGAAATGAAAATAGACACCTTCCTCACTGATTTTAGTATTTGGTAGGCTTTTTCCCTGTATATAAGCTTGCTGACTGATCTGTATTTATAGCATTTATGACATGAGAAGCTTGTGCTTGTCACTTGTGCTTGTGATATTTGGGGATATTTGGGTAATCCATACTGGGACAGCAATATAATTGTGTTGTTAGAAAAGGGAGTTTTGTGGTAGCAGCTACGTTTAGAATCTCTAACACAGATCAGTGCCCAGAGATATCTCATGGAAAGCTAAAAATATTTATTAATTGTGATTTAGAGCTGGCTTAGAAAAGCAAAAACTTGTAAACCAGGGATTTCTGAAGAAATTGCTGTTGTCCAGTTTTGGGTTGTTTTTTTACTGCTGAAAATGCAACACCAGCTCTCTGGTTTTTAGTATCTGAGCCCAGGATAGGCCCAAGACTACATTTCTAATGGTCTGTGAAAGAGAACTGTATATACAACATAAACCAAATACACTCATTAGAAAACTTTATTCTGTTGCCAGTAGTATACTCTCATCCTGTATTAGCTGTGCAGACAAACCCAGATGAACTACTACATAAAGTCTTAAGCCCTTGAGACTGTGTGAGACATACACAAAGTGGGATAACATAGTTGCTGGACAGTCTGGTATATTGTAGTGTTTTCTGTCTTAATATAAACATAAACAAGCAACTTTTTTTTAATTAAAATCTCTGATAGTTTGAGAAGCCCATTTCTGTACTGACAGAACAGTCACCCCAAAGTAGTTTGGTATCCATAGCAGTTCTGATTTCAAAATTGACTTTGGTGCCCATGAACACCGATCGAGTTAATTTTAAATGTTTTTTGTCCAGTGACCTTGGTTGAACAATTATTCTAGTACCAGTCTGGAACAGACTAAATGTTTGTTCCTCCATGTGTACTTTTTTGGGTCATTCACTGGAACTACTTAAGTACCATTTATTGGAAATGGTCTGGTTTGTGCTGCTTTTCTGAGAACCATTTTAGATATTGGGAGATGAAGAACAAATTCTTCCCTGAGGTTGTTTTATTCACAAATATACTCCACATCAATTTTTTTCTGTTGAGGAAGAGAGCTATAATGTGCTTAATCTTCCCACGATGTGAAAGGAGAACATATAATTCCTGATTTTAGCCTTATAGCCCAAGGCCTAAAAGAGAAGAGGATTCTCCCTTCCCTGATGAACTGGATAGGACTTGAAACCCAGAAGGACTGGCCACTCTTCTGGCATCTGGTAGGGAGTAGGAGAAGCTGAATGGAAAGGTCCAGTGGTGAGGATAAAGCAGGTTTCATTTATGGTGTACATTTACAGTGCAGTCTTTGTATTTCAGACTTTTGGAAGCTGTATTCCTTGTTCAAGTGAATGCTAAAATTCCCATTACTGAAAGGGGGTGTCAGCGCAAATACCTTTCCTCAACTATATTATTGCTTTCCTTCCCCTGCCCAAAATTGTTTTGTGGCATACAATAAGAGGGGGGGGAAAAAAAAGAAAACACCCCAAAACCCCATAGCAAACCCTTCAAAATATATGTAGCAAAATGCAAATCCTTGTAGCGGCAATAAAAGCATAAGTACAAGGGCCTCAAACAGGTTTGTTTTCAGGCAAGGAAGTCTTTCACATCAGTCAGAAATTCACAGCAGTGGGATCCTAATGTGCAATACCTGATAAAAAACCTCTCTGTAGTAAAGGTGATGGGATTATGGAAGAGGAGGACAATACAGCTCTGCCCAGACTACAGAACTGCCCAAACTGTTGCCTGGAGTTCTGTGTAGTAGGAGAAATTCATGGCCAGGGACGAAAGGAAATAATAAGAACTATTAAGGAAGTCTGTTTCATAGTCTAGAGATTTGTGCCAGGGTGTACGGCACTGGACTCCCATGGTGAAGCTGAAATAATTGTGGAGTATGAAAAGAAAAGGGTAACTGGCAGAAGTGCTGTCATGAGTGAATGGACACACCAACTAGCAGAAAAGGCAGCTGGTCAGGATGTCTGGGGGATAAAACAACTTTAGGGTCTGCTGTGGCTTTGTGAAACAGCCCTTCCAGCAAACTAAGCTGGGGTGTGCAGTCAGCCACAAAGCCTAATGCCTGTGAGTCAGTGCAGGGGGAGTTGGGTATGGCTATGGGAAGAAGAAAAGAGCCAGTTGCCAAGAGAAAGACGACTCTGAGTTATTATTTTCCTCACTTGTAGAGAGGATCTTGCTTGCTGGGGATGGTTTTTCTACATTACTTGACTTTCTGTCTCTCTTTCCTTTCCACCCCTAGCTACAGTGACATTTACTGAAATCATTGTTTGCAAGTGAGAAACTCTAATTCACTGAGTGTGGCTTGGTGTCATTCCATGATCCTGGTCAGGAGGTCATTTTTTGCTAGAAATGGCATCTATAGTAACTGCCTACAGCTGACATAGAGTTTTCATGTTGAAAGTTTGTTTGAAGATCATAGGTTTATTAGACTTTAAAATTGCCTCAAAGACTGAATAGGGCTGTTCCATGCTTAGACTCTTTCTAATCTCACAGTTAGAGAAGCATTTCAAAGCATTACTTTACATGATGGCATAATGGTTAAGGAGAAGTTCTGAAAACACCTTTATGCTGGCCAGTGAGCCTTCCATTCAAGTTCTCTTACAATTTTGAAGTCATAGTATCATGATCTTGTAACTTGTCTGTAGCACAGATTCTGTATTTTAGTGGTTTCCAAGCTTGATTATATGTATCTTCATCTATATTCAAGCTTATCTTCCAAATTACAAAATTGAGGGCATTTTCTGAATTACAACTGGAAAGATTGTGATGCACCAGACCACTGTTATTTGCTAGAAGAAGTTCTGGTAAGAAAGCACTGTTTTAGCAGAAGAAGACTTTCTCCTGAGGAGTAACAGTAAATGTTTCTATTATAAATTTGTATTCTCAGTTTTATGTTCCGTTTTTTCTTTTGGTTTCCCAGCATCAGAACAAAGCAATTATGACTATTTTCATGGGTGTAATAATATCCAAATTGCTTTTGCCTTTTTTTAGTGGCCCCAATAGTTCAAAATAAGAGTCTTCAGATTGTAATCCATGTTTGTAATTCATGCTTCTGTTAGACAACCTGAAGTGCCAAAAACAGGAAAGGATTTTCTTGTACTACTTGCTGTAATACTGATTTAAAATATCTTATTGTTACAAACTTCATAGATACTTAAATTTACCATGTGGTGGTAAGCCTTTAACATATATTACAATAAGTACTTCTGTCTTTCCAGTGATAGCAGAGGTAGGTCTGTGCAAGATTTGTGATATCTTTGCCTGGTTTTAAGTTGACATTAATATATCAAATTTCATACTATTTCCCGGAGAAGCTTGTCCTGTTGAGATAATGAGCAGCCCTGTAGGAGCCACATTCTCTGAGTCACTGTTTTGATGGCAGAGTTCCATGAGTGTGAGGCTCATTTTGCCTGCTGAGATGTCCTTCAGTATGCTATAAAGAACAAGGTGTTCACACTTGTGTCACTGTGGAAAGGCACTGGATCTTGTAAGGGCTGTGGAACTCTACATCAGAATTTGCATTGCTACACTTACTTGGCAAAGCAGGACTGCATTAATCAATGCACCTCTCTTTTTACCTTCAAAGTAAATCAAAAAGCAAGGAGGAAAATAGATTTTGCCTGTAGGTGGCAAAGAGCCATGAAGAAATTGTTAATTTTTCAGGCAGTGTGATTTCCTAACAAAAACAAATTAGTAGCGCATGTAAAATTTATCTTTCCTTTTTAAATTTGATAATGTCTCTTATAAGAATGTCTTTAAAACTAATCTACTAAAGTAAGGAGTCTTAAAAATCTGCTTTGCATAGCAAGTATAACAGAGCTTTTGAATGTATGCTATGTTGCCTTTGGTCCAGACATTTCAAACCTCTAATTCATACCCTTGTGGCATATAAATGGGCTGTAACTGCTAAGCCAATTTGTTTGTTTTCTCAAAGAAAAGAAAAACTGAATGTAATGTACTTGAAAGAAGGATCTATAACACACGTTTTCCAATTGGAATGCTGTCAAGGTCTTTAACATCTTATTTTAGTCAATGGAACAGTTCCAGCAGTTCAAGTCATGACATGACCACTTACTGGAATTAACAACCCAGGGAGAAAAGTGCCCTTGTGCAGAACGTGTCCAGTATCGAAATGGGTGTATGAAACTCTCTGGATCTTTTGAATTTTATACTTCTTTTTTTTTTTCTTTTTTTCTCCTACTCTCTCACTGTGTCCAAAGAGACATCACTGAAAGGCACTATTTTCCTTTTAAAAACCTTATGGTACCACTCCTCAAGCAGACCTCTGCAAGTTCTTTAGTGGCAGACTTTCTAAGACAGATTTCCAGTAAGGAAACAATGTTACAAAGAGATAAAGAAACAAAGTATGTTATTAAAATTGTATTCGTCAAAAAATACCCTACAGGGTCACTTCTGCATCTCAGGTAGCTTCTAGCTCCCATTCCCTTACACTAATTTTGGAAGCTCTGTTCACTTGACATTAATTTTCATTGTCCAAGATGGCTGTTTTCTTCATACCAGCCCTCTGGAAGCCCTGAGCAGGAAAGGTAAGGTGCAGAGCAAAAACAAAGATGTTTGAGTTTTTTATTTTGTGCTCAAGAAAGATCACCTCCGTTTCCTGTTTTGTTTTTCTTACTTAAGAAAGAATATTTAATTGAATCTGGTGACCAGATTCCTGAAAATGATATTGTGGAGAGGGGATTAGGAGATAGGACTGCTGTAAGCCCATATCTGCAGTCCCTAAGAATTTGTTACATTACATTTATATCATAACCAGAACAGTCCAGATTTCCCATTGCTTCTCAACACATTGGTAATACCTTATACATACTATTATCAGAACTTAGAAATGCACAATCTAATTTCTAGATTCAGAATGTATTTTGGCTGGTAAATGCCATATGAGGAATAATATGCTGGCAGCAATGGTGAACGAGAAGTGGGATGTATTATTTGTGAAACTCTGCCACATGCATGGTCTTTGTCCTAGGGTTTTCTCTGGGGAACATCACAAATCATGTGATGACAGCATTTCTTTGTCTCAGAAGAACTGGTAAGGATAGCTCTCACCTAATTTCCAGAGTTTCAGCAACCTTGGAAAGCAGGATGAGACAGACAACTGAAGGAGGTAACTGCATCAGTCATTACAGTTAATTCTGCTGTCAAATATGCATCAACAGTGTGCAATATTACTACTGAATTTACACAATTCTGCCACAATAAGTGGAATAAATCCTGAATATCTTTGGACTGGAGGTTCCAATGAAAAAATGCAAGGATTATGTTTCTAAAACATAAATATATATGCCTTTCAGGGTGACATTGAAACTTTCCCTTCTCTTTTTTTTACCTCTCACTTTCCTGAGAGAGGAAGAAGGTGGGGGTGCTTTGCTCACACAGAGGAGTGAGTCATTAATAGGCCTGATAATTAATTAGATTAATGAAATCTATGCTGCAAGTTATAGCCCTCTGGTTACTCTAACTGGAAACTTACATGCACAGCATTTTATACAATTGTTTTTCTAATAGGAATTTCCTAGCTGTATACCTTTACACATACCATTCTAACACAATTCGATAAAAATTAAATTAGATAGCATTACCAAGTGCTGAATTATATTTTTCTTGATAATTTAAAAATATTTCTATAAAAAGTAAGGTAGATATTTTTAATGATCATGCAGATAACTGCATGATTAACTCTTGGAAGTTTACTTCTTTCAATATCAGAATATAGCATTATTGGGGGAAAAATGGAAATGACATTTTTGCTTTCACTAATCAGTGCAAGTCAGCAGATGGTGGCTAAGTAGTCTCTGGGCACTGTTCAGTGTTTCATTTGAGTCCTTATACTCTGTGCATAATACTTGTGTATATAAATATCATCTGCTCCTGCTGTCCTCCCACAGAGCACTTAAATGTACTGTGTATTTTCTTTGTATTTCAGACATCTCATGGGCAGGGGCTCAAAAGAGATGCTCAGCACTTAGCGATGGTACATAAACCGCTCAGCAAAGATACACACATCTGAAATAATTCTATTTCAGCTTGTTCAAAGGTGTAATGGTAGGGGAAATGTTGAATAAGCTGCGTGGGTAGGAATTATGTCTTTTAGGCATACATTGTTTCCTCCCCAACATAGCAATGGCTTACCTTGGGCAGAAAGCAGTTGCTGTCAATTAGTGTCACTTATCTGACCTTGGTTGAAAGGAGCATCCCCTGTACAGCAGTTGCTAATAAGCCTCCATAATAGAGCTGTGTGGGAATGTTCAAAGTGCCATTAATCCTAAGGCATGACGTCATTTCTTAAAATACTCAAGTGCTCTTTTCAGCATGTTCATATGGTGGATGCTCTCTCAGCTTTGGGCTGTGTTTGCTTTGGCATGTGCCTTGAGTTTGCAGTTTAAATATCTATCACAACAGAAACATCTCTTATTCCTGTAAGGCCAACTAACCATGCCAATTTGTACAAGTCTGTAGAAAAGAGATTTAACAACATGCAGACTTGATTCTTCTCTTGCAACAGATCTTGAAATTTCAAGAGTTAGAAATAATTTAATTGAAAATATGTTAATGTAAACTATGACCACACAGTTTACACAGTAACAGTTTAAAATAATGTAAATTCTTTACTGCATCTAATGATTCCCTTGAGTAATCTGTCCTCATCAGCAGTTCCTGTTGGGAATTTCTCCTTGTTATGATTCTGATCTAACAGCATTGTTGAGTTGAGATATAAGATGAATAAAGTGGGTGGTGATTAGTATGAAGGCACAGTACATTTTCTCTTTAAAGGGAGTCACTCTCACATCTGACAGTAAGGTAGCATTTTTGTTAGCGAGAATTTCACAGGCAGAGGAGAAGCCTTAAGTGAGCACAACAAAACATTTACAAAATTTCCAGTGAATGGCAAATTAGCTTCTGTAGTCATGTGTCTTCCAGAAATTCAAGTCTGCTTCCCCTGGAATTTTGTCTGGGATTTCATTACATGTTCTTAATCCAGATGTTTCAAATGCTTTGGAAACAATGAACTATAATTATTGTCAGAATAAATTCATCACATTTCCTTTTAGAAATGTCAGAGGGAGGAGGAGTGCTTAGCACATCTCTAGGGAGCTGTTTGGTGCTCTCTCTACTGGAGTCTGAAGCCTCCCTAGAAAGATAGGTTTAGCTTCTCCTAATGGAGGTCAAAGCAGAAAATTACTCTAGCACTGCCCATTTAACATATGCTGATATATATTATCTGGACTATGTCCCCAGACTGTTCCTTAGTTAAATTTACTCTGTCTTGGTATGCCTCACAATGATTATATATAAACTATATATAGCAGATTACATTCCTAAATAGGCGATTCCAAATCTATAACATAATCTCCCCATACACCTTGTGGAAATTTAGTTTGAAATCTGAGATGGAGAGACAGAGTCTATTCTCCATAAGAAGAGACTGAAATATCACCTAACAGTTTGAAAATCTTGGGTATGCCCTTTCAAAAATATTCCTTGAAGTCTGAAGCTGCCTGAGCCACTTGCCCTGTTACCTCCAGAGCACATAATAGGCCCTTATTTCTTATGCACCTACTTTTAGATACGTGAAAATGGCTCCAAGGATTATTGTTTTGCTGAAAGACAGAAGTATAAGGCTGGTTTTGGGACTGAGCCTGAGTTTGTTAAGCTGCTCTGCTTGTAGCAGAGGTATGTTAATGTTCCTGAACAGCTGCTTAAGTAATTTTTTTTTAGAATGGGTAATCCTGTTGTGTTTGGGGAATATGTGGTTTTCCTAAAACACTAATTTCAAAAGCTCTTTAGCCTGTTATAGCTAAATAGCATTTTAATGAAGCATGTTTGTTACACTTAACAACAACAAAAGTATTGATCCTGTAATGAGTAATAAACAAGTTACTTCCATAGTAAATACTACACCGTGTTGTTATTATTCTTCAAACTGCATTGTACCAGCTCTGCTGCACTATAAATTCAGACTGGTATCAGACAAACCTTTAGATTTTATGCTCTAATATAAATCTTTATTCTTCTTTTTCCAAATGAAAAAGAAATTCTTAAAGGCATTTATTGCTGAGGTTTCCATTTTAACTTTAGACTTTTTATTTTATTTGAACACACAACAGTAGGGCCAGCTGCAGGTATAGGCAATGTAAGCAGGTTGCCTATGGATGCAGATATTCAGGGTGGCACAATGGCCCCGGTAAAGAGCAACCAAGTTCTGCTCTTTCCTCTGTCAAGGCCATTTTTCTGTGGACAGGAAGACCATGCATTTGAGCTGTTCGTACCATGTGAGCAACTGATCTCTACCTTCTGACAGCAAACTCTCTCAGCCCAAGTAATTTATACTTTTATACTGTAAGGACACATGTGTTGCATTGTATGTGTGCATGTTTTATACTCACTCTGAGTATGCATCAGCGACACAAGCAAACCTGTCCTATTTCTGCCCCTTCCTTTGCCAGAGCAGCTGAGCCCGGGCAGCAGTGGAGGAGGTGTAAATTATGAGATGTTTGCTGCTTGAGAGGTAAGGAGTGTGGGCAAGGAGAGGAACAATCTTCTGAAACTAGAGACTGGAGGGCTGGGATCCAGTGATTGATGAAGTAGGTGTCTTAATTCTACTCCTGGTCATCCCAAACCTCACTGAATGGTCTTGACAATGGATCTCCCTGCACCTCCTCTTTCTTCCATGCTCTTATTCATGCATATCCACCTTCTACAACGTCCATGTTCTTTTGTATAGACTCTAGTACTGCTACAAAATTCAAATATTCCTGTATATGGAGAAGCCTTGAGTCAGCTCCAGGAACAAACCACTTGAAATTTTCCAATCTGTTAAGCAGATCACATCAAGTTTTATGCTCACTTCAAATATGTGAGAAAGAAAAACTCCAAATGAAGGAAAAAATAATCTAAAGATATACCTATGGTAAATGACATTAAGTTGCATTTGGAATGGATGGCATCATGATGTGTATCTGGCATCAAACAGTACCACGTGTGCCGTGGCACAGCCCTGCTTTCTGTGGCCCACCACGGCTGTGCCTCTGCCTCTGTCCCCACAGAGCAGGAGGACTGCCATCCTGCAGCTCCATCCATGGTGAGAGGCTGAAGAGGAAAGGCTGCAGCAAATGCTCCTTCCCTCAGCACTGCTCCCCCCTCCATGAGCAAACTGCTGAAGGAAATGGGAGTTGGTTCATCTGTGAGGTCACTGAGAGGCTATGGAATCTAGAAGGCAGAAGTCCTTCTTCAAACACAGTTCACCAAACCCTGCCTGACCCCACTGTCCAGATCACTAAATATTACTGTGGTAACTGGTGGTGCAGTGAAATATTTTTATAAGGTAGTGAAAGATTTGTGTTACCATCCAACAATAAAGGCATTAAAGGCTTCCTTAGCTTATAAAAAAGCATACACAACCTTTCTGTTAGCAACAGCTATAATAATGCTTTTGATATTCTATCATACTTGTAGTCTGCAAAAATGATTTTTTGTCATTGTAACTTTGTCAGCATTTATACCCTGTCTTCTAGTTCTGATGTTTCTTCCCACACTCCAAAACAGATGAAGGAAAGCCACTGCTGCTAAGTTTAGACTTTTCTGTCTGTTCTTACTGTGAAAACTCTCAGTGCCAGCTATTTTCTACTTTTTCTCCTACAAGCTGTTTCTATTTCCCAACTTAAGCTCACTAGTTTAAAGATAGCTCTGATGTAATTATACCATCTGAGATCAACCTTCATATTCATCTGTTATGAAGCCATCAGTATTCCCTCCCTAGCTGTCAGTTATGTTGCTTGTCAACTTGTCATTCCAATTTTCCCTTACATTTCTTTGCACATTCATATGACTCAGAATAGTTTCCCGTCCATAAGCCACTTATATATAACATCACTTCTGTTTCTCCTTATCTCAACTTTATATGCTGCCACAGCTATACTTGATCATAACTGGGTAACTGTTTTGCTCAGCTGTCATTTCTAATAGTTATTATTTTGCCTATTTTGTCTTCCTCTACTCTTTCTTACGTTATGTGGTAAAACAATTTCACAGAGTTGGAGCTTATCTTTTTTTCTTGCATCTTTGTAATAGTCTTTTTTTCTTCTTCTTTTTAGATAAAACAATAAGTTTTAAATCCAGTTTGGGACATTCTGTTGAGTTCCTAGCAAAATAAACTGTAACAGGTTGTAAGTGGAACTCTGATTGCAGCAGCAACAAAGCAGAGTGACACATAAAGGTTCACCGTTCTGCTTTCTTTAAGTGCCTAATTTATTCTCAGGTTACTCACATAAAGGCTTGGGGCTTTCCCTCATTTTTGCCCACAAAATGAAATTTTGCTATTTATTTCTTGCCATGATTGGCCAGTCATGCCTGGTGAGTGATCCCCTTAATTTGTTTTACTCCTCATAACAGTAATTGCTGGTATTCTTTTTCCTGAACAGGAATTCATCCCACATCTTTCACACACTGCTGTGATTAAGCTTGCTTTCCTCTGAAACATCCGCCTTTAGATTTCCAGTTTCTGTGACACTCTGTGTTACACATACAAGACCCCTTGCTAACATTTTCAATCTCTTTCCAAGTTTTAAGCCTCAGATTCTCAAATCTAAGCAATCTCCTAAATGACTGGGTTTGCCAGAAATTTTTTCCCCCTGAATCTAATTGCTCAATAATACCACTTCATATTTCTACAGTGCCTTAATCCAGGATATATAATAATAGATATCATTTTACTCCCTGTGAAATAATATGAATTGTTGTGAAGCCAGTTTTTAAATTAAGGAAAACATGGTACAGAAAACTGTCTGGATTTCACAGGGTCAGGCAGGTCTTCCTTGCCAAAAATAATGTTTTTAAAAGGCTGTCAGGAATGGAACCTTTAACTCTGCTGAAAGCTGTTTGCTGTTGGCATGATAATCCATGATTGTCTGTAACAGACCAGCTTCTAGTGCAGACATGACTGAAGCATGTAACAGTCGTAGCCATTAAAAGCAGGCTTCCTCCCCCTCTATCCTATGCTGATACAAACATCCTTAATGAGCACAGCTCATTATTTACTTTCTTTTTGATAGGCCTTTGCATTTTATAAAATCTCTCTCTACTGGCAAAAGCATCTTTTACTTAAAGAAGATAGTCAAAAGGGAAAAAAGGAAAGTACTAACTGTATTTCTTTTAATTCAAAGCAATGCCAGTTATAGTCATTTTGAATGAGAATATCTCTACCAATGCTAATACACTTACACTGAGTGGACTTCCAGCAGAAATAAATTAAGTTATGCAGTTTTATACAGTCCATTTGAGAACAAAATTGGCCTACTGCATCGAAAGTGAAAAACTAACCTTATTATAGATGCTTTTATTTCTTCTTCTATGCTGTGGTTCAATTTAATTTAATCAAAATATAATATTGAATCAAAATGTTAAAAAATATGTATCAGGATTGTTATAGC
Organism: Aphelocoma coerulescens; assembly: GCF_041296385.1. NCBI lineage: Eukaryota > Metazoa > Chordata > Aves > Passeriformes > Corvidae > Aphelocoma > Aphelocoma coerulescens. The sequence goes on along the minus strand of NC_091015.1, from coordinate 113,345,084 downwards.
TCTGTGTGATCTTCCTCTGCACAGCATTATGCAAATGGTAATGCTAAAATACAACTGTCTTTTCCACCTCATGCACACCATCACCACAAACAGAATGTTTTTCCTTACTATTCAGCTGTTAGAGGAAGTCTCCAAGGTTAGCTGGTAGTTGAATCCTAATTCACGGCTCAGTTAACTGGAAACTGCAAACTTCCTGTGTTTTCTGTGAGTTCCAGCATGCTTCCCGTTATCTTGCTATGTGGCACGGAGTGTTCTGGTTACCATCAGCAGCAGATGCTTGTAGCCCCCTGACCTGGCCATGGCGGCTGCCAACCACTGCTGTGCAGTGGGAATTGGCCCATTGTGAACCAACTTTACAATCCTCTGGTTACTCTGGAAGGGCAGCAGGGAGCTGCTGCACTTTTCAGCACTCAGTGCCTTGCTTCTGGATTTGTTACACCATTCAAAGGGGAATGTCTCCCTAGGCAGTCTTGAATTTGTTATTAATTTCACCTAGATTAAGATAAAAAGAAATTGAAGTATTTATTCATAGCAAAGGTTTATATTAGACCTGGGTGAGGAAGCAAAAGGAAAATGCTCACATACTATTCATATTATTTCCATCTGATTTACCATACTACCTCAGATGTCAAGACTTCTGTGGTTCAAGATATCTTGTGTTCACGTTACATCACTGGAAAATCCCTCTTTTGATGTAGTGTGTTGGCTTTTATAGTCAATTTTTTGGTAACATTTGAAATCTTCCTGAAGAAGTCCAGAGATATTCGATCTTACTCAACAAATTTTGTCTTACTTTTAATGCAGGAGATATTCTGGCCATTTAAAAGAATTTAAACAGCTGTTGTTTCATTTCCCAGAAAATGTGAATGACTCTTCATCAGACTGGATGCCTTCCATCCTAATTGGCTGTCTATTTAATGACTGTTTGCCTTAACAAAAGCTGCATCTTGTCCTCTCACCCCTTTGCTAATTATGATGTTTCACTATGAAGTGGTTCCTCTATTGAATGTCCATTCTGTGGCAGTCTTTCTACTAACAAAAAACACCTGATACAATTGTCTCCATGAGGTAAATGTATTTATCTCATTCCTCGGTACTGACTGAAACCAGACACCACAGTAAACTAAGAGTCTGGGATGACAATCACCCACATTTCCTGGATTTTTTAAAGTAAGTGAAGATTTTGGACCCAGTTTCTAAATAAATCTAAACCAACATAACTTGCTTTGAATCTAGGGAATGAGGTCAGGGGCCTCATTGTATTTTGTATTTAAAAATGGACAAATAGTTGTGTATATGTACATGTATAAAAAAAAATATTCCAGGTGTTTGGTTGTTTTTTTATTTTTTTGCCCACTGACCAAACTAAAATGCTAGAAATAAAGCCTAATCTTGACTTGAAGTGTACAATTTTTGTTTCTTGTCAGAGAAAACAAACACTTTAGGTCAAAATATGCATTTGTGTCACACATATTTATATATTGTTCAAATGAAAATGATTGATGCCAATTATTTGTGAATCTGACAATTTTGTCCTGCTCCAACTATACTGATATTACTGGCTGAAGAAATAAACTAAATTTCAGCAGGTGAAAAATATTCATTTGCTAGTTGTAACATCCTCAAGTCCCAACAAAATCATTACATTACTAAAATTGCAAAAGAATTGGGTCTTGACAGCTGAATCACTGACTGGAAACAATTGTTCTGAAAAAAAAAAGCAATTTTTTTATAAACATAGTCAGTGGTTTACAGTAAAAGACATTTCCCCAAAATAGCTGAAAAATCAACCATTCAGATACGCTGCCACAAACTAAAGAACTTATAAGTCAGCTTTAATGTTTTTATTAGGCACTGTGTCTCCAGCTGTTTGAATGAAGCAATAACTGAAGTTTCAAAGTACACATGTCCCTAATTATGCTGAAAGGTTAAAAACCAATCTTCCTCCTTAGCAATCTGAATACGTGCATTACTATTATTTGTTGGGGGGATTTTTTGCCTTTTTCTTGTTTGTTTTTCTTACATATAAGAATAGCATGAAAATCTTACCTCCACTCTAATTACAGCACAGGAACCATCACAAATACTCACATTTGCTGGCTTCTCCTATAGTATTACTTAAATTGTAGCTATTATTTAGAAAATATTGAAATTTCAACTTCCAAAGTGATTGCATGTGATTGCAGGTGGAAAAAATGGGTACTTGTACTATAGCCCTAGAGCCCAGAGTGAGGTTCTCTCTTGGAGAGGAATTGTGCAATATCAGTTCATCTTCAGAAATGAGAAAATACTAACCTCTTCCTTTCATTAGCTCCTCATATTTTAAAATGCTTTGCAAGTTTTCTCTTATTTACAAATGCCAGCTTAATTTCTCCACTAGTATAAACAGGTAAAACTTAGATTTCTAAATTTTCTTGACAGTTTTCTTGCAAATTCCTCTTTTCAGCTCCAGCTGTTGTTCTCCACTGAGGTTCAGCTCTGTCGTATTTAAAAAATGTAATTTTAAAACTATCATTGACCAACTTGGACAAGAATGTAAAACCAGCTGGTGATTTGTCTTCTAAGTTCTTCCACATTTTCAATCCTCTGTAATGGAAAACATTTTTAATCATATTTGCTGTACTTGGAAAAAAAAATATTTTTCAACATGTTAACTTTTCCTTACCCAGTATCACTAAAATAATAGAATCCTAGCATTTTAAAGCCATGGTGTCCCTTCAAATCCAAGTTTGTTGTAATTTATCTCAATCTATTATTTTTTATCTATTGTAATTCCTTATCACATTTACCACCATATCTACTCTGAAAATAAGGTCTATCAATGAAACACATGCATTAGGGTGCTAAATACTTGCAGATTATGCATGCAGGTTACACAGAAAGAGTGAAGGGATCCCTCTGGCACGTGATAACAGCACCTCCATCAGTCCCTACTGAATATAGTTTACAGTTTGCAAAATTAAATGCATTAAATGTCGAACTGACAGGTTTATTTCACAAGCAGTTAACAGTTTCTTTATAATTCTGTGAAGAATTATAAAGAGATTAACAAATCTCTGAACAAATTCTATTTACCGAGTGACCAGAATCTGACTCCTCATTGCCATGAACATGAAAATTTTAAATGAGGTGGTGAGAAGCAAAAGCCTTTTTGAAAATGTTAAAACAAATTTTCTGTTAAAGCTGCAGATACCAAAAATCTTCTAGAAAAGTCTGAATCTGACTTGAATCCATGGAATTGGAATATATCTGGTTTCAGGGAACTTCATCCTTTTCCCTTAATACATGATTGGAAAATGGGATCATAGCTATAAGGCACTGAAGGTATTCTGATGACTTCAGTACTGTTTTGGACCTGAAATATAAACCAGTTAAGTACAAGTGTATTTGATTTTGGTGTTTATTACCATGATCATAAGGTTATTATTATTTTTTTCTCTTAAATCTACTGACTGCATTATTCCTATTTGGAATACAGTGCACGAACTATTTTCTCTTTGTTAACACATCAGCTATTGCAGTTATCTTCAGAATACTTAGTAAGTAACACAGCTTACAGATGAAACATTCCTTAAAAACAAGATGCTCTAACGGTCTTGTGCTCAGTGACACAACAAATTAACGGTATTGAAAAAATATTGACACTATGAGCTGCATGATCCGAGCTGATACTGCAGGATACAAACTGGAAGAAAGTGCTTCTTCTAGTGAGGAGCTCCCTGGAAGGTGGTAGATCAGGGGTGAGAGTATTTGAGCCCTCAAGAGTCTCCAGCTGCTGTGGTTAATTTATTTTGCACAGCCCTCTGACTACAGACCAGTCATCATTGGTCTAGAGCTCCCGCCCAGAGCTCAGTCTATCGTGACGTGTTTTCCATCACATGCCAGGCTCTGTTTTGCTTCTTCTACTTCATAATCTGGATCTTACCCAACACCCCCCTTGTCTCACTTAGGATCATTGGATAGCCTGGACTGGAAAGGACCTTAAAGACCATCTACTTCCAACTCCCCTGCCATGGACAGGGACATCTTTCCTAGACCCGGTCGTTCAAAGCCCCATCCAGCCTGGTCTTGAACACTTCCAGGGATGGGGAATCTACAGCTTCCCTGGGCAACCTGTTCCAGTGCCTCACCAGCCTCACAGTAAAGAATTTATTCCTACTATCTAATCTAAACCTATTCTCAGTTTGAATCCATTCCCCCTTGTTCTGTCACTGCACGCCTTTATAAAAGGTGTCTCTCCATCTTTCTTGTAGGCTCCCTTCAGGTACTGGAAGGCCACAATTAGGTCGCCCCTATCCATATCTTTTCCAGGCTGAACAATCCCAATTCTCCCAGCCTTTCCTCATAGGAGTTTCCAACCTGTCCGCGGATTCCTCCCCCGCCTGCACTGTCGGTCACGCACTTCATCCTCCCAAGCCTTTCCCCGACACAGAAGCAGATCTTACATTTTTTCGCACCATAGGGCTCATCTGACAGAGCTCATTAATACAGTAAATCATTAACGAAGCAAATGCAGTATATCACACAGCGCCGCGTTAAGTGTTCGTTTATCGATCTGCATTATCACGGCGAGCGCCTCAGCTTTTCAGATCCGCTATGGAATGCGATTTCGGCGCGCTCCGAGAGCGCCGCACGCAGGGCGCTGTGGGCACAGCCCGAGCGCGGAGCGGCCCGCACGCCCCGGGCTGGCAGCCACGCAGAATCCCAGAACCAGTTCGGCTGGAAAAGACCTGCGAGATCTTCGAGTCCCAACTGTGACAGAACACCACCACGGCACCAAGTGCCACGTCCAATCCTTCCTTAAAGACCTCCAGGGACGGTGACTCCACCATTCCTCCGGGCAGCCCATTTCAATATCTAATCACTTTTCCGGAGAAGAAATTCCTCCTCGTGTCCAACCTAAACCTCCCCTGGTGCAGCTTGAGGTTACGTCCTCTCGTCCTCTGGTCAAGGGAAGGTATACGTCGCAGTCGGACGCGGCGGCAGGGTAACTTCCCGCGGACGCATGCACTGCCCCGACCCCCGGCGGCCCACGGCCCACGGCCCGCGGCCCACGGCCCACTGCCCACTGCCGTCCCGTCCGGTCCCGCCGCCGCCCCCGCCCTTGCCCCGTTTCCCGGCGGCGGGAAGGAGCGCGCACGCGCGGAGCAGCCCCCGCGAGCGCGGCGGGCTCTGGCGGCTGCGCGCGCGGCCCCGGCCCCGCCCCCCGCCCCCCCGCCCCGCCGCGTGAGGCGCGCGCGCGTGTGGCGGCCGCGGCGGGATGTTCGTGGCGCGCAGCATCGCAGCGGATCACCGCGACCTCATCCACGATGTGTCCTTCGACTTCCACGGGCGCCGCATGGCCACCTGCTCCAGCGACCAGAGCGTCAAGGTGAGCAGGGAGCCGCCGGGCCTGGTGCTGGGCGAGTGTCGCGGCACCGGCCGTGCGCGGCCTACCGGGCTGCGGGTCCGGTCGGGCCGGGCCAGGGCGCTGCCTCGGGCTCGTTCCGCGGGAGGTCCCGGTGCTGTGTCGGAACGTGGGGGGCGGAAGGCTTTGGCACATAATGCGCGTTGTGTTTATGTGTGCGCGAACGCGTGTAAACACGGGAACTCCGCTTCCCACCTATTGCTGCAGCGGGGAAAACATTACCGACTGCTCTGCCTGCAGCTTGTTTTGTTTATTCAGCTGAAAATCTGTATTTGTTAAAGAATATTTACGAAAGAAACTACTGTTTCGTAGCGTAGTGCCAGTACTCTGTATTTATTATGGGAAAAAGCTGCTGTTGAAGTGCCAGTAAGCCAAAAGCCGGACCGTTCTGTGTGTGCTCTGCCAGCTTAGGGAAAGTGTGAAATACTAGAAGCATTAATTTTTACATTCCTTTAGAGGAAATAAAGTATCACTTTGTATTTACTTAAACGAAAAGTTGATTGCTTTTCCTCTTTCTTGTGCATAGCGAGAGGATGGGAAAAAATTCAGGAGTCATAGTTTTAAGAAATGTAATTTGCAGAGAGTAGTCGTGTTTTTTATTAAGTCCAGATAAATGGTTGAGAAAGTCGCTTTTTTCGTAGAAAGCTGTGTCATATGTATATTAGGCTTGAGAACAAGGGGAGAGCAGCCTCTTCTCCCTGACCACAGACTAAAAAGCAAATAACCAGCCACAATAAAACGGTCCCCCAGAAAGTAGGCCAAAGCCATGGGGAACTCTGGTTTGGACTCACTACCTAGAGTTTGCAGTTCTTAAAAAAGATACCAGGAGGTAGGTTGAACACAGAAACTACGTTCTTCAGCAGTGTGGTGTTACTTTCCAATCATAACTGAATCCTTTCAGAGATTGTTCAGAAGTTTTCCTCCAACCTTTATGAGATTGTTCAGAAGTTTTCCTCCAACCGGAGGGACAACATGACCCAGGTTGTACTAGAGGTCCAGAGTGGCAGAAGTGAGGTGACTCAGTAAAGCTTTAAAGTGAACGAGTGACAATCAGGAGTTGATGTCAGATGGTGTCTTTTGTTTGGTTACGTTCATGACTTTCTACATAATTTTTCAGTAAAAAAGTCATAAATATGAAGATGTTTGGGAAATCAAGAGAGGGGAAGGTTCAGTGACTTGCACATGGTTAAAAATCAAGGCAGAAATCTCAAAGAGAAACAAGATCTGTTCCCCCACTACCCTGATGTCTATTTTGCTGTCCTGCTCTGCTTTTGGGATGAGTGCTGGGAGCTGCATTAGGGTTTTGCAACCAGAGCTGAGCATGTGGCGATGCTGGGGCCTCTAGAATGAAACAGAATAGTGTAGTCTTGGAACAAAATGATTGAAGTATTGGGAATTGTAATAATTTATCATCTATGTAATTTACTGTTTAAAAAGAGATCAAGTCAAACAATAGTGAATTTTGCAGGCAGGACCTCTTCTCCCTACTTGTAATAGGCATATTTTCAAGGTTGAGTGAAGTGCAATTTTTTACTGAACCATGTACAGTGTCCTAGATGAAAATGTTTAGTGGGGTGTGTGTGTATATTTTTATATATATATATTATTTATATATATATATATATATATATATGTATATGAACGGCTGTGTCTTTAATGTACTACTCAGTAAGATTTATTTACAAATTGTATGATTGTATTTTGATTTCTCAACAGGTCTGGGACAAAAGTGAAAATGGAGATTGGCATTGCACTGCCAGCTGGAAGGTTTGTATTTGTAAAAATTACACAGACATAACCATCATTTCTCCTTTGTTTTTGAAGAAACATGCTTCATTTCGGCTGAATTTTAGAGTAGAAATGCTTTTGGTTAGATGTAGATTCTGTATGTCTTGTGTGAAATACTTTTTCTTTGCTTTTATAGACCATCTCTAGTGCCTGTCATTTAAAGCAGAGGCTAACATGCGGTCTGCTCTGGTTAATACTTGCTTATGTTGGCAGACTCTGGTATCAGTAAACATATCAGTGGCTGGTGTTTAGGGAGTTGAAAACAGTACCTTAATTTTTAATTGAATATTTCCTTTTGCATGTAGTAAGACTTAAAAAAAATAAAAGGTGGAAAAATTAAAAGGAAGACGTTTGGCTATTAATGTTACAGCATCCGACCTCTGTTTACTGTTCTCCAAAACTTTTCTGAGAACTGTGTCGTGTAGAGGCTCTGCTTCATCTGGATAATTAGTGCATTCAGCTTCTGAATTCTTCTTAAACTTGTATTTAATAGGACCACAATGCGTTCATCCCTGTAAATGGAAATGCAAGGGAAGCTTTTGAATTCCCCTTCTGTAAGAAAGGAATGTTGACTAGGTGTGAAAGAGGAGCTTCATATTAAAAAGAAGATTAGTAATGCTCTGCATGTGCTTTTGAAAAGTACAGCAAGCTAGAAGTGAGCATGGTAGTGGCTGAAATTTGATTGAGAGCAAAGCTATACTTTTTGCATCAAGGCAGAATCATAGTTTGGAACTTGAAGTAGTAATAAATAATGCCTTGAAATACACTTGTAATAATTGCCTTTTAAACACTAATAGCAACAAAACTTTGCAGTGCTGGTTCAAATAAAGAATTGCAGCTACAAAGCTGCTATGTAACTTTGTATAAAAGAACATAGGTTTCAAAGGAGCAGTGTTACTACCTTCCTAGAATCCTCTTCTGCAGAAAGTAATGAAAATACAGGGTCCCTTGGACTAACGTGGGAAGTATGCTTCTCTACAGTGTTTTGATGTTATCTTGCAGACACATAGTGGATCCGTGTGGCGTGTGACATGGGCCCATCCTGAATTTGGGCAGGTCCTGGCTTCCTGCTCATTTGATAGAACAGCAGCTGTATGGGAAGAAATAGTGGGAGAGTCAAATGATAAACTCCGAGGCCAGAGTCACTGGGTGAGACTTCTTTTCTGTTACTATGAAGTTCCTGATTTTGGCTATGTTTTGTTCATTCGTGGCAATTTGTTCATTTCAACACAAAGTTAGTATTTTTAAAACATTTAAGAAAAACAGCTAAATAGCACATTCAGGACAGTTAGTGTCACTTATTATCACTATTTCATAATAAGATGTTCCCTGGCAAAAAACTTGAAGACATGAATTTCCATCTACAGAAGAATTACAGTTGTGGGGTTTTTCTTGGACAAGAGATCATTCAAAACAACACTGACTGTTTTTGCTCATCTTTCAAACAATAGAAAAGTTTGGGGGAGGGGAATTTTTTTGGTGGAAGATGTAAGCAATCCTATGAAATGGTGTTGTCAGACTTTGATTAGCCTTCCGTAGGGAATAAATTTCTGATGGGAATTTCTTTGCAGGTCAAGAGGACCACTCTAGTAGACAGCAGGACATCGGTTACAGATGTGAAGTTTGCTCCCAAGCACATGGGTCTTATGTTAGCAACCTGTTCAGCAGATGGAGTTGTAAGGATCTATGAAGCTCCAGATGTGATGAATCTCAGCCAGTGGTCACTACAGCATGAAATCTCATGTAAGCTAAGCTGCAGTTGTATTTCTTGGAATCCTTCAAGGTATGTTATTAAAATGTAGGGTTTGCTTTATGACTGTAACAGGAAGAGAAAAATCATTCAAGGCTGAACTGCTTTGAATTCTGTTTGTGCAGAAGCACTTAATGGCTTTCCCTGTAGACCTAATGCTGTGTCCTGCTGATCCAGTTAGTCTTCTATTCATTAGCAGTAGTCTGTGCTGAAGGTTCAGAGTACAGGCATTCACTTTAATGCATGGGATAGGATAAAATTGATTTAAAAACTAGAATTGATCTACATTTAGCTTATGTGATTTGTCTTCCAAAACCTGAATGAAATATCAGTAAATCAATCATTAAAAGCACTGCAAAGAATGCAGAATCTGCCGTGAAAGTTGTGGCAAATACTAGACTACAGATGCAGTCTATTATGGAAAGTCAATTCTTCTCTCTGGGAACATCATCTCGAATTGCTAAATAATGTTGCTTAATGATTTCACCTTAGTGAGTGTATAAAGTGGGCTTTCTAAACAACAGAATGAAGATAGTGGTAACTGTGAATAGCATTTAACTCCTGTTTCTTTGTGATTTTTTTCTTGTGATATTTTGTAGTGTTTTGTTTCCTATATAGATAACGTATTTGAAATTTTAAAAATGGCTTGTTGTACTTTCTGTGGGATCTTTTGTAAATACAACAGTATTTGTTTTCACCTTTTAGCTCTCGAGCACATTCTCCAATGATAGCTGTAGGAAGTGATGACAACAGTCCAAATATACTGGCTAAGGTTCAAATTTATGAATATAATGAAAATACCAGGTATGCTAAATAACAATATATAACATTTGTGGGATCATAAAGTTGTTTATAGTATATGGCCTTTTTTCCTGTCATCAGATGTGGAGTAGTAAATATTAATATCTTAATTTTGTCTCTGAGCCTTTGGATGGGAAAAGAGAGGGGCACCTCAGAATGGTAACTGATGTTAACAGAAATTATATTGATAATTTTATTCTCTGTCACTGCAGAAATGCCAGTGTTCTTACATTTTAAAGGGAGAGTTGTTCCTGTGTCTACTAAATTATATGTTTAATTTTGCACAAGGAATTAGCAGCTGAAATTTGAGTTGTGTTGCAGCAGGCTCTGTTTTGTTCAAAGCCCCCTTACAATGATTTTAAAGGCGTGATTATAATGACAGAAAGTGCTCGTGAATTGCTCGTGTTCTGTCGAAGTTCAGTTTGTACAGTCAAGAGTTCACAGAACCCGGAAAGGCTGGGAAGTTTGTGCATCACCACTTCCAATTAAATGGTAACAGTGGAATTGTGTTTGATTGGGAGTGATCGATGTGGGAAAGGAGCCAAAGTGTTCTGTGGATTTTATGCCCAGCTTCAGGCAATGCTCTCCATGCATTAACAATGAAGTTACTATAACTTACTAAGAAAATGAAATACGTGTTTATCATACAGCAGAGGAGGCAGACAATGGTCTACTTTAAAGCATGGAAAATTTAGTAAGTTACTGAGATGTAAATTCCCTTTAGATTTGTGAATGGAATGTTTCTTTTTATTTCCCTTTTCCAGTTGTAGACAAAAATGTTCTTTGTACTGCAATTCTTGCTTTTGTTGTATGACTTACAATAATGTAGCATACTGTACTTAGTGGCTACTGTATCTGATATGTTCAATTTCTGAAGAAATCTGCTTGAAATTATTGCCTAAATTTATGTTAAAAAATACTTTTATTTTTACAAGTCTTACTGTGTATACTTAACCCTTTTTCCTATGTCCACTATATCTGGTTTATATAATTTGCATCACTGGTGATTTTCATGGCATTAAAGATTAATTTCTTGCGCTGTACAGGAAATATGCAAAAGCAGAAGCTCTGATGACAGTCACGGATCCTGTACATGATATTGCATTTGCTCCAAATCTGGGAAGATCCTTCCACATCTTGGCTGTAGCAACCAAAGACGTACGAATTTTCACACTAAAACCTCTAAGGTGAGCTTAAAATGAAGATGGTTTGGTGTGATGTGATGCATACTATACAGTCTTGTTTAAATAGTCTCTGCAAAGCAAAAGTGATAACTTAATGTATGCAGGATTGTTTTTAGCAACCTGATTTTTAAGGTGACGAGATTGTGAGCAAGGCTTTAATTTTGTCCGAATACCTATCTAATAACGGTTGTTATGTGAACTGCTTGAAAGATGTAGTCCTCTCTAACATAATGCTCAAGCTTAGACCTTTGAACAGTTGTGTGCAGAACTGTCACTTTTCTCTTAAACAGGAAAGAATTGACTTCATCAGGAGGATTAACAAAATTTGAAATCCATATTGTGGCACAGTTCGATAATCACAACTCCCAGGTGTGGCGAGTGAGCTGGAATATTACAGGGACAGTGCTTGCCTCCTCTGGTGATGATGGCTGTGTTAGGCTCTGGAAGGGTAAGGTCACCTACCTGAAACACACTAACTTTTTAGTCTTAAGAGTCAGTGTCCATTTTAGATTTGTGAAAGATAGATATTTTTTCTATATTTCTGTTGATGTTTAAGAAAAACAGAATTCAGAAATAACTTTCTGTGCTGCAATACTTGTGTGATTTAGGCTGCTGTGAATAGTTGTTACTGTACCCTGAAATTGTTTCACCAGACTAGAGCTATATAAAACTGTCATTTAAAAAAGTAAGATAGAACTTTTCCTGCTCCTAAACGCAGAAAATCTACATTCAGTCACAATGTCCAGGCAAAGTGGCTTTTTTCTGTTTACATTTTTGAAAGAAAACAAAAGAAAATAACCAAATAGATGCACCTCCCTCCATGAACCAAACTAAAAAAATCCCCCCATAATCCCCACAGCAACAACAAAAACCCACTGGTGGTTTCCTTACACATTCTCATCTGTTCCTCAGTATTGTAATAGTGGAAACAGTTTTAAAGTATGCATAGACAGAGAATATTAGGCAGCTAAGGGGCCAGATCCTCAGCTGTTTGGAATTTATATATTGATACTGAAGTTCAGTTCTGATTCACACCAGGTGTGTGTCAGTTGAAACATATTTGTTGGGAAAGCTGAGCTTTAGAAGAGAAATGTAACAGTTTCTGTATATCTGTGTTTGCAGCTAATTACATGGACAACTGGAAGTGTACTGGTATACTGAAAGGTAACGGGAGTCCGGTGAATGGTAGTTCTCAGCAGGGAATTTTTAATGCCTCTCTAGGTTCAGCCAATACAAGTCTACAGAATTCACTAAATGGATCATCTGCCAGCAGGTAGGTTAATTAGTAGAGAGACTGATTTTCAGTAAATAGCTTTTTCTCTGAATCTTCCTAATTTCATTTAGCTCTCATAATTGTCATTTATGGCATGAATACTTCTACAAGCTCTTCTGGTTTGCTCTGTGGTATTGTCTGTTATGCCATGTTAAGAGGAAAATGAACCAAACAGGAGTCATACTGAATCAGTCTGCATAAACAAGCAATGTGAACAACTATTTCATTTTTAGTCCTTTCACATTATTAAAAACAACATTTCTGAAATAGTTTCAAAGAAGGAGAAGCTTCGTCCTACTGGTGTGTAACTGCCCTTTTGCTTTAGATACATGTTTAAAAGTGAAGCAAAAGTACCAGCAACAAATTCTGTTTTCCTCTGGGATAATGTAGCAGAAGGGAAGGAGGAAAAGCTCCTTCATAACATACGGTTTCAACAATCAAATGTTAGTCTTAGTTTACTTGGTTTTGGAGGTGTGTAGCATTGATTGAATAAAAGTTTTGTGTTTTTTTTAATCTTCGTATGGTATTCATAATACATATAATTTGCCTTAATCTCTGTTAGGTTTTTATTCTGTAATAATTGCTGTTTAGTGGGTAAATTTTACTGCCTCTTCTGAAAAAACATTTTAATTTGTGCACCTTGAAATGTAGAAATACACTGAGTTCTCCATCTGTATGGTGCAGTGTGTACCATCAGCTTTACAGGATTGTAAGTCCTGTGTAAGGATGAGATGTCGCCAGATTCTACAGCAGCAGTTTCCAAGTTTTGTGGCCACCTTTGTTTCAGATGCCTTGGGATAGCTTCCCTTTCCATCCATGTGCTACTCATGTGGGTTGTTTTACAGTTTGGAATGCTTATCAGTAAAGTTTACTTTTGGAGAGTAGCACCAGCCTGCCCCCTCCTTCCCTTTCAGCAGTCAATCCTGAATGGCAGTTCAAGATCCCTAATCTTGTTGAACAGAGAAGAGGTTTCACATTTTCCTCACAAGATAAACGGGAGGACAGGAAGTGGTAATGGCCTGGTCCCTACAAGAAAGGGCAGCAGAATGATGTTGGTCATGGTTCCAGGTTCTACTTGCAGTGTAGCAAATGAAATGCAGCCCTGCCTTGGAAACTGTATATCCAGAGCTGTGTAGCTGTATTTGCTTGGGCTCCTGTGGGAAATGCAGGCTGTTTTACACCTCTTGAGCATAGGGTGTGGTTTCGCAGTCTCCTTATCTAAGACTGTGCTGCTGGCAAGACTAGCTGTCCCCACCCCACTGGTGGCTCTTCTGTCCCTGACCTTGGTACTAAGCCATTGTGAAACTGAAATTTCTGGCATTATTTTAGACTCCCTTCATAGCTCTGTATTTTGGAAGGTGTTTTGTTTTGGTTTTTAATAAATTATTCTTGCCTCCAATATGTAACAAACTGTTAATTCCAGAATTAAGTCAGCGGCTGTGGAATTTCCAGACATATTGTGTCTTGTCCTAGGATTGAGCCTTATTATAAAAGATACACACTTAACTATATGTTTTCTTTTGTAATGATGTTGGCTCGAATGGTGTAAGCACAGTTGCTAATTTCTGTGTTACTATTAACATGCTGATAAAGATTTATGCATTGACATTTGACTAAACGGGTATTCTACACATAACTTACTTTGTCTCTGACTGTACATGCTCCATTTCATGTCTATACATTTAAACACTTAGAACAGCTCTAGCACAGGCAGATCTGAAAAAAGATTGTAAAAGCACAATGACCAAAGTAGATTTGTACTCAAAATAAATTTCAGAACAGGTGATATAGACTGTTAGGAAATAAACCAGCAGGGCTGTATTATTATGTTGATGTAATTGTGTGTCTAGATTTATGATACAATTTCCATTCTCCATTTGTATTATGTCCTTTTTAACAGAAAGCAGAGCTGATACCAAGCTAACTGGAGTAACTTTGGTGTTTTGCTGCTTGTTGCATGCACACAGGAATGGAAAACGAACTCCTTTTTCCCTTCCCCAACGCCGTTTGACCTCTCCCAAGACACCAGCAGCCTGCTAACTACTAAATGCTGTTCAAAAAGCCTTTTTAAAACATGTTGTGTGCGTTTTTTGTACTAGCCTGCACAGTTTGATAGTGATGGAATGCCTGATAGAAAAATATTTGGAGAGGCATCTTGTTTGGAAAAAAACATAAACAACCCACCCAACCCCCAAAACTTCCATCAGAACGTATTTTTGAAAGCTTGTCAAATTAAAAGATAGTTCATGATTTAAAACAAGAATTTTTGTCCTTGATTGGGATGGGAGGAGGGAAATGACTATTACAATAACTTTCATTAAAATTGTTTTGAGAACCAATTTGTTTTGCATTTCAGAGTGTTCAGCATTTGATTAAGATTCCTAAACATTACAAGGTTGTAACTGCTTTGTAATATATTCAACTGTTAGTTCTAAAGGAATAAGAAAACTGTTTTGACAATTGTACAGATGATGGCTTTTAGTAGTTCGGTATTGTTCCATTTATATTCTTTAGTATGACTTCAAATAAATGTTTTTTAAGTACTGTCATACTTTCTTCATCCTAAGAGAAGTACTTTTTCTGATATGTATTTGTACATTCCTAGGGTAGTAATTACAATTACGTGGAGTACTTAAATTCTCTAAACATAGTATCCTTAAAAAATGCAAACACTTTAGCCATACAAAGATATAAACCAAAATGCAGCTTGTTGTTAATTGTCCCATAATTTCATTAATTAACTGATAGCTGTTCCTTGATGTAAGTCCACAGAATTGTAAACAAGACATAATATAGTTACACTAAAATGAATAAGTGTTACGGGTAAGTTCTAATAAAAACAGCAGCAAAATGACATGGAGTGGCATAATTCTGAATCTTGCGTTCACCAGGAATCTTGAATTTACACTGAGGATTTTGCAGAAATGTGTAAATAGATACAAATAGATACTGTATTTCATTCAAAGTAGTTTTTGTCTGTAAATGTATATTACTAATGTAAAAACAATTATGTTTTTACGTCTATTCTAGAAATGCTGTGAAATTAATCTGAGTTAGATTCATATACAGAAAATGTACTTTGATAATATTTAATGTATATTTTGTGTCACAAAGAAAGCATTACTGAAGGCTGTTAACAAACCACACAAATTCTGGGAGAATGAAAGCCTGTTAATAGCTGTACTACACCATCCTTTTGATTTCCAAAGCAATCCATTCTTTTGTAAAAATGTATGCTGTGACTATGGTATTATTTTCAATGAATTTCAGTGGAAAAGACTGTATTATATTGTTCTAAAGGACAGTTTCCAGATTTGTCTTGTTTTGAATTACAAGCCTTGATTTCTGCTATTATGTTCTATTGGTTTTGGCATGGATATACTAAAGCCTTTTTTTTTTTTCCAGCATGTCTTTTCTCCCCTTTGGTTCTCCTTGTATTTACTACCTTTCTCTTCTTTTCTTGTTTTGTTTTTTGTTTTGTTTGGTTTTTTGTTTTGGTGTTTTGTTCCTTTCTTAATTGTTTCAGGTATTTCTTTCCCCCTCTGGATTCCCCACGGGCTGGATCGAGATGGTCCAGTCATGCCCAGCTCCTTCCTCCTCCTCCTCTGATAGAGCAGTCTTGTGATGCTGACACTGCCAACCTCCAGTATCCTCACCCTCGCAGACGATGTGTATCTCGGCCTCTTAATCTTTTACCTGAGAATGAAGGGGTTTAATGTGTTACTTTAAATAAATTCTGAAGGGCCTTATTCTGGTGTTTGTGAATGCTTCCATTTCCAGCTACCTTTGTATTCCTTCTCTGGTACTGAAGACTTTTTTTTAAGATGTGGAAACTTCATGCATGTTTTGCAAAACCAACATCATATAGAACATGCTATTTGTGTATCAAAGGAGCATTTTAATTTGTACCCTTTGAACTATGGCACCACCTATAAACAGTATTAGCCACGAGCTCTTTATGGAGTAGCTGACTTCAATGTGCCTGTCCCTTTTATCTTTTTCCCCCCTGCTTTTTGAAATCAGTTTAGTATGGTCTTTAATTTTTTCTTTTTGTATACTGCATTTACATGTGAAACACATTCTCAAAATTAGACATGCCTTCAACACACTTGTGAGTGAAGAATGATATTGGATCAGCTTGTTAAAGAAACTAAACCATTCCTGTGTATACTGCAGCAAAATAATTTGAAGTGTTTGGTTACTTAAGAATTTTTCATCTTGCTGTATAAATATTTAAATTTTATAATTGTGGTTGACTAATAAATTTGTTCTGAAAGGTCTGTATTTGTATGCTTTTCCTTGTAATAGGCTTTTTTCTTTTTTAATAGGTTCCTGATGAAGGAGGTTTTTTGATTCAGGTGTCCATTCTTCTAGCTCTGCTTTTGTGCCATTCTGGATGTGCAGCTGCATATTCCAGGTCTGTGCCGGAGGGTGTGCTCTGACTTTTCCCATGGGTGTGCTGAAGGTCTGCAGAGACTGCTAGAGCTGTTGGATTTCACATTCTCTCTCAGTTTTTTTCCAGTGATTGAATTAAATCAGGACATTTTGAAGAAAGAGTGCTGGCTTGAAAAATGTCAATTGTCTTTTCTGATGTCAGCACAGGAGCATCACTGCTGTGGATCAGCGTGTTGGCACTGACTCAGACTGGTGCCAGACAGGCAGGAAGATAATGCTGGATAAAGAGTACATGGTATTCCCAGGAGTAGCATTATTGCACAGGATGTGACTGCTGAGTTTGTTGGACATACCCTGGGGGGAGGAAGGAAAGAGGAGACCTCTGTGCAACAGAAACCCAAAGTGTAATAGTGTATTTCAGTGTGCTTCAAAATGGACTTATCCTATTTCCTGGACTAGACCACTACTATGAGGTAAGGAAGAGGGTAACATGCATTTTTCCAAAGTGACAAGTTGCTGTGAAGTTTTACTGAAAACTTCATTTGCTCAGATCCACCAGATGTGTTTCTTTATTTCTCTCTGAGGAATTGAGTTTTAATTTAAAAACCCACGAGGTACACCAGTGTTAGGGGGTGCTTGCTGAACATGCGTGGAGGGTGGCTGCTGATACTTTCCAGCCAGCAGGAACAGAAGTGTGGAAGAAAAAAAAAAGTTACACACCTTTTACCAGAAAAAGTTAACACAAAACCATTCCAACTGTGTATGGTAAACAGAAATGTTACATGATTAAACGATAAGGCTTCAATGGGGGTAGAAAGTAACTATTCCTCTGAGGGAGAATGAATAATTAAAAACAAAAATTACCAACACTATGATACTGGGATCCATTCCTAAACCAGAACAAACTGTTTCTGGGTATGCAAGCAAAGGAACATATTTTTGAAGTGTTAAGCCACTTGAGTAATTTCCATCTTAATCCTTGAAGAGGTCACAGAATAACCAGTTACAGTAATGACATTTTTTTGCAGCTTCTAGTACTGCATTGTTTATTCAGCATGGTCACATTATTTTCCTCTGTGATGAACACATATTATTATTAGATATCCTAATTCCAGTCACACTTCTTACTAATGGAAACGTGCTGTTAGTTTCAGTGTAAACAAACAAGTCATGTTAGAACACAGTGGCCAAGTTTAACCTCAGCAAATGAACTCGGGCTGGTTTTGTGGCTGATGCCTGCCTTGCCCCCTGCCTGCTATTTTGTATGACCTCTCTCCAGACCAGGACCCTTCAATCCGTATCCTTGACTTTCCACCTGCACTTCCTCAAACTCGTGCTTCCCTCTATTCCCTTGACTGTGAACTGTGCTTCTGTGCAGGATCTGGACCCTTCGGCATACGCAGCAGAACTCTAGGAGGGAAGATTATAGAAAGGCTTTGAAAGAGATAATTACAGCAGGTACTTGCAATATTTTAAATTTATCCAGCACTTTGTAAGGCTGCTCTCCCTTTTCTTCTGAAAGAATACCCACAATAGCCTTTCTACTGTTTCTGTGCTTGGAGCACATCTCAGCTTGAACTTCCAGGATTAGAAGTTTTTGGGTCTTGTAGTAGCCATGAGATGGCTTTGGTGGTTTTCTTTGTTTTCCTTTGGTGTGTGTGGTGCTTTTCCTTTTGTTGTTGTTTGGTTTTGTTTTGAACATATTTGAATCCATATGAATTTCTGATTATGATAAATGTGGATTTTCACTGTTGCAGATTTCTGTACTCTCCGTACCAGGAATACAACTGTAGAAGTGCATTTTGAAAACACCTTGCACAGCACTGATTTTGATGTAGATCTGTTGAAGTTGTCATGTGCACACACACACACGCATAAGTATGTTTGGAAGGCATCTGATCTCATCCTCTACTTAAAAAAAAAAAAAGTGACATGTACGCTTCAGCACGGAAATGAAATTTTCCATGGTCCGTACGTAACCTAAGACACAACGAATTCCACCGCAACATGAGGAAGAACTTCTTTACGCTGAGCGTGGCAGAGCACTGGAACAGCCTGCCCAGGGAAGTCGTGGAGTCTCCCTGTCTGGAGACATTCAAAACCCACCCGGAGTGGGTCACCTGCTTTAGGTGACCCTGCCTTGGCAGGGGAGTGGGACTGGGTGATCTCCAGAGGTCCCTTCCAACCCTAACGATTCTGTTGCTCAGCCTCATCTAACTGATTCAGATGGCAAGAACGGGACAGAAAACAAAGCCGGGAATATGAACAACGTCACATGGGTTAATCCGACTGAAGCTTTTTCATTTTTAGGTAGGACGGGGACAGCAGGGTCCGGCGGGATGTTCAGCAGCCCTTTCCCTGGAAGACGCCGAGCTACTCACTGGTACCGGGATCCAAACCTGGCCGGTCTGAAAGCAAATACCTGAGACCAAGTACACCTATGACATCATCCCCTTCCCCGCGCGCGGCCCCGCGTGCCCGTGCCCCGGGACGCGCCCACCGCCCGTTCCCGCCTAACGGACGCCGGACACCGCCGGGGGGCGGGGCTGGGCGGTGCCGCGCGCGCCGCGCCCAATCAGCGTCCCCGCCGCCCCTCGCCGATCTGTCTCGGCGCCCGCCTCCCGCCGCGGGCCGCGCCCGGCCAATCGCCCGCTCCCCGTGGGGCTCCGCCATTGGCTGCGCGAGAGGGACCGCCAAAGTGGGAGGCGCGCGCGGCGCCGCTGCGCATGCGCACCCGCCCGCGTCGGAGGGGGCGGCTCGGGCTCGCGGCCGTTTCCGTTGCGCGCCAGGGGAGGGAACTTTGCCCGCCCGGCCGCTGGGGGGCGCTGCGGCGCCGGCGCGGGGCGGATCCCGAGTTTTGGCGGTCCGTCCGTCTGTCTGTGGGCGCTCCCGCTCCTCCTGGGACCCTCCGGAAGGGCAGAGCTCGTCTCCCCCTCTGTTTGGGCAAAAAGGGGGTCGTCGGCTTCCACCCGCTCCCCCGTCTCCGGCCTGCGCGGCGGAGCGTGGCCGGTGAGCAGCCGCAGCCTTCCCTCCGCTGCCCGTGGTCGCACAGAGTTGGTATCGCCTCAGGTGCTCCCTGGAGGGGCCGGGGAGGGAGGAAGGCAGGCTCGGACTGCCTCGGTCCGGGCGGCTTTACAGGCTAAATATAGGCTGGCACGTCTCGCGGCGGCGCTTCTGTGACTCGCAGGAGCACCGCTCTTTTTAGGCGGTCCAGGAAAGCTGTGAAAGTGTGTCCCCCGAAAGTCTTGGCGGGAGAGGACTGGGAATAGTTCTTAAGCACATTTGTGGATAGAGCGGGGTTGCCCAGGAGTACTGGCAGTGATGTGTGAGTAAAGCGCGTTGCCTTGTGTAAGTGTGAAACTTGTTCGGATCCTGCTTGCAGATGCTGCCGGACCGGGGCTGATCGTGTTGCCGGGCCGAGTGCTGTTCCAGGCAGCGTGTGCAGGGTGATGGAAGACTTCAGGAAGATTGCCGACGAAACGTTCCCGAGCTTGTTGGGCCATTCCTTCAACAGCAGCGCGAGTGTCGTCTTTGAGAATGTCACTGTCTCCTCCAACCCGGGGTTACCTGTGGCGGCCTCCACTGTTGCCAGGAGCCAAGCGGGCGGTGACAACAGGTGAGGGTGTCAGTAAGTGCCACTCAGTAATATAAAAAAAACAGTTGAAGCATTTAACTCTGGAGAGTAAAAAATAATTTCACAGATTACTTGGTCGGTGATAAAACTATTTACCAGTCAGTATGTCAGTAATCAGCAACCATAGGTTTGTCTGTATTACCAGTGAAAAATCTGCATTTAATTTGTAACAAGTAAAATACTTAACATTTACAAAAATTGCCCTTTAAGAGTAATTTAATTTTTAGACTGGTAACCTTCAAGTTTCTTTTAACTCAGCTCTTCAGCTTAGTATACTCGAGTTTAAAGTTGGTAGAGGATAATATGTTTTTTACACATGCGTTCTCTTAACTCTGTTAACTGCTCACTGAATTTACCTGAATCTGCCTCCTTTTAGAAAGTGTAAGAGCTAGTGTTATGTATAAGAATTAAAACTTGCTCAGCAAGAAATAGAGCGAAGAGTAACAAGCCTTTGCACTTAACTGCTGTCCTGTTACTTAACAACAAGTAAAGTGAGACTTTAATACCCTGTCTTTCCAGAAGTGTGTGCTCCAGAAGGACACCACTAGCCACTAAAAACTATAACGTGGTATTTCTCTAAGGAGCTACAGAAGACTGGAGAGGATCATTCAGGATACACATGTGTATCTGTAAATACAGATTAGCTAAAAAATGCTAAAATATTGAAATAACTTTCAGGAAATAAGTGGTCATTAATATGTTTTTTTTTCCCCCAACTGTTTGGAAAACAGGAACAGTGCATTAGAATGACTCTGATGTGTGTTTTTCCTTTCCACATTTACAGGCTTTCTGATGACTGTGCATCCTATTTAGAAGGGAAACATTCACCTCTATCAGGATCTCCTCACAGCAGTCAGTCAGATCCTGAGCCAGTGGAAAGATTTGCCCTCTCCTTTCGTGATGACATGTAAGTGAGGTAGTTAAAATCTAATTCTCTCCTAAAATGCAAATACCAGTAAGTTAGTATGTAGATTTATATGTACTATATGGCTAATTATGGGCTACTTCAGAACTGAATTGCAGAGTTGAAAACAGCAGGTTTTACTACTGGCCTGCAGTAACTGGAGAGCTCAGCTGTGCTTTAGCCTGTTAGCTTACAGTATTTGGCAGCCTGGCAGCTTTTCCTACTAAAACAGCTTCTCCATGTTTTCTGAAGAGGGGTAGTGCCAGGCCTTGTGGAAGCACCCTCTGCAGTGGTGCCACTTAGCCTGTGCAGCCCTACATGAGCAGCATTCTGCTCTTTGATTGACTAATTGGACTTCATGTACATGACAGGAATGAATCTTCAGAAGTAATGTTTTCTAGACTGTGAGGTTTTGTTTTGTAGTCACACAAATTAAAAATGTCCTCAGCATGATTATTTCATTGACTTATCTGAATGTAGCCTGTATTTACCTAGTTTACATAATCTAGAATTAAGCTGATGTTTCTGGTTCATGTCATGTGTGTGAATAGCATTTTGCACTGATTTAAGTATGTTTTGGGTAAGTATCAAGCAGTTTGTGTACAGAAAGGAGCAACAATTTCTATTAAATTTGCCTTCCTTGTAGCATCAGTGATTGGTGTTTCTTAGGAAATAGTTAGTGATACACTTGAGAAAGCATTGCTGAGTGGTGGAAGTGTTGGAAGCTGTTGCATAGGTTATTCTAACCAAGGTCAAATTTGTTCCTGTTGTGACAGAAACTGCAATGTGTGTCTTTCTCACTTTATTGGACATACTCTAGGCAGTATGTCCCTATCAAAACAAAGAATATAAGATTTGAGAGGAAGTCAGTGTCTTGATTGTACTCAAGTACTTAAGAAAAGAAAATACAGAACATGGAATAGTTGTGTTTTAGATTTTCAAATGTAAGTTTCATTTATTTATCTGAAATATCGAAGCAAAAGTATGGAAATTTTAATATCTGGCGTGATTAGCTGATCAGCCTGTGTGAAAGTTCTGTAAAACCAGAAGTGAAGGATAAGTTTCCTGCATAATTACAAAAGCTGTTATTTAACTATGTGCAATTTCAGTAACTCATGTTCTTTATCATTTGGTCCCTTATCTAGTGTAACAAAAGGCTTGGTGATATTGTGGACTTGGTGAAATCTTGTCAAGTGTTTGACTTGGTCTCAAGTGGATTATGGAACTCGGCCAGAGTAGATCCTTTTGTCCTTATACTTGTCTCTCTTTTTATGGAAATGAAAGAGAGGTGCAAATAGGTAGAGAGGCATATGTTGCATGAAATTTCACTATTTGTTTCACAGTTTAGATTGTGAAACTGAAGTCCTTGTAATTTTGATTTGTATTCTTTTATTGTAAAATGACAGGTCTCTGGAGTCTATCCTATACTGGAAACAACTGACTGAGACAAAGCAGTTGGAGACTTTATCAAATCTTTATCTTGAGAGATGATGGTCTGTGTACCTCACTGATTTTTTATTGAAATAATTCTCTTTCTAGGGAAATGGCTACACAAATTGAAGAGCTTCAGACAACTTGTGTTAGTTTGAAAGAGCCCCACTCAATATACGGAGAGCAAGCTCAGAATGTCATTGAGCATTCAAATTGCAGTCAAGGTACCTTACATGACGTTTTGCCAATTGAGCGCTTGGAAGGTATTAAATTTTGAGAAAAATGGTGTACTTATTTTCAGTGTAATGAACTTTTTATGCTACAGATGTCTTTTTTTGACCCTTTCACTGTTTTATGGCAGATCATAAATGAGTTTTGAAAAGCAATCTCTTGGATTTGAGCAAACTGAAAACAGAGAGAGCTGTTGTTGAGTGGTTGACATGTTCTTGGACTTTTCCTCAAAGTACAAAGCTATACAGGAAGTTCGTGAAAACAATGTTTGTTACATAGTACCATAATTAGAATGCCAGTAGTAATCTGTCTTAGTTCCAGGAACTTGGTGGAAGAAGTGCATGTAACTTGTTCTCTACCTCTTCTATTTCAGTAGGTGTAAGGCTGCAAGGTTATATTTTAACTAGCATCTCTTCTCTTGCCCTATTCCAACTTGTAATAGATGTCTTTCATTGTCTTTGTAGGAGGTTGTACATGAAAAAATAGTTTTGAATACTTGCTGTGAAAACTATGCTTTTTTTGAAGTATGGATAGAGTAGTGGAAGCAAAATAATATTCCCAAACTTATTTTAAAAGCATGGTGACTGATACAAAGCTTGCCTGAGGTTTTTGCTAATGCCAGTTCTGTGATTAAATTCTACTTGTCCCTTAAAATTCAGTAAATATAGTTAGTAAATATATACTTTTAGACATTATCCTTTTCCAAGCTTTGAGTATTTGTATAGGTTTTTGTGAAGTATTAATAATTTTGACAGATAACATGTTCAATTAAAAAGTACTGTGGCCTGTAATATAAATAGACCCTTATTAAAAAACAAGTTCTAACAGGGAAGTGTTGACTTCAGTCATTTGTTACTGTAGTCTTGCAGAAGTGGCAGTAACTGGCAACAAAATGATGATGCTTTGGAAAGCTGAGACTGCCCAGTGTTTGGACTTGATAGTGGCCAATCAGGTTTAGTTGCTTGATTTTAACTTGATGTTTGGAAATTGCCTTTTATTCTCATCTATTACTTAAGAATTATGAAGCTTTTCTGCTAAAATCTCTGTGTGCAAGTCTAAAGTGCTCTCTGTCTTGTGGGACTTGGAACTGAATTATATGTGGATACAACACATGGACAAGTGGAAGCTGCTTATAATGATCCATAAAAAGAATTGGTCCAGTAGGTGAAATGCAACAGTGGAACAGAACACTTATCCCTCCTTCTGCTAGTACAAACTGTGGCTCCTTACTTTCTTGCACTGCCTGTGGAAATCCTTAAGGCAGTAAATATCTTTCATCATTTTTAGAGTTCTAGCCCTGATGAAGCCCTGCCATTTTAACAAGATCCTTTAGATCATTGTCATAAGAACATACAAGGTTTGGTGCTGGGGTAATGTGTATGTTTGGGTTCTTTCTATGGTGTACATCAAGACCTTCCAGAGACTCTGTTTACTACCTTAGAGAACAGGTAGCACTTACTATGTCCTCATGTTACACTACTAAAATACTGCTTATGCCACTTTCTTGTGTTTCAGATTTGCCAACTGGAATATGTTTTCTTCCAGACATTAAGGAGAGCAAGGTAAAAGCTTTTCCAAATACAGTGAAATTAAGTGGTTTCTGATACTAATATTTTAATAGACTTAATTCTGTGAGAGGAGGAGGGAGGGAGTTGAACTATGTTTATTGTCTTATGTATACCTTAAGTGAGTAAAGGTACTGGCATGCCTCACTTTGCCTCCATTTTGTAGATCAGTTAATTAGTACCATGGGAGCATGACTCCATCTAATCTTTCTCAGTTGTGAAAATGGTTGTTTGCTCCTAGCCTCTGATGTCTTGTAGTTCTGTGTCAGTGTAAGGACTTTGCATTTTATCCCAGTTGTAGTCTACCTTAATGAAGTGTCTTTTGAGAAATTTTTTGTAGTGCTTTTGGAAATTGAAGTAGACAACACCAGAGCTAGCAATAGCTGCAGGTATTGACAGGTAGGGTTGTGCTTCACCTGTTTTTATGTACTGTGTTAGAGATGCTGACAGTTTTGGGCAGAGAGATACAATACAGACAGGAATGGGAGGTCTCCTGTTCCTTGTGGAAAACATGTATCAGGTTGCAGCCAAATGCTGTCCAATACATACTCCTTAATGTGTCAGCTAGTATTTTGATTTAGTTTTCTGTCATTTGATTTTTGTAGGGGCCACAGTGCTCAGTGAGTTGCAGTTGAATGCTTGCAGGCTGCCTTCCGAAAACCATAATTAATTTTCCTTTCAAATTCTTTACTTTCTGAACTTTGACTTTTTTTGCTTTGTGTCAAACATGATCTGTTCATCACAAAGAATCTGAGACTGAATCTGTACCACACATTACATCATGCTGTTTTTAAAAATCAGTCAGCTATAGAAAAGATAGAATATTTGCTGTTAGCTAGATTCAGCTGAAATACTACTTTTTGAGTAATTCAGTGTGCTCGTTTAGAGAAATTTCCAACAAAGGTTGGATCTGTGTATACAATTTCCGAAGAAGCACTGTTTTATCAGCATAGGAAACAATTGAGAGATGTCTTTGTGCATTTAAGTTGGGATTGCAGCTCAATGAATGATGGAAGGCAGTTTTTTCAAGTGTAAACTCTTTAATGCAACGTTTCAGTTCTTTATTTTGAGGTCTCTTGACTTTGGTGTCCTTCAGATGCTTTTTTGCTCATCCCCTTTAATGATCCCCGTGTTTCTTGTGTGCATCCATTCTGGAAGCTAGCAGGTAAAGTCCATTGGAACTAGAGTGTTTCCTGGGATAAGTAAAAAAAGGGTGTGTGGAGTTTTGCAATATTATTAACCTCATTGATTGTTTATTATTAACTGAATTAATACAAGAGTTTGTAATTTCTAGAAACATTTCTTTATGGGTGCTTTTTGCAGGTTGGTCCATCTGAACCCTCTGAAAAGCTGATAAAAGGTGCTATCTCAAGTGTTCATCTTAGCAATAGCCTTTCAAGTTTTTTGGAGAATGAGAAACTCTCATCTCTTCTAAGCTCAGATGAAGATTCCACTGGTAGGTGTGTTTATAACTCTTGGTAGCTGAGTCTGTAATTCTGACTCAATGTTATTGCATACTTGAGAAGAAAGATTCTGTTTTACTTAAGTATTTCATATTGGATTGTGCTTGATAAAAAAGTAGTATAACAATATTAAAGAAAACTGTTCTTTGGAAAGCCGACTATTTTTAAATAGTAACAGGAGTAGGCAGCTATTGAATTTGTCAGAGAAGGTCACATTTGGAATTTTAATCTAAAAAATTAAACAACAGTTCTCAGTTACTGTGAATCAAAGATACAGGTGACAATGTGGGCATTGATTTAATGAAGTGGTAACTCCAGCTACATTTTCAGATTAGCAGAGATAAAATTCTGTGGTGAAGAGCACACCACATGCAGTTAAAAAAGGACTTTTGCTTGAGTTTTGAGTTCAGCTCTTGTTAGGTACTGCATGTGTGGGGTGACATCCAAGTTGGAAGTCTAGTTTACCTGCAGGCATAAAAGTGAGAGCTTGAGTTCTGTATCACTAAGCAAGAGTTTTGAACTTCTGTGCCCTTCCAGTGGCTGCTGCAGAAGGGCAAACATGCTCTTCTTCATTAATGCAGCTGACTCTGCCTGTGACATGAAGGATGACAGGGCATGTTAGATGTGTCAATGAGGAAGGCAGAGTGATCAATAGGTTTATTGTTGTGAGATCAAGTAGCCTTGCAGTCAAGTAGGGCTATGCATTTCTCCCATGGCATCTACGTATGTCATGACTGTCTTTTGAAGTTCTGTTCTTTCTTGTTGCATAACTTCACTTGAGTGTTAAGCATATAAGAATTATGTTAATAGTTTGCTGAGTAAAATTACTGTTGTTTCTTTTTTCACTCAAGAGGATGAAGTTACTTTTAATTGCCCTCCTGAGGAGTTGGTAGCTGTTAGCTGGAAATACTTGCCTATTCAGGGCTCCAGTACTGGTGAAGCTAACTGGTCTTTTTATTTTTATCATGCAATTTAGTATTTAGTGTAAATTATGGAGTTGTTTTGACAGTATGTCAGGTGATATAAAATGTCAGTTAAAAGTGAAAAGGAGGTTTTCTTCTCTTTCCATAGATGATGATATTGATGATGAAGAATTCTTAGATAACCAACTAGAAGCATATTTTGAGCAGCTGATAAAACCAGAAATTATAAGAGGAGACACCAACCTGCAGAAACTCTCAGAATGCTATGCAGCACTGAAGCTTTCTGAAGATGGCTTACTGCAAGTAGGTTTAAAGTTCAAAGCTCAGCATGCCCAATGGCTTTTAAACATATTAAATGAAGTTTCAGTGGTTATATTAATTAGATTCTTAAACAGAATTCGTTTTAACTGTTTTTTTTTGTTTTATTTTTTTGTTTCTATAGCTATTAAGGCAACATGCTGGCACTTCTCTTTTATCATACAACAAGTTTATAAATAGTCTTTTTGATCACTTTTTTTTTCTATCTTGGATAGCAACGTCCAAGGCATTATTAAGGGTATAGCAACACAGAGACTTTTGTTTCCAGGAGAGTCAATCATTCTCTTAAGTAATTGGTAAGTGTGTGGAAGTTAAATGTAGGGCAGCAACAGGCTGGCTTGTGGTTTGCCTTTCAGCAACAGTTAGCTCCATTCCAAACAGGTTGCCAGGGATTAAATGCCTTTCCATTTTCTTGGCTTTGCAACAATGGATATGATCCTGGCAGTCTCATGCTTGACCAGAGTGGAAAAGTGTGATTGATTTAAACAGTTAAACCACAGCTTCTGAAATTTCAGAAATTTCCCAACTGACATCAGAGTTTCCAAGCTGTGTGGGAAGTGATGTTAACCCTGTACAAGTACAGTACAGTCTGGATAGGCTGCAGTACATGAAGGAAGGGATGCGTGGTTTTAGGAGTGAGAATAACAGAGCTCTGCTCTCTGATCTCAGGTCCTCTCTATTTGTGAAAGATGTCCCTGCTTCCCTGCCTTGTAGATATACAGTAGGGTAGATACAAATGGCTCTGAGTCTGATTTGGAGCTCTCATCCAACAATGGGTCAGCCAGAAGGGAAAGAGGAATAACACAGTACCCACGTTAAAGGGAATGAGAGGATGTAGTAGGAATAAGAAAAGATCCTCCCATCTTCTTGCTGTGTATGCTCTTGTAGGCACATGCATGGATTGGCATAGCCAGGAACTATTGTCCTTGGTGGTAGAGGCAAACTAGAGGTGCTGGCTATGGCAGTGTTGTACGAGTGAACAAAGTATTGTTAGTCTCTTTTCTACTAGAGAATTTTTTAACTAAAACACCCTGTAGTGTTACTTCTTTTTTCCTTTTGTATGCATATTCTAGTGGAACCTAAATATTTTATATTTTTTATTTAAAGGAGAACTTTCAGGATTCTGCCAGTTACAGGGCTGTGGCTGGAGTAGACTCTGGAAATGCTAGTGATGAAGATTCACAAAATGAAGGGATAACTGGGTATCCTGTGAAAAGAGAAATGCTGCCCAGAGCAGTACAGCAAATGGTATGAAATTGCCATTTAAATTCCTATTAATCATGGAGAGTAAGACTGTAGTAGGAGATGGCAGTGTGTTTGAAAACTTGTTAGATCTTCAGCTAACCACCCAACCTTTCTTTACAAAAAATTAATAATACCACTTCGATTTTAGGTGTGTTTTTCAAACATAGTGGACTCGGTCTGTTTTGTATCTAGAACTTTTAGTACATGCAGTTAATAACTGTGCTTCTGACACTTTTCAAATGATTGTTTTCGAAGAATTCCATGACTGCTGGGGATGTGGTGGATTCCTGTGCAGCTGATGAGTTGCGATTAGATTCCCTGTATTTCCAGTTCATAGACAGCCATAAAGCTGATGTCTCAGAAGTCCTTCCAAAGCAAGAAGTAGAGTCCTCAGTCTGTCAGGCTGCTTCTTCTAATGCAGAAGAGCTACCCACAGCAAGAGGATTTTTGAGACGTGACACCACTCCTGAAGTTCTTAGTGCAAATGCACCTCAGACAGATGCAACTGAATGTAAAGTTGGTCTTCCTGATACTTACCTGTCTCCAGCTGGGGATAGCTGTGAGAACTTAAGTTTAGCTACAACAGACAAAGGTAGGATGTTTTACATACAAACTCTTTACATTAAACCTATGCATTTGTGCCGGTATTCTATTGCATGGAAAAAGAAATAAAATTGTAAGCTAGGCATTTTTGTTTAGTTGTAGGATTTGGTAATAAAAACCAGTGTAGCATGAATTAATTCTGACTTGCTTTTGTTTTAAGAAACTGTGATTGTTGTATGTTGCACTTAACTGTTACTTATTTGCTGATGAAATGAACTTAAGCTTGCAGTTGCAGCAACTTGAGCTCTGTTTTTTGAACTTGTTGCAGACTTCTGGCAAGGGAACTTAATCCAAAATTAAGACATTTTGCTGTGTCCCTTTTTATTTTAATCCATAATGTAGCATTTGCTGTATCTTTCAGGTGTTTTACCACACAGCATTGTCTATCAAAATGAGGAGGGCAAATGGGTGACTGATCTTGCATATTATACTGCATTTGATGAAGAACAAGATTTAAATATGTCTGAATATGATAAACTAAATGAGGAGTTCATTACTGGCTGTATGTAATTTTCTTCTTTTTTAGTTAACTCTTGTTGTCTGTAATAATGTTAAGTAAACTTTCTTCCTTTTTTTTTTTTTTGTTTCACTTCAACAAAGCAGTATTTGGTGTGGCAAAGCCTCCAGGTTTAGATACTGCAAATTATTTGAAAGCTGATGTTGATAGTGGTCTGTAGTGATATCATTATTTGTAGTTCATAGCTTCTTTCTGTGTTTCCTGCTCTTCCCATGAAGCATGCTTTAAAACAAAAGAAAAAGCATTCTAACGTTTGCCATTGGTACCTATTGTATGAGCTAAAGCAACTTCTCTCACTTCCACAGTTTTTCCTTTGGACTTTAATTATTGTTATCCTTTCTTGCAAGAAAAGAAGAAGAGTAGTTTTGTATGGCATGATGCTTATAAGACAGGAAATAACTGTAACAGAGGAATTACTACAAAATCAACTAGAATGTGAATACAGTGTCAAAATTTGAGTGTCTTGAAAGTGTTGAATTGGCTAGCTGCTGGTTTTTTTGTGAAGTCCCTTGGGAATGTCTTGATGCTGAAGAATGGTACTGGTATGGAAAAATTTTGGAGCTTATTGAGGAACATTATGTATGGATGCTAAAAAAGTTAGCAGAGAAATTTTCCACTTTTTACAGTCTTCTGTGAAAGTCTCTGTTCTCATGCAAACTAAGCTCAGAGACGGTTTGCTATTTTGTAAACTATTTGCAGGTGCAGGGTGTTGTGAGAATGCAGTGGATATTGTTTTGGTTCACTGAAGAAAATACTTTGAAATAGGCATCGTAGCATTCAGCCAGTCACTCTGGGAGGTGTATGGTCAAGCACCCAATAATGTCATTTCTCTACTGCGAATCAAGTTATATAAACGAGGTGGTAATTAATTAAATAATGCCATTTATCCTGGAATTCTGTGTTGTGATTCTCGCCGTCCCTGGGGGCAACAGCAACATTTATGGGACTCTCATCTTCTCTTGAATTCCAGGCTTTTTGAACCTCTGTTTACGTAAAAAGTTGGTTTTTATCCTTAAGCTGTGTCAGACTGATCTTCATGAGAGTCTGTATATTTGTCACACAGGCTTGGATAATACACGTGTAGTCCCATAGACAAGTTGATTCCTTAGCACTAAAGTGTCATCTGCTCATCTGTTTTATAGCAGATTCAAGCAATGTGTGGAACAGCATTTCTCCTAATCTATTCTAGTTTTTAAAGCTGACATGTGGATGGGCTAATGTATTCTCAAAATGTCCATGGTCCACTCAAGGTTCTTCTTTCTTTCAAAGAGAATGTTGTGTAACACTGTTCATTTTGATTGAATGATCAGACAGGGCTGATTGGTTGAAATAATGTTGGTCAACACTGTAGTAGTTTTCTGATGGTTCAAGTCAATATCATCCCATTTGGGAGACACTTCCCCATCTTCTCTGTCAGTAATGTAGAACTCTTCCACTATTTTTCAAATGCCATTATATTTCAGACACCTTCCTGAATCTTAGACTTGAGTTGTTGAGTGATTAGAATATTTGACTGTTGGAAATTTTTCCAAGGCTACTTAGGTTTTTCCCACCTGATGGGTTTTTAAACACTTCTGCTTTCAAGTCAATGGGCTTACTTACCTCTTTTCATGGTAGAGGATAACACACTGACAGATTCCATGTGGTTAGCATTTTTCTGGCTGCTAGTCTGCTTGTCTGTCTGCAGTGGTGTTTGACAGCTGAAGAAACTGTATTTGTAAGGACAGAAAGGAAATGTTACATCTGATTCTTTGGAGTCTCATTTATGACATGTCTCTCTGTCAGCAAACTGTGCTCAAAGTGGGTTCTTGTATGGAATAGTGCAGGAGTGCTCAATTGACAGTGTTGGGTGCTTCAGAAAGTCTCTGGACGCTGTAGGGCTCATATAGAAGATAAAGAACTGCTACTGCCTGAGAGTTCAACTGGATAGAACAATGTGTCATTGATAGTGCCAGATTGCCTTTAGGAGATGAAGTTGGATTGCTCAATTCTTTCCTTAGAGTATGTATTGTGACTTCCCGTGAGTAATTTTATGGACAACAGCTGTATTCACCTTACAAGTTTGCATCCATTCTTGGCTTTTGCCCTGTGTCTCTATGCCTCTGTGTACAAGGCCATGTATTTTTGAAGTTTTGATGAGTTTAATGATACATTTACATTGTGATCAGGTGGTAGAGCAGTATTTCTTGATCAGTTTTCCCCATCATTTTGGTGAAGAGACTTTTAAGAGTAAGTTGTTCTGTAGATGGTAACTGTGAAAATAATACAGGCATTTGAATTCAAAAGTAAGATTGAGTTATTTGGGCTGTTAATTTGCATGGGTTTTTCATGAACTGGTACAAGCCAGTATCTTTCTTTTGCTGCAATTTGAAAGTACTACCTTAATGTAAAAAATTTTCAACCCCAAATGTAGTAGAGGTTTGATCAGAGTTAGCCATATCATGCTTGGTTCTAGCTAGTATGGGTACCATAACCTATAAAAAGTTGTAGTTTAGCTTGGGGCTAAGGCTGTTAGAAACATTCTTTATTGGCCACTAAGTTAATTAGCTAAACGCTGATTTTACTTTGGCTTCTAAAGAACCCACAAATACTTCTTTAAAACTAATTTCATATAACTTTTCTCACCAAAATGGGATGGAATAATTCCTAGTGTGTCCCAGACTGTCTCAGGTCTGGAATTATATATGCAATAACTTTCCATCAAATTGAGTTTAATGATGACAAATGGTAATGACAGTACTTAGTAGCTTATGCCTTATTTTAATAAATGTTCTCTTTGGTTTTAAGCTGAAGCAGCAGCTATGATTGCACAAGACCAGGAAGAATTTGAGAAAGCACACAGGCTTGTGCAGGTAACTAATGATCTCAATGCAAACAGAATAGTTTTCTAATTTATTTACAAGTTGCAACTTCTGAAATCTCTGTCTGCAGGCAGGAAAGGTAGGCAGTCCAAATGCGTCTGAATTAGCAAATATTTCATGGAAATCTGCTAATAGCTGCTTTCTGCCGAGAACATCTGATCTTCATAAAGATGCCAGCTATTTACGTTTGTCTTTGGGGGAGTTCTTCGGTCAGAGATCTGAAGCTCTTGGTTGTCTTGGTGGAGGCAGTGATGTGAAGCGGGTAGGTATCTAAATGTTAATATTGAAACACAAGGAAAAGACAAGATAAACAACAAGTAGCACTAGTTTTGTTATTTTGTAACCAGCTCTTTTTCAGATCTAATTTTCTAAGTTGATTTTGGAAGGAAATTCTCTGTGTCTGTGACAGTTGTCTGTTGACTGGTTTCCCACTGGAATTTCTGATGTGAAGTGCTGGCTGGTGTTACTGATGAGTGTTGATCTTCACCTTTTGGTCAGGAACTAATTATATGTAAGGATATGTATATATGTAGGATTAGAGGGAGAAAAGTACATCATATACAGGAGGCTTGTTGGAGGTCCCAGCAAATTATCCACATAGTTGAGTGAAATGCTGCTCATACAGGGATATTTGAACAGTGAGGGCATCTCTGAATGATTGTTGAGAGTTGATGTGCTTATCTGGGCAATGCCCAACTTTAGTAAAAATAATTGTCTAGATTCTGGCTTACCAACATCTGTATGCTTCTTGCATCTATTGGATACCTGGTGCTTCTCTCATCTGCTGTCAGTAGACAGGATCTCATCTGTGTTTCAGACAAAAAAAAAAGGTGGGGAAGTGTATACAATCAGAAGAAGAAGTCACACATGCTTGTGTAATTCATGTGTGTCATGAGGAATTGTTAGAGTTGGCATGTTCTGTCCTAAGCATTCCAAGGCTTAGGAATGTTAAAGACAGGAGCATTCCAAGTGGCAGACCATGCCTCCAGGCAGAGATGATGTGAGCATATGTACTTTATTTCTTTATTTTGAGTAACTGGTAAAAGTAAATTGTGTCCTGGTTTCAGTTGGGATAGAGTTAGTTTTCTTTGTAGCAGTTGGTGCAGTGCTGTGTTTTGGATTGAGAATAATGTTGATAACACACTGATGTTTTGGTTGTTGCTAAGTAGTACTTACTCTAAATCAAGGACTTTTGAGAGTCCCATGCTCTGCCAGTGAAGCAGGTGCACAAGAAGCTGGGAGGGCGCATGGCCAGGACAGCTGACCCAAACTGACCAAAGGGGTGTTCTGTATCATAGAACATCCTGCTCAGTCTGTGAACTGGGGGGAGTTGGCTGACAGCCATGGATCACTGTTCAGGGACAGACTGGGTATTGGTCTGGGGGCAGGGAGCAATTGTATTGTGAACCAGTTGTTTCTCTTGTGTGTTATTCCCCTCTCCTTCCTTTTCATTACCAGTATTATCATTTATATCTTGTGTCAGTTATTAAACTGTTCTTATCTCAACCCACAAGGTTTACCTGTTCTTTCCAATTCTTTCTGTTGGGAGGAGGTGGGAAGTGACCAAACAGCTGCATGGTGCTTAGTCACTAGCTGGGGTTCAGCCATGCCAGTTGCTAGTTTCTTTTATGTGTGTTTGGGAAGTGTAGTGTATGTATTTAGATTAGGCATTTGTAATGCTAGGAGGCACATCTCAGTGGTGTGAGAGATATACTGAGCAGGCACTGTGGGCCAAAACTGCTTTGCAAGCCCATTGAACCTATTTATTAATTATTAAATTTACTCATGCTGTATTCTGGGAATTTTTTTATAGCCATCTTTTGGTTACTATATTACATCCCCGAAGAAAAGGCAGCCTGTTGCTTTGCTAAGGCAATCTGATTCATCAGGAGGTGACATCGGCCAAGAGATTTCACAGTTGTCTGAGGTGTTTTCAGGTAGCTATGGAACAGCTTTTTTTTTCTATGGGGCATTAAGGGAGCATGTATATCCCAAGAATGCAGGTTTTTAGACAATTTCCTTACTGTAAATAAAGTCCATGTTTGTTTGTTTGTTTTTTTCTTAGATGACTTAGAAGCACAAACAAAAGAACATGCAAATTTTACCAGCTCTGAAGATTCAGGGCATAGGGTGGATACTGCTGCTGGAATACATGAAAACATTAATACAGAAGCTGCTACCAAAAGTAAAGCAAAGGTATTTCTCTTGTGTTTTTCTTTAAGGTGCAACTATGAATTGAAACAAAATTAGAATTACTCCAATAATTATTGTTTCTTTGAATACAGCTAAATTTGGATGTTCGTTTCAGCTCACTGCTTTTTATATTGATCATTTGAATCCTAGTAGGTGCCCCTGTTTCTTAATATAGTTTCATTAGAATGGCATGATGCTGTAGTAAGTCAGATGTTACTATCACCATCTCATTTTCCTTTTTCTTCTAACTTCACTTTTGGAATTGCTCAGTCTGTCAGCCCATAGTTTTTCAGAGACTTGTAGTCTGTTGATGTTCTGTGATCAAGTTTCTCAATTCCAATTGTGTCTTCCCCTTCTATTTTTTTAATGAAACAACTTATCTTTAGCATGGGAATAAAATCTTTTAGTTGCTAGAATTTAAGAATATGAACATGGTGCAAGTCTGAAAAAAGGTGTCTTTTCAATTTGGTAGTCCTAGATATCTACCTTCTTTGCCTGAGTGTGTCACCTCCCTAAGCTTGCTGGCAACACTCCTCCTAATGCAGGCCAGGATGCTGTTGACCTTCTTCACCTGGCTTGTGGGCGACTTCCTGTCTACCAGGACCCTCAAGCCCATTGCTGCCAAGCTGATTTTCAGCTGGTTGGCCCAGAGCCTGTATGGGGGTTATTGCTCCTTAAGTGCTGCTCTTAGCATTTCCCTTTGAACTTCTCAGCCCATTTTTCTTTCCTGTCCCTCTGAATGACAGCTGACTCTCCTGGCATATCAGCCATACTTCCCAATTTTGTATGATGATGGGACTTACTGAAGGTGCACTCTGCCCCATCATCCACATCATTAATGAAGTTGTTGAACAGTACTGGCCCCTGTCTTGATCCCCAGGATAGTCTACCAGTGAGTGACTGTCCTCCTGATGGACTTGGTGCTGCTGAGCTACCCTTTGAGCCTGGCAGTTCAGCTGGTGTTCAGTCCAGTCATGGTGTACTTGTCTGCTCAGTGCTTTGTCTGTCTTCTAATGCGGATGTTGTGAAGTCATGCATGCATAGCTACAGGAGGACAGGTGTTTTCAATTCTTCCTGAGTCTGTGTCCATCTGAGAGAGACAGAAAGAAACTGGGCTCTGGACATAACTGTCTACCTACTCCATACCCTTTGCTAAGAATAGCCAGTGTGAAAACTAAAGAAGAAATCAGACTTGAGTGATAGAGAAAGCTGTAGGAATAGCTTTGTCTTCTCTCTGTAGAGGCAGATGATTTAAAGTTAATTGGGAAGTTACGGTCTATTTGGTCATGGTAACTTCTCTGCTGTTTGTCCTTGATAGGATTTTACTCCCAATTCTTTCAACTGAACTAAAGCATTTTAGGATTTTAAAAGTTTCACAGGATCTAAGGCTTCCTAGCAGGCAATACTTATTTAATCTAAAAAAGCCTTTGTGGAGTAGACTTAAAAAATCTGGAGAATGAGAATTATGTCTATGGCAGCGTTCCTTCTTGACAGCTGTTTAAAAATGCATGAATGAAGAATGTTAATACGTTGCCATATCCTGAAATGCAAACAAGAAACAAAACACTAAACAAAAATTTTCTTACTGTGGTGCTTAACTTGTTTTGTTGTAGGATGGGATTCATAAAGACAAATTTGAGGATGACTTATCTAATCATTCTGACTCTGTCTTGAGTATCACCACAATTGCAAATGCTATTGCTAATGCTTCCACCAGTGCTGAACCTTCCCAGCTAGCTGCTATGATGATGGCACTCTCCAATAAAAGTAAAAGAACACATGTCCTTCCTGGAGTTGTTAAAGAGGCTGAACTGTCTGCTAATGAGGTATTATCCAGCAATGAGGAAAATAGTGCATTTGACATGGAAAAATACCTCAAAAAAACAGATGAGAACAGACATGAAAGTGTCTACGAGAGTGTTGTGAAACACGAAGCATCTGTCCAGAACCTTACATCTGATACCTTTTTACTGGGTAAAGATAGACATAAGGATGCTCTTGCAGAAGACTTGATGAATAATCATAGCAAACAGCAAGGAGTAGAGAAGCGCTTGCTGGATTATCTTATTGAAGAAAGTGACAGTCAGAATTTTTCTAGTCTGTCTGGTATTCCCAGCCATGAAGACGTAATTGCAGATAATGTTCAATATTCAGAAAAGTTGTCAGATTTGGTGAATAGTAAACATTTACAGTCAATGGGTGCTGATGTTAGATCAGAGACACTTCATGGAAGTGAGGCCCACACATGTGGAATTCCCTTAGCAGCAGAAATGGAAGTGGCACAGCAAAATCTGCTTGCTTACCAGAACAGCCATCTCACTAGTACATGCTGTGTAGGGGAAGACAGAGAAACAGTAGATCAAGCAGCAAATGCTGTTCCTGAACCACGTAATGATTCGGTGGAGGGAAGTGCAGGAAACACTCCATCCCTCAGTGACTTAAAACCTGCCAAGCAATCTGGTAAATATGTCTCAGTAAGTTCTTCAACAGCCAAACCTATGCAGAAATTGAACAATGATGAGAGGAAGCAAAATGCCAATATAGAGAAGAGAAACAAGGATGCCAGTACTCCATGTGGTGGGAATGCAAAACATGTAACTTTTGAGAAGCTCTCCCTATCTTCCCAGAACAGTACTGGTAAGTAACCCTATATAAATGCAATTAGTTGTTGAAAAGGCTTTTCTTGACAGTAAACTTGTTTCCTGTCCATAAATACTGTTACTAAATTCTGTTTGTTTGCCAGAGCATAAACCCATTCTACCTGAATGTGACTTACCTCTGGAGGATGAGCAGTATAGCTTCAGACCTTCAACTTCACCTCTGATTCATTCTTCTCCTAGTGAGACTTCTGGAACAGCATTTTCAGGGTAAATTTCTTGGTGCAGGTTATAAGAATTAGTGCTTCATAAGTTTGTTGAAGGATCATATTTTCGTTTGAATGTTGACTGTGATCTAGGTTTATAGAAGACCTTTATTAGGCTAAGACTTCATTATACACTAAGCTGGACATTGTAGAGATCAATGAATATATGTTTTTTGAACTTACAAGTATTTCACTCCATTTGGTTCTCTGATATGTATCATTGCTTGTTATGGGAGAGGACGAGTAGAAATATTTGTATTGCTTTTGACTGTTTTGTATTTTGATACATACTTGTGTCCAAGGTTTAAGGTTTTCTTAGCAACTGAAAGAACAATGTTTCTTAAATGAGCTCCCATAACAATGTGTCATAAGATTACAACTAAATTAATTCAATAGTCATGAACATGGCCACTAGCTAATGATTGTGTGCAGTCTTATAAAAAGATGAGGCACCTGATTTCTCTGAACTTTTAAGTTCATTGTTTGGTATTGAACTACAGTTTGTGTTTATATGTGTTATTAGAATTACAGGCTGTCTGGCATTTCTCAGAAATTAATATGTGCGGGAGTAGATGTATTTTCACAGGCATGTTGTATAGATATTAGGATTTCCAGTTAAAATTGTCAGTGATTTTGATTGTTGTCATGTTAGCTTGTCTTTTTGAACAAAGTGGTGAGAGATTCTGTGTTTTCAGGTGTTTGAAATGAAGAGAATCTCAGCAGTGAATAGGAAACTAATATGTGATGCCTGGGAGGTTGAATGATTTCATTTGACTTTTTAATCTAGTTAGATACAAGTATATTGATTCACCTCTTTTTCTTTCAATAAGTTGTGTTGTTTCT
Source organism: Aphelocoma coerulescens (assembly GCF_041296385.1). Lineage (NCBI taxonomy): Eukaryota > Metazoa > Chordata > Aves > Passeriformes > Corvidae > Aphelocoma > Aphelocoma coerulescens. The sequence continues at coordinate 113,306,892 of NC_091015.1, read as the reverse complement.
GTGGCCTTAGCATCTGAGTTCAGTTGTGGAACTCTGATGCTTTACCTGTATGGATTTATATAGAATGAAAATGAGTTTTATGTACACCAAAGCCAGAATTTGTAAAGGTTGAGAGCTGATTTCTCATTTCTACTGACTGCATTTAACAGAACAGCTAAGTAAGTTGACTTCTAGAGTAGTATATGTAATGTGTAACATTGATTTTCTTGAGGGCAGCATTAAAAATATTTATTTTAATACTGGCATACTTTGAATCTCTTTCAGATCTGAAAAGGACTTTACTTGCCCGTCACATTGTCAGGAATCTCCTTGCAAAGAGAGTGTACTACCTCAGTCTGTTTACTCGAGTCCAAGCATGAGCAGGTTAACCTATGTCTCTGCACCTGGCAGTACCCATAAAAACACAGCAGTGATACATAATCCAGAGACATACTGGGTGAGAAACACAAAACAGCGTCTCTGCTTTGCCCTAAACTAAAACTTACAGGTCAAAGTACTTCTAAATTAGAAAAGCCTTAAGGGTTTTGAAACAGTTTAGGATATGCTGTGCATAGGGAAAAGGTATTCTGCTTCTTTCCAGCTTCTGAGTTATTCAGAAACTTGAATTTTGGTATCAACTGCACTAAATGCACACATTCTAATAAATACAACAATAATAAAACAATCAAAGAACTAGGAACTTTTGAAAATGTTAGAGTTGATGTATTTTTTTCTTCCATTTTTTTTCATAATTTCTCATTAAGTCATTCTGTTCTTGGAATATGGTGCGGTGTTCCAGTAGTATTTTGCAGGATCTGTATCTGCTTTCATTGCACCTGAGGCTCCCTTGCTGTTCAGCTTCAACTGTTAGGAGAATACTTTCCCTGGTTTGTTTTTTTTCTGGAGAAATGTTTATAAATACATAATATAGCTTGTACTACTTTTTTCAGGACTGAAACTATAATTTTCTACCTCTGACAGTCATTCTGATGGCTTTTATTGCTTTAGAAAAGAATGTACATTGAGGGTGAAATTTGTGTTCAGACTTGCAATCTTAAGCTGATTAAAATAATTGACAATCTTTATCTGAATTTACGCATTCCTTGGAATCTGGAATTTGTGTTATGTCTCCCCGCTTCCAAAGTGTGTTAATTGTGGATGGAACTTTAAAAAACAGGCAGACAAAACCTGAAGAACCTTTCTGACTTACATGCATGTCTGTGTAAATAGGAGTGCTCATTCCAGCTACACCATACCTGTCAAAATGGCAGGTCTCTGGGCTTGAACGATTTCTTTGTGTGAGTGCACAAAGAAAGTGTTTGTGTCAATGCATTTTCACACATCTTGAATCCTTTTTGGTTGGTGATTTGGTTCAAGGCCATTCAGTTATTATTTTTTTTTTAAATCTTGTAAGTATGTCTGGTGTGTTATCAGTGTTGTTTGGAATACAAATCTAAAAATACAGCACCATAGAGACTGCTGTGAAGAAAATCCACTCTTATCTTGGCCAGACCCAGTACAATGTGTCTTTAGGATATTAGACAGGTTGAAGTTGCAGGTTTTTCCTTTTTCATTGTGAAGAGCCACAGTTACAAAAGTAAAACTTCAGACAAGACAAACTTGATTATTTATATGGGATGGCAATACCAGTAAGGATCAGACAGGAAAGTTTTCTGAACAGGCAGTACCAGCATTAAGGTCTGTCTTACATACCCTATTGCTTTTCTAAAATACGTAATACTGCATGTTATATTTGTTTACTAGGACGAAAATGCTGGTGAACTGAGCACAACAATAATTCAGGCCAGCCCAACTCCTCCTCAGGAACATACAAAGGAAAATCTAGAAGACCACTCATGTCAAAGAAATAGAAAAGAAGCAGTACTTAGTATGGACCAGAAACGAGAAGAAAATGAACTTGCTGGTCTTCAAAGAAAACTTGGTAACGTACTGGACCAAGAGCTGCCCAAAGAAGGTTTTCTGAAGAATGAAAAGCAGCTTCCATCTGTTTCATCAAATGTACCAGCAAATCAGGAAGAGCTAGATCATGTTAAATCTGCTTTACCAAGTAAACTCTGCACCTTTCAACCACTTTCTGTCAACGCTGATGCACAAGAAGTGTGTCAGGATCAAACAGTCAAAGCACAGAGACAAGGATTACCATCTCTGAATATATTACCTCTTTATTCTGGGTTAAACACCTGTTTAACATGCAATCAAAACTCATCTGGTGAACAGTATGTTCCTTTATCAACTGTTAAATCCCATGTCACTACCTCTGAGAGTCCAGCAATTTCTTCTTCTGTTCCCACCTTGCTTACAGGGCATTCTCTTGCAACAACTCCATTTGCACAGCAGCATCTGGGAACTATACAACCTACAGGAAATGCAGTTCTGTCTCAGTTTCATGGCTGCAGCTCTGCAGGGTTTGGCCTTCCAGCAGGGCTTCCTTGTTCTGGTGTCCCAGCAGGACATGTTGAGAATCCACTTATGTTAGGAATTCCTTTAGGTCCAAATATTCATCCTGGCTCTTTGGGTGCAGTTTCACTTTATAATCCACACCCTACTTCATGGAATAATAATATCTTAAATATGAAACCATGTTCTCAGCAACCTCTTGGAGTTGGCAGAAGTGAGTGGGAGTTGTCAAAGTCACCTGGTATTGGTAAGTGTGTTTTTTTACAGTGTGTTTGAAATACAGCTGTGGACAGGAATGGTGATAGTCATGTTGCTTATGTTATAGTAAATAAAATTAAGATGGCACTAAATGTAACTGCAATTACTGTTTATGCAAACCCTATTACTAGTTTTTCTTGTTTAATCATGTTCTCTGAATTCAGTGTCTATTCTTATAACTCCCCTAATGGTCTTAAAAAAACATTTCTCATAATTTAGAAGAATTTCAGCAGTCTTCAATATCAGCTTCAGTTCAAACTAGGCAAGACAAGTCATGCTCTTGAAATTCCATTGTATTTTATCTGGAAAGTAGAGGACATTTCTATTTCCAGCCTAATTTGGTATTATTTAGTGAAGGCCAAAACTCCTAAGAAGGCAGATGGAGGGCTCAAACTATTTGCTGGTTATCAAGGGAAGGACAGGCTGCCAAGTGTCTTCTGTCCCTTCTGCTATTACTCTGTATCTAGACTTAGCTCTAAATGTAAGCAACACAAATTACTATTTAATTTTAAAAAGTTCTTTTAACCTATAATCTTGTAAGTTGTTTTTTGCTATACTTTTTTTTTCTGGCTAATTCTTTCAGTCTGAATGACAAACTTAGCGGGGTTGAAGATTTGAATCTGTGACAGTTTAGAGCTTGTTTATTGATTTTTCCACATCATTGATCTTGTTAGTGTGTTTCAAAATAGTGAAATACTCCTTGCTGATTTTTATACTAACAGGATGTTGTAATACTAATGTTCAAATTTTCTGAGTTGGGCTAGTACTGATTAAATTGTGACCACTGAGTGTTTTATGTGTTTTATGTTTTATATACTTTGTGGGTCTGCATGGAATATGCCATTTCCATAGGTATGTATTTTTGTGACAGGAACTTAAAGTTGTAAATTAGAAGTGATGGAAATTTCGAATTTCATGCTTGTGGAAAACATTCTTATGAGAACTGTAGGAGTCAAACGTTTCCTTGCTGTAATGAAGCATTTGTCAGATGAGTTCATAAACTTGGTAGCTGCCTGAGTTCTGATTGCTTCTGAGGACTTGTAACTAACAGGAGCATATTTTCTTCCAAAGGGCATATAAAAGTACCAGAAGAACTGAAGTTCCCTAATGCCTGTTGTGTGGGAATTGCATCACAGACGGTTCTTAGCATTTATAATCCAACTGATCGGTGGTTGCAGGTCAGCATTGGAATACTCAGTGTTTCAATTAATGGGGAAAAGGTAAGAGGCTTTTTTTAAATAAAGCTGAATAATACTGTAATCTTGCCAGGTATCATTTGTAAAATTATGCCCCTCTCTACAGATTTGTGATTTTTTCCCTATTTTATAGTTAATATGCACAAACCAATGCTACTGTCTTTAGCCAGGCCACCTGGCTTCCTCCAACAAGTAGACTGTGTGAGGTAAATGCCACACGAGGCGATTGATCTGTAGAATTGTATTGTGTGCATGAAGTGTGGAAGGGTTGAGTTTATGGGTTATTCATTCCACCTTTGTGTATGCAAGAAAAGTCAGTCCTAGGCCAGAAGACATCCATGCTGGGCACTGTTATTGCTAAAACATTCTTGGCAGTTTGCTCCTGTTTTTCTTGAAATCAGAAGATCTTGAGTGGTGGAGAATGAGAAATATTTGGAGCAGGCTTCAAGCTAGATGGGTTGTTCTGTGAGTTGCAGGTAGCTTGTAGGCCATAAATCAGCTGTCTTGCACTTCAATTTTGTTAAATTCTATATACTTCTGTTATCATGGTAACATGATACTTGAGAACGTGAGAATGAGTTAGATTCAAGGTCCATCAGAATGATTTATTTTTTTATTGAGGAATACACTTAGTAGAGAAGAATGTAACAACAGAACAGGATACTCCGAGCTTCTGGCAGCTTCGTACTTGGTAACTTCTGTGTTAGATGTTATTTCTGTTCTTACTAGTTTTTTGTAGACTGCTCTTTATCTAGCTAATCTGTTGAAATTATGTAGTGTTGTCCACAGTTCAGTTCAGTTGTAGATTAAGTATTGCTTTTTTCTTTTTTAAATATGGTTCTTGCTGTTTTTATTTGGTCCATATTACTGAGGAACAGCAGACAATGATTCACTTTAAATATTGCAGCTTGTAAGTCTTAGAAATCCTGATCACATCCCTCCTTAGGTATATTTTTCCAGCAGATGTAGCACATGTCTTTCCAGGAGTATGATTTCTGGTTTTGATCTTGTTTTCTCAGAATGTTTCCTTTTTAAAGAACATCAAGCCACAATTCTGTGTGTTCATGTTTGTGTGTATACATATATATATGATGTGTGTGTGTATATGAGAATAATGATTTCTTGCATAATTTTCTAATCAATGTCATGGTGCTTTTATGCAGCTCCTGTAACCAGCAATTCTGTTGTATCGAGAGGTGATTTTTTAAATGAAATTGCTTTACAGTTGTTTCCATGTATATGCATTTGTTTGCACAGTGTGATTAAAACCAATTTTATTCGGTCAGCTCTTAGAGACACTGTTGTTCTTTCTCCAAAGTCAGGGTTTTACTTATTAATTAATTTTCCCAGTGTCGATCTTTCACTAGATGGTAGAAAGAAACCTCAGCAATTTTCAGGCTGTCTTTTTAAATTAAAAGGCCCGCAGTTGAGTGGGATGGAAATAGGCCATGAATATGAAGATGCATTAATTAAATAGAGGAAAAATATGTACAAAACTTCTGTGTTAAGCAGTGGTGCTGGATAAATGTGGTATTTGAAAAGGAAATGTCTTCTGGTAAAAGGTCTGTTGAAAATGACAGGTATTTTGTTTTTTAGATGGATCCTATGAAATATCAATGTCTGGTTTTCAAGAACAAAACCATTGTAGGATCCTACTCTACCAACGACCTGAAAATACTTTTCTTACCTTCCCATGCGGGGATCTTCCAGTGTATCCTCAATGTTTCATCTTGGCCAGTTGCTGCAGATGCTGAGACAATCGTTCAGTCAGAAGCTTTGGCAAGCAGGGTAGTTCTGACAGCAGTCGCTGAAAATCCCAATTTAGAAGTAAGTATCTGCTTATTGTGGGTCTTTTGTTGTTGTTGCAATTTTATGAATAATTTAATGACACTGGAAAATAATAGGATTGCAAAGTTGTTCCTCAGAGAAACCTGGAATTTCATATGTTTTAAGTGGGAATATAAGAAAAATTTTGAGAAGCTTATTGCTGTCTGGGGAGTTCCATTTGTGGAAAAGCACCTAGCTGGAAATGAAGGATTCTGTGTGGAAAGAATAAGTTAAAATGCATTACTTTTTCATTGTTGAAAGACTGGATGAGACCTTAAATGTCTAATGCTTTCTAGGTATCTGCTGTGTTGGATTGGGCATTAAGTGTAACAAAAAGCATTTGTTTCCAATTGTAAGGATTTTTTTTTTTTTTTTACACCAAGTAGACTTTGTCTTGGTTTCTTACTACCTCTAGGTTGTTTATGATTGTAGAGAATATTTTCTTATTTTCAACTAATTAAAAATTAAATGTAAGTGGATGTGTAAAATGCTTTTGTCTTGTGTCTTTTCATGAAGAACAACCAGGTGGGAGGCAGTGTTACATTAAGAATTAAATCTGGCTTCATGTAGTCCTAGATTTAAGAGTGTGGACAGGCAGAAAAAGGCTTGATGATACTTTTGGAGGGGCCTGAACAAATTACATGGTAATTTGTGACATCATTGATAAAATTCTCAGTCATCAGCCACAGCTAATACATGTATTTTTTTCATTTAAGGTGGTCTTTTAACTTGCTTTGGGCTAAGTATGTGTTTTGAAGTAATGAATGCACATGAATGGATATAATTTTTAATGCTTCTTCCATAATTTTTATTTCTTTTTAATGCATTTTTTATTCTTTTACATGTAGTCCATTCTCCATGTTCTTCATAGTATATAGTTCAAACTTGTGTTATACTCAAACTAAAATTAAACCCTATGCTAAATCTCTGCATGTCTTGTTATATTCTTGAGACTGGAAAAAGTACCAAATAAAAGCTGTATTTTGCTGCAGATCATGACACTTAAACGTTTTTAATTTTTTAATTTTAATTTTTTAGCAAAAATTAACAGCCCCTTAGTTATTTTCTCAACTTTTAACTTGCTAAAATTACTTTTTAACTATCCAAAACTGACATTTCTTACTTGCTAGCAATAATCATGGTTTAAACTTACTTTTAATTTGAATTATCCAAAATAATTGGATTGTGTGCTGGATTGTGGTGGATAAACACTGTGCTAAGATTGGCTTCATTGATTGAGGCAAAATGCATGGGAGATAGCCAATTGGCTGTAACCCCTTCTAATATCAAAGAAAACATGATTCTAGACTCCTCCTATCCCTGATAGGAGGTTTGTATTATATGTGGATATAGCATAAGAGGATGGAATAGGTGAATAACATAATTTCTTTGCATTTGTAGGGTAGTGTGTTTTGAAGGTTTTCCTTTCTTCTAAGTTCTGCTTTGTCTTAAAACCAGGTGGAAACCGGAAAAGGAGATTGCCTGGATTTTGGTGACTTGACTTCTGGCAGTTGGAAGGCTCTTCCCCTAAAACTTATCAACAAAACCCATGCTTTTGTGCCAATTAGACTTATTATTAATGCAGTAAGTACAGTAAACTTCCTGTATGTGAGAGTTAACATCTTGTGATACTGAATTTTAATACCCAAGTACTTTATGTTACATGTCATTGAGAAATATATCTTGGACAGTAGATGTAAGGTTCCCAAGAACTCTTTTATTAGTCAGGGAATAAATAGTTTTTGCAGGGTGGTAATCTGAGTCTGCTGTAATGGTACCGACAAAAATGCTTCTGGGATAGGTGTGGTGTTTTGTTTCATATCTGTTTGTTACTTTTTATAGCTTAGCCATGGGATTCCAGCTCTGATGCTTGCTTTGATAGCACAGGGCAGCAAATAGGATAAAGGTTGTTTTGCCTAAACCTTCCTCTGAGAAGCTGGAGAAGCTGGAAGCTTCCCTCTTCTCTCTGAGAAGCTGGAGACATATTCCACTATTCAAATGGAACAGCTGACTGTTCACACAAGCAGCCAAGCTTGCTACTAGCAAGTTTAACATATTCCTTCCTCCTCTGCAGGAGCAAGAACAGGACTCTTCTCTCTATCTGCTTTGCCTCACACTATATGATAGCCTGTCTGAGAGGCTACAGTGTTGTCCTCTCTGCATCTCTAGCAATGCAGTTTTCAGGTTTTTGGCTAGGCTGGGCTGACTGCTGATTTGTGCTGTGGGAAGAGCTGGCCTGGTTTCCTTATACAGGGGAACAAGAAAGGACTGGCCTTATGTTAAGGTGGATCAGGTTATGTTAAGGACTAGTAATGTTTGGTCTTGAACAGCCAAACTTCTTGAAGGCTTAAGCTAACCAGACTCTGCTTATCCCCTTTTGCTGCAAAAGGTTTTTCTATGGTTTTTGGAGGGCTTGCTGGACTAACATATACTTACCAAAACTGTAGGCTAATTCTTGATTATTTTTTTCCAAACTACTTGGGTCATTCAAAACTTGTCTTGCATTTCTCGATTTTGTCAGCATTGCTGTTAGTGACCATAAGAGATTTAATACTTGTAATACTTCTCTTTCTTTTTGACAGAATGCAGTAGCCTGGCGGTGCTTCACCTTTTCCAAGGAACCAGTTAACACTTCTAATGAACAAATGGATGCAGTTTCTCAGACAGCAGCTCCATCAGTTGTAAATCATGTGATACATGCAAGCTATGATGGCCAAGTGAGTAGTTCGTAGTTGGCTGATTCTTCTTTTTACTTGCTGTCTGAAATGACAGTGCTGAATATTTGAGTTCATAGTAATGATTTTTGGTGAGTGTACCTTTTTGAGCAGTTTTGTTTGGGTTATGTGGGTGTTTTGTTTGTTGCTTCCTCTTAATAATTCTCTCCCTCCCCATAAGATGAGTCAACAAATTTCTTTTTCAGGATCCTGAAGCTGTAACAGTTTGGGTTCTGTTCCATGCACCTAAGAAACAAATTTCTGGTTCAGGTATAGTAATTTGATTTTCGTTTCAACTGAAACAGATTTGACTTTTAACGTATACATGTGTTAGAATTGCGGGACAGACTGCAAACTTAAAACCATATTTGGTTTGTGTGCTCTAATATTTCAGGTATCACATTAATTTTTAGTAACTGTAGGAGACAGAATGCCTCTATGTCTTAAGCCTTTATGTGTTACCAGGGACACTTATACTTCAGTATGAAGCTGTAAAAAATTTGTACTGCAAGATGCATGAAATTTGTGTTACTACTTTTACTGAGGGAATTAAACCATCACTTAAGAAAACATTGCATTAGTTGCAAAATAGATAATAAATTTGAAGAAACCTCTGAATTGTTCTGGCTTCCTGAATAGAAAATAGTACATATATCACCTTGTTTGGCTAGTGTGGTAGAATGGTTTTCTTTGTTTGCATTAGCGACAATTTCAGTCACATTTGATGGAAAGGTAAAAATCGTAAATAAGGTCCTGTGAGACTTTATTTAAAAGAGGAAAAAGGTGTTGCAGGAGTAATGAGTGAGCTTCTGTTTATTATCTCCACATGAATATGCTAAGATTGAAGAGTGGCTGAAGTGAGACATGCATCCATAGGAATGGCCTTTGCTGCTGGATGACTTGCTTGTTTTTGTTACTCGTGAAATTGTTCCTAGATTCCTTGGGTCCAGCAGATGAGTTCTTGGCGAGAGTGGACGTGGAAGTGGATAGTCCAGGACCTAGCACTGTCATTAAAAGTATTTCTCTCCGAGCAAGAGCTGGAACAGCAAGGATACATGTTCCGAAGGACTTACAGGTTTGTGTATATTTACAAAGTATGTTTCAAGAATAGTTTGCCTCTCCTAGCCTTCTACTTTTGTAATGTTTGATTTTATAATGTGTATATATATATACATGCATACACACTTACCTAATTTTTACAGAAAATACATCTGTCTGCTAGTGTGGGTTCAACAGTCAAGCAGCAGCTGTCATTGAAAAACGCTGGAAACATTTGTGTATATTTGAAAGTTGAGGTAGGTTGGTTTTTCCCTCTTGAAATCATGGTTTTTGTGCTGTTTATATTGTATTGAAGCTAGAGCTGAGCCTCGGGATTTTAGCTCAGCTCTGTGGTTTGACAAAAGCTTTACAAGTTTATGTAAAGGGAATGAAAGATGGTAGTGATTGGCTTACACTTTTGGGAAAAGTATATGGGTGTTCTTTTGCTCAACTTCAGTTATATTTGTTTTAGCAAACATACCTTTATGATTTTTACTAAATTTTAACAAAAATATTTGTTATATGTAGAAGTAGTGAAGCCTGTGCTGCACAGCAGGTGTTAGTTAGCTGGTAAAGACTGCTTAGGGCAAAGATGAATATTAGCATTGGGAAACATCTATATTTTCTAACAAAACTGCATTAGTTTTCAGTGTACATCTTGCCAACTCAAATACAACCTGAGTTCTTTTCAGATATGCAATATCCTTACTTGACCTTTTTACAAATCCGTGGAAAATATGGTTCCAAACTGAAAGATAACTAAACACATTTGCAACTAGCATTTCAAAGTCAACAGAAGGAGCAGTTGGTTCCATTTTATAAAAAGAGGTTTGTTAGCCCATAATTTCTACTACCAGAGGCCATGGAAATAGGATATGTGACTCCTATCACAAATGCCACATTAAGTGATGATACTGGGTGCTAGTTGATAAAATTTTGAAGACTCCAGGTGTATTCAAATTGTCTGCACTGCATGTACAACAGGTGCACAACCAAATTGTATTACATGTTGTAGAAATGTTTAATCCCTTAAAATAGATAACTAAGCCTCCCTTTTGCCCTTGCCTACTTTCAGACATCAGAACAGGACAGCTGCTTTGCTGTTGAACCTGAGGGCCTTTTCCTTTTTCCGGGAGAAGAACAAGTAGTGACTGTCCAGTTTTTTCCAAAAAGCGTAACAACTACAGAAAGGTAATATAACTGATTTTGTGCTGCATATGTTAAACTGAACTACTTTTGACCTTGAAGTAATGAACAAATTGAAAGTTTTACCCGTATGATAGACTTTGTCTTCAGTTGTTTTCATGAGAGTTCTCATCCAGTACAAAAGGATTTTTGTTAAAGTTCACCTTTTCTATAGATTATCTGCCTCTTCAGGTGTGTATAGCTGAAGGAATAGGTAATATTTCCCATCAAGAAATATTCTAAGACTTATTTAGTGTAAACAAATGGTGTAAGTCCCTGAAGCCCTTTATATGGTAGTTATTTCTGAAGTACATCAAAGCTTCAAAATACCTACCGTCAGCAGCTCCTTCAGTTGCTTCCCTCTTTCTCTCTCTGCTGAGGCAAGGGAAATGTTATTTCTGTTGTACATGTGAAAAAACTCAAGAACAGATCGGGATCATAAGTATTCTTTTGTCTGCTGTAATCAGATAAAAGTTTGTTCTGTACAACACTAATGCACATGTTCCTTTTTCAGATGGGAGAAGCATTCATAGTTTTGCTTATTAGCACCTGTTGAACTTCATTCTGCAAAATAAACTTGATTGGTTCAAGTGATCATTAAGATGTCATGTGAGAGGTTTTGGCAATGGCAGGGGTCTGACTCATTTCTTCAGAGCAGCCTTTCCTCTCTTGTTACATGTTTTCCAGTTTCTGCTGTGATAGAGCAAGAATGGACAAAGGAGTATCTTCAAAATATGTTCAACTTCAGTATCTAGCTTAACCAGGCCTCTCCAGTGCATTTAAATTAAACAGTGAGAAGTTCTGTGCTAGTGACAGTATGATCCTATTGGATAGATTGAATTTTTACAAGCTTGAGGTACTCAGGAGGATTGGAAACTTTGTAGTCTATGTCAAAGTGCTGCCAAAAGACTAATAAACTAACTGAGGCAGTAACGAGGGTCCGTGTTCCCTGCTGATGGGATTCAGGGCTTTGTCTGCAAGCCTCATAGGGATTCACTGACAGCTAGAATGGTGGTTCTTGAGTTTTGTTCCTGACTTGAAGTGTGTCTGTGCTATAGCAAATGCTTCAGCCTATAACTTAAAAGCTAGATTTCCTTCCTTGATGCTCCTGAGTACCTCATACTTGTAAAAATTCAATGAAGTTTCTAAAGGCATTCAAAAGGCATCTCTTTAATCTACAGCCAGACTTTGCTTCTTTCTAAAATTAGTCTGTCAAAATAATTAGATATTAGTAGGAACAAAAAATAATTTGCTGAGCTGTAGTCTCTGAAATATTTATCTGAATCATTTCCAGATGAAATACTTCAGAAGACTGTGTAAGGTACATGTGGCATGTGTATTTACAGCCCAAAGGATTAAATTTTGCTATGCCTAAAGCTGGTCTTTGTCATAAAATAAAAAGAAGTATTTGTATTTTCCCCTTAAGAAGGTAGTTTTAAAAACACCTAAGTTTTTCAGTTATGTTTTGATTTCATCAGCTAATCTTGTTCTGTTGTGGGATTTAAATTTCTTTATTTATTTTTAAAGTACTTTGAAAATCCTTGTGCTGCCATCTGGGCCTCAGTATGAAGTAATGATAAAAGGTGAGGTGGAATATGGGAAAAACAGACCTGTGGCTACAGCTGCTGGGCTCTCAGACATTCCACCCATCCTTTCCAACAAGCAGTTCATTGCCTGGGGAGCAGTAGCACTTGGATCATCAGTGTAAGTATAAGTTGGACAGTTGTTCATATAGAATATCAAGTCAAGTATTTTATATTGCACTTATTTGAAGTAAAATTTCCTGTTGACATTGATAATTCACAGTGATTTGTTCTATGCCTCAAGTGAAAGAAGCAGTATATTACAATTTTTTTTCTTGTGCAAGAAAGTTTTGGAAACAAACTGATCTTGGTTGAGCTTTGTGTATTCTCAAGGACTCATTAGAATATCATTGGAATATCTGGTTCTGTAAGTTTAGCATGTTGTGTAAGTAGAAATGAGGAGGAAAGTATTTTTCAGCTAAACTGATAGAAAAATTCTGTTGGTTCTTTTGATACCTATCTCTTGCTAGAGATATAAATTATGCTTCATCTCATCCATTACAACTAACAGAATCCAGTCTGTGTAATGTAATTTGACCATCTGAATAGCATAACCTGTTGAATATCCCTCAATTGATTTGAATGTGTTTCAGTGTTAAAACTTAGAGTGATGGAGAATCTATTTTGTCCGTAATTATGAATTGCTTTATCCTTCAGACTTCTTGTCTGCGCTTTTTTAGTTTCATGTTTATAGGCTCAATATTCTATGCTTTAATGAAACTGTTCATAATTGTTAGGATATTCTTTGTTTCTTTTATATGTAAAGTCTGCAAGTTTTGCAGATCTCTGAACTTCTAGTAATTATTACTTGAGGGACTAATCCACTGTTAGTTGATACTAAACTTTTTGAGGAATCTAATGATGTTCCCAGTGGTTTAAAAGCAGTCCATGTTTGTAGCCAAGAACTGTTTCTGATAGCTGTATTTCTGTTTTCCTGGTTTGTTAAGGTAGTGTGATTCTTACAGTAGTTCTGGTTATTTGGTTTTTGGGAATTACTGCTTCTTTCCTGTATGCTGCTATCTTTTTATTTGCTGTTCCTCCTGTAAAACAGTTTTGATGAACCCTTGTTTTTAGGAAGCTGAAATTACTTCTCTAATTATGGTTTCGACAAAGTACAAAAGAGTGTCTGCCAGTGTTGATAGGGAGATGCTTTGCTCTCTCTGTCCTCTTCTTTGATTCTAACTGCATGATCTATTCTCCTATGTTTTAGCAGTTTTAGGGCTTGTCAAATTCATCTGTCAATGTTTTTTGACAAATGTTTAAATGTTTAAAATGTCAATGTTTAAAATGACAAAGGCGCTTGCTCTTGCTGGAGATGTTTCCTACCTCTGCTGAGGAAACCTCTGAGTACCAGAAGCCTGGTCAATGCTGGGATGTATCACAGAGAAAAGAAACTTATTTTTTGGTCAACTTGATTCTGTCAAGTGACCATAACTTTCGATGTTGTTATTACATTGAGAAGTACATGAAAAGGAAAGGTTATCCTGAACTTAGTTCTTTACTACTGTTCCAGTGAATCTGGGCCAGACTACTCTCAAGACTTTGTTTCCGCATAACTAAGTGTCTCTGGATATTCTCATCATAACTGTGTCCTTAAGTGGGACAGTTGCTGGTTACTTTCAAAGTTCAGGCTGTATTGATACAGTTGCTGGTTGCTTTCAAAGTTCAGGCTGTTAAGTACAGTATTTGAACTTCAAAAAAGACAGATACAGGTTTTTTTGTTTTTTTTTATATGGGAATTGTTTTGCTATATGAGCATTCGTGTGTTGTGGTGTATGACAGTGTAGGGTGTATAAGTCTGACAATATAGAAATAACTTTGTCTAACATATTCTATTGTTCCAAGAGGTGATTTTTTTTCCATTAAATTACTTCAAAAATGACTGTCCAGTTCCATTGTTTCCATGAATAAATATGTGCAGTTAATTTATATTTGCTGTAAAATCTAACCAAACATATTTTTCAGAGAGAAGAAGTTAACTCTAAGAAATGACTCTCCATCTGTGACCCAGCATTTAAGATTGTTGATAAGAGGCCAGGATCAAGACTCCTTTCAGGTGGCTGTCATTAAAATTTTTCTTTAGTGTTTATGACAGTTACCAGACTATGTTTATAATGAAAATGTTTCTGCCCTGAAGTGTTAGCAGGTTGTATTTCTTTTAAGACTGCCAAGGTGAATGTGGTAGCAGAGCTTCAGCTTCACTGGCAACCTCGGGCGCAGCTGAAATAAAAATGCTGCAGCAAACTGGAGCTCAGTTTACAGGTCTCTAAGCTGCTGTATCACAACAGAGTCAGTACTTGGTGGAGTGATCCATCAGTCACCCTTCTTGCAGGAGGGAATCTAGAGGAGCATAGAAAAACTAGAATCAGCCTTTAGGAATTACCATGGCTTATGGGTCTTTTTGTTATGTAACCTGCATTGACTTATATCCCCTTTTTCCCCTCAAATGTTCAGATTTTTTAATCTAAAGTCTTACACTGAGATGGAATTAACGTAGTGGTAGTAAAATTCAGCCTTGACGGGTTGGGAACTGAGGACAAAAACCTGTATAAACTGAGAGGCTTGGAATGTTCATAGTGGGAATATAAACTATCTTGGACTCTGTCTTTTTCATTGCATATTAAGCATTGCAACTTTAAATATGCCACTGTCAACGGAGTTAATGTGGAATTTGAAGAAGTTAATTCCTCCTTCCAAGTGTAGTAAGTTTTACTGCTGTATTTTTTTCCTATTATAGTCACTCAGTTCTGATGTCTTTGTTTTTATAGCTGCAAAGTATATTTGGGTCAGAAGGACGCTTAGCCAGTAATTGGGAACTCAAAATCCGCCCCAAAGAAGATACTAACATCTACCTGATGTTTACACCTACTCGAGTAACTTGCTGCTTTGCAAAGCTGGAAATCAAACAGCTGGGGATACGATCAAAGCCAGGAATTAAGTTTACTGTAAGAGTCCCAACATAGCTTCTAATAATTTTAAATGTACTTTTTTCATAATTATTAAAAATCTAGCACTGAATAGCTGTTTCTGTAAAAAACCTGAAAATTCAAGATATATACTATGGGTATCTTTACACTTGTTAAAATCATACGGGCACTAAATTTTATGCTTTGAACATTAGTATCAATTTTGCATGCAATTTTTTCCTTTGTGAAGGACGAAATATTTTATGTACTATATTAAAAATAGCCTAAGGTTTTAACTGTAGAAGTGTTAAAAAATCTGAACTTGTCTTGTTCTATAGGTAGGTCTTAAACAAACTTGGAAGTAGGACTTGAAAATGATTGAATAAATTTAGACTTTTCTATTTCTTGCAAGGGGTTTTCAGTTCACATTTTTAACATTTTCATTTGTTTTTCTGTAAGTCTTTATATAGTTTGCCATAGTTACGCATAAATTTTATTTATTAAGAATCTTTTTTCATTTGAAGTACTGGTTTTTTGGTGGTGGGTTTTTTTTTCTCTCACAGATACCATTATCTGGATATGGAGGAACAAGCAATATAATTTTAGAAAATGTTAAAAAGTTGTCAGATAGCTGCATGCTTACACTGGAAAGATCATTGTCTGCAAGATCACAGAAAGCTTCCTTCCACGTGAGAAACACAGGTTCCCGGGCTGCCTATGTTAAAGTGCTGTGCTTGGCAAACCTGCAGACAAAAACAGTGATGGATCCTCAGGTTATGACGGTGTCTCCAGACAAGTTTGTACTAAGAGAAGGAACACATGAAGTAAGTACAGTGCTTTATTCTGAGCAATTTTTATGAATTTAAATTACATGTCATCAAAGAAAATGTCTGACTAGTTCCTTATTAAAATCTCACCTAATTTTTATGTCCTGTTTCACTTGTATTGCAGTAATCTGTTGACTCATAGTCCAAACATTAATACAAACAGTAAGATTTCTTTTTCCTCAGTGTGTTGTCTATTTATTTATTTACAGGTGATTACTGTAACATGGAATCCGATGGAAAAGCACTTCAATACAAGCATGTTGGTATCGACAGTATGGTTCTTTTGGGGAGATGAAGTTTCGAGGCAGCAGTATCGCAGGTAAGATGTGCTTTGCTATTGTAACAGACTGATGTTTAACAAGAAGTCAAAACTAGAGGTATGTGGTGCCACAGGTATGGTTTAACACACTTCCAAAACCAGCAAGAACAAACTAAAAGACGGTGATGATAGGTAGAAATCTATTAAGTCTTGCATCTGTAAGTTGTTGATGGGGGTTTGTTCATTTATGGCTTTGCTTACATACTGTACCTACAATCCTAGTTAAGGATTTTATTCTATTTTAACTTTCTTAAATTCAAGTGTGTTGGGTTTTGAGGAAATGTTTTCTTTTTTATGTCGAAAGAGATCTGTGTTCTGTGTTGGTATCTCTCTTTCTAATGAGTATGTAACTTTAATTTTTAAAGAAAAGGCTCATGAAAAGAATAGTACTGAAATCCAGGAGCGTTAAGTTTTGAACAAGGTTCATGTCTTGATTTGCTGAATTCTGTTGACAAAGAATGGCTTTGAGTAGATGTGTATATGGGAAAAATAAAATCCACATATGCTTATGGCACACTAAGGAAACTTACTGAAAATACCTTGCTGATCTTAAATAGCAGCCATGTTATTCTGCATTTCAGTTTGTATAACTCAAACACACAGAAATGACATACTCTGCTTGCATTGACATAAGTGACACTTGTGCTGTCTATGGGGTACAGCGTAATGCAGAATATTAAGACTAGGTAGAGCTCTAAGGTGCTGATGATCATAATTCAGTGCAAAACTTCAAAACAGCATTATTTCATCATTGCTTTTAAATGTCATTGCCTGACAATGTGTGAAAGTCATTGTGTATATTCTTATCCAAAAGAAGTATTAAACACAGCTGAATTTGACTGCATGACTTTGAATGAAAAGCTCATGGAATAGCTGAGTTCCCAACTGGCTTCTTTTAGATATCTTAGAAGGTGCTTGTTCCTGATTTTTGTATGAATTGTTTTGTGTGAGGCAATGCTCACTATCATGGAATCCTCCTTAAAGGGCTGACTTCAAAACTTAGGGAACAGTTTTGGTCTACAGATCAACAGAAAACCCATCTGGAAGCTCAATACAACTACATAGGTATTATTGGAAATTTTTAAAATTCAGATTCTGGATGATGTGAGCGAAATGACTTGTTGATTTTATTAGCCAGCAGGCTGGCATATGGTTCTTGAAAATAGTGGTCTAGCTGATTGTTTCTTGGTGGGAGGTTCTCTGAAAACCCCTTGATAACTTGAAAGAGATGTGTATTTCTTGCAGTGACTGAGTTCTCTAAGCCAGTCCAACCCCATTCTGTAATTGTGTATTAGAATGAGAACATGATTTGAGACTTAGGGGCAGGACTGTGAAATGAGTACTCTGCCTCATCTGCCAACTTGTGCCTCAAGTTCCTTACTCCAAAATTATTTATAGTCAGCAGCCTGGTAAGTAGCTTAGACCTGAGAGTTAGTAGTGCTGAAGTATTCTTTCCTCCTCCATGGCTCTGACCTTTTCTGTGTGCCAGATTTCCTCTTGCTGACCTGTAGCTTCCCATTTTACCCAGGACTATTTGTATGCCTGTGCCTCCCAGTCTTTTCTATTCTGTTGGCAGTCATGCTCCTTGGCTCTGTGTTCCTGCTGTTGGCTGGCACCTGCTGCTGCTCTGACATTGACTAGTCAATTTTTCCTCTCAAAAGGCTTTCACTTGTAACCAAAATAGCATTCTCCTGCTTCCTGTGGTGATTGAAACATCACTCAGATGCCTGATGTACTTATCAGAAATCTAGGTAGGTGTGACTGACAGCAGAGAACAAGTATGGAAAGACAAACATATGGTAACCATTATTTCAGTGTTTCCTTTTACTCTGCAGCAATAGAGCAGGTATTTCTTTAACCATTTTAAGACTGTGAAAAGACTTCAGTTTTAAATAAATGCTTCCAGATTTGAGCTTGGTGTAGTCAAGAAAAGATGAAGTGAAAATTATGCTGGAAACTTATGAGTCTTATCAATCTTTTCAATTAGTTGTTTCTAGTACTGTGTTCAATTTAATGTTGCCTCTTTAATAGAGCTGTGATGTATAAACCCGGGGTAGAAAAACGCATAATCCCAGAAAACAACTTGTTGAGACACACTGTATTTGATGAAGAATTTCAAGGGGAGCAACTTGTGACAGAAGGTAAGACTATGACTTTTTAAAAGAAAAATCTAATACTTGTTTTTGTGGGGCAAATGTGCTTTTGGCTGGAATCCTAGTTACTTTTTCACTATTTTTTTATAAATGTAGAAGAAAAATTCTGAATTTGGACAGTTGTATTGGGCAAAGCTTTGTTGTATTTTCTTTCCTCAGTCCTGCTGAGGAAGGGTGTCATAGAATGGCTTTGGTGGGCACCTGTCATCCAGCTAGGGTTAACCCATCACAACAGAATTTGCCTTTTTTCATTCAGTACGTATTTATTTAAATGATTTTCTGTTTTTTTTCTCCTAGCAACATGAAACCCCAGTCTGTAAATACTATAGCATTAAAAATGCTGAGTTTATTTGGAAAGTATTTGCCTTATTACCTATTGAGAAAGATTCAGTTTGTTGTACACAGATATATTTGAAAAGTGAGAGGCAGACAACTTGGATGACACCAAAATATAAATTTATTTTCCTTCCTAAATTTAATAACTTTTTCTTCTGCTTGCTAGTAAGGAATTCATTAATAAGAATACAATATATTTTAAAGGGGTCCTTAAAGCACCCTCCCCCCCCCCCCCCCCACTGTTCAATCCCATAGTGTAATGAACAAATTTACTGCCAAATCCTGTTCTTGAAATAGTTATATTCACATAGGAATTACTCACTGTTCTAAGGCTACTGCACCTGAATAAATGTGGTCTGATTCTTTCCCTATGAATTGTATATTTTCTTTACTTGGAGAAATAAAGATTTTTTTTTATCATTCATTTTAGTTAGAGTGAAATCCTAGTGAACATTAGATACTTGGGTTCTGGAGTATCCTTTGAAGTTGTTAAGCCAGTGTTAGAGGAAAAAAGTAAAACCTAACTAATTTGGCATAGAATCAAATTAGTATATAGCATTTGTATAAAGGTGGAAAATCTATTATAATATTTTTATATTTATTTTTAATATATAACATTTATTATAACTTAGAATTGGTTTAGAATTGGTGTGTATTTAGATTTATATATTATATTTGATGTTAGTGTTGAGCTATGCCTGATAACTAAACTTGCAGGAAGTAGTTTTGGAATGATCTAGGATTTCTTAGCTGATGGATTATTGACTAGGTCTATGTCCTAAATCTCTGTGGTGTGATTTCTGAGTATTATAGAATTTTTCTTACTAGAATTCTCTATTACTCTCATGTTTAGTGTGTGATGTTCTACGAGGGACAAATGATATTCATCTTTTCTATGCAAATATGCAAAGGGTTATCCTTTCTGTGGTTGGATATTCCACTTGTGATCAGGATGGCTTTCAGCAGCCTCCTGGACACTGTTTGGAATTGGACAGGTACTGTAACTGTGATTAGTAATTATATGTATTTAATTATGGTTTTTTCTGGTGAGGTTGGTTAGACACTGGAACAGGTTGCCCAGAGTGGCTGTGAAGTTTTCATCCATGAAGAAATTAAAAACCTGGCTGGTCAATGTCCTTAATAACCTGCTGGAGCTGACCTTCCTTGGGGGTGTTGGACTGGGTGATCTCCAGAGGTCACTCCTGGCTTCCAGCATGTGTTGCACAGCATGCTGTGAAACGACATGCATTGCCTTATTTCTCTCTGCAGTACTTATTTCCTCTGTATATGTTTTATTCAAGTTATTTTATATTACTGTCTTCTGAAGATAATTGTTCATTTTAGTTTCTTCCATTCTAAATGGTACCTCCCACTTCCAAACATTCTGTGAAAAAGCTGTGTCCTGATACAGCTGCTGAATTGTCTTTTACTTAATGGAGAATTGAATTAAATTGAGAGTCCATGTAAAAAACACTACTTTAATAATAAAATTTTGGTAAATACTAAAAGTAGGCTGTTATAATTACTCGTGAGATTTTTTTCTACTGCTTTTGCTTAATGCAGTCTTTGTTTCAGGTTTGAGAACTTTGTCAGACATACCACTGCAACTTTGGATGTTCTTCCTGTTAAAGGACCTCAGGGTCCTTCATTATCTGCAAAAACTAATGTTCTGGTTCAGAATAAATCAGATGCTCAGCAGACTTGGGCTGTTACACCTGAGTATTTGACTTTGGCATCTCCTTCTATTGGTAAGTATTTTTTGAAGTTAATGAAATAGCCACTTTAGCATTAAGATAAGTGTACTGCATAATATGTTTGTAAGTGTGGCTTGGCCAGTAATCTTCATGCAGACTTGATTTGAACACAGTTCTTGGATAAATTGTCAGAGATGATGTGCTGTGTGTATACATACAGTATACACTGCATACCTATGAAGATTTTAAAGTATTGTGAAGGTAAAATTAGGGCAGAAAATACTTTTTCATTGGTGCATCTCTGTATCTTGGGCATTTTTGTGAATTTTTTTACATGTTAGCTTTTTTTTTCTGTTACAGGTGGAACAGCAGACACTAGACATGTACAAATTGTCAACAATTCCAATAGAATGTTGACCTTTGAACTTTCATGGCCAGC
The DNA here is from genome assembly GCF_041296385.1 of Aphelocoma coerulescens. Classification (NCBI taxonomy): domain Eukaryota; kingdom Metazoa; phylum Chordata; class Aves; order Passeriformes; family Corvidae; genus Aphelocoma; species Aphelocoma coerulescens. The sequence continues at coordinate 113,286,020 of NC_091015.1, read as the reverse complement.
TCACTGCCTTACTATAACCCCACAACATGGAGCTGTTGAACCAGAGTAAGTTTCTTTCCATAAGTTCCTTTATGTGAGAAAGTGTGGTGAGGTCTTGGCGGAGTTTAGTTAGTTTAAGTGTGTAACTAATTTATGAATTTTAGCTGTTTTTTAGGAATTTGCTTAGACTGTACCCTGAAACTATTTTAGTTCCACTTCCAGGGTATAGACTTTTTGTCAATTAACATGCAAATCTAGCTTTTTTTAGGACCTTATCTGTTCTGTATAATGGGAATGTTCTTCTGTCACCTACATAATTATCTGGATGCCAGGAATTTTCTGTGCCTGGAAGTACTATTATTATTGCATATTTTTCAAGGAGCTGGATGGCCAGTGAAGCTGAAGCTTTAAAAATCTCCTTTTGCAGTAGTGTTTTGTTTAAAATTTAGCTGTGTATTTAAAAACAAAGAACAGTTCCTCCCTTCCCATAACCAACAAACAACCCTCAAGATAACAGTTCTTATAGAAGGCTTCTTCTGGGGACTTAGTTTTTTCTTTAGCAAATGTGCTGATACTCCTCACAACTTGATTGTGTTTTTTTTTATTTTGAGAAAACTGGATTTTGCTATTCAACCTTTGTCTTCTCAGTATCTGTAGGTATGAAAATAATGACAAGCCAGTGTCAGCTTGCCTGTGCCTTAATTGGCATTTTTTTGGAACAGCAGTCATAATATCACTGTGTGTATATATGAGACTTTTCACCCATGGCAGCAAAGACTTTCGCAATTTATGCTTGAAAGGTCTGCCCACCTCTCCCTTCTAAATTTCTGGGTTTTTTTAAAGGTTCAGTTCAGAATAGCTCTAAGACCCTGTTATTAAACTATTTTCATCTTACCAAAAAAAAAGTCTCCCACCAAAAAATAGGTTTTGCTTTCAGGATTGTATTTCAGTAGTTGCTTTAACCTTGAGGATGTTTGCCCAAATATCCTTTCTCTTCAGTCCCGCGTTGTCGATAACATTTAAACACTTAATTTCATATTCATGTAAATGTAAATTGCTGGGAAACTTTCATCACTAGTGAGAACAAAATAGAGTTTCATGGAAGGGTTAAGAAAAATAGTCTCAAAAAGCAGTAACTATGAATGACTTTCCAGTAGCTGTGAAAGTAAAGACATACTGAGTGTCTCATACCCTAAATTCAGGATTGGCTGGATGATTTCTTGAAAAGAGAGTATTGAAGGCCTTCTGCAAGGAATTTTCTTGCAGTGTAGAATTTTAAAATGTGTTCACTGGAAAAGAGTGGGCAGAATCCTCACATTTTGGGTCCAGGTAAATAGTTTGGATCAGGAACAGAGGTCTGCAAGTAGGAAGCAGACCTGTGGGAACAGCTAACTTAAGCACAGCGAGCTACACTTGCCCAGTTTTCTCTTTTTCATGACCATCTTCCTGCAGTGCCAAGGGCAGTCATCCTGTCAGGACAGGAGCCAGCCAGAATATTTTATGCTCTGCACTGTGATGGCTGGAGCCCACAGAATTCTTGAACTGAGTTAGGCCACGAAAAGAGGTGGTCTGATTTCTCAGTGATGGTGAAAGAAGGCCCTGGGATCATGGCTATTAAAGCTTAACATATTGAATATCTGAATACCTTAAATTTAACTATCTGTAGCGTATCTTCACTTACATGCTATCTTAAAAGTGCATCCTTTTTTGGGGGGGCTAGTGACAATTGTGGTAGATATTTATTCTAATATGAGAATCGTTCTAGTTGAATTTGTTTCTTTTTTTTATTAGGGGCAGTACACTAATTCTGGTGAGTCCTAATCCAGCACTTGCCACAAGACCTACATTAATTCCCTGGAGTGGCCTGATCTATATCCGTTGTGATAACGGGCTAAAGGTACGTGGTTTACTTGAGATTTGAGATTGCAACTTTTTATTTTACTTTGTCAGTTCTAATAAAGTTGCTAAAACCTTTTAGATTTGAGTCAGCAGCTTTGTCAACTTCCATTATTCTTCTTAATTTTTAAAGTTCTCTTAAAAAAAGTAGTTGAGATGCCATTTTGTAAAGTGAGATTTTTAGTTCATTCATCTCTGAAGAAATACTACGATGTGAACACTTAAACTGAATTGCCAACAAAATTGTACTCACCACTGCCTTATGCATAATTTTCTAAAATGCTACATACATATAAGTAGATGTGCACGCACAAAAGTAGTCTGTATCATATCTGCATCATATTTTAAAATAAAAGAAGTTAGAAGAGGTTATTGGACAAGTCATCATAGCTCCTTTTGAGCTCCCTTAAGGTAAACTTGACCTTCTGGATGACAGGTCTGTGACAAAGAATGTCTAGAACAGGTTTTGGCTCCCCATGGATTTTAATCCAAGATTTTTCCCTGATTAAGGTGAAGCATAGAAATAAAATTTATGAAGCCAACAGTTTTTCTCTTGTCAGTGTAATAGCAAAGGGCTCCTTGGTAATCTCTCCCAAAGAGACTTTTAAAAAAACTTTTACAGACAGTGTGTGTTTTGGGTTATTTGTAACAATGCATGGAGAGAGAAATAGACACTGAAACGGTAAAACTGTATCTACTTTCCTTCTGCATGGAAGGAAGTGTGAGGTATGATACAGAATTGGAAACTGCCTTCAAAAAACCCAAACAGGGAAGTTGTTGAGAAGGAAGTGATGATTGTGCACATAGTTAACCATGTTATGTTCTACAACATGAGAAAAGGATTTAAGAAATCTACTAGGACAAGTGTAGAGAATGTAGCAAAACCCATCAATGATAGGAAATCTGGTAGTTTATAATGCTTTTGTCATTTATTTGCTACCTCCAAATCAGCAAAAAGTATGCTAAGATTTTACTAGCATTAACTGAAACTTTTGAAATTTCTAATTATGTAGCAAAAGTGAACACAAAGCTCCTTCTGAATGAGGCAGTTCTGTTTCCAGTATCTGCAACAGAGAATGTTGTAGGAATTGTCAGTTAAACTAGCTGAAATGACTATTCCTGTTAAATTAAAATACCTATCTAGCAAATTTTGAATGAATATTCCTTTTCTCCTAAATTAAACTTGTCCTAGAATCTTCAAACTTTTGAGGTTGGAGTAGACCTGGGGATTTAATATATGAGAGCTTTCCTCTGTTGTAAAGCTGAACATAAGCTCTTGCAGCTCAAAGAAATAGAGCTAAATAGTTTGACTTATTAATATATCAATATTCACTGTTTAAAACTTTGCTTTTCTCCAAATCGTGCGAAAGTTTATTAAAGTGCTTATTCAAGAGACTGTCGCACAGAGTGTGTCTGGAGCAGATTTTCCATGCAGAAGATGTGATGTAATTCCTCCACAGTCTGAAAATCCTACTGTTGATGTGGCAAAGTCTCTCCCCAGGCTCCCTCTAACAAAAATGGAGATAAAGAACAGTAACATTGTTTTTCCTAAAACAAGGCTTGGTCAAAGCTCAGGTAAGAGGGCTTATTTATTAAATATAGAATCCGTAGTATCTTGTGTTCAGAGGCTTTGTTTACTGTATTGCATGTTTGGGAACTTTAGTGCCTTGACTTTGGTTTTGTTCTCTTAGTCGGATAAGTGTGACTGACCAGTTCCCCACTTCTGCCTTTGGTTTGAAAGGCTATTCTTTTCTTTTCCTCTTTTTTTTCCTTTGAGTTCTACTGATACAGTATATCTTTTTTTCCACGGACAGGTTTGCATACAGGCAAATCAGTTGCTGGGTTTTTAAGCCACTTTGATGAATGCAACTACACTGTGCCTGGGAAAAGAGAGTTACAAGGTTACTGTGTCTAGTTGAAACTGTTTTGGCTCAGTGCACCTTTGCAGTAGATCCATTCTCATCTGTGCTTATGCCCATAGGATATGAGATAAATCTGTGTTTAACAGGGAAATAAATACTCTTCCTTAAGACAGTAGGAGTATCAGCTATGAGGCTGGCTGTCCTTGTCTTGGTACATAGTGATTGAGGAGGACAGTGTTGGTAGTGCAGTCTGAAATGCTTGGTCTGTACTTTTAATTTCAGTAATGCTTAAAATTCTCAAAGTAACTCTATGGAACTCTCATTCTGTTACCTAGATACTGGTTTGGTTTTTTTTTGGTAGTACTTACTTTTTTAGGTAGTGAGGGTTTTTTTAATGATTCATTGACATCAATTTTTTTCTCCATCAGACTTGACGACTTTCAAGGCTTAATTTTATCAATTATATCTGGGTTTTTGTTGCTAAAATTATGAAATAGGATTGTAATATACTACTCCATTGTTTATAAATGTCCTGTATAATGTTTATATGCAGCTAAACTTTTTAAAGTGCTATTCTAGACTGAGATGATCTTGTCCTATTAATTCTTGCCAAGACACATGTATTTATATGTATGCTGAGTAACAAAACAGATCTTTTGATACAACTTTATTTGGTCCCAGACTGGAATACTCTCAGTGTTTTGTCTCTGAGTGATCAAATAAGGGAAGGAGTTGGATATCTTTTGGGGTTTTTTTGGTGAGGTCTAAATTTCTTGTGTATAAGCTTTTATAAAGTTTATTACTGTGCTTTGTTTGAGTCTACTCTGGAGATTTGTTATAATGAAAACTGTTTCCATTAAACTTCTGTTCATCTAGAAACAGTTTCTGCTTAACTCTTTACACCAGAGATACTTGAACAAAGACATTTAGTATATACTAGTCTGATATTTCTCTTTTAGAGAGTTACCTGGAAATGGAGAATGAAGGGAATGAAAATCTAAAGTGGAGTTTGTCATCTTTTGCACCACCCTATGTTAAAGTGAGTGAATGCTTGCATGGGGAATTTTATGCAAATCCCTGGGTTTATTTTAGCTTCTCTCTTTCTGCTGTGCTCTCTCCCCCTGCTGCCTCTCAAGAAAGAGTATATATTTGAGCATGACCTCAGCTACAAAGTTTTTTTTCACTATCCGTATCAGGGAAATGTTTTGCTCCTTTTTTTCATCTTTAATGTGCTCCCTGACTGTGAATGAATCAGTGCTCTGTGGGACAGTTTCTGGTTCACTTACTGCTTTACTGAGTTTGCTTGTGCTCATACAGTATCATCATCCAGATTGCATTAAGTAATCAAGCATAAATGAAAGATCGGTGTCTCTTTTTGGCTCCATAATGCCAGACTTGTCTTGTTTCAGACTTGTGCTGCTGAAATTGCACTGTACGTGGTATCTGTAGAAATTTGAGTTAGGTCAAGGATATTTTAATTACAGTGCTGTTCCTGTGCCTAGCTGTTGATATTTGTAAATGCTTCCCTATTTTTTTGATAGTCTGAAATGCTGTGATGATAATTTTGATTTTGTCCTAGAATTATTATGGTCCATTGTTGGGAAATGATGAAAAATGGTTATGTAGCACTCTTACCAGTACCCCATGGGATGGAGTATGTCATGTTCCTGCCAGTGCACCAGCTCTGAACTGGAAGTCGGTAGTTGTGGTGACTGGATTTAGTAGTTTCAGTCGTTATTAATTTTCTTTTAGGGAGTCAATATCAATTCTTCACTTAAAAGCAGCTCGATTGGGTGTATTTTCCTCAGTCCTCTGCAAGGGTGGTGTGTATGTGGGTGTATTGTGTGGTTTCAGGTTTTTTTTTTCCTTTCCCTTCTGAATCTGACTCATAAATGTATTTGCAGGATGTGGATGGAAGTGGCTGTGTTTATAGGGTTACTTACTCCGTTTTCAGATTTTCCCATGTTTCTGGTACTCTTGAAGCTCATGGACAAGAGAAGGTAAGCATTTATAAATCTTTCAGCCATATTAGTGTATCTCAATTGTAAAATATGATCTTAAATGAGAAATAAATTTTATCTGATGATGATAAAATGTTGGCCTTTCAGTATTGGGTCCTGGAGTGTATCAGCTAGTCTATATCAGTTTAATTCAGCTGAGTTGCTTCTAAGAAGTCATGCAGTCAAAGTAGTTTGATTTCAAAGGGGTGGCATGTTTGTGTTACGCGTTGGGGGTTTTTAAGGACAAATTATTTTAGAATAGAAAACTATGTTAAACGTTTTGTAAAATTTCAGGAGAAAATGGCAAATAATACTGGGTTCTTACAAACCTAGTGTGAGAACCTGATTCCCTTCCTTGAAGCATTCTTGACATACTTGTTCAAGAACTCTTGTCTGTTCCTAAACTTGGTTTCATTGACTTACAATTTTATCTTCTGGCCAGTAGAGGGTTTCATAACCACAATTATAAAGCACATCCAAGGACAGACTGGATGGGTTTGTAAGGGTCTTTCCTCCCTCATGTTCTCTCACAATGCTACTTGAGTTTTATCTTTTCATTTTCATGAACACCTATCTTTTAATTGTTATGGATTATTATGACATTATTTCTATAGAGATGCAATTTGTCATCTATTTAGAAGAATAAAAAACGTATTCCTGTCCAGTTTCTGGTAATTTCATAATATTGCAAGCCGTTATTTGAATTTAAACAATTGTATTTGCCTTAGCAATCCTAGTTCAGGCCTATTTGAATAAGATTTACATCACTGGCATGCCAGGCTGTGGGCTGGAGCTGATAAGGTACAGCGATTGGCTGGTTTTTTGCAGTGGATATGATGTTTGGCTACTTAGATATAATTGTAGTGGTCTACTCTAATCTGCTGCTCTCTCTCTTCTTCCCTCAACCTCAATTCTGAAGACAATGCAAGTCTCTTCTTGAATTACCTGGTACAGCACTATATGGAGACAAGCCTTTGTTACATAGCTGACCTTTAAGGATGATCAAATTCATGGCTTGCACGTTGGTTTAAATTTAAGGCCTTCTAGTAATTTTAGCATAGTGTGCTTACAGATTTGGAGCTGGAGGAGCTGAGTTGTTCACAGCTTAGTTGCCAGATGAAGGATGGTTTTTTCAGGTGCACATATTTCCCTTTCTGGTCCCTTTTCTCTCCATTTTACTAACAGAAGTAATTGTGCCAGCACTTGCTGACTTCGCTTAAAGCAGATTATCTGAACTCAAATTTTGTTCAAAATTGCTTGCACGACATATTTCATCCAGTATTTTCCACTTGTGAGCAAAGGAGGGCTAGCTATTTGTACAGTTTTCTTCAAGATCACCTGTGTGTTCCATGTGTGTTCTGTAGTGTGTAAAGTTTGTGCTGGCTGAACCATAACTTTGTACAGGTAAAATTGTGAAGGTGTGAAGATTAGTGATGTTCTGCAAAATTTTTCTCTTTTTTTTGTAGGTTGCTGTAATCTTTTTACCTAGAGATAAAGGAGACTACTCCCAGTTCTGGGACCTTGAGTATTACCCAGTTGAAAATCCAAGTAGGAAACACAAATTAAAATTTCAGCTTTCTGGAAAAGTGAGTATAGAAAAGCTATAAACACTGTCTTGAGCACAAATTTTTGATAACATCTTGATTTTACTATACAGTACTCTTTCTTATATACACTGGTATATTCTGGAAAAAACCTCAACCCTGCTAGAATTTTTGCTGGACTAAATTGTATTTTTTTTCTTATGTTACAAAAATACTTTCTTCCTCTTCCTTATGTGATAATGCATTATCTTTTGCCATTTTTGATATAAAACTTTAGTTTGCTCAGAGAAAGTAGAGATACACATTCTAGGGGAATTGTTTCTGTAGGTAAAGGTGTTTTTATCAGTTTTGTTTGGTTTTTGTATGTTGGTTTTATTTTTGTAAATAAATAGTGAAGTAACTGACCTTTGCTGTAATACATAACTCAGTGCAGTTTTGGAATTTTCAAGTATCCATCTTAGAGTTGGATATTTGTGTCTCTAATAAAAGCTGCTTCAGTATTTTATCAGAGTGGCATAAGTGGCAGAGTGGATAATTGTGAAAGTTATACATGGGAGTGATTGGGTTTGGGTTCTTCTTTGCTTCCCTGTTGTTCCTCAGCTCAAACTTTATGGTAAGGCTTGGAAGAAGTGGGTTGGGAGTTAAAACTGGTTTTCTGTGCTCTCACTCCTTACCTTGCTTTTTATCCCTACCTTACCATCCATACAAGAGGAATTTACATAGGACAGAGGATTTATTACTGTAAGGAAGAATTCATTCTAATGATTAATTAAATAAGCTGAATGTGAAGAGCTTTGTGCATTCAGTATGGCATGATTGCTATATATGATTTGTTGTCCTCTTCAGAAGGTTTGACTTGATTTTTCTAAGAAGTCCACACTAAGATTTGGGATCTTTCTGTAGAGAACCAAGTAGCAGTAGTAGTAGGAACCCTACTTATCCTTCTTGCTGAGGTACCTTACATTTTTTTTGCAGGTTCCTTGTTCTTTCCAAATTAATTGTGTTGAAAGAGTATTTGTAAAAAAGTTTATGTTAAGTAACTTCTGATTTTTGGCACGAGAGTCCTGTATAATGTTTGGTTTTAGAGGGCTTTTTATTCAGCTTTCATCAAATTCTTTGGTCATAATTTTCCTGAAAGTGAGGAGATTATTTAAATCATTTGTCTGTTTAAAGCTACTTGAAATGGGGACAAGATTAACAGAACTGTAGAGTTTTAAAGAATTCTCTTCTTAAAACGTGACTAGTTGTCAGAGTTGTGTAAATCTTTGAGCGGCATAACTTGATATTAATGTTTTTGAACTACTGTGTCAGATTTGTTCTTGATTTTTTTCAAAGCTGTTAACAATTAGATCTTTATAGCATCTCTGCACATGGGAAAAAAGTTCATTAAAAATACTTGAAATGCTTGTCACGATCATTTTCAGAAAGATTTGAAAAGGAAGTACTGTATTTATCAACTAGGTAGGGAACCATGCATCTGTTCAGAAGAGGGATCAACACAGAACATTTACTTAGAGACTTGCAGCTTTTAGTTGAAAAGACGTGTTATGTTCTAGGGATCAAGAGTTTAGGCAGTGTTACTAAAACTTTGAAAAGGACTTGGAATCTGATGGTCTTTCTGAGGTAGGGGGTTACAGCTGTGGTTAATGTGACTTTTGATAGAATGAAGTGGGAAGAGTGACTGTCATTCAGAGTGACTGAGTGGTATTTATTTATAGCACCACTTCAGAAGAAATGAAAAATTTGGAAGAACTCAGGAAAGAACTGCAAGAACAACATTAAGTTAGGAAAATCAATGGCACATACCACTTTAATTTTTTTCCTAACAAATTAATTAACTGTAATTCTGATTATGCTCTGCATGTGTTTGCAGTCCTCACCACTGGAAACTATAGTCAGGAGTTCAGATCAGCATGTCTCCAAACCCAGTCCCAGAGACAAAGAAAAGAGGGATTTGACATGTTTTGCAGCCCCAGCCTCTCGGTGCTGGTCATTCAAACTTAAGTTTTTTCTTTACCTGAGGAACATTTGTTCCTGCTGCTGGGGGCTGTTCTAAGATCATTGAGTTAAGAATGAGTATTGTGTGCACGAGTCTTGGACTGGTATTCGGGTCTAACTATTGGTCCCTCCTGGGTGAACTAGCAAGCACCTGCCACAAGGTTGGGATAGCACCAAAGTCCTGACTGCTCCTTTAGCATGTAGAAAGTTGAGGACTTTGTAAAGAACCCCTGCTATTTTTTGAAGATACTACAAATGTTAAATGCATGCCACTTTTTAATTTACATGGTTTACATACTTTAAAAAGGTAGGTAGCTAGACAGTTTATGGATCATTTTTCAGCAAACTGAGATGAATTCTTTCATTCTTAACACAGAAGACTTACTGCTAACTTAGCGGTCTGATCTGATTATTATCAGCAGCACAAAGCTTCATCATCTTTGTGTATCCCAGAAGTGAGAGGAGGGAAAACGTTTTTAAACTCTGTGAGCAAAATAATTCCAATTTTCAAGCTATACAAATTTCTGTGTTCCTGAGGTGTCTGGAACAGCAGCATTCAACTGTAACCATTTGGAGTGTTAATGTACTGCTCTCATTTGAAACAGCAGAAGTCAGTACAGGCTGTGGTAAAGCATGCAGTATTTCAAGATGCCCTTATAAAGACTGGGGTAACTTCTGATCATTTTCCATAATGTACCTTATTCTCATGCAGTCAACTTGCCTTTTGATAAATTAGAATTTGAATGATAACAGAGGCATGCCACCCATTGTTTTTCACTATGTGGAAAAATAAAAGCTCTTGAAACAAGACACATTTGCAAATCCCTTCTTGTCTTTATGTATTGGGTTCTACTGGGGTTCATGGGTTATTTGCAACTGAAAAATATATTCTTTAAAATGAAGATTTTTTTTTATGGCTGCTGCTATTTCTGACAGACTGATTAGCAGCTCTTTCAATAGAAGAAATGACTGTCTAAAAGACAAGTTTGTCATAGCAGCTCTATTGAAGATGAATCTATTTTTTTCATCTTCCCTGCGTCAGGGAATCAACTGCTTGTCTAAAACGTCAGCACCATTTCAAAAATTGACATAATGTTGTACAACCATAAGTGTAGGAGGTTCTTTTGGTTCTTTAACTTTGTTTAAGATGTTGTGACCCAAGGGGACTCCAAAGAGTATCTGGCAAGATTCATTAAGCAACACAGAATTTGCAATTGGTTATTTTTCAAATTATTCTCATTGGGTGATCTGGTCTCCATGTGTTAGAATACCCTAAATGGGGTTCTTGGTGATGGTAAATATTTTGGCCTAATTTCTGAATGCAGAAAATACCATATAGTGCATTATCTGATTCTGTCTCTCTGGAGAGACCTTTCTTTGTTCATAATACAGATTTATTACAAAGCTTTTTGCTGTTTTGAGAATTCAGATTATAATGCTGATTTATCTCTTCCTTCTTTCTGAGCAGTTGTTTAGCCAACTTGGTTGTTCTTGAGGCACATGGGCATAATATCTGCCGAGGAAGTGAGGGGTTTTCTGGCTTTTAGTAAAATCTTGGTTGCTTGCAGCCTTTTTGAGATTCCACCTGCGCTGCTAGTTTGTTGTGAACTGTCTTGTAATAACTAAGTATTCGTAAAGCACAGAAGCCTGTTGATGTATTCCTCCTAAATAATTGCTTCCATCTCAATGATCCAGACTCTCATGCTCCTGAAAGATTATTTTTTAAATAAGAAGTCTTGGATTGGGTAAGGGGAATGACTTATGTACCTGAATACTTAAGTACTTTTGAATGCAAAGTTTACAGTCTTCTCTGGTTTTGCCAATAGAGTGCTAAAACAGAAAACGAGACACCAATTGTGAAAGCTTCTGCAAGTGGCCTTACAAAAACTGAGGTTCCAGTTACACCAGAAATGAAAGTTGACTCTGAAGGACAACCAAAAAGAATAAGGTATGTATGGACAGAACTTGAAAGGAGTGTGTCTGCAGCTGGGTAAAAGGGTGTGGGGGTAGAACACAACCCCACAACCAAAACTTTTTTTACTATTGGGACCTCTGTGTGGTGGAACAGGCTTCACAGAGAGTCTGTGCAGTCTCAGTCTCAAAGGTTTTTGGGATCTAACTGGGCAGCTTGCTCTGACCTCACATCTGACCCTGACTGGAGCCAGAGGTTGGACTAGAGACCATCTGAGTATCTTCTGACCTGAATGATCCTATGATTCTATGTTAAAGAGTAAGCAGCTGTAAAAAACAGACTTGCCAATACCTCTTAGTGGCTTTGTATTGTTCAGTCTTCCATGCTTTTTCTTTTCGGTTGAGTTTCTAAGTTGTCTAACCATGATGTGCTGTGGTAAATGAACTGGTATTGGCAGTAGAATTTTGTGTATGCTTTTTGTATATTCAAAGTCGATGTTTTCTGGATCTTTCAATTTTTCCTGATTTATTCTCATAAAATACACCTGTTACTTCAAGTATGCAATCAATACACACGGATCATATAGGTCAGAAATGTTAATATCTTAAATCCCTTTTTCAAATCAGACAAAAAGAGGTCATTCAAGGGGTATATGCACCAGAAGACTTCTACGTTTTTCCTCTAACCAGAGTTGGGGAAACATGCACATTAAAGGTCAACTTGAGGAATAACTCCTTTACAACACACGTGGTAAGTTTGACTGACTTTATCTTAAACAGATACTTGTAAGTCCTTTCAATTGTTCACCTGCACTGTTTTTTTCTCTTTTACTATTGACAAAGATTACAATAGTACAAGTCTTAGTTTGCTAGTTCCAAAAGTCTATATTGGAAGAATTTTGATGTGTAATTTTTCTCTTTTGTCTGACTGAATAACTGTGTGTGTTTGTAATATATTAATATGAAAATATAGTAAATCAAAATTTGCACAGGTTTGTTGTTCACAAATGTGGGCATTCTTTATTTTTAAACCTTGGGTCTGTGTAAAGCTGTATTTGTAAGTGACCTGATTTATCTTAAACATGTCATAAATTGAATATGATGGGCTTAAATATAGTGCACTTTTGAGCATTTTGTATTAAATTACAGCTGAAATTTGTAAGTCCCAGGGAGCCTTTCTACATCAAGCACTTGAAATACTCTCTAAGGTGAGTAATGCATATGCTAACATTCTCTCCTAATAATAAAATTAACCAAGTAATTCAGTAAGATAAATATCTTCTGTATATGTAGAGTGCTAAAATGTAGATATAAATATTCTGGATGTCTGACTAAAGGGCTGGGAGGTGTTTTGTTGCTTTTGTTCATAGTTAAGGGTTTGGGGGGGATTGTGAGGTTTTTTTGGTTGGGTTTCTTTTTTTTTTTTCCCTAAGCTGTACTCTCTAATCTCTGTTCTAAGCAGAATGAGCCCACACAGTTATTTCTGCATCTGCCAATTTCTTCCCTGCAAATTGTTTCTAACAGTGCTTTTAGTGTTAAGCCTAATGCTTCATGTAACCATTTGGCATGCTGTGCACAATCAAGTCATTCCTTCCATTTATACTTTCTGCACAACAGACCAAGCAAATTGCCTTCATCATGCTTCTAATTTGACAAACCTGCAGAGCTGCATCAAAGATTCTCTGCAAATACAAGGTTTGAGCAGCTAGTGGAATTGTCTGGTCATACCAAGTATTTCAGCATTTTACCTGCATAGAAGAAATTTTTAAGTTGGTGATAACAGTCCTGAAAATAAACCCAGTCATCTGTGGAGTTCATTACAACAAGTATGTGACAGTAGTATTAGTCATCTCTTCAAGAAGTACAGCATCTCACATGCTCATCTGCAGCAGTAGGATTGTCAGGAAGCAGAAATGCAACCATTTCATTAGAAGTGGTACAGCATACATTCTCAGTGTTTAAACAGGTTCCCATTTTAAACACAGGGAAGCTAAGGGTATAGAGAGCAGAAATTGTGAGCAAATTGTAAATGGAGTTAGATATTCTGCCTCCTAATCTGCTCCACATTCATCACAAAGATAGGGCTGTGGTGGTGTTAGCCAGAGGTATTCAAGGTGTTCTTAAGGCCACTTTTCAGTGCCAAGTGTTATAACTCCACCTAGGCATGTGTTATAGTGCTTCAATTTAACTGTCATCTTTTTATTAAATATTTCACATGAGATGGCAACAGAGGGTTTTTTATGGGGGTAGTGACCAGGATAAAATCTATCCACATAAAGACGACCAGCTAGATCTGTCTGAGGCTGTACAGCAGCATACAGAGGACAGGATGACTTGATTTTGTCATCCTTGACAAAAAAATGAGTAACTTCACTGGAAGACACTTTGATATTTCAAAAATATTGTTGAGGAATGCTGAAAAAACTATTTGGTATATTTTCTGCAAGAGATTATGAACTCCTACTGCATTTATCTAAAGTAGATTTAACAAGTTTAAAAGTCAGTCTTTTTTTTTTCTAGTAACTTTGGCAGTCTTTTCTTTGGCTGTAAATACCAGTTTTTCGTATCTTTTTAAAAAATAATTTCTCTGAAGTCGACATAGTGCTCTCCCATTTATGAGCATAAAACACAGATTTACTTGACTTGGATAGATGCTTTTAAAAAAGTGTTAAAAGTGGTTTTAATGGCTTTTATTTGAGAATAGCATCAAGGAGGGTATCAATAAAGCCACTGGCGGCTGTTTCCTTCTAAACTTGGCTGTCTTTGGAAGTAATGCTCAAAACTAATTGGACGAGAAGACTCTTCACAGGAACTTGGAATATTAGTCTTTAAATAAGTATAAGAATGGAAAGTACCATTTACCTATATGTTTTTTACCAAAAAAGTATGATGTTTTAAAAATGGTCTATTGTATGGTCTTAATTTTGAGGGCCAAATTTGAAAGTAATCCTGTATAATCAAGTTTTAAATCTGGATAAAGAAAGGGAAAGTTTGTATCCAATATCAAGAGTCTGACCTTCTGAATTTGGTATAGTGGCTTTGCCAGTTCTTCAGTTGGTTATGCCATCCCCAGTACCAGTACATACCACTGCTGTGGAATTCTGTCTGCAACTTACACCCAAAAGAGTTCTATTTGTTGACAGAGTAGAATTTTTTTTACTGCAAAGATAATACTTTTAATAATATGGCTCTTAAGTGATACAAATGTATGAATTAAACATTTAAAAAAATGGCAAGTTTCTGTTTCTGGAAGTACTATCAGGTTGCTATGCCTACTTAAAAATGTTTGAGAACAAAAATGTCCCAATTTTATTGCTTTCAGAAGCTATCTGATTACAGGGTAGTTTATATTCTGCATACTAGTAAAAGGTAAAGCTGTTTCGTTGGGTTGTTCCCTTCACTAATTATTTTTGTTTCCAGTAGCCACCCTTCTGTCAGTGCTCACTGTTCATTGATGAACCATCTGGTTACTATAGTTTAAATAGCACTTTTTGCCCATACTCTTCTTTTTCAACATGCCTATTGCAGTGTTGTGTTTTGAGGAATAGAGGATTAGTTTGTCTATGAAGCAGGCTTCAGACATGCCTGACTTTTCAGAAATACCACTTGAAACTGGTACAACAACCTGTAAAGGCCATACACTATTCAGAGACTAACTGAGGGGCAGGCATAGTGGAAAGTTTGAAATAAAAGGGGTTTTTTTTAAGAGAAAAAGAGTTAATTGCAGCAGAATTCTACTTGTCCTGACACTATCCTTCTTGACGAGTTTCTGATTACTGTACTGGAGAAAAATCTTCCAGGTTGCTTCATTTCTGAGAACATTTATGTTATGGAGTAGCCCAAAGAGCTGTTATATCTGGAGTCTGAACTTTCCAGTTTTGTTAGCTGAGAAAATGAAAATAGCATCTTTTCCTTTGGGTTAGGAAGCAAGTGTGATGAGCCTTATCTCAATTGTGAGAAATCAAGTGACCCCTACAAAAGAGACTATGTAATTTCTGACTTATTTGGCTTTTAGGGAAGAACAATAATGTGTTTAGCACCCAGCAAATGGACACCTGAATTTAGAGATCAAGCAGAATTTAATGTAGCTGTCATATGCTAAGAAACTGCTCTGCCTCAGTACTGTTGAGGTCACATGGTTCATACTCTGGAAATTAATACTTGACAGCCAGATGTGGCCATCTTTCTGAAAGAGCAGTACTTAACTTACTGTTAAGTTTTTGATATGGTGTAAGTTTGATTTTGGTTCTTTTTGAGTAAGTGTTATATAATATGTCAGGAAGCATACATGTATTATTTTGGGGATGATACAGACTTCTGCATCTCTTCTGGCTTTCTACTGAATTTACTTTTACTTTTGTACATTCTCAGGTGGCCTAGTTATATGTAGCTTCACACTCTATTCCTACTAAAATTTATGTTTTCTAACATAATGCATGTTACAGATTAAATAATCATACTGATGTCCTTCACTTAAAAAAAAGGATTTTTAAAAACATAATCTGAGTAAACATCTTCAGCCTGTATATCATAGATGGTTAAAAAGACAAACACTGCCACATTTGTTATACAACACTTGGCAGTCGAGGATGAATGAGACATGAAACTGATTTGGTTGTACTCCTTTGGTGCACTGTTGATTGTAGTTCACTACGGTATAATTATTTCTTTATTTTTGTATTAACCTGATTTTAAAAATACAGTACCATCCCAGTCTTTATTCTGAATGTGTGTACTCTTATTTGATTGACCGGGATGTTGTTAAAAAAAGAAAATTTGCTGGTGTGACTACTTCAGCACTAAGGATGATACTAGCAAATGTGAATTGTATGTAAGGCTGGTATTATCATTTCAAATGTAGATGAGAGGTGGAGTAGAAGGGTCAAAGCACAGATTGATTACAATAGGTTGGATTAGTGTAGAGAAAAGGAGTATGAAAAGGTAGGAACATAGTGAGAAAAAGTAGGGGAAGGAAGCACATTGCAGAGGGCTTTGGATAATACTATACAAGGAGAGAAAATTGAAGCTACAGTAAAAGCAAACAAAGCTATCTTTTCTTTTTCTACTAAGTGATGCTGTTCATAATTCCTTATTTCAGTATGTGCCTGTTACTGCTACCTGCTTCAGTGCTGGATATTTCTATTGGATGCCACAGAATCCAATAGACTGCCACGCAAAATTTTCAGATTTTGCTTGTACAGCTTATAATTTCTAATAATTCAGCCTAGGCTTTTGACAATTAACACAGCCACCCATTACATTTGGTATGTTTTTATGTAATCCAAACAGAGGAGGAATTATGTAACCTAAAACGGTGTAAAATTTCTAAAATGCTGTTTGAGGATGGGACATATTGATTTGCAATAATTCAGAAAAATATTTCTTAATGTGGAAGCAATTAGAAGTCATGGAAATTACTTTAGTAGCTTCAAATGCATGAATTTCAAAAAAGAATTAAAATTTTAGTGTATTTGTGTGATGTTTGAAGGGAAGAAATATAGCAATTTTGCTCTAAATGAAGTTTATGCACTGTCAGTATTGCCAAGAGGCATACCAGCCTTATGAAGGTAAACTAGCAGCAATAAAGTATTGTATTACTTTGTATAATCAGAAGGAAAAAAATTACCTTAATGATCAAAATCCTTCAGAAGAAAAACAGATAATCAAATCTATAAAAATAAACTTGATGATCCAGCACACATCCAGTATACCATTTTCATGAAAATCAAAAGTAGACAAGAATTTGTCTATCTGGTAGTATTTACTTGTTTATTAACAATGATTATGCCCATAATTGCCATTTTAGATCCTGTCATTTCATCAATGTGCCAGTCCAGTTCAAGCCAAAGGCAGAAGGAATGTTTGAAGATGTCTTCGTTGTGCTGACAGCCAAATATGGCCCAATTAACATTCGGCTATGGGGTAAAGCTATTGCAAAAAAATAGTCAGAACAGTTTTATAACTGTTTATAAGAATTTATAACAGTTCATACCATTTAAAATATTCAAAGATTTGCTACTACATTTCCATACTAATGTCCTACTTGTTTTGCCCTGTGATGCTGCTTTGATGAAAAGTCTTCTGTAAGATAAATTACGGTGCTTGTTTTACAAATCTGTTTTGATAGTAAAAACATTGAGAAATAACGTTGTATGTTTTAAAGTTGTCATTTTCTAATTTATGTTTCTGCACTTTTGATGAAAATGGAAGTTTTCTATTTTTGCATTTATTAAAAATAGCTAGATACTGATATATTTTATTTTAAGCATTGTAAATACAGAAATAAAATCTATGTGTAAACAGTTGATTCTACCTGATTTCTGTCTCTGTTAGAGAATTCTTTGCTGTAGGTAAGGAATCAAGCTGCCTTCTCTTAGACAATGCTAAATTTCTGTGGGGCTTTGAGGGAACAGGGGGAGGCATTGCAGTCCAGAAGCTGACTTGTTAATATCACATTTCCATGAGGTAATGCTGGGGTCTGGCAATCAGCCCCTACCTTTTTACACAGTTCAGTGGCAGGCGTAGGCATTGTTTTTAACTCTCACAATGTGAAAACAATGTAAATTTTAATATGAGCAATAGTGCCTTCAGTCCTCCACAATTATGCATCTCACCCAGTATTCTGCCTCTGAAAGTCACACAAAGATGTTACTTAGAGTAATGACCTAAGCCTGGCTGCTTACTGGTTCAGTTCCATTTCCTCAGCATCTGCCACCAGATGAATAAGGATGGGAGGTAGAATCCCACCTATGCCTTTTTTTCCATTTATTGGCCTGTTTGTGAATTCACCTGTTCACATTTTTTGACTCTTTTGACACCTTGTTTCCACAGCTCCATGAGGCAGCAAGCTCCAAAAGTTACCTGTATATTCTTTTAACAAAATATGTTTTTTCTGTGATAAACTGGATTATTTCTGATTTAGTTGAGCACTCTCCAGTTCTTATATTGTAGGAGTCATTGAACAACAGTTCCAGCATCACCTTACCCATTGTTACCATGTCATAAAATCATAGTTTGGGTTGGGATGGACCTTTAAAGGTCATCTTGTCTACTGCCCCTGCCATGAACAGGAACAACTTCAGCTAGACCAGGTTGTTCAGAGCCCAGTCCAATCTGACCTGAAATTTTGTTTCCATGGGTAGGACATCTTCCAGTGCTCTGGGCAACCTGTTCCCAGGATATGATTGGCTTTCTGGGCTGCAAGAGCACATTGCCAGCTCATGTGCAGTCTCTCATCCACCAGCATCCCCAGGCTGGCCTTGGCAGGGCTGCTCTCGATCTGTTCGTTCCTGTGAATGATGCTGGGGGTTGCCCTGACCCAGATGCAGCCCCTTGCATTTGGTGGTGTTAAACCTCAAGAGACTCCCATGGGCCCACTTCTCGAGCTTGTCCAGGTCCCTCTGGATGGCATCCCATCCTTCAGGTGTGTCAGCTGCACTGCTCAGCTCAGTGCCATCTGCCAAATTGCTGAGGGTGCACTCGATCCCTTCTGTGTCATTAATGCAGCTATTTAATAACACTGGTCCCAATATGGATCTTTGAGGAATACCACTTGTCACTGGTGCCCACTGGGACTCTGAGCCATTGACCACTACCCTCTGGATGTGACCAACCAATTTCTTATCCAACCAATAACAGTCCACCCATCAACTCTATCTCTCTCCAGTTTAGAGAGAAGGATGTTGTGGAGGACTGTGTCAAAGGCTTTAAAGACTCCAGATAAATGACATTTGTAACTTTTCCCTTGTTCACTGATGTAGTCACTCCACTGTAGAAGGCCATCAGGTTGGTCAGACAAGACTTCTCTTCGGTGAAGGGTGCTGCCTGTCTCAAGTCCCTATCCTCCATGTACTTTAGCATAGCTTCTAGGAGGAGCTGTTCCATGGTTTTCCCAGGCACAGACATGAGGCTGATGGGTCAGTAGTTCCTGGGGTCCTCCTTTCTACCCTTTTAAAAAAATGGGTGTAATGTTTCCCTTTTTTCGGTCACCTGGGACTTAACCATCATGATTTTTCAAATATGTTGTTGGTAGCCTTTGGCTCTGTCTGCTATTTTATTCTTTTAGCTTGGAGCTGTATGCCTGAAGTTGCTTTAAGCTAGAGATGCAGGTTTTTAATAGCATTGTACATTATTCCTTTCTTCAGGTTGGTAGGAGTGTGAGCAAAATTCATTTTAGTAGGAGATTGTTTGTTTAGCAGCATTTTCAAACAATTGAAATGTGAAAAAACAGGGAGGAAAAACTTGAAGTACCCTCTGCACTGCCTTTGGTATATGCCATCAGTGTTAAGTAAAAGTATACTAAAGCTGCTGTTTCTCAGCAGTCTGGAAACCAGGAGGGGAAAATTTATTAAAAGAAATTAAACCAGGGATGAGAAGTCTTGTCAGCTCGTTATTCTCCCAACATGTAAGTTCCTGTCTGTGAGATACGGTGACCATGCTTCTTTTGCCCTCTTTTCTGCCAGGTGTTGCATGTTTCCTTAATTGATGTGATGCCTGTATACTTCTGAATACAGAATTGGAATAGAGGGAATCTTCTGTCTGCTGCCTTACCTCAACAGGTTTGGCAGCTTTGTTTGAGAAGGGCCTTAGTGTACACAAGCCTATGTCTGTTCAGTTTTAGAAGCACAATTGGAAGTTACTTCCAAAGCTGGAAAAAAGTCTAAGCTGCCTTTGAATTTCAATAAGAAGCCCTGCCTTTGGATACTTAAGTATTTGGTGTAAATTCAGAATTGTCTTTGTGTTCTGTTCCTGTGGTGGGCCAGCTGTCTGCGACTGTTCATACTTCTGTTAGGGGCTTTTCCTGGGTTCTTGAGAGGAGAAAATGGGAGGAATGGCTATTCATTTTTTCCTATGTTTCCACCTGGATTGGATGTAAGGGAGGAAAAGGATGCAGAATGTGCTGCTGTGGATACTCTGATGAACCATGTTTGTGTGCATAAATGTGTAAATATATACATGGGTGAAACATATCTAAGTATGAGCAAATTACCTGTCCTCATTATCCAAGGCAATCCTGATTTGCAGGTGATGTTAATTATTTTGGTATCTGTTTGCAGCCCACTGTTCTTGTTTCACTCATAATAACAGCTTTCTTTGCAGTCACTTCAAACTGGTTCCATTCCTATTCCACAAAATGAGACTGCTTCCTTTCCCCACGACTGCTTTACTTATATTTTAAACTTTTGTAGTCAAGACAATCTTACTTTGATTTGTCCACTGTTTACTGTGAAGAAGTCCTGATTTCTGTCTTTACTTCTTTTAGGGATACAGAAAAATAGAACAATTCTGCCCAGAGTTTGATTTGATTATTTGATTATTACTTTTGATAAAGTAAGCAGAATTAACTTTAGGTATAATTCTTTACTCATTTTGATCTTTGATAGCTTTGAAACTTTTTTCAATTTTCTTGTGTTGTTGGGTGCAATCTTTTGTCCCAGACTGGCAAGATTGACTCAAGCATCCCAAGCAGCAAACTTGAAAAAATCCCAAACAAACCTGGAACGATGTCTTTTTAATTAGTCATGTTACTAGTTGATTTTAAGACCAGAGAGCAAATTCTGAAATAAATTATTTTTAAAAATTCATTAAGTGTCTAGCACTGAGAATGTCTGTGTACCTGTTCAGCCTAATTGGGATATTAGTAATCATAATTATTCAACAGCTTTGTAAAGTTTTCACATCATTGACTACAAATGGAGTTATAATACATTCTGTACACGTGCTTCAGTGTGTTTTGGAGATTGTTGCCCTGGCATCTGAAACTAATTAGCATTCAGAAAACCTTGTGTAGGTGCATATCAAGGCCTGGCTGTCTAGAAGATTATTTTGATTATATAAAAGCTTAAAATGGTAAAGAGAATTTTGTGAATGTTTTTTGATGTATAAAGTAAGTTACTGAGGGTAGTGGTGTTTTTTTGAAATAGAACACTAAATACTCTGGACATTTCTGTTGTAGGAATGCCTGATAGGAAAGATGCTAGTATATTCTTGCTCCTATGATTTGTGGAGGAGTTGGGGGGTAACAAAGTTCATCATGAGGTTAGTAGGTTATATATCTTCTGTATGTGAAGCATGTTAGCTTTCTATATTGCAGCATCTTTGGAAATGAGAAAAGGCATTCTGGGAACAAAAGTCCTTGGAAGCCAGTGAGGGAGTGGGCAGGTGACATAAGATCAGTCGTCCCTGGTACTGTAATTGAGTATCCTGACTTTTAGTCACAGCTGTCTTGTTCTACCTTTTTCAAAAAAAACCCTAGATAACAGAAGTTCATGCCTTACTGCTTTCATTGTATAGCAGAAATGAAGGATATGCATCTTTTTATCAGAATGACAAACATGAAATATTTAAGTGAAGAATCCACCTGTCTGCCGTGATGCCTCATATTCAATAAGAAAGGTGACTGTTAATAATTTTTTAAGTGGTAATGTTTGCATTATACCAATTTTCTCCCCAAATTTGCCAGTTAAGTAGGATATTGATTCTAGCTTCCCATTTGAAAAATTTGAGTTGGCATTAACAGTAGAAAAGATTTTTCTCAATGTTCTTATAACAGTAATGATTTTTTGCCTTTACAGCACTGTGTTAGTTCACTGATACATCATGTAATGTGGAATCTACCTTATGGGTTCCTATGGAGTGGTAACTTCAAGTGCAGAATAAACAAGTATTGCAAGCTGGAACATGGTGGATTGAAAAG
The DNA here is from genome assembly GCF_041296385.1 of Aphelocoma coerulescens. Classification (NCBI taxonomy): domain Eukaryota; kingdom Metazoa; phylum Chordata; class Aves; order Passeriformes; family Corvidae; genus Aphelocoma; species Aphelocoma coerulescens. The sequence goes on along the minus strand of NC_091015.1, from coordinate 113,264,134 downwards.
AGGATTTTCTTTAGACATTTTATTAATTTGCTAAAACTGTTCCTGAAATATTTTCAAACTTAATGCAATGTGCTAAATCAATGCTAATAGCATAAACACCTAACTTGCAGCATAAGAAAGTTGAGATAGAAGATGGAAATTCTGCTTTCAATAACATACTGTTTGACCACAGAGCTTTGCTTAGCATATTCCTCAATCCTGGATGTTTTATTTTTGCTGTATTATTGTTGGAGGACAGTCTTACATGAGCAGTTTTTAGATGTAAAATTAGATGGATATAATGCCCTTGGATTAATTTCCTGTAAATATTATCTGATAATCTTTGAATACCGGATGCTTGGGTGGCACTTCTTGGCTCTAGAGATTTCCTACATGAAAATGTTGGTTTGATTTTTGCACCTTCTCTCTGATTCTAGGAATGGATATTTTCTAGAGCTGCTCAAAAGCTCAGAAAGATGCAACTAAATTGTTTGTTCTGAAGAATCAGCTTTATCCCTAGTCTCAAAATTCTCATTGTTTTTTTTTTTTCCATGGAGGGAAGAAAAAGGTAGTCAGTGTGGACAAGCTGAAGCTTTAGAAGTATAAATACCACTTAAAACCATGGAATTTTTAAGTATAAGACTCTTTGTAAAGCACTGTAATATTTTTCCAGATTAGTGTATTCACTACTGCCATTGTACTTGGCCATTATTTGTAGTACAAATTCATTTCTTTATCCCTCAAAATGCTGAATTCTGACACAGTTTGTCCTTGATTCCAGGGGCAGTTTGTTGTCTGGGAATGACATTTTCAGGTACGTCTTTCCTCACAGACTCTCATCTATAGCCACCTGCCTAAATCTGACAGTTGAGCACCAGCTGGGAGTTATGACCCGGAGAAGCATAAAAGGGCTGGAGCGAGACAAAATGATCCATCAAGTCCTGCTTGTAAGTCAGGTCTCCAAACATGCATTTTCCACTCTATAAATTAAAAATTAAAATACTAATGGGTGTTCTTTTGTATTCATCCAACAATTGGTTCATTAGGTAGGTATGTACAAAGAGGCTCTGCTTGTCAATGCTGTTTGGCTCTAAAAGGAGGCAAAATCGGTAGGGGTTAGGCTGGTCGTGAAATGCCCCCACCCCTTTTACCTTCCTTCCATGTTTGTTCTGGGAGGCTGGCGGTAGGTAATACTCATCCTGCATAGAGCTGGTTTGCATTGTGAGTGTTCTGTCACTAGTCACAGCTGTCAGGTATGTCAGTCATGTAGTATTGTGGTGGTGTCAGAGACATAATCAGAGAGATTAGGTGGACACAAAGAGCTCTGAATGAGGTGGTAATTGCGTTCAGGGGGAAAAGAGAGTTAAAGAAAGAAACTTTCCTTTCTCACAAGATCCATTAAAGAGGTGACAGCTAATATATTAAAGCTGGAACAAGATAATTGTGGTAAGAATCTTTGTGTGTTCTCCCTAAAATGCAATGTGCTCACAATAAATATTCAAATGCTTATTTTGTGTTGTGAATACCAGATAACCATTTACAGTGAAATGCGACCTCTTTCAAAAAGTTTAAATTCATTGCCAAGAATGTTCTAGGAACAGTTATAAAACTCAAAAGGAATATTGGTGCTATACTGAATCACAAAAATGCCATCTTATGTAAGCTTCTTTGCAGAGATTTTCTTCAAATTGGTCTAAGTGGTGGAAAAGAAATACTGAGATGCCAGCCATGGGCTGTGCTCTTCCAGACTTTGCTCTCTTTGAGTAGTACTTGAATAGTACCTCTCCCCCTCCTCTCCTCCTCTCTCTCACTTTGGTTTTTTTCTTAACAGACTACTTGAGTATCTGTTTACATTACACTTTTGCTGTATTGATGCCATGCTTCAGAACTGCCACTTACCCTTAAGATCCAGGAAGAAGTTCCCTTCCCTTCCCTTCCCTTCCCTTCCCTTCCCTTCCCTTCCCTTCCCTTCCCTTCCCTTCCCTTCCCTTCCCTTCCCTTCCCTTCCCTTCCCTTCCCTTCCCTTCCCTTCCCTTCCCTTCCCTTCCCTTCCCTTCCCTTCCCTTCCCTTCCCTTCCCTTCCCTTCCCTTCCCTTCCCTTCCCTTCCCTTCCCTTCCCTTCCCTTCCCTTCCCTTCCCTTCCCTTCCCTTCCCTTCCCTTCCCTTCCCTTCCCGTCCCTTCCCTTCCCTTCCCTTCCCTTCCCTTCCCTTCCCTTCCCTTCCCTTCCCTTCCCTTCCCTTCCCTTCCCTTCCCTTCCCTTCCCTTCCCTTCCCTTCCCTTCCCTTCCCTTCCCTTCCCGTCCCTTCCCGTCCCGTCCCGTCCCGTCCCGTCCCGTCCCGTCCCGTCCCGTCCCGTCTTTTTCCTCCTTGTTTTCCTCTACCTTTTGAAGCACTGAGGGTTGCTAGAACTGTACACACAAGGTGTGTACTGGAACTTCCTTTGGCAAAGTCTTCTAAGCACCTGGTCAGTGTGTCTTGTTTTCTGTCCCTACAATTGAGGTCAGGTCCTCTGTCCCCTCCAAATAGGCAGGGATAAATGTTTTGTCATCCTCTTCGGGGTTTGAACATTGTCCTTTGTACCTCTGGAAGCTCTTAAAAACCTCAGCTAGTGTAAGGACTAAGGAAACTGCTGATCTTTACTCCCTCCTGCTCTTGTGCAAGGGCTCACATATTACAGATTTTGGTCATTTGGTGCGGGCCAATGGATTCCGAGTCAAATAGGGAAAAAAATGTCAACAGCTTTTGGAGTATTATATATTAACAGAAGACTTGTTATGTAGACCTTCCCAAGTTAGGAATTAATTCCATGGCTGGTTGTGACTGTGGAAAAATAAGCTTCTGTGACCAACCCCATGTTCTTTATGACCCTGGTGAACAGCTACATTGATTTCCTGGCACTGCACAGCTGCTGTTGTGTTGGATGTTTAATCTGAAATCAACAGGACTGCTGAGTATTCTTTATTATCAATGAGTATAAAATTGATAAGTAATGAGTATAAAAGCCAAAAGCAACCACTAGTGACAAAATCAGTCCCGCAACAAAAAATAATATCAAACATCATCCACTGTACTGCTTGCCACCAGAAAACATGAAAAGCAGTTTCATTTGCCTCCATTAATTTCTTGGCATCTTGCTAGAGTTTCTGTGTTGACTGAAGTAAAAACCCAATCTGGCAATCTTTGCTCATAGAACTTTCAGAGCCTTCAAAGATGGCTGTATATGTACAGAAAGAAGAAAATACTATATTAGGCCCTATTGTGATAAATTTTCATGTCTCCCCTGCCATTCAAACCAACACTTTTCCATTTTCTTTTGCAGCACTAAGTTCTAATAAACCTTACAATACAAAATAGGGAGAGAACAGTATGAGTCAGGAAATCTTGATTCTTCATATAAATGGAAGTACTTTCACATTTCTCATGGTATTTATGGTGGTTTTTCAAGCTTTCTTTTCTTGCTGGCTGTTCTGATTGATAGTGAAGTGGGTTGAGAAGAGTCACCTCCAAAGACGGAAAGATTTGACGCATTTCCATTGTAACCATCCTACAAGTGCTTTTAGGATAGTTGAGCCACCATGTGTTGGTATAATGGATTGATCAGTTTGATTCTTTTATACAGGTAAATCACTTTGATGCAGGTTAATTCAGGCTGTGTTTACAGAGGTTATTCTGATCCCTTTTTCAGGCTCCTGTATGTGTTTTCAAAGAAACAATACCCCAAAACCTTTAGAGAATGAAAACCCATTCCTCCCTATTTACAGAATGGTATTTTTTCTTTCAAGCTGGAAGCCTACAAAATAAGTCTTAGGTTTTCATCATAATCCTTTATGAGTTTTAAATCTACTTTATAAGTTGGCAATTTTAAATGGTTCCTGGTGAGTAGAGCCCTGGTGAGCTTCAAAACCACACACAGTTTCAATGAAGCTGTGTGAACCTGCTTCAGAATCTCTGCAAGTTTTCCAAGCTTTTATGCTCTCGTATGGTTTACAGACAAAAACCTACAGGGGTCCCATTTAAAGCCTCCTAGCAGCTAAAAGATAGGGAAAAAATGGCTTTTAAAAAACCTGAAGTACCCTCTTATGAGTGCATTAAAAGCAATTTTGTTTGCTTTCCAGTTTCAAAATGCTTCAAGCTGCCAAAGACGCGCTGTTAGAAAATGACTCATGAGTACGAGAGAGAAATAGTCTTTGAAAGTTGGTTCATAGTAAAGGATGATAGCTAGGCAAGTGGAATTTCTGTATTCAGAAAGAAATACCTTGTGTTCTCATATTGCAGATATTTTTTTCTGTCTCAGTAATCTGTTCTTCAGTAGTTCTTCACCTTTATCTTACAGGTTTTCAGCAACAGTGTGAAAATCAGCTCAGAACTTCAGTTTGTTCCTGTAGATACCATCTATCAACGTTTGGAGACCAGGACTTCCACAGAGAGGGAAGGCAATGCCAAAGCAATGAAGGCTTGTAATTTAACCCACCTTTCAGGTAAATCATGGTATGTCACCCTGTGGATCGTCTGACAGTCTGTACTGTAGGTTTTGGGAAATTTTAGTATTGCATTGTAGGTTTTACGTTTTCATTGCAGTGTTTGGTATTCGAGTGGTTTTTTGATTTATTTTCTGTATGGGAAACACTGGCCCAAAGGCAAGGTATTAAAATGTTCTCCTCATTTTGATATTGCTACAGCTTCTCACAGTTTTTTTTTCTCTTTCTCTTCCAGTGTAAATAAAGACAACAGCTTGGAGTAGACTTTCCAAAATTCAAGAATATTGGGAGCTTGTGTTCTGTTCTAAGCCTCTCTTGAACAAATGTACTTTCCTTTCTAAATTGTATTGCTGAGTGTTAGGGAAAGAAATTGTTTGGAAAGATTCATTTAATGAACTCTAGAGATGACTTGACAAAACAAACTTCAGTGAACTGTTTAAGTTAATTTTCTAATGGTTTAAACAGATGTTACCTCTAAGAATCTCTGACAAAATCATGCCTTTTAAAGGCTTACCTTACATACTTCATGGTCTTGTAAATGTGGCATATTTGGTATGAATAACTATGGAGGAGCTTTCCATGGTTTTAGTTTTTAATTTTAAAACTACATATCCACCAGCCCCTTAGGTTTTTCTCTAGGGAATCAAAAAGAAGAAAGAACAATTTTCATGCACTTGGTTGTTGAGAATAGCTGAAAATGAGATAAATATTACAAGAATTAAAGAACTAAAAGAATTAAATGAAACTACAGAAGTGGTAGTAAAAAGTGTCTGAGCTGTATTGTCTTTGTGACAAAACAGAAAGCAAGATGTGTGTGAACAGGATATGAATATAACCTGAGATCATGAGAAAAAGATTCTTACTTGGTTTTAACTGTGAAAATATGACCATGACCCTAAAATTTACATCTGGAAATAATGCTGACTTACACACTAGCAAACCATTGCATAGTTGAGTACTAATTGAAGAGGTTTGGTATTCTTAGAAATCAAGTAAATTAAATGATGGAATGAAATTTTGAAAGGACTTGCATACCTAAAGCAACAGCTGGTGCTTAATCTCACCATTTACTTGTATAAACCATTTAATGCAGGCAAATTTTTTGATTCCCTAAAACTAATTTGCTGCCCCTTCACAACTGCATAGCTTTTTATGGGGTCAGTCAATCTATGTTAGGCAGCTGGTGTATGTTAGGAAGTTATTTCAAAGCCTCTTGCATATGCTACCTATTTCTTGCATAGTCTCTATAGTTTGTGTACCCCTCTCCATTGTGATCACCCCTGGAGTCCTCAGAGGAATTACTGCCAAAGCTCCAGGCATCCCTGTGTGGCCTGTATGGAACTAGTCTGTTAGCATTTTCAGTACTGCTGCAAACATGAAGAGATGTTTGAGTTTAAAAAAAATCTCCACCATACTCCAAACCAAACAAACAGGACCCTCCCCCAGAAGAACTGAGGCTTCCCAGAGCTGCTATAACAATACAGGATTACTCACAAGAAGAATAATCACTGGCATCACCAGACATGAAAACAGCTATGCTGCAGTATGATGCTACCCTCTTAGGAAGGGTCTAGGTGAGATTCTCCTGCACTGCTTCAGTAAGGAGATTATCGTGGGGTTTTTTTTATGGCATGGAGTTCCTTATGAACACTTTTGTAGAAAGATTAAATTTATGTTGTGTAATTGCAAAAGCACATGTGAGTGTAGAATGAAAGGGAAATTCATATACTAACATGGAGCTTGCATTTGTAACATGAAAAATAATTTAAACCAGCTTTTTATTTTTGGTGTGGTATAGAATGAGACAAATAGGAGAAAAATGTTGACTCATTGAAGGAAGGAAGTTAAGAGGTCTTTAAAAAAGTATTTTGGGAAGGGACTTCATATACTTTAACACTTGGCCATGCAGGATTGTTGTTGGTGGATTAAGTAGAAGATGTTAGCTTTAGCTAACAAATGAGAAATCATTTTTCTTTATTCTAGCAATGTATAGAAAATAAGCTGTCTTTTATAAGATGAAACTGCAGTTTAATGAAGTCGTGGGCAGAAGTTACTGCCTGGATCTTGCTATGTTTGCAGAAGAGGTAACTGCCCCTCAGCTGCTTGTCACCGTCTTTTCTGCTGGTGATTATCATCGTCTCAGATCTATTTGCTGTGCATGTTGTCATTTTCTAACTTGTCTGTCAAAGTGAGTTAGGTTGAAAAGACTTTTTTTTTTTTTAAGTTAACTTGGTTCTCTTCGAAGGCAACAGATTGTGGAACATTTGTAATAAGAGCCCCTCCAGCAGATAATCTCAAGCAGAAGGGTGATGACAGGCGGCTGGAGGTTGTAACCTCTTCTGAGCTGGAGGAGTTTCTTGAGATAAATTAGTTATTCCAAAACTTGGGTGGAAGCAAGCATATCTGCTGCAGGGGCGGGGGTCTTGTAGACACCCCTCACCCTGCAAAGCTGCTTCTGACACTTCCACAGCCAGCAGCCACCCATGCTGCTGATCTGCTCCCTTCTATAGGCATGTGACTTAGAGCAGGGTGTCAGTATTTAGAGCCTGTTCGAGTCAGAAAGACATGCTGGAGTGGAAAACAGGCCAGCTTGTGACAGTGATGCTGAGTATGAGGATGCCTTTGTCAGCTTGACTAAGGACCAGCCCACCGACAGGTGCCATTTTTTGATGAAATTGGGTTGAAATCCAGATGCTCTCAGCCCATAACTGCAACAAAATGGGGAACAGCTGCTGCAGGAGCAACAGCAGAGATTGTGAGGGTCTGTTAATGCCCTGGAGTGCACTGCAGTTCTTGAAAACCTGCTTTCTCAGGAATCCAATTCATATATACTGAAGTGCTAACATGAAGGTTGTCCTAAGATGCTTTTGAGTTAATTTGGTAATGTGGGGGTTGCTAAAGCATTTGTTCTTTGAGATGCATGAGTTGAGGACTTATTAGTGTGGGAGGCCGTACTTCCTCTCTGCAGAGGAAGACCTCCACAGTGCTCAGCCTAGTTAATGTATCTCAGGATATGAAACTTCATAAATATTGATATCTAAAGAAGGCAATTTATGGTTCCCCTTGCCAAGAATTTGCCCTACTTATTTATCTGGGTATAGGATGAGGTCCATGTTCTATGTTAATATGATAGGCCTCAGCTCTAGCAGGTCGGACTAATAAATGGTCTCTCAAATGGATCTTCCTGTTTGAAGATGAAGATATAATTGTACTCAGTCCCAAAGTCCAAGAGGTCATGTCAGAAAAAGCAGATAGAACAGCTATACATGTGGAGTTAGGTGTGTCAGACACAAACTCTGAAACAAAAAAGGCAAACTGAATATTTTAAGTGAAATCCAAGTAGAAGTGATGTGAGTGCAAGGGTGGGACTACAATCCTAGGGCCATGAGAGGATGAACTGGAGGAAAGGTGAAAAGTCTGTTGACCTGTGGTGGCATAGTGTCGATGTGCACCACTACATCCAACTGGGAGATGTAGAAGGACCTGTGGTGGAGATCGTTTTACTTGGTCTTGCCTTCTGTAGTGCTTAGGGTACAGATCTAATCTTGTAACTCCACATTCCTGAATTTCTGGCTTTATTCACCAAGAACGACGTATTCTTACGAGGACTTCGGCCTTCCTAGTGGCACTTAGAGAACATGCTGGCTGCTTAATGCAGAATTCTTGCGTCCAGATCAGTACTGCTATTTCAGCATCAAGCTTCTGTAATTGTCAGTCTCTGTAAATTGAAACTCTCAAAGCACTGAAGGGTAACACTGTGTCTGTTGTAACTGACTCCCGTGATGTTTGTTTTAGAAACGACTCAAGTACTCTGTCAGTTCAAGAGTGAGTGTTAAGTTGCTGAAACTATTTACTGAGATGAATCTGAAAGAAAGGATTTTTCTTTCTTACAACTATTGTGTCTGATCATCTCTAATTCACTTTGTTTAGAACTCTGGAAGGAAAAGTGATTTGAAAGAAAGTCTGTAGCTCAAAGTCTGTATTGAATGGTACTATCTATTACAACAGAGAAATTTATTTATTGCATTACCATCATGCTTTCTTTTTAAAGAAACCCCAAACCCTAAACTATAATAATATTTTCTTCCTGAAATTGTCCTTGCTGTGATTTACAAATCTAAACATTTTTTAACCAGAAACGTGCAATTGATCAAAAACCTACATAAGGTATGTCTTTGCAGAACTTAAAGAGGATCATGCAGCAGAAAATATCAACACCAGCCATTAATGTAAATGGGTGTTCCTGAAGGTGCAATGGAATGTTCCTGACTAAAAGATATCTTTAATCCCCTTCTGAAATGGAATTTTGCAATGCAGCTGACGGCCAACTGATCGTAAAGGGCTTATTATGAGGCTGAGACATTGTTGGGTCTGGATACTCTTTGAATGGCATCTCGATGTCAGCCTAGCCCCATGCTGATTTTGCTTTCTTTCTATTTCTTAGGGAGTAGCTAAATGACACACATTCTTCTTCCTGCTGATGAGGTAAAGTGTAAACATCCCTCTAGACTCTCAAATTCACCTGCTAGAGTGATCTGTCTCAGCTGTGGCAATGCAAAGTTTCTTTTCATGCAATTAATGGGACAATTATATCAGAATGATGAGATCATGCCTTGTGCTGAAAAGAATAGGGATCTTTCATGAACAAAGAGAGCTTTATTTACATCTTTGCAAATAAAGCACCATTTTATTCAGTGAAAGTGGGTGACTGCTACAATTTGGGTAGGCACAGCTTGGCATGAAGGTGAACTCACTCTGTAGAGTGGTAGGTAGAGCTTTGGGGTGGCTGTCTCAAAACAAAATCAGCAATATTTTGGGCTTTTTTCCCTGCTTACACTGACTTGTAGACTAGTGTGCAGAGAGTTCTGGTATTCCCTAAGTAAACCCATCTTGGTCTTTTCAAGACTTTACATGTAGGTAGATTTTGTGCATGTAAATTAAAGTGTAGTGGTGGACAGTTCTGTACTCTGGGGGAACTACTGTGACTACTGTGATAATTTGATCCCAAGTTATGAGCCATATTTGAAACATGGAAAGTATTCTTGATTCTTTAGACATATATTTGTACAAGAGAAACCCCATTGACATTGCTAAGAGAAATACACGAGTCTGAGATATTTTTACAATTCTTTCTTTAAGCTGCAGAGCATATTTTTTCTTTAAAAAAATCATTCAGTGAATACTAATTTTAGTCTGACTTTTGACACTGTTCTAAATGACATCTGGATTTCATATAAAATCATATGTCTAGTACAAAGCTGAGACTGCCCACTGACAAATAAATTCCTATGCTCTTTAAGAACAGACAAATCACAGCTCTACTGACTCCAAAATGGTTTTGGTTTTATTTCTGGTAGCAGATGTGATTCTGAGGCCTTTTAAAATTAATTCAGCATCTAGCCTGTGCCTGGATCATTGCAGTTACCTACCAAGTAGAGCCTATACCAGTTAACAGAAGAACGTGTGGATGGGGAGGAGCCTCTTCGATATCGCTCCAGTTTTCACTGTATGGGTGAGTGGTTTGTGGAACCAGAGAGGCCCAGTAGGTGAGAGGGTGACTTGAAGCCCCTTCCAGCAGCAGCTGGGCAGCCTCTGGCTTCGTGCCCCATGCAACTGTTCAAGTGGTCCAGGCTCTGGTGTTCCCTGCCAAGATTTCCATGCTGCTGTTGGGCTGTGGTGCCAGGAATGGGGTTGAACAGAACAATATCTTCTTTGCTCTGCTGCCTTGCCCCGAGCAGAAGGGCAGATATTTGGAGGGAGAAAGGGCTTGGAGATAACATCATGCCTGTTTGCCTGGGGAGGCTCTGAGGTCACTGCGTGGCCTCACTGCATGGGGTGTAATTCAAGTTTTGATGTTGCTCATCTTTCATGCTTTCAGAGTAACAAACTGAGTACAGCAGAGAAATAAATAGCACTGTAAAAGCTATAAAGATTAAACAAAAAAAAACCATTAAGAAGTTAGTTCTAAAACCGGAGAGCAGGAACAGACTTTATTGTCTTAGAGTTATCGAGGTTTGAAGTTTGGGATAGTTATGTGCTAAAAGACTGTGAATGGCATAGCCACAAATAAACCATAAGCAGGTATTTATATGCCCTTGTTTGCACAATGGTGGAAAGTCTCAAGTTTGAGGAACAGAGACATTATTTCACACATTTTCACCTTGCCAGAAAGACATATCTTGAAGAACTGAAATTTTCTGGAAACAACCTAACTTAGATTGGCATAAGCTCCAGGTGTAGCTGTATTTTATCAAAATGTTGCCAGACTGTCTGACATAATGTAAGGGCATGTATATTGAGAGTATACATACACAAATAACCTGCTTGGTCTTCTCATTCTAAGGAAATTACTCCAAGTCAGCTGTTTTGCATTAACTGCCTGCATGCAAATTGTTATTGTCAGGTCAATATGAGCCAATTCCATGCCGTTTATTTTCTTGGTTAAGGACCAACTTCTTTTGCATGCACTGCTGGGGCAGAGTATACATTTTATAGAAAACAACTGAAGATGAACTGATTTATAGTAAATTTGACGTCCTAGCTTAAATTGTGACAATTTGTTCATGAATTCCTACTGTTAGACTGTGGTGTAGTGAATATGATACTAAACAAGAGCAAGATGTCAATCTGCACAAGTGAGGCTAAGTTTCTACCAAGGGGAACTTCTTTCCATATGTATTGCTGATTCATCCTTTAAGCAGTTTCCATTCTATGCAATGAAGGAAAAAACTACTCTAGAAATGGGAACACAATAATAGACAATAAACAAAAGTAGAGGTTAATTTCACAGTGTAAGTTGACTCGTATTTCTGCAAATGTTAATATTGCATCAGAAGAATTTACAGAGTTGCATTACTCTGTAGCAGGATTTTTTTTTCAGTGTTAGGATTACAATCCATCATGTCACTTAACTTTTAAAAAAACCTCTAAACCTCTAGTATATGGCATCACTGCCTATTGTGTAAATTCCCAACCTAGGAAAACTGGTTCACTTGTGAAAGTCTGTATTACATTGTGCATAAGCTGTACCATTTCTAATCAGTTGCAGAAGACTATCTTGGAACATAGTAGTTTCCCACTCCTTAGATTTGCGAGAGAAATACAGGGGGCTTTTGTGCATCTCATTATGTTAAACACCTGAATTGAGGTATTACTTTCACAACATGACAGGGCACATCTCAGTACTTCTAACAGTCACTTGAGAGATGTATGTATGACCTGTTAGGATGGTACCTATAAAGATAAAATAGAGCTTTGAAGTTAAAATTTTGAGATGTAGAAACTCTTTTTTCCTTTCACATGTTTTGAATATTTTTTCCCAGTAGTGTCTTGTTTAAAGTGATTCAGCTGACAGGGAAGAGTGCTGAAGATGGTGGCCCAAGGAGTAAACAGTGTGGTAAAGGAAAAGCATGTAAAAATCTGTAGTTTTTATGTATTTTGCACTTTTGCAACTTGTTAAAGTGGTGCTAAAATAACGGGGAAGAAGTATTTTTAATAGCTTATTTTTTATTGGCCTCTCTTCTTGGTGTCTGTATGCTATATTAGCATCTGTAGGTAACCAGCCAATAAATCAGTGTCTCAGGAAGTATCTGAGAGAAGACACAGCAAGTTACTGGAGGAACTCCTGTTAATGAAGTCCTACAGATCTGAGCGTTAGAGAACGGTTTGTCTTTTTGCAAGTGGTTTGTGATCTAGTGGTTGGAGTTTGAATGCAGGAATGAATTCTGCCACTCAGCCCTCTCTGTAGTTGTTTTCTTGTCTATAGAACAGGAATAATGCTTGTGTATGCCTGGGTTGGTGAGATTGAACTGATTAGTGACAACAAAATGCTTTGAGAGCCTTTAATGGAAGGCATTAAACAACTGCATGCTATGCAGATTTTCAATATTAAAAATATATTATAGGTGACATGCAAAAACAGTGGGGAGGTTAAAAAAAGTCACTGGGATTAATTAACAAGGAAGAGCATAGAGAACAGTTCCTAAGATCCCTTTGGGAGGAGTTACCTAGAAGGGAATAACAGTCTTATTTGCAGTATTTCTGTAAGCAATTGTGAAAGCATTTTTCCAAACATGAAAAAATGCATTTGCTTAGAGCAGCAGATGAAGCAAAGCAGGCACGTGGTCAGCAGCAGGTTCCACTTGTGCTCATTCTGGACAATATAGATATCTGATTCAGTGGTCAGTGTCAGCCTGGGGTCCCTGAAGGTGATGTAGAGTTCCTATTAGGCATGAAAAACACTCAACTATGATACTATAGGACAATATATGCAATTTGACTAGTGTCCTCTGCCCAGCCTATTTGCTTCAATTTAATTGTCTTCTCTGATGGTGAAACCTTCAGATGCATTAATACAAAGGCTTCAATTTAAAAGAAGTCCAAAAGCAGAGGGGGGGGAAAAAACAAGGAAGAGAAAAGGAGGAGTTGTAGTAAGTGGACACTGGGAACTTCTCAGAGCTCTGGAGCTTTATCTTTTGGGAGAGTTGAAGGGCAGGCAGAACCAGAACTTTATTGGAAAGGGAGCATTCTTAAAATGAAGGCAATTATATTTTAAAGTTTGAGCACTGATGCCTCTGTACTGTACCAGGGAAACAATGAAAATGGTCCTTATTGCAAAAAAGGAGGCTTTTTTTTTTTTTGGTGCTTAAATAGAAGGATAGAAATATTCTAAGAGGACGGGAAGAAGAAGAATAGAGTGGCTTTTAAACATATGTGGATGTGTCCCGTTATTGGGAAGGTTTTGAAAGGTAGGAAGATGGGCAGCTGAATAGGAGTTATGATAGTAGTGAACATAAACCTAGGTTATGGATTGTAATACTGATTTTACCATTACAGTTAAACATAAGATGATGATGATGATGCTCTTCTTGATTATCAGATCTTTTATGCATTCCTCTCATATGATATCCCTTTCTTCATGGAAGACTTTCCAACGTTTTGGAGTTTTTGAGTCACGGCTTCATTTGATGTAGTAGGTGGGCAAGACATTTTTTTTAATGAATACATTTTCTGTAGGTTTTCTGTCTGTGTAAAATCAGTCTGATCATGGTTCTACTGAAGTCTGTGGGATTTCTGATGTGGGTCTGAAACGAGGATCTTTTCCAACAATATTTGTCAATTCTTTAATTTAAAAGTGCTTTGCAAACTAATTACTTACCTCACAACTGACATAAGCCAGTACGGTAGGACTGGTAGCTAAGAAAGTAATTCTGGAAAATGTTTTTGGAGAAAAAGGGGGTTTGGTAGTACATTAAATCAAAAAGTGTAGAATAACAAGCAGTGAATAGCTGCTTTGTGATCCAGTAGACAGAATGCCATAGAATAAACCAGGAGAATTTGGATCAGTTCCCAATTATGCCTGTTCTCACAGTACATTCTTAAGGCAAATAATATTTCTTTTATAACTTAAATTCTGTATCTATATCATGGGAAATTAAGGCTTGTCCTCCACCACAAATCAGTCTGAGACTTGCAAAAGATATTAAAAATATATTTGGGAAATTGTATTATAAACAAAAATCTGGTACCTTTCACGTGGCCAAGACTTTGTTTTGTGAAGCTGAAAACATACCTATCTGTAAATTGTTTGTAAATTGATGACTACAGAGTACATCCTGTAGAACAGCCAGGGTAAGACAAGAATTTGTTTCTTATTTGATGATGAAATATGGTCTAATTGCTACATACATTTTTGACTCTGTATAATAAGATGTAGTCCAGCCCCTCTTAACAGGGCGTGTAATTTCTCTGTTTGTTATGGTGATGTACATGGTATTAGCTTATGAGATACAATTTGATTCCAGTCCCTTTTGCTTGGTTCCTTGCAGGGAGATGTGACATCATAGCTTTCTTGGCTAATACATCAGAAGCTGAAGGTAGACCTGGCAACCTGATCTGCACTCGTGAACTTTTTTTGTTTTAGGCCTCCTTTTAGGAAAAAGAGGGCAGTGTTGCTGCTGTCACAGTTTGGGGAGTCTTGGGGTGCTTCTGATATGCATAGTGCTCACTAAGTTTACAGTCTGACATTACATTTTATTTAGCATGAAAACCTTTTTTAGTTATGTCCATCCCAAGAAAACCAAAACATCTCTTAAGAAATGTGGGATTATGTAAAACTGAGATTGACATCTAGTGATGGGGTCTGCAGGTGTGTGGGTGGAATTGGCAGATGAACGACACGTTGCAGAATGAGCATGTGTAGCTTTGTGCACCCAGGAACAACAAACGAGCTAGAGTCTGACTTCAGTGAATGACTAGAACAGGCAGAGAATTTTCTACAACAGGGTAATATTATAAGTAATCTTTCTTGTGCTGCCTTCCTTACATCCTCACATACGTTTTTCCCCGTCATTGCTTTCATGCCTACCACCTACTTAACAAGGCATACAAGGTGGATGGTGCAGTCACTGGAGTGACACAATTTCCCACCACTGTAACATGTTGGAAGTACAGCCTGGGTCCTGTGTCTGGTCAAGGGGCCTTAGATTAAGACCATCTGCACACATCTGCCGGGGCACTGAGGTGTGTGTCAAGGCCTTGCACCTCTCTGCAGCCCAGTGCAGATTGAGGCCTCCATCCCTCTGTGACTGAAACACTCAAATTTGAATTAAGATCTTGAACCATTTTGGAAAATTTCTTTCCTAAAACATTTAACAGACCTTTTTCCTTCAAAATGGCCAAAACCATAATGGCAAGCCTGTGGCATGTTTTTTTAATATGTTACTGATTTTTAAAATTCTGAGCAGATTTGATTGCTTGCCATTAGTTCCATAAATTGCCTAATATAGAAATTTTGTCTCCTGGTATACTCTGGTTAGTCTAATCAGGAAGGAGAGTGGAAACCCTTGGAATGAATGACCTTTTTAGGAATCATCCAAGAGAAAGAATATAACTTCCTGGCTTTAATGAGAGACAATTGTCATGTTTTTCTTTGTTGTAAAGCTTCCCTCACTAGACTCTGCCATGATAATAAACCACCACCACCAAAAAAACTACCAAACCACCAAAACCAAGCTCTGCCCCACACTCCAGAGGCTAGTTTTAGTGGGGATTTTTGGAAGCTGGAATATTGAAGGTGTTTCTGTTCCTGTGCAGGGCTCCAGTAAGGCTGCAGTCTTTTTTTTTGTGAAACAGCCCCAGGTTTAGAATTATGACCAGTGCTTATCTGCCCATGGTGGACAACTGGGAGAGGAATCTGGATGACCTGTAACAAACCCTACCAAATACTCTTCTGACTAGTTTTAGGTGTTTGATTTGTAGCATGCTTTTATGTGTAGTTGAGCAAGGCTGGTTTATGACATGTGCCCATATGTTATTTAGCTGTGTTCTTACTGTGGTTTGAGTGTTTTTAATTTCTTCCTCCTTGTTCTCTCAGCGTAACAGATAATAGGAATCAGCAATACTTGAAATACACTGATCTGTGGCTTCCTGGTGGGAAACAAGATGAGTCACCAGTAACTAAAACCAATAGACTTTATGTCCCTGGATTCAAATTTGTTCTTCTCAGTATAATTGTTCAAATACTTGCTTTCCCCACTGACTTCCTCCCTAGCAGTGCAGCACATCTTGCAGACTGCCAGACTGAGAAGGAAGAAGTGATAGCAGTTACAGCATATGTAACAAGCCCAGAAAAGGGGCCCACCAGGGATGGATATGGACACTCAGACCTAAGTGCTTCACCAGACTGTGTATCTCCTACCATATCTAATAGCATGATTGAGCCAAAGTATTTATTATAGAATAGCAGAGATCCTGTCTGCCAGGTTTCCTGGGTTCTTGCATTTGGGTTCTGGACACGGCCGGGGTAAGTGGTGCTTCTATTGTTAAGCTTCACCCATAGGAACACTGCACCTTGCTGTCTGCCAGTAACATTGAAGTCACTTTTACTATCAGATGAATGATAAAGTAGCAAAAAACCCCAACAAAACCCCTAACAGTCTGAATATTAACTAACTATGCCATTGCTATGTTTAGAGAGGAAGATAAAGAAAAGAATGAAAATCATACACAGATCTGCCTACACCTTAAATCAATTATAAGAATTTTCACTTTTTTATCCAGGAAACAAACGGTCAGGATGTCTGTGCAACCTTATGGAGATGAGAACCCAATATCACGATACTGTGAGTATGGCTTTCACTGAAGAGATATTGGGGTTTTCTTTTTTGATTTTTTAAGCTAAGTTTCTTCACATAACCAAACTCCCCCTGGAATTCTCTTTATAGTGAAACCTCTACACAACTCCAAGGTCTCCTATGACTTAAAACTCTGCCAGGGAAAAAAATGTTAGCACTCCCCTTTAATTGTCTCTTTAAGCTTCAGAAATATTGACATTCTTCAGACGTGTTTAAGTGGAGCAAGGCACTGCACAGAACTTTTAATGGAAATTTTGGTGATTAAAAGGTAAAGGAATTTGTATACCTGAGGAAATACTGTCCCCTGGCCGGTGCCAGTATATGAGGTTGCAGGTTGTCTCTACCAGAGACATCTTGGATAGGAACAAGCATATCAGCAGCATAGAGTGTTCTTGGCATTTCACTTTCCAGGCATGCATCCATCACAATGCTTTCTGAGCATGTCTATGCATTTTCATCGGTTTTTGCTGTCCTCCTCCTATGTGCCCAAAATATCCCAAACTGCTGCCATGCAAGTCTTTTCACTCAAGAGCTATTGTATAGAAATAATTTGTTACTTGGTAGGTGATTTTGTTATGCTTTCCAAGGTTTTCCATGGGTTAGGATATTCCTTTGCACATGGGAAGTCTCTCTTGATGGAAGTGAATGATTAGTATTCCTTGAGAAGCCATTGAAGGGAATACAGCTGAAGCATGTCAGACTAATTTGTTATGAAGTGTATACAGATTACCAGGGCACTTTTGGAAAGGGAGCACTTGACTCTTGGTGGCTAACTACAGAGTAAACTTAAAATAAAGGTTCTCCCAATTTGTTCATTTATAAATAAATAAATTATAAATACCAAGTTATGGATTAACCCTGTAACTTCCTGATGATTTTTGAAACTTTCAGGGCAAATAGCCCCAATAATTATCCATATTACTGGAAGCTCCTCCTCTTTGTGGTGTTGATGTTCCTTTGGCTCCTTGTGGCTTAATCCAAACTATGTTCGCTAAAATCATCTTTCTCTGCTGTTCTGACTGTTTCTCTGTTTTGGAAGGAATCTAGTAGTTCCCCCTTTTCCAGTAACATGGTGACCCACACCACCAACTTCAGGCCATCACCTCCACAATCTTCATAGCTTGGTGCTCTGGATTCTGGGTTGGCAGATTCCTGGCTCCTTCAACCACACTTACATCTTCCTTCCAACCTGCAATTTGGGAGAGGTGAGGCAAGAAGGCAAACAAGCTCATTTGAATCAAACATGCACATGCTTAAAGTTAGCAACATTTACACTTCTTCATGTTACCTCATCCCTGCTATTTCTCCTCGTCATTCTTAGGGTCACAGGTATAACTGGGAAGGGAAAAGTCTTCAGAGTGCATTGTGGATTGGAATATGAACTGAGGCTGATGCTCTAAATTAACAGAAATCACAGAATGGGTCAGGTTGGAAGGGACCACGGTGGGTCATCTGGTCCAGCCTCCCTGCTCAAGAAGGGTCATCCCAGAGCACGTTGCACAGGACTGTGTCCAGAATATCGTATCGTATTGTGAATATCTCTAGTGAGGGAGACTCCACAACCTCTCTGGGTCATCTGTTCCAGTGCTCCCAGAAACAGGGATTTCTTTATTTCTGTGAGAATGGTGTGCATAAATATTCCTGCATTCAAACATGTAATAGCAACTTTGGTTGCTATACTTGTTCCCAAGGGGTTTGGGCATAGTTGAGATTAACGTGGCCATTTTACTAGATAATCTATACCACAGGCCTGCATCCCAAAGGATATTAACAGGGATAGGGGGAGGCCAAGGGCTAGGGAATGCTTGACAGTTCTATATGGGACTGCATTACTGAGCCTGGAATGGACAGTGCCTGCAAGTGAACACAGGCAAGACAGAAGCTGCCTTGGGTTTGTGCCTACTGGGCCACAGTGTGAACTGGGTTTTCCTGCCTTGCAACATTTTTTGAAAAGTTAAAAAATTTCTCATTCTGCATGCGACAAAGTGTACTTTTTTTGCTTCCCCCACCCCGTGCCGGTCCTGACCTTTACAGAAGTGCAGGGTCAGGGGGTGCCCGAGGGCTGGTAGGCGTGTGGTGGGGCTGCCCCAGGGACGCTACGGCTGCCCCTCGCCACAAGTCTGAGCTGGGCCATTCCCACACTAACGGAGCAGCTCCCAGAATAGTTCGGGTTGGAAGGGACCTCTGGAAATTGTCTGGTCCAACCCCCCTGCCAAGGCAGGGTCACCTAGAGCAGGTGACACAAGAACACATCCAGGTGGGTTTTCAATGTCTCCAGAGAGGGAGACTATGGCCTCCCTGGGCAGCCTGTTCCAGTTCTCTGCCACCCTCAAGGTAAAGAAATTCTTCCTCATGTTGAGGTGAAACTTCTTTTTTAATTGATAGCCATTGCTCCTTGTCCTGGCGCTGGGCACCACTGAAAAGAGCCTGGCAACATCCACTTGGCACCTGCCTTTGAGATATTTACACATTAATGAGATCCTCTCTCAGTCTTCTCCAGCCTAAACAGGCCCAGCTCGCACAGTCTCTCCTCATAAGAGAGATGATCCATCTTTGTAGCCTCTGCTGGACCCTCTGCAGCAGCTCCTTGTCTTTCTTACATCGAGGAGCCCAGAACTGGACACAGCACTCCAGAGGTGGCCTCACTAGGGCCGAGTACAGGGGGAGGATCACCTCCCTTGACCTGCTGGCCACACTCTTCCTGATGCACCCCAGATAACACTGGCTCTCTTGGCTGCAAGGGCACTGCTGGCTCATGGTCAACTTGTCATCCACCACAACTCCCAGGTCCTTTTTTGCAGAGACACTCTCAGAAGGTCAGTCCCGAACTTGTGCTGGTACTTGCGGCTATTCCTCCCCAGGTGCAGGAGCCTACACTTGCTCTTGTTGAACCTCACTAGGTTTCTCTCCTCGAAGGCGAGTCGTGGCCGGCACTTCGGGCGCCCCCCGCCGCTGTCTGGGGCCGGTCCCGCGGAGCCGGAGCCGCGCACATCCACCCGGCAGGTGTCAGTGTGGGCTGCGGGGCCGGGCGGGAGCGCCGCCTCCCCTCCCCCGCTCCGCCCGCCCCCCCGCCGGCGGCCCCCGCGCCCGCCCGCCCGCCGGAGCCAGACTCGCTGCAGACAGGCGGCAGCCAGCGGGGCGGGCAGGGCGGGGGGGGAGGAGAAGGAGGAGGAGAGGCTGGGGATGAGTTGGAGGCAGGCACAACCTCAGCGCAGGGAGAGCGGCTGCTGGAGACAGGCAGGGGGAGGCGGCGAGGCGCTCCGGAGGAGGCCAGCGCGGCGCGGGGGCGAGCGGCGGGGGCCGGCGGGAGGTGAGTGCTGCCGCCGCGGCGGGGACGGGGGCGGCCGGGGGCCGCCGCGGCGGAAAGTGCCGGAGAAAGTGCGGGGAGGCCCGAGTTGAAGGTCTGGGAGCGTGCGGGGGACGAGGCGGCGGCTGCCGGGGGGCTCCGGCGGCGCTCGCCCACCCTCCTGCCGCGGCGGGGACGGTGCCCGGCGCCCCGCTGCCCGGGCCGGGCTGAGCGCGTCCCTCCGCGGCACCTGGGGGGCAGGTGGGGGTGCTGGCCGGGGCGAGGGCAGCCTGACAGGTACCGCTGATAGCCAGGGCCGGCTGGGGTTCCAGGGAACCCTGCTGTCGCCCGCCGCCGTCCTGCCCCGGCTGGCCCGGGAAGCAGCCGGAGCCGCAGTCCGGACGGGAGACTCCCGGGGCTCCGCAGGAGAGGCGGAGGCGAGCGGGGCTGCGGAGCCGCGGCGGCAGGCAGGGCGCTGGGGAGCACGGAGTGCGCGGCACGTCCTCTCCGGCTGCTCCGGAGTAAATGCCGGAGCTGCGTGCGGCCGCTCGGCTCAGGGCTGGTGTCACAGCCCGGCTGCCGGGAACATGCCCGGCCCCGCGGGGGGACCCGCGCGGGGATGCCCGGCCGCGGTGCGCGCCCAGCGCCGGGCGGGCAACTTTCGCAGGAAGGCGAAGCAGCCGTGCGGCTGCCGGGCTGGCGCACCAGTGACCTATATTTGATGAAGTGCCTTTCTTTAAAAAAAAAAAAAAAAAAAAAAAAAAAGTTTATTAGCAGAAGTCTAGCTTTACCTGCCTGTATCAGACGCCTGCCTGCATTGTTTGCAGTGAATATGTGCATCCCAAATTTTTGAATGGTGTGCCAGGTTTTCTATCATGAAGGTGGGTAGGTAGTTATGCGTAGGCTGTGGTTTGATGCTTGCTGAGGAGGCAAACACACCGTTGTGTGTAGGTTTAAGTTCAGTAATGAACAAACAGGAAGCAGGCAAAATGCAAAAGTAACTTCTGTTTTCTTAGGAGATCTTAACACCTAGAATGATACAGATTTTAGTGAGATTCAGAAGCTTTTCTGAATGGCAAATGGTGTTTGTGCAGGAGAACAAAATTCTGGTGAATAATTTTATATGGTGTTAGAAATACTGTTTGGTGTTATAAAAGTTTGTTCATCTAAAAACATGGACATCTTGTCAGGATGGAGAGCTCCGTTAAGAGGTTTGTCTGTGCTTCCAAACAAAAAAAAAATCCTGCATTAAAATATTTGTCGACTGGAAAGGTTCATCACGTAGCACGAAGGATGAAGTGTCTGCAGCATCATAAATCTGAAGCTGGCCAAAAAGAGAGAGAGTTTTTGCCAGTAAGAAAGCCCAAGAGGCAGGTACTGGTAGTCATAGATGAGGTAAGAACATAGAAGCTGCCTAAGTATGGGCAGTGTTCTTGCTGGTCCTTCAACACCTGGGTATGTTGGTTAGACAAAACTTCGATTCTGCCTTACAATTGCTTTTCTTCGAAAAAGTTTTGGGAAACCTATTCTTTGCAACGATCCAGAGCTCTCTAAATAACATACGATGCACCCTTGAGTAGATTAAATTACTGTGCATGGTGCACATGTGTTTGGTTCCACTAATGAAAGTACAAATATTATGGCTTCGTGGCTGTGAATGAAAGGGGAAGTTCTGCTGGAAAACATCCCCTTGTCCATATTAGCTGAGGTAGAGATGATAATCGGAACATCTATATCTGTACTGGTGTTTTAGCACCAGGTATTAAGTTACTGTGATACACAAAGTGACCAGCATGAGGAGAACTCAAATTGGAATGTGTCAGCTCTCTACAGTTATGTGTAGAAGTAGAAACACATCTTTTTGTATAATCAGTGTTTATACCGGCATAGTTAGTTCAGACTTGGGTCTGTGAAGATCATTGTTGCATACACATAAGGCATATCAATATTCTTCAGTAAATTCAGATACCAGAGTGGGCCTAAGTGGTGATCAGTGTGTAACACAGAATGAGTTAACAATGTGAGACACAATATTTCGCACCATTGATTTTTGTTAACTGAAACATTACAGGCACCCGGCAGCATTTGACTGATGAGGTTTTCTATTCAGTCTTCAACACCCTAAACTTGTTACAAGAAAACTTGTGGAAGTAGAAGGAAATGGAGATTCAAGATTGAGGCACAGTTGTATTAAATGTGGTAAGATTACAGCCACTGAGCAGTAGCTTAACCTAGGAATTTAGAACTGACCTGGCCTTTTGTTATTTTTAAGTAGAGAAAATGCTATTTTCTTTGCATAGGACATTAAAGTGAGACTTGAAATGAAGAGCTGTTGGTTTTCCCTGCATTGAAGGCGCATGGGGTGGTGGGGAAGAGGGGATGGAAAGTTCTCTCTGATTATCTTGACCAAAATTTAGTTCTCTTTCAGCTGCCCTGCAGTACCTTGCCTAGTGCTGCCCTTCCACCAAGAACTAATTTCATGTCAATGACACCATCTGAAATAATTTGGAATACTTTCCAAATGTGGATATGATGTGCCAGAAAGAAGTAAATAATTATTGAAATAATAGAGAAATACCTTAAAAGTATTTTAAGTTAGCACAGTCTCTAAGAGAAATGAAGTGTTAAAAGGTGCGTGCCTGTCCAACAACTCTTGCATCAGGAGTCATGGTTATTGCATTTAACTTGTGAGTGGTCTTGGAAAAGTTTTTTTTCTGTCTGGTTTTTAATGGTTCAAAACAGCTCCCTGCAAGTGAATTGCCAGTTATGGAATGCAAATACTTCTAGGAGTTTGGAGATGAATTTTTCTGCAGATTGGTTCTGTGGTAACCGTGAAATTCTTCAATGGCACCAATCTAGTATCAGCTGCTCGTTAAAGGCACTGATGCCAGAACAGTGGTGCATCAGTTGCTGGGAATCCAAGCCTGTAGTGAAATGATTCATACATATACATTTTCTTTTCTCAGTTGACAGCTATTTTTAAGAATAGCTGTCTTGCCTAGAAGGTTGATATCTAAGCAAAGGCAGCCTAGATAGCTAAAAATTTCTTTCACACCAAACATAATCTTAGTACACTAAAACATTTAAATGGAATTGATTTTAATTGATTCTTGCTGAATCTCTGGTTCTAATTGGCCATTATAAAGGGACCACGGTGTTTTGAAGCTGATGTCAGGAAGTTGGCAATTTTTTGCACAAAGAAAGATGATGAGTTTGAAGTAAATGTCACTTTGAAGAAATTTATAAGAATAATGGGTAGTGATATCTATGTGGTAGCAGATTACCTGAATCACTTATTGAAATGAATTGGAATCTCTGGGTACACAAGCCTGAAGGAATGGTCTTGAAATGATATGTTTGTCCAGTGTACTTCAACTTTTTTTATGTGCTGCACAGGCAGAATATTCAAGTGAAGGAAAGCCATGGGCCTTTTTATTTTTTTCATTGTGTTCTTTTGAACCTTGTATTTGAAAAAGAATTTTAATTTTTTTTACTCTTAGAGAGGAGTATTATTTGCTTACTTCTGAGTCTGTCAGTTGAATAATAATAACTCTAAGGGGACAGCAGTAGAAAGAATGCTTGCAGGTGAATAAGAGCATGACATTACAGTGTGTCCTGTATTTCATTCTGGCAGAATGCCTTGGTATTCATCATCTATATTTATTTAATATATGCATTTCTGTAGTGTATGCTTTGATTTAAGCTATTTGGAGTATGCTAAATGTAGATGCATTTTACAAAATGCTTTTTCTTATTGTTTAGTTAAGCAATGGAAATTTTCAAGCACCCGTATCACCATTCATTATCACTCATCATAATAATGGGTAAATTTAATCATCCTGATTAAGATTATTTTGGTCACAGGAGACAAGGCACTGAAAATGAATAATTTTCTCCATGTTGTGCTGTGTGTGTTGTTCATATCTGTTGTTCTTTTCTCTAAAATCTTACTACAGAGAATACTCTGACCTTTTAAACTGTGTTTGAATGATCTTGCTCTACATCAAACTTTTCTTTCAGGTAGGAGACAGAAATTAAGAAGAAATGTAAATGCATTTTTTCTTCTTATTGCCAATGGAGAGCTTTCCTAGATTTGAAGTAAGTTTTCTTAGTGCCAAATGATTGACTTTTCTAGAAGAAAAATCTCTCCAGGGTATGCAAAAAGTCCTCTGGTTAATATATTGGCATTCCCAGAACCCACTAAAGCTTAGGCAGGTTGCCAGACACCACTTAATGAGGATGCCGAATGTCTGGCACAAATCTGCATGAAAACCAGCAAAGGAGCTGGGGGTGGAAGTGCATGAGGTGGGGAGAGGGCTGGGAAGGCAGCACATCCACACCCATAATTTATTTTTAATGTCTGCGTTTTGCAGAGAAACTGATCAGAAATCCTTACCACAGGATTTTGAAAACTTACTGGGAGCAGGAGTCTGGATGCTTCAAATTGAGAGAGCTGTGTTCTCACAGAAACACAGTTTTACTAGGAGAGCAGTTTATGAGTTAGGGGGGTTAGTTTTTTGAGGAGAGCACCAAAAGAGGATAGAAATGATAGTGATTTTACATTTTATTATCTGCTAAAACTGAAAAGCATTTGAAAATGTTGTTAAGACAATTTGGGGGACAATGGAAGCTAGTGATTGCCAGCATCCACACAGAAAGGCTGTTAAAGTTACGAGGCAGGGGTAGATAAACATCTGCTGCTGGAACACCTCTGCTCAGTGTAAACCTGTGGTGGGGGCTCTGCCTGATGCTGCTGAGCTTATGTTTTGCTACATGTTAACTAGAACTGCAGGTGTAATAGACCCTCTGATGGCTAGATAACTGTTAGAAGAATCAGTTACTCACCCAGATGAGGTATGTTTCCATAAGAGTGCCATTAAAACCAGAATATATTGGTCTGTGTTGAATCAGATGTTTAGTCTTAAAGGTTGGCTGAGCAAACTTGGTTATATTCTGAACTGAACGTTATTTCAGACATTTAAAGCATGAACGTTTTCAGCATTTTTTCCCAGGCTTTAGTCTCTCCCTTACCCACCCAAAAAAGAATTAGTCCTCTATAGACAAATTTATAAATAGACATTTGGTTGGTAGGCATGACTGAAAATATTTTTTAATCCAAAATAATTCTAATAGGAGGGTTTTTTTGCACATGGCTGAATTTGGAAACATGAATGCTTATTACCTGCTTTTCAGTGCAGGTTTCAGTTGTGTATTTCACCATTTTGGAGAACTGTTCCTCTTTAGAGGAATTCTACTCATTAGAGTAATGGCACCTCCTTGATGAGTACTGTTGCATAGGACTAAATCGAAATCCAGATGCTCCTGTTTGATTTTGTTTGGTTTCACTAAGGTGAGTTGAGGAATGAAAATACTTGACTTCGTTGGACTTCAGTGCTGGTTGCAGTGGATAAAAGGACAAGTGTATTTTGCCAGTTGTGTGGGGATCTTTGCAAAGTTTTATCTGTGTTGACACTGACTCCTGGCCGTCTATAGGACAGGGAAAACAAGCAAAGAGAGTGTTGGACATTGTAACCACATTTTTAATCCAGGATATGTTTAGGATTAATTCTAAAAGGCAGGACAGTATTGCCTAGAAAAGATACACTGCTGAAATGCTGCACATGAGAATGGAGCAGGTTGATGAAGTATCTGCTGGAATGTCCTTATCTTTCCATCTCCTGGTGTTCTTGATTTCTTGCATGCTAAACACCCTGGTACCCTTTTGGTTTAAAACTGATAATAAATCTGCTTCTGAAAAAATGTAGTCATGATAGTGAACTTGTATTGCCTGTAAAAGATGAGTTTGGAGATTTCAATTCTTTTTTATTCAGTATTTAATTTAGTTTCTGTGTTCTGAAGTTGTAAAAGATGGACTGACCTTTGGGGGAAGATGTGGGTTTTTTGCATATTTGTATGAGAAATACCTTGAGATTTGAATGATTCTGTCATAACCTTGGACCACTGGGTGTATTTAAGTTTTGATTTTTGAGGACAGTACAGAATTCTCTTAGGGTTTCTGTTAGAACAAGTGTTAATACTTAATAAAATAAGATCTAGAATCTCCTCTCCCATATTGAGAAGAGACTGGAAAATAGAGTTTTCTTCTGGATAAACCCTGAAATGTACTTAGAATTCTAAAATAAGTGTCAAGTGTTGACTCATATATCTAGCATGTGCCACTGTAAGGGTACTGTCTTCTGTCTTCAATTTTCAGCACCAGTACTTGAAGTATCTTCAAACAGTACTCTGTTTTTTAAACACAATGTCTGTCCACTCTTCTTGTTTTCAAAGATTATTGGAAGGAAAATGTGTGACTCTTTTAATTATCTCTTTGTGTTGTGTGGCTGAGTCCATTATTTTGGTTTCTCACACCTGTAACCTACTTATTCTCCATTTCATAGAGGGAAAGGGGGGGGCAGTCTGTGACTGAGTTATGAAGCAATCTCTTTAACAGCTGCCTTCTTCCACTGAGACTTTCATGAAGTTTTTCCTGTGCATTGATTAAGAGTGATCCATTATTACTTTGGACTTGTAAACACCTCTGAACGTTCCATTAGGTGTTAATGACACATGAAGCAAGAATTAATATGAGTCTGTTAGTCTTCTGTCTAGTAGGGACGTACTTAGTATAAGTAATTGCCTGAATGTAGCAGTATTTCTTAAACTGTTGGGTGTAAGTGGTGCTTCACTTTCTGCTTCTGCTCAACCATTAGTTATTGAGTGAAGTGGTGCTAATGCGTATTTGGGCCTGTGCTATACAGAATGTCAGCTGGAGGTTTGCCATGGTTTCTTGGGATTTTCAAAAGACAAAAGTGAGTTCCCTGGCTTCTGCCCTATGGGTCAGAGTTGAGGACCACTGCAGAAGGTGTGGGAGAGAAAATGTGAGGAACGCTTATAAATAACCCAACTTAATCTCCATAGCTGTTGAACTGGCGCCTTCTGTGAGATACCACATTGGTGCGTGCTCTTCCTTTACAATTTCACCTCAATGGATGACTGGTTCTGTCGGTTTTGCTTAACAAGAGCCAAGCAAAATTAAATGGAACCTTTGTAGAAATGTATGAAGGTAAGGTTCAGTACTCCTAAATTAAAGATTGCACCTGGCCATATAAAAGTTAGACTTGGGCTGACTGGCATCTGTTGGCCAGTGCAGTTCATGTGTAGATGTTTTGTTTTACAAAAGGTTTGTTTTGACTATAATTCCTCATCAGACTTATATAGGTATTAGAAGTGAGGTAGAAGGGAGTTCTATGGATATTTCCAACTGAGATGTTTTCTGGTTTTGTGACCCTCTCACATTCCTCTTACTGTTGTAATAACCTTTCTAGCAGGCTTTTAGAAACAGCACGTTTGAGATTTAACTTGTTGCAAGTACCCTATTTTCACTTAATATGTCTTAAAGTATGAGTTATCCTTATTTAATTGGGAAGCCTCTAACATGTGATCCATCTGTCCAATTAAAGCAGCTCACATAATGTTGAATACAGGTACTGTTTGGTGGCTATTTTCACATAGCTTATAATAATGAACTTTTTTTAAAAGCAACCATCTGTTGATGAACAGAAATACTGCCAGTGTTTGTCAAATGTGTGCCTTATCTGACCTGTTCTACTTAGCACCTTATGGCAAAGCTTTCTCATCAAAGCATTTTACAAATATTTTTATTCTTACAGTGCCTTATTAGATTGATAACAACAGTGGTCTAACTTTTTAGTATAGGGTTTAATGTACCAAGGATTAGGGAGATAAACCTCTCTTCAGTTGCAAGAGGAAGTCACCTGCAGTGGCTACAGAGATGATGATTTTAACTTGCAGCTGTAGGTGAAAATCACTGTCCTGTTCCAATGATCTTTACAGCCTTCTGAAGAAAACAGCTGGAATAATGTAAAGTTTCTACAGCAGAAAGCTCCGACAACCTATGTAGCCTGGTCTCCTTTTTCTCATAGGTAGTGGCTGGGCAAATAGGTAAATTTCAAGAAAGAAATACCACAGTGCTGATGTGTGTTAGTGCTGATAATGCACAGTAGTGAGTTAAAAAGCATTTGGTTAATGATTCATAATTTTGTTTGAAATGACCTAAAACGATAGCAAACCAAAAGGAATTAAAAGAAGTATAGAGAGGAATAAGAGGACCTCTTTAGTTTGCAGAGTGGGAGTTAGTTGTGCAAAGTATTCTGAAAGTGTCTTTTGAAACATTGAGTTCTTTCTTCAGCTGAATATGCAACCAGCAACAGACTCTGCCTTTTCCCATTCCCTGTTCTCTCCTGGGTATTGTTAGCGGTTCAAGATAAAAGCCTTTAATCATGTCTACATGGAGACACCAGAGCAAATCACTCGAAGTGTCAAGTCAGGATGTGTATGTTAAAGTATGTTAAACTTGTGTGTGAATACTGTGCTGAATACAGATCAGCCTTATATATTTAACTTGAATCAATCAAAGGTCATTTTACATCTGATGGAGAACGTAATTCAGAACATAAGTTGAACTACAATGATCTAAACCCATCTGTGTACGACTGAGAGGCTCTTGGCATAGATGTTTACTGTGCTGTAACTTCAGTGTTTTACACTGTACTTCATTTATCTGAACTTTCCTCTATGTTGCTTGTTATTGATTGGTTTTCAGGATGCTGCTTTTAAGAGGCATTTTAGGTGG
Source organism: Aphelocoma coerulescens (assembly GCF_041296385.1). Classification (NCBI taxonomy): domain Eukaryota; kingdom Metazoa; phylum Chordata; class Aves; order Passeriformes; family Corvidae; genus Aphelocoma; species Aphelocoma coerulescens. The sequence goes on along the minus strand of NC_091015.1, from coordinate 113,235,601 downwards.
ACCTCATTGCAAACTTTCAAGTGGATGTAATTTACACAGAAAATGGTAATTCATTGAATTGGGATGTTTCATTGCAAGTATTTTAGATTTGACAGACTTTGATCGAAATCAAAATAAGATGCAACTTCTCTTTGATTCCTGGTAAACTTGTTTTGGCCAGAGTCCTGGTGTTTTCAGGGTCCTCATCACAGAGCTGAACTGCCAAGGGTCCCACTTTGTGACCAGGGATGATGCTGTGTTTCTAGGAACGTGGGGTTTCTTTGAATAACCTGCAAGAGAAGTCTGCTGCAAAGTCAGGAGTTGAAGAAATCCTTCATGGACTTGCCTCATCATATTTGGGGACCTGCAGTAATCTTCTGTATCTATCTTTTGAAACTGTCAGTCTTTGAAATATTAAAACTAGGAAAAAAGTATGTTCTATGTGACAGTTTTAAAATGGAAGCCTTCAGTTGGTCGGAAATTTGGAGTTTTATGGGGTTTGTCTGCTTTGAGAGCCCAGAAACTGTCTGGTTCTAGTTGGAGCTGTTTCATGCTTTTGTGGATGCCAATTACTATCTCTGTTCCCCTTTCTTTTCAAACTGGAGTTCATCTGACGGAGCACCTCAGGAGAACCTAAACCTCTGTTGCCTAAGGTCTTTAATTAACCCCTTTTCATGTCAGCCTTGACCACAGAGGTTTGCAGACTGCAGTTCCTGTGTCTTGCTTAGGAAGATTTACATACAGGAAAGAATCTCCTGAAGCTTTTCTATTCCAAAATATTGAAGTGAACAGTGAAGCACATATTCTTCAGGGCTCTGAGAAAGTAGGGAGCTGAACTTGCCTCCAAGAAGGAGCTGTGTTGCAGGGAAGAGGAACCATCCAGTTGAAGTAGTTGCAGCTGCAGTGTACATAGCTGGACATTCCGTTCTTCCCACACTCTTGTGTAAGTGACCCTTAAAAAATCAAGACTTTTCCTGGGCATTTCTCTTGAGCTGCATGATGTGATGGAGGTAGAGATTAGGAAAAGGTTACCCTTGTCTCTTTTTAAATTAAATATTATGTTTTATAAGGCAATTCAAGGATTGCTGTATTCTCCCTGTAAGAAAAATCTTCTGAACTTTCAGTTGGTCGAAAAAGTAACAGCCACACTAAAAGCTGTGAAGGAAAACTTGGGAGCCACTCTGTCTTCAATACACTGAAATTCTTTTATGGGTGAATATACTGAAAGTACAGTTGTCTGTTTGAAAAAATAAGAGGTGATGTTATGCTCTATTAGCTGCCCCACATTGGTCCAAGATGTTTGCGTGCTTGTTAAAATTATGGCCACTGCAGTGGAGGCAAATAAATTCTGGCAGCTTAAGCATCTCTCTCACTCATGAATGTACGGAGTTCTTGACATACTCCTAGAGTCAGTGAGTTGATTTGGTTTTGAAATGGAAAAGTTTTGTCACAGAGTTATAACAGTCTCCAGATGTAACTTCCTTAGTTTACATTGTATAGCAGACATTGGAGAGAAGAGAAAATATATAGCAAGTCGTCTTCCTCACACCTTGAGTCTTCCATTTGGGTAAGTTGAAGAGTCAAATTCTTATGGGTGCTAAGGATAGTCTCTTTTCACAGTGTAAACCTGTCAAAAGAATATTTTTCCTGTCTCTGACCTTGATGTGTAAAATGCACTGTAGTACCCTTGTGTACTTGAGATGTTCTCAGGTGTCCCTGACACCTACAAAAAGCCAAATGCTGTGTGCAACTGGTTCTGTTGTTTCCCAATCTCCCACATAGTTCTGCTAGTTTTCCTGTTGCTCCTGTGGCTAGACTTCTCTCTCTCAATCTGTCTCCCCCTCTCTGTTTTTTTTTTTTTTTTTTTTTTTTTTTTTTTTTTTTTTGGTCTTGTTTTGTTTTTTGTAGTCCTTTAGGGTACAGACATTTCAGAGATGTGTCTGTAATGTCTAAGTGGCTTCCTTTTCTTTCCTTTCCCCTTCCACCCCAGTCAAGAAATTCCAGGTGGTAACTCTTTGGTATCAGTAACAGCTGCACAGCAGATAATTTTTTGCATCCTTAGAGCTGTAATATTTGTAACTCCATATATGTAGTTATGATATACATTTACATTAGGGATCTTCTGGTCTTTTAAGCTTCCTCAAGGCTCTTCTAGTCTTTCTTGATGCAGAATTTTGCCCTATTTTCTGTTCCTGGTTAGAAATAGCTTCTTTCAACATAAAGAAGTTAAGATATTCTGTTGTAAGTTTGATTTTTAGGAAGTCTGAATATTTTAGAGTCCTGTGTTGTGATTCAAAAATTGTGCTCCCTTCTTTCATCTCTAGGATTTATAATAAGGTGTCAGCAATGATCTAGTCCATCTGGGAGCTTGCATCAATGCTTGGGAGAGCCATATGTGTCTGCCTCAAACAAGGCTATAGAAAAGTGTTCCACTAGCAACCAGGATGTCATCCATCTGCTAGACAATCCTGTAGCTAGTTAGCTTAATGACGTATTTATTTGACTAGATGTTTCTGCGGAGCAGACTCCAGCTTTCCTCCCTGTTCAAATTAATACCAAAACCTCCCTGCTCTGGAGAAAAAAAAAAAACCTGCCCACTCTGGAGAATGTCAGGAAGTTTGTGGCTCGGTGGGTTTGATCTCTTTGTCTCCCTCAGGATGCTGCACTCCCAAATTCCGAGTGAGCGCATTGTTGGGAGGCCGCTCCGGCCTTCCTGTGTGGGGAGCCCGTGCAGGGCAGGTGTCTGGTGGCAGAGGGATCAGCACACTGGCAAGGCCAGGGTGACCTGAGCTGCATGGAGAAATCCAATCATGCTGCTCCTGCTTTAGGGTATTATTTTAGCACACGGGGCTGTGCGAGGATTTCCTCCTGCAGTGGTCAGAGCTGGAGCTGTCACAGTAAACATTTTACCTGGCTACATGGAACAAACCAGGTGATTGTTGCACTCAGTGACTTTAATGGAAATGTTTATTTGGGACTAAGATGTTCACAGTCTTCAACATACACGTTCTAGATATTTGTAATCTCAGATGGCCCTGCAAAAAGTCAGAGTTCCAGGAATTATGCTGGAAATATACTGTGGGAAGACCCACTCTGTAAACTTCAGGAACTCCAATTCTTACTGAGGTAAAATAGAGCACACTGACACTGACTGTCATTGATTTCTTGATTTTCCAGTCACTCTATCCCACTGTTTTGGTCTTTTTTCGTGGTCCGAACAGGCCAAGTCACTGTTGTAAATTCTAGGTTGATCTAATTTCTTATCTGTCTGTGAGTCAGACTTGAGAAGGGGACAAAACAACAGGAGAAATGCAAATTTAGATGAAAAGAATGTTTTGTGTTAATGGCAATTATATTAATCTGTGTTGAGGCAATCTAGTGAATTTAATGTGAAAAAATGCAAATGTGTATTCAGACCAACCACTGTACAGTTGGATCCATCAGTAAATCTTCATCCATGTCTTGCAAGGGAGTTTACATGCAGCTTCACATGAATTTCAGTGGGGATCAAGACACTGTCGTAGCTTTTTCTGAATATGGATTGATGGTGCTATCTACTGAGTTTGGTAGATTTTACCTGACAGATGTTGTTTAAAGTAACAGACGGATGCAAATTCTTAGGGAACTTCAAGGGGAAAAAAAAAAAAGCCAGTAGTCAATGCCAGCCCTAAATACAGGTGGGAAACAGATCATAAGTAAGGCATAGAAAAAAATTTGCTATCTTGCACACTAGAGGCCTCTCTTCTTACAGGTGTAAAACTTTTTTTTTTTTTTTTTTGTGTGTGTGAGCATATTAGCAGTCCTAAGCTGAAAAAGTAGGTGAAAATGAAATCAGGACAATTCCATGGAGGAGTGTAGAGATGGAAGAGGTGAACTGTACTCACTTTTGCTTCATCCTCTAATGCTAGAAAGAGAATTCTAGAATAATTCAGGTCAGAAGGAATCTTCTGGAGTTCTAGTCCAATCTGCAGTAACATGACTAAGGCTTTTCTGAAGAAACACTTTTGAATCTAGAAATTGTTATTTACATCTTAATTTTCAAAACTTGGTGGTTTTTCATGTGTTCTGAATTGCTTCTGTTCGGGCAGAAATGCAGTAAAGGTCAAGTGGAAGAAAAGAAAGTATGAAAAAACAGAATCTTAATTCTAAGAATGCTAAGTAAGTGACAAGAAAGAGCAAAGTTGACACAACTCTACTTGCAAGTGGGAAGGAGTGACCATCTTAAGAGTATCTGAAAACTGTTGCATGTGTTTAAAGCAAGCAACATTTTAATTTCCTTGAGATGTTCTAAATAATTAAAGAATGTTATAGTTTCCCTTCTGACAAGGGAAACAGCTGACAATTCTTCACTGATATGAACTTATATATATTTATTTGTATTTCTTTTGTCACAGGGCTACTATTCATAGTTAAATAAAATAAAAGCATCTTTTCCCTATCACCTTATAAAAACATAGAAGTCCTCTCAGAGGTAGCTATGATTGGTCAGAGTAACATTGATTAAGCTTTTGGAGAGAGAGGGATTTTACATCTTGCTGTAAAGCTTACAGGATCAAAACTTGATTGTTTTAAAACAGAATGAAAAAAGCATTTTTGTAGTTTTCCACAAAAATTACATTTGCATTGGATTGATGCATTCTTTAGTCTTGTATGATACCATGCATAATAAAATTTAAAAAAGAATTAGAAGTCATAAAGCTATGACATTTTGTAAATTTCTACCTTTTAAAATGCCTGCTTTAGTTTGATCAAAAGGGTACTTTACAGGAAATATTTCTTGTTTTGATGCACTGGATTTTCTGATGGAAAACAGATCTGCAGGAGTATTTCTGAGAAGAATCAATAACTTCTTGTTTGGGAAGAACTTCTTTACTTTGTCTTAGTTACATTTATTTGTTTTGGGTTTGAATTTTTTAAAGTGCCTTAACTTTCTTTGCATTTCCACTGCAAATTTTGAACTTGAATGATTAGGGATATTATTAAAACTCAGTTGTTTTGAAGCTTCATTCTGTTCCATTGCTTCACTCCTCTTCGTATTTGTTTTACCATGTAAGAGAATATATTAATGTATAGAAATGATGGGGCATCTTCCTGATTTATCTCATGTGATGGATATGTTTTGTCTGACTCTATCACTAGAAATATTAATCTTCTTTCATGTGCATACTTTCATGTGCAAGATACTTTCATGTGCAAGCCCTTAACTATTTTTTTTTGTATCTTCTACTGCTGATTTCCCAGTTGTGTTTACCTGCTGCTAATCCCACGTAGTTTAATGGAAAGAGATTTATACAGAATCGTTTTGAACCCACTTTGTTTCTGTTCACTTAGAATTGAGACTAATAGAAACCCAAATGAGGTTTTGCTTCTGAAGAGCATGGCACTGGCTATGTCAGGTCTTTGTCCCACTAGCCAAGTGTTTTCCTTCTTCCAGCACTTCATATATGTGGATGAGTATGTTTTCCTTGTCGTTAAATGTTCCTGTGCTGTGATGCAGAAGTGCTGTGTTTCAGAAGCAGATTATGTGCTTGACAGCTACTGAAGTAATTAGCAAAAAATTGGACTGTCTTCTCCAATTTAGTTTATGTATACTAAGGTAGTGTTTTAACACATAATGATAAAAAAGGGAATGTACATCTTTCTGGAATAATTTCTGGAATGCCTGTTGCTTGGATCTCACATTGGTAGAGTTTTACATCCTGTCTTTGTATTTGGATACTCAGAATAAGGAAAAAAAAAGGGATCTGCATAGATACCTGAAAGTCCTTATGTCTTATGCTGAGTAGTTTCTGTTCGGCACTGTTTTGTGGTATAGCCTTTATGCTACTTAAACTAAAAAAAAAAAAAAAAAAGGCTTAGAAAAGAAGTGGAAAAGACTGACTTTAACTTTTGCCTTTTTGCTTTGGTGTGATAGGCCTAAATGCTGTAAAATCCAGCAGGCTCATTTCAACTTGGATCAGCAGGGGCTAAACCTCAAATACACAGTTAAGGATGGACGCAATGTCTCGCTTCAGTAGTGGCTTATCACAGCAAAGTCTGACCTACTAGACATGGTAGATGATACCAAAACACTGACTTTATTTTCAAGTACTTGCTATTTATTGCTGAAGCAATTAGCCACCTTTTACATTTCATTTTAGCTGTCTGATTGCTGGCACAGTATAATTTTTTTGTTCAAGGTTTTTCATATCAAAGCAAATTACATACTACAGGGTGCATTTGTTTTGTGAACATCACTTTTACAGTCAAAACCTTATGTGCTGCTGGGTAAACAAGTCATGTTGTAATTAGGTATGTCTGTGTTCACCAAAACTATGTCAGCATGTAAAACCATCAGATTAGAGTTTTGATTAAAGGGGAGTGAGTACCATTGTGCAGCCTCCTCTGTACTGGTTTTGTGCCTATGCTGTGAAAACTGTATTCCCTTTGTAGTGTCAAATGGTCCTGCAAGGAGCTGGTCATTAAATATATTTTTTTTGCATTTTTTGTAATTAAGAATAATTGTTGAGCAATTATTCATGATGATACCTGTCTGAAAACAGTTTTATCTGTTAACGTTAAATAAAAAACTTACAGGTTTTATTCCTGTTTTCCATCTTCTTTTTAGAAGATGGTACAAATACAATATCCCATATAACTGAAAATTACTGATAAAATGGGGTAGAGAAATACAGATAATGCAAAACCCAAACATGCTTATGATACATATAATTATCTTAATTAGAGTATAGAAGAGTTTAAGTGCAAGTTCATGAATACTTGAAATCCACTATGAACTGTGGTAAGGACTTAAAAAACCCTCAACAAACAACCCAACATGAAGTATATATTGCAGAGGCTTCTAATAATTTTTCAAAAAAATTAGTTGGTGCTCTTCTTTTTGCATGAGCAGCTGTTAGATTCATGCTATCTCAAAAGTTTCAGGAAGGAATAGGGTTCCATTTCCTGTCCATTATTATTTAATTAAACTGGCTGGTTGTCACTGTTTAACCCCAGCCAGCAACCAAGCCCCAGGCTGCCACTCGCTCACTCCCCCACCAGTGGGACTGGGGAGAGAATCAGGAGGGTAAAAGCTGGAAAATGCATGAGTTCACATTAAGACCATTTAATAGGCAAAGCAAAAGCTGCACATGCAAGCAAAGCAAAAAGGGGAATTAATTCACTGGTTCCCATGGGCAGGCAGGTGTTCAGCCATCCCTGGGAGAGCAGGGCCCCCTCATGTGTAACAAGGACTTGGGAAGACAAACTCCATTACTCCAAACATCCCCCCCTTCTGCCTTATTTCCCCACTTTTAATATTGAGCATGATGTCATATGGTCTGGAACATCCCTTTGGTCAGTTGGGGTCAGCTGCCCCAGATGTGTCTCCTCCCAGTTTCCCATGTACCCCCAGGTTCCTCACCAGTGTGGAAGTACAAAAAGCAGAAAAGGCCTTGGCTCTGTGCAAGCCCTGCTCTGCAGTAACAAAAACATCTCTATATTATCAGCTGTGTTCATCACAAATCCTAAACACAGCCCCATACCAGCCACTGTGAAGAAAATTAACTCTGCCCCAGCTGCAGCCAGCACACTGGTCTTGACTGTCATCTATCACCTAGAACCACCAAGATGACTTCTAGATTTTCCTGTCACTGTTGTTCAGGCTATTTCTAAATCCGTTTCCACAAATTTTGGGAATCTTAGCTTAGTAAGAGTTTCCTGGGTACCAGGTCTGAATTTGACTTTGTGAATATTTAAGAAACCTTCTTGAGTAGGTAATTTATGGGCTCTGTATGGGATGCAGGTTTTATGTCATCCTGCCACTGCAAGAAATTTTGTCATGATGGCAGAAAGTGGCAAACTTTGTGACTTGTTTGCTACCAACTTTGCTCTCACTTTCAGTAAAAACTGCAGTAGGAGTCAGACATAAATTGTTAACAGGCAATACTTGTTTCATTGCAAGAGGATAGTTTGGTCCTGTGGTTTGAATTCCACATTAAAAAAGAGAACATAAAACTCCACAATGGCCTCTTCCTGTTCCTAACTCCAGGTTAATACTTGTAAAGAAAACAGGGAGAGTAGAAGAGATGGAAATGTGATTATCAACCAATACACAGTAAAGTGTTTTCCCTGATCAGTACTTTTTAGGTGTTTTATTTTATTTTTTTATAAAACATAAATTTCCTCCCTTCTCAGTTCTTTTCAGCTTACCAGATGACTGAGGTTAAATTAAGTGCTTCCTAGATATGATTTTCAGGAAAGCAAATTTACTGGTACTAACTCTGCAGGAGCCCTGTGCTGATATTGATGGCTGGCTCTGTTCATTGGCAAGAGAACGGTTCTCAAGTGAGATTATAGCCAAGAAAACGTGTTGACTACTCTCAATACAGATTCTCCTTTTATACCCAAGTCTGTGTTTGTAACTGAAAGTGTGGGATATATTCAAATTTGAACTTCTGTTCATGTCTGTGAGGGGGAAAATGTCCTTATGTTTTAAGTGACTGCATATTGTGTCTGTGCAAATATAGGTCCTCTTGATGTGAGGAGAGCTATTGAACACATCAAGATTTGCGCTGTACAAAGCTTTAGGAATGCTCATCTCGGTACTTTAGGATTTGGGGTGTGTGTGAGAAAAAAAATCTGCTTTAACTTAAGGTTAGTAGAAGGATCCCAGCAGCTGGGTAGTCTTTGGATTGTGGCTATTTGAAAGGGAAATGTTAGCAGTGTAATTTTAGCAGTGTTCACAGACCTTGGTGATTTTCTTATATGTTATGCCAGATACAGAACAAGATGATTAACTTTTCAGGAGGAAACAATCTTCTCTTCTAAAACCAGGACCACAGGGACATTAATACAATGTGACAATATTGTTTACTGCTCAAACGTTGGAATTGGTGTATTTTGAGCAATCTAAGAACCTTGTTTTATTGTTAGGGATCAAAAACAATGCAATGTCAACTGTTGAAATGCTGAATTTTTGTATGATGCTTACAATGTATTAGCGAAGATATTGAAAGAAGCAATGACCATTAACAACAATAAAAAGGAAAAATATATTCTTTAAGTCTTAATATGAAATGATATTTAAGAACAACAACTCAGGTGACTGTAACCTTCCTTATGATGTGTAGGTTTCAACCTATGGTTGGAAGTAAATATAGAAACCTAAAGGAAAAGAAACATTTCTGAGTAGATTATCACTGGCCCAGTTTAATGCAAAGACATGACTGGTTCAGAAATTAGAGAGGTTTCTTTTCCATATGTTGAAAATAACCTGTGAGATAAAAATAAAAGCATAGTGCCTAAAAAAGAGAGGTCAGAAAATTTAAATCTGGCAAAGGAGTGTCTGATGCCTTCACTGAGCTGAGGAGCTGTTCCAACGTAGGTATGTAGGCAACAATACTCTCACATCCCAGGAAATGATAATTTGACGAAAGTGCCTGTTGTCCAAGAGGACTGTTTCCAATTTGCCGGATAACTTCCCCATGTATCCCTCAGGATGACGTACTGAGGAGGTTATTTGTACATTGATGTTCTGTTCCTTCTTTCCCTCCTTGCTTTTCCTTCTCCACTGGGTTTTGCTGCCAGTGAGCTATTCTGCTTCCCTGCAAGCTGCCTTAACAAGAGCTAATATTGATACTTTCAGGTAGTTTATTCCCAGCTGTTCTTGCAACAAAATAAATGTTCTGGGTAAGTACTGCAAGTATTTATGAAGCATTCCATCAGAGGGGAAGGATTGCTTCTGGTGTTGGGGTTAGGGTATAGTTGCTTTCTCCTGAGTTAAAGCAAGTGTCTATTTAGAGAGACAAGGAGATAAAAGGCAGAAGATGACTGCGTAGGGGAGCTGTGTATGCATGGAGATGTACATTATATATAAAGAAAAGAATTAGTCACATGGATCTTTGAAGAGAATAATGCTAGCTGACTCTCAGTCCTTTAGAATATACTGTGCACTGTTGCCCTTGAGTATCGTTCCCTCTGTCCTTTCCTGCTGTGCTGAATGAGTTGGGTGGCAAAAATGCTTTGGGAAGATGGTTATGCTGTTGTCTCAACCTATGGCTCATGTAAAGCTGAATGTGATGAGTAAGAGGGAGCACGTTACACTTGCCTGCCCAGGAGTTGTGTGTTGTTTTGTCTGTGCACACACAAACAGTCACACAGTGAAGAGTCCGAGCCTGGGACTTTTAAGAGGATATCACATTATTCCATTATGTTGGTCTGCTGTGTCTGGTTTTTTGTTTTTTTTTTTCTTGATACAAAATACTTGTTTTGAGGGAAAAAATAACGTATAAGGAAAATAGATGTGATTCTAAGGTACTTGGTTTTACAAAAACTAAACTGCATATAGGCAGGGTTTCCCGGTGGTGACTTGTGGGCATACAGGTACCTTCTGAGTTATACATTTTGGGTGTAACTCATGTTGCAATATGTTTATTGCTATCATGCTTACATCACATAGTCAAAATACAGGAATTCTTAGTGTCTATTCACATTGTTTCTTGATATCAGGCTTGATAGTTTTGGGAGCATGTTCCTTTCTCTCCCACATTTCTGCATGGAATTATGTTCAGTGCCTAACTGCTGTGTTCCTTTGACTGTCAGTTCTTGGATAAGAGGAATTCATTGCATTATGATGTTTCTGGAGTGTTTTTTGCTGTATCCTAAGATATCTCTGATACATAAAATGCAATTTTTCTCTATTGAAACATGTACTTTCATGGATTATGTTACCCAGGCCATACTCTGCTTTGGGGTGGCCATTGTATTAATGCACTGCACGGAATCCCAGCAGGGCAGGAGATCTTGTGTGAGGTGGATTGCTCCTTGAATTTTTCTGTTTCTACTGGGTGGATCATTCAGAAATATCCAGTCTCCTTGTGTTGATTGCCATTGCTCTGGTGGCAGCCTGGCCTTACCCTCAGGGGATATTCTTATTTCCTGGCTGTAGACATGACCAATCTGGTGACCTTTTGATATTGACTGTTACATTTTGCTGACAGTTCAAGCATTTCGTAGAAGTGGAAACTGTTGTCTTGACAACTAAACTTCAGCTAATAATAGATAACTAAAGAATCCAAAAGTCCAAATACATAATAATTCTTACAAAATTCAAACTTATTCTTGAGTTTGAGAGCTGACCTCAAACACAAATATGTTGGTGTTTTAAATCTCTAGCATGAGGACCTCAGACTTCACTGTGGCACAACAATTTTACAATAGGCTTCATCTGTATCTATTTTAGATGCTACTTTTTTCTGTGATAAAAATGTGGGGTTTTTGTGCTAGTTTGCTGCAAAGATGGCTCTTTATTTGCACTGTAATATGTGACAACAATATGAACAGTATACAGACTTTTATTATACAGAATATTAGGTTTTTATATCTATTTTTTCTTTTTCTGTGTGTTTTTTTTTTTTTTCCCCAGGAGAGCCAGGTTAACTCCCCAGCATTTCTGCCGTGCTAATGCTTCTTACCAGAGCAGGGTGTGAATAGACCTCAAAACATGGAACTTAAGTTCTGATCCTCATTCTGAAGAGGAACAGCAATTCTGGCTCAGTATTAAGTCGTTCCTCTACATATAGGGTACTTTAGAGGAGGTAGCATGAAGAATTTGTAGCAGAAATTGTGTGTAAACGTCATGTTCAGTTAAGGCACAAAAGCCCAGGAAGGCTCTTCAGTTACCTGCAGAACTTTTCTGGAGTGGAAAGAAGGAACTGTTGCACAGCATTAAAGACATCCTCTGTGGGACTGCATTTTGGAGTGGAGAGGGAGTTAGTGTAAATGATCTTGGACAAGCTCACTTCTTGTGATTCCATCTGTGGTTTTAAAGGAAAGATTTAACAGTGAGTTCTATTTTTTTAACTATTCATGAAAGAATGGACATTGTATTTAAAATCACATATGCTGGTAACATCACTGTCTGCTGGAACTGTGAAAGACGAGCTCTGAGAGAGTCCCTTTCATTGCAGAATGCCTTTGCCCAGACATCATTCATCTACCATGTAGCACTGGAGGTGATTGGGGTGTGGTCTGACACTACTGGTGTTTGTCTCAGACTGGCAGCCCCCACTTGCTCTGTATCCCTGTTTGCTTTCTACTGTTGAATAGCTAATTGAAACCTTGGATGCAATCTGATAAACCCTCTTTTTGTGGTGTGTTCTTTTGAACGTGGAATGGAGGACTCTTCTGCAAAACCACTGTTGTCCAGAGAAGTAGTCCAAAAGCATATTAGTGCCAGTGTTCTAATCTACAGCAATATGAGTAATCCCTGCAAATTATTTTGCATAAATTTGCAGAGGCAGGAGGTGCTTTGGGGATGTTCTGCTCAGACTGTGATGCCCTCTCATTTAAATTTGTGGTAGAAAGGCAGCAGATTTTCTTCAAATTTCTTGAAATGTCTGTCTTAAATCTGGTGATGTTGTGAAGAGAAAGGCAGTAGTCAAGACCGTGAAGCTGATGGTAAGAGGTGGAGGTTTTGGGTTTCCATTCTTTTATTTCTGGAGGGTAACAATAATGTAATTTATTTCTCCCTTGCAAAAGATTTGGAATGAACGAGGAAAGATGATTTCTATGGTTGCTTTCCCTTTTGTTTGAACAGATACAAAAGTATGCATTCAACAAGGGCAACAAGTTTGTCTCTTGAATAGAATTTCTCATCTTTCATTTTTGTAGGTGACTCTTTGGACTGTCAGGATACACAAGACCTAAGTGCCTTAATAAAAATAGGTTGTATGGAAAAAGTTCTTGAGTCTTCTGGTTATGCTTAGTACTATAGTTTATACACCATTAGGATTAGTATCAATCAGTTTGAGAGAATACTTTTTAGATAAAAGGTTTCTATGATATTAACCTGCACAAAACACTTTCTAGTGATTTTTAAGAGAAAAAACCCCCCAAAATTAGAATGCTGTTGCATAAAATTAGTATAATATGTTCAAATTATAAAAGACTGAGCATCTGTAGCTGAGGTTGCCTGTTGTTTTCAGTTAATTAAGACTATTAGAGTTGTTTGTAGCTTTCTCAAGTATGAGCTGGAAATTGGACAGGAAATTTTCCATGCTGGTTATCTGCTTTGGACTGGTTATTTGGGCTGGAAAGCTTTTCAGATGCAGCAAACCAGTTGGAAGTATTTCTGAGCATGAATTTAGGAAATAAGATGATCACTGTTGTCTCAGTGGTGAGGTCTCACCCATTCGTGCCTATCTTAGAGGGAAGGGTTGACATGTGGTGGTTGGCCATTGCTGGGGCTGTGCCAGGACAGATGTTGCAGTGCTGTGCTTCAAAGTGGGTTACTGAAAGGGTCTGGATTTAGACTAAACCTCCCAGTGGGAATAGGAGGGGAGTTACTGTTAATGCAGATCATTTCAGCCATGCAGTTTGACTGCAGCCCTGCAAGCGGTTGTGGAGGCACGTCTGGAGTGCAGGAAGAAGAGGAACGGTCAGCAGTCTGTGGGCTGGGAATGGAGTGGCCAGCTGGGGTGGGAATCTCTCAAACAAGCTCTGCTGCTGAAGCCAGTCTTTCATCCAGCTGGGCTACCCCACAGCATGATTCACTTGGAAGCATCTTGTTAAAGAGAATAAACTGTACTTAAGGGATGGTTTCTCAACAGTTGAATCTCACTGTTGGCCCTTTGTGAGCACACATGTATGTGTTCTGTGATCTCGATCTGCCCCAGATGGACGCGAGCACAGAGCTCTCAGTTGTTTGGGGAAAATGCCTCTCTGAGGGTCCTAGGTCCTGTCTGCATGTAAAAAACCTGCAGGAGGTAGCAGGAGGAATTTATAAGAAAAATAACAATAAAAACCCCCTATTTAGAAACAAGGAGCCTTTATAGATTACCCACTATGGGACCAGTACTATAAAAATGGCTGTTTAATTGTGTCAACAACTGTGAGTACCTGGGTTTGGGAGTAAGTTGAGGGAAGAGTGATGTGAAGAATAACTATGGAAAAGTAACTTTCCCTACCATGCTGCATGACAGCAGTGGATGACATTTTTTTATAACTGACTTAAAGCAGATGTAAAAACATCCCCTTTTGTTTGAGTTCATCTATAAGGTGCTGATCAGTGAGTTCAGTGAGGCCAGGCTTCCATGTAAGATACTTGGGATGCAGCTGAAAAGATACATAGCTTCTAACTCTTCCTCCCATGCTATTTATCAACTTTATGCTGCAGGGAGCTGTGATTTGCCAATGCCAGTGGTTTTCAGACTGCTGAATCCAGAAATCCTTAAATTTCTGCTGTTTAACAGAGGAAATGGCTAAGCTAGTAGAATTATTTCACTGTAACTCATCAGGATAAGTTCAGAAAGAAACATTGCCTGAGAGTTAGACCAAGAAAGAAGAAACACAAACATGTTGCTGTTAAGTTACCCAGTAACCTGTGTCATTACTCCCAGTAAATAACAACACATGCTGTCATGTAAAAAGTAGAAATGGATCTGGAATGGCTGGTTAAAGCAGACTTCTGTGCATCTGTCACATGGGCTAATAAGTAATTTGTCTTTGTTCTTGTGTTTATTAAGGGTGGCCCCATCAAAATGTCAATAAACATTGTTAGGAATATTGAGTACCCCTGTGGTTTTGGATGGATCAGATCCAGGGGTGTGTCTCCATCTTCTATGATTGTAACAAAGGGAGAAGGAATACTGAAGTGCAAACAGAAGGTTCCACAGTGCCTTTTGGGTACTGACTTACAGTTTCATGTTGAGGTCATGACTTTTTGAGGTAAATGCAATGCAGGGAGGAACTGGCCGTCCCTGAGTTTCCTTGGAAAGTGCCAACCCATCCTGCAGCTCAGGTTTGCAGCAGCCACCAGTCTGTTAAGATGACTCGTTCGAATTTGCACAGTTCAACTTTTTGTCTTTAATCATACTTAGTCATGTGCTGGTCACTTCAAATTTATTTTTCCCAATGACAGTAAAAGTACACTAATTTTTAAGTATTAAAACGATATCTGCTGTTATGCAGCCTATGGCATTTTCATAACCCTCTGATAGCTAATCTATATTTCCATTAGAAATTATTTCTCCTGTGCATTCTGTTTTTTCATTCTGCTGCATTCCAGTAGTTGGGTAGCCTTTCCCTGAAAGCCTCTGAAGCACCAGGATTCTTGATCACACTCTGCTTCCCATGATGAGCTGTGTAAGGCAACATCTGTGCAGTTACAGAGAGAGCCCCCAAAAGAATACAGGTTGTGTCTGCCTCCCTGCTTGTCTTGGCTTACTTCTCTTTTCCTCCTGTGCTTCAGGTCGGTCGTCCTAGTGCCAGTTTGCACTCTGCTTGTAAAACTGGAATCAGGCTCTGAGATACTCTGCAGTGACTGGTCCATGACTGGGTAAGAATTAGTCAGGTTCATTCTGCTGTTAGTAAAATGTGAGCGAGGTGATGACTCTAGAGAGAGAGACTATGGAGCTGCTCTGTGTAGTGAAGAACTAGAGAGAAGCAGTAAATGAAAGGAGAGTGAACAGAGCAGAGTAGGGAAGAGATTGGCTGAGAGAATGCTGGAGGTGTGAGGTGGATGTGGAGAAACTGATGGATAAACCAAAACTTGAAGACAGGAGAGGCGAATTATGACTGAAAAAGTGGAGATACTATTAAAAAATATCCAGAAATGAAGGAACCTTGGTTGTAGGTGACTTTCACCTGTAGATATTCACACTCAGTCCAGGCCTGGAAACTCTCACCTTATGTCTGATGTCTTGCTTGATTCTGGCATAGATGTTGTACCCTGGTCTTAGTTCACCAGAGCATTTTGTTCCTTCTGCAATGAAAATGGAGAATTAAATATGAAGTGAGTACTATGGCTGTGGAGGAGCAAATTAAAAAAAAAAGGGTATTTTCATTTTGTCCAGCAAGTGTTGGGTGTTTGCCAAATGCAATGCTGAAAGCAGGAGCCCTGGTGAGAAGGACCACACTGGGGTAGTCTTCTCCAGTGATGGTGTCCTTGCAGGCTGTCCCTCCTTTCCTCTGCTTGTGGCTATTGTGTCAGTTTCAACAGGAAGGCTGGAGAACTCTTCTCTGAGGCTTGTCTTTGCATTGTTCATTAAGGTATTTTCCTAAAAAGTAGGATTGGACTTCAGGACTTTAATTTTGCAGAACTTTAATTGCTCTTTGATTGAATGGCTCTGGTCATTAGTGCAATTGTAATGGGCTAATGTTCTTTGAGGCTAAAAATGAATGGCTGTGGTGGGAGAACAGCCGTCTTTCCCGTGTCATGCTGTAGACAGACTGCTACTTCTCTTGTCAGCCTCTGATGTAACTTAATTAATTGTAGTGGAATTACTCCTGATCTATAATTAAGTGAGAAGGAAATTGAACTGGACAGTGTGAGAAGTTCCTTGTGTTGTTGCTTGCAATTTTGAAGAGAAATGGAAAAGCTCACATTTCATTACTGCCAGTCTGTCACCTTGAACATGAATTCCTTCTAACTAAGCACTGTTTCAGAAAAAAAAGTTATTGGGTATGGTATGTAGGTTCAAGGTTACTCTTTCTTTAGCCAGTTGCAAAGTTGAGTTCCTTTCTTTTTTAATACGGGATCCTCACTAGTGGGAAGGTCATACAAAGACCTGCCCACTGTCATATTTTGTCTGCCTTCTAACTTTTGGATTTGCTTTGCCATATGGGGACACTGTGTTTCACGTGTGGCTGGAACTGTTATGGGTAAAATTCTTCTTTTTATCAGACACTCAGCAGATCTTTTGCTACTTACAAGAAGTGTTACACCACAAGAACCACCAGTGTCCATACCAGTGTCACAAGGTGGTGATTATATTAAACTTCAGGGAATGTTACAGCGGGGAAACTGCAACACGCGTATCAAACAACGAGGCCCGTGGAAAAGAAATATCTATGGACTGATCCTTGATAGATGTTTCAGAGATGTTTATTTCTCCAGCTGCATGGCCGGGGCTCTGCCGAGGAACTGTTTAATCACGGGACCCGAGGGTCCTTCCCCACACAGGGGAACACAAAACAACCAATGGAGAACGAGGCTGACCAGGGGCAGGGAAACCCCGTGCCTCCCCCCCAGGGCCCCTTTCCCAGGGCTACATGGCAGAGGGGAAGGGACCCTGACATTTCACCTGTTTATTTTTAACAAAAAGAGATTTAAAACTTAACATTGAAAACAACTGGATAAACATGAGATAACAAAGACAGTTTCAAATCAAAACAAGCCACCCTCCTGAGTCTTTAAATGTCCGAACAGATTCTCTGGAACATCTTAAGGCTGACAGAAGGGAGACAGGACTCTCCATGCTTTGTGGGGAAACTGAGGCAGGAGAAGGTTTCTTCCATTTGTACCTGTTGGAACACTAAACAAAAATAGTTAATTTCTTCCCTTCGCCTTTTCATCCCTCCCTCGGCATTGGAGAGGAGTTGTAGGGAAAGGGAATTGTATGGGGTGAAAAACAGATTAGGAATAAACTGGGGATGGGGTAAATTTAGGAAAGGGTTCATATTGGGTATAGGGTAAAAGGGGAAAGTAGGCTGTGGGTAGGGAAGCTGCTGGGATGGATATTGTTTATAATTTTGTGCATAACGGCTGCCTTTGACGGGAATACCCCCAGGCCCAGTAACATTTGCCGCTTGTAAACCCTTCTTTCCTTGCACTATATCAAATTGTACAACTTCCCCATCTCCTACACTTTGCAGGTAATTTTTAGGGTTATTCTTTTTAATAGCAGTTCTAGGAACGAATATGTCTTCTTGATTGTCACATCTTGTTATAAAACCATAATTTTGTTTAATATTATACCATTTTACTATTCCTAAAACCTTGGCTACAATGATTTTTTCCTTTTTCCGAGTGGCTGCTGTTTTCTGTCTCACTGAGTTTTTGCTTTCTTTTTCGCTCATTCCCGTGTTGGAATTGCCAGGGTTGTCAGTGCTGCTGGGGCTGTCAGGGCTGCTTGTGCCTGTGCGCTCTTCCCGGGGTCGCATTCGGGGCCGGCCAGGCCGGGTCGGGCTGGGTCGGGCTGTGCCGCTCAGCTCCCCACGTGCTGCCGCCTCTGCTCTCAGCTCCGCTGCCGCTTCCTGGGGCTGCGCCCACGTCTCGGCTGGGCCCCCGAGCGATGACCCCCCCGTGCCCTGCTCCAGCGCGCGTCTTGGCTGGGCTCGGCTCTGCTCCACCACCACTGCCACCGGCTGCCGCCGGCCGTGCCGCTCCTCTCACGGGGCTCGCTCCACCACGCGCTGCGTGGGGCCGGGCGGGCACCGCCGGGTCACGCTGCTCCCGCCACGCCTCGCTCTGCTGCCGACAGTGCAGCTCGCATCGCTCCGTCCGCGGGCGGGAATTGCCTCACTGCTGCTCGCAGAGGGCTCAGTCCACGTGGCCTGGGTCGCGCGGTCCCTGAGCCAGGCTTCCCTTTGCCAGGACACAGCTGACATTGTTCAACAGTCTCAGTAATTAAATAATATTCATGAAAATATTCTTCCATCGGCGTATATTTTGACTCGGAAATTAACTGTGTCCAAACAGTGTTCCAAAAGTCTTTGGTAAGAATCAGATCCCAAGAAACGTAGAAAAAGTTCTTAAACAACCATGGCAGGAAGTGTTTCAGTTCCTTTTGAGCTTGAATTAAGCTAAAATTTACAAATCGTTGTTCAAGAATCTTTTCAAGTATAAGATAAATGTCCATATGCAGCTCTGAGAGCCAAGAGTCATTCCATGGTTCCTCCATAATTTAGAGATGGAACAGCAAAACAAAAACAAGAAGAGAAATCCAGAGTTTACTCACAAATCAGTCGCTGTCCTTAGGGATCGGGGATCGTTCTGCTTGCAATTCACCACCATTCGTTACAGTGCGGATACTGCAACACGTGTATCAGACAACAAGGCCCGTGGAAAAGAAATATCTATGGATTGATTCTTGGTAGATGTTTCAGAGATGTTTATTTCTCCAGCCGCATGGCCGGGGCTCTGCCGAGGAACTGAGGCAATCACGGGACCCGAGCTCCTTTGCCCGCGCAGGGGAACACAAAACAACCAATGGGGAATGAGGCTGACCAGGGGCAGGGAAACCCCGTGCCTCCCCCCAGGGCCCCTCTCCCAGGGATACATGGCGGGGGGGGGGGGGGGTGGTGTGTGGAGGGGGAGACCCTGACAAGGGAACACAACCATTTCTAGTATCCTTGGTTGGATATGTGGCCTTTACACAGGAGCAATGCAGCTCTGACAGTGGAAGCTTCCCATTCACATTTGAAGTTAATTATAAAGAAGTGACTGGAAAGAAATTACAGAATATCTGCCATTCCTCAGGGCTTTCATGAAGCTTGTTGTCATCAAGAATATGCCAAAGGTAGTATTTCTCTGATTGTTCATTTTTCAGGGACTCCTGTGTTAGTTTTACTATTCTTCTTGGACATCTGTATTAATTTTCCAAGTTGTTTTGTAAGTCTTGTATTAGTAGTCTCCTTTTTTGATAATATCAATAAGTTTTAGTACTCTTTTTCCCCAACTTGAGAACTGTAATGAAAATATTTTATCTCTGTGAGGAAAGAAAGTGTATTTGGCCAAAGATTAAATAAAAAGGTAACTTTGAGGATATGTAGTACAAATTAGAGCTTGAAGAAAAATAAATACAAATGACCAAGTCTGTTGTGCCTATCTCAAAATACTTGATTTGTTCTGTATGAACTTAGCCTTTTTTTTTTTTTTTTTTAAGTTTTTGGAATAATCAAGTTGCAGCCTTACTAATATTTCTTCTTAAGGTTAAAACTCTTCTAATAGAAAGGAAGTTGAGCTTTAAACTGACCCTTAGCTTCTAACTTTTAATATTTAAAATAATTTTTAGTGTGATTTTTGGTATAAGAACTTTTCCTTGACTACACTGTTTGCCACACTAATCTTTTTGCACAAGCTGATACTAACTTTACTTGATATAAACCTAGAGAGAGTAAATAATTACCTGTATGTTGCATCTCCCAACACTCGGTTTTGGAAACAACAAAAATATTTTGTTGATAATTCGTTGAAATTTAGGCCTTTTGCTCAAAGATCAGCTACAGGGGATGCATCCAGGCTGGATGGGAGAACTAGCAGAGGGGACAGATTGCATGATCAGTTCAGGATCTCAATCAGTTCTGGTACTCCAATTTTTGGGAAACATATGATCATGTTATAATGTCACTGAGGTGAAAATGTGAATTGTTTAAAATATAATAGCAATCTTTTTGAGAGTGCAGTTATTTGGAAAACTCTGTGTGTGTCTTTATACACATAGTTACATGCATGTACTCTACTCTGCTCTTGTGAGACCCTGCCTGGAGTACTGGGTTTAGCTTTGGGGTCCCCAGCATAAGAACATGGACCTGTTGGAGTGAGTCCAGGGGAGGCCACAAAGATGGTCAGAGGACTGGAGCACCTGTCCTGTGGAGACAGGCTGAGAGAGCTGGGGCTGTTCAGCCTGGAGAAGAGAAGACTTCAGGAAGACCTTAGAGCACCTTCCAGTACTTGAAGGGGGCCTGCAAGAGAGCTGGAGAGGGGCTTTTTATGAGGGCCTGTAGTGACAGGATGAGGGGGAATGGCTTTACACGGAACGAGAGACAGTTTAGATAAGATATAAGAAAGAAGTTTTTTACAGTGAGGGTGGTAAAACACTGGGAGAGGTTGCTGAGAGAGGTGGCAGATGCTCCAGCCCTTAAAACATCCAAGGTCAGATTGGATGGGATTCTGAGCAACCTGATCTGGCTGAAGATGTCCCTGCCTATGGCAGGGGAATTGGACTAGATGACCTCTAAAGGTCCCTCCCAATACAGAGCTATTCTATGAGCCTATGATATATCCACATTTCTGTGAGAGTGATGGAAAAATGGTATGTTTAACCATTCACTGGGTGCAAATTTTAAAATACATTTTCTGATAATAAAGTGTATTTTTGGTGGTGTTTATATGCTGCCACAGAAGTCTATTCCCATATTTTCTGTAGCTGTTATCAAATGTTTGAGATTGATATGCTTGGGAAGGTGCTGAGGGTGCCATAGAGAAAAATAAACTTGTGATGAAGTATCTGTGCCACGTGGTTAGAATTTAGTTTAAGCTTCGTAAAATTTGGGAAATATGTGCATCCTATCTAGTGATGTGAGAGAACAAATAAATAAATTTCCAGTAATCCTCAAGGCAGATCCTCAGCTGTTGTAAACTGTCACAAAGCAAATGATGTTAATAGAGATTTGATTTTATTTCTCTAACTAGTTGAAAATCAGAGATGCTGCTGTGGTGTCTGATCTAATCCCTTTTTTATTAAGGAATTCTTGGTGTTTAAGAACTGGTAGATGAGCGTATTCTCTCACTGAAGTGGTGATTCTCACTTTACTTCTACCTTTTCTATACCCTGTACAGAAATAAAACTTTTCTTCTCGTTCTTGTTGTTTTTCCATTGGTTTATCTTTTAAGGTCACACTCAGCTGACTTGGTCCAGAATTGCTGCTCAAGGTCCATAAAAAGAGAAGACAACTCTTTTGTAGAAGGGAAATAAAAAACAAAATCACTATTTGACAAATTTAGAAAAAGGATGTGTTTTACTTGTTAGGAAAACATTAGATGCTACATGTAAACGTGGAATTTTTTTTTAAGGATACTTACTGTTGTCATTTACATTTTTATTTATTTTTCAAGTTTTTATGTCCAGGCAATTTGAGACAGCTTCTACATGGTTAAAATAGTCTAGACTGTAACTAAGACACCATAGATTAGTACTGGCTAAAGATTCAGTTGTGGAAGTTCATCTAGGTGACCTTATTTTTGTCAGAGTTTTTGGACTGCAAATGGCTAATTTTGACTTCCACACAATGTCATTTGCTGTTATCTTATTCCTAGAAAATGATGAAATTATAATTTTGAAATGATCTTCTAAACAGTATTAAATGCAAGAGCTAAAAGTAGCAAAGGGAAGTATTGTATTAGAGTAATTCTCAATAAAAATTGATTCGGAACAAAACCGTCCTTAATGATAAATGCCGTTGGAAGATGACCTGTGATTACAACCCACAGTTTTGCTGTCATTTAAGCTGGAGGGGACATGTGTTACTGCCTTGCTCAATTGATGAGATTGGATGGATGATTGAATGATGAGACTGCAAGCCAGGTCTTTAGCTTGTCAACTCATGCCTAATTCACAATGACAGTGTGCATGGAAGGCAAGTGTCTGTATCCTGTCATATTTAAGCTTCTAGTTACAGCCTTCTTTCTGTTTAATGCTGTGGATGCTCCAAAACAGACTAGAGAAGGAAAAGATGGCTGTGGACAGAAACTGACAATTTTTGTATATGATGCTTACTTTTTTTTCCCTCCCATTTCCTTCTTTCAGTGTTACCATGTAGAAATTAGATATTGAGGAAGTGTTATCTATTAACAAAAATATTTAGCTGTCTGGAAAAACAGTCTGTGTTTTTATAAAGTACATTTTCAGCTCACTGCCTGCATTTGCAGTTTCCAAAGCTTTTTGAATCTGCTATTTTCCCTTTTTCTTGGGATTTTCACATTTCTTCTGTTCTTGCCCCTTCTCCCTCACTTGACTCTCCATGTCATAGATGTTTCTATCACGGGGAGTTGTGTTGGTATAACAGCAGCAGTTAAATTATCATAATCAGTCCTTACTACTGACTAAAATGCAAGCAGTTCCATATACTAAAGCTGCTGAAATCTGTCTCGTAACTTCTGTTTCCTTATTGTATTGTAATGATTTTTCCCCTGCTGCTTAACAGAAGACTGGTGACAGGAAAAGGAAAGTAGCTGTCTGGACCTGTTTGTTAAATGAACATCAAAAAAATGCAAGTTGTTAAATGAACATCAGAAGAGGCAAATATGAAAATGATGTGATAAGAGAAAATAAAGTCTTACTAGTAGGTTAAAACAATTCAGATGGAACTCGGATCTTCTACAAACTGGTATCATTTTAAGATCTCTGGTTTAGATTTTTGACACATACTGAAGAATTCAGATGCGGTTACCAGTGTATCACATTTCATATTTAGGTGGTTTTAAAAGTAAAGCTCTTTAAGATGAAGCCACTTAAGAGAAGATACTCCATGTACATAAAACTACTTATTTTCACCCATGTGGTTTGATTCCCTCTATTCCCAGTGATTGTCACAGCCTCATTGTCAGAGGCGACTCTGTTGAGTTGGTTCACTCACTGTCTCTCAGTCCAATGGAGTTACCATTCTCCCAGCAGTCAGTGGCAATAGGTTGTAGGTTTTTCTTGTGATAGCATCTGCTGTGAGGCAAATACTAGAAAACAGTGTAAATTGTGTGACGTTAACTAAGTCTGAGCCCTAACAAGTTGAGCAAGTGCTGCCTGTGCAGATGCCCTGTCCATGTCTCAGAGGAGCGATTGATCCACGAGCACACGCGATGCAAAGTGCCCTGTGCAGCCAACTGGGGACTCAGGCCCCTCGCAGCCTCAGCCTTGCTGTGATTCGTTAGGCTGGTTCCACAGTTCTATTTTGCAGGGTGTGTTATGTAAATCATGTATATTATTGGTTCTTTAGATTATTTGTGTTTGCTCCAGCTGGATGAGTAAGTATTATGCGGAAGATTTGGGAGCTTGCATAAGCTGCAGAACTCAGAAACGTGGTGAAGTATTGTGACATAGTGGATGGGGTTGTCACAGCACGCTGTGCTCTCTGTGCCTGAAACTGCCTTAATGCAGCTACACAGGGGAAGATTAGGCACATAATTGGTAAATTCCTTTTATTTTACTTTTTTAGTGAACTGTGTAACTTTTCTTCTCTGTCTCAAAGAAGAGTTTAGCTCTGGACACAACTGTAAATACATGCTCCTTTCTTCCTTGGAAGGTGGAAGTCGCAACGTGTGACACTTGACAGTCTCTGCTAGTCATGTGTGCCATTCTATATGCATGTGTGCCATTACCTATATATCGAATACCATAACCAAAAAGACCTGACACATAGGTTTTTAAGAAGCATGAATACACTTTTAATTAAAGGGGTGCATGGAGTCAAATTAGGACACATGCTGTCAAAAGTGTAGAAATGTGGACAGTTGAAATGATTGCGTTTGCATTCAGCTTGTTCCACTCCAGATGAGTAAAATGTATAAGTCATGAGATGGTGCTGTGACAGCCTGATTGGAAAAGGTATTTGGGAGCAGAGTAGGAGGAAGTGTACAATATATATGATGTACTATGCAGAATATTGGTAATATATGCATATCAAATAATTAATATAGTATGCCAAGTGTACAGTGTAATGGGAGTATTTTTTATGTGCTGAGATACAGTTGTGTTAGAAATTTGCATAATAGGTGCACATGGGAAAAATCTAGAGTTACTGCAGACAGTTTGGCAAGTAGATATAGTTTTTTTCACCACTTTATTTTAAAATATTTTTGGTTGAGTATGTTGCTTTCTTTGCTTTTGCCTTTTTATTTAGCGATATTTAGTTAAAAGTGTACAATACACATGTGAACTGATTTGTTCTCACTGTTTCTATCCCAGAGTGCATTGTGTAGCTCTTGAACATAGTCTGAGTTCTTTTTGGTAAAGTTGGCTCCTTTTAGAAGATGTTCAAAGCACAGAGTCCTACATATCTACAATGAGGACCCTTGAAAGAAAAGCTTGTTAAGTCATAGAATCATGGAATGATTTGGGTTGGAAAGGACCTTGAAGGTCCTCTAGTTCTGACCCCCCTGCTGTGGGCAGGGACACCTGTTGCTAGACCAGGTTGCTCAAAACCCCATCCAGCCTGGTCAAGACCCTGGAGAATGTGATTCCCATTAGGGCTGGCTTCAGTCTATAGGGCTGAGACCTTTGTTTCGGAAAGAATTTTGGACTTTTTGAGGTGGATTGGCCCTGGCTGGATGCCAGGTGCCCACAAAGCTGCTTTGCCACTCCCCTCCTTGGCTGGAGAGGGGATAGAAAATATGGTGAAACGCTCATGGGTTGAGATATATGGGCAGGGAGATATCCTTCAGCAACTGCCCTCAGGGGCAAAACAAACCTGACTTGGGGGAAGTAATTTATTACCAATCAAATCAGAGCAGGGTAATGAGAAATAAAAACTGAATCTTAAACACTTCCACCCTTACCCCTCCCTTCTTCTAGGCTCAACTTCACTCTTGTATTCTCTACCTCCTCCTCAGTGGCGCAGGAGGACAGGGAATGGGGGTTGTGGTCCGTTCATCACATGTTATTTCTACTGCTCCTTCCTCCTCAGGGGGAGAGCTCCTCTCACTCTTCCCCTGCTCCTCCAGTGTAGGCTTCTCTGTCCATGCATCCACTGGTCCTGCCAGGAGCCTGCTCCAGAGTGGGCTTCTCACAGCTTCCCTTCTTCTTTCAGGCATCTGCCTGCTCTGGGCTGAGGTTCCACCATGGGCTGCAGATGGCTTTTTGCTCCATCATGGTCCTCCATGGGCTGCAGGGGCACATCTGTCTCGCCATGTCTGCACCACGGCCTGCAGCACAATCTCAGCTCTGGTGCCTGGATCAGCTCCTCCCCCTCCTTCTCCTCTGACCTTGGCATCTGCAGGAATGCTTCTCTCACATATTCTCACTCACTCAGGCTGAAATTGCACAGTTTTCCCCCCTTCTTTAATACATTGTCACAGAGGTGCTACACCATCACTGCTGAGCTCGGCCTTGGCCAGTGGTGGGTCTGTCTCGGAGCCAGCTGGCAATGGTTCTGTCAGACACAGGGGAAGCTTCTGTCAGCTTCTCAGAGAAACCACCCCTGTAGCCCCTATGCTACCAAAATCTTGCCACAGAAACCCAAAGCAGACCTTAAAAAAATCAGTAGCTTTAAGCCTAACTGGAAACAGGATCATAAACTAGTAGGAGAAGAGACTCAATGTATGTGTAAAGATACCTTAATTTATATTCTTCATGCTTACTTTAGCAAGGATTAAACAGTAGTCTGTTTGAAAATCGGTGGTGAGTTGATACCTTTGTTTTCTGTGCATGTATAAGACAACACTGGAGTTACTTGTTGCACTATCACTGTTCTATGTGAGCAGAATACACGCAGTGTACTTGAGAGATCTTGGAAGTTGGAGGATTTTATGTAATCCATCTAGTGTACTGGTATATTTGTGAAGCAGGAGTATTTTTGTCCATCTGTGCCTTTCTATCAATGTGCATTCTGTTTGTATAGCACTGGGCCAAAAAACGGAATCTCAAAAAATTGATATCCAGAAGTGTCTATTAATATCCGTAATTTTCAGGTGTATAAGCCACTCTGTGCTTCTGGAGGCATTTATTAGATGTGTGAAACAAGTTCATATGTAAATTTACATTTTGTAAAATAAAACCTGTGTTTCTTACTTAGTATGGCATATTACTCATGAAATTTAATCTTCCTTCCTGGGAGCTTGTCTACCTGGTTTGATTTCTAAATACTAATATCCAGTGCCTCGGTACCTTCTTAGAAATAGCAGGCAAGAGTTCAAGGTAATAGGCACTTGCAGTCCTTTTTTACTGGACAAATGAATGTATTACTCCCTGTCCTGTCCACAGAAGATTTCTTTTGCCCATCAGGTTCAGATCTAGTGCTGCAGCTCCATTCAGGTGGGCCAGACGGGATGGTACAAGGATTTGCTTCCCATTTGCTTTGCAGTGACAATGTAAGGCACTGGTAAGACTGGTCAAAACCTATTCAGTCAGGGCAACTTGTGTCCTGCAGGTCTCTTGTGCAGCCTAGTCTTACCCTTCTGTCTGTCCCACCCTGCTTCTATCATACTTCCTTGCAGGGTTCATTTTCTAGATTAAGAAACAAGTGCTATATCTTTTAATCTCTTAAATCCCTTTTCTGTTCTTGTTTAATAGATGGGCTTAGCACTATTTCCTACAGATGCAGTGAAACACCCTGTTGCAGCCTCCCTCTTTGGTCACTTGACAGCTCAATTTTGCCTCTTCTCTTGCAGAAACCCTGCCATGATTGCTGCAATCAAAGGCTGCCTGACTTCTTGTTAACACAAGTGCATCACAGTTTCAAACTGTGTCTGTATGTTTGAGTTACAGACTTTTTTTCAGCAACTCAAGAGTCTCTAAAGGATAGTGAAGCAGCTTTCCAAACAACGCCAGCAACAAAGCTTGACTGGATGATCCTAGTAGATAAAGTAATTGATCTATCTGCAGTTTGAAAAGTCCCACGCAAGTTTGAAGGCAAAGGGTATTTCCTGCTTAGTCTTGCTGTTGAACCTAGTAAAGAATGTAAATCTTATAGTGAGGTTGCTTTTTTGTGGCACATATTTGCCAAGATAATACAACTGTTTGACATTTGTGTGAAGTATTTAATTAGCAAATGTTTTTAGTTGAAAACATTTTTAAATTGCGTAGATAGATTGCAGGTGAAAGCTCAGATGAGTGAAATGCATTATCAATTTGCTCCACAAATCTGTTTCTAAAATTCTGAATTTTAAATATGTTTTAAGGATGAACCAAGAAGCAAGATCTATTTTGGTTGTCTGGAACAGCCTCTCCCATTCTTCTGCACCTGGACTCTTCTAATCATCTTCTTCCTCACTGTTATTTCTTTTTTTATCCCCATTGTTTGAGGATGGTTTGTTTTTCTCTCAAGTTGTGCTGTAAGTGCTTTGTGGCATACTCTCTTCTGTTTCTCCATAGCTTCCTACATGTTCTCCATACACTCCTCTCCTTCCTCTGCTGGGATATTCTGGTGGCAGCTCCCACTCATCACAGCTGCTGCCATTTTCCCTACGTACTGCAAGAAAAAGCTGGAAGATACCAGTTTCAGGACTACCCATGGAGCTTGCAAATTTTGGTCTCATACATATGATGAATGAGGTTTGAGTTCAACAGTTCAATTCTACTCAATCAGAGGTAGGGGCCTCTTGTGCTTGAGGTGAAAGACCAAGAGTTGTCGCATGCAGAGCAGTGCATCCCATGTGGACTGGCCCCTGGGGTCAACTCTCATGTCCAGCTGGCTGGCCTGGAGTCTGTGGTGGAGTCGTGGGTGTCAGGGTCCTTTTATTCTGCTTTGGGGAATGGGCACTGGTGTTGGAAGGCACTGGCCAGTTGTGCCAACACATCTGGCACTTGCATTCTGAAAGAGCCATTGTAGGGGCTTGGATGAGGGCTTGCCTTGGTTGTACTGCAGCTGTGTTGTGGCCTGGTGCGTGGAATGATCCAGTGCAGCCACTGTTTGGCATGAGTAGAGCACAGGACGGATAGTTCTGCTTCCCAGGGAGGCAGATACGCGAGTTCTAAGTTGTGTGGAAGTATCAGTCCTTGTGGAGAGAGGAGGGCCTAGAGATCTTGGAGCCTCGGGTCTTACTCACAGTTCCTCTCTACAAGGAAATTTACTTTGTGAAGAAAGGTTTCTCTTGCACAGTTTGAGTTTTTCCCTAGCATATGGGTAGGTAGGAAGAGTTTGCCAAATGTGTTATAGTTACATAAAACATGCAACATCTGACAGATTCAAAAAGGGGTATAATAAATGATTCCTTTACACTCCCTCTTCAAAAAAGCTAAACAAAATGGTAAACAAAGCCCATCAGATTTTCTTTCCCATTTATGATGTTCTTTATGTTAGTGTGGAAATTTGGGCAGTGAGCATGGGCTAACAATGGCTGAATCTATTTGAGAGCTTTCTGCTAGGCAAATACTGCACTATTTCAAATTGCAGTGTTCATTCTGGTTTTATTCGCTATTGCTATTAATACCTGGGTATATGTGGGACATTATTTCCGATATCTCATCTCCATTTCCAATTCTGCATCTGCTATGACCCAGAGATATGAGAGGCTGCTTGAAGTTCTTAGATTTTTTTGTCTCCTTTCTCCCCTGTCATTCCCATTTTTAAAGTTGTACTAGTTTTCTGAAGGATAAAGTGAAGTTAAAAAAAGAAGTAGAGTTGTATTTAGGAGCAAGGGATTATTTTGCTTTACTGGAAATATTTAGCCAAGTTGGTGGTTTGGAAATATTTTCATGAGAACTGCTGAGCTAAAAGTTACTGAGACAAAATTCCATAAAAATAACTGTGAACTCTAGTTTATAACAAAGTCATTGTTGGCAGCCTTCCGTTTAAAAACTTTCCATAGCTGCAAGAAAGACAGACTTACGGATCAAAGTGATCTGAATTTTTTTTGGCAATTAAAAAAGTTAACATTTGGATTTGAACCCCACTGTGACTAGTTCATTTCCATTCATTTTTTACCCTGTATCCTTAATAAGAATGACACCAAGGAGCAGAGGATGGGAAGGAGACACTTTTTTCTATTTAAAATTGGTTCCGCAGGATGGAAATTTGGCAACAGACACGGAAACTAAGCAAATCTGTTTACAGAGCTCTCTAGCTCTCTGTCTAATGAAACCAACAAAAAAGCTCAAATAGAGATTTTAATGATGAAGCCACACTTTGTTGAAATTTTCCATTGTGCTGTTTTCTTGGTCTTTTTAGCTTGGTGATGACATAATTATTTGGTGTGAGGTGTAATGTAAATTGAGGGTCCCAGCACCCATCCTGTGTCCTGTGCTCTTCAGAGCTTCTGGACACTCTTCACACTAACGAGCCAGGTACAAAGGGTCTGGAATTGATGATATCAAAGAAGCTGAGGCTGTCACAAATAGTGCTAGGATAAATGTTAGGAGAGAACTTTTATGAGAGGAGTCATTGCAGGTTTCAGACAATAATTTAAGTAAGGGTTGGGCTGTTAATGTAAGGGCTGTTAATGTAAGGGCTGCTGTTAATGCAGGAACACATAGGAGTAAGTGGAATCAGTTTCCCATGGCTAACTCCTACAAATCATTGTCATAGCTTTTCAGAATTCAGGTGGGTGTACCTATGCCCTCTGTGGTAGGCTAGCAGGAAACAGCCGGGTTGGGAGTCTGGAAAGACACTATTCCCTGCACCATTAACTTAATGATCAGCAAAAATGGGCCAATAGGGGGATGAATATTAGTCAATTAATCTACTAAAGAATAGTAGCAATTTGTGTAAGATCAAGGAAAAACTTGGGAGAAGCTGTAAATTGCTGACTCCGAAAATTTTCTGTTGCTATACAGTTGCTGGCAGTCCTACGCATCTGGCAGACAGCGGGGAAATATTTTAATTATTTGCTTTCTTTTTGATCCTCAGGTTAAAAATTGTTAGAAAATTGAATCAAGTCTTGTCTTCGCTGAAGAGTTACAAGAGGAGAAATTGCTGTTGTTGTGCTTGTGCCACTTCTTAGTCATAGCCATGTATAATGGAGAGAGAGATAGGTGTTACTTTAAATTCCCTGGATATTTGGGTTCAAAATAAGCAAATGCTTATGGATTTTTTTCTTTTTTTAAATCAAGAGGCAGAAAATGACATTACTCTGTTCCCTTACATCTTGTCTGGAAAGATGTAGAATTTGTCAATAATAAGGACACTATCTCCTTCATAATGCAGTATTTACAAACATGTTACCAAGATGAATACCAGCTCTGTGGGAAGAGTCAACTTTTCTTTTGTGAAGGGAAATACCACCTTTCAAAGTAACTGAAGCCCTCTGAGGGGGTGAATAAGAAAGATCTGGATGGCATTCAGAGGTATTTGACAATGTTCTGTGCCAGATGGAAGCCAGCAGCAGTGCATAAAGGAGGGTCATGTCATGGACTGATACGTGGGTAGAAGATGGGAGGAATAAGGTAGGAATAAGTGGTTCTCAGTCACCAGGGTAGTTGGACTGGTTGATGCATTCAACCCATAAATTATACACTGGAAAGGAGCTTGTTGATGAAGTGAGAAAGTGTGCTGATGGTAGTAACTTGCTCATAGTAGTAAGGTTGACGTGAACCATAAAGAACTGGAGGAGTGTCTGACATGGCTGTGTGACTGAGTAGTGCAAATGCAGGTAAAATTCAGTGCAGATAAATGAAAAGTGGTCTACATAAGGAAAAAATAACTGTGATTCCACTAAAAATGGTGAGTTATGACCTGACTGTTACCATGTGTGAGTCAGTTACCAGGTTATGACAAACAGCAGTGTAAAACAGGAGCTCACTACTCTACACTGATCAGAAAAGCAAATCAAATACTAGGACATATTAATAAAGGAATAGAGAATTAAAGAGATGGCGTCCTTGTTGCCACTGTGTATGTTCATGGCTCACCAGCATCTTGTATCATGTGCAGTTCAGGTCCCTCAGCTCAGAAACAATATAGCAGGATGAGGAAAATTTGGGAAAAGCATCATTTTTAAGAGATGTGGAAAGGCTTATGTCCACAGGAAACAGGGATTCTTTATCCTGAGAAGAAGAGACCTCGGAGGATATTCTTGTGGTCTTCAGTGTTGTGAGTGGTGGGGAGAGGGTACACAGGTTTAATTGTTCGCTGTCTCTTCCAACGTGAGTCTTAGAGGAGGCATCAAGTAGCAAACAAAAGTGGGTCTTCTAAAAACAGAGTGACAAAAAATATTGTATTGCTGAAATTTTACATGGGTTCATTTTCTGGCTGTAAAGGCTCAAAAAAATAGTAATTTTCCCACCTATAATTGTATGCGTGAGGTAATGGATAGGTGCACTTTGAAATATTAGTGTTAGAAATATTAGGTTTTTTGTAGTTTTGCAGTTTTGTGCTTTTATTTCCTACAGTACTTACCTATCACCATCCTTTAAGGAGAAGTGAGATACATTCATTTAGCTGAATTAAATGGCCTTCCCATACACATAAAATTTATGAAACCCTTTTTTAATGTGTGGGGAAGTTTTTTTGGGTTTTCTTATTCAAGTCTTCGAGCTTTCTTAATTACTTAATAAGATATAGTACCATTACTTGGATTTTAAAAAGGAGTCTTAGATTTAGTTTTTAAAAAATGTCTCCACCATTCCCTTTAGCCTTAGAAAATAACTCTCTCAACATGTTTGAGAACTTCAGTTGTGCACATAGGAAGAATACGCTAAATTACAGAGGTGTGGGTTAGTTGGCAGTTCTGGATTCTCACTAAGGCTCTTTAGGCACACATGTTGTCAGTAAAGAAGGCAAAATTGTCCTTTATACCTCAAACATTGTGGATTCTTTCCCATAGCCAGCTTCTGAAATGGTCCTTCTTTAAGGTTTGGTGCAATAAAGCAGTTGTTCCTGCAAAGGAAGCAGAGGAATAATGACAATACAAAGAGCTTTTACCTGCACCTTCCTGGGTCAGGTAAGCTCTGTTTCCTTCTTCCCAAAGTCACTCATCTCAGTGGCAGCAAATGTTTATTTTTGTTCTCAGTGCATGCACTTGCACACCTTTTGTGCAAGTTCCATGTATTTTATGCCTTCACCCCGCTCCATCCCCAGTGCCTGCACTGTATCCTGAACCCCTTCACTTGAGATGCTGACAGTCATCCTTGGCAGCCTCCCTTGGCAGGGAACCATGGGCTGGCCTCTGCTGCTTGGGCTGTCACATCCTTACTCCTTGTACTATATCTGCTCTGGGGATCTCCATTTCCTGGACCAGCTGGAGAGCTTGGGTGTGCATGCATGAGCCTCCACTGCTCACTGAACCCTGACAAGGGACGTGTGGTTTTACCCATCAAATTTTCTCACAACACTAGGAGACCTTAATTTGTTTCTACTGTGATGGATGCTCTCTCTTTTAGAAAAACTGTGGTGTTATTTGTCTGTGAAAAGGGCCAGTACCCCTTTTGGTTGTGCAGTGGCTGGTGTGGTACCTGTGCATGATGGGCTGGTGTGTAATGTTTTGCTTCTGAAATGAGAGACAAATCTGAGGTTGGTCTCGAACACAGTTGAAGAGAAATCACAAATATCAAAGTTTAATGGGAACCCAGGTTTCCTGATGGTAACTTGTTGTGCTAACAGCAGATTCATTTGTTTCCTAATTAATCAGAAGGAGTGTTCTTTTTATTTCAGCCATCTGGTGGAGAGCATGTTGTTTAGCTTCTTGCTACTGCAAATTGGAGCTACACAGGAAAA
This sequence comes from Aphelocoma coerulescens, assembly GCF_041296385.1. Lineage (NCBI taxonomy): Eukaryota > Metazoa > Chordata > Aves > Passeriformes > Corvidae > Aphelocoma > Aphelocoma coerulescens. The sequence continues at coordinate 113,202,781 of NC_091015.1, read as the reverse complement.
AGGATGTTTCAACTTCTGTTTTTGGCTTGTTTTTCAAGGTTGAGTCAGTGTAGAGCACGTTAAAACATACTGTATTCAGTTGCAAAGTTCAGCTCTCAAGGACTGCAAAAATTTAACTTAAATTGTCCTTCCTGAACAGACAGAGTGGTGATACTGATGATTAATTGCTTATTATTACTTGTTTTATTCCATGTAATCAATTGTTAAGACAGAAGCAAAATTTCCTTAGTGAACTGTAGAACTATTCTAGGATACCGAATTTGTTGCCACTTTGTAGAGAACATTCAATGTCGCTTTTACATTTCTTCATTGGATTAATGTCAAAAGCATATTGCCTGTCAAACAATTTGTCGTTGAGTGTGCCATTAGCTTGCTAACTCCTCACAAGGATTTTAAAACATTGCATTTTTTTTCCCTCCAGAAGTCCCCTTAGCGCAGCCTTTCTTTGGAAGCTATATTGTTCTTGTGGAATATTTTCTGAGGAGCAGTCTGTCCCTATGCGATGTTTACTGTATTTTTGCCTTGCAGCCAGCAGATTTTAGTACAAACTTGCCTGGGGGTGGCCTTGTCCTATTTTCCTCTTAGATGGTTCTGGCATTTATAGAGCTTGGGAGATCGTGCTTCTGAATTTTCCAGTCTGAAGAGCTCGAGCCAAAACAGCAGGGGTGATAGCAAACCTGTACGTTGTTTGGCTTACGGCAGCTGGGCCTGTTTTTCCTTTGACCTAAAGGAACGGCAGCTTTTCTTGGGTTTTGTGTGGAGGAGGGGGGAAGTGAGGAAGAGGAAAGCTACGTGAGGAAAACTGCTTTATCTCTGTGATTGGAAAAAGCAAGCCTTATCCCCACCTTAACAATCCCTCTTTTTGCACCCCTAGCAAAGGTAACTCCAAGCTACTTTCACATGGCATGTAGAGATTCTCTTTGTTTGAGTTACTTCATGAGTACTGATTATTCATAGGAAAAGAGACTGTGTATTGTTTTAATATTGCATTAACATTTTTGAAAAACAAACTTGTTTTATGTTGCAGTATCATAGCCCTTGCAGAATGGTCTTTATATTAGAGGACGCTGTATTAGAGGAGGCTGCTTTTTAGTGACATTTCATAGCTTCCCATCAACCTGTATTTTCTCCCTTATGTTGTGGGCTCTGAAAAAAAATAGTCTTGCCAAGTAGGGCCCAGTCTCCACTGGGGAATGAATTGTGGGAATGTATGAAATACCCTGCAGATGGGTGGCTCAGAGGACATAACAACTCTTTGGGTTTGGCCTTGTGCTTGAAGAGCCCTTCTTATCTTTAAACACTGTCTCTGTAGTCATACCCTCTAAGTGAGGTTTCCTGTGGAAATAAATTTCACTGTTCTGCCTTTGAGGTGTCCTAGTCTTGTATTTATCAGCAGAAGTTTCAATTTAGTTTTGCATTTATGAAACAGAAAATTTAGTTGTGCCACAGACTGAATTTATTCCTAGAGGAATGGGTTTGCATGTGATTGTTGGAATCCTGAGCTTTTGAATTCCAGGGAAATTGAGAGTTCCCTAAAAAGTTTGTGAGAACAACAGAGAGTGTTGAGGCGTAGTACATGCTTGAAGTGGAACACAAAAGAAAACTGCCTGTGTGTGCCAAGAATTTCCATGGAACTCCTAGTGATTAAACCAATTTAAAAAGCATCATATTTCCAAAGATTGATAAGATTCCTGTTTGTATATCTGCACTGGTGTGGGACAAATGGGTGATGGATCCTGAGCCTCCTCAAGCTGAACATAAAGGAAAAGAAAAATTTTAATCTTTCTCCGTGTTTCAATGATTTCTCCCTTTATGTTGCTCCATAGTTTTTCCTTACAGATATGCATGGATCTCCATGATGCCTGTTGTAGGAGAAACTCTTGTTTCTGCTGTAGTTCTGGCAAGAGATGACAGTGCAGAAGCTGCATGGCTGCTTCTTCTGTGAGGAAGCTGTTGACCAGCTTCATAGCGCAAATTCTTATCCAGAATAAGAATTTTCTTAATTGGCAGCTTTGATGAATTTCCCTCCTCCCCTCTTGTTGCCATTTGCAACCCTCTGAGGTCAGTCTTATACCTAAATCATGTTTCATCCTGACGGGAAGATTATTTGGGCCTGTGAGTGGATGCAAGAAGCAAGGAGGACATTAGAGCAGGTGCATATTACCCTAAAGATTTCTCGTTGGAATAAGAAGGGTTAGCAGAAAGTTGCTGCTGTAGAACCAGCATCTCCAGTCTCTCTTGTCTGAAGAGTGTGAATGCCTCAGGCTGTCGGAGTGGGCCAGGAAGGAGCTGAGCCTTTAAAAAAATATGCTGGCTTCAAAATCATTAGGTGTGTTACGTAGGCAAGTAGTCCAGATTTGCCTAGCTGTTCTGTATTTATTTTCCTCTCTTCTTTCCATTCAGCAAGTCCATGTTGCAGTAGGAGGCTTTCTTTCCTTCATAGTCTAATTTGTTACCAACATCCTCACCTTTGCAAGTTCCACTCTTTGTGCATAAGTAGACAGTTTAAATTAGATACATTAAAAAAAACCCCATAATAAATTCTGACGTGATAATTTACCTCATTTTCCATTAATAATAGTATTTTTTCAGTAAGGTTATGAACTTATAAGCTTTTAATGCTTTTTTTTTTTTTTTTCATTTTGTTCTACAAATCTCAGTGGGCTGTAGTGAATCCTTGTTTCACATCTCTTTTTTTCAATGATTGTCCAAATTCTGAAGGCAAAACACAAAGGCCATGTTCTCTCTTGGACTTCAGTACTGCTCCTCATTTCACTTTTGTCACTAAATGTAATAATTCCTATAATTTGTCTTCTGGTAGTTAGTATTTCTCCTGTTGCCCTTAGGAATAGATTTCCTTTCAATGTTAATCTTACTCAGGGAGGCTGTAATCACGATTTCCTAATTTCTGTCTTCTTTTAATGTTCTCAAGAATGTCTTCCTTAACATTAGGTAGCAGGTCTGGTAGATTTTTTGCTGGTATTAATTGCTGGGTAACGAAGTGCCCTTGAAAGTCAGTTATGTAAATGAGCAGCCTTGAGCTGGCCATAAGAATGATGTTGGCTTGAGTTTTAATTTAATAATTGAGGAATTGGAACATAAAATGGTTCTTTAAATCTAAAATAGGATAGAGTCATATTCTTTATTAGACAAATTCTAATTGCATGAACTGTATCAGCAGTTTAACATTTAGTTTAGGTGATCACTTTGTGTGCAGGTGAGCACTTTAGATGGTCATTGTTAGATGGTTACTATTAGGAAAAAGCCTTGATTCAGTTGCCTTAGGTATTTTTAGTTGAGTATTCTGAAAGAAATTACTGGTTTGTTGTGGTTTTAAAATAACAAGCGGAGTCTTTCTTGAAAGGTGTTCTTTACATCCGGCTTTTTTTTCCTTTATTAAGTTAGCGATTGTAAAAGTCGCTGTAAAAGTTTCTTGTATTTTTCCTGGAGATGTGTCATACTTGAATCTCTTGGCTTATTAAAAAGTCTGTGAGTTCTGGATGATGGAGGGCAGGTACCTCATGTCTGTTTGGGTAAAGGTTATTATTTATTGTTACTTACAGTAATATGCAAAAACCAATGGATGCAAAGTTATTTGCAAATACAGGCTTGGCAAACCTCCTCTGGAATTCGGAAAGGGTTTTCCAGCTCGACTTAGTCATTTTTTCCCAAATGTCTTGGCATAACTGATCACTCAGGAGTGACATATGGTAGAAACATGCTCTAAGGGACAAGTCTCCCGGATGGCGCACAGCACCACACAAGATAGACAGATGGTGGCTTATTCAACCTTGGAAAAAGTTTAATCCTACATATTGGCACGTCGGCCTGGGTACTGAGAGAGAGGCACACACATGCCTGTGAAATCTGAGGCAAAGCTTTTGTGAGTTTGCTTGCTGTTACTGGAAGAACTAGAAAGATTGGGCTGATACTATACCCAACGAGTATCTGCAAAATTATGGCCTCAATATGCTATCCAGAAAAAGTGATGTTCCCTAGAAAAGTGGCAACTCCAGAGATAGCAGAACAATGCAGAGAATAAAATTTGGTGAACTGCTCACAGCTCTTTCTAGACAAAAACATGGTTATTCAACAAAGCTGCTGAGAACTTACTCACCAATAGCTGTTGATTAGTTGAAGTGTCTAGTAGGAGAAAAGGGTATTTTATGTTTTTTGTGGTTTTAGTTCTGTTTCAGGAGTTGCTGCTGTCTTTGTGAAGTGTATTAGCACTTCATAGCAGAGAAACTGTAACCTTTCTTTTTGGTAGGTTCTAACAAAAAGTTACAAATTCCCTGATGGTGAGTTTAAATTTATACCAGAAAATGCAAACTGTACATTGCAAGTATTTTTGGTTTTTTTTAAATAAGGAGAGGAAATCATGCCTTTCACTCTAATATCTTCATGTTTAAGACAGTGAAGAGAGAGACAGAATATTTGATGTAGAAAAAGAAATCTGCCAAGTAGCAATTATTTGCTTGCTTGCTTGATTGATTGAACTTCTGGAGTCAGGGCCGTTTTCTTTAAGGACTTTGAAAATACTGACCCATTGAGAAGATAAAGGATTGCCTGCCAAGCGTTTTTCCCCCCACTTTCTTTTTCTTGTAGATCGCATTCAACATTCACAACTGGGAGGAAAAGGAAGACTCTTCTGACTCTCTGGACTTCAAGGATATCATCATGTTGTATTGGATGAGCTTAAGCTAGACAAGACTTCTTTCTAAAACACTTTGAGAAAGGTAAATGTAATTCAAACAAACCAATCTTTTTCCAGTCAAGGAATAGGTTGGTCAAATGAATCACATTCTGGTAACATTTCAACCATACTGCACCACATCGTCATCTTTTGGATACGTATTTTAGGTGTTGATGTGTTTGTATAGATACATATCCATATATATTTCTATAGCTAAACCTTACTAGTAATTTTTAGATGTTAAAAGATTTTGATTTGTCAGCCCTTGTATATTTCGTGGAAATGTACTAGTTTTCAGGTGAAAGAGGTGGGGAAGGAAGAGGAAATAGAAGGGAGATTCCCACAGTAGACAGCATATTGGTAATTACTTGCATGGATGTGGAAGACCCAGTTAATGTTTTTGTTCTGCCTAATGAGTAAAATTACTTGAAAATGAGATCCTAGCTAGTGAACTATAAAGTCAAATGACTCAAGCAGCATTGATTGACACATACATTTAAAATATGGTGTGGTTTGAGAGACCCAGAGGGAGCTGCAAAGGGAGAGACCAATTCAATAACCTGTTGTTTAGGATATGCATTGAAGAAGTAAGAGATATCAAATCCTTACTGAGCTGAGGGTGCTCTTGTGTAATATAAAGATCTGCTTACTTTTGGGCTAGTATAGACAAAGATTTGCTCTTCCTGTGGGTTTGAATACCTGTCAGGTATTTTTTGTCACCCTTTTCTTTCTTTTGCTGCGTGTCATTGTGACAAATGCTGACCATAGATAGCCAAGCCTGAAGGCCCACAGTAATTGTTGCAGAACTAGTGTGCTCTTTCCATTTTATCTTTTTTATCTACTATAACCAATTACTATAGGACTAAATAAATAAAAATTTTAATAAGTCTATTTTAGGCCCAAGCACACAGTCAGAAAAATATGACAGACATCAATTTACTCTATGTCTTGACCCTACAAGAGTTTCTCACACACTTCACAGAAGCAGTGAATATTTTTGTGGCCCATCCAGCCCTCTGAGTCCTGCCTCAGTGTCAGGAAGCAGGCCTGTGGGCCTTACAAACACCATATATCTGTGAGAGAGAGAGCTACAGTCCAATGAGATGTTTAAAATTTTGCATATCCATAGCTGACACCTTTTTTACCCAGATCTGAAGTTCAGACTTGGAAATACTTCAGTCCCTTGAAATTTTAGGTCACGCTTCATAGAATTGCTGTTTTCATAATTTATAGGCTAAGTGTGATCATATCATTGTTGAGTCGCTGAGCGTCAATGTGTGTGAATCAGCCATCTGCTGTCAGGGCTGAGTCTTGTATCTCCCTGGCCAGTGACAGGGGAGGTCATTATACCATGACAAGACTCTGTCAGATGGGAATGGTTCAAGGTAACACCATGGCTGTGTCCAAAATAAAAGCCACTTCTGCGTAAATGACATTTAGAGGACTGAGGTGGAGAATGAGGAGTTTTAATAGAGGAATGGAGACTTTGTGAAGACAGAGGTGTGAAGGGTTTGCATGTTTGAGAGGAACAAAGGCTGGCTTTTGTAGCAGGGTTTTGAGTTATTTGTGGAACCAGATAAGGAATAGAGAAACTGTCTACACAGGAAAAGTAGACTTCAAGATCTGGAAGAGAAGCGGCATCAAGTCCTTAGGTCACTGACCTGAGAGTGGTAAGGAAGCAGATACAAAATGCATGTGGTCTTGTTTTATTTTGTCTAGACTTGCATACTTTGTACTCTTCCCAAGTGGAGAGCGATTTGGTATTTTGGAACTCATACAAAGCTTCTGCATGTTTTGCTTCAACCAGTGAATGTCCTGGAAACCCAGCATACCCTCAAGGTTAGATCCTTGTGTTAAACTGGCGGTAAAATTTGGGCAGGATGTGGGTTAGCACTAATGATGGGATCCTGTGCCATCTTGGTCTGCCAGGTCCTATTTCTTTGGAGATACAGTAATCAATACCAAAGAAAAGTAATGCAGAAACTAAGAAAATTATTTGACAGGAAATAACTGATTCAAGCCATCAGAGACCAAAGATGGTTGAGAAAAGCAGCAGACACAACTGTATGTGCAGCAGTGGGGATTTTACCATACTAGCTCCTGCAAATTGCTGCCAGGTTGTTGAGAGCTGAAGTTAAGGTTGAGCTGAAACATTAAAAATTAGGACTAAGATATCTTGCTGCAGACCTCATGGAATACTTTAGGCTTTATTAGCTGCAGCTGATTCAGAAATGTACTCTCAACAAGTGTAGCCAAACAGGAGGAAAGAACAATTTAAAAATCCTCATTTATGCATTAATCCAGTGGTAGGAAAATGCAAAGTTGTAATTTTCTTCTATACTTGCTCTCCTTTTTGTTGGGAGAAATTTTTTTTAGATATTAATTTCTAATTTAGTACTTAGTCTCCTTTCTTTCTCCTCCCCCCCAAAAAATCTCCTCAGACCCTGATGGTTTAAAAATGATACCATGCAGGATTGATATAACTGTGTGTAGGTTGTGATGTGCATTGGAGGTGTGATGTACCTCTTAAAATCTTAAAAGCAGGTAAAGCTGAAAATGGCTACATTCACTTTTATGCTGTCTATCCCCCTTTGTTCTCTCTCCCTCCCCCTTCTGCTTGTGCTCACTTGCTCTCTCTTTAGTATAACACAGTTGAACAGCAGTGAAGTGTAAAATGTGCTTTTGCCAAGGTCAGTTTCTTGTGATTGCTCGCCTGTGGCAACTTATGCCAGTTGCAACAGACTGAGTCTCAGCAGTCCGCAAAGTCACACTGGTGCTTATGCAGAGGACACCCAGTGTAGGTTATAGTAACTGTAGTCTGGAATAGCCTGCGATGCTGCTGAATTTTAGCTGCTTTATTTAACTCTTCCGATCTAGCTTGTGCTTGCTTCAGTGGTTTGGAGTCTGTGCCATGAAACACTGGGTTGTTCTGGTTCTCCAGAGACCCTCGAGGAGGATGTTGGGTGGATTAAATTCTTGTTGTTGGAGGTTGTTTCTTTTCTTATAGTGGATGGCTCAAATTTCAGAATTTCTCATAAATGAAGCAAAGATAAAGCATCATGAATACATGCATCTTGTAAATATTATATAGTTTTTTGTGATTGGCTGATTTTTGGGGAAAGTAATAGAAAAAATGCCCTATTGACATTGACACAAGAGAAATTGTTTATTTACATAGCAAGAAGTACTATTGAAAATTTTAAGAGGTAGTTTTTAAGCAAGAATTTAAAAGATGAGGAGACACAGTCTTAAAAAAGTGTTGTGCGCACTCATAAGCATAGAATAATTTTTTGCTTAGAAAATAAAAATAATTTTGAATCCTGAGATAAGGGAATGAATGTGAGATTCCAGAACATTCACTTTAGGAGATAAGATTTGTTGGATCCTATTTTGTCGTATACACTGGATTGGCTACCACCATGTGGTACCCAGTGGAAATAGAGATAAGGGACCTCTACTTTCATACTCCTTTCTCACATATGAGCAAACGTATCCCTTTTTGGAAAAATGTATTTAGAACAGAAAAGCATGGACTTCCTGTATTGTTTGCTTATTTGTACTATCAGCAATATACTGAATTTTGTTTTCGTTCTGGAAATATTTACTTTTGGAAGAAGCATTTAGCTCTTGAGCTGTGTGATAGTGACTTTGAGGTTACCTGTCTGGCAGGACTGACCAGTAGAGAGGCAGTAGTAAATCTTGGTGATCAACTGAAGGGCTAGAGTTGAACTTCGGTGACTTCAATGAAGTTCAAAATTTCATTGCTTAAACTTTATTATGCATTTGATTAATTTTGAAAATATGTGTTGCTGTATTCTCTCCCGTGTTTGCTTTGGAATGATTCCTGAGCCGCAAGTAAAATAATGGCTCAGCAATTCAGTCTTGTCCTGTAAACACCCTTGCATAAAGCACACAGGAATATTCCTGTTGTGGTCACTGAAACTCCCCACAAAACAAGGTGAAGTGCTTAATCTTGTATTTTCAGTTTAGTCTTGCTTTCAGGCTTGCAAGGAGTGTTTTTCCTCAAGGAATGTGTTACTTGTTGCTTTTTTGCCTACATGGAGGACAGTTAAATTAGTATTTTGTTTCAAGACTGACATTTGCTTGTATGTTTTCATAACTTATATGATTCCATTGCTAATCCAGCCCCTTCCCTTTGCTTTTAATAACATTTGTATTGGCCCAGCTCTCATGGAAGAATATACTGTGAAAGCTGTGTTCAAGACTTTGTGAAAATTGATCTCTCTACTCCCCTTTAAGCTGGAAATTCATGGTAGAAATGAGCAGTGTTTGGTGTGTTCGTGCTGTGGTATATAGGCCTGCAGTACTTGCAGTGATTAGTATTGTCTTCTAATTGTTAGAGCAACAGTGGAAGTGAGTGTTCCCTGTAGGAGGAAACAGCTGTACTAGAAGAAGCTGGTCTTCAGTCAGCTGAGAAATGAGCAAATGGGTGTTCGTGGGTGAGGTAATACAGAAAGGTCTCATTGTCTGTGCTTATCAGAAGCTGTCACATTAATTTCCTTTTATCTTAAGGAACTTGTGGAAAGGAAAGAACTCTTCAGGCACCACAGATTTATTTGGAACATTCCTAATGACGTCCCTGCAGTGGGCTGCTGCTGCATGCTCTGAGGATTTCCTCATCAGTACGTTGAACACGAGTGAGCAGTTGACAACTGAGATGAAAGAAATCTTCAGAACCCCCTGAACCCATTCAAATCTCCATGCTGAACTCTTAACCAATTTTTAAAAATTCATTAGAACTTCACTATTTCTCACATTCTCACCTCCTGGATTCTGGGTGATAACAGAAAAGCATTGCCGCACACATTAAAGGTAGATGTTATGGGGGGTTTTGGACAAGTGAAATTCCAGATTCCTTGAAATCTTGCATGATTTGCAACCTAATTTTTCTTTTCAGTCATGGGTAGAGATCTGAAGGCTTGCTAAGGGATTTGTTCATACAGTTCCTACTAGTTTTATAGGGAGTTCTCCAAGTCAGTGTCCTGGTGAGCTTAAGAACATTTACTGAGCTAAGACAGGTGTGCTGGAAATAAGGATTTAACATATGGGTAGAATCTTTCATAATGCTCTTGCAACTTTCCCTTTCTGAAGGCAATCACTACACTCTTGTAGAAGTAGTGGAGTGCCTACCTACTCATTGCTTTATTAATTTTATTAGAAACAAACTAGGGAAACGAGCAGTGAATTTGTGTTGTGCAGCAGAACATTTCTCTCTTTTTTTTTAACTCAGTATTTCTCCTGCTTTTCTTGGCAGCAGTAGTAGTATCTCATATCATAAGTGCTCTGTTCACATTCCAGGGAGTATCTGAGGACTACGAGCCAGGTAAAGAGAAGTCAATAAATAAATTTAGACAGATACAACATTCTCAAGTTCCTTATAAAAGACATTTATTCCAAATAATGCATTAATCTGAGGGAGCAGTAACTATGTAGCAGTTATCACACATACGTCCTTGGAAGATGAAGGAGAGACCAGCTGATAAATCATGGGGGTTTTATTGTTTCCCCTTTTAATGGCAAGTTTATCTTTAAGCTTCCAGCAGCTTTTAATAAATCTCAATTTTACATTTCGGTTATGATGAGGCAGCATGATTCTTATAGTTTCCTTCATCAGATGGGCAAAATTCAGTGATTAGAAAGGAGGATTAGGAGGCAAGGTCTCTGACAGTTTGTTACCTATGGCTTTGACACCTGAATCACTGCATGGACTAGGACAGTCTATAACATGACTTTAGCTTCCCCATGGGAAATACTGACTATAATTTCCTGCCTCGTGGGTGCATATAAAGATTAACCTCATGGAATGAGTGAAGTATTTATTAATAAATGGTAGTTATTGATATGTCACCTACTTGTTCATAGCAGTGACATTGCTAAGATATTATTCCTGAGGGGAATGTAAATGAGCACATAAGCCAAAAGACATTCATTCAAGTAATTTTCATCATCCTGTTCAAAAGCATGTGTATTCAGTAGAGTCCATGCTAGTACTTACTGTTTGGATGATGTAAAAATACTAAAGAAAAAACGCCATGAAATACGAAGGGAGAACTCAAGGTCATGCTCACTTATTCTGTCTTCACATCACAGTGACTGGAGTGCCTTTGATAATCTTCCTTTAAATGCCTGCTAACTGACAGTATAGGGGAAGCAGCATACATTTAAATCCAGCTACATTTTAGAAGTTTAGTCTTGTTGCATGTTTTCTGCAGTCCAGGTATGATGTATGATTAAATTGTGAAATGTGCAACGGCAGCATGGCTTTTTAAAATTTTTTTTTTATTATTTCTCACATTTTTCATAGCTGAGGTTAAAGATAAATGAAGTATTTTGCCAGTCTGTTTCCAGTGTCAGAGCTGTCGTTTGGACTGCAATGAACATGTGGGAAAATGAATATTCCTTTATATTTCCTTCAGTGGTCAGCTTGAAGGATGTGAGTGAAGAGCAAGGTCATACAGGGTTTTGAAAGAGGGTTTTTTTACATCTTTTTACTATTTTATTACCTCCTTAATGAAAAGGGTTCCCTGGTCTTTATTTTTTGTTTCTTTATAGGTTTTTTCTACTATTTTATAGGTGTTTTTTCTACTATACTTTAAGTATTAAAAATATTCTTGTAAATGTCCTTTGGGCCTAAAATGGAATTACTGCACAAAGCCACTGTTTTTGGATGTGGGCTGGAAAGGGAGACATGAGATAAATATGCAGTGCAGAGGAGGAGGAATGCCCTTGAAAACCCAATTTGCTACAAAAGCTGTGGCCCAGAGGTCATTTTTGACATAGTGCTTAGTATCTGATCTGTTGACTGAAAGTAGTAGTGGTGATCCTTCTTGCTCCTCTTGGTTCCTCTGCCTTGGTTCCTCTCATTGGACTCGTCTTTTTATAGTGTTGTAGTGCAGTTTATCTAAATATTACATTTCAAGAAAAAAAGGGGCAAATTAAGCAGCTTTATTGAATATCGTCTGCTTTGATAAATTTGATGCTGGCAATGACCAAGTTAAGCCCCAGTTAGTCTTCTGTTGTGGTTTCAGTCAGAAAGGTCCTGTTCCCTTTGCCCCAGTGGTGGACACAGAGCTTGTGCCTCGCAGCTGTGTAGAAGACAACTCAGGAATGCATCCCAACACATTCACTGTCCTCTGCAAGATTTCACTGCCTGCAGGAGCTGCTGAAGGTTACTGGTTGTGGCTTCAAACCCTTGTGGTGAGCACACACAACAGAAATACTCAGAATGAAGAGACACAGGGAATTTAATGTTATGCTTTTGTAATGAGAGTTTGAGTTTCTGTCTTATATTATTGATGGAGCTTTTTCTCTCGCAAGAATTAAACCCGAAGCAATGACTTATGAATCATACTTTCTGTCCCACTTACAGACGAGCTTGACTCATCAGTGATTTTTCTTCAGGCATGATTTGGGGGGAATGCCAGTTATTTTTTTCATATGTAGTTTTTAATTATTATTGACTGTGGGATAAAAATAGAGCTGAAGACAGTCCAGCTAAACACCTGATTTTATTTAGGTCTGTACTTCTAAAGAGTCCTGTCATATAAGAAAGTATTATATGATCGCTTAAGAGAGACAGGGGGGCGCAGCTTTCTGATTCTTCAGTGTTAATATCAAACAAGAACAGTAACAAGTGAGTACTAAAAGCTCATTATTATGCTCATAATTTCTTTGACCTAATATTTTCCAGATGTATAAGATATATTAAAAAAAAAAGTAATCTCATGTCTTGTCTGGAAAGTATCTCCTGCAAATAAAGCCCAAAACACAGAGCTTTTGATTTTTAGATTTTCTTTAAGCTACTGATGATCTCATGATAGTATGCAGATTTCACTGGTCATGTAACTTCTGCCATTCTTAATAATTCTTCTTTTATTGGTAATGTTATTTTTGGTGTTACATTCATCTTGTAATATAACCAGACGCACAATACTTCCAGTGCTAATTTTGTGGGAATTTGAAAAGCAAAACTCACCTTCTGTAGTGCTTTCTAAGTTTACAAGTTTATAGTAATCTAGACTTAACACATTGAAACACAATAAGAATATTCTCTCTTATTAAGAACAACTATATAGTTGTTTTCTATATCAAACTGCTTTGTACTTACTTTTTTCCTGTAACCAATATCTAAATAGTCTTAATGTCTTTTGTAGAAACTATAAAAGCTTTTAGTTAGGATTCTCAAAGCCTTTTTGGTTTTATTTGCATGCATTTGTTAGCTTCAGTGTCTGAATTCTTACATACAAACAGTAAATTGTTTAATCTGTTCGATATTCTCTAATCTCTCTTCCTCACTATATATTCATTGTCAGAACTTGACTTGAGGGATTTGTTTCATGCAGTGTAGCACTTCTTCCCCAAATTATCTGTAAGATGAAGCTATGCAAGGCATTCCCTTAAGAAATTAAAGTATGTACTTTTCTGCTGTATATGAAGACTGAAAATCCCTACCTTCACTCTGTGCCCAATCAGTAGGTACTTTATCCTTTGAGTGGAGTGGAATTCTGAACTGAAATATCTTTAATTGATGACTTAAAGGTTGTTGGAGCAACTAGAGAAGACAGAAATGTGACAGATGTGTAGGATATTCACATGCACAGTCTGTGGGCAAATGAATATACTGTAGGTAAGAAGCGCAGATTCTCTCGGCAGGTACGTGAGAATCCAGACTCTTCTCCTGCGTCCTGTTGGCACATGGTCATTCATCTTTGGGGAATGAAATCCATGTGACTCAATCAGACTTCTTAAATTATTGGTGTTAGTTTGAGCCAAATATTTCTTTCACATTACACAACAAATGGGAAAACTTTTGTGCCAAGGAAGGAATAGAACTGAATGATAAATGTGACAAGAATATTTATTATGGAGCTTTTCACTGACGTGTAATCTTCTCTGATATGACCAGCTCTTAATTGCAGGTAACTTTTTCCTGCTTTCAAACTGACCATCCTTAATTCAAAAAGTAAAGAAAACCTTGCTCTCAAATTCCCCATTTCTGTTCTCTGCTGGAGGCATCCAGTTTTGTTGATAATGATCTAATCTGTTGCATAACCAGAGAATACAGAGCCTGCTGCCATAGCCTGCTTCTTTCTTGGCACTGTTGGAAGGCTTCAAAGAGAGACTGTGTGTGTGAGGTGACTGCTCTACCAGCAAGATCGAGGGGATCAAAGCCTACGTTTAGAAATGGAAAACAACAGAAAGAGAAGCAGTTACCACACAGTTGCAATCCTGAAACTGAAACCAGTCTCACAAGAACGAACTATTTTGAAGCTGAGGATAATTTATTACAAATTGTACAGAGCAGGAAAAGATCATGGATTTTGAAGGAAAATTCATCAAGGTTTTATTTTGTAGTTTATGGATATGGGGAAGATTATTGTTCAAAAATGGATGTGTGACAATTACATGCAATTTAATTGATTTTGCATGATTTTATGCTGCATCACATTTTCGTCTTGGCTCCACTAATGTTTTCAATTAGGAAGTTTCCAAAAGAAATAAGTTGCAAAAATTACTTCAAGAAAAAATAGGAAAGTTTCTGTCCTGGTTTCAGCTAGGGTAGAGAAATTCTTTGAAGGCTGAGTACTTGTTTCAAGATTGTATTTAATGATCTTGGGAAAAATACAGTGGCCTGTGGTGTGGGGGGTTTGGTTTTTTTTTTTTTGCTTGTTTTCAATTTCATAATAAATGGAAAGAATTTCTTTCCACATTATCCCCCAATGTTTTGGATGAAAATTCCTGATTGTTCAGGAGATATCTAATTTATGAGCATCCAATTTATTTTTCAGTGATATAAATTAATCAAGATTATTATACCTTGTATTTTAAGTACTGGGTCAGATGTTATTTTATTTTCACTTGTGATTCTGAATATTTGTCTTTTATTCCATAGGAAAATGTTCACATTTACCTGTGCTAATTTAATAAGCCGTTGGAAATGGGGGAATGTGAGCTGTATGTTATTAAGGAAACTTTCTGTAATGTACAAAATATTAAGCAAAAGGAAACCACGAGACTTTCAGAGTGCTGACTTAATGGAGTGTTCTTGGCCATAGTCCCTCTGTCCCTATCATTTGCTATGCTTTTTACTATGGTTTTTATGGTAGGGAAAATGACAGTCACATGGTTTTTCATGCTTATCGACTCCCTACAGAAGGGAGGCAAAGGCAAGCTGGAGGTGCAGTAAGCTTACTCTCCCTACTGTCCTTGTTACTGTGCAGTGTTCTGTAGGATGTGCCAGGTTATTGGTAGTGGCTGTGCCTCTTATTCTTGTGGTGGCCTGGTGACTGGCACATGTGTGGTGTTTCTTTTATGCTGTGAATCCTCAGAAAAGCTGCAAATGTGATCACTCTTGATATCAGGGTACAAGGCTTCAGTGCCTGAAACTGTTCGCACACATAAATCTTTGAAATATTGTTCAACTAGAATTTTGGTCTCCAGTGTTAGGAACACTCTCACCTTCTTTAAAAGCAGATTCCTTACTATGTATATTTGCAAAAATTTAAGTTCTAATGATACCTTGTCCTGATGCTTATGGGAGACAGCCATAGTTGTGACAATGACTGCTTCCTTGGACTACTTTGCCCTCTGTGGTGGTCTGTGTTTCGTTAGTGGTTCTTCCTTGTGGTGTGGGAAAGAAGGAATGTTTGGTCAGATCAGACCTCTTGGGAACTCAGCTGTGTTTTAAAGAATATGAGCAATCTGTGTCTTTGGAAAGGTGTGTGAGATGTATTTAGAAATTATCCTGAGGGTCACAGAAGGTATTTTCTTTATCCCAAACGACCACAGTCCCCTTCTAGGAAACACTGGTCTTTGAAACTTTTCTTATAAAGTCTGTCTTTTTAACATGGACTGAACAAGATATTTTTCTTTCTTCCTTCGTGAAACAACTGAGTTGTTCTGACTGAAGTTAAAATACTTTAAAAATTAAGACAAGGCAGAGACTCAGCATGAAAAAATACAGACCAGTTTTTAAAGCTTAGCAGTTTTAAGGGATGAACAGTTCTTTCATTCTTAATTGTAATGCTGAGAGTCAGCTGCATTGATCCTACCTCTTGCTGGAGAAACAATTTACTAATTGCCATAATAATGCTACCTGGTACATGTTAAATAGCTGTTTAATATTTTGTTATATTTTTGTCCTTATATTTCCTTACTAGTAAAATAGATCAGCAGCAGAGAAGTTGTATATACTTAGAGGATCCTCGTCTTGTCCTCTTTTTTGGGTCATTGAAATCTCTTCTTTTGAGAAGCTTTTGTACTTTGTTTTTATGTTGAGGGTATTTTTGACAGGGAGTCAATGCTCAGATTGCAGTTTTAGTTACTATGGAGAAGCTTTCCCACAGAAAAGCTTATGCTCTATTTTCTGAAGACTGAATTTGACCAGCTTCCTCTTAACTTGCACTTCTGAAGTTCATTTTGTACCAGTTTTCTTCAGACTGAAAATTCTTTTGGCTCAGGCATGCTTCCTCTTAGCCTTTGCAATCTGTAGTGTCCTAATGGAAAAAGGAAAAGATGAGGATTGGGACAAAAGAGGAATATATCCTGAAAGCCTGCATATGAGAAGGGAAATGAATGTAGCTGAGTCTGATTGTTGGGTTTTGTTGAAAGAGAGCTATGGCAGGGCTGTCTTGGAAGTGAGTTTATTGGAGATTTCTGGTATATACTGATGTATGTCTCTTAGTTACTTCACTTTTGGATATGATTTCCTTACACAAGGTGCTAGATTGTGAGGGTTTCCTGTTTACATTGTGCAGCAGGTAAGAGCTGTTTAAGTTAAAGTTTGTTTCCATGGGAAAAACTTCCTGGGTCTGGGCTGAATGGCAACAACACATGTACTTGGGTTCATATGTAGTTGTGGGGTTTTTTTGGATACTTTCTGTAGTTTGTGTCTGCTATATTGAATGCTGTTTGAAGAGGTAGCTACATTAAGGTGTAGTTCAAAGTGGCAGAAAACCATATGAAGCTGAGAACTTGATCCAGAAATAGATTGTGAAAGGTTCTGAAAGCATTTTATTTTCACCTGATCTGTCAGAATCTTTGCTGAATGAACATTTACTCTTAAGCCCATTGTTCTCAGACTGGTTAGATTGTGTGATTTTTATTATTTTTTTTTTCACCTCCTCCAATAGCTAGGCATTACTGCAGCCTTTGAAAGGCCCAAAGGTTTGATAGAATTGTGCTGCAATGTGAGCTTTCCTCCTGATCCTGTGCAGTCACTGTGATGTGAAGGGAAGGAACCTTTTTCTCCTCATCCTTTTATTTCTTTCAAATCACCCAATAAATACCTGAGAGAAAGCAGGCTGTTGGGGGAAAAGGTTTTCTACCTAATAAGAAAAGTTGGAGAAGAAGAGATTCAAAGAGGGAGCAGCTTTCTAGGTTATGCCTGGAGGATTATTCAGATTCAGGAAACACTTCAAAACAACCTCAACATCTTTTCAAATTCCTAACTAAACTAAAGACAGATCAATTTCTCATCAATTATCTATAAATGTGGAAGCATTTGAAGGGCTGTTTCACTGGCTATTGTCAGAGTCTGAAGACATAATTAATGCTTTCTGGTCCCATTTTTTTTGAGGTGCTATATAGGATGAGGAAGGAGTAGACCCTTTATAATGGGTCTTAAGGTTTCCAAAATTGGAAGAATAACAATGTTATCAGATAACCCATGAGGAAAGAGAGTCTTAAGAACTGCAGATAATCTTCAAAGATTGGGATTAGAACTAAGGTGTTTTTTTCTGTCTCCTCTTTTTCCTATATGTGTAAATATAGACATATTTTTATTCTGGAATTTCAATACTGAAATTCTTAAGTTAAATCTGAAGTTCTTAATCCACAAAGAAATTGTTTCCTGAACAGATGACAGAGTAATCCTGAGGAATGCTGGGTTTTGCTTCCTCTTCCGCTCTTTTGTGGCTCTGTCTCACTGAGGTTTGCAAGAAAAAGCTCATGAACTCTTCTAGTGGATAAAGGCTGAAGCTTCTTGTGTATAATCACAAGCAAGCTGACAGACACACTTTGTCAAAGTGACAGTTATTGTGTATAAAAGATTAGTGATAGACAGGAAAGATTTTGTTATTAAGTCTTGCCCAAATTGTGAACATTTTCAGTTGTGTGACCTTTTCTGGTTTAATTAGTGTAAATCTTAAAAGCACAAGGCATCATGATTACGGAAGACAAATGTTGTTTAGCTGTATTGCAGAGCTTATCCCCTGCATTTGGTATGAGGTCTGATGTTCCCTGCTGGATTGCAAAACTGAAATTGGCTTTTCACAAAGGATCATCTTGAAAAATCAAATTCACATCCATGTTTCTAATACCAGCCATACCTCTGTATAGCCATATATCTGGCTAGACCTTTTGCTATTGCTGTCAGCTTGTAATTTTTTGTGCAAAGGTCTTAGAAGCATCAACACTTCTATTTAATGTTTATAAAGTAAGTAGTGGTTTGAATATGGGTGGCTGAAAAAAACCATTTCCTGCAGTTGTCCCAGCAAATTGCAGGCGCTCTTGAATATTTGGTCCTCAGGTAACAGATATGAAAACATGAACTATTCATTCATATCCACACATTTCTCAGCTTGGTTCTGGGGAGAGGAAAAGCAGCAGGGACAAAATACTGAAGATTCATGATGTCACGAAGCTTAACTAACTCACTGTGTTGTGTTGTCATTTAATAACTTCTGATAAAGTTTGTGTAGGTTTTGTTCTGTCTTTGGAAATGCAGTTTATTTGCTTATAAAGCAATGGCTATATAAAGCAAAAGCTATATAATATTTTCAGATAGGCTGTGATAATTTGGGATGTTCTAGTCTCCTCCTCTCTACTGTTTATTGAAGGTGTGTGTTAGACTACTGCATCCAGCTTGTCTCTCCTACATAATGATAATTTCTGTTTTCTTTCCAAAATCTGGACGTGACGCTGCTTTTGTTGTTTATAGTAAGCATTTAAATATCTATTGTCTTAATTGATGTAAGTTTTCGGTCAAATCTTAATATAAAAGCTTAGAAAATATAGATAAGCACAGGTTCTGTATGTATTATTATTGCTTCATAAATGTCTTAATAGTTTAGCAGAATTATGGAGACTATTGTGATGGAAAAAGTGTTTAGGACTTTATAACTTTAGAATTATGTGCATGTATTTGTATGCTGTTCATTGAATCAGAAGAAGAGGCGTCACAAACCATTTTAGAATAAACTATTGCTATTTAATACTGGTTTTGTATTTATTATGTGAAGGACCTTTTATAAACCTTATTTTACTTGCCTTCAGTACTAAGAGAATAACATTTTTAGGTAGCCTTTTAATTTAGTTGCTCCATTCTGTACTTGCTAAAGGGTTAGCTGTGGGAATGTGTTTTGTAGGGTTTTTTTTTTTAATGACTTGGCATTGTGTAGTTGGATAAATAATTTGCATTTGAAATGTGAAAAATTCAGCACCCCTTAGATTCCTTCACTTGCAAGCTGGTCTGCCTTTTTGTCTAAGCTAATTCAGAAGAACATGTGTTTACACACATGTGAGGAAAGCCAATATCCAAAACGTGGTAAAAGGAAGGATTTCTTACATAAGTGGTTGGACATATTTGAACTGGTTCCACAGTGGGTCAGCAGTGTCATGGAGTGGTGAGATTTTTGAGGCTTAGCAGCCAAATCTTACAAAGACTTCAGTTTAAAAAAATCACTTTAAATATGAAAGAATAGTAAATCTATCCTGTTTACCTTTAATTTTGACCTCATTTTACAGCTCCTCAACCATACAGCCAACACAGTGATTAGACCTGTCCAAGGCCATCCATATAGCCTGAATGTTAGGCATGATGGCATCTCCTCTAGGAATGCTAAGAGGTCTCCCAAATGCAGGTGGGTAGAGGTATCAACATGGCTAGACCCTCACTGCCTACGCATGAAAAACAACTTCGTTGTGGCATCTGTAATATTTTGGCAGCATAAATTTTTAGTTATGGCAGATGTATATTAGAGACAGCCAAAGCTTTCTGGCTTTCCTCTACAACTTGGCACACAGATCAGCGAAGTTCTGTTTGGAACTTCAGGACTAAATGGAAATCCTGTAGCCGTCACCTATTTACAGGCACAGATCTGCACCTAGTGTGCTTTTAGTAATTTATTATTCTCTCATGAACTAGTTGTCTCTTTCACCTGTTTTAGGTTTTGTTTTGTTTGGTGATGTGGCTTTGTTAAGACCTCATGAGTTTGTTCTCCTTTCTTAAGAAAATCCACAGGACCTGGTATTTTGGCTTCAATTTTTTTTAAACACAGTGCTCTTTGTAGCAGAGCACAGCTTGACTGACAATAGACTAATGATAGAAAAGTTTAGTTTGAAATGGGGTTTGGTTTAGAGCAGGAAGGACTGATGTGGCCTTGTAAAGGAAGTGTGGTGAAGGAACAGGGGATATTTCTCCTGTGTTGTTAGGAGACCTTATGCTTTCCCTAATTTTTCTTGGTTTTATCTGTCTGTTTTTCTCTGTATTACTGAAGATGTGCTTCACTTCCTAAGTTCAGAGTGGTGGTTTTGTGTTAAATTCAGCTCAGTGCATATTCATTAGCATTTTTTGTTATTTGGAAGGAATTGCAGTCTTGCAGAACTGAAAAATGTAATTTGAGATTTTTCTCAACTTGGAACTTTTCCTCATTGTTAATAGTTGTTTTAATTTTTGGGCAGCTCACCAGTAGAATGTGTTTGTGTGAACACTGTGTATCTTCCGTACCTGCTGTGTGGATCATGTTCTCCTTACTAACAAATAAGAAACTTCATTGGAATAGGAAATATTAACAATAATGTCAATTACTGCAAAAATGCTGAGAGTTTTCATTGGAAGAGACGCAAAATCTTGTGCTTCAAGGCTTAACAAATGCCTAAGACACAGATCAGTGAAGTGGGGAAAGTTTTTATACATGTGCAGACTGATGGGCTTTAATTTGTTTCTGAAACATACAGTTATGGCTGTTGTCTGAAGTTATTTGATTAAATAAGCCATAAGTGTCTAGGATAGCAGGATCTAAAGAGTCCTGAAGGATTGAATACGGCAGTTGCCCTGTTTTTATGATAATGTTACCCTTTGCCCCCTTGTTTATCACCTATGAAATTGATTACATTTTCAGTGATATTAAATTATTATTGCAGTCTTAGACTCTGGATGCAAATTGAACTTTTGATTAAATCTTCATTGATTTTATGTGATGTATGAATTTCAGCCGAAGTATATGAAAGTAATATTTAAAAATGCCATTTCTGTAATGTAGTAGTGACTGCATGGGAAATTTTGCTGCCCTTCTGGTGATTGAAGAAGCAAGGTTTTCTTCCCTTGGTATGCAATAAACCTTGTGAGATGCATTCTGCCTAGAGAGCATTACAGCTTAAATAAGGAATAACTGTGGAACTGTAATTAAATACAAATTGCAGTGCTAAAGCACACTCAACAAATTATCACTTGATAGAGTTTTCATGGTTCTGAGGAGGCTCTTGGAGATGTAGGTAAATTTGAATGCTCTTGCTTTAATTCTACACTTCTGTTATAAAAACTTACTCTGTTGCCAACTTTCTAGTTTTTATTTGTGCTTTAGACTTACTTGCTTTTCAAAAGAAAGAGTTTGTTTTTTTCCCTTAACCCAAAACTCAGAGAAACTCATGCTCGTGTGTTTTACTGTTTCTTAAGTGAAGCCTTGGTCATCAGGGCATGAATCTTGTTTTATTAAACCATAGCTACTGGGCAGTTCTTGGGGGCTCACTGGGTTTGCACTCACTGGTGAAGTGTTCCAGGCTGTAATAGCAGCCTTTGCCATGCACTGACAGTGTGTGACACTAACAGTATTTATAAAAAGTGACGCCAAGGAACAACCTTGGAAGATGAAGAATTTGTGTTTCAGCACAAGGTCTTTGTTCTAAAATTTCCAATTATAATATTGAGGATTCAATTAAAGAGAGTGAGAGAGAGAGACCCTTAAAATATAGGACTTAAAAAAAATTTATTACAATTTTTTGGTTTAATTTCATTTAACATTTCTGTTGCTGGCTTATAACCAGTCTTCTTGCTTAAACTGAAATAAGCACATTTAGTGAAAAATGAACTTCAAATTTCAAAGTGCTTACAAAGAAGAATTCTGAATAATTCTGATGGTGCATTAATATTTTATATTAAACTGTTTACTAATTGCCAGAGAGATGCTTCATTTTCCTTTTCTTTTGGAAAATGGAAGTATTTGTATGAGCTATGACAGACTGCTGCCAAAGACCTTGTCCTCTGAAAAATTCTAGTAAACTGAGATCAGTCTGGCTTGGATTTTGTGTGTGTGTGGGGTGTTTGGCAGTAGTAAGGTGACCAAAGGAGATTGGTAGTGGTGGTGGGGTGGCTTTCATACATGCAGAGGGTTGTTTCTAGTGGTCCTCTTCCGTTCCATCTTCTTGATGAAATGTGAAATACTAGGTTTGGATTTCATCCTAATACAGCTGAAGTTTGGTCTTGTTCATCATGAGGTCCAAAGTTTGTATCTGTTGGAATTCTCTGGAAAAATGATGCATCTTTCAAAGCTGTTTTTTTTTTTCTAAAATACTACTCTAATTTAAAGAATTCATGTCTAACTTGTAGATCAAAGACAGTGTATAGAAGCACATTGCTATATTACTATGTACTAGGAGAAATATATCACAAGGAATTTATATTTAAAAGGGAATTCTTAGAAAAGGGAATGTACAGATCTGATGCTCTTGGAGGGCAGGCAACGAGAATGGCTTGTCTCCAGTCTGAACTTAAGATATTGAAATACTAATTAAGAAAACAGACTGGATGATAAAATTTTTTTCATTTCAAATGTTGAATCTTCTGCTTTCTCTTTTCCTATGTTGTGCCCAGGATTTGTCCTTCTAGTGATTAAAAATATTCCAGCTTGGGTGGTAGAACTGTAAGTTTGATACCATATCTTGCAGTATTGCCTAGCTAAATTTTATTTCATTTATCATAGCTATTTAAATGATGCTGAGTATATGTGTGTTTTCTTTCATCGTTCCTTGATTATTGTTCTCTGGTCTTCTTCAGTGCATTACCTGAAAGTCGTTTTAATATATTATAAATATTCTCATTAATGCATCCTGTTAATGACTCCAGGCCTGGATATATATATTTTTTTTAGTAAATGTATTTTAGTTACAAGCATTTGTATATATTTTTCCTCTCGTTCTCTGTAGCTACCTGAAATGTCATGTGATGTTTTCCAGCTCTTTCCTATTCAATGACTACAGGACACTTGGGGTTTTGTGCTTAGAGCCATTCCAACTATCAACTTTCTTAACAGCAATTATCCTAAATCCACTTCAAACTAGGATGAAGTTGCTCACAGTTTTGGCCAGTTCAGTATGAAGGAATTCTTTTAAATTCTTTCAAATTCCCATTGGGCTTAGAAAAGGATGGACTATATGATGGCTGTGTTTGATCTTTCTGTTTTCATTTTAGTTAGTAAGTGTTATTTTTTTTTTCCCCAATGTTTCCTCAAAATGTTTTCCAATCCTATTTTCCTGTGAGGTTGGTGATGTCCTGTTCTTAGCTTGCTGTCTTGAGCTTTGACTTGAGTTGCTGGATGAATAACTGCTGAACTGAGAACACTGCAGACACAGCTTTTAGAAAATACATATTTTTAAAATTCTATCTCTTCTCCATTGATAAAATCATAATGAATTTGATTGGAAGAATTATTTATTTTTATATTATTTGATTAGGCTTTTTCCTCTGTGTCCCAGTCTCCCCTCTCCCGCTTAAGGAGAGGGCCTGTAAAGTAAAATAGTAGTAGGGGGTAACACAGACAAAATATTTGTAAATGTAATTTTTCTTTAGACTACAGCACTTTCTCGTATATATGGTGCTTGAAGTTCATCAGATGCAAACCTACAGCTCAAATATGGACTGGAATTTGAGTGGAAAATAGTGTACCTTTCACTGAAGTGGAAGCCTTTTTATAGTGTGGGCTAACCTTAATTTAGTACTGCTTTGGCCAGTTAGTGTTCTATGGGCAAAATGACTGCCCTGTTAGCAGCAGAAGAGAATGTGTGTTGAAAAGCTGAAGGAGAAAAGCTAATAATTTCCTGTGCCTGACCTCGCAGAGAAACCTCTTCCTTCCCCCAAGCCAACCATGATAAAATACCATAAATTTTCTCCACATGTTCTAGCTGTGCTTAAGCAGACGATATGGAAGATTTGGAGCTGTAACAAGATACCTTTCCTTCTGAAGAGTGGGACTGAATTTCAGCTTGTTCTTTTCTGAATGTTTTCTTTTGGCTAGACATTTGAATTGTATTTGTTTGACTTTTTTTCTCCACAGGATATCTGCTAGTGAAGGTTAATAATGTTGGATGTACATTTCAGCATTTAATTTTTTGGCTCAATGACTCATAGCTCCTTTTTTTGATGTTTTCGGGAGGGAGTAGATTAGTGTTAGTGGCATGTCTTATGTATGAGATAAACTTCTCCATCACTTAGTGCTCAAGCCTAAAGACAAAGATGCAGAACAAAGAAAATGGAACATTAGCTTGCAATATTTATTTTGAAATTGATTTATGCAGATTAAAGTTGGTTTCTCTGTGTAACATAAGCCAAAATTTTATAATATCAAGATGATTCTTTATGACTGCAGAATTGAGTGAAATGTATCATACTGGGATATGGTGATATAAATGCCTTTTAAGAAAAGTTAGATTTTTTAATAGGAGGGTTGGTTATAAAAATGTTCAACTAAAAAGGTAAAGTCTTGGTGCAAATCCTTTGGGAAGCAGAGTTAACTTGGGATACAGTCAGTTTGCCTCTGTTTGTAAATGAAATTCTTCTGCCTTGTTTAGCATCTATTATTTAAGAAGAACCTCTTGGGTTGCTACTAATGCATATTCCTGAAATAGTCACATCCAGATCCAAAAGAGTGTGTCTCAATATCGTAACCGTTAAACCAAATTTCTTATCCTAGTACTTTAAAGAATGCCCATTGTCCTGCCTTTTCAAGCAGTGAGCTGTGTTGTATCTTGGAGTTAATAAAAGTGTGCCAGTGAAGTCAAAACCAGTCTTTCCTCAGGAGTGCCTCCAGTGTGTTTCAGAAAGTGGTGAAGGCAGTCAGACATTGGCAAAAGTGCTCAGATCCAAGGGCTTGTGGCCCAAGTTTCTGCTCATTTGCTGTGTTTCCTCAAATAGGAAAGAGAAAAGACAATTTTTCATTACAAAAATTTGAAAGTTGTTTTTTGAAGCAGCTTGAAATGTTTTTAATAATGATGAGCTAGATCTGAGTCTAGTTTTACACCCCAAGCTCTTGTGCTACCAAGTGGTTTAGAGTAACTGTAGATTGCTGTTTGCGATTTGAGCAATGTGGGGAATTTTTGCATTGTGGGAATCCCCTGCTCAGGTGACCAGGATTCAGTGGCCACCAGAAACATTGAGTGCAGAACTGGTCATTGATTAAGGAACAGAAATCTCTTACTGACTGCTCTGCCATCTTTCTGTGTGACCTCAGATCAGTTCATTGACTCTTTCTTTGCTGGGTTGTGTCTGTGTGCAAAGGGTTATGTTACTCTTTGGACCAGATTCCCTCTCTTTTTATACCTGTGCTGACTTATTTCACTGGGGTTACTTCTGGTCAGTACAGATGTAAGGTGAGAAGCAAGGTTTCTGTTTACATTGTCAAAGACATTAGATTTCTTTTAAAATTTCAGCATTCAGCTTGTACGTAGAATATAGACCAGTATTTTCTTAACTTGCAAGGTAAGAAAAAGTTAAGATGGTGAACTCTTCAGAGTATAAGACTATGAGCAGGTCAAAGATTAATGTACTAACAGGTAAGCTTCTCTAGAAATTAGTCTCTTCCCTATACAGTGCTAGGTTTTACACGCTTATGAATTTTGGATATGCAGAGGAGCTCCTGGGTGTCAGTGAGAATGTTGGTAATGTTGTTCCACACTTCAACTCTGTCCTACAAGGAAAGGCCATTGCAGTCTGCAATGTTCCTCCTCTGGATATGCTAATGCACTGTGAAAGTGCACATCATGCCTGGATGGGCCCTGCTGATAAAATACCGCCTGGAGATCTCGCAAAGTGCTAATGTGTCAAAGCGCCCGCGAGCAGAGGGTGAATAATACTGCTTTGTAAAGGTCATGTCTGCTGAAGTTAGCTACTGTGTCCTTCTTGCATGGGGCTTGAGTCCACTCTGAAAAGTTCTGCTGTTCTTTGCAGTCTCAAAATCCACAGCTTAATGGGTAGAATCAATAGGGCTGATAAAGTGTCATAAATTAGACATTGGGAGAGAAAAGCAAATATTGAAAGCTTTAAAGCCTTACTTAACTGGCTCTTTGAGTTAGGATGGTTGTCTGATTTCAAGTCTTGCCTACTGCAAAGTGTGTTACCTGTTCTGGGAATTGCCTTATTCTCATTTCCAGGCTTCCTGTGTTTCTTTACCTTCTAATGAGAAAAACTCTTCTACTTGCAATGATTCCTGGTAGTTACATAGGACCATTTGCCAAGCAAATTTAGTAGTTATTCTCACTAGTGGATGAACACATTAAAAACAAAACAAAAAAACAGCTACCTTATAATTTTTTTTAATATTATATTTTACAGTAGCATTTTACTCTCCCCTCCTATTTAAAGCTTCATGCCTTTTTTTCCTCTAAGGCTTCTAATATTTAATATGATTCATAAAATACTGTGAGCGTGGTGTATAATTTGTGTACGTAACATTAAATAATAAAACAGGTACAACAAAAGTATAATTTCAATTATGCTCTTGCAATTTTATTTGGGACCTGGTTATTCTTAAACACTTCCCATAAAACATGTATATGTAACTCTTACACGTGTTACTATCGCTTAAAAAAAATCTTCAAATAACTTTTAGCCATAATGCAATATATCAGACTTGTCAACTATTTCTAGTGTCTTGCAGGACATTTGTGTTCATAGATAACCTCTCATCCTGGACTTAATTGTTTACAAAAGCATGTGTACATCATGCAGACTGTGTCATTTCAGACCTAAATCTCTGAATTCTAGATAATCTGGCATTTTTCTACTGTGAGGAAGAGATGTTTCCTAATTAGTGAGGAAAAGGTTTGTCTCTTCACCAAGAGATAGTTATGGGACTGCAAGTCTGAACTGGAGCTCTGCAAAGAGGAAATGCTCTTCCCCCTTTTGTTTCCTATTTTAATTCTCCATGATAACTTTCCTTCACCCCACTTGGTTAGTTTAGAAGTTCTATTTCACCAGAACGGTCTGTTCTCTAAATGTTTGCTTAAAAAGGAAAAGCATTCTGAGTCTGCTTTTATGAGTATGTTTAAGTAATGTTTGTTCTTTTGTTCAACCAGTGTTCTCATTGCTAAGCATTTAAAGGATAGATGAGAGCTCATCTGTTAAGCAAATACTTCGCTGGTTGTTTCTATGCACCACGGTTGTTGCTTATTTAAGTTAGGAAAGCCACTGCCCAGTGTCAGAGTGTTTTGTTTGGCTTTGATTTTTTCCATTCCTGATGTCTGTTGAAGACTTGGATAATTCCAAGTTTGGCATCTTACCTTTACATTTTCTTGTCTGTTTCTCTTTGAGGCGCTCTGGTTGCGGTCACTGCTGCTGCTTCACTGTTGAAAGTAAGTTTATTCTCAAACACACAGAAAGAAGGTACTGGATGATTTAGGTACTGTGCAAACTGCAAGGTGCCTGGCTTCCTATAGGACAGTCCTTCCTTGTGTGTGTAAATAAAGTGTAGGGATCTCCCTCCATAGAAGAGACTTGTTAAGGTTGGGAAAGACCTCTAAGATCATCTAATTCAACCATTAACCCAGCACTGACAAGTCCCCCACTAAACCATATCCCTAAGCACCACATCTACACGTTCTTTGAATACTTCCTGGGATGGTGATACAGCCACTTCCCTGGGGAGCCTGTTCCAGTGCCTGGCCACCCTTTCAGGGAAGAAATTTTTCCTAATACCCAATTGAAACCTTCTCTGGTGCAACTGCTTAACCTTGCAGCACCTTGCAGTTCTGTTATGTCTGTGCTACACAAGGTCATTCCTATGAGATTTGTCTAGCTTCAGCTGCCAAATGTTGTTTCCAATGCACTTTCATGCTCCCTGAAATCTCTTTGAAGTCTTCTGTTATTAGAAAACCCAGTGGAAGAGCCACCAGCATCTCCAGTGCTCTCATTTTCCACTGCTCTGAAATGTCTGTTCTCTGGCATGTGTTGTGAGCAATGCTGGGTTATGGATGGCTTGGGCATCATCCAGCCTCAACCTTTCTGAAGGGTCCAGACTCTGAAGCCAAGGGAAAGGCTTGATTTTGTCAGCTTTTCAAATTTTCTTTTTTTGTGTAAGAATACAACTTAAGGATCAAATAGAACCAAACCCCCTCTTTCTCCTAGGACTATATGTCTCATTGAGTGCATTGATACATAAAGACAGATAATTCACATTACTCATTGCTTGGTACACCAAGAATGGTGTATCACACATGACTATGTTTGACCATAGATTTTAATCACATGACAATTTGTTAAACATGACATTTAAAAATATTTACAAATTTAGGACAGCAGCAAAATAAAACCTGGCATTGGTTTGTAGTAAAAGTAAATAAAGTATCTTCCTAACAGTATCCAGTGTGGCTAGGTATAAAATTTTGTTCTGAAATTCTTGTTAAATGCTTCACTGGAAAACTCAATAAACCATGCCACTTTGTTTCACTTGCTCAGTGTTTGAAGAATGCTGTCTAATGGGAATAAATTTGATTTAAACCCAAAAAAACTCACAAGAGTAGTACAGACTTAATAATAGGACAAGGATTCTGAAAATGGTTTGAATTTACAGAAGTAAATTGCAAATAAAATCTAAAGTAGTGTGGGTAAATATGAAGTGAAGTTACTGTGATGGGTGTCCACTTGACTAGATAGCAAGTCCAAAAAAGAATATTTGGGTGTACTGAAAGTAAGACACTTCTACCTAGCATAGACCATTTGGCCAGCTTGAATGTAGTCCAGCAAAACTTTACTCCTCCAGTAATTGACTGATCCAGGCTCTTAATTGGTCTGCCATACTATCAAGCTAAGCTATTTGATTCTTTCACCGATGTGTGGGTTGATTTTTTTCCCTGGCATTTCAGCAGATTCCTCTTTCCATTCCAGTGTTTTTGTAATTCAGCAAAGACTATGTGCACACCTGGTAAATTATCTTCCCTCTTCTCTAAGCATCAGGATTTGGAGTTGCTAGGGAAATGCAGTACATCTCTATTTGCTTTTGTTAAACAAAAGCCAACCTCAGTATTAACTTTTCCAGACATTTTTCTGAGTTAGCCACAGAAAACATCTTCAGTAATTTTCTTCTAGCAGTGCAGGCTGGGCAGTTGGATCGGCAGAAGGTCAGACAATAATGTGCCACTTTATATTCAGGTTTATAGTCATGCACAAGTAACACAGGAATGATTTTTTAGTGAATGGGCTAGCAATTGGCAGTTACAATTGATACCTTGTTGTACTGATACCTTGTTAATTATCAGCTGTACATCTGTCAAGGAAAACACCATGCTAATTGATAGACACCTTTGGTTCATAATGATTAGTAAGGCAAAATTAATTGTCTGCAGTGGGTATAGAAAGAGATTATCTATGTTAATGAATTATAAATGAAACCTTAATATTTGGTAAGTCTGACAGTGATCTCTAGAAATAATTTCTGAAAGGAACATCTCTTTGAGTAATAATTTTTTCCTAAACCTTACTGTTGGGAATTGACCATTTTTACCTTCCCTTTACTGGTGTTTGCTCTGCCTTTTTTTTCCCCTTTTTCCTTTTTCTCTCTTAGCTAAATTGTAGACTTCTCCAGTGGTTTTTTGGGTGGAAAGTAGGGTTGAGATTGGGGGTGGTGGTGGAAAGAAACATAATTTTGAGGAGGTATTTTATTTCTAGACTGAACATTATTTTGTCTCATGTTAAGCTGCTGCACCTACTCTGCTGCACCTACTTTTCCCATCCTTTTTCTTCCTGGAGGGCTCTGCTTGAGGCCAAGACAACTTCCCTGACCACCCTTCACCACTGACCTCTCAGCTACCACTCACACCTAGAGGTTTAAATATGTCCTACCTACGGAAAGTTGTATTTGTCCCCTCACAGTTTTTTTCAAGCTTCCTTGCTTTCTTAGATGTGGGGGAAGTTCTGGTAACATGTAGACAGTAGCAGGTGATGGATTTATGAAGCATCTCACTCAAAAGTAGCAGGAAGAGTTTGATGATGCTGCATAAGCCAGAAAGGAAATTTCCTGGGTTACGGAGGCACAGATTCTTTCAACTGAAAGGAGTGCACACCTCAGCAGAGAGCATTAAGGACTAGACGTTTTTAATCAAAGAAATTTTAAAAAAAGGACTTTTTTTGACAGGTGTCCCTTGTGTCTCTGGCACAATGTGTTTTCATGCCTTCCCTTCTGTGCCTGTGATGGAGAAGAGAGTTAATGTGCAACTGCCTGCTGTTTACAAGATCCACATTGTCATTAAGGAAGGGCAAGGAGAAAAATGTGCCCCTTTTTGTCAACTTTGGGTGCTGTTTTGGTGCTGCTTGACTTGGGGATCCCTTTAATGATGATACACTAGTATGTTAAAGAGGAATGTCCTCATATCTCCTTTGAATGGAAAGGTTGTTGTACTTGATTTGTTTGCTGTAGTCGTAAGCTCTCTGGAGTAATGACCTTTCTTATGTGGTTTGTAAAGTGCTGTGTTTACTCTTGATGTCCTGCAAATTGCTGTTAAAAATAATACAGGGAGTAATGTAGCAGCACTTACCTCTTTTACCTCTTAGTCTTTTTCTATATCCAGTGTAATAAAATTATATGATTTTGATTGAAGAAGATATGGAGATAATATAGTCTAAATGCTGTTATTTCCAAGGAATTAGAAGCCATTTGCCAAACCTTTAAAGTAAAATATCTTTTTTTTTTCTGATTCTGTGAAGATGAATATAGAGGCCAGTAATGTTTCAGCACATGTGCTTTAAAAGCTGTGTCATAGTTTGCTTTAGGTATTTATGAACACAGGAACCAAAATTAGATTGATTGCAATTAAAAAATAAAGTACATTAAAATTTGATCCAAGTTTAGGGTTTTTTTCACAAAAAATCATGAAAATAATGGTAATTTTTCCCATTTCAAAACTTAGATATTGTTTTTTGCAGTGTTTTCGGTAGTATTTAGTGTTTTTTTAAGACTTCAACTTGCAGACTCAGTGCGTTATATGATAAATTTAGTTTTCTCTGGAAAGGTGGGGTGTGTACAGCCTTGCTGATCCAGAGAAAAGCTGGAAAATGATTCTGAGGCCCTCTGCTAATTTTATTATTTTCTTAAGTGTCATGATTTTGGGAATTGCAACCTGTGCCTTTTAAAAGATAGAGTTTTGTGATACATGGGGTACCATGTATTGAACAGAGGCTGATGTTGAATGTCTGCTGCTGCTCTGTAGTAACGAATCCCCTTATGAATGGCTGTGGAAAGTTTAAAGGTTATTATCTCCTGTTTGTTTACTTTGTAAAGATAAGATTTCAGAGAAAATCGAAGGGTACTCTCTGAAATTCCCAGTCACTGCAGTTCCATGGAGAGCATTGATCCCTTCCTAGAGGTTGCTGGGGACTCATTGTCTCCCTGTTCATTATAGGCTGCTGCTGAAATCTCCAATATTTCACGTTTGCCATTCTTTTATTGTTGTTTTGGCAGTTTGTCAGGATTAAATGCCTTAACCAAATCAATACGCTGTCTTGCTCGGTAACATCCGCATTTTGCGTGTCAAGATACTTTGCATTTTGAATGCAGTCACACTGGAATGAGCCACAATGATTGCAAAAAGAGCCTTTTGGCCCTCCAAAACCCTCTGACTGTAAGGAAACTTTCCA
The DNA here is from genome assembly GCF_041296385.1 of Aphelocoma coerulescens. Classification (NCBI taxonomy): domain Eukaryota; kingdom Metazoa; phylum Chordata; class Aves; order Passeriformes; family Corvidae; genus Aphelocoma; species Aphelocoma coerulescens. The sequence goes on along the minus strand of NC_091015.1, from coordinate 113,171,171 downwards.
GAAAATAAACTTTGCTCAGTTATGCAATCACAGCTTCCACTGAGATTGGTGGTGATTGCACACATGTGCCTGTGGGTAGGAGCGAGTCGGTAAAGAATAGATGTAGCAAGGTCTGAGACAGAATATAAGCTACAATGATAATGAATTTTACTCAGCTTAGAACAACTGTTTGTGTATTTGTTTGTGTTTATTGGTGAGACAATTAATTGCATAGTAAGGAATAAATAAACAACTTCCTCTGTTGTGATGGCCTCTCTTTCCATGGGGTGACTAAGCTTCTCTCACCAATTTAAGTTGTGGTGATATGTGGCTTTAGATACATGTTTATCATTAGCTAAAATAACACAGCTGTTAAGACAAGGTTTATTGCCATACTTGTTCTGCATGCTAAGCACATTCTGTGTACATGTCAAACAAAATGCCAATTTAATCGGCCCCCTCAGAGTTTCCGAAGGAGTGATGATGAAAGTTTGGCAAGTTTACTTGCACCGTTCTGTATAAAATCTGCACGGCCATTATCTCCAGACACTTGCAATATGAAAAATGCCAATGGTGTTTTTACATACTTAAGAGACTAATAAGCTACAGATGTCAAAACTGTAAAGTTGAATTATCTTGAACGTGTATGAATATGGCAATACAGTTTTTTTAAATTCGTGTGGAGTTATTCTTAAGCCGCGTGTTAGTACTCAGAGCTATTTGTACCATTTCTGAATGACCACTGATTTAGTGAAGTTATTGTCTGAATTGAGAACCCATGCTATAAGGAAAAATGAAAATTCCTTATTAAAAGTAGGAATCATTAATTTGTTCTCAATTTGTTTTGAGCAAGAATGTAAAGGGAAGTAAACAAAAGAAAAATGGCTTGGTTTAGATGATTCTCTACATTGTTGCCTGACTCCCCTAATAAACATTATTGGCACATTCAACTTACCAGACATATCATACAGTGGTGAAAAGCTGTCTGTCTGTCTATCTCTTCCGGAATAGATGGACCCCAGTGCAAATGGTCAGGATGTTCCCCTACTTCTGTTTCTGCGGAAAGTCAGTTTATTTTTTGCTTCATTTAACTATCCAGCCTCTGCAGCCACACTGGTATAGGAGCTATAGCTTTTCAAAAAATAAAACTTCCTTCTTTCCAAGCAACATCTAAAGTATTTAATAATACACTTTATAATTTTCGTTTTTACTTCACATCAGATGACAGTTTGAAGATCTCAGGCTGAGGGAAAGGGAAATTCAGGCTAACATTTTTCACAGAAGCTATTTTGGGCATCAGCTCTGGGTGCCAAGCTTCAGAGAGAGGCTTTGACTTAAAGAGAAATCCTGTGCTCTTACCTTGTGCTCACTCAGGTTTGAACTACAGGATTCAGCACCTCTGTCAGGCTTTAAATCTTTCAGACCGAGTACCCCAATTTAGTTACTCTTTTTGATAAACTGACTTATATGGGCTGCCAGAGGTCAAAAGAACCCACCCAGAATCAGGCAAGAAAAAGACTTGTCTGAATGCCCTGTTTTGTGCTTAACTTTCAAGACTGTCTTCTTGGTCCTCTCAGAAAATCTCTTCTTTAATGACAAGCCAGGAAATCTTTTAACCAGACCTGAACTAAACGTTTATGTCCCCCTTTTTAATGCTTTCCAGACTAACAGTAATCTTTAAATACTGTTTTTCATACATGGGTTTCTTAAATTTACTGCCTTTCTTTTTTTTTTTTTTTGGTCTCGTTTATTCAACCCAAGTTAGCATTTGAAAAATAAGGAGGAAAAACACTTACAAAACATGGATAATTTTGTAGCCATGATTACATGTTAATGCCAATGTATCACTAATAAATTGTTTCTATCATAAGGGAGGAATAACTCAGGGTTACTGAGTTCACAGGACAGCTGATGTACTTCCACGGTACACCTATGAAGTGGATGATACTTTCATGAAGCTGAATGCAACTGTTTCCATTACAAGGTAATGGAGAGCAGCGACTGATCAGCCTGCTTAATTTTTTTCTTTGTTAATCCCTGATCAGATAATTGCTCAAGGAAGTTGCAATGCCAGCAAAACCCAGCTATGTTATTCTCAAGGGAAAGGTAGATATTTCAAATGTCAGTCCTCCAAGTGTATGAAACTATTTTCCTCTGCACACAACATTTCTGCTCACTGTTAGGAATTAACTGCCTGCTCACCTGTCCTGGAAATTGTTGATGTCAACCTACCTAAGCACAGCAGCCAAGTGATGTAAAACCTTTACCCACTTCTGTTCTCCCATCCCTGCCGTAAATGTTACTGGGATTTCTGTGCTTATTGTAGAGATTTTCTATGAAAATGAAGTAATACAACTTAGGCACAGTTGGAAATAGGTTGATTTGTTCTCAGTTGCTAGATGCTTTTCCATTCACATGTGACTAAACTCTTTGTTCCTGACAAGTTACAACTGAAAATTAGTTGGACTGGGGGTGGCTTTTAAAACAAAGAGACCAAAAAAATCGACTTCAAATTACTGGATTTAGCAGAGTTGAGATGACAGTGTCCCGTTAAGACCACACTGTGAAACAAAACCTTATTTAAGCAGCTGCAGGAAGCTTGCACTTCCCATAGTCTGTTTTAGCTTTAAAATCTTTGTACTTGTTTGCTGCCAGCTTTTTTTGTTGTTGTAGTCATGATAAGGAGACATGACCTGGGAAGTGGGGACATTACTAGCAAATAGATAGCAAGATTAAAAGAAAAAAGCATGTTCTGTGCTTAAACTAATGGGTATGTGACTGTGTGTTGTGTTGTAAGCTTGAATTCTGACAGCAGGTAACAGTCAAGTACAGTTTTATTATTGCAGTCTGAAAATGTGAAATGTGGGTGCTTTTACTTACCTGGCACTGTTGTGTTTTGATGAAGAGGCCAGTTGTTTGCTCTTGCTGTTTGCTGCAGGAATAGAGCTGATGTTTTAGCAGGGAGAAAAATAACAGGAGGAAACGTGGAAAATTAGGTATTGCTGTATGTGGTTGCATGAGTGTTTGAGGTCAGTGTTATTCAAGCAGTTGGCTGGTTAGATGTTGGCTGTGATGATTTTCTGCTCACAAACAACTTCTCTTGAAACCCTTTAATCACATCACCCATAGGTATCCACAAGTTTTTTATGCAGAAATATTTGCAGAGATGAATGTTTTATGACTGCCTTTAAGAATACCTTTCACAGCCAAGATATATCATGCTTTCAGGCTTATAGTGTGATTTTTGGGGCTGTCCTGTGCAGGGCTAGGAGTTGGACTGGATGATTCTTTTGGGTCCCTTCCAACTCAGGATATTCTCTGATACTATGATTCTGTAGGCATATTTGCTAGTGGATATCATTCTATGCATGTGTTTCTATGCCACTTGTACATTGATACAAGTGATTCTCCCTTTTTGCCAATAGTAGTTGTGTAAAGTTACAGGCAGCCAGCTCTATATTGCCACACAACACATTCCTCTAAAAAAGACTTATCTAGAGAAAGGTCTTAATCTTGTCTGTGGAGGGGATAAAGATCTCTTCTGCAGAACAGGGTGATTTATCTTGCTGTGCTCAGTGAGGCAGGCCAGCTACTAGGAAGTTGCTGAGCTGCTGAAACTTCTCTGCATAAGCTTTCAGCTCCAAAAAATACTTCTCTGCTCCTTGACTGGGGTATTGTTGTTCTTAGTCATCAGAGCTCAGGATCTCACCATGCACTTCTGCCATGTGTGTAAGAACACAACTTAGTGCTGGGGAAAATCCAGGTGAAACATAGGTTTTGTTTAAGCGTCGGGAAGTTGTTAGTCATTCTTACCACCACTGACTGCAAAGTATCATAAAATAGTATCAATTTCTTTTAAAAACTCTCTCCCTTGTTTATAAATTTCCCCTGTTGACTTACAGTGAAAAGCAGCTGTTGAAGACTTTAAAGATTTTTGTCCTCTGGTAGCCTGGTGTCAGTTCAGGGAGGAAACGATCTTTTCAGCAGGTTAAAGAGGCTGCTAAAAGCTTGTGGGGATTCTCTGCTTGGCAACTTCTGCCAGGGGTGCTGGAGGTTTCCTTCTTGCATATCAGCTGAAGAAAGTTGAAGAATAAGTGGATTTATGCATGTACATTTAGAGATGACCTATCAGAAAAACTAATGTTAAAAAAAAAGGTTTCTAGCAGGACCATGTGATGTTTCTATGGGTCAGTGTACAATGACTGCGTTAGCCCCAGTATTTTCATTTCAAGACTAGGCAGCATCTAATAACATGTTACAACATCTCATGACCCTGGGCGATGGGGCAAGCATTACAGCCACAGCTGTGATGTTTTTTGTCCTGCACTGTGTAGCTAGTCAAGAGGTGCATCAACTGCAACACTTAGTGATAGGTGCAGGGTGCCAGTAGATGGTCTGTGTTTCTTCAGGAGATGGAACTCTACCAGCTTTCTTGGACAGACCAGAGACAGAGTCATTAACATAATGTCTAAATTAGATCCCAGACCCTCAGAACAGTTGCTTTCATGACACAAACTTCATCTGAAGGGAATGTCTTTGCAGAGTTGATGGGAACAAGGGCCATTCTGCTTCTTCGCTTGTCCTCTCATGCAGCATAAAGCACCTCGTGGTTTAGAGAAACTCAAATATGAGGCAAATCATTAATGGGCACGTGAAGGTGTTGAACCAAGATTTTGTGATGAAGATGTGTCAGGTGGCTCAATCCCTGTTAGTTTCTAATCAGTACAATTGTTACTGAGCACATCTGAGTCAGGACAGCCTATGGCTCAGAGTTTGGTGGTGGTCTTTCATGGGATTGTGGTGCCTGGTAGGAGTTGTAGGGAATTGTCACATCAGACACTCTTCAGTGAGAGAAGAAGCAACAACCCTTCTTGGGATTTGTGATCTCCATAGGTCGGCTCTGACAAGAATGCCACAAGCGGTCTTCTATTTTTGGTCATTCCCTGAATTAGTAAGAAAATCATTGGCCCTTGGGCTTTACCTAGTAACAGTGAATGCTTGAAATCTTAAATTTGATGTCTGAAAGCTTGAGGGGGACCTTCTCAGGATTTGCATTCTGCTTCAGGTTTCTGTTATTTCAGTGCTGACCCCCAAAAGCCATCATTTTATAAGCGGGGAGCAGACACCTGCTCTACATCTGTTCCTTCTTTTCATCTGCCTTCTGAAGCTCTTCTCATGTTGTTACAGTTATCTCTGTTGTGTTCTTTGCCAGAAAGTTTGTGGCTCTCAGTTGTCATTTCAGGAGACAAAAGAATAGCAAAAAATCTTCTGTGACTACCAAGGTAATATTAGTTGTGGCTTTTGATGGTATTACTTCTACTGCAGAGCACCTTACAGCCTCAGGCATTTGGATAATTTTGACTTTTCTCCTGAGCTCTCCAATCATTTTTATATTGTGCCAAGACTGTATCCTCCTAAGGTCTGTTTTAGCCACAATTTATGAAACAGAGATGTATTTTTTGTTTTCTTCCTCACTCCCAACTCTTTCAATAGCTTTAATATTAGAAAGGAAAAAAGTAGTAACATGTTCAGAGGATTCAGTGCTCATAGCTTTCTTTGCAAAATGTTTATTGAAAGTATCAAAGATGCAAACAATTATCTTTGGTATTTTAACTGTTATCTTTGAAATTTAACTTCAAAAGTGTCAAGATTCATTGCTTTGTAATCCATAATACAGTTGAAAATCTAGTAGCACTTGTCTGTGTGGAAAGTAGAAAGTCTCTTCTGATTTCATGATGGCTAGTAAAAAGTGATGCAAACCACTGTGATGTTCTCTAAAAGTCTTGAGACTTCAGTTCCTCTGTAGTTCTCTGATTGACCTTAGCCCTGGGAATTTAGTGAGTATTAGATGGGGGTTTAGTGCAGTAAAACTTAACTGTGTGAAGGTGCTTGTGTTTCTGGGATAGAGCCTGGATTGTTCTGTGGTTGACAGAGTAGATGCTCTGCAAGTAACTGCTCTGTTTTCTGACAGTAGTTTTTTGAGCAGACATAAATTGAGTGAATTCAGTGCAAGACAGAATCCTAGTGAACTGATTCTGAACTTCTAAAAAATACTGTTTGATAAAGCAAAGATAGTCTTGTAGATAAATTGTCTCAATAAAAAAGGGTAAGATAAAATAAGTATAGTATTACTTTTAATGAGATAATCTGCAGCAGTGTCTTTAGTTAAGTATGTCTGTGAGCCTGCATTTCAAATTGAAAAAGTAATGAAGCTGAAGGGAGTGTATGCTTGTCCATTGGGTTTTGGATGTCAAATATGTCTGAAGGGTGTGAGATTCTGTGATGCCAGGATTATTTTAAAGAAAAATAAAGTGTCCTGCAACTGACTTTTTGTGCAATCATCAGTTTGCCACATGGATCAGGAGTGCTAGCCAGCCACGTGGGAAATGTTTCTAAAGTGTTTTGGGGTTTGAAAACTTAGAGCTATGGGTGTTGTCTGTCAGAGATCTTTTAATTTAAAACTAAAAAAAAATGGGACCATACACAATGGCAGAGTGAGAGCAGTGGCATGGTATTGTTTTTATGTTAGCACGTGAAAATTAATTTGAGACTGGAAACTCATTATTACAGTAGTTTATGAATGTTGGAAGTTCATCAATGTCTGTGAAGGGGAGAAGAAAGAAAATAATGTGGCTTCTACAGCTCTCCATTTTGATCTCATGTAAGAATAGCAACCATGAAAAAATCCAAATTTCTGTAAAAGAAGGAATGTTTATTATAGAGAGCGTCTAGCAGCTGAACAAAGCAAACACCGGGTAGCCTGTATAAGGATGGTTAATTAAACCAGTGTATTGGTGTTTGTCTAAAATGTTCAGGATGAGGTCAGATGTAACTTAACTTTCTAGAGTTCCTTCCCTTGTATCAGGGAATTCACCCTGTTCCAGACCTGGGTTTTAGTTGCATGTATCTTTGCCTTGGTAGCTGTGACTTCCAGTGACTACAGTGACCCAAGCAACTTCTTCCGAGACAGGATGTTGTCCTGAAAAGACAGAAGCCAGCTGAACAGGATTTTACATGCCTGTTAGTCCTGCCAAAACCCACATTAGCACAGACATCCTGGGGGCTGCATGGTGTGAGTCTTTCATGACTGGATCTTCAAGGATGTGCCTTTATCCATCTGAAAAAATATTTGTTGCAATTCTTGACTGGGTATTTTTGCTGGTTGTAAGGAAAGCAGCAGAGCATGACACGGGCACCAGAGACTACCCTGCCTTCCCATAAGTGCTAACCACTGCTCCTATGTGTCTGTTTCCCTGCATCCTACATTCTAACACCTGGATAAATTAACTCTTTATGATTATTTGACAAGTAACACTAGTTTTCTTTTGTATGAAACAGTAGTCATTACAGAAATGAGTCACAGTACCACAAATGGCAGTGCTCAAAAGCTTTTCAAACATTAGACCTTATATACTAAAAAGGAAAAAGCCTGGTTCAGAACCTAAAGGGGGAGGGCAGTACCAAAACAGTGATAAGCTAAACAAAAAATTAGGAAAGACAGGTTGGAAGATAAGTGTAGGAAAGGCAGATGAATCACTGAGTTCATGAGAATGACAGACTCTGTGTCATAGCAAATGCCTGCTCCATGAACAAAAGAATTAACAAGGTAGTAAATGTTGTAAACACACCTTATATAAGACTTAGTGTTTCATGTTAAAGAAAGGATTATTATGATTGCTGTAATGATGTTTTCATGAAGAAGAAAGGAATTTTTGAATAAAAACTTTGTCCAGTGCTTTAGTGCCGCAAGAAGAGACTTGATTGAAAAAATGCATTTAATTTTGGTGTAAGAATTTGAGTCATCCTTTGAAAAAATTACTATGGTGATTGCAAATTAAGTGTACAGAGTATTTGGGTTATTTATAAAGTTGAAGAGACAGGTCGCTCCAAACTGTAGAGAATAATAAAGAAAACAAAGTGCTATAATATTAATTTTCCAAGTGTAAGCACTGTAGTATGTGATAAGAAGAAGCTGCATGATGAGATTAAGCCTTATAAAGCTCTTCAATAACTAGTGCAACCAGTAGGAAATGCTACTGTTTACTGTTAGAGCATTTTCATTAATATATACTAAAATACTTTTTGTTTCCAGGTGGATGAATCTGTCTTGCATTAGCTGAGACACTTGTCGCAGTTTACCAAATTCTGTGTAAGCATAAGTAAACAAACCCAATTAGTCAAGACCACTGCATCACAAAACATGCTTTATTTTGGCAAGTCTACTTCGTTTTAATTGCATATGGTCTCAAACTTGAACCCTAGGTCTAAAAACCTTAGGAGAAATTTGAATTGGAGTTTAGACTTCACAGATTTTATTTTCTTACTTAGAAAATGCTTCCAGACTTTGGCCTGCACCACATATTTATTCATGAGAAACAAGCCTTTTATATTAGGTGTTATATAAACACATGTCAAAGACCCAGCATTATTTTTTATTGAGCTGCAAATAACATGTGCAGTTTGGAGTCAGTTTTTTTTATTTACTGATTGCTGCTGGCATGCTGATCCCCAAGCTGAATAGGCAAGAGAGGGTCTGCACTGAGGGGAGCACACAGGCTTCCAACAAAGGGAAAAATGGCCGAGAAATACTCATCTGCCTTCTTTCTCTTGCTTCTCAGCCTTTCTGGTTGGAAGAGATTGTGTATGAGGTGCTTTCTTTAACAAGTAATTCCTTTAGGGTAAGCATCCTTGTTTGGTGGTGTGGCAGGGGAACTCAGAGTCTCAAGGAACCTGTGGCCCTTGACAGTGCTGGGAGAAGAGGAGTTCACCAAGGGCATGTGCAAAGGCATTTGACAGCAAGAGCATCCTTCCTGAGGTACTTGCTGCTATAAAGCCCTTCCAGTGTTTGGTTCCTGGTGGGAATGCAGGGCTCGTTGACCTTCCATTTCGGTGGAGTCCCTGTTTTATACTCCAAGGATCTGGAACTCTGCCATAGTCTTGAATAGGAATGATTGCCTTCATAAGCAGATTTTGGAAATATAGGTCCTAGCCAGCATTGTAGACATTTTTCCTCAAAGAACAAGTAAAAAGTGCTAAAGCTGGACCTGGAATTTGAAAAAGAGACTCAATCTAGTGTAGAATTTCCTGGTGGAATATGGCTTGAAAATCCTCAGGATTTGGGCCCAATTTGTAGCAAACCCAGAAATTGCTCAGGAGAAATAGTTGTCAGTACTTACAAATCCAGCTCTCAAAGTGCTTGTTGTTTGCCATTTTTTCCCATTTATTTCTGATTTTTTTTCCCAATCTGGAGTAGACCAATGGAATTTATGCTGCTATAGTGCTTTCTGTACTAATTCTGCAAAGCTAATTAAACTTTTCTGTCTTAGCATAATGTTGATGGCATTGATAATAAGCATAAATGAGGAAGCAGATGAGAGTTTTAAAGCATCAGGTTATAGAAATCACAATGTAAACATGTAATACACTGGATTAATCAAATGGTTTTCCAGTGTGATGGATTTTTTGTGCTGATTGCATTAACCTGTCTTCCACATGTAGGTGGGATACCCTGGTCCCTGTCTTGGTAGTTTTACAGTTTTACAGATCAGTTACTTGTTACCTTTTTACTCAGGAGGCAGTAATTTGTAATGTTACTCCTTTAAAGGTTGTCTCTCATCTCGTTTTCTGAGAGCATTTGGCACTATTTTTTGTAATGTCTTTTCAGGTAATGTGGTTTTCTAAAAGGCAGTTGGAAAATTTTTGCTAGTTTCCCATTTATCACTTGTGCTGTAGTTGCCAGGAAATTAGATGGGTACTATGGACTTGTATTATGCTTGATTTTTTTCCTTGGCTTTCTGTTGTATGATGATGTTTCATATTCAAATACTAAAGAGAGGAAAATAATTCGAGGCTTTTTAAGATCACCCTCCTGTTCACTGGAAAGAGAAAGGGAAAATCTTCTGCATGCATAAAAGTGAATAGAGAATTTTCAGCACACCAAGTTCATATTTTCTAATGTTTGCTTTTTAATCCTCAGTGAATTCCCGATTCAGAGTTTAGTGATGGGAAAAAACTTCTGTGTGCATTATTAAAGATAAATTATATTTCTGTTCCTAGGAAGGAGGTATTCAGTAGCCTGTTAAAAACTGACATTTCCTCTGCCACGTAGATTTGGTTGGTTTGTTTAATAGAGCACTTAAGTGACTTTTTATGCATTGGGATTTTCTCCAACATTGAAGATGATTTTGTTCAATTGGATTTTTAAACATTTGAAAATTGGAATAAGAAAGGCAGCATTGTTTAGGGCCCTGGCTGGGATTTTAAAAACAGGAACAACTCGTAGCATTCCTTATTAAATTTAATTAATTGCTGCTTGTGGGCAATATGGCTGAGTTATTGTTGCAGTGAGACCAATAACTAACATAATTTGGAGTTCTATATGTTCAGACCTTAGTTAGAGCTTTGCTTAAGAGTAGTTAGATTATTTAATTTTAAAAAAAAGTTTTTCTTCTATTTCAGAGTGGTATTGAAGAGCACCTCACTTGTGGATTTATAAAGGTTTTAGTGTTTCTATTTGCTAAATCTTTAGTAAGAATTCAGGGTTACTGGCAATTAAAAGAATCTTTACTATTTGGTACCTGCTTAATAGTGAGATACATGCCATTAATTTGATCTCAGTCTGTTTTCTGTTGCACAGATGTTCGCATTACAAAAATCATTATTGTCTACCGGTAATCAGTGCCCCTGTCGGAAAAGCCAATATAGGAGTGGGGAACTAAATGGGTGTCTGAAGTCTCATCTTATTCTACAGATAGTCTTTTCAGCTGAGCAGTAAAGGGGGCTGCGTGAGGAAAGGCATCTTTGGTGCATCTGAGATGTCTGTTCCACGGCTAAAGGGAATTCTGCAGCCTGACCATTCACTCGCTCAGCACCAAGCCTTTATGCAGCGAATAATTATTTTTAATGAACAGCAAGGGGAGTTAAATCCTCATGACTTAGTTATTTCTCAAGTGAACTTGAAGTCTCTTTCCATAGTGAATATGAAGTTGTAATTTGTGATAGGAGTTTGAGGTAATATAGTTGTGCAAACCTTTTTATGCTCAGATGAAACATACCAAATGTTTTAGAAAGGTTTGCATTTGATTATGAGAAAGTAAAGCTTAGGAGTTCGTTGTGATCCTTGGCTGAAAACTAAAGTAAATATACATAGTGCTACCCTAAGTCTTAGTGTATTTAAGTATCTGTGCTTGGAAAATGCATAAAATGGAAGATCTACTGATTTCTTCAAGCTCTGTCCTCATTGTATAAGGCATAATGCTCTTGGGTTTACCTATAAAATTGTGAAATGAATGTGGGTCCCCTAGGTAAAATTCTGCTCAGAGTGAAGTTATTAGTAAAATTCCCATTGAATGAGGTGAGGGCAGAATTTCACTGACACACGGGACACCTAAAATCCAGTGCAAGGTTAAAAAATAAACCAAACCCCATATTAATATTTGAAAAGTATATAGTATGTCTCTCTTGTAAACTTTGCATCCTTATTGAAGTAAAATGTATTTACCCTTCTTCAAACTAAGTCACATCTCTCTTCAGACAATACTAAGTTAAATCAGAGTGAGTTTTATAGAAGTGAATGCTCACTGTGTTCAATTATCAATTGTTTTTATTGATGATGCACTAATAAACACCCCTCCAGTTTGACAACCTTTCTATGTCCATTTACTTTTCCTTTAAAAGGATATAATCAGTCTCTTGGCACAAAGTATTAAGAGTGTTAATCCTAAATAGATGAGCTCTTCATATTATCCACATTCAAGTAACCACATTTTGTAAAACAAAGGCCTTTCTTGTGTTTAGTCTTGAGGTGACTTGGCAACATAGATTTTTGGTTTTAGTTCATGCTATATGGTGACTCATAAAAAGACTTTTAAAACCAAAGTGGAGGTGCTGCCTTCGTTGTTTTCTTGTTTTGATGAAGGCAGAGCTATCAGCTCTCATACTTTGTATAGAGGGGTTATCGAGGAGTGTAACCCAACCTGTCATTAAGACTGCAGCACTGGAAGAAATCCCTTACAGCTTGTTCCTAAGCTCTGGACTTAAACACTCCCTGGGACAAAATGCAAGCCCTGCCACCAGTTGGCCCTGGCAAGGCAGGGAGGAGTAGTTTGCTTGTGGGACCTTCACCTTCACAGTCACCACTACCTGAGGGAGACGTGCTTCGAGCTGAGAATCATTAATCCTTATTGCTCTTAAGGACGACAGAGCAGTGGGGAGTGCTGTGTCCAGCTGGGACTCAGTTACTAGTACAGCTGGAACACATGCTGGGGAAAGGAGCTACTGTCCCAAAAGTGGTCCCAGTGGTATCTGGACCAAATCTGCAGAGATACCTGTGTGAGTCCATGAAGAGGAGTGAAGGGCACAAACCCACTCTGTGGATGGTGGGGGTGGAATGAGGCCCTGACTCCCTGTCCCCTCTGCTGAGTGCACAGCTGCTGCGAGGGCAGGGCAAGAAAAGTCTGCACAGATTTTCCCTCTGTCTTCTCAATGAAAGGCTTAAAACCATTTATCATCCTGTAAGGAGAAACTAGAGAGGCTGAAGCTTTCTGAGGAAAATGCAGCAGCTTGGTCAGCTAACAAGGTTAGGAAGCAGTGCTCATTACGATCATTTCTGCTGTTCATCGCTGCTTGGGGAAGTAGTTCTTACTGGGGACTGTCCTGTAGTTTTTGATAAATGGCATTTTCCTTGGCTGTTACAAACCATTTTGGCTTGGTTCTTTCTCTCTATTCTTGCCTTACCTTCATCTCTACTACTCATTTCTTTCATAATTGATCTAAAACAGCTTTTCACAAACCCTGAGAGATCATACCCTTCAAAGCTGAATTGTATTTCTTAACTCTCCTACTCTGCCTGGAGAGCTGTCAGGAGGTGGTTTTACATTTGGAGCAAAGATGGCTTGTTTCACCTCAGCAAGTATTTTTAGTTAAGCATTTTTCCTCTAGGCGATTTCACATTGTCTCTACTGGATCTTTAGTAACATACTCACTAGTATGTTTTATTTTGTTATTTGTAGTTTTGCTATAATTTGGAGATAGCCCGAGGCTGTACCTTCTGTAAGAAAAATATTCTCATCCCCCTTAACAAGAAGGAACTTGCTCCATTAACTTCATTTGACTTAATGTTGTGAGCTTAAACACTAACCTGAAAGCTGTTAATCAGACCTCTGGTTTAAAACAAGAAGGGCACGATGAACAAGTCAAATTTAGGTGGTAGCATTAAGTAGTTGGCAACTGGACTTAGTGCAGTCTGCTATTGAATGTTTGGGTTATGACTTTCCTGGTTGATAAATTGATTTGTTTAGGATTCTTTAGTTTTTATTCCTCACATTTGCTAAGAATTGCTTAGCTATGAATTCTAAAAGCCTGATCAATCCATTAAAAATATGCCTAATAAGATTGTGATTTTTGTTTCTGTATCCTAAAATTTATTTTTGGACTTGTGTTAGGAGCAAAGAGGGCTAGCAAGGCAACTTCTGCATTTCAGCGTCCTCCTATTTTGTGTTTCTGGCAGACCATAAGAGGTTTAAGAAATACTTTTGCTCCAGCCCGTGTCCTGCCCACACTCCCTTCTCCTGGTTTGGCTGGAGTGGGCAGTGCAATACAAGGCAGAGTCACTGTAGGTGACTGGCTTTGGTCGGTTTTTCACCTGTTCTTTAGGTGAAATTCTGTCTGCTATAGCAGAGCTCTCTTATGACTAACCTTGTGAGAAGACAGCTTGAGGAGACAGAAAAGTATTTGCCCTTTCTTTTGACAAGCTGCGGAGGATCCTGTCCCCCCACTTTTTCTAGCTAGAATGAATTCACATGCTGAAATTTTAAAATTTGTTGTCTTTGGTTAATGGACTCTGCAGTAATTTTGTTGTCATGCCGACACCATGGAATCATGACAACATCTATGTCTGCCTTCACCCTACAAGCAGGCAGAAGCTGTCAAGCCTCCATTGTCTCCTACTCCTGTTCTGGGAGAGTGGAAGTGCTTGCAAGGTGGTTGGTAACCATGGTGGTATTGGTGATAGCTCCTGAAAGTGCTCTGAGGGTACTCTAGAGATTGTTTTACATCCACATCCATTGGGAGCAAAGAACTATGCTCTTAGCACATTAAATTAGTTTTTAAAATTCTTTTGCATAGCCCTGTAATAGATTACGTTAGTGTTACAATATGTTAGTGTTGTTCCTTGTATGGCTTTTTTTTTTCTGGGAAGCATCTTTGGGGAAGCCTCCTCCTCTGAGATTTGAAGATCTCCTTGACTGTCCCAACTAGACAGGAACAGGCTTTTAAACTCGGAGATTCCAGGTCTTTCACATACATATTTTACACGTACAAGGAAATGCATCAGATTTAATTGTAAACAGATCATGGACTCTCGCTGCGTGTTTGGATGGGTTGTGTGTGTTCATATAAGAATAATGTCTTGGTAACTACCTTGCTTACTGCCTGAGGATTTACACTCATATTCTTGGCATTCCTTTTTCTGTATTATTAATGAAAGTTTTAGCTATTAGGGGAAATATATCTTGTAGAAGTTTTCCAGGAAAGCTTTGCTAATCTTCAGGCTTCCAAAAATGAGAAGGGAATGTGTGTGAACTATACACATGCACATACTGTAAAACAACTGTGTGTAATCTAACTACTGCTCTTTATTAAATATTTGCTATTGTATGATTGTTTTCAGCTGTGTATCATTTCACATGTCTTTAACTTTGGGACTGAAGTTTTCCATGCTGCTTGCATTCCGGTGTGTTTTATTTTAGTCAAAATGGCTTCATGGTTTACAATAATGGGATTAATATAAAGCATGTTTTGCATTTGAGGAAAGGAAATACTCTAGCAAACTTTTCTTGAGGAGCTTATGGCCCTTGCTTATTTAGAAATTGGGCAGAAATTTGATTTTTGCTTCTTAACTTTCCAGTGCTACCAATACATACTAGTAAAGTGTTCGTTGTCTCACCTAAGTGTACCCACATCTAACTGATGCAATAAAGAACTCTATTAAAAGCTCCTAAGGGGGTACATGGTTCTCCTGTCAAAGCAGGATTTGAACAGAGTTGTTAACTAAGATTGAGGCTGTATTCTGAGGACGAGGAAAAAGAGCGATATCAGACACTCATATTTCATTTCTGAAAGCATTTTTATCCTGGACTCTGAGAAAAGCAAAAATTGCATAAAATAAATGCTGTGCTGGGGAGTACTGGGAAGACATAGTCAATATGAAGAGGTCTGAGCTCCTGGACTGCTGGGCTCCAGGAACAGCAGGACTTGGGTTGTCTTGAATTCTGTTGCAACACCTGTCAGTTTGATTAGCTTAGTGCATGTTCCCAAATAGACTGGGGACGACATGATCATTTTTAGGAACATGATTTGAACATCTTAATAATGTTCTCTGTACTGTGCCTTCAAAAATTTGGTCAGAAAGAGAAATATTTCATCACGTTTTTATCAACATGAGACTGATGTGACTCTACTGTTTGAGAGTATCTGAGCCCATGGAGAAATTTTGCAAGCCTTATTAGACTCAAACTAGAAAAAGACAACCTTTTTAGCTTTTGTTTGTATTTCTTGATTGTGTGTGTATTATTTTTAGTCACATTTTAGATAAATTAAACTGCACTCTTGAGTATGCAAGGATCTCTGTAGAAATAGAGGGATAATTTCTTTGCATTTGTCTATCTCTAAAATGATTTAGTGAGATTTTATAGTTATAAAGGAGTTAATATTCTGGCAACTAAATGGAGAATATTAATTACACATAATCATACTTAAGCAATCATTTATTTGCTTAGGGAGTTGGGTTTTAGAACTAATTGAGTAAATAAATTCTGTTCAAAGAAGTTCTATGAAGAAATGGAAGTTTAAATGATGCTTTTTACTGTCCAAGATAAATGAAAAATGTTATATGCCTTTGATGGTCCAGCAAACCTGCATGTGCTTTCTGTCCCTTCTTGTACCCATTTTGGGAGAAATCCAATGTGGTTAATATGTTCGGATGCAGCATTAAGGGGGAAAAAAAAAAAAAAACCCATGGAAGATTGTGGACAGCCAGTATTTGTTAAAAAAATGAAGCATGATTTGAAAAACGCTTTGTGTGCTTGATTTACTTGAAACAGTTTGTTTGCAGATTTAGGCCAAGATCTGACTGTTGGGCATCCTACAGGAGCACCACCCATGCACAGCATCAGACACTGGGAAAATTCTGCCAAAAGCATTGCAGTGTTGCTTCTGAAGTGCTGTCGCCATCACGTGAGGGCTTGACTAAGTGCCTTGTGCTGTATTACAGGTTGTGCTCCACATCTAGGTGGACATCTTTGGGGAGGGCTCCAGAAACACCAGGTCCCCACTGATGACACCCCCATGGGTCCTTCCCGGTGGGAGCTGGGTGCAGTTGGGGACCCAACACTGGGTCTCATCTGTGTTTCCCATGTGGGCACTGAGGCCCAGGAAGGGCTCACTAGTACAGCCTAGCTGCACCGGCCTTGGGAAAGCCGACACGGAATTGACTCCAGGCAAAGTGGTCCAAGGCATCCCAGTTGTGGACCTTTACACTGTTACTGCTGTGTTAGTGCACTCACCTGCACAGAGATTTTATTAGAGAAGTGGAAAGGGACCGTACCCTGAAGGATTGTTGTGGTGCCAGTGAAAGCTGCTGGTACTGGTCTGGCCTCTGCTGCCTGTGTGTTCCTCCATGTCTGTCTTCAAACTCCTCAAATGACTGAATCCAGTCGGGATAAAGATAAAGACAAAGATTGATATAAGCTCTAAAGTATTTAAGTAGCCAGAGTACTGTATGAAACACTGGAGTTTGTTTAAAAGCTGAAACGTTTCCTTGTTTGCCAGCTGCCACTTCCAGTATTGTTTTCTTAGTTTCTAATAGCACTTCTAGTAGCCCCTGATTTTAGTGGGGGAAATAGTAGTGCAGTCAAGCTCTGGTGCCTCATGACTTCAGAGGAGATTCTTTCAGCAGCTTTATTAATAATGGGCTCTTAAAGCGCTATGGAAAATTAACTAGCAGCAGTTCTGTGAAAGAGACCTCAAGAACTACCACCACCTTTATCATTCACTGAAAAAGTCAAGTTCTGGACTGAGGAAAATTTTTAAAAACAAAACCCTCAAACTTGAATGTAATGAGCTGATGTAGGCAATACAGTAATAATGATAAACTTTATAAAGCAAGTGTCTCTTATTAATGTGCTGCAAAGCACTCTAGAGATTCTTAGTGCTCAAATTAAGCTATAAAGGATAATAGAAGAGCTTATAAAGTTTCTGCACAGTGAATGATTTCATGACGATGGCTTTGTTTGTTTTAATGATGTGAACAGAGGGCATTTGCCCAGCATCTTCAGCATTCCCAAGGGGAATAGGTGCAACACTTACATTTTACGGTTTCACTGTCACAGAGGTATGTTTTTGTGCAGCTGTATTATGGTGTACTTCATAGATTGTAAGCAAGACTTGAAGTTAAAAACTTCAGTAAGGAAACAAAACTGGAAGTTTACTTCTGCTATGATTCAGCTGGTTGCAGAAATAAATACATTTACTTACATTTGCATAATACATTTGAAAAATAGTTTAGGGCTGTGACTTTTTAGTGACATCCATAATCATAATGTAGTTCTCTGTGGACTGCATGACTATTATAAGTAGTGATTTTTTACTGATGAGCTCATATAAGGAGTCAAGAACCAGTTGGAAATAGAGACAGATTTACCCTCCTCCATCCCAGATGATCTTTTTGCTTTCCCAAAACCAAGTATAAGTAAACAGTTTTTGACAGTAGTGTGGCTGACAGCCTTGTGCTGTCTCCACCCAGCCTTAACATCCATGGCCATGCATTCCTAAGGAACAGGTGTAACAGTGAAGTAGGGAATTTTTTATCCAGCTGACTGGAATAACAGAGAAAAGTCTGGATTTTATAAGTTAGATTTGAGATACTGCTAATAGATTTTAATTTGAATGCTGTGTGTTTATTTCCTGATATTTTTTTAGGTCTCTTTTGCCTCTATTTCATTCACTTTCATGACAAAATTGATTTATTAATTGCAGCAAAACCACCTGGAGGAGTGCTGCCTCATATCCCTGTGAGGTGATCTTTTCTTTTAGTGTGAATTAGTTTTCTCTTTAAGCAGAAAAATGATAGCATTGATGCCATGAAGTGCTCTAAAAGAGCATTTACTGCAACATGGCTTGCATCTAGGGCTTTGTACAAAGAAATTTACAAACAAGTGTGACAACACAAATACACTGACAATTTTCAGAGACATTTTACATAGCACTTACAATGACGAGAGGTTGCTGCAAGTTGCTGACATAAAAAAAGGCTGCAAGAAAGCTCCTCTGAATTGGGAGACGGAATGCATTTTCATTCATTAAGAGGGAGAAAATAACTTTTTTTCCTGAAGTCACCACTTGTCAGACTGTTCATTTGCAGTGTTTTTTGCTTTTTTAATTTAGCAGATTTGTCTGGTTTTTTGAAGGAAGGATTAAAATAAAAGGAGGAAACTAGATCCCTTTCTCACTTGTAGGGGTGGAGGTTTATGCCAGCTGTGAGTGCTGCTAACTTCCCTATAAAATGCTTATGCGTTGCCCAACTTCTCTCGTTTGTTTCAATTAAAATTTGGCATTGTCAGTTCAGATTTGTTATAAGTGCAGTTTGGTGGTTTATATTATGCAGCTGAGTATGGAAGGCAAAGCATATGTGTGCAAAAAAGGCATTGAGTTGGAAACTGGAATTGAACTACATTCAGTTTTTGCCAATGCTGCTTTTAAGTTTGTGCTATTTTAATAGTTTCCCGAAGTGATTGTGTTACTAAAAAAGTACCCCTCTGAACTGGAGTTTTTGATGTTTGCTTCTGGCTACAGTGTAAATTTTGTTTGGTTATTTGTTAAAAATCCACATAGCTCTCTCTGCAAATGCATATTTGATAAATTTTTTTCCTTGTGAGTTCTGTATGATTTTAATAAAAAAAAGCCCGGAGCCTTTTTTGAACTCTAAAATAAATGTGGAGCTTCAGTCATATCATGAAGTCTCAACAGATAGAAAATAGGGTTTACGTCGACGTGTTTTGGTGTATAACATGATGCAAACAGTAGCAAAACCTTTGACTTTTAAAATTGTGAAGATATATGTGACTAAAAATGGCCCTTCACCAATACATAATGTGTACTGAATTAACATACCAGGGTCGGTCGGTTTGGTTTTAGTTCTGTCATCGTGGTAGGGAGCAGATATTACACATCATTTTGGTTGCTTTTTCTTGCATCTTGTTTAAGAACAAAGAACACCAACAAACACAAGACAAGGAGTTTTAAGCTAGAAGAGATAAGAAGAGTCAGAAAAACATCTAGATAAATCAGGATCAGTCTTGCTAGCTTATGCATGTATCGGGTAGCAACCTACTCCTTCCAAAAAATGGGACTCAGAAGTAAGTAAATCTTCTTAAGTAGATCATAGGAAGGCCGACCTGATGCAGATCCTCTGGGGTTGTCCCTGCAGTGACAGTAGCCTTTAATGTTTGTCTGTTGTCCCAGAAGATAGGAGGGCAGGCAGGGGTCCCCAGGCCATGGGGTGCGTCCCTTTCAGCCAGAGGTGGGGTGATGCAGTCAAGCCTGTGTGTCATTGCCGAATGGAAGATTCTGGTTTACCTGCAGGTTTTAGGATGACCATCCTCCTTCAGAAACGTTTTTTGACCCCTTTATGTTTCCTTAGCTCAGGGGTGTGAAGAAATGCTGTATAGCCTTACAGAAATCAAGTGCCATTTGCAGGATCTGCATACAGCCCCACGGATTTTGCATTTAAAAAGAATGTGAAGCACAGATATTTAGTTTGATGGTAATTAACTCTGAACAGTGTACTGAAGTATCTGGCACATTTAGAAGTGTTTTAAAATCAAGGTTTCAATTTGTTTCTGAGAAATTTTGTAGTTAACCCAGTTTCTGCTCTTGATGCATGAGTGACTGGGTACCATATGATGAACTGTGTTATATAAGATGCTCAAATTGTTGATCCAAAATTCTAGCTATTTAACTCTTCTGGGATCTTAGTGTTTCTTGTTTTATTTTTGTCCTGTTTTCTCTTTTCAGTATTTGAAGTGTTGATACGAAGCCCTTTTCTGCCAGCGCTGTTAGCAGAAAGAACTTATGTATACCCATCTGCCTGTTCCTTGGGCATGGGAATGGGTTGCACTATCAGGAGCTTTTAACTATGTGGTAGATTATTATAGGAGGGATTTTCCTGCTTTCCCCTCTGTTTCCTCTAAATGGGTTTGTTTCTTACAGCAGGATATAGTGCAATAAGAATAACCAGCATCATTGATTCCAGCTGCTTCCTCAACAGAAAAATTACATTTTATTTGGATGAGTTTTGCTATCTCCTGAATATTTTGAGAGGAAAACAAGCTTCTCCCTTTCTGTGAATCTTTCCCGCCCAGATGTTCAGTTCTTTATTGTATTTTATTAATAAGTCCAGTGCTTTCTTAGCTGTAGGGCTGCAATGCAGCAAGCAGATGCTCCTGTTAGAGCAAATTCCATGATATTGGAAGCTTAATTATCAAAGGCACAAAGACTCTCATTACATTTTCCACTTGTTTTAAAGGGGGGGTGGTGGTGGGGTAGAAAGGCAAAAAGTATTCTTTGTTTTTATGGTAAGACTGATGATAGGTTAACAGCTGGGAAAGCAAAGCTGCAACTCCATGACTGAACAAGGAAGATAATGATTGTTCATCTGCAGAGATCATTATTTTCTTCTAATATGAGATTGCAGTGTTTCCGTTTGTGGCTGTGAAGCTTTAATTACAGTATGTAATTATTTATAAATTACGACTGTAGGCCCTTCCTATAGGAATCTGTCTTTATTGCAGAGGGTTGTGGTGGTGGGGGAGAGGACTGGCAGGTAGGCTTGAAATACTACACGTGTAATCTCATGGACATTTGAAAGTAAAAGTTGTGGGTTTATACTTAAAAGGATATTGTAAAGCTCAAAGCTAAGGTATGGTATGCATGGATAGTATGAGAACAGATAAATGGGATGTTTGCTTGAGAAAAACAAATCAGCCCAATTTTCCTTCATAAAAATACCAATTTTTGAGTTGCTTGGTCAACCTTCCCTCCCTCTTATTAAAGAAGGTGCTGCCAGTGTTGTGTTAGTAACATACTTCTTCATTTCCATGCAGTTTCAGGCCTCAGTTGCATCCAGACACTGTACATGAACATAGCGAGAATGATTTTAAAGTACAACAAGGGTACGTTAAATTGTATCTATTATTAAAAAACATTGGTAGAAAATAGGTAGGGCACTAGCTTACACAAACACAAGTATGGTGTTCTTAATGAGTTGTCTGGTTTTGCCAGTTAGGATTAGGAATGCTTCATGAATTGGAGCTAAGTGAGTGAGTTGAAATTCTCTTATATTTGTGCTAAGCAAGAACTTCTCAACTTGGGAAGTGTCACAGATTTAACTGCTAACAGCATTGCTTCCCATGCCTTTATGCAGTTTGTTTATGTAAAAAGCTGTTCTTCAAGCACAGGAAAAAATAACTTCTTTGCTTTTTGTATGTTGAGTAATGAAGTATTGGAGAGAATGTGCGTTTCTGGGACATGAGATTTAGCTGATCACCTCAGGATACTGCTTCCCAGATGTGCTTTTCACGTGAATTTTTGTGTGTTTTGTGAGCAGCTTTCCAATAGATTTTTTGAAGGAGGCCAGACTTAAAGCAGAGTATGTATTGTTGGTATTACCTGGAAATAAAGAATCATTGACCTCTAACTTAGTTAAAAGTGTTTGTTTGGCGTGATTTTACAGTGCTAATAGAGTTGGTTTGGATCTTGGCAGAATGATACACTCTTCTGAGAACAAAACCAAATTAATCAAAGTTTTGCTTTAGCATTTTCTGTCTGTTTTACCAGCAGCACTTCTGTTCCCTAAGCATTTTATAGCTCCTTAATCCACAGGTAGAAGTTATATGTACTTTAGTGACTGGATCCAAAGCCCAGAGAGATCAGATAACATGCCCAGAAATATGAAGTCCAATGTACCAAGTCCAAGAAAAATACAAGAAATGTTAACTCATTATTTTGTTCCTTTTCTCATTTATATGTTGAAAGTTGGAGTAAAATTGTGTCATTAGTTGTAGCTAAGACTTGCTGAGGCAAGTACTTATGCCCTGTTGACTGTGGGGCTCAAAAGCACACGTTTAAATGCAGAGAGAGCACTTCCTTCAGTATTATCTGGATTATTGAATAATAAGGCAGAGTTCATTTTCCTTAGTCTGGCATGGACAAAACCACCATGGACGTAGGAGAAAGTTTTGCTTGGATATGGTTCTGTTACATATTAATCTTGTTGTTATCTAGTGTGATTCAGAGGATAGCATTCAAGTGGATGGTCTGGAAAGCAGAGCAGTGGGAGACCATGTTGAAGCAATGGTTTGCATCTCTGGATTCTTCCATTGAGTTCAGAGCTCAGCCATAATATAATGATGGAGATGCAATTTAAACATACCAGTTTTGTTAGAAATTGGTCAAAATGGAGACCTGGTCTCAGTGGAGGCAAACAGGATTTTAAAACTCTTATTACTTCATGTAGATTGTTGCAGTTTAGTGTGAAAATCAAAACTGGTAAAGTATGCATCAGCAAACCTCAGGATTTTTCAGTTATCTAAAATCTGGTGCCATTCTATAGGAGAAGTTTTAGGTATCTGTTATAACAAGGATCCCTTCCAGATATAGTCATATATCTTTTTAAGTTTTCTATGGTACTGGAAGTAAAGTGCATCTGTGCAGTCAGAAATAGTTGCACACCTTATCTAGGCATACACACGAGACTGCATTGCACAGACTGCAGTTAAATTGCAGAATGCCTGTGTCTGCTGTGCTGCTCCAAGTAGTGCTAGGAACACCCTGCAGCTGATGTGCTCAGTGCTGTTAACATTTTCTTCAAACTGGGTTTTTCTTGTCTGGATAATGTTCCATTTGCTTTTCTTCACGCAGCATGCAGACCATGTTGGCTCCTGAGACACTGTCAATAAACCAAATGCAGTTTGTGGTGTGGCTTGATTCACAGGAAGCTGGAACTAGCTTTGCGTAGCAATGTGCATAAAATGCTAGTGGACTTTTCTCTTACTTTCCTTGCTCTCCTGAGCAGCTGCTGCTCACAGCAGATGGGCATTAATTGCACTGACTGATGCAGCATTCCAGAAAGTTAGGACATTCATATCAGTGCTTCTTCAAATAATATGGTGTCAGTTTATGCTAATTCAATTGTATAATTAATGTTTTACTCTTTAGCAGAAGAGGATTTTCTTTGGTCATGGCCCAGGTGCACATGAGGCCATGTCCATCTTGAGACTGGCTGAGCACACTCACTTCCCAGAGTTGTGCATAGCAAGCTGAGGTGCTGTGCAGGTGGCAGTCTTATACTCCAAGACAGTTGTTTCATTCTCCAGCAGCTTCCTTGCCCCTTGAGCGTCTCTTCAGCATCAGTTCATTTTTTCATTGTATTTTCTCCTCTGCATTTTGTATTTGTCAAAATGAGCACTGTTTTGTGCTTTTTCGATTGTACCAAGTGTTTTGACAGAAATTGGAATAATTTGGGGTAACTCCTATTAACCCCTGAATGTTTAGAGTCCTGTATATGTTTACTTCTATGGTCACCTGTACTGTGGGAGGACTCTGCCAGTCTGTGTCAATAAGATGCTTGAGATTTTCACCTGAGAGATGCTGTTTTCTACATTTTCTTTCCAGAACAGTCAGAGTGCAGATATTTCTGCCTTCAGAAACATAGTGCAGCTTGGCTAGACCCACACAAGCTTGACTTTTCTAAGCCAAGTAGGTATGTGTGTCTGTATCTTTATTGTGTATAATAGGAGTTTTGGCTGCTCTAATCAATGCAGTGGGAGAAGCTGGTATCATCTGTGCACCCTTTCTTCGGTGGATGTGATCCCCTTGCCCAGAAGATGCTGTCAGTGGAGAGGGGCAGCCTGCCATTGGATCTTCTGTGGATGATGAGCATGTATATAATTGTAATTTGCTCCAGAAGAGAAGCACTGCCTGTTTGCTTTTGTTATGCAAGAGAAATGCACGGAGATGGCAAATAACCATGTGCTCCTGTTATACCTAAAAACCTAGATAAAGAGCTTGGGCAGCTTGTGTTGGCTGATGAGAAAAGCCAGGAACCTGGGAAATGGAGAGCTTGTAAACAACATACAGAATGTGTGTCTATGTGGTGGGTTCTCAGGATGAGGTGAAAGGGAGCCAGAAGAGACATTTTGTGGAAGCAGCAGTGGGACTCTGTTGGAGTGGAGAAGGAGAGAAATGTGTCTCATCTTATGCTCAGCTCCACATTGATGATGGTCTAACAGCAGATCAGCAGTGGCCATGTTGTGTTCTCCTAAGGTGTCCCCTCCTTGCTCACACATCCATTGTGGCACAGCAAGGTTAAATGAGTAACTTCCCTCTCCTGCTGCTGCTTGTCAGGGTGGTGAGGTTCTGCAGCTGTGACTCACAGCAACAGTTTTTCCAGTGGTGTGCAGGGTTGCTAAATGCTCTTTGGATTGTAGCTGGATGCTGGATACTCACAAGTCTTGAGATATGCAGAATTCCCATGGTTTCTGTCTACTGCTCATTTCTCAAGTCACAGAAAAACCAGTCAAAAACTTGTCATCTTTTTTTCATTCTGCCTAGTGTAATTTTTGCTTTACTTGCAACCTTTTTGTTATTTTGGCAAATAAAATTCAGAGCTCAGGTTTTTCTTTGACTGGTCAGGTTAATAGAGCAGCATGATTAATGATTTCTCTTGACAGATTCTGGTAATTATAGTTTTATTAAGTTCCAAAAATAATGCAATCTTCTTACTTGGACTGCGTAACACAGCTTGTACAATTTCTCCCAATAATTATCTCATCCAAATCCAGTAGCTTGTCATGGAGATCTTAGTAAAGTTTTCCACTGACTGCATTCTGTTAGCAGAGCTATGGTAAAATGTATGGCTCCTTTGTTTGTTTGCAGAGATATAAAATAGAGGACCCAAATTAATTCTTTCATTTAACAAAATTAATGGAAGGGAATGTGGCATGTTCATTTGTGTTATCAGTTATTTATAGGATTTCTATGTGAAAGGGCTTCCCAGGGAAGTGGTCACAGCACCAAGCCTGCCTGAGTTCAAGAAGTGTTTGGACAATGCTCTTGGACACATGGTGTGACTCTTGGGGATGGTGCTGTGCAGGGCTATGAGTTAGACTTGATAATTCTTCCTCCAACTTGGCATATTCTGTGATTCTGTGAAATACTACTTTCTATATGGTTACCAGAGGCTATTTACTTTGGCATGAAGCTACCAGACAGACCAATTTTTTACTTGCTTCAGTTTGTTGCTTCACTCCAGAAAGAAATAAACAGGAGGAGGAAGAGGAGGAAAGGATGTCTGTACTGAAATGCTCATCCTTTTTCTTTTAAACTGGATCTTGTCTACAGTGATTTTTTGCAGTGTGTGCTGATGTTTGGGATATATTTTGCTTTACAGAACATTTTCTTAGCAGGCTAGAAAAAACACTGCTGGGGTTTGGCCATGTGCCCTTTTCTCAAGACCTGTTTCCTGCTTAAGCTAATAAAGAAAGACCACACCTTACTTTAGTTGTCCTCCATCTGCCCCAATTCAGGGAGTGCTGTAACAAAAACGAAGTAAAGAAGCTTGGACACAATTTCCTGAAAAGATTAAGAGTATCTGAAAATATCTGTAGGAATATAAATGTGTATAATGTAACTTAACATACAAACTCATATTGTATGTCACTGAAATGCACCAAAAAAAGTAAAATACAGCAGCTGTTTAAAAAGTCACAGCTGACCTATGCAAATATTGAAGACTGAAAGTAAAAACAAATTATATGTATGTATGCATGTGAGAGAAAGATTTACTTAGATAAACATATTTTGAACATCTGGGTTTCTGTTTGATTTGTGTATGGTCTCCTGTGAGAGTCCCCTTGAGTTTTTTAAGTGGTCTTTGAGTTGTGGAGCACAGTATTTTCCAAGAACCAGGATTCACTTAGCACTGGTACAATGATATCTTAGAAGGAAGACAAATTATAGTTAGGAGGAAATAAAATAAATGAGGATCACAGAGTAAAACACGGGCCTTTCCACTGAAAAAGATTGGGTAAAATTGGTAGGTATTAATTTATCTAGTTTAGAATCTATGAGAAGCAAAACCAAAGCCTGGAAGACATGATAAATCCAAAAGGAGCTGGAGAGGTGAGCTATATGTGTGCACAAAAGCCTCGTTTTAAATGGCTTTAGCAAAATTGAAAAGGTATTTTGAAAAACTCAATTTTATAAAAACAAAATGTTGGAAGTGTTTTAAGAAGCTTCTTAAAAATATATCCAAGTCTATGCTGCCTTAACGTAAGGGAAGTATGGGCCTTACTTCAGCCAAGTGTTTAAGTATGTGGCTGGTTCAGTACTTGTCTGGGTTTCAGTCAGAAGACTTTTTTCCTTGGAGATGTGCTTAAATCTCCCGTTGTGCTGGAGTCCTGCTGCCAGCTCAGCCCGCCGTGCTTCTCTCCTCCTTTCATCCATGGAGCGGGTCAGTGCCGGCAACATCCGAGCTCCCGCTGGCGTCTGCCCCTGTCGGCGCCCGCAGGGACCACAGTGAGAGCAGGGCAGGGTAGCCTCAGCTCTCTCCCCTTTTACACTTGTTCACCTGAAAGCAAGAAATCCAAGCATGAGTCCTCCCTTGATTAATTTAATTTAAAGCACAGCTCACAAGCTGTTCAGCAACTTTCTTAAAAATGTAAATGTGTGGGCTTCCTGTACAGATATTCCTGTTAGGAAATGTGTTATACACCTTAGTGCAATGCTGTCCTTTAGCTTCCTAAAGGATGCCGAGAGCTATCACAGGAAATGCTTCCCATGGCCGTAGCCCTTCTGGCGACATATTGAGTGAGTTCTTAATGCCTGTGTGGGAACCAAAGCATGGGGCCAGAGAAGCAGACTTTATATAGTGAAAGGAAATGGAAAAATCCCCCCTCCAAACAAAAAAACCAATTTGCAGCATTTACATGTCAGCCAGTGCTTTTGAGTTTTTCAAGATGTTACAGAAATATCAGTCTTGGAAAAAGCAGTATTTCACTTCTTCTTTCAGAACAAGTTCCTCCAGTCTTGTCCTGGCTGATGATTGCATAATACTGCATAAAATGTAGATATTAATGCAGAATTTAATTATACTCTTTGCTTACTTTTCTCTCTCAGATTCTTTTTTACAGTGACCCTTTTGCATCTTCGAATGTTTAGAAAAGGGAAATAACATGTTTACTAGCTAAATATACTGTGAGAACATGCGAGTCACATAAGGTGTTAAATAGTCAAAATACTTTCTGTTTGCAATTTATGTGAGGCTCGTATGATGGTGTCTTTCCCAGGACCAAATCTGAGAAAAGCGGAGAGGATGAAAACAAATGGATTTGATTTTTCTGCCAGGTATTCCATCGTGTAAGTGCATGGTAGCTGAAAATCTTTATAGCACAGCTACATATTTATACAACACAATGGTTTGCTCTGGTTTGCTTCTGAGACTCAACACTGCAGTAGATGAATGAAAGCAGAAGTGGAAGCAGAGTTCTTGTTGCTGTTGGAAAGGAGGCAACAGAAGGAGCAAAGAGAAAATCTCTAGTCTTTCTAGTCCACATTTTCTCTTGCCATCTAATCGGTTCCCATTGGGGTCTCTGCAGGTTGTGAAAAAATTACATCAAAGATCACACCTTCTTATAGTTCTATCAGTATTGTTTATTTTCTACTCTCTTTTTCAGATACGCATTTTCACTCTTTGGGCCCTTCAGCAGGTTGGTTCAGCATTTCTGCACCATGCTGGTACAAAAGGATAAACACATGTCTTCACTGGAGTTGGCTGAGCCATACTGAAACGTGTCAGCAGAGGTCCTGACCCTTTCCATGCATGCAAACATGCCAGTCTGTTGGGAAACAAACACCAACCTCCTCCTTTTAAACACAGGCTCAGCTTTAATGGAAAATTTCTGGATAATGTGAAGTACAATAGAAAGGTCATAGCTCTACATGCTGTTTTAAGTGGAATTTGCAGTTTTCCTGATTTGCTGTGGTATCATTTGAGCTGCTTTGTCATCTTCACTTGGATGAATTTGTAATCTGAGAAACCTGAAATGGTGCAAATGTGACTAATTAAAGTCTGCCTAATGAAAATGATCATTAATAGCCCATGTAGCTGTACCCTAGAAGCGTTTTATAAGTACTGAACTTGGTTTTGAATTGTGACAAGGCCCAGCAGGCGCTGAGGACTGCGCAGTCTTGCCCCAACAGCCTGCTCCAGTTCCTTACATCCTGCCAGCCACCTCCAAGTTCGTTATCTGGCATGGGAGATGAGCACTTTTGCAGTGACAGAAAATGCTCACTGAGGGCAATCAAGAGATGCCAGCATGTACTTTCTCACGAGTCCTTACGGAAGGACTTCAACCTGATGCAGTGCACTATCCTTTAAATGTTAAGGTCTGAATGAGCTCTCTAAATGTTTCAGTGTCTGTAATGTTGTTAAAATTACATCTTTCTATCTGAAGAAGCAGTGGTTACTGAAAGTGCCTGTGTTGTAGCATTTCTTCAGCACTATTGTGTTCTTAACTAGTTCAGCAGAACCGCTGAAGATGTGGAGAATAATTATTCTTTTAATAAAATATTAATTTTCAGTAAAGTGAAAATATTTTATTCTTTTAAGAATTAGAAGTTTATAATATCTAATACATAGATATAACAATAGGAAAATTTCCCTGGATGCTAGGGTATTACTGCACATCTCTTGAGCAACTCTAAGATGAGAAATAAAAATTTTGAAAATAGAGGCATTAAAATTTTGGATTTATAAACCAAAATCCAAAGTTATAAGACTGAAAATGTGAATGCAAATATGGACCCGCTCTTATAAATATAGAGGAAACTCAGGCCTCTAGAGAAAAAGCTTGGGAAATGAGTGCAGCATCCACCTATAGTCATTACAGGATAATTAGCACAACATTAAGACCCAAAAGAACTATGTGCTGCTGTGTATATATATGTTATACTTGCTCAGTAGTATATATTTTAGAATAAAATAACCTCATATGAAATGGTTATTAGTTGCATAGAGCACTTCAAAGGGTTGAAAAAGCATCTCAGGGACCTATATAATATTCAGGAATAATGGCTTTTTAAACACTATTCTAAAATCTTGTATGCAGCATTTTCTGATAAAAGATACTACACATATTTTTTTTTTCTTTCTCCCTTTTAATTTCCACTTTCTTCTCTATTAGGTTGAGATGTTTGGGTAAGAAATGGGGAAAGCATCTTAATTCTGTTCTGTAACCTTATTTGATTTGAATGCAAATTATTAGATTTGAATACAAGTAACTAATCAGTCATTCCTGTGCTGTGTGTTGAGACAAAAACGTGTTCTTCAGTAATAGTGGCATAACAAAATCAGGGGAAAAAAAAGCAATACCACTAAAATTCATCTTTGCCAGCAGCTAGCTTTCATTCACTGTGTTCCAAGGAAAATGATATTCATCAGGTGTCAGGCTCACTTGGTTTCAGTGGCACACTTGAGATCCTTTTTGTCCCCCAAGGTGGGTCCCAAATGAAACCCTAAAGGCCTGGCTGACTGTACACCAAGCAGCATGAGAATCTTCTCTGCAGTTTTGGACTATCTGGGATATTCAGACTTGTGCTTCAGGTGTAAGCTCATCTCTAGATCTTGCAGGTCAGGGTGAAGTGGAGCAGCGGAGCAAGCGGTGCGTTATTCCTGCCTGCTCCCTGAGCTGGGTCTTGCACTGTTCTCCAGAGCAGCGGCTGCTGGGACTGCCATACTCTGGTATGGGCTGCTCCAGCAGGTGGACCTTGGGTCCAATCCAGTACTGCAAGCCCTGGCTGGATTCATCATCTAAAATCCATTAGTAGGTCATAAGATCATCACAGATAGAGTTTCAACCTGCCTATGCTGCTGAGCTGGGAGATAGTGAGCCAAGCATCATTACATGAGGGAACAGGATGGCTGGGGAGTGAGTGGGTTCTCCTCCAAGTCCTCTTTTCTTTCTTCCTTGTTTTCTAAAATAGTCTTCTCCTTAAACATGTGCCTGTCTACTGTTTGCCTTCACCCCATCAAAGTAATTGTATCCTAGTTTTTAAAAGCTGGACTTGGAACAACTGTGGTTTTCAGTGAGCTGCAAGTATCCATGCTATGTAGAAGTAGCAGTATCAAGAAAAATGTAACCACCTTTCTGTTGTGTAGCCTGTGGGTGTTTTTAACCTCACCACATGTCTGAAGGCATCTGAATTGCGTCGTCTGTGTTAATCAACAGCAAGACATACAAAGTTTGGTAATCAACAGGAAGAAATACAAAGGTTTTTAACCACAGAAGACTGTAAGAATGGCATATATAGTGCTGGCACACTCCAGAGAAGGAGGGAAGCAGCTAGATGAAATGCGAATAATTTCACTATGTTTTTGAATAGACTAGACTTGAGAGCCTTGAGTATTTTTCCTTTTCTCTTTTAACTGCAATTTTGTTATTGTATTGCTGCCCCCATCTCTGCTAAATATGGCTTTTGAAATGTAAATCATATCATGTTCTCAAAGATGCATATGACACCCTCAGCACTGTTCCTCTTTGCACTTCAAAGAGCTGTGTGGTCACACTTTGCATCTCAGCAAAATTGCAAGATTTGCCTTCTGAAGATCTCCTTTAATGTGTACAATCAATCCCTGATAATGTATTTTGGGTTTTTTGTTCCCTGGAGTCTGTTAATTTTAGTGTTGCTACAGGTCATCAGGAAACATAATCTCTTCTTCTTTAATTTCTCAGTGAGCGTGCCTGAAGGGAGAGGAACACAAGAGAGGAGAGACAATTGAACATCACCATTGGCCGAGACCTGAAAAAATGGTGCTGGATGAACGCAGGATTAGAACTTAATTGTAAAAGAGAAAGGAGGTCTTGACAGGCAATTTGCTTCATTTTCACATTCATCATGGCACAAATCCTCTGGCTGGCTGGTTGATGGGACTGTCCAACACTTCTGCTTAGATTCAGTGCAGATCCCTTCTGCCTACACATTAAAAGACCTGGGAACAGGTGGGAACTGGATGGTGCCAAATACAGGAATGGAAAGAGAAATGGACTCTGACGAGCTAAGATGGAAGTGACTTGACAGCAACAAGCTCAGCAGTTGTCTCCAGTAAGGACAGGTTGAGACAGGAATCTCAAGCTTCTCTGGAAGAGCAGTATGCAGGAAGCTGGTTTTCAGGCCACAAATGCTTTCACAGGTAAGAATTTCTGTTCTAGTTCCACTCATAGTCTTGGGACAGTTTACTGGAGTTCAGAAAATAAATTGAATTAGTCCTGACTGTTGTCAATCTTGTAGTTCTTTGAGTTTAAATAGTATTTTAAAATAATTCACTTGAAGACCAGTTCAACACTTGTATTGGCAGTGAGGAACACAGTTATCCATGTTTCAGCCTTCAGAAATGGATGCCCACGAACCTTGGGGAACGTTGATCTCAGCTTTCCTCGTTAAAGTACTCATTAACAGCTTAACCATGAGTGGTCTCTTGGGTCAGTATAAAATATAGTCTGTAAAGTTGCTCCTGTGCTCAACACAGGAGTTTGGTGAGGCTGCATACATGGTTCGTATGAGGAGGCTTCTCAGCAACATGTCAGTGTTGAGCCTTATCTCGTTCGCCGGACCACATCTCTGGGCAGAACTTGCCAGGTACCCTCTCTTTGTACTCCCCCCTGCACCACTGACCTGCTGCAATGCTTGAACTGGCTAAACTGGAGGGTTTAAATGGCAGACTGTTTCACCTCAGTCTGGTGTATTTCTGTGTAGATGGACTGAAAATAATGTAATGAGAAAGAGGATGCCACAGTGGTGTGACTTTCTGAGGAAAGCTCCCTCTAGTGTAAAGTCTGCTGGAGTTCATACAGTGCTTTCCCTGTCTGGGATGGTTTCTGATTTGAGAGGCAGGAGGGGGAAAACAGCAGATCCTGCTGCTTTGTTTCCATGTCTGCCAGCCAGCTGCAATGCAGCAAGAAATGCAAAGAAAATCAACTGGATAGTGCTCTTGTTTTGATACGTCTAGAGAATGGATTAGTATCACAGTGTAAACTGGTGATGTGCAAAACATTTATTTTTCTAATATAAAATGTTTGCCTTTAGAAGGAGTTTTGGCTGCAGTGGGGTGTGATTCTGTGTCCAGCTGTCTGCACCAGCACAGCAGTTTGGAGTGGTAGTGCAGCTCTGAACTGTCTCTGTTGCCTTGCGCTGCTTTGATTTACAGCATGGTTTCTGTGCGTGTCAGTGAGACGCGTCCTGAAGGAGAGGAAACAGGAAGCTCTCCTCCACATGTGCGCCAGTGCTGATGGGCGATGGGAAGTC
Organism: Aphelocoma coerulescens; assembly: GCF_041296385.1. Classification (NCBI taxonomy): domain Eukaryota; kingdom Metazoa; phylum Chordata; class Aves; order Passeriformes; family Corvidae; genus Aphelocoma; species Aphelocoma coerulescens. The sequence goes on along the minus strand of NC_091015.1, from coordinate 113,138,777 downwards.
TGGGACAGCTGCAGGGCTCTCCCTCCTCTGTCTAGCCAGCAGCACACTCCTAAAGCTCCCCACTGCTGTTCTTGTCCTGTTTGTCCTCGCTGCTCTCCGCCAGTCCTCAGCTCTTTCCTAGGAGTTTTTGTCACTCTTTTGCTTTCCACCAAAATTCCAACTGTGAGGATATCTGCTTTCTTCCTTACCCAGGCTCTCTCCTTTGCTGGAAACCCTATTACTTCTAATACCCTTGCAATATAACATTATTTTCTGTCCATTTTTACTCTTCTGCCCCTGTGTCTGCTATGCCTTAGAGCCCACAAGTTGGCACTGTGATCAGGGTGCTTGGGCAGGGGTGTGTCAGAAAGCTGGTAACCTCATGACTGCTGCTGGATGGAAAAGACCTGGCAAATAGTACTGCATTAAATTCAGAGAGATGAATCTGGGGTCCCTGGAAGCCCAGGACAACAGTCAGACTGTGATGGCAACCCAGCAGATTCAGACCTATTCTGGAGACTTAATGGCATGAAGGTTGCTTGGTCTCCTGTAAGAAATTCTTATATTCCTTTGGCATTGCCCTTAGGTAAAGTTGTTAATAAACATACTCAAATCTTGGCAGCTGTACTAAAGAATTATTAAACATTAAGGTGCACCATGCGTTCAGGAGACTCGTTAAGGAAACAGGTTGAATTATATTTTCTTTGAATGAGGAGAAAACTTCCAACTTGTATCAAAGTGATATCCATATTCGCTTTGTGGAGATCTTTCTTGTTCCTTGTTAGATTTATATGATGCACTCAGCAATAATAAACAGTGTGTATTTCTCAGAGAAATCCGTTGGACTGTGTTATGCTAATTCAAGAGTAGCAATAAAAGCGTAATGGCAGGTGCATATGGTCGCTCCTCTGATCCTTGCTGTAGTGCTCCTTTTGTTTTATTGGAGTGCCAGTTTAGCTGTAGGAGAGAACAATATCTGCTAGCAGCAGAGGGGGCATGGCCACATGAGAAGGGAGCTAATTTGTACAAAAAAGGCTTGATATCTGAAGCCTGTGTGGTGTCAACACTGAATCTAGACATGTTAAGGGATTGCAGCTATTGCAACAATCATAGAAATCATTTCAATTTACAGCTAACCAGAATGCTGGCAAAAGAAGCCTGGGAGGACAGTGCCTCTGTGTAGCCACTCTCAGAGTATTTCCTAAACCTCCTTTCCACTTTGCTAACTGCTGTGACCTGGAAAGGCTTACAATTATGGCTAGGAGATATTTTGATCCTGTCTGTACGCTCATTTTACTGGCACTGATGCCAAAGATTCCCTTTTTTGCAGATGGCTCTTGTCCCAAGAGATGGGCTCACCCAATCATTTTATCATGTATTACCAAACAATAGCAAATGTTTAGCGTCTTTTCACTTTATGGACTAAATACTAAATTCCGTAGATCATGTGAGTATAATAAGTTCATGATTACAGAATGTAGAAAGAGCAGTGGAAGGGAGGTGCTCCTAGGCTTGATTATGAAAGAGATGGCTGAACCTATGATGGTAAAATGCAATTTGAGTGGTAGCAATCAGGAAAGAGTGAGCCTGTCATTCTTCAGAAGGTGAGAAGAGAGAACTGAAGAATAAAAGCAATAGAATGCAAGAAAGTAGATTGCATTGAGCTCATAGAACTGATAGGTAATATTTCTTGGGATACAAACCTGAGAAATTCTGGCAATTTTTAAAGGGAATAACTTTTTCCCAGTCACAATAAAGAGTATTAAAATCCCAAGTGAAAGGCATTCCGGTAAAAAAAGCATGAGAAGAGACAAAATTGTATGATCTGATAACTGAGGACTCATACAGAAGGTGGAAGCTCGATGTGGTACTGGAGATGAGCATAAAAGAAGACGAGAAAAATGCAAGGGTAAAATCAGGTAGGCCAGTTCACAGAACAAGGTACAACTAATGAAGGGAATGGTAACAAAGAAGCATACTATGTTCTCAGTAGTAATAAGAGGAAGACCGAGTTTCCAGGCTACTAGTTGAGAGGGAATTGCAAAAGTCATGATCTGATGGTGCAGAGAGCATCGAGTAATTAATGTAATTTTTTGCATAATTCTTTGCCTAAAAGGGGGATCTATAATCAACTGGCAGGAAAAGAACTGCCACCTTGAGAACAGTAAGAATTCCAACTAGAGCAGGAAAAGAACAGATTATAAACTAATGAGATAGGATAATGGGTGTTTTAGAACTTATTAAATTTTCTCTTCAACATAGGGTGAAATAGCTGAAGCTATGCCTGAACAATTAGTGGCTACCCTGGAGAACATTTGGAGGACAGTTTAGGTTCACAAGATCTGTGAAAGGGTGAATGCTGCACCTACATGTAAACTTTCCTGGGTCCTTCCCTGTCCCCTTTGGAGTAGCTATCTTATCTTAAATTCTTGGGGAAAAAAGTTTGAATCAAATAGTCAACTGAATTTTTTAATAACTAGCCTGTAGATAATAATATGATAAATGAATTTGCATGGGTTTTTTTTCCCGGAAGGTACCTTGTCAGTGGAGCTTAATTTTCCTGTAAGTAGAGAAATAATATATTTTGATTTTTGGAAATCTTTCACCTTTGCATAAACAAGGTGGTACAATGGGCTACAAGGTGGGTACACAGTTGGCTGGAAAGCTGTTCTCAGAATAATTACTAGTGATTCACAGTCAAACTAGAAGGATCTGTCAAGTGGGATTCTGCCCTGGATTGCCAGAAAATATTCAATATTTTAATTAATGATTTAGATGTGAGAATCTGCATGCAAAATTTCCAGATGACACCAACCAGGGGAAGGATGTAAACCCTCTGAGCACAGGATTAGAATTCCAAATTAATGTGGTATATTGGAGAACTGATCTGAAGTAAATATGATGCAGTTCGTCAAGGACAAGTTCTAAATTGTGGTTTGACAGGAATAATCAGCTGTGCAAATCAAAATGCAGAATAACTGGTGAGACACCAGGTCTGCAGAAAACAGATGGGCAGTTGCAGGGGTTCAGAAAATGGCTATGAATCAACAATACTATGCCATGAATATTATGCTAGAATATATGGACAGGAGTCTGCCTGTAAAATAATTTTTCCACTCTACTTGGCATTTGTGTGGCTGGTGTACTATTTCTGCTCTGGGCAGCGCTCAGTGGGCCCATTGGAAGCGTCCAGAGAAGAGCAGAATGGATGGCCAGAGGTCTAGACAACGTGACCCTTGGGAACTGAAAAAAGGGTCTTTTTCAGAGCAGAGCAGTAACTCTCAAACTTTCTAAAGATTTTTTTTCCTAGGTTCCCAGAAGCAGTGCAGATTTGTGTCAGGGCATGTCTGCTGCACTGAGCTACAGGACAAGATGTGGCCGTGATGCAGCAGTGCTTTGGTGTGATGGTCAGAAGGACCTCCTCGCTTGCACATGAAGTTCTCCACCTTCTGCATGGGCCACTCAGTGCCATGCCAGTGCTGGGATAACAGTGGTGGGGATTCTGGACAGCCAAGGCCTGTTTTTAAAATCAGCCACTTCCTTCACTAGTGTTTTGAGTGCTGGTTTAGGAGAACAGTGTGATTCTGAAGTCAGCTCTCCATCACTGGGGAGTGTGTGGCACAGGGACATCCAGGATGATCAAAGGATAAGGAGAACACTATGGGATGGATTAGGATCAGTGTATGAAGTCTCCTGACCTTGCAAGGTCAGCTTAGGTTTATCAGCATTTTATTAACTCCGTCTCAGCACAAGCTCTGTCAGACCTGGACTGACTCAGAGGCGTTCCTGCCCTGTGACCCTCAGCACTGCTAGAGGGGTTATTAGCTCTGGCACTACAGAAACTAGAATAAATAGTAAGAGGTTACTCTGTGCAGTGGGCCCCTGCCCCTCCGTCTTTTCCTGTCATCTCCTGATCTCATTCTGTCATAGCTGTATATCTTATCCTTCACACCTTTCCCTGTGAAAGTGATGGCACCCTCAAATCTTTCCATAATCCCTCGCAACCTTATGTCTGAAAGTCATTGTCACTGAAGCTTGACCTTGGGCCATATCCAGAGAGACCAGGTTCCTCCCAAGGAGCAACTCCTCAGCTTGGCTGGTACTCCCACAGGCCCTGCTTTAGCAGGGAAACAGAATTCATCTGTTAGAAGATCCTCATGCTCATAGAAACACAACTTGGTGGAGCTTCTCCAGTGTCCCCACCTCTGTGCAATATTTCCTGGCATGCAGAACTTCTGCTGCATTTCTTGTCCTGCGTTTCATGCTGTCACAACCTCTCTTTGGCTCTTCTCCCATCAGTGCCCACATCCACTCTCTCTGTATTGAGGCTCCTTCATCCCTCCCCATTTGTACATTTGGTTTCACTTCCCTTCCAAATTCCCTACCCTTCTGATAATCTTCCTTCTTTTCACTGCTTTCCTTCACCTTACTTTGTTTCCAGACGTCTCCCACTTCCAGACCAACTAACTGCAACCTAATTCCAGGTTGTGTAAGAGCCTGTCCCCCTCTTTTCTAGAGTTGACCCTTTGTCTCTTCCTCTGCCCTTCTCTGCGGTGAGTAGATTTCCCCACTTCACACATCTTCCACAGTGGCTTCTGCTGGTTTGTGTGAGACCTTTCTTTGCAGGAAGGCAATCTGAGAGGCTGCCATCCAGTTTGGCTTCTCTCTCTGCACCTTGTTTTGCTTAACTGCTGGCATTTTGGGTGGAGATGTCTCTGGTACAGAGGTGGTAGTGCCCGAATAGGGAGGCTCCTTGAGGGGATTACAGGGAGACCAGATAAATTGCTCCAGCAGGTTGCATATGACCTAGTTGGCCATTATGCATTTACAGAATGGGGAGAGTGAGGGAAGATGTGATAACCATTTAAAAATACATGGAAATTTCATGTAAAGAGTAAAGTAATAGAAACTGTTTTCCAGTTCTGCTGGGGATAGAGCATGAAGTCAAGCTTACTGTAGTGGAGAGATTGAGGTTAGACATTAGGAAAATCTTTGTAATGGTAAGGATAGTTAAGGACTGCAGCCAATTGCCTAGGGAGGTTGCAAAGTCTCTGTCACTGAAGGTTTTTAAGAACAAGTTAGACAAATATCTGTCAGGAATGGTTTATGTATAGTTGATTTTGCCCTGGGGCAGGGGAATGGACTTCATGTGAGCACTTCCAGCCTTACTTTTCTGTGATGCTATTATTGCTGGTTCCCTGGATAATAAATGTACATTTTTAAAGTTAGTAACCCACCTGTCCACTCTCTCATCTCAGTGTTTAAGTAGATTCTGTTGAGCTCTTGGAATAATTGATAAAAAATAGATTAGGAGTCGTGGGTGTTTAAAGTATTAACTCTCATTTTGCTGGAGTAGTACTCTCTTGCTTTCATTATAGCTTGGCCTTCTTTAGACATCTTATTTTGGGGAGGTGTGACATGTTTCTATGTCTGTGCAACTTGTATAGAAATATTTTAATGTTACAGAAATACTGCATCCATTCTTCTGTTTCACAGTATGCAAGTATTTTAAGAAACACTTTTGCCACTCTTAGATAGTAAGCATATTCAAAAGGTAATTTTTAAGAATAGCCAAAAATAGGGCAAAGCCAAATCAACAATCCCCTGAGGTTGTTTTCTTTATTGTGAGCAAAACTGATATGTAACTGGTATATCTGCTGCTGAAGGTAGCCTTCTTCCTCAGAATTATAATTGAGGCTCAATGTAAAATAGAAAAACAGGTTTGAAATGTCTTCTATTAAGTCTGTAGTGTAATTAATATTGAAAACAGTTGAAAATTAATTTATACATTAATACAGATCTCCCACATTGCTGCTGTCATTATTAGCATGATTTTCAAGTACAGATAAACATTTCATTTAAAAATGCAGCTTGAATATGTAGCAGAGAATTCTCACCCCCCTCTGTTCCAGTTTTGTTTTCATCTGCTTCATGAAACTGGTCTGGCCTTACTAAAATCTCTGCACTTTTCTTAAGAATTGCATTCTTGTTTTATGAATTTTCAAGGTTACTGTGTCACTGGCAGACAACTCTGACTGTCTCTTAGTTCTTGGGAGAAACAGATTGGTTTTTGCAATGCCCCTTACTCAGCACACAGATAGTAACAGATCACATTCCATTGTATTCCTCAGATATTTTATTTAGAGTAAGCAATTTTTGGAGTACAGACAGTATTCTCAGCAAAAATACATGGAAGAAGATATAACCTTAGTCTCTAAAGAGTTTGCTATCTAAATATGTTACATTCAGTAGCATTCAGCAGTACTGTTTTAAGTATAGTATTGCATTGATTGGAAGTCTCCTCTTCAGGGTTAAAAACTTTAATAGAATTACAGAAGAGTGTGAAAGTGTGAAAATGAATTTGAGAGCACTGTTGCCACCTGAGATTGATAGCTCTTGGTCACAACCTAGTTCTTCCCTTGTCCTCACAATCAGTGATTAGAACAAGAATGCTTTCTGGTTTAGGTTTTTTCTTCAAACCTAGAAGGTTGGCTTTTAAGTTTTGATCCCTAACTTTATGTAGGTGAGACATTGTGTTTTCTTCTTTGTTTCCTTTCACCTCAAGAAAATGGGTAGTTCTCCTCAAAATGGTTGGAGGACTGTTTAACCTGCAACTGGCCGGGTACTGCCTTTGCTGCTTGAACTGTGGCAGTACTTATGGAAATAGAGGGGCATGTCACACAGGCCAAGGATTTCACATTTTAAATGCTTCTCCTTTCAAATTTATATTTAACTGGGGTGCAAGACCTCCTTCCCTGTTTGCTTGTTTCAGTGAAGTACTACATCCTTTTCCACTTGCTAAGGGGAACGGTTTGGGTGGCAGTCACTACCAGAAGATGGCTTTGCCATGTGAAGACACCTGGAGCCCAATGAATGGCAGTCAAAGAAAGGCAGAAAAGAAGCTGATAAGACTCCTGAGGAAATGCAGTGGTGTGGTGCCCTCTGAAGCAACTTGAGGGTCACTGGACTTGGAAAAGGATCCTCCGCAGACCTGGAATTGCAGACTACTGCATCATATAACACCATTCATATCAAGCAACATCCTTCTTACTCTGATCTGGGAATACTTTTTGAAATTATTTTAAATTAAATTTTCGTTCATATGTGATTTAATTTAAATTCCATTTAGACGTCCTTTAATTTTCAGTCTAGGTGTAGTTTTGGGTACATGTGTGTGGCTGCTTGTTCTTCTGAAAATCAAATGAAATCTTTGGAATCAAATGAAAAGCAGTGGATTGGGCACACCAGGGCAAAAGAAGGTTCAAATTGAGAGAATTGAGAGAAACATCATGGCCACTGCTATTAAAATTATTTTATGAAGTAGTGTGTTGCTGCAAATGGCAAACTTCTTCCCAAAGTGGGAGGAAATGCTCCAGCATGTTCAGAGAGGATGTTAAGCCTGGATTCTCACCTTTGATAATAATTTTTAACAGATGATATTCAGCTGTAACATTGCCATTTGCAAAGCTGACGGTTCTTTGGAAATGCCCATCTGCCATTTCTCATGTCTTAATAGTACATGTCACGGTGCCTTTGCGTGGTACAACTTAATCAGCCAAATGGCCAATTTCAGACTGACAATGACAATAAATTTAGCTGTAAATATGCTATGTTTCAGTGTTTAATCATAATAAAAAGGCAGACCTTTTGAAAGGACAAAATGCATGCATAATCCCTCAAGTAAAACTCAGAAAATAAAAAGTGGTGAAAATTGATTGTTAAATTGGCAGTATATGCTTTCTGTTAATTCCTTCTAATTAATTTGGTGGGCTGCCTGGTTTTGTTTTGTCTTTTTTTTTTTGTTGTTTGTTTGTTTGTCTGTTTGGTTTGTTTTAAAGGGAAAATAGGCAGTCTGTCTGTGCCCATGGGTGGCTGAGGGTAGTTTTACTCCTGAAAAGGCCATTTACCTTTTGCAGTGGGAGGGGGCTGCTTCGTGTTGGAGCACCAGTGTGAGGCAGACTGGAAATGCATTTTGTTACGAACTTAAAAGTGCTAAAAGAGGAAACCTAAATCCCAAATCAATGCAAAGCTACTGAAGCACTTGACTGGGCCCTTTTGGTAGCTGAAGAGGTACAGTGGCCAAGTAGAAACATAAGTGTTGTTAGAAAAAACCTAATTTTATTCATGTAAAAATGATGCAGGATATTCCCATGCACTTGTCTTGAGGTAAGGTGAAGTTTTGGTCTAATGTTTTGCTGTTTGGTTTTTCTATAATGTCAGACAGGCCCATTTGACTTGATATTCTCTCAATTTTCTTTTACCATAAAATAAATAGTATGGATTAATGTTATGTTTCTTTGCTCTATGTGATGCCTTTACAAATCAGAGACTACAGTCTGGGTAAACAGAGAAGTGAAAGTATTTGACATTATAGGATAAATGTGATGGAAAAGCCTAAAAGTTACTGAGGAGAAGGTAATACCATATATACAGATTAAAGGCTCCATTTACTTCTCTGATATTTACAACCTTTTGCTTTTTAGCAAAAGAGGCCAGGAGGCATGGGTATTAGCTAAGTTGCTAAGCCCTTTTTTGTTGCTGTTTGGTTTGGGTTTTATGGGTGGACACAGTCCTTCCTCTGAGCCTTTCTATGAACGTGTGTGTTCCGGTGCCTGTATTGGCTACAGCTCTCATCCTGGGGCTTGGCTTTCTTAACAGAAGCACTTCATTAGGGAGCAATACGGATCCACCCAGGCATGCACCCCACGCCATGCCCCTCCCAGGTTTTCTCCCTGGAGGCTGCCCAGCCTCTGCTCCAAACCCTTTCTAGAGGGATATTCACACCCTTTTTAATTTCTACTCAGCCCTTGGCAACAGTGAATAACCATAATGTTCAGTTTCTAGTAAGATCATTTCTTGCTAAGATGGTGTAGCCTTCAAGCCCTTCCAGCCCCTTACAAACACCCAAAGACACTCTTTTCCCATGAGAATATGTCACAACACTCTCATATAGATGTAACAACACTACTGCTTTCTGAGACCCATCTTTTCCAAGGCTGTGCTTGTGCTGATTTCTCAACCAAGAGGGCTTCAAGCAGGTAGGCTTTGACAGTATCTGGAGCCCAGAGACTTGGAGTTTGATAGCAAACCAGAATTCCTCTGTATCATGTTTGAATCCTTTCCACTATAATTTATTATGATCATCCCACTATCATTTGCCTATAAAACTTACCCAGTAGATTGGCCTGCTGAATCCTTAAACTTTGAAAGCCATGAAGATGAGTTTCCCAGGGGTTTAAGCAGATGTATTGGTGCATGGATGGCAAGCTGGGACACTCTCCCTGTTCTTCACAGCCACAGATCTATCTCCATGCTCTCTCCTGCCAGGATTAACAATCTGTTAGCAATGGAGAACAGACTGAGCAGGATGTCTTTCATATATTGTGGGGTTTGATTTTTTTTCTTAACAATTTCCATCCTGTTGTGTTCTTAGCTTGCTTTCTTTCTTCAATAGAAAGCCCCTCCCTTCTGATTTAAGGGCAAGAATAGAGGAAGCTTTGTTTGAGGAGTGAGGAGTTAACAATGAAGAGTTTTCATGATGAAAACACCCCAAAAGAATCCTACTCCACAGCCAGCATCTAAGCAGCACCTTCAATCCATGCCTCTGAGGATAAATTTGTCTCTGTTGCTAGTGGGTGAAATAACTTCATTCAGTGCTGTTTGATAGCTGACAGTGCTGGATGCCTGTGTTACAGGTGTACATATGCTGAGGTGGTGGTGGGTAAACTCAGGACAAGGTAATGGCTTCAGAAAAGCCTGGAAGACTGGCTTGTGTATGAATTGTTCAACAATTGTCTGTTTATCCTGGAGGCTCAGACTATACAAACCAGTAATTTATACTGGCTGAAGATGGATTCACAGCCTGGCTGTGCACTCAGTCAGTCCTTGATTTAAACGAAAAAATTGGAATTTGGGCATGAGTCTCCATTTTTCCTTTTTCTGATCTTTATTATTCTTGATTTGTTTATCTCAAAAGAAATACTTTCAGGATAATATCTGCTTCCAGTTACTCAGAGCAAGAATTTGAAGAGACACATGACCTGCCATGACAATGCAAGAGTAAGTTCAGAAAAGCCTCACTCTTCTTAACTCAGGAAGTAGGTGACATCTGTAAACTGAAGATACTTCTCCTTTCTTTTCTGTAGCCATCATAACCTTTGTGCCCAAACCAAAAATACAAATTTTTGGAGAGTTTCTGTGTAATAAAAGAAATAGGGATAAGCCCAAACAAGAAAGGCAACAAGTATGGTTCTTGAAGATGTTTTTATTCAATGGCTTCTCTAGTGTATGCATGAAAAAAGTGTCATAGCATTTACTTATTGGCTTTTGTACAATCTTTCAAGTATGTCACTGCTTTAAAACCATGCTATTCTACTGTTTGATATAAACAAGATAATGTTCTCTCAGGCATATGACTCCTGCTCATAGTGATCAGTGTTGCACCAGAGAACCTTCAACTGAGATGAGGACCCTGCTGTGCCAAAACAGTGAAGGAGAGCTCCATTTAAAACACCAGCATCTAAAAAAGACAAACTAGAAGCAGAAAAGAAAAGTATTGCTTTCCAGTGTTTACAGATAGGTAACTGAGACACAGATGGAGTATTGATGTGGAGTGAGTTGGGAGCTTGGCAGACCTGAGGACTAAAGCTACAGCCTCTGAACTTAAACCCAGTGTGAAGGGTGAGGTTATAACCAGAAGTAGTGATGTACCTAATGCACTATTTTATTATATTTTCTCTGTTGTATCTTTGTACTTTTTACTTGCTGCCATGAGGAGAAAAGGTAAGTCAGTAGGATTTCTTGTGGAAACTGCAGGCTTCCTTTAACCCAGCAGTGCTGGAAAGAATTTCTCTGGAGAAGAATTACAGCTGCCCATGAAATATGTGACACAAACAACCCTTCTCATCTGCAAGTATTAATTGTGCTTTTGGAAGAAGGGGGTGCTGGGATACCAGACTGCTCAAAGGATATGGGGTATTACTTAAAGGCTTGAAAAAAATCTGTCATTGAATTGCCAGCTACAGAGAAGGATTATTGAAATTTGTGAGAACAAAATTTAGTGAGATGAATACAAATAAGGGTGTCCATATTAGTGTCACTTCTTCTTCAAAGGTCTTTAAATGCAAAATATAATTTCATTAATGTAATGCAGGCAGGCTCATGGGTTTGTTGCTTTATACACGTATGGATCAGACTTGATGTGGTATCTTAAGACATAATTTGAAGAGCTTCAGGAAGTCCTGGGTTTTATGTGACTTGCCTTTTTGTCCTTCAGATAAAGCAAGTTTTGTGGAAAGATCCTATTTCATACTATAACTAGTGGTCTGTTTGGAAGGCAAACAAACAAGATGCCAAATCCCACAAGTATTCAGGCATATGAGCTCTTCATCTCCAGGAAATCTCTAAATAAGTAGTCAAGATTCTTCAGTTTGCTAAGGGCCATCTTCTGCTACTTAAGCAAAACAGCATTGAAACCAGACCTGGACAACCAACAAGAAGAAAATTCTCATGCAAGTAAAATTGGCTGTTGCCATATTAGCATTTTGCTTTCAATTACTATTGTGGTTGTGAACAAAATCCCCCAGTTGTCCCCATTCATGGCACTGTGGTTCAGGTCACAAGATAGATTTGTTGTTACCAGAGTAGCTAGTAGCCTCCTGCTAACAGGAGGTTAGAGAAAGTGAAATTGCTTTTTCCCAGCTGTTCAGTACCTGTGACCAAATGAAGAGGCCATGGGATGCTGGATATGTTAATGCAAAATAGAAGGAAAGAGAAATGAGACCTAGGGACAATATCTAAAACTGAGCTGGACTTGTGGAATTGCATCCTGAAAGAAATATGTGCTTGAGCCTGCCACCTGGATAGAGTGTTCCTGGAGAGACAGGAGAACATCAAAGCCTGACTTGTGATGGTTGCAGAGGGTAAAGCTGAAGAAAAAATTAGATGTGCATACAGTGGTTAACACGATTTTTTAACAGTGATTGCTGTCATTTCAACCACACTGAAGTTCTGCCAACACTGGATTAGAAAAATACTTGTACAGGGAACAAACTCTGGAAATCTTATCCCTGTAGTGACAGTCTTGAAACAGTTTCAACTGGGAAAGAGCTACGTTCATTTTTGGGAAGAGTGTCAGAAGTCTAGTGTGCTCATTCTTAGTTTTTATGTTCTTAAATATAGAGCCACAGTCTAAAAGTTAGATCAATGTGAGACTGTGTAGACATTACACGATGCCAAGCAATGAGTTCCCAGATATTTATAAATAAACTCTTGGTGCGCTCCCATTTTCCTTTCTCTTGTCTTTGCTATTATCCCACGCACTTGCCCCAGGCTTTCTGTACTTTTTATAGAGATGGTAGTAGTAATTCCCTTTTCCTGAATATTATTCTTGAAGAAAATAGATTGATTATGCAGTATAACACTGGTTAGGTTACAGCTAATAGCTATAGTGTTAACCTCACATATTCATTTTACTCTTGTGGTATTAATGAATCATTAAATGGAGTGGAGCAGTAATCCTTGAGATATAAAAATAGAAATAATTTTACAAAGGCATTCCAAAGTGAATTCTTTTACTGATCAGTGTTATGTAATATTGTCAATTTCTTATGACTGTTACGAGGTTTCAGAAGTGCAACTTGAACTTTGAGGGTAGTGTGTAGAATATCTGCAGACCATCGTGCCTTTATTTTACTTGAATCTTTCAAGACCGTTCTTTGGAAACTAGAAATGAAATAAAGAACAAGGTAGTCTTTGTGTAAACAGTACAAGAGATCTCATTTTAATAACACTTGAACAGTTGTTAAGAACAATTAGTTTTTCTAAATTTATCTACCAGAAGGGACAAAATTGAATAATGTGTCCATTTAGAAAGGAGTATTTCAAGTCTCATAATATTAAAAAGATTCAAATATATAGAGGAAGAGACATTACTGCTCTGGTCCACTGTGGAAATGCATTCTCTCATCATTGTGCAGATGTTCTAACATATTGAGAATATGTTAGATGCCGCTGTTACTGTTGTTGATTAAGAATGACTAAATAGTTTAGTGTGAAGTGAGACAATAACTCTTCCCTTCTCTCCCTACTTTCAGTTTGTTCTGCAGCTTGGTTGAAAGTAATAGTGTTAGGATTTTTTTTTTTTCTTCTGTCAAGTTCTACAGCAGAAGCAGTCTCCACAAGAAGTTATTTGGGTTGTAATCCTTCTTACTAGATTTCTGTATTCTAAACATGTAACAATCAGCCAAGTTTAGCTGAGTTTTTATATTAGAAAGAATTATGGAGAACTGAAACCACATCCTTAAAATAGCAAATAGTTTTCTATTCGAACAAGAAATGAAAAGAATAAAAATTGAAGGAACAAAGGCTAAAATAAAGGTGATCGGAAAAGCTATGACAATTGTCATACTAAAGACAGGATGTAACTTCGGTTTTTGTTTCTCAGTAGTAATAACAGTTGCTTTGTTTCAGTATGAATCTCTGGGAAAAAAAGGTGACTGCTTTTTATGTCCTATGATAGTGTAATTGAAATTTGCAATGGTTACTTCTTTAAAGGCCATGTCTTCTCCTGACCAACTGTTGTAGATGTCAAAAAGAGTAAACTGCATATGGTTTAGAGTTTAGATATTGATATTAGCAGGTGTGTGGCTGCATAGTGTGTCAAATGAATGTTCATCCTTAGATTTATTCTTAGATTTATCCTTAGATTTATTCTGCTGGACTTTATTGTTAGATATCTGGAGACTCAGTTTCCCCTTAATGACTTATGCTGACTTTGGAAGACATTGCAAGTCTGATGATCTCATGGGTACTCTTGTTACTGAGAAGAGCTGTTCTATTTGCTGTGAAATATGTCAGGAGGAGCTATACATCCCTGTATCAGTACTTTCTACAAGGCATAAATTATAGGAGGTGGTAGTTTCTTTTATTAGACCATCTGATTTAGTTGGAGAAAATAGACAATCTGTTTGCATTGCAACTCCTTCTTCTGGTTTTTGAGAAAGATCCTGAATGACAGGTCTGCATGCTCCAAACATTGCCTGTTTTTTCCACTTGTATCTGTTGATCAATTAAAAGATAACCTGTCTCTTTATAAAGCTTACCTTGATTAAACTGCCATGTCTACAATAAACCACAGCTTAGTAATTTCAGCCTTTGACATTCAGGACACACATATCCTTATTTTCTTTGAAGTGCCTGAATTAAAGTTACTTTCAGCCATTTCGCTTTGTTCTCCCTTCACATTTTCCCACTCTGGGTGTAGCCAGGAGGGCTGACTCTTCTACCTAAGCTCAAATCAAGTTGTGCTAAAAACCCGATGAAGCAGCTGAGCCTGTGATTTGCTTTTCAGTTTTTTATGTTGTTCCCATTCCTGAGACTTCACTACCAACCTTATTGGTAGCCAAAGTATTTATTTTGTGGCCTGTCATATGTGATGCAAGCAATCTATTTAAAGCATGGTTTCATGTTCCTCAGTCAAATCACCTTGGCTTCAGGGACAGACCACACAGCTTTTTATCCTTGCAAGGGGAATTTTCCTAGAGCAGGTAAGTCACTTTCTTCTTTGTAGCATTTGCAGTTTTCTGTCAGTTTGAATGTTCCTCCTACTTTCTGATCCCCGGCTCCTCTCGAGCTCTGCTCCACTTGTAAATTTGCCACAGGAGGCTTTTTGGGACCAACAGCAGTGCACACAATGAATTCAATACATGGACCACAAGTTTCCTGGCAGCTGACCTGTGCATGTGCCACGTTTCTCACCTCTTGCTGGTGATCACTCTAAAAGAAAAGAGCCTTTGTATAAGACTCACCATCTCCTCTCAGGGGTTGTGGTCCAGCTGGTAGCTTGGGAGCTGGACTGTGTGGGTTTTTCCCTCTTCCCCATGGAGAGGGAGCAGCGGTCAAACAGGAGGCTGCCCTGGAAGCTGTCACGACCCTCTTGTTCCAGCTTACAGCCAGAGAGATTGGCTTCTGCTGGCTTCAGTGGTCCTGCCAAGACCTGACCAAGCCAACTGTAGTGGTTTCTGGGGATGAGCTATGCTAAGGAGTAAGTGACTGAGAGATCCTTTCTAGCAGTGCATGGACTGGTGTGTGTGGGGGATATGTGTGTGTGTGTGTGTGTGTGTGTGTGTGTGTTTTGAGTTACATACATTTTGAAGAAGAGCAAAATTTTTATATTTTTTTAAGACCACTGTTTCTCTTCCTCCAGGAGAGATGATCATGTGTAAGGAGCCTTATTACAAAATTGGAATTTATAAGCTTTAGTTAGAAACTTACTGCCATCAGACAGTCTAAACGGGCTCTGCTTATGCCACCTAACACTTTTCCTTGTGTAGCAGCAAGGTATGCAAGTATTTGTGATTCAAATATGTGTAAAGTGATGAAAACTTAGCACCAGTAGGAGCAGAAATGGGCTGTGGTTCTTGAAATCCTAGATTCTGGGCTTTGACATCATGTGTTACTCTTTAATTTAATTTTTTTTTTTTTTTATAAAGAGTACATGAAGAACTTGCACGAACCATCATGTAAGAGGGTTTTGTTGGTGATAGCTTTTTGCAACTACTTAAGCACATTTGGCATTTAAAATTTTCTCACTACTGCCCCATAAAACTGTAAATTTTTCTAAGAAAGAAATTTTTAATGCTAAAATAGCTTTTTTTTTTGTTTCTGTAGTAATTTTTTTCGTTTGTTATTGAAGCAGTAGCCTAAAACCTTGGAAAATTTTCTGAAACAAGAGTTTTCAGCAAGCATATGGCAAATTGCACATTTCATGAGGAAGGAAGGAGATACCTATGAAAAATCTAGAAATATCAATTATAAGGAAGATACAGCTAAGGTGCTAAGTGCAGCTAGAGTGAGGACTTCTAAGAAACTTAAAATTCAACTTTCTGTGTAATTTTATATCTAATAATTTATGACATTGTCAAATAATATGTTAGTATCAATGATAGACTTTTCATCAATTTTTAAAATGTTTGCTTTTCACACTGAGTGCAGCAGAGGCAATTTCTCTATGACATTTGTATGTAACATGCATTATTTTTATCATGGCAAATAAACGGCTATGGCAGTTCCACAGCTCACAAAATCTTCTGACTTTCCCCTTTTCATTACGTTTGGCACTAATCTGTGTGTGCATGTGATTCCTTAAAAAACCAGTTGTGAATATTTTAAAGATTGAATTAGTTTTAATTCTGGAGGACCAGTGTCTGTTGGCTGTCTGTGGTAAGAAAGAAGGAAAAAAGCATACATGAAGCTCACTTTCAGAAGCTAACTGGCATTGCCAGGAAAACTGTGAGCTTATCAGTATTAGTTTGGACTGAAAACTTGTTTATTATAAGGATATTTTCTGCATGGCAGGAGAAAGCAGGGAAATCACTTCATGCAAGATGGAGGGGAAGCTGACATGCAAATAAAGCTGTCTCCTTTTACCCTGCAGGTAATGTAGCATGCATCAGGACTGTGCTTACTGCACAAGGTGTTCTCCTTCAGTACTAAATCTGCCAGCTCAGTAAATCCAAACATGCTTAATTATGCTGTTCATTTTTCTGGAATAGCAGAACTGGGAGGAGCACCTGGATCTGTCATGTGCTGCAAGTACATCTGCACAATTATGACTGCTATTGCAGAGGAGACTCCTTTCCATCAGCATTGGGCACTGCTTGTTCACTGGAGTTGGGGAGCATCAGTGGGGTGTAAGGCTGCATGCAGTCACAGAAAAGCATGGTCCCTGTTTTGAGGTGTAGCCCTATATCCTGTAGAAGTTCCTCTTATGATCCTATTGTGGTCCAATTGAAATTGGACTCTTGAGAGACATATTATCATGACTGAGTTTGTGACTGAAGACACAGTGTCAAAGGGAAGTGAACTTGAGCCCTTGACCCATTGGTACTAGTGGCTGAACTGGCAATAAAATAAAATGGCTGTTCAGGTTTTAGTAGCAGTTAAGACAAGAGTTACTGGTCTCTGTTCATGTGTAGTTCTTCTTAAAATTATCCTTCTCTAACATAGTGGGGAGTGGAATAATAAACCAAAGGCAATGTGTAGCTAGATTCAGTCATCCACTAATTGTGCTTTTATTTTTATTCCTCTTCAAAACCTTTCTCAGGTTCAGCAGAAATCTCTGAGCAGTTTTTTCAAACCTTCACACCTTTCTCATAAATTAGTAATTTAACGTTGCAATAATTTTTTATGTTCTGAACTGTCCCAGAGCCATCATGAAATGATGGCTGTCTCAGACAGGCCCAATTTCATGGCCTTCAGGGTGGAGAGGTGACAGGGTCATGGACAATTGACATGGACCGTGATGCATAGTATTTTAGACAGAGCTCATGGCAGCTTTCCATCCTTAGGATGCCTCATATACCCTGCTAGTATTCTTTTCCTTCATACAGAGATAAAGCATTTTCATATTTCTGACTACTTTAATTTGAAATATTTAGGGGAAGTGTCATCAGGGACAAAGACATCATTGTATATCGGTGCAAGAAATTTATAATCATTCTTCCTCAGGATTTTCCTTGAAGTCCTGATCTTTTCAATCTTGTAGTAAAGATCCTCTTTATTACTGACTTCACTGACAACAGAGATTAGGTTCTGGGAAGCAAGAATATGGATTAGTCTTCTAAGAGAATATTGCTCAGGGTTTCTTCTTCAGGTGATGTATCTGCCTCAGGAAATGAAAGATAAACAAGGTAAAGCTCCACTGACCACTGCAGCAGTGCTAGTTATGTACTGATTTAATTGTTCTCTGTAGATGGCTGAAAAGAGACACTTGAAACCATGTCTGAACAATAAAAAGGGGCTTGTTATGCAAGATGAGACATAAACCTGTTTGGGTTTACTTTTTCTTTAGAGATAAATTTTTGGATTAAATGGAAGTGAGCAAGAGCATTATATCTCATCTGATAGCTGTCTGGGTGGCCCAGTTGAAACACAGTTTCCATTGAGAAAATCTGTGCAGATAACAGACATGAATTAATAGTTGATGAGATTTAAAAAAACGAATAGAACTAGAAAATTGTTAAAATTATTAATCAATAGAGGTTCTCCTTTGCACTGGGATACATGGTAGTGTTGCTCAGTTTGCCTCAATACCTTCCTTCTTACAGTCATCATGAGCTTTACGTGTCTACATCATTTCACAGCAGCAGAGCAGCAGTAGTGGCATCATTATTATTATTATTATTATTATTATTATTATTGTTATTGTTATTGTTACAGCTCTAGGTATGCTGGGAAGATCCAAATAGCTTGCCCAGCATCATATAGACTGTGGGAGAACTGCAGCTAAGAAAAGAATTGTAATAGTTTTGTTTCAAGATCTTACAAAACCTTCTGTGACTTTCCTGGAAGGAAATTTTCTAGAGCTATTACTTAAGACAGCATAATAGCTTTTCCCCCTGGATCTTTTGGTACACAACGTTATGCATTCCTTTCCTGCTGCTCCATGTTGTGTTCTTTACAGGACTTAAGTCTTGCATACTTTGCAAATGTAATAGTGCAGTACTGCAGGCAGCTCCCTTGTACAGCAGCCAGCAAATCTCTTTTCTCCTGAATATTATATGAAAATAATTCAGGCCAGTCTTCTTGTTTGGCCTGCTGGTTTTGTATGCAGACATCAAGTATTAAAACGGAAGCTGGAAAATTGAAGTACAGTCTGGCAGGACTATTCCATGTGTTTTTGGAATGTGCTTTTGCAACCTGCATTGTTTAATCACATCATACGTTATATAATATATTGTTGATACATGGATTCTAAATCACATGATACTGTGTTTAAAATAAAAAATGTGTTTCCTATTGACTCGTGGAAATTTCCATATAAAACAAGCCAATGCTTTTTTATGATGTTTCTGCATTGAGATTTTGAACTCTGCGTTGTCCTTGTGTTTAAGAAGTATGAAATAATTCACAGGCTGAGTACTTTGTGAAGGAGTCCCTGGGTCAATACATCTTAGGCCAGATTTAGTTTCAAACCTTGGCCTGCAATGCCTATGCTTTGTGTTTGCTGTTAGATATATTCATGTGAAATTACATGTCTCTTTATGTAATGGCACATGAATCAAAGTTCAACTTCGTAAGGAAAAAATATGGAAAGATTGGATTTTTTTGTTCTTTGATTTTATTTCTTTGCAAGATACTTGCCTATATGTTGTAAAAAAGAAATTATTTTATAAGAAAAGAACACTGGTAAGATTATTTTTAAAATCAGGTTATTCTTTCCTTGTTTTGCTGTTGATATGTGGCTTGAGAGAGAAAAAATATTTAGAAGACACTTGGAGAAATCTTTATGCAAAAGACAAGATGTAGGCTGCTGATTGCTAGGCATGTGATATAAATGAGCTTTAAGTGAAATAAATATGTGAAGCCCCATTAAGGTTGAAGATATTATCTAGAGAGTTTTAAAGTGATTTAAGGAGTAGTCCTCTCTCATCTTTAGGTACTTGTAATATGAGAGAATGAAATAATTAATGTTCAAAAAAAAATAAGAAGGGGCAAAACATTCCTCTCTTTTTTTAGTCTTCCTTTTCCATGTTCCTATACCTCTCTCTCTATATTCACAGTATCTTTCCACAATCTTAATATATATAGGCCACCTTTAGTGTCAAAGAAAATAGTGAGCAAGTTATTTAAAATACATGTTTAGGAGTTGAATGCAGTGAAGTGAGTTATCATTAAAATACATGTGATTAGCCCCCAAAATGTCAAAATGAGACAGAGCTACTAAACATCAGCATATTATTAGACAGATGCCTAGCCTTCCATATCCACTGCCCATTTCTTTGATGCTTACAGTTTTAATGCTAGCTTTGTAGACAGGCTAGGTATGTGAATTCCTTCCATCATTGATGTCATCAAATAGAATTAATTTTTACCCAATTTTTGTCTGATGGAATTACGCTTCTAGAAAGCTGTAGGCTGGTGATTCTCTGAAAGACCCTGATGTTCTATTCGGAAATCTGAAATAGAGTGAATTCTTTTCCTCAGCTATTCTTTTGTGAGTGTCTCTCAAACACCTAGCATTTAGGATGTTTGCCCTAACTTAGTTATTTAAGTTCTTCAAAAAACAACACCCTACAGCTGTATTCCCAAGAAATTGCCATGGAAATAAAAAATAGCATCCTGAGGAATAGCATTGAGGAACAGTGTTCCTCAAAGCAAATGGCATCCATCTCAGCTACCAGCAGCTCTGCCAGAATTTTGCCTTTGAAGAAAAGTAGTTAGGTACTCTGCCATGTGATATCATGTGAATGTTGATGTTTTAGTTACAAGAGAATCTAATTTTTCTTTTATTAATGGTCTGCTTAGTACGTGCTTGCAGAATAAGGTTTTTTCATTCAATATTTAAAGCTTTGACAAAAATAAAACTGAGTGTGTGAGGTCATATTTGGAACTCTAAACCCAAACTGTATCCTTCTCTCAAACGTGCTACCATTTCAGCTATGAGTTTAACAACAGCAATATGTTCTGAAGACTGTAAGTTATTACTGTTACCCATGCATATCTGTTACAAACATGCTCATCTTTTTAAAATGGTTAATCCCATTTTGAAGGCTTTGATGACTGCATACCATATATCAATAAGTATTAAAGTGTGTGTTTGCTATTTAAAATAGGTAAACTTCACAAAATCACTTTACACATAGGTCATTTCAGGAAATTTTTCTTACATTTTTTATAACCCTGATCCATTATGAAGGGGACTTCCTACTCTTTCAAATGACCTTTTATCAGGATTTGTTGTCCTGCCATCACTGCTTATGTCTCTTAGGTAGGAGAGCACCTTTAAATAATTTACTGTCAACTCAGTTATTGCATGAAGTATAAAAAGACATTATTTCAGTTATTTCTTCACTGTTGTTAATTACAACTTCTCTAGGTAGTTTGTTCCTAATTCACTGTAACACAAAGTACAAAAGGTTTGCTTAAGATATTGCTGAAGTACTTCAGGTGAATGCTTTTTGTTTAATATTGCATAGGATAGATGATGTTTGCACACTGGAAGCCACATCTCAGATCAGACCTTACAAACAACAGATTCAATGCACAAACATTAGAATGTACAAATGTCTTCACAGTGTTAATTTAATTGTAGCCTTTCTTATGTCTTAGTAAGTAGCTGAGAACTGGGCTAAGAAAAAAATCAGGGAGTCCTATATTACACTGCTGTAGAATTTCACCCACCTTTGAATTTGATTTCTGAGGATTCGTGTGCTAGATTGCTCCTTACTTAGTATTGGTACCTGTTGGACTTCTATTTTCTTTCTTGAGGATCATTCTTTTTATATTCATTTATCTGAACACAGTGCCTGCAAATTATAAAATATTCTTCATCTGCATCCTGGATTTTAGACTGATTTCTTCTCTGGAGAAGTATTTTCTATATGTTAATGTAACATTCAATAGTAAGATATGTTTTAAAGAAATACAACCTAGTGACAAGGAAAATGAATCTATTTAGATGGTGTTTCTTAGTGTCTCAATAATTTTTTAAGCATAAGGACCCTAAATTAGAGGGTTATTAGGAAGCTCTAACAAATGCTTTGTTCCTTTGTTTTTGCTTGAAAATGAGCAGCATGGTGTATTAACTGGATTTTTGCTTTACTATGAGCTTCCTATTTGAAGTATTCTGAGGAGGGACCAGTGCTATAAAATTGACCTCCATTCAATTATCTTGACTTATAAAAATGCAGAAAATTATCACCATCTTTGAACAGATTATTAATAATGAGCTGGTACAAACCAGCTTGCCTAAACCACAATTAGTTGCTTTTGAGTTTCCAATGCTCTGGCTGTTTATTCCTTTGATGACTGGCAGGATTTTGGGAGGTTCTCACTGTTCAGCACATAATTTTTACAATTTTTAATGTGCTTTAACTTGTCATCGATACACTGATAGCTTGAGCTGTAACTGGAGATTTATCCTAGTCCCCTCTCTTGTGCCCACCCAAAAAATTCTGTGAGGCTTTTGACAGATATACAGTGGCAGGTTTAAATTAGATGTCTGAAATAGTTTTTGCTGTTGGCTGCCTATACTGCCTCTCTGACAGACGTTGCTGTCTCAAGGCTGGCATGACTGATCTGTATGTCAGCCACAGTAGTTTCCAGTCCAGCGTATTAAGATAAACCACAGACAAAAATCATGTCCAGAACAGCTGTAGGCATGAGGTAATGTGTCAGGGTTTTGGGGTGTGGTTTGTAGATTGAGTGCGACTTGGGTCTCAAACGCAAAGCAGATTTTGTCAGAAAAGCCGGCTTCGACCATCAGTGGTACCTCAAGCCCAGGTCACCTGGATGTGTGCCTGGCAGGTGGGCACTGCTCAGGTGTGTTGGTACAGTGCACACCAGGTGGCCACTAGACTGATCTCCTTTTGCAAAACTGTGTTTAGGAAAGGACAAGCATGGTTAACTTCTCAAAGCCAGCTTTGCCAGGAGGGTGCCAGGCTGTGTGGCTTCACCCAAGTCAGATATCTAGATGTGACCTGTGAAGACAAGCCCTTACCATCACACCTGGACACCCAGGCACCATCAAGCCTCCCTCAATGCCCCACTCTGATCTTTTCATCCTCACCACCCCAACACTTAGCTTGGGTCAGATGGTCCCTCTGATTCAAGCAGACCTGTCAAAAACCTCCTTAGTTTCTCTGTCTCTTTCTGGAGGAGCGGCTGCACATGGATGTGAACTGCAGCTGATGTCAGAGGAAGGCTGTGCCATGCCCCAGCCAGCTGTCCCTGGGCAGCAGTGCCAGCCAAAAGCGCTCACTTACGGGGACACAGTGCTCTGCCTTGTTTTTGTTTTTGTTGGTTCTCACATGCAGAGTAATCATGGCCTGAGCTTGTGAACTAGAGGCTCTGTTTATACTCAAGTTTTGCATTGTGTTAGGCTTGTGCCTACTTCTTAGGTACTTCTTCACTTTAACACTCAGTATATCTGTAAAGTTGAGTGTGGATTGGGGAAGGGAAGTAATTTACTTTGGTTTTCTCTACCATAAAGTTTCCCAAGATAATGCATAGTGCAAGCATAGACTCAGCACCGTCGAGCATCTTGTTAGTAGTATGTTCATGTTCACAGCCTGAAATGCACAGTCCTAAACACACTGTCCATTTTTAAATGATACTGTTGCAACAACAGAAAGATCTAAGTGGTAGAGATTTCCTTGGGATGCCCGTATCAGTGTTTTCTGCACAGTCTGCTTTGTAAGCACTTTGGCCATGGAAATAGTTAAATAATCTTGGTTAAATACCTGCTACATGGTCAAATATGTTGCTGATGCTTAAAAAAATCGTATAATTGTAGTTTGAAATAATCTTTATTGAAACTATGCTGCTTAGGTTGCTAAATGAGGCATTCTCAATGCATAAAATACTGGCTCTGTGTTCACATTTCTTCTTTGTGCCTGTATGTCTCATGCATTTGGTGCTGGGAGCACTTGTGGACAGAAGAGGAGCACCTGGTGGTTGTAGTAATGGCTGTACTTGGCAGTACCTGGAAGTGAAATGGAAATCTTGTGTGAAAGTGAGGGGAAGCAGAGCTCACCTCCTTCCCCCACTGCAGTTAATCTGCCTCTTCCCCTGTCCCAGTATGGCTTGGGCTGCTGCTCTGCCAGTGGTATTGCTGGAGCCTTGCAGTGTCTGCGCCTTTTAGTTATTTGGGAGGGCTGCCAGAGACTCCCCTGATGCAGACAATGGGAAGATAGCTGCTTTTTTTTTAAAACAGTTTTTATTTCCATAAAAGCAGAAGAGAATTTCTTGGGACATAGAAGAGGCACTTCTGTAGGCTGTGGGTGTTCTGCCAGCTCAACATCACAGACCTGCGGCATGCAGCAAACATGGAAGGGATTCTCCAAGGTGTTTGTAGTGGAAAATATTAGTCAAACCAAATGACCACCAGCTCCACTATTTCGAAATGTATATATGTGGGACTCTGTATACATTTGCAGTGCAACATATACCTGAGAGGAAGTGTTCATGGAAACTGTTAGAAAGGAAGAATTGAAGAAAGGTAGAAAGGAATTATTTTGTTTATTTTGTTCAAAAGGCTTACCCAAAAACCCCCAGCCTTCTGGCAAAGATACTAAGGTGAAGAGAATGTGTGACTCGTTTTTTAGATAGAGATGAATAAGAGAGTTTAGTAACAATTACTACAAGACAGTACTAGTTTGTAAAAACTTTGTCTATGCTGTATGGTGCAAACCACTGAGAGCAATCTGTTTCCCTGTAAGCTAGGTATTATTTAATAATATTTTTTATGTGAACGCTGAGGCACAGTGAACTGAGTTAGACACTTCTTAGATAATTGGACTTAACGTGAAATTGCTCTTAAAGTACAAAATCTAACAGTGACAAGGTATTTACTGCAGGAACATGCAAATCTTTGCAGGTGTGGATCAGAGAACATGATCCAGATGATAACAGACTTTTCATTACTCACATTAGTGTGCATTGCACAATTTAAATGCCATCGAGAAATGAAACAAGAACGCTGTTGTCCATTGAAATCTGGAACTCACGTTGCAGTGGAAGCTCCATATCTGTCCTGCATCCTGACACATAGTAAATACATTAATTTCTCTTACATTTTCTGCACATTGTGCTCAGGAAGATGTATGAAAAATAAAGTACTGTCATCAGTATTAGGCTGACATCTGAACAGCCACCTGAAACACAGTATACTCTTACCTGCATTATACATTACTTTTATGAAAAGTCCACTTCTTGGGTCTATTCTCAGACCCTTTCTTGCTTCAGTGCCATTACACCATTTCAGATGAGAATGGTATTTGTTCTGTACTTCAGTAACTCC
The DNA here is from genome assembly GCF_041296385.1 of Aphelocoma coerulescens. NCBI lineage: Eukaryota > Metazoa > Chordata > Aves > Passeriformes > Corvidae > Aphelocoma > Aphelocoma coerulescens. The sequence continues at coordinate 113,113,996 of NC_091015.1, read as the reverse complement.
TAGGAGAGCTAGGTTGAAACAGTTCCTGCCCTACAAGGGTCACAGTCTTAATCTGACCTAATTTAACATCAGAAAACATAAAGACAGTACCTTTCCCCACCAATCAACCCATATTCCCCAACCCCAGATAACCCTTGGGTGTTGCAGTAACTGTTGTGTCCTCATCTGGCCTGCAGTCAAAACTTAGCAAGGCATCTGTGAAGGGACATGGTTTAGTTTGTATTTCTCTGGATTCAAAGGTTATGATTTTGCCTGCTAAAATGATCTTGTCTTGAGCTGTTTGTTAAGTAAACAATATTCCAAAGAAAAAACAAGAAACTGCTACAGTAATGTGATTTTTAAATTTTATATTCCTCTACATATGCAGTACTCTACAAACCTGGTAAGTGGCACTGCTTGTGATTATTAAAGATTTCTTAAGATGAACACCAACTAAGATAATTTTAAAATATTTACCATAATTCAAGAATTCTTTGAATTATGATTAAGGAGAATGAGATGTTAAAAAGATCTCATTTGCACATACCCTTCTTACCTGCACTTGCCCATGATAATGACATTTTGCTTGACAAAAATTATAAGGTACGCGCTTAACGTATCTTTAATCGTCTCCTTATGTAATTTTTCAACTGAAAATGAGAGTGTTATTAGTTGAGTCACCAGTGCTCTTTCCCCCCTTCCCCATACTTGTCTTGGAAAAATTTGCTAGTATGTATAGAAATGTATGGGAGCAGAGGGGCTCCTGTGGGGTCTGTCAGGGCAGACACGAGGCCTTCCCATGGCTCCTGGAAACCCATCCCTCCTCACAGGTCGTTTCTTCCCATAAGATGGAGTGAGGGTCTGCCATGGTGCTGTATCCTTCTCTCTGTGGGCTCTGAACCAACTGAATCCCCGGGTCAGTGTCAAGACTGTGACTTTGTTGAGTTGTTGGCACAGACCCAAGTCCCTGTGCTGGGGATCACCAGGCACACGCTGCTGGAAAGATGTTTCTGCAGACGCTTCGTGGCTGGAGAAGGTGTCAGGGTGCTTTAGTGGGGGTGTGAAGGATCTTCACGTGAACAAGGAGAAGGAGACACAGTTCTTGACTTTTGTTGAGAAGTCCTGGCATTCCAGTTCTCTTTGGGCACTGCCAGGCCAGGAAAAGCAAATGGGTAGAAGGGCAGAAAATGGACCCCCGTACTTATACTACCTTGCTGTTTTATGGGAAGGTAAGTGATAAATAGAACAAATCATTTATGAAGTTGGCAGTAGAAGAGGTTTTCCTTTATTGGCCTTTCTCTATGCTGGCAAAACTGGCAATTTGAGTGAGCCTGACGGTTTTTGAGATCACCTTGGAGAGGCTTGTCCATTAGTGATGAGTGCTGTGGTGGGAGCTGTTGTCTCGTACCTGAGGAGACATGCTCAGGGTTGCTGCTGGTCCCCAATGTGAAGCTGAGGAGACTTGCTGTGTGGGCAGGATGGTGGCTCAGTGATAGCGAATCTCCTGAATTTAATTCCCAGTGTTGATGAAAACTCTTTTTTTAGTGCCCCAGTGCCCCTGAGGAAGAGATTTTTCTCTTTCTTTTCACACCAGAGAAATATATATGGTAAAGAAAGATCACAGGGAAAAACTAACCTCACTGGCCAATCTCAAAATAAAGGAGCTCTTTCGGTTGCCCCCACGATGTCTGGGGTAATTTCATTCAGGCTGTTAATTAAGGTAAGCTTGGTGAAATGTCCTAATGCCCCAAAGTGGTGAACTGAGCAGTGGATTTTGCTACCTGTGTGCAAGAATATTGTGTTTGCTTCTTTTAGCTACTGACATAAATAGTAACTTGTTAAAGGGCATAGCTCCAGGCTTTGCCTTAAGAAGTAGATGAAAAGATAATTGCTGGATAAGCAAGCGAGCATGGGGCACTGTAAGAGCAAATGAGACTGGTTGTGAACCAGTAGCAATCTTCTTTCAATCAGCCTGGTTTTAAGGCTGTAATCTCCCCTGGGCAGAGAAGGTCTCTGTCTCCACGTTGCGTGGCTCCGAGAGCAGCCTCGCTTCTTGGTCCCTCGTGAGGCCGTGGGCACTGAGGACAGGCCTTTGACTGTGGCTTACAGCTCTGCTTCTTACCCTGCATAAGCTGATCCGCTTTCATTTTTGTTGGTATTCTGCTTGGCATTCTTTTCGTGAAGTGCTTTTTTGTTTTGTAGAGACCTACTTATCCCTCCCTTCCCTGCTCCAGTGGAGGTTTATTAGATCGCATGGCAGCCTGCCATCTTCCTTATTAACCAAGCTTTTTCCCAAATAAACATGCTCCTTGTGTGCATGTCTCCTGTTTATGATTTACTTCCCATTATAAAGCTACAATCTTCAATATTAAAAATAATACACAGACAGATGTTTATGAGAGGCTGAACAGGGTTTTATTGTACTGACTCTGGTATTTGTGGTTTATATTTCTTTAATCTCTAGTGAAGTGTGGTTCCTCCCACCCTCCCCAATTTACTGCTTCTGCCTGTTATTATCCTTATAACAGGTGATGATGCCCTTTAAACACATTTTCTTTCAGGCTGTTATGTGCTGCAATATGAGCAGGAGTATGAAGAAGTATGATGATGTACTTAAAATGGCGTCTTTATGTAAGAAATTAGAAATTAGGCCTTTATTCTGGAGGTCTAGATCTGCCCACCTGGAGGCAAAGAGATTCTTACCTTCCACTTGCATGACTTCGGTAGGGTATTTGATCACCCTCTGCTGGCTGAGCTGCCCAGGCAGCTGCCAGTCTGTTGGATTTTGGGCTAGTGCCTTTCCGCTCCGGTTAAGTCCCAGACATCACTTAGGATTTCATTTTGTGCATTTGGACCGTGTTACTGCAGTTTAGTCACAACAGTTTGAAATCACTGGCTGCGTATATGGGTTTTTATTTTTTATTTGAATGGATGGAAGAGAATTCTGCCCCTGGGTCAGATAATCATCTCAGACCTGTTAAATAAGTAGCTGTGACATGCATCATAACAGTGGCCTAAACCACCATATTTTTTCAATATGACACTTTGTTGCTTTTTTTCCTTGGCCTGTGGATGGGCTTACATTAGAAAAACAAACAGCACTTAGCTATAATTAAAAATGCCCTACGGTAAGTGGGATGACAAAACAATGGGAATGCTGTTCATATGGATGAAGTCAAGTGTAAATGAAGTCTAAAAGAATTAAGTTGAATGCAAGGATAAAATTATCGTGTTGGCTAGGCACAGAAAGTATAAAATAAGCCTACCCAATACATCAGATCTTGCATTTAACAGCAAAAAATCTGATCAGGGTAGGTTTTTTGTATCATGAGGCAAATCCATACTTTGCTGTAGCAACAGAAACATAACCTTCAATTAACTATTTGGAACTATTTGAAATGCAGTTGTGCATTAATTGGTAATTGTAGAGAGTTTTATGCATACAAGCATCTACCTTGAACATGTGTGCAGTATACTTATTTGTACTACTAGCACTCAGTTTCTAAAAATAGAAAACGTTCATAACAGTATTCTTAGTATTCCTTTTTTTTCAAGACAGTCAAGTTCTACCTGGAAGTATGTTCATTAAAATTTTATGTTGAAGAACCACTGTATCATAAAGATAGTTTTAAAAATTATGCTCCAGACATAATTATGAACATAGTAAAGCATAATTATAAGAAGGGTTGATATTTTTCAACCTCCAGTAGCTGTCATCTTGCTTCAGGTTTAACTCTACTCAGAGCCTTGCTGACCAACCTACTGATGTTTCACTAATTGCCACTTGAAAATGGAAAGGGAAACTGTCTAGCTTTGGAACATTATTCATGAAAGAAGGATCATGTTGGCTTGTTTTCAGAACAGGATCTTTTCCTCCTGTCTCGTCTAGACAGGCCAAGTACAAGACTTTGTACTGAAAAGGGCTCTCTGGTGTGTCATTAGGCTTATTGATCTCGTCTGGACTGGTCTGGATTCCCTGGCCAGTGTGTTTTGAGGTCACTGCTTGTATTTTGGTACAGACTTCTGCAGGTTTGTTTCAGTTTCACAATACTCTAATATTTGCTTTCTACTACCCCTGTCAACCTGACTTTGATCCATCTTGCTTTACAAGAAAGGGTTCTTTGCTAGTTTCAGTAAAAGCATGCACTGTTTAAATGCATTCACTAAGCAAACTAATTAAAGTACTGAATTTTTGTTCACAAGTTGCAAATACCAGATCCTAAGTATATTCTATGTTCAGAAGTATCTGTACATTCATTAAATAATCTGTTTAATTAATTTATTCTGTTCCTACAATCCATTTTTCCTTCAAGTATTTCCCTGAGACTTCACCAGAATGTGAATTATGTGGACTAAGTTTTGCAATTTTGTATCCTCCATTTGATATTACATTTTGTTAGATTTAGACCTTACTTTTACTCATGCATGTGTGAGAAAAAGAAGAAGCTTCAATGCTATGCAGGCACTGCTCAGCATTAACCAAAACACTGGTGTGACATCAACACTGTCCTACAGCACTGTCCAGCACTGGCTATTTGGACCATAAATCCAAATAGCCACCACAGAGTCTCTTGTGAAGGAACTTAACTCTATCCCAGCCAGGCCCAGTAGAGGATGACTGCTTCCTTGGCAAATAGATTTGGTGGGAGACCAGAAGGCAACATGATTTTTGACAACACGTCCCATTTTCAAATCAACACAGAATTCCTGTGGTATTTTGAGCAACCTTCCAGTTAATGTGGGCACATCAAAAAGAGGACAAGAGGGCTGATGACTTTTTTTTAATGCACCTTCACAATGGCAATTTTCATGTGTGTGAGGGAATGAGGAAGTAGCCATAATATTTTACAAGAAAAGTTGATTGAGTCTTCTTTTTGATTCCAAATTTCAATGTGGTCTGTTACCTATGACAAAAAAACCCCACACCTTAAATCAAAAATTCTTTCTTCTGGTTAGTCGTCTTATGATAATGTTAGTTAAACCCCAGAACTTTAATACAGCTACAAAAAGTGTAATGCTTTGTCTAGGAATAATCTTGTTCTTAGCTTTAACTGCTTTTGACTTGACATCTTGCTTGAGCATTTCATATGAGCCATGAGGGAAGCACGGAAAGCATTACATTAGGACTCAACACAAAGGCACAGGAAAGCAGTAAATGGTTAGCCAATGTAGCATGCCACATATTCTAACTGGAAGCAATATGGTGATTGATTCTTTCTAATAGTAGAAGCATTATGTTCTTTACCACTCTAATTTAATGCTGTGTTACAGTCTTCATTTAAGGTATCTGGAAAGTTTGAGTCCTGTCAAGGCAACTTCCAAGACAGCTTTGTTCATTTCTTGTTCCAATTTCTTCATGAAATTATGGAGAGAGTCCTAAAGCATTGTAATTATCAGATTGCTAATACTGAGCCTCCTTTCCAAAAGTAATTGTTAATGACCTTTTCAATTCCAGGGGTTTCAAAGGCTTACTTCATTTGGTTATGATTTTTTTAATAGTCTATACTCAAAAAAAATCTAAGCCCTTCAATGCGTCTTCAGTTCTTTGTTGTAGCAGAGAAGGACAAGGCAACAAACAGAATAATTTGTTTGTACAGTATTTTATTCTACAATTTTAATAGGTCAGGGACTGCAGGGTTGGACTGAAAAAGCCTAAACTTCAGACCTCATTTAGGCAAATACTAATTTTATAAGTGCACTTTCACCAAGTGAAATAGATCCCATTGTTTTCCCCACAGGAAATGCTTGCTCTCCTTGCATATCATGCCTTCTGTCTATATTCCTAAGTAACATTTTATATGTTACACATATTGATGCATACAAATTTTTGTTGCAGCAGGTTCTTGCTGGTACGTGTACCAAAATATCATTAATACTCTTGGAAAGTGTTTGGAGTGAAGTCTTCAAATTGCTTTATCTATAAAGCAAATGAAAAATGAAAATTAATTTGCTCCCTTTCTCAATTTCTTTTTCCTCTCCTTTGCTATTACCACTCTTGCTTTACACAACAGACACACGAGAGTAAGAGTCCCACCTCGGTAACTGATTTAGGGACTTTTTAGAATTGGAGGTCCTGTTGTCTCAGTTCAGAGTAAGTTGAGATTAAAGCAAAGTCTTTTGCTGATACTGTTGAAGATGAACAAATTATGTCTCTTTGCTGGGAAGGATCAGAAATCATCTCTCAGAAGCAGAATCAGCCAACCCATACTGCAGGCTTAGGGAAGCCCAGGGTTCAGGGAAATGGCACTCCTTTAATAAACTACTTGTGAGTGTTTCTAATTCCGTCTGGTTTGCCTCTGCTTGTGAATGACAATCACCCGAATTTGTCAACATGCTGGTAGTGTAATCATTAAATTTTAATTTGTCTAGATATAATGTGTTCTCTGTTCTATATGTGTAGTGCATTTAACTTTGTAACAAGCCTAGTGAGAAAGCTTTTTGTAATTGTGTGTATATTTTTGTGAACATTTCATAATTACATCTCCAGTACTTGCTATAAAGTATACGTGGTCTCATAGGCATTGTTCTCATGACAGAATCATATTTAGGGGAAACTGTCCCCTTTTTTTTTGGTAAAAACAAAATGTAAAAACTACAGCATGCCTGCATTTAGCATTCAGACACCTTATAGGAGTTTTAGAAGTTTACTAACTTTTAGAGAACACTAGCATGTGGGATTTTGATGTGCAGACACCAACTGCCTGATTGTAATTAGGTGGGAGACTGGCAAATTGGCTTTGGGAAGGTAGTTAAGGAATAATTGTCTGTGTCTGGACAGGATTGTTCCTGGTTACAAACTATACTGTTGCCTTACAGCTGATGCAAGACTTTTTTTAATGTGGGACAATTATTATTTTTATTAATAGTGCTGTCTTGCCCCAAATATGCAAGGTGCCACACAAACATGTATGAGAACATGGTCTTTGTCCGAAGTGAGCTATAATCAACATGAACTGCAAAAAATACTGCTTATTATTAAAAAAGGTGAATTTTCCCAGATGGCAAATCTGGTTTTCTAGTGGTTTCATTCTGGTGATCAGGAATGTGTCACATATGTATTTATACGTGCAATGCTGTAAGTACAGTATTGTTTGTTTTGGTGTTGGAATGCCAAAGAGCCATCCACCATTACAGCATCTACTTGAAATATATTGTCATTTTAGCCCTGAAGAAGGGTAGGCATCAATTTTCTCACAAATTTTTGATTTGGTTTCTTTTTTGCCTTTCAGAGTGCAAATTCACCTGCGCCAGTGGTAAATGCTTGTATCTTGGTTCACTGATTTGTAACCAACAGAATGACTGTGGGGATAACAGTGATGAAGAGAACTGCCTGCTTGTAACAGAGCATCCACCTCCAGGCATCTTTAGCTGTGAGTATTGGCTCCTTGTGTGCATCCATGTATGTATGTCAGATATGTCTGTTTACCTCAGAAATCAGTCTTTTTGGAAACTTGGTCTGCAGTATGAGATCAAGGGATTATGAGACAGAGGAAGTAAATACTACTTTTCTCTGAACTAGAAGGGATGTGTGACACATTTTCCCTAGGATTCTAAACATGAACATTTGTAGTTATTCAAAGGGAGTTTGTCCTATGGACATTGAGGTTATAATCATATGGATCATATGGGGCCTCTGAGAAAGTGTAATTAAATATTTGTTCTACAAAGGTTCTACAAAATATTCTATGCTCTGTCTGTGTAAGAGTCTTTATATGCTAATAAGAGTATCAAGAAAATTATAATCTTTCTATTAATCATTCCTATTAGGTTTATTGGTGCTGAGATCAGCATCATTTGGTAGGTTACTGACCTTTGTAGGTATATATTTAAAATAGCTTTAGTTGCTATTCTTTGGTGCATAAATATTGCACACACAGTGCCAGAGTTTATCACTAGAATTGCTTTCTTAGTGCTTTGCCCTCAGTGATATACACTGATATCAAACTCTGCTTTTGCTTTTGTTTGTTCTGCAATAATTTATTTTTAAATCACAATTCAGCTTTCTGGATGGGGGATAAAATTTCCGATAAGGTTGCTGAGATACAGGTACAATAGAAGTCATATTATGTTACTTCTGCTTTCCAAATGGTTTGGTTCTGCCCATAGTGACATCCCTCAGTATTCTATTTAACTTCTGATTGTGACTATGTCTTAGGATTATCTGTTTTGTTATGATGTTATTAGTAATAGTAACTATGAGCAGCACGTATCTGTAATTTTTGTGATTAATGAATGGGGCTATAAGCAGGACAGAGGTTGAAGTCAGGTGTTGGTTATACACCTGTCCTCTTCTACCCTCTAACCTCTAAGTGAACATGTTCCTAAGTGCTATACTCTAAATCGTTTAAATCTTGTGCTTTGTATTACTTTGGTACCTCTGCAGTGATTTCAGTGGCTTTGAAATAATAATGACCTATATATTCTTTTAGGCTATTTCATTTTTATTTATTTTTTTTTAAATTTGTTTGGTTTTGAGTGGAACTCTCTCCCGAGTCTGAGGACAAGACATAGGCTTTGGTGATGTGTCTAAACCAAAAGGTCACGTTTGCCCATAACCTTGGCTTTAGAAAAAAAATATCAAAGACAGAGAAGGAATACAACCATAAACTGTATTTAAATTGTATTTATCATGTTCTGTCCATTAAACGGACTACTACATGGTAGAAATCAGTGCCAGTTGGTAATAGGAAACAACACTGTTATGGACATGTCAGTTAGTTGTGTTGGCTTATTCCAGCTTTGAAAAAATGTTTTTAGAGTACTTGCTGAAGTGAGGTCCCCAGGCCTTAGAGGGATGACACATTGAATTAAGAAATGTATGCTTGCTTTTGCTCAATGATTTTAATAGGGATCCCTACCAGAGTACACCAGAGAGTATGCTCTTGAAATGTCCCAGCTGAGCAGGCTGCCTTTCAACACAGAAGTACATACATTCATTGCCCTCTGATTAGTAACAAGACAGTAATACAGCTCAATAAGAAGAAAATGCCTATTAAAAAAAAAAAAAAAAAATCACTTGAGGAATCTTAAACCAGGTATTTCTTTCTGGTCAGCGTTGCATATCAGCTCTGTTCTTGCATCTTCTTGTTTGTGTGCAGTTGATGAATGGGAAGGAAAGTGTTGAAAGGAGCCACTTATTAGTTTGTGCTGGTCTACATTCAAGCACGGTGTCCTGTTTCTCCCTGGGACTGTCCTTATCTTTACCTACAGCACATTGTCACTACAACAGTATGCCTTCCCCTCTGCTGTTTGTTTAAAGAATCCCTTTTTCATGCTGTATTCAAACCTTCTATCCTTCTGTGATGGAAAAAATATTAATCTTATTTCAGAGTTATACACAGACTGCCCCCAAACAATGTCTAAATAAATAAATTTTCATACAAAAGTTCTACTTTAGTTTATTTAAGCAGTATGTGCCATAATAGTGGTAGCCCATATTCCCCAGCTGCTGAAACATTTCTCATTTGTGTTCTTGCCAGCAGCCAAATTCAGAATGTCTTGTTGGAGCTTCTCGTTCAGTTTAGTTAAGTTCCATGGGCAATGGCATAGAAAGATTTTTTTTGTGGGTGACCTGCTCCCTGGATCTCGTAATTATAAGAGATCCTTCCTTAACACAGATATTCCTATGTTAGAGGAGTTCACATCTCCCAGATCTGGTGTTCCTCTCTCCTTGCCATTTTTATATGGCTCCAGTGTGCTAATTGTTAATTCAGTCTTTTAAATCATAGAATGGTTGGGGTTGGAAGGGACCCTGAAGATCATCTAGTTCCAATCCCCCTGCTGTGGGCAGGGACACCTTCCACTAGAACAGGTTGCTTTAAAGCCCCATCCAACCTGGCCTTGAACACTCCTATGGATGAGGCACCCACAATTTCTCAGGGCAACCTTTTCCAGTGTCTTACCACTCTCACAGTAAAAGATTTCTTCCTACTACCTGATCTAAACCTATTCTCTTTCAGGCCATTCCCCCTTGCGCTATCATTACATGTCCTTGTAAAAATGTTGCTACTGAACTCAGTGTCTCACATGTGTGAAGGAAAACAAAATGTGTATCTCTGCAGCCCTTTGGTTGTATTAATTTTCCTTTGCTGACTTATAGGTAGGTCTGCCTTATGCTGCTGCATGGGCAGTTCACTCTGTAGCACAGAGAAATAGGAGGGCAGCTGGGAAAATCCAAGGTGTGTTAGAGTCTGATTTTAGATGACACAAGCTGCAGTCCAGCAAGTTGGTCAAAATACATGCTAAGGCATTGAAATTGAACATGTTAAAGTAACAGTTTGCTTGGTTTACACTGGGATGCAGATTTGATGATGCATGTTGAAGCACACTTCCCCTCCTCGGTGAGGACACCCCAGTGCTACTGCATCTCTCCCTGCAGGTCGCCTTGTGCATAGCCCACGTCAGCTTTCAGTAGGGCTACTTGTTTTTGTTTTCATCAGCTGTAAAGACTTATTGATTGAGATATTGGAGATGACTGTTCTTTTAAGACTACTTGGAGGTCATGGGTGTATTTAACAGCACAAAGCCATGATAGGAAAAATAAAGGAAAAAGTAGGATTTTAAACATTGCAGACTTGGCCTTGGTAGCAGCTTGCCACTTCATGTGACCTGGAGAATTCGGACTCCAAAGAACAATGTGCCTGCCTCTAGAAGGACACAGTTCATTTGTTTGAGCATTTCCCTTTGTTTCACAACAAACGATCAGCCTGCCTTGTCCTGCTAAAAGTAAATTAGATTTTGAAATGGGAAGTGTAGTCTGTTGTCTGCAGACTGCAGCGTCCAAGTTACATCTTACTAAGAAGGGTTGTGGTGGTGGAGATTTTAGGTTTTTTTAATTGTTTGGTGGAAAACATTACAGGTAGTTGACTTTTCTGTGATCTGTATGTGTTTGTGGGCATTTCAAACACAAATATTGACATGCTTGAGAATTTACAGAAGAATAAAATAAGTGAGAACAAATCCTTCTTGTCATGTGCAAATTATGTCTACATCAAATTTCAAGCTGTCAGCATTGATGGAGGTGATGTGTCATGGCTGTTTTGGCATAGAAGAGTTTGCTGTAGGAGTTCATTTTCCTCTGCAAGGTAAAAAACCCAAACAAATCAAATATATAGCTCTCCCTTTCACCACCCCCACCTACTGCTGTCAGCTCTGAGCTTTGTAGGGATCTGCAGGGGGTTGGAGAATGATTCTGTTTTAAAAACAAAAAGCTCAATCAAAGGAAAATATTTTGTTTAAAGAGACCTTTGGCATCCCCCTCTGACTGTGACACCGAATTTGTGCAGATAAAAACAACCGCTTAGATTTACATTTTGATTGTGCTTCTGCTTTCATGTGTGCCGGGCTGTCCCACTTCAGGTGAAATTTATCCATTTCTTTAAATATTTAGCAGTCTAGCGTTGATGTTAATGAAAGTCTGGCACTGCTATTTTGAGCATTGCAACAATGATAGTAATTTTCAGTGTCAGATTACTGCTTCTCGGAGGAAAAGGGAGATGGGAGGAGGGAAGAGCAGAAAAAAAAAAATTGTTTCGGCTCTAATAGAGTTTGTCATCAGCCTGGCTGTGCCAGACAGATGGATCATGAATACTGTCTAGACGCTCTCTGCCTGAGTGGAGCTGTGGTCTCTAAGGACAAGCAGTGAGACGCCGGCTTAAGTGACTGGGGAAAGTCAGGACGTGCTCCCCTCTCACCAGATAGCGATCCGGGCTGATCCTGCCCGGCGGTGCTGGGAGCCGGTCAATACCGAGCTTAGCTGAAACTTGGCTATTATGGGGCTTTGGGGGGGAAAGGAGAGGGATGTTGTAACGACAGTATTGATTTCAGCTGCATCTGCCCAGGGACTGTGGGGTGATTTAGCTGGGAATATAGATCGCGGGAGGGGGTGGATTGGGAGAGTCATCATCTGGCCATAAAGCACATGCTTTAAAAAACTACGCACTCACCTGTATTTATCAGTTGCTTTAGTCACAGTATATGCTGGAAAATACTTACTTACTGGCTTATGTTTTCTTTATTTGGCCACTTGTTCAGAAGGATTCACCTGTTTCCCTACCCGGGGCTCCCTATGTCCCCGGCTGTTGAGGTCACATGAGGCTGCCTTTGGAAAGGAGAAGCTGTGGTAACCAGGTGAGACCTATAGCCTAGGGCAGATCTTGTGCTATTTAGTGATCTCTCATGCTGTTACTTGTCCCTTCTCTGTCACTAAGCACAATTAATGATAAGGAAGTTTCTACTGTAGATGGAGCAATAAGTATTTTTTGACCGGTGGAGTTTTAACAAAAACTCAATTTGATACATATGCTAACTTATTTAAAACGCAGGAAGTTCTCTGGGGTTCAGATTACAGAATAAACCATAGCACACTGGATTTTAGTTCTGTGTATATGTAACTAAATACTAGATAGCTATTTTTATTTAGAAAATCCAGTTGGCTTTCAGCCTATAGTGGAGTCATTTCTTGAAGTGCTATAATCAGGTTCTGTGCTTTGTTTTGAAATAATTTAATCTTTGCAGTTTTTTAAAGCACATTATGGAATGTTAGCAATTAACATGATCTTGAAAATTTGAAAAAGAAACAAAACATTAAAGTGATTTTTGTATATTTTTTTCTTAAAACTTTGTACATATTTTTAAAAAATACTTTATTCCCTGGCTTTTAATAAATGAAATGGAATCCTGGTCCCATGAATGCTCTAACAACACGGCAATGGAATTCAGTAATGCTAGAGTTCACCTATTCTTCTTCTGGAGCCTTATGCTATGAGTGACATGGACAAGCCAGACACATGTATGTGGCCAATAACAACCACGAAATGTGCTGGTACAAAATTAGGTATTTGCATCTGCTTACAAACAGGGCTGAACTTGGCTCCTGGTAAGGAATTTCCATTTCACAAAGTCTCCAGCTGAACATTAATCATATATTTACGGTTAATGAGAAAAGAAAGAAAAACTCACAATACTGTGCAGATGAAAATGCTGGAATCTCAGTAGCTGTGAAATGCTATTTTATTAATTCTCAAAGTATGTAAGTCAGTTGTATCACATGTAATCAAGATCTAGAAAAAATGTTCCTTACATCTGTTTGTGTTTGCTCTTCATACACATTTCATTCATCCTTCCTTCAATTCCTGTTAACTTTCAGGAAACTTCATCCAATACTAAATGTTGCTGCTCAGTCCGATTATGTTGGGTAATCTTTGTGCTTGCTCCTGTTCCCTTTTTTGGCTACTGATTTCTTACAGATGCAAAAGGGAATTTGAAGTGCTCCAGGTGTGCTGTGGAATAAAATCTTCATTCAAAGACTGATTTTTATGTATCTTAGAAAGTGATTAATCTTCAGGTTGGAAATCTCAGAGCAGTACTACCAGGCACAATGGGACTTTGTATCTTACAGCTATACTTGGCCCCCTCAAGACACCAGAGCTCTTCCTGGACCAATGTGAGGCAGGGAAATGACCTCCCACAGACTCTGAGGGCACCCTTTGTACACACCGTTTCTCTACCAGAAGTGCACAGTAGCATAAACATTTCATCAATGCAGGCGTAAAACTCAAGTATGAAAACCACAGTGCAGTCTCATACCACAGGCAAGATCCTCCCCTTGGACAGAGGAAGAGAATAAACTGTGAGACAATTGTTTTCAGACCTTATTTCACACACACCTAACAGGTGCTTGAACGTGACATCAGAAATCATATAGAATGTAACTGAGCAACTTTTGCAACTTTTCTTTTCAGCCCATATTAGTAAATATTGTCCAGTGCTGCCCTTCCTCACTACATTTTCATTTGCAGGGGTCACACTGTACTGTGCACTAGGACACGGCATAGCTAAATCTCTGTAAGTTTTAGGTGCAGTTCTGAAATCCTGCTGTGTGAATTTTACAGCCACAACTTTCACCATCATTCATTCAATTCATGTTGGTTATTGATGGTAAATACTCATTAGGAGGAGCACTGCATTGTACTGTTTGCACTTGGCTGCTATAAGCCTGGAGGAGCCATTGGGAACTATTTCTTCTGTACAGCATTGGAAGCTGTTCAGGTGCTTAGGCAGTATGAAGATAACTTATATTTTCTTATAGTTTAAAATGTTTTGTGAGGGTTTAATAAAAAATGTTTTAAAAAATCCTCACAAGAAAGGGACATAAAGTCAGACTAGATCACCTTCCTTCTCTAAGAATGCTGCAGACTGTGATGTTTGATTGCTTTTCATTCTGCAGATGTGTTTCTGACCATTTATTTCCAAAACCACTTCATCTCCCTGATGAAATGAACCACCTTAATTTTTCTTAAGCAGTCTCATCTTCTACTTCTGCTTTAAAATAACAACTGAAGGGGAATTGGGGGTTTGCTTGTAAGTTCTGGTATGAAGACATGCACACTGAAATTTTTCTTTCTGAAGTTTTTGTGTAGATTAACATACAGCATCATGCTCATGCTCAAAGAAATCCATGCTTTTCGGTGATCTCTGTAGTTGTCTGTATTGTGAGTGAAATGATGTTTTTCCATATCATGTAGTGTTTAACCAAAGCACGTTGCTTTGGTCATTAGTGTGTAGCTATTTTTCTCAGACTGGAAAGCCTGAGAAACCCTTATGCTCTTCACAGTTTTGCGAGTGCTTGAGACTGGCTCAAGCCACTGTTGCCTGTTGTGGTTGCTCCCTCACTTGCTCCTGTGCAAGTGTTTGTGCAGGCACATAGGAGCTGGGGTGGAGACTGGTCTGGTTCTGATGAACTCTTGGAAACGTCCACTTTGTTTAGGCCAGTGTCATGTCCTTGATTCTGTTCTCAGCTCAACTGTGCAAACTCTTGTGCCTGTGCAAAAGCAGAGGGACGTACAAGTGTCTCTGTTCAGTGGTGGCTTATCATTGACTGGTTTAAGGTTTCTGTGCCTTAGTCCCTGCCTCTCTAAAGTATATGCTAATAGACCTTTCCCTGAATACATAAGATTTTGGGAATTAAGAACTAACAGTTACTTTGCCCCTTTTCCCTAATTCTGAAAATCTCATTATCCGTCACTTTTTGTAATAGCAAATTGAAACAGAAGGGTGAAGCATCAGAATGGGTGTCTCGGGACCATCCATGGGCTTGGGTTCTTTTGTACTGAACCCAGGCTAGTACAATGTAATATACCATTTTGATAACCAAGTCCAGTTTGGCTTAAGTCATGGGGCTTTGTTGGAATTATGTCAGCTAGTTAAATTACTACATAGGAACAGCTCTCCTGGGTCAGATCAAAGGCCCAGCTAGCTCAGTATCACATCTAGCACTAGCCAGCTGCAGATGCTGAGTGAAAGAGTAAAAGCAAATTAGATAAATAGTTCTGCTTTTCCCAGTAAACCTGATTCCTTGGAGGAATGCTGCACTGCTTTGCACAGAGAGCACGGGGTTTATGTCCCCTGGAGAGAATTTAGCATTTAGAAAGGGCAGGAATTGGGTTAAAGAGAAAACGCCTCATTTCAGAAGTGTGAGAATGAGCGAAGATCCACCAACCCTTCACTAACCAGTAGATGTGTGGGCACTGTTGGCTCTTCTATATGCAGCACATACTTTTCATGTTGAGGCATTCTGAATGTAGGACACGAGCTAGAAGGTGCTGAATTCATGTCAGCTGGAAAGACTATTTGCCTGGGTCTTTTGACTTACTTTGTGAGGAACAGGGATTTTTAATTTCTCCAAGTTTACTGTTTTTTTCTGAGTGATGTTGTGGGTTTTTAGTCAGGATTTGTGGACTGTGTGACAGCTTTATATTTAATGGTGAACCAAATTCACCTTGCAGGCTTGAATTTGTCTTGGCTGTTTAAGAAAACAAATGCACTCACAAAGCCTACTGCACGTAGAAAACACAGTTGTCACCTGTGACTGTGTTAGCACACAGGCATCAGATACCGTGGGAGTACGTGTGTATCTTAGAGCAGACTTGTGCTTATTTTTGTTTTATATTCATGCATGTTGTATGCAAACCTAAGGAGTGAATACAGACTGGTTAGAGTTAAGTAAAATACCAGCAATATAGAAATATCTATACTCAGCTTCTATGAAAACACAAATTGGTATTTCTATCTTTGTTTAAAAACAACTGTTCTTTTAATTACAGGTTAAGGCTTAAAATCAAGACTAAACCAGTATTTCACATTCTACTTAGACACAAATGAGACAGTGGAACCAAGTTTTCATACTGAGTTACTGTTAGGAGCAAACAGAAAACAGATCAGGACAGTGAGTTGTTAAATCAATTGTGTTTCGTGTGTTAGATGACTTTTCTAACTTAACGATACAGTCCAAGGGGCCACAGATGTATCGAACACAGCATTGTCCAACCATACATGATAAGATCCCAGGTCTACTTATCTTTCCAGCAGTATTGCTACACTGATAGCTTCTTCCTTCCTTCCTTCTCAGTTTTCTCCTTCATTCCTTCTGTTCAGCACCACTGTGGTAGTTTCATGAAAGCAAGACACACGAAGGATCTGGGGGGGTAGAGATAATAGTGACGCACTACGTGAATACTGAGTCTGACACCTAGTAGCACCTTGATAGAAATAGAAAGCTGTGATCACAGTATTAAAATATGCTAACAAGCTGAAGGAGCTAATGGGCTTAATTTTTACAGTGCAGATGTTCATCCAGCACTTGTGCTGAATGCAATAACAAACATGGGGGGGTGGGGGGGCTGATGGTGATGTTATTGTGTTCTTGGCAGCACAGTCCTCCAAAACAATCTTCCTTTCTTTGATATTTTACTAAGAGTTAGAATGTTCTTTTCTGTGGTCTAAGATAACAAATGTATAAACAAATTGGTATGACTAAGGCTGGTTGGGCTAGGGCTATCTTTATTCAAATAGGGATTCTGTAAGAATCCGTGTACTGCTCTGTTTGGTGATGGGGATTGGTGTTCCAGTTCTTGGATAGTTCATGCTCCACATCTCCTACTAAATTTCAGATAGTTTTATTGTTGTTGGTTTCAAAATGGAGCTCATCTGGCCAGCAGATAAACCATTTGCTTTAAGAATCTGTAGAGCCATGGTCTGACATAAAGCTCAAATCCCTGTCTTTTCCAGAGAAGAGTCAGTAGTCTCCTGGAGAACAGTCACAATGGCCTGTATTCCACTCCAGTGCCTCAGCCTAACCACCAACCTCATGGCATTTCACATGGTCACACTCTTCCTTTGTGTTCAGTGCTTTGCAGCTAATGCCGAGAATGATACTGCTATCTCGTGGAACCTTTCAGCTCTTTCAATAGGAAATGATCTTGACTTACTTCCAGCAGATTCGGATATTCCTGAAGAAATTACCTTTTGTACCTGTCAGAGATTTGCTAGACATTGATGGTGATCATTTACGTTGCAAACCTCTCCTTTTTTTTTTGACTCTCCCTAACAAAGGTACTGGGTTGTTTGTTTTAATTAGCAGCAGGAGAAGTGCATGTGGCTTTTGTTTGTAATAAGCTGCAGCTCTCACTGTGAATACCTGTCACTTTTGATAGGCTGTTACAATGTAGGTGATCAGTCAACTTGGCCCTGAGTATTTGGGGCTGGTGGTGCTCCTCCAGCAAATAAATTGGCTGCGCTATAGAACACAGGTTTCAAGCCATGTCCCCTTTTGACAAACATCTTAGATAATGTGCAAAGAAAATAAATTTCACTGATGTTACAAAGCTAAAGGAAGGACTGAAATTATGTGAGGAACGGAAGATTTGTCTATTAGTGAATAGGTCTTGCCACCAGTTCCAAGTTTGCTTGATGTTTCTGCCACCAACTTCCTATGCAATCCTGATGAGATAATTCTTTGTTTTCTTTCTTAATTTCCTTATTTAAAAAATGGAGATAATGATG
Organism: Aphelocoma coerulescens; assembly: GCF_041296385.1. NCBI lineage: Eukaryota > Metazoa > Chordata > Aves > Passeriformes > Corvidae > Aphelocoma > Aphelocoma coerulescens. Next base: position 113,096,176 of record NC_091015.1, on the reverse strand, counting down.
TTCTTCTGCTTTGCAAATAATAAAAGAAGATGAAATTTTTATGTGGCTGAAAAACATGAAAAGGGATGTTAAACTGTAATAATCTCAGGGAATGGGTATTATGCTCTGGAAAAAAGTGCAGTTATAAACTGGCAGAGAGAATTAAAAAAACCTGAAAGTATGTGCTTTGTGTTGTACATTAATGTACACGTTAATACAAGTACCATCCAATAGTAATACAAGTATATTTAATTTTTCACTTGTATGTCAACAAGGAAACTGATATGCTAGATAGTTTCTAAGTAGGTATATAAAAAGTGGATACATAATTTGCATTAAAGTGTGAGTAGAGACAAGAGGAGAGAGTTTCAGCAGTCAACTATACTTTCACAATTGAAGCAGAGTATCCTACAACGTGGTGAATGTGATGCAATGTAATGATGCTTGGTGGTGTGCTAGTGAAGTTTGGAAAAGAACTTTGGAAGGATTTAATCAAAGGAGGTCAGCAGTCAACAGAATGATGGATGAAATTCAGTCTTGATTAATGCAAGTAATTCATACTAGAGGGCAAAGTATTAATACATTTTATTAGGTCCTAATTAATTGTGTAATTTAAGGAAAAGGACCACTAAAAAGCATCACTATGAAAGACTGAATGAAGACCTCTTTAGAGAATTAAGTTGTGGTCAGATAAAGTATTTTGAGTCAATAAAAATAGGATGTGAAATGTTATGATGCTGCTACATAAATCAACATGTAACCTTTATTTAGAATGCTGTGTTGCTGCAGCAGAGAAACATACTGTATGTGTAGAAAACATAGCAAAAATGAGGAAAGAAGCTGTGAACAGACCTGGATATGTATAGAGCCCAAAAAGTTTGGAATCATTTGCTTTTGAGTCTAGGTAAAGGATGGGGAAATAAAAAGGTACACAGAGCTATGGGCGTGGAACAGAGGTGGCTCAGGCACTTAGGTTGTGTGGTAAGATTAGAAGATCACTCCATACAGTCCAAAGCTGATACAAAAGAAATTTTTTCACCCTTTCTGTCTTTAGGTTGTGTACGTCATTACCATGCAATGCTTTTGAGGCCAGGATTTAGCAATACTTAAAGAAAGGAAGCCTCTCAACACTGAGTCCACTTGTGTGTAATCTGTCCAGAGGGTAGTAGTTAAGAAATGTATAAGGCTGAAGTTTCAGGCATTCCATTAATTTCTAGCTACAAGATCATGTTGAGAGCTTGGGAGGACATTTTCTCATTCTTCTGGAGAACTGAACATCCTTATCCAGGAAGACTGCACGTGGGTTCCTAAGTGTGGCGTGAAACTGAAGCCCATAGTAAGTGGCTTGTAATACTGCTCATGGTAGCTATGATCAAAGTCCTTATGTGCAGTTTCCCTGGCTTAAGTAATTACTGATATTGCATGCAACAACCCTCTGTCATATCTTACAAAGCAGAAATCTGGACTGTCTTGTATATGTCTTTCATAGAAGGTGGTTAACTAGTGAGGCTGGTACACTGAGTTGCTCAACAAGTGAAAACTGTGGTATCTCTGCCAGCCCGTGCTGGATTACCTATTGCACACCATGCTGTAGCCCTGGGAGGGGTGTTGAGCACATCTCCAGCACAGGAGAGCATGCTGACGGGAAAAGTTTGCTAGGAATTGCAAAGGAAGCCAGTTTAAGCAAGCAAAGATTAGAATTAAATGTGTTGCAATATGGATTGGTGTTTGATTCTTTGAAGTTTTCTGCAGCTCTTCTGTCGATTCAACTCATGTAGTTAGTCAACTTCAGAAATGTCTACTCCTTAAACATGATGTACTGAACTTCATATGTAAATACCCAACAGTAGTGGACAGCACTTGTACATCTTCTCTTCTTGTAGGAGGTGATAACAGTTTCTTTGCCTATTGCAACACAAGCTCTCAATTAATTAGGACTTTCAGAGAGAAATGTGTGTAGGCTGTGAACATGCAGAGTGATGCAGAGAGGTGGGAAACAGATGTGTGGTCATATATGCACCAGCCAGCTATTACTCAGATACCATCCACCTGCTAATTAGTGCCTGGAATGTTCAATAATGTTGGTGTTTGTGAGATTGCTTGAGTGCAGTCCTGCATCTGGTTTTCACACTTGTCTCAATTGCTACACAGTACCGTAAGGAACTGCTTCAATTAAAATTGTTTTGAAAGTGATGTATCTAGAACTTCCTTGTTGCAACAGATTAATTTCTTGGTGTAGACTGCTGTAAGTATAGGGCCATCAGCTTTCTGTACCCTTGAAGGGCCAGCATTTGGGTTAACACTGGAGAGGAAATCTGACTCATCCATTTTGCTTCTTGTCATACTAATGAACCCAGTGTGTGCCATCTCAACTTTAAACTACCCCCTTGGTGATTCTCACTGTACCTCTTTCAGCGACAAGTCAGCAAAGAGAAGCCAATTTCTGAGCTGCCATAGCTGGGGGAATTACATGATAATTTTACCTGTATGACAAGCGTCTCCTTAGGAAAAATATTCCAATTTATCTAAAGTTTGCATTTCGCTGTATTATCTCTAAGAATTTTGATTCAAAGTATTAGTATTTCCAATTGCTATACATCCTAAAAAAAGCATGCATGCATGCACACCCATGAGCATATATTCTTAGAACAGACTTCTTTCTTTTGTGAAGTCCAGATCTGTGATGCATTTCAGTCCTGCACATCATTATAGGTACAGGCAGTAGCAGACAGCACAATTGGTGTTGTCACACTGGGGTTATAAATTATCTACTGCTCTATACTGTGCTGTATTCCAGGTAAAAGGCACATCTATAGATCAGAAAGACCGACTCTGAATTTGATGCCAGAACATAAATGCAGAGGTGATTTTTCTCTGATCCAGTTTCTGCATTTGTAAAATGTTTCTCACGCTTTCCTGGAACAACTTCCTTCTTTATCCACGTGAAAAAGCCTGTGAATTAGAAGAGTGCTTCTAATCTTCCAGGTAACTGGGGAAATAATCCCTCTTTCCCTCCTCCCCTTCTCCCCCTGCTTATCTTCCCTCCCCACAGAAGGATAAAACATTGTTTTTCCTCCCACAGTTGAAAGGTGTATTTTGCAGAATACAGATGAGATATTTGTTGGCTAGCAAAGAATAAAGTGAAACAAGAGACATGTCTTTCAAGTACAAATGGGGCTTTAGAGATCTCTGTTGGAGAGCCTAATTTCTATGTGAGCACAACTGTTTCTCCATATTGCCTGGAACACTTCAGTTATATACTTGGCCACACTTTCTGGTATGGATTCTGTAAAGACATCATTTGTCAAGCTAATAATTGTGTACAAAAATGTTTATGGACAATAAAAATGGATTCCAGTGAACTGCACCCACAGATACAAAATTTTGCAGTACTTTTCAATATACTGAGCTGGATTCAGTGATAGTAATAATAAATAGGGTTTCTTTCTCCATTCCGCGGGGCTAACTGAACTTCGTGCTTTGAAGCATACCAGTTAGATTTTCTTTTTTAAAAATATTTCTAATTTTTGGCCTCTCTAGTGAAGAAGGTGAAGTATTATTTCAATATCAAAATCTTGCTCACAGCATGTTTTCATTACACTGGTGGTCTCTGACTGAAAAAGAGCAATCACAGTCTTTATAGCATATTTTTAGCTAGATGGATAACTGGTTATTACAGGGAATGTGTTGTTTTGGGTTTTTTTTTAGCTAAATAGAAAAACTACATTAGTAAACTGCAGACTTCATAGGCTTTTTATAGAAATTATTTTCTTTAATTATGTCATATGTAAGCCACAGTCAAAAGGTGTATTTGTTTCTGATTTCAACGGCAGTTAAGTCATTTAAGTAGGAGCTAGGCACACAAATGTGTTCTATATGTGACCATAGCAGCTATTTAAGCTAAGGATTTAAGCAGACAGAATGTAATTATCCCCATTGCAAGACTAATACACAAGGGAAAAATGCCATAGGATTTTGTAATAGCGACAAGTGGTCAAGACATTACATTTATGCTTTGCTAGTTTTACCAGCTGTGTCTCATTCCATTATTCAGACAGACAGACAGACACACACTCACCTCTCTTCTAATTAATTATAGCTGTAGACCAGTGGGGGAGGAAAAAAAAAACCAACTCCAGAGGTGATTTTCCAGAGAAAATCTGATTCCAGAGTGGGTCCACCAACTGCTAGAAATCTGCAGATGTGAAATAGGTTTTTGAGGTTTAAAAATCTATGATCATCACGTGAATCTGAAAAAGAAATGCAGTTATTGGGATTTTCTTAGTGATCTACTTAAAAGAAAATGTCGGAAAAATACTTCAGTTTTTCTGCCTCATGTTGTGCAGGAAGCTGCATCTATGCATGATCCACAGTGATTGAACATTACTCTGAGGGAAATGAGGTGAAGGCAGGGCACTGTGTGTTGGAAACCAGGGTTTAAAGTGCTAGTTCCAAATGGACAGGTAGTGGTGATGATACCACATCACTTGCATTCCTAAATTGTTAATCTTTATAAAAACCCCTTCTATTTCACATGGTATAATATTTCCTTGCCAACAGTGCCTCACTCTCTGATGAAGTACAGTGTTTTTGAGTGAGAGCTGGCTGACCACAATCACTGGGAAATAGAAACGAAAACAGCTACAAATACACAAGTGTTTGAAGATGGTAGAATAGTGCTTTGAGACTTTTTGCTGTCTTTGGTAGAGGGCTGGGGTAGAAGACAGTCTTTTAAAGGTTCTTGAATACAAATAGGAGCAAGCATCTAATCCTTTCACTTGCAGAGGTGTTTGTTTTCTATGTGACTGAATCACTTGCTCTCCTGAAGGTATCACCCCTGGTCTCTAAATCCTACTGCTGGCCTTTGAATCATGTCAATATTTTATGTTTTCAACAGGAATTTAAGCCCCACCTTGACTTTGTAGCCTCCATTTGATTTCACAGGCTAATTGCTGGCCCTTGGCATTGTGTTGAAGTTAGGCATGGATAAAACATGTTTCATGGATATGAAGCCCTTACTATGCACTGCAGTTTTGCACAGTATTTCCACTGCTTATAGGAGTAATTGTATTCTGAAAGAGCTTTTAATTTGTTACATTACATGTCTGTAGTGTACATTGCCTGGAGGAGGTCCCTTAAAAGAGCTGAGACGTCTACAAAATGCTACATTGATGTGTTCAAGCAGTGACAATCCTTAGAAAAAAACACCTGGGCTTTCTAGGTGTGTCCATGAAGGATGGAGAAACAGGGACAGTACTAGCCTGAGAGTGAACAGATTGGGTGAGATTTGGTAGGGAGACCAGAAGATGGATAACTCGTGGTAGGCAGAGTGAGGCTGCCTGACGAGTCAGTAGGTGGGAAGAAAGCAGGAGGTGTGGCAGGTTGTGGGAAGAAAAAGTTGCTGGAGTTCCCAAAGACATCGCCCTGCCTTGCGTAGCTATTGCCATCCGAAACTCACTGTGTGTGCACGTGTGCCAGCTGCCCTTCCTGCTGCTTGTCCTGAAGTCAATTTATTGTAACTCCCTGGGTTTTTGGTTCCTACTGCTTCTGCAGGAACCCTAGCAGGCAGCTCTGGGGCTCACGGTCCTGTGTTTGCAGTCAGCTGCTCTGTAGGAGAGTGTTGGTAGTGAGGATATTGCTTCAGGTGGAGCACTGCAAATCCTCAGTTGTTCAGATACAGGGCATTTGGAACACCTAATTGTACTGTCTGTGTTTCATGAAGAAAACAAGAAGCAATAATCCATCATTTTAAACGCCCTGTAAAAGCAATTGGGAAATTAAATGCTACAGGATTAGGGTCCTAATTGCTCATATATAGTGTCTCAGCTTCGGTTAGTGGTGAAAATAGACCTTGTTCTTTCTTACATGGCATTGTTCCTTTCACTCCTAAATTAGGCAGTGATTAAAAAGATCTAAACTGGAGTTGTCTGGAGCCCTTTGATAGGGCTGGGTAGGAAGAACCTCGCATTGAAAGAAGCTTGGTTAATTTAGCTCTGCTGGATAGCTAATGATTCATCCTGTCTGTTAATTTCATATGTACTAAATGCTGTAAATATGCTTAAATTAAAAAAGAAAAGAAAAAAATTTAAATGTTTCAAGTGTTGAATGTATTTCAGACCTATGGATAACTGGAACATTAAATACCAGGGACCTGGCAGTGTGTGCATGACTCTGGTTTAGCTGCAGTTCCTTTGACCAAACTGATGGGCCTAAGGGTTAGGAGAAAGACAAAATTTGAGGTTGCCACCATTGGTGGTGAGGAAGGTTAAATAGCATGAATGTGGAGGAAGATGTGTTTTAATAGTATTTGTGTTTGTAGTGTAAATTCCTTCATGTCTTCAGTTACTTCAGCAAATATAGTACAAGGGCTTACTACTTTTTCATTTTAATTTCAAAGGAAGTTGGGAGCTAGACACACAGAACACATCCTGGGAGGCCTATTTAATATGGACATACAGAGTAGCAAAATTGGAACCTGGTGGCAGAGGGGGATATTTTGAAGTGTTTCTTGATGTAGTTAATCCATGTCACAGGAAATTTATATCTTGGGTAAGCTTCAGCAAATTCTGGGTTGGAAGAAAAGGGTGTGAGGACTTGCTGATTGTAGGACAATGATTCTCTTAGTGAACAGATACACTGCCAACTTGAACTGATGCTGAAAACAAACATGTAGAAAACATGTATGGTGGTACATAGTATGGTGGTACATAGTATGGTGGTACTGGTCATGAGGACTTGAATTCATGCTTGTAAGTAAAAATACTAAACTTAAGTCAAATGCTTCCTTTCACTGAATCATACCTACTTTTTTCAGCTGCCCGTTGCTGAGGAAAGCAGTGAAAGGGGCTCATTAAATCTGGCTTCGTCTCCCTTTGATTCAGTTGATGCCAAGGATGGAACTGGCCAGTGATCTGCTCTCCTTCTTGCATCCTGCCATCCTTTGATGTTTTGCCTCCTAAAATCCTTTTTGCCAAATCAATCCACCTCCTCCTGGTCAAAGTGTGGGTGTTACAGTGTCCACTGACAGCTTTGAGCTTCCTTGCTTTCATTCAGGCACTTGGAGGCAGCAAGGAAGATAAAAGGAGTCATTTAGACTTCAGTTTCAGATGAAAGAATCAAGTGTGGTGACATATTCCAGTCTAACAGTATTGCTTCTGTTCTTTGGGGCAAAATATATAAGAATGAAGCGAACAAAGAAGTATTCATACTGTATCTACTGAATTGTAATCCTGTCCTGTGTTGTACAACAGGTTTTTGAACCATGTGGATTTTAATGAAAAAAATGATCTGTGAGTTTGGCTCCCTTCTCCATTCTCCTTTCTTTCTTCCTTTTCCACTGTCCTGTTCTTCAAAATCATCCCACATGACTGCTGTAGGAGCAGTTTTCAGAAACCAGTTCAGGATCAAAATCTGGATTTCATAGACCCATGTCTGATCACAGGGGTGCTTTGCATGAATTTGCCACTGTCTAATGAGCAGTTCCAACTTTTAAAGATTTATATCTTATTTATAAATATATTTATGTTATTTAAACTCATGTATACTATGTCCTTAGTAAGAGGTAGTCTCCACAGTGTGCTGGAAGGGACTGCAGAGTGTTCAGTGTTTACTGAAAGTCTCTACAGAGCTAGAATCTGCTGAAAAAATACCCAGTTCATCACAAAGAGCTATTTTCTGGAAGCTTAAGAAGTTGTTTTTTTTTTTTGAGGAGGTAATTTGGGTCTATATTACCTTCAGCTGAGTTCTATATTTTTTTCCACAAAACATAATGTAAACTTTGTACCTTCCCAGTGATAAGTCAGATGTTACAGCAACCTCAAGGAGAGATTTGTACTCTGGGAAATGAAACTCCACTGAAGCTTGGTGTATTGTTAAAGATCTTCTCAGAAACAGGCTTCATTCAGTAGGTTTAGTTAAATTCTCAAAGATGGCACTTATTCCTAGAAATAGATATTAACTAAATGGCTAAGTTGAAAAGGGCACGACAGGAAAAGAGTAATAAAAAAAATTTAGAGCATGTCAGATGAAGTTCATTTTCACAAAAGGACAACGCAATCAAGATAAACTAAATACTACTATAAACAAATGAATAAACTAATTTTAATTAAAATTAAGTGTGATTGGATTTAGGTCCTCCTCATTGCTCGTGAAGAAGTGGGTTTATACTGTCTACACCATGCCCCCATCAGAGTGTTCCTGTTTGGTAGTTTTAGTCATTCAGTCCAGACAAAAAACAACCTGGGAATTGGCTTCTTTGAATACTTCTTGATTTTTTTCAATAAAATGAGCACAGTCGATTTCTTCCTCTCTTTTTTTTTTTTTTCTTGGAAAACTCCATTGCATCTGTGTTGTTTGGATTTCAGTTATCTCTTTAGATCTGCCTCCTTCAGCTGATTAGCAGGAGATATGGCAAAGTATTTTTTTGCTAAGTCGACTTAGCACAGACTAGTTTTGCTGCCTGAGAAAAGTGTCATCTTTCACCTCTTGCTGGTATAGCTGCACTTCAGTATTTACAGGTTATATTTTCTTCTGTGGGTTTGTTTTGGTTTTGTTGTTTTATTTTTCATTACTGACTTTAAGAAGGCTAATTTTACACTTTAGAACAAAACTATTTGTGTACAAGAGTACTGGGGAAAAAAAAAAAAGCGCATTTGGAACAAAGAATGATTATAATGAAACTCATCTTCTCCCAAAGAGCCTTCCATGTGAAGTGCCCCAAAATTCTTGTTGGCTTGTTGTTTTTAAATCTGTATGTATTCTGAGCTAAACAGGGAGACTAAAAACTTTTTGATTGAAATTTTGAAGCCTGTATTTACATAAAAATATCCAAATTATCTGAAATGGTAAATTCTGATATGTTCATCACATAGCAGTGAAAATGTTTTCATGTTGGAGATGTGATTATGATCTGTAGAGTGAGTGCAACAGTGCTAGTTGGAATGTAAAGTTCTTTGCTGGAAGTAGAAGTGTGTCCAGTCACATGATGTCACTGTACCCCTCATTTTCATTGGGTCATGCATGTGTTCCAACTATTTTCAGAAACACTGAGTATCTTCAGATTGGGTGTGATGTTCTTCGTGCCTGGGAAAGTGGCCTTCAGTCTCCTGGATCTGTGAATATCCTACCCCTCATCCACCAGTGACTGTCCAGTTGTAGGTCTAAAACCTTTTTTTTTTCCCATTGAAAGGAATCAAAGAGCATATCTTCAATTAGAAACCTTCTGGTTTAGGGTTGGAATAGTCTCCTAGGGAAGCCATCATGAAAACAGTTTTCTCCAACCTAAAATACATAGGTAGGAGGAAAATTACAGAGAGGTATGTTGAAAAGCAGGAAAACATAGGTGGCTCTTGAACAGCTGCTACTGTCCACCCTTGTTAATGATCAGAGCCAGCTGTTCAGAAGAGAAATAAAAGAGGAAAAAACCCAGAAGCTCCTGAAGTAAATTTAAAAAAAAACAGGGAGCAAGGCTTCCCTTAATAGGGAAGAAGAGGGTTCTCCATCATACAGTGATCCATTCCTGTATTTACCCATCATAACTGCTTACCAAACCAAAACATCCTCCTGAATACCATCAGCGCCATAGATAGCTCCCAAGCCCAGGCCTGTGGAAACAGAAGCTGGTGAGGGAAAAAGCCACTTGATGTGAAAGAGTAAAGGGCAGAGGTTGCATTTATCTGGCAGGACTTTACCCTGGGTGCCCAGTCTTTGTGTAACTGAAGGGGCTTTGCATAAGGGACTTACTAATTTAGCATCTTCCAGGAAATCTGCTTTTTTTTTTTTCCATTTTATTTAAGTTCCTTGTACATGGACACACATATTCCTGGAAAAGGTCAACATCAGCAAGCAGGTTAGTGGGTAAATTTTGTTGATGAGTGCCAGTGAATGACCAAAGAAGGAAATACGTAAAATGTGGAAAATGAGATTGGGAGGCTGATCTGCTGGCAGAGAGCAGAATTAGGGGAGAGAGGTTTGAGACAATAGAGAGAGAAAACCAAGACAACGTGTACTTGAAACATAAAGGTAACAAACTCCCTCAATGCCTATATTGGGTTGAAAATGTATATTAATATGAAAAAATCTTCAGAAATTAAAGAACAGTTTTGGGACACTTTGCATGTCTTACAATCTCTGCCAGCCACAGCCAGTGGTTTGGTAGGTTGTTTTAGCTTTACGTGGTAATTGGTATATTTGTGCTGCAATATGTTGTTGTCAGCCTGGTACCTAAACACTTAGGCTGGATAGTTTAAGGAACTTCACTGGGATGGTGTGTACATTCACATATGCATGTGTTTATTGTATTGTGTTTCATAATATATGTGTACAAAAAAGTAATATCAACATAAAATAATGCAATATAGTTATAACTATTTAATTTTTTAATTAATATATAAAATTATATAAAAATAGTATATTGTAAAATAAGCTTCACTGTATCCAACATCATAGATGAAAACTTATTCTAAACATTGTAAGACTGTTGTAATCCAACTTCTAAAATTCACAGAATGATGGCTATGTGAGTAGTAATAATTAATATATCGGTCTTTATATTTCTGTCTGCTCAGAGGAATTTAAAAAACAGAATAGAATTGTGATAGCATAGTATTTTTTTCAGGATGATTAAAGCTTTTATTAATATCCAGCATTTTTAGATGCTAGAGCAGAAAATGTTATAATTGAGTGTCTTCAACAATTTGTGTCTAATTATAAAGAGCACTGTGTAAGCGGAATTTGGTACTTTTTTGGAAGTCGAGGTTAAGGTTAAGCAGGAAGGAAGACTGGGTAATGAATTTTCTGAGGGGAAGAACAGATAAGTGGTGCATAAATATAGCTTCTCCAGACAGGCTTTGTGTTGGACTACCTGACCTAAAGCTAAAATTAAGCAAATTTTTGGCTGTTAGAGTGCAAGATCAGAAAAGCATCCCATTCAGAATTGGCAGCTGTCTGATAATTATGTTGTGGTTGTTGAGCATCTGTTTGTTGAAGTCAGTGTTTTCTCACCTAGACTAAAATACAGACTCCTTTCTTGTTCATAGTGTTTGTACTGTTGGATTGTTTGTGCTTGGATTTCTCTGCTTTATAAGACCTGGGGAATACCCTCCCCAGTGAGATGAGGTGTGTTCAATAGGTGACTCCTATTTCTGGGTAGCAAGAAGCGAGTAAGAAAAAAAGAACGCCCACAATTTTCTATTGCTTGTCTGTTCAGAAAGTCAAGAAGACTTCTGGTCTCTGCTTTGATGTATAGAGACCAGACTATTGCAAAAAAACCTGCCCTTGCCTGTCAAAGTTGCTTTAAATTACGCATCTTCAATCATCTTAAATCATCTAGAAAGAACAATTTTCAGGTAAGTTTGGAGTTTCCCAACAAACATAAGGGTAATGGAATGGTGTCTCCATTTATGCTTAGTAAATATTAATTTATGGCATATCTACATTTGCTAAATATGTGAGAATAAGTACAAAAAGCAAGTTCAGCAATCCACAGGTTTCTGGTTTTTGGTTGTTCTGAGTTTTTTTAGTAAGCATGTTGGCTCTACTTGAGTTTCCTGCACCTGCTTGTAAAACAATAGACAATACAACTCCTGCTCCATAACATAACCTTCCAAAATTTTGAAGTGTGTTATAAATAACTTCCTAGTAAGCCAGAACAAGATTAGCATGTTCTTGCTGTTACTTTTCCCCAACATAGACTGGAAAAGTTTGTGCACGGGAGTAGTTTAAAAGTTGATATCCTGTCTGTGGTTTCATTAAAATGTTGGTTTTTGAACAATCCTTTATCAAGTTACTTCCTTTCAGATAGAGGACTCAAGCATATGTGGTTTTCCTTCTATTTCCCCTCTCCTTTCAAGCTTCAGAAATCAGGACTTTTGAAGGGTTAGGGAAGCTTCCCATTTAAAGAGATTGGGCACCTAAGGCTTCAGGTCTGGGACAGAGCAGGGTCACTGAGCAGCGCCCTGCAATGGTCTGCTCCCTCCCGTGGCACTGCTCCCAGCCCAAGTTCAAGGATCACTTTGTGCTCTTGCAGAATGCTGATGGCATTATGCAAACAGCTACATCAAGAATTTATTTATTGATCTTGCTTTTTAAAAGAGGAAATGTAAGGAAAAAACAACTGACAGTATAGGGGGAAAAAAGTCAGAAAGAAGAATTTTGGGTCCTATGAGATAAGTGTTGAACACTGCTTCTTTGCACAGAGCACAGGAACACCAGCTGGCAAGGCATTTATTTTTGCCTCAGAATGTATTTGAACAGTAAACAATTTAATAAACTTTCCTTTTTAGTCATTTTCAAGCCTTTTCTAGAAGACAGCTATAAATTGTGTGAAAAAGATATGTATAAATTATGTCTCTGGTATGCATCAACAGTTTTGTTTAGAGTCTTCTGTGGCTTTTGTAGGTCTAATAGTAGTACTGACCCCTTAAAACAAAAACGCTTAGTATCTTTGGGAGAGAAAGTGAAAGAATCTTTTCTCTTTGCTGGTTTGAATTTGGAGAAATCTACTACTTTCAGGCTGAAAGAAATGTCTTTTGAGAAAAGTGTCTTTAGGAAAAAGTCTCTTTTGGGAAGTGTCTTTTAGTGGTCCCCAGCAGAAGAGAGATCTGGAGCTACCAGGCAGAATCCAGCCAAGGACGGTGCAGATGACGATGAGCATCTCTCCTATGAGGAAAGTCTGGGAGAGCTGGGACTGCTCAGCCTGGAGAGGAGAAGGCTCAGGGGGTGTCATCAGTGTATATTGATGCCTTAGGTTTTAACTTTTATATTTTTCAAATCCTGTACTGCTCAGTGTGTAACTCTGAAGTTTCTTGTAGCCTGGTAACTTCTGCTCTCTTGTGCTAGGTAGACATAACAAAGCCTCTCCAGGCCTGCTCTTCAAGGACACTCAGACCATCCTAGGCCCAAAAAGTATAAACCAAAAGCCTTTGAGAGAGGAGCAAGCTAAGGGGAATTACATCATGAAACTGAAGCTTTAATTGGAGAATTAACCCTGATATGCAAATGAACCAAACCTATAAAAGTGTGAAGAACTTGTGATCTTGGGGTCCATCTTGGCAATAGCCTCTGGCTCCCCAGGGGGTACCTTTGAAGGCCTTTCAAATAAATACCTACCTTATTCCCTTACTCCTGTCTAGTCTCTGTTTCTAGGAGGCCTCTCAAGGCATCTATATTAATACATTGAAGGAAGGGTGTACAGGAGATGCAGTCAGGCTCTTTCCAGAGCTTCCCAGTGACAGGACCAGAAGCAGTGGGCACACGCTGAAACAAAGGAGATTCCCCCTGAACAGTAAAAAATGCATTTTTTCACTGTGACTGAGCACTGGCACAGGCTGTCTGGGGAGGCTGGGGAGTTCCTGTCTTTGGGATTATTCAGAAGCTGCCTGGATACAGCCCAGGCCACTAGCTCTGGGTGGCCATGCTTAACAGGGTAGTTTGGACCAGAAGACCTCCAGAGGTTGCTTCCAACCTCAGCCATTCTGTGATTCCATGCAGCTATGCCATATCTTTAAAGGAGTTCTTGTATACTAATTTTACTCTCTTCTTTTTCATCTTTCTTTTCCAAAGATTTGCCTTATTTGAAGCAGTTGATTGCAAGCCAATCTAAACCTTTAGTCTAGACAGATAAAACTGTTATTTGCAGCTTATCTGACTTGCTGTCATAGCAATTCCACAGGTGCATAGAGCAAGTTCATACTGGATTTATTTTGCCTTCCCTCTTGGCTTGTGCCTGATTTGCATATGCAGACTGTCCACTGATGGCTGAAACTTGTGAATCAGTGTGTTTATACAACCTAACATCAGAAGATGTGTCCATGTGGACACAGTCAAGATTGCTGAGATACCTCAGAAAACTTGTTGAGTATCAGAAGCATAATTGCATTAGTGTAGGAAAATGCTGTGCTAATGTGGATAAAATGTCCAAGGTAATTAACTGCTCATGTATGTTACTATGCTGTCCTGTGTAAGTCAGCACTAAAGTTGTTGTTTTGGAGTTTGGTATCTGCCCTCATTTTATTTCAACAGACTTCAACCCCCCTGGATGTAATGTAGGGTGTATTTGAAAAATTTTGCTATTCTGAAACAGAAATAGAAAAAATAACACTGTTTGTTGTGATAAAACATATCTTAATTGGCCTTGAGGAGGATGGTTTCCCAAAAATGAACCTGAGTTCTGTCATTAAAGGAAAAAAAAAAAGTTAATGGAAATTGAAAGGAGTTTTCATTTTGTTCCAGCAGAGTTCTTAATTCTGCAGGCAAAAATAGGAGCAATTTTTCATCTGTCAATAACATTCTGCCTGAATTTGGAAGTAATGGCCTTCTGCATCATCTTGTTTACTGCTCCTGGTTGAAAAATGTTACAAATTCAGTATCAGATTAGACAGACACATTTGTTTATAAAACCTATGAGGCTGATGGGATACCAGTTTTCCAAGCAATTTATAAATAGCAGTATTTTAGGCTGGGGTAGAGGCGTGAAAGGGGAAGCTTCAGAGGGAGAGAGCATAGAGCTGTGACCCAGAGCTGCATTCATGCATGAAATGAGATCTTGTACAGTGGACGTTCTTATTTTGGCTAATGTAGCCGCAGGCGGAAAATTCTCTTGCTGCATTCTTGAAAGAGTTTTTCTTTTCCTTCCTCTTTAACCTTGTACATTAATTATCACTTTGCACTTTTTTCCAAATGGTAAATTGGTCAATTTATAGACAGGAAAGTGCATATTCATGTACTTTAGAAACAGTGAGTGAATGCATGCTTTTTGTGCTGGCATCATTGTACTCAGAGTGCTTTCCTACCCTGGCTGTTTTCCTCAAGAATTTGTGCACCTTCTAAATGTTATCCTGATGTTTGGGGACAGGTGTGTGTATTTGGGGATTTTTTTTTAATTTTAATTTTTTTTGGTCATATATCCTTCACTTTTAGTTGATTAATAATTTTGCTTTCTTTAGTGGAAGTATGGGGAGATTCATCAATGCATGCAGATGCTCCCTGAAAATTAATGGGAGCAAAAGGTACATTTGAATTGCCAGCTAAAATCACATTTTAAAAATTTGCTACTCTTAGAAATATTACAATTTTTGTGTAAAAGCAAGGGAAAAACAAACATCTTGGCACAAAGCCTCTGCAAAAGGGCAATAAAATCAGTCAGTAATATCTGTTACTGCCAGGAATGGTTAGGTTAGGTGAGTGCTAGGGCACTGAACTGGGCAGCTTCTTCCCGTAAAACCCAAATAGGCGTAGATTAAAATACACTCTGAATTAACTCTTGATTCACTATGTTTACCAGTTAAAATACATAAAAGAAAGAACAGTTTAGAAAACAAAATGTCTCTGTATTACTCTTAGTGTTACAAGAACCTTCAGATGCAAAATCAAGAATCCTGTTCAGCCTTACCAGAAGACAGGTTACATTTGGGTTTCAAAACAAGTTACATGGGTTTTTCAACCCCAAGCTAGTTTTCAGTGTTCTGGAAACCATTTGTCATCCTCTGAGAAGGTAAACCAAGGATGAAAAGAAATTGTAGGTAATGTGCCATGACAGTAATGCCTGAGCTACACTGTGTGGTTCTGGATTTTGGTGATATGATGCTTGGAACGTGCTCCTGGACTGTCCTTTGCGGGTGGGGGTGTGAGAATGAAAAAAAAAAATAGATTGGTCATTGGCAACTGGCAGTAAAATAGATAAGTCAGTGCCAAATCTTATTTTGAAACTCTGGGGGGAACAAAACCATTTAGTCTTCTATGTCAGTACAGTGGTAGTAATGTTGCCAGTTGCTCTGAAGCTCTGCAAAAAGACACCTGATTTATTCTTTGAAGTACCTGGGGTTCGTGTTGTTGTTTGTAGAACTTGCATCTCCTGACAGCTGATTATACTTGCCTCCTTTGGTCATGGTAACTGCTTCACATTGCAAAGTTCGTTGTGGAGTTCTCTACCCTGCTGTTTTGATAGATGTTTACTAGGGCTGGCTGTTAAATAGATATTAATTTCTTATATGACAAAATGGGGATTATCACCTGTCTAGAGTAATCTGTACTCGCTGTTATCACTATATTTCAACAAAATGTGTAACTTGAATGCCAGAAAAGCATGCAGCACTTAATCTAATTCTCCTGTTCATCCTCTTGAGTTATATATTCTGGGTATTTTTTTTTTTTTAAATAAAGGTAGTTACCATGCAAATTACTGAAATAAAGAAGTGAATCTTGTAGCTGTCTGTATTTTAGGCAAGGAGAAAAATTATTAGTGCTACTTAGAAGTGCTAACAATTTCTATTATTTTTTAATTAAATCTTGTTTAAAAACTGAGTTTTTATTTGCAAAAAACTCTTACAGATTTGAGACCTCTTCTGGACAATTCTTGCTGATTTTAAACTGAATTTTGGAAATAATTTCCACTTTATTTTTCACTCTTGTTAAAACATGAAGACTTTAATAGGAAAAATTATGATCTTCACCCACAACTAGCTTCCAGGAAGGTACTAATTACAAAGTGTCGAAACACCTACTTTGCACTGTATATCTGCTTTACTTAAGGTAGATCTGGTCACAGTGACAACCTTGACAGCTGTTGTAATTGTTCTAGGGAAGGTGTGGAGGAAAATCTCCAGTGTCACCAGACAGACAAGAGAGAAACCCACAAGAGGGAAGAAGATTGAGGAAATTGGATCAATCTGCCTTGAAGATCCCCAGTTTTTAATTTTGGTCTCTTTTTCTGATATAAACTCCATCCAATTGTTAGTTTAGTTTGTGAGTAGATAC
Organism: Aphelocoma coerulescens; assembly: GCF_041296385.1. Classification (NCBI taxonomy): domain Eukaryota; kingdom Metazoa; phylum Chordata; class Aves; order Passeriformes; family Corvidae; genus Aphelocoma; species Aphelocoma coerulescens. Next base: position 113,079,445 of record NC_091015.1, on the reverse strand, counting down.
CTCCTCAGGGGTGGATTTTGGCATGATACTGCTGCTGTATTATAAATACTGACATCACGCTAATCTATGCAAATCACTGCTCAATCAATCTGAGCATCTGTGGTTGATTAAACAAAACACGTAGGTGTGAAAGCATTTGCATCTCACAGGCTCTGCTGGATCTGGCAAAGGCTGAGGGGAGTGTAAAGGCACGGAGAGAGATTTGTCACTGCGATGCCTGCCTGGCAATTTGGAGTTCTAATTGCGACGGGCACAGAGATACCTGCGTGGGCTGAGGCTCTGGAAGAAGAGGAGATTGGAGAAGCTGAGCTTCAGCCCAGCTGCTTGAAGATGTGAATCCAGCTCAGACTCAGACCTATTTCTGTGGCTGCAGTCATGTTAAAGCTCAGATCCATGGGGTTGCAGCTTGCAAGGGTGTGCTGCGGTCACACCCGTAGCCATCACTGCAGATCCCAAGCTGCCAGGGGTAGCTGGCCACCAGAGAAGGCTCAGGATGTTCATGCTCCTGCAGCTGGTGGGTGCTGAGGTGGGCAGCACTAGGGGGGAAGCTCATGGTGGTGAATGGGAAGTGCCCTCAAGGTGATCTTTAAGAGGCAGCAAGCACAGAGTAGCTGGACCCTGCCAGCCCCTCAGGCTTTTATATAGTCCACAAGTGACCATTCTTACCATTGCTTTTCTCCAAGTTTGTTTATTCTCTCCTTCTGTCTCTTCTGTGTCTGGGCCTGATCACAGAGAATGAGGGTAATGAATAATAGAGGAAATAGCTTGTGTTGGGCGAGGAGAGGAGGGGAGAAGTGGACTTGCTAATAACTGATCAGACATAATCATAGTTTGGCTTTTGTTCACTACACAGTGCTAACACTGCTCATAAAAGGATGAGAACTAAATTGTTCTGTCTCAGTGAATCTCTTTGTGAATTAAGTCGGTGGCATCAACAGTTGAGCAACAGAGAGCCCCTGGGTCACTGCTTGGGAGGTCCTCAGTGTCCGCTCTGCTGGGCGGGGAGCTTTCAGGAGAGCAGCTCCCGCGGGAGGGTGATAATCAGCTGGGTTATGACTTGCTGCCCACCCACTGCCTCTTCGTGGAAGCACTTCTGACTGTATGATGAGAAATCACTGAGGAATAATTCACAGTATTCTGTTGACTATGAAGTGAAGAAATGTTCCTTAAAGTAAATACACGACTTAATGAAACCGAGAAAAACAGTTATTTAAAGGGACACTACCCTGTGAAGCTGCAGATTTCTCAACGCTGAGTCACAGAGATCTAAGGTAGCCGAGTCGTAGCACATCTTCACTTCAGGAGAGACATCAGCTCTCTGCAATAACAGGCTAGTTAATTGAGTTTTACATGTTTTGAGTTTGTCAGACTGAGGAAGTGTTGAGAGTGAAGAATGAACTGCTTTTGGTCCACCAAGGAAAGCTGGGGTTTCTGCAGTGGGGCTGGCAGAGAGAGATCTGCTGATCCCAGACTGTGATGCTCACCTGACTGTGGTATGCTGCTTTCTGATCATTTAGTGCTTTCATAAGAAATGTGTTTCCAAAACTAAAAGTCTGTTTGAGCTACAGTTCCCTTGAAAACAAAAACACCTTTTCGCTCAGTGAGAGCCGGTAAGTCTAACTCACTTGTGTGATTGCATGCAGAACTGCAATCCTCCTTCTAAACCTGCAATGGCAATGTGAAATTTTAGTGTCAAAATCACATACTGTTCAAGAAGTGCAAGTAAATCACTTCTTGTACAAGAACTGAAATAGCCTTACTTAAAATGGGTTATTGGCTCTGGACTCTGGGCAAGAAGGATATACATTCCTGTCTTTTTTGACTTTTTGTGGATGATGATCTTGATGTTGCTTATGCAAAAGTGTTGCTAACTTTCTGATTTTGATCTCGTCTCATGGTCTATGTTCCTTTTCTATTGGAAAGCCTGTCTGCTAGCATTCTGGGATTTCAGGAAGATTTCAGCTCTTGCATTTGAAGAGCGCATTCCTAACATTCCTAAAAAATGCTTAGAAGCTGTAAGTGCTCAGAAATTAGAAGGAAGTAAAATGTTGAAGTCCATTATTTGTTAAAAGAAATGTCTGGTTTTATGCCAAATGTGAAATTTTATGGCATCTGACTCATATTCTTGAGTATTTGTTTCTGGCAGTACTTCAATGGGTAGAACATATGGACACTGCTACTATGAGCTCGCCCAGCATTAGTGTTTCAGCAGCAAATACCTTTTATGTCTTTGGTCTTTGGGTCAGGTAGAACTATTGACTTCTTTGCTGTAACAGTCAGAGTGCCAGCTGGGCTGATGGCTTTGTAGTGTGGACACTTGTACAATACATGGAGAGGTGAGATCTCATGCAGGCTGTTCAAAAGCTATCCTCTTGCAACAATTTTAACACTGTTCAAGCTGATGCTGATACAGGATATATTTGGCTTTTCACTTCCTTCTCCTAATTCTTATGAACATTCAGATCTCGCTAGTTCATCACTTTTTTTTTAACAGCTATATGGCCAGACGTTTTCTTTGGCTATATGCAGAATAATTAAGGTCTGTCCATCATTTATTTAACTTCAGTTTTGTTTTTCCTTAAATAAGTTTCTCTATATTTCCTTATGGTAGCAGGTACCGACTGTCCCTGTCCACTGTAGAGCTGTGAAGTTGCCAGTGAGAATAAATGGGCCAGTGTGTCCACAGCTGGCTGGTTTACATTCCATGTTATAGGGTCCCTTGTACTTTTCTTTCCTTGATTTCCTTATTCTCCTGAGACTGCTGTGCTGAGACTATGACTCTGTCTTTAATGGATGGGGTATAAGAACCCAGAATCATATCTGATATGAACACTGTCAGTTTGAGGTGGATGATGGAAGTTTCATGTTGGCAGTCAAAGCACTTTCACCCTTTTCTTTTTCTTGGTAACAAAGACAGTTGCATAAATGTGTTCATGTGTGTATATACCCTCTTCTTCCACATATGTAGTGAACAATGGTATTTTGTTTAGTCGTGTTGTTCTGCATTATTCATTCATTACTTAACAGCTCTTTCACAGAGGTGATGGCTTTTTGTCCTCCTCTTCCTTGCATAGCAAGCTCTGCCTTAATTTGCAAAAATGACATAGGTGAAAATGTCATGATGTGCCTTCCTCATGCCTCTCCCAACGCCTCTCCTGAATCTTACTGACAGATATATAGTGTAAGTTCTGCTTCTTCATTTAGTATGGATCATGTTGGCAGAGAGATCAAAGAAGAGGAATCTTGGGAGATGCCAAACAATTTTTAACTGGCTTCTTACAAAAGCCAAGGGTGTTATTTATTCTATATGCATAAGAATAAAATGCATTTTGTTCCACCTTTCATCAGCTCCTTCAGTCTTCCTGTGTCACAGCAGAAAATTCTTCAGTTTATAGGGTTGCCATGAATCATGTTTGTGAATATCTTCTAATATATATTTTATTAAACATTACTATTTTTTTTTCCTTTGTTGAGCAAATACTTCATCATCCCATCCTAGTCCCTTTGCCAAAAACCTTTATAGTGGTTCCCACTGGTGACAGCCAACTTGATCAATTCCTCATTGCTGCTGAACTCCACTAACAAGACACTTACAACCACAGCTTTTAAAAAATTATTTATTTATTTATTTTTAAATTTTATTTTATCACCTGTCTCAAGTGATATTTGCCTTGCTTTGCACAGGCTCCAGAGGATAATTTCCAGAATCCTATTTGGATTTGAGTTTTTGGCTAGCATCTAGAAATATGTTAAGGTATGTAAAGTTGTGTCTTCTATTGGTAGTCCTGCTGCACCTGTTTGAGCACAGGCTAGCTCATGTCAGACCACTGGACCAAGATGGGCAAATATTGGTCAAACAATGCCCAGACAAAAGTTGAATGGATGCCCAAGTGTTTTCAACTAAGAGATCAACTTTGTTATCCTTTGTTCTTGTTTGTTTTCTATCAGAAGACAAATTTTCAGTGGCTGTGAACATTGGCTGTGCCGTTTTTTGTTTTTGTCTATCTGTGCCAAAGGAAAACAGAACTTGGGACATGAACTCCTACCAATGCCTGATGTCTAATAGATGCTCTTCTGCCCCTATTTTGCCTTAAGAGTTATTAAGATGCCAGATTCTCTCAGAACTGCAGTAAAAGATGGTATTTTAGCTTGTATAGCAAAGGTATTATTGTGACCTCAACCAAACCTGTATGTTACATTCAGTGCATTCTTGTATTAGAGTTCAACATGTCATTGATTTAGGCTATGTTATTTTCCAGAGAACAAAATGCCATTTGTTATTGCCAGGAAGCACTGAAAAAGTGTGTGGGGTATAGAAGGTGTTTTATATAAAACAGCTTATATATAAACTGCTTATGTGTAGTTTCCTTGTCCTTTATTACCCCTCTTTTCCTTTTTTCCCTTGCTCTGTGTTTCTAGGCTGATCCAGACTTTGTTTTTTATTTGCAGAAGTAACTGAGCAATATTGATTCTTGTCTATGTTGGCATAACAGCTCAACCTCTTAGAAATATCACTGAAGTAAGAGATTAAATCCAAGCAGTTAGATTTTTACTCTCTCCATCCTCCACTGAGTGCTTTAAAAGCCCGGACTTTTTATATAACAGCTGAGGAGAGGCAGAGTAGCTGTTGAGTGCATTGTTGTTCCCCTGTAGCTTCCAGATGGTGAGGAAAGTCCCGGGAAAAATGTAGGACCAGCATGTTCTGTCAAAGTCAAGCTTGTGTCTAGACAGGGAAGCTTACGTAAGGCAGCAGGAGAGGAAGGGGGCCTTGTGTAACTGCTGTCCCTGGCAAATAAACACTCGCTACAGTACCTCTCATGATTTGGCCCACAGAGGCTGACAGCAAAATGCACTTTGGTGCTTTTTTTACTTAGCTTGCTCTGACTTGTAGCTCGAGGTCATTCTCTAGCTTTGGTGTTTTTTTCAAATGCATGTCTATCTTCCACTTATTACGACTTTACTAAAGGTTTTACTCTTCCCCGTTAAGCTGAACCACTTTTCCAAAGAACCCATATACACCTGCACAGCTAATTTTAAACAGATATAGCAAGTTACCAATTTTAAATGGCCTTGAGAGGTTGTTGATGGCATTTGGCAAACAATGCAGACAATATGCAAATCACTAGATGTGGCACAGAGTCTTGTTCATGAAGATAAATTCTTCTGTAAGGTAGCTTTCTAGTTTGACTTTGAAAAAGTGTGATAGTGTAATGTTAAGCTCGTGGTATCCTCTTAAGTACTTCAGTCAGTGTACCTCAGTACCTTATGGGGACCTCTGGCACCTCTCTAGCGCTCAACTTACCCTGCACCTACATTTTGTTTTGATTTTCCTCCGGCTGAATGCAAATCTCTGCCAGTGAGTGCTTTCTGGTTTACTCAGCCTCTCATAACAATTCTCTCTTGATTTTGGAGCTATTGTTAAAGGTGCTCTGTGTGTTTATTTCTGCTATAAAAATGTGAATAGCAGGAGGAAATGTTTTTTCCTTTTGATTTGGATGCAAGCTCTTCAGCACTCCATGTTCTGGCTTAACTTGGTTTCTGGGGTGTTGCCCTTAGCTTTGCTCTTATCTATGCATAAAATTTTCTCGATGTAGTTTGTTGGTGCTTTGTCCTCAGGCGGACTAATTTCTTGGAGGCAGGGTTGAGAGCCAAGAGCTCGGCTCCTGTTCACCAAGGCCTGTATTATAGCCACCTTGCTGTGGGGACACCAGCCGAGTAACTTGAGAGTCAATGGTCCTTCAAAGCCTTCCCAGCATTTTGGCTCCCTCCTTTAAATGCCCAGAAGCACAGACAGGTTTCTCCTGAAAAAGCGTCCTTGGGAAGGTTGGCTTACGGAGATGCAGGCAGTGCTGGGACATGTGTGGTTGTGTGTAATGTGAGAGAGAAAGTAGTGACTGGAGTTTGGCTGTTCAGTGGTGTTGTCTGCACCTGGGAAAGAGTCCTTTAGCAGTGTTTGAATCTGGTTTCCAAACCCTGAAGTACGTCTGAGTGATGGATTGCCCTTAGATATTCTGACTTTTTTTTTCTTTCCTCGTTCAATGTAGCTTTAATCCCTCCATTATTTTTCCCTACTAGACCACGTCATGTAGTTAATCTCTTTGTAACTTCCTTTTTGAAAATTATTTTATATAGTTTTGTGGCCTTTCCGACACCTGGCTTTTTTTCCTAGACAGACTAGATATTTAGTTCCACTGCCTTTTATTAAAAACTCAGGGAAAATATGAGGAAAAAAAATTCCTTTCTGAAGCTCTGGAGGAAAAGAAAATTAGTACTTTTTCCTTGTGAAAAGAAATTTTTACCATGGCTCAGTTTTACGAAATCAATTTTTTTGGCTCCGCTCTGAGAGCAGAAGTCTGGCTAAATTATTTTTTATGCTCTCAGGCAGAGCAATAAATGCTGTGATGTTGAATACTCCACTCCAAAGTGATGTTCTTTCCATGTTCCTGAAGAATTATTTCTTAAAGCTATAGAATGATATTTAAATAGCCTTTATCTTGGTCTGTCTCTTTTTTTCCTTTTTTTTTTCCCTTTTCTCCATTACTCACTTGAAATAGTTCACAATTTTTGAAACTTCATTTAAAATAAAGTTGCAGACATCTCTGTGAAGAGTAAAAATACTGGCTTGGCCAGAGGAAGATACTGACAGTGCCAAGACTCCCTCATGACTCTGCAGGTGAAGCTACCCTGTTGACGTATTTGCTGCCCTTGTGAGGGAGTCAGCTGGAAAAGGACAATTACGCTTTTCCACGTATATGTTCTGGGAATGGGAGCATGCAAATTGGAAAAGAAAATGTTAACCTATCTTAATGTCTCTAAGCTTCAAATCAGTACTCTAAAGCATTTGCGTAGAGCAGAGCTGCTCCCTTTGCCACCTCAGGTGGGGAAATTATGGTTATGATATGTGCCTAAATATTTCTTTCCTGCACTGAGGTCTAAGAGCAAATTAACTGTGAAAGGTTATGCCAATGTTTCCTTTTCTGGTAATACCCCGCTCCTTTGGGAGGACTAGAGGGCTGTGCCAGCTGTAGGGAAGGGAAGTAATAGTGATGACTTGGTGTATTGTCTCAGATTAAATTAATGTGTATTCAGAGACTGATATATGCACTGAGTCAGATCAGTAACTCTAAGGCAGTTTAGTTTGGAGAGGGGCAGGGGGCTACTAGGAATAGCCCTGGCTTAAGCAGAGAGGAATGTAAGGAACATACTACCTCATGCACTTTTTTATTTTGGTGGGTTTGCTTTTTGAGTAGTACTCTTGTTCCTTTGATCACGTCCTTGAGCACCTTCCCCTTGTGCACGCCTTTCTGCCCCACTGCCTTCTAAATAGTTCCTGTGACAGCAGATACCCAGACTGAAAATGTTTGCCATAATTCATAAGTCAAAGTACTTTCAATCCAAGAATAGAGGAGACTGCATGCAGACTTCATTACACAGTATTCATAACATAAACAAGCCTGCAATTATGTCATAGCAACAAGCACTGTGCTTACATGAAAGTTTGATTCAGGTCTCCAAGAGTGGAAGACCTTTGCATCCAAAATATCACAGCGACCTACTTCTCTGAAAGAGTGCCCTACATAATTTCAGAAATTAGATATGACACCAATATAGTAGGCCATATGGTGCTTTTTGCTGGTGTAGGGTGAACAGTGGGATATTCCTGGGACCACACAAATGTCTGTCCACTGACTAGGTGAAGTCAGCTCATTATTAGGTGGTGTGAGGTGTGACGTTTGTTTTCCTGATGTTGTGAGGCAACAAACTCAAACTGCCAATTGTTTTAAAAAGGCATTTGCTAATAGTGTGGGCATGATCCTAAAAAGTTTTAGCCTTTTTTTTTTTTGACCAGTACTGTCTGCCTTTGATTGCTGCTGAGAACCTGAGAGGCTGCACCTAAAATTATTTAGACAACTCAGAACCTACCTCTCAATAATTCAGAGAGAGAGCGTTTCCCAGGGGCAGTTTGACATGTTTAACTGACCTGATCCTGAGCTCCCAGAGCAGGATTATTTATATTTCTGGCAGTGCTTCCCCAGACTGGCTGTAGAAGTTGTTAGATGTGTGCGATGTGTGCTGCTGGGGTCCCACCTACCAACAGGGATGCAGCAGATGGGGGTGCCAGTGTCGGCCATTCCTGAGGAGATGGGAAGGGGCAGTGAGAGGAGCTGGCAGAGGGCAAGCTGTAAACTCTGCTCCTTGTAGGCAGTGGAGCTACCTGTGAATTTCAGTTGTCAACACACTGGGATGGCAGAAGAGGTTTCAGGACAAAATGGTGCTTTATTCAGAAATTGGGAGATTTTGTGATCTGGACTTTTTGAGCACCTGATCCGTGCTGGATAGTTTTGCCTATGACAGTAACTTATTGAATTTCTGTGAAGTAATATCTCTTCCTGGCATGGCATCCACTTTTTATTTATTTACATACATGCATCATTGTAGAAATTATATTTGCAAATGCAAAATAAAAAAAATGCCAAACAATCTCATTTCAGCCCTTTCTCCATAGTTTCTGTATGCTCTACCTCTTAGTTTGATCAACTATTTTTTCCTTTCTCTTTATTTTTAAAAAAAAATACCTTTGGAGCCTGTGCGAAGTGAGCTTTTCTGCAGTGCTCATTCTGACAGCAGAGTTGTTTTTTGAGGACTGCCCACATTTTAGGTGTCTGCTGCATAGGTTTTCTGTGTAATAACTCTTGTGCCAATCTGTAGACCTCGGCTGAAATACACCCCTAACAAAGTTCCTGCTGAGACGCAGCAGCACTGCTTCGGGTACACTGAGACAGTTCAGGCAATGCCCCTTGGCCTGTGCACAGGGCAAGGCTTTAAAAAGCAAAGCACAATGCATGGGCCATAAAGTGTGCAGTGGGGGTGTCTAGAGTTCCTCCCAAAGGGGGCTGTGCAGGCATGGCAGGCTTCTTCTTTTGTGCTTCCCTCCTGCCAGCCTATGCAAGCACTGTGGGTGGTTATCGCTCCAGACACGTTGGCATCCCTTACAGCTTGGGGTGTGTGTTTATTAGGTGGCATCCATGGGGATAATCTCATTTTGGCTTTTAACCATGAGGTAAATGTTAGGTGACCTTTGGGCAATCTGTGCACACATAACACTGTGTGCTGTCAGCTACTTGATGCTGGCAGTGATAGTGTTTCTGGCAGAGGCCCCAAGGTGGGAGCCCTCATTGTCTGGGGGCCGCCGTGTTTGCTGACAGACAGGAGTATCTTTGCCTGCTGCCAGCACAGGAGGCACCTGCTGATCGGAAACTTCTTTTATCACAGTGTTTAATTTGCTGTCTCACAGCTTTTGGAAAGAGAAGCTTTTCATCTCTAGAGTTTGGAAAGGAGTGATATGATTATATTAAGCAGATGATGCCTATCTGCAGCTGAAAGGGGGTTGGTTTGGTTTGGTTTGGTTTGGTGGGTTTTTTTAAGATGGCAGTTACAGTAAAGTGCAGTGCAAGCGGCTGAGGTGCAGACATGAGATGAGTCAGATCTGGATAATTGCACTCTCCTGTAGAGAGTGCCTGGGCTGTCCTGAACATTCCCTCTCTAGAGCTGTCTGGTCTTGCTCCTTCTCTCTGGACCAGCGAGGGAGGCTGAATAACTCAGGTGTAGATGTCCTGAGCAACACTGTAGGGTGGACTGGTTTGGGTTGGTTTTTTGGTTTTGAGGGAGAGCTGCCTATTTGCCCTGATGGAGCTTACTCAGGCTTGAAACCAGCATAAACTCTGTTGGACAAATAGCACCTAAGATGTTCCTGCTGCAGTGTTCAACCAGGATCTGTGCTGATGGTGATTGCCAGCAGATGTCTGCTCTGCATAAAACTTCAGCCCCTGCACTGATCTGATGTAGATTTTTATTATATTTTATAGGAGAGTGGCATGCTTATGCCATTTTGGTAATGTGGTCCTCTTAGACTTGTATTTACTTGTTATGTCATAAAATACATGCCCTAAAACTAGTGCCAGAGCACTGAACTCTCCTCAAAGAACGTTTTAGGGGTGGACACATAATTTGAGCTGATAACTGTGGATGGTTGTGATGATTAAAGTATCCCTGAAGGTTAGAATCTGTCTCATTGATTATACTGGGCAGTGTTTCTGGGTGGTGATGCCAGTTCAACTGGCATTTGGACACAAATGATTCTTCTCTTAATGTTTTATAAGCATATCTGTTTTAAAAGGTGGTGGTTATGTGAATTGTCAGGTTTTGGTTTTGTTTTTCTTTGAGGGGAGTGAGTTTGTTCCCTCTGTGCTTTGTATTGTGTCTGGAAATCAAACTAGAATAGGAACATAATAAAAGTCATACTCAGTCAATGACTTTGAAGCAAAGAAGGAAAAACTGCTGAATTTTGAGTGTGGTGGGTTTTCTTGGGGTTTTGACGTTCTTTGAACCTGAAACACCAACTTCTCTTATCTGTTTCCCTTCTCTGATTCAGGAAGGGAGTACTTCACCCTCGAGCACAAACATATATACGCAAAGTCCCCGGGTCCAAAAGGTTTTTTACCTATTCCATTTTCTCTTCGCTGTTGCCTGAGGAAATGAAGTGATTTGGCTGGCTCAACCATTCCTTGTTTTTAGTATTTCCACAGCTGCTGGCCAACTACTTCAGGTTTCAGGTTTTTAAGGTTAATTTGACTTCACTCTTCAAGACAACTGGCAGGGATGTGGGAAGGGTGTGGGATGTGGCAAGCAAGTCTGCCAGCTTTCTTAAAGCTGCAATAACAAAACCCAGCATAATCTTGAAGGTCACATTGCAGCTTTTCCTCTTCTATGGTCCAGGAATGTTTTGGGGGCCTAAGGGAGTGAAATGTCTCACAGAGATTTGTATTAATTCATGAGAACACTGTTTTGAAGAAATCCATTTTATTTTAAGGCTGCTCTGCATTTATGAGTTTGGTTAATATGGTGTCATCATTTGAATAATGTTTAGATGTAGCACATTGTTTATGACCACCTGTGCATGCGGGTCTGTAAATAATAAAGGGAGAGAATAAAGGGAGAGAAGTCCTCAGACGTGCAGTAGGAGAATGCAGTTCATTAAGAAGCCACTGGGGACAAGTAGCTTAACGCTTCCAAGTAGCCAAGGCAGTTGCATAGACGCAGTGAGATATATAATGAAGATTAAGTGGTTTAGTATTAATTAAACTGAAAGTAAGAGTTATGTATGGTAGAAGAGAATGGGTTTGGTGGTCTTTGCCCATGGAGAAGCCCTTTTATTGACCTCACATAGTTTAGAGCCAGAAGGACTACACTAGATTGACTAGTTTGAGGATGTAGAAGGCTGTGAAATTTCATGTATATGGTGTTCATAATATTGACACCAGAGGTGTTACACTCAGAAAACAAGTCAGAACAGAGATCACATCAAAACTTTCATATGCCCATCTGGATAAGTTGAGATACAGGCTTGAACCCAGTGATTCACAGACTTTGCTAAAAAAGGAAATGAACGTGTCATTAGACCACTGCAGGAAAATTCCTGTAGTGTTCCAGATCTGGGGAGATGCTGCCAACATAACCAGGTATAGCCATAACACCCATGAGACTAAGCACCAAAGAAGTAAAATTATCTGTGTTACTGTGGAATATTGTTCCATCCTACCCAGTAACTCCTGCTGTGGCATTGCACTTTGGAGGACTGCTCCAGTTTGCAGAAGAAAATAAAACTGGGATGCACACCCAGAGGGAATCTCCTGCCTGGTGGCCAAAGGTCTGAACTGTGTTTGTCATTGTTGCCTTATGCAGAATAGTGGGTAAGTAGCAGCTGAGTGTGGTACTATTAATTATCTGCCTTTGCTGCAATACAGTAAGAGATTGAATCTGGGGGTTCATGGGTTCAAGGGGCAGAACTGATCTCTGTAATTATTCAGCTTGACCTTCCCTGTTAAGAGATAAGCATTTCGCTTTTCCTGTAAGTTAGTTGAAAGCATATTTTTTAGAGAGAAATACAATCTTCAAGACTCTGTGTGATGGTGAGTATCACCTGGCAATCTGTTTCAGGTTTTAATTACCTACCCCACTAGAAAATTAGTTTGTAAGTCATGGTAATTTATTTATTCTAGATAATAAAGCCATTGGGGCTGTCTGTCCTTTTAGTAAGTGTTTTTACATTGCCTAGTACAAAGGATCTCTGATGGGAGCCTTGGTGCCACCAGAATGCACAAATAGCTTGTTAACTGGGAAAAAGCAAACTGTTTCTCTTCACTTGGATAGTCTTAAAGAATATAAGATTAGGGAATTTGGCTCCTCAGTGCAGTCATTCCTTCCCTTATATTTCCATTCCTTTTCTTATAGGCTATATGGTGATATTTTCTGAGGGATTGAGCATTGTTTTTCGCTTCTGCTGTTTTCTGGGGCTGGCACAAAAAATGCTCACCTTTTTCAATTTGTCAACTGCATTGACAAATTACCCTTTGGCAAAGAATATGGCACGGTAATTTTGGAGTATAACTCTTCTATCAGTCTGGCTTCCTTTATTTCTGCCAAGGGTATTGCTGGGAAACTCGGAGATATGACTATGTATTTTTGTAAATATGCTAATAAGAATGTTGATCCTTGAAAAAAAAAAAAGTGTTTTAGAGTAAAGGAATAGTTGAAGGCAAAGAAATAGTTAAAGTCTGGAGGAAGCATGCAGCATGACTGCATGTTTGTCCGATTTGGAGCTGCTGAAATATTATCTCATATAGGTTAGGACTAAAAAGGTGTTAGGCTTTTTGAATCAGCTGCCAGTGCCTCTAACAGGCTCTTGGAAAGCCAAGGATTAGTCAGATGGAGGAATGTCTTGGCCAAAACTCTCTTTTCTCTGGGTAAACCCACTCCCTTGGCAGCAAAGCATTGTATTCTTATAAAAGCTGCTGTGGAAGCTTGAGGCCAATGCAAGATTTCGTTATGAGTATTGGATCCTCCTGGGACCAGTTAAAGTAGATGGAGAGCTCCTTTATTCTCTGGAATGTAACGGTGAATATGGGCCATTTCTAGGACATTCTGTTTCTTTTATGAGCCTGCTTCTCCAGATTCCCCTTTTGTTTATCCAATCAGTACAAATGACTTCTTGACAAGGTTCCCAATTCTTGACAAGGTAAGTGGTTTTGTCTGTCATGCATTATAGCAAAGGACTGATGGCTCTAAACAATAGACATGTTGTTCCCATCTCACGATGTCAAGTGCAAGCACCTTTCAGCTGTGATTACTGGCATGCTGTCTTTGGTTCCATCTGAGATCTCTTAATCTTTCCTACAGTTGGGAGGACAGCTCACAACAAAACATTACCTAGCAACAAAAATGCCTCAGGTTGGTTCGGGGAAAGCAACAGAAGAGTTGTTATTAATCATGCTGAGATGATGCATTGTGGTTTAAAAAATTGGAAAGGAAAGGCCAGATTAAATATTGACATTTAGTATATTCCAATTGTGTTAGCTTTCACTTTGGCTGACACAAAAATGTATATTCAGTGAAAATGGGAAATAAAACCCCTTATCTGTGTTTTCCTGGATATCTAAAAGTGAAATAAAACCCCCAACAACAGTGATCTGATATTTGGGGATGTTGCAGATGTAGCCTTCCAAATCTGAGAGGCTGAAGAGACTTCCATTCTGGTCCTAAGGGCTACAGCAGTTTGAGTGTCAAGAATACACGGTAGATTGTTCTCAGTGGAAACCATTTTATTTTAAATGAAAACTTTGATGAGCTCGCCGTGTTAAAAAATGGTTTTAACAAACAGATAATGTAGTAGTGAAAGACCTGAGACTTAACAGCAGCCTACAATGTGCTGTATTTAAAGAGTAAATTTTGGTGCATTTCCACCAGATGAAAGCCTGACTTTGCTTTAGCCATTTCAGCTCAGTGGCAATAACTTCACGAGGCTCAGTTAGGCCATAATGCAGCAGATCTCTGTGATCCCCATGTCAAATGCTGAGTTCCACTAAAGACTCTAGACAAGGCATGGTATCATGAGCTGTTATGGAAAATAGAAGTATAAAATGTGATAGTCTATAACCGTATAGGAAACAAATGTGGTCAGCAATGAGGAAGGTACTGTTGTATGCGGAGGTATTTTGATGCTAAACCACACTGCTCTGGAACAGTTGGGGAACTTTCCACTTGGCGCTCTGTCTCAGAGGTGGTAATTTGGAACCGATCCGCGCACTGCGGCGTGGGTAGTGTGAGCAAACAGTGTCACGAGTGGGCATGGGTGGGTGGTTGAAATCATCATTCACATTTTTTTCTTCATATGATCTTCTCTGAGCTGAAATGGTGCCAAATCAGAGCTGGTTCTCCTGAAGCCATTATTTTCCTGGTGGTAACTCATCACTGCGGCCATCCTTTGCTACATATGTTACCTGCAGGCAGTGGGCAAGGGGGTGCACACAGATCAGTGGAAGACAAGAGGAATTGGAGAAAGGGCTAAAATAATCTAGTATTCATTTCTATCACACCTTTTAAGTTAATTCATTAGCGCAAAGATAATTAATTTGAGGTCTAGCCATCAACGTCCTTTTGAAAATTAGAGCTCCATGTTGACAAAAAATTACTGTTTTTCACTGGTTTCAGAAAAATATCTTGTATTCATCAGCCTAACAACTTCAGGTTTGCTACTTCCAATGAATTAACTTGTTCACCTTCTGGCAAGAACCTGGTTTTACCGCCTGTGTGCAAACCAGAAGACTTTATGCAGAACAAAAAGAAAAATTATTCCCCAGAGATTTAAGATTGCTGGGGGATGATACAAGCTTGTGTAAAGTTTTGGAGTGATGCATAAAATGTTCTTGTCAGGGTTTTTTTAAGCTGTTGCTGTATTCTTATAAGTAGTTGAAAAATGTCTTTCCTCTGGTAATAGCCATAGTTTGTAGGTAATGGCTTGTCAGAAACACTGATGGTTCATAAAGATTAGCTATGTGAAAATGTCTGCAATACTTTTTCTTACTTGTCTGCTACCCAGAGGGTACAACAGAGGGACACAAAAGGGGGGCTGGGAGTACAAGGCAAGGAAGCAATCAAGGCTTTTTTTTAAAGAAGTAATGTGTAATTCTGAAAGTCCTGAAAATCCACATGGTAGAGACATGTGAAGAAGCCTTCTCAAATCAGAATCTTGCTCCTGATTCAGGGGCATCTCAGAGAAACCCCCTCACAAGTTTGTCATCAAGGATATGTGGTGATAGATCAGGTATAGTAGGATTTTTAAGAAGGGTAGAAAAACATTTGATTGCTTTCACAAAACCTCAGCATTAAACAAAATGTGTGGCTTTATGTGAAGGGAGTACTTAGGAAATATCTTGTATTTGGTATTGGACATTGTCACAAAGTTAGTTAACAAATTAAGAAAAAATGTGAATTTTGAACTTTTTGTGCTAACACCAGTGGGAATTGAATGATGTCTTAATGCTCTGAAAGGCAACAGGCCAATCTCAATACAAGTTTTCTCATGGATCTCCGGACTTTTATGTAGTCTGACCTGCTGGTTCAAAATTGCTCTTGAAGATGGACTGAGAAGCTAAACTGTACAGGAGTGTCAAGCACAGAACAGGTGAGGTGTAAGCTTGCTGAGAAAAACAGTTTAGAGCTAACTCAATCCTGTAAAAAATTTCTGCCACACTTGGTAAATAATTTTTTTAGGGAAATATTCCAGTATTTCAATTTTTAAGTTGTCAAAATGTTTCATTTCAGAATGGTTTTATGTTTTAAATTTCACATATTTTTTACAAGACAACATATGTTGGAAAAGATTTAAATACTAAATAAAAAAAGCTTGTTTTGTTTGTTTGTTATTTACTTAATTCACTATCCTCAGCTGCCTGGTTTCTGTTTGAGTTGAAGGAAGCTGAATATTTTTTGTAGTCCCATGGTTATGATGCACAATTAGAATATGGCAAATAAGAAGCTTCTCAGGAAAAATCCATCCACCTGGTCTTCAGTGATTTTGATTCAGAAAAGCCATGTTAGAGGCTCTTTTATTTCCTCCCCTTCTATCTTCTTCCTGCATTGCTACTCTAACAGGCTGGGGGAGGAAGGAAGTTTGGCAGCCAGCAGGAATAAGAGTACTTGTCACCACTTGAGGGGGTTTGGGAGAATTTCTTCAGCAGATTGGAGGGAAGAGTGTAAAGTTCACATCAGCCTAGAGGTATGTGTGAGATTTGTTGAGTTACTTTGGTGGTAGATGCCCTTAGTACACCCTGTTATCAAAATCCTCTTGATTCTGGTTTGTTTGGGGTTTTTTTATAGACTAAATTCTCCTTGTGCCCCTGTTGTATCCACCATACCTCCTTTTCCAGTTATCAAAACCTTTGCTCAGTAAAGTTGCCCAATCCCCACTTTCCAGCTGTGGAGCTCTGCTGTGAGTTCCCATGTAGTGCCAAAGAAGAGACCCTTTTTGTTTTTTTAGGTACATCCTAAAGGTACCCTGGTGTCTGCCACCTCATCTGATTGTCACAGCTGCCCCAGTGATCACAGAGACCTGACCATGGCTTTCCTGCTCCGGCTTCTTGCACCCACAAAATGTCATGGAGAATGTGTCATGCCCACTGATCTGCCCTGCTCCCTTTCCTTGGCTTGGCAGGACATCCCAGGGGCAGGGTTTTGTCTCAAACCTGGCCTGTTCCAGTGCATAGTTTTAACTTACCACAGAGCTGGTTTCTGGCTGGGACACTCATTTTTCCAGCTTTCTCCTTGTTTTTTGGGTTTTTTTTTAAGTGGTACAAAGCTGCAATCATTTTATTAAAGAATAAATTCAGAAATACTCATAGAAACGTGCTCTTCTTGTTGACATAATTATGAAAATTTATTGAGCCTGGGCATCCTTGGGAAGGCCAAGTATTGCAACAGGAATCTTGTCAGACTTGTGTCTTCTTTTTTATCTTATCATGGGAGTTTGTCTCTAGCATAGGAACTGAAAGGGGCTAAATCTCTGCTAAGAACCTCTTGAGGGAGCTTTCATACAGAAGGAGAGAATGAGGGACTTAAGGGCATCATAAAACTGAGGTATCATCAACCTGTCAGGGTACTGGCACTCAAAAGCAGCTGTCCTTGATTACTGTCTATCAGTGACATCATGTCTTAAAACTGGAGTTGCGGAAAATAATTCCAGTATTTTAAAATGAAATTGTCCCATATAAAACATGCTACCTTGGGGGACCTAGAGATGAGAGCCTATTTTGTTGGGTTTTTGGCAGCAAATAGAAGCAGGCGAGGACGTGTGTTAGCACTTTGGTGTACAGTGCAATCTGGTAATGTCCAAAACTTGGATACCATTACTGTTTTGCAGCCAGCATATCCAGCCTTTCTCTAAACAGACACATTTTTCTGCTACAAAGTATTGAAAATTTATTTTAATGTGTCACCTGTCAAATCCGTGCTGGTCTTTTTTTTTTCCCAGGGCATGGCCTCAGTTGAATATGCAATATGAAAACATATTCCTATCAGGAAAAGCAATAGTGCAGGGCACATCTTTTACCTTTGTCTTGTCAGCTCAAGTAGCTGAGGCTTGCTGGGCAAAGACTCTTAGTCCCAGTACCATCAAGCCTGCAGATTTCATTTTAGCTATGCTTCATAGTGAGGGGAGACATTTTTCCCTTCAAGCTGGATTTCTATGTCTGCCCATCCCTAATGCTGAAAATGGGCTTCTTTCTTCATGCTCTGGCTTGTAGTCAGCTTGGGAATAGTCACCACATTCTTGCCAGAGTCACATTCCTTTCTAGTTCTGACAAAGGTCCCTGGTTCATTCTCTGTCTCAGGTTTGGCAAATATCTCTGGTATCTGGCACACGTGAGAGGAAAGAACACACGCCTCACTTTGGTCAGACAATTTCCCTAAGTTTCCTCCATTTCGGTTCTCCTTGCTGTTTGCCACAAAAAGTTGTCTGGAAGAAATGGTGACACTTCCTGCCTCTCCTCTTCATGCACATTTTAGTCTTTCTCTACATAAAATGTTCATGTTTTTGTATCGCTGGTAGTGATGAACCAGAAATAAATTTGTAATACAAGTGTGATGCCTGAGCAGTTTCTTCAGCAGAAGCTACAAAGAACTTGTTTGAAATATGTATATACAGTAAAAGTGAGTAAGGCTCTGTTATATCTGCCCTAGATGGGCTGAACCCCAAGGAAGCAAGTATATTACTTTTCATCTGGTAGAGCATGTATTTTTAAATAAAATCTGGTGCAAGGAGTGGTTATGGTAGAACCAAATGGAACAGCATGGTTTGAAAAGAGGGCATGTCCTGAAGCACAAAGGAATGGAGGGAAGAGCTGGAGGACTGTTTTCAGTATGTGGATGCTGATCACAAGTGGTAACAGATTTTAAACTGAAACACTCATCTATATACAGGTATCAAAGGTAAAAGAATGAACTCAAACATATCCTAGCCTTCTTTGATGTTATATGATTTAAAATATGTGCTGACATTCAAGAGATGAAAGGTGGGACAAGGGAAAAATGAAGTTTTAATGCAAGACATTTGCTAGCAGTTTTCAAAGATTTTGGTCAGTTTTAATACTGAGAAGATTGTTCTAAACAAAGTTAACTTCTGAACAGAAGAAAATAACCATGTTTGATTTTACCCAACATTCATATAATTGTGCACAACAATTACTATAAATACAAACATAGCTGAGTATTTTGAAAGGCGGGATGCAACTGTCTGCATGGTGGGTCTGAACTGGGGACTTGCAGACTGGTTCTGACCAGGGAGCTGGACACAATGCGAGTGTGTCCTGCAGCCAGGGCTGACAGACCCCCTTAGAGGAGAGGGGTGTTCTGCCTGAGCTCCATGCTGTCACAGTCTCTCCAGGCTGGACCAAGTTTGCATGGAACTGTCTTGGAGTGTGATAGCTTCAAAACTGTGATCATACCCATCATGCTGACAAAGCTGATTTAAGATTGATATGGAGAGTATTTAGGTGGTTGGAATTTGCTCCTCTGGAGAGACCTCATGAAAAGGGAGGAAAATACCTGCTTGTATTTATATTTGAGGCTTTTACAATTGAATAAAGGCAACATTAAGACTTTGAATATTTTTATATTTTCCAAAACCAAACTTTTGCCCTTGTCTCTGTTTCTAAGAAAATATGAGCCTATACACTGTTGTATCCTCAGGATATTGTTTTCAAGTAGACTGTAGAGCTCAAAAGCAAATGATCTAGAAATGGAAAATGTGGTATATTGGGATATATTGAGTTTGGGAGAATTTATTTTTTTAAGGCACAGATAGTTGGTTTTGGTCTATCTGATAGTGAAATGAGAGCATGATTAAGGCCAAGAATGAGTCACTTTGGGCAATTCTTAGTTTGCAACCCTCTGCTCAGACCATAAGTTGATGTTCTCTTTATCATGAAACCTTTCCCCCAGAACTCTTTGCTCGTTTTGGAGCCACCACGTCATGGAGAATCCATTCATGTTGTTTCTGCAGGACTGCTCCACTTCTCTCTTGCTACTGTTTGCAGGCTTTCATGCTCCTGACTTACTTGAAACATCTCTTGAGATCTCTGACTATGTTGTGAAGCTCTGGGATGGACAGACTGACCCTCACTTCTTGTTCATATTTTCACTTTAAACTGTCAACATCTTTTCTGCTTGGGAAGAGAGCAAAGAGGGTGCAAAGATCTTTCTGCCTATTTGCTGGGCAGTTTTCTGTGAGAAGTTTTGTTTGATGGAGGTTTTTGTTCATTTTGACAGTTTGAGAGAAGAGCTGGCTGTGTTAATATGCAGGTAGAGCAGTGCCGGCATCAGAAGCACTTGTGGATGACCACAGTATTGCAGTACTGAATGGAAGGTGGGTTCTGTGGTACAATAAGGAGGGAAAAAACATGTGCTCTGAGTGGAAAAGGGGATCTAATACTACATAAACGGACTAAAGGAGATAACTGAGCAGACAAATGCCTGGTCCTTCATAAAGAAGATGAAAGGACAAAGTGTTCAGCAGTGTTCAGAGGAGTGTGGGGAGGAGTGTGAGGAAGGAGAACAGTGCTGCAGCATGAAGGCTGCCTCACCTGAAGCCCCGTGCCCCTCCATCCTCTGCGTTAGCAGGTAAACTCATGCATATTCATAGCAATAGAAATAATAACAATAATGAAAATTGGTAGCGAAATCAAATTAATGTGGTCTCCTGCAGCAGAAATATTTACCCGATGTGTCCTGCCAGTTACAGAGATTGGCATTAAACCTAGACATTACCTCATCTTCCTGGGCAGACAGCCTATTTCTATGCTAAGCAAGTCTGCAGGAGTGAACAACTGAATACCTGCCTGATTAGCTGTGCAGCAGCAGATCCTGGTTAGAAGCGATTTCCCTCAGTGCTTTCTCTCCCTTTTGCTCGCATGCTTGCTCTCTGCAAGGTTTGTCACCATGCCTTATCAAACTATGTTTTTCATCTTGAAGGGCACATTGCAGGGGAGATTGGCCAGACAGGTGGGCTAGTATAAATGCTGAACCAAATCAGAAAGGTCAAGAAGAACAGAAGGAAAAAAGTGTGTATATATGTGTGTGTGTATCTCCCTCCCTGTCTCTGCATGTGTCGGTGCCAGCTAGGTGAAACTGGATTAATGAGGAAGAGAGAGATAAGTGCTAAGAGGATTGTGCTATAAAAGGAGATTTTGGGGTTTTGAGAATAGATGAGGGTTTCTTTATGAAAACTTTAATTGGCTACCTTAGATCATTTCTTCAGCTTTGTTCCTGGGTGGTAAATCATAAGTTTCCTGCTGGGTGTAAAATCATAGCATAATTATGATAGTTGGCCTGTGTAGAGTGTCTTCTATCGCAGACTCCCAGCATGCTGTATATTCCTTAAAAAATTAAGCCTCATAATGTATTTCAGACAAGTAGTCTGACAGGTAGTAATAAAAATAGTAATAGGAAAAAAATGAAGTGGAGTATAAAAAACCTCCAGCAAAAACAACAGTTGCTTTTGTTGCAACACCTTTAAAAGAGCATCATACTCTTGCATCCACCTGCTTGGCTACTGCTACCCTTTTTTCCATAGCAAGGTTCAAGGACTCTGGGATACAGTATCACTGTTACTGATTTGTCAAAGTCCTCACAGTAATGCCTTTGTGAATTCAAGAGCTGCAGATGTCCATAGGTCACTCCTCTACCTTGGTGTTGGCATGCTAGTATTTTCCCATGTATACCTGTATTTCCATTTCAAACCTGTGTGAAGCTGGACACCCCACTACCTTTGTGCTTTTTCTTCACTTGGCTCCATTGCTTGCATTATCAAGAAAGCATGCAGCAAAGTCACAGTGAAATAAAGCCTCTTGTTCTTCTGGTTTGATGTTCATAAATCTGAAGTCATTCCACACAAGGGTAGTATTTATACAGTAGATTGCTTATCTGTTTTGGATGTATTTCTAAATTTCAGTCCACTCAGCTGTTGAAAATGATGAGGAACTACCTAAGGGAGAAAAGGCCTGGGCTGATTTGCCTCTTCTACCTTCTTCTGTCCTGCCAAAACACGTGGCGTCTCCTGGACCTGCTCTACTGGGTGGCCAAACTCTGGAAGTAACTTTCCCCTTCACACTTACTAGCCCTAATTCTGAGAAACTGTATGCCAAAACATGCATTACTCTCCTGGAAATGGCATGGGGACTGGAGGTGTACAGTCCAGGACCAATAGGCCTATGTAATGGCTAAGTTGTTTTTCAGGAGGGGAGTTTGTTGGTAAACAGCAGCAAGTTGCTGTCTCTTGAGTGTCTTAAAGGAGGAGAAAAACCCTAAAAAAAAAATCCTTTGTATTTCAACTGTAGGGTTAAAAACACTACAAAAACACCGAAGTGGACACTGGTTCTGCACTCTCTAATTATTGGTAAAGCTGAGTGTTTTAATTTGTAATGCTATCATTTTGGTTAAGCAGCATTTAAGATTTCTGTCAGAAATATTAAAGAAAGCTCACAAAAGAATAGGGAACCAAATGTTCAACCTTGGTTATGAGGATTTTGTTATTGTTTTCATTAAGCATCTTGACACAACAGCACCATCTTATAGTGAGGGTTTAAGAGGCGACAGCATAAAGGACATGCCATCAGCAAAAGGGGAGCTGTGCCCTGACATTCCTCAAGAGAACAGTGGGAGGTTATAGCCCTCTGGAGCAGAGAAGGAAAAAGATGTTTGCTTGATCTCAGTAAATTATGTCAAAGCTCTGCATTTCACCAAAATATCTGAGGGAGGTTTCTGATGTAATTGTTTTTTTCTTTCCTCTGCAATATGAAAGATAATCAAAGTCTGTATCATTCCTGTATTTCCAATACTTCAGAGTCAAACAAAGGGCACTCTTCTGTTACTAGTGATTTGAACTAGTTTGTTGTCGGCAGAAGACCTCGAACACGTTTCAGAGAGGTTATTGAAGTGGTAAAAGATGGGCAAAGTCACACTGTCCTCTTTATGAAAGTACAAGTAGGCTGCAAAGATATTTCTGGATGTTAGTTTGTACCTAAATTATAAAAGTTATTTGGCTTCTTGATTTAAGAATTAAATCTTCCACAGCATTGGGGCCAGCTAGTTTGTTGGAAGATTGAGCTGCCTATGTTATCAAAGTATACAAGCATTATCTTTTCAGATGGGAAAAGCGGTAGTACTCTAAACACGAGTTTGAAGGCATCATTTCCACAACCCTTGTGCCTGCAGGCAGGAATGACTAACAGAAGACAAAAAAAGTAGCTTATTTCTGAAGTAAAGTGGCATTTTCCATTTTGTCATCTGCAGATCAGAAGAATGGACATTGAGTTATGACACTGCTCTCTAAATCTTTCTCAGGGGAAAACAGAGGCGGAACATAATCTTAGGTTTTTTCCAGAATATTTCCTCACTCAAGGCAAAAGAAAGAACACCATTGCTTAAGATGTGACAGAAAATATTATGTTGTTTCAGTAGTGATGTGCAATGCCAGCACAACCTGTGCTGCTTTTTGGCCAGCAATTGTCCAAAAGTGAACAAATTTTTTTTTCGGTATGATCCAAATGAAAGTTTCCTTTTCAGTTTCAGGGCTCAGACAAAAAAATGTGTGAGGCACTGGTTACACATTTCTTTTTGGCAAGCACTTTTGCTTCTACTCAAAAACTCGATGCGTGTAGAAGTTGTCCTGTGGCTTATCTTTTGACCTGACAATTTACATCTTCATCTAAATTGGAGACGTAGCAGGTTGCCAACAGTATGGCATGGTTATCAGCAATCTCTGCCTGCGTCAATATGACAAAACAGGGCTGGCACTGGATACCTGGTGGCAAATAAAGTTACTTCCTCTTCAATATGTATCCTTCGTGGCCTTGGACTCCTAGATTCATTGAATGGATGGTGGCATCTTTGCATTAAGCAGATGGATCCTTTCACCTGATGATTATAAACTCATGAGCCTCCACCCCCACCCTGAACTGTGATCTCCCTACATTTTCTTGACTTAAATGTTTAATTTTACCACTTCCTTACAAATGCTATGAGCTTATTCTGTAGTGATATTTACCCTAGGCTATCATGCCATTAAAACACCTATCCTGTTGAACTTACATAAACAGGTTAAATACAGTCAATCAATCAATCAATAAGTAAGGAACAAATAAATAAAACACAGAGCTTAATTTTTTTTCTAATAGCAGTGTTGTTAGCAGTTGTCAAATGGATATGCAATGTAACTTCAATTCCTTAGCTTACTGTTTTCATCCACTTATCAGCAGTTCAGATCATACACTACTTTGGATATTGATAATCTGATTTTGCCAGTTCCTTATTGTTTTAGTGGTAAAATTGCAACTCCAAATAAACAGACTCTTGGCCCACTGCACTAGAACACAAAACTAAAGAGTTTCCTTCACGCCTTTTGTAAGAGAAGAGGTTTTTTGCATAAAGTTGAATGACAGGAATTTAAATACTGTCATGTGTTTTGCAGACAGAAGTGGAATAGGCAGAGCCCAGATCTGAGAAGAGCCTATTGAGTCTTTGTTTACCATACTCTATCAGTGGCATTCAGACCTCTCAGAGGGCTGCGTGGGAAGAGACAGTATCCTCAACATCCTAAATTTTCAGCTGATTCACAGCTGCTGCAGTCTTGGTGTTGTGGTGGGAAGGTGCACTCTGTGCTCAGCAGTGTTGTCTGTGGACAGGGAGCAAGTGTCAGAAGGCTCCTGCAGCTGCACGGAAAGATGCTCAGCTGCTCTCCTGGGGGATAGGGAAACTGAACACTCATCTCCACTGAGACAGGAGCTCTGGCTGACTTTCACTCTTCACAAAGTTCAAACTGCTTTTTTAATGCAGTGTGGTGTTTAGCAGATGCTGCTAAGCTCTGGATATTTTCTTCTGATAATGTTCCAGACACTTAAAAGTCAATGAAAATTATGTACTAAGCCCACTGCAAAACATTTCTTCACTGTTTTAAATTCCCAAAGAAATAAGGCTTTGGTGACAGTCTGTGAACACTGTGTGCATATGTACACACGTGTGTATGCTTATGTAGACATTCATTTACCTGTGTGTTTGCCTGCTTTGCACCCTTCACAACAATTTTGGAATCAAGAATTCCCTGAAAGAGGAACAGGTCTTAGAGATGGAGTGGTTTCTTCAAAAGTGAGAAGCTGGTGAAAGAGAGTCCTTACTAGTGAGCCCCTTGAATGAAAAGCTGCAGGAAGAGCCCCATGCCTAATCAGCACCAGAGTGTTGGCAAGAAGGGGATGCCATGGATGCTTCAGCAACTGGAAGAATTCTTTTTTAGTGCTTGCATCTTACTGAACTAGAAAGCTGTGGCTCAAATCAGATGTCATTAGTTCAGCTGTTCACAGACCCATGTGTGATTTTAACATCTCTTTTGAAGAGCACATAGGGTGAATGAATATTGCCATGTTGGTATCTCCAGAGCTGCATGTTCACCAGTAGCAAAGGAGTTTGAGTAACAGCCTACATGCCTTGCCTGCACATTTCATCAGAGCTCTTCAGCAACGCACAGTGGCTGCTGCCTGCAAAAGCTTGAAGGTGCTTTTCCTTCCATATCCATTTATTCTTGTATTTGTGAATCAGCCAGGAAAGGAACTTGCCAAGTTGAATCAGTTGTCAAGGGGCATGTTGTGGTCACCTTTGCTCCAGGAGCTAGTCCCGGACCTCAGATTTCTTTTTCATAATCTAAAAAAGCCTTCAAGATGACAGTTCATTTCAGGTATTACCAATTAAAGATGGATTTGAATTGGCAATTTAGGAGCAGAAGACTGTGTTCTGGCCACTTTGGGTTTGGAGGCAGAAGGAGGGGGGAGTGATATGAGAGTCCCAGGGTCCTTTTTTCTTACGCACTTCAGGTGCATCTCTGATTAACTAGTTTTCAATTCACAAAATATACTGTAGGTTTTTCTTTTTGTTCACATTTCTCTATCTTGTAGTTAAATACAGAGATTGGATTTTTAAGTATCTCAAATACTGAAGGACAATAGGTTAAAGTTTTATTAGTGGAGCTTTTTCTTAAGCTTTAAAAATTGGCAGAAAGGATGGCTAAATAAATTATATTATGGTAGTGAAACTAGAGTTTAATTTAAATGGTTTTGCAATATCCTATGTACTTAGATGGACTAAAGAGGAGACAAAAAATAGATACTAAATACTTTAGCTTTTACTAATCATTAAGATGGTGTTGTTAGTAAGAATTTAGGGGGGGGTTAGGACCTGTTTTTCTTTTTAGTTGCCATATTAGAGAGTTCTGAAAACCCAGTTTAGTTACTGAAACAGGAGTTAGCCTTGGCTGTAACCAAAGGTGGGCAATATTTTTCAGAAGTGGTAAGAATGTGGTATGAAAGAACAGGCATCAGCCTTAGGGAACTTTCCTTGCTAGCAGGCTGCCCCAAATTTTGTTTTTCTCAGTGACTTGTTTCAAATCCGTTGATTCATTACATTATTTAGTCTATATTTTCTGATCTTTCAAGATGTCATGGAATGTATCTTGAGAGATGCTTAAAAAGAGTATAAATTGAATTAAGAGGTGAATGTTGAGTAGGAGGTTAGCTAAGGAGAAGAACATACTTTTCATAAAGTCTTCTGATCTATGGAAAATTAATAAGTAATAATTTTCAGAATCTTAAAAGTGTTCACAGATCTCACTCTACTCACAGTGTGTATCTGTCTCCATGTACACACAGCTGTGTGTGGGATGCCCTCCATCACTACCCTTGCTCAAATAAAACAGTGTTTGCTTACAACAAGATTTAATGAATTCCCCTAAGACCAGGGTGATACAGTTTAGCATCAGTTGAAGATGAAGCTGCTTCCTGTAGTAATTTTTTTATGCATCGTGCAGTGTTTGAGAGTAGGTAAGAGAGCTTGTGTGATGCTAGGAATGTAGTAAAAAGCACATGTGAATAGATACACCTATGTGCTTGATGTATTTTGGTGGTCATACACACCTGAGACTTGGTGTATCTTGAACAAGAGTCACTTCCAGCCTTCTGAGGTTTTTTGGATCTCATGCCAAGAGCTTTTATGCACTGTGAACTTGTGCAAATCACTGCTCTTTGGATGAGTAACAGAGCAGATATACAGACAAATGATAATGTGTTGAATATGGCTGTTTAACAAGTTTAATTGAAAGGTCTTATCTTGAAGCTCTTAATATAATTCACAAATAGCAATTTAACTGCCATGAAAACACTTAAAGTGGGGTTGACATCATTTCACTCCCCCTTTTTTAAATGGCAGATGGAGTGACACATAAAGAGGTTGTGTTTTCCTGTGTTCTGCAGGTAATCATCATTAAAGTTGGACTCCAGAGCTTTTAAATCTAAAATGATTTGAAAATTACTGTTAGACCATTGGTAGTGCATGCACTTACTTGATTCAGCTGTGAACACTGAATTATGTGTTCATATGTGTTATGTAATGTTGAAATCCAGTTACATAAACCTTTAATGCATGAATAGGGGAAGATTGCATAGAGGGAAAGGTGAAATGTCACATCACATTGGCCCGCTACTTTCCAACCTGACTTTTGGCTTGGCACATCTACTTAACTGAAGGGCCACATCTTAAATTTACTCTCAAAATGTCTGTGCTCTGCTTTATACAAAGACAGTGGTGTGTGATCATACATATAAAATTAAAAATGTGTGGCTGGGTATGCAATTGAGTTCACACTGCCTTCACTTCAGTAATTTCAGGTTTGAATACCAGATCTTATGCCTCTTCTGATGCTGTCTGGAAGTGAAAAAAGTCTCCTGGAAAAAAACAAACAAACAAACCAAAAAACCTGCAAGAAAGTATCCACTCAAGTGCAAGTAGAAGAAGCATCAGACGGGGGAGGGACATGAACCCCAAAGACAAATACTCTGTTTCTGAAAACAGAAAACTGGTGCCATTACTGTAGAGGCAAAGTGTTGAGACTGTAGCTCCAAGTTTATGTATGTGATGTTTCTAGCGTGTGACTGTTCAGAGCACCCCATGCTTTGCAAATGCTTTTTCTTCAGTTTGTTGAATGTATTTTAGGCTCTGAAAGTCTCAGGCACAGGGAAAGAGGGAGTAGAGAGAAATGACTGTAACAGGTATTAACATTTGCACCTTTTTTTTGCTCAAAGCTGAACATGGAGACCTTACAAATCACTGAGTGCCAGAGTGTTAGAGAGAAGAAAACATTCATGCTAGCAAAAGTGTAATAAAATTTGATGACTAAAGCAGTAAAATGGTGAATTATCTTTATTGCTGAAGTTCCAGGGCATGATTGAAATTGTTTAGCAGACCTTTATATCCTATGTCTTTTTCTTTTATTTGCTTATCAAAGCAATACTGCACAAAGATTGCGTCACTTGGGCACAGTGTCACACATACTAGTCTGCAGTCCCCATGGAATCTGTGATGCATCATTTTGCTCACTATGATGCAATCTCTGCCATCACTACAGGCTGGGCAAAAAGCACCTGAGCACTGAAAGCAATCCAGGAGGGCTAGATGCAATGGGAATGGTGGAGACGATTTCAGGTGCTTTTGTTGCTGACTGACTGGAAGGGTTTCTCTTCTCAGAAGGAAAGGGAACAGAATGCCTCTGAAAGGAATTTTGTTGCCAGATTTTGTAGTTCTAACAGGTTTTGAGTCATAGTAAGACACGTGACTTTAGAGAGGTTCATATTATTGTCAGGATCATGTTACCACATGTCCAGAGGTGTGGCACGTGCACTGGAGATTAGTAAAGCAGGAGAGAGAGGGCAAGATGTGAGTCTATAAACAGCAGATAAGACTAAACATTTCTTCTGAGATTTTCTTGCTTGAAATGTTTCTTCACATAAATAAACAGTGTCTGGATCTTCCTGATTTTTTAAAAAATTATTAGTTAATTATTTATTTGCTGAGAACACGATAGTAAAAACAGTCATCAAAATGAAATTTTGAAATTACGTGATGGTGGTACTGATATACATCAATGTTATTTACAGATGAATGGCTCAGGCTGTATTAAGTCCCTCCGAAGGAGCCAGCAGCTGATAACCGCTCCTGAGTCACTGCAGGGGTAGTGCCAGTGCCTTGCTGGCCTTTTCTGAGACCAGACATTTCCTGTAAGGAGTGATGATGAGGCAGCTCTGGATGGTTGGTGGTATTTGATGTCGTGGATGATAGCTCTTTGCCAGAAAAGTGTTTGATGCCAGTTCAGGATGATCAGCTTCTTCCGAAGCAACATATGTAGGTACCAGCAGGCTGATGGGAACACTCTTGGTTCCTGTGCATTTGAAATTCCTGCTGAGTTACAGGCACTTGCAAATCTACATCCATACGCAGTATGATATGGATGAGTTGTTTAGAAATATATTTGTTGATTTTCTTTGGAATTGTTCTTAATATGTGAATCCTTAAAGGTACAAGTTCCTGTTATCAAATCAAGGGCTGAAATTCTTCATTATAGTGCTGGAAACAAATTTGAGAAAAGAGAAATGGAGTAAATTACATCAGGAACAATTCAGTAACTACTGGTTAAGACCTTTCAGGTATAAATTAACGGGGGAAGCTGAGAAGAAGTTCAGCACTGAGTTCCCTTCCAGGGCACTTTTTTCCAGGAGCAGCCAGGCAGCTTCTGGTTATAGCCAAGTATAAATGAAATATCAAGCAATCTCCTGACCTTCATCAAGCTTCCCCTGTAACTTACTGCACTGCAGCTTTGTTCAGATGGTGCCTGTTAGTAAGCAAATAAAATGTTCGGTATTAAGTTGGGGCATGCAAAACATTTCTTGGAATGTTGATTTCCTGTTTTTGGTTTTAACTGCTCCCTAAGAAGGTAATTGAAGTGCAGTTCTACCCAGTTATCCTGCCTGATAAACTTTTTTTTTAAAAAAACCTCATGGCTTTCCAGTGTCATACAGACCATTTGTGTTAAAAATGGGTACTCTAAGAAAGTATGAAGGAGTGGCAATTGCAGCATCTTATGTCTCCACCTTTAATTCTGAGGTGGAGTCTTTGGTAAGGGGAAGCTCTGTACCGAGAATGAATGCAAATAATTGGCACAATTTATTTTCTGTCATCTAAAACAGTAGATACCAAAGTACTCATCTGGTCAACACTTTACCACCTCTTACTTATATATGGTATTGAGCCTCAGCTTTTTAAAAGTAGGGGGAGTGGGATAGCATCAAACAGTTTTTTGACCACTTTTGTGACTTCCTTCTTGATATGCCCTCTTCCTATAAAGAATTTCATGAATTTACTAGGAATTAAGTAGCTTTACCACCTTCCACCCTCCGTAACAATTTCTTGAGGTTGTTATGCTTTCTGTAGGGATTTTTAGAGGGGAAAGGGGTGGATAAATGACATCCCTACAGAACAGAGCTAAGGTGTTTCTATTCTGTAAGCTGTGCATCTCCCCAGACTTTAAACACAGATTTCATGTCAAGCTTGGTCTCTGAATTTTACTACTTTCTCAAGCTGCTTCTTTTTACAATGCCTCAGAATCCTTTTTTTTTTCCTTCTCCTAAACTGTGGTTATGTTCTCTCAACCATAGCTCTAAGTCAAATGCCTTCCTTTTGTTTGGACAATGGTGCTATATTTGAAGTGTGTCTGATGTATATATCATGAAAGCTAAATGGTAGGGAGAGGAAGAGGGGCAAAATGTGTGTGTATATATGTCATTACAATAATTTACAAAATGCTCTGCTTTGAAAGTCTAAACCTTATTCAAATGCAGGTTGTGTAGTCTTCTTTGATTTTTTTCAAGATGTTATCTTGTATGTTTTCTACTGTACAAATAGAGACTCCCAAAAGAAGTCTAAAGTAGCTTTGTGTGTGTGTATTAATTATTTTTTCTTCCATTTAAACAAGCTGTCTTTACAAATTAGAAGTACCCAGTACATTGTATTAGATCACTGAGAAGCAAGGCACTGCTTGTTTGATATCTGAGAGAAAGAAAAAAAAAAAAAAAACACCAGAAAAAGATTTATTAAAGCTACATCTTGGGTTTTGTTGCTTAGCAGATAAAACTATTCTGGTGGTATATGGAGACCTGTTGAGAAAGAAAGGAGCACAGGTCTGTGTTACCTGTCCATGGGCTGTTGAGCCCTCTTTGATTTAGCAGCCAGAGCTGAACTTTGTCTGGTGCAATGCATACTTCTATCCTAATGTGTCTGTCTTTTCTGTAAGGGTAATGCTGTCTGGTTTTGGAAGCAGAAAAAGGACAAAATATATAAAAGCTTTCAGTTTCATGTTTTTAATCCTGCTTTTAATATTTTCTCAGGCAGCTACTTACTTTGTATTAAATTTAAACTACTTGGATTTTTATTTCCTATTAATCTCTGTATATTTCTTTCAGGTTTTTTTTTTGCTGCTGCACTGCAATGTAGTTGCAGCACCACAAAATCCAGTTATTTCTGTTAATATAGCTTTTGTCTATGTAATGCATTATATTTTTTCTATTTGTTCATCTTACCTGTCCTCACAGCTACCTATACTGGGCACTGCCCAGATACATCTTGGAGATTTGCTCTAAGGCAGTTAGTCTTGATGCCATCCTCACCATATCCTAGGACATGGGTATTTTCAGGCAGCGTGGTAGAGACAGGGAGAAGCTGTGTTTAAAGTACTTCAGCTCACTTTAGCTTAGAGAGGATGTTTTGGGTTTTTCTTTCTGCTGCATGTTAAAGCGAACTTGAGGCTTGTCTGTGTTTCAAGGCTGGACAAATAAGTAGGGAGCTGTAAATGTTTTTCTAACGCTCCTTCCTGCTGAACCAAGCAGAAATTCTACAGCAAAGAGAACCTGAACCATTATTTTAAATAGTGACATTAATTGTACCTCATCATCCATTACCTAATCAGGTCATGCTTTATTTTGTTCACTTTAAATTATCATTCAGATTTGGTTAACCCAGGAATGCAGAGTAGTGACATTAAATACTTGGTTAATTTGAATATCTTACGATTCAGCAAACCAACCTCTAAATATCAATAACAGAATGTTGGAGGGGCTGCAGCATTCTTTCAGCATCGTATAATTTTTATAGACTTGATTGCTCATGTTACTGCCTTTTTTTTTTTTTTTTTTTTGTATAGTTCTTCTCATTTGCTCCCAGGAGAAATTTCAAGTTGAAATAGTAGAGTGAGCAATATTTTCAAGTACTTCAAATGGTAGAGAAATAGAACTATGCCACAAAAAGATTTTTTTTTAAAAATGTGTATATCCAGAAGAAAAGCATACTCGCAGCTAAATAAGAGTGTATATCCTTCAGGAGTTTTGAAAAGTTCTTTCACTCCACACAGTCAAAAGCCCTTTTGGTAACCAGCAACTCTTCCATGATGTGGAACAGATCCCCTACTTCCTCTGCCAAAGAAGACATTATTTTGCATTTACATTTACTTTCTTGCAGTTAATGTGGTATTAAAGCCTTCTCTTGTGCTTCAACACAGTGCTCAAATACAGACTGGGTTATAAAATTAGATGATCATTCTTGCAGTGATTAGTCTGCTTGAATTCTTGCATTGTGTCCATTATCCTTGGCACCTCATTGCCTGTCTGAGGGTCTCTGCCCGTCAAAGAACTGATATTTTAATGAGATGGATTGCAAAAGTTTATTTTGCTCTATTTGCTGAAATGCTGCCTGTTAGATTGGACCTACATGGTCTTGGTGGGCTGCACAGTACTTAGGTGGCAACTCATCATCACCTGGCCTCTTGCCAGTCCTGAAGGACGTGTTAGCTTTGCTGGTTCTCATCTTGTAAAAGGCTTTGCACTTCATTGGAAATAGCTGCTATGTCAGGCCCATTCTGGCAGATCTGCTGGCAGATTAATTATCATCGGATGTGTACGATTTCGGGGGCAAAAAAAAACCCTGTCAAGTGCTAACTGTATGAAGAATTTCTGCAAATAATTTCTCATCTTCAAGTGAAATACTTTTGTTGGCCTGGTGTGGTTTGTGCTGAGCCAATGATAATTTTTTTGCTTGCTCCTCACACTATCTCTTCTTAGTGTAAATTAGAACTTTCTGGCAAAAAGGATAGATTAATACTTAGTCCTTGCAGAGTGCTACAGCAGTGCACTTGACACCTGTCTTTTTTAACATTAAATGCTCTCTGGATGTCTCAAGTATTTGTCAAGTTCCAACTCAAGCTGGGACTTAAACCTGAAATTTAGTCCAAAGCTACAAGTCTTCTGGTGTTTGTTTCCATGCAGTCTGTCCATAGCTCATTCAGTACTGCATTTACTGCAGTAATTTTACTGCCTCTGTTTTGTCTATGATTGTTTTGCTGCCTTTCATTATAATTGATTGGATAGGTGAGTCTTCCTTTAGAAAACAATGGAATTCTTTTGCATTAAGGCAAAAGCAAGGAAAGACTGCAGAAGTAATGAGAATCTCAGAACACAACCTTGTTTTGGTTTTGAAATAGTGTGTGGAATTACAGCTGCAGGAAGACTCTGAGAAGAGTCTCAGACAAATTAGAATTTTCTCAAAACATTTTCTGTTTCTATCCACTTTCTCATCTAACTAAAATTCACTTTCATGTTTCAACTACTGCTGTGTACTTTTCTCTTGCCCTGACAAACAGAGTCTTGCTCACATCTATGGCAAATGCTCCTGCAAAGATTGTTGTCCCAGCTTGTCACTGAAGTTGGTGATGAATGTTGGCATCACTGGTTGATCAGAGACAGGAGCTGATATTTCAGTGAGAAATGAGATGTGATAGGTAGGAAATGAATAGGTCTTGAAAGCAAAAGCAAGCAATTTAGGTGCTAGAGTTTTTGTTATGGAGGAAGAGGAACTGGTGGAAGGGTTAGAAGAAGAGTGACATAAGCAAACTTTTCTTAGGTTTGCCCTTTCAGCACCAGTGCTCTTTCTTGAAAGCCCCTTTCTGGGGACACATCCTCTGGGCACTCACAGGATCCTTCTCAGAAGTCTCCCTTGCCATTGTGTCTGCAGAAACGTGGCAGTGATGAGGTTAGGGTATGTTCTGATTGACATCACTGGATGGTTTCCTTGCACTCTTGCTCTCTTTTAATGTTCATCTTATGCTTTCTCAGAGACTGCAGGGCTCATGCAGCTGGAGAAAGGAGTTTTTGCTCGCAACCCTCTCTGCAACAAGGCTTATTCATCAGACTTTGCATACTGGCAAAACTGGCATACTTAACCCTTATCTAACAAGCAGCCTCTCCAATCCTTTGCCTGTGCATTTGCCTAGGGATCCAGCCTTAAAATTACCTGGATGGCCTCCTACATAAATCTTGCCCCAGTCCAGCAGTCCCTGCCAAGCCTGTGCTTGGCAATTTGTTGGTCTGGACCTCCCTTTTCTGATCAGTCTCTGCAGCCTCTTCCTTAGCCATAACCCCTGCAGTACAGCCATCTGCCTAGTTTGATGATACTTTTTTACTTGCAAATCCCTCTTCATCCCTGGTGAGTCATGTAAATCATTTAGTGCACTGCTTGTGTACAGCTCTTTCACGAGCGCATAAAGAAAGACAAAAGATGGAGATTTCAGCGCACAGTAGAGTCAGTGGATGCAGGAGGAGATGTTATGAGGCGAGGCAGAGTGAATAGGTTATGGACAAGGAACACTGGAATCCTGCACGCAGATAGTCAATCTCAAGTACCTGTGTGGCAGATTAAGAGGAATGAGGAATAATAGAGCCTTTTCCCCCTGCAGAGCCCCTTCTGGCTGAAAGGATTTCTTTAGCTGAACTCTTTTCCAGATTATTCCAGCAATGCCATCACTTGTCGTCAGCACTGAGCTAGGTACAGCCTGGTGGCCACTGGGCTGACTCCTTGCAGAAGAACATGGGTGTTAGTGCACTGACCTCCTCAAGCTCTGCTGCCTTAGGTGCCATAAGGCACAGATAGCTCAGCTCAGGGCTGGCCTCTGTGCCTGAACCGGGCTGCCCTTTCCCTCAGTTTGCACCATAGTGTCCCAAAGAGCTTACACTGAGCAGGAGCTGATAAGCCCTGACAGCCCAGCATGATCCGTGTGCTGTGCTCCACCTTTTCCCACTATTAGTGGGAGGCTCCTTATTGGGTGCCAGGGCCACAGGGTGTCATATTCCCACTGAGAACTTGTCATGCTTTCCTTCAGTATGGCTGGGACTGGTCCTGCATTGGTCTTACAGAGATGAATGCTCTTCCTGGAACACCCTTGGCTCAATAAAACAGCTGGATGAGAATAAAAATCCCCTCTAATGAAAATCCCCCTTAATTGTCCATAAGTGAATCATTATGGTTTTAGAGGAATGTTTAAGGGGGAAAAAAAAAAAAAAAGACAAATGTTCCATATTGAGCTTCAGCTTGATTTCTCATCATGATTGGCTTAAACCCAGAAGTCAGACACTTAATATTCTTGCTGAATTTTTAACTGTTGCAACTCTGGACAGGCTTTTGATCTGTACAGATGTCATCATACACTTTGTGAAATTCTTACCCTCAGCAGCCTTCATCAGCCAATTTTACCATCATTAGCATATTGCAGGGAAAAGTGTTTCCTTTCATGAAAGTGGTCAATAGTATTTCTCAATAAGCCTTGTTTTAGTTTAGATTTGATCAAGTTGTAGATTGCCAAGTGTCAGGCTTTGTAGAGATTGCAGAGCCCTGGAATGGCTCTGTCACCTAGGATAAAGACACATGCTTTATGGTATTTTTTATGCCCAAAATAGCAAACAAATACCAATCCTCACAACATATGGAAAGGCATCTGTTTTGAATCTGTGAAGCTGAGGAAGGGCGGGGGGAATTCGCAGAACCTGGAAGAGAGTTCCACCTTTCAGCTAGAGTTGGTGGTCTGTTAAATGGTGTGGCCAGATTTCAAATCAGAGGACTCTTTAAAACCATGTGAAAAACCTGACTTAAGCTATTGCACAGAGGATTGTTTCTAAAATTATTAGTGATCTATGGAGTATCTTAGATAAGAAAAAAGTGCATGGTTGGAAGTAAAATTGATTCAACAAATAAAATCAAGAGAAAGCCCCTAACCCTGACTGCAGAAGTTACACTTAAGATGTTATGGACATCCTATTGTTTCCCATTAATCAGCACAGAAGAAGGCACATTCTTCAGCTTTGTTAGAGGAGAAAAGCATTGGTGTAGATATTCCTCCTAACTTCCATGATTCTGTAGCAATTATGACGCACTTAGTTATTTTTGGCTTAAAATGTTGTAAACAATAAGCCTTGAAACATTTTTGTTGACAGCATAGCATGGAATGGAATAAAATCAGTTACATCAGAGAGGTCCTAGTATGGTATGTCTGGATGTTAACCTAAACTATACATGACATAAGCTCTCTTCTTACTAGGTGATTGAATCATTGCCCAAGATATGCCAAAATTCCTTTGGTACTTTATGGACAAAATTGAATCTCATATCAACGACAGTTACAATTATGCTAAAGAATTAATTTGAAACTGTTAAATCTTAAATTATGGCATGCTTAATTTTGTTGGTGTAGCTCAGGCTAAAAGGAATTGCAGTTGTGTTATTAGAGCTAAAGCTGTGTGCTGAGTTGGGACACAATCTGTGCCTGGGAAGCATGGCTGGGTCCTGTGGGAAGGCTAGAAAGCAGAATAGTTCTTAAATATTCCTTTGACTAGAGCCTAATTTTCATAGATAGAACATGTTCTACTGAGCATTTTGGACAGCTTTACACTTGAGATACTGTTTTCCTTTTCTGATACTTCTTGAATATTGAGGAAGCTTTTATCTTTCGTTTTCCTCGCTGAAGGTAACTTTAGGTGATGCTGTGAATAGAGTGCGTGCCAATCCGTAATGAAATTTCCAAGTGCAATTTATGTCAGGCACACTGCTTTGACCTTTCTGTTTTGTTTTTGTAGATGTGCAACAACAGAGTCTAATCTTCCTCTTTCTAAAGTCAGAGCTTGTTTGGTGAGGTTTTCAAAATATTCCAATCTGATAAATATATCTGGCAAGATTTACGAACCTGTTACTATTCCTTCAATTATCTTAATACCTCCCATCATCTTGATAATTACTCTTACACAATATCATGTTGGCCATTAATGTGATTTCATATCTAGCTACACACAGTCTTTGAAAAGTTTTATGCAACACATGCGTTTGTGTACTTTTATCTGTAGTATTGAGCTACTTACATGAAAATTGTTTTTGGCCTTATCAGTTCTCGGTAGGGCATGACATGTCTGTATGTACTGTGTGTGACAGCGCCATGTTCTGTCCTACCTCTGCCTTGTCTTCACTCTTCTGTAGCTCAGGGCAGAGCTGGGACTCTTCAGGAAATATTAAAGAGGGTAGCACATTCCTCTGAGGACTGTTGTGTAGAGAGAGTTGTTGATAACTGTCAGCTTCAAATAGCACATAGAGTCTTTCAGTAAACAAATACTAATCACCAACAGACCGCAGATTCTGTAAAGCAGGGAGTAGCATTTATTTGGCCTGTTATAAGTTTTATGTAAAGGCCTGGAGCGAAAAATATTTTGATACAGGCACGATCTTACCCATTTTGCTGTTAAATATTTACATTTGTATGTGAGGCTTCGACCTAGTAGTATATATCTCACCAGGCACATATAAATAGATTCCATGCAGTGATTTATCAGTCTATACAGAGTTATTTCATGAGCATACACTATGCAAGCAACACATCAGCCTGACTTCGGAGCTTGGGAATGGCACCATCCCAGTTCTTCCAAATGGTTACAGGGTCCAGTAAACTAACAGTTTATCTTGTGTCTCCACAGTGGAAAGTTCTCTGTGCCTGATCAGCGACTGACTCAAACAGTTGCTAGTGAAGCAAAAACATCTTTGAAAAGCTTTGCCAGGCTGTGCTTGAACAGCAGACTTGTCTCTGCAGCTGGGGCAAACCAACTGGCAGCGCTGCAGAAGCTGCTGCTGGAAACCACTGCATCCTTTCTTCCAGCCCTGACCAGCTCAGCTCTCAGATGGTGATGGGGCAGGACCTGTGACAAGGATGGTTCAAAGTAAAAACATCTGCCGGAGCTTCACAAAAGGTTATCAACACCAGTACAAGGCAGTAGTTGCCTCACACAGCTTTTGTAGGGGCACAAGCCCTTCTTAGCTGAGCCACTCTGGTTTGCTCATTGCAGAACAGGTGGATGAAAGGTTGGACTGGATCCCACTGCTCCTTCCTAGTCTCTTCTCCCTGCTGAAGCTGGGCCCTGCTGTTGGGTGCAGGGCTGACATGTGTCCATGGGCTCATTTTACGGACATCTGTGTTTCCCTTTAACCATTTAAATGCACAGTCACTTAAACGAGGAAGACCAGGCTTGCTAACCTTCTGCTTTGTGGTCATTATCTTGAGGTGTGTTGGACCAGGGAAACTGGCTTTGGGAAAGCTTAATGCAGTTTTAATGGCAGCTGTGCTCCATTCCCCAAAGCTTTTTTCTGTTTGTTTCTTTCTGGTATCTGTGGAACAGATTTTAAACTGAATGAACAAACGCGGTGCAGAGCTTAGCAGGTCTGGGAGGAATCCTGGGTATATTAAAAACAAATGGGAAATAAGACATTGACCAAAATCTAGAAAAATATGGACTACAGGTCGCCTGTGAGTTGCCTGGCTGGCTTTCCATCTCTAAATTATTTCCATGCAGAAAGTTTAGCAGGGATAGACCTAACAGGCATTGAGAGTTGCCAGGAATTCTTTGTATGATTGTAACTATTTTTAATTTCCATCTTAGAAAAAAAAGTGCTTTTTATTGTTATTTTGTATTTTGGCATGATAGCAGCTTTACAGAGAGGAGGACTATGAAAAGGATATACCTATCTGTGTCTAATAGAGATAAACAGATCCTTTTCCTGCGGGAAAAGCACCGTTCTTATTCTTCCGTGGTGATCTGCCAAATGGGCTGGATGGGAAGAACTTCCCTGCCCTGTTTGCTCTCGTCTCTGGTGTGGCTCTCGCCAGCAGGCTCAGCTGTTCTTGGCTAGATGTGCTCCAGTGCTTGTGGCAATGATACCTTGACAAAACACTGTTGACTTAAATCAGACCAGCCTCCTCCCTTTTGTGAAAACAAAACTTTCAAGTGAGAAGTCTGATCGCTTTAATCTCTTTGTGTCTTCCTCTTTGCCTTCCCTTTTAAATTAAAGTGCACATCTCAATGTTCTGTCTTACTTGGAAATCTGAAGGAGTGGTGGGGGGGAGTGGAGAAATAACGATGAAGGAAGAGATAAATGTAGCAAAGGTGGAAGTGATAGTTTATTCATGGCGTTACATCCCTGTTATCTTGATCTGGCCTACTTGAAGACTGTTTTTTTTCCCAACCAGGTTCCTTTGATGAGT
This sequence comes from Aphelocoma coerulescens, assembly GCF_041296385.1. Taxonomy (NCBI): domain Eukaryota; kingdom Metazoa; phylum Chordata; class Aves; order Passeriformes; family Corvidae; genus Aphelocoma; species Aphelocoma coerulescens. The sequence goes on along the minus strand of NC_091015.1, from coordinate 113,040,792 downwards.
GTTGATAGTTCTCTCCCACTGCTGTGGCCGCAGCCTGATCCTCTCGCCCCACTTCCCTCACAGTCAACATCCACAGGATGTATATTATAATTTGTGTGGATGGAAGTAGAAGCAGCAAAAAATAACCTTCCCTGGCATAGTAGGCAAACCATCCATCTGTTTTCCACCAGCTCCCACATCTCCTGTTTCTGAAGTTGTTGCACCTATTTGGCAGCTGACTGCCAGGCTCCAGCTATCGTGCTGGAATCAACAAGCCAGAGATTCTCTCCCAGTTTTTATTACCTTTCCTTCTGGGAATGGCTCCATAAACCCAACGTAGTTCTGGAGTTCTGCTGATTTTGGTTATTACCCTTTGATTTAGAGAAGTATGAGATTTATGTTCTTTTGTTTGGTTGAGAGACATTCAAAGGCAAGCCAATGCAGAGATAGCTTTCCATTCTTGCTGCCAATTTTCTCATGCTGTTGAGGAATTCATTTAGGCTTAGTTTTTAGGCAGGGTTTGTTGGGGCTTTTTCACCTCTCTGATATGGCTTACACCAACTGTTAAAGTCATGAGCCAGTCTGTCAAAATCATGATCAGCTTAAAGATCACGAGCCTTTAATAAACAGGTTATTTTCTTAAGGCTTTGCAGCCTACTCAGGCTTTTCAGGCTCTTCTGTGTAAGCTCTGCTGGAGGCCTTCTTTAATGGCAGCTGATTCCAAGGTAATCAGTTGTTTTCAAAAGTTATGACTTTAAATAGAGCATCATGAGACTTGCAATAAAATTTCAAGGATTGGCAATGCTGAGTCTCTTATTCTAGAAGCTTTACAGTATTTTAATTGCTTTTGTGAGATATTTAGAGTGGCACTCCCCCTCCCCCCCCAGCTGCCTCATTTGAAGCAGTTCATGCAGCTTGCAACATGGCTCTGTCAAGGTTCACAGAGACTCCAGCTTCTTTCCTATGTGACCCAGACATTCTGTCCCCTGAAATGTGCCAGACGGACAAGAGGTTACTTTGAGAAATAGTTCACACTTTCCCAGACTCTGCTGCTCTGCTTCTCTAACAAATATGTAGCTGAGGTAATGCCACTGTAGATAGTAATTTGTACATCTTTTCCAGAAGCTGAATGCCTAAGGTAATAAAATCAAGAAACTGTCACAAACTCATTCCCCCCCCCCCCCCCCCATGTTCCCTTCTGTCACTGCTTTAGGAGCAATAATTTGGGCTGTTCCACAGTGTAGAACTGACTTTTTCCTTTGACTGAAGCAGAACCAAAGGACTTCCCTGCTAGTGTACAAAGATTTTGCTTGAAGGTTTTCTGACAGCAGCAAAGCATATTACTATTTTTTTTTTTTTTTTGCAGCTGAGCATGGTTGTGTTTCCACTCGCTTGCATTGCAAATAGTGTTAGTTACTGCACAAATACAATTTCAAATCATGCTGCCTTGTTTTAAGGCACTTCTCATTGCCCTTATCAAACTGTTGTAAAATCCTTTCTTTCCAGCTATCTTTCCCTTTCCAAGTTGCACTGTAACAATAGTGACTGCACGATTCATTACTCTTTGCATGGTGTTTTCTGACTACGTTAAACATTTACAATAGAACAAGGTATTCTGCTGTGGTTCGTTACCATGTGCTTTCCGTGGACTGGGTTGGAGTCAAGGGTAGTTGAACCTACAGAAAGCTCTTAGGAAAACCAAGGAAACATAAGAGTTGCAGTGCAGTGCCTCTACCTGAAGATCTTTTCGTAGATGGAGGTGGAACTGGAGATGAATTGGGTTATTCCTAGTTCCTTGAATCTCCTACATACTCCAGCAGAGCCTCACATGAGGAGTCACTGCTTGCTTCAAATCGCATGTCTTGTTCTTGCTTGGTGGAGTTTCCACTTTGAGCAGGTACTTGCAGGTGTCAGAAGAGGTGAGCAGAGACCCTTCTTTAGCCTGACAGGGATGCTTGGGGAGGCCCACGGTCAAGTGCTTTCTTTAGAGCCAGCAGAGGCAGTTTTCCTTACCCAGGTAAGTGCTCTCTGTTCTGGAAGGCATTTTGTAAGCTTTCTCTGATCAACCTTTCCTTGCTCCCCCCCCCCCCCCCCCCCATTTCAATTAAACTTGAATAATTTAATTTCTGCTTAAAGGAAAAACATTTTCAAATTCTTTTTTCTGGGTCTGATAGTAATTTATTGTTCTTACTGAAAACTTAGCACCTTTACATACACTGCAATTAGAAACAGGGACATAAACTCTAGAGTACTGTGCACTAGTAAAAACTGTGAAATCAGACAAGGCAGAACAGAAAACAAATCATAAAATGGCCAGGGAACCTGTGTGCTGTACAGCTGCACAGAAGTCTTCAATCTTTGCCTCAATGAGTTGAAATGAAAATAGAAAAAAAAAAAAACAAAAGCAAAAATAGAACACAAGGAACAGAGTGAGGGAGGGAAACAGAGATAGAAAGCAAATTGAGTTTCTCACAAACTGCCTGACCATTGATGCCTGAATCACCCCACCTGATCTAACCACTGACTTTAACCCTGCCCCGAGTCCAGCACCATGCCAAGATCTGCAAACTTACACTGAAAAGTGGATTTGTACATAGCCAAAACGATGATTCTCCCCGTGACATTCCACACCGCATAAACAGATGTCTCCTTTGTTAGTCATTTCTTATGTATCTTTGGTGGGATGGTCCTGGCTGAAGTACAGTGTTAATACCTTCCCAGTGATTCCTGCTTACCCTAGCTGGAGGTGGAGTTGAAATGGCAGGCAGATGTACACCAGCTCTTCCCTGGCATATCCTGTTTTTTCAGGGATTTAATCTAAGGCACAGTTGTCACTTGGGATGAATGTGAGACATTTTGCACCAGCAACGAGGAAGGTTTGGCTTTGATTTAATTTAACCAGACTTTGCGATAGACTGGTCTCAGGGGCAAGGAGGCAGTGGGGCTTGCATCACCAGCTCTCAGCTTGCACCTCTTGGCTAGAGATGTCTCCTTAAGGACTCTTCCTAGCAGCGGGTTATGGTTTACTGAAGCCCATCACTTTTAGTAAAGATTGGTTTCATTTTATACAAATTCCGTGCTACTTGGATGAATTGCAAGTTTGGTGAAGCACCAGGTACCTCAGTACCATAACGAAACACAATTTAATTTTTAATTCAAGTTTCATTCTTTTAAAATATTTCAGGTTGATTTTTCTGTGTCTTTTTTTATTTGTATGCTTTTTAAGTTGGAAGCTGCCTCAGCATGTTATATATGCTACTGTGGTGGCATTTCTTAGCTAAGCTCAAGGGGAGTTTTAGAGGTTGCTGCCTCCTGAGAGCGTAACTCAGTAAGACAGTGGCTTCCTTGGCGGAGTCAGTGCAAGAGCCTTCTGGCTCTGCATCTGCCTGCCACCACTGAGGGTTTGGCAGTAAGACACTGCTGGCAAGGCCAAACTGCTGAGCCATTGCTGGAGAGATCTGTGTGGAAAAACAACTCTACAGGAAAAAACATGCTGGATATTGTTATTCTGGATCAACTCAACGATGCTTTGTAGGATGGTGGCACAAAGAGTTGTGGTGGCTAGCTGTGGTGTGAGTCCACGTGAGTGGTACCCTTTAAACCTCAGCTCAGTGCCATAGCCAGCAATCTGTCAAACGCCACACACTGCTCAGACATCTGAGTTAGTTTAAGTACTAACAGTGGGAGTGTGTTATGGAAATACCTTAAGCCAACCAAGACACAATTACAGGCTTCTGTGACTTCTACCAGTTGTCACATATTCCCCAAGTTAAAGTTTCCATGTTAAAATATGTAAATGTTAAATTAATCAGACTGATTACTGAATTCATTTTCAGAAAGTTGGTTAGCTGCTGGTATTTGTGGATTGCTGATTCATTTGGGAGATGCAATGCAGCAGGGAGTGTGGATATGTCCATTGGAAAAAGAGGCATTTCAGTTGTGTCCTTTAAAGCCTTTCTCCTCTTCAAATACACAAGTAACAAAAACACTTTCTGAAAGGTACTCAGTGGTGGTTAAAAGCAGAAGATGTGTTTATGCTGCAGGTTGTTAAATGTATTTGCAGCCTTTTTTTTGGAGCTCAGTGGGAACTGCGTTATTGTTGTTTATTGGTCTGCTTCAACAGCTGCTGGTTAAAATTAAAGGAAATCCATTGCCTTGATCTGCAAAAACATTATGGATTGCTTGTGCTATGATGAGGTGTGAGAGGCAATTTGAGTGAAGCCCTAAGAATGTCATGAGAAAACATGTAGTTTGCAATATTCAGATAATCAATATGAATTGATCTGCAGGTTCTTAAGATATAAAAATAGTTTTGTTTGAACTGATTTCTTGATTTTCTTTGGGATTTCTCAGGCCTGGCCAAAGGGACTGAAGACTCTGGTTTCACATTTGAGTCAGTGGTGGTGACTTCGACTCGTGCTGTCCAGCCACTCTTTCCTGTCCTGAGCTGCACAAATGCAGGTGTTTTCCACTACTGTGAAGTACTTCCGGGAACTTATTTGGCAGAAAAATAATTTGGGGAAAAAAGCAAAGAGCTTTAGAGCCAGTACTGATCAGTCCACATACCCAGTAGTTTAAGCAGACACTTCTCCAGATTCCTGTTTTTCTGACAGCTTGCGGTTCTCAGTTCTTTCAGGTTCATCTTTGACAGAAAGAGGTGAAGTTGGCAAAAATCCTGTGTATGCAAGTCCCTCTGACCACTGGCAGTGTGCAGTATGGGAAGCCCTATGAAAATAGAAAGACCTGCTCCCAAACACCTGCTTATGTTAGCTCATGGCAGCAGTGAATCTTTGGCACTTGGTCCACATCTTTTCTGTTCACTGGAAGCCGTGCTGCTGGGAGCCTTGCTCTCCTTTTTCATTTCTTTCCTCTGAAGTGGCTGGAGAGGCGACATCTGAAAGGCCAGTCCTTGCAGTTATTGACAAGTGCAACTTTTGTCTCATCCAGGATGTTCCTACTCAGTCTTCTGACTGTAGTGACAAAATCATGGCACACAACATTTCTGAACAATGAAGAATGTTGAATAAATAAAAGTACATAACAAGAAATGAAATTTGAAGGTCATACAAGCAGCTAGCCAGATTATAATGTGTGTGAGAATGTGTGTGTAATTATGTTGTTTCAAAAGTTGAGCAGGGACTTTCCTTGCATCATGTTTAATTTTATTCTCCACATAAAAATATATTGTTGGAATTCACTTGGCATTTACTGTTGCATGTAAGGATAAATCAACTGTCAGACAATGGAAGTCTTTTCCTGCAGTGTTTGGTACTGATCCTCATCAGCGGGCCAGTGTGTTTGGTTTTAGTTCCCTCCCTTCAAGAGACAAAACTGAATTGGAGAAAGTTCTGAATTATAAGAGATTTCAAATAGGTAACCACAGAGAAAAGATTGGAAAATAGGAGACCAGAAGGGACATAAGTCTTTGATATGCAAAATGTCAGTATTTAAGTGTCGGTAATCAGTGGTTTGCCATAATTTCCAGAGGAAGCAAAGAAATCAATTTAATGTGCCACAGGGGTGATTTCGGCTAAAATTCTGTAAGATCTTTACGTTGCTGAGATGATAAAACATCAGTGGCTACCTGAGGGTTACTCAATGCAGTATCCTCGCAAGAACTGAGAACAGCTTAGACAATCATCAGCCATGGGCAGTGTGCATGCGCTTGTTCTTACCTTAGAGTAGAAGGGTTGGGCTAGTTAATATGTGAATTCTTCAGCTCCATATTTCTATGTTTTTATGCATGAATAAGAAAACCCTACAGCACCCTGTAGCTAAGCCAGAGGACTTTGTTAGATCACTGTCTGTTCTCTGTGTCTAATTTTATCTCTGTCTGTGCTTGGTCTTGCTCTCTACCTCCGGCCACATGTTCTTGCCCACTTCCTTGTGACAGTTCTCCTACAGCTGTGTGGTGACCTAGACTGCAATGCTGACCCAACAGGAAAGCAACCCAGTAAGAGATTAGTTTACTGCAGTTTATTCAACTTATGTAGCCATTCAGTAGATATAATGTAAACATTTATAGGGGTGATAGTTTATACTTACATACTCTGTCAGGAATGTTGATTAATGGACAATACAAGACACAGGATCAAGTCTTCTGAAATTTTCTTCTAAGGTCTAATAATGGTTTGGAGAAGTCACTTACAATTTTTATCTTGTTTCCATGTCTGCAAAATAAAAATATTTGTCTAACTTGCAAGAACTTTTGTACAGCCATTAGAATTAAGTTTTAAGAGTGGGTGAAAGTCTGAAAATACTGTATTTTTTTTAAAGGTCAAAATAACATTTTCTGATAATTGTGGTACAACATTAACTTGAGCTGACACAATTTTTTATCGCTATGTGCCAAAATAATTTGTCCCCTGTGAATGTAGTTAGTAGAGTCAAAGTATCAACTCTGAGAGGAATTTCTTAGACATTTATTATATTGAATGTTGCCTGTACTTTCTTATTTTTATTCTCACTGCATAAGGAGAGGCTTAATATTTTCCCAACTGTTTTTGCACTCTGGAGCAGTTTTCGGTCAAAATGCATTGAATACTATGGAAAGGTTGCAAAGATTTGAACATTTCCAAAATTCAAGCCATAATCAGGGGACTGTGATCATTGCTGTCTTTCTTCTGCCCAGGGAACTGGAGAGTTCAGAGCCACATGAGCTGTAAACACACTGTGTCATCCCTTCTTAGGCTCTAATGGCAGCATGAAAGCCCTGATTGGCGGTCTTGGCACATTTTCCTGAAATCCCGTTGGTGTAGAACCTACTAAGGCAAAGGAGTAAGCAGCTTTTGATCCTGCATAGCTGCAATGGGAACAAAAGTCTGGAATACAAACACGAGTTCAGGTTGGTTTTAGGAGCAACACTTGGCAGCCCATGGGGAAGTGTGTTGTGCTTGTCCCTGGTGTCAAGGACTGCGTGCTGGTAGGATGTGTCCTGTGAATGGGTCTGATGAAGTGTAGGCTTCCTCCTGAGCTGCTGGAGCATTTAGATGTGGATGACTGAGTACAGTCACCGAGGGGTTTTGGTACGCAAAGCAGTCAGGTTGACCCTCTTATATTAACAGTGGTTTCAAATGCAGCTGTAAATACTGAGCTGCTTCCAGTGGCTATCTGTCCTCTAACTATGCACTGCTATGATGCTTTGTCTATGGTTTGGCTGGCATGGTGCAGACACTCTGGATTACAGCTGGAAGCTGACACTGTTCAAGACTTCACTGAAATTTCGCCCTTTGAGTCTTCCTGAAGTTAATATCCTATTTATGGTGCGTTGTCATTGCTGGATTATAGTTACAGCCTTCCTCTGCAGTTGCACATTGACTGCCATTTTCTTCAAAACCTGCCTTCCAAGGCTACTGATTATAGAAATACTTAAGAATTTTGGTCTCACTATAAAAAAGGTTAATTTCCAGCTCTCTCAGTTGCAAAGAAAAGCTTAAACACATGATCCCTGAAGGCTTTGAAACGAGATAAAATTAAAGAAAAAAGAATATTTAAGCTCTCCTGATATAAGTGGTGCCATAATTTCTGAATAGTTTGAAGTGCTAACTCATGTTATGTTGATTGATTCCATATAATACTAATTTGTTAAATATCTCTCTATGTGTTTGGCTGTGTTTTTATTCAGTGCCAGTTTCAAGACCTAAAACAAATGACTCCAGGCTCCGAGTATTTTTTTCCATTGATGACAGTATGTTTAAACACAGAAAATAATCTTGTTAATGAAAATTTTTTTCTTCATGATCTTACTGATAAAGCCTGTAAATACACTGGTAATTTTTTCTTTGAAATTACTCAGATTTTATTAATTATATCTTTAAATGTAATTGACAGGCTGCTTACCCCTACCTCGCAGTCTCTCCTGTAAGTTGCTAACCAAAATGAGTTGTTAGTGTAATCTCCCCATCACATCTGTGCTCTGTATCAAGAAAGTCTTATGTCATAACTGTTCTTGAAATACAGTTGAACCCCATCTGGATTTTCCAGTTACTTGTTTGCATTTATGGTGAGCGCTAGGAAATCCAACGAGAACTCTGTGAAGCTGTGGGGAGAGAGGACCAGCCACAAAGAGACCCAATGTGCAGTTTTAAGGATTTCCTATTCAATTTCGATAATAGAAGATTTACTAAATTTGAACTAACGAGAAATAAATGTAGCTTCAGAAGTTACTGACAAATCTAACTAAACTCAGTCAAAAACCTCTTAGTTCTGCTCAACTGTAGCTCAGTATCTTGACAGTTGCTCTTCTGATCAGGAGTTATTTAACACTTCTGCAAATTTTCTCTTTGGGAGAGAAATCAAGAAGTCCTATTACATGTAGTGAACCTACAAATATCAAGATGCAATATGAATGCTAAACTAGTTTAACTTGGCAGCACCTTTTTGTTAGTTGTTTTGTGACTCCATTAATATACCATTATGAACTTGATGATTTTTATGCAAGCCAACTTCCCTGCTTTAAAAAAATGAAAAGGTGATTGTTCCTGAGTAGCTGTATTTCTTACCAGGCAAGTGCAAACGTGGTAATGCAGCGATGTGGCTTTCCTGCTTTTAATGTAAGGTCTCTAGACAATACTTCTCTGCAGGGTGTAGACAGGCTGTTAGAGGATCATGTTTCCATAAAAAAACAAAAGCTTAAGTTAGTGCATTAAGTTTGCTAAAACACGTTTGCTTCCCCATCTTAATATTATTTTCATTGGATACAATCAAATATTTTATCATTCAGATAACAAAGTGTGTCAGCAAGTAATTGTATTTGCAAATTTCAGGACATAATTATGTGAGCATATACAAAATTACGGGCAAGGAAAGTTGGTAACCCAGTTAAGATGAGACTGAAAATTTGACTTGTGATTTATACACGCTGTTTGAAACAAAGAGGGAGAGGCAATGTTTTCCCTGGAAAGAAAGAATTCAATATGGTGTTGGCATTGCTCTTTAATGTGCTCTGCCACTACAAAGGACTCAAGGGGTTTTTTTTATTATTTTAATCCTTTTCCAATTAAAGTTTTCTTTTTGGGAAGGTGACAGAAATTATTTGAGAACAAATTGAGAAATAAGAGCTGTAATGATATTAAGGCTTTTCTTCTGCTTAGAAATTAATGTTTAACAACTGAAGTAAAGAGGCTGGGAAATAAGAAAAAACCTCAAAAGCAGCAAAATAACCTTACCTGTTATTAGTATTCAAGCAAGTCTACAGCACAGGACCTTTGTTATATAGCTGTTTGTGGGAATAGTGAGTTAGTTGCAGACCCCTGGCATGCTCTCCCAGCACAGTAAGAAGGTAGATTTTGGGGGATGGTCCAAAAACAAAAATAAAGCCATCTTTTCTCCCAGTCTGGAAAAAAAAACAAAGAAAAAATAGTTTTATTTTTAGGGTAAAAAAGATCCATTTCCTAAACACAAACACACCTTTCTTCCTTCAGTCTTTTCTATCCTGACTCCAAGACCCCTGGCCAGAGCTGAGCTTCTGTTCAAGGCAAAGGGGTGCTATTTCCCTGTGGGTCTGATACATTTTGCCTCAGAATGGGTCAGTGGGGCTGCTTCTGAGGGACTGGAAGTTGGCTGCACATGCCAGCTCCACACTGCCAGCTGAACTGAAATCTCCAATTCCATGCTCAGTAGCACTGGTTATAATGCACTGGGTGGTCAGTTTGGGTCTATTTTTAGGGTATGAATAAGGATTACGTGTTTCAGCTGTCTGCACCTTTTGTGTGACACCAGACTTCTTTCCCCATTTAAAGTCTGAGCTGATGAGGAAATGTGAGTGGAAAAGGTTTCTGAGATCTGTGGTTTCTTAGTGTCAGAACAGTAAGGTTTGGGTTAGGTTGCAAGGCAATCTGACACAGAAGGCTTGCTTATTGCAGAGTAAGTCCCTGGAGTTGAATTTTATTTGCATTCCACATTCCTTAGAGCAAATAAAAAGTGTGAGTTTTGAAATGGTTTAGATGGATTTTCCTCAAACCTCAACAAAATCTGTGATCTCATTGTTCATAACTCATTTTGTTAAATTCCATACCTGGACTATGGGTGATGAAGACTGCACTTCTCACAGCTCTGTTAAGTCTAAATACATAGTTTTTTCTGTCAAAGATGGATTTTTCTCATCAGGACTTGTTAGTGGAAGTAAATAGTTCTTACCAGCATGGCAAACTGGTTTTTAAGGGATTATCTGTTGTGACAGCCTTCAACCTTTACCTGTTTGTCTGGTGAAATCTGGTACATTTTGACTTCCATCTGATTCCCTGATGATATTTAGCCCTACTCTCTGCTGTGCTACTTCATGTTGCTTTAGCAGGAGCTGTTGGCTTGAGCTTTCCATCTCCAGGAGCTGCTCTTCTGTTATTCCTCTCTTGCAAATATATCCTGAGATTGGAGCCTGCTACAGAAGGAACAGTGCAACCATATACAGAGGCTCTGTTTGGCCTGAAAAGGTTGCAATCTAAAAATGAGCTTGATGATGTCTAGACAAGACTGTAAGTATTTAGTACCTTTACAGTGCTTTGCATCTTCAAAGTGCTCTGCAAACATTAACTGATTAACATAACTGCGCCATCTGTTTTGATGTTTACATTTTGTGCAGGCAAAATTCCTTCTTTGTTTTATTACCTCTTGCAGGTATGTGGATGTCATTATTATGGCCCTTCAGAGGGTGGTAAAGTCAGGTCCACACATGTCTCCAGTAACATTTTGCCTTAAAACTCAAGCCAGTGCCATTGGGGCCCTGCTCTCTGACCTGGCTGTGACAGTTGGAATTATTTCCCTCTGAAATTTCAGCCTCTAGTCTGTAGAAATTGTTGTTCCCATGGCTGCCGGAGGCTGCTGCCTCTCTTGTCACTTTGCTGCTGAACTTAACTGTTTTCTCCCCAGCCATGGACAGGCAGGGACACATCCAGCAGCATGGGAGCTTCTCTGCAGAATGCTCCCGGATAGCCAGCTGAAATATTGGCTCAGGCAGAAAAGGTGGCAGAAACCATAAAGATAGTGAAAAGAAGGGGAAACCATTACTTAGCTTTTGGCAAAAGGTTGTTTTCCTCTCCAACTTCATGCATGGCTACAAGAAATGTCATTGTATTCTTCTTTTTCCAACTTGTTATTGGAGATTTTGTGTAACTGAGGGGCTGTACTGACGAGCCAGTGTTAATTTTCCATTTCGGTTTAAATTTCTTACTAAAGATTTCAAGGCTGTTTCAAAACTGATCTAAATCAAAGCACTAGTAGCACTGACAAGAATCAAAGCTGAAAAACCTTAAACCAAACCCAAATCACACTCTTCATTTATGTCTTTTTTTTTTCTTTTCCTTTTATTTCCAACTCCTTACCATTTCAGTGTTTCACTGCCTGAGTGGTGTTTCAGGTAGATCACACAACCTAAAACTACCTTTATTTCCAAGTTCCTGCAAGTTTGTTTTGCAGAAGAGCTCTACAGAAACAGGTGCTCTGCTGTCAGCAGGGAGAGACCGGCAATGTTTTGATCCAGGGAAAATTGCAGAGACACTCTGTGAGAGAAGTGAATTGTGAGAGATGTGCAGCGAGGCAGGGTGCTGGCAGACTTTTGCGTCAGTAAAGGAGTCATCATTTAAAATCTCAGATTAAACTCAGATTAAATTGTGCCGTGCCATCTCGTGGGAATCAGCCGTGACCGAGAGGAGACGCGGCGGCTGCTTGGCGTCAGGGAAAGGCCTGCTGTAGCTGCTCCTCCCCTCGGAACTGCTCTGCGCAGAGAGGCAGACAGCACACATGGGCCTGGGAGAAGCTCCTTCACAAATTCGATGTCTGGCATAGTTCACACCACGGTTTTAAGTGTGACCTCGAGGCATTTGCAAGGAATATCTTTATAAAGACTGTAACGAATGTGCAAGAGACTCTCACAGACAAATTTTCAATTAATAAACCCTCAAACCTGCAACGTGAGGATATAAATATATTGAAAAGATGGACTTGGACAGACCTAGATGGTGGGTGTGGCTTTCCTTCACACTGAATATTTTTGCGGCATTTTCTTGTTTGTTTGCATACTCTCTTCTGGTAGAGACATTTTGCTATGTTTGCAGGCTAGGATACGGTAGTGGGAACAAAGCTCTGACAAAATGGAATTCTCCTTGTCAGACTGTGGCATCAGAAAAGCTGATGTCAAATGCCACCAGGCTCTGACTGGAAGCTTTTAAAGAAAGGTTGAACTTTTCACAAAAGATACAGTGTGGAAGTGGTTTAGGAAAGGATTATGTCCTGTAGCATCCCTGGGGTGAGGTGAGACAGCTGCAATTATTCTCCTCAGAGTGAGCCTCTCATTTGCCAAAGCAAGGCTGGAAGAAGCCAGACACAGCTGTGAGTAACTGGCTCTGGGTGGCCCTACTTGAGCAGGGGCAGGTTGGACAAGATGACTTCCAGAGGTCCCTCCTTCCCTCAACTCTTCTTGAGCCTGCGGTTCAGAGCCTTTCTCCTATTCCCTCCTAAAGTTTCCTCCTGACAGTTTGGTTTCTTTCATGTACACGCTGCAGTCCCTTCAGATGGTTACTCTGGGAAGGAAGAATATGAATACAGAGAATTGCAGATGTTGTAACCAAGTTATGTGCAGCCAATTTTACACGATGGAAGAGTGCCTCCTATAAAATGCTGAGTGTTGTTCGCTCAGATGGAAGGAATTACGCTGAGCACATGAAGCATTCTGTTTGCTCAGTAGACTCTGGCTTTATATAGAGAATCCCACAGCAATCAGAGTGAATTTTGCATTTGACTAACTCAATAGAGAGGATATTCTACACCTGTCTTCCTTATGATTGCCCTTATTAGTCCAAACATTCCCTTCCCAGCCCCCCAAAAGAACATACTCAATAGCATTTTTATATTCCGTAAAGGCAGATGTTTAATATAATCTAGGTAGATACTTCTGTCATCTTAAATGTTTCTTCCAGCATTTTGTATCCTTATGGGCCCGTATCTCATCTGCCTTTTTAGTCCCAGTCTTTCTTCCACCCCTAAGTTTTGGGGGATGAAACAGCAGTATCAGTGTCTTCAGTTAGACTATAATACGATCCCACGTGGAGTGGGGAGCTTTATATTTTTAGCCAATTTACAAGTAATTTTGTTTTATTCTATAAACTAATGGTGATAAGCAATCAATGCTTTGTATTTACTTCTCACATGAACAAAAAGGGAGGAGGTCTCTCTTCCTGCAGCATGAAGTTTCTGAAAGTCCATATAAGATGAAAATTATTTGCATGTAGGCACAGAGGGAAGCACTGTGCAAGCATCTAATTGCAGCACTCCCTGCTGACTGTTTTTAATGTGTGTTGGTTTTATTAAGCATTCTTAATATGAAGCTAGACTTTTGCTTAGGCAAAAAATATAAGAGAAACAGCAGATTTAATTCTCAGATTACTGAAGTGCATGCAGTTGGGAGAACCTGTCTGGATGCAGTAGATTAGGTGAATTTGTTCCCTCTGTGAAAAATGATAATAAATTGTTTTTGTGGTCCTGCATTGCCTGACTGGTCTTTTGTGTGTGTGTGTGTGTGAGTATATGCACAGTACGTATGGCTCTGTTACATCTTGAAGTTTTGGTATCATGTGTTATGCTATGCATTGCTTATGAGGGACAACGTTTGCATGACAAATTGCAGATCCATATGGCATCGTTTTTTAGCATCCTGTACTTTTAGGTATATTCAAGGAACTGTGCCTGAGGAGGTGAAGAGGGAAATCTGCTGGTGACTTCTCACTGCAAGTGACGTTTCTTTAGAACACTGCTATCAAATAAAAATGGTCATGGTTCAGTCCTAGATCAAATGCAATATAAAAATGACATAACTTTGTGTATTGATATATGGTAGCCATACGTAATTTGATTCTATGATTTATCCCAATTAAGAGATTCATAGCTTTGCAGAGAAAAGACACACGTCCATCTAGTATGGAAGAATCCAGATTTACAAGTCTTTAATGATGCACCATTTCTGGTTAGGGATAAGATCCTGCAGATCATTATTAGCCATCTTAGCCACTCCTCCTGAGCTCTTCATAGTTACAGCCTGACTCTGGCCAGGTCTGTGACTTTACTAAGGATAGTAACCAGTAATAAAATGATTTTACTCTCTTTAGTGCTTAGCTCAAATAGTTTTTAGGGACATGAATGAAACACGGTGCAGCACCATACAGATTTATCAGCTTTCACTTTAAATTACTTTTAAAATGCGTGCTTGGCTTTGTCTTCGTAATTAATGTTTCCATCCCCATTTGTGGCTCAGAAACCTTTATATTTAGCTACACGATGACTTACTTGTTCTACACAAATCTTATGGTTCAGTTCTCACAACAGGCTAAATATTTCGCTTAAGGTAATTACCTGACTTCAAAGGAACTTTCATAGAAAAGTAATAATATAAAAAAGAGCCTATATGCTATAAATAGGGTATAAAATTCCACATTAAAGATGTGTGTATATTACAGGAATCTTCAGAGCAGTGTGAAATATAATTAGGGCCTTCTACTGAGGCATAAAATTCTCAGTAATACATGCTAATCTTATTTGCTTGGAATGAGGTGGGAATATACCTATCAAGACATCTTTTGAAATATTTGAAATCTTTACATCTGAGTTTCCAGTTATACTTGTCTGACTTGATCTTTTCTTCCTTGTCACTTTTCCAACCTGAAAGATTTATTTGTGAATAAGCTTTCTCCTCTGCACGAAATCAGAAGCATGAGCTTTCAGTAGGACAGTTAGAATTTTAGTGAGACATAAAACGCTTTTTGAGAAAAGAGGAAGAAGAGCAACATAAATAAGTTCATATGTGATTATGTGCTCTTCACAGTCTGTGTTGATTGCCTGAGTGGTCATGTTGTAGTTGAAGGAAAGTCAGATCCTTCAATGCCTGCTCTATGCAGCATCTCATTCTTCCCACAAATAGAAGTCTGTTAGAAAACAACATTTCTAATTAACATACAGCTTTTCTGAGGAAAATATGTTTTATTTATTCCCCTCATTTCCGTCTTCTTTTGTCACCCCACCACTGAAGTATTTGTCCAGCATACATCTTCAGAAATAATGTTTTAATGGAAAGTATTGATTGGTTGAATAAGGATTAGTACACTTACCTCGTGATTACTGAAGGAATGGTCTGCTCCCAGTGCTGGCCATGCAAGCAGCTCAAGAATAAGGCAAAGAATTACTTTTGTCCAGAACAGGGACATTTCTGGTCTTTGATCTCTGGAATCTAAAGCAGTGCTTTTTGCTTGGAAGGTATTGTTACAATTAATATTGTACAGATGGACAAACTGGGGCAGAGAAGGGCTGATGACTCATCTGGGAAATTACCATTGTAGGGAAGAAGGGACTGAGCTGTCCTGTCCCTGCTGGACTGATGGCTGCCATGTCTGGTTTGGCTGGCTGAATGGAAGAATGGTTTGGAGCAGCACTGCTTTGGGTATGGTTATGTATCAAGACATCCAAAATGTAGTCACTTGGCAGAATACTGGGTTTGTGAACTGGCTGTTGCTTTAGTGGGAGAGAGGGAAAGAGAGTTTGGGAGGAACTGGTATGTGCACGACAATTAAACCCAGAAGTTTACGCCTGTCTTGTGATTTATTACAGGACTTGTAGGGACCTAGAGTGAAACCAAACTGAGTTACCTGAATTACTGTTTTATGTTAGTTCTTGGCTCATTTTCATCTTTATATTGCTGGGCAGGCTTTTGCTGTTCCAGTAGGGTGTAAAAGGTTTTGAAATGTTCCTCAAGGTGTGCTTCCCACAACCAATTGCCATTGGTAGTCATCCTTGTAACTTGCTGCTAAAATAAAATCAGAGTCAAAATACACTCACTGTTTTCCTAATACATTCTGTGTAGTTCCAGGTGTCTGAAGCACTGCCTGTAGGTGAGAGGGAGAGTGGCCTCACTTCAGTGGTGTTGCTGTTATGGCAAAACTCTGTGAAATATTTTTCTGTTGAGAAAAAGGATTTGCAATCTAATGGTCTACCATGTTGACTGTAAAAATTCCTGGGAATCTGGAAACTTCCAGCAAGAGACTGGGCCAATTCCTTCCCAGCATGCTTGCAGACAGTGCAGTGAAGTCTGGGACCGGCATTTGCAGAGCTCCCCAGGATCTTACCTGGGCACCTCCCCTTTGGATGAGGGGGCTCACAAGCTTGGGGGTCTGCAGCACTGCTGGGGCACCCCAGAAGCCTTGAAAGCCAGCCAGGGGAGGTGATTAAGGAAACCCAGCTTCTCCCTACTCTGACTCCCCTGAAGTAAAGAAACCCAACTTATTTTGGAAACTCTCAACAGCACCCCTGTCATGGACAGCTGTGCTTCCAGAAACGTACTCCTAGTACCACAAAAGATAAAGTTTTTCAAATTTGTTTTGAAAAACACTCAAGACAGTTTTGTGTGTTTGTTTTGGGGGGATTGAATCGAATGGAACTGGACTGAATTTTTAGATAAGGAAAGTATACCCACACATTATGTGGTGTGATGAGATACTATTGTCAGGTTGCCCCTTATTCCAGTGACTATACATATGAATTTAATACAGGACGTTTATTTTAATATCAAAAATTTTCCTTAAGTCTGGTCAGCAAGCTTAAGATGCAGAGGGACCTTTACAAATAAGTTGTTTTCATTGTTTAACTGAAGAAAAGTGGGATGATTGGGGCCATTCGGGACGTGTCCTTTCAAGTTCCTCTTAAATTTTTTCCTTCTGACTTAAAAGAACAAAATAAAATAAATTTTTTAAAAAAAGAAGCAATAGGTTGATACCATGCAGACATAATAAATTAGGTTCCACGGCTGTTTTAATTTAGACGGGTTCTTCCATCACCGTTGCATTGTTTACTCGGGAAAGAAGGCACAGCGATAAACAAACAAACACAAAGACTTACGGCCGGTGCCTGCCTGCGTATCACTTAGCAACATCAATATTTCTGTGCACAAATAAAGGTCTCCTGCGCGGGGCCTGCTGCCAGCATGTGTGCGTGTGCGCGTGTGTGCCTCTGTAGCGCTGACCTTGTACGCAGAGAGATCAGGCTGTCAGTGATTGGTCACTCCTTAATTTGGATGTCTAGACATTTCTGCCCGCGCGAGCGAGAGGCAGACATCTAAAGACGTGAGAAGAGATTCTAAGGGATACTAGGGCCTTAAAATAATTCCCTGTCAAACTGTGAATGTATTTTGTTCATTTTAAAAATATATGGGTGCAAGTGACTGAGTGGAACACATGACTGAAGGCTTTATTTTTTATTATCACTATTAATTAATGTGCCTCTTGGATGTTTTCATGGCTGTGATATAAATAGGTAGAGCTTCCTTAAGCGTTATCGGCAAGCGTGAGAGAGTTAATATTATGATTGGTCTGCTGGCTGGAAATATGTTTTCTTGATTTGCTGAGAACCACAATCCAGAATCCTTAGAAAAGAAATGAACTATGTTTAAAGGAACTACCAAATCTTAATTTATAACGCTAAAACTATAGTCAGGAATGTCATCTCCAAGAATGTCCAGACAAATAGGAAATTATTGTCCCCCATCTGCGTTTCATTCAAAACCTCTCTATGTGCAAGCAAATGTGTTTATACCCATATGTAGAAAAGGCTCAGTTCTGCCATATGCTGAAATCCCTCAATTCTCACTGATGCCACTGGGCATTTGAAAGTTTCCAGGGCATTAGTCCTATGTTTGCAAAACAATGGCATGCACATACATTTACAATGGCCCAAATTTTCAGCTGCTCTTTAAATATGTACAAATGGGCCAAATGATCCCCTAGTTATCATTTGCATGGATCCTTGTGTTTGGGATATGGTAGAATTTACTTTTTGGTAAAAAATGTTTAAATTTAGAAAGCCGTATCTACTACCTTAAGAATATTTTAATATAATAATAAGATCTAGAATGGGGCAGAGCTTGAAGGAACTATTAGTGTCCTTTGGAGATCTATTTTAGTTTTCTTTGGTTTTAATTCTTTCAGTCATAAATCCCAGAAAACAGCAGCTGATGCTTGAAGAGCAACCAGCATCTGAAAGCAGGTACTCTGCAGCACTGCAGCACCGAATTGTTTTGAAAATAATGTGAAAGAGTTTGATTTCTGTACTGATTCTCTCTGTCCACTATCAGAGTATTCCCATATGGAAATAGGTACAGCATCACAGAGAAACTTCTATACAACTGTAGAGGTGTCTGTATTATTGGTGTGTTGGTGTAAACTGTTTAGGTAGGACTCACACCTGTAAATGAACCAAGTGTTCTTGTGCAGAAAACAAGAGACCAGTTCTTAAAGCTAGTTTGTACTGTAAGGATCTGCACTACAGCATTAGCAGAGTGGTTACTCAAGTGGTTACCCAGCTGTAGCTATATTGATGTTGCACTCACCCTCCCCACCCTCCCTCCCCTCCCAGAGCTGTGAGAACAATTAATTTCAGCATAAAAGTCAATTTATTTTCAGGTAAGTCTCAGCTTTAATTCTGTGAGGAAATTGTTAATCTAGAATAGCTCCAGGTTTTCTCTCCTACAAGACTGCCCTGATCCTTTCTATTTTTCTTTTGCCTTTCTTATGGTTGGCTCAAATAGTAATAGCAAACTGCATTAGCTCCTTAATTCTGTATCAGATGAAGAGCTGCTTTCCCTGGGCAAACATACCCAGATTTTTGTGGATGTGGAGGCAGAGAAAGAACCCACACAGACATGTGATGGCAAAGCACTAACACTGACAGGTCTCTTGATGTTATAAGTACTGTCCCCTCTGGTAAATCTGTCCCATTTTTAGAGGCAGGCCACAATTACTCTATATTCCTTCCCCTGTCTCTTCAGAAAACGTTGTCCCTATGCAAATAATTAACATACAGTCAGACCCTAAACCTTGTCTAACTTGCACTGCTGATGGAGGTTTTCATGGAGTCCATTTAAATGTGCCAGGAGAGATTTAAAAACAGGGATGAAAGGGAGGTATTTCTAAGCAAACATTCTTTAAACACTTTGATAGAGCCAATTGTACTTTAAAAATCATTAACTAGGTAAAATAAACAACAGTGGGGTTCTCCATCACTTGCCCTTTTTATGTGCTAGTGTGTTAAAATGTTTGCAGTATTGCCCGCTAGTTCTTGTGATTTTATTGTATATTCCACAGTTTTCTGCAGGTTTCAACTCTGAGGTTCTAATGATTATCTGAGAAGCTCATGTTACTTGTTAACACAAAAAAAGTGATGCAAAAAAACCCTCAGAGACACGTTATGGAAAGAGAAGGTGGTATCTGTTCTAAACAAAACTGGTTTGTCCCACACTTGTTTCTTACCATTTTCATTCCCACTCTCACAACCCCCATGCTTTTAAGAAGGGGGTTAAGAGATGTGTGCCCAAGAATTGATGTGGCCGGGATCAGTTGTGTCCCTGGGGGACACCCACCAAGTTCTCGTTGCTTGACTTGTGCATCTGTGATGCCTTGTTTTTTGTGTAGGCCTGCTCTACCCATTGGTAATCAAGCACACTAATATGGTCCGTCCTTTCACCTCTTAGTCTTGCTTACCTCACCCTAGGTGAATCAGTTTGCAGGCTGTTTCCTGGGTTTGCCTGCTGTGGGTGTCTTCCTGGGTACAGTCATCTTCCCTTTTGTGTGAACAGGAAAATAAGGGACACATAGAGCATGGTGCAACTTCACTGGTCTCCTCCTCCTGTCAGGGCAGAGGTCTTCTGCTAATCCATGCTGTGGGCTTCCTAGGGCACAACCTTCCTGGTGATGCAAACACCACATTCCAGTGCTTCTCTGTTTGATTGCTGTCGGTGTGTCCATGGTTCTCAAAATGTCTTGGGTTTTTTTCCATGATTTTGCTCTATTGCCCTTCCTGTTGCTTTTACTAAGGGATGTTTCTGTTCATGCATTCTTCAGATCAATATTAGTATTTCTGCTACAAATACTATAAAACTGAAAAACCAAGATTCTAATGGGAAGTATTTTAAACTGTGACTTAAAGAAGTGCAAATTTAAGTATCAGTTGAAAAAGAAATTGCACCTAATGTTTTTGTAATGATTTTGTATCTGTCTTTTGGGTTTGGCATATGTATAATTTGGGTTGCCAGCATTACAGCTTAAACAAGCCAGCTAGGACATTCTAAAACGTTACATTTTCTTGTAGTCTAGACATATTTTCACAGACAGCCCAGCCACAGTTAAGGGTCTCTGCAGGTCTAATATAATTCAGATGTTGCTTCTTTTGGGACAATCTTCGAGCTCACTGGCCCTGAACACAATACATGAAAATTACTCATTTATTGGCCAGATTGGCAGAACTGAGTGCTTGCTGCCTTGTGCAGTCATTTGCTCCCATTCCTGTGCTGCCTCCTGTGTTTTGCTGGCACTCCAAAATTGCTTACCATTTTTATGATGCAGTTTGTTGTGTGGCTGCTCAAAGATTTTTACCACTACATCAGAATGAGTACAGCAAGATAGGGAATACCTGGAAGCTGCTTATCAGTCTGTCCTGGGATTTTCTTATCTATGTCTCTGGGTGCATTACATCAAGAAGGAAGTACTGAATATGTGCCCAGCACCCGTAGTGCAATATCCTAACATTCATATTAAGGTTCCATATTCCTAAGCTTCCATTAAGGTCACTTGTTTTTGAATCTTTGGAAACACATTACTAGGAGTTATCCTGTCCCCTGAAATACTAGTGCTGCAATATGAACTGATGGGAATTTGAACAAATTGTGGTTTTTGAATGCTCTCTGTGGTTTCATGTATGATTTAACTAGATGTATTATTTAGCTTGGTTAACCTAGGCATGTAACTGAGCTTGCGTTCTATAACTGGTCAGCTTTAACATTTGTATGTTCCATTTGTTAAAATTGTATTTTGTGCTAGCAGACACTTAACTTCTGCATTCATTCAGTAAATATATGCAGTGTGTTCCCATATCAGGTCCTTTGACAAGGTATTACCTAAATGAGCTTCACAGAATTGTTTTAATTCCAATTCCTCTCTATTTTTTTTTTTCTTCCTGTCTGTAGTGTTCCCAGCAGTGCAGTAGCCAGGATTTGATTTCTGTCAGAAATGATACTGCTTCAGTCTCGTCTCTGTAAGTCTCCGCAGGGAGGTTAGAGGGTGGTTATCCTCCGGCTGGTCTGGACCTAGTCCAGCATTCAATGAGAATGCAAATCCCCTTGAAAGCAGATACCTTTGCTGCAGTGATACTGCCTTTAATGCTGCATGTGCTTCAGGAAGCTTGTGATAAGTTTATATTTGCATTGAAATACTGTTAGTTTTTAAAGGTACCTAATCTTTTGCACTTCTGGAAGCTTAGTAAATGAGCCTAATTATTTTCTCTCCTTTTCAACACGGAAAAAAAAAAAAAAAGGTATATGTAACATGACTCAGGGCCTTGCCACAGCAGCGTAGGAGATTATTGTTAGCGCTTTGCTGTAACATAACTTCGATTGTCAAGGCATTTGCTGCAGTTCAGAACATTAATTTTGTGATGAGAGGATTCCACATCTTCCTTGTTTTCTAAGGTACCGTGCGGCAGTATGAGCTTAAGCAAGCTGGGCTTAGTTGCGCATCCCCACTGTCCAGGTACAGAGGCTTAGATTCGAACAGGCTCAGCAGCTTTTGGAGCAGATGCAGCGCTGAATTGCAGGAGGGAGGACGGAAATCCCAAAGCCAGTTTTGTGGCCCAAGACGCCTACCTGCTCCTCTCATAAGAGGGCTGGCAAGCCGTGGTGGCCGCGCAGGCTGTGGGATAGAGCGTGGCCGTGGGGCAAAAACTCACGGCCAGCTCGGGGCATGGCCGGGGCTGCTCTGCGGCCGGGACGGGCGGGTGGGCAGCCAGACCCCGCTCCCCTCTGCCGGCAGCGGCGTCGGGGGAGGTGTTCCTGCGCAGGCTGGGGAGCCTTTTCACTCCTCCGCAGCCAAGCGCGCAGCTCTTGAAGCGGCTGTAAATCAGCCGCGCTTCCCCGATTCAAGTTTTATCCTGCTCAGGCCGATCAAAAATAGCCCGTGCGCGGTGGGCTGCCAGCGGAGGGGCCGCGTTCGCCGGGCACAGCTATTTCCGTGCGGGGCCGGCTCGCAGGGCTGGCGGACAGCGCGGGGCTGTCAGAGCCCGGGGCTGCGCCTCCCCGAGCTCCAGCCCCTCTGTTGATCGCTCTGTTGTCACTCCCTTAGCGACCGTCGCCACGTCGCGCCTTCGCGTCCTGCCGGGCAGCCCCGTCCCCCTCCCTTTCCCGGCTCCCAGAGGCCGGCTGTCATGTTTCCAGAAAAAGCCGGCCCCGGGGCTGCGGGGCGCTGCCCGTGCCCGGCAGGTGTCCCCGGCGCCGGCCGGGAGCGGCTCTCGCCACCGCGGGGCTCCCGCGCCCCGGCCCGCCTCGGCTCCCTCCCTCCTCATCCAGCCGGGAAGCAGTACAGCAGTTTTCCGAGATCTGGGAAAGAGATGGGGGGCGAGCCTCAACCGTCACCTATTGGCAATAAATAAGCATAAATCAAATTCCTCGTACTACTTCATAATTAATAATTTGATTGAAACGTAGATCTTTCATAACTAAACGGTTGTTTAGTCCCTGTCTCTGCCCCCCGTCCCACCCCATTTGAAGGCTCTCGACCAGCTCCTCAAAGCCGTCTAAACCGACATGCTCCTCCCCCCCACCCCCTGAGAACTTGAGGGGAAATGGTAGAGAAAGCCCCCAGCTGTGGAGCCTGCAGTGAGGAGCCGATTTCACCAACCATTTTCCGTCAGCAGGAGACGGACATCCTGTAATCCAAACAGGGGAGGCTAAAGAGGAGTGGACAGACGTCACCTATCTGAAATGCCGGTGGTATCTATCCTAGCTTGCCAGATTTTCTGCTTCACTCCTTGTCTGCTGGCATCATGTGTCACCATTTCAGTCCCTGCTCAGCGTGGTGAATTCCAGCTCACAAGGTTGCCTGGAGCACCTTCTCATCCCTTCCAAGAACTCCTCATGCAGGTGTCCCCCAGGACCTGCGTTTACCCCTCTCTCAGTGGTGCCCCAGGCACCCCTCCCCAGCTGACAGCCCCTCTGTTGAGCCTGCCAACACACCTGGGGCTGAGCCAGTGGGACAAATGCTACATTCCTTAGCATTTACCACGGTGGCTTGTTTTCTTCTTGACAAACCCTTCCTGGCTGCAGAACAGATACTTCACTTCATTGAGACATATCTCTGATAGGCCACATTTTAAAATGCGACTGCCAATATATTAAAACTAGCCAGATTTTTAGGATTTTTTGTGTTTTAATGTTTTTGTGGAGACACGGTACCTCTGTCTACACAGTTTTAACATTGAGAACTGTTCTTTCCCTGTTCCATTCTTTCATTTTGGAAGACTTTGACTTTTGTAACTGAGCAGAAGATGTCACCCCAGTGAGCATCGGCTCAGCGCTGAAGTCTCTATGGCCTAGTTTTTGGAGATTATGAGGATCCACTGTTTCTTGAGTAGCTAAGAGGTAACAGAGTGATGGGCATCTCTGAAAAGCAACCTTGTGCTATAGAAAAATAGTTATTTTAAGAAATGAGTATACATGTGTGAACACTAGACTGGTAGGGTACATGGCTGTAACTGTGCCTCGAGCTAACCAAGAGGCTCAAAAGGTTAGAGGCACCATAAAAGTTGTTATACAGAGCTGGTGGCATCCCTGCAAGAATTTCACTGGCATTTGCTGTGAAGGGGCAGTTGAGTTCCAGGAGAGATTTGGGTTTTAACTTTTAGTTGTTATTAAAAACCAGAACACAATTTTAAACTTCTTTTTTTCCTTTTTTAACGGGGGTGTGTGTATATGTGTGTGTGTGTGTGTTTCAGCAACTCTTCTTATTGTGTATTGATGTAATCTCCAGAGAGGTTACCAAGGTTAGATTTTTGAATAAGACAGATCTGTAGATATGTCATTACATATTCAGAAAACGTGTGTGCTGAGCACTTTTAAAGCTCAACATTTCTGGATGCTGAGAACTTCTGAAAATGGCCCGCTATATGAAATTACTGTATGTCATTTAAAAAAAAAAAGGCGTCAGTCCAGATAACTGAGAAGATAAGATGGTGTTCTGCATGGCATGGGAGTAAGGACAAACAAGGAGTGAGAGTTGTATATTGAAGGCAGGGAATGAGTCATGCTTATGGCTTCTCCACAAGTCAGATTTTACGACTATATAGACATGGCCATTTTTTTTTCCTTGGCTTTGCCATATGCCTTTAGCTGGTGCTTGGGACAGTGGGTTCATCTTGCTGTGCCTATTTCTCAACTTAGCCTTTGCCTTTATCACCCACCGAAACTGTAATTAGTTATGGCCGCACGACGTGCGTGGGCTGCATGTGGCACCGCAGCGACTCGTGGGTGCAGTGCTGCTACATGCAGTGGTGTCAGTGTGGGGGTTTCCTTTCTTTGATATCACTGAATTGGAAAACCTTCTTCAGCTCTGTGTGGGTTCTGCATATGTAAAGAGTGATTGTAATAGTCACCTTATCTCACAGCTGAAGGACTGCATCAGAAAGCTGTTAAGAGGGCTGCGTTATTGGCACCAAACATTTCCTGTCAGTTTGCAGTTCCTCAGTCTGAAAACTTAGCCAGTTTATGTTCTGCTTGATCAGCTTCACATCCAAGCTGTTTTCTCTGTTGTTCAGAACAGGTAATTTTCAGGGGAGAAATCATTCTATCCTTTCCTTTGCCCTTCTCAATTTTGAGGATGCTGATTTGTTAGCAGTTCAAGATGATGGATGATCCCTTTATAGAGATGATGGTGTAATTACGAGAACCTGAATGTGTTCATGCTGAGAGACCATATAACATGGGGAAACTAAGACTGTAAAGCCATCTCATGTGAAGAGTTATTTTTAGGACATAAGAATACAAAGCTCTTGTTTAGAATTTTTCTACAGTGTCTATAAAGTGCTTTTATAGATAAATAACTATTATGGCCTGTCTCATGGCCAGTGGAAGATGGAGATGTGAGGGTTGGACTTATTGTGACAGAGGTACAGAGAAAAATGGAAGAGACTGGATTGCTTCCAAGCCTCTCTAGATTTCCTGTCCATTGCCATACTGGTTGGATCATGTTGCTTCCCACCTAATGTTTTTGTCCCTGGTAAGCTTTGAGTTTGAACTGGTGGTGGCTTGTCGTGCCCTAGTGTCATTAGCGTGTTTGCTTGAGGGGAGGGAAACCTAAAAAATGAATGAGGAAGTGTTAATTCAAGCCTTTCTTAAATGTCAGTATTCATTCTTAAATGAGCTTGCTTTAACTTGCCTTAGCTCTTCTTTTGTTTAGTGAAGAGGACTTCAGTATATTGAATTTCATGCTGTTTGATGTAGCGACACACATTAACACATGGTGAGGAGTAAATGTAAGTACACTGTGCTATTCTGTCTTCCATAAATAATATTATCAGCTAGTTGCCACCTTAATCTCAGTTCCTTCCAATTTGTTTCATTTCAATCACAGGGAACTCATAGCGCCCATGTCATCTAGTCTGTATAGCAACCAAAGATCCCAGTTTGCCGTAAGCTGGCAGGTTTGGTAATGGTCTTCAAAACCAGGGTCAAGAAGGCTTAAGCATAAAACTTGTGGGTGGTTTCTTTTTGTGCAGTACATGCTATTTAGATGAGTGCAAAGATTCTAGAAAACTTTCTTTGTTAATTTTGTTGATATACTTGCTTTCAGTGTAATCTCATCTTGCATCCATTTGAAGCACAATACTGACTAGTCTTTTCATTTGCTTGACTTGTTTACTAAACCCCGAGTTTCCCAGAGCAACAAGGATAACACATGAAGGTGACTCAGGTACAGTTTAAGAATATAGAGTAGCCTGGAATAAAGGGCTCAAGAATAGCAAGTAGGAGTTATTTGCAGCAATTTAAGCTAATCTGTCTGTGTGTGGAAGCTGAGCAGAGAGCCCTCGCATGAGGGGGCAGTGATATTCAGCATGGGAGCAGTGAGTGAGCTTTGCAAGAAGAGATCTAATACTCCTGTCCTCTGGTGGCCTTCCTTTTGAAGCAGATGTCACTAAAAGACAAAGTACCAACCACATGAAATTCCCTGAAAGCTTTTGTGTAAGCTTACACATCATAAAGCAGCAAGGGCTTGTTCTCTTTCTTCATAGATGATATTAGGGTTTTTTTAAAAAATAGATTTCGATTGCCACTCAAGATTTATGGTGTTCCAAATGTTAGTGTACAGACTGAACTTGAGAACCTGTATTTTATATTTACAGATATCTTAAAATTGACTTTTGGGGATAAGAATGCTCTTCCCATAACCAGAAATAAATTACTTTGAGAAATGGAGATAAACATCAATTTGACTCTTTTAACCCATTGAGCTTAAGTAATATATCTTTTTCTGAAGAATATTTTTTTCCCACAGTTTTTTAAAGCTCTGTTTACTCAGAAACTTAGCTCTCTGAACAAGGGTGACTGGGAAACTTTGGTATTTGTAAAAAGTATGGTTATAAAACAATAGACACATAGGAGCTTATTATTAGTTATAATTGCTGTTCATTTTCCTAGTTTCAGAAAATCTACCATTGCTGCTTTTGTACATATGGACGATTTTATCATGTAGGGTAAAGGCACTGGCAATGTTTATGTGCTTTTACATTTTTTGTTAGTATTTTAATTATCATCAGTTTCTCCAACCAGACCATGCCATTAACATTCCCCCTACTCGATGCTTAATGGGAATCAGATTTGAAGTTTGACATGAAACAACCGTATTGTTCTTTGTTTTTGGTTCTGTGTCTCCATGTGTAACTCGCACACACATACGCACACATGTCCTTTTTAAATTTGCAACTAAGAGTGTTAAAATTTTCTGGAAGAACAATAAGAAGGTGAGAGAAAGTCCTTAACAAAATGACAGGGACACAGCCCACACAACTGAATGTCTTGATACAGAGGACTTCTTTCTTTGAACAGACACACACAGTATCCATCACAAGTACTGCCGGCACTTGGATGGCTCATGTAAATGTTGTATCTCTTTGAAAACCAGTAATACAGGACAGAAAAGCAAGGGTGTTTGCAGCTTCATTTAATTGTCATTTGTTACCTTCTTTCTTTGAATGACCTGCCTTCGGTAGCTCGACAGTACCTTTTGTGTCCCCTCAGAATGTTCTGTGCTGTGAGCTGTGGCCTTACAAACGATTTGAACGTGTGGAAGTGGCAGGGGCAACTTTCGGAAACATGTAGCTGCCAAGTTTCCTGTGATGTGATCTTAAAATAGACCAGACTGGGAAAAGAGGGGAGGACTGTCACCAAGTGTGCTCCGCATGTCAGGACTGTTTTTACTTGATCTATATCGGCTGGCGAAGTCCTTTGTGAGCAGAAGAAAGAACCTCACCCCCACCCATTTCCTCTTTTCAGGCTATTTTGGGCTTCCTGTGAAGTTCTCAGTGTACTTTCTCAGCCAGAGCAGCATTGTGAGCTCCTTCTGGTAAATCACATTTTCGGGTTGGGGTGGGGGTTGGGATGATTATAAGGAGAAGACAGGAATTTGTCTTTAAACAGGTTGGGTTTTTTTTTTTTCCCCGTGTGTGCAAGAAAATACTCATTATCCCACTGAATGTATGGAAGTTTCCAGTATAATTTTTTTGACCGGGTCTACCTAGGTAGCTTTCACTCATGCTAGCAGGTGGTATGGACATTTTCTCTTTTCTCTTTTAAGGAGTCACTAAATTTAACAAAGAGCTAGTGCCAGGAAGAGGCAGCAGGATCTTAAGGAATTTGTGGAATATTCAAGCTGAATGTTCTTATTAGTTCATGGTTGAAAAATGCCACTGCATAAGCACACATCACTGATCTATTTCTGTAGTGAAGCAATAGCCTAGTTCTTTTTTTTTTTTTTTTGCTGAAGTTTCCACCAGAATAACTCAGTTGTTTTCACTGAGCTTGTCGTTGATTCCAACCATTATGGGAGAAACCAAAATTGGAGTCTAATTTCCATGTGGATGTAAAGAGTTCTCCTCTCCTTAGCCGATATTCCCAGAAAAAGATAGAGAAGCAGAAAAAAAAATTCTGAAAGAAGATATGGAAGTGTGGAATAACACACTCAGATTTCTCTGCATAAAAAAATTCAGATAGTATGAAACATACATGTATAACAGGAGAAAAACAAAATGTGGGAATGGGTTTAAAGAGTTTACCATGTGTTTGGTTGGGGCTTTTTGCTGGTTTTTACAGAACTGCACAGTTGTGCAGTTCCTCAAGACTGTTACTACTGAAGGCTGAGCAGTTTAGTGGAGGAAGGATTTGTATGCACTGCAAAATTTTCTCTCTGTAGTTTTAAATACTGGCCTAATCCTAGGAACTGTTTGGTTGAAAGGCTACACTTGATTAAATGTAAGCATTTTTCAGAGAACCCATTAAAAAAAGTCCTCTGTGGGAAGGGAAGAAATGACTGATTTTTTTTTTTTACTGATCTCATTTAAAATTCAGGAACAAACCAGAAAAGATAATTTGGATCTTCCCGGACAAAAAACCCATCCAAAACTACACCTTACATGCAGTATCTGAAAATTCTTTGAAGTTTTTCTTTGGAAAAATACTCCATGTGCAGTCATGGTGAGGTCAATTGACAGTTCCTGACATCTCAGCATGGATTGATATGTTACTTTTTTGCACTGTAAACACAAGCAGTATTCTGAGTCTGTGCACACTCCAAACAGGCGCCTTTTGCTGCCATTTTAAAAGGGAATAGGTGTTTTCCAGAAGAATCAAATGTCTTTGTTTTGCCCCCAAATTACAGTTCACCATTAAGAAATACTCTCAATGCATTAAATGTCTTTTATGCTTAAATTAGACCTGAAGTCTCTGGGGGAGAATTGAGAAGGAAAGGCCTTGGTAACTTTTATTTTCTACGTGACTTATTCTTGAGTTTGCCTGCTCTAAATAAAAGTCTCTGTGTTAGTGTTAATCCATGAGAATGTTTTGCAGGTGTAGAAACTTGGAGTCAGTCCTGAAAGCACCATGTTCTCCTGGTACTTTTATCTTGTCCCATCTTTTCCCCTGTCTGCAACAGCTTATTATTTTCATGGCAGTGGCAGTTCCTTAAACTCGCTTGGCTGTTTTTTCCATCACCTGATGGGCTAGAGCAGTGCACATTGCTATTATTTTTCTCAGAAATATGTCCTTGAGTCTCACTCACTTGTGTGTACACCGAAGCCAAAGTATGTTTTCTTCAGGCATCACTACTTTTCGCGTAAAGGTCCAGGATAACAACTTCCTAACTTTGTCCTTAAAATATGGAGAGTTACAGCAAAAACCCAGAAGGCTTGGTGGACAGAACAGTCCAGCTTAGTTTTTCAAGCCTGACTTTCCCAGTGTAGCTTCAAGTTTTCCTGTTTGCCTGACAGGACTAGGTCTGGAGTCAAATGTGTTATATTTAAGTTGTCTCAAAGCTTACTGCACTGTTATTAGTGTTTTTTGTTATTTTGTTTAATTCCTTGCTGATGAAAATATTTTCTGCAACCTCCTGCTTCTCACTTCTGACATCAAAAAATTAAATCAGTGGCATTTTCATTTTGCTATGGTGATATCCTTTGTTAAGAGGCCAATCCAGAGACCTTCATGGGTGTGTTTTGGGAACCCCAGGCTCAGATTCTGATAAAAACAAAAATCATATGAAATAGCTCCTTGTGAATATTTCTTGAGAGGCAGCTTGTTTTTTGATGGTGGGTCATGGAGAAGGATGGCTGTCAGGACTGGATACGGGAGAAAACACAGAGGGTTTCTATTGAGGGGTGGGGGAAGCATTTCTGCCCTGGTGAGCCCAGCACAGACAGCCTAGCACCTCTTGGGCTGCTGTGTGAGGAAGGTTGCTGTAAGCAGACAGAGTGTAGAGGGTCATAAATTCTGGGAGCATTGACATTTTAGTCGGTGCCAGTCTGCGAGCAGGAAGTTTTCTCAGCCAGGCATGGTTCCAGGTGGCGGGGACAGGACAGAGCTGCGTTTCCAGCCCCGACAGGCTGTTGCTCGAGACTGCGACCGCTGCACAACAGCCCTCGTTTGTAGCAGCTGGGTTGTGACACTGGCATGAGATACTCTGTGCAGCTGGGCCATGCCAGTGCCAGATATGGGTCCCATGGTACAGGCTGACCCAGCTGCACTGAAAGTCTCATTCTTCTCTTTGTATTTTTCTTTTTTTTTTAGGTCAACAATGCAAAGTGGGGGTTACAGCTAATGTGTTCTTGCACCCACGTGCATAAAATACGTAGACATTAAGCAAATACAATTAGCTTCTTTCTTTCCTTTTCTTTACACATTGTAAGAGTTTCTTAGACATCTGCAGTTGTCCAAGCTGCATTTCTTGCTCTCCTAAGGCACAAAGTATGGTTAGTAAAAAAAATCCCTGCTTGTATGTGTAAACATATACATGAAAATAAAATATATCCCTGTTTGCTTTTTTGTTCTGCTTAGGGAAGAGCAGTTTCGAGTATTGAAATAATGCAAACTGAACATTTTTCTAATGAGCATAATTTTATTTGAGTTGGATATACTGAAATAATGCACATTTCACAAGTCAGCAACTAAAGCCCAATTACATAGTGATTTGTAGACTGTCCAATTGTGAAGGGGCGGCAGTCAGCTTTTCTTTCCCAATCTAGAGTGTCTCACAGGTATATATTTACAATTCCTACACCAGCTTCATAAGCATAAAATAAGATCCAAGTCTCTTAGTTGCCTTGAGGGTTTTCTAGATTGGGAATGGACTTTGTTTCCCAAGTATGTCTCTAATCCAATAAAGCAGTTTAAAGCATTACTATAAGAGAATATATATAAAATATAATTAATTAATGTTGGATAATGCTGACGAACAGGGGAAGAAACATTTTTTTTTACTATTCAGTGATGACAGTCTAAATCAGGATTTAATACAGAGCAAATTGCCATTCTAAAGCGTTCAAAAATAATTTGCCAAGACATAAAAAAAAAAAAAGAGAATTGCTTAAAATAGTGATGTTGAGAAAAATCAACAAATTACATTTGACCAAGAGAAACTTCCAGTTCTTTTTATTTGTTTACTGGCTTTTTATTTTCTCTTGGGAAACTCTGAAGCCAGATTTTCAGGCTATTCTCTGCAATTATGGGAACCCGGAATGTTTAGTTTTTAAAAGAAAGCCAAGTTTCTCAAGAAGAAACACGACTGCAGGACTGGGACTTCTAAAAGAAAGAGCAAACGCCCCGGTATTCGAGATGGTTTTCTTGACTTTTGACTTCCCCACAGACCCGAAGAGCAACGGTCCTTGACAAATAAAGATGATGGTGCGCGGCTCCCACCAAGATCTGCTTGCAAATGGCCTCACGTTGGCAGTCCCAGGTGTGAAATGCTGGGTGTTACCAGCAGTGACAGAGAGCTTTGAAGGGCATCACATAACAATGACAAGAAGGCATAAGAGGCCAGTTTGTCCCTGTTTTTTAAGTAATAGAGCATGGAGATATGAGAAATGAAGGGTGGAGCTGAGTACTTGCATGAGTAACATCTGCAGGACTGGGCCTGATCCTCTTCCCACTGAAAGGAACAGGCATCTCGCCAGCCCTGGCACTGGGACCAAGATCTGTGCCAGCAAAGAAGGGGGAAACTGATCAGGCTTTTTCTTTGGCCTACTCAAGGAGGAAGAATTTTTTAAAAAATCAAACAGAAGGAAAGGCACAAATAGGTGAAAATAAATGATACCAGTAAAATAGACTCTTTGGCTAATACGCATGGGGACATATTATGTAAGCAATGTCTTTGGTCCTGCCAGTCTTCCTTCAGACATGTGGGAAGCTTTGTGCTTGGTTGGAGGAGTCAGTCCCTGGGTTTGAAGGTGTGGGACACGAAGAACTGGAACAGAAGATAGATGGCCACTGGCATTTCTGTGGTGGGGTTGCCATGAGGGCAGGGAGCATGTTTTTCTCAGCTTGGGAATGTTGCATTGCAGCTTTAAAAAAATTGGAAATACCATCCTCGTGACCTGGATCTTTTCCCTAAGCTTTTATTTTCTTCTTCATTATTATAGTTAATCTTATTTTTAAATACCAATTTTCTTTCCCCCAGGGAATTTAGTAGGTAATGGCATCTTTACCTCTTTCTCTAGCCCAGTTAAGTTTTGAGATGGTTTTTTGGGTTTCTGTAGAAGGTTTTTTGGGTTGTGTGTTTTAAGTGTGGTAAATTAGAGTAGAAATAGGTCAACCGATTAGTAACTGTGGGTTTGCCTTTAAAAGCAAATCACTCTAAAAATTATTCTTCATATTTCTCAGTGTATGTGCCAACTATGTGTAATTTTAACTTGTGTAAGTGGCAATGGATCATTCAGGGCAAGGGAAAACAAACCCTCTGGAATCAGAACACAGAGCAGAGTAAGTAAAATAATGAAAGCATATGTAATTATTTCCTAAAAAAATGTAGTACTCCACTGAGGTTTCAGGAATCCCACATGTAGGAGGAAGTTGCAGCTTTGAACCTAGTGTGTTTGGAGAGTCACTTACCTTGGTAGCACAAACATAACTCATTGGCTGATTTCAGAACTTTTCTGTTTAAATTAAATTAAGAGAAAATTTTCTTATTTACTGCTTTGGAAGCTTGTGGGCTGTAAGCAGAGCTGTTACAGCACTGGCACTTTGAAAACATGCATTTATATTACCTGGAGAGTTTTTAAGGTATCACATCAGCTTGTAGTCATAATACCCACACTGTGTGTTTATCAGTGACTTGTTTGCTATACTTCTAAAAATTAATTGCTTGGCATGTCTTTCTGAACTGGTTGGGAAGCTCCTTTAAACTTGTACTCAGAAGTTCTCTCTTAGTTAATGACTGCAGCTTAGTCTGCACTAGAAAATGGTGTATCAGCAAGGGTTGTGCGTAAATCACTCTCCTAGCACATTCAGCTGTGCCAGCAGAAACTGGAAGATAAATGAAATTATTTAAAAAAAAATTTCTGCTGGTGTAGCTTGTTCCTTCCAAGAGACAGGTCTAAAGTGTACTGTCTGAGGGCTTCTTTGCACATGTAGTCTTTGTAAGGGTAAGAGACAGTTACCCACATAACTTTATGAACTCTGTCAAAGTGCCCTCATGCTAGAGGTATTTTCAGCGACCAAGATGTCCTGTTTTCAGAAACCCTTGCCAGCCTTACTTAGACCCAAACAATACCAATTTAATGCCTTTTTAGAAGTGAATTCATTTAAGTTAGTGGAGTTCCCTTCTTGTCCTGAGGAGTTAAAGGGTAGTTTTTAACAGTCAATCTGATCAGCAGAATATAAATTGCAACCTGGCCTGGACACTAGTGCTGACCTGGCTTTGGGCATAGCATCATATGAGGCACCTCCCAGGGCCACCTCAGCCTGAAGGATTCAGTGGCTCTGGGCAGGGCTGTGCCAGTTCAGGGGCAGTGAATGCTGCAGTGTGTGCTGTACGCATCAGAATGACTTACATAGCTTTCATAGGTGCTGGCAAGGTGAGCCAAGAAAATTGCCTGAATGGATGAAAAAAGTTATTTTGTATCACAGATGCTTTCTGAGTGCCTCTATCTCTCTTCTGCTTCATGTTGTGATCACTGCAGTTCCTCTGCATTTTGCCTTCCCTGGCAGGTTTCAAATGTGGAGGTCTAGCAGTAGAAGCACTGTTAAGTTCTTAAGGGTTGTTATGGTTCCTCTTGGTTTTCTGATGCTGTGTCTTTAACATGCAGCAATGCATGCCATGCAGAACAGTTGTGATTGATCCCTCCCTGGCACTCAGGAACCTCAATGGGCTAGCAGCATGAAGGAAAATGGTACAAAATTTCCCAATTCCTCTTTCAGTGTTCAGATTTTTTTTTTTTTTTGGTGATATTTTTTCCTTCTCTGTGGCACAGAGGTATTAGTCTGCATGGATTTGCTGAGCATGGTCACGGGGCATTACAGAAGAGATCTCTCATCTCCTACTTCTTTGTCGCTGTGCTGGCACCACTTCTGTTCCCAATAGTGTGGTGCCTCTCCAATTTCCTGTCTCTACATGCCAGATTATGGGAGTTAGACAGTCAGCAGCGCTGTACTGGGGCCAGAGCCAAAGAACAGGAGCAAAGACGTGAGCAAAATGCTTTCCTTGGGAGAAGCTCTGCACTAGGGGTCTTAGGTTATTGACTTGGAATGACTGACCTAAGTCTTTCTAGCAATTTGAAGGTGGGGCTTGTAACTGGAAGCCCTCCTGCCCGTCTCTTTTATGCTATCCTATTCCAACACTGTTGCCATTTGAGTCAGGTTTGAATTCTGTGGAGTCTGCAAGGCTGTGAAGAAAATCCTGGAACTCCTGTCTTGCTGTCCCGGTGATCCACTGTTTGCTCAGATTTCACATTTTGTTTGCCAGCTCATTCTGAGACTGAAACCAACACAGAGACCCAAAATGTTCCATGTCAGTGCTCAGATCCTGTAGGAAAAAGTTTAGCAATTCAAATGGTAATAGGAACGATGGCTTATTTTGGGACTTCAATGACACTCAGCAGTAATTTGGAGACTATGGAAGTCTGAGATTGCTAGCACTGAACTAGCAGTAGCCATGCAAAGTTCTCTGCAGAGCTGCAGTTCTGGTTAGCTGGACCCTTATGTAAGCAGGAATAATAAACCATTGAGTAGGGTTTGCTCCAAGTGCCTCACATTGGCATAATTTCATTTCTCTTAAATGGTACTGATCAGTTTTGTGATCCAGTGCAACTTGAGAGAGAGTGCTTGTTGTCCTGTCCACAGTTTTTGAAACTCCCTTTACAAGATCACCAGCCACTACACAGAGCTGCTTTTCAGCTAGCATGGAACA
The DNA here is from genome assembly GCF_041296385.1 of Aphelocoma coerulescens. Taxonomy (NCBI): domain Eukaryota; kingdom Metazoa; phylum Chordata; class Aves; order Passeriformes; family Corvidae; genus Aphelocoma; species Aphelocoma coerulescens. The sequence continues at coordinate 113,006,074 of NC_091015.1, read as the reverse complement.
GGCAAACTTTACTCTCATTCCTGAGGATTTTTTCTAGATCCTGCCTGCTCCTCACAGGTCTCCCTTAATTGCTGACATTCCTGCTGGCCTTTCATTTGATGACTGCCAGACTGTCACCAGATCCCTAATCTCAAATCCATCAAAGGAGTAGCAAAATCCAGCTCGCTTACAAAGACTGTTCCATCCTTTCTTCTGTGACCTGAATTAAACCAGGATTTTCAGTAGGGAAGACTGGTTAGCAAATTTTTTAATGCCGTGGGAATGCTTGTCTGCAAATAGGTTCATAGTTAGGTTCTTATGATCCAGAACAGAAACATGGATATATATGCATATGGTTGCAAGAGGAGGCTGTAGGGCTTTCTGTTCATGTGGGTTTCGGTGGTGTGGCTTGTTTTGTTTTACTTCGAGCTGTCACTTGAAAAGAGATTTGTCCTAATTTAACAGTAATCCATGATCTGGAGACAAACGATGTTTGATGATGCCCTAGAGTTTATAGAATTATTAGGCTTTTTATTTTTGGCGGGTCTTTCATGTGATAGGATCTGTGCTTTGGGGCTGCACTCTTTGCAAAACTGAGAATGAAGCTCTACAGGGCTTAAGATAAATCAATCTTTTTCCTCTTGCCTCCCATGGTGAATTTGCTCCTGTGGTGGTTGCATAAGGCAACCCAGCTGAGCAAAGCCTCAATAAAAGAGAAGCAGCTTGCTGCTTGCTTTCTGTCAAGTTGCCACTCTCCTTCTGTAGATGCTGCTCTACACCAGTTGCAGATTACCGCAGCAAATAGCTTCCAAAACTCCAGCAGTCCTTTCTCCCATGTGCCTTTGCTTGTTAGAATGGCTGAAAGCTTTTGTGCTCTGCAGCACAGCTTGTCGGCTGATACAGCATGATAGAAACCAGTTTATTATCAGTGTCCTTTTTGATACTTTAATAGTCCTGGCTGGTCATACATTTCTGCTCCTGGAAAAAGAGTAAATTCAATATCTGAAAATGTGATCCATCATGAACTTGAAGTTGGGCAGCCTCACTTGAGGCATTTCCACTGAGGGAGAGATTCAAGACTTGTACGTCTTTGGGAGAAATCTGGAAATTCTTTGCTGGAAGAGCATGTGGAAATCCAAGGCAGCATTACTTTTCCAGGGTACTGAATACAAGTAGCCCATCAGAAAAAGGAACTTTTCACCAATCGTCATTTACCTTATGTTCAGAAATCAAGACTGTGCTTTAACAGATTGTAAATGAGCAGGGTTTAGGCAATTTGAATCACATGGTGTGCAAGGCTCACCACATCAGTGGCATAATCCGTCTTTCCAAGTAGAACTGACTCACAGCTGCCCAGCTCCTCCATTATATGCTGCAGGTTTCCTGCTGTCCCACAATGGAGGTAGGAGGGAGGAGAGCATGACTGCTCTGCCTTGCAAAGAGATACTTTTTTTGCTGTTGGTACGTTGTTTGCTCCATCTGAGTTAGTGAGATACCTGTCTTATAGCGGCTGGGTACAGCATGAGCCTCCTCTGGCATGTTCTAGCTACCTTCCTACATACTTGCTTTCATCCAAGTTGTACAGTATGAGGAAAGACTTGGCATTGTCATCCTGACTTACCAAATCTTGTATTAGTCATGTCTTTGGGAGATGGTGGCAGTTCTTCACCTCCCACACGTAGCCTAGATATAGTCTTTTACCAGGCTCGATATGGATTTAAAAAAAAATAAATCCTAATTCTTCGGCTCCTTTAACTGCAAATGGCTGTAATTCATAAATTTTACCATTTTGTTTGTCTGATGAGGACTGTAGCCTGTGCTAAGAATGGTATTTTTGCTTCCCTGCCCCCTGTTGCTGTTGCAGTAGGGTGAATTGCATCATTTCTAATAAGATTAGAGCTATTTGCATTTTAAGGTGTTCAGGGTATTAGCTGGCAGTGTGTCAGTTTAGTCTGTCTGAGCTGGCTTTGGTCACCTCCCATAAAGGTTAGAGAGTTCAGAAATATTGTGCCTGGTTGAACTGAGAGTCTAGACATGTCTGGCGAGATCCTTAGTTTTCAGGGTTTGTCTAAGCTTTGTTTCAATAGGGGTGTGAAAGCTACCAAAAAAACGACAAGCTAACACAAAGGTTTGAAAGTCATTTGAGTACTGTGTGGGTGAGAAATGCCTGTATCTGTACTCTTAGTCAAAGAACAGTAAAGGGCACACACTGAAAAAATAATGAGCACTGTCAAGCAAATAAAAGGCCCTTTATTTGTGTGTAGAGATGGAGGAGTCCGGGGTTGCTCCTGGTTTCAACTGTAGAAACTTAGGTGTGCCGCTCAGACCTCTGTGTTACCAGGCTGTAGTCCTCTGCCTGCATTTGGCCTGATCCATGCAACCTTCTCTGAAGGTGAGTCAGGCAACAACTTTCCTGATGCTCCAGGAGGGAAAGAACAAGAAATATCAAAGTACTATTCCTCCAGGACTGCACACTGCCACTTCTCTGCTGGTGGCGGCCCTGTGCTCCATGCAGCTGTGACCATACCTCTGTCTGGCTCAGGGACCTTCCCTATGTGCCACCTTTCAGTTCAAGACAGCTTTCCCTGAAGAGCCCCAGTTCCGTGCCTTGAAAAGGCCTGTATCATTTTCTCCTCCTATTCCAGTGAACCTCTTCCACCTGTTGAGCATTGAAAAACATACTGTCTAAAAACATGGTTTTCATGGGAAGATCTCAAAACAAGGAGCAGTACTGCTCCTATACCAAAAGCTGTCCTGAATCATGGAAAGTTTAATGGGTCTTTACAGAAGTTGGACAGTGGCCTGACCCCTGACAGATGCCACTGTGTATTGTGTCCTTTCTGGAGGAATCACTGTATGCTGGGGTCATCATGCCTTTTTTTGGTACTTTGAAGCTGTGGTGGAAGTAGGAATGCTAAGGATAGGCCGTGGAGACTGCTTTTGCAGTCGATGACAAGTAGACAAAACACTGGAGTTACATACTGGGGTTTTTTGCCTCAAAGATTGCAATTTCTCAACTAGCAGATGAAGTAACCTGGGAAAAGGACAAAGGAACAGTGACATAAGCAGAATATGCATGTTAAAGTTTCCTAGAGAGGAATTAGTGCAGAGCAGAAGCTATTTGCTTCTGCAAGTTTCTACAGGCAAATTATATTCTTGACCACTCTTCAGTTCTCATGATAGCTGGAGTATTTTAAAACTCTGATTCCTGGAACTGTATAATAAGAGTGTCAAGTCTCATTAAAAAAAATACAGTAAAGCGTGTTGCTAGTCTTCCTGACTGCAGCTCAAGTCTTTTGGGTATGGCCTGAGCAAGCTCAAATGTTTCTAAACAACAGAAAACAATGGAAATGTATTTTTTTAGGCTTGGGATTAACATCAAGTGGGCAATACTAGAATTATCAAACCTTCCTCATCAGTAGTGCTAAAGGCTCTTGAAGGATATAACCATCTCAGCAGTTATGTTTAATGTGAAGTGTGGAGAAGAGAGAAGCCAGTTCATTTCCCTAGTTATTTAGGCACCATTGGTGATATATTTGTGGGTTTGTATATTTAATACAGGCTTTGATGTTTTCCCTTATGCATCTTTTTATTATATAAATAATGTCCTTGTTTCTTGGTGTTTGCTGTTAGTGTGTTGCAAATACATTCATCTTTTGTTTCACCCTTCCCTGGTGACCTGTTACATTTAGTTATGGGATATGCAGAAAGGAAATAATTAGTCTAACTTTGATCTGCCCTTGAAATTGCGCTGTGCTTTTAAACCACTGTAGAAGAAGAAGAACAGTAAGTTTGTTTCTGCTCTCCTCAGCAACAAAGCACAGAGTAAACCTAGGCACTGTAAATTATTGTATTATGATAGCCTAAAGAGCCACTTTTTAATAAATGAGTTGTAGATGGAGACTTTTCTTTCCAGCATGGAGATGCTGCAGATAGGGCAGTGGTGTGCCAGGAGCTCCTGAACTGTGAACTCAGAGGGAGACCGTTGGATCATCGCTTCTGAGCACCTGTGCGGGTTTCATCTCACCCTCTTACCTTCATATAGTCCCTCACCTTAATTTATTTTTCCTATGTTTAACATTGAAGCTTACTTTGTTGGTGATTCTTTTCTTTTTTTTTTTTTTCCTTTCTTTTTTCATCTTCATATTCTGCTTGGCACTGCATGAGCAAATTATTAAAGGTTCCCTGCTCCAAGGAGCTCTGGGGGGAAAAAAAATCTGCCAGAAGTTATTTGAAATGGGCTGTGAAATTCACAAACTGTTACAGGAAAAGCAGGTATAGTTTTCTGTTACAGGAAAACCAGGTATAGTTTTCTGTTTCTGATCTCCATCACCTAGAAACAAAGCAAAATTTGGGTGATAGAACAAAAATGCAACAACTTTAAGATTTGTTTTTTCCAGTTGCTGGTGGTGAAGGAAAGCCTGTCACCGCAGAATTTGAACTGTGTGTCCATCTAGTTAATTTACTTTTAGTTGGTCTTTTCGGGTTTTTTAAACCTTCACTTATTTCCTAGTGTGTGTTGTTTTTTTGAGACAGCAATACTATTAAAAGTTAGGTATTAGGACAATAGGAAACAGCTTTATTTCGGGTAGTATCTGGACCTTGTTTTTACAGTTTCTTTTACTGCTCAGAAAAAAAGAGATTAGAAAGCATTTGGAATACAGAAATACAATGGTTGCCAATTTCACCTTCTACTGCCCTTAGTCTGGCTGTGCATTTACTGCATGTGGCTTCGTGGGAGATTGTCCCAGTGCAACAAAAAACTGTCTTGGTGATTCAGTAAATGGCCCCCTACCCTGATCCATGGGAAAGACTATTTGTTGTCAAAATCCTACAAAGGCTTTCCTTGGAGTGTTTTTTCTCACTTTTGAGGGGTTTTTTGGCTAGGCAGCTGTTGAGCTAAGAATACCCAGAATTTTTTATAGTTGAGGTGAGCATTTTACGCCTTAATCTCACATCCTTTTTCATAAGCAATTCATCTTCCTTGTCATAGTTCCAGAACTCAAAATCCTAGGGCTTTCTTTTTTTTAATTGTGCAGTGCTCAGGCCACTGAAGTTGTGATTCTTGATTGAAGGATCTTCCTGTAATACAAATAAATGGTGAAAATGCACTGGTTTTACCAAGATGTTGTTTAACCAGCACGGGCGAAATGTGAAACCAAAGTCTTTGTAGTGACTCATAATTAAAGATTCCACTGTATAGTTTGTATTATGTTCTGTTACTATTTTTATTTGATTATCTGTTATTCCTGCGTGATGTTTCCCCATCCAGTGCAAGTATTTTTGTTCCTTTTATCTGTTAGCTGTTTTTCTGCCCAAAGCCATTGTGTGTTGCTCCTTTAAGATGACATCTCCTGTGCCGTACCCCAGAGCTAGATGCAGTCGTATATAAAAGTGTCTTAACACACTTCACACTATCACAATGCTAAATTATTTAGATTTTTCAAAAGGCATTTATGCCTTTGCTGAAAGAGGATTCAAATGTGTACAGAAGTGGTGGTTATTACTCAATGTATGTTTGTCCAGAAATGCATATGAAAGGTAGAGATGTTAATTTTAGTTTCACTGAGTCTCCCCAGCTGGAAACTGAATGTAAATCTGAGTATGTATCTCTCTCTTGTGTTTTGCCTCTAGCAGCTTTTAGAATCACAAATGCACATTTTTAATGACTAAATGTAACATTAACAGAGAGCCATTCTGCCCCAGTTGTTTCAGCAGAGAGTGGACTTGCTAGAGACTGCTTTTTAAGTAGCCGCATCTATCTAATCAAGGTTTCCCCTTTCCCTCTGGAAAAAAAAAAAAAAAGCAGAGAAAATAAGATTATTCATTTCTGTGCAAGCTTTGGAGTGGCAGCTGGAATGTGAAGTAAGAGGTCATGGTGTATGGCTGCACAATAGACACTTTCCTCCAGAAGCTGGTATTTTTGTTCAGCCCCACCAGAGGTTGTACAGTGCCCCTGAGGCTGGGACCCAGCGCTGGTGTCGTGATGGGTAACCTGCTGCATTCTCTGGGCATAAGTGGAAAACACCACCAGAGGTGGAGTGCTGTAAAGGATAAAGGGCTACTTTTAGGCTATTATATTTTTCTTCCAGGTTTTAAATTTTAGGGAATTAAGAGTGAAAAAAAATATTTTGGAAAGGCACCTTAGCCTTTTTCTCTGTTTTGCATTTCTGGACTCCCTAAACACGGAGCGCTGCTTTGCTGGATGTTGGGGCTGTCAGTGCAGGTTTGGCAGCATTGCTGCTGTGTGCATGCTCCTTGCAGCTGGCATTTGGAGCAGGCCCATGCCTAGATTGTGGAATCAGTCTTGGGCTGAGGCATCTGGGGGATGAGCAGCTTTTTTCCATGTGGGGACAGTGGTCCAGCATCACTTTCCTCCCCCAGTGTGCTGTAGCAAGGAGCTTGTGGCTTGCAAAGAGCAGGAGAATACTTGGTTTTATCGAGCCTGTACCTCCTGGCAATTTCTGCAAAGAGCTAACCTATGGCATCTTGCTCCTGTCTGAGGAATGGGTGAATCTGAGTCCTGTGGGACAGGCTTTGGGGTTTGACGGAGTCCAAGGGAAATGGAGCTTGGCCGTGTGGCATCAGCTCCTGGTACCTTCCCATTCCCTTTTCTTCCCCATTAATGTGAAACTGGGATTCATTCATCTTAAATGAAGTGCCTAATGTGCTTGAATGAAAAACAAAAAAATACACTGCAAGGTTCACGTTAGAAAAGGCAGAGAAACTCTTGATTGACTTGAGGACAAGGGCGATTCAGAAAGCCTTGCAGCCAGCTGGTGATGAAATAAAGCACAAGGGATTGTCCCTTCTCTATCCCAGATGAGCCAGCAGGCTGGAAGGTTTTTCCTGGATGGCTGTCCTGCCAGCTCGCTGAAAGGAAGGCTTTCCAGGAGGTCAGGGCTTTCATGCTGCTGCACCTTCTGATGGGGCTCATGTGCGGAAGCAAAGAGACCTGGGGCAAGAAGCAGCACAACAGCTTTTAAGAGTATGACCTTAAAGGAAGAGGAGTTGGAAAAGCCAAAGATAAAGACAGCCCAGAACATCCTGCCAAGCCTAAAATTAGACGCAGGCTAGGCTTTGTTTTCCTTGCAGGCTCACATGCCACATGTGTCTTCCCCCAGTTGGCCAGCTCCATGAGGACGGCAAGTGCTGACGCCAAGGAGCACTTGACTCCCTGGGAATAGGTTTCTTGTGACTTTGTGTAGTCCCCATCATCACACGGTGGGAGCAGGTGGGCGACACAGCAGAGCTGCTGTCACGTGCAGGCACACGCGGTGTGGCGCTGCTGACAGCAGCTATCCTGGGACTGTTGCTGTTGACAGCCAAAGCGTTGCTGACTGCAGGGAGGGTCAAAATTATTATTGGTGACCACATGAGGTATTAAGTGCAGGGCTGACGTTAGGAGTCCATGCACAGAACACAACTCACCGTGTCGCTTATGTGGTGGTTTAAAGTGTAGGCAGTGGATTGGAACAGGCAGCAGAGGGATGGTGGATACCACATCCCACATGCATGTTGTAACCCTTCCTTTAAAGGCTGTCGCTTACGCTTTGGCAGGGCACCTCTGAACAGTTATGCCCAAAAAATTCACTTTTGCCAGAAAAAAAAAAAAACAAACCAAAATGTTTGGGCATAGCTTGGCCATTCAGGGTGGGCCAGAACAATATGTAAAGCTTATACTTGGGGCTGCACCAAATATGGTTGGATTCTCATGTCAGGGCATTAAAAGGGAGCAGTGTGACCATACAGTCACTACTTTTTGAAATGGTGTATTTCTTAAGAAGACATGCTGTTAAAACTAGACTTACTCTGTGAGCTCTGAAACAGGCTATCTTAATTTTATTCGGAATTCAGTTAGCACTGTTGTATTCACATTATGCAGCAGGAAAGCCTGCTAAGATATGTGCTTGCCAGGGAGTCCTGCAACTGAGCAAGAGCCGTTCTGATCTCTTTGCCAGGTTGCTGCCAACTCTGCATGGGATTTGGGCAGTTTTGGAGTGTAGAAGTACAGGTAAACCAGACTGCAGTAGTACTTTTGGGATCTTTGTTAGCTGTCGTACAAGAGACTGATCAGCCCAGTGCATTTCAAGAATGCAGAGTTTCATTTTTCATTTTGCTTCTCCCTGCCTGTCCTTCTGTTTTGTCCACCTGCTTAGGAAAAGCAGCGGTTTTCCAGCTGCCTTCTTTAATCCCCTTTGACTGGGCTGGAATTTCAGCCAAGCAGTACCTATGTTACAAGAGGGGAGTGGCACTGAGTATAATGCTGCACTAAGGGTTTTATGCTTGTCTCCTTGCTTGCTGCATAGCCAGGATAAGTCCTAGCCATTTCTCCAAATCCCTGTGAGTTTTTCTTCAAAATGAAGTGATTAACTTCTGCTGTAAACTTCCCCTTGTCTAGGCCATCCAGGCCTTGTGCTGAGCTTGACAGCATTCAAGATCTCCTACCCACATAGACTATTAGGTTCTGCTTATCCTTCGTTTCCACTGCCTGGTGAAATATTAGATAACGGGGAAAGAGCTTATCTTACATGCGTCTGAACTGACAAATATGGCAGCCTTTCAGTAAAAAGGCTAATGCAGACGAGGCCTTTTTCCTGGCTAGAATAAGAATGAGGCCGGCGCTTGTCTTCTGCCTCTGACAACGGTCAGATGCATGCGGCATGATTTCCATAGCATCCAGACAGTCGGAGCACCTAATATCTACCTGTCTAGTCAATACATCAGCTTTGCTAGAGCGGGGAGCTGAAGTTTGTCATTGAGGCGGGTTTCTAATGCAGCACAAATGGATCTTTCGGCTGTACTCCAGGGTAAACATTGTAAGCCGTGCAAATTTATTTACCAGGGGTGACAAATAACTGTGTCAGTCACTTTTGTTTTCTCCCCAAAATAAGATATTCTTTGCAAATGCCCTTATGGATTTAATTTTTGCAGCTTTACACATGGCAGGGGGGAGAGGGGGAGGGTTTCTTGCTGTTTGAATAGATTAATATTAGTGTTTGTTTCCCTGTGTGTTTCTACACATGAAAAATTAGTTTGTGTTTGGAATCAATAATCTTAAAGGTCTTTTCAAACCTAAATGATTCTATGATACAAATAACCTTCAGATGGACCCATTTCAGGATTTAACAGTTTGATGGTAGCAGCTGGGAAACACTGTCCTGACATCAATGTTGAGGGGAGTTTGGCTTAACAGGACAGCTGAGAAATTTTGCTCTGCTGTGCCAGGGTTACCTGGAGGGGCAAGAGGAGCAGGAAGGAAGAGGCTGCTTTGCACACACGGTGCTGCGCATGGCCTGCTACTCATTTCAGAAGTTCCTTGGCTCATCTCAGGCATAGGGCTGTGCTTGAAATTTAACACTTCCATTTTGAGAAAGAATACTCACTGTTATAATGTGGCATATTTCTGCATTGCATTCATACAGATATTTTGGGAAATTGTTTTCCCAGCTGTAAATTCTAAACTGTAAATTTGCTGTTGAATTCTAAGCCACCAGCTAAACCCCAAAGTGTCTGATGACCCAAAAAGCTGGGGATCTAGTGGGAGAAACTGGTGTCCTTTTTAGAAAAGAGGGAATAGAAGTTAATGGGTGGCTTTTTGCAGTATGGTGAAACACAAGTGTGCTCTGCATGGAGGAACTGGAAAGAGTTGTTAGTTGGGCAAGCCAGACACACCTAGACAGCATCCTGAGCTGCTGCCAATCCACACTGGGGGTTTGGATCTCTTCCAGGCTTTGTTCCTGAAAATAAATTGTTCAAGATGGGAAACTTTGAAGATTGCATTGACCAGTGAGCCATGCCTCTGGGTGTGAGCTTTAAGGGAGAGAACTCAGGTTTTGGATTTGGGCTAGAGGCTCACAGAGAAAAAGCTGCAATCGAACTTTAGCCTACATTTCATTTGTTTGCAAGAGGTGATCTACATTTTTTTTTGGTGTTTTTACTAATAAATGGGATTTATTTTAGCCTCAGAAATTTGAGAAAGGGCTTTGATCTGATTATTTAGTTTAGCTATTAACTTGTTTTGTATTCACAATTTATAGAAAGAGATCACCTCTGTATCTATTCCACAGGAGTAAAGAAATTAGGTATCATGTATGAACCACACAGAATATGTAAGACAATGGATATATGCTAACTATTATGTTATTTATTTAGTGCTTTGATAGCCATGTTGCAAAACAAATGAGGAGGTGGGGATATCTTTTGGAACAGAATATGCTGCAGCGCCCGCCTTGATCTGCATTAGACATCTGCACTGTGAAGTACAAGCGATGCTCAAAGACGCACTGAGAAAACAAATGGGTTACAGAACTGTCGTGTTAGAAATGACAAAATGTGTAGGCAATGGAGAACCTAAAACTGCTTCAGTTTCAGGCAGGATGTTAAAGTATTAACTGAAGAAACAGCGGAATATAGCAGAAAAGATAAAATATGAACATTTTGGAAACTGGGACTCAGTTCTTTATGTGACAAAAATTCACACTGTGCTAACAGAAAGAAAAAAGAGAAAATTTTTTCTTTTTTTAGCAGAAGAACAGACCCTCAAAATTTTGTGATTTAACACTGGGAACCACAACTCTTACCTCTAATACTGGGAACCACAAGTGTTAACTCTAAGAGTTAAAAAAACCCCCAAACCCCGAAAGCAAAACAACAAAAAACCCCAAAGCAAAATAGAAAACCACCTTCTTGAAAATTTTTAGAGGTGTTCAGGTTTAAGTTGGCTTTGGGTAAGGCACCTACAATGAACAAAAAGTCTTAGTCTGAGCTTTCAGAGCAAGAAACACAAGAAGACATAAAGGAAAAATTACCAGAGTCTCTTTAAATTCAAAATGTCTAAGCTGTTTCTGCCCAAAAAAGGATAGATTCAAGCTGAGAGCCAGTTTGGGTTGTATGACAGATTCATGCTCCTTATATGCACAACCTTGGCTTGAGCAATTCCCTTCTTCCTGCCTTAGGTGTGTAAACCAGAAACCAGATGCATTGACAGCAAGGTATTCAGTGTGTCTAAAAAAAATCCAGGATAATTTCTGGAAAGGGTGTGCCTTTTCTAATTCATTTAGCAAAACTGTGCTAATATGATGACATGCAGCTTTCAAGGCAGGAAATATGGCAGGTAAGGTCTTGGCAGCACCTCAGCCTCACCATCCTGAGTGTCATACAGCAATATTTCTTGGACTTTATCCATGAGCCATCAATGATAGGTCCGCTGAAATCTCTCCCATGAGACCCTTTTGTGTACCTACCACAGCCAGGGGATTGGATCCCTGAGGGCAGAGGTGGCTGGGAAGCTCTTGCTGTAGGGTGTAAGCTTTATAAAGGAAGCAGTTGCAAGTTTGCGCTGCACTTGGTTGAGACTACAGAAAGCAGGAATGGCGTGGGATGTTCAGGGAATATATATTGCCCTGCTGGAGGGCCCGGACTGTGTGGCCAGGCCTTTCCCACATGCCACATGTGTGGTCCTTGTGGTGTGGTGTGCCCAGGCATTGTGCACGGAAGGGAGGGTGCACACATGCACACAGGTGTTCGGTGAAGCCTGGCACGCAGCGTGTGGGGCAGGCTGGGATGCCGTGTGCAGGTGGCCAGCACATGCCTCCGGTGTCAGACGCATCCCAGAGCCCGCGTGCTGTCTGGATATGCACTGTGCTGGCAAGCTGCACACTCTCACGAGTCATTTGTCTGGGACTTATGAATGGCAGAAAGCCTGGTCTGAGCTGGTATGCAGATCAGGATGCCGGCATCCTGAAATCCCGGACAAATCCCCTTAGCGCTTTTGGTAAATCTGCAGCTGGGATTTAACGTTGTGACAGCACATCCTAAGTGTGGTAAAAATAGCCTGTCTCCCAGCAGTGCAAACCTGCCTCACACCCCACAGTTAATGGGTGAGCAGTCAAGGCTGTTTCTGCAATCATTGCACGAATGCGTGAAGCGGCGCCGGTGGCAGGGGATCACAGAGCAGCACTGCAAAACACTTGCCTGGCTCAGGCTGATTCTCTGCAGCTTTGACTTAAAACTCAGCGGATCAGAAGTGTGGCAGAGACCCCTGATCCCAGACTGGAAGGGATGATGGAGAGATCTCTCTGCCCTTTGCTTCTCCAGAAGGCTTTGTCTGCCCTGGGTTTGCCTGGAGGCAGTCTGGAAGGTGTGCTGTGTGGGCAGCGTCCCCCCCTAGGCTGGGCACAAAGCTTAGACCTCTCCCTGGAGGTGCATAAGAACTTGGATTTATTTAGTTTTAACCCTTTACCTAACCTAACCCTTACCCTAACCCTTTACCCTTTATCCTAATGAAAAACCACGTTTTATATTAAAAATTAGGACTGCACCAAATGTGAAGCATCAGTAGTTTTGCTGCCCCAATGGGGTAACATGGAGAAGTGAGAGGGAGTGGATGTGTTTTTCCTGCTCTGCATGCACGCACAGGAGATCACGGTTTCTCTCTGACCCTGAAAACAAGTATCTTACTCTCAAAACTTCCTCTCCAACAAGTCAGTTCACCCAGAAAGCCTTGCCCCACCCAAATGGGGTGTAGTGGTACCTCTTCAGTGGGCTGCACAAAAATTCTACCAGTGAATCAGTACAATATGGGATGTGCAGTTGTACAGAGTGGGAATACAGGATGAAGTAGTTTGAAATGCAGCCTCCCATCCAAAAATACCAGCCAACCAACTGTAAGATGCATTAGCTATCATTTCCCAGTGTGTCTGGTGAGATTTCAAGCAAATTTTGGTTTTTTGCTGTCACACACAGGAAAATACCATTGCAGCCCCTTGGGACCAGCCTTTTGCTCATTGGGAAAAGGCACCCATCCACTTACCACTGGGCAGATTTTGAAAACGCATCTTTGTGATTTAGGTGCTCACATGTCATCTTCAAAAGCAGCTTAGCAGTCCAAATGACATATGGTGCTGGTAGTGGACAGAGTGTGAAGGCTGAAGTGAGTGGGGCCATGCTCTGTGGAAGCACTGTGTACCTGTTCCTTTGGTACCGAAAGCGAGAAGAATGGAGATGAGAGGCAGAAAGAGCTGAAGTGACTTTCCTTAGGTCACTTAACAGGTCTGTGACAGAGCTAAGGGGAGAAGCTCAATCTCAGTTTGATCTCGTAGCTAGTAGATCATGCATCTCCTTAAGCATCTGTGCCATACCTTGTATGCAGTCTTGTATATTCTGTATGCAGGGTCATTTTCCCTTTCTTGGTACCTGAAATCCTCCTATGAGACACTTCAAGTTTAATTGTATCCTACCTGATCCAGTATTATGCTAAGGCTACAGGGGAAACATGGATTGTGGAGCAGTGTTAGAAAACACCTCTCAGCCATTACTGAGACCCCAGCTCTGTCCTGGATTCTGTTCAGAAATATTCATCCCTCTGACTGCCTGAGCTCAGTAACATCAGAGTAGAGTGGGACTCTGCTGCTCCACGTAGCACTGCATTGCCTGTATCATTTGGCTGCTGGTTTTGTTCCTGGCTTTTGGCTTCCACCCTGAAATGACAGTGTCATTTAAACTGCCTAGAAATACAAAAGTTAGCCTGGCCTTACATAAAGTACAAGAGGTTGGTGATCTTCATGGTAAATAATCAAGCTGCCTTACTGTCATGCGTAGTGTCTCAGAAGTGGCTTGAGTTTGTAGGTACAATTAATTCTGCTGAAAACAAGAATACTGTCCTTGCATTGGGTGGGATTGGTCTCATTTTATGTAAAATAGATGTAGATTTAAGCTTTGTATCAAGTTGCTAGGGTGCTGTCCATCAAGCAATGTTTGGAAATCATTTTTTTAGAAGCTATGCCAGTTTTGACATGCTGGTTTAATATTTTTCTGGCTGCAATAGGGCAAGACATAGAAATCTTATGTTGTCATCACACAGAGCTGCCAAGCGTTCTTTTTATGGTTTTTTTTTTTTTTTTTTTGCTTTCTCTCTCTTGCACTCTGTCATATGGAAACCAGATCAAGATTATAAAATTATTGCCCACAAACTGTGATCTTTCTTCTCTTTTGTGGTGAGAACTGACAAGTCAGTGATGGCTTGGTGCTGTTGGTACTAGCTGTTCATGCCGCGCTCATTTGTATGTATCGGGAAGTGCCGAACTTGGCGTTCTTCTCAGTTGGCACACAGGCTGGTGAAACGTCAGATTTTTAATTGTGATAAAGTTCACGAAAGAAAAAAATTATGGCAGATGTTTCCTTTTGTCAGAGCAAACTGAATCATTAAAATGTGATATGATGTACTATGAACAAGTCAGTGTAAACACCATCCCTGTGAACATGTCAGAAGACTTAAGAACTTAGACCATTCATGGTAATGTTAAAAACCATGTGGTCTGAATGCTGTATTACCAAGCTTTTCTCTTTAAATGCAGAGCATGAATCTTATGAATTTTTATTGCCTTTCTACAAAATGAAAAGATAACATATTCTGCTTTAGTAAAAATAGCCTGGTAGCTTCTGCAATGTGGTTGTCGTTTTGCTGGTGGTTTACTCAGAGGTCTGCTTTTCACAAGTAGCAGTGAGGTATCCCATTCCCATTGAGTGCTGAGCTTGCTCGCCTAATTTCCTCTTTTCTAGAAGATGTATTTTTGGGAAGTCTTACTCCTTTTCCAGTCTGAAGGAAGTGACAGAAACGCTGCTGCTTGCTGAGGAATGCCTGTGATGATGTGTTAAAACTGGCTCCCGATAAGTGGTTATGGAAAACCTGCAGGAAGCATCTGACAACTGACATTCCCTGTGGACTTTTTCTCCTATTTCCTCCTCACATCTCCTGTGTGAGGATTATTGTCCACACACTCACTTAGGCCATTAGTCAGAAAAGAAGTGCATTACAAACTTCCTGATACTTCCCCATGACCTGAGTACTTTTTACCTGCAGTTATTCTCATTCTTGTTGGCCTAAGAAATCTTGACTAGATTCTGGTTCTTATTCCCAGTGTTGTCCTTTCTCATGATTTTGCCTTAAAATAAGTGATTTTCTTAATGCTTCAGCTGCTGGAATCAAGCATGAATTATACCTTCATTTTGACAGAAAGGTTGAGGACACTCTGGGAGGGTAAGGTCTGTGTGTATTCCACAGGGTTATTTTATGTCACTCTTCTGATTTCTGATTTGAGGGAGCCTGACTACACAGTTTTGGAATGCTATGGATTGGGAATAGATTACTCTGTTATATCATAAAGCGGGTTATAAACTATAGCAAATCTATATCATTTTGGCCATCAAAAATCTCAATCCTCACCTCTTTTGGGGGTGCACTGCAAGTGAGGTGAATGTGTTTTGCAGACACATTTAAATACTTGTACACTGTGGTCCCCATCTCCAGATCAGTTACATTGGTTTATTGGGGGAAATTTGCGTTTCTGTCCATGGACATACATGAATTGTATGCAAGCCATGTATTTTATTTTAAGTGGGCCTGCAGAAGTCAGAAGTAATGAACTTAGTAATGTGATAACAGTTGTTAATGGCAGAGCCTCTATAGTTCTTGCACCATGGCAATTTGTGGAAATGCAGTGTGCTTTTTTTAAGCTGGCATAAGTTTTTACACCTCTCTTGCACCATAGGAGCTTAATCCATCATGAATCCTCGTTAGAAGCTGCGCCATTGTATCCTGAGGCAGATGTGAAATTTGTGTGAGTCACCGATTTGCGATCAAGCTGAAGGAAACTGAGTCTCTGGTTCTTAAGAAAGAAGGCGCCCATTTGGGATGCATTTACACAGCTCCTTTTGTATAAATCATTAGTGCTATAAACTATCCATTATTGTTAGGAGAAGAAATTTAACAATGCAAATAAAACAAAATACTGTGGCAGAGCAATTTTATGCTTGATTGTAATGTTTAATGGCATGTTCTCATAAAGAGATTTTTCCCATCCTTCAGACCTATCGTGTCTGTGACTCACTTGATTTCCAATGGTTTGAACATCCCTCATTTTACTCCTAGAGTTGTTTTCTCTAGAGCAATTTCTGTAAACGTGCTGCAGCATGGGGTTATCCAGGGTTAATTTCCCTTATGATTACACATCCAGACAGCATGTATGTAAATGCTGCAAGACAAATGATAAGAAAACTGCAGGATGAAAGAAAACAAATTCCTTTGTTTTGCATGTAGATCCATTTACCAGTACTGAAGTCTTTCCCTTGCTCACTTTTAAATGTTCATACTAGCTTATATTGGCATTGTAGTTCTTTAAAAGGATTATCTTTATGTCATCACTGGCCCCAAATTCTGCATTCTGTTGTTTCTCTTTGTTCCCCATATCTCTTCAGATACTTTTTCCAGGTTCTCTTTTCATCCCTTACTTTCAGGTACAAGACAGCACCATCAGTGAGGCAGAGCTTTGTATCTCTAAACTAGCTGATTATATTAATGTCAGAAATAAAATACAGCTCTTCACATTCTACTTGTATTTTTAGTACAGTATTGTAATCCTGGTTCTGCTTTCCCTTCTTATCTCTGTTCTGTCTTGCCCTTAGATTTTTTTTTTAGACCAGGGTTGCTGGGTTTCCTTGTGATCTTTCTGCACTGTCCAGCTTTTTGAAGTCTTTGCATACACCTTAGTCACAAAGTACTAAAATATTTGATAGTCTGTTAACCTGCAGTCGAGTGCCTGTTGTTTTGTTTTCCTGGCTGCCAGGGAGTTTGTTGGCAATTGAGATTTATGGAGCGAATAATCCACCTGGCAGGAGACTCTCTGTAACTGAAGTACGTTCTTTAGTGGAAGAATGAACGTTCTTTGTGTGTGTAAAATACCACTAATAGCTTATTTAGCAACCTATACTTCTACAACAGGGCTTTCAGTTTTGTGCTGGAGGTGGATTCTTACATATGCATAATTCTAGCATCCATGCTAATTCTATCCCTCATTTAACTTTCATCCATTCCTATGGCAGGATAATGCATGATGTGATCTCTCAGCTTTTTAATGTGGTCCTTAGTGCATCTCTTCTAGCTCCTGCTTGAACAGGAAAAAAGAAATTAATAATGAGGGATGATTCTTTCCTGTACTTGCTGGGAATTGCCTGGAAACCACAGGGAGCTTAGGCAGGGTAGTCATGCTGCAACCAGAGACTCCACAGAATCCAGTACCAGGTACTAATTGCAAGTACTGCTGGGAGAGCTCTGAATAACAGCCGAATAAAAAGAACCCCAAACAAACAATATTGTGATCCTTTCTTGCCTTTTCTCTTACTTAAATAGCTCATTTTTACACTTGGTAGATTTGAGCTCAAAATGTGACAAAAGCTGTGGAATGTGATCAAAATTAAGGATAGAAGGAGGTGCAGTATTTTCAGGACAGCTGATTTTGTTAACTAGTTTTGGAAACAACTAAATGGAGGATTGAAGTAGCCAACAACTAAAACCCATGGAAGCCACTGTATCACAATATTCACCCTCATGGTGGGAAATTTTGGTTCTCAGACACCCGGTTACTTCGTCCCCTTAGGGATGTTTTCCTGGTCTGAATAGCCCAGGTTGATTATCTTTATCATATTTACAGCTGCCTTACCCTGCCCAGAGTTTCTCATTCTTCAAGGATCAGCACCAGGAAATCCTGTACCTGTTTTTCAGCAGTGGCAGGGGAGCATCGAAGTTACCAGCAGTGTAATCTCCAGGGTAAACAGGGCCAGGGTATTATGCTCACTGTACCATTTAACCCTGCTGGAGGAGACGACTGTAAATTGCCTACGTTGAGCCAACATGCAAGGACTAATAGAACTGCAGTAGGGATAATTCATAAGTAGATTGTCTCACTCGCCAGTGTAAACAGAGACAGTGCTAGTCAGGTCTGAAACAGTGATTACTTTTAAATCAGCATGTTATAATGCAGTGTCCCTGATTGAACCCTCCTTCCAGTATGGGAAAACAAACCACCGCACGTGTGGTCAGCACAGGGACCACTCAGGCTGTGCAACTGACTATGCATGTGAAGGACTGCTTGAATTTCCTAATCCTTCCTATTCCTGCAGAGTAAAGAACAGCTTTAACAGGGAGTTAATTTAGAGGCCTTAAATACTGTCTTCTCTCCACCAACTTTACTTCTTTTGGGTTGTGTTGCTAATCTCTCCACAGTGCTCCCATCTGCTTGTTCCTTGCACCTAATCACGTTAAACACAACATAATACATCTGGATATGTACTGCTGGCAAATCAGTTACTTGAATTCACTGTCTATGAGAAATGCACTTTTCCTTTCCCTCGGTTGGTACCGTTCCTCTGTATCTTTTTCTGACAAACTTTACCTATAAACTCTGAATTTATCCAAAAAGGTGAAAATTTCCCCCAGGTGGTGGCAGTTTGAGAGGTGGGGTCAAGGGGCATTCAGTGGGTGCATCTGCAGTTGCTTGAAGCCCATTCAGGTCCAGAAATGGAGATGGTCCCAGTGTCCTGCTGTGCCCCTCCCTGACCATTACCCCCATCCTTTTTTTCTGTGTTGGCATCAGTGTTCACCCAGTAGGCAATTTGACTTCTTCCCCTGTGAGCAGAGGCCTGGTCTGGCTCATCTGTGCTTCAGCTGGTTGCTTTTTTCATGTCACTTAGGCTGGCACAAGACGGGCGTCAGAAGGAGCTGGGGCCATCTGCTAGCCTGACACAGGGCTGGGACTGGATCAGGCAGCGATTGTCCAGGTTGTCCCAAAGACCCACAGGGCTACTGTGTGGGCCCCCCAGCCTGGCTGGCCAGCAGTGCAGGGAGGGGGAAGCACCTCCACACACACACCCACTGTCCAGGTTCCCCAAATGAGTAACCCCAAGAGGCTGGCTGCAGGCAGGAGGAAACACCCCCTTACTGTCCAGTTTCAAGACTATGGGTTTTCTCTTACTCTTCAAAGTAAGGACTGGCCAAGAACCTGCCCACAGTCACTAATGTCTTTAGAGAATCAGAGAAAAAAAGGAAGAAGTAGCAGAAATGCAAAACTCATATTGAGAAAGCAGCATCAGTCCAGTTTTGGTCACCAAAGCATGACTGTTTCTTTACACTTGAGATTAACATCTTTACTAATAGTAAAAAAAAAAAAAATTCAGATTTGTTCTTGTGGGTTCCAGAATGAGTCTTTTGTTTTCCCAGTAATGATCTGAGAAGACAGATCAGTGAACACGTCCTTCATAAAATTTCACCTGTAACCAAGTTTAACTAGCCCTTGGTTTTATCATTAATATGCTAGACTTGTAATGGCCTGTGGAGAAGCATTATGACTCTGTGCTAGAACCTGCTTAAGGAGCTTCAACCCTGATGCCAGAGCAGCCGTCCTGCTCAGAGGTCATGGTGGAACTTGCTACTTGGAATTTTAGCAGAAAGCTGGGCCCCCATCCTTGTTCACAGAGAAGCTTATATGGGCCCTCTGGCACAGGGCTTGATTCACATTAAAAGGTTTGTGATAAATTCTTAATAGATAGGTGATGAGCCAAATATTGTTCTGAGGACGTTCTTGAGGATGCTTATCAGGTGCACTACTTATGGATACAGAAGTCTGTAACCATTTTGCAGTCATTGTGCCTGCACTTGTACAATACTATTTGGTGCCTAAGGGGGTATTGGGCTAGAGAGGGAGTAAAGTGTGTTAGTTATCAGTCTATATGCCGAATCCCCAGTCTTGCCAAAGCAATTGTTTTATGTCATAGGTTAACGCTCTTCAGGAACTGAAGACTCTAAACATCCACACTTCAATTTTAGGAGACCAAAGTAAAGGAGAAGCATTAATACCAATATATTAATTTGTTTTGTTTTCTGCTTTCTTTGTAGTCTTTAAACTGCACTCATCTGAAACATTCTTTCAACTTCTCATTTTAAACATGAGGTTGGGGTATGATGTATGTAGGTCAGTCTTTGGCTCAGAAATTTTGTCTTACAAAGTTCTTGAAAACAAAGAGTTTGCAACAGGAAGGTAATTGGCCTCAGCAGTAGCTCTGTACACATTGAGTGGGTATGCCCACACCACAGCCATGTTTAGAAGGCTGGTCTGTTGAATTAATTGTTTTCAAAGTAGTTTAAGGACAGTCAGATTGTAGTTTTGAAGGTGCTCCACAGCTGCTATCTGTACTGAATTACTTCTCTCTGCTGGTAATAGTGCTGTACTTGGTTAATACTCCACTTGCACAAAAGCATTTCATTGACATATAATTTAAACTCATTCTGCTCTTCTAGGAACTCTCAAAGGATATTTATTTACAGTCCACAATCACTGTCCCCCCGCCTGACTGTTGTGTTTGGATTGAGGCCTTAGACCTTGCAGTATCAAGCTAAATGTCAACAAGAGTTTAATAAATCCAGACAGTGGGGATAGCCTGTAACCAGGAGAGGGGCCCTGCTGTGCACATATATATAGCAGGATATGTCTCCCTAATATTTTTAACCCCCTGGCTCTTCATAGTGCTAGCTTGATAGGTGACTGCAAGCAGGCCCACTCCTCTCAGCCTCTTTCCCCTCCTGGCTTTTGCTCTTTGACTTTGAGTTAGGGCATCTTATTATTTGAGGCTGGTCCATGGGATTTACAAAGATGAAAGGCATGGGCAGCAGTGGGTCTGCCTCCATGGTCAGTGCCAGAGTGTTCTGGGGTGTGTAGGGGAGAGCAGTGCTGGTGTGAAGCTGAGCTGAGCCAGCCACAGCCTGCTGGGAGAGGGGCATGGAGCCTCACTAGTGCTGCAGCCCATCTTCTCTGCTTTCAGGAGCTCCAAGGCCCTGGCCAAGTGTGGGCCAGAGGGTGAGCAGTCTTTTCTTGTTCACATAGACACACACTGATCTTATTCAGGCTTTGGGGATGCCACCATAATTCAGAGAAGTAACTAGGAACGGGAAGAGTCTTGGCCATGATGGTGAAGCCAGTAAAGGAGGAACATCCTGGGAGCTGAGGGTCATGGTGCTGATGGTGCTTCCTAACATGGCAGAGACACTGTGGGACTGTGCTGCTCCTATGCCCAGTGGCAGCACGGGCAGCCCGAAGTCCCTGCTGCTGGCTTCCACTCTGGTGCTCTGAGTGGGAATACAGGTGGAGACTGGGATGAGGAACCCCTCTGGCAGTGTTCATCAGCCAGAAAAGCATCAGAAAGGCTGGCTCAGTGGCAGGGCTGGGGCAGGCATAGGGGTTTAGGAGGGCCAGACGGTTTTAGGGGCAGGCACAGGGCTTCAGGGACAGCAGAGGGGTTCACTGGCAGGCATAGGGCTTCAGGGGAAGAAAGGCACTGCTGGAGCTGGGAGTTCTGCCAGAGGAACACACATGTGGCTGGAGCCAACATCTCAAAATCCCCGGTGTTCTTTTCCCTCTTTCTTTAGGTTTTTGTTGGTCTTTTTTTTAACTTGAGGTTACAGGCGTTGTTCCTTCTGATGGTTATGGTTTCACAGTATAGCTCCAGGATGCGACCCCCCAATATTTTACGCACAAGCACATACACGGCTCCCCGTGAAACTCTGGATAAGGAACCCGCGGCCGCGCAGCTGGCAGGCTCCCTGGCTCGCTCTCGCTGCGGTGCGGCGCTGGGGACGAGACGCGCTCGCCGCTGCCCTCCGAGGCGCCCCGGGCCGGGAGCGCGGCGGGCCCCGCGCGGCTCCGGCGGGCGGGGCGGGGCGGGGCGCGGGCACGTGCGCGGGGGCGGCGCGGGCGGCGGCGCAGGCGCGGGCGGGCCGGGGCAGGCGGAGGAGCCGGGGCGCCCCGAGCGCGCCGCGCCGGGCCGGGCTTAAAGAGCGGCGGCGGCGCGGGTCAGGTACGGACCTTCCTCCATCCCTCCTTCTCTCCCTGTCCGCGCTCCGGGCCTCCGTGCGGGGCTCGCCCAGCAGCGGGG
This sequence comes from Aphelocoma coerulescens, assembly GCF_041296385.1. Classification (NCBI taxonomy): domain Eukaryota; kingdom Metazoa; phylum Chordata; class Aves; order Passeriformes; family Corvidae; genus Aphelocoma; species Aphelocoma coerulescens. Next base: position 112,984,333 of record NC_091015.1, on the reverse strand, counting down.
CAGCGCCTTTCCGTTCTTTTTGTTCTCGCCGGTCGACTGTTTTTTTTAATTTTTTTTTTTTGGGTGTTTTTTTCTTTTTGTTGCTGTTGTGGTTTTGTTGGTTTTTTTTCTTTCTTTTTTTTTTTTTTTTTTTAATCTGTTTCGCCCCGGGCGCGGAGCCCGGCGGGACCCTGGTGTCCGTGCGTGCGCGCACACGCGCGGCCGGGGCACGGCGGGGCGGGAGCGGCCGGTGCCGGCCGTGCCCGCCCGCTCCGGCGGCGGCGGGGCGGCAGCCGCGCTCCGAGCGCAGGCAGAGGCGCGGACGGGAGGCTCCCTGGCAGCCTCCCTGACCGTGTCCCCTCGCTGGATGGAGCCCGGGGCTACCGGGGATGCGGTGCCCTCCGCGGGGGCTGGCGGAGCGGCTTGAGCCCCCCGCCCGGCGGAGGCGAGCATGTCCAGTGAGCGGCTTAACAAGACAGCGGTGAAGGATGCGCGGTTAAAAGACCTGTTGTTGGAAAGAGGTACCGGCGCGTCGGCAGGGGCAGGAACCGCGCGATGCGGCCCGGGCACCGCACAGCCCGGCCCGCCGGGAGCGCTCGCCGGCGGAGCCGCGGGCAGGTTCCCCCCGGCCTGCGGGGTCTGCGTGCGGGGGGAGGTTCGGGGTGACAGTCTTGTGTCATTGCTGATAGGGTTATAAAATACGTCTCTCTTTTCAAGCTCTTCTGAGAAGGTGATTTAATTCAATATGTAGTTAGTTGCCTTTTCCGTGTTGGGCGTTTACCATGAAACGTTGTGTTTGGTTTTAGGGTTTTTTTCACCTGGAGAATTTTTATTAGAAATGTTGTTTCTTGCGCGTAAAGAAACGGGTATATGTGAGTGTGACAGACTCAGGGTAGTAAAACCATAGCATTTCTCTTCCTGAAGCTCTCCCCGGTCTCTTTCCCAGTAAATTGAGAGGAAAAGTGGGCAGGAGGAGATCCCTGTCTGGAAGGCGGTGGCCCTTCACGGCTGGCAGGTGTTGGGCAGGGGACGTGGTGGGGACCGGGGTGACCCAGTGCCTGTCAGCAGCCGCTAGGAACTATTTAAATGGCCTTGATCAGTGCCAGCAGAACAGACTGCTGCTGCAGTCTGTCTTTGCTTTTTACCGCTAATAACCTAATGGGTAGCAGGAATGTCACTCAGAAGGAAGAGATTTAAAATTATCTTTCTTTCCCCCGTGCTTTCCGTTGAGGAGATCCTCTTGAACATCAGTAAGGTGTTTTGTTGCAGTTTGGTGTTTACAATGTAAACTGGACTTAGGAAATCCCGTGTGCTGTGGTTTTTATTTTCTTTATTGTATGGCCATGTTTTAATCAAAAATTTTTAAATTATTCCCTCCCATGGGAAGTGCTCACAGACCAAATCACTCATCTCTAAGGGAGAGGTACTGTCCCTTACCACTGAAATGCAGGGGCCTTGGTAAATTTAGAAGACTCTGCCCTTGGCAGATAGAGAAGTAACATGTCATTCTAGTGATCTCTGCATTCTAGGAAAGCCTAAATCAACGTTGCTTGTTTTGCATGTTGCCCTTTAGCAACAGTCTCTCAATTTCCAGTCTAAAGTGTGACATGGACCCAAAAAAAGTTTGGATGAAGAAACACTTTAGTACTTCAGTAGCCACAAAATGTGAATTGCAGAAGTTGTCAACTGTGTAAAGTCTGTAGTCTGTGTTTCTGAGCCAAGAAAAACTGACTTTTAACTTAAATGTGGTTTGGGTGGGTTTATTTTTTAATTAATTCTGTGCTTCCTGCTTTTTGATCTTTTGGTGCCGACATTGTTAGCTTCCAGTGACACAAGAGAGGGGAAAAAGAAAGATTGCTGCCCTGCATGTGGGATTGATAGCGAAAGCAGAGCACAAAGCACTGACTAATCAAATTCTTTGAAAATGTTGCTGGTCTTAATGATGAGTGGAAGGTACTTAACAGCAAAGAGTGATAAAGTGATAGACATATTTTTGCCCTTTACTCTTTCCTTAGTCTTAAGTAGGCTTAGTTAATCCTCAGGACACGATTGTAGACCCTCAGCACTTTGGTGGTGCGGCTGTGCCTGCCCGTAGCTTGTGACTGACAGCTGGACCTTGTCACCAGCCTCCACTGGACACCAGCACACTTGCAGCTCCTGTAGTCTGACGTTTTGTTCACAAGAGATCTTAGAATAATGAAACAGCCTTGGGTTTCCTTTAGTTCCACTGCAGGTTCATCTTGGATTTTGTGTGAGTGGCATTTTTCTAGCTCTGCTTCGCAGCTATGTTGTGTCTGCACAAGTGTACTGCTGTCACACAGAAGGCTGAAGGTGGCTACAAATTAGAGGTGGGGGCGAAGGGGGCTTATTCTCTAATATTTATTCTGTCCTTTCATTTTCCTATGTCATCTCTCTTTCCTCATTAGCTTTATAAAACAGAAATTTAATATCAGTTCCACAAAGTTCATGTTTTTCCATCCAAAAAGTAGTGCCCTTTTTGGAGAGTACTGAAACTGAGCAACTTGAGCTGCTTCTTTGCTTTTTCTACCAGCCTAGCAACCAAAGACCTCCTCCCATTAACTGGAGTTGTCTTTCAAGATGAGAGCATCCCCTGTGAGCGATGCAGTTTCCATAGAAATATCATCAACTTGGTAACTCCAAAGGGCAATTTTTCCCCTTATATTGCTCATCCTTGCTGCTCCAGTATAGCCAAAAGGGTGCAAGAGTGATTCATTTCTAACTATACTTAATATTTGTGGTATAGGCAGGGCTTCAGATAAGATGATGGGCTCTGACAGAGTTCATTGTAATTGTATCTCTTGCAACAAGAAAGACCCTGGTTTCATTTTTAATCGTGATGGAACATACCTTGTTTTAGAGTACCAGATCTCTTTTTAGATTTTTACCTGACTGGGAAAGTCCTAGAAAAGTTAACTAGTACACTAGTTGGAGAGAAGGTAGTAATTGAAAAAGACACTGCCTGTAGATTCAGCAGGATAAGTTTTCCACTCTAGTTAAATAGCTTTCATGCTATTTACTTGATAAAAAATTAAGGGTTGTGTACTAGATAAAGTGTCCTGATTCCTCTCAGGCTTTGAAGCATATGGAGCCCTCTGGACTCCCTTAGTGTTGCAGGTGGCTATTAAAATAGAATGGGGTTTGTGTGTATGTGGTTCCTTCAGCTTTTTGTTCAATTTTTTCTTCCCCCCTACCCCCACGGTGAAGTTATATTGTCCAGAAGGCTCATCTGTGGTGTTTATGTTGAAGAGTTTATTACCTGTGAAGGCTGCAAAGAAGCATCACCAAGAAGCTACTTAGTTTTGACCTGCAGCCACTCACGCTGATCGATTTACTCTGACAAAAATTAAATAATTTTCATGCTTTTTAGAATAGTTTTCTTCATGCAACTTTGCAGAATGGACAGCAGTAGTATCTCTTGCTGGATCAATCTCAGTGAAATACTGAGGGCCTTTTCAGGTTATTGCTTTGATGGTTAACCTTCTGTGTGTTGATGACACGTTTTCCTCTTTTTTTCTTTGTTTTAGCTGAACTGGAGTTTGTTCAAATCATCATTATAATCGTGGTTATAACTGTTATGGTGGTAGTGATCATCTGCTTGTTGAACCATTACAAACTCTCGACACGCTCCTTTATCAACCGACAGAGCCAAAGCAGAAGACAGGAAGAAACTCTGCAGACGGTGAGTGTGACCCCCTGACACCAAACTCCTTTTCCTGTACAGGTCTGCAGCAAAGCTTCCCAAAGAGATCTGGTACAGGTAGCTGCTGGAAAAACTTCTGATACCATTTTTAATACTTGTATAATTAGGTCTTTTGCCAAAGTTGTATTTATCAGTAGAAAACAAATTTGGAACATGAATTTAAGATACATGGTCTTTGATTATTTTTAGATTCTGCTATGTTTTATGTAGTTTATATTCATTTTGCATTTGGAGGCTTAGATGTGACATTGTTTGCTGCTGCTGTAATTTGAGAGGGGAGTGGAAGGGGAGTGAATGGAGAGTAGCTGGGTTACAAAAATTTGAAATACATGTTGTTATGACTTTCCATATATTGTCTGATACCCTGGAGTTTTATCTCTGTTACTGTTTTGTGAAGCTGCCATGGCTGTTTGCTGGATCAAAACCACTGTCCCAGTAAGGGCCTAGGAAAATGTAACGTTTGTTTCACTAAAACAGCAAGAAGAGACTAGAAAAAGGATCTCTCCAAGGAGTGCTCAAGAGGTGTTGTTACAGATTCAAAGGTTTAAGATGTAATCTTAGTACTTGTTAAGACTGTGTTCAGTCAACCCAACAGTAAATGGGCACCTAATTTGCCTTGTGAGGAGTTTGCTGGGTGGGATGCTCTGCTCCCCTGTGAGGGTTAACCACAGTGTGTCCCTGACCTTGGGATATCCCCCACAAGCCATGCAGTGGCCTGTGTTGTTGCAGGGAGGTCCTTTCTTCTGATGTGCTTTTCAGTGTCCCAGAGTGGTGCCCTTGGCTGCTGACAGCGATGCCCAAGTGGCCATTTGTAAAGTTGTCTTTTGATGCAGTGAATTCCTGGTAACAGTGTTGAGTTCACAGCTTCATTTTGCTGTCAAAAAACGTCTGATTGTAACTGAGAGATGTGATCTCATAATGGTTTACACCAGTTCTAACTCCACAGTCTCACCTTTTTATCCATCCCAGTCTTACATTTCTTCCCTCTTTGTGCTCCTTAGGGAGCTGCCAAGGTCATGGTGAGAGGCCTCAGGGGACTGCTCTGGCTGAACACTAATTGCTTGCTTCTTGCTTTTGCTTGTTTTTTTACAGTTAGATTTCAGCAGGGGCGGCAGCACTGACAGGGAAGGAGGCAGAGATGCCACTGTGGGTGCTGTGGAGCTGCATCCCTGTTAATCCTGGTAATTGGCAGCTCCTTCCTGAAAGTCAGCTGTACAGTGTGACTGTGCAGGGCTCCCAAAGCTCTCTCCTAGTACATCACCTGGGCCCTCTTGCTGGGGGGCATTGCTCTTCCCTTGGAGGCTGCAGGGGGAGGAAAGGAGCTGCCTCCTCAAGGAGAGGCTGCCTCATTGCCTGGCACTTCAGTAGTGTAGGAATGCTTAGCTCTAATTTGCTTACAGATGAAACTGGAGCTTGTCAAACCTTAACCTTGTGGACTTGAGGACTGGAAAACTTGACTAGATTAATTTGAATGTTGCTTTGAAATGGACACTGTAATTCAAGAACCACAATTCTGTCTGAAAAATGTTAGCTTTAATTGCTACAAATGCCTAAAATGAAATAGTTTGAGATAAATGAAATGTATTTTCATCTTCACAAATCTTTTTAAATTGTAGTAAGCTGTCAAATGCATGAAATAACCCATTATTTCCTTTGTATGGTTCATTACTATTGTCTGTTATCAGAGGCAATGGTATTTTTTTTTTTTCTCTTGGGCACAAGGGAGAAAACTTCACCTTCACATGAAGAAGAAGATGCAGTTTAGCAGCAGGTGCTTGGGAGCTGCTTTACTACCCAGAACTGATCTTAAATAATTTTTAAAACAGACTCAGTTTCACTTTGATTGTCACCATTATAAGTAACAATAATCACAGCCAAGTGAGCACTTCATGGAAATTTATGATGGGATGGCAAGAACCAGTTACTAATTCTTCTGAAAGCCTTTGGTATGGGTTTGTCATCACTATTACTCATCTGAATTTCTGATAAGCTGCAGCTCTTCTTACAAGAAGGTCATACTTGCGGGGAAGGGGGATTTAGAGGTCTCCAAGTTCAGATATCAAAAACTTTGAATTTTCCTGTGTCTCAGGTGTTAGAAGGAAATTCTGATAGAAACTGACTGTGCAGTGCAACCCTTAAAAGCAGTGTGCAGAGCATGAGGGTCAGAAAACCAAAGTAAGTGCTCTGTGGTGAGAAGCTGCAAATGACCAGTCTGTTTTTGCTGTCCACAGTGGAGTGAGTTACATGAGATGATAGATAGTGAGTCATGAGATGCAGGTTATACACTTCTAAAATTCATTTTTTGTACCAGGCAGGCCTTGTTTTGTGTTCACTTGCTATCCAAGTAGATTTTTCTTGCAAGGGAGTATTTTTTTAATGGTACATAGACTCTGAAAACGGATATTAATGTTCATTAACCGCTGATGCCTGAAGAAAATATTATTGTGACTCAAGTCTTCTTTTGGTAGAAAAATAGTGAATGGAAATAGAGGAAATTCAGACATGTTTCTTGGAAGAAAATGGTAAAGCAAATTATTTGACTATTGGCTAGTACTGTAGTGAGCTCTGAAGTGAACACCCTTTCATGTAGCTGAGATATATCAAGATGTAGAATCTAGCCCTTCCTGTTCAAATGGGGCTTTTTTTTTTTTTTTGTCCTTTTATTACCTTCAGTTTTCTTTTTCTTCAAGCCTATCCTATTTCTAGATAATCATGCCTTCCACCAACTAAGTGGTGGCTGAACTGCCCAGGTTTCTGGCCTCATAAAGACCAACTACTGATCAAGTGATCTCTCTCACTCTGGTTCTTCTAGAGAGTGTAATAGGAGTGATCAGGTAAATTATCTACTGCCTTTATTACCAGCCTCACACCTCTAAAACTCATGGGTCAGGCATCAGAAATAAGAAAATGAAAGATACTAGTGGATTTATTTTTCTGGTTAAACTTTTTCATGTTTGGACAAACAAACAACCCACAAAAAAACCCCCCCAAACAAACACCCTCAAATAAAACAAACAAAAATAAAATAGGATGATAATGAGAATTTCAACTTCCAGGCCAAGCTGGAAATTAGAATATTAAAAAGATGTACTCACTGCAATCACAAGTGTTAACATTTGAAGTAATGTTTGAAGGGCAGAAAAGAGACCAGTCATAGAGGGGAAAAAATGGTTGCTCTCTAACAAGTGCACACTGAAGAGTTGTTGTTATGTGCCTCTTCTGTAAATACACTTTTCTGTGTGACCACCAGTTCATCTCTTGGCATCTTTTTTCTTTCTTTTTCTTCTTTTCTTCCCTTTGGAGTATCATCTTCCAGTCTTTCCCCAGTCTTTGGGATTTTATTACCTTGGTTATTGGGCCAAGGCCTTAAGCAGATCACAGCCATGGGCACGACAAACACTGAGTGCTCAGGAGCAGTGGGTGCTTCTGCAGCAGTGCTGAGGATGCTGCCTGCCCTCCCATGGCAAGTCCTGCTTTCTCCTAGCGAGGCTATTAAACATTACAACCATGTTTTAATGGGGTCATAATTGTGAGAGGTGGAGTGATCCTGAGTGACAGCCATGTTGGCATGAACAGCAGCCTGGAGTGAGCTTGCAAGGTACTGAACAGTGTCTGCATCACAATGGATAAAATACTGAACATTTCCTGTTGCTGGCTTATCCATCAGCAGTGTTGGGCTTCACAGCTGGGAGCAAGGCAAGGGTTGCAGAACACCTGAGAGGGACACAAAAGCCATAGGGTGTAGAGTACACCAGGAGCATGCCCAGGGCTGCTTCATTTTGAAACAACAGAACCTCTTGTATAGGAGCAAGTGATGATACTGGCAGTGCTGGGGGATTTTGGGGCAGAGGCACATGGCAGCCTTGGAAAGGCGCATCTGTGCACAGGGTATGTGTGTCTGATATCCAAGGGGAGATCCGTGTCACAGCATTGCTGGCTGTGCCTTTGAAGCGTTGACCTTGTATTGGGAGGGCACTATTGCTGGTAACCAAAAGCATCCTGCTGCAATGTAGGTAGCTGCAGCTGGGGCACTCTGCTGTTTGCTGGGACAAAACAAAGATAAATCTTGTTTCCTGATGATTAACTCCTAATGTCATCACCAGTTATTTCCATGGGGACATTGGGGGGAAAGAGATTAACTAAGTGACTTACAGGGAGGTACTTAATGAGCTTCTGATGTTCCTAATTTCATTCCTTTTCCTCATCCTGATGTCTTTACGTTGTCTTCTTGTATAAAGTAGATGTTGAAGGAGTGCTGAACTCTTGGACCACCCTAGGCCTACTCCTGGCAGCAAATCCTTGCATCTATCACACAAGATGCTCACACTGACCAGCCCGTGCCTCCTACCACTGAGGGCAGCATTGCTGCTTGGGCTCGTCAGCTTGCATTAGAAGCTGTGTTGGTAATGCCAGTTTTGGATGCCAAGCTCCCGGAGCACAGCTGTAAAAATTACTCCCCTCTGCTCTGTACCAGCTATTTCAGAATAAAAGGGGAATGTCAGGAAGATGGCAGAAAATACTCAATAATATTGACAGCTCAGGGATTTGTCAGTAATTTCAAATGTTAGTCTTTCCTGCTGGTCTTTTAAATTATTTCCTACTAGCATTGGCATTATTCTGTCTGTTCCCTGCTGGTGTCCCTGGGCCACTCATTCTCATTTTCTTACTGACATATGCAAAAGAAAGAAAATCCCACTGGGAACAAGAACCCGGTCTACAGACAGGAGAGAGTGTGAGTGCTGTAGACCACCCTGCTTTGCCAAATCTTTTTGTTTGTACCAGTCATCATTTGGCAGGGGCTGATGTGCACTGTATTCTCCTGCTGTCTCCATGAGGGACATGGGCTCGCCTCTCCTCAGGGAGTGCTGCCAAGAGGGACAGAGAGCATGGCTGCTGCTCTTTGAAGTCTACCACAGTAAAGTCATTATATCTTTAATAAGGGCAGGATTGTCCAGGAAATCTGCAGGTAGGACTAGAAGCAAGGAGTGCTGGCTTTGGGTGGCATCTGACTCAGTGTGTCACCTTGGGCAACTTGCTTCATCTCCAAACAAAAGAGAAAGGATAATAGTACTTACTCCCTTCAGCTGAATGAAATGAAGATTACTTAAAGTGATGAAGTGCTCTGAAGTTGGGGAAGTAAAAGTTTTAAAGCATTAAGTAACAGGAATAATTGCAGTAAGTGTAGGGAGGCAGATTATATGTGAGAGATCTGGCACTCTCCATGATTCTCTAGTACTTCTCCTTGGTATCATGCACTGCTCTGTTAGACAGTCACCTTTCCTGCCCTTGAGGAATAGCTTTTAAAGGCATGAGCAGTCCTGCTGGTATATTCATCATTCTGTTGGGGACAACACAATAGTTTGTTTTGCTTGTTTTGCTGTCTTCAAAGCTATGGTGATCTGTAACACCCAGGAAGAGACGGGAGGAATGAGCCCCTGTGCCTTCCTGGAGTGTTTTCTGCAAGCCACTAATGTGGTGTAATGTACCACCTAGGGCCAAAATCAGAAACTACACTGCTATCTGGAACATTTCACTTGCAAAAGAAGTGTGTATATTTGTGTATGCTTGTGTACATTTTTGTATAAAAATAAAATAAAAACCTATGTTAAGGGGAAAAGAGGGACCTTCTTAATAATTGTAATGCATTTTAGAAAGTGAAAAACTGGCTTTTGTTTCTCAGAAAACATCATTTCAGGCAGAGTTTTATTTTGCAGAAACTTAATAGTGGAGAAAGCCTGTAAATCTCCTTAACAGTCAGCAAAAAAAGAAAAGTTTGGATTATATGGGATTGTCATGGTTTAACCCCAGCTGGCAATTTAGCACCCCACAGCCACTTGCTCCCAGCAGGCTGGGGAGAGAATCAAGAGGGTAAAAAGTGAGAACTCATGGGCTGAGATCAAGACAGTTTAATAGGGAAAAGCAAAACAAGGAATTCATTCACCACTTCCCAGGGACAGGCAAGAGTCCATCCATTTCCAGGACATTGCTGCTCCATGGTGTGTAACAGTGACTTGCGAAGACAAATGCTCTTGCTCCCAAAGTCCCCCTTTCCTTCTTCTTCCCCTTGCTCTATATACTGACTGTGATGCCGTATGGTCTGGAATGTCCCTTTGGTCAGTGGGGTCAGCTGTCCTGGCTGTGTCCCCTCCCAGCTCCTTGTGCATCCCCAGCCTCCTCACTGGTGAGGTGAGGTGAGGAGCAGAAAAGGCCATGACTCTGTGTATCTCACCGATAATGAGAATATCCCTGGGTCATCAACCCTGTTTTCCTCACAAATCCAAAACATAGTCCCATACTTGCTACTATGAAGAAAATTAACTATATCCCAGCTACAACAAGCACAGGGATCCTTTTGCTTTTTAACAGTTTGAGGAAAATTTTTTACTGACTGTAGATTTTTGCCTATAATCTCTCCTGAGTTAAAAATCGTTCTTCTGGTCAATGTCTTTCCTGCTGGCTGTCAATGGGCTGATGCTCAGCTGAGGCAGTTGCATGACAGTGTGTGCTCCAGTGTTTTAAAAATGTCCTCAAAAAGCCATCTTCCTACACTGTTTAGTTCTAGAGGCTCTACAGCTTTGTAAAGTATGAAATAGCAAATTATCCTAGGCTTATGGTGTCTCCTAAGCTCTAAATAATGAGTTAAATAATCATCACCATGAGATAATTAAGTAATCACTGAGCTGGGTTTATTAAATGATGCTGCTATTTCAAAACCTAATCACAGAAGTAATTTCTGGAAATTATGGTGAAACTCAAAACTGGCAATGGTCAGCAAAAGACATAGGTGGATCCCTAACATTTTTTCTTGCTTGGTGTTATGGGTAGGTGCTAGGATTTTCATTCCAAAGCCTAACAATGTTAAAAACTCACTATAGGGAGTGAATGCATAAGCTTTCTCTCCCTGTTACTTTTAAGTATTGAAGCTTGTGTCTGAAGTCTCTTGAACAAGGAGCAAGTTGAGGTGGCCTAGCTATTGACAATCTATAAGAAGCAGGTAAATGAGATACTACCCTCATCAAAATATGGGTACATTGCATTTGCTCAGGTTTTGCCTTGTTTGCACATACCTGATAACTACTTGTACAAATCCCTAATATAAATACAAATGCTGTCAGTTCTCATCTGATTTTCACTGATATGAGCACAGGGGAAGCATTTGAGCTTTCAAAGGAAGGTCTGTAAGCACAGGGACAAGCAGAGAGCAAGACATAACACTTTCCCTCAGTGTAAGTCACTTTGGATTGGTCACAGTGGTCCCAGCACATTATTTCCTAAATCTGTATCTCTCGGGGTGGAGGGGTGTAGTCATGGGGATATTTTTCTTCTGCAACACTTTCTTTGCGTCTAAAGCCCTCACTGTCACCGCAAGAGCAGTGGAGTCTGTGGGAACCAACCCTTGGGTTAGGTTGTATCTACCCAGTGCAGGGAAGGGAGAACTTCCCTTAAGTAAAGACTCAAGAAAGGTAGGTAATAAATCTCCTGTGGTAGATGCAGTGATTTCAGGAGGACACAAATTCCTATGTTGGGTCAGTTAGTCTGGACTTGGTGAGGGGAGAATTCTGTGCTGTGTCACTGGACCAGCCATGGTGAGGCTGGTCTGCACGTGTGTGAGCCTGGTATTTTCCAAGTGTGGGCATGCTGGGCACATGTTACCCAGCCATCTGCTTGGGGAGTTCTTCTGGCTCCTGGGATAGAGATCTTGCTGGGGGTTGGCTGCTGCCAAATCATTTATTCAGTCTGCTGCTCTCTCTGGGGGAAATCTCAGGAAAGGGAGGAGCTACAGGTAAACTGTAGGACATACTGTCACAGGAACGGTATTGTTACATATCCTTGCATCCTAAGGATCTCACAGCCTCAGAGTTCAACTGCATCCAAGATGTTTACCTTCTCAAGTAGTTATCCCAGAGTGGGGAGAGGCTTGGGCTCCTTTGGCTTTATCTTGGTGTGGCTATCCCAATGCCCTGGTTACACTCGGTGGGATCCCTGTAGCAACTGCGGTACCTCCAGGCAGGGCTTTTTACTTTTCTGGGATTCAGGCATCAGCAGTAGAAGTAACAGGCAACTCCTCTCTTCTAACATGTTATTTCTGTTAGGCCTGGCTGGTACCAGATCTGGGAGTCTTGGCTTAGTGAGCAGGTCCCATTCCATCTCCATGCAGGAAATTTTTCTCCATATGCTGCACCATCTTCCTGAGCTCATCTCACTCTCTTGCTTTTGGGGAGATGGGCCCTAGGATGGGAGTCGTTTCCACTTCCATGTCATCAACACCCTTTCATAAGGGAGTTTTAAGTAATATGAGTGGTGGGGGTAGATTTTATTCCTATCTGGGTTGTGTTGTTGGTTTTGCCTTTTTTCTTCTCTTCTGAGCCTGTAACTCAGGGGCAGTTAATTGAGAACTTTAGCTTCGACTAATATGTTTTACAAACAGTTGTAATGTGTTTGGAGCCTGTTGGGTCAACTGCGGATAACCTGATTGCCTTTAATTGTGCAAACATCCCCTCAGATATTTCAAAATGAGGGCACCTGGGTGCTGAAGGAATGGAAAGGAATATGTGTACAAGTATGTGCATAAATGTATGTGTACGGTTACACAGTTACAATTCCTTCAATTGACAGAACTTTATCTAGGCACTGAAATACATGAATCTTTATAAGATTCGTTTTTCATGCCTTTGCAAAGGGGAATACTTGGGGTAGTTGTAAATAATTGCAATTGTCAGCCTCTCTCTGTCTTTGCTCTCTAAAGCTACAGAAGAGAAGTGTACCAGCTTTGCTATTCAAAGCATTTCCCTTAGCAGCTGAATCCTGTGGGAGAGTACTCTTAGAGCAGCTTTCCTCTGCGGTGGACTCTCCTGACAGGATCACAGACGGCTTTTGGTCTCTGAGTGTCATGATGAACATCTAGTTGGGTCTATTTTTACATCTGAAATATGCTGAAAGATGCTATGGTGAGAAGAAGCAGTACAGTAAGATTTGGAAGCAGTCTATACATGGTAATGCTTTTGGGGACAGTATGCATTTTCCTTCCAGTTCCTGAAATTTCTTATGTCTGTAAAACTTGAATTAGTATCAAGAAAATGGTCATGACCATACAGTATTTTGATTTTTTCTTTGTGCACCAAGATTGAAGTTCTGTGCTTTATATCTGCTCTGATATGTCCTTTTCAGCTTCACAATTTTCCAATGAAATAAGTTCATTGTGGGAGTTACTGCTACTCTAAACAATTAATTGAGGAGAAAATAATGGTACACCTTAAGCTATTTTCTCTTATTGACATACTGTTCTTCGCCCTTTTATTCTGCCCTGAGTGCTGGTACAATGTCAGAACAGCATTTCAAGGCGTGGGAAATATTTCAGCCTGAGAAGGTGGTTGGAGAAGTGAAACCTCAGCTGCTTTAACTACTGTTTATGGTGGGAATTGGGCAACTGACAGTTTTGACCAGATTATCCCTGGGTTTAGCGTGTCTGTCACTTCACTGAGATTACAGCCACCAGGTTTTGTTGTGAACTGTTTTGCCCATGGTGTGTTAATTGGGATCCTCACTGGCAGCTTTGTCAGACCTTCCACCCTTGCTGGTTTGGGAGGTGACAGGTACCTGCTCAGCACACAGGTGTCTCCTGTCATCTCCACGTGTTGCCACACTCCCGTAGCCACCACCAGCTTGCTGTATCCTTATGGCCTGTGGGGCTGGGTGCTGTGGATGACATTTTGGCGCTTGCAAAACGGACCAAGCTTGACTTGCTTGGGGAGCAGAGCTGCTCTTTGCTTGTGTTTTGGAAAGAAGGGGGTGGGATGTTGCTTGTTTAGCTCCTGGAGACAGCCAGTCCTTAGAAGATGATTGCTGGTAAGAGCTGTAATAATGAGGCAGAATGGTGATGAGATTTATTAATTTTTTTCTATTTTGTTGTTTCTTCCACATTTCAGGAGGGGTGCTTGTGGCCTTCAGAAAGCTCAGTTTCGCGCCAGGGTGCTTCAGAGGTACTGACAGATTTCTGACTATCTTCACCAAGTGCTTTCTTTTTTTTCCTGTAATTATTATATTTGGTTCCTTTCAAAAACATGCATCTATTTTTTGTAAAGAAAGCTTTCTCAGTGTAGTTCACATGGTCATCTAAGCCTGCCTTAATGTGCATTTCATAAATGCCTGAGACCTTTTCATTAAAAGAATGAAATTCTGCCTACCTGACACCTCATCTCCATCAGCAACTCCCTGTGTTATAGTAGGCATTCACAAGTAAGTGGTGGAGGTGTGTCTCTTATGCAGTGGCTCAGTAATTTGAGTATTCATTGGAAGCTGGGAGACCAGTTCCTCTTGTCTCTGAATTTTTCTTGGATTTACAACATGTATCCTATCACCAGTGTCTCTCATCTTCCAGCTAGCACACATCTCTTTGTCTGTGTAATAATTTATGGGTGTATTGCTCTGAGTGATCCAGCTGTCCTGTGACAAGCAGCAGAACTTCCAGGTGGTTGGCCTTGTATTTGTGAATGTCAGGGGTTGAAGACCCTGCAGGGATCCAAAAAAGAGAAGAGCAGTTCGATCAGTCTAGGTCTGAGAAGCTGCTGTGTCTGTCCAGATCTGGGATAGACCAAGTGAGGAGCAGTAGCACCTCACGGAGTATCTTGAACCCTTCCTTTTTTAAAGCCTGGCCTTCTCCAGGGTTTAATTTACCAGGGACATATTTTCCATCACAATGCAGAAGCTTTGTAGGTTCTCCCCCGAGGCTGAGTTCTGGCTGAGAACTGAGGGGGAGGAGGACACCTGATACACTCTGATAGTGAAGGCGTGAGATATGCCGAGCCTTTACAAAATGTACTAAAATGACCATCTGAATTCTTGGGCGATGCATTAGCTCTGAGTAGGAGGGAGAAGCTCAGACTGCAGCTGAAATTCAGTATTGGGACACTGTTGTAGAGCTAGTCAGTTACTGAGACTAGAGAGAGTTAGTTTCCTGGTTTCAGAAACAGAATCATTTGCTTTTGCTCAGAATGTTGTAATGTCAGAAGGAGCTGTGTGGGGTCTTGGTCTTCCTTTGTGAAGCTGTTCTCAGGTGTGCTGGATCCTTCCTGCACCTCGTGCCTCTTCACGTTGCAGGCATGCGGCAGCACGTGTGCATGGTATCTGCTGGGTTTACCCTTCAGAGAGGTGGCAAAAAGCAGCATTCCATGTTTTATGAGTTTGTTGTAAATACAGAGCACCCACAGTGCTTTGTGCAGATGTGGAGTCACGCGTGTCTCTCTTCCCGTTTCAGATCATGTATGCCCCAAGGTCCAGAGACAGGTTTACCACCCCATCTTTTATGCAGCGGGACCGTTTCAGTCGCTTCCAGCCCACTTACCCTTACATGCAGCATGAGATTGACCTTCCTCCCACCATCTCCCTCTCCGACGGGGAAGAGCCACCGCCGTACCAGGGCCCGTGCACCCTGCAGCTCCGGGACCCCGAGCAGCAAATGGAGCTCAACCGGGAATCCGTCAGGGCGCCGCCCAACCGAACCATTTTTGATAGCGACTTGATAGACATCTCGATGTACAATGGGGGTCCCTGCCCACCCAGCAGCAATTCGGGCATAAGTGCAACCAACTATAGCAGTAATGGAAGGATGGAAGGACCACCCCCGACGTACAGCGAGGTCATGGGGCATTACCCAGGCTCCTCTTTTTTCCATCACCAGCACAGCAACATGCCTCCTTCCTCGCAGAGGGGGAGCAGACTTCAGTTTCAGCAGAACAATTCAGAGAGCACAATAGTCCCCAGCAAAGGCCAAGACCGGAAACCAGGAAACCTGGTCTAAGTTACCTGCCCAGGTGCATTTGGACTGAAGACGGGAGATCCAAGCAGGGCGGCGGAGGAAGACCCCCGTGCTCCGGTGCACAGTGTTGTTACGTTTCACGTGGTACAACTGAGTAAAACCAAACGTGCAAACCAGTTCTTTGTTTCTGATTCCTTTCAGGGGAATTGCATGCAAAGCAAATTGAAAGAAACACAAACTTCCATTCAGTTTGTCTACGAGCAGTGTTTCAGGGGAGAGGGGGGGGATATATTATTTTTTTTTAATAAACTATTTCAATTATTTAATTCTAAAAGTTAACTTAGCACAGAAATGAGGCTTGTGCAGCCTGTTTTATACTCACTGAATGGCAGAAGGAAGAAGGTGGTTTTGCTACATAAATGGGGGAAGAATTGGCCAGTTTGCTTTTTTTTTTCTCCCAGGGTGTGAGTTTTTTTTTAATATGAAACAAAATTCCTGTTCTGTGTGCCAAGGTATAAAGTTGAGAACTTAGATGAATGCAAGGAATTAATTTGTGTTGTGATAAATGTGTTTTAAAAAGTTGCACTATCTTAATGTTTTAAAAAAATATATATGAGGGAACTGTTTTATGTGAAGTTCTTCTATATGTTGTCGTTTCACCTGTGGAATAATGATAGAGCCCCAGAAGTAATCTGGAGGAGTTTGCCCCCTCCCCCCGGGTTTGCTAGAAGATGGGGACAGGACTTAGCCTAACATCTCTTGACTTTTACAATTCAAGAAATACAGGGACACTTGTCTTTGCAATAATTTGCATTCAGATAACAGTGTATCAATGAAATGTCTTGGAGACTTTTGGCTGGAAGAAGGCAAATATGAAATCCCAGCATTTTCCATCACTTAAAGTTTAGCTGTTTTGCAGTATAGACTATTTCTTTCATAAATGGCAAAACAAAAATTCCCAGATGTATTGATTTGTATCAATTCTAAGTGCTGCCATTCTTTTCCTTTTCATAATGCAGTATCACCAGTACTTACCGTTCCAGAGATTTTTGTCCTCGCTGTAGCCTGAAATGTATTTAGTCACATATCATGACGTTATGCAATAAATTGTTTGGAAATGCAGGGTGGGATTTTTTTCCCCTGCACCGCTGTTCAGATACGTGAGACTGTTGTGGTTTTCGCTCTCCATTTCATCCTTTCAGATGCTGAAGTTCAGTCCTGGAGGTCCATCCTGTTGAAGTAAAGGGGGCCCTTGTGGCTAAACCCCCCCCGTGGTGTTTCTGCAGCAGTACTGAGAGCTCTTGTGGCAGTGGTGCCGGCTCCTGCTGCATCCCTGGCAGGGACGTGGGAGCACCGGGAATTCTCCCCGCAAACCCTTTTGCTCTGGGCCCTGTTGCGGAAACCCTTGTGGGTGCAGTGACATCTGCGTGACGCCGGCGGGACTGCGCTCATGGGTAAAGGTGGCTCGCGTATTAACCAAGCGTCTGTAAGCCCTGACTTTTGCTATACTGGCCTGGAGAGTAGCTGCAAAGTGATCTGCCTGTGTCGTGGCATGTGGGGTGTTTCTTCACTGGCTGTTCCTGTGTGGAAGCACACGCAGTGCCGGAACTCAGTTGACAAAGGGTGATAGTGGCATCACAAGCACATGAAAAAGCACAAATTGCACTTAAAATGCATTTTGGAAATGGACTTAAGAATCTTTAGAGTCTTAGCTTGGATAGTTTCTAATATATAGGTGTATGAGTGTGTCATAGACCCTTTAAGATCTTTCACTTTTTTCTATTTTCCTGAGCCTTGTGCTTGGTTGCGGGCAGCAGCCGCTGAGTGCCCCAAGGGCACCAATGCCCTGGTCCCATGGCTAGAGGCTGGATTTCTGCAGGACTTCTGTACACGGGGGGCTCTGATAACTGAAGTGCATCTTTGATCTATGCAGAGTTTTAATGCCAAAACTGTGTGTGTGTGTGTGTCTTCGTGTGTGTGTGTCTTTTGGGCCTCAGTGTAGATTTGTTTTCTTCATAAGGTAGTTTGATTTTATTCTAGTTTAGAAAACTTTTGTATAACTGTTACTCTGAATACACAGCCCCATTTGTCTCTGTAATTGTTACTTTGATCTGAGTCATGCTGGTAATGCAGAGTAAAGCTGCCTTTTATCGTATGTATTAATTGGAAGAGAGAGATAGAGATTGTGTGGTGGGATTCACTTGGGTTTTTTTACTCTCAGACCCACAGGACAGGTGTTTAGAAGATGACTAGGTGGCTTTCAGTCAGCTGGGGTTCTCATCACTGTCTGATTCCTGGGAATAAAAGCTGTGAAATCAGATTTTTGCAAACAACCTATGAACATAATTCTTAGTTAAAAACAACAAACAACCAAAACGCAACCAGAAGACAAAGCCAGCAAATGTTGGTTTTGGTCTTCAGTGACTTTTGTCTCTTCAGGAGTGAGCCTTTAAGCCAGAGAACGTGTGTGCTTACACAGATATTGTGCTGTTGCCTAAATGAGGATTGGTTAGCCGAGAAGCCTTCAGGTGAGAAGAGCTGGAGCTCAGTTGTCATGGCAGAGCACACCTGGATTGGGCCCTTGGCTTGGGCTGGTTGAAGACCAACTTTCCCCATGTGCAGATCTCAGCAAAGTGAGCCTTGAAGTTGCCTTCAAAGTCACCTCTTGGGAATGTACTTTAAAAACAGCCCTTTGCTATCTTTTGCCCTCCCTGCATGCTGGTGGATTTATGCACTTCCCATTAACATTGTCCACTATGCTGTCTCCTAAATTTCCTTGGCTGAGAAAAATTTTTCTGCATGGAAAATGTAGCCTTTTCCAGTTCATTAGGAAAGATTTGTTTAAAAATAACTTAGTATTTGCTCACCTGGTAGTTGCATCTCCTCTTGCATCTTCATCTTCTCATCCTAGAATCATAGAATGTGCTGAGTTGGAAGGGTCCCATCAGGATCTTTGAGTCCAACTCATGGGCCTGCACAGAACTGCCCCCAGGAGTCACACCATGTGCCTGAGAGCATTGTCCAAACGCTTCTTGAACTCTCTCAGGCTTGCTGCTGTGACCACTTCCCTGGAGAGCCTGTTCCAGTGCCCAGCCACGCTCTGGGTAAAGAATCTTTTTCTAATACCCACCCTAAACCTCCCCTGGCACAGCTTCCAGCCATTTCCTTGGGTCCTGTCACTGGTCACCAGAGTGAGGAGATGGGTAGCTGCCCCTCATCCTTCCCCCATGAGGAAGTTGTAACTGCAATGAGATCTCCCCTCAGCCTCCTCCAGGCTGGACAAACAAAATAACCTGATCCACTCCTCATACAGTTTCCTCTTGGGGCCCTTCATCATCATCATGGCCCTCCTTTGGACACTCTCCAATGGCTTAATGTCATTCTCTGCTTTTCCAAATGTAATGTGCAGACAGAACCTCTCAGCTCTGGGAGTGCAGTGACTAGTTTACTTGCTACAGGTGAGCTTGCAATCTGCTCCTTCTCTTTTGGGGGCTCTTTTAGCAGTAAATAGGCTATTTTCAGGCAGATATTAGTGCTCTCCAATGGGAAGGCAGCCAAGAGTGTAACGCTGAAACACTGTTTTTCTGTTTTTTCTTCTGTTGAAGTGGTAGAGAATCTGCTCTTGATAGCAGAACAGAATGGTAAAAGAAATACCAACATACCAGTCTTTACAGGCTTAGAAATTGGTGAGCTCTGAAGATAGGTAATTCTATGAAGCGTTTATGGAAGATGAGCTTTGAAAATATCCAGACCTGATAGATTGTATTCCAGAGCCACTCCATGAAACTTTGTATAAATTATAAAAGATTTCTGCAAACATTGTAGCATTAATTGTGTAGATTTTACCTTCATACTGGTGTTCTGGTTTATGTGTCTCATGCACAAAACCCACATACGTGTATGGTGTTTCGTATGTGATGGATCATATTTGCCTGAATTCTCGTTGCATCTTCTGACTTTTCCCAGTAACCTGTGTTCCCAAAATTCAGTATAGAGATGTCCCTACTTTAGAAATTTTCAGGTTAAAAGATTATTTTTTCTTTTAAATGTCCTTTATGAAATAAAGCTTTGTGACCTCTGTCCTACTGCAAAGATTAATTTTTCCCTTATGTGGCTTGGCATGGCTCCCTTCTTGATGCTAAATATGCCCCATCTGTGGTGTTTTCATATCTTTCAGGGCTAGAAAAGGCAGTGGGTTTAGCAACAGAAAAAAAAGGTTTCTCTCCCAGTTTACCAATGGAGCACTTGGCACTTAGCTCTAATTTTGTACCTACGTCTAGCACAGTTGTTGGGCTCCTCTCAGTGCTGGACAAGCAGGCTGAGTGTGATGCTGCTTAAAAGATGTGAATGAGGGATGAGAAGAGGGCTACCCAGCCAACAGTGCAGTGTTCAGATCCCTTTCCTGGCATGTGTGGCACGTGCAGAATTCACAGGACTTTGCATAATATGATGTTTTCATCATGGAGGATCTAATTAGGCTACTCCTGGTCTTGTCACTGATGAACTCTGCACTTAGCCCAGTCTCGGGCTGATGGGACTTTATTACAGCATGATTTTCCCTTGTAAGTATGAAAACTCAAGCATGTGCCCCGTGTACAAGTTCTTGATAGCTAGTGAGGAAGATGTTTGCATTCCTGCAGTTGTGGAATCTGCAGGAACCATGGGTTAAGCTGTGCTTCCTTTGGCTTTTTATTACTGCTTGCCCACTTCTTCTACCAGTTTGTCCGAACTGGAAGCTGCTTTAGTTATGCCCAATCTCTGAATGTTCTTGTTGCAGATATATTTTTTTAAAAAGTGTCATTGAGAGTTCTTTTTTTCTTCTGTGAATGGGGTGCACGAAAGGGTAAGGAGCAAAATTACATTGCTTATTAAAGAATGCATTTCTTTGCAATAGAGAAGAAGTCCTTGTCCTGCTGGGGAGCCCCGTGTCTGGAAAAGTGCTGTCAGAGGCGGTTGTTTCTAACCCTGCCAGGTAGTGAGATATTGGACCTTAAAACTGGTGCTCTGATCTGTAAGGAATGTTGACTGTTGTGGAGAAGATTGATTGCTAACCTTTCTCTGACTCTATCCCTGAACCCTCATGGTAGCTAAGGTAACCTGATTTCGTAGGCAAAGAAAAAATAGTATGCTGGTGAAAAACAGATACACGTCAATATTTTTCTTTGCCTTTTTTTTTTCCCAAGGATAAAGAAAAGGCTTGCTGGCACATTTGAAAGTATTTAGGATTATTCACAGGTTCTCTCTGGTCATTACCGTTAAGTCATGTCCGTGCACATACAGACCTGCATGCAAACTTGTCCCCTTGATTATCTCTGTGCTAGTTGCTATTCCATGATCACCTTCCAGAAGTGCTAAATGGCTGTGTGTTGTGCTCTCAGGAACAATGGCAGGTCATTTGGAAGCTTGAGGAATATTTGCTTCTCAGTCCTGTAAATGTCATGACCTATGTTTTTATTAGTAGGGGGGTTTCTTGCTGCCCCAGTTCTTGCCTGTCACCTGGTATGCTTGTGCATCTTCCATCCAACAGCTCTCTCTCCTTTTGAGTGAGCTTTGAAAAGTCTTTGCGCTTTGGGATAACTGCAATGCAGACCTCATGTATTGATGTACAGGAAGGAAATACACTTAGTGTAGTCTAAATCTCATAAGCGTGTTTTTCCAGACCTAGCTGATGATGAGAACCAAGTGATCCTTCTGTGCAGTGGGTTCAGATGAGGGCTGGCTTTTGATTACATCTTTGCTTTTTAGATAAAGGCTGTTGCACATAATTTAATTACACATATCTGGTCTTTCCCTGCACTGTGTTTCCTGTTTGCCAACCAGTGCAATTATAACTTTTCTCCTACACTAGCCCCAAATGTGTCAATCATTTCAATCCCTGGAAAGAGGCAGTCTTACTGAGTTGTCAGACCTGTTGATGCCTTTTAGAACATGGAGAAGTCCCTTGTGGGGATGTGTTGAACTTAGAGAGGTTTCCCATCCAAAAACTGTTCTGTATGTTTTGTTACAAAATTCAAGTTAAATGTTTGAGAGTGTCCTGACTGAAAATGTTGGTAAGATTTTTTTCATAGTTAATATGTTGTTTGCCAGCCTGTTCTCAGTAATCAGGGATGAAAATTACCTTTCGACCCACCTCTGATTGCCCAATGGGGCTTTTGCCAGCCCTAACAATGCACACTTGCACCAGCAAAAAAAAGAGTAGTTTTCTTGGTACAGCTCTGGGGAATTAACAGAAGCTGCACCACTAAGTTCATCCTCCAAAACCAACATCAGACCTGCACTGCCTCTTCCCAGCAAACTGAAGTGTAGGTGTTTCAATGAAGTGCTTTGCCACACTATTTAGTCCCACAGACATGCAGTGGAGGAGCCTACTGATGTTTCCTTGAAATTGTCATTGGCATTAAATGTATTTTAGGGCTGCTAATGCTGTTTTTGTAACCACCCAGTACAGTTCTCCTGCTTTTGAAAGGGAAGACCAAGGACAATTTTGTATTGAGAAGTGTCACAAACTCTCCTGGCTCTTACTTCTGCCTTGCTGGTGTCTCTTCTGTTTTCAGACTGAACACAAGCAACCTGGGTATTGCTAGCATTGCTTTCTTGCTATAAAAGAGCTTACCTTTTTATGTTGATTAACAATAAAAAAACAAAACCATAACCTAGATGCACTTCCCCTTCCCTCTGACAGCCGTGTGATTTACTGCCAGAGATGACACTGTCATTTCTTTGCTATGTTGCTGTTGCTGCTGCTGCTGTTTTAAGTGGTTTGGTGTGTGAGCTTTCTGAAACAACATGGTGTGTGTAGGATCTCGTGGGTGATGAAGCTGTCTCTTTTCTTCTTCCTTTCTCTCCTTGGTTTGTGCTTGTCTGTCTGCTGTGGTAGGTTTGTTAATAAATTAAACACATCCTTATTAGATATAATTTTGAGGAGGTTTGCATGTCCATAGTTTGTAAGCAACTAAGGTGCCTCATGTCCAGGTCTGAGCAGATAGGAATCCCCTTGCACTCAAGAGGGCCTGATCCAAAGCCTGCTGAAGTTGGTAGGAAGACTCTTGCCAACTTCAGAGGGCTTTGCATCAGGCCTTACACTCCCACCTTTGTTGTGCCTCACTTAAAATGGTGCTTTTTCAGTTGTTTGTCTTTTTTTCTGGTTTGTTTTTTTTTCTTTGTATGGTGCTGTGTATAACTTGAATATATTATGCACATATCCTACCCAATGGGTAGAACAAACAAACATACAAAAACAAATAGATGTTGTTAATACTGTAAGATAATGTACAGATTATACCAATTTTAACACAAAAAAATGGCATAGACTTTGTGAATGCCAATCTGTGCTTGGTCCTTTTTTTGTAAGAAAGTTTGCAAATGAATGCATACAAATGACAAAAAGTCTATGTATTTTATTTTCCTATTAAATATCAATATAATATCATAAGGGAAAAAGGTTAAACAAATCCTTTTTGACTTGTCTGTGTATAGCAATTAGTCGTTTGATGCATCTTTGCTGTGAAGATTCCTTCTTTTTTTTTTTTTTAAATGTGTCACTTTAAAAAGAAAGGAAAAAAACAAAACAAACAAAACCTCCACAGCTTTAACCTTGCAACTAGATGCTTCTCGTATTGGTTGTTGCCTTGCTATTGCTGAGTTGGACCAGTATTAGTTACTACTTCTCCAGCAGATACGTTATTTATTACTATCCTTGATTACCTTTTTTTTTTTTAATTAAAAATGGGCTAGAACTTTTTGAACCTTTTTAATCACATCCTCGATGTGAAGTGAAGCTCAGACAAGTGGGAGCTGACCCAAACCATCCCTGCAAAGTCAAAACTAGGCCAATGAGAGTTCTGTGACAACAGCCAGCCCTTGCTCTGTGCCCACAACTGGTGTGCCATGCTGCCACTACAGACTGTCCTTGGGCTTGGGGTGTGGATGGACTCACTGGTGACCTGTGCTCTTGCAGGGTGGACAAGAACAGCCGCAGCTGGTAGCGAGCTGAATGCAGGGTTTGAGTGGGAGCTTTGAGTTGGCAGCTCTGCTGCTGTGTTGGCCTCTGACAGCAATGGCTTAACCCAGGTTCATATTTAAGATTACAGAGAAATGCTTAGACCTGTTCAGACCCAACCTGGGAAGTGGTGTGGGAAGTAATTTGACACTTCAGCTTCCTGCCAGGCTCCCTTGGCAGTTTGGTTCTCCCCCGGCGTCTCCCTGCATTTGGCTCTCCATCCCTGTGCCCCTGCACGCTCTTCGGTAAAGCAAATACCTCAGGAAAACTCAACATGAAGTTCTAGTGTAGGGACTTGCAGATGCTGTACTTATTTTTCTAAACTGTTTGTTCTAACTATCTGAGGACAGTAGGTGACATAAAAGTTTATCGGTCCGAGACAGGCTCGTCCTCTCGCAGATGGATGCCGACTAATCTTTCATAGATACTCATGTCTGTATGTAGCTTTTTTATACTTGCCAGGCTTTAACCACAGATGTAAGGTAGCAAGGTGTTGGGAGACGTTTGGGATGGCGTTTTGGTTTGGTTTTTCAGATGATTTGCAAAGCGCTGCGCTGAAACTCAGGGGGCCTTACCCGGGGCCAGTGAAGTTAGTGGTGGGGCTTCCTCTGGTTTGAGTGGGCTTTCAACCCAGTCCGTCACACTGGAGGATGGTGCCTTGGGGCACGGTCCTTCACTGCTTCTCTGTCAGCCTGAAGCATCATCTACACCTTTGTCTGTAAATATCTTTCAAAAGCCCTCACAGGAGTCATCTATCTGAATGTTGATCATGGTTGTTTTGGGTTTTTTTTTTGTTTTAAAGAAGTGTGTTAAGTTTTTTATGGCCAGTTCTGCATCATCAAACCCTTACAGATAGCTTGTGTCATCACATCCTTCAATATGTTGAGCTGTTCTGTCAGTAAGCATGTACCATAGGTAAATATGTGTATTTCGTGATTGTCACTTGTTAATTCATTTCTTGTTTGTCAAGGCATGGAGTAATTGTTTTGGAAGTGTGCCTTGCCTGGCCACCTTCACGTTTCTGTTTGCACTGCAGTACCACTTCTGTGCATGAAAGAAGAAAAGCAAACAAAAATCCCCGGGCCTTGACTAGGAAGACTACAGAGTAAACCTCCTGCTGGAGGAATCTAGAGTAGGATTTATCGTAACAAAACATGCATATTGAGTGGACCAAACACGAGCATGTCTCCTTTTAGAGGCACTAATTTGCTTTGAAGCTGCAGTGGAAAGACCAGACTATCTATTAAGTGTATTCACAGCTGTGTTCATGCTTTTCCATTTACCACAAAGCACAGCAGGCAGCCAAGATTTTAAAAGGACTATAAGCAGAAGTTACGAGAGCCTCAGGCATCATAGACCTGGACAGCAAAAATAATAATTTTTTAAAAATCACTTTAATATTCTTTAACAAAGCTTTTCTACTTATAGTATAAAGACTACATAAGCGTCGATAGGGTTTTATCTTTGTATAACTCTCAACTGCCCAATGCTGCTGTGCTCAGAGCATTTCACAATGGTATGTACATCAGTCAGGCTGTTACACTCAAAATTAACCATCAAATGCCTGGTTTTAGAGTGTTACCCTTTCTTTGTTGTTTCTTGCTAGTTAATTTACAGTGTAAAATGCTTTATTGCTGTATGGATTTTTAATATTTTTTTTGTATTTCCAACATTGTGGCTTTCAAGATCACGTTTTCAACACATCTCTTATTTTTGTCCATTTTCTTTCAAGCTATTCTGAAATATGTACAGCACTATCAACAATATTTAATCTTTCTTTTAAATTTTATTGTTGTAAAACAAAGCTATTAAAAACAAGTCTTTTTACAACTGTATTGGAATTTCTCAATAGCTGTTCATGTGATGCTGTGACAAACCTGGCTTGCTTTATTTTTTTTTAAATTTTATTTTCTGTTTAACACAATTAATTTGTTGCTTATTTTCCACCGTAACTCCCAGTTATATACAGAAAAAGATTTCAACTGTTGTGTATCTGACTCTTTTAATTGAGCAAATGGTGATGTCCTAGTTTTTAGACCTAAGGTCTGTTTATTGCAATACTTTTAAAGGAAGATGTTGCTCTAAGTGCTGTTGTTAGTTTTAAATACAGATTTTATGCTTGTTCTTAATATGCTGTGGTTAAACCATGGCACAAAATTATTAAAAATTATTAAATGCATTTGTCTCCTGTTGGATTTATTTTCCCTTTGAAGTGAAAAAACCAAAAAAGCTTGAAACAGTAGAGTGGCCTTGGTAAAATAAGTACTTGTCTTTTTCCCTTGCTGGTTAGCTGCTAGCAACCAGGTAGCAGATCATTAGGGAATCAGAGAGGACTCAGTCCTTGAAGCATCATGTGAGGGCCCCGGGAAGTGGATGTCTGATGAGGGTTTAAGAGCAGCGTTCTGATCCTCACACTCTGGTGATTAACACTGGGTTGGTTTTGGGCGATTCTGCCCTGCCTCTGCCATGGGATGGGCGGTAGCAGGAGACAGCCTGTCACCCGCTGTAGTTAAGTCTAGGCATTTAATATAAGCCAGCTCGTGATTCCAATTCCTTTAAATTAACAACCCCACCTCAATCTCATTTAAAGCCCTGGCTGTTGGTGGCAGCCTCTGGCACAGCAATGCTGACTGACCAGCTGGGGGATAACCAGTGACCCCAAAGCGTTGAGTAGCAAAAATTCATTAAAAAATGAAGATGCAAAATATAGCTTGTGGGAGGGGGATTCACAGCCTGGTTTAAGAAAGCTGGGACATGCTTTGGCTAGTGCTTAAGATGAGAGCAGTTGTGGTCCAGTAATGGGGTGAAGAGAGGAATGATACTGTTAGTAAGAAACCGGATGAAAGGGTCCTGTGAAACACTCAAAAGACTTGTCTTTGGTAATACAGATCTTTGCAACATAGATCGAATTATCCCTGGCTGGTACCTGCCACTTTGCCATAATAAAGCTTAACAAAACTGGGAAAGAACAGGTAATTTCTGTTCGTAAGTGTATAAAGTGATGCTTTATTTGGCATGATTATAATAACATAGTTATCTTGGTTTGTATTTTATACCTGTGCTTGCTGGAGTTTGATGTCTGTGTTGCTGCAATGTGATGCTGAGTAGGAGTACTTCAAACCTTGCAGGTCTTTTCCAGAAAGAGGTCTGCTGTGGGAGCCATGGTCCAGCCCACTTCTGACACCCTGCTATGGAGCTGCCTTTATATTCCACTCAGAGAGCAACTGCGCGGTTTCTGCTTGCTGCTGTTCTTTTCAAATACCTTAGTTCTTTAAATGTTACAGTACTTATTTTTGGGTCAAAAGTAACCATATTTTTTTCCTATAACCACCCTGAGTTTGTTCTCCTCTATCTATAGCATTTTAATTTTTCTTCAGAAAATTGCTAGTTCCTTAGTCCTTAGAAGTGCTCTAAATCTCCAAGCTTCTGCTCCTCCTCTACTGTCTGAACCCTGAACTCCCTGGAAACTGCATTTTTTGAGCCTGCTTTGATCTTTTACTTAATCTGGTTTTAATTGTATTTATATTTGGTTTATAATATGCCATTCTGTTTGATTGTGTTTTAATATCACTGCCAATGGTTGCAACTCAGAGCTCAGCTATAAATGGGATGTCTCATCTCAGTAGGGTTACTTTTATTCTGCTAAAAGATTAATATAGTGGCTGCAGCAGTTCTGTGAAACCTCTAGGTCTGGCTTCCAGGCTCCCAGCAGTATTGTGTCTCATTACAAACACCCTGTTTTTAACATCCCAAGCCCTTTTCTTCCAAAGACCCCTCTGTAATGAGACTTCGTTACTTAGACAAAAATTAATTAGGCTTCTCTCATTATCACTGTTTTGATCGGTTGTGCTTTAAATGAGTTCTAATTAAAATGCACATTTTAAAACCCTTACTGCTGAATCCTCTTCTAATAGCTCGCTTCTACTGCAGCAAT
Organism: Aphelocoma coerulescens; assembly: GCF_041296385.1. NCBI lineage: Eukaryota > Metazoa > Chordata > Aves > Passeriformes > Corvidae > Aphelocoma > Aphelocoma coerulescens. The sequence goes on along the minus strand of NC_091015.1, from coordinate 112,956,945 downwards.
GCCCTGCTTTTTGTGCAGTTTGCATTGTGCTGCTTTTGCAGAACTCTAGCATTGACTAAGAAAACTAAAAAATGGCATGATTTTTTTTTGCCTGTTTTCTACATTTTCTTCCAGACTGGCTGCCAAATGATTGCTCCTGAGTGCCTGAGAATGGGGATTAGAGCTGAAACACTGAATTCTTTACATGTGGTAAAATTGATGAGCTGAGTTTCTCAGTGTCCTGTATAGTCAGTGACCCTACTTGTCCCCAGAATGGGGACATAAGGGGGAAGCTGTATGCTGTAGTTGCGACTATTTAACTGCAAATTTCTGCTTGCCTTAGGTGTTCCAAGTTGCCTTAAATACATAATTTATTTTGGCAGGACTGCATGATCCATCCCAGGGATAGCTGCCACATGCTCAGCCAGTGGATGCTCTGCTATGGCTAGAGGGGGACATTTAAAGGCTGGCTCTCCTTAATAAAGGGGGCTGATCTATAAACCAGATAAAATATTTTGTATCCTTTAATGGTTTCCCCTATGAAGTGTGTTGTAGAACAGCAGCAGAAAGGTGCTAGAAGTATTTTAAAGATGAGGAAACACACATGAAGTATGTGCTAGGTCTCAGCGCAGCCTATGGCAATGCTCGAATAACCTTTCCCTCACCACCATTCCCAGTCCCTCCACTTGCGAGGTATAGTCCCCCTCTGCTCACTTCCAGCACATCCCACTGTCTTGTACAGAGCTATTTTCTCTGCTTGGCAGGGCTTTGAGCAAGCAGCCAGGACATAGCCACCCCTTGTTCAGAGAAAGAGGCCATCTTTTTCATGGAGGCCAAAATGCCATCCTTGAGCCCCAGAAACTCCCATCAATGCCAACACCAGATCATTCCAGCTTAATTTAACATTTGCAGACATTACAGTGATTGACAGTCGAGTTGAGTGGAAAATTCCAGTTTAATCCTGCTCTGTGTGCCACAGACATGGGCTCAGACAGCTTGACCTACATTTAACCCTGGGCAGCAAGAAACTCTTAGGGGAAAAGAAAAAAAGTCGTTTTCATCTCAAAGCAGTGAGAACATTCCCACTTATTACACGTCCCTGTGTATATGCATACACATGTAATTGTGTTAGAGTGCTGTGAATATTTCATGAGCTGAGCCAAGCTTGCCCTGGTTGGCTTTACTTGGTGAAGAAGACATGTAAGTCAAATATAAAAGCACAAATGTGCTTGCATAGCCATTCAGCAGGGTTTGTGGCAACAGCAAAAGGAATAGGAGCTAGTCCTTTCCTGACAATGGGGTTAGGATTGTAAATGGTATAAAATTTGCTTATGCTGCAAACTTTATAGCTCTTGGGGAAAAAGCTGATGAGTTGGTAACTTCAACTGCTGTGTTGTCAGGAAAAGCCTAACAGGTAAGGCTTGACTGAGGGACTGCAGAGTCAGTCTGCTTTCTTTGACCCCCCTCCTTCTGCAGATCAGAGGTGCTGATAGTGACTGACTGTATTTGTTTTGGGAGGTTACTGGGGCAGTACTGGGTGTCACAGCTTTTCAGTGAGAGGTGCATTGGCAAACATGAAAAGGCCTGTGGCAGAGTGATAACTGCATTAACTACTCAGCATGCAAGCCCTCTCACCTTCTACAGTCATGCTGTATATTACACCTGTAGATAAGATAATATGTGTGCTATCTCCAGCCATATGCTAGGGCAAACAGGCACTTTACTATAAAATTGTGCTCTGTCAGGGAAATGGCATCAGGTACACTGAAATCGCCATCTGACAGTGACACAGAAGTAAAGTGCCTGTCTGCAGTAAAACTGTACTCGAGAGTAAACTGTGTAGCTGTAGCTTGAGTGCTGCTTGGGCACTGGCACTTTGACTTCTTTTTTTTGAAGGAGACTGGCTGTATGTGGGTACATGCTGTGCAGAGGTGTGTGAACTGCTTAAACAGAGGGCTAGTGCACAGCAATCCAGCAATAGAAAATACGCTGTTAGTACATTAGGCAGAACTTTGAGTACTCCTTGTATAAAATGACACTGTGTTATCTTTATTTTCATGGCTTTTCTAATCCAGGATAAAAACTAAATTCAGGTATTTGGCTGACCATATAATCAGTCATCAGTCAGCCTAGGCTGTGAAATTTCCCTTCCTCTACTAAAATTCGTCCAAAGGTCTCCTTCCACATTAAAACACAGCTGCCACATCTGGGTGGTAGCTGGAGGCCACGGCTGTGTGCAGGCACCTGTTTTTGGGGGAAAGGTGCTCCAAGGCAGCTCTCAGGCAGTGCCTGGATAAAGAGTTGGTGCAAATGCACTGGTGGAAATGCTTGTCAGTGCCAGCTGAAGGTATTTGGCACCACTTACCGCAGAGTCTATTCAGCTGAAGGGCAAGTACACCACCACTTCTCATCTCTAACTTCTTTTATGTTCTCTCGGATCCACATCTTTACCAGGTCTGGCAATTCTTTTTGCACCTATGAACAAATCAATATGAAATTATAACAAAAAAAGAGATGTGTGCTAAACTTGCATCTTATGTATTCAGAACATAATGGTGGAGCTGGATTTTGTCCCCACCTGCTTTGTGACCCCAGATGGGAGGTCATCAGTAAGCACAAAGGCCAGGTCAAGGCAGTGTTCACAAGGAGCCTGTGCTGTCTCTCTGGGCCTGCTTTAGGTCACCAAGGCAGCCCACTGAAATTACGAGTGCTGGATCTGTTCCAGTACTAGCCCCCCAGCAGAATAGTTTTGATTCATATTATATGTAGAATCCCAAGTAAATTTCTGGTGGATTCAGCATAGCATCTCAAGTGGAAATTACATCAGTTTTATGACTTTATTCTGATTGCAAAAGTACATAAGATTCTTCTTGATTCAGCATGAGCTTGGGAGGAGGACACAGGCTATTTGATACTGTAATGAGTCGGACTGGCAATGGAGTTGACTCAGGAACTGTAGCGTGTTTGGGCATTATGAGGCCATATTGCATCGTCCATGTTAGGAAGCCATGGCACGAGTAATCTGGTACTAAGTGTGCTAAAACTGGATTTACCCAATGGAGAAAGGACGACATTATCAAGACAGTTTTGGCAGCAGTCCAGCCCTTCAGCTCATCCAGCCACCCAACACAGCAGTACCACTGCCCATTTCTGCGTTACTCCCAGAATTGTGGAATCCTTTAGTTTGGAAAAGACCTCTAGGGTCATCAAGTCCAACTGTTAACCTAACACTGCCAAGTCCACCACTAAACCATGTCCCTAAGGGCCACATCTACACATCATTTAAATACCTCCAGAAATGGTGACTCCACCACTTCCCTACGTAGCCTGATCTATCCTAGGGAATGCTTGCAATGAAGTTGCAAATGAGATCTTGCCAGCATCACCCATATCTCCCTGACATCATCAGCACCATTTTCTCAGAGCACTGGGACACAGGATGGCCTGAACCTTTATTTTCCTGTATTGGACTCTTCTTTAATGGTAATGGACAAGGTTCAGAGGAGTGGGGCTCCACTTTCAGAGGTGGCCATTGTCACAACCACCACTGTCCTTGGGCAGTGAGAGCTGCACTTGCTGCTGTGTCTGTAAGGAGCAATCGCTCTCTGAGCATCACAAAGCTCAGGGGAGCTCATGACATGTCACGAGGATGTCTCCCTCCTCTATCTGGCAGCAGCAAACAAGACAGAGAAGTTTCAGTTATACCAATTCAGCACAGAAAAAGTAGCAGATTTTCAGACTTTTTTTTTTTTTTTTTTAACAGTTCCTTAAAACCCACAAACCAAACAAACTTTAAAGAACTTTCTTAAACAGTGCTGGAGAATTGAATTGAGGTAGGGTCTCCTCTGCATGCAGTTTAGTCTGGCCACTTGGTCAGACCCAGAAGCAGCTAGAAATCTTCCTTTATGACATCTCTTTATGAAACTGTGCCCCTGTTGTATTAAGTTTGGGTTGGTTGGGTTTTTTCTTTTCTTTTTTTCTTTTTATTCCTGAATTTTCCTTTTATTCTTCAATATCCTCCCCTGTGTTCCCTCCCCTGTGATTGTCCAATCAATTCATCAAACTCAAGCCCAAACTTAACACTACATGTTACCCTGTGGGCTTTTGAAATCAAGATGTATTCTTTCTACTTAAGAAGATCATAAAAATAGGCAGCTAATTGCCAGGGGATAATTACAATTCTCTAATTATTTTGTTGCTGATGGTAAGTGGTGAACAAGGATTAATGTGGTGCAATGCCCTAAGCTGACACCCTGAAGGGGACACAATCAGAGGAATTTGTTTCAACTTTGGCTCCAGCACCATCTTGGGTCACTACTTTTGCTCTGTCCTGTTACCAGGTCACAGCTTTGGTTCCAGCCCTGCTCAGAACGCTCGGCTGCACCTTCAGCTTGGGCACTAATTTCAATTGTGACTGGCTCTGGTCCTTGTTCAGGCCATTATTTTGACTGGCCTCATTTTCACTATTGCTTCAGCTCCAGTCATTGCTCAGGCCAAGATTTCAGCTCCTTTTGGGCTGAGACTTCAGCCATTCCCCTGGCAGCCTCTGACTTGGGTTCTGGGCCCATCTTGGGCCATGATTTTGACTCTGGGTCCTGCTCAGGTTGTAAAGTCAGCTTTGGCCCAGTATTGAGCTGCTGTTTCCATTCAGCTCCATCTTGGTCTGCAGCTTTGGATCCTGCCTGTTTCAGGGTGGATACTTGGGTGCCAGCCCAGCGTTGATCACAGGTTTGGCTCTGGCTGTGTATCACTCTTTGAGTTGGGCTCCAGCCCCTGCTCCTTGGCTCTGTCTCTTCAGCTCCAACTTGGTATCAGGCTGTCACTTCAGCTCTGGCTTCTGGCTGGGCTGTGATTTTGGTTCTGGTCCCATTTCAGGCTGTGACTGCAGGTCTGACCTCTGTTCAGGCTGTGAGTAGAGATCAGGAGCCATCTTGGGCCTCTATCATGTCTCCAGCCCCATCTTTGGCAATGATCACATCTCCAGGACCCATCCTGAGCCACAGCTTTGATTCTGGCCCCATCTTGGGTCATGAACTTGTCCCCAGCCTGATACAGGGCTCTAACTCTGGCCCAGGCTCTCATGTCTACCCTGCCCCTGCTTGGTCTTTGACTCTGCTCTGCCTTTCTCAGTCTGTGACTTTGGGTCCTGCCTGATATTGGGCAGCAACTTTGGCTCTGGTCCCTGCTTGGGCTGTGACTTCAGCAAGGTGCCGAATTGAACTGTTAGAGCTTTGTAGAGATACTGGAGTGAGACTTTATCTCCTGCCCCATCTATGGCAGCAATTTGAGCTCTGGCTCACCTCAGGCTGCTACTGCAGCTCTGGCTCAATACTGGGCCAAGATTTTTGCTTGGCCTCATCTTGGACTGAAACTTGGCTTCAGCCCCATCTTCGGCCATAACTTTTGCTCTGGCCACTGTTCACGTGGCTTCTTTGGGTCTGCTCAGGCTTTGGGTCTGACCCCTCTTCAGGAGGCTGCTGTGACTTGGGCACTGTTTGGGCCATGCCTTTGGCTCTGGCCCCATCTTGGCTTGTGACTTTGTCTCCAGCCACATCTTCATCTGCAGCTTTGGCTCTAGCTACTGCTCAGGCCACAAATTTGGCTTCATTTCCATCTTGGGCTCCTGCTTTGGCTCCATCCTGATCTCTGATTGCAATTTTGGTTCTGGATTGGTGTTAAGCTGTGACTTAATCTCTGGTCTGATACTGTCCAGATGCTTTGCCAACAGCTTGATAGCAGATCACAGCTTTGGCTCTGGCCCTGACTGGGAGGCTATTACAGCTCTTATTTGGGCTGCTTCAGCTTCAGTCCTGTGTCAAGCTATGACTTTGACTCTGGCCACCTTGCCATCCACATCTTTGTCTTTGCTTTGATACTCAGTTGCAACTTTGGCTTTGGTCCTCCTTGGTTCATGACTTCTGCTTTAGCCCCTTAGAGGCTGCAACTTTTGCTTCTCAGGCAGTGATTTCAGCCCTGTTCCCTGCTCAATGAGTGGTGGCTATTTTTGAGCCACGCCTTCAGCTCCTGTCCAGTGTGAGGCCATGACTTTGGCTCAGTTTTTGGATCAGGGCTTCGACTGTGGTCCCTGCTCCAGCCCCTATAAGGATCATGACTTCAGCTCCAGTCCAATATTGAGCTGTGACTTTGGCTCTGGCCCCATTTCAAGGCACAAGTTTGGCTCCAGCCCCATATCAGGCTGTGATTTCAGCTCCAACCCCATCCTGAGCTGTCACATCAGTGGCAGTGCTGTTTTTGCTACATCTTTGGCTCTTGCTCAATTGCAGAACATGTCTGTGGCTCTGGCCCCTATTTGGGTTGCAAATTTGTCCCTTGTCATATCCTGGGGCTGTTACTTTGCCTCTAGAGGAAATCTCGGGCCATAGCTTCAGCTCTGGCCCCATCTGTAGATGTGACTCTAGCTCCATTGCAATTTCAGCTCCAGACACATCTTGGGCCTTTGAGACAGGTCTGGCCTAATAGCAGATCGCTACTTCAGTGCCTGTTTGGTTTGAGACTGTGGCTAGGGCTGGATAGCAGGTTGTGGCTGTGGCTGTAGCCCCACATTGGTCTGTGGCTTCATCTCAGTGGCATTTCTGGGCATCATTTCAGCTCTGGCCCAATACTTGTCTGTGACTTCAGTTCCTGCCCCATCTTGGGCCACTACTTGCCTCCAACTCAAATTTGGCTCTGGTTCATGCTCAGGCAGTGAGTGCCACAGCAGTCTGGGCAGCAATATAGGCTCTGGCACCATCTCTGGCCATGGCTTTGGTTCCAGCCCATCTTGGGTTATGAATTTTTTGGCTCTGGCACTACCTCAGGTGGTGACTGCTGTTTTGGCCTTATACTGGGCCATGATTTCTGTTCCAGTCCCTGTAGGGATGTTATCTTGACTCTGGGCCCACCTTCAGCTGCAATTTTGGCTCTGGACAGTGCTTGGGCTTTGATTTTGTCTCTTCCCTATCCTGAGGCACAGCTCAGGCTCCAGTCAAGTAGCGAGTTGTGATGTTGGCTCTGGCTCTGCATTGGTTTGCAACTTCAGCTCCAGTCCCATTTTGGGATGCGGTTTCAGGTCTGCCCCGTTTGGACCTGGACATCTACTCCAGTTCCATCCTGGGGCCCCAGTTTTGACACTGATTCCCTGCTTTGATCACAGCCTGTACTCTGGACTCATCTTGGGCTGCCTAATTGCAGGCCCAGCCTGCTCAGACTTACAGATGAACACTGTCCCAGTTTCAGGTCCAGCCCCATCGCAGATTGTGACTTGGTCAATTCTCAGGCTGTAACTTTGGTTCCAGGTCCTGCTTGGGCACTACTTCAGCTTCTACTTGGACTGTGCCTTTGTTTTCAGCTTCTGCCCTGGCAGACACTCAGTGCCTTTGTGCCTGTGCCTAGAGCAGAGGCAGCCAAGGTGATGCTGTGCAGTGGTGTTATGTGTGAGGCAGGGAGCAGAGAGGAGTGGGGGAAGTTGCCGAAGCAGCAATTTCCCTGCTATACACGTAGTGACGGATGTCTGAGTCCTGGTCTCACGAGATTTCTGAAGCTCTGCTGAGGTCAAGGGACCCACACCCCCAGCAACCCTCTAAGGGCTCAAGGGACAGCCCTTTTCCACGAGGATGCTGAGCTGCCAGGGGTAAGAAGGCAAGCCCTGTTAGCACTGACTGAACAATCCTGCGGGCAATGGAAGGTGCTGCTGAGCTTCTGTCTGGGCTTTGCATCTCACCAAGGACTCCTGGCACTCACTGGGCACTCCCTTGCTTGGGTCACTTGTGGGCTGCCTCAGGGCCAGCTCTTGGTGCTGTGGCCAAACTGTCTGCTTTCCCAGGCCAGGGCACCTGCTCCCCTATTCCTTCTCTGCTGCTGAAGGCACTCACTGATGCTGCTCCACCTTAAGGGACACTGCTGCCACATGAGTGTGCCAACTGTGCTGGCTTGGGTACCAAAAGGAGACCCTTTGCTGTCCCCAGGTGCCCCTTGCTTGCCCCAGCCTGCCAGCACAGTGCGGGCACACTGCCTCTCCAAAGGGTGGTGGCCCCTGGCTTCCAGCCATGCAGACTCATGCAAAGTCTGACTGTCACTACAGTGACAAGAACTGCACCGCATGTAAGTGAGATACAGGATGAAAGTCAACTTCAGCCTCATTGAAGTTGCAGCGTAGCTGGGTACCCACTGGGCACCCAGTGGACTTACATTCATTCCCTGGATGGCCCAGGAAACTCCCCAAGTGGTCTCTGCACTAATGAGGTCTCTGCACCCTGGTTCCATATGTGTCTCAAACTGGCCTAAGTCACCAGTACAACCATGTAACTGATTGTCACAAGAGCTCTCAAGGTCAGACTTCCAAAGTCTTGAAGATTCCCCGTCACTTTGTACAAATAGATCCACATAACTGTGCTTTGTTAATTGAAATGCTGCATGGAGGATGTGGCTGCCCCAGAAACTCAAGTGTCTCCATGCTGCAAACTTGACGGCACAGAGTAGGCACTTGCTGAGAATTACTATGAGCTGTTCCTGCAGCTGCAGAAATGATCACACAGGACAGTCAACGTATCAAACAGCTTTTGTACTTAGCAGTAGTAGAGATGGATCATATAAACACTGGAGTGGTCACAGGCCAGCTGGACAAGGGAAAGGGCAAGAAGAGGTGGTGTAATGAACAAGTTCTAAAGTGTGTAAAGGCTAAGAACTCATCCTAGGACACCAATGTGCCCCTGTGCAATCCCTGCCATGTGTAAAGAGATGGATCCTGTGAGTTGCATTGAAAGGGTCTCACATGTGGCCCCAGACTGAGAGTGAACATGCAATATTACTGGGGCACACTTTGGGCTTTGCAAGGTGATGCAGGATGTGGGTAACACTGCCCCCAAAAGTGGATGACCAGAACAAATGCCAACATCAGGAGAATGTGTGCATGGGGACAGTAAGGAAAAGCACACTAAAATAGAAAAACAAAATAGCATCTATTAACTTCAGTCCTACAGTAGTACTTAGCAGTATAAGAGTTCACAGAAATATTTTTTTTAATAATATTTATCAGAAACATGGCACTTTACATCTTCAGGTCACTGAATATACAATGATTATTCCTCACAACATCCCTGTGAGGTAGGCATTAGATTGCAGTTACTATTTTACATGTGGACAGAGGCAGAGAAGTATGTAATCAATTCTGCACAATTAGGTTAATGAAGTTCAACTCAAACACCAAGAGGCCCCCAATGACTTGAATGTAAACAGGACAGTGGGGCAGAGCTGATACTTCATCAGCTATATTTTTTCACTCCAGTCAATTGCAATGCTCAGGGTCTCACTCTGTTTTCCCCATATCCCCCTGCAAAAAAGCACCTTTGTTAAACAACTTACACATGCTGAGTTGCTACAAGGTGAGATCTGTAGTAGAAATAGGAAAAACACACTTCAATTTAGCCTACATTTTAGTAAAACTGAGAGAAGTTTGCCTGCCCAGTCAAATAGAACAGTTTCAACTTTAGTCCTTTATGACATCTGAGACGGCATTTCAGCCTTCAGGTATGAATAAGTGTTTGCTTGACTTAAGAATATCTAGAGGAAAAAAAGTTTGGTAGACTGTGATCACTGTCTCAGAAATCATGCTTATTTTAGTCAAATTGTTCTACTGAAGTCTGAGGGATTTCTGAATAGCAGGAGGAACTTTGGGGTTTAACTTTCCATGTGTTTAAAAAGCCCCTTAGTATAGCAATTTCTCAAAAAAACCTCTCTTTCAAATTTTTTTTGTTTTAAAAATGAAACAGAGCAGGTTTGTAAACTTTAACATAATAAAAAAATCCTAGTGTTTAATATACAATTATTGATTAATTTCATTTAATGACATTCTACTGTAAATGAACTTCAGGAAACAAAGTATAGTTGACAGTATGGCTACTGTGATTAACTCATCTTCCTATAGCTTTCAGTTGAGATTTCTGAAGAGATGCAGTGTTCAAGAAAGATTCATAGTTTCAACCTGTAAACCACTGCAGCCTGGCTGAAGCCAAGGAAGCCATTGTAATTAATTCCTGCTGAGTAGCTGATCCATCAATTCCTTCATGTGCAATATCAGTGACAATGGTCTGCTCCAAGTTGAGAGATGATCACAGTTGAAGAGGCTTGGGTCCACATACTCTAAAAACCTACACATTGCCCTTCCCAACAGAGAAATTGTCATTCTCATTTAATGGAAGGCTCGGTTTAGTGGAACAATGGCTGTGCACTATGATGGAAGAAGAACAGAGTAGTGGCTTTTTGCAGAAATCACCTTCATTTTGAGGAGGAGGGTGTGGAAAAAAAAAGAGGGAAGAGTAATTGTTAACATTATTACCAAGGGACATGTTAACTTCTAATCTGAGATTCACTTTTCCTTCTGTATATTGAAACATAGTCACAACCTCTACCTCAGGGAACTTCAACCTTTAAATCCACACAGCAATTGTAGTCTCCAGACAAGGGGCAAAGAAAAAGAAAAGAAAGAAAAAAAGAAAAGAAGCTCAGAAGTGCACTTTGCATATCCTGCCTCAGAAAGGGTTAAAGTGCTAAGTTTGATATATCCAAAAATTAAGCATCTCTCCTACTCCTTTATTTTTTTAAATGAAACTTTATCTTTGGTTTCTTGTATCTTCCCTGTAATTTTATCCTTTGTTTCCTCCATCTTCTCCGTTATTTTATCCTTTGTTTCCTCCATCTTCTCCGTAATTTTATCCTTTGTTTCCTCCATCTTCTCCGTAATTTTATCCTTTGTTTCCTCCATCCTGTCTTGTAGGTATTCCTTTACTGGTGGTGGTGTGGACATGTAGCCATGCTTACGTAGATATTTAACAGTGACGGATGTTCCTCCCAAAGTCACAGTGTATCTGGCAGGAGTTGCAATCTTAAAGAAACCAGAGAACATACCACATAAATAAAACAGGACAATAACATCCAGCAAAAGGTATTTTTAATGTTGAAAATTTATTTTGACCAGTTTCAGATTCTAAAGGTATCTTCAATTTATAAGGAAATAAGCCAGTTTACCAGTTTAGAAATACATACCTTTAACTTAAAAGTATCATTTTGTCAGAGCCAGCAAGGGCCTTAGATTTCCCTTAAAAAAAATGATCATCACACAAACTCTCCCTGTGCAGCCTGTAGGACAAGCATTAGGCATCTCAATACAATTCAGAACAGACTGCATGTGAAAACTGAGTTCCTTCCAACACTGCCAGATCTCTCAGCTATAACAACATCTTTATGTTTAACCACATTTATTTATTCGTCTCTTTCAGGCACAGGAAAAATTGGAAAGAGTGGTACTTTCACATTTTGTTTGGGAAAATAACCCCTTTGAATAACAGGCAGGAAGCACATCACATTTGGAAACAAAACAAATGAGTGGCATGTACAGCAAATACGGTACCTTGTTTTTGCATGGTCGGACATGTTTCAAGTTTCCCAAACACAGACTTTGCCCATATAAAGCAATAAAAGGAAGCCCAAATCTGAATGTAAGTAACTGATTCAAATGGACAATGAAAATGCTTGCGAGTGATGGACAGCTAAGGGGAAGACAAAAAAATCATCTAGGATAAAAATAACAGTACTTTTAGCTGGAATTCAGTGTGGTGTTTAGACTTTACCTCTTTGTCCCTGCTAATTATGTCAGGGATACAGAAGAATAACTTAACTGTCATTAAATCTCAGAGGGCTGCAATAGTTCTGCAGCAAAGAAGTTATTTTAGAAATACAGATAGACTCCTTGAAGGAACACAGAACACATACCAACTTGCATGGGACTATTTTTACCACAAAAATGAATGCTCAAGTACATGTAACTATCGAAGAAAGCTAATTAATTCTTTCTGCTGTAAACAAGTAAACCCTGTTTAGTTCACCAGGCAAGACTTAGAGCTTATTTACAAACTATAATTATACTTACTTTATACAATGCATATGCAGTTAGTGCATTTCCACTCTGGGAATTTTTCAGGATGTCTACTACGCTGTCTGGTAAGCCAATCAACTCTAGGAATGGAACAACATTTACTCCACTATAAAAGAGAAAAACATTGGTAACTTGAATTGGAATTTGAAAGAAATTTAGAGTATTATTTTTATTCTATATTACACAAACTTTGTAATTTGAGAACAAAATGTTTTTTTTTATCTAAGCAATATACTTGCAGGATTTATGTTTCTGACCACAGGAAAATTAATGTTCTTTTCAGCATTTCAAAAGGTGACCCATTTATATTATCCCTGTTGGGTGGGAATAGCTTCTAACTTACCTGTGTCCCAGTTTATGTTTGAAGGTAAGTAGATTTAATGGTGGTAAGACAGCTACTCAGGCTCCAGCGGTGCACATTTGATTTCATGTTCTGTTTTGCCCAAAATTACCTATTTTTTCTTTTTAAAATTTCAGACAATGTTCTTTATTCACTTTAAAATATATCAAACAAATGGAATGTGGCAAAAGAAAAGGAAGCAACATGTTACATGGACAAGACTTCAGGGGCTTTGTGCTCAGTTGCTCTACTGTGTCAATATAAGGTGTCAAGATGGGTGGAGGGAGCTCCAATCACAATTTCTTTCTATTTGAAATCCAGGGAAGCACCGAAGGAGAAAAGAAAGCTCATCTTTATATTATAGGAGAAAGCTACACACAGTTATAGAAGACCTGAGTTTCCAATATTTAGAGATTTTGTATTATTAGTACCGTTATCCATTTCTATCTAGTATTTTAAGCATTCTTCTGAGCATGCAATCACTTTAGCATCTAAATGAACAGGAAGAGGCAGTAATCTACCAACAGTTATTAGAACCTACAGTCTGAGGGCCTGTTACCAGAGTAGGAAATGGAGACCTAGTAAGAGCTGAAAGACAACGCTAACTGTGCTGTTTCATAAACCACCACTGTTTAGTCTCGTATGAACAGTCATTCTGAAAGTTTTTTTTCCACTTCAGGAGGGTGCTGCTCCTGTGGCATAACAAACTGAAGCTTTGTTATAATTAGTTTCTGGTTGAATATTTCAGTTGTTTTCTGCCAAATACCTACTTTAGCAGCAGGCTTTAGAGTTTCAAGAAAAGTAATCTTCACTCAATCTGAAATGTCTGGATGTAAGCATCAACCTGAATTCATCCAAAGCAAAATATTTTTATAGCTCAAGACCTTTATTCCTCTGACATGAGCTAAATTTAGAATGACATTTGGATCTATAGCTCCCAGAAAGGCCAATTATGCCAGCTGGTTAGAGTAACTAAAACAAACACTTGTGCAGTAAGGCATTCTGATGTCAGAGTTCCATCCTTGTTACCACAAACCATCGTTGTTTCATGCTTTCTATTATTAAATATACAACACCAGCAGTCCAGAGATAAACATTTGCTCATATTTAGCAAACTATTTCCAGATAAATAAAGCCTCTTTCATCTGAACTAGCAAACTAGCAGCTCATAATTGATGTCGTAGTTTTTTTCTAATAAGTGCCATTTTCCAGAATGGTATCTAGCACATGCTATAACTAAAATAAACTAAAATTAGAATACTTAGTTTATCTCTCTTTTTTTTAACCACACAAATATTTAATTTCCAATTAAAAGTGTGGTCTACAGAAGCAATTTTTTCAGTGGATGGCAGGAAAGACAGGAAACAGAAACAAAAAAGGAAAGGGTACACATAGGTCGTGAACAGCTAAGTGAGGTAAATCCATGAAATGAAAATCCAGTTATGGGGGAGGAGTGGGGATGAAGAGGAAAGGAAGTGGTAAAATACCTTTAAGTCCAAGGGCAAAAAAAGAAGAAAAGGTCTATAAAAGATCTCAGCTGGCCATTCATAATCAGGATTCCAAATCCCTATCTTTACCTTTTGAGAAGTTACTAATAATTTCAATGCTGTTTACATCCATGCATCGTTTTGGGGAGATGAGCATTCCTTTAAATGTTAGCAACATACCTGGTACACAGCAATAACTGCATGATAATAGTATGTACATGACAGTCTCATGAATCCTATATGCTTTCCATATTAATCTTATGCTTTAGTCAAAAATGTAGCCACATTTCTCTTTTACATATAAAGGCACTTTTTAACATGCAATAATAATTTATATGTCCTTTCACTAGTGAAAGTAGGCCTCAATTCAACTACGGTATTGAGCACTGCAACAAAATAACAACTTACTTCATGGCTGCATAGTAAAAGGATCCAAACCATACAGTGGAAGTCAGAAGGTGCACTGGAATCATGACTTTTCCATACTGCTTAAAAGTTTTCTTGAACCTCTGAACGAGACTAATGGATTTGTCTTGTAATGGATCGGGTTCTGAAGAATCTGACTCTGCAGGGCTCTGCTTGGGCGCATCAGTGGCCGAATGCAAAGGATTTCTCTCTGCTGGTACTTTGTGAGAAGAGTCTGCTGGTTGTGATGAAAAAGCAGTTTTCTCTGAGGCAAAGTGAGCTGCACCTGCATGAAGACATCGTTTAGGAGGGTCCAGTGCCAGAATCACTTTGCATCCCACATTAGACAACACAGACTGTCCTTTTAAGCACTGAAAGACACCGGTGCGAGGGAAGAACCAACACGTCCCGTGCGCCAGCTGAGATGCAGAATGTAACAGACTCCGCTGCATTTTGATGAAGTGTGGATGAAGTTTCTGTAGAGAAGAAACAAGAGTAAACAAACTGCATTTTAATGATGTGATTTCTATTTGCTCCAATGCCACTTGAAATTCTCAAATTTAAAACAGCTTTCTATTCTACTTTAAAAAAGTTTTCCTTACCTTTCTTTGCAGAAATTGTTACCTTCTAGAATTAAGGAAATAATTTTCCATCTAATTTCTTCAGTATTCTGAACTAAAATAGCCCCTTCATTTAACATACTCTGCTCCTCACTGCTAAATGATCACTCTACTCCCTAAAAACACCCTTAAGAGTTTAGTACTATCTACTGCTTTTATCTACACAACCTGGCACAGCCACTGAAAAGCTACCCTTCACTTATAGTAGCAACTGATAGTTTGAGTGATACTTTGAGCCTACATAAATGCATTATAAATTCACTGAAGTAAATACAATTAAAATGTATTTCTGGTGTCAGTGCATTCTTAGTTTTGGTAAAATTTTTCATGTTCCATACTATTTTCAGTAAAAGTTCATACAACTGAAAAAAACCCAATAGAAATAATTATTAATAATCAAGCAATAGCCTAAATAGTAACAAACCTAACTGTAGCAGCCTGCCAGTAACATCTGTCAGGAAGGGGGAAGGTACTGTTTAATGTCATGTATTAACATGAGCAAAACTGAACTGCAATTTTCCAAATATTGCAATGCAAAGAATATTTTATAACAGTGGAATAACCCAGTTAACTTTATGATTTTGAATACTTACCAGTTACTCCTGAAAGTTTGAAATAACTATTGAGAGTTTCCCCACAAAGAAGAAAGGAATTTTGTTTTGCATGCATAGACATCAAGAAATAATTTCCCCCCCCCCAATGTATGCTTTGAAATTGTGAATGAAATACTCTCTCCTTTCCTTTATTCAATGCCTGCAAGTTACAGAACTAATATTCCTTACCTCCAGAAAGGAAAAAAAAGGTGATGCAAATTGATGTAACAAATGCCACTTAAGTTAGTTACAAGTTTTGTATATTCCTAATGCTTTTCTATTTTTAATTGTCATAACAATTCTTTATCCAAACTAGAAATCATTCAAATTTAATTGAAGCTTCATTTTTGCTTTCCCTTCATCTGCAGCCTTAGATATATTTCAGTCAGATGCTTTAGTAGTGAATTTATCTAGGCTGCAGAAAATGATCAATACTTCCTAACATATGCAGAAGTTAAAAAAAAAGTGAAACCATACATACCCTTTATTCCTTTCTAGATATGGTAAGGTTTGTATCTTCAAAAAGTTGCAACTCTTCCACTAGTTCCCCACCTTTCAAATATGTATCTTGAACACATTGATGACTCTGCTGAAGTGAAAAAAAGGCACATTTAGAGAAATAGCAACAACAGGAGACTAATCCTATGAAGATTTTTGGGCAGCCTGAAACCTTGCTACTGAAGAAGTTATTGGCGCAAATTCCCTTTCCAATACTGACATGCTTATGGGAGATTTTTTTCCTGTGTAATTTTTTGAAGTTCCTCAACTGTGAATTACTTTTTGCTTCAAGAGAGGAAAGTTTCATAATCCAAATGCATCTGTTGGAACATTCCTGCCTGTATGTTTTCTAGGTAGTTTTATGCTATGGTTGTGTTTGAATTACTGGCAATTACTAGAATTACAGTGTTTGATGTGGGGAAAAGAGTAATGGTTTCAGACTCCCTGGGAACCTCTACATTGTGAAGCACAGACATACACTTTTGCTAAACTCCTAGTAACAGGAGGTACTGCATCAGCAGGGAAAAAAGGAACTTGTGTCTCTATATAAGGAAGCAGTTACTCCATCCTATTGAGTTATGAACTCAGATGGAGTCAAGAAGTGCTGCTGCTGCTCATGGAGCAGTAAATCAGCTACAGGTAGTGGCTCTCCACAACTCAGTTTTCTGTAAGACTTCACTGGAAGCAGCAACTGCTTGTGGTTTCTCTAGTTTTACAAGAAGCAAGATTCTTGCTGCTTTCTGAAATCCAAATGCAATTGTTTCTCAAAACAAGAAGTAGTGAAAACACTCAGAAAAACTCAAGTGTTCAGATGGCACTCTGTCATATGCCAACTACTTAACTGATTTATAGAAATTGTAACAACAAACTTGGAACATGACAACTGCATTCCTTGCCTGTTGCCAATTACTGTTCTTTCCTGAGGGATAACACTCTCCACAGAGAACTGTTTTCCCCTTTCACTAATAGTACATAAGATTGAGCATCTGCCATAAGTAGATTTTCTCAATATCCAGCCAGCAGATGCGGTAAAAGGCATCCATCTATGGGAATCTGGGAGCTCTTGAGTCAGACTTTTACTGTTCACCAGTAGCCTACTGAAAAATACTTGTTCCAAACAAGCTTTGCAAATTGCCACCATACAGCATGAGGGAAACCATGGTGAGCACTCTGATTTTGAGTCATTAATGTTATTAGCAGGACACTGCATTCCAGCAGTCTTGGAGAGATCATTCTTTGGTGCAGGACTAAGAAACTGAACAAGCATTTCTGAATTTTTCCATTTCTTGTAATGCATACACAGTGGCACTTCTCAGAGCACCACCTCCATGTTTTGCATTCCAGCACTGTCCAAACACCTCTGACCCACTGCAGTGGCTGCAGAACACGGAGGCAGGAAACAGCTCCATTCTCCTGAGTGTGGGTCACCACTGTGTCCAATGGTCATCCGGCAGCACAATAACACCGCTGTGATCAGTAAATGAGTTTCAAGGTCTTTGCTCACTGAGTTGCATGCACCATGTAAGACTTAAAAAGAGAATGTCACCAATGGCTTTAAAGCAGAGTAATTTCTGGAGCTACTACAAGACATGCCATGCCACTCTTTGTTCCTATATTCTCAGATGGACCTGAAAGTCATTAATTAAAGGCTTTTTTTTCCATGATGCACGACCTGGCAGGTCAAAAGGAATGTTCCCTAAACATCTACAGTAGATCCTGAAAAGGTTTTGCACCTTGTAAGCAGATAGTATGGTTCTAGCTAATATTCTGCACAACTGCTTACTTTTTCTTTCTCCACTTCAAAATGTGGAGAAGCACAATAGCTTGGTATATAAGGAAAGACTAAGATATGATAGTGCTTATGTTTGAGAGAATGAAAGAGAACATGTTTTTTGAAACAAGGTTTTCAAATTTTCCTAGTGACCTTAGTGTTTGTCACAGGCACATGCTTTGCTTATCTAAATGAACAAAGGAGAGACCTTTTGAAGCATTGGTACATTGAGGATTACACTGCTATCCAGAAGCACTGGGACGAGGGAAGTATTATAGCAGTTACAGCATGATGTAGGAAGGGCACATGAATAAAGTAACAGATTAATACAGCATATACTTTGTAAATTCATTTTAAATAAACATATTCTTAAAGTGATGATGGGTGCAGCTGCTCAGTTGTAGTATTTTAGTTACTTGGCTCAACAATGCAAACAAATCTTTAACAGGACAGATAAAGTGCACAATAATTATAATTGGGGGTCCAAATAAATATGAAACTAATTGTTTCATCTCTCTAAAACAGAAGATGAATATAGAGAAACTTGTCCTTTAATTCACAGTTAGTGAAAGGAAGCTCCTAGTACCTATGCACTCAACAGGCAGCTGGAAGTGTGTCAGCCTATGGACTTGAGACACAATTTTCTTCTCTAAGCATAATACTTCTCAAAGAAATTACTGGAGCTATACAAGTTATACAATTGTCTCTGTAACTTAAGGTTGTTAAAACCACTCAGATTCTAAGGAAGTCGGGACAGTAACCTGAATGTTACCCAAAATTTCACCTAGTGACTTTTGGAAAGTTGCTTCTTCATTTTAATGTGTTTCATTTTTTTTCCTGCTGTTGCATTGGACAAGAAGGTACAAGCTCCAGATACCAAGGTGGGAAAGCTTGTCTGTGGGTGGGAGTAAGGAGAAAAGTGTTTTAAAGCATCTTAGATTTCTATATTAGTTTTCTCTTAAAAATGCCCCAGAAAAAAAAAAAGATTATGTCTAAGGACAAATAAAGCTCCAAGTTCTCTGCTCCAAGAATCCCATGTGGTCAGTGACTGAATAGATACTAGCTACACAAACCATGAAATGCTATACAAACACGTGTGATAAGGTCTCTTCAGCACGGTCACATCCCAGCTAACTAGTAGTATCTCCAGCTGATTGTAAACTGAGCTGTAGAGATCTTGGCTGTTCAGGACAAACTCCTGGTTGGGATTCCTGGAGATCCATTTAATTCCTGAAGGCACCCCTGGTGCCATGGTGAGCTGTTAACAAGGCCTCTGACATAAAGGGAGTGCTCTAGGGGCCTCTTAAGGAAAAGTATAGATCAGCTTCTCATTACAGTGCTGGAGTTTTTGTTTAGGAAACTTCTGTACTTGTGTTACAATTCAGATCAGCTTTGGCATAAATCTGATATACTGCAGGAGCATCCTAGCTCTTGCATTCGCTCTACTTTCCAGTGATAATTAGGAAGTAAGTATTAGATTTGCTGTTTGTTCCTGAGGACAGCAAAAGCTCAGGAATTTTAAATGTCACAGAGCTGGTTTATGTGACTACCACAAAGTCATTGGCTTTGGATGTGTGCTAACATTCTATGCCAAAAGACCCCAGAGAATTCTTCTGGAAAACACAGAAGTAACAAGCCTGGCCAATATAGGTATGGCAAAGGCTGCTGTGGATATTTGCTGTTGGAAAGAGAAAACATGCCAGAGATGCTGTCACATGAAACTTTTGCCAGGATAATTTGTTTAAAAATGGTTACCCTGTTACAAGTAATGTTTTTTGAGTTACCAGAGAAATTAAAACATGAGAAGGGGGGGTGGATATAAGATGGCAAAACCTTTAGTGTTCTTTTGTAAAAGAGGTCAGAAAGCATCTGAGGGAACTGAGGGTATGGTATATGTAGAGAACACTGGTTTATTTTCCCAGTTATAGCAGAAACATTCTGGACATAATATGTAAATATGGATGACTTTAAAATATTTTCACTTGTTCTGTTACTGTTTAAAAAAAGAACATTAATTATACCACAGGAGAGTTCCCAATGAAAATCCATGAGCTTTTTCCACTCCCAAGGCACCTTTCTATGAAAAAAAGAGAATTAATTTACATTCTTGTCATATTTAGTGTAAAATCAAGAAAACTTTGAAGGTTGTGTGTGGCAGACAGAGAAAAATTTTGAAAGGTTTCTGAAACCAACTTTTCAGAAATCCTTTTCAACTCATCTTTTAGATTGCATAAAAAGCAAATATCGAGATCTCATCCAAGCAGCTCAGTTTAATAAATAACACCATCATATTGCTTACATTTTTACTAAATATAATAAAAAAACCCCAAAGCTTGTTTTCAGATTTAAATTGTTCTTTTAAAGAACTAATTGACAGTATTAAAAAAAAAAAAAAGGATTTTGCCAAGATTATAAACCAAAACAAGAGAATAAGAAAAACACAACTGAACTGAAAACATATATAGGTTGCCTAAAAATCTGGGAACACATTTTAAAATCATTGTTAAGACTGGTGCAATACATGCAAAGCATTGTTTTTCTTAAATTCAATGTAAAATAAAACTATAAACCTCTTGGTAACTGCAAAGGGTTGGCACAGCATGGAGTCACTAACCACAGATAGGAAAGTGGCAGTGCATAGGGAATTTTTATGCTTTGTATTAATACTTTGAGTGCATGAATGAATTTAGAATTTCTATTTTGACCTTTACTACTTTTGCAGCATCACTCAAACTATCTGTTATTCATTCTAAATTAAGAAACTTGCTTATAATTTGAAGTTTGGGCATCATTAGCTTTGTAGTTTTGTTTACCATTCAGAACTGTCTAAAAATATAACATTACAATTTCGGTTAAAGGGAGTAATGCAAAATAAATCATAGTGGAATTTATTTAAAACTTGGTAAAATCATGTTAAAACAAATGAAAGACTAAACCCTCGCAGACAAACAACCCTACCTCCATCACATCTAACCTCTACACTATCTTCACTTAGTAAATGCTATGCTATAATTTTTTAAATTGATCATATTACTACAATTCAATACTGCTAAGTGGAGATAAACCAACAACTTTGTTACCCTTATTTTATCTAAACTACACTTGTTCTTGCTAAAACACCCTGAGCAAAATCAAGAAAGTAAAACAAACTCTCCCAGGGTCCTTATACACTGAGCAATTTTCACTACTACAATCTTCTGATACTCAAATATTAAAAAGGACAACAAGAAGTAGCTTTAGGAAGAATAAAAGATCTTGTAGACATGTAAAAAGTCTCCACACTGGATTCAGAAGACAAATAAAGCAGGAGAAGGTAATGCAATGCCTGTGTACTGAATTATACATCTGGAATGCTAAACAGGAGCCTTCACAGCTGATCTGCACAGAGTCGATATGCCCATGGTAACTCCGTTTTCCTCTGTGATGGAAAGTACTGGATCTTAAGATTGCATGTAGCTGACCATTATATGAAAATGTAAATGTTCTCTCTCAAATGCTTCTAAAAGAAAGGATCACAATCAGTTGTAGCGCATTCTGCTCTTCAGAACTGTTTTTAATAACTGGTGCTATTCCATCTGTTAGCGCTGGTTCCTTCTTTCACCAGTTTCGTTCTGCCCTCTACTGAATTTTTACATAAGTACAACTCATACTAGTACTACAAAAGGTTTCTGCTCTCTCTGATTCCTTCCAACAAGTGCTGCTGGATCATCTTCTATATTAGTTCCAGAGGCTCTCGGATTATAGGCTTGCATCAAGGAAAAATTTGGCTCTTAAAGTGCTATCTGTGGTTTTTTTGTCCATTTGTCACTCTGTAGACATGTCTTCAATAAGCAAGGTAGAGAAGTTATGCCTACAGACTTTAACTAAGCTTAAAAATAGGCATATTATATATCTATGCTAAAAAAAGGTCAAAAAAGCCTTATGCTAGTTCAAAGCAGGGACTGTATTAATCTGCTTCTTCACACTACCTTCCACTTTAGGCTAATGATCAAAAAGATATCTCTTTCTAGTCCACTTAGGTAATAACCTTCTGAATCCTAACAGCTTCTTTTGTCCTTGTATCTCCCAAGGTATCATTAGTTCATTTCTCCCAAAACACTTCTGTCAGAGGGTTTTCAATCACAGGGCCCTTGACAGGCAGGTGTGGGGGCATGTGTGTAGTGGTGTGTTTTACAAAGCAGTGGAAAGCTTCTGCTGAATAACTAAAAGGGGCTGCAAAAGGACTTCACATAAGCAAGCTTCAGGTCTGCAGTTTCCTCCATATGACTCTGAACTCCCTCAGAAAAAAAAGCAACCCACAACTGAACTGATGAGGGGTTAGATGCTAAAACATGAACAAACAAATACATAGATCAGTTTTCTACACTTCACCAAGACAGTGTTTGAGAATCTCTTAGGATCTTCCCTCTTAATAGTACACTGTATTTTATTTGACAAATTTCTCACCTCTTTCAACTTTTCACTGAGCATCTCAAGCGTTCTGATTCTAGACTTTAACACATTCTGAAACACATTAGAAATATGG
This sequence comes from Aphelocoma coerulescens, assembly GCF_041296385.1. Taxonomy (NCBI): domain Eukaryota; kingdom Metazoa; phylum Chordata; class Aves; order Passeriformes; family Corvidae; genus Aphelocoma; species Aphelocoma coerulescens. The sequence continues at coordinate 112,934,798 of NC_091015.1, read as the reverse complement.
TTACTAATTCTATGTTCAGAGTTCAGATATTTCTTTCATGATGAAATTCAGAGCTGCAATGAACACCTCTTTTCACTAATAGAGCCATCAATGAAAGTCAAAAGGTTGCTGCCAAAACCTGAACTTTTGCTCATGACTTCCTGCTACTCATAACTTGCAGTCTAGTAGCCAAGCTCATTTTTTAATTCATAATTTTTCTAGTCACTCAGCACTTCACTGATATATACAATGTGGATTATAATAATTAATTTTAAAAGTTTCTGAAATGATAATAAAATATTTATTAATGAAAAATGTAATGAAACTAATAATTAGAGACACACTGCAGACACAGTGACTTTTACTTAAACAGATGGTGCTAACTCAAATAACGTTCAGCCTTTTTGCCCAGATGCACTGGGTTTGTGCAGCAAGGTTCTGGTGGAGGGTGGGCTGTAGGGGTGGTTTCTTTTTGAAGCTGCCATAAGCTTCCCCCATGTTTAACAGAGCCAGTGCCAGCCAGCTCCAAGAGAGAGACACCACTGGCCAAGGCCAAGACCATCAGTGATGGTGGTAGTGCCTCTGGGATAAGAAGGAAAAAAAATTGTTGCACAGATGCAATTGAGGCCAGGGAAGAGCAGAGTGAAAACATGTGAGAGGAATGGCCCTGCAGACACCAAGGTCACTAAGGAGGGGCAGGAGCTGCTCCAGGCACAGGAGCTGAGACAACCCAGCAGCCCGTGGTGTAGACCATGGTGAGGCAGCTGTGTCCCTGCAGCCCATGGAGGTCCACCTGCAGCCTGTGGAGGACCCCATGCCAGAGCAGGTAGATGCCAGGAGGAGGCTGTGACCTTGTAGGAAGCCCACACTGGAGGTGGTCTTGTAAGGACTTGGGGCAAGAGGAGTCCATGCTACAGCAGGTTTGCTGGGAGGACTTGTGATTCCATAGGGGATCCATGCTGGAGCAGGCTGTTCCTGAAGGACTGCACCCAGTGGAAAAGGACCCATGCTGAAGCAGTTCATGAAGAACTGCAACCCATGGGAAGGATTCATGTTGGAGAAGTTTGTGGAAGACTGCCTGCCATGGAAGGGACCCCATGCTGCAGCAGGGGAAGGAGTCCTCCCCCTGCGGAAGAAGCAGTGGCAGAGACAATGTGTGATGAACTGACTGTAACTCCTGCGCCACTGAGAGGAAGAGTAGGGACAGAATTGGGAGTACAGTTAAGCCTGGTAAGGAGGAAGGAGTGTCAGGAAGATATTTCTAAGATTTGTTTTACCTCTCATTTCCATATTCTGATTTGATTGGTAATAAATTCAATTAATTTCCCCACACTGAGTCTGTTTTGCCCATGACAGCAGTTGGTGACTGATCCCTCCCTGCCCTTACCTCAACTCAAGAGCCTTTCATTGTATTTTCTCTTCCCTGACCAGCTGAGGAGGGGAGGGATACTGCAGCTTTCGTGGGCACCTGATATCCAGCCAGAGTCAAACCACCACACCAAACCACAGTTAGAGCCTAGGTATTGAAATACTTTATCGTGACTAATTACAAAAGGCATTTATTAGGAATACGCTTAAACTTAGATCTTAGAATCAGCTTTATACAGCCTTCTGCCTCACCTTCCACAGTGACTACCAAACCTGTTTTCTTTCTAGCCCTGAAAAATGCCATTTTTGCCACATTTTATCTTTACAGGTCTTGTCTCGTGTTTCTTCTCTCCATAACCCAACAGCAATCAACAGTACCATCTCTAATAATGTATTAAGTGCAAAATATATGATGTAATCATTTTATAAAACACTTAAAACAACAACCCTGAAGTACCAAGTCTTTTGCTCATCAACTTTACTCAAAATGCTTCTAAGATGTCCAAAAAAACATTCTCAAGGAAGAAGTCTGAAGCCTTACAATTAGAAACAAAGTAGGAATAAAAGTAAAGCAGCATGAAACTGGAAAAAAAATATCCCAGCTTCCATAAGAACAGAATTCACAGTGGAAGCATTGGGTTCAAGATTTTTTTCTTTTATTCTCTTACCACAGTTATTTCACATTTTCAAACACTGAAAAGCTGTCATTTTTCCCAGAAAAAAATACAGAACGTTCATCTTTCAGCAGAATTACTGTTGGCAGACATTCACTTCCAGTACAAATCTTTTCTAAATATTCAAAGTAAGTGCTGAATTCTCTGTTGTGAATTCAAATTTCTCCATATGGAGAAATATGTGCAGTATCAATCAGAATATCTTGAAAAATTATGTGTGAAGAAGCTGATCATAACATTTACAGAACACACACACACTCAAAACCACAGTCTTCATCTAATTTTCAGCAAATGCTATTCCCAACATCTCTACAAATAAATGTGAACAGTTCTTACAAAAGAAGTATTATTTTTATTAAGGTCTCAATACCTGAGTGGCTAAACCTTCTTGCCCACTGTTGAATTTACTGCCTTACATAGCATCTTTTGCACAGAGGACATGCAAACAACAAAATGACACCACCTACAAGTGTCTGAAAGTGCATTGGATTCAGAGAGCTGTGCCTACACCAGAAGGAGCTCTGATGAGACTTCAGTATCAGAACCCTAATAACATTCCTATTCACAGTCTGAAGCAGCAGTGTTACAACACTGCTGTATTCAGACTGAGAAAGGAATCCTGTGACTGCAACACTGCAACCTTTGGAAGCACACTGCTTTCTGCCAGATGTCATCAACAAGGCCCAAGGCTTGTGGTTCAGCACAGAAACACCCCTAATCAGAAAGTACGATCCTATGGCCTGAGACAGCAGGAAGCAAAAGATGCTATCTAATTTTAACATCAGCAAAGGCAGTTTTTAAATCCACAAAGAGTGAATAGTTAACTGCCTAGAACATGCTGGGGCTAAGCACTACCACTGCAGTTAAAGGTAAGTGCTGTCAGGTTTTACTAAAGTCTTTCACCAACCACTCTTGGAAGAGATTCACTGAACTCTTGTGAAGCCACTTGTGTATTTTTATTAACAACCAATAAAATTCATCCACTGGAAAAAAAGCTAATGATTTGTTTTATAATTTGTTCATGAGCACCTGAGTGTATTAACCACCATTCCCTTCCCTCATCCCTCTCCTCAAGGACAAACTAGGCAAGTCCTAAAGAGCTGCAGGGGATCATCTGCTGCAACGTTCTACAAAGCCACAATCACAGCCACACAACTTCTTGTTTTGTTTACGCAAGAACTGCTACACAGGGTCAAGTTCAGTTCTTAGGACAAGATAAAATAGTAGAGCTAGGGAATTAAAATTCATAGCTCAGCTAAGTGTCACTTTCATTTTCTGATGTGCACAGAGCTTTACCATTCAGATGAATTTGTTTAGAAGGGGCAGGAAACATAACAAAATATGTGGCTGGAAACATAACATGTCTGGAAACATAACAAAATACGTGGCTAGTTTGAAGAGGATGACAGGAAAACTGAGTGATGGGAGGCACTGGGTTACGGTTGGAGATTTTTAGAGAAAGCACAAAATTCCAACCAGAGTAAACCCTATTGTACAACACCAATGCCTAAAACAAGATGTGGCTTCTGTCCTTACCAGACAAAAAGTCCTAAGTTGGCACACCACTCTGGCCTGCCAGCACCTGCTTAAATCATAATATTCTGGACAAAATTTAATATGGACAAAATATGTTGGACTTAGCACACCTGTACTGATACCTTCAAGATTCAACTAAATTTAGGAAAACAGACTCACAATAGATCATAAGGATTTGTTAATTGAATAATAATACTTTCCTCTTACTGAAATTTAATTATAGCAACAGTGACATGAATAATCTGTGTTTTTTAGAGGTGTCATGATTCAAGACTTAAAAATTAGCTCTTTTTTGTTGTTGTTATTGTCATACTGCACAATCCATTCATCCCAAGTCAAAAAATCTACTGGGGGTATATAATGGTCATTAAGAATCTCTGACTCTGAGTTTGAGCCTTGATCTAAAGTGATGGAACTAGGTAATTACCCATCAGAATATCAAGGTAAAATCCTTATGATCTATTCTGATGACACCCGGTTGTCCAGGAAGATTTCAATAAGGTTTTGGGTCCAGGTCTCAGTCCTTTCAGTGATTTTATTCCATTCCTAATATTGAAATATTGATGATGGTGATGAATTTGCTTCAGCATCTAATTTTCAAAATAAGTTCATCTTCAACTATCTGGATTCAACACCAAAAAGAACTGTGTTAAATTGTCTTTCCAATCTGCAGGACTAAATTGACGACAAGGAATTTTTTGGGATTCAATTAGCAGTTTTACATTTTTTAAAAAATCAGTGTCCTTCTTGCTCTTGTTGTTGAATTTCTCATGCCCTTTCTTCAAGACTAGACAAGACGCCCTACAGATCCAGAAATGTGCCAAGATGCAAACTGAGGTCTCTTATCAGAGATTAGGGGACATCAAGAACTCCCTGTCTTGCAAAAACAGACTTCAGTTTCTAAGTGATACCTACGAGCATACACACAGAGCTGGGCCAGTTTACCTGGAGAAAAGACCATCTACAGCAGGAGAATTACACAGAATCTTTTAAAAACCTAACCAGATCAAAACTTTTCTTACAGCTGCTACAGCCTGTGAAGCAGACCTGCGACAGTCACACTAGACAAATCTTTAACTTCTTACATGCCTTACCTTCTCCTTAACATTCTGAATTTACCTACTCAGTTTTTGCCATGTGCAAGCCACCTGATATCCACCTACCCAAATCATCAAACGATTTTTTTTTTCATTCCCCCATGGAAGTGCCTCTTAGGCAGTGAGTGCAATTCAATAACGCTGCCATAGAGGTCAGTCATACCCTCTTAACCTCAAACAGCCATTGAGCAGAAAAGGAGATAAACACCTGCTGTCACCCCCATAGGAGATGGATGGTGGGGACATACTATCCTCTGTACATGCAATCCCCACACTGAAGCAGCTGCAAGTCAAATAAGCACAGGCAGCAAAACACATTCCAAATGAGGAACCTGCTCCATATCTTTTCCCAAAGCAGCAAAACTTTGGCAAACGGTTTTACATTTATACTTGTAACAGCAGTGACATCTTGGGATTAGGTAAACTGAGGAACGCTTTCAGTTTAAGAACTGGCTTTGGTAAGGAATTCTAGGAAACTTTATGTACTACAGTCCAAAGTAATGTTTTCTCTTTCAGGACAGTTTGTAGAGGGGGGTTCAGAAATAGACATTAGTGAGGCAGAACTATAGTTTGTAATACCCGACACAGACCCATGTTTCACTTTAACAGCCTTAACAAAAATTCTGATGACTTCTCTGTCTGACTCTCTGGATATACTTAACAGGAGCAGATTACTAATGAGAAACATAACATTAGACAATAAAATACTTGGACAGCCACTTCAGGCATTCTAAAAAGACAAGACACAGGCAGGTCCTGGGAGAGAACCCCCTTAAGGAACATAAGCCACCCGTAGTCCTTCAGTGGTAACACAGAACCATGCAATATCCTGACTTGGAAGGGATCCATCAGGATCACCGAGTCCAACTCCTGGCTCTGCACAGGACACCCCAGGAATCACACCTTGTGATTGAGAGTATTGCCAAACGCTTCTTGAGCTCTGTCAGGCTTCCCACTTCCCTGGGGAGCATATTCTAGTGCCCAATCACCCTCAGGGAGAAGAACCTTTTCCTAATATCCAGCCTAAACTTCCTCTGACACAGCTTCGTGCCGTTCCCTTGGGTCTGCCACTGGGCACCAGAGAGCCGGGATCGGCGCTGCCCTTCGTGAGGAAGCCACAGCCTGAGATCCCATCCCCAAATCCCTTCCTTTTCACCCAGATGCTGCAGCAGCAATCCTCCACGGAACACCCAGGCCCACCTAGCTTCATCCTCCCACCAAGAAACGAGTCTCCCACCGCACTTTCTTGTGTCGCGGCCGACATCCCTCAACGCCGAACAAGGCGGACTCGCCACAGGGAAGGCAGCCGGGAGGAAGGCGCGGGCAGCCGAATTCCCCCACGAGCCGGGGCGGTGGGAGATCCGTCCCGATCCCGCGGGTCCCTCCGCTCCCTCCCGCCCCGCTCCCGCCCCCGCCGCGCGGGTACCTCGTGCAGGGCCCGCGCCGCTCCCCAGGGGCCCCGCGAGCCTCGGGCACGCGCCGGTGTCACCGGCGGCCGCTCCCGTCTCGGCCGCTCCCGCTCCCCCTTCCGCCCCCTCCCCGCCCGCCCCGCGCAACGTGCGGCGGCGCCCGTCCCCACAATCACCTTCAAGCCCGGCGGCGCCCACCGCCTGCGCAGGCGCGAGCCCCGCCCCCTTCTCGCACGGCCCCCTGGGACTCGTAGTCTCTCTGCCCCGGCGCGGGCTCCGCCACCTTTCATAGAACCAAGGTTGGAAGTGACCTTTATGACCACCCTGATCAATCGTCAATCCGACACTACCACTGTGACCCCTAAACCAAATCACCCAGCGCCAGATCCAGACACCTCTTAAACAACTCTAGGGAGGGAGTCTCCACCATCTCCCTGGGCAACCTATTCCAACGCCCGACCATTCTGACAGTGAAAAAGTTGTTCTAGTATCTAATCTGAATCTCCCCTCAGGTTAAGGCCATTTCCTCCGGTCCTCTCAGTACAGGCACGGTGGAAGCAACTGGTTCCAGCTCACTGCAACCTCCTGTCAGGCAGTAGCAGAGAGCGACGAGGTCCCCCCGAGCCTCCTCTTCTCCAGGCTAAACAACCCCACCTGCTTCAGCCGCTCCTCACAAGACCTGTATTCCTCACAACGCACTACCCGCTCCCGCTGCCGTGTTTTCCCTCCGCCCTCTTTCCCTGCGCTCCATCCCCAGGACGTGACGCCCGCTGTGGGATCCGTCACTTCCGCAAACAGGGATGGCGGAGCGCTGAGCCGGGTGAGTGCCGGGCCGGGTCAGCGCTGGGCCGCCCTCCCTGCCTCCCTCCCTGCCCCCGGACGGGCCGGTGGCGGCGGGGGCGCCCGGGGCCCTCGGCCTCGCTGGGCGACGGGGCCGGGGGGGCCGCAAAGAAGCGACGGGCGCTGCCGCCCGGTTAACGGGAGAGCAGGCCCTGAGGCCTCCCAGCCGCGTCACGGCGGGAGGGAGGGAAGGAAGGAAGGAGGGAGGGAAGGAAGGAAGGGGCCGGCGGGCGCGTCCCGAGGCCGGCGGGCTCATTCCCCCATCACTCCAGGCGCTTTGAGCTCTCCGGCTGAAGGAGCTGCAGCTCCCTCTGGGCACTTGGTTGCCATCGCTAGTTATGAAAGTCGTACCGTTTCACAATGTAGGCCTTCACAACATCTGCTTGGAATAGCTGGGTGAGGGTAAGGAAGAGGCTGCTGCTTCTGCTTCGCAAGCCAAGTCAGGTGCTGCGTCGTAGTGGAAGAATTATTTTTATAAGTCGTATTTTGAGGCCATTTGTTTTGAGGAAAGCTGCTCTGATGTCTCTGTGTAGTGGCCCGCTCAGTGGATGTGATCTGGCCCGCATTAGGAGGTGAGCCTGGATACGGTGGACTTGAACAGGATTTTTGAGTATGGTTTTTTTTTTTTTTTTTTTTGCTGATTTACACCACTGTTTCAGAAAAGGAGTTGCCAAATTGCTCTCTCCCGTGGCTTATTAAAACGTACATGCCCTGCTTCCCACTGGTGGTGTAAAGAAAGCTGGGTTGTGCTGGAGACCAAACGAGCTTTGTGGCAGTAGTTTCCCGTCCTGCAGCCTGTGTAGATATTTGTGAAGTGCAGGTGTGGAAATGCAGGTGCAGCTGAATATTCCACACCTTAGTTAAGCTCTAAATATAGTGGATATTCTTGGCAAACTGGAAAATCCACAACAGATAAGAAAATTTGCTCATAAAAACCCATCTTGATATTTTATTTGAAGACATCAATTTCAAAGCATATCAGTTTAAATAACAAGTTTATTAATTTGAGAGAACCTGTCTGTGTTTCTAAACATAGAGTGATTTGTAGGTTACCTTTTATGGGGAGGGAAAGAGGGAGATTACAGTTTAAAAAACAGTAACATGTCGAAGTTGAATCAATAAAGATACATAGGAAAGACTAAAATGAAAAGTAACAATTTGTCTTAATTTGATCCTATTTAATGATTACTTTTAAGTTCCACATATTTTATTGTGCTGTCTTTATTAAATAGGTGGCCAAATTTGAAGTCTGTATGTTGCCTGGGGTGAAATGCCAATGTTATGTTTGAAAGTCATGGTCATAACCACGAGTAAATGAAATTCAGTGCTGAAAATCATTGGTGGTTTGTTTCTTTTCCCTCTATAGATTTCCATTCTAATCAGTGGACCAGTCAAAATGGCTGATGTAACCAAGACAGAAGAAGAGGAAGTAGAGAAGAGTTTGGATGAAGAAGCAGAGAAAACACCTCATGCTTTAGAGTCAGCTTCAGGTCTTGGGTGTGAAGGCAATAGTTCTGCTTCAGGTACAGAGCAGTCCACTGAAAATGAAAAAGAGGTTGATAGTGGTGATCAGGATGGCAGAGCACAGAGGAAGAATTTAGATTCTGAAGATGAACCTTCTAAGAAAGTAGTGAGTATCATTTATTTTGAGCCGTTTTCAAATCCTTGTTTCGAAGCCTCAGCTCAAGAAAAGATTAAAAATATTTATGCTAGACATGTGTGAGCCAGCACAAAACACCAAATATCAAAATATTTCCTAGGGAAATAACAGGTGCACAAGTGATGTTGGGCTTCACAGAGGAGAAAGAGGACTGGTAATTAGAATGATAATCTCAGCACATAGTTAGTCCAATTCTAATACTGTTGTTCCATCATCCATGTGGTAGCAATCTGGTAGTGTAGTGTAAGGTTTACTGGCATTAGTCCAAGTCCAATATCTTGAACTCAGGTCTCATGTATGTTGTTTATCTGTGTGTTAGTGTAGTTACCTGTGCTTGGGAAGTTCTTCCATAAGGTAATTTTGTCCTTTCATTTCCTTGGTAAGGTATTGTATAGTTTACAAAACTCTACAGACTGCATCCTCTGTGATAGAAGTTCAGTATGATTTGTTGGCAAAGCGAAGTAGTGAAAGACTTACAGGTGGTTTGGTTTTTTTTTTAAGACTACAATAGTAGCAGAAAATATATGTCCTCTTATATGCCCACCTGGGAGGTTGAAAAGGGTAATGTTTTACATGGTGCTGTCCTTTATTATGTATGAGCTTGTAGAAACTGATGCTTTAATACCAGTCCAGTTCATCCTTTTGCGGATGTTTAAGTATAATTTGAAAATATCTTTGACCTAATGTTTTCTTTCTCTGCCCAGAATTGTCCCAGGATGTTAATATATGGCTTAGCAGTCTGGCAAAATAAAGGGTTCCCTTTGTTGTGGTAAAAACACTATTAACCCTTTCCTCTTTTTAATAAGGTGGGGTGAGGCTTAGATGAACAAGAACCACACTGGGTTCGTGTAGCTTAAGGGTGTAGAGAGATGATTGAACATAGCTGCGAGCCTCTAGATGTTGTTGCTGATGGCTTTTTGCAGCTGAGATGTGTTAATGGTTTGTATGAGTATGTCCCCCACACTTGCCTGAGTCAGCTGTTCTAGCTTCTGTCACCTTCAGTGGCCATTCAGAGAGCCATCTGTGCTTACCCTGAAAAAGAATAGAAGTGGTCAAAATATTTGTTAGTATCAGTCAGCCCAGGGTGGTGATAAACAGATGATGAGGTTATAGAGATTTCAGACAAGTAAGTCTGTGTTCATTCTGAATGTTACCAAAAGTGTATGAAACACTGAAGAATTCACATATTTCACATGTATCAGCCAAACCTTCTTTTCCCTTGAGGGACTGCTATTTGAATAGTGAGATGCAGGGATATTGACTTCTGTAGTGAACTGCTGGGAATGCTTTTAATGGCTTAATTCTGGTTAGTACTGTGATTTCAAGTACTTTTGTACCTCACAGAATTCATGTTGGTTGTCTGTGTTCTGTCACTTTGGATTTTATTTACAATTTATTTTCACTTCATGTACATAGTTGAAGATTATTTTCAAGGTGAAGAAATGTTGGGAGCATAATATCTGGATCTAGACTGCTTCTCTGTGTAACAGGGGACAGAAATGTCTTGTAGTACTTAAAGCTAAGGCTGCAGAGAAATCTCTTGGAGTATTTTGAGTTAAGGCTAAATCAGAGACATTTCTACAGGTAACTCTTAAGTATTAGATGGAATATGTTGGATTCCTCTCATTCCTTTACCATGGTCTGTTTAAAGCTCTGGCAGTGGGGTTGTCCACTTGGGCCTTTATGTGACATCAGCTAGCTGGCATTTTGGTTAAACTGGCAGTTTATACACTTCTGTCAGATGAAAACACTGAATTTCTGAAACAGGCTCCTTGAAGAGGCTGAAAGTTCCTTGAGAAGGAACATCCTCTTCTTCTGTCCTATGCTTAAGAGAAATGAAATGTGTTCTTTGAGAGTGGTGAGAGTATTAGAGAACTGAACGTTAAGTATTTCTCTGAAGGAAAGATGCTGGGCAATATCTGTCATCCAAAAATTGCTTGAATCAACTTCAAAGGGGATTAAATTTGTGAGTGTTGATCTGATAATTGAAGTACTGACATCAGTATCAGGATAGATATGGGAAATCTCTTTATAATGATGGTGCTCTTCATAGTGTTGCTTGTTTGCTTTCTTAAATCCTTGAAGTGACCACATGTGTCTTTTGATTAAATGGACAAGTAATAAAAAGAATTCCCTGTTTGAGTCTGTTCCTTCTGTGGTGTGATTTCCTTCCTGCAGCGTGTGATTGGCCACGGGCAAGCAGTAGCTGCACATTATAATGAACTTCAAGAAGTTGGGTTGGACAAACGGAGCCAGTCTCGCATATTCTACCTCCGAAACTTTAATAATTGGACAAAGAGTGTCCTCATTGGTAAGCTTCCTTAACTGCTTGCTCAGACATGATTAAAATGTAACTAGTTTTTGTATCAAAAGGTACTTTTCTGTTTTTTGATGTTGCATGTGACACTTTGTCTCATAATACATAGTAAGTTTTTCAACTGCAATAAAATGTCTTATGTTTATATTTAATTCAAATCTCTGCACCAGTGTTTTGTATTGTTGGAGTGCCAAGCATATGCTTAGGTTTTAAAGATTTAAAAAGTTCATACTGGAAACTGTTCTCCATGACATTTTTAAAGAGAAAAACACAGCTTTAAATCATAAAGAATCTAAGTGTTCTTAGATTCAAACAAGAACAGCTCAATCTATCTCAAATAATTTCTTAGGCATTTTCCCAAAGCAGTCTGTGCTCAGATCCTGGTTAAGCAATTCTGCAGGAAGCTTGAACACATAAATATTTTCTATATTACCCATAGTCAGCAGTTTAAAAGATGGAAAGCTAAAGGATGTAGTTCTTTTAAGCATCAGCAGGTTTTTATTAAAAGGCAAAGTCTGCTGTTCCACAAATTAATTCCAAATTGAGGAAACAAAACCATCAGATATCTGCCAACAAAGAAAAGAATCATCAGCACAGCCCCACAGGTTCATGAAGAGGGATCTGTGCCAGGAGATGTTGGCACCATTTGTGTTAGCATGCTGCTTTTTGTTGTGTTGTATCAGAGCAGTTAAAAGCAATATTTAGATTTCTATAAAGCTGTTCCTGAAGCCTGTGTTGAAGCCTTTCTGTCATAAAGAATTTCAGCAGTGTGGCTTTATAGCAGTTGTATCAAAACATATTTCATGTCACCTACTGTGAAGAAAAGTTGCTAGCATGCTGATATGTTTTACATAATACGCCAACGTCAGTCAGAGCAGAGAGAATCTAGACAGGGTGCAGAGAGAAGAAAAAATGTACTTGGTGTATGTAGGGTAGAAAGACAGCAAAGCTACTGTTATTGCAAGGCCTGGGAGAGTGAGTGGAAAACATTATGCATTTTTGTAAGGTGACGGGGAGGAGATGTTGTGGCTGATGCATTTAATTGGGTTTTACGTTCTGGAAAAGGCTTTCTCATACTTTCAAATAACTTCTGCCTTCATTATCATGCTAATGAAAGGGAACCCTGTTTCCCTCCTCATGTACAGGACTGTTTAGCCATGTGCACTTTTGCCTTAGCCAGGGAAATAGTTCAGAGCTTCAGTCAAGTTACATGCAGTTTTAAAAGTTTGTGGTTCCTTTTATCCTTCTAGGAAAAAAAAAAAAGAGTAAGTTTGTAATATTAAGAAAACTTACAGGCAAAGTAAGGTCTGAGATGTTTTAAAATTCCAAACCTTTTTGGTTCTTTAGGCTTTTATGTGCAATACAAATGAAATGCAGAGATGTGTATATATGCTCCCTGTTTTTATTTCTCTAGGTGAATTTATAGACCGGGTACGACAGAAGAAGAGTGATATAACTGTTTTGGATCTAGGATGTGGAAAAGGTGGAGACTTACTGAAATGGAAAAAAGGCAGAATTAAAAAACTCGTCTGTACTGGTAAGAAGACATGATAACTTTCTAGGGAAAGTACATCAGTTTTTATGGGAAACCAAGCACATTTCCAGTATTTTATTATTTCTTTTTTTCCACTAAGTCAAAGAATGTAATGAGCACCTTTTGTGCAAAAAATTGTATTTTGTCTTTTAACCTGAAAATACAACTTGATTGCCAGAAGAAATATAAGAATCACTGGTTTTCTGTGTATTTAGCTTTCAGTTCAACTCCTAAATAAAGAAAACCACCATTGCCACAGGTTGCCTTAGGCAAAATGTGGCCCTGGGGAAAAGACTGACGTTTTGTATTTTAAGTCTTTTCTCCCACATCTAATCTCTTGTAGTATTTTTAATTGTTCTGAAGCACATACAGAAGAGTTGCATTTAAAAAACCAAATAAACCCCCCAATGTTGTGACAAAAAATGGTCTTGGGTGTTACAATCAACTAAAGATTTTTATACTCAGAAAGGGGGAAGAGTTGAAGGATGGTGAAAAAAATCTCATTTGAATAATTGGCTTAGATGTTGGGAGGAAGATACATCTTCCCTTTTCTCAAAAAGTATCCCAAGGATAATCAGAGGAAGTATTACTTAACTCTAAATTTAATTAAATACTAAAATTATTTCAGAGGGAATTATTTTGGGTACTTCACATTTTACGGTTCTTTCTTGCATTATTCAGTGGGTAGTACTCAAATACACTTAATTCATTACTTACAAAGTTCTCAGGTAAATTTATTTCATATTGTCAGAAACTTGATGACTGAGAAAGAAACAGTCTTAGAATTTAAAAAAATTCCCATGATGTGACATATCAGAAATAATTGCATTTCAACATCTTTTATATTTTTAAGAATATGAAGAATCCCAGGGAGCTGCGTTGTTTTAACAGAACGGAAGATCAGTTTTTTATCCTGCCATATTGTACCTTCTGTGTTCCAGTATTCATTTCAGTTTTCTTGTCTGGGGAGCAGTTTTCACACTTAAAAAAATTTTACTTATTATTTTTATTATGTTTCCATATCTAGACATTGCTGACATTTCTGTGCAGCAGTGCAAGCACCGCTATGAAGAAATGAAATCCCGATGTCGGTATAATGAACGTATTTTTGATGCAGAATTCATACAAGCAGATAGTAGCAAGGTACAGTTCATATGCTTTGCAATATTTTGGAGATTTAACGCCCTTTATGGTAGTGCTGTAACATTTGGGGTATATGTACTTTTAAGGTTGGATTATTGTACTACCAGGAGAATCAGCCACAGGGATTAGCAGAAGGTGCATTTTGCTGCTGTTGTATAGTGTAGCATTCCTGAAGCCTGAATGTCTTTTCCAGATAATAAATCTGGTGCTTTCACTGGCTTTTACTTGACAAGGGGAATGGAATGATTGTTTAACTTTGGAGTTCTGTGAGACAGCATGAGGTGTGGAAAACTGTCTCAGTGAATGCTGGAATAAATAAGGAACGTTTTCTGGTTTGACTTGTACACTTTATTTTAATTTTTTTCTTTCTAGTGGCGTTTTGGTTACTATAATTTGTACCTTTAAAACTTGTGTGGTAGAGCAGGTTTCTTAAACTATCTGGAGGCAGTGGTGAATGCATGGCTGAGGCTTAGGAGACAGTCTTGTAACCAGAACTGCTTTTGCTTCCTAGAAGGGCAGGCTGAGAGTGCCCTGCTGATGGAGGCTGAGAGGCAGAACCTCATATCCTCATATCTGTGGATAAGCTGAATCTGTTCTCAGCCTTGAGTAAAAGGTTGTTTCCTTGAATTCTTGGTTGCCTTTCCTTCTTTGGAGAAATAGCCTGTTGCAGGTTCACGGCCTCTCTCTCAACTCAAACTTACAGTCGGGGGAGAGAGAGAGAAGAGAGACTTGGCCAGGAAAGAAAGGGATTATTTTCACGTTGCTATTACAGCTCAGTCTTAGATGCATCCATATTTTCTGTTGCATGCTTTGTTCTGTCTATCCTTGCACACAAAAGTTAATTTCCCTGACTTTGGATCTCTATCATGAATGTTATATATCCTGAAAAATCGGATTCTCACAGCTTGTCTAATTCTTCCCACCTCTGTTTCTCATTTTTCTATGTCTTTCTCTGTGTCTGCTGAGTACAGGGTCAAAGCAAGCTTTAACCTGACAAAGTTCAAGGGCTCCAAGTTCTTCAGATTTTAGTTAGTTGGTCTGGGATGGGGAGGAGTACATTGGTGATGAACATGGGTGAGAATACAGACAAATACAACTCGTTGGGCAGGGAAAACTACCATATTTAAAACAACCCCTTCTCTCAAGTGCATGTTTAATGGGTAAGTTCTCGTTACAGAGACTTAGTAAACTGAAATTCATTTTTCTACAGTATTTTTTTCTGGCTAAACTGTGGCCAGTGATAAAACTCCAGCAATAAAGTACTTCTGGAAACCATTAAGGTACCTAGCCTTGGGTTTCAGTCTTTCAGGTGTAGCAGTGTTACTGAAAAGAATTTGAGGACATTAGAACTTTGAAATGTGTGTGTATTCTTGTTGTTTTTAAATGTTGTGTATGGTTTTCTGTGCAGGAGAGTTTTTTCATACTCTTACCTTTTTCATCTTGTCTTTGTTGAACTTGCAAAGGAGCGGGGGCTGAAAGGAGAAACTTCAGAGAATTCAAAGAATTATGGAAGTAGTGCATTTGTTAGAAGATTTAAGTGAATCGTGCTTGTTTCTGTAGTTTTTGTTTCTTTTTATCTGTTGCAGGATCTCTTGTCTTCCAAGTACAGCGATCCAGATATGCGCTTTGACATTTGCAGTTGTCAATTTGTTTACCACTATTCATTTGAGACGTATGAGCAGGCTGACATGATGCTCAAAAATGCTTGTGGGAACCTCTCTCCTGGAGGTTATTTCATTGGCACAACTCCAAATAGCTTTGAACTTGTGTAAGTACTTCTGTGTCCTATTAGTGTTCCAAAAAGAAGAGCATTGTTAAGTGATAGATGTTCTTGCAGTGCTGTGCAAACAAAAGCAAATTTTTTGCAACAGTTTTGGATTCTAGTCAAAAAAAATCTCACTCATGAACTTGATTCAAACAGGTAAATCAATACTAACCCTTGTCTCTTGTCCTCATGGCTCTTCTGGTATATAGATCTTCATACACTTCAGCCCTCTGTTGTGACTTAAATAGTGGCAAAATGGCCACAGCCTGGGGAAAAACTGTCAGAGTTTTGTGGCTGTTTCTTCAAGAAGCCTGTTTTGTCAATGTAGATTGTCCATGTGTCTGGACTAAAAGTTCATCTTCTAGGTCCATTTAGTCCTTGGTATGTTGTATAGGAGTGATAAACTGTTAAAATCCAGTATGCTGCTTCGTTTCATTGCTGTATTAGATATGGGAAGTGGGAAACCAGAGAAATCACTGAGTATTACTGGGAGAAACACTTTCAGGCCTCTTATGTGTAGTTTTCTCTGCCTGTTAAATACTGGTCAGTAAATGTTTGTTTATATCTCATTTTATAGAAAGAGACTCGAAGCTTCAGAAACAAATTCATTTGGGAATGATGTGTACAACGTAAAATTTGAAAAGAAGGGAGACTATCCCTTATTTGGCTGCAAGTATGATTTCCACTTGGAAGAAGTGGTTGATGTCCCTGAGTTTTTGGTTTACTTTCCATTACTGGAAGAGTAAGTTAACTTCTAAATTCATGATACAGTGAAAGCTGTAGAACATAATAAACGTTTGTTTAGTTTATGTGTCACTGCATAATGCTTGCAGAAAATTACGTTTTGTCTTTCTTACTGTATTTTTCAGTTCTGAATTTTTGTTGTTGCTTCAGAGGTTTCTTGCATTTCCATCCACAGCTATAACCTGTCCATTGGACTCTGTTGAAGGTGCTCTGATCAGAAGCTGTGAGAACTTAAACTGTGTCTCACGAGAGAACATCTGTATCTGATATGTTGGATCTGTCAGCAAACCTTTAGAACTGTCAGCTTTTTCTTCTCTAATTGTAACCTTTTGAGGGGTTTCTTTCTCCCCCTTTTCTAGTCTTTCAGCAAGCTTTGTTGCATATCTTCTTCATCATAGTACCTCCTTCTTGTCTTCTCCACCTTTCTTTAGATGTTCGTAGGATTTTTGCTGTGTCTAATTTTTTTTTCCTCTATATGGTCTTCACCTGTAAGCATGCATTTTGCTGTTCTCTCTGTGTGACCTCAGATTTGCTTTTCCCAGCTGTATCCTGAGGTACAGACAAATGTTTCCATACTGGGTATTTTCCTGCCATTCAAGCTCAGTATGATTAAACAGTGTTAAGCTTTCCTGTTGAGTCTGTTCAAGAACTTCGTTTGTAGTTGTCTGTGAAAAATAACAGCATCTGTCACTGACAGCTGTAACTTCAGTGTTGCATGTCCACAGTGTCTACATATAATTGAGATGTAAGGCACTAAATACAATAGAAAGAAGTTCTCTAAATATATTTATAGTATCTGACATGATAGATACTGCAGGGAAAAGTGTAGTCTGTCTGGAAGTTCACATGGAACTTCTATGTTTTGGGAGAAGAGACTTTTTCTATTAAAATGTTTGTAAATTACTTCTGTGTAGATTTTTGTTGTCTTAATTTTTTTTAAAAAGTGCAGTTTGTGGTGGTACTGCAGCTTTTTTCATCTAAATATCTTTACTAAGAAAAAAAATCAAAAAAACGTGTAATCCTAGTGAACACCATAAGATGTCACTGTGGCTTAAAGTCGTTCCTTTGAAAATAAAGCTACAACAATTTTGCAGCTTCCATAATTAAGCTTGTTATTTTGACAGAATGGCAAAGAAGCATGGTATGAAATTAGTCTACAAAATGACATTTCGGGAATTCTATGAAGAAAAAATCAAGAACGAGGAGCATAAAATGCTGTTAAGGAGAATGCAGGCCTTGGAGGTAAATTTGGAGTTGACTTGTTTAATTTTAATAGCATTTTACGTCTTGTTAATTTTTGTGCAATAATTGAAATTCCCTTTGTGAACATTTTGCAATTAATTAAGGGCTACTAATAGAAAATATTTAGTTCCTGGGGCTGAAAGTGTGACTCTGGTTTGTTGACCGTGACTGGCTGCCAGACACCCACTGACCTGCTCTCCTGTTCCCTCTTCCCAACAAGATGGGGGGAGAAAATAGGAAAGAAAACTTGTGGGTCAAGATAAAATTCAAGGAGATTGCTTAGCAATTACTGTCACAGACAAAACAGACTGAACCTGGAGAAGGTTAATTTAATTTATTGAAAAAAAGTAGTAGAAAGATGAGAAACGCATGCAAACTAAAACCATCTTTGTCCCAACCACTGCTTGTTCCCAGGCTCAGCTTCACTTGTTCGCTCCTGACCTCCTCTCCCTTCCTCTGCAGGGGAATGGGGATTGTGGGCAGTCTGTAACACTTTGCCCCTCCTTCCTCCTCACACTCTTCCCTTCGTCCAGCACAGGTCCCACCCAATAGATGATTCAAGTTTTGAAGATAATATTTCAATTTTGAGGCAAATTTTCATTCATGTGAAGTAGGAAACAGGAGCCCAAGAATCATGCCAAGTGTCAGATAGTGGTGACTGTAATCCATTTCTTCCTCAGCAGAGACTGAAAGCTGGATCTTTGCACAAGAAATATTGAGCAAAAAGACATAAAGGAATCTTTGTAGGAATAAAAGGACAGGCTGTGTTTGTAGAAGAAAATGGCACTTAACTGTAACTGAGCTTATGGTTTTGCCCAATGTTTTTACATTTTTTTTTATCCTCAGGCTTTTACCCTGGATAACTTTAGCAGCTTCAGAGAAGCTTTTCCATGCCACCTCTGAGGCTTTGGTTTTACCCGAAGTTCTCTGTGCCTCCCTCCTCCCTCAAACAGTAGAATCCTTCAGCACTTAACCAAGTCAAGTATCTGTGACTTACTCGGCTGAGTCACGTGGGCTGCAGTTTGACTGCCCTCGCTGACTCTAAAAGTGATGGTGCTGTGTATGGGCTCACACCGGCAGTAGCACAGAGACACAGCCTTTGACTTACCATCTTCCTTCTTAGGAAAATGAGAGTTGTCCTAAGGTAGTGGCCACTTAACAACTGAGGATTGAATTGTTACATACAGATCATTAGTAGCTGGGATCCTTAATAAGTATATCTTAGTTTTGAAGAATATATTGCATACTTGTGTTACAGCTTGTGTGCTCTTGAAGCATTTTAATTGTTCGGCTTGAAACTCTAGTTGCCCATTTTTTAGTACTTCTGCTGAAGAGATACTGGTTTGTTTGGTTGCTGTTCTAAAAGAAGGTATATCTGTGCAATGCTCATAATGAGCTGTACATGAAGGAGAGTGTTTATAGTTATTCTGTTTCCCCTGCTTTAGAGACATAAGGATAAAAATTTATAAATCTGGGGTGTCAGATTTTCTGGTATGTAGGGAACATCAAACCTGTTCCTGAGGGTGCTGTAAAGGATAGACCTAAATTTAAAATCCTCTTAAGAATTAGTGACCTCTGTCCTGGACTGTGTTGTGGCAAACCCTTGATGTGATAATTGTGTCTCACTACTCAATGATTTTTTTTCTATGTTCTCCAGCCATATTCTACACTTGGTGATTCCAGGCTTGTTTCTGATAAACCCGATGATTATGAGCATGCAAAAGAGTTTATCAAAGATGGCAAGGCAAAATTACCACTGGTAAGTTCCTTCATACTTCACTAGAGCAAATGGTGTCTTAAAATTGAGGTCCTGATATTTCAAACTGTGGTGCCTTCTTCATTTCAGCTGAAGTTGGCATGAGTCTCTCTTTGCATGTGAAAAGTTGTAGAGCTGCAGGGCTGAGAGGTTCATCTAATCTATATCCCATACTCAAAGAACTGAATTCACTTAATTTGGTAGCTGTTAAGAAATGTGTAATAATACAGAAGGGAAAGGATGTTTTTTCCATCTTACTTGACAGCTGTTCTTTCTACCTGTTCTTAGTTTGAGGAATCTTATGTTTCCAAATCTTCACACTGCTGATTTAAAGTGTTACTTCCAATCCTCTGATGGAAGAGTTCAAAGCTTTCTTCATAATACTGTATATATTTGAAATCATTCTTTTCATTTTCATCAATACAGCATGAGGGTGGTCAGCTTGAAGTTTTTCCACTTGGTTCTGTTGTTTGGGTTTTTCTTTTAATCATTGATTCATCTACTGTTTACATTCTGAATTCTTGAAGGTGTAGTCCTCTTACTGTATATATAAATCAAGAGGGAAAAGAAACCTACTCTCCACACTTGAAATCTAAAAATTTTAAAAGAAAATGCTTGTTTTAAGAAATAGACATAAGAACATGAGAATGTCCAAGTCAGACCTCTGTTGCCAAGTGCTGTTTTAAAAGGTGAACCGTTTGGTCAGGTTTGGTTGGTGGGTAGCATATGGACTAAATCATGGCCCCAGTGAGGACTCCTTGGAAGGGGATGGAATGGGCAGAGCAGAAAATCAGCTTGTTGTTGTTGCCGCCTTATGTTTCTTAATTGGTGGGGTAGATGGCAACAGCTTTTTCCTTGCCCTGCTTTCATCTAATCACCTGAGCTGGGAGTTTCCTAGGCTGGAAAGCAGGCTGTTTTTCCAGAATACGTGAGTGAGGCTGAGAATTAGTCTCTTGCAAATAGAGTTTCTGTGGGCTGTGGGGTGTTGCTGGGTGGAGGCAGGCAGTGTTCCTGAGGAAGGTGGCAGCACAATGGTGTAGGGCCTTTTCTTCACTATGGTGCCTTTTCTTGACTTCTGCACAAGTGTTGGGCATCTTGATCTGAACAGCAGCTGGAGCCAGGTCAGGTCACACTGGGGTGTGCTGATGGACCCAGGCATGCTCTGCATTGCAGAGGCATCCAGACCTGGAGACTTGGCCCATTCTTCTGTACCTGTTTCATTTAGGTGTGTTCCATTATCTGGGTCTTCCAATTCCCTACCATCATAGTTAGTGAAGTTTTAAGTGCCTGTGGTTTAAAGTAATGCTTTCTTGCCCCTAAATAGCCAGTTGGTGTGGGTGGTTAGATGTTGGTCAGTGAAAGATGGAGTTAAATCAGTGTTTTACTGTTTCCGTATTTTTGTTGAAACTGTGGGTTTTTTTGTCCCCTTCTAGGGAACCTTGAGTAAATCTGAATGGGAAGCAACAAGTAAGTAATGGTTTTGAAAACATATTGCCTGAATGACTGCTTTGGAAAGTGTATAAAATAGCCTGTTAGTCATGGAAGAAAATCCAGATTTTGAATATAATAAGATGTTGTTTTTTGTGCAATTCAAATGTCTGTGTGTAGATTATGTAGTGTGCACATCTCAAGAAATTGGGAGGGAAATGCCTAAGTGTAGCCAACCAGGATTTGCATTTTTGCAGGCCATTATCCTGGTTGTGTTAGTAGTTTAAAAAAAAAAAGCTGTTTACTTCACAGGTGAGAAACATCTTCACTCTGCTTTCTTAAATTATGATCTAATTTTTGAATGTATGAATTATAATGTAGACATCAATTCCAGCAATCTAGAAGTACTATCTCAATTATCTGAGAGGGGCTTTTTATACTATTTTATACCTTTTTATACCTAAAAAAAGCTTTATACCTTTAAAAGTTCAGTGGTTACTGTGTTTCCAAAGTAGTCTCTTTTTCCAGAAACATTTGGAGAATTGAGCTTCTGAGAAGAGGCTAATCACATCTTGTTCCTTACATGGAACTTTGCATTGTTGCTGAGGAATGTCTGATAAGCTTGTCTTGAAAAATTTGCCAGTAGCTATGCACCTCATTCATTAAAATAAACATTGAATTAAAGTGGAAATCCATAAATGTTTAATTAGACCCATGATCTCAAGTAACTGGTTTAACATACCTGTCTGGTATGGAGCACAGGAACATCTGGTATTGATTATATGCCAGCTAAGAGTTTTCCAAGGGTGCTGTGTGGACTGTATGAGTATCCATTAATAGAACTGTTCTGGACTGAAAAAATGTTGTAATTTCTTCTTTGTCCATCAAAATTTAAAAGAGCAAAATTGGTAATAAGTATCAGGAGTTCATTCACTATTCAAATAAAAATGAAGTTTATAATTTCAACCCTGATTGTCCATTACTGCATGTGTGAAGGAGTCTTTAAACTTAACTTGCATGTGGCTTTTTATGCACTAGTGAATGTTCATTACATGTAGAATGGCACAGTAATTTATGAATTTCATTCACGTTTCTGAAAACATGTAAAACTATGCTGGAGTAGAATGCTAGAGTTGCTCACTGGAAAATCGTAAAATCTTTTGTAATTTCAATAATCTGCTAACAGGTTGTTTGGGCATAATATCAAACTGGTTACATTTTGAAAACTTAATTGAGTCACCAAGAAGGCTGAAACTTTAAATACTCCCATTTTCTTTTTTAGGTATTTACTTGGTATTTGCATTTGAGAAGCAACCGTAAAACTTCACATACTGGATGCAGCAAGAAGAGATCATATCCATGTGCAAGTTGGAATGATCAGAAATCCATTGTGGCAACTATTTTTTTATTTTTTATTTTTTAATTATCAGACGTGTGCAGGACACTACCAAAAACTAGAGCAAGCTCATGATTCAGAATTACATTGCCTGTCTGTGACAGATGGACTTGTGTGTGTATATATAAGAAAGATTCTGAACCAGTCTTTTTAAGCATTTGTAAGCAATCTGCATGGTCTCAAAACCTGTGTTTGAACTGACACAACTTTGTTAGAAACAAATGTTTTGTTAGTGGAAGTATGCTTGTGATTATGAGCCTGACCCTGCACTTTCTGAAGTTGATGGAAGAATGACTGTTGACTTCACTAATGCAGAATGAGGGCCTAAATACTGTTCTGCAGAGCTCAGTTAATTCATAACAAGATCTATTCAGACATAGAGGGTATGTCTACATTGCATGCAGAGCAAAGAATACCTGAGTCAGTTTGAGAACCTCTGTGCTGTGCTCAAGCCTGCAGTGTAAATCTACCTTAGTGGTGTTCATGGTGTAGTTTACATGGTAAAATCCCACAATGTTCTTGTTTTTCCTGCTTGCTGATATGTAGTGTCACTTCATGGTGCTTTCAAGATTAAATGAGTTTGTTCTGTACAAAACTGCTCTAAAAGTACTCCATTTCTAATGTTTTGAGTCTCTGCTTTGTTTTCCAAATATGGCTATGCAGTAATCGTTAGCAGCTGCTTAATTTCGATTACTGAATATTTTTTATTGTATTAAAGACTCTCCTGACTTTTCAATAGTTTTAGTGTTTCTTGAAACTTATTAGACAGATCTGAGGATGCCTTTCTTTCTTGTTTCATAAAATTCCAAATGGGCTCAGCAATAGGATGAGCTGTTGGTGGTGATGGGGACCTCACTGCAGTCTTAAGGCATTAAAAACATGGTCATGTCATGGGTCATAAACCAAAAGGGGAGCCTGGGTAACATTTGAGGATACCAGCAGTTCCCTCTGGAAGAGAGGGCTGTGTATGTGCATACACACTCTGGTACCTATGGGTAACAATCCCCAAATTAGAGTCAAATAT
This sequence comes from Aphelocoma coerulescens, assembly GCF_041296385.1. Classification (NCBI taxonomy): domain Eukaryota; kingdom Metazoa; phylum Chordata; class Aves; order Passeriformes; family Corvidae; genus Aphelocoma; species Aphelocoma coerulescens. The sequence continues at coordinate 112,911,886 of NC_091015.1, read as the reverse complement.
TGTTTGGGAATGTAATCAAATGATACCAATATGCAGAACTGTGCCTAACTACCATCATAACTGCTTGTTAGTCTCTTAGAGCTGGCTTAGGGATTTCTGGGATGGTGTTTGCTCAACTTTCCACATGCTTGTAGCCACTCATTACTGAGAAGGCCTAAATATTTCATGTTTTTTCTCTCCATTCTTGGGCTAGCAATAGCTGATGGCTGCTGTTGGCTAATAGATTTTACATAGAGATGAAATGATGATGGTACATGAATATTTTGAAAAGGTATAGTAAACCTAGAAGAGGACATTTCTGTTAAGACTTAAATGTTCAAATTTTATGAGTTTGTAGTTGTATTGCTTTCCCCCTATAAATAGGTCATAGTCTTTTCTCCATGACTCCTATTTTTTTTATTGACTAGAAGAACACCTGTAAACTTCACTGAAGCAGTAGAATCTATCAGGTCTGCTGCTAAAATGAAAACAAGATGTTCTCGTCTGCTAGAATTAGTACTCATGAACTAGCTAAAAATGATGACACTTCAGAAGTGCTGAAATGTTTCTTTGAGATTTGTGTGTGTCAAGGCTAGTTTTGTTAGATTTCTTGTATCAAATTTCATTCGAAAATACATTGTTATGCTATTTTTGGAAGAAATAATAATAAAAAGAGGGAATACAGTGGAGTGTCTTTCCTCTTTTAAGTGGATCTTAACATATCAGTCACATAATCACATAATGGTTGAGTTTGGAAGGGACCTCTGGAGCTCATTTGGTCCAACCCCCACCTCTGCTCAAGCATGTTCACCCAGAGCTGGTTCCCAGGACCTTGTTCAGGCAGCTTTTGAACTGCTCCAACAGTGGGGACTCCACAATCTCATTGGGCAACCTGTGCCAGTGCTTGGTCACTCTCACAGTAAATGCTTCCTTATGTTCAGAGGGAGCTTCCTGTGTTTCAGTGTGTGCCCATTGCCTCTTTCCCTGTCACTGGGCACACAGAAAAGACCCTGGCCCTGTCTTTACAAGCTCCCTTTGGGTATTTGTATGCATTGGTAAGATTACTGCCCTGAGCCTTCTCCAGGCTCCAGCTCTCCCAGCCTTTCCTTGTACGAGAGATCTTCCAGGATTTTGAATGCAATTGGACCCAGTATCAACTCGTGGCATACACTGTTGGTGACGTCCAACTAGACTTTGTTTCACTGATCACCTCTCTCTGGGATTGCCTACTCAGCCAGTTTGCAATGCCCCCTCCCTCTGCATCCAAGATGGTGTTAAAAACCCTTTCTGACATCAAAATAGACTATCTACTGCTTTTCCATCATCTATCAAGCCAGACATTTATTTTCTCACAGAAGTTTGTACTGTTGGTTAAGCACAACTTCCATGTGATGAATCCAATCTCTTCATTGCAGCTCTCCAGTCATGCAGGTCATCTCACCATTTCTCCATGATCCCATCCAGATCATAGCCCTACAATATTTCCTGATAAATACATGTCTTCCCAGTAGAACTGGGTGACTTTAGAAAAGCAATTAAAGGTGAACAGAGCATTTAGGTTCTCAGGACTGCCGATGAGAATTTGAAGATGGGGGAGTGCTAAGGTCAGCTGAGCTGGATGATTTTTTTGCAATGGACGGAGTTTTGATAATCCCCTGAATTAAGAAAGGATGGAGGAAGTGATACCTGGTGCTGCACCAATTAAATGGTTCAATTTTCAAATTCACTTTACACAATAAAGGAAATCAGAAATGGCAACTGAACTTTGTGGGTCATTTTGTCCTCCCTCAGTTAGGTGGTGAGATGTATGAGTTGGGAATAGGAGCTAGAAAACATGTAACCTTTTCCTCTAGTTTCTTCCATGATGGCAAACAGTTGAGAACTGTGGTGGAACTGAGTGGTTCAGCATGTAGTTGCTGGGGGGGAGCCAGCAGAGCTGGAAAACTGTTTTGTGCTTAGGTTGAGTAGATTCCTTGCCACAGGAAACACCTCAGTTTGCCATGAAAGTGTGTGTATGAAAATCCTGTATTAAAGAAGAGGTAATTGTTCCTTGTTTAGGTGTTCTGCAACCTTACAGCAAAACCAATGAAATGAGATATTGTATTTGTGGAGGAAATGTGTTGTGCTTCTGTATGTTACTGTTATATCAGTGCTGTATTTGTAGAAGTTTGTTTTTGTGACTTACACACCAGCGTGGTAGAAATTGCTGCAAAACACTTAAGCAGGTGCTGTGTTTCATGCTTAAGTTTCAAGCAAATGCCTAAGGAAGTGTGTTGCCTGGTGAAAGGTATTTGATTGACTTAAGAAGCTAGACTTAGAGAATGGTTTGGGTTGGAAGGGACCTTAAAAATCATCTAGTTCTAACCCCCCTGCTCTGGGCAGGGACACCTTTCACTAGAACAGGTTGTTTAGACCTCCATCCAAAGTGGCCTTGAACACTTCCAGGGATGAGGCATCCACAAATGCTTTGGGCAGCCTGTTCCAGTGTCTCATCACCCTCAAAGTAAAGAATATCTTCCTAATACCTAATTCAAATCTGCTCTCAGTTTGAAGGCATTTCCCCTTGTTATGTCACTACATGCCCTTGTAAAAAGTCCTCTCCATCCTTCTTGTAGGCTTCTTTTGGGTACTGGAAGGCTGCTCTGAGGTCACACCAAAGCCTCTTTTCCAGGCTGAACAATCCCAATTCTCTCAGCCTTTCCTCATAGGAGAGGTTCTTCATCCCTGTGGTCAACTTGGTGGCTCTCCTCTGGACTCACTCCAACAGGTCCATGTCCTTCCTGTGCTGGGAATCCCAGAGCTGGATGCAGCACTCCAGGTGGGGTCTCACCAGAGCAGAGCAGAGGGACAGAATCCCCTCCCTTGCCTTGCTGGCCACACCAGTTTGGATGCATCCCAGGACACAACTGGCTTTCTGGGCTCCAAGCGCACATTGCTGGCTCATGCCGAACCCCTCATCCAGCAGAATCCCTAAGTCCTTCTTGGCAGGGCTGCTCTCGATTTGTTCATCTCCCAGTCTGTATTGATACTGGGGCTTATCCTGACCCAGATGCAGGACCTTGCACTGGGTCTTGAATTTCATGAGCTTCTCATGGGCCCACTTCTCAAGCTTCTCCAGATTCCTCTGGATGGCATCCCATCCTTCATGTCTGCTGCAAATCTCACATGTTCTCTTGTTACAACACTTGAGTAGTTTGATTTACATAATGAACATCTCAGTCCTTTGACTATGAGTGTTTTCCTTTTGAGTCACAGTCTATTTAATAAAGTGCTCACTTGTATAATATCTATTTTTATGGAAAAGTAATTATATGCTGTGTTCTAATTGCTAAACTGCATTTTTAAAGACTTTGAAAACTGTTAATTTTGGGAACATTAAGCTGGTGAGCAACAAGTTTAAAACATCTGTAGGGTAATCAAGGGGCTAATAATAAATCCACTTTTGCAATCCACTTATTGCCAAAGTAATAATGCTTCTAGAGGCAGCAGGATTATATCTAATATCTAATATCAAGCAGGATTAATAGTAATCTTGTAATCTCAGTCCCTAGTGTTCCTTGTACACCACAAATTAGAACCTCTGTCTATATGGAAGTGAGGAAATGGACATCTATATTGTTACTTGTCAATGCAAACAAGTGTCCCGATTTTTCAGGCGTTTCAAGTGCAAAAATCAGGTTGTTTAGGTACCAAAAGACGAAGACAAGCGTTGCAGCGGTTTTCGAACAAGAAGCCTCACTTGAGATTTAAAGAAAAGAGCCTGAAATCCTTGTGCTGATGACATTATGAATGCCATGTACCGAACTAACAACTGTTAGTACAGTTCAGATTTTTGCAGCTTCATTTACATGGATGTCCTAGTCCTGGTGAAATGGCTTTCCCTAACCTCCCTTACAGCATACCGCATCGTAAATTTATGTACTGCCTTCAATGTTTCTGCTACTTAGAGAACAGATGTAAGGCAGAACAAAGTTAGCTTGATCAATTAGGCTTTGCTATGTTTGGAAGGTTTTCCAATGCCATTTTAATGGAAGCTGTCATCCTTTCTTCATTTCATTAAAGTTGCTTCTCAGCATTGCTGTCTTTTTATTTGGGTTAATGTGTCTTTCAGCAAATGAGGTCCATTTGCAGGATAAGGTGTTTGAACATTTAAGGCCCGACTGATCTGTGCTGTTATTAGTTTAAGCCTGAGGAAAGGATACTATTTTAGTTCATAGGCCATATTGTTTCCATGGGCAGCTTCATAAGGGTTGGTCTCTCCTGTATGAATTCACTGAAGCTGTGTTTCTGACAGTCTGCTTTAATCACTAACTGTGATTAAACTAGAAACTTACTGCTCTTAGTAGTGGCATGAACATCACCATGGGATTTAGAGTAACAAGGTTGACATTACTGGAGTCCTTTCTCACTTTGCTCTTCACTTTTATGGCTCTTTCACAGTCTTGGAATAAGACTACTCAGCTGGTGACTTACTAGCTCCCAACTAGTAACAGCTTCCTTCTCAGTTTGCAGTCACTTCTAACTGGACAGCGATGGAATTGTTCTGACTTTAGACACATGGCTAGTCTTTGTAGGTTTTAAACTACAAAAAAGTACATGAAAAAATAAGCACAAAGAAAGTCTTTGTTTATATATAAAATGCAGCTTTTGAGTCTCTTAATTTTTATAGTCCAAGGAAACTTCTCTGTGGAGCGGTAATCTTCTGGTAACAGAATTATTCTGAATTCTTTGGTTCAAGTAGTCCTTTTCTTTCTTTAGTTCACTTTGACACCTGCAGTGTACATCTCTGCAACAGACAGCTGGAACTGAAGCCTGCTTCTTTATAAAAGAGCTGTGAGCTGAACAAATAACAATAATTACAGGGTTGGAAATTGTTGGCTTTCTTGTATAATTTATAAAAGATTTAATTAAGTATTTCTTCAGCTAGAAGCAAATCACTGCATCCTCTTAACAACAGCCTCAAGGAAGAAATGGGCTGCTGTACGAGTGTGTAGGGCACCCTGCACCTTCAGTAAAATGGTGTACTGTTGGATCTCGTACAAACTGGGGGATCTGGGCTGGCTACCAAGAGTCTGAGTCCACAGGAGGCTTGTAGGCAAAACCACGGAACCTCTAATGCCCGTTTGAGGTAAGGTTTATACAAAATGTAGCACAACTTGAGAAGACAGTCCTAAGCTGCCCTAAATGCCTCTCAATTATTAAATTAAATATGTTTTTTTTGCTTGTGAGTTGTATCACTAGCTTGTGGTGTGATAACACTTGCATGTTTGATGCTTTACAGACAGGTGGAAGAATGGATTATCCTCTGAAGACCAGTCCTTAAATCAGAAGATGATGTTTTTCTATGTTGCCCTTCCTGGATGGACATTGCCTTCACTAGTACTATGATTTTGTGCCTGAATAAAGATGAATTGATGTTTTAATTCTGTGAGAATATTTTGGCTATTTCATAGATACATAGATCGGTTCATGTTAGAAGGGACCAATAAAGATCACCTAGTCCAACCTTCCTGCTGTGGGCAGGGACACCTTCCACTTGACCAGGTTGCTCAAAGCCCCATCCAGCCAGGTCTTGAATACTCCCAGACATGTGACATCCACAACTTCTCTGGACAACCTTTTCCAGTGCCTTACCACCCCCACAGTAAAAAATTTCTTCCTTACACCTAATTCAAACCTACCCTCTTTTAGTTTAAAACTGTTACACCTTGTCCTTTCACTACAGGCCCTGATAAAAAACTCATTCCACCTATTTTGTAAGCCCTGTTTAAGTACTGAAAGACCTAATAATATCTCCCTGGAGCATTCTCTTCTCCAGGCTAAAGGATTTCAAGCAAAGCAGCAAGATTTTATTGTATGTTTGTGGTGAGTTGATCCTGACTGGATGCCAGGTACCCACCAAAGCCTTGCTATCACCCCCCTCCTCAGCTGGGCAGGGGAGAGAAAATGCAGGGAAAGGCTTATGGTTCAAGGTAAGTGCAGGGAGAGATCAGTCACCAGTTACTCATGGGCAAACCAGACTTGACTTGAGGAAGTTAACTGAATTTATTATCAATGAAATCAGTGTCAGATAATGAGCAAAACTGAATCTTTAAATAACTTCAACGCTTTCCTTCTTCCTGGGCTCAACTTCACTCCTGAATTCTCTACCTCTTCCCCTCCAGCAGTACAGGGGGAAGGGTAATAGGGATATATGGAAATACAAATTAAAAATTACCATTGCTTTTTGAAATTATTCTGCTGATGAAGATGGGGTTGCTGTTTTACTGATCACTAGACATGTATTAAAAAAAATGCAAAAAGAGCAAGTTTTGTGTTTTCCTTTTCACAGGTCTCTGTCAGCTCCTGAGATAAATGGGAATGAAATGTGCAATTTGTCCACTGCCTCCAGTATTTTCATATGCCAAGCATTTTTGTGCCCCTCTTTTCTAAGGAGTGAAGAGAAGAGAGGGAAGAATGTCCTGCTGGTAGAAGTCCTTTAATTCTGCAGCACTGTAACTTGTCCTTCTTGTGGCATTATTTAGGAATCTCAAGGAAAAACAATGGAGTTTGATAGCAATGCCACTTTTAAAAAACTGTCCAAAATGTTGGTGTCTTAGCTGACTTTCATCTACAACCAGCCTGACAGAAGAAGTCAGTGTCTTAAACAGTTTTCTTCTATTCTAACATTACTTTTGTAGTACAACTTTTAATTTTAGTCATTGTTGCTGTTGTCAATTTTAGCTAACTTCAAAGATGACTTAGGTGCACTGATGAAGAACATCCCCAGTGTCTATGCACCTGTGCATGAGTCATAGCTGGAGCCTGCTGTAGAACTTTTTTGTCTCAGCAACTATTTTCATTAGGTTTTGCCCTAAAAATGGCTTGTGCAGGATAGGGAAGTACACCTTACAATAAACTGAAGAGCAGCAAAAAAGAATTTCTTCTTTCGAAATTTTTTGTGTTTCCTTTTTCTGCATTGTTCCCTATTCTTCTTTCAAGTGCTATGCTGAAAGAATGTTTTTCAAGTTTCCTTTGTGAATTGATCAGTTTAATTATTGTAACTAAGACATTTACAGTGAGAATATTTTGGGGAGAAAAACATTTATTAATAAAATGCATTTTCCAGCTTTGCAGGAGTTCCTTCAAATTGTAATGCACAAAAACCAGTGCCCATTTCCTGTTTTCCTTGAAATGAGTTTCAGTCTTTGCTGGCCACTGCCTTAAGTAATCAATTACTATTTATGAAATGCATCTAATTCATGTGGGAAAGTACCATGGATCCTCCAGTACAAATAAGGTATTGATGGGAATATGCATTACAAAGCAATGTAAACCTTCTTGGTCTAGCAGGCAAGGAATTTTCCATAAATTGCCTACAGTGGGAAAAATATGACATTCTGCTTGCAGATTCAAGGCCAGAGGCAGTTAATGGCACAGAGAACATTACCTCATTGTGCTTTGAGTAGTAATTTTCCCTTTAGATTAACATCTTAAATCAGGTGAATATTATCTTTCCTCCCTTCTTGAAGATGCATTTCTCTCCAGACAGTATCTGTGATTTTGCTTATCATCTTTTCTCTTCTAACAGCTGCCTTTTCTAGATGCAATCTAGCAGTTATACACTAAAGTATGGCTTACAAAGAAAAAAAGAAAAAGAAGAAAAGAATCTTTCACAAGGTCACCTTTCAGCCATTTGGTGTGCTGAACTTCCTATGTGGGCATGAAGCCAAATCCTGATTGAGGGTGTTAATGTTGCCCACTTTGTCCAGTATAAAGATGGCTGTACTCACTGTGGTGGAGAAAAACTAATTCCTAGTCTGGATTTCTGTATTCAGCTGGTGGGGCTAACCACATTTCTCCTCAGACTAAATGGAAAATGCCATTTATTCCCAGGAGGATGTAGTCATTTTTCTTTCTTTCAGTAACAAACCAACCTGGCTAATCTCGACTTTGCACTTACACAGTAAAATATTTGTTTTACTTCTGTCACCTTGAAACTCTTTTTAGACTTAAGCATGTTAGATCTAAAAACACAATTTGCTTTGATCAAGTGAGGTGGTGACATTTATGTAGACAGCAGTGACAGGGTTGCTTGAAGATCAGTCACTGAGACCAATAAGAGTTTCTGCAACTTAGCCTTGTGCTGTGAGGCAAAACTTTGTTCTGTTATCTGGCTGGCTTGGCACAGGATTATACAAATGGCAGGTAATACAGAAGTTTTAGAAATCTAAAACTGGACAGAGGAGGAGTTCTAAGTATTTGGATTTGAAGCTCTGATTCCCACACGCCTCCTCAGCAGACTCCAAATTCTTATAGAAATCCCTTCCTTGTTTTTAATTCTCCCATTTTTCTTGCTTTCCCCAAATTTTACCCCTTCCGTGGCTGACTCCTTGAGAAGCCTGATCCCATGGGTTTACTCAGACTATGTTGAGCAGAGTGAGTATAGTCTAAAAGAGTATTTTTTTTTTTTTTAGTTACTTCATTGCCATCACTTTCTGCAAGGAGAAGGGACAGCAAGAGAGCTCGGGTAAAGGGGCCAACACTGAGGCAGAACATGTTAGTTTCTATTTGTACTACAAAACTTACCTAACTCCAGCTGAAATACAAACTTCCTTTTAGTCATTGGAATCAGAAAGTAGGAACTAAGAGAGTAGCTCAAATTAGCATGAGCATTTACTTACTAGTCAAATAAGCAATAAAAGAATTTCCCAGCTCCTTGTTTACCTATGCTTAATAAAGTGTGAGATAGAGAATTAGAACAAATTGCTTATTAACAGGCAACAGCTTTGTCAAGGGGATATGTTGTAATGAACTACCAGAAAGAGGTATAGATGTCTATAAAAATGTCAGGTCCAAGTGGAAGCCAGAGCTTAGAGATCAGCTTATAATCACTTTTGTATTATACAGTGAATAGTTTTTACAAGTAAATGACATGCCATTCAGTCCTGCTGTAATTGAAGAATACTAATGAGACATGCCAGGCAATGCTCTGCTGGGCAATTATACCAATTTGTAAAATGACGTATGGCAGGCAGCAGAATGAATGCAGGGTAGACATACAGACCACCAGCAAGAGCTCAGGAGTCTGGGAAATCCTGAGTTAATACAACTACATGAATAAGTAATTGAATTCTGGTATCTATTGATATGCTGATAGAGACAGAAAAAAGTGACTCAGCAAAGGCTCTGTGTGGTGTTGCACACAAAAATATTTCTGCTTTCCTGCCAAGATTACTGATTTAGCCAGAAACGAGTTTGTAGAAAGCAACAGGGCTACTCTGCAGTGTTTTAGCACTGTCAGAGAATCACTCAAAAGACATTTGATTCAGCTTTAACTGCTGGTTGTTGGCTTTTATGCATATAACATAACATTTTTTTCTGCCTGCACCATAAAGCAGGAAACATGTTTTTATAACATAACATTTTTTTGCTGCCTGTAGGTGTTACTGTCTCATTGGTAAGTCCAGGTTGCTTCTTGTCTTTCTGTCCTATTCCTATGCATCAATTGCATTCATATACAGTACTGATCTGATAGCATCTCTAAAATTTCCTCTTACTTTGCTATGAGTTTCTCTCAGATCCAGTTCTCCATGGAATATAGTTGCAGCATGTCATTGTTCTCATTTTCCCAAGGCCATAGGTTTCTGACTTAGTTCTTTGGACAATGTCTGTACAGAGAGCCAGGCCAAGAGAGCCATTCTTCAGCCCAAATGTTGTAGCCTTTGACCAGAGCCTTCCTTGCATTAAAAAGTGCTGGCAAACCATGTTCTCTGTTGATAGTCAGAAACAGGAGCAGGGTGGGAAAGGGAGAAATGAAGTCACCAAAAATTTATTTCATACTTTCACAAAATTTTATTTTCAATCCTTTTCTTAAGTCCTTTCATTTGTTTCCAGAGGCCAGAAAAGCAAAGAGGAAATGAGCAGTAATTTTAAATGACATTTTGTTATGAATTATGAATCATTATTTAGTTGATGAACATTTTATTAAATGAAAGACTTAAGGTATTTATAATTTTTACTTTACTTGGGAAAAAATAAATCCAGGAGAGATGCTTCAGGGAGCACGAGTTACTTTGTCTGCAGCTGAAGCTTATACACAGATCTCCAGCTTGGTACTGAAAAGTGGAGTAACTGCAACAGGGCAGTCTTCTCTGGCTGCAGGCTTGCTGGTACTCAGAAAGACACTCCCTTACTTAGGCAAGACATCTTTAAATGGCAGAAGTGAAGGCAACAGGATTTGGTATGTGACTTTTTCTGTAGTCTCAGGCTCGAAGGCAGCATTTCCTATGCCAAGTAGTGACAATCATGAGAGTTGTGTGGAGCTGAAATAAATGTCCTTGATACCTTAGGTTTTAAATTTTATATTTTTCAAATCCTGTACTGCCTAGTATGTAACTCTAAAGTTCCGTGTGGCCTGTTTGCTGCTGTTTTCTCATGCTGCTTAGACATAACAAACCTCTCTAGGTTTGCTCTCCAAGGACACCAGGCCCCAAAACGTGTAAACTAAAAAGCTCTGAAGGAGGGGCAAACTTGGGGTAATTACATAATGAACTGAGGTAATAATTGGAGAATTAACCCTGATACACAAATGAATCAAACTTATAAAAGTGTGAAGAACCCATGACCCAGGTTCCATCTTGGGTGTAGCCTTTTTGACTGCCCAGAGTGTACCTCTGAAGGTCCTTCAAATAAATACCTACCTTTATTCTCTTATTCTTGTCTAGTCTCTGTGTTTTAGGTTTCCACCTCAAGGCATCGTGCTCAGTGTCACTGTTGTGCCTAGTACTCAGCACCATGGAAAATTGTAGTCAAGCTACAGTTTTATTGAGGGAAAGAGCCTGTAAGCCTGTAGGTATTTTTGCAGTAGATCTATGCCAAAATAGAAGTCAATTTATTTTTAGTTCTGAAAGTGTGACATCTGTCAACAACTTACTTTTCCCAAACTTCGTGAGCCTGTTTAAGCTTGAGCTCCCTCACACTTGCTGAAGACCTTTGTCTAGCACATGCTGCTGGGATGAAAAGCCACATGAAACGAAGACCAAGCTTCAGTGTGACCTCCACTGCAGTCAGAGGGAGTTTTCCAATGATGTTCTATAACTTGCCCCTATTTTGCTATGCAGGAGAACCTGGATATGTCCAATTGGGTGCACTGTGCCTGATTCCAAACTAAAAACATACACTTTGGAAAGTTCATTTTATACTGTTAGCTGTCCTCTTTCAGAAGTCAGTTTGTCTCTTGCCTTGCTGATTTCAACACTAACTTTCCTTGCCATTGCTAGAAACCAGATGATACCTCAACACTTGGAAACAGTTTCCGTGAATCATGTGGGAATTTCAGGCAAATTCAGAAGCAGAATTTGCCAGGAGCTGTTATTCACAGATAAACCCATTAGTGACACAGACAAATTACAGTCTGACAGAGGAAAATGAGTCAAGCATAAAATAACAGATATTTCCTTAAATCAGAATGCTGATGCAACTGGAAGGACACAATAACAACATGGTAGAAGGTTTTATTAGGAAAAGACATATTAGGCTGTTGCAGCCCTTAAAATCATGCACAATATGTCTTTAAACTCTGCTTTTTGCATTAACAATCCTCATCTGGTGATACAATTATTTTTGTGGACCCTCATTACTTGAAAACTTTTAATAATTTTTCAAGTGTAAATCATCAGGGTGGTCTGTATATCATATAACCTCTGTTCAGGAGGATATTTAACTCAAAAGGCTTCAGAGCCTCATATTTGGAGTTTTCCCTTTCCCTTTCATAGCAACAGCAGCACTGTGAGTACTGTGTACTTAGGCTGTGCTTGTCTACTCTGTTGTGTTGTGAGTTGAGTAGTTTTAAAACTAATAACGTAAAGACTCTTTAAGGCAAGAATACTTATCTTTTTTAACACCAGTCTTCACCTCCCAAAATAGCAGGGGCTGGGAATTTCCAAGGATGCTACAGAGAGCCTTTGGTTCAAAAGAAATGATGATTTTTTTGTCTCTAGACTTTCTAGGCTCCTTTTAAAATTTTGACTTCTGACTGTTTTCAGTAGGGTCCAGGGTGGAAAATACTGTGAAGAGAGTAAAGTTTTGTTACAGACCTCTGGGAAGCAGGAGTAGATGGCAACTGGGACTCATTGTATGCTGTGTTTAGAGGTATCATTGCCCTTTCCAGTCTTTGATGCTACCAAAGAAACCCGTGTGAAACACTGCTGCAATCACAACTTCTTGCGCTGGAGGTGGCCTACTTTTGCTACTCTCTGTATGTTTGGCTTGTTGGTGGAGTCACTATACCTTCTTTCAGGAGGGAGGTTAACAATCCAAGGAAGTGGTTTGTAACTGTGGGTTTTTTTTCCATCAGCCTGCACAATTATTCCATCAAGCTAGTTCACAGTTCAACTTGTTCCTTAGTGTTGATTTTGCACAGATGGGATGTAATCCGAATGCAGGCTCATCATATGGTCACATTAATTCTGGTGGTTACACAGATGTGAATGTTGAACACACAATTTGTCCTCTTTTGGCACTTACCTTTGTCTCTTTGCCAAGTGGTATCACATGTCTGTAGATGTGTGGAGATAAAAACCAGTGATGCTTAACTTGGGGGCATCAGGATGTTATGGGGGCACCAGGATATAAGGTATTCTTTTCATTCAGTCTCCTCTTTGTCGGCCCAAGACCAGGGCCAGGTTTCCTCATAGCAGCTTTGCATCAGAGTTCCACACAGTTCGAATCCAAGGCTGCATTCTGCTAGGACAGGGTAATTTTTTTCTTGTGTCCAGGATCACCCTCACAAAAACTACTGAGCAATCTGGAGCACTAACAGGTGGAGCATACTTTTCCAAGATTGTTTATTAAGTGAGGGAGAAAAAGTCCTTTGTGACCTGTGTGTAGCCTTGTGAGCTGGTAATGCCTATCCTAGTAAAATTTAGGCACTCTATTATTCACAGAAATTGATATTTTTATTGGACTTTTTAAAAAAACTGAAGGTGTGTGTTTTATGATGCTGACTACATAATCAAATACAGAGTTTTAGACATCTGCAGTCTCACTCTTAAAACTGAATAGTGCTGAGGAACAGCTTTAAAAGTATAACTGTCCCTTGCTACCAGAAAGAGGAAAGAGAAAGTGCAGGTATGGGGTCTGGCTGGGATGGAGTTGCTATTATCCTGAAAGATGATAGAGAAAGGTGGACAAAGGATTAATTAAAGTGTACTAAAACCTTATAGTTCAGGTTTTTCTTAAAGGTAGAAATTCAGTGTCTGGTTGTACAATTAGGCTGTGGTATTAAAGCATTATAATACATATTCTAGGTTTGGATGAGGGTATTTCTAAGTAAATGCTGTAATGCTTTAAATATTCTAAATTATTTTACTATAATCTCTCTTCTACACAGGCTGAACTCAGAGGGCATTATCTTACTACTTATTATAAAAGAGTTAGTTGCATTGCCCAGTGGGCTTGCAATCAGCATACATGCCAAAATAAGAGATGGAATAGCACAAAGAGTACCTAGACACATCAGTACTGCCAAATTCTACAGGAATTCTGAAGAAATCAAATATGAAAAGTACTTTTACAGGGTCTTGGTGGGTTTGACAGACTGGAAGACTCTTGGTCAGGTGTGAGAAATATGACGCTGATTATGTGGATGATTATGATTAGGTTTATTGCTAATACAGTATTTAAATACCTTCAGTGCAGTATCTAATACAAGCAGGTCTAGAGGATTATAATATAAGCAGGTTTGGCTGGAAATGTACAGTTTTACAGTCTTTGGCCTTGCAGAATGCACAAACAAAGCACCTATGGAGATACTGTAGGATTTTCTTTCTGTATGTGATCAGATCTCAGAACTTTTACTCACTCATCCAAAAGTGAGTGTTCCCCACCTTCAGGCTGGATGTACCCTGCAGACATCCCTGTCGAGGGAAATATCCACCAGAAGCTGCCTGCAACCTTGGGAGACCAGTTTGTCCAGTTGTCCCAGTGTCCAGTAGCACTTTATAACATCTGCAGGCAGATGTGTACCAAAGTCAATCACCATCCTCACAGCTCCCCCATCTCTCATTCCTTATGCTCTCCCCATGCATAATGAATGCCTTCATTATGCAACCATCCAGACAGTTCCTTCTCACTTGATGTTCTTAGGAGGCATCACACTGCCCACCAGAGACAGAGACAGCAAGGGTGTGGGGGGTTGTGGGTGTGTGTGTGTGTGTGAGACAAAAAAAATGCTTCAGCATCTTTCATTGCTGTCACACTGGGATGGAGCTCATATCAGTGAGGCTGTGCTTTGCACTTGTGACAAAACCAGTGTTGATAATACACCATTGTTCTGGCCACAGCTGAGCAGTGCTATCCCAGCACCAGGGCTTTCTTTCCAAACCACTCCTGCAAAGGCCAGTAGGCTGGGGATAGGCAAGGGGTATGAGGGGACACAGCTGGGAGAGCTGACCCCAGCTGACCGAAGGGATGTCCCATGCCATACGATATCATGCTCGACAGTACAAGCTGGGGGAAAGGAGGAAGAAAGGAAGACATTTGTGGTTGTCCTGATCATTATGGTGCTTAACTTCCCAAATAATCATCATGGATGCTGGGACCCACCTTTCCTGTGAGGGGCTGAACATCTGGCTGCCAATGGGGAGTGATGAATGAATTCTTCTTTTTGCTTTGCCTGTGGGCAACACTCTCTCTTTTCTTATTAAAATGTCATTATCTTGATCAACCAATCTTTTAACCTTCCTGATATTTTGTCCACGTACCACAGCACAGGGGTGTAGTGCAAGTGTCAGGCTGGATTTTTGGTTGCTAGTCAGGCCCAACCCGCCACAGTACAACAAAACTGAATTTTAAGAAGTTACTAAGTTTAGAAACGATGTTTTAAGGCACCTTACTAAAAAGAGTATTAACAGGTCTGATTTTTGAAAGATGACCTATTCGGCAGTCCTTGAAAATTGGACCCTCTTAAAATCCTGCAAGAAATAATGAGTATATAAAGCCACTTCCGTTAGCTGCTAAATTTATTTGTGCACATGGATATTTGAACAGCAGTGTTTACCACGAAGCAAGAGTAACCTGATAGCAAGCTGAGCAAGTCTGGAAGTCTGTAAGTTACAAAGCTAAGAGATTTCTGGTGGCTAGCTTTATATTATGTGTTTGCGCTCCACTCACTGAGTAGTAATACGTGACTTTTCACAGCTTCTGCAGTCTCCTCTCAAGTATGTGTAATAATTACAGTGATCTACTTCATCACAGCTACACAGCAGAAGATTTTGCCTCCTGGAGACCCAATTAAACACTTGTGGCATATAGTGAAGATTCTGTTTACAAGTGCATTACTTTAAGTTTCAAAATTTGGTGGCTGTGCAATTAGTGTAATGAAGTGACAAGTTGGAGCGCAGCATGATTATGACTCTTGTTTTTGTGGAGGCAATTAACAGTGGATGGGAAAGGTGCTAATTACTGTAGCTGTCTGAAATGTACCACTTAGTTTCTCGCCTTTGGTAAGTTTAGAGAAGAACCTAGATTGTGTTTTCGGCAGTTTGGTAATGTAGGTTCAATGCTAACTTCAGTGATGTAGGCAGTTCTGTAGCAAATTTGTCCATGATACCTCTTTACTCATTGCTGTTCCAACTTCAGGAATAGACTTTTTTTCCCTGCTGACTTTGTAAGAAGCAGTTTTTTGACCAGACTGGGATCACTTTTTATTACATGTTCAGAAAGAAACAAAGACAACTAAGAGAAAAAAGAAGTAGCCAATTATGTATTCTTTTACATTTATATATTCACCAGAAGTTGCTGAGCAGAAAATCACTGCATTGTTGTGTTGGTTTTGGCTGGAATAGAGTTAATTTTCTTCATAGTAGCAGGCATGGGGACATGTTTTGAATGTATGTTGAAACAGTCTGGTAACTCAGGGACATTTTCATTGTTGCTGAGCAGCACTTGCATGGGGTCAAGGCCTTTTCTGCTTCTCCGACCACCTTGCCAGCAAGGAGGATGGGGGGGAAAAGGACCTGTAAGGGGACACAGCTGGGAAAGCTGACCACAGCTGACCAAAGGGATGTGGTGAATGACCTTGGGAAGTGGTGAATGAATTCCTTGTTCTGCTTTGCTTGTGTGTGTGTATTTTGCTTTCCCTATTAAACTGTCTTTATCTCAACCCATGAGTTTTCTCACTTTTACTCTCTTGGTTCTCTCCCCGTCCTGCTGGGAGCAAGCAGCTGTGTGATGCTTAGTGGCCAACTGGAGCCAAACCCCAAAAATTGTATAATCTAAAATGAAGATGAGGAAGTAGTTCTGTATTGCGTCTTCAACACCAGTAAAACAAACAACAATTGAAGAGAAAAATTGATTGTATAATTCTACACTGTAATAATGGCAGCCACACTTACTCAAGGATATCAAACCTTACCTAAAACTTCTGGTTTTGAGTAACTTTCCATGACTTTTTCCAAGGCAACTTCCAGTACCTTCTGTGGGTAAAATACTGCTGTGGTGACCTTTAATAATGGTGAAGAAACAGAGAGAGGCAAATGGGGTGAATTTCTGGACAAGGCTTTGCTCAGACCTGAAAGTCACAGCAACCTGTTCAGTGCAATATTTGGCTTCCATCTGTTTGAATCTGTTCCGTGAAACTTATTGTTTCCTAATCTGTGGTCAAAATGCCCTTGAAGAGAAAAAGTCATATTAGAAAACAAATTGGCTTGAACTACTTATGGCCAAATTTACCATTATTGCTTTAAAGATTGGGCAGAATGCTCCCATGAAAGCTGAAAGATGGAGTTTTCATTAAAGCTGTGCCTTGCTGATATTCTGAGAGCACCCACTGCTTTCTCTGAAATCGGTCAGTATTTCTGTGTGTGAAGATAGATCACTGTGGTTTCTCTGCCACTAATAGTTGAACTAGACATGCTAATAATTCCCAACTTAAAGCAGATGTGTTAAGAGGTATGTCTATCTTCCATTGCTCAGAAATTTTTGTCTTAAAATCTTCTAAATATTTTTATTGGATTTTAATAGTAAAATCCCAGTGTGACTTTTGTGATTTTAAAAGGTAACAAATTACTTCAATCTTGTATACTTAAACTTTTCTCCTGACTGAAAGCAAATAGGAGAATTTCATCTAATAGGAAACCTGGAATTTCCAAAATACTATTAGTTTATTGATGCTATTACTAAGAAACAAACCCACACATCTTGTGGATCAAGCAGAGAGTACTGGCTTCCCAAATGCTAATTGAAACAGAAACAATTAATGAAGTAACATTTTAACTTGGACTAATAAAAGAAATCTGGGGGCAGTGGAATGTATTTCTATGGGTTCCTTTAACTTCTCACCCCTGACAGAGAAAGGTAGGCAACATTTTATTTACTGTGTACTACCTGGGGTTTCCTGCCTTCTGCTCCAGTTCCACTGTCTGAGCACTTTCTCCAGCCCCCTGCAATAATCAGTCCTCAACATATGTGTCTGCTCCTGGCATAGATACAATACTTTACCTCGTATCAACTCACATATGGTGCATAAATTGAAAAAAATAGAAAAAAGTTACTGTAGCAGCAGTCAGGCCCTAGTGAAAAGCTGTTGTCATTAACTCCAGAACTCTGACTTTCAAATTCAGTGGTAATGTTTGTTTGTTTTTGAAATTTTTTTTCCCCAGATGCAAGCCTGCACTGTATTGTAGCAGAAACTTTTTCGCCACAGCTCTTCCCCTCTGCTCTAGAACCACAGACTGATGCTCACTTTCTCACCCACAGCACTGGATGCTATAGTGGGTGATATAACCTGGCTGCACCTCTGCCCTGTCCTGTTTTTCGACAGGCACTGACATGAAAATCGACTCCTCCCTCGGCTTCACCTCCTGCATGTCTCACATAGCAACCTAATCTCATGTGAATAAGCAAACCCTTTGGCTGCCAGCATGAGGTACTTCAAAGAAGCATTAATTTATAACAATATTGGGGTTTTTTTGGGCAAATAAGCCAAGCACCATTAGTACTAAAAGAAAAAAGTTCACACGAAAAGGTATTTATATGTAACTGTTGTTTTCAGGGGGAAATACCAGAGCACACCTTTTCTAAAAAGGCAAAAAAACTTCAGCACCAGTCCTAAAAGAAGGTTTCTGTAGCCCCCAACAAGGGCAGAGAATGTCTTGCTGACATAATTGCCCTGCTTTTTTTTTGAGGCAGCAAATAAAAAAAGTCTGCTGTCATTTCTCCTCTAAGAGGCTGTGTGTGAGGATCCAAGTGCTCAATTTCACCCTGGGCTTACATTTACACACATGTTTATCCATCAGTTTGTGCCATCAGTTACATGACAGTGGTACAGCTTCTTGCTGGAGGTGTAGTTGTACTGCTCAGACCATTTACAGATGCAGAAAGACAGATATTATACACAGAAACATCTCTACCAGCTCAAGTACAACTAGGTGTGCCAGGTGAAACTGTCCTGGAAAGATGTCACATCTCTAATTGATATTTCAGTTCTAAAATAGATGATGGAAGCTGAAATGGAATTTGATCTTCCTGTCATGACTGTGTGCATTCCCAGCCTTCAAGGCTTTGGAATATTATTTACAGCTTGGTGTTCCAGCTCTCGCTCCTGCTCTGCCAGCTTTGCTTACTTGGCAAGTGTCCTGGGACAGGGAGAGAAGCTAGAGCTGGTCTCTTTAACCTTTGTGCTCCGTCTGACAAGCTTTCTATCATGGTTACACTGAGTTTGGGATTGTAAGTAGAATAAATACAGCATCAGGCTGCATTTGAGCCCTGTAAACATGGCCTTGAGCAGTGAAGGAGAAGCCTACCACTCACTGAACTGCCTTGGGGCCCAAGCTCTCACTTAGGGCCTCCATTGCAGGCTCCCTTGGAATCAGGAGCTTCAACTCCAAGCCTCCCACTTTCTAAGGAATAAGAGTTGTTCATCCAAGAGACTGCTGTAGGAGATGCTATTTAGTTGAGGCTACACCAAAGTGAGCTCTCTGGATAGGGAAGAGGATCAAACAAGTGTAAGTCATGATCTCTTAATAGCAGCCAGTCATTAGGACCCTCCTGTGAGATGGGAGAAGCTGGTATTATTGGCCTTCTTCCCTGGACCACGTGTTTTATCAGCACTGGATTAGAAACAGCAACAAACCTCAGACCACTCAACTCTTCTTCCTCTTAAATAAGTATATGGTCTTTCAGGCAGCTAACTGCTGTGATTTGTTCCGGGTCAGGAGAGGAGGAATGCAGGTATCATTGTCATCCTTCTGTTGGGGGTTGTCACCTCATTGTCCTCATCTGCTAATTGGCTCCCTCAGCTAGTCTGAGTGAGCTCTCCCTTATTAACGGGCTGTGCTTTGGTAGATACAAAAAGCATTTCCTATGCATCTGCATTCCTGCAAACATGTTGTTTGTTAGCCAACACATCATCAAGTAAGGTCAATTGTATTCATTTTATTTGTTTGTGAGAAGCATTTAAGGTAGCAGAGTAGTTTTGGTGTCTAAGGATGTGGTTTGGCAGAGATTTCCTTTGGTGGAGTTAGCCATTAAGTCAATACTTAATGACCCAAACATGTGTCCTAAATCTCAAAATTAATAATCATTCTACTGTTAAAGAAAATCTGTTCTGAAGCATCATTTGGAAAAAAAAACCTCAATGGTTTTGTAGGTCCACTTCAAGACACACAAATAATCAAAAGTTAAGAATAAAATAAAAAATGGTCTTGCAGAATAGAAAAAAAATTTGGGACAGGGCTAAAAGATAAAGATCCAGTGTATTTTGGTTTTATTGGCTGTGAGTAGTGAACACATATTCACATGAAAAAGCCTTATTAACACAATTATAAGTAGTTGGCACATTAGCCTGCAACATTAAAATTGGCAAGAATCTCAGCTGGAAAGGATGTAGGAGCTGCAGCTGGAAATGGCAGTAAAGTTAATGTTCTGATCCTCTGTTAGGAATCGGGCTGTGATGCAAAGCTCTGATGCAATAAGGCTCATTCAGCTGGTTCAAATTTCTCTAAACAATTTTGATAGCTTAACTGACAGTGTCATGCTTTAGGGCAGTGCTTATTGCTTGTCCACCCCATTCTAACTCTGTGACAGGGCAGGCACTGATCATCCAGTTGTAGGGCATAAACTCTACACTCTGTGTTAAATCCAGCACAAACCATCAGGATAAAAAAAAATATATCTCTTCTACAGAATCAGGAGTCCTGAACTTCTCACTGCATCCTCTAACTTGTAGAGGATATTGCTTCTCAAACAATTCCCATGGCCTTCTTGTTATTCCCTGGCACCTCATGAACCTGCTGTGATAATTTCAAAATAATTTAAAGAGACTCTTCTTGCATCTAGTTACTGATAAATTTATTACCTTTAAGAAGGACTAATGAAGATGAGGTGGAAATTTCATTAGTTGATTAAATTATCTCTCTTATAAATTCTGTAATAGTAAAATTTCATTTGCCTTTGTATTTTAATTACTTGTATTATTTATAACTGAGAAGCACTGCAATTTTTTTCCTAGTCTTGCTTAGTCTGCTGAAAATAGACTTTTGTAAATCTGAAAAAGAAGACTATGTGCTACTGTTTTGTTTTCTCATGGCTGCGATCACTGCACTAGTAACAATTTTAACTCAGCATCAAAAGCATCACTTAGTTGATGATGTGTTGGCTAACAAACTACATGTTTGCAGGAATACAGATGCATAGCAAATGCTTTTTGTATCTACCAAATCACATTTGAGGTTATTGAAAACCTCAAATTAACTGAACATGCTCAAAGAGTGTCCTGGGTTGCAGTGTATTCTATTACCATCCTCATGAGCTGTGGAAATCAGGTGGGGCAGTGTTTCCTTGCCTCCTCCCCCCAGACTATCTTTCTGTTAATGGCCCATCATTGTCCTGCTGCATGACTCAGAGATAACTCCCTCCGGACTATCTTCTGTTAACGAGCCTAATCAACACTTGGCCTCATGACTCATTACCCCATTGTGAGATGCTCCACCCAGAGGGAGGAACCAAGCATCCCATCGTGGATATAATCTGGGACTCTGAGCACCAGAGACACTCTTCCCACTGGATTTCCAGAGGACAGGAGCCTCACAGCCACCACTGGACTTTCTGAGGAAGAGCAGACCCCTTCTACTACAGGATCACCACTTCAGAGGACTGCTACCACCACCCTGACTAACAGGGAGTCAGGTTGTATCTTGACTCTGTCAGTGTTTTCTTTTACTTTCTTTTCCTTTTCTTTAATTTCCATTAAATTGTTATTCTGACTTGGTGCCTCCCCCTGGTTTGTTCTCAAACTAGCACAAAGAGATAACTGATTTTCTCTAGTTTCTTTCTCACTGTGTATTAAGACAAAGCTCCAACTGTCCTACTGCTAAACCTGAATTTGTGTTGTATGGGGAAGTATACTTTGTGTTTCCAGTTTTTCAGAATCATTCCAGTACCATTGAACTTGATAATGTTGGTCCTGCAGGTCAATATTAATTCTGTTCATAACACTGAGATGTATAGTGAGCAAGTTTCTTTCTCATTGCTGGAAATGAGACTCCTTTTGTTTCATCTTTTGAATAAGACCCTGTGAACTCGCTCTTCCTGCAAATTTATTCTCTGGAGAAAAGTCAGGAGACTTACAAGTTCTCTTTGTCCTGATTGTTCTAATTAATCTAAATCTTTGGATTAATTTATCCCTTTCCCATGAATAAAATTATTTGCATATATATACATTTACTACACAACTACTACTTTGCCTGAACTTTTTTTTTTTCCCTGAAAAAGTTAACTCTTTGCTACAAATTTGTGCATCTGTAAGTCTTCAGGCTTTAGTTGTTCCCTGCTGGCTTTCACCGAATTTTTCATATGAGTTTATCATTGACAGACCAGAATGTATTAACAAAATATACTTGGTTCTAGGAGTCAGAGCCATGTTCTGTAGCTGTATGTGACATTAATGATACTGAACTACTTTCCTTTCTGTAAGTCTCTTTGCTTCTGGCTAACATAATTTACTTTTACCTTTTTAATTTTGACAACTTTCTTTTCAGCCATAGAAATACTCCACCCTTTCACTCCTTAGCAGGTGAATGCTAGAAGGAAAAGAATTCCAACTTCTGAAATAATGTTGCTTATTTTTTTCTGTTAGGATACAGTGATTTAAAAAAAAATCCTGACATAACATACTGTTTATTTTAGCAAGCCTTCATTGCCATAAAGATCGGAAAATGTAGTGTAGTAAGGGACTGACAGAAAAAAATTGAGTTCTGAGCTAAATGGCTATTATTTAATTCTCATTTTTGGTGCACTTAGACACCTCATTAAATAGGCAGTAGCTGCATTTTTTGCCAACCTGAACAGAGAGTGAGGAAAGAACCTATATATCAGAACAGAGATGTTAGATGAGCACTGAACACTACTGCTAAAGAGACAAATGTTGATGTTGTTGCCAGGGTGTTCTAGAAAATCGCCTGTGTAGCACGTGGACCCACGCTCAGCTATCACGCGCATCGAATCAGAGACGTTTGCACTTGCCTCAACAGGAGCAGCCTGCACACATTGCTGCAGCTGCAGTTTTCTGTGTGTGGCAATGTCTCTTCATGGATAGAGAATTAAGGATTATTCCCACTGTGCATCTCCTTGAGGTTTTCCTTCAGCTGGTTTGTTACCTTTCCATATTTGTGCTGTGCTAAAATGGAAACACCTGACTACAGAGAGAGCACAGGCCAAAGAGACAGGGAATTGTCAAGGCTCTCTGCTCAAACCAAGCAGTCAGGCCAGGATGGGGAGTGCAGAGCTCCCAGGGGAGGGTTCATGCTCTGCTTCTGTGCTTATCTGCCAGAAAGGAAGATAGAAGTGAGCAGCTTTTCAAGGGATCTCTTTATACCAGTACTTTATGAAAAAATCAGAAATCAGAATTTTGTCACTCCTTCTGAGGAAGGCATGCCTCTTTATAACCAAATAAAGTAGATTTGAGCGTATACTTTGTACTAAAATAAAGTGGGGAAGCATAATTTAAGCACAGTGCACTGTGTTTGGTTTGCTCTTTGCTAGTAGGACCCTGCATTTTTCTCTCTTGTATTTCAGACTGTTCTCATCTGCTCATCCCTCGAACCTGTTGAGGTTCTTTAAAGGGTTTCACATTAGTCTGGGGTCTCAACCAGTCCTCCCAGAAACAAGTATCAAATCAGCACCTGCTGGCTTGTTTGTTTTATCTTTATCCCAGTCTGTTTCTAGATTATGGAATTACCTCTGTTTTCTGTCAGAAAGTTTCTACAGCTTTGCCCTGGTTATCTGTGCCTTGTGGAGACTGCAGCTGGCACTTCTGAATGATTCACCAGGCCTGTACCACTGACCCATCCTCTAACAAACTGCTAGGAGGTGATTCATTACTGGAATTGGCTCCAATTAGTGGCAGATAAAAATGATGGTTACTAAACCTCTTATTACTCTTTTACAGTTTTGGAGGCTAGGTACAACGTCATCCATTTTAGGCTATTGGGGTATATCTTTCTTAAATGCCTTTTGTACTGTACTGCATCTTTCTACTCTAATGCAAGAAGCACCACTGACAGGTAGCAACTGAGAGTGGCCAGAGACTATCTCAAACCCTTCTGAAGGACTCAGATGAACGGGTTGATGGTCAAAAGTTCTAGTGCAGTCATACTAAGTAGGATCATGACTGATCCTACTCTTCAACAGGGCATAGATTGCTTGATATTTTGATGCAGTTTTTTAGTCTTTTTTTTTCTTTACATAAAAAAAAAATCTCCAAACAGATGTTGATTTGAAGATTAGGACCATGACATAAAAAAAAGTATTCACTATGCCACTTCTTACTGCAATGTCTAACTTTTAAGCTTTCAGACATCCCCGGGACAGGCAAGGGGACTGAAATACTGACAGTCTGTCATCACTTCATTCACATTTTTTATTTAAGGACAAGAATAATGACACTTTTTTTTTTTTTAAATCTCAATTAATTCACTGCATTTACTAAAGGCTAACTGGATGATAATGCAGAGGAGCTAACAGCGGGGACCTTGATGGGGCTCAGACAAAGCTACTCAGTACAGGGGCCAAGATAAATAGTTTTCTCAGTCTGAGAAATTAGAGAACATTTGTTATGTGATTTGAATGCAGAGAAGGCCATGGTCTTCCCTTTTGGTTCATCCACAGGTTATCTCTTAGAGCAGTCTGGAAGGATCCTCTGTGGCTTTGAAATATTATGCTAATGACAGCATAGGCAAGAATTAGACAGAAGAGGGATTTTGTGAATAGGCCAAGAGCACCAATCCCAGTTATGTTATGTGGAACAAAGGTATTTTCATCAAATAGATAAAAAGAGCTACAGAAGGACACTGGAATTGAATTGCTTAAATGTACTAACACTAGACAAGTTTGGTAAATTTTTATTAACACCACTAACACGCTTCTCTGAACCTGTGAACATTAGCACAATTTAATACTAGAATGCATCTGAGTGTAACCGGCTCTTCTACAGAAACTTCCTTGGGGGCATGTTCTTCCTTTGGCCTCATTTATCCATTTACTGCTAAAATCAGTATCTTGCTGTCATTAAGGTGGCATGCAATTCCCTGCTGGTTTTGATATGATGTAACTTGCCCTATGTGTCAGTGTAGTTCCAGTGGATGTGCAGGGCGAAGGGAAGCTCTGGCAGGGATTGCTGGTGGTGCTAATGGCAGGCAGGGCCTGGCTGCTTCTGCCAGTGACATTGTCATGGCTCCCAGTCTGGTTGCTGATGAAGCCTGAGAGGCAGATATGTATCTGGAGTGGCTTCTGCTCTCTCTCATCGCTTCAAAGAGAATGGCATGGGACTGAGACAGGCCCTGGCATCTCTTTTTCTGCTAGAATCCTGTTTTCCTTCTTTCTTCTATTCACTGACATCTTTCTGTAGCACTTTCAATCTCTTTTCCTGGAACCCAAAGAAATTTCTTGGTCGAGGGAGCTGAACATTGAGATAATGAACATCTGAAAGACAAGCCTATTCACTCAGGAGTCCTGCATCTGGGAAGCTGTTCTTGGATTCTTCCCAAGAGAATGCAAAGATCTGCTCCCATACACCTTTACTTCAAATCTTTATCTCACTTGCCTGCCTCCGCTCACTGCTGTTTGGGTGTCCCTTCAGTTACTTGCTTGTCAAGCTATAACACTAAAGAGTTGTTTACTGCAGCAATATAATGATAAAACTCTCTTTTTTGGAGGATGGGGAGATGGGAAGTATTTTTTTCGTTTCATCCTCTAACATAAAAAAATGCATCTATACCACTACCCAGTTTCCAGACAGGTAATTGTTCTGCAAGCTTTGTAAATAAGGGAGGTTTTTTTTTGTGTAGCATAGACACTTGTACCAAGGCTTACACTTGCAGCGCCTGGCTTGTGGAACAAGAATCCAAATGCTGATTCACAATATCTATGTAAGAAACTTGGTGTTGCTCTAAGGAATAACAGCCAAACCATCCAGTCTGATGTGTGATTTAATTCCTGCAACTGGCTGGTTTACTGAGCCCAGGTACCAGGTACACTGAAAACTTTCGTAAAGACAGCTAAGATAGTCTGCAAAGAACTTTTTAAAACAACATACAGAGGAATTTGTAAATGGAAAGAACAGAATTTAGCAAGGGAATGTGATATAAAACAAAACCTAATTTGGGATACTGCAGGAGAAGTAATTGGAAGTGGAAAGAGTACAATGTCTGCACAGTTCTTGCTAGATATAAGAACACCGGAACAAGTAAAATTACTGCTAGGTATCTGATTTCCAGGATCTGCAATGTGAAAATCAAAAGCTATGCAAAAGATAACCAAAGTTAACTAAGGTAAGTTAACTAAAAACATGCTTTACATTAAAGAACAGAAAGAGATCTTCTTTTGGCCATAGCAAAGAACTATGGGCTCAGAATTGGCACATAGACAGGTGAGATACAGCAGGGAGTGTGTGTGTTCCCTAGCTGGCACTATCCACTCAGATTTAACAGCTGCAGCCGGGCACAGTTTGTGACAGTCTGTGATAACCTAAATTCTCTTTCCAGTACTGGGGAGAAGGAATAGGCAAATTTAATCTCCTAAATATAACTGCATAATGCTAAAAGAGCCATTCTACTCAAAATAATAAAAAGTGCTTTTCACTGTCACCCTTGGTGCAGGGACTATTTGTACTTAAAAATATTTCATACAATGGCCCAGGTGTTTCTGCATCCCTAGAGTGAAGGATTAGAGTGAAGCCAGTGGTAACAACAGAGACACCTCCTGTGGAATATAGTAATTAGAAATAGGGATTTATCTGCTTTGCAATGATAAACCTTAGCTGAACACTGAAAACACAAAAGTGGCACACGATATAACAATAAAGTAAGTGTTTGTTGGTGGTGATTCTTTAAAAAAAATGCTGTAGGTTAAAAATAAGCATTTGAAGCAGTTATACACCATGAAAAAATCTCAACCCACTAAGTTTTGGAAAAGTGGTGATTTGGAGAAGCAGAGACTTCCTATTTCAAGTTAACTCCAAATCCTGCATGGTATTTGACTGTCTGGTTAGCAGCTAAGACAAAGGGCATCTGGCAGTGTCAGGAAGGCATGTGCTTTGCATTGCCCAGCCTGCACCTGGAAGCAGAGACCATTTGTTAAAGACTTGAACTGATTTTGCCACCTTTTGGGTAAGGCCCAGAAGAGCATTGGCTGCCTGACTGCTAGACCCACAGAGGAACCTCAGCCACTGGAATACAGAGCAGTGAGTTTAACAGCTCTTAGGCCCCAGGGGAATTCACATTGATCTCGGGGAGCCCTCCTGGCATGATACACTGTCTGCTCCTTCCATTTCTACATTGAAATCTCTATTCTAGCAAGGGGTACGGAACACAGCAGCTTATTTGTCCAATTTTTAAAATACAAATTATTTCAATGTGTTTTCTATTAATGGCATGGTGGCTTTGACAGTATATTCTCTAAGTTTTGTAACAGAGGAGTTCTTATTTCTGAAAAAAATCCCAACAGAGCTGAATATAAGAAAAATGCTTATAGCAGTAACAAGCCTCCCACTTCAACAACAGTCCTCTCTCCTCTTTTAGAGTACTGTTGCAGCATGAATTTATTTTCAGTGTACTAGAAACAGCAAAGAAAACAAACAAAAAAAGAGAAGAGCATGTCTAGTACATTTTCTCCTTTGTTATTATAAAAAGCTCATAATGAATTTCATATGAGAATCACTGTTCAGTTAGAAAAAGAGGGGAAGGCCACTAGATGGTGGTAAAAACCCAAACCTGTGCTACGAGATCTGTGGAAAAAGGAGTCCAGAGGGGCAAAGAAGGGGAGGAGGAGCCACAGTTTGAGTACTGAAGTCATTATTGCTTGGAGTCTATAAAAAGGCAGTTGCACAGTAAGTAATTTATACGTGGTCAGCTTTGACTCTATGGATTTGCTAATTCCTTTCCCTCTATTTTTTTTCATCTTTCCCCACCAAGGAGTTCCCAGCCCCAGATGTCAGGGGGGCTGAAACTTCAGCTCTCTGGAGGAAAGGTTGCAGATGATGAAGAGGAAGAGCAGCTGAAGGAGCAGCTCTGGTAAATAGGTATGGTTAATTCTTGATTGAAAATGAAAAGCTGCTTTTAAAAACTGAAAATTGTTTAGCATGATATACTTTGAATTTTATTTGCAACAAGTCACTGACAATCAGCTCTAAGTATTCCCTTTACTAAAAAATGCAATGACTTACAACTTTCCCTGAATATTGTCATTACCAGAAAACCATTGAATGAAATATTCTTGATTTGGAAGAGAAAACTTCTTTTATAATAGAATTCTACCCACACTGATTCTGTAACCTTAGTGTATCCTGAAATGCATGGATTTTCCTTGGTTAGGTGTTTAATACCATGCTTTTAAATGAGCATGTTAATATTGCACAGATAAGCTGTTTATAATGTAGTTCATGCCAGCTTAAATGTACAAAGGTCAGGAAAGCATTTAAATCTTTTACTGAAAATGTTCAGCTCTTTATTGTGTCAATAATCAAAACTTCTTTATTTTGTATTTGAGTGAGCGGTTTCTGCTGGACTTAATACTACATCCTCCTGCACTTCTGGGGTCTGAGAGCTGGGGCTGGGAAAACTGTATTTTGTTCATTTTTCAGCAGAATTTCCAGGACATTTTGGAGAAGCATTCCAGGGTACCAAATAGAATAAACAGAACTATGAATGAAGAGTGCAGGAATCTTATCATTAGTTTGTGATTTTAATTTCCCAGTAAGGATGGGTAGAAAATCTCTGAGCCAACCAAAGTTTAATTTAGAATCAGCACAGGAATGTGGTGTGGAAGAGGTGGGACATGTACAAGCCAAATTAAATAGAAATGAGTGGTATTTATGTTGTCAACTTCTGCATAATCTTCATGCTATATTTTTTTTGGCAGGATCTTCTGCATTTTGGAAAATGCATTCAACACACTCCTTGGCAAACCACATAGAAGAAACAGAACGTGTTAGATCCCAGAGATGAACACATCCTCTCAATTCTATGTTTCTGAACTAAACCTGAGTGCCTTCGGTAGCAACTTCACTGTGCCTACTGCAAAGAGCAAGTCATTGCCATGTGAGCAAGTGGTCATCGCAGCTGAGGTGTTCCTAACTCTGGGCATTGTAAGCCTCCTTGAAAACATCTTAGTTATATCTGCAATAGTTAAGAACAAGAACTTGCACTCACCCATGTATTTTTTTGTTTGCAGTTTAGCAGTGGCTGACATGCTGGTTAGTGTGTCTAATGCTTGGGAGACCATAACCATATACTTAATAAACAATAGACACATCGTTATGGAAGATGCCTTTGTCCGTCACATAGACAATGTCTTTGATTCCATGATCTGCATATCTGTGGTGGCTTCCATGTGCAGTTTGCTGGCTATAGCAGTAGACAGATACATCACTATCTTCTATGCCCTGCGTTATCACAACATCATGACAGTGAAAAGATCAGGGCTTATTATTGCATGCATCTGGACCTTTTGCACGGGCTGTGGCATTATCTTCATTCTTTACTATGAATCAACTTACGTGGTCATTTGCCTCATCACTGTGTTTTTCACCATGTTGTTCCTCATGGTCTCGCTGTACATCCATATGTTCCTCCTGGCTCGTACTCACGTGAAGAAAATCGCTGCTTTGCCTGGGTACAACTCTGTCCGTCAAAGAACCAGCATGAAAGGAGCCATCACTCTGACTATGCTTCTCGGCATCTTCATTGTTTGCTGGGCTCCATTCTTTCTTCACCTCATCCTGATGATCTCCTGCCCTCAAAACCTCTACTGTGTTTGTTTCATGTCTCACTTCAACATGTACCTCATTCTCATTATGTGCAACTCGGTGATCGACCCCTTGATCTATGCCTTTCGTAGCCAGGAAATGAGGAAGACCTTCAAAGAGATAATTTGTTGCTATAGCCTGAGAATGCTCTGTGGGTTATCAAACAAGTATTAAAATAACAAAACTAAACCAAGAAAGAGAATGGAAAGGCAACATCTTTCTGCATCCTGTAATTCTGGTGAAATGCCTATGGAACATTTTCTCCATTCAACTGCCATGATTCCTGCAGCAATCAGAAACAAGTTTTTAATATGTGATTTTACATTTCTTTCCCTCCACACACCTCTCTCATGCTGGTGGTTGGAGCTGCTCAGTGCACCTGTATTATGGGGATAAAGAATATTTTGAATCTCATTTACCCTATTGAAGATTGGATTTTATAGGAGGATTATACAGGGAAAACCTTAATTTTCTTTCTGCTAAATGCAATGAGTGAGATCTGCCATGTGAATGAACACATCAGCCTCTCAATGTGTGTTTCTGTTGATGTTATTTATCTCTCCAGATAATTTATATATATTTCTGCCTCTAGATAAAAACAAGCATGGCTTATTTTGATGCCCAGAATTAACAAGGGGTTTTTTTGCTATTTCCTTCTCAAGACATAAAATCAGAGAAGTAGCTCCAATTATCAAGCTTCACATACCTTGGTCAGCAGTTATGATCAACATACATGCACATATCAGCAGTTTTGTATTCCAGTCATAACTGTTACTGTCATACAATACGTATTATGTAAGAGGCCAATGTTACCATGAGATTTTCCAAGCTGGATACAGCACTTTGTCATATATGACTATATGTGTTCAAATCACTGTGAAGCAAGATGTACCACAGGTGGATTTTAAGGCTAAATATGAAGACTGAGCTGATTCTAGTTTGTCTGTGTTCTTTATTTGCCAGGGCTAGGGAAGCAAAGGGTACATGGCCTCTGGATATTCATGTAATGTTTTGTGGAGATGGAAAGACTGAGTGAGTGGCTGCCTTTGTATAGACATTAGAAAAGAATTTTGGCTGTGAAGAGCTTTTGTGTCTGTAGATTGCATCTTTCAAGCTGGGAGAGACAAAACAAGTTTGATAATCAAAAGGCATGGCAGTCAGTGGCAAAGAAAGGATTTCAAAACATCAGCCGCATGTCTCTGTATAACAGAGTCCTGACTTTTGCTCCCCAAACAAACAGTTTTCCTCTTTGTTGAGAGGATTCTAAGCTGAAACCCTCATGCCTTTTGTAGGAGTAGCTTGCATCTAGTCATGCTTTCATAAAGCTGTGGTTCTGCAAACAGCTGTGTAAAGTGCAAAATACTGGGCTTACAAAAGAGGGAGGAAGTGCAACTGTGGTATTTCTTGATGACCATGGATGGTGCCTGTCTTGCACTGTGATGTAAGTTATGAAAAGATTTCAAGTGGTGGTAAACTACGGACAAGATATCTGAAAATATCTTGAAAAAATGAACTCTTCCTTCTGAAATCTGGAAGAATAATGTTTGTTATACTTGGTTTATATGTGTTGTAAAAGTCTTGTTTATCAGCAGAAGGTTTATGATTTATTCCATGAGCGTTAGGTTATACTTTCAAGGTGAAAGTCCTGAATGGGTTTTAGGGAATTTTTTTGCCATAAGGGTGGTCAAACGTGTATGGGTGCTCAGTGGTTGTGCAAACTCCATCCTTAGAGATATTTAGAACTTGACTGGACACAGCCCTGAATAATCTGTGCTAAATTGAAAGCTGACTCTAACTTTGAAGCTGGCCCTACTTTGAAGCACTAGGAGTAAATTACCTCCACAGATGCCTTCCAACTCAAGTTATTCAGTAATTCTATGACACAGTTTGCATATTATGCTAAAATTATATTTTTTCCCCTCCTAATTTTAGCTCTTGAGTAAGAAAAATTGCAAAGTATTCTCCTCCACACACTTAGAGCCTACTTTGTGTCTCCATTTGCTTAGGAGGTTTCTGACAGGAGAAATAAGGTGCACCTTTAGCACCAGAGTTATAAATTTTGTCTGCTTAAAATTTATTATTCCTCCAGCTCAGACATATCTCCCTCTGACATGAATGGGAATGTTATTCTTAGTGGAGATACCTTATTATGCTGACTGATATAATGGTTATATCAGTGCACTAGGTGCTGGAGTCTTCCTTCAGCTATATCTGAAAATGGGATTTCAGAGAATGTTTGTGGTCAGTAGTGAGAATCTTGCCTTGTTTCAGTCCATCTCTTAATCCTATTCATAAATATCCCCTAAATGTTGGCTCTTGCAACTATGAATGGAAATGACAAAAAGAGACAGTTCCACTGCACAGTGAAAGGCACCAGCTGATGTAAATAAATCATTAAATCTTCACTGGGTATTGCAAATAAGACAGTTTTGTACATAGCTGTAAATCGGCTAAGGGGAAACCAAAACTGTAATAGCTTTTGGTATTTTCTTGAATTGTATATTATTCTTTTTTTTTTTTTTTTTTTTTTTTTTTTTTTTTGCTTTGTTTGAAGTTTGTTTGATGTATAAACACAGACATATGAAGAAACTATTAAACTGGATTGCTGGAAACCCCCACATTTCTGGTTATTCATTGTAACATTTCTGATACGTCATAGATTATTCACAGAGGGAATATTGCATTACAGACTTTCATGTCTCATTTAAACAGATGCCTTCTTAAGAATTCTGAGAGTTACAGACTAACACCGTGTACTTACATTCATACCTATGTTCCCCTGGGTGTCAGCAGCACATCTTCATGATAAGCTTTACAGGTGGGGAGCTGAAACAACCTGAAAGTGAAATGAAAGTATTTTCAAAACAGGCTGTTTACACTCTAGGAATGAATATAAAATACATATCTCTGGGAGACCATGACAAGCTTTAATATGTTTCTTTCTCTGGTTTAGCTGCAGAATAAAAGGAATATTTAGCATACTATCACTTCTGACAGAGCCTGGAAAACACAAAGTGTTGTGATAGACTGGGACAAGCCAGCATTGCGTAAGGAGGTAATTTGCTGTCAGAGGAGAGTCATGAAAAAATTAGTTGTTAGACTGTTGTTGCATCATGTTCCTGCAGTTAATGACACTACTCTTGCTTATCCAGCCAGTCATTTACAGTTTAGCTTTAGTCACTGGAAAAAAACCCTCAAATCACACTATTTCTGCCCCAGAGCTCCAAAACTAATTTCTATTGTCCGCTGTTGCTTTGATGACAGAACACTTCACTGCTTCTAACTCATGTGTCGCAATTTAAAAGTTCTTAAAAAGCAATTATTCTGATCTCACTCCTGTTGCAGGTGAGATCAACTTTTACAAAGTCATCTGCATTTTAAGCAGATTAATATCAGGGAGAATATTAAAAGAAAAAATCTGAATCTTTTCTCCATGCCGAGGCCACAATAAGATTCTAGGAAGTACTAGTTTCCCAAGAGCCATAGCATCTCCTCTAACACAAAACATTTATAACTGGATAGAGCAAAGAAGTTGCTTATGATCCTGGGCTTCATGATCCTGCTTCCCAAATGGGCACAAATCTGTCACAGAAAACTCTAACTGTTCCATAACAATGTCTCTGAGTCTGGGCTAGGAGGGATGATTGCTTTCAGATCTGCAACCTACCAGTCTTCACTCTGTGCAACCAGTGTCCAGCAGTCTACTTATGTAGTGTGGAACCCTTTTGAGAGGGGGTTGCACATTCATTCCCACAGCTTAGGCTTTTCCCCTCAGAAAACCTTCTCAGAATGTCTCTCTGGAGACTTGTGTTTTTTGTGACTCCTGTGCAAGTAAGTGCAGAAACCACAGCAATTTCCTGCACACACAAACTTTAAGAAGGCAGAAAAGGTTTAAATTTTTTGGGAAAACAACTCCCTCACATAGCCTGCTCTCTGAAAACTCCAAGGACTTTTCTACTCCAAAGTCTTGTTGGGGATTGTCCTGCCTGTCTTGCAGTAAATCCTTCTGTTGCTCATCAGCTTCTCGCACAGAAGACCAACTCATGGTGACCACTGCTGCGTTCAGGAATTGCAAAGGATGGTCCTAGCCTTCAGCTGTGTTGGTTGGCTTCATGTACTGTGCCCTTCCTGTTAGGCAGGGTGGGTGAAGAAGATACGGGAACATGGATGGGGAAATGGGGATCCTCACATGAGGAACAGAAAGTCATACAGGCTGTGGTGGAGCTGCCTGCATAAGACTCTCTGCTAGTTTATCTCCAGGTGAGATGTTCTCCCTCCTTTTCTAATCTTATCCTGTGTTACAACCTGAGCTGTGTGTAGCTTGGATCCACCCATTCTTCATACAGAACAGAAGAGTTTGAGGTGTATGTGTGTGTGTCTATACTTACATACAGGTCTACATGAGCTCTTACTCCCAAATATAAAGTACAGTCACGGATGATATCAACAGACGAAATGTACGTGAGGATGTATAGTTCCTTTTCCTCTAACCTTTCTGCTCTTTGTCATTCAGTTATTTGTTACACTGCTTCCCAATCTGCAGCGTGTTTCTCATGTGTTTCCTCTACCTGTGAACAAACTAGCAACAGTCAAAACCTGAAGTAGAAGGAAAAAAACTCAAGTATTTTTTGCATCTTGAGGTGTTGAGAATTATAGCAGATCAGTGTTACAGAACAAAGAGTTCCCCTAGCACCTGTTAAACTAAAGATCTAGTAAATCTGTTAAATTCTTATGGTCCCTAAACATTATTCCCACAACAGTTTCCTCTTGAGCAGCTTTCCTTAAAAAGTCCTTAGAAGGCATGACGCTGTGCTGAGCACCGAGACGGAAGGGTTTTCATCAAAATAAAGGGCAGCTCTTTAGGGACACTATGTAAATTCTGGACTTGTGTCTAGTAATCCTCTGGAATACCAGCAGAGCTTCCAGCAAGCTCTGGTTTAGGGACTTCTTGGGTAGGAGGTTATATTTACAGATTTGTGACTGATAGCTCTAAATGAACGTGGCTTACATAAATTTATCTAATCACTTTTGGATCCCTTTATTTTAATCTGCAACATCTTGTTTCACAAGTTAGATGTGTTGAGTGGAAAAATGATTTTTCTTCTAAAACATCTACTTTTAAGTTTACTTCAATGCTCTATAGTCCTTACATTGTAAAGAAAAGAAATAATTAGTCCCCATGTTGTAAAGAAAAAAAATAACTAGTCCCCATTCATTTTCCCTGCGCCATTCATTATCCTACTCCCTTATATTCTTCTATGAATCTTATTTTTTCCAGCTAAGAATCCTACTGGTATCTTCATACCTTGTTGTCACTATGTTGTTTTCCTAGACCAATTATATTGTTTTTGGCTCAGAGGGGAACAGATAAGCAAATAATAATCCAGATCTAGATGAAAACTACATTTCCACAGTGCCAGATGCTGCTGACTCTTTTGTTGTCTATGCAGTAAGTAAAAAAATACTTTCATTTAGTATAACACGCTCCATAATTTGGAAAATGTCAAGATCTCTAAAATGCTCATAGGAACAAATGTTCCCTGTTCTCTAAATAAGCTTTCATTTTTGATGGTAAGGACATGCAAAACTTATGCCAAAAAATACATTGCTCAGGAGTGTTTCTGTCTTTCCAGGACCAAGTATATGCCTTGGCTGTGCCCTATTTCTGTAGCAGAACTTACCTGCTGGACAGAGCTTTCATTTCCCTGCCTCTGATGGGATGGGAGCCTTGCCACAGAGGCTGGAAGGGCCTTGTGTCCTAGCCATGCTCTGCATGGCTGAGGATCAGGGGTCCCAAGTTCAGACACAAATTTCTCCTGGAAGTTCATCATTTCCTTGATAAGTGTGGTAAGAATGCAACTTGCACAGCTACCTCCAGATGGTGATTCACCACTCCCCTCCTTTCAATTAGGCTGGTTTTACACCTGATTAAAGCATGATGAGAAATGGAATGATCAGCTTTGTAGGTTGGCTCCAGATGATTTAAAAAGGCATCAAATGAAATTTTGATTCTCAGGTGCATAAATGCCCTAATTAACAGTAACAAAATGAAAACCCACAAAGAATATGGGATTAATTTTTCTCTCTAGTTTGCCAGTTTTTAACAGGACACAATTGCTTTTGGCAGGCAATAAATAAAGCTGCCCATGAATTAGTTTTTTCACTGTTATTTTTCACAGAAATTTTTTGCCTACTTCACCTACCCTGAAAATATAACCCTAGGAGTAACTATCACCTTTGTATTATACATTTTCTTTGCTCTGAGCTGCTTTCTGAAAAGCTTTGAAAAGCTTGAGTCAGAATCCAAGTCCCTGAAATTCTATATCCCCACAGTACATAGTGCTGGGATAGCCTTACATAGACCTTACTATTATTACTGTTCCAGAGGTTCCTTGTGCTTTTTAAAGTCAGGGGAATCTGTCCAGGATATTCTTCCATTCAAAGATTAGTAGGAAAGATTCCTACACTTTAAGCTTGTTTTAAATATATAGCAACATCATGATTAGTAGTGCCAACATCGACCTAAGCCCAGAGATACTTCACTGAAACTAAAAGTAGGTCTTTCCCAAAAGTATTTCCCAGAGAACATAAAGAGCCCTGGCTATAAAAAGGAGATTCCTGCTCTCTGCTCACAGAGTGGCAGGTAAGTGGTGAGCTTGGGCAAGTAAGCATTTCAAGTCTGTGTTAAGTTCACACCTGACTCTTACAAAACGTGAAGATAAATCTCACCTACTGTGAGGACTAGGCTGCGTTAAAAAATGTCCTGGTACACACACTTGTGCCAAATTCAGTTTTAGAGGAGTAGAGTCAGCGAGCTGCTGGAAACTTGGCTGAAATTCTGTGTGCAAGACCCTCACCAAGTGTGACTGAATCCCATTCCACTGAAGTGTCATATAAGACATCTTCTCCCCACAAAGCCAGGTAGGGGGAATTCAGGATATGGTACCTCTCAAGATCATTCTCCTTTGGAAAGGAAAACAACAAAATTTTAAGTGTTAGTGG
This sequence comes from Aphelocoma coerulescens, assembly GCF_041296385.1. Classification (NCBI taxonomy): domain Eukaryota; kingdom Metazoa; phylum Chordata; class Aves; order Passeriformes; family Corvidae; genus Aphelocoma; species Aphelocoma coerulescens. The sequence goes on along the minus strand of NC_091015.1, from coordinate 112,875,624 downwards.
ACAATCAGCATGTCAAGAAAGTAATTTATTTCTTGTGTTACTCAGACCAAGAACCCATCTTGGTGGGCCCCTGAGATCCAGTGCTGTGGTTGGGGGTCTCTGCAAAGTCATATGGAACCTGCTTAAGTCACTTGGAAAAGGTAAGTTAAACCTTTGACTTCCTTTGGTCTAAAGTGATCTGCTTGGTACTCAGAGTTTGAAAAGCAGGTGCTTTAACAGTCCTCCTTTCAAATGGCAGAGGAAAGAGATGAATTCCCTGAATTTCAAGTGCAGTTCCAATGACAGTTCATGTCCCTGCATAAAGTACATAAAAAATGAAGAGTTAGGAGGTAAATCCTTGAATGAAATCCAGGTTTTCATCTCACTGTGAAACTGCTAAATATTTAGGTTTTCACATTGCAAAGGGACATTGGTGTGGCCACCTCTGAATCTAGAGGTGGATTTTTGAAGGAAAACCATGCAAAGAAAAAATTGTATTCTTGTGTAGCCTGCTGGTTTAGTTACACTCTGGAAAGTCTAACAGTCCCATTGGTGAAAAAAGAGGAGAAACATTTTTTACTAATTTTGATTGAAGTAATTTTTAAGATGGTATCTGTGGTCTGTGGGTCCTTGGTTTTCCTCCTGTCCAAAGCAGAGGTGCTAGGCTTCCAGGAAACTGGAAGGCGCAAGGATTTTAGATAGAAGGGACAAGTGAATTTACACTCCCAGCTCCTCATGCAGCTCCTTGGTTGTGCCTGGTGTTCCAGTCATGTGCAATAAATAACTGAATTTAGCCGTGGCATTTTAAGTATTACACTGGACTCTTACTTAGAGTGGGGAATACTGAAAATATGTCCAGCTTAATTGGAAGGGAATGGAAAAGAGGACAGCCACCCTAAAGCTACCTCATGGGAGACAGCCCTGGCATACAGACAAGCAGGAGATCAAAGGCCTGTTGCACAATGTAATGAGTAAATAGATGACAAACACAAGATTAGCTCTGGTGGACTTTTAGAGGGGAAGGAAGGCAATATGAGGAACACTGTGTGCATTTCAGCTGACCTTTTGTTGAAAATGTCAGTTAGAAGATTGTTCTGAATTTTTAAAGAGGGTAATAAATAACTGAGCTGAATAATGAAAGGTTTAATTCCCAGGGAAGAACCAAAGAGAAGATGCAAGGAGGCTGGGCACCCAGCATTACACATACTTTAAAACTTTGCTGAATTAACAGTGACCAGTGAAATGCCAGTGTTTTTGGTGCTGGGTAAAAACAAAAACATCAAATGACATGACTAGGGCTAACAATAATGAAGGACATCTGCAGTGAACTAACAGAGTTGATAAAGAAGAGGCCCTGTGGAGGCTGCTACCAGACCTTGTCCTAAGACCACTGCCTGCAGCAAGTGCCCCTCATCTACACTCCAGCCCTGGATGGGGATGTTCATGGGGCCCTGGCAGTCATGCACTTTGGAAGAGATATACTAAGCCTTCTCCATAAATAAATAGGAAGTTATTTAACCATCTTCAAATTGATTTTTGTTGTGTTTTGTTCTGTGGTTTATTTTTCACTTGTATTTTTGATCTTTCAGCTTGACTGGGTAAAATAACTTCTGACCAGAGCTAATTAGGCAGATATTTAGAATACTGTAGCATCTCCCTTCTGAGAGTCTCGAAGTATTTTGCAAACACTAATGAATGAAATCTCAAACAGCAGTGATTATAACTGCTGCTTCAGAGTTTCTCACATTGCAAGGATATTTCGGGTCTGCTGCAAAGATATCATTCACAGGCAACCAGCCATAGCTGAGAAACTAGAAGAAGAAAAAAAAGAAGTGTTACTTAACCACAAATGTATGAAATCAGTATTTTAGAGTGCAGAAGCATAGTGTTGTTCTGAGGGCACAGGTAGGGAGATAAAGAACTGTCTGAGAGCACTTTGCACACAAGTAATCCCTCTTACTAATGCATCCTCAGTCCTCTGAAATGCTTGTACTGAGTAGGACTGTCCTTTGAAAACAAACCAAACAACCCATTTTCTTTATTAATTACCTTAAACAGTCACAGCTGATAGGGTTTCAAGGCTCAAGAGTGTCTTATTCATTGCTACTGTTAGCAACTGTCTCAGCTGTTAGGTAAGGTCAGGTTTTAGCAGACTGGCATTCCTCTTCTAATAAGCCAGGCCACAGGGGAAGCACACCTTGAAAGTTGCACTTGTGGGGTTTCTGCATTTTCCTATGGAGGTTTTAATTTAACTGTACCTTTGACTTGGTATCTACTTTCATTTAAAATACATTTCAGACAGGGGAACTTTGTAAGGCAGACACAGGATAGTACACAGATAGCAAAGTACCTCTAGCCCGAAGTGACCAATGTAGTTCAACTTGACAAACTACTGATTCTTAAACTTAATAATTCCTGCCACATACTGTAGTTGGAATGTTTACATCTGCCTTCTTTCAGTTTTGGCTGGTACTGTGGGGCTGAATAGTTCCAGAAGGAGGCATGCTCAGACTGTATTTCAAGGACTTAAAAAGGATGACGGTAGTCTTGAAACATTATTTGTAGTGCAAATGCCTTGGCAAAACCACAAATAAGGCAAAGACACAAACTTGTGTCAAACTCTCCCTGCTGTTTCCTGGGAGAATTTGAAAATTCTCTGTAAAAGACAAGTTAGAATACGAAATGCTGTTTCTTACCTTTGAAATGGAAAAACACATGGAAAAAAGACAGATTTATTAAAGACATCTAGAGTTTTAAGCTAATATTTTGCTACAATTTGAGGTATTTACAAAATCAATGAAAGTGACTTTTATTCGACAGAGATTATTTTTCTTGTATAGGGTAGGACTCATGTTACATTCTTTTCTACTTCTTTACTAAGGCACATTTGACTCGCAATTTGTTGGGGGCATTAGGGCTATTGCTGTTTAGCTTTCCATGACCCTCTGCCAGTGCTCCTCTGCTTGTGCTGCAGATGAAGCAGCTGTAATTCACAGATACAGAGAATTTTCCGAGTTGGAAGGGAACCACAAGGATCATCGAGTTCAACTCTTAAGTAAATGGGGATTGAACCCACAACCTTTGTGTTATTAGCACCATGCTCTAAACAACTCAACTAATCTCAGGGTAATCTATTTTTTTTCTTACTCTTTCACAAATCTACTGATCCAGACTAGAAGTATATTATGGGTTAACTGAGAACCTCTTCCTTAAGTAACCATGGACTTGGACAGCAGCTTGTGATAAGCACTGCTCGTGCCTCCTGCAGCAACACATTCCCCTGCACTGCAGAAACAGACCAGTTTTGAAATGGATTCATCCTATGGGTAAAAGAAAATCAGTGGTGAATCAAAACAAGCAAAGTTTTTTGAAATACCTGTTTTTCTAAAGCTGCTATCTTTGATGACTCACCTTATATGTAGCCACTTGATCTAAAATCCCCTTAGTCTATCTGCAGTCAGATGGTTTGAGGGCACCTTTTTCAGTTTACACGTCTTCCTTGAAAACATCTGTAGTCGACTGGCACCCACTGCTTATGGCAGCATTCTTGATTTAGTCTCCAATTCAAGCAAATTCATAAGAACAGGCTGCTCTTCACAACTGCAGACTGTCTTTCCAAAATCTGCAGGACTGCATCTTTGATGACTCAGGGGCAGGGGAACCATGCTAGGGATCCTGCTACTACACCCATTATCCCAGCAGAACAAAGGAAAATATGGCACATGGGCTGATTTGAGGGTCCCAGGTAAGTTAGCCAAGTAAAATTTGGTGTTGTCTTTGGGCGTAACAGCTGGCTGCTGACAGTGGCAGCAGTGTTATGCTTCCCACAGTCCTGGCACCAGCTTGCCTAGAGCTTCTTTAAAGATGTCTGCATTGTGGCCCAATGCTAGAGGTAGATGAATCCTGAGTAAATTGCTTAGCTGGATCATTGTCTTCATGTTCTGTACTTGACAAATACAAGTGTCTAAAGATACGAGATGACTCATCACGTAATTTGTTCTTGCAAAGTGTCATTAATCTCTGTCACTTCTCCATACAGTGTGCACACTTCATTTTGGAGCTAGAACAAAGCAAGAAAACACAAGTAAAAGGACTGTGTATGCACTACCAATAGTAATTTTTTTCCACAGACATGTGGAAATGTGACTTTTTATGGATGATGCCACTACTGTATTAAAATAATAAATTGAGAGGCTGTGAAAATAGTAATGGGAAGAACTGTTAATAGGGAGGAATTACTACACCAATCACCTTGGTGCAGATATCACAGGATAAGATTTTTATGGTCTTTATTATAAAGTCAGGCTGGTGGATTGTTTTAATCCATTCTGGTCTTAAAATTTTGAAATAATTTAATGAAAAGTTAGCAGATATTCATGTCTCTTTCCCAAGACAGAAGGTGAACAGTGATAACTCTGTTCCTCCTACAGGGTGAATAAACACGGTCCAAAGGACATCTTCCTACATTTATAAGTGTGAAGGTTCATGATAGAAGCTTTCATGAGTTCAGGTTAAGACCAGAGCATAAGAAATGGGTGAAATTTAACACAAAGACTATGTCAGAAATCACAGTACAAACGACCAGCCTGAACTGTGAAGCAGCTTTATACAAAATTCTGCTTGAACTAAGAAACACTGATGGAATAAATTAATTGATTAAAAACCCCCCAAAACCAGAAAGAATTAAATTAATTTTAGCATATATTATTCCATGAACTTATCCAGATCTAGCAGTGACATGACCCTCTTAATCAGTCATTTAAAATCCTGGTATTGTTTAACCTTATTTGAATCAACCATGATTAACCTTATTTAGTGTTGCATTGATTGTGGTTACTGCATCTCTAATCATCCAGAGCTTTGGTTATTTGTGTATTTTGTTTCCAAAATATTTAATGTAGGTAGCAAGGAATTACAAAAGTTGAAGGAGGTAAAATGCAAGGCAATATTAAAAGTCACCTTAAATTCATATCTGCCAATGTTCAGGTTTAAATTCCCACAAGTGAAGGGATAAGCTGTCATTTCAAACAACTGTTCAACCACCATGATGAAAACCAGTGTAAATAAAATTGTAAAAAATAAATGAAAGAATAATTCCTGATTGAGGTGGAAGAATTCCCTTGGGATAAATTTAGATATAAGCATTTGACTATGGGTTCTAGAGCAGTTCTGAAGTTTGCAAGTGTATGTTTAACATTTAACTTGGTTTGAGCAGAAATTCCTGTTTAATACTAACATCTCCAACATCTGGATATAATTTTAATAGCCCCATAATCTAGTGGCTTAAGAATTATTCTCAAACAGATGCCTTTATTTGCTAGTGCCTGCACAATGCAAGTTTCTGTTTATTTAGATCTTCTTTTTCAGTGGATCCACTTAAAATTTGTTTGAGGTCCACATAAAACGTGTTTGGGATCTCCCAACGCAGACTGTTTTGCCAGATTCTCTCGCTGCAGAGCAGGCATTGCAGGCCATAAGGATTCACCAATGCCTTGACTTTTTGTGGCCTTGGCATAGGGAGGAGCAATGAGGGGTGGTGAGAAGTTGATTGGAAAATGTATAAAGGAATCCTTACACAGCAAGCAGGGTATTTAGTTGGAAGACACATGTTTCAGATGTTCTCTGGTGGTACATTTTTGTTCTACACAAGATGAAAGACAGGGAGAACTTTAAAGGGTCTGATTAATGGACAGTTATATGAATGGTATTACGCTAATCTTAATTTTTCATACAGCATTACATAATCTAGGATTACCCATAATTAAGTGACAAAATAAAAGGGAATCATTACTGCGACTCTGGAGATATTCTTCCCTTGAATGATTGTTTCTTTTAAATTCTTACTATAGTCTTTAATTATTCTGATTAAATGTTTTTGATCTTAATGGATTTAAAAGAAAATGAATGAAAAAATCCCTTATGCCTCAGCTTTTTTTTCCTCAAACTAGAAGTGAGTGAAAATGCACCAAACATGGGGTAGGATTTTTCCAAAGACAGTCTCAGCAGTAGAGTGCCATTAGACATAATACCTCAAAATATCCATTCTTAGTCTAACAACAGATTTCCTGGAGTACAATGGGCTTTTTAAATGAATAGAGAAGTGAAGAGACAGACTATTTGAATCATGCTGAGGGATGCTTTACATTGCACATTATTCTACTTATTTCAGCTTCAACAACTTGTGAGCCAGTCGTATATGAGGCAGGATTTTTCTCCTTTGTGACTTAGACTGAAAGTTGCAGCTGGGCAATAGGGGGAATAAAAGCACCTGCACAACTGCAAGAAGACAAAGGCAAGAAGAAGAGCAAATTTTAACTCATTGTTCCAGTCATCCTCTAGTCATTTGTTTCCCTCATGTAGGGTAGAAGGGAAATGGGAAGTGTTGCCCCTCTTTCTTTTTCACCATGGGAAGTAATTTTGCCCACTTAGAAGCAAGAAACAGCTTGAGAACATTGAGATGAAGACTTTATGCCATTGCTCCTCTTTATCCATTCAGTACCAAGTGTCAATCGGCCTGGAAACTGGACTTGCACTAAATTAGGATTTTTTTTCACCTCTGGTAATTACGATGATCTTATTTTTGTAACCTAGGTTTGGTTTTGAAACCCTTAGAGCCAGTTGCAACTGTTTCAAAAACAGTGTAGGCAGAATAGATTTGATAAAAAGGGCAAAATTTCCAACAAATAGCTGCTGCTATATCCTGATTTACTCTGAAGAGTTTTCCTCCCAGATTGCAGCTTTTGTCTGCAGCTTGGATCATGGTCCTCATTGGAGCAGGATCATAGAATTACAGAAAGGTAGAGATTGGAAGAGATCTTCAAGAACACTTAGTTCCCTCCATGGAACTCACCCTCCATGGGCAGGGACACCATCCACCAGACTAGGTTGCTGAAAGCCTTATATATAACCTGGCCTTGAACACTGCCAGGGATGGGACATCCACAACTTATCTGGACAACCTGTTCCAGTGCCTCCCTGCCCTCACAGTAAAGAATTTCTTCCTAATAGCTAATCTGAACCCACACACTTTCAGTTTGAAACCATTCCCCCTTGTCCTGTCACTTTATGCCCTTGCAAAAAGTCCCTCTCCGTATTTTTCGATAAACACTTTTATACCTAAAAAGGTCTATTTATCTCAGAAAAGTCACAGAAACATCTGAACCATAGCTGCCAAAAGAGAAAGCCACTATGGATATCTTCTTTTTACAGACTTGAACTCTGGATTTTCCATAAACAACTGGATTTTCAATAACCAGTTGAATTGACAATAAAATGTCAGAGACAGAAGCTCGCATATTCCCTGTTGAGTCATTTGCAGGAATTCATGCCTTCTGAGCAAGGGATCAGTATGATTATGCAGAAGTGTCTTATTGTTTAAGATACCCCTTTGTTCACATGTCTCACAACTTTGACATAATACCTTATTTATGCACTTTACTTACTTATACATTCTACCTACTTGTACATTTCACTTGCTTATCTTATACTACTTATACATATCACTCTACTTATGCATTTTCTTACTTACACGTTTTACAACTTCTACATAACACAGTACTTATACACTTTGCTTGCTTATACCTAATACACAACGTACATATTCCACCTACTTTTACATATTACTCTACTTATACATTTTACAACTTCTACATAATACAGTACATATACATTTTGCAACTGCTGTGCATGAGATCTCACATTGCTTGATTGGGTTCTCTATCTTGTCCATGAGCTTCACACACACTTTTCTGATAATATTATTATAATCCAGTGCAGCACAGTCCTTTTTATCTACTCCTTGCTGCCTTGGTATTTAGTTTTTCAGCTTCTTCTTCCTCAATACTTTTCCAGTTTAGCACAGTTTACCTTTCAGTCCTTAATGAATTCCTGAGGGTTCTAACAGGTGGAGCTCCTGATCCAGGCAAGCAGTGTCGAGATAACGACAGCAACAAAAACCATCCAGTGATCAGCAGCCAAGTTAGTCCAGGAACTCAAGACAGCAAAAGACACCAAACAAATATAAGCCTATCCCACCTATCCCCCTCAAACCTCCAGACTGGAGCTTAAAAACCCTCTTGGGGCTGATGTGCTGCAGCTGAAGGTGGAAAGGCCAGGTGAAGCCAACTGAGGGTAATTCCAGCCTGGTCCCACTCTGAGGGCCCTGGTAAAAATAACTAAAAATGGTTTGGCTGGGGCACACTATCAAGGTTCAAATACTTTATAACAGTTATTTTCCTCTGTAATTATCAGGAACAAATAATTTCCATCTAGTGACTATGTTATACCTTGGAAGTTATATATATGAACCTTCTGAAGATACAGGAGGTTCTCTGTGTGTAAGACACCTCCTCTGCAGGAGCACAAATGGTGCAAGTTCTGTTTCTCTGAAAATGCATTTAAAAGGATGTTACCACTGAAGGAGTATAGTCTTGTGTTATCTTTTTTTCTCAGAAAAATCAATAATGACAAACCAGTTAAGATTTAATTTTTAAAAAACTGAGGCTTTTTGGCTCTAAAGGACTGGATTTAAAATATTTGTATTCATTCAGGTTTATCATTTTGCTATCTCCTTTTAATTTAGTTTAAATATGGCATCACTTGACATTTCACTGCTTTGTTGGTACAAAGCAGGCAGCTAGGAGACTTTTCTGGAGAGGTGGATTATGCAGTAAAGATAAATATTTAAAGACTGGAAACAGTCTTTAAATAAAAAGAAACCTATCTGTTTCTTTTGAATAATTCTTCTTTGGTGAGCAGCTAATACCTGTTAAATAACTCTCAAGAGGATGCAATATGAGTAATTTCCTACAAATGGCAACTTTGAAAAGGAATATGGCGGCAGTGGAATTTGCTAAGGCTTTAGACAGCTGTAGGAATATCTGCTAGGTGAGATTTGTGCTGTGGACTTGTGCCAATGCATCTTAACCCAAATTTGCAAAAATCCACTTTGTTCCAGGGTTGGTCATGTAGATGGCCTGAACTGTATTAACGTCAATTCTCATAACGGCCATGGGAAAAAGCTTGTACCATTTATTCGTGTTCTGTATGAGCATTTGCTGTCTTGCCCCAGAAACGACAGCTTTTTCCATTTGACAAGTGAGGAAGTACAGGTCCTTGACTGTTCCCAATGTCCCAGCTGCATGCAAGATACAGTACTGTGAGTAAAACCAGGAATATACATCCTGCTTCTCCACTTAAGGTTTCGTGCAAGTTCACTTCAGCCAAGTGTTGTCTCTGTAAAGCAGAAGTGAACAAGCATATTCCATAGAAACAATAAAACATTTTTGTTCTCTCCTGTCTATTGCATTCATGAGAAAGCATCCATTTGTAACAATAAATTTTTGTATAAAGGAAGAGTAAGCACAAAACATAAACCTCCAAAAGTTTCAACCTCTCATTCTCCAAAAAAAGGGGTGAGCAAATCTTACTTTTACCACTTTCGGGGGCTGCTTTAATGTAATTTACTGCTGTATTTGGTAACAATTACAGTTGTATTCTATAGTAGCACAGAATATACTAAAAATATATGTGAAAAATCCATAAATGACTTAGAATTTGAAGTTCCATCTTTAAAAGCAATGAGGAAGCCAAAATCGGAATGGAATGTGAGACTAAGGATACTACTGGTGTTACTCTTACTTTCTCCTTTAAACTTTACAGATAGTTTTTACTAAGTTTGTTTGTTTGTTCGTTTGAATTGATCATACTTTCTATAGCAGAAGCAAATATAAATTCTTTACATTGAGGTACAGGTTTTGGTTGGGTCAGTTTCCTTCACAGTAGCTTGTATGATGCTGGGTTTTGGACTGGTCACCAAAGCAGTGTTGATACCAAACTGATGTTTTAGTTACTGCTGATCAGTGCTTACACAGCAGCAAAGCCTTTTGAGCTCCTTATGCTGTGAGGAGGCTGAGGGTGCAAAGGAAGCTGGGAGGAAACACAGCTGGGACACCTGACCCCACCTGGCCAAAGGGACATTCCAGACCATTTGGCATCATGCTCAGCAATAAAAATATTCAAGGAAAGAAGGACAAAGGGGCGACATTCAGAGAGATGTTGTTTGTCTTCAAAAGCCACTGATGTGATGGGGCCCTGCTTTTCTGGGGATGGGAAGGATGAACACCTGCCTGCCCATGGAGAGTGGTGATTTAATTCCTTGTTTAGCTTTGTTTGTGTGTCCAATATTTGCTTTATCTATTAAACTCTCTGTATCTCTACCCACAACTTGTCATACTTTTACCCTTCCATTCTCTCCCCCATCCCACTGCAGGGGAGTGAGTGAGTTGTGTGGGGCTGAGCTGCCTCCTGGGGTTCACCCACAACAACTGGCTACTTGGAACAGAACAGGACTGAACTCCTATATAACCAGCAGAAATGAAAATGTTTCATAGAAGCAAAAGCCTTGCCCTTCTTAGAAACCTGTGGTGCATGAGCTGCAGATGTCCCTATGGTCCTCTGAAGACCTAATTACAAGCAAAACTGTGTTGAAGAATAATTTCCTAAGGTAAATTTTGCTGCTGCAGCTCTAAGTATCGCAGGTTGCTGAGAGCACATCCCTGCAAAACTCTGCCAAATTCTCTAGCTCTTTGTGGCATTCTGAGACAAAAGAAGAGTTTCTGTTCTTCTCAAAGCCTTTGTTGTGCAGCAGGAGGTAAGGGATTATACAGGTGCAAAAATAAGTAGATAAAAAAGTTGTATTCAACTTCACTGCAACATGACTAAAACAGTGACAAGAGGCATCTCACAGCTCGCAGGTGACCCATGATATTTTGAGGGCATGACACTGGAGTTTATTCTGACTTTGCATTCATGCAAAAGCTGAAAGAAAAGGAGGAAATTTCCTTCAAGCAGTTTTGATCTGCTCGAGCGGTCCAAGTGACTACAAGCTCTGTGATAAAAGGTGAAGTTGCCAAAGATGATTGAAGAAGTTCAGGAACAAGTAGAGAAAGTAATGAGTTGGCCAAGATGACAACAGTCATGGAATGATAGTGGGGCCATCATACATGAACTAGACCCCTTTTCTGTTTCTCTCTTTTTCATTGCCCTGTTATGCCAAGGTCACTGAAGATTATACACTTACAACTTCAGAACTCTTCATATTTTAAAGTCTAACCTGTGGTGGCCAGTTGGCCTGTGGTACAAGAGACAAAGAGAGTCCTCCAGTAAGACAGTCCCTAGAACCAGAGATTTCTCCCCAGGTTAGGGTGAGAAATGAAGCTTCCCCCAGGCTGCTTTGTGTTGCTATGTTAATGTACCCCACTTCTGTGTCCCTGGTTGGCCATTGGCCTCTCCACCCCCTTGCTACCTTATATGTCTCTGCCCTAGAAAGTTCTGCACTCCAAGTTCCCCCATTGGCCCTTGCCACTCGCCTCTCCCTCAGAGCTTCCCCGTTGGCTCCCATTCCCTAGTCCTGCCTGTGTACTGCCCTCATGCCCTCAGATCATTGGTCTCTGATGCTCTCCCTGCTCCCATACTTAAACCTGGACCCTCCATTGTCTTTTGTCTTTGTTCCTGGATTCCTTGATGGTGTGACTGCAAGAAACCCTCGTCCATGGAACTCTACATGGAGACCCTTCCTGCCTCTTTGCCATTGACTCATATTACTGGAACTGTCCGTGTGTGTGAGTGTGTGCTGGTCCTGCCGAGCGACTTCGCCTTGGAGATGCTTCTGGAAGGTCGTGGCGTCGCGCTCCAGCACTGCAAAGCCATGCACAGAGAGCAACACTAAGCTATCTCTTTATTAAGAAATCTGTCTTACATAGCAGCTGGTAACATCCCAGCACATGCAGACAGATTGACTTATTTTTCCACTTTTTTCTCTTTTGCAACGTGTGCTGTCCTCGCCAAGCTCTTTGTCAATTCTCTTTACAGTGGTTATAGTTGCTGAAGCGTTTTTGTGAAACCTGTTGACAACTGAGTGGAACTAGAGGAATTTAAAGGTTATTAGCTCATCAGTAAAAAACAGTTTTACTCTTTCCTGGCTCCTTTACTGCTACAGCATGTTAGCTCTTTAGCTGTTTTTTTTTCTGTATTTTTTCAGTATTATGCAGCTCCCTGAATCATTCTTGTTTGTACTACTGCTGACTGCAGGGCAATGGCTGTTGCTACCAACCTTCCTTTGTCAACTTCAGGTTTCTTTTGTAGTTCACGGTTTCTCCTACATGGAGAAAATTGGAGTTTTTCCTAGGTTCTCTTGGTCTTGACTCATTGAGCCAAGTAGATTAATGAGTTTATCCACAGCTGCTATCAGGCTGCTGGCAGCACAGCCCTGACTCTCTAGCCAGTCTGAATTTAGAAAACTGCTTATTCTCCACCTGTGAATGCCACAGTTTTGGATCTTTTCTTGAAAATGAAAACAATGTTCTTAAGATAGTATTTTCCTGCCTTCACAGGCCTCTGTCATCAGATTAGACAGGGAAAGGAACAGGGATCCTAAATCTACCAGTGAAGGAAAGTCACCAAAAGCTCACCTTACATGGCCAGAGATGTCTGAGGTCATCCTGTGTGGCAGAATCCAGCAGCAGGTAGTACTGACATATATTAGTTTGACTGGGGGAAGTGAGATTTTGAGTGGAGGAGTGAGACTGTTGCTGCAGGTGAAAGAAGGTTGTTTGTGCTCCCTTTCCTACTAGTCTCAGGAGAGACAGCATGAGGATTCTTTTCCTGAATCCACAGTACACCTTGACAGATACCTCAGCTTTAAAATAGTGCAAAAGCAATTTAAAAGAGCACAGAATTAATGATGAACATCTATTAGAGGCTTAAAAGCTGTTAAGTTCTGGAGGCAAACGTGATGGATCTCTCAATAATATGACACTTGGAATGATTTAGTCAGGCACTGTAGATGGCAACTTGGGGAAGAAAGTGTGCCTTTCTTAGACAGCATCATGATTCTATCTCAGCATGCTCTTTTCTTCCTTACTGTTGTGGATGGGAGAGTGCTATAACCTTGTCCACATGTGGACCAGGTGTTGTAAGCAAGGAATTCTGGTTTTATGTGCTAGTTTACCTTAAACTAGCTCTCAATTGGAGTATAGTAAAGCATGATACTGTCTTAATGCTGTTGTGCCTGAACAAAACAAATCTAATGAGAAAGCTGGTCATCAGCCAGTAGCAACACACCATGCCACACATTCTTCCAGGGTAAGACACATGATATTCCCAGCTGCCTGCTTACTGGTTTTCCTTTGCCATCGTCTCTCTGAAGCTCACTGCATGTATTTATTCCATTGCCTACAAACACACTCTGTCTGTGAATCCTCAGTTACTCACTGTAATTATAATAATAACAAAAGAAGCCGAAACACGTTTCCATGAAACACAGATATTTATCTCTGCCTGGGTAAGGGACTAATTAGTAACTATTCACTCTGGCTTTCTGCAAATTTAGTCACTTTTTTTGGCAGCACTATTAGGTTTGTTTTTTCTACTCTCTTTCAAAATACTTAGTTATGCAACTACTAGAGATGGTCAGGACTGTGGTTACCAACCTTTGTCCCCAAGATATCTGCCTTCACATTATCAAAATGTCCTTGTTCCATTTATCATCTCAAGTAACATTTATAGCTTTCTACTTTGTAGAAAAAAAAAAAACCCAAAACCAACTGATTTTGAACTATTTTAGTTTTGCTGTCAGCTTTTACGAATAAAATCAATAGAGGGTTTTTGAAAGAAAAGTAATTTAGTTGGAGAACACTCTTTTAATTATCTGGGGAAACGGTAAATTTATACACAAGAAAATTCATATGAAGAGCTTTTGGAGCAATTTTAATTTTTTTTACACTGTTTGTCAAAACAGCAGTTACAGTGGCTGGGAAGGCAATGAAGAACATTATGAATATAGCTGCCATGGTGATAATGGTGTTGTAAGCACTTAGATTCAATCTGACATGACAAGGTAGAGAAATAGCTTTTACTTTAATCAATGTAGCAAAAAAGAAGTGAAGAACTTATTGTTTTCTGATAGCCTTTGACTTAAGTAGATGTAACAAGATTCTCAGTGAATGATAAAGGAAAGTATTTAATCTCCTGCCAATGTGACACGTCTGTTAATAAATCAGATTGGGATATGTCTTTTAGAAGGGAATACATGACCCTCTTTAATGGAGATACCATTATTGTTCCTTGGTTAATTACTGTAATTGTTTGATTTTTCCTCTGTAAGAGATACAAATTTTTGATCAGTGGGGCTCTCAGAGTCCAGGCAAAGTAATGACTTGTCTGCAAAATATGCTCAGGATTTCTTTCATTAATCATTTCATTGGCTTTAAATCAAGTGCTGTCATGGCTGAGTGCATAAAAGTATACTGTGCTTACCTTGAACTGCAAAATACTCATGTTTTTAAAGCCAATGGCTGCAGCAAGAGATTGGGAAACTCCTGCCTGTAAAAGAGATTAACAGAAGTAACAAGCCCCTTGCATTCTGGCAAATAAAATACTGTGCCAAAATGAGGCATAAAATATAAGACATAGCTTTATGCTTTCATTTTGAGAAATTTTGAACCTTTCCTCGGCCTGCAGTTCTGTCTCTGGCACTAACATGAAAGCTGTCTTTATTAGTATAATAATTTATTAGATTCACAAAGTCCCTTTAAATAAGAGTTGTAGGAAGATTCTGATTCTCGAATTCCACTCCCCTCCCCCTTGCCCCTCCAGTATTTGAATCATTAATTCTTTAGATTCTTTAGATGTTTCCTTCATCATTAAGGTTTTGAACATCATCAGTGCTGTAGATGGCAACACTGTTTCTATTTTTTTGTTTCTGCAAGTATGTGAAGTTTTTAATTCCCCTACAGCCATTATCCCTTCATGTCCATTTATTACTGGGAAATAGTCAGTGCCCTTTGTGCTTTGATCATATTGGCATCGTTATTTGGGCTGCTTCTGTTTGTCTTTCCCAATGTATTTTTTCCTACCTCTCAGCTTCTGTCTCTGAGGCTTTTGTTCTGCTTTATTGAGTGGCTAACTTTGCTTCTGAAGGGGCAAAATAACTTAATAATGATGGACCATTATCTATCTATCTATCTATCTATCTATCTATCTATCTATCTATCTATCTATGTATCTATCTATCTATCTATCATCTCCTTTATTCATCTGACAAGTGGTACATGTGGGTGATCTAAGTGCTAACAGCCCATCAAATGCATCTGAACCTCCTGATAAAATTTTTTAGGTGGCTGTTGTTAATCTTCCTGTTTTGTCCACATGTACAAACAGCTCTTTGGAACTTCATCCCATGTCAGAGATAAGCACAGAGTGCTGACAGCCAAGAATATGAGATTCAAGAACTCAGTCGGTCTAGTGGAGACAAAATTGTGAGGTGATTAGTTAAATGTCAAATGTCAAATCTATTTTCAGTAGTTTTCAGGGTAGGTAGAGCTCACCCCCTGTAAATGAAGGCAAGAGGACTGGTCTCTGTAACACTCTCCTTTGAGAGCCTTTGTTTTGATCAGATTCTGCATGGGCATGTGTTCCTCTGACTCTTCTAATTTCCCCTACAGCAGCATAGACACTTGTGACCATTCTAAGGGACCTAAAGCCATACTGGTGTAATAGCTCATTTCTTTATTAGGAAACTTGTGCAACTAGCTGAGAACCATAGTTGGGAAAGACATTTTTCCTAGAACAAAAGGGTACTGAACAACAGGCATCTGTATACAGATCCAAAGGTCATGGGCTGCAAAACTAAGGATAGATTTAAGCAAATTGTGCATCAGCATGAGAGACATGCAGTCCCTTGTCAGTTAATTCTCTTGTCCTCATGGGTTGTCAATTTATCATTTCCTCATGTTTTAAAAAAGGATCTACTTGCATTTCTTCTCCTTGTTGTCTGCTGCTGCCTGCTCAGCCCTGGGGGTGGGTACTGTTGTGTTTCAAGTGTATGTAATTGTGGTTTTGGTAACTTGTCAAATTGTCTATAAAAGATGCCAAAAATAACACACAAATTTATTTTTAGACAGCTGAGGACACACTGAATCTTGATCTAAATTTTGAGCATGTGCGCATACATTTGAAATGTAGACAGCAAGAGGTGACCAGGGAATGGAGAGGAAACAATGATAACTGAAGTGTGGGTACTGCCTTCCATATTATTATTATATTATATTATATTATATTTTATTTTATTTTATTTTATTTTATTTTTATATTATATTAGTATATATGATATTATTATATTATATTATATTATATTAGCCATATATTATGGCTAATTTTCTCCCTTGGAAGGATATATTTGAAAGTGTATTTCAAATATCTGCTATTTACTCTCACCTTTATGCTTTGCTACAGCAGTTGTCTCCTGAAGAGATGCTACTATTCCTTAAGGAAGCTAGTGTATGGGCTGTTAAATTCCACACAGTAAATCCGCTGCTCTTGTTGTGTATCTTTGGTAAAAAGAAGAGTCAAAACCCAAGAGTTAGAACAACTTTTTAGAAAGCCCCTGTGATATAAACAGGGGCAAAAATTCCATAAAAACACATGCAGAGATCAGTCTACCGCACTAAGTACTAAAATTAATTAATTCACTCCTCTGTTTATTGTAGGGGTGATTTTTCTACCTTTAACTTCTTTCTTGCAGGATAAACCATGTTTGGGTTTTGACACAGTTGTTTTCTTCCCTCCCTGGAATATCATCAGCCTGTTACTTACCTTCTCTTTCCTTAATGTTCTCCTCAGAAGCTGGCTGCATTTTGGCCCCTACTTCCAGATACAGTCTTCTTTTGACCAGCTAATAATGATTTTATCCTTTAATTTAGTGTACTAATTCCTTTAAAGAACAATTTTTTCAGCTGCAGAGACCTTCTAGTGTGTGTGTGGGTATGTGTGTGTGCTGACAGCAGAGGTCCTAGTTCTTGGGATCCCTCAGCTACAGTGGTGAGGGTGGGATGAAATGTTCTGCAGCTTTTCCTGTAATGCAGCTCAGACACTATTAGCCTGACCCACCTTGGCTTTTATGGAGGAAAGCACGAGGGACCTCCTATCCCTGTTACAAGAATATTTCCTCCACATGGTCACCACATGTCCTTCCCACTTTTCAATGTGTTTATTACTTTATCAGAGGACCTTCACTGTGGCTAATATTATTGTAATAAATTTAACTATTGTCCTTCAAGCAAATGCCCTGAGATAACTAGCCTAGGAGAGCAACTTTAAAATTTCCTCTTGCAGCTGTTTCAAAAAAAGGGTGAGTGAGCCATGACAAAAGGTGTAGAAGATTTAGCAGCAGAGAATAGGTCTTGAAAGTGCACACTATGATTTTTGAAAAAATTATTTTTAAAATGCAGCAAAATGTCTCTATTGTGGATGGATAAAAGGGATTCTAGTAAATGCAGACAACAACAGATATTAGAATATCCTTCAAAAGCCAAACATTTCAAAAATCACAGTGCACTTCAGGTTATTCACAGATTGCTAGGCTTGAAGCAGGTATGTTAGAATTAAATTCCTTTTTTACCAATCATATACTTGGTAAAAGTTTAAACTTAAAAGTTTAAGTTTTAAACTTAGTTCATAATATTCTCTTTAGTTGTTTCTCATTTCTTAGCTATTTTGCCAACTTCTTGCAACCCACAGTATCCTGGGTGCTGTGGTGGTTGATATTTTTCTCTTGATAACTCTGACACTATTTCTCCTGTTAGAAAGCAGTACTAAAATGAAGCAGTTGGTTTCTTTGCCTTTTCTTTCTCTTAAGGCTACATTTGCTGACAGCTCCTTTGCTCTGTGTCTCCCATCGTGTACCTCTGGCTGCCACGCTTTGCTGCAGAGGTCTGTGCACTTAGAGAGTGTGGCTTCTCCTACCAATATCCTCTCTCAGACCCTGGAGGGACTATCACCCAGTGTGCTGCAGGTGCATCAGATTTCTCTCATATGGAAAAAGTCTCTTCTCCCCACTGCTGTCTTAATTAATGAAGCTGTGTCCTGGGCTCACAGACAAGGCAATCTGCATTTCAGTCTGTTGTGGAGAAGTTGGTAACTGGACAAGTGCACAAACCAGGCCAAGGACTTACTTAGCCGACCTGAGCAAATATATTTTTTGGAAGAGATTCACCAATGGACAAAAAAAGTGTGCCTCAGTTTGAAATCAGTGCAAGTAAAACTAGTCTGAAGTAAAACCACTTTCATTTTCATATTGCTTCATCTGTGACCCAAAAATACTGATAGGAAAGTGTTATTAAGAGAACAGATGCATTTTTGAACTGCCAAATGCTATTTCTGGCTCTTATTTTAGGTATTTGTTTCAAAACATTGCCAGTTGGTATGACATACTCCTTAGGGGGAAGGCTTTTTCATTAATATAGCTAGAATGGCTGGAGGAGCAGACTTAATTCAGAAGACATTTTTCTTCCCCCTCATTTCCTATCATGCTGTCTCAGGAGAACATTTTCTAAACCCTTAAACTGAAAGATTGGGCTACTCCAAAGCTAGCTGCAGGGAATATGAGATGATTTAATAAACTTATCTATTTTCTTTAGGGTAAAAATCCCCCATTACAGGCTTAGTGTAATACAGAGAGTCATCTGAGCTCATGTGCATTCGCTTGCAAAAAAACCAGAAACAGCTGTAGATCTTTCTGTCTTATGCACCAAATTCTACCAAAGTCTTTCAGTTTACTTAGCCCTCCTTTTTCACAGTACTGCCTTTTATTCAAACTTTCTGTTTCAAACATAAGAAGACAAACATTTGAATGGACTACTGAATGTTAGTACAGATATTAAATTACGTAACTTTAATCATGTGAAAGCAAAATTTTGTGATCATGCCTCAGTTGCTGGAAGGAAAATCAGCTGAGGAAAGTGCACTGTGAGGTGCTTTGTTATAGAGTGGATGTAAAGCGTATAATGCATGAGATATTTTTGAAACCTCAACATCTGAATTTCAAATGACTGTGCAATATGTTTTAAATTTTAAATGACCAGGTTATTTTTTGAAATACCAGAAGCACCATGCTAATCTGATTATATTGCGACTGACCTCCAGACATGATACATTAACAGGGACCAGGATCATGACAGAGAATTTTACGATGATGATTTAAGGAAGAAACAGAACATTTTTGAAAGGAAATGAAAAATAAATTAATAATTAAGCTGTAAAGTACAAACATCACCCCTGTTTACATGATAGATTCTTCTGGACCTGTTTTGGATTCCTTCCATGAGTTATGGTATCATTTTATTTACACATATCCAAAGAAAGACTTCAAGGCATCTTTGGTCTCTAAATCAAATGGATGCACCAATTATTGGTTGTTATTGCAAATCAGGAGGAAAAGCTGTGTTCTGGACATCACTGCTCTTTTCACTCATCTCAACGTTTCTGTTGTTTATCTGACCCTGAATGTTACTTCTTTCATTTCTACTTCTCTCTTAGCTCTACACAGTTCTTTCCAGCAATGCAAGATGAGTATGTCCTCTCCACCTGTTTTCTTTCTCTGTTCCATGCTGTGCTACCCAGCCTTAGAAATTGTTTTCTTCCCTGCCCTTGTCTCTCCTAACCTGACCTTGACTTTTTTGGCAATGTTTCCAGCTTGGGCACCCAGGAATGCCTCCGTGCGATGAGCTTTCTTGTACCCCTGATACTCCTGAGCCACCCAGACAAAGCCTTCAGTAAAGATCCCTATGTATAGAAAAAGGCTGAACAATTGATTTTGCTCATTTAACACTGTTATTTAAAAAAATTATTATTCGTCATCGGCTCTTTTCTCTGGGCCTTTTCCCATGCTTTTAACTGCTCCTAATGCCAGCTTCTCTAATGGGAAATGCTGCCAGTCTCAGCCCCTTATTAACCAGCCAGCTCTTACTTGCAAGGCTGTGCTTCTTTCTGTCGCCTGCTCTTCCAGGAGCGAGCAGCTGCCTTTTATCCAAATCCCCTCTCTTTCAAAGGCTCTGCTGTGATCTGAGTGGAGGCAAAGGGCAGATGAGTGCCCTGAGGCCTCCATCAGTTCCTCTCGGCTTGCCCTCCGACCTGGGCTGAAGCACTTTTTCCCCTCTCCCTTTTTTTCCTCATTGCACTGACTGGTGGTTAAGACAGGTTTGGCTGTCACACAAGATGATATGATTACCCAAATTACTTGTCAGTGGTTTCATTTCTCAAGTAAATGAAAATTTAAGAGTGTGGACTGTGAGACTGAAATGGTTGCATCAAGCAACTCTGTAGATCACTCTTTAAAATTCAGATGAATGCTCAAATGCATATTTAGAATGATGGATAATACTAATTAATTTTGAAAGTGAATAGCTGCAGAAGCCCCTGGACTGGAAAGCTTGTTCTGAATTGGAAGACATCTCGCCAAGACTTTCAATGCCACCAAACCCTGAGACCAAATTTAAATTGTCAGGGACAATTGGGCTGAAGACATTTTTTGCTGGCTTTAGAGGCTGCATTATACCTCATGGTGTTATGCTGACACCAAGACTCCCTGCAGGGCTGAATACTCTCATGGTGTGATGACACAGAGGCACTGGAGAGACTTCTGACTCCTTTGAAGTGGTTTTTAGTTACCTGACCCTGTAGCCACCAGATCAGAGTCAGGGCACTGCAGGGGCCATGGGACTCTTTTGGGGTCCATCAGAGCAATCTGTTTGTACTGGACACCCTTCTGTACAGCTGACTACAGCTGAAATGTCAATACAAGTGTCCACCCGGGCCCTGTGCTCCATCTCCTCTATCCTTGGTTAGGTTGTCAGAGGGTGAAAAGTTGCCAGTGGATTAACTCCTCTCATTCACAGATGGTTTTTGACTGACTCTGCCTTTATCCAGGTAGTTCATACAAAGTTTAGGGGTAGCTGTTCAGGTACTGAAGCTGTAGTAAATGGTAGTGTAAAGGTGCTGATGAAGCAAAGGAATGTGGAGTAACAAACCCATCTTATTGTCTCAATGTAAAAATCTGACAAAATTCTTGAAAGCAATAAATAATTTTAGTTACTCACTAGGCATTTGTACTCCAGATGGATTATCCAGAATTATTTGACAGTTAATGGTCACTCATTAGACTATGTGTGACAGCTCAGTAGTCTGATTTCGTCTTATAGATGTGAGGGCACTTGAGGACATCAGAAGACTTCTTTCAAGTGGACATGAAAAGTTTTTCTTTAGTGGTCACACTCAGTTTTCCAGAATTGTACTTTAAGTCATCCTCTTTGAATTGGAAGCTTACAATAGCATTGTGTCTTCTGAGAAATGACACTTCAAATGAAGCTGTCTTAAAGTGCTGTTGGATGATAAGGACACAATGGGTAGCTCTCTGCTGAAATTACATTTAGAGAATTAAAAAACATGCCCTACTTGGGTATAATTCTGTTTGAATAAATTTATCATTTGAAGAGTTTAGTTTTGTTTGAAAAACTGAAATTTTGTTCAGCTAATAGGAGTCTAAAGACACCTATTTTTCTGAAAGTCTTGTCCCGAACCATAATTCATTGAAACAAGATTTTTCTCATGAATAAATGGTGTTTGTCTTGTTAATTTGTGAACAAAATCAAACTGCAAGTTTGTCTCTCACTGGCATACCGACTCTTTCAGTGGAATTAATTCCCCTGGGTGGCTTTATCAGATTTGTTCACTTTATTCCTGAACATGAAGTTCAGTTCAAAATAGCAAAAAGAGAAGAGGAGCTTTTCTTCTTTGGTTTGCAGTAAGTGACTGGGAAATGTTTTGTTGCCACAGGCATGTGAAGTTCTGTGGACCCTTCCAAATGAAACATTGATTGTAGTGTTGCTTGAAAGGAACTAGATGTTCCTTTCAGGCTTGTTAGCTTCTGGTAGCATCCAAAATGAACTTTTTTTCTCCCAAAGCTAAGGTACAATTCTGCTTTCTACACATCTGAAATTTAAAGCCGGGCAGATGAAGGAAAGTTCCAAAATCTGAGAAAAGCCTTCACTTTTATACATTAATATATCAGGGGAGAATTTTAATAGTAACTTCATCACAATACAATGAAAACTTCAAAAAATCATGGCTTAAAGAATCTGTTCAAAAAGCACTATAGGGAAATATATGGAGACATTGGTATGTGAGAGAGAAACTTGCTTTGGCACTGCACAACAATTAAAATGCAAGTCAAATTTACAGCCAATTAGGAGATAATGTGTAGATATTTGCCCATCTGCTAGCATGCAAGAGATGCAGGCAGACTGAAAAATTAAAATCATTCTAGAAGATTTTTTATTCAATTATATTTTGTGTTCTTCCTGACTCTTTCTTCTCAGAAAAGAAATATGTTCAAAACAATGCTCCATTTAATCACAACTAGTGCAAACTGAAAGAAAAGTTTTATATGTCTTTTGAATTTCACATCGACTCCTTACATAACCCCCAGGCTCAGCTTGAGATCTAGTATTGTAGACACAGATTTCAACTGTATTGCAAATGCACAGGGTCTTTATTTCTTACAAATTTACAGTGAGCATGGCAAATCCTGTTGTCTCTAAAAGAAAAATTGAGAAAAAAAAGCAGTTCTCATAATTTGCAACTGTTTGCCCTGCAGCCTTTTCCCAATCTAGTTGTCTGTGTATTAGACAGAATATAACAGCAAGAGCCATCGAGTGCTACACCAATTTAAAGACATAATCCTGAACTGTAAGTTTGGGTGTTGCTCAGGCATTATGACAGGAACAGACACTTTGGGATGTTGATTTGAGTGTATCCACAGATGAGTCCAGGTAGGCTACAGAGAACAGGCACTTCATTTCTGGTAACAGGAGGTGGGAACCAGTTCCAGACAGTGCTTGGATCTCATGGCAATCTGAGATTCAATGTCAGTAACTGCAGAAATGCTTTTAAGTCTAAGAAAGCAATGTGGGATAAAACCTACCAAAATCTTTCTGCTTAGGTGTTGACTACTTGTTTCAACAAGCTAGATGGAAAAAAAAAATTCACTGGTCCGTACCCTGGATAACCACAGCTGCTCTGGGTTTTGCAGATAAGTGGTGACTGAAGGCTTGGGGATGGTGCTGGGAAAGGCAGTGGGATAGTTTGGGAAAGAGTGGGCAGATGCTGGGTTACTGGAGAACAGTTTGCTAAGTCCTTGAAGGAGGGCTCACTCAGAGGAGCACAGTCAAAGATGTGGCTGTGGGATGGATTTTTTTGGCAAGGTAGAAGCCCAGGTCCTTGTTGCAAAGCAAGTGATGTCATTGTGGGGGTGGGAGCTGGGCTCTGTCTCCTGGGGCCTGTGAGCAACCACTGCCTCTTTCCCTTGTTCCTGAGGATGCTGCAAAGGGAATTTGGCACCAGCCATTTCCTGAGACTTTTCTGTAGGTGAGGGCAGTCAGATGAGGACTGAAGGCAGCCAGGCCTAACCACACCTGCCTCAGGACCAGCCTGAGCTGCCGCTTGCTGGTGTGCTAGAAGAAAGCAGTAGCTGGTGGCATGACATGAGATCTGCTGTAGCCATGACCTTGTTCACCCCCAGCTTTCACAGGGGTACCTTTCCAAGCCCTAACTGCCAGCGTCTCCATGAGAGGAGTCCTTATCAAAGGACTTTATACAGAATTTCAGTGATATGTTTTACTGCTGAATTTTTGATTTTGACATGAGTCTCTCTTGAATGTTCCTCATTGTGGGGCTAAATGTATAGTGTTTTCTTTAATGATTATTTCTCCATGCTTAGATGTTATGAGGTTAATATTTTATGATACAAATTGTTTACATTTGGACAGCTCAGGGTGAACATGGAATCTTTGCATGTGTAGAGTTAGAGTAGGCTTCCTTACAAGATGCAGTCACTTCTAACTTGGTGGAGGCTACTTATCTCTCTTAACTATGTCTGTTTTAGGGAAGCAGGTGGAAAATAATGTTTTGAGGGAAGGTAGATTGGTTGATAATTTATGCACTGTGGGGTTAATGTAAGGGCTGCCTAAATCACAATTTTCTGTCTAATATTTTTAATCATTTTAAAGTTCATAATTTGTGTGCACAGGGCATTGCAGCACTGTAGATGTTTTGTTTTGCCTTTTTTTTAATACTGTACATTTTTTTCTTTTTTCCCCCAAGTCTAACAGTAATTTCTTGCTGTGCAGTTTCACATTTATTCTACTTTTCGAAGGAAATGAAAAAATTCTTATTAAAATAAAATGTGTGATTATATCTGAACTCCCTTCTGAGCTTGCATTTTATAGATGAACCTGTTTTTTGCAATAAATGCACAGGTTTGAATAATTTTCATGTTAGTATCTCTTTTCTACTTTGTTTTTTTTACTTAGTTCTGTAGAGACTTTCAGGTTTATTGCCCCTTATAACTTCATCTGTAAGCCCAAGTCTACCTGAGTTCATATGTTTTGTCCATATTCCAGTCTTGAAATTCTCTTACTACTCTCTGGCACAGCTGAATGACTTCCCTGAATTATTGTGAGGTTAATTCCTCACCATATGCTCTGGACTGCTTCAGGATGTTTTGATGCTGAAAACTCTTCTGCCTCAAAGTTTTGTGAGTTCTGTATTATTTTGGCAGGAACAATTCAAAGTTTTCTCGCAAGGGTTTATAAATTACAACCTGCATTGTAGCATCCTTCCAGACTGGCTAGCTGCTTCCTTACCCAGGTGGTTGACTTCCTTGGAAGTGTTTGAATTTTGTCTCTGGTATCATGTTTTTTGAATTCTTTTTTGTAGCATGTCATGGTGAATCAAAGTGCTTTTAGTATCTGTGGAGCTTATTATTTTATTGAAGAGAACTGGCATTGACAAGCTCAGCAATTCCCTTTGCTAGTCCAGACTTGGCTTAGAGGTTTTAAAATTTAAAACCTGTCTTTGCTGGCATGACAACTTTATATTGGAAATAACTCTTCAGTGGCTAAAACTAGCCTTTAAATCAAAATATTCTATTCTTTTGGGATTGCACTCCAAAAATGGTTTTTGAAACTTAGAGATCACTAATTGCATGATTTTGAGGAGATAGATGTTAAAGAAGAGTCATGAGTTCACTTTTTCTCAAAATTACATGCCCATGTTTTCTACTTAACCATAGACGTTTATACAAATGTGCAGTTTAGAAACAAATGACAACTTCATTGCAATTTAAACAACAGAATTTTAAAGTAGTATATGCATTGAATTGAAATTATTAGTACAAAATGAGTTGGCTTATCTCTGGGGTAATGCAACACGATGCAGATTTAGTTTGAATTTTTGTGAAATAGCAAAAGATAATTAAGACAGTTTTCTTTTTTTTTTCCTTGCATGAAAATTATCAGCAGAATTAGCGTAGTTTTGAGGTCTCGTTGACAAAGATTTGTGTGCTTACTTAGTTTTTATCCATTATTTGGTAGCCCTCTGAAAAATCATTGGCAGTATACTGCAAGCATAGTATTACTTTGGGCATAATTGGTGGTATTTTTAACTCTGCAGACTGATCATGCACAGCACCCCATAAGTGCTTCTATTATCTTCACTTTTGATGAACTGTTTACCAGTTCCAGTTTGACCTGGAACAGTAGAACATCTTCTTAAATGTACTTCGCAATTCTGGGCTCCGGAATGCAAAAATCATAGGGTTGATGATGGCATTGCACATTATGAGTGTTCCATTCACGTGGAAAATGGACATGTAGCAGGCACAGTAAGGGTTATGTGGGCAAAACCTTGCTAAGAGGATGTGGAGAACAAAGGGGGCCCAACAGCAAAGGAAAACTCCAAGAAAAATAGTCAGTGTAATCGCTCCTTTCATGTTAGTTCTGTGATGGACTGTGCTGGTGGGCAGTGAGGCGATCTTTTTGGCGTGAGATCGAGCCAGGAGGAACATGTGGACATAGAGGCACAGTATGAAAAACATCATCAGAGGGAACAGGATGGTGAAAGGAATGACTGTTGCTGCTTCATAGGAGAAGAGGGCAATGGCAATGCTGCTGCCGGCACAGAACGTCCAAATGATTGCCAGGATAACCAAGGCCCTCCTCAATGTCATGATATTGTGGTAGCGCAAAGCGTAGAAGATAGTGATGTATCTATCTGCTGCGATAGCTAGCAAGCTGAAAATAGACCCCAGCAAAGACAGAATGAACATGGAATCCATGGCATCATCCAGTTTTTTCTCAAAGTCTCCATGACGTGTCAGGTATCCCATTTTACACAAGATGATAAAGATGTTCTCCAGAGTTTTGTACAAGCTACCTAACATGTCTGAAATGGCTAAACTGCAAATGAAGAAGTACATGGGCAAGTGTAAATTCTTATTTCTAACAACAGCAATAAGGATAAGTAGATTTTCCAGTATCCCAGCAGCAGCAACAGTGAAAAAAACTTCCTCTGGCACGACAACCTGGGTGCAGTCCGTGATATTTAATGAAAAATCACTTATGTTTTCGAGGGACGGAATGCTGGTCTGCCCTGGGTGTTTGATTAAGTTGGAAGGTCTCTCAGTGCTCATTCTTCTGGTCGTGGAAAGAGCCTGGGTTGCTTCTTTTTCAGGTTTGGCTTTATTCTGAAGCTGACCTTCTTTTGATCAAGGCTTTCTCCTTTATCTGGAGCAATTTTAAGACTTAACTGAAATGTTTGGAATTTCTCCTACAATAAAACACGTAGAAACATAAATATCAAGAAGAAATTGACCACACAGATGAGGTAAAAACAGACATTTAAAGTATCATCTATTGCAGTTTAAAGCACATGAATAATCACCATAGAGAGACACAATTGTGTTGGATGAAATAAGAACTGTTCAAGGCTTCACCGAGCCTTAGAGAAAATCAGTATAAAGTGTCTTTTAGCTTCAAAGTAATTTTAAAAATATGTGTAGTTTTCTTTACCAGTGGGTGTCCCACATTTACTGAAATTGATCTGACACACTTCAATAGTCTGGTGATCTTTACTGGCCCAGCTATTTGCTTTGAGAAAGCCTGGCATTTCTCATGACATGTTCAGTATTATTAGACACAAATAAGACTAACGCCAAGACAAATTCATGTCCAGAACAGTAACGTGTTTACCTCCACTGTTGATGGTGTAATGAAATGCCCTCAATTTAGATGTGAACATTTGTAAATATTGATGTATTTAGAGGCATGTTAGATACTGGTGAGAGGCTTCCTTTTCACTTAAATTGAAACTGTCTTTTGATTTAATGAATATATTTATAAGATCCAAAGTACAAAATTTCTTGTCGGTATTTTAAAACTATCTAAAACCTCAAATGTTGATTACAGCACCAAGATGGTGTTTTCCCCCTAATAATCCTGATCTAAACTATATCCAAGCACATAGGAATCTTTCCAAAGGAATATATTTTTACTCTTTTCATTAATGTATAAATTGATGTGATATTAATTTAGCCTGAATAGAACCCATAAACGATAAGAAACACTTTTTCTTGTCATCTTTATAGCCAATCTTGGGAAATGCAGATGCAGTTCTGGTATTTAGAAAATCCCCTTTAAAAAGCTATATTTTCACTGAAAGGGTTGTCAAGCACTGGATCAGGCTGTCCAGAGAAGTGGGTTAGTCACCATCCCATGAGGTATTTAAGTGGTTTGGATGTGACACTTAGGAACATGGTTTAGTGGTGAACTTGGCAGTGCTGGGTTAATGGTTGAACTCAATGATCTTAAAGGTCCTTTCCAGCCTAAATGAGTCTATAATTTCATGATTATCCCTCTGTTTTTAAGTTTAAACCAGCTTTCTTTTACACTTTCATATCAGTAAGTTTTGAAATTCCTTTGGCTGTTTGTTCATAATCGGGGTTGCTGAATACTATAACACACTGTTACTGTTTCAAAGGGAGAAGTCAAAAGTTCTAATTATTTTGTATACAAACAAGACTTGGAACACCAGCCCTCATGAATTCAACGAAACAAAATCACTTAAGAGAAAGCATTCAGGAGCGTACCCATACATATCTGAAAGCACAGGCTGTGTAGTGGACAAAACAAACTGTATCGCACTGCAGCATACATGAACATTCCCAAAGATAATTAGGTCAACATCTGTCAGTGTGTGAAGGAAGGAGTTACTAACAAGAATAAGAAACTTGACAATGTCTTTGTAATGGTATGTTTTTCCTATTCTCACCTGGAGCTACTGTCACAGTTAAGTTTTATGATATCTAATCTAGCACTTTGTTAAGAAGTTTCACTCTTTATAGGTAGTCAGCACAGACACTTCAGATAAAACTTCATTTACATAGGATTTAAACAGGAGAATCAGCTGGCAAACATGTTTATTAAGTTGTTATTTTCTCAAAACTGTTTTTCAAGAATGCATCTTTGCTGATATAGTTGTATTGCTGAGATAATCTATCTGAAAAACATGAAGTTTCCTTCACTGAAAATATATAATATTATGAATGGCATGGTATATTACATCTGCTGCTTATAATTTCATAGTAACTTTGTATTAAGTTTGGTGAGAACTTATAGTGGCTTTGGTGTATTTACAGTAAACTGAATAATTACATCACTTAATGTTGTTTTCCATCAATTAATAGAAAGCCAGAAAAAGACCACCTTGTTTCAGAGATTCTCATTTCAGTATGTACAAATGGCCATTGCACGCTATACTACTAGGGTTCCATCAAA
The DNA here is from genome assembly GCF_041296385.1 of Aphelocoma coerulescens. NCBI lineage: Eukaryota > Metazoa > Chordata > Aves > Passeriformes > Corvidae > Aphelocoma > Aphelocoma coerulescens. Next base: position 112,847,140 of record NC_091015.1, on the reverse strand, counting down.
GGTCTTGCCAATTATCTCATTTCTGATGCTTCAGTGTGGTGCACAGTCTTATTTCAATCTCAGACATCCCAGATGGAAATATCTATGTAGACAGTGTTTTGCATGGGTCATAAATCCAGTGCTACATCTGCACAATAGACATTATGTCATACATCTGCAGTAAGTTCTACAGTTACAGGATTCTTTTCACTGCTACACGTCTACCAGGTAGCATGCATGATGTAGTTTAGCGGTTCTGAGCAGTGTAGGAACAGACAGACTTCATGTGGGAGGTAAAGCTGTTGTGAACATGGTGAGTAACATCAGTGGTACCCTCAGAAGAACAACCCTGGGACCTCCAGCACCAAGAAGCCCAGGGTGAAGAAGGACCAACAGGACACCAGTGGATCCATGGGTGGTGATGGCCTTTTGCTTGATCTCCCTCTGGCTTCCCTCCTCCCCCTTTTCTATTTCTTTCTATCTCTCTGCCTCATATATACTGTTAAATAAAATCTGCAACATTGGCTTTGGCACATGGTCTTGTCTTCACCTTCACTTGGGCAGAGGCATCTTTCAATAATTCCACCTTAACAGTGTCCTAAAAGCTAATGTGAAAAGAAGACACCTTGAAGCTTGGATGCACATTTCTACTGTCTACAGAAATAAGGGCCAAGGTCATTTCACACAAGTATAAAAGGCAAAAAAATGTTTACACTCCTGTGTTAATAACAGAGACAGTTTGGATGCAACTGATTTCCTCTCCACTGTCAGTACCTTGACGGTTTTCTTTGTCATTGTACTGTGCAGATAAAGGGTCCATGCCCCTCACCCTCTGAAATATCTCAGATTTATCTTTTGCAGGTACCTGCAAAGCCAACCTTTCCCAGCTAGTGTCTAGATTTCAGAACTATTAAAAATAGAACATAACAATTAAAAAAGAAATTGACATATAGGACAATTCTGGTTTTCCTGTCAATAGCTGAATTATTTGGATTTTACCTTTTTTGAGGTTATTCATGGTCTAAGAATAAGTCTGCCTGACTGTAGCAAGAAATGTAAAACAGTCAAAAAACAATGAATGACAACGAAAGACTTAAAATCTGAAACACATCTGCAAATGTAGCTGTATAACAAATACTGCAAAAAATTCAACCCACTCTTGTTTAAGTTAGGTCCTGGATGGAGAAATCAACAGCTCACTAACACTGGATATTCAGAAACATTATTTATCTAGCAGGAGGCAGTCGCCCAAGCTGGTAAAATGGGCAATGAGCTGATGGCAATAGTAAAGTTACTAAAAACGCATATATTTGTAGTACTATCATCAATTTCTTTTGGATTGGTAGCTATCTAAAGGAAGATGAAGCAGCAAACTGAGAGAATGGAAGCCAGGACCAGAAACTATACTGACAATATTGTACAAACTTAGGAAACAAATCAAAACCAGATTATCTGACAATTGTAATCACCATGATTATGGTGTGGCTCCTTACGACACTCTTGTCACTTCGAAAGTGTGTTTGCGCTGGTTTGTATTACACAGCTAAAAGCCAGCCCCAGCACTTCAGCTTGTGGTAAGGCTGAGAATACCCTTGTGGATGCTGGGAACTCCCAGTACTCCAGACCATTAGCCTGGGGCACAAACCAAAACTCTCTCCTGTGTGCCCTGTGCCTACTGATAACTAAAATACAAATTTCTCTGCAGTAGAAATACAACAGCTTAGCATCTGAAAGGTCTGGGAATAATAGGTCTGCTCTTGCTTTATTTTTTTTTTAATTGGATGAAAACTTAATTCACTGAATAAATAAACAACACATTTCTCTCAATCCCAAAATATTAAATAAACTGGCTAGGTCAGCTGCAATAGCAATAAAAGTAATTTCAGCTGTGAACTATAATGATAAGATATAGTTAAAAATTATGAACCTTAAATGCTGTATAATTTCCCAGAGCTTTATTTGCATCTGTTATTGTTTAAATAGCAAAGCAAATAGCTTCCCTTTATCGTAGAGACCCCAATATATATTTACTCTCTAAATAGCTGTCAGTAAATAAAACCTGAAAGGGTACTGAGTATTCTCTTTAGCTTTAGGGCTGCATAAAACAGCTGTGATAATGAGCCAATTATGTATTTGCAATGATTTCTTTCCAGAACCATGGAATATGTGAATGTATCTAAATTTTCTGAAAAATGTAATTTAGAAGGAATGGAACAGAATAAGTGGTTTGTGTATCAGACACAGTATATACAGTATATTTCATAACCCACTCAGTATACACAGAGGTGCTTATTTGTCACTAGAAATGCCAAAACCTTTCCTCAATCCCCAAAAGTCTCCAATGTATTAGCAGTTGCTTCTATTGTCATTATCTCTAGCTAAGTCCAAAGCTTTATCATTGGCACACCTGGTAATCTGTTCAGTTTGGTTCCCCTTCTAAAACCTTGCCCTAGTGGAACATGAATCCCTTGTGAGGTGGTTGGAGAAGCTGTGTGTGACTGGTTATGTTGTCTGGTGCTGCTTAGAATGATGTTCTTTGTCTGAAAATGCCAGCAGCCAAAGTCCCACGGATGGGAGTGATGTATTTTTTCGGTCACTCATGTTCAAGCTGTTACAGTTTTGTATCAAAATACATTTGACAAAAGCTATGGACAAATACCTTTTCCCTTGTTTCTAGCTTTTCTGGGTGCACCAGAAATTTAGAAAGGAAACAAGCCAGTCAAAAACATGGATGTGGAGGCTTGATTTTTAAAGCTAAGGAACAAGAAAAATGGCAACCATTTTTGGGTTTTTTTGTCTTTAGTAGGTAGGCAATGGCTTTCATCGGGACAAGAAGGACTGGATCTGTTACAGGCAGGTGAGTTAGGAGGACAGGATGATCTCTACACGTGCTAATTAGCATTTCTTTTTGTCTGCCAGCCTGGCTTAACCTGGAACAAGCAAGTAAGTGAAAAAACACATCAAGCCTGATTCTGCCTTGCCCTGCACATTGTATGGTTCTTTAGACTCATTAGAAGTAACTGTGTCAGAGGAATAACTCTAAAATATACAGACTCCTAAGGGTCAGCATCTCTACTTCCTGTAGCTTTCTGTCTGTCTCCAAGTACTGAAAATATCTCACTCACTGCTAGGTTGGCCATGCTTAATGTACCTCAGCATGGCTCGTACAAAAAAAAACCCAAACAGAAACCTGCCTGCTTGAGGAACAGTAGCAGATCATAAGTGAAACATCCTCAGCTGTATTTCTTGAAGGAAATAGTTTCCTCAGATGACCTCGATTTTATATCTCTCACTACTTATTAAGCAGACCCAAATGGTATAGGAAGCATTCAAGAAAGTTGCTAAAATTTAGTGGCAGCACAGTTCTTCGATATTGTCTAAGTATTGTTCCTTTATTTGGGAATCCTCCTGAAGGCATTGGTACCTCCCATCAGTAACTGAGATGGCTAAAGGGTGCGCATTAGATAGCTCTCTTTCATAAAAAACCAAGAAAGTCTATATTTTAAAATAGGCATTTTATGTTAACAACTTTGTTCAGTAGACAGTGAACAAAACAGTGGCTGTGAGAGCAAAAGAGTGACAGAATTAATTTCCATCCTCGTCTTAATGTGAACGGTCTCAGTTGCTGGCATTGAGATGGAACAGAAAGATCTCTTTCCAGGGAAGGTCTTTCAGAAACCTGAGTTTTCCCTGCTTACTGCTGTAGGGACAGCTAGAAAAAAGTACCGTGTGGTCACATTTCATTGTTCAGTTGCTAGAACCTGAATCTTCTCATCAAAGTAAACATATTTTGTATGAAAAACCACTTTAATACAGAATATAGTAATGGTGGCTTTGATATAATCCTTTTCCTTCTAAGTATTTTTATCTTTTTTTTTTTTTTTTTTTTTAAATTACAGTGTAGGTAAAACAATATCAAATAAGGGTATGTGAGAACAGTGAGGAAAAATTAAGATACTATACCTGGATCTTTATCACATAATCTTTTGAAATTTTTTTAACAACTGCAATTAGTATCCGTGCTGTATTAGGCAATTTATTCTTTTGCTTTGATCTCCCTCTAGTGTTCAAGAAAATAGTGTTAGCCAGGTATTAATGACTGATTACCGCTGTTCTGATTCTTGATATGAGTGGACATTATATAACATTGCGTTTCCTAATCTTAAGTTCATGAACTGTCATCAGACCTAGATAAATGTCTTTTGTATAAGGGTGTTCACTGCCATGGATCTTGGGGATTTACTGCACCAGAATAATGACTATATGTCCCATATGATTTCAACATCACAACTTTCTTAGAATAACTTTGCACTGATAGAGATGGCAATTTTTGAAGAAAAGAGCAAAAAACCAAGAAAGTTTATGTATACTATGTATACTAGCTAAATGCAGAAAAAAAATGGTTGTATCTAAAGCTGAACATATACCAATTGGGCTAACTACTAACAAAATTTCACTCACATGATTACAATTGTGACTTTCTCATATAAAGCATTTCTAGAGTGAAATTAAGGTGCAAGTCATACTTGCTGAAATTTTAAATGTAAGATATATCTGTATATGTTGAAGAGAATTTATTTTTCCTGACTTTGACAACCGCATAAAAGCATTTTCTGACCAAATCATAAGCTGAACAGACTGGAGGTCTTGCTTCTTATGGGTACTTCTCTTTCTTTTTCCCATAAGATCAGCACCAAGGTAACACAGTTATGTGTTTGTTTTATGAATAAGGAAAAACCAGGAAAGATTTTCTTATTTATATTTAAGGTTAGGTGTATTCACTGTGACATGATTTTGTTGCCAAAAAAATAAAATTGCAATAAAGCATCTAAGCTATGCAGAAACTAACTGGCCAGGACTCCTTCTCTCTCTATGATGTGAGTGTAGCTTCATTCAAAACATACATAGCTCTGGGTGTTTCAGGAAAGATACTGGAAGCAGGAAAAGTAAAAAGGATTAAAGAAAGACGGACTGAGTTATTAATGTCCTTAATAAAATAAATCCTTGCAGCAGCAGAGAGGAAAAGGAATTATTTAAGATGTTTGTGAATGAAATGGCAAGAACCATTAAAAAGGCAGAGAGAAAAAGAAATTAAAGCTGAAAATCCAGGAAGCATTTTCTAATTGATTAACTCCTTGTGGCAGTATCACTTTTCACATACAGTTTCTGAGACTGTAACCTATGCTGATATCTGAAGTACCTGGAACTAAAAAAAGCTGCATAAAGTGTTGGTGGTTATATGAAGACTCTTGTCAAAAACACAGAATGTCCACAAAGTCATTAGTGGACTTTTATTTCACAAAGTCATTAGTGAAATAATCTTCTTCTTATCAAGTGTGTGGACAATTTATTGAAAACGAGTAACCTCTAGAGATTAAACTAGGACCTGTACAAAATCGAGGGCTGTAAATTCATTAATGCAATTCTGACTGGTGTTTTGCTTCCTTTTTCAGTAGTTGCACTTCAGAGCAGCCTTCCCACCAGTGCAGACAGCACACTGTGCCCTGGGGAGGGGGAGCTTCTGCAAGTTGTTTAATGCAGAGCTGTCAGGGAAGGGAGTGAAATGCAGGGAAGGTTTCCCTGTCTCTGCTGCTGGACAGTATGTGTGATCATGAGAGTTGGTTTTTTCTGAAACATGTGGAACCTCACTCTCTGCAAAGCTTCTGTTGCTTTGTAAAGATGAGGTACATTAAGAAATACAGCTGTTGTGATACACTAAGAAATATAATTATTAGTCAATTGCAGTTTTTAACAACATAATCTACCTAAGGAAAAGAAAAACAAACCAAAACTAAACCAAGCTTGCTGTGCCTGATGCAGGTAATTGCTTTGGAAGTAATGTACCTATAACCTTTGGTCACATCCTTCACCCTCAGATCAGTCTCAAGCCATTGGAGCGACTTGGTGACAAGCTACAGTGATCAATGCATACTAAATACGTGTTTCTCTATTAAGATTGTAGTGGAAAGTTTCATGTTTCTTTGAAACACTAGCTATTGTGCCCTGGACTTTGTAGTTGGTTTTTATTACACTATTATTTCCTATTTGTTTCCAGAATAAATTAATTTTTAGCCTATACATAGCTGTAACTTTCTACAAGGCATGAAAAATGACATTGGATTTGAACACAGGGCAAACAGTTCTTTGGATCATTGTAAAATCAATCAAGAGGCCTTCAAGTGACATTTCTGGAGGCCATCGCTATGTTCTTATACTTTCCAGTAAATCACTGTTTGCCATTAATAATACCATCACAAAAATGCTATCAACAAGCATCAAGAAAATCTCCTTTACAGAAACGCATTAACCATTACTTGAAAAAGAAGTCCTGTGTTTCTGTTCTAAAGTAGGAAGCGCTCCTAGGTGTCCTTTAAGGAGCCATTCATCTTTTTCTCTGGCCCTGTCTGCTCCAGTAGTTGCAGTCAATAATAGTCAAAGTAGATGGTATCATTAGAATAATATTTAATATTTTTAAATGACAGAAAACAAGGGTGTGGATTTATAGCATGTCACCTGCTGTTTAAGTGCATTATCTTATGGTACATATTAAGTATGTCTTATTGAAAAAAAACCATGCATCAAAGATACAGCATCTTCTTTCCTGAGAGCTACTTAAAAGTGCCATTGTGCTTTTTGTTTTGCCACTGAACAAATATATTTACATCGATTTATGCTAAAAAGTAAAAATAGTGAAAAGACGATGATTAAAAAGAGAATTCAATAGATGATTATTTTCTCTGGGAAGCCTGTAGAATGGGGGCAAAGTGAAGAAAATACCTCCTTTAGATTTGTTTTTTTCAGAGCCATCTTCATTCCATATGCCTGGGAGGGAGAATGAATAAAAAAACAAGTGTGGAAGGACTTAAATCTAAATTCTCCAAGCCTGTAAAAATCTGCTAGCATTTGGAGTAGTGGCCACACAAAGCTTTAGTCTGGTTACATGTTGGCATTCAGAGCTACCGTGGCTTCTTCTACAGGTAGAAGTAGACACAATCTCATTGCAAAAGGTGTGCTGTCATCCAAAGCCACCTCTGGAGAGGTGTGGGAGATTTATGAACATACTCAGATTAGGTCATTTTAGCTTGTCTTTTCCATGCATTAGCATGTGAAACCCCTATGGCAATGATGCTGTGGCAGGACAGGTATTTCCACTTCGGCACAGGTATCACGGAATTACATGTATATATGGGGGTATGTGTGTGTGCATGTGGTGAAATTTGGCTTCTGCTTCTGGTCTGAAATAATTAACAGGGAAATTCAAAGGATAAACAATCAGTTCAGGTATCTACAACAACATGTGTTAAATAGAGGCATTTATTCTGCCCTAATTTGTGGTTATCTGCTTCAAGGCAGAGATTGCTGCTGTCCTCTGCCTTCCTCTGCTGTGTGCTGCAGACTGACACAGGATTAACTATCTAAAAATATTGGCAGTAGAGTGCACCAAACCACACAGCCATCTGAGAAATCTGTAACTGTCAGGTAGATCAATGGAATTATTCAATATTTGCACTTGAGCAAGTGAGAACAGAATTTGATTTCCCTGAGCAGAGTGAACAGAACAAAACCGTACCTGGCAGGAGTAGCCCTCCTTAGATAATTCCCAGTCCAGATCCAGAAGAAGACTCATTGATGACGAGCTAGAAAGTCTCTGAGGGTTGTGTGGCCTCTGTCTGATGCAGAGAAAAAAACAGATGAAGCAGGAAAAACAGTATACAAAAGATAAGAAACATTTCAGTAGAAGTTTTCCTACTGTATAAGTTAACTTCTTCCATTGGCAAAGAGGAAAATCTTACTCAGTCTTCATATAAGAGGCATAAAATCCCTGCAAAAATTTTCCTTTAAAGAAGAATGAGTGTGAGATGAAAGATTTTAGGGAACACTAGAAATATGGCACTTCCTTCCACAATAACATTGCATATTTCACTAATTTCTCCAAGGGGGCTTTCTGACATTAGATATATTTAGTAAACCTCCACTTACCTGCTAGTGAAACCACTCAAACTGTGAGTCAGTTTGCTGGTAGCTCTGGGAGCAAGATCATTTATAAAGGAAATGAAACCAACACAGTCTTTGCGTAAGGGAAAGATTGGAACATCTAAATCAAAGAGGACGACAGTTGTTTCATTGGCATAACCTTGAATTAGGGTCTCTTTAAAATAAATTATTCACTGTCTCTTGAAACATTTATAAGGAAGAAAAAAAAAGAAAAAAAATTGCCCAATCAAAGGGAAAATACTCTGTTTTAGATGGATTATGTTTTCAGCTACTCCTCTTTATAACTTCCCCTCCTAATATTTGGCAGGAGGAGTGTGTAAATCAGAAAAAGACCATGGGCTGTATTATAAATAGTATTTAAACAGTCAGGTAGGTGGTTGAGATGTTATAAGATGTTTATTGCCCAGCAATAACTCTTTGTTTTCATTCTAACATCTCTACTAAAGACACAATGGGTGGCTGAACTGAAAAGTTAACAGAGAACGCAGCAGAAAAGTAGAGAGAACTCAGCAGCACCAAAGTCCAACTCTACTTGTCTGAATAAATATAAGTGATCATTATGAAGATATGTAATTCAGGTCATGAAGGTAAAAAAATGTACTGGGCTTTAACAATATTCCTTGAAGATGTGGTCGGCCCTATTAATGAAACAAATGGGAAGGAATAGCGTAAGTGTTACCCTCGGGAAAGACTTCACATTTGGATCTATTAAATAGCAATTAAATTGCAATGACCAAAAGCAGAGTTATATTCTTAACAGTATAAACTGAGAAAATTTGTTTGCTTCCAGGGTACCAAAGAAAAGCTTAAGTCTACCTCAGAAAGGCTGAATTCAGGCTCAAGAAATGAGGATTTAATTCATCTGTGTGCAGCAGGACTGGTAAAAACAATTAGCAGTTTGAGAGCTTCAGGGAGGCTCATTTGGATCCTTGGAACATGACGACTGGAGAAGAAAAAGCTTAGCAACACATTTGAAGGGAGGGGACCTAAAAAAAGAAAAAACCTTCATAAAGTGGAAGGTGTATTCATCATCACTGAGCGTCCTTCAGAGTTTCAAGGAGGAAAAAAGTGTCTCACTCTCACTCTTCATCCTCAGTTGTACACAGGTTTGCTTGTAACTTCCTTTTCTTTAGACCAGTTGAACCTGCTGAGCGCCGCTATGATACACAGAGATAACTAAACAGAGTAAAGTCAAGGCAACTGGTATCACAGGAGTGTAGAACATTTGTTTACTGTTTTTTTACCTGCATTGTGCAGCATTTGAATAATATCCTTCAAATATACCTGGTTATGGTCCTTGCAGGAGCAAGCTTCATGGGTACTCATTCTTTATGTTGTTAGGCAGAACTCATCTCCCTAGGAATTCATGCTCTTTGCACTGCTTTGCACATGAAGACACTCATTAGGAACCTCAAAAGTTGTGAAGGCCTTCACTCCTTGTGCTGTGAATTTCTGTTCTACGCTAAGATTGCACTACGCAGCCTAACAATATCTTGTATGCCCAAAAAAATTCTGTACCATAAGCTGTTATAAATAGTTAATATGGAAAAGTCCAGAGATTCGTGCTTGCATTTTATTTTGGTTACAGAGGAAATAAACACACTGGAGGCACAGATGGCTCTTCATTCAGCCTTAGGCAACAAGTAAGTCTGGATCAAGTCTGAATGGAGAATGAAGTAAAGAGTCAGAACTCACAATAACAATGTTTAGTCAGAGAAGTTGTGGATGCCCCATCACTTGAAGTGGTCAAGGCCAGGCTGGATGGGGCTCTGAGTAACCTTGTCTAGTGCCCATGGCAGCAGGGTCAGAACTAGATGGTCTTAAAGGTCCCTTCCAATCCAAACTATTCTGTGATTCTATGTAAAATAAAGACAATAGTCTAGCAATCTAGCATAAATCACTACAATTCTATGCAGACCAGTTTTTCTAATGTTAATTCTTGAATTTTATGTGCTTTTTTTTTTTTGTGTAGGGAAGGTATGTAAATAGGAAAGGATATGTCAGAGAGAGGCCAAGAGTTATTAAATCTTTTTTTGGAATATTGCTATGTAATATTCAAAACAGATGAACTATGATGAATTACAATGAAAAAGCAGCTAGAATTGCATGTCATAAATAAAAAACTGAATCCCCATTATCACACTGCATAAAATTTATTATTTCTATTTATTAAGCCATTAAATCAGTAGATTATTTGAGTTTGAAGGTTGAAAAATGCAAAATAATTAGAGAATGACCTTATCACCCAAAAAACTTGTTATAATGATTTTTCCAGTTCTGTGCTTAAAAAACTATAGCAAATTTAACACTCATATTGCATGTGTTTTCATCCCACTGTGTTTCAATTCCAAAGAGCACACCTGGAAATAAACAGTATTTTCATGACATGTGAAGAGAGTAAGAGATCTAGAAATTGTCGCAGTAAAGAGCTCTATAAATAGTCCAGGCTTTCAAGGAGGAGACAGGATCAGTAGTGCTGCTTAGAAGACGAGTGAGGGAAAACTGTGACCTCAGAAGGGTCAAGAAAATCCCAAATACTATTTCCACAGTATGCCATTTTTTTCCCATCTAGTATGCAGGGAATACATTAACTGTAGTTTATTAGTTATATTAAATAGTTAGCAAAGTCTCAGATTCTGTAGCCACAACCTTTAACAAAGCAAGTAAGCATGGGTTTAGCCTGCCATTTGATTCTTGCTTAACAGTAGATCTGTTAGGCAAGATTTTTATTCCATGCCATTCTCAACATGCTGGAACTCTGCAGAAAAGGCAGCTATTAGGCTACTCTGTCACCAGAAAGCAAACAATAGTCTTTTGGGGACAGATGGCTAAAGAAAACATTAGCAGGAGAAGAGGTTTTTCTTAAGCAGAAGACAGTCTAATTGTGGTTGTCTGGTAAATCAAAAATATGTAAGTATTTGCAATTTTATTACTAGTAATCCAATACTTGCACAAAGATGCTACCAGTTATTTTTTCAGTGACTTGCAGTATGAAAAAAAAGTAAGTTTTAGGGAATTTCTGGAGGTACACTGGTAATGAATTCATCCCTGAGGCAGTGCCATATGGTCAAACAAAGCTCCAAGAAGAGAGGATTCAGCCAACTTTTTCAGATGGTAGCATGTTTTACCTTGCACACTGAAATATAGCAAATGATAAAAGATGGGATTAGAATGCCAGAAGAGACTTTTTTTTGATGAATCTGGGCTTTTTTGGATCAAGTTTTCTAAAAGGAATTGTCTATGAAATTTTGTTAAATCCTACAACACAATCAGGGAGTGTATTAAACTCAGTACATGTGAGGGTTTTGTGGTCTACTTAAATGTTAACATTTACTTATTTATAAGTACTTGGATTTGGATTTTTGTATTGTGCTGTTGCAAGTGTTTTAGGTATAATGTTGCTATTCAACATGAAAGATTAGGAAGATTTTAAAAGGAGAGTCTGGCATTGCTTTTGCCCTGAGAGATGGTTTTTGGGCAGATAGGGTAGTGCTCAAATACTGGTATTCAAGGTGACCAAAACATTTTTCATGGATGGAAAACATTTTCCATTCAGTCAATAGTATGTCAGGAGAATTTACTAATCTTATGAAAACTACATTAATTTCTTCAAAAGTGAGAATGAGAACAGCTAAAAGGAATACATGTTTTTTTAAGAGTGATTGGCTTTCCAGTATCATTGTCCTTTTTTCTTTCCTAATTACTGTTTGTTTTCACCGTGTTTCCCTTTTATGGAGCTTTTGGAGGACATTTTAACCAAAGAAAACCTAGAGGGCACATTTTTAATTTGATTATCCACTATGAAAATTAATATTTATTTATTTTCACTTTCAAAAAGCAAATACTGTGACTCTTCTCAATTCATAAATTTATTTCTATGAAGAACTTTATTTCCATGATTATCTCCCATCTATTTAAGCTCCTGAGCTTTTTTTTGGCTTTTTCTCACTGATTTGGCTTTTGCTGTACAAGCAACAAAATAATTTCTCTTGACGTAGATTTCAATGAAAGCTGTTTTAATTAATACAATTGCCTTCGAAAAAATGAACAAATCCTTCATTTTTCATTACACTTAGATAAATGACATTTGCATGTAGATTGGGGTCATGATACTTGTTAAAAACTATCTGTAAATATGGTAAAAAAAGATATTCAGTTTTATATGAACTCAAAACCAATAAAGCCTTCAAGACAGATAAAAAGTAACAATGTATGCTTTGCTAACCGATGACATTTGGAAAGGTCTACTCTTTCAACATTCAGGAGGAGCCAATACCTTAGTTTAGGTCCCTTGGGATGACTTGCTTCTCTTACCATTCACTGTCTGATGGGGAAGATGTTTTATTGCTTAATTGCAAAACATGTGTCATCTTAAGGACAGCAAAATGAAGTTTCATGTAAAGTGATAATCTGTTGACAGGGATTTCTGGTTAACTGTTAAACAGAAATTCAATGTTTAGTTAGTGCAGTTAATTTTTAAAAAGCTCATAAACTTCAAAATAATTTGCATAGTGAAATAAATAAAATGCAATATGACAAGTTTCTTGATTTGAAATTTAATATTATATTTAACTTTTTTTCTCATTAAAAAAATCTCTGAAAAAAACTGAATTTCTAAATAAAGTTTTACACATTTGCGCTTTTTCTCTAGGTAGGAGAAGAAGCATTAATGCATTTTACACTAATTAAAATTAACAGACAAAAATATGGACAGAAATAAGTGTAATGACAGGGATAAATATTACTAAAAAACCGCTACAATTTCAGACCAGTAAAATAATTTGTCCATTTATTGAAATCTCTAGCAGAAGATTCAGAGATTGAGGAACTACTTCAGTTGTTTCAACTCCTCTTTCTTACTTTACTCTCAGAAAAATCTTGAGCCTGGGGGCCCTCAGTGGGACTGTCTGAGGGCAAGAGCAGCAGTTTCTGTGTCACTGGTTATAAGCAGGAGGGGGGAAAAGTGCAATCCTTTGATAAAGCAGGTTGAAGAACTACTTTTATTTTCCCTGTTTCCCTTTGTCCAGAGGGCTTTGTGTCAGGCTGAGACAGCACCCTTGCAATCCTGGGATTGTAGGTACAGTTAACCTGACCACCTCTACAACATTTTGTTCTATAAAATTCTGATTTATCTTTATGTATGAAGCTTTGATACTGGAGTTAAACTGATAGTGGAGTTAAGCTTGAATGGAAGGAGCAACTTTGGAGAATGGAATAATGCAATTTAAAATATGACCTCCTAGTGTAGTGAATGGGTAGGTGGAGGAGAGTTAACTTGAATGTCAAAGACAGCTCATACAATTTTATATCACTTAAACCCCAAAAGGCAGACAGGTGAAAGTGCTGAAATGTGTTCATTTACTTTTGCTGATGACCATTACATATCACTACTTGATAAAGACATTGTCCAAATGGATTTTAAAAAACAATTTATCTGGGTAGTCTCTAAATGCATTGGCAACTGCTGGGTCTCTTTTTTAGTTAGGACTTTTTTGACATTTTATTTTTCTTATATTTAATGTCTAGGTTTATGAACCATGTAATTCTTTAAAATGCTGTTTGTGTACTTTCATATTCTGTTTAGTGTGAAGTGATTATTGTCTGAAATAAATACTTACAATTTTTGGCATGCAAAGAACAGAGATAATCGATATAACAGCTTTGTCTACTGCTTTTTCTCTTCTAAGATGTTGATATTCAGCTTTTGTTTCATTTTTTTAGTGGAAATTGAAGAAAAAAAACTATTTCTTCAGGCATTTGTAGCTTTTTTCCTCTGACTATTAATTAGTCTATAGCCTGCTTTTATTGAATACTTCATTTATTTAGAGTGACAGAAAATCAACAAGGCTCAGATTTTGTTCTCAATCTAGTTTGTATCTACCTGCCTATTATTCCCACTGAACACGTTTTCCCCAAACAGTGTTTGGTTATCTGTTATGTATAATTGAAAAGCCTCTTTTATTGTTAATTTTTCATTCTCAGCCATGCATGGGTACTGAGACTTGGAGCAAAAAATTGAATGTGTTTACGGTAAATTGAATTTTTTGTTCTTGTATTTATCTTCACAAGTGGCATTTAGGCTCTGTAGAAAAAAAAAAAAAAGAAATAAAAAAGGAGAGACTGTCTTCTTCCTCCATTTCAAGAATCTTACATATTTCGTCAAGGGATTCACCTTCCTATTTTGCAGTCCCATAACTAGCAGGCACTCTGATGTGATGCACCTTGGTGGTACTGGTGTATTTTGTTGCCCATGGGCTTGCTTCCATTTAAATACAAGATTGTCAAGGTTGAATGAATATTGTTGTTTGTGGTCTCTCGTCAGCCCTTGGAACTGCATTCTAAATGTAATTAAAAAACCACAAAGAAAGTGGCGAACATTAGAAATGTGGGGATTCTTGACTTTTAATCTGTTTGTTACATAGAATGAGTTCTCAATATTAAGCCACTTAGAGGTGGCAAATGGGAAAATTTCCTGGATCATTACATGTGTTTAACTAGATACAAACTACAGCAAAGTGAAGATCCTGCAAAACAAAAGATTGCTGCAATTGATGAGAAGGTCTCAAGGAATGCTTTTTGAACAAAATCATGGCAGCCTGCACAATTCCTGCTAAGTTGCCTGTTGGGGTCCAAGGCAGCCTGCAAGAAGAGCCAGAAAGAAAATGGCTCTTACAGACCTTCCCTGAAATGTGCTGCAGTCAAACTCCATATATGCTGAACCCTCACAGTGTTTCCAGAAATGATTACTCTCAAGTTGGAATTTCTTTCTATCCCCCCTAATCTTCCTGGACCTTCTGTGAATCAGGAAGCCAAATTCTGAAGACACCTTGTTTCACAGAACAATCTCTCATACACATTCTCTAAGAGACAAGACCTAAAGACTTCCTGTACCCACATCTGGGACAGTTCCTGATCATAAAGAATTTGACTTTTTAATTTCTGCTACATTTTAATGGTCTTACCACTGATCTGTAACAGAAGAAGAGAAGATTAAGTTTCTTTCTTTGTTTTCAGCCACCAAGTTGAGTAAATGGTCTAGAAGAGAGGCCAGGCTGCTCTCAGCATCCTTCTCTTTTCCACCAATGGGCAGTGCAACTGCATCACCCTAAAGGAGCACAAGCAGTTGGGATTTTCTCCACAGGTCATTCATCGTGTTACAGCTTGTATGCAAGGTGAACACAGAATGTTCTTTGTGAAATGGGTTTGCCATGGCCAGGGAAATACTGGCACAGGGTCAACTGTGATCTTAAAGTTGTTGAATTAAACTTTTAAAAAATTCAGTTGAAAAAGGATTTTTCCCATCAAGCTTATTATCTGAAATAGCTAAAATTGAAACAATTCTAAACATATTCAAGAAGCAGAAGAGTGAAAACATCTGTAACAATCACATTGAATTAACACAGAATTCCTGTACTTTGATATTCATGTTTGATCTTTGATGTTTTGTAATTAAGAGAGCTATCACCTTCACCATTTTTTTCAGAAAATGCTTTTCTTCAGCAAATTATGTGTGCTTTAACTTTTCATCTTAACCCAGGGATGCTAAAGAGCTGTATTGGCTCTCAGCAGAGCTCAAAATAGCTTGTTCTTTATTCAGAAAAAAGGTGCATATTAAGCCTGAACAATGGAATAGTCCAGAAATTGAAATAATGAACAACAAGAACAGCAACAAAAATGTGTACAGTTTGACACATCCAGTGTGCTGATTACGAAAATTATTTCTATTTAGAGCTATTAGTGATAATTCTTCCATACTAATTTGCTTATGGAATACAAGGCTAAAGAGACAAATGTCAAAATATGACAATAAGGAACAGTGCATAATTAATCAAAATGTTATTTAAATCTGAACTTTGAAATAATTTTAATTATCGCCTTTTAAGATAATGATATGCATTATATCATTATCCTAAAAGAGCTTGTGCATTTTGCCATCCATGAGAGATTCATGTTCCTGCAAATGCTTACGCAAAGCTATAAATACATCTGAGGGTTATTTTGGTACTGGAGTCTTGCAAAAAACTGGAGCTGAAGGAGTTACTTTATTTTTCCACTAAGAGGAGGCTGCACCAGCTGAGGAAATACAAGATGTTCAGCAAGAAAGAGTTTGAAAAAAGAAGGAAAATAGGTGGTCATTATGCTAAGAAAATGAAGCGTGCCTTAAAAAAAAAGATTCCTGTAGTTTTATGGCCATTTCCTTTTCTATTTATAAACCTGTCCACTTTGTAAAATCAGTATTGCAAAGCGCACAATTGGGCATGCAAAACATAAACAAATGCAAAAGTTTTCATAAGCTGTCTATGCTTTATGGATTTTATAATAAAAACTGTTGCATGTAAACTCCAAGGCATCACTGCTACTAAACTGAAAAACAGGGAGATAAATATTGTCATAAATGTAGACCATCCACTAGGAACCATTAGGTTGTTGCATAAAATAGTGTTCAGAACATGAGCAGTGGTGCAAAGATTGCTCAAGAAATCTGGAAACCCATAGATGGCAAGTATGTCTACTCATAATTTGGCACACAGTACTACAAACAGGCATTGCTTTCCAAACTGCCTTTCCAAACTTGTCAAGTATTTGCCAAAATTTGCAATTTCGAGAGATATGTACAAAATATTCTTTAACTTTAACTAGTTACAAAGAGTTGATCAAATAGCAGACTGAAACACTGGATTCTAGCTCATTTATCCAGGCTACAGGAGAGAGAGATCAGGGGTGATCTGATACATCTTACAGGCACACAAGTAGCAGTTTCAAAGTAAAGGATTTTAAACATCTGACCAAAGGACAGAGGCCCAAAGTTGAAGATGAATGTATTCAGATTCTCATTTTCTTTATTATAGTTAACAAGAGGTACGAAGTGTGAAGGGTAAAGTAGTGATAATTTAAATCTATGACTTGCATTGTGCAGGGTGCCAGAATGCATGGCCCTTGCAACACGGCTTAGTTACTAGCTCTTGTTCTAATCAGTGATATTAACCATAAACATCATCTTCTCAGAGGCATTTAGTCACTGATTTTAATGGAAATGAGAGCCTGAGTGCATCCCCCTTGACACAGAGTGCTCTCTGGGCATTTCGCAATGGGCATTTCTCCAGCAGCAAATCCTTATGTGACACAGAGCACGAGCAAGGTCTTCCTCTTCAGTGGTAATGTCAGGAGTAGGAACCACCTACTTTTACATATTTCACTTTTTTTAAGACTAATTATTTCTCTGCTTACTCCCTAGAACTCTGCCTTAGGTAAAGACTGCCAAATGATATTAATAGTCACTTAAAAATATTCTATCCAGTGTAATTTAAATAGCTCTTTACAGATCTTTAAATGTAGATTTCTGAGGTTTTTTTTTCATGTTAACGTCTAACATCTCCTTTTACAAAAAGTACAGGTCCATAATATACTAATTTGAAACATGTAACCATTTTAGACTTTTGACATTGTGTCTTTGATGAACACTTGTACATCAATTTTGCACTGAATGCCTTATTTTGACTTTGTAATCTCTAAACTGTCTCTTGAGCAATTTGTGAACAGAGATGAGGCTGGGTTGAAACTGCTAGTGGAGTGCAATGACTTCATTCTGTCATGAACTGAGATGCCTGCATGGAGCATTTGATGTGTGACAGGCATTTTTCAAGCTTTCTGCTTGTTAAACATTTCTACAGGAAGTAAACTACCTCCAAACCCTTTCTGGGATTGATTATTAATTATTCTATGGGATAAAGTCGCAGTATTATTAATGGGAAACTGCAGATTAAATCTGGAAGATTCAGGAGGAAAAGAGGGTTTCACTTCACATATTAGTTTTTATGCAGATATGGAGAGCTGGGGAATTTTTCTGTGCTGCAGTAAATGAGAACAACTAAATTACCGTTTGGGGAGTGATTGCTGATGATACCAGTTTTCTTCCCCTTCCACTAACTCTTGCTTCTTTGCTAACCAGATTTTTATTACAGATGTCAGAATTTCTCTGCTAGATTTGTCTTTGAATTTCTGTATTTGTTTAATCAAACCCTTGTGTTTAAATGAATTTATGTGTTCATTTAAGAGACAACCCCTTTGATTACTTTCTGTTGCAGGGAGACACATACAAAAAATAGTTATGTGACCTCCTGTATCATGCTGTAGCTGGTACATGAGATATGATTGCAGGCAGAAACAGGCTCACCCTCTGCATTCATGTCTACTTTTTGATTAGAAGGAAAAGGGACAGATTTAGCTGGATGCAGAATCTAAGCTAATAGCTTCAGTTTGGAGCTGATTTGCAGCTGATTGAATTGCAGAACAGTCAGAACTGGCCCGTGCCTCTCTGTAAGAGGCTGCACACACATATTCACCATTATTCTTGCATCAAGATTCTTGCCTCCTAAATAGGCTAGAGCCTATGTTGTAGGATGCCCAGTCGTGATTAAAAAAACCCCCCAACAACCCACCCACATCAACTCAAATCTCTAAGTAGTGGGGAATTGCTGGCTGTTTTCTAGGTTTATATTTTTTATATATGCAATGATACAAAGAGCAGGATCCTGCTGGACTCAAAGGATGCAACTGTGGAGCATGAAGAAAATCCAAGTAGAATGTGCAAACAGAAAACTGTTGCTTCCTCTGTGTTTCTCATTCTTGCTGAAACCTCTTATCCCCTCATTAACTTCCGGTAAATGAATTGCTTTTAATCAACATCATAGGCTATTTCTTAATATATAGAACATTTTTTTTAGAAGTATAATTATGGCAAGTCAGTTCAGAATAGCTGAGATGCACAAGGAGTGTTATGAGAAAACACCCTTTTCCTAACTTCACTCGAATCTATTAATCAAGGTGTGATATTTCATAAGTGCCATTGTAAATACCTATAAATAGTTCCAAAAAAAATAAAAAACCTCTTTGAGGTAGAGTCACAATAGTGAAATATGAGAAAGAATAATCCTCTATAGCAAATGAATATCATTAAATAATTACTGACTTTTTGGTTTGTGTAAGTCCTCTATCATTTGCTCTAACACTGCATCAATTCTGTGTTCTATTATTAGAGGGTGACAGATTATAAATCTGTTATTAAACAGTTATAGCCTTAAACCTTTCACAGACATCTTTTGTGGACTTTGCTGTATTAATAGCATAATTACTACTGAATTGCACTAACGGTTTGGTGAACTCCACTAAAATTACAAAAAATACTCAGAAAATGGGGCTGACTCATCTATCCCCTGGTCCCAAGGCAAAAAGACCTACACCTGTTCTGACTTACACAGGTTACTTTTCCAACCTCTTATCAAACCCCTTTATTTCTGGGTATGTCACAACCTCCTTAAGTGTTTCCTCATATGCGACTTAACTTTCCTTTGTTGCAATCAAACTCAGAGTGATATAGAAATAGCATGATTTGAAAATGGAAATTGTGTTTTGATAGACTTGTTCTAACAGAACAATTACTTTTTCATACTAACTGCCTACTTTTAGCTTTCATTAAAGAAAAATGGGAAAGAAAGTAAAGGCAAACAATGAATTGTGAATTATTTTGCTTTGGAGGGACACAGCATCCTGTGAGAGTTTTAGGTCAGCCTTTTCTTGATCCTATTTCTTGTATGGGGCAGGGCCTTCTGATGTGATATTCTTGTAACTGTGGGTAACTAATTGAACACCACATGCTCTTGCTAGCCATTTTGACTCTGAAAACCCATTCATTTAATTATCCAAGGATATTAGAAGCAGTCTAGAAACACAGGACCAAAAAGACTACAACATAAACATATATCAGGTTCACTCCCCTGCAGCAGAAGGAAATCAAGAAGGAGAGTACATCAGGAAGGAAGACACATATCAATGATTTTTTTTTGTCTCAGGTCATAAAACATTTGACATTTCTCTGACTGAAGGGATTTGACTGCTATCACTGAAAACATGACCACTGAAACATCTACCATAGAGGTGAGCAGAGAGCTCAAGGGATGGTAAGTGTGTTTGCACCGGCACACAGTCAGAAAAATAACAGTCTCAGAAAGCAGATTATGCTCAGGGCTGCCAAAAAACAGGTGGTAAAACAAACCATCCAACCCAGCAGACATCCTCCATCTATCCTGGAGAAGTCAGATATGTCATCTGACATTTGATGTTACCTCTTTGTGTGCGTGGGCAAGCAGGGATGATGGATGCACTTTACCTGCCTAACCAAACTAGCAATAATTTGGTAGAGGCTCCAAAGGAGGTAAAGGCCTGGGACACAGATAGGCCAAGAATTCCCTAAGCAAGTCCACAAAGGGGCAGAGTGGCTCAATGAGCATTGATACATATGAGCTTGGAATGTCAACTGTGTGATTAACATGTGGATGGTTTTACCAAGACTCATTTATGAAGGAACAAAGGAACCTGTGGACATAAGGAGTATCATGCACACCCTTTCCTTGGTATGCAATTTGCCTATGAGCAAAATAATATCCCATGAATGTGACAGCCCGAGTGAGCCTTCTCTGAGCTCCCCCTGCTATGCAGCATGGCTGCATGGCCATGATCTCCCCTTTGGGTGTGAAACCTCTCAAGGTTGCTCCTCGAAGCAGGGAGAACTTTCTACTAACAGCAGATCTTTGGATGAATCCACTTTGAGTTCTTTGAAAATTGCAACTGGACTGCTTGCCAGTGACTCTCCCCTTGAGCTGGGACAGCTCTCAAGGTCTGAGATTCCTTACTTGAGACAGATTCTTCTTCACCCAAAGCGAAGAGACCCCTTATTCACAACAGATCCTCAGTAAATTGCTGATACCTTGCTAAATTAATACTAATGAAACCCATGTAGTCAATACCTTTAGATATGAACCATTGCCCAGCTCTGAGACTAAGATTGGACCGAGCCACACCTAATATCCCCGAGGAGTTCAGAAAGCAGGGGGTCACCTCTGGACCGTGTTACTCAACAAGAGGGTCTTTTGTTTCCTTTTATGTCTTGGATCTCTGTGTGTATCATCCGAAATTGATTTTGATTTTCCTATGTATGTTTGATCCATGTGGTAAGTAAGAAGGGCCTGTAAGAATGGTTTTCATCCATGTTTAGGAAGCAAAATAGTTTATGACACAGAGCAAAGAATAAGAAAAGGAAGGAATTAAGCCTCAAAGGATAGTTTGAAGCTATAGGGAAAGAGAGTATTCCTTAGGAATTACAAGGAGCTGGTGGATGCTGCTTGGTGATTCTCTCTCTGGAGACACACCATGCATGAAGAGCTGTAAATAAATGTGGCAAGGATGGCCTGTGACTTGGTGTGACTGGAAAAAAGTTAAAGAGTTGAAACATGCAGCTGACATGTCAAACATCTTGAGGGAAGAAGGGTTGCACCTGGGGTACTTGATATATGTCTGTGCTAGGGTTTGTCTCTTTTCATGGCAAGACTAGGAACACCAGGATTCCTTCATGAAAAGGGCTATGAGCTCATAGGACTCTGCTCTGGGAAGTCTCCCAGATCACCCCTCTATGGACAATTTTCCAGTTTGTGTGTGGGATGGTACCTTGGGTTGCCAGAAAGCCTGTCATTGTTCCTCATTATGTTCTGCGTTGAGAAGCACCACAATTTTGTGCACTGGCAGCATGTATGTATGTGGGACTTGGGCATTAGGACATGAGGATGAGAAAAGGGAACAAGCATAATATAAGCATGTTGAGATTTCCAAATCAAGGGCCTGATACTGATGTTGCACTGTATAGTTGTCACTTATGTGTGCTGTACTGGGTTTAAGTGGCAAAGTTTTAGTCTCAGAAGACATCAGGAGTTGCCTGTCCCCAGGTTGGACAGAGCCAACTCCAGATGGCTCTGAAACAGATCCATGGCTGGCCAAGGTTGAGCCCATCAGTAACACTGGTGACATTGCTGTAAAAACATATTTAAGAAAGGGCAAAGAATGCTGTGCAGCAGCTGTGAGAGAGAGGAGTGAAAAAAATGTGAGAGAAACAGATTTTTTCCCTTGTGAAGTGGTGTTGTTTCAAGTTGCTGAAATCACCTTGTGGGAGCTCTGAAGATTCCAGGATTAAGTAATACATGATCACTGATTCTGAGAATAATGCTGCTGCCTGAACCATGACACTGTATAAAGGAACTCTGAAGGTGCAGCAGATGGTGTATAATTTATCTGTCCCTTGATGTTGCAAAAGATTAAATTGAGACTATTAATTTCATTTTGGATTTGTATCTGTTGTGAGTTTATAGGAGGGTAAAGAGAAAATAAAGGTTCATCTGCTGCCTATTAAGCAGTATGATGATAAAATATTTGTTCAAATGACAATGATTACTAAATGTGTCAGAGTAAATTACATCCTATACGGCACTTAAGGTTTTTTTTGTTGTCTTTTTTTTCTTTCTATTATCCCCTGGAAAACATTATTATACAGTGAAAAATCATGATTTCCTTATTTACAAAGGCTCATGTGGCTTTGGCCCCAGAAAACATCCATTATCTATTTTAAAACTATGTTTCGAGGCAAACTAATTAATGGCTCAAAGATCACAGGACAGCATCAAACCCCATGAAGTACTTGGAAATCATAATTTATGTAATAAGGTTAAAAAATAAGATGGTGCTTTAACTAACAACATAATCCTGGAGATGAGATACTTGCCCACAGTTTTCTCAGTAACACCAGGATGAACTATCTCTGATTATGACTCAAGTAAGCAGAAGAAGAGAGGTTTTAATGTTAAACTGCAATGGGTAAAAACTAGGTTAAACATTAGAATCAGGGTTTATGGAGTCCTGAACAATGCAGTGATCTATTGGGGCAATTTATACTAACATCAGAATTAGGGATAAAGAAAAAATGGTGACACTTCTGTCTGCCTCTGTTTCTGTGAGGTTCTGCCCCTTTTTCTTTCTTTTTCTTTCTTTTTCTTTCTTTTTCTTTCTTTTTCTTTCTTTTTCTTTCTTTCTTTTTTTTTTTTAATTTTTTTTTTAAAATTTTTTATTGTTTTATTTTTACTTCAGGAAGGTTCCAGAACTGTTTCCTGCAGGTTATGCAAATCAAAGCAACTATGACTTGATCACTAGGTCATATCTTAACTCAAAGTTGGAAATAGTAAGAATAGCAACTGCTTGGAGCACAATTATGAGTTTCTATGAGATATGACACAGTACTATTCCTTGAACAGGAACCTGAATGCTGAAGCAGAGGAACAGAGGCCTAATCTTTGTTTGAAAGAGCAAATGTATGTCTAGAAAAGAAATTAAAACCAAAAAAGAATAAAACCAAACAGAAAGAAAAAAATGATTAGGCTGAGGAAAAATGGAAGAGAGGCCAACAATGCTATCTTTTTTTTCTAGAAATATAATGACTTTGTCTGGCAGGCAGCAGTGGAGGTCATCAAAGCAGGGTCAATGTAAACCTGGTTCCATATTGCAACCTGCAGTGCCCAAGGCTGTGTCCAGCAGAGTTTTGAATGGACCTGAGTGTGGAAATTTTACAGCTTCTCTGGCTGACCTGCAGCAGTGTTCGGCTGCTCCAGTTTAGACATATTTATAACGTATGGGATCAAAAATTCATGCAAGGGATACAGTGGTACTTAATGGTCTTGAGAACTAGTCCCAGACAGTGTTTCAGTCCTGTCCATGAGGTGATGAAATACAGCATGGTAAGTAAATAATTGTGTTCTAGTGGTAAAGTGATACATTTTTTTGAGTTTATTGTTTTATGACTGTGAACTGAGACCAAGTATATGAAGCAGAAGAAAGCACCAGAAAAAAATTAAATAAATGTTTTTCTAATCTTCTTTAAAAACTCTTTTTTTGTTAGCTTGATTAACTACCAAATGCTAATAACCAGTGTTCAGGCACTTGACAGCTAGTTGTATAGATTTTGGTTTTAGCCAATATGATTATTACCACTAAATCATAGTAAAGAATATAGATACATGAACTTCCTTCATTATTTCCCCATTTAAATAGATGCTGACATTTTTTAGGGTCAATACTTCATTGTGAGGGGGTAAAGAAGAATGTTTAGGCACATACACAAGCTTATTCCCTTAGAATGAGATATAATCCTTACTGTGAAACATTCTGAAATTTTCAATTAAAATTAATTTTTAATGTCACAGAAAAGCAATTGAAATGAGTATTTTTTATATATTTAACCCTGCAGAAAACTAGTTCCCTACAAGCAGAAACAATAGCAGAGTTCAGAAATTACAAATTGTATTTACTCAGTAATGTATTAGCTTTGAAGTTA
This sequence comes from Aphelocoma coerulescens, assembly GCF_041296385.1. Taxonomy (NCBI): domain Eukaryota; kingdom Metazoa; phylum Chordata; class Aves; order Passeriformes; family Corvidae; genus Aphelocoma; species Aphelocoma coerulescens. The sequence continues at coordinate 112,822,959 of NC_091015.1, read as the reverse complement.
ATTCCACTTAAATGCTAACATTTAAAAAATAATAAATTGAGGAGAAAAAAATATGACAAGCTTCTTTATTGCTTTTAATCATACATCTAACTTAAAAGTGGTTTCAAATAAGGCATTAAAGCACAGACTGCAATGCTTTTCTAGGGAAGCCATAAACCTTTAGCTCATCAATGAGATGCAGCAAGTGATTTGACAGCAGCCACTGCCACTGAGTGATGCTGAGCTGCCAGTGGGATACAGCAGTGTGCAAACAGGGACTGAGATACCTCGTGCTCACAGATGGGTGGTCGTCCACTTGGCTATGCGGCTTTCTCTGGGTGAGTGGGATTTACTTGCACAAGGTGGAATGAAGATGCTGACAGGAGAGGCTTAGACAAAATCCAACAGAGTATAAAAAAATCTAACCAGTTGCCAAATCATTGTTTGTATGTGGCAGACAGTCTCCTGTGTCCCACCTAAAAAATGCTTGGCTTTGTTGCCTCAGTTGAACCCTGAACTTTGCTGCTGGTCAGGTGAACTGCCAACAACTGCTCCCCAGGTTGCTGGAGATCCCTGCTATAAGCACTGAAGGCTGGGTCAGGCAGCTGAACAGAACAGAACATTTCAGCTGGAAGGGGCCTACAGCAATCATCTCCTCTGACCACTTCAGGGCTGACTGAAAGTTAAAGCATATTTTTAAAGGCATCCCCAAATGTCTTAAACACTGACAGGCTCAGAGCATCAACCACCTCTCTAGTGTCTTTGACCAGGCTTCAGTGTTTGACCACTCTCTCATAAAGAAATGCTTCCTAACCTCCAGTCTAAGGCTTCCCTGGTGCAGCTTTGAACCATTCCCATGTGTCCTATCACTGAATACCCAGGAGAAGAACTCAGTACCTCCCTCTCCACTTCTCCTCAGGAAACTGCAGAGAGCAGTGAGGTCTCCTCTGAGCCTCCTTTTCTCCAAACTAGACAAGCCAAAAGTCCCTAGCCACTCCTCACAGGTCCTACTTTCCAGCCCTTTCACCAGCCTTGTTGGTCTCCTCTGGATGGATTCAAGTACCTGAATATCTTTCTTAAATTGTGGGGCCCAGAACTGCACACCATGCTAATCTAATTGTATTAGATAGTGTCCCTGAAAACCTTAGAATCATTTCTAAATTTTTAATTCCACAAATTGCTGATTAAGTGCTGCTGGGAACGAATGCAGTGATGTCAACTGCCTGGCCAAAAATGACAAACTAGACAAGATCTTTTGATATGATTCAAAATTCACCTTTTTTGCTTATTGTTTCAAGTGACAACCTTATCCACTTACATCAATTAACCACACAATTACAGAAAGAAGACAGTCTCAGCTTAGAAAGATGGTTAAAAAGGTTTAGGACCATGGCTAGTCTCACTTGTGCAGCATTTGATTACTGTAGAACTAGTAATATTGTTAATAATTGTGTGCTTACCTTGCCTATGCCGATGCTTGCAGAAGATGATATACAAAGTCACTACATCTGTGACCAATCAAGTATTGCTTGTACAAAAGAAAAAGGGGGAATTGTTGAAGAATGGTTAGAGGATCAGGGGCATAAGTCATTGATAGAATTATGGATCAATAAAAGAACCGTACAAGCAAAAGGCCTGCAAGCAAAGGCTAGTGTGAGAAACTGCCTGCATGAGAAAGCACCTGTGTGAGAAACAGGCCTGAGAACAAAAAGGGAGTTTTGAGGATGTGCAGCTGTGCGGATAAGATGTACTGACCATGAGAAGGGAGGGTGAACTCTGAATTCTTTAATCATAACATAACTAGTAGGAGCTTGCCAATGTAGTCTAATTATGTAGAAGCAGAAATGCACTTTGATAGGTTTAAGCCAATTAAGAGTTAACAAGTTGGTATACTATATAAGTGCCTCTGGATTGCTAATAAAGGGAGCTTGCTTTTATCAATCACATTGGTCATCTGCAATGTCTTCCCCTGCCGAAGTCGTCAAACTCTTTCAACAATCCACTCATCCTGTCGTCCACAATAAAAAGGAACAGACACTTGGTTAATATGATAGCCCAAGTTTCTAGATACTGTTTTCCTTCCCTTAGGAATAAACCTGAGCTTTAATACCATGGCTTTTATTGCAAGGTCTAGCTGGTTGTCATTTTCCAGCTGTTCCCAGCCTGAGGAGTCAGAAACTGTCAATTGACTTGGAAGAATTTTTCTTTGAGACTCTCTACTCTGCTTCAAGTCTGAAATGTTCAATATTCTCCCACCACGCAGAGGTAGATGTAAGAGAGGGAAAAAAACATGCTTGTTAGAGACTGGCTGTGTGCCTTAATTTTTTTAAGTTCCTGAAGAGTAATCATTAGACATGAACAAGTAGCATGTATTTTAACTCATAAACTACTAGCTTCTCTGGCATCTCTTTTGACAATAGTCCTTAATATATCAGATTTCTCAAGTTTGGCAAGAGTCATTCTCAATCTCAAGCTGGGGAAGGGGAAAAGGTGAACCAATTGCCCAAACAGAGATGTATAATATTATTCTAGGTAATTGTATAAGATATCCCTTCAGGTCCCTGGTTGCAGCCCCAAAAGGAAGCAGGTCTTGTGTCATACCCATCATATTCACCAGCCCACCCATCAGATGTCATGTGTAGGTGTTGGGGTCTCAGATGACAACGAGCACCCCTGTTGAGGCAGTTGATCCATGCACTAGGATGCTAAAATCCACCCAATGAATCTAATGAGCTGTTTGAGCCCTCCCAGCAAGCATACCCAGCTTCTGTCAGCTGAGCATCACTCTAGGATACACTAGACCAGCCACTGACTGCAGTGCAATTGCAGACACATTGCCTGTACGTAGATAACAGTCTTCCAAAAGGCTACCTGGAAACAGCTGAATCTAGAGCCTTCAGGAGCTAAAGCCCCCCTACACTGAGTGTATATTTATATATATACAATGTATATATCTGTATATATACAGAGTGTCTCCCTGGCAGTTGCAACCTTTTTGCCTGGGTTGCTTGTTCCTCACCTCTTAGATAGGCTTGCACGCATCTTATTTCTGCTTTCACTGCTGGCTCTAAGAACACAGTAAAGTAATTTTCCTTTTAGGTTTTTTTTTTTTGCACTCATCTATTTTATTTCTATGTAAGGGAAAATATAATTAAATTGTTTATTTATTTGTGGGCAAAAATCATAGGACTTTTCCATTAGTCTCTCTGTCTCCTCTTAGTTTTCTGTTTTTTATTTTAAATATTACCTTTTAAGAACCCAGTTCAAAGCTTATCTATATCATAAAATATTTTATATTTAGACTGAACTTATTTTACATCTAATAGAGGAGAAGCTGGTACCCATTCAAGCAGTTCTTACTGCAGGATATTTAAATTACCTATTAGAATGACTTAAATTGTCAGGTACAGATTGTGTCTACAAAGGACGCTCCCCGCTGATTTATATTCACATAGCTTAAACAGCAAAACTTTGTAGTTTTTTTGTTATTCAAATGAACAGTCAGACATCTTGTGGAATGGAGTATCAGTATAATTTTTCACAATGAAAGCAGTTTCTCTCTTTTTAAGAGACATAGTTATAGACTGCTCTTATTAATATTGAATCAAACGTTCATCAAACGCTTGTTTTCTCCTCATCAACACAAAATTAACACATCCATTCCATACAAAGGTTCTGTGATTTAAACAGAGAAATTTACATCACATTAACACTTTCTGCACAATTTCTGTGAAAATTGCACCTGAGCTGACTTCACACATAGAAAATGAAATCTATATCTATTATTTTAAAAAACCCCAAAACCAACCCAACAGAAAAAAATCCCCTAGAGAGCTCTATCCTGTGCTTCAGCTGTGACAGAAATATAAATCAGCATCCTCCATGGGATTCATTTTTGAGTATATTCTCTTAAGCTAGAACTAGCAGAAAAATCTGTTTATCTTCTCTGTGAGTGTTATTCAGAGACAGCCAGAAATATTGTGGGGGATATACATGTAGGTCATTAAACCAGAGTATGTCTCTGGGCTTTTTACCCTACTAGCAACTTTAAATGAAACAAGTGTTAAGTGTAGTGAAGCAGTAGTTTACAAAGATGTCTTAGATTTTCTGGGAAGCTGCTTTCCTTCTCATGTGTGTTGCAAGTGTCCAGCATTGCCATCAATAGCAATTGCAGAAGAAGCACTGCTGAAAAAAACGAAGTGCAAGCATGATGAACAGCAATGGAGATAAAGAAAAAGCTTAAGAATCTGGTGGGGCTTTTTATTGGGGGGTGTGTGTGTGTGATTTTCTTTTTTTAAAATTTCTTTTCTTCTGATTAATATAAAGGACTTTTAATTAGTTACTTGATACAGTGGAATAGAAACATACAAATGCATGTCAGAATATGGTAGAAGAAAACTTTACAGACTGACCAAGCTGCGTCTATGCCAGCAGCAGGACTGTCTGATGTTACCACTGTGAGGATGTGGTGCCCATTCTGCTATCCCCAGCTTGTTCTTAGAGTGCTGGTGAAGGTGTTTGGCACTTCTGTTCTGGGCAAGAGTGGTTTAGCAAGTCTTTAGCAACCACTATATTCTGTGAAATATGATCCTACCGATAGTGTCAAATCCCATTTTCACCTGGATCTAGTCAAGTCTCCTGCATCGAAAGTAAACGGAAACCTGCATCGAAAGTAAATGGAAACATTCTATGTAGGTTATTTATTTATTTATTTATTTATTGGTGCATTTTTGCTTATTTCTTTGTTTATTTTCCCCAAACACATCCCCATAACAGTGCAGCACTGAAGTCGTCAGCCGTGATGAGTTTTTGTCACTTCATGTAAATCAAATTTATCTAAAGTTGCTACTGAAATTATCTATGCTACTACCTCACAACATTTGGTCTGGAGGCTGTTCACAGAATAAAACAAAAGCTCCTAGAAATGTGATGAGGCACCTTTTTCTGTGAAACAAAATGGTTGAATCTCACAGGACTTTGCTTCAGGAAAGACAATTTCTCTATGATATTATTTCATCAGTTCTAAATGATGCTTCCCACTTTTACTGTGATTAACTACAGAATAAATTTAAAAAGTTTATCTGTTCAAAGAAAGATCCTATGATCTCTCAGATATGTAGTGAGACAGTTCATATGCCAATGTTTGTTTTCAGAAGCATTGTATGTTTGGAGAATCAGCAAAGCCAAGTATTTCCTTCCTCCGAGGAATTTACCTCAGCAATCTTTTCCAAACAGCTTCTTCCTTTTATAATTACATGGCACATTTCATAGAAGTACATAGCCAATTCTATTATTTCCTGTGTTTTACTTGATGCATGTTTTGATTTCATGAACAGATGCAATAGGGAACCTGAAGTTCCTGAGAAAATCATATTTCCTTTAAAAAAATATTATCTATTGGAATATTGTTGTAGCCAACACATCTAAATCATAGAACAGAAACAATGTGGAAAGTAAGCTAATTTTTACTCTTATGCCAAAGACTAAATCTGAGAGATACAGTTTCTTTTTGGTTGTCTATTAATTTTTTCATTGCCTTGGCCTACTTCTTTCCCAGAGCTTCTGATGCTGATTGCCAACATTGAATGAATCTACTTGGGATAATCAAGCTTAGCCTTTCTCCAATGAATTCACCATTCCAGCTGTCTGTTTAGCTCCAAACCTAATTATTATTTTTCCCTTCATTTGCTCAAGGGTCCCCATGCCAATGCCTTCTCTCTGCTCGTGAGAAGTGTAAGTTTTCATACCTATTTGCTGCACCCACTACATAAATAAGCAAAGCAAGTTTTGCAATACAGTAGCTCGGTGATACTTGGAACATAATTAGTGCTGCAGATGTCTGTGAAGATTAAGACTGCTCAGTTCCTTTGCTGCAACCAATACTCTGTATTATTACTGATTATACCATTTGCTTCTTGCATTTTGTTTGCTTGAGCTGGAAGACAGAGAAATAGCTGTAAATTAAAGGACTGAAGATAAGATAGAGAATCTCACCACTGAATTGTTTTTATTGTCTAGGTTAATTTGTATGGCAATTTATGGTCAACTTATGTTTTCTGAAGAAATTTATCTTATCTGAAGCAAAACCCAGTTTTAGCTCTGATTTCAGCTGAGACAGGGCACCAAGGAAGATGAGAAAAAAAATCCCATTATAGTAAGTCTCTGTTACAAGGCTGCTCAGTTGCTGTGAATACATGGTCTCAGAATGAATACAGAAGCTGTCTGTGTTAAAATGTAGTCATATATATATATATACATATATATATATATATATATATACATATATATATATATATAGGGGAAACAGAGATATCAAAGATCAGAGTGGGAGGATAATGTTAGAGGAATACCAAAGACTAGAACCAGGAAATTTTGGATCACTCTGCTCTGCAGCGTGGCAGTTTTAAAGTTTCAGTGCAGGAAAACTGTGGACAAATAGTCTGCAGAAGAAAGGTGGCCTGGAGAAAATTGTTGTGGTTCCTGTTTGTGAGGGAGCAGAATTTTGCATATCCTTACACAAGATGTCTGGCTGGTCACTTCTGGTAGAAGTACTAAAGCACATTGACTTGAATCTCCTCTTATAGTTTTAGGTGATACAGACATCACTCAGACTTATTCTTCTGGTCTAATGTGTCCAATCTGATAGCACCAAACTTTTACTATTCAGTTTTTTCCACCTCTGTCAAGCTCTCCCTCAAAATAATTATATGTTGCTTTAAGAAACTTTACATACATGCCTAGAAATAAAACCTCAGTAAAGAGGGAATGAATGAGGGGGCTGATGTTTTTAGGCTGACTTTGCTATGTGATGTGTTATCTGTAGGTATCAGAGATAGTTTAAAAAGTGTTTCATTAGCAACTCTAAATATAGAGTCCCTGCTAACAGAGCAACTGGACTAAAACCCACCTCAGAAGATCATTGGTAGTGTTTTTCTCTGTGGCTCCCTGGAATTGCCCTGGGCAGAAGTTTTTCTCTTACAGTGTCTAGAAACATGGCACATTCTTGATTTGTGTCTTAGTGTTAAAATGAGAAAGGCAGATATCTCTCTGTTTTAGGGCTTTTATGGATTATTTATGACTAAGAGTCACTTAATTCTGTTTTTTCTCGGAAGTTGGATGGATGCAAGATAATTGCAAAAATAATGGGAAAGGTTTAAGGCTTCACTTCATGAGATTTCCCTTTCAGGATATATCAAAACAGCAGAAAAATAAATGATGGGTCTACAACTTGTGATTACAATGAAGAACATTTAACTTTTCTTATCAGCAACTGTGTGAGAGATGCACCACATAATGTAAATCCACAGATTAGATTCAAAATTGTAAACTGAGGGAAAAAAGCTGTTAAAAAAAAACTGTTCAAGTAGATAGTGCCCAGTCTAATAGAATGCCAGATTTAAAACATGGTTATTAGATACTCGCACAATGCAGATAATAGAAAACACAAAAATGTCATGGGAGATTAGATGGGTTTTAAGTAAAATCTCAGTTATGTTCCATCAGGTATTAACATTTGTGTGCTCTGTAGTGCACTTGGTACTTTACAAATATTAAAAAATGAAAATCCCACTTTCATCTGCCTTGTAGCTATAATTTTGAAGACTTCATTTGTGTGCATAGGCTCAAATTTACACTTACTGAGTAATGCAACCGTGAGGGAAAAGTTAATCATGAAAGCACTTTTACTTCTTAAAAAACCCCCACTAAATCCTAGCCAGCACAGCTCTCAAATAGCCAGTATTTGCTCATGTCAGTTGAATCCCTTTTATCTTTTGACATAACAGCCAGCATAAGCTAAAGCCAATTCTACCTACCTATCCATGCATACAAGAATTATGTCTAGCTAACTGTATCTGTGTGGTGCTCTGTTCAGTGGTATAAGTATCAATAGTATCTTTCTCGATGTTATAATCTGTGACTCCACAATCTGATTGACAATCTGATCAATCTGACTGATCCACAGTCTCATTTTGACATATGAAAAAAATAATTTGCATCATTTAAATGAATATTGTTTTGCTGTTTTGCTTAAAACAGTCATGAGAGGTAAAGGTGCAGCTATTTGCTAATGGAGGGATGCCTCAGGTGTGAAGAACAGTGGAACAAAAGAACAGAATCACAGAACTAGTGGGGTCAAATTTGGAAGGGACCTCTGGCTGTCATCTGCTCCAACCTCCCCACTAAAGCAGGGTCACTTGCATCTATTGCCCAGGACAGTGTCCAAAGGGTTTTTGAACATCTTCAAGAATGGAGACTCCACAATCTCCCTGAGCAAACTGTGCCAGTGCTGGGTCACCCTCACTGTAGAATGGTGTTCCCTGATCTTCAGAGGAAACCTCCTGTCTTTCAGTTTCTGCTCATTGTCTCTTGTTCCATTCACCACCATCATTCCTGCATTTTTCTTGCATCTAAGCAACCTGACTTGAAGATATGAGTTGGCATATCTGGTTTGGTGGCCCATCGCAAGGCATCTGAATGTCAGTCACTAAGAAATCATATTCCAGCATGGAACTTGTGTGCTAAACTGGGGAGAAATCTGACACTGTTGAATCAGATTTCAATAAAACGAAAATAATAACTTTTTTTCTCTGCTTGTAAAAAGACTGTTAGAAGGGTTAGAGCTACTGCAGAAACAAGACCAGCAAATAATTTCTGTTATGTTTGGTATTTATTGCAAAATTCCAGTATAAAAGATTGTAGTGGTTTGGTTTGAAATATTCATTACTTGATTATTTTCCTTCTGTGAGATAAGAATTAGAAGAAAGCAAAGCAGGCAGAAAACTTAAAAGAATATAAAGAGGTTTATTAACAGACCTAAAAGAAAGAAAAAAAAAAATCAGACCAAACCTTTAGAACACTTCTCTTCCCCCCACCTTTCTTCCTTCTCTCACTGACAACATGAAAAGACAACCCTTGAGATTTTCAGTTTACAACCTCTATAATAACCTTTTCCAGTTCACTTAGGGAGAGGAGTCTCTCTTGCTCCTGCTACGGAGACATCTCCACAAGAAGTTCTCTCATGGCTTCAATGTCACAGCGAGACAGCCGCCCAGGTTGGTTCTCTGCTTGCATGTGAGAGTCCCTTCCCCTGACTTACAGCTTTCTCCACAACTGCTTTAGAGGGTCCAATCTTTAGCTAATGGGGTACCATTTTAAGGATGAGCTGTTCAGAAGCAAAGGTTCTCTTCACCTATCTCTGGGAGCATCTTTATCTCTAGGAACTATCTCTAGGTCTTCTTCCTCCCTGGGAACAAGGGTCTTCATCACTTTCATCTCTCTCTGTTCAAGCTTCTCATCAAATTACAGCTGCTTTAACATTTGCTCATTTCAACACAAGTACTTTTGTTCACAATTACAGTCATTTGCTTGTTTCAGCACAGATACTTTTGCTCACAATTGCAGTTTGAACGCTCCACCCCCCCATGCTTTCATGAAATTACAACAGGTACTCTGATGTATCATAGTCCATCACCATAGCTTTACAACAGAATTTCAGCTTCTAAGCTTGAAGCTTCTCCTCCCTCGGGGTTTCAGCTCTTCCTTCTCCACTGACTTTGGTATCTTTCTGTATGGTGTTTTCTTCACGTGCCTTCACCTTTCCCTTTCCTCTGACCTGGGAGAGGATTGATGTCTGCAGGCTTCATCTGTTCTGGAGGAAACTTACAGCACTGAAAGGGTTAATCTCACCCGGCCCCGCAGCTGGAATTCGCTTATCGCTGTTGCTCACACGAGCTTTGCTGGGCAGCGCCTCAGATGAATTTCGGCCGCAGGAGGGGCGGGGGCCAGCCGAGCCCTGCCGTGGGGCCAGCCTGCACAGGGCAGGGCGGCGGCTGGAGCAGGGCCCCGTGGCTCAGGGGTGGCTGTGTCCCGGCCGGCCCGGCCCGGCCCGCACTGAGGGGGCTGTGCCGGCTGCCCAGCGAGCAGAAGCGGCTGAGATCTGAGCCAGGCCGTGCCACAGCCAACCCAGCCGGGCCCGGCCGAGCAGGGCCACGCCGCGGGCCCCCAGTTACCTGTCCTAAAGCCGGCAGAAAGAGAGCTTTCCTGGGGTTTGTTCGTTCTTAAATGTGGATCACAGAGGCGTGTCAAGCTTCTTAAGTGGCTTAAAAAAGTCGCCAATATTCAAACTAGCCAGTCGATTGTTTCTGTTGGGTCTAGAGGGAGCCGTAAGCACCTCTTTGCTAGAGAATCACTTCCGTGGCTGATGGAGCCCTCTTTAACTAAAAACCCAAACTATGCTAAACCATGACAGAGATGATTCAAGGAATATATCTCTTGCAAATAAACACCCTAAGACATTATTAGCTGACATGAAAATTTAACCTTACAAGTAGAAGTGCTTTTTTCAAGTGAACAAATGGGGTAATGGGACAAAACAACATATTATGCTATCAAAACTGCTTTTTATCTGCTTTATAATGCAGTGAATCATAGCAATTTTTTCCCTTTTATGCAGAATTGCTCAGCTGAGTCCCCCAGCTTCTCAATCAAACCCCCCCAGAGTAATACATCATTACTAAATCCCTTTTCTGTACTCTCACTAAAAGTGCATGCCTATACCCTTAAAATCCAAGCAAATTTTCCTAACTTCATTCACAACAATGTGTGCTCTATAACACTAACTCTGCTAAAGCAGGTAAAGTTATAAGTGCTGAATAGAAATAGTAAAAATAAAATTTTAAAAAAGGGGAAAAAAGGTGTGTTTATATCCATATTTATTTCTTGAAAAGAAATACTATAAAAGGTGCAGGTGTAGACAACTAGTGAGGATCTGTGCCTATAGAACAACACATAACATATTCAACCTTGTGCTTTGAAAGAAGGAACTTTGGAAACTAAGACCAGAGAATGAAATAAAATGATTATACACTTCAGCTGTATGCAGGAGAGTATTGCTGCTGATTACCAGTGTAGGAGTTATGTAGAGCAACCTTCAATGAAAACTCATCCACTTTCTCTGTGTCTGGTAGTTGCTATCATGGGAAAGGCAAGGACAGAAGCCTGATACAACAGAACTGTAGAAAAAAAGATGCTGTGATTGGATTATTTGCTTTTTTTTCTCTGTGACACGATGATGATGCTGGGTAGCTGGGGGATGCAGCAGAAAACAGTGTGCCACCCATATGTAGGTGTTTGATTATTTGCCATGATGACACTAATTGCATTTTATTTGGGCTGGGTGATGTTCTTTTTCTTCACAGTGCTGAGTTGGAAGGACAATTTCTTACTTGCATAGTAAGATATTTTAATCTGACACTAGTAATAAGGGAACCATTATTCATGACCATGATTGCTACTTTAGTTCTTCCACTGTGATGCAGGCTGATAGCTCCATACAAATGTAGCCCTTTAATCCTGAATGACTTGGAAAATGACCAGAATTTGAGATTCATTTCAGGGAGTCAGCAATTTATTCCTTGATAAAAGAGAAATTTTGCCACCCAAAATAGAGATGAGCTCTATACGAAAGTAAGTGAATCACTTCTCTAACACTCTTCCAACTTTCTAGGGTTAAAGATTTTAGTTTTCTACAGCACTTGTGTGCTGGTAATTATTGTACATATTCCACATAAGACAGATTAATATCTATAAAACACATTAGAATTTTGTAAAAATTGCCGTTGTTCCCTGGAATGGGAGGTCTCCTAGCACAAGTACCCCATTTTCTGCAGTGATACAAGTTGTGTTAAATCAAGGCTCTTGACTTTAAAGACAAAAAGCAGATATATATTTCCTAAGAATTTATTCAAAGTGTTTCAGTTTTTGTCTGTGGGATGTTACAGTTCACAGACATCTGAAACATGTGAAAATGCAGTTAATTAATACTGTGTTCATCTGGCATCCTGTACAAATACTACATTAATCTGTCTTTTGTGAGGAGTAATAGCACATCATTTAGACCTTAGGAGAGCTGTGGCTTTCACTGCAGGTATGAAATATAGAAACCTCTCTCAGTATCTTTACTCTCTTGTCATTTTTTTATTTGCTTATTGTGATTTCATATTAATATTATTTCTATAGTAATTGCTATTGCTATTATAATGACATTGATTATTCTGCCTAGGGAATTTAAATCTGAATTATTGATCTTAAAACTTCTATGTTAATTATTGCTAACACTGTCAAGGTGGAACCAGCTTAACAAATTGGTGATTCAGCTGCAATCATTTCCTTCAGGATGAGACACTCTTCTTGAACTACAGGCCATGAAATGGAGTAAAACCTGACTTTGCTTATTCCAGCTTTCAGTGACATGAGAAATACTGTCTTCAGAGATTTATTCTTTAATTCTTATTCTTTATTCATTAATTCTTAATGAATGAACATTTTAGTTCCTCTTTTCCAGAAGACTTGCCTTCTGTAATATATTTTCTTTGGTGACTGAGAGGGATTTTTGGAGGAGAGGGATTTTTTTGGATGATATATTTTAGTCAGAAGACTTTTAATAAAGATTGTTTTGACTGAGAAATATTCAATATCTTCCTCACTTCTATCGAATTGGCAATTGTTGCTAAAAAGAGGCATGGTAATCTTCTAGTTGTTACACTTGCACATTGACAATATGTATTTTGATGTAATAACTCTTTCAAAACCACTTATTTAAGGGTGAGTAAATATTTGTCTGGGGAAATTTCCCTCTATCTGTTTAGAAAAGAACTAGATTAAGTGTTTGGACTAGATCTCTGATGTAACCCCTACCTCAACTTATCACAAGATGTATAGTTGAATTGACAGACATATTAATGTTTAGGGTTTTGAATCACTAAAGTTAATGATTACCTAAGGTTAGATTCAAATTTAAAATAGGAATGAAAGCAGAAACATTACCAATTTAATACCAAATGAGATTCTTTTAGTTCACTGATACAGAATGTTTCTACCTTAAGTTGGAAGAGTAATGAAGACATGAATACAATTTTAGGAAATACAACTTTCAATAATTGCCACCTACCATAAGTGGGTTAAAGTAACAGTAAAGTAACAGCTCTTGTATCCTGCTGGCATGGGATGAATTGTCTGCTCTCTTTGTATGGACTCTGTGAACGGATCATGTCATTCTATAATTTGTTTCTAGTTTGCAACTATACTTTTTATGCTCCAGGATCTTCACTCACAGGCTTTTTGCCATTGTCAGCAATGCAGTTCTTGTTCCTGGACCTGAACAAGAGGTGATGGTTGTTCTTGCATGTATTCTTTTGTGTACTGAGCCGAAGCTGAATTTCTGTTCCCCATTACTTTATAATTTACTTTCTGTGCAGTCATCCATATACTCTACTGCTTAATCATCAGGTCTCAAGACCTTATTATTTTCATTAACTTTCTGGCTCTAACTTTCACAAACAACAAGCACTTTTTTTTTTTGCATTGTTTCTAACAGTTTGTTTATGTCGCTGCCAGTCACTGTGATCTTACAGTAGTTTAATTTTCTTTCAACAAACCAAAGAAAAGCAAATATTCAAGACTTTTCTTTACTCTGTTCCTGCCTGAACACCTCCTTTTCTATTTTGGCCCCAAGCTCCCTTTTTTACCTATCTCCTTTGAAATGAAAATCTCAGCATCTTCTTTCCAGGTTGTCATTGATTCAGAACATAGCAATTAATAAGGAAGAGCCATGGTACCAAATGTTGTATAACAACTATATCTATATCTATATCTATATCTATACACTTGAATTATCTGAACTGTTGAAGCTGGTGGTTTCATTAAAGCAGCTGAGAAAGTGGAGCTGAAAAGTTCTAAAACAGTTGATTTCCTAATCAGTTTTCTTGAGTGATGAATCTCTGGCAAACCAGGGATATTTGTGGCTCTTGAATACCCTTGTGTACTACACTGATGCCAGGAACAACATATTTTTGATTCTGAGCTTGCCTCACCCTGGAGTCAATTTCAGACATCAGCTGTTTTAGCTTAAATTTTAATCCTCAACAAAACTTTACATTCATTTAAAATCTCAGAACTCACAATAGGACATGCTAGTGTTTATTCAATGTTTGCTCAAGCAGTGGCAGCTAGCCCAGGATATCCCTATGGCCAATGCTTTGATTAATAATAATTCAATATCCCAGGAAGGGTTTGCTGCTCTATAAGAAAGTGATAGAAAAACTAACTTTTTAAATCAAACACAGAATGAATGGGTTGTGCTGGTATAGGAGACCCAAAGTACCTGGTGCTGCCACTGGAAAGTCTGAGAAGACAGTGAGAAGGAATCCTTCTTGCTCTGAGTAGCATCTCCTGGGATGACGGAAACTACTTAAATTTCCCCAAAAATGGTTAATGTACTTGTGTGGAAACTACTTAAATTTCCCCAAAAATGGTTAATGTACTTGTGTGCAGAGCCTTTCCTCTTAACCATCAGGTAACTGCAAAAAACTAGGTACCAGCTGCATTTTAAGAATCTCTTTAGTCTATTGAAGAAAAGTAAAATCAAAAAAGTAAAAAGTGATGGAAAATTCTGCATGTGCTGAATCTTTTGGTAACTGAGATGATTTACAGGATTATTTTTTCTTGGTCTAAATATGCCTGAGGGCATCTAAGTCTGTACAAGGAGGAGCAGCAGAGGGGGACAGAGCAAGGGGCGTTGCTGTTACTGCAGGGCAGCCTCTGTGAGGGGAGCCCAAGGCTGTCCGGAGCCTCCAGCCAGCTCCAACAGCCCCATCACAGCTCCCATCTCCCAGCCCTTACATGTTGCAGCTCAAATCCCCATTCTGGATTTCCCATGTGGTGTAAACAAAGATCATCCTCAGCGTCTTCCCTAAGTCCATCAGGCAGTGTCCATGATAACAAATTAAGTAGGTGTACAACTGCTCTTGGCTCAAATGCTGACTGGCATTGAATGACCTGCAATCAACTAATGCTACTAATTAATCTTCCTAACCCTCCAGCTGGGGTGATTGACTGGCAGTTGTTTGTGACCCCCTGACAAACCTTGCCTGGGAATGATTTGAGAGGGAGTGAATTCTCACAGTCCAAACTGTACCAGACACTGTAAAAATAATTAAGACAGAGATGTCTCAGTTGTAGCATCTGAAGATGTTTCTTACCTCCCTTTACTTATGCATATAAAGTAATTTTGTACTTCATAATTTTATTACTTCTGTTTTATAAAAGTAATTTAAAGGCAGTTACTGTACTGGCACTCTTGTTTAATTCCTTTCCTACATTACTCTGCATTTGCTTGTCTGCTTCTGGTAAAGGTCCAGAGTCCATGAATCTGCCAGGTCTTTCAAATTTGAGTGTCAGGTTTCATGACCTATCTCTGTTTTGAGCACTGTAACTGTGACACTTGATTCTTCAGGTCCTGTCAGCTGAGAAACAGTGTAGGTTTTTTGCACGTAAAATATCAGTCTCAAGGTAGCAGCATACGGAAAGGTGCAATTCAGCTGACAACCTTCATATTGGTTTTTCTTGACAGGATTAATCTTGCACCCCACATATTCCATATAAATTGCACATTACTGACTTCTTGGGTGTCTTAGGAAAAGCCTACTTACGTTGTTAAAAGCATTTGTGTTGACAATCCTTTGCCTGTGCCAATTGCAATCAAATAAGAAAGCTGATAGGAATTGATTTTTTCATTATCTGGGAGGTATTTAAGTTGCAGTATGGAATGGTGTCATAGGTTAGCAAGCATAGTCCCGGATGGGATGTCCTTGCTAAGGGGTGCTTACAGCTTCCTCTGGGACCTGATAGAACCTATCAGCTGGCCAGTTTGAATATGGACAATTCTTTAAGCCACTTAAAGTTGTGACCGCCTCTGTGATCCACACTTAACAATAGACAAACTCCCCCCCAAGCTCTCTCTCGTTTCTGGCGCTGGGACAGGTGGCTGCAGGCCCCGTGCGGGGGCCAGCGGGCCCGGCCAGGCCCTGCTTGGGCCAGGCCGGGCCGGGCCACGGCCATCCTGGAGCCATGGGCCTGTTCCAGCCATGGAACCCCCCCCCCACTGCCTTGCTGTGGGCAGCCGGAGCGGCCTGGCTCTCCCCCCTCTCCACTGCGATAAGAAAAATTCAACATTCCAGCTGCAAAGCTGCAAGGCCGAGGTGAGATTAACCCTTTTATTGCTGTGAAGAGCTGAAAACCTGAGGGAAGAGAGAGAGGAGATGCTTAAAGCTGAAATTCTGTTGTGAAGCTATGATATATCAGAGTATCCCGTTGTAATTTCATGAAGATATGGGGGGTGGAGTGTTCAACTCGTAAGCAATAGGCAGATGCTGACGCAGCTCTAATTTCATGAGAACATGAGAGAGATGAACCAGATGAGGACTTTTGCTCCAAATGGGAAAGGAGAAAACCTCAGTTCCTAGAGATGCTCCCAGAGATAGTCCTAACGATGAAGATGAGGAAGACCCTTTGCTCCCAGGGAAGGAGAAGGGCCTCTGTTTCTTTGTTTCTGAACAGCTCAACCTTAAAATTGTACCCCAAAAACTTTCAAGAGTGGACCCTTGAAAGCAGTTGCGGGAAAAGCTGCAAGTTGTGGGAAGGGACTCACATTGCGAGCAGAGAGACTCCTCTTCCTAAATGGACTGAGCAATATTTGGAAGTGGGTGGCTGTCTCGGTGTGATAATGTTTTCATAGCACGAGCAAAAAGAGACTTCTCTTTCTAAATGGACTGAACAAGGTTATTATGGAAGTGGTAAACAGACTGAACATCTGAAGGGTTGTCTTTTTACATTGTCAGTGGGAGAAGGGAGGAAGCTGGGGGGAGGAGGAGAGTTCTGAAGGTGGTATAATTTTTTTTTCCCCTTCTTTTAGGTCTGTTAATAAACTTCTTTATATTCTTTCAAGTCTGGTGCCTGCTTTGCGTTTCTCCTAATTCTTATCTCACAGAAGATAAGCAGTAATGAGTATTTTGGACCAAACCACTACACTAAATTGGTGTTTCCGCCTGGTTACAAACCCAACCCAATAAAAATGGAATTCAGTTCTGCCTAAAAAAAATATAAATGTAAAAAGGTGAAATATTTTAAAATAATAACAGTTATACTCAGTATCCGTCTGAGCTAAAAGCAAAGAGTCTTTGTTTTCCTTTCCCTCTCATGGCTTTCCTTTCAGCTGAGAGTTGAATCTGTCCCTGCTACATGGACATCAACAGTTCTGTAACTCCGTTCAATGGAACACAACGTTTTAGTTAACTCCTTGGAGAAAGAAATTGCATCAATCTGGAGGGTGAAAAGATGCTTAGACTATGAGTGGGAGCTGAGTATTTTCTACGCTGCCTTTAAAGCAGTTCCTCACTACCATTTCTGTTGTAATCTCCAGTGTAAGGGCAAGCACTGCGTACTTAGTCTCCATAATCTAATCCTGTTTAGTGAGTAACATTTTATATTCTGATATAACTGTTTGGTAAATTTGAAGTGGAATGTTCTATATTGAAGGCTTGTGAAGTAAAAATGTAGATAAAAGATATCTACTTAGGCTTATGTCTGATTTTTCTTTAAAGTGAGACAAATCTGTTTTATTTTGTCCATGACAGGGGCCAATGACAAAAGTGTCACCATAGGACACAACAGTCATCTCCAAATGTCCAATTATATGAAATCTTGCTCTCAAGAGAGTTTGTCACTAGCTTTGAAAAGGTAGCAATATTTACTTGCTTTCTGATACAGAAGACGTAAAAAGAGGTTAAGACAGGATTTTGAAACTTGAACAATGACTCTTAAACTCAGATTTGTAATCACTTTTGGTGCAAAGTTGAGTCAAAATGCAGAAACTTTGCAATTTCACATTCTTCTTTTGCCTCGACAAGTATCATTTTCTCATGTTTAACTAAACTACATAGGGCAGAAAAATATATCCAGCTATGTACTTCAGGTTTCTTCCTGGTTCTCTATTAAGTGAAGAAAGCTCTGACTTGCCTTAATGGTTCTACTGCTTATCTGGTGTAACTTCATCATTGCTCCTTTTATATCTCCTCTGTAATCTAAACAATACAACCCTTTTTTATTTTATACAACAGAGACATTTGTCAGAATAATTCTCTCTGTTAGAAATGGGCTGAATATTAGAAGAACTATTTATTTCTTTGAATATCTGACTTGGTATTTCATAATAATTTCGAAGGTCAGACACTCTCCTTACACTGCAAAATGTCATTAGGTAATAAAGATCAACATTATATACTGTTGTTGAAATCGTGTGTTCCACTTGTCAGAGGAAATAAGTTCAAGAGATGGGACTATGTGATTACACGAATTTATTGTTTAAAATAACAAAACGCATCAGTCGAGGCCTGAGATTTTACACCACCTCTGAATAATGGCGACTAGTCACAAGATTTAGGGTTACATGGTAATTTATAACTTTCTAATCCAATAGGCACTTAAAACGACACTTTGTTTTGGATTTATGACCTATCACTTGTGGCACTTCTCACTGCAATGCAGCTATGTCTTGACCAATAAATTCTCATGTCACGTACACACAGATGTCTCTATTATACCATCTAAATTCTTAACTTAAACTATATAAAATCACATTATGATATTTAAAACTCTCCACCAAAAACACCCATTTACCTATAACTATAGGAAAATATGCTTGTGATCCTTTTGCTTAAGATCTATAAATCTCTGTCAATTAAGCCAGACCTAGTCTCTTCCAGGGTTGTAAATCAAAACATCCTTTAATTGCAGGAGTTTCTACTTCGCTGTCTCCCACATACCGTCACCTTTTTAGATAACACATGTATTGGGTCACTTCTTGAATCTGTACCAGGCAACCCCGGATTTCACAGTTTTAACAGAAAAATTAATTTATGCAGGGAGATGGGTAGAGGAGCAAAATAAGCTATGTACAATACAGTAACAGGAAACTCATATAGATGAAACCTAAACTATTTTAGCCTTATGAAACTTGTTAATAAAGAACATGCCAAAGATGACAGAAACCCTTTACAGTGAAAATTTTTAACAGCTTAATTTCCGAGGACACACAGTGGGACAAATCCTTTAACTGAGCTAAGGAAAGCTGTAAATCAGTTAGCTAGTGGAAATGGAATTTGAGAATACATGTTCAGAAAAACAATGCAAGAAAATACCTGGCTGGTGCTTGCAAATTCATCAATGCCTCAAGCTTTTTACAGTTTCCAGGACATCTGCAGTTGTGTTATTGGACTTGTTGAACCTGTAGAGCCTCCTCAGTAGGATTTCTTCAGACTAAGATAACTGTTTTGGCACCTTTCTTTGCCTGATTCTTTCAACCTGGCAGGTAAGGTCACTTGGCTAAGGCCAGAGAGCCTCTGGATTATTTCATTTCTGCCTTCTCAGTGATACTGTCCATGGGAAAAGATATGCATTCTCTGTGTGAGAACACGGCAGCTCAATTTACTCATGCAGACTCTAGTTCGGGGGTTTAGTTTTGCAAGTGCCCACCTGAGCAATGAGGTGAGCACAGCATGCAACAAACTTTAGCAGAACTTGGGTTTTGACATTTCCTGTGGGCATGGCTTGTTGGTGTAGAGCACTGGCCTCTTGCATCCGTAACTGCCTCTTATACAGTACAAGGGGAACTTCAGGATCTGTTCTGCCTCGTGGCTGGGCACAACACTTCTGGCTGCTGCCTGTGTGCTGCCTTCATTGAACACTGCCCTTGATGTGAGAAAAGCCAGCACAGAGAACTAGTGTTTACCAGTCTCCCTTTGTAGACTTGAATCACTGTCTTAAAATGTGCTGAAAAAAGGCAGCAGAGTGATCAAATAGGCAGAACACCGGATAAAGAGATGAGAGTATGTTTTCTTGCTTATCCCTACTGCCTCAGCTGTCAGGCTGTTTGAATGATTCTTTACTCTCTTCAGGAGAGTATTTATTTGAAGTTACAGCTGTTACTTCCTTTATGATTCTTCTTATCCTGTTCCCACTGCTCCATACCCCCTTTAATTTTCTTCCTCATGTATTTAATTGCTACTAGGTTTTTAAGAAATTAATTAATTTTGAAATCTTTTTCTAATTATTCTATCATGTTACAACACTTTTGACTAAGAGAGAGCATAATGTAGACACTTTAGAATTTGGGGAAATTATCTCAGAAGAACTAGAAATTCTACATCTGACAAAAGAATTGTTTCAATGAAAGGGGAAATATGTATTAATACTAATACTTTCTTTTTGTTTTGCCATTCTTTTCCTGTATTGCACTCTCATTGCTTTCATGGCTGTTATTATCAGTTCACCCACTTGAACTGCCACTGACTTAACCCCTAATAGGAAGCCCATTTATCTACCTTAATTAATTCACCTGTGGAATAATATAGAAGATGCTTCTATCTGCACATCTGGTCTCTCACATAATGCTGCAGGTAATGGAGAAGCTGGCAGAATGGAGTTCATAATGCAACCCTTTTCCTAGCACATCTGTCTTGTTACTTGTGAGGCAGATTTATTATTACACTCATTGTCAAGCAGCGACAGTGAAGTTCATCCTTCAGAGCATGCACGTTCTGATCCTGTTGCTTTTTGTCTCATGCCAAAACATTATATCACTGCAGCTTTGAATCACAAATGCCTTGCAGGTCTGTAGGCTGTGTGGACAATTAGAAACAACCATCGTAATTTGCATGCAGGGATGGCAAGGTACAAGGTAAGGGGGTCAGTTTCTTGCAGATATACTTTGCTTTTAACAGCAGCGCATGCTTCCCTGTCCCTCCTCCACTTCATAGGTCAAAAGCTGCATTAATGTGCACCACAACAAACCATTTGGAGCTAAATGGATTAATTCAGGTGTAGAGCGGAATTTGACTCAGTGCTCTTGTATGAATTCTCCTACTCTATGGAAAACAGACTACGCAGATGTTAAGATTTACTGCCATTAATTTCAGAGCTCATTTTGAAAGTTTGGCTCAGATATTACATTTATAAATGTCAAATCACAAGAATAAAAAGTATCAGCTTTTTCTTATGAATATTTTAAAGAAATTAAGTAATCACATTATTTTATGCTCTTCCTAATGCTGACTTAATTAAGTCTTAAAAAAATTAAATGAGCTTAACTAGTCCCTCTGGAGGCTGGAAACCAAACTGTTTAAGCATAGAAATATTCCAAAAACCAGAAATGGCAGGATATTTGAGGATTCACTTAGAGAAAAATTCACTTAGAGAGGGACATCTAAACCTGGGATAAACATGATGATCCTTTTTTCTCACTGAAGATATCAGATGTTAAAAAACTTTTTTTTTTAATTGTTAAGTGATTTTGCTACATTTTTTGTGCAAACACTATTGAATTTTGAGTGTTTGCTGGCTTAGTAGCACTGGTGAGCAAAGCAAACAGTCTCTATTTCCCCTATGAAGTGAGCATGAAAGCGGACAGTTGCAATAATATTGGTGTCCCAGCATGCAAACAAATTATGAGTGCTTAATTTCACTCTCTTAATTCCATGAACTACTGAAAAAATATTCCAATTACATAGAGTAGGTTTCAAAATGCAGATTAAGTCAAACGGAGTTGAAGCACCTCTCAAACAAATGAAAAGAGAGGATATGAAACCAATAGGCAGTGTTCGTAGAAAGCTTACTCAAGGCATTGTGCTAAAAAAGAAGTGGATTTTAAGAGACAAAAAACTGATGAGAACAGAAATACTGAACACCAACTATATGAGAAAAAGATTTATAATGTATGTGTGCAAAACTACACATCACAAAAAGGGAATATTCAAAGTAGCTTAACATAATGCTTTGGTTTTCATCTAACAAGGAGCATACTTGGATGAAAAACATTAAATTCAACATGGTAATAAGGGCACCAGCTCTGTTCCCAATTCTGCATGTCCACCAAGAAGCAACAATAACTAGATTCCACTCTCTATGTAATGCTAAACCTGAATTTAAACCAGAAGAACTTTTTCTGATATGAAATTAGAATATACAGTCATTGAAAAGTGTGTTTTTAGTGTAGCAGTGTTTTGCCTTGCAGTTCTTGCCAGATTTTGCAATTATAGCAGTGTTTACTGTTATCTTTCCACTTTTAAAATTTTAAGGGTTGGAAGACACCATAAAGGTCATCTAGACCCAACTCCCACTGCCATGGGCAGGGACACCTCCCAATAGACCAGGTTGCTCAAGGCATTATCCAACCTTACCTTGAACACCGACAGGGTCGGGGCATCCACAGCTTCTCTGGGCAATCTGTTCCAGTGTCTAACCACACTCACAGTAAAGATTTTCTTCCTAATATCTAACCTAAATTTCCTCTCTTTCAGTTTGAAGCCATTACTCCTTGTCCTATCACTACAGTTCCTGACAAAGAGTCCCTCCCTGGCTTCACTGTAGTCTCCTTCACATGCTGGAAGGTTGCTGTGCAGTCTCCAAGAAATCTCCTCTTCTCTAAGATGAACAGCCTCACCTTTCTCAGCCTGTCTTTGTAGGGGAGGTGCTCCAGTCCTCTTACCAGCATTGTGCCTCTATTCTGGACTTGCTCCGACAGTTCCAGGCCTTCTTATGTTGGGGACCCCAGAGCTGGATGCAGCACTCCAGGTGAGGTCTCACCAGAGCAGAGTAGAGGGGAAGAATTACCTCCTGTGGCCTTCTGGCCACACTCTTGTTGATGCAGCCCAGTATTTCATTGGCTTTCTGGGCTGTGAGCCAGCTCATGTTGAGTTTTTTATCAACCATCACATCCAAGTCTTTCTCCACAGGGCTGCTCTCAACCACTTCCCCACCCAACCTGTAGGTGTGTCTGGGATTGCCACGATCCAGGTGCAGGGCCTTGCACTTTGCTTTGTTGAACCTCAGGATGTTTGCACAGTTCCACCTCTCAAGGGTAGCAAAGTGCCTGTGAATGCCATCACTTACCTCCAGCATGTCAACTGAACCTCACAGTTTTTGTTTTACCTTTTTTTTTTTTTTTAAATTTTTATTTTTTTTTCTAATTGCCGTGAGCCAACCCTGCCCCAAAGTATTTTGGCTTTATATTTGAAAGTAAGAAGAAAATCCTCCCTCCTCTGATCTCCAAAATTACATTTTCCTCATTCTTGAAGTGCATAATAAGGAATATTTATGCAAAGCAAATATTCAGTGTTCAAGAACAAGCTAATTGGGTTATTTTCATAATTGGTAGTTTATTGCCCATTTGTATTCAAAACTGTTCCCGCTGAACCCCCTGAGCTGTGAAAAGGAGACAAAATGCTTTTATATTACATGCTTTTCTTAGCTGTCAAGCCTAACTAAAGAATCCCTTACTTTTATTTAGAAAAGACCTTTGCAATACCTTCTGCTGTGAGGAATGGGCTTTTACAGGTTAATGCCTGAACTGGTGCTGTGTCAATATTACTGTCCCATTCAGAGAGAATGCAAGAGCCTCCTAGTCTTTAGACTCATCCTTCCCGCCTGGGAATCCCATTGTAGAAGTATTATCTGGAACTAAACCTTTTTTGGGCAGTAGCCTACACCTCACAGTGCATCTTCTTCTAGACTTCTCTTTTCAGATTCCTTAGGCTGTATTACAAGAGCAGGGGCAGATCAATTTCTTTGCTTATACTTTCAAGAATTGCATGTGTATCAGAGTACTTTAAAAATACTGTTCTAGTTCTGTTTATAGATGAAGCACACTTTGGTCTTCAGAAAAATTCCCTGTCAATGGTACTGAGGAGGAACAACCATCAGCAACTTGTATAGTTATTCTGTTGGATATATTAATGCCTACTGACTGTCAGATCCAGACTACTTTGGCCACAACAGCTAATCTGTGTTGCTGGGTAATTTGGCCTTGGATATTTCCCAAGTATAATAGATGTAAAGAAAAAAAAATCTGTGCTGTTCATAAATGTAATTTTTCTTTATGAAGCTCACAATGAAAACTGCTGAAACCTGGAACTCAACTCTTGCAATTTAATGTATTCCATGTGTCCAGCAGAAGTCCACAGATCTCTACATACAAGAAGAATTTAAGATTAAAGCTAAGAAATTACTACACCCAAAGGGTGCTTTCCCTCTCAGCTGCTCATCTCCACACTTGAAATATCTTGGCATTATGTTACTTTTTATGAATTAATCTTCACCAGCTGATAATATTTTCATGAATTCAAATTAGCTGCTGCATGGACAGAGTTTTGCAAAATACACTGTTTTTTGGCATCTTTGTTAGATGTAGCTGTGGGGCAAGAGGAATTATCCAGAATGCAGTTTACTTACTACGAGAAAACATGCGGACTGGTTTTAATTACAGATCATGTGGAAAACACATTATTAAATAGAAAATTCTTGTTAAGAGCCTTTGTTACAGATAGAATTAAACCAAGGTGAACTTAACTAGCAAAGTGGTAATTACACTTGCTGTATAAAGTCAAAATCTTGAGTAGCTAAAATACATTTTTCAGATTTAATGGATTTTAATGGAGAGAGAATTGCCTTCTCAGATGTGTTATGTAAATAAATCAGACACTTCAGAAACCAGAACCTGTGTTTTCATCCATGATTAAAAGAAGACAAAGTTGGTTCCATGTAGTTATGACTACTTCATAAGTTGCGGTTTGGACACAATTTCTATCAATATCTATCCACCAGTCGCAGCTCTTGTTTAAAACCTTAGTTCTTTACACCTTTGTGTGGGTCTCTGTAACTCTGGTATTCCTTATTCCCTTCTACATAAAATATCTATTAGCCTTGTTTATGTATGCCAAAAATTCAACTTATATTGACCATCTCCAGATATAACGAGACCATCATTTGGTGAAGATGTGCAGAAGCACCAGGGTAGACCATTCTGTGAATCTGATCTCCACTGTGTAGATGTTTATTAGAAAATCTTTATTTGTCACTGTAGTTCTTTTGGATATGGTCTTCATTTAATTTTTACAGAATTTCTGTTCTGTTGAATGTTTTAGTTTAGTTTGATGAACACTGTTGGGTCTAATTTCTGGCCTCAGTACCTCAAGTACTGAAAAGTACCTCAAAAACTGAAAAACCCCCAGTGATTATGAAAGATATTTTCCTGATCAAAGCATAATCTTTCTGCCTCTGGGTATTGCAGACCCATGTATTCACCTTTTCTTTATGGACTCGTTAGTTCCACCTTGCTGCTGTGGATCACAAGAACACGAGGACAGCAGCCATTTGTTACTCTCTCCAGCAATCTCTTATGAAAAAGATTTTATATGTTTTTTATATGTTTTTTATATATTAACATACCAGACAATTTTGCTGGATGTTAGGAATCTTATAGTCCTATAATTTACTCAAGAACCAAACTCAGCTTCACGAATAAAGCAAGGATGTAAGGATACTGCAAAGCCTCAGCTCTTTGGAAAGAAGACACAGACTGCACAAGCTTTTCAGAGTATCAGCTCAAATAACTTTGCCCAAAGAGCAAAACTGGCAATGCTACAGATGACACAGATGAAACTGGAGACGGTACACAGGATCAGATGCAAGCCTGTGGTCTCTTCTTTATTGTTGGAGTTCAGTTAGCGTTCACCTGAAAGGGCCAGAATAAGGATCTCAAAATCTCACCTCAACAGAGTTGGTGAAAAAGAGAAAGATACTAATGCATCTTGCTGCTAAATCTTACAGTTTAGTAAGATGCAGTAATATGCAGTTTAGTAAGATGATATTTTGAATTGAAACTAAAAGAAGGTCAAAAGACTGTCATCCTACAGTTATGAATAAGTATTTGTGCAAAGCAGAAGGACTGTGTAAATTACTTGGAAATACAGCAGTGTGCACACTTGGTGAGAAGGTAGAAATAAGGTCAAAAAGGTGCATTGAAATAAATACAAAGGCACACCTCTACACTCTGAAGCAAGCCTTGGTCTTTGTAGTCTCAATCTAGTCTGAATATCATAGAGGTGAATTGAAAGCACTAATTAATCAGCCCTGCTCCAGCATCTGATGTCTCCTCTCTAATTGTAGTAGAGGGAGAAAGACAGAATGAAGAACCCTCAAATGTCAGTGCTGTTGTCCATGGATGACTAAAGAATTATTGAGGTGGACCTTTTCAAAAGAGAGTTTGCAATGCATTGCAACAGCTCTCTTAACCATCACTGATTGTTTTGATCTAAGAAAATTTACATTCCACACATGTAATAATGAAAATTGAACTGCATTGTTGATTGCAACAACAAGAACATGATTTATACCTTGACAGTAAAATAGTTAAATAAACTTCAGAATTTAAGAAATATAGTGGCCTTCTTCCTTTAAAAATTTGAAAAGTAGCCTCAGGCTTGGTTTAACAAAGAAGTTAAGTATAGAAAAAACAGCACATCCCTGCAACATGAAGTGTGTGGAGTGCCTGCCAATACTGGGTTTTTTGGTGGAAGGATGCGAGGACTGACTCTACTATGATGTGTCAGGAAGTATCAACATTGATTTAAGCTGTTCAGGACCCACAGGACAACTTTCAATTATTGTTAATGGGATGTGGAGCTCTTTCATTGCTCTCAGTTTCTACGTGCCTTTCCTACATTACCTCAATATAAAAATGATAAATGAGAAATTGAACATTTTCAAGTATAAAGACCTCAGTGAAAGTCATCTGTTTTTCAATATTTTCTGAATCATGGGCAGGAAGCATGTTTTTATAGAAGACTGACTTTTCCATTGAAATTTTGTCCTTTTCTCTACTTTGTCAGTGTTTATTCTGTCTTGCAATCACTGCCTTCTGCTATGGGCTATCAGGCTGCTGCACTTGTGTGTGCAAAAGCCTTTGTTTCCAAAGAGAAGGCAGGCTGTATTTTACTTTAATGAGAAATGAGAAATGAGAAATTTAATTGCTACAGGACATGTGTTGACAAAGGCTGTCCTGGTGTGAAAAGGAAGAATTCTGCTTGAATTACTCCCCTTGTGTGTTTTCCAGATCAAGACTGCTGAATCTGACTCTGGAGTAACCAGATGTTGCTCTTTCTAGTGTTGTTGCTACAGCCTCTCGAGTGCCCTTTCTCTCTTGTTCATCCACACCTTTGGTAAATATTAGCCTAAGTCTCAATTTTCAGATACACTGTCTTTCCTTTATATGTTACTGCCATCCTTTCTCTGCGGCTATATAGGCTGATTTCATTGAAAGAATGATCAACTAGACAGTTTTCAAATTGTATTATAGAAGTCTTTTACCAATAATTGTAAAAAGTAAGTATCTCTCAGGAGCATTGAATTGCTGAATCTAAGCCTAGAAAATACATGTTTTGAAATTGGACTCTGATAGCCAGTTACCAATCAAATTTTAAAAATGTTTAGGAATTTTATGTTTATTCTTGAAATTCAGCAGTGTGAAAACACACTGGAGTCACAGAAATACACTGACCCGGGTCTAGTTCAAGCTTGCCTTTGAAGTGCGCAAGTGAAAACTTGCAGAAGAGAATAACCACAGTGCTATAGGACATATCGATTACCTCCCATTATAGCTCAGGCAAACAGCTGGCATGGTGCTGTTTGTCATGTGTGAACAGTGTGGTTGGGATCCCATGGAGCAGAGATGGAAATTATCCCTGTCCCTGAGAGCTTATAGTGAAACAAAACAAAATTAGAGAACCATATGTAAACACATTTATAATATGAGAGTTATTTAAAATGTCATTGTGACGGAGGGAAAAGGAAAACCTCTCATGCTACATTCACACTGAATTTTAAAAATTTGCTTTGTAAAAAATTTCCTTTGGAAGATACCATGCTGTGTGTCTGTCTCATTCAGAAGCCCCACTGAGATATAGTTGAAACAGTGATAAGTCATAGTCACCTACTGTCTTGCTGCTTGGGAAAATCTGCGTGCACATTAGCAACAGAAAAGTATTCTTTGAGAGCTACTCCTGACTTTTGAATGTGCAGTATGTAATGAAAGAGCTGCCAACAGAAACCTCTTCTCCTTTGGCAAAATGAGAAACAAAGTCATTTGATGATGGTACACAGTCACCAGCTTAGCATCTTTTATGGCATAACATTTTGTGGATAATAAGTGTCTGTCAAGAGAGATTTTTTCAGAAATAACACAGATTGGGTGTTAAATACAGGCTATTAAATATCATTAAGTAGTCATGGCTTTCATTAAAATATATATTTGAATGCATAAGATACCTGTAATTTTCCTACTTGAAGGGCTTGATTCCAACCCTGAAATGTAATTCAGTCCCAGAGAAAGACAGGTATTATTTTTTCTCGAGAAAGTGAAAAAATATTGAAATTTGATAGCACATAATGTAAAAAGCTGCCTTAATAGAAGTTTCTAAAGGAATATTTTGAATTAGTATTGCCCTGATGTGCTCATTCTTTGGGTACAGCATCTCTTGTCCAGTCCTAGAAGGTAAGGCCCATGGTAATCTTTGGTGAAACCTGCATAACTCCTGCTTTAAGAAGCTGTGTTCAGGTCAGAGATGATTTGCTGTCTGTTAGGCAGACTCAGGTCTACATTTTCCGTCTATGTGGAACAAATATCTTCTCTAAATGTTTAGACTGCACTTAAAAAAAAAATTTAGTGAGGTTAGGATCAAGACTAAAGACTCCAGGGGGAGGCAAGAGCTGGTAAAAGCCAAGAGAAAAATCACACATGACTAATCAGTGACTGAAAGTGTGGTGCTAAGGTTGAATCCCTAGATTACCTTCTTGCTAGTCTAAGTCTTCGTGCACTGCTGGGAAAAAAAATCATGTCTATCTCCCCCATGCCAATTTATGATATCCTACAAATATCATATCAGAAGTTTTGTTGAAAGAAATGCTAGCTAGGGTGGTATACTAACTAGCAAACTTATTACACACCTTCAAGCATTAATGCTTAATTAAAAAGAAAAGAAAAATATGATAGTAACTCTATGCAATTTTCCACTGAGTTAAAACAAGGGTGTGTTATTATTGCTAAGGAGATTTACTTGACACTGAGTGCTTGAGGTTTTATGATAAGGAGATTTTCATACCAATTAAAAGCTTCTTAGTTTTATGGATTTAAAAGTCTTGTATGTTCTTATGTATTCATGTACATATCCATTTATATATACCATTGCTGAAACAGACTTTAAAAATTACCTTTTTTATTTTTTGCAAAAATCTCTTTTGGATTTTTTTTTTTTTTAAGATTTTAATCCCTTTGCTAAAAGGAAACTGCTAAGGAGATAATTGAGACACTACAGTGCCAGATGGAGGATTTGCAATGGTTGCTGAATTTTCATACCCAGAAAAGTTTAGTTTATTTTGCGAAAGTTCTATGAAACACCTGTTTCAGTCTTTTCAGAAAGTCAAATTGTGCCCATATGAATGGTGTTGCCCCCTACCACAAAGAAATCAGCCAGTGGGTTTCTCTGCATGCTGTAATTTCTGAATTGCTTACTTGGAATAGCCCAATGAGAATGCTTTTAATCAGAATTCTCTACAAGTATTCTATAAGAGAAGATGGAAAAAGTATTGAACAAAACAGCTTATGCTTAAAATAGCTAATGGATATTAACATTTTTTTTTCAACTATAAATAGTCATACCTATAAAATGAATGGAAGTAAAAAATGGTCCTTCAAAGGAGGAGCAATTAAGCTTCTTGATTTCATAACAGCAGTGGGAAAGACGCAGGGAGGAAAAGGCCTGAGGCATTTGGTGATATGACAAGACCTAAATAATGCAGTGTTTTTTCAGCTGTAAATGCAGGTGTTTGCAGAAGCAGTGCAGTTGTTCATCTTTTTGGATGTACAATTCCCTTTAGTGACATATCTGAATAAACATTCTTTCACCAGGTGTTTAGCTCTAACGGGCCCAGGGCTTTCTATACATCTCCACATTCCACACTCCCCCCACAGCCCCTGCCCAATATGCAAGGATTTAAGAATAGATGACCCCCATTTTATCAGTTGTCTACAGTCTTATAAGCAAAATCCTCCAACAGCAAGAAGGTTTCGTTTAAATTTCACTCATCATGACTGTGGCTCTCTCTCTATCACTTTGTTCAGAATATGTAACCATGTCATAAAAAATAAGACTCACTTGTCTAGAGATGTGAATGAGATTTTAGTGCATACACTGGGGAAGATTTGATAATGTTCATGGAAGTTATCACTGGGGATGCATTTATTCCTGTCTGCACTCCTATTTTCAAACACTCTTCTCTTTTTCCTCTCTGATAGAGACATCAGTATTGCTTACTGGCTACTTTCCTAGCTCTTACTTTTAATTGTCACCTGCTATTAAGAAAAAAATAAAATGAAAAAATCCCAAACCAAACCAACTCCACAAGAGACTGAGGAAGCATTGTCTTGTCACAGTTGTATAGAAAACCTTGAAAACTGGACTAAAGATAGCTGGATGTTACCATTCATTTGGCAGTGTAGCCTGATGTCTGAAAATTACTGGTTTGAGTGATATAATTTGACCTATGCAGTTTGTTATGTACAGCTTTGACACCAGCAATGATGAATTAAGCATCATTCAGGAAGAGCTGTTCCTGTTTTCTGAGTTACTGCAACATGCAGGAAAACAGGAGCAGCATTTTATTTTGACTAATTTTTTTTAGATTAGTTCCTCCAGCACCTTCGCTTGCAGGATTGTGAGAGTCCCTCTTCCTCAGTTTAAGGAATTCAGGTGAAAAGAGCCAGATGATGCACCAGGGCTGCAAAACCTGGAGGCCATACATGTGAACATTCTGGTGGTAGTGTTTCAGAGATGATGTAGGACTTCAAAACGACTAAGAGAGAAACAGCTGAATTAATTCCTCACATAAATATTTCAACCTTGCTGAAAGTTTTACATGTGGTAGAGTATTTGAGATGCAATTAGAGTAGCACACAAAAATTTGTTAGCACATTTTCTGGGAAAGGGAACATAATTGAAACACACTGTTCCAATACAAGAACACTTTTTGGGTCAATTGTTTTGGAGTAAACTCTTTTCCAGGACTGAAAAGGAGCTTTGTACTCTATGGCACAGGACCTACACGACCTTAGGACATTTGGATTGTCTTTTTTACCCATCATAATGGTAGAATAACAAAACAAATGGGGTTGAAAAGTTGTAGGCATCTGCCATGGGACTATGTGTCCCCGGGAAGCAGAGGTACCTTCTGGCAGCTCCCCACTGTTACAGCAGACATGTTTGGAAACATGCTCATTGTCATCATTTCCTAATTCTGTATCCTGAAAGCTGAATATATCATCTTCAAGGAAACTTTACTTCTGTACAGGTGCACCATGTTTCATCTGTTTTTTGAGAGAGTCTTCAAACTGCTCTTTCTAAAAATGATGCTCCCTACATCTTCTGGAGTCAAGGCATTATCCGAGAAATATTAGCTTGCAGTGGGGTTACATTTTATAAGTATGGATGCAACCTGTTCTCCGTAACTATTTAGCATGGATGGCAAGAAGAAATGTCTTAAAGGTGGGACAAAGATGGGATAAACTTCTAGAAAATGGCAAAGTCATCTGCAAGCAACTTGAAAAGGCCGTTCTGCTCTAAGCTCTTCTATTACATTAGATTTCTCACACAGGGACTTGAGCAGTCAGCTCAGAAGAGTCAAACTATTCAAAACGTTTTCTATGCATCTAGGAAGCTTTGAGTGCTCAACTGGTGCAAGGAAAGTAGCTGGATTAGACAGCAGAAACTGAGACAGAAATTGCATTTTTGGAGTATGATCTATTTCCCCCACCCCCATCCCCAACAGGGAATTGAGAGATCTTTTCAGCCCTTTTCAGAAACATTGCAGTTACGCTTTACACCCATGTGCCTTTTGCAGTGTCAGGCGCATCCAACAAGGCACATATAAGGCAGTTTAGGGAATGTTGTAATCCAGCATTTCAAGAAGACAGTCTTCCATCTGCCTATTATCTCTACCACTTGTCTGGCCTCTTTCCTTGTCCTGGCACAGGTGAAACACTAGAATTTCCCTTAAAAAAAAGTCTGGATCAGTTTTAATCTCGATGTTTCACTACATTTGTAGACATGCATCTGGTATGGCACAGGTGTAATGGGATGGATGAGAAGGGTAAAGGGTGTGTGTAAGAATGGGGTCTATGTATTAGAGGCTCACTGAGCATCTTAAATGAAAGTTTTCTAGTTCAGTGGGATTTCAACTTTTTCAGTGGGGTCCAACATCTACAGATGTCACCTATGGGAGCTTCCATAACCACTTGGAAATTCATGTGCTAATAGTCTCAATTTTTTTAGTGATGCAACATTTTTGTCCTTGACACCTTCCAGGGACCTGGAAGGTGTCAAGGACACCTTTATTGTGTTTATCACCTTTATTGATATTGTACTATCCTCTTCATTGTCCATACCCTACAACAGGGCTTTAAACAAATGACCCCTACTGGAGATGTGAATATCCAGAAAATTCCAGACTACTATCTACTGTTCCTGTTGGAGTGAAATCTTATACACATCTTTTGTTTCTTCAAATTTTCTTTCTAACTAAGGGTCTTACTTGATTACACAGTTTCATCACTTCTTTTACTCCTATCTGTTTCATGACTTTGGTGTGCTAGTGGCATTTCCTATAAGTTATTTCTTATCTAAATAGTTTAAATCTCCTATGGGGCTCTTCTTCTTTCCCTTTATCTCTTTTTCTTTCTTTCTTTCTTTTTAAATTATATTTGGACCTGCTGCTACTTCCCATATTTCTATCTGAATTTCTTTCCTTTTGTCTCTCTTGATCTTCTCTCATTGTCTGGTCCCTTAACAGACTTTTATTCTTTTCTACATTTACATGCAGAACAGAGATGTTCTGTAGTGTTCACAGCTGTCTGATAAGCTCTGATTTTAATATTCTTGTCCTGGCTACAAAGACTTGCCTACACAAGGGAATGACTCATTCTCCACTGCATTGTAATCTAGCAGGTTTAAATTACACTGATGGTTTAGCTTGAGATCAACTTCTTGTAAAGGAGTCAGAATTGGCTCCCTAGCAGCTTTTCAAAATTACTTTCTAAGATTCTGTTCTTTCTACTTGAGATCAGACAGTAGAATCTTCACATAAAGGTGGTGTATCTAGTCTTGTACTGTAATTGATGCCAAAATCTCTGAAGTTAAAGTATGCTTATCACACTGCCTTGAAAACTGCAAGCATTAATGAAACAAGCTATATGGGTTTCAGAGCAGCCAGCCATTGAGTGAAGCACAACTTACTCCCTAACTTCTTTGTTCCCTACCACTTCTTCCTCCCACCCCCAATTGTATTTCTACATATTGATAAGATGCCCCTGATGCTTCTCTTCTGCAAGCTAAGCAGCTCTAGCTCTGTCAGCTTCTCCTCAAATGAGGCATGCTCCAAGCTTTTACCTTACTCATCTTTGTGGCCCTTCACTGGACTCTCCAGTGAACTGGACTCTTCCAGTTCTGGGAGTCCATAGCTAGGTCCAGCACTACAGATGTGTCTTACCAGTTGTCCTGGTTCCACCAGCACCCTCTGGTCAGTGCCTGCAAAGGTGCTTCCTATAAGATCACACTTATCCTAACGCAGTGGTCCAGCTTATCCAAAGGGAGCATTTTTGACATGGACACAGCTCAGATGTTGCCTAAACAAGGTAGGAATAGTTTACTAGAATGCATTTATGATCCTTTTCTGGGATAGGGATTCCAGACCAAAACCTTCCAACAAATAGTTTATATAATCTTTAGACACATCTGGACTCTCATAGCTGCAGCATTGTTACATCAAATGATCAAATGATCTAGTCTCTATAATGGTGCTTATAGGGTAAATCTTTACCATGAGGGAAAGTAGTTGGATCAATTGGAGATCTGATAATTTTTTATTAATACTTTAGAATAATTATTTTCAACAAACAAGCCTAGGAGTTTTATCTCTGAAAAAATTTCATTAGGAAGTTGTTATTTTTTACCTATTTAATTAAATAAATATAATGCTGCAAGCAGCCTATTACGTCATGGAGCACATCTAATTGCTCTTTTTTCCAGGTGCAAGCTGAGGTTAAGAAAATGCATTAAAATTTTGAATAGATAATTTATCACTTTCAGGCTACCATTGTAATCTCCCATCTTTGTTTTTAAAACAATGAGATAGCAGTTGCATTTTTCTTGCTAAAAGATGCACATTTATGCACATTGCATTTTAGTATCCACACTTATCTTACACAATTCTTGAAAAGTGGATACAGGAACCTCTGGAAGAAGGTATAAATTAGAACATTCTAATAAAATATTTGTCATCAGGAGCTGGTGAGTACACTGACTACCCATTTTGAAATGCAAATTGAAAGGGATTCACTCAAAAATGTGTTCAAAAGGAAACCAGTGTCTGCAAGGTATTCCAAGCAGGAAATGTCATGCCCTCTCTCATCATTTGCCAGAGATATTTTTCTTTTGGTACTGCTCAGGACATAGAGTGATGAGCCCAGAAGGTCCAATATGTCTGCCCATGAAATGGGTAAAGGACTACTGGAGAAGCCCAGATGTCCCTTGGATGGTGAAGAATTGCTTGAGGGTGTGCTGGATTTTTGTGAGGAGGCAGCTGGCATCAGCTCAGCTGTCTGTCACAGAACTGACTTTGATCCTGCTTGTGTTGTCATGGTAATATGAGTCTCTGATCAAATGAACCTTAATCACTGAGTTAGGAATCGATCTCTCTACCTCATGGGAAATAACATGGGAGAAGACAAGGAATACTTTTTCCAAATAGAAAGGTTCGGACAATTCTCTTGACCACTCCATGTCAGTTTACAAACCTCCTTTACCTGGCTTGGACTTGCAGTATTGCAAATATGTTTGTGTGTGTGCAGGGGGAAAATATCAGAAGAATATTTACTGTAGCTGTGGTTTAGCCCCAGCCAGGAACCAAGCCCCATACAGACCCTCACTCACTCCCCCACCAGTGGGATTGGGAAGAGAAGTAGAAGGTTAACAGGTAGAAAACTTGTGGGTTGAGATCAAGACAGTTTAATAGGGAAAGCAGGAGCTGTGTGTGCAAGCAAAGCAAAACACAGAATGAATTCACTGCTTCCCATGGGCAGGGAGGAGTTCAGCCACCTCCAAGAGAGCAGGGCCCCATCATGTTTAATGGTTACTTGGGACTCCGTCACTCCAAATGTTCCTCCCTGCTTCCTCCTTCTTCCCCCACTTTATATACTCAGCATGATCCTATACAGTCTGGAATATACCTTCAGTCAGTTTGGGGCCCCTGTCCCAGCTGTGTCTCCTCCCAACCTCCCACACACCCTCAGCTTCTTCACCAGCATGGCAGTATGAAAAGCAGAAAAGGCCTTGGCTCTGTGTGAGCCCTGCTCAGCAACAACAAAAAACATTTCTGTGTTATCAACCCTGTATTCACCACAAATCCACAGCACAGCCCCTCATAACAGACACTGTGAAGAAAATTAATTCTACCGCAGCTGAAACCAGCCCTGTCATACAGTCTTTATCTTTTGGATACAAATAGGTTACAGGAGCATTTATGATTAAGCCCTACTATAGCACAAAGGGCTAACAGGTTTTCCCAACATGATTCCACATCAGCTTTTTTGTGCAGATAAAGTGCATTACTTAAAAAAGGAAACATTTTATAGTCTGAAGCAACCTTGCCACAGCAGACTGGAATGCCATAACATTTTTGACATCACAAATTACCTTATGCCGATCTCAGTTCTGGCATGGCAAAATTACTTCT
Source organism: Aphelocoma coerulescens (assembly GCF_041296385.1). Lineage (NCBI taxonomy): Eukaryota > Metazoa > Chordata > Aves > Passeriformes > Corvidae > Aphelocoma > Aphelocoma coerulescens. Next base: position 112,787,472 of record NC_091015.1, on the reverse strand, counting down.
GATTTCTAAACCATTACATTTAAAGATAGCTCTTATATTCATGATACCATTGCAAAATATGCATGTAAATATGCCTTCAAAGAGGAGTTTCATAAACAGGAAAATATTTAGTAAGGGCTGTGAAAAACTGAAAAGATAAATATTCACAAATAATTCTGGGTTATCATTTATTTTTTTAAAGATAACATGGTGAAATGAATGTGAGAGCAGAATAACTTTATGTAAATCTAGTTAATGAACAAAATTTGGGCATTATAGTGCTGAATTAGCTGATGTCAGTCAAATCTATGTCTGAGATAAATATATGGCTAGGCACAAGACTGAGAGAAAGAGATAGTACCTCATATTACAAAATGATGACTCCCTTATCTAAGCCATCGAAAGAAGAGAGAAAAAGTAATCAAAGAGTTAGAGATCCTCCAAAAAACAGTGAGCCTATGCAGAAGAGACATGAAGGATCACAGATTCAGGAAGTAAAGCTTCTGCTTTTTAAGGTAGAAATAAAACATAAATCAAAGAAGATGCTAATTTAAATAATAAAATAAATAAAAAAATCAATAGAATCTATCTTTGTGTACAAGCCAAGCGATTTTATACACTGAAACAAGGGAGAGTCTTTCATGTATTCCTGGAGAATATCAGACAGTGGTGGAGCAGAGGTATTTTGCCATTACCTGTAGAAAACTAGGATTCATCTTTGACAATTACAATATCTCCTTTAATATACTTCAGCTGCCATATAGCATCAAAGGTGCTTCAGTCTCCTGCTGAGTATGTTTGAATGGTGCATTTCCTTTATGGAAAAAATCCACATGGCCTTTTCTGTCTATTACTTTTTGGATACAGAATAAAGGAGGGAAAGAGGCAAAGTATTATAAATAAAATATTTAGGACATTAATATGACAACTATGAATTCAATATTTTCTTGATGTGGTTACAGTTGCTGTCAATAAAATGGAATTAATTTAATTTGTATGTTTGATTAAAACTATGGATAATTAAAATGTCAATGAACCCTCTTTAGACAGAACACCTTTGAAAGTTTGTAGAGGTATAATGTAAAACTTATGTGTGAAAAGCTTTGCAATAACAGGATCTGGCCACTGATACTTTCTTTTTTTTTTTTTCATTACAGTTTAAGAAGGGAGATTCTTGCAAGAGAGCTGCCAGAAACGGTTACAACACTCTTACTGCTTTATTTCTCAATCTAAATCAGAAGAAGGGAAGTTTACATTTCCTCCTTATTTTTTCTTAATTTTTTGATTTGGGGATTATCTAAATATAATTCAATTAGCAGTGCTTTTTCCTTAGAATATTTGTTATTTTTAAAGTTAGGTAGTGGGCCAAGGATGAAGAGATATTCTCAGCCTTAAATAATTTACTATCAAATGGCAACACACAAATCTCCAAAGAGCAAGGACACAAGTGGAAATTTTCTTACAATTATTGATTATTTATTGTATTTATCATTCACTCTTTTTGAAAAAGATGAGGAAACGTCACGATACTCAAGAATTTTCCTTTGTCTTCACAGGTTCAGTTTTTTTCCTTGAAGCTCTCAGCGTATTTCTATAGACTTTGACAACATTACTTTCTTAGCAAACTTTCTCTCAGGTGAGAAGCTGTGTAATATTCAAGATAATTTTGCTTTCTACTAAGTATTTACAAAGTTGAAATTGAATCATTCTGTTTTGTAAACATTTGGTAACCATATTGCCTCTTTGGCTGAAGGTTCTAACACTGCAATTATTTTCTGCAGACTGATATTTCAGTACATGGTGATTTCCATTTGGAAAAGCATTGAAAGGTATGTTGCTTCCTTATTTTCTGGGGGCTACATTTAACACATTCTTAAACAAAACAAACAAACAAATGGAATAGAAGAAGGGCAGGAAGGAAAAATTATTAAGTAAAAAACAGTAAACAAAGAACAGTTTAGACTAGATGGTAGTCTGACTCAAAAAAAGGGAACAACAAAAGCTTTGTCTCTGCTGAGGAAAAAAGGTAGCTTAGCACTGCTCTCATTACTTCTGAGTGAGGCTCAAGGTCCCCCGTGGCTGCAGAACATGCTTCAAAGAGCTGCTGAACATCACTAGTCAATTGAGTTCTGACTGTCTGAAATACAGTATTCATCTAGAAATGTTCATTGTCAGGGCTATTTTGTTGAAAAATAAGACACCTGTTCTTCTAAATGCTTTTGCTGTCAGCCAGCTGGGGCCAGCACCGGTGCACAGGAAGTGTTGTGATTTTGGGATTGTTGATTTGAGCTTTGGACGCAGCCTTTACTGGCAGTGGTGGCTGAAGTTGGGAATGAATAGCCTTTGCCTTAGGAAAGCCCCAGTATTTAATTGCAGTAGAAACAAAGCCACCGAGAAAACCTGGCTACAGTTCCAAGTCAAACATAACCCTTTGGTGGCTGAAAGTATGAAACATGGAATCCACAAAATGTAACTCTTCTAGCAACTTAGTGTGAGCACTGCAAAGAATAAAACAAGAACGTGGTGAAACTTCTTTGTCCTCCAAAATATGGGAAATATATTCTTTTGGTAATGAATCTTATTAATGTCTGTGGCAACACTTATACAGTCATAGGGAAAAAAAAAAAAGCTCAATTCTAATAATCTCCTTTGCAAGCATTTTGCCATTTGTTTTAATATATAACTCCAGAATTGAAAACACTTTTTAGGGCAAGAAAACACCATTATAACAACACAAAGGAAAGTAAAGATCCTGATAGTTTGTATGACACTTTTCATGATAAAATTAATTCCATAATTAAAAATATGTAATTATTATGGATACGAATATGACTTGTTTATTTCACACTATTACAATATGATTGCAGTCATGAATGAACTTTCAGGGTAGGCTCTGTTGCTCCTGTTTGAAGTGGTGGTTTGCTGAGGCATGGAGCCAGCCTAGCTGCTAGCTGGCCCTGAGAGGTGAGAATGCAGCCTTCCTCCTCCTCTCTTTGCACTTCTGGGGCTCACCTTTCTCCCCAAACAAAGCTGATTCACTCACTGGGTGGGTTGCTAAGAAGGCAAGAAAAAAGGTGAATTTTATTGAATTCATATCATGTTATATACTTTACATTTTATCTAATTTTTTAATAGGTACATGTGTACTCTATAGATCAATTTAAATTACATTATTTATATAACGTAATTTAGACTATGATAAAATTGCATTAAAATTAAAAGAGTTTGGCACAATAGCAGCTCTCCAGAGCTCAGGATATGCTTCATTATCAGCAGACTTTTAGCTTTAATTAATATTTATAAAGGAGTTTGGGTGTAATGAACTGCAATGCAGTTGCAAATGCACTCAAGCACATCAATTTTAAGGTCATTTTATTATGGGTTAAATCCTGATGTCTTTAGGAATTTTTACTAGAACCTTGCTCAGCAACTGGCATGTTTATGGTATGGCTTAGTGATATTTCCAAAAGTCTCCAGCAATTGTGCTGAAACTGGGCAAGAATCAAAGACTCTGTCTGTGAAATCACATATTGTGGTGTGCAGACAGACAGGGATGCAGGCAGGTGAGATCTGAAAGGCGTGGGCTTCAAGAACTAGGTCTGTATAGGCATACTTTTGGCCCATGGTCCAGACCAGGGTCTTGTCATGAAAAAGAAATATTTTAGGTTATAAAACCTAAAAATATGTGACATGAAAGACAAGTATTCTGAATGCAGAAAGAGAATTTTGAATGTGAATAATTTGTTTTGCGACTGTTTAGAGTTAATTTCTGTTCCTTTTGCCCTGGTTTTCAGTCAAGAGAGTCTTTAACAAGGAAGTCTTTAATGAGACTGATGTTTAAAAAAAAATCTCTCTTTCCCAGTATATCAGAAAGCTGCCTTAATAGTGTGAATCAGATCTCTTTAGTTTCACCTTTAAAGTCACCCCTTTCACTCACAGAAGCACTGAAAATTGTTCCATTTTAAGTATCATTCATAGTGCCTGGACCCTTAATGGAGCCATGAATATTCGCAGGAATATCATGCAGTTAACTGGAATTGTAAACTCAGACTCAATTACAAAAAAAATGCATTATAGAAATGTTTCTACTTCAGATTCTGAAAACTCCTGTTCCTGTTGTTTCCTACCAGGTTCAAGTATAGCATCTCTGGTAATGTCACTATAAATAAACCTTGTAAGAGTGACAATTTCATGGTTGATATTATTACAAACCTGAGTGCAAAGGGTCAGTGGTAAGTTAAAATAAATCAGCTGCAAGGAGATAATTACAACTCATTATTTGTTTCTAAATTTGTAAGAAGATTATATTTCAGTGGATGTCTATTTTTCAGCTGTAAACTTCATGCGGTCACGCGTAGAAGACAGAACACTTCCTAGTGTGTTATGACATGGAATCCTTACAAATGAGCACTCCTGGGATTTGAGTCACCTTTTACCATTTTTGTCATTTATTTATCACTAATTCATGGGAGCTGTATATGACATCAGTGTGGAAGTTGTACTGTTAAGGATGGGAGGTAGGAAGGATTTCACTGGCACTATTTAAAAATGCTATCCGATGGATGGGAACATTATAAAATGTGATTTTGTGCCTTTAGAGCACCTAAGGGAAAATCATTTAATCGGCTGATAATAACCAAAATGGACAGTCTAGTAGTCAATTTGACTCTCCCTCCCCCATCCTGCTATAGCCTTCTGGAAGATGGTAAGTGTTGCTGTAAATGGAATTTATTCTTTTGGGTAATGACAATGTGAGTAAAAAGAGGCCATAAAGAAAAAATTAGAACCTTGCATGTGTTAAAACAGTGGTAATTACAGGACTTAAAATAGTGGTAATTTTTAGCTGCATAAAAGAGTTTCTGTTCTTCTCCACCAAATATTGTTCCTCTCATAAGAATAAAATAGTGATTTTTTCTTTCTATGAGACTCTGACTATGCCCTCTCCCTCAGTAGCTCTGGGCCTAATTGACCATAATGATTACACATGACAACCAGCAGGAAATCTGTCAACTCTTCAGGAGCTCAGTGCTGGAGGGGGAGGATGATGGGTCATGTTGCTCATGAGAAGGCAACAAAAATAATGACCTCTCCTTCAAGCCTAGTCTAAAACTGTTTTGCTGCTTTCTTTGATTGAAAGAATTTAGGGGCGATTGAGTTACAAAGTCTAGTTCATGGCTAGAAAATCGGAGCTCTCTGACTGAGGTAGCTTTTAGGTACAAAACATGTTCCTCAAAATAACCTTTTTCATCCATTTTTAGTAGAAAACTCCCCTCCTGTCTGATTCAGCTCACAGGAGTCTGGAATACATCATCACCAATACTAAAGAATTTAAGTCTCTGTACACAGTAAGCCTATCTCTATCTTAAAAACTTCTTGTAGTGCCAGGCCCCACAATGAACCATCTTGCCCTCACCAGTCATCAATGTTTATCAGAGATGCAGTCCCCGGGAATACTGAAAGTACCAGTCTTGACAGAGGAAATTGTTAGAAGTGGAGATAAGCTGGATGGTATGGCGAAAACTGATCCCAAAGGATTGGTAGCAACATTATTTTGAGGCTTAAGGTGCCCTTAAAACAAAATGTACTTCATTCAGATCACCCCTCAGGAGAAGGTCCAAAACTTGATTTTGCCCAAAAATTTTAGCTTCATCAGGTGAAGGCTAGCAGAAAAGGAAGGGAATGTTTGTGTCTGTTTGGAGTGAAGGAGGAAAGTTGAGACTTAAGATATTATTAAATGATACACAAAACTCAACAAAAACTTTCTTTGAGGACTTGAATAGCTTTTTTCATCTTTATAAAAGTAAACATTTTTATCACTTCCTCAAAAAAACCCCAATTTTATAGGTTGACAAAAAGTGATTGCAGATACTAGTGTTTTATTTTGCTTTGCAGTGTTAGGATAGTTTTTCTGCCATATGGTAAAAGTTTTTTTCACCAGTTTCTCAATGTCATTAAATTTGTTCTATAAAGCATTTGGAAATGTAAAAAAATTAATGCAGTATTTGGGTGGCTTGGAAACACAGATTATTGATAGTGATCACACAAGTTGCTTCAGCAGGAGTTAGTGAGGATGTGGTCTTGTTGGTATTAAGTCCACATTAGCAGGAGGCCTGCTGCTGGCAGACCAGAATCAAACACACTCCCTTCAGCCTTATCCTCATTATGTCTATGACCTAAAGAGCAAAGTGTGACTGAGTCCAGCCCCAAAGCTTCTCTACCTCTAAAGATGTGCATTTCTATGACTTCCAAAACAGGAAATACATAAAAAAATATGGGACCTTAAAAGAAAGACCACTTTCTTTCCCATTCTTGTATTCTGATATTAATCTGTTTGTATGCAGGTTTCCAAAGAACTTTATCTGTCAGGGAATGATGTTGGGGTCTCCTCCCCCGCGCCATGTAGCCCTGAGGGAGGCACGGGGTTTCCCTGCCCCTGCTCAGCCTCGTTCCCCATTGGTTGGTTTGTGTTCCCCTGCGCGGGCAAAGCAGCTCGGGCCCCGACTGTAAGAGTCCCTCAGCAGAGCCCTGGCCATGCGGCTGGGGAAATAAACATCTCTGAAACATCTAGCAAGAATCCGTCCGTGTATATATTTCTTTTCCACGGGACTCCTGGTTTGATATATGCGTGTTGCAGTATCCCCGCTGCAACATAATGGTGGAGATTTGAGGGCAGAACGAGCCCCGATCCCTAAGCGACTTTGTGTGAGTAAACCGTGGAAACTTTGGATTCTTCTTCTTGGTTTTGTTTCGCTATTCCATATCTGGACTATGGAAGAATCGTGGGAAATGGGGCTCTCTGAGCCACAGAAAAAAATGTATCTAGAAGTAAAAGGGATCCTTGAACAACAAAACAAAAAAGTATTGGAACCGGGAGATCTTGAACACTTTTTTATCTGGCTTTTCAAAGAGTTCCCCTATATTTCTCGAGACTTACTTTTTGATATCAAACCTCCTGGATATTCTCAGGAGTGTTTCTGGAACGAGATCTGTGATAAGCTAAGGGATGGACTAGCGATAGAAGCTCTCCGTGGATCCTTTATAATCAGTGACGCTCTTCAGGAGCATCTGTATGATCCCATTACCCCTAAAGCCGAAGATCAGACTTCTCCCGTGGCCGAGACCGCGTGGCGGCCACCCCAGGAGTGTATGACTGCAGCCGTGCCAGCGGAGGTGCCTGTGCTGGATGTGCCCGGCCCCCTCAGGAGCGCGCGCCTTACCGCGGACCCCATCCCTGTCTCGGAGTCCCCGGCCACCCGGCCGCGAGTGAGGGAGCGACGCCGCAGGCGCCATGGGTGCCGTGGGCCACGAGCAGCCAGGAACCGGAGGTCAGCGTGGAAGCCCGCTCTGTGCATACGGCTCGGAGAGCCCTATGCAGGGAGAAGCGGCGGTTTCCACAGCGACACGAGAAGCCGCGCAGCGCAGCGCCGAGCCGAAACGAGGCCGCTCTCGAAGCAGCGTGGAGTTTGCGGAGCGGAGCCGTGCAGAGCCCAGACACGCGCCGGAGCGGGGCCGTGCAGAGAGCGCAGAGCGGCCGCGGCGCGGGGGCCTGACCGAGACGTCGGAGTCGGCGAGGCGGCGGCCACGCGGGACCGGCACCCACGACAGACACGCAAGCACGTGATTGGAGACGTTCTAGCAACGAAAGTCACAGGAACTGTGAAATGGTACAATGTAAAAAACAACTATGGATTTATAACACGAGATGATACAGGGGAAGATTTATTCATCCACAGAACTGCCATTAAAAGGAATAACCCTAAAAATTACCTGCAAAGTGTAGGAGATGGGGAAGTTGTTCAGTTTGATATAGTGCAAGGAAAGAAGGGTTTACAAGCAGCGAATGTTACTGGGCCTGGAGGTATTCCCGTCAAAGGCAGCCGTTATGCAAAAAATTATAAACAATATCCATTCCAGCAATTTCCCTACCCACAGCCTAATTTCCCCTTTTATCCTATACCCAATATGAACCCTTTCCTAAGTTTACCCTATCCCCAGTTTATTCCTAATCCGTTTTTCACCCCATGGCTTCCTTATACAGTTCCATTTCCCTACAATTCCTCTCCGATGCCAATGGGGGGATGAAAAGGGGGAGGGAAGGAACCCTCTCCTGCCTCAGTTTCCCCACAGGCATGTCCAGAGAGTTCTGTCTCCCTTCTGTCAGCCCTGAGATGTTCCACAGAATTTGTTTGGACATTTAAAGACTCAGGAGGGTGGCTTGTTTTGTTTTGAAACTGTTCTTGTTATGTTTATCCAATTGTCTTCATTCTCCTTTTATTAAAATAAAACGGGTGAGATGTTGGGGTCTCCTCCCCCGCGCCATGTAGCCCTGAGGGAGGCACGGGGTTTCCCTGCCCCTGCTCAGCCTCGTTCCCCATTGGTTGGTTTGTGTTCCCCTGCGCGGGCAAAGCAGCTCGGGCCCCGACTGTAAGAGTCCCTCAGCAGAGCCCTGGCCATGCGGCTGGGGAAATAAACATCTCTGAAACATCTAGCAAGAATCCGTCCGTGTATATATTTCCTTTCCACGGGACTCCTGGTTTGATATATGCGTGTTGCAGTATCCCCGCTGCAACAAATAGTACCACAGGGAACAGCAAAACCAAGTAAGATTGACAAGACTAGAAATGATGAGTTTTGTTATAATGTCCCCTGCAGAATGGTAACATTTCTGTGACAGCCCTCATCCCTTCATCATAATTTATGTTATAGAAAGTGATAAAAGACATTTCTTCCATATCCTTAGATACTTTTTTTTTTTTTTTTTTGGTTAAGACACTTTCCTGAAAGAATATGAATTATTTCCATGGAATATTTCCAATTAAATGCAATTTTTGATTTCTTTTATTCTTGCAGGAAAACTTTGAAAAAAAGTCACCACCTTGTTAACTCCAAACACAAGAGGGAAGAATTTAGAAATTTAAACAGAAAATCTGAAGTTGTAAATGAACAGCAGAGAAGGGGTCAGTTCCTAAAGATGGAAAAGTCTTAAGCTGAAATATCATGGGCTGACGTTTTGAAAATAAAGATTTTTTTTCTCATGTTGAGTCTATCTAAAGTGAAAAAAAAAAGGAGCCAGTTTCCTGAAGAGTATTAGCCATGCTGACAAACAGAAAATATCCAAATTATTATTTTTATGTGGTTTCAGTCAAAACTAGAGTGAAAGGAAGTTTTCCTGCATTACACAAACATGGCACAAATTGAAGGAGGCAAATCTGTCAGTAATGGAGAATCTTTTCACATTTCTGTTTTGAGGCAGATTTACAGACAATAAAAAGAAAAGAATATTAGTGTAGCAGAGTATTTATTGCAGAAATATTCTGTTCCCCAGAAATTAGTTGCAATAGTATCAATTCAACTATGTTTACCCCTTATTCTGCATTTTTTCTGCCACTAAGAAAATTGATGTCTATAGAAATAAACAGCTACTTCTCACAAAAAAAAAAAAAAAAAAAAAAAGAAAAAGGAAATGTATGGCATATTACAGTTTTTTCTTTTGATTTAACTAGTAGGAAAAAAAAGGTAATTTCCTCTTTATGCTCTTAATAAATAAATCACTACATTTCTCACCAACTGAAAGTCAAAGTTCTGTGCCATAGGAAACAGAAACTTTTTAGAAATCCTTACAGGCTTTGTGGGGCAAGCGAACTCTTTTTATACTTATCTATATTTGCTGTTTTCACAATAGCTGAATGTTATCATGTACATAATGTGTTTTAACAATGTCAGATTTGTTGACGGGATAATAGCCCCCTTTTACTAAAATTCAGTTGGCCTGATGATCCTCTGCTTCACAAACACCTTTCATATCTACATGATGAGGGTTAGAATGATGACAAGGGCTTTTGTGAGAGGAGAAATTTTGTTTAATAGTGTTCCTTAGGCAAAGTATGGCACGGGTAGGAAGGCTGGAGAACATTCATTCCAAGAAATGTAGGTGGGACTGGCATGACAAAAATGTGTTTTTCAAGAGTATATAATGCTTTGCCTTCCCAAAGATTTGGGCAGCAGAAATTAGCAGAGATTCTTGGAAAAAGCAATATAATTTCACAAGACAAATGAAATCCTACTTGGCTTAAATGAACCTACAGCACACATGGCTACCTGGTTCACAATTCAGCACTGTATTTTTTGGCATTTTTCCCCGGTCTTGGAAATGTGGCACTGCAGCTGTTTATGTATGGAAAAATTAAAACTGACATTATTTTAAGAAAGACTGCATGTTTTCTCCTACATACTCCTTTCACATGACCGTGGGGGTAGACAGTGAAGTCCCCCCGGAAAGCTATTGTGCAGAAACACAAATGCAGGACAGCTCTGCCACACATTTATTGAACTTGGTTTTGCACACAGAAGGGTTCAACTTCTTCACAAATGCAGAGGCTGATGGACACAGTCATATATCGAATTCTCACTGCTCACCTTACAAATGAACTCTCAGGAGTGCTGCAGTGTTGGGACTCTTAACTCTGTCCTACGCAGTTCTGTTCATGCTCAGCTCAGGCTGCCACATGCCTGCCTCTGTGACTTAGAGATAAGGGAATCACCACTCAGGACTATGCACAGGCAGAGTAATCTGCCTTTTCTGGTGTGTATTTACTGATATATTGTGGTGCTGGTCTTCATCCTAGTTTGTGCATTTCCTGAATTTAGTCCAAGAGAAAGACAAGGATTAGAAAGATTTTACCAAGGGTTATTAAGTTCTGGTGCAGAGGGACAGCACTATCCTCAAGGTAATAGCTGTTTCTGATTAAAAAGAAGCCTCCTTGATACGGTAAGTATCAAAATGCCAAGGTTCTGAGCGTCCTTTCCACATTTTGCTTTAAAACTAATGCTATTTTCTGATGTCCTCAGTATGTCCTCAATAGAAAACACATCAGGGCAGTTTTGTACTTAATGTACTTAATGTTCAGAGCTAGAGCAACCTCTAGCTCCCAGGTGAAATTTAAATTCTTATCTCTGTAGACACTTTGCTGAATATTTAACATTCACAGGTTTTAGAGGGGTGACTTGCATACTGAAAGTAAGAACATTTTTAGAGTAACTGAAAATTTATTATGTGAAATAACTTCACATAAGTTGAAATATTAAAAAAGTGATGTACAGATACGTTGTCTCTAAATTGTTACAAAAATAAACATCTGTCAATTTATCTCACTTCCTTCACTGAAGTTCCTGAAAACATATTTGAAAGGACTGTGCAAAACATAATCAACTACGTGTTTAGAATATATCTAAATATTCAAGTTGTACTAGGTTTTAAAGGTGAAAAGAAACCTATAAATTTTATTTTATTCAGTCCTTTTTAGAACATCCATATCTCTCTTTATGCTGGTTTTCATTTGGCATAGTTACACAGTTACTATAATGTACCTGTGTTACAAGTGTTCAGGCATATAAACATTTCTCTTTTGTTTGTCCTTTTCCGGCAATTATGTCCTCAATAGAAAATGCATCAGGGCAGTTTTGTACTGAATATTCAGTTAATATGGCAAAAATCCTGATTTATATTGTATAGATTCATTATAAGGGAGGAGTGAAAATACACAGAACTATCTCCCATTCCAGCTTCTGAAGCTTTTGTTGCATTTGTCTACTAACCAAAGAAATCATCATGGGGCTTGTAGTGGAATCCATTTTACTACCACACTACCACAAATCCTGACATTAGAGCACAGAAGAGAGAAGTTTTGAGGAATGGAAGAAATGTTCCTTCAAGAACTCACCTGTGTGAGCAAAATGATTTCTGAAACTTCCACCCACATCTACCAACATGGTATGCTGTACATTAAATTCACTCAGCTGGGATGGAAAGAAAGCCCATCTAATTTTAATGCTTGCATGGATGCCTTAAGTTAAAAAAAAATAAAAACACCCAAATATGATTGATAAAATAATTATGTGCCTTCAATAAATATATACATTTGTAACTAACAAAGGGTACAAGTGAGCCTGTAGAGTAGGTGGTCATAGAGATTTGATTCACAGATATATTCTACTTTAATTAAAGCTGTCTGATCCCAAAAATACTATTTCAGTAATGTAACCCAGCTTTCAATCATCTATCCAGATCTGGTAATGGCTGCCCAAAAAGTATGGCTAAAATTCTTAGGACAAAACGTTGAAGATCTGCTGGGTATGCGTACCTTCACCCAGAATATTAGGCAACCAGTTCTTTTGAAATTGGTAACTTACATCAAGAGGGTGAATTTGACTTAACCTCTCTGCAATGACTGTTATGTTATGAAAAACTTCTGGCTGGAGGTGAAGAGCCCAACAAAGTCTGTCCTGATCACCATGCAATGCATTCATTGGCAAGTGTTTGCCAATGCAGATCTTTGTTTGCAGCATAATCTCAAAAGCAGGACACACAACACTTGTTGTATCCTCTGAGCCTAACTGTGGGAAGATACTCTTAAGCGTTTTCTTTCTGTGGTTTCTTGCTGGGCTCTTCTGTTCTACTTTAGATGGACCAAATTAGGATGACTTTTTCTCCTCTTAAATAAAGAAGGAATTTAAATGAACTTTTGTTGCAGCCAAATCCCTGCTGTCTTAAGGATCTGAATAAATATCTTTAGCATTATTTATCTTTTCTGATACAAGACAAGAAACAATAATGTCATGTGATGTAAACCTCTCTTATGGTGGAGCTGTGCTTTCTGCTTCCTCCTCCAGTGGTTTTTCCAAAGTTTCTTCTCTCTCCACTGTAGAGTCCTGTTTCTCAGAGATGGCTTCAAAGGGACATTTTAAAACAATTATGTGAAGTCAGTTTTTTAAGCGTCCCTCTTAGTTCCAAAGCTTTTTTCCCCCCATTCAAGTACAATGCTTCTCTCTGTTATTTTTTCTCCATTTGTACTGCAAATGTATTTTTATGCATATAGATCACAGTCTTAATCTCGCTGGTTTATCTCATCAGCAGTGTTTTCTCTTATGCTTTTTTTATCCTCTGTAACCTCTCTGCGCCACTCTTGCCCCCTTAATAAAACCAGAAGTCAGCTATGAATTTATTACCTTGATTCTAATAGCCCATAAGGTGACATTGTATTTATTTAATCATGTTCAAATATCAGTTCACAAGGGTCAGATGTCATGACGGAGGAGTGTGCATATACACTGAAGTGTTCTGTTGATACAATGTCCAAGTTTATAAAAATTTCACTTCTCAGATATTTATACATCAAAGTACAAATAGGACTGGTTTGGGAATGTTTTTCAGTTGTGGATGAAACCTCTTGAAAAAAAAATCAGACATGACTAACCTTTTTACACATATCTATCCTCCACAGTGCATGGTGCAACCTTAGTTATGAATTCTGTAATTTTCTTTCCATTCCTCCTTTCCCACTCCTTCTCCAAGAACTGCACTGACAGTGGCAACAGAATCGTAGTACATTGAACAAACCAGAAAAGAATAGGGTAGGTGTTGTCTGGTGCCACCCCTTTTAATCAAAAGATTGCAACTGGGATGGAATATCAAATGGAAACTCAGCCTTGATTACCTCACTACTGCAAAGAAAATCCTCCTTGCATGGTCTTCATCAGTGGGCAGTTCCCAAGCAGAATATGCATTGCTACAGGAAAAAAAGTAATTTAGCAGAATAATCTGAAGGTCTTTGTTTCCTTCAAAACATGGAGCAAAGCCCACCTCATCCTCAATCCCTAACTTTCTAAACTTTAAACTGCAAAAACCCCACTCATTTCTTTCTTCCCAAGGATAATTGACCAAGAATTTCTGGAGTCACTGAAGGACTGTCTCTGACTTGAATATTCAAGGTCAAGGTGGTCTTAATCTAACTTCGGGCCAATATTTTTGAAAATGGCACTACTAACAAACCCAAGAATTCTAGCAATCCTTTTAACTGTCAGGAGGCACTGACAAGTAGCAACACAGAAAACACTGTGTATGTGTCATTTTATTCCTACAATGATAATGAAAAGAAAAATTTTCAACTCTCTTTTTATTGTGGTTAAAATTGAACAGAAACTTCTACATTGCACTCTGGTGCATGAAGGACAAAGGAGCCTAAGAGAGCTGATTGATCTTCAAAGAGTCAGGTAAGTACAGAAGAAGCCAGCATGGGTCAAATGGGAACTACTTCAGGACTCAGATGGAAAATAAAGTATACAGAAGGTGGAAGAAGAGAGGAATTTAATGACAGTGCTTGAATGTACAGGGATGGAGTTAGGAAAGGTAAAGTTCATCTGGAATTGAGGCTAGTAGGAATGTGAAGGACAATAAAGAAATGTTTCTGCAAGTGCATTGTCAGCAAAAGGAAGACCAAAGAAAAGTGAGCCCATTGCTCAGTGGGGTAGAGGGCCCAAGGACATAAGTCATAGAGAAGACTGGGTTACTCAGTGCGTTTTTTGCCTCAGTTTTTTCCTAATCTGATCTGCCCTAGATATCTAAGGTCTTGGCAGAAAAAGATCTGGATGACATTGCTGTCAAGTTGACCATGAGTAAGCAGGGTGCATTTGCAGCAAAGGAAGACTAGTTGCATCTTTTTATTACCAAAATTATATTCATGAGACTGGGGGGAATAACTGATTTCTTCTCAGTTCCTGACTATTTATGAGTTACCAAAAGCAGGGGACTGTTGCAAAGCAGACCTTGAGAAACCTCATCATGTTTCACAAAAGCAGACATCTTATTGAAACACTCCAGAGGTCTGAAAAAGCTATTTGTCAATAACTGCTAGATTCAAGGCTTCTTAAATAGTGAGCTGTAAAAGAGAAGTGATGTCCTTCTTTACAAAATAGCCTTGTGTTTTCTTAAAGTCAAGAGCAGCATTTTTTTCTTCAGGTGGAGACTCCTCTGTTGATTCCACTCAACAGTGACAAACAGCAGCAAAGCAGAATAAAAATCAGGTTTTCTCTACTTAGGGAAATTACAACTTTAATTCTCTCTTTTACTTCAGGGAGAAAAAAACCCCAACACTGAAGGAACTACATGATCCTTATGAATATTTCTACTTTTTTGCAAGCATTCTGATTTATTTTGAACTGGTTCTGAGTACAGGGTGTCTTTGGGCAATGTCTTTTACTTATGCAAGGGACATTGGTAGGCATCTTATTTGACCTACTGATACGGTCTTTTCTTATTTTCATCTTCTCAGAGAGTATATTTCTCTACTGCAAACTCCCCTTTCATGCCTTTTGTTATGATGATTAATAGATTAAATTTAAAAATAAAGTCACTCACTCAGAACCTGCTGTAATCTTGGGTGGTAATTTCCACTGATACGCTATTGTATACTGCAACTGAGTCCAAACCCTTCAGTGTTAAATAACATTTTTAGGAGCAAGGCCAAAGTCTTTATTCAGATTGCTTCTTGCTCCCGTTTAAAATGCTGAATGATCTGATAAAAATGTGAGGTATTTCACTGAGAGGTCCTAAATGTCTCATCATAAATTTTACTTGAAAGCTAAGATGCTAAAATGGAGCATGCAAGAAATCTTTACCCTGTCCACCTTGCTACACTTGGGCTCCATTTTGCCCTTCATGTCTGTCTGCAGACCAGGACCATTCATTTGGTGATGCAGTCTTTGCCAGTGTAATGGATGGGCTAAATGTGACACCGCAACAAGTTTCACTTGTGGTTTCAGTATAGCATTGACATACTTTGGTCTTTCCCAGCAAAGCATCAATGTATTTTGGTCTTTTCCCTGGAAAACAGAAAGTAAACCCCCATGCTTCAATACTTCCACCTGCAATTGCACCATCTGTCCCAAAAAGGCAAACATAACTGAAACTAAAATCCTGTTGTATACTTTCTCAGACATTCACGTTACAAAAACCCTTAAAATTGGATCCTTTGATTAGTCCAGTAGATGTTTTAATTCTTGCATTTGTGAAGACACCTCTTTTCTCAAGATATCCCTGCAAGTCACCCTCTGCCTTCTCATAGTCTTATTCCATGATTTTTAACAGAAAACTACACCTGGTCCTAAAAACTATTTTTATTTCATCTGCTGCCTTTTGCAAAAAAGAAGACTGGAACTATGTTCCTTGTGATTGCTTTGCAGTTTTCTTCATGGTAGGTACTTTTGAGTGAGTCATTTCCACCCAAGTCTGCTGCATAAAACTTTCCCAGTAAAACAAAATAAAAATGGATACAAAAACACATTTCAAAACACATCTGTAATTTCAAATCTGCTCAGTGTTACTAAGTGCAAGTTCCCACACAGTAGTCCTTCCTTGGCTGCATGAACACCATACCCACATATCAACCCTGATTCACCATCCATGCTCAGGGTGGTTTTGCTGGGCATGCACACTGTAGGCAGTATCTGGAGTATCAGAGGGAGTATGTGTATCCAGAGGGAATTTCACCACCATGGGAGGTGTGTTCCCAGTGTTCAGGACTGTCATCATATGGGACGCCTGTAAAGCTGCACAGAGAGATAAAAACCTTTTCTCTGTCTGAAGGAGGATGATTCCTGGGGGTCTCTATTGTGAGGGGGATTTTAAAACCAGGTTTAAAAATCAGCCATGCACGAAAGCACCTAATCTGAATGAGAGGCAGGAAAGGGCCTTCTGAGTGAGAGAAGAGAGGTCAGATCAGCTTTTTGAGAAGCCCACCCTTGCTCTTTATTTCTTGTTCAGTTTGAAGAAATGCTGCAATGAACTGACAGTGTAGTACTTGTAGCACTCTTCCGCAGCGACCCGGGGGCCGTGCTGCTGTGCTGGGGGAGAGGGAGGCCTGGGACAGCTCCAAAAGATGGAGCCTGGGCCCATTTTCCTCCCCTCCCCATGGGAAATGCCAGAACAAAAAGGGAACTTCCCTTGCTTGTGCTGTCTTTAAATTGGCAAATCACAAGAAGTGCCATTGGTTTAACAGTTTGTCTATCACTATGTTTCATCCTACTACAGGACCCATCTACTGCCTTACTCTTTCTCAAGTTTTAGAAGTAGGTATCTCACAGACCAAATGAGCTACCAGAATGTTTGAAAGTTGCACTCAGATCGTTTTAACGCTGTGCAAATTCTGCATTTGAACTGTTGCTGTGTAGGTCTTACATTTAACTCAACTCCATTTTTCTGTTTGCTTGAAGTAGTACAGAATAGCATAGCAAGAAATCTGCTGAAGTGTACTTCAAAACATACATTTCTTCAATTAATTATAAAGCATTACTTGCAAAACTTAAAAGATATGGTGAAGATATGAATGTTTGCATTACCTAGAATAGGAGATCAGTGATTTTTCCCAATACATTTTTTCCCTTCCTTTTTATGGTGTCTGCATCTCTCTGTACTGCAGGGTACTGTACTCAGCCCCAAACTCAGCCCACTATATATATATATATTTTTTTTTTAAAAAAACACAAACCAGATACACAGCCATATTTTTTTGACTCCATGGCTACTTTCAATGAACTCCAGTAATAGAATCATAGAACTATTAAGGTTGGAAAAGACCTCTCAGATCATTGATTCCAGCCATTAACCTAACATGCTCTTGTGATTTAAGCTGAACTGGCAACTAAGCACCATGCAGCTGCTTGTTCAACCCCCCTCTTTCTCCACCCCACCAGTGGAATGGGGAAGAGAATCAAAAGTAAAACCTCTAGGTTGAGAAAAAAGCAGTTTAAGAATTGAAAACAAAGTAAAATACAATAGTAATAGCAAATAATAATAAGGGAAAGGAAAGATCCCACAACACCCAAACAAAAAGGTGATGCACAATACAATTGCTCACCACCCCCTAACCAATGCCAGACTTTGTTCTCCAACTCAGATATGCCCCCTCTTATGAGTAAGTCTCCCAGTTCATACACTGGGCATAATGTTCTGTGGTGTGGAATATCCCTGAGGGCAGTTTGCGTCACCTGTCCTGCCTCTCTGCCCCCTGATTCTCTTGTGTACCTCCTCACAAGCAGAGCAAGAGACACACACAAAAAGTCCTTGACTGGGGATAAATGCAATGTAGCAAAACCCAAAGAATCAGCATTTTATCAATACCATTCTCATTCAGAATCCAAAACACAGCCCACTAGGAGCTACTGAGAAGAAATTCACTCTACCCCAGCTGTACCCAGCACACACACGTTATTAAAAGCAAATAGAAAAAGAAATGTTATTTACAGCTGCTATTGTTCTGCTGCCACTGGACATATAGTTTTGTAGGTAAACTGTCCAAAAATAGCATGTTTCTGTCTACTGAGTCCTTGATTTCTGCTGTGCAGGACAGCAATGCTGCCAATTACCCACAGAACTAATGACAGCTTCTCTGGCAGGAAGCTGCTTTGACACCATCCATCTGTATTTCACACAGGTCACTGAACAACTGCTTTATTTTAAGGAGTTTCAGTCATTACTGATAGACAGAAGCTTCAAACCTATACATGAATGTTGTTTCCTAAGTTACTGAGATCTCCCAAATTAAGTTTGAGAAAGATCAGAGACTAGCAAAATTGAAAATCTGTGTTTCAACCTATGTTTGAATGAAAGTTAGAAACATTTAAAGTCAAGGGGAACGGTATATCCTTTTGCTGTTAAAATCTCAGGAGAGACATCTGTATTCAAAATGCTGTCAAAGAAAGTGCAGTGCTTCTCACTGTCTCTTAGTAGAAAAAGTTATAGAGTTGGGAACTCTTCTTCAAAAGCACCAGCTTGCATTTGAAGCATAGTATAGGGAAATATATTCTTAAAAAATGCCTTACTATTCCCTCTTAAGAGGGAGGCTGCCAGAGTAGCTGTCTAGAAAGAAGAGAGAAGACAAAAGCTTTTACTGTGCTAACTGAATCTGGGCTTTGCTCATTTTTTTCTGGGTGGCAGAAACTAATAAACAGAATATTTTATTGTGAACACCTTTGCTATATTGGAAATAAACCTGTCTACCCAAAGTCCTTTCACTGAACTGTTTAACATTTCACTTGAATATGGAACCAAGCAGAAAAAGAATCACATCTCATTCTTACAACTCTCTGCATGTGGATATGCTCATCCAGAGGTAATTGCTGTCAGTTTGACAAATCAGGAGGTGTTAAGATTTCCCAATAGTCTTTTAAATCACTATAGATAAAATGTACAAGAATGTCATCCTACAGTTCTGAGTGCTTAAAAACCACAGTGCTGGTGACAGGATTCTACACCCAGGAAAGTATATATGATTGATGGACCTTCAGCTCCCTTCTCCCCTTCCAGACCATAGGGGCAGCCCTTTCTGGACATGGAGAGCAAATGCTTTAAAATAGATAGCACCCTTCATAACCCTGCAATGAATTAAGTAGAACCTTTGCTGTTTCTGCCATTTTGGGGCCATCTATCTGGCTCTTGTTGTAGTCTTAATACCTCCCATACTTGATATCCCATCTGGATGTGAATATAGTCTTCATGCATCTTGTCCTGAATTCCTCAGAGTGCAAATT
This sequence comes from Aphelocoma coerulescens, assembly GCF_041296385.1. Lineage (NCBI taxonomy): Eukaryota > Metazoa > Chordata > Aves > Passeriformes > Corvidae > Aphelocoma > Aphelocoma coerulescens. The sequence goes on along the minus strand of NC_091015.1, from coordinate 112,768,131 downwards.
CTCCAGGATGGGAAAGATTTAAGTTTGCAGTGAGGGTGTTTGCATACTGTTCTACAACAGTTTGCAGTCAAGTGAAGTGTGGATGCACCTTAGATTTGTAGGAAGGAAATATTTTTATCTCTTAGTTGGCTCAAAGCAAAGCTTAGCAAAACACTCTTTAAAAGTAAACCCAAGAGAATTTAAATATGAAGGGCTGGAATCTTAAGGGGAGTTTCAATGAGATGACAATTGAAAAAAAGGACGAGAAGAAGTTATGTTCCTACAAATATCAAGGGATCATGGAACTCATATGGAATAAGGAATACCTGAATATGTTCCTTCCATTATTAACTTTGATTAAGATAACAAACATGATTTTTTGCCTTTCCACATGAATACACTAAGTTCTGCATTATAAGGTTTACTTCAAATATTTCCACTTCTGACTTCTAATAATTTCTTCCTTTAAAATGATCTTACCTTCCCATGGGTTTCAAACTGCTATGTCATCCATATCCATTCATAAAAACATATATAAATATATTTTTAGTGTCCCGAATCCATTTTGTGTCAGATGTTTTGCCAATGTTTCCCAAAATTTTGTTTAAATTCACACCTAGTTTTAACTACCTTGAGATAATAGTTCTCTGGTTGCAAAAAAAAGTGGCTTCCACAGCTTCAGCATTGTAATTTCCAGAATAGGAGATACAGAGAAACATAGGAGCAGTTATCCTTGATGTATAATTTTACAAAAAAGTAAATTAATTACTGGTGTATTTAGTTTTAGATTATTATAAAATATTAATTTATATGCATTATTTTAAAATATCAAACCTTTTCATTCACTCATCAGTGGCTCAGAAATGATGTACTTATGTACACATAATTGTATATCCATTCAGAAGTAGGAATAATGTCCTTAACACTCTAAGTGTGAAGTGATCTAACTGTGCATCCCTGAGAGGCTCTTGCGTTTGCAAGGCACCTGAGTCATCTGGAGCATATAAATTGCATCAAAATTTCATTTCCTTCCTCCAAGATGCCTCCTCCTCCTCCTATGACTCCTTCATTTGCTGTAGGTCTAGTCATTTCTGTCTCCCTTGTTCTGATGTATCATTTTTGTTTCGTATTATCATTGTCACTGACTGCTTTACTGTTAGTGACTTCCTTCTTTAAGGTACTTACTCAAGAAAAGTTCAAATCAGTCCATGGATAGAATACATTTTAGAGAATAAGGAGAGAAGGGACAGTACTTGTAGAAGAGGTTCTGTACATGAATGGATGCGTATCCCCAAGCCAGGAGCTGCTAGGAGTTCTGGCACTTGCATTGGAGTGCCAGGGTTCTCTGGGATATTTTTCCCAGGCATATAAGCAAATTAGCACTGAAGGGACGCTTGCTAAATATATTGTACTGGCACAGAAACACAGTCATCATCTGACCCTCCACTCAGACTTTTTGGAAGTGTGTCCTAAAAGCAACGTTCTCAGGCACCACCAGCTTAATTTCCCTCAAGCTCACAGCCTATGCTTGTCAAGTTTACAGTGGACTGATGGATAGCTCCCTGCCCTACCACTGTGTTCTGAATATAACTGTGTTAGTACAGTGTTGAAATGCTTATTAACAAAATTTGCTTTAAATATTTAGGTGGAATTCTCTCCCAGGCATTGCAGTTCCTCTAGCTTTCAACAATTCTTCATGCCAAGCAAGAAGATAAACATCAAAAAGACAAAACAAAAAAAAAAATCCCCACCAAAATGAAATGAAAACATTTTTTACTGGCTTCCCAGTATTTCTGAGTGTATTTTCCTTCCTAGTCAGTGAGTGGTAAAGCTGCCAGGGCAGACATTAGAGACTATAACAAATCAATAATATAATAATGTCGAGGTTTATTAATGAGATATTTATACATCTGTAATGGAGCCCTTTTCCAGGCAGTCATTACATATGTATTAACAGAGAAAATACATTTCAGGACAGGTTATTAATTTGGTTCTCTTTGTAAATAGCTCAACCTATTAGGATTAGCATTGTCTGTGAAACTCTGTTATTTCTTCCTACTGATTTTTGTCGGGGACCCTTCCCCCCGCCATGTAGCCCTGGGAGAGGCGCCCTGGGACAGACACGGGGTTTCCCTGCCCCTGGTTAGCCTCGTTCCCCATTGGTTGTTTTGTGTTCCCCTGTGCGGGCAAGGACCCTTGGGTCCCGTGACTGTAAGAGGTCCTCGGCAGAGCCCGGCCATGCGGCTGGAGAAATAAACATCTCTGAAACATCTACCAAGAATCTGTCCATAGATATTTCTTTCTACGGGCCTCCTGGTTTAATACATCGTGTTACAGAATCCCCACTGCAACATAATGGTAGAGAATTGCGAGCAGAACGATCCCCGATCCCTAAGTGACTGATGTATGTGAATAAACCCTAGAAACTTTGGATTCCTCTTCTTGTTTTTGTTTTGCTATTCCATATATAAACTATGGAGGAACCTTGGGAAGACTCTTGGCTCTCAGAGCCGCATATGGACATTTATCTTAAACTTGAAAAGATTCTTGAAAAACTATTTGTAAATTTTAACTTAGTTCAAGCTCAAAAGGAACTGAAACATTTCGTTTCATGGTTGTTTAAGAACTTTTTCTGTGTTTCTTGGGATTTAATTCTTACCAAAGACTTTTGGAAGACCATTTGGACACAGTTAATCTTTAAGTCAAAATATATGCCGATGGAAGAATATTTTCGTGAATATTATTTAATTACTGAGACTGTTGAGCAATGTCACCTGTGTATTGGCAAAAGGAAGCCTGCCTCAGGGACCGTGTGGCCTCGGCCATGTGGACCGAGTGCTCTCTGAGCAGCAGCGAGGCAATTCCCACGTGCGGGTGGAGCCACTCGAGCCGCAGTGTCGGCGGCAGAGTGAGGCGCGGTGGGAGTGGTGCAACTTGGCAGTGCCCGCCCGGCCCCACACAGCGCGTGGTGGAGCGAGCCCCGTGAATGCCCGACCAAGAGGGGCGGTGTGCGGGCGGCAGCTGGTGGTGGTGGCAGCAGAGCAGAGCCACGCCCAGCCGAAACGCGTGCTGGAGCAGGGTGCGGGGGAGTCATCGCTCGGGGACCCAACCGAGACGTGGATGCAGCGCCTGGCATAGGCAGCGAAGCTGCGACCAGAGGAGGAGACTCGCAGAGAACTGAGTGGCGTGGCCCGGCCCGGCCCGGCCCAGAATGCAGCCCCGGGAAGAGAGCGCAGGCATGAGCAGCTCTGGCAGCCCCGGGAGCACGAGAGGCCCTGACAGTTCCAACATGGGAGTGACCGAAAGAGAGAGCAAAGATGCAGCAAGACAGAAAACAGCCGCCATTTGGAAAAAGGAAAAGATCACCATAGCTAAGGTGTTAGGAATAGTAAAATGGTATAATGTTAAACAAAATTATGGTTTTATAACAAGATGTGACAACCAGCAAGACATATTCATGCATAGAACTGCTATGAAAAATGCATCCCAAGCCTGGGAGATGGAGAGGTGGTGGAATTCAAAATTGTGCGAGGTAGAAAAGGGTTACAAGCATCGCAGGTCACTGGGCCTGATGGTGTTCCTGTAAAAGGCAGTATATATGCTAAAAATCGTAGTCATGTTAGACAATATCTCCATTGTAGGCCCCCCCTACAGTCTCCCTTTCCTAATCCCACCTTTCCCTTTTACTCTATATCCTATTACCCCCAGTGTATTCCCAATCCATTTTTTCATCCATGGTTTCCCTCACAAAACCATGCCTTTGCCAATTGTTTCCCCAAAAATCCCTTTCCAATGCTGAGTGGGGGATGAAAAGGGGGAGGGAAGAAATTAAACCCTCTCCTGCATCAGTTTCCCCACAAAGCATGCTCGGAGAGTCCTGTGTCCCTTCTGTCAGCCTTAAGATGTTCCAGAGAATCTGTTTGGACATTTAAAGACTCAGGAGGGTGGCTTGTATTGTTTTGAAACTGTTCTTGTTACGTTTATCCAGTTGTTTTCAATGTTAAGTTTTAAATCTCTTTTTGTTAAAAATAAATGGGTGAAATGTCAGGGTCCCTTCCCCCTGCCATGGAGCCCTGGGAGAGGGGCCCTGGGGGGAGGCACGGGGTTTCCCTGCCCCTGGTCAGCGTCGTTCCCCATTGGTTGTTTTGTGTTCCCCTGTGTGGGCAAGGACCCTCGGGTCCCGTGATTGAGCAGTTCCTCGGCAGAGCCCCGGCCATGCGGCTGGAGAAATAAACATCTCTGAAACATCTATCAAGAATCTGTCCATAGATATTTCTTTCTACGGGCCTCCTGGTTTAATACATCGTGTTACAGAATCCCCACTGCAACAATGTTTTGAGTGAAAAAATAGTACGTGGTTACAGAAATTCTTTTTAGGCGACAACAAAATCAGTTCAAAGCCTTAGGTCAGGTTCATATGTTTTGTCTGACTTATCTAAGACTAGGTGGAGGGAAATGCCAGTACAGCGACCTTTGGGAAGCTGGTGTTTTCTGTGTTGACTCCAGCATTTATGGCTCTTTGGGTACAAGCTACAGCTTTCTTTTTTATGAGTAGCTGGGGATAATAGTCATCTATGGATCCAAAGGCTCCAATAATTTCCTGGCTTTGAAGAGCAGGGTACTCACTGACTGAACTGTGAAGAGTTTTTGCAAAGCAGAAAAGCTAATATTTTACCACTCTCAACCTCAGATATGTATTGCCTAAAGTGGTTATCTAACATTCAAACAAGAGCTGACTCTTAAACAGTATTCTTAAAAGTTATTAAGACTTTTTATCTGTGCTATAAGAGTACTTCAGACTTCTAAAGCACCTTTTTTTGTGTGTTAAACTGCCTTAGGAAGAAACTATATAATTCTTTTCTTCATAGTTGCTTCAAAATTTATTGTCCACAAAATGTATTCTGAAGGTTAACTTTCTGCAGTTCTTGAAAATCCTTTGCTTTTCAAGTAGCAGAAAATAATTGCGTGCAAGGTGGACTTAGCACTTCCCAGCTTGTCATTCTAAGCTCTCTTCCTTCTGTTGACTTTCCTGTTAAATTGTCTGTGAAAGATTAAGAGCTGATAGAGTTTAAACTGTTTCTATAACTTGTCTGTCATACCAGCAACTGATGACAACTTCTCAATGTTAAACAGTTGCTAAGATTTCTTTCCAGGGCACTATTCCCAGTGCCGTAGTTCTTTTAAAGAGTTACTTCCATGTCTCTATTTTCTAAAGAAAAGTGTCCTGCCATGTGATGGTTTCTCTTTCTAAAGAATGTGAAGGCTTATTAATTTGACATCTTCTTCTATTATGTCTTCTTTAAAAACCCAAACCAACCCAAAAAACTGCCCTATCCCAAACCTAATGCCAAAAAAACTTAATGTCACTTATCCTAACTACAAGTAAGCCAATGGAAGTCAGCATCCAAAAGAGGTAAGTTTTAAGTTCTGTGAGAATACTACAATCCTAAGATCTGTGAAACAGAGTACGTGATGATCTTTATTTGCTTTATCATTTTAATTTTTGTCTGATTTTTGAAGATCAGTTGTAAAAGCAGTCTGATGATCCACTCTCAATACTTAGTATTCTTGTAGATAGTGATCTCTTAGAGTCCCTTGAGTATGGGCATATATACCAACCCTGATTTTCCTCCAAAACAAGCCCTCATACAAAACAAAACAAAACAAAACAAGACAAATCCCAATCTCCCAAACAACAAACTGAAAAAACCCCCCAAACTGGTAAGAGGATCTGGAATGCACTGAGTTAGGGCCATAATGAATTCATAAAAGTAGCTTGAACTTTCATAACCTTTTGATATTTGCCCAGGAGAGTTAAAACCCACACACTTGGAAAAATTGTAAATAAAGATTACCCAAGGGGATATATTTGTTTGTTTCTGAGGTTAGAGCTTCAAGGAATGATTTAAAACCAAAATAAAAACCAAACCAACAAAAACCCCAAACTACCATGAAAGTGATTCCAAAGGTTGGAAGCCTTGCCTTGTGGCTAGGGGATGAAGGCAGAGAATATTAACTACCTGTACTCTCATTGTCAGAGGAAAGATTGTTTGGCTTAGTGAATTAATTTCCAAAGTTCCTATTTTCTACAGATCTGAAGCATGCACCACCTTCATAGTTTAGGCACAGAGGTCCAGTTAACAGTTTCCTTATGTAGTGCTTAAATACCAGGAATTAGCATCCCCCTTCAAACATGATGTGTCCAATGAAGCTAAGCTTGTTGTGTTATACTGATATTTTCAGGATCCTATATTTTCAGGTAAGTTTTGGAAAAATTTTTCACAAAATTGTCACAAATTTTTTCCATATTGATTATGTTGGCATTCTTCCTTCCCCCAGCCAAAAAGAAACCTTACATTTCTCACGAGAAATTATTCGTAGTTTCACTGTAAATGATCCATGTATTTGAATGCCAGCAAAATTCTGCCATAGAGGGACCAGCATATGTATGTGAGGTAGATGTGAGACATTCAGAAAACAGTAGAGCAGAATCTTCTGCTCTGTACTGACATTTTTTATTACGCTAATTTGTTAATTTCATTTTGCCAAATATTTTTGTAGGGTCTGTTATTGTTGGACATTCTAGACATTGTTATATGTTTTTCATTTTAATAAAGCTTTTATATGGGAAAGATATCTCAGGTAAGGAATTAACATGTTTCTAGCTTTAGGTCACCCACAGTCTCTTTTACAGATATGCCTAAAAAAATAACTTGGCAGATTGAAAACCCTGTGGAAGCAAAGCTGTTCACGTTGTGCTAGAAGGTTGCAACAGGTTACTGTAGACAAGGAATTTGGCATTCACATAGTCACAGACTCACAGAATCATCACAGAATCATTTAGGTTGGAAAAGACCTCTAAGATTGTCAACTCCAACCTCACACCAAACACCTCCTGGTCAAACCACAGCATGAAGTGTCACATCCTGCTCCTGTCACATGGTGTAAGGAAGGCATTTAATGAAACCCAGCTCCACTGTGATTCCATCATGCTGTGGTAGCATGTGGTCTCACTTCATCTTAAGCTGAGAAATCAACTTTGGGGTTATTTAATTCACCATATTTCCAAGCAATTGAGAATAACCAAGGATGCTTCACATAGATGACTTCTTTTTGCTGGTGGGGAGCTAATATTTTTATCCCTTATTATGTACAATCACTTGCTTGTTGTTTTTAACTCTAATGTAAGCCAATGCATAACCGGATCCTTAAAATATGGGATCACTGAAGATGAAAGAGCCCAAGATGCAAGAGCCTTTGAATATTTAAGTGTCTTCTTCCTGAAGAAAAGATTATACAAAGTCAATATTAAAGTTATTTGTGTTGAAAAAAGACGTACAATAATTAGTTTATATCCATGCTGCATATGGACAGTAAGAGTGCTTGACTCGTATAAAATTTCAAAGTCAAAATAATAACCAGGGGAGTATTGAAGATGATGGGTCAATGCTGTGTGTGTGTTTGAAGACAGAGAGAGAAAGAAAATGTACTGGGAAAGATTTTAGGAGAAAAAAGGAGTAATTAAAATTGTGCAGGTACCTAAAGAAAAAATCTTAATTAGTAGGATATATAAGAGAAAAAATAGTCTCATTCATTCCAGTCAGTAGGTGCTCTCTCTGAGCTTCAAAAGAGGTTGGATTAGGAAAGCAGGAGATTATCAAAGGCTCAGGTAATATTCAGGGGTGAATAGTGGAACTTTTTAAATAAGAGCTTCACTTCCTCAGTAAATATTTAAGCATTTTGACTTCCTCAGAAGCACATTGCAACCATTTTTTTTTTTTTTTTCAAAAAGGAAATATTTGAACTGAAAAATACGAACACTTTGGTAAAACAATGAGAAAGCTAAACAGTTTCAAAATGAGAAAGCATATCTGCCAGCAAGAAATCTGTAGAAAGTGTACCTTATTAGATATTCTATTACTTTTGCAGGTGTAGCAATTCTATCAGTTGTGTATCATATTGTTTTTCCAGACACTTGATATGTTTTAATATAAATGAGTTATTTAGAAATAACTCGTGCTATCCGGGCTATTGAGGAGCATAGTTACATTTTAAACACTCTCTTGACAGCATTTCTACAGTAAGGTGCAATAGGTACCTGGATGTGAATATTCTAGCTGAAACACTGGGGTAGAATATAGAATAATTTGCTAAAACTTCTTGATTCATGCAGTAACATTTTCCATTATTGCACTGTCAAAGGAAAGGATATTTAGGATACAGCAAAAAGGTTTTCATCAATTTGAGAGAAAAGGAGCTTTAAAAAAGAAAACGAGTTGAGGATAATGAACAATTTAACATATCTATTCATGGCCTTCAGCTTTTTTGTGTGCATGCATCAAAATATGGAGAGCATTACATATACTGTGGAGCTTTCAGGACTGCCTGGGGATGCTGACTCTGCTCTTCTGCTAGCATCTTCAGATCCTTTAAGAGATGATTAATGGCTAAAATAACTTTTAGTAGATTTGAGGCAATATTTCAGGAGAAGAAGAAAAATATATTCAGAAAATATGTTGTGTAATCACAGAAGACAAATTCCTGCAAGCATGCATGTCCACTTCAGAAGTGGACTTCTATTTTTCACTCAGATGAGTGAAAAATAAAAAGACCTTCAGCTTTTTTTCAGAGGGAGACAGGAAATTACCAATCTGCCTGCCCTTCTTGGCAGCAAGCTTTTTGATCAGTAGCCTGAAAAAGTGATACAGGATTTCAGGAATTTTCTATTTATTTCAAAATAGAAGGAAAAATTGGGTGTTTGTGTGGTTTAAACCCATCTGGCAACCAAGCCCCATGCAACTACTCAATCACTGCCCCTGAAGCAGGATGGGAGAGAATTGGAAGAGTGGAAGTGAGAAAACTCATGGGAGAAAGACAGTTTAATGGAGAAAGCAAAAGCCACATAAAGCAAAGCAAAACAAGGAATAAATTCATTTCTTCCTGTTGGCAGGCAGGTGTTCAGCCATCCCCAGGAGAGCAGGGCTCCATCATGCATAATGGTGACTTGGAGGATATTACTGCCCCAAATGTCCTCCCTTCCTTCTTTCTTGCCTGCTATTTATATGCTGAACTTGATGCCATGTGGTATGGAATGTCCCTTGGGTCAGTTGGGGTCAGCTGTCCTGTCTATGTCCTCTCCCAACTTCTTGTGCATCCCCAATCTGCTCACTGGTGGGGTGGTATGAGAAGCAGAAATGGCCTTGGCTCTGTGTTAGCTCTGCTCAGCAGTAACAAAAACATCCCTGAATTATCAACACTCTTTTCAGCACAAATCCAAAGCATGGCCTAATACCAACTGAAGAAAATTAACTCTATCCCAGCCAAAACCAGCATGGTGTTTCTTTGTTACCGTTGCATTATTTTAAGAACTAAATCGTTAAATCCCAGCACTGAGGAGAAGAGAATTACATTGCAGCTACCAAATTACATTGGAACAAGAGCAATTTTGCAGTTGCTATGGAGCAGGAGTTCTGGGTCTGACCCAGGACACTTTTCTCTGAGTGACATCTTTACTGTTCTGAGCATGTAAACAGGCTCACTTTTAAAGAAGGCTTATGTGGTGAGTTTTATTATTTATCTTCTTCAAGACTGGGCAGTATCATTCACTCACTGTTTTGAGCAGTTTGGGAAAGAACAGCAGAATCCTTTTCTGGAAGTGAACAGAAAGAGTAGTGATACCTTTGCCTTGAAATGAGGCAGTACTTTTTTGGGGGATCAGTAGGGTCAAGCTCTTCCTAGGTGAACGTGGAAAGAAAAAGACATCACAGTGATGCCTTCTGTCATCACCTATCCTTCCATCACTGGAGAAATGTTCCTGCTGGGGATGTGCAGTGCAGCTATGGCAGGGTGCCTGTCTACCTGCTTGTCTTTTCTCTACAACTGAGGATCTGTCAGATTGTGAACACCACTGGAAAAACTTTGGAAGGATTAAAAAAAGAGTATCAGCATCACATTGTAATGATTTTGTACTTAATTTCTTGCATATGGTCCTGGTCTATTGAGAGATGAATGCCACTATTAAAGCAGTGTATTGAAAAATGGGATTATAAGGCTGCGATCCTACAGATGCCTACATTTGTACCATTCTTAGGAGATACTTGGCACACATGTCAGCATATATCCATGTGGTGCCTACTGAAAGCTATAGTGTGTGGCTTTGAAATTGTATGCTGCACAATTGCTGAGCCTACAGGAAATCCTGCAGGTTGGTACCAATGTTTGAAGACTTTGAAAACAAGGCCAAAAAAAGAGGAAAATACAGGAAAAATGTTTGTAAAAGCTTGGTTTTGTATTGCAGCATTGTCAAGGGAGCCAAAATCAATAATAATTATCCACTCAGCCTTTTATCCATTCTTACATCACAAATGAGTTTAATCAGATGTATTCCAGCTGTTCATTTTATATAACAAATGTTATTTCTGTGAAAAATCACTGGTGCCAGCTGAAGGGATATGAGACATGCGCTGAAGGGAGCAATGGAAACAAGCACCACTGAGCTTTCTCTCACAGACAAAATGCCATATAATCCTTTCCCCAGTCTAGTTGGAGGATGCTTTAAAACTTTTTAGGCCTCCTCTCCTTCCTATTCTTTGATGATTGAAGAAAAGTTTTACACCCCTTTATATAATACACTCGAAGCCTGGCCCAGGCAGGCTTCCTCCATACACCTTCCCAAGTGCTTTGCAGGGGAGGCTGCAGCAGCCAGGCAGCTGAGTGACATCCTGCTCTGCTCCTCCAGTGCCTCCTCTCATCCTAGGCACTGTGCTGCTTCCTATAGACATTTTGAAGTTATTTTTTCTGACATCCTATTTAAAATATTTATTTTCTGAGAAAAATCTTGGTAGTAATTCTGTAGAACTCTTGCACTAGCAGCTACCTCACTGCAGCAATGTGTTTTGAGAGCTGAACTCAGCTACCAGAATTGACTGTCTTTATGCTCTCCTGTCCCTGGTTCCAGCTGGATTAATACTTTCTTATTGTTATTGGTACATCTTGAAGGCATAGCTGGCATGTGCAGATAACCAGCAAATTAAAACAAACAATTGCTATTACAGAAAGTAGCTGTATTTGAGTGTTTATTTAATAAGAGAGAAACTTTTACTCCCAACAGAAATTTTCTTTTAAGAAAAGATACTACAGGCTTGCTGAATTTCTTGCCATCTTTTTACTGAGGTTTTCTCTTGGGAAATATTCCATGGCTTATTAATATTTTCAAAAGCTTATTTTCTGTCTAGAATTCCTTCTAATCAAACATTTTGAGGTTGGAAAGTCTTAAGAGAAAAGAGTGACTGGATGCTATTTTTTTCTTCTTCTACCCTGACCTAACAGATGAAGGATGAGTCATTGACAGGCCAAAAATCTGTTCAAAGGGAATACATCATGCCAGAAGGGCTTCCTAATGAGCAGGTACAGGAACATGATGCTTGTTAAGAAATACTAGACAAAAAATTCCTTAAAAGAAAAATAGAAACACTGATGCATTGCCTCCTCTTAAGGGGTACTGTCCAAAGATGAAGGAAATATTCTGTTCACTACTAGCTGGTACACATGCTGGGAAGGTAGGAGGACAGGGCTAAAGAAATAAGTGGAGTGGCTGGAAGTGATTATGATGTGGTACAGCAGGCAGGCAGGCAGGCCATCCTGGACAGAAGGTGCAGCAGAGTAGTTGCCATTGTCTCTCTCTTGGCAACTCTGTAACACAACACAGTGCTCTTACACTATTGGAAAGAACACCTAAAACCATTAACCATCCATCAAAACGTCTGACAACAGCTAAAAAACCCCAAAATTTCATGTAGATTGTAGCAACCTGAATGAGGTATCTGCAAAGCATTTGCATCCAAGGAGGACACACTCTTCAGAGGATAATAAAATCATAGCAAAATTCAGGTTGGAAGGGCCCTCTGGGGGTCTCCAGTCCAAAGAACAAAGCTTTGTTTATTTAGGTTCTGAAAACATCCACAGGCTGACTGCAGTCTTCCCAGACAATATGATCCACTGCCTGTCTGTCCTCAGAGAGAAGGAGGTTTCCCTTATGTTCAGTCTGACCCTCACTTCTTTCAAGTTATTTCTCTTGTCTCCCATCCTCCCTACCAAACACTACTGTGAGGAGCCTGATGCCATCAATTGCCTCCTGCAGATCTGTCCTTCCCCAGTCTGTCTGCCTCCAGATTGTGTAGTTTCAGAAACTCCTCATCCTTCATTCTGGACTTGTCACATGTCCTTGTTTAGTTCCTCATGGTCCCTGTTGTCCTTGTCCTCCAGCCTGTCTGGGTCTCTGAATGGCAGCTCTTTCCCTGAATATATTGACTGCTTCCCCCCTCCCCCAATCCAGTTTTGTGGCATCTGCAATGCCAAGGATAATGTGCTCTATTGCCTTCTTTAGGTCATTAATGTCATACAGGAAAGGTCCCATTGAAGATCCATGTGGTACTCCATAAGCTACTGTGCACTACCCACAGATCTCTCAAATTCATTATCTCGACAGTTTTTTACCAATCTGCTTGTCCACCCATCCAGACCATAAGTTTTCAACCTGTATACAAGATGGTTATGGGAGACATTGCTAAAAGCTGTGCAAAATGCAAAGAAAATGCCATCCACTCCTCTTCTCCAGTTGGTCAGGTATCACAGAATCAGAAAATTGAGTTGGAAGGGACCCACAAGGATCATTGAATCCAAGTCTTAAGTGAATGGCCCATGGTATGATTTACCTGTGCCAATCTCTGCTGACTATTCCCAGTTACTTTCTTCTCCATATGCACAGAAATGTACTGTAGGAGGATTCACTCTATAAACTCTGTGAAAACCCTGCATGAATAAATGATCCCCAACACCCAGCAGAAACCTTTGATGGTTTGGGTCCCATTGTGTTGCCCTTTCAGGATCTGGCAGACCCCAGCAAGGACCAGGGTCTGTGGTGCAGAGACTTTCATGAACTGTTTAAAGAGGATTTCACCAACTTTGTCTTCCAGATTGGATGGTTTGTAAAAAACTGACTCCTTAAAGATGCCTTCACTGGCCTCTCTGCTGATCCTGACCTGCAAGGTCTTGCCCAGATTTCTCTCCATCATGCACAATAGCTTCATATGTTCAAGCTACTCCTGCTCCTAGGGATCAGCATCCTCCCTTGTGCCCTTTCCCTCCTTGTCTTTCCTGAAGAGATTATTTTTTTCCTTTGCTGCACACTTCTGTGATGGCACATGCAGCTTTAGCTCCTCCTGCTCGTTTCCCAGGATGCATGCATTTCTGTACATACATTAGAGGCTGGTGTTCCTTCACCCTCTTTAACCACTCCTGAGCTGTCTTATTCCCATTGTCCTTCATCCTTTGTTTTCCACCTCTGTCTACTGTTTTCTTTTTAATTGTGGTCTGCAATCTCCCTCTCCCCTAATTCCTTGTTTAAATGTCTCCTTACCAGCTTGGCCAGCCTGTTGGCAAAGGTGTGCCTGCTCCACTTTTTCAGGTGGATCCCATATATTTCTAGCAGTCTGTCATCTTCAGAGAGGACCCCATGGCTGTAAAAGGTGATCTCCCTGAGGCAAGATCTCCTGCCTGAGGAAGTGTCGACCTGCAGACCTGCATCCTCCCTCAGGTCTCGCTCTGGGTCGAAGCCTCTGCTGAGCTGGGGGATGATGGACACTGTTCCCTGTGGGGCATCACCTCCATGGCTGTGGACTCTTGGTACCTTCATCCATTTCCAGTCCCCTTCTGTGCATCTGTTTGCACATGCTGCTGTGCCTGCCTGCTGTGTTGTGATTTATCATCAGATAACTGCTTTCATTTGTGGAGACATAATCATAACAGCTTACATGTACAACAGACCATGTGAGAACACAAATTCAGTGTGATATAAACATTCTGCAGCTATTTCCATAGACAAAGAGAAACACATTTGCTGCACACTGATTTTCAATAGGGATCTAAATTGCCTTGTTGTGAAGCTCAGTTTGAGACTAGAGTTGGGATATTTAATTGGCAACACCAAAAGAAAAGAAGCAGTGTGGAAATGACTTCCTAACTTGGATACAGAGGATAAAGTTAGTGCTTTTCAAGTAAAAAGAGAAAAAAACAGCAAAAAGGTAATGTATGAAGTTTTTCAGATCTGTGTAAAAAGATCAGTTTTATGACTGTTATTTTCTCTTGCAAGTGTTTAACAGAGACATGCAGGAGGCAGTAACAGTTAATTAAAGCCTTTGGGTCCAAGCATGATTGTCATTCATAAGCTGGTTCATTTTGGTCTTAGAGCACACACAAGGATATGAAGCAAAACAAAAGTAAATCTCTGCAGTATCTAAGCTGCTATCACTTCTAATTACAACTGATTTTCCCTTACAGTCATTATTGGCCAGAGTGATGTATGTCACAACTCACATTTCAATATTTTAAAAAAAAAATTTTGGTTTCCTTGCCAATCAGCTAATTTCCAGCTCATTCATCTGTTTTTGTTGTTTTGAAAACACCATTTCTATTCATCAAGGTACTCAATATAATATATTCAAGTACAATTTTAATTGGTGTGAGTACCATCTATAACCAAGGAGAAGGAAATGAACATAAATGGTCAGCTAGATGAATTTGAAAAGAATGTATATGAAGACTGGAATTTCTTGCCATTATAACTCAAAGGTTCTGTTTAGAAGCTGCTGTCCATAAGAGTTGAGGAATGTTTCATTGTGTTTGCTTTATAAGTGAATTCTGCTAGATTCACTTTTGACCAGAGTACTATTTCTTATTACTGATCCTCTTTCTCTTCTCTTCTCTTCTCTTTCATAACCAGAGATACAAAACACAGTTTAGTGCTTATTAAAAATAGTTCAGCACTTGATAAGTACAGTGTTTGCACAGTGTCAGCGTTTACATACGTAGTACTTGATTTTTGTCTGAGCTGTTTTGCATCATTGTGCTGTGGCAGCATTAGAGGCCTGAACACAGCCAGGGGGCCACTGAGATGTATGCTTTACAAAATACATTCTAAGTGATGATTACTGGATCAAAGACCTTACTGCCATCTGTTATATTCTATATAGCTTACAGAATCCCTCAGAGCTGTATAATAAAACCAGACCTGTAAATTGATAAATAAGATTTTACAGTATCTCTTGTCCTGAACTTGCTGTGTGTGATTTTTTTTTTGTAAAAAAGCAACTGTATGAACTCATTGCTTGTAAAATAACTTCAGTTATATAAAAGAAGAAGATAGGTGAAAAATGTGGAACCGTAATAAAGAGTGAAATGACAATGTTGCATTCAAAATATTTTTAAGAGTAAAAGGGAACATGGCACATATATGTATTGAAGTATTTATTTTTAATTAATTTGAAGTATTATTAATCTAAACAAAGGACAGCAAATAGCTGTTATCAGTAGATATTAATGCTTTTACAATGTAAAAAAGTACAAAGAAAGCCTAATCAATAAAAACTTCAGAACTGTTGTGCTGGAAAGCTTACTGCTATTTCACCCCTTACCCTGGTGTGATGCTCAGCCTTCCTGTACCACTAGGATGAGAGAATGACAGTTTTTGTCTCTTCAAGAGGAAATGGGGAGGTTTACAAGTTGTTCATATTCCTCCCCAGTCTTGTGTCTGCTTGGGGCTATTTTTGTGTTGCTTTGTTGTTTTTCCCTTTTATTTTTTCCTACTCAAAGCCTCTTTTTGCCTCTCAGGGGCTCCCAGCTGTAACCAGAGAGTGGCAGAGTTGCCTGGCCCAGCCCCAGCTGCCCTCCTCAAGGGCTGCCGTTTGTCACCTGCTGACTCCCCAGCTGGTCGGTGGGGCCAGTGCTGTGCTGAAGGTCACAGGGTGAGGCTAAAACAGGACAGACCACAGGCACTGCTCCTCTTGGTAACTGGCAAACCAGGCTGAGGCCATGGTGAGCCAGGATGAGCTCTGCTGCTGGGGTGGCACAAGGTCAGCAATGTGTTATTTATTATGGAAAAATCATGTCCTGGGATATAAAAAAAATCTCTGACCAATTATCATAATTCAGAACAGGTAAACAAGGGATGCAAGGATAGTGATTTCTTCATAAATTATAATGAAGTTCATAAATTACATGTCATTTCTTCATATAAGTATAATGAAAATATAATAATGTATAATAATATTAATATCCTTTTTTCTTTCAAAGGACTCCTGAACTAATGTCTGTAATTTTTGTTATTTTCAAGAAGAAACCTTTCACCTAATGATGGCTTGCAGGTTCCTATCCTCTCTTTAGATGCTATTTAAATGCTTAGCTGTACATATTACAGTTAAACATGATGAACTCTAAAAACTTAGGGGACAGATAGTAGGCAGCTTCAAGACTGGGCCTCCAACCAAGAGCTGAATTTTCCCTTATAACATTAAATTAGTAAATTCATGTTCTCAGAAGTCCAAATATCTTCTTGTGTTCTCAGAAACTGGTAAATGGGAGGGTACATTAACAAGCAAGTGAGTTTTATACAGTTTTAATGAATTCTTCTGAGAGCTTCTCTTCATGTCAGAGAAAAAAACTTACATTTTCCCCCCCCTGCTCTCTCATATACTGTGGCTTAAAAAGTCAATATCCCTCAAATCTTATAGCTTCGTATGCATCTCAACGCATTGTTTGCTCCCCTGGAGAGGTTCTGTTTCTTTAGACTGCTGTTCATGCAGTAGAATACACACACACACACGGATACTTGTTCTCCTCTTGACATTCACCACTATTCTCTCTGCATTGGAAATAAACCAGCTTTCAACTTTAAAAAAGAGATTTGGTTGTGGAAAGAATATTTTCCTCCTTTAGTGTGCAACAGGAATTATGACATCTTCTGTGTGCTGTTTCTGTGAAGGAAGAAAAGCAAGTGAATATTATGGCCTCCCACTGAGCTAGAGTTGGTTAAAATCATCCAAAATTACCTGCAGAAGGGGTTGATGACATTTTAGGTGAAGACAAAAAGCTCAGAAATTTCAGGCCTAT
Organism: Aphelocoma coerulescens; assembly: GCF_041296385.1. Lineage (NCBI taxonomy): Eukaryota > Metazoa > Chordata > Aves > Passeriformes > Corvidae > Aphelocoma > Aphelocoma coerulescens. Next base: position 112,751,208 of record NC_091015.1, on the reverse strand, counting down.
GCAGAAGAAAACAGAAGGAAAAAATATTTTTTATAAATATTTTAAAAAATTATGCCAACACAAACCCTGAAGAAAAAAAGTCTGGAAATGAGAATATTTCTCAGAACTTTAACTTGGTTAATTTCTTTCTGGTACTCCCCATGTTTGCTTAAGCTGCACCAGAATTTCAAAAGCACTGTGATGTTCCTTTTCCCTGTCTTTTTGTGCATGATGGTTGTGATGCCTTAGGTTTTAACTTTCATATTTTTCAAATCCTGTACTGCTTAGTGTGTAACTCTGAAGTTTCTTGTAGCCTGGTAACTTCTGCTCTCTCATCCTAGGTAGACATAAGAAAGCCTCTCTGGGCCTGCTCTTCAAGGACACTCAGACTGCCCTAGGCCCAAAATGTATAAACCAAAAGCCCCTAAAGGGGGGACAAGCTTGGGGAAACGACATCATTAATTGAAGCTTTAATTGGAGAATTAACCCTGATATGCAAATGAACCAAACCTGTAAAAGTGTGAAGAACTCATGACCAGTCGTCCATCTTGGGGTCCATCTTGGCAGAAGCCTCTGGCTCCCCAGGGGGTACCTTTGAAGGTCCTTTGAATAACTACCTACCTTATTCCCTTACTCCTGTCTAGTCTCTGTTTTTAGGTGGCCGCTTCAGGCATCAGTTAGGGCAGAGCTCAGTGGGGCTTGCTGTACAAAACAGATTTGAAAGACAGAAGCAAGATAAATCCATTAAGTAGGGTGTTCTTTGCTTCCTTAAACCACTGGAAAGCACCAGGAAGTCTGTCAGGAATTTCTAAGGGCCACAAGTTAGATGGCTAGTGTCCTAAATAAGTCTTTCACTTGTTTGTATATATATCCAAATCCCTGCTACAGACTGAAAACACAAAATTGCTTAAAGTCACTCCCTTTTTCAGTCACCACAGAAATATATCCCTAGTCCCAGGTAAGGCAAGATAGGCAGCCCTACATTTTTTTGAGGCTGACCACTGACTCTAGGAACAATCTTCTGCACTTTGGACAATGATGCAGTGATTTCTGGGCACCTAGAAAGGCAAGTTCCTTCTGTGACCCTGACAGTGTTTTAGGTGGGCAAGTCTACTCTTTAACTCCTTCCACATATGTGCTAACAGTAAATTCAAACAATATTAAAGTGGACTAGAAGAAGCTGAAATACTCTCATTAGACTTGTAGTGGTTTATATGTTTTCCTTTTTAGCAGCCCCAGCCCTTCTCAAGGGGCTGCTCTTTGTCACCTGCTGATTCCTTGCTTCAGTTGGCTATTTTACGTACATGGCATTTGCAGGGCTTACACTAAAACAGTGGGGCAACAGTCCCCTCACTAGACAGATATTTAATTAGGTCAGGCTGAGACATGTCCTGAGATCCTGCTCTGTCAGGTCAGTAGAAAGCCATGGCCTTTTAATTGTACTGGCTACATCACAAATTTTATGCTTAATAAACATCACTGTCTTATAAGAAAAGGAAAAAGAAAATCTGGCTCAAATAGAATGGTTCCAAATGTAAATTATTTGAGCTCTGATAATAGTTCCCTGTGAGATATGGAATAGGTTGGGGCCAGCTAGTCTAGAGATGAGAAAAGGTGCTGGGCTTATTTCAAGTCTGTGGTATAGACAAAATGAAGAAAAATTTTCTTAGTTAATATAAAAACAACATCTACCAGGATTTTTCTAAAAAGAGGAAAGTACACTATACAAGCTTACCAAATTCCTTGTCCTTGTTTTGATCACAAACAGATGACATGAAGAAGTTAGTGCGATTCCAAAAAAATCAAATCTTACAAGACAACCATAGAGTGCTAAAAGAAAATTTGTCTTATGACAAGGCAGAGAAAAGAGGATAGGAAAAAAGAAGTATTATATCCCATCTTGTAGCGGTGCAGGTGGCTGTAGCTACTCTTTCTCCTGAGAACTCAGACAACCAGCTGTGGTGGTCAGCAACCCAAGTTTAGCATGTAACTTTGCAGCCATGGTGAGAACCCATGATTCCCTTGTTTTACCTTTTGCACATTTTCCCCTGATTGGTTAATACTTTGTCTCCCTGTGTTATGTATGAAGTTATGTATATTCATTTTCCTTCTTTAATATGTATTAGTTCTAGAAAGTTCTTTGTTCCTTGACGCCCCATTGGAGCCTTCCCTGAGTCCCTCCTATGTGTTGTTCCCATTGGTTCCCTTCCTGTCAATCCCACCTGCTTGTCTTGATCCCATTGGCTGAGATCCCTTTCCCCACCTATTCTGTACCCAGTATAAGATCCCTGAACCCACCCACCAATTGGCCTCTTTGTCCCTGTGGTTTCACGGGAATAAACCTGTGTGGAGCACATACGGAGAGTCCCCCTCTCTTTACTTCTTTGCCTTCGCCTGTGTTCCTGCTTCATGGTGACAGAAGGATACAGCCCCCTTTGGGTGAGGAGCTCTGCCCCGTTTCCATTGTGTGTTGGGCACTGAGTGCCGCCTTCCAGAGGGGTTTCAGTGTTGACCTCCGGGCTTCTTTGTGTCAGCACGCGAGGGGTAAAACCCCCTTCTGCCAGCTCCCAGTGGCTGAAAACCCCTCCACCATCTAAGATGAAAATCAAAATTCTAGAGAATTTTGGAGCAAGGAAGGGTACAATGCAGATCTTTTCATCTTTGTTAGGCTTATCCCTAAACAAATGTTACTGCAGTGTATTTTGCAGCTTGTAGGAGCCGGTCGAGTCCACAGAGGGTGGGAACATAAGGAAATGCAGTTCTCTTAGTCATGACAAGAATATTTTCTGAATATTTCAGTTTTCATCCTAATATTTGCACAACTCTAGTTTACACTAAACAGTGCCGTAAATCAGGATTTTCTGTGGAAAGCAGAAGCTTTCTATACATACGAAGAAAAAAACCAGCTCCTACACAAAAGAAGGTTAAGTTTTATGTAACAGAAGCTCTTTCCTCTAAAAGTGCTGCCCAGCACTGGAGGATGCATATGAGTCACACGGAGCACAGTGCTTACCATATGTTAATGTGCACTATTTATATCTCACCTAGTGTACTTAGAAGTCAGAGTTCATAAGAGGTCTGAGGAAAGTAAGTCTTTTATATTACTGAAATGCAGTGAATTAGGAGCTCATAATTCTCTTAGACACCTGAGCTCACAGATTTTCGTCTGCTCTGGGGGACAAGTAGATAATAGAAGCAGTCAATTCCATACTTTCAATTTTTTTGCCCAGTGCAAGGCAAACACCCTGTTGCCAAAATCTTTCTTTTCTTACAATAAATGTATTAAAAATTCCTCAAGATTTTCCTCATCACTTCAGCATCTTCTTACTGTCACAGCTTTATTTCCTGCTCTTGCCACAAACTTACTCTCATTGTCTCTTGTTTCACAGCCAGCATTTGGACTATAATTAAAGCAGTGTCTTCCCCTTCACTAATGATGAATTTCTGCTTTCTGTTTTGCCTGGGAGAGTGACACACTGAGAGGATTCATCCTGCTGAAGTCTCTGGTGGCTTGCTCCTTATCTCTTTCAATAGGGATGTGCCGCTACTGCATGTCCTGCTCATTGGTGCCTTGATTTGAAGACCTTAATTTCAGTCCCATGCCTTGATTCATAGGTAAAACATAGGTTGGGACTCAGGGTGAATCACCCCATGGGTGTCTGGTGCCATTTGTGATGCCACTTGGCTGCCAGCTTCCAGTCAAGGAGGGCTGTGGTCTCATGTGGACCTGTGGTGTGAATCCAAGTGGATGTCTTGAACACAAGAAATTACCTCAAATGTGTTTGCCTACTGATGTGTCAACACTGGGTCTTTACTGCGGTATCATAGGGCATTTGCCTGGCCATTTAACTAAATATAACCTGTGAGTCATACCTGGCCCTGTGGCAGGAGGAAGACAAATGGTAGTCTGATTACAAGACAAGTGGAAGGCTTCTGGACTTGAAGTAATGTTTGTGTAAAAAAAGGCCCTCACAATCGGTCTGTGATCCTTCATAGAGTAAATTAGATTGCCTGAGTCCTTAAGAGGTGCCTTCCCAGCTACCTCAAGGGTTTTCTGGGAATGACTTAATGTTCAAAATTTCATGAAAACAACAGTTTCACTAATTCAGGTCGTTTATTAAGTGTGTCAAAATCTGGTCTTATCCTTTTGTTAGAAATTATATCTTGTATACAGAACGTACCCTGCCACAAGGACGTAGAGGTGACTGCTGCTTAGAAAATGAAGTACAATTTTCCTTTTTCCTGAGTTGGAGCTCCTCGATATTTCTCAAGATTGTGACCCACTATCATTTCCCTCCTGTCAGTCAGCCAAATTTTCTTTTATCTTTCACAGACTTTCAGGTAGAGGTTCATAAACCTACTCAGGTTGCTTTGCTCAAGAATAGCTGTCAGACACACAGCCAACATAGATTACTGTATTTTTACTGGATTGAAAAGATCTGTGGCACAGCAGCACTTTTGCCAGCAGTCTTGATGCTTTTTAAAGCAGATTTACTAGTGGCACAATGTCTCCACGTGTCAGATTCTATGTTATTATCTGTGAGGTGTCAATCATTCACCTTCAGTCAGTTCATTTATTTTATGCAGAGGTGAGATCTCTTGTGATGTCTAGAAGTTCAGCTCTTCCAGTCTATAGCTTGTATCCAATGTGCAGCCAAAATCCAACTCTTCTAGGTCAGATTCCTCCACAGAGTAAACACTTCTACCCAAAAGTCTGTGTTTTACCTCATCATCAGTGTTTTTAAAAAAATCCCTTGCCCTTTCACGTATGAGTTATGTAGTATAACTCAGCAAGAGAAACCCACATCTACTGCATGCTGAGAGTGTTCTGAAGCAGACGATCCATATCCCAGGAGCTGTCTCCATCTCAGAGCCTTTTCTGACTTACTCACCACCTACCTCTTTTGTAGTTCTCTGTGGAGCTGGGATTACCTGATTTTATTTATCCTGAGTTCTTCTAGGTCTTTCAAAGGTTTTGCAATCCCTATACTTATTGATGGAAGCCTTCCTGTTAACAGCATTTGTGCTTTTCTTGGCAAATGAACTTTAAATAGCACTTTCCTCACCTACTACATATTTTCTTGCTCATTCTTTTTCTGGGATAGTCTGTTTCTGTGTCCTCAGTGCATTCCTTTCTCCTTCACCCAATCACAGTATAGAGCTGGGGGCATTTTTGGTGTTCTGGGTGGTGCAAAGTACTCAGAAACTTGTTTGCAAAGGAATTGCACTCACCTTTTCATATTTTTCTCACTTCTGCTTCTGAAAATTATTGATCAGTTCTGACTCAGAATGTTCTAGTGGTGTGCAGTCTGTGTGGGAAAGGCACACAACTTACTCATTGGTAGGGAAGACAGAATTTATAGACTAAAGTAATGTTCCATTAATGTTAAATAGATTAAAATAATCTGATTTTAGTCACCCAGGTTCTTATGGAGAAGTTGACTAGTCAACATCAATTCCCAAAGATACTGTTGTGTTCTTTCTGTGCTGTGTACACCGATCCAGGTGCCTCATGCCAGTGTGTTCCCATCTCCTGCTGAAACACTTGACTGTTGGTGCTTTTCCAGGGAGTTCATCATGCTCATCATCCTCATACAGACCTCTGCTTTGGGATGGGAGCCAAATCTGCTGACTTCTAAATTCCTAAGTCCTTTATTGGATATGCTATTTAACAGCAGGTAATAGTACAATCTGGCATTTGTCTTCTGGCACGAGTGTCTTTCCTTAGCAGTGAGTAAGTTCCATTGATGCCATGAAGATTTTTTGCCTTTTCTTTTATACCCATTACACCTTTTTTACAACTTCTGTATTCCTAGTGCTTTTGCCTACATTCTTGGACTTGTTTGTTAAGCTAAGAGACGAAACATTTTAGAAGCTTTGTGGCCAGAGATCAGTGTGCCCCAAACCCCAAGGTCCTCTCCAGAACACATTCTGTAAACCAAGACAGAACCATCCAGGGGAAGGTTCGTTGGGGAGGGGGGGCTCACTTGAGCCTCTCATTGGGGAATCTTTGATAGATATGCTAATTAGCAAAACCTATAATGTTATACCAGATCTTTGGGGGCATATAGACTTGGCGGGGTGCATCTCGATGCATATGACTGGAACATGTGCACCTAAGGATCCTTAAAATAAATACCAAGGTAAAATCCCTTTTCCCTTTCTAACCGTGTATGACTCTTGATTTTAAGAACAGGAAAAGGCATCACCATAGTGAAAACTGGTGTTTCAAAATTTGAATGCCTGTTTTTCTACCCACTGTGTTGGATGCTTGTTACAGAAAGAGGGGAAGTGACAATAATTATGTGATATTAAAAAGCTATTTCTAAAACTGGACAGATAAAGCTTTTAATGTCATGTCACTGTTCAGGTTACCTGAGCTTATCTTGCCATCATATCAGGTCTCACTGATTCCAGTGGCTATAACCTGGAATGAGCACTGCTGGGGGAAGGCTATAAAGTAACAGATTTTAAGTCACCATTGATAATTTCCCTTGCTAATTGCAAACTAGTTGCAATAACTAGTTGTTAATGCTACAAAAATGTTATTTCCCAAGATTATGACTTTTTTTTTCTAGTTCCTTTGTTGTAATAGTTTTTTTTTATGCCACTGCTTTTAGCATATTGCAAAGAATGGTCATGAAATTAAACCTCTAAGTAGCAAGCTAAAGAAAATAATTAATTTTACTTTGGGGAAAGAAGAAAGATTTCATCTTGCAAAACACTGGAATTTATATGTATATATTTACATTTTTAAAGACACAGGTAAGTGTGCTGTATCTGAATAATATCCCTATGCTTGCGCTTTGGCAGGCTCCTATATCTAACATCTAGGGTATTGAATCAGATGCAAAATAATTACTTTTCTGACCCTTTGGGCTCTAATTGGTTTCCTTTAATGAGTATAAGAATGCTGGCTTGCATATTTTTTGGAAGGCCTTTCTGGTGTTGGGGTGTGTGTCTGCCTTTCCAGGACAGATGCTTGAACAGTCAAAGTACTGTCTGAGCTGACCTTTGCTGAATTGCACAGAGATGGTATTTCTTGGCAGAAACAAAGAGAGTGAGTGGTGCAGCAAAATGGGAGGTTAATCACATTTTCTTTATGGGTAGTTCCCTTGCTTTCTTTCACTTTTCTGATTATGGTAACAGTTACAAAGCACCTGTGTGAATTGGACTTCTCTGGATTCTGCAGTTTATCCTGGTACGAACACACCATGGTCAAATAGGAATGTGATAAAGTTTATACTGTTTACTGTCCAAAATATAGCCACGAAAACCTCTAAGTAACTAGATAAGATGTCTTCAATATAATGATTAAAAGCTTAAAAGCTGTGGATGTGCTTAATTGTATCTGACACCAGGCTTTAATTCTTGTTTTTCTCAGACTTACTAAGAAAGCCAAGATGATTCCCTCTGCTTTTAGGGGCTGGTTGATGAAGGTATAATTGCTGACATACTGACAACCAGCAAAACCAACTGATAGTCTAATATGAGCACAGTTGCAACATTTTCACTATAAACATGCCAATCAAGTTTTACTTAGATGTATCTGCTAGAGTTTCACTTAATTGGCATAAATAAGTACAGGGGAAAAGTTGTTTATAAGAGGCAAATATTTTCCTCTGATTTAAATGTACCATACTGCTCTTGTAGGATTTATAAAGAAGTTGAAATCTTGCTTTTTTATTTATATGAAAATGTAGCAAAAAGAAAAAAAAATGTTTAAAGAAAGTTGATCCCACTGCCATATATATTAAATGGCTAATAAATGATTCCACTCACTCTTATACTGTTTTCAGGACATTTGACCATTATTCTGTTTTTTTATTGATTTCTTAGTTGTCTTTTAATTGGAAGCTGTCTTTGATAATGGTACCAATTAGATGAGATTACTGTACTTTTTGATGTGTTATGATTGTCATACCTTACTGATATTTTTTCTATTTAGGACATGAGTTACCAACCAAATTCTGAACAAGTAGAGAAAATGGGAACTTTATTGGATAAGAGGCTTTGAAGTTTGGGCAAGTTTTTATGGAGACCAAAAACTGGGAAGCTTAGGTCTCTTTTTTTATTTCCCAAATGGGGATCTGAAATCTCTTACATAGCTTTTGTAAAAGACCTTCACTAGAAAACCAGATTTTCTTTAATCAAAACTGTTCCTTGAAGATGCAATCTATTATCAGGAAGAGTAACTCCCTTAAAGCACTGACCTAGAGAACTTTTACTTAAGCCAATTTCACTATGAATAGCATATTTATTTAGATTCTCTGACGGTAATTTTTAAAAAAAAATTATTATATCTATTTGCATTCTTTAAATATTAGCTATATTTGAAATATTTCTAATTGAATCTCTAATCTGGATTTATATGTTATTTCCCATCAAATTGAGACAAGAAATAGAAATAACACCATGAAAGGCTTTTATCCAGTGAACTGAACCTCCCTCTTCCTCCTTTTTGTTTCTGGATGTGGATCCCCTAAATGCAGTGAAAATGCTGAATGAAATGGATTTGCTCTTGATTTGTATTGTTCTGATGGAAGGAGACAATTTAAAGATGTGTAAGACAAAAATAAAGAGCAATGCAAGAGATTCTTGCGTTCTTGAAACTGTGCTTCTCTGCTTTGAATAGCAGATATACAAATAAAAGCTTGCTCCATGAAGATCTCAAAGATACTAGGATTTATAATTTCTTTTCTCAGCATTAGCCTCGTCACTTCTGTTTAATATTCTGTTTTCTTTGAGATGATTGCAGTTATTAAAAGAGAAAAGGCAATCAAGTTTGCTTCTATGTCTAGTCTCTGAAATCAAAAAAATTATGTGGATTTACTGCAGATGAGTCTCTAGCCTGTGCTAATTTCCTGGATTGGTATTCAGATATTTGGTATTTTTGAGCAGACTTTAAGATTCAGTTTGGTCTCCATACTGAAAAAAATGAAACTTCATTTAAAATAATCAGTCTGCATCATTTGACTCAAGTATTTTCCATCAATGAAACTAATACATACCTCCAAACTAACATATCACAAGACATTTGCTTGATAGAACTTGTAGTATAACTCCCATTCTTCCAAATCCCCATTTTCAGTTTTTTAGGATTTTTTAGTTCAAGGTTATAACAAGGAAAATACATTAAAAAAACCCCTTTTGGTCATTATGTATGTGCTTTAGAGCTCAAAATTAGGAAAGGATAGACTTCCCTCTGCCATGATAGTCCACTAACATTTGCCCTAACTATCTTTCTGAAACACTGTGTTGAACATGCTCTGGCCTCTCACAGCTGCATTTATACTGGTAAATTAAAATGTCCAGAGACCTTTCTGGGTACTCCTGTGTGATCATGCACACTGTAGAGTGGTGACAATGTTCTATGCTGCTCTCATGGCCTATGCCAACCATTTTTGCATGCCAATAAATCCCGGGCATACTTAGGCTAGAAACCCTGTTTTTCTCCCAGTTTGTGCCAGGTGGCTTTAGTGGCTGGGAGTGATGTTGAGCATATTTCATTTATGTCTGGATCCTTCTCCTGGTGGGTACCTGGAGTGGATATAAGATAATATTCTCTGTTGCTCTGAATACTTACAGACTGTTCATTTGACTTCAGGTTCATTCAGCAAGAACAGCAAGAATCCTTCTTTTCAAAAAGTAGGACCGTAACTACCTGATTACATTTTAAGTATTACAATATTTTTCCTGTGGCCATGTTTTTTCATCATTTTGAAACACATTTAAGGTGAATGATATTGAAAATCCTTTTTTGTTGATATTTATATATTTGAAATGTTCATTGGTGCATTTAGATGCCTATGGACCATGTATAGCCAGAGAAAGAGGGGACAAAACCCCCATTTTTAGATGAGAACATACAACCCATCATATTTTATTACATTTACAGGAAAAAAAACAGGCAATATGAACTAGATGTTATATTGGTATATGATCCCCTCATGACATAGTGTTTATCTAACTAGTTTCATAATTCCTTTCACTTTTAGTTAGAATTATAATTGCCACTATATCTAGAACAGTTGTTTTATCCATGCAGTTCAGGATTATACTTGACAGTACAAGATGGGATTTCCAAGGACACTTGGCAGCTGACAGCTACAGAATACAAGACAAGAGGATGTCAGTCACCTGGGACATGTGGATCCATTTCTTTGCTATTGAAGGCAACGCTGGGGTTTTTTTGTGATCTCTGCAGCATTGTTTTAAAACTGCTCAGGTGTTTTCATCCTCCTTGTGCCTTCTGTTCCTGAGCCTTTCTCAGCTCAAAAGTGGAAGAGCTGGATAAATAAAAGTGTACAATCAGCACTCCATGTTACCTTGCTCCTGTAGTAGCATTATCTTGCTACTCTTCATCATCTGATATCTTTGCAGAGAGTGACAGTTTCTTGCAGGTTCTTCTTGCTAGGTGGAAAAAGCCTCTTCTGATCTCTGACCACTTAGGTTTCCATTTAATACTGCTTATCTGATGACTGATATCTGCTCCTCAAATATGAAAATAAGCAGTTCTTTGCTGTTTCTACCAAACAGTTTATACTCATCTTATTAAGATGCTCTATTAAATATTGTAGATACAGTTTAACAGATAATATACCCATTTCCTATGTAACTCAATGGCTGCTTCTGCTGTAGGGGCCTTTCTTCCACTTGAAATAGTTAACTCCATCTTACAAAGTCCTCCAAGAGACAAGTTGTTTCTCCAGTTCTGTATCTGCATTGTCTATTCATCCTGTAGAAATTATGCACAGGTATGACAGTGTACAAACAGATTTTTCCATTCTGACGTATTTCACAAATATCTGTTATTATATCACAACTTTTCAACTGCCAGAAATTGCAGATAACATACCTGACCTTGCAGGCACTCTCTATTATCTTTGTAAATCTTTAATTGTCATTTTATGTTGTCAGTTTTCGCTAAAATTCTTAGCTCGTGCCAAAATCTGAGATCAGCCATTTTCTAGTTCACGTGACATTTCTCTTCTAAATCTGATTTCACACACAGATGAAGACTAAATTAAGGGAAGAGCAGAAATACAGACAACATAGAAGATAATTCATTTCCATGAAACTAGCCCAGCTTCAATGTCACTGCGATCAAATGGAAGCTGCGTAATTTCAAGTGTATGCATCCAGGAGCTATTTCAAATGTGAGTATTTAGTCCAAGTTTTCTAATAGAAAACGGCATTTTTTTCAGAAAAAAAATGTAAAAAAAGGATTACTTTTGCTTAATTTAATGTATTACTCATCAATCTATGAAAACCCTCCAAAAAACTAAACCCCAAAACAACAGCAAGATTAAGATAAATAAAGAAACAGAAAACAGTATAATGAAGAAAAACACAAAGAAGTATGCTATCTGAATGCACACTGCAGTAGTGATCTTTATCTGCATGAGAAGTCTGCTGGATCTGTAGGGTATTGTGACACATCACATCATATAGCAGACTGAATTTATTTTAATGTACTTTTAATCTAACTCATGCTATTAATTTCATTTTAAATTCCCATTGTATTCATTTTGTCCCCGGAAGAGATTACAATCTGTTTCTTGTGAATGTGTGCTTTGTTCTCTGTGTTACAGCTGTTCAAGACCTTAACTTCAACACAAAGTTTAATTTTACTTTAATCATGAAAAATGTGAGTAGAACTTTCCATAAAATGGATAGAGTTTAAAAAACTTAAAAGTTTAATGGCTTTTTCCTCCCCTTTGTTGCTGCTTGAATATATACTTTTATCAGTTAGTGTTACTTTGTGGAACACATCTATTGCTTCTGTGATTTTTTTTTTAATCTCTGAAAGGCTTTAAATTGAATATTTTTTAATTAAAATTGAAATGCATTGATTCAGGATGCTGCTGTAGGGAGCTGTAGAACTGTATTTAAGTTAGTTTGTTCCCAAGTCTCTTCTCTAGCACAGGCATTTTAACTAGGTTATCTTTCAATGTGAAATGTTTTGGCCAGGAAATTGTGTAATATTTTGCTTTTTTTCATCAGTGGAGGAGACTATCATCTCCTTGGGAGTATATTCTAAGAGGTAGAAATGACCAAAAAGAGAAATGGAGTATAAAGTACCTGAACAATACATTGGGATAAATGCAGTGATGTTTCCCAATGACAGTATTTTAGCTTCTGGGTAATTTTCCATGGCATAACTTAATTTTTTCTTGGACAGAGTGCCTGCTGTCCAGACGACCCTTGCTGCTAATTTTCTGCACCAACAGAGAAGTCAATTTCTTTTAAAATAAAGGACATTTGTCTTCTTTTTCTTTAAAATCAGAATTCCTTCCATTACCGAATATATGTACATCCTTCTGTTGATTTTTGTTTTTACTGATTCTCAGATGTTTATACACTCCCTCATTACTTTGTTGGTTTATATAATGATTTACATAGATGGTTTCAATTAAATTTCCACTGATCTCTTAATTTCCTCTTTAGTCATCTGTAGCCATATGCCAAAATTTTTGGGCCTTCCCTTATCAGTTATTCTTGGGCTGCATTTGTATTTCTCATCAGATACAATGTCTTCATCTCTGATTTTCATACAGGGGATCACCAAGGAGTCCAACTGGCTCCTGTAACGCCCAATAGTCAATGTTGCAAATGTTCAAATAAATCCAACTTGTCTGACCATTTTTTTCTGAGTTCCATAGTCATGCCCTTGCTTGTTTCTTTCATGTCATGAAAGCAGCTCCCTAAAATGGAGTTAAGAGGCAGCCTGCTCTAAGGCTGCCTTTCTTATATGACACTATACTCCTTCAAATATCTTTTCTCCATGGCTAAATTGAAATGTTTTGTCTTTGCAACGTGCTTCTCTTTGTTCTGTTGATTTTCTACACTCTGTCTGTTCATAAGTAATCTGAAAGTCTCTGTCCTCTAATGTCAAATGTCAGTCACCCTGGCTCATCCCTCTCCTCTCTCACAAGCTCTGAAGTGAATGACTCATAGATATATTCTCAAGACAGTTTGTAGTGCTAGCAAGGCATCTGAAGGGGAGCTGAAGCACCTACAAGAGGTTCATGTCAGAATCCCTCTTACTGTGACCCCACACTGCAGTGTCTTGCTCCCTTTCCTCTGCATAGGGCCCAGAGCTGCTCACTTCTCCTGCTGTCCTCTTCAAGGGCTTTAGTTCTTCCAGTGGTCACCAAGACCTCCTATCAGCGAGATCCATCTCTTCAAACTTTTTGTCCTACGGATTCCTCTAGTGCAAAAGTCCTTTCATACTTCCAAGATATTTCCCTTTTATTTTCTCATATCCTCCCCAACCCCTAAAATTTGCAAGCTTTGTTACCTGACTTTAGCCTACATGCTGGAATGTGATTGCTCTGTCTTCTGAGAAGTGCTTGAGAGAAGGATTAGGCAATCCAGGCCTGCAAAATTCTGTAATCTCAGAAAAACCGTCTTGGGCAAGACACTTGACTTTCTTGCCTATAAATCTTGTCCTATGTTTAATGGCTGTTCATGTGCAACTTTGGATGTATTAAGAAAACACATTCAGATGTTTCAGCTTAGACTCCAATGACTGATTTCATATTTGATGTTTTTGTTGTAGGTTTAGTTCCTTGCTCTTCCATGCAATGGAGAACTAAGCTGTGTTGAGAGGGGGCAGAACTGAGATATACTGCAGATGTTGGAACAAGTCCTGTACCTGTATTTTTAGGCAAAAAACACTTCTATTAATCCAGGTGTTTCCATGTACAATTTCACCAAAACACATGCAAGATTTTATATGCAAACTAGCTTTAAAAAACACAGCAGGGAAAAGCTGTGTCTTAAAGGCTGACATTGTAATCCATTCAGAGAATTAACTGTTTTGTTAACTACACAAAATTCAGGAATGTTCTGTTGACCGTTTGTCAGGTGAACAAGCAGTGCCCCACTTCATAGTTTTTTTCTTTCATATCAAGCATTTCAATAGAAACAAAGATTTTTGCTATGATTCAGGATACATCATCTTCAGATGTTACTCAGGAAAATTCCATTGGGATAAAACTTACAGTAATTTGGTTGCAGAGCTATTACAAAACCTCCTTTCAGATATTCAAATAAATATTCAAATATTCAAATATTTAAATATTTCTGGATTGATGTGCACAGAAATGACGTTCTTACTTCAGGAAATAACATTGCTCATCTTTTGTGGACAAGAACTGAAAACTACAGCTGTGTTTTTCCCTTTATTGCTGTTAATCCCAAAAGAAAGTTATCCTGAGTCAGTGGCAAACAGAAATATTGGTGCGGGTGGCCAAAGTTTCTAACCTTTTTTGAACTAAAAATTTCCCCTCCTGTGATAAATATTAAATAAAACTCCAGGTTTCTAATGCACAGAAATCAAGTGCTTGTTGAGATAGCCATGGGAAAAAAGAACATTGTAACAGATATAAGTGAGAAATAGGTTTCCCATGTGTTGATTAAAAAAAAGAAAAAAAAAAAAGAAAATATAATGATACCATTTAATATTTCACAGAATCTCTTCTTTTTTCTTGGAAAGAAATACACAAATATTTCCTCTCAAGTCAGTTGTTCAAGACACACATTAGAACCATAAAAATATATAACAAATACACTGAGACAGCAAAACGAAATCAGAAGAGGACTATTGAAATTCAAATGGAAAATGCCTGGATGGAAGAAATGAAAATCTTGCTTAGGATAAAGATAAACCTAAACATGAGAATTAAATAATGGTGAACATAAAACAACAAAAACTTAGTATGTAGCACAGCATATATTATGACAGAAGTCCTCAGACAATAGAAATATGAGTAAAGCTCTTTAGTCATTGATGTAATTCTAATTTCCAGCATCTCAGGCTGAAACGTGCTGAATATTTTCCTTTTTATGGGAAAAAGCCTCCTTTCTTTGTGGAAGATTTTATTACAGACATAGGGTTTTTTAATTTCAAAAAGTGGTTTTGAATTATAGTAGTGTGACATCTGATTTTTTCGAAAAAATAATTTTAATAATAATTTTACTATCTTCTCAACACTTTTGAGTGAAGGAAAAAATACATTTATAGTTCACTATTGCCCTCTTGTGGAAAGAAATAAAAATAAGCTTGTGCATCATAAACATAAAATCCAAACCAAGAACTGATTACTTAGATTCCGGTTCAGAAACCTTCATTCATCTTGTGCCCTTAGTTTGGGTTATGATTTGGTCCTATATTAACAGTTTTTACTCTTGGTGCATTGTTAACAGTTATTGTCTTTGAACAACTCCCGTGTTATTGGCCCCTGTAACATTTAACACTCCAGAGTATCAAGGACGGCTTCAACTCCGTATCAGAAAGTTTTTCCCCGTAAGAATGACATACTGCCATAAGCAGATCTTTAAAAAGCAAGTTCTGCTGCTGCTCTGAAATGTTCAGCAGCTTTAACATGAGTCTACAACTGATGTTAAGAAAATAGATGGCAAGGTTTTTAGAAAAAACAAGCAGAAAAAATAAGTGTTGACTTTCCATAGAATTAAACACAGAAATGTTTATAAACATCACTTATGCATTAAATTTGTGGGACAGAATATACTTTGAAAATGTCACAAAATTGTCCAGACTTACTTTACTATACCACTGTTCAAGATTATGCAGGCATCTTTAAAATGTACTTATGAAAGTGCTGAACTTACTCCTACTTGCTCCTGCTTTCTTGCTCATCTACCCCTCCTGGTGATGTGTCCAGGTCTTTCTAATTAGGACAAAGAGGGCTGTATCTCTAGGACTTAGTCTGTTGTGGTGCCTTTTTTCATCACATTGAATGCCATAGAAAGCCTCTCTAGATGGCTAAAAAAAGGTGATGTGCTTTGCTGAATGTCTCTTGCTCTCTTCTTTGTCTGTCTGTTTGGCCATTGTACATTAAGATGTCACAAGACACCTAAGTTTTCTTTTGCTTTCTTTTTTAAAAGAGTGAATCCTTAATGTCTGAAACCACTGCTCTGAGAAAAGAACATTTCCTCATAAAAGTGACACAAAGCCAAGATTTATAGTGGGAGGGCTATTTTGTGTACCTATCTTCTCTAGGACTTCATATACTCTGGTGAATTTTTCACAGTGGCCAAAGAAATGGTGCAAAGGAGGGTTTATGTATTACTTGAGTCACAACTTCAACCTTAGACACAGACTTGAATGGTACATGAGTTTTGGTTTTCCTTTCACATGAGGTAAATTTATTCTATCACTTCATTTCCATTTTCTGTTACCAAAGGAGGTAATGAAGGGTCATAAGTTTGGCACTGGGATATCGGGTGTCTTCTCTAGCTTTCACAGGAACCCACCCTGGATGTAATGCTATAAACAGGATTTTGGAGTTTGTGCCAGATCCCTTTTAACTACTTGGTTCAACCCTTCTAAAAACACCCTCCCTTTATGTTCCACCAGCTCCAGAGATCTAATGCTCTAATAGTCAAACCTGCACATTGTAACAGTTAAGCCTGGAGAAGAAATTCACGTGGAACTCCACACTACTCTTTTAATTAGACACTAGTCATGGACCAGCAATGCACTGAAACTGGTCAGATAATCCACCATTTTAAAGGAAAAGAACCTCTCCTTTTTCTTTCTATATACAATTTCATGATAATTCTGACATCCTAGCAGTGGAAGCTTCCTAAAAGTCTGGACTGAGATAAAAAAAAAAACAAAAACCCCAAAATAAACCCCTTGAAATTTGTTTTTAATAATTACCCTTCACTGCAACTAATTGTGGTATGTTCTTTTTCAAAAGATGGTTACAGATGGAGACGCTTAGCACTGTAGCTGATTTCAAGCCTGATTATGCAGCGCAGAGTGAATTCCCAAGCATTAGATAGGGAAGGCTGTGACTCTCTTTGACGTTTTATAGAGAAAAAAGCCAGCTAGGCCATGTCACTATAAGGGTAAGGCCCATGGGAAAGAGCTATTGAGAGGATGCAGAGGGGCACAGAATCACATCTGCTCTGTAAGCAAAAGGATGTACAGGTCATCTGACTCCTGAGGCCTAAGCTATGCAATCACTATTCTCCAGTGTTTGCAGGTTCTGGCTGCTATTTCTTTCTGTGCCCTATGACACTGACAGCATCCAATTTGCTACTTACAACACTGAAACATCTGAAAAGTATTTTACTTGTTTAAATGTGGGTGACTTTGTGGTAACAGAGTTATCATTTACTGATAAGAACTAGCAAGCCCAGTGAAAAAAGCCCTTGATGTAGTCTCTAAAATGGAAGGACTCAAGACAAGTATTTGATATTGGATCAAATTAAAAAGAAATAGGTTGTCGTTAGTTCTTACTGAGGAGTAGTGTACTGCTGGGTCTGCAGAAAATAAAAGACTGCATATCCTTCAGAGTTCACATTTAATTCAGATCCTGAACGAAGGAGAGACCTTCACATATCAGAAGTGAAATACCTAGCTGAATATCAGTTTTTAGTTTATTAGTATTTAGTTTAACTCTCTGGCATAGCTTTGATGACCTCAGGAAACCCTAACCTGATATTTGGAGACATATGCGGTCATCCTTCAGGCTGGATAGTATTTAGTGTTTTCCACAGGGTGATGCAGAACTGAAAATAAAAAGCACTGCAGATAAAGGAGAAAGTAAAAAAAAAAAAACCAGAAAAAAAAGATTAGGAATGCCCTTCTGCCAGTTCTTGACATTGAACCTGTGATTATTCTCAAATACAGTCAAAATGTAAATCACCACTTGATGTCACCATTGGTCTGTACCATGCCGTGCAGCTCTTCAAGAAATCTTTCTGAACATCACAAAGATATTATAAAGTCAGTTAAAATATTTAGAGACCTATTATGATGTTAAGTAATCACCATCTATTTGTTGGTCCTATTCAAAATACCGGCACACTGGATTTGGAACACCATAAAGAAGTAATTTGAAAGGTCCTGTTTATGATTAAAATCTGTTTTTAAAAGGAAATTTTAAAAGGAAATTTTCCAATAACCAGCAGAGCAAGTCTGATCATTGCATATGTCATATAAATATTACTACAATCCAATTGCAGAATGAAAAGTAAAGAGTACATGACCAGAAGATTCTATAGCTCTAGAAACATGAAATTAAGAACTGTAAGTGTTAATGAAGATATAAGAAAGATATTTGAAATCTCTCTTGTAAAGCTGGGATCCTGTTTCCCTATTCAGGCATAAAGAAAAATATTCTGTGTTCAGATTTCCTTTGTTTTTAACAAGCTTGATGAGGTTGACTTGCAGTGTATTAGTTCTGAACGTCTGTTCATTTATTTAGGAGTCTGAAGAGGAATTTGGCAGCTCAGGTTGAGGTGTAATTTTAAAGGTGTAAAATATGGCTTGCCATTAACAAGTTGGCTTTTCTCAGTCATTGCCACACTGTAAAACTAAAATTGTGTCTAAACTGGGTGGAAGTGGTCACAGCACCAAGCCTGGCAGAGTTCAAGAAGTGTTTGGACAGTAGTCTCAGGCACAGGGTGTGTCTCTTGGGGCTGTCCTGTGCAGGGATATGAGTTGAGCTTGATGATCCTTGGGGGTCCCTTCCAACTCAGCATAGTCTGTGAACATATGAACTGTGAAACCTTTAATTCAGACAATACTGTAGGTATTACAGGGCACCAAGTAGCACAGAAGGCTGAATGTCCCAGCATCTTGAAACACCTTGAAACAGCAGCTTGAGAATGCACTCTACAGCTCTCCCTTGGCATGAGCTTTATCAGTTCTTTACATATACAACATGAATCCTCTTATTGATATTTTACCTGAACTTTTAAACTGCTTTGCTATGTACCTGCTAGCTACGCATACTCTGGGGCACCAAGCACTAGTTGAACCAAGCATTCAGTTAATGATACATTCTTATGGCTCTGTTTGGATACTCAGCATGCTGCATGTTCTTCTCTACAACAATTACTGCCCATGGCTTGTATAGGCCTGTACCCCAACAGGTGTACGTATCATTCTAATGCATAAATTATTTTAGAATATATAAGAAAACATAGTAATTCTAGACTTCCCATCCATTTTCTATCTGCTCATCAATCACAAGCTAATGCTGTCCTTTTCTTCCTTTGTGTGGTTGCAATCTCAGAAGCAATTCTTTTTCAGGTCTGGATGGCAAAGACTCTGCTCACAGACCAGGAAAATATTTCCCAGGGAAGCTCCAAAGCAAGTCTAGCACTGGGTACATGCTGAATATGTGAAATTTGCTCTGAAGTAAATGGAAATTCGAAGTGCTCAGGAATTACTAGTATTTTTCCTTTTGCAATGCTGAACGAATAAGCTAATTCTATCCAATTTCAAGCTCCTTTCAGCATAATAGTTTCAAAATTGCAGCTCAGAGTTTATCACTTGACTCTCATTTCAATAAAGAGAGGCTCAAAAATCAAAATGGACAACGGGCAGTAGGAATAAATTCAGTTAGCAAGCAAAAAATAGAAAAGGGAAGTAGAGAGTAAAAAGCAAATTCAGAGTTTGAAATAGGGCTGGCAGAAATATGGATAAAGGTACAGTATAATATATACACATAGGACATATGAACAATTCCTTTGGTAAAAAAGTTAAGTGAGCTTTTGTAGTCATAAATAAATACTATATATCAATGCATATGTCAATATATTTGATAAAAGGAATAACTTTCAAAAATAAAAAAAATTCTATTTTTATTATATAACCCAATATAATTTATGCATTAAGTTAATAACATTACTGTATTCTAAATAGCTTTCTAAGCTTAGAAAAATTAGCATTCAAAAAGCATCAGACCACATATCTTTACATATTATTTTTTCCTGTATCATGTGAAGAACCCTCCTGGGAATTCAGATAAATAAATCTGGAGTTTGGGAGGCAGTATCACAGATATGTTATATATTCATATTTTTTTACATTACCCCTCAAAATGTTAACAAAAATATCTGATTCTTAGACTCTTACCTTCAGTGTAAGCCTGTATATATAAATACATGTACATTTTTATATAAGCATAAGTATGTATGTTTATGTATACATATATATATATCCATCCATATTTAAAGTGCTTGAGTAGTCACTGGGGCAAAATGTAATTCTTGTTTTCCATTTCTTAAACAGATTTTTCATTTACGCATTATTCTTTTAGCAGGGTCAGCTAGAGGGATGTTCATGAATTTTTGTCTGTGTAACAAAACTGCTGTGTGGGGAATCTGATCATCTATGGCTCTTAAAGGAGAATAATTATTCAGCTGTGAGTAGAAAACTTGAAGAACAACATGAAGTTTAACTTAGGATTTCCCCATGTTCAGCTGCTTTTGAAAACGTATCATTGTGAAATGCAGAGGTATTGACAGGGATGAGCACCTTCAGGATTGGTGCTTTTCTTCAGGGATGAAATCTGTGCATCAGGGCAGCTTCCAAAGGTCTTGTGTCCCAAGCATAGGGTGTGTCTAGCTTTAAAACTGTCACCCAGAACACCTCAGCTTCTCCATTTGCACTGTAAAAATAAATAGCATACACAAGGTGAATGCAATATCCCTTTCTTTGTACTCTGAATTGTGTGAAATCTACTTAACCTCTTTCCGGTGGCAACAAGGCCACACACATTTTAGCTCACCTAGCGTGTCCTTCCTCTCACAACTGAGCTAATGGATTGATGGAAGAGGAAGTAGGGAGGTCATTCAAGTCTTTCAGTATCCTGTTACAGTGCAAAGGCATGGAAGTGAGTGGTAGATTTTGTTTACTAATGATGCTTCCAAATGGATTCAATATTTTTCACTTCCACAGGTACCCGACTTCGGTTTCTACGACAGGGAAAGGTACACAACCTTAACAGAGCCATCACAGTAGGGCTGACCTGCAACTCATATTATTCCCTTTCTAATTATTATCGTGTTTACTTTTCAAATGAAGGTTCTGTTGGGATCATTGAAATGAAGAGTGAAGCCAAGTGAACTGCATTATTTCATAAGCATTCATGTGAGTCTAACACAGAATCTTCTTCCTCTTGGTGTGTGACATACATGCTTTCTGTGGAGTCAGAAAATCATATTTTACTTATATGGAGGTTTGGAAAAAAACAGTGTTGGTCTCTAGAGACGTATAAAGAAAGGAAAAAGCTGTTGCTGCAGGATTTACAAAATTTGGAATTTGGCTTCATTCTAGGTGAGACTAAGGAATGACCTAGCTCTTCTGATTCACAGACAGTGTATGAGTCTTCAATGCAGAGCAGACCTGTAGGTGCTCCTGGAAATAAATCATGCCACAGAACTCTTTGAATTCAGCTTTTTCAGAGGCTGCCAAGGCAGCAACAAGTTACAGAACAATAAGGATGTGCACAGTATGCTAAAGACAGAGAACTCAAGTGCTTAAATGCCATCCCTCACTCTTGTGAAGAAGGGATTGTGCTGACCCAGAAAATCTGAAGCCACACACCAACATGAGTGGATTGACTGTGTTAAACAATACATGTTGCTCTTCAGGGTCCTATTGATTACGTACATGTTGTGGGAATAGAACCAGTTACTGGAAATTTAGATCATTTTGTGAAATACCAAGCGAGGCAGGCAAAGCAAGAAAGATACAGATGTTTGCTATAGGCTCAGATCCCTTCATGGAATCCCATGACTAGTGGTATGTTGGATGCAGGACTGACTGACACACTGCAGCTTACCAGGAATTGAAAAAATTAACAGAATCGGGTAGAAAACATATCTGGCATAAAATGGAAATGCCAGAGGGCTGGGATGTCAAAAGCATTCCAAATTCTGCTTTCTAGTGAGAAAAAGCTTAAAATTTTATCCTGAACAGAGCCTGTGAATGAGCATGCAAAGGAGCAAATCAAGGATTGTCAGTCCATTCCTTTGTTATCAGAACAAATATTCTTGGCTCTTCAGGACATATTAGAAAGATGATTATTAACAGCCACCACAATTACCTTGTTCAGAACATTTTGCCAACCCTATGTTATAATACTTAATGAGGACAGGTAAGAGAAAGGATATTTGACAGAAATTGGCTGAAAGGAAGAAAATACACATGATTACCATACAGGCTGCCTGTAAGTACACTAATGATAAGTGAAAAAGGATAACTCAGCTTCCATGGAACCTTGACCAGCAAAGCATTTTCTATAAATAAAGCATTTTCTATAAATAAAGCATTTTCTGTATACTTCAAAACACTTTAAATGTTTTGGACAGACTTGATCAATAAATCCAGCCTAAAAAGAATCTGACATCCGGTAGTCATGTACCCTGTCAGGTATGCCAAGACCAAAATGGAAACCATTGCTTTGTTTGTCACCAGGCTTCCTTAGGTAGCAAATTTTTCTGCATCTTAGATGTGCACAGATGACATTATACAGGGACCAAATAACTGAAAAGTGAATTTCAACTGAAGACAATTTCTGTGAACAGGAAATGTCAGAGAATTCTCCATGTGCCACATGGGACATGATACTATGTGTCTTTTTTTTTTTTTTTTTCCTCTATGGGGCACCCTTCAGAAATTAAGAGGAAGAAGATACTGTAAATCACTTGTGGTGAGATATGGGGCTTTCTGAAGTGAGGCAAATATTTGCACTGATTTTAAGAAGAGTTACATTCATCCTTAATAGAGATTTTAATTACTGACAAAGACTGTTCTGTCTTATCAGAACAACTAAAGACATACCTTTGCATGAGCATCCCCAAGTGAACATGCTGAGTATTTGAAGCAATTTTTCTGTCAGGATGGGAGAGCTCTTACAGTGCTAGTGCTTCAATAGAAAAGACTCTGTGGGATATGAAATACTCAGCATTTTTAATAAAGTTCAGTGCATCATTATTAGAGGAGGTAGTTCATTTGGGTCTCAAACTCTGTGTTTGCAGTGCTTTAGGTAGTTTTACACTTACTCATGCTGTTTTGTTTTTTTCTCTGCCAGGTAACTGTCAAATCTAAATGCTTAATAAAGGAGTAACCTATGAGCACTAGTTCTTTTTGTCTGATAAACTGAAAACAGGGTTTCCAGCATGTGGCATTAGATTTCTTTATGTGGGTTTGGTCTGTCATAATCATGCAATGTATTTATTCTTTCAGGCCCAGGCTGATAACTGGTATTTGCAGAAAGCTTTCACAAGTGCACCTAAGATATCACTATTTCCTTTACTTTTTTCTATCTACACATTTTTTATCATGTGATCTACCTTGAATCCAATCTCTGCAAAGCAACCTAGCAGCAGAGATAAAACTTCGTGATGGAATAATTACTTAACAAAGATTTTGGGAGCTAAGAAGGACTTTTTGAAGGCAGAAACAAAAGGGGAGTTTTTTAGAGACTACCTATGGCATAAGTACAACAACTGTTGAAGGAAAAGGGCGTGATATTGGCTGACATAGAAGAAGACAAGGTGAAGAGTTCTCTCCTTTATGAAGATGATGACAGTTGTTGATGCTATTTTTGCTCTTATTGGTCTCTAATTTTTCCCAGGAGCTCTTCCTTTAGCTTTGAACTAGCCATGAACTATGTAGGAATAAAGTGTATTTTCCATTGGATCAGAATGCTAAGACAGTTAGTAGAAAGCAAATGCAAAAGAGAGAGGAGAGGTGAAATTTCCATCTCAAAAATAATTGGCCTTCAGACAAAGAATCTTTGTGGGCAACAAATGGTGAAGATGTAACTAATAACAGGAAAGTCAGTAGTATTGTATAGCAGCAGAGTCTGCAGAAACATGCTTGAGGAGCTAAGGTTGTAACTGTAATAAGATGCTGATGGACAAGGTCAGTCTAACCCTACGTGGAATAAGGTAGGGATGGTTTCCTGCATATTTTGCTTCTGTTTTTTCCTTTTATCAACTTCAGAAACAGAATCCCAAATGACAACCATAATTTAAAATAAAATTCAATTACTGTTTTATAAGTAAATTCAGTAAAACCTTTTCAAACTGAAATGTTAATTTTAATGCAACATGAAACAGACAATCTGGATACTGGATTTCCCTCTTGCTTTGTTATATCCAGCCACATCTTAAAGATTGTTCTATAGTGTTTTCTTCTCTGAATCTTAATAGTGTTTGATTATAAATCTCAGCAAGTATATTTTTATGGAATAATGTCTATTATGTTGATTTTTATCAGCAACAAGAGAAACCAGTGTGTCTGTTAAACTGAAATTCTGTGTAAAATAGCCTGAGATCTGAAAACATAAATATTACTATCACTTCCATGCTCCCTGTCAAGCTAGAATACTATCTTTGGTGCAGGATGAAAGACTTCAAAACACACAGATTTGGATTCCTGTATTAACTGTTTCAGTCATTAATTACATTTCAATGGAATATTCCTTCTGGCCCTCATTTCATGCTTAATGTCATTTTCACACATTTCACTCTCCTTAATTCTTGGTTTGCAATATTCTTCCTATTATAAACCCATTCCCTGACTTGACTTTTAAGGACCATGATCAAGTCCCCTCTAATGCTGCTGCTGTTACGAGCAATATGTTTGGCATATAATTATCCAAAGGCAAGTCCCCAAAGATCTAAATGAATCTTCCAACTTCTTTCTATACCTTCATGATTTTGCTGAGATTATTAAAATGAGAACAGAAATCTGTGACATGAAATGTCTGTACATCCTGTCTGGACAAGAGTTTGAGTATTGTTTGAATGTCAGCACCAGAAAACATTCATGCTAAACATGCACTTAATGCAATTATGAAAACCAGACTGCCAGTTTCCAGTGGTTTCTATTAAATGCCTTTAAAACTAACTGTGAATGTAAAACTTGTTTGTGTCTGTGGTCATGAAAACTTGCAATTGGTACCTGAGTTTCCAATTAAGTACTTAAATTCTTTCCTGCTTTGGTTTTAGTTCAGCTACATTTAAGTATCTGGTGTGTGGTTATTTCTGTTAAAAGGTCCAAAACTTTAACTCATTTTCAAAGTCAAGTATGTTTTAATAATGGCATTGATAAGGATGAAACTGGGCAACTAACATTATCCTTCCTCATTGTGTGGGATTCTGAAATAAATATAATAATGGCACTTATTTTAAAATGCTTGCAAGAAAAGGTATGGCAGCAAGAACAGTAATTAGAAAGACGTGAAGTAGAAGTCATGTCAAGATGAGTGGACCATATCAATTTGAAAGAATAAAATATGTTATAGTTAAAAGGAATCTGGCAAAGAACTATAGGAACTTATTAAAGGAAAATTGCTAGAGGGGCCTAAATAATGAGGAGAAGTAAAATCCAATACTAGTAGAGTGCATGGTCTTGTTACACTTTGTCTTTTAGATTCTTTGGAAAGCAATGATTATCTTTCTTGAAATGGATCAATCACCCCCAAGGCAACCTATCGTACATGAAGAAAACCATTCAGTGAGCGAGCAGCTGCAGTAGGAATATAGACTACACTTTTCTATGCTAATAATTTTAATTGGACTATATATTTTCCTCAATATTGCATTTTTCCTCTGACTTTCCATTGCATTTGCATTTTATTCATTATTTCTCAAGCATCATTAGTAGGGAAAGAATTTTTTTTTAAGATGTGATTAGGCATAACTTCAGAGATAAAATGACCATTTTGTTTTCGTAAGGTTTGTAAGTAGGTCAGATCTGCAAACCAGCAAGCTTGGCAAAGCAAACTTTGCTGTGGCAAGGCTGTGGCTTCATTAGTCCCTGAAATATCAGGATCCCATCTGCACAGATAGAAACGCAGAACTGAAGCTGATGAATTGGGAGTGCTCTGTGTTACTTGCTAGTGTCTTTGGTGTTTCATCAAGGAACCCACGAACAGCAGGGTCAGAAGTGGATACTGTAATGCACAAAGCCCTAATAATTACTCAGTCAAGGTCACCTTAAGGCAATCAATTACATCTCTTAGCTAATAAGGACTGAATAATTTCAACACATTTTCTGTGGGAGTTGGGAAACTCTGCACTCTTCAGTTTGCAAATGATCAGGTTTAGCATCTGGGCTTCTAGCTTGTAAAATGTTGCGGTCACACAACTGATTTTTCAGTTTAATAAGCTATGGCAAATTCCTTTATAGTTTCATCAGATTTGGGTTTTCATTTGGGAATGGTAGTATATTTGGTTTAACTGAAGATAATATTTTGATGTGCCTGTGGTGAGAACAGTAATTGTATAAAATTGGTCCTTTTTGTTTAATGGCTTTGTGTTTGTGGTTCTCAGTTGCTAAAACACTTTTATTTGAAGTCACTGTATTGATGGTTTTCTTGCTCAGTCTACTTTATATCTTTATACTGAAAAGATAAAGAAAGTAAAACTATCTAAATTTTAAGCAGATGATGCATTTCTTCAGATCTTTGAAATTCAGATGGAGCCTTCTAATTCACATTAATTGCATCGATTAAAACACTTAGAAGGATAACAAATCATTAGCTACATGTACCAGACTACTCAAAACATTTCTAAGTAATGTAGATCAGCACATCTTTAGTCATAATGTCGAGAAAAATACCAAAGCTGATGTACTGAAAACAATTCTTACAAAAAAATCTTGCATAATAAATCACGTCTAGTCTACAATAAAATCATTAACCACTGTTCTGTTCCTCTGCTCTGAAGTGTAAATCACCCATAATGTTGACTTATTTTAAGTCAGTTTGCATATAAAGTGAAAAAAAGATTTAGTGAAAATCTAACGAGAATGAAAATAAATTCCTATCTATATCATCACTCATTTGATAGAATGCATATAAGTTGCAAGGCTACATAAAAAAACCCCAGGACAATAGATCTATCTAGGAATGACTTCTTATGATCTGCTACTTATTTTATGCCCATACTAAAATACAAGCTTTGCAAAACTACTTGCATTAAGATACCATTGAAAGTGTAATTTCTTTAGTGAAAAAATCCATAGCTTTCATTTAGCCTGACAATGTTGGCTCAGGAATATGTAATATTAGTTTCAGTAAGAATGCATTGGTTTCACTGTAAAATAAGGTTTCTTTGGTATCAGCCCTGGAGAAATGTATTGGTTTCAGCTAAAATGTATTGCAATGCTTTCACTAAAACATACAGACATTATAAAACTGTATATTGGTTTCACTAAAAAATGTGTTCTTTCCAATGGATTCATGAGGCTTTCAGCAAGAATGTATTGATTTCATTAAAATGTGCAGCTTGAGATAAACAAAAATTCAGTTAAAATGCATTGGTTTCTGTTAAAGCTCATTGACTGAAGTGAAGAATATTCTACACTGGTTTTGGGCAGCCTTAGGGTTTTTTAAACAGTGAGTGGAGAAATACATATAAATAATTGTAAAGGTAATTGTAAACAAACTCTATTCTGTTGCATCTAAAGATGTAGACATGCTAAATAAATTAGATTTTCATATTTCCATCTCATTTGCATCTGTTGCTCAGCACAGGCACAAATATTGATACAGAAAAAGAATGACACCCTTAATTCTGATGAATAGTTTTTTAATCAGCTGTGGGTGTGGGCTGTAAGATTTTTTAACCTGTTTAGTAATAATTTGTTTTCCTGTGACCAGTTTTTGACCAGTTTGCTTTAAATCAAGTTTGACATTTTCCTGCTTTATTGACAGCAGATTCTTTTTGCCTTTTCAGTAATGACATGCATTCAATGACATTGACATTTATATATATCATGAAGCTCTCCTATTTCCAGTCTCCTAAATTAGGGGCAACATATTTGGTTGCTGTGACACCTTTTTTTTTCTGAGAAGGTTTTAATTTTTCAGTATTTTTAAATAATTTTACATTTTAATTTTATACAGAAGTGGTGCCACTGACTTAGTGAAACATGCATGAATAAAACTGAACAATCCTTGCTACATGGAGGACATTGCTGTCCCACTTTGGAGCATTATCCTTTCCCTACACTGATGTAAAATTCATATTCATATGAAAATGTGTTTAAATACACTTGAAGTGTAAAAAGTATGAATAAAGTTCCAACTACTTAAATTTACTTATATAATTCAACAGAGGAAAGTAGGAATGATCATATTGGACTCAAGAACTAGTCTATCAGTCCCATGTCCTGCAGTTCCAAATGTGAAAAATGCCTGGACGCTGCTAGAAGAACCTCCAATAAGTCATACATAACAGATTTCCTGAGAGGATGACCATGCTCTTTCTTTCTTTTTTTATGGCTTTTTGGTGTATTTTCCTTGTAACTCTGTACAACTTCTTCTGCAAAAACTGCATTCACGGCACCCATGGCGAGGAGTTCCACAGCGGATCTCCCCCCACACAAAGAAGGTTCTTGTTTTTGGGTATTGCTTTGGATGTGCAGCTTGTTGCCTGTTGCTTTTACTTCTCCCCTGAACCATAGAAAGGTTTGTGTTGGAAGGAACCTTAAAGATCATCTAGTTCAAGCCCTCTGCCACGGACAGGGACACTCTCCTCTAGCTATGTCCTGATCTGGAAAACATAATGGATAAGCATTATCTTTTTTTCCCTGCAACTCACAGTTTTGCAGATTCCTGCCACACACGGCTTCAGCTGTCCTTTTTCTAATAAGAAACCTATTTTATTAAGCCCCTCCTTGTATGAAAGCTGTTTCATAGCTCTGGTTTTACTTGTTGCCCTGCTTTTTGTTAGTTCTGCTAGATTGTTTTTAGAGACATGAGGACAAGAACTGCATAACACACTCAGAAAGCTTTGGCACCATAGGTTTGTCAAGTATCATAGCAAATTGTCTTTCATTTATTTCTTATGTAAACCCAGTCTCATGCCTCTTGAAAACAGGGCATCCTACCTCTGTTTTCCAAATGTGTCTTATTTTCAAATGCTTTCTCTCACACTGTTTCATAATTCTGTAATACCACTGTAAACTTTTAGATTTTAGATATCTCTGTAAATCTCTCTTGGTGGATGCAGAAAAACAAGATATCATGCTGTGGTATAAGGGTTCTGATTGCCTATCTGAAAGGTAATAGTTTTTGTCCTGTTCAAATCCGCTGTAGCAAGAGGATGGAACTGATTGTTTCACAAATCAATTCAGTTTCTCAGCACTTTTATGCGTTACTCTGATGTCGAGGGTCAGCAACTCACTCTGTAAGAAAGAGAGGTTTTGCCAGCTTTATCAAAAGAATGAGGCAATAGTTGCTCCTCTTAATTCCCAGGACCATGGTTTGCTACAAAGCTTTGGAAGTGCAATACGTAACTTGTGAGAGGCAAGAACTGCACAGGTAGATGATGCCGAAAGAGATTTCCTGTGTATTGAATCACATGGGATCCATGAAGAAAAATGGAATTGACTAAATTGATTCAATATGAACATTATTATTAGCAGAGCAAAAGCAGTGCCTGGCAAGAGCAGTGCTGAAGGGTGCAATTTCAAGCTCAGTTTCTCACTGTCACTGGAGCTGCTGCTTGCTGTGCCATCAGCTATGGAAGGACCATCCCAGTGGTAAGCAATCCACATTGCAAGTGTCACAGCATCTTAACTGCTGTCAGTGTTGACCTACACAAACCTATGCTTCAGCCCCCTTCCGATTATCTATTGATAAAATACATTTATTATATCTAGAAATATATTGTTTTATCTAAACCGTTATAATCTAAAAACTCATGGTTGAACAACAGGCCTCATTTTGGCTTAATACCAAGGCATAAAACTCTCTTTAAGAAATTTAAAGCTTTCACAAGAACCTGGAGTTTTTTCCAATAGGTAATGACACTCCAGTGCTGTACAGACTGGTCAGCTGAGTTGGAATCAAAGGACTAAGGTACGGAAATGCAACCAAGATATTTTTCCCATAGATGCTATTTCTGCTAGATTCCTAAACCTTTCTTAAAGTAATAGTCAGTCCACCTTGGTGATTTATCCAGAATGAGAATGTCCTAGGCCATTGGATTCACTGAACCTCTGACATCATTTGCATTCAATGTTGCAGGTAACTGCTTTCAAGTATATTTATAATTCTAATTTGAATGAAAATGCCCTTAGATCAGAACTTTGCTATTCTACTAAGAACTTTGCCTCTTATGGTTTCTATTTTTCTGATGCAAACTTATTAGCAACTGTAAAACAGTGCTCTAAAATTGCTGGAAGTAGAGGCTTCCAGAATAAGTTCAGATAAAGCAAGTTGTAATCAAATTCGCTTTTGTTTGCATAAAATTTAAGGCTGCATGCTTTGAGACCCTATTCGTATGCTGTTTACTTGGAAAGTTCATGGCTTTTTAGAAAGTTATAGCTTTGGTAGGACCTGAAGAATATACAACTTCGAAGAAGGATCTGGAAATAGAAAATAAAGTTTAGTAACCAAAATTATATATCTTTCAAGCTATTTGATGAAAGTCCTTCAGCAAGTAGGCATAGTTTCTGGACAAGTGGAAGCATAGGAAAAAATATATCAAATTCATTCAAACCTACAATTGTTTTTAAACACAAAGTACTTTGACTGTTTTAATTAGGTGTGCAGTCTCCTAGAAGGAAAAAACTCAGGTCTAAACAGCTGGGCATCTCAGTGGGATGTAGAATTTTTAAACCAGGACATACAAATATGCTCAACCAAATCAGGGGAAAATATTTTTTTTTTCACAGCTCATTCCACAAAATACAGTAATGAATCAGGGTTCATCTTCTCAAATTCTGTGCCCTGAGACACTCTGAAGACAATTGCGTTGTATGATTCAAATCACATTATCAGTAGAGCAGCTATGAGGGCAAATTTCCCTTTTACCAGTTATGCAAGGCTGTAAAGAGGAAGGTCTTTCTGTCCCATAGTCCAGGACCACCCACATCACCAGCTGAAGAAGAGGGTTTTTTCTTGTGTCTCAATATCTTGGCAGTGGGTAAACTGTACAACACATTTGCCTCAATCTTGCTCCCCCTACATGTGAAACTTTTGTGTGACTGTGGCTGTACGTACAGACACTGCAGCAAAAGCTTATAGAACAAGACTGGTGCTTGCTAATTCTTATTAAAGTAAAATAAGGGCACACAGATTTAAAAACCTGTATTAACAACTGTTAAAATATTCCCCAGAGGGACAACTTCTCTTTGAGAAATGCCACAGCATAGGATTAAAAAACAAACTGAAACTTCACAGGCACATTAGGCAGCTTTCACCTTGCAGAAAAAACAAAGTCCCGTTGCTGGGCACTGTGAGAAAAATTAAGAAAGAGCCACATTGTGCAACACAATCAGTGATGTGTGGGAAAAATGATTTTGAGCCAGAAGTGTTTTTCACTTTAATGACAGATACTGAGATTAAAAAAGTATGAGAGAAAAGAGAATAATTATATTATTGATAATAATTATAGTGATGATGATAATGATAATAATGCTTAGAAGCCCTTAAAAATAAAACCAAACCTCCTTCTGTTAAGTGCAGAGCTGCTGTGAAGAGAGATTTTATTTCCTTATGGCATGACTACAGATTCTTTCTATTTGCTGTAAAGTAGTTACTTATATTTCTCCCTGGTTACATTTAAACTCTTGTCTGGAGTCTTTGGACAGGTTTTATCTGAAGAAATAAAACAGAATAACCTTTTTTCCTGCTGAGGGGATTCCTATACTGCAGTGACATCATTAACCATAAAGCACTCTTACACATTTCATACCTGGATGTCTTAAATAGAGGATGAATTAAATCATGTTTCCAAATCAATTTCTCCTGATATTTACATTTCACTGCTGCAGTAATAGGAAGACTGAATCCATTTAAAGTCTCTTGTATCCACTGACTGAATGACATATATTTGCCTTAAAAAAAATAGTCTGGCTTACAATTGCACTCCCTAAAAGAGCTCTCCCACAAGCCCCTAGACAGTGTTTCAAATTCTAGAAATTCATCTGAAAGAACAATTACTTGGATAAACTGTGGTAGACAACTGGTCTCTCCAGTATTCAGGTGAAAAGGGCATAAATAGGCCAATACCACATAGTATTGTAAAGAAAAGCTTCCCTTTTTTTTCTCCCTCCCCAAAAAAGATGTACTTTTTTATACTGAAAACTTTATTTAGCCATTGGAGTGTCTCATGAAATAGCAAATCATATTACATATAGTATTTTTTTCACTCAAAACATACTGACACTCTCATATTAAGAACAGCACATTTTAGCAAAACTTCTCGCAATATCCTTCTGAGCAAAATATCCAGCATGCAGCTAGACATGTACACAATGTGGTGGTGGTTCCACTCCCAAAGAGTTGTAGTCAGTGGGTTGACACCTGATGTCCAGACACTTGTGGTGCTCGTTCACCTGGGCTCAGTTTGAGAGCTGGGTCTCTTCAATGTTTTTATCAGTGACCTGGACAGGGGAGTTGAGTGTACACTAAGCACATTTTCTGGTGATACTAAATTAGCAGGACCCAACTATTCACTAGAGGGCAGAGAGGCTTTACAGATAGATCTTGATAGATTAGAGAGGCTTTACTGTTAGATCTTGATAGATTAGAGCACTGGGCAATCACCAACTGTGTGAAATTTAACAAGGACAAATGCCAGATTCTGTACCCGAAGCAGTGTAATCTGGTGGATGTACGTGTAGACTGGGCGACATGAAGGTGCAATTCAGCCCTGCTGAAAGGGATCTGGGGCTTTTGGTTGATGGTAAATTTAATACATGTCAGCAATTTGTCCTGGCAGCCAAAAGATCCAGCCTTTGTGTAGGGTGCTGTAAGCGCAGCATAGCTCACAGATCAAAAGGAGTCGTTGGCCTACTGTGCTCAGAGTTAGTGCAGCCTCACCTGTCTGCTGTTTAGGCTTCCACGATATAAGATAGATACAGAAAAATCAGAATATGTCCAAAAAAAAGCATGAAAAATATTGAAAGAACTAGAGGACAGGACTTATTAGGAGTAGCTGAGGTTTGTTCAGCTTAGAAAAGAGGAGACTGAGAGGGGATCCCAATGCTGTCTACAGCTTCTGCATGAGGGGGGGAGCAAGGGGAGGTGCTGGAGGTACTGGTGGATGGCAGATTGGCAATGAGTTGGCAATGTGTGCTTGCAGACCAGAAAGCCGACAGCATCCTGGGATGTACAAAAAGAAGCGTGGCCAGCAGGTCAGGGAGATCATCCTCCCCCTTCACTCCTCTCTCCTGAGACCCCACCTGGAGTGCTGCAGCCAACTCTGTCCCCCAACATAAGGAGAATGGGGAGTAAGTGGTAAGTCCAGAGGAGGGCCCCAAAGATGATCAGAGGGATGGAGCACCCCTCCTATGACTAAGACATTTGGGGTTCTTCAGGCTAGAGAAGAAAAGGCTCCAGGGTAGCCTTATTGAGGTCTTTCAACGCCTAAGGGGCTCTTAGGAGAAAGATGGGGTCCAACTTTTTAGTAGGACCTGTTGCAATAGTGGGAAGGGTAATAATTTTAAACTGAAAGAGGGTAGATTTAGACTAGATGTAAGAAAGGAATTTTTTTCTGATTAGAGTGTTGACACAGTGGAACATGTTGCCCAGAGAAATGGAAGATCCCCCATCCCTGGAAACATTCAAGGTCACATTGGACAGGTCTCTGAACAACCTGATCTCATTGAAGATGTCCCTGCTCATTGCAGGGGGATTGGACTAGAGCACCTTTAAAGGCCCCTTCCAACCCAAAGCATTCCATGATCCTATGATTCTATGGTCTCTTCTTTCTGATGTCCGTTGAAATCAGGGAATGGATTAGAGTTATGTCAGGGGAAGATCAGACTGGATATTAGAAAAAAGTTCTTCACTGAGAGGGTGGTTAAGCACTGGAACAAATGGTCCTAAGCCCCAAACTTGCTGGTCTTTGATAAGTGTTTGAACAATGGTTTTAGGCGTATCATTTAATCTCTAGCTTGCCCTGTGTGGAGTCAGGAGTCGAACTTGGTGATCCTTGTGGGTCACTTCCAGCTCAGGATATCCCATGGCTATAAGATTCTAATTTACTGGGAAATCAAGAATTCACTGCATATGGATCTTCTTTCTTCAAGCATTAATAAATATAATTCAGATTTACAAAAATCTCTGAAATAATTTGCAGCCTCGTTTATCTTTCTGCAGACACTCATTTGTCTTTGGATGTTTTGCAGAGAGATCAGAGTTGTGAGATGCTGCTTAATGTCTTAAAGGGATTGATTTTCTGAAATATTGAATATCTGCTCTTAGAATATCTAACCTTATCTTGTGAAGAGTGTCATGCTGGGTAGGCAAAATATTCACTCTTCTTTTTAATGTCAAAGAGCCATGTTTTCTGTTGAACTGAAAAGCATGACTATTTGAGAACAAACAAAATAGGAAAGAAAAGAAAGTATATAATGAAATATTATTTCTCTTATGACTTTTTAAAATAATAAGTACTTCATTTCATATGCATTTAATTTTTTAAGATGGAAATTTTACTTAAAAATGATACATAATCATGGTACAACTTTAACAGTCTTTTTCTGCCAAAAATATGTTAAGAACAATTTTCTGATCAGACCTAAACAGGCCTTTCATTTTACACCAAATAATGTCTGGTAGACTTAATGAAATGAATTCTTCATGGGTGTTAGAAGGGCATAACAAGGGCATTTATTCTTCTGGCTGTTATATGGCTGCATAAAATCGAGTCTTTGCTCAACTGCTGTTTTTATAGTTAGAGTGGACATAAAGAAGGGGAACAAAGGCTTAAAAGCACAGTTGTGCTCTTTGCACTGTGTGCTGTCCACTGACCTGTGCTGACTCCTGGTGTATATTATGCAGCTCTTGTGCTGTCCTGCTTTATGTTTTGGTCTCATGGTCTCCCTGATGGGCTTGGGAAACAGAGAATCACCTGTTTAATGCCTTCTGCGCCTTGCAACATCTGTTCTAATCTATGTACCTATACAGACCTCAGCCGTGGGGAAATCTTCACCTGCAGTCGCCTCAGAATGACAGGTTGGGGTCCCTGATCAATAATGTCAATAGCATTAGGTAATTCTGAACAAAGGTATTATGGAAGAATGTGTCTAGCATTTTTAAAATAGGGATTATTTTTCAAATAGGAAATAAAAGCACAGCAATAAAGAGGAAAAATCCCATAAACCCCTGGATTGGACCCTGCTGCTGACTTTACACTAACATATGCTGACTTTACACTGACATACAAAATGTATTAAAATATTAATGTGGGATTAGGTGATACAAATAATAGGTCATGTTGAAAAAAGATCAGAAAGATTCCAGAACACGTCTATTGAATTGTTTAATTTAATAGTTTTGGTTGTAATTTAAAAGCCTTAGCTGTGAGGTACTGTAGCAGGTTTTGTTTGTAACTGGGCAGAAACACCAATTTAGTGTAGTGGTTTGGTCCAAAATACTCATTACTGTTTACCTTCTGTGAGATAAGAATTAGGAGAAATGCAAAGCAGGCACCAAACTTGAAAGAATATGAAGAAGTTTATTAATAGACCTTAAAGAAGGGAAAAAAAATAAAATCATACCACACCTTCAGAACTCTCCTCCTCCCCCCACCTTTCTCCCTTCTTCCACTGACGATGCAAAAAGACAACCCTTGAGGTGTTCAGTCTGTTTACCACTTCCATAATAACCTTGTTCAGTTCATTTAGGAAGAGGAGTCTCTCTTGCTCATGCTATGGAGAAACTATCACAACGAGACAGCCGCCCAGGTTGGTTCTCTGCTCGCATCATGCGGGAGTCCCTTCCCATGACTTGCAGCTTTTCCCACAACTGCTTTTGAGGGTTCAATTTTGAGCTACTGGGGTACAATTTTAAGGTTGAGCCGTTCAGAAACAAAAGTTCTCTTCACCCATCTCTGGGAGCATTTCCATCTCCGAGAATAGAGGCCCTCCTCTTTTCCTGGGAGAAAAAACCATCTTCATCTCTAAGACTATCTCTGGGAGTATCTCTAGGAACAGAGGTTTTCTCCTTCTGATTGGAGCAAGAGTCCTCATTGCTTCCATCTTTCCCTGTTCAAATTTCTCTTCAAATCACAGCTGCTTCAGCATTTGCTTATTCCAGCACAGGTGCTTTTGCTCACAAGTAGAAGTTGAACGCTTCACCCCCCCATGCTTTCATGAAATTACAACGGGTACTCTGATATCTCATAGTCCATCACCACCATAGCTTTACAACAGAATTGCAGCTTTATGCATCTACTCTTTCTCCTCCCTCACGTTTTCAGCTCTTCACAGCACTAAAAGGGTTAATCTCACCTGGCCCCGCAGCTGGAATTCTCTTATCGCTGTTGGTCACATGAGCTTTGCTGGGCAGCAGAGCAGCTTCAGCTGAATCTTCGGCCGCACTGGAGAGGGGGAGCGGCCCGTCTGCAGAGAACAGGGCTGGGGGAGGCTGCGGGTGGAACAGGGCCCATCGGCTCCAGGATGGCTGTGGCCCGGCCCAGCCTGGCCCAAGCAGGTCCCGGCAGGGCTCGGCAGGCCCCCTGGGCCCTGTATGGGCCCAGCCCAGTTACCTGTTCCCCGGCCAGAAGCAAAAGAGCCAGCTTCCTGTCCATTCTTAAATGTGGACCACATAGGCAGTCAAAATTCTAAGTGGCTTAAAAAATTGTCCATATTCAAACTGGCCAGCTGATAGGTTCTGTCAGGTCACAGAGGAAGCTGTAAGCACCCCTTTGCAGGAACATCACTTCCAGGACTATGCTTGCTAACCCCTGACAGGTACAGAAGATGGAAGATTTATTTTTATGTTTTTATCTTAGGCACAATAATGATTCCTGATGAAATCCTTGTAATACATATGACTACTTTTTAAGATTTCTCAATATATTTGCTATGATACAAAAATATCCATGTATTTTAAATGAAACCATATTCTTTAAATGTAGTGTTTTATGAGTAAGTAAAGAAATGATGCTGATGCCAATCTTTTTCTCTTTCATAAAGCTTGATGATTGTTACTCATTCCACATGAATTTCACTAATAAGAGAAATATCAGTGACTCAGAAATCCAAGGGAATAATTTCTTTGTTCTGCTAAAGTAACAATGTCAAGATGCTGACAACTGGATAGGTAAAAGAAAAATAATTAACAAATATTCTTCTTTTATAAGTTGCACTAAAGTCTTTTGTGTAGGTGAATTTCTAGTTCATT
The DNA here is from genome assembly GCF_041296385.1 of Aphelocoma coerulescens. Taxonomy (NCBI): domain Eukaryota; kingdom Metazoa; phylum Chordata; class Aves; order Passeriformes; family Corvidae; genus Aphelocoma; species Aphelocoma coerulescens. The sequence goes on along the minus strand of NC_091015.1, from coordinate 112,714,291 downwards.
TTAAAACATTTATTGCTAATAACTGCCTCAAACCTGTTCAGTTACCCACACCTTTCAAAAATCAGTCCAGCAGCTGCTTATTTTCTCAAATTTTCCCTCTTTTCCAGTCTCAGCAAGAGAAACCAAACACTGCACTAAACATTTCTCCCTGTCACTCAGAGGAGGAACATGGAGAAGAAAAGCCCTGATACTGAACTACAGTGGCAATCAGTTTTATATTCCTGCCTCAGCAACCTAGCATGCAGTTGTGTTCACTGACTTGGTGCTGCAATTTTGATTCTCCTTCGCCTGCCCACAGTATCACCAGCTGGAACTAACACAGCCAGCTGCTATGTGCAGCTCTGCTTTTGAATACATGGTGCACTAAAAAAATAAACGAAGCGACACTCTAAACTTTTTGGTCTACATAACCCAGAATGTGAAACCCCAGCCATACTGAGACACTCACTGATTATTACATTTAAGCTTTGCTGCCCCTCATCAGTCTCTGAACAGTCTATTTCCATGGCCATTCAAAAGGTTAAGAACTGGGATGGAATCAGCTGTTTAAAGTACTTATTAGGATCTAGGAACACTATGGAAACTACCATGCTGCCTAACTACTACAAATTATCACAGTGTGCTCTACAAACATTTCTTGAATTTCCATGTTAACTAGGTTTAACTAGTTGTCTATAAACTATTAACACCCTTGCAATTCTCCTGTCTGAATGGTCAGTCTTTAACTCCCAAAACAATATCTCTGTATTTAAAACCACATTAAGGAATAAGCTATGTGGATTTGGCAAATGCAGAATTAAGCTTGCACGGATGAGTTTATTTTAGTCTGTTAACACAGACATATGCAATATTTTCACAGGTTTTTACACTGCTTGTTGTGAAAGACCTCATTTCAGCAGGGAATAAATGGGTGAGGTAATAAGCTGGTAAAATTGCAAGTTGGTTATCTAATTGCATTCAATGCATGGGCTACTCTTCAGCACATCCCAAGGGCTTGATATCTTCTTTACTGTAATCACTACTTTTTATCATTCTGCCACTGTCCAATTTTATATGTCTTATTTTTTTTCTTTGCTTCTGCCTTTCTAAAGTTCCTTGTCCATTACCCTTATAACAGCCTCATGATCTCATTCCGGTGCCTTTCACTAAAGCTGGTATTTAGAGAACAAGGGAGTCAGCCATCTTCGAGGATTTTTGTTGCTCCTGGAAGCTGTAGAGATTCACAGATCAGAAAAACTCAGATCAGCTCTCCTTGTCTTCAGACAGGAAATGCTAAAGAAAAAACTTAGTCATGTTAACTTCTCAGAAACATAACATGTAACTTACATACAGTAAACAGAATTTTATAAAAATGTAACTCCTGGGCTGATGATTTTGTGGTAAGTTTGCAGATAACATTTTTCAGGACAAAATGCATCTCTGAGTGGATTCCATTGCAAGGCTGTCTGAGTCAGCTGCTCAAATGCAGAGGTGCTGGCACTTCAGGCATTTTAATGTGAGCAAAACATATTTCCTTGTGATTCATTCTGAGAAATAGCCAAGTTTTTAAAGCCAAAAACCTGCTTTAATCTACTTTCAAGATCAATTAAAAATGTGTCCTCAGGCAAACACATGGCATGGAAAATGTCTGCCTTGAGGAATTAAAATTTAGCAATTATTAGTAATGGGAAAGAGGATTAAAAAATGGTGTATCTGAAGGCAGCTGTACAAATATTTCTACCTGTGTTGTTACACAACTCTTTCAGTGAAAAAAAGTTAGTATTGATACAAAAGACCTGATTGCACTGGTGCCTATGCTGAATTCATGTCTCTCTCTTGTGTTATGCATTTTGCAAGTTCAGTTAGATTTGGGAACTCACATTTAACCCACTGCTCACTGGGAAGTTTGCCTGTGTAAGCCCCATGTAATGCCCACGGGAAAAAAAATATGCAATAAGAACTTTAAATGTCAAGCTTTTATCTCACAGGTTCTTGATGTCATCCTGTTTATGTGTAAAAATTAAGAAAAATACATAAAATTCTTGTCCAAAACTCACTTCACATGCTGATGTTGAATAGCCAGTCATTGCAACTGATCAAAGTGTACTGTCTCTGAGTATTTGCCTGTGTCTTGTCTTGGAGGTCATTAACCTGTCCATGTGGTGCATACGCCATGACATATCCCTCCTTCATTGACTGACACAACAAACAGCTTGCATTGTATTAAAAATCTGAAGCAAGATTTCAATGCCTCAATAATTCACAGATGTGAAGAAAGGAACTGTTGGAAAGGAATAGAAATATGTATTCTTTTTCAGATGAAAAGGTATTTTGCTTAGCTGCTGTCACCAGCACCTTGAACTTTGTGGTTTTTCACTCGTAAGTGGTCTCCTCAAGCAGCTTCCATGAGGTTTAATCTTTTCATTACTCAAAAGGAAATTTTTATGGAAATTGACAGAAGCTTGAGAGGCCTTTGCCATTTCCAGTGACAGAAACTGCAGCCTCTCATCAAGCCATAGACAGCAAAAACTGCTAGGACATAGACTTGTAGGAGTGAGTACAAAGGAGGGCCATGAAGATGATTAGAGGGCTGGAGCACCTCTCCTATGAGGAAAGGCTGAGAGAATTGGGTTTGTTCAACCTGGAGAAGAGAAAGATCCAGGGTGAACTTATTGCAGCCTTTCAGTACCCACAGGAGAGCTGCGGAGGGACTTTTAACAGGGGCTTGTTGTGATAGAATAAGGGGAAATGACTTTACATTGAAAGAGGGTAAATCTAGATTAGATAGAGGGAAAATTTCTTTACTGTGAGTGTGGTGAGACACTGGAACAGGTTGCCCAGAGTAGCTATGGAGGCTCCATCCTTGGAAGCGTTCAAAGCCAGATTCAGTGGAGCTTTGAGTAACCTGGTCTAGTGAAAGGTGTCCCTGTCCAGTGCAGAAGGGTTGGGACTGGATGATTTTTAAGGCTGCTTGCAACTCAAACCATTCTCTGATTCTGTAATTCTGTGATTCTGTGATTCTGTGATTCTGTGATTCTGTGATTCTGTGATAGTACTATAAACTGCAACAGCAACAGCAGCAGCTTTTGAGTTGAGAGAAAAAATTGAGCAATTCAAGAGCATATTACTGTCTTCATATTATCTACATAACTTATTGTGCCATTCAGTGAAAGCTGTGGAGAAAGCACACAGTCTCTATGGTTTTGTACATGTGAAGTTATTTCCATGTATTTCTCTAAAAAACCAGCCACAGCTTCACTGCATACAAAATATATTTCTTCAGACGATAAAACCTTTGGGTTTCTGTTTGCTGGAGCTACTGGTGTACTATGTCAGTAAGTTACACATCATAAAAGCACAGCTTTAATATAGGTCAACAACAATCCAGCTTTGACTTGAGCCTGTTAACACCTTCCCTGGCAATGCAAAATGTACTCTGTAGATAGATGAACCCGGGTATAATTCACAGTTATATGAATAAGGTCAAACTATTTTGAGGGGGGCAAGAGAATTTAGCTTCCTGAAGAAGTACTGTTGCCATCAAGGCTGGGGAACAAGGGCCACTTTGGCTTGCTGTCACAGGCACTGCTGGGGCAGAAAGTGAAGGCCAGCAGGAAATACTGTGCCAAATTTATTATGAAGAGAAACAGCAAAACATCTGTCAGAAGGTGGAAAATTTCTAAGCAAGAATTCTCCACACATGTAATAATTTAGTATTTGTTTCAAATCTCAAGAATTGCAAAAACTGAAACATGATGATATTGCTTTAGGCTAATGGTGCAGCTGGCCCTGTGCCATGCCTCAGACAGTAACTGAAAGTGGAAATGTGGGAAGGAGTGGAGCAACAGGGAAAGCAATGTGTGACTGAGGGACTGTCTGAAGCAGAACTGAGTGTTCAACCATGACGATCCTTCCAGCACAGATCCCCAGTCACTTGTGTGATTCTTTTAGCAAGGTCACCACTTGATGTTAAATAAAATGTCCTACAAAAATAAAACAACAAAAAAATCTTGTGAAACTTCTTCCACAAGAAAACCTGCCAAGACTTAATAATGCTCTCCTGTCATTATGCATCTTAATGTACTTTCTCCTAGACTCCTTTATAAGGCTCAGACCATAAGTATTCCCCCAGTAATTTCTATTAATCCCTTTGCTACCCTTCAAAACTGGATGTCTACTTTTGTACCACCTGCATTTTTGTTGCACACTGGATAACCTAGTTCAGGCATAAACAACTTCATTCAAAGGTAAGCAGGTTTGGAGCCACAGCATTTTCTTTTAATAATCCTAACACAAACTACAGATACTCAGGTCTCTTTTTTATCTGCTGGATTCAAGCCATTTTCTATTGTTTAGGCTATGTGATCTGTGGAGCAAATGAGAGGTGACTTCTTATCTACAAGAAAAAGCTGTCTGATAAATCAAAAAAAATGAATAATTTATAGTGCAGGAGCAGAGAAAACAGCATTTCACACTGTTTTTCATGCAAAATGTCATATGAATTCCAAACAGACCACGGAATTTGGTGTGCTTGAGACTAAAGTCATTGGCAGAAATGAAAAGAGGAGGGAGGAGAAGTCTCAGTATTGTTGTGATTGTAATTTACTCAAGGAAAGACGTTGTGATCCATCTATTCTTTTTTTTCTATATTGACTTAAATAGAGAAATAAATTAAAACTACAAAAATCAGTACAAAGGAATACTTATAAAACACCTTCAGACATCACTGGTACTGCAAATAGACAGGGCTTGTGCTGTGTTGTTTTTTGCCCCCACACTCAATTTCAGTCTGGTTAGTGGAAGACTATGAGGTTATTATTATCTTGTTTCATAATCAGACATTAAAAGGCCCAGCAACTGGAGAAATATGGTTGAATATTATTGTTGTTACTACTGTGGCCTCATGTTGCCAATTGATTTACATATAACCTCACAGAAGATGGCTTAAAGGCTCTCAGAAGATGACAAAGCAAGTTCAGTATGTGATGGACAGACACACAATATCTGTCTGAAATAAAAGCAACAGAAAGCAGTAATAATAACATCCCAAGGAAAGAGAAGGCCCTCACACTATTAATGCAACAGGGAGAACACAGACAAAACCAGAGGGACCTCCAGTGCTCTGTGGAGCGTTGGACAGGCAGTTGCCCTCCTTACCTCCCAGTAATAGTTACTAGTTTGGGCTTGATGTTGCAGTAAGTCTCTGAGTGCTGGGTACCTGAGCCAGTGTGACTTGGAGTCTCCTGCATCTCCTTTATTAATAGACCCAAAGGCAGTGATTTCATGTATTTATGCTGAATGTCCCAGTCTTTGCCTCCGTCTCTTCCTTCCTGCTCATATGACAGAATGACAGAAAAATTTGAATTGAGAGGGACCTCTAAACACCATCTAGACCCTCTTTCTCTAGATCTAGTGATTTTTCTCTAGGCCGTGTTGCTCAAAGGCCCATCCAACCAGACCAATCATGGGACATCCATAGCTTCTATGGGCAATCTGTTCCACTGTCTCACCACCTTCACTGTAAAAGATTTCTTCCTTATGTGCAGTCTAAATCTGATATCTTTCAGTTTAAGACCATTGCCCCTTTCCCTGTCACTACTGGCCTTGCTTAAGTCTTCCTCCAGCTTCTTACAAGATCCTTTTATGTAATAAAAGGCCCAAACAATATTTTATGGCAACAGTTCTTCCAATTTGACTTCACATTAGATGCACGAGATTACTTAAAGCCAAATACTGTGCCTAATCTTGAAGACTTCACATAGTTTAAATACACTAATGATTTGGAAATTTAAGGCAATCACTTTCACAGCTTTCAGGAGATGTAGTTTTTTGTGTATACTGTGGTATATTTCTCTGTGAAGTGAGATGCTGTCTAATATTTGATTTATCTCTGCTGTGAACTTTTAAATGATGGAAAAATATTCCCTAGAAAGCTACAAGCATTTAGGAAAAACAGGCTGTGGGAATTCTGTTCTTCCCAAATGTTCAGGTTCTGCTTGGAAATATCTAAATATTTTGATATATTACTGTGACTATTGCACAAGCATAAGACACAGAAAAACAGTCATATATAATTAAATGAAAGCAAATCAAAAAATTGTATGGATCAGTTTGAAATTGTTACTTTTGTCACAATATTTAAAATACTTCTTTTAGCTCAATTTCACAGTTTCTGAAAGAAATAAAGAGCATGTAGAAAAGCACAAAAATGAAATGTTTTTTCTACTCTTCATCAGTAGAGAGCACTGTTAGACAGCAACAGTTTTCCAAACCCTTTCAAGCCAAACGGGCACTGATTCACTGTCTGCAGCCAGCGGTACAGCACTCTGGGTAACAACTAAGTCAACTTCACAATGAGACAAAAAAGCAAGAGTAGACTTAGCATCGTATTTTAAAGTATGAATGCATTTTTTCACAAGCTAATAGTATAGATGTAACATTAGTAATTGTGAACTCAGAAAACTAAACATCTCCTATGTGCATAAACTTCCAGGGAGGGAAAAGACAAAAACTGTTCACAAACAGGCACTTAGAACAAATCCATTGAACAGAATGAAGCTGTACTCCAGTCCATATCAAGATGTTATCTGAAGATTAATAAGACGGGGTGAAATTAATTAAATTACAGTGGCAAAGGGAATTAGATGGAAGTATGAAATGCGCAGTAGTCATTACTGGCCGTGTCTTGTGCTGGGTGGTGCTCCATGCTGCTTAATTGATTCTCTGGGATATGAGGGAAGATCTGACACCATTTATCCTACAGTTTTCATATGAAGAAAGGTAAGAATATTTGGACTAGTGACATTAAAGAGTAAAGTAAATTCTTACGGACATGAATAACAAAACCTTTCATCAGGATCTGGCAATTGAACTACAGCAGTCACTTCAAGCAACAATTTGGTCCTCATACTTTATAAAATTTCCTATTGCATACACAAACAAGTGCAATTGCATCTCAAACTTATATTAAACTGTAGTTTAAACCAAAAGAAAACTATGAGGCTCTACATAATGATATCCCCCCTTCCTTACTGTAGCACTAATAACATATTTGTGTATTTGTATGGGATTCACAGGCACAGGACAGTGTTCTCTCTATTTAATGAGCTTTCTTACTATAAAAATCAGAACTGATGTCACAAATCAGACTGAAACTTTTGGCTGCCTCCTGTTACTGTTGTCAATGAACTACTAGAATAATGAAATATAGAATTGCTGTTTTAGTGAGTGATAACCACTTTCCAGAGTCCAGGTTGACCAGAATCCTTCCTAAGGGCATGCTAAAAATACCATGTGCAAAAACCTACCTGATGAGAAATAATTTCTCAACAGTTAAATGTAATTAAGTACACAATCAACATATCCAACCTTTCCTTGCCTCTGTTTTCTGTGTTCTTAAGCATTTTATGCAATATGATTAGACAGATGTACAAATAAGAGTATCTCAAAATGTGACGAAAAAGATTAAGCACTTCCTCCAACCCTTGTTCAATCAAGAGGAAAGCTTGCAGCATCTGGAGTGTTGTAGGCAGTTCCTCTAAAATATCAGGAGTTTCAGATACACAAAAAAAATAGCCAAAGTGAAAAGGAATTTAGGAAGATGTTTTTCCTCTTGACTTATTTCCCAGCTGCTTTCTGCAAACTGCATTTTCTGATCTATCTATTAGGCACTGCCAGATAAAGAGGACAGTACAATCTATTAGCATAGTGGTCCAACTAGTATAGCACTGACTATATTCTGATGTTAATTTTAAACACTTTGAGGCTTCAGCACTTGAAGCTAACTCTCGGTCCCAGGTCTATCTTGCCAGGAGAGGAAGGATCCATCTGCTCGGCACACATCCCTACCTGACATCTGCCTCACAGGGCTTAGGGCACAGGACAGAACCTCACCACATTTGTGGTCTTGGCATTTGAATAGCACACTCAGAGCCTCTTTGTTTCAGCTAAAAGGGGATAGCACACAATGGTGCTGTTTGTATGTGGTGGGTGCCCAGATCAAGATTCACGGCTGCTCAAGTCAGCGGTGGTGGAATGAAGATCCCAGCAGAGCTTGACCCCAGATTCCATTGAAAGGTCTCTGGTGCTGTTTTGGCAAGAGCCATGAGTGAATAAGCCAGGGTGTATAGATTAATCTATGCAAAACTGTGTTGCAGACAATGAACTATCGTCATAAAGTCCTCCACAGGCATTTCAGAGATTTTTTCCATGGTTTGTGCACAATATACCACTTGTTTAATTCACATAAGGAAACTTCTTGCATGCACATTTGAAAAGCCTTTTACACTTGCCTGAACTATAGAAAAACAACAAGAACAAGTGAGGACATGGTATTTTTACAGCATCCAAGAGGAAATGACCTTACCAGAGGGTATGGTACCATCACCTGTGTAACACAATGGCATTCTTGTGGAAGTGGTTTATATGAGAGCAAATTCCAAAGCTGATTCCTTGAAAAGACAATTGCTATCTTCAAAAATCTTAGTAAACCTCTTACTTAAATCTAAATATTTTGTTCCATTCTGCTCACAAAGATAAGGAGCAGATCCCTCCCTCAAGGACCTTCTCCAACTGCATCTCTCAGGTTTGAATGACTGCTGTCCTGCTCATCATCTGCTGACCAGTGCAGGGTGCCTGCCATAGTGGTGAAGGGTTGGTATCTTTCAGTCACCATTTCATACAGTTCTGCAGAGGTGTATATCAGCTGCACAAGATTCAGTGTCAGAGTATCCTCAGCACGGGTTTTATAATTTTCCATGCAGTTGAGCCAGACTGCTTCCCTGACCTTGTACTTCTCTCTCCCCCTCTCTCTGCAGAGTGCCTGGTTCTTCACTGTCCCTGCCCACAATCTTGCCACTGTTGGTGCCAGAGCCTTCCCAACTGCTGCTTCTGCCATCTGGAACAGCCTTCTTATATCTCACTGCTTCATTGCCCCTCTGTATCTGTTCAAATCTCTATTCTTCTTCCTCATCTATTACTACATAATTTTTCTCTTTCCCACTGCTCTTACTTACTTTTTAACTCTGTAATGCCCCTTGGGCTCTAGCTTGCTTAAAATATGTTAAAATAAGAAACAGTTTACTCAATTATGCTTGATATTTACTCTGAATTGGGGCGGGGGAAGTGCAGGTGCGGGATGGGGTGGGGGCAGTCGTGGGGGACAAAAAAAAAGGGAAATAAATAGAGGTTAAGCTGTAAATAGAAAAAGAACTAGAAAAATTCCATGACCACAGTAGTACTCATTTTAAAAGGATGTCTCTTATTGGAGGGGCAGCTCATGATAGTACAGCTGGAAGTAGGGAACTCGAGCCTTTCTGAATGGCTGTGTTGTGTTAAATCCAACTCACTCTCAGTTCTCCTTGGTTTGAGTAATTTTTGATAGCACACTGTTCTCGCTCATCCCAGGCCAATGCTTGGAGCAGCAGGCTTCTGAGCAGCTATGTGACATTTATATGCCTTGGCTGCTTTTCCTTGCCAGGATACAGGATTCTGGAACCTGACCTGCATGACAGAGAACCAAAACTCCTGAGTATGTTGTCCCTTGCACTCCTAGTAGCACTAAAAGAATGCATAGATCATTCTGGAAGAGTTCTGCTCCTGCATTAGGATTTTGATTATACAGAAACCTCTCTGCAACAAATATAAAGATATGATAGTTTGGTGGTGGAGTTTTTTTCCACACAAAGTCCATATCTGAATATGTTAAATCCGTTTATTGATTATGTGGCTCATTTTATATCTCCTTTTATCAAAAGCATTTGACAAAGTGAGCTCCTATAATTATGTAGGTAACTGTGGAATTTACTGCCCGAGGGCTGTATCAACTACTCCAGAATTTTCCATGAGGAAAGACTTATAAACTGTTTTCAAAATTGTATATGGCACAGAATACATAGGATTTTACTATGTCCATGACATGAAGATGTGGGATAGCATCAAACAGAAAGGTACCTCTTATGATTCTCTGTATATGGTGGGACAGAAATACTTTACAGTTGTGGTCTCTGTCACTCCCTGATTGCCTGGATAAGGTGACCAGCCTCAGTTATCCTCTGGCCGACAGATCTGTATGTTCACACAAATCTTTGGGTGAAAATCCAGTGCATACTGTGGTCTCACACAGTCAAGGAATTTATCTCCCAAATACCACACTGAAAAGTTTAGTTTTTAAAAACTTATTAGTGATTTCACTTTCACCACAAATATGTGACATATTTCATTAGCATGGATATGTATAAAAGTTTTTCCACCCCCAGAGTTCCAGTCTAGGTTCTGTTGCAGCTAATGATTTTTTTTTGTGTTTTTTGAGCAACGTATCTGAATAAAGTTCTCGTAGTTAAAGAGCAGATGCCAGCCTTTGCTTACATTTTTTTCTGATCAAATTTGCAAGCTGTCTAGGCCACTTTCACAGTTGCAAACACAAATACAGTATATGCTCCTAGTATGTGCTCCTTAAGTGATGACGCATGATTGGAAATTTGCACTAATCTTTAGAAAATGCATGCACATGCAGTGACACAAATTGCACAGATGAGTTATACTTCTTTTCTTAAACTGCCACCATGTGTACCCTAAAACAGATAGATTCTAGCTTTGGGACAAGTTATACTTGAAAACCCCATGGATCAGCTAATCACACAGAACTGGAAAAACCCACTAATGTAGAAAATAAAAATTAAAAGTTAAACTGCTACTCACATAAATGAAAAATGTTTTTTTTTTTTTAATGGACACTGTGCCATTATTAATTACTTCATTTGATCATATGAAGAAAAATGGTATCAGCTTTTAGCAGAACAAGGTTGACACTGCTAATGATGATATAACAGCAAAAAACTATGGTGTAAGAAAGGAATCTCTAACGCAGACACATTGTGTCTAAGCAGGAGCTGGATGAGTTGTGGTGACTCAGGGTTAAACCTTTAAATATCCTGAGTTGGTATGCAGGGCTCAAGCAGAGGCCATCTCTGCAATGCTGTGGGATAAACCAAGAAGGAAGCAGGCTGCTCAAAGACTTCCAGAGGACACAGACAGTGAGGAAAACAAATGAGGAAAAGATCATCATTCACAGGTAGTTCTGAATGGATAAGACATAATATCATCTCACAGGTGACTGGGTACTACACACTAACACAGGTCACACTGAATCTGTTGGTGGCATATCAAATGTACCATACTTAGCAGTCACTAGGAATAGAACGTGTTTCTGTCTTTACCTTCAGTCTTAATGATGTGTACGTGTTTAAATGGGCAGTTCCAGCTTCTTAAACCTACATGTTCATCTCCTTCATTCATACATTCAAGATGTGAGACAAGTGAGACAATTCCTCACAGTGCCACATTCTCTGCCTCACTGTAGCTTGGTGACATCTGCAAATCTATGACACTAATGCAAAAAAAATTAGCAATGCACTGTAAAATAACAGATTGTTGAAAAAAAAGAGCTTGTTTAATACTGCCTTGATCAATGTCAATGCCTAGGAAATAAAAGGATTTTTCATAGAATCAGCCTCAGTCTTTTTAAGTGCCTGTATTCGATCAAAAAAGCATGCAGCAGTCTTTGCGTTATTTTCTTCCTGAATGTTTGTTGGTGAGACTGCAGTACTCTCTGTGTATTTGTACTTTTCCCAAAGTCTACTTTTCAGCTATTCCACTTGCCTTGTTCAAAGGGTCCCAGAATTAATTATTTTGTCTCTATCAGTAGCATAGCACTAGAGTTTTCTAGACTTCAAGAGAGTAGTTAGCTTAAAAAAGATAACCAGACCTAGGTAATAAAAGGACATGAATATTCAGGAGGCAATTTAATTTCAAGCTCTGTAATGAGATATGGACCATTATATACATAGATGTTTGCTAGAAAATCAACCTAATTCCTTAAAAAAATATAAATAAATCAGTGAGTATCTTTCAGACAGAAATATTTTCAGTCACCTTCGTAGTCCAAGTTAGACTGGAAAGACCACAGCAGAAATTTCTATAGCTCATTAGCTTGATGCTCCCAGTACCAACTTAATGTCACTTTCAAGTCACCACCTGTACAAAACATTACCCAAGTAATTCGGTCCTGAATTTTCAAATTAAAGGGTGTTGAGAAGGTTATGTTTTGTTTATTTGTTTTTGGTTTGGTTTGGTTTTTTAAGTGTTTCAAATCAGGATTTTGTCTCATCAATGATGGGATATAGCTACACAAACAAATTAGCACAAAGGAAGTTTATCTGTATATTTTTTTGTTAAGTGCTATGTGATATATATGCATCTGCATGCTTTTATCCCACAATACACAAAACAGTTCATCCCTTGCTGAATGTGAAGTGTTCTACCTTACAATTTAGTTTTCAGAAAGATCGTGAAACAGCAGTTGTTTTCAGTTGATGATTCTGTGAAAACATACACCCACAATTTGTGCTAAAGGGCCACTCTGCAGCAGACACTGATTTCACTGATTTTTAACAAATTTTGCTTGTCACTTTAGTGAGTTGTACATTTCTGAAAATTTTAGCTTGTTCTATTTTAAAAGTTAATTGACCTGACTTTTTCTTTCCTTAAAAGAAAATGTTTTACATCTATTAGTTAAATATGAAGTTGTATTCTGTTTTTATTTTTATTAGGCTGGATATCTGAAAATTTCTCAGTTCAGATTTTTCACAATTCAGAAAGTAATAAAATCCCTTTTTCTTCTTTGATTTTAGAAAATTCTTCAGTCTAATTAGATAGCTCCAGCATCAATATGAAGAATGAAATGGAGGATAGCCTGAAATCTGATTTGGTTTCATCACAGAGATATAATTTACCACCATGAAAAAGAGATTTAAAAGAAGAACAGAAGGTTTTCACTACAAGCATTCTCTATCAATGAGAGAGTTATCTACATGGAGTTCAGACTCTACAGACAAGCTGGCCTTACACAGTAATTGTGACCTTCAACACTATCCATCTGCTACAGTGTAAATTAGGAGCCACTAACCAAAAGATCCAGCTTTCCACTGATGAGATTATTTTGATATCTTCAGTTCTAAACATTTCTTCTGCACTCTCTGGTTCTGTCTAATTAATCAGTATCAAGGAAAAAAAATCACAGGCATGATAGATGCTTTTTTCCCATTTCTATTGCTGCACTATGACAGCTCTTTGCAAAATGGGGGAATTTTAACGCCTCAGTGAATGGTAACAAGTCAATAAAACTGGATAAAACAAATGGTATGGAGGCAATGTTAGTGCTCAGCACACACAGAGGGTGCAAGGCAAGATTTCCAGAAATCAAAAATTTTGAAATTTTGGGTGCCTTTGTTTTAAAGAATCTCAAGAAAAGCCTTGCATTTCTTTGTGACGTGTTTAACAGATGTACACTACCTGTTATAGATGCTAGACTGAAGTCAGTGAGAGCAAAAATCAGTTCTGTATTAGTGTTTTTTATGGACAGCAATGGCACTGTGCAAATTTAGGCATTATAAATATTCCTTAGTCTCTTCTGTGTTTCATTTCTTCTCAACAAAAGTATCTGACTGCAGAATAACAGTGTAATGAGATAAGTACCTCAGTGAATGGTAACAACGCCTCAGTGAATGGTAACAAGTCAATAAAACTGGATAAAACAAATGGTATGGAGGCAATGTTAGTGCTCAGCACACACAGAGGGTGCAAGGCAAGATTTCCAGAAATCAAAAATTTTGAAATTTTGGGTGCCTTTGTTTTAAAGAATCTCAAGAAAAGCCTTGCATTTCTTTGTGACGTGTTTAACAGATGTACACTACCTGTTATAGATGCTAGACTGAAGTCAGTGAGAGCAAAAATCAGTTCTGTATTAGTGTTTTTTATGGACAGCAATGGCACTGTGCAAATTTAGGCATTATAAATATTCCTTAGTCTCTTCTGTGTTTCATTTCTTCTCAACAAAAGTATCTGACTGCAGAATAACAGTGTAATGAGATAAGTACCTTGAGCTACTAAAAAGGGCATGTTTTGTCCCCAGACAAGCCTGCTGAGAAGAACACCTAAATTCCAGTTGCCTTTTGATGTTTACTTCCTAGAAGTTTAAAAATTTAGCAAAAGAAAGTTGGGACAAAAGTACCCAGCTTCTTTGACTCAACATCATGTACACAGAGATTACTGGTACAATGCTTTAAGTAACACTTACTTACATGACTGTGCAGTCCTGAGATATATTGAGGGCTGTGGACAGAAAATTTCAAAAGGAAAATCCAGATGTTGCACCTGATCTAACTGGCCATAAAGCCTTTCCTGAAGCATTTTGCCCTTTAAGTAAAGAAAACAAACAGACCACCACTTGAGTCTGCTTTTAAGAGGCTCATTCTTGGTAAGAAAAAAAATGTTACTACACCAATAAGTGACAGTAATCAAAACATTGCAAGAGAAACCTCCAGAACTCTGGTGAAACATACTGAAAACACAAACATATTGGGAAAGGATGTTTTAACAGAACACATGCCCAATTGTTCAGTAAATTGCCTTGGTTTGTATGGTTGTTTTGGAAGAGGATCTAAATTTCTGAGTTATAGTTGCATTTGAAAGCCACTCATCATAAATACTAAAGGAAATATTCCCTTTTCACAGTTTTAGAGTAATAATGGATTTCCATACATAGAATTCACTATGTAGTAAAGTTAATGTGTGCTTTAAATGAATGGTTTTGAGTACTGAGGCAGTGTTGACAGAGTTGAGGAGTTCTGTCTTGTCATACATTTGTTCAGATGTAATTAGCGGCTCTGCTAATTCCCATATAATGTATAAAGAATCTCCTTTTCTTAAATGTGTGAGACCAGCTATTCACTTATGAAGAACTCAGTGTGCATTTTACTTGAGTAAAAGAACCTGATATTTGTTATTCTGTTGGGAAATGTTGGCAAGGAAAGACAATAGAACTTGAAGACTCAATTGCAACATTGATATTATTGCAATGTCAGTTGTTCTAAATATGTTGTTAAGAACAGTGTTGGTGGAGTTTTTCTTCAATAAAAAAGTATATGAAACAATCAATTTCTGTGATTTAGTTATTATATCAGATTATAAATCAGAATTAATGTGAACGACATGCTTAATATCTCTGCTTATAAATTTGAAGTGGCAATTTAGAATTAAAGCATTGCTTGGTAGGCTAGATCTGTGAATGGCTCTTTAGCTCACATTCAGTAATTTGGATTACAGCACTTTAATCATTTATTGGAATTAATCAATAATGAAAAAGGCACGAAGACGGAAGGGGTGCATTATCAACCTATATTAAGGAAAAGCATTAGTAATTGCCCTGATGTACTAACTTTTTATTTTCTACTATGATAAATGCATTTTCTTTCATTAATATTCTGTGCCAAAACTTATCAGTATGACTTTCATTCTCACTGTTTGAAGTCATTTCTTGTGAAAGATGTGCACAATGACATTTTTCATAGAGCAACAAGCTATCTAAGTCACTTTGCCACCATTTTATGTTCCCTATTCTACATGATCCACTTTGTTGGCATCAATGTACAATGCCACAGTAGGTTGAATGTTATCACTAGAACCATACCTAATTCTTCATAACTGTTTCGAAATGAAGTATCAAAGTCACACTTGGTACATGTCCTGTTTTTCATAGTCGTACACAGACACATAAATCTTTCAAGATTATTGCTAACAAACAACTCAATTTTGTTGCCAAGTCCTTTGAATCCTATGTTTCACTGCTTTCAGGTCTGCAAGTATCACCAAAAGAGAAAGGAATAACTGGAAAGTAAAACACTGGAAATTAAATCACCAGAATAAGAAATAAATTTGGATTTCAGAACCTCAGAGGGTTGGAATATTTAGGATCTTGGTAATATTGGATATACTGGGCCAATAGGATATTGGCCCAGTATAAAATTTTAGCTTACAGAATCCAGAACATTGTGAAATAAGTGGGGAGCTTAGTATCAAATTTACAAATATTACTATCTCAGTCAACACTGATGTTCATAAACTGATGTGCCTAATACAAAAGTCTTGTTTTTGAAACTGCCAACGAACGAAAACATTACAGTACCACTGAATGAGATAAAAGTCTGTGAAAAAGATTTTACTCAAAATACAGTAACTCCTTCACCATTTCAGATGGCAATCTAATTAGACACTTCCATATGCAGTAGTATAAATTTAACCTGAACCTGAAAACTAAGCTCATGCGACATCTGTGTTAATTATACTCTGACAATTATTCAGTTAGTAAACAGAAGCAAGCAAATGAGTTAAGGAAAAGCATGGCAAGAATTGCATTCAGTGAAAATCACTGCAAATAAAATATTTTAAATCAGATGTAGGTTTAAAACATGTATTGCAAACATGTCATGTGATGTAGATAAGAAAGTAATTTTAATGCCATAATTGGATACTTAGATTATATCAAACATCTCATGAAGTGGAAAACAAATTGTTTAAGAGGATTGTAACTGTAGTTGATTACATAGCTAATATAAATCATCATAGTGGTTTTTTTTCCTGGTTTATTATGAATATACTTTAATCATAGTATAAAAAGTAAACCAAATAGATAGTAGAGTTCCCATGTTTCTGCTAATATGTATTTCATGCTCAATGAGAAACATAACTGAACCTACGAACTCTTGTCACCAAATTTCACAAGCCTGGGCCATGCTGTCTATTTAAATTTAAACAAACAAATCCCATCACCCAATAAATCAGCTATGCAGCCCATTTGATATATTACATATCATGCATTTTAAGCTTTGTCAAAACATAAAATGGAAATCAACGTTAGAAGATAATTTTGTTGGAAATTTCCCAACATACTGAAAAAAACTAGATATGTTAGCAGGGAAGAGTTATGCCAACATGAGAAAAAGTTTATCTGTTCATGGTTTCAGAGTTTGATAACACTTAATTTCCAAAACTAGAAAGCAATTTAAGAAAAAATCTTGGCACAAATACCACCTAAATACATTTATGGCCATTACAGAGATGGTATAGCCATTACACAGGTAGTTTAGTCATTATAAAGTTGGCATGTAGGAGGCAGGGAAGGACAGAGGATGTGCCATGAAAGTAAAACCTTAAGAGAATTCAGCTGCCAAAACTTGGTCATTTTGTACTGTACTTAAACAAATATTAGTCTGCAGGCTTGTAAGTTGTCCAAATCTATGAGAATTTTTCTGCAATGAATTTCTTGCCAAACACGAAGCCTTTCAAATCACAGAAGTCTTGTAGTTCTTCAAAATAAATGGTTGCAACTACTCATTTTAAAAATTGATCAAAATGTGATATTTCATTTGTATGTTTGCAGCAGCAGCTGGATAGTTTCATCTCAGAAGCAAAACAAACATTAAAACCAACCAGAAATCAGTCTGAAGCTGACACCTACTCCTGAAAAATTCATCCAATGCAACTAAAGCCATTCAAAATTGTTAGACAGATACATCTTTAAGTGGTGCTCCAAATGTTGCCTGTAGTACTGATTTGGTTATGGGGTTCCTTGCTGAATACAGTAGCAGTTGCAGGTGGGAAATCTGTGACTTCTCCAGGCCTCTTTCATGGAGTTGTAATCCACATTATCATTGTGGTCAAATGCTAAAATGCCAGCTCAGCCCCCTGTTGCACTCAGGGAGTGCCTCTGAATTGCCCTGACTGTCATGGCCTTTACTAAGCCTGGAGGAGACTGTTTTGGAAAGAGTCAGTGACAGAACCTGGCCCCTGCTAAGGAAAGACAGGTAAGCTTTAGAGGCTTTTAAAAAGTCTGAATGGAACAAGTATGAGAAAACAATAAATTCTTGCAAACTATTTATTATTACTTTCCCCTGATGCCAAAAACTCCAGGTAGACTTTATTGGTGGCCCTGGGCATCCTTAAACAGCTGGGAGAGCAATCAGGAAAGCTTAAGAAGGTGAACACAACAGCTTTCCAATACACAGTTTGGGAAGTTTGGGCAGAATGAGCATGTATGAAAGTGAGAAAGGAAACTGAGGGACTCCATCCATCTCCAAAATGACAATTTCAAACTGGGTGGAGATGTAGGCTTTCCTTGACACTGCCTACATACACACTGAGATGGAGCACATGTTTCAGAACAACTGGAAATCCAGATTGCTTCATCATGAGGGACCTGACTGGAGCATTTCACAGTTTCCCTCTGGACAGCACATCCTTCCTCTGAAATCAAAGCAAGGCAGAGGCAGGTGCCTGACCAGGCCTTGCTTTGATACAGAAGTGGAAGCACCTACTGATGTGCTCAGAGAGGCTCTGGTGCGGCTTTGTTGGACTGAACTGTGAATGGGAAAAACATTGTTCAGAGCTGCTATAGGACACATTCGGACATTATTCTGTTTTGCACAGCCTGAGAACACGATGAGAAATTTGGAGTTGTGTGCGTTTCCAAGTGAAATCTAATTTTCTTTGAATGAGTGCGCTCTTTGAGAAATGAGCCCTTATTTATGCAAATTGGTTTTAAATGAGAATATTTAATGAAAGGATTTGATCCCCATATAATGAAAGCTCTTATAAATGTGCACCTAGACAGCAGAGGCAGCCTTGCTGTCTATTCAGGCCCTTATTCCAGGGTTTTTTTCCCCCTTCTTTGGCAAAGTTTAGACTACATGTTTTTAATTAGAATGAAAAATATTTAGATGAAGGATATTTTCAACTCAACTATTCTTAGGGTGTCCTTATATATCTAAGAAGGGGTTACTAGACTGACAGGTGGCAGCATGGCCCAGTGGATGTTAAATTGCTTAGAAACATTTGGGCTTTTCATGTTTTAAAAGAAAGAAAAGGTTCCAACCTTTCTTTGTTTATATGTCACTCAGAATGTTTGGTTGTAAAAGTTCTGACCTTGTTCTACACCTAATACTCCAAGGGGGTTAGTGCATAGGGCATATTTGAATAGATTTTGTTAGGAAAATACAAAAATTAAATTTTGATCTCTTAATATTCAATTATGCTCAAACTATGCTGAAGGAAATTTCAAGGAGGTTGTAAGTTCTTTTGGCATGCTAATGTAACAGATGCGAAAGCATGAATTAACAGCTACAATGGAGCGCTGCCGGCAGGTACTGATTTGTAAGCTGATCTGAACTCTTGAAGGTAATTGAGGAATGACTTAGAAATGACTTCACACTGAAAGTAGAAAGATCTTTTTCTGCCCTTAATTCTGTCCTAAACTTTCTCAGAACTCTTATTTTGTTTTGGAAACTGCTGCTGCCAAAAGAACAAATTTTCTAAAAGTATTTCCAAGCCCTTCCTGACTGCAGAGATGCATGAATGCTTTGTGGTGACAAAGGGAGAGAAGGTGCAAAGATGAGAAAAAGTGCCTGTAGATGGAGATGCTTCTTTTGTTCACAATTTAGTCTGGCTTCTGGCATCTTTAGTTATTGTGAAACTATACAGTGTTTAGGGATTTTGCCAAAAGCTCTCCATTTAGGACTACTGAACATCTTGTCACAAGAATTTTAGGCTACTTTTCAAACCTAACCCAAACCAACTCACTATTTTGTTACTGAATCACAGAATTACAGAACACCTGAAGTTGAAAGGGACTTCTGGAGGTCATCATGTTCAAAGCCTACTCAATCTGGGGCACCCACAGCTGTTTGACCAGCACCATGTTCAGATAGCTTTTGAATGTATTCAACCTGGGGGCTCTACAATATCCCCAGAAAACCTATGCCACTGCTTCCTCACCCTAAAAAATTGTTTCCTCATGTTCAGAGGCAGCCTCCTATCTTTCAGGTTGTGCCCAAGGCATCTTTCCTGCCACTGGGCACCATGAAAAAGAGCCTGTCTCCATCTTTGCATCTCCCTTCAGGTATTTATGCATTTTTATTTGTCTTGCTGAACAATCTTGTCAGGTGTTTTTCTTGTTGAACCATCTTTTTTGGCATAGTTAAAGATGAACCCTGTGACGATCTCTGCTGTTCTGGTCTTAGTGTGCCCCTAGGGCATGATGTGAGACTTCTCACAGCCTTGTTCTTTCCACCTTACAGCTGTTTTATCATGAATATAGACAGTTGTCTTGATACTTGCTATGCTGCAATTGAAGACTCTTGATTGACAGCGATGGAACTGAGTTAATATGTGACTAAAGAGGTCAGATATCCCTGGAAGATATGAGACATTGATCTTGACAAAGAGCCAGCTTTGGCCCAAGTCCTAAAAGCAGAATAAAAAGAGAGATAGTGTGCCTCAATTTTGTTGGACATCCTGCATTTTCTGAGCCAAAGAGTTATTCACAGGCAAATAAACAAAGTTGAAATCTGTTTATTCTGTGTGATAGAAATGAGGAGAGGTAGTGATGTCTGAAAACTACTGGAAAAGCCATTCCACATAATCTCAGACATAAAATTCTTCAGTTTATTAGACTAACATGATTTTCAAATCTGCTTATTCAAATGTGTTTTCCTAGTCCTTCCTATTCTCTTCAAGTCAACAGTGAAAATCTCCTTGGTTTACCTAGTAGGATATCATGGCTTTCATGGTGTCCTTTCTAAAATTTCTTATCCTCAAACTCATCTTTTTTTTAGGATTGCAATATGAAGAGAAGAATAAGAATACCTCATAGTGATGGTAAAAGCTACTTTACTAATCCCAACTTCCCTTCACTGACTCCAAAATGTTGTTCCTTGCCTTTAACTTGAGTCCTTGAGGAAAATGTCAGACTATTATGGTCAAAAATGAAATTCTGGTAACATATTCCATGATCCTCTTTTAGCACCATTATCTGTCACTGCTGACAATATCCTTTCTTCCTTCTTACTGGCAACCATCCTCATCTATAGGCTCTTCCCTCTGGTTGAGCTCTCTGCTTTGCTATCTTTATACCTAACATGTGATATCTTCTTCTCCTTCATTCATTTCCCACTTCCCTTTTAGTGCATCACCTGTTACTTCGATTACCTCTCTCATTCGCCTGTGCACATAGTTTTCTACATTTTAGAAGTGCAATTTTTATCTGCTGCCACAGCACCAGATAAAAGCAGGAATGAGGTCAGCAGCTGAGCTGCTGTATCCTGTCACTAAATCACCCATGTACTTAATTTTCCCTTCTTGAGATATCAGAAGGGTAGGAACTGCAGCCGAAGTGCCATTCAGACTTCCATGGCAACCTCTAATAATTTTAATTGTTTTTGCTTTGTTTTGCATTGAATGTTGGAGGACTTTGCTATTTTTTTAAAGCAGCTGAAAAGAGAAAGATCCAGATCTTTTATTTTTCTGATACAATAACAATTTATGCCAATCCCTAAACTCTTGAAAACATGGGTTTACAATGAAAACACTAACAGATGCTTGGTGGTAGAAAGCAGAGGAGTGGTTGCCATGGAATCAGATGGCAAGGAAAGTAGCTCACTTTTTAAACTCTCTGGCAGCAAACACGTAGAACCAACAAGTGGACAGCAATGCTGGCAGACATTTGTCTCCGCACAGCACTTTGAAGGGCTGCATGGAGGTTACTGCTGTGACCCAGCACGGCAAACTGGGATAGCCAGGTGTTCAACAGCAAGGGGGGCAGGGGGGAAAAGGGAGATGAATGATGAACAAATGTCTGAATTTCATGTACTTTATGTCTTTGTGGTTTAAAGGGACCAAGTCCTGCTCTTCCTCACACTGCAGAACCAGTGCTAAAGATAGCAGGACGGTTTATATTTTCTGACAGGTGAACTAAATAATCTACCCTCTATCCGGCAGAAGCATACTATTGATGCTATCAGCAAGACAACAGCTGAGAGAGGGGCTAGAAGCCTTCTTCACATAAAGTTGTCTTTATAAAACATCTCTGTAATAATAATTATTCTCTAGAAAAGAGGTGTATTATTTAAGCAGTCATCTTACATTATTTTGAGAGCAAACTACATCCAAAGTAGCTGAAAGCCTGGTGGGTGAGATATTTTTTTGAGATGTGGGAAACAGTGGGTCTAGTTCCTGTCTGGGAGAAGGCAGAGCAGGAACTTGAAATTTATATTTCACATCTCAGCAGTGTGCCTTTACCCAGGGGCTTGAGGGTCAGCCTCTCCCATCACTGCTGTTATGGAATGTAGGACACTCAAAACAATTCATGTGGGAGATACAGTGTAAGATGATGAAATTTCACTCAAATGAAAGCCGCTTTATTGAAAGTGAGCATGGCAAAAATCTTTAGTAAAACAAGATATGGAAATTCTGTTAGTTCCAGATAATATAAAAGGTTGCTTGCTACTCACTCGTTCTTCTTGGTACTTCAAACAGAAAACTTTTGAGTACGTCTTTTTTCATGACACTTGTTTCTCCTTTTGGAGGAGTAGATAAATGGAGATGTTGAGAAAACATTAGGAATCTCAAAAGTCTTTTAATTGAAGAGAAGATTCTTATCAAATCTGGTCAAAGCCAATACAGCCCAGAACTTTTCTACTATAAAGTTAGAATTCATAATTGAATATTATACAGAAAACACATATTCATACAACTACACTTTTTTTGTGAACAGCTCAGGAGCATTCTGCTGTTTCTGACTAGAATATGGAATGCACTGCAAGAATTACCAAGAAATTCTAAACAATTGCATCTTTTATCTGTCTGTAGATGCCAATTCATATTTGCTTATCAATTCATTAAAAAGATAATGAAATGCCACAGAATTTATTTTTTTTTTAATAAAATCTAACTGGTTTAACTTAATTTGATTCTATTTTATTAAACAACATTAACAGAGTTATGAAATGAAAAATAGATCCATCTTCTTTTAGAACCAATATTCAACCCAGGTATTGGCCTCTGATGTATAGTATTCAACAGTAATCTTATTTTCCCATATTTTCTTTTCAGACTCATTCCACTGTTGGCCTGCAATGTCTATTTTAATTAGTTTCTTGGCATGTTTAAAGGTAAAACTTCCTTAATTTTATACAGGATTTTCTGCACACTTTTCTCCAAAAGTCTTTTGTTTTCTGTGCCTGGTTTTAAATTATAATTCTCAACCATGACTAGTTGTTCTAGTCAGTAGCTGGCAAAATCTTTGTTTATGTTCATAATATTTCAATTTGTCTTCATGTTTAGTACTTTTTTATCCACATAAGCAGTATAAAGCTGTCAGACCTGCTCACATTCTGTAGAGATCTGGATGGAAGTTCATTAGACTTACATATAATGTCAGGGCCAAATAAGAGAGAATTTAAAAATCATGAAGAGGAGAAGCCAGCATGTGGCAGACAAACCACTATAGCCTTGTTCCAGCTCATCAACAAGACCCTTAGTATTGGCAGACCCATCTGAGTGGCAGCAGAATAACATCTTTCAACAGTCAGCAGCCAGAACATTTGTGCCAAAACCCAACAAAATACTTGTATTCACAAGCCATCCTTTTTAACATCCTCCTTGTGTGTCTACCAAATAACAAGCGAATAACAAATGTTTACTATGTTTTATCTTCCAGTTTTCATTAGTTTTGTCTCACCAATTCTCTCACAAGAATCCAGCCGTGTCAGTGGAAAATGTCACTCTCTAAGCAGAGAGAACATGTCAGCTCTCACAAGAAAGGAAAAAAGGTAGTGAAATGGTATGATGTATGCAACAACTGAACTCATAATCTTTCTTTTATCATGTTCTCCCTCTTCCATTACATTACTGTATCTTTTCTAGATTTGCAACAGATCATCTTCAGTCCAGTTCTTCATGGGTCAGAGTACACATTGGTACGTAAGTTTTCTACATAAACGTACATAAAGCTTCATGATTGGACTATCAGATCTGGAGTCTTTGGGGGATAAATTGTGCCACTTTTTATCCATGAAGAAAGCTGTTTTGATGTGCCTTTTCTGATAACTTAGTGGCTTTAATATTTATTGGGGTGACATGCACTTTATTCACCATGCTTAATTTTGCCCTTCACCCTCCCCCTCATGCCCAGGGTTAAATACACATTTCCAGACTTCTACCAAGAGCTGCTCAAATGCTCCTACAAAACTCATGCCTGCCGGGGAATCTGTGAATCTACAACAGGACAGCAAATGATCAGAATGCAGAGTTGCTACTTGGGGTAAAAATTAGGGCATCTTTAGCAAATCCCAGACTCCTAATCAGAGAGAAATTTGCTTTAATCTGTGCTGTCCTTGGTTGGTCCTGAAGGCTCTACCTAAACTAAATATATAACTCCGGTGAACATAATATCTTCTGAACACAGCATAAGCAATAATTTGAGGTGTCTCATGGACTAAAATATTTTTTATAAAGCCTAGAATGATGTCTATCTATATTTTGCAGTAGCAAGAACATCATTATTTCAGTGCTGTACACTGAACATATTCTTTCTCAATTACCCGTATTTTCCAGACTGTTTCTACTGTTTCCAAAGATCACTTCTGTTACATTTGAATGCATTCCTCCACCATACTCTCTTCTCCATGTTTAATCAGTGTATTTTCTATTTTATGGTCTCATGTACTATGAAAACATTCAGCCTATCCTCATGAAATAGCCCTTGAGCATCAGATGACTGTGTCCTTGGTATTTTTATCCTCCTGTTTTGGCACACACGTTCCAATTGTTCAGGCTTGGCTGTTTTTGCCTGACTTTCTTAGGATAGTGGTTTGCAAAATGGTGTGTGGGGTCTCCTTGAAGAGGCTATTTAAGGTGTTGTGTCCTGAGGCTGCTCCAGCTCTGCTTGGCCCTGCCCGGCCCTGAGACTCCTTCATCTTGCCCAGGGCTCGGGACCCCATCTCAGCCCCCCGTGGCCATGAACCCCTGCCCCAGCAGCACCCTAGGACAGCGCATGTCCAGCTCCCACAGCCCTGCCCTGCCTGGACATGGGCTCTGCTGATTTAGGCCAGCCTGCATTCCCACGTTCCTGTCCAGCTTAGGCCTGCTCCTGTCCCCAGGGAAGTGCCAGGTGCCCAGGGCTGGGGCTGCCCCAGTGCCTCCTGTCTTCCCTTCTTCTGCCTGGGAAGGTGGGATGGGCCCCTTCCTTGACAGACTTATGGGTAGTCCCCATGGACCCTGGCCCCACAGAGCCACTGGCCCTCACAGACCTTGGTGTGATGTTCTCTTTTACTTTCTTTAAAGACTGGCATTTATTTGACCACTCTCAGCTTCCCTGTGCTAGTTCTAAAAATCATGGTAATGGCTATGAGATTACCTCAGGCATATTTTTTAAGTACCTAGGAGTAAATTTTATCAGACACAGTTGACTGGAAAACAATTAACATAGTATTCCCTAGCATTTTCTTTTTTTAAATTTCTATTATTATATTTTATCCTTTGCTTGTAGTTGACTGTGTTGTAGTGAAAATTTTTAAAAAAGACTGCCACTAAAAGGCATAAAACATTTTGACTTCTGTCATCTTTTTTGATCCTTGTTTTATCTGTCAGAAGATTTCCATCTCTTCTGAGTCATAGTGGATCAACACTAACCAGAGAGAAAGGAGATGTCTTGGTTTGAGACAAATTGGAGGAAACATCCAAGATGAACATCCTCTGATAGAGGGCAGGTTTCAGCAGCACCTCCCCCACCAGGTTTGGAAAGAATTTTTCTCAGAGGAAAGTGAAAAAAACCTGTTTCTTTAACAAGCAGGGTGCATGCAGGCACCAAAAAGAATGAATAATGTTAAATAATAAAACCTCTCACTGTGGAGAAGACCTGGGAAGATTCAGAGTTCTTTGTAGGTGTGGCTCTGCCCGTTCTGGAGCCGGGATTTGGCGTGGGCTCCTCCGGGCCATGGTGTGGGCCTCCCGGTGATGTTCTGGTGTTGCTGAACAGTTCCAGAAGAAGAGGGAAAAGCCACAGTCCCAGGGAAAAAACTTTCTTGCCTCAGCTAACAGGTTAGCTAAAAACCAAAGAATTTTAACTCTCTGTCTCTCTCCTGAGAAAAGGAGCTGAGAGCTGGGAAAAGCAGGAAGGTGCTCCCTCCGGCTCTTCAGCAGCAGTGAGAACGCAGGGGAGTGTGTGTGCCCTTGGACATAAAACCACTCTGAAGAGTTCTCTTGGCTTCTTTTTCCCTTTTCTCTCAGACCCAGCATAAAGACACAGGAAGGCACAGGATTCATGTCTGGACATAGAGCAGGTGATAGGGGACACAGCATCATGAAGTCACCCCAAGACAGGAGAAAAGCCTCTTAGAACCAAATAGAGGATCTCATGACCAGGCATTATTGAATGAGGGCATGCATCTGAATTGGTGCTTCATAAAAGGATATAGATGATAACTTTTGGTGCCTTCCTGGACATTATTCCTCCTTCCCTTTCCTGTGTCTACCACTCATACACAAGAGATATCTATGTCTAGTTTTTATTTTCAAATTCTTTTTAAATTGTTCACAATTTGCTGCTTCACACATAAAACATCAAACTCAACTCTTAGTATACATAAATCCTTCTATAAACTGATTTAGCACTCAGCTATATCAGTTACTTTGGCAGAAGAATAATCTGAAATCAAGCGAAATTTTGATGCAAAATGTCTTTTTAATAGTTAATTGTATGAAGAGCTCCATGAGGGTCTGACCACCACAAAGAGGAAGATGGTACCATGAAAGCAAAAAAAGCAGCATTTCTGAGATGAATGATATGGATTCTCTAAGAAAAGAACACAACAATCTCTGGGTATTTATTATTTAAAAATAATACAGTGTAGTTGAAGCAATATTCACATTTCAAAGTGAAATTGAGTACTTTTCAACGATTTGAGATTTCAGTATAATTCTTGGATTGAAAATGAGTCTTTTTACCTTTTTGAGGAGGAGGCTAGAATTTCACTTAAATAAAACAAGTAAAAGGAGCAACTTTAAATTATCTTGAAACTTCAGAGATAATTTCTCTCCAAATGCATCTAAATCACATAGATTTTATAAGATGCTGTGGCCAAATAGTAAGAAGTCTCATTAATATTCTGTATTTCAAGGCCTTATGTGTTTGCAATGAAAGCAATTAAAATGTTTAAATAACTTTAATATTAGGACAGAAACTGGTGAAATCAAAGGATTTTGAAGTCAAAGATGACCCTCTCTTTCATCTTTAGTTTTTTTCTTTCTTCTTTTAAGTACAACCTTAGCTCATTAAAGGGATTAATACACTTTAGGCATATGGCATTATTTGTGACTCATACCCTTCCCATGTCAATGAAGAGATGAGCACTGGCTTCATTAGACTTAAGGTCGGAGTCTGTATACCATATAAACTGTTTGAAGACATATCTCTAAGCTATTCTCAGAGATTTCCTGTCACTTAGTGGGTGTGGATTTGCAAGGATAAATATAAAGCTATATATAGGCAATTATCATTAGCTCTGACTAGTCCTGTGTGCAGTAGCGTATTCCATGGTGGAGTGTAGCCTTCTACATTTAGTGTGGGGCTGTATTGACAACAGTTCCCTGTGTCTATTATCTCATGTAACACTTATCAAAATGTTGTCCAGGGTAAAATATGGGGACGCTGGTTTGTGGTACTTTAAACAATCTTTTTTTTCATTTTTCATTTGGCCTTTTGGCAGTCACTGTTCATTGTTCATTTGGTCTTCACCAGAGAAGCTGTTTTTATTCCTTGAAAGTAAGTTCAGTTGTGTCTGTTGAGAGGAAAGATGTGGCACTATGTGGGTTTGTGTGTGAGACAATGTGAAGAAATTAAAGATGTGATTAGAAGACACCGTGAAAAGGTTTTAGAACAGAAGTGTGACAAACGGAAAATAAATGGTCTAAAGTTGATCCATGAGTAAGCCCCTCTTCTCCAATAATACTCTTTCTTTTTGTCCTCAATCCTTTCAAAGACATTAAACAGACAGAAACATTCCAAATTCAAGATTTCCATTTTATTTTTGAGGACTTGAAGAGTTTTCCTTGTCCAAAACTCAGCTGTCTGATAGGTTCCCTGCCTGCATTCTGCCCAATTAACTGTCTGCTTTCCCCTTGGTCTGATAACTATCTGTTAATTAATTTTTCTTTGTTAAAATCTCATGTTAAGAATACAGACACTTTTCACTTAAATATGGATTTTTTTGCATTAAAAAAATGACCTGCTTTGAGATATAATGTTCTTCTGATTGTCTGATGTGTACTTGCTGTCCTGTTTCTCTAAATTAAAGTTTCTTTGCTTAAATGTTCTTACAATAAAACTTTTAGCTCTCTCTCCCTTAAAAATAAAAGGAAAGACAAGAAAATTAAAAAATGGAGCCAATGATATTAAAGTAAGCATTTTGGTAACTTTTAAAATTAATGTTTCCAGATAGACATTTCATTTGTTTAAGATTTAGAGGGGAATTATAAAACCATAATTGTGTAATGATTAGACAGTGCTATAAACTAAATAAATATCAACTGATTATTAAAAACCTTCCTTGTAATACTGGCGGTTAATCCTCTTTAATGTGTTTTTAATAATAGTTTTATATTTAATGTAGGATGAATGACTTATTAAAAGTAAATTTTATGTGTTTTATATTCTCCACATATGGCATTAAGCCATTAGCACTAATGGGATTTGAATGGTATCGAGTTCAGGATAGCCCCCAAGTACAAATGTGGGAATCTTAATTAAGTTTTTATTAAAATATTCGATTAAATGCAATGCTAGATTATTAAGATATTTTTGCATATTGTTTAATGTCAGTTAGTTATTAAACATTTTCACAGGCTTCTGACAATGGTCTTATGGCACACTGATAGCTAAAATTTATTTGAAAAATGTTGATGATCAATTTTCTAATCTTGTGGGCAAAATTGGGTTTTAATGGAAATTTTCTAGCTAACTGTGATGCTGAACTGGAAGAGAACCTAAAGAATAGGTTATAAAGTAAGAAGCTTAACTTGCAGGGGGAAAGTTTCATGTTGAGAATAATGAAAAACCTTCTGGCTCCAAGAGGAATGAGGTACTGAAATGGTGTAGATGGTAGAAGTTATGCAGCAAAAAAAGCTAGTTCGTTCTGTGTATTCATACTAGCTGGCTGAGGAACAGGAGGGCAATGAACTATTGAGATCTAAACTAGTAAACAAGATGGATTTGTGCTAATGTCATTGTTACCATTGTACCGTTTCTGCGTTACTTTTTATGCAATGTGGGCCATAATAACAGTTGTTATGGTTTAAGGGGGTGAATTAGCATTCTTAAACTCATTAAAAGAGTGAAGTTAGACTGTGTAACACAGATGAGGAAGAATTCTTTTTAGGATTGTTTATGAGATGTCCAAACTGAGGCAAATCAGCTGTGCAGAGGCAAAGAATAATTTCCCCTCTATTACAGACCACAACAGGGACATTGGAACAGAAAATAAACTCAAATACTAAATGCTGTTACTCAGACCAATAAAGCCAGAATAATAGATACCATATTATTATGTAAATAAACTAAAAAAGAAACAACTACTTACATAAATTAAGAGGAAGGAAAGTAGATGATGGATTAGAGTATTATTTCTCTGAGGTACAAGCATTCCACTTTTATCAAGGCTCTACTGGGAAGCTCATTTTAGCTGTATATAAATATGCCAAGATAAAGGGGTTGAACCCTACAAATGCTTTCCCCCACTGAGTTCAGAAAATGCCCATATGGTATATCTTTCATATTTTTCCTGGACAAATCTGTTATGAAATAAAAGTTGATGCTAATATGAGCTACCTTCTTTAACGATGTGTTAAGCACATGCTATTTATTTTTATTAACCTCAAAAGCTTCAGAACACCATTACTTTTCATAAATTACAAAGATGTTTAGCAGCCAAATCTATTTATCTATTTATACCACATTCATTAACATGTTATCTGATTTACTTAGATTCTCCAAAGCAGTTTGCAAGCAGTAGCTCCCACTGAGAATGAGTTCAGCAAGCGCTGTATAATGAATGACTCAACTCTGAAAAGCCAGTAGTCCCCATAGCTACACTGGCAAGAGGTGTTGCTGCACTAATTCCTCTCTTCCCAGTGTCACTCACCAAGCAAAGGATGTATTTCAACTGCTGTGCACAGCATAATAGTCAACTGTTAGGGTTTTTACTCTATTCCAGTTTCCAGGATGCTTGCAAGCAAGCAGCAGAGAATCCAGCTTCACCTCCGAATCTGTATATGCCCTTAAAATTTCACAGTGAATAAGTGGAAATGTTTCTCTCTACAGCACTTTAAATTGTGCTTTTAGAAATTCAAATTATTTGCAAGCACAGCCTGTTACAGCCTAGGCACAAGTGTGTCCTGCAGCCTAGATGTCAGAGAGGACAGCTGTGGTCTGGTGTTGAAGAGGCAGACTTTGGGTACTCTTTCTGTTGCAAGTGAAGTTTGCAAACAGACTGTGTGAAAACAAGAAAGTCAAACAGGACTACATCTTAAAGGCCAATATGCTCTTCTAATTTAGAGAAATAAAATCACAGAAGAATGAAAGAAAGTACTCTCAATCATAGAGTCCCTAACAAGAGAGTTAGACAACTGTCTTGACAGATTGTGACCATAAAATACGAGATAGCAGTGTGGTTTGAATAACAAAATAAAGGAAGTTCATATTATATTCCAGACAAATGCAATGATTCAATGAACAGAGTTCTTAAGACATGGCCTTTTAAAATATATATATTTTCAGTGTTAGCAAGTATTAGATAAGAATTAGCAATAAACTATCTGTAAAAGGATGTAATGCATAAATTAGTTGCATTTCAGTGGCTCATACAGTGATACATACATGGTCCCACCTGTGGTGTTCTGTCAGGTACAATTCTTCCTCAGAAATAGTCACTTTGTCCTCTTACAGATAAGACAGGAGACCAAAAGATTCAGGAAAAGAGAGAAGCTTTAGAAGATGTGTCTGGAAAATGAAGAAGTCAAGAGAGATCATCAGCTTGGCCATAAACCTGTCCTCCAAAGTGTTAATATCTATGACAGATATTTGTCTATAATTGAACTTAAAGACTCCACAATAATCCAGTGTTCATTATCCTTTTTATTAGAGTCTTTTTTCTAATGACTAACCCCCTCTCTTTCTTGCTGAAATACAGATCCTTTGCCTCTTATTCTATTCAGTAGTGACATGGAGAAAAGATTAATGCGCTGTCTTCTCAACATACTCTCCCATTAGCCTTTTCTTTTTTAGTCTAAACAATCCTAGTAGCTTTCCTCATAGATCATATTTTTGGTTTGTTTTTCTTTCTTTAAAAGATTATTCTAATTCTCTGGATTATTTCTTGACAGGGCTCAAGAAAAGAGAGAGCACAAGAAAAAAGAAGCCAGGACCTTGTCTTAGACACTTGCAAAGCAAATGTCCTGGTAGTATGGACAGAAAGTGCTTGTTTTTAAAGAAACATGACATTGTTGAAACCTATTCTGCTGATCTTCTATACTAATTCATTTGGTAGATGGAAAAGTGTGAATGAAAGATCAAATGATACCATATCACATAAGAAACCCATGTCAAATATGCAAATGAAACAATTATCAGTTTTCATTTTGCATCTCTTAAACCCTAGAGTCCCTCAACAGATTCAAAACATAGTAGCATAACTGTTTGAATGGCTATTCTACATTAAAAGTCTGAAGAATAAATAGAATTAAACAGCCATACCAAGACAAAGGGAGGGAGTTTGACTAATTGGAACATTCTTCATTCTCTTAGGATTTGAAATAATCCTCAGTAGTGTTGTACCCTTTGGGGAAAAAGTGGACCCATGCATTTTAAATGAGAAGAATAAATTAAAGGCAGTTATCAATCCAATTTTAAGTTAAATATCCCAATGGGGTAAAAATATGATGAAGAAAATTAAACACAAGAGGGAAATTACAGCAAAATATTAAAATAGGAAAGGGGGGAATGAATAATGAAAAGAAAATTAACTGACATATTTCTTCTGTAGTATTCACTTATGTTTTTCCCTATTGATCACATCTTGCAAGTACTTTTAGGTCTACCATGCCATGAATTAGGTGAAAGCAAAGCTTGGGACATGTTATTACTACTTGCAACATCTGGTCCCTAACACGTTCCTCTTTGATCAACAGTATGTCGTGTGTTAGAGTGAAGCAGATTGCATAGTTCATCCTTACTGAACCTTCACCCCCAGGACATCATGTGAAAGGCAAACTCCATCTGCCTCAGAGAAACCAAAAATATTCTGAAATGTAGAAATTCACCATGGTTATGTCAAGAATCAGTATTACAAGAAGTTGTAGGAATAAAGTCTTGCGGCTTTTGTAAAAGCAGATTAAGCTCTTTTTGTAGATAATGGTTTGAAAAATTTCCTCTTTTGTACTAATTTTTCTCCTCCATTTTACAAGTTTTTAGTGAAGTGTATGTTATTGCATGAACCTGGAGCCAGGCATAACATGCAGCAGGTGCTGTAGAGTCTTGTTTCTGTGGTTAGACGGAACCTTAGTTACACATAACTCAATGAAAACTTTTCTCACAGCTTCCAGAACCTGAAGATGTATATCCTTTCTTTCTTTGCTCCATCAGAAAAATCCAGTTAGGTGCAGTCCTGGGATGAACAGAAGCCCTGATGTCTCTCTATGTCCTGTGCCAGGCCATATGGCAGGGCTGTGAGAGCCCTTTCACAAGTCATGTGGTGCTTCCCTAGTCCAGGCACAAGCCAGGGAGAAAGCCCTGGGGCTACCCCTCCTTTCCTTGATGTCCCAGAGCTGATGCCATTCACACGCCTAGTGTGGCACAGCAGTTCCTCCCCTTCCTCTGTGTCTGGCATGCTGGGTCTGAGTGCCAGAGAGGAGTAACACTGAGAAACAGATGGGAGCTAATACTTTGCTTCCCTGCAAAATATCCAGCGAAAGGAATCTGGCTTATTTTGTGTGTTGGTATGTCAAGAACACTGTGAAGTGACCAGGAATACAGAACCAAATTACAACAGCACTGCAACTTTTTCAGGTGAGCTGTAGCATTTACTGGTTTGAACCCATGTCCATTCTTGACAATTTGACTTAGATTAGCTTTTAATGAAATAGGAAAAAAACCCACGCACATAAAAAACACCTGGAAATCTGCTGATGTGATGACTGTGTATCTGGGCTCATCTGTACAATAAAATGCAGTGCTAAGCTCTAGTTTGTACTGAGCTTGTATTCTGTTATATACTGAACTTGGACTTAGTGGAATCCAGTGAATTTTTCCCATTAGATGGATGAGGTATGTACAAGGTTATTTGCTTTTCCTGCACATTCTTGATTCTGAAATCTGTTTGATTTCCTACTCCCTAAATGACATGCTTAAATGAAATTAGTTGTTTCCATCATTTATGTGAGGTCTAATTTGCCCTCAGATGCTTGCACAATTTCTCAACAAGTGTGTGGGAACTCTTGTTAGGGAAAAAGAGGCACTTGCAGGATTACTCACTGCGAACATCCCTGATATCTAAACTTCCTTTTCCTCCTGCCCCATAAATGATGCCTCTACTCAAGTGAATGAAAGCCTCAGAAGAATGGAAGGTTTTGTTTGGATGTGAGCCCCTGTGAAGGGCTCAAGTTAAAACTGTTCTTTTCTAGTAGGAGGAATAGATTATTTCCCAGTAAATATGATTCAGTTGTGAATTATTTCCATAACAGAAAAGTAAGTGATTAAAAAACTTTGAGATAAGTTATGAATTTAAATGCTTTAAGAAAGACTCCCATTAGAGAAAAAAAAGTGATAAAATGTGATACAAGGTCCATTTCAGAATGTTTTAATGCAAGATTAATGCAACCTTTTTCACTTGAGATTTACTAATCAATAGCTACATTAACAATAACTACTATGTTTCATGTAAAGCTTATAAATATTTACACAACTGAAGCAGAGGTATAATTTAATCTCATATTCTATATGGTCTACTTTTAATATGTTAAGGGAAATGATATGGTGCTTGCATACTTCAAAAAGATTAAATTACAGTGGATAGAGTGGATTAAAAAAACTTCAGATTTTTATAAATATCCTTAGAACCGTAAATTAGAAGGAATGGCAACTTTAGCAGAGGTCTGGGTTCCTTGATGTTACATTCATTTCTGCAGAATCATATAAGAAATAAAAAGAAAATATTTCATCCTGGACTCAAATAGTTACAGTGGTAAGCACGTTAAACAAGAATTTTGTTATATATTGTTCACTTCAAACATGTTCAACATTTTCTTACTTGCATCTTGTATACAAAGTCATGCTAGCAGAAGTAGCAGAAAAGTAGTAATTTTTATGATCAAATTTGGAATGAAAAATAATTCATGCTAAGCTAAAATTATAAGCTCATGCACACTAGGCTGAAATGGAGCTGTTAATAATTCAAATCAATTTCTCATTAGTTTATTTGTCAATGGACCAGTAATGAGAACACTTTTTTCCTGTACACAGGTCTAGTAAATTAAGTTAAACAACAGATGTTGAACAGATGTTCTCATTATTTTAGTGACTTGATTTCTGGTTAGTTCCCAAGCTGTTTTACATGGCTAAGTGTTGCATCACTCTTTCTGTGACAGATGAAGTATCTGAAAGTGTCAACACTCAAAATCTCATTAACAGAAACAGTCTTATAACATGTTATATGGTAAATGGACACAACGCTTTTAAAAAAAGGTATAATCTATGAAATGGTGGCAGTACATGCTTTCACTTAAATGCAGCATTCCAAGATCAAAGTTTCCTCATACCATTTTATGAGTTACAATCTAATAAACACTGAAAAATTTTTATTCAGATTTTCCTTTTTATCAAGGTCATAGAAAGATTCTGAAGTCATAATCATGGTAGTAATATTATTCTGTGAATCACAGTACAAATTAGATGCTCACTAGGCCTGTGCATCCTTCAATGGTCAATACTCAGAACAACTATTTGGTATTACCCTGTGATGAACACAACTGCACTGTCTGCAGTTTTGGGAACCACAATATAAAAAAGATATTAAACTGTTGGAGAGTGTCCAAAGGAGGGCAGCAAAGATGGTCAAGGGCCTTGACGGGAAGCTGTATGAGGAGTGACTGAAGTCGCTTGGTCTGTTCAGCCTGGAGAAGAGGAGACTGAAAGGAGACTTCACTGCAGTTACAACTTGCTAGTAAGGGGAAGAGCAGGGGCAGGCACTGATTTCTTTTCTCTGGTGAGAGAAGACCAATGACAGGACCCAAGGGAATGGCCTGAAGTTGTGTCAGCAGAGGTTTAGGCTGGATGTTATAAAATGTTTTTCACTGAGAGGATGGTTGAGCTCTGAAACAGGCTCCCCAGGGAAGTAGTCACAGTACCAAGCCTAACAGAGTTCAAGGAATGTTTGGAAAATGCTCTCGGGCACATGGTGGGACTCTTGGGGAGTCCTGTGTAGGGCCAGCAGTTGGACTTGATGATCCTTGTGGGTCCCTTCCAACTCAGCATATTCTGTGAAAAGAATTTAATGAAGGGTCTACGGTCTTATTAACGCCTCATCCCCATCTCCCCAAATAGAAATCTGCACCTTTCATTTAGGATTGCTTTTATTGCAGCCCTTCTCCTGGTTAAGTACCAGCGACGTCCTGTTTGGTTCCCTTTGCCAGGATGCCAGTTCCTGCAGCTGGTGACCTGTTGATTTCCTAGAAAGTGGTTTGGGTCAGCCCCTGCTGCTGCTGTACCAGCACTGGGCAGAGCATTTCTATCTGGTTGAGCACCTTGGAGAGGTGGTGGTATCTACTAGCATATTCTCCAGCAGCAGCTGCCTCTAATCACACCCCTCTTGTTATTGTAGCCCAGGAAATACAATTTTGTCATGAGTTGTAACAGGTCACAGGCTTTGTACTGCTCCAATGGTGCAGGGACTCAAGGCTTACCCAGGCTTGCCATGTCCAAAGGTGTGTTCAGCCTGGTTTGGCAGTTGCCAAGAGGGGCAGTGGCTGTGGGCTCTTCTGTTTTAGCTTCACCCTGAGATCCCTGACATGGCACCATTCTGACAAAAACAGGAAGTCAGTGGATGAAATAGCAGCCCTTGAGGGCACCTATGGCTGGGGGAGGCAACTGCACCACTCTCTGGCCTCAGACAGAAGCTGGGACTGCAAGTAAAAAAATATTTGAAAATAAACCCTAGGAGATCCCAAGACTGGGGATGAAGAAAACCCCATCACAGTCATTGTAGACCTCCAGCAGAAATTCTAGGATGCTGACAAACTTGCAGCAAATCACTCTTTTTAGTCTTTTTGGGAAAGACTGAACCATCAGCCTTGTGACCCAAAAGAGCCCTGGAAGGGTGAACATCACAGCTAAGAAAAGGAGGAGGGACTGGTGAATGTTTTTTTAATAACCATTTTAAATCTATTACTAATGAGGGTTTTTTTACTAGTTTGGACTATGGCTGTATTGATATTGCAACTGAACTAATAATTGTTTCTAACTTCTTGATTAGGTTCTTCATATTTAAGTCAGGGCAATAATAAATGCTTGTCTTCATACAGTAGGATTTGTTGCCACTTATCTATAACAAGATTTTGGGTATGCAAGTACTCAAGGATACTCTTTTTATCTGAAATCCTTACCTTGTCCAAGAGGTGTGGATACATGTGTGTTCATGTCATGACCACACACACCGGTGAACATCTGTTTTTTCCGACAATGGAGACTGATTTTTGGGTCTTGCATGTCATAATTACAGCAACTTGAGAAATCTACTTACTTATGTAGGCAGAGGAACACTCACATTCCAATACATATATTAAACACACCAAAGCCCTGGGGGCTTTGATACATATCTAAAGACTTTTGTCATATGAAAATTCCTATTAAGACAACTCTATCCTAGACATTTTTTTTTCTAAACCCTTGATTTTTTTTTAGACTGTGCTGCAATCATATAGCAAAAATTGTATCTTCTTCAACTTTTAAGCATACTATGTATTGACTTATATATTTAGTATTCTCTATTTTACTTGTCAAAATATCACCATTTCTGAAAACTGTTTACATTGTTCAGAAATTAATATGACAGTGTACAATCATCCTTCGTTAATAAAAAGCAAAAATGCCTGAAAAAGAAATTCAGCACTTCAAGCTCGAAAGGTAGTTGGGATAATGCAGTTGAAAATAATGAGTTTCAATTAAAGAGTGCAAGGATAAAATACTGTAAAGGTAAATCTCCTCTTAACACACACAATTCCAAAACAAGCCACAGTTTTCAGAGTCAGCTGTGCTTAACTGCCTAGAGCCAAGCAAAGCCAGAACATAAATGATGTTGTTTCCGTTTCTGAAGAGAGTTTCCTCAGTTACCTTTACCTCTCTCAGCCTCAGACCATCTGTACCTATAATTTTCCATTTCTCCCTCTGGCCTGTTGCTGCTTTACGAGCCTTAAAAGCAAATAGAAGGTTTGCAACCACTATTTCTGACTGGGGGTTAAGTAGTCCCCTTGGTTTCTTTTTCTACTTTCCTTGCTGAATTATTATGATATTTCCCTTTCAAAATGTGCATTCTTATGTTATATGAACCAGTGAAGACAGAAAAAAAATCATGTTTCTATTACAAATATAGTGCAAAAGTATCACAGAAATTAAATTTAAATTAGCCCCAACCACAAATACACACTTAGGAGTGAACTTTTGTTTCCCTCTAATACTAATTAAAGAACATATATCTCCAATAATCACAGAAATGTTCTGGATCTGTTTCATGGTTCAAGCTGTTTTGAACAAACAGCTAAAAGAAAGGACTAAGCCAGTTTCTCAATTATGTGAAATTCAGAAGAGCACAGTGAGTGTAACCATGGTTGCAAAGCATTAAAATCCAACTCTGCCATGGGGTTCCAGAGAGACAGATACTTTTTATGATACCAAACTGCTGTGTCACACACAGAAAATTGAAGTATGGCTTAAGAAATAAAGTTCATTAACTTCTAGAGAGAAAAAGGTAGCAACTGAATTCAATGGATGTTAACATTCAGTAGATGATCAAAATGTTTAAGGACACAAACCAGAGAGAAGATTTACTGTATCTGACATGCAGGTCACATACATGTTATTTGTTAGAAGCTGTCTCCACAATAACAGCTGAAGTGATGTCAAAAAGTTTGGCAAATATCAGTGCATGGCAAATTGCTGTTTTAGCATGTGGTGCTCTTTTGTCTTAGCTGGAGGAAATGTGCATGACCAGCGTGGCCATCAATGGTACAGCAAAGACAATTCCAGCAGAAACAAGAGACACATGCTTTTTTTTTTTTTCAACAAAGGATACTCCAGGATAGTATAAAACCTGATAATGTCCTTAGGTGAATTTGCCAATTAATTTTCTGCCATTTTTATGCTGTCACTCTGATTTAATTTCACCTAATTTGCCAAGGCTATTAGCAGAGAAAATGCAAGAAGTAATGACTTGTGGAAGTAGTGCTTTGGAAGCCCTTCCCACAACCAGAGGGTATGTGGTAATGACCATACAGAGCTGTCATTAAACTGACTCCTCTGAGAAAGCAGGTGCCAGAGAGCAATTTACTGTGCCTCAGGTACCATTTTGGGAAAGGAATTCCCCTGTGAATACTGCTCCCCTGCTCAACCTAAGATCTGTAAAACGGTCAATATTTTTCGGTCTCTTTCTTGGACTGTTCATAATTTTGTGCTTACCCTTTGACTGAGGGCATGAAAAGGCTAAAGGTGTTTGATTAAATCAGACAAAAACATGTGAATTGAGACCAGTGAAACCAGAGCTATTTCCTTTCCTACTCGTTGTCACATCTATTTACATTAGCCAAGTGGCAGATGATGTCTGTGTAAGAAAGAGAGGAAACGCTTATCTCCTCCTGTACATTTCCAGTACAAGAAAACAAGATCCAAACCTAACTGCAGGCAAGATAGACTTCTCGAATAAAACTGAGCCCATTCAGGATGCTGAGGGTGGGTTATGGCTCCCCTTTGAGAAAGGAATGTCCCAAAGAAGTGGGGAGACAAATGCGCAGGATTATGCATGTTCATGTAGCCTAAATCTCTGGTGCTGTATCATCTTTTTCTTGGCGCCTGAAGCTTGGCGTGATGACTCCACAGAGGCTGCAGTATCCTGCTGTGTTGTTTTTAGCTATCCTACAAACTGTGGCAGAGCAAGCAGAAGACTCATGCTGTTTTAGAGAATGCATAAACTAATTTTAGAAACA
This sequence comes from Aphelocoma coerulescens, assembly GCF_041296385.1. Classification (NCBI taxonomy): domain Eukaryota; kingdom Metazoa; phylum Chordata; class Aves; order Passeriformes; family Corvidae; genus Aphelocoma; species Aphelocoma coerulescens. Next base: position 112,675,345 of record NC_091015.1, on the reverse strand, counting down.
GCTTGGAAGGGGAGGATGAGGTTTACAGCAACAGCATTGTGTTGTTACACTACTCTAGCACCAACATACTATAAATATATTTCAACGTTTTTGAATAAAGTAAAACCTTATTTGGTACTGACCAGCAACACAATAGAAAAGGATATTGCAGTAATAATTTTCAGTGAAACCTGGTAATTTTGAATCAGAAGAGGCTGCTTTCCCTTTTAAGGAGGAAATAAATACAAATCACAGAAAGTATATGTCATGCTGGTAGTAAGCAAACACTGGCGTGTTTACAAACATACTGGCACTTCCTTTTGTGGTCCTCATTCTCCTCCTGCTATGAGATTTGTTTCTAAGCAGTCAATCAGGGAGAAATCTGTGGCCCTCTAGATAGATCTAGATCTTTCCCTTCCTTTAACCTCTTCCAGTAAACACCTCTTACAGGACAAATGGGTGCTCACAGACCCCTTTCAGCTTGAATGAAAGCACTTCACAGGTACTTGAATACCTCATGAGGATACAAGGGCTCCTATCCCTGCTTGCCCCCAATTTAATACCATCAGAGTATCTACAGCTGATGGACTGACTGCTGAAAGATAATCCCATATTCATTTATGTATCTTATGTGTCTTGCATGGTTATTTATTTTTCAAAACCAGTAATTTATAAAAACATCCAGAATGCATTTTAGAATAGATGAAGCAAATGCAATGCCCTTGTTTTTTGTCATTGTTTTCTTCTTCAATATTTATATTTATATTTGTATTTGTATTTGTATTTGTATTTGTATTTGTATTTGTATTTGTATTTATATTTATTTGAAATATATTATTTTGGTTTAAATAAAAAAGTTGTTTGGGACTTGACTGACAACTAGTTTAATTCTATAGAGACATATCAGAAAAATAATATTTCCACACTTGCCACATATCTAATCTCAAATACATAAAATCTAATATTAATCTCATAATGACTTGTGACAGTACATGTCACATACGAGCTGCGTGTCAGATATCCTAAGTTCCTAGATTGCCCAGAAGATTGTGAAGTAAGATTACTCAGTTACTTCTTCAGAAGTAAAAGGATAAGTTTTTAGAGCCTATGTTGCCCAAACAGCATAGCTCTGCATCCCCATCTCATGCTTTGGACAGAGGTTGCTTCCACAATCCGTGGTTATCGTGACATCAAATTGCCTCTCTACAAACTGAATCTTTTCAGGCTACTGTGCTGAAGTGTAAGCAGAAAGGTTTTGAAGGTAATAAAATACTGAATCTCCATACATGTTATCCCTTGGTCCTGACTGCTTCACAACCACATAATATATTGTACAAAATAATTAACTGCTTGTAGTGGTTTGGTCCAAAATACTCATTACTGTTTATCTTCTGTGAGATAAGAATTAGGAGAAATGCAAAGCAGGCACCAAACTTGAAAGAATATAAAGAAGTTTATTAACAGACCTAAAAGAAGGGAAAAAGAAAGAAAAAGTTATACCACCTTCAGAACTCTCCTCCTCCCCCCAACCTTCCTCCCTTCTCCCACTGACAATGTAGAAAGACAACCCTTAAGATGTTCAGTCTGTTTACCACTTCCATAATAACCTTGTTCAGTCCATTTAGAAAGAGAAGTCTCTTCTTGCTCATGCTATGAAAACATTATCACAACGAGACAGCCGCCCACTTCCAAATATTGTTCAGTCCATTTAGGAAGAGGAGTCTCTCTGCTTGCATGTGAGTCCCTTCCCCTGACTTGCAGCTTTTCCCGCCAACTGCTTTTGAGGGTCCACTCTTGAAGTTTTTTGGGGTACAATTTTAAGGTTGAGCCATTCAGAAACAAAAAAACAGAGGCCCTTCTCCTTCCCTGGGAGCAAAGGGTCTTCCTCATCTTCATCGCTAGGACTATCTCTGGGAACATCTCTAGGAACTGAGGTTTTTTCCTTTCCCATTTGGAGCAAAAAGTCCTCATCTGGTCCATCTCTCCCTGTCCAAACTTCTCATGAAATTACAGCTGCATCAGCATCTGCCTATCTCAGCGCAGGTGCTTTTTCTTACGAGTTGAACACTCCGCCCCCCATATCTTCATGAAATTACAACGGGATACTCTGATATATCATAGCTTCACAACAGAATTTCAGCTTTAAGCATCTCCTCTCTCTCTTCCCTCAGGTTTTCAGCTCTTCACAGCAATAAAAGGGTTAATCTCACCTCGGCCTTGCAGCTTTGCAGCTGGAATGTTGAATTTTTCTTATCGCAGTGGAGAGGGGGGAGAGCTGAGCCGCCCCGGCTGCCCATGGCAAGGCAGTGGGGGGGTTCCATGGGTGGAACAGGTCCATCGACTCCGGGATGGCCAGGGCCTGGCCCTGCCTGGCCCGAGCAGGGCCTGGCCGGGCCCACTGGCCCCCGCACGGGGCCCGCAGCCACCTGTCCCAGCGCCGGAAACGGGAGAGCGCTTGGGGGGGAGTTTGTCTATTGTTAAGTGTGGATCACAGAGGCGGTCACAACTTTAAGTGGCTTAAAGAATTGTCCATATTCAGACTGGCCAGCTGATAGGTTCTATCAGGTCCCAGAGGAAGCTGTAAGCATCCCTTAGCAAGGACATCCCTTCCGGGACCATGCTTGCTAACCCATGACACTGCTCTTACACCTCTTTCAGTATTTTATGCCCTGTTATTTAATTTATTCTTTGAAAACATTTTTATAATTTCATCATTATAAAATCAGATGACTGCTTCTCACACATCTAGAAAAGAGGCAGGTTGAAGATAATTTTTTAATCAACAATAATTATTTGACTATTGTATGGTGCTTTGTTGAGAGCATAAACATGGTGATTATTTTATTCATATTATCATATTACCAGTGGACTAATATTGAGATTTTTTTTTCTGGAGAGCATTGAGAATTTTGACTCCAGATAATGTTTTCAAAAGTTTATATATATAAAAAAAGAGCTAATTGGCCAAAGAGCTTTTTAAAATTGCCCAAACTATATAAATACAGATCAGGATTGAAGACTAGAGACAGGATATATGTCTCCTTTTGAACAGAGATAAGTGCATGAGGATCTGAATTTATCTGTGTTTGTTGCAGGACACCAACAGAGAAGCCTGGTGTTTTCAGTGCCCTTGGATGCTACAGCTTTGCCTGTTAATCCATGTCTTCTGAGAAACAGGGGCTTTCAGAATATAAGCTAAAACTATTGTCAGGCCAGCAGGGATCTTCTGAGTTACAGCTCTTGGGATTTAGTCTGGAACTCGTTTTTCATCTTTATATTTTTTTTTTAATTGGATGGCATATGTGCCTAAAGAGGTAATTATAACAGTGAAGGCTCTTTTGTTAGCTGGTGTACCAACTATTTACATTACTCAAATAGAATATGGCAAATTGAGACTCCTTATTTGCCTGAGGACAGTCAAACCCACAAATCCCTGGGAAGGATACAGCTTCTATTCTGGCAGCTGTTTTGCATGTGGATGAGACCAGCTTCTCCTTCTGGAGTTATGTTTTGGCACACTAATAATTCAGAGTCCTCTGGAAGGCAAAGGGGAGCAACTGAGGTATGTATATCAGTAAACCTAAACCTATATAACTGGCTTTTAGGAATTCACCAGGGAGGGAAGACAGCTGATTTGGAAAAAAAAAGAGAATTTTACCAACCCATTCCTCACTATGGCACAAAACATTAGCTTATGGTGAAGAGCTGAATTGCCACCTGTGCTTGTTTTCTGTGTTGTATATGACGCTCACTCTGATAAACTGTGTTAAATATTTTCAGAGCAGGCTCATCATGTCAAGCAGATTCCTGAGCAGAAGAGGAGTTCATTGCTACTTCATCTGTGAATCCTGAAATATGGAGTGTGAGACTTGCTCTGAGTTCCCCAGCACAGCTACTGCTGAAGCGTGGCAGAGCCAGAGGGGTGTCGGGGTGCCTGGGCTCCCTGCATGAGTGCCTGCAGCAGCTCCATGTCATCGCTGCAACGAGTCTGCTCCGGCTGTGACCCTGATGTAGAGTGAGGTCTTGGTCGTGATCTCGGGTTCATCCTAATCTGCTCTGCATATGTTTAACAAGTCTGGCTCTTTGGAGCTCCTGTGCGGTGCATTTGCAGTAGCTCTGACGTGGCTAGCAGAGATCTACTGCATCCTGGCTGCCAGCCCCCTCCTGGATTGGGAGCCCGTGATTTGTGGTTGCAGTGACTTGAAACACTCCTGGGCACAACTCTAGGTAGCTCTAGGTAGCCTGATGACTTTTAATGGTGAGTATCTATCACATGTAAGTGTCTCTAGAGCAGGCAGTACCTGAGCAGAGTGTTTTGAGCAAGGTTGCAAATTTTGCTTGGAGCTTCTGAATTTATTTCTTGGATCTGTCTTTTCTTCTCAGCTAAGTTTGGTATTTTATATTTTAAGAGGCTCTAAGGGAATCTTAGATTTTCTTTTGGGTAGCAGATGAATCTCCAGCTATTATTCTGGTAAGCTATTGAAATGACAGTAGAACTGTGGGTGGCTAAATCATGAGTCAAGAGGTATATTTGAAACCATATTTGATATAATCACCGGACATTTTATCCAGAATACTCCTGTTTTTGAAAATATTTTCCACCACTAAAAGTTTTAATGGAACTGAATTGGTGAATGAAATTAAAAATGCAGTTGAAAATTAAATATTTCTATCAAGGAAGTTATAACTCTAAATATAACAAGTTTAATGTTCTAATCAAAGCAAAATGGCATAGAGATTCATATGCAGTGCTATATAAGCAAAGCTTTTGATTGTTCTATGCAAAATAATCTCTATCCTGATTTTTTTAAGCTATTCTTCAAATAGCTGCCTAATCTTCTGAGTTTCTTACCTCTTTCAGGAATTTTCCATTGAGATGGGTGGGATTCTTACTCCTTAATAAAAATCTGGAGGTTTTTATACTTTTTGTCGGCTGTCATGCCAGCTGAAGTCTCATAATTAGACACTACTGTGTTGCTTAAATTTACAAATAGATGTTTCACAGATACTTAATGTACACTGCAAAATATATATACTAATGTACTTCATGTTAATTAATGTTAATGCTGTCTGTAAGTAAATCAGAAATGAATTATTTTCTTCTTTATTGTCCTGAAGTGAGATGCAGAGAGATTAAACAACTTTCTAAGACTTAGAGGTAGTTGGTAGATCTTCCTTTGCTAAGCAAAATCCTTCCTCTCTGATATTTTCCTGAGCCATTAAAGTAGAAGCAAGAATGAACCACATATAGATCTAATTTCTTGCCTTTCCCAAATGAAAGCTTTGCCAATATATTATAAACAAAAGGAACCATCTCTAAAATGTGAATTGCATCAAGGCACTAAATTGTGCCATCTTTTCCATGCGTAACCGGCTCCAACATCTGATCCTTGGAGATCCATCTGATCAGGAGTTAGACTCAACACTGATATTTCATTGAGCTGTTGCTCACAGTGTCTAGGAAGAATCAGCAACTCAACCTGTATTGCTTTTGTAGGAAAATAACTTGGAATAGGATGGTCCAATAAAGTATTCATTACGAAAAAGGAGTTGGTTCTGATGCTTTATGCCTATGACAGTTACATGCATGAATATTTCATTAACACGTTTTTACAGCTATTACAGAGATTACAGGTAGCTGTTGATTAGACCTCCTGCAACACAGTGATTATGTTTCTAAAGCACCCAGGATATCTTATACCTGTGGTGGGCAATCGCTGTTTCTGAGTAATCAAGTGACAGTTACCAAGTACTGTAGCTGCCTTGCTGACTCAGAGTTGCCTTCTATGTATTTTAATTATGTTATGATCCCACTCACTTCTTGGGGTGCCAAAAACCCCTTTACTGAGTTTTCAATGCCTGTTTTATTAGGCATGTCAGTTCAGTTTAAGCAGTCAGACACAAAAGCCTTTCACTTACGTGCACACCAACAGGTAATAAAGACCTTAATGATCATAGATTTTAAGCTGTTGTCAGTAATGAGTGTAGAGTGCAGGAGAGGGCATAAAACTTTGCAGTAGTTAAGGTTATTTTTACTTTGGGAATGCTTTAATTTCAGGAGTTAAAAAAAAGCTTTTAAATTGACTTTTTTAATGTCAATTTAACTTTAATGTAGTGCTACATTTTTAAGTGGGAATAGAGGGGGTGAGCAGAAATGACATCTGAAGATGAAAATAAAAAGTAAATACCAATTATTTCAGTTTTATACCCATCATAAAAATATAACATAGCAGATGCTTCCATGACATCGTTTAAAAGTTGGGTGTTTATTGTGTGCATATGTTCGACATCGAGCATAATTCATTTTCCTCTGTTCATCTCAAATTAAGGGAAAAGTTGTTCATCAGCAACTTTACAGACAATGATAACAACAAGGCCTACAAAATGCAAGGAAATGCAGAATGAGATGAAGCATGAAAACCCAAAAGGTGTGAGTATGAAAGAGATATGGCAAGTTCAGACCAAATGGAGATAAGAATAAAAAGCTGTGCAAAATAAGTGGCAGAAAATGTTAGACATTGACTGAGGAAAAAAGTTTAAAATACAAGGAATTACTGGGCTCTGTTGTGATGGGGACAGAGCTGCTAAACGGTGACTGCCTATGACAGGTAACTGATACTCACTTCTCTTTCTCCCTGTGCTGTCTGGAGGGAGTTGCTCATATGTTGTTTTCACATGCTATTAGAAGGGTTTGATCCTGAAATGATGGGATTTGTATTAGAGAGAAAAACCAGCCTGATGAAGTTTTATCTGTGTGCAGACGAGAAAAATGTTTGAGAACTGCTATGCAATTTGAAACATCCATCATCTCTGGATTCAGGAGGCTCATTCCCTCCCTGTAAAAGAGACCCTGCAAGTGTTGCTGCATCCCTGAAATTTATCACCAAAAGTTGACATGTAACAAAAGCACAGAGCCACAGAAACAGGTCTTACAATTACTTCTAACCATGTCTAAGCCACGTGGATCACTGCCATGTTAAAAATCTGGTTATAAAGCTATGAAGGGTGCTTTGGTGCTTGCTCACAGGCTGTGTATAGCGCTGCACTGATGACATAGTTATACTACAGGTGATGTCTGGGTCCAGTCTAACATCTCCACCCTAGTGCTCCGTGCTGTGTAATGTCCCTGCTTTTTCTACCTACCAGGAAAAAACTGGTGCTGCAATGTGTTTCATGGCCAGAGTTACCCTCACAGACAGAGTTACGTCTCTGATCTAGCACTTCTCAGTGAAGATAAATCTCCTACAAGGGCATTAGGGGCTTGCACATGTACCTGGATGCTGCTCCAGTACCCAGTTTCTTTAGGCTCTCAGAAGCATGAGTTCAGGTCTCTTTAGCATAACTTAGCTTTTTGTCTTAATGTAGAATTTCACTACTCTTGCTTTTAGGTCCTTGCAAGAAAGAATGTCTCAGTTAGCCGTAAAAAGAGAATGGAACATATGGAACCAGTTTTTTTTTAAGTGATTTTGATGGACACTTCACAACAGTCTATATTACTATTTACTCCCCAACAGGAGGAAGGCAAAGATGTGTGGGTGGATGGCAGTCAAGACTGTGGGCTTATCAGGTTGGCAGACTGCAGTATGGTGCAGTGCTACTGCAGATCACCTCAGACAGGCTCATTCACATACCCAGGCTTTAGCCATGGCAGTGTGGAACAGAGCATCAACTCCTTTTCCTCACAGGGAAGTGCAATGGAACATTGTTGACTGAACTGGTACAGGTGGACCTGTGGCTGGACTGTGCTTGCCTCCAGACTGGTGTGGGAATCTTACATTGCACTGCCAAGTAAACATGCATTATAAAAAGCAGAATATCAGTGATAAGACTCACTCAGTACAGAGTAGCAGGAACACTCAGGCAAAGAAGACGAATTTCACTTGAGCCAAGATTTTACCTGTGTGGTCTGTTAGATTCCCAGGTAATAAGCCTCAACAAAAGCAAGTGGCATGACTGACATACTGTTCAGTAGCCTAGTGAGGGCTAATGATTAAATGCATCTTGAACGTAGCATTATCCACACTCCATTTTGCACATTAGGTTGACCCTTCTGAAATAAGGTTGATGGAACTTGGAGGATGCAGACAGTGATGCTGACAGACTTGGGATTTACTCCGGGAAGAACTAAAAGGGCTTTAGTCTGCCCTGGGATGTCAGTCTTTGACCTCATGTAGCAATAAATGAACATGAGGTCAACAGAAAGGAAAGAGGGACTAATTCATGATATTCAGCAGAGACCTTGAACAAATACTGTGATACTGAAGTTGCTCTACTGCATTCAACCTTATTGAGAATTCTGTATTCAAAAGATAAATATATGCAAGACTTCTGGGTCTGAGTGTATTACAAGCTATTTATTTCATTCCCTTGCTAAATGTTTTAAAATAAGATTAAAGACTCTTTTTAAGATGGCTTTTTACTGAGCTGATGTATAATTCCTTTCAGGGTGTGAAGTGCCTTGATAAGCTTCTGTGACAAGGGACTTTATAAATTAGATTGTATTATGTACAAACACAATACAATTTGTAATGGAGAGGTAGTTTTGTCTCTCTACTTTGCTTATACTTTACACTTCTTATAAGTGCAAATTTTTTATTCAAGCCAACTCCAATATCAGAATTAGGTATTGTGACACAGTCTTTTAAGAACATAAAGCTGTGCTTTTTTATCCTGTTGGTATAAAACAATTGTCTCAAAGGTAATGTTGGAAGAGTTTGACAATTAAAATTGGCGTGAGAAAGCAGTTAATTTGGAGACCTGCATATGACTGTGACATTTTATTTTGTGGAATGTATTTTGCTTCTTATCTGCTACCACATCTGTTCTTCTAGTATGGGATTGGCAGAAGCAGCAAGGCCAGTATATCAGTAGCACTGAGTTCTATATTTACAATATTTATGCCTTTTTTTTGTATATTCACAAGTTAACAGCATCTGATCTGATGAGATTTTTTCACTTGTTCCATTTTTTGGAAGACGCTAGGTTAGTTTTTCAAGCTTAATATCTCTACAGTCCTTGGAGACATGGATTTTAATTTTTTCAGTGGAAACCACTCCCCAAAAGAGAGACTTTAAAATTAGCTCTGTCAGTAAGATTTGGAAAAAAGAAATAATGACTAAATTTTTTCCCTTTCCCCTCATAACTAATAAAGATTCCAAATTGCTTTTCATCATGAGTTCTGGGGTCAGCATTCATCAGACTTACTGCTTCTGCAATGCCCCGATTTGCAGTTCCATTCTCCTTTGAAAACATGTTTTAGTAGTACCTGTGAGTAATACTGAGAAAGTGATTGAATGTATGGCTGATGACACCGTTAAAATGTCTTTTCCCATTTTTTACTGGTAATGCAAATGAATGGGGGAAAAAGGAGTCCTTTTAGTTTACAGACCAAAGCCCAAGGTCTTAAAATCACTATATGGTGGAAGTACTATGAATTCTCATTTATCTACTTCTCCACCAAAGTAAAAAGCTGGTATCATGTACTTAAGCAATGGCTCCTAAAATTACAAGTCTAAATAGAGAACTAATTGCTTTTTGACTTATTTTAAGGCAATAGACAGCTCAAAGATCTATGAAAAAAGTTTATCAAAAAAACCGCGAAGGGTTCAGCATTTGATGTGCAGTGAGGCAAGAGCTATAAATACTGGCATTTCTGAGGAGAAATTTCTCTTTTCAAGATCTTCCTTCGTCTTATTTGTCCCATGAGAGCCACACAATAGAATTCTTAACCAGTAAGTGTGATGTGTGACATACATCATCATCATCTGGTCATTTCTGAACTTAAATCTCTACAGTCAAAACATAACCATTTGTAGTGATAGAGAGTCTTCACTTCACAGTCCATATTCTGACCCTTCAGCTCCTCAGTCAGCACTGTATAGAGATGTCACAGCATCATGACTGATCAGTCTTTTCTGCCTACAGCTGCTCTCCCTCTGTGTATGTGCATGAGAATCACATGTTCAGGTTTTTCTTCTGCAAATGGGTGCAGAAGGGATAACAGCATGCTGAAATTTCAGAAGACTTTGAATGGTGGTGTTAGAGCAACTACAGGACTTCTGAACCTTATAGATGAGATTGTAAGATGCCATGATAGTTTTCTGTGGGAAATCTACCATTTGTATTTGGTGAGACAAGGTAATAATTTGAAACAGCACTTTGTTATTCTTGGCCTTTTTTTAGAATTAGTTCTGATAACAAAAAACTTTACAGCTGGTCCATTTAGCTTTGGGTGGCAGAACCTGAGTACAGGAAAAGAAAAAGGCCTATATGCTCTTTAGGAATATTGAAGAATTTTCCACTTGTTCAGAATATTGAAGAATGTGTCAATGTTTGATTTTGGTAAGCCATAAGTGGGAAATGTTTTCCTAGCTTACTTAAAATGGAGCTTTATTTCGTGTTTGGATCTTGAAGCTTTGGCAGTCAGTTTAAAGCAATATTCTTCTCTCAGATCCTACCAAGCAGATCTCACCTTTGATAGTCTGTTCTGTATATCTTTCATGCTCAGAGATCTGTGCAGAAGAGGTGAGCAGGGTAATGGAGTTGAGATCAGCCATGTAGATCTGAAAGAAAAATGTTGTCTTTAACAAATGCTCTAGCCTGTTTCCATTATTTTTTCCTGAGGAAAGAGCATACATTTAGAAGGCCTGACTTTTTTCCAAGATTATGCCTTTTCCTAAAGCCTTAGCTTGTAGATATTGAGCTTTTGTTTATTTAAGTTAAAATGCAATAATAACAGAAACAGAAGCAAAGAGAATTAGCATACATTTATTATGCATAGTCAATAATGAACTTTAGGCACTTTGTGAATAAATGTGAGGTAAATGTCACACACAGAGCACTTAGTAACAGAATGAAACAATGGGGTAAGAAAAAACACTAAATAGGAGTAAATAGAAGCAATAGAGGACATAAGGTCATAATTTAAATAATTGATTAGGGGATTCAAGATGTTCCATTTAACATACAGAGACTCAGGTTTAATTGAGTGCCTCTTTCATGGGAAGGCTGTGAATTTAAAATGATCCTGGTGTCTTACATTAGTAGCCTTTAATGAAATCTTAAAAACAAATAGCTTTAAAAGGAGTAATTGGGAAAATGACAAATAATTTTCAGGAGAACGTCCAAAATCATATACTTAAGATCAGCTGTGATAAAGACAGCCATGGTAAGTGACATAGAATATTGCTCAAGCTGAATTCAAGTTACACAGACCAGAAAGACTTCTGGAAACCCCTATGGTTATAGAACAGTGAAAAACCTGAATGGACATACAGGAAGGCTGCTGTCGATAAAGTGACCTCTGCTTTCCAATTGTAAGTATCACACAATTCTGCCTTAGGAGACTTGTAAGAATATTGTAGGTGAATATGAGACAGGGTGTCTGCAAAGATTTTTTTTTAAAGATTAAAAGAGGGCATTTAGTCCATCTCTGCCCATATATAGGAATAAGTGACCATTGCATTTTTTTTGCACTAACTTATAAAAGGCCAAAGAGCTAAAGAACTATTGTACCATAACCCTTTTTTTTTTTTTTTTTTGTGACGACTGCTCAAGCTGAGGTTGTTATGTTGACATTGATATTAGCTAATTGAAAACAGATATGTTTATATATATGCAAAAGGTTAAGTCTTATTTCTTTCTGTGGGCTGTCTGGCCCATGATACATCTGCAAATTATGTTTGCCTTTACTGTCTTGCAGCAGAGTCACATGGCTGATCTTTATTAAATCTGGGATGTACTCTACAGCTATGTACTTTTTTTTGTAGGTCTGCAGTCTTTTGATATTTATTTGATTTCCCCTCTACTGGTCACATTTGCATGTTACCACTTCCATCAAAATCCATCAGACACCAGACCATCCCTTCACTCATGAAGCCTTATTTCAAATACTGACTTTGTCATTCAAAATACAGGTACTTCAGACTTGATCTCATTCGCAAGTTTTATAATCATATTTTGAGCAGTTTAAGTTGATTACACCATTCAGAAATAATTAAATTTATCACATTGTAGTAATTTAATTTTGCATATGGTTATGAGCTGGCATGAAAGGAAGTCAGAAATTTTTATGGAATTTTATGGGAGTTAAGATTAATATAATATCCATTCATTTCAAGAGTACCATTTACTTAAAATTTTAGGAAATTTACATTGACCTGTGCAAGAAATAAAAGAAACACAATATATAGTATATATTTTAATTTTCCTTCATATATTTAAAATTATTCAAGAATAGATTTTAGTTAGTTTTTGAAATGGTAGCTGAGTAAAAGATCATCAACAATACATTGCTAATAGTTTAAAGAAAAAATTTGGGAGTCTGAGAGGCAAAGTGTCCTAAATAATTTTTTATTTAACCAGACATGAGGAACATGATCCATGTCTGGTGTAAGTATCATAAACTTTAACTAGTCTGTGTGATCCCACTTGTACACACAAAATTGATTAAGTCTCCAGTGAAACAGTTTCAGTATTGAATTAGTTTTAATTTAATTTTAATATCAGTAGTTCAATAGAAAGTGGTTTGTGGACAACGAGTCTTGAATCACTCTTAAGACTTATATTGAAAGTGCATCAAAGTGGAAATACAATGAAATTTTAAAGTTGAAATCAAAGAAGGTTTAATTTTTTGATGGTAAATAATATAAGGCATAGAGCAAAACCACTAAAAATAATAATACTCATCTTTTTAAATTCAGCATATTAACATCGATAAATGCATATGGACACCAGCCAAATTAAGGAAAACTTCTAGGAGTCATCAGTGAAAGATGTGAAAGGCAGCAAAGCAAGGCTGCAGTGGTTCTGAAGAAAACTATAGAATGCATTCTGTTTTGTCTGTTTAAAAATTGTGGGGGTTTTATAACTTTAAAGTTGAATCAAACTTTAAAAATTCATGTCTTATTTCATATTTATCCCTGCATTGAGTTGGGAACTGGACCAGAAAACATCCAGATGAACCTTGTAAAATTATTTAATGTACTAGGTCTGTGGGACATAGGCCACAGGTTTTTCCATTCTTCACCAGTCGGGTTGTTGCATTTCTACGGTGAAATTCCTGTAAAACCATGGGAACTGTTCCTGTACTTAATCCAAGATGAGAAGGAATTATTGATGAGATTGTTTTTCTTGACAGGCAATGATGTCTTGTCACTTTCCTGGAAAACAAAACAAAACACCCAAAAAAGGTTATTTTTCACTTAGCATACCAGAAGAATTTGGAGGAGGGGAGGGTGGGGGGAGCAGAATGGAAGAATTTTGGTAGGAAAAGGTAAAATGAGGTCAATAAATTTTAGTAACAAATGGTTGCTTTATTGTAAATTAGAGGAGAAAAAACTTTCCTGAGATTAAGATGATTGATTATTGTCTCATATGTATAATTTTTTGAGGAGAGCTATAATTTGTGAGCTCTCTATTTCTCCCAAGCTTTTTTTTTGCATAAAATCTATTCTATGACAAAATTTGATTGGAAGTCTACAGCCAGTGATGACTTTCCTAGATACACTAACAGTATCAAAAAAGGTGTTTTAGGCAATAGAAACTGGCAAAATTAGATAATGTGTTGCAAGGAGATTTATTTTAATTGTATCTAGTTATGGTATCTATATCTTCAAAGCAAAAGAGTTGCACAGAAAGAGGATTCATTTTGACAAAATTAAGTAGTTTTTAATCTACTAGAGGTCTATGGTTTGGTGGAAGTTAAAAATTAAGCAGGAATTTTTGGTTTAAAGTCCTTCGAGTAAAACAGTCCCTGTGGGTTTATTAAACTTAAGAGAGAGAAATATTTGAAGGCTGCAATTCCAAATTAAATTCTACAGTAGTATTAGCTTTTCAAGTTGCAGGAATTTCGTCAACATACAAATAGCTTCTGTCTACAACAGGAATAAATTGAGGAAAAGAAATATGCTTCTGAGTACCAGAGTAGACTTTTTTCTTCTATGAATTTTTCATAGACTTATAGACTTACTTCTAACTAAAAAAAGCATGGGTAGTTTTGTCACCTCTATTTTTATTGCACACACATTTTGCCTTCCACTCTGTCCCATTTCCCATTTCCAAGGTAGCTGAACAAAAGGGAAGGCTATACAATTTTGTCGACATGAAACAACAACAACAATACCACCATCACCACCACCAACCATCACCAACAGATTTATAAATCTAATGATTATGGAATCTAATTACAGGAATGATCAGGCTTACTAGTCAGTTTATTAAATGAAGCATAAAAAAATATGCATAATATGTTCCTATATCAGTAAAAATATGAATTTATGTGGCTTTCATGTCATTTTAGAGTACTGGGGAAAAAAAACTCCAAAACCAGCCTAGAAAGATGAGCTTTGTACCTGAAGAAGATAACTGTAAATTCCAGTGATTTGGAAAAAGAACCTGGTGAAAAAAGAGAAAATTGCATGAAGAATGCTCTTATTTTGTTCTTATGAGTTTACTAAAAGCTCTCCTTTTTTCCACTTTCGTACCCTGGCATGTCAGTGATAAAAGTGTCTGTATTCGCATGCTTGGGTGTTACATTCTTTGTTACAGTAGCCAACACAAGATCCCTTGAAGCACTACTTGTACTGTGTGACTGCACCTTGGTATATAATTAAAATCTAGTTAATGTGTACAGACATTTTAATTGCTCAGATTTACAGTTCAGCTCTTCTGAAATTTCTGGTTCAGGAGAAAGTTCAGAAGAATCACAGCACCCTCTCTTTATGAAGATTGAAGCACCAGATCTCCTAGTTGCCTAATTTGTTCTGGATCACAGCAAGTGATGGTTTTGTGTCCTGAAATGAGAATTTACTTAACTTCCAATGTTTATTTTGTCTACAACACAGATGGAGACACCTGGGAATGAATGTTCTGAAATATCTGTGCAAAACCCCCTTTTGCCTGCTCCAAAAACTGCCCCCAACAACCCAACAAGGCATATGTGTGCGAAGTTTACCTGAGTAGCCAAGACTGAAAAAGTATTTATGTGTTTCTTATGAAAATTCAGTATAAAACATTTGGCTCAATCAATTGCCTGAGGGTCAGTTTTTAATATTCTCTTTTGTAGGAATTGCTAATGATTAGGAAAAAATATCATCTGGTGACTGCTGCTGGATCATCCAAGGATCATCCTCAGAAACTTTTCTTTTTGAGGAATATCTAACTACAGTTAATTCTGTATTTGCACTAATCTCTAAAGTGCACTGCAAATTCAGAGAGAACATTGTTTTGTTATCTAAAGCAACCATAAAGCTCTTAAAGGTGACCATTATAGATTGCACACCAAAATGCTTTCAGTTCCTATTTGTGTCCTTGTTCTCAGCAAAGGTGTTTTCAGAAAAATAATCAATATTAGGCCCTCAAGTCCACACCTTCTAATTATCTAATTAGGCACAGAAATGTAACACAAACCACCAGGCTTTTTTTTTTTTTTTTTCTTTTCACAGTTACTTATTTCAGCTCTTCTCCCTAAGTAGGGTTATCTTGCTCCCTAAATTTTAATTTATTAAGTGTTTCACCTGAAAGCATTCACCCTTGCAGTCAATTCCCAGAATAAAACATCTGCCTTTTCAATTCAGACAGCTTATAAATGAAGAAATACACCAGGGACACAGAATTATATGCTCTTTCAGAATGCAGAGGTGTTTTATTCAGGTAGTATTCCAGCATCAGTCAACTTGTTCTGAATTATAAATAAGCTTATTTTTGAACTGGGCTATGGAAAACACAATTAGCATACATTTCCTCAGTTCACTTCCTAAGTTCCTCATGTTTCAGATCTTCTTTACTAATTCTTTTTCCTATACTAATTGACCTTTTCAGGGGCTACTTGAGACTTATAAGTCTTTTGACTGAGAGTACTACCAGCCCTACAATTTTCTTGAATCTAGAACATTACAGTTGTGGTTTTAGCACTGTCTGAAAAATTCTATCTTAAAATTCTGTGAAGAGGAATTCTTAATAAATTATTCCTACTGATACCAGAAGGTTCTATCTTGCATTTGAATGACTTCGTAATGTTTTAAGGTAAAATTGATACACAGGACAAATTGCATAAAAGCAAAATAATCCAAGTTAATAATTTTCATAACATAATATGCATGAAAAAAAATGACATGTACATGTTAGACACATGACTGCAATTATTTCTGACTTACAAATCAATTTGCAACCATGATTTTTTTTTCTCCTCTGTGTATGGATTGAGAGAAAACAGGCAAACACCTTACAAAAATGGAAATACATGTTTGAAGAAGAGACAATATGCAAAATACAGGGCGATTTCTAGTAATTCTCAGTTAAATTTGTTTTCAGCATTTTTATTCATGTGCACAGGAGATGCTTTACTTAAAGCAGTACATTTAGAATTTTGCCTTCTCCAGTGTGAAAGGCAAACTTAAACCTCTCAAACAGGAGATAACAGTCTATGTATTGAGGCCAACTGAAATTAAAACATGCTGTGATGTCAGGATGAAACTTGCAGTCTCTCTTCTGGGGAGGCAAACTCCTACAATCAATATCTTTCATCTATATGGCATGTTTTTACTGTTACTTGCTGTCATCTTTGTGATGAGATGGGAGCTTTAAGGACTCATTTATTTCACCTTGTTTATCATTATTGTCCTTCACATACTCAGGGATTCAGAAAGATTTTTGAAAGACAGTAGATGCCAACAAGCATGAGTATTTTTTCAACTAATATTACTTGTGAAATATGACATGAAAGATTAAAGTAAAAAAAAATCTGTTATCAATATTATCTGTAGCTACATATTTCTGGGCTAGATATTATTGGTTATAGTTTTAAAGAAGAAATGAAAGAGATATTTAGATGAGTCTTTACCTGAGCAAGACATTCAAATTATAAAATCACACAGGTATTGCTAATATCAACCAAAAATATTTTTATAATATTTGGTATTTCTTACCTGTAAAAACAATTAAATAGTTATAATTTTATTTCATACTGCTCTTCACTGTAGGTATCTGGTTTTGTAGGGTAGATTAATCCTTTCCCTTCAGATGTTTTTTTGATCAGTTTTCCAGAGAAAAGTAAACAAATTAAACTAAGTAACCTGACTTTTCTCTCACTACCAAAGGAAATCTGGAATCATTGGAAGACCAATAACAACAGTTTATTAGAATTTTTTTCTTCATTTTGCAATGGTTTCTGAATATCTTGCTTATGCAGAAGCTCACACCAGACAGCTTTGTCTCTGGGATGATTAGAGGATGAACTCCAGAAGTGTTCTGCCACTCCTGTGGATATGACCAAAACATCGTTTGTATGTGCACGTGTCTTTCTCTCCTGCACACTTCCTTACTTCCACACCTCCCCTCCTCACACCCTCAGATGCACATAAAAGCCACCTAAAACCTCTTGAAAAAGAAATGAAATAGACAAATGCCTTCTATACATTAACTTGGTAGCACGTTTTCCTCAAGTGATGTTTGTGAGCAAAACCTGCTGTTCCTGCAGAGTTGTGCAGAGAAAGGGAGAAGATGGTGCTCACACTTGCTCCCCAGTGAAGGGGACAACCATCAGTTTTGGTCTCCTCTGAGCTTCCCATAATGAAAAAGTAAGATTGCTCAGGTCTCATGCTACTGCTTCTAGAAACAACACTGCAGAAATTCAGACATACCTCTTCAACCAGTTATGAGTCACCTAGAAGTGTTTTCCACATATTTTTATTTTAGAAGTCAGCCAAATCTGTTGTATTTGGTATTACACATGATTAAGTATGGACAATAAGTAACCAGGGTGGTGTAGAACCTCTGTGTGCCAACATGTTTCCTTTACAGTGCTGTTTCATAATGCCAGATGCAACTGACACAATGCTACTGAGGTCCTGTGCAACAATTTGACACTAAAATATTGCAAAACGTGATTTAAGCCTAGCAGAGCGTGAAAGAGAAATTCACAGGGTAAAGAGATACTCCTGCACTGAAAGTTCTGAGCTTTGGGTTTCAAGGCATGTAGCAAGGTGTCAAACCTTACTATTACCTAATATTGAGCACCTCAATGCTTTACCATACACAGAAGAATGATTCTGCATGATAAATGTAAACCTGAGCTGCCACAGATCTCAATGTTATGATTTAGTTAATGCTAAACAGTAATAATTTCTTGCATTGCAGGTGTTCACCAGCAAGCATTACCTAAACTTAAATGACAACCTTATTTTACACAGATTTTGAGGATTGAAAATCTGTTATATTGCGGTGAGAGTCAGACTGTTACAAGTGTTTCCAAGGAAAAAAACCCCAGGCACGCAGCACAAGATAACCCTAGAAGAGCTCATAACATTTATGGCAGTCTTACAGAGCTTGGATCACGGCCCATTCTGAGTTGTATCTGTCCTCTGAACTGGTAACTCACGCAGGGTGTTTTTACTGCCAGACTCTGAATCTCTATTTAATAATTAATTAAACCCATACACGTACGATTAAAAAATTTAAAGTCTTATGATAAATGAGTGTCTCTATATAAATACATTTCTGCAATTTATGAGTGGGAAAAATATGATTTGTTATTTCAAAAGGTCCCACACTTAAACTGGCATGTTGCCCCCAAGATCTGAAAAGATATTTTATCACTTAGTAGACCAGTGATCAAGTAGAGGAGATAATATTTTCTCTGCCAAAAGGACATTAACATTTTTAAAATGGAGAGTACAGTGAACAGCCTGCTTACTGAAAAAGGTCTGGATCAATAATATCTGTAAGAAGGGGTCTGGAAATATGATCATTTCTAAAACATTCCCAAAAAGGTCTCACAGGTTTTATGACTTTTTTTTTTTTTCCAGGGAAGACAAACTAACAATACACAATGTTTGTAGGACTTTGGCTATATGGCTCAGACAAGCATCTGTAGATTGCCAGCTGCTTGAGAAGAAGGGAAGACAGAGCTGTATCTTAGATTAAAAGTGTTTTTCTTTATTTTCTGATATTTGTGTTTTTATGAATTTTTCAACTGCATTTTTGACCTAGGATTTTATAAAGAAGTAAGCATATTTCCTTTTAGTCTATTAGGGCTGCCAGGCACCCACCAAAACTGCTCTATCACTCCCCTTCACAAGCAGATATGGGAGAGAAAATATAACAAATGGTTCATGGGTTGAGATAAGGACTGGAAGAGATCTCTCATCAAATACTGCCACTGGCAAAACAGACTCAACATGGGGATATTAACTGAATTTATTACTAACAAAATTAGAACAGGATAAAGGGAAGTAAACTAAATTTAAAAACACTTTCCCCCAAACCCACAGGCAACAGTTCTCTACAAATGGCTGCAATGTGAGTCACTCTTCCATGGGGTGCAGTCCTTCAGGCACAGCCTGCTCCCCCACAGGATCACAAGTCTTACCTGCTCCAGCACGGGATCCTCTCTCCATGGGTGGGCAGGTCCCTGACAGGAGACTGATCCAGCACAGACCTTCCACGGGTTCACAGCCTCCTCTCACCTGCTCCACCTTCAGGGGCTGCAGGTGGATCTCTGCAACCCCAAGGTCCTTCATGGGCTGCAGGGGAACAGCTGCCTCACCATGGTCTGCACCTGGGCTGCAGGGAAATCTCGGCTCTGGCACCTGGAACAGCTCCTCCCCCTCCTTCTCCACTGATCTTGGTGTCTGCAGGGTTGTTCCTCTCCCATATTCTCACTCTGTTCTTCTCTGACCCCAAAAACATCTGTGCAATTACTTTTATTTTTCTTAAATGTGCTATCACAGAGGTGTTATCACCATTTCTAATTGGCCCAGCCTTGGTCAGCCCAGCAGTCTCAGAGCTGCCTGGCATTAGCTCTGCTGGATATGGAGGAAGCTTCTGGTAGCTTGTCACAGAAGCCACCCCTGTAGCCCCCCCTACCAATGCAAATCCAATACAATGGCATCTTTAGTGATAAAATAATAATAATAATAGGATAAGACCCAGAGAAATAGAGATAACTTTTATTAGAGTTCTGGACATTTCAGGCAGAGGTGAATATTAAAGTTCAGTGATCCAGGGTTTCCAGAGGAAAAGGGACTATAACTGTGCACCTGTGCAGGTATTTGAGAACCATCATTGCAGTGTTCTGGGGAGCCTTGATCTAAGACACCATGCTTGAAATCAATTTGTGAAAGTAAACAACCATTCTCGAGGTTAGGTGTAGGCTCTGTCCTGAGAGTCTATAGCAGCAACTAAAGAAGCAGTCTGGGAAGACTTTCCTGAATGAACACTTAGCTGCTGGTTTGGGCAGGGGTAAATGGTCAAAGGCTGTTCCTACTCTGTAAGCTTGGGAAAAAAAAGAGTTCACTGGAGGTATATCTAGAGCTAAAATGCCAACTTTATTTAATAGTAGAGTGAATCTAGGCTGTGACAAAACTGTGGAGTTGCTGCAAGTCTGAAGGCCCTTTTTATCATGAGGCACTACCAAGGACTGTTTAATCTGTCTTGACTATTCTCAAAGTGAAAAAAAAGTGGTTTAAAACAACTGCTAGGCTCATTTATCCTGAGCTGTTGCATATATCCCAGCTTTTATACATGTCATCATGAGACTCACAGAGAGCTTGGACCTGTACAGGAAATGTCTTTGATAGTCAGAACCAGGAAAGATGCAAACTCTGAATTTTCATTAAATAATGCAATGTATTTCTGTGGGACTGAAGGTACTGAGAACAGGAATCTCCAGCCTACTACTCAGTGGTACTACTCAGTTGACAGCACTGAAGATTTTACAGACCTGTGGAATTCCTTACTTTAACGTCTGACATATATTCATATAAGAAAAATGATTAGAGGCATATCAGACATCTAGAGAGAAAAGGAGTGCTCCAAGGTCAGAACATCTTCGCCTTCACTTTTGTTTTAAATATTATTTTCAGGCTTGGGTTTTCCCTTAATAACAAAGTTCTGTTTCTCTAAATGCTTTCAGAGCTGTCTTTTCTGATTCATGAGTTGTCCTTTTCTCCTCCATTCCTGTCTCTTTCCCTGGAAATTAACTGCCATGTCCATAGTAAGAGCAAAGTGGATGGCCTTTGTAGGGTACCAGGCATGGGCTGTGGAGGCAGACCAGGGAATCCCCTTGGTGTGTAGATCTACTGCAGAAGCAGTAGTCTACTGTCTACTGCAGAAGCAAAGCACTTTTCTTCCTCCTGGATTGGGTGAGAAGATAACGTTTCGTTCCCTTACCTTTTCCATTTGCTTAATTTCTCTCCTTTACTGATTCTCAGTATCCTTATAAAAAGATACCATCTCACCCCCTGAAGTCACTGTAATTTCATCTTTGATGAGAAGATTCCTGTGTACTCTCTTTGAGATTCAACACATTGTTTAAGATGGTGCAAACATCTAAGATGTCATGTTGCCATGAAATTTAAACCCTTACACTTGTAACTACAATAATTTTGGCACTGTGTCTCTTATCTTGATTGCACAACTTAAGATTAGAATATTTTTTTCCTGTTCAACCCACAGACAATGTCTTTGAGCACCACAGGAACAAACTTTGAAGTAGATATTCATACTGTCCTGGATGAAAATGGTTATACAGGAAGATGCACTGCAGCAAACACACTAACTTGCACTTGGCTCCTGATCTCTGTTTTGTTGTTAATAGCAATCATAATTGCAGAGCCTGTAGTACTATGGCACTTAGCACCCTTGCTGAACAGAACAGAACCATCGTTTTAGGTTTTGGGAAGACAGTAGAAAGCCAAACTAATGTCTGACTTCCCTCTTCCCACAAAATATATCCTCCTTGTACTATCCTCCTCCTATTATCCTCCTCTCTCATAATTCTCCTTATTAGCTTTGGGATTTATTGCATTAAATATTTGAGAGCTTCTGGCTCATGAGATACATTTTGATGTCTCTAGCTTACGAACTTCCATGCCAGTCTAAATAACTAATCTATTTATTCCAATATTCCGCTATACCTGTGTCAAGTAGTTCAGGACATTTCCAGTGGTGACCAACAGATAATTATGGAGCAATGGAGTCACAAGATATAACATTCTTACCATGATCACCAATTTACAAATTAGCTATAGATTCAGCTGAAAGATGTCTGTTATTCTGAAATCCTTCAAATGAGAAGATCATTTCTTGGCCAAATACTGAATCTGAGTTTGAATACCTTGTTTTAAATCCACATTATTATGGACTATAACAATTACAATATTCATGAAGTTTCTAATTCTAATAAGTTGGGGTTTTTTTGGGAGGTTGATTTTGGATTTTTTCTTGTTGGTTTTTTTCTTTCCCCCTTCCTTCAAAAATATTGTATAGTTTGTCTGATTTTTTTCTGCATGCTTGGTGATAATTGTTTGCATTTGCAATGTGTGCGGGCATAACATCTGCCTCAGAGTAAGTTGCTGTGTTCACTACTCAATGAAGCAGTGAAGCATTTGAAATGCAGGAATATCCCTCAGACATCGTTGCTAGTTAATGATTCTTCATGCTCTGAATGTTGCATCTCATGCATCCTGTGTTCATTAATCTTAAAATGACACACCTCGCCTTATCAGTAGTCTCACTAAGAAACACACCCAACAAAACCAACAAAAACCTGAGGAGCCTTTTGAGAAACAATAATGTATCTTTCTCATTCAAAAAGAAAAAAAATGTTGAGAATATTGTTCTCCCCGTGTTCTTCTGTAAATAACTGACATTTAACTTGGAGCTAGTCATGGCTAATCAGGCTTCATACACAGAACTCAAAATTAACAAACGTCCTGCTGCTCTTTTATGACATAATCTTTTTTGTTTTTTTTTCCATATCCATCCTGGTGTCTGGAAATGAGGCAAGCATTAGGTTAGTAGGCTGAACAACTAAGCAGATGTGAATAAAAATCGATGATAAATGCAGTGTTCAGGAGCATGGAATGAATCTAAAATGGTACATTAGCAAATTTAGACCAAATCAAGAAAGAATCTGCAACCTTTCCAAAATGAAGGTTCACATCAAAGAGGAGCTTGCACTTTTGGAAAGGAACAAAATATTCTTAAAAGGCTGTTGAGGAACATTTTAAAGACGAGATATTTTAATCCAAATTTTAAACAACAATATATTTGTGTTTGTTTTGGCATTTAATTAGAACTCTAGTGGAAACATTGCCCCTCCTAACTGATGCAGTCTTTCTACAGTCATGATTCTTAAATAACAAGATATGTTTTAGTGATTAAGCTCTTTGTGTGAAACACTGTATGGTGGTCTCAAAAAGGAAAAGTGGGTAGATTTCAAGTAACCTGTTGTACTATAGAACTTCCCAGTAGGATTTGACAAGCTTTTCTTTCTTATATTCTGAATGCAAACTAGAGCAGCTTGCATTAAATATCACCTTTAAAAAAGAGATCACCTTGAAGGCTGCCATCAGGAGCAAGGAAGAAAGGGAAGGCAGCAGGGAAATTCTTGCACAGTGAATGATAATCTCAGTACAAACGACTCCAATAGTTAAAGAAAAGTCAGGGTCTCAGTGCTTTTTGAATCTTGAAATAGTCTATTATAATATTTACTTTGAATTACAATCCTTCTCTCAGAATAGTACGCAACACTTTATACCAACACATTTTAGAGTAATATTAAACCTTACAAAGAGATTAAATAATGCAAAAATTGAAAGATTAGGATTTTTAAAACCCACTTACCTGTATCAAAGAGGGTCAAAATGAATTTCAAGTGGTACAACTCAGAAAGTTCATACCAAGATAAAACATGAATTATATTGGTTAATAAAAAATAATAACTTTAATTCTTTTTTCCCCAAGGTCATACAATACAAAGGAACTTAAGATTTGTGTGTCAAAGTACTAAAGAATATTAAGAGGTCCTAAGCATTAGATCTTGATTTCAAGTATTTGCAAGGCTTTTCTTCCTCAATCTTCAGGTTTTTGAACTGGTTTAAAAGACAAAATGGCCATTAAATACTATTTTATTTTCTAGTTTGCAACCAGGCTGTCCCTAAAAAAAACAAACAAAACCATTGTGGTGGGAAAAGAATATTGAAAGAATACTGTATTTTGAAAATTTAAGGATAACACATAATTCACAGAAATATCCTTCTTAAACTAACAGAAATTTGAGATCTTTCATGGCTCTTCTGGACTTATTTATATTTTAGCTTGTTAAGGACTGAGTTGATGATGATACATTACATGACAAATAGTTCAGAAATTTCTAAAATAAAATTTCCTTAAAATACATAACTGAAAAGTAAACATAGTTTATCTGGCTTCAGAATAGTGGATTGGTTTTCCCATTTAAAAAAGCAGTTTATAGTGTGGTTTTTATTGCGTATTAGGAGACTATCCTTGTTTCACAATGCTATTTTCAGCTAAAACAAAAGAAAAATCATTTGCATCTAATCCATTATGGATCTGATCCAGAGGTTGTGAAAATCAGCCACTCAGTAAACTAGCATGGTCTTTGGGTCAGACCATGTATGAAGGAAGAAAATGCTTCTGACTCCAAGAAAAATGGTTTTTTTTAAACATCCTGTAAATCTTGCAGATCTGGAGTAGCAGCAGTATGATATGCTGACAGAATTTAATTTACATGTTGAGAATGTGAAGACGACTTGTCAGATGCTGAAACAGAATAAATAAATAGGTGAGACTTAACAAATAACATCATAAAGCTTTATCTTAAGTCACCATATTCATGAAGCATAAGATAGTGGTCAATACCAGATTCATGATGATTGCATAGTTCTATTTCTGCTTATTCAAAAGTTCTTTGATGGCAATATGATTATAAATGGGTTTGCTTGGTGGGTTGCATACAATGTTGTTAGTGCATTCTACTTTCAGATGCCTACAATTATTTTAAATATATATCTGTTTATAAGGAATTCAGCATTATTCAATTACACTTTATTCATTATTCTCTGTCCACTGCTTTAATCAACATCCTGGAAAAAAGCACTAAATGTTTTTGAACACAGCAGTCATTCACCCCACTGCAGATTCAGGGAAGGACATGCCTAATTTTCATTCAGTTTAAACAGTAATGACTTGCTATTTAACAATGACAAAACTGTATCAGGAAATAGTTTTGAGTACTACTCTACTCTTCTTTTTATTTATGCTTATTAATTGTAAGTGAATTGAATCAAGCAATTCTCCTTTAAGTGTTGGCATTAGTACCCAGGTTTTCAAAAATCTTCCCAAACAGTCCAGAATAGAATATACCACTTGCTATTTTGGAGTTAAAAGCAGAATAGGAAACTAACCTTCAGCATGCTGCTAACGAAACAGAGTGGGATTGAAAGTGTTGTAATAAAATTGCCAAAGGGAGTAAGTTCTCAGGGCAAATCAGGCACTGTTCAAATACTAAATCTTGTTTTGCATTCCAGCAAGCAGAAAAAAAGGGAGATGCAACAAAGAAAACAGACATCATCTTAGATTAGTCCAATGTAAATGAAAGAAAGAAAGCAAGCTGAAAATTGTAGAAGAGTTGATTTCACTACATGTTTATGTTAATAGGGTATTTGACTTTTGAATGCTTCATAAACCTTGTTATGTTTAGTGCTATTTGAGGTAGTAAAACAGCTGGAACTCTGCCAGAAGCTTTAATTGGAATCAGCTTAGCAGGCACTGACAAGGTTTCCTAGTGTTTAGTTTCAACCTTATAATAAAAATGCAAAATTATGTGCTATGTATTTTCTGTTCCTCTTTGGTGTACGCCCATAAAGGTGAGACATAGCTGTGCTAGAAAATAGAATAATTTTTTCTCACATGCCTCAGGCCAGTGTCTTAAGAGGGCAGTGTGAGTAGTGTCACTTATAATTAGACGTTTCCTCACAAAGGAGACTGCAGAGACTCACCATAGATCTCTACTTTTTTTGTACATCGTGGTTATTGATTAGGCCAGTGTGTCAGATGGCCACAATAACACCAGAGGTGCTAGCAGTATATGACTAGGGAATGGGATCAGAGGGCATCACCAAAGAAACATCAGAGGAGTAGTCTGATTACACTCTTCATCTAACAATAAATTAGAGGGCTGCAGACCAGGGCATCTTGCCATACAGAAGGATGGGATTATTGTTTTGTGGAGCCAGCCCTGCAGGCTTGTCCATACGGAGCAACATGAAAGACAAATTTTTGTCCCAGGAAACAACTGCAGTGTTTGAGCCTTTGAAACTGATTAGAAACTTTGATTCAGGACTATTAAAAAAGATTATTCATTCATTATCTATAGCTACAAATTAATAGATTAAAAAATCTTTCTCCCTTCAGATTGTCTGCATGATCTCTAGGAATTCTATACTTGATAAATGTAGGTCATACAGATATGTAACAAATATAGATAAATGACTTTCACCAAGGTTGTTAAGACAGGAATGAATCCCAGGATAATGTTACATTGTCAAGAGGCCAAAAGTAGTCAAGAAAGTCATGTCTGGAAAACATAGCTTTCAGAATTTTAATAGAAAATCTTCACCTTGGGAAACTTCTAGTTCACAGAAAATACTACCTGCCCTGTCCATCCCCATCACATGAAGCCATTTTTTGCAGGCTGTTTAGTGTCACTACCAAACTTCGCCACAAATGCTACTGCTGAATTCGATGCAGTTCCTCATCAGCTTCAATGTTTAAATACATAAAGTGAAAGTAAGAATAGGAAATAGCAAAAGCCATCTTTGTTTGCTATTTGCAATTACTTTAAACGTCATGGCTGAGAAGCACAAAGGGACTGACTGAGAGAAAAATAATTTTTCCAGGCCAGCAGAAGTTTTATAAACTTGCTCCCAGCCACATGCTCAGGTTTTGCAAGGATCTGTAATCTCAGATGCAGAAAGGCTTTTGAGTTCTCTGGCCTGAGGGTTTAAGGGAAAGGCAGACAATTTGACAATTTGTCACTGCCTCAGTGCTGCAGCCCAACAAATACTCCTGTGGTGTTACCTGTAAGACAACACAGTTTTGTACTGACCTAATAGTGCAGTGCTTCAGGACTTGTAGGGGCTTCCTTTGACCTGAGCTTATTTTCAGCTTGCTTTAGTATCATAGCAATTTTATACCAGTCAGGTGACTACTGCCTAAATTTGCCTTAGCTAAGTTTTTTGCTGTTGCACAGCACAGTGCATAAGGCTAATTAATAGAGAGTAATAATAACTAGCAATTCTATTCAGACTGAACTCTTTATGACCCTGGAATAAAAATGGGCTGTGAGACAGCATAGGAAGAAGAGGATACAGAGGCTTTAGACTGTGAAAACCCATAAATCTTTGTGGTCAGTCACTGCTTATTAAAGGGATGCAACCCTGAGAGATTGGTAAATCAGTCCTAGAATTAGCAAAAAGGACAGGAGAACAATTATATTGTGGAATTCAGAATCAAGGAAGAAAGTGAGAAAGAGTGCATTCCTGTAGATAATATAAAAAACTTAGTGACAAGTGAATGGAAAATTGAGAACAGAGGTAACCCCAATCCATAATTGTGGATTGTTTCCACAGTCATCCTGTCAGAGATTTGCCTGCTGAGGAATCATTGTACCTCTCTCTCTAATTCTTTTTGAGTAAGCCAGTGGGGTGCTGGAAAGCGAACACAGAGGAAAGGTAGTTATATGTTCAAAATGTGTAGCAGTATGATTAAGGAATTTTTCCAGTAATAATTAGGTAATTCAGACTATGACTTTTAGTTTAATTACAACTGCAATAATAACTATTTATTGTGTTTGATTAGGCTGTTAAGACTTTAATTAAACTAACAATACATTTTGACTCTGCATATAAGTTATGGTTCCTTTTTTTGCCCAGAACAACATTTTGGATGTAAAAGTGAATACCACATGTATGCACCTTGGTTCCTCTGGAGAAGTACACAAACCTGCGGAAAAATGAAAATAAAGGCTGTATTCAAAAACTGGTAAGAACTTATGGCTATGTATTTATCATACCTTTGACATTAAAGATCATCCACAGGCTATCCCAGCTGATGTTCAGTTCAATCTCATACTTGTTATGATTGATAATTTTACATGTTTTGTTGTTCCTCAGGAATCTCAGCCTGCAGGAAAGTAAAGCGATAAAGTACTCCCCTCTCCTCCAAAGTTAGAAAGAAAATTTGCCCCAGTAGTCAATCTTTTACCAAAATTCTGTTCTGAGCGATTACTTAAGCTCCACAAAGAGAAAAAGAAAAAGATTTAGTTTTCTCTTTGCAGCTTCCAACAGATGTCCTGACAGACTCTGATGGCAAGAAAAGGTCGTAAGAAATCAAGACTCACCAGCCCTTGTGATCCTTGTATGAGGTTGGTAGGCAAGGAGCAGTCAGAAGCTAGGGTTTGTTTATGTTCTGTTTGCCTTGTTTGGTGAGAACTTTTTCTTTCCCTTTCTAAAAGGGCAGTTAAGAGTAACTGATGTAACTGGGCTCATCGATTTTTGTTCTAAAACGCTCTATAGGGCACATGAAAGCAATCTTCTGTGTTCAGCATCTATCTGATGGAGTTCAGTATTTTTCCATGGTTATAGTCATACTTAATTCAGGAACACCTTTCTTAACATCAAGTAGAAACAGGAAGCAACATTGTTCTCATCAGTGTCTAATTCCATATTACATCACTTCTTTTCAGAGTCTGCAAAGATAAATGTTATTCATACACTTTTATCTGCAATGCTATAACTGCATTACAATGGAAATGAAATTTTCCTTCTTTAGGTGGCAGTAAGGGTAATGATTTTAAAGGCAAAAAAGAGTTTAATTGATGACCTAAAATCATCCTCCTGCTTCAGAGAAACAAAGCTGAACAGTGCTGTCCAGCTGTGCAGCTGACAAGATATAAGCAAAAGTCGAACATCTAGCAACTCTAAGATTATCAAAAGCTGAACAGTTAGTATCTACAAGTAGATAGCAGAAAAGGCTGAACAATAAGAACTGAATGAAGGAGAAGAAAGCAGAAAACAAATTAGAGAACAAGTTTTGCACAAGTACAGAGGAATACATCTAAAAGGTGTTGTAAAACTAGATGAAATACAGTTTTGTCTTGGGGTTTTTTTTCCCGTACCTGGGGGGGGGAAGGGGTAGTTGTGCCTTCTCTCAGAGGATATATTTCTAAATTTGGCCAAACCGGAACAAGTTTGAACTCTGTATAGATTGTATTAGCTTATTCTCTTTTCATAAGGAAAGTTAATGTACCTCCTAAATATTTCCCCTCCCTTGATATTTTCAGAGAGTCAGGTGCACTAAATGAAGCATATTTGAATGGTGTTAAATCATCAGCAGACACTGTGTCCTCGTTCTGGCCAGGACAGGGTTGATTTTTGCAGCCAGGAGGGGCATGGCCAGACCCTGCAGTTATTCTATACCAACTCATGCCACATGGAATGAATGGAGAGTGTCCCTTCCAGTTTGGGCTGGTGGCAGAGTGTGTGGTTGTGTGGTAGCAAGTTCCTCGTGGGGAGTACTCATGTGTGAATCATTCGCCTCCCTTGTACCCTCTGTTATTAGTATTGTTGTCACTGTTCATTTTCTTATTTCATTCCTGTTTCTAGCAAATATTTCTTATTGAAACCCATGATCTATTTTGTAGATCATGGTTCTCCGATTCTCCTCTCCATCTCACGGCAGGGGAAGGGGCAGGGGGGTGGGAAAGTGAGTGAGCAGCACACAGTGTGGTGTGTTTCACTGGGAACACTACACTGGGGAACGCCATTCCTAAACCATGGCACACTATAATGCCCATGTATGGAAACACATTTGAGAGAAGAAAAAGTTTGTGAAAATGGAAACAAAATATGATTCCTTCATTTATTTCAGATTTGAGTGCTATTTATAGTTAGCTTTCTTTATCAAAATAGTTTTGAAAGTTCATTGTATGCATCTATTTTTAGTTCACCTATTAAGAACCTTATTTTTGCCCCTGTGCAGACAGGAGGTTACACAATGCACACCCATGGTCTGATGTGTCCATCATACAATGAAATTGAATCAAGTTTTCCATCTAATGGTCAAGATTAATTTGTCATATGTGCTTTGCTGATCTCTGTCTGTACCACTGCAAGTGCTTTTGGGATACTCACTGTGTTTACTCTGTTGCTGTTGATTACACATGGCTGTGTTGAGGCCAGAGTACAAGGACCATAATTTGACATATCTTTGACTCCATCCAAAGGTCTTTTGCTTGTTCAGACACATAAAACCCTAAAAAGAAGGCTATATTATTTGGACAACCAAGCTGTAGCTATTTTAGCACATGTGCTAGGCTACTCTGTCCCATACAAGACTGGCCTTCATTACTAATTTGGGTTATGAGCATGGTGGAGCATCTCCATCCAACCCTCCATCAGCCACTTCATATAAGTATGCAAGAGAAAAGCCAACTCATTCTTAAGTCAATCCCATCATGTCTAAACTGACCACTTTTTACGCAAATAAAAAGGGAGCTGTAACATTTCTAAAAGTAGTAAATATTTGAGTAGGTGATATCTTTTACAAATATTAAAACGTGGTAAATTGGTCACACAGCTGATGTACGAGCATTTGATCTTTCTGCCATGCCCTGCAAAGCTCTGAACTGCACTTCGGCTTCTGAGACATGTCATGGGGAATTTTTCATAGAGCCGAGGTTTTTCTTACCAAACCCTACTTCCTGTAAAGAAAGCTGACTGCTAGCAAGGTATTCCTTATTTCTAATCAAAATGTGCCTTTAAAATATTGTGGCTGTACAAATAGTTATACATATGACTAGGAAAGGAGCTGTATGGGTGGCCATGTGTGTGACAGAAATCTGATTGCTACCAGCATCCAGCATGTGTTGGGTTTTAATATTTTAAGCTATGAGGCTATGTCACATTTGAAAAAATCAGAAATGTAGAAACTATAACTTACCACAGGATTTATTTTGCTAAACAAGCACATTTAAAATGATTCAAGGCATACTTCAAAGGGATTTCTACATTTAAAATGAGTTTGTTTTCCCAAGTGTGTGTGTGTTTGTGTGCAGAATACAGTTTACAGATACATTTTTTGACTTGCAAGTTACAGGCAGGGGATTCAATGTATCATTTCATGTATCACTTAGTGCTGTACATCATTTATAAGCTGGACAATCTAAGTGCTTGTTCATTGCTTCCAGCAGGATGAGGCAGCTGTTGATACTCTGCCTTTGCTTTGAAACTCTCTGAGTAGAGGGAACAGCAAGAAAAACTCCTTGCAGTGGGAGTTTTGGGGACTGAAAGGCGATCTCTAGTCCTAAAATCTGTGATAAATTAGGAATTGATGTTGCCTGAGTGAACATGTTACTGCAGGGTGGTTAAATAAAGGAATGTAGGTTACTGAGTCAAAGTCCACAATAGAGATTTTTGTGTCTGTGCTTTACAGATCAATTTTGTTACAGCACTGCTGTGCCAGAGCATACACCTCAAAGATTAAACAAATTCTTGAGAAGTTTATTCCCAACACAACAGAAATTTTTCAGTCTGTGGTGTGATATACACAAAACCTGAGATCATCTTCCTGAATTATCACAAGCAAATAGGTAGACCAGGTGTCTTGGTTTCAAAGACAGATGTCTGCTAAGGAAGGCAGGAGCCTCCCTTGGAATGGCAGATGCAACCCCCCCTCCCTCCAAGTTGTTCTAATTTTGAAATCAAGGGGCTTTTAGGCAAAGATATGGGAAATAGGAATAAGAGTTCTTTAGTATTATGTATCTATATGTGTATAACCAGTCAAACAAACAGCAATAACTCTGGCAGTAACAGCAAACAATCCCAAACCCAGTCCCAGCCTTCTCGGCTGCCGGGCCCTTTCCCCTCGGGTGCAGTTCCGCTCGCAGCCGGCAGGGGCGCTGGCGGCTCCCGGTGAGCAGGGCAGGTGCGATGGTTCCCCCGCGGCTGCAGGGGGCGCTCCGGAGCGAGCTCGGGGAGCACGCGGCACCGGTGCCCTGGGATCCCGGGAAGGGATGAGACAAAGGTTTCACAAACCCCTGGGCAGCCGATCCCGGTGTCTGGCCGGACCCTCGGGAACAGCAGGCTGGAATGGCAGGCTGGAACGGTAGGGATGAGCACAAATCCCGGGTGGCAGACTCGATGTATCCAAACGGGGAACCCCCCGGGAGGTCTGGGCAGGCAGGGTGAGCACGGCTACCACGTAGCGAAGGTTCAAAGCAATGGCGGGGGCAGGGCAGCCACAGCCTGGCTCCCAGTGGGGCAGGGAAGGTGGGCTTGGGATCCCGGGGTTTCTCTGGCAGAAGGAAAAGCAGCTGATGAAACAGCCTCCCTCTCCATCCTAACGCTGGGGACCGACTGTCCGCCCCGCCACCCAGGTGAAACAAAAGAGTAGCCAGATGCACCCCACCCTCAATGGGTAGGTCTTTTGTTTTTCTCAGGTATCCAGCAATTTGTCACACTAGCAACAAGTATGGGGAAAATTCCTTTAACAGAAAAAAACCCCAGGAGAGCTCCTAAAACCCTAACACCAGGTAACACATTACCTTCTTTTTACGCAAGAAATAATCTTTGTTAAATAGAGAATTATAATGCTGCTCTTTCAGAAGAATGAGGAAAGTAAAGCAGATAGGACAGCTCTGTGTAAAAAGGAGCAGATGTAGACTGCCAGTCCTGATTCTGTTTAATCAAGTAGAGAAAAGGTTCTGACAGACAGGAACAAGTCTAAAGCAAAGCTTTTTCAGGATAGAAATATTATTGCTATTTTCTTGTCTGGACATATAATGCAGTGAAACCAGAAAACAAAGTTGACTCTGTGTATCAGCAAGGTTTTCCTATATTATAAGGGAACCATGAAAGAGGATTTAAAACCCAATCTTTCTTTCTCCCTCTTATCACAGGGGTTGCAGAGAGTCTCTATTTCTCTTTCTTGTCCAGTTCTACAGGGACTTTGTGGCCCTTTGCATTCTGGATGGCAGAGGTGCAAATACAAGTCACTTAAACCTGTGTCATCTTTCAAAGATGCCAGGCACTGTTCTTTTCATTATGGTCACACACTGCTCGCAAACACTTTTTTTTGTTTCTTTGTAATTTTCTTTAGTTTGCCAAAGGACCGTATAAATAATTCGTATTTCAACAGAACAGAACTATTTAAAAATATTGCATATTTACCAGTAGTATGAATAGGTAATTTTAGTACAGTCACCTGATGCTAGGATTTTCAAAACAGCGTGGAACATAATTCCTTTAGACTGCCTAGAAAATCCCAGCCTGGGATCTTAGCAGCATACAGAATATATAAAGAATACAGATATGTCAGGAGCTTCTCATAATTATATATAGGCTTTATAAAGCATTTAGCTTAATCCCAGGAATTTGAAGCTTAACTTGATTTAAGTGGTTCACAGACTTTGCAAAGCATAAATTGTATTCAGGAAGTAAAGGTGCTTTTTCCACAATAATTTTCCTCCTTGGAAAATGTCTTTAGTGCAGAATGAAACTTATTGCATGTCTCCCTTTTGTGTATCTTCCATAAACTTCAGATAACCCTTTCCTGAAATAATCTTGTCTCTTCACAAAGTAATTGTTGTAGCCCTCTGCTGGGGTAGAATTATCTAACTTTTCTCATCAAATCTCATTATTTTAACAGATAGAGCAGTGTCTAATTGTCTCCACACTAAGAACCCTTGCTAATCAATAATTTTTAAAACACTTGGGTGATTCTTTGATAACGACTGGAAGAATCAGCAAATCTTTGGGAGAAGTCAGCAGGCATAACCAGCATGCCTATCTTTCAGGAATTCATTGAGTGTTTTCCTTATCTTTCCTGCACATCGATTTCATGAGCATCCATGGGTGTGCTAAGTTATTTTGATCGACATTTGTCAGGGCAAGAACAAAGATGTAAAACTACTTGAAAATTTACAAAAAAGTTGTGTTGTAGAATACCTATTACTTGAACTCAACATTACTTGAACATCAACAATGTCCTTAACATTTAGATTCAGTGCTCTTTCAAGATATCAGAGCCGGGATTCCCAGGGAGTCCTATGTTCTGCAGCGGAGGCACAAAACTACAAATCTACAGCTGTGGGGTAGGAGTTAGCTGGCACCCAGGGACTCACCACACTGACAGTGGGGCCTGGTCTGGGTGCCAGGGATTTTCCATGGTTTGTGACAGTTTTGCCAATCAGTGGCTTCCAAACCACTTGCCATACAGCTGACATAAAACCCAACTTAAACTTGGAGTATTCTTGTATAGGCTCTGGCCCAGAGGCTAAAGACTTTCAGGCTCCTTTCTCAAACAAAGTCAGACACCTGTTATTTCTCATTAGGATGGATTTTCTAGCTCCAGGAAATGCTCTGTTCTACTTCAGAACAATAGGTAGGTGACTCTGGCAACTGCTGCCGGAAACTCATGCTCTGTGTGAGTAAAAAAAGGTCAAATACCTAGGCCCAATTTCCTCTGCTGTAAACCAGAAATCTTATTACCAACTTACACACTTCTATTAAAACTCTGTGACCCTTGGATGAAGATCTATGCATATTATTACTTTAGCTTTGTTCCATGCACTATGTCAAGGCCTGAGTTCAGCTCAGCAGCATGCTTCTTTAAACACTGCCAATTGCACAGTGTCTGGCACTCCTGAATTAATTCAGAATTTCTGCCTTTAAAAAGAATTCCTCTCCACATTCATTAAAAATATCCAAAAAACCAAAACAAACAACAAAAAAAAACCCCAACAGGCCTTAGTAAAAAAAAATGACAAGCACATTTGGAAGTAGTGCTAATCAAATTTTAGCTTTTGAATTTTATGACTGAAGAACTTAATCTAAGAAAGAAACCCTGAGGAGACGTGGGTGACTACTGTACTGAGTTTTACATTCTGCTACATAAATTTAAGGAAAGCTTCATTTTTTGCATGCTCCTTGTTGAACCTGCTAAATAGAAACAGTCTGCAAAGGGAATAAGTCTAACAAAATTATAATTTGTTACCAGGATTTTCTCTAAAGATGTATTTTTTCTTTTCAGCAAGCTTATCCTGGAGCTCTTTTGTCAACCAGTACTGTCACAGTTCAGCTTCACAACCTCATTTGTAGGGCTTGTCCAGTACTTTCACTTTATAATAATTTTTAAATTGATAAAGGTTATTAGCTCAGTTTTAAAATCATAGCCATCCAGTGCTTCACTATTATCAGTATACCTCATCCTCATGATGTGCATGTGAAACAGATAAATAATCTGGATCTATATTAGGATGGGAAAGGGTAGACACACGATACATAATGGACCATATTGCAAGACTCCTAAGTTAGTACTGGTTTAATTGCACCCTCACAATAAATACCATTTAGAGCTACTTGGTTGGTCCCAGTGCAGGTACTTTGAGTTGCAGAACCAGAATTTTATTCTGTTACCCATCATATGGTTAACTGGCATGAAGGGTCCAGGTTTCTTGTATGCTTTTGCTCCTGAATTTAATTGGAGTGGTCTTAATTCTAACCTGTGATGTAGTCTCACCTTGAGATGTGAAAAAGGAAGACTTAACTGCACAAAGGAGTATAAGACATCTAACTATTTAAGTGGAAGTTAAGCACTCACAGCCCTGTGAGGATCAGGGTCTTTCTGATCTGATCACAGTCCTAAAGGCCAAGCAGGGAACTGGTTTTCACCACCAGTTCCTGAAGTTACTGCTGTTGTCACCTGAACATCCAAATGAGATTTTTTTTCCCCAGCTTTTTTGGCAGAGGAATCTATTTATGAAAGAGCTTACATGCTTCTGAAACTCTATGATTTGACTGTTCCTGCTCTAGCTGAAAGCACCCCTAGGAATGTCTCATACCATGGCCACTTCTTAAAGAAAGCTTGCACCTCTTTCCTGGCATCAGACGTGAGCTGGTTTGAAAAGTGTTTGATCTGAACATTTCTGCAAATAAGTATAGAACAGCCATTAGGAACCATAAAGAACCTGAACACAGTTTTGCTGGATTCACCCTCAAAATGTACTTTTATGGAATAGCAGCTGAGCAAAGAATAGAGCCTAAAATAATAAGACACTCCGTTCCCCCCCCCAGCCCCCAAAGCTTATTAGCTTTGATTTTTTTTGTTAAATTCAGACCCATTTTTTCTGAAGTCTTTTTCCTTCTCCAAAGCAACATGTCCCTTATTGCAGTGAAGCAAAACAAATGAAAGATTACTAAAAAAAGAATGGCAAAAAATTTCCTTTTAAAAAAATTGTTTTCTACCGGTTGATATAATTTCTCCATATGATCTGGATTTGGTAAGACTGCCAGATGAATGACCTTGTTCAGTACTTCAATTTATGTTTCCATCTTCAAGAATTTGAGGTGGCTTATGAGCCAGGAAATGTAAAATATGAGAACACATCTTAAAGCAAGTACATTTCTTTTACAGAGTAAATATAAAATTGCAGCTTCTTATATGGCAGAAGCCGTAAGTTATAACAGTATAATAAAATCAAACCCAAAATTTCCAGTTTTATGTTATATTTTTCTCTTGTCAGAGGGAAACCTAATAAGCACTGCATTTGGTAGAAGGTGTCTAAAGGAAAAGCAAATGAAAGGGGGAAATAAGTGAGGGGTTTTATTTATTTATTTAGTGTCATTCTGAAGACTTTCATTATTGACATTATTTTACTGAGGGCAAAAATGCTTTTCAGTACAGCTAGAGAAAAGTGCCTTGCATACCTGCTCTTTAAGTTCAGTTCAGCGCATTCAAAGCCAAGCACAGGAAGCCATACAGAATATAACAGACCTTCTTCCATAAAACTTGTATTCAGAAGTATTTTTTTAAGGCATTAGGGGAAACGTGTAGTGAGTTAGATCTCAGTATTCCATTTCTGCCTATTTTCCCCGAAAACATTACTCTCTGGGGAAATCCCTGATTTAGAGTGAAAATCTGTTAAAAGCACTACCCAGAAAATCAAGACGTGGGCTAAAGTCAAGACTTGGTTGACCATCCTAGCTACCTATATATCTAACTTTAAGCAAGGTAAGGGGGTCCTTGACAACACATGCTTATGCACCTTTCTGTATGGGGACATATGTATCTCAGCCAAGTTTGTACCTTTAGCTAGATACCTTCATGATAAGTTTTCTCTTGCAAGATGTGTATTTGGAATAATGTGATAAAAAGCATTTATATGCCATAAAACAGATTGTACATATTGAAAAATGCATTGTCTGTGACCATTTTTAAAAGAAGAAAAATATTTCTTCTTCCCCTAAATATTGTTTATGGAAATGATAAAAATAAAACACATTCAACTTCTATTGACACTCCTGGTCTTGGTGTCTCTCCCTTCCCAGTCCACCATATATTAGCCAAAGTATTGAATATTTTCTCGTTTTGTTTTTGATAAATGCAAGATGTCACTTTTTGGTCTTAAAGCTAGAATTTACATTTTGGTTTGTGCTACTTTCAGCAGAAATTTGGGATGATTAGCATACCTCCAGGGTAACATATCTTTTTGTCACTAATTTTATTTTTTTTCCTAGAAATTCTGTTACAGAAACATAAATGATAGGATCATTTTAGCATAGTACATGGGGTGGTTTTTAAAAATTTTTAAGCTAAACTGTGATTAAATTCCAGATAAATATAATACATTGGCCCATAGCGGGCCTTGACAAATGGAATTCTAATTTATATAATTCTACACAGAAGGCTAGTTAAGTTGCCAGAAAAGAAAAAAACAGGGCAGCAGAAATTAAGACTTTAAACTAACCTGCTAAAGCCATACTACAGCATTTCTCTTTTCCAAGCTATATGAAAGATTGAAAGCTGACTGGTCAGAAAAATACATGAACAGAATAAGAAGGAATATTTGGTGCAAATGATTATGTTATTAAATAAGGCAGTGTTCATTAAAGAAGCCACGTGCATTTGAAGGAGTTGCAAGCTTGTAAGTGATTTAATAACACTGCCTGGTATAGACAGAGGGGAAATGGATTGGGCTTTATGCTTGGGTGTGAAGCAGAATGCGACATGAGTGCTTTGGCAGCCATCACGCTTCCTTTGACCAGAGATATTTCACTGTTGCTTAAGCACTGTCTTTCCACTGAGAGGCAGAGTTTGAGTCCTGACTCCCTTTTAGTTAATTCCATCAGTTCTTGGGAAGACAGGCTTTCATATGCTGCCAGCTCCAGTGTGGGCATCCATCTTCCACTCATCTACATGTTTTCTTCTCTGCTAGATATATAAGGTATTCTTAAGATGCCAGTAGGTCTAATGTTGCCGAAATGCCCAGTGCTCTGTCAGGACTGAAGTTAATTTGTGTTTCAACAGCATCTCACCGAGGTGGTAGTTCTGAGGAAAAATTATATACCAACCTCTCGTCCTCTTTTCTTGCTTTGTTTTGTAGCAGTAATAACTGTGCTCCCTGGGGTGGATCTGACAAAAGAGCTAAGGGAGCTAGAGCTGTGGGATGAAGCAATAAGTACATTCTGTTGTGCAGTAAGGGACATAATATCTGTCCCATGATGGCAGATCCTGGGCCTGCATCACCCACTGGATGAAATTATCTTTGTGAATATTTTATCAGATTTATAAGGGATATGGCAATATAAGCATGATGACAATACAGGAAGGATGCTTTTTTTTTCTTTCCCCCACAAAATGTTTAAAACAGAGGTATGGAAAAAAGGTAATTTCTTAGAAGTGTTTGAATCTTGTTTCAAACTTGAAAAAAATTAGAATTGAGAAAAAAAGAGAAATAATTGATACAAGGGTTTAATCTCTATTAAAACCCATCACATTTACTATGTCGATGAAATTCCTGATGCAATCCAAATTAAGCATGTTTTTAATGTTTTGGTATGCAAGAGATTTCAAAACATGTACATTTGTGATCATATACACTGAAAACCTCTTTTCCTGTTTTTCTCAGAATCACAGAATCAATTAAGTTGGAAAAGACCTCCAAGATCATCAAGTCCAATCTTTGATCAATCACCACCATATCAACTAGACCAGAGCATTAAGTGCCACATCCAGTCCTTCTTCCCTTAAACACCTCCTGGAATGGTGACCACCATCTCCCTGGGCAGTCCCTTTCAATGCTTTCTTGACAACCCTTTCTATGAAGAAATTTATCCTCATGTCCAGCCTGAACCTTCCCTGGCATGGCTTGAGGCCGTGTCCTCTTGTCCTGTTATTTGTTAGCTGGGACAAGAGGCTGATCCCTACCTTGCTAAAACTTCCTTTCAGGCAGTTATAGAGAGTGAAAAGGTCACTCCTGAGCCTCCTCTCTCCAGGCTAAACAACCCCAGATCCCTCAGTTGTTCCTCATAGGACTTACCCTTTAGACACCTTCCTACCAGACTAACATGAGATTAGAAATCTGAAATTGCTTTCCCAAAATAGTCTTTGCCGTACTAGAAAGTAACTTCTGAAAGTCACAGATGCAATAAGAAGTGTATCTTACACTTTTCTGCCATGCATACTAGAGCTCTGGAAAAGTAGCAGACTGCCACAGTAGAAAGTTAATTTCTTGATATGACCTTGTTATAAAGTTTAGACAGTTCTTAAACTCATTTCCTGCATCTCCTAGTCATTCCACCTTACTTTGTACTAAGGGATCTGGCTACATTTTCAGAGCAGTTTATAGATGGACTTTTAAGTGCAAATGATTTGATGCTGGAACTGAACTGTGTGTTTGTCATTCCTGGTAAAGTGCATGATCCAAGATTTCAGCCTAAAGGTGATACTGCAATACAGGACTGTACAAATAATAAATGATAATAATTAATCAGAACAGTCTGAGCATGAAAAGTAGCACTACACAGCTCCCTCAGGTGCCTCTTCCTGACATGAAGAGTTCACCTTGAGGATGAATTGCCAGTTCATTCTCCATGCCCATGAAATTTCCAGTCTCTCTGAGAGGCTCTATTAGCAGCAATTGTGTTTGTAATTTGTAGACGTGTCAATCAACTAATTTCATATAGGCCACTGGACAATTATTAGAATGCAACAATTTGGATTTTTACTGACCCAGGCTGAATTTCAGCTGGTAATTTACATCTGAAAGACTCCATATGGTATTACAAAGTCCCCGAGCCTGCAGTTTCCAACTGTTTATTTAATTCAGGTATGCTTATTAGTTTTAACACATTCCCACAGTCTAAACAACTTAG
Source organism: Aphelocoma coerulescens (assembly GCF_041296385.1). Classification (NCBI taxonomy): domain Eukaryota; kingdom Metazoa; phylum Chordata; class Aves; order Passeriformes; family Corvidae; genus Aphelocoma; species Aphelocoma coerulescens. Next base: position 112,635,350 of record NC_091015.1, on the reverse strand, counting down.
TTTGTAGATCTGCATGGATAAATGCCATTGAATTGCTATTACATGTGGAAAGCATATTTTGCTAAATTAATTTGTGTGGGCCTAGGACATTAATGAAAAATGGTAGCAATTTCAGAACATTCAATTTCTTTCCTCTGTTGTTCCTTGTTTTCAGAGTGGGGGCTTCAGTTCTCTACCTCTGGAAGTGTTACACAGAATCACAGAATGCTTGGGGTTGGAAGGGACCTCTGGATGTGTTGTGGTGAGCCATGATCAGCCGAATCAAGTGGACCAAAAGGTCCATTGGTTTGATGCTTCCACAGCCCAAAAGCCTTGACCATTCAAAAGGCTGTGAAAAATATATAAATTTGTGCCTTACCATTGGCCACAGCCCTCCTCTCCCCTTATTTCTCATATTTGATTGTATTTCCAGAGAGTTCGATGTTCCTCGGTAGCTAATTGGCCCTTGTTACTCCTCCCTGCCTACCCTTTCTCCCATTTGCTATAATTCCTTCTCCCTGCCTTGGTAACACTCCCTGGCTGATGTTCCATTAGTTACTGTGTGTTTTCCACGCCCATATTTTGGAGGTAAAAGACACCCTGCAAGCCATGTTTCTTTGGCTTTCTCCATGGGTTTTTCTCTGCAATAAACCCTCTCCCCTCACGAAGAAGTCCCTCCGCTCCTTTCCTGCCTCCTTCGCACACCCTCACCATTGGTGGGCAAGGCGAACCCGAGCAGGGGCTTTGCCTGCCCTCCTGCACCGCGATCGGTTTCCGTCCTCCCTGTTCAGAGCAGGCAGAAGCTTGCCTGGTGCCGGTACAGCGTGCTACCTGGATGCACCACAGCGTGGATGTAATCTAGTCCATGCCTTTGCTAAAGCAAGTTCACCTGGAGCAGGTTGCATGGGTTCCCATCTATGTGGGTTATGATTATGTCCAGAACCTATGATTACTCCACAACCTCTCTGTTCCAGTCCTGTGTCACCCTTGAAGTGTTCACCCTTCATGTGGTTCAGTTTGTGCCCATTGCCCTTTGTCCTGTCACTGGTTTGAACTGAAAAGAGTCCATCCCCATCCTCCTGACAGCTGCTCTTAAAATGTTTGTAGGCATTGACAATATCTTCTCTCAGTCATCTCTTCTTCAAGCTAAACAGCACCAGCTCCGTCAGTCTCTCTTCATAAGAGAGTTGACCCAGCCCCCTGGCCATCTTTGTAGCCCTCCACTGGACTTGTTACATGTATTTATTTTACTGAGGAGCCCAGAGCTGGACACAGCACTCCAGATTTGGCCTCACCAGGGCTGAGTGAAGGGGCCAGATCACCTCCTGTGACATGCTGACAATTCTCCTCCCTGCGCAGCCCAGGATACCACTGGTCCTTCTTGGCCACAAGGTCACACTACTGGCTCATGGAAAGCTTGTTGTCCACCAGGACTCCCAGGTCCTTCTCGGCAGAGCTGCTTTCCAGCAGATCAGCCCCTAACCTGTACTGGTGTGTGGGGTTATTTCTCTCCAGGGGCAGGACCTTGAAACTTCCCTTTGTTGAATTTGATTAGGTTCCTCTACTCCCAACCCTCTATCCTTAAATGGATGCTTTTGCCCTCATTTTTGCTGTGCTGCCCACCCTGACTTTCTGCCCATCCACACAAAGCTTGAGGTTCCAGCTTGTTCCTGAGAGCCCTGGGAGAGGGCTGTGCCAGCAATATGGAATCTGTACGAATTTACCCTTCCTGTGGCCTGGACTGTGGGCCCAGGGCCCAGCAGCTGTTTATAAGAATCTTCCCCTGAATCACAGTGAAGGTTGCCTCTGGACATGAAAAATGTGAGAAACTTCAGATGTTCCATTTTGCTTGAGCAGATGCTGTGCAGTTTAGATAACTGACTTAACCATTTGTTTAAGGTTTTAATCCTGGGAGAACTGCTAAAGTATTTAGAAACCTGGGAGCACATGAGTACTACTGACTTCCCTAATGGATTTACCATCAATGCTTTTTCTGGGACTAAGAACTTGAACTGAGAACTTGCATAATATCAGATTTTATGAGAAGTTCTCATTCTTGCCTAGCTAGAAAAACCACAAGGGAGCAGCCTTTCTTAAGGTTTCTCAGGCCTTCTGGTTATCAACCAGTAAGTATAGAGAGGCACAAACGAACAAAGTTAAGGTAGAACTTTCCATGCATATCAGATATTTCAACACTTGGTAGCGGGAAATTCACTTTGTTTTGTTATTACAGGCAGTACTCAGTCTTGCATGAGACAGAGCGTGTTTGGCCCAGATCCACAAGAGCTAATCAGCATACTGGGATTTAACTAGGAGAGTAAGTGCTATGCTGCATTAGCCCGGGGGTTAGGGAGTGTGCTTTACAGCAGTGAGCCCCACAAGGACTTAGGAGGAGCTTGCCTCCATCAAACTGTGAGGTGTCCAGATAGCCAGGTCTAGTTCATAAGTGTTATTTTACTTCTGGGAATGGCAGTGGGGTCTGCGTTTCACTGACTGCAGGAACAAGATATAAACTTCCTTCTCCCTGACCTCTATCCAGAAGCTTTGCTAGTGTTGAAAAGACACAAGCACTGCCAGAAGTCTTGTCCAAGCAGCCTGAACCAAATCTGTAAAATGACAGCCAGAGTCAGCAAAATACTGGAAAGAAGGACCTCATTCTCATGCAAATGTCTTGAGAAAGAGAGACTAAGAGAAGTGAAATATACAGAAAATATGATATATCATAGAAGTTTCTAAAAAGAACATTTTTCAAAGTTTTCATGAGCTGTCAGCAGCTGTTTAAATTTGTTCAGAAGCAATGAGGCAAAATGAAATCTTTTTCATATATGATTATTTTTATATTTTCAGGGCCTTTTTTTCCCCCCAGGTATTATCTAGTGACACACAAGATAATGCACTGGGTCCAGGCAGAAACACTGCAAAAAAGATCAAACATTTCACTTCATCATCACTTTCATGCTACCATGGGCAAGAAGAATAGAGGAAAAGAAGCAAAAGGACACTTTAAAAAGGATCGAGGAAAGAAAGAGTTTATGCACTAGGCTGCTATAAATTATGGCTAGTAAAGCTGAAAAATCCCTGAATGCTGGAGATGTAGCAGTCTAGTAATGCAAGAAGAGATTTAAACTTCAATGAACAACCTTACCTCTTGGAGTGAGAGCTCCTCTGGACCCAGGCCCAGAGGAAAGCCAAAGCACAGGGGTTGAGTTAAAACCTTTGATAAGCTGAGATACATGAAGCCACACCAAAGTGAAATAGAAATATAGATTTTTTAACTTTTAGTAGAAATATATGCTAAGTGCTTTAAACATTGAAAAGATGCAGCAAACAGACCTTAAACACAGTTCTTACTGCAGCAGTGTTACCTTTTCACAGAATTTCTTTACTTTAGACAAAACATAGATGGAACTATACTGTTCACATTTTTTAGATAGAGTGTTCACATAAACAGTAAGAGTTGATGGAAACTATATATGCAAATCTGTGTAATACCTATGTAGTACTTGTGTAAGATTTACAACTTGTTAGAATTAGACCAGGATAGGTTAAGAAAAGAAGCACTAGAATCATATGTTAATCTTATTGGTCAATTAGCAAATATAATCCACACTGTAAGTTTAGGGAAGAAGAAGAAGAAGCTTCTTGCTACTTGCTACTTGCTGTTTGCTTGCTGCTTGGCCTTATCATGTAACCTCTTTGAACTCTGCCTTCAAGAAAGCTGTGAGACTGTGAAATAAAGAACTTTAGCAGGACAGCAGCCTCCTCTGCTCTTTCACCCTTGTCCAAAAAGGGATGCTGTCCCATCAAAAGCTCAACCCCCTACCTCCCCCCATGCTTGCTTGGAGAAGCATAGTCCCTGGTGTTCACCTATTAGTCTCAGGAGGAAGAGAAATGTGCAGGTGGCCTACATATAAAATACCCATGATTATGCAAGTATGGTCTATCTACATGTGAATGTGTGAATGCAGCCAAAGAAGTATTGAGGGGCAAGAATCATCTGCTTCATTAAAAAAAAATTAAAAACCCCTAAACCTTACAACTTGCAGTTAAGGTATGATAAAGAAAACCCCGGGTGGCCTTTTCATTTGTTTATGTTCTGTGTCATGAATTTAGAGTGTCCCTTTTTTTAACAGGTGAACAATAGGCTTTCTTAATAATGTCCTTAGTATTTCATCAAAATGGTAAATGCTCATTTCTGTCATGCTGAGCACTTTCTTCGGGATGAGGCATCACTTTTCATCTATACACCTGCAACATATGATTACTTTCTACTCTACTCTGTATTTAATTTCATTTAAGCATCTCAGAACTCCTTTGTATAAAGAGGTGGGTATGTATATAATAAAACAATGATGACTTCACACCACTTTCCAGTTAGGCTTAGTTAAGAAATATAAGAAGCTTTAGGAGAAAACTCATTTTGTCAAAATTACTTGGCCAGTTGGAACATTAAAGAAATTAAATATTTTGGGCAGCCACCTCAATTTTTACATGCTTATTGTGACCTATTAAAACTGTTGCTTGTCCTCAAGAGACAGTGGCAGTGAGTGTGTGATGATTTCAGCATCGTATGGCAGGACAGAAACTGTATCAAATCTTATTCTCAGTCACTTATAGGAAGGGTAAGAAGATCTTAATGCAAATGAGAGCTGTTTCATATGCTCTCTTAATACACCATAAAATTCCCAGGCTGTTATTTGGTGGATATTCTTTTTATAACACAACCATTTCATCGCTGTCTGTTATTTCTTCCAAATGAATAAAGATTGTACAAAAAAGCATGTTATAGATAGAAAAAGCAGGCTTTTAGCCCCCTTATTCTAATGATTTTGATATCGAAATCAATACTGTATTTCTTGAAAGTTTTTTAAGAACTGACCAAAGGATACTGTGGAGTAAGTTTGAAAATGCCCAGAAAGGAGTGAACTGTAGAGAGAGGTTCATGCAGTGCTTAGCTTCTCCATCTCCCATGGGGACAGTGATCAGATAGAATGCAGAATGGTGTCAAATGAGGACAGTTGTTCTTCTTACATTTTTTTAAAGGCAAGTCTTTCTTTCTTTCATTGTAGTGGTCTTAAGGAAGTTTTGCCCATGAAGCTCTTTATATGTGTCTTAGGTTACAATGTAAGATGTAACCAAAGGTATGTATTCTATCACCATCTGTTGAAACCACGTGGGGCAGTGTTCTTTACCTCTTCCATGACACATCCCTGATAACTCCCTCTGGAGGGATATCTTCTGTTAATGGGCCATCCAGCCTCACTGCATGGCTCATAAAATTACATCATCCCATTGTGAGATGCTCTGCCCAGAGGGAGGAACCAAGCATTGCTACCTGGATATAATCTGAGGTTTGGAGCACCACAGGCAGCCCTCACCTACTGGATTCCCAGAGGACGAGAGCTACAAACCCACCACTGGATCCTCCAGGGGAGGACCAGACCCTTCTACAGGATCACTGCTTCAATAGAACCACATCTATCACTTCAGGAGGATTGCAGCCTCAATTTAATTGGGTGGCTACCACCACCCTGCCCAACAGGGGGTCAGGTTGTCAGTGTTTCTGTACTACTGCTTTTATTTTTAATTTTCCTATTAATTTGTAGTTCTGATTTTGAGTCTCTCACTGGTTTGCTTTCAAACTAGTACAATATGTCAATTTGTTTTTCTTCTATTGCATGACAGATCTCTAAAAAAAGAGGAAAGGTCAGGGAGAAGGAAAGTATGTCTCGGTCTCATAGCCTGCTAGCACTGTTGCAGCAGGGAAGGAGGGTATTAATGGCATTAATTAATGACAGAAAAGAAAGGTCCTGCATGGGCTCTGGCACTAAGGAGAGTCCACAACCTAAACTGTTTAATGTTTGATAGTGGCTCTGACGGTGGGCTTTTTGTAGCCTTCTATATACCCTTTTTTATCCTTAAATTAAAATCCAGAGTTATAAGGAATTTCCAAAATGATACAGAAATGGCAATGGTAACAGGGCCACATGTTGAATCTCTATTTGTGCTTTTTTTTAATATAAAAAAAAATCAATAGTTTGATGATAGAAACCTGTAATCCCAGCTGTATTTTCAGATTTCGTATTTGGTAGCCCCAAACTGCAGGACAATGTTTGTGACAAACCTGCATTTTGAGAAACCCTTCAAAGACATGACAAAAGTGTAGCCTGATCTTTATAGCCTCCAGCAATACCATCTCATGCTCTGATCTCTCTAGATTTTACATGTGCTGGTAGACAGGTTGAATGCTTGACTGGCAAACTCCAAGGAAACCCAAAATACTGCTAGCAACTGTGCTGGCTGCTTTGTTCAACACTGTCTTTGTTCAACACTGAGCCTGTCACCTGATATATCTGTAACAAGCACTGACTTTTGGAATAAAGGCTCCAAGTCAAGTTGCTTAATCACCCAAGGTCTCATAAGGACCCTACATCAGGGAAAATACAAGTTTTTAATGTACTGTTGATTTACATCCTTCCTGCAGCTATATTCAGAGGCAGAATGCTTTAGTCCCTGTTTGAAGCTTTTCTCATGTGGTGTCTGCTACATCGTATTGGTTTTCTGATTTATGCAGTGGAATTTGGGAGACAGAATTGCTCATAAATACTCTTCAGTTTCTTCAAGTGTCTGGAATTAGCTTATGATTTAATATTTATAAAGTACTTTGTAATCTCTGAGAAAGGTGCTATAGAATGCACTTCTAGGGGCAGTTTCAGATATGCAAGTTCAGGCCATGGCAGAAAAGAGCTAAGAGAGAGAGCATATAATTTCAATGGATATATCACAATTAAAAGTTTTTGTCAAAGGAAATCCTAGGGCAGCCTGCAGATGAGGAAGATGATAATCAACAGACCCTAAAAGAAATTCAAGGGTTTACAAAAGCATATCTTCCTGATGTATGCTTGAAGTATTTTGTATCTACAAGCATGATACTAATTGTCCTGGTTAAACCCCAGCCAGCAGCCAAGCCCCACACAGCCATTCGTTCACTGCCCCACCAGTGGGATCGAGGATAGAATTGGAAGGGTAAAAGCTGGAAAACTCATGAGATAGAGACAGTTTAATAGGGAAAGCAAAAGCTGAGCACACAAACAAGGAAAAACAAGGAATTAATTCATCACTTCCCATGGGCAGGCAGGTGTTCAACCATCTCTGGGGCATTACAGGGCCCCATCACATGTAACAGTGACTTGGAAAGACAAACCCTGTCACTCAAAATATCCACAAATTTCTCCTTCTTCCCCAGTTTTATATACTGAGCATGATGTCATAGGGTCTGGAATATCCCTTTGGTCAGTTTGGGTCACCTGTCCTGGCTGTGTCTCCTACCAACCTCCCACGCAGCCCCAACTTTCTCACCAGTGTCGCAGTATGAAAAGCAGAAAAGGCCTTGGCTCTGTGTAAACCCTGCTCAGCAACAACAAAAAACATTTCTATATTATCAACTGTCTGTTCAGCAGAAATCCAAAACATAGCTCCACACTAGCCACTCTGAAGAAAATTAACTGTACCCCAGCCAAAACCAGCAGACTAATTTCTGAATTATCTGTTAATAGTGAAGTGATAGGGTTGTTCAGTTTGTTGACTTGTTTTTTTAGAAAAATGCAAAATGAAAATTAGGAAAATTGACTTCATTTTAACATCAAATAGTCACCAATAGAAGGAGACCATGCCAACTTGCTAAGTAAAATCGATATTTTAAAACAAAATGGTCAATAATTACAGTGATTTTCTATTCCCCAACTCTCTGATTGACAATACCTTCAGATCACTTCCCCTGTCATGTTACAGCTCTAGCGATAGCTTAGTGCTGCTGCTGAACATTATAATAAATATGGACTATTTATCTTTGCATGGCTGATAGCATTAGAGTTTTATTCAAGCAGGAGTCTTTGTTTTTTTGCAGTGGCTTTCTAAAAGGAGATTATTGTAGCATACAAATATTTATTATTATAAATATAACAGTAGAGAGATTATTGAGTCCACCATGGAGAACAGTGCTATCACTGTACATGGAGTACAGTGAGTCTCACTACACAGAAAAAGGTCCCCACAAACCCAAAAGTTATTGAGCCTTGCAGAGGCATTAATAGTTCTTAATGAAGCAGCAAAAAATACCTGAGGTGCAAGAAGAAAACAAGTGAGAACACAAAAAAAAATAGAGATGCAAAGGCAGAAGATTGGAACTGGCAATGCAAAGACCAGGTTTTTTTGGGTGACTTCAGCACATTAGTAGAGTATGGGAAGTCCTATCCAAACATGAACTCAGAACAAGTACAAATTACTGCAGGAGGTTGTAATGTCTCCTTTTCTGATGCTGCTAGTGCTTTTCCTTTTTCTATCCAGGCTTGAAGGCTTCTCTGCTTACTACAGCTCTGCATGTAAAAGCTCAGAAAAAGCAGAAGAATACTCTACTTGCAAGGTGGAGGGCAGTGCTCTTAACAGCCCACATTTAAAATCTCTTTGTTTTCATTATCTTCTTCCTGAAATTTCTTATACAGGTTTTAGGCAGCAGAATTGTGCTGCTAATCTAAAGCTGATACTGAGTGCACAATATTGTGTTGTTTGGGACTGTGCCTGTATGAGCTGGACAGTTCTGATGGAGTCAGGATTGGATGCCTTGGCATTGTTGAGCCTAAGTAGAAACAGAAATTCAAGTAGTGACCTAGTGGAACAGCCTCTGGTCATACAATGGTAGTTGTGCAGTTCTGGTCCCCTCCATCTCAGAGAGCATATAGTTGAAAATAGTCTGAGGAAAGGCAACAAGGATTATCAAAGACCAACATCCATGTGAGAAACAAGTAAATAAAAGAGGAGTCTTCTGTTTGAAAAAGAAATGAGTAGGCATGGTATAAGCAGATTTGGGTAGTTAGGGATAGGGACTGGCTGTTTCCTGCATCTTTCTTTACCGGAGATCAGGAGAGGGAGGGGTCAAAAGTTGCCAGGATTTAGGTGAGTTGAATACTCTGCAATGTGTAGTTTAGTTGTGGTACTCCTTTTCAGAATACGTTGCTATTTAAGCTTACAAAGATCCCAAAGAAAGCTGGTGAAAGTTATGGAAAACAAATCCTTGTGAGATTTCTAAATATATATATATTCTAAATCGATCTATCTATCTATCTATCTATCTATCTATCTATCTATCTATCTATCTATCTGACCAAGAACTACTTGAGCTGCAAAAACGTTTGGAGGCAAAGGGGATATTTCAAGGGAAAGTATATGGTAACTGTTCTTATCCTCTTGCCAGAAACTTCCTTTTGTTCTCTCTGAGATGGGCACAGGGCTTAGAGGACCTAGTCAGACCAAAGATGACTCTTATGGTTTTGACATGCAGCTGGAAAGAAGTCACACCTTAGGCTCTACCTGGGTTGTCCAGGCTTACCAGCCTGCTTTGAACACCGGCAGTAAGAAGCACCTATGGTGCAAAGTAGCGCTGAAGCATTGAATGATCAATAGGTATTGTATGATAACAGAGGAAAAGGAGCAACAAAGGAAGGACCTGTAGTGGAAAAACAGGCAGTTAAAAGCTGCATGAGAGTTGAAACTCCCTGGAAATAGAAGAGTTTTAAACAGCACTTCACTCTGCCTTTGCTAGCAAGGGATGTCAGGAAAAGGCACAGTTTCAGAAGGGTAGTCTTCTTTCTAACAATAGCTAGCTCTGAAGCTCTTGATGTGTTTAATAGCTTCCACTTAACTCATGTAGAATAGATTGACTGTAAAACTGCTAGAAATATTTGAAGTTTCCTGTGTTCTATGGGAACATTAAATGGATGAGAAGACTTATCTTTTTCTTTTCTTTTTTTTTTTCCTTTTTTTTTTTTTTTTTTTTTTTTTAACTGTATGGGAAAATACAAGCCTTGAGTGTGGAACTGAGGCTGAAAAACCAGTTTTGCAATCTGGAACAGTGGGAGGAGGTGCTAAGACATGGTGAAAGGAATAAATATCTATGCAATGACAGGGTATGTGCAAAGTACCCAAAGACCTAGTGGAATGAGGTGAGATAAGTTTACATAGACAAAATGGGCAATGTTTCCACAAAAAATAGAAAGGTTGCAATGAGGCATTCATTCATTCTAAGCTGAACACTAGCAGTCAGTAAAAAAAGTTCTGCTAGACTCATCCAATCAGGACTGTCAGGAGAAAAGCACAGGTAAGATTAAACAAATTAATCTTTTTGTTTATTGTATGTGTCTATTTCTATTAAATGCATATCTAAATTAGATACACATTCAAATAAGATACTAGAAAACAAAATTTGAATAGTATCAGGTGAAATTAGTATGTTCTTATATTAAAAGTGTCCCCAACCAGAGTCTCAAAGGTATGAGACAACAGACACTGAGTCAAAATGATCTGAAAGACCTGGTAGAAGAGGGCTGAAACTCAATAAAATAATAACTAAATGTAGTTGAGAATCTCTCCAAAGTGTGTACTGGTTTACACTAATACAACATAGTGAAAACTGTTGCCTATTTATTAAGAAATATAAAATGCCACGATGCTCCAATACATATACAATAGGGAGACTTTGCCTTTTTCAAGACAACATCTGAATTTATTTTAAATGTATGGTAAGCTTTGTACTTTAAAGATTATCAGCATTGGATGAACATGCTCTCCAAAGAAGCAGAGGTCTTTTACACAGCATTTGGCAAAAATTTAATAGATCAAGAGACTAGAAGCACCTATTGTGCGTGATCTGATAAAAACACCTTATCTGATCTGAGACAAATATGTGTACACTGAGGTCCAGAATTAACAACAAATGGGGGACACTAAAGGAAATAATGAGAACTATTTACAAGGTTTGCCTCACACAATATCATCTTCACATCTTGGAATGCAGAATGCTTTATTGAACCAGCTATTTTGCTGCTAAGTGTCTGCAAGGTATAACAATCACCTTCGCCTCTCTGGCATGCATTAAACAACAAAACCAACTTAATTTCTTGTAATTTTGCTAGTGTGTTAATGGAATTTCATTGACCCAAATAAAAGAACAGGTTGTCTTGAAAATGAATACTTTCAGAAAATGTATTTCATATAATCAGAATGATTTCTAACTGTAATTAATATCACAATTATTTTTAGGAGACACTCAAAGTTATCTTTGATAGGAAAATATATTATTCTCTTCAGAATTGGTAGTTCAGGTAGTGCTCACGATACCAGAGATAGGCTGTAGCTGCTTCCTGAGAACATGAGAGGATGTAGCCATCTGCACCAATATGTAGGTCTGTCAGCCCTACAAAAACAGGGTTTGAATCTAGAAAAATGTGAAAAACCATTGCTTTTAAGGAAGAGTAGTTTTTACATTGTTTCTGACCAAGAACTTTAAGTTAGAGCAGGACTGGTCCCTTATTTCTTGCATTGGTGTCGATAAAATTAAACAGTTTTCCTTTTCAAAGTAAATCCTTTTCTTAGAATTTCAGAATCCAGCCATTTATGTTTCCATTGAGAGGAACTTTGTCATGGGATAAAGGTTTAATCCCCAATACACTGTGCATTTTAATCAGTTTAAATCTTTGCCTGAGAACAGACATTTCACAATCAATGGATTTTAATAACCTTTGGGGGGAAATTGCATTAAAGGCAAGCAGTAATACTTTTCTGGTTTCCTCTTTGTTACAATTCGTTTTCTATTTTGTTATTAAGAATCTTAGCATTAGAGACCCAGAACTTAATTTTTTTTCTCAGGCATTCATCTGTTCATGATGATTTTTTCTTGTATGAAGTTCTAATCCTCTGTTTGTGACAACATAATCATTTCTACAGCAGCTAATTGCAATATTTGTAACCACTGATTAGAACTACAGGTGGGGATATGTAGTCAGGATCTACTGAATTAAAAACAAAGCAAGTCCCAGACAAGCCAAAATAGATGGCAGAGGACAGAAGTGTTTTTCATAATTGGATTTCCAAAGCAACTATTTTTATTTTTGTTTACAAAACCCAGCAGATGTAGGCATCCATTTCAAATGGAGGACTTCTCTAGACAGTGTCTTTTGATAACGCTGCTTCCCTTATCATGGTTTCTTTACAGGAATGGAATATAGGGTGATTGGAATTGTAAGTTTTTTTCCTGAAGCCACAGAAAAAGAAAACACCTGCAAACTAATGTTTCTGTCAGTATGAAGTCTCTTCCTGAATGATTAGAAACTAGAGCAAAGCAGAGAGTTTTGCTTTTATCAGCCACTATATGTTTGCTTAGAGAGACAGTGAAAGAAGGAAGTATTGAATAGTTTTACTGAAGATCACTGAAGGAGTTCTTAATTTATAGTTTGCCCTACAAGGCATGTGTACTGTGGCAGTGTCCCATCACCAGTGCAGGAGGCAGCTGTAGCCCACCTATGTTTCCTGCCTTCTTGCCCTCCATGCTGGTACATTTTAATTGTCCTCCCACACCAATCCAGGCAACCCTGAGGTGGACCAAGAAGAAACGAGAACAGAGTTCACCCCATTATTCAGTTTTCTATTGAGCAGCTAGAAGCTGCTTTTCACATGTTTCCTAGATCTGCAGTAGCAATGTTTTTGATGTGTTGTATGCATTGTGGCCTGGGTTTTTTTAATCAGAAATGGGTGGGATAATTACAGGAAAAAATGCTTCAGAGTCAGCAGATCAGTAGCTGAGATTTTAGCCCTGAGCCTGAGGGTGGAAATTCCAGTCCATCTGGGAAACTCTTACTTTCTGCAGTGCATTTTCTTCCTTCAGATTGCATACAGGCAGCTATACCCAGCAGGAGAGATTAAAAAGGGCTGTGACAGTTCATCCCCAAGTGAAAAATAGAGTCAGAACAGCTAGACCTGGCTTAGATAAAGCAAAACTATGCTTTTACTCATTCTTTGTCTTGAACCTAGTTCAGCCTATATTTCTTTGAGGACCGAAAATGCTTATTCAGAACTTTATTGCAAATATCAGATAGAGGGGAGTTTTAATATCAGGTTGTGCACTATGGAACAGTAGAAAATTTATTATTAATTAGTATTTTTTTCTGGCCTATCACTTTCAATCAGCAAATAATGGTCTGTGTTAGGAATTTTTTTAATAGATTGAAGCTAGAAAATATGAACAGGTTCATAATAAACTGGAAAATCACAAACGATTTTTTTCCTCCAACTTTTATTTAGCTGGCCCTTACACTATGAAAATCACTTCCAAATCAATACTATTGATTATATTTCAAAGCTCATTACGAGGACACTTTGAAGCAAAGTGGCAGGTTATCAGACTTTGCTTTAGATTATGTTTGTCAGTACTGTATTTTAAGATATATAATTTTAACAACATGGCTTTGAGGCTTCATTAGCCACAACTTTGAAGACTTCAGTCATTGAAATATGTGTTCCATGCAAGGGCATTTTATTTTTTGTGGTGTAAATAAATCTGTTCTGCTCCAGACCCACAAATGCAGAAATCTGGATATGCACTGTAAATATTTTTAATGTCAATATGCGTATACATGTATATTAATCAATTCAGATAAGTCCATGACCCTTTTTTATGTTCACTTTCAGTGAGTATTCAGAGAGTGACTGGAATATTGATCAAAACTCTGTTTATTAAAAGGAATTTTAACCTCAATTACAGAATATTTTGAAATTGCTTGAATTTATTTTTCCAGTTATACCGAAAAGAATTTTTCTTTAATGGGAGTTGTGAACTCCTCTGATGGAAGAAATGCTTTTCAAGGGGAAAAAAAGTGAATATTGGATATATAAAACAAAGTAATTTTAAACTGTAATTGTGAAACAACTGAAATTGCCTTTGCTCCATAATAGATTAAATCAACTGTGGGTAACCAAGTGTAAGAGAAAAAAAACCCAAAAAGCAAACCACTCAAAATTGCTGCAGACAAAGGCATGGACTAAGTGCTTCATTTTGTTTTCTTTCTGCATGTTGAAGAACAATCGTAAGTAATATTGAGACTACTGTTTTCTAAGCCTGTGGTAGACCTCAAAGAAGGATAAATTAAGTGAAATAATTTTCTAAGGAAGATGGTAGCATATTCTTTCATTGAAAATTGTCACTTTTCTATCCTGGGCACAGTGGAATGCCTGCTTGCCTGTGGACACTGCCAAACAGTGTTGGCCTTTAGGCTCCAGCCTGTTACTCCTGTTACCCAATTACTTTTCCCTCATTGAGACCCTCTCTGAAAGAAAATCTTTTTATTTGTGGAGATCAGCACTCTTGCATCTTCACAGCCCCAAAACAATGAGAATATATCAGTTAATACTGTGTACTCATATGAAAATAAAGGTGATGCCATATCATAGCTGAGTCCCCAACAGGAACGGCTCCACCTCGAATCGTCAGGAGATCTCCTTTATGATCCCCTGGTGACTTTTGAAACTTACCAAGGACACACTGAGCATCTGCTGGTTGGCCTAGCATCATAGTGTTGTGTTTGTGGTCTTTATTTCTTCACTCCACTGAACTGCAACAGCCAGCTGCTGAAGTAAGTGCATGAAATCGTTTGTCTTTCAGCCTGAGCAGAGTACTTAGGACGGACAACAGTGAGAGGAACTCATGCTTGCTTCTACAAGGATGAGATTCGTGTAAGTCCCTTGTAAAATGCTGGTGCTGTCAAGGATGAGTGGTGCTGTATTTGTTCATCCAGTTTGGAAAAAGTGAGAGTGCCAGTTCCTAGAATCCTTCTGGCTAGCTCTCTCCCAGCAGTTCAACTTCTTCCCAGACAGAACTGAAGACTCTCCCTTCTTCAGACTCTGCTACTGATAAAGAGAGACGGGGGGAAAGAGACCTACATTTTGCAGGTGACCTGCTGCATGCTGGAATAACTGGAGTTCATGACTACAACAGGCAGCTAAACCTGAGAGCAACCCATATGCTGAACTGTTCATGCCTGAAAGCTTCTGGGGCACTGTTTGAGTGTGATAATATAGTTACTACTGTTCACAAACAATTCAAAGGCAAAGGTCAGCTTTCAATTTGCTTCCAGTGAAAAGTTTGACCTGCTAAGTCCTCAAAAGTAGATGATAAATGTATGAAAATACAATATAGCCCATGTTTAGATCTGATTTCTTACCTCCATTTCACTTATGTGATTTCACCAGACTGAACAGTGACTGGGGAATTGTTGCAGTGTCAGGGTTGGTATTAATTGGTATTTCCTATGCTCTGAGATACAGTGCTGGCACACATACTGTTTGCTATCAGCCTAAATAATAGTTAGATGTTGGATGGCATCCCTAACTTAATCAAGCTGCTTGCTAAATGCTTTTAGGAATTAGAAGTATGTTTTAGAAAAAAAAAAGGTAAAATATATATGAATATATATGTCTGGCTATATTTTATATTAAAGAAAGTGCAGTTATTTCTCCCATTCCTCCAAATGATCTACGAATAAAAAGATTTAATTCATTGGACAGATTAGTGAGCAGATTATATTACCAGGCACATTTAATTTGTTTAGGTACAAGTAGATAAAATATCAAGGCAGGAAAGAAGAAAATGGGCAGATACAAAATCATCTAGATTAAGATTATTCAGTTGTTCAGAATGTTTTTGAGGCACTTCATCATATTAGACAATTCATTCAACTCATAAAAGATGTGCTGTCATTCTGATGAGAGCTGAGCAGATTATTTTTAATGAATTTAGTCTCTTTCGATCAACAATTTTCTGTGGAAAGATTCTTGAATTTATCTGCTTAATTTTACTCAGAGGTGGGGTTTACCCCCCCTCTTTTTATGCCCTCTTCTACTGGGATTATACTATGAGGGAAAAATTATGAATATTTTACACCTGAGTGAAGTTGGACCTGTATTAGTTGCAGTTTTTCATGTATGAAATCCACGTTTGATTCATTTTTGTTTTAGTTACCCTTGTGAAAAGATATATGACTGAGGAGACCGGAGAACAGAAATTGTTATTCAAACAGTTAGCATCTGCAAGGATTTTACATGGCACATCATTTCTAAAACCAGTAAGTCAATGAAGGATTTTTATGGCTGGGTTTTAGGCTTCAGATTTATGTTCTTTTTAACACCTGCGCAATCTAAACATGTAGGGGAAGTAAAAGCCTCACTTTTCTCACACCCACATTTTAGGCTTCCAAACTAGGGTGGTGTGGAAAGAGGATTGCTCAATGTGGAAAATATTATGTACAGTTTATGACAACTCGGATGTGAGTATTTGAACATGCAACATAAAAAATTATTCTCAGCTTAAGCAGGGACATGCAGATTTTCTTGGCAACCACAAAAGGAATAAACAAAGTGGAAGAAAATGTTTTTTTTTAAAAAAAAATTTGAGCCAATATTAGAACATATCATATGGCATTCATTATCCTGTGCTTGAGACATAAAGTAAGAAACTGAAGACAAAAAGGGATTTTTAAAAAGTATCATTTTCACTCAAAAGGACAGTGCTGTTCCTTTGTATTTTTTCCCCATAAAATCTTGCTAATAAGAAATTAGCTCGTCTTTTCTTTTTCTTCTCATTTCAAGTTTTTTTAATCAGCATTCTGCATTCTTGTTAGATTTCTTCTGGAACTGCTTGTTAGAGAGTGTTTCACTTTCTACCCTATCTCAAAAACTGTGTTTACTCCTCTTTCTAATGTGTCTAATATCACTTCAAGCATGTTTGTGTTCTACTCTGCTTTCTTTCAGCATATTTGCCACGTGCTTTGGTTTTCTATATTGGCTTTTAAGTATGTTTGTCCAAGTGATTATGTGATAGACCTTTATTCTTCCTCTTAATTATTGTAATTTTTTTTGTGTGTGGGTGTGTTTGTGTGCGTATGAAATGGTTCTTTACCACAGTTTTGTATATGTTCATTCCTGAACACTGGAGAGAGCTTCCATGTGCAATAAGAGACAATCTATAAAAGAGAGAGAGAAAGAAATACAACTAACAAGTGGGGATAAATGAATGTGAAAGATTTCTTGAAATCAGAAATTTGAGAACTGAAATTTCATCTGGAAATGAATTGCTACTGTGTGTGCACACATATATCTAGGGCAGAGTTTCTTCTTTAGCCTAGCTCATTCTAAGTACTAAGGGTAAGCTAAGGGCAAGCAGAAAAGAAAGAAAATACCAAATATGTGTTGTCAAGATTGCAGCAAAGGAAGACAGAAAGAGGACAGCTGCAGGGAAGAAGCCAGGAAGAAGATGGATATGTATAGGAGTGTGTACTTTACCGCTGAAAGAGATATGCCTGGACCATATTAAAAATAAAAATCATGAATTAGAAACATAGTAGGGAACACAGACTGGGAAGTATTACAAAATGAAGAGCCTACTCCTTTTGCTTGCATTTAACTGAAAAGCAAGAGTAAAAATTTCACCAAGCCAACTTTTTCATTTCTGTAGAAGATTGCTATGCTGTTTTATCTGGGATTGTGATAGAAGGTACATTTTATATTCCCTTTATATTTTGGCAGGGAGCTGACACTTTGTTATTTACATGCATTATGTGCTTATGTTTCATTACATAGTATAATAATATGACACAGCTAAATGACAAAGTCCCCAGTGAACATTTTAAGTGGTACACATCCCAGGACTGCAGTAAACATGCTAAATTACAAATTCATGGACTGGTGAATATGGCCATTCAGCGATATAGGAATAGCTCATCTTAATAGATAGAGTGTTCTGTTGAAAGGGCATGGGCAATAGGATAGTGTTTTATTTACTTAAGGGCTGAGGCTAGAAACCTTCAAGGAAAGAGTATGCAAATTTATTTAGCACAAGGCAGAGGAAGTTTGGGGCTGTAAAGAGTTATTCAGAGTGGGAAAAATCCTACAGACTTTAATGATGTTTTCACCACTATTTCTACAGTTACTGAAGAAAGGGCAAAGGTACTCATAGACTAATTGCAAATTAGAGGCAAGGTTTAGTGATGAAATACTAGATTTTATTAGCAACTGATTACTCCAAAAGCTCAGTCAATTAAAAATAACAGCCTCAGGAGGCTACACATAAGTTTTGAACTTGATCCCTCTCTCTCTACCTATTATCCTCCTTGTCATCTTCTCATGCCCGTAATATCTGCATGATGTCACACCATTTTATTTTTTGGTGTAAGAAATGTCACTTTTATTCCTGACTTTTGCAAAGAACTGTAAAAAGAAATGTAGCTGATGAAACAATGAGATAAAACCAAAAGGCATTATGTACCTTTTTTTTTCTTTCATTTCTTTTGTCTGAAAGAAGAGAAGGCTAAAGTAATGGGGTGGGTGCAGGCGGGTGAGGATGGAGCATCAGCTAGAGAACAAAACAAGAATAGCAAATAATCCCCAAGCCTTTTACTTAAAATACACTTTGTTTTAAGGTTTCTAATTACTATTCCCTGTCCTGGAAGGGGAAAGCTATGTTGGATGGGGCTCTGGGCAACCTGGTCCAATGGAAAGTACCCCTGCCTGTGGTAGAGGATTTAGATCTAGGTGATATTTAAGGTCCCTTCTAACTCAAGCCATTCAAAGATTCTATTTTATGATTCTGTTCATCTAAAACTACTATTAATTCTAGATGATTATTCTATAGAATAATTTAACATCAGTCTTTCCCACAACAGTAGGTTTTGCTTTTCTATATAGACTGTGTTCCTTGAATTCTCTCCCAGATACTGAATGCCTCCTCTCTAGTCAAGGATCAAGCTAATCATCTGTCAGTCCCTTGCTCTGTAAGATTTTCAAGCTGATGAGTCTCTTGAAGCTACAGTGATCCCAACCTATACATGCACATCCTCGGGCTAACAACTTCATGACTCACAGTTACAATAAAAGGAGAACAAATTATTCTGGAATGTCACCATGAAGGTAATATAGTGCAGACTGTTGAAAATAATGATGTGAAAGTGATAAGAAGATTTTCTTCAGAGAAATGAATTGAGAAACTCTTTGTTTTACATGAATTCTTTGAGACTATATAAAGACAGAAGATTGCAGAGCTGAAACCATATGTGTTTAGACAAAAATAACTTAATTACTGTAGGTTAACCGAGAGCTGGCTCAGAAATCTAAGAAGTTATTAAAACACCATAGTAACAGGAGAGTGTATGCAGTAAAGGACAATATATCTGAAAGATCAGAGAAATTATATTCTGCATGCAGAATGGCTTTGCAGAACGGGAGCAGTCTGGATGGAAATGTATGATAGAAAAGGTATGAACTACGTTGTAAGGAAATAGATAAAAATGTGCAAACCAGTGTGAAAAGAGACAGGTCAGGAAAAGTTTGTATCCATAGCAGTTTCTCTTAAAGAGGCACATAATTAGTCATGAAGACTGCAATTACCCTGGCATAGACTAGATTAGAAATTGTGAAATGACCATGGAAAGTTATTTCTGGAGGTAAAATGGAGCTATTTCTTTTCAAATCTGCTGAGCGATCAAGCTGGCCAGACATGTCTTTGGATGTATCCCCAAGCAAATAAATGTATGTGGTTAATGAGACAAAAGTTGGTGAAGATTTGATTTGTGTGATTGCACAGCAACAGCATCAAATTTTAGGGAGTGAAGAGAATATTCATAAGGCTAGGAGAACAAAAAATATTGGACTTTAAAAAGGTATGAAGAATATGAGATATATTGAGAGTAGTGTAGAGAATATTAAAAAATGTGCTAAGTCCATGTAGCAGAAAGGGAAACTAATTATGATAAAAAGAGAAAAGATAAAAATCTAGGATTTCACAATTGTATAACAATAGGAAGAATACCTTGGGAGATTCCCAGGTGGCATAGACATAACTTCATTTCTTTGGCCCTTTTATACCAGCTAGAGATGGTAAAGTGTTTAAAGTAAGATTAAGGTAAGAAGAAAATCAGACAAAAAGGAGATTTATAAGTCAAACGTTGCAGAGAGAGGATTATACTAAAAAAAAAGAAGTGATCGAAGGAAGAAATTAGAATAGCTACAATGAAATACACATACCTCTAAAGCAATTTCATTATCAGAAAAAGCTTTTATTTTCACAAATACAAAAAACAGGTTGTTTTTTTTTTTTTTTGTTTATGATTCCTGCTGGTTTTATTTGTAATTCCACCATGAATTAAAAAGTGCAGATGATAATAAGGCACATGTAGACAATTTAAAGCAATGTCTTCATGTAAATTATATTAGACAGAAAAAATTGCTATTGTTTTTTGCCCCATGTATCTGCTGACTAAAACAACAGCAAAAATTTGGTTGAAGTGAATGCAATGTATCATACAGTTCACAAACAAAGCAAGAGCTGTAGGAGGTCTTCAAACTATTTAAAGAATTTCATGGACTTTAAAAGCCATTCTCATGCTGTCTTTACAAACACCCACATTATTTTTTAGGGGTTGACTAGCTGAATTATTCCATATAAACCCAATGTATTAATGTTTCTGCGATATTTTGTAGGAAAGCTAAGAAAAGTTTTCCTTATGAGTATAATGTACAGCTTAGCAGAGAGCTATAAACAAAGCAAGAGAGTGAGTGGCTTACTGTAATGTGGAACTCTCTGCTATGAGAAAACTGCTGAAAATGTGGGTAAAAACTAGAGCTGCAACTAAACATTCATTTACTTTGAAAAGACAGAATTGCTTGTGAGGTAAAAGCATCCAAAACAAATGAGAAAAAGTTGGAGTTTAGACTTTAAGGTTACAAAGGAACCTGAGAGTGTGAGTCAGTTCCACTGGAAACTAATATTTTGTCATGACTGTAATGAAAAAGCTGCAAGGCTGACTGAAACTCAGCTGTGTCTCACAAATGTTTTCAGCAAAAATATTCAGGGCACTGTGATATAAAATAAGAAAAAAACAATGTTATAAAAGAGAAGTTATTGGAAAAAAATATATTTGTTGTTATATACAATTGTTGAAAAGCTGAAATTCTCCACATCATGTCTAAAAAGAAATTTATAAATTGAAAGTATTAGGAGGTTCAAAGTCTATACATTTTGTAACTTAGGTAAGGGCAGTTGTTAAATAATAGGTATGTCCTGATGCTTTCTTTGCCAAATTGTATCCTGTGAAGGAATAATTTGTGGGCAGAATGACCTTTTTAGTACAGCTAACATGGAAGAAGAACAAGCAAACCATTGGGAGGAGAAGGACAACAGTGATTTCTTAATTTGGAGCAGGGCTCATGGGCCACAGGAAGGAGAGCAGAGAGAGAAAGGAGATATCTTCTGTGGAGGGCAGAGAAGTCTATGTAACACACTTTCCGGACACTGAGAAGGGCTATGTTTCTGTCTAGATTTTCAACAGGGTGAGATGGCATGACATGTACTGCATTCTTATCTTCTCTTTGTGTTATCTCACCATTTTACTCTGCTCATAAATTTTCCCACTGGCTCAAGAACTATAACCTGTTCTAGATAAATAGATGAAATGTTCAAAAGTGCCAAAAATCAGGAGACCAAAAAATCCCTTTCAGAAATGGAACTTAAGTCTGAAATGTCAAAATATATTCTTCCTCAGCATTGGAAAGCCTCAGATACTTACGTAGTTGCTGCCTGCTTTTAAAAGCAAGATATTCTGCCTTGCAAGAGAGGATGGAGAGAGCATAGACCTGTGCACACTGAACCTCTCTCCCACATCACCTGGTCAGATGGCCTGGTTGGAGTGCATCCCAGCTCTCTCAGCTTCCTTCCCCAAGCAACCAATTTACAGCTTTGGTGCAAAGCGGCTGGTGCCCACCTAGTTTGCACCTTGCCAGGGACTGTGGTGGGGTTGGGATCTATGTACAGCCTGGCACTTACATTACAAACATGAATTCTTGCTTCCCTAAGGAAAACTCAGAGTTTCTATTTTTGGATTCAAACTGTTTACATGTAGGCTTTCTTCTTTTTAATTTATGCAGTGTGCTTGCATATCAAACACATTATGAAAGTTTTCCAGAGAGTGGATGAGTGAGTCTTTGTACAGACTGCAGCTGCCCAGGTGCCGGCCAGGGGGATGCAGAATGCCCTTTGTGAGGAGGGACCAGGGCTGCCCTGTGCTGAACGTGATCAGCTGCAGCTGGTTCCAAAAGACCCAGTGCAGAGCACGGCTGAGCCTTGCAGCTGAGGTGCTGGTGACTCTGGGAAAACGTACCTAAGGAAAGGCAAAGGATGTCCCTGACACAGAGGAGAAGGGATGAAACCAGTGAGAAACAGCAGTGTGAACATCAAGGTCAGAGAAGAAGGACAAGGAGCTGGTTCACATAACAGATATCCCCACTGCAGCCCTTGGACCAGGGTCATTTCATGAAGGAACTGCAATCTGTAGGGAGGTTATGCTGGAGAAGAGGGAAGGTATGGAAGGAAGAAGGAGCAGAGCGAGTGGCAACCATTACATGCTGTCCACAGAGCCTCCTGCCCCCCATCCTCCCTGCACTGCTGGGGAGGATACAGGAATAGAAGAGTGTACTTGAGCCTGGGAGAAGCAGGAGGAGAGACATTAATGTTTGTCTTAATTTCTCACTATCTGCATCTGGTTTAATTGGATATAAATTAACACTAATTTTCCTTACACCAAGTCTGTTTCACTCACAGTAGCAATTGGCAAGTGCTCTTCCTGTCTTGACCCATAAGCTTTCTTTTTCTCATTTTGTCTTGCAGTGGAAAGGGAGTGAGTGAGCAGCTCGGTGGAAGTTAACCTGTTAGCCAAGGCTAACCACCATGAATTTTAAAAATTAAATGAGGAAATTGAAGCTAAAATTCAGAATGAGAGAGAAATAGTAGCTAAGCAATCACTCAGAAGTTCAATACAGAATTTCCCACAGATATGCAGGACTTTCCATTTCTTCCCTGACTTACTGAGCAATTGGCAGTCCTCCTACCAAGGTCTGCAAATTGACTTAGAGGAGAGAGGAAGAGAGGGGTTTTCTGCCTTTCTATCAGCAACGCCTTCCTGCTCTCCAGGATAAGGCAAGGTAGAGAGAACAGAACCTATTCTTGTTCCCTGGATACTTTCCAACTGTGATAATCACTTTTCCCCTATCTGTTCAACACCTTAATATGGCAAAATTACTGTAAAACTTTTGCTGTGTCTGGTGGCAGAGAAACATATAAACATTCAAATGCAAATTGAATAATTCTGATCTTACTTAGATCAACCTTTATTCTCTGTTACGTTTCTGGTAATGTTACACACAAAAGTTTCCAGCTCATAAAAACACAAAAAGAGTCAAAATTATGACCCTGAAAATTTTCACTCTTCACAAACTGTCACAATAAAAATAATGCCATGACAAAGCTGGAAAGGTCTAGAAGATAAATGTTTTAACTCATATATACTTACAGTTTAAACACAGCAGTCAGAAAGATTGGCAATCAGATAATATAATATCCTTGATAATAAGGATTTTTGAAACCTTTACTTTTTAATTTGGCAATCTACCCTGTGTCATAAAGTGTCATAATGGAGTGTCATTAAAAAGTGTCTGGATTAGGCTAACCTATAGAATGGAGTGTGATGGAAGAGAGCAGATATATGCAATAAATAGAGGAAAAAGCCTCAGGCACAGAGCAAAGTTGAAGAGAAAACTGGGCATGCACACAAGTGCACATATACAATACGATATTCCTATATCCGTGTTTACTCTCAAGAGGTATTCTTCTGAAAAATAAATTACAGCAGTAGGTGAAAAGCCTACAAGGGAATCAGATAGATGAACAGTGCTGCAGAATTCTGTCTCCTGTACAAAGGGAAAGTATACATCATAGTTACTGTCACAATTGACTGTTTTAAAGAATCGAGAGCAAGTGCAACTGCTGGGCTTAAAAAAGAGTAATAACAACTGTCTTAGTGACACTGCAGCTTGTAAGCTGCTCTGACGTTAGGTTGGTGGACAGAAAAAGAGCTACCATATCATCCATAAATCATTGAGCCTAAGCAGAGATACAGTTCCTTGGCTTTTCAACCAACCAGGAAATCAACCTGGATTTGCAGTAGTACAGATGAGAAATACTGCACAAGGGCAGTCACAGAATCCCAAGTTTGTACAAGACAGATTGATATAGCATCTTCAAAGTGTCAGTTTGTACTTAAATTAGGAAACTCATAAGCTGCCTTTTAAGTATTAGTTCCATTGCAGATGTTATCTAGGTTAAATACCTTTTCCACATTTTGGGTTTATACATTCATCAAGTTACCTTTTTCTGCACTGAATATTCTAGGAGAGGAGACAAGGATGTAGAGCAGGTTGTACCTTCATTTTGGTCTTGCTTACAGGCCCTCAGTAAATATGGACAAAAATAATTAGGACGGTACAAACTCAAAACGTGTAGAACCTGTGAGGCTACAGGCCCTTTCAACATGTGTTTAAAGGTTTAATTTAACAGATACAAATTTTAAACAAGCAGATGCTTAAAGAAACTCTCCAACAGCTACTGGTACACTAAGGATATTGCATGAATGTGTCTAAATCAGAAGGAAATGCAAATATATTCAAAAAACATACACAAAACAAGGCAGAAAAATGCAATTCTACTTTCTAAAAGTTTTCCATCATATCTAGAGCTTGGAAAAACTGTATTCTGTTCAGCTCCCTGTAAACAAGGTGTCATTCAGTGCAACCCTCAGAACCTCATAAGTTTTTTTATTTCCCAATATAGTCTTGTACTTCATGTGTCAAAGGCAAGAATAAATCACTGTTTAAAGTTTTACCTCTCTGACATTCCTGGTTTAGACTGAAATAGGTATGCTGAGCTGGTCTTTCTAGAATTGAAGACATCATTCACCTCTAGTTTTCTTTTGGCTTCACACAACTAGGTTACAGAACAGAGGTTTCTTTACCTTTGTATATCCTGCTTTCAGGTTTGGGTTGCGTTTTTTTATGCTTCATGCATAGCACAAGGCAGCAAAAGAAGATATAGTATTTATCAGAGAATATATTCCATAAAGAGGAATAAATAATGGAAAAAAGAAACAGTTACAAGTAATGAAGTGTCTTTCACAGAGGCAGATACATTTCTAATCTGTCAAGGAATCTATTCCCTACTAAACAAATTGGCAAAACTTTTGTTGACGTCTAGGTAATGAGAATTTTGCCATATAAGGACTTTAGGATATGGCCCTATGTGACCTATGGAGGACATGAATGTTAAATAGGGCTTACGGCCTGATGGGGGGCTTTGTGCTTAAGGCTGTACTTCCAGTGTGCATTTGTGTATTCAATTTTCTGCATTCAGTAATTGGACTTTGGAAGATATATGAGCTGCACAGTAGCTGCTTCGTGGGTTATGCAATCCTTCTTCCACTTGTACTGAAACACATAAAGAAACCCAAATTTTGTGCATGTTGCATAGTGCCCATCTTATTCCATGCATTAGACTTCAAGAGGCTTTCCTGCAAACTCTTTTTCTCCAACCGTGATACAAAACATCATTTTACAAGAACTTCTTCATTTGTGAAGAACTGGACAACTGAGTCCATATATTACATGCTCCGACATAGAAAGCAGTGAATAAAAGCAAAACTTTTTGCTTTAAAATTCCATTTTTTAAAAAATTAAATCAAGGAGAAATAAAATCAAGCTAAATACTGAAAGTATTTTTTGTTTTGTTTTTTTTTTGTGTACTGATTTCCACTCATCTTTCCCTGATACTCATATGTTATTTCCTTATTTTCTATTTTCTAAAAGTAGATACTTTGAAAACTATGATGCTTAAACTGTAAATTATTGCCTGTGTGTTAAGCCATAGGTGCAGTAGAAGACTGGAAAAAACAGTTCCTTGACTAAATCTGATTCAAATTTCTCTTCATTAATAGCCCACAAGTACTCAACTTCCTGTCCAGGTGCCTGATGCACCAAAGAATGATATACCATCGAATTCCTGAATAATTAACCCAGAATTTTCTATATGCTTCCTAAAAACACATGCAACATTTCACTGGATTAGGTACAAACATAGTAAGGTTAAAAAAAAAAAAAAAAAAAGTTTTGGCAGATCAGTTCTGAATGTTCTCCAAATTGTTTTTCTATGATACAGGATAGTTACACAATTCTAAACATGCTCTTGTTGGTTTAGTTTGCTTCCTTTCATGAACCTGTGTAAACTACAGTACCCAAAGGTCCTTTTGTTATAGTGTATGATTTATCTGTTGCAGTTGCATCAAGATTTTCTCTGTGCAGGCAAGACATATAACATGGGTAGGATGAAGTGAATGTCCCACAAGAGAAAAGTTTAGAGAACTGATAGAGTTCCCAAGCACCAGGAAAAGGTTAGAAGGGGCTGGCAAGGTACTCAGAATGGGAATAGTCTAGTTGTTGGGAAAAAGTATTTCCTCTGTTTAAAAATAAATAAAATGTTACAACATTCAAAAAAGCTTCAATGACAGCTCAGCAAAGAGCATTCAAATATTGGTTAACAGAGGTTCAGATGTGAACACAAAGAGTGAGAGACATACATATACACATAAAAATATATCATATATTCTACACAACATTTCCAAAAGGCCAGTCTTTGTTAAAAAATCAAAATAGGGACCTGAAGTTAACCATCATTATTCATCTTTTAGCTGTTCCAGAGATATATGTGTCCCTGCAATTTTTCAAACATGTATCTCTTTCCTTATCATAACTCATTTCATGTGCAAGGAAACACATTATCCCAGCTTATCACATATACAAATACATGAACTGCAACTCATTTTTCCACTGAAGTAGTTGGGGTCAAAACAGTACAATAGTTACCTTTATCAATCAGCTACCAGGTTGTGAGTGCTTAATAACCTGATAACAGACCTTTTACAGAACATCTCATTTTTCATTTTCTTTTTTGTCCAAAAGGGAGAATGTAGATGATAGTTAGCTGTGATCATCTTAAAATTGTATTGAAAAATTTATATTGCCTGTCATATAAAAAGGACAATTCCCTCAAATTCATAACTTACCTGAAAAATAAACATCAACATTATAGTTTAAGGAGTCTTTTGTATATTTGTTTCATAAGTACATGATTAGTACATTTTCCTTATATTTCTTTGTTGGGTTTTTTTTCCTCCTCTTTTCAGGGCTAAGGATGAAAAACAAATTGAATATATTGAATTTCTTAGGCTCATCCTTCTTTTAGAGATCCAGTCAAAAAATAAAACTCCTGTCTCACTGACACATAAAACATCAACATGACCGCAGTGAGAAAATGTTTGAATATTTTATCATTTGCAAACTGAAATGACAAGTATTGTATATAACAATGTGCATCATCAAAGAGCACTTTTTTTAAATTGCCTTCTGATTATTTACACAAGTTTAAGAGAAATGAGTATGTACTGGTTGTAAATTATTAATTTTATTTACAAAATAAATTAACCAAATAAGCACTTACTATATCACATAAAATTATATAGTTTTCCCTCCTCCAATCATGAGCTGAGAATTATTTTTATGGGAAAGACATAAGAGAACAGTCTCCACAGGAAGGAGTCCTTGGTTGCCTTTACTAAGTTCTCTTTCCAGGCTTCATATCACCAATTTTTTGTTGCAGATGAGAATTACATTAAAGATAGCAAAATACATTTTGCCTGCAAAGAAGCTCATGAAATTTCCCATGTTGGCTGTGGTAGATTTGATCAGCTCATGAATGTGAAAGCAAATAAAAGAAAATCTCTCAGGCTCAGGGTTGTAACCTAAGTTTTCTTTTTAATCCCACACATAGAGACCTGCACTGACATCTCAGATACCCATACTGTTCTTGCTTAAGATGATGCAAATGATATGTGCACATCTTCAGGTGGTGTCAGGACCCTGTGAGCGTTAGCTCTAAATGTGGCAAAAAAGAATGTTCTGAAGCACTCCATGGATTAAGTGGTGGTTCCAGTGAAGCCAGTAGGATCTTCAACTTTGGCTTCCACACAACTGAGCTTTTACTCCAGTTCTTCTAGATGTGGGCTACTCTCTCTGTTGGAAGAACTGGTTCTTTCTTTTTCTCCTTTTTTTTTTAAGATTTGTCTTGAAGTAAGTACTTGGGAAAGATGATACCCTTATTCTCTCAGAGACTGATTTTTTTCCCATTAGCCTCAGAGTTATTTCAGCAAGAAAAAACTTCTATTAACATACCCGTATGCACTAGCCTTCTTCAACAAGAATAGCTTCTGTGATTTCAATCTTCATACCTTTTCAGTTTTTTCCATTTCCCCCCTACTCTCCCTCCCAAATGCAATTATCAAATGTTTGGACAAATGAATGCTCTAGCTCAAAGACTGCAGAAGTTTCTGAAAAAGGACTGCTTAGGATACTTACCCAAATGTAGATCTGATTGGATTGCTATGAGACTTACTCTGTGCTTAGCACCAAGTAAACTACACAGTTTTGTCATGTGATACTGATGTGTCTGGTGATTTTTTTCTGTAACCAAGCAGGCTAAAGGCTCCTTAATGTTTCTGAGTCCTTAAGGAACTTTAAATAGTCATTAATATTGAAAGAAAGGGGAAAAGCACATTCCTTTTAAATTTTTATACCTTTGTATAATTGATGAAGGTTGTGTTCAAGGGTCAGTGCTCCCTAACTTGGATATATTAACTAACACAGGAACTATTCCTACCAGGTTTGTAGCAAATGTTGGCCAACATTCGTGTCCCAAACTTGGGTCCTTTGGTGCTGCCTCAAGGTTTGTCCTTGTAATATTGATTTAGATTATGGAACTTAAAGCACATAGAGAAATATGACTTCTATATACCTATTCTGTACTTATTCTACATACGTTTCAGTGAGTTAATACAAACTCTTCATACTTACCTCAGCTCTTCTTATCTTCCATTGACATACAAACTCCCTATGTTCAAGTACAATTATATTATGATACAAAAGGCATAGGCTAAGACTTGAATGTCTGTAACTCATTAGTTGACAATATGACAATTATATGGTACATATGCAACCCAGCAGTCAAGTATTCCACTCTGCCTACTGACACCACATAAGGAGAAATCACAGGAGGGACTGTCCTGGAACTTATTTTCCACACTGAAAATATGCAAAAAAGGGCATATTTATATACTTTATTTCACGACATGACAGTTCCTACTTCAGTATGAAGGAACATATTCCCTGCAGGAAATATTTATTTTTCTCTCTCAAATGCTGTTTCATGCTTGAAGGATCCTTGTAAAGTCTTAGTCCATTTATGTGCAGATTTCCACTGTCCTGTTTTTCACTGTCCTGACCTCTGTTGCAACTGCTGGAACAAATATTGCCAACAAGAGCCAAAGAATAATAAAACTGTATGGTATGGTACACACAATCACATTTGTTACATGACTAATTCAGGAAACCTGACATGGTTGACAGCCTAACAATATAAAGTACAGGTGATATTTTTCAAGGTCCTCTTCATTTATATAGTTTATATAGACACCTTATTTCACTTCAGCTATTTCAAAGAATTGAAATAATGCTCAATGGAAAGAAAGCAGGAGTGAAATTAGAAATGCTTGAAAGTTAAAACTGGTAGGTATTGACCTTTTTTACAGGCCTGTTTGATAAATCAATATACTTGTCTTTTGAGTCTACTTTTACTTCAGATAGCTGTAACATCTCATGACGACAAATTTTATAATCTCAATATCCACTGGATTTCAGTACACATTTTATTGTCAATGTCTCAATATCATGAGGTGATCCTGAAATGCCTTGCCTAAATCTGGAAAAGTGTGGAGATGGTTTCAAGATCCCATCTTTGAAAGACAGAGAATATTTATGCCACCTATAGTAACAGACTTTAGCAGGACCATAAAAAGCTGGAATCCCATATCAGCAGAATAAGAAAGCTATTACAAATCCATATATTCATCTTTAAAACAGAGCAAAAAGGATGTAAATTCTGATGAGAGAAATAGGAGTGAGTTTAAGCAGCAGCAAATTAAAATTTAATATAAGTAATAAAAAAAGTTTGGAGTAAAAGTTGCTATACTAAAAAAACATACAGTAAGACTTGTGTGTCAAAATGAAGGCGAGGTCCATGAAGTGATGTAATCTGGTTGAATTTCAGGAGATGTGACCAAAGGCTTGGATTTTGAATGCCATCAACTCTGATCTTACACAAAATTTGTTGCTAAAAGAAAAAACTGAAATTGCCCCTCCATAATGAATTTCTCCTCTGAGTACAATGCTGACAATGGGTAGCAACAGAAAATATCTAATTTAAAATCCAAATCCTGATGGACCTTGGGTGGCTTCATTAGTTTTCAGTCCACCTTGATGAAAGGTGTTGAAGGATCAGGGATGGTAGACTTTAAAACTCTGGAAACCTTTGTAATAAGAATTTGAGATCAACTGGGGCTCTACTCTTGTTGAAAAGGAATTTGGAGTTACTTGCCTTTAAATAAAAAAGGCCAAATACCCACTTCACAGATGAGTTATCCAGGAAACTCCCTGTCTCCACCCCAGTTCTTATGAATTCTACCCTGCTACCAAGCAAAAGCAAGTTAACGATCGTAGAAAGTCTGGCACACCCACAATAAAGCTTTCCTCTAAGGTGTGCAGTTGGGCCCATCACTTGTTTGAAATATATTTTAGCTGGCAGTCTTGTAAGAAGTCAGCGTTCTGGACAGAAAATGCAGAAACTTCTTTTGATGCCACCATTAGTCAGGCCTGTTATTTAGAATGCCTAAACGTTTTTTTAAACTGATTGAAGACAATGACATTTTAAATGTAATATCCCGACACTCTGCTAATGTGTTCTTAGACATCTATTTTATCATGAGTGTATTTGGGCCACATGAACAGGATTTTTTTAAGGAATCATCTAAAAATTACTATGCAGCAAGTCTGTTCTCCCTGTACTTGGTATGTATCACACATAACAAGTTCAAGTGCTGCTGTAACAACTCCTTGAATCTGACACCTGATTTTTTTATTATGTTTAATGCATGTTGAACGTAAGAAAGGAGGGGTTGGTCAAGAAACACAATGAGCCAGTAGCAGTCATACAGAAATACAACATGATATGATGTTTTTAAAGCATTATCTCAAAAGACAGTGACCTGGAGAGAAAGAACTAAAGCCAAAGAATAATTTGAAACTTGTATTTCTGTCATCAGACATAAAGGACAATTAAAAAAAAAAAAAATCTGCAGCACAGACATTTTATGTGTGGTCTATTTCAGTGCAGCAGTGTATGAATGACACTGGGAGTCACATTCTGCAGAGATGGAAAAAGTTGTTGATTTGTTGCTAAAGCTGCACTTGTTTATGCAGGAGAATGACAGTGAAGACTGTCTTATCCTCACCTGGTGAAATAGTCCAGGTGGTAACCATACATTCTGCCCTTACCCACCTTGCTACATTCCTTGGTGTATCCTATGTGCAAAAAAGGCTGTTCCTATCTTCCTTCTTGCTTCAGGTTGTCCATTTAGTTGTTATATTTATTAAAGTTTGCTTAGCACCTTAATTCCAAATCTATATAAAATGTGAGTTTATTCTGGAGTGCAAATGAAAATGCAACAATAACAGCACTGGAAGTTGAATTATATATTTCAGATTATTGAGTTCCTCTTTTGTTTCCTACTTTATATTTGCATTCTCTATCTCAGTTTTTAATAATTTCATAGCCTAAAACAAATCCATTGTCAAGAACTTTGCCCTGCATTTCATCTTATTTATCGAACTTCACTGGCAGCTTGAAGGCCTCCAGCCCTCCTAACTCAGCCAACTGTTAATTAATCACCACTGTTAATGAATCACCACTGTTTCAAGCAGCTTTCAGTTCAGATAGTGTTTCTATCCACAGGCAGTTGGCTTAATCTGCCACAGAAAATTTCATGAGATGGTATCAAATGCTCTAACAGATTGCTTCTATCTTTGAGCTCGCTTTCACAACGTTATTATTGTCTTATATCCTCATATACTTGTGTGTATACAATTATAGTTTTCTGGTAACATTCTTTATGAGCTAATAGTACTTCTTTTCTCTGTTATCCTGATAAAAAGGCTGAAAGAAGCAACCAGAACTTTGCATGTGAGGATCTAAACATCAGTTACATTTTTAGAGACTTTAGGAACTATGTGGGAAGCATGAAGGTGAACAAAAATCTCACGGTGTTTAAGAGCTCATTTTGCTATGAAGAATAAGACTTTATTTAAACATCCCTTCATTTGTCTCATGTAATCATACGATAGTTCACAACTGAACCTAGCAGTAGGTGAAAAGTCTGTTTTCACTAGGACATCAAGAAAGATACTCTCAGAAATTTTGGGAATGATTTATGGGCTATTATTTATACAAGAAGATAGATAATTTTTTCTGGTCTCTGGGCACCACTGAAAAGACGCTGGCACCATCCTTCCACCCTCCCTTCAGGTATTTATGTACACTGATAAAATCCCCATGGGGCCTTCTCTTCTTTAGGCTGAGCAGTCTTTCCATCATCATCTCCACCTTTATCTAATTCCAAGAAGCAATGATTTTATGTTTCTGTCAAATTCACTAATGTGGAAGGTGCAATTGGATACCACCCTGTTAGACTAAGCTTTTCTTTCAAATGGTCATGGTAATTTGGCTTTAACAATCTTCAGGTCCCTGAGGGCGCTACCTGAGGAGCCTCTCTCCTAACTCTGCCTTTAACTTTACTTCTTCTTCAAAAATTTCCTATGTGAAATCTAATAGTTTGTAATTACTGCTTCCATTGTAGATTAGTCCACAGCCCATGAGGCCCTTTGAATAAATCGATACGTTCCAGCAGGGTTTATCAGCTGTGTTCCCTACCGAAAACTGGGGCACCAACTGAACATCTATTTTCATACTTGTGAACAGTCTTCAGTTAAAAAGCACTGACGTTGGGTTTTTGTTATTTTGAATGCTGTGCTCTAGAAAGCACGGAGGCAGGAGAAGAAACAGCCTGACACACTATATACAAATGTCACCCAAGCACCACCTGAAGTTAAATTTTAGGTGTTGTTTACCTCCTTGAAAAGGCCATTTTCCTTCAATGGACTGTTTATCATGCCCAGTCAACACAGATAAGAGAGGTGTAATTGGATATGAAGATGTTTCAGAGAAGTTTAATATATTTAGGGGAACACTTGATTGGGAAACATTATCAAGATGCAGTTTAAGCACTTGAGGACAATATTTGCAAGAGAAAACACTTAACACTTGTTTTTCAGGTGAGTCCTTTTTTCCCCAAAGAAATTAAAAATCCTCCTTAGAGATATTCCTCATCGGGATAAATTCAGGAAGATTGAAAATCTGTATGTAATTACAGACACACTGTTAGTTATTTCCACTCAAAGAACACTCTTAATTTTGTCAACTTCTTGTGTTTTGCTGTTTTACAAAAGCTGATTAAGACATGCTGCAAGTGCATCAATCTCTCAGTCCTAATAAAAGGCACATGTTTATAACACCAAAATGACTGATAGATTCACATATATAAAGCTTCTTAGCAATGTGACATCCGCGTGAAACTTGAAGCCTTTCAGTAGCTCATAACTTCCCAGTCTTCATGTTGAATTTAAAGAAGGCATGACTGAGATTAAGGAAAGCCAGTCAAGACCAATGGACGTTAATGTGTATCTCTGTGTGTGTGTGTGTGTTAAGCAAAAAGGTTTTATGAAACACAAGTAATTAATTAGACTGATTTTGAGCAACACCATATAAATCCCTAGACTTATGTATATCATTTCCATTTTTTGACTTCTGATGCTTTCATTTATGTCCTCTTTACACATATCTTATCACGGCTAAAAATGGAGTTTGGGTGGCTAGTAGCAGGGTGGATAGTCTGAGCTAGAAGAAATTGATGATGGAAGTTTAATGGCAGATAGACTTTGTGCCAGGCACTCTGCATTCAAGTGGCTGGTCTGAAGCTGCAAGTCTCTTTGGAAGAAAAGAGATGATTTAAAGGATGACAGGTGATGACTGTCAGTTGAAGGAGTAGATAATAATCCTTGGAAACGAAAATTGAAAATCTAAACAACATCTGATACTTCCCTGAGAATGTAAATTCATTTCTGAAGACAAATATGCCTGTCAATTGAACAGATTCTTCCCTTTCTCCCTCTTTTAAACTCTGATTTCCAGCTCAGATTTACTAGACGCATTTAAAATTTATTCCTCTGATGCTATTTTTACTAGTTCCTTTATAGACTAGAACTGCAATTTTAATAGGTTCTAAAAATGAATCCTTTTATTTTTAGTACACAGAACACTGTGTACTAAATGCAATGCAATAGAAGTTGCACAAAATACGTGAACTTTAATACTTTTACCCTGCATTTAAGAATAGAAGGTGGTAGTTCACATTTTTCTACCAAAACTGGTATGTAAAGCTTTTCTTTAAGTAGATGCTTGATTATTTTCCCTTCTTGTGTTCCACATAATGTGAATGGCATTTGAGAGGATATTTGTGAAATCAATAATATTTATCACACAATTGATATCTTGAATCATAACTTATGGATTAAGTGCAGGTTTCAAGTAAAATGAAACAGAAGTCTGCAGAATGATGTTAGGGAAATTATAGTAATAATAGAGAGCTTTAAATAATGCAACTATTATTTTTTAAAAATCACAGAATAAATGATAGAAATATTACCATCTTTTAAAACATGGTCTTTTGGCACAGAAACATTTCTGCTTTTTGAATAATTTAATTTGAATGAGATCTCTTCCCAAATTTGCTACTTTGGAAAAAAATGGGCAATTAAAAGTGCCATAAATTATCCATGCTAATAATAATTCATAATAATTTAGAATGTAATCATAATCTGATTAAATTAGTATTAGTATTAGTTTCTTAATATTGGTGTAGTTTACTTGCGTTGTTGATTAATTGTGACATTGATACAAAATATTGTGGAGTAGATGCCATCATGCACAGCTATATTTGTCAGCCCAGAAAATTATAAGCATGACTATTCTGCAATCACAAAAGTATTATAGTTCTCTAGTTTGTATCTACTTCAAATAATTCTAATAGTGAGTGTCCAAAACATTTCTCTGAAATGAAGACTCTTTATTAATGGTCCTACATCTAATAAAATTCTTTCAAACAAACAAGAAAGGTGAACAAGTATCCAAGAGAGACATTAGATTTTTTCTACAGTCTAGAGACTATAGTGTAGGTAATAAACAGCTTTGACTACATCATGAAAGTTGCAAAAATTCAAAGCAGCTCAAACCTATTGATCTCACCACAGCATTGGCGGGCTGATTCTAAATGCAAAAAAATGTAAAGAAATGTTAAATCTAAGATAATGTAGCTTCTGCATTAATTCAATTCTTTCTTGCTTCAGCAAAATAATGTTTGTACTGTACAAATCCTACTGTTGCAGAGTGATTCCTTAGATATAAACAGCTTGGCTACTCTTAGTGTTCTCTGCACTGCTCAGGATCTCAGAAAAACTGGAGAGACATCACAGTAAATATTAATGACCAAGATCAATTAATGACACCTGCTTGTCAAGCAGTTGATCCAAATGAAGTAAAACTATGAATTTGTTAATAGAAGGAGTAAAGCAAGGAGTTTTCTAAGGAAAAATGAAAGTCACACTTCCATAATATATACTTAAAATGCAGATATATCATCTGAGAGACAATTCTATTACACCAGTTTAATCCTATTACCTTAGTGAACCAGTTAACTGGAGCCATAGTGTGATTTAGAAGTTGAGAGAAGGTTTACATGACTGCAAGTGTTTCATCCAAAGAGATAGTAACTACTCACCTCTTTGGTTTTCCTGAGTTAATCTGTGTATCCTTATCAGGTACAGCAATGCTGACAGATGGAAATAACTTTGACAGAGAAAAAAATATAGGTATTTGGCCAATATACTATGAAATAGTTGCAATAAAATAAAATTATTTTCTTGGAATGAATGCCTCACTACTTCTAAGCCCTTTTGGATAAATCTGAGTTGAAATTTTACATGATTTTATACATACAACCAAACTAATGTAATGTAGAATTCAGTAGATAATAATGATTTAAATCAAAATCTTGCTCTGGGCAAAAAAGAATGTATCAAACAGCGAAATAAGAATTTATTTTTAGTTACAGTAATGTTTTTGCAGTTTATTAGTCCAAAATGGTACAGAAAAAATGTAATTAATAATCGTTAAAATTTCCTTAAAAACAACTTCTATCCCACTCTTTTCTCTGTTGCAACATTCACCTTTCCAATGTCCTTCTGAATCCTAAGGCCAAGAGCTGAGCCTTTATCAGCTGCCACACTAGTGATAGTAAGTCATCAGCAACCTGAGGACTTTGGAGGAAGGAGCATAATGTTCTTTCCTTTTGGTCTCAGTTTCTACAAGCTTTCTCAGAACATTTTCATTTCCACTGATCCTCAACTCTTTCTGACAGAAAGAGTTCCTGTTTCCCATGCACTGATTCCCCAGGCCTGTGGGACTATTGCTGCACAGGTACTTTCAAGGTACCACATCTGGAGTGATTTCACCATGCAATTGTTGTAACAAGCTAAATCCAGCTCCGGCTATGCCAGCCTGGATGAGACCTGAGACCTGTGGCCGTCTGCTAGCAATGGCAGAAAATCATATTCACTGGGTTAGGCCTATCACCAAAGTTAACAGAAATTTACTGCTGATTTTCATCTGATGGGATCTGGCTCAGGTCATGCATTCCATCAGGTACAGTGGAAAGCAAACAAAACTCTACTTCTGTTTCCTGAATGTAAAACAAATGATTAGGCTATCAAAAGGTCAGAGGATGAATGTCAGCTTTTTGTTTTTAAACATTCAGTATCGTTAACATTGCTAAGAAAAGGCACTGCTTTCAGTGGTTAGAGTGTAAAATTGAAAGCATTGAAACACAGTGAAAAAACCCCATTTTTTTCTTACTACATGGGAGACTTGAACTTGCATATATTGGATAATGTGTTCACAGGTAGAATTGGGAGAGTGGAGGTAGTAAAACCAAGCCAACTTCCCAGATTCTTAATCCATTTTATCTTTATTAATCCAGAGTTTGTTTCCAAATAGAGGTCTCTTCTTTTTAATGCAGTTTTGTTCATTGTTATATAAACATAACAAGCTCCTTTTGAGACTGACCTCTTTCAAATGTGCAATTAGAAATGTTCTTTATTAGCTTGCAGGATATCTTTGATGCCACTGTAAGGTTTTGTTGTTATTTCTTTGAATGAAAAAATGTTAGTATCAAGATTTCTCCATCTAGCGCTTTTCCTCCTGCTTGCTTACTTACTTTACTCTTTAATGCTTCTTTGTTTCCCAACACTGTTTGAGATAAATGAAAATGGGAAGAGAGTTATAAAATAAATATGTTTGAGATGAATAGCTACATCTTCCATAAATCTGTTTTTTAATTACAAATGAGCTCAACATAGTAATGCATTTTACTTTAATTATGATTTTGATGACCTCCTTAGAGCTGAAAGCGATTTCTCTTTATTTAATGACATGCATGTGTGTGTTTTGGGAGTTCTGTTGCTAAGTGATTTCCAGGGAAGCTAGTGAAGCAAACTAATGATGTGTCAGATAATATTTTGTAGTTTTTTATAGAATGGCATTATTGGACCAAGAGCAGATCTGTCTTGCCTTTGCAAAATCTTCAGCGTTTGAAGGTTTGAGAGAGCATATCAGGCTCAAATTTTAAAAAGAATCACCCCATGTCCCTATTTTAACACATCCAGCTTGAGCATTTGACCACATAGGACATGAGGCTAGTGATAGATAAGTGCAATGCATTTTTTTCCCATTACTTTAAAAGGTCCAAACTATATTTGAATCTTGTATTTCCCTCTTTCTTTTCTTTCTCTTTCTCTTATGTGCTCCCTCTTTTTAAATAAGCATCACCATTTCTCTTTCCTGCAGCTTTGTTTCTGGAAGAAGCTAAAGTGCACTGCACCTGACATATATCATGGATAAATTCAGCTTGAAGATACGGAACTTGTCAGCTCGAGAGCGGATCTGCAGCAGGTGGAAGTGACACAGCACTGACTTCAGCGCTGCTCTGTCACAACAATGACGGAACTTGGGCTCAGCTCCACAAACAGTTTTAAAACACTGTTTATAACAGATTTGTTCATAAGCAATCCCCTTCACAATGGCAAACCAAAAGAGTGGGATCTTAAAATGGAAATGCTTAAGCAATTCTAGAAAACAACCTTACAAATTCTTATACTGTGTCATGTTTCAGGGACGAAAGGAAGCCATATTTGCTTTGGGATCAAGGATTTTAAGTCTTCAGTTAGGATGATAAAGGATATTAACAAGTTACAGAGCATCTGGGTAGCAGTTAGGTATACCATAAGGAAGAGGTAAATAATATGTCCCTTAGTTGCAGGTTATATGAGATCTTAACATGCAGTTTTTAAAACTGGTTCCTTAAAATGGTTACTGACATATTGCTAGTACATGAAGGAGAAGGAAGAATTTTCAAGGATAAGTGATTGTACAGAATCCAGCCTTTACTACATTTCAATAAGTAATAAAACTCCCTGACCCTTCTTGAAGAAACCACGAGTTGTTATTTTTATTTTCTTTTTAAGACAGTGAAGCCAAAAGCATTGCATAAAGTGCAAACCTTGAGCTAAATTGATTTAGGGTTTGAGAAATCCAAGGAAAATTATAGTTTGGACATATCCTAATTTAGAAAACATGCATTTTGCAATAGCTTTTCTTTTTTCCCTCTAACTTTCCTCTAGATCTTCTTTTTCTCACTTAATAAAATACCTCCCCCCATTGATCCTGCTGGACCAAAACCATGTTTGTGTTATACATTATTAAAGCGGTGTCAGACTCAGGATATAGTATGCTTGGGGCTTGGCAGCAGCATTATTTTACTTGGTGTTCCTTAAAAAATACTCAAGGGATTCTAAGGCAGTATTAGCTCTTTTTATAACACACTGCATAATCTGTTTAGTTGTATGTCATTAGGTTACTAAACAAAATCAAAGGTGGTGGTGGTTCCTACGTTCTACTTCAGAGTTACTTTTTGTAGGCAGGATTTTCAGTCCCCACAGAAAAGGCCTAATATTTAAGAGATGGTATTTATTTACTTATTTATACTAAATTTCCAGTGGGGAAGTCACACAAATGGTGGTTGAAGAGAATAGCTTACCATTTCTCTGAGAGAGTGTGCACCAAACCTAAAAGTTTCTCTATTACTGGTGTACTTACAGCCTCAATGTACTCCTGCTGCAGCCTGCTCAAAGGCAACACACATCACTCTAATTTTTAAATTAATATAAATAAGTCCTGTCTCTCAGGTTTAAAAGTAAAATATTCTTCATTTCTGTGTGACAGAAGAGAATAGTTTTCAGCTAGAGAGGAAGATGATACAAGAAAAGGGCATGTATTTAAATTGTGAAGATTAAATAGTAAATAAAAGTGATACCACACCAGCCTGTGGCATGATATGTGGGTACTGTGTGTCCTATGAGAGGACAGAGCTGTGAAAGGATTGTCTTTTTGCCTCATTCTGTTTGCTGCATGAGCCAGGTGGAGCTCTTCCAGAGAGAAGGTAGGTCTCCTCACAAAAACAACTGAACATGTTGAAGCAAAAACCTGATTTCTGCTAACTTTATTTTGCTCTCTACAAAGAATGAGAAAGACTGCAAGATAGAGTCTGTAATACAAATAGACAGAAAGGCTTCAGTAAAGAGCAGGGGGAAGGCAGATAGGTAGACCTCAGAGGTAGAAAGATTTTTCCCAGGAGAAAATGGACAACAACTTCTGAGGTAAGGGAGAAGCCCAGAAGCAATATTCAAACAGTTCCATAACACTGACTTACTGAACCAAGTGAAGGCACAGTCCCACCATGCAACAATATGTTGTGCAGGCTGTAGTGCAGTCCTTTTGTTCCAGGGTTACACTTTAGCAATTCAGATTTTTCATTCAAAAGCTGCTATGTGCTAGTTGGTGTTCCAGTACAGAAAATCAAGGACCTTTTGGCGTCTTGTGTCATATTAATTTTTCAGAAAATTTCAATACTGTGGCTTACTGGGAATGTTCCATGTTAGGAAGACATTGCTGAAATTCATGGTTTAGCTGTAATCAGCTTACACTGAAAGGTGCAAAACCTACAATGATGCAAAACAGTCATGTTTGACTGCCGTCGTCATCCCTGTGTCAACCAAGGGTGAGCCAAGGAAGAATGCAAAATTTCCTGTCAAGAAGCTGTTCCTGTGAATAGCAGGAGATATTAGTGCTGCTTTCGTACCAAACACAGACAGTTTTCATCTGTCTGCTAATACTGCTATCAGTACTGGAAGTCAGTATAAGCAGTGATTTTTGGACTTGAGATTCCAGATCTTCTCATCTGGGAACTGAGCAGAATCAACCTAATTATTTAGTATTTGCAACAAGTTACACAATTGGATGCTTCTCACAACTACACTTTATCTGGAGCAGACTGACATAACTGTGTCAGTTAACCTTTCCTTCTCTCCTCACACTGAAAGTTTAGCAACCCACGTGTTGCCTCCAGATAATTACATAAATGAGCTATAAATACTTTATCAGAGTATTAGGCATGATGGCCTGGGGCAAAATTTGTTAAATCACTGAAGATGTCTAGCATCTGATTTTTTTCTGCAACAGTATATTCTGTTCTATAATAAAACAATAAACAAAACTAGGTGGGATTTTTTAGTTGGAGTGTTTATCAATTCTCTGCTCAGGACAAATAAACATTTTATTGAGCATATGAGGATTCATTACACCAACACAATGAAAAAAGTCAGACATCTGAAGACAGAGAATAACGTAGCACAATGCAGTTAACACGTTTTTCTGAAAAGGGAATAGTTGGATGACTGGTACCTTGTTCTACCCTTCTCTTGTCTCCACTTCACACCTTCTTCCCTAAGTCAGATTTACAGTAATACCCATTCTGTAATATATTAATATTAATTGAGACATATAATTTAATGAAAGAATGTGTATTACTGTACTCTTCCCTAGTGTCATATATGATCTTTGTTGAGGATTGCTACAAAACAGTGTTGAGAAGAGTGGTAGGTAAGCAAATATAAGGCTGTATTGTGTTTTAACTCTTTTGTCTCCTTTGGGAGTGTTACCTTCTTGAAAATCAGAACCACCAATCCCTCTCTCTTTCCCTGTAACAATCCCCACACCTCAGAGAAATCTTGAAGTCCACTAGGAAAGACTCAGATATTTAATCTCAGTTTATTTTTCTTGGCTTTGGCACCTCAACAAGGTATGTCACATTATATTTAAAATATAATTTCTTTTCTAGCCATGCCTTTTAAACAATGACAAAGCATTTTACCAATCACTTGTATGAAGTGAAACTGCAAAAAGAACTTGTGCATTTTTTTTAGCACTAAAGTGACATTTTTCCTATGTAGGTTTTTTTTGTCTGGGTGGGGGGGATGTTTTTTTTCAGAAATAAAATCATTTCACCTGAATACAAAATAAATACCTTCTGTATAATGAACTACATGAAAATTGTTATTGCTGCATCATTAAAAAACATCTTGTTTAGACATCAAAAGTTCTTCCTCTAAAAGGTGAGGTCTTGTTCACATTACATTTATTCACCTGAAATGTTTGTCTTTAAAAATACACAAAGGAGCCCAAAGGCAAGTTTTAGAACTGTAAGTTTTGAAGCATTGATCTAAGAATTGTTAATGGAAGTGTTATCTAAATCTTGTAGAAGTAATGAAAATTTCTCCAGGTGTTAAACTGCAGAATCTTCTGTCACTTTGATATAAGGGTTAGACTACAAAGTGGATTACCTTGTCCATCAAAAAATGGAGTAGGAGAAAATTTCACTGACTACTCAGGTAAGAGTGACAAATATACAGGAAACTTGATGTAGAATTTATCAAATTTAAAAATACTAGGTGCTCACTAAAATACCCACAAAACCCCCCCAAACCACAAGCCACTAAATAAAAAAGAAAAAAAAAACCCCAAAACAACCAAACAAGAAAAACAGGAGAAAGGCTGGTGAAAGATGATGTTAAGTTTGCATAAATTTATTTAGCTTGAGAATCATTTTAGAATTGGATAACAATGGTGTTTGATAAATGAAAGAATAATTACTTTGTCTAAAAAGACACATTTAAATTTATTTGATTTAATTTCCAATCACTGAGTAGACTGAGAAGAAAATAACCATATTACTTTCACAGGGAGTCTAAAACAAAGGTGGAAAAAGTTTGGTTAAAAACAGAGTTGCCTTCAGCTTTGTTCTACAAGGTTAATCATTATCTTGAGTTTTAAGCTGATCTATGAGAAAAAGGAAAAATAGTTAGGGTGTACAGTTTTGTTTAGTAGAATGATTTCCTTAAAGGCAACACATAATTTGGCTTGAATTATTGGGTGTAAGAGTGGCCAGATGGAAAATTCAATTTACATTTTATTTTAACTGATGTATCAACTATTCCATTGACAAAGAGAGGTGTTACTTTGGTGAGTGAGAAAAATGTTATTTCTGCTTATAGTTGCATTAAAATGTTACAGTATGTTAGAAGTTTTCACTCAAAGCCTTTTCATCGCTATTGCTGTTTCCCAGACTCCTCCATTTTTAGCTGTTCCTAGAAGTGAGAGCTCTGGAAGGTGTTACTATGGCTGACATTTTGCTGCCATTTCCTCCATCCTTCCCCATATATTGATGAATGCACTGTGTATTAAAAGGGCTGCATATGTTAAGGACTTTGTCAACCCACTTCAGGGTCTTAATTGGTTTGCTGAGGAAGTACTGATATTTCCTCAGTTTTCTTCAGTGAAACTGACAGCTTAAGAGAACAAGAGTTCAATCCCCGGCTTCCCAAATCTCTCACCCTTGTTAAATCACCCCATTTTTTTTCAAGAGAACAAGTCAAATACCCAAAGCCTGGGTCGAACTTCAAAGCTAAAGAGGAGCTTGTGCTCCACTGCTTGAGAAAGAAAAAGATAGAAAAGCAGTACTTAAGCTACATTTTGATTCACTTGACACCCCCCTGCCCCCTTGTTCCTCTTCTGCCTTGCTTACACTTTTCCAAAGACAAAACCCCAATGTATTCACTGGCCACCAACAGGAGCTAACATTTCCCTTGGGCTTATGCTTGTCTCATAGATCTGGAACTACAGAAATGTGGCACTGATTCTTTTTCTAGCAGATATCACAGAATCACAGAAGAGTTTATGCTGGAAGGGACTTAGAAGTTCATCTGGTCCAATCCTCCTGCCATGGGCAGGGACATCTTCAACTGGATCAGGTTGCTCAGAGCCCCATGCACTCTGACCTTGAAAGTTTCCAGGAACAGGGCATCTCTCACTTACTTGGGCAACCTATTCCAGTGTTTCATCACCCTCATTGCAAAAAAATTTCTTTCTTATATCTAGTCTGAATCAACCCTCTTCCTTATATCTAGTCTGAATCAACCCTCTCTTAGGTTAAAACCATTATCCTTTGTCCTACTGCCCCAGGCCCTAACAAATAGACAGACTTTTCTATATAGACACTCGTGGAAAGTCTTGGTGTTCTACCATGAAAGAAGTGATTTTGTAGATGGCACCTGTTCCCTGAACATGTTTTGACAGTTTCAGCTTCTGATATATCTATAACTTGACATCTATTTGCTTTTTGCAGAGACTTCCACCGCATCCTCTATTATTTAGAACCTTCTAAAGAAGCCTGCATGGGGCCTGAAATGCTGAACCAGGTCAGTGGATTTACAGCCTTTTATTTTGTAGAGAGACAAAAGAAAGGGACAAGATTTAGAAAGCATAAGAACTGGAAAAACAACCTATGATTTTCAAGGGTATCTCATGTGCTGGTATTGAAAAATTTAGCACTCCGTTTCTGGCAAGAAGGCTTGTGTAAGTTCAGTGACATGGCAACACTTTGTTCTCCTTCTTTAAAAATCTGGCAAAGAATAAGAATTTTTTTTAAACTAGAAAATGTCTTATAGGCAGCAGTTTAATTTTCTTATAATAGAAAACAACTACATTGTCATGAAGTATTAGAACAGTGGTATTTGAACTGGAGACATGTTTGCATGTCATAACATAGTTGTTTGATTGCTTACGTTATTTTATTCATTATATTTTTCCAGCAGCCTGACTTTAAAATTTTATGTGAAATGTGTGCTTTATTTTGAGCAAATGAGAGTATTTTAAAAGCCATTTAAAAAAAAAAAAATCTCCACTCTCACTGATGGATATTGATAACCTTGGCATGGTCAAACAGAAAGTTTGGAAGCACCAAAAGCTTGGCTATTTTTTGTTATTTTTTTCTTCCCACAGGCCAGAAATGAAACTGCAAGACTAGAGGAACACATCAAATATAGAGAAGGTTTCTGTAAAAGAGGACATTTCCAGGGATGACTGGGGGTTAAAAGAGTTCCTGCTCTGAACTGCAGCCTCATAGGGCTAAAACTACATCTGATTACAGTTAAAGAAATGCCACAGAGCAGGGAAAAAAGAAATTAGAAAGAATGTTTTGTATTGCTATTCATTCCATTTCTCCCCTTAGGCAAACAAACCATTATCTTTGGTGATGGCAAAGTCTTTGACATTATATGAAACTTTCTTATTTTACTCTAAGCCCAAGAATAACATTTCTTTAAGAGGTGTGAAAGAAATAAGAAATTGATAAAATAAATGTTCAACTTTTAATTAAGTTTAGCTGAGAACAGTCAGATTAATGATTTGCTTTATTTTTCTCTCAATATGAAAAATCCTATATCAAACCCCTTGATTCAGTACAATGTAGTTTAACATGCAGAGAAAATTCTATGGCTTCCTGCATTTCCATAGCTAATCTTTTATTATCCTATAGCCAGCTTTTATAGCCTAGAGCATTAATTTTTATCTACTGAGGAAGTTTTAAATGGACATCAATATTGGGCCATCTCCCTCCCTCCCCTTTCCTCCTCACAGTCAGAAAACACAGTTTGCAGCTAAACTATGTCTAAACAGCCCAAAAGAAATTCAGTAACATTTCTCCAAGCTGCATACTTTGGTGTAGTTCAAAATGTTATATTAGTATGATAATTTTGTAATTTTGGTTTGCATTTTTTAAAGTGTTGGACAATTTGCTCTGGCTCCTCATACACACCTCCAAAATGCTTTCAGCTAATTTTGCTTCTAATTCATATTCT
Organism: Aphelocoma coerulescens; assembly: GCF_041296385.1. Lineage (NCBI taxonomy): Eukaryota > Metazoa > Chordata > Aves > Passeriformes > Corvidae > Aphelocoma > Aphelocoma coerulescens. The sequence continues at coordinate 112,590,416 of NC_091015.1, read as the reverse complement.
TATTTTGGGGCTTTTGTGATTTCCACTCCACATGTTCTAATGAATTATTCAGTTGAATAATCAAGATGTTGCAAATGACAAACAGGGTGCCAGTGCAGTGTTATACAATAGGGAAGAAAGTGCTCTTGCAGGCTACAAGTCTCCAGGGTGGCCTACTTTCACTACCATGAAGTGCTGAGAACATTTGTAAGTGAATCCATGTTGTTCACTTCCCATTTCCTTCAGCATTTGTTCATGGAAAGTTATTGCACCTAATCTGCACTGCTGGGATAGTAACCCAGGAAGTTTATTGGAATATTGCTGTGTGTCCCAGGCCCAAAGACAAAGAGACTAAACCTCTTTCTAAGAAGAAGAGTCACAGCATCTTGCAATTGGTACCATATGGTTCAATTGACTGAATTTAAGAATTTAATTCCAGCAAAGAAGGGGGCAGACTCTGAGCTAGCTATAATCATTCCAGTTATAAAAATAAAGAGGTGGTTTAATGATCAGTAGCATTAAATCCCAACAAACCAAACTGTTCAGAATGAGGAAATGAAGAACCGAAATGAAGAACCAAAATGAAGCCAGGAGTAGCAGAACTGCTATAAACAATGGTCTAAGATATCTCATCCTGGTAACTGCATGTATTTCTGGTCTTTATCTGCTTTGCTCTCCCTCACATTAAAAAAAAAAAAAAAAAAAAAAGAAAAGTATTGGTAAAAGAAAGAGGAAAACAGATAAATGGCATACGAATGATCCAAGTTTTGAATTACCTTCCATATGTATGACCAATTAGATTTTTACTCTCCCCATTACAACCTCATTGGTTTTAAAAATGTTACACTGTTATATGGGAATTAGTTGCTTGTCCTCTCTGGTTTATATGGTACCATTTCTTTGTATATAACTTAGTGAATTGGAAGAGCAGGAACTACTAGACATATGGATCTGTGTCTTGATTAGGGTGCCAAACCATTAGGAGAGTTTAGGGATCTGGAATAACAATGGTAAAGTCTGTCAATTTCTACCCTACAGATTATCAGAACATGGATGAAATTAGAATTTTAATATCAGGAAGTTTACCTGTTTTATTAGAGAGAGCACTTCCTTATTCAGTGTCCTAATGCTGCCTTTTTGCATCTAAAATATTTCTAATTTAGGAATCAGCAGGTTAGGAGTTTTGTTGCTGAGCCACCCAGATCTCCTCTTCACAAGCTTTTCGAATGACAATCTAGCTGGTATGACCATTTTACCATACAGTACTCTCGAAATAGCATATCACTCTCCTTCATTTCATATCCTGTCAAGATGCTTAGCAAGTGACCGAACTGAACCAAATGTGAAATTGTCACTTATAAAGTCTTCTCTAAGTTGACATAACTGTACTGGTCAAATCGGTGACAGTACATTTTCCCCCAGGTTCATTGACATCCTTGTCATCTTCAGGCCAACACCTTATCTCTGCTACTGACAGTTAGGTCCCCCTCTATTCACCAGTGAAATAAATAGTAGTCTAAGCAATGTTTAATAATGAAAGAAATAATATTTCATTGTAATGGGTTTGTGGGTTCCTGCTTGATAATCCTTCCCAGCTTTTGGCCATTTAAATAATCTTTTCCATTAGGACTAGCCCCCTGTACTTATTGTTATTTCTCCAACATTCAGCAGAATACGTTTCAGAGTGGCAATGCACATCTTATAACAGCACACATTTTTAGACTGGCCCCACTGCAGTTGCCCTTTCTCCAAAATCAGGAATATACATTTTTGTCATGTTTATGAATAGTGTTGTCCAGGTCTCCCAGTTTGAGGCTGAAAAGCAGCTGCAGGATGAACAGACCATGCACCTACAGGGACAGGGGCCATGGTTGGGGACAGGAAACTAGGAAACAACTGACTAGTTTAGGGCTATGTGATTTCAATATTTATTAAAGTCTTTTCTTAAACATTTTCATTATTTTAAAGACTGTTTTTTGGAGCCCCAGAAGATACAGCTGTTTTTGCCAGACAGCATAGACAAAAATGTACACATATGTGAACTGTGGTCCATAAAGCAGAGAAAAAGCCATCTGCTTTTTAATCTTGCTTTTGCATAGGAATAATCTCTCCAATTCTACTTTTTTTAAACAGTTGTCAAAATTAAGCATTACTGGATTATCACAGCTTTCAGAATCTTGTACTTGCCTTTCTAAGAAAATGAATAAGACTTCTAAAGAACATGATGGTATTTTCAAGCTTTTTTAAAAATCAGACTTCACCCTAATTTATTTAACTATAAAAGAGGACAGAAAAAAATAACTTCCCTCATATTTTTTCTTTAAAACAGTTATCTTAGCATACACTAGATTTAAGGCTAGTATGATCTTTATTACTTTTTAAATGGAACTTCTCAGAGTTATTTGTCTTTGAAACAAATCAAGAAGAAGACCATATGTACCACTGCAGACTATCTCAAAATACCGCTTCATAAGCCCTTATTTCAGTTGAGAGGGGATAAAGAGAACCATTTATTTTCATAATGGCTCTATTAGGGCAGACCATGCCTCTGCCTAGAAATGCCCTGTTAGCAAAGCTGTCATCCAACAATGAACTCTGGGAAGGTGAATGAGTATAGCACAGACTGTTCCTGCATTCATTTTAGAATAGTCAATAATTTCCCCCATGTCTCTACTATTTCACAAAGCATCATAATTTCTTAAGGTTTATTTTTTGTTTAGTAATAATGCCCTCTCATGGACCACAATTCGATCCACAGTGAAAACTTGCCTAAGCAGAGAATTATACACTAGAGAAATATTTACAAGATCTATTGTAATTTCTGCTGCAAGCGGTCTACAGAGTCATTTTTCAGACTACTGTGTGAATTTGAAATACAGAATTTCTTCTCCCATTGCCCCAGGTCATATTCCTCGGTCATATATGACTGTTCAAGACACTAATGGTATAAGATCAAAGAGATCCAGTTTCGGAAGTAAATTCTTTCCAGGGGACTTGGGAATGGGAAGTGCTAAGCTGGACACCTACTATGAAAAGGTGTTACTTGGGAATGCTTAAAGCTTAAGGAGTTTCCGGGGAGGATAATCTTTAAATAAGAACACATGCCTCATTGAAGTCAGTGTGTCCTTTGAGTTAGAGACCACATTTTGTATGTCCTGGTTCACTACCAGAAAATAAATTTAGGATGGACCTTTCATTTTTAAGATCAAAAAACCCCGAAAACCAACAAAAACAAAAACCCCAAACCCCACTTGGGAATAGGATTACAGAGATTTTAGATTATTGCACTATTTTAAATACAATTCTCAATTCCCATTAGAATAATTGGTCATGTGTGTTTCAAACACAAAAATGCACATGCAGACTTGATTTCACAAAACAGGAAGGAGAAAAAATTGATTTCATTGGAAATCATCCTAGATAAAGGATATGGATATTTTGTTTTCAAGGCACGTGAGAAATACTGCCATTGTATTTTGAAATAAAAAAGAAAAATGTGAATCAAAACGAATCATAATGATTAATTTGACATTGATCAGGGGGAATGTGATATGGTAAATTATGATGAGACCCAGATAATTTACTTCAAAGTATCAATAGAAAAGTTTGAAGATAAAAGTGAGATTTCTGAGATTTATGATGAGATATAAATGTTGGTTTACAATGTGATGATAAGGAGCTAGTGATTGTGAAGTTGTCATGTGAAATATACTTTTAAAATTACGTTATCAGTAAAGGTTGATAAAGTGTATTAGGTTCTACCTTGGAAATCAAACTTTTGTGTTTCATCAATGGACAAATACCTATAGTGTGATACAATTCAGAAATATTTTTTGATATTTTGCAGGCATAGCTCCAGATTTGGCAATTGTTTAGGTAAGAAACTGAAGAAAAATTTTAGGTTTTAAGATAAATACACTAATTGTGCAAATAAGGTACTGATTATTGAAGCTAACTACAAAAAGGTCCTGTAGAACAGTGAATTTTAAATTAATTGCATAATCTTAGGCCTATGATTGTTACGATCCGGTTTAAACCCAGAAAAGCAAAGAAAGCTAAGTCTCTGTACATAAACCAGAAAGAACTTAGAAGGTTCAAAATATTCCCAGAAATGAGATTAAAACCAAACGAGGTTAGATGTTGATGCCAAAAAATGGATGTATTTTATTTAATAGTAAAAGAGGCAAAGAGAAGGAAAGAGAAAAGGAAGGAAGGAAGGAAGGAAGGAAGGAAGGAAGGAAGGAAGGAAGGAAGGAAGGAAGGAAGGAAGGAAGGAAGGAAGGAAGGAAGGAAGGAAGGAAGGAAGGAAGGAAGGAAGGAAGGAAGGAAGGAAGGAAGGAAGGAAGGAAGGAAGGGTGAGAGAGAGAGTGAGAGAGAGAAAGAAAGAGAGAAAGAGAAAGAAAGAAAAGAAAGAAAATAAAAGAAATAAAAGAAAGAAAAGAAAGAAAAGAAAGAAAGAAACGAATAGGGAAAGAATTGTGCGTGGGGGATGAGGGGACAGGGAGAGGTGACAGGGGTTAGGTGGAAGCAAATCACCCATCCGAGGGTCCCAGCGACGTCTCGTTGCTCCCCTCCATCTGCTCTGCTGGTGCTGAGGGTCCCCCGTCGCCGCCGTGGCCGCCACGCTGCCACACACCACCACACCACACGGCGTGCCGCCACACGGCACCACACGCTGCCACACCACACGCCAGAGAGTACAGAGTCCCGTGGATTAATGTACGCTGTGGGCCAGCTGGGAACGCCCACGTGTCGCCCCTTGCAGGGGCCAGCTTGACACACTGTCCCTTGCAACACTGAGGGTCTCTTGCATCTCTGGTGCTCTAGTGCAGGGTCTGAGGTCTCCTTTGAGGGGGGGCCCCTGTGATGGACCATGTCACCCCCTCCTGCTGTGGATAAGCTTCTGACCAGAGGCTTTTCCAAGATACCCAGAGCCTCTCCTCCCTCCACCCTTTGGTGTGAGGGTCTGTGTGAGCCTGGCAGCTGATAGCCCTGGGGCTGTGGTCTCCACCTTGGAGGTGTTAAGCCTGTGCTCTGTGAATGTCCCCAGCCCTGAGCTGTTACTTTATCTTATCTTCATCAGCAAGTGGTGTAAGGCCTCAGTCAGGGCACCATTCAGGGTGCGGTAGTCTTCTCTGCAGCTTTTGTAATAGAGTTTTAAAAGCCCTTCAAGAAAATGTTTAAGTCATAAATTATAATATTTCAATCTCTGACAATGATCTGGCTCTCATGGGAGCTTGAAGGAGTTGAAGCAGCTCTAGGGAGAAGACTGATCAATACACTACTGTTAAGTCTCTTATGGCACTGTACTATATGATTTGGGTGCTCTGATCTTGAAACCTGAACTGATGTAGGAGGAATTTAAAGTCATGGCTCTGAAGGGCATTAGGTCAAACCCAGCATCACTATTCATGGACTTTTTTGCTATGGTATTGGGATGTTATTCTTCACATCCTCAATTCTTCCCTCAAGTCTAGGAAATAAATGCTTATCACGTTCATCACCCTCTCCTATCTCAAAGAACTAACAATAAGGATTCCAGATCAGGTGTCAGTTAAGATTCGAGTTCTCAGTATAATAAACAATTATAGCTGTTAAGAGTTATAAAAATCTCTGTTTTATACTCTGTAAGTTCTGGAAACAACAAAAAAGCAATCCATAAGCACTAACAGCTTCTGAATTTTTCAGAAGATTGCCTTATCTCTGAGTATAATCAGTATTTTGTCTCTTTGGATATGCTAGTGTTATTTATTAGACACCACCACCCATTACACTTAACTCAATTGCAAGAGTAAAATTCTCGTTCTTTAGGGCACATTTTCTTGGGTGAAACAACCATCTACTTATTCTTGTTACTAACACACTTGGTACAAAATACAGAAGAGGAATAAATGCATGGATGTAATTACCAGCTCCTGATTAAGCACTGACAGGAGTAATCCTGGCATGTACTTGGGTTTGTCACTTTCAGGTGACATTAGGTAAAAAACTTCAAATTGCTCTTTCAGGGATGAAAGGACACAAAGCCTTTTTTGTGCATCTGGCCTGAAGACAGACACTTGAGCCGACACCGTGGCAGACTGTAAGTGGGCATAAGATATTCTTTCACCAGACAAAGTGACATTAATATTGTGCCTTGCCATGAGTTATCATGGCCACAAGCCATTAGTTCCAATTAAAATAATGATTTTCTCTTTCAGAATGCAATGCCAGACTTTGTATCAGGTCAGTGATTAATGCGTATTCTTTTGTGCCTTTAATGGTGAAATATAAACAGGGTAGGCTAATCATCCATCTTCTTTATAACTGACAGTTTTAAGTAGGACAAGCACACACTGGATGCAGACGTTCACCTAGGTATAGTGACAGTTTAGTGAACACAATCATTTGCCTCAAATTTATCCTGGGGCTTAAAGCCAGAAGTTCTAAGAGGTGCCAGTTCCTGGTGTTGATTATCTACAAAGTACTGCATTTTTTTGCAAAAAGAGGATACTTTTTTTTCTGTCTCTATGATTTTCTAAGTAGAAATTCTCTTCTTTTTTTGTCTTTTTTTTTTTTCATTTTATTGCATTGGAGAAATCTGCAGTGGCTTTTACAACAATTTATTCCAAACAATTAATCTAGGAGAACTGAAACGCAGTGTCATGCTATCACAGTTCTAACTGGCTGTTGCATGTTGACTGTGCCACGGTGTTAACTGTCTATACTTCTTTTCGTTCGGGGCATACACAAGATAATAAGATTTACATGGCTCTAACAAAAGAAGGCTAAACAAACTGCTTAATGTTTGCTGTGGGCTACAAGCACAGAAACAATTATTAAATATTAGTATTAGTTTGAAAGTGACAGAAACAGTATGTTTGTAAATGCCACGACACACAGAGATGATTCATCATAACTACAAGTCATACAGCTCAAAATGCAGGCTTCTAATAATCTCTTGTACCTACACATCTGAGCGTCATGCAAAAAAATTTATGAGGCTAGATTACTTAAAGATATTATGTTCTTGAAGAATTTCAGCCCTATGTGTGGAATTTTCTTGCTGTTTATCCCTGCAGTTAGCTGCCAAAAACCACAGTGTCTAGTGGCCCAGAAAGCTGTTCTAGCATTTGCGTAATAGTATTATTTGCTTTGCTTTGTACATACACATATTGCCTATCCATGCCCTGGAAATCTTCTTAAGTGTAAGGGAAGTGCAGAGCAAATAAATAAGTTGAACTTGTTGGTTTTCGGAGCAGTAATAAAGCTACTGTATTAGGCAGTCCACCACTGAACTGATCAGCAATCAAAGTCCCCTGAGAAGAATGTGCTCTTGGAAGCCATTACTTCTCAAGTGGTTTTTGTCCACTCACTCAGATATGTTGGATACTTTGGACTCAGCATGGTTTTGAGATGGATCTTACAAGCCTGAGACTTGCTTTTCCACTTTAAAGATTGGTCACTAAGCTGGAAATCCAACATCACAGCAGCCTTGTTTTACAGGGTTTAACATCCCCTTATGCCCCTCCTTGTCACTGAATTGGGATAGACTTATCCAGATGCACTTCTGCTCTTATCTCACCATAGTTTCCTCCTTGTAGCCATGTAAGACTCCTAACTAAGCCATGGCATTTTCCTAAGTGGCTAGAGAAAAAATGTCCAAATTCACTACGATGTAATAGTGCTGACAATACTCAATTAAGAACCACCTGTAGATAAGATACTGAGAAATGATTACAAGACACTGCCCTGAATAAGAGACAGGTGTATTTTTACCCCATCTAGAAACTGGTACCAGCACCTATTTAATTTGTAGTTCCAGGAGCAGACATTTCACCACATTATCCAAGGATTCCACATTATCCAAAGATTGTAATTTCATAGGAAAAGGTGGTGGGTACCGGATCGATTATGCCAGGAATCAAGATCTTTCACTGCTAAAGCAGGTCAAATTTTTTAAACCTTTTCAGATGGAAAAAGCTGTTATTTTTTTGAGAGTGCTAAAGAAAGCTTTATCAAAATTTAGCTGGTAGGGTGAATGTCTTAGGGAAGGGATTCCTCCCCCCTTAAGAAACCAAGAAAGGAATCCAACACCTAGGTATTTGCTCCATCTATTAATTCTCTTGGCGCATTAAAAGAGGAGAAGGAGAAGGCAGAGCATTATCGAAGTCCTCAAAACAGACTACTGGAGAGAGAAAAATTACTTAAAACTACACCACAGTAGCTCCCAAAGAGGCTTTTACCACCTCTCCTACTTAAGTCACTATTACTTGTTATCAGAAAAACAAGAGACAGCTGATCAATATGTAGTATGCAGAGGAGCTCCTGAATCTTTCTTGTAGTGGGGAAAGTTCTCATCTGCTAAGACCATTACAGTGACATGGAATGTAGTCAGGATATATAACAAGTTGTCGTTTTAAAACTACTGAGTTTGGTTATGAAATACTTAATTCCTTGCAATCTTTCAAAGAATGGGATGGGAAGAAGGGAAACTAAATACCAAATATTATGAGTTACTTGATTTGTGCCATAGCAAGCAATAAAACCAGCGACTTCTGCTCATGTTTACATCACTGTTTCCAGTACCCACCATGTCTTCAAAGATATTTGGGCATATTTGAGAGCAAATTTGTTACACCATGAGTAGTAATAGTAACTGGAACTCATGCAGCTACCATGCAGCCTGGAAACAAGATTTCTACATATACCACCAGTGTTTTTAAAGTTGTGGTTCTCAAAAAGGAATGTTTGTTCCACTTAGAAATGTTCAACTACCAGGAAAGGTAGCAGTTTTATCTACCAGACCAGCTACACTGGTTTTGTCAGTAGAAAGTATTGTTGTCTCTCAAAATTAACTATAAACCTGAATAGAGAAGAGCCTTTGTCTTTTTAGGCATGCTGCCATGCAATTTTTCTCCTCCCACTGCAAAATGACAGAAAAAAATTGGGTTCTGTCCAAGTCTACAATGAGAAAAAAATGCAGTTCTGCTCTCAATGTTTTCTAGGTTGGAGTATTTTCTTCAGTCAACTCCCAGGATTATTTCATGTTCTAGGTTTGCTTTCATTACTCCAATAGATCTTTCTTTTCCTCAGACAGCTTGTTTGCAGCCTCAGCCACTTTGGCTCTTGAAGTCTCCACTAGACTGCATCTCTAGATACCTGAGAGGTAGTTTGCTTTTCATTCCACTTCTCCTACAATGATTTGTGCATCCTTTTTTACAAATTAGAAATTGGTTTGAAACTGGTCCTTAGTTCCAAATGATCTTTATCTATACAAGATGATGCTTCAGAAGAAACTGCTACCTCTTCTCTGCAAAACTGGATGTTATTTCATTCAGGTGCCAATGGAAAACACAGAAGTAATCACTCAGGCAAATTCTGGCTTCAAAATCCAGGAGTTGCTATGAAGGAAATAGCCCTGTGATATTGAATACAGGATTCTTAATAGAAGCGTTTAGTATTCTGGTATTCAATTTTGGCATGATGCTGTCACCAGTGACTTGAAATTCTCTCCTCACACATTGTTGGTACCATAATGGCATGGGGATACAGGGGGACAGGGGAGGGACCAGTAGGAAAGGAGCTGTTTTTCTATTCTTCCTGAGTAGAGCATAGTTTGGCCCTTTCAGCAATCCCCGTGACTCTCCAAAATGCTCACAGTCCACCAGCTGACAAATACCAAAAGGCTGAAGTGCTGGGACTCTGCAGGGGCCACAGCCTCTCTGTTCAGCTCCAGGTTAGCATAGCTCAGAGAGGGTTTGTAAACAGGCAGAATCAAACACAGCAAGGACTGTGCTCACTGCAGCCAGCTGCAACAGTGGCTGCAGTCTTGCCTGAGCTGAGGAGATTTCCTCCCGTCCTCTTCTCCTTCCTCACAGATCTCCTTTGTGGAGGGCCTGGACAAATAAGCTACTGATGTCACAGTTATTTGCTTAATAAGGAGGCAATTTTCACAAGCTAACTATGTTTCCAGAAGATCCCCAGTCTGCATCTAGAAGAACCATATCCACTCCCAATGTGATCACACAGTTGGCTTTAGTGGTACTAAGTTGCTTCCTTGTAGGTCTGAAATTGGCTGTAGGACCATATGAGAGAAATTATTTTTATTCTGAAAAGCTGTGAGAGACACTATAAAACCTCTGTGTTTATGCTATAAATGTCCCATTGTTTTTAGAAGAAATGGGAAGCTAAAGTAATGAAAAGAAAAAAAAACCAAACCAAAAAACCAACCAGCATTCGAGTACTCTAAAGTGTTTTCTGATGTTAAAATGATTGTCAAAGCCACCAGTATCAAGACAGTTTGCTACTGTGCACATGCCTATGCTACATGCAATCCAACATAAACATATTGTATATAACTAATGAAGACCTTCTTGAACGAGTTCCTGTATAGTAATGAAGATCGCTTCTATTTAAAGCATGGCAACCAGTCTTCTTTTATGGTCACATTACAAAAAAGTTACTAGACAAATAGTGAAGTGGTTGCAACAAGTGTGAGTTTGGAACATTTGCTTTTAAAGATTGCCTCCCTATATTTAAGAAAAGGTATTATAAATTATATTTTTCATTATGTGGGACCTACATGCCTAAAAATTCCTTCTAAATGCTAAAATAAATGATAAGAATATTGAAGTTATTTCTGAATATCAAAGCTATATGTCAACAGTAAGCTACTTATGCTGAATTACATTGTGTAGTAGTTTTAGCCCTGTCCTCTCTATATATCCGTTGCAGATGAAAGTAATAAAATTAGAGAATCTTAAATGCTACAGAAAAATGAAAACACTTTGTGGAGCTTTCTTGTTAGACTCAAGTGAGTCTTCTAGGATTGGGTTGGAGTCACTGTCTTTAATTTGCAATAGGAGGAAGAAAGTTTCTGTTTCCTGGTGGGATCTCTGTAGATACATTGATCACAGTCAAAATGATGCTACCCAAAGGTTTTTTGGAGTCCTCCTAATCCCCCCACTTCCCTGTGGTATCAGCCTGTTCTACTCTTCAGTCTTAGACAAGCAGTCATAATCTACTGCTAACATTCAAAATTGTGCCAGGTAGGTCATTTGGCACAAAATCTAGATCCTAAGAGGTTTCACTTCCTTCCCGCTGTGGGATGTGCCTTGTGCTGGAGCTTGTGCTTCCTTTAGCAGTGCAGATGTTTCAGGCTCATGCTACAAGAAGGCCAAGATCAAGCCAGGGCCAGCTAGCATGGGTTTCCAAGTGAGCTTTTTCTCACATGTGAACCTGCTCTCTATGTTGTTGCTACACAGGCAACAGCTTAACAAGTCCCCAGAAACAGAAGCTGGTACTGGCACACGTAAACCGTATTACCTCTTTATGTAAGATACTTTTCATATGGAAGTAAAAAGACAGCCTAAGCCTCTAATAAAATCACTGCTTAAAACAAACATGTATCTTTTTTTTTTTTTTTTAATGCTATCTGTTTCTGCAACAGCATCCCTATTACAATCATTAGTCTTTTCAGGGCCAAACTTTATTTACAGTGTGAAGGCTCATGGAGTGGTCCATCTGGCTCCTGGCTGGGAAGAGAACCTTTCATGCCAAAATGCACCTCTGAGAGAAAGCACACGGGATGTGTAATGGGGCTTAAGCTAGAAATGTCAAAACATTTTGCATATCCTCATATTTGCAGCATCAATCATGACAAAATCTGGATCTCTCTCAGTTTTAAATATTTAAAAATTGCATCATGTAACTGTTCATGAGTTCTGTCTTATTGTTTGTTAGTAAGCAAGAAATTTTGCAACATCAAGCCACCTTAGGCCTCTGCCTAAGCCTATTGATTTCTGAATGAAGTGACATTATGAAGAAAAACACCAAAACCTGTGAAATTGGAATTGAAAAGTCTGTAATGTTTTGGATGTCAGCATTTTTTAGGGTGTTTTCACCAGACATGCTGATGCAATGGAATATATAAGTAAATGGAGAGATGGTATTTTCTTGGTCTACCAGGCCAAACATCAGTGCTAAAATCTCTCATGAATCTACAGTCCTGAAATCCACAATGCAGCTCTATTGCACATGAGGATACGAACCTTGTCTAGGTAATTGATCTGAATTTGGGCTTGGAGGTTTGTTCATCACCTGTAGGTGCTCCCCATCCTGACTTGTGACATGACACAAAGAAGAATGAGCAAAGAAAAGTGTGTCTGTGAGTGGAACCTCCAGACCTTGCCTGTTAAATTAATATTGAAAGCAAAAGCTTATGCTATGTATCTGACCCAAAGCAATGTTAGCTGAGAAGCAAAGAAAATTAATAGTTTAAATGAGCAAAAAGTCCCAGAGCTCTCAGCATTTATAGGAAGTAAGGGAGGGGGGAACCCAGAAGACACCTGAAGGGTAAGAATTTCTAGATTATACCTAATAACAACTCAGCCATCATGGCTGATGTTAATGATCTGTGTGCAAAGGGCCCAAAGGTTGCCACATCTGAACTGTGCTTCCTTCTTACAGAAGTGACAAGCAGGAAATATTTCATTACTGCTCCAGCCAGATCTGTAATGACTTCTCTGCCTTTTTCCCTGCTGTAGGTAAAGGCTTACCCATGCAATTTCCTTCTTTTGTCTTCACAGAGTTGAGGATAAATTATTTCAACCTCTTTGCAGGGGGCATTTGAAACTAAAGTTATTTTTAGGGAGAAATAAATTCTTTCATGTAAGATGCGGGAGTTGTTGCTCCTCAGGCAGCTGAGAGAAAATGAAAGACACTTCAAGCCTTTTTAAAAGCTGGGTTCTGATGTTTAGCTTGAGATCAAAGAGGGAATGAGAAAAAGAGGGGAAGCCGAGTTTCTAGTAAGCTATCGGTATATACAGCCTTGTATATGCGTCCTTTGAAGGACTTGCCATTACATTTCTGGTCTTTGAACTCCTTTTTTTATTTTATGAAGGTGAACCAAATTTCTTTTCAATTATCTTATTGTGAAACTAATGACTATGCCTTAGATGCCTTGAGAAGATTGTACTAGCCTAAAAAAAGAACACAGTATCTGGAACTTGGTTATTACAGTCACACTTTAGTTTGTGGGAAAAATGCCAATGTAGTTTTAAAAGATTAACATGTGAAAATATACTTTACCAGGTTTTTGAAAGCACAGTTCAGGATTTTGATGTCATACTTTAAGCTCAGTGCTGTTACTTTAGTATATTTATTTCATTTGCAGTAAACCTATTTACTTTCTTTTTAAGCTGTTTTATTTTTTGAGAGTGGAGCATTTGAAATTTAAAATTCGTTTTGTTGCTGCATTTACAAATACTTGCAAAGCCACTGCTGACTTGTGTGAAGAATAATAATCAAGATAAATGAGCTACTAATAGCATTTGCAACTAATGCAGATGCCAGCCAAGTGTCCCTAGCAGAATGACAAAACCTTCTTGTTTTTTCTGAGTTAATGCTAGGTATACCACTTCCTTTCTGACACTTTGAGGGAAAGCATAGCTAATGGTGTGTAGCTGAGGGGCAGTACTGTCTATTTATCAGCATGTGTAGCCGAGAGATTGGTTGTAGAGCTCAGAAGCAAGCTGTATTGATCTCACCTACACTACACTCTTATTGTTTCCTACACTTACCCAACCTGATGTTATTCACTGGAGCCAGGAATCAATTAGGGTTTATGGCTTCTGCAGTGGAAAGTATACAATATAAAAGACATAATTTCCAGTATTGTGTGGGATGCAAATATTTGGGGTTTTGACAGAAAATGGAACCAACAAAAATAAGAAGCAATTTCTTTTAATATTTTCATATGGTAGTAACAGCCCCTTAATACGATTTTTTCCTTTGTAGCTCTTTAAGACCTTTACTGAGATGGGGAAGGAATGTAATTCCCATTATTTACAGCTTGTGAGATTGATGCAAGAGAGGGAAGAGCTGCCTTGCTCCAGGGAAGAGGTGGTTGAAGCAAGAAGAGTGGAAGCATACTTGCAAGAGTGGTTTGAGTGCTTATAAATATTGATGAACTAGTGCCTTACATTGTGATGATTTCTGAGCTTCACAAATTCATGAGCTTCTTGTCATGTTCCTACATGGTTTTGTCAATAGAGAATGATGGCTTTTAATACAAAACCCCAGTACATTTGGAAGCATATGGTAGAACCCCTGGAGAGGTACTGATTTGGATCAAATGAGTGATAGAGACAGAGAGGATGGGACATGAGGGATTGTTTTTACTCAGTTTGTTGAGAGTTATTTGTTTCTTTCTGGGACAAAGACTGAGTGATTATTTACTTACAACCTTCACCATTTCTTTGTTGTGTGCCCATGTCACACATCACAGGAATGGCATTAGAGCAAAATGTTCAAGCCACTGACAAATCAAGTGTTCCAAGTAGGTTCTGTTGTCACTGTCGCTCAAGAATCCTCAATGAAGGTAGGTGCAAGGCTGCAACAGAAAGCAGAAAAAATGGCCCTCAGCTCAGCACTGATTGTAGCACAAGCAAACTGCTTAGTAAAAACAGAGAACATCGTGTAAGTGCTGGGGAAATCCTGGTCCACCTTCAGGCTGATGCAGATTTCTGTGGCATCTCCCTGTGTATCCTTGGCATGCATTGTGGGAAACTAAGTAGGGGAGTTTCCAAACTCCAGTGACCTTTGGAAAAACACACACCCAGTTCTCTCCATGCTCATATATCCCTTGTTTGCCAGGGTTATGCTTCCCTGGGGATGGAACCTGGCTACTGGAACCCTGTGGGAACACCCCTGGAATTTCTTTGTATATTGAGGATGTGATGGGAACACCTCAGCTTCATATGGCTACCTTCTTCAAAGGTTTCAGAGTGGTCTGTGGTAGCTATGGCAACAATAATCACCTTAACAAAGGAGAAAGCAAGCAGTTCAAAGGCACAGCCACTGGAAATTGAACCCTTTATTATAGAGGTACCTGCTGACACTGCAGATGCTCATTGGAAGAGAATAGAAGTCAGTACTGATACAGGTGGATGAACTGTGGGAAAAGGACAATTGCACCTTCATCTCACCCATCCTTACAAAGTTCCTGTCTATTATTGCAATAGCCTGGGGCCTGGCATACCTGGCAGGCTGGCACATATCTGACAAAGGAAACAAAGCCTAAAAACTATGTATTTCCCTACTATCTCATTTCTACTGCACAGTGTGTCCCAGTGGTCCAGAACTGTCAGATGAGACCACTGCCATGGCAGATCTGGCGGATCTGATGTGAGCCTCGGCTGACTAAAAGGTTGGAGAGGTGATGCCCTCAGTCCCTACCAGCTCAGAATAATGAAAGCAGTAAATCCCTAGATTTGTTTATTTCCTCCCCTTGTTCCCCTGTGATGCTCCCAGGCTGCCAGGGCTCCTTTGGTCCTTGCACCAGGAGGAGACCATGCAAACTCATGAATCTAAGAAGAAGCAAAATAACCTTGCTGGGCAGAGCCCACCCTGCACAGGTGCCTCAGGCAATGGCAATCACAGGCTTTGCAATCTGCTTGAGGGTTGTTTTGTTCCCACCTGTTTTTTATCCTTTAGCTCTCACACTAGTTTTGCTGATGTGACCACACTGAATGCTCTCTGTCATGGTTGGATCTTACCCTAACCCTTTGCCCCAAACCTACTCAGATTCAGTGTGGTTCCCCAATTTATCACTGTTATAAAAGAAAAACCTACTGTGAGCTTTGGTGACATTGATCTTTGTCTTCTCCATCCTTCTATCTGCTCTGCACTGAGATTATTTTGTTTATAGCAGTCAAAACAAGTACCAGTGGACATAAAGCAGTTGGCAAGCAGACAGAATACATGATTTTTAATTTTTTCTTTCACTTAATGTATATATTTCCTCCTGGCCTAATTTGACAAAGATGGCATACAGTACATGTGAGAAACATTAAAATGCAAAATATCCCCCAAACTGCTGCTGGTAAATGGTAGTGTCTATTGCCAAACATGAACACATCTAATTGCAGCTAGGCAACATCACCAACTAATTAGGTACCTCAGGTAATCTCTCTTTGAATTACAAATTCAATCAGAAACAATAGATGAGATTATCCTATAAGTGAGAACATGCATTATTATTAGAACAGCGGTGGCCCAAAAAGTCATTTCTGGGCATTAATTCTTCTCTGAGAAGGACAGCAAATACTGCATTTTTCTTGGTGTCATCACCATACAATTTTTAATTGCAGCAATTTTGGTTTCTGTCCTTCTATTTTCCACCTTATACTTATTTTGGAGTTGGTCCCTCAATATTCCAGGAATGTGGGTGTTAACATGGCAAGGTCAAGTCTTTTCACAATAACATCCCCTTAAAATGACTTTTGGGAATGGACAAGCTGATTCCCACTTTGCTCTGATTATTTCAGTCCAATGGGATGCCCTCCACAGAACATATGCTTCTTTGAGTAGATAACAAAAAAGCTGAGCTACAAACTATGGCTTAAGGAGATGTCAAAAAAGAACTTCTGTGAAATACCTGAAATGTTCTCTCCACAATATATTTTATATTACTTTGTAATTTCCCACTTGCTGCTTACACTAACGGAGAGCTACATCATTGTGAAATTAACTCACAAACTCTCCTTTAGTATCTTTAGATGTCACTGAAAGGGTTGAAGGTTAATTTGGGTATTTTTCTTGGCTTGTTCTATTGCTCACCTGCCACAGTCCCTTTTCTGCCAAGGCTTATTAAGCTCACAACTGGATTTATCCATATAATCATATCTGCTCTCAGGAAAATAAAGTGGGTTTGAGGGCAGTACTCAATTTCGTTCAGAGGTTTGTGAGGCTTTTTAATTTTTTAAAGAAGACACACAACATCAAAGAGCAAAGAAAGCAAACCTGCAGTCTCTTATTTTTCATTTTTCAAGAAAACAGTGCAGTTCAGATGGTATTTAGGTTTTTCTCCCTCTCATATTGAAGGTATCAGCTTTGGTTTTAATTGCTGATTTCTCTGTGGTACCTGTAACATATCAAATTAAGGCTTTGAAGGAAGGAGTCTAATGTCATCTTTGCAACTCATATACTGAACTGATCAAAAGCTGTTCAGACTTTTCACTTAAACTGATTTAGGCTCATTTAAAAGATGTGTGCAAAAATGTTTGGAATTTAGCTATCAGGGCAGATGACTTCACAGAATGGTCAAAAATATGTTGTAATATCTGTTGGTGGCACAAATTTTACACAACTGTAGACACTCAGTGGATAAAAAGCAGATCCCATCCTGTGGTTGTGTCCTCCTTCAATTATTTCTTCACACTATTTCTATTTTCTAGACTGGTGTCTCACTAGGTTTTCTTTCTGTGCTTTAGCACATCCTCATCTGAGGAACTGTTGGAAATGAGCTCTGCTTTGTTGCCCTGTTGCATCTTCAAAAATAGATATCTAAATATTCTGGTAAGAAAAAATACAAATACAAATACAAATAGAATAAAATAAAATCAAATCTCCCAGTTTCAGGACATGCAAAGAAATGCACTAAATATTCCATGTGACTGTGTTGTGGAAGCTGAGTATTTGTTTCTTCTACCTGTATGTTAAAATAAAAGAATAAGGAACGAGAAAATCTGTCTTAGGAAGGGCTGAATGCTGTGATCACAGTGCAGAGTAGCATGCCTTTGGAGGCCAGAGCAAAAGACCAGAACAGGTTTGCTGCTGTGGTGCTGTCTTGGCAGCTTGGGGTGGGAGTCCTTCCTCTGCCCAGCTGCTGCATAGGGAAGCTGGGTGCCAGAGAGATAGATCCCATACAAAGGGATAGAACAGGAGTAGGTGACTAAGTTTAGAGGTAAATTTAGTCCAAATTTTAGCTTCAATCTACAAATTTACTCAGAATGCTTCACATTTCTGCAGCACAAAGCAGTGCTGAATCCAGGACTGTGGAAATAATGGCAGCAGTCAGTACACTGAACTACCATTCCTATAGATACAGAAAGCACATTCCTTGCCTCTCTTCCCCTCTCTCCCTCCCTTTCAGCTTACAATAAGTGGGAGAATGCTGTTCCTTTTCATTTAAGGTCAGGGTAAATATTGGTGAGGCTTCAAAGATGGAGAGCTCCATTAGAACTCTTTTTTATTCTTTCTCAGAAAATTTTTGCTCTACCTTATTAAAACTGTGAGGCCAGATTTTTAGCAGGGGAAAAGTGATGTAACTCCGTGGAAGTCAACTAAGTTGTGGGGAATTAAACAACAGAGAATTTCATCCCTCTGTCACTTGCATCTTATGCACCAATATGCCATTTTTCAGATGTGATTCTGTATGTATTTGCTAAGAAGCACAGCTTACAGAAAATGTGAAGTGGTAAAAGGCACTGCCACATAGAAAAATAGAAGAAAAAGCAGAAGAGCAAAGAATTGCACCTCTAACATTTCCTCAGTGTTGCAGTTTGCCAACTTAATGATACATAATCTTAGCTTCTTTAAAAACAGATCATGGTAATGGGGCGTCAATTTGTGTTACTTTTTTTTCTTCTCTTTTTTTTTAATAGAATGTTTAAATATTTATTGCGAATAAGGGCACTTATATTTGTATTTATTTATGTATCACACACTGTAGTAGCCCTTCACTAACATAGTTTCCTGCATGACATTTGTTGCTGTATAGTTGCCACTGCCACCTTTCACTAGCTGAGAGGCATCATGAACATCAGACTTTAACATCATTACATTTTGTGCCTCTTGGATAGGATTTGTGTTCTGTTTCCAGATTCTATTACTGGATGAGTCTTTCTGGCTTGAAAGAAAAAAAAAAAAAAGAAAAAGGGATAAGCAATGTTTTTATTAAACCTAGCTCTTATCTTTACACAACATCTTTTTTTTTCATCTTCTGTAGACTCCATGTTTTTTTAATGATTGCTCCATTGCTTGTAGAAAGTTGAGAGGATAAGAAAAGGAAAGAGAAAGCACTCAGAATAATTCAATTTTCTACTTTGTGAAGAGAAAAATCTGTCTCCAGGCTACAGCTAAAAAATAATAAAAAATGATGTTTCTTTTTGTAACTTCTAATGCATTTTATTTAAAGAAAAATTCCTTTTTAATCTCTGCTATTTTTTATTTTTTTGGAAAATGAAATCATACTCTTTGCAAAATCTCAGAAGCAGGTGATCCACATACTTGAATTTGTAAGGAAACAAAAGAATTTTACAATGAAACAGACACTGAAGCTTTGGGCAGGGAGAAACCCACTGAGGTTCAACAGGGGCAGCACAGGGCCTGTGCTTGGGGAGGAATAACTCCAAGCACCAGCACAAGTTGGGGGCTGACCTTCTAGAGAGCAGCTCTGCTTTTTGGGGGATGACCAGTTCACCATGAGCTGGCTGTGTGACCTTGTGCCCAGGAGGTGGAGAAAGGTGTGAGAGACTGAAATGTTAAAGGCTAATGACTCAAAAAAAAGGCCATTTATAAAAGCAGCAGCTGCTTTGTTGAGGTCACGTTTGCACCCCCAAATCAAAGGGGAAAAGGAGAGGTTTTGGACGTGTGGTGGTGAAACCTCTGACCTGTAATTTTCTCTCCTTAGTCTTAATGTTTGCTCAGGTTGAACACACTTTTTGCTTAGAGTGAATCACAAACTGAGTACTTACAAGCATTAGTGGGATTTGACCTGGGTGTTGAACTGAGTCTGTGCCTGACTTTGGTATATTTATCCACTATTTATGGTTACAGGGAAAACCCTGCTCAACTCATGTGGTTTAAATCAAATCAGGTTTGAAGCAATTCATTCATTTATTGACAGAATGTGATTAACTGGAGAACAGATAAATCACAATATTGATCACTTCTAAAATGTTGATAAGCACTTAAAATTTCTTAACACCCTTCTTTTACTAATTCATGAAAATTTTCATCCCACAAAGACAGATGCACACATTGCAGTCCTACCTCCACCCACCTTGCTCCTGGAAATGCTCACATGGTTCTGATAAAGTGCTCGTCAACGTTACAGCATTCCATGTTTTGAAGAGCTGTAGCAGAGACCGTGTTCAGCACTTTTTCTGCTTTATGACTCTTGCTGACGAATGAAAACTCCCTGTCTCCTAACAGCTGTATTTTAGAGAAGGTGAATAATGATTATTGACACTTAAAATTACTAACAATTGACTGCTGAAGATAATGAAGCAAGTCTAATGTTAATGCTAATCATGGGTACAAGTCAGGTGTGCTTTAATAGTAATGCTCAAGGACTGCTGCATTTAACTTCCATTAGTTTTAATAGGAGTTATCCACATGAATCCATGCATATTGATAAGTAAAGTATACCTTGTATGTAGGAAATTCAAGCCATTCTATTTAGAGCAAAGAAGAATGGTTTCGTCAGAAATGGCTGTCTTGTTACAGGATGGCAATTCTCCTTGGGAGGTTCTTTTCCAGTGCAGACTCTCCACTTTTCAAAGTATCTACTTTTTGCTGCTATTTGCAAAGAGCATCAGAAGGTTTTTAGGCAGTCTGGTTTATGCAAGTCTGGCTTCTCAGTCAGGAAACAACCTTTTTGGTACAGAACTGCAACTGACAAATCTATCTCATCCCTTAAATACAAGAGGAATTCCTGCAGCAGTGTGCACTTTGTCATATTGGGTTGCTACTTGCAGGAAATCAGGGTCCATTTCATGAACTTGAAATGAGCTAAAACATTTTAAGAGATCATTAAACATTTTGGGGGTCTAGGATAGAGTCGTATTCTTTCAAAAAACATCATTGTATCCTTTTATTCATTTTGATTCACCCAAAGAAGTGAAGGCTTATTTAAAATTCTGATCTCCACAGCAGGTGTTTAAAAAAAAAACCTCTTACAGGTGGAGGGCTACAGGAAAGGTTTTAGGATGGAAAATTACAAGTGTACTGCAGACTTAAGACACTCCTCTTGTTTGCTGCTCAAGTTGTTTAACAGAATTAATGAGGGCATCAAATGAGAGAAACCAAACTCCAAGTTTACTGTCTGAATTGGTGGGGATTACCCACTGCTTCTTGTTCAATTGAGTATTCTCCCTTTGCCTAAGGCTAATAATATTCCTCTAAAAGCTCTAGTGTCATTGAGAAGAGAAAAAATTCCCCAGGAGAGCAATTCAGAGAGGTTAAATTTGGCTCTGACTCTGGTTTGCCATTTTGAGAGCATGTCTCTCTTCTCTGCTGACTGCAGATGGAGTCCATGGAAAGACATTGGCCACCCTAGGCAAAAGTTAGTTTGTAAAAATACCCTCCTCTGTGTCTTGGTGACTCCCTAAAGGCTTGCACACCACCATCCAAGGGAACTGTTCTTTTTAACTACTTTTGCCTAAGGGCTTCAGATTTTCTATTAAGGATTTTCTATGTTTGTTCATGTTGGTTTTGCCATTGAAAATGCTTCAATGCGTTTTTCTTGGTAAATTTGGTTTGCTGTAAGGTGGAGAGTTGTTCTCGTGAAAAGTAGAGTTCCTTTACTCTGACAGATACATGATTTTTGTTTATTCTAGTGGTTTGGATAGATATTAATACATGTTTTCTCTGCAGTCTTAGTGATTTAGTTCCACGTTTGCTAGGAAACAATCTTGGGTTTGAGCATAGGAAAATGTGATTGAAATCATAGTTAGCACTGTTGTCTACATGACTTTCAGTAAAGGACCCTTGGGAAGTATGTGCTAAACAAATGTATTAATATGACAGGACCTGTTTCATTGTGTTTGTGTTCTGAAGGACAAGATGAAATAGAAAATTCAGCAAGCAGGTAGGACGAAGTAAATAATTTGAAGGGAGCCTCAGATGATATAATAGCTCAAATCCACAAAAAATCAATAGCAATGCACAAGGCCTTTGAGAGACCAAATTCTCACTGAAAACTTCATAAATTCTGTTTCTTTATTTGAGAGCTTCTATTCTGAGTACACTTTCAACCACATCACTGAAAGCCTTCCTGTTACACAACAAGGAGTGATCTCATTTTGATGGACTTTACCTATTTATCCTTATTATTTGTACTGGTTGAACTAGCCCATGGTATTGACCATGATCAGAAAAACTTTTAAATTATGGTAAAAGCAATTTTTTCTTCTTTCTGATATTTAAAACCAAAGAAATATTACAGCTACTTTCCATAAAGATTTTTTTAGCATTGTATTTTATCCTACATATGAGACGTTTCTGAAGTGGAATGCAGGCTTCTGCTTTCCATATTATAGTTTTTATTAATGCCCTTCACTGTGATAGTCTTCATTAACACCATTTTTCGTGTTCTTATAAGCAGCTTATGTATTTCCAGATTCAAAATTGTATTGATGTTTGATCAGATTTTTTGTCAAGGAGCAACAGATCTCAGGACTGTAAGTCTTTAGGAAGGGTTCATGTCTTTAATATGCTTCAGATGATTAATATTTATGGTTCTGGTGCAGTGGAGACTGTGTGGAAGTGGCTCACAGTCTGTGCAGGAAGGAGATGGGGGCATGGCTCTGGCTTGTCCTTTCCAGTCACTGTGCCAAACTTCCAGTCAGTCAGAAAGAAGAATATCTTCTCTTTAGCTCCTCAGCACTGCCTTTTTATTGCTTGTAATGAAAACTAAGTAAAGACAATGACTGTGTACAATCAAAGTCAGTTTCTTAATATATATTTAGACTCCTGAAAAATATTACCAATTCTTTGTAGATCCTCACTTCTTTTCAAAGGCATTGGTTGTTACAGACCCTTACTATGTATTTAAGGTAACTAAATCTAAAGCCTGCATTTGTATACATTGCTTTAATTACTTTCACAAAGTGCAAATGAAGTGGGAGTGCTTATGTTTGTGTGTTGTCCATTTAGTAAGTAGGTCATGCCAGTGGCATGCAATTGTGCTAATCAACTCTGTGACAGTGCAGTGGCTCCCTGCTGCTGTGTTAATACTAAAGCAAAGTCAAGGGAGCTTATTTTCAAAGACTGAGACAGACACTAATCCCACAATGACACCGTTTTATTACATTGTCAAGATGTCTGGGCCTTCTTTATGTGATGTGTTTGGATGGGTGTGGACAACTGGGTGTCCAGCATGGCCCTGCTTGGAGCCTACTGGATGTGAGCCAGGTGTGGCCTGGAAGCTGTAGCTGGTAGCAGATTGTTCAGAGCTCTGACCTAGGAAATAACCTCTGCTGAGGTTACACTGTCACATTAACCAACGTCCTGCACCACACTAGTGGCACCTCTGAGGCTTCCAGGCTGAGTTGGACCTTCTCCAGCCAGCTACAAGCATGAGCAGCTTAGGCACACTTCTTGACTTGTGTCTGTAGACACACCTTGAGGAACTGAATGACCACTGGAAGACTGCAGGTGCAAATATTTGCAAATATTTGACAACTTTTTTCCTTCTGTCACTGTCCACAGTATCCTGCTCAGCTCAGATAGCAGGGAAATGTTCCAGTTTGCCTAAAACCAAGCAGTTAGAGAGAGTTGCTTTCATCCCTGTGGATTTTCTTTTTTAGGAATGCAACCAGGAGTCACAGGCAGGGTTTAGCACTCCACTGTATTAGAAACGAACACAGCAGAAGTTCCTCTGCAGAGAGAAATCTGACTTTGGTGTTCTCATGATTTTGAGTGAGTGGAGCTGTGATCTAAACAGCTGGTCCAGATGTGACTTGAATTCTGTCTACAACCTGCCCATTTCTGAAAACAAAATTATTTGAATACTTCAGAGTTTTTCACATACCAAAAAGCTATTTTGCTACATTCTGTAATATGAGCTAATTAAGCTCAGCTTTACTTCCATTTAATTTTGATAGAAATAGATAATTTACATATTCTAAAAGATTTTATTTAGTAAAACCCAATTATTGTGGGTGAAAGGAATATGGGGCAATGATTCATTGCATTTACTGCTAGACAAAAATCTCATCATACAGTTTAATATAAAAATCACTGCTTAGTGCCTAGTTAAGACATGAAAAAGCCATTTCACTGTTTAAAGCACATCGGAAGCAAAAAGACAATATAGGTCAGAAAGTCTACAAGACTGGAGAAACTCTTTTTTTATTGAAGAAGAAACAATTTATATATTTTTCATCACATTGAAACTACTGAGCTTATAAAAATCAAATGTTTTAAATTCTAAATTACAAAGAGATACAGAGCAGGCTGATTGTTGCCTGCAGGAAATCTTCCAGGCTGTTTTCTGACATTCTAAATATTAAATATACAATTGGAGACATGTTTGATTCATTCTGAAGCCTGTGATGAATGTTCACCAGGAACCATTGACCATTGCCTCATCTCAAGTGGAATCAAATTGGAAGTTTCCCAGAGAAAAGCAAAGACAGACCTCTGGAGTTCAGTATTTAATCTAAGTTCCTTGTACACCTTTCATCTTGCCTGCACAGGTAAAGCAAATTTTTTTCAGTTTGGTGAGAAATGACTACTGTCAGCTGTACAGTGAGTCTGTTAATGTGGAAATATAATTGTTGGTAAACAATTGGTAGGAAAGTGGATTGGTAGGAAAGTTGATCACCCTCTTTTTTTTCCTTTCCCTTCATTTCATTCAATCTCCTTTTTCTTCTTCCATGCAAGAACTGGGGAAAACCCACCCCAAATCTTTGTTGATTTTAAAGGCTTTCTGTCTCCTGAATATGGTTTTATGAGATCTGCCTCTTTTCCTGACTCTTTTTGAAATAGGAATTTCATATAGAAGTCAAAGCTCTGCTGTTAAAATGCCAGAACACAACACATGAAAGGACAGATACGAAAGTCCATAAACATACCAAATTTATAGACTGTTTAGCCATAAAACACACACACATACACACAATATCTTAAGGTATTTTGAATATTACATAATACAAAGATAATTGGACAAATTGAATGAAACTTTCCTAAGCATGGAAACATAAAAACATGCACTGTGAGATTTAATTCACAGTCTGTGTGAAAGTTAAAGAACAATAACAGAAAAAGCAACATCTAAATGTGTGACACTTTTGCAGATTTGTGACCTAGAATCCATACAAACATCAAATGTGAGAACTTGTTGGCATTTTCTCATACATTTCCTGTTCTTTTCAGAAAATTCTGGGTTTATTGCTGGCTACTGCTCCTGTTTTATTTGTGTGAAAACTCTCTTCCTTCCTTCCAGAAAAAGTAAAACATGGGAATTTCAATTTAAAAGGTCAAGTCAGTATTTGTTGCCTTTTAACTACAGCTTTCTATTGTAAATCGTTGCTGAGAAATTAATTGGAAAGAGCCAAGAGGGTATTCTTCATGACATTATTCCAGGGTGTAGTTTTCAAGCTGTTTCCTACAGAGACAGAAGCACATTACAAGTTCTGTCCACATGTAAGATAGCATGCACTGGGGCATAATGATAAGCAGATGGCATTATTTGCAGTGGAAGTAATAGCAACCAGAAGCATTTCTGCCTACATTATTTTGCAAATGTTTTTATATTATGTTTTGTTAAAGTGTGGAACTTTATGTGCTTTCCCTTTCTAAGGCATAGGTATTGATAGCAATTGATGAGCGAGCTGGTGGTGGTAAGTAAACAGAGAGTAGTTATTTGGAAGTAGGTAGTATTTAAAAACAACACAACCACAGCAATCACTAGCAAAAGATAGAACAAGACAGAACAAATACTAGTGAAATGTTCCAGGAAATGGAAGAAAGATGAAATTGGATGTTGGTTTTGTCATTAAAGATGTTGTTTCGAAAAGTCTTTACACGAATATGCCATTCGGAAAATCTGAAGCTTCCAACTTTTATTACCAATAATACTGCCTAATTTACCACCACCATCTGCCTGGCAATTATTGCAAGAAGTTGTGCATCCAAGGCAGATTATTTCAGAGAATGACTCTATAGTACATGGATGCATTGTGAGATGGAATGTGTTAGGGAGATTCCCAGGCTAGCAAAGATCTAAATCACAAATTTTACCTACACATGAGCACACACAAATATAGGCAGGTGTGTGAATAGATACACAATATGTCTCTATATATGCATCTATACATAACAGTGTACAATTCAGTCTTATACCATTTCGCTGTGATAGAGGATTGCCAGGTTAGTAAAATGTTCCCATCTTGAGACTAAAATAAATCTCTGTGTTTGAGAAAGATAAACCAATCTGTTTAGGATATTATTAAAATACTTCCCTTTGCAAAGATATTTTGTATGAACTTGGAGTTATATTTCCTCTAGCTATATGTCCTCATGGCCTTCTGCACTTGGAGCTAGACTGCAACATTTTTAGTGTGACCGATACATCAAAAGAGATGGTGCAGAAGGGACTTACATCTGTGTCAAGTCCCAAAGGGATTCAGCCTCCAAAAGCACAAAGGGCCATATGCAACAGTGACAGTACCTGCTGGAAGACTGCAGCATGTCCTCCCGCTAGCACTGGCCCAAAACAGCTGGTGTGGAAAAAGGATGGGCAGTGAACACAAGCCAGGCTGTTCCCTGCTGTGCTGTAGAGCACAGCTAGCTGCCTTCCTTCTTACCCCTGCAGTGATGAGCAGGATGTTGTACCACCATGGACTTCAATGGGAGGACAACTTCAGACACTGGGAATTCACTGCAGCTGCCAGCTGGGAGGAAGGACAGAGATGAGACACTGCTGTACATCCTGCTGTAGTCCACAGAGGATACAATCAGAGCGAAACCCACCATACTCTTGGGAATTGGAGCATTTGGAGTGAAAGGAAGTCTGTGCATTTGATCAGAGCAAAAATGAAATTACTTTGGAAACAGGTGTGAGAAATATGCTGCCTCTGTAAACTCCTCTGTTAAAAATCTCAGTAATAAAAACAAACAAAAAAATTGATAATGCACACATACAATTAATGTATGGTCTCATGTTTTGGACATTGTTCCAGTGATTCTACCACTCAAATGTGATAACTTGAAAAGAAGGATCACCAAAGTATTTCAGTATTCTTATTTATTTGTATCATGGTAAGGGCAAGAGATCTGAGAACAGAGAACAGTCACTCAAGTACTGCAGTGTAGAGTGCAATCCTTGCACTGAACAGTTTGCAGTCTGAGCAGATGAAAGAGTCAAAGCTGAAGAAGGATTTAATTTTGTGCATGAGAAACAGTCTCTGCCACAAATTTGGGTTTTTGTGGTGTCTGTGTGGTTTAGATTGCAACCTGGAAAGACACAGAAATATGTGTTCAGTTATTCATGAAGCTCTCTACCACTGAAAGCAATAAGAACTGCACCACAATACATGATTGTTTCCATGAGTTGCTCAAGGATGTAAAGGGCCAAATTAGAAATCAAATTAGGATCTACCAGATGATTTAGCAACAAGACCAACAACTGCAAAAACCTGATTTCCTCTCTGGGGTTCAGCTAACACCACTGGGACTGTAAAATGCTGTACAGAAATACAAGGCCTCTACATTAGCTATGATGAGTACTCCTGCCTGGTTAGCCATGTCAGCATGGACATCAGCAAAGACAGCATTTCACTCTTCTTGCTGACCCTCTCTGCCATTCAAAGCTAGCTTTGTAGCTGAGCTGCTAATGTGATACATCTGCCACATTGACTTCAGCAGAGAGACTCTAAGAGCCAAATGACAATCAGATAGAAAAGTGATGCTATGAAGAAATACCAGTAAAAGTCCTGAGGAACGTCTTTCACACCTAAAATTAAGTGAAGTATTGTCTATGTCAACTGAACTGGTGCAATCAGAAGAAAATCTGTAACAGAACGAAGATAATTATTCTCTTGTATTCAGAAGAAAAAAAGAAATCAATGTGCAAAAAAAAAAAAAATCTGTAACAATTAGTTCTTTAATATATGACCTTTTGAAGCACCAAAAAGCTATTTTAGGATGGACTTTTTTTTTAATAGATGGACTGCTTAATTGCACAGAAGCAATCATGTAAAGCTAAAAGACTGTATTAAAAAGCCTCCATTCCTTTTCAAGTCCGACATCAATGTCTTATAAGTTTGAGGTACTCTATTTTCATAAAGGATCCTGTGCATCCTGGCATTGTACACAAGCCTAAACATTGCTGTTATATTGAGCTTGAAATCAATGAGGGCACTGCGCTGTAAACAAAGGAACAATTTGACCCAGTGAGCACAATTAAATTTGTTTCAGTCTGGGATGTGAACTGTAGTCTGCGTGAAAATCTTCTCACAGAGCTTCAAACCACAGTACATCTGTTTCTCTCACCTAGCTTACATGGTTCCAAATGGCAAAGTATTAGCTAAAAAACAAACAAGAATATTTTTAATACATTATGCTTCCATGCAATAATAAAGCTAGATACTATTTTTAACAAATTGATATCTAACTACTGACCTATTGTGTGTGATAAAGACTAAAATTTAAATAGAAAATTTTATTATGTCTTTGGATGTGAATATGTAAGAAATCTACTGCATTGAAGATGGAGCTTTTGTCATACAATTCAGAACATGTATCAATAATAACTTTGAATGTAGTTATACATAAGGAGGAATACAGCAGGATCAATACACGTAGTCCCAAACACCACCCTCATTTTGATTCCTAAAATCTTCTCTTCCTTGACAGGTAAGTGATGTACAGAAAATCCTAGGTTACCTATGGGTTTTTTTTTTCAGCAATCATCATGACTTTCAGAGGATCAAGTTTGTATCCATATGTTCTTGAAATCTTCCCTGCAGTGGATTTTTTCAGTCATAAGTGGAAAATGAATTGCAATGGATTTTATAGGAGCATGTGGGTTAAAATTGGCTAAAAGACTATAAACAAAAGATTATGATAGTGACTAGGGGAAAAATATCTAGTAGGGTAATGAAGGGTGCAGATTCAGGATTGTTCCTATTTAACATCTTCATTAGCAATCTGGAAGAAAGAATAAACAGCATGTTAATGAAATGCACAAATGATACTAAATTAGGAAGAGTCACAAATACTAGTGAGGACAGAAACAATGCAAAGGCCCTAGGGAGAAATGTGGGCAGGAAATAACAAACCAAGCCACTACTCACAAAAAGCATACTAATACATTAAATCTAGAGCAGTGTGAATCAATGAGGGGAAATCCACAGAAGCAGTAACATTGGAAGAGATTCTGTAAGCAACATATTAGATGTGCAGTGCAATGTGACATGCTGGCAATAAAAGCCAATATATTCAGTGCCACATATACAAAGGCATAAAGTCATGGATCAAAGAGGCCATAGCTCCTCTAAATGTCTCTCTGCTAAAAGAAAATGGAATATTCTGTTATGAGAACACAAGAGTTTTGATACTGAAGAAGACCCCCAAGTCAGCATAGCTATGCCCACTTGTAATAGTAGGTGTTTTGGTCAAAAATTTCTGCAAGAAAGAACAAGGAAGAAGAGATATATAAATGTATGGAAAGTCTCTGATGAGGATGAAGTGAAAGATGGGTTAATGGCAGGAAAAGCAACTGGCTATAGCCTGAAAAGATTTTTTTTAACTTTTATTCAGATCAACCACATTTTCTTTTGTAAAGAAAGCTAGCAGATGACAAGCTGGCATGTAATTTGTAAAAGGAAAATCATCCACACTTTCCTACTGGTAAAATATTTTTCCACACCCATCACCTATATATAAATTGAAGGAAAGGAACCTATTGTGAAAAAATTGGGATCGATATGGTTTCCTCATGCTGTGTTAAACTTATACCTGGAATCGGCAGAAAATGGCTTGTTTTTGTTTGTTTGTTTGTTTGTTTGTTTGTTTTTGTTTTTTGTTTTGTTTTGTTTTGTTTTTTTCCTGAGAGGTAAGTAGGCCTCTCAAAAAGGGAGAGCAAGGGAGGTTGAAGTCTATTCTCATTTTTCTGGTGAGGTTTATTTAATGGGACTTAAGTCTGTATGCTGCATGAGTAAACTTTTTATTTTTTGAACAAGCAAAACATCCTTTTTTTGGCAAGATGGAGGTATACAAAGAAAAGGAAAAAAATACAAACCCCAACAACAAAACTAGTTGTGGCATTGCTCTAATCCATGCTACATTTGTGGTTTTGACACTGCATGCATTTTAATTCTATTGTCCTTTTCTACAGCTCACCCAGAATGTAGTAAAATTGTAACTAAGTATATTCTGTTAAATTATACAGTAAACAGTACAATGACAATGAAACTATAACTAAATAAAGCTCCTCGATTCTGGGAGTGATGCTGCTTCTACAAAAGGAGAAATTGAATAGATTATTATTCTTCAGTTTGTAAAAAAAATGGGAAGGCATGGTTAAAATTTATTTTTATGCACATTCATATAAATACACTCATTAATATGAACAATATGGAAGAGTGATTAATCACTCCTCATTCTTTTTCTTCTCACACTAAAAGTATGCAAGAGTAGAAAATGAAAAGATTGGCCAGCTGGTGTAAACCAGAGAGAAGTGTTATTCCACAGGATGTGTAATTAAGCCCCAGGACTCATTACGAGAGGATGGTGCAAAAAGAGGTCAGAGATATCATGAAAGATAAGGGTATGGAGGGACACTGAGAAGAAAGTTTCACATGAAACTTGTTGCTCTGAAAATCCCTACACTTCAGTTTACCAGAGTTATACATTAAAAGCTTAGGGGTCACTCTGTGCATACCCGCTGTCTTATGCTGTTCCATATGCATTTCTACCCACACACCAGGTATGCTACAGATCTTGCACTGTTAAATTCACCCAATGAAGTCTTTTTTAGGCTAGAAGTTATTATTAAGCAATAATAATCACAATCACAATGAATTACCCCTTGAAGGCACTTAAAAAAAAAAAAAAGTGCAATGGGGGGAATTTTGAAAATATACACATACACACACACAACAAGGGTTGGGAAAACAGCAGAACTAGGAATTATGAATGCTTTTTGGAGGAAGGGTAGTGTTATCTGGGTGCTGTCTTACAAACTGCTGTTTTGCCATCAGGACCTGCAGTAGACTGCAAACACTGAAGTCTCTGATCAACTAAGAAACAGTTCTGTGCATTGGAAAATAACCTAAATGCCAAAGTACTTAAAAAATTTAATCTTCAGGGACTTCACTCCACAGCAGGAATGTATAGGATATATTTTATAGGATTGTTAATAAAATTTTGTGGTTAATAAAACACTTTTGTGTGTTTTAAGGATATTGTATAGTGACACATTTGTTCAGTACACACCTGCTCTAGTCCAGGGCAATATTAAGCTTGTTTAAAAAGGCAATGTGGAAGTGGGTTGGACCAAGCCTTAAGTGGTGGGAAGGGCCTTGCTTGGAAAAGATAAAATCCAGCAGATGCTCTTGAGTGCGCATGATTGCTTCTATAACTTGCTGTGGGTTTGCTAGATTTATGCATGTGTTTAGCTTCATTATGGTAGATGGAAGGGAATATGACTCTCACACTGCATGAGTGAAAAAGCATGACATTATAGCTAAGGTGTGTCAGACTCTCTTGCTCAGGCCTTCTTTTGCTATCTCCAACACCCCACAGATGCTGAAAGCTTTGTTAAAACTGTTACCTGTTTTTGGTGGGTTAAATATCTATTTCAGTTCTCTTTGTCAGGGGAGGAGAATAATTTTAGGTTTAGAGGCCTTTAAGAGGAAAGAAATAGCAGATACCTAAAACTAAGGAAAAGACTAACTTTATGCACAACATATAGTGTATGGTTAAGTGTGATCCCAGAGGAAAGGCTAAGAAAGATGTCATAAATTGCAGGCTCTATCTTGTTAATAGGAAGTTAGAGATATTACTGGGACATGAAACAGTTTATTTAATTATTATACCTATTTGGATTGACAAGACTTTTGTCATAATCTAATGTATTTAATATAATGTAAAAATGCATTAATAAAATAGCTTGTTTCTATTAGAACTTTTCTTCTTTTATGTGGACCCTGTTGACTCAGTTGAATTAATTTTTCATAATATTTTCATAATGTATTTAGCTAGAGACCTGTGTAATTACGTTTATTACTCCTGTAAAGGATGAAGAAGAGTATGTGGGAGAAGAATATATAGTAATTTTGTTATCAGATTTACTGCAGCCTTTTGGGGAGGTATATCCCTACCTGTACCTGCACAGGTGTTTCCTGAAGAATATTGGTCCCTTATCAAGAGTGCATTTCAGACTGCAAGTATGTGATAGTGCTCATGTTTTTTTATAGGAGGATTCACTAAGTTTGATTCCCATCCCAGAAAAACATCCTCCTTAGCTCTGGTTGTGGACTGGCACTTGTAACAAAGACCTACTAACTGAGAAAAGAGACACGGTCAATAAAAAAGTGCATATCACTGAAGCCACAGACAGGCACATTTGGGGAAGAGAAGATACTAATTCACATATGTGTAAGTTCACCTGTTAAGTAAATAAAACCAAATAATATTAAACATCTTTGATTATGAACAAGGGTATTTGTACCAAATTCCTTCAGATAACTGATCGGCTTTAAAAATTAATTGAAAGATCATTAAGAAATTGTTCCACATGGACAATTGTGCTCTTCATGGTAAGATATTTCAGCTTGGTATTCTACCATTTTTTGTCTGAAACTCACTGCTTTTGTCTCCTTTCCAGTTCTTCTGCTTCAAATGACTGATTCCCCTTTCCAGGCTTCATCTGACTCCAGCTGGTTCCTCTGGAAAAGGAGGTGCAGAGATGATGGTGCTTGTCTTCACAGGGGCAACACAAGCCTGGCAGACTGGAATGGTACTGGGAATGGAGAACTAGGGTAACTTCTCTACTTTCTGAGCCTGAACTGTCCCAAAATATTTACCCTGTTCATGGGTGGTAGACACTTTCAACATGTGACTCAACTAAAAAGAAGCTCTCTAATATAGTAATTATATTTTTTTCTCTTTGGCTGAGATTGCTGCAACACACAGGCTCCTTGGCCTAAGCCAAATTATTAATGCAGCAATAAAGAATATTTTGCTGTTACCAGTTATTTTAATCTTTTTCTGTATTCAGTTTTGGCCAACAAGTCTTGGCACGAGCCATGAGCTGTAGATCATAGTGGGTCCTGATTTCTCATCTCCCTGAAATGTTAAAGAATTATGCCAAAAATAGATGAATACTTCTTTACTACATCCCCATGTCCTTTTCCACTCAAGTAAGGAGCAGAAGATGGGCACACCTACATACTCTGCATTTGTCACTGGGTTGTGATTATTGCAGTAGAGCATACCACTTTAACCATAACAGCAGACACTGCTTTTTAATATAATAAATATATCAATAATACACTGGAGTAAATCTAGGCTAAGCTTAATAGGTAAATGAAAAGAAAAAACACCCTGGGAATTAACAGTAGAGGACAGAAGACCAAAATCTTGCTGTATTAGCTGTATGTAGATTTTTCTTCTGGCACTTAATATTTTGCTATGATTTCTTGGCATTCAGCACAGCTCCCCAGAGTATCCCAAGTATAAAGCTTGTTACTTGCCAGGTAAGATCCAAATGATGCTGAAGTGTGAATACTTGTATGTGGATTTATAGGTCTGTTAAGCTGTCAGTGTAATTATCATATTTATTTAAAACATTTCAACCTGCTTGAGAATTTAAAGTTACATAATATAATATAATTTTTACTTACTGTCGTGCTTGTTTTTTACATGGCATTGGTTGTGTAAAGTACCCACATGTCCATGATAACCCCATGTTTTGTGCTTTGTTCTGTAATTTAATTTGTGTATTAAGCTTTATAGCAGGAGGAGATTCAAGACTTCCTTTCTTAAGGCTCAAAACTGTAGATGGGCATTACTTTATACCCCTTTGGTAAACACATATTCAGTACCCTTTATTGTCCTTGGGAATTATGCTTAGCTGTGAATGGGAGGACTGATAAGGAAAAGTATTAGAAACACATTATCTTGAAGTTTTGCATATGTTTTGGAAATCTATACTCTACTTCATGTGTGAAAGAATGGATTTTAGATAGCTTATCAACAAAAAAAAAAGTAGTCCATGCATGAAGAATTAATAGTTTTCAAGCATTTTAGTTGGTCTGAAGTGATGATATGAGAATATGTCTGGATTTTTAAAACCCCCCTGCCAGGAAGAAGACACACTAAAGTGTTCAGATAACAGCTTCCTATCACTACTACACTACTGTTGTAAGTGTATAAGTAAAGAAACACAAGCATGTTTCT
The DNA here is from genome assembly GCF_041296385.1 of Aphelocoma coerulescens. Classification (NCBI taxonomy): domain Eukaryota; kingdom Metazoa; phylum Chordata; class Aves; order Passeriformes; family Corvidae; genus Aphelocoma; species Aphelocoma coerulescens. The sequence continues at coordinate 112,556,477 of NC_091015.1, read as the reverse complement.
ATCTCATTGCTGGAATAGAAATATATAATATTGATAAATTGTATGTACATTACTAATCTTTAGGAAAATTATTCCACCAGTTACCAATATTCAGGCCAGTAACAAAACATAAATCACTCTTCTGAATTATATCTAGGCATGTCCAGTATTTATTGAGATTTAATCAAAATTCGGCAAAAAATTACTTCAACAAGCTTTTTGTTTGAGATGATCAGGATTGTTATTTCATGTCAGCTGAGTGAGTGCAAAAGACTCAATTTCGGCTCATTTAGAAGGCAGTACTGAAGGAGACATTGCATTGGCTTCAGAGGATAAAAGCACATGCTTTAAAATAAGCACATCTGAGCACTGACCAGGGTATCATATTTCCTCTATAAAGTAATATGGTATTTTAAATCTATTAAGTGATGTAACTCCATTGTAATCTATTTCCTTCTTTGTGTATATAGTGTAATAAAATGTAATATAGTGCATACAAACAATTAAAGAAACATTTGATTTTTTTAAAATATTATACTGAATTAAGTAATATTATATTATAGCAAGAAGTTTGGTCTACCATCTTGCATAGGAATTGTTATGTGAGTAGTCATATGATAGTATGAAATATCAAAGGACATAAGAATTTATTCTGGTTTGTGTGAATATGAAATAAGCTTCCTTGTTATAGACACCTAGAGTGCACAGAAACAAAATTATGTCTCCAAAAAAAAAGTTGCTTTTCTTTCTCTCGTACAAATTCAGAGTTCACTTTACAAATACATACTTTTCCACAAGATAATGTATATATCCTCTGTTTCTAGTGCTCTAGTATTACTAAATGCAGTCATTGTCAGGACAGAGAGACAACCTCTGTTTGTTAATGTAAATCTGGTAAATATCCTGCTTATCCTTTTTGAATAATAAATAATGTAAAACAGGCACTTAGGAAGAGTCCTCTGGGTAACATCCCCTCCTACAATTCATTTGGCCAAATCCTTTTTTCTATTAGGAAAAAGCATCTTTCAGTCATTTAATTAAGAATTGCCTAAATATTACAGTCTTCAACTACATATTCAGGGAGTTGGAACTAGAAGATCTTTAAGGTCCTTTCCAATCCAAACCATTCTGTGATCTATTCTATGATCTAAGTACATGAAGAAATCGTCAAATACATCATCCAAATGTTTTTGGGTTTTTTTTCCAAAGAGACCTAAAGAAAAATAAGAAATATCTACACACACAAAAAAAGTCCCTGTGTTTGTGATAGAGACAGAGGTATCTGTGAAATATAACCAGATGAATATTAATGTTATTAAATAAAAGTACAATATGGAGGATTTGCACTAAGAAGAAACACAGAAAAATAAAAACATGAAGAAGAAAAGGAGAAATCAACACATGCTATTAATAGTGCTTTTTAATTAATTTTGGTACCTGCCAAACCTCACATCTCACAAACACTTCTGTCAGTAAATGTAACATTATGGAGTTCTATAAGCTGACAGACAGTTTTCCCTGGCTTCAGTTATTCCTGTGAATATGTGTAAGCTGGATGAGGAGGACCCAATCTCTACTAAAATCAGTAAGAAGACTCTTGCTGGCAGCAAAACTTCTATATGGAAAGTGAATTAGAAAATCTTCCATGTGAAATAATTAATATCATAAACATGAAGTAGAGCAGATTGAGTTATCTGTAGCACAACTCTGTAGAGAATTAAAACTCTTTACAGATAATCTCCAATGGTGGGATGCTTAAAGGATAACTTTCAGCTCCTAACACCAGATCCATTTAAACAGAAAATGGCACTACAAGGTATCACATGATAGCATCTGATGTATTACAATAGGAAATGAATTAAATGGTGATTAATTAATTACAAGCATAACAGATGATAGCAATATCTTTAATCAGAAGTGATTACATTTTACCAAGATCAAATAACATAGCAAAGATATGTATTTGAAGAAATAACACCAGCTAACATGCACCATTTAATTTATCTGCTGAATAGAGTAACATGCAGTGGTTCATGAAGTATCTTTTCCTTTTTTTTCTCCCTGGAGAAATATGATAAAAATGGGTAAATATTAAAGGGGCATAAGCTGAACATATGAATTTCATCACAGCTATGCTCTTCCCCAGTTACTCCTATTTTTTGCAAGTTATGTTAGGGTATAAAACTCTCTTTTTCAAGCCAAAGGTGATTTTTTTTTTTTTTTTGGTTTTAAGTTGTAGTTCAAATTGCAAATCGAACAGAGAAAAATAATTTTTTTTGGCAAACCCATCTTTTACTAAAATTTGGAATGCAATAAATACAGGAAGTCATATTTATAACTACAGTTTTCATAGGGAATGAAGACCCCAAGTGAAGGAATTTAATTTTGAGTTTGCAGGTTTTTAAAGATACTTAATCAATATTTATTTGGGGGTTTGTTGTATTCCTTTCCCCTACACAGATTTGTAAAATTCATTTGGTTGGAAAATCATAAAACAGTGTATCATTCCTGGTTCAGGTCATTCTCAGCACCTTGCAATCATAAGATGTTTTCTTGCCTTAGCAGTTCAGCCTAATTACTGACTTTGGTGCAAGACTTCTTTGAGAAATTTGCCCCAGATGATATTTTTAAGAAATTAGGATGACTTCCAACCACTACATATTTCAGAATGGCAGGACTGATAAAGTCCTTATTCCTCCCTAGTCATCTTTTCTTAAAAATTCCCAGATAACTACATATGAAAGGCATTTTAAACCTATAAAGATTTGGTGTCTTTAAACAGGCTCAAATTGCACATCCCAGGAGAAACATCTAAAATCACTTTTGAAAAATTTAGGTCAATATATAATTAGAGCCCCAAGTTACCTGAGAGTATCAAATTTGAGCTGTGTAATGTTAAACACATGCCTTGACAGTTTGGCAACATTCGGTAGCAGTTTGAACTTTCAAATGCCTGCCTGTGAAAATAGCACGGAAAATAAACTCCTAAAAATCACAGGAGACTTGCTTTTTTTTTTTTTTTTTTTTTCCTTTTGTGCAACTACAGCAAAAAGCTTTAACCAAATATATTTGTAGTAAATTTTGTGATCCTGGTACTTTCATGCTGAAGTACAAACTTGTCATTGTATCCTCCAAGTGTGAAACTGAGAAACTAAAGAGTGGGGTATTTCTCTACTCATGTTTCTGTTTAGAATTCACAGCACAATGTGGAAAAGCAAAAAACCATGAACAAATTCTCTGTCAGCCTCTGGAGATAAATTCACTGTTTGTTTGACTGGAGAAGGACTGTTACAGCATTGGTTTGTCCTACTGCCACCCCTAAAACCCAGGGGCTCTGGGAATTGTCATGCCTGGAAGACAGAGATCATAAAAAAATGGCTTTGGTTTGAGAGTCTACCTATTCAGCCATCTTACTCTTGTGACCATGCTTCAAGTGCATGCTCCTTGCAAATAGCTAGAAAAACCTGACAGCTTAAATTCTTATTTTAATCCTACTTGGGATTTCTATGAAGACCTAAGGCGCTGCTGCCAACTTGGTCTGATTCTGCAGTCTGGTCTTAATCTGCAGTCTGAGAGGTGTAATTTCTACTTCTTCCTCTGCCACATGATGGGAAAAATTTATGTTTCAGAACCCCTTTTTAGCAGAAATGGAAGGCAGTGAAACATATTTGCTCCTCAAACTGCTGCAAATTTATCAATAAGTGTGAATGAAAATGTTCTGTGACAAGAATAGAGTGTGTTTCCAATGGATATCTGTATTGGAGTGGGGTTTAGTTTTGTCTAACAAGAAGAGAATTCCAAAAGAAGTTTTATCCTATTTAGATGCAGTTATAACATCTCTCCCAAGTGCAAATCAAATCAGGGTTGAATTAATACTTTACCTTTTCCTTAACATGGGCACCAAGAAAATCTCTCCACTATGTAATTTCTCAATATCTACACCATTGGTAGAAGTGAGTCACCCATGGCACATCTTCCCCTCTGGAAAAAAGTGTGTAAAACTGGTAAACTAGTTTAAAACCTTCTGGAAGGACTCTACTCGCTGTAGGATCACAGAAATCTCAAATCTGTAAGGAACTGGGAAGAAAATACAGAGAAAACTCCATCTGTGATATGTAGCCATTGAATTTAAGATACAGAATGGCTGTAGAAACCAGGTTATACCATTTTACTGTAAATTTTATGCTGGCATTCATTACCTTAACAAAAAGACCTCAACCCATGATCTCCAGTCCACTTTAAATACATGTATTACACTGCTGCATCAGTGTAACACATTTCAGCCATCATTCTTTCTTTCTTGATGTCCCTATTCCTTTAGAAAGAAAGCCTTTTACAATTCAGGTGCACTCCAAAGAGTTTGAGGTGTGGTGATAGATCATCTGATAGGCTTCCAAACTGAGCAGGCTACAGTACGAAAAGTTTCCTCTGGTAAAATGCTTTAGATAAAATAAAATGAGGGCTACTTTTAGGTCAGACATACTGGCATTGTCCTGGGAAGGGTAAGGAAGGACCTTCTGCATTAGATGAGCTATCTCTTCAATAAGTGGTTCCAGTCCTGGTGGATAGCAGTGACCTCTGGCTAGCTGCACAAGCACTCTGCTAATAGCATAACTGAAGCTGGTTCTGATTTATTCAGGGATCATATTTATATGGCCCTTATACGCTCCTGAAACACTCCCCACAGAATTTACTTTTCCAGTGAGCTTGTATATATACTCCCACACATATGTGAAAGTGTTTCTTGTATCACACAAATGCACATGTATATTACTACCAGAAAGCAACTGTCTTCTTTTAAATGATGATCTATTCCCCCCAGTAACCTGACTCTTCTACAGGGAACTCTCCTCTGACTTTTGACTTCTGACTTCAGATATGATGCAAAAGTCTGTTTAATATGTATTTGAGGGTTGTCCGTTGGCATAGATCATAAGCCTGACTTCTCAACTTAAATCAACTTTAAGAGGAATTACTGGATTTCAAATGGTTCATTCTGTGTCCAGACTGCACCTAGGAAAAGTGCATTCCTTAATTATAAGAATGCTCTGGTAAGCTTTGCCATAATGTTCTTAAAAAAGGACACTGAATTCTATGTAAATTACATAATAAAATCAATTCAGTGATATGGTTGAGTCATCCAGACCAGAAATCAATAGGTTAATGAGTTTTAAAACAAGCAGAATAACATACAGCTCTCTATCATTTTGATAGCCTGAAGATCCATTAAAGTATTTTCAGAATTTCAGTTCAACTACTAATTTATTTTACAACTCTCGCTATAAAACTCTTTCAGAAAGCTGATCAATGTGAATTCAGAGACCACCACTACTAAATAAGAAAATACTTTGTGTTGCCAAGTTTCTGGAAAAAATATAAGTGAATGATAGCCAAAGGAACTGGATATTTTTCTTCTAGTTACCAAAATGTATTTTAAAACTGCCCTCTGCTAATAATTTCTGCTTGAAATATTTTCTTTTATAACTGGATCTTAGATTCCTTTTTCTTTGTCAATCACTTAGGCTTCCAGTTCAAATATGCAAGAACACAGAGCACAACAAAAGAACACACTAATCTTACTCTGTCAAAAGCAGATCCTCTTTCTTATTCCCCATGGCCTGACAAAACAGAGCTGGGCTAAAACATTAAATACAGTGAAGGAAGCATACATATTTTCTTATCTCTTGCTAAAATACAGACCTGATATGTAAGAAAAAATACTCCACACAATTTTTTTCTTCCCTACAGTTTCAGCTGATTGCAAAAACAAACAAGTAAACACACTCCCTTAAAACCACATGGCCAAATTTTCAAAGACTTTTCAATGCAACCCCTTATTTTCCTGGAGTGGATACAGCCACCTGCCATTCTGGTGCACACCTGGCTGGTAATCTGTGCATTGTGCAATCTCACGGAAATCAATGAAATGGTGTGCTCAGCTGTGAACCAAATCACGTCCTCTCCTTGGTAAAAGAACTCCTTCAATAAATTGAGGTCCTTTGGACTTTTAGCCACTTGGCTTACTTGCAAGTATATTCACATAAACAACTGTAGATAGAACATGGAATGTCTTTTTAAAGGCAAACCATTTTCCTGTTAAATACTGCACATAATACATCTTTTTAAAGATGCTTTTTCTTTTATGTATTTACTCCAGAAAAATGTAGCCTTGAACACTGTGGCCTGCTGGACAAATTTCCTCGGAAGTATAACTGAAAAACTGGAGCTCTTAAAAACCTATTATCTGCAAGGAGACACAAGGGTAAAGAAGAAACTCATCATTACAGCTGAAGCTCTGTAAGTCAGTTATTGTTTCTATTGTACTTTCAGTGCATCAGATTAACAAGGTTTCAGGTGTTTTGTTTTTTTAATTATAATTATTTTTTTAAGGACACAGTTCTGGGCTTACACACCCAGGAAAATAATACTTCCATTCGACTAAGATGGAGGTGTAAAAGTGTAGTATAATGGATGAGTAATGACAGTAAGATGAATTTGCTGGTTTTCTTCAGGGAAAAAAAACAAAAAAACAAAAAAAACCCAACCAAAAGAGTGTGAAACCACGGCAGAAAAACTATCTGATAGCTCATTCTTCAAAATGGAGTTCACTAGGTTCAAGAAAGACCTTTCTGCATTGGAAACCAAATTAGAAATCCTGTTTTGAAGTCCTATTTTGTATGACCTCACCTATCATGAAAATGCTTCTGGTGCAAAATTTCTGCAGGATTAGTTAGACACATTTTTCCTTCATCTGTTACAAAAGAATAACATCAGGCCTCAAGAGCGATGTGGTATCATGTACCACACTGCACAGATAGCTCAGTGTAAAAGAGTAAACCAGTCTTCCAAATTAGCCACTCAAGGAGGTTCTGAGGGGCTTGTATCAGAAATAAGGATGATATGAAAAGCAGTGGGCAGACTTGCAATGGTGGTTTTTGCTACCATATATAGCTATATGCATATGCTGCTAAACACATGCATTTGTGCACATACCTAAGAAGGCACAATGATCTAAGTGTTTCTCACTTTATATAAAGTTGCTTCTCAGCAGAAAGCAAAATGAGTCAGTAATATCTGCTATTGCTCTCTCTGCATGAATTAAGTCATCTTTCTACCCTGCTTTCCCCTCCTCTTGCCTGAAATATTCAGTGCTGTCATTTCAATACCCAGATGATTACATCTAATCATTAGAAATTACTAAAAAAATTTTTGCCTGAGACACAATGTTTGAATGATTGTCACATCAAATCTCCAGCTTTTATCCAAGTACACATCACAAATATATTGCTACTCCAAAATAACTCAAAGCTGAAGGAGTGTAAAGTGTCAATATTTTTTTTTGGTTGGTTGAAGAAGATAGGGGAAAAGAGCATGCATCAAGCTACAAACAGAATACTATTTTTTTCACAAAACATCTGATGCTATGCAGATGTTATCCCAGTTTGTGCATCTTCTTTGATGAAAATGAAAGCAAAAGTTTTAATTTTTTTTCCCCAAAGCATATAACTGAAAATCAGATGGTGGCATTGAAATCGTTACAATGATGATAATACAGACTGAAAAAATGTCTGAATTTAGTTAGCTGGAGCACAAATGTTCTTTTAAGTTTTACCAACCAAGATGTTAAGGAACAAATATTTAAGTGCCTGAGCTTTTTGGGAAAAAAAGTTTCAAAAAGTGCATAACATAATTGTATGCAGATTTAGTCTTATTGGAGATTATTCAATTTTCTACGAGAAAAATAAATGACACAGGTTATTTTGGATAGTAAAGGTGATTAGTTTACACCTGCAAACTAATAAGAGTTGTGGGACTATGGAATATACTGCCACTAATATCTAAGGAATAAAGATATCTAAAATTCAGATATTCTCAGAACACCTGGTTTAATAGCCTTGGTTCAGGACTCCAGTTAAAATCCATTGAAAGAAGAAAAAAAAAGGATACCACAACATATTAAGAGTGTTACTTTCCTCTGGTTTGGAATCTCCTATCAAAGCCTTTCTCCTTTGAAGGTGTTCATGGGTGAATTCATGAAGTGGACATAAACAATTCACCAGATTCTCAGCGTAAGTGCTACAGATTTGTGAACCAAGTATATCTTTCTGGATGCAAATTAGAATTCTGCTAAAACCTCTAAGATCAAATCAGTAAGCTTTGAAATAACCTGGGGAATTAGAGACAAAAAAGAACTACAGTCATTGGGTTGCGTTTTGTACACTATTTGATAGTGGTCTGTGGACAATCCATGGGTCAGATGGCAGAACCCATCCTTGGTCCCAGTTCTCTGAAGGGAAGAGGTAGTGAGAGAAGCAGGGGACAAAGAAGGATGTAGAGGATGCAGCAGAGGAACAGAACAGATGGGCGTGGGAGACAAAATGCGGCGCAAAAGTGACAGCGCAATCATTGCATTCTAGACAACTAAAAATACACAAATACATTTATATTTGTTTCCCTTGCTGCAGTTGCCAGAAAGATGCCACATGATCACAAGTAAAAGGTGAGGTGGCACATGCAAAGAGAAGTCATGATGAGTGAGATGCATCAGCTGCTTTCTTCTTTAAATGAGCTCCCACCTCTGAAAGCCAGAAGGGCCTGTGGCTTTGGAATTTTGTGACCCTATGTGGGAAAGGAATTTTTCCAGTTCTTTTGTGAAGTTTTGAGAGTGTTGCTTTGGACAAGCTCAGCTGTTATAACAGGTATAGGAAAAAAGAACAATTTCTAAGATGTGAGCTATTTAAGATCTTCAAGCTGGAATCTTACACATCAGGAATTGTAAAGTAACAAATTAAAAGTTTTAGTTTGTGAATAGAATAATTGCAAATGCCAAAAATTAAGGCTTCTTTATAGCCATATGAATACAGTTATTATAAAACAGCTCAGATGCAATTTGCTTTATTCCATGGTTAAAAAGCCATCAGATAAATGGGGAACGCACCAGTGCTTTTTCTCAATCCTCAGCTATACCTCATATTGACTAAATACAGTCACAGTCTGAAAAGGGCCACAACTTCAGCATGATCTGAAAGAAACATCATTCTCTTCTGATTCCTCTATAAATAGGGTGGACTAGCTCACCATAGAAAGAACTGAGTGTATTGCTGGGGATAAATTTGCATTAGCTCAAATTAATCAGAGACTACACCCTCAGGTTGCTGAGCATGAACGGAAACAGGTTCAAGTAGGCTTCTGTGTTTTGTATTCTCCCTGAACCAGCTCAAAATATTTTCCTAGTTTGTATGCTGCACTGGCTGCTTGAAGTTCTCAGTTTAGGATCAAAAGTTCTTTACCCTTGTTCTATCTTCTCTTTATTTAAAAAAAAAAAAATAAGGACACTGATAGGAGCAGTGAAAGAACCCATCATAATTTAATGGTAGTTTTATTATAGCTGAGGTGTTTTAAGGACACAAGCAAGATAAGCTCCATAGAAAGAGATAGCATCTTTTACTGGATCAACAAATACAGCTGGAAGGGTATACAGATCTGGAGACATGAGTGCCCTCCTGCAAGTTTAAAACGGAAACAGCCAGCTGGTCTAAACTATTTATTTACAACACGAATATACATATTAAAAAGTATTACCTTATAAAAAGTTTGAATTTTAACAAAAGAATTATCTTTATTTTTTAAAAATAAGGACAAATATTCTGGATAGCTTGATAGCTAGAGGATAAATTTCATCCAATTTAAGTAAGTTTAAGACTGTTAGTTTTACCGCGTTTACATCATTTTTGATTTCTGATGTTTCACTGTACAAGTTTAAGCTGCCTCATTTAACTGAAGCATATTGGGTCTCCTTTCAGCTACAATATGGCAGAAATAAAAGGGACATGTGCTAGTCTGTAGCTTTTCTTATGGAAACCTTTCTCTCCCAAATATGTCTGGTGAGAAAATCCTATGGTTTTCTTACCATATCACACATTTTTGAGTGCTCTATGCTGCTTTCTTTTGGTGTCAGATTAATCAGTATTTATTTCCTTTTCCTTCGCCCTTGACATTACAGCCATTTCTTAGGAAAACATACATGTTTTCCAAGGATTATTATTTTCCCAAACTGTGGTAATATCTTATCCAGGTTTTTGGCTAGGATGGAGTTGATTTTTTTGCAGAACCTGTGAGAGGGTGGAGCCTGAAGCCATGTAGGTTTGTCTGGGTTGTTATCCTATACAACCTCAGGTCACTGCTCGGGGGAGGAAGTAAGGGATTCTTGAAGAAGAAGGTGGAGGTGGTTCACAGTTGGAGAAGAAAGCACAGTGCACAGAGGGTCTGTCCACAACTAGTTTTCATTGATCAGGGCTTGTGAGCATTTTTGCTTGTAAAATCACCCTCTTTTATACACTTTTATTGCCCATATTGTTGCAGCCACTGTTCGTTTTTCTTATCTCATTGCTGCTTCCAAATAAATTGTTCTCATCTCAACCCGTGATCTCTGCCTTCAGAGTCTCCCACTGGAGAGGTGGGGGAGAGGAGGAGTGGCTTGTGGTTCGAAGTGCTGTTCCTAAACCAGGACAGCCCTCCTTGGAGCCTAATATGGGGCTGTGTTTCCACCCCTGGCATGGTTGGTTCCAGGCGTCCTGCACACGCTTCCTGGTGAAAACACAACATATCTAAAAATGGGTCAGACATAATCTAAATGCAGAAGATACAATCTCTGCTCTCAAGAGACAGCAAGCAATTGTAGCTCAGTAAATGTGATTTTTGCCACGACTAGCAAAAAGTTGCAGACCTTTTGTTGCCCTGGTCTTAGGGTTCTAGGTTTGGTGTGGTTACAAGTGGGTTCAGGCTGGTTTGATGGCTGCTGAAAGGGGTAATACCTGTGGGCTTTCCAGTTTTAGCTTTTCTTATGATCCCCAGTGGCACTGTCCTGGCCAAGGCAGGAGTCAGCAGGTAACACACAGCAGCCTGGGTGCAGAGCTGAGGCTGGGGGAGGCCTTTGTGTCACTCTGTGGCTTTAGATGAGAGCCTCTGAGAGGGAAACAGGGGCTATGCAAAAAAAAAACAAACCCCAAACCAAAACCCAAACAGAAGTAGCCCTAAGTGGAAGATCAAAGAGAAAAAAATCCCTGTCATGATCTTCATACTGTTTCCAGCAAAGACCTCAGTGTGCTTATTTCTATCCCCTCCTATTCTCCCCTACTTTCTCTAGGAAGACTGAAACTATCACACTCAGGGTGGAAAGGGATACAAGAAGGGTGAGCACTACATCATAAAAATAAACTCTAGGAAAGGTGGGGGTTTTGTTGGCTTTGTTTGTTTGTGCTTTTGTGGCTTTTTGTTTTGTTGTGGTTTTTTTTGTTGTTGGTTTGTTTTTTTTTTTGTGTAGAACAATTTTAATGGTATTATTAGAATTTTCTGTTTTAATTAAATAAGCCATGTTGTTAAGTCAGCTAAAACAGATTGTTCTGATGTAACACTAACATTTTAGCCTATGTATGTTTTTATTCCCTTTTGCACACATCAAGATTTTGAGCCTAAAAAAGAGAAGCAGATTCAAACACACAATAGAACAAAATACTGCTTTTGCATGCTGCATAGTTAGAAAATAACTCATTGATTTAGCAAAATAGAGGAGAAGGTAGAAAAAGGTTCCTCAGCGGGACTTCAAATATTGTTGATGAAAATCTGTGGGCTGGGCCCTTATTTGGCCCTTCACCAGACATCAGCTGTACCTCAGTTTTCTGGGTGTGTGATTGTAACACATATACCATGCCTTTTAGGTACAATCCAGCAGAATGTTTTTTGTTTTTTTTTTTTTTTTTTCATAAAGGTAAGAATAATAATCAGCCTTGTAATGGGGATGAAGTAAACACATGCCATTCTGTTTTGGTGGTGGTTTGTTCCAGTTCAGGAGAGATTTTTCCATTGATTTTCAATAGCTATGGTGGTGAAGAAACTTACAGGCAAAAAGAAGAACATAAAAATTATTAAATTATGAAGGAATTGTTAAGAATGCAGTGTTTTTAAAGTATCATCTTGCACACTCCCAAAATGTGAGGACCATCTTGATTTTTGTGTATGGTACTTTAATGTGTTTAAAGGCAAATACTTGCAGACTGTGCTGACAAGCTGGGAAATTTTAGCATGTCAAACAACAACTTTGAAATGAATTTGAATGTTCACAGTGGATAATGAGCTAAATGTGAGTTCCCAAAAGAGAGAGTTAGAAGTATAAAGAGGAAAATGTTGTTTAAAATTAGGGGGCAATATGATCTTACTAGAGATGCAAGCACCCATATGGAATGCAGTGCTCTTGGTGGTAGTTGAAATTGGAGAAAGTTTGTAGAAAATATAGTAGAATGATTAAAAGATTTGGAAAGAGGCCCCCTTGAGGGTTTTAATCTGTTTATCAAAGACATAAAAGGGATAAATTTACGCAGGATGGTGTACATGCTCGCATGTGTGGGTGAATGACTGTCGTGCATCCTGGAAGTATCTCCTGGCAAACAAAACTTTGATCAAGGGTTCTCTAATATAGGAGACAAAAGTGTAACAAAATTCAATGGCTGGAAGATGAAGCAAGACAAATTTAGAGTGATAGAATAAGGCCCAATGTTTAACAGTGAAGATAATTAACTAGTGAGTACTGTGATGAAATTGTGGTTGGTTTTCTCTGGAAATTGTAATTAAGACTCAGCACAATTTTCTCACCACACTCTTTTAATTCTGCAGGAATTACTTCTATTAAATTGTATAACCTTTGTTATTTGACAGGTCAGCTTAGATGATGATGATAATAATAATAATAATTTTTTTTTCTGGCTTTCCCATCTATGTTGAATAATCATTTATCTTCTCATTTTTCCTCATACAAATATTTTATTTTAACCTCTCTCTTTTAAACTCCCTGTTCCTTGACATAGCCTCTACTTTCTGTCTTCTGGCTTTCACTCTCTTCTTTTGGACCCTTCACATTCCAGACACCTGTTCACATAAGCATTTTGATTCTTTGGCTCGCTATCCAAATGAAAGCAAGTCAGTAGATTCAAGATGTAAGAGGTTAACAATATTTTGTCAAAAGTATTACCTCTCCACATATCTAATGGCTAACTTGCATACCTATACATTAGGGAACTGAGAGTAGACTAGAAGTGATTAGAAAAATTATTTCTGTGTGTAAAGCTTTTATGGCTTTGATTTTATGAATTATCATGTTATTTTACAAGGGATCTGTCTCTGGAACCTCTGTCTACGGTGGTCCCCAGTGAGACAGAAAGATGTAAATGAATTTTTTTTTTTATTTAGCACTCTTAGAATGGTATTGTTTTAAAAAGAAAGTAAACCTTTACTACAGCAGAAATGCTGCTCTGATATAAGTTTCCTGAACAGTAAGTGGATGAAGATCCAAATTAGGTCTTCACTGTGTCAGGTGCAATAGTAGCAACCAAACAAAAGTATTGCATAGCCTTAGGTCTGACAGTCTGTTAAGTGAATTTGTATGCACACAAGAAGAAGTGTCTTTTTGAAACATGAAGATGCCCAAGAGAGAGACTCTGGAAAGGTTTTACAGCCATTTAATAGTTCAAGACATTATTTGTTCAATAACAAAAGAAAAAGGCTTAGAGAGCAATCAGATTTTCATGGACAAAAGCTAGGCTCTTGTCCTGAGGGGAGAAAGGATCATAGGCAGTGATTTTTGTGTGTGTCAGGAAGAGATGCAAAAAAAGGGTTTGACAGCTGGAGAAGCAAGAGAAGAGCTGCTTATTCTAACTCATCTATTTTGTATGCTTTTATATTCTGCTTTATCTGAGTATGATTTCTAGCTCTTTCCTCCCGTCTCTAATGAATGTTTCATTCTCTTTTTACACTCCTCTTAGCACAAAAAAATAATTATTCTTCATGTTCACACTCAGTGCTTTTCCTGTCCCGCTGTCTTACACCACTCTCAATACTGAACCACACCACCTCCCTAATTTTCTAATAACAATGAAAGTACATTCTCATTTTGGTCACTTTTGTGTCCGTGAGACTCCTGTGGTCTGCCCTGTAGTCCAGTGCATGTGTTTTACCAGTTGTGAAGAAGCTAGTGAGAGCTGATTACAAGCAAGAACATCCACCCCTCTGCCCTGAAGGAAACGCTACTTGTCAGCAAATAAAACTAGCTAAATGTTCCCCTAGCAGCGTAAACACTGCCTCAAATTCCCAGAGGACTTAAAACATATTTGGTTCTCCAGTTTGGTTCTCTCATTCTTTTGTTTTGCTTCTACTCTTCAAAAGTGTACTAAGAAATCTGTCTGAAGACGTGCCCAAGTGGTAATTTTGTGGCCAGAGCTGGTTGTGCATTGGGAAGAATATCTCAAAGAGAGAACTCCAAGAATTACAGGAGTGCCAATACAAGGGGACAGGTACTAATCTCCAAGCTATCTTGCAGTTCCACTCTTTCTTCCACCTTAGTGTACTACTGTTTTTGAAGGAAATTGAAGGGACAAGATGATGAAACACTACTAATTTTGAATGAGACAAGGCAACCTTCTTTATCTATTCAGCCACAAAGTTGTAATATGGGCTAAAAGATGTCACTTATTTACTTATATCTCCCATGACCCTGAGCAGAACAGTGAGCCTCCCCTGAAAAGAACATAGATGTAACTGTAGCAATGCTTAATTTATGTTTCTGGTAGTTTAGTCCATTCAGAAGTTGGCTTAAGCCAAATGGTTGAACTGAATCTCAGCTGCTGCCCTGGGGTTGCCGTATACCAGCAAAATCTTCTGAGTATAAACAAATTATTTTTTCCATGTGGAAGGATGATGGAACCATCAGAGTAAAGCATACTTTACTTTTGACAGGGATTGGGATGATATTTGTGGCATTATGTTTTGTTAGCCTGGCAAAAAATTCTGAGCATCGGCCTCTTAAATGTCATAGAGTTTTTGTAGGAAAGATTTTTATTAGGAAATGTCAAAGCAAATATCTAGGCATGGGATGGCTCAAAGCTGCCTGTCATATATACAATATTGATGGATTCTTGGCTGTGTCTTTTGTTAAGTAAATGAGAATACTGGCTTCATGAATTCTGGTTACATGTCTAAATGCAAGAGCTGCCCACGCAAAACCTGTGTTGGAACTTTCTAAGCTGACATGGTCGATAGAAGTGAGAAGTTCTGATTCAAAATAAAGAATCAGGACATCTGTTTCGAGTTTCATGCTTTTGGGGGAAAGTGATGGAGGGGGAACACATTACTTTAATGTGACAAATACTGATCAATTTATTTCAGACTTTACTTTGATGATAAAGATACAAAGTGAAGATACTAAAATATTTGCCACTTTCCCACAAATACAAATAATAGATATATCTTAATCCTTTCTTTCAAACTTTAACATTCATCAGTGTGATTCAGGCATACAAAGTGGAACCTGGGATAAGAAGAAACAATTCTCCTGCAAGGTTATATTGAGAATAAATATTTGGACTACATGACCACTGTAGTTCCTTTCCAACTGTAATATTCTAATCCATCTGAGTACCAGCATAAATGTTGACAAAACTGTTTAACTGTGCATAGGTTTCTGAAGACAGAAGTGTATTTTCTAAGCCTGTTTTCCATTTGGCCCTTTAGCATCTGCACCACCAGTGATATAAAATTCTGAAGCAATAACTTGAATACCAGCTTCTATCCTACTAAATTACAAGGTCAGCCAATCAGCATTATTGTCCCTGGGCTGCCATCCTCCTAATAATCTTCTTGCAAGGCATTCTCATGAAAAACTTCAACTGACACAGTAGAGATGCTTTATATGACATATTTTATAAAGTCAAACTCTGAGCAAAATTGTGTACAGAAAATAATTGTCATGCTTTTCAAAATATGGATTTAACATTATCACAGAAAAACACACTTAAAATCCAAGAGAAAAACCAAGGATGTAATTCTCAGTTGTGAGTGAGATTCTTCTTGACTAGCCTTAGTTTAACCTGTTACAGGTTATTGATTTTTCCCAAATGGAAAAGTGGTTATCTCTTTATTACCTATATTAATCTTAGCAAAAATGCTTCTACAATCCTCCAGAACAAGTGTAGGAAGAAAATCCTAGCTTTTGCCATCTTAATTTTTTTTCCCAGCTGTTTTTCTGAGAATTTTTGATGAACAGATCCTGACAGTACTTTCTGGAATTCCATTTAAAAGTTTTATATCAGCAGAATATGGTTAAATTTCATGAGCATGTTCATCAAATATGCATAGCTGCTTAGCTGGTCAGCAATATTCAGCCTACATTGTAAATAAAAGAAACAGTCATGGCATAGCTGGCATGAAGTACTCTAATTAAAAGCTGTGACCAGTAATTATGTATATGACAAAATAAATGGCTGAGAAGCACCTTTTAACTTACCCAGCCAACTGCTGCACTGGCATGTTACTCAGTAGCTGTAACTGCTTCACTCTACCCTTCTTGTTGTGAGCGTATTTTTCTTGAGATAGATAAAAGATCATACTTTTCAAAAATGGGCTACATAACTTAGCTGCTGGGTTGGGTTGACCTTAATTGGCTGCCAGACACTCATCCAAGATACTCTCTCAGTCTCCCTTCTTAAGAGGGTGGAGAGGGAAAGCAAGATGAAAAAGCTCATGGGTCAAGATAATGATCCATTACCACGTACTGTCAAGGCCAAAAGAAGCTAGATATGGGGAAAATAAATTTAATTTTTCGCTAAATAAAATAGATTTGGATAGTGAGATCCAAAGAGAAATTAAAACTCCTTTTTCCCCACCCACTTTTCCCAGGCTCAAACTCACTGCTTCATTCCTACTTCTTTACTTCCCACTTGCAGGTAGCACAGTTGGGATGGGGAACAGGGTGTTGTGGACAGCCCATAACAGTTCCTCTCTGGTGCTCCCTCCTCCTTGCACTTTTTCAGCCAGGTTCACCTTAGGCTGCAGAGAAATCCCTGCTGTGGTATCTGGAGCACCTCCTTACCCTCCTCTCATCTTGGTGTCTGTGCAGCTGTTTATCTCATGGGGTTTTTTCTCATTCATCACCCTTCACAGCTGCTATGCTGTGTTTTCCCCTTTCTTAAATATTCTTCCTAGAGGTGCCACCATGTTGGCTGAAGGGCAAGCTACACCTTGCAGTGGGTGCATTGGAGCTGGCTGGAACCACATGGAACTGTCTGGGACTGGCTGTGTGCAGTTTGGGGCAGCCTCTTCTCACAGGAATCACCCCTACAACCATCCTGCTGCCAACACTTTGACACTATTACCCCACAGAGGCACAAAAGTCTCAGTAAACTGTCACCTCTGTCCAAAAATACATGATATTTCAATCTTAATAAATATCTTTACTAGAGGGGAAGGCTAATTTTTAAAAAAGATGCACTGGGAAAGTACTGGAAACAGAAATGTCAATTTTATGTATCAAAAGCCAAATCATGGTAGGATGCACAAGTGAATCTAAATAAAGATTCTGTTTTGGCATATTTAAAGTTAATTAAACCTATGATTTCTTGAAAAAGTCAAACTTTTCCCTCTTCTCTCTGTACTCAGTTTAAATGCTAATTTGATAAATATCAATCTTTAGCAAAAGCTATAGGAGAGTGTCATGATGAGTAATCTCACATTTCCTCTAACATTTCATTTATCATTCAGGTGAGTTTAATTAAAGCCAAATGACAATTTCAGTGAAAAAAATAACGTCTGAATATTTCTAAGCTGGGAAATGCTTTAAGTATCATAGTAAATCTTCTTTCTCTCTAGGGATTCTCAAGGTCTGTTACGTGTTTTCTCTCCCTCTTTTGGACTTGTGATTTTATTGGAGATTTTTCTCTGCCCAAAATGTGTACGTAGGTTAGAGGCGACACTGTCTGGACCACAGAAACCAAACTCACTCTTAAAGAGACTTCACTCTTTCTTTCTTTGCTGCAGTGTACAGAATGTTTCCAATGTGAGCTGAAAGTTCATGTTTGCGTGGTTGCAAAGAGTACACACTGAACCAGCACATCTATTTTATACCCCAACTGATAATTTACTAAATTTGTGTACCTTGATTGCATTTAATTTAGTACCATTAGTGTAAAAGGAGCATCATTTCTGATGGGTCTATTTATTCTTCACCTTATGAAGTAGATTCAGGTACACCCATGCCATAAGTAATAGTTTCTCTAGTGCCAGGTAGATCCAACAGATACAGTAGTTTTACATCCTGTTATGAATTTTTCTGAGCTATCCTGATTCCCAAAATTTGAGAATTATGTCTAAAATGGCTCCAACAAGCATATACAACTCAGCAACATGTTGCTGCTGTGCTATTTTCTTTGGTAGTGGTATGGTACTTACTTTGAAGTGAGTTGGTGGGGCAGAGCAATGAAGATTGCGGAGCTTATCTGATCTTTCCCTTTGAGATTCTTTTGAAAGAATTAACAAGAGTCAATCCTTAATATTAATTCAAAATGGGCAATCACTCTTGTCATTCTGTCTCTTGTTGAAGGAGCTTTTCTTGAGAAGTCATTAACAGGTCAGGAGATTTTAAATTACCCCCTCAAATCTGTATTACATCATTAGAAGAGCTTTCAGTAATTTGGGATTACTGTGGTAAAAAAAATTCTCTACCCATCCATCATGAAAAACTTTGCAGTAAAGTTGTACAGATGTATTTTGCAAATGTACAGTAGGGAAAGAAGTCAAGAATACTTCAATCAGAAGCCTTTAAATAATAAATGTCAAAATTCCATTTCCCATATTAATAGTTTATGTAGAGCTTTGTATTTAAAGATTACGTTTATTTAGTTTTGGTCTGCTGCACAACTTTACAAACTCCCACACTTATGCAAATTTTATCCATGGGATGCAAAATACAGCTGTCATACATATGTTACCCATTGTTCCCGATCTACTTCTGTATTAAATGCATTTGCTAAACAATAGGACAAGCTTTAGAGTAATGATGTTAATCAAAATTTCAAAGTACAAAATGAAATGTGACATTTTACAATGGTGTTTGATTTGAAATATGTCCAAATTGGCATTGCATTGTACTTTCATAATGTTTTTTTTTTTTATAAAATCAGCTAAAGGCTGAAGTTTATAGAGGGGGAAGGTCCCTTTTAAGGTAAAATATGAAAACCTGATAAGTTTTTTATCTATGGGAAAATAACAAAATGATTTTACAAAAAGCAAAACAAGCCCTTCACAAAAGGCCACTACTACGAGGACACATTGTTTATCCATCTATAAAGAATAGTCCACCACCCTAAAATTTAATCTTTGCACTAATTCTCTGCCATTTTCTCCTATCAAGACTAAATTTTATGTGCGGCCTAGAGAAACAAATGGCAATAATTATCTTTTTAAATGTATCATAATTAAGTGTAAGGTATGTAAAACGTACAAATGTAATGTATTACAGTATTACAGTAAGTGTTATAATTTTGAAGACACTGAGAAATGAGACTGCTACTGCCACTTGGGAGGCATTCCTTTTTTAAAAATTAGGGTAAAATAAATTTATTCTATTTGTAAACCCAAGCAAGATTCATTTGTTTTTTAATTCAGGCCTCTCTGGTAATTATCTTTTACAATAGAGATAAATACTCTTCAACTGGCAGGATTATACAGGATGTCGATTGGTTAGGCTTAGTTTATTTGGAGTTTAGTAGGCCTTTTATAAAGGAGAGCTTTGGTAATTGTTAGTTTATCGTTAGAACTATTGTTTCATGATCAATACTTGTGTACTTGAAGTGGTATCTTTTTAAGATGCAACAGAAATTCAATTCCCATCAAGCCTATGTGACCAGGTACAAGAGTTGTGAAAGAGTGCTTGTTAAATGAGACTCGATGGCTTTTTCCTGCAAAGAGAGATATTCTACACTAATGTGAGAACCATAGCTAATGAGCTGAGCAGATTTTTCCTTTAGGGTTCTAAATATTGAGCTTTGTTTGAGCCTGTAAAGTTCTTCCTATGGTGGCATCCCAGGAAGGATACCACAAGGCAAGAAAATGGCATTTTGGGCTGGAAAGGTTTCCTGTCTCAGAAGGAAATGAAAATATTAATTCTCCAAGTAATGTATATTAACCTGACTCTCACATCCAGCAATAGTGAGGGTGTAATATATCCAACAGCTTCACAGATACACTTTAAATGGCAATTAATTCACAACGAATCATCTGTGATTCTTGGAGAAAGATATAAAAATGCCTTGTGCTGCTTGATTTATTAATTTAAGTAATTTTGACGTGTTGCACAAGGCTTTCACTGTGCTTCCTAAATCAAGTTATTTTATTTCATAAGCACCAATAGAATTTGCAGTGCTGCTGCAAACAGGAGTGGGATTTCCCAGCTGGCAGATGGTCACCACGATTCAAAACACAAGCAGAGCAATATGAAAGGAATATCTCACACAGCTAAATGTTGTCATTCAAAGGCTCCTGCTTATCAACAGAACTAAATACCTAATATTGCAGTCGCTTGAATATTTAGCTTTTGGAATAGGTTAATAAAAATAAAAAACTAATTGCATTGAAAAGAATGATCTCTATTGATCTATATGCCTCAGGCCAAATCTGATTCTTAGTTATATCTGCAGAATGTTATTTAAGTCAATGGTGTAATAAGGACATAGCTGAAACTTCAGCTGAATGATTTTTAAATAGTCGAAGTTCAAGTCAGATGCACTTTAGAAAGAATTTGAATCTGAACAGCCTTTTCTTTAATTGAAGAATGTCTTATTACAACTTTTGACCTTTTTTTAAATTTATTTATTGCAGACAAACAGTTTTGTCTTTGCTAATTAAGTAAAAAAGTGATTCACGTTGGACAAAAAAGAAATGGTTGGAATTTTTAATGAAAATAATGTAAGTGATTTAATTCTACTTACAGAAGCAAATTGACTCATGGAATTTCACAAGACACTGAGCAAACACAAAAGTTAGTAAGAGGAAATTAGTATGATAAAAGAAATAGTCAAACAAAGCAGAAATCAGTGTCTCTCTCTTGCCCTGGATAGTTATCAGTAAGTCTTGAGTAAGTGTAGAATTTGATCAAAGCTGCAGTGGTTTTAATATTGCTAGCATGAGTAAAGCTCCACTTTCAATCCTGCATTTTTCTTTTTTTTTAAGGTCTAAGAATATATGTAATTCTGAAAAAGGATGCAATCATGTCCCATCAAAGCAAAAAACTACAAAAATACCAAATGAACATCCTGAATATCTGAGGCAGTGTTAGACCTCTCAGGTGACATGTAAGAAAAATTCCACCTGGGAATGTTAGATCAAAAGAGTCCTTAAATTTGAGTTCATTCATGTCAAAGATGTAAATTCCTGGTTGACTGGGATAACTGGGATACTGCTTATTCCAGCATGAGACACTTTCACTGTCTCCTGTTAGAGCCATTTCATTTTAGGTAGATAATGCACATTCTTTGGTAGAGATATTTTTTTGTTGTTCTCCAGTATCCCTAATCATTAGACTATGAAGTTACTCTCCCTTTCCATCTCTCTTTCTGCCCCAATGCAGTTATAATGTTTTATATAACATGCAAAATCTCTGAACTGATTGTCTCCACATAGATACAGCCTAAAACTTTCAAGGTGGAAGCTGAAGTTGCTGATCTGATTTAATTTTCCAAATTTTAAACACACTTTTTATGTGGAGTTAGCTCGAGTCCTGCTGACATTTCTTGCTTTCCTTCTGCTTTGTTAGTACCAGAAAGTCTTTCTTTTTCGAAGGGGGGGGGGGGGGGGGTGGGGGGGAGCTTGTATGTGTGGAAATATTCACTTCTGATAACTTCTGGTTTTCATGTAGCTTAATTTTCATATGAAAAGGCATTGTGCTGGAAAATGCCCAACAAGCTCTAGTTACATACTTAGCCTGAGATCAGATGTTTTCTTATCTCTGATGAGGCATTGCAAAGCCTTGCCACTTTATTCAGGGAGAAAAATAAGAAATTTGTATCAACAGGAAGATTATTTTGATTCTTAACCCTTGTCCTGAATCCCCATTAACTGTTTAAACATCCTGTGGCAAAAGAAGCTTAGTATTTCTGAATGATTTTATAGCCCTAAACACATATAAACTTCAATCTGATTATTTTGAAGATGTAGTTTTTAACTTTTCATTTTTGTTTAAACAAGGGCATGATATTACAGATTCACTGGGGAATACTTGTGTGGTTTTGGAAAACTAGTACTTTTCACCAAAATAAATGCAGTGCCTTCCAGATCCAGGTCTCTTAAGTATTAAAAAAATTTATCATGATTCTTGAAATAAGGTATTTTGTTCTGTTAGAATATTAGTGATTTTTATGGTGGTTTCCTTCCACTACTCCAGTGCTGTGTGTACAATAAACTATAACCCCTATAAATATATAAGTAAATAAAAAGTTGTGGCATGGGAGCAGAGACAATTTCTCTGTCTTAATATCCAGTGTATTACAAGAAAATCTGCTTTCTAAAATGCACAATGTATAAATAGTTTTCTGTTTTAGATTATTTCTACTAAGGGCCTCCATAAAAAAAAAAAAGAAAAGCACTTTTAGTTAAGAATTGTTCTAAGTTAGTTGCCCAAGGGCAACTGTATATGAAAGGATTATTATTTTTTCAGTTAGGACAGTGATTTATTCATTTTAATGTTACCTTCCTGTGCTGTCTCTAGTGAGCTGGAAATGTTATTGGATATTTGACACCATATCAGGAGCTAAGAACTGACTGTGGAACTCTCTAGTGAATGTTTTTCTAGTAGAATATAGTACTGGACTACTGCAAAGACAATTGGTAGGAGAAAAAACGTCCTTGTTTTATGTCCCTGCTTTTGAACCATCACCACTTAGAAATGTATCTAACCCCAAACTGCAGACTTACCTTTTATGTAAAGGCATTGGTGTTTTGGAGGGCTATGCTAAGGGAAAGAGAAGTGCTGTTACCTGTTGTTGGTGAGAGCTGTGCCTGTTTCAGAAAGACTGTGCCTTGCCTTAATTTTTTAAATACCAGAATTCTGTGCTTGATCGTAAAATCCAGGCTAGTTTCCTTGAAAATTTATTTCTCTATATTTTAACATCTGAGTTCAATTTCTGAATAATTTTGCTTTTTATCAATATGTGGAATGAAGTTTCACTAAGCCTAATGTGTGTGCAGAATTACCATCATTGCTAGATTTCTCTTCACCTGCCTCCCACCCCAATCTCTCTCTCTCACTTACCTACTACTACTGTGTATCACACAAAGCAGTGTTGAGATAGCTTTTCAAGGACTAAAGTCTTTAAAGTTTAAAGAAAAACTTAAGAAGACTATCAAGGGAAGAAAAAGAGACCAACAATAGATAACTGAAGCTTGAAGAACAATGAAATCCTCTGTTTCAGCTCTTATTTAAGTTATCACATCTGGCAAACTGATAGAAAAACAGTGCTGTGTTTTCTGGTTTTTTTTTTCCCCTTTGTCTTGGTTTCTTTTGTAGGGACTAATCTAAACTACTTTGTGTTTTGCAATCTGCCAGTACCTACATGCTGCTGCACACTTTGTTAGAAAAAGAAGGATGTATATTGAAGGCATCAGGAGAGAAAGAACTTTTGACTCCAAATTATACAAATAAAACAACAACAACAATACAAACTCAAAGCAATACCCCTACCTGCTCTGCTGCTTTCAGATGAGTGCCACATTATGCATGCAGTGCTGTCTTGGAAGCCAGAGCTGGTATTGCTACAGCAGTACTTAAAACTGTCTGCACAGCACAAAGAACTTTAAGGAAACTGAGACATTGCTTGAGAGTGTCAAAGTATTTTAGGGTCTTTATTATTATTACAATTATTATTATTATTAACAAGATCATCACAGTCCAGTATCTCAGTCCAGCATCTTGTCTGTGGAACGGGAAGAATTGCAGACTTTCTGGGCTTTGCTGATTGTGCTCAGCTGCACGCCAGGATAGACTAATGCAGCTAAAAGAGTGCTCATATTGTCATTGTGGCACTACTCAGTGTGAATAATAATAAAGTTTTTATCGTGATCCAAGTTCTCAGAGGTCCTTTTCACTCAAATATTTGGCTTTGGTGAAAAAAAAGTCTAAATTGAGGCATCTAAAGGTCCTAAATTGAACGGTGAGATGAGAGAGGGGAATGGCATGAGATTCAGCAGAGCATGGCTAAGGAAAAAAAGAGTAAGGCTCTTTGAGTCTGAAAGGATCAAAGTATTAAAAGTCTTTTGCATGAGATGTGCAGTCTTGTAATCGATGCGATGTTTAACACAATGAACAAATACTTCAACACTGACAAAATACATTCTAATTAGTTCAAGTGATAAAGCATGCTATTACATTGTGAAACTGCTGGACCCTGCACAATTCTTTATCAACAAAAGCTGCAAACAGAACAGTGTGTTAGTCTGATCTCACATATATGAGTAAGGATGTGCAAACCTTTGCTTAATTGAACTACAAAATGGAACAGTGTCTTAAACGGTGTGTAAAATCTTGGCCATTAAGAAAAACTCTGCTAAAGAAGCTATTTTTGTACTCACAGTAATATCTACTCATTTCAACTGGCTCAGTCAGTAGAATTCCTCTCTCTGTTTTTCTTACTATATTCCTAAATTCCAACTTAAAATTCTCATTAGGAGAAGGAAATAGAGCCACAGCAGCAAGAATTATTCCAGTTCTTTTGTGCTGTTCTACTTGTAAGAGAGTAACCCAGTGAAGGTAGGCAAAATGCAAGCTTTCTCTATTTTTAGGTGGAAAAGATACAGGGTGAACATAAAAGTAGAGGAAATAAGCTTGTAATATTACTGAACAGATAATGATGTTATTGAGCTCTGTAGTGACATGGCTCTTGCTATTGCTCTGCCTCTATATTTTCCTGACAGTCAGCCCAAATTATTAGAGAGCAATGTAAACTCTACTGCTGAAAAGGAATAATTCAGCTTAGAAATTTGCAGCCATTGCTAGCTTTAATGCATCTTGCCTTGGTAAGAAGGCTGAAAATATAGTGGGAAGATATGCAATGTGATAACTGTTCCATGCTAAACAGGTTTTACAAAACAGCCACACAAAGACAACACTTAATGGAATCCTTTGAGTAAACACTATTATTAGTACCTCTTAGTCTCAATTTTGTGTTTTCAAGCAGTCCAGGGACATCATGGTCTAAATTGGGGGATAGGCGATTGTAAGGGAACAGACAAAAGGAATTATTATTCCATAGATGAGGATTTTTGACCAAAAAGTATGTGATTTGATATCAAAACATAAAATAAATCCAGATTACCATGTCATTTCCCCAAATTAAGGGCCACTCTTACTTGCAGTGAAAAAAACATCTTTGAATCATGTTACAACTGTTGGGACAGGCACAGAGTACTTGATGAAGCTGCAGTACTTCAGCTCCCAAGGCTGCTTTCACTACACACTAATTCAAGCCAAGTGTTTCTTTAATGTAAAATACATTTCAGAGCCTGATTAAGACTTTTTCAGTCACATTTGCTGGCAACTTTTCTACTCTAGTAACAATCCATCCCCTGGCATATTTCTGGAATGCCTGTAGAATGAGCAAAAGCCTATTGAAGAGCAGACTTTTCCTGGGGAAAGCATTTCCACAGAGTGGGCTCATGAATAGCTTCAGTCTGGAGGCAGAAAGGGTTGTACAAAGTCTACACAGACTTGGGTCAGCTGGAACACGCCACTTTACAGAGATCATCCAGATCCACTGGGTTTACTGGTCTGGATTTTCTACTCACTGTCAGCAAGATTGCATCCAGAGAGCCTGTACAGAGGGACAGCAATAGTCAGATACAGGCACCCACGATGACATGTTTTGTAAACGGCTTATTTCATTATAATATCATGAAGCATGTTTGAGAAAATCTACAGAGAAGGGGAGACAGAGGATACATCATATCTGATGACTTTTTATATGAAGAAATCACTCTTCAGTTTGCTGAAACCAGAAAACAAACAAACAAGACAGATGTGTTGCTTTCTATGCCACTAATTCTTTTCACAGAATGACCAAAATACAGAACGGGCAAGTTTGGAAGGACCACACTGGGTCATCTGGTCCAGCCTTCCTGCTGGGTCATCCCAGAGCACATTGCACAGGATTGTGTCCAGAAATGTTTTGAATCTTCCCTCTTGTCAGGGAGACTTCACAACCCCTGAGTAATAAATTATTACTCAGAGCTGAGTAATAAAATGTTCAGCATAGAGAAAGAGATACTATTTTCCAGAAGAAACAAGGATGTTACAGAGAGACAATGACAGCTTTACGAGCAGTTTTTCTCGAGTTTAGAGAAGACATAGGACTGTCTGGACTCAATGGTCTTTGAGGGTCCTTCCCAACTCAATATTCTGTGATTCTGTGATTCTGTCTGCATTAAAGGTATAGAACTCCCCTGTGGCCCTCTGAAGGAAATGTGAAGGAGAGACTGAATTAGACTGAATTAGAAAATGGATGGTTGCAGCAAAAATAATTTCTAGGTAGCAAATAAAGGTTGCAGTGAAGGCCAGTGGCTAAAGCACTGTCACTTTTAGCATGGGGCTGGATGGCTGGAAGTCATGGTGAGAACTTACCTGGCTGGGGACCATTGGGTGAGCATGGAAGAAGCATTACAGTAGTATTTTTTCTCTTGGTAAGGCTGGATAATGACAAATTGACCTAAAGTACCTAAGGTGACTCAGTATAGTGGTAAGTATCCCCACGTGTCACAATGGAGACTGGGGTGTGGTTCCCCGATGAGAAGCCAGGATTTTAGTGCCAAAACCTGGGGTCATGAGAACTGTGAGATAAGGATAGTAACTGGGAGAGGTAACAGGCAAAACAAGTACTGAACAATTTAGAGAGTAGAATGATCATGGGGAGTTCTTTTGTAATTATGGTGAAGGGACAAGGGATGGATTTTGTGTAATTTGTCAATTTTCTGTATGTGTTGGGATGGTGTTATTTTGATTTTTGTTGGACAGAATTTTTGTCTTCCTTCATTTGGTTGTTTTTGTTGATGTGAGTAAAGTTTGTGTGATTTCAGTGATAATTCTTAAATATGTGATTCACAGAGGCGAGGGGTGGAATATACTGGCTTTGCATGGCCTGGTTTTGGTAGCAGGAGGGGTTACAGGGGTGGCTTCTGTGAGAAGGTGCCAGAAGCTTCCTCCATGTCCAGCAGAGCCAATCCCTGCTGGCTACAAGACAGACATGCCATGGTCAAGACTGGCCAATCAGAAATGGTGGTAACACCTCGGTAACAACAAATTTAAAAAGAAAGAAAAAAAAAGTTATTGAGCAGATATAATTGCAGCCAGAGAAGAGCGGGGTGAGAACGTGAGAGGCCCTGCAGACACCAGGGTCAGTGAAGAAGGAGGGGCAGGAGGTGCTGAGATTCCCCTGCAGCCCATGCTGCAGCCCATGTTGAAGCAGCTGTGTCCCTGCAGCCCGTGGAGGATCACAGGGATGCAGAGATCCACCTGCAGCTCACAGAGGAGGCCCATTCCAGAGCAGGCTGTTCCTGAAGGACTGCATCCCATGGAAGAGTGACCCACGTTGCAGCAGTTTGTGGAAAACTTGCCTGTGGGATGGTCTCACATTGGAGAAGTTTGTAGAGAACTGTCTCCTGTGGGATGGTGTCACGTTGGAGAAGTTTGTGGAGAACTGTCTCCCATGTGAGAGACCCCACAGTGGAGCAGGGGAAGGACTCCTCTCCCTGAGCAATGGCAGAAACAATGTGTGAGGAGCTGACCAAAACCTCTATTCCCCATCTCTCTGCAGCTCTGGGGCAGGAGGTAGAGCTGGGAAGGAGGGAGAAGTGGGGGAAGGTGTTTTTAAAGTTTTATTTTACTTCTCATTATCCTGCTCTGATTTTGTTAGCAAGAAATTCAATGAATACCTATAATTTGGGTTTGTTTTGCCTCTGATGGTATTTGATGAGTGATCTCTCTCTGCCCTTATCTCAACTCATGAACCTTTTGTTATATTTTTTCTCCCCTGTCCACTTGTGGAGGGGAGTGATAGAGCAGCTTTGGTGGGTGCCTGGCATCCAGCCAGGGTCAACCCACTATGCTGAGCTCTGCTTGAGCTGTGGAACTTCCCATTTGAATTAGCTAACACAGGGAAATAAAAAAATCCAGAACACTATGAGTTTAGTGTTTCTCTCCAGAAACATTATGAATTTTTATTCCTTGTGAGCAGGACATATATTTCTCACCTTTACTGCCCAGTAAGTGGATACAGAGACATTGCAGCACTGCTTTTTGTATTTTTTTTTTTCCAGAGTTTGAAAGCCAGTGAATAAATTTATTGCTTGAGGAAATGTTAAGTAAGTGAATATCATTACTGAAGATCACCATCAGGTTGCCAAGCTGAGGTACATGCAAAGGGAGCATGTGAAAAGAATAAACTTAGTGAACTAAAAAAAGAAGTGCTTTCTTAAGCAGAAAAATATTTCTCAGTGAAGTACATATTTCAACTCACTAGCTTTAATGATCAATGAATACGTAATACAGACTTCAGTCATAATGACTCCTCCACTAAGGTACAGTTGATCAACTTTACATGAATTCCCCCTTGCAGAAAATGAAGCCCTGTACAGGGGCGTAACTAAGAAGAGGTGGGGAAAATTGCATTATACCTCTGGGTGGCACTGGATATATTAAGGACTTTCTTGTTAGAGACTAGAAATTACAGTTCAAATTCTCTCATGCAGAAGTCAAGAATTCAGTCAGTCGCCTATAGCTTAAGAAAACCACAAGCTGTTCTGGTCAAAAAAGAGCCAATTTCCCTTTGAACTTTGCTCTGAATATTTTGTTGCATTTTTTCCAAATTTAGTTACTTGATGAGTTAATTTCAAATTGTATCTTATTTTCTGCATTTTCGCTAATACACTGTTAGTCACAGAACCCCATTTTTGCTTGAAAGTTTGTGGTTTGATAAGGAGAGGGGAGAAACATATTGTTGTGAAAAGAAAAAAACTGAAAATACACAATTTTCAGAGTGAAAATTTGCCCCATAATTTTGGAACCATCTTGCAGTTTTAAAGTATATTGATTCAATAATACTTCAAATATAGGATGAAATCTTGATTTTTTAATATTTCTAAAAGCAATTAATGATTTCTAGTTTCGTTTGTTCACAAGCCTTCTACCCCATACTCTTTTTCTTTTTTTTTCCTTAACAAATGCTCAGTAAGTGAATATTGCAGCTGTTTTATTTGAATATTTAGTTGGGAAATAAGCTGTTATCTTGTTCTGCACAGTATTGTGAGAGACATTTATGTTTTATTATAATAGAAAGGTGTGCATGCAGAAAGAAAAAAGGTGGAGACAGGTGAAGGCAAAAAATTGAAGAGGGGCTTATGCATTTACTTTTCACTGAACTAGCTTGGGCTTTGAATTCACATACTGCAGCATGAGTTTCAATCACAGTCCTTGAAAGAGACTCTTTTAAAATACTGAAGGGCTCAAGGAGTTTATTTTGGGTGCCAGTGATCCTATTTACATTTTCAAAAGCAAGAGTTCCAATTGACTGAGTTATTAAATTGAAACCCTCAGAGCAAACACTTCACTAAGGATGGATCCATGCTCTCTTTCTACTTCTAGGAAGTGTATTTTTTTACACCAGTCAGAAATATTTGTTACCAGGGGAATTTCAGGACCCAGAAGGGAGATTGAAGGACTGAGATTCTATGTGTATGAAAAACAAACATTAAAGTGAAAGTTGCTCTCAGACTCTGAATCATCTCAGGAAGAAATCAGACATAACCAGAGTCAAAGTGGGTTACCACAGATTTAATGGCATTCCAGATACTGTGAATTTGTTGTTTAAAGTCTAGGTAGGTCAATGGAAAAACATTTGTGGATAAAATGAGCTAGAGAAATGTGCATCTTTTGCAACTTAGGGCTGTTAAATAAACATTCTCATGCACTTACCAGAAAACTGTGCTGCTTTTTCTCTCTGTGAAATGTCCAAGAACAGACCAACATTTTCTTGGATTTGATACTGAGTGCAAAATACTACCTGACTGCTGCAAAAATTCTCTCTAACTTGTCTGACAGCTATTTTTTATGAGGTACTAATTATTCAAAATCTCCAGCTGTTTTAACCAAGCACTTGGGTCAGGTGGGTTTCCTGATTAAGTGAGATAAATAGTGTCATTTAGACCAGCCCGGTGCTAGAACTGGTGTGCATGAATCATTCTGTAGCTGAAATCACCTGTGTGAAAAAACTCAGCACAAATCTTATGTACTGTTTAAATTCCCTCCTGAAAAGAAAAGCAACAGATGAACCTCTGAGCCTTAAACTGTCTCAATACAGAATTGTCTCCTTTGCATTTGGGAACGTTAATTAACACTCACTGAGCTGTGAGTGGCTTTTTGTGCTTGTGTTTGTCAGAAAACCAGTTAAACCAATGGGATCACAAACAGATTTAAAATGCCTTAAAAAAGTGTTCCCACCCTCAGGATTTCACTGTGTTCTAACACGACTGCTCTGCAGAGGTCTGCATTACACCCAGTTGATCATTACATCCTCGACTAGCACTAGTCTGATAATCCACTGCATAATGGAAAAAGTTTTCAGTGTATACAGTTTCAGTGCACTTAATGTATTAGGGGTCTTTGTGTCATGGCTGTGCCAAGGAGTTGTGGGCTTAGTAGAAATGGTATTTGGTTGGTTGTTTTTTTTTTTGTTTTGTTTTTTTTTTTTTTTTTTCTCTAATGTAGAATAAAATAAGTAAACGGTACTCAAGTTTGCAAGTTGAAATCCTAAATAATGGCAACCTCAAGTTTCTTCTGGAAAGAAATCATAGCTAAGAAATTTTCTGGAGAAACCAGACTTGCAAGTTTCCAGCTTGCCAACAGCACACGGCAATGTGTGTGCGGTAGTGCTTAGGGGGTTAATGGCACCCAGGCTTTTTCCCAGTTTGACTCTTACATTGTCCTTTAGCACTATTCCTTAATCCTGTATTTTTTGAGGTATTAACTATAATTTATTGTTTCTCATTTCCACACGCTGACCCCTTCCTTCCCTCACTAGAGTTATGATTAATTACCTTTGGGACTAGAAATAAGTTACTACATTTCTTGACATGGACACCTCCAGTGTTAAGGTCAGAAACCTTTCCAGTTTTAGTCTCTTGAAACCCCCACACAGGTATTCCACAACTTTGATCTTATTACCAGGCTTTAGTCAAAGCTCCATGCATGACATGGTTTGTCTGACTATTAGAGACCACTCAAGTTCAAACATCCCTGACTTGGCTTTCCCAAAGCCTTTGTCTCCTTTAAAAATCTGACTTAGAACAGGCTTTCTGAAATAAATATGCTACTGCTGAGCTAAAAGACTATGTAAAAAAAAATCCCAACCCCCCACCCCTCCAACCCAACAAAAGTATAGAGAACCAAAACACCATAAGGTTTGCCTGTAGATATCACAGTCTTGAAGTTATTTTAAATACTAAGGCCTTAAAACCCTAAAGATCCTTAAGTCTGGGCTGAAAAAAAGTATATGTGTGTTTTCATGTGAACACAAGCTGCTGCTGCAGCATCTTTTGATTTATCTTTGAAACAGATGTGTTTTGAGTTGAAGTTAGACTTCAAAGGAGAAAGTAAATGTTCAATAGGAAATATTTTTCTTATTCAAAGCAGAGTCTTAAAGTGTAAATTTTGCTCTGAAAAGATAAAATTTTATTCTAAAAGTTTCCTTCTGAAGTTCAGAAACGGTTGAGAGATTTAGCTCAGAAAAGTGCAGAAAATTACAGTTGTGAACCTTAGGCACATTTCTTCAAATGATCAAGTCCAGAGGGTTAAGTAGGAACACATAATATCTGGCTGTTGTGATAATTATGTATCTTCATGACTGAAATGCTTGAACACCCTGTCGGCACAGTTTTTCAACCAGCTTGACTTAATTTCCCCTATGCAGAGCCCAGAAATAGTCCGATGCTCCTTCTTTGTTTTTTAGCTCAAACACTTTATATCCAAGCTCAGCTCCCTGATATTTTTGTCTTTGTGTCTAGATACCCACCCTGACACTTATCCAGGCACGTACATATTTAGGCACCTTGCTGAAACCCTCCCTCTTCAGCAAAGCCCTGGGCTAACTCCTACAATTTTCCTCACATCCTCCCCAGCAAGTGTGAGACTTCCTCTCGCCTCTCAGCTTTGCCCAACTGCTCCATGCCTGCAGCTTTGTTAGTGCTCCTTCCTGCTTTCTCTGTTCTACTTGTGCTTTTTACCAGCCCCTTTCTTGATTTCCCTTCCTTTATACTTCTTCAACTTTCCAGGCCCATGCTCGGTGCTTATTAGGACTTCCTACTTTGCTCTGTTCTCCCAAAAGACTTCCCAGTCTTCCATTGGATAGAAAATATGCTTCAGCAAGAAGCCTTTTTTACCAATAGTCCAGTCAATTATTTGCAAAAACGGAAGTCTGCATTTCTCCTAAATTATGGTTTCCAGGCACAGATCCTGTTTCCTATTACTAAACCCAGTATCCGGTGTGAGCAGTGAGCAGGGTCAGGGCTTTGAACATCAATGCTCCACTCCATTTTAACTCTCAAAAGCTGTGTTATGATCCAGCTGTATGATCATACATCCTGATGCACACAGAGAATGCTGGAAATTTTTTCGCATGTGAATAGTCAGCTAGAAGAGATTTATAACCATGTCCTTAATAATATCTGCTTAATCCCTTTAGCATGTAGTCAAAAATTATGTCTATGTAATATTTGGAGAGATCTATCTTGAGTTTTTCAAGGTCAAGCTGACGTATATAGTAGGGAAGTGACAGTATGTCTTATCTTTAATTTCACGTCTTATTTATAGTACATTTTCTCCCTTTGTATCTTCACTGTGAAGGCAACAATGTTAGTGATAAAGAAGATAAAGAACTGGCAGGCATCTGCATTTAACCATTCTGTCATTTAGGCTGTCCTCAAGGTCTCTGTATAAATGAGCTTTTGTGAATTTGACCACCTTTCCTTTAGTGTATAAGAAAGAGTGGTTTGTACTGAAATATGAATGGAAAGCTATATGCACATAGCTTTCTATTACTACATAAAATTGTAGCGTATATATATGTATTATAAATGTAAAACCTATATGCTGGTTATATTTATTATATATATAGAGCTATATGCTGTTCATCCCCACCCTGCAAACTGTTCAACCATTTTATAATTTTACTGCTGTCTATAAATACAGCAATAAAATTAGAATGATATTTTATATAAATCTGTGCTTTTCCCCCTTAAATATTAATAAAAAAACCTGGACTGAAATAATTGTCTGAAAATAACTGAGTTTATATTAAGCCTTATGTATCATTTGAGGTTACAACATTGCAGAATACCAGAGGATCAGTGAATTCTTCTGCTGCCTTACACTTCTGCCGAATGAACTCCCCATTTTAATCAGAAAAAAAGAAACAATAGAAAACCAACCAAACAAACCCACCAAACAGCAATTTCTAGATGTCTCAGAACAGTTTTTGGTTGTTGATTTCACCATCCACCCTGGTTTTTTTTTTGCTGTGTCACAATGGCTCTTCATTTCTGGACTGACATGAAGTGCCCTGAATAGCATGACAGATTGCACCTGCAGGATAAAGACATTCACAGATTTTTTTTTCCTCACTGTTCTAATAAGATTTCTGAACTTATTGCATCTTATCACTTTCCTGTTACATTCATCACTGTTGTGCATGATGATCTCAGGAAGAAGAAAACAGTGCAATATTCCAAGGTGTCAAAAAATGAGTTTCCAGGGTGTAGCTCAGCCATTTGTATGTCACCTGGAAAAAGGAAAAAACCCAACAAACCATTTTAATAAGAAAACCATGGCCTCTCAATTCAATAAATCTCCCATCTTTGGCTTGTTGGTCAATCGAATTCTTTAGCCCCCTCCCTTCCAAGTTGTATCATAATTAGTGTAGAGCAATTGCAGTTGGCAGTAGTCCTGAAATTTGCTTTTGTCCTCCTTACCTCTTGCTTTTTTCCCATTAGTACTAATCTCTAGATTCTGGTGTGCCGGTGGCATAGAGAAGAAGCCTGTTCCTTGGCACTCTCTGTGGGGCTCTCACAAGCCTGAAGGCTGGTTCTGTGGATGTTTTTGGACGGCACACTAGATCTAAGATGTACGATCAGCCTATGCCTTGCAACTGGGATCTGATTCAACAGCCCGTGTTGAACATGCTTATTCCAAATCCTCATCAGGGGCTTGATCAGGGACTGATCAACTCAATGCATCCTCTTAAAAAGATAGAGGGCTTTGGATCTTGACCACTGAATGGTGCTCTGCCCATCCAATGTATATTATCAGATGGGGATTGCAGTGTCTAATCCTAGCTCAGCACGTCTGCTTACATAGCAAGAGCAGTTTGTCTGTGTGCTTGGGTCCTGTTCCTTGCTTATCCTGAGGCTGAATTTAAAGTTCTGTCCTTGAAGCTCCTAGGTATCCATGGGTTAGAGTATCTCATAGCACTGTTTTATTGAGATGCTTCCTCTGTGAAGGCATAGAGGGAAGAGTGAAGAAATTATCCAGGCTGCGAGGCACCTACACAGAGCGGCCACTGGCTTACTCCCCATCATGCAGCTCATATGTGGTCAGAGGTGCACAAAAGACTCATGAAAAGGATAAAGTCTCCACACAGATTTTTTAGTCTAAACTAACAGAAGAAGATTAAACACAGAATTTCATTATGAGACCAGAGGCTAGATGTGACTTCAGGTGTCATCTATTTTCTGATTGAAGTTAATATGCTTTTAAAAAAATGAATCAAAGTAGTATTTCAATTTAAACTGTCTTGTGCAAGTGTCTCACTGACCTGAGAGATAACGAAATGTAAATGGTATTCAAACCTCTTAATTGCTGCCAATAGCAATTCTTTTGTTACTCTGCAAGGAAAACGGTAGAGGCATCTCTTTTAGAGAATAAAGCCCCAGGTAAAAAAGCAGTAAGTACCTCATTAGCAACACTGAGCTACAAGTGTGCCTAAGATCCCACAGACTTCAAGCCAAGTGTTAAAATAGGTTGAGTTGAATGGATGACTAAATCGTTCCAATGACAGTCTCTTTGATGAAAGGTGCCTAGAGCTACCCTTTCTTAGGTTTGCCTACCGTGCCCATCTGTCTTTTACCATTCAATACAGTTCACTTCTCTCTCAATTCAGTATCTTCGAGGTATTTGAAAGCTGGGAATCAGAGATTATAAAATAATAGCTCTTGCAGTAGGCACTCGCAGTTAGGAGACTGTTAAAGTGATTGGGTATTTATTTTAGTGAGTGTCACAGAGCACTAAAACAAATAAAAACCACATTAGTTGTGAGTTACTGAAGG
Organism: Aphelocoma coerulescens; assembly: GCF_041296385.1. Taxonomy (NCBI): domain Eukaryota; kingdom Metazoa; phylum Chordata; class Aves; order Passeriformes; family Corvidae; genus Aphelocoma; species Aphelocoma coerulescens. Next base: position 112,521,266 of record NC_091015.1, on the reverse strand, counting down.
AGACATTCTGAGCCACTGAAGCTGGGTGAATCAAGCCTAGGAAATTTAAAATATTCTTTGTGTGCTAGCAGATATATATCTGTAGCTATAGCTATATATATATATATATATATATATTTAGGTATACTCTAAACCAAACTGCAGGCATTTCCCTTTCATCTTCTGTATACTTAATAACTCTGTGAAACGCATTGAATACCATGATAGAGAGGTGCCATAAAAGAAAAGTGCCTGGCCAGTTCCTGCTTGCTTTGCTCATGCAATTAGGTAGTGCCTGCATCAGTAAATCAAACGATGCTTTTTCCAGCACTTAGATGAACTGATTTCTCATCTGCCTTCAGCAACCAAATGAGAACACTTTTAGGTCTCTATTAAATCTCAAAAATGCTCTAAAGTTAAAAAAAAAAAAGAAAAAAAGAAGAAAAAAAAAAAAAAGAAAAAAAGAAAAAAAGCACACTTGCCCGAAAAAGCCACCTTCTTTTTTTGTAGATAAAACAACAAATGGCTGGTGGATAGAAAGGTAACTTGTCAGTCCAACACAGATCTCAGTGGAGCCAGGTAGATTCCCAATTCTCATGGTGAATTTCAGAATAATTCAAGGCACAAGTTTGAGCTTGTGCCAATAAAAAAGGTGCATAAAATTGATTCATAAATGTATATTTTAAATAGAATGTTAAATAAAATCACATGCAATTAAGTAAAATCCAAGAGCTAGTTTAAAAATAAACAAAAAAACCCCTACTGTTTCTTCCAGTATAAAAAAATGAAGTTCGTGTTTGATTCTCATCACATATTTTATCACTTGGTTTCTGGGATGAGGAATGTAGCAGGGAAATCTTATTAGAAGGAAGTTTATTTGTCTTGCTAATTCTTTGCTTTATTTCCAGTCCTTTGCCAGGAAGAACATTCACTGAAATCATTCAGTGTAAATTAAGTGATGTTTAAAGGGATGCAACCATTCAAAGTGTGCATGTGCTTCATGCAGTCACGTAAGCCAAACATTTTGCTTAAAGTATTTTGCTGCCAATTCCCAAAATGTATACTCAGTATGGTCTTTTTGGAAGGGCACTGCAAACTAAATGTGTCATAGCCAACATATACTCCAGCTCTCTCAGCAGAAGTAGGGGATGCTTCTGGGCACAGGGGCTCCAGCCCCTTCATCATTAAGTGACAGCATGGTCCTAGCACCACCTATAGCTCAGGCCAGCAGTAACTCTCTCCCTGGCCCCCTTCTGGTATTTATACAGCCCAAGGACCACAAAAATTAAAGAATTTATGGATGAGCACAAGAGCTTTCCACACGGTCTGGATTCATCTGCAGAGGTAAGGATTTTGGGAATGACTTTGCTACACATGAGGAGCATCCCAATCACAAAATATTCAAGGTGTAGTCCTTATTTCCTAAAACAAGATCTGTCCTAAATCTTGCCTTCCCTTGGACAGATTTCTCCTGCACTGTTCACTTGCCATGTCACTACAGCAGTAGCTTAACTGCAGGTAGCATTCAGGTGACACAAACCAGAGCAACTGACTGGGACAATGATGTGAAAAATACTCCCTCACTAATGTTCCTCATTCCCTGTTGCTTTCTTACTTGCCTGCACACCTAGGGTACCACACCTAGGTTCACTGGCTGGACAAGTGAGCTCCAGTCACTTGCCATATTCTGTGCTTATTAGCGGAAAATCTGGAAACACAAAGGTTCTCCACACCCTCCTGTGACTAGTGGATTTAAGTGCTGCTGCTCTTGTTGCAGCCTCTCCTGGCAGAGAACTCTCTTACCAATAAACTTCCTCCCATTGACACAACCTTATATAACAAGTATTTTTTGGTAGAACCAATGTCTGGTCTCTGCAGGACGCCCATGTTACCAGAATATCAGTAGGCATTTAGAATTGTCACAGCGCTCTGTCTCTTGACAGTTTTCAAGAAGCATTTGGACAATACCTTCGGGCACATGGTGTGACTCTTGGGGATGCTGCTGTGCAAGGCCAGGAGATGGACATGATCCTTGCAGGTCCCTTCCAACTCTGTATATTCTGTGATTCTGTGGCTGGCACCACTGTTTAAGCTGCCTGGCAACTTGAGAACTGTGCCAAGAAAATCATAACCTTAACATTTACTGAAATGACTTAGAATATATCTGGCTTTTGGGATGTTTTTTCACTTATACATGTGATAACCATTATAAATTACTGAAATGGCCCCCAATCACTATGTCTGATGCACGTTTCTAAACATGGCCCACCTAGAAACTTACAAAGAAATGTAAAGCTGGCTCGTGTTGCTAACAGAATGGGAGAGAGAAAAAGTTGTTGAGAAGTCAAAAAGGAGTGTTGAAGAAGCTCAAAATTTCCTATCATCAGTTTGGTAATGCCTTGTTAGACACCTTTTGTGACAATTTCCTTTAAGTTCTATAGGGAATAAGGTTTTTAGTCATCAGGAAAAAACTTTGTGTGGCTAAGTCTGATGAAAAATGGATTAAAACTAAAGAGTAATTAACTTGTTTGTAATCATAATAAAAATAAATTATTGTCTTACTGCTTCATCTAAATTATTTTCTATTTACTGCTTTTTTACATTATAAGCATTTGTTGTAAGTTTCCAAGCTTTTTCATTATTTTCTATCAAAATGGACTATATGGTGCCAATCAGCAAATTAACCAGGTATTTTGTGAATGGAAAAATAAGTAGATGTAAAATAATGAATGAATAAATATGATAAATAAACATTTTGTTATTAAGACGTCAAATAATGTCCTCTTTAATATCATACAAGCATGACATTTTTAAAAGTCTTATCAGAATTAGAATTTTATCTGTTCAAGAATACTATTTGGTCCTGAGACAATTAATTTTAGAAAAAGAAAAACAAAATACTCATGAATTACATATACGCTGAAATTAGATCTTTAAAATCTGAATTTCTGTACGTCTTTATTTGATACTGTATAACTAGATGATTCTTAATGCTATGTCAGTTGTATGCATTTATCAGTTGTATGCATTTATTCATTTCATGATGACAGCTTATCTGTTCAGTGCCCGGTCAAGAAGTATACCAACTGGTAAATAGATGTTCACAATATTTTCTATCCTCTGCATGCTAAATTGGTCCTAATTAAGCAGAATTAAAGCAGCATTGATGCTTCCATGTGAAATAAAAAAAACCCTCACCACCAAGGGCCCAATTTACATTCTTATTATTCAACACATGTGAAAATAAAATAGCTTTGGCACGATAAATGAGGATTCTTTGACAGCAATCCAGTGTCTACATACATTTGGAATTGGTTTCTTTGCTCAAATTGATAACAAATACCTGATGTGGAGTAAATGCTCCCTCTTGGTTTTCTGACGCTACGCTTTTTCACACTGAATTACGTTATGTTAGATCATGAGCCAAGCAGTGGAGGAGGAGGGAAGGGAGAAGGGTGGGTGGGGAGGAGTGTGAATGTGTGACATAATCCAAAGAGAGCTTTAAGATCATTGGAAGTACAGAGGAAGGAGCAATATATCAGGAGCCCCCATTAAGTCCTGCAATGTGGGTTCAAAAGGGCATAGATCCTGACCCTTGCCTTCCTAATCACTTATAGCTTTCAGAGGCACAGTATTATGTAGTGGTGCTATGACAACATGCAGCTGCAGAAGAGCAGCATCTGTGTGGCTGGCAGACCCTAAAATCTCAGCTACAGAGAAGTTCTTAGTAAATGAAGCACCATTATAAAACGAAGAACAAAATACAAAATCCCTGACAGGGATTAGAATAGACAGTTAATAAAGAATGACAAAATCTACTACCCAACACTTAATAATTTACCAGTGGTTTATTATGCTGTTACATGATATGACATTTCTGTAATTTATTTTTCTTTAAAGTCTTGTAATGAAACACTATGTTGTAAATCTAAGTTGTTTTCTTCCTGCAAAAAGGAGAAATAAAAAAGCATCAGGCTACAAGAGCCTAAATAGATGTATAATGCAGGTGGTAAGAAGGAAGTGTAATAGAAACAATTGTGAAAACTGTTCGAACACTCATTTGCTTGTGGAAATCTCAATTTCTCTATACCCTAATAGTTGAAAAAATTATTGAAAATGCTTGTAAAGATACCTGTTAGGTATTCAGGATATGCTAGCCAACAATAAGTGTGCACAGCATAATTGGCACATCATCTGGCAGGGGCTGATGAGGTTGTAACGCTCTCTCTTGTCTAGACTCTTCTGATTACATCCAATTTGCTTTCCCTTTTTACTGACAAACTTGACTTCCAAATTATGGTAATGTTATCATGCTCTTTCTCTAACTGCTTGTATTTACATTTCCTTATCTCAAGACGAGTTTAGAGAAATTCAACTGAAAACAAGTTTTCCTTGTTAAGTTTTTCATCATCCAGCCAGTTTCTGAGATATTTTCAGGTCATTTACAGTTCTTCATGCTCTTATTTGAATCAAGACTTCTCCCAACAGTAATTCAGAAAAATTAGATAGAAATTTAAAACCTAGACCTTAAGTAGTGTTTTGTGCGAGGCAAAAGAGCAGTAAGTTGGAAGTTGTGGCAGTTTGGATGTTTGGGAAGAACTTCCGCGGCCGGCGCAGAGCGCAGAGGGGGTTGGTTGTTGGACAAGTTGCTAGCCCAATGAGAGGGCTTGTAACGCCTCTGTGCTTTGCGTATTTAAAGGATGCTCAAGCGTAGGAATTGCCCCTTGTTCTGGTTTGGCCAAATTTAGAAATATATCCTCTGAGGGAAGGCACAACCACCCCTCCCCCACCAGGTTTGGGAAAAAATAAAATTTTCCTCGAAGGAAAGTGAAGGAGATAAAACTATTTATTTAACAAACACATGGGAAAAGGAAAATAATGCTAAATAATAAAATCTCTCACTGTGGAGAAAAAACCTGGGAAAGTGTTCGAGTCCTCCCTTTGGTCTCCTCGGAGCTGGGGCTTGGCCCAGGGCCAGGTCCTCTGCACTCAGTGGAAAGTCCTCCTGATGTGTTCTAATATTGAAGCAGTCCAGTAGAAAAGGGAGAAAATCCGAAATTCTAGGGAAAGAAAAAAAAAATTCAACTCTCAGTCTCTCTCCAGAGAAAAAGAAATTGAACCACTGGCCAAAAGCTGGCTGGGAAACCGCAAGCCGGGTGCTTCCTCGCTCCCCTGCCGCAGCTGGAAAAAAACACTGTCTCTGTGTGACTTTGAACAAGCTGCAAACTGCTTTGAAAAAGTTTTGCTCAGTTTTTCCTTCCCCCTCTCAGGCTCAGTTTAGAGGCATAGAAAGGCACAAAGTCAATTTCTGGGCATAGGGCAGCGACATGAGATACACATCATAAAGTCACCCCAAGACACCCCTCTTTTGTTCCGGCTCCCCCACCGAGAGGAAGGGATGGGCCGGGCCCCCGGTGTGGCGGCGCAGGGCCCGGGTCACTGTAGAGCTGCCCACGGAGCAGCCATGACCAGCAGCCATGACCAGCAGCCGTGACCAGCAGCCATGACCAGCAGCCATGAGCACCAGCCGTGAGCAGCAGCCATGACCAGCAGCCATGAGCAGCAGCCAAGACCAGCAGCCATGAACAGCAGCCGTGAGCACCAGCCATGAGCAGCAGCCATGACCAGCAGCCGTGACCAGCAGCCGTGACCAGCAGCCGTGACCAGCAGCCATGACCAGCAGCCGTGACCAGCAGCCATGACCAGCAGCCAAGACCAGCAGCCAAGACCAGCAGCCATGACCAGCAGCCATGAACAGCAGCCGTGAGCACCAGCCATGAGCAGCAGCCATGACCAGCAGCCGTGACCAGCAGCCGTGACCAGCAGCCGTGACCAGCAGCCGTGACCAGCAGCCATGACCAGCAGCCAAGACCAGCAGCCATGAGCAGCAGCCGTGAGCAGCAGCCAAGACCAGCAGCCAAGACCAGCAGCCGTGACCAGCCGCCGTGAGCAGCAGCCATGACCAGCCGCCGTGAACAGCAGCCGTGACCAGCAGCCGTGAGCAGCAGCCATGAACAGCAGCCATGACCAGCAGCCATGACCAGCAGCCATGACCAGCAGCCGTGAGCAGCAGCCGTGAGCAGCAGCCGTGAGCAGCAGCCAAGACCAGCAGCCGTGACCAGCAGCCAAGACCAGCAGCCAAGACCAGCAGCCGTGACCAGCCGCCGTGAGCAGCAGCCGTGAGCAGCAGCCGTGACCAGCAGCCGTGAGCAGCAGCCGTGAGCAGCAGCCATGACCAGCAGCCGTGAGCAGCAGCCGTGAGCAGCAGCCGTGAGCAGCAGCCATGACCAGCAGCCATGACCAACAGCCAAGACCAGCAGCCGTGACCAGCAGCCAAGACCAGCAGCCAAGACCAGCAGCCGTGAGCTGCGGCGCAGCTGGGACCGCACGGCCTCTGGGGGCAGCACAGCCCGCGCGGGGCCCACGGGCCCTTCCACAGCGCCAGCATGGACCGCACCAAACCGAAAAACACCACACTCAGCTGACGGTGAGCGACAGGATGGGTCTTTGCCCGGTGCCAGGCCCGAGTGAGATCAACTTCTCAGCTGAAGGCTTGCAGATGCCAACTTTAATTCCAAGTCAGAAAGAAGGAAAAGTTAGAGTCATGTGAAAGAGGCCAGCATGGTGACTCCTTGGACAGGACAGAAGAGAATTTTCCTCTAGCTAACATACCTTTTAAGCTGTGGTGGCAGAATACCTCCAGCAAATTTGCACTATTGAACATTCTATTTTTCTTTTTGAATTGGAAAATCCAACGTTTTTCTGCTTTAATGCTGACATCCTTCACAGTATGAATATTCTGCCTTTCAGTCAGCTATGCCAATTCTTTAGGAGACTTTCCAGAATACCTTCAATATGCAGATGGGTAATAAAACCCATTTTGCTTGAGTATGCAAATCTGACATACATTAAATAATCATCAGCCTGAAACATATTTTCATTGAAATGAGAAAATATGTCAGCAATGTAAGCAAAGCAAAAACCTGATTTAGGTCTAGTTGTGTCTAGCTATGCAAGACCAAGCTCTACACTTAGCTGAATTCCTTCAGATTCCTGGTTTTTACTCACATGTTATTTGCTCACTCTGCCTAATATTATGCCTTTATTCTCTTACACTTCTGCTGCTTTTGACTTCCTTTTGTGCTGTGGATTGCCTAAGGCATTTTTGCCACAGTGATCTTACATCTTTAAATCTTTCTGAAACTCTTCCATCTTTTTAACTCACCATTCTTTATCTTGATGTACAAGAACTGATAGCCCAATTCTCATTTCCCCCCTGCCCCCACCCTTTTGACTAATATTATTGGTCCTATTTCTTCTGAAAATAAGTAATAAGCAGCACTGTAAAAATGGACATGTACTGAAGTGAAAAGGCAGCCTGTGAAACCTGTGTTTTTGCACACAACATCAATACATCTGGGACATGTCTGGGGACTGGTATCTCTGTATCATTGTTAATTAGTCTGAATCTTACTAGCTCATTGTTTCTTTGAGTGTTTCTTTCATGTTATCTACTTAATGTCTTATAGACATCTCAAGAACAGCCACAATCTTTGTTCCAATCTCCAAGGTGTTCCAAGGTGCATTTTTACCACCAGTTTGCTATTTAAAGTCCAAAGCAATTCATAGTCAGCTGTTTCTTCTCCAAGACAAGTGACACAGAAGTCTTTATATTGTAAACCATTTTGATATTTATTCTTTTTCTATGGAGCACTGAACTCAGCCGTGATCATTTTAGGCATACAACATAGAGAACAGCAAATGAAGGAATACCAAAGGGTCTGTAATATGGGATTTATAGTTGGAATTATGGTGTGGGAAGTTCTCGATCATCATCTTTTGGGCACTGATTCTCCCCACTGAAGCATGAGCAAGTTGATGCAGAAGAGAGGGATGCCCAGGTGACATCTGCAGGCAGGAGGATGGGAACAGAGCTGAATGAGCCCTAAGACAGCTGAGCTCAGAGCAGATGGGGTGAGAGAGTATTTTTGGATTGGAAAAGTCTTGTCAAGGCCATCCTGAGCTAGAGGATTCCTCCACTGCTGACATCAACCCTGAACAGAGCCTAATGAAGAGTTTGGGGGCTGGCAATGGACAATAACCCAAAAGCTATCCCAAGTGGAAACTGTGAATTCCTGAAATAAAATTGTTTCACAGGGGTCAAACATTGTTTTTAATGTTTGAACATGGTGCAATCATAGTGTCCCATTTCAGTCAATGAGACAAAGGCAGGAGGGGAGAAGCCTATGTTGTGAATAACAGATTGCAGTCAGGCTTTTGGTATGATTTACCATAGCCTCTGTATTTCCATTTACTGTTATATACATTTTCTGTATGTTAGTCTGAAAATGAATTAACAGTATGTCTGTTTATTGTGAGTGCTCCCTTTCTTTAACACCATACTTGTCTGTGAATAATTCATACAGCCTAATGTACTTTTTTAAATTCTGTAACACCAGGACATTTAATTTAAGTACAAAATAAGAAAGGAGATTCTTTTTATCAGATCAGTGAATTAGCTCTGAATGGGAAATTATCTTACTGGTTAGTGGATTCTCACTGTCACTACCCTCTTACGAAGAAATAACAAATGGCTTTTTGTTGCTGATATTGGAGATTTTAGGATTTGGGGAACATAGTATTTTTCATCTGGGCTACTCTGTAATAATTTCTAATGAATAATTCAAATGTCATGGGAAACCAAAGCTACTAGAGACTCCCCTTCTCATTATTAATTGTAGATTTTCTCTTCTATTAGTATTACTGCACCGGAAGTTCATAGTGAAGAAATCTAATGAGTGTGACTTAGACCATTTTTAATTTTCCATCGTCTGCCAAAGGTGCAATGAAATTGCCTTGGGTTATGTGCACAGACCTTCCCATGAGACATAAAACTAAAAAGATTTCTTCTCTTTCTCAGGGAGATTTTATTTTACTTCAGACATGAATGGCAACACCAGGGATTTTCCTTCTTCCTCTGTAAAAGCTAACTTAACTTTCTTCATATGATTGCATGATGATTAACTTCAGCAATAAAAGAGCATTAATCCCAGAACATGAATAGCACACTTTGATGTTGCTCATGGCCAAAATGCATCACCCATTCATTTAAATATCACAGAAAAAGCATCTACTATCAGGAACATTTGGAAATCTTTTTCTGTGTTATAATAACAGGTATAGTAAAAGTATTTAATGAAATTTAAGATTATTTTAATTTACTTTATGTTATGTAAATAACTCCAGGCCTTTTTGTTTTATAATCCCAGCCAAGTATTTATATCTGAAAGAAATTCCAGAAAAGTGTCCCAGTCCTCAGACTGGGAGAGGGAGCTGTTCTTCACAAGCTGTAAATTGCCTCAATGTAATGCAATTTTGCACCAGCTGAGGAACGGGTATAAAATAAATCTGGGTTTGTCTGACAGTTGAACGCAACTTTTCCATTAGCATTAAGGGAATGACTAAATTTTTTACAATGACGTTACATCTGTACTGAAATACATGAATGAATACAGGAATGAGATTAAATGAAATCCCACCCTTTTCTCTGTATTTAAGTGACAGGAGAATAAAAATGATGGCCATAATCATGGTTGTTACGTCCCTGTCAGTTAGACCTGTGAGGGTTTGATGACTGAGATACCAGCTGAATCTTCATGCAGCAGTGGCGCATGGGTTACGAAGCTTACAAGGCCCGAAGATTTCAGGTTTGTAGTTGGGGGCTCATCCTGGAACATAATATTATGTACAAGAAGTAAATGTGTGCAGCCAAACCACAATGCCCAATTTATCTCAGAGAATATAACAGAGATAAGTTGTACCAAAATAAGGCTGCATAAAGTTTTGAATGCCCCACAGCAGGGAGCTGCAGCCGTACTCCAGTGTTAACTATTGTGAGAACAACCATAAGGCTAGAATAGGGAATATTATTAGATTTAGGTCATAACTAAAGTAGTACTGAAATAAGCCTTCTCTATAAATCATCTTATACACAAGACATTTTATACAAATGTAGAGATCTTCAAAACTGTATTTGTTCAGAACTCATATCAGCATTAGAAGCAATTCTTAGCTCTGTACCCTGAAATATTTTGAATAGAATGTTCTAACATAATAATTTTTTAAGATCCCAAACTAAGCACAAACATTGTGACATTTTTAAAATATATATTATATATATATATATATAAAAATAAAAACATTATAAGAATCTATTACTGCCTTATTGGCATCAGCTGAAGTCAACTGGAGTTAAACTGTTTGTAAATGATAAAACCAGGGTCAAGAATCCTGTCTCCAGGTCTGCTGCTCTAATAGAGCTGTGAGAGTGTATTACAACTGACTAATTTACAGAAAAAAGCATCAGGCTTGACTCATTTTCACTGTGTACTGTTATTATGTGTGCCAGGAAATTACAGCTTCCATGAACTAGAAATATTGCTTGTACTATGCATGAAGAAGGGATGCAGGAAAAGGATTGTTTAGGCAAGCTGTAAGATGACATGATCATAGTCTTTGTTGAAACTCTTGGACACCTATTCTTTCATATACTAATTAGCTGTTTTGAAATTCCCAGAAATTTCTGTGGTTACCAGGACAGGTCAAACTTTTGCGCCTTATTTGATAGACAGAATTTGCACAATAAGCCCACAGGGAGGTGAATGACTGGTCTACCACAGGCTATTGTGCAAGATATCCATTTAAATGACTGGAGCTAAGAATGTGATCCATTGTCTTAATTCACTGTCCCCAGACAAAGTGAAGTTTATGGGCTTCAGTGAGCACTCTGCAATTTACCTACCAGCCATTATAGATACTCATATCTTCAGCAGCTACCTGCTGGGACACTCAAAGGCATCCAGCATCTTCCACATGACTGTGTCCTACAGAGCAGGTCCTGCTTTTTGGAGGTGTAATGCGACATGACAAGGTGTGATACCCTCAAGGTCAGCCACTTTGCATTTACAGCCAAGTTTTCCAAAGAAGATACAGGCACCTTGAAACACAAATCCAGTTTATGAATTCAGCTGCAAAATTCCACTGAGATTTGAATTACAAAATGTGATTTATAGAATGTTCTGGATAGCAAAATAGATCATGGAGAAAGGTATTATAATGAGCCACCCTCCATCTGTCCCAGTGTTTGTTAGAAAGTAACACAATAGTCTTGGGGTTAGAAGGACAGCAGACCAGAAGCAAACTGGCTGTGCTGTAACTCTGTTACAGGACATTAATCTGTGGAGGGTTGGATACCAGTACATTTGAAATTTATGCTGTTGAATGAAACTAGAAAAAGTTTTGGGAGAAGGAACTTGAAGTCTTGTATTGTAATTGTCATAAGCTCATTTGTTCTGAGCCTGAAGTAATGTTTAATATTTCAAGAAGCATTTTGACAAAATAAATTAGAGCACCATACTGTTATCACAGCTAACATCAGCTGATGCCAGAAAGTAATATTATCTTAAGCAGCATTTGTTGAAGACTTCTGAAATATTCTAAAGTCTATTGAAAACTGACTGGTGCATTCACAATATGCTATTAAAGTGCTTATTAAAAGGCTAGATATGTCTAAAAGAATAAAGATTCGGCATTGTCACAAAATCTGTGGCTGATATCACAGCTACATAAAATCAGTCCTACTCTATGTCCAGGTGACAGAAATTATAAGAGACAGACTTAGACTGCAGGGGGAAATAATGGTGGATTGACAACATTAGCAATAACACATAAAGGTTAATGCCTCTAAGACATTGCTCTCTTCCCAAAGTTTGCTTAATAGTCAAGTCTCCCTCCAGATTAATAAAGAAGAAGTGATTATGAGAAGTGTCTGGAAACATGATGAAATAAAAAGTAAATGGTCTACTGAAACTAATCAGGACTCATTAACACACATCCCAACAAGCCCAAAATAACAAAGAAAAGTTCTGACACAGGGAGGAACATGCAGACAAAAATGCACTTTGTTTCTCTTAGTGGCAAGAGGATCAGTCATTTCTGAAGACCATTTAATACAATAGAATATTATCACTAACTTTGCATGAATATGATAAGGCCCTACGTTATCTTTGCTAGAAATCATCAAATAAAAGTTACTTAATACTCCAAAAAAACTTGGTGCTGATAGCTGTCCCCTGTAGAAGATGGAAGTTCTGAACTTCTGGAACATTAACTGTCCTTTCAAAATTAGGGTCACAGAGAAAAGCACAAAGATCAATGTTACAGTGCTTTGTTTGAAAAATCGAGAGGTGCATGTAGACTCTCAAGGGATACAGATAATCTGCAGATGAGCATAGGCAATCAACTTTTCCATCTTCAAAGGCTCAAAATAAAATTAATTTTGAAAATCATTGGGGCACTGTTGCCCTACACTAGACATTTGGGAAGCAGCTTTTTCTTTGGTGTAGGTAAAATGATTCATGTAAAACCTTACAAACAATCCCTAGAAATGTTAATAGGTTGCAGGAGTATCCCAAGCCAGCCACAGAGGGTTATTGGTAGGTGAAATTCTTGATCTCCTCTGAGCAAAACTATGAGTACTATGCTAATGTTATTACTGTTCTCGACTACGTTGGTGATTCATCTACCATTAATAAATGGCTAAAATCCTGTACTGCTTTCCAGATGAACCAGTTCTAAGATTCTCTAAAAAAAACCCCAACCTCCCAGAATATCATCGATGTTTCGAGAGAGTCTCAGATCCACTCTAAACAGATCCAGGACGGAGCTAGAAAGAAGGCACAGCTGTTACATGAGCTAGCAATAACCTGCCTGTGCTTTGTTGCATGCTCATTTGTTAAACTCCCCTGTTAGTGGGCACTGCTCTATGGGGCAGGTTGACAGATCTTTGTCACCTTCTTACACAGCTGAGGTGCTGTGCCAATAAAGCATTTAGTGTTCAGGTACAATAGTTTAAAGCTCTGTCATGTTATAGTGCTTTGTGTTGTGTGGGAAGAAAAGAAATAGAATTATACAGAAACGAAGAAATGTACCTTTTCGTCCTCCTGTGTATTCATATACATGATATAAACTAGTTTTATTTATACCTACCCTCAAGTGTTTTAGCACTTAAATATAAATCCTTTTAAGAGAATTAGGGAATTCTAATAGACATGATGCTCAGATATATTTTTGAAAAATGACAATGCGGTAGCCATTTGAGCTTATTTGTGTAAAATGTTATGACATTGAAACCATCTGCTTAGAAGTAAATCAGAGGGGAAATACATCTGCATGACTTTAAATCTACAGAATGGGGCTCCAAGAATTCAGGATCCATCAATCAGTAGCTTGCATTGCTACCTAAAATGTCTTTAACATACAAAGACTTCTTAGATAATTTTTTTGGCACTAAGCTTGTCTTCAACACAATGTATCATCTACAAACATGCAAATTACTTGGCTTCCAATGTGTCTCCTATAGAAGGTTCATTCTAATTAAATTTAAAGGCAGACTGGGGTTTTTTAATTAGGATGAATTATAAAAATGTTGCTGTTTATGGTAGTGTTCTTTATGCTTTACAGTGTAAAAATGCATTGTAATTTCTAAAATTACTTCAAACACTGGTAGCAAATTTTATTTATGCCTCTGCACTGCATTAAAACCATAAATGGTTGGTACTGTCACCAGAATGAGAAAGCCATAAAACTAGTTAAATTAGAATATAGTAGAGTGTGAGAGTGTGTGTATGTGTATGCATGTGTGCACGAGAGAGAGAGAGAGAGACACCAGGCAAAAGAGGGTATCTGTACGTTAAAATTATTTTCTAAATGATTTTCTTATGCAAATGGACTATGCCATACTACATTTATTAAAATGTATTTATGGAACATTAAACATAATACTCATTTCTGATAATTAAAATAAATGAAAAAATTGCCCAGGCTATTTATCAAGAACATTTCTCGTGCCTGTATGGACTGTGGAATGAATTCTGATCTCTTTCACGCTGGTCAAATTTTGTCAAAGCCAGGGAATCATTTGGTATTTGAACCTGGGTCAAATTTTTAGTAAACATTTAGTAGGGTCTTGTAACACTTTCTATTAGTTTCTTATACCTAACCATTGCAGTTCACAGTGTTCCTCTTTGTTATTTTGTACTATAAAAAGGTGCACCCATTTCAAGTTAAATAGGGCATGGTATATTCAAAGCAGATTATCACAGAATTACATTCTGATAGTGACCAAAGGAGAAAAAAAGGGAAAGGGAGTAGACTTCATGGAAAGCAAAGCAAACTAAAAACCCCATACTTTGGCAAAATCTATCAATGGGAAGGTCTGTTGGCGTCTTCCATGCCACTTAGACTCTATAACAGAGCTTGAGGGAAAATGATTCTGTAGCCATTCCTTTTGCTGTCAAGGGAAATAATGTGAATTGCTGGTAAGAAGTCACAGAATTGCTGGACAGTTCGCTGAAGTGTCTGTAACACATTCCTCCAGAGGTATGCAGCAGTTTTGCCATGAAAACTGCAGAGGAATCGCCTAGTCTGGATGTGCTGCATTACCCACTCTTTCATTTATATCCTGCCTCTTTTGTTCTTATCTGTTTGTATTGGTTTCACATGGCCTGGTTTTAGGTAGCAGGGGGCCACAAAAATGGCTCCTGGGAAAACCTGCTGGAAGCCTCCCACCATGTCCAGCAGAGTCAATCTCTGATGGCTCTGAAGATGGACATGCTGCTGGCCAAAACTGGGCCAATGAGAGAGGTTGGTAATGCCTCTGTGATGACATATTTAAGAAGAAAATCAAAACAAAGTCACAAGATTTTGGATTCCAGTCAGAGAAGAGCAGGAGGTGAGAATGTGTGAGGGAAAACAACGTGGTGACACCAAGGTCAGTGAAGAAGGAGGGGCAGGAGGTGCTCCAGCCACCGGAGCTGAGGTTCCTTTGCAGGCCGTGGTGAAGACCATGGTGCAGCAGGTTCTCCCCCTGCAGCCCATGGGTCCATGGGGGATGCAGAGATCCACTCACAGCCCATGGGGGAGGTGCTCATGCTGGAGTGGGTGGGTGCCTGGAGGAGGCTGTG
The DNA here is from genome assembly GCF_041296385.1 of Aphelocoma coerulescens. Classification (NCBI taxonomy): domain Eukaryota; kingdom Metazoa; phylum Chordata; class Aves; order Passeriformes; family Corvidae; genus Aphelocoma; species Aphelocoma coerulescens. The sequence goes on along the minus strand of NC_091015.1, from coordinate 112,506,264 downwards.
TTCCAGCGGAACCTGGTGGAGACAGAGGGTCTTGCTTCCAGTCTGGAGCAGCCTGTCCTTGGAGGGCTGCACCCCGTGGAAAGAGACCCATGGCACAGCAGTTTTGGGAGGACTGTGTGCCCATGGGAGGGGCTCACGCTGCAGCAGGTGTGGTGTGGCTGCTGCTCCTGAGAGTGGACCCACATTGGGGAAGTTCACGGAGAACTGTCTCCCATGGGAGGGACCCCACGGCCTCACAGGGGAAGACTCCTCTCCTGGAGCAGCAGAAGGAAATCTTGGTGATGGGCTGATCAAACCCCCATGCCCTGTCTCCCTGTGCTGTCAGTGGGAAGGAGGGAGGGGCTGGGGGTGGAAGGTGTTCTAAGGGCTTCTTTTACTTCTCATTATCCCCCTCTGATTCTGTTAGTAATAAATTCACTTCAAAACTTAAGTTGAGCCTGTTTCACCCTTGAAGTGTTTCTCCTGGACCTTATCTCACTCATGACGCCTTCTGTAACTTTTTTTCCTTTTCTCTGCCCAGCTGTGTCAGGGGAGCAGCTCTCATGGGCACCTGGCATTGGGCCAGTGTCAGACCATGACACTGTTAGTCTCAATCTCAGAAAGCACTCATACTGCAAAGTTATCACTGCACAACCCAGTAAATTGATTCAATAATAACTTTTCCTATAGCTTCTTCATTTACTCTTTCTTATTTGAGTATTTTGGTTCTTGCTGTATTTTTGCATTGCTTCCATACTTCCCTTAACACCTCTTATAGGACTATGAAACAAATTCTGATTCCTCAGAGAGTGCACAGTTCTATCTTTGTAGTCTTTATATCAGAATTTACAGAAAAATATTTCCTGTACCTGAATTGCTAACAGTCAAAGCGTCATCTTGCTTTCCAGTCTAGACAAATTGAGTACAAGTTGACTGTATGCTCCAACTGACTGTTTGTTGTTGTTGTTTGTTGTCCAGTCATGAAGATGTGGAAGCTGGACACTGGTAGAGAACCAGCCAGGTGTTCCAGCAGTGCTGTTGGTGAGGTGTCATGCAATGGAGTCTGTATGCACTGGGATGCTGTCTGGTCATCCCTGTGTCAAATGGACCCACTGCCACCCATGAGTCTTCTCAAGGCAGGTCCACATCCATGGTGTTCATGCTTTTGCTTGTCCAGTAAAAACCACTGGCACCATGATGTGACTTGGTGGATTGGCATCCAGGGGCTCTGTGTTGTTCTTTGGTGGGCCATCACACCTGGGATTCACACGATGGCTCAGCAGATGGATACGTGAGGGCCTGTCATGGAGGTACACAAAAAAAAAGCAAGTGGATTGGGTGGCCCAAAGCCCAAACCGCAACTTTTGATTTTTTCGTTTGTTTGTCCCTTTCTCAAGGCTTGTCTTGTATGCAATATATTTCTGTTGATACATCTTCTTCTCAGAACCTCAGAAATGTTTCTGCTAATATAACATCGTTAGATTACCTAGGTCATTGTAGACTTCTTTAAGTCCAGGATTTAGTATAATGGAGACACTTGTTAGAGCAGAACAAACTGACTCTGCCTTGGCTCAGATTCTGTTTGCTTTTGTGCCTCAGAAATTCTTCTGAGCCCATTTATGGTCACCTCTATTCCCCATTCCTTGTGACTTGTCTTTGTCACATTTCTCTATCTCACAGAAAGGTGAGTATTTAATTATTACATGTAGTTGCCAGATGGAAAATTGTTAATGACAGTTCCTCTTTTGAAATGATTTTTTGTGCAGTAGCACAAAATGTTTATGTTCCATGAAAAAATAAATTGAAAGGCAAAAGTAAGTACTGCCTTCCTGCATGCTTTAAAACATTGGCTGAATCTTTATTTTGGTACATATAATGTCTAGGATCTATTGGTTAAACCAGAGATAACATAGGAAACTTCAGGAAATGTTGCTCAGAAATATTTCTTATTACCATCAACAGAGTGAATAAAGGCATCTCTGAAAACACAGCTGATAATAATTTTTATTCTTCGGCTTTTCAGCATCAGCCATGAAATCTTCAGATTTTTACCATTTAAAATACATTTATTTTTCTCTTTTAGTCTTTTCCCCCAACTTCTAAGAATCTTTTCCTGTATAGAAAGAAATCAAAACTTTCATTTTCAGTCAACACAACCTTATATATTACTTTCAGAACTACAAAGTTAAAATAATATTCACTGAGGAAAGAACCCTGCTCATTAGGAACCATAAAAGGATTTTGCTGAATTGTGAGCTTCCATCATTCTGTCAGTTTGAAATTGCTGAAGGTTCACAGCTGGACTTACAACAACCCAAAGTGAATTGCTAAGTGAAAGGAGAAGGCAGGTGACAATTACACAAAAAGTCACTACAAGTAATTGGTAAGGAAAAAATTGCCAGCTATAAAGCAATACTTATATTTAAAAAAAGAAAAAAAAGGAAAGATAAAAAAAGAAAGAAGGCAACAACTCTTCCCTCCCAGACTTTCCTTAATCCTTCACTAAGTGATTATCTCCTAGTATTGGGAGAAACAAGAGATATTCCTAAATCAGCTTCTAAATAAAAATAACCCACTACATCAAGGAAGCTGAAGAGTGTATCTGGAAGAATTGCCTTTACTTATACATATTACTGAGGCTGAATTGTTTATGTAAAGGCATGGTAAGTAAGCATAAGTGATGTCAGCCTGCACATCTAGTACTTTAAAGTCTGTATTCAATAAATATATGGTACAACATAGTAAGAAATCTTACATTAATTGAGAGTGGTTATTTAGACACTTGAAAATTTATAGCCCCCACAATTACAAGGAAAGAGGTATCCTATCTTAAATATGTTGTCAGTTGTTAACAGCATTATTGAGGTTGGTTAAGACAATATTCATTATAAATATTAATGATAGGAACCTTTCAGACTATATTTCCATATAACAACTACAAGTTTTATTTTGTCTGTGTGACCAGGATATTAATCTGAAATAGGGTATATTAATATTCCATTCATTTTTGTTGCTATGTAATGTTCTCCCAGTGTGCTTTCAGAGATGAAACAAATAATTTCTATGTTGAGATGACACTATATTATTACTGATGACTTGAGCACTTATCCAGGGGAGTTCCATCACTTTCTAGATGACATGTTGGTAAAGTAAAAACACCCAATCTCCCATTAATTTGCCCTATTCTCATGTTAGGTTGTGATACTCATCTTTGTACTCATTTGCCAAGACCGGAGGACATGAGCACCAAGGCATGGCTCACATGAAGATTAGGCAGCAAAAATTACTGTTTGGAAAACCTCAGATCAACCTTTGCATGATGCTGAATTTTACATTCCATAAACATCTTTGTTTCCCATTTTAAAGGCTCTCAGGTATCTAGAGTTTTGTATCTCTGTCTCCCTAGATATATCCTATGGTTGGCATGGCTGAGGAAATGGTGCTTAGCTAAGGGCTAATGAAATCCAGAAGTTGAAAGTCTTTAGACGTCACTTGAAGGGCTGGATCCTCTATGGACTTTTGGAGCAAGTTTAACATACAGCTGGTGTTTCCCATTCACACCCTCTATACAGCTCTTCTTGATCTTTCCACACTGTGCAGATCTATGTAGTTATCTTATATTCTGTACAAAAAACACAGGATAAAATGATATTTTATCATAAACCTTTTTTCTTTTTCTCTCTCTGATTTTTCTTAGCTTCTCTGTTTCTATATGTGTCTTCTGAAAATGCAGATATATAAGGAATTTCTGAATATTTTTCTCATTATTTCATTGTATTTGATGCTTGGAATATAAAAATGAAATTGTTATGCAAAGAAAATACAAGTATTCAAAATATTTGGATCCATTTAATGAATTCAAATTCCAAGGAACAGATTAGATGTAGAGATCCTACAAGTTTCTTGTCCTACTTAATCCTTATATTTATGGGTCTTTTTAACATCAGAAGTTACTGTTAACAGGAAAAAAGCTAATATCTCTTTTTCCTTGTGAATAAGGGAAGCTTTAAGAATACACTGTATTAAAAAATGCCCTAAGGTATATCACCGTGTCCCGCAGCCGTAGGGAGGAGAAGATCCAGCAGGCAGGAATTGTGCAGCAAGATTGATTGATTTAATTATTTTACAAACTCTTTTATAGACTTTTTTCTTCATAGTTTAATTGGACAAAGGATCAGCCACCCCTTGGGGTGATTGGCTAAAATCCTAAAACATCCATTGTCAAAATATTTTTCTACTATACTATAAACAAGACTTTTCAAGGCTGCAGGTGTTTAATTGTTTACAGAACTCTGCTACCTCTTCTGTGAGAGAGAAAAGTCTCTCTCACAGAAATTAGAAATTAGCAAGAAAATCCTTGCTAGCAGCATTTTTGTATCCACAACACTGCTTATTTATTAAAGTGTCTACAAAATGAAAGCCAGATAAGAAATTAACAATATCTAATTTATTAAATAGGATTTTTAGTACTTCCTGTAAATAGTTCTATTCTTAGTCTTATTATATGTGCAAGCATGCTAGTGTGGGATATAGAAGAATTTATGACCTTATTCCTTTAAATACCACAGACTAACGTGGATATTTTCAACAGCTAGCCTCTTCTGCTATGTGTGTTTAACAAAGGCCACTGGCTTAACAAGGCAAAATTCCAGCACACACCTGCCTGTAAAACTGATCTGGTCCCCACTGTGGGCTCATCAATTCTCCAGCCTCTCAATACAAAACCACCTTAGTGAAGTAAAGGCATCTTTTCAATCCTTCAGGCTTAACATCCTTAGGTTTAACAATGACTTGTAAGTTAGGTAGTTTAATATCATTATACATAACTGCATTTAATAAGTGGAAATAACTTGCATATTTGATGTATATATGCATACATATATCCTTGTCCTCCATCTTTTAGACGTTCCTCTTCCTCAGCTGTTATTTAGTAATGGGATGGGGCAACAGTAATTTATCATTATGGTTATGGAATGCTGAGCATAAGAAGTCTGAATTCTGGTTGTCTAGGTGCCACATGGCCTATTAGTAATGATTGTTATTAATGATATTTTTTTTAAATTTCAGAATAAGTAGGATGTTAAATAAAGACATTAATTTTTCACTTTCTAGTCAGGAAAGACATAGAAAATGGAAGAATGGATCCTTATTGCTTCATGTCAAACCAAAAGACTATAACTACTGTTTAAAACATATGTATAACCAAACATAGAAACAGTCTAAACTACTCACATGCAGAGAGACACTTGTCTTGAGGTAAAAGAAGAAAATAGCTCCAGAACCCTATGCTCCTGTAAGCATATGGCTTTTGATTTTTTTCAACTTTTGCATATCTATATCTACTCATTTATATTTATATATATATATATATATATATATATGCACACACATATGAAAACAACAGTCAATTGGAGCCTACGGTCAACTTGTATTCAGTTTGCCCAGACTGGAAACCAAGATGACATGCTGACTCTTAGCAATTTAGGTACAGGAAATCTCTTTTTGTTAAATTCTGTTATAAAGACAATAAAGGAAGAACTGTACACTCTTTTTGTTTGGTTTTTGAGTTTGGGGTTTTTTTTGTTTGTTTTCTTTGGTTTTGTTTGGTTTTGGTTTGTTTGTTTGTTTGTTTTTTTGGTTTGGTTTTTTTTTTGCCTATTTGTTAGTACAAAAAAAAAACCTGTATCAAAATGCATTATTGGCATTCTCTCCCTCTTTTATATCTGACCTTCTCAGAGCCCGATAGGATCCAGATGTCTAAAATGCATGGGCTTCATCCCATCAGATAACCTGGATCTAGTTGCAATGCTTACTTGAATTCCTTGTGGTGTTCATGGGTTAGTGAGTGCCTGCTGTTCATTTACATCACATTTATTCATTTATGTTTTCTACAAGTTGTCAATATTGAGGAAAGAGAGCTTGTTTTAGGAAGCTATCAATTAAAATAGCATCTTGCTCACAAAAATTCGTGACAAACTGTTAATTAGAAAAAAAATGATATATAGAACAAATCTGTCATTAATTGTGCAGTTTGGACCCACTACAATACTGTTCTTTCAATGTATAGGAAACAAAATCTAAATTAGCTCCTGGCGGTACAAGATGATATCCAGAGAAGCACTGGTTTCACAGTAATTCATTACACGTGCGAACACAAGTGTGCCTACACCTACTGTGCTGGAGGATAACCATGAGTCACGTTTATAACCTTATAAGATTATTCTGCAGATCAGCTAAAGCCACGGGAGTTGCCTGATAATAGTTTCTGTACTGTTCTGCTAAATCCCTTTGGCTTCCCCATTTCTATTGACATCTGGGATCTGGCTAGCTTTTGACACTCCAGTGGGTCAGTCAGGAAAGGGATGAGGGGACTTGCTTCATAAATTCCAGTCTTTCCAGTTTCTTGCTCCAGGGATGTTCTTGCACTTATTCTAACCAAACTGAGACAAATAATTTGGGGCAAAAGAATTTGTGATGTAACTAACTAGCTAAAGGGGACTTGAAAATGTGTATTTTACACAACAATTGTTATTTCATCTGCTCTGTCTACGTATTGGTTTGGTTTTTAAATGTGTCCCCATGTGCTCTTGTGCAGTCTTGCTATGCACTCATTAGTATCTCTCTCCAATAGCCTCTTAATGCAATGAGGAACTTAACATTTGAAATAAATAACAGGTGTCTCAAAGGTAATAACACTGCTACACACTTCAAGCAGGATTGTCTGTTGTCTGCAAGAGAAGAGACACAAATGAGAGTCTCTGTTGAGGGACAGGAATGCAGAACTCATCTGTGGCACGCTCTGTCAAAAGCTGCTCAGCCAGTCCTGACTAGTACCAGCATAGTAATAGCATTGTGTCTCTTTCTGAGTTACGACACAGTAGGGGTTATTATGGGGAAAAGGATAATCAGAAAAAGGACCCAGACTGTAAGAAATCAAGTTTCATTCTCACCTAACAGAGCAACTAATTTTTTTATTTGTTTGGGGTCTTTTGTTTTGGTTGGGTTTGGGGTTTTTCTTTTGTTTTTTTTTTCAGTTGGTTTTTATTTTCCCTTTGGTCCTCTATCCTTTGTCTTTAGAACTATAACAGCCTGCTAAACTCTATTCTGATACTTAGATTACTGTAAATTATGGGAATGGACTGCATGGGACACATTTGAAATACATCCTTGCCAATCTGCCTGAGGTATATAGCGTGATCAGTCTGATATTCTTTGAAAGAATATTCTTGAGTGATTAAAATTTTCATAGTATTTGATCAGACCGCCACTAATCCCATCCTGTTTCTAGTCTCACTTCTTTCCATGACTGTGTTGTCACATGCAGAAAACATAATAGCAGCAGCAGCAGCAGCGAAAAAATTATTTTAGGCTGCTGAGCTCCCCTTCGTGAATGTGTCCTGGAAGTGTCAGTCTGTTTAGTTTATGGTGTGCTGAGATAAAGTCACAGTATACTGAAAGAACAATGGGGCATGACAGCACTGCACTGATTTCTGACTCATCTAAAAGTTGATGTCATTATTCAGTGTTGGCCTGATTATTTAAAGTACATAAATTCATCACCATATGAATCAGTCTAAGTAGGTTGACTGATCATGAAAGATCTGTGGGCTTTTTGTGATCAAGTTTGGTTTTGTAAGTTTTGGTTGGTTTTTTTTGTTTGTTTATTTTTTTGTTTTGCTTTGTTTGTTTGTTGGTTTGGTTTTTGATGGGCATTTTCTTCTTTTTTTTCCCCAGAATAGCTATGATGATCCATCTCTAAGAGTTTAGACTTTCCTAAAATATATTTTTTAGACATGGGGAAACATATTCACCTGTAAGACCCCATCAGTGTTAGTCTCTGTCTTGAGATCAGACAATTATGGATCTAAGACAGATGTACAGGTAATATAAAGTAGCTTCAGACAGCCCAAAACATGAATGGATGATGAATGCATATTTTTAAAATAGCTCATTGCTGGTGTGCTGTGATTCTCTCAGAACTTCAATGGTAGCTATAAAACAGCTCCAATAACTCATCCATGGCTGATGAACAGGCTGTAGCCTGTAGCTACTTTTATGTATTATTTTTATGTATTATTTTGCTTGCTTTCTTTATGAATGTATATTCACTTTCTTAATGTATTCTAAAAGATTATTTATCAGAGAAGAAGATTCATGGAGGCTGGAAAGTTTGTGTGAATGCTGAATACTTGCAAAAAATACATTTTCAATTCCAATGAAGTTTTTTGTCAGATATATGAATAGGCATAAACATAAGCATATGTTTGGACCATGGTTGAATAACAGTTTTGATCCAGTAATTCTATTAAGATCCTGTAAGTGCAGCTTAACTCAGGACTATCCACTACAATCTAAACTATGCTCCTAGGCATTGTAGGCAGCTGTATCCATGCCTTCTTCAAACACTTAAAATCTGATAAACAATTAAAATGTTAAGAAAAGAGTTATTAAAATATGCAGCTTATTTGCTTTTTTTACATAATCACAGTGTCTAACACATGCTTTTCAGTGAACATATCATAATTGTAGTAGCCACCATCACAATTTTAAGACAAAATCATAACACTTTACAGAATTGCCATTAAAAAAACTACGACAATTACAGTTTTATTAAATATGGCTGAAATTTGCACTTGCTATAGCCCTTCTAAACAAGAGAGCTATGTCTTTAGGAGGCTGAATTTATTTCCTGAAAAACAGTCCTAAGAAAAGGGTAATGAAGCTCCAAGCTGCTATAATTTACAATTCTTCAAGTGCAGAGTATTTTCCAAATGTAACCATTTCCTAGGATGTTTTGTTGCTTGTATACTAATTAAGATGGGAAAAGAGATATAGGATAAACAAAAAAATATTCCAACAGGATAAAGCAGTGTGTTTTTACAGCAAAAATAGTTTCAAGATATTTTATCAAAATAAAAAAACAAACAAACCACCCAAAACCGTTGTTTGCTTTCTTGTACTTTTTTAGCTGAAGAGAAGTTGAGGGAGTAATTTTTTTTTTTTTTTGGTCTCTGTCTGCACAGCAGTCAAAGCAGCTGTGCTGTCCTGATCAGCATCACAGAGAAAAAGCCTCTAAATGCTGAAATTTGTGACCTTCTCAGCAGAATACTGTTAAGAAGCTCCTTGTTGCTTCAGGTTATTTCCAGCTCATTTCTCCTTGGATATGAGCTTTTCATGGCATTTAATAGACTCAGTTCTAAGTACAGAAGTCAGGTTACAGTTCAGCACGACATGGTCACTCTCTTGAAGGGATAATTGCTGAAGAAGGATAGTAATCCCTGTAGCACAGATGATGAAATGGAACTTCACCCTTTCCTAATGTAGTTGTTCTTGTCATAGAATTCAGTGCCTTGCACTTGGTTTATGCTCTCCCTGACTGGAGGTCTTTTCATGCTATAAAATCCACACTGCTAAAACTATTGTTCATTGATGCATTGAAGAAAAAGTCAAGTGTAAACACCACAGAACATTGTTTCCAGCTCAGTGACTCAACATTGGTTAACTGTATATAACTTGACAAGTCATGTTTTCAATTCTCAACCTAAATACTTCTACAGAAAATACAGTTTCACACAAAACACTCAGATTTTTTTTTCTCTGACTCATATGTGCAATTTCAATACTCAGCAAAATTAAATGTGCATATATAAGTTCCAATAACTGTCAGAATGTCCTGAGGCTTTGAACATCAGGTGCCTGATTGAAAGTACTTTCAAAAATATAACTTGTGTATGTAGTTAATTTTAAAGAGATCCTAAAAATAACAAATATAATTAGGAAATTATGCTCTGCTGAAAGATAAAACCCTCCATGGGATGTTCTGGGGACCTGTTTCACTAAACAGCACGGGATGTAGCAATTGAGCAGCCCATGTAGAGGCAGGTGCAATACTTCAGTTATGGCTCAGAAAGGATTCAGAGATAGGAAGGAGGAATAACATTCCTGAAGAGAGGGAGAATAAGAATATTTCTACAAACTGCTCAGATGATAATTCAGTTCAATTCCAAATGCATTTTAGAGAATTCATTGAGGTCTGATGTGAGCAGCATGAATAAATTATTAATTAGTCTATGGCAATTTAATTTTCAATTTTATAATATTTATGTATTTCAAAACCTAATGCAATATACAATTTGACTAACAAAATACTTTCTGTGTTAACCTCAACGCATTTAGTTATTTCCAGGGATGTCATTTATGTAGCGATGACATTTTGCAGGACTACAGCTTGCTAGATACATGTCAAATTTCTAGACAAAAAAAAAAAAAAAAATCAATACTAATTTTGATTTGTCAAAATATCCTGAAAAGCTGTGCAACATTCTCTGATTTATCTTTTAATGTTGCAACAATGAACAAAATATTGCAATGAATAAGTAATGGCCTTAATGTACAAAATGGTAGAATTTCCAGTATATCAGTAAATTGTTTCCTTGTAATTAAATTAATTGCTTCCCCAAACACTAAAATTACTTTAAAACAGATTATTGTAGAACACGTAAAATAATTAATCACATTTGCACTTTTTTCCCTTGATGTTACTAAGAACTTTGTTTAGAGAAAAAACCCAGGAGCAGATAGTTAATGTGGAATTAAGTAGTTTTGAAACAACACTGAGAAATTTTTTCTGGCATGGAATGCTCACTAAACATTGTTAAAACAAACCTGGACTGTCTTTGAAACAGGCACAACCTGAGGTTTATAAGAAATTCATAACATTTCCAGAAGGTGAGAAAATATCCAGTTATTAAATCATTCACACTTTTTGTTTGTTTCTTCTATTTTTGTTCATAGCTAGGAATGAACCTTGCAGCAAGAAATCTATCAAGTACATCTGAAAAATGATGGACAAGCTTTCAGCATTTAGGCAGCTTTTCTTTAGAATCTAAACTGTGCATACTATGCTTTTGCATAACTTTCACAAGGACACTAAAGATAGAAGTGATAACTTAAAATCTTAATTGAAATTTGAAAATTAATGCTGCAGATCATTAGCTAACTGGTATACGTTTTGTAGGTGCAATGAAGCTATTTAAGCTAAATTTAAAAAGCCCCCACCATTTATATGTCAATGATTTCTTATTGCTTTCTCCTGATCACTGCTACAGTATATAAATTTAGTCCTTCTGTTAAATAGTTCATGCCAGAAAAGAACTCATATCTGGAACACTTTGTGCCAACTCATGACCTGTGCTAACGTTGTTAAATCAGTAATTAAACTGGTCTCTAAGGAAAACACTCAGTTTATAAGACTTACATTCCAGATATTTCTTGATTCAACATATCTTTTACATTTTTATTTTCCATGGAAGTATAAGTGGGAAGAAATAACTAAGATTTGGGTACTTTTCAGTTAATAACTGTTATTGAGACTCAGTGACAGAGACACATGGAACTATATTGAGAGTGGGAAACTGTTTATGAGGATCGCATATTGCAGAACCTATTCCTGTGCACAGGTCATGTCTGACTGTCTGGGTAGCATGAAAAAAAGTAGTTGTCAACCAGTCCTACTGTCTAAAGGGAGACTGCTGGACTTCTAGGTTGCATCTTCAAAGGTAATTGGCGTTGAGCTCAGTGATATTACACTGATAGTAGAATATTTGTGCTGATTTCCTGGGTTTCTTTTCTTTGACATGTCTTCATTGCTCCCAAATTTCAGGTAATACTGAATTTAAACTTAAGGCTTTGCTTTTGCAGCTGAAGCAAATTGGAGCTTTGCTTTTGAATTACATGGGTAGACTCAGATACTGCTCTCTTGTAGATAAGAGATGTGTCATAAGCACCAAATGCTGAGTCATTCAAAATCATCATATAACTTGGAATCTTTCATGATTATAGTTCTGTCCTGGAATATTGGGAGAGATGAGGTAGAGGAGCCTTCCAAGGAAAATCAGAATCTGCAAGGTAAAATTCCTGCACATAAACACACACAGCAGTCAAACCAGTCATTTGCAATCATCTACTGTTCTTTAGTCTGAATTCTGACCTGAAGACTAGTACATAGGGGAGAAGTCAGACAATCACCAACCACTTCTTTCTCAACAATCTAATCTCAGGAAAGATAAAAAAAGAACAGCTGTGAATAAAACGACAGATAATTTGCTTCTCTTTCTCAAAACAGCATTTTAATCTTCTTCAAACATTGGCCCATCTGTTGAAATACCATCAATATCATCAACATCCTGATTCTGCTGAAAAACTTTCAGGGTACTGATTTGGTACTTTGGGATAAACTAGATTAAAAAATGTCTTTGAATACCACATGCTTTAATATAATCTAAATAGGAAATCCTCTTGCCCTGCTGACTTCTCAGATGAAGCAAAGCATGAGAAAGGCAAATCTTTAAGAAATGCCAAAATCTGCTTTACTGAGTCAGACTCCATGTGAAATCCCAATAAATTTTCTTAAGTGTTTGTCTATTAAAAAGGGACATTTTGTAAGGCAGAGATAGTTAATGTGGTAGAAGATTGTTGAAGAGTGAATCTTTGTAAGTTTACTCAAAGCTTCTCCTAAGGAAATTGCCAAAAGGTTATGGAATAGGTATATTAGAATTTTAAGCAAAATCCAGTTTAATATGCTCACAATAATTCTGTTACTGTTCCTGACATGGGAAAGGTTAATGAAATATTTCCCCTTAGGTAACTCTAGCTCTCTGTGTGGGATATAAATTTTCAGTTGCATTCAGCTGCTAGTTCTAACTTTGGCCCATCAGCCTTGCAATTGGTCTAGTTATGTGAGACATCTGTTGAAAATACAACTGGTTTCTACAGTAATGGTCCAAAGGACTAAACAGAAGCTAAAGTAAAATGTAGGGCAAAATAGCCAAAGGCAAGAAGCAACTGTATTTTGAATCAACCCTGTAAAAGCCTTTCTGTAAAAGGTTCCTTGAAACAGTGGAGAACTGAGAATGTATTGACCCTAGTGAGTAACTGGATATTTTGCTGAACTAACCATGGAAGATTTTGTTAGATTAATTTACTCTGAGGGCAGCTGTGTGTGGAGTACAGGCAATTCTTTACTCCTATTCCAGGCTGAAATCAAAAATTATCTTCAGGCAGTTTCATATTAAGAAAATTAGCATTGGAAAATATTATTTTTTAGTTTTGCCTGACTGAGCAGATTGTTTCTGATTGCTGTTAGCCTGAGTTACATGTGTGCTCTTCGTAAAATAATTTTGTTAATATTTAGGCTTGAAAAGCATTGCAATGATTGCTTTTCTCATAAAGACAAGAGCTGTTTTGCTTCTTTCCACTTCTAAAGTTCCTTTCCGTCTTTGCCTAAGCTCTTGCTTTGTACCTTCCCAATGCAAATATTAAGTCAACCATAGATGTGCCAGCCCACCTTTAAATATATGCTTGTAAAAGTATACCTCTGTTTGCAGGTAAACAAGAATTTGTGATTGTGTGTGAAAATAATCAGAATAATTTTCTAGCTGCCTATGTAACATGACCACATGACCCAGACGAAACCAGAACTGCTCCCCAGCCAGTGAGCTATTTATGAGTCTTAATGCATGTTAATTCAGCTGAGCATTTTCCTTTTCATGCTGTTGTCAAAATGCAAGAGAAGGCCTGGTTTATATGCAATGCTTGGCCAATAGAGAAAGAGAGCAGTACTAAGGAAAGTAATAATATTTGCTCTGTGTAATATACTTATAAACTAGTAAAATCAAACTCAATTCAGTAAATTTTAGAGCCATGAGCAGAAATTACTCTATAAAAGAACCAGATGACATAGGGCAGAAATAAACATATATACTATTTTTTAAAGAGTATTTAACATTAGAATTGTTAAGCCTAAGCCACATGCTTGAATAAGTAATAAAATTGAAAAATTTTGGGAAATAACCAGCAACTACTGATGACAAGTATTTTAACCTCTCTGTCACTTAATTATTGAATCATATGTATTGAATTACATAGTCCATACAAATAGACTAGTCTGGCAGAAATAAGATGCAAAACACCAGCAGTAAGTGATTGCTGTGGTTTCACAAAATGAAACCTCAGGGCTCCATCTGGATCCTCAACATGTTTTACTATCTAAGATGATGGTATGTGTCATCTACTGTTTTTTCCATCTTAACAAAGTTTAATAATGCAAACTTTTTTTAAACAGAATAAATGTAGCAATTAATAAATCTTAAGTGTTTTGGTTTTGTAAACACTTCTGTCATCTTTATCTCCTCAGATTCAATAACAGAATATTGTAAACTGCCAGGGAAAGCAAGTTTTCCCAACCTCAGTTGCCTAATAACTTGAATCTGCATTAACTGAAATGTAAATAAATTGACTATTAGAAGTTTTTGGTTCTGTTACTCCCATGTCACCCAGGTGTGAATGCATAGATTGCCACTGAGCTGTGCTTGTTCATAATTCATGTACAATGCTGTTCTCTCATCAAGGGCAAACTTTTGGCCATTTTTGAAGGAGAATAGTACCCTACAACAGTTCTTCTTGCATTAGGAGAAAAGGGTGTTTGACCCTAGGTTTATAATTTATGTGCATGTGCCATGGTTCTTCATTTACTCATTCTTAAAAGAACTACAAAATACAGAATAATGCAGAAGAGAATGATTATACTTTTCTAATTCTATTTCACAGCCTGCAGCTCACAATTTTAAAGTCCGTGTTCAGCTCAGTTTTGGATGTCAGCCCATACCAGTTTTACATCACTTCTGTTTTCCCATTCATAATGGCAGGCATCCTGAATCTAGCTTTGGAGTTTTGGGGCTGTTCCTGAACTGCATCTTGAAGGGACCTTAGTTCACTTCTCTGTGGCCTCCTGACTGTTATCTGTATGGTCATGTAATGCAAAGAGTGGGAAATAGTTTTTTGAAGATGAATTTGACAAAAAGATAAAAAAATCCCATATCAGGTTAGCTTTCCTCTCCAAAGACTGAACAGAAGGCTAAGTGCCACACCTCAGGTTTAATTTACACGACAAACAAAGGGAGGTATATATAAGTGGCATTCCCTCATACCTAACAGAAATTCACTCTAAAGGAAATACAGGTGATGTTTTTACTGCACTGCCAGTACCCAGTGACAATCCTTACTTGTGTTCAGACTCTACTAAATCACTGAAAACACCTATGACATTCAGGATCTCCTACTGCTCCCAGCTGCATGAGTAGCAATGTAAATGGAATTGAATGGTGCACTTCTGGGTTATATTGCCATCACGCAGTTCTGTGATCTGATCAGGATGGGGCTGTGCAAACTTGCCTCTCTAATTTCATGCTATCCCTCCCATTTCCACTAACATAAATTTCATTCCATGATCCTCACTGCCTTCATATTTTCCTTTTTTTTTTCTTTGAATTTATATATATGTATCTCAGAAAACAATTCTCATGTACAGTAAATGAATTCTTTTCCTTCACAGCTATGCACAACTGCTTAGTACCACCACCACTACTCCACAATGAGTAGGATCTCCCTGCAAAGGAAATATGAGATCCATTTGTAGCATAAGCAGCTCCTTAGTTAAGTAAAGGTTTTTCAAGTCCAAAAGTGTGTACAGATTTAACATCCTGCCTGGAGATTAGAGTTCAGTGATTTCCAGTGACTGAGCAGGGTAGGTAAGAGTTTACTAGATTGTAGTGACAGGACAAGGAGGGAATTTCTTCAAACTGAGAGAGGGTAGGTTTAGATTAGAGATTAGGAAGAAATTCTTTGCTGTGAAGGTAGTGAGACACTGGAATAGGTTGCCCAGGGAAATTGTGAATGCCTCATTTCTGGAAGTGTTTAAGGCCAGGTTGGATGGAACTCTGAGAAACCTGATCCACTGAAAGGTGTCCCTGTCCATGGTAGGGGAGTTAGAACCAGATGATCTTTTAGCTCCCTTCCGGCTCAGGCCATTCTGATTCTATGATGATTTTCTGATGATTCTATGATTCTATGATTTTATGAACCAGGAAAGTCGGAAATCGAAATTCCCTTTTGGTATCAAATTCTTCTATGCTATTGATATGTCCTTCCAAACTAGATTTTTGTCTAAGTTTTTTTTGACCACATAGTAGAGGAAGATACATGAAATACTACCCTCCTATGTCATTGGCCTTGAATTGAATACAATATGACTGGGCAGGATATTTATTACTGGGTTGCCTGCTGGCTCTGGGGCTCACATGCATGAACACACAGACGCAGGGATGGCTTCAGTAATGTTAAGCTGACAGCAAGGAGTTGAGAAGGGTCCTTGCTTAGAGTTTCACAGAAAGCAGCTTATTGCTACAACTTGTGAAGGTTTCCAGAGGCAAATGACGCCGAGCACATGACAGCTCGAGCTTAAGTACAGGGGTGTGGCTAACACCAGGAGCCAGCTGGGGAAGCAGAGCTCGGGTACATTACCATAACCAAACAAGGCATCTTGGGAGAGGCTTCCCTCCCTCACCATAACCCATAAGTCTTTGGCACCAGAGACTGTCTTACCAAGAACTCTCTCTGTCTCTTGTACCACAGGTCAATCGGCCACCACAGACATTAGCCTTTATACTGAGAAAATCATCCTCTCCCTACATTTCTTATTTAAGCAGTATGATACTTTCACTTCCTTGCCTTTCTCTTGTTTACAGCCTCTGGTGATATGGTGATGAATTCTTGAAGATGTTAGGAAATCCCACCTGGTAAGGAAGATTTTGAAGTAACATCTCTCTTATCTCCAGATAACAGATGTAACTGGTACCAATATAAGTTATGGCACAACTCTCTCTTACAAACTCTGCAAATATCTTCCTTAATTTTGTAATTTTGGAAAAAGAAAGTAAATGTATCAATAGGTTATCAATAATAAAAATAGTAATAACTGTATTACACATCACAAGAATATTGGGCAGAATGAAGGTTTTATAAAGTACTTGGAAGGTGAAACAAACTAAATAGGTGCTAAGCATTCTGCTTCAAGGAGTTTTGAGAATATTTTTCCCCCGCTCTTGGAATAGTTTGTAAAGCTAAAAATAGATTTCAGAATTACTGAATATATTTACCCAAACTTTTAAGCAGTTTTATCAGTGCTTTATACACTGTTTTTAAACCCTTGATTTGGTTTTATGAGGTACAACACCTGTCACTGTATGACTTTGTTTCTCATGCAAATGCCAGAAATGCTAGTGGGACCTAACAATGCACGATGATTCTGGGCTCTTTTATTAAACTGACCTCACACAGGAAAGCCTGCTTAAAAAGTGACATACTGATATGGACTGTTGTTTTGTCATTTCTCATTACTAAAGCAATTACTCCCCAAATACATACAGATTCATTATGGTCACTCCATGGAGCTAAACACTAACTCTGAAATACTCAGATACAGAATCAGAGAGTGAAGTCAGGCTAATTAACTTGGCCCAGCCACTTTAGCAAGAAAGTTGGGCCAAGTTAATTGGCACAGAGTGAGATAAGGAAATTCAGGCACCATTCTGTGAAATACCGTTTTAATTATATCTAAAAAAGAACACTGCCCTTAATTTCAAATTTCTTAATTAGGAACATGAATAAGTAGCAATAATAATCTTTGCAGTCTACAAATATAAAAATGTCAGATGAAGTTTGTTTTGGCCAAGTCTGTTAACCACTCAGCAAAGATGACTTCAATTATTAATAGTTATATTTGTCCTACATGGAGACCTATAACCCCAGGGAAAAGGTTAATAAAGGGAGTATGCATCAAAAGGAAGAGAAATCTGACATAAACAGTGTAAGAAACCTTTAGTGGAAGGATTTACTTGCAGTAAGATATTTAGTGCCTGAAGAAAATAACATCTATGCCACAAGCAGTGCATTTTTCAATGCAATTCTGGTTTCAGTTTAATTGCAAGTGAAAACTTTTGTATTCAGTTTGGATTCAAATTCAAAAAATTCAGAGCACTGTTTCAAGTTTAGCTTTGGTGTAAGAAAAAGAACACTTCAGAACAGTTTCAGTTGCCTTTGATTATAACAAAGTTTGGAGCAGCTGGTGTAACTGCATAAAGTCACTATTTCTGTCCCATTTTTTATCAGCTGTTTTCCTCCAATACTGCTTGGTTTTGAAGGAGCAAACTACATCACAGGTGTTCATGATAGCCACTGTAAAAATTCAATCAAATAATTTGCATCTCCTACTCTGGGAAAAATAGGGTTAATAACTTTACATTCCACTCTGTGGTACATATCAAAGAATCCTGGGGAATTGTGTAATTTCTAGTCTATCTGTTCATGTCATGCCCTGCACTAAGAGACTGATTGCTGTTTTAATAGGTGTGAAGGCCTTTCCTGTGGGGAATTTGTGGTTTCCTGAATTTGTGCTTTTAATGGCAAAACAACCAATTACTGAGGCTGTGGACCAGAAACAGCTGAGTGAAACCGGTGATGACTACTTTAAGCTGCAAGTGTAAGCAAGACCAAAATGTTCTATACAACTCCAAAGCAGTGCACTTTTAAACTTCTCCGATAATTATTCTCCATCTCTTAAAGGGAATACTAAGAAGCTGTGCATTGAAAGGGTGTCAAGGATATGGAAGTGAACAAGATAAAAGAGTGTTACAACTAATGTAAGTGTGAAAATTGTCCATATGGTCTCCCTGTTCTAGAAGCTTATAAAAATAAGACCATATTCTCCAACAGTTCCAATTAAAGGACACCCTTTGGGGTAAAAGTCTGAAGGATGATACATATCCTAATTTTTGATAAACAAAACCATATTCCGTTTGTAATGAAGATAACTTGGTCTAAATAGATCCAAGTATGGACTACTGCGACAAATTCATGATCAGAAAAAAACACTTATCTGGTCTCATAAGCCAGACTATATATAACATACAAACACATGCAATAAATATTTTTGTTGAAAAACATGGAGGAAATGTTGATTAATTAAAAAAAATATCATGTGCAATCTGTAAACCCTAAGCAAATTAACTACTTGTTTTTGTATCACGTTAAGGAAGGCAGAGGAATGACTACAGCGCTTTACATGCTGCATCTTCAGAGAACTGAATTCTGTCAGGCAAACACATCCCTACATCTTGTTCACTGGAAAAATACCAAATAAGAGATTGAGGAAAAATGGATCACCTCCTAAAAAACTAATAGTAAAGCTGGTCTCAGCATTCTGTTAGAGAGGACATCTGAAAGCAGCTAAAAACTTAAGAGGCATAGTGGTGGTTTACTCATCTTCATGTCTGTGTGCTGCAAAATGGGGGCAGTGAGAGCAGCCAGGCTTGTGTCTTTGAATCTTCAGCACAATATAAGTTTTTCTGGGGACAATTTCGAGGAGACAGTTTCCATCAATAACATTATCATACTCTGCTTCTTCTCCCTGTTTGACTCCTCCCTGCTGTGTCACAAAAGCAGAGCAGCCGAAATTCTCAGAGCTGACCATGGCTAGAGATTACTCCTCTGCTAAGAATATTCCTTTACTCTCACTCCTTAGTGAGAGTAAAAAATAATATAAACAAAGAGGAGAAATTGAAAAAACTATTTTGGAATTTTCTGAACTATATATATGCACATATATGCATATGGGTATTCATACATGGGGAGGCTGTGTTTATGTGTATATAAAAATGGAGTTTAAATTTTAGTATACAAATGCAAGTATTATCCATTTGCATGCATTATATACACACACAAACTTGTGTCTAAACAGGCTTTATTTTTTGCATCCAGACTAGAAATAATAAGTACTGTGGATATTGTCAGACTTTTGTGAACAGTATAACTTTTACTTTTAGTTGCAAATTTCAGTTTGGAGCACAAATCATGGTTATAAAATCCAGAGAAATAGGATTTTATGGTGTAAGACTAATACAACCTTCACTGTAACATGAAAACAATGCTATAATGCTAGTACTACATAGAGGCTGATAAAAGAGGAATGATTTTTATGCTGTCTCTGAAGTAATTTTAAGAACAATACAATGTCTATAAATGCCTACTATTAGAAAATAAACTAACTTTATTTTAGAGGAGCAATGTTTTGGTGCTACAGTAAAGTCATGAAATCTGATAGCACCATAACATGGGCCTTTGTAAAAATGTGTCTTCAATGTACTCTGGAAAATTGTTGCTTTTCTTTTCAAATGCTATGAACACAGGCAGTATGACATTGAGGAGGGAGAAGCTGTAATCATTTTAAATGCTAGCATAATATATTAGTATACTTAGTTATATGTTTAATTTATTAATAAATTTAATATATATTTCTTTTAATTGAGACAGCATTCAGATTCAAAATTATCCTTTCAAGGTACTATGAATGAGATTTGATTTTATACTTTTTGCAATAGAGGCTATTGTTTTTTTAATTATGTATTAGCAAAAAGCCTTGCAATTTAACCTGTCACAAGGAAAAGGAGCCCGAGCAAGTCAGTGCCAGAGATAATCTATCTACACTGTGGGCACAACCTGCCTCAGCAGAGGGCAGTGGGTAAGACTGCCATTTCAAGTTGCTGCCAGCTTCCTCTCATCTGTTTCTCTGGAGTGGGAGGAAATGTAGCTTGGGAACCCTATACAAAATTATGGACAGATATAAACATTTTTAAAACAAATTTTGCAAGATAATATGGAATTAAAGAAAGCATCTCTGCTCTCTGCCCTTCTCTAATTATGTCCCTTAGAAAGATCGCTTTTTTAAAAGAGAGGTATTTCTCAAGTATACAGAAAACAGATTTTATTGTGAAAGTCTTGTTTCACACATAGTAAGTAACTCTTAGAAAAGATGCTTTTTGAGACCTGTAGCGATGTAGCACTATTTTACAAGTACATAAACATAATTTAGCACATAGTAATCTAAACTCCAGGTGTTTTGTGGCTGATGACAATTTTTCTGAACTCAGGAAATAAGAGGCAATAAACTTTTGTTACAGTGGTTAAAATGCGTACTGTTAATTTTGGGGGGGGGGGTTTTCCCGGTCTCCTGCTTTTCCTCAGTAATGTCTCTAATTTCCTTAGATAATGTTCTAATGGCACTAGCATCCACAGTAGATTTACTTTATTTCCCTGCTCTTTGCTGAGGCTTCTATGGTGTAATGAAAGCATTTATTTCTGTGTCCCCAGAGACCTGCTTTAAATGGACCTGTTAGCCAGAGTTTTATTATGAACAAAGGCTAAAGAGTATAATCTAGAAATCTTTATTCATTACTATTGCTTCAGCTTCATGTTCAGCTAGAGAGCCACATATTTATAATAATCTATATATATCTGGAATAAGGCACGAAACACATTTTGAAGAATATTCTCTTTCTGCTCATTTTAATCTAGGCAGCATCCTGGCTCTGGGAAACTGATTACAGAACTTATGAGAACAAGATTCTTTGGGGCTCTCTCACATCACACACAAGGCTTGCTTTTCCAGGCAGAAGGTCCTAGCAGGCTCTGAACAGTCCCACACGGTGCAGATTCACTGGGGCAGGTGGGAAACAGAACAGCACTCGATTTTCCCCATGTTGTAGTGTGAATGAGAGTAGGGAAGAAACTTCCTCCTCATAAGCTATAGCAGCACATTAGAGTTCTCTGAAGCATAATATTTTCCCCTCTGAGCTCCTCCTGGGATACTGTACCTGGAAACCAAAAGTACCCAGAGCCATGTCCTCAGACACAAGTATTCACACAAAGAGCCTCAATTGCTGTAGTTGAGGGTGCATGGACAGAATTACTTTAAAATAAGATTCTAACCCTCCTCTGCCTGCACAGTGCAACTCCTGATATGCCACCTGCCAACAGTGAAACTGTGAATTTCTGTTCTATTCCTCCTCCCCAAACTGTGGAATAACTTGTGTTCCCTTCGAAGTTTCAAAACTTTTGTTGGAAAGAACAGTGAAAAGATCAGAATATTTCACAAAATGCTAAGAACATTTGCTAGAGACATTCATCAAACCTGAAATTCTTCCACTGAAAGTGTAATCAGCAGAGACCAATAAAATACCAATCTTAGTGTTTCCAATTACTTTTCTGTCATCTCCAATAGCCCCACCATGATCTTTCCCATCTATCCTGTTAATTTTGTTCTCTGGTAGTTGCCCAGTTATAGTTTGCCCAGTTCTATCTCTCTTAGGCTGTGACTGAAGAAAATATTTCTAAACTGAGATGGGGTAGGAACCGTTCCCATCTGCCCTGCCCAGCCCTTCCTAGCCCAGGGCATGTGTTTCAGGACATGGAGGAGAAAGCTTTGCTCCCCACTGAACAGACTTGTTTAAAAATGACATTTTATCTGGCAGAAACACAGACAGCAGGGACCAATGCCTGGCTGTCACTCCAGATGAACAACACTTGGATGGTGTTTGAGTGAGAAGAACCTCTCAAGCCTTGACTATTGCAACACCCACACACAGTCCAACTGTGCTGGCAGCTCTGAAACTCTCCAGGCTAACCCTCTGGTGTCCAAACACAGACAGCAGGATGTCATCAGGAAGATGAAGACCTGCTGCTCAAACACAGAGCCATTAGCCTTTTCCAGTTTAGCTGGTTTTGTGTGAAACATCCACGACCTGCTAGCTTTTGAGAAACTAGTATTGTTGAGAACCCAAGGCTTGGGATCTGTTTCCTAAAGGAGAAGTCATGGACTGTGAGAAGTGCTGCAGACACAAACGCTTAAATATGAGGGCGTCCAAAGTTGGCTCAGGTTGTTCCTGGTAATACCATTAAGACAGAAATGAGAACAGGAATGATGGAATGCGTTTTGCCCTGCTTCATATTTTTGAGTCACATAGCAGAGCTATAAGGGGTGTTTGGATGAACCAAATACCAAGCAACTGACACCTCCTCTATTTCCAAGAATGCCTCCAGAAGAAAGCCTTACACTGAGTTTTGAAGAGATAATTGCTAGTTTAGGAAAACATTGCCACTTAGGAGATCTTTGAGAAAATGAAGCAGATTTAGACCAAATGACTGGGAAGGAAAAAAAAATAGTGCTTGAAAATAAGGCATCATAACATGAGAATGAAGTGAATATGACTTTGACAATTTCTGGGAAAACACATTTGGACATTACTTGTACTTTCTATTTCTAAAATCATTCTTAATTTAGCGTTGTGCTTGTAAAGCAGATCGCAGATGCAGACTTCTATTTTAACTAGAATGAGTTTATATTGAAACACTTGGAAAAGAGATAGGAAGGGGCAATGTGTGCCATTGCCCCGTTTACTTCCTGTTAATACTTGCCCACAGAATCTATTAGCTGCCTTTAGTGCTTTGCAAAATGTATTTGTTTAAAAATTCAAATTGCCTTATCTCTTTCCACTATATTGTAATTCATGTGATATGTTTTACTGATATACTGTATTCTTTGCAGCACTTTTAATCTCTGCTTTATCCTAATATTAATGAAAATAAACAGTATTTAGTAGTAACCACATTTCTCAGCTACATTAATTTTTATCTTTTGTTGTCATTGAACTGGGAAAAGGTCCAAGGATATATAAGAAAATATTTCAGTGCAGAGATGTTTTTATGGTTTTAACTTTTCTTCTCAATTCATAGAATCATAGAGTCATTTAGCTTGGAAAAGACCCTTAAGATCATCAAATCCAAGGATTAACCAACACTACCAAGTCCACCACTCAGCCATGTCCTAGGCACCACACAATTTGAAATACTTTTCTCTTCAAATGGGTACATAAATAGAAACTCTGAGAGTACTTTATTTCTAGGGCATCATTACAAAATTTACCTTCATGGGAAAACTGAAGTGCAGTGTTATTGTTTTTTCCCAAATGGTCTTTTGTCGCAGCAAGGCATCCAATTAGGAATTCTGTGTTGGCAGGTGAGAAGCAAACAGTCCTCTTCAGATCCACCTGTGCTTGTTTTCAGAGCAACAGCATATTTTGTTGTTTTTTTGCTTTTTTAGAACAAGATGAAAGAAAAGATTAAAAAAGGATACAGAGAACCTGAACATAGCTCATCTAACAGAACACGATAAAAGTCTGATGAATATAGGAGCTGATTTAGAGTAAAGTATATGGAAGAAGTGTGAGTACAGATTACTAGAGGGAGGAAGGGTCGTGTTCCTGTGCTAGATTTGAAACGGTGACTATCTATCAGGTTTTGGGCATTCTTTTATACCAGTGTCTATCACAACAGAATACCACACTGCTACAGAAAGGAATCATTAGTCCTGAAAGGATCACTGACCTTTTTAATGTGAAAATATATCCCACTCATTCACCCTTTTGGGACTGAAGGCAGAACTGCTTAAGTACCCTTATCTAATGAAATATCTGTAGGTGGTAAAGGATTGCCACTGGAGGCATTAAAACAAATGGTTGGGCCTGTGCAGGCGTAATTCAGATAAAATCAAATCTTTAAAAGCATATTTTATTGGAGCGTGCGAATTAGTGTGGGAATGGCAGAAGACTTATGAAAGTGATTTTTAAGGCAGAGAGAGACAATTTCTCAAGTACTGAATTTTTTGTAGAGGTATATAGGAAACTGCTAACTTTCTACTTTAATCAAGAAGCCCTTCCCCTTCCCCTTCCCCTTCCCCTTCCCCTTCCCCTTCCCCTTCCCCTTCCCCTTCCCCTTCCCCTTCCCCTTCCCCTTCCCCTTCCCCTTCCCCTTCCCCTTCCCTTTCCCCTTCCCCTTCCCCTTCCCCTTCCCCTTCCCCTCCTCAGGTGTTCATGCTGGGCATTTGTATCCTGAACAAAGCCCAGGAGGTGAAGAAGCCAAGCACTCCTTGTTGCAGAACTGCACAGCACTATTTTCTAGACATGTGCTTTTATGTGTTTCTCTTTTCTTGCCTTAGTCTTGCAACCTTGAGGGAAAAGAAGAGAAAAAACCCAAAACAACCTGTCAAGCAGATGAACTGGAAATGGAAGAATTAGGAATAGCTAACTTATTTCCACAGTTCTACTGCTGTATGCTCACTTTCCTGTTCTAATTACAGGCTTTGCTAAACATCAGCCAGATCCCGTCCCTTCTTTTTAACTACCTGCTGCCTTCCTCCTATTTTCTTGTTGGTCTGTACCTCTTATTTTCTCTTACCTTTGTCCTCCTCCCTTTGCTACTTTGATTAACAACATCCATCATAAGACAAAAAGAAAATGAAACTTCTTTAAACAAAATATGTTACTGACACAGTGCTTGCCAACTATGTCTGTTCTTTCAGCTTGTGTGAGTAATTCTTTTTCAATAGCTCTCTGTCTTGATTATTTATATTGCATGCTTTTTGGGGCAGGGACAGCCTAACTTCTCAGTTAGACTAACTTTTTGAAGTACTTAGCAGATGGCTCCCTTCTCAGTTTTTTTTTCTTTTACTTTTTTTCTTCCCAAAGCACTTGGATGAGTGATATTATGTTCTTCTCTGTGTTCAAGGCTGAACTTAAAGTATCATTTTACTGTATCTGGAGCTTAATTCAGCAAAGCACTCAAGCAGTGACTTTAAACATGACTAACCTCTCTGAATACTGTAGGAATACTAATACAAGCACATTTTCTGTCCTGTTTAGAATGTTTTAGTAAATTTGGGCACTATGGTGTACATTCTTAAATTCTCCACTCTTTCCAGGAAAGCCATCCTAGTACCTGAAAACATTTTTAGATATTTTGCGGGTTTGATGTGAAAAAAAATGCAGTTATTACCACAACCTGTAATGAAAAGGTAATTTGTGCTTCTATATATAAAAATATTCAAATTTTCATGTTGTCTTTAGAGCTAACTCTTCAAAAAATATACCCCAAAATAAATAGCAGCTGAATATAATAAAGGTAAAAATAAATAATTGGTCAAAATAGTCTGTGAAAACATTATCACCTCAATTATAATCTTAGCTGTGTTATTTCCTGATAACTAAATTTTTCCAAATTCAGAAATGCCCCCATTTCCAAATATTGATAATTATATCAAGGATAAAATTTTCTTTTTGTGAAAAAAGGACCAGAGCGAGACAGTGAAATACGTGTCATCTTTGCTCTGTGAATAATTCTTGCATTTTTTTGTCTTTTGAATCCCACAACATTTCCAGTAATTTTTTTTTGCTATTATGTCAAAATTTCTTCTTTATCTGAAGAGGTGAAAATTTGCACATATTTTTCTATAATTGACTCATCCTGTACTACCCACTAGAAAGACTTTTGTAAACAAATACCTTCTCAGCAGTGAGTTACAAAACTGTTCATATTTTAAGTATGCCTTTAAAATAGTTTCAAAAGTGTTCTAAAAGCAGACAGTAGGAAATGCCAAGCCAATTTTACTGACATGAAGTATAGTCTGAGGAAGAAAACCATGAATTTGAAGTTATTTTTGCCTTTAATGGAAGCTACTAGAATGATGGATGTGGGTAGAATATCCAACAGAATGACTGTAGATTTAGGAAAATTGGATGGGTAAAAGGTGAAGAGAATTGACATGTTCTAAAGTGCAGCTATTTCTGAATCAGTTTTTAGTCTCTGTTGAGTGTTTCTTGAACAGCTGAATGTTTGTAAAAATTAGTCAAGGTAGGATGGTAGTCAGTGATGGCTACAAACCACAGTGCCCTGCATGAGAACAGGATCATTAGTTCCTGAAGTACCTGTCTGTTATGTTAGCATTGCACGTTATCATCAAACTGTGTTGCTGAAGCAGCAGATGGTTAAATTCTTACACCGCAGAGCTTTCTGAACACTGTCAGCATTACTAAAGAAGCCATTTAAATAATTTAAAAGTGTTCTGTAAAATCGGGAATCTCATCTGGACAAAGAAATTTCTGATAAGGAAACTAATCAATAAATGCTTGTATGCATATCAGCAGCCACAGCTTCTTATGCTTTATTATGCATGAACAATTCAGTCCTTTACACAAATCCATATGTAAGCTGAAAGCTTTAATTAGTACAGTGTCACAGATCTGAGAAGAGTTCTAATCTAAATTATTTATCAGTAGAAATGTGACTGATAGATTTAACTAGATTTTCCCAAATCTGATGTATTGAGAAAGAAGGCACAAAGAAAAAGCCAAACTTTCATCCACCAGTCTGGCGCTCTGTGGTGTGCAGACTGCAGCAGAGCCCTGACATGTCTCAGTTATAGTCAATATTAGTCTTACATGGGAGTTGAGGTGAAAACCATAAAGAATTGAGTCAAAGAAGGGCAGATGAGAGCTGTAGTTCTGTGGCTGAGCCTCCAGGTCAGACAAGGGAGTGGAGCAAACTTTGCCCTGATTACTTGGGGATTATAAGCACTGAAAGAGTAAGTGAAGAAACAAAAGGCAGCATATAAAAAGATGAAAAATTGCTGAAGCCTCCTGCTTACAACTGAGACTTTTCTTGTAGTGGGTAACAGCCTCAGTGGTTTACAAAATGTGTACAGAGCACACTGACAGGGAAAAGGCCATCATTCCAGATGTGACAGCATATGGTAGGTGTGTTGGGAAATGGTAAACAACTGGAACTGGGGGTTATCATCTATGCAGGATCCTTATGTTATTCTCCTAAAATCAACCGTAGATCTGGATTGCTTTTTGATAAGAATCGCCTTCTATCAGAGTAATATGGTATATAACATACAGGCATTGGCATCACACCTATTCTATAGTATTTTCTGAGACAAAACTGGGAAAACAAATGCATCATCAACTAAATGGAACAGCAGCTTTCCCCTGTGCAAAGAGAAACAATTTCTATAGTCAATCTGTTCTAAAATATCCTGCATAATATTGAAATGTATTGTGCTCTGAAGCTTTTGTACTTTTGGAAACTGCTGGAAAAAACTATCAGCTGTTACCTCTCTGGAGTAACTCCACATTGTACTGGTGTGAGAGTAGAATGGGTCCCTCCATGCAGAAGAGAGGTTAGTGTTGGCACAGATATCCTGCTATAGGGAAACTTGGAGTGTTTGGCAGCGTAGGGGAGAGAGAGATGGGTGGGCAATAAGGCAGATTGTCAAAGCTTGACTAAAAGAAAAAGGCAAAGAGTAAATGAATGTCAAAGAGTGAATTCCTGAATGAAAGAGCTCTTCTGTGTATTATAACACACACTGAAGCTGGATGCTTTCTGTAAGTATTAAATAAAAGCAAGAAAAAACCCCAAGCAAACAAAAAATCCACCAAAAATTGTATTTATGTTAATTTGGATATATTACTTGCCTGTTATATATTGTAAATAGCAAGATTTATTTTCCTATGGTCAAAAAAATTATAAATAACTAAATAGTAGCAAGGTACATGTGTTAAATGTATAGGAAGTGTATAAAATATACTAACACTCTGAATTCAGGAGAACTTGTCATCTTGGCCTTTTGACCAAGGGTGGGAAAACAAATGTGGGTTATTTTTCTTCTCCACCCTGCACCATGTTGTGTGTGTTTTGTGTGTGGGCTCCTTAGTTCCAGCGTTTTTCCTATGTTTGCCTTATCACTGAGGAAAGAATGGGGGGAAAGGCCTCATTTTGGAAAAATTCAGTGGAGCTTGAGTAGGATGAAACAAGTAGCAGCTGGTAGAGAAGATGTAAAACCATCTCAAAACTCTTTTGATTGCTTAGCATGGAATTTCTGATGGTGACAGATGTGTGTTGGATGAATTAACTCAGGGAGTGGAAGCTTCTGCTTGTGTAGAAGTCTGGAAAACCCTAGATAAGAGACCGTGAAGTCCTCTCTAAAACATTGTGAGTGTCCTGTGAAACCTTTTTGTTCCAGCTCGATTAAATTGAGTTTTTCCAGAGAGGTTAATTCTACCACCACAGGATTGGATCTCCAGTGCAACTCAATGAAATTGGAAACTAAGAATAGTGAAAAATTGATAAAGAAGCAAAAAACCAAAAGGAAAACCTTAGAACCTACCACATAAGAGAGGTTTTTAACTACACTGAGAACAAAAGAAATCCTAATAACATTACTTTTCCCTTACCAGACTGAAATAAAGTATCATAAATAATACATATTTCCCTTTTCTATTGAATAAATATTTCTCTATTTGAAAAAAATGAAACAAACACAGCCATTTCCAAGGCTGCTTATGAAATACTTTTCACATTAACAGTAAATCAGAAGCTGCAGCTCCTATAGCAGGCTAGTTTTAGAACAACAGATCTGAGCAACCTCCTGTCCCAAAGGTGAAAAATGAAAAGGGGGAGAAGCTTCTTAGTTTCTCAGTGTTGATTTCTAATACAACTTAAAGCAGTTAGGAAATTCCAGATGATTGAAAGGCAAGATAAAAATGAAAAAAGGAGACAAATAATTCAGTGTTTTAATTTTAAAAATATACAAATGTGATTACTCCATTAGCTATATAATTCTCATATTCATTCTGTGTAAACTAATCAAATAGTTTAAGTAGGACTATATTTATAGAAGGTGATAAAGCAAAAGCAGTTATCTTCAATTAGCCTTAGTTTATGGTAACCAGATACTACCCAAAGTTATCCCTGGTGAGTTTACAAGTTAGACTCTTGGAGGATCAGTATTGCTTTATTATTTAGCATTACTGAAAACACTTCTCAGGTAAACAATTCAGAAGCAGACTTAAAATCTGTAGGGGTTTCAGAGCAAAGGTATAAACAGTTTGGAAAAGAGATAGCAGTATAATATGGTGCCCTGGGCATCGATGATATCACAGAGAAGAATTGGAACTGACAGTCACAAAGTACATGAAGAACAGATATAAGATAAGCAGAAGACTCTGATATGGCAGAAAATAGGAAAATATCAGATGTTTGGAAATAAAGTAATAGAATCAAGGCAAATTTTTACTGGGATATAATGAACTCTTGGAGCAAACATTTAAAGGCCGTGGCTAATTCTCTGATACGAGAGAATTCGTAGAAATCCCATTACCTGGAATTTTTATGTATTTGTGTGTGTGTATGTGTAGTAACAACCACCCTAAAAAAAAAAAAAAAAAAGTTTAACAGACCTTTTCTGTGTAGAAACTGGGCAGGTTGATCAATGAAGTACTATTATCATGTGGTGCTAAAAATATACAAAAATTTTCTGTATGTTAGTAGACCCATGTTATCCTTCCAGTGGCTTCAGTAAATGCAAAGACTATGTGCATAACTATCCACCTAATGTGAGTAAGAATCAGTTCATTGACTGTTTATGGTCTGCTGGCTTATGAGTGCATCATTATTATTCTTTTTTCCTTGAAATTTAAATCAGAAGGGACTATGAAATCCCTGTTTTCTTTCCTAGATGTTGTCAGGGATCAGATATCCTTCACTAAGCCTATATTATGCTTCTTAAAACTCAAATAATCAAATATAAAATGGCAAATAATCAACAAACATGAATTCCCTGTAAATTTTTTGTCAAAAGTCTATGCAAATGTTTCTGTAAGATTGGTGTTTTTCCAGAGAATATAGGAAGGCACAGAAATTAACAGAGCAGTTTTAAATGAGAAAGCTGAGAAGTTATAGCATTGTGCAGGTACTTGACTTGTTTATTTGAGAGCTTAATAGATTTTTAGAAAGTAAAATTATTTGAGATTTAAGGTCAGGAAAGTATAAGTATCCTTAGCCCATAAATTTAGAAGGAAGAATCCCAGCAAAGGGGAAAATAAGGGGATGTGGATGCCAAAAGGGAAGACAGAGATCACCTGCAGTAGATTAGGGACAAACAATCCTGTGACAGAGCCAGAATGATAGAAGTCAGTGGCTTTTTGCCCTTATCAGGAACTAGCAAGTTATGGGCTTGAAATCAACTGCAATGAGACTGGATTAGTCAGTTGGATTAGTTCAAAATGCTGCTTAATGGCACCATAAAGTATCCCAATGACTCCCTATTAGGAGTAAATCCTTAGCTGTAAATTATGATTAGGATTAAGCACAAGGCCAGTTGACAGTTGTCAGCAGAGAGGCAGGGACTTCCAGGTGCAGAGTGAATTCCTCTGCAAGAACTCTTTCCTGTGTGCTCATCCATCCACACATTCAGACCACTGGTGCAAGGATTAATTCCAGCATTCTGGTAGCCATTTATTTCCAAGATGTATTAGAAGTGGTTTTGCACAGTTAGAACAGCCTGCCTGAACAATATAGTTCCAATCAGAGGATGTGAAAAACCATCTTGATATACCATCTTAGGTCATCCAAAAGTTGCTGCTTCTGGCCAGGGTGCCTTTTCTTTCTCTTTTAGAACATATCAAGATCTTAATTTATTATAAAAATTTTCATGAGGATGATGCTTTCAATTTTCCAAGATGCAGTACATAAATTTACTGGACTGGAATAACATGCACTGACTTTTGTACAGTCACTTGAAAACTTTAGAACTGATGAAAGACTAGCTGATCTCTGCTATTTCTTGTCATTTAAAATCCAGCATTTCTGGAGTTAGCTTGAAATTGGATTAAAAAAATACAGCTGAGGAAAATTGTCTCCTAATAGCCAGAATGTCTTACAGTTTAGGGATGCATCAAATCTACACTGCTTTTTGTGCAATGAAAAGCCGTATTTGGATTCAATTGCATGTTTTTACCAAAACAACACTCTATCATATTACCTAAGGTTGAAGTTAACCTTTTACTGTTTACTGCTTTGTCTTCTAAACATGCTGGCTTGATTGCAGGCTGCTTTGTGCTGTCACTCTAAGGCAAACACTTTGATCTTGTTTATTCGTATTGACAACAGTTTAAACAGGTTGGCATTGCTATACTGTGATCAAAAAAGTAATCATTTGTGGAATAACAATGCACAGAACATTCTCATTACGTACTGTGTTTTCACGGGTGCTGCACATTAAACTGAGTATCACACTTGGAGGAGATCATTCAGAATCGGAAATCAAGAATCATAATATAATTTTCTCTCTTTGACTGGATATCAGGAAATTATACAAATGATAGTGGAAGCTGGCATTAAAACACTGCTGCTAAGCCTTAGTCATGACATCTTTTAAGCATGCCTTTCTGATTGCATATTGAAAACCAGGGAACAGTGAACCTCCTGAACAAGAAGCACTAGAAAAAGGAGCACTTTCTAAATCAGAGATTTTTTAAGAGTGTGGGTGTTTAATTGTTTATTTCCAGCCATTGATGGTGTACTTTTTATAACTGTATATATACATCGGGATAGAACATTCTCAAGGAGATTAAAATGAAATTTGAATATTTGAAATGCACAGAAACTGGTATGAATTAATATCGTGAACTAAAAGAGACTAAGAAGAAGCATTCATAATAAATAAGGCAAGAAAAGCCCAACCATACAGTGGAAAAGAAACCTTGAAGCTAAGTGGTGCAACTGGTTTTACTTTATTCAGGGGTCAAGCATTCCTAATGTTTCAGTTTGCTCTCCTTTTTTAATCTCAAGTTATCATTTGAACAGTCAAGAGACTGTTCAAATAGAATGACCTTAGAGCAACTTGGAAGTAACTTAGTTGAGAATTTTCAGTCTCCCTGACTGGGTAGTGGGAAGGAAGGGGCTCTCTGGGGGCATCAAATCTAAATTGTTTCTGAAGATTTCTAACCGAACTGTAACTCCAGAAGTCAAGTTAACTGCCTAATGTTGGCAGTACTTTACTCAGGTGCCCAGACTAACATGCTGTAATTTGAAAGGACTTCCAACTTTACTTTTATGTGTACCTCAGTGCATTCACACTTTCAGAAGAGAGTCTGGGTGTGACCTTCCTTCTGATTGATGTCCCTGAAGTGTCTAAGAGAGATGAACTGCTGCTAAGGCCAGCTTTCCAAAGATGGAGAGCAGAACCGTGAAAGACAATCATTTTGTGAAGCATTGAACTGGAAAGGACCAATTCATATGAAAGACCTCTGGAGGCCAAAGAGTTCAGTAATTCCTGAGTTTTCCGGAGAAAAATCCTAAAGAGAGAGATAGGTCATTTGAACTGGAATGTCCTCTTCCAATCCAGTACCCCAAAGTGCATGAAACATGTTCGCCTTGGGGTTCCACAGCCAATATGCTCTAAATTTCCTCTAATGGTAAAAAGTTACACTTAGGCAAATGCATCAGCATAATTCAAAGAGAGAAAGTGTCACGTGGGATTAGACTAATCATCAATCTATACTGGTATCCTATAGTGGCCAACAACAGATGTTTCAGAGGCAGATATGAAACCTCTTTAGTGAGAAATTCTATAATGCCATGTTAGGGTTTCTTTCTATCCAGGGCATAAATTCTTGACATATACAACTAATTTCTTGTAAAAAAATATAAATAAATGAGCATTTTGCTTAGTCTGAGGTAATAGCAACATACGCTGTGAAAAGCATTGCAACTTCATTCCCTTTTGTCATTTAGAAGGGGATTTTAGAATCATTTGAATGTCACTGGAAAATAAAAATTGGGTCTATGTTCCTACCAGCCTGGGACTTTTGTATGCTGGGTTAGGTTACACTGGTGGGCAGCTTGAAACAAGCAAGGTCACAGAAAACGGTGGGAAGGTGAAATAACATGGTTTTTCCTGGGGTAATGATGGCACTTCATTTCTTCAAGCTAGCGCAGGAAAGAAACATAAGTCGTAACCAATATTCGTATTTGCCCTTTTGAATGTCGTGCATTAGGTCTGCCTTACTGTCTGACAGCAATCTACAGAAAGAAATGATACCTGCTTAGATGAAGCTATTACCTCTTTATTATAAAAACCTCAGCTGTTTTATGAGAAGCAGGCAAGCAATATTTTCATGTGATGAAACTCAACTCTTCAGTATAATGCGAAACGCAGAATATTTTTGCACTCTTTTTGAAGCACAACATCTTAGTATAATTTACACTACCTTGCTGCAGTAACTAGAGGTGAGCCAAACCTGTGAGTTCAGCAAATCTGGGATGTGTCCAAATTTGTAAATAGTTAGAGGGCATTTTGACTATCTTACACTGAAGAAGAGGTGGAGACAGAAAATTGTTCTGGTTCACTTAAAAATACGGTTCTTGAAATATTTGATTCAAATACATGTAAGCAGTGAATTTGTTTAAAGTCCTTATTAACCTTCCACTGAAATGATCAAGCAGGCTAATATGCCTCCATCTTACTGTATGTATTAAATTTACTAGTAAAAACTATATAAATCCTTAGATATTAAAGAGACCTGAATCTGCTCCAGAATTATCAGTTGTTGGTGCTGCTGCCAAAATGAAGGAACTTAATTTTTTTATAAGTAAGAAACATAGGAAAAAAGCTCTGTTCTTGCCTTCCTTGTTACACAGAGGAAGGTTTCACACACCCATCAAGAAAATCCAGAAGGTCTATTCCTGCAGAAGCATAAGGGAAACCTGAAGATAGCATGATGAATGTGATCAACACTGTTCCCTGAACTGGATTTTGCATCTTTGACCAGCACCAGGTACAGAAGGTGATACATTTTAGTACAGCTTTCATGCAAGACTTCTCTATTTTATCTAAGGTCAAATGTGGTCCACAAATACTCCTAGCTGAAATTTGCCCTCCAGAATGACATACTTCATTCCAAAAGCATGGGAAAGAGGGAGGGAAGTGACCTCTAGTTACTCTCAATTTTATATAACCTATTGACACCACTGGTCTTATCAGTAGAGAAAAACCTTTAGGAGATGACTGGTTGTATATAGTCTTTTAAGTCAGGTGCTGGAAGTGTGACTCACCAGATTTGAAAATGTTTGCAAATCCATTGTCCTTCAAACTTGTAGAAATTCCCCTCTGATTTTCAGCTTAAGAAGAGTACGCATTATACACTGGTTTCTAATTGTACTTCTTCAATTGCATTTGATGTGCAGGGACAAGAAATAAGCACAGATTAAGCTACTCTGGGTTTTTTCCATTCAGTCTTAATTACCCTGATCACTTGTACATTTCCCAGTTTTTAAATAAGCTTGGCTTATGGCAGATATTGCAACTTTGTTATGCTGATGTTTTGTGCAGCATTGAACCTTATTGGTATAAAAAAGGGTGAATAAATTGTGTATATAAATAGTAGAAAAGGTAAAATTTATCTGAGGAACTTCAGCAAACATTCTCCTGATAATTATAGTTTACAAATTTTAAACAATAACAGAAAGCTTTAAGAAGGTCCACTGGTTTCTTATTTGGGTCTGAATGACTGAATCACAGAATAATAGAATCAATAGGGTTGGAAGGGACCTCTGGAAACCATCTTGCCCAACCCCTCTACCGAGGCAGGGTCACCAAGATCAGGTGACACAGAAATGGGTCCAGGTGGATTTTCAACATCTTTAGAGAGGGACACTTCATGACCTCCCTAGGCAGCCAGTTGCATTGCTACGTAAAGAAGTTCATCTTCATGTTGAGGTGGAACTTCTCTGTTTTAGTTTATGGCCATTACTACTCGTGTTGTCACTTGGCACCACTGAAAAAATATGGCACCATTCTCTTGACACTCTTCTTTGACATATTTGTATGTATTGATGAATCCCCTTTCAGTCTTCTGTAGACTAGAAAAGCCCAGCTCCCTCATCTCTCCTCATAAGAGAGATGCTCTACATCCCTAAACATCTTTGTGGCCCCCCACTGGACCCTCTCCAGTAGCTCCTTGTCTACTTTGAACTGTGGAGACCAAAATTGAGCGCAAAACTCCAGATGTGGCCTCACTAGGCCTGAGTAGAGGGGCAGGATCACCTCCCTTGACCTTCTGGCCACACTCTTCCCAATGCACCCCAGGATACCATTGGCCCTCCTGGTCACAAGGGCACTGCTGGCTCATGGTCAGCTTATCACTCACCAGGTCTCCCAGGTCCTTCTCTGCAGAGCTGCTCTCCAGTAGAGCTGCTCTCCAGCCTCCAGCCTGTGCTGGTGCTTAGGGTTATTCCCCTCCAGGTACAGGACCCTGAACTTGCCCTTGTTGAACCTGATTAAGTTCCTCTCCACTCAACTCTCTAGCCTTTTAAGGTCCCACTTAATGGCAGCAGAGCCTTCAGCCTTATCAGCCACCTCCCCCAGTTTTATATCGTCATCGAACTTGCTTAGGTTGCATTCGATACCTTTGTCTAGATTGTTAACAAACAAGTTGAATAAATCTGGACGAAATATTGATCCCTGGGGAATGCCACTGACTTCAGGCCTCCAACTCCACTGATCACGACCCTCTGAGCTCTGCCATTCAGCCAGGTCTTGATCCACCCCACCGTCGATTTATTCAACCCATATCCTGAGCTTACCTATGAAGATGTTATGGGAGATAGTGCAGGTAGGCAACATCCACTGGTCTCCCCTCTTTGACCCATCCTGCCATGCTATCATAGAAGGCTATAAGAATGGTCAAGCAAGATTTACTTTTGGTGAATCCGTGTTGACTATTCCTGATGATTTTTTTTTCTGTTATTTCCTTCGTTATGACCTCCAAAATTATCTGCTCCATTATTTTTCCATTGATGGAGGTGTGGCTGACTGTAGTTTCTTGGATCGTCCTTCTTGCCCTTTTGAAGATGGGAGTAACACCAGCCTTCCTCCAGTCAGTGAACACTTTCTCCTGCTCTCTGTGACTTTGAAAAGATAATGGAGAGTGGCTTAACAACATCTGCCAGCTCCCTCAGCAACCATGGGTTCATTCCATCAGAGTCCATGGATTTATGTGTGTTAGAATATGTATAATGAAGAGGTCATTTGAAAAATATCAGACTTTCAGAAACAAGTGTGCTAGTTATTGCATATTCCCAGTACCCACTCATGAATGATACATTTTTAAATGGCTAAGCTATGTGCGAGGTAGCAATCTTCCCTAATTCTTCCCTAATCCCTTTCAGGCTCAGTTGCAGACACAGAGACAGTCGAAGAACTGAGCTAGTCAACGTGAAATGAGAACATAATATTTTACATTTAAGGATAACAGAAAAAATACCTGTGAATAATGGGTATAGAACTGAACAATATCAGCTGTGAATGAGTACCTCTAATCATTGCCTTGATAAACTGAGATGTGTATGTGGAATATCCTCAAACCTTTATCACTTTGAGCACATGTTGCATGTCTTTGTTTCAGCAAAACTGAGGAGTCCAGATACCTGCTAAACAAAATAGCTAATTTTGTACTGTGGAGACCTCGGCTAGTTTAATTGCATCCCTCTGTTAAATTTGGAAATGGATCCAAATTCTAAGATACCTGTTGTATATCATAAGGTCTTTTGTAAAGGATGAGACCATTTCTCCACAAAGGAAAGTCAGCAACAAGTTCACATTCATGCCTCAAAATATATGGTGATAAATGTTAACTTAAAATCTTAGGTATTAACAAGAAACATCCAAGTTTGCATGATGAATTCCAGAAGATCTAGTTGAGATGAATTTTCTTATTATTTATCCATAATTCCAAAAAATTGGAAACCCTGTTTTTTCAAAGTATAATTTCAGTGTTCTCTGTATGTACTGAGTGTTTTATCAAGGAGAGTTTCATATACTAGATTTTGCTGTCTGAGAGGACAGTTAGGTAAAAAATTTGTTTCTCCTGACTTGCTAAAAAGTGGAAAAATATGACTGATGAAAATTACGTCCAAAACATATATATATGGATATTTTTGTATGCTGGATATTTTGCAACACATACGTAATCACTAAACATATTTTGAAGTGGCATTCCCTGGTAAACCTAAACCTGTTTCTTTATCATGGTCTCCAAAGTGTCCACTAAAGATACAGCTTTAGTTCTAAGGAAAATGAAAGGCTATTAAAGAGTGCAAACAGAACATTACAGTAGTAAAAAGATATAAATCTTCTGGGTATGTGGTAAAGACAAGAAGTCACATTCAGTGCTTAATATTATTAGCTGAATTACTTTGTATTACTGGCCAAAATATGCCTGATGATGTTACAGAAGTTGTTTGATGTTATATCTGTTTATTTACTTGTGTGTATGCATATGCATATACATACACATGTACATACCAAGTCCTCTTGCTTTTTTATGTCCTTTTAAGATCTTATCTTTGTTTTCATCTTTCTAATTAAGAACATAATCTTTAGTTTTTCTGGAACTCATATTTGCTGTTACTGAAGTCGGCCTCGGGTCTAGTGTGGACCTGGAGGAAACAGATGGAAAAAGCACCATACTGCTCTGGAAATTATAATACCTGCTGGCAACTGCTTATTGTGTTCCAGGAGGGCTGATGCAGCTCTAAGTCTCTTCAGGAACTGGGAAATATTTTCTGCCATGATGTAAGGGTCAGGGTGAGGGCAGACAAAAAAAAAAAAAAAATTGATTCTGTGGAAAAATTCTTATGAGTAGAGGTAGATCAAAGCATGATGGCTAAAAGGTGAGAATGGACAGAATTCACTGTATTGGATGATTTCTTCCCAGCTTTCTCTTTTTCCAGACATGAAGGCACAGGACTTGTACTCAAGTCTGGTTTGAGGAATGCAGAAAATCTATACTGCCACTCAGGAATATAGCAACAAATGCCAGATCTGATGTAGAGCACCACTTTCTATAGTCTTAATGGAAAAGGCAACTGACTTTTATGGCACATATATTCCTTTCCCCATGTAGGCCAGGAGGGTTGGGTGAGGGAATGCACTTCACCTGTAGGTGCTTAGAGCCAAGAAACAACTGAAGTTACATGAAGTTTTTAGTTTGGTTTTTTCACCTGTGGACAAATGATTCATCTTTTCTCATTTTTCTGAACATTCAGTAAATATTTATTCCTCCAAAGTAGCTTTAAAAGCAAGGTTAAAGGCAGATTTTAGGAAAAGTGTAGCCCATGTAAAATGAAAACAGTAACAAAAAAGGACAGAGGGAAAAAAAAACCAAAAGAAAAAATACAGCATATTTTTCTTTAATTTTCAAGACTGAAGGAAATCTGTAATTAACAGTGGTAGCTACACCCTTGCATGTTAGAGGATATATTCTCTGCTTTCAGCTTGGAACATCCTCCTAGACTTCATAGGTCTCATTTGCTAAACACAAATGTATGTACCATTTTGAAAGGCTTACAGGAACTGTCCAACAAAAGTATATAGACATACGAAAATTTGAAATCACAGAGCAGTAAAGAGGAGACAGCTCATAAAAGAGCAAAACTACTTTAAACTACAGTGCCTTTTACTTGTAAGGAATTTACCTTGACTCTAAAAATTTTAAGCAACAAATACATGTGGGGATCCAATGTTTTGTTTCCTTATTTCTGTCATTAAGGTACTGATTCTTTTACTATTATTCAGGAAGTTTACAACTTTCCACTGAATTTTGAGTTATGCATTAATTCCAGTCAAATCACAGTATATTTTGGTATACCTATTGTATTCCTAGTAGTTTTTGAAAGATCTTTTAAACAACAAATAACTTTGTGAAGAATGATTTCAGTAAACTTACAGTGGTATGAAAAGTGGACATTGTGTCTAAGTAGTACTACTTTATGAACTTTTGCTTCTGAAAGAAAAAAATAGTTCTATTATAATGCACAGTTCTCCTAGGATATCTTGCCAGTTCAGTAGCTCCTGGATCAGTAGAAAATTATCTCCAATATTCAACAGCAGCTTTTTTACCAATTGGTGACAATTAGCCTAAGGGTAGCCAACTGGCTCTACCTCTTCCTTCAGCACCAATAAGTCAGCCGAGATGGAAGGGCCTCTCAGCACTTTGAACACCCTGAGACCTGACAAAGGGTGCTGCCACACAAAGGGCTGTGCTGGTAAAATAAGTCTGCTTCAGTGGAGTAGCTCTAGATCTGTCACAATTACTGGTGAAATAAGTCTTGCTGCAATGGAATAGCTCTAGATCTGTCACAATCCTGCAAGCCCCTTGATCAAAGAGCCTGATTGCCTGGTCATGGCTGAATGGACAGGCTCTTCATGACCCTGCCAGAAGTGTTTAGCCTAGCCATACGTTTCTAATTCAAGAACTTATGGTCCAGAGATATCGCCCCAAAAATGTGGATAATAAATGAAAGTGGTTGAACTTGCTGTACTAACCTGCGTTTGCACAAAATACAGAAGGATGAGACAAGTGGCTTTACAGACAAAATAATGAATAATGAAGGATTTGTGGTTTGTTTTGTGGGTTTTATAAAGAGAAAAAGTAGCCATTGAGATGAACTTGTATGATAGAATATGGATTTTTCTCTTCTCTTTTATTCATAAACTGCCTATTAGGAAAGGCCAATGATTTTGTGCTATGTCTCATATGCTAAATAAAGATATAATGAGTTAGCTTCTTTTCTGAAAGTCAGGTTTCGGT
Organism: Aphelocoma coerulescens; assembly: GCF_041296385.1. Classification (NCBI taxonomy): domain Eukaryota; kingdom Metazoa; phylum Chordata; class Aves; order Passeriformes; family Corvidae; genus Aphelocoma; species Aphelocoma coerulescens. The sequence continues at coordinate 112,466,287 of NC_091015.1, read as the reverse complement.
TTTCATGGCTACTGTATTGTCTTCTCTCTTCCTGTAAGCTGATATACTTGACAGCAGAAAGCTGATTTATCCCTAAACACTGTGGCCTGTGTATTCAAACATGACAGCTCTTTGCACTGTTTAGTCACCTAAATAACCATGTTTCGGTCTTCAGAAATGCTTAACATTCATAGCTCAAGTTGACTGTGATGGAACTGGAAGAAGCTCCAACACCTTAAAAAAATGTTTTATATTTAGTCAGATGTACATATATGCTGCATACTTGACCAGTTGATCTAATTCTTATTTATATAGTTATAAATATGTACAAATACACACACACACACACACACACACACACACACAGCTACATACATATATATATATGAAAATGCCATTTATAAATTTTTACTCTAAATTTGGGAACACAATATATATGAAATCATGAAAGAGAACAGATCTAAGTTCTGTAACTCTTTTTTCTGCTGTGAAAATCAAAGCGATATTTGGTCAGACATTCTATCTGCTGTGAAATAGTTTCTTTATGTGGCAATGCTGGCTGATATCACCACATTTGGCATGTTTGGAACTGGGGAATTAAGTCCCCACTGTGTAGTAGTCTTTTCCAGTAGTCTGCTGTGACATTTAGATTACTGAAGACTATTTAAGAGATGCTAGAAGCCTGAGGAACCCAAACTTTACTGTGCGCTATAGGGAATCCTTCCTGTAACTTTGCCTTTTAAGTATGTCAGCACACAGCACGAGTTTGAAAAATCTTATTTATACCTCAGGAGCAACCCTGAGTACAGTAGCCTTGGGATCAGGAAAGTGATCCATCAGTTTTGTGCATCCCTCATCCCTCATTTCTTGCCTTCTATCTCCTATTCTCCAAGACTTTTTTCTTCCTTTGTAATATATTCACAAAATACTGGATAAGAAACTTTTGCTGTGAGGATGTGTAGACATTCAAATATGCATAATGCACATCCTAATAATGTATTCTTATATACAATCTTTAAGAATTGTAGGCATGTAGTAAGTGTGTACTAATTGAAATATGGAGGCACTAAACACCTACTGAGAACACTTAATTTTTTAAAACATTACCATGGTAGCAATGTGTGCCTTGTAATTCTAGATAATATGTTTCTAGTTACCAGTTTGCTTCTGAGCTCAGTAATGTGAGAACAAATGCAAATATAAGCCTCTATCTATTCTTATGGTCATATGTCATCCTAGCCAATTGGGCAATAAAACAGCAGGACCAGACTGCTGTTAAATAATACAAAATGTGATGCATGAATATGGAGGTAAATGTGTGCCTATATAAGTTATGCCTATCCAATATTGGTCTCCTTTGCATTTCTGAGGTAAAAAGCCAAATTTAATGAATAGAATAAGCATTTAGTACAAGTCAGCATTCTCTGTGACATTTTAAATTTATGAGCAGTTGCTCTGTGTCCTCAAGAATTAACTTAAAACGCTTGCCAGATTAGTGGCTAAAAGATAGACATTGTGGCTGACACAGATAAATCAGACAGAATGTGACAAAAGTCAGAGCTATTGCAGTTTGTCAATGTTGTAATATATATATGTAGATAGATAAACAAAGTAAATGCACATACACACATGAAAAGCTATATAAAGCTATAATTCTAAAGATACCATGGGGCCAATTTTCCTAAATTTCAGCATTATAGTGTCTCCTAATCCACCTAAAAATAATTCTAGTTTATTATAAACTAGAATTTTTAATGAGTATCTGAATATAACATCAGAATTAGAGAGCTCAATATTTTTCAACAAAATAGAGTAACCCCCTTCAATCTCTTCACCATCATATATTACAAAGCAGTGGGATTTTCTAAGAAAGTGGCATTACTTACAAAGCTTTACATAAGAAATTATAAAGAGGAAAGAAGCCTGATTTTCCCATTTCTTGTGTGAAAGCAAGTCCATTTCTCTAACTTGCACTAATTCTTTTTTACGTGATTGACAAGGAAAGGACATGGTAGAAGTTAACTTTTGTCCTTCTGGAACAAAATATATGATCAGCCCTGAAATTTACAGAGAGAGGCTACATTGTCCTGAATGTGCTTGAGATTGCTCAAAAATCACCAGAAAGGGCATGAGCAAAAGTCAGATTTAATATTAGAATGCAAAGCACAACAGATTTGTTGGCAAGATTCACTCTAATTACAAAGGCAACTAAGGCACAACAAGGGCAAGCAAGCAACAACAAAACCAAACAAAATCCAGCCAATCAAAATAGAAATGAATTGAAACTACCTAGCGGGATGTCTGTGTGTAAAGACAGTGTAAACAAGGATGAATAGAAATGCGGCCTAAAGCTTAACAACACTTAAACTTAACAGTACTTTAACTTAACTTATACTTTAATTTATATTTTAGCCTTAACAATCTAACAGAGAAATAACACTTAACAGCACTTGGTCTAAATTATAACTTAACTTCCAGATTTGCTATAGCATACGCGCAGAGGTATGCACACAGAAAGGAAGAGTCAGTGCAAGATAAGGTACCTGTGGAAAAATTTCCCTCAGAGGTCAATACTCACCTCAGTGAAAATACTCACTTCAGCTGCTTCTGCATCTCCCAACGGGTGAAGGATCGGGCCTTGAGGAGTGAGGGTATCAGCCCAGGATGCATCATGGTTTGGCGATCCTCCAGGTATAGCAAACCTGAGGGTTTGCTGGCTCTGAGAGGTGTCCCACTCAGAGGGAGATTGCTGGTCACAGCCTGCAGTGGCCCAGGAGAGCTCAAAGGGCCCCATCTTGGACCACTGTTTATACGGTGGCAAGAGAGTGGGCTTTAGTCATAACAGTGTTTCTTCCTGGCCACAGTTTGGGTTGGTACTTTCTTTAAAAGTGTGAGAATAGCAATGTTATGCCATTCAGGCCAGAGAAATATTTTCCAAGGCTGGTCATGAGAAAAACAGAAGCTTGTTAGGAGCTCCTGAGAGCAGACAGTGTTTGTGATAAGCTCAGAAAGAGCTGAGCCCAGTTGGTGTTTTCAAGGACGAGGCCTAACAAGCATTTTCTCAGATCACACTGCAACCTGGAAAGGAGTGGGTGGGGAGGGGGGGAGGATGCACCTCCACATCCATCCAGACTGATATACATATCATGTGATTCATTTGTATACTCCTATGCTGTAGTAACTCCACTGTGTTCTTGCACAACAAAATCTCAGTTATCACATTTCAGTGTTCATTCACAAACCAAAGCACAGGAAACAAGAAAGTCACAAAGTTCTCTGTGAAAAAGCTCAGATTGGGGTTTTTCTTCTGTTTGTTTAGTTGATTATGGGAGTTTTGTTGGTTTGGTTGGTTTGGTTTGGTTTGGTAAAGAAGCAGAATGTCTGTCCATACAGTGAAGGTTATCAAGATTACAAATACAAATCTTATCTTTCAGTTGTATCTGCACAGGTATGAGGCAAGTATGCAATAAATCAATCCAGTACTCCATTTATTTTAAGTACATATAAGAACAAGTCTTGGTTTCTAACAATCTTTCATGTACTCTCTTTCACTTTGGCTTTTTTTTTTTAAGGGAGACATTGTACCCAGAGGAAAAGTGTAATTCAAAACCTTTCCAAGTATCTGTTAATACTTTTCTGCAGATTAAGGAAAATCACTGCTTTACAGATCAAATGACAGGGTCATCCAGGAAGACTTGTAATTCTCACTTAAATAAAATACATTATAAATTACATTGCAGCTTTTGAGCATGAAATAAGTTGGAGACATTTGAATATTGTTTGAGATACAAACAAAAAGGAAACTGCTATAGGAATGTGGGATGCTGTCTTGGGGTGATTTTATGATGTGTATCCCCTATCACTGCTCTATGCCCTGAAATCAATCCTGTGCTTTTCTGTGCCTTTAAACTGAGCCTGAGAGGGGGAAGAGAAGAAAAATCCAAGTGAATTTTTCAAAACAGTTGTTCAAGGACACAGACACACACACACTCCTCTGCGTTCTGCTGCTGTGGTAGCAAGAGCGGAGGAAGCGCCCTTCTTGCTTTTCTCCGGAGGGAGACAGGAGTTGAACTTTGTTTTCCTGGGACTTTGGTTTTTCCCTTCTTCTCTTCTGGACTGTTTCAACATCAGAAGACATCGGGAGAATTTTCCACCAAGGCCCCGGAGGTGGGCCCACACCGACCCAGCTCCAAGGAGGAGGAGAGAGACCACACCTACAGAAGGACTCGAAATCTTCCCAGGCTTCTCTCCACAGCAAGAGGTTTTATTATTTAGGATTATTATCCTTTTCCTGTGTGTTTGTTAAAGAAATAGTTTTTTATTTCTTTCACTTTCCTCTGAGGAAATTTTTTTTTCTCCAAACCTGGTGGGGAAGGGATGGTTGTAACCTGCCTTCTGTCAGAGGATATTTTCCTCCAAATTTGTCCAAACGAGCACAGATGTGTTTTTTGTACCCAAAAAAAGCACTGAGAGGTCCAATTTTGGAGTACATGTATGCCTTGATATGGTTGGTCTTCCCTGAATCCCCCCAAAACTGTTTTATTTTCATTCATGTCTGGCCCAAGGGTTTGTCCTACAAGACAACTCTGGCATTACTTGTATTTCATGATGAGCCAGTTAAGCTCACCAGGCTGGCAAGAAACGATTATCTTTTTATGATTTTCCTCAGTTTTTTTAGGGACCTCTGCTGGATTATAGCAGAGTTAGGAAGACCCAAAACTGGCAGAAAGGAAGAAGACAGACCACAGACCATATTTTGGCATAACGGAACCTCACCATCTTTTTTGGCTATGCCCTGCAGTCTACCCCACAAAGCCCCAGAAGCTTTATTAAAGTGCCTAAACCCCTGTTTTTTATCAAGATATTCTAATTGTCTCTCCAGGGTCCTGCACAATGAGTAAAAGCTTTGTCATTGACTTCAGTGAGGATAATAGCTTGGAGATACTAGTGTGTTTAAAGGGGTGTCTGAGCTTGCGTTGGGTGAAGGCTAAAGTGAATGTGCTGTGTTAAAATACCTTAGCAACTTGCAGAGTAGAGGACTTGGAAATAATTATACTCTAGATCTTCTATATTGGAGGTTTGACCTTTGTTTCCTCAAAAGTCAGGGTACCACCATAGGTAGGCGATAAATGAGATAAATGCAAATAACTGGTCATCCGAGCTCAGCTCAGCTTGATTTCCATTCCATTAATTTCCAGACTTTCCTACCTGAAGGTGGAAAATGTTTGCATCCAGAAACAGCCTTTATACAGAGATATGTCTCTTCTGGTTCCTGTTTTCTGTGCAGCAAAATTATTTAGTGAGTCAATTTGAGTTTGAAGCCTGAAGAAGCATAACACAAGAGACATATTGTTTCATCTTAATATTCTGTGCAGTGCCTGAAGTTAGTGAGAGCTCTGAAGACTTGAACTTCTGAACCTATTTCTAACAGGAGACAATTGTCGTTATTCTTGCAGCAAAGCAAAGCAAAAAAACAACCCTTGTACTCAAACAAGAATAGAAGAAGACACAGGTAGATAAGAACAGTAAGGTTACAGAATTAAAACAAAACCAAAGGGAAATGGAAAGCAAGTAAATCTGAAATTCTGGTTGCTGCTCTGCCGTGTGCTCTTCCACTTTACAGCTAGCCTTGTCCCCTGTGATTTGCTTCCCTCACTTAGGCATGCCAGTACTACTCTGAACTCCAAGTGTGGAACATCACAGGATGAGTGTAATGAGAAATCTGCCAGTGTGTCACTTCTGTCTCTGCCAAAATAGAGGTTAAAATCTGCTTTCAGGCTGCTCATTCTAGACAGAATGGTTTTTCCGTCCTGCTTCAGAACTGCGTAACACCAGGAATGCCAAGCACAGCTAAGGAGCTTGGCTTCAGTGTTGTCATTACTTCCCTGCCTCTTTGCACGCTGCCCGTGGTGGCCCAGGTGCTAGCCATGCTGTGGGCATTCCTGGAGGGCTCCTGTGGGTAGTGAATAGCCCTAGAGAAGTGTTAAATCCTTGAGAATGTAGCAACACGAAGCTGTAACTCTCTGGATGCATGGGCCTTTGCAGAGATTAATTTACAGATATCTCCTGCTGATTGGAGTTATTCTTTTTAACAAGTAACTAAGAATTTGAAAGCAAAAATAATTTAAAAGTCCCTCTAATGTTGCATTCCTTATGAGAACAGTTAAATCAAACTAGCTAGAGAGCCATACATATTTGGTTTATGTGGCAAAGTTTTGGTACTGAGGGGCTACAGGGCTTTCTTCTGTAGGAAGTTGCCGGAAGCTTCCTCGATGTCTGACAGAGCCAATGCTATCCAGCTCCAAGATGGATCCAGTGCTGGCCAAGGCCAAGTCCATCAGAGGTGGTACCAACTCTGGGGTAACAAAGTTAAGAAGGGGGAAAAACTCTGTGCATTGTGCAGATGGGGAGAGAAATGAAAATATATGAGATAAACAGCCCTGCAGACACAGGTCAGTTGAGTAGGAGGGGGGAGGAGCTGCTCCAGGTGCTGGAGCTGAGATTCCCCTGCAGGCCGTGGCACAGACCATGGTGAGACAGCTGTGCCCCTGCAGCCCATGGAGGTCCATGGTGGAGCAGAGATCCACCTACAAGCCATGAAAGACCCATGCTGGAGCAGGTAGATGTCCGAAGGATGCTGTGGCCCTGTGGGAAACCCATGCAGGATCAGGCTCCTTGCAGGACCTGTGGACCCATGGAAAGAGGAGCCCACAGTGCAGCAGGTTTGATGAACCTGGGGAAGAGACCCAGACTGGAGAATTTAGTGAAGAACTGCACCCCTTGGTAAGGGCTCCCATTGCAGAAGTTGGTGGAGGACTGTCTCCTGTGGGAGGGACCCCACAGTGGAGCAGAAGAAGAGTGTGAGGAGTCCTCCCTCTGAGGAGGAAGGAGTGGCAGAGTGTGATGAACTGACCACAGCCCCATTCCCCATCCCCCTGTGCTGCTGCAGAGGCATTTGTTATTTACGATGTCTTCAAAGTAATCACATGTATGGAAGCACTGTTTCCTAGAAAGTAGCCAGACATTGCCTGCTGATGGGAAGTAGACAACAAATCTTTTATATTCCTTTGCTTCCATACACGACCTTTGATTTTGCATTATTAAACTGCCTTTATCTTGATCCATGAGTTTTTAAATTTTATTTTCTCCCCCCATCCTGCTAAGGAAGAGAGTGATAGACTGACCTGATGAGCACCTGGTATCACACCACAACCCAAACCCAAAGCAAATTGTGTGTCTCAAGAGGTCTCTTGGGTCTAAGTAACCACTAATAAAATTGCAGAGTGCTGTGGCTGAACTTCTAGGAGGAAAAAGTAAAAGTCTGAAAGTATTTTAAATGTATTATGAGAAAAATCTAAGTGCCCAAGCATGCAGAACCATGATGTACAATGAGCCGCATCATTGGCCACTTTACTTTTAAACAACTATTTGATGTTTCCCATGTAGATAAAAGAATATTTGTATTAAGGTCAAGTCTTGAATTTGATTCACTTTTTGGAGCTGTTTATTTGATTCTGAATTATTTGAGTTAGCTTGCACTATTTCTTATACTGATATATTGAATGAAAGTATCCTTTGTTCAACTCTGTATTTCCATTTTCTCTTTGTTGATTTTTCATGTATGATTAACACAACCTTCAGAAAATTCTACCACTACAGAGCATCTCATTCTGAAAAATGAGTTTTCTTAATCTGATGCTTTTGTCTCTTTGTAATTTGAGTTAGATTATTAAATTTTACCATTCTTCTTCAACCTCCAGATCACATAGAAAAGCCACATGAGATGCCTCACAATGTTGCCTACTGGATGTGCTTGAAGCTTGATATCCCTTTTCATAAATTCCTCACATTATTTTTAGAAAATTGCTGCTGTGTTATATATGGCTTTTTATGGAGCTATATCTTGCAGCCAGTTCAGTGTTAAAAATAAAAATGTAAAACTGAATTGTCCACTTAAACTGAAATTCTATTTTATGAAGTATAGGTCATTTTTTTTTATGTGGCAGTATTGACAGAATGAGTCATCCTTCTAAGAATATAGCTAAATTGTGCTGTGGTTAACTGAGTGTAAGCTGCTTTCTGAATGTTTTGCCTCTTACATCCTCACCTCTGGTCTAAAAAGAATATCTCAGAAGACACATAGAGTTTCAATCTACAATTCTTCCAACTGTGCCTATGTATTGTTCACCTTCCACCAGTAAGAACAAAAAGCATTTCTTAAATCAAAGTCTGGGATACAAACACCTTACACTGTATTAGACAAGGCAGCAAACAGGTCAACTGAGCAACCAGTAATACTCAGTGAATATTTGTTCCAATTCAAAAGTCAGTTTTAAAAAGAATGTTTTTGTGAACCTCTTCTAGTCTCTGCAAAGGTATATTCAAACACTTGAGTTTCAACAGTCCATTCAAACAGTGGAGGCTTACTTCAAACATAGACTCTGATACAGAATTGGGAATTTTGTATTTTATTGTCCATGCAGAGCTCAAGTGATATTGTTTCTGAAACCTGAAAGAAAGGTTTATGTAATTACCATGCCAAAGTACAATATACAGGAAAGAAATAGATATCGAGGTGTGCTGTTAATGAAATGGGGCTATATACTCAGACTGTGTTTATATGTGTTTATATACTACAGTACAGGCTCTGTTCTAGAACACACACAGGTCACATTTAAATGGCTTTTTTCTTTGCGATCCACTGCAAGTTTCCTAGCAAGGCCATTCCCATATTATATAAGCTACAAAAGGCTGACATAAGTAGCCATCATTTCCTTGAATACCAGGGACAGCAGGAACATTTATCCAGGTCCTTCCTCTTCATTATCACCATAAAAATAAAATGTTTAGTACCTTAAACTTTTCATCACACAGGATAGCGTGGTAATCAGCCAAAGAAATTAGGAGGTTTCTTTTTTTTAGGTAAAAATTCTTGTCAGCAGAAACAGTAGCCAAATGGATTGTTCATTCAAATACAAAATGATGGTCATCTCATCAGCATTGTTTTGTTTTTAATCCTATGATCACTACTGTAAAAAAATTATAATGGAAAAATTATTATCCAATTTAAATAGCCTCTTGATATTCTCTCTATCTGGCATATAAACCCCATTTTTTGTGACAGTGCAAGTGGCTCCAGCCACTTTGTCTCCTGAGGAGAACTCAGACAACCAGCTGTGGTGGTCGGCAACCCAAGTTTAGCATGTAACTTTGCATCATGGTGGGAGCCCATGAGTCCCTTGTTCTGTCTTTTGCATGTTTTCTCCCAATTGGTTAATATTTTCCCCTCCCTGTTTTATGTATGAAGTTATGTATATTCATTTCCCTTCTTTAATATGTATCAGTTCTATAAAGTTCTTTGTTCCTCGACGCCCCATTGGATCCTTCCCTGAGTCCCTCCTATGTGTTGTTCCCATTGGTTCCCCTGCTGTCAACCCCGCCTACTTGTCTCTATCCCATTGGCTGAGATCCCTTTCCCCGCTTATTCTGTACCCAGTATAAGATCCCTGGACCCTCCCACCAATTTGGCTCTTCGTCCCTGTCTTTTCACTGGAATAGACCTGCGTGGAGCACATACGGAGAGTCCCCTCTCTTTACTTCTTTGCCTCTGCTACTGCACGCTTACTCAACCAGCTTAGAGGGAAGCCCCCTCGGGTGAGGAGCTCAACTCCATCTACCTGCTTTGTTTGTGAGTGCGTGACTGCCACAGCATGGACGGGACCGTGGCTAGACCTCTGGGCCCCTTTCTAGCTAGCACGCAGCTCCCTGTCAATTTTTATTTTGAATTTTAATCTGAAACATTTTACAAAATTAAAATCCATTAATTTCCTGTGGAAATTCAACATTATTTCCCAGAGAAATTTTGGGGACAGGTGTGTGTTTGTGGTAAACTTGCAGATAGTGCACAAAGAAAAAGAAGAGCAGTTTCCTTAAATAAATTCACTGATAGATACAACTTTCTTCTAATTAGTCTACCAAAAATAGTAGTGGAAGGACTTCTTAGGTCTATAACAGAAGTTTCAGATGAATGAGAATTCCGCTGATTTGGAATGCACAGAAAGAAGGGTGCGGGATAGAACCCTTACATGAATTACATGCCTTTAATCATGGGGAAGCCCCAAAGGAGATACAGTTTAAAGCAAGACAGCAAAGAAATATATAGAAACACCACCAGGTTTTTTTGGGACGCAGACTAGGACTATAACAAATCACAAGATGAATTTCTTTACTATCTGACAGAGTATTTTTATAATATAGTGCATATATCTTCTCTGTGTTCTGTATTTGATAGACCTACTTCACCATCACTGAGCCCTAGAATTCTACAGTAAGCATTTTGACAAATTTAAAATATCTTTTATCTCATACTTTCCCTCTGAATCCTAACAAATGTAAATTTCCTACACAAAGAACATTTAAAGAGAATCCTGTTGTCCAAATAGAGTTTTCATTTATGGTGTTTGAATTTAAATCAATGAAATAAACTCAGTCAATCCCCTTACACTGAATAAAGCTTTGTATCACGTTACTTTTCTTCTTTATTTTTCTTCTGCACTTTTCTTCCAAAATGATTTAAATATAAACGTGTTTTCAGCCCGAACAAGGATTTATCAAAATGTTTTGGTGCCATTTTCATACCTCTCTCACATTTCTGATTGAGAGATATATTTGAAGCAGTACAATTAGTGTATTAGGTCACTCTTTTCTCCAAACCCAAAAATATGCAAAGGAAAAAAAAAATAGTCTTTTCATGATACAAACAGACCAACATTTCAGTTCCTACTCTTGGCGATTTGGCAGTTCTAAAGAAGGAAGCACTTAAACACTTGACAGTAAAAGCAAAATATCCATCTTTACTTTGAGTATCCGTTATCACTAGAAGTGTCCAGCAAAAGAAGATATGACTATTCTAAAGGAAGTACTCTGTAGCAAAGCTTACAAAGGATGCATTTTGATTCTTGAACTCCCTGTTATAAATAAGACAGTACATACCAGTAAAGTGCTAGCACTGGAAGAAATAAGCAACAAATTATAAATAAGCTTTATGTCAAAGTCATATGAGGTATAAGTTGGTCTAATCACAGAAAAAATGTACCATTATAGACAGAGAAAAGGATGTGAAAGAACTTTCTGTTCCACCTAATTTATGAAACAATCAGAACACCTTTTCTTAAACAAATTTTGTATAATAATTCCAACCATTCTACTTCATTTCACAATGTGCTGAGCCTGGCTGGGATGGAGTTAACTTCTTTCATAGCAGTCCATATGGTGCTGTGATTTACATTTGGGTCTAAAACAGACTTGATAACATAGCAGTGTTTTGGTTATTGCTGATCAGTACTGGCACAGCATCAAGGCTTTTCCTCTCTGAAGAGACTAGGCTGGGAGTGGGCAAGAGGTCAGGAGGGGAGACAGCTAGGACAGCTGACCCCAGCTGACAAAAGGGATACCCCCATGCCATAAGATGTTGCACTGAGAAATAGAAGACGGGGAAAGAGGAGGAAAGGGGAGGATGCTTGTGGTTTTGGGTTTTATCTTCCAAAGCACCTGCTACACCTGTTGAGGTTCTGTTTTTAAGGGAATGGTCTGATACTTGCCTGAAGATTTGAAGCAGTGAATGAATTTATCTTTTTGCTTTTCTTAATAAATTGTTATTATTTAGATCCCTGAGTCTTATTTTCCTTCTATTTCTTCCTCATCCCACAGGAGATTGAGCAAGAGGATGGGTGGGTGTTTGGCTGCTGGTTAGGGTCAGCCAACCACACAAAAAAATAAAATTTTGTATTAAAGAAGTCCAATCTATCCATCTTTGTCAATAGGAAAATTGTTAATATTATCGTGTAAGACCACAAGAATAGCTCTATTTTCTTTAATGTCCCAGTGTCTGCATAAAATTCAGTGTAAGTCAGTGGGGCCCTAAATTAGTCTGAAATACAAAAAGAAGTGGATAGCATAACAAAGCTTTGTGGCAATTATTTCAGCCACATGCTATGAAGAATTGTATGGTTTTCATCCTAACCTTTTTCAAATGTTTTCTGTATTAAAAACCCTTTGTTTCCTGTGGAAGCATCAAGTTGTTCTGCCCACAAGAACAGAACAATCCATAAAGTAGAAATTCAAGGAGTTTTTCCCCAATCTTATTTCATTGCAACACATTGGCAATTGAAAAGTCTGTGGAAAATTGCTAGTTTTGTGGACTTGATATAAATGAACCACTTCAAGGAATCAGGGTTAGAATCTGAAAACTGCAAAGGAGCATGTTACAGGTAAAGTGTGATGGAAATCAGGCAACATACACTTATGAAGGGAGGACATTCTTGTCTCCAACTTCAGCCTTATAAAAGAGTTAAGTGTATCTTATAAGCTAGTTGTGTGGGTTTTCCTTGTCCATAGTGAAACAAAGCCATCTCTAAAAAGGGGATTAATTCCATTTGTCTTTAAGGAAAATCTTAAAATAGGCTGAATCAGTTTTTGGATCTGTCTTTCAGTGGACTGCAAAGGAACCTGGGGCAATTTGTTTGGATTAATTGCTTAATCTGTTAAAGTGAAGTGAGACCAATCCCAGCCTACAAAAATACAAGGCCTATTGATTTCTGGTACACCTGGAAGACAGCAACTATCTGAACAAATGGGAGTTTCTTTTTGCTTATAAATTCTATGCTTGTGGTCTGGTTCTGATCTCTGCAGTTGGATGTTAAAACATCCACTGACCCAATTTTCCCATTTCCCACTCAGCAGATGGAAAGATGGACAGGAAATTACCTGTAACAGATCACTGTTAGCCTAAGATAATGTAGCCTCTAGATTTTGATATCTATCTCCACCTGGATCAAGGATGAAAGGTGGTTCTAAGCAGTTAATCAGTGTATGAGAAAAAAAGAGTCTAATTGGAACCATTTTGCCTTCTGCAGCTCTCAATCATGCATTAAAAGACAAAAACACTTCAAAACTTAAAGGAAAAATAAGGTCACTTAAATCAATGTATAAGTTTATTTTAAATATAGGCACACTGGTGAAGACTTAGAGAGGATCAGTTTTTCTTCCTCATGAAGTATAGAAGAAATACCCAACATTTTAATTTGAAATAAAAGTCAATTATAGTTAAAAAAACCAACCAAACAAATTAAAACAAAGTGACAGGAATTTATTTTATTTCATTTTATTCTATGAAACTGTGAATAACAGTAGCCTATGAAAATACAAATTATAAGATTGGGAGACAACATTTTTACAGTATCCCACTACCTTAAATAATTCTACAAGCACCAGTGAACTAAATCATGCAGCCCAGCTGTCAGTTTGGAAAATATCATTGCTGTTTTAATGAGAAGTCTGCATTTTCCTGAGGAAATTCCATGGCTCTTCTATCTTAGAAAAAACATGATGTGACTTCAATTCAGTATTTATCTACAGAAGTATTTTTACAAGATTAAAAGTTGTTTCAGTTTTTCTTCTGTCTCTGCATGTCTCTGTGTCTCTGTTTTCTCTGTTAATTATTCATCAAAAAGAGAAAAGGTTGTTGCTCTACTAAGTGATCATCACTCCTAATTTCTTCTAACCAATAGTTTTAGAATACTTTTGTTTTGACTATAATGTTGCTGAGACCCTATGACTCTTCATTTACTATGTTGTTGATGTGGAAATCTCTTTCATTCTGATATTTCATCAATTAATTGTACCAATATGAGTGATTAAGGGTGTCAGAGTAGAGAAAAGGAAGAAACATGTCATAAAAGTGAGATTTCTTGTCTTATGAACTAGTCTACCAGGTATGAAAAATTCAATACAGGAGTTTAAGACTTCTTAAGAACTAACTTTGTCATGGTACTGACGTTTTGGATCCATCCAAACATTTAACCCTTTAGTGTGGCAAAAGTTTATGTGAGTATTCAGTTAGTTCAGATTTGCTACTGCAGCTGGAGCTTGCAGATAATATTTACACTTACAAATTTTAGTAAATGACAGAAGAATTACTGAGGAATTTTCCAGCTGGATTAGGAGGAACAAGCTGTAATATACAGGAAATAAGCTCCACATGGAGAAATTAACCTTTGGAGGAGAGAATCCTTTCCAAGTTGTGTGTGCCTGCTTGCTGCACTCAGCCCCATTAACTCTGCAATGAGCTGTTGCAACATTATTGCAATTCAAAAGTGCATTAAAGGAGACTAATTGGGTGTCTGACATATATTACTTGTTCTAGTCTCATGAATAATAAAGTTTCATGAAGATTGAGGTTTAGAACTTTTGCATATAAAACCAAATTATGTCAACGAAATTTGCAAGCCAAGGCAAAGAATTGTGGGCAAGTATTGCAGGGGAACTAAGGGAACTAACCTGGTCACCTCAGGAATCACAGTCACAAAACTGGCAAGGACAAGCAGGTAAGAACAATGCTATTTAGGTGTCAGGCTGAGTTTATCCATAGGTAAGAGAGAAGGAAAAATATAATCTTAGTGAAAAAATTAAGTTTACTTGTTTTCTACTATAGAAATTGAATTGCCCCTTCAAATCTAATCACTAATGGGCCAATTGAATTTCCCAAATGCTTTTAGATCAAAAAATTTAAAGCAAAAAAACCCCTTCCACAACCTTCTCAGGCTTTTTTTGCTTTTCCTTGGAGGTTTTTGTTTTCTTTTGGCTCTTTTTTTTTGTTTGTTTGTTTGTTTTTTGTTTTTGTTACATGTGACAGTATTTCCTCAGGAATTTCTAGAGGAACTGAAATCTAGAAATAATCAAATAAAATAATTGGGCATGGCAAATTAGCTGCTTTTATTGGCCTTCTTTTCTGTGGACTGAAGAAACTGAACTCTTTTAATATGTCCATTTACATCATGTAGTCCAGCTCACCAGTCATCTTTGTTGCTTGTCCCTGGGCTCATTCCAGGACATCAGTTTCTTTACTGTCTTGGGGAGAGCAAAACTGGACATGGTAGTCCAGATGCAATCTCACAAGCACTAAGGAGAGATGAGGAACGGCTTCCTTTAACAGCTATGCTCTTGCCAATACAGCCCAAGATACAGGTGGCTCTCTGTTAACAGTGATGTGCTACTTACACATTTGAATTTTTCATCAGGAATGCTGGACTCTGCATTTACCTTTGCTGACCCACCTGAGGTTTCTGGCAGCTCATTTTTCCAGCCTGCCACACTCCATCTCAATAGTAGCTGTGCCCTCCTCTCTACAGACCCTACCCACCCCAGTTTGCTGTCATCCATGACCTTGCTGGGAGTGCATGCCATTCCATCATGCAGGAAATTTAAATAGAGATGTTAAACCTTACTATTCTCTCAATCAATGCCTAAGGAGTGCCACTAATTATTAGTCAGCAATTGGACTTGGTGTCAGGGATCTGATGATGACTAAGATGGTAAGACTCGTCGAACACTTCCTACCAGAAGGAACATGTTCAGGGAGGCAATGATGATGCCTCAAGTTATTGAAAGCAAAAGGGTGAAGCAGGTGATGAAAGTCACACTGAACTTTTAAATACAACAGCTTCTGAAGCTTAGAACAGGATTCTTGTGAAGCTCTTTATCTGATCATTGTCTATCAAACTGTGATATTTTTAAACCCCATTTAATCTATGTCAATGTATTACAACTAGGAAAAACACAGTTATAGAGTCCTGTGCTAAAGTTTAATATGAGGAATCTGATTTTTTTTTTTTTTTTTTTGTGGGGGTTGATCAATTTCTGTTATTTTAAACTCAAACAATGCCATCTGAGTATAGTTTTTATATTTTGTGTCTGCTAAGAAGAGCTCTGCAATCCATCAGTGTAATTACAATGTTATTTAAGACATTGTGATTGTATTATGCCCAATGTTAATTTTTTAACTGCTCCATCATATTCAATAGGAAATTTAATCTTAAAGCCTTGGCAGTACCATGCCCAACTGCCTCTGAGATCAATTCTATAGTCTTTGTACAAAATAGTTGCTGCAGCCTGCAGCTGAAATCCACTTGTTTTTCTTTTGGTTGACAAAACAGATGAAAACTCATGTACCAGTTCTGAAAAAAGCCACAGACACCAGAATCAAACCAGAATGGATTTCATCATTTATTTTCTGTTAGAATTGAGTTTTCAGCAGTTGGATGTGATGCTATAAAAAAAAGCAAAGGAAAAACTTTGTGTTCTCACCAAAGAAGTAACAGTAAGCAAAGAATTTGATCTGTGTGACAATTCCTTTCCTATCTAATCAGATTACTTATTCCATGGACAAGTATCTCACTGTGTTGTTGCAAAAAAAAAAAAAAAAAGATACACAAGCACAAGGAACTGTAGAAAACCAGTTTGACTACCACTTCTGCAAGTCAGTTCTGAACTACTTGATAAAAACTGACTAAATAACATTAATTGAGACATCTTTCTGTTATTGTTGCCCTATATTGTTTAGGAAATGGCTTCTCTCTTTCTACAAGTGACATCACTTGCCAAACAGAAGCACAAGGTAGAACAAAACTCATTGTTCAAAAGGTATTCTTAAATCACTGCTTCTATTTATTCTTTCTTTCCAAAGATCTAGAATATTAAAATAGATTCAACTAAAATTTAGGATCATTTTGGTCTGTAATGAGTCTCAGTGAATGGGGATTGTGAGCTCATGCATAATTTGGCCTGTGTTAAAGGAACTTAAGAACACAACTGATCGTTACCTAGACAGAAAGAGTATTAAGAAACTAAAGCAGACTTTAATTGCCAGACATTTTAAGTCTGACAATATCATGTAATTGATTTCCTTCTCAGTAAAGTGCATAAAGTCACAGTTCTGAGAGTAAGAAGATGCGTGATTTCCTTTAAACCAGGGTGGATTCACCAGAATGCAGCACTTCATTCACCTGAACAGCCTTTTAGAATCATAGGAGAGGGTCTGGACGTAGATCTCATTCTAATTTTTGATAGACAGAATTTGTTAATTGGCAATAATGTTTAATTGCAAATCTGTACATCTAAATCTGGCATTTAAGAAGATTATTTATTGTTACAACTACAGAAAAGTTTAGTCCTTCTTTTAGTTTGTGTGAAGTATATAGTGTAGCCTGAGTGTTTTCTTCCTCTGTAATCCCAAATTTTCTTCTGGAAAACAGCTACCTGATATAAAAGTGATTCATCACAGTTTATGTGGAAATTCTTTCTGCATTGCAAAAGTATTATTTTACATTTCAGGACACAAACTTTAATTACCAAAATTAACACTGGTAACAAAAATCTAGCAGTTATTAACTACATTGTATTTTTAAAAGGTATGTCTAAAAAACCTCTTGTGAACAAAACAGTAACAGTGCCATAAAGATTACCTAATTCCCCATTTCAAGTTTATTACTTCAATAATTCTAAGTTATACAAAATGACACTGTATTCAATCAAGTATAAGGGGTTTTGTTTGTTATTCTGGATTTTTTAAAAATCAGCAATTTAAGAAAGTAGCAATTTATTTTGCCTATAAAGTACTGTTTTCATCCATACCTGAAAGCGCCCTTTAATTATTTTAGCATCAGAATAATTTTGTAGAGCCTAGCACACTTCATATTGGCTACTTTTGCACATAGATTTTTAATGTTTCTCCAGAATCCTTCAGAGGGATGTTTTGCCAGCTATGCTAGTAATAATTATTCAGTAATTAAAATCCTCATACTTCCTTTTCACCCCAACTAGCCACTCTCTCCCAACAGTGAATGAGCTATAAAGGGATGTTCCACATTGAAAACAAAGCTGGAGTCTTCACATCACCTCAGACAAACTGCTTAAGTTGCTTACAGAATATGGGAGATCGGGGCCTACAGTGAATCAAGCGGAAAAGACTGCAGGAAACAAATATTAATTACAGCTGCATAAGTCAGGAGAATTGCTAATGAATTTGGAAATAATGGAAGGAATGGCTTAAAATGCTGACAGTCAGCAGGTTACATCTTAAATCTAGTCCTTTCCCTCTTACCTTTTGTCCTGTTTCTCCTCTTATTTGAAATTTAAAATCCAACATAAAATACCTAGCATTGTCTTCTAGTGAAAATATGAAGATCATTAAACTTTCAGAATTTGCTGCATACTGTACTGAGAGAATTGATTCACAATGATGTTAACTATTTTTTTTCTTTTATTTTTCTACAGAAACACCTGAAGGCCTTAGCTGACATAAAGGTCTTGTTATGCTGAATATGCTGTATTTGTGTCTTAATACTTTGCAGTCTAAAATTGAATGACCCAAACAAAAAAGGTGTATGGCTAATCTAAATATGAGAACTGAGAGACAGGGAGATTAATTTACTCATTGTACTAGAAACCAGTGTGGTAGCTGGGTGAAGGGGGTGGATCCTGACTCTGGTGACCTAATTAAGAATAATGTCATGGACACTGCTGTAGGGAATCTGCCACAGGAAATCCAACCTCTTGTAAGCTGTTATGTCTCTGACCATGAGTTAAGCTGAGCCACTAATGCATATAATGCATATATATGTGCATTTGTGTGTGAGGGTGAAGGGGTCTGAAAGTTGCTAAGAACTCTTTCCAGACAAAGATACATTTGAATTTCCAAATGTCTTTGAAAATCCAACACAGACTAGTTGGGAAAGTGCTTAGATTTTTTAAGAAATTGGCAGAAAAGAAGAAAGGTAAAAATGAGCAGCTGAATCCCCAGCATCTTCTGACTGTATAAGGGAATTCTGGAAAGAGTTATCCACAAACTAATTTTTGTGCCAGCTTCATAATCCTTAAAAGGTCATCCCTGGTTTCCATTTTTTCTCACAGAATTTTCACTGACTGCAAATTGGTGCAACAAGGGGGAGTACTGGGACCTACATATATGACATGCATGCCAGTGTTTCAAGATTGACAAAGTCATGTATTCAGCATAAGTACAGCAGATAGCCTTATAAGTCAAGGTTGAAGAAATTAATCACTTCAGATGTTGACTGCTGAGGACATTTGCTATCATCTGTCAATGATTTATGAAGACAGCTCCTGAGTGACAAAATTTTACTTTGAATGCATTTGAATGCACATGAAGTATGTTATATGGCAGATTATGCTTTCAATTTCTTAAATCATTCCTCTTATCTGGGTAATAAAAAGGTAGCCACTTGTCTACCTACATTTATACAAGATACAATAGCAACACAAATCCTTCACATTGCTTCATCTTTTTTTTTAATACTATCATTAATCTGCTAATTAACAGCAGCTGTGGTGATGGTCTCTGTGTGTTGATTCCCATCAATATAAGTTACACAGAGGCCAGTAAATCATTCATCATAAGGCAAATGACTGCAGCTTTGAATAGTGATTAGTCTATTAGGGCTAAAAGGAAAAGATATGATATTGTATTTAGCTGAAAAAAAGCAAGTTTTACTTATTGCAGAGTGGAATCCTCTGTGTAGCTGTTATTTTGAGTATCTGCATTTGAATGAGTTGGCTAATAGGAAGCAGTAAGATAAAATAATTTTTGTTCCCTGAGCCATTTTTCTGCTTGGACTGCTTTGATTCTTTACTGGATGTCTATTGTTTGATTTCAGATTATGCCCTCAGTGTTGAATATGTGAAACACAAAAATATGTTTCAAGTTTGAGTTGGCTTTAGTGGTTTTAAAACCAGCTAGATTTAATTTTCCTATTATGTACAGTATGTAGTGGTATTCCTTTCTCTCTAGTTTACCAGATTTCACCCCTCTTAGTCAACTGAAAATGTCCCTCCTCCATTATTAAAAAAAAATTAATAGGATTTTGGAGAGGACAGCTTTTGTTCTATTCTTGGTAATGTATCAGGTAGTCGTAGATTTTGAAATAATGTAAATATGTTAAATAATCTGTCTTTTAGTCCTGGATATAACTTTGAGACAGCAGTGTAAACTCTGAAGCTCTCTTAACTTCTAGGTCATATTCCTGTATGTGGAAAATGAAAATGTCAGTAATTATCAAAGGGACAGAGTTTATGGAGAAAAGTACAGAATGAAGACGTTAGAAACGGAGATCAACTGATTTGTTCATCACCATCTAGCAATTTTGTAGGCTGCTCACTGGAGGATGGTGGCAAACCCAGCTTCTGATGTATTCTGCACTCCCTTTGCTTTTTCAAGCAAATGTCATATTTTCAGGCATGCCAGTTCTTACCTGTGAATAACTTTCATTTCTGTGTAAGTCTTTAGAAATTGAAAAATATCATACAATCTCTTCTAAGAACACAGAATAAGCAGATGAGCAATTATGCAAAATACCTGCAAATTGTCTTTCTTGTATGTCAAATATAAGATAGAATAGTGTGAATCAACCAAGCGTGGGGGTGTCAGAACTTACTATTTTATCTTTCAGAAGTCATCACCAAGTATTTGGGGATTTTTTTGTTTGTTTCTTTGGTATCTGTCTGCTTGGACAGCACTGCTGGCTGGCAAAAGTAGGAAGTAGAAACAAGTGCCCACTTTGTTCTTTGAAGACATCCAATGATTTCCTCACAGCACTGCTGGTGTCTTATTTTTAAAATTCTGAAGGCATATGGGCAGCCAATCTGAGTCCTTTTCTTTATCTCCCATGAAATCTACCGCTAGCACCAGCCATGAAGACTGGTGGATGTGAGACATTGGAAGGAGTGAGGAAGGTGAAACTTCTAGAAGGGGCAGAAAAGTTGGCCTAAACTTTATATTCATCTACTTTTAAGATGTTGACTTCAGAAACCTTTCTGGCAGAAATTGGTTATCCCAGATTTATTAAAATACTTCCGTAGAATACAAACTTTCACTTTTTGAGTGGTTAAAATGATAAAAAGTTTTATATGATTCCTTGCTTACTGAGAACTTCCCACAGTGTTTTTACCTCTCATTTTCCATAGAATTAGTTGACTGCTAAGTTGCATAATCAATAGTCTTCAAGATCCTTGGAAATAAACATTTCCACAAATGTGTTCCTTAAATGTTCTGTTGCCAAACGTAATTTTATTCTGACTATCCCAACTGCTGTAAGGAAAAGATTTGTATTGAAAGGCACATTAAAAACTCTGAAGTGTTTTATTTCTGCTTTGCTAATTGTGAAATTTTCAGTTCTGGGAATATAGTACTTTTGAATGAGAGATAGATGTTCTATGCCAAAAACGTTAATTTAACAATAGTAGATTTTTGTGTGGTTACAATTTATACTTAGAGATGACACAGGGGATAAAAATTCAAATTTTCATTATCGTTGGGAGATTGTGTCAAAAGTCACCTGTGACCCGAGTTCTGTAGATGTAAGAGGGAAAACTTATCGCATGATCAACTTTCAGGATTGGGAAAATGATAAGGTGCACATCAGTAAAATATAGATTCTATGTGGAGAGTGCGGGATAGGTTCTTCTCCATTTTCATTGATTTGTAAATTTGTAGCTGTAATCACCTGATCAGTATGAAGAAGAAATTTTTGTAATGTAACTGAAACCAGTATTTTTTTTAATGAGTGGTTCTGTTGGCCCTCCATGTGAGTGTTTATGAAGTAAAACATTATGCAATAGTCAGTAAGTCCCAAGAAATGCAATGTGTCATTGCTAATGAAACTTGCTGGTGGTAATCTTTTTGGTGATACGTCATTGTCATTCTTACACTGATATGAGAAAAAAGAGGTTGTCTCTTGACCTATCTCTATTTTCAATGAGTTCTACTTTTCTCGTTTGTGTTTGCAAAATAGTGGATGTAATTAGGTCTTCTCAGTACTTCATCTGCTGAAGTGATGTCTTGCTCTTGGCTATTTTTAATTCTTTCTTTTGATACAAAGGTAGAGAATACTTTCATCTCTGTGTGTGTAAGATCATACACATATTTAATGAGGATAACACAAAGCCCCAGCTATGATTAAAAAGTGTCCCATGACATCAAACTGTCTTGTACCCACATGATTTACAGGTTATTGTAAATATACATAGCAACTT
Organism: Aphelocoma coerulescens; assembly: GCF_041296385.1. NCBI lineage: Eukaryota > Metazoa > Chordata > Aves > Passeriformes > Corvidae > Aphelocoma > Aphelocoma coerulescens. The sequence continues at coordinate 112,444,423 of NC_091015.1, read as the reverse complement.
CAGCTGTATTGGTGAATCAGGGAATATATGTCAGCATTTTGATTCATCAGATTATAACCATATTGCACTTCAGCACTCATTGACTCTTAATATGATTTAAATTGTATTTAAGTTCAGAGAATTCAGAGTAATTTTAAAGTACTACAGAACTTTCATTTGTTGATATGTTCCAATGCTTTAGTATTTCTTGGTGGAAAATGGCAAATTTTTGAGCCCAGTTATAGAAAAGAGGATACTTACTTGTATATCAATAATATTGTGTTAAACCATAGATGGCCTTGCAAAAGGCAATATCATCATCTAGAATAGAATACTTTCCAATATTTATGCATTCTTTATAACCCTGTAGAATTTCTAATTAAAATAAAAGTCTGATTTGTAATTTAAAAAATATTAGACTTGACAGGGAGGATGAAAAGACCATATCCAGACACCACTGAGGCTAATATTTTCCATCTAATTGATTTTAGTCAGATCTAGTAAAGCTCAGGAAAAATACTAAAATGACAATATATTACCACTTTGTCTGAAGAACTAAAAAAAGTCACCCTGACTGGAACATCATAGATGAAAGAAAGAAAGAAAGATATTTCAAGGCTGTCCTGGGTCTGGCTGGGATGGAGTAAGCTTTTGTCACAACAGCCAATATGGTGCTGTGCACCACACTTGTGGTTAAAACACTGTTGATAACACAACAGTGTTTTACCTGGGCTGAGCAGTGCTTCCACAGCATCAAGGTTATCTCTTCCAAACCTCTCCTTTCCCTAAAGGCCAGTGGGCTGGGGGTGGGCAAGAGATCTGGAGGAGAGAGAGCTGGGACAGCTGACCCAACTGATCAAAGTGATATGCCATATCATATGACTCCATGCTCATCAGCTAAAGATGGGAGAATGGAGAAGGGGGGCATTCACAACTACGGCATTTGTCTTCCCAAACAACCACTATGAGTGCTGAGGACCTGCTTTCCAAGAAGTGTCTGGGCATCTGCCTGCTGATGGGAAGTAGTGAATGAATTCCCCTTTGTGCCTTTCGTCCACATGCAGCTTCTGCTGCATCTCAACCCACAAGCTTTTCCATCTTATTTTATCCTCCTGTCCTCATGAGAAGGAGGAGTGAAAGACCAACTAAGCGGGAGTCTGGCAGCCAGACAAGATCAACCCACCACAAGGGCACATACCTTATTTCAGTTTTTTGTTTCACTTTGTTGTTGTCTTTACAGGGACAGTGGAATCAGTAAAGGAAGTTTATGGGATATGAATGTGGTTTGGATTTGTGAGTAAACTTACAAATAAACTGAACTGGATTTCTAGTTGCACCTTTTGTTCCTTGAAAATCAAAGCCATTATACCTTGTGGAGCTATCCCTAATTCTGTTAATTTAAGGATTGTCTGCTCCGGGTCACAAAAGAAACTGATTTACAAGGTTAACTGACTAATTGGCTTGGTTCAGACAGGAATGTCGATCCTCATTTTGCTTCTAAAGACATTAGGTGATATGCTAAGATACTTAATTCAGATCGAAAAAGTTTCTCATATATTAAACTAAGTCTCCAAAGTGGCATATTGTCTGTCTTCATTTCGCATGGGGAGTGGACATTGTAAATCTGTTAGTGTTTTCTGCAGGTACTCCTCTTTCCCTCTCCTATGCCCAGTGTCCCACTATTTCTTTTTCCTTTCTTCCTCTTTCAGAAGAGAGTACTCAGAAGGAATTGTTTCTGAGTTTCCATGTGTAATGGTGTAGTTGGATCCATCATGATCAAGGTAAACAAGCACATTACATACATTCTAAGATCTCTGAGCAGCCAGTTGCCTTCAAATCATAAAGTGTATTCTCATTAATAGATTGAAAATGAATCACAATCTAGAAGTTTGTTTCTTACTGCATTTTTTTGGTGAACTTAGAAGAAATTTATCGCCTGTTGATGAAGATTTAGGTGAACTGTCAGACTTAATAAAACAGTCAGACTGAAGCAATGTTGGCAGTTCCATGTATAATGTTTTAATTAAGGCACAAATGTCCTTTTGCTAGAGCTGTAAAATAATTAGCTTAGTAAAGAATCACTTAAACAGGAGCATATTTAGGATAAATGAAGGGAAGTAAACTTTGACCGTTTTCAATAAGGGAACTGTATTCTCATGCAAGAACAGAAGAGCAGACTTATTCTGCTTTGAAGAAGTAAAATAAGACAATCCAAATACTGTAAAATAAGAAAAACCTTTTGAAACATGTAGAGTTATAAACTTACTGAAAGTTTATGCATTTTCAGTTTAAAAGGAAGAATATTATTGAAATATGTGGCTTTTCTTCTAAAATATAATACTGTGATATTACAGTTTTCATTTAATTAGTTCAGTGCTCTGTGAATGCACCAGTAGCAAACTCATTTGCACCCCAAATTTCTGGAAAAAGGGCATGTATTTCTGTCACATGTCATCAGGAAAGAGTTTTTTTGCTTTCGAGAAAATGTTGCACAAACCAGAGTCACCCCGACCTCTAAGAGGTAACTGTGGTGTAATAAGCTTTTGTGAGAAGACCAAAGGTCTTCAATCTATATATTTCACCTCACTCTGTCACTTTCTAAAAATATAAACAAATAAAGGAAGTGTTATTCTACCATAATAATAAATAAAAAATTCCACAGACTCAGCACTACTTTTGTTAAATCATTTGTGTATGGTATCAAATGTCAATCTTTTACATTCTAATGACTGCAATCCTGAAGATCAAACAATGTTGTGTTTTCTTAAAGGAGAAATAATAATATTTTGTTCTGCTCTTGGTTTTACTGCCTTGTTTTAAATTACATTGAAATTAGTATGGCCTGCTTTGTATCTTAAATTTAATTGTGGCTCTACAGTTTCTTTGACACAAGCATGTAACTAGTTTCCAGAAGGTACCCATCTAGAAAACAGAGTCAGGAGTCTTAAAGTTATTCAGCATATTTACAAAGAATGTACAAAGTCCTGCTTCCCTAAATACTTTAATCCAAGGATGGTACCACAGCTGATGACATTTTTCTTGCCTTCATCCCTGATGGTATTTCAGATGCTGATCCAAAGGCTTTCTCTTTAACCTCTTTCCAGGGTGGTGTCTCATTATTTTCATGTTCACTGCTCTCATGTATGCACGTGGCCTTGTGCTCCTTCTCTTTGCTTCCTGACCTTTATTGGTTGTTTCACTTCAAGCCAGTTCTCAAAAGACTGACTGACCAAATCCACAGCTTTTCTAACTGCACTTGGAATACTTCTTGACAGAGAGTTTGTGTCTGTGTTTTGAGATTCCCTTTTTTCTTATATTTTAGAACAAAGAGTAAGTTCTTGTATTACGAGTGCTTTTAATTCAACACAGTCTGTATAGAAACTTAATCTTTTGATAGATATGGGTATTTACCACAGTTTTCATATAGTAGCAGTGGTTCCCTTTTGTGGCTTTTCCAAAAAGAAAAGCTGCTGGAGAAGAAAAAGCTGCTGGAGGAGTAATTATCTGGAATCATATTTTTGCAGCTCAACTTATGACCCTTGCAGCTGCCAAGTACCAGCTGAGGTACAAAACATCAGGCAACAAATGTGAGTTATACTGTGATACACACTGGGAACAGACAGACTGGTCTCCTTGTGTATCTAAACGATGGTTGCTGAGGCTCTACTCATGCAGAATAATCTGACTGTTTCTGGGGAAAGAGTGGCTCTCAGTAGTTTAACATGAGTATCTGTAAATATAGACCACTTTACAGTGTTGAATGAGGATCCAAGCGAAATAGGTTGAAAAATGTAAGAGGTTACACAACATTATTTACATGGTCTTTTACATATGCTGATATACCCTTGAAAACTGCTGGCAGTTTTATTTGCTACTGTATTACATAACCCCTCATAGACATTTTAGGAGTATACAGGATTGTCAACTTAGTTATCCTTTGTATAGCACCTACCACTGCTGAACTTGAACACTTACTGTACTTGCTCACGGAAAAGAAAAACAGAAAATGGAAAGCTAGCAATGAAAATACAGAACAAGTGGCATAATCTCTTGAGATATTAAAAATTTTTACTCAGTTCAAATCAAACTCATTACTTCCAGCATTTTAGAAGCACACACACGTGCACACAAATATATACACATGCTCACAAACATATACATGTTTGTTCTACCTGTGACTAGTTTTACTCTTGATGGTCATAAAGTTTTCAGCTTTCTCTTTATATTTGGTGCTTAATATCTGGAAACACATAAAAGAATAGTCCATAAGGAGAAAATAGATGTGAAAGCAAACTAATGTCAAGGTACACATGAAATCCATTGGAATGAAGGAAGACAATGTTCCCACGCTTGGAGTTCAGCCCTGCAAAAGCTGCAAATGTTGAGATAACAGCTAGAAAATGAGGAACATATGGTTCTTTTTGTGGTTTTGTTTATGTTTTCAGCATAGATATCTGATAGCTAGTATCATGTTTAGGATTGGTAAATGGAACAAAGTCAAGTTAAGAAATTACAGACTACCTTTCAGAAAATTAGTTTGGATGATGGAAGCATGCAAATGTATTTAGAAGCAAGATGGTGACTTTGTAGTTCAATGACCTCTGTCTCATCTCTACACACAATTTCTAATAAATTGTTCTGAATTGTTCTTCTGACCACTTGCCAAGAAAATAATACTATTATTGCCAGGTCCCAAAGAGTTCTGCAGTAACAATGTCAGAGTGAAACTATTAGTGGAATTACTATGTCAGAAAGGCATCTCACAAGCTAAGGACAGTCTGTGGCACAAGACCTCAAACTACCTTGTGATCTGTCTTGGCAATTCTGTCATATTTTCAAGTTAGTAGTTTCAACTATAAATTCTGAGAGATTGCAAGATTGCAGGCAAATACTGACATCAGTGTGCATAGCCTGAAAGAACTGGAAAAACAGGAGGGAATTGCAGAGATTCTTTTGTCTTAGCTCAGCTGCCATAGTGCCTGATGAATTTCAGCTCTAGTGAGGGGACGATAGTTTCCAGCATACCTGTATCTACTTGTCTCCACTCCTGGTTTACACTCTTAAAATCCATTTTAATGTTTTCTTATAACACTGGAAGACAAGGTGGGATAAAGAGACATGAAATGAGATTAAATGAGACTCTCTGATGTGGGGAGAGTACTCCATGTACTGGTGGATGCTGAGGGCTGGCTAGCTGACAAGCAGCTTTGCAGAAAAAGACCTGAAAGTCCTGGTGGTCAAGTTGAACTTGAGCCAGCAATGTGTGCTTGCATTGATGGCTGACAACATCCTGGGCTGCAGTAGGAAGACCACTGCCAGCAGGTTGATGGAGATGATCTTACACTCTGCTTAGCTCTGGGGAGGCCATGTCTGGAATGCTGAGTCCAGTTCTCGGCTCCCCAGTACAAGAGGGCAGCCTGCTTTAGCAGATCCCTCTTGGGCAGCAGGATCAGGTAAAGGGGCAAAATAAGTGGTCTCAAGAGGTGCCTTCAAACCTCAACCATCCTGATTCTGTGATGCTGTGTTGGGAGTAGAATAAAAGGAAATGGAAAATCTAGGGAGTCCTGCAATAAGGGAAACAACAGAAAAAAGGGGACAGTGTAATGCATAGAAAATGTATGGACGTGATAGGGAACTATAGTTTCTGTCAAATGCATAGGGCAGGAGCAGAAATCTACTGGAGGAAAGAATAAGGATGGTTGAAAGGGAATATAGGGGTCTAGGACAGAGGACAGAGTAACGGTATGGAGCTTACAGAGAATCTAGCAAGAGGAGGCTGGCGGAGTACCTGCAGTTTTAGGCAAGTGGAAATGAGGTGTGCAAAGTGTTTTTCTGTTCTTAAAATGAAAGAGCTAGGTGGTAAGGGAGTATATAGGTGTCTTGTAGGGTCCAGCAGAAGAATGTGGAAAATCTCTGCTGTGTTTTTGATTTCAGCCTCATAAATGGAATGACATGGGTGAGCCATTTGAATATCAGAACAGTAGTTAACTCAGCATTACTGACCCATCTTAAGTAGAGAAGGACTATGATGAGAAGGAGAGCAAGCTAGGAGTTTGCAGGATTGGCAGGTTGAAAGCAGCAGTCACAGATACAGAGTTATTGAATGCTAGGGAAGTAAAGCCTGGGATATAGGCAACAGACACAGGAACAGACCAGATGGATTAGCAGGTGGTGTGGGCACAGCACAAGGAAAAGATGGGTAGAATACTGATACAAGGAAGAAATATGACCAGATTCAGTAAAAGTCATCTGATTTCCAGTTCAAGCTGCTAAATTTCAGAAAGCAGAATCAGAAATCCATATGGGAATTTGTTGTTGATCCAGGACACTTGCCAAGACCTGATTTAATGGAGAGCAAGGAGTAGATGAGACAAGATTCAATGGTTTGGCTTATCAAAACTCTTGATGACTGCTTAGATTTAGTCTAGACTTAGAAAGCCCTTCAATCTGCTCTGTGTGAATTCAGGACAGTCGCTTCCCAGAACTGCCATGTAATGAAGGACATATGATTTTAGGACAGGCACAGGCCAAGAAGCTCCTATACCACCGCCTATACAGAGTTAGTAAGTAGTAGTGCACAATATGCTTTTAATCTAAACACTGGTCTAACGCCTTTAGAAAATGAAATATAGATTAAAGGAATTATATATTATAAGACTGTTAATGCTACAGAGTTAAGGAATGCTGAGTGTTTTAGATAGCCTACCCCTGCCTCCCCCAAATTAAAAATCACTTGTTCCTGCAGGCCAGACAAGAAGATAAAAGAAAGACAGAAGCGATAACTTTTCAGCAAGAAGCTGAAGTTGTCAGGACTTGTTTCCTGAGGGATGAATTATCTTCCAGCTGTGCTGTGGACCAATCATACTCTGCTGATTCATGTGAGTAACCCTTTTTAAGTTAACACTCGTGTAGCTCCATATAAGAAAATTTTCATCTGAGTCAGGACATAACTCCACAAACAGTATCATTTTTGGCACTTTGGCTGCCTTAATGGAGATATATAAAGGAATAGACTGTTTTCTTGCTGGTGGCAATCTTGAGTTTTATTGCATCTGTTATTTATATCTTGTATTTTCCTCTATTTCTATTATAATTCAGAGTATTCTGTGCTATATAAAGGCAAGAACTTCCACTCAGGAAGAGCAACAGTACTGTAGCTACCAACAGTGTATTTTGGTGTTTCATTATATCAGGAATGTCCTATATTTTTGTCTTATATTTTGAAATATACTTTGTTTTTGTGGGCTTTTTTTTTGTTTCCCATTTTTAAAAACATTGATCACAGTGTTTAAGTACATGGATCTAATTTGCTAAACTTATTTATACATAGAGGACCATTATGGTGTGAATCTTTTACCCTAAAGTATGAAACCACCATGGAAAAATACTCCTCACTGGGATATTATCATATGTAATATGGTCTGTGTATGGGCTGCTATCCCACGCTACTCAATGAAAGACAATTCAATGCCTGTCTGTGACATAACACAGATAGTGGGTTTTCAGCTGCTTTAAGTTTGTGAATGACCAAAGTATTTTTGAGGCTGGTGAGTTTCTTATAAAATAAATGTAAGTCTATTAACTACAGATATACTCGTCTTAGCTATTTGTTGAAGAAATTCAAATTGTCTTCAGTATCTGCTGAGGATTCCAGACCTTGGCTTGAAGACCACAAGTGTAACATGATCTTTAAACTAATATATAATATCAGTTTATCTCATTTGTCACGTTGTCGGCAATTGAGTCACGGACCGGCAGGGGATCTGAATCATTTATTCAAAGAAACGAGCTGGTTTTATACACTTTTCCAAGGCACAGGATTTCCTTACATGGTAATTCTCACTAGGTGACCTATCCCCTGTTGCCATGTCAGCAACACACTTTCTCAATATCCTTCTATGGGATGACCACTCGCTGTTCACCCATCCGTCAGCTCCCGGCAGGCTCCTCTCCGTAGGGGTCTGCCCTGTGACACCTCCTCCCCCCAGGGTCCGGGGGAGACAAGACTCTGTGTGCTGCCATGTGCTCCTTTGTGCTGCCACGTGCCTCTGCAGGCAGCTTTTACAGCTCACAACCCAGTTCTCTCTTATCTCTCCCCATATTCACCCCCACATCTAAGGTGAATATCAAGGATAGCCCTATGGCTGTCTATGGGAGAAATGACAATTTTACCCTTTGAATGAAAGCCACTTGAAATCAAGAATGAGTCTACTTTTCATCTCTCATGCAGCATGTTATCTGCTCAGAAACATTTCTATAAAATATCTGTTACAATAGAAAACACTGATTGAGTAAAATAAAATATTTTATGGGCAGAAATAGGTTTATTTCATATTTCAAAAAGAAAATTGATAAATATTTTGGTTTGATTTGGTGATAGAAGCTGAAACAAAAAAGTCAAAACCGGTATGTTTTAAGCCCTACTGAAATATAAATTTTTCTTAATTTGCCATATAAAATGTGGATGATATGGTATCGTTTCACTGGAAATATTAACATATAATCATCCAAATGCTTATTTCTTGTTCCAAGTAACTTTTGGAGGACAATTTTCATTCCAGTTTGGAGTTTCAAAGTTCGAAATAAACAGTTTTCTCAGGAAGAAAAACCAAACTGGTTGTAAGCAATTTAGAGATAAGATGTAGGGAAGAGAGACAGAGAGCATGCAAATACCCAATATATTTTATTTTCTCATGGACTCTTGATCTTCTCTGCCTTTCTGCTTTTAAGAGCTGCTTGTATTTCATCAGATGCTTTGCAGTGGTTCTTATTTACATCATCAGATTTTTTCTCTTTTCTTCCTTTCTAAAAAAATTATTTTATCCTTATCAGGTCTTCATTTTTCCTATTGCATCGATTTCTGGTATCTAAAGCATCTCTTTCATCCCACAGTACTAGGTGACCACCTTGAGCTGGACAGTCACTCCATATATTCTGTAAGAAATGTGGTTAAAGCTCCAATACTCATCCCTTTTAAACAACAGGAATCCATCCAAAAGTGAGGTTATTACAAAACTACATTAAGAACTCACAGTTTCAATCTGTTTTTATATCTTCTCTATGATTTTATAATTACCAACTTAATTATCTCCCAACAATTACTCTCAAATTACTCTCAAATCACCGTTTTTAGTTGTTTCTTTTTCTTTAAAGTTGCTTGAACAATTTTAGAAGATATTTGGCCTATCAATAAGCATTATGTCTCAGCTCAGCAACTCTTGGAAAGAATTTTTTTTCCCCCAGGATGATTAGCAGGTTTTTGGATAGCACTTAGTGCTGCTATTTGTATCGTGCTGATGAGGGTAATTCACAAAAACGAATTCATAACCCATAACAGATAATACCCTTAGTGTCAGGAAATTATCTCCTTCCTGAGAGTGGCTTGGAGTTTGGTCTCCCTCCATTCTCCTCTGACAGTAAAGGGTGCACAGGCAGATTATGTATGAAGCCCTCACTGTCCATGTCTGAATCTGCAGGAAAACCATGACATTTGCTGAAGCACCTTTACAATTTTCTTAGACTCAGTTAAGGTTTTGTAGACCTGTACAACTGTCTGCTGAAAAAAATTATGTCAGTGGTAAGAGGGTTAACATCTACTGTTTACCACTAACACATGAAAGTAGGAAAAGTAAAACTGATGAATAAAACATTAAAACACATTTCATCAACAGTTCCCCAACTCCATCACCATAATGATAAATTCTTTAAACTCCTTACTGCCATGGCACTCAGGCCCTGCCTGCTCTGAATGTCCCTGCCCCTCCCTGTGGCTCCCCACACCCTATCCATGGACTAGGACCCCATGCCAGCACCCAGAGCCTTCCAAGGGAGGTGTCCATTGCCTGGGGCTGGGGCTGCCCAGTTCCTGGCTGGGATGGTGGGATGAGTTCTGGCTGACAGACTGTGCCCTGACAGAGCTGTGGCGGGCCCCCATGGGGCCCTGACAGTGCCTTTCTCATGTCAAGAGTGCAGAGGTGAATGGTTTGTCAGAACTATCTGCACAGAGCAATTGCTGTGTGCCTGACAAAGCAAACAAAATGTTTGAGGCATCTTCTCATGCTCCATAGTTCTCTGGATGGGGAAGGCTCTCCACAATGAGCCTCCCAACCCTTGCCTCTGAGCACTGTGAGGCATACTTCAAAATGCTGCAGGAAGAGGACTGCATTTGCAGGGAAAATACATGTGTCAAAGGTTAGCAAGCCTAGTCCCAGAAGGGATGTCCTTGCTAAGGGGTGCTTACAGTTTCCTCTGGGACCTGATAGAACCTATCAGCTGGCCAGTTTGAATATGGACAATTCTTTAAGCCACTTAAAGTTGTGACTGCCTCTGTGATCCACACTTAAGAATAGACAAACTCCTCCCCCAAACTCTCTCTCGTCTCCAGTGCTGGGACAGGTGGCTTCGGGGCCCGTGTGGGGGCCAGGGGGCTCGGCCCCTACTCGGACCAGGCCGGACTGGGCCATGGCTCCTGGATGACCCCTCCCCAGCAGGGCTGTGGGCAGCCAGAGTGGCTCGGAACCCCCCTCTCGCCCCCACTGTGGCCAAGATTTCAGCAAAAGCGGCACCTCTGTCCAGCACAGGTCAGGTGACCAACAGCGATAAGCCACATTCCAGCTGCAAGGCTGAGATGTGCTAGGTGAGATTAACCCTTTTTTTTTTGCTGTGAAGAGCTGAAAACCTGAGGGAAGAGAGAGAGGAGATGCTTAAAGCTGAAATTCTGTTGTGAAGCTATGATGTATCAGAGTATCCCGTTGTAATTTCATGAAGGTATGGGGGGTGGAGTGTTCAACTCGTAAGAAAAAGCACCTGCGCTGAGATAGGCAGATGCTGACGCAGCTGTAATTTCATGAGAAGTTTGAACAGGGAGAGATGGAAGCGATGAGGACTTTTGCTCCAAACGGGAAAGGAGAAAACCTCAGTTCCTAGAGATGCTCCCAGAGATAGTCCTAAAGATGAAGATGAGGAAGACCCTTTGCTCCCAGGGAAGGAGAAGGGCCTCTGTTCTTAGAGATGAAATGCTCCCAGAGATGGGTGAAGAGAACTTTTGTTTCTGAACGGCTCAACCTTAAAATTGTACCCCAAAAAACTTCAAGAGTGGACCCTCGAAAGCAGTTGCGGGAAAAGCTGCAAGTCGGGGGAAGGGACTCACATGTGAGCAGAGAGACTCCTCTTCCTAAATGGACTGATCAATATTTGGAAGTGGGTGGCTGTCTTGCTGTGATACTGTTTTCATAGCACGGGCAAGAAGAGACTTCTCTTTCTAAATGGACTGAACAAGGTTATTATGGAAGTGGTAAACAGACTGAACATCTTAAGGGTTGTCTTTTCACAGTCAGTGGGAGAAGGGAGGAAGGTGGGGGGAGGAGGAGAGTTCTGAAGGTGGTATAATTTTTTTTTTCCCTCTTTTAGGTCTGTTAATAAACTTCTTTATATTCTTTCAAGTTTGGTGCCTGCTTTGAATTTCTCCTAATTCTTATCTCACAGAAGATAAACAGTAATGAGTATTTTGGACCAAACCACTACAATGTCAAACCTTACTTTTCTGTAACTGGCTTAGCCTATTCCTATCCAGTGGTGGATTATGTTTAACTATCCTTAATTGTTTTCTTAAAATAACTCCTGAAAATTCAAAAGAAACATCCCAAACATATCACATTTTTCTGCCTGAGTCTCTTTTCCAAACATTTTCTCTAGTACTGCTGTTTGGTTTAATTTATGAATCCCTTAATGTAAACTCTGCCAGTGTAACTTGACAAAAAGATGTTGTGTAATTTTTTAACATATACAGTAATCCTCTTGTGGCATATATTCTCCCTCCCTCTGCTTCTCCCACTAGATATATAGCCTCCCTTTACACATATGTTTGTATGAATATATTCACCAGGTATATATATGTGCTTTTTAAAAAAAAACCCAAACAGTTGATAGTTCTAGGCCTCATAGGAATAACAGCTCTTTCCGTGGAGAAAGGATGTCATTTTACTGATAATGTAGGAGTGCAGCAGCAGCTATAGAACACCTCTCCCTACTGTTTTTACACTAGACAAGTATGTTTCCATCTGACAATGAGGATTTATGATCACTGAGTCAAAGGCATGGCTGAAATACACCACTAAGTAGCACAGCTAAATAGAATTCATTAAGACTGAGATTCAAGGTACAAATAGCTGTTTCAGAAGCAAAGTATATTCACAAGGCTCTTGTAGACGCACAGTGATACTATGCAGACAATAACTACAGGACAACATCACTAGGAAGGTGACTGGAATGTACAGAGCACTCAAGTTTTCCATTAGACAGTCACCCAAAAATCAAGATCCTTGGGAACTCGTCCCAAGTCCTCAGCTTTCTGTAGGGATTCAGGCTCTGGAGGTGACAGCTGTCAGGTTTCTGCGTGCTAGCTCAAAGAGAGCCCGGAGGTCGAGCCACAACCTGACTGCAGTAGGGCAGGCACAGGCACACCCAAAGGCGCGGGCAGACGAGGGTGCGCTCCTCACCCGAGGGGGCCCTCCCTGAACAGGGTGTGGAGAAACGCAGGCAGAGGCAAAGAAGGGAGAGAGAGAGGCCTCTTCTTTCTATGCAGAAGGTTTATTGAGGTGAGACAATGGAGGGAGGAAATGGAGAGCCAAGGATCTGACAAGGCTCCAGGGATTTTATAGTGGGGATAGGAAAGGTGGGGATAAGGGATACAGCAAATGGGATACTTGACAGGAGGCAGGGTTGAGTGCAAGGGAGCCAATGGAAATAACACAAAGGAGGGATTTAGGGAAAGAACCAATGGGGCATCAAGGAACAAGGAACTTTCTAGACCTGATACATATTAAACTTGGGAAATGAATATACACAACCTCATACATAAAGCAAGGAGGGAAAAACATTAACAAATCAGGGGAAAACATGCAAACAGCAGAACAAGGGACTCATGGGTTCTCACCATGACTGAAGTTACATGCTAAACTTGGGTTGCTGACTACCACAGCTGGTTGTCTGAGTTCTTCTCAGGAGACAGAGAAGCTGGAGCTACCTGTATTGCCACAGACAGCTAAATTTTGGTTAGTATGAGGATGCCTAGTATGGAAATCTTTGAAGTTTGGATTGAACCTAGGAAAGGCATGGTGGCTGGTTGCCTTAGAGAAACATGATGACGGAGCATAGACTGTCTGGCACAATTTTCCCAAGCCAGTGGACTCCAGAAATCTGTCAGAAATCCAGGCAGGATTTGCTGTCTTCCATCTGCCTGGTTCAAAGTCTATCCATCTGGCCAAATAAACCTTTATTTCCCCTCATTTAAACTTTTTTAATAGAAAAATAAAGAGCAGAGTTAAACACTGTTAAAAGAAGTTTAAAGCAGATGCAGCCATGTGGCCATCAAATAATGTACTTCGCTCAGATGGTGATACCACTTCTTATTTGTATTGCCCATTCATTCTGACATTCACCACTGGGACTAGTAAAGCACTTGGCATTCACTGTTTCTGATGTGTACATGAAACATGAGGTCTCTAGAAGTAGGGGAAGAGTTTCTGTCTGTTGCAGACATTGTGATTTACCCACAGGCTCTGTGTCTGGCTTTGTCTTTGTGAGGATCTGTCACTGGAGAAATCTGCCAACTTGCTGCCCTTTTATAAGTCTCCCAGGTCTTTCTGAGGTCTGAAATTTTCTTACAAAATGGATACTTCTCTGTTTTGACACTCTATACATCAGAATAGGGACAATTGTGACATGAAGCTGACTGATGCTCTGCTAGCTTTTGTGTCAAAATGTTGGGGAGCCCAGGATGCCCTCATCCATAGCTCTAGGGCAGTCCAGACGGAAAGCTGTTATGGTTATCCCAGATCTCCTACATGGAACTGGGAAATTGGCCAGTTCGGGGTTTCTGATTCTTCAGCTTGGACCCAGGAAATGTTAGGATGACGACTGGAGCGAACTGGTTGAACTGGTTATGCAATTTTGAAAGGATGAATACTCTCAATTCACAAACTGACAAATGAATCACAAAGAGAATAGGTAGTTTGAACATGCAAATATATTTTTTAAGTAAGAAAAAGGTGTAGCTGCTACAGTTTAAGAGGTAACTAAAAGAGGCAGAGTGACTTACTAATTAAAGCAGTACCTGTTCACAAGTCAAAATTTATGCAGTACTCCCAGTAACTAAGAAGATACAGATGCCCTTGGCATTAGTTCTACCTGTCTTGAGGGAAAAAAGAGATGTATCAAAGTTAGCTGCTTCCATCATAATTTTGGAGGTAATGGAAATACCTCACAGATCACTGAAATAAATTTACCTAAATGCTTAAAGGTTATGCTTAGTTTTTGCCTCTGAGGTATAGCATTTCTGGGCTTGTAGGCATAGAGAGATGAATATTTAGCAGGTTGATTGAAGCTTTTGTTAGTAATTTCATGGCCATAAATAATCTTTCAAACAATACAGTTTTGAAAAGGCAAGACCTGAAGTTTTCCATTTTTACAAGATTCCTTTGAATGACCAGTATCAATACATATTAAAAAGTATGACAGAATGATCAAAGTTGTGGACAATTAGTAGTAAAGGAGCTTTCTCTAAACAAAAGGAAATAACACCTGTATCTACATTAGGCATAGATGCACATGGAAATAAACTCTTATTATGAGCTCTGTTTATTGCGTGTATGGCAAGATGTCTGGTAGGATGATGAAGATTTGTGTAGGGGCCCTCAAAATATAGGCTGAATAACCTCATTGCTTTCACTCCCCCATAAAAGCAAAGTGTAAATTCAGTTTTAAGGACAGCTAACACTTTTCATTCGGTTTTAAAGATCTGTTTTAAAGCAATTTCTTACTTGGCAGATGGGTAATTTTGTCTTCACTTACATCTGTTGAGGTGCAAATTAATTTTCACTCCACACTGCAAGTTATTCCATTTTTGCAACAGAAATTGTATCAATAAGATATAAATTCACTTCTATGCTAGCACAAAGCTTTTACTGACTGTAGAAATATGTTGGACTCTGCAAATACAGAATTGTTTTGAATTTGTGTTATTCCAATGCTAAATATACCCAGAAGGATAAAAATACTTATATTTGTACAAGTGGTTGAATGTTTAATATTTCTTACTTTTCCTTGGTAAGAAATTACTCTTTGTTATATTATTTTATTAATGGGACTCACTATAGTTACTTTTAGATGGAAGTTGGTTGCTTCTTGAAGTAATCGTGCTGTTGATAATATATAGAAAGGCAACTTTCTCTCTGAGATGATGAATTGTATTTTTTGACATGCACTGTGTCATAAGGCATTATTATTAAAATGTCAGGTGACTTTTTAACATCAGTAATATCTTATTTTCTGCAGACATTCCAGGTTATGGTTTTCTACTTCAAGATGTGCTCTGTCTGTGCTCACTTATGCACTTTAGCATAAAAACCAAACAAAAAAACCTTTCACTATTGAGAAAGGCTGAAATGTTTTTTCACAGAAATAGTAATCATACTTTACCTAATTTCACAGGTAATTTATTTTTATTCAAAGAATGTCCTAAGAATAATTGTTTCCCATATAGCTTTTATTTACTTTCATATGTTTTTCATAGGGGTATGCTGCTGCAAACAATACTACAAAAATTAAAAAACCAAACCAAATTATGCAAGAATAGAATACATAAACATGTACATTTTTTTTTGTCTCTAAACAATTTGGCCTTATAATAAGCAGAAATTAAAAGTGCATGAGTAGTTTTCTCAATTAACATTAATTAGAAGAACAAAATTTGATAGATTGAAAAAATAGTCTGTTTCCCCAGAAGCTAACATACATTTGTAGCTCTGTGCCTACTGAAAATACTAAAACATATATTAAATTAAACTTACAATTTTAATTAATTACATCAACGTGCCAGTAATTACAAGTTTTCTCAGAGGAAAAATGCACTTTGTAGCCCTGACAGCATAGCTGGCACAGAAAAATAATACTTTTTAGTAAATAGAAACAGATTTTAGTAAAACAGATGTCAATGAAAATTATTTGCAATTTTACCTAAGTCAGTGAGCATACATTCTTTCTACCAGAATAAGTGGTAGGGGTGCTGGGCCTTGCATCCTTGAACATTTTCTGCAGGCAGACAAACCAAATCTTGTTAATTATTTTAGTACAATCTGTAGAAATGTCTTAAAATTAAAAAATATGCAAAGAAAAAGTTTATGTGGAGTCTGAAAGACACAGCTGAATTTTTTAGATCTAGTCAATGCTGTATATGTACAGTTATTAGATACATATTTAAAATATATACAAATCCACAAATCATGTTGCAAATGTATGAGATTTTTGAGTAAAATGGTGCCAGTTCTAAAAACTTACGCAATGTTGTGTCTGTCTTTGATTTACTGCATTTTGGTGTTGGAATTTGTTTTGAACTGGATCAATCCTGTCAACAGTTGTCCTATTTTTTATAGACTCATTAATTAATCAAATCTAAATACATTTGTGGTTACCCACCTTGTCATATATAGCTGGTAGAGCAATCAATTTCTGGTGAGCAATAAAGAAAAAGGACGTATTTTCAAGGACTTCTGTTTGATTTGTATTTGTTGCTGTCTTTGGCTTTAGCACAGTAGAGGAACATACAAACACACTTCATTGCTTTCCTTAGAAAATAATTTTCCACTTTGGAAGAAGTCTGAGAGAGAAAAGCTTAGGAAATTTTCCTTTTCTTTCTTTTTTCTTTTTTTTTTATTCCCCTTCCCAAGTGCAAATATTCTCTATTTGTGATAAAAAATTAATTCAATAAAAATACATGAAACACATATTTAAATCTCTTAAATTTGGCCAAGCACAAAATGAATATCCGCAGTGAAATTTACTTCTTAAAAATTCCCTTGAAATTTCAGTCATCTTACTCATTTTTGTGGTGAGGTTTTAAAAAATGGAGCATAATCATTTTTATAAGAGAAAAGGGAACTCTACTAACTCCTTTGAGAAAAGTTTTCTTGAGGACACTTTCACAGTAGTAGATTTTGTCTTTGTTCTGCTGGAAAAAAAGAGTAGACTGATGTATGAATGCTTCAAAAAAACACTGAGTAAGTGAAAACATTTAATTTGCAATACAATTCTGAGGGCAGCCCTAATAACAGCTGTTGGCAGTGCTCTGTCTATAATGTGGTATTTACACTCATTTCTGCTGCTGTGTTTGGAACAGTTATAAATACAATAACTATTTGCACTGGTGAGGCTCCACCTCGAGTGCTGTATTCAGTTCTGGGCACTACAAGAAAAGCATTGAGGTGCTGGAGAGTGTCCAGAGAAGGGCAACAAAGCTTGCAAAGGGTCTGGAGGATGAATCATATGTGGAGTGGCTGAGGGAGCTGGGGTTGTTAACCCTGGAGGAGGCACCAGGGTGACTTTACCACTCTACATCTTTCTGAAAGGCAGGTGGGGCCAGGTGGGGTTTGGTTTCTTCTCCCAGGCAAACAGCAACAGGGCAAGAGGACACAGCCTCAGACTACACACGGGGGTGTTCAGGCTGGACATCAGAAAGAATTTCTACATGGAAAGGGTTTCTAAACATTGGAACGGACTGCCCAGAGAGGTGGTGGAGTCACCATCCCTGGAGGTGTTTAAGAAATGACTGGATGTGGCACTGAGTGCCATGGTGTCCTTGACAAGGTGGTGGTGGGTCAAGGATGGGGAACTTGATGGTCTCAGAGGTCTTTTCCAACCTAAATGATTCAGTGATTCTGATTCTTTGAGAAATCCAGTCTCCTTCAATGTGGTTTTGTTTCACAGTGAGGAACTTTCAACCATTTTTTTTTTTTCCCCACATGAGGACCTGAAATAGTTAATTTAGCTGAAGAAAATGTATTTACTTTGGTTATTAAGAATTTAGTTTTCCTTGCAGAAAAAAAGGTCATGGTAATGTACTGGAGATCTCTATCACTGGGAAGTCTGTTCTCTTCAGCCAGCACCGGTGGCATGTCTAGTTGACAAATTTTTGACCTTCCTGTGTAAATTGTGGTCAGACCATAAAACTTCTTATCAGACAAAGAGCCAAGACCAATAGCATGGCTTACATCTTTCACAAAATTGCATTCTATATGCCATGAACATGGGCTCATATTATTGGATATGTATGCTACTGTGAAGCTCATATTTTTAAGGCATACTGTCAGGCTAAAATTCTTGAATTTGATTTTGCTTTAGGCTTACTTTAAAGAATGACACTGGTTCCTGCAAAACTTGTCACCAGTAGTTCAGCATTTTGTGCTGAAATGCTCATATATAAGTGGTGCCACCTCATTCCTTCACAGACTTTCTCATATAACACTAACTTACTAAGCAGACATTCAGACTTGCAGCACCCCTGTACCTGTGGGGAGAGGGAAATGAAAATAAGGAGTACAGTTAGTGAAACACATTTGGAAACATCTGCTCTAGACACGTCCGCTGAACTTAAAATTAATGGTAATTATAATCTCAATAATCAAGATACAGTATGTATTTTTCAGTATGATTGTTATGTTAACTTGGATTGCTTATCGTGTCATTTCAGTAAAGGATGAAATGGAAAAATGAATATTTACATATTAAATTATTTAGTTATTTAGTTTGGTTCTTTTTTTTTTTTTTTTTTAAATTAATGGGCAATCTGGCTCTTCCTAGAATAGATATAAGTTCTCAGTTCAGTAACATTGTAAGTAACTTATCCAAACTGATAAAAGAGGGGGAAAGGAACCCAACAAAATCTGTTTCTTTTCTGCAACATTCTAAACATTTTTTTAAATAATATCATTTTAAAGTAAATCCACAATGGAGTTTCATTACATACATGTGCATATACTTTTTGAAAAGAATAATTTACAAAACTTTTAGTCTATTAAAAGTTGTCACAGAAAAAAAAAGCTGCAAAATAAAAGCAAAAGAATGTCTATTTTAAATATTACTTAAAAGTATTTTATGTATCCACTACAATTTTGTTCAAGTTTTAGTTGAAGACATTTCAAATCAGATTTTTTAACAATTTCTCCTGTCATTATTTTTATTGAATTTTGCATGTAAAATTAAGCAAAGTGGTGTGAAGAGAGCAAGAGCCACATTTTATTTATATGCATTGCAGACAGAGAACAACTGAAGCCATATACAAACATAGGACTTGGTACTGGAATATGCAGAACAATGTTTTGTTAGCTAAAGAGGAACCTCAGTATAACTTGAAAACACATCTATGGCTGATAATGCAACAGGATTACGATGAGAGGGACAGGACACAAACCATTACCATCACACAGTGTTTTCCTTTTCTGAAGGAGTGCTTATACCATTTTGTTGTAGGGTTTTCTAGCATGAGCATAAAGTAAAAGATTATTTTTTCTTACTTTATGAAAATATTTTGCATAATTTTGAAATCTTCTTTCACTCTTCAGAAGTGCATGTTATATCAAAATTATTAGCTTCTGTTCCTCTTAGGATTGCAGCACAGAAATCTCAAAAACCTTAAAGGCTTGGTTCCTGCTGATTTTTACAAACTGACACTTCTCATGTCATTTTTATGGTGATGAGAGAATTTAGTTAATCTGTGATTCTTAATACCAATTGGACATTTAAATTAATAAATTCAAATTAACTGCAGCTAACCTCTTTCTGAGAAGGCTTCCCTTCCATGAGCTGCTCCCTGCTCCGTCTCAAAGAGTTGGAGTAGTTGTCACTGTTATGCCAAGGTGTGGGGATTCCAGCAGAGATGAAGTCAAGCTTTCTTTTGGAGGACAAGGGCAAAAAGAGAATGTTGCAAGCTTTATAACACCAGCAGATTTTTTAATGATAGTCAACAAGTTTTTTAAAAAAGTAATTGAATATTAAAGACTAAGAAACCTCAATCATCATCATCATCATATTTTTTTTTGGAAACATGGGGATTTAGGGAACACTTGCAAGTTTTGCAGTTTTATACAACTTCTTACAAACTTTCAGTTAAGAACCAAGCACCAAGTTCAAGTTGTTTCTAAGTGGGATTTTAAGACCAAAATGAAGATTTCACAGCCTTGAAAAATAACCCTACAGAGGAAACTTAAGACTTCTTATATGTGCACATCACATCTCTCTTGGAGCACCATCCTTGTCCTGTCAAAATGTTTTTACTTTTCCTTGTTTCTTATACAACCTTCTGAAACAAGACTAAGAGGAATGGGCATTTTAATCGCAACTTAGTCGTTGTTTGGTGGGGAGCAAAGCAAAGCAAGCCAAAGAGCATTCCCATAAGCCTTTTGATTTGTAGAGTCTGTTTGGTTTGTGATTTAAGCAGCATTGAAATGTATGCCTCTTTATGCTAAATCAGAAATCTAAATGCACAATCTTAGACCATAGGGACAACAAATATGTTTCTGGCATACTACAGGGAGCTCTGTCTGCCAATCAACCACATTGATTATTTATATGTCAGACATTTCTTTAGTACTATAAACCATAAAAAGAGAAATCAACAATATGTATTAGATTTTTTTCTGCTGCTACACCTTTAAGGTCTAGATTTATCTATCTGTATTCACTTAAATTAATCAGAAACAAAGTTGGTGACATAAGAGTTGAGAAGTTCTTGTGAGCGACTAGATGCATGTACGTTAAGCAAATTCTATTGCTGAGCTATTGTGTTATAAACTCATGAGTAAAATATAAAATATTTTTGCACCATTTCTTCATCATTCAACTTTATTTGTGTCAGCTGTTGTCTCAGTTAAAGACATGCCTAATTATTTTTTCAATAAGAATATTTCTCTATGTTGTTTTCATTCCAAATATCCCAATATAATTAATTTCTTTCATAACCTACTTCAGTAAATTGTCTTAGCCTGTTATTTAAAGTTTTCTTCCTGCACACAAATTATTCTGTAGTTAAGAAGTTTATAGACTATATCAAAATTAATTTAAGTCTGTTCAAAAAAAATCCATGTTTATCTCTAAATAAAGAATTTAACTATAGGTAAAGACTACAATGTTGTTTAAGCTGCAAATTGCTTGGTTTGCATTTTGCTTGGAGGTGTGTATCTTTGCCTTAATCATTGCTAAATCCTCCTAAGATTCAGAGCTTTGCAGACAAACTCAGACGTAAAAGGAAGAAAAAGCTAACTCCTACAAATCCTTAGAGAGGACATAAGCCACCTAACCTTGCTGGGAATTTACCTGCCAGCACTTGCCTCTTCGTGTACCAGATCTCATTCTGTTACTCCAGCTGAAACTGGTGGTCCTGATACCCTTGCAACAGCTGCAGCATCAATTTTTGTCCTTGCTTGTTCCCTTCTGTGACATTTTCTTGCCACTCTTCTCAGGAAAGCTTTTTAAAAGAAGGCAAACAAGAAAGGCAATCTTCCTCTTTTCTTTTCAGAGTCAGTTCTTAGGGAAATATCTATTGATGCAGTCTACTCTCATTACTTTTCCTGGACATTCTGCTCAGCTTCAAGAGGATGACTTACAGTTTTATGTTAAGTCCCAGCCTCACTTGCAAGTGGTCTGGCTGCAATCCTGGTTGTACAGTTTGATCTCTCTACATTCAAATCTAAGACATGTATTTCATCTTCAAAGTGTATATATAATGGAAAAATCTGACAGACAGGATGCTGGTAAAAGGGAGGTCAGTGGAATACTGGCAATCAAAGCCAGGCTGAGCTCAGTGGGGATTTATGTCTGCTGGCTCTTGATGATACTTCACAGTTTCTCAATGGTAATGGCATCTGCTGGGTCAAGAAAGACATCCTCTCAATATAATGTATATACATGGGTAACCAAGGTATGGGATGACAGAAAAAAGAGAGAGCACCATGTATTGCTTGGAAATCTAGAATTACTCCCTAAGAACACATACCTGTATAACAAAGAAAAAAAACCAAACAACTTGCAGCAAAAAACAAAACCCAAAACTACTGATAAAAGCCAAACAAGAAAAAAGGTCCCTGGTAGACCTAAACTTAGGTCTCTGGCAAGTTAGAATGTAATTTTTTGGATGCTGTTCAGGTCTTACACCTTCCTCATCCTTTTCTTTCTTCCTCTTTCTTTTCTTTCTTCCTCTTCTATACTTCCATTCAAGACACACATATTGAATAAATGGAAACTCTAGTGTGAAAGATGAATGTCATAACCCACACAACTAACTCAAACAAAAACAAAAAGAATGCCAATTTTTTCTGTGTTTTCGTCTCTGTTACTGAGCAAATCTTTTATGTAGCTATAGAAGGGTAACTTATTGTTGGAAAGAAGATCTGTGGAGGGCTACTATATGTCTATACACTCTACACACTTGAATTACAAAATTGCAAGAACGACATGAACTCAATTATTCTAGGCCACAATCTTCCTTAGTTTTCATGCTAGCATGAACAACTATATACCTTTTCAGTCATATTCATCTGACTAATCGGGAAAGAGCTTAATAAAATAGGACAAGAAGTTGGAAAATCTAAGCAGAAAGGATGTAGTAGTGTACAGCTGCAGTTATAATGCTGCTATCAAAACACAGGTATATAAAATTTTCTAGAATTTAATTGTTCACTTATAGGCCTTTCTGAAACAGTATTAAATGGAAAAGCTGGAAAGATTTGGTGTCTGAGGGATAAAGGGAGTCTTGGTATTTACTTCTCCTTCATTTGTAGAACTGAGTAACATCATTCAGGGTTAATCTTCAAGTTCACATATGAATTGAATGTTCTAAGCATCCTGAAGAAGTATGTCAATCTTACATTTGGTTCAAAGGAATGGAGATTTTTGGCTTCCCAATTCACAATTTCTTACTTATGGTTCTCGTCTTCTGGAAAATGGACAGAGGTTTTTTGATTGTCTGTTCCTCAAGAATTTTTTTCCTCTACTGACATGCTATTAAAACAAAAATAAGGGGTTTTGCACAGATCAAATAAATATGCAACGAGACTTATCAAACAGTATTTTTCCAAGGAATTTTAAAAATCAGCTTGTTTGTATTTAATCCAATTACCTTATCAATCTATTAATTTATCACAGGGGAATCTTGGGGATATCTTAATTGACAACTAGCTGAGTATGCATTTGAAGATAGCTTAATTTTTGCAATGAAGAACATTTGTATGGGAAATGATGAGATACAAATACTGTCAAGAAATGCTTTTTCTAGAATGTCTTTATAGGACAGTAAGATCTGATACCTTGTTTAGATAATATGTGAGCTGTGTAAGATGCCCAATGCCTTATCTATTATCAGTGGATGGATGAGCCTTTCCTACTTAAACACCTTTTTTTCTGATAGCAAGAGAAATCCCAAAACCCCCTATACTTTTATTGTAGGCCATAGCCTCAGTACAAATTTGTTGACAGGAATGAGAGTCATGTTGTATTTTGATACATTCTGGATGCTACTACTAAAATAATTTTTTAACTTGTCTTTGCAAGCTTTTACTTTCTTTGAAAGCAAGCCTAATGTAATCATCTCTACTGTAAGGATTCTTTATATTGATTTCTGTAACAGAAAAAAAAATGATTTTTTTCTTAACTACTTCCATCTCTGATGGACCTGGAGTATGAGTTTTTGGTTTTTATTTGATCATTACTTGTGGCCTGGTTTCAGTCAAGGGCAGGGTTAATTTTTTGCAGTAACCATAGGGGCAGGCCTGGAGCAGTGTGGATGTGGCAAAGATCCTAATGTTATTCTAAGGAATTTTATTTCAAGGGATTAGGGTGGGAAGAGGGGGGAAAGGGTTTCTCTTGCTCTGTCTTCTGGGAAGAAAGAGCAGGTAGGCTGTGTCCTTCCTAACATATGTGGTTGGACATATGCCAGTAACTTTGGAGTTTGAGTTACTTAAAGCAGTCAAAGGGGTTTCAGACAAATGGATAAGTAATCAGCTTTATGATAAGCTTCAAAGGTATGTAAAACATGGAATAGGCATATGTGTGTTGAGATGGAAATGGATCTTGCATGGTGCAGTTCAAGCACGAGAGAACAGGAAGATTAAAGAAAGTAGAGCTCAATTATTTGGAGAAAAAGGAGGGGATTTGTGTAGGTCAAACCTTTGAATGTAAGACAATTAGAACTTCTCAATATTAATGAATTTTGTCTGTTTCACAGTAACTAGAAGACTTGCAATATAAAGAACAGGTTTTAATTAAGGGATAGATAGCAAGAAGAAAAACAAAGGGGATAGAATCAAAAGAATGGGTCAAGATGAGCTACTTCATAGCCTGAGAGTTTTTAAGAAATGATGCCAGGACATCAGATCAGAAGAGCTACAGAACTGAACAACATGCCTCTAAGATTGATAAGAGAACTGTATAGGAAAGCTGTCTTATGATGCTTTTGAAATTATTACCAAGTGGCTGTCATCCTGGGAAAACAAAAATTATGCCTGTGGAATTTGGTCAAAACCCCCCTTTTTTGCCCTCTTTGTTTTCATTGCATAGGTGATGTCACTTTTGCAACTATACACCAACTTAGAATAAAACTTCTGTGGGAAAGAGAACAGTTGTTAACAGATTGAACAGATATCACTGATCCAAAAAATACACACCTGGGGCCCAGTGTTAAAATGGGAGAAATACGTAGTTCTGTCTTGGACAAGGTGGGAAATTGGAAAGTCATACTCAGAGGGATCACACAGTAAACAAAGGCTTGTCTATCTCTTAATAGGGTCATTATATTTTGAAGGGTTTCTATTAGGTTACCTTAAATATAAGCTGTAAGAAAACAGTGAGTACTGTAACAAACCCCTAACCCAGTACCATAGTACTGAAGGGAACCAGACCTGAAAGGAGCCATCCTTTTCCTGTATCACGGAACTCACCTGTTTTGTGTATCACAGAATCAATGCAGTCTGGTGCAGAATATCACTAGTAGCATTTACCTCTCCAGCAGATAATCAGCATTTGATTGCCTTGTCTTGACAATACTCTCTTCCCTTCTCCACTCCTCCATGTACAGTGCTTTGCTGTTTCAATTACATATAGATGACTATTGTCCAAAAGGTAAATAAATTCTCATTGTGAGAAATGCATGTTCCATTTCTTTCAGGATGTTATGTTTTTAGCTACTGTTATTCAGTAACCAAGCCATAAATAATATTTTCTTACCAACACTAGGACACATGAGGCAGAATTATTCTTGTGCCATGTGGTTTAGTAGAAAAATGGTTTATGTAACATCCAGTTTCTATTGGATTGACTGAAGACTGCACTTCAGGGGATCCATCCTGACTAAGTGGCTTCTCACGCAGAAAAAAATTATTAATTTCTTGCCCTTTGTGGAGGAAAAGAGTGAAAACAATGATAACAAAACATCTTGGTAAATATATAAGTTCTGCTCTCCACCAGTTTGGCCTGAATTATTCTTGAAGGAAAAGAAAGTGGAAGTACTTCAGGATTCACCAGAGAGGTTTTTTTTATTCGTGAAAGTTATTATGTAAATTTCTGGCTTAAAGAAAGAGCTCCTAATAAATACTAAAGTTGTAGAAAAATGGAAACTCGACAGGGATTACATTCACATGCTGTACTTCTTGATCCCTAGTACTTTTCTTTTGGGAACAAATAATTGGATGATTAAGTGTGATCTTAAGTAATGACCTTCTGAATAACTCCAAAAAACATGCACCTGGGAGATTTAAGTGGTATACTAAGTATCTGTAAGAGCAAGCTGAAAGTGGTAATTACTCTGAAAGCCAGTGTAATTGTTTGGGGATCAATTGTCAAACACTGGCAAACTTGAAGAAAGTTAATGAAAGCTCAGTACACAGACTCATGTGACTTCAGTGATTTTCAGATAATTAAGGACCCGGTTAGAAGGTAGTGTGAGGAAAATAAAAAGCTATTTAGTTTGCTTTTGTTGAGTGACATTTGAAGGGATGAAGGATATAAATATTTTTTTTAGAATAGAGTCCACTTTAAAAAACATCTGTTCTTTGCCTCAGATATAATATTTAGTAATATTAACTAGATTAATAATATTAACTTAATATTAAGAACTAAACATTTTTTAACATCTTTTAACATTTACATCATTTAACATTTTTTAATTGAAATAATGATGAGCTGCTCCATATCCCCACTCCCCTTCCTGTCATAGGCATAGGAAACCCCTGACGGTTGTTCTGCCACTGGAGAAAGTATCTGGAAAGTTAGGGGACAAGAAATCTCTGGACTTCTCCATTAGGTTTCCATTTTGGAGCTGTTTGAGCAGGATGGGAAAAGGGTTTCTGTGTTGTACAGAATGGAATTCCTTAGTGTGAACATCAGTTATAGTAGATGGCAGGGTGTTAGATATATAGTAGTTGATGTTAAGAACATTGCATCTTCACAGTGTTCTTGGTCTTTGCCTTTGGTGCTAGATCTGTTTAAGATGGAATTATTTTCCCTCACAGCAGCCAATATGGTGGTTTGCTTTGCATTTGGGGCTAAAACAGTCTTGATAGCACACCAATAGTTATTTGCCTATTGCTGGGCTGTGCTTGCACAGCACCAAGGATTTTTGATTTTACCTGTTCTGACCCCTTTGGGGGAAAGGAGGAGGAACGGAGGTCATTCATGGTCATGGCACTTGTTTTCCCTGGTGATCATGATGCATGCTGAGACCCTCCTTGCCAGGTGGTGGCTGGACATCAGCCTACTGGTGGGAAGTGGGGAATAAATTCTTCATTTCTGTTTGCTTGTGCATACCACCTTTGACTCATCTATTTAACTCTCTTCATGTCAATGCACAAATCTTCTTGTCTTCTGTTTTCTGTCTGCCCTGCAGGAAAGGGGAATGAGCAAGTGGCAGGGTAAGTGCTCTGCTGCTGGCCATACTCAGCCCATGACTCCCTCCCCTCTCTGCTCCTTAGAAATCCAGCTCCTAGGAAAGGTTTTTGAGGCTTGTCCTTAACAGTTGGATTTATACACCAGAAGGAGGAATACTTAGCTTGTCAGCATACTACCTTTGCTACCTAACTCTAGACATGCTGATAAATGATGGGGTTATGCATCCTTTTAGACCTTTCCATCACCCTCACCCCGCGTAAGAGGGAATTTTCCTTAGACCCTGGGAAATGGCAAGAATATCACAGAAGGAGCTTTGTGTGTTTCCCCTTCCCTACAAAAAGGTTATTTTCTAAAAAGTTGTAGTTTCCTTTGGATGCAGACATGGACGACTCTGTCTGTAAAAAACATTTGCACAACTAACACTGAACAAATAATCTGAGTATGAAGGGTTTAGAAAAAACCCGAGCTGTGTAGGTAGGTGTGTGTGTGTGTGTGTGTGTGTGTGTGTGTGTGTGTGTATCTGACAACCAAACTGTAAACATACTGCTTTTACACCAGCAAAATGTAAACATGCTGCTTTGTTTGAACAGGAGGATGCTCTATTTTTTTTCCTCAGGGACCTCATCTTACCAGTCTGTCTAATGGCCTCACCCTTCCTGTAAACTGACGTCATAAAAGAGCTCTCTAACACCAAGAACAGCTGCTTATCTAAACAAGCAATGTCATGCAAGTGTCTCTAGAGCAATCTGATGTCTATATTGTTAAATGTTTTCTTTCAGCAGAAGAATGCACCTGCTGCCTAGTCAGGAGGCTGATCTCTTTTGAAGAGCATTTGTCATATATTTGAAGTGCCAAATGAGAGATTGGCATTTGTATGCAGTGACACAATTACACAATTAGTCTCCCTTCTGTTCCATTCTTCTGTCTCTTCTCTCAGCAGCATTCCTTCATACCCCTCCTGGCTTTTCTCCTTCTCTTGCTCTTCAGTATGGGTCCTTTTCTTTCTCTCTCCTGGACAAAGGCATCTGGCGTCCTCTCCACATTCATAATGCTGTGCTTCTCATTGGTCCCTTCTCTTCTTGCTGCTTAACTGGTGGTATATGTCAGGTTCCTCCTGCAGCTGATTCTATTTCTGCCTGTTCATTTCAGGCAACTGTATCCAGCACCAATATCTGACCAATTGCTTGTTTCCATTTGATTTTGGAAACCTCCAGATTAATATGCCGATAATACAATAAAAACATCCAAGTATCCACTAGAAGATGCTGAAATCATGCTATAAGATACTTAATCCATTATTTCAGAATTATCACACATCTGAAAACACTGTTCAGACCATGCCATGCTGGTCATATTGGAATAAGTACTTAACAGGCAGAACTCCCTGAAATTAATTCAGAACTCACTGAAATTAATGGGACACATTTGAAACACTTGGCATTTTCTGCCACCCTAAAATAAGGTATGAACATTCAGAAATACCTCTCTCCCAAAATTTATGTTCATGGTACTTAAAAATATAAGCTTTCACTTAGTTATTCTTGAAGCTAACAGACATTTTCTATGCCATGAAAGCACAGGCGTCTGACGTGACATTATTTCCAGGTCTAATACAGTCTCTAGTTTAGTTTCGTTCCTCTCTTTTTTTTTTTTTTTTTATTTTTTTAATTTTTTTAAACTGCAACTGATTTACTGGGAAAAAAATTGGTTACAGAAAATCATTATCAACTAAGCAGTGTTCATAAACACATTGTGAAACTTCAAGTCAGGAAACATTGTAAAAAGATTAATTTTGCAGCAGCTGTGCTTCCACAGCAAGGATCTAAACAGACCTGAGCAATTCTGAGTCACTTTTGCACTTTTTGCTGATGTTCTGGAATTCAATCCACTGCAGAACATAAATAAACCTAGTTTTTGACCCATCATGAAAAATGACCTCCTGCTCCCCTCTTCATCTTTCTCAGTTACACTTTTCCTACATAATATTTTCATGTTTTTGAGTATCCACAGGAGATTTAGTATAACTCCAGTAGTGAGCTAGGTTTTTAAAGGTCTCTATTTGCAATTAAATAAATTCTCCAAATAGACAATTCAGTTCTTAACTTTTACAATTTGATAAGTGGTTTCTATGGTGAGGGACTCCTAGCATTCAAAGAAGTATGGCTTCAGCTGATGGTTGAGGATGACAAGCAGATTTTGGGTCCATTGCATTGGCCTTTGAGAAGAATCTGCACCTATACTACAAGTGTTCAAGTTCAGTTTTATAAACAAGACTGAATTTTTGTGTGCTATGGGCTTCTTTGCTCTCTGCACTCAATTATGGCTATAAAACAAAAGACAATATATTCTGTCAACAGAATGAAATAATGCTGCTAGGTAATAGAGTTTGAAATGTTTACAAACCTATAAATGAAAACTGCTCCATTAATATGAATGAATATAATAAAATTCGTTCATGATAATTGCTACATGCATAATATTGCACAACAGAGCTATTTTTAGCACATTAGTTACAGGTTTTATAGACTTGGAAAGGCAGTGACTGTTCATAATTTCTTTCGCATCCTTTCATTAAGTGTTAAAGGCCTTATTCTGTAGTGGGCCAAGTCTGATTTTTAAACATGGAAGATAACAGCACAATTACATGTTCTAAGTCATAAGAATATTTGGACTGCTGATCCAAAGAATTCTGTCTTGCAGGAAAAGCTACCAGTTCCTCTGTTTCTCAGTACTGCAACCCAGTGGTCCAGCGTGTCCTTTCACAAAGAAGGCATAGCTATAGTCTATTGACAAACTAATTATCTCAATGCACAGGTATTGAGATAATTGAGTCATTGAATGTGCATGAGTGATGATGTTGGCTTTGGTTATTTCCTCTCCAAAGAGAAAGAGGCAGAAAAGTTTCCACTGGATTTCAGGTGCCCTAGTAATTACACATCTACCCTTGCCTGCTGCAGCTTTAGCTCATTACTAAGAAAGGACTTGCAGAGTAATCTAGAATATTGAGGGGACAGGGAATGGGCAGGAAGAATTCTGTCCTAGTACACTCACTAATGAGTGGGAAAAGAGAGAGGAACCCGAATAGTAAGAGAAAATGATTAAGGTTTTGCATGAAAGACTGGAGGAAATCTGGCAATTTAGCAAGCTGCTTTCTCTTTGGGAAGTCCTAAATGATGTGAATATCAACCACACAGCATCTGAAATAGTCCATGAAATAGTGCAACCCTCAGTAAGGCATTGCTAGTGGAGGACAAACTTGGTTCCTGTGGCTGCTCCAGAAGAAAAAAGTCATAATATGAATAACAAGTTCATTTTTAAATGCTGATGGATAAAAGATATAATTGATCAGAGATCAGAGATTTTGTTCATACCACTAAAAGTATGTATGTTTTTTCATCCTGTAGTAACAGTTCTCATACTAATGAACATCTGGCATGCAAAGCTCTGTTTGAACTACCTTTGAAATTTCAACCTTTAGAGATAAATTAACTATTGATAATAGCCTGTGGTGGGCTGAAAAAGTTTCCTAATCAGAAATAGAAAGATATAGCAGATGTAGGATACAACTTTTGTAAGTGTAGGAGGACAGCAGTTAACTTCAAAAGCCCAACAACAATTTCCTGTGATCTTCCTTTCTAATCAGGTTTCTCTCCAAAAACCTCACAGGTCTTATTTTCCTTTGGTTTGGATCAGAGACTATAAGACACTTCAGTTCTGCTACTTTGAATTTCCATGAAAACATTATCCTTGTGTTGGGATCTGTGCAAGGAATCACCTTGTTGTTAGATTTTTCACACTCCTGGAGAAAAATCTTAGACTACATCCCAGAGACTCTTGTACATCCTCCCTTAATTCTTTTAAGGTTTATACAGACTATTTTATTTCATTAACATAACTTCCATCCTCTGGAACCAAATCTCAAACTGTTTCAAGCTCTAAACTATATATCTACAACATATATTTTGAAATAATAAAATGGTTTGTGTGGCAGTGCAAGTGGCTGCAGCCACCCTGGCCCCTGACGGTAAAACAAATTATTGGTAAGACCAAATTATGGTGGTCAGGCCCCGAGGTTTAACAGCTCACTCCACAGTTAGGGTGAGAACCCATAATCCCCCAGTTCTGTGATCTACATGTTCTCATATGATTGGTTCATGTTTTCCCCTCCCCATTTTTTGTAAAAACTTGTAAATATTCATTTCCCTTAGGGAATATGTATAAGTTCTAGAAGCTTCTGTGTTACTCGACACCCCATTGGTTCCTTCCGTAAGTCCCTCCTATGTGTTACTCCCATTGGTTCCCTCAACTTCAACCCCTTCTCTTTCCCCTAATCCCATTGGCTGTATCCCTTATCCCTGCCTTTCCTATCCCCACTATAAAATCCTTGGCCACCCTCACATTTTTGGCTCTTTCTTCCTGGTACCTTCTCAATAAGTCTTCTCTGTGGAATCCATACGATGAGTCCCCTCCCTCCTTTGTCTCTGCCTGCGTGACTTTGCATCCAGCTCAGATACAGCTCCCTTGGGTGAGGAGCTCACCCCCTCTGCATATTTTTGTGAGTGAGCCATCTTGAACCAGAGGGGTGCTGCTAGATCTCCAGGCTCTTTGGTTAGCGTGCAAACCCTCAGGTTTGGGTTGTAAGGGACCTTAAATACCATCTTGTTCCAGCCCTCTTGCCATGGCCAGGGATACCTTCCACTAGACCAAGTTGCTCAAATGTTTGAGCCCATTGAACCTGGTCTTTAGAATCATGTCTACCGTTCTCTGAAATTTCTGTCAACTCAAGATTTCCAGCATATCTCCAGGTGTCTTTTTCTGGCAATTAACTGTATTGATGTCTCACATTTCTTAATACAGACTTCAACCACAAGATTACCTTTTTTCTTGTACTGGCCATTAAGTCTAAATCACTTTCTCACAAATCTTCTGTAGACTGAGACTTAGTAACATTGAATGATTAATTGGTTATACCAACTCTGAGGTTCACTGGGAGTGCTGTAAAGTAAGTTTGCCATTTCTGTTTGTGTGATATTCTTTCATGGCTATCATGTAAAACTCTTGGCAACATTACAAGCTTTCCTTTGAAGAGAAAACACCTTAACTATGCAGAACTGTTCCAAGAATAGTGTATATCAGTGAATGTCACTTGTGAAGCAGACCCTTTTCTGCTGTTTATTTCCTTGCTTCCATATCCCAATGTTTTGCTCACCCTTTAATTACGTGATTTCATTCTTCATTTTGTTATGTATTTTGACCCTTAATTTCCTCTCAATGTCACTGCAATCCAGAATGCAGCTCTTCTCACAATTACAGCCTACTTTTTTATTTGCTGGTGTCTGAACTTGTATCCACATTAAAGCTTCAGTTATTCAAAGGAACCCATATTTTAGACCAAGGGCTTGTCTCCTCATTATTTAATATTCCACACATTTTCACATCATTGCAAATTTTTACCAGCATCCAGAAAGTGAATTTTTTTCATTATAAATATTGCTGAAGATACTTATTTCACCAAGCCAAGAATTAATCCAAGACATTACTGGGGAGAAAAGTTTTTTGTGAATGATTATTTCTCATTTACAATAGCTTTTGTAATCTATGAGCAAGAAGAAAAATTGAATGAGGTTTTTTTTTGACAATGGGACACAATTCTACAATGTGTCAAGTTTTCAAACAACTTTTTGTCACAGACCTTAACTAAATCAACTTTCTGGTTTGAGAGAGTTATACATGATGTGTAGTGATATTCCTATATAACGTGTGGGGAGATTAAAAAAATAATCATAAGCCTTTACTGTGAAAAGTAAACCTTCTTCAGAAGCAGTTTTTACTCTGATTAGAAGAAGCAGCAGCCTTATCCTAGTCAATTCTTTCTCTACAAGATTACTTCAGAATGGCCCAGAACTAGTCCTGGATACTCCCACTACATTAATGAGTGTCTGGATGAAGCTGTACTTCAAAGTCAGGATGGGAACACAGAGATTAACTTTGTCTTTTTACAATGGGAGAAATTATTTTTCAGGAAAAAGTTCTGGTGCTAAAGATAGAATTATTGGGAATGGAGTTAAAATTACAGGTTCTTAAGAGAGATGATGAATATTGAATGATATACAAATTATGGGGTAAAAAGTTGTAGCTGTAGGAATTTTAGTTTTCATAGAATCAGTCCGGGTTTTTTCCCCTTGTTTACACTTCATTTAAAAACACTATGCCATACAGTTACCCAAATATTAAAAGCTTCTACAGCAAATCTATGAACTAAAATAAATCACCCGGGGAAAGAGATAATTACTTCTTTCTCTCTGGTGTGGTATATCACCTGCCCATACAATGGTGAATTGACTAAGTTAAAAAAGAATATATACATAAGTCAGAAGAATTTTTTGTCACATTGTAAATGCCTGTCCTGTTGTCTTGCTTTTCAACTGAAACATGAAACCTGTCATTTCACAAAAAATATGGTGACACTGGGTTATTTAGCTTTTGAGATATTTCATCAGCAAGAAAGGTTTTTGGAGACAGAGGGGCAGAATAACCAATTAAATTCATTCACATTTACCTCTTGCTTTGTTGCACATATAAGTCACTGATTCAAAGGGAAAATGAAAGTCCGGCCAACTTTTTTTTCTCAACTTTAAGCATACAGTCCTCATCATAACACCTTTCAAAAGGCAATGAAAAATTGAAGTTTAGCCATCCTTTCTTTGTGTCAGTCTTAATTCTTCCAAAATACATGTATGTCCTAATATTGAAAAAGAAGAAAATATATTTGATAAACATACTTTCGTACTTAAAAAGAATGAAGGGTTTTCCTTTTTGTGAGTGTAACCTCAATTTCTTGAGGCAGTGTTTTTATTAGGACATGGTAGCAACAAAGAAGCAAATTGTAAACATTTATCACTAAGCATTGCATTTATTGATTTTCCCATATAGAGTACTTTGGCTACGTAGATATACGTTAGTACCAATGAAAAATGAAAGGTTATAATGCTTCGCTGACTCTGGATCATCCGCCACGACAGAAGAAAGCTTGGTTTTAGAGTGCCCAAGTTGGGCATTATCCATTTATTGTGTTGTAAATGCACTCTTTGAACCTTAAATAATGCTGAGGGACAATTTAGTCTCCTGGTGTAGTCCCACTGAAGTGAGTGGAATTGCACCAACAATTCAATTTGTCTCCGTGTGCTTGTGTATTTCTGCCTGTACTTGTTGTAGTTTCTTGTTTGGCTTCCTTCAGTAACTGTGAAGTATGCTGTCATCATAATCCAAATCTTAGAGTATACCATCAAAAAACATCTCAAAGGCTGTGTAAATAAGAATTCACCTGTCTTCTCCAGCCATGAAGGGAAAAACAGTCTCCATCTATTTTTTTTCTCAAGGCTAAGTCTGCTTTTTCCCACTGAAATGGGAAGTTGGAAAGTTCCCAGCCATGCTGTCTGCATTTTAATGAGCAGTTTCTGTAAAGATTGGGCAAAATTCTGAACCAGGTCTCCCCTATGGAGGGAAGGAGGGGTCAGGGAAATTACAAGGTCAGGGAAGAAATAGACGGGATTTTAATTTTATATGTAGGATTACATTGTTTTAACAGAAACAGTAGGGATTTTTTTTCAGGCTGTTGTTCGTGAATTTTAATGCTCCAAGAGGCATGTCATCACACTGCAAGAATTCCCTAGTCCTCACTCATATGAAGTGTTGCTTCACACATTCTCTAGTACATACAATAAACACAGTGTTCCCCTGCAAAATTTGCACATGGTGGGCAAGGAGAAACACTTTCCATACTCCCAGCAAGCACTTGAGTGAAAGCCAGCTTATCTCTCTGCTGCCATTGAGTATATGTATATATCTATGTGCATACAGGAACTCAGACATCACTGTGGGGGAAGTTTTTAGAAGACAGACTAAACAGGACAGCTTAAAGTTTAAAAATTTACTAAATTAGTCATTTATAGCACTCTGTCCGCAAATGGTTAGTTCTTGCATATTAGTAATCTTCACCAGTACATATACAATACTGTTCATCTTTATACTTCTGTACTAAATTTTATGTGAATATAGAGATCTGACATCATGTAGTTAGAACTGATGGCTGTGGTCCTCGGTGGTCCTTGTTTATTTATTTCTTTTTCTCACTTAGGCCTGATATTTTTATGCATCTAGCTGTGGCTTTGATTATGCTTATCTCCTTCTCATCTGTCTTCCCAGCCACCTCTCTTGTGTGTTTAGCAGGATGCCTGCCTATTTGCAGTGCCATGCACTTGCCTTTTTCTGTGTCAACATCTTGTTCCTTGAATCTTTTCTATGTTCAACTGTTCTAACCTTTGTTTTCTCTCTTGCTGCCCACATTGCTCATGTATGAATTTATAGAATATTCACAGTGTTGTGGAACACTTACCCACAGTGTTTAGCTACACAGTGTTAGTATGCTTATATTCATGTTAAATTCAAGTTAATATTAATTATGTCCTAATTTGTGGACTTTTATAAGTGTCACATGCCTTTGTTTTGGCTACATCTCAGTGACAGTAGGTTACCTCATGCCTGCTGTGGGATGAACTTATACATTTGGATAGCTACCATATAATGCTAGTGTGACATACATCTATGCCTCAGCTCCTGCCTTATAGAATGTCTCTGGTAACAGAAGAGACTCTAACTTCATATCTGTCTTTCTCCAGATTAAAAATGGTATTTAATTATCTGGTCATACCTGATTTTTTCTTTAAAATTACATTAAAACCGAAGCAAATCAAGTCTTGACTTTTCTGGTGTTTTCCTTTTTGTAGCTTGCCAATAAATTGTCCTCAGAGACCTCTGTTAACAAATCTCAAGAACTGGTGGAAAAATGGCAACAGAGAGCAGAGCCAAAGCTTCTGCATTTTTGGGCTCTTTGTGGTACTCCAAGTTAAATGCTAGGGAAATGAAGATAGAAGTCATAAATGTAAGTCAGCAGAGTATACACAATTTGTTCTGATTTAGGTGAACTGATGTTTTTCAATGACTGTCATCCTGTTGTCGATTTATATTTTCCTTTTCTCTATCACCGTTGAAATGCCTCAGGCTCCAATCAAGTTTACCAGAAGATATGTTTAGTTCCTCTCAGCACTTCCTATTGTTCAGAAAGAATAAGCACATGTATTTGGATAAAATATCACTGCCCTTCAAGTCCCAAGAGAAGGCCTTCATTTATCATTAAGCGTTTGGTCGCTCCTATTAAATTTAGGAAAAGTTGAATCTTTTGAATCTTCAGACACAGTTTCTTTCTGTAGTTTACTACAGTTAAATAAATTTCATAGACATGTCTCCATATGTGTGTACTTTTTGTCTTCTTGCTTATATCCATAAGCAGCAAAAAAGACAATCAACTTTTTGCCTCAAGGAAGCTTTCATCAAAGTTTCATAGGAGATGAATGACATCAGTCACAGGCTTGTCCCTAAATCTTTTTTACTAAAATTTTAATGTCAATTACGAGCTTATTTTGAAGGTAAGGCACTAGGACATAAGGACTGCTCTTCTCCCCTCTTCTATTTAAATGGATATTTCATTTGTCCCAGGCACACAAATTTGCATGTATGCACACAGGTAGAATTTTAAGAAAAGATTTTGAGACTCAGTAACATAATTTTCTGATAAAGCCTGCAGAGTCTATGTGGTGAGTCAAGAAAGAAAATTTTAATTTAGAGCACATTGCTGTAGACTGAAAACACGGTAGGTTGAATAATGCCTTGAAGTTCTAAAGTGAGATGAGATTCCATTGCTGTAAAGCAACAATTGCAGCTATGCAGACATACTGTTTGCCCCAGATTTCTACCTTTCCCTCAGAATAAAGAAGAAGGGGGAAAGGAAGAATTCTCTGGGGAAACTGCATGCTTTTATGTGGGTTTCTTTGCCTAGCACCTGACTGATAACGCTGATTGACTGTAGATTTGTTTCTAGTGGAAAGACAAATGCTTTGGCTAGTATGCATGAGTATAATTTACATTGCCACTAATTTATAGTTTATCGTCAGTCTTAAGAGAAAATTCTCATTTTAAGAAAAATCTTACAGTCAAAGATCTACTTTAATATCAGTTTTCACATATGTTTCTCCTTAGAAGTTACATTTACTAAATGGAATTTCTAAAAATAGCTTAGAGAAATAGCTGGAGTGCAGGGGCTTGGGGGGAAAGAAATCTTCTCTAGAGGAAACAGAGAGAATACATCATGGCCAAAAAGACTGAGATGTGATAAGTCTTAGTAGCTGGAAATATATACAGACATAGCATTCAAAATTAAAATTGTCAGATAAAGTACATGACATTCCACCTCAGTGAATTATAGTAATTTCTTTGATTTCAACATAATTTTTATGATTATCTAGTTAGACCTAAACAGAACTGGATAATAAAGTTAGTTAAAATTTACAGACAAATCTATATTTATGTGCACAAGCAGGTATTTTGCCAGTTTAGTTTGCTACTTCATTTGCGTTTGCAAACTATAGTTTGGGAACACATGATTTGGCAATTGAAATGTTAGTTGTAAAAAAAAAAAGACTGGATAGATCAATGGACAGTGGAATCCTTGGCAATTGTCAGCAACAGAAAAATGTAAAAAATAATGTATAATATTTCACATGCAAAAAATAACTGAAGCAAGCAAAATTATCCACAATCATTGCTGAAGCTTATATGGCAATTTCCCAGCACTAAGATTTGGTCTTTGTTCTCTCTCTCTCAATCCATCTCTCTCTGTGGCAGATAAAATTCCCTCATGATAGGATATATCAGTTGGCCTGTAACTGTCAACACAGTTATAAGAATTTTGCAAAATAGTTTTTTATTTTCCCAGCAAATGAAATTGATACTGCTGCTGAAATTGTAGAAAACGTTCATCTTACAAATAAAACAGGCATCATTATTAACTTTTATCTTTCTTCTGAAAAGCCTGGTGCAGGACCATTGAGAAACTTCATCTTCTGTAGTCAAAACAAGGCACAGGAACATCTAATATTTCTTGTAGCCTACTTTCAGAGGACTCTGCAGACCTTTGGTATTTCCTATCTGTGTGGAGGACACAATAAAAAGCAAAATCAACAACACAAAGAAAAAAACTATTATTTACAGGGAACATATCCTCTGGGTTTCCTGGTATGTCTTATCATTCATGTTTGTCTTCCAAATTATAAAGCCTGTAGGGAATGGATTGTTTTGATATCTACATGTTGTGCAAGGTCAAGGATACAGTCAGTGCTGAGTAAATAAGCAAGCAGTGGTCAGTCAAAATCATAAAAGTCATACATAAAAAGTTTTTCATATCTATCTATCTATCTATCTATCTATCTATCTATCTATCTATCTATCTATATCTATCTTTGTATAAACAGTGTCTAGGAGATCAAAAGCCATGTTCTCTGTCCCATCAGAGTTTGACCCTAAAATGACATTATGTCTTCTGAAGGCACTTCTTGTTTGGCTTTTTTTAAATGAAAGATGCTAATGATAAATCAGTATTAATCCTCCTGATTTATTTGTGATAGCACTAAGCTTGATAATCCTAGTTGTTTTTAATGAGGGTTGTACAATTTTAGGGTTTATCTTCAAGGACACTTAGAACTAAATTTCCCTTTATCCTAAAGAGTTCTGTACCTTTAAGCTAGGTCTGAGGTGGGGGGGGGGGGAAGCTGGTGGAATTCTTTTGGCAGCCTGTGTTCAAAACACAGATAACTCCCTCGTTTTTTTCCCATCTCTCAGCTCTGCAGCAGGGAAGAGAGTTGCATTCTTTTGCTTTTTAGCTAGCTTCTCGTTCATTAGCTGAGGCAAGAAGTTTTCCTGGTACTGTGGCTTCTTCTTCTTCTCCTGGAACTGTTCAGCTTTGCTCCAGTCAGGAATACCATCACCGGGAGGCCCCACACTGCGGCCCAGAGGGGCCCCCGCTGTACCCCAGGTCCAGAGAGAACAGAGCCACACCTACAGAAAGAACTCTGAATCTACCAGGTCTTCACCACAGCAAGAGGTTTTATTATCTAACATTATTAATTTATTTTTTTCCTTTGTGCCTGCATGCACCTTGCTTGTTAAATAAACAAGTCTTTTTTTCACTTTCCTCCAAGAAATTCCTTTTGAACCTATGGGGTAGGGGCTGCTGAAGCCTGCCTTCCATTAGAGGAGATGTTAATCGCAGGATGTTTCCTCCTAATTTGTCTCAAACTGAGACAAACATTTAACCGCAACAGAAGTCCTGTAAGAAGAGACATTTCCTTTATTATTATCTGAATGTAGTATATTGAAATTTGTAGGGAAAAGCTTTAAAAGTGCTGCAGTTTCCTTGGAGAGTATAATGTCCTTGGAGACTTTTAAAATACATGATCCTGTGATATATTGCTGCAAAATGTAAAAGAGACAAGTGAAATAGAAAACCAAAAATTTTAAAGCATGATCATCTAACATCCACTTTTATGTGTTCATTCCTCAGATAGTAGATGTCTCCTGATATTCTACATGCATTGTAATATAGGACTATGAGGTGACTGAGGTGCTCCACTACTGAGGGAGTATCAGAAAATCATCATAAGTCTTGGTTTTCTGTTCATGACTGAACGGTAATCCAGTTACTTGATTCAGAGTGTTTCACGTATATAGGTGAAGAAGATTTCACATTGCATTTTCTGTGGAAATCTTCAGCCAGAATAATTCACCTTTACTCTAGTTCTCAAAAAACAAGCTCAGGAAAATGGCCTTTATTCATATTTTACAGGATAATGCCTGTGTATCAAACATTTCTTCTGCAGTTCCTTTGACTATGCTATTCACATTCAAACAGACAAATGCTTCTAAAACTCCAGTTTTCAGGTTTTTGACAGGAAAGATTTTTCAGATTTTAGTGCCCAAAGAATTTGAAAATGGTGCATTTCCTCAAAAGTCACAGAGAATATGGGATATCCTCACAGTTCTATTATACAATCTCTCAATTTCAACCCAAAGAATGGAATTGACTTTTCTGGAAAACCCTGGTTTCAGGGACAATAAGCGATGGCTCTCCTCCCCATTGGGATCCCTCCTCCCCACTGTCTTCTAGAGGGTACAGATGAGGAATAAAGGAAGAGCCTAAATCAGATGGGGACAAAAGAAAATCAGACAGTCCTCATGAGAGAAGAGATAATCCTTGTCCAGGCAGCAAACATGAGGGATGTGAGAAGATTTCATATGGAAAAGGGTAGGCAGGTCAGGTGCAGTTGTCTAAAGCTGTCTTTGGGCTTAAGCAATGCTGATGAAGGCTCAGAGACCTCAGTCTCCATCTGCTCTTTCATTGGGGCTACTACTGAAGCTCCACTGGCTAAACCTTGGCTTGCAAAGGGCTGCAAAGCTCCTCACTCAGTATATGCAGCCTGTGCCAGTGCTAAATGTTGAGTAGATTTGGGAGGCACAGCTGTCCACAGCTGGAGTAATCATCTTTGAATATCAAAGGGCACTGCTGGGATTTTTGGTAATACAGAAATCTTGGTCTGGAGCATAAGGTGAATTCAATGCTTACGTATTTCTGTGTTGGAAAATAGCTTCTTTTTTATTTTTACTTACACTGTCAGAATAAATAAGCATTAAGATCACACTGTGGAAGACAGTGCATTTGGGGGCCTTCCGTCCAACACACCAGTGTTGGAGATACAGAGCTCAGAGCTGCCGTGGTTTCAGCCAGGACAGGGTTAAATTTTTTGCAATAGCAGGGAGGGAGCATGGCCAGGAGCCTACCATTATTTGATGGGGAAAGGAACTCTCTCTCCCTTCCCAGGAGAAGGGCATTCCTTACTGTGGAAAAACTTGGTGGGTGGAGCAGTTCAGTATTTTTTTATTGCTGGGGGATTCCATGTAAATAGTTTCTGTGTTTTTTATTGTTGCTGTACATTTTCTTATCTCATTGCTGTTTCCAGTAAATTGTTCTTATGTCAACCTGTGGCAATTGTCTTTTGTGACTCCTACTGGAGAAGGGAGGAGAGCGATGCAGTGGTCTTTTTAGTGGGAGTACTAATTTGGAGCATACCATTCCTAAATCATGCCAAGAGGTTTAACATCAGTTACTCTGGAAGTTGCAGTTGCTGAAATCTCCCAGACATGCCCGTTATCATGAGTTCCCATAGTATTATAAGCAGCAAAGCTTTGGCCTATATGAAAATTAAAACATAGCAAAAATCAGATTTTGAGAAAGCAAAAAGATGAAGCAGTTATATTCAAAATTTTTTAGAAATGGTACAAAGAACTGGTTCAGCAGTGGGGCACACGGTTTGGGGTCACATGCAATTTTTGCAGAATAAAATTGACATTTATCTGGAGGACATTTATGGCAGATGAATTTGCTACCCTGCTTGACCGTGACATTTTTTTTTTGCTGTATGGAATTATTCACCACTACTGGCTTTATGGAGCCTGTATGCTGCAGTTAAACATCATTGGCAGGACTTTTCGGCCAGAAGTTTATCTTCTTTGCTGAAGTAAAAATGTGATTGTCATCAGAATGAAACGAAAATTCCCCACATGGATGAGATCCTAAGTTCCTGTTGTGTCAGAGACTGGGTAAGTTTAGTGTGTCTAGCCATTTTTGGGTTGCTGGGAATGACTGCTTGTGTGTGTCTGGTGAGAGGTGGGGCAGGTTGGGCTGTGCTGGGTGAGGCAGCACCCTGCCCTGCCCCAGACCCCCCCAAGCCCTGGCTGAGCTGCCAATCATGGCATATTGTGTGGGGGAAGTTCCCATCTCACCTGTGTTGGAACCCTAGGAGTTGGTAGCTATATATGTGTTTTTATATTCCTCTTCTTTTTCTCTCTCTCACTCTTCTTCTAATTCTCTTTTGCGTGGAACATTTTTGGGTAACATAACATCTTTAGATTATGAAGGTTTCTTGGTTGAATGGGCTAAGTTTATGCTAAGTAAGTGCTAAATTATTGCTAAGTAATGCTATAATAAGTATTTTGTATTGAATTTGGTGTTGTATTTACTCCTTTGCCTAAGTTTCCCTAACTTTCTATATTTTTGCCAGTAAACTTTTGTGTGTTTTTTACCACTTGAGAATATCTGGTTGGGATTTCTCCTTGCACTAAACTAGAGTAATGGAACCTTCAGTTTAACCCCTGGATTTACATGTCTGGGGTGTAACATCTGTACAACACAGTTGCTCTTAGCAGACTTGTAAAAATGCTCTATACAGCACCCTGCTGAGTTCTGGTATTGTGATACTACTATTAAAAGGTTAATGAACAGCCTCAGTGAACTTTTGAAACTGCAGTGATAAGCCCCTAAAAAAATACATTAATGCACACCCTTTCCTTCCATATCTTCCACCTGAGGAGTAGTGTGTGCTCAACACAAAGTGTCTGTCTTTGACTGTTAGATGCTCTGTTACTTTGCTAAAAAACATGGAGAATCAGAACACATTTGAAGACAGCTGGTGTTAAACCAACTATTTTTTTGCAATAAATGGGAAACACAGGATGTCTAACCTGAAGCCTTGTTACAGTGCGGATACTGCAACACATGTATCAGACAACAAGGCCCGTGGAAAAGAAATATCTATGGACTGATCCTTGATAGATGTTTCAGAGATGTTTATTTCTCCAGCCGCATGGCCGGGGCTCTGCCAAGGAACTGAGGCAATCACGGGACCCGAGGGTCCTTGCCCGTGCAGGGGAACACAAAACAACCAATGGAGAACGAGGCTGAGCAGGGGCAGGGAAACCCCGTGCCTCCCCCCAGGGCCCCTCTTCCCAAGAGCCCATGGCAGAGGGGAAGGGACCCCGACATTTCACCCATTTATTTTTAACAAAAGGAGATTTAAAACTTAACATTGAAAACAACTGGATAAACATAACAAGAACAGTTTCAAAACAAAACAAGCCACTCTCCTGAGTCTTTAAATGCCCAAACAGATTCTCTGGAACATCTTAAGGCTGACAAGGGAGACATGACTCTTTGAGCATGCTTTGTGGGGAAACTGAGGCAGGAGAGGGTTTCTTCCATTTGTACCTGTTGGAACTCCAAACAACAATAGTTAATTTCTTCCCTCCCCCTCTTCATTCCGTCCTCGGCATCGGAGAGGAGTTGTAGGGAAAGGGAATTGTATAGGGAAGCCATGGGGTGAAAAATGGATTAGGGATAAATTGGGGATGAGGTAAACTTAGGAAAGGGTTCATACTGGGTATAGGGTAAAAGGGGAAAGTAGGCTGTGGGTAGGGAAGCTGCTGGGATGGATATTGTTTATAATTTTGTGCATTACGGCTGCCTTTGACTGGAATACCCCCAGGCCCAGTAACATTTTCTGCTTGTAAACCCTTCTTTCCTTGCACTATATCAAATTGTACAACTCCCCGGCATCTCTACCATTTGTTACAGTGCGGATACTGCAACACGCGTATCAAACAACAAGGCCCGTGGAAAAGAATATCTATGGACTGATTATTGATAGATGTTTCAGAGATGTTTATTTCTCCAGCTGCATGGCTGGGATCTGCTGAGGAACTGAGGCAATCACGGGACCCGAGGGTCCTTGCCCACACAGGGGAACACAAAACAACCAATGGGGAACGAGGCTGACCAGGGCCAGGGAAACCCCGTGCCTCTGCCCCAGGGCCCCTGTCCCAGGACCACATGGCAGGGGGAAGGGACCCCGACACAGCCTGAGCATCAGTCTATTCCTAGAAAAATCTAGGCATGCCACATTAGATGAAGAACCTTTGGGATTTTTAAAATTTCACTGGGGAAATGACCTGAGTTAGGACTAA
Source organism: Aphelocoma coerulescens (assembly GCF_041296385.1). Taxonomy (NCBI): domain Eukaryota; kingdom Metazoa; phylum Chordata; class Aves; order Passeriformes; family Corvidae; genus Aphelocoma; species Aphelocoma coerulescens. The sequence goes on along the minus strand of NC_091015.1, from coordinate 112,400,992 downwards.
TTTTCCTCTCAAGCTATTTGATCTGGATCAGGTGTCCAAGCTGTTCAGTATCCTAATCACATAAACAATTTTGCTGGTGCACGGGAATGAACAGTGAGAGGATGAGAAAAAGGGTCCAGGGGGAAAACCAAGGCAACTTCTTTTGATGGCAGCACTAGTCTGTCACCATGGATATGACACAACCCCCTGGAGTGGAGTCACATTGAGAACTGTTTGTGTATGTGACAGCCTGGTCCAAGAGGAAAGAGACTACCAAAAATTCCACACCAGATGTTATATCTTGACAGGGGAAAATTTCTGACTTGGGTCTCATTAACTTAGAGAAAACTGAAGAATTGCTTCATGTACTTTATTTTTACTAGATCCCCATTTTGTTTCCTCTACACTTTCTTCTCCATTCTTTCCACTGCTTTGATTTAAACACTGTTTTACTGTTCTTTCCTTTCTGTATTTTTAAAAAATTTTCTTCTCTTTTCTTCTTTTAGAGTTTCTGATAAAGAGCAAGGCTTGCGGGTTATTGCAAGTGCATTCCAGTTTCAGTAACTCCTTGGGAAATGATGTAGCCCTGGTGAATAATTGCTTGAAGACGGGTTTAAACATAGCGTAACTCTTAAACCATCATCACCCTGCAGAGTGAACTAAAGTTACTGGACAAGAAGCACATGTGCTGTCAGTAAGGATTATGGCAGGCCATATATAGGAAAAATGCTTGATTTTTTTTCCTGGAGCACAACTGGTTGAATTTTGCTGTCTGTAGCATAGAAGCAATGGCAAGCTTAAAAGCATAAGGACATAAGGCCTCAGTAACAATATATTGTGTCACTGTCCAATTAAGAAAAGCAAAATAAAGTTCCTGAAATAGCTTTCAATTAACACTTACTGCATCCCATAGTATATCTAGTTTCTTAAAGGGCCATTAATTGTTAATATACTGCAATTAGCCCTTAAGTATGTGATTAATATTCTGTTAGATGCTTATTTAATGTTATTTGGCATTCATTACCAATGAATAGATATTTAATTGAAGGCTGCTTCCTCCTTAGCAGAATGGCTGATCTCCTTTTGCCCCTTCCATCATTACTTTCTGCTGTTTGTTTTTCTTCAGACCATTGCCTTTAAGGTTGTAAAATTATTCTTCTTCTTGTGGTTCACTTGGCTAAGCAGAAAATAATAAGTTTTTTAGTCCATAATACCTATTCAGATAAGTGTGCTGGGATTATAGATGCGTCAAAGCACACCAAAATTCATTCAGCAAGATATATCTTGACCCGCAATGTAAAAGGTTTGATGAAGGAAAGCAAAAATGTCATAGTGGTTTTTTTCCTGCTCCGTCCTCTTTTGTTCCCTTTTTTCACACCTTTGTTTCCCCAGCATCACTAGCTGGAAAAGATGTGAGTAGGGCAAATGAGGCAGGGAAAATATAGCAGCAAATAAATATGGTAATATGATTGCATTATGGAGAAAACTTTTAAATTGCTTTCCAAGAAGATGAACCTGTTTCAGCTGTGTGGTACACAAAGCTAATGCAGGTGGGAGAAATTGTATTACTTACCAATCACACCACCCTCACGAGGTCGGCACCCCATTGGTTGGCATTTGCATTCACAATTGTCCTCTTTCAGTTTAAAATCAGGTAGCATAAAAGGAAATTGTCAAGTCAATTCTAGCATGTCCAGCTTGAGATGCATAAAAGGAGTCCAGTATTCAACAGCAGCAATAATCTAAACCTTGAAAATCCAGCCACCTTGAAAGTCTTTCCTGTTGTGTTAGCAAAAATGGCTAATCACTAAGCACAGAATAGTTTTGAAGCACCATTAGCTGCACTCATATAACTAGGTGGTCAATAAACAAGCAAATTCACTGAAATGTGTTTCAACTGTTGAATGAAGTTTGAATATATGCACTTCTCAGATTTGTTAGGTTATGAAAGATGAGTAATAAAGAAGTATCTAAGGAATAAAATGATGCAGAAATATTTCCAAATTAAGGATAAAGATTTCATTTTTCAACCAGGTTCTACTGATGAACAGAATCTCTAGGTTGTGAACCATAAACAGTTAAAATGCATAATGTTTTTATTAAAAATGTGGTTATGTACATATGTTCTTAAACTTGGTAAAAGCAAAGCTGTTGTTTTCCAGCTCTGGTTTTCATGTATATGCCCTTGTACCATGGGAAATGCCTAAGGGAGAATAAAATGCTCTTTTCCATTGGCATTTTAAATTACTTTATGAAGCACTTTAGTTAATACTTGAAATTTATAACAGTTCAAATTTAAAATTGCAATTCTTAATTAGAACTTTACACCCACCAGAATGTGCTGCATTAACACTTTACATGAATTTTCCTGTCCCTTTCCTGGGTTTTTTTCAGTCTCCAATATTTCAGATTTTTAAATTTCTCTAAGCTCTGCTGTTCAATTGAGGAAGTCTCAGAAACATTTCTGAATATTTTTGAGATCTCGTGGGATGCTAGAATCCAAACATCATGTTTTTCTTTAAAAAGGTCATAGAATTAAGGAAAAAAATCAACTTGGAGAATTGGCAACCACTCAAGTTCTTTCAGTTCCTCAGAAGAATCTGGAACAAATAATTCAGCTAACAATTTCCAAGATAGCAAGGAAATGAGCAAAGCCAAAGCAATACAAGTACTAAGGGAGTCAACTAGGAAAGATGCTCCCTTTGATTTTTTGCTTGTTAACAGGAAGATCTCATGAGTGGAATTGGTGGCCGTCTTGGCCAGAGCAGCCACAAAGAGATCTCTGTTGACTGGAAGAAAAGTGCCAGCGTAGCTTCAAACCTGGGCATGAGGAGAGCAGACTTCAGGAAGTCAAGCAGGCAAGGCAGAAGGCTGGCTGGCTGAACTGGGGTCTTCCCTTGGAAAGAAGGCAAAAAAGGAAGGTGTATGCCCAGTGGAAGCAAGGTTGCATGACATGGTAAGAATCTGGAGATACTGCTTGCCACCTTAGGGAGAAAATTTGGGTGGTGAAAGCTCAATTAGAATTGAGCTGGCCAGAACTTGTGGGGAACAATAAAAAGAGGGATTTTTAATACATTGATAGCTAAAGATAGTACAGAAATTACATTTTCCCATCACATGATGAGAATGGTCACTTCACAAACAGGATTATAGGCAAGGCAGACATGTTCAGTGCTTTCTGCCTTCAACACTGAAGATGGGCCAAGGGAGTCCAAGCGCCTTGAGCTGAAGGACCATGACAGTGAAAATAATAAACTTGTAGTTGATCTGGAATTTTGCAGGATCTACTGCTTCAGCTGGATCCCTATAAGCCTATGGGACCTGCTGGGATTCATCTGAAAATACTCAAAGACCTGGCTGATGTCTTTGTGAGGCTTCTCTCAATGATTTTTAAACAGTCTTGGGAATCTGGAGAGGTGCCATTTGACTGGAAGCTTGTTAATGTCATCCAAATTTTCAAGAAAAGCAAGAAGGGTGATCCTGGAAACTACAGTCAGTCTCACTTCAGGAACTGGTAAAATTATGGAGATTATTCTAGGACTTAAAGAAAAACACCTGAAAGACAATGCAGGCATTGGTCACAGCAAGCCCAACTTCATGAAGAGAAAGTCCCACTTGTCAATTTAATTTTATGACAAGGTAACCCACCTAGTTGTTCAGGGAAGGGAGTTGATGGGAAGCTAGTTGATGTTATCTTTTTGGATTTTGGTAAAACTTTTGATACTCTCTCACAGAATCCTTCTGGACAAAACATCCAGCACACACCTGGATAAACACATCATGCAACACCTTATGGGTCGGGTCACATCCGGCTGGCAACAGGTCACTTGTGGGGCTCTTTCATAGGCCTAGTGCTCTTCAACATCTTTATAAATTACTTGGGCACAGGACTCAAAGGTATACTAAGTTTTCTGATGATGCTAAATTGGTAGGAGCTGCTCACTCACTCGAGGGCAGAGATGCCCTGCAGAGATTAGACAATTCAGATGCCTGGGCAATCACCAACTGTATGAATTTTAACAAAGATGGGTAACAGACTCTGCACCTGGAATGGTGCAACTCTGGATTTACAGACTGGGGAATGAGATGCGGGAAAGCAGTGCCATGGAAAAGGAGCTGGGGGTCCTGGCTGGCAGCAAGTTTAATGCGAGTCAGCAGTGCCCTGGCAGTTGGAAGCATCAGCTGTATCCTGGGGTTTGTCAGGGCACAGCATTGCCAGCTGGTCAGGGGAGGGATGTCCTGCTCTGCTCTGCACTTGGGCAGCCTCACCTTGGGTCCTGTGTGCAGTTTTGGGAACCACAGTATAAGAAGGATATAGAACTGTTGGAGAGCATTCAAAGGAGGGCCATGAAGATGGTGAAGGGACTTGAGGGGAAGTCATACAAGGCGTGGCTGGGGTTACTTGGTCTGTTCAGACTGGAGGAGACTGAGGGGAGATCTCATTGCAATCTACAGCTTCCTTGTGAGGGGAAGAGGAGGGGCAGGCACTGATCTCTTCTCTCTTGTGACCAGTGACAGGACCAAAGGGAATGTCCTGAAGTTGTGTCAGGGGAGGTTCAGGTTCGATATTAGGAAAAGGCTTTTCACTCAGAGGGTTGTTGGGGACTGAAATAGGCTCCCCAGGGAAGTGGTCACAGCACCAAGCCTGTCTGAGTTCAAGACATGTTTGTACAATGTTCTGAGGCACATGATTGTGATTCCTGGGTATTACTGCAGGCCTAGGCCCTAGGGTGTATCACCGTGTCCCGCAGCCATAGGGAGGAAGAGGAGAGGTGATCCAGCAGGCAGGAATTGTGCAGCAAGATTGATTTATTTAATTATTTTACAAACTCTTTTATAGCCTTTTTTCTTCATAGTCTAATTGGACAAAGGATCAGCCACCCCTTGGGGGTGATTGACTAAAATCCTAAAACATCCATTGTCAAAATATTTTCCTACTATACCATAAACAAGACTTTTCAAGGTTGCAGGTGGCTTGGTTGTTTACATAACTGCTACCTCTTCTGTGAGAGAGAAAAGTCTCTCATGGACTTAGAAAATAGCAAGAAAATCCTTGCTAGCAGCATTTTTGTATCTACACCTGGGATGTCCTGTGCAGGGCCAAGAGTTTGATGATTTTAGGTAGTCCCTTCCAACTCAGGATATTCTGATTCTCATAATTTTTCCTTTAAATTTTGCATAATGAAGATAAAGATGAAAACAGATGTTATACATCATGACCTTTTGCAGTCATAATCCATCCTAAAAATAAATCCAGGGAAATATGATTTTTATAGAAGTACTTCTGGGTAGGGGTACACTGGACTTAAAATTGTGTCTATCAAAGGTCAAAATGGAAGAAAACATTGAATAGAATAAGTTCAGGGAGAGTCAGTTGACAGCCAGCTTCACATGAGCTGGTGCTGTGGCCAAGGAAGCCAGTGACATCCTGGCTTGTATAAGGAATAGTGTGGCCAGGAGGATCAGGGCAGTGATTGTCCCCCTGCGCTCGGCACTGGTGAATCCCATATTCAGCTTTGGGCCCCTCACTACAAGAAAGACAATGAGGTGCTGGAGAATGTCCAGAGAAGGACAACAAAGCTGGTGAAGAGTCTGCAACACAGGTCTTGTGAGAAGTGACTGAGGGAGCTGGGGTTGTTTAGTCTATGGAAAAGGAAGGAAGCTGTTAGGAATTGTCCACTGGGTTATTCATTTAATGGAATTCCTATAAGGACAAGTAAAATATAATACCTCATAGCTCTTTATACCTTGTTTTATTAAGAAGCCTCTTCTTGGATGAAGGATTAGAGAACTCCAGGTACTTATGTTAAGCTCTTGGAAACTCTTATTTTTCTTTTTTTTCCTTTTCTTTTCCTCTCTGTCATTAATTATACCAAGAATGCTAACATCAGTCAGGAGGCACAGGATAGATCTGAATGATGAAAAAAAACTAATAAAAAAAGGTATGATATAAAAACATTTGTGTTAGACTGAATTTAGGGCTGTTAATTAATAATTATACATAATCATTTATTGGGGAAAAAAGTAAAAAAAAAAGTCAAATAAGGCTTGTAGAGGAAACCTTTCAAAGGCAAAGGCTACAGTCAGTTAGTTGAAGATACAAGCCCATTTTTCAATCAGATTCACCAATCATTTGTTCTTGACACAACTGAATACATGGTTGGATGGGTTTATAAGTTGAACTCTGAAGCTTTTAAATGCTGCTCCATGCATCTGACAATGCAGTCTGGCTCTATCAAGCCAGGGCTGGCTGGCAACTCATCCAACTGCTCTGTTGGTATTTTGTGCTCTGAATTATTTCAAACATAAAAATTCTTTTCTTGAACTTCAGATTAATTTAATCACCAACACTGCTAATAAAAGACAATGTGGCTTAGGGGCCAGTGCAGCCAGAACTACTTTGCCTGTATGCATAGCCATAGATAGTTTATTTGTGGGAAAGCTGGTTCTGCAGTGTTTTAAACAGATCACTCTCTACATACGTCTGATTAATGCCTGCCCCCCAAAGCTTGACCTAGATACATTGTTTTAAGCAGTTTTTTTAAAAAATTACTTTTCTCTCTCCTAATATATCACAATTGAATTGTTAATTGGCAAACAGAAGGCAGTGGTGTACACATTCTGTTGATTTGTACCTGTCTGCTGTGGGCTAATGGAATGATGAATAAACATTTCACACTGAATTTCCACTATCAGAAAAGCAGTAGTATTCAGTCACTGATTTTTACCTTAGGCTTAAGTTCAACTCATTCCTATGCAGCTTATCTGGAAAGGAGAATATTAACCTTAAAAACCACGAGTAATTACATTTCAGCAATGCGTAGTAATTAAGCGGTATTTATTCAACTCTTCGCTCCCTTCATACCTTCCTGCACCTTAACTTGCCATCTCCTTTTTAAGCTTGCATCTGACATTTCATTACCTCTGAGTATTCAAAAAATGCTCCAAATAGTACTGATTTCAGATGGCTAAACCTTTCAAACTAGGACTTCCAAAGGGCTGCATAAGCTTTGAATGATCTCATGTTGTTGCTTTATAGCTTCCTCTGACCCTTCTATTTTTATCTCATGTTTCATGGCCAAATTCAGCACAGGAATAGAGCCTGCACTTAGCTGTAGCTGTACTGAATTGAGATTTCAGCATCCTTTAGCCTATCATTGTACTGACTGTTTCTTATTACATTTTCAGGCTTCTTTCACCTTTGATAAATCAGTGTTTGCTGTGGAGCTTTTTAAAATGTGTCTGTCCTTCATAAAGCCCAACAAAACTGAATTTCCCAGCAAATTATTAAGCAGAGTGGGAGGAAAAAAATTCCTTGAAGGCTGCACCAGTCTTGATTCTGAACTTCACAACTGTAGCCATCTTAAAGTAAAGAAAGAGAAGCCGTAGCAAATAACAGTATTAATTTTTGTTAGAACATGTGGATTTTGTTTTGAAAACATGTAAGGAAAAAAAAGATTGGGTTTGCATGTTTGCATGCTTTTTCCATTTAAGCAAGAAGTACATAATTTTAAGAAGATATTTACATACAATTAACAAGATCATTCTGCATAAATCCTCAAAGTATGTAAATATAATAAAATAAAGAGTATCAGTTTTTGTACAATTCCTATTTCTGTAACTTGCTCATTCAGGGGAGATGTCATAGTTACACTGAGAGACAGGAAAAGAAAAAAAAAGAGTTGTTTTGTATTGTACACTTCAGCTGAATATTGCGCACTCCAGATTCCCATGGTGGACATTTAGACATTGACTTATTGGAGAGAGTCCAGAGGAGGGACACCAAGATGATTAAAGGGATGGAGCACTTCTCCTGTGAGGAAATGCTGACAGAATTGGGATTGTTCAGCCTGGAAAAGAGAAGGCTTCAGAGTGACCTAATTGTGCCCTTCCAGTACCTGAAGGGAGCCTACAAGAAAGGTGGAGAGATGTTTTACAAGAGCATGTAATGACAGGGCAAGGGTAAATGGCTTCAAACTAAAAGACAGTAGGTTTATATTGGATATTAGGAAGAAATTCTTTACTGTGAGTGTGATAAGGCAGTGGAGCAGAGAAGCTGTGGTTGCCCTATCCCTGGAAATGTTTAAGGCCAGGCTGGATGGGGCTCTGAGGAACCTGGTTTAGTGAAAGTTGTCTGTGCCCATGGTGGGGGGTTGGAACTAGGAGATCTTTGAGGTCCTTTCCAACCCAAGCCATTCTATGAATCCATGATTCTAGGATTCCATGATTCCATGACTGTGCATCAGCTGCTCCGTTATGTTTTCCCCATGCAAAAAGCAAGCTCAAAAGATAAAGAAGCTCTTCTATCCTAAGTGTATTTTTTTTCATAAATGTAGACAATAAACAAATAAAGTATGATACTCAGTGTAATACTGCTCATCTAGTTATAATGCCCATGTAAATCTTCTCCCAGCTCTGTTTTTCCTGATGGCAGGCCTATCACTTTTAGAAGGGCGGACCTCACGTCCACCTCTCTGCTTGCTCTGTGCTCTTCTGACTGTGGTTTTTTTGACTGACAGTTTTATGTTCTGCTAATTTGGGAAGCAGTTACCACCACTCAGCAATCCCAAGGACATATGAACATCTCTTAATTTCAAAATCTGATCAACTGTTTCCACCCACCTTCAAAGTCTCACACAGACACAATTACAATGGACATGGGCCAGGAGACACTAAACTTCATCAAAACATACACAAAGACAGAAGCACTGTCATCCCATCCCCAATATATTAATTACATTGGCACAAGATGGAAATCTTCAGCAAACAACCCCCAACAGGACCTTTTTTATAAGAGGTCAGTAACAGCAATGTGGGAAAAAAGAAATGTGTCCTTTTTGAAGTTGAGGGAATGCCAGGAGTTGAGTACAATTAATATTCTGTTCCACTTCACCTTCCCAGTTCCTGTACTTCTGTCTGCCTGCCTGAATAAACTCTCGATTTCCTGGCAAGTATAAAATGCAAGGTTAAGGAGAAATGACCATTTAGCCTTCATTTTATTGTAGATTGTTCCTAGAATGTTTGCCTTCGTTCTGTTGTTTGCTTTTGGTTAAGAGCTGAGCTCTTGTGGTTCACCCAGAGGTGCCCTGGAGTCTTCTGTCCTTCCAGCTTATCACCTGACAGCAATGATTGTATAGTGTAATTAAAAGTCAATGCTAGCTTTTGGGATATATGGTATAATAAAAGAACCATCTGAAATTAGGACTTAAATAATGAAGGGTTCAGGGACATGTTGTGTGGTATTTGTTATGCATTTTAATAGAGGAAGTTTGCAGCTAATTGGAGGCTAACTAAACCCTTTGGACACGTTTCAAGTCACGTCAGTCCTTTTTTTTTCTCCCTAAGGAATCTGATAGGCCCTGCAGCTTAGTACTGCCTTTTTCTATCTTAATTACCGCATTGAATTGTGCTAATGTAGGTTTACTTTAGAGGCATGTGTTATGATTATAACCCAGGCAAGAGTTTCTACTACAGTTTTCAGAATCTAGTTTAAATACCTCTTTATCTGTAAACAGTAAATGAAAAAAATTAGACTAATTTGCTTCTCGAACTAGTGCATTGTAACCAATGCACGTGTCTAGAGAAAGTAGGTCACCTGAGTTACTCTGACCCACCCCAGCAGCTTGTAAGCAAGGTTGTCATTATTCTGAATTTAAGATATTACTAGATCTGATTTTATATAATATTGCCCTTTTCATTGGGCTACAAGAATGGTCCTTGCCATGAACACACATTCTTCATAGTGGCACTAAAGAGACTCATCACTTCTAAGTACGTTAAGCCTGTGAAGGAAAATCTGTATTATTCAATGTGCCTAATGAAAAAACGTTATGACAACCCCATTTATTAGCTGCTTGTGAAATTTTTGCAAAGCTTGCTCAGTGAACCTAGTAGGCTGACCCTCACAATTCAGGCTGAAGGTAGGGAGAAGCAGAAGCACTTTAAAAGAAAAGTGAAATTCAGACCTGTTGCATTTTGGAAATGTCAGCAGAAAATGCTGAATAATGCAAAAATCACAAGCACGAACAAATGTCTCATATTTTACCATGATGTATGCATGCATGCATGACTTTTTTAAGGAATTGGCAAAATGAAGTTGAGTTAAAAAAAAAAAAAAAAATCATCTTGGGTTTTTTTTTTGGAGGTTAACATGCAAAAATTTGATCCAAAATATTATAATTACCTCATCTCCAGTTTTCCATGAGTCTTGAAGCAAAGTAGTTTGAATATATACAGGCAGAATTCCAAGTCTGGAGATATTTCTCTATTCTATAGAATGGAGACTCTTTCAGCCAAGAAATCTATCAGCAGCAGACATACATATCTCAGAAATCTCATGTCTTTCTGTCCCTCTCCTACCTCCAAAAAAAAAAAAAAAAGAGAAATGTCTTTTAACTGTGCATATGTACCAAAGATTTTAATTCACAGGACTTTCATAGCTACCTAAGCTTATTTCAGTATAAGGAAAAGACATGGGTACAGAACTTCTTTTCTTCTACTCTCTTGAATTGTCTGTTTATCTCTGCAGCAGTCCTCTGACCTTCCAACATCACTGTGCACTGTTGTGTCAACCTGAAAGTGTTTGGACAACCCACATCTCTTGGATCACAAGACATATTTTCTGCATTTAGGTTATTTTAATTTTGTTCAAGATTAGGAGACAACAAGAGGCTTTAACTTGTTTCCCAAGAGGCTCACACCTCCTTGGCCTTCTAGGTGAAAAGTCTGAAGAGATCCCTGCCCCAGGTTTCTGTGTGTTAAACATTCTGGTTTTTATGATCATTCTCCTTGAGGAAGGAGGGCTGCTGTTTCTGTGCAGTAGTTGGGGCTTGGTGCAAAAAAGATGATGGATACCTTATTCACATTGGTTAGGGAATGTGCAGAAAATGACATTGAATAAAATCAGGTCTTCTGATTAGTGGATGAGAGAGCATGTGATACAGAGCAGGAAACAGCACTGGACTTGAAGAAGTTCAGGACAGGAAGATACTCCAAGTGTATAACTAAGAGATGACCTCAGGTCTTCTCTTCCATTGTTGCTGAAACATGTTGCCCTGTTAAAGCAGCAGGATTTTTGGAAAGGGACAGTAAGCACTTTTTCCTCGTCATCCTTTTCCTTGTTCTTCATTCTCTCTCCCTCTTCCTTCGTCTTTGCTTGTCAAGTTCACAGATAATCTTCCAGTTCTGCTGTCAGAACTCACTCATTTCATGGTCTCACAGTTGAGCACTGAATATTTTTGATGCAGAAGTACTCCTTCTGTTATTACTTTTTGAAAATATTTCTTTCAGGAAGAAAGTAGTCTGCCCAAGTGTAAAAAAGGAGACAAATTTACTGGAGAAATAATAGCAAAACAAATGTGCTGGTGATATCTGAAAAATTACTGGCAGCTACTTCTTGCTGAATTCAAGCAACTATAGCTTGTAGTAAAACATGACAGTTTTAGTATTTAGTCTGAGCTCAACCACTTTTCATGCTTAAATCTGATACATTCTACATTTTAGAGAGAACAGTAGATACCTTTCCCAGTTCCATAGAGGGATAAAATACATTTTATTACATATTTTCTATCAATTACATATAAGAATATGTCTTATTTTGCTATTATTTACATTAAAATTAATTAAAGTTTCCCTTAATGAGATGATCTTATACTTTATTGGACTTTCTTATCTTTACATTTTTCCTGAACACGATTACATGATTTGTGTTCTGTGCACCGGAATTTTTTTCTGCTACTAGTTTTTGAGTTAATTTACATATTTTTTGACAAGTTAAATCATCTAATACAGATCTGTTCATGTGCAGTAGTTTCCATCATTCTTATCCTCTATTATGCTTACTTTAGCCCCTTGTGCCTTTCCTTCATAAACTGATAGATCTACAATTCTGCAATAATTTATGCTTCCTCCATTTGCATTGCCTTACCTGTTCCATTTTTCCTTTGATTTGACATACAAAATCTGCCTAGCTTTTTCTTTTTTATTCCACAGTCCCATTTTGATTTTAACACTAACTTGCAAAGTATAGCTATAGATCAGTTTATATTTAGTTCTCCTTTTCATCTTTGACTGTAATAATTCAATTTGTTTTTTTTTTTTACCAAGTAATGTCAATTTAGTTGTTCTTTTGCAGATCAAATATAATTCTGTTTTCCTGGATTCAGCTCTGCTCTCTCTCTGAAGACTAGTTAACTTTTTAGCATACAGTTCCCATATTTTCTAACATTTCAGTATCTGTTAAACTCTGCCACTTGATTGGCACCTGAAACTTGAATTTAAATCCTGAAATATAACTAAAGGGTCATTAAAACAAAAGATAATGAAGATGGCAGATATGACACTATACTGTGAATATTCCTAAACTCTGCTTAGAGGTCATCCTGGTAATTCATCTTTACTTAGAGTCCTTTCATCTCATTAGTTGCCTTTTCTGCTGAAGTCTCACAGTCCTCTGATATTCGTAAGTTTGTTCTTGTAATGGTCATAGAATGAAAAAGGATGTCTTTCTTCTTTTTCTTTTCCTACTTGTGAAAAACTCTCTTCCTCTTTAAAAGCAGTTTATTTAGTTTGAGCCAAGTTCAAGGTGGGAATGAAAACACTGTTTTTGTATCAGTATACATTTGTTATTTCACAGAAGTGTCTGTTTATGAGTAACAACTCCAAATTGTAACTCTTAATTAGAGCTATATTACAGAGGTCTTATTGAAAGTTTTAAGTCTTACTGAGACTCTATATATGTAACCTTTTGAAAGAGACACTCCTTGAATAACAAAAAAATTTAAGTTATAGTCTCCTGTATCACATTCATGCCCAGAGGCACTTTAGGTACTTATGTTCTCTGTGCTCCACGGTCACTTCAGTTTTCATTTACACAATTCGCATATCTAGGTGTGATTTAAAACATCAAATCTCTCTAACTGACATTAACAAGAATCTTTAAACAATCTTTGCTGGATTCTTTTTCTTCTATAATGTTATCAAAAGGTTGAAGCCCAGTTTCTGTACCCTAGGAAGTGGGCAAAAAAATATCAGAATGTACCTCATGCTCTCTTTCTCTTCAGTGCTCTCTTTGTGAAGCACCTGACTCTGTTCCAGTCAACTTGAACAGAGGAAGCAGAAGAAAGAACAGGGCTATAGTATCTAATGATCTTTGCCCATTTTCCACCTCTCATTTACTTAATCTCTGAGAACTGGGTAAACAGTGTTTGCTTTCCTCTTTGTTGATACACAGGCTGAATCTTGGTTTTCTTCAACTGAGCAATGGAAAAGACAGCCTAATTCTTGGTGAACTTCTAAGCAGTTTTTGAGATATCATTACTGATAGATTTGATGCTATATTTTCATACCTGCTATGCAAAATGCTGGATGCTGTTTTAAAAACAAATAAATTGAATGATATTAAGCAAACAGAAGAATATTCAGTAAAATATATGTTATTGCTTCCTTTTTTTTTTTTTTTTTCAGGGAAGGATCAAAAGATCCATGTACCTCACGTATTCCCTTGCAGAATATTCTGAGGCACAGCGGTATGTCACTTTGAAATCAGATATAAGATACAGCAATGCTTATCAAACCAATACATTCCAATCTCAGGCTGAGATGCAGATCTTTATATGAAGACACAACATGTTCATGGGGTTGGTTGGGTACAGCCTTATATGCAAGAAGTAAGATCTGTAAAAAATCCAATTCCATGCTTGACCAGAAGCAAAGTGACTTTTCATGCTTAGAAAGAGAAGGACAAAAAAAAACCCCAAAACAATTCAAGACAGGCAGAACATGGTATATTTGAGATGAAAAGTAAGTTGGACTGGTTCTACCAGGCAATTTGGCAGAGTGGAATTTTCCTATGGCATTAACTGAATGGTCAGATTCCTACAGATGAGTAATGGTCACAAGTTGGAAATACTGTTTTTGCCGAGCAGAGACAAAACAAGCATACAGAGAAAAATGAAAGGACAGCATCAAGAACACAGAAGGGTTAGCTGTTGGAATAAGGCTCAGTGGCACATAATGGCTAGAAAAGGTTCTAGAAACAGAAATATAACCTCCCCTTTTTAGCTAGTACCAGACCTTTCTTCTCCTCTTAACCTGTGTGTGCAGCACCCTGTGTGCTGAAGCACCCAGTGGCAGTGAGGTTTTATACTGAATGTGGTACTATGTGGTGTGGTTCTTGGGGTGGTCCTGATCAGGGAAAGGAGCTCAACATCAATGATCCTTGTGAGTCCCAACTCAGGATATTCCATGATTCTATGATATTCCTTCTGTTGGTGAGAACAGCAGGGTATGGATCAAGGATGAGGGAAAAAATGACACCATTCGCTCGAACAAGGCAAAGCTCTGAAGGCAGCAGCTCTGCTGAAGACTATCCTTGAGAGCCTAGGTAAATGGCCACAACCTCACCAACTCTCCAGCTCAGCTGGCAGACTTTTGAGAGGGCACACAGTTAGTCATGCTCTGCAAGTGAGTTGGCAAAGTAACCACTGCCAATATAGACAACAGGGCAGGGCAAGCAGACTTTACAGCTTTGCATAATTTAGTCCAAAGATTATGTACAGCGTATATAAAAAAATGTGACAGATGCAGCATTGAACCTTGAGGATTAAGATTCGGTACAGCGAAATACATTACCATGAATATTAACCCACTCTCTCAAAGTAACAGGTTTTTTAATGAGTCACTAGCCAGTGATATTAAACCCTATAATAACACCTGGGAGAAGTAGTATGATAGTCTATGCTACAGTATTATATTTAGGTGATTGTTTCATTACTGTAATACAGTGTTACTCAGCAAGACAACCAGAACTGAGATACAGGTGTACACATAGGGACAACTTCCGAGGCAAAATTCCCAATGGAATTTTAATAAATGCTCTTTTAGATGAGCAGTGAGCTATAAATGAGACTCCTTTTGTCAAGATCATTCAGTGTGGTGTGGAAGAATACCTCAAATTTGTAGACATACAACTAAACCTGGAGTTTGGTTTTGAAAGCAATCTTTGGTCAATTCTGCTATCATTTGGACATGTGCACACTTATTTTTCTATGCATTATTAAAAAAAAAATAAAGTGTCAGCTGTGGCATTTGGGGGCTAAGAAATGATACGCAATGGATATCATGGACTAGAAATTTGTTAAATAGATATAGAGAGTTGCCAAATTTAGAAAATTTGGATCTAGACCCCTGGCAGAATATTCACAAAAGTGAGGTAACAAATACAATTTTTTACTGTCTGAACTGCTACTGTGAATATAAATTAGTGAAAATTACTGCAGTATCCTATTTATTAATGACTGACAATAAAATCCATCGGATCAGATAAAAATCTGGCTTCCTTTGGATTTGTATACTATTAGTAGACTTATCACACACATGCCCATCTACTGCAGGGGAAGGGGGAGAGTCTTAGAATAATCTATTAATAATTAATATTTGTAATAATAGAAATATTTCTGCACATAGGCCTTAAGATGCTTGTTGTACTTGAGAAAGACATTTCTTCAATTATATAGAAAAGGAAATTCATAAAACCCTTAAGTTAACTGGTTAAAATTTAAGTCCGTAATGTAAGGGAGTATAAAAGAGCATAAATGAGATTTTTTTTTCTTCCTTCAGAAAGACCATTGCCAAATGACGATGTATGCATCAGTGCACTGAAAGCTGTTAACAGAGAACATGGAAGAGACAAAGACATTGCTAAATCCATCAGACATTCACGACAAACAAAAAATCTCATGCAGAGGAGAATTATCTCAAAAAGGGTTCACTTATTTTCCTTTCTGGCTTCATCTCACAGCTACATAGCTGAGGTTGTAAAAGAAGCAACAGCTTCTTACCACTGCACTTAGATTCTGAAAAAGATTTCAGACATGAAGCAAAATCAGTTTATAAAAAGTTATCATTCAAATGTGATTTTTTCCTTTACTTTCTGTATGAGCAGGAGTGCCAGGAAAGGAAGAGAATTTTGCAGTATGTCATTATGTTTTTTCTTACTGAAATGGCACAATTACATTTCTTTGGGGCACAGCCTAATTTTTGATAATGTATATCAGGCTTTGGATTCTGACCCTTAGCAAAACTACTGAGTTTGACTACAAACACTAACATAGCCCAAGCATTAGATAACATTTCAAAGTATTATCAACAATAATCAAATAAGGAAATACTGAATAAGAAGTTCTCTATCCAGGTGTTCAATTTGATTCATTCTTTCCCATATCCTTCCTCTGAGGGCAAACTGTACCTGTTGAACAGTAGTTTGAATTAATTTTCTTCCTGAAAGCCCAATCATTAAAGTATTTACATGCTACTCTGTTGCATATTAGGGTAAATAAGGTCAGAATGATCATTTTAAGCTTTGGAGGGAGATTTTTGTGACTGCCAGCAGCAGTTGCAGTTATTTATGGTCTTGAAATATCATCACATTTGTTTTTTGCATTCATGATCAGATCTGCATGTAAACCTACCTCTTCAAACACCTTTAAATCAGAATTTTTTATTCTGAAACATCCACACAGAAACATATATGCATATGATTATGCTGAACATGGAAAAGAATTACAGGGATCAATGAAACAGGGAAGAAGTGGCTCGGTGACCAAAGATTTTACTCATTCTTTGCTCCGTGTTGTATGATAAGTATCCCAGGGCATGTGATAGCAGTGACTGCAAGTGCCTAAACACATAACACTTGTTATTTCCTAGACAGTTTGAGCTAGGAGTCCTCCACTGGTGCTGGTGTTCACATGGTCTCTTTACTTCTGCTCCTGAGCAGAAGGAAGGGAGAGTTACAGACCTGTTTTTTTAAATGCCTGAAGAAGACCTTAACATGTTGCCCTTTTGAACAGGTACTGAGTTATTGCAAAGTATGTTTGAAGTCCATTACTTTTCTATACACTTCATTTTTTCACCCCTGATGTGGGTGTATTTTAATTGTTTCACAGAACAGACTCAGGTGAAATGCTACCACATAAGGAAAAATGTTCAACAGAAATAGCACATCTGAACTTATTATAACTGATTTTAGACAATCCTTGCTGGTGCTTATGAGAGTCCTGAAATAGTCTTCTTATCCAATTCCAATCGTCATGTGTGATGAGAAAGCAATAAAATGAAAATTTTTCTCAAAGTTATAATGACACTTGTAGTCTGTCATTTGGTACTGTCTCCAAAAACAAGGACATATTTTACAGTTCTCAGGTTAGTCAATTTATTGCTTATTATTTGCAGAAGTTTGCTTAATCTCCAACTGCAAGAAAATTCAGTGCCTTGTTTTTGAGTTTTTTAAATTTAGTTTAAAAATCAAAACACCTTGAGTCAGTGCACAAGAAATAACCAGCAGAGCATAGTTATTATAGATGATGCACAAATAAATCTTGTGAGGCAGCCCTTATGAAGCCCATGATGTAGCTCTCAGGGGGAGGTCCAACTGTTATTGATTTCTTCAGTTATCTTTGTGGGACATAGCGTTAATCCATTTGCAAATCCAAGTTTTCAGTTGTCAGGTTCCTTTCAAATGTGAAGGTAAACAGCAACAGAAAGGACAGCAAACAGTAATGAAGTATAAGCCAGATTTACTTAGCACAGACCCCTGAAGATAAACAAATACACACTGGCCTGCCACTTCAAGATCAGAAGGAGCTATTTGCATAGTATTTCACAAAATTGAAAGCAGTGTTGGCTTTTTTCCAAAACAATCCAAACTTTTCTGATTTACAAAGGGAACATACTAGAGTCAGTGCAGAACTGTGCAACTTATTTTGCATCCTTCAAACCTTTGCATGTAAGTGAAGGAGAGGAAGGAAGGCTCATAGGTTCTGAGCTAGGATCATGTATTCCTCATTAGAAATCTGTTGTGCACAGAGAGATGGTCCCTCAGCTCATTTGTTTACAGTTTTTTTGGGAAACTACTCATGCTGACATTAAAACATTTTTCCCAACCTGGGAAGAGAGGTAACACTGAAGACACTGAATCAGGCTAGTCTTGAAAGTCTTTTAGATTAGTTAGTTTATGCCAGTAGAATAAGTCTTAAATAAGGTGTATGTGAGGCTCCATCACCCCATCACCTCTTCCTTGTTTCCGTCAAGTTTATGAATAAAGTACCTAATGGTTTCTGTGTCTTCTGAACTTACAACAACTTCACTAAAATTCCAACTGCCTCTTCACCAGCAAAACAGGTAGATTTTTATAATGAGATAAGACACCCAAACTAAGTCATTTCTTGAAAATATGGTAGGGACTTTTACAGCTTCACCACAAGTAATTAAGCTCTAAGACTGTTCAGTTGTTTCATGGAAAAGCAAGTTGCAATTATTTCTCAGATTTGTAATGCTCTATTAAAACAAAGAAGGTAATAACATATCACTGTTACTTCAGTAAAGATAAGGTCTTTTCAGCCTATGACTTTATTAAGCAGAAAGCAGCAACCCTACTATGAAGTCTGTCTGTATTGGCAGGCGACCAGGGAATTCAGTGTTCGTTCATTCCCAGAGGAATGTTCGTCTGAGAGGATAGGAACTGCTGAGATCCTCTGCCCTCCCTGTTTTCTCTAATGCCATGACACTAGAGCTGCTGGGACCAGGTTTGCAGCTGATCAGTTCAATGTTTTCCAACTTGCACTAGACAAGGACAGCAAAATTGCACAGTGAAGATGCAATGAGTTTATCTGGAGTCTTTTTTTCTACTTATTTTACTTGTACACATATTTGTGGGATATTTGCATCTCCCTGCACATATAATTTCCATTCCACTGGCATGTGCTAGGCATATATATTGAAATGCATTTAATTTTGCTGCAGATATGAATGTATGCTTATATAAGTGGATTAGGATCTTGAGAATTCAGATGGCATTTGTGTTAATAGCAGCAGCAGCTCTTTATTCTTAAAGGTTACTGTTTCTTAGCAGTTTTTAACAGATTCATTTTTAAGCTGTTTCTTTCCCATTCTTTTAAAGACTGCTCACAGTTAACAGACAGAAAGTTTTTCAGTTGAGCTATTTCTGCACTTCCAGAACACAAGCATAGCCAGAAAGAAAGAGCAACTTTCACTGTCTATAGAGCTCCTCTCTACATACTGGCTAGCTAATAGATGAGATCAAACGTGCTGATTTAGAAAGGAAGGGATAATATCTAGGAAAGATAAGTGTTCTTTTTCTGTATTTGGCCTCTAGTGGGGCCTGTTTCTGCAGGTAATAAAACCAGACAGTAGCATATGCACATAGATTTCCTTCACACACATAAGAATTCAGTTAATCCCAATTCAGGTGTTTAAAAGGGCTTTTTTCCCCCCCAGCATCTTTTTGGATGCTCACTGAAGACAAGAGAGGCCACCTGCTGCATGCAATTGCTCAACAGGTCACCCACTGAGACCCCTGAACTCTCCAGGCAAAAACCCTTTCACAGTGGACCATGTGGGCTTGGGTGATGAGTCTGCTGCTGTCTACATCAATCTCTAAATGTGTTTGAGCGCTTAAAAATCTTTGACTTCAGACCCCATCAGAAGATAGTGTCTTTCCACTCTGGGTGATGAAATCACTCCAGATGTAGAGTATGGGTAGTGTGCAGCACTCATAGCTGTCATCTCACAGAATAAACACTTGGATGTATGCAGTGCTGTGTTGGGAGACAGGTATTTGGCAGGGGTCAAGCCCTATGGCTTGTTTCAAGAAGCCATTAAGTGATATTATATATCTCTGAGTTTTCTTAAGCACAAATACAGAGAGACTTAAAATAAAACTGACTAAACTTTTAATTTTGTGCAAGGATAATAGGCAAGGGGGAAGGGAAGGTGCGGGAAGGTGCAGGAAGGGAAGGTGCGGGAAGGTGCGGGAAGGGAAGGTGCGGGAAGGGAAGGTGCGGGAAGGGAAGGGAAGGGAAGGTGCGGGAAGGGAAGGGAAGGTGCGGGAAGGGAAGGTGCGGGAAGGGAAGGGAAGGTGCGGGAAGGGAAGGTGCGGGAAGGGAAGGGAAGGTGCGGGAAGGGAAGGGAAGGGAAGGGAAGGGAAGGGAAGGGAAGGGAAGGTGCGGGAAGGGAAGGTGCGGGAAGGGAAGGTGCGGGAAGGGAAGGTGCGGGAAGGTGCGGGAAGGGAAGGGAAGGTGCGGGAAGGGAAGGTGCGGGAAGGGAAGGGAAGGTGCGGGAAGGGAAGGGAAGGTGCGGGAAGGGAAGGTGCGGGAAGGGAAGGTGCGGGAAGGTGCGGGAAGGTGCGGGAAGGTGCGGGAAGGTGCGGGAAGGTGCGGGAAGGGAAGGTGCGGGAAGGTGCGGGAAGGGAAGGTGCGGGAAGGGAAGGTGCGGGAAGGGAAGGTGCGGGAAGGGAAGGGAAGGTGCGGGAAGGGAAGGGAAGGGAAGGGAAGGGAAGGGAAGGGAAGGGAAGGGAAGGGAAGGGAAGGGAAGGGAAGGGAAGGGAAGGGAAGGGAAGGGAAGGGAAGGGAAGGGAAGGGAAGGGAAGGGAAGGGAAGGGAAGGGAAGGGAAGGGAAGGGAAGGGAAGGGAAGGGAAGGGAAGGGAAGGGAAGGGAAGGGAAGGTGCGGGAAGGGAAGGGAAGGTGCGGGAAGGGAAGGGAAGGTGCGGGAAGGTGCGGGAAGGGAAGGTGCGGGAAGGGAAGGTGCGGGAAGGGAAGGGAAGGTGCGGGAAGGGAAGGTGCGGGAAGGGAAGGGAAGGTGCGGGAAGGGAAGGTGCGGGAAGGGAAGGTGCGGGAAGGTGCGGGAAGGGAAGGGAAGGTGCGGGAAGGTGCGGGAAGGGAAGGGAAGGGAAGGGAAGGTGCAGGAAGGGAAGGTGCGGGAAGGTGCGGGAAGGGAAGGTGCGGGAAGGGAAGGTGCGGGAAGGGAAGGTGCGGGAAGGTGCGGGAAGGTGCGGGAAGGGAAGGGAAGGGAAGGGAAGGTGCGGGAAGGTGCGGGAAGGGAAGGTGCGGGAAGGTGCGGGAAGGGAAGGGAAGGGAAGGGAAGGGAAGGGAAGGGAAGGGAAGGGAAGGGAAGGGAAGGGAAGGGAAGGGAAGGGAAGGGAAGGGAAGGGAAGGGAAGGGAAGGGAAGGGAAGGGAAGGGAAGGGAAGGGAAGGGAAGGGAAGGGAAGGGAAGGGAAGGGAAGGGAAGGGAAGGTGCGGGAAGGGAAGGGAAGGGAAGGGAAGGGAAGGGAAGGGAAGGGAAGGGAAGGGAAGGGAAGGGAAGGGAAGGTGCGGGAAGGGAAGGGAAGGGAAGGGAAGGGAAGGGAAGGGAAGGGAAGGGAAGGGAAGGGAAGGGAAGGGAAGGGAAGGGAAGGGAAGGGAAGGTGCAGGAAGGGAAGGTGCGGGAAGGTGCGGGAAGGGAAGGGAAGGGAAGGTGCGGGAAGGGAAGGTGCGGGAAGGGAAGGGAAGGTGCGGGAAGGGAAGGGAAGGGAAGGTGCGGGAAGGGAAGGGAAGGGAAGGTGCGGGAAGGGAAGGTGCGGGAAGGGAAGGGAAGGTGCGGGAAGGGAAGGGAAGGTGCGGGAAGGTGCGGGAAGGTGCGGGAAGGTGCGGGAAGGGAAGGGAAGGGAAGGAAAGGGAAGGGAAGGGAAGGGAAGGGAAGGGAAGGGAAGGGAAGGTGCGGGAAGGGAAGGGAAGGGAAGGGAAGGGAAGGGAAGGGAAGGGAAGGGAAGGGAAGGGAAGGGAAGGGAAGGGAAGGGAAGGGAAGGTGCGGGAAGGGAAGGGAAGGGAAGGTGCGGGAAGGGAAGGGAAGGGAAGGGAAGGTGCGGGAAGGTGCGGGAAGGTGCGGGAAGGGAAGGGAAGGGAAGGGAAGGGAAGGGAAGGGAAGGGAAGGGAAGGGAAGGGAAGGGAAGGGAAGGGAAGGGAAGGGAAGGGAAGGGAAGGGAAGGGAAGGGAAGGGAAGGGAAGGGAAGGGAAGGGAAGGGAAGGGAAGGGAAGGGAAGGGAAGGGAAGGGAAGGGAAGGTGCGGGAAGGTGCGGGAAGGGAAGGGAAGGGAAGGGAAGGGAAGGGAAGGGAAGGGAAGGGAAGGGAAGGGAAGGGAAGGGAAGGGAAGGGAAGGGAAGGGAAGGGAAGGGAAGGGAAGGGAAGGGAAGGGAAGGGAAGGGAAGGGAAGGTGCGGGAAGGGAAGGGAAGGGAAGGGAAGGGAAGGTGCGGGAAGGGAAGGGAAGGGAAGGGAAGGGAAGGGAAGGGAAGGGAAGGGAAGGGAAGGGAAGGGAAGGGAAGGGAAGGGAAGGGAAGGGAAGGGAAGGGAAGGGAAGGGAAGGGAAGGGAAGGGAAGGGAAGGGAAGGGAAGGGAAGGGAAGGGAAGGGAAGGGAAGGGAAGGGAAGGGAAGGGAAGGGAAGGGAAGGGAAGGGAAGGGAAGGGAAGGGAAGGGAAGGGAAGGGAAGGGAAGGGAAGGGAAGGTGCGGGAAGGTGCGGGAAGGTGCGGGAAGGGAAGGGAAGGGAAGGGAAGGGAAGGGAAGGTGCGGGAAGGGAAGGTGCGGGAAGGGAAGGGAAGGTGCGGGAAGGGAAGGTGCAGGAAGGGAAGGGAAGGTGCGGGAAGGGAAGGTGCGGGAAGGGAAGGTGCGGGAAGGGAAGGGAAGGTGCGGGAAGGTGCGGGAAGGTGCGGGAAGGGAAGGGAAGGTGCGGGAAGGTGCGGGAAGGGAAGGGAAGGGAAGGGAAGGTGCGGGAAGGTGCGGGAAGGGAAGGTGCGGGAAGGTGCGGGAAGGTGCGGGAAGGTGCGGGAAGGTGCGGGAAGGTGCGGGAAGGTGCGGGAAGGGAAGGGAAGGGAAGGGAAGGGAAGGGAAGGGAAGGGAAGGGAAGGGAAGGGAAGGGAAGGGAAGGGAAGGGAAGGGAAGGGAAGGGAAGGGAAGGGAAGGGAAGGGAAGGTGCGGGAAGGGAAGGTGCGGGAAGGGAAGGTGCGGGAAGGGAAGGTGCGGGAAGGGAAGGTGCGGGAAGGTGCGGGAAGGGAAGGGAAGGGAAGGGAAGGGAAGGGAAGGGAAGGTGCGGGAAGGGAAGGGAAGGGAAGGGAAGGGAAGGTGCGGGAAGGGAAGGGAAGGGAAGGGAAGGTGCGGGAAGGGAAGGGAAGGGAAGGGAAGGGAAGGGAAGGGAAGGGAAGGGAAGGGAAGGGAAGGGAAGGGAAGGGAAGGGAAGGGAAGGGAAGGGAAGGGAAGGGAAGGGAAGGGAAGGGAAGGGAATGGAAGGGAAGGGAAGGGAAGGGAAGGTGCGGGAAGGGAAGGGAAGGGAAGGTGCGGGAAGGGAAGGTGCGGGAAGGGAAGGTGCGGGAAGGGAAGGGAAGGTGCGGGAAGGGAAGGTGCGGGAAGGTGCGGGAAGGGAAGGTGCGGGAAGGGAAGGTGCGGGAAGGGAAGGGAAGGGAAGGTGCGGGAAGGGAAGGGAAGGTGCGGGAAGGGAAGGTGCGGGAAGGGAAGGGAAGGTGCGGGAAGGGAAGGGAAGGGAAGGTGCGGGAAGGGAAGGGAAGGTGCGGGAAGGTGCGGGAAGGTGCGGGAAGGTGCGGGAAGGTGCGGGAAGGGAAGGTGCGGGAAGGGAAGGTGCGGGAAGGGAAGGTGCGGGAAGGGAAGGGAAGGTGCGGGAAGGGAAGGTGCGGGAAGGGAAGGGAAGGGAAGGTGCGGGAAGGGAAGGGAAGGTGCGGGAAGGGAAGGTGCGGGAAGGGAAGGGAAGGTGCGGGAAGGGAAGGGAAGGGAAGGTGCGGGAAGGGAAGGGAAGGTGCGGGAAGGTGCGGGAAGGTGCGGGAAGGTGCGGGAAGGGAAGGTGCGGGAAGGGAAGGTGCGGGAAGGGAAGGTGCGGGAAGGGAAGGGAAGGTGCGGGAAGGGAAGGTGCGGGAAGGGAAGGTGCGGGAAGGGAAGGTGCGGGAAGGGAAGGTGCGGGAAGGGAAGGGAAGGGAAGGGAAGGGAAGGGAAGGGAAGGGAAGGGAAGGGAAGGGAAGGGAAGGGAAGGGAAGGGAAGGGAAGGGAAGGTGCGGGAAGGGAAGGGAAGGGAAGGGAAGGGAAGGGAAGGGAAGGGAAGGGAAGGGAAGGGAAGGGAAGGGAAGGGAAGGGAAGGGAAGGGAAGGGAAGGGAAGGGAAGGGAAGGTGCGGGAAGGGAAGGTGCGGGAAGGGAAGGTGCGGGAAGGGAAGGGAAGGTGCGGGAAGGGAAGGTGCGGGAAGGGAAGGGAAGGGAAGGGAAGGGAAGGTGCGGGAAGGGAAGGGAAGGGAAGGTGCGGGAAGGGAAGGTGCGGGAAGGGAAGGTGCAGGAAGGGAAGGTGCGGGAAGGTGCGGGAAGGGAAGGGAAGGGAAGGGAAGGGAAGGGAAGGGAAGGGAAGGGAAGGGAAGGGAAGGGAAGGTGCGGGAAGGGAAGGGAAGGGAAGGGAAGGGAAGGGAAGGGAAGGGAAGGGAAGGGAAGGGAAGGGAAGGGAAGGGAAGGGAAGGGAAGGGAAGGGAAGGGAAGGGAAGGGAAGGGAAGGGAAGGGAAGGGAAGGGAAGGGAAGGGAAGGGAAGGGAAGGGAAGGGAAGGGAAGGGAAGGGAAGGGAAGGGAAGGGAAGGGAAGGGAAGGGAAGGGAAGGGAAGGGAAGGGAAGGGAAGGGAAGGGAAGGGAAGGTGCGGGAAGGGAAGGGAAGGGAAGGGAAGGGAAGGGAAGGGAAGGGAAGGTGCGGGAAGGGAAGGTGCGGGAAGGGAAGGTGCGGGAAGGGAAGGTGCGGGAAGGGAAGGTGCGGGAAGGGAAGGGAAGGTGCGGGAAGGGAAGGTGCGGGAAGGGAAGGGAAGGTGCGGGAAGGGAAGGGAAGGTGCGGGAAGGGAAGGTGCGGGAAGGGAAGGTGCGGGAAGGTGCGGGAAGGTGCGGGAAGGTGCGGGAAGGTGCGGGAAGGTGCGGGAAGGGAAGGTGCGGGAAGGTGCGGGAAGGGAAGGTGCGGGAAGGGAAGGGAAGGTAAGGGAAGGGAAGGGAAGGGAAGGGAAGGGAAGGGAAGGGAAGGGAAGGGAAGGGAAGGGAAGGGAAGGGAAGGGAAGGGAAGGGAAGGGAAGGGAAGGGAAGGGAAGGGAAGGGAAGGGAAGGGAAGGGAAGGGAAGGGAAGGGAAGGGAAGGGAAGGGAAGGTGCGGGAAGGGAAGGGAAGGTGCGGGAAGGGAAGGTGCGGGAAGGGAAGGGAAGGTGCGGGAAGGTGCGGGAAGGGAAGGTGCGGGAAGGGAAGGTGCGGGAAGGGAAGGGAAGGTGCGGGAAGGTGCGGGAAGGTGCGGGAAGGTGCGGGAAGGTGCGGGAAGGGAAGGGAAGGGAAGGGAAGGGAAGGGAAGGGAAGGGAAGGGAAGGGAAGGGAAGGGAAGGGAAGGGAAGGGAAGGGAAGGGAAGGGAAGGGAAGGGAAGGGAAGGGAAGGGAAGGTGCGGGAAGGGAAGGGAAGGGAAGGGAAGGGAAGGGAAGGGAAGGGAAGGGAAGGGAAGGGAAGGGAAGGGAAGGTGCAGGAAGGGAAGGTGCGGGAAGGTGCGGGAAGGGAAGGGAAGGGAAGGTGCGGGAAGGGAAGGTGCGGGAAGGGAAGGGAAGGTGCGGGAAGGGAAGGGAAGGGAAGGTGCGGGAAGGGAAGGGAAGGGAAGGTGCGGGAAGGGAAGGTGCGGGAAGGGAAGGGAAGGTGCGGGAAGGGAAGGGAAGGTGCGGGAAGGTGCGGGAAGGGAAGGGAAGGTGCGGGAAGGTGCGGGAAGGTGCGGGAAGGGAAGGAAAGGGAAGGGAAGGGAAGGGAAGGGAAGGTGCGGGAAGGGAAGGGAAGGGAAGGGAAGGGAAGGGAAGGGAAGGGAAGGGAAGGGAAGGGAAGGGAAGGGAAGGGAAGGGAAGGGAAGGGAAGGGAAGGGAAGGGAAGGGAAGGGAAGGGAAGGGAAGGGAAGGGAAGGGAAGGGAAGGGAAGGGAAGGGAAGGGAAGGGAAGGGAAGGGAAGGGAAGGGAAGGGAAGGGAAGGGAAGGGAAGGGAAGGGAAGGGAAGGGAAGGGAAGGGAAGGGAAGGGAAGGGAAGGGAAGGGAAGGGAAGGGAAGGGAAGGGAAGGGAAGGGAAGGGAAGGGAAGGGAAGGGAAGGGAAGGGAAGGGAAGGGAAGGGAAGGTGCGGGAAGGGAAGGGAAGGGAAGGGAAGGGAAGGGAAGGGAAGGGAAGGGAAGGGAAGGGAAGGGAAGGGAAGGGAAGGGAAGGGAAGGGAAGGGAAGGGAAGGGAAGGGAAGGGAAGGGAAGGGAAGGGAAGGGAAGGGAAGGGAAGGGAAGGGAAGGGAAGGGAAGGTGCGGGAAGGGAAGGGAAGGGAAGGGAAGGTGCGGGAAGGTGCGGGAAGGTGCGGGAAGGGAAGGGAAGGGAAGGGAAGGGAAGGGAAGGGAAGGGAAGGGAAGGGAAGGGAAGGGAAGGGAAGGGAAGGGAAGGTGCGGGAAGGGAAGGTGCGGGAAGGGAAGGGAAGGTGCGGGAAGGGAAGGTGCGGGAAGGTGCGGGAAGGGAAGGTGCGGGAAGGGAAGGTGCGGGAAGGGAAGGGAAGGGAAGGGAAGGGAAGGGAAGGGAAGGGAAGGGAAGGGAAGGGAAGGGAAGGGAAGGGAAGGGAAGGGAAGGGAAGGGAAGGGAAGGGAAGGGAAGGGAAGGGAAGGGAAGGGAAGGGAAGGGAAGGGAAGGGAAGGGAAGGGAAGGGAAGGGAAGGGAAGGGAAGGGAAGGTGCGGGAAGGGAAGGTGCGGGAAGGGAAGGTGCGGGAAGGGAAGGGAAGGGAAGGGAAGGGAAGGGAAGGGAAGGGAAGGGAAGGGAAGGGAAGGGAAGGGAAGGGAAGGGAAGGGAAGGGAAGGGAAGGGAAGGGAAGGGAAGGGAAGGGAAGGGAAGGGAAGGGAAGGGAAGGGAAGGTGCGGGAAGGTGCGGGAAGGGAAGGTGCGGGAAGGTGCGGGAAGGGAAGGGAAGGGAAGGGAAGGGAAGGGAAGGGAAGGGAAGGGAAGGGAAGGTGCGGGAAGGGAAGGTGCGGGAAGGGAAGGGAAGGTGCGGGAAGGGAAGGTGCGGGAAGGGAAGGGAAGGTGCGGGAAGGGAAGGTGCGGGAAGGGAAGGTGCGGGAAGGGAAGGGAAGGTGCGGGAAGGTGCGGGAAGGTGCGGGAAGGGAAGGGAAGGTGCGGGAAGGTGCGGGAAGGGAAGGGAAGGGAAGGGAAGGTGCGGGAAGGTGCGGGAAGGGAAGGTGCGGGAAGGTGCGGGAAGGTGCGGGAAGGTGCGGGAAGGTGCGGGAAGGTGCGGGAAGGTGCGGGAAGGGAAGGGAAGGGAAGGGAAGGGAAGGGAAGGGAAGGGAAGGGAAGGGAAGGTGCGGGAAGGGAAGGGAAGGGAAGGGAAGGGAAGGGAAGGGAAGGGAAGGGAAGGGAAGGGAAGGGAAGGGAAGGGAAGGGAAGGGAAGGGAAGGGAAGGGAAGGGAAGGGAAGGGAAGGGAAGGGAAGGGAAGGGAAGGGAAGGGAAGGGAAGGGAAGGGAAGGGAAGGGAAGGGAAGGGAAGGGAAGGGAAGGGAAGGGAAGGGAAGGGAAGGGAAGGGAAGGGAAGGGAAGGGAAGGTGCGGGAAGGGAAGGTGCGGGAAGGGAAGGTGCGGGAAGGGAAGGGAAGGTGCGGGAAGGGAAGGTGCGGGAAGGGAAGGGAAGGGAAGGTGCGGGAAGGGAAGGTGCGGGAAGGGAAGGGAAGGGAAGGTGCGGGAAGGGAAGGGAAGGTGCGGGAAGGGAAGGTGCGGGAAGGGAAGGGAAGGTGCGGGAAGGGAAGGGAAGGGAAGGTGCGGGAAGGTGCGGGAAGGTGCGGGAAGGTGCGGGAAGGTGCGGGAAGGTGCGGGAAGGTGCGGGAAGGGAAGGTGCGGGAAGGGAAGGTGCGGGAAGGGAAGGTGCGGGAAGGGAAGGGAAGGTGCGGGAAGGGAAGGTGCGGGAAGGGAAGGTGCGGGAAGGGAAGGTGCGGGAAGGGAAGGTGCGGGAAGGGAAGGGAAGGGAAGGGAAGGGAAGGGAAGGGAAGGGAAGGGAAGGGAAGGGAAGGGAAGGGAAGGGAAGGGAAGGGAAGGGAAGGGAAGGGAAGGGAAGGGAAGGGAAGGGAAGGGAAGGGAAGGGAAGGGAAGGGAAGGGAAGGGAAGGGAAGGGAAGGGAAGGGAAGGGAAGGGAAGGGAAGGGAAGGGAAGGTGCGGGAAGGGAAGGGAAGGGAAGGGAAGGTGCGGGAAGGGAAGGTGCGGGAAGGGAAGGGAAGGTGCGGGAAGGGAAGGTGCGGGAAGGGAAGGTGCGGGAAGGGAAGGGAAGGGAAGGGAAGGGAAGGGAAGGGAAGGGAAGGTGCGGGAAGGGAAGGGAAGGTGCGGGAAGGTGCGGGAAGGGAAGGGAAGGTGCGGGAAGGGAAGGGAAGGGAAGGGAAGGGAAGGGAAGGGAAGGGAAGGGAAGGGAAGGGAAGGGAAGGGAAGGGAAGGGAAGGGAAGGGAAGGGAAGGGAAGGGAAGGGAAGGGAAGGGAAGGGAAGGGAAGGGAAGGGAAGGGAAGGGAAGGGAAGGGAAGGGAAGGGAAGGGAAGGTGCGGGAAGGGAAGGGAAGGTGCGGGAAGGGAAGGGAAGGTGCGGGAAGGGAAGGGAAGGGAAGGGAAGGTGCGGGAAGGGAAGGGAAGGGAAGGTGCGGGAAGGGAAGGGAAGGGAAGGGAAGGGAAGGGAAGGGAAGGGAAGGGAAGGGAAGGGAAGGGAAGGGAAGGGAAGGGAAGGGAAGGGAAGGGAAGGGAAGGGAAGGGAAGGGAAGGGAAGGGAAGGGAAGGGAAGGGAAGGGAAGGGAAGGGAAGGGAAGGTAGATTTATTGATTTGAGTGTTCAGTGACAAGGTGAACAACATGTGGTTAGTGTCTTTCATAGGATCTGTTCTTTATTTAATGCTCCTCTTCCACAGGGATGCACTTGTATAAGTAGAAATAAAACCACTAGGACCTAGTGTGAATGGAACAACTGATTATTTTCCAAGGTGCAGGGCAGATAATCCAGAAAAACTCAGAGGTTTTGTGACACGTGAAAAGGTAGGTCAGTGCAGCAAGTTCTGGATAAAGTGGAATTCCACTGGAGCTTAGTTTGAAATGAAGTGAGAATGTCATCAAGGTTCCCCTAACACTGTCAGTGAAATACTCATCGAAGAGGATCACTCACGAGCACAGAGAAGTAATACATTATTTACCCTTCTCAGGAAATACTCTAGTTTTCTGCTTATTTCAATCAGCTGAATATTCTGTGGAACCTAATTCACCTGGTCTCAAGGCAAAGGTAAAAAACATCAGTTGTTCCCAGTCTTTGTAGTCCAAATATTCAGGACCCTTTCTTTGTTATATAAGAGGATGCTGTGTATAGTTATAAGCAGAACATATCAAACCCGACCTCATACAAAAATGAAAACCCATTGAAGTTTGAGATAAAGTCTGAGAAATATTCTTCTTCCTCTGGAATGAAATGAGCTTGGCAGCATGTATAGCTCTGACTAGTAATCTACATGTGAATCAACAGCAGCCCCATGATGTGAAAAGCCTTCTGTGTGTCAGTAATACTGTATTATATGAAGAGGACGGTCTTAAGCCAAAAGACGTGGGAGAAAATACATATTGATAAAATTGTTTGTCTGTTTTTTGGCAGTACAAGTGCTCACAGGAAAATGGGAGTCTGACTCCAAGAGAATGTGGCTCAGAGATCTACAGCCAACACATTTCTTTAGGGTTGCTCTCCCCCGCCCTCTGTCTTCTCAAGTAATGATTTTAAACAGAATATTGTGATTTAAAATAAATATTCTCACCTCCCACAAGAATTTACTCTTCTGTTTCCTCGTGTAAAGGTTGTAGCTATTGAAGAATTTGTTCTTTTTTGCAGCACATGCTTCACAATTTGTTGCTTTACTCTAATTTTGTCTCATTATCAAAACATAACCAGTTTTGGGCTTTTGGGAGGGGGGGGGAGGAATTTGTGTGAGTTTCTTTTACATTTTAAAAGAAAGATGACAAGTTTTGCTCTTAAGTTTGTGAGCTTGACTGAATAGTACACTATGTTAGTTTCTTCCAATGCATGAACTGTGTTAGCAAAAAAAGTTAAATTTACCTGTTGATAGAAAAAAGCAATTTTCAATTTTTCAGTAGGGAGTTTTTTTATGAAGTTATTTTTTTCTTTGCATTGCAGCTCTGCAGTTAACAATCCTTTTGCTGTGGAATAGCATTGACACATTCTTGTTGCTCTCCACAGGCGATGTTCACAACTGTCTGCTTCAGGCATATAAATTAGCCATCTTTAGTTTCCCTGAATTGCCTTCCTGCTTGTGCTGATCTCATTTCACAGACTACAAAAAGGATCTTTGGCTTTTACCTTTGGTCCTCTGACTAGAGACTGCATTAATTGTCCCAGGCAAATGGTTTGAATGTCCATTCCTCCCAAGTGAATTAATTACCATCCTTGCTATTAAATGGTGTCCATCCTCAGTGAAGCTACACACTGTTCAAATAGTGACCTGTTAGCCACCCATTTTTTGGGGCTCTTCATTACAGTCATTGCTTTCAGAGTTTTATGGGCATCATATTTTCCCTCTGCTGTGTTTGGACTCCATGCATGTCTGGACAGAGCAGAACAAGAGGGCTTTGTGGTACAGAAATCTGCACCTTGTGCATAAGCCTGTTGGATCAAACCCAGCTCTTACTCATCGTAGGAAGAATCAGCAATGGTGCTACCTAGACCTAGAACCATTTCATAAACAAATCAAGTTTGCTTATACACCTATTTTAAAAGTCTGAGGATCTTTTTTTCTTTTTTTTCTTTTTTCTTTTCTTTCTTTCTTTCTCGTTTCTTCTCGAAGCAGGAAAATGTTTGTTCAGGTCTTCCTATATTCTTAAATGGGTCAAAAATTGTGTGGTAAGGGATCGCTCTGAACTCAGAGTGTTTTGAGGAAGCACAAAAAGATTCCTTCCTTTACAAATTATGACACACTGTTTCAGCTTGTGCTCAAACCACTTGTTCTTATTAGTCTAAGAACCATTGTGCCTATATTTTTTCCCCTGATAGGGCCTACACTGGACCAGCTCAAGGGGAAGCATCTGTATTTATAGATACATTAAGCTAGGCTAAAACAAACTAAATTCTTCTAATATTTTCTCACAGAAAATGAGGATCATTCCCTTACTTATTCTAAGATGTGAAAAATGCAAGTTCCTTATATGTGAGATTTATTTTTTATGACCTCTAATAAAAGTTCCAAGATAACAATTATTTCCTAGTATATCTGAAAGTGTATTGCACATTCATTTAAGTGCTTAAAATTGTCTGAAAGTCAGTATCTGTTTAAGCCAAGGAATCTCCTATACCTCTCACACTAAGCTAAATCAAATGCCACTTTTCAGAAGTCACTGGAATGAACTTTCTGTGAAACGTGAGCAAATGAGATCAGACTGGAAACCAGTTTCTAAGTTATTGATGAACTGCTGTGATTTTATTTTTGTAATAGGAGCATTACAAGTATGCCATTTGCATGTCTAAGAAGTTCCACCATATACCTCATGTATGAGAAACATTCCCTCTCCCAGTTGCATAAAAATTACACATCTGAATATTAATAATTCTAAAGCCTGACTTAATATGGTTGTGACTGAGAGGTGACCTAATCCCTTGGGAAAATATAGTAAATGCAGCCATTATAAATTTTGGGTGATGGGAATGAAACAGAATGGGTTAGTTTGAATCCTTGAAGTAATTAGTAGAGAATTCTGAGATATCTGATGTTTATAAAAATCTTAAATATAAGTCTTGGCTCCTTAGAAAACATGTTTTGATATTAAGCCTTTCAGTTCATTAAGCACTGAATTGCCTGGTGATATTAGGTATTGTAAGAGAAATTTCAAGAGGGAAGTACTTCAAAGTGAAATTATGCTAAACCTAAAATATCTGTTCCCTTATTATGCAGTTGTAACCAGGAAAAAATAACAGAAAGGTAGATTTTCCTTCATAATTTTACATTTAAGACTTTGAGGTCATGAACTGCAGCTTGAGATGGCCAGTGACAGCTGTAAGTACTTTACGAGTGAGCTAATTTTAGAATATTTCAGGGAAAATCATATTTCTAATGCAGTTCTGTATTTTTAAAGGCAAATCAGAGTCCTACCTTTTGTGTTTTCTAGATACATATAAGTATACAGAGAGAAAGGGAGAGAGAGAGAGATCATATATAGATATATGTAGACATAACTATATATATATATATATATATTCCTGGTGACACATATACTTAAATACACAGATGCCTATATATTTGTACACAGATACATATCTAGAGAGAAAAAAAGGGAGGCAAGAATGATTCTGTTCTGCTGTTCTAAGTCAATACTTAGAGCAGAAAGTATATAAAAGATTTTAATGGAATGTATTACTTTTCATTAAAAGCTGGCTACAATAAATATTTTTTTAAAAAAAGTTGGGAGGGGGGTTTAGAGGAAAAACCCCTCAAACCTCTATTTATCTCTATTGTCTTTGTTCAGCAGAGGCAGCATATTCTTCAGGATTCAATGCAGATCTGTTGACATCTACAGTTATCCTTAGGGTTGCAAACTTAATTCCTACGTGCCTCTGCAGAAGAATCCAGTAGAGAACATTATCACCATCACCAGAGAAATGGTACTGTCAACAACTGCCCGTGTGATCAGACACTTATCTTTTGATGTTCAGTTACCTTCTGCTTGTTAACCTTGTCAAGGAGGGGCACAGAGGGGAGCACCAACCAAATGAAACCTGCGGTAATTACTGTAATTTGGAAAGAAATATATTCACTAGAGGCAGGCAGTTCCACCCTCACAATCAACCTTTCTGCAACTCAAGGAAAACACAAACATGGCCTGGCTCAGACAAATTAGGCATAAACAAATGTTGCACATTAAATGAGTTAAAGGACCTTGCTGAAAATTACAAGGGCTGCTTAGGGAGGCAATGAATCCCATTAAGGCAGAAACAGGCTTAAAAGCAAGTGGCCTTTGCAGAGAGACTTGCGTATATATTTACTGTACTTGGTTATCTTACCCAAGGCAATTCTGGGCACAACTCTGCAAAGGTATCCAGATGATAACAATGTAGTGTTCTTTGGGAGACATTCAGGGGGAGAAAAAGAGATCATCAGCTAGATGCTGCAAAACTACTACTTCAAATACCAATACCTGGCTTGTCTGTAGCACTTTCCATCAATCTAATTTCAAGTGCCTTACAAAAGGATTTAGAAGGATCTTAAACAGTTAGATGATTTAGAAAGCTAAAAAACGTTTGAAAACTTTTTAAAAAAAATCTTCTTCAAACAAACACACAGTCTTAAACAATGTCACAGTCCCTTTTTGCTGGCATTCACTGAAGTGCGTTCCTATTGCAAAACATATGTGAACAACTCTAGCTGAAGGAATCATTAATACATTACTAGTTCTCCTTTTGCTTATCAGTACAGCTAAATGATCCTGTCTGCAAGAAACACTCTGTTTTAATATGCATTAGCCTTTCCTCCTGCTATAATTATGGGAGGACTAGTTGAAATTATTTTGCTTTAAACTCTAATAACAGTGGGTTTGCTCAATTTCTCTTTTTTATTTTTCTCAGCTTTTGTACCAAAACAATCAATGAAGAACAATGCTATGATATGTTTGGGGTTTTTTCATCTTTATCCTTGTCCACACTGAAAGAAACACTAAAAGCAGGTTTGCATTAAAATCTGTGTGGCTTCCAGTAGTGTTTGAAGGTGGAGTCAGCAGGCGACAGGGCAAAATGTCATATGAATGTGTAAAATATGCATATTTGTAAATATGTTTTGAATACAAAGGTTAAAAGAGAGGACAAGCTGAGCTAAGGCACAGAAGCATTATGAAAGGATGGTGGAAATACAGATCATAAGGTGCCATGTTCAGCATAAATCATGCAGCATGTAATACATAATAAGGGTTATTCATCAGGAGCTTTGCAGCAGCCTGTAACCTCTCTGCAATCAAGACAACAATAAACTCTACAAAGTGGGAGCAATTTCCATCAGGGCGAGAGTGTCCCCTCCCTCATCTTTACTTTTAAATGCATGATGATCACATGCTAATTGTGTAGACCTGTTACTGTGAATGACAAATAACCACTTCCAAAAGGACATTATGGCTAACAGCTCTTTAGGGGTCAATTTTGTTCCCCATCATTAAAATCCCCATTCTGTACAGAATTAGGAAGTATAGTCTTGCCACAGGAGCTTGTTGTCCAAAGAATAAATAGAGCATGTTGGATTAAGGGTGAGCAAGTGCTGCCGTGAAAGTGATCTGCCCTGCACAGACTGAAAAATTAGTGAGGGAAGCTGCTGCTTGGAGATGTGGAAGGATTTGGGAAAGGAGCAGAGGGGGGTCAGAGTGACCAGCCCCCACACTGCAAGGGTGGTTTTAAGGATTATTCCACCTCTGAATTTACTCCAGGCTCAGGGTCATGTCTACACTGCTTCTTGCTCTGTGCAGAGCTTGCTCTGCAGGTGCTCTGGGATGG
This sequence comes from Aphelocoma coerulescens, assembly GCF_041296385.1. Classification (NCBI taxonomy): domain Eukaryota; kingdom Metazoa; phylum Chordata; class Aves; order Passeriformes; family Corvidae; genus Aphelocoma; species Aphelocoma coerulescens. Next base: position 112,366,645 of record NC_091015.1, on the reverse strand, counting down.
CAGAAAGCTGTGTACTGGTGTTACCTTAGTGCTGAGTTCTCTGAGGCGGGCTCAGTGCCCTGCTAGGCATGCCAGCCAGCCGGCAGCTTGAGCAGGATAAGAGTGCATCTGCTCTGGATGTGAGGAGACTGCCTGTTTTCTGCTGAGAAATGACACATGTGACTTTAACCCCAGCTTAGGTGATGACACCCTCTGAGCAGTAACTGGCTCATCAGAGATGTTTAGGAGCTTTTCAGCAGTACACAGGTCCAATCACTGGTGGACTATGCCTTTGCCAGGCTCTCAGCTTCTGAGGGATATCTGAGTAAAAAAAGAAAGGAATAAAACTATAGACAAAAGAAATACAAAACCAGAAAATTGCAGTTAAATGTCCCCTCAAATCTGAGACTTCAGGCCAGCAGAAAACAGTGTAAGCAAGCCTCAGACAACTGAGGGCAACGTGTTATGGAATACTAAAGCACCTTAGGGGATACAGTGTCTTGTCAAATTTCATTTAAAATCAAGCAGCTGACTATGGGAGGCAGAAATATGAGTATACTCCCCAAAACATATTTAAAAAGCAAGGTTATAGAAAGATGGTGGGCACAGAATATGTTCTGTGTCCAAAACAAGACAGAATAACTATAGTCTCACAATTTGTGTGGCCAATGAAGGTGCAGCTTATTACTTGGATCTGTAACAAAGTATTATTCATTTTTTTATTAACCCATGGCATAGAAATTAGAATTTGCAGTGGGGATAACAGCCCCCAGTTCAGACTGTAGCTTGCAAAGGCTGAAAATTTGCCACTTTGAAAAGGGAAGAGGATGCAAAATACAGCATCAAAAGGAGTCCCCAGAGGTGAGTGCAGAATGCTGAGAACATGATGCAGCATGTTGTGGAAGCCAAAACATCCTCAACAGAGAGAGGCTAAAGCAGCAGCAGATATAATGTCATACAGCTATGATGCTAAGCATGGCTTTTGTGTTTGTGGAAGGAGAGCTTTGAATGTAGATTTAACTTACTAAGTGTGAGAGCCCCTGAACTGAGCAGTCTGATTTAGGTACCTGCTCATTGCTAGGTGGAGAGTTCCTTACACTGGCAAGAGAGCAATACCTGCTAGAGCAATTCATCCCCTCCTATGACACATGATGAATTACACATTTATGTTTGTTCTACTTTGCCCTATGCTAGCCTTTGTCATAAAATGCATCCAAAAATGTACCAGTTGCAACCTGAATATCAATCAGAAGTCTCTTGGTTTGTGTTGTTTTAGAGCAGTTCAGGTCCAGATTTTCAGAGTCAAGGTGGTTGAATAAGAACATGAATTTACATACTTAAAAAGTGCACTTGAAGTACTGTATAACTAGTTTGAATGGCTAATTTCCTAATACTATTCATTTAAATGAATGCAATGGCAGTATTATTTTCCTGACAGAGCATGCAAATCCAGCAGGGAATAAGTACAAAATAAAGCATTGAAATGGAACCAAGAAGATGACATTCCCGGTGAGACCCCACCTGCAGTGCGGCATTCAAGTCGGGGATCCTCAGCAGAGGAAGAACTTTGACTTGTTTGAGCAAGACCAGAGGAGGCCACCAAGGTGATAAGAGGGATAGAGCTCTGCCTACGAGGAATTTGGATTGTTTAGCCTGGAAAAGAAAAGGCTTTGAGTTGACCTGATTGCAGCCTTCTTGAAGGGAGCCTGCAAGAAAACTGGAGAGAGGCTTTTTACAAGGACATGTAATGACAGGACAAAGGGGAGATGGAATCAAACTGAAAGAGGTCAGGTTTAGATTAGATATTAGGAAGAAATTCTTTAGTATGAGGTTGGTGAGTCAATGGAACAGGTATCCCAGAGAGTTGTGGATGCCTCAGCTGTGGGAGTATTCAAGGGGCTCTGAACAACCTGGTCTAGTGAAAGGTGTCTCTGTCCGTGGAACTGGATGGTCTTTATGGTCCCTTCCAACCCAGACCATTCTACAATTATATGAGTCAATGACTACTGTTTTATGTAGTTCTGAAGACTACTTTTAAATTGTAACAAATTATAACAAACCAAGTAGTTACTGATCCACTGTTCTGCTGTCTTTGCCAGAGTAATTTATGTGTATAACAGTGTCCTTCTAGGGTTAAATTTTATGAGAGTTTTTATATCTCAAGCCTTTTTAAACAGAAGAATGGGATTCAATCTCACGTTTTTCTGAAGTTTTAAATTGCTGCAGCACAGATCTAGTGACAACACTGAAATACTTATGTGGCAGTGGATTTGTTTCACTATTTAAAATGAAATTTAGACTTGTCTAATGAAGAAAAAATGCAGTCAAATGTAGACCTTGTCAATCACATAGATTAACAAGGGTGGGAACAGTGTCTTCAAAATGCTGTAAGCAATCAAAAAGATGGGATTCTTTTGAACATTTTAGTGCTCAGGAAAAGCTGTTTTTCTGACAAGAAAAAAATATTTCTTTAAAGATTCTTTCACCTCAAAACAGGAACCAGTACATCTTTTATTCATATTATCTGTAGAGCTTGTCGTGCTTGTATCTGTATCTTAGGAGCATTCTGTCCTCCACTGAAATAACCAGAAGTGCTACCTGGTGTTTTTCAGCTGACATCAGGTCAATAAAACATGGACAATAGGAAATGAATATTTATATAATAATAGGTAGTAGACCTGACATGTTAGGGTCACTGATTACTGTACCAATTTCCCTCGTGCTTTCATTGCTACTGCAGAATTCTTCATGCACTTACCTGTGTGAAGTCTCTCTAGAGTTGGTGAGTACAATGTTGTTGCCAGCTCTGCCTTGTTTCACCTCCAAAATATCTCTCTTGGCATTCAGCTAGGTGTGCTAGTTTGAAAACAAACCAGTGGGAGGCACCAACTCAGAATAACAATTTAATGGAAATTAAAGGAAAGGAAAGTAAAAGAAAACACTGACAGAGTCAAGATACAGCCTGAGTCCCTGTTAGGCAGGGTGGTGGTAGCAGTCCTCTGAAGTGATGATCCTGTAGTAGAAGGGGTCTGCTCTTCCTCAGAAAGTCCAGCGGTGGCTGTGTAGCTTCTGTCCTCTGGAAATCCAGTGAAAAGGGTTGTCTCTGGTGCTCAGAGTCCCAGATTATATCCAGGATGGGATGCTTGGTTCCTCCCTCTGGGTGGAGCATCTCACAATGGGGTAATGAGTCATGAGGCCAGGTGTTGATTAGGCTCGTTAACAGAAGATAGTCCGGAGGGAGTTATCTCTGAGTCATGCAGCAGGACAATGATGGGCCATTAACAGCAAGATAGTCTGGGGGGAGGAGGCAAGGAAACACTGCCCCACCTGATTTCCACTGCTCATGAGGATGGTAATAGAATACACTGCAACCCAGGACACTAGGCTTCAGCACTGCCAGGCATCAGTGATTGTCCCCTTAATATACACTCATCTTCAGAGTTTCCTCAGGAAACAAAACAGGCACGCACATTTACCATCCATAATTTCAGTTCTCAATGTGAAAGCTGCTGCCTATTGGAGATGCTACTTTTTTCTAGCTCCTGACACCCTGATACCACTGGAAAGGTGTAAATATCAAACAGTAATAATAGGCCACAACTAGAGGAGGTTCTCTCAGCTAACTTGAGAATGTGGAGCATACATCAATGAGAAAAGGACAAGTGTCTGTTGACCTGGTGTAACATGATACTCAATTTAATAGCTCTCTAGCAGAAGTAATGGAATCCATTAAAAGCAAATAAATAAAAAACCCCAAAAGCACAAATTAATTTGTCTTAAAGATTTCCATGACAGAAAGAAAAATGAAAAGGGGATGGTGGAAAGGGAGGTTAGTCTAGATCAAAATAGATATTTTTGAGAGTGGAAAAAAGGAAAATTGCTATATTTAAATAGATGAAAGTGCTAAGGTATAAAACTGAAGAAATCCATATTTATGTAAATAAATAGGCATACAGAAATTTACTTAAAAATCAACATTCCATGTGTTTTCCCTGATACAGAATTCTTTGTGCACAAGGGCTACAAAGTCTCCCTATAAAAGAACAACAAGCTGGTAGCATATGTGATTCCTTATCTTTTCCAAAATGTTAGATTCCAGGATGAAAGCAAACAGATCTCCCATCAAAAGATTTTCTTTTAATTAAAAATTGGATTAGAAAGCAAATCAAACTACAACCTCTAGCTATCTGTACTAATAATGCAGGAAACTTTCCTTAGGCAGGAAAGTTTAAAGCTGTGGTAATGACAAAGGTAAGAATATATGCAACATTGCATTTCCTCCTCAACCTTATTTTGAGAATTTCTGTGACACCACATGCTTTTAAGTGTAACAGGCAGCTTATTTCCTGTAAGGTTTTAGGATCTCACAGATGCTTTCAAGAAGGAAGAAAATAGTTATCTCTGCAAAAAGAAAAGTGTTGTAAGTGACCTTATAAACCATTGGGTTTCTTTGTTGCCAAAGAAATCAATAATGTAACTGTGTGTTTGGATATCAGAGAAGCAGCACTCGTTCCTGTGATCTCTCAATTCTGTAAAATGAGCTGTTGAGACTAAATTCTCTTGCATGAAGAAATTTTAATTGGCTCAAAACATCTATTTTTTTTTTACCATGGTAATTCCTTGAAGGTTTTCAAATTTCATACAACACAGAACTCTAATATATAATTACATTGTAAAAATAAACATAATTTGCAGACTAATCATCTGCCTTTCCGTCATCAATGACATAACTACAGAATTAACATTTGAAAATAGGCCTTTTTGAAGCTGGTCAAGAGTCTTTGACTGATGAGGATGATTTAATAAATATTTGGTAAAAATTTAATTTATGTTGGTTTAATTATGTTTTTATGCTAATTTAGTGCTGGATCATCCGATTGTCTAAATTACTGGTGCTCTTGTGTCTGAAAGACTCTCAAAGGTATTTATACTTTTGTGTGACTTAAGCCCTTTTAAAATCCTTATGCCTGTTAAATAATGGCGTCTGTTTAGTAACACAAATGCAACATTGGAAATTTTTTGTCCCACTAATGTAAACTTACCTGCAGAAGTCAAATTGATGCTGCTTGAGGGATATCTAGGAGATTGGCATGTGATCTTTACAGTCATGAATCTGTAACTTGCAATTGCAGAATACAATTTAAACAATACTCCTGCATAAGTATTTTTTTAATTTTATTTTTTCCTTTTTTTTTTTAATCTCCCCTAAATCCCGAAGGGGATTCACAGTGCTGCTGCTTCATGGCAATAGTTTACAGTATCATCAGTTTCCACATGCAGCTATATCTTATCCAAACAATCACCAAGATTATTAATACTCAGAACAAACAGTGAAAGATACAGTATGAATCTCTGTAGAAATTCTTTGGGAATGAATAAATAGTCAGAGTACATGTTGGCTGGTTTGATAATTTGGTAACTAACTTTCATGATATGAAAATATATCCAGTAGGTCTGGATTAAGATCACCAAAATAAATCACAAAAGGACTTCCTAGAGATTTCTGATGATAATGGCATTTGACCTCTGGTGTAAACCCTAATCAGCAATTAAAAGGTTAAATGTTGATTTGTCATTGTCCTGAGCTATTTATTCATGCATTTTTCAAAGTCATTTATGATTCATATGAGAGAGACCTGTTGTCCTTGTCTGGTTAAGATTCATGTCAATAAACTTCCAGTTGCTTCATGACCTTGTTCATTGCTGATCCCATACCACGTCAACGTTTTGGCAGAAGATCAATGTCAAGTATGTTTTCACCTTTCAAACCCAGCTCTATTCACTTTGTTCAGTGTCTGATCTGCTGCCTGCAACTCTTGATGTTTTTGATCATCTCTATGGGGTCTTTTTTTCCCCTACAGCTTCTGTATCCTAAAGTATGTTATGCAACTTGTGCATTGGAAAGACCTTTTCACAAGCAAAAATTCCTTGTGGAGTGTTGATTTTGCAGCTTCTGATGTACTCAAAACTTGACAGAAAGGAAATGGGTAAGTAAAATTTGTTAACTAGTCAGGTTAATATTTCTTTAGCCATGGTCAAAAAAGGTGAAATAAATATTGCTCCATTTGCCTTTTTGAATAATAACTTCTGGAGCATTTTAGATTAATAGCTGTAAATAGAGATGGTGAAAGTCCAATTTAGAGACATACACAAAAATTTTATGGCATCCTGCAAAGTCTAAGAGCTGCATGCCAAGCCCAAGATTGCAGATATGTCTGCCAGTTAATCTGAAAGGTATGTATTCCATTAATCTTCAAATCTGTGGCACTGATAGGTGAAGGACAAAATGAACACTTGCCAGAAGTTTAAAATGTTAAACACCTTAATTTACTACATGTATGTAAGCCCATGATCAAGCATAAAGGTGTTTAAAATGTGTTTTCTCCACTCTCTTCCTTAAGAGAACGTTTGGTCTTCACAGGGTTGGTGTTTAGCAAAGATTTGGCAGTCCTAGCCTGCAGGATGTGAAGGAAATGACACATTATCATTACTTTCTTATGACAGCTCTGACCCTGTTTGGGATTTAATGTTTGATGCCAAGGATTAATTGGTAACAACTCTTTCATCCCTTTAAAATGAAGCAGGATTTTACACATTCAGCTCCATTTGGCGGCTAAAGGGGTACTTTTAGGTGGTAAGATAATAGGATGATCTTGAAGCCTGTATGTTTGGGAAGGGGTATAGGAAAGCATACTGACAGTTCCTATTAGAAAGAGCAAAAAAATGTGTCTCTTGGGATGACTAGCAAAAACCAGCAGTGTAGGGAGATTTCCTTTTCTGTAAAAACCACCCAAAATCATGGTGAAGGATGGAGTCAAAGGAAGCAGAGGGACTAAAACAGTGATTTAAAATAAGAGGTGTCAGTGAAAAGACAAACATTTTTAGAAAAGGCACTAAACAGAACAGTGATGTTGTTTTTTTTTTGAAATTCCAATGCCTGTAACTCTAAACCACAGTACTTGTATGTCGTCTAAATGGCTGCCCTGACTGTGTTCATTCTTTGGGCTCTGAAAGTCAGGAGGGGTCTAGACCTTCAGAGCATGGATTAGCCCAGGGATTGGGAGTGGTTAAGTTCTTCACCTGTGGAAAGGCTGTGAAACGCATTAAAAATCAGAAGAAGGCATGGATTTCTGTTCCTGTGTAAAGGGGTTTGGTTTCAGTACCATAAATAAATCAGAAGGGAATCTAGTTTTAAATCAGAGAAGATTTTGGCCCCCCAGAAAGCTGGAGGGCTATAGCTCCACTTTTTCTCGGGCTGCAGTACAATGCCATTATCCATGCAGGATCTCTGCAAAATCAATGAAGCTTCACTAATTTGCATGAGCTGAGAATCTGGTCTGCGTGTTTGGGGTGCAGAAGGGAACAATGAGATTTACAGGTGCTTCTCTTTGCTATGCAAGACCTCCCTGCACAGTTAGTTAAATGAAAACCTCTTACAATACCTGTGCTTTTCTTGTCAATTAAGGCTTCTCCCAAAACAGGTAGCATCTTTTATAACTCCCAACAGACATTTCCCTAAAAAGTCCATTGAATTTTTATATCCTTTATCCGTGGAAAGCAGCAATTTCAGGCAAAGACAGAAATGAGCAGGCAACATTTTTATACTGAATGGCTTGCACTTGGCAGAGCTAATGAAGTATACACCAGCTTCTAACTATAGAAGTGTTATCAGCTATTCTGGTGTGTATACAAATATCCATGTATATTTGTGTGTATGTATACAAACATATCATATTTGTAGCAAGGTGTATGCTGCATGTTTATTTCTTCATCTTAGTTACCCTGCCTTATGAGTATAAAATCTGCAACTCACATTTTCTCATGCTATTTCATAAGCATGAAATTTCTATTTTTCTCTTTGCTGTTTTTAATGGGTTCCCAAAGAAAATATTTTTTTTAATGTTTGGGTGGGTTTTTTCTATGGAACTGAAATTCTGACTTTTTATTTATACTCACAAGTAATTTCTATATACAAGGTCACCTTTTCCCGTGACTCTGGTATTGCATAATAAACACCAGAAGTTTTTTTGAAAATTCTTGAGCCTAGCAATAAACTCAATCTATATCTAAAATTATTATATAATATAGGTGGTGTTTGAAATACAAAATGCTTGCTGACAGTGGGTATTTTGGCACCTTTTTATGAAAGAATGCCTGAAGGGTTGGGGTTTTTTTATTTATTACCCATGCTTTCTGTTTTTCCTTTCTTTATCGATTCATACTATAATGCAAATCAATGATGACTATTTAGGGTAGATTTAGTAGAATTACTCTTAACAGCTACTTTATTTATACACAATTAGTTTAAAGAAGAAAATTAGGTAGGTTAAATATGGGAATATTTTCTAGTCCACTTACTTTTGAGTCTCCTCCCCAGGGTACTTCAACAAGGAAAATACCCAAAATCTATCTCATTATTATGGCTACTGATTTCCTGGATTTTTCTCTTGCCATTCCCACTATTGATGATGGTCTACTCTGAATAGCTGGACCAACACCAGTCTAGCTGGGATTCCCTGATAAAGCTTTAATATACCATTTTCAGTAAAGTATGGAATAAGTGTAGGAAATGGGTGAAATGTCATGTAATATCTTTTGTTTGAGGCTTGCTTTGAAATTTCTGTGTTGTTTTATAGTGTCTTGTGAACTTGCCCAGGTTTTACTTAGGTCAGTGAGTCATTACTCAGATGAACACCCACCATCAACAATAAGGACTTTCCCTTAATGCTGTAAGAAAGATAGATTTAAATAATAATAAAGGTTGCTATAGCTAATCATTGCTCCTAAATTTCTGTTAGACCACAGTAAACCAGCATGAAATCAATCTACATAGAAATTCCCAACAAAACTTGGATCGCCACCACTGGATTTTTTCATATGTCACAAGTCAGAAAATTTCTCCTTATTTTAACAGGAATCGCTAGGTTTTATATCTAATAACTGCTATATGATATTACTTTTCCATTATCACAGGTGGAAAGGTATGGAAATCTGAGGTAGAACTGGTTAGGTATTTCTTAAGAATGCATTTTTTATCTTCAAAAAGAAATAATATTTTAAAATGAAAACTTGTGAGAGGCAGTTGGCAAGAAGGAATTAGAACTGTTGAACCCTTTTCAGATTTTGTAGGTGAATGATTCTGACTTTGAAGGAAAAGTCAAAATTATCTCTGGAAATTTAATTATACTAGCAAAATTAAATATGAGGTGAAATAAAAATTAAGCCTTTGATTATTATAAATTGGCTTTTTCTCTCCTTTATCAGTTTGCAAGTGATTTCAGTTTTGATTTTAGATTTAGAGCAGAAAACACTTTGTATTATGAAAATAGTCTGGGTTTCAGAGAATAATTTTGTAGCTTTACATCTTCTCCATGGAGCTTTAAGATCAGTGCATGGTTAGGTGAATAAGTGCAGAAAAATTACCTCACGTTTCTCCATCTCTGGTGTCACATATTTATGTGTCACGAATTTATGGTGTCACAAATTTATGACATAGGATTTCTGCCAGTGCAGCCTAAACACCAGAAGTATAAGGGATGTTTGAGGAAGCATGAGGGAGATGAGGAGTGAGGACTAATCATATCCATGGCTTTGTTTTTGATCTTTTCATGCTCCTGCGTACCAAATAGAAACAAAATGCTTTTGCTGCTCACTATATTCTTTCAGAAAAAGAGGTCCAAAAAATCTGTTTGTAGCACAACCCAGCACACAAGGATGATATTCCTTTCAGTGAAATTAATTGCCTGAACTGAGCAGGATTAAGAAGACACAGTTATTCTACCAATGATGTAATGCAGGGCTATAAGAAACATGAGCATGTGAGTTAAGCAGTATGTCTATCTGGAATGTCAACACATTTCCAAAAAAATGGACAACTGTAACTAACCATACAGTTCAGAACACCACAAGCTGTTCAATCAAGGTTTTGATGAAAACCATAACATTCTAAAGACATCACCTAAGTTTATCACACATAAAAGACTGCATGCTAAGACCAATAATCACACATTAAAGGCCATGCAACTTCACCTGCATTCAAGAAGTCACGCCACCAAAAGATACAGAGAAAAGATCGTGTATATATATATATATATATATATATATATATATATAAACATTTTAGAAGGCTTTGAATGTTCTGCTAGTTATATCAACTTCATGGCTACCAAAGAAAATGAGCTAAACAGCTTTCAGTTTCTGTTAGCTTGTTTTAAACTTTCAGAAAATACATTCTTTTATCAGTAATTAAAAGCGATTTTGTTAGATGTTACAGAAGAAGATAAGAATATACACATATTCCTGAACTGCATTTTCAAGTTATGACCTTTCTCAGCTGAGCAGAGTTTTACTGATGTATGAAATAGAAACAATTAAATAGACTATCAGATAAATGCTACTCATTAGTAACAGTTTTTGAAATACTGGACTAGACTGATCAAGGAGAAAATTGTTATCTATCTGTATGTTATAATTTTAAGTACTTTAAAAATACATGTTTGTTAAAACTAATCATGAGATCAGCAGCTATTCATATTCTTAATCTTTTTTTAACCACAAAAAATCTTGTTCCAAAATTATTTAGCTTGGAAATTTGAAGATGTAAAGAAGTAGGGCCTGGATAGAGAGTTGCACATTCCACTGCCTTGCTTGTGATGTATTTTTCTCTTGTGCACTGAAGGTGAGGATGTCCTACAGGATAACTGGTCTATCCTTCAGTTAAAAGCATATCACAATATATACACACACAGCAACATGTAAGACTAAGTGACAGTCTCAATTGCATTACTGCTTGTAAAAGCTGTAATTTCTAAGGTGTCTTGGTGAAAAAGGTAAAAAACACAATTTTTTCTAACAGTACTGTTACCCAGCCTCACTAGTACCTGAATTCCTGAACTTTCCCCGTTCTGTGGCTTCCTTCACTTGACTCACATATTGCAAGACCAGTAGATGAAGTGGCTTAATCCAACTCCTCTCCATTTTCACCCTTCAGTCAGTTACTAGTGTAGCAATTTATTTTTTACCCCAGTGGAATCAGATTGGCAACATCAGGTATTGTATTAGCAAGTAGTTTGATCCAACCACCTTCTGATGGTCCATATCCTGGAATATAGAAGCATAGAATCATACAATGTCCTGGGTTGGAAGGAACCCACTGAGATCATCAAAGTCAAACTCCTGTCCCTGCACAGGACGCCTCAGGAATCACACCGTGTGCCTGAGAACATTGTCCAAACACTTCTCTAACTCTGTCACACTGGTGCAGTGATCACTTCCCTGGGGAGCCTGTTCCAGTGCCCAACCACCCTCTGGGTGAAGAACATTTTCCTAACACCCAAGCTAAACCTCCACTGACACAGCTTCAGGCCATTCCCTTTGGCCCTGTCACTGGTCAACACAAAGAAGAGATCAGTGTCTGCCCCTCCTGTTCCCCTCACAGGAAGCTGTAACTGCAGTGAGGTCTCCCCTCAGTCACCTCCAGGCTGAACAGACCAAGTGACCTCAGACACTCCTCATGCGGCTTCCCCTCAAGGCCCTTCACCATATTCATAGCTCTCCTTTGGAAGCTCTCTAATAGCTTTATATTCTTTTTACATTGTGGCATCCAAACCTGCACAGGACTTGAGGTGAGGCTGCCCCAGTGCAGAGCAGAGCAGGACAATCCCCTCCCTTGCCCGGCTGGCGATGCTGTGCCTGATGCCCCCAGGACAGGGTTGGCCCTCCTGGCTGCCAGGGCACTGCTGACTCATGTTCAATTTACCACCAACCAGGACCCTCAGCTCCCCTTCGGTGGCACTGCTTTCCAGCATCTCATTCCCCAGGTGCAGAATGCATGACTCATCTGTGTTAAACTTCATACTGCTGGTGATTGCCCAGGCCTCTGATATATCAAGGTCTCTCTGCAGGGTCTCCTTGCCTTCAAGGGAGTGAGCAGCTCCTCCAGTTTGGTATTATCTGAATTCAGAAAGGTGAATCACTACCCTCCAGTTATGTATCTTATACATAGAACTAGAAGAGCAGCTGCTGCAGTGCCATGAACCCAACCTTTAACCTGTTGAGTTACACCTAAATTAGGACTACAACTAAACGGCTTCCAGTGTGAGACACAAACCTCTGATGAAATGGTGAGTTGGCTGTTACTATCAGGTACTTGTTGTGACATTTTGTTCTACCCTCTATGGTTCATTTTTATAGAGCAAAAAACCCCCTCAAACCACCCCCACCCCCAGTTCCTCAATGAGTTTTGGGAGGAGATAAATTTGTGCCAGAAATCTTTATTTTTGCTACCTGTTAGGCTCTCTGAGTTCAATAGCCTCAAGTAAGGTATGGTATAAAAAATGATGGCAAAACAGTATCATGTAGAATAAATACTTGAGAGAGAAGGATATAGACTATTTATATTATTTCTGTTTTCAATGTCAATATTTAGAAAAAAGACTGTTTTTCCTATTAACTTTTTTCACTAAGGGAGCTATGGAAAGCTGATTTTCACATAAGCAGAAACAAAATCATTGTAAATCAGTTGCTGCACTTTGATATTTATCTTGTAATGAGTATTAGAAACATAACTTACAAGGACAATTGCAATTGTCACAAAATGACAATGCACTCAGAAAGCACTTGAGGTCTAATCCTGCACTTCTGAAGTCATAGAACCTACTAATGTTTGATGTTGCAAAATAGAGAACCTTGATACAATTTTCATTGGACAAAGCTGATATTTGCAGTCACCACATATTTAAACTGGGGGAGATGTATTTATTTTCTTGCAATGCTTGTATGTGTGAGCAAATGTTGATAGTAATGTACTTTTTGAATGTTTCTGATTCAATAGCTTAAATATTTTAAATACAAATGTGTGAGGAACTTTAATAATAATATCTTTGTTTTAAAACATGATTATGATTCAAAAAGAAGACTTTTTGAAAATAAAGTTTAACTGTTTTTACCACAGCGTATATATAAAAACTAGAAATGTCTTACAGCTATGTTACAGTAAGTTTGGCCAAAGCAATTTTTGAGAAGACCAGTGAAAATCACATTATTGCAGGTTCTATGAAAAATGAAACCACTGGATCTGCTTCATATTTTTTATACTTTCCACACAAAGAAAATATATAGTGACTTTTTTCCACTCTCCTCAAGTGAAAAATAGTCAGTGCTGTGAAAATGCCAACTGTTCCCTGCAAAAGTAATGACTTTTCACATGGAGAAGAAGAGTGAAAATAAGTGATTTTTCCAGCAGGGCACTGGAAATGTTATGTTAAGTTATATACAATTTTGTCCAGAAGTGAATGTACTTAAAAAAGGGAATTCATTGAAATATTATGCATTACACAGAATTACATTTTCTTCTGAATAGAACCCAAGAAATTGCTTTTATTAGCCTTATTTCTAAGTTTATAGTGTAGTCATTAAAGATAATGGCTGAAACACAGTAATGAGGAGATCTGCAGTTCCTGCACTCTTGATGAAAATTATTTGCTGGTTTTAGTTTTTCTTGTAGTTATTTATTTGATTTTCACCTCAAGTACCATCCCTGAAATACAGGTATAGGCTATCTTGGAATGATAGAGAAGTCATTTATGGACTGCTTTTTCTTCCAGCTTCTTCTGAAAGACTGGGGCTCTTTGTTAAGCAGACAGTAAGAAAATAAAGGATAAACTGCTGAGGTACTTTCCAAGAAGCTTTTTTTGTAGTTGCTACAGAGATGCTGCACAAACTTAAATAGGATTTTGATTGAGAGAGTGGATGGTCTGTACGATTGCAAACAAGAAAGAAGTTCATTGTATTTGACGTGAATTTTGACGTGGTCATTTATAATGGAACTCTTTGTACAGAAGACATTAAAACAATTGTAGACATGGCAAAAAACACCATCAATTTTGTAAATCAAAGACAGGAATTAAATAAGAGTTTGAAACTATCTTTAAAATGCTTCAGAAAGTGATTAACCTTTCAAAGAAAGGACTGTGGGAAATAATTTCCAATTCAAATACTTTAGTCCTGCATTTCAGATATTTGCTTTACGCATGTAGTTCTCAGCCCATGGTTCGTTCAGAGCCATGTTCATCCAGCCTAATCTCCTTTGGTAAGTAAAAAATGAAAAGAAAAGAAGTAAGACAAACAACAACAACACTCCCCCCCACCCCCAGCTTTGCTCTCTTGTTAGTGTGTAACAGCAATTGGACATAAAAGAAACAGATTCCAGAATGCCAGGCTAGTGTAGAAATAACGTTATCATCAGCTTTAATTTTTTCAAAGATATCTCCCTTTCTCCATGCTCTTTTATCCATTAATTATTTTTCCTTTAGACAACACTGTGTTATGGTTAGCTGTCTCTTACTAGCAGAAAACTGTTAAAAGCACCAAGTGTGTCAAAACCAGATAACACCAAAAACAATACTGCCTTCTCTCTGACTTCTTGCTTTCACTTCTTAACCAGTGATTCAGAGTGGTGCCTTGATTAAATCTTATCTAATAATTATCTGTATTCCTTTTAAACTCTCTATACTTCCACTCAGAGCTGTTTCCTTGCCTTCTTTACTCTGACGTTGTTCAGAAACCACAGAGGTTGGGACTATCAGAGGCCAAGACTTGTTACCAAGTCTTCCTTCTCCAAGCCCATATTCTTATTGATTAATACATGTAAAATGAGTTTATGCCTACTGCAGCAAAACATGCTAAGTGATCTGGATAAGACCTTTTTAAAAAGGAGGTCAAGGTCTTTTCTACATCATGTTTCTAGAAAAAATATCAATTAAAAATCTAGATGGTCAAGTAAAATTAATTAAAATGGAAAAAAATTATTTTTGTAATTAGTGAAATTAGTTGGGATATTTAATAGACCAAGACCACAACCCTTCCAGCCACTTTATCTCTTAGGAAATTATCACAAAGTGCTGTCATTTTTAGTAGTTTTTCTTCATATGATTGCAGGATAAAAATATTCACCTTCTAACCAGCAAAATGTATTCCTGATCTAAATATCTTTTTTATTTTTACTATGCAACTAGAGAATTTTATTCTGATTTTACTTCCTGACATTATATGAGGAATAAAATCTTTCTGGAAGCTAAGAAAAAACATAGACATAGTCCTTCTATTAATAAAGATAGTGTAAATAATGACTTGGTTATTCATTTATGCTACAAACAGTAGAAAACCCTTCATTTCAGCTGATCACCAAAGGGGAAGAGCTCTGTTTGGATTTTCCTGCATGTGGACTGTAGATTTAACCCATTCTTTTCTCCTGGGAAAATAAAATTAAAAAGAAAAAAGCTGGGAAAATTCTGCCTCAATGGGATTCATCATATTGCCTCCTAAACTAGGAACCTATGAGATGTCATTCACACCACAGCTGAGTGTCCCCTGGAATACTTAAATCTAATGCAGAATTACTAAAGCAGAGACTGCACCCATAGCACCCTGAGCTGTGTCACCTGTTTCTGGGATGTATTTAGGAAGAGGAAGGAAGGCATTCAAAATATCTCTGGGAAAGATTTGTCAGCTGGTCTGTGCAACAGCCTTGTTCTATCTCAACCTTATCCTCTTTTGTTATTTTGGCCTTTCTATATCAAAACACAAGATCCACAGGGCTACAGTGCTAAATAAAAAGATTTTGCAGGATGAGTTTTGGGGTGAATGAATCCCTAAATTCTTCCTCTCTCTTGCTTGAAAATAATATTTATAGGAAAATGGTTGCACTTTAGTAAATGTGGAACTACATCTCTTAGATAAATGATGTTTGAATGACAGACTGAGCAGCTAAAAAAGAGGTAAACAAGGGTTAGAAATGAGCTTGAACAGTAAATTTGTTCTAACATGAAACAAGTTGAACCTTGGAAGTCTAGACAGTCACTTAAATTTGACGGTATTGTGCTCTTCCTTTGACAGTAATAGCTGCAAAAAAGTATCATGGCATTATACCATATAATAATGCAATGGATTCTCTCAAAAAGTTAAATGCATAATTAGAGAACATGCACAGCATGGGGATGACCACATATGACATAGAGTGTTTAACACTGTGTTTCATAAAACTTACACATTTATGTTAGCACCAGTTAATATGTGGTGCTATTCAACATTAAAAAAAAAATCTTATTCAAAGACAACTTCAAATTGTGCAATCTCATGACTGAGGTAAAAAACCCCCCCAAAAAACTAAAAAGAAGAAATGTCAGTGTCTCTTGTGATAATTAAGAAAAATTTTCCTGACTCTTACTGGAGTCTATGTGTGCTTGAATTACAACAGGTCTGCACATCCCAGAGAAGACTTTTATATCTCTTGGGCTATTTCAGCTAAAGTGGCAGCTTTAAAAAATAAAGTTTTTACTAGCTGCAGACAAGAATCACTGCCTCATATTGATAGCAGGCAGCTAAAAATGTGGCATGTATACCATATTGTGTTATACAATTGAAAAAAATGAGAATGGATTCTCTTAACTGGCAGAATTCCTAAACTTCAATGCAAATAGAGAAAAGGCAATTGGTGGAATACCTCTGCAATTATATGAAACATTTTCATTAGTAAATATTTCATCTTTAATGATAGTTTGAGAAAAGACATCTTTAATTAACAATATTATATGGGTATATAAATATATGATGGCAAGTCTGAGTGATTGGAAAATATGCACTGAAGGGAGAAATAGAAGAGCTGATATTTTTACTATGCTTACTAGAAAATCATCTAAGTAGAAAATTATCTTTTGTAACTATCTTTTAAATTAAAGCAGATGACAATTCTAGGATTACTTTGGTTTTTCTTAAGTTTATTTTGAAATAGTCAATCTTTTTATACATAAATTATTCTCTTGTTTTTAGATGGAAAAGTATTAATGTAATGAAGACCATTTCTTTTAAGGTGTTTTATTATTAATTGATATTTTTTCCCTGCAGATAAATTGTAGGGTCATGAATATAGTTAAGTGACTGGAGTGTCTGACATAGGAGGTGAGGCTGAGAGAACTGGAACTGTGCAGCTGGTGAAAAGAAGGCTCAGGGGAGGAATCATCTCATCAGTGTGTTTAAATTCTTGATGTGAGAGAATGAAGAAGACATTTCAGTAGTGCCCAGTGACAGGACAAGAGACAGTAACCACCAACATAAATACGTGAAATTCCTGTTGAGCTCTTTCCAGTGAGGGTTGTCAAACACTGGAGCGTGTTGCCCAGAGAGGCTGCTGAGTCTCCATCCTTGTGATGGTCAAACCCAAATTGGACATACTGCTCTACTTAATCCTTCTGAGCAGGGGGCTGGACTGGATGACCTCCAAAGGTTTCTTCCAGCCTCAATTAGTCTACATTTCAACTATGCTACATAATGGTACATATATGTTTTTGTCTGCTTAACAGAAAACACATGAAGACAACTCACAATCCAAATTGTATCTTATCTGAGGTGCTGAAATATGGCAAATTTTCCTGGTGGTGTTTGCACTTGAAGATGTACAAAATAAATTAATTTTCAACTATATGTTATTGTTTATGTTTCTAAAGATTTTAGTTAAAAAATACACACTAACCTTGAGCACCTTTTTACATTTCATAGAGACTCCACAGTCTCTACAACAATCTAATGTTTTATGATCTTCTTTGGAAATAATTTTTCTTATTATCTAATCATAAATTCCCTTACTGCAACTTGTCTATTACCCTTCAGTCTTCCAAAGTGCTCCTCCAGGAACAGTCTGGCTCCTGATACATTACAAACCATCAACATTGCCAGTGACTAAGCAGCAGGGCAAGCTCCAACTCATGGCACAGGTGCCCATCAAAAGAGAATAAGTGGTGGTGGCAAAATATGTTATTGTCAACTAACAAGGTGATAATTAGAGCAATCTCTCAGCCTGTTTCAACTGCCAAGCAATAAAGAACTTAATCCTAACTATACCTTTGGACAGTGGTATGTGAATGATGAATTATGAGATAAGATACCTTAACCCAAACCTCTTTCACAGTTCCTCAGATTTATTATGGCCAGTGAAAGTGATAAGATGTAACAGTTTTTGATGGAATGAACTCAAACAATTATAAATGGCAGAGGGACAAAAATCTAGCTTCAAATGCTTAGCTTCATTTGATAATATGTGAGAAGAATATATTACAGGACTTAAAATCTGAGACTGAATTTACTGAAGTAAGAGATTAGACATGAATGGTTTGACTTGTGAGTTCACTTGATCCAGTTAGGTTCAAGAAGTCACACAGATACTGCTCTGCTGGAACATGACCACTTTCCTGCTATTTTGGAACTTCAGAATTTAATGAAAGGGATCCAAGAAAAGGGAAGGTGGACATTCTAGGCCAGAATAGATCAGTATTTCATAGTAGCAGCAAACAAAAAATCAGCCAAGTTTAGAGAATATATATGCAGAACTGCATGCAGAGATAAGCATATCTCCATCAGCAGGAAGATAAGCAGGCTTGTTTTCCAGAAAAGTCCCCCAAACTCACCCAATTTTGTAGGACCAATGGGATGTCAGTGCTCATTGCAGCTTACATGTTATGCACAAATACAAATACAAATGCATGGACATGCACACACACATACATTTGTATGTGTGAGAGCACACATACAAGTACATGGCAAAGAAATAAAAGGTGTTTGCTGTTCTTCCTTCTACTTAACTTCCTCCATTTCTGCACAGACAGCATCTTGAGAGACTTGGTGGAAGAATAATTCCTGTTTTCATCACCAGGTTTCACTCTTTTCCAGTACTCCATGGCCACTAATATCTGGAAAAATCATTGCCAACCTACTTTTCATTGCAAAGATGTAGTGGTGAGCTGGGACTCCTTTCCTTGACTACAGCAAAGCACAGACCCTTTACAGGGAAAGCATTTATCATGCAACATTCTGTGCAGGGGCAAGATTGTCGTCAGGACACTGAGAGCTCTTGTGGAAATAATTTTGGTATTACTACACAGATTTTAATCATTTTCTTTAAGGGATTTCTGGCACAGAAAAAAAACAGGATTCAGATTCAGATCAGGAAGAAATTTTCTCAATAGTGCCACTCTGTTAGCTTCAGAAAATAGGACTCTGGGACTTGCAGTGAAAGTCCTGTCAGCTGCTTACTACACCAATAACTTCTGAGAGAGCTAGGAGAAGCCATCATTTGAACATTCACCAGGAACAAACGGCATTGCTGAATCATGCAGCTCTGGCTTTCAGACAGAGCAAATCAAGGCAGATCTCAAACTGATTCTTCTGTTCCAGAGAAAATCATAGAAGCCTCAGGGTCAGGAGAGACCTTCAAGATCACCAAGACCAAGCTGGTGAAACCTACATCTCAGAGAGCTGAGTGTCCTGAGGACAAATGGGTTTGATATTGAAGACTGAAGCAAAGAAGGCTTAAGTACCTCTGCCTTTTCCACATCCCCTGTCAGTACACTAACTTCTGCCTTCAACAAATCATGGAAACAGTCCTTGACCCTGCTTTTGCTGCCAGTGTGTTTATAGAAGCTTTTTTTTATTGTCTTTAATTATAGTGGCCAAATCAAGTTCTAGTTGGGCTTTGGCCTTTCTAATCTTCTCCTTGAAGGTCTTACATGACCTTGTGACATCCTTATAGTCCTCCCAAATTACCTGATTCTCCTTCCAGAGTCATTAGATTCTCTTTTTTTCCCCTAAGTTCCAGCCAAAGTTCCCTGTTTAGCCAGGTCAGTCTTGTTCTCTGACCTCTCGTCTCTCTACATGTGGGGAGAGCCTGCTTCTGAATATTTAACAATTGGTTTTTAAAGCACATCTGGCCTTTTTGGAATCCTCTGCCTTTCAGGACTAACTCCCAAGGGACCCAGAGGTCCGAGGTGAAGGTTCTGTTGGTGCGCATCCTTACTTTTCCCAGATAGAAAACACTAACATTTCCTGGTCACTATGCCCTAGATGGACACTGGCCACCACATCACCCACTCATCCTTCTTTGTTCACAAACAACAGGTCTAGCAGGGCACCTCCTATGGTAGGCTCCAGTTGCACCAGTAGCACCAGTTGTGATTGGGAGTTTTCTTCCACACACTTTGGGAACCTCTTAGAATCCTTCCTCTCTCTTGTGTTGTATTTCTAGCAGACATCTGGCTCTGTTCAGCTAATTTTCTTTTTTTTTCACTGTCTAGCAGACCTAATTCATACTGTACCACAGATTCCTGTATGATTTTATTATTATTATTATTATTAACTTATTGAGATGATACATTATTTCAAACTCTGATTTTTCAAACTTTTATGAAGTATTTGTAGTATTTTATTTTTTGAGCCCAAAGCCTAATCCAATGCAGAACACCATGCTCCATTAATTTCAGTTAAAACATACTGATTTGCATCAGCAGATCATCAAGCCAATAGCATTTACCTGAAATTTATTTTCATAATGTTTGTGTTGACAAAATCTGTGTATTAGCACCACAATAGCAAGTATATTAGAAAAAAAGGTGTAGCTCAGATGATAAATATGATGTGAGACAGAATGAAGGTGTAGCGGGTTCAGTTTGTAACCGGGCAGAAACACCAATTTAGTGTAGTGGTTTGGTCTAAAATACTCATTAGTATTTATCTTCTGTGAGATAAGAATTAGGAGAAACGCAAAGCAGGCACCAAACTTGAAAGAATATAAAGAAATTTATTAACAGACCTAAAATAGGGAAAAAGAAGAGGAAAAAAAAAATCATACCACACCTTTAGAACTCTTCTCCTCCCCCCACCTTCCTCCTTTCTCCCACTGACAATGTAAAAAAAGACAACCCTTGAGATGTTCAGTCTGTTTACCACTTCCGTAATAGCCTTGTTCAGTCCATTTTGGAAGAGGAGTCTCTCTTGCTCATGCTATGGAGAAACTATCACAACGAGACAGCCGCCCGGGTTGGTTCTCTGCTTGCATCATGCGGGAGTCCTTTCCCATGACTTGCAGCTTTTCCCACAACTGCTTTTGAGGGTTCAATTTTGAGCTACTGGGGTACCATTTTAAGGTTGAGCTGTTCAGAAACAAAAGTTCTCTTCACCCATCTCTGGGAGCATTTCATCTCTAAGAATAGAAGCTCCTTCCCTGGGAGCAAAGGGACCTCCTCATCTTCATCTCTAAGAATATCTCTGGGAGCATCTCTAGGAACTGAGGTTTTCTCCTTTCCCATTTGGAGCAAAAGTCCTCATCGCTTCCATCTCTCCCTGTTCAAACTTCTCATGAAATTACAGCTGCGTCAGCATCTGCCTATCTCAGCGCAGGTGCTTTTGCTTATGAGTTGAACACTCCACCCCCCATGCCTTCATGAAAGTACAACGGGATACTCTGATATATCATAGCTTCACAACAGAATTTCAGCTTTAAGCATCTCCTCTTTCTCTTCCCTCAGGTTTTCAGCTCTTCACAGCAATAAAAGGGTTAATCTCACCTCGGCCTTGCAGCTGAATGTTGCTTATCGCTGTTGGTCATATGATCTCTGCCAGACAGTGGGGCAGCTTCAGCTGAATCTTGGCCGCACTGGAGAGGGGGAGCCGGGTTGATCCGGCTGTCCACAGCAGGGCTGTGGGAGGGTTCCGTGGGTGGAACAGGGTCCATAGACTCCGGGATGGCCATGGCCCGGCCCGGCCTGGCCCGAGCGGGGCCTGGGCTGGGCCCACTGGCCCCCGCACAGGGCCTGCAGCCACCTGTCCCAGCGCCGGAAATGAGAGAGAGCTCTGCCCGGGGTTTGTCTATTCTTAAGTGTGGATCACAGAGGCGGTCACAACTTTAAGTGGCTCAAAGAATTGTCCATATTCAAACTGGCCAGCTGATAGGTTCTATCAGGTCACAGAGGAAGCTGTAAGCACCCCTTTGCTAGAACATCACTTCCGGGACTATGCTTTGCTAACCCATGACAGAAGGTTAGAGGGTCTTTGCTGAAGAAGGTTGAAAACTAGTGAGAGTGCAAAATGTCAGCCTGAATAACTATTTCCCACCCAGTATGAATTTCAAGAGATGTAAATTGAAATGAGAGAGAAGCTAACTTCTGACAGATGTTAGCAACACTTTTTTCACTTAGCACACAATAAACATATGGAATGGCCTATCAGGCACTATTGCTGAGGCAAAACAAAAGGATCATTCAAGAAGCAATTGGATGCTGTTCTACAGAAGTGGAGTACTTAACACGGATGAGCCCTGATGGGCTAATAGTCCCGATGGGTAAACCTCTCCAACTAAAAAAATGTTATGCTCTTATATTCATTCAAATGTAAATATCACTTCAGTAGTATCTATCTGCTTTTTGGCTTGGTGCGGGTACTGTTTCATTTCCTCTTCTTTTTTTTTTTTTTTTTCCCACTACAAAGGAAAAGCCATTACTGTTATGCAGTTTCAACATAAGAAAAGCAACATCTGCAACAACAGCCTCAACAGCTTTCCCCTCTCCTCTACCTGACACACAACTGACTTACAGAAGCAAAAGAAATCTGAGATGGCAGCAATTGAGTTGCATTTTTATATGGTATAATATGTTCAGATACTTGAAAAAAGGCTAGCTGTCTCAGAGAAAGGCACCCAAAGCAACTTAAGTCAGAAATGCTGCTTCTGAATACTGCCCTTCAAATTAAAAGATGGAACTTCCCCTCATGCTTTCTATTTCTTTCCAAAATCCCGATATCACCTGTTTTCATATCAGTTTCTGAGGAGCAAGCAAAGCAGCTTATCACTGTGCATCCAACAGTACCATATGGAGACTTGCAGGTTTCTCAGCTGAATTATTCATCATGTTATTTTTCCTGAAGTAGACTCAGGGTCCACTCTTTCACTGATTTTTTTTCCTGTCTTAATGTAGAGTGGCACCAGACAATACCTTTCATCTTAGTTTTGCTGCATGCTCTCTGTCAGAGACAAAAACCCCCAAATATCTACCCAAATACATCATTACTACTTTATTATTTGAAAGATTTCAAATTCTATTTTCAAAAATTTCATGAGCTTTAAAAAGCAACAAAAACATCACCAGATTCCCCTAACTGAAAGCAATATGAATTAATAGCCGTTTTTAAAGTCATTGACACAGGTATGTTGCTGTTGCAGTGAGATAGATATCCATTCAGGATAGGCAGGATAGGTAGGTATTGTACCTTTATGTTATTTTGTGGGTGAGTGGTGGACTCTTCATCTATTAAAGATTAATGTAATGCCAATTTGGAAATTATAAGTGTCCTGAAATACAGGAAATGTTTTGATCCTGAAAACATGTACAGATGGATAATGAAATGAAAACAGCACGAAAGAGCTGGCCAAACTCCTGTCACAAAAAAAGGTTGGAAGAACATAACAGTAAATTTCAGAAATGACATTTACATGTGTGCTCTTGGTTAAAAACAGCAGAGATCAGTGCTCCCTCTCCCCAGCATGGTCCCAATTGTAAGTTACTCTTACTATTTTGTTTAACAACTTGTTTGTACTCAGCAAAAATGAAGACCTTAGCACAAACAAAGACCATATTTTCCCTCCCTGAAAGCATACAGTCTTCCTAAAAATATCTACTGGCTAATCAAAATAAAATTATTTCTCTCTTTTCAAAAATTATCTAATTTTAATCACAATTTATTTTTTAAAAAGTTCTAATACTGAATGTGCTCTTTGTAAAAGAGGCTTGGATGGAATTTATTGACAGGTGAAATATTCACAGAGGATGGAGAACAGTGCACATAATAGTTTTGTCCTTGGACTCAAGCACTAACAACCTAGCTTTCATAATAGAAAAGCAGTAAAAAAAGAGTGGAGTGTTTTTCTAATGAATATGTGCAATATTTTATTTCATTATATAATGAAGCAAATATGTTTTAGTATGAGCTCTTGTTCCCTTTTCTATTTTTCTTTCCCATTTCTCTTTCCCCACTCTCAACAATACTATTTCTAACATATAATAATGAGAATATGGATTTAAAATAATAAAGTAAAAGTGGAAACTTGAAATAGGTGTCAATTTCAGTAGCATTTTCAGTTCCACCAGCTAAATAATAAAGAAATTAAAAAATCAAATAATATAAATCTTCATTTATTTTTGTGGCATAAGCTGATTTTAAAAGATTCTCCTTGTTCTACTACTGCACACTAGGCATATGAAAGAATGGTGGGCTAGTACTGATTAAATAATATTTCTCTTTCATATATTTGCCCATTACTTCAGCAGTGGCATTTTCTGTGGCAGAACTGTATTCCTTGTGTTCTTAGCCTCACTGGCTGCAAAAGAGGTCATAAAATTGTAGCTTAAATATGGTCAGAAAGTAGTATTAAAACTGAAATTTTTCTTGGTGGAATTTTACAGCTTGTGAGATTCTACTTTGAAGGTAAGAGGCTGCTTTGATATTGGGTTTAGAAACTCTGGTGTTGATTTGTTTTAGTATAGTCTCATAACTCTTATATATTAACATCCTACCTTTGTAAGCATGTATTTATAATACAAAAATACTAAGAGAAAGTGTCTGTAATAGAAAAATTTTTCATTTAATTCATAAAAAGGGAGCAAGTCCTGCTCCCGTCCTTCGTTCTTTCCAGAGAAACACTATTTACAAGACCATGTAGTTACAGGACAAGGGAGAATGGCTTCAAACTGAAAGAGATAGGTTTAGATTAGATATTAGGAAGAAATTCTTTGCTGTCAGGGTGGTGAATCACTGGAACAGTTTGCCTAGAGAAACTGTGGATGCCCCATCCCTGGAAATGTTTAAGGCCAAGCTGGATGGGGCTCTGAGCAGCCTGGTCTAGTGAAAGGTGACCCTGTCCAAGGCAGACGGGTTGGAATGAGATGATCTTCAAGGTGCCTTTGAATCCAAGCCATTCTATGATTCTTTGATTTTATAATTCAGTGAGAAAGAGATGAATAATTATGCTATGTTCGTAGAAATGGAAACATAACCAAGCAAAAGGATTGTTTTAAATTCCCTTCTACAGATTCCCTGTAAAAAGTAGCCTTGAAAAAACAATGTTCTTAGACATTCTTTTTAGTAATGTGTGACTGACATTGTAAGTAGAATTCAGAATTAACATCTCTGTGAATTCTGCTGGAAAGTTATAGAAGAAATCTTGTTTACTATAATCAATGACCTTAAGAACATCTGTTAAGGTAAGACAGGTAGAGAAATGGTATTTGGTGAGGAAAAAAGAACAGGAAAGGGAGGAAATTTCTGTGGGTATAGATGTCAAAAACCAGGTCTGAGTCCTGATTTCCATTGTATTTTTCTAAGTATGCCACAGCCTTTGGACAAAAAGATCATTCAACAAAACAACATGTTGTACTACAGAAAACTACTTGGTACATATCCTCCTAGCTTCTGCTCTGGGAGCTAACATCTCCCTTGTCGGAAAACCCATGCCAACATACTCCTTAATAAATGTTATCATGCTTGCTTTTTCACTTTTGATGATGTTTTGAGATAAATATTGATATTAGTTGCCAGTGAAGAAAAGTGTGTTCCTTCTGGGGGTTGTAAGATATAAATTTTTGAGTACTGAAATATACATTGACCTTTGTGCAATTCTCTGCATCTGTGCTAATGTGAATTATTTGCTTAGTTTTCTAAGTATGTGGGATGTGAGCACCGTTCAGCAATACTGTGATGAACATAACAAAGATACCTTAGTGCAAGCCTTTCTGTATTGTAATAAAGTCTTAGAAAATATGTTCATTTTTAATTGTTTCATTTCTGAGATAATGCCTGCCCAAGGCAAGAGAGAATTGAGTATGTATTTCTCTGGTGTGAAAAAACATTTATTCAAAATATATGCAAATGAACCAAACATTCTCATAAACAGCAGTACTGAGCTGATAGTTAATGACAGTAAAAGCTGATAACTTAGTGATGAAGAAACAAAATACCATGCCTAATTAATAGGCTTTAAAACTTTCAGGAGAACTGGATGTCTCAAAGAAAAAAAATCTTAACTCTTACAAAACCATTTATTGGGCTTGTTTTTATTTCATGAGGCAGGAAAGGGTCCTGACAAAAGGGACACACAACAGGTTATGACAGCTACCTAATGCATTCTATCTCCTGTACAGGAGTTCCTGCTTCCAGGAGAATATATTTGAATGATCTGCTTGTGAGGCAAAAATTTCCTGACCCAATAAGAGACCAGCATCTCTTCGGGGAATTGGTTATGCTGACCATGCAGATGCAACATAGAAGAGGAAGCAATATTGTAGTAGGAATCAAATGGATGGGAAAATCACCTGAGTGTAGTTTGACCATATGGTGAGTTGACCTTGGCTGGACATGAGATGGCCACAGAGCTGCTGTATCACTCCCCTCTTCAACAGGATGAGTTGGGAGAAAATAAAACAGAAAAACTTGTGGATGAAGATAAAGGCTGTTTCATAAAGCAAAAGAAAAGGCCCTGCAAAATAACAAAGGAAAAGATCTTATTTTCTACTTCTTATCATCAGGTGAGGTCCAGCCACTTCCTGGGTTGTTGGGTTTCAGTACATGTAGCAGTTGCTCCTGAAGACAAACATCCTAAATAATTAATGCCAATCCTGCTCCCTCTTTCTTCCTCTTAGCTTTCACCGCTCAGCAGACTCCATATGGTACGGAATGTCCCTTTGATCAATTTAAGTCAGCTGTCCTGGACCTGTCTGCTTCTACGATCTTGCCCACCCCCAGCCTGCTGGTGTGTGTATGTGTAATGTTGGAGAGTCAGTGCTGATGGTGTTCCAGCACTGCTTGATGGTAGCCAAAATATTGGTGTCTTATCAACATCCTTCCAGCTACCAGTACAAAGCACAGCACTGTAGGCCGTCCTATGGGGAAAATTAATTCCATGTCAGCCAGACTCAATATGGATGCACAAACGTGTTTAGTGAGAGAAACGAGATAGGAGAACAGTGGCCCTTAAGAAAGGAGAAATCCACAGTTAGGGGCGCTAGAGTCTCTTTTGAAGAGGAAGCATATGTGTTTCAATAGAGTTTATTCTATAAAAGGGAAAAATCATTGTGGAAAATTATCTAAGGTGATTAAGTTTGCAGTCACTATTATCTTCCTCCTCTTTGCTAGGAAAAAGTCCAAGGGATACTTGTTATTTACCTGATTTCTTAGTTACATGAATGAAGTAATGTTGTGTGTGATCTTTAAGTCTTAAAAAAAGCAGAGATATCACTGCTGTCAAATCACACTGAAGTGTTTACTTACCGGAGCCAACAGGCTGTCCAGATAGGTTCAAAATTAACAGGCTTGGAGAAACACTAAAAGACAAAGTGCTACCAGAAAGAAACAGTTGAGTGGAAAGTGGTAGTTTTACACAGGAATGTTCCAGGAGTAAATGAGGTCTAAAGAAAAAATAACAAACAAAATACCAGTGCAGCTTCACAACAGCCTACACCTTCCTCTTGCTCCTATATGATCGCAGCAGGGAACAGAGAGCTCCAAAACTGCTGAGAGCTGAAATAGCTTCTGCTCAATCAATTCATACAGGTCTTGCCTCTTATTTTAATTTAGCGGAGGTGAGTGAGCTGAAGAGGTTTTAACACTCCAAATGATAATTAGCAAGGGATGATTCTCAAAAGGTTTGGAGTTTCATTGCTTGGAACTTATCAGACCCAATTTAGTCGAAGCATCTCAACTAAAAGACCCATGAGAACAAGTTCCTGCAAAGATTTCTTCTGCTTCCTGGTTCACCTAGATTGAAAATACCACAAAAAGCCTACTTTTCTTACTTTAGTTGAAACACTGCAAGGAAGATTATTGATAGTAGTCATTAAAAGGGACAGGTGTTTTTTCTGGCTGTTGTAACAGCTGGCAGCATAATTCAATCCGATTAATATGTAAGGATTCACATATGGGTGGGAATTTTATGGATGGCTGGAACAAGTGACAACATTTAACAAATTACCTAAAATAGGTCTCAGGGTGTTTCTGTTTCTATCCCAGAAAAATGAGGGTTCTACAAGCTTATCTGTGTTTGGAGATTGACTTTCATGCATGTTCACATTTGCTGTATTTCTTTACAAGCAAGTGGTACTTTTGAATTTTGCAATTCTTTTATATCAGTATCAAAACCCCCTCATTTTTTTTTCTAATTAAAAATATTCTCAGAGTTTGAAACTGTCAAAAAACATACCAAAACAAAGAAATCAGTAACAGCATCATAATGGCTGTCAAAACCCAAATATTTATTTTAGAAGACGACCAAAATTACTTCTTTTTCAGAAACACATAGAATGCAAAATTACATATATATTATATATTATCCTTAGAAAGACCCATCAAAAGACTTATGAAATTAAAGCAGAGAATCTCTTGAATGAACAGCATGAAAGGTATTTCAGTGAGAGAGAATGGAGGAACAACCAAAGCCAGTAAATTTTTTCTGTCATGTGTTTCTGTGAAAGAACAGAACTAAAAAGCCCTCTACAGAGAATTTTCTAAATATGAGAAACTTACTGTATCACACCTACTTTTGTTGTAATGCCCATAAAACATCACACTAATATCTATTTCCACGTCATAGTGATCTCTCTCTGAGTGCTCACCCAGGAAGAAACAGGAAATAAGCTTATTTTCCTTTGCCTTGGCTTTGCACACGTAAGCATTGTTTTAACCTTTAAAACTTCTGCACTCCTGGGGTCTGAGGTTTGCAGATTTTTAAGCCTTTCCTCTAGGATACTATAAACACACTTGAAAAAGTGACATGTACTACATGTGGGGAAGCATAAGTTATACCTTACACCCCTGAGAGTGAAAAGCAGCTGCTGTAGGCAAATATTTATATGCACCTGAGCAGCTTCTCATTTAGGGACCTCTCCAAGTGAAGTGTGAAGCTTGGATAAGCACTCTCAACACAAATCCAGCTTTTTTTACTTTTGGCTGGATTTACTTCTCCAGCTGCAGAACAAACTGTTTGGTTATAAATGTTGGCCATTAACTATGGCACTTAGCACAAGGAGGATTGCACTCATATAACAATATAAAAGAGAAACTGCTGCACCTCTCCTATGTGGCATCTCCATGAGCCATTAAGAACAGAGAGGAATTCTGCATTTAACCTCAAGGACACAGAGATTGCTTGATTTGTGTCTGAACCTTCACTACCTCTGAACTCTTATTGGTTTATGCCATGTAGTATCAAAATAAATAGACATTGTTCTGCCATAAGAGATTTTGAACTTAGCCTGTACTAAAAGAGAAAAAGTTTCAAATTCAGGCAAGCAGTAACCTGAAACAAGATGAAAGCCATATATTTACCCTTACTTGGCCAGTTCAGTGTTTTCCGAGTGCCATCTACCCAATTTATTAATTTATTTTCTTATAAGGTAGGCTTTGATTAATTCTTTCCAGGGAGGATTGTTTATTAATGTAACTCTTTATGGCCATATTTTGTGAACTTAAATTGTAAAAATCAACATAAAAAATAAAGTCTGAATTTCACAGAACCTTTTTCCCTGCCAGATGAGGTGTTTAATCACAAAAATCATGTATAAATGCTGCAGTGGCAGACTTCCTATTAATGAGCTAAACTGAAAAATAAACCACACAATCCTGGAGCAACAAATATTGGGACAAAAAAAGACTAGAATATTTGGTCTCATTCAATATGGACTTCCCTTATTCTAAATTTTTTTAGAGAAAATGTAGATAAATTAAATTAAAATTAAGAATATCCATGAATTAGAAAATGTTTACATTAAGCTTCAGAACTTTCTGAAGCTTCTTTCATTATCACTTTAACAATCATAGAAAAAAATGTAACTGTAATTCACAAATGTTTTGGCTGATCGGTTTCTCAATTTGTCGTATAATAAACATGCAATCAAAAATATCAGTTCTACCTGAAAAATACTTTGATGTTAAGATTGCTTTACACTGGCAGATGTGCCAAGAGTAAACTGAAAGGCAGAATATTGAATTTTGCACGGTGTAACTCCAAGTTCCTTATTGTTCACCCTGCCTCCCAGGTACAGATGAGGCCTCTGTGAGAAATCCTGGGTCTGCTCAAAAACAATTCAGTTACTCACAGACTTGTCATAAAAGCAGGTGCTCCAATTACATCTACAAGCTTCTACTTCAAATTTAAGACTGACATAGCCAATGTTTATAATTATCTTATAACTTAAGAAAAAACTATATTCTGGAGCATAGTGAAAAAAAAAATTATACCAAAGATATCTTAATAACATGAAAGATTTTAGGAGTTCAGACAAGAGTAAAACATCTCTCCCTTTTGGGTCACATTACAAAAAATGTTTACTAAAATGTTTCTTTAGTTGATAGTATTTTTCATTATTTCTTGTATGCTCATCAGAACAAGAAGGATCATTTATGAATTATAACAGCTAGCCAAATTAGAATAATTTGCAAATACCTTAATTTTAAATATAGTAGGAATTTTTTAATAACCAAAATGATTTTAAAGTTCACTAAAATTTCCCTCTTTCAGAAATGTTATTTTAAGATGATGATTATGATGATTATTTTTACTATAAGAAGTAAAAATGGAAAAAAAAAATCCCTTTTAATTTAAAAAAAAAATCATTAAATCTCTCTGCTTACCTGTGCATTTATTATTAGAGAGGAATTGATTAGTCTGTGTTACTGACAGCTAGATAGAAAATTTGTAATAATACATTCATTAAAATACCGAGCAAGACAGCGTAAATGGCTAGGTTGAACAATTCAGTTTTCTGACCTTGGTAAACTGTACACAGATTTATCAAGGTAAAAATAAAAAAACATAAACATATTGACTAAAATTGTTAGAACTCTGAGTCATATTTACTGCAGCAATAACTCTGATTTTGCGTTGTAGATGGTCTGTTACCTTCATAGGTGACTGAGGTTTCAGGTTAAAAAACTGAATCAAAAACTCAATATTCACTGAGATGAATATCCCATAATTTCTCTTCTCTGAAGTATTTCATAAAGCCCTGTGGTACTACTACATAATATGTAAATCAGATTAATATAGGATCACAGTCTCCAGCACTGTCAGTACAGTAGTTCCCTGCAGTATTAAAGTCCACAAACCTGATTTTTAATATATCATGAACAATGAAGAAAATACATGTTGCAGGCAAAAATAGCTACACCTTTTGGAAGGACTACCAACCAGATGCTTTCATTTCTAGGTTGGCAACCATGGGGATGCAAAAAAAAAAGGGAGGTGTTTGTCCTGGGACTTTACACCTAGGATTTTCAGTAATAAATTTTGCTGTTAGTGGTACACATAAGGTTTTCAAGAAGTTTTTGCCATTGAAAAGCAATGTTTAACTCCGACTTTAAGTTTTGCCTTGTACATGCTCATTTATAGGCAAAAGTACCTGTGGTGGGAGGGGTTTTGTATTACAATTGCTTTGTTTGGTAACACCTCTTACAAAAGCAGCGTTTTATAACTTGCCTTATTGAATCGCACTGTTAGAAAAGGTTTTACTTTTTCTCTACTGGGCTGAATCACTTTACAGTGTACTATTTTATCTATGGTTCTCTAGGTCACAGACAGGGTATGTCAGGCAGCTCACAGGGTTCCTCCATCAGGGGCAGAAATCACCTATTTCCTTTTTGCAAGTCTATATGCTAAGTAGAAGTACGGTTTGGATCGTTTCTGTGTTACATTTTTCTTTGTATGTAGTAGAGAAATTTGTCTCAGGATTCATTTCCACTGGAAGAAAATCAAAACCAGGCTTTTTTGAAGAATGGAGGTGTGAGACCTTGCCCAGAGAGATTAGAGCTGCCACCAAAAGAGCAAGTGGTACATGTCAAAACTCAAAGGTGGAGTTCACTAGTTAGGTTGTCAGCATCCCCTTGTCTTCCTTGGCTTTAGTTTTTCTGTCTGTTTGAAGAAAACAGAATCACAAATTAGAAACAGATTTCTAGGGAAAATTTGAGAAATTAATTACACTAATCTTTTGAGATATAAGAAAAAATTATTTTCATAAAAGTTTTATGAAAAAATTTCAAGTTATTTACCTCAAAGGCACTGGCATGCTTTCAAAATCAAATCAACACAGCACAGACAGAAACATATTGGAAATCATCAGACATGATTTTGGCAATTTTGAAGAATTTTATTTTAGTAGATGTTGAACTAAACCTTTTGTGTTCCTCAAATGAAAATTACTGCTTTAGCAAAGCCAGAATTAGTCCTTATTAGTAAGGATTCATTTCCTTAGTTAGTGCTTCCAAGGTGAATAAAGGTATCAGAATCAGTCTGCTGATTGAAATATCATCTTTTTCATTGTAATACAATTTTTTTTCAACACAAGGTTAAGAGAGAAAACTGTGCTGATTACAACTTCTGTGTTATTTATGCATACATGTATACACCCCATCATTATTGCAACTTGTTTTTTTGTGGTTAAAGATATTTTAGCCTGGAGTAACGGAAGAATCAGTTGAGTTGGGCAAGTTCCATGTTGTGCAAATTATTATTTTTTTAAATGGAATTAATTGGTGATCAGAGCCTGGGGCTTGGTTGTTTGACTGACATATGTTTTTTTAAATACAGAGTTCTTTAAAAGAAATAGCAATTTCTGCTAGATCCTATTACACATTGAACAAGTTGTGTTGATTTTAAGAGGTATTGCAATCTAACCAGTTTGACCATGCAGTACATACAAAACAATGGATGAAAGGAGTTCTATGAATCCAAACGAAAAAGCTATGTACCTTTAGGAGACTTCAGAACTGATGGTAATTTTCTGGTAAAGCCACTGTCATTAGGTCAGACTAGCTGACAATAACAATTTCTCTGTCATGAAGTTTATTTCTGTATTGAACCTGCTTTCATAGGGGATCCTGCAGCATAGGGAAAAGTGAGGAGATTACATTTTGGGCACAGATTGCTTTGTGAGCTAAAGCACTGTATCCAAGCACCAGGGGAATGGGTCGAGATTTCCAGTCTACTGAACACTGTCTACTCTGTATACATGGGGATCATGTGCTTTGGGTGACCTGCTCTCCCTTAAGGCTGTTTTTGTCATCCACTCAAAGCAGATTAACTTTGTTGACCTGTTTTTTCAGAGGGGCTCTATGCAGGTATAGCATTGCTGCTCTTTTAGGATTATAGCACGTAAATACATGACAAATTTGCATGTATTTGTTTGCAATTTTTTGGTGAAAAGCTTTTCAGCTAGGGCAGAGAATAAAGACTTTTTTTTTTTTACTTTTCTCCTTCTTAATTTGAGACATTCAGTTGACCTTGAAAAGTTGTAGCTTCTCTTCTGTGTATTGGGAATAACACTGACTTCCTAGGATAAGATGGTAATGTCAGAAATTACAGCCTCATAAAACCCTTAATTCTCATCATAAAAATAATATATAAAGTAGAGAACTATGAGGGTGCCTTACATATTGCACTGTCAGGTTTAGGAGTACTACAATAAAATTTACAGTGCCTTTTTATTTGATAGTCGGTAAGAAAGAAAGAAAATCTGGCTTAAAAATTGCCATGCTATAAGCAAGTGAGCTTTTCTAGGGGTGGAGGAAGGGAACCAGGGAGCTTGAAATGCTGGCCTTTGGGGCTTTTGCTACATCTTTAAAACAGTGTTGCTGAGAATCCCAGATGTTCACTTCAGGTGAAGTTTTAAGTACACAATAGGCTAAAATTTTGAGATTCTGCTCATTATGAGCCAAATGCTTTTCTTAGCGTATTTGAGGATGCAGATAACACAAATAACTTCAGGACCTACTGAGACCACAACCAGAGAGCACCTAAAGAGATGTTTTGGGCAGGAGGCAACAGATTAAATCCCAAGTGTGTTATGGCCTATGGGAATTTTCCTACTGATACTAATGAAGACAAGGTTTTATCCAGTTTCTCTAGGAAGCTTTCTTCATCTTGTTTTCTGAGCAGTAGTAAACATCTTCTTTGTTACCACTTTCCATTCTGACTATGATTTTCTTTCATGGCTAAAAGTCTAACATGCCTCTCTATGCCCAAAATACAGAAGATATTAGTTTGTTCCAACTCCCATCTGTAGAAACTGCCTTTCTAGCTTGAAAAAGAAAGGTCATATTTCTTCTTCCAAATAGTGTCTGAAATGATGGTTGCTGTAAAATGACAAATATGTCATATATGACTTAACAAACAAGTCTAAATATATCCATTTTTCAACCTGGAGACCAGAATATAACAAATTTCAGCTTCAGTATTTTCCTAAAAGCCTCACTAAAGATGTTTTGTGTGCAGGATGTTGTATAAAAACATATAAACAAGGGTACAGTATATAGAATATGGAAATATATAGAAAGCAAACATAAATACAAACATTCAAGGTCAAAAATAAGGGACATACACAGAGGTGTTTTAAGAATGAGAACAATTTTTCTTTCCATTTTAGTCACTCATCTTCAACTGACTATTTTACCCAGGAGGGACAGGCTTAGTCATGTTGCACTTTGCACAGCATGCTGGCCACCAGAAACTCCTGAAGGGTTAGGCATCTTGCAGAAGCACTTTTTATTCTGACCTAGCTAGTGGCAGACTTTTATTCTGTGACTTTGTTATGGAATTCAGTGACTAGAAGAAAATATATGTAGGTTAGGGATCACATGCCGTCTTTAGAATGGAGACTGAAATGCTGTATTACCTGAGTGATTTTGGAAGCTATCATTCATATTCGTTTACTTGCAAAACTGTGGCTCATAGAAATAGCTCTATTTATTCTTCAGAGATTCACAGTGCTCTGGTAAATGTTTTCATACATGGTTAGACTTTCCTACATCATTATGTGGGCAAAAAGTAAGTCTATCAAAAATTTAAAACAACCAGTTGTTCTGGAAGGTGGCAGATGCTGAATATTTCACAGATGCCTTCCTCTCATTTGTTTGGTTTCACCCTTATGTGGAGATAACTGAAACACATTTTCTAAGCCTTGGCAGTGCATTTGATCACCACTCTGGTGGCAGATGAGTTTCAGCGTAACTGTGTCCAACAGGTGTGAAAGGGCAGAATGGGGCTTTCGTTGGAGTGTTTTATGGATATCTGCTAATTGCATTCTGCTTCCCCCAACACTTGCACAGGAATCTCACACATCTCTACAAGGTGTGGTAAGGGTTGGGAGATCTACTGTCTAATCTCTTCCCTCAGCACAGCCTGACAGATAGTTCACCCGTTTGGTTCCCATATCTAACGGGCAGCTATCACACTGTGGTGGAGTATGCATCCTCTGTCTTTACTTATACCTATCATATTTCTTTTATTTTTAAAGAAGAAAATACTAATTACTTCAGTTTGTATTTATTACACTAAGAAGGATAATTTTTCACTTTTTTGTAAGGACTAGAATTTCAATAATTTTGTTTTACCTCTAGTAGGTTAAAAGTGGCTTATAGAAGGGATTTAATCAAGATCTTCTGCCTATCCCTGTGAATTACTGGTATGCTATTTGGTTAAAGTTCTTAAGCTTTTAGAGTAATTGAAATGTTGGGTTGAATCTTAGAAAGAATTAACTATTGATATTTTTAGAAAGTAAATTAAAGCTTTTCTACTTTTCAGTAGATGAGCCTTCTAAATTTCCTTTAAGATTTGTATGCAGTGTCAGCTTTAGAGAGCGTCCTCAGCAATGTCAGCCTCCTGGACCTCCTTCACAATATTATTTTGAATGCAATGTGAAAAAAACAAGTCCAGGCATAATATTAGGTGACGACATTCTTCCATATAGTTGTTTTGCTTAAGCAGGTGCACAACTTTACTGTATAAATATCTGAGCCATGCAGCATGTGAGGCAACAATATTTTATATCAGCTATATTGTCTCGAGGCAGATATTAAAGCTTACTGATTTTCTTTGGTCAAGCACAGTACTAAAATTAACATCTGAAAATTCAAAACATATATTAATATAAGCCTCTCAATGGAAAGGTAATCTCAAAGAAAAGCATCCCTAAATATTGTTAACTTTTCAGCTACAGCTATTGGAAACACTGAAATGCTGAGATATCAGCATATAGAACTATAGCTGTTGTTTCATCAAAATAAATGAAATCAAAAAAGATTGAGAGAAAATAAAGCATATTATTAACTTAGATATTCTTTCCAGCTAAAACAAGAGGCACTGCAGTCAGCAGCAGCTGTTGTAAAATATCTACTTCAAAGAGGTAGCTACTTATTTTAGAAAACTTAAAAGCCCACCCTGCAAAAAGCGTGCTCAGAAAATATGTATTTATCATAATAACTTCCTGTGAAAAGGTCAGAAATTTAGGGATCATGAAATGTAAAGACAACATTTTTATATTACTTTTATGTTAGATGTTATGTTAGCCTGCTTTGTCAGCTAGAGAAACTTAAAAATAATCACATTTTTCTTGGAATTAATTTACAGGAAAAGGAATAGAAAGCTTGGCATTGACTGAATACTTATGCTTCTTTAGTCCTGTTGAATTATTTTGTTAATACTGTTGTTGAATGGTAAGGTTGTTCTGCAACTCAAGAAAATAAAAACACCGTCACTGTATTTTATAAGAAACATGCCTTTTTTCTTGTTGCAAATATCTAGTCTGAATATTTGTAGTACTAGCAAATTCCCTCTGTCTTTCAAAAATGACCACATTTTGGGCTATGCCTGTGATAGATCCACACTGAAATATACTGTTTGGGTACAAAGAGGGGTAACTGCTCCAGGATGAAGACCGTCCCACAGCATCTGAGCTGTGTCCCATTTACACAACATGATTTCTTCCTCATGAGGCCTGCAATGAAAACAGATAAACCACAAAGCATTTTTAGTCTCTTTACTTTGCCATAAAACAAGGCTTATTTCTTTTCTTTGGCCATCTATGTGAATTTCACACTGCTAGGATCATTATCAGAGAGTATCCCTGTTAGCTCTGCCCCTCTGAACTCCTCTTTAGAACTCAATTCAAACTAAGAGAGTAGCAAAAAAATTTCCAATCATCCTAGATGACAGCATCCTGCCATACGAGAAGTTTGATCTAAAACGGAACCTACTGGCTTGCTGGAAAGAAAGCACAGGCAATGAATTATTCAGGATTTCTAGTCAACAACCTTTTATATTGTGTTCTATCCCAGGATAAATGGTTCCAACTCAAGTACTATATTTGTCATCAGTAAACTAAACCTGCTGCCCAAATCCCACACTGACAGTGTTAAACTGGTTGTATATTGTTATGGCTGTCATTTAAGGCAGCTAAAGCACAATTCAGAGCAGGGCTGTCCCCGTGTTCCTGACTCATCCTCTTGTGTTTTCACTTTTCATGAACTCAGAAAACTGGCAGTGCCAGAAGAGTTACTGGGGCTGCAACACCTGGGCATAGGGGATTCCATTGAGACAAAGAGTACCAGTGATGCCACATGAACTCTGGGCTTCTTTTCTTTGTGCATCATTTAAAACATTACTGCAGTCTTTTATTTCAATGAGATTATTTTAGAAAAGTAAATCCCTTGGTCAGGGATTGCAGCTTGTAAAGAGATGAGTCTATTTCCCTGATGTGATATTCAGATGAGTCCATTAGACTTGAACCAGCAGGAAATTAACTCACTATTATTGCTACATATACTGATTTTGTGCTTTTTTCTTATTACTTCAGTGTGTTGAATAGAGTATTTACAAAACAAAACAAAAAAATGAATAAGATAATATCAACACAAGGGAACCTGACAGTTTTGTCCCCCAAACATCTTTGAAATACATAAGAGAGTATTTAGAGGTAGCTTATGGGCACATGGGTGTCGTTCCACTCAGTTAAATAAGGACTGACTTAAAGCAGATCAAATCGGGATGTTTGATTCAGACTAACAATCCTAAAAACACTGACCCGTTCAAGTGTGCTACTAAATCTGCCATGTCTTAAAATCAGATATTTTTGGGGGTCAACCAAGCCAAATTTTTCTTCTAACTGTTAATAAAAATGGTGTTATAGGCAGATGTAAAATAAGATCAAAGTGCTTGTCCTCTTATAAAAAATAATGATCTTAATCACATTGTTGGTCCCTACATTTGGCAGTGCTTAAATTTCTATTCCTTTTTTTGAAATGGTCTTCTCTATGAATTCCTTCATTCAGAATCAAGCACCCTTCATATCTTAATTGATGTTTCCTGTTTGCGTCAGGTTTTTTTTTATTTTAAAAATATTTATAGATGGATGTACTTTTGGAGCTGAGTTACTGCACCAATCAGTTTTTAGCATATATATACTCATCTCAGACACTTTGGTTGTTACTGGGGTAAAAAAACCCAACACCTATTGAGACAAAATCCAAATTTATTATCTTACCATGTTGTGGCATCAGTCATACGTCGGTTTCTGTGGTGTGAATTATTAGAGCTGGAGAGAACTCTGATCTTTTTCTTGTGCGATGGAATCCCATATGCCTTTATTATTTCCACAAGGTGCTGATTATACTGTCAGTGATTCTTTGTAATGGCTATGTTGCTGCTTCTTTTTCTCAGAAGCGTTTCTATTCTATAGATGACTTTGCATTTTGAGAACTTATATCTGACTCTTGAAAACACCTGTTTATAGATACGGAAATTAATCTCAATTTTACTGATAAAAATTTCTCATTATTCTTCTGAAACATCCCATACAATATTATTATAAAAAAATCCATAAAGAATAAAATGCTCAGGTGCATATTAATCTCAAGAATACAATGTGAAATTAATCTGTTTGAAATAGGAAAATATCCATGCCTATCTATTCAAAAACAATGAAATCAGATTTCCAATAATTAGGACGTGAATATTAGGAAATGCCAGAGTTGATTCTGATTTATCTCTATGTACGTGTTGCTCTAATTATAGCAGGATTGTACTTGATAAAAATATTTTATAAATATCAGCCAGTCTTCCATGTGCTGGTACCCCATGTCAGCAAACACGGAGGCAGCAGATACAGACCAGATGGCCCAACTAGGAATGTGTTGTTTACATAAATTTGTGCGGTTTCATTGTGTGTTGTGAATGTGTAAACCTGGTCCGCATTCCTACAAGTGACAGTTATCCATTTTTGTCTAATTTTTAGTAGCTCATTTGCACTGTTGGTAGTAGTTTCAGGCTTGAGACTGTTATTAACATGATCAGTTCCATCGTTGTAGGAATACAAATGAGTTTCATTTTGCAAACTTTTCTCCAAACTTGAAAAAGTAGCTTTGCTAATCAAAGCAAATATCTGTTCTTGATGTATACTGCAAGCTCACTATGAAACTAAGTCATAATCTAGATGACACAATGGTTTCCTGGTTTAGTTCTCATCATAGAATCACAAGCACAGAAATGTTGAGGCTGGAAGGTACCTTTGGAGACTGCTTAGCACAATGGTGCTGCTCAAGCAGGATCAGCTAAAGCAGTTTGCCCAATACTGTGTCCAGTACTGAGTTTTAAATATCCATGGATGGAAGCTCCACAACTTGAAATGACAACCTGTTCTAGAGTTTGACCACTCCCAAAGTAAAAGAGTTGTTTCTTATATTTAAGTAAATTTCTTTTGTATTGCAAATTGTGCCCCTTGCCATTTGTCTTTTCAATGCACACCACTCAAGAGTCTGAATGCCTCTTACTAATTTTCTCCTGGTAGTTATTTATACTTTGTATATTTTATATAAATACATTGGTAAGATTCCCCTGAGCTTTCTCTTCTCTAGGATGAACAGTCCTGCTTCTCTCAGACTCTCATACGACTGATGCTCCAAGGTCTTGATCATCTTCATGGCCCGTTTTGTTGGATTTACTCCAATATTTTCATGTATCTCTCTGTCTTTTGTACTGGGGAGACAAAAACTGGACCCAGCACTCCAGATGGGTCTTCCTAGGTCTGAGTAGTGGGGAAGGATAACCTCTTTCAACTTGCTGGCAATGCCTTTTCTAATGCAGCTCAGTAAACTGTTGGTCATCTTTTCTGCAGGACACATTGCTACACATTGCTGACTCACAGTCAACTTGTAGTTCACCAGGACAGCAGACCCTTTTCTATTAATCTGTTTTCCATCCAGTCAGATGCAGGCCAGCATACAACCTGTGTTTATTTCTTTCCAATCTATACTCACTGGGATACTCCTCTACTCCTTCTGAATCAGACAGCAAGTAGAAGCACATCCCAATATCACCATGTTGTTCCTGCTTCTTTTGATCCACACAATTTCAGCTAGCTTCTTTCATGTCCAGACCCACATGTGCTGTGACTTGCAGGGATAAAAGCTTTCCTTAATAACTTCTTGCTTTCCTGCACAACTTCTTCATTCTGTAAACACTTCTGCCATGACGTTGGATGGGAGTAGGACCATCTCTTCTTTAATTGCTGGGTCGTTCATCAGAAAAGGAAAGTACCATTTCAAACTGTAAAGAATCTCAGTAGTCATCAGTCAGGTTAGGGGTTTCTTAACTGCTGTCAGCAGTGGTATTGTATCTTCTGTTTGGTGTACATTAACATTTGGAAGAGAACTGATTGTTTCAACTCTTTTAGTCTTTGTCTCAGTGAGACACAGTACAGAAATAGACCCTGCTGTTTATTTGTGTTTCTTGTCTTTGTTCCTTTTTTATTAATAATATTGAGTTATTTCCTCTGCCTGCAATTTGTGAGTTTTAATTAATTGGCATGAGATTGGTTTTGTGTGACCTGTAAAATATTTTATCAGTAACTTGTTTGCACTTTGTGCATCCAATTACAATATCTAGATTTTAGGTAACCATAATTAGCTTTATATAATAATGATAAGATTGCAAGTTTAAAGGAAATGCACAACTGAATTCTAAAACTACGTGATTAATTAGAGATTTTAAAATTAAGTTCAATTTACATTTTGGCAAAACAGGGCACAGTATAATATCTTCATATCAAGGGAATATTCATTACTAGTAATTAACAAAAATTAAATGTGCCTCACTTGCAGGCTTCAAAATAAGAATGAAAATGAGGCACAATTATAAACAATTTCAATCACCTAGCAAGAATGATAACTTCTTGTAAGTAAGAGCTTGACTGGGCTGGGAACAGGTTACATTCTCTTCTTTTCTAGCAGCTGCCCTTCTTATTTACTTACCAGGAGTCATTTCATAAATTGGTTTTATAGCTCTAACAAATAATTTGCACATCCACTGCAACAATCACACAAGGAGGATGTCTTGCATCTAAGGCAGTTTCTGAAAACATGTAAACTTTTACTGACATATTGATGAGAATCCCTTTATCCTTACCTTACAGTGAACTGATCCAGTGATCATTTAGAGTAATACCCTAGACAGCCTAGGCAGGCTGCTCCAACTTAGGTGTAAAGCAGTGTGAAAGTAAAGAACACAGTAACTTAGCAATTCAGAGATGCTGTGTGGAATCCTGTGTGATAAGGGGAGAGGTGAAGTAGCTCCAGGATACTAATGCTGATGGCTAAGGCTCTGTACACGCTTATTTTTTGTCTCGAGCACAGCATTTGAGCTGGTGATACTTAGTGGTTGTCTGCAGGCTTTCCAGAACTTCATGTTCTCTGGAGAATTGTCCTAAAAGTAAGTTCCTCTCTTTGCACAGAACATGAACATTTTAGCCTGTTTCCTGATTTTTTCATTTTCCACCAAAGTGTATAGTCTGAATCTTACCCTTTGGCAACAAGGAATCAGGCGATTGCCTTGGACTGCACAGCTGATTGATTGAGTGGTGTGAGGAAGTGAGTATTTTTGAGCAGCTTCCCCCTTGACATAAGTGAAAGTGCAAAGGAAAGAATGAGGACAGCACTTATTCTTGCACAGGCAGTGGTTAATCATGTTCCAGGAACAACTAGGTCCAGCCATCTCTGGATGCCTGACTAAAGAATAACGTGTCTGACATATGCGGTGACCATGCTGAAACTGGGCCACTGTGCCAAGAGGAGTTAAAGGTCCATCAGGC
This sequence comes from Aphelocoma coerulescens, assembly GCF_041296385.1. NCBI lineage: Eukaryota > Metazoa > Chordata > Aves > Passeriformes > Corvidae > Aphelocoma > Aphelocoma coerulescens. The sequence continues at coordinate 112,324,892 of NC_091015.1, read as the reverse complement.
AGAAACAGAGCCCAGGAGATGTGGAGGCCATATCTCCAAAGTAACCAAAGTATTCCATGGAAAGAGGGTAGTAATGAGATCAGAATATATGTAGCTGCCTAAGGGGATTTATGTGGACAATTTTGCTGTCAGGGTTTGGGTGACCACAACAGTAAAGGACTTCTGCATTTATCCCCTGGACCTCTGTGCCCAGCCTCAAACTATCTCAAATTTGATGCCATAGTAGGTCATCTTTATCTTATCCTTTACCACAAGGAATGAGGTAATGGTTTTCTGGTGACATAGTTGAAATAAACAGCATTTTGTGATATTGACCCTTATCATAGTTTCCTCTGAAGGGGGAAATGTCTGGAAGGTAAATGGGGGAAGGAATTTGAAAAAAAAGGGGGAAAAAAAGAAGGAAAAGGAATGACATAGACAAACTGCTCATCAATTAAGTTGTTTCAGTCTAATGCTGGCATATTTAAGTATTGCCTGAGGCACGCAGTTGTCTAACTCTTTGCTTTCACTATCTACACTGATTTGTTAGTGCTCCTTATTGATACTTGATGTTATTGTTCCTTTACATCAACCTGCTATGACTTTGTAGTTTTGTTACAAAAAATCTGCAACTTCTCTCTCTTTCCTCATAATCATTATTGAGCTGTATCTCCCTTTGTGGTTGAAAGAGGAGGCACTTCAGTGTTGGATGGAAGAGGTTTAGAAGAGTGAAGGGATGTTTAATGCAAGCAGGAGCCTGAAGGGGCTACGGGAAGTAAAAGGGTCTATAGTGAGAGGAAAGCTCAGGGTGCAGAACATCAGCAGTAGAATAAATAGGAAAACCCAGGAGGAGACATTCTCCTCCCCCAGGAGAAAGTTTTACTTTTATGGAGCCCATAGAAGGGAAAGAATAAAAAGTGCAGAAAAAAGGAGGATGGCAAAGATCAAAACAATCCAGGACAATGAAACAGGAGAATCATGCAAAGATGAATTTTAAAAAATGGATCTAAAATATAGTGAAGAAAAGCACAGTCTTGCAAGTCCTTTATGCTGATTTGGATTTATTGAGCAGGAGGTCCACACCTATAGACAGCTTTTTTGGCTAACAGCAACAAAATATTTGGTGTAGTTCATGACCTAGTAAGACAGTTTTCAGCTGCATGAAGAAGCATGACCACAGCTATTTAGCACAAGAAATAGACACTTTATTCCCATGAGCTGCAGTTTCTCCATACAGCTAAACCATATGGTTCCCTTAGGCACAGGAAGACATCTACTTACAAACTAGCCTGCCCCTTTTCCTGAAATATTTTTTCAGTTTCTGTCACATAAGTATTGCTCAGTCAGTAAGTTTTCAGTCATGCTGGTCATTTACGATACTGATTAATCCAGAAAGAGATCACCTTTGAAATATTTACAACAGTATTGATGTGCTGACTTCCTTTTCTTATGACAGACAGAATTCTTCAGAAGCACTTATTATCTCAGCGCTATTTTTAGAGTAATTTTTTTTCAACGTAACTTCAAGGCCTCAAAATGTGCTTGTGTGTCAAACAGGATTTTTATTCAATGCATGTCTGACTACACTGAGAATATGAAGAGGAACTATGAAGTAGCTTATTCAGTCACTGTTCAAGTAGTTTTCTATTTGCATTTTGGAAACCTCAGTCTAAATGCCAATGTCACTAGGCTGCAGGTATCTTAAGACTTTTCTTAAAATTAATGCTTTTCAAAAGTTCATCCAAAATAAGGTCATACCTTAAAAAGCAGCAAAAATCTTCTAAAAGGTTTTCCAAAACTAAACCTGGAAAATAAAAAAGAAAATATATTGAGAACCATTTCACCTTGACCTACATTACTTTGTAAGGATTTTAGAGTTTGTGAAGGAACCCATAATACAAAAAAAGGAAAAAAAACAAAAAGAACCCCCCCCCAAAAAAAACCCTCATAAACCCTCAAGAACCAAAGAGAGTGAGAGAAGAAAAGAAAAAAAAAAACAAAACAAACAAAACCAGGGTAACCTTCAGAAGACATTCAGCAGAACCTGACAAAGTTTTGATTGAAGAAAGATTGATTCTCTAAAGTTTGAATGGTCAGACATGTACTGAATTTGCTGAGGTTCATTGCTATACCCTAGAAAGTATTTTCAGCTCTTCTATCCTAATGAGCGTATTAGTAAAAGGCTGAAAGGATCACAGATTGTCTATCAAATAAGATTGTCAGTCACACACTGTTAGCAGCTCTGCTGTGATTTATATACCATGATTACAGAAGAGAGAGGTATGAAAAAATGAGCCTTATTGTGTCCTGTGACCAGTGTGGTGGCACAAAATACAATGTACAACATTGTGCTTAGGGGGTGGGAAGGAGCATGTTCTGGATGAGGAAGCCATAGAAAATTAGATAGAAAGGTACCTTTCCCCTCTTGTTTCCTCCAGTGATAATTATATTGCATAGAAGAAATTGAATTACCTGCAGCAGTAATAGCTATGGGTGAAAAATATGCTATTATACGTGATTTAAAAGTGGGGGACACACTCAGCACAGGAAGGGGAAAGCTCAACCTCAGCTCAGCTGCTGTTAGCAACTACACTCCCTGTACTCAATGTACCTAGACACAACTGGTTGTCAGTGCAGTTCTACATCCAACAGAGACCTTTGTTTCATATTTTTGATTGATTTTGCATGTAGCAGCATGAAATATTGGTAATTTATAGAAGAATATAAATTAGGGGAAAAAGTTGGGATAATTTGGTTATTACTGAAATATTTTCAAATTGTTAAAAGAGCAGGGTGATTTTAATAAAGTGCTTCTCAGTAGACTTGTATCTAAAGGGAATGAAAGTGAGGCTTGCAAAAATTACAGTTCGATTACCAACTAAAGATCCAGGCTGGGCTGAGCTTAGTGGAGCTGAGAGCCATACACACAAGTATAACTTTAGGCTTGTAGGATAACTCCAAAACAGTTTGGAGCACAAATTTATCTTGAATTAAAACAATCCCTTCCAGTTCCTCCTGACAGATGTTGCTTTCTCTCCCACTCAGTAAGGGCTCCTCTCTTTCCTTGAGGTGACCAAACAGATCTGTCAATGGTTCCCTGTTCACCATTCCTCTTCCCTTGTGGCCTGGCTGATTCCTGTGATAAGGATTGCATTGTAAGTTGTCAGTTGCAGTTGTAGTTGAGGTTTTTGCTACACAATGAGAATATGCATCAGTGAAAGCCTTTGGGAGTGACTCAGCTGGCACCCTGCTTATTATAAAGCTCTGCGTAGGCTTTGGTAGAGAACAGTTTATGCTCATCATTTGTGCATCTGTCCCATCATGGGAATGTTACTACTGACAAGTAAATTAAAATCCAGCCAATAACCTTATTACTGAAGTACTTAAAGGAGATAGCCACTTCGATGAAAGCTGTGTGCATTTCAACTGTTCAGAGAGAAAATTATGTGAGCCAGAAAATTTCAAATCATCAAAGGCAGTCTGTCTGCTTCTCCAACTTTTGAAGGGAAACAAGGCAAATAGGAAGACAGAATAGGTTTTCTTTGTGATCTGCCTGCTCTGCTGTCCACTCCCACTACCTAGTTAAGCAGAGTATTTTTATTTTAAAACTATGTCCCTGGCTATTTTAAAATTACAGAAAGAGGAACCTTATATTCTCTTCTTAAGAAATAGAAAAGAATAAGATAAAAAAATTTGGACAATCAAGAAAATAGCTATTTCTGGGAAACACTCTTAAAAAACTAACAGAGTATACCTTACATTTCTGAGAGCTCTTCAGACACATTCACCAAGTATTCATATTCAGTATCTGCTGCATAATAAAAAGCTGCCAGTTTGTATATGATGGAACAGAATGGGTTCATCAGAACCCTGGCTGAAACAGAAAATTTGTATCAAGAAATTCTAAGTGGCTGAAAAATATTTCAAGTTAGAATTTAATGTGTATTTAAAATGCTTTGATGAGATGAACAGAGTATGCTTCAGGCCATGCAAAAACATATCGTTGGGAGTTCCTGTTTTACATATCAAATATGTGTTTAATGTTGTGCTATCCTGCTGTCAAGACAAACGGTCATTACTTGTTATTTGTCTCCATAGCTCTCTTACTAAGAGTTTGTTTTGTTTTGGTTTTTTTTGTGTTGATTCGCATGGAACATTTATCACAGTCAGGACTTCATGGTTCAGCTCTTCTTTTTTAAACAAAAAGGAAAGAAGAGCATACATTATAGGAATGATAAATTTCATAACCTTGTCTTAGAAAGCTAGGCATTTAAAATCTGCTCCAGGATTACCACTTATGTAGATAAAGCACATAGACTTAGTAGAGATCAAAACAGTTAACAGAGAAATAAAAATAATTCACAGTATACCATCTTGCCAAGCTTTGCATATCAAATAAATGTATTCATTAAAGCTATAATTAATGATTATTTTTATCTTTATACTCGTGGCATAAAAGCCACTATGTCTGACCCAGATCCCATTATAACCAGTATTTGAAAACAGGACACACTTATGAGTTAAGATTGGAACAGAACAGGACAGCCAAACATATGCTAAAGGCAGGAATAAGGCACAAGACAGGTCAGAATTCACACAAAACAAATACATAAATTGGTTAACTAATTGGTCTGTTGTCAAAAGTGGTGAGGATGTGGTTTATCAGGCCAGATGACATGGCTTTTATGCATCACAGTAAAAATGAGATATTATCTGCTTGAAGTTGGTAGTTTCATTAGTGATAACTACTTTCAGATTACTTTTGAACAGAAGATTTCATCATGAAATTTTTGGAAAATATATTTTAAGTTAAGAGGACATATTGACAAATCAGTACTGCATTTATAATAACATCAGCCTTTTTAAATTAAAAAGTCTAAAAGATTTCTTGTCTTCATTTCAAATTCATTTGGAAATATGCTATTTTAAATGTTCTGTTTTATCATTGAAAACACAACATGGAACTTAAGGAGAAGCGAGATATTTCTGTGTGAAAGTCCTAAATTCTCCTTTTGGCCCCAAATTAATGTTGTTTATCTCTTGGACTAGCAAGAGACTAGAATTACTTCTTTTTTTTTCTTATTAGCCCCCCCAAAAGATATTCTTGAAAGTGAGACTTGCATTCGAACCAAACCCTTCATTCATTCAGGTCTCAGCACCTTTGATTTTCAGGACATTGGTTGTGTATGTTCTCTACTGTTTTGAGGGGTTCGTTTGTTCTGCACTGATATTTTTTTTTCTTGTATTATCTATACTTTGATAGAATTTTTCACCTCCTCTCATTTCTGATTATTGGCACATATATGATGTAGATTTTTATTGTGCTGAATTCTTGCATTTCACATTGCTCTCAGTGAGATTTGATGATCAAGAATTCTGCAAATGAAAACATTTTTGACCTTTGCCTCAAAAATCTACGTCCAAGGGAATCCTGCTGCTATTCATTTCCCTTTCTAGAGGCTGCATTAAGAGATTTCTCTTTTACGAATAATTGAAGCTTCTTGCCTTTTAGTTTGACTCTGTTGAATTTCTTGAAGCACCATGAGCACATAGGGAGCATTGCTATATAAATCAAATAATAATAATACGTATAAAGAAAAATCACAAAGGGGAAGAAAATGTCTCAAGCTGTTAAAAACAAATTATACTTAGATATTGGAAAGACCTCCCATGGTTAAAGAATGAGTTATAGTATTAAGAGAAAAATATAGCATTCAAGCACCTTTCATTTATTTGACATGATAACAGAAATATTCAAGTGTCTGTAGAACCCAGACTTTGATTGTTTCAATTCACAATAATTTTTGAGAGGAAATGCTTAAAAAAACTTGGTATAGGAAAACAGTACATATAATGACATTTAGTATGGCATGTCCTGTTTGAATGCTTTTTTTTCCTTTGACATCTGTTATCTAATATTGCTTCTGCCTTCGTAGAATGACCGATATTATTTTTTGAGGTCCTTGAGCATATGCTTAACTGTAAACATGTAAGTATATTTGGGCATATGTTGCTTGATTACTTAAAAAAACCCCATTTACTCCAAAGAAAGATTAAATATTTGCATTATGCTGCACATGCAACATGCAATTTTATAAAGGATGCTTGTCTGGGAGTACAGCTAGGAAGAGATAAAACTGGCTGGATGAAGGGTTCCCCAAGAGACACTAAAACAGCTGCCACAAGCATATGCTCTTCTACATGCAGACCAAGTCATGGTGACTATTTCTGCCACTTCGTAGAGAAATGAGGCTGTAGTTTTGCTAACTGGACTTGCACTTTTGGTGTTATAGGGTTTCTTGCCTGAGAGATCCTCAAGAGTCACTTCAGCATTAATAGTACAGTAAATTGCCAATATAGTGCACTGAAATATCAGACTGGTGTTTTATTATATATATTAAATTAAGCCTTTGACACTGACAATTGAGTTTTCAGACCTATTACTTAAAACCTATTGAGGAAATTTTCTGGCCATAAAATGGTATAATCTGGATAGAATAAACAAATGCAAATGAGAACAGAAATAGACACACATAAAAACTAATGTTCACCCAAGAGTAGATGCCATCTCTAGTAGGGAGCCATCCTTCTTCCAATCCCTTGCCTAATTTATTTTTTTAATGTGAAACGGACTCCTACGACCACCTGAAGATTTCTAGACTCTTGGGATATCTTTTCAGATTCAATTCTTACAGTGAAATGAGTGAGTAGTTATTTGTTAACATTGTAAGTGCTATCTCCAGCCATGGTGTGCTTGTTAACATAAAGGCCCCTAACTTCTCATAGGAAAACCTCTAAGACATTATTTTACTTGGAAACAATTTCACTTGCTGCCTACTCCCACAGAAATCTGCAAGGGCTTGAATACTGCACAATAAGGAGAGCTGTATTTCCAGGTCATTCAATGCATGTTCTCTTTTGAATGTCCTAGAGAAGATGCGCAACTGGCATTTGTAAGGAGATGAAGCATTTGCTGCTACTGTTACAATTTATACATGAACATGTATTGGCACCTTGGGTTTTCAATAGAGGCAAACTCAAGGACTGTATTTTCTCATAGCTTGTTTTCATATTGTTGTAAAGTAATGGAGTATCAAGCCATTAGAGAATAAGCAGAAGTCTTATCCAGTATTTCAGTTTGGGTGAATGGTGCGCTGAGGATGAATATTAGCAAGATTAGTCATATTAACTGAACAGAGTTCATGAGATTAGAATGTTATTTTCTCTGAACAGTTTAGAACAACATTGTTAAATAAGGCTGGAAACCACTAGACTTTAACTTTGCTTTCAAAACAAATATGCTGAGTACTATGTCTGTGGTGAACTGACCACTGCACATTGCATTTTCTTATACCAGGAATGTTTGTACAAGTATGTGCATTTGGGGGAAACATCCCTTATTCTGACACAGCACCATGGTGTGTTAGAACAGTACTTATGCTCCATGTGAGATGTAGATGCAGCTTTCTTGTCTTTGAGCACAGGGTCTATAAACTTCTATTTTAGCTAACACACAGCTGGCTGTAGATCATTGATTTTGTCCTTGAAAATTTTTTAAATGAATTTCAGGATGAAAAGTTTACTAGTTTTCATTAAAAGTGCATTTCCTATCTCCTACTGTGCAGAGCTGGTGAATGCAAAGCTGAAACTGGACTAATGTAACTAGTACTATGTAAAATTTCTTCTCCATTTTGTTTGTGTTTTGTTGGGTTTGTTTTTTTTTTTCAGGAATGGCAGCTGTTTTGTGTTGAAATAGCAGCTTCCTGTCATCTGTTTGTTGTGATCTAGATTCTCCTCTCAAGTTTGGTTCAAACTAAAGTGAACATCACTGAATGCAGTGCGAACAAAAATAGAATTTATGCCCTTGAAAACTGTAGTCTGTAGCTCTTCCTTTCACTGAGACTGATTACCAGCTTCTGATCTTAGTAGTTCTGAAAAGGTCAAATGAAACATGGAAGAAGAACCAAGGTAATGAGAATGGGAGAAAGATGAGGAGGGTAGAAAAAGATAATGCGATTTACTCACCTTCAGTTTTGGTGACATTTATGAGGAAAGAGAAAAAAAGCAAGAAAATGCTGCAAAGGAAATCAGCAGTAACTCAGTAGTCATAGAGAAAACACTTTCTGAAGGTGTACCTCAGCTCCTTAAGATCTCTAGTTTGGTCTGATATCATGTGATAGGTCAGGCATAATAAGTCTTTTCATCTTCAGAAGCCTTAACTGTTGTGACAGTAAATGTTTGTGGGCTTTGTAAAGACTGTACTCAGACAAGCAAAATGTTGCTGCCATGAATATCTAGTGTTCTCTAATGTTGCTTCAACACAATAGACCAGTTCCACCATAGGGCTTTGTGTTATCCCTGGTTCACTACTAAGAAATTAGGTCATACTATTAAAAATAACCATCTGCCCAGTGGGGATCTGTCTATTGGACCAGCTCTTTACATCAAAGAGCTTTATTCCTTGTCACATTTGGATTTTGTACTGCTAAAGAAATATGTCAGTAAAACAGCATTTTGAGGACTTGCAAGATGTTTAATACATGGTTATTCTCATAACTCATTTAATAGTTTAGGGATGGTGGCTGAATAATCTGTTGTTTTATAAAGAAGTAAAAGAATGAAGAGTGCTTTATTGAACAAACAGGATTGGTAATATGTTCAAAGCTGCAAAGGTAATCTGAGGATTCATGTTTAACAGAATTGAATTTCAAGGAAAACCAAGGTTATGCCATACTTATATTCCCTCCTCCCCTCTCTTTTTTGTCTTTTTAAATGAGATTGAAGTTTCTGTGACACAAATAAAGTCATAATCTGCTAGCAATTTTGTTGTTCATTGATACATGAGTGAGTTCTTGCTTTTCCCTATTTTAGCTATGTGAGTTGACAGTTTAAACATTCCTCCAGCACAGGGTAGCCAGAAAAGGTTTAACTTTAACTTCATAAGATTTAATATCATTGATAGCTTTAAGGTACGTAGCAGGTAGAGAAATTTTACCTAAGGGTTGATATTGCAGCTTAATGTTACATTTTGGTGAAGTTTATGAAATGGAAGTCTCTGATCAGCATATTTTCATTTAAAAAAAGAGCTGTGTGTAGGGAAAAGAACGCTTCTTTTTTTCTCTTAAGAGAACATCTTTCCTTTACTTTACTTTCTTTGTTGTGGTGAGTAGTGACAATCAGTTTGCAGGATGAGATATGACTGGCTGCAGCATAAAGCATCTGGTTGCTATAGACCTCAGGAAAAAATGGATTTAGCAACTAAATAATGTGGCAGCTCAGAAGAGAAGACCACTATTTTGTTAATATTGTGGCAGAAATTTCAAACTATATGAAGTCTTTTTCTCAATTGACTAAAATAGCTCAAAAATACTGAAAAGCTATGAATATTGTAAAGCTGATTAAAAATGCAATATAGTTAATAGATATCTCTCTTTGGATCTTTGGAGGATAAGGTACTGACTGATGTCAGGAGCTGAAATATGGCCCAGTGTCTTGTTTCAGCAGTCCATCTCCATTCAGCAAAGCATTTAATCATGTACTTAGCTCTGGAATGAGATGTGATTTATATGTGCCTAAGTACTTGGCTAAACAGGGATAGAAACTAGAAATACACATAGTAGTTATTGTCTGGTGTCTGTTGATTAATCTGATACTTCAGAGCAGTTGTTAGTGAATTATTAATATTATCCAGGAAGAATGATTTTCTCTGGTGTGTATCAGAGGAGATGGGCATGGAGCATATACACCTGAAGGTATCATAGATTATTAATAAATAGAAGATATGTTTTATTGAATTATTTGGAAAGATGTGATACACACAATTTCTAGTTCGCTGATAGTTGCTTGCAGTAAGTTAATATGTTTTTCAGGTTTTAAATTGAAGCATGGCAGCTTTCTCCAAAACCTTGGGTGATAAGGTCAGAAACAGCTTCTCTCATCGCAGTATCTTCGATATTTTCTTCAGAGAGAGAGTTTCAAGCATTTTGGTAGTTTTTACCTCCTGAGGATCACAAAAGGTTTGATTCATGTAAGCTAGTAAGGTATCAAGAGCACCTTGAAGAAAAAGATTTATGAAAGAGCAAAGCAGCAATAATGGTAATTTATTGTAGGCAGATTCTTTGTGAATGCAACAGTAACAGAGGGACGGAAAAGGCCACATCAAGATTTTGGTTCACTCACAAAACCATAATGAATACCTACAGTCCCCAGATGTTTCATTTAAGGCTAGTTCATTTTCTTGTCTTTCAAAAGTAGAGGAAAATCTATTAGCTCTTTTGTTAGTATTAAAATACTTACAATCTATTATTTAGTCGTACTGAATTTGTTACAACTTAGCCATGCCCCACATTCATAAACAGACTCATAACAAAGTCAGCAGTAAACATTCAAAAAATATAAACCAGCTCTTACCATGAGGATAGGCTTAGTAAAGTGAGATATTTTACTTAAAAAAAACAGAAAAAGAAACCAAAAAAAACCCCCAAACAAACAAACATGGCTTTGAACTGTTTTAAGAATTTTCAAGAAATTATTGACTTAATGTAAGCCTATTCCATTCCCACTCCCTGAAATCAAAGATTATTTTTCAGGAACTTGCATTCTAAAAAAAGGAAATATCTTTAAATTTCATAAGAAAATTGTGGGATTTTTGAACACTAAAGCATCCATTTTTAAGTTAGGCATGAACAAACATGTTTTGTAAGTTCTTTCCTTGAAAACCAGGCTCTCAGCAAAATGACAATTCTCGCATGAAAGTTTACATTCCTTGAATATTTTACTGATTTGTTAAAAATCCAAGGAGCACAAACTAGACCTATTTAAACAGGTATCTGCCAAAGACTGCTATTTCACCCGAATGTTTTTTTTCTCTCAGCAGCATTTTCCACAAGGAATATAAACATATAAATATCTTTTATGTGAACTAATCAGAGCAAAAAACTTCTGATTCTAAAAGTGGCAGCTTTCTAAAAATAAAGCTTTCATGTAGCTGGGGCATGAACTATTATTAGGGATGAAACGTGCTCTGTGGTTCAGAGGCAGCCTCGCATCGGCCTCCTCCAAGCCTTGCTGCTGTGGGTGCCCAGAGTCTGCTCAGTGGGGGCAGACTGGGAAAGACCAATTTTGCTTGTTGCTGTGCTGGGGAACAAGATGAAGTAAAGAGTAGAGACAGCCAGCCCAGACCAGGGACCAGCACAGATCAGAGAAAAGCCCACAGATCAGAAATCTGGTCTTCTATTTATTACTGTTTACTTACACTCAGATGAAAGAGTTCAATCCTTCAAAGAGAGGAGAGCAGTGAGGGATATGAAATATGGTACTGGTGTTGCTAATGATACTACACTGTTCAGGCAGTGGTTGTTAGGGTGCAGAGATACTACATTATCCATTCTATCACCATTTTTACAAGGGGCAGAGAAAAATGTTCTTGACCTGTAACTTATACTAACTTGCTTTGGACAGATTAATACTTTTCTTTTTAATTAGATAGATACAAATGAAAAATCACTCTGTGTTTATATATCCACCAAGCAATGGCATGTCAGCAATGAACTGCAGCAAAACTTCAGTCTCCAAATGGTGATTTATATTTCCAGATGCTAGACTACAATAGGCAGTATGCGAATTAAGAGAGAAAGCTGGAGTCTAAACATTCATATACATAGAACTGGGATGCTGAGACTTGGCAAGCCTAGGTTATACTGAACATATTAAAGGTGCCTGTTCCATTTGTATGCAACTAGAAGGACCTGTGGGACCTTCATTGGCACTAATTACATGACAAAATATAAGATCAAAGACATGAATCATTGCCAAAGTTGTCAAATGCTTCAGGATTGACCTTTCTGATCCTAAATTGAATGGGAGCATTAATAAGGTATGAGTTCTGTAAATGCAGCAGCAAGCACTCTGTTTGAAAACAGCAATATAGCATACAATATTTCTGTGGTAAGTATATATAGGAAGAAAGATTGGAGTATACACAGAGCTGTCTTAGCAGTTTTGAAAATGTAAGAGTTATGTCTATGCTGCTTTGATTTCATTTACTGAATTCCTATGCAGATAAAATGGCATAACGCTATTCATTATTAAAGAGCTGGAGAAGCTTTTATTACTATCTCATTTAGAACTCAGAGATAAAATTTCAAAGTCCTATTTCAAGCAAATGTGGTGTATTTTAGACTGATCAAACCCTCCGAGATGCTTCACAAGATTAACTTGTATGGTATAAAAGCTGCACTGATAGCACAGTGCAGCACTCACTTTTTTTTTGTTGCTGCCATTTCTTGAATGGAAAGTGATCAAATAGCATCTTCCACTCATTGACTAAAACAGGAAGTGAAAGCACTAGAGACTGTTGAAACTGCCAAAACCCCCCAAAACCTGTATATATGAAATATTATAAATAGTGGGATATATTAAATACCAATTGAGAGAGCTAAAACTACAGTATATTAGTTTAATAAAAAGGGCCATAGATAATTAAGGTCTCTCTAGGTGCTTATCAAAATCCTGATGTCCCTAATTGCTGTGCCTGATTCAGCTTCAACCAAGAGATAAAATCTTGGTCATTGATCACGCCTACCTGAATAGCATGAATTTCAGGAACAGAATATGTCCTTTAAATGTAACAACAACAGCAACAGTCACCTTATTCTTTCAACCAGTGAGATTAGCTTTGCAAAGGGCCCAGTCTCTCCTTCTGGAAGATGAAAGTGGGAGGCTGAGAGGAAACAGTGAGGGGAGTCCATAACGAACAGGAAAAAAAAGGATGCTTAAATGGGTGAAATCGGACCAAATACAGGGCAGCAGAGAAAAGTGAAGCTGCATTCCAAGTCTGTTGTGTCCAAGTTAAATTGCCTGGAGATAGAGATCTCATGAAATGCATCCTTGGCTGCACCACTATTTGGCTTCCTGTTACAAACCAGCATTGCCAAGAGACATTAAGCAATGATATTTGAAAACACTTTGCAGGTGCCAGGCTGTACTCTCCTCTGTGTTAATGAGAATTTGATCATCTACTGTAGATATAACATACAGAGGAGGAGGAGCAGAGTCTGTGAATCAGCCATTTTTGTACCAAGGGTGGATCACTGGCAGAATAACAATAGGATGTCTCTGCACTTTAATAAAAAAAAAATTAAAAATCACTGAACATTGTGCCAGTCCATTAAAAAGTGGTACTTGTACAATCTGATTGAGACATCTGGTCACTTTACCTTGGCCATTGATGAGAAAATAAAGACGGCCAGGTCTGGAATCTGGAAAAACATGTGATCAATTATTGCTACAGTTTATCAGTTTCCTTATAAGAGATCTATCTGCTTGATAGATAGTCTAAATATATATTAGACTAGAAGCCATAGCTATGTGAATTAATTTCTCTCTTGGGATGCTTTTCTTCATTCATTTTTTTGCTGTTCTGCATGGGAGAAAAAGCAATTCTCAGTTAATTTCAAGAACCAAAAGGGACTCTGTCTTTTTCTTGAGTTATTCCCCCTCCTTCCCTTTCCTCATGCTTTCTTTTACCCCTCCATTCTCCTACAGCACACACACAGACCCTTTATGTTTGTGAGCTGCACATTAACCCAAAAGGTTAATGAGCATAGGGCTCAGGTGCAGTCCATACTCTTCCAGCATTACTAATGCTGTGGTCATGGATTTGGAATGACATTCTGGAAAATTAGTTCTTTTGTGATCTCTGTGCTGAGAGCAACTCTGCTGTTTTCTTTGCGCTCTGACTGCATTTTTATGCTGAACTTTCTCTCTCTGTGTTTTTTGCCCATTCCATTACCCATTCCCTGAAAGCACAACAAAATTATTTGTGAGATCAACACCAACTACAGTATGGTGAATATGTCACTGCCAACAAACTTCATTAAATATTCCTGTGCATATAAGTGCAGCAGAAGGGCTGATGGCAAAGTGGCAGGTAAAACCTTTGAATAGGAAAATGTCCATCAGAACTCCACTGAGTTGGAGACTTAAATGAACAAAACCCCTGGAAACATATAACCACAATTCAATCATCTTCCTTCTGAGACTGGTTATCAAAGTAGGCATCAACAGTATTTAGACATATCTTTATTAAAAATTCGCCGAATACTTAACCATTATATCCCCAAGAAAATCTGAGAAACGTTCCTTCTGGAAAGAAGAACATCCATCTTCTTTATCCATCTGCAACTCAGATGCAAGGGATCATCCAGGGCAGTCTGGTGAGGTGAAGAAATCCAACCTACAGGCCAGATTCTGGACTGACCGAGTACACGGCCAAGCATGGACACGGCTGCAATGCTCACTGTGTGGCTGTAAGATGAGGCCTCGCCTTAGCTCCCTTGTCATCCCCCAGGAAGCCCGGTCTTGGCAGCCAATTGAACTCCACTGGTGGAGAAAGTGTTCAGGCCGTTGGCATAAGGTTTGGGAAGACAGTGATTTAGAGCCACATAGTTGTTTTATTTAGGTACTGGTGATGATGACCATCTGCTGTATTGTGCTTAATGTAGTGCCGAGTTTGCAACAGACTAAAATCAATTAATTAATAAAAGGTTCAAATATGAGTGTGTATGTTCTTTATAATCAAGTACTTGCCTAGATGTTATTTACACATCTTAGATGGAATTTGTGTCGAGGAAACATGGAAACATGGGAATCTGAAGTGGGAGTGTTATATATCAGTCCTTCTGGGCAGGAACAACTCCAGAACAGCAAGTCCTGAGAGCTGTGAGAAGAATGATCAAAAAGAGGCTTGACTGTAATGCATAGAGTTCACATAGGATGAAGAAAACTTGAAGCATCTATATCCACACAACAGATATTTTTATTTTCTGTTGAAGCCTGGGGGTAAATGCATTTTTAACACATGGTTATCACACCTAGATGGTTGTTACATCTTCCTGAGAGGTCAATAGCATTTTCTGAGATTCATGGCTACACTCAAATTTAAAGTAGCTGCTCATTTTTTGAGAGGGAGAATCACACCCACTTAGGACAAAAACATTGCATGAGAGGATAGGACTACTGGATCACAGAGATTTGGGAGGCAACAGCCTTCCAAGACAACAAGTGTGCAGTGACTGATGTATCCAAATACATAAAACTCTGGAAAAAATGGATACAGTGGCTTTTTTGAGAAATGCATTTATTGCTTTAGAAACACATAAGGGATAAGAAGCTGTAATTTGTGTAACTATACTGCCTGAAGCTTAGGATTGTGACAGCAGCTGTGGCCTTGGTACCTCAGGACCTTCTGACAGAGTGAGAAAGGAGAGATTCCCACAGTTCCTGTTAGCAAAATACTTCTTGACTTCTGCTCACAGGAGCAGAATTTGGCCTTAAGCTTAATCACCTGGAGGCACTTCAGAAAATAAATGTGTACGTGCTTCCTCTGAGCGATTTGTCTGCAAATGTGTCAGATGCTCAGCTTTAAAGCTTTGGAGGATGTAGAGATGTATAAGTACTTCAAAACATCAGAGGGAAAGAGATTAGGAATAAACAAAAATGAATGGTGACTAGTACTGTGCAGAAGTACAAGTGTACTTGTGTATTGGTAGGAACTTCTTTATTGGAGAAATAAGGCAGCCTGCTGTCTTGCACAGTATGATGAACATCATCTAGGAGGAGCCATGAATGTGGTGACTCTGAATCTGTGGAGGCTCACAGTCAAGAAAATGAGGCATGAAAAATAAGTTCAAGAAGCTTTAACAAGAAGCTTTATTATAAGCACATATTTAACATTCAGTTTCTTTAAAATAAAAAAGTAAGCAATGTACAATATGTATGATCATAAAGAGCTAACAAAAACTGTTATAAAAATGCATATCATAATTATAAAAGCTACCAGTTTCGATGGTAGATCCAAATACATAGCAATAATAAAGTCTCTTAAATGACATTATTTCAGTCCTTGTCTCATCCATGGAATCTGTAAAGGGCTTTGTAAATTGACTTGAAAATTGATGGGTCTCATCTGGCTAAACAGAGGAGAGAGAGAATTTTTCAGTATATGGCCCTTTTCCATGAACAACCTATTCAGTCCTTATCAGGAGTAGATATTGCATCGTGGCACTGCAATCTTGCAGTCCAAAAACCAATCCATATCATCTATCTGTTGTCTTTCCTAGAATCCAGAGATCTTTCTCAAAGTAACGTTTCTACTGATAGCTTTTCTGGTTGACCCTAGTGGTCCTGTCTGAGAAATGTTAGAAGTCTTCTGATCCAAGATGTGATGACATCCAGCTTAGTATATTCACACAAAGCACTACCAGCTTGCCAAGTGAAGGCTCACCAGCTCATGTCTGTCTAGAACCCTGTACTCCTCTGCCTTCTGCTTGTGTGCTATTTGGCACACTATTCTGAGTTTGGAAAACATGAGCTTAGATGGTATCCAAACCTTGCTAAGAAACCAAACCTTAGGTAGTGTCCAAACCTTACTGCTTCTTCTGCTCTTATACACTAAATCAAGCTTAATCACAAGTTTGTCCAAAAGGTTCTGGGTTTTTGTTTATTTATGTATTTTTTTTGGTTAATTGTTTATTTGTTTTACTTACCCTGTTTGTGTAAATATTTTAAGATTGTTCTGTGTTTAGTTAGTCTCCATTTTTTGCTCAGTCCCTCTGGCTTCTTGGACTCCAATGCTGAGGGTAAATTTGCTTGATACATGACTTCTTTAAGAGAACTGAATCTATGCTGAATAAAAAGCTCCTCTTGTAAAGGGACATAGTAGCAACTAACTGTAAGTCACAGCTAGACAAGGTAGCTTATCTAAAAAAAAACGGACCTTAGGTGCAGTTGTAAAGAAGTAAGGTTATTGAATCAGAATGTCATCTCAACAAAGTCTTTGTCAGTTAGAGCACAAAAGTGACCATCTTTCTTCCTGAAATCTTTAAAGCATTTGTCAATGTCTCTCTGCTTCTAATAGACTTCATCTTGTTGAGCAGAGTCCTGTGTTATTTCTTTCTTTGCCCTTTCCTCAAACAAGCATCATTTCTTTTATGTTTCTTTTATGTGGAAAAGTAAGAGAGAAATCATTGTTAAATGTTAATGTCTGGTGAAGGATATTCCACCATCCTTTCCAGTGAACGTCCTCCCTCAGGAACAAAGACTTTTCCAGCTCTGAAGGGTCATTATTACTGTAGTCCAAACAATGGAAATGCCCCTAACTTCTTGCCTCTCCGGGGATTAATGTGTTCTTCCTTCAAGAGCACCACACTTACAAGTGAAAGGACTGATGTCTGAGCAGTGAACATGAAAATACCACAAAAATTCATTCATTCTACAAAGAGCAATCCAGACTTCAAATCAGCCTGACATGGAAAGTGATTCAACATCTCTAGATATTTTCTACTCTGAATAATTCGTGGAGAAGAGGGTGTGAAGAATGATTAGGCCTTGACCTGGTTTTTTTTGTACTTTACTGCTTGATGACCCAAGCCAACCCCAGTATTGATCCCAAAGAAAATAATGCTATGTCTGAAATGGACTTGAAAAAGTAAAATAAGGCAATATAATTACTAAGTCTGTGTGGGTTTACACAAAACAAATACTGTCGACCTAACTTAATATTTTTTATGACATTATGGATTTTGTTGGTAAAGGTATTTCTATTGATGTAACACTCTTACATTTCTGCAAGGGATTAGATAAAGAAATAGGACATTTCAAAAACAAACTGGAATACTTTAAATGATCTTAACCCTGACAATCTGAAGTCTTCAAACAAGGTAGCAAACCAGCAAAACACACAATATGTCTTTGATTATGGTAAGACATAAAGTCATCAAGAGCAACAATTATATGACAACAGCAAATTCCCTTTCCTGGGAAGTGGTGACAAGAGGTTGAACCTTTAGGCTGGACAGCCTAACAGACAGATATCTTTGTTTGCAGCTTCATGTACCAGCATTTCTGCTGAAATGATTAATTAAAAGCATAGAAGGAACTGGGAAGAGTTCATGAGATTTTTTCCTTACATAAAAATTGAGTAACATTGGCCTATGTATTCACTGACCCTCCAGCATATGGTCTTGACTAGTCCTATTTAGCATGTTATACACATTTCTGCAGTTCAGTAAAGCATTTCATTGCATGTACCCTATTTCACACATATTCTACCACCTACACACTGAAACTGAAGATTAACCTCCAAATCTTACTGAGATACAAAATTAATTGCTAACATGGTTTCCATTTCTCCTACTGCTCCTCTAGGTAATGTCATAGCTTCTTCTGTGCCACCAGAAAAAAAGTCCTGAAAAATTCCTTGCTCAAGAGTAATTCATTTCATAACTTAAATTGCTAATTTCAAAGCACAGAAGAATCTGTTGTACTTCCATGGTTAGAGTCTATGCTCAAACTATACAGACAAGAAGATGGTCATGTCCAGCACTGATATTCACTGTATTTTCAGTATTTCACACAATTCTGCATCCTATTTCACACTATAAGTTTGTGTAACATCTTTCTCATGTAACGGTTCAGCTGTGCAGGCTAGAAGTAAAGAAAGAAATACAAGCAACATATTGCACTGAATATTTGCAGTGCAGAGCTAGACAATACTCTGACTTATTTGTCCAGGACCATAATCACATGAAATTTAATTTATTTGGCTAGCTTTTTCGATAACACGGTGTTGAATAGGTTCAGTAATAATAGATCAAGGATATTCGCCCCCACTCTGATAATATACCTAAATATTTGACATTATATAGCTACAGGTAGCTGTTTCTTTACCACAGTGGAAAAAAACCACAGAAGGAAAGATGAGATTTAGTAGTACTCATATGCAAATTCAAACACATGTTTAAATCTTTGCAGAGCCGAGGCCTAGGGTGGTGTTTTGGGTTTATTTCAGAGACGAGCAGACAGTCATCTTGTTGGAGAGACATGGGATAATGGAAATGCATCATGCCGTCTGTTGGCAAACCGCAGTGCTGCAGCCGAAAGCTGTGCAAAACCACCTGAAGCTGTTACGACCACCAAGCAAATTAGAAAAAAATCATAGGGAGTCCTCAAAAACAAGCATGTGTGTAAAAGAGCAATTGGCACAAAATCTAAATTTGGTTTTCTCTTTATTTGCTCACATCTGCTAACTGAACGCATTGCAATTTGATTACACAGCCAAATTACCATTTCCTCATACAGCCACTGTTGCGAGATTAGTTTCTTCTAAGTGTGAGCTTTCCTGCATCTCTGAAGATACACTAGGATAGAATGAATAGGCATGAGCACATATTTTTATGTAGCTTCTTATGATCTTGAAGAAAATACATTTTTAAAACTATATAAATTACTATTTATATATTTAGACATTAAAATAACTTACTTTAATAGAAATGAATGTAACAATTCCTGTCATTATATCTGAGGAAAATCCTGATAAGGAATAAAGTCATAAATGAAGCCTGTTTCTGAGGATGCTATAAGAAATTGTGTGTAAAGGCTTCTATATGTTTTTAGGAGCTGAAGACATGCATAGAGAAATGCTGTAGATAATTCATTTCACTTAATGTTTGTTCATTCATTCTGTGGGACTGGCAGCTAGAGTCAGGCCATACAGTTTGTGGATACCTGAAAATTTTACTCATAAAAAAGCAGTGTATCTCTTTCCAGATGGCCACCTGTACTTTTGATATTTTCTCAGGCATTTTGTCTCCCCTTAGACCTGGAGTCTTGAATTGCCTAGACAGCTCTGTCTAATGTCTGTGAATGTTCCTAAAGTAAACTTTCCTCTGAGCTCACAAAGCATCTCAGTCTTACATGCGGTCTCTGAGACTGTCACAAAAAACAGTTGATGCTTTAAAGTGTGACTTGAAAATTCAGTTGGTAAAGTCACAGTCCTTTTACCCAGTCATAAAAGATCACCAGGCATTTTCTCAGCAAAAAAAGAAGCCCTGCTTCTTTCCTACTTGAGGTATCCTGCATATGCCATCACAGATCATGACAGCCAGTCTTCCTGAACCCACCCACTAAATACATAACAGCTTCATCTGGCTTTCAGGCACATCAGCGTTTTCTCCTGCTTTTGGAAATGTGGCCTTGTGGGAGTTGTCAGTGGTGGTAGACGGCAATGGATTCCCAGAGTGCCTCCACTATAGGATGGAGTCAGCTGAGTTTGCCATCCCATGCTGGCAAAACCTCAGGATAGGGAGTTGAGAGGCCACAGAAAGTCCCTGTCTTCCTGGAGGTGAGGGTTTGGGCTCACCAGCTGCTCCCATCAGTCTTGAGATGTTGGTAAGCGGCACGTAACGGATGCAGCTGTGTCTGTACTTAGACATCATGTATTTCTGCTCTCATTTCCTGAGTAAATATTTAAATTGTTTAGCTGTAATATGGGAGGAACACAACATCCACTCCTTCCTCCTATAATCCTGAAGACAGAAATTAGATCTATTCATTGAAAAAATGAGACAATCACCCACTTTCACTAGGAAGACTGAAGTTGTGGATCACATGCGTGGAGGTGGTTCTTCAAACCCCCTAGAGCCCTGCCCAAGTCCAGAGCGACATCTTGCTCCTACCAACATTTTCCTAGTGTCTAAGTTCAGTTGCACCACTTTTGAGCACTGTACCATTTTCATCCTATGCAGAGGAAGTGACTTTTTTCATACCCAGTACAGAGAGTCTCGGTGTCCAGAATACAGAACATGATTCGTGGGACCAGCAACCTAAACTTTTTCTAAATATTTTACTGGCCTCAAAGTCCTTAGGACTGTCTACATTTTCTCGCTGCAGTTATGTTCAGGGAACTTTATATTCCAGGTCCCTTAAGTGCTGAGATTGAGCACATGTTCCTGACATCATTTGCCCTCTGGGCTTGTGCTTTTCTTCCGTGCAAATGAGGATGGGTTGAGAGCAGGAAGTGTTGCTGCTTTTGTAGACATTTATTGGTATAGATTTGGGGTGGAGCCAGCGTGTATATCTGGAGCCAGGAAATTGAAAGTACTCTTGAGGTCTATAATATATTCATAGTCTGAAATATCTTCTCTGAATGGGAAATAGGATCCCCTAAGAAGACTAGTGAAAAGTATATAAAACATATAGTCTCTTAATCTCTTCATGTGCCATAAGAAAGAGTAAACAAATCTTTTTACCTCAGATGGAGCTGAAACAATCTTTATAGTCGAGAAAATGCAGCCAAGGTGTACATAGTGTTAGGTGTGCTCCTCCTTGCAACTTTACAGCCAAGATATTCTTCTGTTTCTAGAAAGAATATTTCCTCCTTTTGTAACATGGTAGATTTCTTTTGGAGACAAAAGAAGTCCCAGATACTTACAGCTCTTTTTCTTATAACATCTACCTTTGTTTTGAAATACCCTGTCTTTATATTTCAGGAGCAGGTCTGAAAATCCTTGGTTCTTATGAGATAGTAGAAGCCATGACAGCACTAGTAACAATAATTCCATCTTCCCCAAGGAAATTGATAAATAAACAATGCATTTAATACAAATACTTCAGTAATGTCCCTCTGGTGGATTGAATTTGGCTGTCTGCTGGATGTCCATCATGCTTCTCTATCACTTCACCTCATTCACTATACCTCCTCAACAGCACAGAGAGAGAAAAATAAGGTGAAAAGCTTGTGGGTCAAGATAAAGACTAGGATATTGCTTGGCAATTATCACCGTCTCAGATTGGGGGAGATAACTTGCTGGCAATTTAAAGTAAAGTACAATACCAAGCAACAAAGTCAAGACTAAAAGCTCACCTTCCCACCATCCTCCCTTCTTACCATACTCCATTTCACTCCTTCCTTCTTGACTCCTCTACCTCCTCTCTTCTGAGCAGTGCATGGGGATGGGGATATGTGGTCAGTCCATTACAATTCCCTCTTCCTCCTCTCACTTTCAACTTGCTTCAAAATGGATCTTTCCCACCGGCTGCAGTCCTCCACAAACTGCATCAATATGGGTCCTTTCTACTGGGTACAGTCTGTCAGGGACAGACTGCACCACTAAGGGTCCTTCCATTGGATTTTTCCTTCATAAACTGTTCCAAAATGGATCCTTCTCACTGACTGCAGTCTTCAGGAACGTCTCTAGTATGGGTTCTCTCCATGGGTTACAGTCCTTCAGGACCATACTGCTCTAGCATGGGTCTTTCACTGGATGCAGATTATCAGGAAAATTTCTCCTGTATGGGCTCCTCTCCGTGGGCTGCAACTCCTGCTAGGAGCCTGCTCCAGTGTGGAGTTTCCGCAGCCTGTATCTTCCTTCAGGATATATCCACTTGCTGTGGAACAGGGTTCTCTTTGGCCTGAACTGTGCTTATGTATCTCAATGGGGACCTCAATGAGCTGCAGGGGGACAACCTGTGTATCCATGGTCTTCACCATGGACTGCAGGGGAATCTCTGCTCCTGAACCTGTAGCACCTCCTCTTGTCCCCTCACTTTGGTGAGAGTCTACAGGGCTGTTTCTATGACTTTTTCCTTACACCTCTCTCACAGTGCTTGCACAGCATTTTGCCCTTTCTTAAATATGCCTCCCCAGAGAAGCCACCATGTTGTCCGCAGGGCTCAGCTCTGTCCTGTGGTGGCTCTGTTGGAGTGGCTGGCACCTGCTGTTTTTATCACAGGACAGTCCCAATCTCCTGCCTCAGAATCCTCCTCTCCAGCCCCCTGTAGCCAACACCTGGACAACTGCAGCCAATACAATCCAAATGGTCACTGATACAGTCCAAAGTCCTAACATATCAGCACCTATTAAGTTGTCTCAGCACCAGCAGTCCCACAAAGTTTGAAAATCTGGCAGCCTCCCTGTGTTTGCTTAGAAAATGAAGGAAGGAACATCAGCACCTTATTCACACAAATTCTGTATTCCCAAAGTCAATTTGAAAACTAGCATGTAGAAATAGCAGGCTGGGATGACAATTTGGCATTTGCAAGTTATTGCTTGCACTTAACAGGACTGGGATCAGTTTGACTTATTTATCACTCCTTTACTGCAGAGTGCACAAGGCCACTGTAACACAGACGGTAGGATTTGTTGCGATTCAAAAAGACTAATATTTTCTTCTCTTGTTATATCTGTCTCAGTGTCAACTCTACTTATCAACTAAAATGGCAGCAGACAGATAGGTGGGTGTTGCTTTGGGTTTGAAACACTGTAAGGCTGGATTTGTCATAGGGATGTGCTATAATCTCTGTTTTCCTCAGCTAACTTCTTACCTAACTATAGACAGTCATATATTCAGATATGTAGGACATTTTTTTCAGCCTGAGCTGTGTTATCTAAGACAGCAGCTGTCACTTGCCTGGATATTTAATGTTTCAAAAGGCTACATGTTTAGGCTAAATGTATGTATGTTCACAAGGCTTTATGTATGACATATGTCTTGTACACTACAAGCTATCATCACCATAAACTATACAGTTGCAAGGTGTGCAACTAGCATTCTACAAAGGCAAATATGATGTTATGTATAGCATTTAGGTTTTACATTACCCTAAGCAGAGTTTCCTTTTATTCTGCTGAAATGAAACAAGAGCAACATGAAGCTCACAGTGATTAAATTATTGTCAGCCTGTCATAAATAGAAAGAGTTTAGGGATTAGACTAGTACCTGGTTGAAAGGTTAATACAACATATGTTTCTACCTAGTTTTGAATGTATAGTTTAGAACTGCACAAAAGAGTAAGCAAAATTAATGGCTTATTTTAGCATAATATTTTTTAGAAAAAAATCTTTCATGATGCCTACCAACAGATTAGTGCTTCAACATTTTATATTGTTAACATTTTAAATCTCCTTTCATCATGCATCAGTTTGCACCTGGGTCATGATCCTGAACATTCTTGTACTCCTTAGTCCCTCTTTTTTACTGATATATTTCTTTACAGCTGCAGTACTCTTTGAGAGATATCCCTTTTAAACTTAGTGACATTTATGGCAATATACACATTAGCCAAAGAATTAATGATTATGCCTTATTCATGGAGTTAATTGTAAGAGTATAACTAAGCCTACCTGTTCTTCTGACTAGGTTTAAAAAAGAAGACACACATACACACTTCCCTCTGGAGTGTTTAGTCTCTTCTAAGCATGAGAGAGGTCATTGATCAGGGAGGAGGAAGTACTAAATCAACATGCTAGATGAAATGTCTTTGTATTCTTCCTTCATCACTTACTCCCTTGAATTACATAAGTACATAAATAAATGATAGCCCCCCCTTCAGGTTCCTCCTGGAGCCTTTCTCTCTTATCATTTGTATACTCTGGCTTTATCATAAAGTGATAAATGACTACCGCAGCATTGAATTTATATTGTCATTTTAGTTGCTTGAAAGTGAGCCTCCGT
Organism: Aphelocoma coerulescens; assembly: GCF_041296385.1. Taxonomy (NCBI): domain Eukaryota; kingdom Metazoa; phylum Chordata; class Aves; order Passeriformes; family Corvidae; genus Aphelocoma; species Aphelocoma coerulescens. The sequence goes on along the minus strand of NC_091015.1, from coordinate 112,300,620 downwards.
ATAATATCTTCATAAAGACTATCAGTGTTAGAAATACAAACACTGTTTATCTGCTCAGGGGAAAGCTGAAGTCCCCTGGTCCTGGTTTAAATTATATCTAGCATTTTCAAAAAGATGCGATCACACTTAAAAGCGAGGGGGAGGAAGACCAATGAAACCTGCAGCAACATACCCTGTTGGCAAACCCCTGGCTTGCACTGTGGAGACAGCTGCTCTCCAGCCCTCCTGGCAGAACTGTCCTGGGAAGTACTTCAGTACAGATGGGAAGGAGGGAGCAAAAAAAAAAAAAAAAAAAACCACTAAAATGTCAGAACTGACAACACACAAGAAGACTATATTCATGTTAAAAGTGAGATGAAAAAATGCAATAAACTATGCTCTAGGCAAGGGCCTGAATTTTTATTGAAGATAAATGACACAAATGGTAGAAAAATATTCTCTAGTTCCCTACTTTATCATAATAGTTTTCAAATTAAACTTCACATGTGTTTTTTTAGGAATAATGCAACTATCCTACCCCATATTTAATCTGGAAAAAAAATTTTTAGTAGTACAAAAGTAAATGTTAAAGAATAAATATTTGCCCTGCATGTACAAAGCATAAATGTGTTTCATTAAAATACATAATCTTATTATTATTTTTGTGGGACAGTGGATATCTATTCAATATATATATGCTACATATAGACAGAGATATGCTTTCTGTGCTCCTTTCTGGATAGAATCAGGCAGTCTTCCCTACCTTGATTCTCACCTCTAAACCTCAGCTTCCCCATATAATAAAGTTGTAACATGGTAGTTTCCTTGTGTTTGGCAGCAGCTTGAGGGATCATTGCACAATAAACCAGCTACCATGATTTACGTGGGCCTGCAATTAGACTTCAATAGAAAGGACATTGCTAGCTTGGGTAAGAATCAATCTTAACAGTGTAGAGAAAAACCCCCTACATTTCATGTTCAGTTTCACCAAGTTCTTCTGCTCTGTGGGCAGCCTTTCTTAACCTCTACCTCATGAAAACTGCATTAATTATCCTAGCACTGTATTGCATTGCCTTATTGCTACACATTCAAAGCTTTTCCAGATCAAAATTTTATTTATTATTTTGCCCCTAGTGCAGGGTACCTAAAGAGCAAATGTAAAAAACAAGAAGCAAGCATATTTCCCTTACCTAATCCATAGTCTTTCACTGAACATTTTCTTCAATTCTTTCAACTCATTTATCACAGTCAGTGCACTGGAGCAAGTCCTGCTGAAACTTGCTTCCATGGCTAAGTTGATTTTTCTACAGGGGTAATAGCTGATGCATTTTTGAAGGTTCAGACACATTTCTCCCTTTATTTTTTTGGGCAGTGAGGAATGTCCTTTCCTGCCTGTGTGAATGCTTTGCCATGTGTCCCATAACACTTTCTGACAATGTGACATGGATGACACAGGGCAGATAAATCTGTCCAAGGTCCTTCCCAGAGGGGTCTGACATCAAGAGCAGGAAGGCCCTGTGGGGTGTGTAGGTTGCTGTGTTAGAGCCACCCTAGGGTCAGTCATGTGGATGCATGGAGCACACACTAAGGAGCATTTGGTACACTTTACTGTCCTCTGGCCCCTGTTTCAGTGACCAGTACAAAAATAGAGTCAGTCCCTTTGTGTCCGTATGTATCCCTGTGAAACTTGCTAATGTGTTCTTTGTTTGCCTGGTTTGACATTCTTTAATCTTTATCAGGATCTTGGTTACTTGATAACTATGTATAATTTCACACAAGTGTATTTCATATACAACTACATCTCTACAAGCACACAGCAAGTCACAGCTGGTTGGTGGGGCTTAGCTGAAGTTTCTCTGTGTCTCTTTCAAAGATGTTCAAGGATGGCTTACAAGAGGATAGAAAAACAGCAAAAAAGAAAAGCAGGAGGGAGTCACCTGGTCAATTCACAGCCCACAAGACATCACCTTTCAGGGAAAATTTTGAAGAAAACTTTGCAAAGGGAAGCTCACCGAATTTCATGTCTCCTTTGGGTCATTCCCTTTGAATGTCTATGCAGGAGATAACATTTGGCACTTAAAAACTAAGTAAATGGGAAGAATTTAAATGATTGCTTTTCTCTTTGAGCTAATGTCAGGCTGTTCTTATTAACAATGTAAAATGGGTTCCATGATATGAATGAACAAACTGTAATCAAGTGCATTGATCTCTGCAGCTACCCAGAGGTAAAACAAGTGGAAAACAACTCTTCATTCCAAGTAGAATTTAGCAAATAATATGTCTCAAAAGATCATAGTTGGTCTTAGGACCCAGAGAGTGTCTGGTAACAGATATACTTTTTCTTATTCCTATTCATGTCTGGAATGGTCCAAAGTAAGGACACTTTGTGCTACCTCAGTAATTCCTAAATGTCAAAAAAGAGGGTAAATGTAAAGTCAAAAAGTATTTCAGCTATTTTGAATTTTAAAAAAGTTGAACAGGATCCTGTAATAACTGCTCTGTAAACATATGAATGGGAAATCTTACTGTTTTTCAGTGAAAGCTGTTTCTGGTAAACAGACACAGATGCTTGCACTCTGTGCTTGCCTTTCCTGTTCTGTTTTCCTATTCTGTGAAGAAAATTAATAAATTCAATCAAGTCTTACCAATTTGGTGTTTTGTCTTTGTTAAGAAAACATCTCAAAAATGGTTGCAAACTATAATATTTAGAGTTTTCAAATAATTAAGACTATGTTATTTCCTACATTTGAAACATCTTGGCTAGAACTCAATTTTTTTTTTAATTTTTGAGATTTTGGGTATTTTGTACCCTAACACACTTTTTTTCCAAATGTTCTGGTTTATTCTCAAGGTTGACACTTCAAGCTGAACTTTGACAGGTCAGTAATCTTTATTTTGGCGCAGCAGCAGAAGTTTAGAAAAATTCTTTCCTAGTTTGCCATTCTGATAGGTATTCCTGTTTCTTTCTCTATATCCATTCCTTCTTTTTACTATTTCCTATTATAATAATTCTGTTATCACCTCTATGTGTGAAGCAGGACTGGGATGCCTCTCTCTAAGATTTGATTAATAATAATACTTTAATAGAGAAACAAACCCCTCATAATCATCTACAGCTTTATAGCTCTGTTTCTCACTGTCTGAGGAGCACTTGTCAGTGATTTCAGGGTTCATAGCCCTGGCCTGCTGGTCTTGAGTAGTCTATCCACACTAGGATTTATAACCATCTTTGTAATGGCCCTTAAAAAAATGTCAGCTAAATGTAACTGACTCACTTCATTTCTGCATTTTGGAAAGCTGCAAAATTCAGTTATATATCCAAGCTCCCACAATGAAAGGAGTATGTTTGCATCCATTTCATTCCAGCCAGTGTCTAATCCACAGGTATTCTGCTACAAACACTTCTGTGGGTGAAACAGGATATCATATAGAAAGATATCTCTTTCAATAATGCCTCTATAGCACACTTTTTAGAAACAATTTCTCCTGGGAAACACGTATATTACCTAGATACTAATAAAAACACCAATTTAATGAAAAAAAACCCAAACAAACAATCCCCCCAACAAAACAAAAAATCCAGCTCTGAAGGCACTCAGAAATTTAAGATAGCCAGTGACTCTCTGTCTGAGGGGGGATCCAGTGAGCATTTTCCAGGGCACTTTAAGATGCAACCCTGTAGCTTTTAACAGCAGGTCTCTTTACTGCAAGTATCATAGTCAGGCACAAAGCCTAAAAAGTAGAATGCTGTTTTGGAGAGCCAAAATACTGTGTTCAATTGTCTGCTTACTAAAAGTATGCCTTGCTTTTTTTCCCCTTTTTGTTTATGGCTCAATTAATTTTTGGATGATAAAACTGTTTGGACTTGTGAGACTTAACATTGCTAGTTTTCCACAGCATCTGTGGAAATATGTGCTGCAAAGAACACATACGTAGGTTTTCTTGGATGAATACAGGCCTAATTACTTAAAAACAGACAGTAAAGGTATTGTAGCTCTCAATCTTCAAGACCAGCACAGACATGCATTATTAGATTTGGTAAGACAGCTTTGAAAAAACTACCACACCATAATAGCAGTTTGTCTCCTGCCTGGTAATTGTTTTGAGCATGATTTTTAAACACTAGCTAAATTAAAATACATTTCTATATATTCCCTCAATAGATAGAAAGTTAAAAGGCATTGGGAGAAGAAAAGTTCCATTTTATCTCAACAGATTGTTATTAACTATGCCCTGGAGTTCAGTTTTACTGATTACCAATTGCAGTTCAACAACATATTTGATAATTAATAACAATTTTAATACCTTAGTGTCATGGGTTAGCAAGCATAGTCCCAGAAGTGATGTTTTGCCAAGGGGTGCTTACAGCTTCCTCTGTGACCTGACAGAACCTATCAGCTGGCCAGTTTGAATATGGACAATTCTTTAAGCCACTTAAAGTTGTGACCGCCTCTGTGATACACACTTAAGAATAGAAACCCTGAGGCAGAGACCCTCTCTCATTTCCAGTGCTGGGACAGGTGGCTGCAGGCCCTGTGCGGGGGCCAGTGGGCCTGGCCCAGGCCCTGCTCCGGCCAGGCCGGGCCAGGCCATGACCATCCCGGAGCCGATGGGCCTGTTCCACCCACGGAACCCCCCCACAGCCCTGCTGTGGGCAGCCGGAGCGGCTCGGAACCACCCCCTCTCCACTGCGATAAGCCACATTCCAGCTGCAAGGCCTAGGTGAGATTAACCTTTTTATTGCTGTGAAGAGCTGAAAACCTGAGGGAGGAGAAAGAGGAGATGCCTAAAGCTGAAATTCTGTTGTGAAGCTATGATATATCAGAATATCCTGTTGTAATTTCATGAAGGCATGGGGGGTGGAGTGTTCAACTTGTACTTGTGAGCAAAAGCACCTGTGCTGAGATAGGCAGATGCTGACACAGCTGTAATTTGATGAGAAGTTTGAACAGGGAGAGATGGAAGCGATGAGGACTTTTGCTCCAAATGGGAAAGGAGAAGACCTCAGTTCCTAGAGATGCTCCCAGAGATAGTCCTAGAGATGAAGATGAAGAAGACCCTTTGCTCCCAGGGAAGGAGAAGGGCCTCTGTTCTTAGAGATGAAATGCTCCCAGAGATGGGTGAAGAGAACTTTTGTTTCTGAACGGCTCAACCTTAAAATGGTACCCCAAAAAACTTCAAGAGTGGACCCTCGAAAGCAGTTGTGGGAAAAGCTGCAAGTCGGGGAAGGGACTCACATGGGAGCAGAGAACCAACCTGGGCGGCTGTCTCGTTGTGATAATGTGCTCATAGCATGAGCAAGAGAGACTCCTCTTCCGAAATGGACTGAACAAGGTTATTATGGAAGTGGTAAACAGACTGAACATCTTAAGGCTTGTCTTTTTACATTGTCAGTGCGACAAGGGAGGAAGGTGGAGGGAGGAGAAGAGGTCTGAAGGTGGTATAATTTTTTTCTTCTTTTAGGTCTGTTAATACATTTCTTTATATTCTTTCAAGTTTGGTGCCTGCTTTGCATTTCTCCTAATTCTTATCTCACAGAAGACAAACAGTAATGAGTATTTTGGAGCAAACCACTACACTAGTAATCTAATCCTTTCTTTTGAGTCACTATAATTGACCATAATAGAAATGCTGTAAATGCAGGCACCCTTAGAACATGACCATATTAACATCCAGAGCTTTACAGGGAAATGTACCTTAGAGGATGGGGAAGAATATAACAACATCCGAATGCCCTGAAAAACAGAGGTTTGTGGTTGTAATTTGAGCATTCTGAATAATATGTCTAAACATGTTACTCATTAGCTCTTGTGTAGCAGCTTTGTCAGACCAAGGCATTTCAGTGGTGTGCTCCTTCTTGTGCGCTGTTTCACTGGGCCTGCCTCCTGCTGCCTTCAGCCCTGCACGTCTGCAGCCATTCTCCTTCACTGTCCGCTAGGACAAGAGTGGACTTGGCAAACTTGCTGACTATTTGGCACCTCCTTTTGGATAGATCTGAGTGTGAGAATCCCTTTGCTCCAACTTGCAAAGGGCCCAGCTTTGTCCTTGTGCCTTAATTTGAAGTAAGGCAGGAGAGGTGAAGTGCCATGCAAAAAGCTCTGCAAAAGCTAGGAAAAGAGACCTGCATTTTGGCTCTTAGTCCAGGTATGTTTTTACAGGTTTTTTATTCTGCATTAGGAAGACTCAAGAGATTGGCTCTGAAATCATATGCACAGGTTATATGAAGCTATTGGGGATAAAAGAAGGCTGAAAAATAATTCATATTCAATACTATAGAATGCAGACAGGCAAACAAATACTATCTGGTTCTTAAGGGATACTGCTGCCTCACACAAAAACAATTTAATACAAAATGTCATGCATACTAATAGAAATGGCATGACTGTTTTTTAACAAATAACAGGAGGAATTTAATTTATATGTGTCTCATAACTATGGATTCAAATTGTGATTTTTTTTCTCTGAGGGCTCAGGCAGGTAGGTTCTTATACATCATAGGTGCTCAGTATCATTGCACAGAAGGGATAGTTGCCTCTAAGCCTGGATTCTGCCTTGTGCAGAAGAATAACAGGAATCTGACCTCTCTTTACTTTTTTCCCTTTTAGTCTTGAAAACTAAACCAGAACATCATTAGGTGTTATGACCCTGAGCCCAAAAGACATAAATCAGAAACCTTCCCAGAAACCTCACTTTACACAAACCACACATTTACCTCTCTCTTGAACTTCCTCATGCTGCCTGCTTGCTTTCAACACAAACATTTTCAGGACCTATCTCTTTGAGCTTTGCAAGCCCAGACAGTCTCAATTTCCATATGGCCATGCTGTGAAGTTGGACTAAAACTCCTCAACAGAATAGAGCAAAATCTTTAAGAGATTCTGATACTAGACACATGCTCAGAGCATGCATAAAAGAAAGAAAAGATTGACTTTCTTACAAATGTAACCAGATGAGGAGGTGATAGTTTATTTATGCTTTACTATTATGACGTTGTAGTTATAACCACTGCCCAGAAACCTGGATACTGCGGTTTAATATTCTGATAAATTGGACAAGGTTCAAGAACATACCTCCCATTTATGAGCAGGCTGCCTAGTAGACTGTGCGGGAACAAGTCTGAATGTAAGCTTGTGGGGAAAAGCTGGGGGCAGAAGAAGTAAAAACTGAAATGGATGACAAAAGTGCTGTTTCCTTCTCCAGCAGAAATAATGCAAAATTCAAATTGTGCAGGAGACTTAATAGAAGAAAGAGTATGATGGGATAAGCTAAAAATGATGATGCTCAGCTGACAGCAGGGGATTTAGGTTCTAACATCTGCTCCCAAGATTCATTCTATTCCCTTTAATCTGGTGTATCACTTGAAAAAGACTGTCAGTTCTAGGAGCAGGAGTTGGCACATAGGACTTCCCTGCTTTCTGGCAGTTCTTCGTACTTTATGACATTTTACTGTTTTTGATGTGACATATTACAAAACATGTTCCTGTACAGTCAGCTTCATTCCCAAACATCCTTCTTGATATGAAATAAGGAAAAACCATGCTTTTTATCTTTCATTTTTGTCACTTTTGACCAGACATTTTCCTTTATGTTTTTCAAATGGTATTGCATTGTTCACTGATGATTTCTGTCAGTGAGTCCCTGAGTTCTTGAACACATGGAGTTCTGGGGAAAAGGAAGTGGTGTGCTGTTTGACCTGCACGCTCTTATTTTCTTCAAAAAGCTTTGAGATCATTTTATCTGCAGGTGTTTTCCTTTGGGAAATAAGAAGGTAATTCCTCCCAGTAGGTGGTGTGTTTCTGGACTGAACAGAGAGCATCAGTTTTATGAAACTAATTTTCTAAAAATCCATGGAAAATAAATCAATTTGCATCAATCAAACTGAATCAACTTACACAAAGATGTCATACAGGGAATTATAGCACTGCATATGGCCTGTCTTCACTTCTTTCAAAATAAGACAAATAAACTTTTGTATATTTTTAAAACATACCTGTAAATGCAACAAATTCAGCTCTGGGGACTTGATATTTATTGCCAGTTTTGCAACAACATATGTTGAGTCCTTGCTTCTTTGTGATTTGAAATTAACACTGATGTATTAAGCTGGTTTAATGGTAGCATATACTAATGAGAAAACAGTTTGCAATCTGCTTTCTATTTGGTTATGAGGGCCAGGTTTTCAGAAATGGCCACTAATGCTGTAATCATATTTGTACATACATTTATTTCATATATAAAATTCACAGCTGTGTTTCCAAACAACCATTTAGAAATGCACATTACTATGGATGCTTTTACATACTAAAGTGTATTTTGAGAATGAAGAATGGCATGGAGAGGGAAAATAAGTCCTTCTTGATCACTGTCACTGTTAATACAGGAATGAGTGGGCATTTGTTGAAGCAAAAGGGAAGAAAGACTTATCACACTTAAAAAAACACCAACCAACCGACAACAAAAACAAAAAATTAGTAGACCTTCATGCAGTGCATTAACAGGCTGCAGATGTCCTGCCTATACTGCTGTGGATGCTAAGAATTTACACAGGCTCATAAAGAGTAATTAATGGGAAAACAGTCTCTAAAAAAGATTTGCATTGAGTGTGAGAATATTACAAAGTCCTGGGGGCAGGATACTGAATGGAAAGATCTTTGCTCTGAATTGGTTTGACTGTTCTCATGTTCTCTTCTGGGCACAGATGTCTACATACTTGCAAATTACATTGTGACTAATAGTTGGGTGGAATACTGGATACTGAGGTTTAATAAGGTCTATAATAAAAATAAGGTCTTTAATAAAAAGGTCTGTAGAAGAGAAAGTTAAATACTCAAGGTATTAAAATCTAAGTCCTAAAACTACTTTGAAACATAATTTCCTTCTCAGCCCTACTGTCTCCTATAAATAGGGCATGAAATCCTGTTACTTATAATCCTTTTTTTTCCCTTCCAATTCCTTTTTTTTTTTTGTCTTTACTTTCCCACAGTTTCTTTGCAGTAATTTCTCAGATTGCAGTGCAATCACCACACCATGTCCTTCAGAGTGGTGGTTAAGAAGTCCCTCAGACAGCAGGATGTACAGAGAAGATTCTGTACATCTTATATACCACAGCCATCATGCGTAGACTACAGAAAAGTTTACCCCTTCAGCAAAAGTTCAAAAAGGACTGATTAAGTTAAAGTGAAATTCAGTTCAACTAGATAATTTATTATGGAGCTTTGTGCCACTCCCTAAGAGTGCTTTTAAAAAAGAGTATTTATTTCCACTTAAGTTTCAAAATACACAACATTCATGTGACGTATTGGCAATCTTTTCCAAGGAAATCCCCTGAAAATTGTCTTTCTTATCCCTATTGCATTCTTACTTCCATTAAAACTGAACACAGTTTTTGCACCTGCCTGGATTTATTTTCATTGCAAGAATGTTTAATTCACAATTATAATTTAGCCTAATGTGATTAATGCCAAAGCAGAACTGCAGCAGTACTAAAGGGGAGGGGTGTAAAACCTGGATGGTTGGAATGAAGCCATTTTCCTGTCCTGTGCCTCAAAAATAGTAAAAGAAGAAAAGTGATGTGAATGAACGACTGCTAGCTGCCTGACAAGTAGGCAAGTGGTGAATAGTGTGTGATGTACAGTTTACATCATAGGTGTTCAGGGTGCTGTAGGTTTTCAGCTCTGCTGGTAAGAAAGGGTGGAAAGTATAAAGAGGAAACATCACTTCTGGACCTCTCAAATGTTCTTTGAGGATGGGATGGGGGGAAGAGGAGCAGGCTTGTGCTAAGCCTGAGAGCTGAAAAAGATAAAATCTGTGTGTTTGTTACTCTAGAACCTTATACACTATAGTAATCTGAACATCTCAACCAAAAGCATCCATTATGGGGTCTGAGACTGTCATGCATTAGTAAATAGTAATGAGTGTTTTGGACCAAAACGCTACAGAGACAAACAGAAATGCAATGTAGAAACCTTAAGGCTCAGGCAACAGCTGGACATTAGAAGCACAAGAGCACAAAGCCCCAGTGCTTTGCAAGCATGTTCTTTTATTTTCCACATGATGCTGCAGAGCTGTTTGGTCTATTTCAGTGTTAGCTCAGAATTTTCTCAACAGGCTGCAGCTGGCTCAATAACTGTGGTCACTTGGTCTCTGCATAGAGGCAATGAGGGCAGAGTAAACCAATACTTCTAAATATCTGGTCTTGAGGTAAAAGATCTTTTGTTTCAACTTTCATCATGGGAATGATGAAAGAGATTTGAGTTCATGTATTTATCTTCTATAATAGTTTCTTTTCTGACAGAGCTTCTGGAAATCAAAGGTAGATAGATGGTTGTCAGCATTCCTGCTTCAGTTTCAACACACTGAGTCATATATCATAGCTTGAAAGCTATTATCAAGTACCTTGATAAAGTCAATTTGGTGACAGTTTCTCAAATGATGGAAGAAAGGTCTCACTTTGAGTGTCTGTGTGTATGCTTCTCACTCAAAATGTGAGAGGCAGAAGAGGGGATTGAGAGCAATATGCATTTTATAGAGGTTGTGGAGCTTTGGGAAATTTGTTTATGAGGAAAATGTTTTTGATATATTCAGGTTCTGAAAGAAAGGTACATGATGCACATGTGGAAAATATAACAGAGGTAGACAATTTTTGTTCATTTCCTGGATAGTTCAATTGTCAAGCAGATTTGTTCAACAAAAATTATTTGTTAATTTAGGTTGAAATTGGCACCTAGATAAATAAATGTGTTGTTTTTGGCTGGGGTAGAATTAATTTTTTTCACAGTGGCTGGTATAGAGCTGTGCTGTGGATTTGTGCTGAACACAAGGTTGCTAAAATAGAAATGTTTTTTGTTGTTGCTGAGCAGGGTTTACACAGAGCCAAGGCCTTTTCTGCTTTTCATCCTGCCACATTGGCAAGGGCATTGGGGGTGCATGGGAGGTTGGGAGGAGACACAGCCAGGAGAGGTGACCCAAACTGACCAGAGGGTTATTCTAGCCCCTATGACATCATGCTCAGTATATAAAGTGTGGGAAGAAGGAGCAAGGGAGGAAAGGGAATTGGAATGATAGTGTTTGTCTTACCGCGTCACCGTTACATGTGATAGGGCCCCGCTCTCCTGGGGATGGCTGAACACCTGCCTGCCCATGGGAAGCCATGAATTAATTCCTTGTTTTGCTTTACTTCTGTGCATGGCTTTTCCCTATTAAACCATTTTTATATCAACTCATGAGTTTTCCAACTTTTACCCTTCCAGTTCTCTCCCCGATTGTGCTGGTGGGAGAGTGAGCGAGGGCCTGCATGGGCTTGGTTGATGGCTGGGGTTAAATCACGGCAATAAATAAAAAGTTCTGTGTGAGACAGAAACTAGAAAAAACCCTGAACATTTGTCTTTCCTTTGTAAGGGCAATGTCTATAATTTTCATGAAACACCAAAAGCAAAGTATTAATGTTGGCAGAAATATTTTCAACTTAAAGGCAGTTCTTTCAAATGTGCTTTGATTTTTTAAATTGTTTTAGAGGCGAAAACCCCAAACAATAAAATCTGAATCTCATCTATAAAAATTTTGGAGCTTACGTGACAGATACAGGATATCTCATAATAGAAGTTTCTGATATAATCCCTGTACGAGACTAATATGCCTATTTCAAAGTTTACAGAAAATGACATTTTCAATATTACCTTAAAGCAGTGCATAATAAAACAATATTTTTAAGCAGGTCATGATTTATTAAAAGTTGCAAGTATATCATCATAATTCAGAAATCTTTGGTTTACATAAACCGTTGTTCACAGTCTTAGATCAATTATTGATCTCCATGTAGAGAGACAGAGAAACAAAATAAAATGGGAACCTAACAAGAGAATATGAGATATCAATTTAGTTTAGGCATTTTACTTTCACTGAGTAGAAAACCCCTTATGGTAAATTTTATTCAAAGTGTTTGAATACAATTAAAATAATGAAATTTTATATATTTCTGTTTATCAGAACATCTCAGTTTTCAAAGCTCTTTAACAATTATTCTGCTGACTACTCATTGATAAAACTCATCAGTTCTGTAAAGTTTATTTAATTCAATTTTGCTTGTGGTGATGATAAATAAAAACCCCCAAACAAATAAACAAATATTAAAGTTATGCATCATAAATATGTTTTCCCTTTAGTATTGTTTTGCTCTCTTTATTTATTGGATAGCTGACTGGATTTATTTTTCTCAATGGAAAATATTTTTCAAAACGATTCTGAGTTAGAGAGTACTTTCTAGAGATTACAGTGTGATTTTTACAAACAGACAGAAAAAGTCTTAACAAAATGTATCTGGGCATCAAAATGATCAGAGATGATGAAAGAAAATTACACTGTTGTCAAAACACTATTCAGTATTTGACAGCATTCATTTTAATGGTAGAATAGAACAGCTTGTTTGACCAAAAGCTACAGAAACTTTTTAGCTATTTGACACATTATTTTTTGCTACAAACCAGCTTTGAGTGAGCTGCCAATCATTTGTACCTTATAAGAAAAAAGAAAATATCCCAGAAAACAGTGAAAGTCAATGTTTCAAGTCTTTCAAACCAAACTGTTCAGAGCACATTTATTTGGGAAACCTGGAAGAGAATTTTTTTATGTGCATAATTTGAATCAAATAATTCTTAGCTTGCATGTTGTGCTGGTTTTGGCTGGGATAGTGTTCATTTTTTGTTATAGTAACTAGTATGGGACCATGCTTTAGATTTGTGCTGAAAACAGGTTTGATAGCACAGGGATGTTTTTGTTAACAATGAGCAGACCTTACAGAGTGTCAAGGCCTTTTATGTGTCTCACCCCAGCCCACCAGTGAGGAAGCAGAGAGTGCAGAAGGACTTGGGAGGGAATACAGCTGGGACAGCTGACCTCAACTGACCCAAGGGACATTCCATACCATATAGAATCATGCTCAGCATGTAGAGCTGTTGGAAGAAGAAGGAAGGGGAGATGTTTGGAATGATGATGTTTGTCTTCCCAAGTCACCATTACACAGGATGGAGCCTGGTTTCCTGGAGATGGTTGAAGAGCTGCCTGATGATGGGAAGTGATGAATGAATTCCTTGTTTTGCTTTGCTTGTGTGTGCAGCTTTTGGTTTCCCTATTAAACTGTCTTTAACTCAATGCATGAGTTTTCTCACTTTTACTATTCTGATTCTCTCCTCCATCCTGACATGGGGTAGAGAGTGAACGGCCGTGTGGAGCTTAGTTGCCAGCTGGGTTAGACCATGCCCGACGTTCTGTAACCTAAACACTTACTAGCAGATTGGACTCTATGAGAAGGTCTACTTGATTTGACCTGTTAGGCTTCCCATGCTCTGCTGTGGAAAAATAGGAGGATTATTCAATTAATAAATTCAGCCAGAAGAGTGTCCTTAGCACAGATACTATATATCTGTACTGCAAACTTCTCTAGGAATCTAGGGAGCTTCCTCCACATCTTGATTTAGCAAAGTTTACTGCTACCATACCTCAGCTAGGTCAGTTACATCACAGTTGGAAAAATCCTAAAGAAATGCAGAGAGTGCTCAACAAGTTTCTCACTTTATTATCTTTTTTTCTTCAAATCTTCGTTATTCAGCACTAACTATTCATAGTACAGTGATGTGAATGTGCATCTGTTTAAGTAAATTTCCTTTTTGCAAAAAGATGTCATGATAGTGCTTTCAAAGGACAAGGCAGCAGCAGATGAGAGGAACATAAGGTAATAATTAGAAAATTACAAGCAGCAGTGGTGATAAACAGTGGGCACAGCTGTCTAGTTACTGTCAAGCTTTTTGTGAGCAGCAAGACAAAGGTATGTTTTAACAAATTACTTGGTTATGAATATTTTAAATAAATGGAACAGAGGAAATGTCACTTGGAGGGAGTACCACTTTTGAAGGAAAGAAGAAAGAGCATATATTTGTGCAAAGTAGTCACTCAAGACAGTCATAAATTAACAATCCCACTAGTTCAATGATAAAGAAGTCTAGAGCAAGTATTTGTTATTGAAGTGGTTTTACTGAGAAAATAAGGAAGAAAGTGGTCTTTACCAGTCAGCTCACAGTCAGGATGCTCAGAGATGCATTTTTTTATGAATCCATGAAGAATGTGTGGAGAAAGACATACAGTAGTACTCTCAAAGATGGTGGCAAGAATTTGAGTAGTATGTTAAGACAGTAACCCAACAGTATATAAGATGATCAGCTCTCCTCTCCCCTCCCATCTCCTCCTTCTTGCTTGTTTAAAAAAAAACCCAAAACAAAAAAAAGCCACAAGCAATAAATGTTTGACAAGCAAAGCATCAAGGGGTGTGTCTTTATTGTTTTTCTGAAGAGCGTCAAGATGAGTACAAGATGATGTACATGTGGCTCCAGCGCTTGTGCTCCTACTCATCCATACCTGTGTCTTCTGAGGACAACAGACTGAAGGCATTTCGTCAGGCTGTCCATAGACAGTGTAGGGTGTTCATACAATGCCCTGGCAGAGCTGGATGGGGGCAGATCCAGCTGAACTTCCTGTCCTGGGCATTTCAGGAACTACAGTGTATTGTCTGCTGGGTAAGAGGAATGGCTTTGGTAAAAGTCCCAGAATGCTGCATGGGGAAACAAAACTGGACAAACACTTATAACATCTAAAATATTCCAAGTGGCAATACTTTGGGTAAATAAATCTGTTCACAGAAACAAAGACAGAATTTCCATTCCGTTGGATATTTTAACTCTTAAAATTTGGCTTTTAGCTAAAATTGCAAGAAAATGTCCAGATTTTCAATTGAATGGGAATTCAGAAATACTGAACCCATTAATTTTGTATAATTTGGTGTCACTTTGATAAAATGAGTAATAATAAAATATCTTACATTAATTATTATTATGAAGTATTATATCATAAAAGTAATATGAAACATTTGACTGGTAAAACAGGAACAACACTTTTTAATTGAAAGCAAAATGAAATACCACATACTTTCAAATAAATTATTTTTTAAAAATAGTGTTGACACTAAAATCAACTTTAAATGATAGAATATTTTTGCTGTAGTTAAACTAATTTTCCCATTAGGAAATTTAAAAAAAAAATTAATTTATTTTTTTAAAATTTATACATATATTTATTATTTCTTGCATGTGAAGTATAAATTGCACCTGTTGGAGAATTTTCAATCAGTAAGTTAATTGAAAAAAATCTTAAATATAATTTTTTTTGTATTCATGTGACTTGAAGCTCTCAATATTTATGCATGTGCACTATTAGTGGCTGAGGAAAATGGGTTTTGAACAACTATTCTATAGCAGGAAGGTTTATATTAGCCTAAATACTAAAAACTTCAGAATAAATGAATATGAGATTTAATACTTTTGCACATGCCATCAGTATCAACTCTTCTTTTGCACGTGTTGGTGTAACCTTTCTTTATAGAGCTTTGGCTTGAAAAATAGATGATGAGTTTTGTTGCTCTAAGTAAGAGCATTTTAATGAATATTAAGTTAGTAACTTGATTTAATTCTGACTTTTTTTCACCCTCTTCATTTTGAACTTGCATAGAGAATACAATGCTGTCATGATTTTATGCCAGGGGTTAAAGTAGAAGATGAATTTTGCAGGTATGCCCTTTATAAGTTTGCAATCAGGATTTTTTTTTTTTAATACTTAATATTTCAGAGTTCTCAGAGCATACTCATCTTAGGAAGATTTAACATTCTTAGAAATTACAAATTTTGTAAAGTGCTTCATTTTATGGCTTTCTATGGCTTTAATGCAACTCCATTTTTTCAGTACTACTTATAGCATCAGAAATAGTAAGTGAATTTTATGGTCATAATGGAGATGTCTTTTCCAGCAATGTCTAAGGGAGGATACAGTTTAATACTTTTAACAGAACATAGCTGGAATCATGAAAGTGTGTGCTATCTTCAGTTATGAAATTGTGAAATGGTGCTAATAAATTCAAATTCTAATCATATGATTTGTGGCACCTTTTTTGTTGGGAAATGGAAGTAGAACTCTTAACAGAACAGGGAGGAGACAGGGAAATCTTACTCCAATTCAAATTGCTTTTGTGTGATTTCTGTGGTTCTGTGTGCTGTGTTCATTATTGCACATCACAAAAAATGCTACAGAAGATTAGAATGGCTGACACACATTATTGTTAAATAGGGGATGTGGAAGCTTTAACTATTGCACAACAAAAGACTGATTTTTTTGCAGTATCTTTTTTTTCCCCTTTCCTACTGTCTTTGTCATTAATTTTCTCTGAGAATTGTATTATTTCATGATTTGATGGAGTCAGTCTCCACAGAAGCAACCGCAATGGACACAAAATTAGATCCCCTGGAATGATAATTGCACAATTTTGATTGAAGCTGTCTTGGTTTGAAGGACAGGTGTCGGCCAAGGAAGGCAGGAACCTCCCTTGAAATGGTAATGCCCTTCCCTCTCAATTATTATAATTTTGAAATTAAAGGGCTTTCAGGCAAAGATATGGGAAATAGGAATTACAGTTCTTTATTATTATATATATGTATGTGTATAAAAAGTCAAACAACAATAACTATGGCAGTAACAGCAAACAATCCCAAACCCAGTCCCAGCCTTCTCGACTGTCGGGCCCTTTCCCCTCGGGTGCAGTTCCGCTCGCAGCCGGCAGGGGCGCTGGCGGCTCCCGGTGAGCAGGGCAGGTGCGATGGTTCCCCCGCGGCTGCAGGGGGCGCTTCGGAGCGAGCTCGGGGAGCACGCGGCACTGGTGGCCTGGGATCCCGGGGAAGGGATGGAACAAAGGCTTCACAAACCCCTGGGCAGCCGATCCCAGTGTCCGGCCGGACCCTCGGGGACAGCAGGCTGGAATGGCAGTGATGAGCACAAATCCCGGGTAGCAGACGAGATGTATCAAACTGCGGAGCTGCAGCGGGAACCCCCGGAAGACTGGGGAGGCAGGATGTGCGGGGATACAGAGTAGCGAAGGCATGAAGCAATGGCGGGGGCAGGACCTGGGACCCTGGGGTTTTTCCCTGAGGCACCTGAGCAGAGGCGAACAGGTCCCTCTTTTAGTAAGGTGGGGTGTTAGGGTCCTGGTGCAACAGCCACTCCAGTGAGCAGGCTCCACTCACGGTAGAAGGAAGGCAGACAAAAGCAGAAGACTGCAGCGCTGACAAACTCACTCTACAATGATGGGAGCCCTCCTCTCCCTCCAAATGCTGAGAACACCAGCCAGCCACAGACTGTACCCAACCCCTTTATCACAGTTCAAATCTCGCGGCATCCTCCACCCTACACGAGAAAACCCAAGGTGAAATAGAGTAGCCAGATGGACCCCTCCTTCTGTGGCCAGGTCTTTTGTTTTTCTTAAACATCCAGTAATTTGTCCCCCTGGCAACATATATGGGGAAAATTCTTTTAAGAGAATAAGAAAACAGAAGGAGAACTCCTAAAACCCCAACAGAAGCATTTTAGGTTGATGGTATTCAGAGTTGTATTTGATACGCTGATGAGACAGTCATAATTTATTTCAACTGTGAACACAGAAATATTTGCAAATGGACCTTCAAAACATGCGACAAAAGTAACAGATGAGATCCAAGTGGGATATTGTAAACAGAGGTGCGCTTGGACAAGAGACAATATTCTGGGAACAAATGCAATAAATTCTCTGTGCTTATTTCTAAAGCTTGGAATTTCTTCCCTCCTCAAGCAGACATTAGGGAAAGGAAGAACATATTATCTGAATTTTCCAAAAGCAACCAAGAGTTAATTCTTGGCATACTCTATACAAAAGATGAGAGAATACTTGATGCAGACTACAGAGGTACCTGACTGTACAGATTAGGTTTACACTCACTGATAGTGCCCACCAACTTGCTACAAGTTCATGACTTGCCTGAAAAAATGGTGAAAGCAACCTTATCGTGCAGATGCTTTTAGCAGGAGTGATGGGGCAAGCAGGGAACTCCATAAATATATCTGGTCTGAGAAAGGAAATGCAATAATCTGTTGGCTTCATAGGGCTGAAGAATTCATAGCAGAAAGGACAAGTAAAGCTGGAATTCTTGTTTTTAGACATTAAAACCTTTTAAAAAGGCACTGAATATCAGGATGAAGGGCATCATCCCAAAATACTGAAACTCCAAGTGCTAGACTCTGGGACAAATTCACATACTTAGAAACACTCAAATTAGCTTAGAGAGTTATATCTTTTAATATGGCTTCTGTAAAATGATCCTGCACATTGTTCCCTTTTCTGCAATTAAAAATTGTTACCTTTCTCTTTATACTTACAAATCTTCTCACTTTTAAGCATATGGTTTGCCAAGTAAGACTGGACTCAGTAAAAGCTCAAAGCTCGGCACAAAAATCTTTTTTCTATTGGAACAATACCTAAGTTACCAGCTGGATGTCATACAAGATGCAACATTAAATTTTTAAAACTACTTCTCTCTTCCAGTCAAATTTATATTTATCAACGCATACACATAATGAATGTATTTTTTTTCTCTGTCAGTTTTTGAAGTGCCATTATTCCCTGCTGTCTATGTCAGGCACACTCTGCCTTTGAGAGTGACAGCTCTTGACACTGTACATTAGTTTCATTATTGACATAATGCTGAAGTAGCTTCTGAATAGAAAACTGCCAGGATAGTTTTATTTTTTAATCATCTGTGTTCTATTTTTCATATATATGTATAAGAAAATGCTAAAAGAAACAGAAGATATAGCCACTTTAGCTAAGAAAATAAACACCTTTCATCATGTTAAGACATATCAAAGCCACAGCAAGTGCAGCGACTAAAACTCCAAGTGAGGATGTAAGACCTAACACGTACAAAGGCAGAATACAATGTTCCCAAAATAAAGCATTGTCTTAAAACAACGATAGCAACAATATCAATTAAGCAGCAGCTGAGTTCCTTTTGATGTGAGTTGAATGCCATACTACATATTTTGTGCTTGATCTCTTGAAGTACTGAGCAGCCCCATCTCCTGTTGATTGGTGCCCAATTGGCACTTGGGGAAGGTTTTCAAAGGCATCAGTATCAGCTTGGTGCCCAACCATAACTGACTTCCAAGGAAAGGGATTTGGGCTTCTCACAGACAGTTTGTGCCTTTGAAAATCTCTCTTCTGAGGTTAGCCAGTACTAAACACTAATATATTTACAAAGGAAATTAATTCCTTTCCACTTTCTGTTAATTCCTAAACTCCAGTTCTGCTAAGAATAGTCCCTGCAGTAACCTAGAGGAATACACACTTTTTGGTAGTCAGCTTATGCAAAATGCTTATTTTTCTTCTTGTTATTTACCATGCCATCTGGCATTACGTTTAAGATGGAAGTGAAATTAAAACCAACCTATTATTAAAAATGATCCCATCTTTGACCTTGAAATGCTCCATAGCTCCATGACCCCATTACTTGAAGTTTGTTGTTGGATATCTGACATTTTAGAAACCTGAGTGAAGAATATATATTGCAATTGAGTTTATATATAATTTATTTTCATTTAAAAAGAATGTGTCCTTTAGTTAAATTTTGAAATTAGAAAAAAAAGAGAATTTTAAATTTAGATTTCTTTATCAGTTCATAGTAAGTTTTTCTTTTGAAAAGAGAAAACTTATCTTTTTTACCTCTAGAGATACATATGCTAGAATTAAATTTTAATGTCCTTAGAGTGTAATCACTGAAGAAAATAGAATTCAGATCTAGATGGCAGAGAACGGGAGGTACCTGTGTGCACTTTTTAAGATAAGTAGGCATAACTGCTGTCATTACATCCCACTTTGAAGATAAAATTATTTGCATCCAGAATACTTGATGAAAACCCTGTATTGTGAAAGCCTATACAAAGTGCTTTTTCCTTGAAAACAGGTGAATCAAACAACATAAGCTATGATCTCCTAGCCAGTATTTATTTTACAAAAGTTTTCTTTCTCTGAGCTTTTCCTCGAGGCCGTGTTATAGCTTTTATTTTTTCCTTCTTCTCTTTTCCTGTCTTATAAACACGGTTATAATTTCTTCAGAAACAAATTCTAGGAGAAAATAAGGATACTATTTACTGGCACATGCCTCTGTTTTATCATTTAAAGTATTCCAGTCATAGAAACTGAGTCTATTGTTGTTTTAGCTGTGGCAACCATACACAGGATTGTAATTGTGGAGCATATTTTTCCTGAGTGAAAGATGGGCATTGGGTCTCTCAGTTCTTATAGATTTAAGTCAAACACATGATGTGGATAAAGACGGCCTCTTGATTATCTGTGTTACAAACAATTTGTAGGCCAAGTGGAATACATTTCTCTATGAAATTGTTGTGAAAGCCAAGCCTAATCCTTAGAAAGAGGTCTGTTCTAATCCATTCTTTGTGAAATCAAACCTAATACAGGCCTAGTGTAAATCCAACATCATGAGACGGAGATGATGGTGGGATTAATGCTGTGCGAATAACTGATTCTACAATTTGGTGGAAAAGGGAAAAAACAACAAAAAAACCCTACCAAAAACACCCCGTTGGGTCAGTGCTGGGCAGAATACTTAATGTGTTTCTCATGGTTTATTCAATTAACCTATGTGTTATAATTAAAACAATGAAGGATCCACCAATACCATGACAATATTTTTTCTATGTGCTTTGAAGGAAGGAAAGAGTTCACTTCTTCCACTACCAATTTTATGATTAGGCCAACATAGAATTAAAACTCATTTGGAAATACAGAAATAGTCTTACTGTATAAAGAACTTTTCCTGAAAAGACTGGACTTGAGAACCACTACCATTAAATCTGCACTTTCAATTTGTGTTCTGAAAATCCATGTTATAGAAAAATTAGAAACAGAGTTGTTGCTTTTTTCTTCTAAATGTTATTCAGAGTCTGATATTTTCTGGTAAATTCCTGTACAAGGAATACACAGACAGACCTTTGGGCCCATACTGATTCACAAAAGATGAGTGCTTTGTCATGGAACAAATTACAGTAATTTGTAACTTAACAAATTTGCAGTAATTAGCAAGGGGAAATCCCTAGAAAGTGATACAGGACAGAGTTTGTTGGATGACTGCCTTTAGTAACTAATTCAGGGATCCTTGTATTGACAGGAGGACAACTTTTTATAATGCATTATTGATAGATGTAAAAGCCGAGCTGTGTTGAATTTTATTTCTAACCATTTTCCCTATAAGTTAGTGTAAATGAAACACAATTTACAGTTTGTTCCCTACAGGACCATCTATTTTTAATTAGCATGTGATTATAATTCAGTGTATATTATGATATTATTTATGGCATTTAAGCAGAATCAGAAGAAAATGAATAGGCCATGATTATTTACTGGTGATGTTTGTTTACAGTCTTTGTTGAACTTACGAGGTAATGAAGCCTGAGAGAATGCATTGGCTGGATGTAGTTGCAATTTTAGCAGCCTCAAGGAAGTATATATTTGAAGAAAGCACCTCAAACACTTGGGAATACCTTCCTCTTTACTTTTCTAACAGCAAGTTTTGCCTTTCAGGTATGTTTTTAATAAAATTCCTGTTTATAATTAGATTAAGGATTAATAGCCATTATAAACATCCTGTACATGAGTTGCATTTGTTATTGAGGGCTGAAAAAAATCTCAGATGGCTGTGACTATGAGTGTTGTACTCACTTCTTTATTTCTGCTGCATTCAGTTAATGATATATTAGAAGACTTTTCTGTCCTATTAACTGTTTAATGATTGTAGTCACATTTCTCAATGTTAATACAAAGCCTAACTAGCTTTAAGAGGGCAGATGTGTCACTGTGTGTTAGTTGGAGTGAGATCTGGTGGTTGAGGAAGATGCAAAACAGACATATTTTGATGGAAGATATTACTAATGAGAAATTTAAAAATACTTAAAAACAAAAATAAGGGAGAAAAAAACCCCTTTTGTTTTAATGCTATTACTTGGAGGAAGAACTAACTGAACTTCCTACTGCTTACACATATTCTTTAAAAAAAAAATAAAAACCTCAGACATGCATGTTAATTCATCTAACTTTTCATGTAATGTAATCTACGTCTTCTTTCAGACAAAATGGAAAATGGCATTAGTGTTACTGTAGAAATCAGAACAGAAATGTTCAATTCATGATCTGATATGTTACATTTCTTGTTTTCAGTAAACTGTTGGAAAAAGCTTCCAATCTGAATAAGAGTCTTAAATATTACTGTTTTACTTTCCTACATAAATAAATGTCAAGTATGATAAACTTTTTCCATTTCAAATAAAATTCAGACAGTAATTAAAAAATTAGATAAACCAGAGCATAAATATTTCAGATTTATACATATTTTCATTCCTAAAGATTGTTTTCAGATAAATCTTAGTGACATTAATTAAAATAATTTAATGTCTAAAAAGACAACTGCAACTGGAAACTCTTTTCTTCACCTGCATTAAAAAATCTGTAATTTATAGAACTCTGCTCACACCTCTCTTAATTAACTAAGGTTTCACACATCAAAACAAAGTGTCTGTTAGCTTTTGCTTTTGGTTTCTTGACTAGAATTGTAGAAACATAGAATGTCCTGAATTGGAAGGAACATAAAGGATCATCCTGGCCCTGCACAGGACACTCCAAGAGTCACACCATGTGCCTGAGAGTATTGCCAAACACTTCCTGAACTCTGACAGGCTTGGTGCTGTGACCACTTCCCTGGGGAGCCTATTCCAGTGCTCAATCACCCTCTGGGGAAAAACTTTTTCCTAATACCTAACCTAAACCTCTCCTGACACTAGACACCAGAGAGAAATCAGTACCTGCCCTTGTGAGGAAGTTGTAGACTGTGATGAGGCCTCCACTCAGTTTGCTCTTCTCTAGAGTTAAAGGAAATGGTCATTTTTGGGTTTTTTTGTGACATGAGTTTTTAATCAAATTATAAATGACATTACTAAGTAAGATATAGTAAGAAAAATTGCTCAATGGAAATGTTGGGAAGTTTTTGTTTTTGCATGAGCTATTGAGGAAATATGATTAAGGAATATTGGTTTATTTTGACATGCTATTAATATAATGCTTGAGCAAGAATACGGTAGAGATGGAGCCATGATAATATTTCAGGTAGTTCAGTGATTTCATAATTGCTACTCATTATCATTGTCTCCGTTTTAAGTAATATAAACCTTCTAAACTTGATTTTTAAAAAATTTATTTTGAACTTGTGTTTATTTTTAATGAAGATATAGAAAAAAAAATGTGTTTCATTTGTTAATGAAGACCAGCATTGGTGTGATTGAGAATACATAATTAAAACAGATTTAAACTTTAGTGATCAAAAATTACTTCAGCATAAGTATTCTTGATTAAAAATTTTTACCTCTTGAGAAGAGTCTATTTTCATAACTTCAGAACATTTTTAACAGTGATAGGAGGAAGTTCCCAAGCATCACAGCTAGGAAGATTTCAGTTCACATATTTGCTTAGGTAACTTTCTTGATACTGGAAATACTATTAAAAGTTCATATGGGATGAAGCAGTACCCTTGAGAAACTCACAGCACTTATCAGAATATAGGTTTCTATACTTAGAATCTCCTGCCTTAAGAATATTCAAAGCTGAATATTTCACTGTCTGTGCATCTTGGACCTGCTTGAGTTCAGTCCTTACATAGCATGTATCTGACTCTAAATGGTTTAAAAAAATGAGTATGTTCAAGTATTGCCCTTAATGATGTTTTCCAGATATTTTGTCTAGCTTAAATGGGATTAATACTGAGTGATACACTCTCAGCACTGCTTCTAAGTTAGCATCATGGAGGTTATAAAAACCTTTGGCTAAGATATAGCTACTGCTGCATATAATATCTTGTCAGTAAATAAGAATGCAACAAGAATTGTTAAAAGTTTTGATAAAATTTGAAATGCTCTAATTTTTCTTTTCCTCGGTACCCCAGCAAAATGTAAAATACTGATTTTTTTTTCTTTCTGCAGCATTTGCACACCAGAGCTCCAGCATAGGATGAGTTTATCAGATTTATCATCAAAGAAGACTGCAGAAACTTTTTGGAGTGTAGTTGTTGAGGACAGAAAAGAGATTCTTCAGCAGACTGTGCTTCTTCTGAGGAAGTTTCTAGACTGCTACCCAATCCCCCAAATTCAGTTTTCCATATGACTGATTGTACTTTTCAAAGACAAGCCTTGAAGTTGTCATAAATACACTCAAATCTTTATAGTAAGGTTGGTTCCACTTACACTTTCTAGTCTTCATCCTTGGGCCAGGGAAGCTTCAACAGCCCTGGCTGCTCACCGATGCTTTTCAGGATAGAAGAGTATTTGGCCTTTGTGAGGCTTTGTAGTGGATATTGTCAAGAATTGTCACATTAGAGGAGGGCAATCCAAACTGCTCCCTTTCATCTGGAGCTGGCCTATACTCTTGTTCTTCAGTTGTTGTGAAGACTGTCTTGGGTTGACTTGATGTTGTATTCCCTATTACTGCACTATGCCCAGAAATTAGTATACCTGCCTTTCTATGCCTTTAAACTGCACCTGAGAGGGGAGAGAGAAAAGTGTACTTTTTCAAAGCAGCTTGTTTTCATGTTCCAAGGACACAGAGATAAAACCGGTCTGCTTCTGCAGCGGCAGGAGCAGGAGGAAGCACTGCTTGCTTTCCAGCCAGTTTTCAGCTTTCTTTTTCTCCGGAGAGAGATGGAGAGTTGAACTTTTGTTTTCCTGGGACTCCGTTTTTTTTCCCCTTTTCTCTCTGCTGGACTGTTTCAACATCAGAATACATTGAGAGGAATTTCCACCGAGGCCTTGGCCCTGGAGGTGGGCCCACCACCCCATCCCAGCTCCAAGGAGGGGGAGAGAGAGAGACTACGGAAGGACTCTGAAATTTTCCCAGGTTTTCTCTCGACAGCGAGAGGTTTCATTATTTAGCATTAGTATATTTTTTTCCCTGTGTATTTGTTAAATAAATAGCTTTCATCTCTTTCATTTTCCTTTGAGGAAAAAGTTTTTTTCCTGAACCTGGTGGGGGAGGCGTGGTTTGTAACCTGTTTTCTCTCAGAGGATATATTTCTAAATTTGGCCAAACCGGCACAAAGACCTCTTAGAAAGTGTCATAGCATTTGACACGTTAAAACAATAATTTGATTAAGAAAGTAATAGGTTGTATACATCTTCTGATTAAACCCCTCTAAATCTAGCTGAACTTTACTTATTTTATATTAGTATTATTTAAAGAAGAAACTTCGAGTGTTTGTTTAAATATAAGATAGTAGAATCACACTAAATACCTTACGGTATTTCAGCCTGTTGTCTCATTAAGGTTCCAAACCAGTGTGGGTTTCTTGTAAATCCAGTATCCTATTGGCCCATCCTGTGTGGATGTCTCTGATATTTTAGAGTATGTCTACAATGCACTGCCTGAACATGGGAAACTTTGGTGCAGCCTCATGTCTTCTTGTGTCCAGCTGGACATTTGTGAGACACTGAAATGTTAAAGGCTAATGACTCAAACAATCAGCCATTAGCAAAAGCAAGCAGGGATGAAGCAGGACCGTTAAGAAACCCACATTACTCAGCAGAGTATATTTATTTATACTTTGCTTTACTCTCTCTACACATTTATGTGGATCTTGCCTCACATCTCTGTTTGACTGTTAGAACCAGCTAAATTTTAGGAAATTCCTAAAAAGCTTGCTTTCTCCCATTGTTCAAGGCACTCTAAAGCAAGCCTGTAATATATGCTGCATGTAAATATGTGGGTGTTACAGAAATTCAAAGGCATTGTTTTTAATTAAGAAATGAAATGCCAAGGAACTCAAAAGCTGCACTTTCAATAGCTTATTTTTAGTGTTCTATAACAAGGTCTTCATGAAAATGTTTGGTAAGAGACTAAAAGGGCCTTGGACACTAACAAGTCATGACAGCTAGCAGGATTCATAAGTAATTTATCAGTTACGGGTCATCTGGAGATGGTAAGTCAGGTCCTGAAGAGGACAGCTGCAAGTATATCTTTTATGGAGTGTAAAAAATCCTTGATGTAGTGGAATTAGAAAAAAGTACTGGAAGCTCTGTACAGAGTAGTTCAGGAGATGCAATGGACACACTTAAAAAGTTTATTCTAGTCTGAAAGGTAAGTATGGGTGATATCTTTCCAATGAGCGGAAATTTTTAAATGGGAGCTTTTTAAGAGTAGCTGAAAGGAGAATCTTGAAACAATCACAAGTTTCACAGAATGCATCATATACATATTCTAAAACATAGCTAACCCCCATCCTATTTATTACAGTTAGAGAAAAAAGAAAATTCTAAAAGGGAGGGCTAGGAGATGTG
Organism: Aphelocoma coerulescens; assembly: GCF_041296385.1. Taxonomy (NCBI): domain Eukaryota; kingdom Metazoa; phylum Chordata; class Aves; order Passeriformes; family Corvidae; genus Aphelocoma; species Aphelocoma coerulescens. The sequence goes on along the minus strand of NC_091015.1, from coordinate 112,274,352 downwards.
GGAAGGATTATCAGGCTAAACAGAATGTCTTATTCATTTAAGCTTTGTAGATACTTTTGTCACTTCTTCCCTTTAATTTCCAAAGAAATATTAAAACAATGATGAGAGTACAGAGACTCAAAGAACAAAAAATGTTGACTAAGAATAAATATACAGAAGATTAGACACAATGATGAGGTTAACATGAAGAAAAGAACAAGTACAATGACAGTTAATTTTAGAAGTTGTAAAAACAAATTAGCTACCTTAATATGGCAGCCTTACCTAATAAAATATAAAATGTGGGTATTATCACTAACATGTGAAGAGGGAGAAGTAGAACTTCTTTTTTTCTTTCCTTTTTTTTTTTTTGTTTTAAAGAATTGAAAAGAGGAGTTGATGGGAGGTATTCCTCATGTATTTCTCAGTCAGGGTTACTTTATATTTAAAAAAATATGAAAATATGCACTTTGGAAAAGACTAAGATACATCTGATATTGGCTCAAGTAAATATGACCCTATTTCAAAAGATGCTGAAGATTCTTAACTACGGTTGTTATATCACATTTTCATAATAATATTAGGGAACAGAATGGCAATGACATTAGAATTGTTCTCCTGGAAGAGACATAGACTTCCACCAGTTTTTGTCCCTAAAATTATCTGAAAGGCGTAGCAAGGGAGTGAAGTAAGGGAGCATAGCAAGAGAATACTGAAGTGAAAAAAAAATACCCAGCAAATAATTTGCTTAAAATATACATTTCTGGCACTTATTTCTCCAGTAATCTGGATGCATTCTGTTCCTAATCTTTGGTTACTCAGGAAAAGATTTGAAATATCATACTCAGAATTTTCTCTCCATCTGGCAAGAACTTCAAATGTATCTGGCTAGTTTAGGCATTAATACTTATTTAGTAAACAAAAACCTTTCAAATATAGAATTTGATATAGTTCAAAATTTTATTGAATATATTTCTCTGTGTGCATGAAATAGCAAGTAGAGCTGAGAAATACAACCTGCAACTTCTGATAAATAATATACAGAAGACCTACCTCTGCATGCTTTCATGTGGAATAGGGAGAGAGTCATGAGGCCAGGTATGAAATCACTGATTCATATAATAATTTAGGCAAGCGGGCACCTCTGGAAAGCAGCTAGTCCAACATCCTGCTTGAAGCAGGTCCAGTTAGGTCAGGTTGCTCAGGGCCTTGTTCAGTCAAGCTGTGACTATCTTCAAAGACAGAATCCACAACCTTAGTGAATAATGTGTCCTTGTGTTCAACCACCCTAAGGGTGGCTTTTTTTTCTTTTTCCTTTTATCTTATATATTTCCCTGTTTATAGAGGTAGAGGCAAGATGTAATCTGAGTGCCTTTCTATTGCAGCGACCCTTAAATGTCAAGAACCCGCTGCAAGATCCTGGAAGTTGTAAAAAAAAGCAATTAATAAGAAAGAAAGTAGTCATTTGCATCCATGAAAAGATGAAAAAATACTTCTTCTCAGATGACTTCTTCTATTCATCTTTATTCCTTGTTAATGAATTAGATTTTCATTATTCCATTAAACTTATTCTATGGTAATAATATGCAGTGAGTGCTTTATTAAAAAAAACAGGTTAAAAATGTTTACAAATATAACATGACCATTCATTTTATATTGCAAAGGCTTATATATATATATGTATATATGTGTATACATATATATATATATATATATATATGATTAGAGAGTGTTTCCTATCCTTTAAGGCACACTAAATTTCCTAGCATTAAGAAGAATTTCTTATGCTATAAGGTCAGGTCGTTTGTGATTGCTCAGAAAATTGGATAATTACATTTTTTTGTACTTTACTTTTTTTTTCTCTTTATTGTTATCTGAAAGAAGAGATCAGAAGAGATGTGCTAGTTATCACATCTAATGTTGTTACCTTTATATTTCTGACTAAGGACAAAGATACAGTTTCAGCCTAACATTAACTGTGTCTGAGATTAAGAACCAGAAAAGACTAATAGTTTCAAAAAATAGGTCATTGCAAACCCTTAACCACATTGTTGAAGGCTATCACAGTTTTAAGTTTTGACTCATGGACAGATGAAAACACCATGATAGAATGGAAGTGAAAATAGGACTGCAATAACAGAAATGTGTGTCATGGGGGGAGGTTGGGGGGAGGGTTGACTAAAACTACTGGATATTTATTTTTGCTATACTTTAAACTAAAACTTGACTGAAAGAGTTGACCATGGAACATTTATGATTATCAAAAAAAGTTCTTGACATTATTAAGAAGTGCTTGATACTGATGAACTGGAATTTACCTTTGCTCTGTTTTCTTTCCTATGAGTTCTATGACAGTTTTCTGTTTTCCAAAGAAAAATGTGGCTGTCCTAAGACTAGGATTTGCATGAATCTTCATTGTGAAGAAGGAGTACACCTTTCTAAGTCAATCTTCACACATATTTTCCCCACTCAAAGGATTTAGTTATTTAAATTCAAATTGCATGCTATTGTAACCATGGACCCAATTATTGGTACCATTTCCTCTACAGCAACACAGCAATGTCTGAACATCAAGAATAATGCTAGATATTGTGCTTACTGTAATAAGTTGACAATCAGTCATGAGACATCTGTATTCACCATACATATACTCAGACCAATTTCATTACATCATGTTTCATGTGGAAACAAAAGGGCAGCCAAAAGACCAAGACAGGGGGTCACTTTGTGACCCAGTCATAAATACAAAACATTTATACAACATCCTTCACAGAAAGTCATAGGATGATTTATGGCTCTAACTAAATTAAAAACAACATCAATCAAAAGGATTTTAATTTTTAATTTTTAAACTGCAACACATTCAGTTTCTGATTACTAAGAGGAAGTCAGTCTCCTAAATTTGATGCATAAAGGCAAAAAGCTTAATTTCAAACAATATGTAAAGCCCATCAGTCATCACACCTCCATGCAAAGTACCTGCTACATACTACTTTTTGGAACCGAGTTGCAAAGGACTTACTTTTGAGAACACCACGTTTCAGTAAAACAGATTCTTACCTTCACTATAAATCAGGTTGCCCTCCTTAATATCTGTCTTGGTTTGAAAGTCAGGTGTCTGCTAAGGAAGGCAGGAGCCTCCCTTGGAATGGCAGATGCGACCCCCCTTCCCTCCGAATTATTATAATTTTGAAATCAAGGGGCTTTCAGGCAAAGATATGGGAAATAGGAATAACAGTTCTTTACTATTATATATCTATAGGTGTATAACCAGTCAAACAAACAGCAATAACTCTGGCAGTAACAGCAAACAATCACAAACCCAGTCCCAGCCTTCTCGGCTGTTGGGCCCTTTCCCCTCGGGTGCAGTTCCGCTCACAGCCGGCAGGGGCGCTGGCGGCTCCCGGTGAGCAGGGCAGGTGCGATGGTTCCCCCGCGGCTGCAGGGGGCGCTCCGGAGCGAGCTCGGGGAGCACGCGGCACTGGTGCCCTGGGATCCCGGGGAAGGGATGGAACAAAGGCTTCACAAACCCCTGGGCAGCCGATCCTGGTGTCCGGCTGGACCTTCAGGAACAGCAGGCTGGAACGGCAGGTTGGAACGGTAGGGATGAGCACAAATCCCAGGGGCAGACAAGACGTATCCAAACTGCGGAGCTGCGGTGGGAACCCCCGGAGGTCTGGGCAGGCAGGGTGTGGCGGGGATACAGAGTAGCGAAGGCTTCAGGCAACGGTGGGGGCAGGGCGGCCACGACCCAGCTCCCAGCAGGGCAGTGAAGGTGGGCTTGGGATCCCGGGGTTTCTCTGGCAGAAGGAAAAGCAGCTGAAGAAAGCAGCCTCCCTCTCCGTCCTAACGCTGGGGACCGACTGTCTGAAAACCCAGGTGAAACAAAAGAGTAGCCAGGTGCACCCCACTTCTATGGCTAACTCTTTTGTTTTTCTTAAGTATCCATCAATTTGTCCCCCCAGCAACACGTATGGGGAAAATTCCTTTAACAGAAAAAAACCTAGGAGAACTCCTAAAACCCTAACAATATCTGTTGCTTCCTCCTACAAATTTTTTTCTGATCCCTCTTTCCAGTAGAATTACTGTAAATGAGAGATACTTTTACTAGCTTGACTGTATTTCAGGAAATTATAGAAAAGGCTCTGCTTTATTAGGTAAAGAAAAATTCAAAAGGCTTTGTGGAGACCAGCTCCCTGCGTTCTGAAGCCCGCACAAGGCAGGAAACTCAAAGCCCATTGAGTTGCAAATGTGCATCACTCACATTTTCACCTTCAGGAAAATAATTATAGCTGAATTTAATTACTCAGGGTTTTGGGGTATTTTGGTTGTTGTTGTTTTGTGTTTTGTTTTGTTTTGTGTGTTTTTGTTTTTTTTTTTTTTTTTACAGTAGATACTGCAGGAGAAGCAGGAGTCTTTTTAACAGGTTGCACGTCCAAGTGTTAGAAGTTCAGTGGGGCAGCAGGGCTGCCTCTGTGAGAACAGACCAGGGGCTGCTCCATGTCCAATCTACCCAGCTCTAGTCAGCTCCAATACACTCACCACAGGGCTCAGTGGAGCCCTTCAGTTCACATGGTGATGCCTCTGGGAAAACATATTTAAGAAAGGGTAAAAACATTGCACATCAGCTGTGAATTACATGAATAAGTGTGAGAGAAACAGCCCTGCAGACACCAAGGTCAGTGGAGAAGGAAGGGGAGGCAGTGCTCCAAGCACCAGAGCAGAGATCCTCCTGCAGCCCATGGAGAACACTATGATGACCCAGGTTGTCCCCCTGCAGCCCATGGAGGACCATACTGGAACAGATATCCTACTGCAGCTCATGGAAGAACCCACAACACAGCAAATGAACATCCCCTTATAGAAGCTGTAGCCCATGCAGAACTCACTTGGGAGCAGGCTTCTGGCAGGAGATGTGATCACATAAGAGAAGAGCTCGCAGAGGAGAAAGTTTTCTGATGGGACCTGTGTCCTGTGGGGAGCTCCCACTGGAGCAGTTGGATCGTGAAGGCGTGTACCTGGTGGAGAGGACCTATGCTGGAGCAGTTTGTGCAGGACTGCAGCCTGTGGGATGGATTCACACTGGAGAAGGAAAGAAAAAGCATGAGAAGGAAGGAGGAACTGCTACGGACTGACCATAGCCCTCAATCCCCCAAAAACTGCTCTGCTTGGATGAGGCAAGAAGGTAAAGCAGTCATGAATGAAGGAGTAAAGTTGGGCCTGATATGAAGCAGGGTGTGGGGGTTTAGTTTTGTCTTTGTTACTTACTGTCTTACTCTAGTTTTAATTGGCAACAAATTAAATCAATCTTCTTCAAGTTCAGTCTGTTTTGCCCTTGACAATAATTGGCATGGAATTTCCCGCTCTTTCTCAGCCCATGAGCTTTTTGATCTTATTTTTTCCCCCTATCCTATTGTGGAGGTGGAATGAGAGAGCAGCTGGGTGGGCACCTGACAGGCAGCCAAGGTCAATACACTACAGTCTTAGAACAATTTTAATAGTATATTTTTGCTATTGAAAAATGTTAATATTTCTTTTGCAGTTCATACATTAAGGTTTTAAAATGACTTTTAAACAAGAATGTCATTAAATATCTGAGATTAATTCCAAGCTGGTGTTTGTGTTTTCAGCTTCATCAAAATCCATGGTACTGCAGCCATTCCCATCAGTACAAAATTTGACTCCTGTATTTAAAATTATTTTTCCTTATATATATCTACTAACAGATTTAGAGCTCTTACATCTCTGAAACAGGGTGAAGACTTCAAAAAGAGATCTGGAAACCTACAATATAATCAGCTTCTATTTGAAACAAATGCCTTCTTCACACAGGGAAAATCTTACAAGGCTACTTATAATTTATATCATTTTTGTAAATCATTAAATCCTAGAACCACCTGGGTTCAAAGGAACCTTAAAGATCTAGTTCCAACCCCCATGTCACAGACAGGGACACCTTTCACTAGAGCAGTTATATTTAATATATTTTTACTTTTTTGAGCACAAACCATCGATCTTGGTTTGAAGCAGAGATTACCTACATTTATACTGCACATGCATAAATCACAAACTCATGGTCATTTCTAGCCTTTACCTGACACTGAATGATATGACAGACACATACAATAGCAACACTAGTACAGACTGATTTCTATTTAGTTGAAAATGGCAATTTTAAATTAGCATAAATACATTCCTGATTACAATTCTCTATGCACATATGACATTGTGCATAGACTTTCAGAGCACAGAGAAAGTTCTTTTTAGAAAAAGAAAGCAATAATAGCTGATACACAGATTTGGAATGCATTTTCCGTGTAATAAATGCTGAAGTTCAAGAGCAGGTCAAATTCTTGTTTAAAGCTTTTAGTTACATTTATTACTCCCAAGTCTTTCATGTTGTGTAGTGATACATACAGGATGATCCTATTTATAAAAGACCTCAATATTTATATTGTAAATATTTATAAATTATATGGCAAGGTAGAAGCACAGAAGAAAAAAAGCTAGAAAACTGGCAATTCTCCGCATGGTCTTTGATCAGTCTAGGAATGGCACAATCATGTTGCACACCTGTAATGCAACTACAAACCACATGATAACTGAAAGCCACATGTTTGATGAAGTAGTTTCTTTACTGGTGTCCTCTTCCCTAGAATGATGAATTGACAGGCAGGTGCTCTGGGTACCTTTGCCCACAAAAAGGTGGGGAAAAAGGGAAGAACATCTCAGAAGCTGCTTTCCAAAATACACTGGAGGCTTTATTTTCTATTCTTCCTTAAATGAGAATTTATTACTTTGTAAACAACCAGATCTGGGTAAAATACTGAAATGTGATTGAAGCACATCTCACCTATTCAACTGATTAAAATATATTGTGGCAATGAATAATATTTTAATATACTAATTAAATGTATTTTTCTGACTTATTATGATAAGGAACATTTACTATCTTCTTAAATGTCTGAATGTTCCCTTCAGGCCATGTAGGTTTTAATTATTCTACTGAAATTGATTTGTCTCAGCCAATCACAGAACACAGATAAAGCATGGAGACTTAGGAATACCGTATAATATTTTTGCTCATTTATGCAAATTCCTGTCTGGTGATTAGCTAATGGGAGCTAATTTACATTCTCTCTATACATTTATTTCTCAAGAATTACAGTGAATTTGCAGATTTCTGTTTCATCTGCTGTTGCTCATTTGATCCTACAAGGTCCTCCTTATATACCTTCAGTAACTGAACCACACACAGCTACATGAGAATGTATAATAATAACAATAAAATATAAAATCCCTGTCTAATAAAAATAAATATATAAATAGAAGGAAAAATTCAATAATTTGATAAAGTGCTACAAGGCAATTCTTGATAAAATTAGTATTATGTTCTTTTAGAATTTGTTTTCCTTGCTTTTTCTTTACACGTGATTTAGATAAGAAACTCCCTATCTTGGATATTTCTTATTCCCAAAAGATCAATATTTTGAAAAGAAACATTAATAAATAAGGAAAAATAATATGAAATTAGATATTTTGCAAGCAATTTTTTTCTTTTGTATATGTTTCTTTTTCATTAAAATTATCTTTCACTCATTTATAATTGACAAGCTAGTTTTTTTTTCATTTTAATAATGACAAATTAAGATGGTTTGGCATTCCAAAAATGTTGAAACTTGATAATTCCTATGATACAAAAAAATAAGTATTTTAAATAGAGTTCTTGAAATGTAATGCTCTCTAATGAAAATAAAACCTATCTGAATCTAATATTTTTCAATTTTTAGGCACCTGTCATGTATTTTCTTATCAGTGAAAATGTCATGTATATGTAAATATACATTTAACTCCTAATTCCTCAGATGACTGAGCAGCCAAGATATGGATATGCAAAGACCACCTCAGAAATATTACATTGTCCTATGTCATTGTGTGTACCTGTAGCAGAATAAATAAATAACATAAAGTTAACTTTTCTGTTTAAGAATGTTGTGACAGTCTCTCATGTCATCCATGGTCATATCAGCTTGGCATATTATTTATAGTAAGGCAAAGCCTTTATCTGAGATGGAGGGCCACAACCCCTTGGAGCAGAGACAATAAATTAAATGGATGCTTTCAGAAGGGAAGGAAAAGGAAGTATTATGTAGCAGGGCCCAGTATGATGTGCAATGATCTCAACATAAAAACTATCTACCTGCTATTCATTTTATCTAACTTTGTTTTTTTTACTTTATTTTATTCCTCTGGCTATGGAGGAGAAATTTAAGAAATTCAGAAGACAACAGAGAGGTGGCTTTGCTGAGGCTCACAGTGAGATTCACAAGTGTGAGCGGCTGCCTGAGGAAACACACAGAAGTATTTGTTATAGTTGCACCTTGAGAAGGCAATAAAGGCTGCCAGTGCTGATAGAAATAGAAGTAAAATCTTTAGCAGCAGATGATGGGTGTTGAAAGAGAAGAGAAGGGTCTTCACAAGCATTCAGGGACTGCTCTGTAAATTTAGCCTTATGGGTGACTGAATACCAGGCCCCAAAACATTCCCTGGGTGCTGCTGATGTAGTGGAACAGACAAAGCCTAAGACATCTTTTGGGTCATTTCCATGGAGATGGCAGAATTTCTGCATGCAGGTATGACTGGCTGGGAAATGCAGCATCCAGGAGAGATAAGAGAGCAACCACTCTGAGCTTCCATTAGAAATAAAATAATGGGAAAAAACTATGCACAATCAAGTTAAAAGATTCAAAAGAAGAGGATGAAACAGTATGTCTAACATACTATTATCCAAAACCAGCAAAACACAGCATGCATGCTATTGCAGTTTGCAAGCCTAATGTTCTGTGACAGTTATTAAAGATGTTAATAAAATTGGGTTTTCTTTATATTTTTATTAGTTTACAGGATGAAAGTCCTATATGTGTGAGTGCCAGGATCCTTTACAATGTTATACTTTAAAATACACAGCCCAAGACTAAATCCATGCAGGGCAGCAACTGCTTTAAATTTCAGTGGATTTGGGTGGAATTTTTAGCCTGAATATTTTGAAGCCGTATGCTTTGCAATTTCTCCAATGTCACCTTGAGCAAATATGCCCAAAGGAAGCAGATCATTCAGTGAGCCTAAATTAAGGTTGGGGGCGGGGGGAACCCACTTAAGAGCTGTCATTATTTCTTTTCTAAATTGAATGGCCTCCCCATGGAAATGGTGGAAGCCATGTTGTATGGAGCTTTTAAAACAAAATTGAACAAAAGACTGAAAACATTACAATGAGTGGTTCTGAACTGGTGGATTAGATAACTGTTAGTTTATTTCCTCTCCAATTTTTTCAAATTGCTATTATTTTTAGAGAGACTAATGTTCTTGACAAAAAAACACTTGTTATTTATTTCTCAGCAAAATATTGGCTTGTGTGACTGCAATGAAACATAACTGAAGTGACACTACTTCAATTTTTACATGAAATTACTGACCCAGCCTTGGAAAGGCGCTGGCTTTAAGCATTTTACACAGCCATTTTAGTCAAGTCAAAATTCTAAACATAGTATTAAAGAAAGTTACAATGCTGTACAATCAAATTAATATTTTTTCTGGATGGATCTGCATGGTATGATGCCCACTTGTTTTCTTCTGTGCTTACTAAACAGAGTGAAGATAACTTGGACCAGCGTGAATAGCTTTCTTTTGCTATTGCTTTACATTCTGGATTATTTTACAATTAAAAGTAGGAGTTCCACTGGCCTTCATGTTCTCAAATTACTTGCACTAGAAAACACAATTAATATTAGGAAAAGATTGATACTTAAACCTAGCTCCTGTTATTTGTGATATGTTGGAGAATATGCCTTTAAAACTTTCCCATTTGTTCTGGGAGAAAATGCTACTCCTGGAGGAAAAAACCTGCAGGTGATACTGAATAATGTCACACATTTAAAGAAAATATTGGGGACACAGAGTAACACAAAACATTAACTAATTTTAGATGGATATAAATAAGTAAAAATCACATAATTTTCAGTTTTTTAGTTCATAAGGTAACAATTCCTTGCATATGAAATACTTTTGTCATGTTTAGAGATTTCTCTCCAAGCCAGCAAACCAGAATTGAATGCCCTAAGGGAAAATTAAGTTAACCTGTGATAGGAAAACAAGTTTCCTGTGAAAGGAAAATCAGGGCCAAAGGCAGTAGTACAAAAAAATGCAGAAAATTATGTCTAGGTGAGAATAAAAAAACCCAAACATATGGAAGATTAAAAAGTCTATACGGATTCTTTTCAACAATTAAAGTGCAAAATCCTATGGGGAAAAGAAAATCAGATCAAAAAACTTAGGGTTTAAAAATGCACAGAATGAGTTTTATATATTTTTCTCAAACCCCAGAAGGAACAAAGCCGACATTAATTGTATGAATCACTGTGAAAGACTCACTACTATATGTTCGAACCAATTTTCTCTGTTTATAAACATCCACCTAGTTTCTGCATCTGATTCCTTTTATGTCACTGCTGTTGGTAGGCTCCTGTGCAGTTCTGAGTCTCTTATGTGCATTTTCATCTGAACAATTTTTTGTTTTCTAGAATCTACAGTAATTAGCTGTTTATGCTTGTATATTGTTTTATGGTACAATGTTTCTCCTTTCAAGTAATTCTTCTCTACCATTTATTTAAGAAGTTGATGTGACTTCCAGCTTTGATCTGAGTAGACTGCAATTGGACACAAAATGCTTCGTATTGCCATCCTTTTTTTGCAATTTATAAAAATATAGCCTGAACAAAGTCTTGAAAAGGAAGCTTTTCATATAGCCTACCAGCTATATTCAACGTCCTAAATGACCCACCAACACAAATACTTAAACCCAATTTTCATAAAATACTCAGTCTTTTTTTTATGACCTTTCAATTACCTTCTAGACATAGTAGCCCAAATTTAAAAAGTAATTCACAAATAGTGATCATGATGCTCTCATTTCTGTGAAAAAGATAACATCATCTTTATAATGTTGTAGTTCTCAAAATAAGACTCAAGTGTTTACTACAGGTAAAAAAAATCCTGCTGTTCTGGGAGAGAGTTTCATTTACAGAGGGGATAGTTGGGGATGTAAAGGACTGCTGTCTTCTGGTCCAGAAAGTACTAGTCTGAGATTTTCCATAGCCATACACTAAAGAACCTGACTCTTTACTCAGGGGTAAAAGCTTACTTATTTTCCTCTTCTGAAGCTGGAGTCAGGAGCAGAGAGGCTTTATTCTTGTTTGCTCTTCCTAAGAAAGACAGTGAGTCATGTGAAATATCTGAGGTGGGAGCCTGCAATCCTGCCATCTTCAGGTGTCACCCTGGTTCTCATCTATTCACTGATGGTTGCTGACTTTCAGTCATGAATCAACAATTGCAAGGAGCTTCTCTGAATTTCTGGTTCTATTGCCCCAATGTGCAGAAACATTTCAGGCAAAAAGTAAGAATCATGTGCTACCTGGCAACTTTAGAAACAGGAAAGAAATAATATTTTTACAAATTTCAACAACCTCAGCTGCCATTGGGAAGTCTTTTCAAATATTTTTAAAGGGAAAAGAAGAAGAAAAAGACAAAACCCAACATAAAGGCTTAAATAAATTCATATTAAGTATTCACTAGGGAAATTTAAATTACTTTCCAAATAGTTATTGGAACCAAAATCTTCATTTTAAAAGGAAGAATAACAGCTATTTAATGTTCACCAGATATGCAATGCTTTATAAAACTTTATTAATCTGACACTTAGGATAAAAAATCACAGTAGAAAGTAAAATAAGTTTAAATTCTCTACTGGCTGTCCTCTAAACCTCTCAAACCCTTATACTCTATGCATTTACTGAAGATTTGTTCTGCCAAAAGCAGTGCTAACGTAACAGCTGCAGGCTGACAGTTCACATTAACTGTTGCAACTCGGAAGAGCGTGACCCCTGTCTTAGACGTCGCTTGTTCTATCTTATCAGACATAATGCAGACGAAGAAATTGTGCTACCAAGAAAATCCCAAGGACCAAAAAAGTCAGCAACAGCAAAAGTGCTAACCTACATTTTCAGTCAGCTTTACAGGTGGAGCTGAAACATAATATTCAACAACCATACAAATCCCAACTACTTCTGTGCGCTTCTTACTCAGCTGGAGAAGTGCTGAAGTGGCTGTCTTGCTACAGGGAACTTGCCAGAGTTCTGCTTTCTGCTGGCCAATTCTCTCTCAAGTGATACTTGAACAAGAGCTCACAGTGCACTACTTGGCTTGACTAGGGAAAGGCTGCAGGCTCTGCACTGCCCCAGCAGCACAGGGTATCAAGGCTCTTTTGGGCTCACTGGCCACAGCTGGGCTCAGACTGGTTTATCAGCTGTTGACAGGAGCAGTGTCCATGGACTGCCCTGGTTTAGCTTTTCCCTGTGATTCCCAGTACAGCACTGGTCAGACAATGGTTGGGAACCAGAGGGTGAAAAACAGCAGCCCTTCATAGCAATGGCAACAGGAAAGTGATGGGAAGACAGTGTGTTGTATTGAAAGAAGGTTTAAAAGTGACACAAGACTAAGGAAGAGGAAACTCCTCCCTATAGGTATCTCAGGATGACAATAATTTGTCAGAAACACCAACAGTTATTACACCAAAACCACCCAGCACCTTTCCCCTCTTCTTCCTGAGAAAGGCTGAAACCATCAGTCTTGGGACCCACAGGGAAAATGGAAGGGTGAGCATCACACAAGAGAAATAGACTCATAAATGTTCTTTTATAAGGCATTTAAGGGTATTTCTAATCAGGCTTTTCTGCATTAATTTGTACTTTAAGTAATAGTACTGTCATAACTGGACTAATAACATGTGTTTTGATTCTATTATAAAGATTTTTAAGCTTACAGTAAATTCTTAGTTCTGTGTAATAGTTCCCTTTTGCCGATAACAGGATTTGCATCAAATATGCCACATAAGAGAAGACAGTAGTTAATATGTCCTTGGATTTAGAGGTAACATTTATAATGCTTGGTTTATTACTCTTGAAGAGGAAGTAGTGCAAAAAAGGCAGCTATGAAATACTTTTAAGGCGTGATGTAAATGATTGTCCTATGGAATAAAGGCTAAAAATCTGAAGACTTATTACCTTTACTACAAATTTTGAAAACTATCAGTAAATATGCGGGAACCAGATGATTGAAATCACAATAAACTTGACTCCATGAACCGGCATGTATCTTTCACCTGAAAAATAAGAGTGACATGGATCACCATAAAAAGGACCTCTCTAATACAAATCATTCATGTCTGTCTTGATTCAGGTGGGTTTTTTTTGATAAAAACAAGGCATGGGAGGAGGGGAGGAATTAACTCTCTTTCTACCTCTATATTCACAAAGAATCTAAGGTGGCACCTAAGCATCACAGAAACATCTCCTTGGTAAAGAGGCTAAACTGTGTAATCCTTTGGTCTGAGAGATATCCTTCTTCACCTTGCCTGTCCTTGCCTTGCTGTGCCCTGCCCTGGGGATCAGGAGGTTTGGAAAGGAAAGGATGGATGGGGAGAACAGTGACTGCATCTGTAGGTACTATGGAATAAATTAGATACCATGCTGTTCACCACCGAGTAGCAACCTTATTATTGCTGCTCATTTTTTCATATGACTGCATTTTTTTTCTTCCACCCACTCTTGCCAACATCCTCTTTTTTGACCTAAAATTTTTTCCTCGCTCCACCTCATCCATTTTGCATTTCATTGTGACCTATTCAAAGCACAGCACCCAGCATCATTGTTCCTCCTTACATTTTGTCCATCTGGGGAGGCAGAGTTCATCTGCAAAGTCCAAAATGACATCGCAGTTAAGAACATGTCTCTTTCCTTAGTAAAATAATGGTTTTTATTGTTGCTGTGGTGGTGTAGTTTTCTGGATGTTGGGGGTTGCTTATTGTTGGTGGGTTTTTTTCCCCAGATTTGATATCACATAGCACAATAGGCAGATGAAGACATAAATGGGGATGGAAAGTGCGTTGGTTGAAAAATGTTTTTTTTAAGGAGCTGAAGCTTGAAAAATTGATTGGATACAATAGTACTCTGAAATCAACAGGAAATAAGCTAAGTTCACAGACCTAAAACATGGCGTTATTTGCCACTTTCTTCCCTTGGCAATGTAGCACAAATATTTGAAGACATGTAATTCACTTTTAAGAGTGCTCCACGGTACTCTGAGAAAGCTTGTTTTCAATATTTTCTGCTCCTATTTCTAAAAACAATTCTGAAATTACTTACTGGATTGGGAGGAAGGATATAAATATCCTATACCCTAGGTAAATGCTTAAACTTTTAGTCACTGGCTATATTCAGTTATCTAATATCAATAGACTGAAAGAGATTTATCAGAGAAGACAAAGTAACCCACAGCAATATTACTTAAAGCCTTGAAGTTAGTTTTACTAGGAAATAGAAAATGGAGGTTCAGGTGTCTGAAAATAACAAGGAACCAAATGTTTATCTTCCATATCCTGCATGAATATTGTATTCATGCACTTATTGGCTCAATTAAATGACTGGATACACTGGACTGATCCTAACTGGAGAGCTTAATCCAAGTCTCATCTTGCTATTTTATTGTTTTCTCTCAAGGTCTTTGAAAACGAAAGAAAAGTTCCTTTCTTGTCAAGTAAATTTGGGGTCATCCAAAGCACTTATTCCTTTCCATTACATGAAGGAAAAATTAGTACAACATTTTTCACAGGGAAGGAAAGAAACAAGCCATAAGTATGGTAGAGAACGTGCAAAGTGCTACCAACACAGGAAGCATTTAACATTTTCTTTGCTCTTATTCTTATGTGTGAGTAGCTACATGAAATGCAAACTACTAGAAAAGCAAGTTTTATGTGTCAGGAGTCATCTCAAGCAGTTATAAGCTACTAAGGACATACAGCCATCATGTCAACAGGAGAGGTACCAGGATGCTGTATTAAATAGCCTGTCATCTCAGCCTATTTCTGCCTGACTGTGTCTCCAGCAACATCAAGGCTGTCTTCATCATTGGTGTGAATTTTCACCCAGGCTGAAAGTATTATTGTGCAAGAGAAAGATTGAATGGCCAAACTGTGCTACCTTCTTAAACTAGGAGAATATTAATAATGGATGACAGAAATGCCTGTACAGATGTTACATTTGAAACATTTATTCAGTGATGCATCATAAGACTTTCTGTGGTGGTCAATCTGAAATGTTTGCTGAAAGTCGTGCCACTCAGTCCTAAATATATTATCTCCTGCTGCACTGAGAAGGGCTTTCTTGGTGTTTTGGTGCCTCTTTAAACACAGGCAGTTGATACCTTCAGCCATCTAAAGCAAAGGTTAAGAAACTACACTTTGTGTTGGTACTGATGTAGAAAAATTTTTCTACAATGTTGTCAGTTTCCTGCTCTGACTGCATTTTATGTCATCAAAAGAAAATCAGATAGTTTATTCTCAGAGCAACCTGATCTAGCTGAAGATGTCCCTGCTCATTTCAGAGGTGTTGCACTAGATGACCTTAAAAGGTCCTTTCAACACAAACTATTCTATGATTCTATTTTGGAGAATGATAGTAGACTGCACCAGCCAAAAGCATTTTTAATCTTAAATTACTAGCTATTAAAAAAAAAAAAAAAATTAAAGAGATTGAGCACAATTAGCACAAGAATAATTGTATTATGCTAAGGGGAGCAAGTAGGCATATATGTTCATTAGTATGTTTTTTGCAAAAATGCAAACAAAGCCTTTCAGTGAGAAAAGAAGAAATCTTTATCACTTTGAATTGTTATGGGGCAACTTGTGTGAACCAGAACACACGAAAAATGTCAACAAAGAAAGTGAATAGAAAGAAGGTGAAAAGTGAAGGGTTTAACTGTTGTCTGGAATGATAGCTATCCAGGTATGTGCTGCTATTCAAGTGATTCTTACCTGGTTATCTTTTAATACTTTAATAAATATGCTACCTGTTACTAGTGCCCTAGCAGCAATTTCCCTCTATCATATACTTCAAACCTCTTCTTTAAATCTTCATGTTCATTTATGACTTTTTCTTTTTGGTAAAGGCACAAGTATGCATGCAGTTCGTTGACTATTCTTCTCATAATCTGTCACTTTAAGACACATAGGAAAAGAAGAAATTAATGGAAACATCACTTCACTTGACAGCAAATTGGAGGAAGAAACCAAAAAAAGAAATGTTTCAATTTGTTCAAAATCATGTAGCAATTTTCATTTCCATTATTTACAAAGGAAGAGGGCTCCAGAGACATAATTCAAAAGTTAAAGCAGTGAAGCATTAAGGAATATGAAGTTGGAAGTGGTTCCCTTATTTTGACAACAATTGATATTTTACTGGGAGAAATATGTCTGATCCAGGAAAATAATTTCTAGACTAAACTAGAGAAAATAGGCACTCTTCTAAGAACATATTCAGAAATGAGATGCACCAATGGACAAAAAGGAAACTTTATAATATTAAACCTGTAACAAAATATATGGATGCATTTTTGCCAATCAGAACAAAAAAAAAGTTACAATATAGGAACTGAGCCCCACAGAGCTATTCCCTCTTGATGAGGTCCGTGCCTTAATTGCCTTAATCTCCCCTGATGGGGGAGACGTTTTAAACGCTTTGCCAGGAGTCAGAGACGAACGGGACTTTTGGCCTTCTCTTTCTTCAGTTGTTGCTTATTAAGTCTTATCAGAAAAGTACAAGCCACTGACGCGACCCAGACATAGCATGAAGCAGAGAATGCAGCAAAAGCTGAATTATCAAGATTGCACAGCTTTTTTAAAGGTAAATTACCCAATGAAAACTTAAAACGTAAGATATTTTCACTTTTCTACCAATATCTAATAAATCATCTAGTCACGCAGGCAGGAACTGCAGAATTCTTTATCCAATCATCCCAGGCTACTTCTACCACAGAATATGGAGTAGATGAAGAAGAAGAAGGTCTGGAGAACAATAGACATCCATGAAGAACAAACATCCATTTTGATGTTTTTTTTGCTTTTATCTACTTACTATGCTAATAAACCCAAAACCTCTAAATTTTTCACCCTGTGACAACCTTACATAATATTCTATCACCTAATTCACACCATTGTAGATTCTAATTCTTCCCAGAGGGTAGGCAATTTTCTCCATGGACGAAGGTCAAAACCAGTGTTGTCCAGGGGAGTAGAACCCTTCAAAATAGGCAGAGGAGTATTCTCTGTATTCTGGGTTCCCACACCTCTCAACCAAACTATTAAGTGCATTTTTTTTTTTTAACTGGTCATAACATGGTTGTTGGGTTATATGAAAAAAGGTTGGGTTAGGATCCAAACTGAAACTGCCAGCACTGTAGGAAATTCTGTTTAAACACATATTAGGAAACAATCTTTGCCACCAGAGTGTTTTAAATGGTACTGTTTAAAAAGGCAATATATCACTGTTGCTTTTCTGCTTTCCTCATTCTCCCTCATCTTTTTTGCATCACATATCTGCATTCTCTTCCTTTCCAAAGATTCTTAATTTGCCTCTTCTCAATCAAATAGCTTAGTGTTGATTAAAGATCTTGGGCCCTTGCGAATGCTTTAAATATTGTATTGCCCTATAGAAGGCTCATTCTCCACAAATCCTCTTACAGATCTGTGGCTAGTGAAAGTTAAACACCTACAAAAGAGAGATCAGGCTACTGGTCTTTAACTCAGGATTATGTAAAATAATTATGGAACATGCTGAGAAGTGATCTTACCTGTTTCTCCTCCAAGACTGCTCCAGAGAATTGTCCTGTCTAATCTCAATGTATAGTGATTGATAGAGAATTTTCATTTTTCTCAGGTTGATTATTCCAGCAATTAGAAAGTTATTTTCTAATATAAAACTTAAACCTTTCTGATAAAATTTTACCCCTGGCTTTTTTCCCCTTTGTAGTGGTTTGGTCTAAAATACTCATTACTGTTTATCTTCTGTGAGATAAGAATTAGGAGAAACGCAAAGCAGGCACCAAACTTGAGAGAATATAAAGAAGTTTATTAACAGACCTAAAAGAAGGGGGAAAAAAAATTATACAACCTTCAGAACTCTTCGCCTCCCCCCACCTTCCTCCATTCTCCCACTGACAATGTAAAAAGACAACCCTTGAGATGTTCAGTCTGTTTACCACTTCCATAATAACCTTGTTCAGTCCATTTAGAAAGAGAAGTCTCTTCTTGCCCGTGCTATCAAAACATTATCACAACGAGCCGGCCACCCACTTCCAAATATTGTTCAGTCCATTTAGGAAGAGGAGTCTCTCTGCTCGCATGCGAGTCCCTTCCCCCGACTTGCAGCTTTTCCCGCAACTGCTTTCGAGGGTCCACTCTTGAAGTTTTTTGGGGTACAATTTTAAGGTTGAGCCGTTCAGAAACAAAAAAACCAGAGGCCCTTCTCTTTCCCTTGGAACAAAGGGTCTTCCTCATCTTCATCGTTAGGACTATCTCTGGGAGCATCTCTAGGAACTGAGGTTTTCTCCTTTCCCATTTGGAGAAAAAGTCCTCATCTGGTCCATCTCTCCCTGTCCAAACTTCTCATGAAATTACAGCTGCGTCAGCATCTGCCTATCTCAGCGCAGGTGCTTTTGCTTACGAGTTGAACACTCCACCCCCCATATCTTCATGAAATTACAACGGTATACTCTGATATATCATAGCTTCACAACAGAATTTCAGCTTTAAGCATCTCCTCTCTCTCTTCCCTCAGGTTTTCAGCTCTTCACAGCAATAAAAGGGTTAATCTCACCTTGGCCTTGCAGCTTTGCAGCTGGAATGTTGAATTTTTCTTATTGAAGTGGAGAGGGGGGAGAGCCGAGCCGCCCCGGCTGCCCACGGCAAGGCAGTGGGTTGGGTTCCACTGCTGGAAAAGGTCCATGGACTCCAGGATGGCCTGGCCGGGCCCACTGGTCCCCGCTTGGGTCCTGCAGCCACCTGTCCCAGTGCCGGAAACGAGAGAGAGCTTGGGGGGGAGTTTGTCTATTCTTAAGTGTGGATCACAGAGGCGGTCACAACTTTAAGTGGCTTAAAGAATTGTCCATATTCAAACTGGCCAGCTGATAGGTTCTATCAGGTCACAGAGGAAACTGTAAGCACCCCTTAGCAAGGACATCCCATCCGGGACTATGCTTGCTAACCTATGACACCCTTTCTGTTTGTTTTGTTTTGTTCATTCCACATCTGCTAAACTAGAAATATATGTTAAGATCACTCCAAACTTATACAAATCTAGCCATGCAGTAAGTTGCTTTACATGACTTCAACGAAGGGAAATGTTTGAGAGAGTTGTTCATGGCTTCTCTCCCATGAACTACCACTTTTGTAAACTTTAATCCTTTTTGGTCCAGGGACCAATTTAGTTGATATTTTTAGCATACAGTATTGAATAAGTAAATGCTAACTTTCCCATGGGAGCACTTTAGTTATATCTCTCTAATGCATGTAGTGTATAGGAAGAGGACTAAAAGTTAAGAACACTCTCATCATAGGCAGCTCTTATCCAGTGGTAAAAGAAAATTGGCAACCCTACCTCTTTTGTGTCTTCTGAGGTTGTGGATGATAATTCCATCCTTCTTAAAATCATATATGTGTACTTTGCCATTCTCCTATGATGGAAATACTACATGCTCAAATATTCAATCGGCTATATTTTCTCCAACTCAGCAAGCACCAAAATCTGACTAATTTAGAATGCATCAGATTAATTTGTCTTTTCTCCAGGGTAGTCTTCTTAATGCGAGACTACTTTTATTCTTTATGGCTTGATGGGTTTCATCCTCAGGGCTTTGGTTAACATTAGTGATCCTTCAGAAAGCTTCTTTTTTGAAATTAATTTGTTTGCCATATTTTTAATTTTTATGCAAAAGCAATCTAAAATCTAATGGAAAGAGATTTTTTTACTTTCTTTGGAACTTATTAGGAAGTATCTGTGTGCAGAATATAACAGAAGATTCTAAGTTTGGGTTTAGGAACTAAAGAAAGAAAATTAATCTCTAGTCAATTCCATACATTATTTGAGGAGTAATTCTGTAGAAACATATTAAAACTATCCTTTTTTTAGCCCTTGTTAAATTCTATGGAGTGGGAAGATAGCAGAATACTCTAGGTGGGTTATAGCGGGTTTCAGCATTTTCATGGGTGCACGTCTACTTGTAAAAGCATATGAAGCTAGAAATTGCTAGAAGTCTTTCAGATACCTAAACATCCTCAGTTTTTAAGATGTCCCAAAATCTTTATTAGAAAGAAGTATATATATTACAAACTAATGCAATGCGAAAGACTGTTAACAGAAACAATCACTGCAGTATCTGCATTCCCACTCATGCAAGGGTTAAGCCTTCATAACAGTAGAGAGGGGACAACATTAAGTTCTCTGGATTTAAAACAAGCCCTAGGCTCTTGCATCTCCAGCTTTCATCTGCTACAGTTAAAAAACCCCCAAAAACCAACAACAATGAAAAAAACCTAACCAAACAAACAGCAGCAAATTTACAACAGGTGCAGTATGATTCCTGCTTGTGTTAAATGGGTTCATTGGGAAATGACTGATCAAATGCTTCCATTAATTCCAGCAACTAAAAGGAAAAAAGTCCTCTGGCAAAAAGCAAAGAGGTCTCTGAGAGAGTCCCTGTGATGATGTTGTCTCAACCTCATTGCTCTTACTGGGCAATCTGTGGTGACTATGAGAATTCTCTCTCAAAAGACAGGTGTCCTTCTGTTTCTCCAGTCCTAAACAGATTAAATCTGTTTACCTTTAAGACACTGATAGAATACATACAAAGGATGTGTTGCTGTGGAAGGAAATTTTACAGAGATGGAGTATTTTTCTGATATAGGTATAACTAGAGAATGCTAGTATGTTATTGGTATTACTAGATAATGGCATATAACTAGATAATGCAGTCTGTCACTGAGGCTCAGGCCCACTTTGTCTTTGGCCATGCCCAAGAATAATTGGCAAACAAATTTACAGAAAGATGTTTAAATCTCTTTAAACCAAATAAATGAACTAGCACTAAAGAATTTACTGGAAAATTACTTTTTTTTTTTAATGAGTTAATATTATTGATAGAAATAAAATAAAATCTCAGCCATCATATTTTAATTTGATTTTTTTCATAAGCTTGATAACAGTAACTGCTGGTTTTCAATATGGTCTGGCATTTGGCCTTAGTTAATTAACTACCTATCATAGAGAAATAGAAAAAACTAATATTAAAAGTAAAGATACAATGCCAGATATTTCAATAGGATTGTTCATGTATTCAGCAGGTTAATATATATCATCAACACAGATTTTTTGCTCTCTTAAATATCACAAGCAAAGGACGAGTTTGTGTGTTCTCAACACAGCCATCCAGAAAATTATGGAGGAAGACATAAACACTGACTGAAATGCATGCAAACATTGCAAGAAATCTAAAGTAAAAAGGCTTTTTCCTTCTGTTTCTGATCTAAGCCACCTGTGCTTCTATCTAGGGCAGGCCAGGAACAACTGTCACTTTTACCTATGAATGTGGGTTAATTCTTCATGAGATGTACTTGTGACCTTCAAACTACTGCTTTAAGTGGCTTACAGAGAGCCTCAGTGCAGAATATTCAATGTGCCCTTAGGTTTGTGTTTCCATCAGAACAGCACCTGCCACTAAAGGCAGTCAGATTGTATGCTTATAGCACTTCTTTATGCTTATTTTTTAAAGGTAATGATAGAAAAGAATTCAGAAGTAATTTAAAATTAAGTGTAGCATCTTTTATACCTTCTGAAATATCTCTCTATAAATTACCATTTGTGAATGGAGTTTGAATGAGAAAATATTTTTTTGTTGAAAATATTTAATTAGTCTTAGCAAGGTTTGGAGTTTTTTTGCACTGAAGTAAATCAAAATATATACTGTCAGGAAATATCAGAATATAAAATTCATATACAGATTTACTTGAGGTGGAAGTGGGATTCTCTGCTTTATCTGAGTAACTCAGGGTTTCAATCCATTATCAGTACTAAATGATACTGATTCATTCAATAACCTACTCATTAGACAATCTTCTGTCTCAAAGAAAATCCCAGATAATCTCTTCACATCATATTGCCAAAGGGCCAATCTTAATCAAATCATTTAAGTATAGAATGATCTTTGCTTTCTAAGGTGAGATCAGAAAGAAAATACTGATGCCTGTTTGATTCCGAACTTGCTGCATATGAGACTGGTGATGGCTTTTCTCTTTCATGGTCAATACATACAAATAAGAGAATCCTCAAGCAAGATGCTACAAGATCCTAGTGCATGGATTCATTGACCAAAAGATGAAGATCTATTTATACTTCAAAACCCATGAGCTGGGTTTTTTCCTTTTAGGTTTTTTCTTTTTGAATGAGTTAACAGATGCATTAAAAACTTGTCTATAGTTTTGTCCATACAGGTTTAATTAGCTTTACAAAATATTGAAGTTCTTACATGAAATTCATGTTGTTTTCTGCCTGTGAATACTTACTCAAGTCCATTAAGTCTTCTATATGCTTAAAAAAGGTATTTATCATTTAATGTATTTTATATTACTTAGAAAGTATACAATTCCATCAAAGTTACAATCTTGACTGTGAACCACTGCTAAACATTGATAAAAAACACAGAAGATCAACATTATGGTCCTGGTAGTTTTTCTGTACCATGTTTATATTAAAAAAAAAAGGCAAAAAACCCCAAACAACAAGACCAACCACACTAACCTAACATTCCCACCCCTTAATAAAAAGATGGTGGTTATTGGATGAGTATTTGCTATCAAAAATTGTTAGTTGCTATCTGCTTTCATGGCTTTTCTTGTCATATTTCTAAAATGTGTGAATAAAAATAAAAGTTACTTTGATTTTTTATCCTTGCTGCTTGTCGGCATGCTCAGGGAGTAGCAGTTCATGCAGCTCTGCCTATGGTATATGCCATCTCTATTGGTAAAAACCACAACACCGGAATTTTCTCTACAGAATCAGATTTACCTAGAGATGGAGGGAAGGACTTAGGGGATGGGTGAATAAGAGTGTAGTCCTTCCAGTCGCTCTCACAAGAATGACACCCACTCCTTGCTATGCAGTCCAGGGCAGGATGCAATTTTGTGCCACGTCTCTCTTTCAACCATCAGTAGCTACACGAGCCCTTTCCAGCAGATGCACAAACAAATTTGCAATAGAAACATTCCAGATGAGTATGGATTACCTGGCAGCTCAGGTGTCAGAAGCAGCTGCTGATGGTACTTCTGTCATATTTTGAAAGATGGAGAACAGAAACCTCACACCACTAAAGGACAATTGATTCTCTGTATTCTATTTTCCAGGTATCTTTCTTCAAGAGAACTATTGATTTCGACTTTTTTGGGTTCATTTATCAAGAGCTTTTTCTTTGCAGCATCAATAATATTTTACACAGTGAAATTGAAGGGAACTAATACCAAGGATGAACCAAATTCAATTTCCAACACTTTGCTACCTGTGAGCAAAACACTTAGTGCTTGGGAGACTTAGGATCATCTGTTTGATGATTTCTCTTGCTACATCTTGAGTCACTGACTGAGGCCATCTCTGAAAAGGTCATTCGTGGAAGTTTTATCTTAAGCCGTTGTGTACAAAGAAGACACCAAAGTATCTGGCATTGATTTTTCTTGCACTGCAACACTGCTCCCAGGAGTAAACTATCAAAGAGCCTATTGATAGAAACATGCCACAAGTCTGTGACTACACAGAATAGAACTACAGGCAGTCCCATTTTTTAATATTACCTGTCCTTAACACACAAGGAAACTGGACAAAATCACCTTAAAGTAACTATCTGAGATGTGATATAGAAGTTAAAGATGTGCAATGCTCTTTATGGATCAAGACTCCATCAATTTAATCAAATACATAAGGCTTGTAATTGGATGCCGCTTCTGTACTTTAGACATATCCTGGGTGGATACTCCTTGGAGGGGGCTGGGAAAGGAAGAGGATGGAAAATCAGAATACTACTCCTATGGTTATTATAAAATATTCAAATATAAAAACAAGTCATACTCTTTCTAATAGATTTTTGAACAAGTCAAACTCGTCAGAGATTTTTACTGTTCCAGTATTTGAACCACAATGACAGCTGTACCTTGCAGAGGAAAAACCACTTCCACCTGATCTAGACTCACCCTCCCAAGCCTTATGATTAGCCCTCTGCTGCATTCTAATTTATTGAAGGAGAGACAGTTTGCCAAGTAAGCAACTATATCCCCTTATGAAAGTCCCAGTGCAATGTACGTTAAGCAGTGCATATACACAGACACATAAAACAGTGAATTTTCACTTTTTGACACCTTAAAGGCTTTTCAGAAGTCATGGTAGCTTCAAAAGTGTCTGCTTTCTAGCAGTACGTATACCTGTATAACTTTTTGTCGTTTTTTTCCTTTGTAGTTTTGCTGACTGCTACAGCTTTTATTCCTGACATATCAAGGAATATAGGTAACAGAAGTCAAAAGAAGGTAAATTCATAATCACATTCAAATGTAGAGTAGAACACACATTTTAAATTATTTTTTATAGATGATTCATATTTTCTCTTGCAGTATCTTATATTTCTTTAACTTGATAGCCTAACTGTAGATAAGAGTCAAGAAGGAACAAATCAGTGTCTCAGTGGGAAAAAAATAAGTTCAAATGAAACTTTCCTGCTGCTTTTGCAGAAAGAATTTGTGTATATGGATCAATCCATTTTCTCTCTCAATGTGTATTATATTATATAGGAAATCCATTCTTTTTCCCTCAATATCTTGTATATGTCAAATTAATTTATGGGTATTACAGGAGGAGAGGGAAATGTTGTCACTAGATGATGGCAGGATAGGTTCCATGGATTGCTGTTAAAGACATCCCTTATTGAAAGGGAACCTGCAAACTGAGCACATGTGAGAAAATTGCTGTCACTAATGCTAAATGCTAAATGCTAAATCCTTCCTCATTTGTTTCCTATAGTACTTTACCACATTTTATGTGACCTCCAGAATGATCTTTTGAAAGCCAGGTTTGTACCTGAGCCTCCTTGTGAATGATGTGCTGCAGAAAAGGGAGCCCTTTCTGAGCAGGATTTCTATATTTTGCCATTTTTAATATATCAATCAGTCATAGCAAACAGTCAGTCTCCCCTGCTAGCAGTCCTGGTGGGTAAGGCAGGGATTTTCAGTGTCAGGTCAAAAACCCTCTCCGGCTCACACGTATTAATGTTGCTCTCAGCAGGAGCAGCACACACACCTCAGGCTAACGTTCCCTTCTGCCAGCACCCGGCCTGAGCTCAGGGTCATTAATTCAGCCCATGGTGTTCATCCCAAGTCAGCTTGACAACCTGGTTACAGGGACAAGTCCTCCATGGAGGTCAGGGCTGCCCACTGGGGAGAGAGGCTGAGGCTTAGAAATTAATCTCTCTTCACCACTTGTTGGACAGAAAGAAAAACACACAGAATGATACAGGCAAGAGCATGATCTACATGTTGACAATTCTATTGAGTTACAGTTATTATGGTCAGTCCTACCTGGGAAACTTGTGGACAGTGATCTTCTGATCAAATTGGAACTGCTCTGCATTACTATTTCAATAATTTTTTGAGCTATTAGTTTAGAAAATTTTCTGAATGAACAAACTTCATCCTTACTAAGTAGATAGGAAGGGAGAAATTACATCCCACCTTGCTTGAATTGTTTTAGTAGCACTTGCAGAAGTTGATTTAGTTCCAGTAAAAATATAAGCAAAACAATTGTCATTTACCAACTTATCTGGATTCCCTTTGAATTGTTTCTAAAGGTAATATATCAAAATATTTTAAAAGAAAATAAAGTTTAATGTAGAAAGGAAGATTTTCCATTATAAGCAATTAGATCTCGTTTTCTTTTTTCTTTATCCCTTTTTTTTTTTTGGGTGTGTGTAAAGAGATGTAGGTCCCCAAGCATCTGTAAAACAAGAGAGGAAACATCAAGGGATTTATAGTATGCTACCCACAAGTTTGAGATCTTTTCCTTTGAACATATTTCATTCCATTCCCTGTAGCATTTATTTCATATTTCCTAGGCCTTTAGGGAGGGTGAGGTTGAAAGGAAGTTGGACTACAGTATGAAGCCAGCAGGGCAGGAGACATGAGCTGTTTTGCTGATTTCAAAATAGAATCTGAGGTTGTCAGTAAAAAAACAGATTTTTTTTTTTATTACCAAAGGCAGATTTAAAAGGCTATTTAGCAATGGAGGAGAAAAAGTGTATCAGCACATTCTGCCATGATAAAAGTTTACATAAAGGGCATTTACTGTGCAGATATATTCCAAGCAGATTTATAACTATGCTGCGCTGTTTTCTAGTAAGAACAAAACACCAGAGTTATAAATGAAAAAT
The DNA here is from genome assembly GCF_041296385.1 of Aphelocoma coerulescens. NCBI lineage: Eukaryota > Metazoa > Chordata > Aves > Passeriformes > Corvidae > Aphelocoma > Aphelocoma coerulescens. The sequence continues at coordinate 112,247,976 of NC_091015.1, read as the reverse complement.
CTTTTTGAATACTTACTGTCTTTTCAAATTTATTAAATATATATCTGGATGGATCATCACAGTTGTACTATGATTTCTCTAAAACTGTAAAAAAATCATCTTCATTTTGGCGAAGAATTTCTGATTCCCTTATCTCTTGGATGAGGAACTAGACTGCTAATAAATATATACAGTGGACCCATCCTTACAAACTCTAGTTGTAGTTCAGTAAATTTCAGCTATCCCACCTTGTTCTACTTGCTCGGCTATTCTAGGATGCCATATGAACAACAGTATTTAATTTCATCTGCTACAGCTTTTCTTTTTTGGGACAGAAGGGAGGAGAAAAACTTAGAAATTCCATCCTCAGTGATTAAATTCCAATAATAATTCACCACCTAAGAGTTACAATGAAAACAGCGAAAGAAAAGGAAAATTTGACCAAGTATCTTCAAAGCTCTGGAATAAACAGTTGCCAGGCAGCTCTTATTACATTCTTGAGAAGAAACTGTTAACTAATATTTTGATTTCACTGGTGACAAAGAAGACTCTGGAAGGAGATATGAATCCCATAAAGTCCAAAAGAGATTCAGTAACCGATCTGGAATTATCTTCAGTCAGCAAATAGTAGTTCTTATACCCACTTGAGGCCTAACTTCCTACTGCTTTTATTTAAAGAAAGTAACATTTTGAATCAGTATGTCCTTGGCGTGTAAAACTCTACCAAGCTGATGGATAATTTGGTTAGGAATTCGTCAGCACAACACATCCATATTCCCCTCTTTTTTTTTTTTTTTCTGGTTTCAAACTTAATGTGTGTCCATCTGTCAGTGTCCTGTGTGCTCTGAAATCTGCACAGCACATTCTCAGCTTTTATGCAAGCTATAATCCCATGATATTGTAAAAAGAAAATAGAAGTATCATTTCAAGACACAGCTCATTGAACCCATTTTAATTAAAACTTTTTGAAATAGATTTTATAAACTTCCTAATCTTAGCTGCAGATTAGTTGCCTGTTTATCGGATGAATGCACTAGGCACATTTTGGTTTGCATACTTAGAGATTACAGCCCTATTTTGTCCTGAAGGTATTTTATTTGATGAGGTCCATTTTAAGCAGCCTAATTCATGAATTAGCTGCCAATGTAGGGCATAAACCCAATCTAATTTGAGGGACCCACATAATTTATTCTGCATGATGAATTCTCCCAAGGAAGCAGCAGAGCAGAAATACCTTTCACCAGTAAAGAGAAAGCCATGAATTTAGAACGGCAAAAAAACCCAAACCCCAACAACAACAAACAAACAAGGAAAAAACCCCTCAACAATTTACTAGTACACAGTTATTAGCACAAAATATTTAATCCAAAAAACATATGCATAGTAAAGTTAAAATTTTTTTTCAAGGAAACCCTGGAAGTGAATAATAACCAGACAGTGTAACATTAGTGTAAATCATTAACACACTTTCTAAAACTTTTCTGTAATATATCGGCAAGGAGGAATTTTGGAAACAGCATTAATCCAAGATATTCCAATCTGGATATACAGGTAATTCTTCACCCTTTCTGCCAAGCAGAGCTAACCAAATTTCATGTGCCATCTGATTGTTACAGCCTCTTCAGCTGGACTTGTTCCCTGCTGAGTTCAAATCCAATAAATGCAGATGCATAATTGTACATCAATTTTCTGATTTACTTGTTTTGCAATTCATCTATGGCCTGCAGTAGCTTTCAAAAGCCCTTGAGTCAAAATGGTCTGAATCTGATCATTAAAACTTACAGAATTCCAGGCAGTCTTCCCTCTCTTTTTGAAACTTTTTGGAATTTGAAGTAGAAAACAGCCTGCTGCTTACTGGGACCTCCTTTAAGTTGAGAAAGATCAAAATTAAAGTATTGCAAGAAGCAAATCACTCTGCTCAGTTATGTGCACCTGAGTATTTAGCAGTGTTATGCTTTTGAATCTTACCCTCACAGATAGGTGCAATATTTTTCTTTTCCATATAAATAAATTTTAAGCTCTTGTAGATTTGGTAATGCTTGATATAGTGGATGACATCTCCTTTATTTTATTTTTATTTTTTTTAAATTCTTTTTAGTATAAGCTCCATACACAGGACCTGCCAAACTGGGTCAGATTCAGGTATCCATCTAGATGGAGAACCTGCAGTAGTCAACACACAGGGATAGAGCTGATGAACAAAGCAAGGACACAGTCCCTGACCTGTCCTTAAAGATTCTGTCAATTAGAAGTTCATGAATTGGCTGTTCCATGAAGACTACAATGTTGAACAGCTGTGCTTGGGTTTCTTCATGAAGCCTTTCACAGACCCTTTATCCTTCAGAAAAAATGTGGAAATCACTGTCACAGAATGGGCAAGAAAATAGTGTGGGTTTTTTTTAATCTTAGTTTATTCTAAAAAGACTTGTTATTTCAACAAGTATTGTCTACATCTTGAACTTTTAAAATACAGAAGAATCATTATCTACTATGCTTTGCTCTTTCCCAAACATATTACTTTTAACATATCAGTTTTGTTACTACACAAAACATTCTATATACTTCTCTGTATATTTCGGTACTAGTTTGAAAGCAAACCAGTGAGAGACTCAAAATCAGAACTACAGTTTGATAGGAAAATTAAAAATAAAATCAGTAGTACAGAAATACTGACAGAGTCAGCGTACAACCTGACACCCTGCCTGGCAGGGTGGTGGTAGCAATCTGATTAAATGGTGGCTGCAATCCTCCTGATGTGATAGCTGTGGTTCTGCTGAAGCAGTGACCCTGTAGAAGGGTCTGGTCCTCCTCTGGAGGTCCCATGGTGGTTTTGTAGCTCTTGTCCTCTGGGAATCTGGTAGCTGAGGGCTGAGTGTGGTGTTCCAAACCTCAGATTATATCCAGGTAGCAATGCTTGGTTCCTCCCTCTGGGCAGAGCATCTCACAATGGGATGATGTAATTTTATGAGCCATGCAGTGAGGCTGGATGGCCCATTAACAGAAGATATCCTTCCGGAGGGAATTATCAGGGATGTGTCAAGGAAGAGATAAAGAACATTTCCCCACCTGGTTTTAACAGATGGTGATAGAATACACACTTTTGGTTACATCTTACATTGTAACCTGAGAGTTTCCTACTTCTATTTCATCCTTTAATTTGAGGGGCCAGAGCTGACTCTATGACCAAGATAAGTGTATTCTTTATTCACAAAGATTCCAATATCTCTTTCCTGCGAGGTGATAACTAATTTGGAACTCATCACTGCGTTTCCATGTAGAGCTGAATTATTTTCTCCTGTGAGCATTACTTTGCATTAACTGTCTTCAGGTTCCATCTGCCATTTTATTGCTAACCTCTCAGTAACACAGCATATTTTTGCACCTCTTTGAGGTTAGTAGTCAGTGACAAGCCTAAATACATTCATTTCAATGAATTCTGTCCCCTAACTTGTAATCTTTTCTCTGCAGTAATTAGCTATATCCTATATGTCAGAGAATCTATAAAGATCATTAGGGGAACTTGCTTGGACCCTTCTTTGTGAAAATTGCTGCCTTTTCTTTAGCATGTTATTAACTTATGACAGTGTCAACTCCATGAAGCTGGGCCATACTGCAATTTCATGGAAAAATATTGTACTTTTCAGTATTAAACCCACTTTTAATTCTTACAAGTAATATAACTGTGGATGTGGTTAAAGTAAGACATAGGTCTGCAGAAGGCAACCTATATATTAAATGGAAACTTTGAGAGACAGTATGTCCTCTTGGAAATAAATAAGTTATCCCTCTGCAAGGACTTAAAGAGCACAGTTGCCTGTCTCAAATACTGTCAAGGCCATAGAAGAAACTTGCCATAAGAGAAGCCACCACAGCAGGAATTTGAGATAAGCTCAGAAGGGAGGAATTATGACAGGAAGTTGCTATTCCAGGCCTATCAGAGGCGAGATCTGGTTAGCACATCCTGGTTAATGTATCTGGACAAAAATTCCAACTGTGGCAAACTGTGTGAAAGGAAGCAACTGCTCATGCACATATCACTCCAAGCTGGCACCTGCAACCACCACCAACCACTGAAGCACCCCCAGACCAATTTCTGGGGCCTTCCACCAGAGGACTGGGTGTGACCCACAGTATTAAAACTCGCCCCCCAGGGCAGGTAGCAGGGCATTCCCACCCAAACATGAACACACATTAACCTCTTGAATTCTGTTTCGCGGGCTTCCCCCACCCTTGATTGATCAAGACTTGAAACTTCATCAACCAACAATCACTTCAACCAACAGACATCTAAATTGCAACAATCAAGTCCCATCAGCAGATCCACAGGTACTGATAACTTTTCTCCACTATCTACACTTGTTCCCCTCTTTCTCTTTCTTTCTTTCCCTTACCTATTTCCTTAAGTGATATTTTCATACTTTTATATTGTCATATTACCATAGATAGTAACCCAAACAGTTATACCTGCTTTCCATTGCAACCAAATTTTTCTAAAATATACACATTTATATTTATATTATTTATATTTGTGTTTATATTTATTTATAAACACTGATCATTCTGTGTCATTTCACTCTAATCCACCCCAAGGGACCTATCAACAAGAGCTCCAGTTACCCTCACCTTCAGGGCTGGTTGTAACACCCTCTTAGAGAAGTCAACTACAAGAATCTGCTACCAGACCACTGCAAGTTCATTCAGCAGCTGGGGGATGATTGTGCTGAAATGCACACTGAAATTTTAACTATCATCTGGGTCCAAGGACAAAGAATTCACAGTATTACATCATGCTTAGCTTTGAGAAACTGGAGGAGGAGCAAGGGAACAAGTATTACCTAAGGAATCAGATAAATCCCACAGTATAGCAAGTCACAATTTGATTTGTTACTGTGTGCGAGAGGCAATCACAGAACTGGGGGTTTATTTTAAAACATTATGGAATTAATCAATTACGATTTCCAAGGGAGCTCCTTTTTTTAATAAGATGAGGTTCAGAACATTTCAGAGCAACTGCTATTCAATAATTGCTATGTACTCAGCCTTTCATAGCACAAAACGCTGTCTCAGACTTTTTTATCTATTATTAGTGTATAGATGAAAAAATAATTAAGATTCTGAAAAGTATTGAGTTTCTGGTTATGCAATAACATGTTAACACATCCAAAATTAATGGATATTCTGAAAGCACTGATGTGAAATATAAATTTAAGGTTTAAAACCTTAAGAAATGAAGAACTCATGTCTTAATTGAGAAAAAAATTAATGACTTCCTCCTACCCTCCCAGTGCACTAAGTGAAATAAGTTGGAATACTCCCACACATTTTTTGTAGCAATTGATTCTTCTGTCGTGGTGTCAAAATATAGTCCAAAGCCTGCAAATTTTGCTCAAACTGAATATGGAAGAAAACCTTCATTTTATCAGATCTGAAACATAACATTTTAAACAATTTTGAGCATAAGCAAAGGATTGGGAAACTTACAGCTTCTGTGTATTTCTTGTTGATTGGTGTTGCTAGAGACAAATAATTCTAATTATTTTATTGCCTTCTTGGTTGAAAACCTAGGCATAAAATATATATATATCTGCAAACTGGTCACTGTATTAAAAATAAACAAATAGACAAACAAAAAAACCACCAAAAAACCTACAAACCCCACATGGAAAAGGGGCGACTGAAACCCCTTTAATAAGATAAAATCTATCCATGTTTCGTTATAGTGAACTTTGCATATTCCTGGGCAATAGACAATGTGGATTTAAACCTCCTTGGACAAAAAGAAGGAAATTAATAATATAATGCAATTGGTCGGTGCTCTGAGATTTTAAGTTCTGGGGAAGCACAGGACCACTGCTACAATCTCCAGCTTAATGAAAAACATGAAGTTCACATCCTCATTTTCATAATTTCCCCTTTGCTGCTGACAGATGAAATTAAATAAAAATATTGTGCATTAGGCCAGATGGAGATCTTGTTTGAAAGAAGTGTGAGCAAAAGCATTAAAATAGTTTTGTTGCCGTTCAGTAATTAAAATGTTATTTGTTCACCACTAACTGTGGCATAACAAAGGACCACAGTTAATTGTGTCCCAGCTGTGGGATTAACACTAAATCAGAGAAAGAGTAACAAGGAGAATTCAAAAAAATCTTGAACTTGTACAGAAAAGAAAATACATTAAAATATGAATGTGATTTCACATATTTCTCAACTCACAGATGCACAGATGCTGTTTGAATCAGGTGAGCTTTCTGTTGTAAAGGTTCATTTTGCAGTTTCACAGCTCAGCAAAATGAGGGACTAAGGCAGATTAAGTGCCAGTGGTAAATTGAACTTTTAGTAAAGGACAAATTCAGAAACTGCTTCTGTTCCTGACTTGCAGGTTTAAAAGCAAATATTACAAGGAAAAACCTGGTCCTTGCCCACAGACATTTAGCAGAAGGCTGGGTTAGGGTCTACACATCTGGCAAAGTCCCTTCCTTGTCATCACCAGGCGAAGTGGCTCAGAGCAGGGTGACACGTTGTGACAGATGCACTTGGCAGTGGTCCTGTAAGCAACTAAAACCACTCATTCATGACACACGTGCACTGCCAGTGGCTGGAACTTCTTCTGCTGGCAATGCCACGCTTGCCCATCCCTGCATGCCGAGGGCTTGATGCTGCTCCACTGCTGCACTCTGGCCAGGCTACTTCTGGCCAGTGAGCCACTGGGGCCCAGGCAATCCTGACCTGCAGCACAGGTGAAAGAGGCTGGTGCCATTGGAACAGAAAGGGCATTGCTTATGGCCTTTGCAAAAAGCAATAAAGCAATGGAAAATATCGTCTAAATGAAGTTTGCTTAGAACCTTAACTGGCTGAAGGAAACAAAAAACTCCTTCTCAGCTACTGCCACTGGGGATTTTTTATTCATAATCACAATTCACAATTTACTGTTCAAAATATATCATAATCCTCTGAAGTCCTTTTTCTTGAAATAGAGAGACACATTTTAAGTATCTGACAGAATTTCTGGGAAAGAAAAGAAATCCAATAGAGTAATTACTAGTTATTAATTCTGCAACAGATTAGTATATAAGCAAAGAATTGTAGCATCTTGGTTTGTTACAGTAATATAGAGTTCATAATAGGATGAAATAACAGAAGAAATTGTAATATTCAGTAAAATATGAGCTCAGGACGACACATGCTGACTTCTCCAATCTGATGTGTGAACCAAAGGCAAAAAATATAAGTTTCTAATAATTAGACAGACTATGAAAGAATTAAATATTATATCTAAAAGGGAGCAGGATCAGGTTTGTGATTTTATGTTTAATTTTTGGGGTTAGAGATTTTTCCTTTGAAAGCAAATGATTGTTTCTGTGGCTTATACCTAATTTAAATTCTAAGTTTTCTGAACATCATGTGCATCTCCCTGTACTGAAATGAATTGAATATTGCAGGCACTTAATTCACGTGGTGTTAATCCAAGCCAAAGTCATGAAAATGCCATGGTGCCATTTAGTGAAAAATTTATCTTTCACTGGGAATAGTTGAATTATAACTGAAATGAGGTTGGAAATAGTCTTTTGTTCTATGAACCTGGCACCTGGAAGACAATGCATCTGTTTAATATCTTGCCACTTCTATCATTCTGTGTTGTACCTGAAACTATTCTAACAGTAGTCACTTGGGGCTTCTCTCCTATTTCTTTTGTAAAGTTAGCCCAATTATTATGAATGTCACCTATTTATTCCTATGACTTTTTTCCAACCCAGAGATGAATGTATCATGCTTAGTCTACCTCATGCTTGAATACATTTAAGACTGAGAGAAATCAAATTCTAGTTAATTTGAGACTAAGAGGAAGTTGTTATTTTTCTTTAGCAAACCACTCTATCCACTGTTCCTAAATATTCTCAGATTGTGATTGCTATCATTATTTTAGTAATAAAGCAGGAGCTAATTTGGGGAAATTAAAAAAAATTCCATGAAAAGAAATCTGTGAAAGGAAGGTTTGGTTTGGGGACTTTTCCACACATTTTCAAATAATAAATATACTCTTTTTTTTTTATTTCCGGACATAATTATCTGTTAATTAGTATTGCATATAAATTATTACTGTGATCATACTTTACTGGTATTGTAAATAAATATAAAATATTTAGATGACTAATTATTTTCTCATTTCCATTGGGCAATCAGCAACTCTACGTCAACATAGAAATTAGTGAATATGAATGATTGCATCTGCTGCACCTCAAGAGGGAATACTCCATTAGTCTTAAGTGAGCATTTATTTTGTTCCAATTTTCACTGTCTTCTTTGTTTGATCCTCTTTCCCTAAGATGTCTTTAGTGAAAGAAACGTATCTGAGTTCCTAGGGGTTTATCAAAAGACCAGATGCAGTTTATTTTCAGAGACTTCAGTGTCCTCTGTACAGAACCTAAAGTATGGGCCAGCGTCAACAACAATTTCTTAACTGTTGGGTACTAGAAATGCATGTGAAGCAAAACAGCTGAATTGTGAATTGGAGCAATACAATCATCTCTCCATGTGGAGTACTATTCTAAGTTTATTAAAAAACACCCTGGAACAAGAAAAATAAATTATGCTAGCTCTGAATACAAATTATTAGGTCAGTCAATTTTAAAAAGAAACATCAAGAAAAATGTCATTTTAGAAAAAGGAAAATGTGTAGAAATATCAGGAATTAATTTTTTTTTATATAATTTAGTATCAACATAGTACAATTTTTCCCCCCACTGTTAGTCATACATATTTTCTTTGTAATAAATGAAAGTTACGAGTTTTAGAACTTAGCCTTGTTTCAAATGTATTTTTAAGACAAAGCACCTTTCTGATTCAATTGTTCTGCTTGTTATCATTGTTAGGTCAGTGCAGGCACTTGGCTGGATCCACTGGTATAACCCCAGGGTGCCTCATAAACCTCTAGCACTGCAGCTGCTTACTGTACTGTTGGAGCTTGTGTTCAGGTCCATACAGGAAAGCCACACTTAGCAGCAGTAGAATGTGTATTAAGAACCCATGATGTTACCAGGTAGCTTTTTTAAAAAAAGGTTTATTTTAAATTAAATTTAAACTATTGCCAGTATGTTACCTTTTCAAGATGCACAGCATATGGTTTTTTCCAGGTCTAGTGTGCTATTCCAGAACACACGCAGTGTGTACACACACAAGAAGTTTATACACACTTGCATATTTACATATATCCCAGCTAATCTGAAAGGATTGCTAACCCCTTTAACTGAAAAAAAAAAGTGCAAAATTTTAATTTAGCTAATTAATTTTCAGCTTCTTAAAATGTCCTTGAAATTTCATCTAAGGAAATACTAAAGAGATTCAGTCTCTCTCTCTTCTAATATTTTTTTTTTTTGGGGGGTGGAGTGGTTTTTTCTTTTTTTTAATTTCAACTAATTTTTTATGTCAGATGCAAAAGAAATTTGTTAGAGTTCACATGACGTGAGTTTGAACACATATTTACTTCAAGAATGGATATTGTTATTCCATTCATGCGTTGCTACCCATGAGTAAAGCCACAAATAATTCTGTTTTCATGTACGTTACTCAGGTCTCCAAAAATTCTCACAGGTTTTAAACTGTTTTTTAAACATAGTTGTTACTACACCTTTCATCTTCTGACAAGGAAAACGAGCTCGATTTTCTTTTGTGGCTGCCCCATCCCTGGAAGTGTTCAAGGCCATGGGGCTATGAAAAACCTGTTTTAGTGGAAGGTATCCCTGTCAATTGCAGTGAGGTTGGAAGCAGATGATTTTTAAGCTCTCTTCCAACCCAAACCATTTTATGATTCTATGAACTCCAGTGCCCTCGGGAAGGAGAGCAGCCTCTGCAGAACTCTGCCAGGGCAGAATTACACAAGATAAAAACCCTAGATGAGAAAATAGAGAACTACTAAACCACAAACACAAAATTAAGAACGCATACTGCAGGAGCAGACAGATCCCTGCTTCTGCTCCTTTTACAGAAAGGCTACCAAGAAAACCTAGATCTCAGTTCTGTGCGTCTTTCCACAGGGAAGAGCATATTCAAGCAGTAGAAGTGCATCTACAAAGCTGGTGTGGGGAACATGTATCAGCTCTCACTGAAAGTGAAACAACTGTTACACATTCCACTGGAAACATTAAGTCCATATTTTCCTCTTAATCATAGCTGGTTTGGCACTGTGGAATCATTCTTGGTTGCTCTTGATTTACATATGCAGAAAATGAGAAATGTGCCTGAACTATGCACATTATTAATTTATTCCAATGGTGTATAGTGCTACACTTGTCATGGAGGAAAAAAATGCCTAATTCCAGATTTCCCAAGGTATGGTAACAATCCAAACAAAGTAATACTTATAACTATTGAGCTATACCATGCAACCCATTACTTTCCTGAGGTTAATGCTGAAAGCTGTGAAATTTCTTTCCAAGATTGACCAGAGTCGCTTTTGATTCACCTAACTAGGTGAACTAGTTGACGTATTTTAGCAACTACATTTCAGCTGTAACTATTTTGGAGCAAAACCCCACTGCAGTTTGTGATTACTGTAATTCACTTCCCACTTGTTCTGTTATCAAGATTAAATTTCTAATCCCTATTTTGTTTATTTAGCCTTCTTCTTTGAAGACACTATTGCAGCTACGACCAGCTAGTCAGGTATAGGCTATTTCTGTCCTTTCGATGTTGTTTCCAGACATTCTATTCAACATATCTATGTAAACCAACTGCTCTTGTCAAGCTGTTGTGACAGAAATAGCTGGCTACTTCAGGAACAGCATGTACAAAGTAGATCTGCTAATCGCGTTCACAATAGAAAAAAAGCTACTGGCACACTCTTGGCCAAACAGCATTTTTCAGGAAATACAAAATATTTCTAGGTGCTAATGCCAGCATATAAGACTACAGATTAACAAAGAGACTTCAGTGGATCCAGGAAGTATCTCAATGTGCTTCAGAAAAACCCCATAATTTAGCATGGTCCACAATTTGAGATAAAGTTAATTTTTTAAATTTTTTTTTTAAATCAGGATGGAACTAGTCACAAAAATTTTAAAACCCAGTTACATTATGTGCAGAATACTTGAAAACCCTGGAGATAAGTTTTAAAACTTGATTGTCAAAATGGGTTACAATTGTCTTATTTAGTATTGTTGATGGACGTTTTAGAAAAAGAAAAAAAACCAATTTAACACAGTATAAAGTTAAACAACCTTAAAAATTATACAACATTTGTGAAAAGTATACAGTGCCATCTTGTTAAACACCTTCAGGTGTTCATATGGCATAAAGCTAGTTCAATTACTTCCAAAATTGGTCATTTTGCTTGAGGATCAGTAGCCAGGCAAGATAACATTTCTCAGGCCACAGTTATCATAATGGATTTACAACTTGAGAAAAGCCAAATAAAAAAGCATTGACACTGACGTACTGAAGCGGCCTGTTGAAGTAACTCTGTACGAAAAGACCTGATAGCTGCAGTCCTTATTTAAGATATCATATTCAGTGAAATTTTCCTGTCATGTTTACTTTGTCTGCAGTTTTCTTCTGAAATCTTGCAAGATTTGATAAAACTTTCAAAAAACTATATCACTTACTGTTGTAACCACTGGACTCTGCCTAGCAGGCTGCTGCTCCCTGACAGCTCAGCGAGGGTTTCCTTAGGGCCATGCCATCAGTCGCATCCCAGAGTCCATTTGGGACAGCCCCGCGATCTGGCTCTGGCAGCCAGCAGTGTTACAATGCAGAGGTGGTAAAGAAGGTAGAGAAGGGTCTCTCATGAGGGTTTGAGATGGCTTTAATCACATCTTGTCCCCGTGATGTTCAGAGGTAGAGAGACAATGTGCTCTGAGTGCGGGGTGGTTTCGTCAGCGGTCCAGGGGTGGTCCCTGGGCAGGGTTGGAGCAAATAGGGAGAAACCGAGGGAGTGGCCAAGGCTAGGGAGGGAACAGGAGAAACATACAGAATCAGGGGCTAACAGGCCACCACTACTTACTATAGTAAATTTTTCTCCAGAATGTATCTAATCAGTTTTTGGAATTAATAATTTATAAGTGATCCTATCTTTCAGTAATTAAGTAGAGCACACTTTGAAACAGCTTTCAAAAAGACAAGCATTATTATGTTTCTTGTATTTGATTCTATCTTCCAATTTTTCAAATTTGTTTCCAAGAATCCCTCAAACACTGTGGAAACCTGTCTAGCTTCACCCTTTGATATCCTTCATAATATTTCTCCTGCGATTTCCTCTTTTCTGTTACATTTCTATTTCATAGAGTTCTTCATCATCCCTTACTATTTCCCAGAGAGTATTATTTACTTCACCTATTTTGCTTTTTTCATTGAGCGTTATCTTTCCTTAAGAAACAACACTTACATTTCACTACGGGTATGTACTCCAGTATATAAACCCAGAAACTCCACACCCACCTACTTGCCATGGCTTCAGTTACTTTATGCCTATATCTCCAGTGAAAACTGGCCATATTTCACAGTGAATATTTCTGACACAAACAACATATTTGTTTTCACTGGGCCACATGGCTCTTAATTCCAAAATTCAGGGTGTTTGGAGCACAGGGTCATGTAGCCTGCTCTTTACACCTGTCTGAATCTGGTTGTCAATTCCAGATGAAGAACTTGACAGAGGGCAAGTAAAATTTCCAAAACCAACAGCAGCAGCTGAAAGCTCAAAGTTACAAATCATCGTCCAATCAACATAATACAACTAAGAGCTGCGTTTTCTTTTCTATCTCTTTCTAGCTATTCTTTCCAAGTACTTGAGGATTTTCTTCACAGCCTTTTCCCTTTCCTCTGAAATGGAGAGGTGTTTTTTAGGGGTACTATTGTGCTACTTATTAGACAAATGGGACTGAGAACGAATATTAGAAATAAAGGGTCATCAAGGAAAAAATTTATACAAATTGGAAAGAGGCTACAAGTACTAAGATAAGACTGGCAGTTTCTCTCACACTGACCAGAATAAAACATTTTTTCGTGATTTATTCTTCTGTAAATTGCATCAGTAGCAATATTAAAACAACATAAGACTCACATTCTGGAGTATCATTTTCATTATCAAGAGCAATTATCAAGAAACATGTTTTTAACACATTTTGGTTCATCCTAATTATAGGAAGGTTCGTAACACTTGTTATGATGGATTTAATTCATCCTAAGTGACAAATATTAATCATTATCATAATAAGGAATTATAAATCTGACAGCAGTTTTCTCTGTAGTGTATTTTATGATTCTTAGTCATATCTTTATATCTTCTGATTTTCTTAGGGAAAAATATAGATATCTGTTGTAAGGTACAATCACAAGTAATTATGGAAGTATTACTGGAATAAAGGAGCTGATCTAAAACATGATGACAAGCAGAGCTTTATTTTATTTAGAAAAGATTCCTAATTTTAACTAATTTTAACTAAACATCCTCATGTTTTCCTGAATATATTAAAACTATTGTTTATGGATATATATGGTTCCTGGGGTTTTATTCACTTATAAGGATATATGCTTGCTTTTTAGTTCATTTTAAAACTATCTAAAGTCATCATTTCAATGAGTCCACTTAATTAGGACACACACATCTGAGCTTTTCGTTTATTGTAATCTAATTCCACAGTCTCAGTACAGGTACATTTTAGATGATAGTCAACTGAGTAAAAATATCTGCTTAATAACATTAATAATTAATATAATTTGTTTCAAAATTGGACTATTATAGGCAGGAATGGACTATGTCTACTCTCTATAAGATAATAAAATTGGAAAAATCTGAGATATGATTCTAAACTTTTAATTTTTATCCATACAACAGCTTGAACTCAGAAACTTGACTCCTGAGCCTGAACAACTTGACCTGTTTCCTCAGAAATACAGTCTAATAATTTTAGTCTTTGAAGTATACTAAGTATCTTATTGTGGGGAGCAATATTACTAGAGGAAAACTGCAGATGATTGGAGTGCTACAATGGAAAGGACAAGTGATACAATTAAGCTACTTGTCCAGTGTATGGTTAGTATAGTACCTAGCAACCTTCTTTTGGAAAATTGACAACATATGAAAATTTGTTCTTAATTATAATCGTAGATTTGTGGACTATTATGCATATGACAAACTGCAGGCAAAGGAAGTGTTCTCAAACATAAAAAATACAAAACACATTAAAATATATTTCTTTTAAATGGCTTACAGAGTAATGTTCTGATGTGTTATGAAATTTTACTAGAAATTTTTCTGGAAATAAATGGAAATTTCACACTAACCAGCTGGCCCACCGTTAATGAAAAATGCTCTATTTTTTTAATAGAAGTATTAATATTTGAAGGATTACATATGTATATGGAATCTCAGACCCTTTCTTGCAGCATTGAAGTGACCTGGGATTCAGAGAGCGTGGCATCATACAGGATGAGAGTCTCTTAATCATTGTTGTTCCCAGTCTCACAAAGGTGCAGATTTGCAGGGTGGGGCTCTTGTTCAACTTCAGACAGCTTTTAGTGATACTTGATTTTAGCATGGCTCAACTCAGCTTCTCTAAGTAACTGTGTCCCTCTAATGCTGTGAGGCTGCTATACAAATGCTTATAAATGTGCAATAATACAAGCACAGATTTGCAGATAGTAGCAACAATTACAGATGCGTTAATATATGGATGAGAAATAATTTGATCCACGAAGGTCCGATTGTTCTTACATTAAAACAACAGGCTTATTGTTTGTCCTTTCCATTCCTGGAGGATTAGGCTGCAAATGCCTCAGTGCCACGTGCACAGCCTTCTGCATGCAAATGGTTTCAGTGATAGCACCTGTCCCTGTCAAGCTGTGCTGGGAAAGTGTGCATTGGGGTGTTTAAAAATGACACCATGACAGTTGAGATCATCTAACATGCTCAAGGTAACAGGCTCCTGCCTTAATTGCAAGGGGCTGGAGCCAGGGCATAATCAGTGATGGGTCCTTAACTGCAGGATTTGTTCCCCGCCTCGGTTCATAGGAGCCTGAATCTTTCTGATTTCTCAGGCATGCCACAAGACCCATTTGTTCTCTGAGGCTTTTCCAGAGGGAAGAAATAAAATGAGGAGAGTTTTCAGGTGGTTTGACAGGTGATCTGGAAAGTCATTGTCAGGTTTTCTTTAAAAGTAGTGCATAAGCCTCTGTAAATACGCAAGGAGTGGGAAGGCAGGCATGGTTTCCAGCACAAAGAAACAGCTCACTACAGATCTAACTAAACTCCATGCAAAGCATTTTATAAGGTTCTGGGGACACAAAACTTTTCTAAAACTTTAGAAACACACTCCTGATCATGTTTATTTCAGCTACCCGTCTCTTTTATCTGATTAATTAATACTGCAGTATATGGTCACCTCACAAGCAAGATGTTCTGAAAGGCAGCACTAGCATGATTAATTGAAGCCCTATTGACTAACTTAATTTGTCTGACATTGAGAATCGAACATCTAACTTACCTGCACAAGAAATGGTCTATTTTTTTGAAGAATGTGGTGTTTTTTCTTTACTTGTTCACTACTTGTAAATATATCTGAATAAATATTTGCTTACCTTTGGAATATAAAAACTTTGAGATTCTTCCTTGGGCCCAAAAGCAACCACAATGACGTATACCTTGTAGAAATGAAGGAGCTATCAATGCTTATCCTGTAGAATGAGAATACTTAAAACCTGAGTGGAGAATTGTGAGGACACTGGGCCTTAGAGCCTATGTATTACAGAAATATAGCTATTCACTTTTTAATTGACAGCCAGCTCTAATTGAAAGCTTGACTTACTGCCTAATCTTGCAATACAAGGTAGTGAATTTTATTTTCATTCCCATGAGAGTGCTGAGTATAAACACAATATAGAAGATACAACACTATTAAGGTCTTTAGGATTCAGGTTTTCTAAATGGATCTGTCAGAGGAAGAATATCTTTTTCTCAGAGCTGTCCTGCTTATGACAAGGCCTCTAAAAAACCTTATCCCCCAAACAAAATACCCTCACACTTAATAGCTAAATTTGGCTGCAGACTATTTTGTTTACTTAGCCTGATTATAGCTAGTAAAAAATTTATCACACTTCCAATAATATGGGTACTGAATTGCTTGCAGAGTACATGATAAAAATCAGAGGTGTTTATTTTATGAGTTTTATTTCTCCACTAGCTGTCATTATTCTCAAGTGAGGCTGTATTTAAACATGTTAGTGAAGACAAAAAGCCCAAGTTTGTCATTTTTCAGAAGTTTGCTAGTTTTACATCTGAGTATATTAGGAACTAGGGCAGACAGAGCGGCACTGCACGCCACTGATTTCATTTTTCTTTTTGTATTGCTCTGACAGAAAGGTCATTTATCTTTTGGATGAGGAATAAGAAGCAAAAAATGGAAAAAAACCAAGCTATTTCATTTGAAAATTGTGTTGTGTATTCCTGAGAACATTTTGCCACTGACTACTGCTAATTTTTATTCCACCACAAGTCAGTACACTCCTCATTAATAAGTCAGCTTGGTGGTAGGTTTGGTAGTGAAGCCAAAGCACTGGTGGGCGTGATTGAGTAGGTTAGGATTACTTGGATTGCAACTGCTTATTTTTAATTCATATGGGACCAAAAAGCAAGAAGAAAAAAAAAAAAGGTTACTTTTATTTGCATATTGTTGAGTATATCCAAAGGAAGCAGTTGAGGGGGAGAAGAGAAGCCTCAGGGGAGACCTTATCACTCTCTACAACTGCCTGAAAGGGGCTTGTAACAGAATGCTCTACTTGGAATGTGAGCAAGCAACTCAATGCCTTATTTGAAAGGCCATCAGTGGTGGGCTGAGAGGGGGCATCATGGGCTGGTTTTTGGTGTTGAATTATACTAAAACCCATGTGACACACCAACCTCAAATCAACATCCTGGTAATGAGGCAAATATTGGACAGATAAGTTGCTAAACTGACCTGGAGGTATATGACTGTCAGTCAACCCTTTTACACTGTGAAAGTTCACTTCCCATGGGGTAGGTTTTTCTAACATATTTCTCCTTGGGGTGTGTGGAGATTCCTCCCTTAGATTTTGGGGATGCCCACCAAGGATACTCCTCGAGGTTAAGAGAAAGAGATTTTCCCATAATCATTGGTATCAGTGAGTTACATCAATCTCTAATAATTGATTCTTTTTGTTAGATTTAATATAATTGCTTTAATATTGCTTTGATACAGTGCACCATGATATCTTATACTATGGGTAGCTTTAGCTTTTATGTTGTGTAGTAAATAATTCTGATTAAGTTCTTTTTGTCTAATAATTTATCATAATAAATTATTAGGTTTTTTTGTAAATATATCTGATTTGCCATCATTAAAACATACGGGACAAAAGTTGTAAAACTTATACTGTCGACAAAGCCTGGGGCTAGGACTGGATCCAGCCAGACCGAGGCTCCTCTCTCTGAGGAGGAGTTTAGAAAGCAAGGGGGTCCTTTTCTGCACCTTCTGACTCAACAGGAGGTCTTCCCTAATAAACTTTGTCTGGAGCTCCCACTCTACCTGCAACAGGGGTTGTAGACAGCTGGGTGTCAGACTCTCCTCCCAGAAAACGAGTGACAGAATGAGAGGACATAGCCTCAAGCCATACCAGGAGAGGTTGAAGTCGGACATTAGGTAGAATTTTTTCATGGAAAGAGTGATTAAGCATTGGAACGCACTGCCCAGGGAGGTGCTGGAATCACCATCCCTGGAAGTGTTCAAGAAACAACATGGCACTTAGTGAAATGGTTAATTGATGAGGTGCTTTTCAATCTAAGGTTGGACTTGATAGTCTTGGAGGTCTTCTTTTCCAACCTTAACGAGCCCATGGTTCTGTGGAAAACTCACCCTTTTCTCTAAGAAACATAACTTTCTTGAAGGTGATGTTTGTTATGATTTGACATATCACACGTATTAGAAGTCAGTGCATTGGAAAGAGTGGAATGCATTAGAGTATACATAAAAAGAAGGAAAAAAAAGGAAAAAGTTGGGCTTCAAATTAAATAATGAATAAGAAGTGAAATATCTCATTTCAAGACTTGCTTCCAAATATCTTAGAGATTTTTTCAAACAAGGTAAAATTATTCTACCAGGTTCCTGCTGCTTTCTTTCAGACAAGGTCCTTGAGCTGTGAGATTCCACAACAGGGGCATGAGTTGGCAAGTGTTCTCTTCTATCCATTCCCAACATGTCTCCTCTGCAACAGCTCTCCAACAACTTCCATTTGGAAATCAGAAATTAACATGAAAACAATCTTCTTTTAGAGTAAGAAAGGGGAAATGGTGCTTCATGAAATAGTTTAAAGTTTCAGATTTAATCTCCTTCAACCTCCCTCAAACTGAAATGCAACTGAAATTTTAAAATTACTTTGAAAAGTAAACTTTTCAAAGGCTCTCACAAAGAAAAGGAAAAAAGACTGGAATAGACTATCTGAGTAGTCAGTACTCTTGCTTTGAATGGCAAGGGTTTAGATGAAATGTAAAGATCTATCCTAACAGCTTGTAGACAATTGTATTTTCTAATTGAGACATTTTGTCTGAATATTCTCTGCAATTTTTTTTCCTGCACTGAAAAGCAATAAACACGATTAACTAACAGAAAACTTCTTGTTACTTATTGAATTCATAAGCATTTGCAAATAAAATGAAGTGTTAAAACTTAAAAAAATTATTTAGTTACATCTGTAAGTCCAGAAAAGTTTACTGAAATGTCCTGAAATCCTTTAGAGTATTCAAAACAAGTATTTCAAGTAAGGTACATACCTGAATTCCTTTTCTTTCAGTCAGAAACCCTGTACTTCTGCTTGAAAGACTATCAAGAAAATACAGGTCAGAACTAATTTGAAATGTTTATAATGTGAAGACAACCAGAGCTTTTCACATTACAAGTGATAGTGAATAAAATACAAGAGTGCTAAGTTAGTGGTCTACTCAGGCATGTTTTATGTTTTTTTTATTTTTGTAAAATGCTGAGGAGTGTGAGCTTTTACATTCACTTTGTTTTGTTGTCGTTGCTTTAACAAATACTTCTAAAAATTCACACAAATAAGGCATTTTTTCTATTTTATTTTAAAATAGCTGTCATACACATGGATGGATAACAAGCAAATTGTAACTCTTTTTCAGACAGCAATTTCCTTAGCATCCAGTCTCCATCTTGAGTTTCTTCCCCTTCTCTGTATGTTGTTTCCTCATTCTATTTCATGTCACACAGCTTGGACTTGATATCTGTCTCAGATATCGTTACCTCTATCACTGATTTCTGGAATAGAAACTTTGACCCTTTCATTTATCTTCATCAACACATTTTCCTTCCTGCAGCAGTTCTCAGCTGAAATACGGTGCTGAGCATTGACTACTAAGTTGTACAGGAAAAGAAGTTTAGGCACTGGCAAACATACACATTCATCTCTGTTTTCTGCATTAGTGTAGAAACACATACATACAACCACTGAAGACTAAAAATAGACTACAAACACTAAACTTAGGTACTTTTGAAAATATTTCCCATGACATACTGTGGCCCTCAAAAATCTGACATGTTTGAGTTGCTAAAGCTGAATTTGGAAGGATTACCTGTAATCCTAAAGCATTTAAATCAAAGAACTGATGACTTGCACTCTGCCTAGGAATGTAAAACTCAAGTAGGGCTAGATGATGACTGACACAGCTGTTTGCTCATCATCCTTTCAACCTTGCACTTGTGCTATTCCACAAGTGCCATTCTGCCATTTGAAATTGTCTTGCCAGCAGCTTTTAAACCAGAGTCATGAAGAAAAAAATATTTTCTTACAGAACTTTTGAAATTACCTTTTACATTCTGAATCAGTGGGGTTTAATGCAATGATTTAAAAGAGTTAGACTGATTTAAGAACCTGTTCAATCAGTAACTCCTTTGATGAATATTCATCTTCTGCTTATCTTAAAACTGGATTTCATAGCTATCTATTGCCTGCAACTTAGAATCACTCAAGCACTTTGCATAGACTTGTGTGAGGTTTGTAAGTTTTTGGGGGGTAGATTCAGCCTCTAGTTTGTGGCTACAAGGTTCTTTGCCAGAGCCCAAAGCTCTAATACTTAACTGCTTCGAGAGGAAAATGCAGATTCCCTGCATGAAATAGTGAGCACCGAAGAAGGACTTTCTGAAGGTATATCAGTCAAATACGAGTCCTGGATGCAGCATAACTGTAGGCTGTATGAATCTGCCAGGTGGCTTCCAAATACAATGGGAAGAGAGATGTAAAAGCCCATGGGTAGAATAGTCTCACCTCAGGCTTTGTAAGAGTTAGAGAAAAGCTTTGCACACATCTTATGCCTCTGCACCCTCTACTTAGTGTGTGAAAGTCTAAAATCATTTGATATTTGTGGTTGGGCTATTCCACTAAAAGAAAGTATGAGAAAATTTTTGCCTTAGAAAGGGGAGAGAGAGAGAGAGAGAGAATAAGAGTGATCCAGTGGTGTATATTGAATTTTAAAGCCACGTTAAAGGAACACAAATGGCATAGGCATTTACACAATACTGTCCATTACAGTTTTACAGTCCTGAGCAAAGGCAGATAGAGCATCTCATAGAGCTAGGTGTTGCTAGTAACCTTTTCCTAGCCAGATACAGACAGTTAGATTGAATTTTGTATTGCTGTTTCATGGCTGTTAAAATGGTGACTCTGAAAAATTATATTGTCTAAAAGGATATGCTTCTTTAGGGCATACTTTCATAATTTGCCAAACCAGCTATAACTGAAGTCCACTCAAATCCACTAATTGAAACTATTGGAGCACCTGTCAGTTCCTTCTTTGTAATTATGTCCCCTGTAGAACTGTTAAAACAGTTAGAAAAAAACTAGGACGATATTTTTGCATATCTAAAATAATAATGTCTTGTGTCAGGATATTTATTAGTGTTAATTACCCAGTCTGACATTCAGATTCTATGTTGATTTTTAGGAATCAGATTTTAAAAATTCTCATTATAGATTTTCAGTTAAGGACAAACAAATAAAAAATATTTTTTGGTTTTAAACATGAAATATTTCCAAGACAGTTTTATTCAGCAAAATTCTTGAATAATCGTGTAGAAGACCCATCCATCCAAAACCCCTACTAATCTAGATTAGCCGGAATATTATGAGACTATGTGGGATCTTATTTCCCTTGCAAGAGAGCAGTACTTTGCTCTCATGTTTAATGGCTCAGACTTGTATGAGATTCAGAACCTGAATTAGATCTGCCAATACCACAGAAATATTACAGCTGGTCGAGGGGGTCAGTGGCTCTGACCCAGGAAGAGGTGACTGGTCCGGAGAGATGGTCCCGAAAGGGATCGCCTTCCCGAGGCCCAGTGTCTTCCCTCAGCTGCTGGCAGAGGGGCCCTTGCAGAGGCTGTCAGCTCTTTAGTGATTGTCAGCTCGTGATTCCAGCTCAGCTCTGCAGGGCATCCTCCAGGCCAAGCCAGACCAGAGAGAGACGAGAAGGCCCGTGTGGCTGGTTCCACACAGAGGTAGCTTTATTGTTGGTTCCCTCCGGCGAAGGGGAAAGCCAGGGACGAGCTCTCTCCCCCACAGAGCCAGGGGGCTTCCTTTTATAGGGATACAGGGGATCAGCAGGGGACCAATGGGTTACAGAGGGTCTGGGACAGACCAATGGGTTACAGAAGGATCTGCATAGTGTCTCTCAAAGGATTGTGGGTCCACTTTTCCTCACCATGACCCAAGAAGTGGCTGCCTTTCCAGGGAGTCCTGCTGGGCAATTACGAAATCTCTTGTCTCAGCAGAGATCCCTCCAGGGCAAGGGCTGGGCATATCCCACACAGAAAGACTGAGAGTGGATGAGGGGAAAAATTGTTGAGTTGGCATAAAGTTTAGATAACTGTGCTACTCACATTTAAGATTTGTCTCATAGATAACTGACCACCAGGATTTTAAAACAGGGCTCATCACATTTCTCTCCTGGGCTTTATGACCATTTTTATGTATTTTACCATTATTCCAGATGTATGCTGCCATCTAGATTCTCTTAACATGTGAAAACTGAAGAAGTTTTATACCCTGGTATCTAAGAGGCCTTCAGATCATGAAACATTTTATTTATTGGCTTACTGGGAAGCAATGTAGAGTACATTCTGCAAACAGAAGCAACTGTAGTGGCATGGCCATGAAACTAGTTGCCAGGCTGCAGCAGATTTAGGTCCCTTCTCTCTATAAAAGTTAGGTTTCTTCTGGGTATATACAAAGGTGCAATCTCATCAACCCTAAAGTCTATACATGAATTCAAATTAATTTAAGGCTATTTTTAGAGGTGGAGAGAAATTAGATGTCCCAGGCCCTGATGAATTTCAGTATCAAAACACCTACTTTTATCACAGCTAGTGGTGAGGATTGTCTGATTGATTTATTTTAAAATAGAAGGTTTTCAACTGCAATCTATTGCAATGTATTATTTATTTTATTTCATGAAAGTTTTTAGAAAGAACCCCAACATACTCCCCCTGCTCCCAAAATATTTAGTGGAACATCTGTGTAATTGTATTGGGTTTACATAGCCAGATTTTTGTAGCTGGGGGGCTACAGGCACGGCTTTTGTGAGAAGCTGCCAGAAGCTTTCTCCATGTCCGGCAGAGCCAATTGCAGCTGGCTTCAAGATGGACACGCTGCTGGCCAATGCTGGGCCCATTAGAAATGATGGTGACACATCTGTGACAACATATTTAAGAAGACAAAAAAAAAAGTGATTGCATAGATGTAATTGCGGCCAGAGAAGAATGGGGTGAGAATATGGGAGAGGAACAGCCCTGCAAAAACCAAGGTCAGTGGAAAAGGAGGGGCAGGAGGTGCTGCAGGCACTGGAGCTGAGATTCCCTGCAGCCCGTGGTACAGCCCATGTTGAAGCTGCTATGCCCCTGCAGCCCACGGAGGATCACTGGGATATAAAGATCCACCGGCAGCCCAGGAGGAGACCCATGACAGGAAGGTGAGAGGAGGCTGTGCTGGATCAGTCTCCTGGCAGGGACCTGCAGACCCATGGAGAGAGGATCCCATGCTGGAGAAGGTTTCCTGGTAGGACTAGTAATCCTGTGGGGGACCCACACTGGAGCAGGCTGTGCCTGAAGGACTGCATCCCATGGAACAGTGACCCACGTTCCAGTAGTTCATGGGAACTGTTGCCTGTGGAATGAACTCACACTGGAGAAATTCATGGAGAATTTTCTCACATGGGAGAGACCCCATCCTGGAGGAGGGGAAAGAGTCCTCTCCCTGCGCAGCAGCAGGGACAACATGTGATGAATTGACCTTAAACCCCATTCTCAGCTATCCTGTGCTGCTGGGGGGAGTAGGTAGAGCTTGGAAATGAGGGAGGGGTAGGGGGGAAGGTGTTTTTAATATTTGTTTTACTTCTGATTATCCTGCTCTGATTTTGTTAGTTATAAATTCAAGTTAATATCCCCAAGGTGTCTGCTCTGTCCATGATGGTATTTGATGGGAGATCTCTCCCAGTCTTTATCTCAACCAATGAAACTTTTGTTGAATTTCTCCCCCCTTTCCAGTTGCAAGGGGGAGTGATACAGCAGCTTTGGTGGGTGCCTGGTATCCAAACGAGGTCAACCCACTACAGTAATTCAGGCTTTTAAGAGACAGGCAGGGGCCCTCTAACCTGAAGTGCACACTTTTCTACTAGGTATGGGATGAACGCTTTTAAGACAATACTAACCCCAAAGCCAGGTTGGATGGGGCTCAGAGCAATCTGAGTAGCTATTGGAAGGTATCCCTACTCAAGGCATGGAGGTTGGAACTAGATGATCTCTAAGGTACCTTCCTATCCAAGCCACTCTATGATTCTATGGTTTTGATGGTATTAAAATCACAATAAACATTTCTCATTTTAAGCATAAGAAATATCACAAACCAGTAACAGTCCTAAGAAGAACTTAGTCATAATGAATTTTATTGAGGCTCACAGTATGAATCAACACAAAAACCCAAGCTTGATCTCAGAGTGATCAGTATGAAAAATGGTTCCAGTTAGCTTTGATGATCCATCTTCACAGCTTTCTGACTTGGAAAGACTTTACATGTTCAAAACTGGTCAATGACTCACTCCACAGTCATTAAACAAACAGTATTTGTAGTGCTGTAAGAAAGATAATGTTCAATTGCATCAAAATGTAACAGAGATAAAAGAGCAAATTTATATCACATCAAAATAAGCTGAGTGTCTTTATATTCAGTGACGTGCTGTAATTCTAAACTATTGACAACTTCCGCGGAGAACTTTTGCTGATGTCCATCTTTATGGTCAATTAGTTTTGTAATATATACCCTTCAATAAAGCATTTGAAACCATTCTCCTTGATGTCATAAAAAGAGGACACATGTTATTACCATTAGCTAGCTACTCTTTGACTAACTATGTCTATGATGCAAAAATGTTATTTTAAGTAACCATAATTTCTGCCTTTTTGTATCATAGGTATTTGTGGCCATGATCAATGATCAAGAGTGACTATAGTCAACTAAGATAGCCATTAAACATCAATCATTATTCAATATAGAGCTGAACATGAGATATAAGTAATCTGCAGAAAACATGACCACTTTTTTTAACGTGTATAAAAATGAGGGTTTTAGCATACATAAGAGACAATACCACGTGCATTCTTCTCAGCTTTCTGTGTAAAAATGCATGAGATGTGAAGACAAAATACCCATACCTGAGAAATGCACGCAAAAATGGTGTAAATTGTCATATCGATACTGAAAAATACAACCTTTCTTGAAGATGATTACACTTTCACATAGCCCAGAAGAGAGGCCAAAGTGAGGTAATAAAAAAAGTGTTTGTATTTCCTCAAGCTATATTTCAATCTATATTTCACTCACATATGACCTGAAAATGAATTGCCCAAGCACAGCATCTATATTTTTACAAGATGATAATTTCTGTTCTGTTCTGGATTAGTAAGTGCCATGTTAAAGTACAAAATCTCCACTTCTAGCTCTCAGACTTCACATAAATTTGCTGTAAATTGCACAAATATCCTATAAGTTGTGTGGCATCTCTATGTGTGTTTTGCTGCTTGGCAGAAAGACACAGACCTGTACCTGTCAAAGGAAATTTCTCCAGTGGTACAGCATCCATATCTTATCAGGATAGAAAACTTACATTTTGGTAAAAATATTAAGCCTACTTCTGATCTGACACAAGATACTGGAAAGGTTATTTTTCCAAAAATATAGTAGCTAATATTATCTGCTTTGTCTGCAAAAGTGACCGAGCACTGGAACAGATTTCCTGGAGAGGTGGTAGAGTCTCCCTCACTGGAGATACTCAAGAACCATCTGGATGCAACCTACGTCCTCTGGGATGACCCTGCTTGAGCAGTGAGGTTGGATCAGATGACCCATTGTGGTCCCTTCCAACCTGACCCATTCTGTGTGAAAATGATTATATTGATCAAGTGAAAAACTGTCCTTGAAATCAGCAAATTTTTGTTTCTCTACCTCAGCATGTTAGTTGGAAAAGAGAGTGGAAAAATACCATTTTAATTTATATTATAGCAAAAATCTATAAATCTGTACATTAGATTTTGTCCAAACTTCTATTTGTGCTTAGATTGTAATATAAATAATAATACCAATTGAGAATGTATTTGTAGTTTGTTTCTTAAAAAAAGCTTTTTCAGTACAAAGGTTCTCTTGGACACACTTTATATTAAGAATACATTTTTAAGTACATTATCAATTTTCAGCAATTGTTATTGGCACTGGTTAATTGCACGTTACAGCATCTGACTGGAGAAAGTTTGGTTATAAAACAGATTGATAAGCAGTTGCAACACATTTTGCAGATGAGCTTATATGTAATTAAAGCACATAAGCTGCACTCCACAATATGCTTATTACAATCTATGTTAATTATTTATTAAACTTTTTCAAATTGAACTGTTATAATGAAGTACAAATTGCACAATTAGTCACAGATAGTGCAAAGACTATAAGTGCAAATTTAGTTGCAACACTTAGTTTTTCATGAGTTTAAGGATCTGTCAATTAGAGAAAGTTATTCATAAGAAAATGCTTAACCTTAGTGATTTTATAGTAGCATAGAATATCAGCTTCCAACATGAAAGTAATGGGACTGTGCACTTCAAATTTAAAGGATTTATATTAAGGCCATCTAGAACTGTATATGAAAATCAAAGAGGGGACAGCACATTTCATGGCCAGTAGTTAGATTATTATTGCAGCCAGGGGGGTTATGGCATTGAAATATTTGAAACATAAACACTTTCATTCCACGATCTTCTGCAATTCATATAAATATGTTTACTTTTCAAGATATTCTAGAACATAAATTTTCATTTTGACAGGTCCCAATACTGCTCATCTATTTTTCTGTTTAATCAAATAATCTCAGTGGACTATACTTTTGTCAAAATCCTCTGAGAAAGCTCATTTTACACCTGTGAAGAAAGAAAATGGAGCCGCAATGTTATTCCTTGCTCTGAGGAGAAAATCCATCTTTTCAGCCTTTTTTTTTTTTGCCAGTTCTTGTCACTTCCTTGACAAATACACTTACTATAGCTTATACTGTAGAAGCCTATCACAAAATCCACTCAACCTGTGTTACTTCCTTCCCAGCAGCACAAACTCAGGGTGTTCAAGTTCAGGGGAAAACTGGTACTTTTCAGTGAATCTTTGTGCATAATCTTTTTCTAATTCCTTCCCAACCAGGCGGTGTTGGTCATGGTCAAACATTACACTTAAAGTTTTTTGTAATACCTGGTTTCTATGTTACCATAAAGTCTGAGGTAAGTCTCATCCAATCTTCTTTCATATGTCATTTGATAATTTAAATAATTTCACATGGATGAAAGACACTTGTGAAATTCTTTAAAAGTAGATGTTAATTCCAAAAATGTCTGAGTTTGTTCAGATGTGGATTATTGTTGTAGGCCCATCTCTACTCATATTTTAATTAACTTTTCAAACTGATACAGAGAAAAGGGAAACATTTGTTTAAATAACACAGCCAAGAGAAAAAACAGACAACCTTCACATGAAAACTTCACCTCTTTACATCTTAATCCAGATGCCAAATTCACTCATATGATTTACATAAAAAATATAAGACATTTCCCACAGTCAGAGCAAAATGAAAGTCAAAGTGACCTCAGCTGACTTAGATCAAACAGGTCTAACAATGGATTTCTTGGAGCAGAAAAAGTACAGTCATCCCAAACATTTTCATTTTTCCCCTCACTCTCCCCCTGAAAATAATTATTTTGATAGTAAGAATGATTCTCAAAAAGAAACTTTTCACATAACCTTAACATCACAGTAGTCATGGTAACCTGATCTTAACAGTAGGACATCTTGATAAAAAAAGCTACAAGCTACAAAGATGGTCTTTTGAGCAGTTCTGAAATAACTTCTCTAAGGTAAATGGTGATGAAATCTTTGTTCCTGTTACATGGTTTGAGATGTTTCCCTCTCTGTGGGAAAGCAGTGTGTTTGCTTTAAACCCATTTTAAAGTGTTTATTTTACCTATATATTTTTGTTTTTTCAGTTCAGGGTAAATATTGAATAACTTCTACAGTGCATAACTCACTGGAAGAAGCTTGATTTTCCACCTTCCTGTTTACTCCTTTGCATTTGCTGGTTGCCCTATAGGGAAGAAAAAAACCACAACATATGTGAAGTGGTGATTTCTAGAAGTATTTCCATTTCTTTCTAAGGGTGGCCAATTAGATGTTAAAATCCAAATTTCCCAAGTTGCCTCATTTTCAACAAAATGCGTGGACTTTTATATTTAGCTATCTTTGAGTCTCTGAGTTGACTTACTTATTTCAGAAAGTGTAATTCCTAAAAGGATTTGGCTTAATGGATGCTAAGATAAGAACCTTGTCACCTCAGCTATCTGTAGACTACCTAAGCAGGACCAGAAACTTTCAGTTCAATGAGGTTAAAAGGTAACCTCCTCTTGATTCCTTAAAGTTGACTTTTCATTTCATTCACAAGCTTATAAATTAATTATAAGTGATTTTTTTCACCAGACAAATCACTTTCCCTGAGGTTTGGGGGAGTCACAAAAAGACATTCAGACAATATTGAAATAGTTAATACATTATTAAGCAAATAATCTTCTTTTACTTTAAAACTCACACATTATTGGAAAACCTATTGAAACATATAGGTCTAAAGGTTTATCACAGTCATTGATTTTTTTCTCTTCTTTATGTTTACAAATCTCTTTCATTTTCAGGTTCAACAGTCAGAAAAGGCTGAGAATTTTTTGCATTACAACCTGGATTCTACATCCAGTTAATATGTAAAATATATTCCCTCACATTCAAAGAGAAATGGGCTGCTGTACATCATACTCACTGTTGCTCAAATTTACTGGACTATGAGGAAATGTGTGAAATTTTGTGAAATATTTTAAGTGCTGAGTTTTCTTCTGTTCTTACGTAGATAATGGGAAAACACAGAGACCAATCCTCAGCTGGTAAAAATTGCAGTAGATGGGGGACGATGGCAATGTAACAATACCTGCTGAGGTCTGTCCCTGGAAAGTCATCTCTTCAGAAATAACTATCTCTGCGCTGTCAGTATAAAGAAATTATTTTCTTTTTCCTACTCTTAAAAAAATCCCAACAACTTCTTTAGTCAAAAGAATGTGCTTTAACTTATTTTTTTTACCTCTTCTGAAAGAAGAAATATTATATGAAAATGAGCTGTCAGCTCCAAACTTGGTGGAGATTATTTTGTTTGGCATTGTTTTCTCAATTTTTAAAGGATTTTCTAAACATTTTAAATTTTGTGCTGTTATTTTGCTTTTGTTTTGCTTGGGGTTTTTTGTTTGTTTGGCTTGTTTTTTGCATTTTCTTTTGCTAGCTCAAATTAAGGATTTTTGGGGCCAGGATTTTCACAAGTGGTTCACATATTTTTACTACTTGCCTAATATTTTCTGAGAAGATTGCTGACACAACAACATTATGACAAGGGGCAATGGTTTTAAACTGAAAGAGGATGGATTTAGATTAGCTATAAGAACGAATTTTTTTTTACAATGATGGTGGTAAAGCAGAGGAACATGTTTCCCAAAGAGGTGGTAAATTCCCATCCCTGAAAACATTCAAGGTCAGCAATCAGATATAGTTGAAAATGTCTCTGCTTATGGTAATGGAGTTGGATTAGATGACCTTTAAAGATCCCTTCCTACTCAAACTATTATACAACTTTCACAGAAACAGATTCCCTGCTAAAGTTTTTTGATTCTAAACAGTAAAAACAACAGAATTGTTATGGAAATTAAAAAAAAAAAATGGTCCATATGTTTCATAACTAGTGAGGAAATAAAAATAATTAGCAATTCCAAAAATATATTTGTATAAACTAACCTGTTAACTACTTTTTGAGATTCAGAATAATCAACAGCAATACGTATATGTCACTGAGAGTGCAAATGAAAAAGAGAGTGCTGAAGATACTGCTTTCTTTGCACTACAAGATTTCAATTTAAAGCATGAGTTTGCATTCCTAGCAACCCCGGTGTTGGGGTTTTAGGAGTTCTCCTTCTGTTTTCTTTTTCTTAAAGAATTTTCCCCATACATGTTGCCAGGGGGACAAATTACTGGGTGCTTAATAAAACAAAAGACCTGGCCACAGTAGGAGGGGTCCAACTGTACTACTCTCTTTCACCTGGGCTTGTGGGCTGTGAGTTCTCAGCGTTTTGGATGGGGAGAGAGGCTGGAAGGAATTCGCCAACACTGCAGACATCTGTTTTTTCGGCTGCCTTCCTTCTACTGGAGAAACCCCGGGATTCCCAAGCCCACCTTCCCTGCCCGGCTGGGAGCCGGGCTGCAGCTGCCCTGCCCCTGCTGTTGCTTTGAGCCTTCGCTACTCTGTAGTCCCGCTCGCCCTGCCTGCCCAGACCTCCGGGGTATAAGAGCTGGTGAGGGGGTCAGTAGCTCTGACCGAGGAAGCTGTGACCGGTCCAGAGAGACGGTCCTGAGGGAGATCGTCTTCCCGAGGCCCGGTGTCTTCCCTCAGCTGCTAGCTGGAGGGCCCATACAGAGGCTCTCAGCTCTTTAGTGATTGTCAGCTCGTGATTTCAGCTCAGCTCTGCAGGGCAGCCTCCAGGCCAGACCATGGAGAGAGAGATGAGAGGCCCATGTAGCTGTTCTGCACGAGGTAGCTTTATTAGTTTGGCAAAGGGGAGCCAGGGACGAGCATCTCTCTGCCCTCACAGGGGCAGGGGGCCAGCTCTTATAGGGATACAGGGGGTGGGTATCAGAGGGTAAGGACCAATGGGTTACAAAGGATCTGCATAGGGTCTCCCAGAGGATGCTGGGTTTGTCTTCTTCTCGCCGTAACTGAGGAGTAGCTCCCTTTCCAGGGCAGTTCTGCTGGGAGGTTAGGTACTCTCCTTATCTCAGCAGACGTCCCTCCAGGGCGGGCGCTGGGCATACCCCACACCTCCAGGGGGTTCCCACCGCAGCTCTGCAGTTTGATACATCTTGTCTGCCACCCAGGATTTGTGCTCGTCCCTGCTGTTCCAGCCTGCTGTTCCCGAAGGTCCGGCCGGACACCGGGATCGGCTGCCCAGGGGTTTGTGAAGCCTTTGTTCCATCTCTTCCCGGGATCCCAGGCCACCATTGTCGCGTGCTCCCCGAGCTCGCTCCGGAGCGCCCCCTGCAGCCGCGGGGGAACCATCGCACCTGCCCTGCTCACCGGGAGCCGCCAGCGCCCCTGCCGGCTGCGAGCGGAACTGCACCCGAGGGGAAAGGGCCTGACAGCCGAGAAGGCTGGGACTGGGTTTGTGATTGTTTGCTGTTACTGCCATAGTTATTGCTGTTTGTTTGACTGGTTATACACATATAGATATATAATAGTAAAGAACTGTAATTCCTATTTCCCATATCTTTGCCTGAAAGCCCCTTAACTTCAAAATTATAATAATTCGGAGGGAAGGGGGTTGCAATTTTTTCTTCTTTTTTTTTTCAAGGGAGACTCCTGCCTTCCTTGGCAGACACCTCTTTCAAACCAAGACACCTGGTATTGCAGAGTTCTTAGAGTCTGAATAATGTTGGCGAGTACTGAACTTATGCAGAGTGCTATGCTCACAGCACTAGACTAATGCAGAATGTGCAGTAATGACAACCTTCATAATTGGCCCTTTGCTCCAACACATTTTCTGTCCTGGCTAGTTGTGAAATTATGTCTTTATATCCTTTGGAATGATTTTGCACATTCTTGCCAAAATATAACATATTTATTAACTACTTCTTTCTCCCTTTGCATGCTCTTTGGGCTGTTTCTCTTGGCAATACAGAAGTACTTGCCAGCTATTTAAATAAACAACATCTCTATATCTGACCTGTTTTTCAGAACTTAACTAATTTCTGGTGTTTTTAATGGTGTATGAGGCAGAAGAGGATCCTTTATAGGTTGTAACAGGTGTCTTGAGAATTATACTAATTCTCACCCTGGTTTACAGCCATTGAGATGCCATTAAAAGCAAGGCAACTCCTCCCCCCAATGCTAAGCAGTTCTTTAAGCTTCATTCTTGACATTACCTATTGAGAGCAGAAATTTGAAACACCAGCAGAGTGCCAAAATCTATAACTCTTTGTATGAATTTGATGAAATTATCACAAGACAGAGTAAATAACTTAAGCCTCACAAAAGACTGGAATTCCAAAGAAATTTGTTTTCTATGTCTGAAAACAGATCATTGAAGAAGATCATCAGCGCAAGGAAGAAAAGGCATCACTGGCTCTGCAATGTGTACTGACTGGATTATTTGACTGAAGTCGGGCTTCATTGCTGACAGGTAAATAAACAAAGCTTAGTTTTAGTGATGACTTACTTGTCTCTCACAAATGTCTGACAAGCATGAAAGCCAAAAATAATTTAGGTTTTTTAATACTCTATCAGAATATCATTTCTCGGTTATTTAATGTTTTATTGTCTGCATTTTGGAGGTCTACATGTGTTCCTTGTAATCCGAAGACTATTTTTCACAAACAGTCCTCTTTCCCCTTTACAAATTGAGCTGTCATTGCTTATGTTACTGAAAATTCATTGTCCCATTTTAAATTAATATTTTCCACAAAATGTTATTTTATTTTAATTTGATTTAAATCAGGTTGAAATTGCAAGTCGAATTTACATCAGTTTCCAGAATGGCACGGCAGAAAAACAAACCGAATTTACTTTATTTAATTCTCACAGGACTTTATATTTTTCAAGTAGCTGATGCTTGAAAATATCCTCATGTATCAACCGAAGAACTTAAAAAAGCTGAATAATAATTTTCTTTGGCAAAGAACAAAGTGAAACAACATTTTTGCAAGGTTAAATTGCAGAGTACACACACCTGAGCTAATGATAATGCTTTGGTATTTTGCCATGACAGCCTATTTACCACTTCTAATGCAATGGAAAATATTAAGTCAATATGAGCTGATAAACAATTTATACATATGAGAGTGCACATGCATGTGTGTCTATACAGAGGTTAAAACAAACAAATTTTCTTCCACTGAAAGTAGAAATGCCAACAATTAAAAAAAAATCACACAAACATTTTTAAAGAAGTTGCATGTACCTGATGTTCTACCAGTTGAGGGGTAAGAAAAAGGAGCATAAAAAATTTCTCACTATCCATATCACATCTGGGGTCAAACAAGTAAACAAGACATTCTAGAAGCATCAACACCTAGAAATTACTCTCTTACAACCATCACTGAGTTTCTATAAATGTGGTTTTAATTTACACCCAAAGTCTCAATAGTTTCAATGAAAGCTGAATGTGAGGCCAAAAGGCTGCAGAATGCCTTATTTAAATACTGGTCTACCACCAGCATCTTCTAATAAAGCAGCAGGAGAATGCAAAGGAGTCTTTGGCATCAGCACAGTTTTCTTAAGTCCTGTGATAGATTTTCTTGTATGGCTTGCATCCCATTTCTGTTAATGATGATGGGGACACTGAAAAGGACCTCCATGCCTATCAGGTTCAAGCACTTTTATGCATGATAAACATATAGTTACAGCCAGTGGTTACTCTCTGGTATATTGCAGCTGATACAAATTGTTAGTGGAGGAGTACAGAAATAAAAAGTAAAAACTCAAGAGGTATTTTTTTTCCCCTGCTCACCTTTTGCTGGTCTTGATCCTACAAATGATTTGCAATAATAACTTTATAGGTGTGCTTAGTAACTGCCTCTGTGATGCTGCTTCTGTGAATGAAGATATTCTTTGAAGTCAAGTATTTGCAGAATCACCAGCTTAGATAAAAAACCTTCAGAGTCTTTCTCCGTTTGATGTGATTAACAAGAAAAGAACAATGAATTGAATTCTGTATGTACTTTTCTTACAATTTAATGTTCTTGTTCAGAAAATGGCTCTGTGCAGGCAGACCTCTTGTACCTTTACCTGAACCCTTCTGGCTCCCTCTGAATATATATGTAGGCTTTAAAAAGGCTGATTCAAAACAGGAAGAAAAATGGGAAGAAAAGCTGACTTCTTGCATCCCTGACCATTCAATGTTAACACCAATTGTCATTAGAGGAGCAGGGTAATTTTCCTGTTTTAGAACAATTAAATGTCAAATCCCAAGATTAGACAAAACTGTTTAGAGGTATCATTTCAATTTCTGTTTCCTCTTCAAAGAAAAGAAAAATTTTAACAATTTAACTTTAGACAATTTAATCTTTATATTTTTCAAAAAGCTCATTTAAGACAGGGAATTAATTTTCTTTGAGTGATAAGAACAGCAGGAAGTGATTTTTCCATGAGGAGAAATTTGTCTAATAAATTATTTTCAGTTGCTGTAGTAGTTTACTTTAGATACTGGATCTAAATACAGTGTAGCCTTCCTCTTCATCTTTCAACTGGTCTGACTCACAGATACATGAAAACAATTTTGTCTTGCTACATGCCTATTTAAATAAAGTGGTATCTAAAAGTTCAACTGAAAGCCTAAATGCTTGACATGGAAAACTTCTTTGCAGCTAAATTGTCCCTGGGTATGGTACAATGCACTTAATTTGAAATAAAATATAGCATGGAGAGCAAACTTACAATTAGAATAAACAAACAAATAAATAAATATATGCAAAAAAGAGTCTCTTGAGAGAATTTTTTCCACAGACTTTGAGGAAAATAACACAGTTTCATGCTTTTTACCATGTTGTTTTTTATTACTTAAATGTTTCTCAAGGCAGAAGACAAAAAGAGTACTTGTAGCTTCTAGCTTTGCAATTCTTTGGGGCAAAAAACTTTGCCGATCTATGTACGGTATCTCCTCATACAGATGTGCAATTGTGTTGCAGTGTGACAGTGCAGAGGAACAGGGCAATGTGGTGTCAGGAAGTATATGAGCAGCATTTGGACGCAAGATCAAGAATGGAGTGTACTGCTTCACTGATCTTCTAGGTAAACATACCAGTTTCATTCTCTTATAAGAACTAGGTGGATGTTTTCATAGGGGGAAAGATGCACCCTGCATTGATACAGTTGTATTACATCTCATGTAGCTATTAGACAACTCTGTCAAAGAAAAAATGCTTGTCTCATAACAAAAAAGATAATGAGTGATTTCAGCACACATAAGCACATAATTTCCAGGGTCCATATTGAAATATCTTCCCTTTTAGACAAAGATACAATTTATAATACGTAAGTAAAGGTTGTACGAGTTGATGAGGTGTACAATATACAAGGCTAGAGTTCCTTTTACACTTTGCATTACAAAAAGCTTGGTGTCTTGGGGTGACTTTATGATGTTGTATCCCATATCGCTGTTCTATGCCCAGACATTAATTTTGTGCCTTTTTATGCCTTTAAACTGAGCATGAGAGGGGGGAGAAAAAACTGAGCAAAACTTTCAAATCAGTTTGCAGTTGATTTTTGTGTTTCAAAGACACAGAGATACAGACTCCTCTCTCTGTGTTCTGTCAGCGAGAGGAGCGGGAGGAAGCACTGCTTGCTTTCCAGCCAGCTTTCGTCTTTCTTTTTCTTGGGAGAGAGACGGAGGGTTGAACTTTTATTTTCCTGGGACTTTGTTTTTTTCCCTTTTTCTCTGCTGGACTGTCTCAACATCAGAATACATCAGGAGGAATTTTGACCAAGGCCTTGGCCCTGGAGGGGGGCCCACCATGACCCAGCTCCAAGGGGGAGGAGAGAGGCTACCTACGGAAGGACTCTGAAATTTTCCCAAGTTTTCTCTCCCCAGCGAGAGGTCTTCTTATTTAGCATTATTATTCTTTTCCTGTGTGTTTGTTAAATAAATAGTTTTTATCTCTTTCATTTTCCTTCGAGGAAAATTCAGTTTTTCCCAGACCTGGTGGGGGAGGGCTGGTTGTAACCTGCTTTCTATCAGAGGATATTTTCCTCCAAATTTGTCCAAACTGGCATACTTGGGATGTGACTTCTTTTCATTTTTAAAGACTCAAACCCCTATTTAAACTTTTTTTGGGAGGATGGGGTTAAGGTTAGGGCAGAAATTTGGCTCCAACAACTGATTACTGCATTTTACACATGCTAGACAAATGTCCTGAGCTTTCTGCCTGAAATATTTGTATATGAAAAACTGAAGTCATGCTCAGATTTGTCTGTGTTCCATAAATTTACTGAAGTAAAATGCACTGTAGACCAAACTAGGGTAATCACAAAATAATTAAACAGTTGTTCCAACTTTCTCTAACTGTTTTTAAATTTGATTGAAGCCTTATAACATCTAGAGAAGATCTGCAGTAGGATGTCATCTCATTTAAGTGGAGAGGGAAGTAACAAGGGGAAAAATATCATTGTTTCTCCTGCCTGGGAATACCTGGTAACATAGGAAACTAGTCTGAACATTAACCAAGACTTTGTCTTAGATCTAAGTGTTCCTAGACCATAGGATGTCTCTGTGTTTCTACTGTCCATTCATAATCACCAGAAAGAACAATTTCTAAGGAGTTGCAAACATGTTGAGAGTCTGAAATTAGTTTTCTTGATGATGATATACGATGTAAGAACATGACACCTTGATTGCCACAATAATGGAACTGCCAAGCTTTGGCAGCAAGAGAGGCAGAAAAAGGAGGAAACATGAAACACATTGGAATTTAAATTCTGGGGTTGGTCCAAGATTGCTTTAATTTTACTCATCTACTCCAAGAACCAGAAAAAAAAAAATTAAAGCTTTCTGATACTAAATGGCTCATGGGGGATGTGAAATTATTATCTCACTCACAAATTTACTTGTACCCTGTATACATGTTTTACTATGCGAGTTTTATTTGTCATGGTCTCATTATTTTTAGCTTGAGAAAATATTCTTATTTTAGCCTAATTGGTTTCCTCAGTACAAACAACAGAAAATAAAAATGCGACACTTTCCTGTAACTTAACAAATATTTAAGCAATTTTGATGAGGAAATATAAGGCTAGGTAGGTTACAATTGTTTTTCTTGGGTAACTCTCATATTCATAGTTGTTGGCTGTGATAGTAAAGATGAAGAAGAGATTATATTTATATGTAACACATTTCAACAGAAAAGGATCATCGTGTCTTGTAGTATTCATATATTTAATACATAGGAATTTTAATTGTATACATTTATTACATATAAAACCCCAGATTTTTTATATTCCAATTAAATGTACTAATTCCTGTAGCATAAGAATGATGAAGAGTAATTCCTGTAGAAGTCAAACTACAGGTAAAATGCTAAGTAAGCACAACACAATTTTAGTGCTGTGATTCCACTGAGACAGCAAGGTCAATATTCCCTTTGAAATGTTACACTGTCTCTTTACTAAACTACCCAAAGCCTCCACTTCATGGAGTGATACAAAGGTTCAACAAACATGTAGCAGAGCTGATTTAGCTGAACTGCATTAATACGTCTCACTGAGTTTTCAGAGTGATTGACGGTCAGCCACTTTTATCTAGTTATCTCCTGCTGGTGCTGCAGAGGTCTGATCCTGCTTCCTTATCTAGATGAGATCCCAGACAAGCGTTAATAGTGGTGCCCAAGAGCTTTATCTCCCAGACTGCATACCAAAACACACGTACTAACCTTCTTATTTAAGAAGTCTGCACAAGAACGGATACTTGAATTTGGGTATCATGACAAAATAATGTATTTTTTTTCTTTAAATGAATTTTATTTTCTTTAATCCTTATGAATCCATAAGGATTGTGAATGCCCTGTATTACTACTTCTGTTGCGTCAGCAAACACTAACAAGTCTATACAGTGTTGCAGCTGCATAAATGCCAGGGAATGATAACGTGTCACTGTCTTTAAGTAGCAAACAGAGGGTTAATACCATCACCAGCAATTGCAAGCAATATGGTCTTGTTCTCCCCATCGTAATAGAGGCTTTTTGACCAGCAAAAAAAAAAAAAGCTTGATTAATTTAGTGACTACTAATTAATATATGGTGGTTGAGCCTGTCGATATTCACTGACAAGGTTATCATCAAGATGTCAATGAGAGAGGTAGCGTGAATACCTTAAAGAGTTCAATGGATTGCAGCCAAGAAATAATAGAGGGGAGAGTGGCAGGGATAGATAGTAAGCTATTGCACCACTAAGGAAAACCAGAAGAGAATGGGGAAAAAATGTCTGAGCCTCATGTTTGCTTTGAAGAAAGTTTGTTTGGTCACAGCAAGAAACTGATAGTTAATTAAATAGGAAGCAGCTTGTGTTCCCAGTGTTCCTTCTACTCAAGTCTAAAGAAAGTTATGTCATTAACTCCAAAGGCAGTAGAGTTGGCTACATAGTAGCTAATATGGCTCACAAACAAACAAACAAACAAGCAAAAATCTCTTCATATTTTGTGTATAGGTTAATTTTTTAAGAGAGGACTGTAACAGCCTTTCAGTACTCTGCTTAGTAAAAATCTGTTAACAATATATGTCCTCAAGTTCTTTGGAATCTCTCAATACCTGTGATAGGTAGAGAACTGCTACTAGTTCTCATTTAGAAGAGAACAATCCATCATAGAGACAAAAGACAGATTTTCAAATATATAAATATGTTTAAAGATGAAAATATTATATTTTTCAAAAGCAGGGGAAAGCTAGACATGTAACTCTTAAAGATATTTCAATCATTAGAAAGCAATGGAAATTAAAAGACACATAAAAAATAACATTAGCTTGTATCAATAGTCACAGGCATAAGTTTCAAAAAGCTGTTGTTGGGTGATTTTCTGGTGTCACAGAAAAACTTTGGATTATAAATACCAGCTGAGACTCCTCTCTGAAAACCTTGCCTCTGAAAAGGCATTTGAAACCTGTGCTGGAGCCAATGGCAGTATAACTAATTAAAGTCAAAGCCAGTGCAATAATACTGTGTCACTAATTCATATAAAGATATTTAGCTGAGAGCCTTATGGTCATAAAAAATCTTTGCCAGAAATATATTCCACTCCTCCATGTGCTTTGACCAACTCTTGTGCGTTTGTGCTACATAAGGATTTGGCAGACTAGCAATAAAAGATGTCTCATAAATGAACAGAAACTCTCATAGAATAATTTGTTCTAAATGTCTTAGAAGTAAAGAAATCCTGGATTCAGAGAACTATCATTTTTTCTTCATAGTATATTTTTACTCTTAACCATTCATTCACGTGTTCCTGAGCTGCTCCTCACAAAGCTATTGCCACCTGAACTCCTCTGCTTCATAATATTCTTTCATCCTATTGATGCCTTTTCCTGGTCTTAAAATCAAAAGTCAAACATGGTTAGAAAGGGAAAAAGGATTTTACCTTGGTATTTATTTTAAGGATCCTTAGGTGCACCACATCCAAGTCAAATGCACCTCAATGCACACCACAGTGCACTCACACAAAAGATCTGGTATAACATCATAGGTCTTACTAATTAGTATAACTATCAAAGATTCCCCAACAAGACGCTGCAATGAGCCCACCTCCCCAAGGAGCCCTCCCCTGGATGGTTCTATCTTATTTTACGGAATGTGTTCTGCAGAGGACCGTGGGGTCTGGATCACACTAACCCCTACCTATGAAGCTTCTAAAATGTTTAGCCTCTTAGCTTGACAAACAAGTCCAAGAATGCAGGGAAAAAGCACTAGGAATACAGAAGTTGTAAAAAAGGTATAACAGGAGTATAAAAGAAAAGGCAAAAAATCTTCATGGCATCACTATAATCTATTTCTCTCTCCTATCCTCTTATTACTTTTTCTTTCATATTCTCTCTGCCATTTCATTTTCTGCATGTTTCATGATTTGCTTTTGGCCTCACAGTGATTCTTCTTCCCTGTTCTTTATATTAATAATGTTTGCTACAAGCCATGAATGACAAGGATGTCTGAACAAATCCAGTATGCCTCTTTTATTCTCCACAAAACCATGTGAACAAAAAAGTGACTGCCTTTCACAAGGACAGGGAACACAATGCCCTGTACACAGAGGAATAGGTTATGGTTTATTCTGCTTTGAGTAAGAACTTCATTGAGAGTGGCAGGAACTAAAGCACCTTAGAGATTACTGTTTGTTCCAGCTGAATTGTCATTGTCACTCTGCAATCTGTGACCTGTCTGCACTTCTTTACTGAAGTTATCTCATAATTAACAAAGCTACTGTGTTCTGAACCTTGTGAATACTGTCATAAAGGACATTACTTGGATTGTCCAGCTGGCAAATAGAGTTTGGCCCTTACAGGAGCCTTGGGCATCCAGTTCTGCAGGTGACATTGATTAGATGTGCTGTAAGGAAGAGATGACATTTTAAAGGTTTGAATATGCAAATGACTTTTTTTCCCCACAGAAGGGATAGCCTTATGAAATGTTGCAGAAATGAGTCTTACAGCTTATTAAAAAAAAAACCACCAAAAAAAAGAGAAAAGGCTCATACCTCCTCAGATACTTTGAGAGAAGGAGCAAACAGGAGCTAAAACTGGAATTGCCTGTGGTAAATCTGTGTGTTGAAAACTATCTTGATCACTTACATTTTCTATGCTCTTAAATGTGTGGACACTGAATGGTTTTCATTAATTGTGTGACTGAAACAGTTTACTGAGTTGGTACAGCTGTACAGGTCAGCATGCTCTCTGCCCTCCCTCTGTCTGGTGTCATACACTTAGTAACTCCAGTCCTTCCCACAAGGCCAGCAGGTTCCTGAGACTTATGGTCTCTCTCACCCCCTTTTCCTCTCATCCTCCTGCCAGCAGCAGGGGTGATAAGCAAACCTTCCCTCTGAACTGCAGTTCATCTCACTATTCCCTTTCCTCCTTGCTGGGCATAGCTTCAGACCTACCAAGTCTTGTTTGGTAACAGACTCACAGAAGTACTTCAGGAGTTTCCCTGCTGTCAGTTTTTCTTCAAGTTTTTAAATGGTGAAACCACAGACCTTTCTCCTGTAGGAGAAGCCCACAAGCTTCCTCTGCAGAGGCAACCTACTGGATCTGTTTCCTGCACTCACCTGTGCTTGGTGTTTAGCAAAGTGGAATAAAGCAGCTGCTCTGTACTTCAAGTAGGGATTCATATTATAGTCAGATCCTGCAAATAAAAGGTTTTCCTCCTACAGGGCACTCTCCCTAGTGAAAGCATAGAGCAAGGACTCCCATGTCTAGACTTAAACCTGATAAATGGTTCTATGCTCCTGCATGGTCAGAATGAAGTTAATATATGAGGAGCCAGTTGAAAAACAAACAAAATCCAAACATACAAGTTAAATATGTTTTCACCTCTTTGTAACAACTTTAAAGCCTGTTTAATCAATTTTTTTTGTGTAGGTATATGTGTGGGCATTAGGCGATCTACTCCCTTTTCAACCAGACTAATCACTGTGTTCCACTGCAGAAACAACACAAGTAATGTAAGAATAGAAATGTGCAAGCAGAGAGAGACAAAACTCATGAAACACAGCTTCAAGAAAAAAATGTTCACATAACCCATATAACCATGAGCCAACAGGCATGACATATTCTTCAACCTCAAGACCCTTTCCTCGGTGTCCAATTAATATAATTTCCCTTTTAGTAGTAGCCATCCTGAAGATATTTTTTGCATTTTGCCGAGCATCAGCCATGTAACTTTTTCTTGTTCTTTCTTAGCTAGATGTTCAGTCATTTATCTTCAGCACTGTGATTCCAAGAAAGCATCAAAGCATTGCAGAAGTGATGAGCTATGAACAGTGCCCAAACTAGACATTGTCAGTCTTCTATTTTAAAATAATTGCATGAGGGATACTGACATTAAAAATCAAGCTTTGAACTATTACTAAATAAACAGCTTAACTCTTACATAATTCTAAAAAGAGTTAAGAAAAACAAAACAGAAGTGGATCAAAAACTTTTCTGCCTATGAAGGTTAGTGGGGCCCTGCCACTGAAGCTTTACAGGAACAGTCCTCACTAGATGTTAGGATACTGTCTTATTAATGTTAGATCATTATTATTATATTTTGTTTAGTGATGTCAAACATAAAATATGATAAGATGTCAAAATGAGAACCTTGAATATTGAGAGATGGTCTTTGAAGTAGGCATTGATTTTGCAATGCCGGATGGCCCATTTTTTGTATCTGAACATCCACATTTTTTACCATGTGTCCTGTGTGGGTATTTTGATTGGCAAATGCTGAATCTGAGACCACGCAGACAGAATTTGGCGCAAAGTGAACGTGGGTGCTGAGTGCAAAACAATTTTTCAAATCAGGAATTTAGCATAATGAACACCCCCAAAAATACAGGCTTCAATGATCAAAAGAAAAAATGCCACCAACACACAAGCTTTCCCTGAACCACTTTGGAGGTCTGTCTCAAGTTTTATTTAGTGACATCAAATGGCAACATAAAGATTTACCCTTTCTTGTGATATAGTGACCAAAGACATCAGGGAGTTTACATCATCATACTTTTTCTTTTTCATCTTCATCACAGCATCCAGCTGAAAGAAGTATTAAAGATGATTTGTGCATACATCTGTATAGGTAGGTTACATGTGTAGCTACATATACATTTCAACACCAATATATTTAAAAATATGAATTCAGTGTACATTTAAGAGTTTATTTCAGCAATGTAAAGGTGCTTCCAATGTGCAAAATTGAAATGTAAGATCTTAAATGAAACAGAAGGAGGGAATTTATGCACACTCATTCTCCAGAAGGAAGTAGAATATAGTCATCTTTGTATGCATTTTAAGACTTTACTTCTAACTAAAGTTCATGGTATGGTAAGGAGCTTTTGATTTTTGTCTTCAGAAAATGTTTACATCCAGTAGAAAGGCTTTAGATATCTGGCATATGTAAGCATGGTAAAGGGTTATTGCCTAAGGGAGAATAAATAGGGGAAAAACAGCCCTCCAAATGCACTCAAAATGAAAGATGAGATTGGTATCTTTGCAGTTGGAAATATTTCATCATCTCTTAAGGTTAAGTCCCCCCAGTTATAAAGCACATTACAAATTATTTGTCTTAAAACTAATAACAAACAAATATTTTACTCACATTTTTAAGGAAAATACACTGAGACTTAAATTCTCCATGTGTATCAATTTTATACACACTTCAGTTAAAATCAACAAGATTTAATCCAGCTTGAAAAAAATGTACTGGGTGACCCTGGAAAACCAATAGAAACATGCTTTAAATCTCACTAAATAATCACAAAATGCCTCAGACAGAATGCTACAGCACCATAAAATATATATAATCACTTTTTAGAATGATCCTAGGTAATGAAATATGACTTCCTGCTTTTAGGTCAGTGGATCAATGTATTTGTCTTTCCAAAACAGAAGTGGTTTTGTATAACAGGATGTCATGCCCTGAGAGAAAGGGGAAAGTAAGAACGGAGGTCTCTCGAGCATACCCCAGTGTAAATCACTGTGAACCTAAGCACAGTCTCATAGCAGCCAAAGCATTCCAAACCACAGACCATCAGTCCAACCTGCAAGGGCCAACACAGGTTTGACATTAATGACTGTCAGCATTTACACTTTAAAATCCAGTGATATATTAACAAGCATGTATTTTATGGGGAGAAGAAATATTCAAGCTTGACTGTTAGATTTTGCTTGTGTTGCGTTTTTGTTTCGGTTTGGTTTGTGGGTTTGTGTGTAGGGATTTTACCTGGTAGGGCAGAGAGCAGCAGGGAGAAAAGATACAGGAAACTAGTTTGAAGAGAGTGCAACATCTCATTGGTTCATGACCAATCTCAAACCCATCATTTTAAACCAAATTCTTTCTCCAAGGATCATACTGAAATATATTAAAAGAGCACAGAGGAGCAAAAACTCTCCTATTTTGGAGAATAATTTTTTAATGATTTAGTCATTATGAGAAAAAAAGATACTTACACTCATCTGCAGCCCCAATTAATGCCATGAGTGCTGCCATGTTTAGTCAGCTTTAACTCAGTTAGAATCATGTCTTACTCCAGTTCTATTTTATAAACAGAGGAAAGTAGGTAAATCCAAAATCTGTCAGGGCTGTCAGAGCAGTGGTTACAGAAATGCTTTCCAGAATTAATTTCCACTTGCTTTTTATAAAGGTCTCTCTTTATCTATATTTTTAAAATGGATTCTACATTACAGATACATTTTCTTCAAAATTACTGAAAAGGAGACCCTATTACCTTCTGTAAGTTTGATCTCTATGGCTAAATCTGAGCTCTGCAGTGACATTATTTGGGCACTTGCTTTTCTGTGGTCTTACAACAACTAATATCACTACAGGAAGATAAAATGAATGAAAATATTAGAAGCCTGCCTTTGAAGTTGTTCTGAGCATCAGGACTTGAAAATCATCCAGGACAAAAGATTGCACTATTAATGATGAATAACAAATATTCAGTAACAACAGGCACTGGAAAAATTAATTAAGAGACTACGAAATACACTTGTGCTGGCTGATGTGTCACAGGTGTATAAACATAAACCAACAGGAATTGCCAGAATATTAGAAAAGCAAGGGTTGACACCCAGCAATAATAGGGAAGTCCAAAACAGGTGACTGTTCACTACTCAGACTGGCTATGGACTTTGAGGGATTGATAATGAATAGAGCCAGTGACTGTGGTTAGTAAGACTAGCCTGTAGAAAAGCATGCCCTTTTTTCTCCACCACTGTGTGGTGATGCGAGTTTTTTATTGTATTTTCATATGTTTTCTGTACCCCAATGGTTCATCCCTACCTTCCCCACTCCTACTCCCAGTTGCTTTGCCCCAGACCCAAGCCGCTCCCCCGGTGCTCCCTATATGGTTGTTCTCCTCCCCTTGTTCTGGCTCTTTCCCTATCAATCACCCAAACCCCTTCTGTTGTTCCGGAAAGTTCTGTGCCTGCCACCCAAGCCCTCCCTAATTACCCTCATATGGTCCCCGTCAGTCCCCCGAGATCCTGCCCCCTCAGCTACCTCCCCTCTTGGAAATCCCCTAAACCTAGATGCCCCATTGGGGCATGTGATCCCTTTCCCTCCACCCCTCGAGGCTATTGGCCTATGTGATTGTCTATCCCTGTCCACATCCCTCCCCCCGAAGATCCCTATTGGTCCCCTGTTAAGCCATTCCCCATGGCAATGCCGCCCCTTATAAGGTGTTGTCCAGGGCGCCTTTGGGCTTGTCTTCTGTGGATACCCT
This sequence comes from Aphelocoma coerulescens, assembly GCF_041296385.1. Classification (NCBI taxonomy): domain Eukaryota; kingdom Metazoa; phylum Chordata; class Aves; order Passeriformes; family Corvidae; genus Aphelocoma; species Aphelocoma coerulescens. The sequence goes on along the minus strand of NC_091015.1, from coordinate 112,203,382 downwards.
TCAGTAAAGCGGGATTACCTCCCGCGGCAAGTCTCCTCGCTACTTTTTATCTCTCCCTTCCTCGGGGGCTGCTGACTGCCAGTGTGCCTGGAGCCGGTGTTCCGCAGGGTAGAGCTGAGGCTTCGGAGGAGCAGCTTTAAGGCTCCGTGCCTCCGGCTGCTCCCCACTCCTGTCACACACCGCTGGAGCTAGCCTGGGCAGTGGGCAGCAGCGGTCACTCCGACACCACTGGGAGGAAAACTGCAGATTTTCACTGCCCAAGAGGCTTTTCTTATGCTTGAAAACTTTCAACACAAAGAAGTAAGGAAAAAACTAGGTGGAATATACATTGTGTTGTGTATGAAGATGAAAGAATGAAAGCTGAAAAGCTATGAGTAGTTTCAAGGCAATAGGAAAAGGAAGTAAGGGGGCAAGTGGGGCAAGATGTTGATACAGTGAGGGAGAAACATTTGAAACAAACCTCCACAAGGAAGAGATGCTTTAAAATGGTGCTTTCATATCTGATCTATTCAGGGTCTTTAGGGATTCCCAAACTCAGGTTCAACCCTGAGCTTTTCTCATGGATGGCTGTGTACTCTGTGTGTGTGTGAGTTTTTTACACCAAACACCTGCTTTGATGCCTGGCCCGTAGAATTACATTGGCAATTTCTATAGATTATTTTTCATATTTTGTTTCACCAAAATATAGTGTGTTTTTACTGGGTCATCTTCTTACAGAATGTGTTTAATTACGAGCTTATTAAAGATGATCTGTAGTAGTAAGCAATAATAAAACAACATAATTCAGATTTCCATCATGTATAATGCTACAATAATTACCAACATCTGTATATAGGTGTTAGGGGACATTACATTTTCTGTGGTGGCTAACTATTACTGTATCTGTAGCTTTCTAACCCTCTTCACCAAAGCACCTTTGGGAAAGAGTTATGAGAGATTTTTCTATAAAATTCAATCATTAAACATTCTTTTTTCTGCAGGTAAGAATTATCATTCTCATGCTTTAAAAAAAAATATGTTTTTATTAAACAGTTCCCTTAAAATGTATTAAAGGATAGTTTATTATTAAATGATGGCATCCTGTCCTTTGGCAAAAGAAGACCATCTAGATCCATTCTAGCTGAAATAATTATAAATAGAATTCGTGATGTCATGCAGCATCCATTTCTCTGAAGTGCAGGATGCATCAGCTCTGATATCTATACAAAAATAAATTTAAATGCAGTTGTCTTTGACATAAAGAATAGAATGAAAACTATTTTAGCCAGTGCTTCTGCAGTAGTAATGGTAGGTACATCGCAAAATACGACAAGAGAATAAACAACTTTAAATTCTATAAAAATATGTTTTAATTTTGAGATTAAAGAAGCAAATAAATGGCCAACAGTTCTTCTATCTCAGAAGATCCGGCTTTGACCCAGCCACAAATGCATCTTCTTACTAATCTTCATCCACTTTTATTTTACTTTATGATATTTTCTTTTAAAATCAGTCATGTTTTGGAAAAATATCTACAGCTTGAGGAAAATCCTGGCTGAAATGTGATATTAATGGTCTTTCTAACAGCCAATGCATTAGTTATACCAGCAAGCTGGAGATCAAATGCAGCCTCCTAGGGTTCTGCGGAAAATCCACAAAATACACTCACACTATGATGATCATTCTTTCTGAAAACTCGTGACTACCTTATAAACTAACAGTCATTTCACTGCCACTAAGGCCGTCCCTTAATCAGAGATGAAGGAGAAGTCCACAAAAGTCTTGCTGAGGACAGATTTCAGTCAGTGAACTCAGCATAACAGAATATTGTCCTGGTGCGTAGTATCACAATGCCATAGGAGATGCTGAGATGTAGCAGGGCTGCTGGCTGTGGCTTCTGCACTAAGTTATGATCCACCATTGTCACAGTTTCCTGAGAAAGTTACAGTAGCTGACCTTTTCCAGAGCAGAAGAAAGCAGAGAATAACTTGAAATAAGCAAATTTTTTTTTTTTTCTCCGTGACTTAATTGTCTTATTTCTCCTCTAGTTGCTGAACAGTGGACACAGATACTTGCACTCATTCTCATCTGCAGCCCTGAAGTCTGCATCTATTCCTTGAGGAGCATGATAATAACTAAAAAGTGGTGCCCAGCTACTAAAGGTGTGTTAGTAAAAGGCACTGATCAGTACCACATGTAAAGAAATGTCAAGGTCCTCCAGGAGAGCATCTACATCTGGAAACTTTTAGATGCCAGCTAGGAAGGAAGAAGGATAAATGTAGATTAAATATGTCTTATTCTTTGACATTTGTGATAAAAGTAGCTGAGTCAGGATTGCAATGCTGAAATTCATAAGGGAGAAACAGTTTCTTCTGCAGCAGATGAAGGTAGGGTGATCATAGGAATCAACGTGCTCCTGGGATTTCTCATGTAAAGCTTCAGATTCAATTATATTGAAAATGTAAAATCTAGGAATACTGAAAATTCAGTAACATTCAAATATCCAAATAGAGATGATATTTCGGAAATCAAATGGGGTTTCCCTGAAAACTGCAAGGAAAAATATTTTAGAGTAGATCTAACCCCCTGCTATTTGTAGTTACAAAATAATTGGAAACAGGTAATTTTTCACTTCTTTCTCAATGTGCCTTGATGGATGTCACTCAAAAACATATCACTGTTTGGACTGGATTCAGTCTGCATTTCATGTTTGCATTTGAATTTAGGTCTGTCACAACTGATAAAGAGTGATAAATGTGACATTACTGCGTCTAAAGATCATTAAATGTCAGCTCATGCACTAGCAGCAAAATGGCTGGCAGAAAGTCAATGATGCAGGAACTGTATGGAGTGTGAAGAGTGGAGATGGATCTAGGGCAGCAGGGAGTCATGCAAGCTGTGAGCAATCAATCAATCATTTTATGCTGAGGGAGAACAAAATGAGATGTAAAGGGAGTTCATTGTGTACAGGTAGAGAGAAAAACTTCTTGTTTATAAGTGTTTTGATTCATGTCTCTGTGAATTTAGAGACCATGAAGAAAAATAATAGGTCAGTAAAAAGCATTCATTGTATTCCAGCCAATTTCTTTTGATAATTCATCTAAAAATTTATATTCTTCTGCGTGTTTCAAAAATTATTTATTTATCCATTTATCTTATTTATCTGTTGCTAGAGCCTGGATAGTTTATTATTTCCCAACTTTTGTGTAGTATCATAACCCGCAAAATCTTGTGTAAATAAAATAATTGGCTTCTGATTTAGACAGAAAACAGTAAAAACCTCCAGTAAAACAAAAAATAGCACACACATGGAATCCTTTACTGTAAGAGCATCTATAAGTAGATCTATGCCTACTGACTTAATTTTTTCTTTCATAAACAATATAAAAAACAATGTGGCACAATTTTAACTTTCCTTTTTTTGAAGAATGAATCAAGAGCAGATCAATTTGGATTTCTGGAGTATGCCAACAGGATAGCTGCACAAACTTGATGTAATGGCTTTTGTCTGTACAGATTACCTAGTTTGATTCTGAAAGTTACTCTTTGAGTAACACAATGCTAATTTTCTTCTAAAAGAAAGATATTGCTCTCTTCAACCACTTTCTACAATTCCAATCAAGACTGAGACTCTTTTGAAAATTCTAGGAAAATAGTTTTTCAATTTGAAAATCTTTAAAAAAAAAGCAAATGAAAAGCAGTCCTTTCAAATCACTGTAAACTCTCTGTAGCATTTAGTGTCCCCTAAAGAATTTCTTTGTTGACCTATAAATATACAGTATTAACCTAAATACAGTCACAAATGCAGAAGTTGAATTCCATGTATTTGCCTAATGCAAAAATGAGAAAAAAATCTTAGTTATGTTTTGAGCACATAAAAGAGGTGATCTGAGTTCAAGCTCAGTGTTTAAGCAATATTAGAATAGTGCTAAATGAACAAGACTCTATGTGTGTGTATAGTAAATATGACTCTGATTAAATACTTCTCTTCTTACAGGTCATTCTGACCTTACACTTTTAATAAAAATCTTTTACTAACATTCCAAGAATATTTAGATCTGAGACAATGTTGAGAGTGTATATTATAGATTTCTTTTAGCACTGCTAACAAGAAGATGCCCCGGGCATTGCCCCTCACATGGATGGGGAGCTGCAGTGACACTGCAGTCTGCTTCCTAGCCAAAGCAGACTTGAAGTCCTGCTCCATCAGTGCCTGCTTTTCACAGACTGTAACATTTGAAATGTCACATTTTTTAGAGTCATTACATCCTGTTACACAGACGTCTTTCCAGAATTCACACCTCTTTGTCACCGGAGTCATCCCTGTAGTAAAATTAGAAGTACTTGAGTACACTGAAAAAGTGACAAGGGATATGGACATAGACAGTAATTACTGAATATGAAGTTGGCCCTAGTTCTTCTTAAGCTGGTCCAGTTTACATAGCCAGGATCCCATATTTGAAAAAGATGCTGACTTTCTCCACCTTATCCATAGGAAAGTCAGGAGAGTTTGAAAAGCAAAGAAAACATGGAAGTCTTCTATGAAGAAAGAGTTAATGAATTAAGGTTGATTTAATCTTGAAAAGTGTGAAGTCAAAATATTTTAAGAGTTATTATTTTAAATAAAAATTGCTTTAAAGAGGCTAGAAAAACTTTCAAAGAAGATGATGTGAGGAGATTTGGGTCAGCAATCACAAAAAAACCTTAACAGATAAACCTGGAAAGAGATTGCCTAGGGGAGTCCAGAAACTCCAGTCATGTGAGTTTTATGAAGCAGTTGGATGGAAAGGGAAAGAATGACTCAGTATTGTGCTTTGACACTGGCTAAGTGCCAGGCACCCACGAGAAAAACTATTCACTTATTTTCTTGTACTATAGCTGAGCAGAGGAGGGGGAATTGAAAACTTCATGAGTTAAGGATTAGGGGAAAAACACTTTAAGGCAAAACAGGTTCAAAACTTAAACAGTATAAAGAAAATTTATTAACAGAATTAAAAGTAAAAAGGGTAAGGAGAACTAAAATAAACCTTAAGAACACCTTTCCTTCCCAGCCCCTCCCTCTTTCCACTGACTGCGCAAGGAGACAAAACATGGGGTTTTGGTCAGTCTTTCACTTCTTAAAAATCTTTCTTCAGTATGCTTAAGGAAAAGAGTTTCTTCTCCTGTGCCCTGGGATCCTTCCGATGGGAGATAGTTCTCTGCAAACATTTCCAGCACGGTTTTAACTTTCCCGAACAGCAGCCAGCCTGACCTGCTGTAACCTGAGTCCCTCCCACAGGCCAAGCATCTTCCCACAACTGCCTAGCCTGGGTCATTTTAGTTCATGGAGTTTAGTCTTTTAAGGATGAGCTGTTCTACTTTGGAGCCAAGGGTTCTCCTTCTCTATCTCTAGAACCAAGGGTCCTCTCTCTCTGTTTGAGTTTCTCACTAGATTACAGCTTTTCAGTATCCATGCGCTCCAGTGTGAGTACTCTTTCTCATGGGCTGCATGTGGATATCTGCACCCCCCCATGCACCTAATGAATTACAGGGAAACAGTTTGTTGTATTATAGTCGTCACCATGGCTTGCAAAAGAATTTCAGCTCTGGTACTTGGAGAACTTCTTCCCTCTCCTTTTTTTTCACTGACCTCGGTGCCGCCATGTTAATTCTGCTCACATGTCCTCACTTTTCCTTTTTCTCTGACTTGGAAGAAAGTTGGTGTCTGTAGGTTTGTTTGTTCTCAAGTTCCATAAATTGAAAAGTTCTTTATAGAGCTTCGCTGAGCTGAAAAGGTTGATTTTGTCTGGGATCCTGTCTTGGGGTGACTTTATGATATCGCTGCCCTATGCCCAGAAATTAATTTTTGTGCCTTCCTATGCCTTTAAACTGAGCCTGAGAGGGGGGAAGAAGAAATTGAGCAAAACTTTTTCAAAGCAGTTTGCAGCTTGTTCAAGGTCACACAGAGATAGAGACTTTTTTTCAGCTGCGGCAGGAGAGTAAGAGGGGAGGTAAGCACCCGGCTTGATTTTCTTTCCAGCCAGCTTTTGGTAGTTTTTTTTTTCCTCAGCTCCTTTTCCGCCAGAGAGTTGACTTTTGCTTTCCTGGGACTTCATTTTTTTCATTTTCTCTCTGCTGGACAGTTTCAACATCAGAATAAATTGGGAGGACTTTCTACCGAGGCCTTGGACCTGGAGGTGGGCCCACTACCCCATCCCAGCTCAAAGGAGGGAGAGAGAGATCTACGGAAGGACTCTGAATTTTCCCCCAGGTTTCTCTCAGCAGACCAAGAGATTTTATCATTTAGCATTATTATCCTTTTCCTGTGTGTTTGTTAAACAAATAGTTTTTATCTCTTTCACTTTTCTTCGAGGAAAATTTATTTTTTCCTGAACCTGGTGGGGGAGGGCTGGTTGTAGCCTGCTCTCTCTCAGAGGATGTATTTCAAAATTTGGCCAAATTGGAACAGCTCCGTATCATGGAATTGTTTGCTATATTTTTGTCTCTGGCCACGTGGTCTCTGCCACACAGAGACCAGGCCGCTGGGGCACAGGCGGCCCCAGACACGCGGTCCTGGCCTCTGGAGGGCCCCGGCCGCGTGGCCCTGGCAGCCCCCAAGGGGATGGGCCCCGGCACCTGCCTCACCACCCCTGGGGAGAAGAAAGAGAGCTTCCCACGCTTTTTCCTTTCTTAAATATGTCATCACAGAGGCATTACCAACTTCACTAATTGGGCCAGCCAGTATGTCCATCATCAGAGCTTTCAGGGATTGGCTCTGCTGGAAATAGTGGAATTTTCGAAGAGCTTCTCTCTCAGAAGCAGCCTCCGTGTCTCTGTCTGCCCCCACTAAAAGTTCAGGTTGTGTTAAACTAACACACTCAGACATAGTCAATATTGTTCATGGCAAGGGAATGGACTTAATTACATCTTGGAAAAATACTTAAACTATGGCTACATGCAATTAAAATCTGCATCACATATATACAGGAGATAGTCTAAAGGGTAATTTTTTTTCTCCCTGCTATCTAAAATGGATGAACAATATCGTTACCTTCCTTACATGCCAAAGGAAAATCTTTGCTTATCGACCACGTGTTGTAATCTTCCATTTTCATTATTTGAACTCAATGAAAAAGCCAAAAGGTAATTTTAAATTCTCAATTATGTTGTCAATAGTCTTGTACACTACTAATAAAATATTAAATGTTTTACACAAAGGAAGGAAAACCTCAGAGAATCTCAGCACTTGGAGCTATAATATATTGGATGAACAACAGAAGCAGGACACTTACCTATTAGAAAACTATGATTAGGGTTAAATAAGAAACTCGCAAAAAAAAAAATCTATCTTTTATGAAGAAATCAAGATTCAATCCTTACTTTCGACTGGAGTCCTGTAGAAAAGCACCGAATAAAGATGTAATAACTTTGTGCTTTAGTTAATATGTATTAGGAGGGTGGAAAGGGAGGGTAAAGCAAAAGTAAAATTTAACTTAACAGTTAACTGTTTTTGACTAGTTAAATATGTTTGTAGTGATATTTTCCCTCTTGTGCAGAAACAGAACTGTTGACCTCCACAACTGTGAAAAGGTAATTTTTAAAGTTTTCATAAATTTCAGCAAGTATTTGCTCCCTCTGTTGTCACAACATCCATATGTAACACGAATTATTTTACCCAGGAATTTTCTTTTAGGTCTTCTCAGAAATGAACACCTGTTCAAGATAACTTATTGGAGAATAGGAATGCCTGTTTCCATGTTCTCATTCCAAAAGGATTTACTTAATTCATTGAGATCAGTGTTTTGCTAAAAAGCCCAAAGAATTGTCTGCCTTGCCTCCATTTATTTTTGTGCTGAAAAAATATTTATTTTTGTTGATGGTAGGAGTTTATTTCTGCCTTGTGCTATCAAGCCTGGTTATGCACAGAAGGCATTAATCATGAGCCTTGTAGCTGAAACAATTCTCTACCCATGAAGCTCAGTTTATCTGCACAAGCTGACACTTTTGAGTGTCAAACCCTCCTCCCAAACTAATCAGTACTCTCATTTGCAAAACTTGTCCCATAAGATTTCTTCGTTTTCATTGATTTTGCAGTTATTCAGTTGTCAGTGTACATTGTTGATCACAGAACTGCCAAGAGGGAAGGTTGTTGGCTGAAGGAAGGAAAAGGAATGGCATTTTTATACATGCTGCCTAAGGTATATTTGTGGAGTGAAAATTTTCCTCTCTCCAGTACTTGAAAAAAGTTGCACTGCAGCCCATATAACTCTTGTTCTCTGTGTTTTACAGCTACCCAGATGAATATTAATATGAGACATTGGGGGGAAAGTCAGGAAAGTTTCTTGTAAGCCTTGGATAGTAATTTTTTTCAGTACAAAAACAACAGAAAAAAGGATCCCTGGTTTTCATTTTAAAGAGAATGTATCACTTTGCTCATTGTAGCAAGCAGAAAGTTTCAAAGAAAACATGCACTTCCCGACAAGCACAAACTGTGAAATGTATTAGAAAATAAAGGTTTTAATGTCAATTATCATTAAAAACCTTATTTTCAAAAACACTTCACAGTTTAGTCATGCTGAGAAGTGCTTCTCATCTTTGAAATTTTCAGCCTGCTACACTGAGCAAAATGGGTGCAATTTTCTTTTAATTGTTTTGAACACCATGTGTGAAAGAACATGACAGAATGCAAATTGCTTCTACAAGATGTAAGAGGCAAATAAGTTGTCGAATTTTGTGGCATCTCTCTGTGAGCTGAAAGCATGAGACACACTACTTTTTTAGCAATAGGTCAGGAAGGAGTATCTCTCCCTTGTTTGCTCTTTCTCTGGTTTTAGTTTGCAATTCAAGACAAGAAACCAAGAGCTTTCATGATCATAGTGCAGTAACAGTTCTGTCCTCAGCAGCAATAGTTGAGACCCTGGGTCAGAACTAAACCAGACTCACAGCATTTGGGGTCTTTCAAAGTCACCTGTCCACCTCCCAGCTATGCACACCATAAACACAAACTGCAAAGCAGTCTCTTTTTTTTAGTCTTTCTAGCTGGCTAGGCTGAACTAGGGCAATAAGTTATTATGGACTAAGCTCCACCATGCATTAGTCATATTGTGGTACCATGCTATTTTACATAACAGGCCAGCATCTCATGCTGATCCTTGTCCTGTGAACATTAGATACTGAGAACTGAAAAATAATAATGAAGTCTACTGACTGCCCAGGGTTTTTTTCCCCAGATTCTCTGCAGAGCTAAGTATTTCTGTTTTACACAGCTATTAGGAACCTCCACATACACACATACTGCAATATCAAAATAGGAGGGCAAAACTCAGACTGTCTATGAAATGAGGCAATTAGCAACAATGAAACAAACACTTTGATTCTATCTCATGTGACCAATTAGGCACTATTGATGAGGCTAGCAGAAGATGTTTCCCTCTACAGTACTTCTCTGGCTTTGCCTAGCTAGTTTGCTTTCTGAAGCACTGTATTATAAGGCACAGAGGTCAGATTTCTCTTTGAAAGCCTCTAATGATCTGACAAAAGTTTTCAGTCGAGTTGCAATAGAAATTCCCCCAGGATAATTTGACATTGCATTATTATTGCAATAGTTTCTACAGATATTCCAAAGTCAAATTAATATAATTTTTTTAGGGGTAAGTGCCTTCTGCAATGTGGTCTCTTTGTGCAACATGACAGAACTGTCACACTATTTTTATCAAACTTCTTGTGGTTTCAGAGAAAATTTTCTCTTGTTCTATCTTCATCTAGGAAACACAGGTGCTGCTGGACATCATCTTGCACTTCAACTGCATAGGAAAACTTTAATTTTATGATTTTCAGTCCAATTTCTGAGCCTTGCAATGGAGGTTCCATGTGAATTTCCATACCTGATCTTACTCTTACAAAACTGACTGAAATGAAATAAGTAAGAGCATAAACTCGTGAGAAAAAATGCACTGGGCCATAACATAAAGTAGATCTACATATAGCTGGAAATCTTTGTAAGGATGGCTGGAGGCATTCTGAGTCCACCATTAATGTCATGGGAAAGGGTTTTCTTTATATAGCACAGCAGCAGGAGGCTGTTTTGAGACAAATGAAGGGATAGGTCTGCAAAGGGCTGATTAATAAACATTTTTTTTGAAACCATGAGTACAAGAATGCTGCAGGTATTCTGGAGTGCTCCTTTCCCCTTCTTTCTCTCCTTCCTCTCAAAGATAAAGAAATGAAATCTATTCTTTTTCTTGTTCTGTGTTCATGAAATGAGTTTTATCCTATTATGAATTTGGTCTTCGTTTTTTACTTACACGTGACCATTATTCTTTTAATTCATTTCAGGGCATGTCTAGACTACAAACATTTGAAACTGGGATAGAAGTCTTGCACATTAAACATGAAAAGGAGCTCTGTTCAGCTTAAGCATAAATGACAAACCTGAAGTTTTTCTCTGAACACTCATATTGAAGAACTTTTTCTATGATTGTGTGTGGGAGCAAGCCATGTTTAAGAAAGAGCATAGATAAATCCATATGGCATAGACATTTTCTAATGTTCTGCATGACAAGAGTGGATGAAACATTGTTTTATTGCATGAGCTATCATAAAAATAACTGTTAAAAAAAAAAAAAAAACTAAAAGGAAAAGTGACCAAGTACCAAATGTGCACATTCATGCCAACTTTCTTCCCTCAGCAGTGTAAACTGGAAAGACATGTTTTTGTATACCTTGTGTTTTTTAATTTTAAGTCTCAGTATTTGTAGAAATTCTGATTTTTGACCATATCAAACATAACTTAATGTTGGAGTCTCCTCCCCCTGCCATGTATCCCTGGGAGAGGGACCCTGGGGGGGAGGCCCAGGGTTTCCCTGCCCCTGGTCAGCCTCATTCCCCAGTGGTTGTTCTGTTTTCCCCTGCACAGGCAAGGACCCTCAGTGCAGATTGAGAGTTCCTCGGCAGAGCCCCGGCCATGCGGTTGGAGAAATAAACATCTCTGAAACATCTACCAAGAATCTGTCTATATATATTTCTTTTCCACTGGACTTCTGGTTTGATATATGCGTGTTACAGTAATCCTCCTGGTTTGATATATGCGTGTTACAGTAATCCCCGCTGTAACAACTTAAAAAAAAAATTCAACATTTTATAATAAAGGTCAGCTTTTCTTATTTGAGTCATATTAAAGGTGTTCCTCAGTTCAGACCACAAAACATTCCTTTCTTCCTTCAACCTCACATGTTTTCATTACAGTCCAAGTAACTGGACATTTCTGTCTGTGATCTGTCTTTTAGGTCTTCTAAGGGGAAGTGGGGGAATATTTCATTTTAAATAAAGTCTTGTGTTCAAGCTAATCAGAAAGGGACACGTCCTGGATGCACATCAAGACAAAAATACAGGAAAGTGTACTATGGATGAGAGCATTGCTGAGAAAAAACAAAAATTGCAGAGCTTTTTATGCTCCTTATGACCTTGTGTAAGAGGGCTGTTATGTGCCTTTAGGTGTTCTTGACATGGCCTTTTTATTGCCCTTTCATACTGTACCCTTGGTGACTCTGAGTACAGAAAGAAAGAAGGAAATTTATGTTTTCTATATATTTTATATTGGACTCTTCACTTTGGCACTTTAAGCCTTATTGAGACTGTTGCTTTTAAAAAGAAAAGAAAAAAACATATGAGAAGACGTCAAAGAAGTAGGCAAAATTTATTCCAAATAAAGTCAGATATCAATATACCACATAATTTTAATTTTGTTGTAGAAGTATTAGCAGATTTTCGCACCTTTGCTTTACAAATAATTAGTCGTAAATAGTGTGTTATTATTCATAACTCCATATAATTTGGAGGTCTTTTTATCATGGGTTAGTTTGCATAACGAAAGGCCTGCTGGTGACAGACAGGGCACACCTCTCTCAAAGGGGCGATATTAACACGACTCGTTGAGAGAGCTTTAAACTAATTTGAAAGGGCAAAATGATATAACCAGGCTCACCAGAGAGGTTTGATCTGCTTATCTAGAAAAGAGTGGCTGGAAAGCTGCCTGGCAGAGAAGAACCTGGGGGTGCTGGCCAACAGATGCCAAGAAGGCCAGTGGCATCCTTGTATCAGGAATGGTGTGGTCTGCAGCACCAGGGCAGGGATTGTCCTCCTGTAGTCCACACTGGTGATGCTACACCTTAAGTTCTATGTCCAGTTTTAGGCCCTTCACCACAAGAAAGAGGTGCTGGAGCAGGTCCAGAGAAGGGGAATGAAGCCGGTGAAGGGTTTGGAGTAAAACTCTTATGAGGAGCTGGGGGAGTTGGGGCAGTTTAGCCCGGAGTAAAGGATGCTCAAGGGGCACCTTATCACTCTCTACAACTGCGTGAGAGGATGTTGCAGTGAGGTGGGAGTTGGAATCTTCTCCCAGGTAGGAATAGGCTGCCCAGGGATGTGTTTGAGCCACCATTCCTGGAGGCATGTAAAATATGAGTAGATGTGGTGCTTAGGGACATGGTTTTAGTGGCCAACATGGCAGTTCTGGGTTAGTGGTTGGACCTGATGATCTCAGAGATCTTTTCCAACCGAAATGATTCTCCATATAATTAATCTTAATCACTCACACAAGCATCAGTTATATTACATATACAGCCAGAAACCAACTACAACTTTGACCCATCCTGATACACAAATATGAAAAAAGTCTTACAATGCATTGTATAAATACCAGTCTCAAATACACAGCAAATAGATATGCTGTGTGTTCCAGGTATGGCAACTAAATGAGAGACATAGGTTTCTGGAACACTGAGAAATGAGGACCTACTGCAAGAGATGTACAAAGCCTAAAGTAGGACTAAAATGAATGTCTTCTATGATGCAAACCCTCTGTGACAGAAACTTGCATGTATATCATGCTCTCCAAAAGCAGCATTCTCATCAATTACCAACACATATGTGGGTAAGAAGCCTTACAGTGGCCCTCATGCCTTTTATATGGTGAACAAATCATAACAGTTTCAGCTTTTGTAAAGTATGAATTTATATTGAAATTATATGTATGATTCCTCTAAAGCAGATTTGAGAATGTGTGCTTTAAGAAGAGTGATGAGTCAGCAAAATTTTCAAGATTAAAAAAATGCCCTTGGTGGTAAGAAGCTCAATGTTTCAATTGCTTTGCACATCTTAGAGTGTCCTTCAGTTCAAACACCTCCTTAGATCAGCAAAGGTCTATGCTGTAAGTGACAGCACTGAGCTTCCTATACATGCATGAATTATTCATTTCCTAAATAGATACATTAAAAAGAGAGCTATTTAGAATTTAATGAATATTAATAAGACCATTCACCAACATACCACATATATCTATGCTAAAGAAATCAATATAGAGGTATATTTATTACCAGCGTGCCTGGAAACATACAATACTTTTCCACTAATATCAGAAAAAGAATTCACTTTCAAGACTAGAGTTACTTAATCTTCAGCATTCTGAAAGCTCCCAGGGATTTTACTGAATTGAAAACAGAATATTACAGAGGAAGGGACGATTAATAAAGGCCCTATTTGCTTAAAGCTTGTGCAAAAATTGGTCTCTAAAGGAAAAGTTAATTTCCTACTAAGTCACATTCATGAAAAGATAAACATTCTAAACCACAGACTGCAAATACAAATATCTACACCACATAGTCAGATCTAGAGTTTTAGTTTATTTTAACGCAATCCTGCATCCCTTCCTCTGAAACTGTCTGTCAATCAGACCACAAAAATAGCAAATTATTTAGCACTAGTGTGATATGCTGAAACTGCCAGTGAATGAATTGTAATAGCAATCTCAAAAAAACACTTTGATTTCCTAATCTGCTCTTTTAAAACACTTAGTGGAGTTGAAATTCACTTTTGAATTTGTACAAGTATTTGTGCCAACATGTCTTCTAGTCGTCATTCAACACTTCAGCATTCTTAAAAAATCAGGTGCAGAAATCCACATTGTAGCACTTTTCTCCCCAGTCAGGCACCATATTTTTAAACACTTCTGCATCCAAGCTAAATTATTACACAAATTAACACTGGCACAACTTCTTGAAATCACAGGTTTTTGATCATAAGATTACATCAACTCAGTTGCACAAGCTTGCTGGAAATTCTGTAGTTGCTCCATTGCAGGTAATTGATTCGCCCATCAAGAAAATGTTGTGCTCAGCAAGTCGTCTTCCTTGAGCCCTCCCTCCATACCACCCTTATTTTTTTCTCCTCACTCTATTTAAGGCCAGTGACAATATTTTGTCTTTGGGATGGATGCAGTATACACTTCCACCTCAGATCCACCTTTGGGTTTTCAGGAGTCATAAGAACTCAGTGGCTCAGTGTCAAGATGATAAGGAATCCTTCAGGTTTTCTGGATTTCCTTATCACTGTCAGCATGAATTAAAATAAACCTTTTTCTTGATAGTGACCATTAGACAAGCCAAAATTAGTTGTGTAGCATTAAGGTTACCTCAGACATAATGTGCTAAATAGAGTAATTTAACTGATACAAACACATTAAGAAATCAATTTGGTTGTGATCTCTGATTTGAATGAAGCTGAGTCACCTAGTGCAGAGTAGAAATAGATGGCTGCAATAAAGGTAACTAGGATTCATGTAAGAGGTTTTCATAAAGTGACTCACCTGTCAATCAAGACTCAGAACTCAGCAAGAAAAGATCACTGATCACTAATCAGAAATTTTTACCCCAAGTTTCAGAGTCTGTGACAAAGAGCAGAAAAGCTATCAAACAGAAAAGCTAGTAGTGCATCAAGGTCAGAGGTACAAGTCTTTCTCAACAAATTATTCTGTCCAAGACCCTGCTGACATTATACATGACAAATGTGAGAAGACTTTTGACAGGATCAAGAGCATTCTAGACGTCATCTAGCAGAGTTTATTTATGTCTTTATTGAAGAAAATGTGAACCTTTCTTTAAAAAACAAGTTCTTATTTTTAGTAATGTCAAGAATAAGGTAGAGTAGGCATCCTGCAATTTGAACTCAGTTGTTTCCTAAATCTACCCACTTATAACCCTTTTTATCTTTGTGCAAATCTCTTTACACAATGTTATAATCCTGCAATTGGCCTCCTGTCAAAAAAGTGCTGCTTAAGCATCTGCAGTTTAAAATCCCTCTCCCCTTTGCCTCATTTCTGATAAGAAGAACAAAACAAATCTCTAGTTGTGTGTTTAGGGTGTTTTATTTCCTTGCTCTGCCAGCTCAGCTCTAGCTGAATGCAAGGACTGATGTGGTTTCAAAGTCATCTACTATATTCAGGTCTGGCAAGAGCAGTCCCTTAAACACTGCTTCCTTCTGTTCTCCCAGGTTTGGCAACATGAACTAAAGTGGATTCTTCTTTGGCCAGTTATGCCAGTCTGGTTCCTCCAAGTCTAGCATTAGCTGTATGTGGAGGAGGTGTAACAGCACAGCTTTGGCCAGCTGAAGTCCTCTAGGTGCTGTGTGGTTATAAAGTGTTAATTACATTTCTTTTATAATAAAAAAGCATTTAAGTTTGGAGCTTAAAAATCCCTCATGGAAAACATTGCTATTTCATTTAATCCAGAGTGCCTAGAGGAGATTCCATTTGCTTCTCTCAGTTACATTAAACACTTATACTAGAAATCCATGGGGAATTTCTGTTATGCAGAATGTTGAAGTATGCAGAGTTTTTCCAAATATATTGGATGAAATGAAACATACAAATATATGAATGATTTATACTAATATATATGGCGATTGTTCATTTAATAGGCAGACATATGTTTTTCTGTCACTAAAGGATTGAAAAGCTCTCAGTTTAAGTACATCTCATGTAAAGCTAAAAAATATTTAGTAAAGTTAGGGCCTTTTCTTTGACTGTTCTGTTTTCCCTGTCTGAAGTGGTTGAAGTAATAGGAATGCATGTTCTTGTCATGCATTGTCCAGTTAAGAAACATCCTATATTGACGCTTATGCAGGAACCATGAACAAGTAAATAAAACATTTCCATCATTTTCATCTATTCAAATACAGATCCTAGCTATGACCATAAAATCTGGTTCCTTGTTAGCACATTCCCACCAACCATTGCCTTTCATCTTAAGAAAATCATCAGTGACTCCGGGACTCCAGTTGGATTCTTACCACACTAGACAGATAATTGGTGTCCTTTTGGACTATCATGGATAACTCATACTCTCTGCTTATAACTCCCATGTTGTTTTGCATCTTATTTGCAAGATGTTTTGTGTATTCCATTAGAAAAAAAAAATATTCTATGAATAGCTTCCTAGATCTCATGGTGATTGTCGTGCTTCTACCTCAACTACATTTTCACATAGAGGATTAAGGCAAGTAAATCAGAAAATCATATATTGCATTCTATGTAGGATATTATAAATTCTTCTAATCAGGTGTATATATAACAGAAGTTTTTGTGCCTGGCTCATTTTTGTGGAATCTAAACTCATCTGCTAGATGCTTATGTTCATGCATTACTGGATCCTTAATTAACAGAAGAGAATCTCCCTCCCTTATCAATCTACTTGTGTACTTTAAAAATTTGAAAATTTATAGAATCTAAACAAGGGGCAGAAGTACCTTCAGGGAAACAGGTATACTGTGCTTATGAATTTTAGAAAGCATGGAGGGGTTTTTTAGAAATCAGTTGAAGAGCAGTGAAGTTGATGTGTGGGGTCTTGCCCCAGTATGATCTTGGTATCATCTTGTTATTTGTCATGTTGATCAAGATCCTTGCTAAGGCATACTGTTTCTCTGAGGTGGCACTAGTGATAAAGTTGCTTTTTCAGGCATACCATTATGGAGGAAATAGCATCCAGTAGGTCAGTCCTTTGAATACAACCAGGATTTTGCAGGGTCCATAGTCATGGTGCCTCAGAAAGTGTTCCTAGGCCTTATAATTTTGCTTTGCCCCTAAATAACTTAAAGGGGACTTAAATCACTATGCACTCTATGAAGTATTTTCTTTAAAGTTTCCAGAAATGGCTATTCCACTGCTACTCCAGATAGCCTAGAGAATTCTACTGTGGTCTCAGAAATAACTAAAATACTGTGACGTGTCTGTTTTTTATGCATCTGAAGAAATATGGAAATGAATGTTATTTAGGCAACAGTTGCAATTCAATAGGAATGGTGTTTTCCTGTAGAGTGAATAGGGCTGCTCAGAAATGTGGAGAGCACTGCCTCCAGTCTTGTAAGTATATGTAAAGAACATGGGATTCCAGTTGGGCTTTGGGCACTGGTATATTTGCAACCTTTAAGTAAACTGGTATGAAAGGAAACCTTTGCTGATAGAAATGGTATTTTGTGGAAGGACAGATACAAACTGCCAGAGTTCATGTTCATGATAAATCAGGACATGAAGAATAGAAAAATATAATAGAGACTTTTCATTCATTAACCCTCAGTAGCAGCCTCAATACAGTAAAGCTCCTCCTTTAGTTACCACTGTTCCCAAAAGACTGAAAATCAACTGTATAAAAACCCAAGTACTCCAACTTTGATTGATTTAAGAAATTTATCTTTGTTTCATTAACATGATGATAAACAGCACAAAGGGAAAAACAATGCTCTGTAATGAACTCTAAACTCCTTTATACTGCAAGAAGCCTCCTTGCATGGGACCATTTCTATGGTGATATCACCCATGCTTCAGTCTTTTCAATCAGGTCAAGCAATGTTGAATGAAAACCTCAGATATATCACACTGTCAGAAAAGGAGCAGTGATCAGTTTGAGCATACTTTGTACGTGTGCTTGGATTGTGTTCATTTGGTGTAGAGTTCCATATGTGTCCTGCTCAAGTACAATGTGGAAATGTGGCAGTGCTTGCCGTGCAGCAGCAAAGTTCAGCAAACTCCTTGTGCACAATAAGGATCTAGACTAGCACTTCTTATGTGACTCACAAGGTGGATTTCATTCATACTGCTTCTACTTTTCCTTGTACATTTTGCTGCAGGAAAATGTGACATTTAATATCTTTTACAGAAATAAAGTATCTATACCTGGCAGTTATTAAAATATACATTTTACAGAATAAACTGTAACCTCCTTGTTAATGTGGTTTAAAGCTTTCAAATCTTACTGAAAAAGCCTTTTAAACAAATCAAATATTAATGCTTAATAAGAGATAAGAAAATACTGAAAATTGCAAAGTTTAATTTTTAAAAAATATGAAGTGTTAAAACCTAATTGCTATAAAATATTCATGGTTAAATTATTAAAATCATTATTAAACCCCAAATGCCTAAGTCATCAATTCACAGGCTCTGTGTAACAGAACTTCACCAACTATATTTTTTTCCTGAAGGTCCAGTGACTGCATAGCTCCTGTTGACTCAGCTCATGCACCTGCTACAGGACACGGGTCAGTCTGGTCTCAAGCTATCTACTGCTTAATTCATATAAAGTTATATCTAGACTCACATCCTGTCTGTCGAGAACAGCACAGATATGACCTTAAGGTACCAGAGAATCCATATTTCTTTCCCAAGTAGTTTCACAAGAAGCAGTGTATGGAGCATAAATGAATCCCATTTATCTGGTCAGGCCTTCTGACAGCTGCTTCCGCTTTCTTGTAATCTATATTACTTTTGAAATAGCTGCAATGAACCATTATCCCACAGATTGGCAACACTTTGTTTTCTGAAAGTGATATAAAAAAGCAGCAGGAAGGTTACCTTTGAATCCAACTCTCAGACTGAATAATAGCAAAAGCTTATAAAGCAAATTCCAAAAATACATGCAGAACTCCCAACATAGCTCTCTATCGATTTTCAAGTATTGTCCGGTTCAATTTAATGCAAACACAAGGGACCTGCGGATGTAGTTTTTATATTTTGGTAGCATGAATCTTTTCCAGTGGCAATTGCATTACAGGCTGCATCAAGCATCAGCTACATTAATATCTAGCAGACAGTTACATCATTCAGTGATGTCAGAATTGGAGGTTATTAACAGGATAAGGAGAGTTAATAAAGGTATGAATATGTTTTCCTTGCTTATCATAATGAAAGCTTTTGCTGAAAAAGCAGTGGGGGAACAGAGTGGGATTTCTTTATCTAGCCCCCAGATTTTTAGAGGAAAAAAAAGATGGAAAGAAACATTATCTCTCAGCATCATTATCTTTAAGATGTCTATCATATGACAATTTTTACAGTGACACATTAGCACAGAGCAGTATTTGCAGTCTTCCTGCATAGTGCTCATTAAACTTTAATGAAACACTTTTTCCAAAATTCACTGCCAAATGCACTTATCCTACAAATGTCACTATCAGCAATTTTACATACACTTCTGGCAGAGGAAAAAAATTGTAGGTCCCCTACTTTTTCATTTTAATACCTTAGAAAGGTCAGCTACAATACAGCATTTCTCTGAGTACTCCAGGTCACTTGGACTTGATTCTACCTTTTCTGCCCTTGTTTCTGCCAAAACACTTCTATCACTTAAGATGGTTTTATCAAATCGAAAATGAGCTGGAGTAACTTTCATGGCAGTCCCTACCATATGGTCCAGTAAGTACTTCAGCACCCTTAGTTATGGAAGGGATGGATTACACATAGCTTTTTTTAGCAAAATAACAAACACCATGATAAATTTTTTAAAAATATTTTGAAGTGATCCTGTAGCTTTTCATTCATTGTGCATGTAGAAGTTCAACGAAAGAAATTTAGCAGCCAGTATTAGAACAAATATAGACAGAAAAAACAGGGCTTTTCATGAAAAAAGAGTAAGGAAATTATATTTTAGTTAATATTAGCCTATCCTTTGTGATAACCTAAAGCACCTAAGATTCATAAATGCTCATTCGTCAAAAGAAATGACAAAAGTCAGAGGGTCTGCAAACAATCAGAAAAATTTATTAGTGAATTACACACTGCGTGGAAATTGGTTGGTATACTAGCTCCTGACCAACTATATAATCACATGGCAGTGGGTTTTGGATAAAGGGGTAGAGTGAAAAGGAAGAAAAAAAAGTAAGAGGAAGAAATGAATTAAAGAACCAAAAGAGAAAGAAAAAAAAGCGGAAAAGAAAAAAGAGAGAGGAAAGTGAGAAAGTGTTCACCAGTCCTGGTTCCTGTGTAAATCCAGCTGAGAGGATGTCAGTCCTGGTTTCACCTTCAATCCAGCTGCTAAGCATTGGTCCATCTGCAACAGTCCAGCTGATGAGATGCCCAGGGTCCAGGGGATACCATCCAGGCTTGGGAGGGAGTACCTTTTTGGGGGCAGTAGTTATCATTTGCAGTCTGTTCCTTCAGACCTTTCTGGAACTGGGCTGAAGGGCTTCTGGGGTCTTTGATGGTCTCAATCTCACTCTGTAGTCCATGCCCACTTCCTGCCACTCATTCCTACACTTATGCTGTGCTGTGACTCATTTCTTCATTATCTTTATATCCAGATGGGATCTACAGAGAATCCTACCAGTTCAATAACACAATAATACTAATTCTTGTATTCGTTCAGATTTACTTGCAGATACGAAATGTGCGGATATCATGCTGTGTTAGGAATAGTAGATATGGAATCAAAAATCAGTTGCATTCAGTGGCATTTTTGGCAACTGTATTTGGTTCTGTTCTTTCAGTATGTTGTCTCTGAGGAGGGGCAATGGCTACAAATTTTGCTCAAATCAGAAACACCAGTATAGATGATAGACCCTATGAGCACTCAACAAATGCAGGGTATGACCATTCAAATGGTCACATTTTGTTACTTAGGGACAATGATATATGGATTTATTTTTTTTTTTACTGTGTTAGTTTGAAAAACAGAACTGCATGCTGTTAGTTCAAGTTAAAACACTAGTGAATTTCTATTCCTTCCTGCTTCCAATGAGTTGCAAGCAGAATTTTCTCACTGGAACTTGACATTCCTCTTCATTCAATTCTTTTGTTTTGTTCAGCGTCATTTCTTTGACAGTTTTTGGTTTTGCCCTCATTACCTTGTGAGTTTTGAATATTGAAGAGCACTGAAGGCACTAAATGTGCTGGCTTTCCCAGTTTTTCTTCATTTTCTTCATTTAAATATCATCTACATTAGAAAAGATGCTTATGATTCTTCAGCACTTTTCTACCTTCAGTACTTTTCATTACCTTGCTCAGCATAAATTAACAGCAGAAACAGCATCATTTTGATGAAGTCCCTGATGCCACACATGCTGCATTAACAATTGTTTTGCTGACTGCTTGGACAAATAAATAGAACAATCTCTTAACATATCCTGACAGTACTTTGTAGAGCAGAATGTCTCCTATTATTGCTACTAGATCTGCTATTCTAATCCACTTAATCACTATGGATTTCACAATTTAAATCTAGTCCTTGGCGTACATTCCCACGTATTAGAAATAGATTGATACAAGAAACATTTCTAATGTATGGACTTTTTTTTCAGAAGCAGGATGTGAGAAGAGCTAACTGCTTCTTACCATCTCACAGTGTTCAAAAATGATGCCAATGAAACCATAGCAGATCACATTCTCACTCAAAAATGAAATATGTAGTTGCACACTGTATAGTGTAAGACACAAAGACATTAAAATGAAAAGGCACAATTTCAACCAAGCTTCTAATGTTTACTAAACAAAAGTATATTTTAAGAAAATCCTACTGCTATTCATTTTTATCTTGTAAAATATCCCACTGCCAAATTTCTTCTAGCTCAAAAAAATAAATACCTCTTGTGGGGATCTGTTAATCCATTGCTTTTCCTATTTCACATGTTCCCCCGTTCCCTCCCTAGCCCTGGCCACTCCCTCGGTTTCTCCCTATTTGCTCCTGTACCCCAACCCTGCCCAGGGACCACCTCTGGGCCCCTGACGAAACCACCCCGCACTCAGAGCACATTGTCTCTCTACCTCTGAACATCACGGGGACAAGATGTGATTAAAGCCATCTCAAACCCTCATGAGAGACCCTTCTCTACCTTCTTTACCACCTCTGCATTGTAACACTGCTGGCTGCCAGAGCCAGATCGCGGGGCTGTCCCAAATGGACTCTGGGATGCGACTGATGGCATGGCCCTAAGGAAACCCTCACTGAGCTCTCAGGGAGCAGCAGCCTGCTAGGCAGAGTCCAGTGGTTACAACAGCCTCTATCACTTAGCATATGTTCTTCAAACTGAACATTTATTTAAAAGAATAAATGGCAAAATGAAGTAGAAATTTATGCTGAGACTTTGGCAAGAAAGCATAGCAAGTAATTTGAACATAAGCATCATCATTTACATTCATCCCTAGCTCCATGATTGTGTACAACTTAGGTTTACCTCTACTTCAACATAATTCATACGCTCCTTTAAACTCTCCAGACAAAATTGAGAGATGCCCTCTAAGGAAACAATGAGTACAAAACTGGAATGAGATTTATGTAGTTAGAGATTATACTAAATTATCTTGAAAATAAAAAGTCTCATCCTTAGGTACCAATACAGGCTTACTCTTTCATTGGTATAGTCCAAACACCAGTAAAACAGGTTACATTAAGAGAAACAATTCACTGCTGTCTTCATTGTAGTGTGTTCTATTCACAAACAACTCTTACTCAGTTTGTTTTATAACTAGCACCATCGTACTTTGTACAAGTACAGTTCATTCAGAATTTCTATTAAAGGAAGAAAACATGACCAGGAAAAAGTATATTTACTTTTTGCCTTCTCTAAAGGTGAATGGTGAAGCCAAACTAGTTAAGTATCCCCTCTTTTCTCAGTGATGTATTTATAGGTCATTCACAAGACTTCCTGTGATGCATTTCCAGCACAAATCTTCAGAGATTCATGAGTTGTGTTCTGCTTATTCAACTTCTATACTAAATTGGCTAGTAGTTCTTCAGTCTCTTTTCTACCTGCCTAGTGTAATATGAAATACTTTTATGTATCACTTAGGAATTTGGCAACACAGATATAAATTCCGGCCAGGATTTTGTTCTAAAATTCCTAGAAGCATTTCCTAGGTGACAGACTACTCCACCTGATGTATTAATATGGTGTGCTATAGTTCCCTTAGTACTGCTTAACTTCTTAAGATCAGAAAATGCACCTCTACATCGGTATTCCTGCTTTTCTCAGGTAGAAGACAAATGATTCTCCTTTTTTTGATCCATTTCTGTTATTTTTGAAGTACTATTTTTTATATATTTAATAACTATATAGAGAGGAGAACAGAATTATCTTATTAATTTTCAAATCAGAATGGAAACTGAAAGAGAAACAGTCAAGTTGTTTTCAATCCCTATGCATTTTTCTGAAATGGTTTTTACTGCCTAAGTTTTGTTAATTCTGTCCTTTCAGAAATAAAAATTGGTATTCAACCTGGAGACTTAAGTCACAGGTTTCCATAAAAAAGTCAATATGCAAGAATCTGCATCTGTCTACAGCTACAGATAGTTTTTAGGGCTTGTCATATTAAAAGCTGCATTAATTATTAATTTGTTGTATTGTATATCCTTAATAAAAATAAACCCCAGGTTACTCCTTTTAATTTTCTCTTCATGTTGCAGATAATTTTTACATGGCCTGAAAGGAAGAGGAAAAGACTAACCACACAAAGAAAAGTTTTTTTCAGATCAAAGAAAAGGGTTCTTTTCAGATCAAAATACTGGGCAAAATTTTCTTCATCTGAACAATTAATAAACTGGGCTCGATATTCAGTAGATATAAACTGAGAAAATGCAAGCAGATGGGAATATAACGTGTTGAAATACACTTCCCACCAAAACAGTGGAAGCAAGGCTATGTCACAACCCTTTCATTACTATTATCCTGGATTTGCTCATACTTTTGTCTAAGGGAAAACCTGAAGTAAGGCTTACAAAATGGAGGGATTAACAGGAAACGAAGCACCTATAAAACTTCAGACTTTCATTTGTTCTTCAAATGCATGACAGTAGCAGTTATACTACAGTGATATACTTTATGATGTTTCATAAAAACTGTTGAAAATGTAGGTTCCATTTTGGACATGAAACATACAAGTGTTGAATTATCCTTCATCTTCTGCCTCTGGGTAACTCTTACAATTTCTGGTGGCTAATTCTGTGTCTGAAATGTATTACAAGATAATAAGGCAAAGGTACTTACGGATACAATATTACAGTGGCATTGTTTGGCATGCTGTTCATCTCAGAGGCTTTTAATTTGCCTGTTTGACCTTTGACAAAAAACACTGCACTTAAAACTACCAACCATGACTACACAGAGGAGAAAACCTGGCAGCTACTACATTCATAAGCATGCAGATCAACCATTCATGGTCACACAGTACATGTTTAGAAGATCACGTTTATGGATTTATTCTGCAAGGAGAAGGAGAGAAAAGATTACAAAATGGCATTTTCTCATTAAGGCAGTCTTTTTTTGATAGCTGAATAAAATGGATGTAGGTCATTCAGAATTCAGAGCAAGTGAAGCAGAGCAAAATCCTTTGCAATAATTTCTTGTGACATGAAATATTATATCTAATGGGTGTTGCTGATACTGGCAGCTACATTCAGGATATATCTCTTCCTAAACTATAAAGGGAAACTAAAAGGAATAGTAAGATACCTTGGGTTGAAACATTTGCTTTATCCTGCTGCAGCAAGGCAGTCTGACAAGTTGACATGCATAGAAGTACTGCTCTGGGAGAAGAGGTGCAGGTAGGGAGGAGAAATTATTTTTGCACAAAGGTGCACTCCTCTGAGCACACCCTTGAATCTAAAGGAGAAAAAAATGCAGAACCAGAAGACCTATGAGACATAGTCCATAAACTTGTTTCTCAGAAAAACTTTGATACCAGGACTTCTCATGCATTGAATTATCCAAAACAACCTAAGACTTGAGCCTCTTAGAATGCTACTACAATGACTACGCAGTAATCTCTTCCTTCACGTGGAATTTCTAGACTATATTAACTATATTAACATTTACATCATAAATAGTAATTTACTTCCACTTACATTTTAATATTTGTTGCAGTAGTGCATAAAATCAAACTGCAGACAGACCATGACTTCCCAAATGGAGAAAACCCAAATATTTTCTCTGAAGTTTTAGGAATTTGAAATATAAACACAGTGCTACTGTGAGTTACTAAATAATGTCTCTCAAAGTCATTTATGCTAGGACAAACTTCTTTGTTTTGACAATGCAGAACAGCAAAGGAATTTATTCAAGTACTTCTTAATCTTCTATGAAGCAATTTAAAATAAATCTATTTATTCCATTCAGTAGCCATGATAAGACCTTAAATTGAAAAATAATTCTAACTATCATTTAACACTGCTTAAACCTTCAAATCCCATTTCTATTTTCTTACCATAAAAAAAAGAGAAAATAGCTGTCTTTAGGACATATAAATTTCACTGTAAGGTGATGGCTCATCGACATGGTCAGAGTAGGCAAATGAAAGGTGAGTTTTTAATGGGTTCTCAAACTTGTCAACTTGTCTTTTCATCATTGATCAACAGGATTTATATGGTCTAGGGATGGAAAAGTCAATTTAAACAAAGCTCCTCATCTCAAATTCTCCCAGCTTCTCAACATTTCCAGTTCTAGTTTGAGAACTTCATATCTCTTAACTTTTTCATCACCTAAGAAATCCTGTCCGCCATACTACAATTCTGAATCTCAGCAACAACATGTAATAGAATTATAAGGTCTTGATTGGGACATTCTTAAAATTCTATTGATTTGGGGCTGGTACAGATCATTATTAGAAAAAAAGTATGCAAATAAACTATTGTTTTATTCTTTTTCTTGAATTCACACTAAGTTTCAGCTTAGAGGAAATACTTTTGGCCAATTTATAAACTCAGAGATGGCTAATGAAATTGATGAGAAAGATGTGCCACTAGTGATATGATCTATGGTGGATAAATTACTTTGCTGCTGTAGGCAATACAGGTTCTTCTACTGAAGCTTCCTAAAGCACTATCAGGCCTAATCTTATTCATACCTTAAAATCGATCCTGTTTAATGTAAAATGAGAAAAATTTGTTTTGACAAAATTTTTGCAAATTATGAAAACATTGAAGTTTTTTGATATTTGATCTTCTCACTGGACAACTGTTCCAATTCCAACATTTGCATGAGCTGGCACTGCTTAACAATATGACTTCAATTGCTTCCTATGGCCTGAGGCGAATGCTTTAAACTTTCAGATGTGAGGAAAAGGTTATACTGGCTTAAATGTCTGAAATGTGGAGTACTCGGGAATAAGTCTCAGTGAGCATCTAGCAGAAGTGCTCTCATGCCGAGCTGAGGAGCGCTGGGGAGGTGTTACAGAAACTGTTTTAACCCAGTGGTTGCTATGACTATGGGGAAAAGGCAGGGGAGAGTGAGGTGAACAGTGTAGGATACTCTTGCATAGTAAATCCCATGACATGGTTAGCACACTGACCAGCATTTCAGTAGGCAGTAGTGTGAGGAGTTTTCAATCAACCTAATATTTGAAAGGTTTGTATCTTGACATAAACCCTGCCCCTGAATTGCTACTTGGCCTAAAAGGGAAAAAGTTTGAGAGACCCAGGGACTGTGGTCCCACTTCCATACCTACCCCTCTTATCTACATTCCTGAGATTATAAAGATAGTGATTAAATTATACAATTTTAGCACTATTATATTTAGCTTTTTGGGTTTTCATGACTGAAAACTGACAGGAAAACCGGGTAGACATAGTGGTGGCATTTGCTCTCTTTACTCCAACCACTGCGACAAGTTCACTTCATGTTGTAGCATCTGATGCCACCAGGAGCATACGACTGTCCAGCTCTGGTCACTTCTTTCTACCTTTAAATATCTCCTCAGTGAAAAAAATGTCCTGTATTCTGATCTAAACTCTGTTTGAACTGTTAAGGTAATTTTCGGAGTAGATTAAATTATTATAACCTTTTCTTTACTGGAATATTTAAATACTATGGACAATGTTTTAAGGTGGCTCATAAGGAATAATCTACCCTTTGGTAAATCCCAGATGTAATGCTTTTGAGTCATGCAACCTTGACTCAAGAATTAAAACTTTTATTTCTTTTAATTATAGATACGTGACAGATTTACTTTCCCAGAAAATTGTTCTGTTTTGTTATTTCTTTTTTTTTTTTTTTTCCCTGATGTACTCTTATGCTCAAGTTTTGTGATCTATAAGCATGTTCTATTTTGGTGGGAATTTTTATCCTTGGTGGGAATTTTTGTCCTTGCTTTTGGTGTAGGTTTGCAAGATGTTTAAACGGATATCTCTCGGTCACTGTTTAGTCTCTTAATTTGAAGTTACACTTTCCTAGGCATATTTTCTGTCAAACTCCATGCCAGCATTGATTTGAAAGAGCTGACATCCATTGATTCAGTATAAGATTGACAACAATAAATGGAGAATAAGCTCCCTTTTTTAATCTCAAAAATCTATTTTCATGAGAAATTTTTATTTCTAAATACATATATAAAGTACTACTAGTATCAAATTTTCCCTGTTGCATTTCACAGCATAGGATTTTATAATATATTCTGCAGAATGAAGTCCACAGCTTGTCAATCATTATAAAAAGAATTGAGTATTTCTAATCTGCAATTGCATGAATTAGTTGCTTGAAGATAGAGCCCTAAGGCACTACAGAGTTAGACATTATTATCATTTGTGAAGTGGAAAAACTGTCTTGTCTTTCTGTGTTACAGAAAAAATCCAAAACAGAATTTCTATATGAAAAATACTAGAGATTTTTAATAATGAATTTCATATTTTAAAATAAAGATATATTTATGTAGTGAAGATTAAAATTGTTAAAATTGGTGGGGTTTTTAAAGCTATTTTCTGTTGGAATACATAATGATTCAGCATGCATTTTAAAAGGTTGGTTTTCAGAGCATCTTAATGCCTGTTTATAATGGTAGAGCTGAGACTGTGTGCATGTTAGCATTTTACAACAAAACCAACATAATTTTTAGCATTCTGCTAATCTAATCAGTGTCAGAATCGGTATATGAGAGATCTCCAGAATATTTTTTTGAGATTAATATTAGGGGAAATAGCCATATAATTTACCTGTGTAAGCATAATAGTGGAAATAAATCCTTCCATTACAAATTCCAGTTATCAGTATCTCTCTTTGGTTTTTTCACAAACAGTGCCAAGAGGTAAATATGACAACACACATTTAATGGATGGACTGTTACAGAAAATCACAGAATCATAGAATACCACTTTGGAAGGGACCCCAAGGATCATCTAATCCAACTTTTCTTGTCAAATGTAGAGTCCAGACAAGCTGGCCCAGTACACTTTGCGAATCAGCTCCTTTAATAGTTCACATGTTAAAAGTACTCATATTTTTGAAACAATTTCTTATTAAATTGACAAAAACATTCTTAAACTTCTGCAAATAGTAGTTTAAAAATAAAAATTATTCCAAGCTTTAAAAAAAAGTACACTTCTTTTAAACCCGATTTTGTTTTATCTAGAAATTGATATATCTAATCATTAAATACAGAATAAAAGTAATAAATGAAATTCCACTATGATATATTTGCTTTGTTTGTTTGAAGCTGGAGAAATGTATACCAGAAGCTCAAAATAACAGAATCTAAGCACTTCATATGTCTCTGTATTGTGGACAGGGATATCTAACAGATTTTTCTACAGTGTACAGTATCATCTTGCTCTTCTATGAACACGCAGTTCCTTTAGAACTGGATTTTTCTTGTTTCCTTAAATCGTGTGTTCTATGTTTAAAAGTATATTTAAGTGCACCTGTTTGTATTCTTGGGTGTGCTGGCAGAAACACTGAAGCAATAAATTTACCCTGGAAAATGCTGCAGCAGGGGTGCAAGTCCACATGTAAAAAAAAACCCAAACAAACCAAAATACAAAAATTAAGTCAAACCTTGTGGTTGATAAAGCATTTTCTTTCATTTGGGAAAATATCCCTTTACCCACCACAGCTCTACCCCTAAAGAACCCTTTTGTTGCTATAATCTCTGCCTTTATGAAAAGGGTTTTTTGTAATGATGGCACTATGCTGACAAATCTCTTCAGGATGACTTTCTGACTAATCCTGCTGATACCAGCAGTAATACTCACAGACTAAGTTGCTATCAAGCAGGTATACAGGCAAAAATCACTAGAAGAGCTAAGAATCAGGAGGAGAGGTGATATAAACCTTGCTTTTTTGGAACAAAGCAGACTACTCACCCGGCAAATGACATAGCCAAGTGACCAACTTAGAGGGAAGAGAAACTGCCAGTGAAACAGTCTGGAGAGTCTGCCAAAAAGCCAGATGCTGCTACTGAAAAACTACCTCCCACAAATTGGCATTGGTGTCTTACAGAGCTGGCACACAGTGGTACCTGCTTTGCTAAGCCACAGTCTGTCTTGAACATACTATTTTACTAGCCTTCCCTGTTATTAATATATAGGTAATATTATTCTGTTTTCACTTATTAAATTCTCCTTAGAAACTGTTGTTCTTTTGACAGATGTAAGCAAAAAGATAGTAAATGTGAACACCATGTTTTTGAAGGGAAAAAGAATGGTGATTTCTCTTAAAAATGCTGCACAGGGCATATGATCTTCAAACCTTGCTGTTTGCTTACTGGTGTAATTTATTTCTTCAATATTTTGACATTATCTAGGGATGAATGTTGGCACTACAGTTGTCACTACTAGGAGAAATGAGCAATTTAATGAATTTCTGTTCTCTGAGACACTGAAAATTAAGGTTATGGAGCCTGCTGGATGTGGAAAAGCAGTTTATGAACATTTCCGGTACATATAAAAGGAATAAACTCTATTTTTTCTGCTGTGCTTTCAGCAGAATGCCTATACAAAAAAATACAGAAAGAAAGAAATAAAAATAAATTCCTAGATTTGAAAGAACTCTTTTATTGAGAAGGGGACTTCTCAAGAATTAGCCCTTGCTTATGTGAAGCTAATTCTGTAGTCATTGTGAAGTTCTGATGCATGAAACAGAGCTCCTGCCCAGTGTGAGCTGGAGTGTTGGCATGATGACTACAAAAAGCAACATCAAGGTACTGCCTATTTTGCACTGAATTGCATCCATAGAGGAATTTTATTGTCACAGGTCTCCAACAGTAACATCCCTTCTGCAAATCTAGACATAGGTATTTAAGAGCTTCACAGAATGAATGGAGAAAATTTTTGTCATGAATTGATGGAAATAGAATTTATATAACTAGACAACTAGAGTTGTCTTTTTTTCTTTCAGGGCAAAATTCTCAGTGGCTCATAGTCAAAAAAGATAGGAGGAAAATGGAGGTCATCATAAAATAATTCCATCAGAATTTCTAAGAAAATAATGGTGAAGACTTTGTCACTTCTGAGAAATGTGAATTACAGGAGAAAATGAAGCGGCTTCTGCAAAAGCACAATATTATCAGTAGCTGTTCATATAGGTCAATTAATTGTGACAGCAAATTAGACATTGCTGCTTTGTGAGAATCATTCTTAACTCAAAAAATATGTAAAAGCTCTGTTATTTCAGATAACGTATTGCTCCTTATTTCCATTGAAAGGAATACCATTGAGTTACAGAATGCATTGAAAAGAATGTATTTTTCCCCATTATCACTGATGTCTCAATCCATAGAAATGTTAACATACTTTTGGTAATAGTTCATTGTTACATAATGGAAGAGGAATATCTATCTGGTGCCTGGCTCATTATTTTCAATAGAGCACTAAGATTGCATTAGGATTAACTGAAACGTAAGAAATACATTGTAATCAAAAGGCTCAGACTTTGCCAATGTGTTTTGAATTAACAGAAGACACTTCACATATCAGGCACGCTCTGCAATTTTCTGTGTTTCAGTGGATGATCACAGATGGATCATCATACATGATCACAACCACTTGATCACTGTGGGACTAAGTATTCGTGCTAAAATCATGCTGGGCTTCATGTGTCAGAGAGCAGGGAGCGCTAGTGGCCCCATGAGGGAGGTGGCCAGTAGCATTGGGTCATGGCACGTCTGGCTGGACAAGGACATCACAGAGATGGGACATGGCCCCACAGCTCCCAAGGAGGGAGAATAGGGCTGGCCCAGTGCTGGGAACCAGGGTCTGACACCGCCCTGGGAAGCCAGACAGGCCTGGAGAGGTCAATGGGCAGATGCCTCCCAGGCTTTTCACAGGTCACTCCCACACCGCAGCAGAGCTGGCTCCCACCACCCGTAGCCCAGTCTCAGTGTGGGGAAAATGTTATACAAAACTTGTCATTTAATCTTACAGTTCATATTCCACTTCTCCACGCCTGCCAAAAAAAGTTTGAAATTTGAAAGTTACCTAACATCTTTGCAAAACTGAATGAAGTGTTGGAATATATGCCTGAAGATATTTAGTGAATACTATTTTGCCTTTTTTGAAGAGAGTTTTAAAAGTTTTCTCTGCTTCAGTCTTGAAATTAAGAAAGTAATTCTTATATTTACTAATGTTTATGGCATTGTTCGTTAATTGATAGATGTGTTTCCACAAAAGACTTGGTGGGTAATTAGTTGATCATAAATTATATCTTCTCCAGAAGATATTGGCAAATCATAAAGAGACAATATATTTCATTCAGCATCATGTTATGTTTCATGTGCCTGCTTCATATCTTCATATTTTGAATTCTATGAATAAAATTAATCAGATTCTCTCTAAATAAATTAGACAACATTCACTTTTAGGAAAATGGTAAGACTTACTGAGAGATTAAAAATTATATTGCTATATGTTATGGAGTTGTTGTTATTGCAAGCACAAATATCCTTTACCAGTCCTGTAACAGGAAATAGTTGTAAATTTGATCTTCAAATCTTCCATTTCTGAAGTTTCAAGAAATTGAGAGTGCTACATACACTCTTAACGCCTAAAACATTGTGGAAAAAATATTTTCTTCATGTAATTGCATTCAGATAGAAATATATTTTGATGGGAATTCACTGAGTTCTAATAAAGTTATTGAAGGCATAAACAGTGTTACAAATTTAATTTGAACGCGAACATACTCAAATGTACAAAATGCACTGCAGCTGAAAATATGTATCATTGTAAATAATAAACTCAAAACTAAAATAACTTTATTTTATATTTGATGATCTGAGAAATACATAGAATAGAGAAATAGTTGTTTTGTTAAAATAAATGACATTTTAAAATTTATTCCCCAAGGAAATAGCTGTTTAATATTTTTAATGTAGATTTCCTTTATTTCTTTGTAATGAGGAGAATCACTGAATTGATGCTCAGAGGACAAAAATAATTATGCCACAAAAACTTCATTTTGAACCTCAGCAAAAAGTTTACAATCACATGCAAAATTAATGATTACAGTTCTCCACTTCAACACATTTACTGGAAGAATTATTCTGTAAAGACTAGAAAAGTGTTCACACACTATAGTGGGGATGAAAAATCAAAAACTGCTACATGCAGCATTCACTTCCTTTACAAGTGGGATATAAAAGAAAGGTTCTTATCACAGTTCCTCTGGAATTTTCTGTTGAATTCATTTCCTTGTCAAAACCATAGTTTTCACATTACTATTAATTTTCCAGAAGATATTTTAATTACTTTTATTCCTCTTCATTTCCCAGTATGAATGAGAGTGAAATATTTATCTTTTCATAACACCAACCTGCACATTTTTTTAAAATACTCAATATTTATTTGATTTAATTTCACAAACATAAAACTGCATTTCCGCATGGTTCATTGTATTATGAAAATTGTTTTTCTGATTTTCCTTCCTTTATATAGGCAGATCTATGTCCTCCAGAAAGATGTTGCCTGATTTTTCTAATTAAGGTTATTTTTAGGGTCTTTTCGCACATTTTTACTGAACCTAGTGCTAAATCCTAGTGTATTATGGCATCCTGCAAACTCTGTCATTTTCCATTGGTTCCTCAATGCTATGCTCACATAATTCCTCGTGCATGTTCTATACTGATAAGCACTTTCTCACTATGTGATGGAGGTTAGCTGAGTAACCTACAGAAGGTAAAGAAGAGAATCATGTGCTTGGAGGACCGAAAGAAGGGAAATAAAACACACCTTTATATTTATCTATGAACTTTACTTTCCCAGTGGCAAGTGAGTAATTGGTGAGGACACATAGGACATAAAATAGGTATTTAATTTTGTGTTAACCCTCCCGCAGTCATAGACCTTCTCCAAAACAGATGGCTGTAAATTATCCATCATGAAATTTATGGGAACATTAATTGACAAAATAAAACTCTAGGAGAAATCATTTATTTGGACCAGAGATTCACACAAATTATAACATAGAGATGGTTACCAGAAAAATATTTGTATCATTGCTGCACAGGAGGAGGCTTTGATCTAGAAAAAGATTATTTTGCAGTTTAAAAAGTAGCTACCTGCAATATGTTTGCAGATTGTGTTGATGATATTAATGGAATGAAACTCAGCACAAGAAAATTCATAAGTTTAGGGAAAATGTACAGTAGATGTCTCTCAGTTTAACTGAAGTGAAAATACTTAAATTTTTCCAGACTTCTTTACAATATAAAAATACAATGCAAATCATAAGTAAAGTAATCTATAAAATGTAGTGAGCACAAACACACCTTCATTATTTAACAGATGAATACATTAGATAGTTCTGGATATCTTTTATTATTTTTATTTTTTAATTATTTTTACATCTATTATTCACGCAGACATATGCATCAATAATAAAACAGATGGTCAGTCCCTTCTTACATACACACTGGACTGAATTTGTGAATGCAACATCAACTCATAATTGAGTTGGAATTCCTCAACTTTATTTTTTAAAGAAATGTGTCTTTTCCAATTATCTTTGGATATATCTTTTCAAAGTACCAGAAAAGATAAAATTAATCCTTGAAATTAAAAAAAAAAAAAGAAGATATACCACTCTTACTAAGATAGGAATTATCCAGTGATGGATGGAATGCAATTTGCAACACATTTTGGTGTACAGTTAACCAAGATATTGTCCCATGATACTTGGTTTGATTTCTTTTTCTCCAGGACATGTTGGCATATTTTGGGGAAGACATGCTTCTGATACTCATGGACAGTCTGCTTTTCTTTCTGTGCAAACCAGGGAAGTGATGTCCTCTGGACTGAGTTCTGTGGCCAAGACACTCAAGGAGACAAGTTAACTCTTGCATTTTGCATTGCATGTGTATCTGAAGAACCAAACCATTATTTTTTCGTTGTTGTGTGTTTCTAATTTCTTTGTTGTTTGTCAAGGGTAAGTGGTGTACTTCACAGGAGGCTATAGGTTAATTATTGGCATAAGAATGGCTTCTCCTGCACATGATGCAATGTCACAGCCTCTGCTGTGCACTTGCATAAAACTGCAGCGGGCAATGTGGGGGAAATGTAGTGTCATTGTGAAGTAATGGCCTGAAACAATAGGAGCACCTGCTTCCTCCCAGGTATCTCCTGGATATATTACTGTATACATCAACTGCATCTTGCTGTAGCTGGTAGCTGTCCACTTAATATCTACAAAGTCAGCATGGGTCTGGTGACCACTGGTTTGGCTCAAATTAGAGGCCACAGGCTCAACATCACTTTCAAAATTAAATCAGTTCCTTGTGTAGGATACCATTTATGTCCTATGGGTTACCATCTGTCATACATATATCATCAGGTGCAAATTTAGTTAGTAAATTGCTTAGTCCATAAAATAGGTACTCAAACTTCAGTCATTATCAGAGCAATATGTGGAGTTTAAATACTATATTTGGACAGTTTTTGGCTTGGATTTACTCACTGTACTGCTAAAGTCTTTCACGTAACTCTCTTGGGTTTCTTATTAGACTGCATATGTCCAGCTCATTATTCTTTAACCTAGGTTTTGCAAACAGCCACATAAGACTTGTCCTCCTGCAATAGTTTTCACAGCTATAATAGTTTACCTACTAACTTTCCCCTAACTGCTACTATAGTACTTATCTTACACTGGGACTTTTCAGAGAAAAGGCATTTTAATTTTTGAAAGAAGCATTGTATTTAAGAATTGGTCTAACTGCTTGAATTGTTGCTGCTAATGGAGTAGCATCTCAACTACTGATGAGATCAATGAAAAAACCCAAAGAAGATGGAAAAGGGGACATTCTTCAGCAATAGGTTGTACAGCAATAGCACTCCATAAATAGAATGAATCAAAACCAGGGCTGGTTTCTCATGTCTACTCTTGACTCAGTGGGCATGATTATTTTAAGGTATAGCTATCACAAAAATGTGCAATGTAGATGTAAACAGGACAAGTCAGGAAATATGCTTCGGATCAACTTATTTTCTCACATTTTTATCTATCTGCCCATCCAATATCCTATGATCTTCGTCAAATACCACAGAGTAGACATAGTAATGCTTTAATATCTTTTGCATGCTATGTACTTTGTACATAATTCAAATATACCAGTCCTAATTGTGCAGCAAGTACTCTTATCAGTAATAAAACCTTCTCATACTTAATTTAAATAACCAAATAGAAGGAAAGCTAAAAAATACAATGGCTGAAAAAAAAGAAAAAGAAAGGATGAGAATATAAGACATATTTTAGACACTTGGGGTTTTTTCTGCTCTGTCCAGAAAGTAGAATTTCAGGCTCTAGAAGTGGTTACAAAAATGTGACTATTTGTGCGTATGAGTGGTGTAGATAAATAAAATAAAGAAAACAAACCCAAACAAAAAGAGCAGAAAGTAAAGTACACAGTCAATTCTAACCAAGTTAGACTGTGAAAACAAATTCAAAAGTGACGCCAGTTGGCTCGTTAAGTCGAGCTCTGGCGTGCCCTCATTCAGAGGGAGCGCAGCGGCACTGCCACGATGTCTGTGGGGAGCGTCTTCGGTGGATGAGAAAGGTGCAAGCTGAACGCGCAGGCTGGTTCCTCCTCAGAGGAGGCATGACCAGCTGCCGATATCTAGGCTCATGTCTGCCCGGAGGTAAAGAAGTCGAGAGGGGCTTCTGGTGTGGGTTCCAACAGGTTTATTGCAGGAGGGTCCAGGGACCAGAAGGGCCCCAAAGGGGGTTGTGCACAGTGTTTTATAGGGGGGTGGGACAAGGCGGAGAAAAGGAAAGAAACCAATAGGGTACAATCCAGGGGGAGGATACAACTTAACAAGAACCAATAGAGAAAACAGGGAAGCGGGAGCCACAACAGGGAGCCAATAAACAACAGAACACCAGAGAACTCTCTAGAACAGGGGGAGGAGGTTGGAATCTGGGTGCCACCCAAGGCGATGCGGCCTAGACCTCTGTGCCGCCCATCAACCCGCCCTCGGACTCACTGTCATGGGCGAGGAAATCCACCCAGTTAATCTGCATCAGCGCATTGGTGGGCTGGGCCACCACAACTAAAAAGAACCCTAATGCCCAAGACACATCATGGTAAACCATCCACCACTTATGAACTTTTGATGTCTTTCTCAGTTTCGTAGGTCTAGAAATTGTCCTCTGAGATATTTCTATTGTGTCAACATGTAAATGAAATCAAATGCAACAGTAATATCCCTGTTTGATTTATTGGGGCTATTCTATTAACATCAGGCTCTTCCTTCTGAGGTTTTTTATTTTTCTAGTAGGAGCAAAGACTCCTTTATTTTTATTCAGGAGTTAAGACTAGGGAAGGGTAAATACATTTGGGGTTTTTCTCCATCTCTGCAAATTACAGTTGACATCTGATTTAATTTTAATATTTACAACATCTTCTGAAGTTTTGTTTTCTTTTTTCCAGTCCACTCTGTGATACTGATGATAATATTTGCAAGAATACTGAAGACAATTAACTACCAGCTTTTTTTTTTTTTTTTTTTGATAAAATACGGCATGTTTAAAGAAGTGCTGTGATCCCACAGACAGGAAAAGAAACTAAAGCTCTACCTGGTAAAGCACCAGTGCAAGTTAGTGGGTGCTGATCAGCTTGTGTCATCTCATGATGGAGCCTGTATGTGCCTCAATTCCTTCCATGCCTTCTTTTTATGGCATGGAAGAAAGATAGATCAAACCTATCAGGACTATTATGGACAATTATTGCCACAACTAATATTGTGGACGACATGAAGAGCATAGACAAATCCTGTGGTCTTGAACAAGTGCTTTCTCTCATTTTGTGTACTGTATGCTACGATCCTCAATAACTATCACTAAAAAAAATAGTTCGTAAAGAAACTTCAAAAGTAAAATGTCCTGTTAGATTTACATTCTGATGTGAATTTCCTGTATTCACTCTGCTTTTGAAAGACCAAATATTCATACCAATTTTGTCTCACATAAGCACTTTTCTAGGTAAAATACAACAGACTTTTACATTCTTGATCACTTTACTAAGAGTGAGCAAGTAATTTTTATGTCGGTGTTAGTAAATGTTTATGGCAATTTTGCATGACTGCTTCATATGACATACTGTTTCTGCTTTTTCTGTCACAAGAATGTTTCAGAGAAATTCAGTCAGCAAAAATTTCTTTGACAGTAATAGCAGGAAAACAGGATAATACTAATAGGTCATTTTATAGGAAACCTGTCAAAATAAGATTTCAGGTCAGGGAAAAAAATAAAAAAAGGCTGATGGCAGTTCCTGGAATGGATTGGCATAACCTTCATATCAAAATGGATTATTTAACATCAGGGTAGAATATTGCACTGAAAGATGAAACACATCCTCCTATATACATCCAATATCAAACGTATACTAGAGAAGTGAATGAAAATAGCTTCAAGACAAGTTCCCAGGATCTTTGTGAAAGAAAGTAAATCCAAGAAAGTGAAACTCTTCTATACGTAGTGTCAAATTCAGTGATTTTAATTCAGGTAAACTTCCAGTGATGTTTGTCCTTCAAAAACCAGCAAAACAGGCCTTCTCAGCTGAAGATGCCCACAAGAGTGAGATTTGCATTTTTTTTAGAAACTTTAAGACTTAAGCAATCAATTTAAAACATAAAAACCTAACCATGGAACTACAGTTTCTTTCCTGATAGGAAGGTGTTAGAGAGAGAGAGAACACAGAAGACATGGATATAAAACTGGAAGAAAGAAATCTTTAAGCTCTTAGTATCACTAAGAGATTGTCCTCTTGCAGCTA
Source organism: Aphelocoma coerulescens (assembly GCF_041296385.1). Classification (NCBI taxonomy): domain Eukaryota; kingdom Metazoa; phylum Chordata; class Aves; order Passeriformes; family Corvidae; genus Aphelocoma; species Aphelocoma coerulescens. The sequence continues at coordinate 112,165,374 of NC_091015.1, read as the reverse complement.
TGTCAGGATTTGACTTCTTCCGGGGTTATCAGGCCAGTTATCTCAGGAAATTGTTTGTCTTACTTTATTGTACTTCTATGGTAAGATCATCCAAAGGCTGTGATATCCATTAAAAGATGTCTTTAAAAGATTGTGGTGAGTTGACCTTGGCCAGGAGCCAAACTCCCACCTTGCCTTTCACTCCCCTCCCTGTGACACCAGGAAAAAATAGAAGAAAGAGGACTGGCCCCTTATTTCATTCAGTACTGTCTAGGGCCAGCTGGATGGTGCTTTAACTGGAACTTAAAGCACATTTTATTCCATTTGAACATTATCTGCCTGATGCCTGTTCTGAACATGGTACATAATGATGGTCTGCTTCTATTTGTCATCTCTTTGTTTGTTTCAAAGATGAAAGAAGTGTACAAGTTACATGTTTATGTTGGGTTGCCTACACTGACCCCAGGAGTTTTTACAATCTGTCTGAAATCAATATAACACATAATGAGCATTAGTAACAGTTTTTTAACAGGTTACATATCTTTGTTGGGTGAAAATTTACACTCTCACTGAAAACAGATATTAGATGAGATCTAGGAAGAAACTGTAAACCAAAAACCTTTGTTCTCAGTAAACCTTGAATAGAAGATATTTTATTTTTCATATTTGTAAAAATTATTGTCCAAGTGTCCTGTGAAAGAACAGATTTTAGAGAGTCAAAGAGAGAATCTTACTGAGTTCTAAAAGAAACCAGTTCACAAAAGAAAATCACATGGAATGAAATGCATACATTCAAGATAAAAGAAATGTAAAATAATTGTTGTGCTTTTAAATATTAGTTGCAGACTCTGCACATCAATGAAATAGAAATTATTTACTATAAAAGAAAATAAGAGAAAGAGAAGAAAAAGGGAAGTAAGAGAAGTGTTGCAAGAAAACCAGAAAACATATTTCTTAAGATTAATTTCCATTTGGTGAGAATGATAATATTTAAAATTTCTGCACAACACAGTAATTAAGCTGTAATGTACCAAGCCTGACCATCTATTTTAACATGAAAATGCATCTTGTAACAGCATAGAGGGATCAAATTATTAGATTTCAATGTAGTTTTTGATCAAAAAATGTGGAAGCCTTAAAATAACAAAAAAACTACCAAACAAATTGATGATAATGATGATAATAATAATAATAATAATCACTAGTCGAGGAATTTTAAATTGGAAAACACATGACACAGAAGAAACGATGACATTATATAAAATCTTAAATAGAGTATGCTTACTCTTAAGAATTTTGTTTCTTCTCATATCTCAAGGGCTTCTGGACAATGATCAAAATTACTGGTTGGCAGTTGAAGAGCAACCAAAGGACCATTTTCATATATTTCACTACTGAATTTGTGAATTTCTTATGTTTCTTACAGCTACCTACGTGTCTGATAGAGAAACCCTGCAGTATCAGCAGATAAGGCCCAATCCCTGCATGGAACACAGAGTACACCTCTGTCAGGCTATGTTGATTTTTGTAGGAATAACAGTTCCATGTCAGTTAATCCCATGATCAATCTTAAAGAAAGACAACACATTTCAGAGAAGGCAGGAGAGTTAACAATGCAAATAACAGAGTGAAAAAAAGAGAGGGCAAATCAAGGAAAAAGCAACAAAGGATCTTACTTTTTCTTGTTTGCTCCCATCTTTTATCTCTGTGATTTTTATAGACTCACACGTATTTTAACTCTGAAAGCTAATAGGCCACATTAAAGTAAAAATGTTAGGGATCTAAAATAAAAAAATAGTTAAGTTTTTTTCAATTTTAATCTTTAAGACTCAATCTTGTAGCAGATTGGATTACATCTTTTATAAGAAGAATGTATGCATATGTATTATTATTTATTTTGGGCTTTATAATAATTGACAATCTGTCAACATCTCATGCATTAAAATAATGACAGATAAAGTATTTCAGTTATAAGACTCATTCTTTCTCACAGTTTTTAGTCAATGTCAATATAAGATGTGATCAGTTCACAGAGATGCAATGCACATTTGTGTAAGTCTCTGGGCTGTGCCTCTTTGAGAAAGAAGCAGAAACCAAGAAAACAGGCTTTAGGGGTCATGTCATATTTTAAGGAGGAAGGAAGGAGGGAAAAGACTCTCTTTAGAAATGATCCAGTGCTTAACAGAGAAAAAAAAATGCTCTAAACAGGGGGAGAGTACTATACCAAAATAGGGTGCATAGAAGACAGCGGTTTATTGAAGACTGGAAGATGTATATTGACACTTGAGACTGATGTTTTTTCCCTGGACCAAACATGACTGCTTTACAGGTGTGGCTGTGTGCCCCACCACTCCTCCAGTTAAGCCATAACCACCAGCCCTGTGTTGGCTGCATCCAGATTCTGTGGGAGGGATGGCAACCTGGCTGCCAAGGCAGTCTGAAACAGTGTCCCAGAGGTGTTTCTGGAGTGCAAATATGACTGTGAGTCAATTACTGTACTCCATACATAGTGGGCAATCCAGGGCTCATGGAGCTCTCCTGCATGAATGAAGGATCTCTCCTTTAATAGTAACAAAGTTACTACTTGATGATGGGAGATTCCTTGGCACAAGAGGTTCCTGGTAAGTGATAAATAGCATGTTAAACTTTGAAGTCTTAGCTAAGTGATATAAAGGATTGGTTGAGCACATATAATCCTTTAGCCATAAAATGTTAATCAAGTCTGGGAGCAGGATTGGTTGCAACTGTACATAGAGTCTTCCCTGAGAAGGGGGACCTTTCTGAACCTGTAGTTCAGTGGCGAGGTCTCCCTGATAAACTTTGTCTGACCCTGTCCTCTATGCAGTTAGTAATCAAGTCTGCTTTGCCATTGAATCTTGTTAAACCACTGCTGAGTTTACCATTGAATTTTCTTTGTTCCTTGGTTAATATCAATAAAGTATATTGTTACTTCTCTCTTGAAGGTGAAGTCCATCACTTCATTTGTGACAACAACTCACTCCTGAATTTGGCCATTCAGGGGAAGTAAATAACATGGAAGTGTTTAAATTCACATAAAATTTCACTGGTGACTCCACAGGGCTCAGTAATTGGTGTAATACCAAATTGACCCTCTCATATCACTTACTGAAATATGCAGCTGAGATCCTTGATCTCCCTGGGCACTATTTACTCTTCAATTTTCCTTAGTCAGTTGTTATGAATGACAGGAAGATTAGTTATACAAGCAGTACGGTTTGGTAGATTAAAATGGATTACAGCCTGGACTTAGAAGTCACAAATTCTTGAGTCCTAGCTGACTTTTACTGAGACAATTCCCAGCAGAATTTGAAAGAATGCACTCACACAGGATTTTCTAAAATGTATGACCTTTTTGTTAAACTTTGGAAAAAGCTTACAAAATTCCATTGCAGTGACATTGTTGTAAAGTCTAGAAGGTAATTATTTTGTGTTAAAGTACACAGGAACTTAATCTAGTGGAGTTAAAGTCCCATATTATCAGATTACTTGGTTACAAAATCCATTGAAGCCAAAAGGAGCATTGTGATTGCACTTTGAGCTAGGCCTACTATGTGTCTCTCTGACAGGGGGATTTATCACACTTGAATTCTGTTAGAATGCTTACTAACACACATAATGCATATGCAATTTTTAAACATTAAATTTAGGGTTTTTTCTCAGTAAGCTGAACTATTCATTGTTATAGCACCTGATCACCTTTCACTATTTTGCATGTACCCACATTTCAAAATACTTATGCTGCCCTAAAAATCATAGATAACAGCACTTGGATTCCTCACTGTAGAATTTTCCTGATAGAAGGGGTCATCTTGGTTGCCTACACTAGAAACCAAAATGCTCCTATCAGCAAAGAAATGTGTGGGATGCCCTGAGTAAAAGTTGTTTCTTTCCAGCATTTCAACCTGGTATTAATAAAGGATCATAAATTACTGTAATTCCTGAAATTACTTCTCAAGTGTATTACTTAAGGCTAGAATGAGAAGTTTGCCAAGGCACGGAGACCTGAGCACATAAATGTTAGCCACATGTAGTTTGCATGGGAAAGCTAACTATTGCCTTTTTCCTGGTATGAGTATTTTAATGATGTCATATAACCAAGTTTAATCTCAAGAAGTTATGTCTTCTAATGGCTGAAGGCCATTAGGATTTAACAATGATTTACATTCCTTCTGCAGTAATTACATTAGGTTTGAACATCCTGAGTTTATGTTACAATTCACTGCTTCATTTCTCAGGGTTTTTCTATCCTGGACATCAGCAAAAGGTACTTCACTCAGAGGATGCTCAGTCATTGGAAAAGATTCCTTAGGGAAGTGGTCATGGTGCCAAGACTGTCAGAGATCAAGGAGTGTCTGGACAATGCTCTTAGTTATATGGTTTAGTTTTACATAGTTCTGTAAGAGCAGGAAGTTTGACTTGATGATCCATATGAGTCCTTTCCTGCTTGAGACAGTCTATAATTCTGCAAAAGACATGAAATTTCCAGTATTTTGTTTAATGCTAGTCTTAATAATAACTCTCAACACAGATCCATACAGGCTAACCAGAAACAGAAAAAGAGGACAGAAAAATAAAAAGGCAGAGTAGAGGCTCTTGTTACATCCTCCCCAATACAGTTTTGTAATCTATGCAATGGGCAATTTTCTTCCTATGGGCTGTAAGTTTCCTTCTCCCATCTTGCAGGCTTTCTTATCCTATGGTGACTAAGACTGATAGGAGAATTAAGCAGAGGGGGCGTTAGAACACATGTAGGGTAGCCTAGGGGTGGAAAATCTAAACTTCTAATTCTTTAATTTGGATGGAAGTGACACCTCAGCTAAGCCAGGAGCAAAACTCACTTGATAAATGGGAACTGAACAAGCAGTTAGGTTTTTGAATTTGTAATACACAATGGCTGTTTACAAAAGGTGCCAGGGATTTTTGTTAAGTATTTTTTTTCTTCATGCCATAGGTTCTACTAAAGGCTTTACAGGCCCTCATCATGATTCATTTTAAATACATTTTTAAAAAGGCCAGATTGAAGAGGTCATACTTTTGCATTCTGCATGTGCTTTATTTTGTGTTTGACTGTGAGAATGCATGCTATGGGCAATGATAGATATGTCTTGCATTTCTACAAGAGACTAAATCCTTTTGTTTAAATCACTAGGGCAGACTCATTCTCCCATCCAACGTGTTTGCACTGGGGATGAATTTGACTCTGTGTTTTGCACATAAAACATAGCTGAAAATTAGGATTTGCTGCTTACTGTTCAAGATCTAAAAAGCAGAATGTTTTAATGTGATTTTGATTCATGTTTTTTTTTTTTTTTTTCAGCTTGTATGACCCAGAGCTTTAAAAAAGGTAGTAATAAAAAAATGCAATGTAAGGTTGTATTATTCCATTATAACAGTATGGTAAACAGTTGGTTCCATAAAAAATTGAGAAGGGATCAATAAAAATGAAAGCAGCTGAATGGCAGTTGTCTAACTTTTTTGCTCTATGAATATGAGGGGAATCCAGTAGCTATTTTTCACTTCAAGAACATAAACACTAGAAAGAAGACAGCATGATATGACTTTACAGGTATGTTTTTTGGTGGAAAATTGGATATTCTGCTGAGTGATTGAACTATACATCTATGTCATTTTGTTTTGTGTAGCTTCTTATATTAATTGCATGTTTGGTGCATTTTGGGAACACAATTATGTTTTCCATTTTTTCCACTGAATGTGTTATTGATTCACACGTAGATTTTTCTGCTTTTATTCACACTATTTAGTAGAACCTTGCTTTGTTCTCTTTTTGGAAACAACCAGTCAGTTGTCAAAATAAAATTGTTCTCAGTAATGTTGGCAGGGCTAAGAAGACTGACTCCTCTACATTCCTGCATTGCCTTTCTTTTTACACTCGGTTTTTTCACAATTTAAGTAGCTGAATGTTGACTAAATAACATCTTGTAAGACAGTTAGTAATTTTAAAGTAATTTTAAATTATAATTGTAATTTAAAATTATAATTTAAATTATAATTTAAATTTCTAATTTTTAATAAAAATGAGATCTCAGGGTTTCAAAAAGTTATATTTTTTCATTGGAGGAATTGGCTGAAATAGCTGTTTTTGCTATTGTAGTTGGTGTGATGGGCTCAAAATTTCCATCAGGCTGTAGCGTGAATAAAATGTGTGCAGGTGCTTTACAATGAAAACAGGCAAAGCAAAGTTAGAGGAAGGAGTAGCTCAATCTCTCATTATTTCTTGCAGGTTTTTGTGTTTCCAATCGATGTATGTAAGCCTGTAATTCTCTCATATACTGTTTAATCATACACAGCTACTCCTGAGAGGTAGAGACATAGAACAACTGATTTACTCAAACCTACATAGAGATTAGTGGCCTTACTCTTTTTATGTATTTAAATCCTTTTTGTGCTACTTCACCTGAAAGACTTGCTTAAAGTCATAGATGAAATCAAAGCTGGAAACTGATTCTGCATTTACCAAGTTAGTTCCACGACCTTTGAAAAGGACTTCGCTTTTCCTCTGATCTGTAGACTAATCTCCAGCTGAGAGAACCACCTATATTTGCATCACACGAGGCTAAAGATCAAAGCTTTAAACACTGGCTTCTCATTCAGAGCTGTGTTAACAGAATTCAAGTGCCTAGTTAAAGCAATTCAAGTGGGTTGCTAATATCGTTGAATATAATTTTGTGTTAACTTGAACAAATAGCCATGGACACCTTGCTGAAGCAGTGATCAGTAGTAAATGGTCTTTTATACTGTGTACTGGTATGTGGATTGCCACTTGCTCTTAAAATCTGTCACCGTCTCCAGAGGTTTTACATCCAGGTTTGGTCACAGCCAGTGAGATGGCACTATAGACTGCCCTAGTGCTGCCTAGGCAAAAGCAGAAAATTAAAATCGATGAAGATGTGTCTTTGTTGTGATCATAAATACTGTTCATCAGCACCCTATGATGGGAGGCTAGCATAAACATCTCCTGTCTTATTTAAAGCATGCTTCTTTCAAACCACAGCTCAGAAGCAACTGTGACAATATAGGACTGAAAATAGGAAAGGATGAATTTCCCTGTCATCCACTACGTCACCTGCATAAAACAAAAAAAATCCTTACGTATCTTGCAGCTCTTTTTCTGTACTTGATGAAATATTAGATGATCCCTAAACCCCTGCTACATAGGAAGTACAACCCTTATGAAGTCTTGGAGAGCTACTTCTGGTGCAGTCTTTAATGCAGATGGTGAGAGTGTCACATATATTTCTTTTTAATTCATTAGATTTAAAACAAAAATGGTCACATAAGCCACAGATAATCAGAGAAGCATATTATACACCATAATTTCTCATTAAGCAAGTCCATATGGCTCCACTTTTATTTTGCTTTTCATCCAAAAAATAATTGTGACTAGGAATTTGTTCCTCCATTAGTGCCGTTTGTTAATTCATATGGCTGCTCACTGTGAACTGGACAAGCGTCAGATATCTGTTTCTCAAAAACTGTTTTCCAGATTTCTTTAATCAAACACCTCAAAAATCTCTCCTTTTTTTCATTGCTAATAGAAGGCTCTATGCTAATTGAAAACAGATATCTCAGAGACACTTAGAGATATATCACAATAGATTTTAAGGTCTCCACAATTTATAAGGTACCAGTAAATAGACTAAGTTGCTTTTTTTCTATTTTCAATGTAATCTTATGTGTACTGACCATCTATATAACCTTTGATAAAGACTGTTAAGCAGCTGGGATGAAATCTCTTTTGAAGTCAAAGGTGAAATTCCCACTAAGCTAAGAAAAAACAGGATCTCACTCTGTTTTAATCTCTGTTGCCTTTAAATGTATAGAAGTTTTTCTGTCTGCTAAATAAATTTTGCACAGAGTATAACAAATAGAGTGCTAAACTATGTGAGATTGACGAATGTGTAACAATGGCCACTCTTTATGCTGAATATGTATGTACACTAGTGCCTCAGCTTTTCTTAAAATGTTATGTGTGAGAAGATGGCTGCAGAGGTAGCTTGCACCTTAGCCAGTTTTTCTGAGCTGAACACTGTCCCAGCAGTTCCTCTTTCTGTGTTATTTTTGCTTCAAATGTTTAGCAGCTGCAAATGGCCTACCCAGGGAAGCAACAGAGAGGATTAAAGAAAGCAATGGAGAAGGCCAGCAGTAAGTATTGCATACTTCCATTTTGATTTATGTATAAGAACACCTTTCACCGATCTTTGTTTGTACTGGATGGAAGGATGCTTTTAATTTTGCCCTTGAAGCATGGATCAAGTATTTTTGTAAATATGCTGTTGCTGTCAAAAATTTCAGAGATGCAGAGTCTGTATCAACTCTAAGAACTTTCTAATGATAATGACACTTTTTTTTTTATTTCATGCAGTCTTTTGCATTGTTCAGATGAGAGTTATAGATGTGTTTTATAAGTCTGCATTTAGTTTCTGTTTCTTCTCAGGTAAGGCTGATAATTCTACAACACTTAATAAAGTATTTTCCTGAATTGAATTGAACACCTAGTGATCTGTTCAAAATAGTATTGCACAAAAGTTTATCCATATGTCTTTAAACATTATTCTTGTCTCAAACTCAGTTTGAAAACATGTAAATTTTATTGCTCTTTACCTTCTCTTTTTCACATAGAAACAAATGAACTTAACTAGAATTTCTGCAACATTTTTAGAAAAATGTGCTTTCAGTAAGATAAATGTGGTAAAAACAAAAATGTTGTTAGTGATGCTTTACTGTTATTTCTTTTTGTACAAAACATTTTATTATAATAAGTAAACTATTTAGTTTTTTAGTGTAAATGCTGCTGTTATTGCTATTGTTATTGCTATCATTATTGAGGTGGGGATGAATAAAAGAGATGATGCTCCAAGTCTTTTCTCTGTCTGTAATTCTTTGAGTCTGGATTTTTGCAACTGCTTTGAAACAATCTGTATACCTTTTGCTTGATAACTCATCACAGTTAAATTTAACCTCAAGGCAGGGACTGGAGGAATGAAGTCTCTGCCCTCATTCTCCCATCATAAGAGAAGATCATGTTTAAGATGGCCTGAGGAACCCAATGAGGTGCAACTCAGGGTCCTGAGGAAGCTGGCTGATGTAATTTTTGAGTCACTCTCCCTCACATTTGAAAAGTCCTGGCAGTCAGGTGAAATCACCAGTGACTGGACAAAAGGGAATATCATACCCATCCTTAATAAGAAGGACCCTGGGAACTACCAACCAGTCAACCTCACCTAAGTGCTTGGTGATATTACAGAAGAGATTGTCCTGGAAGACGGTCAAAAAATATGACAGACAGGGAGGTGCATACAGACAGCCCACATGGCTTCACCAAGGGCAAATCATACCTGACCACCCCAGCAGCCTTGTATGGAAGGATGGGGTAACTTAATCAGCAGACAAGGGAAGAACTATTGATGTCATCTACCTGGATTTCTGTAAGGCCTTTGATACAGTCCCTTACAATGTCCTGGACACTAAACTGGAGAGAGAGGGGTTTTATGGACAGACTGTTAGATGTATAAGAGATTGTCTAAATCCTTTGGCCATGGTCAAAGTGTCTGTTTGTAATGATGCCTTGATGCCTTGATGCCTTGATGCCTTGATGTCCAAGGGCAAACAAGTAGGAAAAGGACTTGGGGGTACTGGTGGATGAGCTGGCAATGTGTGTCTGCAGGACAGAAAGCCAACTACATCCTGTGTTGCATAAAAAGAAAATGTACCCAGAAGGTCAAGGGACATGATTCTGCCCCTCTACTCTGCTCTCATGAGACCCCACCCTGAGTGCTGTGTCCAGCACAGGAAAGACTTGGGCCTGTTGGAGGAGGTCCAGAGGAGCAGCACAAAAATTTCAGGTTCCATTTAATACTACTTCTATTGCAACAGAATGCAATCTGAATTCAGATACAAAAGTGATATGTAGTATTGAGGAAGGTCTGTGTCTTAATAAAGACTTTCTGAGAGGCCCCTTTGCATAATTGTTCTGTAAAATGTGTTTTACTTATTTATTCTGTAAAGAAACAGGGAACTGGGTTTATTTCTTAGCTGCAAAGATTTTTTCAGGAATAAAATCCAGAGCTTCCTAAAATAAGAAAACAGTAAGGAAAAAAATAATTGGCAAAGCACATTATCTTTCCAGTCACTGTCAATATGAGATGGATTGTGTTTGAGAAATTAAAGTGAAATACAATGAAGATCGCTCTCTGCATTCTTGGCTATGAAGTGTGCCTTTGTGCACTGCAGTCACATCCCTCTGGCATAATGGAATGGAGCCCCCAATGGAGACAGAGCCAGAAGACATGTAAATCACAGGAAACAGACAAGTTTGTAATTACCTTCTGAAAGTGATTATCTCAGATATTCAAAATCACTTGCTACTCCTGCTTCGTAATGAGAGGTGAATGGTGATATTTTAATAAATGAAAAAAGCCTCTCTGGAAAAACTGAAAAACATGAGAGAGCTCTCAGCAAGCTCTCAGCAAACTTCTGTGGATGACAACAAAGAATCCTACCTGGATTTTCGAAAAGCTTTTAACAAGGTCTCTCATCAAAGGGACTGGTACTGTAGAATTTACCATGGCATAGTCTCCACATGAATTGAATAAAACTTCAGCTAATTAAATCATGTACCTTGCATCTTTCTTTTCTTATGATATGTCTGAGGCAATTTATACCTGGATATTATTTCACATTGTAGGCACAGTATGCTGAAGCATATTTAATTTCATCTGAAAGGTGAGAAAGAATACTTCAGGACATATTTTAGGAACCAGAAGTACATCTACTACTTTCAGATTGAGTTTTCATTCACATCAATAGTAAAAACTACAAATCAGAAAGTTTGCTAGGGTGATGATTGCTCTACAGGTTTGGAGATTTATATCTCTGTGAAATACTAAAATATGTAGTCAGTAACAGCAAAGTGAGAAAAGCACAGAAGGTATGTTGTAGTGAAACTTTGCTTGCAGTGTGGGTGGTTCTGCAGAACCAGAAGATATAGTTGGAAGATCATTGTAAGAGCATTCTGTGGTAGTGGGACTGAGGTGAAACCAGAAGAATAATTTGTGGCAGAAAAAACCCCAACCAGATATACCATAAAGACTGATGGGAATATTTCTATTGCATCTCAGGCAGATAATTAGATAGAAAGAGCTGTGGAAGATTATTTGCATATTCTTCAGAAAAGAATTACCAGCAATGCCTAGCAGATGACTTTAGCCTCCAGTTGTTCACCAGCATAACTCTGCTGTGTTTATTTGCTGCCCTTTGTAGCAGACTTTTGTTCAAAAAGGACTGATGGCTAAGATCCTTTGGCATGGTTATAAATATTAAGAACATCAACAAAAAGAATATTTTAATTTTTTTCAAATATCATTTAAAACCATTTTCATAACACAAGCATGTAAATTTCTATTAATATCATACCAGGAACTTTATTCTCTCATAAATGAGTTATAAATTAAAAACTTCTGACATTAACAAGAAGAAGAAACATTTTAAACTGATAGCAATCCAACTAATATGAAAGGGACACTATTTTATATCAGCTTGTGGTTTAGTCAAAGCTTCAATCACAACCTTAAAAATCTCTGCAGTGATGGGAATTGGACCCAGATGAGACTTTGAATCAAAGTAGGACAATACTATTTCAAAAATTTTTGTAAAAGAGTGAATAAAGAGTGCATAAAGATGTGTTGTATAGAATCTGCAAATCTTGGTTTCATCCAAACAAAATTAGTGGGGCTCTTGCAGTAGATATTTCTGTTAGGAAAAGCCCAGAAAGATAGATGAAGATTTGTGAATAAGAGTAGACAGTGAGTTTGCTTGGCATGCATAAGGGTTCAGATATCTGGTGGTACTTTTGGCTTAGCTTTGACTCTGACATCAGCATTATCTGCTTTCCTAAGACAGACACATATTGCACTGTTGGTCTTTTTTTTTTTCATTATAAATATATTAAGATGTTTTTATTGTATTTGACAGATAGAATACATCATTTTTAGAACAAAGTTAAATTTGCATAACTTTTCAGTACATAACAAGCCTAGTTCTTAACTTCAAAGAATGAAACATCCAGAGATTGACTTTATTAAAAATACAATAAATAAAAAGAAAGACCCCCTGTGACATCTCAATGTCCACTGAAATTAAAGTGTGATGCCTGATGTTCCATAAGTAAGAAAACAAAAGTCTCAAGTCTGAATGATCCCAAGTCTTACTGGTAAACTTGGAATTAATAAGTCTTTTAATGCCTGAAAGTCCCTGCTTTATTTCCTGCAGTAAGATGTTTGACTTACTGATGGGTGCAAGGAATCATATTATTTATTAAGGTCCTAAAAAGTCTTACTCCTCTCTGTATCAGCACAGCCTTGAGAAGTAACAGAATAAGATGTGATACTCAAACTTTGTCTTGTTGCTGTTTGGGGTGGTTTGGCTGCGTTTTTTTTTTCCAATTTAATGCAAAATCTAAAAACTTGCAAGAATTTTGGGAACATTGCCAAATGATACAATGGTACAACTGAATGGAGCCATATGTTGAGAAACCATAGTTTTGCTGATGAGTTCATGTGTTATATAAAGAACATAACCTACTGATTTTTTTAAATTATAAAAAAATGTATTTTTAAAATAAATTGGTATTATAAACTTAAAACCAGTACTGGTAGCAGTACTTGGTGAAACAGTCAAGAAAGAAATTACTGTTTGAGAGAAAAAGAATCTTCAATTGCGAAATAGTAACAGTGTGTGAAATAAACATTGTCTACATGAAACCACCTTGGAAGAAATGTTTGTTATTAAATATGTTGAAATATCAGAGTGACAAAGCAAAACTTCTTTGCAGCAGAGGTAGGATAAGAACCTGTTCATCTCAGGTTACAATAGGCTGCACTATACAGTGAAGAGGTAAAAATATTTTGACACATAAAACCGTGTTATCCTTCCTGACAATTTATGACTTAAGGGCTCCTTAAATCCTCGCTACTTTAGTTCCTCTAGAATAGATGCATGCAGTTCAGACATTCCTACAGTTTTTTCCCGGCTTCCAGCTTCCCAGTCTTATCTGGGATGAAGCCTATATCCAACCAGTTGTGGTCTAGGTGTCCCATGCAGACCTCCCTGAGATCCCTGAGATCGTGGAGCCTTAGTACCTTGAAAATCTTCACCCACCACTGCAACAGAGCACAACAGCTCTTCCAATAACACACAGAAAACCTGCTGGCAGATTAGAAAGTTCATTTCCAGGAACTAAGTAGAGAAAGTGACATATGACCAGGACATCAGTTTTCCCAAAGCACAGCTATGGAATCGTTAATGACTATGAGTGGTAGAATTCTCAGCTATACCATCTTGTGAGAATAATAAAGTCCATTCAACAGCATGTTTCCTCTAAATGCCATGCTCTGGGATTTTACTACTGCAAACAAAAAGAAAAATGTCGCTACCGAGTCACAAACACCAGCAGTGCCTGATGTTTCCCTAAAGGGGTTTAATTTACCTGAAGTATAGAGGGGATTTAAATTAATTTATCTTGTGAAATATGACAAGGTCTAATAACCACAATAGATCAGAAGATGGAAATAGTCTTTGTTATACAGGGTTCATCGGTTAAGTTATTTTAGAGAATAAAAGAGAGAATTTTTAATTCAAAATAATATAAATAGTAATAACTCATACACAAATGGCAGAATTTAGTTGTTTTAGGATTTGCTTTACAGCTAATGTTACTTATATATATATGTCTTCTGAAACTTGATATTAGGAGGTAGTAGAAATTACTTTGCTGTAGTAGCACCACTTTTTAGACAAGATGGAGATGAAAACAATTTGTGCAGAGTATGCAAATTATTAATTTTATGCATGCATGTTTCAGCAGGATTAAGCACTACTTTTATTGTTTTGTGAACTTGGCTAGAGGCAGCTTCTGACAGAGAGTATTACTTAGATATGTCAGAAATATTTGATAAATTTTATATGCCATGCTTTTGTAAACATTTTAACTAATATCTTTACTTCTATTTACATGGCTCAAAGGTTTAATTAAGACAAGACAGTTAATCTGGATTTGCACAAAAAGCATGAATGTGAAGCAACAAGAACATACTCATGTATTTCCTTGCTTGCTTGTTTGATTTTCTTCTCCCCTCCTGTCTCTTGTTCATTTGTTCATGTTAAATTACTTATGAACCTGGATTTTTTGGTTTTTCTTTTTTTTTTTTTTCTTTTTTCCTTTTTAATATATTATGACTACATGAATTTTTATTTTTCTGTTTAATGAGACTGGAATTAAGGGACTATGTACCCATAGTTTTTTACTTAGCCATCATTATGAAGGTCAATAAATACCTTTCATGCTGTTTAAAAAAGATTGATAAGCAACTAAAAGCTAGGACATGGGGCAAGGTCAAGACTTATCAAGAGTTTCAGTAATTTGTGTGAGATCACTGTGGTCTGATGTCCCCCTAAAGTCCAAGGGCTCCCAAGTCAGTTCTCTGCGAGAATGTGATAAAATCTACCATAGGTTGATAGCATGTCTATAAGCTGTCTGGTATTTTGTACTGAAAAAAAGTTATGGTAATCATGTTACTATCAAAGAAGCCTCTCTGGAGATCTGCAAGTCACTTGATTAAGTCCTTATTTGAAAGAACTCACATTTGTCATAACACCAACAATGATGTGATGCAATGTAATTCACGTGCACTTTTCTAACCTTCAGGAAATTAAAAAAGATATAAAACTGTACTAGCTTTACAGCTACATGGCATCCCACAAACTAAGATCACTGTGTAAAATCCATGAGGGCCTCTGACATGGGAAAAAAAGCTTCAAGGTTAAGAAGGTAATATGTTTTAATTCACAGATTGGTAAGTTTGTTAGCAAATAAGTCCCTTTAGATCTGTGTGTATAAATGAAGCCACAGGAGTGGCACAGAAAATTCACCTTTTCTCCCGTACTTAGATGCCACCTTTTGATTCATACCAGGTAAGACATTCACAGGGCAGTCTTGGGTCTAACTTCTGCCTTCTATCATCCCCGCTCAACCACATCATCATGACTCATAAACAGTGATCTACTGACCTGTTGAAACTGTGCTATTGATTACTCTAGGAAATCAATGGATTTTATTTGTGGGAATGTATTGATAAGAAAAATTATTCCATTATTAGCCTTCCAAACCGTTAGTGATTTTCTTTTTCTGAAGGCTGTGATTTACCACTTTGGAATCAGAGAAGAGATCTGCTGTAAGGAAAAGGAAAACATATATATTTTATGAATTACTCTTAAGTCAGTGAATGCTGAAAGTCAGGACACAAATTGTATTTTCCTCCCCAGCAACAGAGGTTTTTTTACCAGCTTACAAAAAAACACCAGACAATTTATTTATTTCACATTTTTAACGTCATTCACCCTGTCATGGTCTGGTTTTGAAGGTTTCTAGTTTTGTTTTGTGTCTTTTGCCGAGTCAGTACTGTGATCCAGACAAAAACTGGTGCTAATGTCAGTGGTGGAAACACAGTAGGACTTTTCAGTAATAAAGAACAACACCTGAAACCTACACGCCTTGGTAGATCCCTGTTTCTCTTCTCTGTACATCCTCGTCTGCAAGCATCAAAATAACACAGTCAAAATATCACAAGTTATTGCACATCTATGATATCCTGCCTCTTGAAGTTAGTTTTATTGCTTTTCTAAATACTGGTTTTCCATGAACAACAAAAAGATTTGCTTGTGACAATCCTGACATCCTCAGCACTTACTGTGTGCAAGTGATGGGTGATGTGATGAATGAATCTGAATTGCAATGCTCTTCTTGACTGTTTTGCTCAGTTTAAGTAGAGAGCACAGAACACATTTGCATTAAGCATAGTCTCTTTCAGAAGGAGAAATGAGCACTTGGAATTTGAAGACTGTCAGAAGCATATTTTGTTGAAAGGGAAGCCTTTTGATTTTGGCATGTTTCACTAATGGCTTTTCCTGACAGAATTTCTTTCTGAGCATCCATTTTCTACTTTTTAATGTCTTGTCACTTGGACTTTAAATCTTGCATATTGTCCTTTTCTCTGAAGAGAGAGATTTCAGCTACTGTTGGCTCTGCTGTTAAATTTTACACCTCAGTGATAATAAAATATCAAAGAAGCTATTTCATGGCCTTTTAGCAATGTAGATGGATGGATTCAGATCAGAGGAATGGATTTGGCCATAGAACTCATCTAACATATGCCCTTATTTAATTGATGATAGATCTATTAAATGCAAAATACAGGACTGGAAATTGGTGTTATACTTTAATTCCAGTATTCCATTATGTGGCTTTTTTTTTTTTTTTTAGGTCACTGAAACATTTAAAAGATGCTGAAGTTTAAACCACTGGTGCCCATAGTTAATAGGAAAGACTTGAAAAGCAGATGTTGTGATGAACCACAAGTGCAAAGCATGAATAACTTGCTAATCCCCTTGAGATAGGATATTACTCTAAACATGCCCAGTCTTGATTTATTCCAATACATTTGGCTTTTTTCTTTTATATCCTTTTTTTGTGTGTGTGTCTAGGATATATTTTATATTCAGTATTGTGGGCTATAGAGGGGAACAAGAAAAGATGTTGAAGTAAATATATTTGTCATAATGAAGCTGTTGCCTTTGTGACACTCTTCCTTCAGTGCTTTGTGACCAGGTTTTAGAAATCAATTCAACAGCATAACCCAAAAGAAGGCAATTACTGCCCTGATCATCTGACTGAAATGACAGAAATAAGGTCAACATTGTTAACACTGGATCTAGGGTCCAATCTCCTTAGTACAGGTTCCCTGGAGAAACTGTATTTGCACCTACAGAAATACAGTAAACTTATCACTTGAAATTATTAAAATTCACACTTCAGTTTCCAAATGTATGCAGTGGAATTTTAAAGAGGCAATTAAGAAATCATTTATTTTATGTCTTACCTTTGAAGTATTAGGACATTAGCACAGATAAATGTTCTACTTTTATGGAAGCATTTTGACTTTAATATTAAGTGAGGTAATAAATAATAGCATAAATAAAACAACTTGGAATTGCCTTATCTCTGACATCTTCATAAAGATGTGCTTGCCAGTCCTACTTGTATTTGCCTCTAACAAAATATTATGTATTGATTTCTTTTGGAACAATGCCTAGTAATTTCACCTTTGATGAACTGACAACTTTCAAATGAATACGTATTTCATCGCGGAAGTACACAGGTCTTCACAGCAGGTAAAATGTAATTTAAAGTACACTCTTTGTAAGGCAGCACTCTTCATGTGAGTGAATGAAAATGCCACAGGCACAGTGCATAGTTCTTTTTGAGGTTCAGCTAGAGAAGTTAAACTGACCTCTTCATTATATATTAAGGAACAATGTTTTGTGGACTTGTAAAATCCCTTGGTAAAGCAGAAAAAAATAGTTAAAACTGCAACATTAACAAAGACCAGTACTTCTTTGGGCTTCACAAAAAATAATTGCCAACACTTTGGTTTTCAGCAATTTCTTATCATATACAGTTAGATTTTTTAGGTGTTAAGCAGGTTCCCTCACATGATGATTGCTGTGTTTGAAGCTTGGGAGAACCACGATAGAAGTGCGAACAAGTGCTAGATGTGTGAGAAAGAGGGAGAACAGAAAATAAAAGGAATTTTCGTGGGTTTTTTGTTGCCTTACAGTTTAACAATTTGTAAATAGACTTGTGTCTACAGTTTCTTTCTTTTTCAAATTAATTACTTATTTCTTCTGACCACAGTCAAAGTAATTAACTAATCTTCTATTCTTTTGGACCCATAAGTTAAAATCCCAACATGAGGTAAAAAGGAAGTAAATCAACATATCTTTGATTAATATTTTGCACCATATTGCTCCCACACAGAAATTCAGAAGCTTTCTGCCCTGTGTTGCAAAGAGATCATAGGACCTGGCTTACCTACTGGAGATGACTCAGCAGACAAGACACACAAAGTGGTTCTTAAAATGCAATAGTATGAGAAAAGGTAGGTCATTAACTTGCAAAGAAAATTTGCTGTTCATTTAAAGCTTCAGTAAGCTCTCTAATTTCAGAGGTGGTTTTGCCAAACTTTCAGCAACTTGAAGAAGATCAGTTTCCATAGTTTGAGAATTCATCCATTCAAAAGAGAACAAAATGGACACAGAGTAAGTATAGCATTCAGAATTATAGGTAGCTTCTCAGTATTTTGGCCTTTATGTCTAGGTTTATGACAGGGAATTTTTATGTCTGAATCCTGTGCCACTTTGACAATGGAAAACTGTAGTTAATTTTAATATACTTTCTTTATGTCCAGTCACATCTCAATGTCAATGTTTGTTACTCAAAAGTTTGCTAGGGGCATACCATATATATGGAACCAATAATTAATTCATCACTCATCTGAATTGTTAAATGACCACAAGAAAGCTGCAATATTAACACAGTTAAAACGATTATACAAAAGTTTTCCAGCCTGTCCTTTCCTCTGGTGTATGTCCACCCTTCAACATGTTTTGACTGACATTTTGTCTCTTTCATGAATGAGAGGCAGTATTCTGCCAAGTTTTCAGCATCCTCAGTATCTCCTTCTGAAATATGAAGTGTTTTTCCTCCCTCCCTTGGGTTTATATATGTGGGAGTTTTTCACTAGGTTTTTTGGTTTGGCTTGGGTTTTTTTCCCTCTTTTTCTCACAGTCCATGCTCCCCTCTCAGAGACGTTGAGCTAAAGCTAAAGACTAACACAGTTGCCTCCCACCCCCAGCTCCCTTCAGGGCTGCCATTTGTCATCTCCTGAGTCCCCAGCCCAGGCAGGCCTATACCACACAGGGGATCATGGGACCTGAACTAGAAGAAGAGAAACCACTGTCACTCTTTGGCAATCGTTAGCATTTTCTATTGGGTACATAAGGCCATAACTACAGATTAATTAGTTTTATCAAGACTTTGTTTTGTCCTCCTGTAGAACAAAGTTTGCATGTGAAATGTAAAACTCTCCATACCATGAAATTCCACAAGAGATTTCTTGTTTTCTGAATCGTATTTTAGCAAGCTGCAAAGCAAATTGATATTTTGACAGATGTGCTCTTTTAATTAGCTTGACTTATTTTATACACTTTTAAACCTAGAATTGTGATTTAGTTCACAAGCATGTAAAACAGTCCAAGTAATAAGGAAATAACTCTGAGTCAGTTTTTCTGCTTACCACTTAAAAGTGTTGTCTAGACCCATATTTCAAACTTTTGGATGGTTCATTCAATCATTTCACGCTTTAAATATCTGTATTTCCTATTCTTGACAAGTTTTTGAAAAACAGATAGAAAAAGAATTGGCTTCTCAGCTAAATAAGGCAATCAAACACTCGGTTTGAGGATTTCAGAAATCAAAAGAATAAATACGGAAGTCAGTCAGTAGTTTCAGAAACAGTAGTCAGGGAGAAATCTTTGCTCTGCAACTGGTACCAAATGAATTTTAAAAAGCGTTGTAAGCACATTACTTTTCGTGTCAGTCCAAATCCGTGTCTGTGCTGAAGTTTCACTGCTGCTGTTTTGCAGAAAGCAGAATCCTGTGAATCCCAATTACAGGCCTTTTCTGTAGGCTAACATCACAGAAGCTGAAAATTTGGAGTCACCTACTTTATCTCTGAGTCTTGTCTTTGAACTACAGTAATAAAGGCCAATTTCTGTCATTATTTCTTAACAAGTAGCTGCAGAATGCAGGAAATTTTTGAAGACAAGTCAGTTTCCTGTAGAGTTAAATAGAATTATTCAGCTGCAGAGACTGTATTGTGAACAGAGATATGCACACTTTTTCATTGGTGCAGCATGGTGAGGAATAACTCAAACCCAAAGCCTACTAACCTCATACTGGTTTGACAAGTACTGTGGGTTTCCTACTGTTGCTTAATTTAATGAAAAGAAATTCAGAAAAAAATGTGTTGAAGACGGCAAAATATTGAACCTTGGTGCATCTTCGTAGTCCTAACCACATGGGTCCTTGCCAACATCTCAAAGACTAATAATCTTTCTCACAGATGCACTTAAGCCACAGTAATTTAGTACTGCTATGCATCTGTAACTTTTAATTATCTGTTTAATCAGGCTGTGAATAAACTAAAGTAGGTTAATTTGAAAAACCCTATTTGGATGAAGTGTTTTGACTGGCTCTGAAACATAGCCAGCACCCAGTGAGATTATAGTAATGAGGAAAGATGGATATTTTTTTCTGGAATTTGTACTATTAATTTAGATATCCAACAACATCACTTTGCAAATTTCACCAGACTGACATTTATTATATTCAATTAATGTGTCACATGGTCACAAAAGCAAGGACTGGTGAAAGTCTAGATATGATGGAGAAATATTTATGGTTATGGTTTATACCTTTCCAGTCATGTCTTTTGAAACTTCCCCTTCAAGACAGCTTCCTAGGTAAAACTGTGCTGTCTATCTATGTGATGTGAACAAGTGCTGTACTTGCCTTATCCAGTTTATAGCCTGGAGAAATCTGTTATTACACAGCATCTTTTGACTGCTTGAAGACTGTTCGTTTGCATGTTATTAAGGTGTAATAATAGACTCCTGTCTGTAATGTGTATTGTTAATCTGGATGTTCATTATCTCCACTGCACGCCTCCAGGGACTGCTATTTACACTGCTATGGAAATGCTAATTAATTTCTGTATTCAAAGTGTCAGCAACTAGCTTCTCATTTACAAAAAAATATTGTGCTACTTATATTGTCTTGGAAGAAAATTGGGGGAAGGGAGGAAGACTTTTTTGAACTGCAGGGTGGAGAGAAAATTGAAGTTTAAATCACTCTGATATCTGCACTATGCCCAGTATTCACTATGTCACAAAATGCAGTGAAGCTCTACTTTCAGACTGAAGACCATTGTGCTTTCTAGTCACTATTCAGGCTGCAGGAACTGAAAGTGTTTCACTGAATGTATCTGTGTGACTGTAAATTTCTGAATATAAGAAAAATGCTGAGAATGTATATCAGCTAAATGACTTCTTCTGGTCTCAGACACTGTTCCTGCATTTCCTCAGCTACCACTAGTTATATCAAATAATGATAAAAATCCACGTCAGGTTTGAGATAAATAATTCACTGAAATTATTGTTGTGTGCAAGTATTTGAGGCATAGAGTTTTGCTGTTTTCTGGTATATATATATCAGTAGCCTCACTGAGCCATTTTACAAAAAAAAAAAAAGTTCTTAACCATGGAAAGGATGGGAATTTGTTACTTCTAACATCCCTACAGTTATAGCTATTTCAGAAGAAAGGTGAGAGTAAGAAACCCAGGTAGCATACAGATTTTTAAAATTGTAGACTGAAAGGAGAAAGAAAAGTCTTAGAAAGGAAAGGCCAATCTTCCTTGATATTATACTACCACATGTTAGGAGAGGATGATCAGAAACCTTAAAAACATTCACATGTTGTGTTGCAAGGTAATAATTTAACAGCCAAGTTGCTGGGTTTTTTTACTTGTACTATACATGTGGAAGAAACATACAGTAGCCTACTATTTTTACACAATATTTTCCTAATCAGCAAATATTTTAACCACCTTACATCTTTTACTCTACTTAATGCAGTGAAGTATACACATTTCTGTGTTATGTACATGAAAAGCAGTATATGAACATGGAAATAATAATGAATGCTTCTGATAAAGCTTTAATCCAACCCAAACTTACCGGCTGTATTTCAAGCTAGTATAAAACAAGACAAATGTAATTGTTTTGATTTGCCTTACTAGAATTGCCTTGGGTTTCTTGCCGGCCAGGAGGCCACTTTGTTTCTTCTGAAAATGAAATGCATTTAGGAGATGGGATGTCAGATAGGGTAAACACAATTATAATTTACTGTTTTCTGAAATATTCCAGTCTCATATATGTGTAAATACTCGTGAAAAAAAAAGAAACTGATAACTAATTTTTCCTAGGTCACAGAAGTGCTCAGTAATAGAAAGGGCTTGATGAAAGGTAAATACCAGACATTTCTGAAGTTGCAATTCTGTACCATGAAACAGACGGGAGGTTATTTAGAGCATAAAACAAGAATTGAGAACAAACTCTGATGCTACTTCACAAGCCTTTTAAAATATGACTGAAAAATATTTGCATGAACAGGACCATAATCATATATGTATGATTTTCAAAAGCACAGAAATTGAGGTGGGTACTCAGCTGATACGGTTGTTCACTAAAGATCGCTGTGGACAGTAAAACAAAATACAAAAAATTATGCAAGCCAGCACTAAGAGACAGCTTCTCTTCAGATACTGTTAATCTTGAGATACTATCATAGTATAGAATGACATGCTTTGCTATGACCTTATCTATGCAGGGAAGAAAATGTATGTGTGATGTTGTGAAAAATCATAAAAAGCTACAGCATGTTATACAACAGATATGGACCAGATTTGAGTTCTTTGCACACAGAAGGTGCCTAATACAGCTTAAAAGCTCACAAAACACACACCACCAAAGGATTCAAGAAACCACCAAAATCCAACAGAGAATCAACCTATAATTATGTAGTTTAAACCTTATTAGCATGCACTTTAAATGCAGCTTGGCTACTAAGTGGTTCCCCTCTGTAGTATATGCAATACTGTATCTATTTTCCTGAGAACTCCTGAATTGTACATTTTTAATTAGTCCTATTTTCTTTTGTATTAGACCATAATAGAAGGATTTTACCATCGAATTGATGAACCCAACAGGGAGACCTTTGTGAAGAGGTTTTGTGGAACAAAAGCATGACTAAAGACAATCTGTAGCTTGATCTACTGTTTGCCTGAAGTAGTGCAATAACAGTGATTTCTGAAAAGAAAGATTTTCCACAGATAAGGTTAGAGGTAGATTGTGATCATTAGTTGTGCTAAATTGGTTTGTTGTGCATTTGAGTGCTTTCCTTATCTTTGCAAGGTGGTGGTGTTATGACAAACCAATAGGACAAGAACATCAGCAAAATTAAATTTCAAATAGTCATGTAATCCTCCAGGGCTCATGAGCCTTCAGAAGCTAAGGTTGGCTGAAAATCATCTTAAATTGTGGCTTTTAAGAGGATGGGTATACATGGAGTTTAAAGATACAGTTTTTGTAAGATTAACTGTCTGGATAATTTGATTTAAAGCTTCTGCTTTACATAAATTCTTTTCTCTGACAATTTGCAGTAACTTCTCTGACATTAAACTGCCATAGTGCTTAAGTATTTCTTATTGAATCACGCAGCTGCATTTCCTTTAAATTTTCAGGCCTTTTCTCTGAAAATAATTGAGCATTCTGGGCAAAACTTAAAAGATAGAGCTTATAGCCACAAGGCAACCTGCGGTAGTTGTTTTCATCTTGTCTTTTAACTTTCCAGGTTAGAATGTAAGAGGAAGATTTGAGTGCTACCTTCACTACAGTTGTATGCATCCAGTTCACATTCAACAGTTGTGGCCACACATGCAGAGCTCAAGAATTGATACAAGTGTTTATGATGAGATACACACAGGAATGACTCACTTGGCAGGGCTCTGGAGGAGCTCAGGAACTGGTCTGAGGATGGGCAAGTCATATCTTCCATAGCCAGAGGATGAAGTCAAGAAGATGGTTGGATTTCGGAAGGGAGTTTGATGTGACACCTGAAACAACAGTTAGAAAGACAGTCCTACCTACAAATACAATACCTAAGAATATAAGGCACAACCACTGGTCTGCCTAGTCTGAATTCTGCCTTGGACACTTGCAACAGAAAATGCTATTTAGGGAGGACAGGAACTTTTTTTTTTGGTGGTCCCTTAGCACACGGAAGTGTTTTCTTATGGATTATAGAATGTAGCAATGGGGAACAAAGATGACAGAACCCCTTGTATGTCCAAAGAAGATCCGTTCATTGCCAAAACTCGGCTCCTTTTTATACCCTTAATCTCAACCGAACACAACCGAAACCAAACAGAACTCAACAGCAGGAGGGCACCCATTGGCTGGCGCAGCAGCAGTGCCGCCGTCCACGCCTCCTATCACCCAATCAGCTTCCCGCTCATTGCTGCCCACGCGCTCCTCCAGCCAATCACAGTCTCGCTGCCAGCTGTCACTCACCCGACTCTCTCCTCACCCGCAACTGCCTCTCACCCCTCACCCGGCTTCCAACCATCCCGCCCGCAGCTGGGCCTTTCCCACAGGGACTTCTGGTGAGCCTAAGCCTCAACCCCTTTAACAAATATAACCCCATATTCTACAACGGAGGGTAATAATGCCACCACTCCAAGCATGTCCCTCTTCCTCCTTCTTCCTCCCACTTTATATCCTAAGAATGATGCCATATGGTCTGGAATATCCCTTTAGTCAGCTGGGGTCACCTGTCCTGGCTGTGCCTCCCATGCATCCCCGGGTTCCTCACCATTAGGGCACTACAAAAAGCAGAAAAGACCTTGGCTCTCTGTAAGTTGTGCTCAGCAAAACCAAAAATATCTCTAAATTATCAACCCTGTGTTCAGCACAAATCCAAAACACAGCCCCATACCAGACACTATGGAGAAAATTACCCCAGCTATAACCAGCACCAGATTATATACTATATCCTTGATTTTGTAAATCTGAGTAAATCCTGCTCCCTCTGTCCCCCCATTCTCCACTCTGCAGAGTCCTGGTTTTGTAAGTCTTCCTTCACAGGACTGCTGCTCCATTATTAGAGCTGCTCTGGTTGCCCTTCTCTGTTCCTCCCTTGCCCTCACAGCAGGATGAGTTTACTCTGAAAGAGGTCATCCTTCCTGAGACGTGCTCTTGGAAGAACTCTAACTCTGTTTGCATGCATCGCTTTTAGTTGATTGGTTTTCCTAAGTCAGATATTTATGAAATACATCCATAGGGCTCTTATCATAGATGATGTTATTTTAATCTTTAATACCTGAGGTAAGGCAGTACCAATATCCCCATTTAGAAGATAGGACACTTAGACACAGAAAAATTGGTAGCATCTGGCATCGTTATTAATTTAATATAAGTCTCTTAAGCTTATGCCATCATCAGGGAACATGCTGCTATAGTCAGGAAAATATGATTTTGCTCTTACTAGCAGAAGGCTGTGGGCCTGCTAACCTGGCATTGCAAGGTCTCAAGGATTTTCTGAACTCATTTTGCCTGAGCTGGATCTCACGTGTTTTTACAACTGTTAAGTTAGCAAGTGGCTATTTTCTCACCCATTTTAACTGAACCTCTTTAAATACCTTTAATAGACATTTGGTTTAGGATAAAATTACTCTTCACGATATTTAGAACTGGAGGACAAGTACAATTACAAATCTCTGTCTGGTAACCCATGAGAAGGATGCAGACTGCTAAGAAAAAATAAAAAAAATAGCCCTAAGCAGATCCAATGCTGAGAAAGAAGATGGTACTGTCCTGAACATCATGCTACTGTCCAAATAGACACTTATTTGAATACTTCCTTCCTTCTGTTTTGAAAAAGACTTGAATCTGTCAGCTGTGCACTAGGGATAAGGGAATGATGGGCAAAGCACCAGAGAAAAGGCAGAGGCACTAGAAACTTTTTGTATAGCAATTTTAATATGGTTTTTATTAGAATTTTCCATATTAATTAGGTAAGTTAGGCCCATAAATTAGACATTAATGGGAGTAATAAGAAATTTTAAGCTCTGTACATATGGTTCATCCATAACAAGCTGTGGTACATAAGGTTGCCTTCTCAATGTGGATTCCAGCATCAAAGAACTTTTAGCTTAAAGCATCCCTAACTGTTAAGTCCATCTAGACCCGTATATCTGAAAGGTATGTCTATTTTGATAACAAATTCTAAACGAGTGTGATTGTAGTTAACATGAAATTTGAGTGGTATGTGACTCATATGGCCATCTCTAGCCTGTGATGTAACTTTCACAAGCATTATTTGCTGTATTTTTAGATGAATTTTCCAGATGCAATATTTTGGAAATGCAGTGTTTCCTGAAAATCAATTGAATAAGGTATAAATTCTGTTAATATGATTATCCTGTTAAATAGAAGGGATCAAACTTGTGACTAATTAAAGTCATATGGCTTAAATTTTCACATTTTGAAGAGCTCTTCCCAAGATGAAATTTTATAAAGCTATCAGTTTTTCAGCTACATTGCAATGCCAGCTCTGTGATGAGTTAAATTAACAAATTGACAGTTATATTAATAAATTGTCTCGTGAAACAGAAGAGCTGATGTATCTCAAGCTTTCTAATTTACAGATGCTTCCTGTGCTTATCTGTTACTCTGACAAGAGCAATATATGTCCATGGGTCAGTGGTCAAAAATCAAGAAAAGGGAAAAAAAACCCAGTGTAACTTTCATTTCTCTTATTTCTGGTTCCTTTTCTGAATTAAGATTACTGGTAGAATATTTATATGAAGGAGTGGAAAAAAATACCTTTTGAAATCTCCTACTCCATTAAATGCCTTTCCACAGTAGCTGTACAATTTGTTTAAAGCTTGTTTTAAAACTTGTTTAAAACTTAAGTGTCAATCACATGGACATTCAGTGCTGTGACCCATTTTGAGATGATAGAGGTTGTCTGTTAATTCTAAATAAATGTTAGAATTATGTAGACCTATTTTCTAGTATTCTAGCAGAATCAATGAAAGTCTTCAGCAGAAACATAGGTTACCTGTGTGGTCAGGGAGAAACAGCATTCTGTTATCTGGCAGAGCTGTGTAGCTTGAGTTGTGTAGGTACAACCAAAAGAGCGTCACAAGAAACACTCAAGAAAATTATCTTGGTAATATCTGGGAGCAGGACTTGCAGTATTGCTGCCATCTTATAACCCTGTTTTCAGTGGGTGCCTCACTGGTCACTCTTCTGAGATCCTCTGGACTTAAACACAGTTTCTCCTTAGAATTTGGCAGGGTATTTTGGCTTAAGGAAGTACTTGACCTACTTTGACCAAGTTGTAAGGAACCCTACAGGGCAAACTCAGCATTCAGTTTTCAATGAAGGATCATGGGATTTATGACCAAAGTATTTATGCATTCATTTATTATTTATTCTTTTATAGCATTCATATGCTATAATTATTACTGCACTGAATAATATCATGGATTATCCATCTTAAACTAACAGAAATTCTGTCCTAGCTCATACAAAGTCCATTAGGCATGTACGACATGACCAAACCATGCTCTCACATTAGACAGATTTATATCTGATTTACTATCCTATTGAACATGTCAATCTTTTAATATGTGGTCTGTACATTACAGATGGACTTACCTACATTGATTTCAGAGTAGTCAAGGTTATACCTTCAACAAGCTTTTTGTTTGCTTGTTTTAACTAACAATTCACAAAATATAGTACATTGATTCTAAAAAGCCAGTTTATGTCTGAAACAGTATTTAGACTAATATAACACTTTTCTCTGTTAAGATTTAGAAGTTGATTTGTATGTGTTTACTTCAGTATTGGTACATTGATCAAGTTGTTAAACTCACTACTTTTGCAAGCTTAGAATTTTTGTTTGCATCAAAGATGATTTGTGATGATGCATAAAACTTCCTGGTTTGGAGTGCTGAGATTTATATGTAAGTATACAGGCTAAATATTGCACAGCCTACATTGTTTCATCTCTCCATTCCTAATGGAGAAGAATATAGAAGTATATAGAGAGGTTAATTTTACCTGAGTTAACCTTTCACAAAGCTCAAGCATTGAACAGATCTTCTTCTCTGAATTAAATAAAGAGATATATTCTAAGATCATAACAACTGTTACAGCAACCAACATGGAAGCAGTATCCATTTACTGAAATCTCATTTTTCAGTATTAAAAATGTTTACATTTATTAGTGTTTAGTAGGGAGATTATGTAGATGTAAATTGAAAAACAAAGAGGCTGTCATTATTCACAACAATTTTATATGAAAAGAAAAATTTAATGTTTCCCAAAAAATCTATGGTGAGTGCACTGAAATAATAAAACACAAGATAGTTTTCAGGTTTCCCAATTTATTTGTTGCACAGACATTCACAGAGTGAATATGAAAAAAACATATCCTGATGTGAGTGAGCAAATTCCTCAAACAGGATAAACAGTCATCATGTGCATGGTAATGGGGGCCCCCATTTCAAGTGTCTTTGACATGACATCTTTTCCTGGAATAGGTGTGTACCGGTTTGGCCAAATTTAGAAATATATACTCTGAGAGAAGGCACAACCACCCCTCCCCCACCAGGTTTGGGAAAAAAAATAAATTTTCCTCGAAGGAAAGTGAAGAAGATAAAACAATTTATTTAACAAACACACGGGAAAGGAAAATGAGGTTAAATGGTAAAATCTTTTACTGTGGAGGAAAAACCTGGGAAAGCGTTAGAGTCCTTCCTTTGGTCTCCTCGGAGCCGGGGCTTGGCCCAGGGCCAGGCCCTCTGTGCCCAGTGGAAAGTCCTCCCGATGTGCTCTGAGGTTGAAAGCAGTCCAGTAGCAAAGGGAGAAAAATCCGGAATTCTAGAGAAGGGAAAAAAGCAAAGTCCAACTCTCAGTCTCTCTCCGGAGAACCAGAAACTGAAACAACTGGCCAAAAGCTGACTGGAACACAGCAAGCCGGGTGCTTCCTCGCTCCCCTGCCGCGGCTGGGAAGAAAAAAAAAACCTCCTATCTTTAAGTGACCTTGAACAAGCTGCAAACTGCTTTGAGAAAGTTTTGCTCAGTTTTTTCTTCTCCCTCTCAGGCTCAGTCTAGAGGCACAGAAAGGCACAAAAATTAATTCCTGGGCATAGGCAGCGATATGGGATACATATCATAACGTCACCCCAAGACAAGGTGTGACTTCTTGATTTTCTGGTGATTTTCTGTAACAGAGCAGTCCTCTTGTCCTATGTGGCAACCCCAGGATATGCATGAGCATTTGTTACAGATTATTTGAAACTATTTTCAAAGCATCTCCTATATAGAAAAGACTGAACTGTTAGAAGGTTCCTAGGTTGTCCTGGTTAACCACCTCAGATGTTAATCAACAGTGCATTCAAGCTTGCAAATAGCATCATTTAGATGGCCTGTGCATAGCAGGAACCTCCTGGGGGAAATCTCTAGGTCTATCCTATTCACATAGGTACAGCCTTGACAGACAGATATATCACAATTTTAAATATACATTAGTCTAGAGTTTCTCTTATACAGTAAAAATGGCTTAAATTTCCTAGATCTTGCAAACCCTGGAAATTACAAGTGACAAATCATCAGAATATAAAAATTCTATTACATTCAAGTGAAGAACTTATCTTAAAGCTCAGGAGCTTGTATTTTTTCTAAAAAATAATCAAGACTATGAAATACTTTTTAAATATTATTAAAATAAGACATAGTCCTGGAAGGTTAAAATATCTAACTGATACAACTTTACAGATTACTCTTATTGCATCCTTCTGTGATAAGAGATACACTCCCCTTGCATCTCCCATGACACAGAGTATTAGATAGCCTGAGTATTTGCCCACGAACAGAACCTCCTTCTCTCAGTCCTGACCAAATCCAGAATGTTAGGACACTAGCTTGGTAATTCAACCAATTTACATTAAACAGCAAGAACATTTCTGCTCTCTTTATTTCTCACTTAAGAACCTGTTCCTGGACATTCCACTACTTTACTCAACAGCAGTTTGTTTCTTACTTGTAAAATAATAATGAAAATAACCATAATTATAATAATCTTAATCATAATTGTGGGAAGATGACTGGTGGTAAAAACAACGGTGTGGAAATTATAGGGGGAAATACAATTGCTACTCTCTGAATGGAATGCAATCAGCATGTCCAACCTCCCAGAGAGAATACAATCTAAGGCGGACTAAAAGGAGGGTGGAGCAGACGGGAGGTACCTCAGCCAGGCTCTGTTGAAACCCTTGCAAAGAAGGAAACTCAGTGGTACTTGATAGCTGATAAAATCACCAGCAATCCTTGAACCTTACCCTATCACAATTTAACTTATAAAGAGTGTTATGTTACTTTGTAAACTGTTAATGTGACTCCTTCAGGGGCACTGGCCATTGCTGGCAGCAGTTAAAGGACCCCCAGGAGGGGGTCTCTCTGTTTGGCATGTGACCCTGAACAGTCAGTCAAGCCACCCTCCAGTCTTGTGAACTGTTCAGTGAAGGGTCCCCATAACAGGTCCCTGACAGACTGGTCAGGAGCAAGGGTCTCAACTTTCTTGGGGTGCTGACAGACTAATGAAACACTAAGGGTTTGAGTATATCTTTCCTTTTCACATGACACTAAGAGACTTTGTAGTAGTTTTAGAGAATGCAAACTCTGTTGAAACAATCACTGTATTATAATTAAAGAGAGGTTTGCGTTTGTGGAAACGGAATTTGAAATGCCTTTTTTTCAGTAGCTGATGTACAGCAGCACACCACATGCTAAATGCTCCTGTTTTCTCTGAAATACTGAAGCAGTGAAAGTAGAGGTAAAAAATGGTTTGCTATTTAATGAGTTCTGTAGTCATCAAAAAGAAGGAAATCACCTGGGCAGCCACTCACAACTATTTCTATATTACATGACCAGGTGACTTATGTTTAGTCTCCAGGTGACTAGTTCTTGCCCATTCTTTTCCCATAAGAAAAAGGTCCAAGGCTAATCAATGTTTCACACTTACCTGATGTCTTGAACATCTTGTCCAAAAGTAAGACTTTCTTTTGCTTGTTGCTGTATTGCTTGTCTAATTTTATCATTCTAATAACATATTACTGTATTTATCCTAATTTATCATTAGTGTCTCACAATCTGCTACATTAAGACCACTGGAAGAGCTTGACAGTAACAAACCAGTTGTAGCAATACTTTTAACACGACTGTCAATTGCCATGACCAGGAGTGAGAGCACTAACTCACTTTACGCTTGTCAGTGAGAGGTATGTGAGTTGTTACACTTTTTTTACCCATGACGACAAGGATCTTGACCAGATCTAGACAAAGTCTGGAATTAAGGGGTTCCTAACTGTCCTCAATAGAAATAGGTCTGATCTAAAACTGTATTTCTGTTGACTTTATTGTGATAGGTGTGCACAAAAAATCATTCCACAAAGTTCTTTTCTACTCATAACTTTTCCAAATGATTGGGATTCATTAGCTGTGCTGACCTGTCTATTCAAAGGGTGTAGACAATTTTTTAGGAGTAATCCAATGTGCCATCAAGGTCTATTTCAGAGGCAAGAGCATTACCTTAAAGAAAAAGAAAGTAGATAAATTGCTCAGGAAAAACCTGATACTCATGACTGACATAACAGTCCAGTGAGTAAATATTGCATATCAGACATGGCAGAGTCTAATTCATTCTGTGCTCTACACAGTAGCAATAAACTGGGCTGGGAATGAGGGGTGGAAATATTCAAGGAAGCATGTGAAACCACAAGTCTAGAAGGAATATAGATATGAGACTGTGGCATCTAATTGTGGGAGTATTCCAACAACAAATGAAGGATGATATTTAAAAAAATATTTCCAATATAATCAAACCAGCCACATAACAGCAGACACAGAAAGAGATGAGTGCAGTGTAATAGTTACACATTAAGCAGGCTTGGATTTTCTTATGCAAGCCATAAGTGTATTTATTTCATATAAATGTTCATATTAGAATTTTATAAATAACTGCATTATTAAAACACACGCATAGTCTCCATAGGAACTGTTTCTGTTTTGGGTGTATTATAAATGTCAGTGCGTTCTCTCACAGTCCCAGCTGATTGCTATGTACAGTGACCTTTCGCGTTTTTATAGACCCCTACATGCAGCAATCATTGCTAGTGGGAGTTTATGTGCTTACCTGAAGACAACATTGCCAGAAAAAAAGAGATTTAAAAACTACTCCTTCTAAAAATGTTAACTTAGAAATGGCTAAAACAGTCAGTAATATATCACAAATATATATTTATCTCTTTCTCCCCTTCCATTTATTAGAAAACCTGAAAACTAAATGCTAACTTTGGTGAACTGATTGCAAATGTTAGCATCTCACAATAAATTTATGAGAGGGGTAAATAATCTATTTTCTTTGTGTAATTTTTCCAGCCTTATTTCTAGTGGGCTTTTTTTAATAAGTGAGAAACATCTACAATGCTATAGCTATAATGTATCTATATGTATTTGTTTATGCCACAAAGAAATGCGTAATGGGGCATCCTAGAACATGGACAGGCAATCATGCTGGATATTATAATTAAAAAGTCTCGTTAATATGTTCAGCATTTTGTATCTAGCATTCTAATACTTAACAATTGTGTCTCTATGTGGAGGGCTCATTTGAGAATTGGAGGTGTGACTGCAGCAATACTCCCAGAGCACAGTAAGAACAGATTTTCAGCACTGGCTCCTTATTTCCCCAGCAGTCCCTGGGGTGCAAGCAGAGGAGAAGGAGGGGAGGGAGGATTAATTCTCTGCCATGTTGTTCCACCTGGTTTTGCTTACATATTTTTCAAGGAGGCAAACATAACCACTTCCCACCACCTATAGTAAGTGGAGATTAGGGGCTTCAAGGAATAAAATTTCCCTTTCTCTACACTAATACCCACAAGTTTGGGGCTCCTATCATTGCCCTTTGTGAAAGCATGAGTCAAATGTGGGGTCAGTCAAAGGTGATGAAAACACGATAATCAAACTGTGACTTCCCAATTGGAAGAAATTCAGAATCAGTTAATTCAATATTTTTGCTGGTAGGAAACATTTCACTACAGATTGCTGATACCAACTATAGTGCTGTTTAAGACTGTCATAGTAGAGACCTTGGCTGGACTCCAGTCCCATAGAACAATAAATGTAATGCTTGTGTCAGAAAATTACAAAAATTATAAGAATATTAAACCAACATTATTATTTCCCCTCCTAAATCTGACAGTAATCATTATAGTAACAAATTAGTCATGTTTCTCTTCTGGAAAGCTATGAACATGTGAATCTTCTTTTCAAAAATCTAACTCTGAGCCATTTTATAATTGCACTAAGACACTCCAAGGCATATGTCACTGTGCCTCTGAGATGAGCATTATCTCACAGCAACACACACCTTGTCATGTATTATTTATCACACTAAAGTGTCTTGTAATTTTCATTAAGAGCTATGTCTAGCTTTAAGAAATAGGGACATACTTCATTTTAACTGTTTCAGTGAAAAAATACTTTTCAAACTTTGTATGCAGATATGAAACTCTGGATATTGACAACAAAGAGTGCCATTTTCACTTATGTTCTGCAAAAGACATTAAAAGGAAAAATAAATAACAAATCTTTCCTTCACCTGGGAATGACAACAAAAATCCCCCTTCTCTAGGTGATTCCTGTTAACCTTTCCACCCGCTTCACACACTGTACTGTCCCCCGGGTCTCATTGTCATCTTTTCCTTGTGACGTGACAGATGCAGCACATGATAGATGACTGTTGCCTAGATGTGGGCCAGGATTCACTTGGAGAAAAGCAGATGGGTGAGCATACCTAAGGGGCCAAATCTGGCTCATATTTGAGACCAGCCTCTTGTCCTTAAGCGATTGCAAAAGACACCCCAAAGCTCCCCTGCCTATAAATTAGGCAGTGCTGGGAAATATACCTCACCATTTAAGGTCAGTTATTTCTACAAGTCATTTGTACTTCTAGACTGTTGGAGAGCTTCCTAGCTTGGTGTTGGCTGGGTTTTCTCTCCCAAAGAGGAGCAAGACATTATTGAGAATGTGCAGGGCCAGGGGAATGTTTGCAAAGAGCTGTTTTCCCACTCCACTGAGAATCAGCAAAAGCATAGTGGCATAGGTAAAGACTGTAACATACCAGTGGGTATGAGTAAATGGTCTCAATCTGTGTTGGCTTTACTGTTCTTTCTGGTTTTTACTCATTTACTCAGTCACAAGCAAATAGTAGGATCATATATAGGGAAACTTTACTCAATATTTAGGATTCATGAAATTTTTGTATGTTGTTTACATTTCAAAAAGCTATATGAAATATTTTGACAAATGTCAATAGTAAAGTTCATTGGATGTCTTCTGATGCTATAGAGGGTTTTCACAGTTTCTAAGAGTTTAAGCCAAATGAACAAGCAAAAAAAACCCCAACGTTGCCCTTCCTCCCCCTTGCCCCCCCTCCCCCCTGCCCCCCTCACCTTTTTTTAATCTTCTTTACCTGCTGTATAGTCTTGTTTTGGGAAATTGAAGTTGTACTGCATTAATTTTAATCTGCACATCATCACATTAAAAAAAATCTGAGATTATAATTTTGTTTGAATTTCTGCCTGTTTTCTTTAGCTAAATTATGTGAGTAGTGCTAAAACAAACCCACAAAAGTGTTTTATTTCTGTTACTTCTGTTTAATATAAACTTCCCATGGCTAATAGGTAATGAGGACAAATTTTGGGATACTGCTGATATAACAGTTTTTGCATATTCTTAATTTTAACTAGTAATTCAATGTAACAGACATACTTAATAGGCATTTCCCATATACCCTGAAAGATGTGGAAAAAAAAAAATGGATTTAAGGGAAAGAAGATGACAACTGAAGCAAAACTTTTCTTAGGGATTTTAGGTGATCACAGAGGTGAATTAAACAAAACTTGAGAGGGAGATTCAGTATTTTAATTGAGGAATGAAAGAAAATGTGCCTCAAGCATTACTGCAACTAAAAGCAAATAGAAGACCATTTGGGCTTGTAGCGGGTTCAGTTTGTAAACCAGGCAGAAACACCAATTAAGTGTAGGGGTTTCATTCAAAATATCTATTACTTACTTATTTTCCTTCTGTGAGATAAGGATTAGGAGAAAAAGAAAAGCAGGCACAAAACTTAAAAGAATATAAAGAAGTTTATTAACAGACCTAAAAGAAAGGAAAATAAAGTCAGACTAAACCTTCAGAACACTTTCCTCCTCCCACCTTTCTCCCTTCTTCCACAGACAATGTAAAAAGACAACCCTTGAGATTTTCAGTCAGGTTATCACTTCTATAATAATCTTTTTCAGTTCACTTAGGGAGAGGAGTCTCTCTTGCTCCTGCTACGGAGACATCTCCACAAGAAGTTCTCTCATGGCTTCAATGTCACAGTGAGACAGCCGCCCAGGTTGGTTCTCTGCTTGCATGTGAGAGTCCCTTCCCCTGACTAACAGCTTTCTCCACAACTGCTTTTGAGGGTCCAATCTTGAGCTACTGGGGTACCATTTTAAGGATGAGCTGTTCAGAAGCAAAGGTTCTCTTCACCTATCTCTGGGAGCATCTTCATCTCTAGGAACAGAGGTCTTCTCCCTCCCTGGGAGCAAGGGTCCTCCTCACTTTCATCTCTCTCTGTTCAAGCTTCTCATCAAATTACAGCTATTTCAACATTTGCTCATTTCAGCACAGGTGCTTTTGCTCACAATTACAGTCATTTGCTTGTTTCAGCACAGATACTTTTGCTCACAATTGCAATTTGAACACTTCACCCCCCCATGCTTTCATGAAATTACAACAGGTACTCTGATGTATCATAGTCCATCACCATAGCTTTACAATAGAGTTTCAGCTTCTAAGCTTGAAGCATCTCCTCCTCCCTCAGGGTTTCAGCTCTTCCTTCTTTACTGCCTTTGGTGTCTCTATGGTGTTTTCTTCACTTGCCTCCACCTTTCCTCTTCCTTTGACTCGGGAGAGGATTGATGTCTGCAGGCTTCATCTGTTCTGGCGGAATCTTACAGCACTGAAAGGGTTAATCTCACCCGGCCCTGCAACTGGAATTCGCTTATCGCTGTTGCTCACATGAGCTTTGCTGGGCAGCGCCTCAGATGAATTTTCAGCCTCACTGGGGGGGCTGGCCGAGCCGCGCCTCGGGGCCTCGGGTCTGCACGGAGCAGGGCTGCGGGGGCTGGCCCGCACTGAGGGGCTGCGGGTGGAACGGGGCCGCACGGCTCCAGGATGGCTGTCTCCCGGCCAGCCCGTGCTGAGCAGGGCCTGGCCCGCACTGAGGGGCTGCGGGTGGAACGGGGCGCACGGCTCCAGGATGGCTGTCTCCCGGCCAGCCCGTGCTGAGCAGGGCCTGGCCCCGCTGGGCCGCGTGGGCCCCCAGTTACCTGTCCAAAGGCTGGAAGCAAGAGAGGCTTTCCCAAGCTCTGTTCGTTCTTAAATGTGGATCACAGAGGCGTGTGAAACTTCTTAAGTGGCTTAAAAAGTCGCCAATATTCAAACTGGCCAGTTGAAGCCGTAAGCACCTCTTTGCAAGAGAATCACTTCCGTGCCTGAAGCCCTCTTTACTAAAAACCCAAACTATACTAAACCATGACCTGTAGCCTAGGTATGAAGTGAATTAAGACCACAATTCTTTAGGGTTGGTGGGATATTGTTTGTTTATTTTGATGTTTTTAGGTAGCCTTAATTCCACTGCCATAGAATACTCTGTATATTCAAAGGTAACAGTTATATCATCAAAGTAAAAAAAGAGCCTTGTAAGCTTAGCTCTTGTTGCTTATGAAACACTGTAAAATAAATGTAAAACAAATCACCAAAAAAAAAAAAAAAGGGATTGTACTCACTGTGGTATAAAAGTTTCCACATGACAAAGTAACTTAATAACTTTAGCTGCTTAATTATGTCACCACTGTATGGAAAAGCCTCCTATACAGATAAATTATAGAGCATTACTTTAGCTTCCAGTGCAGAACAGCTTCCATCTTGTATGCAATTAAACAGATTTGTTCTCAGCCATGCAACCAAAGCACGAAACCATATTCCTCTTTCCAGCAACAGATGTTGTTTGAAAGAGTTACAGTAAGAAATGTATTCTCAGAATAACTATTGGGCTGTGGTATCTCACTACTAGCCATTTAACCGTTAAACAAATGGGGTTTAACGTGTGCCCTCAGAGATACAGTCAAGATCTATTTCGTAGCAAGAAATATCTGAATTATCTAAATATTATAAAAGGTCTAGAAAATAAACTGGTTTAATTTGAAAACTTTCTCATTGATACTCTTACCATGGTGACAGAACAGTCATGATATTTTGCAGCAGAATATAGAACTTTAGATTAATTGTTGATTCAGGAAATTTTACCTATGAGTATCATGCAAAATATCATTTCCATCTTCAGAAGTGTTAAAAAAATTGAGTAGATGCAGCACTTTGCAATATGGTTTAGTGACCATGATGGTATTTAGTCAAGGTTGGATTTGACGATCTTGGAGGTCATTTGCAACCTTGATGATTCTATTCTATGATTCAAATAAAATTTAAAAAATATAATATTTTTTTTTTGTTTTTTTGATTTTAGGAATAGCATAATGATATGCTTGGTACCTGTAAAACCTCCATGGTATTTTACCAGCTCTCAGAAAGCTGCACTGAAAGATCAAATATTGGTGACACATGTTACCATTCAAACTCTTAAATTTCATCTCTCTTGAAGATTTAAATTCACACAATCCACATAATTTTGATTTTAAAGGACTCAGCTATGTGCTGTTAAATATATAGGTTTTGCTGGTTTTTTATCCTTCCCCAGTTAAACATACTTGAATTTAATATTTCTGAAGGTTGCATGTAAGCCCGGGAGGCTGATGTTTTCTCATTAAAACATAGCGATTGTGAGAAGAGATGGGATGGAGTTGAGTTGTGGGCTGTGGGACATGCCTGCAGAAGCATATGGCAGCACAAAGGAGCACATGGCAGCACACAGAGGCTTGTCTCCACTGGACCCTGGGGGGAGGAGGTGTCACAGGGCAGACCCCTAAGGAGAGGAGCCTGCACGGAGCTGATAGATGAGTGAATAGCGAGTGAACACTCCCTAGAAGGACACTGAGAAAGTGTGTTGCTGATGTGGCAGCAGGGGATAGGTCACGTAGTGAGAATTACCGTGTAAGAAAATACTGTGCCTTGGAAAAGTGTATAAAACCAGCTCGTTTCTTTGAATAAATGATTCCGTTTCCCTGCCGGTCTGGGTCTGTATCTTGGTCACTGACAGGTGATGAAGGTACCAAGATGCAAGTTTTCCTCTGCAGTTCACACAGCTTGGTGTTGTCATTAGAACCTCTTTTGATAAAACAATTCCTCAAAGGTTGAGATTTTTCTGAAGAATGATTTTCCTGAAGGCAGTGGGAAAACTTGTTGGTTTTGAGCAGGACAGATTTGTGTGTATGGAACAGTAGAGGAAACTTACTATTTATGAAGTTTTGCATGTTTACGATGATATTTTAGAAGGCCAGACTTCATTTCCAGCACTCTGTCATGGTCTCCCTTCTGGATTAGCTACAGCTCATTATGAAAAATGTGTGCCATCTAAGGAATCAGGTGAAAGAAGAGAATGAGCTCATTAAGCTTCTGAACTAAAAGTCCTTAAGGAGAGACAAAACCAATTTAAGGTTTTGTGGAGTTCACATACCACATTTTATTTCAGTTCATTAATGAAGAATATTTCAGTATGCTATGAATCAGTACAAAAATTAGAATGTCACTTTTATTTATTTAATCTTTCAATGTTATAGAGAATGAATTTTCCATGAAAAAATATGAACACTTTGGGTGAAGAAAAAAGAGGAAAATGCCCAAACTGCCCAGCAATAGATAGAATGAAATTAATTTCTATGATTTGGCACAGGAAGTTCCCTGAAATATATATAGGAACCCAATGTATGACCTTGTTTTTTAAAGTTACTTTTCCATTTAAGGACTAAATTTATCTTATAAAAGATCTAAATTATATTTGTATAAATTCTGTGTTTGAGATAAAATTCTACTTTGCTAGAAGCTTTCTAGCATTTTCTTCTAGCATTTTCTAGGATGCTACTTTCCACAGACAACATCTTGATTGATACATGTAAACCAAGCAGACCAAAAAACTGACACCCCACAGCAGTCCTCTCCTTCAATCAACCTTCTTGATTTTAAAATAAGATCATGTGTGCATCAAGTATTTAATTTTTTTTATGTCTATATCATGTATCTGATGGAAGATGGAAAATGTGCTTTACTTAGACAGATAAAGGAAGATTTTGAGGCATTTGAGAATGGCCTCAGAAAGCATGCAACTTCTTAGTCTTAATATAAAACAAGTGGTTTATGTTGTTATCGCTCACTGTACCCTGTAAGAGTGCTAATGTTAATTGTGTATTATACAAGTAAAGCAGCTATGTAATTTAAAGAGGCTGTTTAAGACTAATTTTAATGTTGCTTTAAGGACAAAGGTAATGAAAATCTTATAAAATGAGTTGAAAGTAAAAAAAAAAGTAAATATTGACCTTTGCTTTCTTGAGTTATAATTCCTATGAAAACAGGATTTCTTGATCTTAATGAAAGCTTTACAACTGAAAGGAGAATTCAAAGATGTTTAAAAATAATAGTGAGTGCACTTGAACTGATGTTTTCTATGTATGCTGCAGATTTTTATGGAAGTCGGGATGCTGGTTATTAATGGAGAAACAACAGTGCCTTGTATAAATGAACCACGAAACTCTGTTTTATAATCTTCATTTAGAGTCATTCAAAAGGCTGTATGCTATGTACAAGGTTAAACTAATGATCTTCACTTCCATTACATATGTTTAAGCCCTGAAATGTGGGATAAAATATAATACCAGCTGGAGATTTGCAGGAAAGGCTGTCTTGCTATAACGCTTTCTAGAGGGTTTTCAAACATCATTCACTCTATCTAGTAGACAGATTATTGAATTTCCCTATAGATGGAAAACAAAATTCCAATTTGAGAGAAAGTATGCAGACTGAAACTACTCATTATTGACAAATGTGAAGAGCTGGGTCTCCTCCTAGGATTACACATGAGGAGTGGATGACTTTTGTGACCTTTTTACATTTTGATGTAATGAAAGTTTGAGTTCATAACAGCGTGACTGGAGCCACTTGACAATTGTAATGCACTTTGTGAGTGAAAGGTAGTTAAGAAATATATTTGGAGAAAAAGAATTTAGTTGGCCTTTTGTTCAGTCTGAAATCACCAAAGTTTCTGCCAAGCTTTTATCTATAAAGAGGAGGGCATTCAGTCATATACTTTCTCAAAAGTAAAGTTTTTCCTCAGGGATGTTTTTTCTGATATTGTAGTTTGAGGTCTCGATAGCAGAATCTTTTGAAGAACCCTGTGGCATATTTTGAGGAGATAATGAGGAAAAATATTTTCTTTTTTAAGCTTGAGAGCTATGGCAGAAAAAACAGTCAAATTTGTTTCATCTCTGTTGCCTTTACTGATTTATAAATAATATAATTATCAAAGAAAGATCTTTAATGCTATCCTTTCCACATCTCTCTTCCTCCAGTTTTCAACCAAACAATCAGAACTTAATCCTTTAAGAAAATATGCCCTCTGGTCATGGTATTTCAGAGATCAGCTTATTAAAGTCTCCTTTTGAACATAACCCTAGAGAGCAACAGGTAAGGAAGTTCCTCAGACCTGACAATCTTACTGATTTGATTTTGTAAAATCATGTATCCTGCCTACCAGCAGTACACAACCTTTCTGTATCACAGTTAAGCCCACATGATACAGGCTTAAAAATGTGTTTCGAAGCAAATACTTAAAAAAAAAAAATCCTTTATGGCACAGGGAAATAAAATTTGTATTTAAAATAATTGTTCTAAAATTATAAGGGTCTGAATTTGAAAAAGAAAGGATCTTACTGCTATAGGAAATTATTTAGGTCACTTTATAAATTTTAGACAATTCTTCATTATAAGCAGGAATTGAATAGTGAATGAGCTAGTACATGTGACAGGATTAACATGGGAGATAATATGTTCTTGCATAACAGGTAAACTATTGGGGAAACTCAAAGAACATACTGCGCAATTGTGTAGAACGGGCTTGTAGGGGATGTGGAGAATTTCCTCCATATTATCTTGGGAAGCTAAAGAAAGCCTGCCTTTAAAGAAGTGCCTTCAGGGACTAAGACATGTTATGTCTTGTGGCAGTTCGCCTTGTTCAGTTGCCAGATGTCCGTGCAGTCCCTCTCTTTCTCCAACAGGATTGGCAGGGGAAAATGAGATGTAAAAAATCTCTCATGGGTCAAGATAAAACCAGTTTAGTTAGAAATACATAGCCTGCATTACAATGAAGGCAGAAAGATAAATGAATTCATTATTTCCCATTGTTCGGCAGATGTTCTGCCACTTTCTGGAATTTGGGAAGCTGTGGGTATAGCCTGGTAGGCAACTAAGCCCCACAAAACTCACACCATTCCCCCATGGAATGGGGAAAAGAATTGAAAGTATAAAAGTGAGTAAACTTGTGGGTTGAGATAAAGACAGCCTAATAGGGAAAGAAAACCTGCACTTGCAGTCAGATCAAAAAAAGGGATCCATTCATTACCTCCATTTGGCAGACAGGTGTTTAGCTATTTCCAGGAGAGCAGGGCCTGCTCTATGTACCATCATACGTAACAGCTACTTAGGAAGACACACACCACCACTCTGAATATTCTGTGGGTAACATGAGACTGTGAAATTGAGAGAGAAATAGGCATTGAATTTGTTTCTAAGCATTTGTTACTTTGTTGGAAAGCAGAGCAAAACCATCTGCATCCCTTGCAAGAAGTGTGCCTGAACCACTGACTTCCAGTGTCACAGAAGACATATTT
Source organism: Aphelocoma coerulescens (assembly GCF_041296385.1). Classification (NCBI taxonomy): domain Eukaryota; kingdom Metazoa; phylum Chordata; class Aves; order Passeriformes; family Corvidae; genus Aphelocoma; species Aphelocoma coerulescens. Next base: position 112,123,821 of record NC_091015.1, on the reverse strand, counting down.
CATTTGAATCTACAGGGTTAATCCCATCTTTTATGTTTTTGCACACTTTCATGATGCAAAGGACCCAGTTTCTCAGAAACAGAGTATCACAATATCATTGAGATTGAAAAGAACATCTGGAGGTCATCTTGTCCAACCCTACGCTTCAAGCAGGGACACCTAGAGCCAGTTGTGCAGGACGATGTCTAATCCACTTCTGAGTATCTCCAAGACTTCACAACCGCTCTGGCAGCCTATGCCAGTGCTCAGTCACCCTCATAATAAAAAATTGTCTCCTGATATTCAGAGAAAACCTCCTGTGATTCAGTGTGTGCCCATTGCCTCTGACTAGTCACCACTGCAAAGAACCTGGCTGTGTTCTCTTTGCTCTCTTCCTTCAGGTATTTTATATGCATTGACTTTTGCACCCTCCTGAGCCTTCTCTTCTCCAGACTGAATAGTCCCAGATCTCTCAGCCTTTTGTCTTATCAGAGATTCTCCAGTCTCCTGGCGCTTCACAGGAGCCTCTGCAGTAGGTCTGTGTCTCTCTTGTACTAGAGAGCCCAGAATTGGACCCAGCCCTGTGGGTGTGGCTTCATCAGAGTTGAGTAGAAGGGAGGGATCACATCCTGCTGGTAACACTTTGTCCAAAGCAGACCAGGGTATCAATCACCTTTGCAGGAAGGGCACAGTGCTGGCTCGTGTTCAGTTTAGTGTTCAAAAAGACCCAGATCCTTTTCTGAAACACTGCTTTCCAGATGGGGAATCTGCAGGATATACTGGTGTGTGGAATTGTTCCTTACTAGGTGCACGACTTAGCACTTTCCACTGTTGAACTTCACAGGGCTCCTGTCAGCTCATTTTTCCAGCTTCTGGAGTTCCTTCTGGATGGCAGTGCTACACTCTGGTTTGTCAACCACTCTTCCAAGTTTTTTGTCACCAGTAGACTTGCTGAGGGTACACACTCTGTCCCATCATCCAGACCATTACTGAAGACCTTGAACAGGGTTAGCCACTGTATTCCAGCGATACTGTATTCCATCACTGTATTGACCTCTGGGGTACATCAGTGGTTACTGGCCTCCAGCTAGACTTGTACCACTGAACACCACCCTCTGAGGCCACCACCCAGACAATTTTCTGCCCACTTTGCTATTTGCTTATCCAGTCTGTCTTTAATCAGCTTGTCTATCAAGATCTTATGGGCAGACAGTGTCAAAGGCGTTACTGAAGGCAAGGCAGACAATGTCCAATGCTCTCTCCTCACCTGACAAGCCAGTCATTTCCTTGTGGAATGGTATCAGCAGGTCAGCCAAGTATGACTTCCTCTTGGTGGATCCATGCTTGGTTCTTCTGACTGTTTTCTGGTATTTCATTTAATTGAAAAAATTTTCTGGGATTAGTTGTTCCATCACCATCCCAGGCATTGAGATAAAGCTGGTAGTCTCCTTCTCACCCTTTTTGAAGACAGAGTGACATTTGCTTTCCTCCCATCTTCAGGTACTTCTCCCAGTTACCATGATCATTCAAGGACATTTTCCAGCTCCTTCGGGACTGATGGGTAAATCCTGTCATGGCCTACAGACTTAGAAACATTCAGTTTGCTTAAGTATTCCCTGATCTGATTCTCTTCCTCCAAGGGTGCTTCCAACCTTTCTTCTTGGTCTTTTAGGCTTAGATTCCTAAAGACCAGCCTTGCTAATGAAGAATGATATGAAGGTGGCATTCAAAATCTCAGTCCTTTTCATGTCCTCTGTCATCAGGTCCCTAGCATCCAAATCCTCCTTAGTTTTCTTTTTGCTCCTTATGTACTTACAGAAGCCCTTGCTATCTTTGAAATCTCTGGCCAGGTTCAATACCAGATAAGCTTTGGTTTTCCTAAGTGCTGGCTTGACAGTGTCTCTATATTCCTATTAGGCTAACTCTCCCTGCTCTCACCCTCTGTATGCTTCCTTCTTCTATCTGAGTGTTGTCAGGAGTTCTGTGTTCCCCCACAGAGGCATCCTGGCATTTTGTTCTTATTTCCTGCTGTCAGAGACTGAAATATTATATTTTATGACTTAAACATTTTCTTGAAGGACTTTAAAAACTGTATTACAAAAGCTGCAGAGAAGACTACCGAACCCTGAATGGGGCCCTGACTAAGGCCTTACACTGCTCCTGATGAAGATAAGATAAAGTAACAACTCAGGGCTCCGGACATTCACAAAGCACAAGCTTAACACCTCCAAGATGAGGACCACAGCCCCAGGGCTATCAGCTGCCAGGCTTGCACAGACCCTCCACCAAAGGGCGGAGGGGGGGGGGGGGAGGAGCTTTGGGTGTGTATCGGAAAAGCCTCTGGTCGGAGGTGCAGTGACTGCTCATCTCCACTGTGCAGAGGAGCCCAGCTGAGGGGTCCTCACCCAGGGGGTGTAGAAGTTTATCCACAATGGGAGGGGGTGACATGGCCCATCACAGGGGCCCCCCTCAAAGGGGTCCCCAGACCCTCCACCAGAGTGTTGCAAGGGACAGTGTGCCAAGCTAGCCCCTGCAAGAAAGGCACGTGGGCATTCCCACCTGGCCCCAAGTGTATATTAATCCACGGGATTCTGTACTCTTTGGCACGTGGTGTGGTGGCGTGACATAGTGTGTGGCAGTATGTGGCAGCGTGGCCATAGCGGTGATGGGGGACCCTCACCACCAGCAGAGCAGGTGGAGGGGAGCAACGAGACGTCGCTGGGACCCTCAGATGGGTGATTTGCTTCCACCTAACCCCTGTCACCTCTCCCTGTTCCCCCACCCCCCACGCACACTTCTTTTTTCCATTTCTTTCTCTTTCTCTTCTCTTCTCTTCTCTTCTCTTCTCTTCTCTTCTCTTCTCTTCTCTTCTCTTCTCTTCTCTTCTCTTCTCTTCTCTTCTCTTCTCTTCTCTTCTCTTCTCTTCTCTTCTCTTCTCTTCTCTTCTCTTCTCTTCTCTTCTCTTCTCTTCTCTTCTCTTCTCTTCTCTTCTCCTCTTTTACTATTAGATAAAATACATCCAGTTTTTGGCAACAACATCTAACCTCATTTGGTTTTAATCTCGTTTCTGGGAATATTTTGAACCTTCTAAGTTCTTTCTGGTTTATGCTCAGAGACTTAGCTTGCTTTGCTTTCCTGGGTCTAAACCGGATTGTAACACCTGCTCCTTGGGATGGGCCGCTCTTGCCTGGACAAGGCAAACTTTTGAAATCTAAGAGCCTTCTTGAACCTCTCTTCTCTCCAGGGTCTTATCCCGTGAGAGTCAACTGAGCAGATCATAGAAGAGACCAAAATATGACCCTCTGAAGTCTAGTGTTGTGATCTTGCTTTTTGCCCTGCTCCCTCCTCTCAGGATCCTGAACTCCACTATCTCATGGCCATTGTAGTAAAGTCTACCTTCAGCCTTCACATTCCCAACAAGCCCTTCCTTGTTTGTGAGCCTGAGAATCTCCAAAACACTTCTCCTTCTTGGCCCATCTATTCCTTGGATCAGGAAGTTGTCTCTGATGTGTTCCAAAAACCTCCTGGATTGCTTATGTCATGCTATGATGTCCCTCCAGTAGATATGGTTGTTGAAGTTCCCCACGGGGACAAGGACCTCAAAACATGAACCTGCTTTTAGCTGTCTCTAGAAAGCCTCAGCCACTTGTTCTTCCTGAGCAGGTGGCCTATGTCACTGTGGTGTCACTCATACCTGTTCTCTCTGTAATCCTTACCCATAAGCTCTCAATTGGTTTATCAACCACTCCAAGGCAGAGCACTATGCATTCCAGCTGGGCAAATGGAAACTCCACCTCCTTGTCTTCCCAGCCTGGTTCTTCTCAAAGAGCTTTACAAGAAAAAAGCTCATATAGAAATTCATGCAATGGTTTCAGGTGATGGGTTGGGGTTTGGTTTTTTTGGGGGGAGGGAGGTGGGGGGACTGAAGTTTAGTTTTGGTTTTGGTGGTTGTTTTTTGGGGTTTGTTTGTTTGCTTGTTTGTGGGGTTTTTTTGGCAAATGAATTTTAGTTGATTGATTAACCTAATATAAGGATATTCTTACAGTAGGAAGGACCTTGAGGCTATGCACAGACACAAATTATGAACACTAAAAATGAAAACCAAGAATACTAATTTTAGATGTGTTTGCCATTAGGTTTAAAAAGAGCTATGGGTAGTTGGAAGTTTAGATTTCCAAGATCTATTTTCATACTGTAATCTCAAAGGTCTTTTTTTTTCCTGTGCAACTAATCTCCATGTTATTTTTTTTTTTCTGAGAAATGGTAAATACCAAACTATATATTTCTCCTTCGTAGGAAAAATGGTACATATTTTTCATGTAGACATAATTCTCCACATTTACGACAGCAGCAAACTCAGAATGCATTTTAATAGAGAAAATAAAGGATTGTGAAAAATTGGGCAGTTTCACTGCACAAGAATCACAGTTTCACTTCCATATGAAATAAGAAGTCTGAAACAGTTTCAGCAGTTTAGAAAGTTTCCTTATCCTTTTTTGAAAAAAAGAAAAAGAATTCTATTATTTACTTTCAATGAAATGAATAAATTGATATGCAATGCAGAGAAAGATCTGAATTATTTTTCCAATCTAAAAGGTTTGTAATTTAAATATTGGTCAAACCATCTATGAAACAATTTTGAGTATTTTTACTGCAATTATGAAATGTACATGACTCATCTCAAAATTATGACACATTGTGGCTCAAGTTACTGTGCAATTATTCAACTTTTTTTTCTATTTATTTGCAGTCAATAAATGCCTTTACTATGTCAGAAAATGTGTATTATTATAGCAAAACCAATGCTGCAACGCAAGTGCAAACCCTCAGAAAAGGATATTAAAATAAGCTCAATAGTCCTTAATCAGGTTAAAACTATATTGCTAAATTTATATACAAAGGGATTTGTTTCAAGAATAAATGCAGCAACATCATTTTGCATGATAACAATATGATTAATTTTATTATTAACCATGGATTTTTCCAAATGCAGAAACTGCAAGTTTCACAGATAAGAAGTGTATTAGAGAAAACTGTAATCTTAGATAGTGGAGTAAATTGATATATGATTTTATAATTTGAATTTTTTAAAGTGGGATATGGCATTTGAGTTTCATTTGGTTGGGTTTTTTGTATTGGTTAGTTGGGTTTTTTGTATTTATGAAAGACAGAAATATTAATTTAGTGAGCTTATGAGGTCTTCTTGTATTATCTAACATATACAACAGTTTGCATAGATAGCAAAATTAAAAAATCCATAAAGATACAATGGTTGTTAATAGACCAAAGCTTTCCAAATAATACTGTATTTACCACTTCAGCTGGAAGGTGTTCTGACAGAACATTAAAGAGCCCTCTTCATCTTGCCTACCTCAGAGGCAACAGTTCCAACAACAGGGAAATGAATGCAATAAAAACTCATTGTGGGAACCTCATGCCATTCTAGAAGTGTCATTGGATAGTGCATTAAAAGGCAACGCAGCTAAAAATCTTTGTATGACCATACTTAAGATCTGAGGGCTCAGCTCCTCATTAGTGAGTTTAAACAACTAAATTAATTATCATATTTTCACTAACTTCAAGTATTAGAATGTGGAAGATTGAGGTAAAAACTGTTTGGGTGGTACAAAGTTGTCAATTTGACTCTATTTTTGAGTTTAAGAAATAAAATTAAACTAAATATTTTTGGACATTCACTCCTGCCATACACATGCAACTACCTTCAATTTTTGCTGCCTGATAGTGTTCACAATTTAAGCTTTTTTATAATTATAACATCAGCCCTGATTAAATAGATTTAAACTTAGATCACTACGCAGATGAATTCATCTCCAGTTTTCTGACTGTATCTTCACAAAAAAACATTGTAATGTAAAAATTAATATCTAAAAATTTCTTCTGTTTTTATTCAGATTATCTTTTTGTGCTGCATTCAGTAAAAATGAAAATGCCCTGTTTGACTTTTTTGCTTTCGTCTTTTCTATCTACTACTTAATATGGAATAGACTTTTGTGAGACCAACATTTATTTATATATAAAACACATTAAAGGTTTTCATGACTAACATATTTTTTCTTTTGTTCTAGTGTTTATGTGATCATATATAATGAACAAGAGTTACTGTGTGATAAGTTGATTTAGCAATGCTGCTTTTCTAAAATGAGTAATTTCTTGCATTCATTGGTTTTCTACTTTTTGAAATAAAATTAGAGTAAAACAAAATCCGTAGTAACTAGATGTAGGAGAGGATCTCTGTTTCTTTAGATATCAATAGTTATGAAGAACTTAAATGCAATTTTATAATTCTAAGATGTTTAAATGATCTCACAATGAAAAATAAGAAAAATAAAATACGAGCATTCAGAATAGCACATATCATTTTATCAGCATTTTATCCATATTTTGCAAGTAAATTAAAATCATTTGGAGGGCAATCTGATTGTATATGATTTTGACATACTAAACTCATGATTTTGTGATAGCACAGGCAGCAGATATAATTTGATTTCTATGATTATCTTTAGGATGATAGTTAAAGGTAAAATACTCAGCTTTTTTTTTTTTGGCATTTCTGCTACATGTAACTGTCATAAAATCATTAATTTTCAAAGTCTTTCAGCAACTTCAGTGTAAAACATAATTTTGTGTTTGTAGCCCTGTGGTCAAGTTCATAACTCCTCTCATACTTTTTCATTTCAGAGGCACTTCTGATTATTTCAAAATTGATAAAATCTTACTGTGCTGGTAGAGGAAATAGGATCTGATGTCCAAAATCATCTTCTGTGACTGTGTAAAAGAACAGTCCCCTGCTACATATAGGCTATTAAGGCAAAAATATATTTTTTGTCTTATTTTCTCCATGTTCACACAGCCCAGAAGTGATTTACCTCAGAAAGAATATTTCTTCATACTTTTTTTTTTTTTGCTAGTGTTTACCATGACATTCATGAACAATGATCAGTCATTTCAGCAAATCTGTAATATAAACCCTAAATTGAAAGTAGGAGTAGGAGAATAGGAAAATATCTGTTAAAATGACCCTTGAAGAGGGCAAGCACTATTTTTGCCAGGTATGTTTGGTAAATCCCATGCCAGAACATTTAATTTCTCTTCATCACTAGAGTCTTCAAATTGCTTTGTCATTTTCACTTTCACACTTTTAATTGCTTTTGTTCTGAAATTTGTCCTTTTCACCTTCCCCAGTCCCTTCGTGTGTGCTCTTGGTTTGTGTCAAACTTGGCTTAGAACCTGAGTGTTATAAAAGGGAAAATCATAAAAGAGAAGCTTGGGGAACAACCTCTGGGAGAGATTCTGTTTAAATAGGCCGTAGAGACTTGTGAGATGTAATGAGATAGAAAAGGAAGTGTACTACTCCTAAAAATATGGCTAGTAGGTAGAACAAATGATTTTTTCTTAATATGTAAAGGCAGTTCAGAGTGACAGCAGAGCCAGGCTGTTGAGTTAAATGATCTGCATGTGCAGGCAAAGGAACACTAGAATATTATCAGACAGGTACTAGAATTCATAGAAGCCAGCATTACTTAAAGGGCTGAAAATGCCAATATTCCCAATCTTTTTATCACCAAGTCCTTCATTTAGGAAATTATTGTTTTAATTATTTTTAATAATTTTCTCCTTCACTTGTTTATAGAGTTTCCAGCCTTCTCTTTTGTCTCCACTATAGTACAGAGATAAAAGGAGGCACAGCTACTAGCGTCTAATTGTGTTTGACATGTAACCCACATCTTACAATAATTCTTTGTTGCTTTTCTTACCCATCATCACCTTGCTAATTCCATATTTCTGAATCTTTGAGAGACCAAGTATGCTGTACACCCAAAACTTCCATTGCTGCAGTTGATAGGAACTGCAGTATGTCTCAAATACTGTTTATCTCAAACTTCTGCAGGGTACCTCAAATAGACTGGTGAACTGCTGTTTAATGTTCAGGTCTGGAAATATTGATATATTTTTTTATGGATTTAATCAAGTCAATGTGGTAGCACTCCCATGAGTAGAGTCAGTGAATACAGATGAGTGGAGTTATTGGGACTGACTCTTTTGCCCTAACATTTTCTATACGAATGATTTCTCTTGAAGAGATTACTCAGTCTGCTAGAGGTAGGAATTATCAGAGATCATGCACTGCTGTCCTCCACAGAATTTCTGTAATGTATGAATCAAAAAATAAGGTATGGAAGGAAATGAGATTTATATTTTACAGTTTGGGATTACCAAGCATATAGGTTCAAATCTTTACAATGAAATTTTTATATGAAGCAGTACCAATATTACAGGCTAAATAAAAAAGCTAAAGCAAAATCAGCTGCTCTAGAACTGTCTTTCCAAGCATCCTATGTGGACGTTATCTATGTAGAAAAATGGAAAGTTAGTTAGCAGTTTTGCTTTTGCGTTCCCAACTATTTACACAAAGGCTGTTTGGTTTGCTTTTTAGAAAAACACTCCCTGCAGAGTATCAGTGAAAAACATATGCTCAATAAAAGATGTTTTTACAAGAAAACTGTACTTTTTCACTTAGAAGTTGTTACTAAAGAGATTAAAAAAAAGCCCTTCAAAGTTACTCCATGAGCAAATATAAACATGCAATGCCTTCTTTTGAGGAAAGCCTGCAATGATCATTATCATCCTTATAAATAAGCATGTTTATTTAAATTTACTGTAACAGTCAAGAAAAATATCAAAGTGTAATGTTATGTTCATTCGCCAGATTTACCAAGCTGGCAGTGGTGAGTTTAAAGACAGCCTTGGATCATCACTGTTTTGTAATCAACACTACATAAATTGGTGGGTTTAAGCCTCACCAACATTCCTCTGAGATGCATTTCCCTTGCTGGACTCCTGGGGCATGTGGACAAGCAGAGCTTGGCATTTCTCTTTCTGTCCATGTGAATGGATGCATAGATCTACCTGTCATTGCATTTGTACTGGTTTGGCCAAATTTAGAAATATATACTCTGAGAGAAGGCACAACCACCCCTCCCCCACCAAGTTCGGGAAAAAATAAATTTTCCTCAAAGGAAAGTGAAGAAGATAAAACTATTTATTTAACAAACACACAGGAAAGGAAAATAATGTTAAATGATAAAATCTTTCACTGTGGAGGAAAAACCTGGGAAAGTGTTCGAGTCCTCCCTTTGGTCTCCTCGGAGCTGGGGTTTGGCCTAGGGCCAGGCCCTCTGTGCCCAGTGGAAAGTCCTCCTGATGTGCTCTGATGTTAAAGCAATCAAGCAGTCCAGTAGAAAAGGGAGAAAATCCGAAATTCCAGGGAAGGAAAAATTCAACTCTCAGTCTCTATCCGGAGAAAAAGCAGCTGAACCACTGGCCAAAAAAACTGTCCTGGGAGCAGCAAGCCGGGTGCTTCCTCCCTCCCCTGCTGCAGCTGGGAAAACCAATTGCTATCTGTGTGTGACTTTGAACAAGCTGCAAACTGCTTTGAAAAAGTTTTGCTCAGTTTTTTCCTTCCCCCTCTCAGGCTCAGTTTAGAGGCATAAAAAGACACAGGAATTAATTTCTGGGCATAGGCAGCAATATGGGATACACATCATAAGGTCACCCCAAGACAAGGAAATAAATGAAAAAGGTCACAATAAATCTAATTCAGTACCAACACTGGATATGAATCAAGATTAAATTCAAAATTTTGATCCTGGAAAACCATTCTCTATCACCAAGTCCTCTTGTATAGGACTCTGTATCCCCACTTCAGGTGAGACTTTAATGACAACTAACCCACTTGCACTTTCTACAACCTCGTGATTTTATATTTGTGGCTTATTCTCACAAGCAATTTCCATTAAATATAACTAACCCTAAAAATATTTCGCATATTTCCATGACTTTTAACTTGGAAGTTTCACAGTCAATTAAATTACAATGACTTATTGTTCAGCTGCTGAAATTCAGTAATTTAATTAATTTACATAATTTAATCTTGAGTTATACCAAGATCATCATACCTGTCATAATTCTTTAATTTTTTTCAGGGTATAAAATGCATAACAATGGCTTTACATAGCATATTACTGCATAGAAGGACATTAATCAAATGAGATAATGTACAAGATAAAGGATAAAAAAGTAAAGAAACTCTGAATTAGCAAAAATATTTTCACACAACTTTTTTTTGTTGTTTGTTAGTTTGGGGTTTCTTTGTTTTGTTTTGTTTTTGTTTTTGGTTTTGGTTTTGTTTTTGTTTTTGTTTGTTTCTTTTTTTTAATTTTGTTTTTTTCTGCCTAGCAGTATCTCTGAGGAACATTAAAGCTGATAAGGATGGAAAAGCATTTGTTTCCTGATAATTATATTTTGGTAGCCAGAGGCTGGTACTTTGTAAAGAACTTTTACTACCAAGTGTCTTTTTGACTCAGTGGCTGAAGGGAAAACATACACATATGTTTTGGGTACCCTTTTGTAACTTTTCTACTCTTTCAGAAAAGACACAGGCATGTACAGAAGGCTGAGACCCACAAACCCAGTCATCAGGCTTTATTTTCAGCAGCAGCAGAGCTTGCCTTCACTTTCCTCTCTGATGTGGACAAGGCACTATTTGTATCACTTACTTCCTTAGGAAGTATTAAGTTAGTGACAATTCTTCTGGCCTGTTTTCTTTTTCACAAAGCTGGTAATTGAGACCAACTGATATTGCAGCTCATGCATTTCCAGAAGAAGTGGAGGAAAAGGAGTCTTTGTGGGTCTCATTTTCAGTATTAATACCTGCATTTACATATCTGATTGAAAGTGCAAAACCTTCTGTTACAATACTGTTGTAAATGACAGTGATCTAGAATTCTCCTCTTTTTCTTTCAGTCTTTTTTTTTTTAAGCTGACACACTATAACTAGCCTAGTTACAACACGTCTAGTAGAATCCTGCTATGATTTTTGAGTTTGAAAAATAATTGAACACCAGAAGCAGCAGGGTACAAGCTTATCATTAAGCAATGTACTCAAATTTTTTCTAGGACCTCCTGGTATTAGATCCTGACATTAACATGACTGTGAGTTACCTATGTGACCTTTTTTTCTGATCTCTGTTCACTCTTTAGCATCTCTAGTGCAGTTGCAGTTTTAGTTAGTTGCACAATATCAAACTATCATTGAGATAAAATTCATCATCTTATGAATAATTATAAACCTGTGCCTAAATTGTCTGTTTAAAAAATTTTAGGAAAACAGGAACTGCATTTAACTTTAAAGACAAAGGTAGAATTATCATGAGTTTTCTAATGAGTGTTTTGCCCTAGCTGGCTATACCATTTTTCTCAATAAAGTGCTGAAATCTTTTTGAACTTTCCTCGCCAACAGTACCATCTCTGAAGGGGCATAACAAAAATCCTTCAGTTTTCTGAAAGCAAAAAAGGGGGGGAAAAAGCAGTCTCTCAGCACAAGTTTTTCAAAGTAGTCTGTGTTGCATCACAGGTAATAAAGGCTCAAAAAGCACTCTTAAAAGAAATTGCATCCAGCTAAAAAAATCTATAGCTCTTTCAAGTCAGAGGCTATTAGGCTAAGATACTTCCCAAAAATAAAAATTGTGGTTTTAAAACTGGATTCAACTTTTAGTTGCAAAAACCCCCAGAATTCTATCCCACTGGGAGCAGATTTAAATTTTCCTACCTGGCATGCATGTTTCTACATTCACAAAACTATTTACTGCTCTTTATCATTGATCTCATTTGGTGGGGAGGGGGGGAAAGGGAGACAATATGTTGTCTCATACAAAACGTGCTCCAGAAAACTCATTTTAGAATCATATAATCATAGAGGTGTTTGGGTTGGAAGTGACCTTAAAGATCACCTAGTTCCAACCTCCCTGCCATAGGCAGGGACACCTTCTACTACACCAGGTTGCTCAGTGCCCTATGCAATCTGTTCCTGTGGTCTACCTGGCCAAATGTAGATCTTCTTCTCTCTCTTCTCTCTTCTCTCTTCTCTCTTCTCTCTTCTCTCTTTTCTCCAGGCTGAACAACTCTGGTTGTCTCAGCCTGTCTTCCCAGGACTCCAGCCTGTCTGCAGACTTACTGGGGTTGCACTTGATCCCACAGTCTGTTTCACTGATGAAGATATTGAAGAGCACTGGTCCCAAGACAGAGCCCTGAGTGACCACTTGTCACTGGCCTTCATTGACCACAACTCTCTGGCTATGTCCATCCAGGCAATTTCTTATCCACTGAATAGTCCACCGTTCAAACTCATCCATCTCCAATTTGTAGATAAGGATGTTATGTAGGATCATGTCGAAGGGCTTACGGAAATCTGGGTAGAGACACCAAGTGGTCTTCCCTTGTTGACCATTGCTGTCACTCTATCATAGATTGATTGGTTAGGAATGATTTGCCCTTTGTGAAGCCATGCTGGCTGTCTTGGATCGCCTCCTTTTCTATCCAAATAGGCCTTAACATTGCTTCCATGAGGATCTGCTCCATTATCTTCCTAGGCACAGCGCTGAGGCTTACCAGTCTGTAGTTCCCTGGTTCTTTCTTTTCTCCCGTTTGTAAAACTGGGAGTGAAGTTCCCCTTTTTTCAGTGAGCAGGACTTTATAAGATGGCCATGAACTTTCAAATTTGATAGAGGCTGGCTTGACACAGGACCCTGGGATGCATCTCATTAGATCCCATAGACTTGTGGCTATTTGGTTTCAAATAAGGTGGTTATTAAGTGGTTCCAAACCAGCTCTTCACTCTCAGTGGAATGGACTCTGCTCCCCCCACCCCCACCTAGAGGTTCAGGGAAGCCTCTGAAGACTCATTGAGTACCTCAGTCTTCTCCATATCTGTTGATACCATTTCATTCAGGGGGATTCACTCTCCTTGGCCTTTCTTTTCTGACTTATAGAATCCTTTCTTCACATTTCCTGCCAAGTCCCATTCCATCTGTGCCTTGGCTTTCCTGACACCATCCCTACACATCCAAACCATATTCCTGTCCTTTTCCCAGGTCACATATCCCTACTTCCACTGGCAGTGCATTTCCTTATTACTCCTCAGTGTGAGGAGCAGATCCTTGATCAGCCATGCCTGTTTCTGGCTTACCTGCACACAGGTAAGAACTCTTGCGCTCTAAGAAAAATGACCCTAAAGAGTTGCCAGTTCTGGTCAGCCCCTCTGTCCCTAAGGACGGTTTCCCAGTGGATCTTATCCACTAATTTTTTTAAACAACTGGAAGTTTGATCTTCTAAACCAGTAAAGTTGGAATAATGGTGCCTTTGTCTAGGACTAAGACTCACAAATGAAACAAGCTCAGCTGTGTGGTCTAAAAATCCAAAAATTATACCAGGTCAAGAAACAGTGGAGAAGCCTAGCACAAAGGCCATTTTTCAGGGCAGGAATCCAAGGTTCATCATAAGATTAAAGATTTATCACATATCTGCGAATGAAAGCTGAACACAATACAGATAGGAAGATTAAACATATTTTGCATGCAAAACCTGTAAAATCTAGCTGTTATTGCAAAGATAATGAATAACTTGGAATAAGAGATGGAAATGTCTCATCTTTATCATAGACAGGATATTTGAAAATAGAATGTCCTACAATCATAAAGAATTCTCACGCATTTTTGAGAGTGGACACTGTGATAGACAGGAACTTGAAATTTACTTAACTCTGGCCATAAATTACAAATTCTCTGGTTTAAACCTATCTTTGTACATGAGTGATCATTAATGGATTATTTGGAACGTGCTTGCTTTGCTTCTAGCAGTGACAGGTTTGTTACAGAGCAGTTACTGAGCTTGAACCAGTTAGCACTTCTTCATTCACAGTGAATACAGGAAATGTATTTCTTTCTGTTGTATCAATATCTTCTAAAGGTGCTGACAAGGACATTGTTTTATTGAGTACAGAAATCACAAAGGATGCAAACTAATAAAAATTACAAAAAGTTAAAAGAATAGCCAGTCACAGCTGCTACTCTTCTCAAAGTAACATGAAAAAGCCCTTCAGCACTTCAGAACTGCATTATTTAAAAAGAATGCATGAATATATAAATACCATCCTTAGTCTTCTTTTGTTAATCATGTTTCCCTTAAATACCAAAGGTATATTAAATGTGTTCTGTCTACATAGAGTGAGCCTTGTTCTCATTTACTCTACTGTATTCTTACTTCTCACACAATGAAAATTAGTATCTTTGAGAAGATGCAGATTGCCCCATGTTTTCCCTCATGATTCATGGATTAGGCTACAGGCCTGCCTTTCATTTGGTTTGCATGTTATATGCTCATTTACAGCAGTGTGCAATGAGAGTCAAGCAAATTTGCCTGTCAACAATGTACACTCAAATCAGAGAAACAGAATTTCAACTGAATATTAAGTCTGAGAAAGGTAATGAACTTTTAATTTACCTGGCAATAATCAGAAATGGAAACAAAATATTAGCTGATGGTAGATAGACTTTAAATCAATAGGGAAAATTAATTTCTGGAACAAGTTATAGAAAAATACAATTACTTATAATTTATATTCTATGTATTTATATAATTTCTGTAAGACTTTTTCAGATATGCCTCCCTGACAAACTTGACAGCAATTTTCTCACTGGCTCTGAAGATTCATTGGGAAAATAACCAGTTTCCAACCTGACAGACTATCTCACAGGTTCTTATATCCTCTCTTCAAATTTATTCACACTGACCAGTAGTTCATTCCATGGCTTGTAAAAACTGTTCTTTGAGAGAGCTGCTCAAGAGAGGTCAACAAAATCTAGACCTGTGATTCTCCTGTGTTCTAATGAAAACTGCTGAGTTACATCATTATGTAATCAGTGCAGTGAAGAGAAGGGAGAGGAGATTATATAGTACAATGAGTCTTTTGGGGGTATGTGTTTGACTTTTACTGTTTTAAGTTTTCTGGAAATTTTCTAGAGTGGCTCATAAATTAACAAAGACAAAGTTAAAGACAGATACCGTCCAATTTTGTGAGTTGCATAATCTTGGCTCAGTCTCTAGAAATTTATTTTTTTCCTCTGAATACTGGGGACTGCCTTTGGGCAACATATAGCTCTATGAAACTGGAAGGGTATGAAAAGACTGCTGAGGACTCTAGTAACCATTATACAGCATAATTTCTACTTTATCTTTTAATGTGTTAAATTTGATAGTCTGCATTTGGTTGTTGTAGAGGAATTCTTCCCTCCACACACATATTCTCCCCATTTAAATTGTCTTCAAATCAATGTGTCTCTTTGAAGCCAGTGTGCTTTAGGCATTATTTATCTCAGAGCAGGAGATGGAGGTGGATCAATAGAGCTTTCTCATCAGTCTCCATCTTTTCGGAAAAGCACACTGGATTGCTGTTCGAAAATGAGAAAGGAAAGGGTAAATGCATTATTCCCTTAAAAGTTTGCCTTGTTGTTTTCCCAATGCAACAGTAAATGATTGTAATACATCATGCAAAAGTAAATTTTTGATTTTGAAATTTACAAGGCATTTAGCTGTGTACAAAGCCAGAAAGAATAGTCTCCATTATTTTTGTTCATACAAGGATGCCTGTAATTTATTATTCAATTTATTATTAGATAACTTGGACAATTCTAATTCTATTCTTTATTTTAAAATTCTAAATATTTAATTGGGATGAATATACAGAAGTAGTAAAACAAAACTCTTGAGTCTTTTTTTCTTCCTTCTTGAAACAAACTTAAGGCACACACTTTATTTCCTGATTTGAGTGTCATAGAACTGAGGCATTCATGAGCAAGCATGAGTATAGATAGAGGTACCAGAGATAAATTTGAAGATTATCCATTTGATAATAATAGATTAATTCTCAAAATTGGCACAGTATAAGAAGAACCTTATATCTTCAAGTTACTCATGCAAGAGCATTTCTCCTTCATCAGCAATAATATAAAGCATGAATCATCTGTGTATGAATGAGAATGACTTAAAAGCTATCTTACAAATCTCAATAAAAATTTTACTTCTGTGATGAGGGAGAAAAAAGTTACCAATCTTTGTTAACTTTTTTTTACTTGAATAAGCCCTAGAGAAAACTTTCCATTTACAATGGAAGAGTTGTATCTATGCTTTAGAGGGTCTGATCTTTTACACACTTTTTGTTTCTTCTTGTGACAGCACAAACAAGAATATATTACAAATGTTTATATATTGTTAGAAATGAATATATGTTCATGTATTTCAGGAGATTAGAGATTGCTCTGACGGGAGTGTTTAGAAGACTGATAAATCAAGCTGCTTTCAAACTTCAAGAACAAAACTTTAATAGATTCATTCATTCGTTACCAACACACTGCATGCTAATGGTTTTCTCCTACACGTTAATAACCATTACCACTGTGAACTCACATAAGTTAACAGCTATGTCTGAAGTTAGCAGTGAGCACACTGTGTCCTGGAGGTGATGTTGTGTAGCTCACAATGAGTGCCATGCTCCTTGGTGACACTGAGCTGCCAAGGTCAGGGTGACCAGCCTGGACAGCCCTTTGGTGAGAGAAATCAGAGGAGACTCCTGTCTTCTCCATCCTTGATCAACACTGTTGGTGTTTAAGCCTTCTTGCTCCCCCTTTCCTCATCAACCAGGACTTTTATTGCTTTTGATTTTCCTGTTCATCCTTCTGGGGTATTTGGCAGGAAGTCCTGCCTATTGGCAGTCCTTTCTGCTTGTCTTGCTCTTGGAGATTCTTGGTTGTATTCTCCCTTGAGCTCCACCAATCCTTCTTAGCCCCATTAGTGTTCACAATGATCCCATGTTTAAATAAAATGTTTATACATGGTGTCGCGGGTTTGGTTTTTAACCGGGTGGAAACACCAATTTAGTATAGTGGTTTGGTCCGAAATACTCATTACTGTTTATCTTCTGTGAGATAAGAATTAGGAGAAATGCAAAGCAGGCACCAAACTTGAAAGAATATAAAGAGGTTTATTAACAGACCTAAAAGAGGGAAAAAAATTATACCATACCTTCAGAACTCTCCTCCTCCCCCCACCTTCCTCCCTTCTCCCACTGACAATGTAAAAAGACAACCCTTAAGATGTTCAGTCTGTTTACCACTTCCATAATAACCTTGTTCAGTCCATTTAGAAAGAGAAGTCTCTTCTTGCTCGTGCTATGAAAACATTATCACAACAAGCCAGCCACCCACTTCCAAATATTGTTCAGTCCATTTAGGAAGAGGAGTCTCTCTGCTCGCAATGTGAGTCCCTTCCCCCGACTTGCAGCTTTTCCCGCAACTGCTTTCGAGGGTCCACTCTTGAAGTTTGTGGGGTACAATTTTAAGGTTGAGCTGTTCAGAAACAAAAACAGAGGCCCTTCTCCTCCCCTGGGAGCAAAGGGTCTTCCTCATCTTCATCGTTAGGACTATCTCTGGGAGCATCTCTAGGAACTGAGGTTTTCTCCTTTCCCATTTGGAGCCAAAGTCCTCATCGCTTCCATCTCTCCCTGTCCAAACTTCTCATCAAATTACAGCTGCATCAGCATCTGCCTATCTCAGCGCAGGTGCTTTTGCTTACAAGTTGAACGCTCCACCCCCCATATCTTCATGAAATTACAACGGGATACTCTGATATATCATAGCTTCACAACAGAGTTTCAGCTTTAAGCATCTCCTCTTTCTCTTCCCTCAGGTTTTCAGCTCTTCACAACACTTAAAAGGGTTAACCTCACCTTGCACATCTCGGCCTTGCAGCTGGAATGTGGCTTATCACTGTTGGTCACCTGACCTCTGCCGGACAGAGGTGCAGCTTTGCTGAAATCCCACCTGTCCCAGCACCGGAAACAAGAGAGAGCTTGGGGGGGAGTTTGTCTGTTCTTAAGTGTGGATCACAGAGGCGGTCACAACTTTAAGTGGCTTAAAGAATTGTCCATATTCAAACAGGCCAGCTGATAGGTTCTATCAGGTCCCAGAGGAAGCTGTAAGCATCCCTTAGCAAGGACATCCCTTCCGGGACTATGCTTGCTAATCCATGACACATGGTGTCTGGCTGTGCTATCACTGCATTACAGAACACTTACATGTTGCTGGTAACACTATTTTAGTACACTTATATTTGTTAGTTGTGATTGTATCCTGATTAAAACACATAGGTTTTATAGGTGGTACACTCAGGTCTCTACTTCAAATACTACAAAGGAACTATAGATTACAAGATGCTTTGTGTCCTTGAAACACCCTTACATTGTGCATTACATTGCCATTACCTGTGAAATTGCAAAGGTTTTGTGAAATATGTCAGTGTGAAAATGTGTAGCTCTGTTTGTAAACTCAGCTTGCCAATAATTGCTAATTATAGAATGCAGTGGAAATTAATTTTTGGCCAGGAGTACTTCCTAGAGAGGTACCATGATATATTAGACTATTCAAACACCATGTACATTGGCATTTAGATGAAATTATGCAGCAATTACTGTATAAGCACAGAAAGGATAAGCAGATTTAAAATACTATCTTGAATAGTTAATATGATTAAAAAATGGCCCACAGATATTTAAAACAAAAAAGGAAAGGATAATGTTGTATATTGCTGCAAGTGTTAAAAAGGATTGAGATGTGATTTTTTTTTACACTGACATAATTAAATGTGAACTGTAGAGATTAAATAAAACAGCCCAAGTATATTAGCATCTGCTTTTGTTATTAATTTGTCACTTCTACATATATTTTATCATTTAGGCTTCATCCTGATTTCTGATTTTCAGGAATATTATCTCTGTGATAAAAGATCTTTAAACATGTGATATTCTTTAATTAACTTACAACCCCAGTGAAAAGTAGAAAATAACTATGCATATTTCACAAGATATGATACTGATACCAATTGTGGTGTTTTGTCTGAAGAAGGGTTTTTATAAAGATACAAAAAATTTAGTTGTGTTATTTTCTACAGCATTTTGCATTTGGAACATTTTCATATTTGATGAGTTGTGTGTGTTTAATTGCTAGTAAATATGGTTCTCGGTTAATTTCTCACATTTATTTCTGTTCTTCTTTCTTCAGTGTTTCCTAGAAGAAGTAAAAATATACACACCCTTAAACCAAGAAAAACAGATGTATTATTACACCTCTTTATTTCATCCAGCTAATGAAGAAGTCTGCCACTGGCATGACAAAGTACGTCCTATCAGAATTTCTGTCAAAACTTAAAGACCAAAAAAATTAATAGTTCAGATAAAATATGCATATGTAGAGTTCTTAATCTAGGCAAGAGAAATAGAAAGTACTATAATTTCATATGATGATTAAGAAGGAGATTAAAAAAATGAGGTTTTGTCTATTTTTGCAGTTCATTTGTTTATTTTACAACAGTTAGCATTAAGTGAAAACTTATTTCACTGTTTTCATTTATTAGTACTATAGAGTTTCCTGGAGAAGCTCTAAAGTACCACTTAAGTAGGGTTTATCATAACTGAAGAAGAACACTGTTTTAAAATGCTCCAATTAAAAAGCCAAAGCAATCAATAGTATTTCTTTAAATGGCATGCATGCACTTTAGACTAACAGTGATTCATTAATAATTTGAGATGCTTCTGTGGTCTAAAGTTAACTCAATCTCCTGTATGTATATATTTAAATCCCTGAGGAAGTGTGAAGAGTTTAAAGGTATGGAAAACATGGGAGCTGAAAGTATCTCTCTATGCAGTAAAGGATCTGTTCTGTGGGAAAGGGAGAGCTTCAGGTTCAAAGACTTTGACATCAGCAGCTTTCATGAAACATTAAATTCAGTTCAAATGTATATTTCTGAAAGGAAGAAAAAATACATTGATAGAACCAGCTGCACTGAAATTTTGCTAAACATAATTGAGGATGGTTTACAAAGGAATGCAAAAGAAATGGTATGTGGGTCCAAATGCTGTTAGAATTCTAACTAAAATATTTCTTATGTGCTGAAAGTAAGCCAGGAAAACTCTTTATACAATGAAGTTCAGACTTGTGGTAAGTACCTTGGATGTTATCCTGAAATGGTACTTCTAATAAGGAGCATCACAGCACTAAGATGCACAGATTGCCACCTGCTGTGACATCGTTACAGCAAGTACAGGGGTGGTAATTATGGGAATTATAGAAAATAAATGTGGAAGTCCCGCTGTTTCCAAACACCTGCTGATAGGTACAATGCCTGCTCATATTTTCCTTTAAATGTAATTTCTGGTTTTGTCTCATCTTTAGAAGGAAGCAAATATTGTTGTGTCCAGCTGAAGAAGTCCTGTTGAAGGGGCAGACCAGATCAGGAAGAGTATGGCCACATGTGCTCAGATCCTTACCACCTGAGTTTGAATTAAGCACAGCCTTGAAGATAAGCACACAATGAAGTGCTATTCAGACTCCTGGAAAGTAGCAACATCCACTGTGTATTTTTAATAGTTTTTTCCAGTTACACATAAGATGAACTCATGGATTCAATTTCTTATTCAATTCACACAAACTTAGTGAAGAGTGCTCAGTGTTTCACAAGGTTTCAGGCTTTTTCTGTTACATTAGAATGGGAATGTGTAGTCACAGGAGTCTGGTAAGTCGTATAGCTCAACCAAGGGGCTGGGCTTTTTGGGGAGAGACAAAAATACACTGGGTTGCTGCATTCCTTTAAAAATCAAAATGTATCACATCTAGTAATTTCTGGTGGTTCTAAATGCAAGTGGCATTGTGCATGAAGCAATGCATTTCAATTTCTTAATGACAGCAAGAAAATTAAAAAGTTGTGGAAAAATTGGTTTAATGTCAAAAAACAAATTAAGTATGTTATAATTAGATATAATAGGGCTGTGTGACAAGTCTTTGGTAGTGGGGGGACTACAGGGATTCTTCTATGAGAAGCTCACAGAAGTTTCCCTCATGACAGAGCCCATGCCAGTGGGCTCCAAGATGGACTTACCGCTGGCCAAGGCGGTGGTAACAGCTCTGGGATAACATATATAAGAAGGGTGGGAAAAAAGAAAACTGCACAACTGTAGCCAGAGAGACCAATGAGAGCAACAGCCCTGCAGACAACAAGGTCACTGGAGAAGGAGGGGGAGGAGCTGCTCCAGGCACCAGAGCTGAGATTCCCCTGCAGCCTGTGGTGCAGACCATAGTGAAGGACCTGTGTCCCTGCAGCCCATGGAGGAGCAGAAATCCACCTACAGCCCATGGAGGACCGCACACCAGAGCAGATGGATGCCTGAAGGAAGCATGGGAAGCCCATGGGAAGCTCACGCTGGCACAATCTGTTCCTGAAGGACTGCACCCTGTGGCACGGACCTGTGCTGGAACAGTTCATGAAGAGGGGCAGCTTGTGGGGAGGACTCAGGCAGAAGTTTTGGAGCACTGTCTCCTGTGGAAGGGACCTCATGCTGGACCAGTGGAAGAGAGTGAGGAGTTCTCCCACTGAGGAAAAAGCAGTGACAGAGACATGTTATGAACTGACCACAACCCCCACTTCCCATTCACCTATGCCCCTGGGGAGAAAGAGGTGGAAAATTAGGGCATGAAATTAAGCCTCAGAAGAAGAGAGGAGTAAGGGGAAGGTTTCTTAAGATTTGTTTTTATTTTCTCATTATCCTACTCTGACTTGATTGGTAATAAATTACATTAATCTTCCTCACATGGAGCCTGCTTTGCCCATGACAGTAACTGGTGAATGAGCTCTCTCTGTCCTTAGCTTGACTCACGAGCCTTTCATTATATTTTTTCTGCCCTATCCAGCTTAGGAAGGGAGTGATAGAGTGGCTTTGGTGGGCACTGGGTATTTACCCAGAGTCAACCCACCACATTGGACAAGCAACATTCCTCCCTTAATGACTATTTCTTATATAACAAATAATTATCTTTGTAGCTCAGAAGAAAAAATTTAATTTTGGATATTAATTATTAGCTTTTAATGTCATTAAAATCTCATTGCCAATTCAAATAAATTAATTATTATTACTTGTGGAGCTGTTATTAAAAAGCAGAAGCAGTAAGAAAAATGGAAGAAGAAATAAAATATTAATTTTAGAATTTGTGAAATTAGTCAGGAAAAGACAAGGAAATGATCTCTTTTATATTTTTTAAATATCAGGTTTTGCTTTATATTATGTATTCTGTTTCTGTGTCTCAATACTGGTTTTGTTCTAGTACTATATATTCTTTCTCATCTGTTGACATTTTGACTATACACCCTCTGACATAGGACAGATACTGTTTTCTGTTCAGTCATACTGTTCAGTCATATCCCTGTCTCCTCCTTCCTGGGCATACGGAATTAATTATTGCATCGACTTAATCTCTTGCATTTTTCTGGTCTCGATGACTTAACTGCTGTTTATATGCACTCTTTAAGGTGTAGTGTAGATATTAGATGTAAAATATGTCTTACAGAAGAGTCTTTTTAAAGTCCATTCCTTACTGTGAGTTGCAAATCTCCTGTCCTCACACATGCCTTTAACATTTACTCTTTTCGGTACATATTTCACACAAGAAGTGATGTAACTTACAAATATTAAAAAAAAATACCAGAGAATGTTCAAGATGGAACAATATCAAGACTGGAAGATATAACTTCAAACAACTTCATATTTTTCTCTTGTGTTTGAAGTTTTCATGAAAACAGAAGGAAAAAAAAAATGCAGGTCTAGTCAACCTTATTGCAAAGATTTATTTTCAGAAAATGGTATGAATTTTTTTTCTCCTTCAATTCAGTTGAATGCAATAAGCAACAATCTTGATGAAGCTGCCACATTACAATAGGCCTCCTACCAGTATGCAGTTTCATAAACTTACATAAATTTCTGACAATGTCAACTGTCTTGTTTACCATTTAAATGCCAGCTTATTGTTGGAAATATTTTATTTAGACATTACAAGAAGGAAAATTCCATAAAGAGAAGATCGAGCTGAATTTGGAAAGGTTTTTCATCCTGCTTATGTGGGATATGATGGACAAGTCTTTTTTGTAATGTATTTCCTGAACCTATTGGCAGATTTTATTAGGAAATTCTAAAATAAATAGAAATAAAATCTCATTAAAACTGAACTTAAACAAGTACACAGAATCAATCAATGAAACAGAAAGCAATTCAAGTATTTTTCAACACCTGAAAAAATTTCTGGCTTTAATGACAGAGAACTAAGTGTGTTATCTTTTGCTCTCGGATAATGTTTCATGTTGCTTTTGTCTCTTCCTTCCTACTTAGTTGACAGGTCTATAATTGCCCAATATGCCCTTTTAGAAATAAACTTTCAACTTCCTATAGCCCATTAAGCTTTTGATTTGTCCCTGATGGCATGCCCTTATTTATCTTCTCCCCAGCTTTTCGTGCAGTGTCTCAACTCTCCTGTAATGACTGTGGTAGTACCAACTCATTATCTACTCGTTTTGCCCATTCTTTGCTCATTATATTGTTTCTGTTTCCCCAAAAATGTCCTTGGAATATTAGTTCTGTGTTTTCCCAGCAGAACATTTTTATGTGTGCAGCTGGTGAGCCTCCTTCAGAAAACCTCAAGCTTCCTCTCTGCTGCTGCACTACTCCAACAGTTTATTCCCTACTTTGACATGAAACAAGTACACACATAAAGGTACTCTGCTGGGGCTGCCTGCTGCCTCTCAACTGGAGATGTAAAAACCCAGCAGGAAAGGAACACCAGCTTAAAATTTCTTTTTGTTGCCCCCAACTGTGCAGGATGTTGCCATGCTGTTAAATCCAGCTGACTTTCTGGAAGATGTAAATTTACCAAGATCTGAGGGGGATGTGATCATCCAAGCTCCTGATGCAATGTTCCACAGGAAGTCATACCTATTCTTACCACTTGCCAGTTGTCAGTCTCCTCTGGCTTCTTTCCAGCCCTTCTCACTTATTCTTGCTGACTGTGACCAACACTAGGTACATTTTCTTTCTTTTGCTTTCAAAAATCCATTTGATTCCAATTTGTTCAGGTATTTGCACAAAGGTGCCACATAATCTGCAAAAGCACTTCTCTTTTACCAGACCAACTTGGGTAAATTTTTCATTCACATAAAATTGTCCTATCTATTTGTCATGGCTTATATTAAGCATTTTTCCCAGGACACATCTGTACATTAAAATTTTTTCTGTAGTTTCAGTTGGGTGTAGTACTTGCAGCTGTTGAAAGCCAGTATGCACTTTAATGTTTGTGAGGTTTTTTTTCTCATTAGGTGATTATTCATCCTATTATTTCTCCTCTAGTTCTTTCTACTTCTGACACCTCATTCTTAAAACACCTCTTGATGTAGCTTTGCACAACATTTCAAGATACCACATGTATAATTTTTATTATTATTTAATAATTTCAAAACTGATTCTACATAGAACTTAAAACGGAATGGCGTAGAATGCCAATTCATACATCAACCACACCTCCATGGAGCCGAAAGTAAATGGAGTAAACAACAACAATGAGATTTATTAAATATGTTCTGATATTAGACAAATTTGGAAAACTCTCTAATCCCCCTTTCTCAAGGAGAAAGAGGAGTAAATTCGCTGAATCTTCATCCACTAATGTTTCTATTTGTTCTGTTGTATAAGTGTGCATCAAATGGATCTTATTTTAATCTATTTTCTTCCATCCTTGATGTGGTTGGACTTTCTGTGTTTGATAAGGTATTCCAAAAATTGTTCTTTAGATTGTATAACTAAATTGAAAGGCCTGGGGAAAGGCTTTGCAGTGTTGATTGTAGGTATTATAAGCATAAGCGTAAGAACTATGGCCAGCTTGCTCTTTGCAATAGGATATTTCTATTTTGTGAGCCTAAATGACATAAGAATCATGTTGGTGTCCATTTCACTAGCCTACCTATTCAACTGGAAAATAAACACAAATGTTTGTAGTCCAAATACAATTTTTCCTCGCTAAGAATCAGAGGGCTAACAAGAGTTCTTTGTCATAGCTGTGTCAGAGACTGAAAGTAGTTCATGCCTCAAACACTGATACAAAGTTTTGCTAATTATAAAGAAGCTACAACTGAAGAAGCCTCTCTGAAGAGTGGGACTTTGAACTGAAAGTCAAACTGTTGATTAGATAAAGGGAAACACATTGTTCAGTCATCTCAGGCTGAGGGAAAGGTTTGCATCCACAAAAGGCCAAAGCCACCAGCTGCAACTATCCCCGGCTGAGTTTGGGGTGGGGGAGAGCACAGCTCACAGAAGCCAGGTTTACACAGACTCCCCCCACCGAGGGGGGAGGAGGAGGTTTTGGGTGCATGGTGCAACCTCTGGTGAGAGGCCATGAACACCCATCCTCTGATTACACAAACTGGCCCAGCTGTGGAACTCCCAGCCCCATAGGGCACATCCACGGGACTTTCACGTGAGAGGCTTGGCCCCACAGGGCTGCATGTGGGGCAACAGACCCAGAGTCTGCTGTGAGAGACTGACCCCCACCCCAGGGGGACATGCCTGGACATTGCTACCTGGCTCAAGGGTATATAAACACATCAGATTCTGTGCCTTTTGGGGGAGATCTTCACCACCAAGAGACCAGCTGGAGAGGATCAATGAACATCGCTGGGATCCATGGAGTGGTGATATTTTCCTTATTCTGTCCCTGTCACTCATTCTGTCCCCCCCTCCTATTTTCTACTTCTTTCTTTCTTTCTCTCTCTCTCTCTCTTATTTACCATCAAATAAAACCCTTACTATTGTCACTGGCATATGGTCTTGTTTGCACCTTAATTCGGGTAGAGGCATTTCTAAGAACCTTAAAACTGGATCACAACAAGCCATAAGCAGTGACATTTTCTCTGCTGCTTTTATTTTAAAAAGACTTCCATTTGTACTTTTATTTTGTCTAAATTATAGACCTATGTTTTCAACAAAGTACTTGCAGGTGTCATACCACTGAATCAAAGATGGAATTAAGCAAGTTTAGTTCCTGCTTTGCCCACAGTAGTAGTGCAAACCTAGCAGACAGGAGTCAAGAGTGTGACATTTAGAAGATAGCAGATGGTGCAGAGGATCTTACAGCTGCACTGAACGTTCCCAGATCCTCCTTGGGAATTTGTTCTGTTTCCAATGGGGAGAATGTTCTTAGGACAACCAGGGGTGCATTGGGAATTTATTTAGTTCCTTAATTTCATTCAGAATATATTGAGGTCATGTGCTCTGAAACAGACCCAGACAGAGAATGAAAACAGAGAAAGTGGGGATAATTGAGAAATTTTGGACAAAAGCCCAAAAAAGTGTATGCTTTGACTGATCTGAAAGCCCCCCAAAATTATCCACAAAACCTAAGAAAATTAAGTCAAGTGTATAGTTTTGAGCCATTTCCTATAAAACCTGTCCTCAATTTAAATAAACTGTGTTGGGAAAGTACCCTAAACCACCATTGATGTGTTCTAATCTGACTGTTAATAAGACCTCTCCATCAGGTTGTGTTCTTCACTGAAGTGCTGAATTTGCCTTTCTGATTGGGAAGTGTGACAGCTGAATGCCTCCTTGCTATGTGCTGTCACTGATACCTTTTCATAAGCCCCATCTTCACCCAAATATCATAGCTTAGAGTTCACCTGTGTACTTGCCACAAAACAGTTCATTTCTGATTTCCTCACCTGGACAGATAGACATTTTTTTTGCTGTATTTATTATGCTACACATATTTCAAAGCTATATAACAGCAGCAACAAAAAAAACCCCTACAAATGACAGTTTGCTTATCTGCAGAATCTTTATTTCTGATGACCATGGCACATCATTTTTTATACCCTATATTTTCATATACTGACTACATGGTTTCTCCGGTCTTTGCAGATATTCAGAACTGTTTACAACTAAATAATGAGATTTTTTCTTTAAGATAAAGATTATTGAGTCTGTGTGGGTTTCAAAGGTCTACAGATTTAAAGTAGCAATATTTTGGTGTGAGAACAAATAAAGATTCCAGTCATCAATTGAACAAGAATTTTTTTTTAGGCTATATAACAGATTGAAAAGGGAAATTACATCCTAAAGCATTGTTCTTTATTAGCAAGAAAGTTTTGGGTTGGGTTTTGATGGGCTTGTGTTTGTGTTGTCTTTCAAACTCCTCCTATTTGGTGACCAATCATGTCTCAGATTCATATTCTATTCTGAATTCAGTTTAAGTCCTCTATTAAAATTCATTTAGTGTACACATTCAGCATGTTTCATAATAAGATCTCATCCAATAAAGAACAAAATGTATGACTGAAGTACTACTGTTGTGGCAAAATGCTAAATTCATAATAAATGCCCTTTGCAATGTATCATTTCACTATTTCACACTCCAACAGCTTTAACCCGAATTTTATGTCAGATGCATTGGGATCTTTGTATGCTACTACTACACTCGAGGCAGTGAAAACCCTTTTTGACTTTGGCGACAATGGAAATTATCCTCTTGCAAACAGATTTTGTAGCCACTTGGAAAAACTCTAGCATTTTACAAATATTTCCTGTTAGCTAGACTAGGTAATGGTCATCAGATTTTTTTTTTTTTTATGCAGTTATTTCTGTCTTTTTTTATTATTTTTGGTATAATTTTGTTTATGTCAAATTTTAGATGCTCAGTCTGTTTATCTGAAAGCAGCATGTAAAAACTCACCTCAGAGACATCACATAAGGGTTAATTAATGCTTCTATTGTGCTTTGAAGTCTATAATGAAAGTCACTGCAGGGGCTGGAATACTGTTATCGTTACTACCACTGTTACTGTTTACAGTAATTCACACTATTTTTTCTCTTTGTCTCTAGTTCTTGATCCCTCTTACAAAACAAGCCTAAAAATCACACACCAGTGATGTGAGCAAGATATATATTTAGTAGCTTTACACCCTACTCATGTGGCTCTTCATCAGTTTGCCACAGGGAAACATCTGTCGCTACATGTCACCTCTCTTGGATCTTACCCTATACAAAGTTTTCTTGTTTTCTGTCTCCTTTATCCTCCAATAATACTCTTTATTTTCTCTGGTTCTTTATGATTTTATTTCTAATGCCTTGCATGCACTTCCTATAGTCACTTGCTCATTTTTATTAGGTTTTTCATTTTCTGTCATTTTGTCACTGTTTCACCAGCCATCTGGCCTGCTAATTTTCCTCTGACTTTTAGTACTTTCCTCATCATTGCCTCATGTACATTGGAGAGAAGTGATTACATCCTGCTGTCAAGTTTGGGTTGTTTTTTTTTTTTTGTCACCAAGATTACATCTTTTTTTTCCTCTTGCTTAGCTTTTATTCATGTAGTTCTAGCCATCAGGAAGGAAACAACCAAGTTTCCATCATGAATTTTATAATTAGAAGATGGAAAATTTAAAGCAGAAATTATAATAAAGGTTGCATTTTACCTCAACTAAAGTTAAAGTCTACTTTGTAGAAATCAGCACCCCAGGAATTCCCTGGAAAGTAACTTTAATATCCAATAGAGGTAAACAGTGATTTTAGAGTATGATTTAGAAGATCCATTTCAATACAAGCCTGAGCTAACTTCTCTCCACTAACTGCAGAAATTGTGTAGACTATTGGTTTAGCTGAAAAAACCTGCATTTGGCCTGATGAATCACATACTCGGACTCTGTGTTCAGCTGTGGATACTAAATCTTATCCATGGCTGGTAGAGTGCTCAGTAACAAGTTAGGCCCAGAGTGCATAATCTTTTTAAAATCAAGACATATGTTTTAGTAATCAGACTACATTACCATAGACTTACCATTACTTACTAGATTACCATAATGTTCAGCCTTTCATAGTTTTTCAAGTTACTTCTTTGTTTCAGAGATGGCAGCTACTTGGAAGGCCTCAGCTTTGGCTCACTCAGGCTTTGGCTTACTGAAGCACATTAGTCATGATTTCAAGAAAGTTGAAAAGACAGTTTCTGCTGATATTCTGTACTCCTGGAAATTAACCTGCAGCTACTTCAAAGTGATCTTCTGAATCTGAAGCAAGCAACATGTCAGTCTGCCCATAACCCTGTATGTCATTTGCTTTCATTGACAATGAGAACCCTGATTGACTTCCTGAGGCCATTTTGATATTTTCACACCAAAATAATGTGGTTCTATCTAATGTATTTCTAGCTATTGAAAGGTGATACCCTTGGTACTTTCTATTTTCTTAATGCAATCCATTTTAATTGCAGATTGTGATCTCGTCTTTGAAGGAATTTGAAATTGGTGTAAATACATTTTTCCTATAAAGATCAAAACCTACTGTATGATAGTTTGTGGCACAGGTGTCAGGTCAGGGACACAAGTCCTTAGGCTATTTCTGCGCTAAATAAATACTAAACAGCTGGTGTGAAAGGGATGGAAAATGAGGAACGAGTGCTCCTTCATAGATGCAGCATCCTGTGCTGAACAACACTAAACATTAATTCTTGACAAAACTGGTTGCAGTATCTCACCTGGAATTATGGGTCGCAGCCATCTATGTTGATGCCAAGTGTCTAACCACATTTGCATGGCGTAAAACAAAGAGATTGGGGTATTTTTTCCAGTTGGGTTTGGGGTTTTTTGATAGTTATGAGTAAGCTCTGTTTATGCAGCAAGCCATTAGAATGTGTGGTTATGGCCCAGAGAACACATAATCATGGTACTGTGGTTGAGCAGCAAAGCCTACTTAACAGACTGGTTTTCTTAGTCACTGTG
This sequence comes from Aphelocoma coerulescens, assembly GCF_041296385.1. Classification (NCBI taxonomy): domain Eukaryota; kingdom Metazoa; phylum Chordata; class Aves; order Passeriformes; family Corvidae; genus Aphelocoma; species Aphelocoma coerulescens. The sequence continues at coordinate 112,094,298 of NC_091015.1, read as the reverse complement.
TGGTGCTGACTGCAGTTGCACAACAGCCAGGTCAGAGATGTCACTTTTCCTTTTGTCATAGTTTACAATACCTTTCTTCTGCAGCATTGTAGCCCAATTTTTTAGGAAGTACTGACAGGAATTTTGCTGTGAAACACCAGCAAAGTATTCTCAAGGTTTTTACCTTTTCTTTGGGGTGCAGATTGATAGAGAGGTGAAGAGAGAAAAGTTCATCTAACCAGTAATGGCAGCTCCTGTCCTATAGTAAATATGGGAGTACTTACTGTAGCTGAGGAAACCAAAACCAGCTTACTCAGCTGAGCATGGGCTGTGTCTCATGAACAGGGTGCTTTGCTTCAAAATTAAAAAAGATTAAATAAGTGAGGGGCAGTAACCAGGTTCTTTCTTTAAGCATCCTTTCTTTCACTTTAAAATCCATCATACAGATTTGTTATTGATATCTGTGATTCCTGGGACAGAAAAAGATAGACACTACATGTTTAACTGAAGCAGATCTTGAGGAACAGGGACAGTGTGACTCAGGAGGCATTTGTGGGTTGGTTGAAGTTTTTTGGTCATATTACTAAAGCTGCTGTTCAGCATTTACCTTGGCATTAAAACTTTGTTCCTGATACATTGCTGTTGTTCGAATGCAACTATATAACAACCTGAACAACTAAGCTTGGTATTTGTCACAAGCATGTAGCTGACGTTCAGAACTTGTATTAGTGATTCTGAACTACATCTTGCATTGCTGCCACTGATGTTTGTGACAAGGCATGATACCATTCACTCCTAACTTCAAAATAATTGCCTCTAAAATGTGTTGCTACTACTCCAAATGTTCCTACAACTGTGTATGTGTATCATCTCACATGCCAGAGGCTGTTTGACTGCTTTCAGTTTATGTGATGATTAGCATTGTTTGATGAGACAGCTCTTTGCTGTTAATGTCTTTGAAGCTGGAATTGTTTTTATCTTGGAATTATCCCAGGACCAAGATAGATCCTCTAGTGAGTGCACTTTTTCACTGGCAATTTCCTTACTGCTCACTTCTTTTAAAGAAGTCAAAAAGTGATTTTCTTTTTGTGAAATGTCTCAATAGCTGATTCAATCACTGCATTTACATGAGACAGAAAAATATAAATAAATCAAACACTAATGTAAACCCAGGGGGCAAGAGTGGTATTCATAGCGTGAACAGAAACATCTTTGACACAGTAGGTGAATTGTTAGAGGAGATGGCATTATATATATATCACTGAGAATGTCCATAATGTTTCCTTTATTCATATATTACCAGTTTCTGCAACACTGATGTAAGAACTAGGATTTATCCTGTGAAATTGCTGATTTTTATCAGTATTTGAAAATCATCTAGTACTGTTCACTTATTAATAAAAAATTAACAAGAATTAATTATGATAATATGCAATTTCTTTTTAGAATTTGAAAATATATTTGCTATCCACAGCTGTGAATAATTCAATGCAATACTTTATGGATATATATATTTTTAACTAGATATATATGACTCTGAAGTATATTTTTTCCTAAAGCATACATTTCTTCAAATGATAAACATATTCCTGCCAGGAAAATAATAAAAGTGCATATTAGATACTGCCAATGTAACTAAAGCATGTTACTCTCTATATTGTCACCTTAATTCCACACCTCATTATATCCAAGTGTCTAAATTAGCTTGCCACCTCTGTATTTTTTTTGTATGAAGGCATTTCTGTTGATCTTAGTACTGAGCAGAAACTGTGTCAGGAGGGAGTATCTCTAAGATAGCAGCTAAATTAACAGTAAGTTAACTTTTTATGTAGTTTTCTACATCTTAGCACCTCTGAATCTGAGTTGGTGGTTTGAAAAAAGGAGATAAAATCTCAGTTTTGGGGGATTCTGAGTTTTGTTTGTTTTCTTTTTCTTACAATTTGTTCTTGCTTTATTTTTCAGTAGAACTGGGGAAAGGAAATTGGAAAGAGAAAGGAGGGGAGCATGTGATGACTACATCAGCTGCCTGACTGGCGAGCCATCTGGACACATAGGGTGTCTCAGATGTCTTGGTCTCACAGTTGGCTGCAAACCCTTCCTTGAGCTGGAGGGAGGGAAATGCTGAAGCCTTTTGATAGTCAGGGGACATGTGGCTGAGGCCAGGATGAGGAATGTTTCAAGAGGACCTCTTGGAAAGAGCTGTCAAAGCCCAGTCTCTGTGTGCAGAGAAGGTAGGACAGTTTGGCCTTTATGACTTGCACCTATGAAAGCAGGACGTGCGATGACTAATACCTTCTAATACAAGATTAGCTACTTCACGTTAAAATAAGTTTTCTGTGGCTGGATTACACTCAGCAAGTCTGGGCTTGTCGTTTATATTAGGAAGTGTGATAAATGGAGATCAGAAAGAGGAGAAATATTACAGAACAGACAGGCATGTAATGCCTGATTGGTACGAGACCCTAACAAGGCTGGTGGCAAGTGGGCAGATGGACCACTGAAAGCCGGATGGCTGCTTTCATTAGGCTGGTGGCTGCTGAAGTCCTACATTATAACATAAGACATTCTCATTTTTAAAATCCTATTTTGTTGTTTCTGAATAATGACAAGGTGATCTGTGCCTCTGACTCACAGTCTACCCTTCTGATATGTCCTTTCTTTGGAAGTCTTTAAGCAAGGATGAATTATACCTGCTGACCGGCTTTTAAGGAAGGTCATATTTCTAACTATTTTTCCTCCTTGAAGATTAGGATCATATGAGTCACATAAAGAATAAAAAAATGATAAATACTGCTCGTGTTAAGATGCAGATCTATCAGGAATTTGAATATGAATGATGAAATAGGATGGCCATATCCAATAATCCTGTTTCTTGCCAAGAGTTTAAGCATTATGTAGGATCTTGATAAAATGATGTAATTGTTAATAAGTTCTGCTAACTATTGACATGAAATAGGTTTTTGAACTAGGTTGCAATACTGTCATGTCTGACCTTAATTCTGAATGACCTAAAAATATCACTCAGTATAATTTTCTAACATTAAGCATCAATTCTGCAAATAAAACATGAATATCTCTTGTACAACTTCTCCACTGATTTTCTTAACTACACTTTTACCTCTGCAGAAATTTTGTGCTAGCATTTCTATGCCTGCTGAAGCAGCTATATGATTTTAATTCAATTTAACTGTAGTTTTTCTATTTTTAAGTATAGTTTAGTAGCCTGAGAATAATGTGACTATACCAGCAAAAGAATCAGAACACTTCTATCCTGTGTGAAAGAAAATAATTTTTTCTTGTGTCTCTATAATTGCATTTTCATTTTCAGGCTCATCTCCCTGGTTAATAACCAAAATATTGATTCTCAAAGAAAAGTAGTTTAAAAGCACAGTAAAAATACTTTTGGATAAAAACATAAAATGGGATGTGCCATGAAACTTTGGAAGACACATTCTTCTAAGACAGAAGTTCATCTATTTTTAGATATCATGAAATGATATTTAAGATTTGCATTTTAGCAAGGAGCCTTTCATTTCATTAAAAGGTAGTTTAGCTGCTATTATTATTTTTTAATTTTATGGCTTTTTTTTTTTTTTTTTTTTTTTGAAAAATCACCTTGAAATTAGTTTGGCTAAAGAATTTAAAAGACAATTATATTTTTTAGTGTAGAAGCAAAATTTGGTGGAAAAAATAGTACTATGTTTATGTAGTTGTCCAATCCTTCTACTTACAGGTGGATCTGTTGTAGTTAGGATAATTATGCCTATAGTTGTGCTGTCCAAAGCTTACCTCAACAATACTCTTACAGTCACTTATAAATTTGTCATCTCTGTTAGTAAGGTTGTCATTTTCCACACTGAGCATTTGTTGGTAATTTTAAAAAGCAGCGATTCATTGTAACAATTTATGTCTTTTTATGCACCGCAACAAAAGCATACAAAATACTTTGCAACCACTTCATGAGCTTCACTTCGCTATTTTAATGTCCTTTTATATTCTTTCATGTATTATCTGTCTTCTTCTTTTCCTTTTGTTATGTGAAAGCATAAGAAGTACAGTAGCTTTTACTTTTTTCAACTCTCTTTCTTTTACCAGTGTTTGATATACATTAATCCAAATGTGTAATGGTAATAATGGTATCACATGCCAACGTGGAACCCACATCCAGATCCTTACACATAAAACCCTCAGGTTTTTGAAGGCACTTGGAATCAAAATAATTTTTGATACTTAAAGCCCAAATGAAAATATAATTTTTATAATTTCTTTATAATTTCCTTAATTATTTATATCTTTTGTGTTCCACAATATTGCCTTGGTTCTTGGGCTATTTATTTGGGCAGAAGTCTGAACTAACAGCCCTAAAACTGAATGATTTATTTTAGCTCCAAATAGGACAACTTGCTTTTTAATGTGTCAAGACTTTAGTGTTCCTTTTACTTGAAATGGGATTAATTACACCTAGGTACAATAGATAAAAGCCTAACACATAATAAACATTGAGTCTAACCAGTCCCCTCAGCATCCTTAATACCTGATTCACAACTATTTTTTGCCATCAGTTGTGTTTGGACTTTCAGTCTGAAGAGTAAGCAAAGGGTGGACCATCAGAGAGATGTTCTGATATTAGAATGTCTACTAGAAAAGAATGCCAAGATGAACGTGTTTTCTACATTCTATAGTAACTTTATGGCTGGCTAAACTTTTTGTTGTCTCTTTGTATGGTTCAATGGTCTTACTGCTGATTTCTGTCTCTTTTTAAAACTGATATATTCAATGTATTGCAAATCTGCCTGGATTTCATGCTGTACTCTATGTTTTCTGAAGTATCTAAAGACAGACGATAGGCAAAATTTCTTTTTTTTTTCCCTTTGCCCCATGATACTGTGCTAAATGTGCCTACTCAGCTACTTTTATTTTCCCCATCATCAAATCAGCTCAGGATATTTGTGGCTCAGTTATTTTTGCCAAGCCCAGAATCAGGCTGGAGATGGCACAGTCTCAGCACCCCAAAAAGAATAGTAGAAGAAATATACTCTTAGGAAATAGTCTTCCAGAGGTCAGGGATAGAAAGAGTGAAGGTAAAAGAAAAACTACTAAAAAAATATATATATATATTTATATATATAAAAAAAAAAAAAAAAGTGACAGAAATAATAATTTCTACAAAAAAAGCTAATCTCATTTCAGTTATTCTCAGTGGTGCTCTGAATTACCAACAAGTCCATAAAACATATTGTTAGTTTGACTAAGGATAGTTCCAAGGCAGATGTTTGGTGGAGAAAAAAATTATGTTCAAAATTTTAAGTAAATGCTTGGGTTGTTATTTGCTGCTATCTTCATGTCGTGGTTTAAACCCAGTTGGAAATTGAGCCCCACACAACCCCTTCTTGAGCTGCTCACTCAACCCCTTCTTCCCCCCAAGTCTGGTGGAATGGGCAGGAGGATCAGTAAAACCTGTAGGTTGAGGTAAGAACAGTTTAATAAGGAAAAATAAAGTACAAGTACTTTATTTTGGTAAATAATGGTAAATTATAATAATGACAGTAATGAGGTGAAAAACAAATGAGGCACATTATAAGTGCTCACCACATGCTGACCGATGCCAGACCCTCCATCTGAAATCCAGATTTATCCCCCTTCTGGATACCTCCACCCAGTTTATATGCTGGGAATGAGGTTCACTGCTGGGTAATATCCTTTTGGTCAGTTCAGGTCACCTGTCCCACCTATGCTCCCTCCCAGTTTCTTTTGTGTTCCGCATCACTGGCAGAGCACGAGAAGAGTTAAGTAAGTCCTTCACTTAGGATAAACACAACTTAGCAAACAACCAAAACATCAATGTATTATCAACAGCATTCTCATTCTGAATCCAAAGCACAGCCCTGTAACAGCTACCAAGAAATTAACTCTATCCCAGTTGAAGCCAGGGCACTTTGTTACCATCATATTTAAGATGTCTGTACAAGACTCCTGTATCCTCTGTAGCCATGACTAATGTAAAATTGTTTGATACAGCTCCTTGAGATACACTGTCAGTTTCTTAAATTTTACCTTAGTCAGTCAACTACAAGGCTTTCTCAACCATTTCTATATCAAGAAATGCTGTGTCAAGATGCATTGAATGTCATTTTTTTATTAGCACTGGAAGTGCAATTATGACAGAAATGAGCATGCTCTGTGAACAGTGTTAACAACAAGAAGGTCCAACTCATTTAATTAGTTACTATTTCCCTAAAGCTTTGAATGTGTGAAATGCTCTATAAGCAGTGAAATATTTTATTATCACTTTACTCAAGTTCCTAGCTAGGCATAATGAGGGAAATTTGGATTTTCTCATAGGAAATTGGACCAAAAAATTTCTGTCAACCAGGAATCCTGGGAATTGAGCAGCTAAAGGGATTAGAAAAACCCTGAGTGCAACAACTTTTACTGTGGAATTAAAGATTTATTTTTAATAGACTTTGGCTCTAAATTCATTAAAACTGTTAATACAAGAAACAATTAAGAGCCAGCAGAAGGAATTGGGCAAACAAAGACATTAATCAAAGGTTCTTCAAAATGAAAAATCTCTTTAGAAGTTATATGGAATATCATATATTGTCAAAGTGAAACCCCAAATTGTTCTCAAATGTACTGCAGAATAACAAATGTCCAGATGGAAGAAGACTTGAAGTACTGCATTCATTAGGGCTAGTAACTCATGCATTCTTTGGAGATATGTTGGATCACAGTGCTCATTACTTTGTAAACTGAGTCTCTGAGAATGTACACACATAATCATAACTATAAGCTTGGCTACATAAATATTGAAAAACTTAAGCCTAGCATTACATTTCCTCCTTTGAAAATACATAAGTGAAATGCTGTAAAAAGTAATACATCTTCCATATTTTCCCCTTCTGATGAAGATTTTTTTATGAATAATTCACAATATTTTCCACAGAGACAGAGAATGGGAATCACTGATGGGATTGTAACTGTGTACATTTCCTTTCTGCAGTCAGCTTGGGACACTGAAGCAGAACAATGATTTTAACTTAGGTTCCCCTTTTGTATCATAGATATTAAGCAAATCCCTTCTACTCAATATTCCACATTGTATTCTATGACTTGGGAAAAAGTATTCTAAAATTTCAGCTTGGCTGTACTAAACAATGCCCTTATGCCATTTTACAGAATCACTGAGACTCAATCACTGAATCATTTTAGCTATTTTTTGTTGTAGAAATGCAATGCTTTGTGAACTTTAGCTTTATACTTCAGTGTTTTTATTACTAAATAAGGAAATTATGAAATGTTCTTATTCTTCTATTCCTTTTTTTTCCCCTTCCTTGTATGGCAATTTCTAGTAACATTGCTATTCTCTTTTTTTTATAATGCTGTTGAATTACTTCTCTCTAATCTTAAGGAGCTCCTGAATGATAATTCTAAACTAATCCCCTACCTAGGAAGGAAGCAAGGGCTGTATTTTTCAGTATTAGTTATACATTATATCACTATGCTTTTCTTTTTTTTTACATTTTCACATAAAAATAGTACACCTTCCAAAAATACATCAAAATTATCTTTATTGCTTTCAACTCTCCCAGTAGATATGCATTGTGAAGATCAAAGAAAGAATCATAAATAAGCCACAGTTACATGATTAATGCTATCACAGATGCTGAAAGAAAAAAAAGACTAATTTGTCATTTTAGCTTATCTTCAGGAATGCTGACTTGATTTGATTGTTGTAACCTCAATAATTTGCCAGGAGATTAAGCCCAAGATTCTGATGTTATATCTGAAAATGGGAATGATCCTGCTCATTCATTATGCATCTTGAAAAAATGAACCCTTTGTCTATTTTTCTGCCAACACAGCTTTGTAGTTCATTGTGCACTTATTAGTGTTTTGTTTTGCTGTTTATTGTGTCACGTTGCTGCTTTCCCTAGCAACCCTCACCAAGCTTAAAGGATTTTTAATGTAGGAATTTATTTGCAAGGCTCAGCTAAATCCTTTCCACTTTTAATTTAAGCTTATTTTACTGTAATTTTAAAGTCCCAAAATGCAGCAGTCTATTTTTCAAGAATATGTTATGTTATTTTGTGGTCAACAGGTGAGATAGATTGCCTGGAGAGTTACTGATCATATTTGGGAAAGGAAGAGTCAATAGACTGCATAAATAGCCAAGGGAAGTGATGGGTCCTGTAGTTATGACAGTGAGGAACAGGGGTACTCTAGTCTAAGCAGACAAACTGCAGGGTTGAAGTGAGGTGCACAGACCTTTATACTTGTGATCTGTCTTCTTTAGTTGTTTTAATTTTGCTCTACTTTAAAATAAAAATAAAAGTTGAGCATCTTGTTTTCAAATTCACTTATTTATTTTCCTAATTTCAAAAGCTTCCCAGTCTTTCGAAAAGAGTTGTTTATAAAAGGAAAAGTCTGGACTGAATTTCCTTAAAGTAATTTCCAGTGCAGTGACATTTCAGACATCAAGGTAATGGAAGACTCCTTTTATCTGTGGGAAGACCTGAAAGCCCCAAATAAAAGTAGCTGAAAAGAGACAAGGGAATGCCATAGGATGATGATTGGTAAATTGAGCATAAGTGGGGCATGTGCCAGTGAAGTCAAAGGGTGTAATGTAAAGTGCAACTGTTGCCTTAATCATCATAGGATTTCATTTTTGGTTGTTGTTTTTCTCCATGTCTTGCAGTGCCAGATGAAGTGCATCAATTCCAGTTATATGGAATGACATTTGGAACACATAAGGCCTTGCAGCAGGGCACTATGGGTAAGGGATCTCACACAAAAACTCACTTTCTCAATCATCAATATAACAAACATGGAAATTATTTTATCTCTAAAAGTGCCACTTAATGCTGGTCCTCTCTCAAGTATTTTGCTTGTGACTACAAGTGATGGCAAAATGGAATAGAGTTCTTTCAAAATATTTGTTTTTAAAGTCAGGATTAGCATTTTCCAAGAATTTCCCAAAATGTACTTTGAAATAATAAGTGAATAAATATAAAAATAAATATATTTAAATACAAATAGGAATCTTGGAACTATGTTTAATTAATCTGAAGATAACTGAGGAACTACATAGGAAAGCCAAGACATAGTATATCAAAATTATTAGCAAATAAATCTCATGATTAAATTTATCAAAATCTGGAAAGGTTCTATACTGAGCAAGAACTAAAATGGGACAATCATTATCAATACTAGCTGACTATACTCAGTTTTTACAAGGGCAGTGTTACAGATAAAAATTGAAAACTGTATGAACAGATGATTATTATTCTGAATATGAAATAGACATTGGAAAAACAATTTTCAAAGGCCATTGCTCAATTACTTTATTGATTAGGATTCAGAAGACTAAATGATCAACAACCCATTGTATACTGTGAAAACTCTGGCTGTTGAAACATTTAGGAAAAGAGGACAACTCAAACATATGATTTTAAACACTGATATTTATACCTCAGTTCAACTTAATTACAATTTGTAGCCCTATAGAATTATCTAATCACCATCTGCTACTCTAAAAGCAGTAAAAAATGATGAAGATACCATACAAATATACTGCTCCTTAATAATATCCATTTGGAACTCCTTAAAGAGAAAGCACCAGAAATAGAATAAGAATGAGCTAAAAAAACTCACAAAAATACTAGGTTTGAATCAGAAGAAAAATCATTACTGAGCAATTACTTATTAAAACAGTTAATTACAATAAATAGAAGAAGAAAATTCTCTACATTTTATTAAATGGTCTTGGTCATAAACAAATGCACATGTATGAACTAGAAACAGTGGATACAGACTGCTACTTTCATGGCTAGATGTAGGTTTAACAAAAAGAAGAAAATCTGACAGCTAATAATGCTACAGATTTGTCTTTGAGAAGGAAGAGAGACACTAATGATGGAAACCTGGAAAGGATGTGTAGGGAAACAAGAAAGGTGAAGAATGAAATATGTGGATAATGGATTTTATTACAACTGTCCATAAACTCTGGAGACTCCATAAGGACTTTTTGATGGGACTTTCTTATTTCTGACATGGACATCTATCATTTGCTATGTACTGTCTATTTGCTGTGGATGAGCTTCTGTTTAGCCTGCTGACCCCAGAGCAACATTTATTGGTTTTCTATTCAAGTTTCTTTTTATAAATTGTCTGATTGGTTCAGTTGATATAAATATTGATGTATCTCTTGATTTTGGATAGAAGTTTGGGAATCTTATGCATGTCTTTGAAGATTTTTTGTTCCTTTTTTGGAATACAATGTTTTTGGGAGAGGGATGGGATGGTGAGGTCTGGGTTTGTTTGGGGGGTTTTGACAGCTTAACTACTTTTTGTTCCTTTTGGAGTTTCAATTTACAAAACTTTAGTGATATTAGTACTCTATCTGATCTTCCAAATAAATGCCTGAAATAGTGGAAATTGATTTAGAAACAAAATGCAATGATCTCATGAATGTAGGACCTTTTTTCCTCATACTTTAAAGACAGAGGTCTCTCTAGGAAGGATCTGTGTATGTCAGTACTTAGAGCATGCAGTTAAAATGTCTCAAAAAAACTGTCCACACAAGATAAACTACCATGACAGGCACAGATGGCAAACAGGAAGGCATTAATTTCAGGCCTTAACAGAGGGGAAAGGCTTGGAATTATCACACTGGGCAAGATTCTGCTGTGCAGACTGGGAAAAGCACAGAGGCAACAACGAATGCCAGGCCTGGTGAGGCAGATCTGGGTAACTTATTTGGACAAAAACTCCCACCATAGCAAATGGTGGGAAAGGAAACAACTGATTGCACACATGCTATTCCAAGCTGTAGGAACGACATGGACACCTCTGGATAGCTGGGGCTTGCACTGTATAAAAGTGGTACCTCCAGAAGAACACTCTGGGGACTCCCACCACTGAGTGGACCAGAAGAGGAAGGGCCAGCAGGATGCTGCAGGAAAAAAAAGACATTCTTCCAGTGGAACTTATGTTCTTTATATACAAGCAAGTAGGAATAATAGTATTAGTTTCAATGGATTGCTCATTATATGAATTAAGTGCACAACCCCTTAAAATATGCAAGGAACAGCCTAAAAATATGCCTGTGAATGCTCAGGGTACCTGCAGACTAAAATTTTAGCCATCATCTTTCTTTTTATGTGCATGTAAGTTCTATTCCCAGTAATTCCAGTTGCATATGCGTGGTGGTCATTGTGATCTGAATAATTACAAACAAAAAGCATGAATACAAGAAAAAAGGTGACCTTGAACATGGTGTAATGAATGCACTGTGTAAAGACTCCACTGCACATTGACACAAGTTATAGCCACCAATGTTTCTTTGTCAGTCTTTATTTGGAGTTATGTCTACAAGTAAGCTGCACTAAAATATTCAAGAGGAAGAAAGAGAGATTTACTATTTGGGCTCCATATATTTAATATATACTTTATTAGACTTCCAACAATGTCCAATTCATTTATTGATGGGAAATTATCCTTGCCAAGCTTGTTATACTTCCCCAAGAAATTTGATTTCTACTACTGCTGAAGGCACACTTAAAATAAGTGTAGTAAATTGGGCTTTTATTAACTCTTTTGGAGTTTAATCCCATCTAGAGACAAGCTCTTTTGCAGTTCTTTGGATAACCTTCCTTTAAAGTCTTTGCAGATTTTCAGAGTGATGCTCTCAGTGTGGTACCTGGCCCCACAGCTCTTCCAAGGACACACCAGAGAATATGACACAGAAGGCACTTGGAAGCAAAAATAAAAAATAAGAAACATATTGTAATGGAAGGTCGTAGATAGGAAATAGAATGGGTTTATAAGATGCTACATGTCTTCTGAGCTTTTCCACCATGTCTCTGTAAAACACTTCTTAAGCTATATGAGAAGTTCTATTACAGACTGCCACAGGAGTATCACCTGCACGCTCTGAGATAATTTGGCTTGAATCTGCTGTGTGCAAGGATGTCACTCCACAAAACCAAGGAGAAAAGCCAGTGCTCCATTTCCAGAATGACAGTGGAACAAAGGAGTGTGAACCTGGGTTTTTTCTAGAAAAACCTTGAAATTTTTACAGTGTTACTAAACATTAGTGCAAGTGTTGTGGTTCTCACCAGAGTTCTGGAAATCAATCTACACAGGATTTTGCCGCAGGCAAGCCCCAGAGTGGCCAGATGACTGGAAGCCCCGACCTGTGTGGGGTTGATTACAGGAGGCTGGAGCACATAAAACCCACTTCCTTGAGATGCACATGGTCACGTCCCTATTGTCCTTGGATTTTATGGCAGCTGAGACCATGCTAGGATCCAAGGATGCAGCTATTTCTTGATTTTCTCTCTTTATACCCTTTTCTACTCCTAATTTTCTCCTCTTGAGATATGGGTAACTTAAGGATGGATGGGGAGAGTTGGCTAAGTTGATGCTCTCTTAAAAGATTTCTTTTGATTGAATGTTGTTTTAACTTTTGCCCAATTCCTGATCTTCTAAAACTCGCCAGTGAAGTTTGGGTTTTAACCTTCTGGGAAATTTTGTCAGGTTCTCCTTTGTGCTCACCTCAGGGAAAAGTAGCACCTTAAGCCCATTTTAAATAAACTTTCTGAGCAAAGGCTGTGTCTCAACATTTGAGCCGTAGAAGAAAATGTGAAGAGATTTTTCAGGGGGGGACCATGCAGCAGTAATCACTACAAATACAGGATTTTTAAAGGACTGTACAAGATCACTTCCTCCAAGTTCTTCCATTACCGAGCAAACTTTACTTGCTCAGACACTCTGATGTTATGCTTCATCACACATAACTCACCCTCTCTGTTCAGTGCTATGAAAACATTATTCTGCAGCCATGCAATACAACCACTGTCTTATTTTATGTGTTTTGAATAGGATACACACAAGGTAATACTGGAATAGAAGGACATTATATAGGGTTCAGTGGAGACTTGGTACCAAGTGTTGTATATTGTGGATGATGCCAGTCTATGCCACTTGGCTTAGAGAATAATTCCAGGCTTGTTGCTTTTAGTGAATACCTATAGTCTATAAGGTTTATGAATGCAACAGTGTTAAAGGATTTCATAGCACATGTAAAATTTAATATTTTATTATCTTAAATGAAATATTATATCTCATAAAAAATTAAACTATTCACCTCTAGCATTTTGGATGATTGGCTGATACTATCACATACTCATGGAGCTGTGAAGGGAATGTAGGGAATGAAACAGAGTAAAAGGCTTTAAATAAGAGAAGCATTAGCCTCAGACAATCTTCTAATACTGCATTTGCCCTGGATGAATGATGTAAGGCAAATCTATTATAGCTGGGAAGAGAAACAGAAGAATATGATGACTTAAAGGAGCTACCTGAAAAGAGTTTCTTCCATGAAATTTGAATCTCTGGCTCCATATATTTACTTATTGATAATATTTACAGCAGATTTCCAGTACCTTTTCAAATTAATGTTTTTATATTTAATGTTCAATATATGTTCAATATGCATAGCATGGTTCTTTTAAAAGGTTATTCTAAATTCCATGTATCCTACCCTATGCTATTCATTATTTTGCCATTTGGTAGTTGTTTATTAAGTCCTCCATGTCTAAGCATAAAAAATATGGAGAAAATAGGATAAAATATGATAATATGCAGTAAAGAAATACACAAAGAATCCTTTATAGGAATAGTAAAGGAAAGATCCTTTACTCTTCTTACACTTAACATATAAATACACATGCATATGCCATAAAAGCTAAAAGCTGGTTCTGAAAGATCATTGTGGGTTTACCAGCTAGTATATTTATTTAAAAATAAGTATGTTATTTTTAAAAGGCTGTGGAGATACTGCCAGCTTCTGTGTAATCACCTATCATGATTGTGGCAGCCCAGGAGGTGGAAGATCAGCTTCTTTGTCATGCTTGTACAGAGGCATTAGGAATTTCATCATGGCAAGAGAGTTTGCTATTCACCAAACTGCAGAGCATTTTATGTAAGGACTTTCTTTTAATGTGTTTCTCTGTATTGTTAAACTGTGACAAAGGTTTTCATGCTTTTGAATGAAAAATATTTATAGACTGAAAATTGTTGCTTGGTAAGTCAACTATGCAACCTCATTCAAAGTGAAAAGAAATGTCAAACACTTAGTATTTCCTCCTAAGAAAGAGCCTCATTTTTTAATGTAGCACTAAGAAAAAGTATAATTGAAAATTTTAACAGAGAGTGAGCTAGAAGACTACAATTACATGGGAGACACTGTTTGCATTCTAGGCATTTTTTAGAAAAGGCCCAACACGATAACTGCTACAACAGATTTCAGGAGAAAAAGGTTGTTAAAAAAAAAAAAAATCCAAACCTAATAAATAAATACGTAAAAAATCCAACTAAAGCAGCAAAAATAAAATATCCTGTCAGAAGAAAATGATGAGGTTTTTTGTCATGGATGTATCATAGATGAGAAATACAATGCACTAACTTCATGTGGATAAAACTACATATATAACTAAGTACAGTACATTTTTCCTTACACTCTATAGCTGTGTGTTATCACTGGATCATTATTTATTACCAGCCATAATGACCGTGTTCCATCCAGAGACTTCAAATATTGGCATTGAAATTGGGGCTGTTGTTTGGTTTTGCTTCTCTGATCTGGTTAATCACTTGCTTGTACATATTTATAGGCAGAATTGTTTTCTATGGAGAGTTATGCAGGAGATGTTGTGCCACCCAGTCAGGCTCACATAAGAAGCCCTAATATAGTGCTACTTCTGCTGAATTCTAGCTCCTTCCAAGGCCCCAGTTCACTCAAGTGCTTGCCGCCTCCAGTTCCTATTTATGGCAGTCTCATTTTTATTGTTTTAAGTCAGTTTGAGGTTAAGCACATGCTTAGAAATCTAGCTCAGTTGAGATCTGAGTAACTGACCTGAAATTGCACATTTTACGTGGTATAAATAAGAAATTTGCAATCAGTATAGCAACATCTGCCACACTTTGCAATAACAAACTCAGTAGGAACACATTCAGAAGAGGATGATGGCAACAGAGCAATTGCTGAATTTTTTTTTTTTTAATCAAGCTAAATCCAGTGGTTTTGTCACTGTGACAGTAGTGATCCTTTACCAACCACCAGGTTACTACTAGATGTTGTAGTTCTACATAAATTCTGAACAGAAACTTCTAAATAAATTAACATTTTCAAGTGTCACAGATGAAAGCACTTACAATTATTCAGAATATATGGTTTAATGTGATTTCAAAATCTAGATTTCTGTGTGAAACACACTAAAATATGTATTGCATTTTTTGATGAATAATTAAGCAAAGAGTTAGGTTAAAGTAACAAAACCATACTAATGCAAAGTTTAATGGAAAATTTAGCCTTGACCATCCTTTCCCCTCTTGCTCCCACTAAACACCTCCCACCGCTCCTTCACATTTCAGTTCAAAACATGTTTTTCAAATTATATTGATGTAGAAAGAAAAGTCAGAGGATGCAAATACAGGCAAATCAGCTAACTGTTGTACTGTATGGTGCCACAGCCAGGGATTCATCTATTTAGACCATGGGACTTGCTTTGAGAAACTTACTCCTCTGGGGGCTGATGAGGTCTGCCTGTGAGAGAAGGGGAAGAACATCGTCAGTAATCGGCTTGCCCAGCTGCTGAAGAGGACTATAATTACTGAAGGAGGGGAACCTCGATCCATCCCAATCCTACCACTTTGATGGCAGTGGCAATGCGACAAGCCCAGAGCCTGGAAATGGAATTCCAGACACCCCAATCAGTAAGCCAGCTTCACTGAGGGCACAATTTAAATGCCTCCATTTAAGCATATTACATCTTTGTTTCCAATCTGGAGACATGGATGTGACAGATGGACCACTTGGTGGATAAAAAAATGTGGCTGGATGGTCAAATTCACAAGCTGCATTCCAAGTCCAAGTGGAGGTCAGTGACAAATGGTGTTTCTCTAGGGTTAATGTTGGAACTGGCACAGTTTAATATATTTGTTGGTGACATAGACAGTGGGATTGAGTGTGTCCTCAGCAAGTTTGCTGGTAACACAAAGCTGTGTGGTGCTGCCAGCATGCTGGAGTGAAGGGATGTCATATACAGGGATCACGACACAGGAGGGCCTGTGTGCACCTCATGGAGTTCAACAAGGCCAAGTTCAAGGTCCAACACATTGTTTGGGGAAATCCCAAGCACAGGTATAAACTGGGAAGAGAATGGATTGACAGACTCCCTGAGAAGAAGGACTTGAAGGTGTTGGTTGATGAGAAACTCAACAGGAGCTGGCACTTTGCAAACACAGCCCTGAAAGCCAATTGTCTCCTAGGCAGCATCAAAAGAATGGTGGGCATCAGGACGAGGGAGGGGATTCTGTCCCTCTGCTCTGCTCTCATGAGATTCCATCTGGAGTATTGCATCCAGCTCTGGAGCCCCCAACAGAGGAAGAACATGGACCAGCTGAAGTGAGTCCACAGGAGGGACAGGAAGCTGATTGGAGGAGTGGAGCACATCTCCTATGAAGACAGTCTGAGAGCACATTTCCTATGAAGACAATCTGAGAATTGATATTGTCCAGCCTGGAGAAGAGAAAGCTTTGGGAACACCTGACTGAATTGACATTTCATTGTTACATCAGTCCTTTTTCTGTCATGTTGGAACTGAAAAGGTTAATGAGAACCTGAAATTTGAAGCAGAAAGTTCCTTGATATATTGATTTTTTTTCTTGTTCAAGAGGCCATGTGCTGCCTAGCAGGGTCTGTGTTTCTTAAGAACACTTGTTGAAGCTGTCTACCTATGAAGCACATTTACCAAGGCGGTACCAGCATCAATCACAACTACATGCAGAGTGCTCTTAACTCTGTGGAGATGTGTAGTAGCGGCAGGGTCTCTTGCCTGCTGCTCACCAGCTACAGTCTGCCAGTCCCATTTGTCTTCAAGGGATCACATTGGTAATTCCACATGAAGAAAGGTAATTTGGTTGGAGATTACCCTCAAAAGTGTCAGACCAGGCTTCCTCCTTGACAAATGCTGAATGATCAATACGGTGGGTTAACAAGGAGGGACTAAGACAGGGAAAAATATAAACACATAAAACTTCAAACAACAGAGACAGTATAAGATCTTTTTTATGACCATTTTAGATAGAATTGAAACTGTTGGTAACATGAAGAGCCATATTTTTGTCTAACTTTACAGACCATATTCAAAAATATGAATTAAATACCAGTGACTCATGTAATGCTTCTACCTAAAGCTAAGCAGTATGAGAAAACTAATATCTTATTTTAAACAGTAATCTCATAGTGAATTAGGATGTAAAGTAAACTTTTGAGGGTATGAGAACTGCATTCAGAAGTCCCTATTCTACCAAACTCCTTCAAGTTTGTTCAAACAATGGCATAGCTGTACAAATAGGGCACCATCAAACAGGTCCAGTGTAGAAACACCTGGATTTTAAAGTCTAAGTTTTCTCACATTTTAACAGATATCAGCTATAATATTTTGGAACTTGACAATTAGAATTACTTCAAAACAAGAGCATCAGCTCAGTTTCGTGTTGAGAAAATGACTAAAGAAAGTTTTTACACTATTTTCACTGCAATCGTTGGTAAATAAGCATTTTTCCTGGCCAGCTGAGGTTTGGTTGGCTGTTTTTTTCCACTTTCTTGATCAAAGCCAAAGAAATCTCTTCAGTCATTATTGATTACTCAGTCAGATGAGTGACCAATGGCAGTGATTAGACGAAAGAGATATTTACTAAACCTGGACCACCACCTGATTTGAAAATAGCTGTTTGATTATTCTTCTATGACAGTCTATGGTGCTCAGGTTTCATCAGGATAAACCTTAAATAATCTTTATTTTAAACACACACACATATATATAAGTGACATGTATATTTTATGGATTGATGCTACATCTGGCTATTCTATTTCCAGCTTTCAGTGTTGGGGGGCAGAAATTTGCAACTTGCTTGGACGATCAAAGAGATTACAGTAAAGTCAACAGCTATCCAAGTCAGTCTTATATACATGTCTTAATTCATCTTGTGGATAAATGCTTGCAGGATCAAGGCCTAAATTGTATCTTGCTTTATGTTCATGTTCTTTATGGTAATGCAGGCTCTCATGATTTTTTCTAACAATTCTGTTCAAAGTGTCACTACTCAACAGATTAAGAATTTAGGAATAGGAAGATAAAATAATATAAAAAACAAAAAGTGATTGGTTCCAGGACAAAACCTCTGTTTTATGCTTATTGTATAATTTTAAATATGAAGACAGAGATCTATATTGAACTATGTCTTTTTTACGCTACTGATTATCTGTTCATAAAATAAAAAACTTAATCTACAAATTACAGCAAAAGCATTCTGAAAACCACACGATATCTTATTTTTGTTGATTATGATTTTAGAAAATTGTATCCTTTTCCTCACACAGCTCTAGTACTCTGGTTATAATAAGCCTTTGCAAGTCAGTGTATCATAGATCATTTACTCACCCTGGAGCTAATGCAAAGTATTAAACACCAGCATTGGGTGAAAAAGATATGAAATGAGAGAGAAATCCAAGAAAATGGTGTTTAACTCTCTTGTGATTTTTACAAATATGTGGAGAGAGAAGGGAAAGATGGAAAAATTAAAACTCTAGTTTGGAACTTTGCCTTTCTGCCAGTAACACTTTGCAGAAACAGTAAATAAAAGTTAAGTAATAGTAATAGTTATGACAAAACGAGGTGTTGTTCAAGACACACAAACAGCGAGTAACAAGTATTTCTTCTTGCTGTCTGTATTTAATATATATTGGAAATATGTTTTTAATATTTTTTACCTTTGAAGTTTTCTGAGGAAATGTAAATTTAATTTCCAAGAAAGTATATTGAACAGGACAGTGGTGTTATATTGACAAGCATTCTAGAAACTCAAATTCATTTCATTCAGGTCTTACTGTAAATGCATCTTTTTCATAGATGTCTATAACTCACGAATACACAGAATACACATACGAGCAAGAAATTGCAGATTTAGCTCTTAGACTAATTTTATTTGTAAAGAAATGCAAAATAATATAAAGACAAGATTTAGTGGCATATGAAAAAACTTGAGGAAGGATTTCCTAAAGAAAAATCCCAGTGGTATAATTTCTCAAAGACCCCAAAGCTTTATAGGTGCGAAGTGCTTACTGAAATGGAATTTGGACTTGATTTTTTTGTAATTATGATTTAATTCTATGTTCCTGAGATGCTTCAGTGAAACATAGCCACAATAAGCATGCTATTTGATCAATTAAAAGATTAATCCCCTTGTGCAGAAGGTGATTAAAATCTCATGGGGGTTGAAGGTGTTTACTGGTGTCCATAGACTGCGTAGAGATCCAGGGCAATTTCAATCCTAAATTAGATTCCTCAGTAGGACATTTAACTCTTTGTGAGATAATTCACTATTTTGTGCTGACCTTTTGTTAAACTCTGAACACACTTCCTTTGTTGCTTAATATTGACATTGGATATTTAAAAAGCTAGCTTGTATTATTTGTCCAACCCCACAGATGGGTACTGCTTATTCATGTAGACACAGTGGACGTTCAGCCTTAAAAAGGTATCTGTTGGAACAATTCCAAAATGCCCCCTTTTTTACTCAAGGAGGGATAGAAATGAAGCAATGTGTCACACAGCAGAGCCAGAAAAGGCAGGTTCTTTCAGAAAAGCAGTCTTTTCCCATGTGACATGTCAAAGCTAGATCTGCTATTTTCTCCTGGTTTGTATTAGAGGAGTCAAGGCTGACTGTATTTCCCACAGGAAAATGAGGTATGGTATGTATGGGAGCAACTCTGATGGCTTTGCATTCATGAAACCTGAACTCTCATGAGGTATAAGTTTCAGAGCTACTGTATCTAGGGAAGCAAATTCTGATAGAAACTCAGAAAGAAACCCCATTTGACAACATTATTATTAGAAAGTATTTTAACTGCTTGTGGATAGTGGCCTATGATGATTTATGATAAAAATATGCCACTGAATAACACATAAATATAGCTATACCTATGTATGTTGCCTGCTTATCTAGAGAGATGGTCAAACAAGATCAATTTGAAAAATTCTAGGTTTTTTGATTTGTTTTCTCAGATTTATATATTAATATAGCAACAAAAAAATCAATAATTTCTTGGGAATCAGACTTCATCAGACAGTTAGGAAGCTGGGCATGGTATGATCTGATCTCCACATTTACTGTGTTTTAAATTGCTAGGGCAAAAAGAAATCCCTTGCTGAAAAATTGGGAACTGAAGAGTATAACACCGAAAGGCAAAATATTAAGATCTAGTTCTCTGAGCCAGATTCTGCTTTAAAAGAAACTTAAGAAAGTAATTTAAGAAAAATGTCACCTTTTTAATTTTTTTTTTTTTTTTTGTGTAGTTATTTTCCACATCATTGCATCTAATGTTAGGAGGAATTGAAGCACAAAAAGTCTGTGATGCTGTCTGAGACAGTGACTCATTGGTCACTCAATGATGGCTTTCATTCAGTGAAAGCCTCAGTGATGAGGCAGAAGAACAAAGACCTGTATTTGTCACTCTTCGAGGGAAACAGTCAAAGACATATCAAGAAGGTACATTTTACTAAATTCCAAGCTGGAGCCTGATTCAGGCTTAAATGCTGCCTTTAGGTATAGTCCTAAGTATGGGAGAAATGAGAACGTATAAAGCCTCTTGAGGCATTGCTGAGAAGTACCTTTAAGTCATTTAAAAGAGATGACTTTTCTGCAGCACAGTTCCCTTTTATGATGAAGTGAGAGTAAGGGCTTTATTCAGCTTATAGCTGCCTAAACCTGGCTGCTTTTAAACTGGTAAAGCTTTCTCACCTTAAAGAAACTCTAAGAGCATGGGTTTAGGAAGGATTTAAGTTATCTGGGTATAATGTGAATATATAAAAGTATAAGAGAAGGGTTTTTGAGCCTTTTCTGCAAAGGGTCTGTCTTCAGTGGTGATGGAAAATCATGGAGCGTTACTTTAGGAGATAATGTGTATTTTGTGGTCTCCCTCATGTAAGTAGTGCTACTTGCTTTCAGAGGCCAAAAGAAAAAACTAAATTAAATTATGAGTCCTAACAGATGGCTACTAATTTAATGCATGTGGGCTAGGGGTCAACATACAAAAGTGAACTTTTGAATTCCCTAACAAAAGTCTGCTACTTCTGTGACCAGGACAGGCTGGTGGTAAATTTTGATAACAGCCAGATTTTAAAAAAAAAAGTGGCACATCTTGAGTCCTCCACATACAGAGGCACAAGACAGAATCACCAGTTTGAAGGCTCATCATGTGCCTATGTGCCCTTCTGCACATAGGCTACTAAAGTGGGAAGACCGGGGCTTTCAGGGGTTTGAAGAGATGGTGTCCAACTGAATTGTTCCCAAGAAGCAGAACTGGTTTCAGAAAGATGAAGCTCCTGACTGGAGACAGGCTGCTAGAAATGGGGTAACCTCCTGAAGATGTGACAGATGAGCAGAGACCGCTGCTGGAGCCATGACCACTAATCCCTGAGGCAGGCAACAGTGAGTGATGGCACAGCAGGAACTAACATGACTTGCTGCCCAACTGACCCAGTGCAGGAGCCACCCCCTCACTGAAAGTCAAGGAAATGGGTACATGAAATTAGAATGTAGGCTAAAGACCGTTGTCTTCTTTGTTCTTGAATAAACTGCACTTGGACAAGCAAGGTGCTCGTATTCAAAGGATACCAGCCTTCATCACCCCAGCAGTTGTTACTGTTACCAGGAGTGCAGCAGGAAGACAATAAGGTTTATGTGTTTGTTTGTTTTTCCCCTCAGAGAGTTGTTTCAGATTCCCTGATATGTGTCTGGAAGAAGCACAGGTCTGTCTTAATCACTGCAGGATGTTATCTTTGGAATTGTCAGATTCTAAATTAATTATTTTAAAGGATGTGCTATATTACTTCCTAAATAAGAACAATTTTTTTTTTTTTTCTTTTAAAAAGTGCATCTTATGCATGATTTATTGCTGTGCTACTCTTTAGGATGTTTCCTCTCTTGCAGTTCAACAGTCCATAATAGCTCTTACCCTTCTGCCCCCCCTTTGAACCCATACGCACACACTTCTGTGACTTAAATCCTACAACTTTTCTAATTCATGTACCTCCGCAAAATTAGCCACTCAATATTAATACCTTCCTGAAAATATTTCAGGATATTAATAACTTCACTAAAATATTTCAGAGTAAAGAATGAAATCTGTATGTGACCCTTCCAGTCCTCTTTCTCTCTAAACCTATTTTTGCGCTCAGTTACATAAGAACAAGGAAGGGGCATCATTTTTAGTTTTTTGGTTTTTTTTTTTTTTTTTTTTTTGTAAACTAGCTAACCTGCTGAGGTAGATGTAGGTCTGTCTGCATGAAGTACCCTGTGAGTCTCAGTTCCCTCTTTTCCAGGCAGAGACAATTTCTCAGAAGATCCAAGCTTTGCCATATCAGTGTGTTGTTAATATCTCTTCTGTAATCTCTTAAGTGAATCTGGCAGTTGGTAGTGATTATTAACCTTGCATTGAACCAGCAATTAATCTGTTCAGGCTGCAGAGGGAGAAGAAAGAGAGAGAGAAAGAATCAGAGAACATAACCTGCTCTGGCTCAGTGATTCTGGTGAATCTGAGTACCCTGATCTGATATTGTTTAAACTCATTAGTATTCTCTATCTAATCTGCAGATTTAATTCATTACATACATCATTTCCCCATAGCCTATACACCCATTTGTAATTTCCATGACATATTTTTCATCTGTATGCTTTATCCTTGGCAGAGAAAACATGAGGTTAGGAAACAAAACCTTTGATAAATATGTATTTAGTGGTGTGTGAAGTAATAATAGAAAAAAAAAAGGCTTTTTTCTGCTATGCTGCATCCTGCTGCATCATGCTGACCACAAAGTGAAGCAAAATTTGGCTCTATATACCTTTAAAATGATCTTATTGCTGTTGGCATTTCATTGAACTTTATGGAGGATGCATTATCATTTTATTGTCAAGTCAGAAATGAGTAAACATAACTGCATTTTCCAACATTATTGGACTTACATTTCTGGAGAGACTAGATCTAAGGTAAGTCATTTATGACTGCATCTTTACCCAGTCTGATGCATTTGTTAGATGCAGGAAATTCAGAGGTCTCATCACCTAAAGGCAAGGGTGCAAACCAATCAAGAATTAAGAGTGGCTGCGTGGAGCCAGTGAGCAAAATACAGAGCTCTGTTTCCAGCTTTCACCAGCACCAGCTGTCCACAGAAGAGCAAAAGGGAAAGACAAGCATAGAAAGAAAAATATTTTTCCTGTTTAATTACCCATTAGTCTGTAGCTCTTGGCCTTCATGATCCAAAGGATCAAGTTTTCTTTGTTTCTCAAATTTTTAGCATCTACAGTATCCTGTGGCTAGTTGTGAAACTTCTACCTTTATATTATGCAAATATTTTAATTTGTTTCAAAAATAGCACTTGTTAGTTTCATTATGGCCTTAAATTCTTTTCTTAAGACACAAAGAAAAATTATTTTCTCTTTTCTGACTCAGTGCCAGTCACAATATTTATACAGCTCCATCACACAACCCCTCAGTCATTTCTTTGCCTATCTGAAAACACTTAGTCTATTCAGTCTGTGCTGGTTCAGGAGCTATTCCATACCTTTTATTTTTCCCGTTGCTGTCTCTAAGCTTTTTCCTATTCTGCTACATTTTTTTGAGATGAAGGCACCAGAGCTGCACGTAACATCGAAGATGCTGACACACACTGAAATTATACAGTGGATGAATGTGTAATTACATCCTTTCCTCTCCCCTTACTGCAAGTTTTTCTATCATCCTCAGACGCCTCTATGCAACCTCTCCTTGCTCTGTGAAAATAAACACCTTCCAAGGGTAATGATTTAGGTGCTCTCTAAGACTGCTAAAGCCATTAGATACCTCCCAGTCTCACCTCACTTTATAGGCAGTATATCTTCATAATACGCCACCATAACTACATGTGTAATTTTATTCTGTATGTCTTGAGATTGTATTTTGCCTTTTTGCAAGCATGAGACAGGTTGCAGAATTCTCCTTAGCTGTGCACAGAAACATTTGCATTCTTTGATCATCTCAGTTCTTCTTGATGTCCCCTTGCTTGTTGATATATATTATCACATAATCATTTGCCTGATTGGTCTCAACATCTCAGGAGAGATAAAGGAACCACTTTTGCTTCTAGGCTGCTAAGACCCTTCATACTATATTTTGGTTTTTTTGTTTAATGAGATTTTTTCTTCATCTTTTGCAAGAGACTTTTTGATTCAGAGAACTCCATCTGTAGTAAAGTCTTCCACAGACAGGTCTAGTGAGAAATCTTCAAGGTTGGTCATTACCTGAAGAATTTACTAATCATAATTTATCATCTCAAAATTTTATTAAAATATATACAAGGGAGAAAACTGAGAAAGTGTCTCAATACTGTCAGTTCATTAAAATACTCATATTATTTCAAAATAACTTCTTATGATTAACTGTTATATGGGTCTGATCTGATAAAAAAGACCTTACATATTTTGAAGTGAAAGATTTGTAGGGAGTGGTAATGTTTGTAATTTGTCCTATTTCTATAAAACAAACAAAGCAAAAGCTAACAACAGCAACAGCAACCCCAAACAACCAACCCAAAGCAGCAGCCTCTCTTGTAGAGGTAATGAAAAGGAGAAATCCTTCTTGGAGGTCTCAAGTTTCTTATAGATATTAGGTGGCATCAAGAGATGTGGCGCCACTGAAGTTCTTTGTGCCGAACATTTCAGATAGCAAAAGCCATATTGAATTCTAAGGGTTCCTGTAGATGGATCCCTGAACAAGCAAAAACTGGCATAGACATACATGGAAGCATATAAACATGTTTAAAAACAGCTCTCCCAAATGTCATGTATAACCCTGAAGCTGATATTTGCTTCTGGGCCTGTGTCGTTGAGTCAGTGATTTTTTAGTCATAAAAATTTCCCTCAGTCTTCTTTGGCCCCTGGGATGCCTCTTTCCTGTTGACTTTTCTCAGCACTTGCATGAGCCACAGTATCTCAGCTCCTTACACCACACAAAGGCTCAGTCTCCGGAGTCAATCCTATAGCTCCATAGATGCTACCTGGGAAAGGAATTCTTCAGATCTAAATACATACCTGGGAAGTCACAGATGAAATGAGTATCATTCACAACAGCAACAGGTAAGGACAATGGGAACATGGCGGAATCCCTTATCAGGGCAAGGGAGGGCTTACACAATGTTTGTTGCTTTCAGATCCATATATGAGGTTTTACACCCTGATCTCTAGACATGAAGGCATACACATGCCGGAGCATATGCAAAGACACATTCCTGATCCCAGGGAATAGGCTTTGTTACTTCTCTCCTTTATCACTGGCTACTATTTGTCTCATCAGGTTATTCACAGGCTTAACAGAGGCATCTCCACGGGGCTCTGCAGGTCAGGTGCGTGGCAGAAGCCAATATTTTGGATGTTTTTTCTCTATAGTTATGACGTGGTCAAAACTCCCACAGATGCTGTCTCTGATCTTTCCCACAGTGAAGAGGGTATCTTTGATCTTTCTTGTTTAGTCCATCTGGACAGAATTACTAGGGTAATAGGCAGACTTTTTTCCCAAACTAATCTGAATAATCAGATAATATTACACACTTTAGTCACCCCATGTGGTGGCCAGTTAGCCTGTGGTGCAAAAAACAAAGAAAGTCCTTGAGTAAGACAGTCCCTAGTACCAGAGACTTCTGTCTAGGTTAGACTGAACAGAAAAAGCTTCCCCCAAGCTGCTTTGTGTTGCTATGTTAATGTACCCCACTTCTGCGTCCCTAGTTGCCCGTTGGCCTCTCCGCCCCCTTGCTACCTTATATGTCTCTGCCCTAGAAAGTTCTGCACTCCAAGTTCCCCCATTGGCCCTTGCCCCTTGCCGCTCCCCCAGAGCTTCCCCGTTGGCTCCCATTCCCTAGTCATGCCCATGTACCACCCTCATGTCCTCAGATCATTGGTCTCTGATGCTCTCCGTGCTCCCGTACTTAAACCTGGACCCTTCATTGTCTTTTGTCTTTGTTCCTGGACTCCTTCATGGTGTGGCTGCAATAAGCCTCTGTCTGTGGAACTCTAGGCAGAGACCCTTCCTGCCTCTTTGCTGTTGACCCAAATTACTGAAGCTGTCCGTGCGTTTGTGCGTGCATGTGTGTGTGGGTGGCTGCCCTGCTGAGCGGCTTCACTAATGAGATGCTCTTGGAAGATCGCAGCACCTCGCGCTCCAGCACAGAAGCCGCAGAGCCCGGGTTAGCGATAACCCCGTGTTGCTGAACACGCAGTCCTTCCAGGAGGACATGCTGGCTCTTCAGATGGTCACCACCTAGGCCATTTAATTTCTCAGTGTTTTAGCTCTCTAAACCGTAAAATCAAAAAAATAATACCCATCTTCTCAGATACTTTCAAATGTGCTGTATAGGAAGCACCTGTTACTGACTGGTTTTAGAGAAACAGTAAGCTATTCCATTTGCTGTCCATCTGCGTTTGAACAGTACTCATAGCACTTTAAAATAGCTTTTTTTTTTTATTTGCAATGGATTATGTTGTATATATCAGTGATTTCAGCTGCCATTATCTGCACCAAATTGCTAGTATGTTTCAGGCAAAATTCTTCTGTGAAGAGCAGGTGTCTCACACACACTTTAACTTGAACTCTCCAAAGCAGTGTCACATACTTCCACTGGAAGTGGCAGCTCCTTTTCATCAGAGATGCAGAACTTCAGTAGTTGCTTTGTTATCAAGCTTGGATGATGAGACAGCATTAGCTTTGAGTAGGAATAGATTTTTTGTGTATGTGTGATTTCCTATGAAAATACGTCTTATGCAATTATGTTATCTATTTGTATGAATTTTGTCCATTCCAATTTGTCTTTTTCCTTACCTTAAACAGTTTTCCCCAGAACTACTTGTAAGCCCTTTCATTATTTTCAGCCAGATTTGAAAATGCAGCAAGAAGACCATTATGGGCAATAAAATATTTTTTAGGTATGCATAAAAAAATTAAATTAGGACACCTAACAAGAAAAAAAGTAGGAAGAACTCAGCCTAATATCTTCCATTTGGTAGTAGGCAGATTTCTGTCCATAATGAGCCTTTCAGAACTATTTCTCCTCAGATGAACATTTCACGATGAAGCACTGGGACTGCAGGTGTACAAACAGGTGTGAAACTAGGTTTCGTTACTTTTTCTTCTTATTGAGCAATTTGATAAATAACCTCTTTCATGACTGCTGTTTTCCAAAATATTCTTTGTGCCTGATGAGGATCTCTGCACAATGATCCATGTTCTAGAATGCAGTCACTATTATTAGAAAGAGGAAGCTGTACATTGTTTTCTTACTGTCTCAAGGCTCTGTTCTCACAGGTGTAGGTTGCCATAGGCAAAGCCTTATTCTATACTAGAAATTAGGTTACAAATGACTTCTAATTTTTTCCTCTTTCTGACGCTTTATTAGGAATCATTCTATCTTCATTGTTGATAACTCAGTTCACAGTACAGGGGAGATATATTTATGGCAATTGAATAGTAGATGCAGAAAGATCTTGGTGTACAATGAATTTTCAAGGAAGACTAGAATAATTCCAAGTCTGCCCACACCTCTGCAAGTCCTGACAAAATTTTTCCTCCATAATTAGAATGACATTCAGAATAATGGCTACCATTTTCCCTGAAAACATAAACAAACAAACCTTCCCCAATTAGTTTCACAAAATGACTGAGCGAGCAGAGCTAAAGATTCCATTAGGGGCTTACTATGCTAATCTAATTAGCCTGGGAAACACTCACATATTATGGAACTGGAATCAATAAAAACTCTGAAAAAGCTAGATTTACACTTCAATCACAAAAAGGATTATGCAGACATTTCACCATTCTTTTGCTTATAATTTTCATGAGCAATAAGCAGAACAAACACAATTCTTATCTAAAGGGTCACATGTAAATATGCATGACATGGTCTGAATATTCTTTGACATGAAAAATTAGCAGAATTAATTTACGAGCTTTAATGTAATCCGTAAACAATTTACACACTGCATTGTTTTTTCAGTGAGGAGAAAATATATTCAGCCTCCTAAAATAATTTTGGAGCTTTTACAAGTAGAAATTCTTCAAAATCTAGATTCCACTTCTACCAGTTATATAAGTTTATATGGAACTTATAAGAACACTCTCAGCAGTTGTCAAAGTAGTGGGAGCTCATCTTTGTGGTTTTTGCATCATAGCTTTTAGTGAAAGAAGAAACTATTATCTTTAAATAAGCAATAGAAATTTCAGAAAGTGGCTTAGTTGTTTTCAAGGACAGAGACTCTTAAGCTATGTTCCCCACGGGTTTCAAAGTCTGAGAAATTTCCCTGAACTTTTCCATCTAGAGGGAAATCTACATTTAGTTTACAGAACAAAATGAAGTAAATCTGCATGAAGAAATACATACTTATAAACATGCAAATGCTTTAAGACTACAGTGATATTGACAAAAATTGGCATCGAAGAAGTAGCATGGCAGGGTCATTGTTGAAAAAGTTTTGCTACCATCAAATTATGTGTCAATGTGCCCTTCATTATCACTGTAGCCACTCCACATGGCTTGTCTGGACAGCAAATCTACCTCATTCTGAAGCTTCTGTCCTCCTTTTGCCTATTATTTTGCTATGCATCAGGTAGCTTCTAGGCAGCCTAATTGTTTCTTCACACTATGTAAACCATTTAACTTCTCTGGCATCCTGCAGAAATTAAGCTCATTATGGACCCAGTGGCCCAAATGACACCACTTCCCCACAAGGTACAGCAGGGAACCGTATTAGTGGTAAAGCTCAAAGGAAAGAATATATCACCTGTGACACATGGCTGTAGAGGGAATGGAAGAAGAAAGCGATTTGTCAAATTTTATTTGTAGTGGTCAAGTGAGGTTAAAAATTGTCAAGGGTTACAAATACTGATTCAGAATCTATTGTCAGAAAAACTGACGAGGGGTTTTCTCTTTCATTATGATGCAACCCCCCTTCCCGCCTCCTCCCCTGTGAATTCCCCCCCAACACTCTGTCTTCCTAAGACATCTGAAATCCTTATCCTTTAACCTAAATTGGAATGAAATTAGTTAAACAGTAGAATAAATGTAAAAGACTAAATGAGAAAGGGGGAGAAATCCAGACGTTATTATTCAGTAGGATTTGTTGGTCAAATAAAGATTAAATTGAATGAAAGTGATAAAATTTTGCCCAGCATTTGTTTGAAAGCTAGTCTTTTTGGGTTAGAAACTGGTGTTGAATCTGAGTGTTCCAAAATGTGATTCAGAACACGATTTTCTCTAAATGTACTTGCCAGAGGTAAATGTAATAATTTATGGAGTGTGCAGGAAATGTTTTCTTCAGCTATTTGCTATTCAGAAAAGGTTTTCCTTTGCTCTTACTGTTAGGCTTTTATGCTGGCAGTCTTATTAAGGTCAAGCCCTATCAAAATATTACCTCTGGGGTCAAAAGGGTAGTGTAGTCCTTCCCAAGGCTATTACACATTTTGGTGATCAACTGCTAGAGGGCACTTAAGAGAGATCCAGAGCAGTACACCAGCCCCTGGAGAATGAAACAACATCTAGTTTTTGACAGCTTCCTGTAGTCATGAACTGGGAGATTTATGAGGTTAGATTTGATCTCCAGTCCTGTCTAAAGCCAGGTATGCTGTATGCTGCATTACTAAACAGGCTAGTAGGCAAAGCTAATATAGCTTCTTAAAGGTGAACTTGAAAGGCTACTTTAAAATCTCCAGCTAGCTAGCTAAATCCATTTTAATGCCAGCTGTGAGAATTAGGGAAATGCAATCTCGCAGGTACATTTTATTAAAGCAAATAGCTAAAGAAACACTCTGTCTACTTTCTGGTAATGTTTCTTCAGTAGCAATGGAAGCACAAGCCTAGAAAGGGTGAATTTTCATCTGTTGTTTAAAATTTCTAATGTTCTCCTGTGTTGAAAGTAGTTGGGACCATCTCTTCACCCAGTTTTGTAAGCCCTAGATCAGTATGGTCTGACTCAGCATCTTAAGCATGCTAGGAACTTCGAATACTTTTTTGCTCTTTCTGTGTTATATTACATTCATTTAAAAAATAATAAGTTGGCAGAAATCTAGTAACTTCCTCATAAGGAATAAGGTTTAAGAGACAAATTCTTAAATGACACCTTACACTTTTGTATATCATATACTGTGAAAAAAAATAAAGATTAAAATGCATTTGAGTGCTTGAACTGCATGAAAGTCAGCTTTAGTATTTTACAGATATGATAAAACTGCTGAAGTACCTATGAAACACATGGTTGCATGTGTTTGACTGGAGCACAACTTTGAATTGGCCTGTAATTATTTCTAGCGCCCTAGAATCTGGTACCTGAAATCCCAGACCTCAAAGTCTGTGAATAAACCTTATGTCAGTCAAATAATAAGTGAATAACTTCATAAAAAAAGGGGCTTCTTTAAGGGAAACAGAATTATTCTGCTGTTTGCAAACAGAAGAGAAAGCAACTTCAGGAAGAAAAATAAGAAGTATATTCCTGACAAATACCAAAAGATAAATCCCGTAGGATTTATCCAGAAGGAGGATCTATGAGGCATGTGATCATACAGAAGAGAGAATGAGGCACAAGTCATACTTGTTTACAGCCCCTACTGCGTGTGTGTTGCTAGCAACCATCATTCTTCCTGAGTGAAACCTTACTTCATATAGCAACCCCACTAAAACCAACAGGCATGCTAATCTGACTCTCATAAGTGCTAAACAGATCTTTGCGTTTTAAAAGGCTGTAATTCACCTTTCTGTAAGTACAGACAAATGATTCAGACTTTGCCTTAGTATTTACCTTCTCCTCCTCATTTCTTAATTAAACTGAAATGCTAAAAGACTTTCTCACTGCGCTATTTTATTTCCTTGCCTTTAATTGATACTGTTTCACAGGAGATATTATCAATTAAAAAGATGATAAATGACTGGGTGTCTTTCCAGAAGCTGCTTCAGCAAGCTGTCGGACATGAGATTTATTCCTGACCTTAAGGTCAGGATTAATTTTAGTGTCAAAATGCAAAACAAAACAGGAGAGTCGAACTTAGTTTACTTAGAATTGGTGCAACTTGTCAAGTATGGTAGTGTGTTGTTACTTAATAATTAGTTCAAGACAAGCTTGAAGCTGCTTCAAAGTACATTTTAAATCAGACCACACTGAAGAGTCTTTGGGGAGGCATCAGTAACAATTCAGTGGAAGAATAGGATGCTGTGAATGCTTGTTATTCAAGTATTTCCTTTCCTTATGCATGAGTTATATGGAAGCAGTAAGAACATGTTTCTTCTTTTTCTCTCCCTTTGATGCAGATAAAAATACAAGTCAGCCAAAACACACAGTGAACTAAGAAAGGTGAAGCAAAACTCTGCAGACTTTAATTCAATTTCTAGGTTACCAGAGATGATGACAATAAAAATAACTAATGAGAAAATCCTGAGTATGTATGTTTCTAAACTAGCATAATATGGAACTTTGAACAAGAACAAATACAAGAAAAAGAATTTAGGGTCTCTGGCATTTTACATGCAAATTTGAAAAAACCCTTGGGTGCTGAGTTCCTGGTCCATAAATGAGACCATGGATGAAACAAAAAAAGCATAAAAGTTAGTAAAATCTCGTTAACATTAAAAAATCAAGAAAATATTGCATGCATATTTTCTAATATAAAAGGTTTTTTCAGTAATTTAAATGTTCAGTACCTCTAAATGCAAAGTTTATATTATCATCAGTTTTCACTTCAAATCAAAGAATTCTAAAAGATATTTCTAATATATTTTAGATATTTCTATTTCTCTGTTATTCATCAACAGGTAGGGGAAGTTAAGGAATTGTGTATTTTACATAGGATGAGTATGTATTTTGCACAGTTTATTTTTGTCTTATTATCACCTTGAAGTAATATACTCTATTCTAGATAAATGGCAGGCTTATCCAATACTACAATCTGTCCAGTGTTATATTTTTGTGTGTCGTGTGTCATTAACAAGATGTTGTAGTTTGAATTCTGATCACTCACACTAACAATTGACTGATACACATTTTAATAGGGGCTTAGGTTCACTGAAGGACTTGTGCCTGTCTTCAGTGATCATACAATCAGAGAACTACAGAATGGTCAAGAATGGAAAGGGTATCTGGAGGTCATTTGATCCAATCCCCCTGCTAAAACAAGTTCCCCCAGAGCTGGTTGCCCTGGACCATGTCCATCTGGATTTTAAATACCTCCAGGGATGGATACGCCCCAACTTCCCTGGGCAATCTGTGCCAGGCCTTTCACACATTGTGAAAGTGTTTGCTAATGTTCAGAGGGAACCTCCTGTGTTTTAGTGTGCACCCATTACCTCTGGTCCTGTCACTGAGCACGTTGAAAAGAACCTGTCTTCCTTATACCTTTCCATCAGAAATTTATATACATGATGAGAACCCCCTGAGCCTTCTCATCTCCAGGCTGAACAGTCTCAGTTCTCTCAGTCTTTTCCCGTTAGACCAGTCCCCTCATGGTCTTTGTGGCCTTTTGCCAGACTCCAGTATGTCCAAGCCTGTCATGTACTGAGGAGCCCAAAACTGTGGAACACTCTGGGTGTGGCCTCACCAATGCTAAGCACAGGTGAAGAATCACCTTTCTCGATCTACTGGCAACATGTCTCCTAAAGCAGCCCACAATACTTTAACCTTCTTTACTTCAAAGGTGTGGTACCAGCTCCTGTTCAGCTTGGTGTCCATCAGCACACCCATGTTCTTTTCTGCAAAACTTCTTTCCAGCTGGGTAATTCCCAGCATATATACTGGTGCATGGAGGTGTTCCTCCCCAGCTGCAGAAATTTGCATTTTCCCTTGAAAATTTCCCTGTCAGCTCATTTCTCAAGCCTGGTGAGGTCTCCCTTGAGGGCAGCACAATGGTTTATCAACCATTCTTCCCAGTTTTGTAACATAAGCAAACTTGCTGGAAGGCCTTATCCACTTGTTCTTGCTGATCTGGTGGCCTGTGGGAGACACCCACTACAATGTCACCCATACCTGTCTGTTGGAATGTCACCCATATCAAATATGAAGGCCTATGTTCCTTTTCTTTCCTGAACTGTACAGAAGCCAGTCTTGGAGCATTTTCAGGATTTTTTTGGTGGTCCAGATCCACTTTTCCATACTTTGTTTTATTGTTCTCTGAAATTCATTGCTTTTGCTCAGCATGGCTTTTGCTCTTTGGAAGTGTAACCACTAAGCAATGGTAAAGGAATATATGCCCATCATATATTTTGCTTTTTCTAAGACATGTACTGTAATGATAGTATGTAAATTGCAAGACATGATATACTGTGGACCTGAGGGGTTTACACTACAAGGCAGGTGATAAGCAACATTTTCTGCATGGTTATGGCAAATAAACCATTATGATATTCATTGGGAATGCATTAAACAGTGCTTTTCTTATGTCTGAATTCATGCCAGAGTTAGATACCCAAGGGTAAATTAAGTGCATTTATGCCAAGAATAACGCCTCTGTGAATTCAGTAAAACCTTCATACAAACAAGCATACCATCTATTTTTAAAAATGCTTTAAATGTCTATACATTCATGTTTGGTTATAGAATATCCAACAGGGTTCAGCAAGTGGTTGGGTATGATACTGTCACAAATTTTATACAAAAATAAAAGCAGAAAATAAATCTTTGTACTTCTACTCCTTTTTAAAACAGTGTGAAATTTTTATCTTTAGAAATAATCCCAGTGGTTTTATACAGGAGGAGGGAGATGCTACAAAGCTTGAAATGGGAAAGAACTTTATCAGAAGAGGTATTACATTATTTGCTACTATTGACAACTTCTACCATTGAACTAATCTGTGATATGAAAGTAAAAGAGAAGTGGCACAAAACACTATATCAAGAATATATATTAAGCTCATGAAAAGGGAAAATAAAATTAAAAAAAAAATATTAACCACTGAAATAAGTAAAGGACAGATTTCCAAAGATCATTAAAAATGTTTGATTGACCACTATGCAAAGTAAGGAACAAATCTTAAGTTAGAAACAAAACTAGGTCTGTGTCCTTCCTGTACTGAGGATTTCAAGAGCTGGACACTGCACTCCAGGTGGAGTCTAATGAGAGCAGAATAGAGAGGGGGAATCCCCTCCCTCACCCTGCTGGCCACACTGCTTTTGCTGCAGCCCAGGACACAACTGGCTTTCTGGGCTGCAAGATCACACTGCCAGGTCATGTCCATCCTCCCCTCCCCCAGCACCCCCAAGTCCTTCTTGGCAGGGCTGCTCTTGATCTGTTCATCCCCCAGCCTGTGTTGGTATTGGAGGTTGACCCGACCTTTGTGCAGGACCTTGCACTTGGTTAAACCTTATAGGATTCCCATGGGTTCCCTTCTTGAGCTTGTCCAGGTCTCTCTGGATGGCATCCCATCCCTCAGGTGTGTCAACTCCACCGCTCAGTGTGGTGTCATTTGCAAAGTAGTAGGGGATGCACTGTCGCCTTGTCTATGTCACTGATTAATTGAATAGCATTAATTGAATAGCACCAGTCCCAGTACAGACTCCTGAGGGACATCGTTTGTCACCAGTATTCATCGGGACATTGAGCCATCAACCACTACCTTCTGGATGCTGCTGTCCTACCAATTCCTTATTCACCCATCAAATATATCTCTCTCCAGTTTGGAGAGACTGTGACTATGTGAAAACTCTTACAGACCTTGGGTAGATGACATCTGTAGTCCTTTCCCTATCCAATGATGTAATCATTCCATTGTAGAAGGCCACTAGGTTGGTCAGGCAGAACTTGCCTTTGATGAAGCCATGCTGGATGTCTTGAATCACCTCCCTGTCCCTCATGGGCCTTAGCATAGGTTCTTCTGTTCCATGATTTTTCCAGTGACAGAGCTGAGGGTGACAGGTCAGTGGTTCCCAGTGTCTTCATTTCTACTACAGACAACGGAAAATATTTTCATATGTCAGATCATGTCCCAAACAACAAGTTCATGCTGAAGAAAATAACACGTGTATGACTTGTAACACAACACAGAATACAGCATTTCTGCATTTCCTGAAAGTATGGCACAGTAGGTGAATATTAAGAATTTCAAATCAGTGTGTAAAAGTAGTACTTTATTGAATAGAGAATATCAGCCATGATGTAAAGCTTTCTTTAGAAAGCCAAACTCCAAAGAAATTTAGAAAGCTATCTGTGTGCTTGGGAATGACACAACACCAAGTAACAACAAAATACTCACTGAATTATTAGGCAGAAAGAAAAAAATTGGCCAGACATAATCACTATTTTTTTGTATATTGATTTCTGTAAGTTCTTCAAAGGTGGAAATGAAGTGAAATTGAATGAAATGTGTTGTACTTCTTCTTCTTTATAATTTATTAAATCCTACCTCTGGCTACTAAAAATCCAAATACAGTTATAACATGAAGCAAATATTTCTCTCTTAATATTCTTGCCTGTGAAAATAAAATTTGGATTTATCCTTTTCAAAGCAGCAAAAAATACAGTCTTGACATGACATTTGCATTGCAGTGAAAGAGTCAATGAATCTGGGGTAATGAATTAGCATTGAATTAATGCAAAAAGGTACACTTTCTCTTGCATTCTTAAATGTGAGCAAAGGAATTTATATGATCTTTCATATAATCTTTGAGGAGATCTGATCTTTGCAAAATTCTGAGATGGAATGAATTGACATTCCCTGAACTCTTTGCAGATGAGGCATTTAAAATGAAATTTAAATCTATGCATGCCTGTA
This sequence comes from Aphelocoma coerulescens, assembly GCF_041296385.1. NCBI lineage: Eukaryota > Metazoa > Chordata > Aves > Passeriformes > Corvidae > Aphelocoma > Aphelocoma coerulescens. The sequence continues at coordinate 112,058,422 of NC_091015.1, read as the reverse complement.
AAATTATTCAGAGTTCTTTAGGTAAGTTAAACAAAAACAACATCCAACATCTCAATAAATTTATTGAAATGTCTAGAAAAACTATACTTTTAATGGAGGAAGAAATTAATGACAAAGATAGAATAGGATGCCTTTCTTCCTACATCTGGTTTTAGCTGCAGATGGATGCAAAGAATCTTTCTGAGGTGAATTATCAGAAATGAGAAATAATTTTTTTGACACAAACAAGTGGTGATATACTGATTCTAAAGAATAGATATTATGTCTGTCAGTATATTAAAGAATTTTAAACATTAAGGCACTCTTTCATTCCTACCCATATGATGTGACTGATTCCGTAGTGGCTTATTCTACTTCATGAATTCACATCTTTTGGAGTTAGCTGAACTTACTCAAGAGAGAACTGTAGAATAGGAAAAGCAAAGAAGAATTTTAGTCTGAGTCAACTACAAAATAAGCAGAGATGTGTAGTGATCTGGTATGATCATGAAAGACACCACTCTTACTGGGCCATAAAGGAAAACAGAGACTTGTATTAGACACTTACAGTTGATATTCATACACTTTTTACTGCTATTTCCATAACATAGTTTTTATAGCAATCACTTTATTTTACATGATAAGTGCTATTAAGTTCAAGTTTGGGTACAGAAACCAGTCTCTAGCACTGTCAATGCGTAGTACTTGCAGCAAAACCTGAAATGGCAGAGATTTAAGTGGGCCTTTTACTTTATTTCTAGGTCTTCAAAGGGAAAATATAATCTGTTGGAAAAAATAGTGGTTCTTTTTCTTGAAGAGACATCTCCACTGCTGCTACATGTATATATACTGCATACCATTATTTTCTATTCTCTTGATAAATATATTAAAAATAATGCTTTGATGCCTTTTTATTTTTAACCATCTTTCCTCAAGGAAGTTACAGTTAACTATATAGTATATAGTACTATAAACTCTTTTGCTATTGTATGAAATGCTCTTTTTATAATTTTTTTTCTGCAAATTTGCTGCACAACTCTAATGTTTCAGACCATAGCTGTTTATGTTTAAAGAAGGGATAATAATTTTCTGTACATATCATTTATGTCTGGATACTTTGAAAACACATACCAGCAATAAATACTGCAGATGTGTATGTGAGGGTGCAGGAGATAACAAATAAAACATTTTTTCTAAGGTCTATGATTCATTGTTCTACCTGATAATTGTTTATGTAAATAATATATGGGATATATGTAAACAATACGTCATGCAAGAAATGCTGAATTCAAGGAACCTTTAAAAAGAAAATCTTTCTTAAAATTATTTTGGTATCAAATTGGAAAAGGGAAAGGACAGATGATCTTATTCAGTATTTATTAATAGATGAAAGAAGACAGGAGGATCTTAGGTGTGTACCTACACAGTGTGTAGCAACACAAAATAAGTTGTCCTTATTCTATATTGTCACTTTTATCTGTGTATATAACAGTATGGCAACCCTTATTTTAGAGGAGAGAGCAGAGAGAATGAAAGAAGGTACTAATGTTTCTTTTTCTGAGAAACCTGCATTGCTAGCTTTCCCCTACAAGCTAAAATGGCACACTTCTAAATGTAGCAAAACAGCTCAAAACAACTCAGAACAACTCCTTAAGATTTCTGCTAGATCCAATACTTAAATTACACCATTATACCTCTTTGGGAATTATATATCCAGATTTAGGAAAGAAAGAAGTGTCATACCCCACATGGCAAAGCATCTCTTAACAGAACGAGAAGTTCTATGTCAATGTTTCTAAGCAGTTTAATTTCGAGGGCAAAAAATCACATTAAAAAAATATGCTCATTATTAATTTATTAGAGGTATATGCTATTTTCTTGGAGAGAAAAAAAATGCAAAGCCCCATAAGCCAAACTTTGAATTGCACAATATGGTAAATCAAGAGCTGTCCTTTTAAACAGATGAGTCTGTCACATGCATAATTTCCATTCATAGCAACATAGACATTAATGCAGTAACAAACCCACCAAAGCCCACCAATACCTTGCTAAAAATATTTGTCCTTTATTAAGAAGTGTCCTGTTTCCTAAACTGGGTTACCACAATATTGGATCTAAATCTGTGATAAAGCCTAATTTTCATACACATTCATGGTTTTGTATTAGCACCTGGGCTATGGTGGTTTTAAAGGGAGAAAAAATATTTATAAGCTTTGGATATGAGTTTATTTCTAGCTGATTTTAAATGCTTAGGAGCCAAATTATACTAAACCCCAAAAGTCATGCTCAAATACTTCCATTCAGTGAAGCAGATCTTTCAGCTGTCAGGTGTCTGCTGTCATATCTTCATGCTGTAGGAACACACTGACACAGGAAGCACTGAACAATGACAGATCTAAGTCACAAGGAATAAAAGGGATTTAGGAATTCTGCAGGTGTCAATTTAGCTTCTTAACAGATATAAAAAAAATTGATTTTGTATTACTAGAGTAGTTTCAAACACAAAATAAATCCAGTTCCTTTATTGGAATGATTTAAGGTCAAGAAAATGCATTTTTGTTTATAAGTGCCTTGGATAGGTAAGGTCTTGGTAATTTACCTTATGAAACTGGAATGGTGAAAGTGAAGGTTACCATCATGATAATGTCAACAGTGGTTTTCTTAGGAATAAGGCTGTCTCCTTGGTCACTTAATTTTCCAGAACATTCTGATTTGGTAATGTGTCACTAGAGGGTGCTGCAAAGTTGTTTTCTGATGTATAATATAGATAACTAGTATTTATTTTAATGTTTGTAGAAAATACAGGTCCAAACTTCCAGGATAGAAAATCTCTATGAAGTACTGATAAGCTATCACTGGCTGATAGGCTTGAATGTCATAATCTGCAAGAAAGGTAGAAAAATTTTTGAATTTAAATGAGGGACCCAAAACATAAGTTAATGAATAATAGTATGTTTTAGGTTTTCATGATATGCATTAGAAAGGGTCTTGATTAGGACACCTTTGCACAATTTTATAATAGTTCAAATTTATTTCAAGCATGTCTTCTGACCATTAGCATGCCATTATGTTGAGTCAAGAAGATTAATTAAGACAGCAAGGACTGTACTTTTCTGGAAAGACTGAAGTAAAACCTTGTTCTTTAATATAATATGAGGACTAGGTCTTTTTTTTTTTTTTTTTTTTTTTTTTTTTTTTTTTTTTTTTTTTTTTATTGTTGTTACAAAGACTTCTAAATGGAAACAACAACCCTGTACAAGAAATAGTGTGTGGTATGGTGTTGGCTGAATTGTGTATAAATAATACAAATCATAGCCTACACTTCTGAACTATCGTGTGTACTTATGACCTCTAAAAGATGGTGGAAAACATTGTGACTTTACCGAATCACTAAATTACAGTGAGGGGCACCTGCAATATATAGACTTCTGGCAGATTTAAGACACTGGAGAAATAATAGAGAAAGCAGCTACCAATTAAAAGCCTCCAATTAAAAAAAAAAAAAGTAAGATAATGAGCACTGAAGAGTGATACAGGAGTATGTGTGATTAATGGATTAGTATGGGTGTCATAATTTCAGCCAAATGCAGTTCAGATGTGATAGCAGTACATGGTGGTGAAGGATTATAAAAGAAGCCCATCTTATTCATGTGCATCCACTTTGCTTTTGTTTGATAACTTTGTTCCCCGAGCTTTCCCTTACTTGTGATAGCTTTATTAAAATTAATTTCCAATGCATTTACAAACCACTTATTATATTGCCCAGTAACAAACTATGTTTACAGATATTGTTTTTGAACTTAAAGGGACTAGTACAAGACACCATAATGTATTTGGAGACCTGTAAATCCCCAGGACCTGCTGCTGCCCCTGCTTGCAACCCTCCAGCGCTGCTGGAACCATGACACAAAGGTTTCCACCTGTGGGAGCAGTGTCTCTCATCAAGGAATGAGCCACCTTGCCCACAAGAGGGCTGACATGGTTGTGAAGTGCACAGATTTAACATGTTGCTTGGAAAACATTTTCAGGAACTGTCTTTTTGACTGCACAGGCATTTTCAGGGAGATGTGGGTTGTCTTGGCCTGTCCTCTGCCACGGAGCAGCTGCTGTATATTGGTGTAGTAGTGTGCCTCAGATGAAAAGCTGCTCTGTGTGAAGCTCAGGCCCTATGAGCTGGCTGCTGGCTTCTGCTGAGAAGCTTCCCCTGCTGCTGTGGCTTGCATGCTACCCTTCCTCCAGCACCTTCAGTTGCCCATAGTATTCTGACTTTCCTCAGAGGTAATTCTCTTTACTTTCCCTGTCAAGCTCAGATGCACTTTTCTATCAGGCAACAAAAGAGTGCAATGAGAACCTTTGCACACTATTCCATGTAACTGTTGGACTCTAGGAGCTCCTCACAATGCTTTTCAGTCCTTTAGGGCTTTGAAAACAGCATGAAAGTGCTAGAAATAGGGTGGAGGTGAATATTCTCAGCAAGGTCACAAAAATGATCTAGTTGTTATTGACATTTTTGCCTCTTACAGCCACCCATCTAAGAATAGAATGAAATCCTTGTCATTTATCTCTCTCAGTGGATCCTAACCCTGTCACAAACTGAAAATTATTTCCTTTCCACAATAGATAGTGCTATATCTGAGCAGTAGTTAGTAGTTACTGTGTCAGTGCAAAGCAATAGGCAACTCTGATAAGTAGCTTATTGACACAGTGCATGGTAATTTCTCAGCTGGAAAAATTGTGTCAATACACACTTGGGAAATTTGTTATTCATGGAAATGCTATTAGTAAATGATAAGTCATTATGGAGAGACCTCTAGTCCATAGGTTCGCACATGTACTGCCATGATCTGCTTTAGCAGTGAATTGATGCATTCAGAAATAAATATTTTAAGCTATTAATGTATTATACTTAATGATAAATAAGCATCCCCAAATCAACAGGAAGAAACACAGCACTTTGGAGCTTTAAAGCTTAGATCTTACTGCTAAATTAATAGAGAAAATAAAAGCAGTCACTGATCCTAGTTACCCATAAACAGCTGTAACGTTTGTGGATTTCCCTTTCAAAGCATTTGAGCTACAGTGGTGGTGAATAAACATCCACAGAGTGTCTTCATTTTTGACTGTAGTCTTCTATAACTTCATAATATCTAAACCAATTTAAACCTGTATTAATAAAAATGCTTTGAACTGAGACCTTGCATGTCAACTTGCAACACAGAAAGAATTTTTACTGTCAAGTTATGATCCTCTAAATTAGAAGTTGCTTTATAATTGAAATGCTGACACAGTCTTCTAATTGTAGAGGTGTTGGCAGGTGCTGCTATGCTAGCATTATATTAGCAACTTTTGCATGTGAATCTTGTTCATTAAAGGTTATGCTTATATCATATGCATACAGATTATAGGCTGTAGAATGACAGCTGTGTAAAATCAGTCAAATTAAAACACACTATAGATGAAAACAGTCACATATTAAACAGATTAAATTAGTATCCTTCAAAATTTCTTTCACTTTAGAAGTATGTATGGAAAATATTTTTAGAGCTACCTGCTTAAAAGTAAAATAGTTTATGTGATGGTTTCTGATACAGCATTAATCGTTAAGGGAAAATAAAAATACGTCTTCTCCTTTAACTAAACATTAAATTAGCTCAACTATAGCAGTAGTCTGAATTGCAAGTGAATAGAGCATGGATCTAATTGCTGTAGTATTCCAGCCCTCCAAGCAGTGCAGATGTTATGCAAATAGATTTGTGTTCATTTTCAGATTGTAAAATCTGGTCCTTTTTGCAAAACCAGAATGGATACCAACATGCATGTGCCCAGAGTTTAAAAAAAAAAAAAAAAAAAAAAAAAAAAAATTCCCCTATATCTGGTTACTAGAAAAACCTTTCAAAGCACAGGCTTGTTTTGAGCAGTGTTAGTGACTGATCCGCACCAAAACTCTTGATCAAAAGGTAGTAGACTTAGATAAAATTTGGATCTAAATCTCACTGAGCTGCTGGTTTCACTGAGGGTTTTTGTGTGTGCATATTGAGAATGTTTGGGCTGTGAAGTACCTGTGTACTATGTTGGTACAAATGTGTTTGTAAGCCTTTTCTATGCTGTCTCCATCCTGCAGAAAATCATGGTCCCAGTGTGGAAATTGCCGATACGTTCTGCTGGTGTGTTAGCTTATTTCTTTCTCTGTCTAATGATAATTTACCATGTAACTCCCTTAGGGATGAGACCTGTGGTAGATGTTGAAATAATAAAAATCATCCGAGTTTTGAAAATTGTGAAGGTCCTTTCAGCTGTCTCATGTTTCCATATGCCTTCAGCGGGGAATTCCTGCTATTCAGGGTTACAATGCAGATGCTAGTAGATTTAATTATTTAAAATACAAATAACCAAATTAAAAAAGAAAGATTTAAACATTTTAAACTTTTTTTTTAAATTTCCTTTTTTTTTCTTTTTTTTTTTTTTAAAGAAGGTAGTCAATTTGATGTTAAAAACATGTATTTGTTAAGCTGGTTCTGTGGTATTACCTTATCCTTTTTACATGGAAAACACACATTCATCAAGTCACCTCCCACCAGTATATGTAAAAACATTGTTATTTTTAGTGGATATTCTTTTAAGTAGATATCATAACTCTATTTCCATGTATATTTTACTTGACAAGGAGGGGAAAAAAAGATGCAAGGATAAAAATACTATTTCAGGGAAATATTTCAGTGTTATTTATTGCAAGAAGTTGCATTCCTTATTCGTCCCATCTACCTCTATCCTATCTATTCCTTATCTATACCTATCTTTACTGCTTGCTCAATTACATAGATTTACATCTCAGTTTGACCCCAAGTACATTTGCATATAGTAGTTCATTCTTATATTCAGGCATGCAGATAAAATTATGAATTAGCATGTCGTGATCTTATTTGCTTAATTCCTAACCCAGCTTGTCTGCTGCTGTCATGCTCCATAATTTTTTTTGTCTAGTCACTTTTTTCTCTTTTGTGATTCATCAGGGTATTGGACCACATGGACATGATTGTCTTAAATTTTTGTTTGAAATTTTGAGACAAATCACTGATGTCTTTGTATAAATTCTCAACATAAAATGTCAGCTAAATCTCTTACTGATATAATTGTTTTTAAAAAGCCAAAATTTTAATAATGGAGTTCTCTTATTTGGCAACTGCATCAGAATTCTTTTTTCACTGAGACAAAGTTTTATACAGAACTACTTGTTTGGGAATTTTTTAGGTACAGTCAAAGCTTAGGCACTTTTTTCTTTGGATAACAAGCACATATTAGAAAAAAAGAACAGAGAGAAGACAGCTGGATACATTTTCTATTCTTGTTCTATTTCTCTCACATTGTATTTAAGAGGAGTGATTAAGATCCTGCAGCATTCTTTCTTCTCTTGCTATGGTAAAGCGGCTCCTCAGACAGCAGACTGCAAAAATGCTTTCAAAACTTGTCTCCAGCTGAATCCGTGGAGAGAATTGAAAAAAAAAATTGACTTAATACTAGTTGTTATTATTATAGTTTAGGAAAAAAGTGTGCTATGAGTAATTTTCTTATTAAGAAGAGTCTTGGAGCCTGACACAGTTGCTGAAAGGATGCGTGCATTGTCAGGAAACATAGAAGACAGGCACATTTTTGAGGTTGAATTAGTATTTTCTCCTTTATCAAAAGAAGTTCAGGACAGAACAGATGAGCCAGTTATAATGCCTTTATAAATCTGCTGCCAGACTGCTATAAGTAACTGTGAATTAGATAGAGAAGTAAATGAACACACAAAGCACTTGCTTTCAAAAGCCTGCATTAACCATAAATAAATAAGGTTTTTCAACCAAGCAGTAATTACATATTTGCTCTACTCAGTGTCTCAGACTTTTTCCACTGCACTTATAGTTGCAGAGCTGGGGCTTTACCTGCAGAAGTGCATGGTTTTCCTCGCTTGTAACTGCAAATGGCTTTAAAATTGATATTTTTATAACAAAATAAGATATGATAAGAGGGTAAGATATGAAAACAGAAATATCAGAACACTCACAAAAATCTTATTGTTCTGAGCATACAGAAATGCCAATTTGATTTCACCTCTGCCACCTGGGGGAAGCAGATTTTGCAAGACTTTACAATTACTATCATTATGATTATTATTACTTCTCCTTCCTCTACTACTACTACTGCTACTACTACTATTAAACAGATTTGTTAAAGTGACATATTACGCTGTTTATAAATGTCTACAAATCTAAAGCAAACAAAACTAAAAGGAAAATTACTTCTTTTACAGAGAGCACAAACCTTAACCATGTGCTACTGAAACAGATCACATAATTTCAAGTCAAAAAAAGGAAACTGACTGAAGTAAAAATGTCAGCATTAATCCATTAAAATATCACCATCATCTGATGCTGTTTTGTGCCTCAAAAATGTGTTAGAAAACCTTTAAATTGTGAGTAAAATCACTATGGACTGCACCTAGATAATACTGTATTCATAGGTGAATAAAACTGTTGCCACCTAAAGAGCAAGCGTAGATTGGCATGAGCAAAATGACCTTATATGTGTATATATATACATACATATATATAGGTAAGTATGTGTGTAAATATACCTGTATATATAAATATGAAGATATGAAAATATAGATATTCTTTTATCATACAGATGAGTTTCCCCCTTTTATAAACCCAATACCATTCTTTTCTCTTAAATATTTAGATCTGTCAAAGCTATTCTTCCACAACATTAAAGAAAAAATGTTTTGTGCCATGATATAATGATGGTTTAGCAGGAAAAACCTCTGTTGAAGGCAGAACAGTAAAGCCCTTCAATTCAAGGGAGGGATGACTTTAGTTAAAACAGTGTTTGTGGTCTGACACTGATTTATGATTTGCAGCCTAATTTTCTTCACAGAATCATGGAATCATAAAATGGTTTGGGTGGGAAGGGACCTTAAAGATCCTGTAGTTCAAATTCCAATCCCCACTATGGATAGGGACACCTTCCACTACACCAGGTTGCTCAAAACCCTATCCAACCTGGCCTTGAACATTTCCAGGGATGGGGCCTCCACAACTTCTCTGGGCAACCTGTTCCAGTGCCACACACACTCAAAGTACTGCGTTTCTTCCTAATATCTAAGGAAAATCTGCCCTCTTTCAGTTTGAAGCCATTCCCCCATGTCCTATCACTACATGCCCTTGTAAAAACTCCTCTCAGTTTTCTTGCAGGCTCCTTTTAGGTATTGGAAGGAGGTAATACTGCCCTGGAGCAGTCTCTTCCCCACTCAATAAGCCCAGCTGTCTCAGCCTATCTTCATGGAAGACATGCTCCACCCCTCTGATCAGTTTCATAGTCCTTATCTGCACTCACTCCAACAGGTCCATGTCCTTCCTGTTCTGGGACCCCAGAGCTGGATGCAGGGTTCCAGGTGGAGTCTCATGAGAGCAGAGAAGAGGGGCAGAATCCCCTCCCTCACCCTGCTGCCCATGCTGCTTTGGATGCAGCCCAGGACACAATTGGCTTTCTGGGCTGCAAGAATTGCTGGGTCATGCTGAGCTTCTTATCAGGAAACACCCTTAAGTCCTCAGGGCTGTTCTCAAGCCATTCTCTTCCCAGTCTGTATTTGTACTTGAGATTACCCTAACCCATGTGTAGGACCTTGCACTTGGCCTTTGTGAACCTCATGAATTTCTTAGATACCATTTCTCAACCCTGTCAAGGTCCCTTTGGATGACATCCCTTACCTCCAGCATGTCAATTGCACCACACAGTTTGGTGTCATTGGGAAACTAGCTGGGAGTGCCCTCTATCCCACTATTCCTGTCGCTGACAAAGATGTTAAGCAGCGCTGGCCTGAAAACCTGGAAACGATTGCTTGAATCACCTTTTCTGGGGATCAGATATTTTTTTAATATACTTTCTTTAGTTTTGGCAGAAAACTAAGTTCTCTGAGGACTAGTGCTGTGCTACACCCTGAATTACTGCCAAAGATGCAATAATTTTTCCCTTCTGCTTAATTGTATTGTGGACGCAATCAGTCATGCAGCAAAAGCAATTACATTTTTGTTTTTATTCTATTTTCTTACTTTTTTGTTAATATCAAAGTGAATATTCTGTTTGAAAAGATATCTCTCAAGCTCGCTGTCTCTCTGAGAGCAAGTAAGCAAAACAAATCCAACGGTAATGAAATAATTCTTGGTTTTGTGGTAGGCTGCAGGGTAGAAGAAAGAGATGCATATACACAAGTACTTCATGAAAATATTTTCTTAAAGCATATTTAATAGATTTTGACTAAAATAAAAATTAGAATGATGTGTCTCCCCTCTGCAGAAAATTGCATCTGTGCAGCAAAACCAAAATACCTGAATGTCAAAAATATTCAGCTGAAACATTTTATTTACATCTGCTGATAATAATGCCCCATGGGCATTCAGAAGTCTCATGACAGTACTCTCAATAGGTTTGGTTCATTAGCAAAGATTTTTCCCCTTGATGCACTTTTGGCCAACATGTAACATGACTATTTTTTTAATGTACTGAGTTTTAATCTCCCGGGGGGGAAGATATCTGTTTGCTAAAAGTTGAAACTATTATTGAAAAAATTAAGTGATTTTGTAACTCAATTATTTTACATAGAAAACAATCTGCTTCTCAGGCAGCTTTATTTGTAACCTTGGCATTACAAAGATCCAGTGCTGCAGAGTACAATACCAGCCAAATAATGAACCAGCAGGCTGGGATTCTAGTCTCAACTACTCCATGATATGGGTAGGTAGTGTGGAAAACTAGAGTACTGGAAAAAATTTTGCTTTCTCTTTCAAGAATAATCATGAGGATTGTTTTCCCACTGATTTGTAACACAGAAAAAGGCCTTAGTCCACTGAATTGAGTCCATCACAACCGGACTTGATCTTAGAGGCCTTTTCCAACCTAAATGATTCTATGATTCCATGAATACTTCATTCAAGTATACTTAAACAATTCTGTCTTCCCCACTCTATACTGTCTGACTACATACAACATTCAAAGAGTTGGAATTATTCCCTAGTTGTAAGTGATATTCTGAAACCTCTAATGGTCTGGGAAAGGTGTTGATGAGAAAAACATCACCACAGAATTCTTTGGATCACATCAGTGATTTCTGCCCTTGACCACACTGAGTCTAAGATTAATTACACTATACTTGACAAGTCTAATTTTCTCCTGGTATAAACTGATGGAAAGTAGTGAGGATGTTTTAGTGGATAATTTGGCTATTGAATTCTCATACATTTCTATGGTGAATGCACTTGCTAGGTGCTAAGTTTATCAAAAAACCCAGCATCTAACATGGAGAAGAGCAGTCTTGACACATTAATATCAAGTTCAAAGGATCCAACCAATCCTGATCATACTTTAATCATATATCTTATAATTATATGAACTTTCATATGAGCAAGTTTTAATTTTAAAAAAATGCAGCAGGAAGAATAAAATTTAATCATTTTGATGGGCCAAATTTATCATCTCTAAATAGAGTTTACTAAAAGATTTTTTTATTATTTTGATGTCAGAGTTCATCAAGTTCAAAGAAAGTTAAATAACTATTCTCCTTCTTAAATATCTTGAAAAACAAGAAGTTGTGAAGTTGCACTTGGTAGTATGCAAAGGAGATAAACTCTACATTAACCATGTAATCATGTAACCATGTAACCATGAAATCTAATTAGTAACAACCCATTCATACACCATAACTCTCAATGTGCAAGAAGAACAGTAGCTTCTGTTGATGTCTCATTATACTGTTCATCAAATTATAAATGTAATATATTTTCTCACATTTTGTATACAGTATTTTAAAGCATCTTGAATACATTATTTTGTGGGCTTGGTTGGAAGAGCTATGAATATATTTACCAAGTGGTTCATTTAATAGATTTTACAGGTTTTCCAAGTAAGATATTGAACTTTTTTTCATTATTCTTGCAGCCCTATTATGTAAAATATTGCACATCTTAACAACATTGATTTTTTTTTTTCCTTTACTGGAATACTTTGGAGTTCAAATTAATATTAAGTAACTTTCTTTAAAGTTCTTTTTCTTTATTCTTGAGCTTAATAGGCTGAAATTGAATTTAATGGAGCAGAGAGGAGGGTGAGTGGGCAGGGACAGCACAGTCACAGTGGGTTTGGGGTGTGGAGTGATGCTGTTTGCAGCAGGACTCACATTCGGGGAGCTGGGTTTCTCCTTCCATGCTCAGTTCAGACTATTGCAATTTTTATACTTTACTTTCAAGATACAGCACCTCCTCCCTCTTCTTCTTCACTGGCCTTCGTGTCTTTCTCTCATATTCTCACTCCTCCTTCTGAATGAAATTATTGAAGTGTTTTTTTCTCCCCTCTGAACTATGTTATCCCACAGGCGGTACCATCGTCGCTGATGGGCTTGGCTTTGGCCAGTGGTGGATCCAGCTGGCATTGGCTCTGAGGCAATTGTCATGAGGGAAGCTTCTAGCAGATTTCCCATGGAAGCCACCACTGTAGTAGCACCCCAATGCCAATAACCAAAACCTTGCCATGCAAGCTCAGTACACACAGTTTTAACAAAAGTTGTTTTAACTACCTGTTTCCTTAGAAAGTTAGGAAAAAGACCTGCTTGTAAGGCCACCTCTTCTTCCCCATGCTGCTGCACTGCAGTTTTGATCAGAAGCCCAAGCAAGCCCACACCCTCCCTATGCTACAGAACCTGAGGCTGCTGCAGGTTCTGCAAGTCCAGCCTATTCCAGGGTCTTCCCACCCCAGGGGTCTGGCCTGTGCTGGAGTGGGGTCATCACCAACAACTGACAGACCTCTGAATCCCTGGGCAGGACACATGCAAGACAGATTTCAAAGCAGAAAATAGTGCCTGAAACAGGTTAGGGAAGGATTTCAGTTTTGGTGCTAACCATTTGATTGGAATACTCTGCTGTATGCTAAAAGTGAGGAAATAAATTACCTCAGCAATTAAGTGCTCTCTCTGCTGTAACAGCAGGAGTGCGAACTGGGAAACAGATCTGTTCTGTATCCACCCAAGGATTGCAGAAATCACATGAAAATCTCAGGTACTTGAGGCACTGCTAAGGAGTGATAACTGTATTCTTCATTGAAATGGCTTCCATTTAGCCCCATCATTTGGAGATGATGAAAAAGGGGAAATGAAAGGTAAAAGATGAATGTATCTACACAGAATAGTGAGAGTATGCATGAAAGATGATCCTACAGAGCATACCAAATATAGCTCTAAAGATCCAGGAGTTAATGAGAGTGTCAGTGGTGGTTAATGCAGTGCTCTGCATGGGATATGAATGAGGCCATACCTTCCCATGGTAAGGAAAGTGTAATTTCAAATTGTTTCTGAAATAAACGTGCAGCATTTGTGAGCAAATATTGAAACCATAATGGAAATTACTGCATTTTAATTACTGAATAAATTACATTGCATCTAATAGACAGTAATTTGCAAACACTTTGCAACTTTTTAAATGCTCAAAAACTATCTACTAAGAAAAAACAATTCTGTTTTCTCAAAACCATGAAAAAATAATGAAAACTAGTACTTTCCTGAAGTTGATAATTTTATTTAAAACATGAAACAAGATAATTGGAAAAAAACATATCATGATAGACACACTTTCCTCCTGCTTATCTTCTTCCTTTTCTTCAACTCCTAGCTCAGATAGTTGCAACAGTAAGGCAATTGGGATTACATCATCTGTTCTGTGCAGAACACTAAAAGTATGAGTTGCATTGCTGAATAATCAGAATTTTTCTACTAGAATGCCCATTCTGTACTCTGAGCTAATACACTATTCTGAAAATTTAATATCTTCGCAATCATTTTAATATAGAACAGAACAAAGCTTTGCTGAAAGACGCTTACATTTAAATAAATTAGAGCAAACTAGCAAAATGCAGAGGTTGAGATACAGGGTGAATTGTGCATGAGGCAACTTTATCGAAAAAGGGTTCAAAACATGTTTATCTCTGAATTCTTGAGGACTGAAAAGAAAATCAGCAATAAAGGGAGCAATAGAGGAAGCTAGTTTTTTCACACAGTAAGCAAACCTTTGTAAGGGCAGATCCACTGCATAATCCTTATTTACTGGAGTCTAAACTCTTGTAGGCAAATGTAAATATTCAGCACAAGAATGTGTGCACAATACAGATATTCTTTATTCCTTCAGAGCGAGGCCTCTTCAGTATAGCTCATTGTCAATGCAAGATAGCTGTCTGTGTAGAGAAAAGGAGAAACACGTTGTCCACTGTAAACTTAATCTCTTGCTCCAAAATGAGGCTTATTCTAATTTGAAACAAGTATTTCTAGAGTCTTGGCATCAAGGTGTTTTCATTCAATAAATATGTATAAACAAACTCCTTATTACAGATTCCACAAAGAGCTTTAATCAGGTCTCTAAATTATGGCTTTAAGAAAATCCTATTTTTTGTGTGTGTTGGGCAGTTTTCATATTTCCTACATTTGGTAAAATCTTTAAGCAAAAAGTTCAGGTTTTCATTAAATTACTGTGACATATAGAAATACAGTAAATAAATATACCCACTGAACATACTCAGTTCTGGGATATACAATGTTTGGCAATATTTTAAAATTAAGGATTCTCTAGTTCACTGTGTTTGTTCTGCATGTTGTCAGTGTGCTGTAGTGAAAGGGGTTTGGTATTGTAAAGTTTTAGTTAAGTTTGCAGTCATTTTGCACTATGCAGTGTAAACAGCTTGAATGTAGATGAAAAAAAAGGAGGGTGAGGAGGTGGGGTGGTGTTCTTTAGAGTATTATTACTCAATCATCTAAAAAGGTTGGTATGTCATATTTTGTTGTTTGATAATTATTTTGCAATGCTCTTAGCAGACATATTGCTTCCCTAGGTGGTGATTGCCTGAAGATTTCATTACAAACAGGAGCCTTCAGGGAAGAATGTTGCTTAATGAAATTAATCATTATATGGGTTTACTCTTTAATAAGGTACTTTGTAAGAGATTATTTCTAGATGGAATATATTAGTGCAGATATGCTGTTTTGACAGCACACTATGAGAAAGAGAGAAAGCAGGAGAAAAGAAGGCAGGAAGGAGGGAGGGAGGAAAACAGGGAGAGAATTAAAAAGGAGCTCTTCACCACACCTTTCTCTGACCCCCTTGACATGTCCTGGGAATCATTTGACCTCAGCAAACCATCTGGTTGTTGATCATGTGATAGAGGGAAGATGACTATGTGATTGCAAAGAGGGAAGATGTATGGTTGGTACATTTTTGAGCTGTCTTATTGTGCCCTTCAGGTGTCAATGAACTCAGATAATCAGTAGAGAGGCTGGACTCAATACAGAGAAATTAGACTTTAGCTCTTCTTCCCATTTTATCCTTGAGAATTTCTTTTTTTTTCAGAATCAGAGTGTCGTTGGTTCACTTGTCTTTTCAGAGTATTGGACTTGGAACTTCTTTCTTTTTTTTTTTTTTTTTTAATAGTGCATTATCTATTGAGCTTGAGGTTACATGCAATTATGCAATGAAGAAAACCTTTGTTTCATAAGCAACAAAAAATAAATTAATGAATCCAAGATTTTGGATAGTTATAACTGCTTACAACACCTAAGAACTACTTCTAGTCAAGTTTCAGATCATACATTTCTGATAGATTTCCCTGAAATCTATTTTGGTTTACTTGCAAATATAGTTTACTTCCTACAGAGTGTTCTCGTAAGTGTGTTTGAACATAAGCTGATGCTTGAAGATTAAAAGAAGAACTGTCTTATAACTTTCCAGTGACCACCAGCAGTGGTATTAAATGGCTGGTGTGTCATGGATTAACATTTGAAACTTTTATAATTGGAGAATTTGATCCCTAGCTTTCTTTTGGTTTAACTTTCATGACTTTGTATTGTCTCCAGAGTTAGCTCTGCAGTAAAGAAAATCAGCCTATTACCCTGGGGATGAAATTAGAATTGTCCCACAAGTCAAGTGCAAACAACACTGCAAATCATCCAGGGATGATGGGGGATGATGCAGAAGCCCAAATTTCAACTCTGTGTGTGTCTCCAGTGCCAGGTTAGTTTTCTTCAGGCCACATTGGTAGAGGAAGACATGGCTTCTGCCTCAGTGCTGGAGCAGGAGGAGCTGTCTTTCATGTAAGACAGTCCTAATAGAAAAGGTGTGTGGTGTACTATTCCTCACTCTCTTTCCATCCTTGCATATCATCTCTTAGACACAGAGTTTTGGGGTTTTTTTTTAGTTCAATGTGTTTCCAGAATTCACAATAAATGACCTTCTGAGATGAAAAAATGCTACACTCCAGCAAAGAGTGTATTATGGGTTTAACATAAAAAATAAGAAATGTAAAAACAGATAGGGCTTATGAAAGGGCATGGCATTTTACTTGGTTTTATTGTTGTGAACACAGGTTTAATTCACAGAAATTGGCTAGAGATCTGTAAACTTGTTTTTTTTTCTCAGACAAAGAACACAATCTGCAGAAGAAAGGAGGAAAAAGCAATTATTTTTGTGAGCATAAACTATAAACTATCAGATTTGCTAATTTGGACACTAGCTTCACTCTGAAGCTTAGCCAGCCTTTTATAATTTAACAAGTAGCCCTGATAATCTGCTGCATTGTGCACAATCATTTGCCATTTCTAATTAAAATTGACAAACCCCCTGAAACTTCCCCTAGACAAATGCGGCAAGTTTAGAATAGCTTCAATTGGTTTAACTCTTTAGGACTGTATTTTTACATAGGGTCTTTTTAGAAAAGAAACAACCATGTGTGGAAGGAATACTATAACAAGCCTGTAAAAATGCCCAGAAAATAGATTTCTTGTGATGATGTGTAAACAGTGCCTACAGAACATTTAGCATAGGAGAAAACATAGTGAAAGCACCATCTTCTGTCTAGACATGTTAAAGATACTTCATTCTCATTTGGAAGCAGAGTCTCTGAGAAAAAATATTGTCTCATATACAATGTGATCACTGCTACTGCCTGGATGGCTGCATGTCTGTTAAACTCCAAACTCCTACTGCAAAATACGGTGTGTGCCTGGGCTCTTAGAAATGACCTACTTAATCTTGATAGAGGCAGCACTGGACCACCTCATACAAAGGCAACGTTTCATACCTTCCCTCCCGCAACGAGACGGTGTCCTTGTGCTTCAATAAAAGAGTGACTGGAGGGTTATGTACAACAATTTGTGGATTAGGAGGCCAGAATCCTTCAGGTTTTTTTCCTGTTCAACACTGAATTATCACAGTCCTCTCTTCCATACCTAACTGTGATTAAAGCTGGTTGTGTAATTCAACATATTAATAGAAAAATATTTTTCTGTACTTCTGTGAAAATAGTGCAGGCCTTAATGACTAATTTTTTTTTTTTAATGGAGCAGATGAAATAGTGGGGAAAACATTGCTGATTTTTATATGTGCTGTATACAGTCATGTAAGAGCGTGTGCACTTTGCATATTTCAGGAGATGGATTTTTGCCTGCAGCAATGCAGTCCATTTCTGGAATGTCCAGAGTAAATTCCTGAGACCACACATGGGGGAAGGGAGACAGAGAGGGAGGAACAAAATGATACCAAAATGCAGATCTGATGCTCCTCATGTAGTGGAGGACTTCTGGAAATTGATTTTGTTAACATCTTTACAGAGTACTGGAGTAGTATAGAGGCATTTCATTCTGGAAGGAAAGTGCATTTTTTATTGATAGTGGGTCTCTTTTTCTGTATGAATACAAGATAGATGATGCTGAAGGCAAAGTCTTGGCCAAGAGACCTAGCAAGTGTTGTAATAGACATACAGTGCACATATTCAGTAAGCATCTAGTTTATAACCAAAAGAGAACTCTGTTCTTTGAATGTTTGTCTTGCAGGTAGACAAATATGGAGATTGGTTCAAATACATGGTTTTTCATTCCAATCTAAAAAAACAGTATAAAAGAGTATTGGCCAGAATGTTTTTGGCTTCTGAAAAGATTTATTTTTGTCTGTTTAGCACTTGTGCCTTCATATGTGATGAGGTCCAGGGAGAGAGTTGTTTCCTTGAGAACTTAATGAAAGAATCATTGGTTCAGAGAGAGGAAGATGGAGTCCTACATAAAAGTTCTGAGATTTAGAGAGAAGAAAATCACAAAAATACAAGAAAAAAAAAAAAAGAGAAAGTCCTTTCTGTGTCTTTATTTTGTATCTCAATATGTGTGTGTTTTGTTTTCTGTTGCAGATAAGTGAAGTCAGGAATTTTGAGGAAAAAATCCCCAAACTTCTATTTATTACTTAAATTTGAAACCAATTTTTGGTAAGTTCTTTGTGAAAAAAAGGGAAGACATGAAAGTCCATAAAAAGTTATAGACTCTCAGATTTCCTAGTGTGATAAAATGAGTCTCTTTTTTATACCTGTTATTTCTTTAGATTGAGTAATGTACCTGGCCTAACCTATGCTTCCTTTTTTCTGTTTTTGTTGATGAGACACATGAAGAGCATTTATTTCCTGGCTTTTCTCTCCTTCTCTCTCTCTCTTCTCAAGTACTTGAATTCATGTACAGCATATTTTGGCTTCATGTGTCTTCTTGCATGATGAAGCATCTGCCTGTGGTGCTGAAGCTACTGGCAGTGCCTGTGTTTGCCCCAGAGCACATTACAGATGGTAGTGTCATTGCAGATAATGATAGCCTAATATACTCAGGGTAGCAACAGGGGACAGATGCTGCTTTTGTTCAGTTTTCAGTGGCAGATCCACCCGGCAGACTGGGGCGGAGGGGAGAAAACACCTCTAAAAAATAAGCCGAGCTGGCAATTTAGGTAAAGGCCACTGGGTGGGGCAAAAGTGCGCATCATTAAAAACAAACAAACAAAAAGCAACAACAGAAAAACCCCACACCAAAACAAAAACCCCGTGGATGATTTGCCGGAAATAACAGTGCAATCAAAACACGGGTTTTTTTGCCAGTAGATTCTCAAATATGTGAATTCACAGACTCTACATATGAAACAGTATATATTCTTCATCACTTTATTACTTCCATGATAATTTACATCAGATGACACGGGGAACCATTTCAAGGCATTTTGTCTCTCAGGATATGGATGTGAGTAAATCGCACCCTATAATCTTCCATCATCCCCAGTGCTTTTTCCAGGGGGGATTTACACTCACACATAAAATAAACATTTAAAGCCCTACTGTATAATAGCAAAGGCCCTTTCTTCCAGAGAAAGATGCAAGCATCTAAAGTACATGATGTTTATCTTTTGCCTTTGTGCGGCATAGTCAGATGAGGAAACCTTATCAGATAATAATGTTAAGTAGGAATTTAGCACTATTTTTCACTGAGTGTGATACTTTAACAAATTGCATTTGTCCTATTTCTCAGTTTAATAGCTTGAGATAGTATAAAAAAATTTACAAATTTTTAATGATTAACATGATTTTAGCACAAACCAGCATTTTTTCCTCTTGTAGTTAGCAACACTAATGAGGGAAGGGAACTCAGGTTATCCATGTCATCAGTCACCCATGTTCAGGCAGTGTACCAGAAACACAGGAGAGAAGCCAGTAGCTGAGTAGAAAAAATCATACTGTGTATGAGCTTAACTTCTTGTATATCCTTTTACCAGTACTCAGATCTGCCATCTGTTTTCTGCCATAATGTAATTGCTCTGCTAAAGGTCCTTGAAGAGGTTTCTTCCTGTAGCACTACTATTCTTTTCATATTTTTCTGTGGGAAGCAAAACTGTTGGCTTGATTTCAGCAAGCCCCTAAAAAGGAAGACACAAGGAAGAAAGGAGGAAGTATTACAGGCTTTTCTAAAAATTTTTTTCCCAGGTGTGTTCCTGAAGAGTGGTCAGAAAACAAATAACAAAAGAATCCCCATTGTCTTTGTAACACTACTGCCATTTTCTAAATTAGACAAAAGAACTGTTCTGCATGTAGATGTTGAAGCACTGACTCCAAGATGGAATATTGCCCCTTCTCTGTAGAGAAGGCCATAAAACACATTTATTTTTTTTCCTTTTTAGCTTCCTACATTTTCATGGCTGTATCCATCTATAGCTCTCACATTTATGAACTCAGTAACTGTTATCAACTGTTATCATAGGGTCAGTGGACAGGACAGCTTATAATACAGTACCATTTTCTGCAGGGAGAAAAGAACACCATCTCTTATTTTTAGCAAAAGGACTGAAGCAAGGCGATAAAAGCCATTATACATCCTCAGTCATTTAACTCAATGGCTGGCACCATTTTTCATTGAGCTCACATCTTTCTACAAACATCCCAATTAGAGCTACTTCCTGTGAGTAAAGCAGCCATCTGCTGGGGCTGCAAGTCCTTCTGCCCCTGGAGAGGACCATTTCACCTGATTCTTTTTAGAGAAGCTGACTGCCTGGACATATTTCTACTTGCAGTGCTTGGCCTACAAACAAACAGCTATGGCTGTTCATCAGCCATACCAATCAGCAAAAACCATTAGAGCAGATGTTACTAACTTTAAGTGGCTTTAAGAGAGAAGACACTGAAGAGCTGAACTACCTTGCAGAAATTTCCAGATGTGAAAGGGTCTAATGCACATCATCACTTTCTTAAGGTTCCTGGCCTGTGGATAAATGAATTTTATTGTCCATTGTTGCCAGCTTGACATTTTTCAAAATATTAAAATATAACTTGAGGGAAAGCAAGCATAGTCGCAGATAACACTGCTTAAACTGCTTAGACTATCTCAGAGAATATTAGCAGGGCAAACAAAAACCCTCTGCTAATGTCTCAGAATACCTTTTAATTGTCCTGTTGGGGTGCTAAACATAGAAACAGAAAAAAATTATCTCAACAATTTATGTAGTTTTGCAGAAAGGGCATTTACTGAAATGTGAAGACACTACCCCTGGCTTGCTAAGCAAGTGTATAATAAACCTGGATATTGGATATCGAACTCATAACTTCTGTCCTGTAACAACAAGATCATCTTTCCACTCTGCCTTTCACTGCAAAGCTAAGATAGTAATGCTTTTTAATAATGTCATTACTGATAGTACTTATTACTTAAAAGATTACCCAGTGTTGTAGTACAACTGCCAGTCAAACTGTATCTGCTTATACCAGAACTGAATCTGTTTCGTAAGGCATTATAACATTTGAAGCACTTCAAACATGCAGGCAACCATGACCAAATACAAAGGAGAAGATTGAAATACAAGTTTTGGCCTTTCCTCCAGGTAACTCTCCCTATCCTCCACTAAACTGCAAAGCAGAGTCTTTCGAATTATTTTATTTTGGGGGCCTACTATTGGCTTGAGCATACTCTAACTAGGTCTTCCAAGGTATCTTCTTCCAAGCATTGAAAGCTTATGACTTGGTACTCTTCCAAAAATCAGTCATCATCACCGTCTAAAGTAGTTGTAGCTTTCCAGCCTACCAGAGAGTACACTGCAGATTTCCATTTATATTTATACTGCCTGAATTTCTATCCTTGTCTTTGACCACTGAGAAACCCTTCTTTTTCATAAATGTGTTGGGAATTAAATGTGGCAATACATTAAATGTGGGCTCCATAGTCAATAAACAGTTATCAATAGCAACTTGAAATATTCATTTAGGGCCTAAAGTAAATTTAATAAAAATTGCATAAGAGTTAATTAACATAAAACAGCCGAATGCAAAACGAATTAAATAAACTAAAATAAAGTTCATGTTTTAATCAGCAAAGCCTTGTTGCTTAACAGCTCCTCCAGGCTTAATGTTCAGCTTAGTTTCTGGATCACACTCTTTCAAATTGCTCCACAGAGACATAAATCTGACTGCAGCTACTGTATACTCTTGTGAGAGTGAGTACATGTGTATATTTCTGAGTGGGAATGTGAAATATAGCATGCTGGTGCATTGCATGTGAATTAGTCCTTTCTGTAGTAGGGAAAATACATTGTAGTATATTTCTCTTAAAGAACACTGCCAAATATTTTGAGCTTTCTTTTGTTTGGGGTGATAACAGAGAAATTCAAGAATAACACTGGATTCATTTAGATTGTATGAAAGCTGGATAATGTTACTGACTTCACTGGAATTTTCCTGAATAGACACCAACATGTTTGAAATCTTATGTTAGCACAAAGTTCCCTCCTTTTGCATGCCTTCATTGCAGTATTTTCTTTCTTGAGGCAAAATAAAGAAAACATTTCACAATCTGTTAATCCATCGATCTAGGACACGTGTTTCAAAATAACATCCAAATTTACATTTTAACCCACGCAACTAGGTGTCTGGATCATGCTACACATGTTAGCCTGCTCTGATCCACTATGGCTCAGCATGCAATCCTCTGAACACAATAAGTGAAAATGCAGCCTGAGATATCTTTTCCTTCTCTGGTTTCTTACTAAGGTTCAGCACAGCTTGACCACAACATGCTCTAAACAACAAGAGTTGACAACTAAGCGATCAATGCACTAGCTAGCCATTTCTTGGATCTAAAATAAGTGGGAACTCCCAGGAGATGACCACTGGCCCTCCTGGGACCCTGCCCTGGTTGCTATGTCTCTGTCTGGGAAGATGAAGAGAGAAATATTGTGTAATATTAGCTGTAACACTGGGTCCAGGATGTATCAGACAAGTATTTTTTGTATGCTCAAAGATATTTCTAAATTTTTCTGACAAGCATAAAAAACCTGTACGTTTTGTTAATAACTACGTGGAAATCTACTTGCATGGCCACCTAGCTTATATATATATTAATAATCTACTCCATTTTCCAGTGTATATTTCTGCTAAGGACTTCTAGCATATAAGTCATCTGAGATTTTTTTTTCCTAAATTTCCCTATTTGTAGGATTATAATGGTGCTATTCTGTATTGAAAGTACTGTGAAATAAAAGTGTCAGGAAGCAGTTTCTGAGCCTCGGGTAGAAAGTTTCACACAAGTGGAAAGCATCTTTTTATTTGCTGAAGTCTATAAATGATTCTGCAGCTCAGAGCAAGCTTGTGAAAAGCAATTCTAGTTCACATGGTCCTACATAAGACAAATTCTATTGAGAAAGTTGTGTTCTTCAAGTACAGCTAATTGAATTCTAGAAATTTTTATGTGGGAGGAATTACTTAATGAAATCATGTTAATATTCATAATTAATATTAAGCACGGCTTTTTTTGGTTTTTAAATCAGTACTGATTTTCAAGTATTTTGTTAAATGACTAATGATCAGTCTTAAAGAGGGTCCCCTCTGACAAGACTGTAGCCACTGTATCTCAAAAAGAACACTTGTGGCAAAAAGGGTAGTCATCCTTTTAATATTTAGATGACTTAGAGAGATGCTGCCTGAAGTTTCTAGGGTTGATCACATATTCAATAAAAAATGTTTTTAAGGGAGAAATGTAACAACATGTTTGACAGCCCAGAGAAGACAAACCCTCAGGTATACTCTTGATTTTAAACAAACTTGCTAAAATACAAACTTTAGATGAAGGACATTTCCTAGGTTGAAATTTTTTCTCTGGAATAAAGGATTGCATCAATATCTCATTCCTAGACCCACACAGTAAAACTGATTTGATTTTGATGATGTGGAGAAAGTTGCTCAGGTTTCTTTAGATATTATTTCCTAAAACTTTTCTTTGGTAAAACTTTCAAGAAAACGAGACCTAAATGACAGCCAGACTGGTCTAAAGGCATAACAAACCAGAGGAACATAATGAACTTCAGAAATAACTATTGAAACACAGTTGGGCTCTCCCTGCTGCAGGGGGTTCACCCTGGCTGAATGCCAGGCACCCACCAAACCTTCTCTATCATTCCCCTCTGTAAGTGGAGAGGGGAGAGGAAATTTAACAGAGGGTTCAGAGATTGAGATAAGAACTGGGAGAGATCACTCACCAAATACCATGGGCAAAACAGACTCAAATTAGAGATATTAATTGAATTTATTACTAACAAAATCAGAGCAAGCTAATGAGAAGAAAAATAAGACCTTAAAACCACCTTTTCCCCACCTCTCCTTTCTTCCCACCTCTATCTCTTCCCCCAGCAGTGGAGGGAGACAGGAAATGGGAATTATAGTCAGTTCATGAGACATAGTTTCTGCCTCTGCTCAGTGAGAGGAATCTTTCCACTGCTCCAGCGTGGGGTCCCTCCCATGGGATATAGTTTTCCATGAATTCCAACAGGATTTTATCCCATGGGCAAGAGTTCTTCCTGAACTGCTGCAATGTAAGTCACTCTTCCACGGGGTTCAGTCCTTCAGGCACAACCTGATCCAGTGTGGGTCCTCCAGAGGGTCACAATTACTATCAGGAAACCTTCTCCAGTGTGGGCTCTTCTCTCTTTCCATGGGTCTGCAGGTCCCTGCCAGGAGCCTGCTCCAACACAGGCCTCCCACGGATTCACAGCCTCCTCTCAGGCTTCCACTGCTCCGGCATGGGTCTCCTTCAGGGACTACAGGTGGATCTCTGCATTCCATCCCCATGGTCCTCCATGGGCTGCAGGGGCTCAGCTGCTTCACCATGGTCTGTCACACAAGCTGCAGGGGAATCTCAGCTCCTGCCCTTCCTTCTACGCTGACCTTGGTGTCTACACAGTTGTTCCTTTCACATAGTCTTACTCCGCTCCTCTCTGGCCACAGTTAGATCTGCACAATAACTTTTCTATTCTTTTCTTTTTCTGAAATCTGTTATCACGGAGGCATTACCATAATTTCTGATTGTCCCAGCCTTGGCCAGTGGCACATCCATCGTGAAGCCAGCTGGCATTGCCCCTGCTGGACATGGAGGAAACTTCTAGCAGCTTCTCACAGATGCCACCCTGTAGCCCCCCCACTACCAAACCCTGGCCATTCAAACCCAGTACACCTGTGTTGTGCCCAGTGATGCAACATCTCTTGCTCCAGGAATCTCTTTTGAGGGTATAGTGGAAACTAAGGTAAGTAATATTCTACCCAAGCTAATATTTCTTGGGGAGATTTTCTTGACACTTTTTTGGGAGGGAAATGGGATGTTCCATTTTTTGGCACTTCTTTTTGTTGCCATTTATATTTCACATAAAGCAAGGGTGGTCCTGGTTAAGGTGTCCAAGAAATTGTGGCAAGGGTTTTACATCTATTTCAAAGCCATTTACACGCACTTTAAAAGAGCAAGAATATCAGCCCTATACCTTGTTCTGTCACTCCACAGAGTTCAGCTGCAGGGCAAGCTGCTGCAAAGAAAGTGTTGCTGTGAATTTGTCAGCAGAATGCCCCCAAATCAACATGAAATAGAGGTCAAAACAAAAGTGGAAGGCAAATCAGTTATTGAGCAATCTCTGAAGAAAACCAAGGCCAGGTTAAATGCAGCTTATGTAATTCTTTTTGAAGAGGAGATTCAATAAATTTATGGAGCTGAAATCCTGATTCTCAGGCTCAAGCAAATGAGAGCTGAGTGGAGAATACATTTTATTCGTATCAATCTTCGGTACTGTGCCACAGACAACTGACCCCATGGATGACTTGAAACACAGTTCTATTAGTCATTGGATCCTTCAGTTCCTGTGATTCCTTACCTGGGATCTCTGGCCAGAAGAACATTTTATGTTTTGAGAGATTGTTCATGAATTATACGAACAACTACCCAGAGTGACGTAGAGGGTCTCTCTAGACAGGAAAGAGAAGCTAGTGTTTCAAAATATAAAAAGAAATTTGAAACATTCAATGTCTAAATTTAGATGCCCTACAATTAAAAATAGTATGATTTCAGAGGTCTTGCGTTATTTGCAGTTGTTTCAGTGTACAAATTGCATACCACTCATTCATTTGAGAAGCTATATGTGCAGACTAGTGAATGCATTTAGATATATACAGTGAATTGCAATTTAACCCTTTTACACTCATTTTAATAGGCCTTGTGTTGATTCAGCATCTACATTAATTCTAAAGTGTAGGGTTATTGATTTAACTTGCAATGTCCCAGCAGAGCAGTTTGATGCACTTTTTCTTCTAAACTAAGTAAATTGACTTGACAGGTGACTTTACATTTTATTTTCTGATTACATCTCAGAACTACTGGTGATGAACTGAGCAACTAACTGAATTTTTCATATTCTTATGCTCCTAATTTTCAGTGTGTATTTACATTCCAGACTCTGATAGCAATGTTCTCAATATATTCCCCAGACATATAGAATCTACTGTAAGAACTAAAGGTGGAATGAACAAGGTATTTTTAAGAAATGAAGTACCATCTACATCTTCATGAACCCGTAAATCTTACAGTGTTGACATTCTTACTGTCAGTGATCTCATCTAAGTATGAACAGCTTTGCTAGGGATAGAGTTATGTTCAGGTTTAACAAATCAGTCCAGTGTTCCACATAGTTAAAATTAGTTTTAGAAATCATGGTTGTAGCCCACATTTTCAGCTGTAATGCTCATTCCAGCCAGCCGTAAGGCTGAGAGGTCTACATATTCACTGTTTACAATGATTATTACTTTATATCCAGGGAATTAAAAATTCACAGTAGATATTAAAGGGCTTTATTTCTACATAATAAATAGAGAATCATTCCTTCAGATTGCCTTTTCTTTCTGTCTTTTTTTTTTTTTTAATCAATGTTTTTCTTCTTACAAACACAGATTTCTTTTGGCTGTTTGTATACTGCATTAAAATATTCTTTTATCTCTTAAAGGTAGTACTAGGGATTTTTACTCATGGTTTCTTCATTCCACATTACAGTAAAATAGATTAGTGCTTTGTTTTTTATACATTTCAGTGTCTGATAGAT
Organism: Aphelocoma coerulescens; assembly: GCF_041296385.1. Classification (NCBI taxonomy): domain Eukaryota; kingdom Metazoa; phylum Chordata; class Aves; order Passeriformes; family Corvidae; genus Aphelocoma; species Aphelocoma coerulescens. The sequence continues at coordinate 112,031,690 of NC_091015.1, read as the reverse complement.
TACTAAGATTTTTGGAAGCGTAGAAAGTATTTTATATCCAGTTCAATTCCTTCATGCCTCTAAGAAAGCAGTAACCTCACCAGACATCAGTTTTTTTTTCATCATTCCTCTTTTCATTTGAGAATAAATGCACTTTTAAAATATTTATGTTTTTGAAGGGCCTTGTAGCAAGCAGTAGTGGAATGCCCTTTGCTATAATCTCTCTAATTACAAATCATACTTGGGACAAAGTGACTCTGTGTAGCCAGGATACTTCTTAAGAATAAATTTAGTTTGTATGCTCTTTGGGTCCATTTCTGTGTTAAGACTGCTGTATTTACTGAACATAAAACAACTAGAAATATACTGTTTAGGTTCTTTAAGGGGGATTTTTTTTATCAATTGAAAATAACAACTGAAGTTAAAAAACTGTGAAAATATTTTATATCTCTGCCTCCATTTCATACAAATAAATCTTCCTAAACTCTCTCTATATAAAGATTTCAGGATGTTCATAAATATTACTTGGGTGACCAAAGCTAAATTCAGAATTCAGTTTCAGGAAAAGAAACCCAAAACTCACTCTAAATGTATTTAATTGGATATGCAAGTTTTCATGTCTTATGCTTTATATTTTAAGACTTTTAACAGACTGTAACATAATTAAACTATGACTTATTCCTGTTCTTCTTTTTTTTTTTTTTTTTTTTTTTTCCCCTGAAATATAAGGACTACTGCTGGACAAAATAATTGAACTGCTAAGGGCTGAATATATTTGGATAGGAATCTATAGCAGATTTCTCCTGCAGTTACTCTGTGAGTGTTGTAACTATGTCTGATGATAAGGTCAGTTAACCTGCATAACCCTCAGCTATGCTACAGTGGAAAAATTCTAAAGTGAAAAATGTTATCCTTTTTTTTTTTTACATCAGAGTAGCTGATATATTAATTAATTAACATAATATTTCATATACCTTGTACTGTAGAGGTTTTTTTGGAGTTGTCTTTACAAATTTCTTTATAAATTTCTTTATAAATTTGTCATTTGAAACAAAATTCAAACACTTTTGTATATCCTAGGAAAGAACATAAAATGGTTTGGAGGCTTCTAAGCTTGTAATTATATCACCTTTGTAATTGCCTCCTAATAGAAAAACATCCAAATTATACTTTAAGTCTAGTCAAACTGAGAACAGTGCTTTACTCTGAACTGAAAATAGAAAAAGAAGTCCAAAACAACAGTTCAGGTATTTTAAGAAGTGTGTTCTCTTGGGATGACTTAGTCTCACATTATCCTACAGCTTATTGGGGTTTTTGTTACTTATACTACCTTCTTTTTTTTTTTTTTTTTTTTTTTTTTTTTTCAACCTGAACAACACCAAACAAAGTACCAAAACATACTTCGTAAGGTACAGAGGGAAGTGAAAATATACTGAATGTAAATGAGTGTATTCATGAAAACTTCTGGACTGGAAAGGAGCTCGTTCTTGGGGGGTTTTTTGTGATATTCAACTCAGTGATGTACTTTCAAGCCTATGTAGCCTGGAGGAGTTGAGGAATATTACTTTATGGAACACTTTGTCTTGGGGAGAAATCTGCATCCTAAATCTTCACTGTATGGCAAATAAAATTATTTTTTACTTCAGTGAGAGCTTTGTCTGACGAAGTAGTGAAGGAACTATTCATATATATATATATATATATACACACACGTGCACATATACACATAGATGCAAAACCATACATATGGAACCGTAAGTATGGATTAGGCAAATCTCAATATATGATAAATAAGAAAGAAGAAGGATAATGAAAAAATTAAAAATAACATGACTGCCAGATTTTAGAACTGGTGAGGGTACCATTTTGGCTGCCAAGTAAGAATTAAATTTAAATTCAACAACAGTGAAATGCTTTTATTTCAAGATGCTGGTGATTTAATTCCAGCAAAAAGGAAGGTGAAGACATTAAAAGGGTTTTATGAGAAATTATTATCATTGCGTTTTCTTGTCTGTTCAAGTAAAATAGTTAAGGGTAATTCCTAAATGAAAAATAATGTAATAATGTTAATGTTTACTCTAATAATAAGTATTAGTTAGTTCATGGTTATAAAGTGCTTTGAGGAAGCAGGGCATTACATAAAGGAAGACTTATTTTTACCATAATATCATGCAACTCTTTTAGCTATTTCCCAATTTCACGATACATCATTTAAATCTGTTCACTAATAGATACAGCCTTCCTTCTTGGGTAAAACTTATGTGAAAGAGCATATCATTGAATTGTTCTAGAAAGGTAAAGATGGGACACTATGTTCACACTATATACTTAGAAGTGTTCCTGCAGAATTGTGACTAGTTCTGTGACCACAGAATGCTATCATTAAACAGGAATTGTGATATTGATTCAGATCCAAAGTCTATCCTGAGCAGAATCACTGTCTGAGAAAGTGGCCAGTGTCAGATGCATTGAAGTCGTGGAGGCCTCTCCACAGGCACTTGATATCACATAGTCTGCTTCCACTTTTGATATTTTTTTGGTTGCAACCAGAGATTCAACCCTGAATCATGAAGCACTTCAATATGTCTCTATGTACAAAAATATAGTACTTTATGTATTGTGTGCAAAAAAAGCAAAGTTCTCCAAGTAGATGTGGGTGAAGAAAAGTTTTTGGCAGTTGTACAGGGAAGCAATTGAGTGAACCAGTGGGCTGCCCTAACTCTTACAATTGTGCAAGAGTTTCTCAAAGAAAAATGCTGTGTGCAAACAAACTCCAACCCTTAGCTCCTTTTCATCTCCTAAAACCTTCATTGCCTCTGTTATCATGATCTCATTTGCAGTCAAATTTTTTGCATCCATGTTCTGATTCTACTTCTCTGATGTTTTATTTCTCTATCAGGGGATTATAGTGCAGTGTAACTTTCTGTATATGCTAATCCTCTCACCCATAAATCATTTCTTTATTCTGGATTTAAAACTAAATCAAGATCAAAATCCTTCATAATCTTTTGGTTTGTCTTTCATTTGGATAATTTTTGATAGAACTTAAAGATACTGGCCAAAGACTAAAATGATACTGCACAAGCGGGGGCAAGTGAAGTCCCTTCTTAGTGAAAACATGCCTGAAGTCAACAGTAAATCCTTGATTACATTCCTAATTTAGCATTTTAGTCTATATTCACTGTATCTCTTATCAGGTTCTGTTCAGTTTTAAAAAGGAGGATAGCAGATCCCTGTGCAGTAAAAAGCTTTTTACTTTGTAGAGGAGTTCCTTACCTAAGGCTCCTAGCTTCATTAGGAGACTATCTGCAGTTTGTGGCCTCGAGGACCAGAGTGAGGTTTGTGAACTAAACTGAGATAATGAGTTCTCACTGGGGTACCCTCTGCAGCCAGTGTGGCATTACAAGGATCACCCATCCCTTCAGCATGGCCAGATGCTAATGGGTGCCAGAGGTCCTGGTTAGCAAATAATCATTGCTGAAGGGAGCTCCATGAAGGACTAGAAAGGGATAAAATGGGCATAATTTGCCCTTCAGTGTTACTGTGGATCCCTAGTGGGCTAGGTCTCTGAATTGCTGTCTAGTCTTCTTGGCAATCCTGGAAGTGCCAACATATGCCAAATGTAGGTACCACATGTAAACAAGAAATTATTCAAGTGATCATCCTGCATACCAACTACCTCAGGTGTAGTTCTCTGCAGAGAAAGAAGCCACTTCAGAGCTCAAAATTCCCCTTCAGTTTTCATCTGCTTGCTTCAGGTAGACAGAGAAATGCTATGCTAATCTTGAAATTTCCTTTTTACTTCTTTCTTCCAGGTAACTAGTCAAGAACAAAACTAAAATTCATTATATCCTTTGGATGTTGAAGATCACTCTATACCAGTTTTAGTGAAAAAGGAAAGGAGGAAATTTTGAAATAGTGTTTTAATTTACTTTTTCTTTAATATGTAAGGATACTGGAGAGCAGTGAGTGCAGTTTTGTGCAAATAAGGCTTGCTCTGGCACTGCTGTGTAAAAACAATCACTCACTTCTGGGTTGTGAGCTGGAATACATTCCTACTCTGTGTTCTGTCTCCTAATTAGTTTTTAATCCATGACATGACTGTGCATCATCCCCTCTCATTGCTTAATATCCTCAAAAGAAGAAATCTTTCAAAAGGCTCTTGAAATTCTAAATCAGTTATATTGCCTGCTTCTATTATGTATTTTGTTAACTACCCCAAGTTGTACTAACACTTTAAGAATGTAAAAATCTCTGTAACAATAAGCTTTGTAGTTTTTTTCCTTTTCATGTTGTACTTATCAGAGATTCTTATAGACCTTTGGTCAGTGCTACCAATTAGGAGGCATACACATACTGGAGCTCAGACTTAGATCTGTAGGGTTCTTGCCTGTTCCTTTTAGTATTGAAAGTGCCTGGAGCACAAGTGATATGATATGGATGGCACCTTTATTAAAACATGGCATAGCAATAACCATCCATGAATTCTCTCTAATGAGGAGGTTTTTAAAATTTCTTTTCTCTAGTAGCTTATCTGCTTAAATTCTGAGGCCTTGAGTATGTGGGGTTTAGGCTACATTCTGCAGAAGCATATGCATACACACACATATATATAATTATTTTTTTTTACATCACCAAAACAATGTGCACACCCATATATTGAGCCCTGTACCCTCAAAATGAATGTATGGAAACTGATGCTGTTTTTTAAAATAGGATGTGCTATCCAGCAAGGCACAAGCTGTTGCACACTTACTATTATTTTCTTTTCTTTTATGCACAAGAAGAAACTGTGTAGAAGCCCAAATAATAATTTGCTTCTACCAACCATTAATTCAGTCCATTTCTATACCCTGATGCCTATCTTATTAAAGCCTGTATCACATCAGACTGACAACTGATGCCCATACTCTTTCTACTGTTCTCCTCAGCAGTGTTCGACACTGTCAGTCATACATTCCTGCTTACATGCTGTATAAATCTGGCAAGTGTAGGCAGAAGCATGCTGAAGTGACTCTGATCTTTCTTGTCAGATTAATCCCAGAAGGCTCCATTTCCATCTCCAGAACTTTCCACTGAAGACCTTAGTAAGGTTCAGTTCCTTCCCCTTTCTCATTCGATATCTGTACCTCAGGAAACTATGACTTGGCAGAGACTTGGAAAAAGACCAGAAGAGAAGACCAGAAGAGCATATACCCAACTAGCAGAATGAGATCAAATCCAGGTAGTGGAACAGAAGATATGCCCAAACACCTTTCCCATTAATCTTCCCAAAGAAGAGAAAGGAAAGTTCTTGAAGGAAACTGAAAGTGTAAGTTTAATTTGCTTGCTTCTGCCCTCATCCCTACTCTTTGTTCGGTATAGTTACATATGGACTCATGCTGTGAAGTTGATCAGGAAAGCAATACATGTTAAACAAAATTAATTGAAAAGGTCTCTTTTCTTATTGCTTGATTTATCTTGAATCATTGAACTGATCTATTTCACAATGTACACTCACACACAGGATGCCACCCCAGCTAAACAGAGAGTGAGTGCCAGCCCTGGGGGTAGGAAGGAAGGAGAAGAGGAATGTCTCAGCTGGCTTTGTTGTCAGTGGCACTGAAACAAACAATTCCAACCCTTATCTAGATGAAAACCACATATTACAATTGGGAGTGAGTTTTCAGATGCAGCTATTCAAAGCTCATACACTTATTATATGCAATGCCTTAAAGAAAATAAAGTTTTAAGAAGTGGTATGAAGATTTCATGATCTGTATATTTACTTACTTATTGTTTTTAAGGAGAATAAAAAAGTGAATTTTCTGTTGAAAATGCAGCTCCTCCTGGTCTTCTTTTAAAACTTTTCTTTGAACATGCAGCTTTTATATTTTTCTATTTTTCTATGTGAAAACAGTGGCAAGTATAGGATGAAATGCTAAAAAAGGAAGACTGAGATGTACTTCAGTTTACTGTCCATAATTCAAGGAGTTAAAAGATATTTTTATTTTCTTTTTTGTTGTTTTTGTGAAGTCATGTATCACAGATTCTAGGATACTATTTGGACACTTTTCTACATCTCAATTTTTCTGAGTTAACAGGCAGGTTTTTGCATACATTTTCCCTTAGTTCTGTTTCCATACCTGCTAATTCAGTAAATAGAAGGATCTTTCTCCTTTCTTCTTCAGCTTACTAAGCTACCTCTTGGATAACTCTACTTCAAAGGCCATGTGTTATACTCAGCCGTTCCATCTAAATGCAGAGCCAGACTAAATGCTGTAATTCCTAATTTTCCCTGACCTTAAATCTACAGTTTTATGAATTAACATTAGCACTCATTTTTTGACCAGTCTGGTAAAATTACCTATCTATCTGTAGAGATTTTGCTTTCTTTTCAGAGGCATCAAAGCGTGCTTCCTTTTGAAGTGGTAAGTGCTTGGTATCGTGCCTTAATGCAGTACTGTATTGTTTTGTTCAGCCTCAGACTCATAAAGCTGTTGGCCTGATCCTTCACACAGCAGAAAATGCTGTGATCTGATAGTTGGGACTGAAGCAAGTAGTGCTGGAGCTTGGCTGCACCAGGGAAAGGGGGAGAGTTTTGACTTCATTTTTCCCTTCTAGTGCCTGCTCTGTGCTCTTATCTCTTTTCATAGATGGGAAGGAATTTAAAAAGAAGTAAATACCAAATCTTTATTTTTTTCTTTTTTTTTTTTTCCTTTTTTTTTCCTTGGGTAACACCAATGTAGCCACTTCCAGTCACTGAAACAGGTTGATAAATATGGTAGGAAATGGTGCTGTTGATTATTCTTCTCTATAAACTGATCACAGAAATAGTTTAGGGAATTTGCAGTCAATGTTTCAAACAATATTGTGAGGGGGATGATGATCCAACTGATCTTGAATCCCACTTACATCAAGAATATTCTGCCATTAACATACTAAACAGCAAGATGTTCCCAAGCCTGAACTGTCAGTGTTACCATTTTAAATGTCTCCCAATTAAATAATTAGGTGTAACATAATAAATGTTCAAACACCACTTTCTTCCCTCTTCTTTCAATCCAACTGTCTTGTAGTTTATTTCACTATGGCCCACTTTTCAGCAAGAGCATGTCTTAATATTGACTGTATCAAATTAATCCTACGGTTTATTGTGGGCAGCCCCAGTTGGTCCTGTTCTAAGGCTTTCCCTCCCTTTCTGGTGAAAAGCACTTGTACCGTGGCCCTGCTGGTGGCCTGAATCACCTCAATTTGTTCTAGCAATCAGAGGCAGCTGCTCCATGTGAAAGGAGTGTGGACCACTGAAGAGAGCATTAGGACTGACCTCAGGCTGAATGCAAAAGGCTCAGCCTTTTCTGTGAGGCCAGTCGAGCATGTGCAAACAGATTTGCTGAAGTACAAAATGGTCCAGTGATTTAAAGCAAGTTTTCTTCTTCCTTTCTCTCTTTTTCTCTTTCAGAAATGAAACAGGATAGAGGATAGCCTGGGTACAATCTTAGCAACATCTGTTGCCTTTCACTAGGGTCTTGGCCAAGGCCAATAGCTATTCAAAGAACTACTGACACTTTACTGAAAGAGAAGAAAGACTTAAATAGAGAAGTGTTTGGACATGTTTCCCAACACATACAGTTGGGTCTTTTTGTGGGTCAGAATGCTTTTGGAGAAATACTTCTCCACTCCCTCCCCCACTCTCGCCTTTTCTGGTGAAAGTGTCAGAAAACAAATCTTCAGCAAATTAGAGTTCAGTGGGCTTGCAACACTGAAGAACAGTTAAATTTTCCTTTCTTTGCTTTTATTGTCTGAATTAAAGGGTTTTTGACAACTAAAATCTTAACCACAGTTAATAAGAAGTGTGAAGGAATTTATGCTTAAGATTGCTTCACATCTGTTACTTTCTAATTTTCACATCAATTTATCTTTTAAAGTAACTAGTAATAGCAGTGGAGCAACTGCAGCATTTTAGCACTATTGAGATGACTGATACTGTACGAAGATATATTTTACAAACTTATTTCTTATGTTTGTTTTCCTGTGTGCTCTCCCCCCCTCCCCCATAAACATTAATTTCATCCAGCACTTAGGAAGAGGCAGTTACCTGTTTCTCTCTCCCTTTTTTCCTCACATAGCTTTTCACAGGCAATTTTGCTCTGTCCAACCATGACATGCCTTCATAAAAATGACAGATGAAGCAGCTGAGTAACTGGTGGGTATATTATCCTCCTGCAGGCATCTGCTGCTCAAAAGGCACCTATTCTTTTGTTGGCCTTGAGACAGAGGATGTATATTGCATCCCATACATGGAGTCATTCTTCTCAGCCTTCCCCTATTTTGAGGATAATCACAGTAAATTAAATAAAAGCTACTCAGAGGAAGTGTAGTAGAGTTATTGAATTACATATATTAGCAATAAAGCTTGATAAAAGTATACATCTGTAGACACAAAAGATATTGCTAGAATCCTCAAGAAGAAATCCTGTGGAACTTCCAGTTTTACTGAATTTTGTTTTGATCAGACCACAATCATTAAGTTCAAAGCAAGATGAATATGTATGGATGAACACAAGCTTCCTGACATGGGATGCCTTAAAGTAACTGACTCATTGTGTGTTATATTCACGTGTGTAGTAAATTGTTAGTATGTATCTGTATGGTAGTACTTCACACTGAGATCAGGGTGCTTGTGCTCTGTGTCCCATGGTTGACCTAAAAACCCCCTTGTCCCAGAAAGTTCCCAACAGAAATGACAAACTTCAGGGAGTCAGAGGAAAACAAAAGCCGTACTTTTGAAAAACCAAGGCTTGCAGGGCTGGTAACACCAAGGTCAGTGTTGGTGAGTGATTAGACACAACATTCCAGTGTCCAGCACTGATGTCTCCAAACGCCAGATTGGAGGAAATACAATAAAAGAGTGAAGGAGATTGAATGAATTACTTCTGGTGCTAGGGCATTATTAACCTGCTAAGTGTGGGAGGAAGCCAGTTCCACAGAACTGCTGTTTTCTTTCATCTGCCCTCAGCCCTTTTTTTTTCCCTTATACATACAGCCATGGGTAGAAGTACAAGGAAATAAGGACTGCTCAAACTCCGGTTTTATTCTTGCAGCATAACGATTGGTGTAATGTGTTGGGACTTGCATCTTCATTTCCACCATCTGGGAGTTGCAAAGATTTCCATCACCTTCTGTAGGAGTGGGACAAAATGCTGTGCTCCATGTTCTGAGCTAGTTTTCAAACCAACAATAACTTAGGTTTTTCATAAAACTTATTTTTTTCTCATTGACTAAATAAACAATGTTTTCCCACTGATTTTAATGAATGCAGACTCTACCCCAAGAAGAGGTAGAAGCTGGATAGGATTAAGGGATTTATAAGGTTTTTAATATTTTAACTATAAAAGTAATGTCTAAGTTGTCATTCCTAAGGAATAATAAATTTGATGGATACATTGGCTGGGTGGAAAATTGACATATGAAATTATGTCTCCTTCAGCACTCACACCAGATAATTTTGAGAGTGGGCAGTTCAGGATGATGAAGATAGTGACATTTTTTCTCTAACTCACTTAGAAGACATTTCCATCTGCTTCGTATACAACTGCTTACATGCTGGTGTAGAATTCTTTCTCCATAAATATTCAGGTATAGGAGATTAGCATTTTGTTTAACATCAAGACTTGAAAAGTTGGATTGCTTGAAGGGGAAAAGGAAGGGTCACCAGCATGCTCCTTGCTTGTAGTGTTCCTTGTGTTTATAATACTCAGATTGTACATTTTGAAAATGTGTTTTGGGATTGTTGGGGATTTTTTGCCTTGCTTTTGTCTTCAGTTTTGGGGGGGGTTTTCTGAAAGAGAGAGTGCTTGTCTAATTTTTGCTGTGGTCAGGGGAAAAACCTACAAATGATAATAAGAAAGTTGCTTACTTAATTAAGTTTTCACACAGGGAAGGTTATAAGCATCTTGAATACCAGTTATGATGCAGAAGTATACGTAATTTGGGCCATTTATTCAGAAAAGACTTCTAAAATTGCAGCTGTAATCGCCGATTTTGTTTGTGCAAATGTTCAAGCTTGTCTTGACAAATTACACTGGAACAATGAAATCTGGTTTGGGTTTAGAGGTCAGTGGAGGAGTTATTCATATTAATTTTGTGTAGTTGATGCAGAGTTTAGGGTCTGACCTGAAGATAGACATCCTGCTACGTATGGGCAGTTACTGGTTTAACTGTGTATATGTTGCCATTTTTCACAAGTAACGTAGCTGCAGATTTTCGGGTGGATGCTACACAGTGGCACCCTCCCTGAAGTGTGCAAAACACCCTGAAGTCAATTGGACTTCCTATGTATAGCTTTTCATTGGATCAGACAAATGTTTTCATTCTCTATCACAGTTCCTCTGAAAAAATTACATCAGTTGTGCCACAGTATGAATGCCTGGCAGAATTTATCTTAATATTCAGCAGAAATGCATCTAACCTCTTTTTTTTTTTTTTTTTAGCATACATCAAAAAAGAGGATTGCTGATTATGACAGTGATGCTTCTTCTCCACCAGCAGGATCTTGCTGGCATGAAGCATCAATCTAAGACCCACGTGCTATTTCGAACACAATCTGAATGATTGTGTTCATCAAGAGATGCTCATAAAAGCAGCTATGTGACATCTGATAGAGAGTTACTGTTTGACTTAGCACCATTGCAATGTTAGTGCAGGTCCAAGGATATACAAGTAGTTGGCATTTTGCATGCTCTTCTCAGAAACTGGATTCTCCTGTGCTCCTTCCCTGACTGCATTTTTGATCATTTTTTGTTTAGCCAACATACTTGAATGAAACAGAGAAAAGAGTTTTTTAATGATTCTGCCTCCCTTTTAATCCTCTTATAATATCTCATTTCCTATCTCTTATTCCTAGGCCCCCTTTTTTAAAATTTAATTCTAATGTTGTAAAATAATTTTAATATTTCTATTATCAGCATTGTTTTTGGTCTGCTGCTGATTATTTTTTATTCCTTTATTGATAATCCATACTTCTTGCAGAACACTCACTGCACCACACTGCCAGCTTTGTCACTCTGTATTATATCTCAGAGCTGGCCAGCTTGGTACATCCACTTATAATATGATGAATAGCAACTGGAGCCTAGCCACACAGCCTCCATTCTGGTCTTAAGGATTTTTTAAGCCATCTATCCTTGCTTGTACAAATACTCCATTCCTGTGTGGCCATAATGAAATTCTCCATTTCTCTTTTCAGTCTTCTGACAGCCTACCTTCCATTTGCCACCATCGTCCTGTGACATTTTCAAAATTCTTTCTGTGTTGTTGTTTTTCAGTTGATTTATTCTTGTGCTGTTCTTACTGGTGTGTGACTAATAAATTACCTTCAATGGTAGAATCTTTTAATTTTGCAGCTTCCTTATGATTAAACAAGCCCACTTTCAATTTAAAGTTCCTTAACTTTACAAGTTCCTTTTCTACAACTCCCTCTGTCGCTTTTCTCTGTTCTTCCTGACAACATAAACTCCATTTTTAACTGTAACTTCTTATTACTTTTAGAGTTATGTTGCCTTAGATTAACTAGATTTACTTTTGAAGAATACCACTCTTGCAAATATATCGGTTACTCAGATTTGCCAGTTTATGTGGACCAAATATGTCATCAAAAGATTGTGGAAACTCAAGGGAAGATAGAGAGGAACCAAAGAGGGACAGATGGAGCGGAGCCATGGTGGTAATGTTGAATTGATAAGGTAACACTTCCTAAGCAGAATGGGTGGTTGTGTATACATGAAGAGACCTCATAAATTCCCCAACTGAATCACCACTATTATAATTTAGTTCATATATTATGTAATTTTGGCTGACATCTTTAGAGGATATTCTGCAAAATATATTCTTAAGAATAGGTTGTTGGATTTGTTATTGTTAGGCAGGTGCCCATAATTACTGTGGTTCTACACTGGGTGAAAAAAACTCTTGGAATATAGACAACAATGTAATTGTCTCAAAAATCTCACAGTTTAAATAGGGAAATAAACCATAACTGTGAGGACGCAGAAAGGCAGAGCCATCCCTCTGCTGAGTATCTTGTTAAAGTCCGTGAATGTCCTCAATTTCAATAGGCTTTTTTTTTTTGCCTTCTGCTATTTGTAGAATTGAGAAAAAAAGAAGACTGAAGAAAAACAATGCTCAGTTCTAGACTGGAATCAGAGCTAGTGTAACCACAGCAAAGGACAGTGACTTTCCCTGTGATACAGAAAGTAAGGTATTCACGTCAGAATTGTAGCCACTTGTAAGAATTATTTCTGGACAGCTGAAGCCCCTGGCTAAGAGTAACATACAGAGCCATTAGTACCTTTATAGGGAAACCATGTGATAATGGTGTTGAGAAGTGTTTTTCTTTAAAAAAGATACTAAACTGAAAGCTCTCCTGCTTGCTTTATGAAAGACTGATGTCCACATAAATTTTTAAGAAAAGTTAGCATTTTGCCTCTGAGCATAATACATTTTCATATTGAAGGAGCTCTACAAGCTATTGCCTGGCGCATAATGGAAGTTGTTTCTTCCTACACAGTGAATTACCAGGACCCAGGTAGCAGTTACCTGACATTGCTCTTTTTCAGAATGGGTATGAGTGTACAGACAGAAATGTTAATATCAAGAGACAGTCAGAGGCTCAGAGGACTGAATACAACCATTAAACATTTTCATTTTGCGCTTCAGCTCAAAATCCTCCATAAGCAGTGGACACTAAAGCTCTCAGTGTCTAAGAAGCATTTAATAGCATGCTTCAGGAAATGTGGTTTCAGGTTTTGCGGTCCTAAATCTACCTATGGATCCTCTATACAGAACAGCAATGTAACTTGTACTGTGAAGAGGCATCCCTGACAGTTTCAGAAGTCAAAAGATGGGAAAGGTGGCAGAACCAATGCACTCTGATGCCTGCATTTATGCCTCCACAGCACCTACATAAGAGAGAATCTAGCATGGTCCAAGGTTTGTTTGTATAAACCATAGACTTTCCTCCGGAAGTGGTACACCCATACCTCTCAGGATGAGTAAATGCACTACAAAACATATCAGAAAGAAATACAACAGTGCTGTAGGTATGAATTCCTGCCAAAATGATCCAGTCAATGCATTGGAAAGGACTGACTCATTGGCAAGAACCCACAATCAAGATAGTCAAGAACAAATTGTATTAAAAAAATATACATTTGCTTATGTTACTAAACATGGTAGATTGCCAAAAGTGACTAAGAATAATTACTTCTTTATATTTTATTCTGCCTGTGCAATGAAATTAAATTGGTCTGCTTAGTCACACATTTTGCTTGAAGTCAGTGTTTCGCTCCCATGAAAGTCAAAGGGTTTCATACGTTTTATTTTGATACGACAACATAAGCATTTAGAAAAATAATAAGACAAAAATATCTATCCTATTTTCAACAGAGTAAAAATAAGTTCCAATGTTTTCATTGACACATGGTTTAATGAAAGGTTTTGCTTGAGAGACTAGATTTTTGGAACATAAAGCACATCCTTGAGAGAGGTCTGTTAAGCTAGGAAGAACATCATGAAATACTCTGTGAAGGTCTACACATAAAAGCTTTTTAATTGGGTGATAATTGACTATTCCATTTCTCCATTAGTAATATCTGGATCAGAATCAAAATTAATAAGAAAGAGTCCTTCTTTTATAATGATTTAACTGACTATTTAGTCCCTATTTTGACCCTGAAGAGCAAAGAAAAATTTTGAGGATCTTAGCTGAAGTTTATGAAGCTCATGACCTCTTGTAGTTCTTTTTTTATATCATCCTATTTGCAAAAAAGACTTTTTTTCTCTGTTTTTAACAGTTCTATTTTCATCATTGAAGTCATAGCTACTGAATTAAGTAGTAAAAGATAAATTTTCATGGTAACATATCTGAATGAATTTGAAAGAAGATAAAGCAGAGGTGTTTGTGATATTTCATTATGAAAAAAAAAGATTATCTGTCCTTGAACCTTGTCCTCTAAGGATCAGTGCAAAGAGTCTTATTTTGATTAACTTGTAAAAGATGAATTAGGGATTGGGGGAAGGAGAACAAAGGAAAGGCGAATCCTTAATTACAATCTTAAGCAACTGTGTGCAATCATGTTTCAGGATTTTCTTGCCTGAATACATCTTATTAAGTTGTAACCATGCACTCAGACACTCCATAACTTGGAGAATGAAGATTGCTTCTAGTTGCTCTCTTTAAACCACTTCTTCAGTTCACAAATGCCATGATGTTGAATTGCCTCCCTCTGATTAGAAGGGTGACATTGGAAATCACGTCTGAAAGTGAAGCTTAAAGACAAAGAACACATAGCAGTTACATATTACATTTATTAAAATAGTCACGGATGCTGCATTTGTGTATTCAAAGGCTACAAACAAATTCAGAAATTAAAATTATTTTTAAGAAGACCTTTGTGAACCAAACCAATTGTTTTGTTGCTGTTTTTTTCTTATGAAGTGACTTTATCCACACATTACTTTATTAGTGTTGACAATACACTTTATAGTATAATGCATAGTAGGAATGAAAATTAATTATATATGCACATTATTAGTTTGTTTGTATCATGTTGAAAGTGCTCTTCTGGTAAATATAAATCAAAAGACATTGGCCAAGGTGTACATATTACAGTTGACCTTGGTACAATCCATTGTTCTAAAAACAGTATGTGTTAAAAATATTTTTGTCCATGGAAAATGTCAGTTCAGCAGCTCTGCCAACATTTGGAACCTCTGCCTCTTTTTTTTTTTTTTTTTTTTTTTTTTTTTTTCAGGAGGTGTGCTGACTCCTGGCTGATCACGTTTCAGTTGTAGATCTGTTTCGTTCTGGAGACCCAAACGGCTTCAGCAGTGCTGAAATGAGGCAGAAAGTTTGTGCTGCCGCTTTCCCAGCTGGACCACGTCCAGACAAAGCAGGTACTCATTTCCCTGAGCGGCTGCCCCGAGCAGCTCCGGGGATGCGGGGCTGTGCGTGGGTGCTGCCGGGCACCAGCCCCAGCGCGACACTGAGCCTTCTCCCGCTGCCGGGGCTCACACTCCGCTCTCTCCACGCTTTATTCTGTGAAAGCACCTGGTTTAGTTATTCAGCGTATTTTTTATTTCTTTAATCCTCTTCTCCCCACTCACCACCACCCCGCGGTATAAACAGTGGTCGGGGAGGCGTGACAGCAGCTCTAGGGAGACAGAGGGCAGCAGGGCTGCGAGGTTTAAGTCCCCTGAGCAGGTCGGCGGTGGCTCCGTGCCCTGCCCAGGGACCAGGAGAGCGGACCCCGGCCCAATCCGGGTCGGTGCCCGCGGCTGCCCCGAGCCAGGCAGGCGGACGGGCCGGGGCAGGGAGTGTGGGTTTCACAAGTGGCAGGCTGGGCAGGCTGAAAGGGCAAAGCTTTAAAGCGGGGACTCCGCAAGTTCAGTTTAGTGACTTTGTCTTTACGCCTCGAAACCTCAGTCGCAGCTTGTAGGACAAATTGCGTGGTGGGTTGTGGGGGGAGAAATAAAATAAATAAATAAATTTAAAAAAATAAATAAAAAAAAAAATCTTGAAGTGTCTCCTTCAACTCACCATTTCAAATGCAAATAGGGAGAGAGATTGGTTCCCGCCCCACCCCCTAGCCCGGCTCCTGATTTTTATCCAAAGGACTCCATCTGTATATCCTGTCAAGGAGGAGGAGGAGGAGAAGAGGCGGGGGGGTAGTGGGGCCGGGCAGGCTGCCTGCTCCCTGGATCCCTCTTCAATAGCCACCGCTGGGTCTTCGGGAGGTACAAAGAGTCCCTGTGCCGCCTCCGCGCGCCCTCGGACGGAGCTGGCAGCCGGCTCCAGCCACCGAGCCGTGATATCCCCTGCCCAGAGCAGCATCCCCACCTCCTCTGCCTTCTCCCTCCCTCCGCGCTCCTTCCCTCCCTCCTCTTCCTCCTCCTCCCGCAGCCACGATCCGCACCCAGTCGGAGCTAGGCTTGGCACCGGCACCCACTTCTCCCATCGTGTGCCCAGCGGCTGGCGGTGCTGTGCCGCGCCGTGCCGTGGAGGAGGAGGAGCGGAGCAGCGGCAGCGCTCCCATCTCCGCGGGTGCGGGCGAGTGCGCGGGCGGGCGCACAGCCCCCATGCCCGGTGGGCGCCCCGCCGCCTGCAGCCCGCCCCCCCCCGCCGGGGAGCATCCCGCCAGCACTTCGCCGCGGAGGCACCGTCGGCCCTTGGGATTAAAACACTCACCGCGCTGGCAGCCGAGGGAGAGGGGGAGCAGGTAAGTGCTGGCTGCACCTGTGCCTTTCCTTGCCTTCCTTCCCCTTCCCCTCCCATGTAGGCAGAGGGCGGTCGGAGCAGTTGCAGGAGAGGGTTGTGTGCTGTTCCCCCGCACCCGCTCGCTCCGGAGCGGCTCCTGCCCGGAGCGGGGCCGCAGCTCTGCGGAGCCGCCGGAGGCGGTGCGGCCGCGGCCGTAAGTTTCCCGTTCCTCGGGCTGGGGACGGCCCGGGCAGCGCGGCTGGGACCGGCCGCGGGAGCACCCAGCACCAGGTGTGGTGGGGAAACCGTGGAAAGTGAGAGCACTGGGACTGTAGGCGCTTGTGCACCTTCTGAGAAATAGAGAACAATAGCATCACTCTTGACTCTTTGGAGAAGTCTCACAGACAAGCGGGGAAGTGGGGTGGGGGAAGGGAGGACCACAGACTTGTGCAAAATACAGGCAGCCCAAAGTCCTGTCTCAGTCCTTTCTGCCAAGCCAAAGCGGCTGTCTTGCTTGGGCTCGAAGTCTGGCAGTGATGCTACAGTGCAAAAGATTAGAGACAAGGAAATTTCCTGAGTTATTTCCCAGAGCTTTCGTCCTTCTGTGTCAAGGATGTTCTAGAGTTTGCAAACATTGAAATTATGGGAGCTATTTCTTTGATTAGTATTCAGCTGGTAAGGCTAGCTCTGCAGTGCTTGGCTGATACTGACCCTTCCCCCTCCGCCCTGTCCCCCAATCCATCCACATATCCACGCACGGGCATGTCCTGCTTTCCTACAATAGGCTGTGTACACCAGTAGCAAGAGGTTTGTCATCTGGATCCTCAGGCTTATGGTTGCTAATGGAGGAAAAAAATATCCCTTTTTGAGATACGATTTAGCCTTATACTGCTTTCAAAAGGTGAAGTAGTTCAGGTGAGCCAAGATTCTACAAACGATGTCTTCCCTGGGATTTAGGAGAGGATGGGAGATGGATACTAGTGATATGCTCTGATTCTGGGAACTGAAATGCTGATACTTTAATCTTTTCCCATTGCAAGGATAAAATCTTATGTTCTGATAGATAACTTGCTCAAGCCAAACCAGAGACTTTAAAGGGCAGAGTATACTTCATAGTCTCTCTAAAAAGACATACTGACTTGCCATTTTTCAGCTGAAACATAGGTGATGGTGCAGCTTTGCAGAAAATAAATTGCTTTTCCAGGACAAATAAATAAATACATAGAAGAGCCAAACTCTTGAGCCTGCCAGTTTCTGAAACAGTCTCTCCTTGGCACTAATGCATGACTTTACTTTCCTACCTTTATTATATCTACTAATTGTTTGTCTGCTCCATTATTTGAGTTTGCAGGGAATTGTTACTGGTGAAAGCTAGGTACTTACTCTGTTTCTGAGAAAGGTCGGTCTACACAATCTCAGGTGCAGAGCTGTTCAGATGGGCAGTAGCATGAAAGTTGCATAACTAAATTAAGTTTGCTTACCATGCAGCTTCTGAAGGTACAACAGGTCAACAGATGAAGATCAGTTGTAAAGTGATACTGATTTTCTTACAGCAATATAATAACAGTTTTGACGATGCAGAGGTGAAGTGAGGATGTTTGGAAACCGTACGATTGTGCCTCATTAGAGCTAGTTCAGTGCAACGGGTGTGTTACCATCTTTGGAGGAAAAAAAGAACACAAAACCCACTTAACAAACACAAAAAACTATCCAGGGACCAAATGTGCTATCCTTTTTAAAGTCCTTGTACACAATTTTATAGCTTTTCAGTCTGCAACTACCAGGGGATCTAATCTAGACATCTAGACACACTTTTTTTTCAGGGTCATGAAGAAAGGCTAAGTAAGATTTAAAAACAATTGAAATAAAATCCACTGTAAGGGAAGGCCTAGCTCTGACAGCTTTTGATATTAAGTATGTGCAATATCTAGGGTTTGAGTACTTGATAAAGATTTAAAACTACCAGGAATATTAGGAAAATATCAAAGGTAATAATCTGAGCTACCACTGCATGTTAGAAATGCGTGTCAGTTAGTGTGAGTGAAAATACAAACATCAGTAGTATAGCCTATTTTCTTGCAAAAAGCCATTAAAGATTGCAGGTTTAATCAAGGAACATTTCACCCTTATAATGGGAGACTTTACTGTAATTAAAGGCTAATGTAGGTCATTAGAATTGTGTTAAAAGTCAGATGACAGCCTCACAACTCTCTTAAGTCTACTTTCATTGATTTAATAGCAAAGTACTGTTGATTATTTGCTATTGATTTAATAGCAAAATATTCTTATTTTTTCATGTAAAAGGGTAATTTTGCAGCATTTGTACAACTGCAGATTGACTGTGAATTTTCTGATGAGAAGAATGTGTACAGCATCCATGTAGACTTTCGCCTGTCCTTTTCATGTTTGACTGTGTGTACATACACGTTGTGCCCACATTTTTCTGTTTCTTCAGCAGTCAGAGACTTGACTGAAGAAAATCATTACTAATGCAAGACCTTATATGGTTCTACTCCAACTTAAATTCCTACTTTGCTATAAACCTGGTTAAGCCTTTTCTCAAAGGGATTCAGCTCACAAATTGAGTCTGATATGTGATGAAAATAGAAAATATTTTAAACTTCAAATGGTTTACAGATGAATATACTGCTTGAGAGTCAGTCCTAGTGATGGGCTGTCTAGTAAGTTTTTTGTGTGTGTTTTTAGTCTATTGGCTTCAGTGTCTGATGTGTTCAGCGGTTCTTCAATGAAGGCCTTTCTTGAGCCATTCCTTTTCCTTTAGTTTATTGCACACTTTTTTTTCATGTATGCTTTCATGCTACTTCTGGGTATTGTTTTCCTGTGGCAATAAAAATCATTAAATTCTAGCTGAGGAAGGGTGCATAAAATAGATGGTTACTTCGGTTCTTCCTGTCAAACCAGGCTTAACTCTAAGCAGTAATGCAGGAGTGCCTCCTCTGGGAATTCAGCAGTTCTGCAAGAAAGTCATCCCTAGGCATTATGTGACGTTCTTCAGCTGAAATAAGGCTGCAGAAATTGAGCTTGTGGAAATTTAAATATTTGCCTTGATTGGTCCCAGATCCACAAATACTGCTGGTGTTTCTTTTCAATAACTGATCAAATTAGCATAATCCTTCCCAGCAACTTAGATCTTTCAAATGCACCATGGCAAGGTGAAAAACCAATACAGCTCTTTCACATGGAGAAAATGATATTAGGAAAAAAAAAAAAATCTTTCTTTTGTTAATTTTGCTTGGGGAACAAAACAAACCTACCAACAACCCAAAAAATTTAGCACTCTAGACATGTGCAATCTTATGAACAACTGCAGAGCAGTGTAAAAGACCAAAAGCTGTTGCCTGGTTTTCTTTTATGCATTTTTTTAAGCCATATAATTTATTGCAGTGTGCCTAATTTTTTTTTGTCGTCTCATCAGGTCCTTTCACCTGAGTCAGAGGGTATTGGAGCCAGTTTAGTGTAACAGTGCCATATGTTTGGAGCAGTGATAGTTTTTTGCTTGATAACCAGATGCAGACTGCAGGATGTGCACTACATTTACGGATCTCCCATGTGAATATTTAGGCCAGTTAGCGGCAGGAGGTTGTGGTCTGTAGTTGTAATGTCATCTGGCACAGGGAGTTAATAGGTTTCATCGTAGTGCCTTGACTCATAGAGCTTCGTTTCATCGCAGGGTCCCCACCTCACTTGCTCCAAGGCACACGCCTTTATTTTTTTTCTGTCCACGAAAAGAGTGATAACCAGACATTGCAATTGACACCATAATTAGACATGTTATCTTCTCAAAACCTTTTTGTCTCAAGGATCATATTCCTATGCCTGTGCCTGTGAAGGAGTCTCCTGTAATATTTAGGATGTATGACATGGAGGAGCTGCAGGCTTGTAGCAAAGGGGAATTTTCTCTGCCACTAAAGATAACACCCTTTCCAATGGGCATTGTAAAATTGAATGTCAAAGCATAAATATTTCAGTGAGGGCAGTCCTGCTGTCAGGGGGCTCACCTGCTGGTTCTACTTTGTTTAAGGGATCATGGTTCAAGATCCAGTGGCAATAGTCACCCTTGGAATTATTTCAATACCTTGTGTCTGAGTTTACTGAATGACTAAAGTAGAGACAAAACAAAACAAGCATGGGATAACTGTGCATTGTTGGCCAAGCTAAAACAAGATTTACTAGCAGGTGGCGGCTGCTCAGAGTAAGTGAGCATATTTGTGCAGTACTAGTATTTGCAATACTATCAAAAATGGAAGAAGTTTGGTGAGAGGAGAATAATGGGGCAGGGGGAAGATGAGGGAAGAGAAGACAATAAAATAGGAGTGGTAAACTCTTCAGTTACAACTTCAGTGAGTGGCTGGCAGCAAGATTTCAAACTAGAGTAATGCAGTCCAAACTGGTGGAGCTTACTAATGGAAAAGGGTTTGGGTTTCCACTTCTTCCTGAAGCATTTTACGCATTAGAAACACTTTAGGACAAAGTATGCTGAAGGACAAAATTCTTTGTTGGGTTGAAGAGGTTGACAGGAAAATGATATGGTTCATAGATTAAGCTGGCACTGTGACACTGGTAGCAATGTGTGAGCAGAAGTCTGCAGGAATTTGCATTTTGGCTGCAAAGGTTAGGTGGTGCAAAGCTGATCTCAAGAGCTTTCAGCAAACTGCCCTACAGGGCTGGGGAAATCTCAGACATGGAGAAGGAGGGCTTCCAGGATGATATCTCTGAGACTGAAAACTTGTCCTTATCTACTGGTGCTCATTGTGACACACAAACAGCAAACACTAGACTTGATGTGTTGTTTTAGAAATTATGGAGTGAAGCAAAATATTCAGAGAGATTTTCAGTGGGTGTAAATTACCCTTAATTGCTTTCAGTGAGGGGGACTTTTAAGCTGAGGATCTTATTCACGATCTGAATGTTTTCAACAAATCAAGATTGCCCCTTGGAGACAGTGCATAATAGTGTCTTTTTGACACTAGCAGATTGTTTCGGCGAAGTAGAGTAGTAACATTTTTCAGATTAGCACTGTACACCAGAACACTGTGACTTAAATATAGTTTAATTTTTGTACAGCAGATGGGAGAAAATGTAAGGTTTATCATGTATGTTGAATGAAGTGGTTATTATTTTTTTCAAATGTATATTCTTCAGTCTGAGGTTTTATGTATCAGCCAGCTATTTAAGGACATAAGCATGCGAGTTTGGATATCTAGGGGATATTTTTTATGTTTTGTTTTTTTTGGGTTTTGGGTTTGTTTTTTTCTACTTCTTAAAGCTGTTCACTTGGACAGCATGTTAATGCTGTCCTAAGACATGCTATGTGCACTGTCCAGATCACATAACACTCTCCAAATTACACACCAGTTCTTTTACTTTGTATTTTTCATATTTGTGATTGCCAGGACTACACATAAAGCAAATAGGGAATACAAGCTTAGATGTGAAAGCTTAATGCTTTAAATACACTAATATATAATTTTGTTTTTAAAGGCCTAAGTTACTTTTTATGTTGGCAAACTGTGAATGAGGAGATATGATTGTGTTTTGCCCCTTTTTGGGGAGAGGAGTAGCATTTTGGAGATCAGAAACAAGATGCAAAGATTCACTTTTGTTCTAGGTAGTTAATGGTATCAGTTACAAGTGTAAATATTTCTCAGTTTTGTATACTCTGAATCTTGTTTGTGCAGAAAAGATAGCATTTTATAAAAGAGCATCTTTAAACAAAAAGTACAAAATGGTTGCAGGTCAGTTTTGCCATCACACTCAAGTCAGTAAACACAGATGACAGTGAAGACACTGGAATCAGAGCACTGAATACCCTCTGTTGCTGTCAGGGTTAGTTTTATCTACTGTCGCAAATGCAACCCTGAACACTCAAGTTATGCCTTAATGAGGAAAAAACCACCAGCACTATCTCTTAGTTTTCAGTTTTATGAATGCTGTGACATTGCTTATGGACTTGACACTTAGAGACTTCATAGAACAGGTGATGTTGAAGTGCTAGTTATGCTTGGACAAAATTAATGAAAAAATCTGTAAAAATGTATCTGTCTATCTATTTATCTATCTCAGTAAGAAAGGTAATGAAATGCAATTTAATAAAGAATTATTATCAAAACAAAAGTGATTTTTAAAGACCAGAGACTTCTACTTTTGGAGATATCACATATAAAAGGCAGTATGCTGGAAGAACTATAAATAGAAACCTAAAAAAGGGCTCTAAGAGGAATAGGAAGACTTATCCTGAAGAAGAGGAAAAAGGGAGGGAAGAGTGTTTCTGAGCAGAAAGTGCTGCCACACAACTGAATAAAAATAATTGGAATTTTGGGTCTGTGTGGTGAAAGTATTTGAGAATGAGTAAACCACAACAACGTTTTTTTTTTCCAGGAGGTGTGAGTATTCTGCTTTTCATCAGATTGTGCTGTCTAGCATATGGACTGTTTTTCAGTTGGTATTTTGGGTGCATTTTTCAGTTCTGTGCTGTGGCGTGTGGCTGGGGACCATGGCACTCCATATGGTGGCTTTCATACTTTCCTGCAGGTGTAAAAGAAAGGATATAAGAGAACACTGTTCGAGATAAAGGTTAGAGCAATTCTAGGTTTGAAATGTCTGTTCAGAGCAAGAACAAGACATTTCAAACTGCTTAGTGAAAAGACTCTAACATATTGTAAATGTTTTACTGACATTTCTTAAGAAAATCCATTTTGTATTTTTATCTCCGTTAAATAACAATCTGCTGCCTCTTTGAAATAAACTGACAGTTTATCAATATCAGATGTCTTTAACATGATGTAACTTAGACACAGAGAGGGAAATCAAGGATGCATAAACAGCCTGTACTACAAACAACACTTACCGTAGTTGAACAGAGCAGTAGGAAGTCAACATATCACAGGGAAAGCACAGCTACTTCCTTAACACTCATTGGCAGCCCTGTCAGTAATTACTGTCATATGGTCATGATTCACTCAAAGGACCAGATCAAAACTGAGCTATGACTAGTTGGGATTAATCATTTCAAACTATCCTCTTCTAACGAGGATGACACCTGCTTGTTAATCCTGCCGTGAGAAGAATTTTGGTCCATGTTGTAGTGATATCTTTTATAACTGTAGCATCATGTTTACAAAATTAGGGTCTTTGGGTAAGACTTGCCTATTCTCTTCATTTTGCCTGTAGGGAGACACTGGATTTTCCCATATGGAAGCTTTCAAATTGCTGCTGCTTAGCAAACATGCTCAGTGGGTTTGTGGTTTTATCCCACCAGCCTCTAAGCAAAGCCTTTCTGGTGCAGGGCAGTACCACAGAAGGGATTACTACAAAAAGGCTTTAAATACAGTCTGTAATCAGAAGAGCTTTTTATTTGTTTCATGTTTCTGCCCTCTAGGTACCTTTGGCAGCACAATGCATAGGCATTCTGCTGCTGAAAGAGCCTGACATACTGAAAACAGATAGTGGATATCACATTTCACTCAGTTTTAGTAGTGACGGGTAGGAATATGATAATCAGTCCAGAGTGTTTAATGTGTATGTGATTTAATGTCTAGCCTTTTTAGATTAATTAAATGTAGAAAGGATGAAATCTTCTTTCTACCATGGCTTCCTAAGTAGCAGCAGTTCACTCCAAATTAATGCCCTGTTATCTATTTTAATTTCACCCTTATTTCCACTTCATGTTTGGCACTTCATAAATGCTCCTGGTCTGCCTCAGTGCTCACTCAGACAAGGAGGATATCTATTTAAGAGACAGCTTTGCTTACCTGGTGATTCCCACAAAAGGCAAAGCTATGTTTGGTTCTGACTGACAGAATTTATACTTTTAAAAGCATTATACTAAGTATGCATTTTTACACGGGCAGAGAAGGCTCACAGTCGTAAAAGGCAGAAAAAGAGTCTTGTTCAAGTATTGAAGTTTGTGTTTCTAAAAAAAATAATTTTTTTAGTTACTTCTATGAGTTATTAAATGATTAAATTTTGAAATAAAAACAGATACACAAAAAGATAAAATTTGTACGTGTTAGTACTGAAAAATCATTTGTTATTAAATCAAGGTTTCATTGAAAACACAAAATGACATTATCTTCTGATCTTTCTGGGCATATTTCTGTATAAATATATAAAGTAGTCTAACATGTTTCTTATGGTGCCTGACATTTGCTTTAGGAATGTACTGAAATTGAGTGGGGAGACTCAGGGCTTTTTACCAGGTCAGGTTCAGATCAGAACAAATCATAGCATCTGGTGTGCTGTGACTAAGAATCAATCAAATTGTTCTGATTCATCTTATGCTCCTTCATTTTAGTTCTGAGTTATATGGGAGAGAGTTAAGCTAGGGTATGTCCCTGCCATTAATACAACTTTCTGCCTGTAGCTGGCTGGTAATTATATCATAATAATGGCAACTAAAGTAGACCATAACAGACAGAAGAGAAAAATATCAAACCAAATTACTGAAAATAACTACACTTACTCTGATTATTTTAAAGAGAAACAATTGTCTCATTTTTACTGGAAAAAATGGTGTATTAGGAGAACAGTCAGGAGAAAACTTTATGACTATAAATACAGTTGTATCAGCAGTAGTAATGCCATGCAAGGAGTTTGCTATAAACTCTCAGAGATTTATGTACACTCATTGGTATTGATGAGGAGAAAAGTAATAAATAAATAGTGTTGTTGCATGGTGTGTAAGCTGCAAAGAATTTGCCTTCTTTAAAAAAAATTAAAATTCTGACAACAATTCTTTTCTTTTTCCCGGATAGGTACCCATTACACCATTTCTTTGGTGAAGGCTATTCAGCAGTGCTGACATCTTCCAATTGACCACTCTGCAAATTATTATCTCTGGACTCCCAGCTGACACCCTGCCGGAGGCTAGAGCTACTGAGACAACTGGAATTGTGCCTGCTTTGGTCAAGGTTTTTTCTTTCACCGAGGAAAAAAACCCAGAAAAGATGAAGTTGGGCAAAGTGGAGTTTTGCCATTTTCTTCAGATACTAGCTCTTTTCCTGTGTCTTTCTGGGATGAATCAAGCAGAGCTCACAAGGTCCAGGTCAAAGCCCTATTTTCAATCAGGGAGGACAAGAACCAAACGCAGCTGGGTGTGGAATCAATTCTTTGTGCTGGAAGAATACATGGGTACAGACCCACTCTATGTAGGAAAGGTAGGGGACCTAAATAAACTTTGGAGGGTGCAGATGCTTGCTTTTTCATCTGTTCATATGGTGCAACCTAAACACTGTAATTTTGTCTGCCTAGTTGACTTAAGTGAACAAAGTTGCATAGTTTGAAAAGGAAATAATCTTTAATACTTCAGATCAGCAACACATTTCATTCTTGTAAGAATGCAAGGTTCCTGTTGTAATTTTCTTTAAGAGCTCTACATATTAGCACTGCTTGTTTAATGCAGTACAGTAAAAGTGTTTTGCCACCATTGATAGAAAGGAAATATTTATTACTTACACTAGACTTTAAAATAGGGGAACATAATGATGAATATTTTTTTAAGAGTTAACAGCTAGTCCCAGAAAAAAAGAAGTCATGTATTACATTGTTTGCTCCCTAAAACTCAGCACTACTGAAAGCAAGAGAGAAAGAATCAGGCATCTGTGGGTGTGATGAATGGAAAGGAGGGCATGTCTGCATTACTGCTTTTCTTTGACATTGCCTGGCTGGCAGATTGGCACCTGGGGGCCTCACTGTCCTCCATGCACAGCACAGCCTTGTGGCTTTACCTCGCCTGCGATGGGCACAGGTCCAGTACAGAGCCAGCCCTTTTACATCAGGGCATCCCAAATGGTTCGTTCTGTGTGCCCGTCACTGCACATGGAGCACGCTGAGCACAGCTGTGAATCCGGGACTTAACTCATTTACTGCCTTGTGCTAGTGGGTAATACGCTGCCTTCAGCAATTATGAAGGGAAAAAAAGGCCCACAAAACAAAACCCCCTCTTGTGTTTCTCTGTAACATTTATGTGTAATCATCTTATTGAAAGGAAAACCCATTTTCTCAGTAATATCAGAATCAATAAATAGAGTTTCTCATTAAAATACAGCAAATGCATAGAAAACAAGGGAGTGACAGCTTTTAGTACAACAGCATGCTTACAGAAAAAGAGATGAAGTAATCTGAAATCCACTGCTTCAGATATACCAGTGCAATGAATTTCAGCTTACTTAATTTATCCTACTGAGGCAAAACCTTGATGTTTGTGTTAATACAGTTAAGCACTTAGAATTTAATCATGCCAACTGAATAATCAAGTTAAATAGGGAACTGCTTTCATGATTGCAGCTATGGTTGTGTTTAGGTGCTTTTCTGAATTGGGACTGGTACTTTGCATAATTGAACCCTTAAGAAAGGTGGGCTAGAATCAGAAATATCATCTTCTATCACAGTGGTCTTGAAAGTTTTGTTGAAGTTTGATGTTATGTAGCAGTATCCATTCTGATGCCATGCAGCAGTTGGTTGTCTGCGTGAGTTTGTCTTTTAGGCAAATTTGTTCCCAGGCTGGAGTTTCTCTTGTGCCTCTGGAAATGGCCTATTTGGCATTCTTTCCTGCTGATAAAAAAAGAAGTGTGGCTTGCGAATTTGAATTTCTCTCCTGGAAAAGAAGCGTCTTGAAATACTCGAGTGAAGACTAGTTTTGATTCATAGTAATTCTCATATTCAGTCGATTGCTATATTATGGCCAAAAATACTGTGGTAGCGGTATAGTACATGATATTTGCATGTATGTGGTTATTTTTAGCTTCACAGTCTGCTCTTTCCTGTCCTTTACAAGAGTCCTAGCATTCACAAGCAGATATCTTCCAAAACACAACCTTTTCTTTTTCTGAAACAGTCTGTGCCCATCCTGCTTTTGTATCAGCAGTATGAATTGTTGGCTCAGGAATTTGTACCAGCAATCCATTTTGTAGGAAAAGCAGATAAAAATGTTCATGTACAAAAGGAAGGCCATCTTCCTGGAAACAGAGTCCTTGCTGAGCATCTTGTAAGATACGACGTGCCCAGTTCCTAACCTTCTCACTGCTGAGGCTGTTCACTGTGTGGCTCCTGAGGTGCAATCATGACCAAAGCTGCATTCCCACGCAGGGGAGCAAAAAGGTGAAGAAGTGATTTTCTTTCTGTGTCTTAACATATTATGTGCAGCACCACTCTGAAGTGAGCAGCAGTCACCTTCCTCCCCCTCTTCTTCTCTTAGAAACATTGTGGTTCTTGTTTCAAATCCTTCGAAGGCAGGTAGGGACAGAGAAGACCAAGATTTGAATAGGAAGGTTGGGGTTTTTTTCCCTCTTTTCTTCTTCTTTTTTTTTCCTCCTTGGTGAGGAAGCTACAGCAAACAAAAAGCTGGCACAATTCACTTTTCTCATCAAATGAAGTGAAAGCACCAACCAGACTGTGCCGAGTGCTCTGCTTCTGGGGAGGCCAGTCCTGCACTGCCTTGCATTCAGGATGGTTTGCAGGGTGCCAATCTAACTGCACATCCAGGAAGGAGGGACCTTCCTCCAGTTTTTAAGGGCTGTGAGATAAAAAGGCTTCAGAAACACTCAAGCAAATGGAGCTGCAATGGGGAATACTGTCTCCCCTCCACTATTCAATTTTACTAAGCCCTGGGCAATTCTGGTTGTAAGGCAGCATTTGGGGGTTGTTAGGGTTACATGGCAAGTCATTCAAGAGTTGTGAAATACCAATGTTAATTTCATGTTCAGCACTAGCTCTGTCCTCCTGGGTGTCTGCATTCTGACACTTTAATTGCATGATCATGCAGGGTAAAATCCTATTCCTTGTAAATAATGTAGCAGGATTCCTATTCACCTGAGTAAAACAAGTCTTTCCCTTAATTTTTCAGTGTTTTCGTGTTTGTTTAATGAGGCTTCAGATCTATACCTGAGGTATACTGCAGCCTTCCTTCTGGACGTCCTTTTCTTGTTTTCCTAAATGCATGTGTATTTTCTTTTAAGGCAGCAGGGCCTGTTTCACATGGGACTCAAAAGAAACCTCTGGAGCAGTTCCATTAGTTTTACTCTAATATGAGTCAGAGGTGACAGAAGTTTGGTGCCTTTTTTTATTCTCGTTTTTTTTTTTTTTTTTTTTAATGTAGGTTTTTCCTCTCTATGGTATGAATTTTAATCATCTTGGATGTAATTCTGAGCACCTCTTGGGAAGTGCTTAACATGTAATCAGATTGTGGACTGAACCATATACGATTCTCTTCTGTCGGTCAGCACAGCATGTGTTATGTTCACTTGGAGGGCTGAAGCATTTAACTGTTTAACCCATGAAACTGTTTGGATAGACACTTCTCTTCCAGACATGCCATGCAGGAGATGAGGCAGCTAACTGTGATGCTAACTGAGCTAGAAGCATAGTTGGCTTCTGTTTTCTGGAAAATGTTTACTATTGCTTGGTAATATGTTTTTGTGAAATGCCTTACTCTGTATTTTCCATATAAATGATGTTAATGGAATCTATTTGGGTGGAAAAAATAATAGTCTAGAGCAGTTTTAAATTATTCGAAACATAAACACCTAAAATTAGGAAAAAGTGTATGCTATTATGTTGAGTATTTGAAAAGCTGTATATGGTCTTGTAATTGAAGTTTCCATGGGTACACATTGGCAAAAGAGGATGCAGTTAAAGTAGAACTTGAACATTTTGTTGATACTTTTTTTGTTTTTGTCACATAACTATCTGACATCCAGGATTTGGGGTTTTTTGGTGTGGTTTGGTTTTTTTTTTTTAATGTCTTTTAATGTCTTCTGCTACAAGAGTGTCAGTCACATCAAAAGCATTATAATGACACAAAATCTCTGCCAGTAATACTTTCATTTTTCTTATTTAAAAGTTGAAAAAAGCAAACAAACAAAAGAAAACACAAACCTGAAGAAGCGAAACAAGTCTGTGAACTCCATTTAAGATGCTGATTGATGGCTGGCTTCAATGTTTTCTTTTGAATCCAAACCAACTCTCCTTTTCCAATGGCTCTAAATTTAAGTATATTTACAGGACAGTTTCAAGCTTTTTGCTGAGTTGAACTCTTCTTTTCCCTTGAGATCTCACTAACATGTGAAGGACTGAAAATAAAAGACAGGGACTTATGACTGAGCACAAACCCAAGAAGTTCATATGTAACTTTGAAAGGCTCACTGGTAATTCTCAAAATAACACTTGGAACTCATAAGATACTCTGAGTGTTGTTTTTATTTATAATGTAAGAACAAGTGTAAGTCCTAACCTGCATTTTAAAATCAAGAAAAAAGGTTAAATAAGTGAACTAAGAGCAAATAGTTTCCTAGAGCTCAGGTTCATTGCCTTCCAATACAATTTTACCTGCCTTTTTATTTTTCTTCTGACTGCTTTAGGTGAATTAACCTGTTGTATTCAATTTTCGAATGTGGACGAAAGTGCATAAGTGCTAATATTTGCATTATTATTTTCTGGAGTAGTGCAGAATGAGGGAAACATGAAAAAAATGCAGCAAACAAGCTGCTTTTCCCATAAAATTAGGTCATTTAAGAGAATTTGCTGGTTTTACAAGTTTTAAGAGAACTTACAGGCAGGGTGAGGAAAGGGTTTTTACAGCAGCCAGATAACAAGTTTATGTTATTATTAGCATAGAGAGTGGGTAGTTTTTTTCCAGTCTCCTCATTTTGGAGGGAAGGAGGCAGGATAGGGGAGGATACTGGGGTTTTGAGTTAATGCTTTGTTTTTCAAAGGTGTTGGTGAATGTTTCCATAAGGTGACAGAATTATGCACATACTGTATTTATCTGTGATGTGACCTTGTGTCAAGCCATACAGATCCAGTCAGCACTGGGGCTCTTTTCATAGAATCACAGCCTGACAATTTCAGATGTGGCTGATGAATTTTGACTGACTTGGATAATGAGTGTCTTTGCTAAAATACTTTAAGGCAGTGAGTACTCTGGAAGTGCTGGCCACTCAGTCAAATTCAGACAGAACTGTGGGAATATTACTGGCATTTTGGGAAATGGAGAGGAGATGGGGTGATATTACAAAGGCTAAATATAGGTAAAAAGGACTGGGCTGCCTCACTTGCACATAGTGAAGAAGGAGGTGAGTCAGGTGCAATTCCCTGCAGGGATCTGATCCTCCTACTGCTTCTAGAGGCACCCACAGGGACTAGGGCTCTCTGCTCAGCTTCCGTCTGGGTTTTTTTCCCTCCAAGCATCCTGTGCAAGGTAAATGTTCATGTCTGCTCTGCAAGTAAGCTCCTGGCTGAGAGTACCCACAGCTCTGCAGATTTTTCTTCATTTTCTACCACAAGTAGTTTTGGAAAAAAACATTCAAACAAACCAAACTCAGACCAACTATTTTTCATCTGTCTTTGTGGCCTCTATGTGGAAAACAAAGATGGCATAATAACTCAGAAAGAAACTTCCCCTGTTATATCTTTTTCTCCTTTTCTATTTGTGTTATCTTTACTTTTATCATAATCTTTGAAGCACTGTTGTTTTATATACTCCCAGCAGGCCATTTATAAAAAAGAAAAAGCAAATCTGCTGTATTTCTGATATTTATCCATCTCAGGAACTCTTTGCTTTTCTGTGCTATGAAAATTGATAACAGTTGACCTTTTAAGTAAAATGGGACATGCCATTCCTGTCAAGTATTTTCCTACCACAAATGCTGCAAATGAAACAAGTGAACAGACAAAATAGTTGAGTTCTGCTTCCTTGCTTTATGTATTGAATAGGTCTTGGGGAAACGATGCTTCAGTTGTACTGCACAGGTATGACTTTACCATCTCAACTTGTTCTATCCAGTCCCAGTATCACACATTTTTTCTTCACTGGATAGTCACTGTGGGCTTTGTGTTATTCCATGCTATACTTTATGTGGATTACCCTGAATAACTGAGATCTGACTGACAATCCAAATGTTTCCTCCTTAGTGTGCAGGACGGCAGTATCTCTGGGGAGAAGGGTGAGATTAGGACACACAGGAAGAATTATCCTAAAGAATAACCTAGAATCTACTGCCTTTTCCTGGTTGATTTCATCAGCCTGCACAGATACAGTGTAATTTCCTCTTTCTCTCTTTACAGGAAGTCCTCTTCTCTCATAGCTGAATGGATACAGGAGAAGGTTTTATGCCAGGGATTTAAAGTGATGACAATTTCACATGCCCAAGCACTAAAAGACAATTTGTATGTAATTTCATTATTAGAAGTGATAATAGAGTTGAGAGACTTATGGTTGGATACTGAACCAGAACATGTAGCTTTTTGATCTCTCAGTATAATATAGAACATTGATCCTTAACATGTGCCATTACAGAAGAGGAAGGTTAGTGAAGGTGATGACAATATCAGTAAATTAAGCAGCCCTCATGTTCAATGGCACAGCCATGCTATTTATGTAATCCTGTAATACCAGTTTTGTATTTCATGAGACTGAGTCTCTACCTGCAGTGCTCTGCTCTGAATGTCTTTTGGGCATTGTTTAAAACTAAATTGTATGAGTCTCTGAAAAAATAGAAAAGCAAGAGTAAAAGTTGATTTTGCAATTATATGTAGATGAGAGGCTCCTGTATGCTTGGCTGGTTATCAGAAAATGCCTTATTTTCAGGAGAACATGACAATTAAAGTTCTGATGTCAGTCAAGCTGATGCTGCTTCCAACTGACATTTTTTGTGATGTTCTGACATTCCTTCTCCTTTTCATCTTCTGAGGTTTTTCTTGGTCCCTTAGTTCTTGTTATTGGCTGTCATCCAGCATCCAGTTTTATGTCCATCCTCTTATCTCACAATTCTGTGTTAATGGCATTGGAAATACAGCATTGTAAAACTTTGGCTATCAGGAACTTTGAGTACTTGCATTATTCTAAGACTAAGGAGGTCCATTCATGAATTATTGGGCTAGCCAAAATGCAAGCAAATACAACGCCTGCTCTGAGGCAGTGGTCTTATAAGGCAAGAAGCAATAGCAGACTAAGAGGCAATGACAGAATTCAGAGGAATATAGTGTTAGTCAACATCTGAAAATAGTTTGAGAACAGTGGGTCACTAGTGTTGTTTGCTATGAAGATAGAATATTATTTTTTCTGAAAATGAGGATCATGCAACATTTTAGAACATTATGAACATATAATAGAAAGTTCTTTTCTGCCTTCCCAGCATTTATGGATGACTAGCTGGTTGAAACTAAGTGCAGACCTATTTAGTATCCATGTTAGTACAAGGCTACATCTTCTTTCAGACCTGTAAAGATAAAGGATGTTTTCCAATTGCTTTCAAAATATCAAACTGCATATGCTTTATAGTTTTACATCTTGTAGCCTGCTGTCACACTACCTTTTTCATGTTGCCTTTTTTTTCTTATACATCTTCTGTTAGCCATAAGTGTCTGTCTACAGACTCATTGGGCATTCATTTCATGTATTAAGTATTTTCCATGTGTCACAGTCTAAAAGTGCTGCCAGGACTGTTGCTGCCTTGTCATAATTATCCTGCTGAATTTCTTCTTTGCTCTACATTTGTTTTTAAATATTATACTGGATTTCTGAAATTCCTTTGTCCTTTTCTTTTTTTCAGTAATCACTTAATAAAATAGCACCCCTGTACATATGTCAATGTTCCAGTGCTAACTTTAACCAGTTAAAGGGACGGCATGGGAAAACATATTTAAAGATCATGAAAAAAATCAGAGAATTGTTCCTTTGTGTGCAATAAGCTGGCTTTTACAAAAATATACTGGTGATAAGTACTGGAAAATCTCTTCAGTATAATCTTTTTCTCTCAGCATTATGCATTTCCTTGGAGGAGGTAGCTGAGCTAAGTGCTAATGGTGGAACTGCTGAGAGAAGAAAGATGTTAATACATTAGGTTGCTCTGTTCTTTTAGGATAACTTAGCTACCTTATGCTACCAGCATTTTCTCTGCCACTTTTCCACTGGAAGAGACACTTACTGTCATGTAAATTAGAGACAAGTAACTTTTAGAAAAGGCTGTGGAGTGTATGCTCTAGGAGAACTCTAATTCTGTCCCAGCTGTCCAAACCATGGTCATGGTACGAGTACCAGCCTATACCAAGAGCAGAAGTTTGAGGATGTCATAATGATTAATCTTTTATCATTTCAAGGTTATGAGAAGGAGGATTAGCCAGTTAAAAATATATAAATAAAATATAAATAAATAGATTTATATTTATTAATATAAATAAATATTGTGAACACCGAACCATACATCTCTTGAACTCAGTGTATAAACGGGAGCCCCTCTAACCTTCCCTGGCAAATGTAAAACTTAGCCAGTGAGGAAGCTCATTGACAGTAGACACTGATCACCAAAATCAATAAATAGGTTCATAAAATTGAAGAATATATTTAGGATTATTTCTTGCAGATGTTCTTGAAAAAAACTACTACCATTAATAGTCCTGTCAATATACAAATATTTGCTGATGTTACAGCCCTGTGCTCTTGCAAAAGTAATATTTTTATTTATGTAGGTGTAAGGCACATAGTATGGTAGTAGCACTCTACAAGTCATAAATTTAGCAAAGAATAAGTGTTATTTTTTCTTCAGATAAATAGGAATACTGAGACAAACGTAGCTCTTCTGCATACAGTAGTTCACATGCAATTACTCATGTACCAGCAAACAAAAAATATGCCTTACTGACTTAGTCTCAAGCTGTCTTTTTCAGAATTCTCCCTGGGAGAAGAAGATAATTCTAAACATTCAAGAAGAAGGCAAAAAGTTTTTTAGTATGTTTTGATAATTAAGTTATGCTGTTCATAGAATAACTGAAGATTTAGTCCAGAATCTTCAGATCAGTTTTATTGACCCTAGGAGACCACTTGAGAATATTAATGTTGCAATACAATTGTCTGGTCATTTCAAAATTGAATTTTTAACTGATATTTTATTCTGTAGATTAGTAAAAGAGGAATAGTGAGGTCTGATTTGCAACAGATATCAACATGTTCCACATTTTGATGGTGAAGAAATAGTGCCTTCCTTTCATATAATCCTTTAATATTCCTAAAGCACCAAAGGGCTGCACTGTGGCTTATCATGTGGATGAAAGGGTATATACTAAGAACAGCTAAGGACAGTCTGACATAATATTCTACCTACATCACAGGAAATTCTTAGGCCGCCACTGAATAGAAAGCAAGAAATTTAAGGTCATTATCCAGGTGATATAAGGAGATTTTGCTGCATGAATTCCACAAAATGTTGCCAGAGTCGTACTGTTTCATTTAGTTTTCCTGTTTCTGTAAATCATAAGAAATTACCTCAAGGATTAGAGAGACATGCAATTCTGTTGCTGTGAAGTATGTGTGAGAAGAATTGAACCCAAAAAAATTATTTTTCATTTGAAATGCTTCCAAAATATGGAAAATCTGGTACTTGGATGGTACATGTGTAAGGATGATAAGCTGCTTAAACACTTCATACTGAGGTACCAAATTGTAACCCTGCTGACGAGGCAAGCAGGCAATTCATTTTCCTTACAAGGTAGGCAGGTGCTGTATTAGGCAAAGTTTAGCTTGTTATCCTGTAACAATGAAAAGTTTTCAGACACAGCTGGGAAAAGCAGATGGTCATTTCTTAAGTTTCCATAATCATGGTATAAACGTAATACCATAAATTAGCAAAATACTTAACTTGTCTTTCTTACACAATTTATACACACTCTATGGGCAGAGAAGGCATTTGGAAAAGTGCTTGGCATATTTTTATGCTTCTTTTTTAACTGGCAGGGCTATAGTGCTACATAGTCTATGTATTAAAATCTGTTTAAATAATTCCAGTTGTACCTGGATGTTCGTAATCTTCATGCATATATAGACTGTTATCCTTCCCACCCATCTTTCACTCTTTACCACTTAACTGTTGCTTAGCCAAGCAATACTTTTAAACGGTTTTCCTTTTGAGTCAGCACTGTAGTCCTGTGTTCATCCATACTGCTCTTTTATTCATCCTCTCCTTTTTTTGAATATCTTCTTGACAGTGAAAAGCCGTGAACAAAAGCGCTCTATTGTAGCTTCATCTAAACAGGAAATAAACCAAGTGAAACTGTTACTTCCTTTCTAATTTTAAGATTCAAATTGCACTATTCATGTTTGTTTCTTTCTTTGCAAGTTCATGTCCACCACCATGCTGAGGATCTTAAAACATAATTGCTTTTCTGCTTTTTTTCTTTATGCTGAATCAAGTGTACTTGAGTGCATATCAGTTCCAAATCAAAGGAAATATTAGTTGTTTGAAATGTTGTTTCCATTTATTTGACTGACCAACTAAGTGAAGCCATGCAAAACAAGGTTTTATGGAGCAAACATGCAGGAATTAGAATGATAGCAGTGATGAAGCATATACACAAATCTGTATATAAGTCTAGGAAATAATGGAGGGACCTCACATTGAGGAATAATTCCTGCTTGTACTGTACTGACGCATTTTTTTTAAGTCAGATTTATCATAAGATTCAAAGAAAATGTGAAAATTCCAGACTTAATGGTTTTAGTTCGGGAAAATAGAGATTGAAAAAGTGAAAGGGAAGAAAAAGTATCCCAAAGAGTAAGTGTGAGAAGGGAAGGAACATGATAAAGCATTTTGCTTTGTTTTACTCACTGAAAGCAACATACCAAAGCAAACAATGAGAAAATAAATTTAGATTAAGGCATAACAATCTGATCACAGAATGGGTCAGGTTAGAAGGGACCACAGTGGGTTGTCTGGTCCAACCTCCCTGTTCAAGCAGGGTCATCCCAGAGCATGTGGCATAGGATTGTGTCCAGACAGCTCTTGAATATTTTCAGTGAGGGAGACTCCACAACTTCTCTGGGTAGCCTGTACCAGTATGTGGTCACCTGCACAATAAAAACATTCTTCCTTGTGTTCAGGTGTAACTTCCTGTACAGCAGTCTCTGCCTGTTGCCTCTTGTCATATTGCTTGGCACCACTTTGAAGAGTCTGGGTCCATCTTCTTGGCACCCTCCCTTCAGACACTTAAAGGCAAAGGTAAGGTCCCCTTTTAGTCATCTCTTCTCGAGGCTGAATAGACCCAGCTCCCTCAGGCTGTCCTTGTAAGAGAGATGCTCCAATCCCCTAGTCATCTTTGTTGCCTTCTCTTTGACCTGTTCCAGGAGCTCCATGGAACTCCAGGAGCTCTCTCTTGTACTGAGGAATCCAGAACTGGACAGAGCACTCCAGATGTGGCCTCACCTGGGCTGAGTATATGGGCAGGATCACCTCCCTTGACCCTTGGCAATGCCAGTCCCTTGGCAATGCTAATCCTAATGCTGACCAGGATACCACTGGCCTTCTTGGCCACAAGAACGCCCTGGCCCATGCACAGCTTCTTTTCTGCCAGGATCTCCGGGTCCTTCTCCAAAGAGCTGCTTTCCAGAAGGTCACGTCTGGTCTGTCCTGGTCCATGGGGTTATTCTTCCTCCGGGGCAGAACCCTGCAATTGCCTTTGTGGAATTTCAGACAGTTCCTCTCTGTCCATCTCTTCAACCTTTTGAGGTCCCTCAGAAGGGCTGCCCAGCCTTCTGGGATATTGGTCACTCCTCCCAGCTTTGTGTCATCAGGGAACTTGCTGAGGAGGCATCTGCCTTTTCATCCAAGTCATTGATGAATAAGTTAAATACTGGATGCAGTTTTGAACCTTGGGAAACATCACTAGTAACAAGCCTCCAACTACACCCTGTGCCACTGATTACAACCTTCTGGTTCAGCCAGGTCTCAATCCACCTCACTGTCCACTCATTCAACCCACACTTCCTGAATTTGCCTATGAAGATGTTGTGAGAGACAGTGTTGAAAGCCTTGCTGAGGTCAAAGTTGACAATATCTGCTGCTGTCATCCATCCTGATAGCTGTTTCATTGCAGAAGGCAATCAGGTTGGTCCAATGTGATTTACCATTAGTGAATCCATGCTTACTACTCCTGATCACCTTCTCATCATCCACATGGACAGAGATGATTTTTCTAATGAGGCCAGGGACTGAGGCGAGGCTCAGTGTATGGGTCTTGATTCCCCACACTCTTTGCTAAAGAAGCTATATGAGTCTATATGGGTCACACATTGGTTTATGTCGCATCAATCCACCTCACAGGTTCTGGAAAGAAGGCCTGACTTGGTTATGTTAGCACAGATGGAAAAGGAGGGCAGGTAACCACAGATCCAGTAACATCCAGGTTTGAGAAATATGCAGGGGAGTAGGTCTGTTAACTAGCAGACGCATTTGAAAGAGACAAAAAAGTAAGTAAAGTTCATTTTTAATCAAAAGAGGAAAATGCCATGTGCAGCAAGGTAATCTGTGACACAAGACATCAAAAGCAAATATCATCAAGACAAAAACTAGTAGAACTAGCTTTTATGCTTCTTTAATGAGAGTAAAGAAGCAATGAATAGAAAATGAAATATGTAAATATTTCTTATAAAACATTACTGGATAGGGTTAGAGAATTTGAATTTGTTCAATAAGCCTAAAACTTGAGCAACAGAGTGCCAAACAGCACAGGACAAGAGAGAGTAGTGTTCCATACAGAGTTTCCAAGAATTACTGGGTCAAGATAAAGTGTGGATAAGTAAAAAAACAACATGAAGATCTGGAGGAGTCCAAGCAAGTCCAAGGTCTCAGCAGATGGATGGAAGGATTCAAATATGTGTAACTGTCAGGGGAATAACTGGACCATGTCCAGACTGTTTCCAAATTAAGAGCCAAAAATCAAAATGATGTGTTCTCTGGTCTACCACTAAAGAAGGTAGCTTGCACCTTACAAAGCAAATTTTTGTTGGGAGTTAAAGGGATGAAATAATGACACCCATGGTTTTCAGAACTTTAGTAGACACCTTTCTTTCTAGACTGGTATTTTGCCATTGATCATTTCATGTAACTATATGTCCTCCCATCTGTTTCTAGGCTGCGTGAGAATTTTTTCATGCAGACTAATTTCAATGTCCTGTCAAAATTAGATGCTGTTCCATACTATATAAGTCACAGTATCACATTCAACAATTACCATTAATCTATTATTTTAGTAAGCAGAGATGGGTAGACGATGATGGTCCATTCTTCTAGTCTGATGACAAAATAATCTTTCTGGATTTTTTTTTTTTTTTTTGGCAATTTTACTTCTAGTAGCACAAAGTGAAGTCAATGGCTGCTTTTCGTGTGGGATGATACAGACTGAGGGCCCAGGTGCCTTGTCAGGCTTCCAAAATACCTGCCAAGCAGAAAATGAGACTGTGAGGAAGATGGAAAAATTAAGATATCCACCTTGATGACAGATCCTTCTGATTTAAAGATATAAGGGTCTGTATCTGTATACTATATTAGAAATGGAAGATTTGCTTTTGAAGAAGCTTTTGAAGATTTACCTTTGCTTCTGAAATTATGTTATCATCTGTGTTTTAGATAGTGAGCCACCTTCCAGTTCTGATCATTTAATGCATGCTTTATTCTATACTTAAAATGCAAATATCATTTTGGAACACAGTTTGGGGCTGTAGCAGGATGTGCTAACAATTTGTGTCTCAGATTAAATTTTTGGAAAATTACTTTGTAAAATAATTAGCAAGCTAAAGGGGAGACACGCTGCAGATTCGCCATCAAGGTTAGAAGAGTTACATTTGTTACAGTGAACAAAATGATCTGCAATATCTCAAATTTTCCTGGAATCAAACATTCCTGTGTCAGCAAATAACCTTTACCAATAAGACAATTTCAACAGAAATTAATATGAGTGCCGTTGTAGAGAATCATGGAGTGAAACCAGATTTTTTTTTTGCTTCCATAGTAACTTGTATCTGGTGAAAATATGGATACAACTGAGGATGAATGGTACATTCAGAGTATTCTCAAAATCAAAGTGCATCTTTGGTTTCGCTGGTGGCAACAGAAGTAGTGCAAGAACATAAGGTAGATTTTCTTAAACATCAAGGCACTATTTAATGTTTGGCAAAGGATAAAATTACTTTATAAATGATGTCTTGCGAGGCAAGTTAAGAGTTATTATGTATATATTCCTGAAGTTGTGTGTCTCAGTAATCGAAAGACCTTCCCTGATGTTTTCCTGTAAGTTTGGGCTCAACAAAAGCATTTAATACTGTTAAATTTTTTATCTCGATATTTAAATACCTTCAGGATGGAGTGTCAGAAGAAGCAGCAGGTTGTCACATGGGAAAGGCCTCTCAGGGCCCTGAGTCTTCACATTGGCTTAGAAACTCTGGGCGTCTTCATTAAAAACAATATGATGGTTTAATAGGTGTCTGATTGTTTACAGACTAGCAGAAAATTTGCTCTTAAAAGTGACTGTATAAAATTATACTGTGTTGCTCAGTAGATGAATTCTATGTGTGAGTCACACCTGCCTGTACCGGTGATAATTTTTTCCCCCATATTATTGCCATTAGTCCTGCTGAGCTAACACAGCTCAGCTGTGAGACAGCAAACTGAGTGTCATCCACAGACTTGTTTGTTATGTTCCACTGACTTACACCTGTAAAACCCCGTTGTAAGCTATGGGACCATGCATTTTCAAAATGAGAACAGAATCTGAAGATATCAGGGGTTTTACTTGCTTGTGTAACCAGAGGCATAAGACTCAACCAGGGTTACAATATGAACAGCTTACATATGACTTGTCCACTGAGTCTGAAGTACAAGTTAAAGAAAAGCATTGCTGGTTTTGTGCTACCACTTTTCATTGTGCTGCATACTAATAGAAAGTCTATTTACTGTCCTAATGCATATTTTTATGATTAAATTGGCTTACTTGGTTAATTAATTTTCTTCTTTAGCTGTTAACATTGAATTTTCTAGGTTTGCCATTGAACAACTACTATCCTTCCATTTGTGACACTATTTTGTGTATATATGGAAAAAGCATGGTTTTATAAGTGAACTGGCATACTTTACCTTTGGCAAAAATTATTTCACAATTTAATAGTGTATCCTGGTTCCTTTACTCTCTTATGTATGCACTGGTTTTACCTTCTAATCTTCCACAAATTTTAAAAGCTGCAGAGCAAACTGAAGGGTATCCCTTATCTTGAGCTGTCATGAACACTGACCGCCAGTGATTGATGACTTCTGTGAACAACACACTTTAGAGTTTCTCATGTATTCTTCACTGAAAACAAATTTCAAAAATCCCTGAGCAGTTTCTTTGCCTTCTCATAAATTTTATTGAGCAAATATGAATAGAGATTAATGGAGAGAACAAAAGTGGAAGTGATGAAAAGGATGTATGTAGGAAAAAAATAAGCCAGCCACTCCCAGAAGAGCAGAGGCACTATTGGACAATGGATTCAACAGGTAGGAATGTGTGGAAAGAGTGTGGCTGAAGACACATAACAACGTTTGAAGTTGTATATAAACTAGAGACAGGTGGAGAATATAAATTCCATCAGTGAATCACTAGTGAGATTAGGAAGTAGAACTTTCTGTTCACTTCATAAAGTTTGAATTTAGTGATTTGAAATGTGTAGATCCTTCATTAATTTGACTAATCTGCTTGTGACTTTTCTTTGCAGAATCTCCTATTTGTGTTATTTTAACAAGGTAGCTTTCATATATTTGTGAACAACATAACTATTTACTAAACTGTCATTGTGTTTAAATGACAGCTTGCACAATTTTGTAGGGAAAATGTACAGCAAAATAACATAAATAAGAGATTTTAGTTTCATGTGCAGAAGCAGTTACTGTCAGAAAAATATTTACTGAATTTAAAGGAACATTTTCCTTTTAACAGATATAAAAGTTTTGGCACTGTCTATTAATGTACAAGGCTCAGAGCTTTACTAATAAGGATATAATTAATTATTTGTTTTCCCTTAGAACTACAGGATCCTGAATAATTAGAAATTGTACCTTTCTTTCAGTGCACAGAGTTGTGCTGATTTACACCAAGCTGCATAGAGCTTCCCTAAGGGGACTTTGTTAAATGAAATGATCATTTTAAGGCACCACGCAGAAGGTGCGAAACAAAAGTGAAAATGCCTTGAGTATAATGTTCTGAACATTACAATTGGTGACAGAAGGCCTAT
Source organism: Aphelocoma coerulescens (assembly GCF_041296385.1). Lineage (NCBI taxonomy): Eukaryota > Metazoa > Chordata > Aves > Passeriformes > Corvidae > Aphelocoma > Aphelocoma coerulescens. Next base: position 111,990,429 of record NC_091015.1, on the reverse strand, counting down.
CAATGAGAGAGTAATCCTATAAAAATACAGAAAGATCAGATTGTTTGTTGAATTAGAATTGCTTTAATATGGATGCATGCAAGGGGATAGCAAAGGAGCTGGAAACTTTCCATCTGCTTTGTATACAAAGTGATTAGATGGTGATCACTTAGTCCAAGAGGATAGAAATGATGCACAATTCTGCCAGGATGTGACATGCAAATTGGATCAATTAAGCTTTGAGAGCGCTCAGACAATCTGGTAGAGAAGTTTACATGCTGTGTCAAGTGAAACTTAGCAAAGATCAGTCTTGGATGCTGGGGGCAAGTATTACAGTGATTTAAACTCTAATCTCCAAAAGTAATTCATTGTTTTCAGATTTAGTTATAAAATGGATCAGATGTTATAATAAAACAATCAGATACTATAATAAAAGATCCCTTAAGGAGATGTTTGATGGTACACCAGAAGCATGACAGACAAATTAGTAGCAGTCGTTTAAGTTGGAACATTTGAGGTAGAGTAAATTCAGATGACTGATCTTGTTTGCAGCTTGCAGAACGCACAATTCCAGTATCTCCTGTGCCTCCATGTTCACCACAATGTTTCAGAAGCAGGGAGTGTTCTCATAAGTAGCTCAGTGTGTGCACTATTTTCATTGAACCAAAGCTCACTAAGAAGGGGTTCAACAAGAAAATGATCATTAGGTAAGAGTGGTGTAATTTCATCAGAGACCACCTAAGAATTTAAATTATGTACCCTTTTCACTGTCCTTTATAGTGTCAAAAGGACATGTTGTTTCAGATAATTGGAGGGGTCTCTTTGGAAATTGAAAATTCTCAATATATATGAAGTACTGCAACCTTCAGAAAGAAGTTTTGAAAGAAGACATTAAAATTTTCAGTAGAATCCAGATAGCTTACAGAATTAGAAACAGGTATGCACAATTTGAATTTTAATGTAGATTCAGTAAGTATACATGACCAGTTTAAAATAATACCTTCCATTTTGCTATTTTCTCAAAATTTGTTTATCAATGGCACATGCATTGACTGTATCGCCAGCATTCAATGGCAGTGAGTAACAAATACAATAAAAATAGGGTGAAAACATGAATAACAGATGAAAAAATCTTGGATTGGCATCAGCATTGTACATGGCAAATCTCATATCCATGCTGGGTTTTCTTTTTAAATCCAAATGAATTTCAATCTTAATTCATAAATATCTTCTCACATCATTTGAAATGTCAAAATATGATTTAAGGAAACAAGTTATAATGATTGCATAGGAATTTGATGAGATTTTCTTTGTTAAATGAAACCCACCAGCATAGAAAAAGGCACTAAGAGAGCACTGCCCTTTACATAGAACTGTTAAAATCCTTCTAAGCTGGGAGAATTTATAATTAACCTAGTATTGTTCATGTTAAGGCAGTTTTTTATGGGTTTGAAATATGGATTATCCTCCCCCTCAAATATTTTCTGAAAACAAGCAGAAAACATGGGCATTAAAAGCATTTATTTCCCAGACCTTAATCCTATGGAGTTTAAATGCCTATCAAGATATGAATTACTATCTTGAGATCAGCCTGGTTATATCTGAAAGTCCTTGCAGGCCTGCAAGTTTGAATGCTTAAAAAAAAAACCTAGGGAGTAATCAAACCTCTTAACGTATCTATTGACAAAGGATAACTTTAAATGATCTAAACAATTTCAAGCAGACTTTCAAGTGTCCATACTTACTGTGCATACCCTGCTTCAGCTTGTTCTGAATACTGAACAGCTACAGTGTGAATTTATGTAATGGAATCACTTAATCTTTCAGTGCTGCTTCTTATAATTAGGCATATGTGGCACACGTTCATTAAAGCAACCTTCCTCTTTGAACAGGGGTTAAAGCTTTATTTCAGGAAGGTACTTAGGCATATGCTTAGTACCAGCTTTCATGACTGTTAAGAAAGTCCTGACACGATGCACATGGATAAGGATGATTTCCTAGTTAGGAAATTATGAAACAGGTTTAATTTGATGTAGCACCAGGTCAAATTTCCCTAGGTTTTGAAGTGAATTTTGAACAATGGGCTGTGGATTAACTAGCCGATATATATGGGTGGATGGATGGACTTGAGAAACACTTTTGGGTAAAAATCAGTATGATAAACTACCTTCAGTGAAATATATAATAGCAGGGGAAAGAAAATAAAAATTGTCCTATAGTCTACTGAAAAAAAGGGTGTGTTATTTGTCATTCAGTGTTTTAACTTTACTTTTACGTTTACTGCAGTGTTAGAAATGGGTCATAGTAGTTAAGGGAAAGCACTACAGAAATTTTAGTGTGTTTGATCAAGCCCAGACTCTAAGAGATTCTAAATGAAATGTAAACACACTAGCAACACTAAACTGTGTTTTATGTTAATAAATTAACCAAGGGATTCTTTTGCTCTTTTTTACCTGAACACATTTTAAGACACGAGATAAATGTCTGCAGGAAGGTATCTAATACTCCACTTTATTTGGTCATACTAGCAATGAAACTATAATGCTTTACTATAGATATTCATTGCTGCCCTTTTCATAGGAAATAAATTACTCATTTGAAAACGCTATAGTAAAATTTTGTGTTCAAATTCTCTGTTCTTGACTTATTTCCATGACCCACTGTCAGCTCTGGGCAGTTGTGACTTTTTCCACCACATGCGTTCCGAGGTACTAGTTATGTCTGATGTGGGCAGTTGTATCAAAATCCTTATTTTGCACTTTAGGTCTAGGAGTAGTCCCACTGATCTTGGTGAGAAGACTTATGGGATGAGGTTTTTGAAAATGCTTTGGGAAATACCTGTGTGGTGTGAAATATTTTATAACATATAACCAATTTGTTCATGTGGAAAATTTAAAGTTGACTATATATCTTTCACGAAAATCAGCATCAAGTATTGCATTTTTTAAAACATATAGAATTTTATAGAGGAAGACAATAGTAATTTAGTTTTTAAGAAGCAAAACACAATAAAAAACACTGTTATCCTGACATCTGTATTATCATTTTTGTTAAAAATTAAAGTTAGTATTTAGACCAACATGTGAATTCTGTTTTGTTCTGACATTTTTGTAAATATTAATTAACAAGTCCATTATTTTTTTCAGGAAATAATAGGTTAGTGAGTATGTGGACCCAGTTAACTGCATTTTTTCTGTATTACAAATCTTTAATCATTAAAATGATCAGATCATGCTCTCTTCTGTAGTCCAGTACTTTATAAGCTTCTACGAACACATAACCCTAATTACTCACACTGCTTTACAGTTAAGTATTTTACCATTGTCTTCCAGTCTGTCAGGTTTCAGCACTTCCCACTAACACACAAGGTAAGATTATGACTTGAACTCTGGTAGCATTAAACTTTCAAAAGCAAATTAAATGTGAGGAATTGATACAACATAAAACTAAAACAAAAACATATGAAAAAACCTCTACACCCTCTGGGTGTCTATTCCTTGGTACTAATGTTCTTTGGAAGCAGGTTCCTATGAGAAAAATCATTATCAGCCAAGCAATGCTGAAAGCTATTTTGGATAGTTGAAGCAGAAAGAGAATAATCAGTCTAAACTATAGATCAGTAGGTTGACAAAGAAGAGACAATATGAGAGGTATAATTTCCAATCTAAAATAAATACATTCAGTATGAGTATGTATCTTATCTCAGAAAATACTTTAATACCAAATTAATTTTTGTTTGTAAATTTGGTATTATTGATATGGTAGTCAAACAAGAAATGTGCATGATTATTTTTCCTGTGCAGTGCTGTTACAGACAATTCTATAGATTACAGAGTTAGAGATGAAAAAATAGATCCTCTAATGTGCTCTCATTTTCCATGGTTGAAATCCTAGGCCCAAATTATTATGGCTGAGTAGAAAAAGCATTATGGGAGAAACAACTTTCCAATCACCGTATTTGTATTCTAATTTCTTATTTCTGTTTTCAAGAACAGATAAAAAAGTAAAAGCAATAATTTTTCATTATTGAAGGTATATAAATTCTGTTACTGCTTTTCTTGTTTCATTTACCCTCTTTCCCTTCTTTCTGTGATAAAAGGGATAGTACATTCATGCATTGTCTGGTCATAATAACTAACTAAAAAATAAACTAACTATACTGAAATAACAATAGAAGCATATACAGTGGTAAAGGAAGAAAAAAATCATATTACTATAGATATATATATTTGCACATCTATGTATGTGTTTCATTCAAGAAAAAAATGTTCAAGGAACAGTTTTTTACTGTATGTGTGTTAATATTGTGCAAGCAGAGATTGTTTCATGTGTAATGATGAAGTAGTTTGAGAAGAAGAATGAGTGAAGTTTCTTGAAGGTTCTGTTTCTGTAAGCTGCTACACATGCATAAACTTTTCAAGCTCGTGGACATCTGCTAGCTCAGAGATATTCTTCTATGAAGTATGCTGGGGTCTGAGGTGTTTGTTTGCCATGCTACATTTTTTAAGCCTGAACACTTTTGTAGAAGCCATATGTGGGGAATGCAGGGAGAAAGCATCCTTAACACAAGTTTATTATGCTGCTGAAATAGAGTGTAGTGTCTTTAAGAGAATTTTGTCTTACAGCTTCAGTGATTCTTGGCAACAAAATAAATCAAGCCACTGGACCAGCAAATACGTTGGTTTAGTATATAATGCCAAGTTGTATGGTGCATTATGAATAGATATGGATCATGTGAAATGCTGTTGGCATGTATGGAAGGGAACTTAGGCCCTTTCCTGGAGAAGAAGTAAGACCCAAAATAGAGCTAGTAAGAATAAACATTCAGGAATTTGTAAATAGAGTTTCACTGCAGTGGTATTTTCACATGATTTAATTGTTTTTTGAACTTCTATAAATGGAGTTTGAGTCACTGGCTTCTTTAATCAAAAATTAAATCTATTTGAGTAAAAACAAGCAGTTTTTTATAAAAGTCGGAACATCTGTTCTATGGCTTGGTTTGTCAATGATGCTGTTTTGTTACTGAGATACTCAGAATGAGTACTCTAAGTAATAAACACTGGTAGACTGACAGTAGTGTGGGGAAAAAAACAAACCACACCACCACCAAAAAAAAACCCAAAAAACAACCGAAAACCCCCACGCAAAGCTGAACATTGAAAAGCTCTATAAGGATTCTAATGTGCATATTGTTTGCAAAGAGTGTGGTCTGTTTCCATTCTAGGAAGCTTAATTCTGAAAAGTTTGAAGTCTGTGCCTGGGGGGGAAGCAGGTCTCTTTTTTCCAGTTCCTGTTATGAACGTGTTATATTGTCTATAGGCTCTTGGTGGTGCTACAATACAGTATTGCTGTCCCCCTAGCCCCCCGTAAATATTATGCAATTAGTACATGATGAGGCACAGTATACAGATGGTTTTTACCTCCCAAAGCTGCCAAACTCTCTTTTTAAGAGAGTGAGTGACAAATAGTCATTTTGGAGAGTGACATGTCATGATGATGGCCCATTAAAACTCCTCAAGAATACTCAGCCAGCTACATATGCCCACTCAGCTCCATCCACAGCAGCAGCTGCTTCTGAGTTCCTCCTATAGCTGCAGTAAACTTAATGGGCTGGCTGCACAATTCCCTGTCGCCACAGGGCATTTTGTGTTCTTGTTAAAACTGGGGAGTGGAGAAGGCACAGATTTGTGAGTACAGCAGCTGCAGAGACTGGAAAAGAAGACGAAAAAGGAAAGGTACACGTGTGTCTGTGTGCGCACGCACACATACGTATGTGTGCACTTAAATCTATATGCATGTATAAAATCACTGTCTCTATAAAGAGCTACATTATGTAAATAAGCACAGGAAGAGAGAACACTACAGACAATACTGAGTATTATTAAGAGGGAAAAAATATCATCAAAATGTGGCGTGGATGCTTTTATCGCACCAATTTTTCAGTATTTCTTATTAATTATTCAACTCACTAGCCTTTAGAAGACAGTATCAGTTATTCCTAGAGGAACTTTTCATCTGAACTTTGTCTTCAACCTAGAAGCCTTGAGGGCTTACTTAGATACTAACTGGAATATTATGAAGTGAAAGTTTTAGAATTTTAGTACTTCTTATTTGAATTTTGTTTGAATAATAACCATCAAGGAAATAAAAAAGTTTCACTGTTCTCTTTCCTGTTTAACCCCCATTTTCAAAAGGTTGGCAAAATTAAATATTCACTTCACTTCATGTGGCTGAGGTGATAAGGTTATTATCCTTCTGAAGCACTGATGCACCACTCAAAAGTATAAAGGCTGCATAAAGGCTTTCACTAACCTCTTCCACCAATATTTCTTAGCATTTTATTGGGGAAACAACACTGAGGAAAGAGTGAATAGTAAAACCTGACTGCTTATTCCAGGTTTGGTGATGGGAGAGAATAAGTAAATAATAAAGGTTCATACTATTTTAATTTTTTAGGTGCAGAAACATGCATTCTTTAACAGAAAAGAAGAAGTTCAAAAACTGCATTAACAGGGGAAGAAAAGGATTGTTTGGGATTTTTTTAAAGAAAAATGCCTAGTTCATTCAAAGTAAGCTGACAGTTACGCTACTCTCCCTGCCCTTAGTCATGTTTATTTTGTTTGCTTCTCTGGTTTCAGGACTTTAAAATCAATGGCAATTTAAATTGCAATGTCTTTTTTTTCACCTCCAGAGTAGGTTGGGTGTTTTTGGTACACTTGGAGTAGTAGTATTACACACCCTCAGTAAAATGACACTTGACCAGATTCAGGTAATCATCTTTTTAAATTCCTGTTGCATTAAGCAGAGCATGAAAAAAAGAGGCTGATAAAGTTATACAACATTACTCTCAAGTACTATTCTTGCACTTCAGAGCTATCCATACTCTCATTCACTTTGGCTTTTGGTTTGTTAATATTTTTACTACTTTTTTTTCTTAATGTTTTTCTTCTCTGTTAAAAAAAAATTATTTATTTTACCTCATCCTATGCTTTCTTAATAATACCTGAATACCTTGATTGTAGATGGAGCTTTATTCTCACTGGCTTTACATACTGTTGAATATGAAGGTCTTGGAGGTTCAAATTATGCCAAATGTCATACATTTGACTGCAGGAGGATTATTAAGGACAATCTGTGGCATGGCAACTGATACTCCCAAAGGGATATGCGTTGGTTTACCTTGAATGTGAAATGCGCTCATTTGATAGGTAACTTGTGATTACCTCATCGCATTTGCGGTGATCCTGGGCAGATATATATCTGCCTTGTGGTCATTCATAGGGCTCTAGTATTACCTGTGTCAAAACAAAATATGATTCAGGGGCAGTCTGAGTTCAGGCAGCCTGTAAGGTCAGTGCTGAATGTGAAGAGATCTCTGAAATATCCTGGACCTCAATTGTCTCAGAAGCTCTTAGGTCTTTGGTCAGCTCTGAGCACTCCAGAAACTGTTTTGGATATTTTAAATCAGCACAGAAGTCTTGTCTGGGCTGACTGCGTTTTTAGTAACCCTGCTTTTAGTAACCCTGCTCAGCAACTGCTTGTGTTAGGTAAATATAACGTGGTTATACTGTGGTCTGCAGCATGAGACCTTGTTGTATTCCCACATGACTATCTCTACACTTGCCTGACAGCAAGTCTGAAGGCAACAAAACAGTACATGAAACTGCCAGTACATCAACATGGCAAATTGTGCCACAGTGACACACTTGTCTGTGCTGGTTCCCTACTATACTGACAACACTGCTGAGACAAGGAAACTGGCAGCATTACAAGCATATTCCTTCTGTTCAAACTCTAATTAAAAGTCTTGGCCGTTTATATTGACTTGATCTCTTGTCCTCGGTATTACCTGTTATTCTGAAAGCGCAGAATGTAGACCAGTATATTTCTTCTGAGCCTAGGCCTGTACTATAGTTTTACATAAATTAATAAAACCAAAAGCAAACAAAAGCCCTCCAGGAGCTCCTTTATCACTTTCTCAACATTTCTTGGAGAATAGACTTTTATAAGAAAATCATTACCTGCTGAATAATACTTTCACTGGTGCCTGGGTATGAAGTCAATTATATGAATCACAAGCCTTTGCTGACATCAATAAAATGTTGAGGAATCTATTTCTTTCCCACATGACTTCTGTAATGAGACTGAAAGATAAATTTAAAAAGATGTCTTTGGCTGTTGATACTGAAATATGGTTTCAGTTTACAAGAATGATAATTTCATGGCTCCCTCTGAAAACAATGATCCTATTAGTAGCTAATGTGTTTGTGAAACCCTTAGACATTGCAGAAATGTGGGATGTGTGCACATTAGATTTTACTGAAATTTTAACTCCTTTGTCTATGTTGAATTTTAAATATTAGTTATTATTTGAATTGAAATTGTTTCAAATCATCAACACTGAACCCTTAGTTATCCTGATAGTTGAGAAATGTAGTTGTTTAAAAATAAAAAATATTTAAAAAAAAAAGAAGAAGAAAAAAACCCTATAAATCTCTAGTACTTTTTGAGTCACCACAAAACACATACTCACAGTGATAATCTATGGGGAAAGGGGATTTCAAAACACAGTACCATAGTAAATATTGACTCCAAGAAAATCCAAGAATAGCAGTGTTGAGAACCTGGCTGTTCTGATGACCAAAATTTAATAGAAATGGCCAAATTGCATTTTTGTTTCAAATCACCAGCTTTCTTTAATCTTTTAGAAATTGCATGTTTAATCTTTATATACCCTTTTTAAGTCTTCCCAGAAAGTAGGAGCGGGAGAAGGTGGCATGAAGAAAAGAGTGTCTTCTTCTCACAATCTGTTCTCAGTTGTTTTGTGATAGTAAATTGTAGTTATAAAATGGACAAGAAGATTGCTTCTGGCTTGGAGTTATTTTTTTCTTTTTTTGTTGTTGTTGTTTTTGATTCTTAGTGCCTCCTTGCTTTTTATAAGGAGGCAGGAATAAAGCTGCAGTTGTGTCAGTTCCATATCACCAATAACTATGGATGCCTGCACAGGGCGTGAGGAGGAGGCAGTTTTCATTCCTCTTCTCCCTTTCTAGTTACTTTTGTAGAGAGAAAGGAAGGGATGCAGACAAAGCAACTGCTCCTTGAGAAAACTTTTCAGTTGTTCTGCAAAGGAGGGCACATTTCCTATGGGCTCAGGGAGCGATGAAGCTAGATTGTATTGAAGCATCTAATGTTTTCCCTGTACATCGCTTTCTCTCCATTACTTCTGTGATCCTACTGGTGTCAAAAAATCATCAGCTCCTCATGTTCTCCCTTCAATTTGCTTCTTCACCAATAGTCTATTAACTCTGCAATGAATCATTAACTATGCTGGCATAGGGAGAAACAAAAGCAAAGATAGGTCTTTAAGAAAGAGAAATCAGAGAAGAGAGGCATGTGAACACTGCGCCTGCTTTAAAGGAGCCTGAACTGAAAATCAGAAAAAGACCAAACCTCCCATTCAGACATATAAGAGATCAGTAGTGGCCAGATAAGCTGCTTTTAATACTCTAAATGCTTTTATTAATGCAGTGCAGTATCTCTCCTTACTGAGAAAAATAAGTGTCCTTCTCTATTGCAATACCGTGTTAGCATACTTTAATGGAAAGTGATACAAAATGATGTCATCTTTGGTTGTACAGATCTTAAGGTACAAATAGGCAATATCCAGAAGCTATTGAGTATTAGGAATTTAGAAATGTTTTATTTAGGTTTCCCTAGATAATTACCACCCTAAAGGTCCACATAGATATAAATGAGTTAGGGGAGACCCTAGATTAAGCTATTTTGCTGTAGGGCCAAAAAAAAGGGAAAAAATTGGGTTTATTAGAAGAGTTAGGGTAATAACACCTTTGCTATTTAGTGAAGCTGATTGCTTCCTTCTCTTACACATATCCAAACAGGTATTTTCTCAAACTGAAAGCCTAAAAAGATTAAGTGCCCTCTTTTTTAGGTTGAGTTCACAGTCAACAGAGGGCACTCAATAAATTATCTTCTAAAAAACAACAAAAAAGTGCACTTCTTATGTACATTGTCCCTCTGCCTCAACAAGGCTTATGTAACTTTTATTGTTAGATCTGTTTACTGTCTACTAATTTTCCTAGCACATCAAAAGTTATCCTCCTGGTAAAAAAAGCATCATCTCTCTCTAGAGGATTGTTGCTTCCTTTTCCTCTTCTTGTGTACTCTTGTACATGCAGGGATTACCCAAATCCAGAACTCTCAGAATCTTCATGTTAAATGTATGTGGAATGTAACAAAAAAGCTATAGGGTCAGTATATAAGAACTGGATCATGAATCTTATACTTTAAACAAGCCTAATTGATAGCCAAGGAAACGGGAGAGTCACCATCATGGATATTGTGTGGAGATGACAATGGATGGAAGTAACTGGAAACATAAAACTGTCTCTATCATTCCTCTTTCTGAAAATGAAAACACAGGTTTTTATTTACAGTATTTGTGGCAAACTGATTCAGAAAGAAAAATTGTCTGGAATGACTCAGAATGGAATGAGATGAGATTTACCCAGTGAATACTTGAATCCTCCATGTCTCTTGAAACAAGAATTTGAGACTGACTTTGCCTTGATCTTCTTGATCTTCTTGATCTTCTTGATCTTCTCTACTCCTAAAGTCATAGTCCCCATGGGCAGCTACAGACTGAGCTGCAGTTCTGTCTCCTACATGAATGGCCCCGTAGAAAGTGGGAGGAGTGAAACACAAGCTAGCAGATGGTGCTATCATAGACGCTTTCTGGAACCTTCCTGTAAAGTACAACTGTCCTGGGGACTAATATAATTCTATATAATTGTTGCCAAATTAATAACAAGAACAAATATTGTTTGTCTCAGGTCTTATTACTTAATGCATTTATTCTAGTAAAAAGGGGGCAAAAAAACCCCCAAAACAACAACAAAACCAAACAAAAAAACCTGACAACGACAAAAAATGTGCAAAGTGTTTTCCAAAGCCAACATTATATGGAAAATTGTACTTCTCACTTCCTATGATGTTAAATTAAATAGCTGGAAGCACAGGCAGCTTGCAGTCATGTTTGGTAGTGGCAGAGCTGTGAATATGGTACAGGACATTCAAAAATTTTGTTCATAGTTGCAAAGCATTGATGCCTCTTCATTAATGATTTTGAAGATTTTGAAGATCACTGTGTGGAAGAATTATATTGTGTGAAACTGGAATAGAGGTGACATGAAAACTTCACCAAACTTCTCAATATTTTCAGCAAGGTACTTTTTTTTTGCATTGTTCTCTTGTACTGTACTTTTAAGTTATCTCAGATCTCCTCTAAAATGCATATGAAAATGTTCAAAAAGCTCTTTAGAGTGCTTTCCACTGAATTGATTGTTCTATAGTGCCAAATATAAACTAAATCTTGAGCTATATCACCTTCCTGGGGTTAAGTAGGTAGAGAATGATGCATTACTAATTTGAGCATGGGCCAGAACAGTTTTTAAATGCTTAGTAGAACAAAGTTTTAATAAAAGATACAAAGAAGTTTGCAGTTCCAGAGCCTTAACCTTGGAATAACAAAGGTCCTCACTAATCACTTTACTAATCCATGCAGTAGCAGTTTTCTTACCAAGGCATCGTTCCAAAAAGTGGCTTCTGTTCAGCATTTCACTGCAGGTCACCAGCCACTGTAGTGTAATCCGTGAGGAGATTTATGGACCTCAAAGTGGAACTCCTTAAAGAACAATGTGTTGTTAATCAGCAAGCCACTGAGTGAGCAAATGGGAATTGCTGAAGCTACAGAATTTCTTCTTTCCCTGCGATGTGAAAGCCTTGTTCAGTGCATCTTCAAGGATTTACTGGCCTCTTCCCTGAAGGTCTATTTTTTTCTCAAAACAGTGCTGATTAGTTACTCAGGATAGGGCTGCATGTAGATACAAGGTGAAAGGTAGGCTGTGCAGCCCTGCAGCTTGAGACCACTGTATGTGCTGATGGGCTCAGCACCATCCTCCATGGGCAGTGCTCTGCTGCTCTCAGCAATTGAGATATGGAAAATTTCCTTCCTCTGCTTGAAGAGATCTACTTGTAAATCTCTAACATTCAGAAAACTGCTCTGCCCGATGAACTGCTCAGTATGATAGTGTCCTCTGCTTTTCTCTCACCCAGCACGTCCTTAAGTATGCCAGAAAAGGTGGAACAGCCTTTGCAGGGAGAATGTGAGAGTCTCAGCCACCGCAGAAAGATCAGCTGGAATATGAGCTATGGAGAAAACAGAATCACTTAAGAAAGATGAAGGCATGGAACCTCTGTATCCCATAACCTCAGTTCTTGTGTAGTGGTGTTCAGCATTTCAGTCTAGACTACAGGATTCTGGCTATCTAGGGAAACCCACACAGTGCCTCTGTGGTACACAGGAGACTTATGTACCCCGAAGTAGGTATTAGAGAAAGAAAAGAGGAAAGAAAAAAAACATGAAACAAAATCAAGGACAAGTTAAACAGATTATTACTTGCACAATCAACTGCTCCTCTGTAGGGAAGATGGATACTTCTTCCAGTCAAGTTTGACAAAGCATTGAGAGTCCCAGCTGCCAGATGTGTGAGTTAAACAGAGGTATGGTTGGTTCCATAAAACCCAGCTATTGGGACTGAGGAATATGCAGTGCTGTGGATCTTGAACAAGCCCAAATGTGAGATACATTTTTACCTGCTCACTGTGTCAGCATTGTTTATGCCTGAGTATGCAGAGAAGTAGAGCTTTAAATATTCGGGGAACTCCACCAAAGAAATCTCAGGCTTGTGTAGGTGTCTCTGGATTTAGGTAGCAGCAGAATAAGGATAAACCATATTTTGAAATAATTTAGCTAATCTGATTTAGATACCCTAGTTCTGTTTTTCTAATCCTGTCCAAAGCTCCAGATGCCATTTCTGTCTTAAAAGAGAGGAGTGCACTGTAATTGCATAAGTATGAGATATCCAAACAGTGTAAGTGAAATAATGTGTAAGAAATAGGCAGCCTTTTATCCAGCCGAAAAATTCAAAACTGAGCATGAATACTTCCCTACTGAAATAGGAAAAGATTTTGCAGCTGTGCTAAGTTATACCCAAGATAACAATTTTCTGCATGTGTTCTGGAAGTGAATACTGTCACAGTGATACTTCTAAGAGAGAGAAAAAGCAGTTAGTGATGGAAATTGTGATGATGTTGATGGCAGTGGACTTACCTCCAAACTCAGGATGACATGGAGTTAGGACAGCCACAAAGAAGATATGAGATAGAAAAATCCAAGCATATTTAACATTGTCTTCAGCTATTTACAAGTATGAATCCACTTTTAACAAACAAGAGAGTACTTTAAATTTTACTGATACTCTTCCCACTTGTACAGCACTAAATATATTATATGTATGTGTTACTATAACATGATATCCAGATCAATTACATTCTTGATACAAGTTTAAGAAGTATGTAAGGGGTGTTTGTGTTCTGTAACAGGAAGATGAAACTCGAAGGACAAAAAAGAGCTAGAAAACGTGGAATCTTGCTCCGTAAGTTAAAATAGTTTGAGTGACAACAAAAAAACTCTTTCTGTAAATCTATCTTGCCATTCTAATGGAAGACACATTAGGACCTACCAAAGTATGTTTCTTGTGTGCCTGCTACAAGTAGTCCCAGGGAAACTGGCCCTGGCTTTCAATGCTGTGTATTTCCAAAATTGCCAGGACACCTTGATCTTTCTCAGAGTCTGCATTTTTCTGGAATTAGATAATGGAAAGCAAGATATGGAAGAGAAGAATTGAAGTTACAGGTCCGTCAGATAGTACTGAGCAATTTATCAACCAGTACGTTTTACCTCATTTTGTAGAATCATAGAATATGCTGAGCTTGAAGGGACCCATCAGGATAATCACGTCCAACCCCTGGCCCTGCACAGGAAACCCCAAGAGTGCCTGAGAGCTTTGTCTAAACACTTCTTGAGCTCTGTCAATCTTGGTGCTGTGACCACTTCCCTGGGGAGCCTGTTCCAGTGCCCAACCACCCTCTGGGTGAAAAACTTTCCTGATATCCAACCTAAACATCCCCTGACTCAGCTTCATGGCATTCTCTTGAATTCTGTCACTGGTCATGAGAGTGAAGAGATCAGTACCTGCCCTGCTACTTTCCCTCATGAGGAACATTTGACTGTTTTACTTCTCTCCACAGTAAACAGTGAGAAAATATGTGAATACACACAGAAGCAAATGCACACTGACATTAAGTTTATACTGATATTTGTTTGAAGTCTCACCCTTCAGTAGGATGATAAGCTGAAGTGAGCAATGTAGTTAAATTCAGGTAGGAATAAAGTGATGGTTATGATCATATGGGTACATATGTTTGCCTATGTAAAAATCTAGCATGAGAAGAGTGAGATTGTTTGCAGGAAAGAATGAAGTTTTCTTGCTTAAAGGAGCAAATTTACAGATTTGAATGGTCCCTCACATGCTGTGTGTGATAAACATTCAGCTTATCTTTCCAGGAACAATAAAATTTCATATACTCCTGCTCAACATAGGAATTATTTTTACATATCTCCATGCCACTGACTCTCTTGTAAGTTAATCTCATCTCTCATCAATTTTTCACCAGCTTCACTCTGATGTTGATAAAGGCGATGGTTCCATCAAATACATCTTGTCAGGCGAAGGGGCAAGTTCCATTTTCATTATTGATGAGAACACGGGGGATATTCATGCTACAAAGAGGCTGGATCGAGAAGAGCAGGCCTACTACACACTCCGAGCACAAGCACTAGATAGGCTGACTAATAAACCCGTGGAGCCAGAGTCTGAGTTCGTCATTAAGATTCAGGACATCAATGACAATGAGCCAAAATTTCTGGATGGTCCCTACACTGCTGGAGTTCCTGAGATGTCTCCTGTGGGTAAGTGAAAAATACACTGTGGGTGTTGTGGGAAATTTGTTACTATTGCCTTTTTAAAAGTTTCATTATTTTTTACTGTTTCACACTAAGCTACTTAATTATCTATGAGGCACCTGCAACAGTTAGATATTTCAAGACTTAACTGGAAATAACATGCTAGATTAAGTATTTACCCTTTCAAAAATGTTGTGAAACTCAAATAGCTATGCAAGGATTCAGATAACCATTTTATGGTGTATTTCTCATTCCAGTGCCCAGAGGCTTTGTTTTATAATTCCCATTAACAGTAATAAGTTTCACACCTATGTTATGGTACTCAGAGGTGATAATTTATAATTTCATTCAGATAGTGTATGTTCACAAAAAACTCTTCAAATTTCCTGCTAGTGAATAGCATAATTTTTTGTTTCTAAGTTTTGCACATTTTAGTAATAGTTAATTGGATATTTTTTCTAACACTGAAATCCCATTTTCTGGGGAATATGTGCAAGCAGCAGGAACTGGGATACAATTTGACATAGCTCAAAGTTCTAGTGGAATCAGAGAAGAATGGATTTTAGAGGCTTCAGACCCTTTGTTGGAAACAAAGAAATGCTTATTTTTCCTGAGTTTGAATTAGGGAAGAATTTCAAAATCAAATCCACTATCTCCTCATTTTAGAGAGACAAAATGCTCATCCATTTCCAGGTGCCTCTGTTCCTTTGATAGCTGACTCTTTCAGACCAAATTAAGACTTTGCCCAGAGATGTTTTGGTAAATGTTGTCTAAGATGAAATTATAAATGCAAGCAAAAAAAAAAAAAAAAAACCCACAAGAACTTAATTTAATGTACTAGAAATATGTATATGGGAAGGCTCACTTCAGCTTGAGAGAGTTCTCTGGTCATTGAAATAAATATTATCTTTGCTTGACTGATTTTAAACCATATTAAAATGTGGTACTCTTACAGTAAGACTGCACATAAAATTTGCTATAGTTTCCTCAATATGATTTCCTGTGTTTTTGAATGTTAAACAATGCATCTAAACTGGAGCTAGAGAGAGAAAAAGAATCTTCCTTACCTAAGTGCCCTGCAGCAATCAGTAGTAAACATTGCTTATATAGTTGAAACTCAGCTTAGGAGTCAATAGAAGATAAGTAAAAACATTGCTAATGCATTTTCTATACTTTTATTTTACTAAGCAGTGAGCATAGACACTATTTCTCATTGATACTTGGCATTGCTCATTGTCACTCAAGCACTATGTGGATGACTGAGGAGGCAATATTAGCCTTGGAAGAAAGACAGACACTACAGCTTTTGCAGAGTAACAGGAAGGAGATGAAGTTGTGATACATTGCTGAGAACATATTACTTCCAAACTTTGAAAAAATCTAGACAACAGATAATCTAAGACTATAAAACCTAAATCATCCACTTCAAAAAATATGTTGTGTTAAAATATATATATTTTTTAAATTAAGTTGCCCTTTTGTTTTAGAATAAGATTATTTAAGTAAGATGTAGCTTGCAGCAACTATGAGGGGTTTTTTTCACTTTTGCCTATGAACTGAAAAGAAATTGTCTCCATATTTCTCTTTTGCATTTATTACCTCTGTCTTTTCTTGCACTGGCATATTGATGTACGGACAACTACTGCAGATATATGAGGTTTACCTACACTTACAAATCCATGCCTCTACTCCTACCTCTGCTCCATTTGTTCCAAAAATATATTGGAAATCAATCTATGGGGAGTGCAATGTGTGCAGTGGAGAATACAAGGACTGTTTTTCAAAATTAGCTGCTTTTGCATATTGTGTTGAATCTTTACATCATGAATAAGTAAAAGAAATTCTCTCCCATAAGGACCATACAACACCAAATGTATTTTCAAATCAGGTGAAGTATTATGCAAAATTATTAACTGAGACTTGTGCACTCTCTGAGGTTTGTGTCAACTAAGGGTGGTTTCAGATTAATTAACTTCCTGAAACTGCACATTTTAAATGTCTTCGTGGTTAGTATCACATACCTACTGCATTGTTACAGAGTTAAGGATTACCATGAAATTCCTTTGTCACACTTTGTCGCACTTTGTCTTACATAGTTACAGCAATTCATACTTTATTCATATAACATAATTTTTAATTAATCACCTGGAGCATCCATGAAATATTAAGGAGATACAAAGTATCTCTCTCCTATTTTGTTTAAAATTATATCCATGACAAGGATTTTTAATTGGATATTAAAAGAAATGAAAGAGATCCTAGGATTATAAATCCAAATTAACTATAAGGCTAGGAAAACTATAACCTCTTTAACCTACAGGCTGGTTATGCAAGTATAATGGTTCTGTATTTTATTTGATAAATATTTTTGGACATTATCTAAGGCTAATTGAAGTCAATCTCTTATTTTATTTGAAATGACTTTGGGTCAGGTTCAAATTATATTTGGGTCAGGCCCAATTATATTGATTATCCTGAACAGGGTAAATATCTTGATGGCTTGTAAATCTATTCATGGCAAAACCCCCAAAGATATGGCTTATCTGAAAATCATAAGGGTTTGTTTATGTCACATTTTTTTAAAGTATGTCTGGTACTTAAAAAATTGAGTAGAATTATATTTCAAACAAAAACATACTGGTCTGTTTGAGTCATAGCCAAGGGAAGTGGGAATGAGAATTCCAATGCCCAACACAGTATTGGTTTTTTTAATCTTCTCTGATCTCCAGCCATATCAACAGCTTTGGTTGTTACCCACCACAACAAATATCTCTCTTGCCATGTTTATTACCCCTGGTTGAGATGGATAGAAATATCTGCATTCTATAACAAAGAAAAGAAAGCAAAAGCATTGTATCATGGTTAAATCTTTGATACAGTGTGTAGTGGATTTTGAGAACCTGAATGAAGGGGTAGTGTCCCTCTCCAGGCACAAGCCACCTCTGCTTCCCTTTATCTGACCTTGCTGCTTAGCTGGGACCAGTCTTGAGTTTTGTCCCCAAGTGAAGGCAACATAACGAGGCTGTGGGAGGGGAGGGAGAAGGCGAAGAGGCTTCTGACTCTCCCCCTTCACACTCCTGGAGGGGAACGGCTATGGAGGCATTGCTGTGGGTAAGGGCCAGTGACAGAAGCACAGAAATGCCAGATGGTTCTGAGCAGAGCTAGTCTGGATTTTTGCTCATAAGGATTAAGCAGGAATTATGGACAACTTGATAGTAAAGGTGTTTAATGTTTTTCATACCAGCTGACACCATGTAGAAATGTGATGCCGTCGTGGATTTGTTTTGTGTGTTAGACATAGTACCCATTGTTAACTGATATCAATTAATACTTTTAATAACTGACTGCCTTAAAGCTCTATTTTTAATTTGTAAATTTGGCTAAAATTCAACTGATAAGAGTTTGTGCAGTTTCAAAATCAGGCATTTGTTACATTAATCTGGTTTTAGAAACCAGTTTTCTTTTGAATGATCTCACCAATATTAAAACAGAAGTCACAGAATCATTTTTCATAAAACATTATTTCAGAATTTGGGTAAAATATACTGCAAGTTACGAGCAAGCTTTCTAGAAAGCTCTGTAGAGGTTTCTAAAGTAATACAGTGGGAGATTCAAAATGGATCCCTTCAAAATAAACTCCAAATAAATTTCAGCAACGAGTTTAACTTTTTCTCTTCCTATCACAGAAAAGGTTAATCTCTACAGCATGTCAGGAACATTGTTGAGTCTTGACTTGGGTAAATTTAAGTACAAATAACATTCTGAATTCAAGGTCTTCTCTGCAAAGATCCTCCTGTCCTTTTACATTAATATCACTATAAATAGGTCAAGTTCTAAGATTACTGTAATTTTGTAATCTCTACCTATATATTAAAGATTATGTTAAAAATTATCTTAAAATTTCTGGAAAATAAAACCAGAAATCTGTGCCAATTACACAGAATTAAGGCTGTTACTAACTACTACCAAAAAAAGAAATATGTGGAACACTTTGATAAGCAGCACAGATTTTTTTCTCAGTACTTGCTACAATTGCTGAAAAAGTATATGAAATTCCTACCTGTAGAATTCTTTTAAATGAACTGATATCCAAACTTTGTTAAAAAGACATAACTGTAGAGAAAAATAATTGTAGATGAATCCATACCTAAAAGAGAAAGATATTTTTTAAATAAATAACCCATATTTATTTTTTCAACCCATATCAAATACACAAACTGGAAGAAATATTTCAAGTTGCAGTTGTGAAGCTGCAGTTTATATAAAGCCACTATAGAAAGTTTGGGGTAGGGTCTACACTTGTGCTCCAGGGCTCTGAACAATGGTGACTAAACAGGATTGATTGGAACACTCATTTTGTTGGATGGAGTAAAGGTATGGAACCATTTGTTGATTGTCCATGTCACCTGTAAGTCCTAATCTTGGATGCATGTATGACAGCTGACTTTCTGTATCAGAAGGTAAGGCAGAGCTTTTCGGAATACAAGGAAGACTTAATTTCAGTGCAGGAACACAAATTCTGCTAAGATGATGTACTTGGAACTATGATGCAACTAACCATTTTTCCTCACCCTTTAGATTTATTTGCTATCCATGAGTATCCCAACAGTTTTATGTTTTGGGTTTTTTTTTAAAGGGAATTACATATTTTAATTTGACATCAATCCATTGCAGAAAGATTAGCACAGCAATACACGGCAATTATCATACTCTGAAGGAATACCTGTTCTTCAAGAGCAATCTGCTTCTTCTGGAAAAATCTCTGGAAATCCTCAAATACAGATCTTTCTGCACATTATGTTTCCTTGGAACAGATTTCCTACACATAGGACTTTTCACATAGTTAGAATACCTTCTGTTATCTTGCATATTCTTAAAAAAAGTTGTACAGAAATCTCCCTTTTTGCATGGGACTTCAGAAGCTCAATATTTTTTGTGTGCAATTAGTAAAGAAATAATGACAATAGCAGGGGTTTCAGATCTTTCCCCCATTGATGTTTAGAAGAAGTTGATTAGCACAGAGGGACTGGAAAAGTATCATTGTTTTTTAGTTACTGATTACATTTAAATGGGATTATCGCAGAAAGATTTGATGTTAGAATTCCTACTTAAAACCCATCCTTTTCTGAAGGATCTATGTGTTTCAGGAGAGAGACAATTAGATTCAGATAATGACTTTATTCATCTCATGGAATGTAGAGGGTTTGTTTGCTACATCAGTAGATTTTTACAGCAAACAAGCACTTCTAAACTTGCAGCATTTCGAAAATGACTGTGCTACGATTGCATAGCTTGTAATTTCTTTGATCTTGTATTGGTCTGGAGCCCTTGAAAGCAGCAAGAGCAGGGGGCAAAGACGTAACTGTGTGTGAGGTTTATAAGCACTCTTGCCAATATTTGCAGACATTGTAAGCTTCATTGGCAGGGCTTAGTGACTTTGTAAATGTGGTAATCCTGGCTTTCACAAAGAACACAGGATGTCAAACAATCATTTTGATACCCTTGTTCTCAAAAGCTAGATAGACTTTGGCAAGTCTAAAATAGGTCCCTGTATGATATTATATTATAGAGTAATCTGTAAAATCAGTTTGACATACTGAATCAAAGCTCTTAGTTACTGGTGAACAGAAAATGGATGTATTGTAAGTCCCATAACTGATAAATGACTTCATGGATTAACTACCAATTTTCTTTTTAAACTTTCCATCTACTTAATAGTTGCATGTGAAATTTCAGGTTGGGAAGAACCTTTTCCCTCCCCAGAAATATTAGACAGGTCACAAAGAGATAAAAATTGCATTTAAATAGAATTGCAATCATACTACTTTGCCATGGATACTTCAGGAATAGACATCAGGAATGTGGGCTAGCTAGGCCATAACCTAAGTGAATAAATTTATCTTATGAATGATCATATCTGGTCAGAATTCTTACAAGCAGGACCCATCCTTTGCAATCTGTTCCATTTTATGGAGGGCTGCACTTAATCCTCTCTCCAAACTTTCATCCTAGTTCCAGTCTCCATTTATGATGTTCTACTTAACTGAGAATGGAAAAGATGAGGAAAATGGATGGGAGATGTAGTATTTCAGATAGAAAGAATTTCAGAACTTTCTCTCATTTCCTGAAAAATCCAAGTGAAATTGACCAGAATACGATTGATGTTATGTTCACCCTGGACACTTGCTATTGCAGTTTGTTCTTAAGAAGAGTTTTCAAGACTTGCTGGTCTTATTTTCACATGTCAAAAATGTGTTCTTTCAGAAAATGGACACTGTGTTTAACAAATGCTTTTCTCTAATCATGTGTCTAAATCCAGTCTGTGAAGCAATCTGATCCTCTCTTGAAGACCTTTACTGGGCATCTGCCAAATTGCTGCAATATTAATTTGCAATCTCACCTCCAAATGGATCCCTGGGCAGTTGAATGGAAGGTCTGAATGTTCCAGACAATCTGCCAGTGAGAAAAAATAATCCTTTCTGTCTGTCAAAGGGTGGTGACCATGGCCAAGGCCCTGGCTCTTGAGTGTTATTTTATTCTGCTCCCAGCACACACCATGGAAGCTGTTGTATAGAACCAAACAAATGGGAACTGACATGGAGGACATAATGAATAGGACCTGGATGCAGAATGAGGTCCTCACAAAATATACCCTTCTTGCTAGCCAGTTAGAAGTTTTGCTTTCTTATTCCTGTCAACATAGAGACATTTCTTGATCAAGGAATATTTATGAAATAGATTACCAAAACTGATATTGCAGATTACTGAAGGAAATTAGTACTTTTTAAAGGAATATAGAGACAGCTTTCAACAGGTTTTCTCTGAGCTGAAAAAGAAAGCCTTCAGCCATGTCTTTTATGAAGCAGTAAATAATTTTATAGGCTAACAATAATTTTGTGTAGGTTTATAAAAATTTGTAAAACCTATATATGTACGTATGTTCAAATTTCTAATGAGTCATTACAATTTCAGCATGCAGACTTCTCTTAAAATAAATACTACTACTATATTTTGTACTTAAACAGATTTCAGGCTTCACCATCATTACAGAAATTTTGCTCACATATCCTTCACCAAGCAAAGGCAGAGATAGAGAGTAGGAGCTACTGAGTGAGATGGTTTTTACTGCTGTGAGTCAAAGCCTGTGACTATTTGGGAAGACAGAATTCTGTAACAGCTGATAATACTAGTTTACAAGTAGAACCTGATACACTAAACAGAGTCAGCATGGAAATGATGAACGCCTGTGAAAATGTAGTTCAAATTTTTGTGTCTTTCATGTACAATAGTGCCTCAAACATTTTACAGGTACTTCTGTGGTTCAAGTGACAGCCACTGATGCGGATGATCCTACTTACGGCAACAGTGCTCGAGTGGTTTACAGCATATTGCAGGGACAGCCTTACTTCTCTGTGGAGCCCAAAACAGGTAACTTTACATAAACCCTTTGCAGTAATGATAAGAAAAAAAGGAAAATGTGCATTAAGACTTGCTAGGGACTTATTAATGTGACCTCTGAGTTAATTGAATATATTTGAGTTTTGTTGGTCTTTTAATCTCTTATTCTTTAGAATACATTATGAAAACCACACATCAGAGCTATGTAATAAACAGACTTTGCTGGAATAGAAATTCTTGTCCTTTTTATCTACCAGCTGCTTGGTCTGCTATCTGTTGTTATCTCTCTTATCAGTTAAAATTTCAAAATACTTTGAGCATTTTTTTGCAGATTTCAGAAATATCTAAATGTCACATAGCCAGATTCCATAAGAATAGATTTAAGGCACAATTACTCTCCATTCTACTTTTCAAACTGAAGGTTTTTTTGTGGGAAATGAATCCCTTCTTTATTAATTTGAAGAAGAAAACACTGTGCTTCTTATGCTTATCAGATGTAACATTTTGCTGCCACTTTCAAGGCATATTACTGGTGAAACTTTGTTTTTACAATTTTCTTGAAATTTTGTAAATATTTCTAAGCCACAACAAGATGCAACCTTTAATCCTCTGTTGGTTTAATAAATATTTCCCATTCTGCTGTATCATTTCATAAAGCAGGAAAGTAGGTTCTTGCTCTGCTCATTTCAGTTTAGTGCTTGAGCCTTCACTTACACCTACAAGGAGAAGAGTTATAATTTTCATTTTGGATATAGCCAAGCTGAGACAAAAGAAAAAAAATATATTTACCCTTTTTATCGTATAAAATCTGTGATGTGAATCAGAACTGAGTCCCAATGCTATGAACAGAAGATGTTTAACAACATCTAAATTTGCAGAAATAAGTTCTATAATTCTCTTCATATTGCAGCAGATCCATGCTCAGCAGGGATATATAGCGCTTTTCCCTCCAATGAGTATGATTTATAGTGGTTTTCTCTCTGTTTCTCTTTCTCTCTCTCCATGTGTGTTTATGTACCATGTATGTTGTCATAATGACTGCAGACAGCCCTTGAACTATATGGTAGTTTCTGCTAAATCAAAATCTTTAAGAATTCAGACTGAAATGTTTGCATGCATTTTCATCACTTTGATGTGATACTCAAATTTCCTGTGTGCATGACAGTTTGCTTCCAAATGATTGGATAACTTTGCCTGGTAATTTAACTATGACAGAAAACAAGCAGGCCAAGAAAAGCAAGGTAGAAACAATAACACTATGAAATTGTGTATTGTATTTTAACATGTCTTGTAAAATGGGTGAAATAGTGCCAGGCAGTCTGTGAAATAAATGTTTCAACCCAAAGATGATTAATGGCAAGTCCAGCATTCATAAGGGAAAAAGAAATAAAACTCTAAGCAAACATTCAACAAATAGCAGATGAAGAGATATGTGTCCCAATGTGCCTCTTCTTTATTTAGCTTGTTTATGTTTCTTTTACTGCTGACACTACGTGCTGGTGGAGTAAACGGCTGCCTCTCTGGAAATCAGGGTTAGCAGCTGTACTATGTTCTGAGCATGAAATATTCATAAAATCATCATATTTTGAGAAGGCATATTTATTTTTTGATGTATATCAGCATAGCTGAAAGGATGGAACACTGAATTTTCTTCTAGTTTTCATTTCACATCAGTTAATTAATTATGCAGGTCATCAAATGGACACAACAAAAGCTACTTCAGATATTTAAGTATTTCATTAAAAAACAAAAAACCCTCTTAATTATGCCAATGATTTAGAAGGGGATATTGTTCAATATATGGTAAAATAAGATAATTTCATATATCTGCAAAGTGTGGCATGTTATCAGTATGGGTAGGAGTTAATGTGTTGAATGTGTATTCAAAAGATAGTGAAATGAATCTTGATCTTAGAATCTTAAAAATGAGAGCAGAATATTCTGTTCTTCCTAGCTCTAAAAGAGTAGGAAAACAAATAGAGAAGATTACATCTTCCAGGGAAGGGAGTGTTACCCAAGACACTATGAAGTCTAGTTCAGGGAGAAGGTATTTGGAAAACAGTCATGCACAGCATTACCCAGTGAATCTACGAATAAATAAAAATTGGTGGGTTTTGGTGACTAATTAAAAAAAGCTTATGGTATGTCAGTGCAATTCCTAGTCAAAACCTGTGATGTTAGTGTTGGAATTAATTCATTCCACTCTTGATGCAACCACTGATCTGCTTTTACCTTTCAAAGGCAAACTGATCTTTCACAGTAGCATATTTTTGCTTGTGCAATCCTTGTCTTTCTGCAGGTGTTATCAAGACTGCTCTTCCAAATATGGACAGAGAAGCCAAAGACCAGTATCTCTTAGTTATCCAAGCAAAGGACATGGTTGGGCAGAATGGTGGATTGTCAGGGACTACATCTGTGACTGTCACCCTGACTGACGTTAATGACAACCCGCCCCGCTTTCCACGCAGTAAGTTACTTTGTAAATACATGACTTGTAATGTTATTCCTAAACACTGCTATTTTCTTTACACACTGTGCTATTTCTAAACAAAAAGTGCTTATTGTCCATGTTAAGTAATTTGATAAACACTGACTGCGAGTTATTATTATTATTATTATTATTATTATTATTATTATTATTATTTAGTAAGCATTGTTTTTTCGTTACCTCATGCATACCAGATCAGTTGAAATGAAATGGTGTACAGAAGGGACATTTATTAATGTATTTTACTTCCTCTCTATGAATAAATAGACAAAAATATATATCCTAATAGATACTTAGGTCTTGCCAGTTCGACTTCCAGATTCTTTAACTTGACCCTTAATCCCTCATATTCCTTTGGCATTTCCACATGCTTACAATGTTTCCTAAAGAGTTAATCCCAAAAGAGCCAGAAAGTCACCTTCCCTCCATTTGATTTCTTTGACCAAGGTGGCTCTCATCCAAACCAAAGAAAGGAGCACACAGCTGTATGTTCAAACCTGAAGAGCTCAGTTTATTCATAGCATTCTGTCTGGGGTGCTATTTTCTTAATAATAATAAAAAAAATTACTTGGTAACATAGAATTAAAGTAATGTGAAGTATATATTCATGTCAGCTCCAGCCTCACCTCCAACGATGGAAAAAATAGATCTGGACATAATAGATTTCCTGTTATTTCAAGCCACCAACTGCTTGAAATAATAATAGAATAACTGAAGCTGTTTTTGAAGGTGAGGGTGTTATTGGTTACGGAATGCACTCTGATATCCTTTTGACAGCATATATATCATTTTGTACTTGAATAAAAAAGCTAGAATTTTCAAGATGGTGCACTTACTGTTAAAGAAATGAATATATATTAGTTTTTAGTGATATTCAGATTATGAACTGCCTAATCAAGATATACAGCTATGAAATAATAAGATTTTATATTAATATTATTTTACTTGCTTTTCTTTCCTCTTTTCTGAAAAAACAAAGTAAAAGAGTCTCTGCATTATCAGGGATTCACATCATGATTTGCAGTTAAGTTTTGAGTTATATTTTTGCATCTTTTCTTTATACTTCTCTTGTCACATGAAGAAGTTATGCCTGTTGTACTGAGAGTCTATCACAAAGAAAAGCTAGCAAAAATGGCAATTCTATTTCAAAAATGAAGAATAGATTCTTGTAGCCTGAGTAAATGTTCAGGCACATGACTTAAAGGAAGGTAGATTTAAGAACACTAGATTTATTTTTTTTGGCTTTCAGTCCAGAAGGCTCTGAATTCATTAAATTTTATAATTTTGCAGGATCATATCAGTATAATGTCCCAGAGTCTTTGCCAGTGGCTTCTGTGGTAGCCAGAATAAAAGCTGCAGATGCAGATGTTGGACCTAATGCTGAAATGGAGTACAAGATTGTGGATGGGGATGGTTTGGGAGTATTCAAAATTTCTGTTGACAAAGACACCCAGGAGGGAATCATAACCATTCAGAAGGTGAGTCTGATTTTACCCACTGATTGTATTTGGAACTCTTCAAAATGGGGGCAGGTAATGAGAGTATGAGCTTTTGTTTCTAAGAGCCTTGTCTGCTGTAAAGGTTTCTGTTGGTATATTTCATCTTGACTTCATTGTGTGATTTTGAGGTTTTTAATGATTTGTGCTGAAAAATATTCTGCATTTTCTTTGACAAGACCTGTATAGTTATGAGGAGGATGTTTTAAAGGGCCGTGTTTGAATGGGAATCTAAACTTCAGTCTCATTTGGCTTTGTATTAAATAGTAGGAAATGTGAAAATATATCTTGCAGTAAAAATGTAAGTTCCAAATAAAAAATGGATCCTGAAATTAATTTTAAAAATAATTGTCTAAATGTCTTTGGCTGAGGTGGTACTATTCAGAAAGCACATATTTTTAAGTTAAAATTATGTAACACTAAAAGTAGTAGGTTTACAAGATCGTGTATTATTAAAAACTATTCTTTTAAAAAAAACCATGTAAAATTTAAATAAGTAGTTTTTCTTCACAGCTTTCTATGTGTGCAGTTAGAAAACATTATGAAATTGAAAAATCATATTTATATAAAAATACTAAAACTAAGCTTTCTTACATTGCTGCAACATATTTTTAGACTATCCTTTTAAAAAGTAAAAATGTGCTGAAATAATTTTCAAGGAAATTTAAATTTTTTTAACAGTAGAAGTCATACAACACCTTAGAAAAATCCCTATTTCCTACCTCTTAATGGGTGAATGCTTGGCATGGTCCCTGTGATCTTTGTTATGCAAAAGGTCATCATTTCACAGCCTAGAGTTCCCACCCAGAGCCCAATCTGCAGCTCCTACTGCAGCTGCTCACCCAGCTACCTACACTGAATGGATTCCTCAACAGCTTAATACCCCTAAAATGTGGGAATGACTTGGCATTTTGGAATACATGTAACTATGTTTCTGAACAAGGACCATATACTTAATACGGTTCCATAACAGGTTTTTCTTCCCTATACTTTCTTTAATCTTTGGAACCTTCACCTATCGGTGGTGGGGTTTTTTTGCCTTTTTGTGTTGGTATTTTTTTCCCTTCTCTGGTGCATCAATTTCTTCTTAAAGCAATATAAAGCTTCAGTTCTGTTTCCCTTTTGAAAGAAGTTGACTGAATGATGTTGCAAAGCAGTGGGCTAATTTCCTGGTGCCCTTAACACCTGTTGAGAGCTGGTAATCATCCATAGATGTCACAACAAATGAAGTATGTTCACCCTTGAAAGATCATAATATGTGTAATGTGAATCATCAATTTTCAAGGAAAAAACACCCATCTTAGGCTTCTTGCAAAATGTACTTCTGCTTAGCACGTTTGAAATACAAGTGATGGAAAGTTGGTAGTCTTTTTGTTCAACAGCCAAATTCAATGTGGCTCCTTCAGTTTGCTCATTTAAAGTTTTTGGGCAAAGATGTGGGAGAAATGTGCCTATCCTAGGGTAGAACATTTACAATGAACAATACTTAATCAGTCAAGGTCTTCAGTTATCTGAGAACTGGTGAGTTAACTTCCATTTTTAGTATGGTTTTGTAGTCACGGTATTTGTTCCTGGAGTATCCTGATTTCAATGCTATACAGTGGACCAAATAATTGACATTTATTATTTCTGTAATCATTTTAGCTAGGGAACTGAACTGGACTTTTAACTACTGAATATTTGCCTAAGAAGTGCTCTGTGAAATAGCTGTTGGACTACATTAAAAATTGTTGACCTGATCAAATGGTCTAATCTGTTAATAATTTTTATACCTACATACTGCCATGTTTTGACACAAGTATTCAGACATTTTTCTCTGCAGCAGTAGACCTTTTCTCTAATTCTCCTACTATTTTTGACTTTCCTCTGTATGGTAGGTAGTCCTTGGTTAGTGACAGGTGCCCACCAAGCCAGTCTATCATCCCCTCTTCAGCAGGATGGGGTGAGAAAATAAGATAGAGAAAACCTTTTGGTTCAATATAAGAGCAGTTTACAAAAGCAAGACTGAAAATCACATGCACGCCAAGCAAAGTGAAAACCAGAAGATTTTATTCCTTATGGAGGTGTCTCGCCACTTCCTGGGAAGCAGGGCTTCAGTTCAAGTAGCAGTTGCTTCAGAAGGCAAAGGTTGTAAATAATGAATGTCCACCCCCCCCTTCATCCCTCTGCCTTTGTCTTAGCTTTTATATCTGAGCAGACACCCTATGGCATGGAATATCTCTTTGGTGAGTTTGGATCAGCTGTTATGCCTATGTCTCCTCCCAAGATCTTGCCCACCAGCCTACTGGTGAGTGTGGGGAATGTTGGAGTGACAGCGCTGATGCTGTGCCAGCACTGCTTGGCAGTAGCCATAAAACTGGTGTGTTGTCAACACCTTTCCAGCTACCAATGCAAAGCACAGCACTGGTCTGCTGTGGAGAAAATTGACTGCCCTTCACCCAAACCTGACATACTCTGACATACCCAAAGGCAATTCTCCATTCTGACGGGCACCTCCCAAACCTCCAGATGTTCTTAGCTTTTCATTTTGATTCCAGGGAACCATGTGCTTTGCCCATGCCAACCCTGCAGAGAACATTGTCTAGGATAGAAGAGAAGAGCTGAACCACAGTGGCTATCAGGCAAATGCACCTTCTTCTGGATAATAAATTGAATTGAAGTTCATTCATAACTGTGTATGTGGATTAAGTGGCTTCAGTCATGAGCCTTACCTTCCAGATCAGTCAGGTTATCCCTGCATGTTAATGTGTGCTTGTTAGTTAGAAATCAGGAAAGAAAATAAGTATGTAGCCTGGAATCTGCCTAAACATTTTACTGTTGGGCACATGACGTTCTGTACTCCTCTGAGTGCAATTACCTTGCTCCTTTTCATGCCCTAAAATCAGCTGAGGTATTGAGAAACAGCTCAGCCTCAAAATGCATGCCCATCCTTTTCAACTTGTGAGTATTGATATGCTCAGATGACATGTCTGTGTACACAGTCTTTGCCTTGGCAGTAAAATGCCAAGGCAAAGACTTATGAAAAGGCACGCTTTGGTTCTAAATGCAAATGGGTGCTTTAGTTTTGCATACTTCTGCTGCAATTGTACATAAAGCTCAGCAGGCTGGGCATGAAAATCACCGGCAGTAACTCTGAGCAGCTGAAGGCACTTCTCCATTCGTTTTTGTGCTGGGTGTTGTGGAGAAAGTTTGGCACCTGGTTATCCGAGTTCCACACACAAGCTGAGGATTTTGCATTCTGTTTTTAGAAGGATAAGATACTTTAAGACAATTTTGAAAGTTGACTTCCTCACTCAAAACTAACACTTCTTTTAACACATGAGAAGCATTAAATTAAAAAAGAAAGAGTTTTTGTAAGAAAGAAAAGAAAACTGTGGGAAGGGAAGTGAGATTTAAGAATTCACTGAGCAAAGAAAGATTTTTATGTTCTTTTTTACTTTTATTCCACAATATTCATTTTATGGAGTATTAAAGAAATTGCCCAAGGATGAGCAAAAAATGCAGGAAAATGATCCGGTTTGAAACAGAGACATACCAAATACCACGATATTAGAGAAAAGTGTTACATGGTTAGGTGTATCTCAAGATTACTGGTGAATAAGATTTGGGTGTGTTTAATTTTTGGTTTTTTTGGATTGTTTTCCATGCATGTTTGAACATATTTGTTCTCTGTACCCTGTAACACAGAGACTTCAAAACATCCCAAGTCAGTGGAAAAAAAAAAATTGTGGTTTTACTTTTAACAGTGATATTCATTGAAATACATGGAGTGTATTCTTCCTTTCTTTGTAGCTCTTCTGCATTGCTATAAACCCAGATATCTCTTTGGCTTGCACAGTTTATTCAGGATGTATTTTTCTCTAAACATTTAGAGAACAGTGCTGTTTTCTGAATAGCAGTGGTAGTTCTGCTCATAGTTCTTATAGCCACGGAAAGACAAGGGATACAAGTTCCTGAACATGCTAGTACTGTTGCTACCTAGTGACTAATGTCAGTGTAGATCAGCTACCAGACTAAACCTCAGCTCAAAATAACATTTTGACAATAGTCTGGGACTCTTGCAATAACTTCCTTGACCAAATGGAATCAGACAAGAGAAGAAAGCTTTCTTTGTGTTTCTATCCACTTGGTCTTTATCTTTTCAAAGAGTAAAGAGTAGGATTGTACTACCTTATGTAGCACAACTAGGAAGCATGTGTATAACTGTACAGTTTTTGCAGCCATATGGATTTTCACATACTCATCACACTTTATTTTATTTTGTCCCAGTTAGGATATTTGAATCAGGATTGAATGAATGAGATGTGAAGTTCACGTATTACAGGAAGTTGCTTAATTTCATTCTAAACAAAAATCCCCCAGCCCCCACCAAAAAAACCCAAACCAAAACAAACCAATCAAACAAAAACAAATAAATGAAAAACCCCCCACACAACATTTTTTAAATATTTAGGACAATGACTAATTTTGTTCATGGAGTTATGGCTTACATAATAACAGCCTGTTATGTCTGGGTAGTATTGGGTTTTGTAAGATTAGAGAAGCTAAAATTTCATCTAATGACAGAAGCTAGTAAAACAGTGCTGCACCATTTACTTGGTTATTGGCACTAATAAACAAAATCTGCTCTCTTCTGCAATACGTTAACTGAATTCATATGCAAAAAATGTATCCCGCATGCATCTACAATGGTATATAAAACGTGTAAGTAATTTTTAGGCTATTTTCAGCTATGTCATAATGTGAAATAGGATATGAAAAATTGTTGAAGACAAACTTTGATTTTCTTTTTCTTTGTCTTTCCTCTTTCTTCAGAATTTGTTATAAAAAACACGTGAATGAGACCCATAAGTAATATTCTCAGCTTAAAGGGAGGGTGGGAAAGTGGTAGGAAAGCTAATAAGGGTCTTTTCCTGTAACCTACTATATTATACAATTTGTTGCCTAGTAGCTACATGTCCCTGTGGAAATATTCCCACTCCTTTATTTACTTACTTTCTCTTTTGTTAAATAATACTAACAAATAAATGAAAAGTTCTCACTTGTCAAATGAAACAGAAGAAATCTTTTTTTATTTTTATCCTGTTCAGAGCAGTTCATGCTACAATTCTGATGTTGCAAATAATGCGACTTTGGCTAATCTCTACACCATAGCACAGTCTCTGTAGTAAATCATAGAACAGAACAGAATAGAATAAAATAGAATCATAGGATAGTATCATTAAGGTTGGATGAGACCTTCAAGTTCATCAAGTCCAATCTTTGACTGAACACCACCATGTCAATTAGACTGTAGTGCCTCATCCAGTCATTTCTTGAACACTTCCAGGGATGATGATCCCCTGTGCTGTCTGTTTCAATGCTTAAGTACCCTTTCACTGAAAAAAGTCATCATGATGTCCAGCCTGAACATTTTCCTGGCACAACTTGTGGTAGTGTTGCCTTGTCCTATCCCTAGTTACCTGGGAGAAGAGGCTGACCCCCACCTCACTAAAATCTCCATTTAGGTAGTTCTAGAGAATAAAGTTCCCTCTGAGCCTCCTTTTCTCCAGGCTAAACAACCGCAGTTCCTTCAGCCACTCCTTATATGACTTTAGTCTCTAGACCCTTCATGAGCTCCATTGCACTTCTCTCTACACTCCAACACCTCCTGAGTGGGGAGCCCAAAACCGGACACAGGACTCAAGGTGTGGTCTCAGCTGTGCCAAGTACAAGGGGGGCAGTCACTGCCCTGGTCCTTACAGACACACTGCTTTTGATACAAGCCAGGATGCCATGGGCCTTCTGAGGCACCTGGGCACACGCTGGCTCATGATCAGCACCCCCAGGTTCTTTTCTGATAGGCAGCTTTCCAGCCATTCTGCCCCCAGCCTGAAGCACTGCAGGGGTGTTGTCATCCAGGTGCAGAACACTGCACTTTTCTTGTTGAACCTCACACAGTTGGCCTCAGCCCATTGATCCAGCCTCTCCAGATGCTACTGCAGAGCCTTCCTGCCCTCCAACAGATCAACACTCCCACCCAACTTACTGTTGTCTGCAAAGTTACTGAGGTGCACTCAAACCCCTTATCCAAATTTTTGATAGATATTAAACAGGACTGGACTGAACACTGAGCCCTGGGAAACACCACTGGTGACTGGCTAGCAACGGGGTGTAACTCCATTCACTACGGACTCTCTGAGCCTGGCTGGCCAGCCAGCCAGCCAGTTTTTAACCCAGTGAAGAGTGCACCTGTTGAAGTCATGGGCTGCCAATTCCAAAGTAAAACTAAACTAGATATGTAAGTTATGTTTAAGCTGGATTTAGGAAAACATTCATCTTATGTGATCTTTTCAGAAAAAAAAATAAGTGTTGTAGAGTTTATGAAAAGGAATCGGGCATTTATATTTCTTAGATGTATTTCAAAATTTTTTCTTCGTTCACACCGTGACTCAGTTCTCCATCTGCAGAGTAGGATCAATTCCTTCCTGTGGTTTCATTTGTAATTTACATACTGCTATCAATGCTCCGTTCGTAAGGACTGAGATCATTTGCATAGCTCAATTTCACAGTGGTGAGGGTGTTTGGAGAAAAAGTGTAATTTTTTTGCATATATTGGAGTTTTAAAAAATGTGTCAGATTTTTCTCTGCAGTAGAAATCTTAGAATTGAAGAAACATTTATGGAAGTGCATGATGATTCAGTCATTTAATACAATAGATTCTGAAGTGTCCATGCAAACCTATGTACAATTTTGAAGTGAATTCATGTTGATTTTTCACATCTTGATTCAGAATCCTGATTGTAATACATATTAATGGAGTCTTGGCTTCACTTGGCTTCATTTTCTAAGCAAAACACATACACAAACCCTTATTTTTTGTGGTTTCCAAAGCACTATTCATAGAAATAGTGTACTAAAAAAGGCATCATATAAGTACAGATTTCACTTTATTCAGAAAGTTGCAGGCTAAAGTTAGACTTCAGTAATATTAATAGCTTAGTAGTAAAACATCTAAAGATTAAAACATGATGCTCTGTATCCACCTACACTTTTATCAAATATTTGGTACTTAAAGTAGTTATGGTAATTAATAATAAAAATTAAGTCTGAAACATATATTTTTATTTTATGTATCATATGCGACTTTTTGAAATGTTATGAGATGTGATTCAAGCCATTCAGAAGCCTATGGAGAGATTTTAGTTGAGTTAAGAGGGGAAAAAAAAGACCAAAAAACCCCTAAATACTCTGTAGAGTTAGGGTTGCAATGTCTTACTGCAGAAAGTGACAAGCATTAAGATTTCCCATGGTAGAGTTCTTGCTCACTTTGCCTTCATTTCTACCCTCAATACACAGCCCTACCACAAATATCACCAACCAGTTTGAATGTCAAAGGAAAAATAAAGTTGCAAAGTACTTTCGCATAGAAATTGACTGCTAAGAGATTATTTTAAAACCTGAGTTCATTCTAAAAGCAATATTGGCAATTATAAAATAGGGGTGGGGGGAGGAGAGGGTTTATGCATGAGCTTTTGAGTGAAAAGATATCTTTCCATTACTGTTAACATTTCTTAATTTTTTAAAATTTTTTTTTAGCTAGAAATTTTTCTTTCAATTCTGTATCAGAGTTTACAATGTAAGAACTTGAGGCTTCCATGGTTCCTTTGAGAGATTGTGTGCATTTGTTTGATGTACTGCAGTTTTCAATATAAAACCTCAACTGGGCTTAAAAATGGGATTTTCACCTCTGAAAAGTACATTATTACAAAGTTACCATACAGTAAAAGTGAACATTATAAAAATGGGCTTTCCTTGAGTTATAACTTCATATCCAGCCTCTCTAAAATAGAAGACTTGTTTGGTAATTTCCTTCAGAGAGGATAAAATTCTTAACTCTTAAAAGGAAAAGAAGAAAAAAAAAGACATACCTCAAAAAAAGGAAAGATTAATGGATCCTGCACAAGATCTAATCAGATAATACTAATGCAGAGATATTAATGAAGCTGTCAAGCTCTATTCACTGTACTGAAGGACTGAAGTATACATTGTCCGTTTAACCTTCACTACTGATGTAGTGATTTGCAGTCTGTTAACTTGGTGTTCCATCACTGGAATCTTCTGCTTTTGTTATGGCAGGAAATAATGAAGGCACAATCCGAAGGCCATTTAAATAATGCTCTCTGTATAACAGACACCAGTGATAATTAGATAAGAAGAAATAAAAAAAGGAAAATATTTTCAGTTCACTTTCTGTCTTTCATTAGTGTGGGTAGCATCTAATTTCTTCATTATATTAGCTAAGAAATGTTGAAATATTTACGCCAGGTCAAGAGCTCTTGCATATTAATCATACCTTAGATATCCCGTTTGTTTTTCCTAGATTATATTCTGCCTCAAACCCTGATTGATACCTCTGTATTCCTCACGGGAGCTAAGGTTGTGTATCTTAGAGCAACAGATTGAGGATGATGACTGTAGCTTTTGTAGGCATTGCTGCACCCCACAGCTGCCAGGTTCTACTAGAAAGAGCTTAAATAAAACATTACTTCCACTGCATAACACAATAATACTTGATATTGTAAAGTCCCTTTGCCAATCCATACTTACCCTCTTCTAAACATCAACTTTTCTCCACTGTATATGTACATAGATTCGATTTTTAAAATTCATTTATTTTTTTTTTTGTTAACAAGGATCCTTATATATTTTGGATACTGTCAGCAGCATTGGGTACCCAAAGATATCTGAGGGAATCCTAGGGAAGTATTCATGTTGCTGAGAGCAGATGTTTACTTCTTTCAGTTATTGAGACTCCCTTACTAGTGACTGGTGAAAAACAGGCATTCACAACTAGACCAGCTGACTTCTTTCCTGGAAGAATTTTGCTACAATCACTCTAAACACCATATGGTGATTTTCTTAGATGTACATGGCTACGTTAGAGAAGGTTGAACATGCTCTTAGTAAGTAAGGCTGTTTAGAATATTCATCTACACCACTGTTATTTATTCATCCTTTTCTATGAGGAAATACTTTTCTAATGAAAGTGTATTTTTGGTGAACTCCCTACTAGTTTAACACTCCCTCACGATAAACATTCACATGAAAAAACTCATTTTTATGATTTTAGTTAATATTAAGTTCTAACTTAGTCTTCTTTAATCAATATAGAAACTTGTGGGTGTCTTAAAATTAATTTAAATAATATTTCTTTTTTGTTGTGCTAGTCTCTTAAAATTAAAATGTATATAATTTGTTCAATTACATATATTGTGCTGTATGTATTATGTCTATTAAATCAGAGATTTCATAATCTTTTCTACTTAGAAGGACTGTGCTGTTGACCTTAGTATAGCAGAAGCTATCTTGTCTGCAGTTTCATGATATATTTCCATGTGTTTGATTAGATATCTCTGTAATCTCAGTCACCCAATTTCAACAGATATCACTCATTAATGAGAACAAATTAGCTTTCCTTTCTCCACTAAATACTTTTGTACATTTTGAAAATATACTGTTTGCTAAAGGGTCAATGTTTTTGTTTATTGAGGGGGAATTGTGGTTTGGGTTTGTTTTTTTTTAAAGTTCAACAGATGTTAGCCTTTTGTCTTTGACATTTTTCAGGTTATCATATGTTTATTTAGTATGCTGATTTTTCAGGTTGTAATTTTTTTAATTAATAGTTTGCTTTTATTAGATAATGTGATGCTTTAAGATATTTGTGTGCCTTTTTGTCTTCTCTTTAACCTTGCTGCTCATGGTCATATCACTTGCCTAATTATTATCACCATAGAATGAAGTTTCTGAGGCATTTTTCATCATTCCAGTATCACACTGCATTTGCATTATGGCTGTGAGGTTGTTTCATAACACATGTATTGTACCTAAATATAAAACCAAAGTGAAAATAAAAAATAATAAACATGCTTTACTAATGAATACTGACCAGTTGTATCCAGTACAGTGGCAAGTATCCAGACAGCCTTTCTATTTCAGCATATCTGTTTTCCTAGAGCTATGGATACTGCAACTCTGATTCAATGCAAGAAGTAAGTGCTTGCATAATGTGAGGGTCACATGTATTCCCATTCGGAGAAGCCTTTTGCTGCCACACAGAGTTTGTAAAAGTTCAGTGCCTTTCTGAGTGTGCTGTGCTGCAGTTCATTTTTCATATTTAAATCTAGACTGTTTGCAGCTGTATTATAGCATCAGCATAATCGCTGACTTTAAGATGCTCATTTGGGATTTATCCCACTGTAACTAGATGGAGAACTTAGGCCCTTGCAGGTCAACAGATGTGTGTTTCACCTCTGCTGCTCCTCTGAGTGAATACTGGAATGTTTCGCAGATGCTGGAGGATTAATTTCCAAGCACTTCTCAGATCCCTATGATGTATTCAGCAGCAGAACTACAGAAAAACATTTTTTAATCTATTTTATACACTTGGAATTAGAGTTTGAAGCTATAGTTGAGTAACCAGATTTCAGCTTGTGTATTTTGCTGCTGTTTTTGATGATTAAACTTGGAATTACAAAGGAATAGTTAGCTGGATGTTTGGTGCAAGCTGACAAAGTAAGACTATAGATACAGGGTAAATGGTTCTAATATTAACTTGATACTTTCTTTCACTAATGGTCTGTGAGCTAAAATGATTTTTTTCCCTCAAAAATAATTTTCTTCTTTTTGGACTGTCCTCCAGATCACAGATATCTCATTTATTGTGGTGGGCAATTTTTAAATCTAATGCAGTATTTATTTGAAAAGAAACTGTACTTCCATCAAAGAAAATTAAAGCAGAAGGAAAGTATAAAAAAATCATGTGCATTTTGCTTAATAAGCAAAACAAAACAATCTCCAGGCTGCATCTCAGTACAAAATATTGCCATATAAGCAGTGTCATTTAAGCAATTGCCACATTTTCTATGCAAATTTATAAAAGCTTGGAGAAAGAATTGTTTAGTCAATCAAAATACTATGAAAAACCAATAAATTCCAAAGAAATTTAAAATAAAAAAGTCCCACCCACAATTTTCTGAATGAGGTGTTTTCACCTATAAGTAACCTGAAAAGATCGAGTTCTTAGTCTGTGTAGTATGTCCCATTGTATTTGCCATTAGCTTAGATAAAATATTAATAAGACAAAAATAAGTATTAATTCACAATAATAAGTGAGAATTTGGTCCTCACAGAAGTTACAGAAAGTTTTGCCATTATCTCATAAATTTGTTTCACTCACGACGTAGAACTATCTTTATTTTTAAAGTCATTGCAGAATATTCACCTAGTGAGACACTGCAAATAGTGTTTTGAGAAAGCTAAAAAAACATCAAATATAGTCTCTCAGTCAAAGGTGCTGGTTGTGTACAAATGGCAAGGGTAATTTTGTATTTACTGAAAGTTTTAAGCGAAACGGTTTTGTGTCAACGTTGCTGAATAATAAAATTTCCTAATAACTTTGCCCATATAGGAGCTGGATTTTGAAGCTAAGACAAGCTACACCTTGAGGATAGAAGCAGCCAATATGCATGTTGACCCTCGTTTCCTGAGTCTGGGACCCTTCAGTGATATGACAACAGTGAAGATAATTGTAGAAGATGTTGATGAGCCACCTGTGTTTACCTCACGTTTGTACTCCATGGTGGTGTCTGAAGCAGCAAAGGTTGGCACTATCATTGGAACCGTAGCTGCCCATGATCCAGATGCCTCAAATAGTCCTGTCAGG
Source organism: Aphelocoma coerulescens (assembly GCF_041296385.1). Lineage (NCBI taxonomy): Eukaryota > Metazoa > Chordata > Aves > Passeriformes > Corvidae > Aphelocoma > Aphelocoma coerulescens. The sequence goes on along the minus strand of NC_091015.1, from coordinate 111,952,480 downwards.
TAATTCTAAGAGGTCTTAATTATTTTTTCAGCCTTTGCATTGAAGTTGTTCACCTTGTGGTGGGAGGGGTTTTGGTTACACTGAAAGTAATTAATAAGCTTTATTCCCTTTCAGAGGGGAGATTCAGATGTTATATGAGTTTCCATGGTTTGACTTTTATAACCTGAACTCTGAAAAAACCTCTGAAAAAACCTTTTATAACCTGAACCTCTGAAAAAAAATATATTGAAATCTTTGTGAAACAAAGAAGAGAAGATATAGTTTCAGAACCCCAAAAGAAAAAAATCACCTAAAAATATCACTCATGTTTATTACTCTCTAAGCTTAGGAAGAGCCTATTATTATCTATAGCAAGTTATGTTCTCTTAAATCAACCAGGATCAAAAATTATATCTATCATATATGTGTATGCTTGAATAATGTTTCACAGTCTGTGTGCACTAGGAATCAGAATGGAATAGGACATAAATCCCCACATGGTAAACCAGAGCTGAGGTCCCACAGCAGGAAACATTAGGAAAACTCTTCACATGAGAGAAGCGGACAGGCTGAGATGCATCCTGTTCTAGTCGGGATGGTTAAAGGCTTTTGGTTCTGTAAATTTTTCTGCAGCCAAATAACTTCCATTTGAATGGGAAGAGATATGATCACTGGAGATTCATAAGCTGTCAAGCCCCTCTTCCTTTGTCTTCAGTGTCTGAAAAACCTGCAAGTCTTCCACATTATAATGTCCAAGATCTTTAAGAAACCATAAGAGAACACAAATTCTCAATCTTATGTTTGCCTGTATCTAAGGTTAGAGCTGAATGGCAAAGACTCACCACCTTAGCTAAACCAGTAATGAGCTACTTGTTATTTTTCTTATGCAGAATATTAATTCTCAAATGAACATACAAAGGATTTAAAAAGTAATGGTTATGACTTAGGAACTCTGTGAATTTAAACACCTGCAGGAGGAAGAACACATACACAAAACATAGTGCTTAGTTTCATTTGTTTTTATTGCTCACTTAGGGCATAAATAAGAAAGACCATTGCAGGTACTTGTTTGGATGTCATTTGTTTGGGTGATGTTAAGTCGTTCCTTTCATGCATTGAAAATTAGCTTGGGAATGTAGTGTGTTTCTAAAGCAGTGATCTTATATTGCAAAAGTAAAGCATATGTTTCACTCCTAGAGGTGATGCAAGTGTTCTATCTCTTTCGTTATATATTTGCAACATATTCAAAATAGCTGATTCCTATCATGTATAAACAAGTCCTGGATGAATGTTTGGCATGGATTTACTTGTGAAATTTATCTTTGCTGAGCTCTTTCTTTGCTGTGGCAGTATTTTCTGGCATTGATGCTAGCATCTGGTGTATAATATCTGGTTTAGCAGAATCATTTAGAATAGGCTTAAACACAGTTCCATTAATGCAGGCCATGGTCATCGTACTTTTGAGTCCTGTGTAAACATAGAGGTGAGTTTATTTGCCTTGATCTGGTTAATTTTTACAATTCCAGCACAAAAAATAGTTATATCACCAACTAACATCTTGACGATTCCTTCTGCTTCAAAGTTGTTTGGAATTTGAGGGAGAGCAAAAAGGAAAAGTAGTGAGGATTCATCTATATCCTTGTGAACCTGCTATGTACATTGTCGAAGGTACTGAAAGATCACATAATTTAAAGTTCTTCTGCATATGCTTTGATACATCAGAGAGAGATTCACCTAAAATTGGAATGTGAGGAGGATTAATGCATAAAACTTTTCATGATCTGTTTAAGAAGTTTAAATTATTAATCTATAAATAAGTATTCCAACTCCCAAACATTGGATTATATTGATACTGATTAAAAACTGATCTATTACAATTCAGAAAATGTTGAAATGTTGAAATTACAAGATCAGACACAAAGCCTTGACTAGGGAAAATAGAAATGTTTTGAAAATAAGAGGTTATCTCATAAGGTCCAGAGAACTATTGGTGTTTGAACTAGCTTAAATAAAGGATTTAAAACTCCTGCAGCTCAAAGATTTTCAAGTATTAATGGCTGTGAGGAATTAAAGGATTAAAAGTATTTGAAATATTTTCTTTTAGAATTTGAGTATGGGTACAATGCTCGTAAATAAGGGAAACTGCTTGCTTCCTATGCATAAAATTATTTTTCTCCTTGTTTCATAAGAATCTGTCATCCAATTTATGTAACCTGTTTTCTTTTCCTCCCTCCCTCCCTGTCTCCCTCCTTGTCTCCCTCCTTTACTGCTTTCTTCCTTTTCATCTTTCTCACTTCTCCTTCTCCTTCTCCTCCTTCTCCTTCTCCTTCTCCTTCTCCTTCTCCTTCTCCTTCTCCTTCTCCTTCTCCTTCTCCTTCTCCTTCTCCTTCTCCTTCTCCTTCTCCTTCTCCTTCTCCTTCTCCTTCTCCTTCTCCTTCTCCTTCTCCTTCTCCTTCATCTTTCTCCTCCTTCTCTTTTGACTCTTCAAGTTGCATAGTGATAGTCTTAATAATCAAGAAATCTAAGGATTTCTAAAGGAAATCTGGCAGGAGATTGAATCTTAGCTATGAGGCCTGCCAAGATTGAGTACACAGCAGAGGTGACAGGTATCGTCTCATGGGGAAACTTGCCAGCCACAAAGCAGCTGTAGAGCACTGCTGACCAAATAAACATCAGTGCTGTCAAGAAATAAAGTGAAAAATGGCCTACAGTTAACACAAAATGAAAGAAGAAAAGAAAAAGTGAAGGAGGGAAAGGAGTAATCCATGGAAACTGCTGTTACTGTTGTTGTTACAACTCGTTAGTCTCTCTCTCGCTGTGACATAATGCAGCAAAACAATTCTATCTATGTAACAAGTCTCTGCACTTAGATTATAGAGCTAAGAGGGATAGTTCAAAAAACAGTAATACAGTAAAGAAGAAGATGGTGTATTGCAACATAGAACAAACAAATCGTTTGATAAGACTGTGTCTAGGAAGTCCCATTTTTTAATTATCTTCCATAATTCTTTCATGTTGTTCAAGGGATTTGGTTTGTGTTATATCAATAATTTAATATATTATCAGTGTGACAGTAATTGCAATGATCACACTTGATCTGATTCAGACATTTTAATTCATCCTGAGTATAGGGAAGTGCTCTGGAGTACCTACTTGACCTGAATGAGAGTGCAAGAATCTGACCCAATAATAAATCTAATGTTGAGAATATTCCAGTTGTAAATCTAAATTTGCCTAATCAACTGTCCCTTTCCCTCAAAAGGGGTATAAGCAAATCACCCGCAGGCATTTTGACCTTTTCTCTTATGCTATTTTCAGTTTGCTAAGGAGCTCATATCCCCTTCCTAAAACAAATTGGGAGGTAAAGATACGTTAAGCCAAAGAGTTAAGGGCATGAGCCTGTGTTTGTCTAATGACAATAAAGCATCGGGAGCTGACAGTGATGACATGCAATCCCTTGACCCTAGTCTGCATCATCTTCCTTTGCTCTCCCTTCCCCTTCAGCTCTGGGTGACTCAGGGGCTCTTCTGCTGGTGATAGAAAGCTTTGTGCTCGGGCTGCCAACCCCCATGGGATCACTGCCTGGCTTGTAGCAAATTCCAACTCACCTTCTCCTTAGCTGGCTCTCAGGAGGATACTATTTGATTAATTCCTGAGTTTGACTTACAGCAGAGAGGAAGAAAGAAAAGACAGTGGAATACCTATAACCTCACTTAAGTGGACACTGTGGAAGTGGAGCCCACCACTGTCAGCACAAGTCACTGTGTAATTCTCTCACCTTTGCATGTGGCTTTGCGTCTCTTAATGCCCCAGGGAAACTGGACTGAACAATGCTCAAACTAAGGAAACAGTGGAAACACTTTCCCTCTAATAAGAAACCAATAAAATATTTTTACAAGCTGTAATAAATGAAAAGTTTTCTTTCATCCTTTACCTAGGTATTCGATAGATCGAAACACAGACCTGGAGAGGTATTTCAATATTGATGCCAACAGTGGAGTCATTACAACTGCCAAATCTTTGGACAGGGAAACTAATGCTGTTCATAATATCACAGTTTTGGCCATGGAAAGTCGTAAGTATCCAAAGGAAGATTTTTATCAACAGTTTGTGTGTAACGCTTCAGGCTTGGTTGTGATCAGCTTCATTCAGAGAAATTGTGGCAGTTGCAAACCGTGGCAGACAAAAATAACTTATTACTTAATGCAAAAAAAAAATCTATATGATAAAAATTTAAAAATACAACAGTTTAGGTGTTTGCTCTTTCATTTGCTTCATACCTTGCATATTCTTTTGTCTTCTGAAAGACAAGTACAAAGGGAGTTGAAATATGTTACGACAGCAGTCTCCTACCAAGTGTCAATAGAGGAAAAGTGATGTGGAAGATAGGGGAGACGGGTTACCCCATCCAAGTCAGGGCAGTCAGAGTTGATTGCTGTTGGTCAACCACAGCATTCTTAGAAGGTATGAAGAAAAGAGGATGAGAATGCTAATGTGGTTTCATTTTCCTAACTTTAAGGTACCACTGGAGAAGTTATTTTGTATTTGGTATCTTATTCCAATGTAAAATGAAGTGTTTAAACATGTAATGCTTCAAGAGGGTACAAGAATTCTTCTAATGCCATTTCAAACCTAAACTTGTTCAGCTTTGTATGTGTTCTGTGAAGAACAATATGTTTTTGCTTTTATATTTGAAGAATTTATTTCTTCAAATTTCATCCTTAATACTTCTCTTTTGGGCTGTGATAGTAAAAGAGTTATCAGTTCTCTGGCTTGCTATTGTAAAAATCAACACTTCTTGATTTCTGTGAGCTTAATATAATATTTAACCTGAACGTTAACATTTATCATTTAGTGTCTCTATGAATTTATCTTGTGTTATCACAAGTCATTGGTCTAAAAACCCAAAATGGAAAACAAAAATTTTCCTGGGTAGTAACAAAACTGATGAGGTAGACAAAGGGCATACCTGACACAAATGAGAGTGTAGGAGCACAAGCAAAACCTTGTACTGCTTTAATTTATGTTCATACCTGCTTGGTTTTCAATAGGCTTAGTGCGGCAAAAGAAAAATTTGGTGTCAAAATTGCTTACTTCTCTGGTATTTCACATGTGGAATGAAAAAAGAAACCAAAAAAACTTTGTGATTTACATTTGGCTGCTTAAAATATTTATTAAAACTTGGTTGCAATACACTATAAAAAGATAGACAAGTATTTGCAGTTTTGTAGTTTTTCATTTTGTCCTGCTATAACACTAACATCACTGTTTGGGGTAAAAAAGGATTATAACATCTCTTTTCCCTGCTCCAAAAGAGAAACAAAATAAGTATTGCACTAACTGATGTTACTATGCTTAGTCCAAAATATAGTTACTGTTTAAGGTGAAATTATGCCATTGGACCCTGAACATACTCATATTTTAGCTAGAGATATGTATCAGTTTAAGGATGTGATTCATACTTAAAGTGTTGAACATGTTAATGACTAACACCGTCCCTGCCCAGCTCCGTGGGGTCCCGTGTGCGCCCACAGAAGCACGGGTGGGTTCAGTATTGCAGTGGGTAACAGAGAGCTGAGAAGGGCATTTGTGTGCATTCTGGCAGGAGCATTTATTGCTTCTACACTGTTGAAGGTTGCAAAGACAAATACCACTGCGATCCTGAAGCTCATAGTTTTACCTGGGGGCGGGGAAAAGGCGGGACTAGGGAACGGGGACCAATGGGGAAGCTCTGGGGGAGCGACAAGGGGGTAGAGGTGGACGGCCAACCGGGGAATCCAAACTGGGATAGATTACCATAAGAGAACAATGCATCCCGGGAGAAGCCTTTCTGGTCACCCTAACTTCAGGAGGTTCTTGTAGTACTAGGGACTTGTCTTAATGAAAACTCTCTGTCTCTTGTAATGTATGTTCACTGGCCACCACAAATGACAGTATTGAAATAGTTGTGTGTGCACTTCAAATACTTTGGGATTTGCTTCAGAGTGCAGTCTTCTTTTCACTTATATACAGCTGATAAAATTCTGGTTTTGACTTTTTAATAGACAGATCTATCTGAATTTCAGAAAAAATCCCCAAACATTGCACCCATAATAACCATGCTATTCCCAGTATGAATAGTGGTGTTCTGGATAGCTTGGTGATGATTTTACATCATCTTGCTCTTATCCTTCCATGTGATGTGATTCAGTGCTGTGATTAGTGAGTTAGATTTCCAGTTTATCCTGAGAGTAAAATCTTAGTTTAATTGAAGCAGCTGGAAGTCCAGAAGATCAAGACAAGAGCTTCCTATGTATTTGAGGGAGGGATTGGAATTGATTTGACATGCATATCCAAAAGAAGAATGCAAATGAAAAAGATAATGACCTTTAGAATAACTTTCAGGGATCTTCTCTTAATTGTTTTGTTGGACTTTTTCCTGTAGAGAATCCAGCACAGATTGGGAGAGGCTATGTAGCCATCACTATCCTTGACATCAATGACAATGCCCCTGAGTTTGCCATGGAGTATGAGACAACTGTCTGTGAAAATGCTCAGCCTGGTCAGGTATGTCTTGATAGGTTTTATGTTTATTTTTACCAGATAGGCAATCATTCCTTATGAAAGCCTTCCAGATTTAAGAAAAAGAAAAATCAGCTTATAAGAGTAAAAATGAGGCTTTGGTGAACAGTACAAGCAAACAGTAAGAAAGATGCAGGTATAAAAATTACTAGTTGAAAGTAGCGTTAAAATCTCTGTCTTTCTTACTTGTATAACTGATACACTTTGCTTAACTCATCTAATTTTGGATGATACTAAAAATACATACTTCCTCCTAATTGTGGTGGGAAGTGGGAAGGAGTAACACAAAGGTTATTCTGAGACTAAAGGCCTACCACTCCAGAAATGAGTACACACTTTTATTCCCCCTAGGAAGTATGGACCTTAAGGACAGAGTTTCACAAGGGGATTATATCCCTATTTTTTATTCCTGTATTTTCAACTACCCAAATATCTTCCAAGTAGTCCTAGACTCAGCTAAATCCATCTCCTGTTGTTTGTCCTTGGTGTCCATCATATTTGCCCTTTTACCCTCTGTGGAAGACCTCACAAAATACATGTATCAGTCTCTCCTCCCACTTCCAGAAAACTAGTAGATGTTGCACCTGCATAGATCCCACACAGTCCCCGGAACTCTTTGCACTTTTATGACTTCTCCCAGTGTATTGTCCTTCCTGTGGTAGATCTTGTTTATTGCACATTTCAAAATCACCTCATAATTTAAATTCTGAACAAAACCACTATGATTATCAGCTTGTGTTCATGAGAAACACAGACTAGGCATGCTCTTATTGTTGCGCTTGTCTGTTTTCCCTGTGCTCTGGTCAGAAGTGGACCAGAGAATTAGAGTTCCCAATTTTTGTGGATATTAAGCAGTGGTGACACTTTCTTTAGAAGTAGATTTTGACAGAATTTTAGCAAATGAAACTTAAAAAAAAATAGTAATGAAATTCCGGAAAATATTAATATGCTTATGCTGTGCCTTTCTGGTGTTCATTATATTAAAAAAAAAAACAAACAAACAAACCAAACCAAACATGAATTCCAATGCTCAAAAGCATCACAGTTTCCTTGTGAAGGTTTAAAACATTGCTTGTAGCCACTGATAACTACACTAAGAGCCATCCAGAAGATGCACTTCTTTCACTGCTACGTACTTTATTACTCCAAGCTCTTGTGAATGACAGGACCTAACTTTCTCCCAGGCACTGCAGAGCATTGCTTTGGCCAATAAATTTGGTACAGGTAAAGTAAAAAATTGAGTCACACTTTAACAGTGTCTCTACATGCTTAGGAGATTAGAAAATCAAAATGCAAGATGATTAGAACTCAAGGGAGGGTTGATATTTTGATAGGTAACAGGGAGGTTATGTAATGTACATGCACATATGCTTCAATTAAACCCTGATGTATCTCAAAACAGGTGATCCAAAAAATTAGTGCAATTGATAAGGATGATCCACCAAACGGCCATCAGTTCTATTTCAGTTTAACAGCAGAGGCAGCAAATAACCACAATTTTACATTGCAGGACAACAAAGGTAAGAAAGTTTTGATTTGGTAAATATTCACCACTAGAAGCTTTACTTTTCAATGCAGCATGCTTATTATGACCTACATAAACTTCTGTTCTGGTGAGAACATAAACTACAATCAGCCTGCAAAATATTTTTATCTGTAGACTATTTGTCAAAGGAATTAAGCTGTTGTTTGAGTCATTTAAAGCCTTGAGCCAAACAGAGCAGCATCAAATCTTTAAATCTTTTTTTTTTCTCATCAGTCACTCTTCATATTTTTTCCCTGTATTTATAGGTTTTTATCTAAATTAGATTTTACCTTGAGGCAGTGACTGAATAATGTCCAGGAATTCATGTCTTATTAGTATAAACTCAGGGCATTTAAAATGAGTGCACGGTTAACAGAGATGTTTTATGATTTGTGAGGATTTTGTTTTTTTCTTTTAGAAAGATATATCTTTTCAGCAACTAAGTATATCCCCTTTTGAAGAATGCTTTTGATAAAGAAAGCTGCCTATAATATTTGTACAGACTTCTTACGACTTTTTCCTCAAAGGCTCCCATTGACATCACATTTCTGTTAGTTAAAATATCTGAGAACACACTCTAATTACTGCCCTCATTAGTTGCACTGCACAGTACAGCAGCTGGGCACGAGTCAGGCAGTTTATTTATTAGTTGAAACAAACAGAACTAAATAGACACTGTATTGCTCTGTGTTGCTCTTTTCTGGATCTGTACTAAGCCAAAGCTACAAAGTCATCCTATTAGAAAAGCAAAAAAACAGACATATGGACACTGAAGGCCATTGTTTGTACAGGCAGACTTTGAATAATATTCAGTAAGTGTAATGTGTGACCTAATAAAAGTCTTTCACACAGGTCTTCATTGCCTTACCTTACATGTAATTAATGAAAAGCTTAATTTTCTTCATATGAACAGCTTGCAATTTGAAACTAATACAATATAGAAGACCCTAATGATCAAAATAATAAAAGTGCATTAGAATAGGACTGTTCAGAAATCTGACATCATAAGTACTATAAAGTACATAATGAAAACAGAGGCCCTCTTCCAGAGAACTTACAATGTGATAAAAATAATAACAGACTTTTGTAATGCCTGTAAAATCAGTGGAGTTACAAGACAAAGCAGCAGTTGCCTTATTCAAGATTAGTTAATTTTATGCATATTTAATGTAAAAATATATCAAGGTGTTTGCTTGATATAACCTCATAGGTCTATTATGACCTAGATTGATCATAATATGATCGAATCTATTGATCTAATCTATTATTATCTAGAGGTTAATCTATCATAAGATGGGTCATAATAGATGACATGATAAGATAACTTTACTGACTACCAATATATCTGTCTATAAATAGATAGGTAAATACATATAAATAGATAGACAGACCGACTGAATGAACATTTCTATCTATACATGCTGGGGGATATAGCTCCCTGCCTCTCAGAAGCTCTCAATTTGTGTAGAACACAGTGAGTTTTGCCCATATCTTCTTGAACACATGGGCTTTTTAGTCACACAGCTCAGAGCACTGTCGAACTATACATCTTAGACTGATTATAATAGCCATCTTGAATCTCAGAAGAATCTGAAAACAACTGCATGTCTCTGTAGCATGCACAATTACCTGCATTTGTGCACTGACTGGATTTTTTTTTGCATTCAAAAAATATTTCATTGATCTTCAGAACCTATTCTCCTATTAATATGGTCAATGATTCCAATAATAGGATACCAGTATCTGTAAATAATTGAGATAGATGCTTGCAAATTAACTGGAAACATAGATACTTAATCTGATCACTGACAGGTAATTTTTTTTCTTTTTTATGATGATCCGATCTTCAGCTGTCTTTATCAAGAGTGTGAAACTGTGAGCTTAGCTAAAATGAAATGGACCTCTGCAATTTTGAAATAATCTTTTGTTAAAAATAGAAATCTTCTTGTTAAGTTGGGTGTGATTTCCCAGTTGATCTTACGTCTGCAACTTCCAAAAATATATGACTGGGAAAGTTAAACTTGTTGAAGTAATATGAATGTTTTTATGAAGTCATTAAGTAGAAGGCTATAGTATTTATAGGCTTGTGTTTTAGAAAAGACACGTTTTATAATTTGTCTTTTTATTCCTTTATCTAGATAATACTGCGACAGTATTAACCAAAAGAAACGGGTTTCGAAGACAGGAACAGTCTGTTTTCTACTTGCCAATATTCATAGTGGACAGTGGATCACCTTCACTTAGTAGCACTAATACTCTCACCATCAGGGTCTGTGACTGTGATGCAGATGGTATTGCTCAGACGTGCAATGCAGAAGCATATATCTTGCCTGCAGGACTTAGCACTGGAGCCCTGATCGCAATATTGGCTTGTGTCTTGACACTGCTAGGTATGTCTTCTTTCTGTTACCCTTGTTTTCCATTCAACACATAGTAGCAGAAGATATATGCATATAAGCTTCAACATTCCCCTTCACCCTGATTTCTTTAAACACGCACAGATAGTATTCAAGGAAGAGCAGCATTTTGTATCATGAGCACAAGAAAACCTTTAGATTAGGATTATCAATTTGCATACTTTCTTTCTATATTAAACTGCCTCCAGACAGATATAAGAAATAACAGTAGAAGAAAAAAAATATTACTTGCCTCAAATTCAATATTTAAAAGATAGACAATTCAGTTTATGGAAGCATTTGGTTTAGCATACCCACCATATAACCAGTATCAGTGTGTTCCTTTTCCACAGGCATAGGTGTTTTTAAACTGCTATTGATTTGTATAGAACAAAAGATATTCAGAAAATACAACAGATGTAATTTACTGATGAGAATCATAATTGATTGACATCATCTACAGAGTGATCTTTTGTTACTTTGATAACACAGTTGAATTTTATGTTGAGCAGTGAAATTGCAACTAGATAAAAGGCAGTGGAAAAGAGTGGAATAGTGTCAACATCCTAGTTGGCCTAGCAATTCTCATGTAATACCTAGTCATTAAACAGTAAAGGGTCAAATCAAGAAATAAAGATGAAGGATCAGGTGAGCAAAAGTGAGGTTTTGCCTATTGTCTGAAAATTCATATGGTAACAAGGGTACCCCGGCTTCAGCACACAAGAACTTTCATCAGTGTTGTTATCAATTAAGAGATTTTTCTATTCCCTGTCTGTACGTACCAGTCTAAGGAAAGGCAGAAGGCCACAGTCTTCTTATGTTGGTATAATCTCAGTGATGTTTTATCTGTCACTATTGCCAAAGTAATTTAGATAGGTCAATTCAAGAGACTTGTGTCCCAGCTTCTGTTCATGACAATATTTCCACCATGTATAGATACATCTTCATTAGCACTCTGATTCGTGTCACTGGAAACCATTAGAAAGAAATGTTCCTTCTGCTAAAATATTTCTAAAGGACTCCAAAATGAAAAACCTGTTGCATACTTTTTTTACAGAGTAATAAAAATCATTACCTCTGCAATGAACTGAACCAACTTACTCAGTAGCTATATATATATATAGGAGGTGGCATTTCTAAAGTTTTCCATCTCCGTGACATAAAAAAATCTAACACCATAAGCCTTTATTCTCACTCAACACATGGTAGGCCTAGGTTTATGAAATGAAAGGGAATTATTGCCAAAAGTTTTAATGAACATTTTTAAATACCATTTTTCAAATAGCATTTCTAGCCAATTTATGTACACAAGTGAACTTTATCTGGACAAGAAGCTAAATGTTAGAGTTCAAAAAGATATAAAAATATTCTCTTATATCAACTGGCATTAGTATCAGTGAAAAAACACCCGTTTTAAACTTTAGTCCAATATACTTAGGAACAAAATTTCTGTAACCATAGCAATTCATTTGATCCCAAAATGAAATGCCACCATTTCTGTTGTATGTGAGAAAGGAGCCTCTGAAGATTACATAGGAAACTGCTGTAGGTACCATACAGCCTGGTCTTGCCATAAACTTTTCTTAAATAGAAGCTGTATGATTTCAAGTCGACCATTGAGTGGAGACACAGTATGTTGGCACCAAATAACTTGATTATTCTACTCAGTACACCAGGGTTCAAATGCAACCAGTAGATCAAGAAACTTGAGCTTTTATTCCAGTCATTTTTAAAGTGTTCTGAACAAGGGTTTGGTAAAAAAAATCTTGCATATTACCACATTACCATTGATTTTATTTGTCAAAGACTTTGAGTTTCCAAAGTCATCTGTTTGAAGGCATCAACATTATTTATCCAAAAAGACATTTGTATGCGCCATCATCACTTCCAGTCTAAACTGTTCCTTTTGAGTACATTTCAGAGCTGCAGGAACAGGTTAGACTACATTTATATGATAGCCCTGGCTTTGAGTGCTGCATTTTAGTACTGTATTCTGTTTTATTGTCAGCCACATGCCAGTATCCACAAGGAAGAAGTACCTAAGCATCACTGATGCCCAGTGAACCCCAGCCAGCTGTTACAGCTTGTCTGGTCCCAGAGCCTTTCTTCTCTCTCAATTGTTCTTAGAACATATTTTCTGGGCCCAACTGCATGGTGGTATTGCTAGGAATTTACTTTTTCCCTTTTGCTCTTTGCATTAATTCCTGAGAAAAATGCTGAAGATCCACTAGTACTGCATAAAAACAGGCTTCAGCTGTTGGCAAGTGAACTGGGACAAGGGATGCACATTTTTGTGTAAGACTTTATCAGTGAAAAGAGGTGGATCAATATCTTTTTCTGACCCAAGATTACCACCCAGTGTAAATGCAGTCACATTGATCCATGTCATTTTAATATGGGTGCCAGTTGTAAAGCAGAAAAGTAATGAAATTTGCATAAATTGAATGAATACATGCATTCTGGCACCAGTGTCTGAATTCTCAACTAGCTCTCCTTTTCTTAAAGTTATTATGATATACTTTACGTTCTTTCCCCATATATCCCTTTGTCTTATATATAACAATTTGTCTCTACCAAGGCCCAGATTGTCTCAGTGGGATTTCTTATTACTTTTACTTAAGCAACCAATAAGCACAATGTTTTCACAGACCCTACGAAGGAAGAACATTACTAAATCATATTATTTTGTGATAATTGCATATAACATGGTATACACTTCTTTTTCAAACTAAAATAATTTTAGAAGTTAAAAACATCTAAAAACAAAATCTCTTTCTATCTTCATACTGACTGATGGAAATTAAATTGTAAATTTTATTTCAAAAGAAAGTTCCAGTTCCAGTACTTTGTTAATTACTCAATACGGCTTTCCAATTATGCAGTAAGGCTAAGTTTTACAGAAAGAAAAAAATTCTAAAAAAATCATAAAAAGCATATGAAAGTAGTAGTAATTGGATTAATTTTGGATTGCACATAATTTTGAGGAAAGTAAGCAGGAATTTTTTAACTGTTCTGAAAATTATATGGTAATTTAATTCAAGGTAATTTGTTTTTCAGTTAGCATCTCCCAGACACAGTAATTGCTTTTGTAACAACTGTTTAGCATAAAATGTTTACATAAAATCACACACACAGAATATTCACCTGTAGATAACCTAATTGCATTTGAGAGCTTAAGTATTTGCTTTGTATTGATTCAATGGAAAGTTAGATTGGAACAATACTTTCTCATGATTTTTGTCTTTCATGCTTCTGAATGTAATCTATTAGTGTCACCTATTTTCTTAGAAAGACTGAAGAAAGCTTCCTATTGGTGTGGCACTAGAGTTTACAGATTAGTAATACATTGATAAAACTTCAAAATACAGCTTTAAATAATTATTTTTTCAGTTGAAAGACAGCAAATTTGTTATCATTATCACAATACCTGCAAAACCCAAATTAAATCAGAACACATAACTGTGATTTGTAAACAAGAAGAAACAGTTCAAGTCATAAGAATCTAATTCTCTAAATAGGTATAACGTGTACAGAATGTGACTATGTAGTATGTGTGGAGTTTGGCCTTGCAGTTTTAAGAGTGATAAATGTGTAACTGGGGGAAAACATTTAACTGGGATTAACAACACTTCCAGAAAGTAGTTGAATAAGAAATGCAGCAGCTGTTTTCTGAAAGTTAGGGACCTGATTAGGGTCACTCAGTGTGGACATTTAAAGGTCACCATCACTTTGCAAATATCAGTCCAAACTGATTAAAGAACAGGTATAAGTGGGAATTAAATTCGAGTTTCTTGAGTCTTGGCCTCTATAATCCTCAAAATTTATCTGCCTGTAGTGGCAACTGCAAGGTATAACTAAACAAGCTATTAGTGTGCTGTTTAGATGGCTGAGGATCTCCAATCATCAGCTTTATGAATCATGACACACCTAAGGCATAAACCAGTGTGCTGATCTGCTCGCAGCTGATGTGGCTTATTGCTATAGTAAATTCCTGGCTTAGGGGTGTAGTGTATACAAAGCATGGTAATGCTTGTGATTTAGCTCTGTGACCTACTGTATAGCTCTGTGCCTTACTGTATAGCTCTGCATGTTGTCTTCTCTCTCAGGGTATCTCATAACTTTTATGACTTCCTTACAATTATGTTGCAATTGCCTTGAGTACAAAAGGAAAAATTAGTACTAAACCAGGGAAATATGTTCAGGTGACCTAAACCTGGCTTATTATCAAATCATACCAAAATGGAAATTTCATGGTAATTCTAGAAAGAGCACTGCAAAATGGCAAAGCAAAAATCCACTCTTGCATTCAAAGGTGTTTGTTTAAAGACTGATTTGGGTGTACTGAAACTATGAACATTAGTGTTAAATCTATACTGACACAAGGATTAAACTGTGTATTACCTCAGCTAATATACAGACAAACAAATTTTTTTTCTCGGCTATTGTACCTATTAAAGGAAATCAATGTTTCCAACAATGCAGGTAAATCAGAAGAATTAAAAGGTTAGTTTAAATCTTTGTTAATTCTGGTTGTTAAGTCTTTATAATTAGTTGCTTAAAATATCGATTGATTTCTTTATTTGTTACATCACATATGAAATCTGCATTGTCACTTCATCTCTTTAGTATGAGTTGGGTGTATCAGCATGGAGCCAATCTAGTGCCCTCAATGTGCAATACATATTTGCCTAAAGGTTTTCCACCGTATTACTTCTTTTCTAAGAATCATGAAATTAGGTTTTTAGAAGTTTGGCCAGTCCCTAATTACTAACTTAATCTCTGCTTTTGTCATAAATTTAGGAAATAAAAGCCCGCCATGACTTAATGAGAAATGAAAAAACTTTGAAATAATTTGCATTTGATTTAGATATCAGTGAAAATTGTTTAGGGCTTGTATTCATCTCTGCAGCTGCAATGTAGATAAAGCTTTGTTCATTTAGAGGTTAAACTTTATTGTTCATGGCTGTTGGAAAGGCTAGAAATTAATAATCTTATAAAGTCATCTAAATGCTAAAATATTTAACCTTTAGAAAGGCTCCATATTTTTCTTGGCTTCAAGCAAGTGTGAGAGGTAGAAAGAACACTATATAAAACATTCATTGTATCTTGATTTTTATTGTACCTTTAGGCATACCTTCCTACTAAGTTTTGTATTTCACACTTATTAGCAGGTCTTTAACTTTCAACATGAAGTATGTTAAAAAGGACAGTAGAGTGAAAATGCATTTACACTTGAGTAAAGTAAATGATTATCTGCTTACTTATATGGCAATAAAAAAATATGGCAGCAAATGTTAAAAATAATAATTAAAGAGAAATTATGTCAATAGAAATCTTGGTTTAAATATATATTCGTATTGTCAGCAAGCTAATTTGCCTTTCACTTTAAAATATCTTTTACAATGAGGAAAAACATTAAGAATGGAGTGCAATTGTCTCTGATGACAATTTTATGTTCTCTGCCGTATAATTTACAGCTTAATTTGTATTATACAAATATCAGAATGTTTTGGAATTCCACAAATGTCACTTTAAAGGTCAATATTTCATATTATTAAACTGCTTATGTAAATATTGTTCAAAGCAAAATGCCCCAAACTAGTGGCTTCTGAATTCAATATATAAAGCATAAATCAGGTAGATGCCAGGGGCAAAAACATGAAAGGGTGATGCTGATTACGTAGTAATATAGTCATGAGACATCTATTAGTAGATGGATTATTGGATGTGTGCTTGGTAGCTACTGAGAAAAGAGGAAAGAATTGTTGCCTAATATATATGTCAAAAAGTTTAGGGGAAAAAAAACCTAGTTGCAGTTTTATTTTTAGGCATGTGTGGCTCCAAAGGGAAATAACAATTGTGCAGAAATGCATGTCCTGCTTTAGCCAGTTCCAAATAGTGCCATAATATCTGTAGACATATACAGCTTTGTTGCATGTACAAATTAATGGTTTATTCTAGCCAAGAAATCCTAATATTAAACCATTCCTCACAATGGCTAGATTGATACTGATTTAAGATTCCTCCATGAAAAGAAAGGCTTTCAAGAAAAGTAGTCCTACATCATGCAATTTTGGAGGCCAGTTTTGAGACTACCTAGCGAATCTCAAGCTTAATATTATCTATATCACCTTTTAGCTTTTGCTTTTCCATATGTTTCTACAAAATTTAATTGGCATTGTAATTAAAGATTGAAAACGTTATCAATGCATATATTCACATATTCTTAACATTAAAAATAATCATAAAATCAGAAGAGATTAATTAATTGTGGAATGTCACTTTTCAAAGTACTGTTATTTTTACAATCATATTGATGTCTGTGATTTCCTAAGAGTATCATTAACTCAGCAAATGTTATCCAGATGCTACAATATAGTATTAAACATTTTCTAGGGGGATGATTCACACTCCATCATGTCCCACAGATGGATGCAATATCCATAGTATTGGTTCCATATTTTTTCTGTCAGCAATGATGTTTCTCTACCAAACTGTATTAGAGCAAGAGGACCCTTGAGCTACTTTCTTGCAGTGCTTTTGACTGTCACTGCAGTTTAGAATTAGCTTTCAAGCTGAAAGAAACTTTAAGGACTAAAATTAAATAACCAGTTACATTTCTAGTACTGGTTCATCCAGTAAACTCCAGCCCTAGCAGTTCTCATTAGATGTAAGTCATAAATCTGTAGTACTTTGCACTTTTCAGGAAAGAAAGATCTTATATAAAGGTGGTTTTATTCCATGAACTAACAGTCTGATTTTACACATTGCTTAACAATTTGTTGTTCTCCAATCTATAATTTTTTAACTTTATTTTTGTTCAGCAGGTATTGGTCATACATTTTAATTCAGTCACTTCCCAAACCCTAGTTTTTAAATTCTATTCCGTTAATTTACGAATGTGTTTTTATCACTTGGGCATTTAAGAGTTCAGGAAAAGGTCTTTATTTTTTTATTATTATTATAATTTCTTGGCTGTTAGATTGTCATAATCAGACTGAACCAGTATTGAAATTTATGTTTAGCAGACAATGTGGGATATAGAATTAGAGATGAAGATGCTAATCCTGAATGATTAGGGAAATAGATTCTTTAGGGTCTAAAAAGCCGACAGTTTAAAAGTTATTTCAGAACCTGCTAGGTTTCACATCAAACTGCATACATTTCTTGCTATTTCCTTGGGTCTTTGCCATATAAATTAATGAGTACTTCCAATATTGGGAAGAATATGAGAAAACTTCAGCACTGCTAAAACTCTAGCTTTTCTTTGTTCCAGTTCTTGTCTTGCTGATTGTCACCATGAGGCGACGGAAAAAAGAGCCCCTCATTTTTGATGAAGAGAGAGATATCAGAGAAAACATTGTCAGGTACGATGATGAGGGTGGTGGAGAAGAAGACACAGAGGCTTTTGATATGGCTGCCTTGAGGAACCTCAACATCATGCGAGACACCAAGACCAGAAGGGATGTAACACCTGAGATTCAGTTCTTGAGCAGACCAACTTTTAAAAGTATCCCAGATAATGTCATTTTTAGGGAATTTATCTGGGAAAGACTAAAGGAAGCTGACGTGGACCCCTGCGCGCCACCCTACGACTCCCTGCAGACATACGCATTTGAGGGGAACGGCTCGGTGGCAGAGTCGCTCAGTTCTTTAGATTCCATCAGCTCAAACTCTGACCAGAACTACGATTACCTCAGTGACTGGGGCCCTCGTTTTAAAAGGCTTGCAGATATGTATGGGACTGGACCAGACTGCTTATACTCCTAGCCTTGGAACCTTTCTCTGAAAATGCACTGAAGAATATTAAAACAGAAAACTCAACCTTACAGACTGAGGAAAGTTGTAAATATTTCTCCATTTTTAAAACTTTAGGTTGTTTTTTTTTTTGCCTTGGTGGAACATATCTTCATTAGACTTGTCCTAGGGACTGCACTGACCACAGAAAATATGAGCATTTGGTGGCATTTTTGATAAAATGAAATGCTCAGCCACGTTCAAATAGATAGCAACCCTCAAATACCTGCAGAGGCAACTCACTTTCAAGAGTATGCAGTCACTTCAGCGAACTGGTGATACTCTGTAGATGCCTTCACAGTATTGCTATATCGGGAATACAGAGTCTCTTGTTTAAGAAGAAATAAGCTTTCAAGTATATAACTCAACACAATATTACAATACATGGTATTTACACATGCAAGGGTTTTTTTAGCAAATTTTCTTTACAATGTGCATACAGCTTACTAGAACAAAAGCAGAAGGACTGATGAAAAACAAACAGAAACCCAGGAAGTTTTTTTTTTGTGTGTTTTTCCGTTTGTTCTCAGAGCTGTTTAATTAGAAGCCTATAATTTTCTGAGTAGTTTTTGAGAAATTATTGTTTGTACTGAGAAATTCCAGTGTTTGTCATCAACTTATGAAGTAGCTTAAAATCCACATAAAATGAGAAATATGGAGGTGTAGTCTTATGCCTGGGAAGTTTTGTGATGCCCATGTAGGTATAGAAAAGGTGTTGCTATCTATTTGCTATTTTTTTATTCTCTCTTCTGATTTGTACAGGAGAATTTATCCTTTTTTATTATTGTTTGACATAAAGTATTATATTTATTTTGGAGCTCCAATCTCCACTAAATTCAGGTCCATTTTACTGCCTCATGGTTTTAGACTTGTCAGAACATGCTGATTTTTCTCCATTCTCAGATAAATGTAGGAAATGAAGCATGGAAGTGGAGAAATTACAGTAAACAATGCTACCCACCATTCATCCCACAGAAAGGAGAGCAGCTCCAAGGATGTGCAGTTGTTCTTCTGAGCCATTAAAAAGTCTGAGACATTTAAAGAAAATATTTGTACATTGAATTTTTGGAAAGAAGACTGCAGAGGTAGCTAGGAGTGTCTTCAAGGCAAGATTTAGTTTTCAAGGTTAAACACGCTGTATGCTTCAAAGACTGTAAACACCTTGCTTTTCTTCTTCCCCTTCTCTTTTGCTGCTGATGAATCACAGTAAAAGATTTTTAAATTTCTTTCTTGTGTTAAGCAATGTAGTACTATTAACTTCAGAAGTCGTCTTTAGATCTTGCTGCACATAAATATTTTTTCCCCAAGGTGTTAACTCACTACACATAATTTCTATGCTGGTTCAGGAGTGCCAAAACAGAAGGACAACTATTGTTGGTTAATATACTGTATGGTTTTGAAGTAGGATTTCTTAGAATAAGACAACTTTTTTATGATTCTGACAATATTTATACTTCATCTTTCATGATTTGTTACTAGATAATAAGGCATATATTCAAGTAAAATAGTGGGTTTAAGTATTATTTCAGATTTTTTTTGTTTTAGATAAAATGTAGATGAGTTTCTAAATTAGAGTCTGTTCCTGCAAAATTTTTGCTTGTATTTAACTTGAAATGACTTGACCTGCCTGCATTTACTGAGAGGTACACAGAACTGTTTGCAGAACTGTTTGTTAACAGAAGGTACTCCACAGAGGATGGTGCTCACTCTTAAAGTACTTCTTTCTGAGAGAAGGATCCTTGTACTGAAATCATAGTGTATGACTGATGTGAGGCTGGGGCATGGGAAATTATCATTAAGGCTTTGTAATTTTTGCAGCCCAGCATTATCAATTAACTATGTGAAAGTGGCCTTCAGCTCCATCAGAGAAGAAAAATAATTTTAATCATCTACAACATACTTAATTTGAGTCACATTTTAATAGACAATCATTGTTTCATAATTCAGTAGATTTGCTTCTAGTTGTATTAAATATATATATATAGGCATATATATATATATATATGACAGATTTTGTAATGGAACTGAAAGATATCGTCCATGACTTTTAGTCATACATGTAAGATTTTCAATAAAAAATTAAAAAATACAAAAAAAAAAGAGCCATGTGTATACAGTTTAATGAGAGCAAGATATGCTGCAGAATTTAAGCAGGTATTAAATCAGCAAGGTTCTGAGAGAACAGTTTTTCATTAATCTCCTTGTTGTTTGTGGGAAGATAATTCATGAATCTGGATTAAGATGTCAAAAATGCTGATTTTAGCACATAACAGTCACAGGAGATTTAAATGTGGCTTAGAGTAAACAGCCCCAAATTACTCCTTTTCCACCTTCTGTATCTGTAAAAAAAGCCAAAAAGCTCCACTATTCGAAAACTATGTTACGGTGGGGGCTTTTTTGGTGTGCTTTCTATGGTAAAAAGTATGCTTTATTCTGGTACCATAGAAACTCTTGCATATGTATGCTTTCTGTTGCACAGTTCTAATTTAGTGAAGTTTGCTGTTACACTCTACATGCTTGCCTCCTGCTTGTATTGTTGCAGTAAGAAAGAAAGGTGGAAAGGTAGAAACACCTTAGGTTCGATGGCAGACATTACTATAGCATAAGGGTGTGCATAATACACGTACTATATAATGCTCACCAAAAATTACCTCAACTATAGGTTTTGCAGATTGTAATCTAATTCAAATTCTTTCTCTCAGTATTATTTATGTTGCATAGGTGGATGGCATAAAGTATATTCTACTAACTAAATGTAAGAAATATTTTCTCTGTCCTGGAAAGGGAATGAAATTATTTGGGCAAAATAATTAAAACAGCCCTTTAAAAAGACTTCCAATCATATTTATTTATTTAACTTTCTGAAAAGCTTCAGTATCTAACTAGAGGCCATAAATCCTAGATAAAAAAATATATCAAACATTGCAATCACTCCCATCTTACAGTGGAATAACATGTCTTTCCTTTCACCATATGCCAGTTGAATAGTTTTGTTTTAAATTGAGATTTCCAAGAATCTTGAAAAATGCACAGTTTCAAGAGTGCTACTAAAATACCCCTACATAAAATTAAGCTGTTTGAAGAACACTTAAGGTAAAGACTTTTTACTCTGTTTGGACCAGTATGAAATATACTGAATTCAACAAACAATGGAGATTCTGGCTTACATTTCTTATTCAAAAGAATAAACTTCGTGTACTTACTCTAGGTTATATTCCCACTAAGACATAGCACAGGCCTTACTAAGCCTTCTAGTTCTGATAGCTGCTTAATATAATCACTGTAGGACTCATGAAATTTGATGCTACCAACTCAAACTTCTCTCTAAGAATTAACAGAGAAAAAACCCCCAACTTCCTTTTTACTCTTTATTTGTTGTTTTGAAAAGGAGTGGTAGGATTCATCACAATGTTCCTCTTCAGTTAAGGTCTTTTCTCAATTATTTTTCCTGTTTACCCTTCAGGTGGTAGCAATAATTAATAAAAAATATTTCCTGTCCTTTTTTCTTTTAGAGATTCTGCATGAAAGCACGTTATGAAATATAAAATGGCAGCATCTTATTTTTATGGACAAATACTCTTGTATGATATAAAGAAAAGTCATAGTTTGTCATTCTGAAAAGGAAATAAATACACTCTAAAGCATACAGTTACATTGACTTTTAAGATCCTTAAAGAGTTGAAAGGTGAACACAATTAACTATATCAAATCTAGTATTAAATTCTTGATTGCAATCTGTCATGTAACTGATTTTAATTTTTTATGTATAGAATTTTTGTCTACTTTAGAATCTATGTAGAGTAATACTGCTTTGAGACATCGTTGTATTCACCTTATTAGTGACAGAAGGGGTCAACTATATTTTTTTTGGTCTCTGACTGTAAAAGTGAATTGCTAAAGATAGAAATGTCGCTTTATTTGACAGAAATGGGAAAGTCTACAAGACACCAAGAGCTCTACAAATTTCTGTCTTAACTGTGGCATCCCTAAGTTTACCTAGTTTATCTACATCTAAGTTTTCCAGATACATCCTAAGATATATTTTCACCCTAGAATGATTTCTTCACCAAGAATTCTTTCTCAGTCCATTTTTAATGCATCTAAAAATGTATTTAATTGTTCACTGATTTTTATAAATTTCTTCCTTAACTGTTGTTCTTTGAACTAGGGGACTCTCAGCATACAATATGATCTATTTTCTAGAAGGTAATGAAAAAAAAGATCTACATATAATAGGCTATACTTTGTTACTATAATTTACATTTTCTCACAAAAGAAAGAAAAAATCTTTCCCTATGGTACATAAAATCTGCATACAATGGACCACACAATTGCATACAGAAATATATTGGTTGAAAAAACTTGATTTACTTCATCATTATATGACACAGGATTGTAATGGAATCTTTATATGGAGCCTTATATATCTAATCAAACACATTGAAAGAAGAAATCAGCATAAGAATTTTCTGAAATCAGAAGAAGATCTCCTTTGAAGCCACAGTGGTGTGTTGCATACAGTCCTCATATGTGAACACGTATTTTCTACAATTATATGTACATTTAAACATTCCACCCCTAAACCATTTCTTTTAAAATACCTTTTTTTAATCAGAGAGTATCTGGAAAAAGTAATCCTACTCTCAAAAACTTTGTTTATCTCCATCAATGACTGAGGTAGAAAAATCTAATTAAGGCTCAGGCAAAACTTTTAACATTGCCCCCACCATGAAAGCAAATTGGTTTCATATTTTGACCCAAAGTAGTTTAAAAGCTGTTAGAAGTGTTGCAAGGACTGTGATTTCCATGAATCAGATTGAAATTCCTATTCCTAGAAATGGTGTAAAGTTAAGTGGAGTTTAGTATTTGGATGATTAACTGAGGTCATAAACCTTTTGTGCAGAATAACAGCAAGCTGAATGCTGAACCACTACTGAAAAAAATCAATCTCCTTCTATTCACCAGTATCTTGGTCAAAGTCAGAATTTCTTTCATTGTATACCAAAGTAAAATCATTTTGAGTATAAGCTGAACACAGTAGGAAATTAAATCCTGTCTCTTCTTCACATAGGCTAAAAGACCATTTACCTTGTCATTCTATTCAAATATTTTTGTCTAATAATGTCTTGACTGCCTAGGTCACTCTACCTGAGACCTGTGAAGTTGATGTGGTTTGGAGGTCTTGTGGGGGTGAGGTTTGGTTATTTATGTTTTTGTTAATGTTAAAATTGGTATTCTTGCTGAATTGCTTATGTTTGAATGAGCTGATCTTTTTCATTGAATTTTTTGGGTTTCCTTTTCTTTGGTCAAAACCATACTGGCCATGTGTATCCTGATTTTTTCTCTATTTTGACTCGAAACCCACCTTTTTCTGTACTGTTAATAGCACAATAGAAAGTCCTGAGGTGTTCCCTCTCTTTGGTGTAAAGAAACTATGAAGAAAAAGGTAAACATAGGATCAATAGACTGCAGTGAAACTAATCTGTCATTTTCTTGAAACACAAGCTCACAAATTCCATAGTTGAGCTGCCATTAACACCATTCAAATCATGACATTGATTTAATTTTAAATCTTTACAATGTTCTGGTACTACTATCAGCAATTTTTATACATTTTATGAAATTGCATTTTAAAATTGTCAAGGTTTTTTACCTGTAACCCAGTTTCATCATTATTATTTATATCATGATCTTGATGCACAGAAGAAGGAAAAATTACAAAGTAAAACAGCCCAAGTACAAAATGCCCCTATGTGCACTGACATTTAGTGCAGCATTTTAATTACTGCTCTGCCTTAGTATTCCTCATACGCTGATAGCTTTTCCTCTCTTTGAGGCTAACTACTGATAAATTAAGATAGTGTGATTTCGAGCCAGATATTCAAGCCACATTAGACCATTTGAGTCTTACAAGAATATTCAGTCTGAATTTTAATGTCCTTCTATTTCCTTAATGGTCAGAACATTCTTTATAATTGTCATCAGAGAATTGAAATTTTATGGAAAAAGAAGTGTTTACTGATTCACCTAAAAAATGCTAGGCAAAATCTTGATCATGTTGAAGTACTTGGCAGATCTCCCTATGGCTTTCAAGAGGTGTCAAGATTTATACATTGGTAGGGGAGACAGGTAAACGATCACTTACATCATCAAGATGGGAGATTGTTGCTTTGAGCTGGATACCTTTTCTTTTTACACAATCTCTTCTACTGATTTTCCCATTTTGGAAGACACAATCTCTTTCTTTTAATGGTAATGTAAATAGCTTAATAGGATGTTTTTAATGGCATAAGCTACTTACTTACTATCAGCATAGTACATATAATCTTGCTGTAATGAATAGTACCCTTGCTTATAAAGATAATTTCTGTTCACATACTAAATAGAGAGACTGTTAGGAAATGTTTATATTTGATGAAGTACTAATGGTAAAATACTGCCTGGAGAAGAAGCCAAAACCAAAGAAAACACAAATAACGGTTTCTCCTTAAAATAAAGAACACACAGAATTTCCAGGCTATCAAAATTAAATATCTTATACTTTCCTCAGACTGTGGGGCCATATGTAGCTTTACTGACTCCTTTGACTGTAGGTACAATCCAAATTAACTATAATCTTCTTGTTTTCAAATATGTTGTCTTGTTGATTCTTGAGATTTTGTTAACATAGAAAATGGCTGTAGCAAAAAAAAGAGAGGTTAAAAGTATCAAGCTTTTTCTGGTGTTTTTAGTGTTTCATAGATGATCTAATGATGTGAAGAATAGTGTTTTACCAGATGCTATCTGAATACAATTTCCTTTGAGCTAATAATATTTCCACCCTGTGGAACAATATCTTCCAACAGTCTGCAATGCTTAGCCTGGGTTCATCTCATTCAAATATAAAGAAAGAGGTATTAAGGGGAGAGATTAAACACCTAAGTGATAAGGTTTATAAGAAAGTTTCAGTTAGTCAAAACATTAAGTATTCCTGTTTTGTGAGGAACACATGAAGGGAGCTCTCATAGGACGTACAGCTTGTTGATGCAGCTATTGATTCTGTCTGGATATTTGTTCATGTTTTTTCCCCTTCAGTTTCTAGTAGTTTGTGACTTGATTTATCCTTCAGTGTAAGTTATTATATGATAACATAATAAAATAATATGAAAAATTGATACTTCAAAACAGCTGATCATGAAAAATAGGTTAATATAGTATGTTTGACATATTTTTTTTACTGCAGCTTAGCACAGGTCAATATACTTTATTGGGACTCAGAGATTAATGAAGGCCAACTTGGCTCATGCACAAAGCACTCCCATGAAAGAATTTAAATTCAAATAGCTACTACGAAATGTGGAGTTATTTAAATATTCAAAAGCCACGGTTCCTTGGAAATAAGCAGAGGTAACCAACAATCCATAATTCTTGTCCTTCTGGGAATGGGTAGATATATTCAGAGAAGACAAAAAGGGCAAGCTCTTCAAATTTAACACCTGTAGTGAATATGCATGAAAATCCAGTTGACTACGACTGAAAGCAGTATAGAAGCACAGGAGGCATCTGTCAATGGCATTCTTTCTAATCAGTCTAATTTAGCCAATTATCGTCATCTCTATTAAGGAGTTGTCTTACTTTAGTTTGGGCTTGGTGTACTACAAAAAACACAACTTCAGAAACTGAGAAGGTTTGCGTTGCCTTCTGGCAATTTTGCATTCATGAAGAGGTAAAGCAAATACAGACCAAAGCTGTGGCCAACTGGCTGTCTGGCAGTCTGGCCTCACCTACAATACAGATAAGACTGATGGTATGGGGAGGCCATGCTGAATGTCACATGAAAGGGAGGATTTCCTGAAACCCCTTGTGCTTGACTTGTGTGTCAGGACTTCAGGAAAGCCAAGACACTTGTGCCCGATCAGTTTGCCAGTATCCCATTATGGGGACTCTCCACGGAGCAGTCCACTGGAATGGAGGGCAGTTCAACTGTTCAAGCACACACAGCAATAGTGTAAGAGAGACCCCATCCCAGGTCCCAGTGTGTGGTCGAGTATGTTACCCACTGCTGGTGACTGCCAGCGCCCTTGAAGGACACACAATTTGCAAAATAACACTATTAGTATAATAGAAAATTGTGACAGGTTAAGGTCCAAAGGTTGCTGGTGATAGTTACTGACTGCAAAATCTTATTTAAAGCAATATATGGATAAGCTCTGATCCCTAGCAAAAGTTAGCTAGAGATAGTAATTCAGTGTGCATACAGTATGATTCTTACCTGATAGATGTCCCCATGGGGGGAAGACATGTTAAGCTTGTCAACTGATCCCAGAAGTTACCATGGAGTCTTCCCTAACTTCTCCCCATTCTTAGCTTACTTTTATAATAATATTTCTTTGTGTCTAGTAGAGCTTGAGTGACTCTAGGCATACGTCATGCTCAGAGAAGGGTGCCCATACCTTGGAGGCAGGTAGCTTTGGGATGGAGGTGTGGATCAGTATTACAACTGAGGTAACCTTGGGATGGGGATGGGCATCAGTATTATATCTGAGGAGAGTGATTTCACCCTGGTTTCTGGTTCAACAGCAAGACATCTCTTTTTATCTCCATTGGTAGGCAGCTAAATATGTGGCTTATCAGCTAAAAAGTATCACTGAGTTCCCTCCTCTGCAAGGATTTCAACAGAGCTTGGTCATCATTTCTCCACTCTGCTCCACTCTCAGCTTCATCCCCCCCTTAGCATATATTGTGTGTGGGAAGTTGGGCATGTTGACCACATTCCATCCAAGGAACAGCAACTGCATTTCCCCCCTATAATTTCCGTACTGTTATAACTTCCCTGTTTTCTTTATTTTTTCCCCAGTCTTTTCCCTACAATGAATGACAATGTCTTGCTGCCTCACTCTTCATCCTTCCACTGCTCATTGCTTTCTCTAGCTGGAATTTCCTAGAGGAGAGTTGTAACTTAGTGAATTTTCTCTGGATTCATACCACTGATCACAGATGTTGATTAAACCTTAGAACAGCAGTACTAATGTTACTCTTACTACTAACACAGTGACACTGTCAAAACCAGACATTGTTGGTCTTGGAATCAGAATATCAAGTTATCTGCCCAGGTTTGTCAGTGATCTGATCTGTGGCACTGATTGATCCATCTTTGTCATCTGTTGATAAAAAGACCTGAAGAGGAACAGAGCACTTTCAATACTTAGGAGAATGAAAATAATATGGCAATGTTCATGTAACAGTTTGATTTGTTTTTGTTAGTTTATTTCATTCCTGCCATAAGTCTGGAGTAAGCTATTCCCTAGCTGATGACAGCAACAATGTCATTTCAATGCTGTATGTAGGAAGGCAAGGAATCTTCAGAAAACAACAAGCAGTCCTGAAAATTAGTTGGCATTAAGAAGGCATATAAATGAAATGTGATAGTCATACCAGTGTGATGGAATGCTGTAGGAAAAAAAGCCAAAACCCAAAAAATGGCTTCCAATACTTTAATTTCATACATTTTACGATTCATATAGTTTCAAAGAAAAAGACATTAAATTAATTTTCTTAGCCATTCTGTCTTTGAAGTAAGCATTCTCTCAAATCTGCAATGAAACAGTGGCATACAAATATTTTGGAGGCCTAGTATACTTTGTACTGAAGTAAAAGGAAGCTTCCTAGCCTTCCACTGAGTATACACAAGGAGGCAAAGACAAATACTTGATTGATGTTTTAATGTGAAAGAAGACATACTTGAAAGGAACCAGAAAGGTTTTGAGAATGTATTTTCTTCTCAGCTAACTTATTTCAAGAGCTGAAGCTTGTTAATACCCAATCCTAAAGTAAAACATCTATCTTTAAAACCTTATGGTTTAACTAATATGAGACTAAAAAATAAAAACTTTATTGACATCGAAGCTCCATCTGAGGAAGGATAACTAATGTGTCTTGCTTGCCATTCAATCATTAGAAAACCCAATGTCTTTGTAAATTTGAAAGTCTGTCCTTTCTTTGGAAATTGGAAATTAAAGAAATTAAAAGCACTCTCACTAACAAGTTTTATTGGCAAAGCAATGTGTGAGAAAAGCTAATGGCCTTGAACAGACTACCTTGCCAAATGATATCTCTAAGATTAATCTGCCATGTGCCTAAGGAATCATCAGGTTAGAAAAGCAAAATCACTGCTCTGTTAGAAAACCCAGGTGGAGGCAGTTCAGGTAAGCTTTTGTCAACCTCAGTAGAAAATCCGATTTTTGTCTATCACTTTATCTCTGTTATTTATTGGTGTATGGGAGTTATATAAACCAATTGATACAGAAAAAAATTTAAACATTATTAGGTTTAAAGGTGACCATGCTGTCCAAAACTAATGTGTGAAATAATTCATCAAGATTCAGGCCAAGAAATCTGGACTGCTTATATTTTTTCTGAGTGAATTGAAAACGATGCCAATACTCTGACAGCAAAATCGTTTTCTGAACTAAATGAGCTCGCATGGAACATGTGTTCTACTGTTTGCTTTCAACATGCTTAAGAGAAAGAAAAAACCAAAACACAGAGAAGCATAAGACATGAGTTCAAAGTTCTCAAAGAGGATTTTTTGAAACTACAGTTGTTTTATTTGCCTTCCAGTAGCTCAGAATTTGTGCAATATAGTGGCAATTATTTGGTACTCTGTTTGGTACCAGAGCAGCAGTGAACTGACCCAGAGGACAACACGACAACACGGGTTTTAGCATATTCAGCCTGAGAATGAGACCAGTTCAGGATTTTAGAGGTATTTAGGCACATGACCAATGACAGTGTGGCAGCTAAAAACCTCTTAAGGGTGATGATCAGAGCTGTACCCGCATCTTCAAAATTCCCCAGAGACCAGATGTCTGAGGACAACGTCCTTCAGACAGTGGAATGTGACAAAAGTCTCTACCTTAGGAAATCTAGTTATAGGAGAAAAAAGGGTCATAAATAAGTTTCATCTTTCGATGTTTTCTTATTGTATTGAAAGTGATCTTTCCAGTCTTTTATCTACAGATAACCAAAGCATCATATGAACCTTTATCTGCAGAATTCCCATTAAAACTGTGAGCTTAATTCTTTAGAAAGTCTCCTTAATTATTCTTGGGAATCTTTGGCATTTAAAAAGGAAGTCTTTTAAAATTTCTGATTATCTATGCCTTCTTTCTCTATGTATTGGGTTTGCTTGGCCAGGTTTTAGTAGCAGGGGGCCTACAGAGGTTGCTTCTGTGGGAAGCTGCCAGAAGCTTCTTCCATGTCTGTCAGAGCCAATGCCAGCTGGCTCCAAGATGGATGTGCCACTGCCTATGGCCAAGCCAATCAGAAATGGTGGTAATGCCTCTGTGATAACATATTTAGAAGGAAAAAAGTTATTGTGCAGATGTAACTGTGGCCAGAGGAGAACAGGCTGAGAATATGTGAGAGGAACAACTGTGTAGACACCGAGATCATTGGAGAAAGAGGGGGAGGAGGTGCTCCAGGTGCTGGAGTTTCCCCTGCAGGCTGTGGAAAGGGACTCACTCCTGATCGGTTCATGAAGAACTGTAGCCTGTGAGAAGGATTTACACTGGAGAAGTTTATGGAGAAAAATTCCTGTCCCCAAGCAGTGGCAGAAACAACATGTGATGAACTGACCATAACCTGCATTCCCTGTTCCCCTGCATCCCTGGGTGGGAGGAAGAAGAGCTGGGAAGGAGAGAGGGGCGTGGGAAAGGTGTGTTTAAGATTTGTTTTACTTCCCATTATCCTGCTCTGATTTTGTTGGTAATAAATTCCATTAATATCCCCAAGCTGACTCTGCTTTTCCCATGACTGTAACCAGTGAGTGAATCCCAGTCCTTAACTCATGAACCTTTTCCTATATTTTCTCTCCTCTGTCCAGTTTTGGAGGTGAGTAATAGAGAGGCTTTGGTGGGCACCTGGAATCCAGACAGCATTAAACCAATGCACTCCACATGCTGGATGAAGAACCATACATCAATCAGGCTCTTCTTTTTAATATTTAGTCTTTTATAAAATCTAATTTTTTGACAATATGAGCTGCAGTATAAATCAGAGTATCTTGTGTTTAGAAGACTAGAAAATTACCTGGGCTTAGGATAAAGCTGTAATAGCTCTGGAAACAACTTATTCTTTTTATTTTTTAAATGCTTTTTCTATAAGTAAGAGCCTACTGATTTTTGCATTACAAGACAGACAGCAAGTGTAACGGGTGTTATACATATTGTCCAAGGACACAGAGACATATTATTTACACCTAGCAGGCAGAAGAGTGAGTGTGTACAAGATGACATGATGTTAGACTAAAAGGATGCAACTTTAACCAGCTTGGAAAAAGAACATCTTGTTTACAACTGAGTGTATTCATCAGAGAGCTGTTAAGTATGAATTATTAAACTTAGAGTACTTCAGAAAATGTAATTGAACATGGAAGAATAAATATATAAATTAAGTCTGCAAGAAAATTAACCTTCTTCAATTTCTAAAACGTATATAAAATATAATGTTAGCATAAAGTTTAAAGGTCAGTTAGCAGTGGTAGTACACCAGTATTATGGAGGTTAGCCAT
The DNA here is from genome assembly GCF_041296385.1 of Aphelocoma coerulescens. Classification (NCBI taxonomy): domain Eukaryota; kingdom Metazoa; phylum Chordata; class Aves; order Passeriformes; family Corvidae; genus Aphelocoma; species Aphelocoma coerulescens. The sequence goes on along the minus strand of NC_091015.1, from coordinate 111,921,672 downwards.
GCCGGGAGCTTGAAAAATAAATGATTTTTTCACATGATTTTACAGACTTCTGTAAAAATCTACTCCTTCACTTTTTTCTTTTAGTTCTTCTCTCCTTATTCCTCTTCACTTCTTTTCTCCTTTAATAAATCAGTTTTGTTATACAACCTCTCAATCTCTAAAAGGTCAAGATATACTAGGCACTCTCACTATTTGAGTTGCAAAATTAGATTGAAGGAATGGGTTTTGTAATCAGTGCTTTTGGTAGTGCTGTCTTCTAGATCCATCTGCAACAAAATTCTCTACTGCTATTTACATGTGGTCAGAATATTTCCTCTTTTTATAAAAGGTAGGCAAAAGACATAAAACCAATAGACTGCCTTATGTCTTTTTCTTCTGCATGTGTATGCTATGAATTCTAAAAGAAAAGCTTTCAAGAAGTTGTGGCACTGTAAAAAGTAAGGATGGAGTAAGACAATGTACTTCATGCCTTAGGAAGTTAATAGTGAACCAGGAAGAAAAACCTCATACCTATATGAAGTGAGTTGTGAGTAAGAAGGAGTTGCTAGTCTTTAATATTTGAAAGACATTACATTACACTCAGGTGGCAATCAGGGAGCCTATGTCAAATGAATTGTGTTTTGAAACTAGGTCATAGAGTGTAAGTCCTCACATAACTGCTGACCATTAATTTAGCATCTTTTCCAGCAATCTCAATAAAGACAAAAAGAACTAAAACAACATGCAGAGTAAAATACCCTTTTGCTGATTACAAAATGTTTCCTTCAGGCCTTTTTTTAAAGTGACACCAGCTGTATTAGCCATCACAGAGAAAGAACAAGAAAGCTTTAGATGTTAATGGACTGTTAATTCAGCATTTTTCTTACAGCATTGGAAACAAAAGAAGATTGTTGACTAAGGAAAGATAATTCAAGTTAAGGTCAGTCATAAAACCTTTCTGATATTTAATATCCTACAGTGCTCAACTTTCAAAACTTCTATCAGTAATCTTCAAATCAGGTCAAAAGTAATCATTAAATTATATATGTGTTTATACAGACTTTAAATCCAGTTCTTGAAAAAGTTCCAAATTCTTCCTTTTTCCTCACTTTTTTTTTCCCTTTCACTTATAAGAAATTGCAGAAGTTCACTATGTAATAATCTCAGTAAAATTCTGGAAGTAACAGTTCAAATAAGTCTGAAACACTACAATTTTCTAAGCATATATTTTAAAATAGATATTATAATAACTTTAGGGACAAAATATTCTTGCACATGGAGAGGGCAGATATCTCTACCAAATACTGAAATGAAGCAGGGAAATAAATTCTTTCAGATCAGAAAGCATATTTATAAAAGAGTTAGCCACAGAGAGTAATCTGAGATATTGAAATGTAAGACAAAAAATTAGCCTCTGACTTTTTCATTTCTTACTTCTAATTGATAATGTTGATTGGCTTGAATGATGAACACAAGTATTGGAATGGAATGAACAAATAATTATTTTCTGTAAAAAGGGCAAATTTGAGCAGGAGGGCATTCATATGGAAGAAGTGCAAGCCTTACTGAATGAAAAGAAAACTGACACAAAACAATATAATATATGTCCAAACAATTGTTAGGAAAACAATGAAAAAGTATAGAAAAAGACTCTCCAATAAATTTTCCTATGACAAAATTGCAAGGAAGTACAGAAACAAAGTGAAAATAGTCAAAATACAGTTAAGCTGAGTCTTTTAAAGAAAATTACATCTGTCAGTGACAAAGATAAAAATAGAAGAGGGTCAGCAGGGATAGGAAACAGAAGAAAAGTGATACTAATACATGCTCAGAAAGGAGAAAAGATCAAGGTTAATCTATTCCAGTTGCCAAAGGAATAGTTTTGCCTCATATTTTCTTTTTTTCAATGTAACTTCTATACAAAAAAAATATGGTAACCAATGGTAATCAAAAAAACCCACACCAGCAAAACGATGACAAAAAAAGAAGTATCTGGAAAAAGTAAGGATATCTAAAATGCAAACAAAACTTAGATTTCAAATTATAAAAAAATCAGAATAATCCCTTAGTCTCTGTCTTGAAGAATCTAGTCCTTAAAATAAACATCATTTGAAATTGAAAGTCCAGTACTATGAATGAATGAATGAATGAATGAATGATGGAAAAGCTCTCTGAATGAAGAGAAGAACACACAGCACTGTATGTACATCAGATATATGCATGTAACAGGCCTCAGTGATGTATAATGTCCTAGAACAAATTTTGGAGAAAAAAATTACCACGTCCATGCAGCTCTGTGGACCTTTGAGTAAGTTACAAAATTATTATCTAGCACAGTAGATTCACTTCATATATATTTTTTGGAAATAAACATATATGCATATTTCCTGACAGCTGATCAATGTATTAGATCAATGTAGTCAAGTCATTCCAATCTATTTAGAGTTACAAAACACTTCATACAGTTCCCTATAGAGGAGTGGACTTATATTCATTAAAACTTAGGAATAGATAGGCAACAGGAATGTGGCAAAAGTTGCATTGAACAGATCAGACTGGGAAGAAATTAGATAATAATTTCCTTCAGTCATTTTTCTTGGGGTAAATATGTTTAATATTTTCTTTAGAGAATTTTATGCAGGAAGCAAGTGGGCACCCTGAAATGTGGAAGTGTTAGAAAGTGGAATTTATTATCCAGACCTGATCAGTAAGTGGAAGAGTTGGATGAACTTGGGAGCTAAAGCAATGGAAATGAAATGAAATAAAATAATAAAAATTTAAAAGATAAATAATTTATGATTAATGAGAATTGGAGCCTATAAATGTAAACTACATTCATTGTATGCAAGAAAGGAAAGGAAAATTTGAGTACATTGGTAAATAATAAGATGACTGTGACATGGCTGTGAAAATAATAATACCTTGGAGTGCATCAAACAAGGAACTCCCATTACAAATAGGGAAACATTGCTCCCATTTTGTAACATATTGTCAGGATCTTACTCAAAATATTGTATACAATATTACTCAGCTGATAATGATGAAATTTACCTGAATTAGATACCATAAAAGATGTTAAGGATGACTGTAAAAATGAAAAAATCCCTATGAAATCATGTTAGAAGAGATAGTAAAACAAAGGTGGAAGGAAGATTACTTTCTTTTTAAGTGTGAAAATATAAGGACAAAGTGATCTGCTTTAGAAGACAATGCTTATGCATAACTGTAGGGATATGAAATGGTCATGAATAATGTTGTCATCACAATCAGAAAAATGTTTCTAGGAAAGGTCCTGGGATGGCATTTCTAATGATTTTGGCTTTAACACTGAAGTTTAAAAGATTAGAGAAAAAGAGATTACATAAAACAAAAATCCTGATTCTCATGATGAAAGATTGTATGTATTCAACTCATTTAAATTTTCAAAGGCTGTTAGAATTAACTTAAATGTTTCTTTGGTCAAAAATTACAACCCTGATTTTTGTTACTACACAGAAGTTACATGTCACCAAGACTGCCTAGACAAATAAATTTGCTCTTGTTTTGGTGTTCCATCTTTCATTCTTCTTCCCAAAAAGCATTTGGAGACTGATAACTGACTACTGTACAGATTCAAAAGTAGCTCTAGCAATACTGATAATTTTTAAAGTGCCTACGTGGTGTTTCATACTTAGATACAGAAATCATCACATATCATTAAATTAATAGTCAGGAAGTAATTAAAGACTGACTGTCAGAAAACATTGGAAATTTATTTTAATTTGTTTTCAGTTTCCTTACCTAGATGGTTTCATCTGACAAATGCTCATATTCTTCCTGTAATCTAGGACACTGTCAATGCCCTTGATGACCTCAGCTTTATTTCTGTGCATTTTTGCAGCTTTTGATCTGATGCTGAAATACTGAAATCTTTGATTTGTTGAAAGAACATAATATGGTGACTTGTGAGTTTTGGTTTCCCAGTGCCTATCCAAGGCATTCAACCTACAGCTGGTGAGCACCCACCCCTATTGCTATAGAACTTTTTTTTTCTTGCAATCTCTTTTTCCTTTTTTTATTGGCATTTAATTATGCATTTAAGCTATGTTATTGACTTTCTTTTTCCTACATGATAACAGAAGTAGTACCCCATGTTGTGTAATTCTTGTTTGTTGGGGTCTTAAAGCAGTATTCTGGGTCAGAAATTTACAATTTTGATATTGCAAGGAACAAAATTCTAGAAGTTAGAGTGCCTTAAACACTGCAAATGTACCTCTAAAATCACTGGTTTTAGTTAAGCTACTCTGACTTCTCTTTTTTTTCTCTTTACTGAAACTTATCTCACCTTTTCCAGTTTCTCTCATTTCTGGCTGAATATCTGAAACTCCCTGTTATCATTCCTATACTGTATGTCACTCAAGACCACTTTCCCAGTAGTTAATTGGGAAAAGACAGCTCAGGCTGGCAGGAATAGCCTCATGATATTTGCACGCAGGAATCTTCATCACTGAGTTATCACAACTGATGCTGCTCTATATATATCACCGAGCAGAAAAGAGCAAGAAATTTGGAAGACATGGAGTATTTTTCTACACAGGACTCTAGAAGAGAAATGAGGAAAAAAGAAAGATTTTGTTAGATAAAAATAAAAAGGTAAATTGAGATTAAGAAAGGAGAAAATGGTATGTTTAATACTGTCTTGGGGTGACTTTGTGATTTGTATCCCCTATCACTGCCCCATGCCCAGAAATTAATTTAGTGTCTTTCTGTGCTGTTAAATTGAGCCTGAGAGGGGGGAGGAAAAACTGAGCAAAATTTCTTCAAAGCAGTTTGCAGCTTGTTCAAGGTCACACAGAGATAGAGAGTTTTTTTCCAGCTGCGGCAGCAGAAGGGGAGTGGGGAAGGCACCCGGCTTGATTTCGGCCAGTTTTTTCAGCTCCTTTTCCTTTCTCCAGAGAGACGGAGAGTTGAACTTTTGTTTTCCTGGGATTTTGGTTTTTTTTCCTTTTTTTCTCTGCTGGACTGTTTCAACATCAGAATACATTGGGAGGACTTTCCACCAAGGCCTTCACCCTGGAGGTGGGCCCACCACCCCGTCCCAGCTCCAAGGAGGAGGAGAGAGATCTATGGAAGGACTCTGAAATTTTCCCAGGTTTCTCTCAGCAGAGCAAGAGGTTTTATTATTTAGCATTATTATCCTTTTCCTGTGTTTTTGTTAAATAAATAGTTTTTATCTCTTTCACTTTCTTTCAAAGAAAAAAGTTTTTCTTCCCGAACCTGGTGGGGGAGGGGTAGTTTGTGGCCTGCCTTCTCTCAGAGGATGTATTTCTAAATTTGGCCAAACCGGCACAAATACTGAAGGAATAAGCATAATTTCAATCAAGAGTTTAAATATTTTTATAGGCAAAAAATAAATAAATGTAGACCAGTTTGGAAACAGACTTTTATGACCATATATAGTATTTTCTTCTTAATCTTTTTCTTCTTCACTGCTTTCTCTCGTCTATTATGACCAGAAAGTAGCAGGAAATTGATGGACGTATTTTCTCAGTTCTTTTGTTATCTGTTTTAAAGCACTAATTTTTACTTAATAACTTTATGAAATACATATTTTTGAAGTAAGTACCATTCATATGCAGAAAGTAGGATGACTTGAAATATTAGATACACTCACATGCTGCCTTTAAATCAGTAGTGAAACTGTTTCCCCTAATTAGAGAAAGGTCTGTGCAGAATAAAAATAATAATGGTAGTGAAAAAAATTCATATTTATATTATGTGCTGTGTGTGAAGGATTCAAAGTATTCTTGAAGCTCAGTAGCATTTAGCCAACCATCAAAACTCTGCTGACACGGGAAACTAAGAATCAGGGCATTGACAATTTAAATGACTTACCCAAGGCCACACAACAATTCAATTCCAGTAACAAAAATAAGATTCCATAATTTTAGTCTCCTTCGTACCTAGCTATACCTCATTCCTGCCAAGCATCTGTCTTACAGACAAGTACCCTTGTTCTCAATTGTGAAGTGAAATGAAAGGAAATGAAGTCACCTTGTGTGATTTTATTAGATGACCTGTCTTAATGAAATACTGAATCCTCTAAAGATGGTGCATAGAATTTATCTTTCTGGTCCTAAATATGTTAATAATATTGTTTTACTCTTTCTCCTGCAGAAATTTTGAAAACAACAGAAATGTGGCAGTGTCACCAGACGTGCATGCTTACAGGACCATCTTTTGCAGCTGGGTAGATTTAAGACTAAAAAGAGAGCAGATGTGACAGCTAAGGACTGACTGCATTAACAGCTTAAATACAAAGAAAATGGCATATCAGACAGAAATGTGAAGGAAGTGAAATACCTTCTATCTAAATATACACATGCAGTCGCAGCTGTTTCCGAGGTAACACAATGTGCCTTTCTGAACAGTAATTCCCCAAAGCAGGTGTAACTTTCAAGGGATGAGTCAGTGCAGAAAGACGTTCTGAGCTATAACATTTCTAACACCAGCAGTTAGTTATTTTAGGTGATTTTTTCTTGACACAGGTTTTTTTAATAATTACTAGGAAAAGTTTGCCAGGAAAATAAGTGCAGTCTTCTGTCAATCTCTATATATGCTTACTGTAGGGGGATTTGTGGTTTGTAAAAACAAGAAAACAATAAGTTGATAAGAAAACCAGGAGGGGCAAGAGGAAGTACAGGGTTAAAGTTTCACTGCCTGACAGAACAGCTGTCTATAAATCTTCTGTGCCTCTTTTACCTTTGCAAAACTGGGTACTAGCCAGAAGTGTACAATCCAACATAGGCAGGGAATCCAATCTTTTACTGCCTGAAGCCTCTGTAATTTCTTGTAGCTTTTCAGTTTGCATGTAAAATGCTACTATTCTGATCATACCCCCACTTCTTTGCACACAAGATAGTGATTGCCTAAGGCAGTGTGGAATCAGACCAAGAAATACAGGGAAGAGGACTCTTTCCTTATGATCGATATTTAAGTAAGAAAATACAGAATAAGAAGTAACACATGCGTTTTCATGATTATTCACCTTTTTTTTTTTTTTCACAGTGTTTGCAATAGCATTAAGCATTTTTTAATTATGAATTCAGACAGGTGTTAAAATATTCAAACTGTATAAAATTTTCCAATGGATTACCAATGCATTCAAATGCATTTAAAATTACATTTTTGTGGCATACCTGTATAAAACTCTACTTACTCATGTCTGCAGAAGTCCTATTTAAAACCTATGCAAATATCTAGAAAACAAAACTCCTTCTGTATTACTTTTGGGTGCTGTAATGTACCTTTAGTACTTTTTCAGAGTGCTAGGGGACTAAAATACCTAACAATGCATGGAATGACTATAAAACATCTACCTGTTAGTCTTTTATAGCCTTTGAGTACATCTTGGTGCACCTTCACCAGTTTGTCACGTACTCAAAGGGAGGTTTACAGTGAAGGACTACAGATTTTCAATTGCAACAGAATTTCTGTGCTTGTTATTGCATATGGTCCCACAAAATCTTTTACAAGATGCGATCATTCATACTTATATTTTTTATTCACAGATTGAAAGTAGAGATCTACAGCTAAGAAAGATGTGACTGGCTGCTTTTCAGCACTATAATGGAGAGTAATCATCCATCATTTATGTTCTCCTTCCCCCTCACACAGCCTTACTCATATGTGGTAATAACTGCAGTTTGGATGAAACTGCAGCAAATATAAAATATCCAGGTTCTGCTGTAATTCTGAGAAATACCAACATATTTATGTGAATAATTTCTAATACTGCATCAGCATTATAGGTAAGAGGATGATGTCATTCAAGGAAACCTTGAAAATCTGGAGAGATATGTTAGGACATAGATAATATAAAGTTAGTAGACACAAAATGTTAAGAATGGCTATAATTCAGACTAAAGGCCCCGTAATCAAAAGTGAAAAATTAGTTTAGAAGAAACATAGCAAGTAGAGGCTGTGCTGCAATGCTCTCAAAAAAACTTTCCTAGGCTTGAGATGGGGATTGTATTTCCAGACACAAGGAAGATGGTATGTCCTAGTCTGTACTACCCAGATGAAAGCTGAGAAGGCAAAGTGCTTTCACATCTCTACACATATATGCTCTTCCTGCCTTTTATCCCACTCAGGGATATTTATTATTATTTATTATTTATTTGTTTTCCTCAAAAAAATCTGCCCATTGCTGTATAAACATACTTCAGAGACTTCATATTCTTTGGTAATGATCAGTTTACTAGTCAGAGAACCAAGGATCATTATGAGTTCATGAAAATTCCTCAGCTGTCACATCTGACCAGGCAGTAATACTTACTGACTGGCACAGTTTGCTTAAAAACCATGCAAGAAACAGGTTATTGCATTTTGAGAGATGACTTTAATCTATTAGTTGACATGATTAGTTGAGGGGAAATTGATTCTGCAACTTTCATTTCTATGGAACTGCAGTAAAATCATTAATATTGGTGTGAATGGATAATTAACATTATTTTTCCGCTATAGAAGCAATGGAAGAAAAAGCAGAAAACTAAGCCTATGAGAACAGCATGTCCTGATAGCATGTAGATGAACAGCTGACCATCAACAACCACTCACACTTATGCATTGATTTTCAAAACATCTGATTCAATAGACAAATAACTGAATAAATTCTGAAGGACTGTAGAGGTTGAATAAGATGGAGAGATTAATCTCTGAAGAGTCCAACAGACACATGCAAAACGGGCAAGCTAGTCACCCACCTAAGAAAAACTGAGGAGGTAATGAGGGGTTCTTTGGAACCTATATCATCCTGGGCCCATTATTGTACAAGATTGTTGCTCATTGCACGCTGAAGAGGATGCTAAACCACAAAAATCTTGGTGCCTGTGAGTATGTGAGCATGGGTGTTAATGTGAGTTAATGTGGTTGGGGTTTTTTATTTGTTTATTTATTTTCATTTTGTTGCATTTTTAATAAAATAATCTTTTCCTCCTACAGGGCCTGAACTAAGTTTCACTACAATTTTTCTACTAAGTTATGACATTACTTCCTACCTTCTCTATTTTTATTTTGTTTCTATTTTGTATTTTATCACATATTCTCCTTCTGCGTGAGCTGAAAACAAAACAAGACAAAATAAACAGCCCCCCACCAAGAAACCCAAATAGCTAATCAGGATGTGGTCCTTAAAATTTGTTTCACAGACAGTACTTTACAGCCATAGAGGTTTAGAAGAAACATTGCCAAAAGCTGAAGTACAGCCAGACTATGAACAAATTTCAAAACTATATCCTTTAACAGAAATTAAACAAATGCTTTCTGTCAAGACAGTACAATTTTGCTTTTTGTACTTCATAGACCTTGAACTCTTGAAAATCCTGTGGAATTCAGTAAAGGTTCAGTGGTTAGTTTGACATGGTTGTTACATGATTCCTCTATCAATGTAGTTTGCAAAAAATTAAATCTGTATCAAAGGCACAGATTCAAGATGTAATATTTACTTCTTGGTTGTAAAACCAGGAAAGGATGAGGAATGAAATACATCTACAATAGCTTTTACAGTATGAAATGCAGCTGTCCTCGGCATTGCCAGCCAGCTGGGAAGGCCAGTGCGAAGGGGCAACAAAGGACACTCTTCCAATCAGATTTTGGGGACATCTTGTTTCCAAAGGAAGATGCATAGGTAATGTAAATTCTAATATTAAGAATAATCATATCAGGTCATGGAGGATGCACTCCAAAAAAGGGCTGTCTGACCCTCTTATGCTGGAAGGAGTAGACAAAAGACAACAGATCCATTTTAGTTCTGGGAATACAAAGTGAGAGAAAATAAAAAGAAACACCTCAATTAAATGCCTTTTTTCTTAAAAAAGCCAAACAACAACTGCAATTTCTATCAAGTCGGGTAGTTCAAGCTCTCCAAGCTATAAATGAAGTCTGTACATGAATGTCACACATTTAATTAGCAGGTGACAATTCAGAATGTTAGCCAACAGGTGCCTATGTGTCTGGATAATTTCAAAGTAATTAGAGCCTCCTGAATATTAGATCAGTTTAGCTGTCTATCGTTGCATAGTTAGCATTCTTCCATACTGCCCATTAGCTTAAACACTGCCGGTATTTGATTACTTAATAAAAAAGAGGGAAGGAGAAAAGGAGAGAGACAAAAGTAGGAAGAAAGCATGAAAGGCTTAAGAGATAATTCCAGTTTTTTATTGTAACAACTAGGAAATTTACAACAGGAGAGGATGCAGAGGGAGTCAAGTGCTGTTGTTTTCAGTTTCATCTTTTGCTTATACATGCCAGTGATTCGGTTCTGAATGATGTCTGTGGCTTGATCCAAAGGCACAGAAGCAGTCATACTGCTTCTTGGAACATGTCATTGACAACCAGATGTAAGGACCAGGCACAGATTTAAGTCTGATATGCTGAAGCTGGTTTATTCCATGTAGAATAAAAAAGCAGATGAAAACCAGAGACAACCTGCAAGTCTGAAATTTAGCTTTGTAGCCAAAGAAACAACTGCAGCACTATTCCCCAGCTGTGCTTATTACTACAGCACAACAGTGAAAATTACCAAATTTCTATATTTATAGAAAACTGAAGCCTCATAAAGACCCAGCTGCACCTTTATCTAAGTACAAAATGTAATCATTTTCTATAAATATGGACATTTGGTGGAAGCATATTTTAATTGTTAAAATGTAGGATTAAGGTATAGGATTTTTAATTATTTATTTATAATTTAAAAAATTCTGCCTTTCAGGAAAATCAATCTGACACATTCCCATTTTCAGGGAACACATCACTGATCATTTAGTGATTTTTGACCATGAGGGCTACAGAGGGATTTTTTTTTTACCAGTATGTCTTGACAGGAAACAAGCAGATTATCAAAGTTTTCGATCATAATGGCTAATGTGCATAATAAATGACTATAGAGGCTATAATGCTGGAAACACTGGCACCAAGAAGTCTGTCAGTGGTGTGGAGCTGCACAGGTAGAATAAAACAGAGACATTGATTCAGATGAGATAGGTGGAACATTTCAATTATTTATCTGCAAACAACCGCAGCAGCAGCAAACCCCTGACATAGCATAAGATGGTTAACTTTGAACTTGGAATAGATCTTATAGTCACTAAGGTACCTCAGAGGCAGAAGGAAAGTTGTCAGAAATTAATGGCTTGTGGATTTAAGAAAAGAGCAAGGTGTCAGCCTTTACACAGTCAAGGATAAGAAAGTACGTGGGACAAATCTAGCTGACAACTGCAGGGAGTTTTGCAAATGCTTGCAAGTGGCATCTTAAGAAATATTCATCTGAAAAATAACTATACTTATAAATGGATTATGGTATCTAAAATTCCACATGCCTTTTATTGTCAGTTCGGGCTGCTGGTCTTCTTCCATCTTGTCTAATAAGATTTACCTTAAAATGTTTGTCCTATTTTAACAACAGCAGCACCAGCCAAAGTGAAGAAAAAACAACCAACCCCATTTTTATGTCAGAGAAACCTCTTTCTTTTTATTAGTCCAAATGGTTCCAAAGGTTGTTTTTGTATAGTGCATGATGTGTGTGTGGCAGCAGTGGCTATATATAACACAAATGCACAAAACTGGCAAGGTGGTTTTCAGTCTACTACTGATGAGCTGCTTCCTTTTATCCCTTTTCCCTCCTTGGAATAAACTGCTAAGCTTTCAAAAGCTATCTTGTCTCCATGTAGTCACTTGACTAAAATGGATTTTAAACTTTTCACCTGTTAAAGCTCTTCTTTTTTAAACAGCACTGAGGGAATCCAAAGCAATAAAAAACTAGCAGAAGTCACAATGTCATCCAGAGAGAGGGAAGGGAAGAACTCAGGAAACTAAATTGCTACTTAAAATGTCAGCAATTTAAATTAATTGAAAATAATTAAGGAACTCTCATCTTCTTGTTCCTGTTCAGTGTTTATTCAATTTTTATAACACTACTATAGTAAGTTCATACACAGGCTGAGCACATGTTGAAAATGATCTGCAGTTTCATTCCTGATTATTTGGCAGGGGGGTGTTGGGGCTCTGTGGCAGCTTGGGGGTCATGAAACAGCAGAGCCTGGCAGCCAGGCCCATCCCACCACCCCAGCCAGGAGGACACTGGGGCATCCCCAGCCCCTGGCATCGGACACCTCCATCTTGGTGGAGCCCAAGGCAGGGCTGTGGGGACAGGTGCAGACAGAACAAGGACAGTGCTGCTTTTGGTCATCATCTCAGCCTTGGGATCCCCACATCCAAAAAAGCCCCATACAGAAAAGCAGAAGCTTTCTGGAAGATGTATTTCATAAAGTTTTGATGGCAAACATATTTTTATCTTATTACAAGTACACAAGCAAAAAAACCCATAAAAGAAATCTGCCCTCCTTGCTTTCAGAAACCACTCTTCAGTTCTCCTTTTAGCAACTGAAAATCAAAATATTTATTCTGAAATTAAAATGTATGACGAGAACACAGCACATTCTAAACAAAAAACACTTAGTGGATGAAAGTGAGACAAGGCTGTAATGACAACTAATATTCTTATCTAGAAAAAATAATGTGTTTGTGAAAAGTAAACTTTTGAGCCCACGTCTTTGCATCTGAATTTGGACTACGGCGAGGCTGGTAGTGACTGTCAACATTCATACGCCTTCCCCTGGCTTCCTGTGTCCCTGACTTTTCCTTCTGAGTGGTCCCTCATACAACTTCTGGGGGTCTCACCTGTGACAATAAATGCATGTAGGCCACTGGTATATCCCAGATGAGGCAAATGATCCAGGATAAAGACAATCCTTGGGAACTAACAAATATGGAAAGACCTACATGAAATTGCACCCTGAATTTAACTTTTGTTACTGTTTATTCTTTTTAGGGCTCTTGGACTTGATTTCTGTCAAGTAGAAAAAAATGTTAGGTATGGGAGAAGTAAGAAAGGTGTTTTGGTCTGCAGAAAAAAGAGGAGTGATTTTTACCTAAGAAACATTAACAACTGCTGTAGGGAGGGTGAGGGAAAATGCATGGAGCATGAAAAGAATGACCCTATTGAGCCTTTTATTTTTAATAATACTTTCAATAGTAATGATATATTTTTTTTTTCCTTCTACAGACAGTATCTTTCCCAGCTGCTAATGTTAAAGTTATGCCTGTGTTGAGATCAGAATATGGAGCATTCCTTAGCAATAGCTAATCCTCTATGTCTTGCTTTTGTTGAGACGTTTGAGCAATGAATTTTCTCTAGTGGATATTTGCTGCCTCATCAGGTCTTCCTCACTTTTAAAATGTAAACTACTTTCTGCTCTCCTTTGATTCCTTTAATTTATTTCTGAAATTTCCTTCTGAGTCAGAGCATTTCATCCAATCAGCTGGTATGCTGCCGGGCTTTTATTTCTTTTGTATATTTTGTCAGGTACAGACACACTTAAAGTTGCCCTCGTCAGCATAACTCTCAGCATTACAAGCCCAAGTTGTACAGCACAAGACTTTTTATTTCACAGTACAGGCTGGAGCTAACCTAATCTCTTTTAAAGATGAATTACAGTATAGCAGACTGGTGAATATGGGCTAACCACTCAACCTTCCTCAATTCACAAAAAATATGAATATATATAAGTACATAAGACTTGCCAAAAGATTGGTTTTTAGCTCAAGCTGTTGAAATTCATGTTTATAGGTTTGGAATTTCCCAGTCCCTCTGCTATGATTATTGACAGTTATTCAAAATTCAGGTGGACAAGATTATGAGCAACTTGATCTCAGTTTGAATTTAACCCTGCTTTCATTAGAAGGCTGGGCTCAGTGAGCTTCAGAGTTCTGCTTGAGCCTAAAGTTATCTATGCTTCTATGAATTATAACAAACTTGATGATGACAGGCCTCTGTTCAGTAGTGAATTTAATGTTTATTCTGAAAACCTCATGACCCTTGATAATTTTTAATTTATTTTTATCTCAAGTTTTAAATGGCTCAATGAAATTTCACTTGGTATTTAATCCAATACTTTGCTTTATTTTGCTGATAAAGTAACATGAGAATGTAAAATCTGAACAATAATTAGTATATTTACCCCTTTTTTCTTCTTTTAATTGCCAATAATTATATTACTTGTACATTTTGTCACATTTCTTCCTTTGCCCCTCATATTGTCATTGCTATTCTGTGAGCAGTCACCAGCATTTCATCAGTTACTGGTGCAAAGAACAGCTGCCATTCACAAAATCCCTCTTAAAGAAATATAATTCTGTAAGCTACTGACATCCCAAGAATTTTCTTAACAAACTATTGATCTTTTTTGTGCTTTTCTCTTCACATCAGACATAGAAACTTCATACTTTTGAAGGTACTGTAACTAGGAAGAAAATGCAGCAGGTATGTCTTGCACCAAATTTCCTTTTTCATACCTTGATCGTTATTTTTCTGCAAGTTTTTCAACTCATTTTTATCATTATCTTTTCCAAGCAATCAAATCTCTCTTGAACACATAAGTCTTTAGAAGCTCTAGAGATACTTAAAGAACATTGATGACTTCTCTGGTGACCCACCTATAAATCACAGTTTAATATTACTTTCTAAAATTTATTAAAATTAGAGAATATAGAGCTGCAGATTTGGGTTAGGAGGAAAAAAAGACATGAAGAGCTCATTAATTTATTTCCCCAAACAAGAATTTTAAGTAATCTAATTTTGTATGTTTTCATATCACACAAAGAAGGTAACTGCTGAATGTTTTGTTGCACTCCTAAAGATATGTAAGAAAAAAATACATTTATTTTGCTAGAGATCAGTATTGAAGAGGTTCTTACAGATGAGATAAGTATGAAGATTCCTTGTTGAATATAGAATTAGTAGAAACGCATTTAGTTTTCAGTAAGAGGTATGGGAAGAATGCTAATCTTCAGCAAATATGGAGATTAGTAAGTGTCTTTTACTTCCCAGTAAAATCTTTGGGATTCAAAGATGTTGCTGAGCAGGATACTTGTTTGGGAGGGTAAATACAGGTAGGAGCCCAAGACTGCAAACCTTCTTTTTTTGTGCACTGCCTGAATATCTTCATCAGTTTTGCAGATTTCCTTCCTTTTAAAAAGTAACCATCCTCCTACATGGTCACATGCAATAGTTGTGTTGGCAATGAAACATTTTAGTTGCAAAAAAATAAGCAAATGTTTTAAAAAACTGAAGGCTGGCAGGAAAGTCTTGTTTGTTTTAGTTGCAAGCAATAAAAAATAATAATATGAGAAAGCTGAATGTAAGTGTTACAAGTCATTTTTTAAATAACTCAGTTCCCACTTGCAAAATGCAGCATGTACATGTGGGGACCAGAGAGTAACATCTCTTGGACTTTTTATCAGTGATAATCCCACCTTACTTGCAGTTACTTCTGACCTCCTGCTAGAAGCATTAGAAAATCACTCCTCATTTGATATGTCTACAAGGCATTAAATATATTTTTGTAAAATACAAGAGCTGATATTTGAATAGAGACATGTTTTAGTGAGATTTTTCATATATTTATTATTTGTTATATTTGCTTGGACTTCTAATTGTACAGGACCATTTCCTACCAAATGTGTGGAAGCTGTGAATGTTACTCTGTTTCTTAACAGCAGTTCTTATGCTCATAATCACTGAACCAAAATTGAAGGGTTTCTGCTTATCTTGAAGGGATAAGGCTCATATGATATACAATAGAAGGAACACCATACAAAGATTTAAATATTGATGTCCTGTAAAAGTGATGTGAGGTAGATGAATGTTCTTATTAGATGGCATCAGCTCTTAATACAGTAATAAAATTTCCTGTGTCTGGGTGCTGTAGTAAATTCCAGCAAGGGATATTTGTGTAAGTGACTACTGACTAAAACCACCTCCCATAGGTATTAACTGTGGTAGGTCTGGAGCAGAAAATTTTACAGATTTTCTATCAAATCTTGCCTAACTAACAATTGTTCAGAATTATTTTTGAAAAACACTTTCAAGAGACATTTTGAATAGAGTGGGTAGTGGTTATAAGCCAAGATAAGTCCAAATTTGTGACTGAATCCCTCCTCTACTCAACCTTTGGACTCGTAACCTCTCCCTATTTAGCATATTCCCCTCCAGTATCACTTAGACAGATCTCTAGTGATAAATTTTAAACTCTTTGATTCATTGTTCCTAGAAAGATAAAAAAGCTCTTAAAATCCTTTCATTGTTAAATATATAATTGATTTTATAGATTTTAAACTAATCCATACATACACTAATACAAAGCAGACAGCTTCTCATCTCCAGGTGCACTATGGGATCTACTATTAAAAAAGGAATCACAGATGAGAGGAGGCCTCAGGAAATAGACACTTTGATCACTCCTATTTCCAAATGCATCTCATAGTAATTTTTCTTTCAATCACCCCAAACAGCTGCAGCAGAGACTTTCTTCCTAATTATTCTTGTTTTTCTTCATTCATATTGAGTAA
The DNA here is from genome assembly GCF_041296385.1 of Aphelocoma coerulescens. Taxonomy (NCBI): domain Eukaryota; kingdom Metazoa; phylum Chordata; class Aves; order Passeriformes; family Corvidae; genus Aphelocoma; species Aphelocoma coerulescens. The sequence goes on along the minus strand of NC_091015.1, from coordinate 111,905,247 downwards.
GAAATTTTATACATGTCAAAACTGAGATTCTTTAAAAATTTTGTTTCAAAAAAAAAAAGTGTTTCAAAATGAAGAAAAGGGAAAATGGAATATACACACATGCACACAAACACACACAAAAAAACCCAAAACCACCAATAAAATAAAGCAAAGAGGAAAAAGCAAGCAAACAACAAAAAACCCTATTAAAAATCCTGGCAAATAAGGAAGGAATAATGATATCCATTGTCTGGACACAGAATCACGGAATATTCTGAGTTGGAAGGGATCCACAAGGGTCATTGAGTCCAGCTGTTAAGTGAGTGGCCCATACAAGGATTGAAGCAACAACCTTGGCGTTATTAGCACCATACTCCAAGGGGAATTAAAAATTATGGTGTAATCATTACAAGTTTTCCCCAAAGACCACAGATAAAAAGGTGTCAGAATCAGTGACCCAAATATAAAATTAATGAATACAAAATATTCTTTGAAGAACAAGATAACAAAACACGATGATGGGGTATTTTTTCAAGCCTGTGATTAAAAAGTGAAAATAAGCTGCTTCTGTGACTAGTAGCTATGTATATGTGCCTACAGTTTGAAAGAATAGAAGCAACTCTCCTGTAGTGGGTACAATTTTGAAGGCTAAAGGTTAGTATCAGGTAAGGTATTTCTTACTAGTCTGTCATCAGTCAGTTCTTCTTGCCTTTCCCATTGAGAGAAGTATCATCCCAAAAGCTCTTGAAATCACAGACTCAACAAAGTTGCCAGTAGAAATCAGAGGACTATAAAACAGCTATTTGGAAGCAGAAGAAAGTTTAGGTGTTTGTTTGTTCAGAAAACTTCAGGCAGCGAAGACTCTTCATTTTTTCTGACAATTGTTGAAATATCCTTTATCATTTCATTTATAAAATTATTTAACTTACAAAGTTTCATAAAAATCCGTACAGTTTTGCTTTAAAAGCTTAACCAAGTTGGATTCATCCAGTAAGAGAGAAGTGCAGCAATAGGGAAGTGATTGTTCCACTCTGCTCTGTAGTAGTGCAGACCTGCCTTGAATATTGTGTGCAGTTTTGAGTCCTGCAATGTAAGAAAGACATTAAACTATTAGAGAGAGTCCAAAGGAGGGCCACGAGGATGGTGAAGGGCCTTGAGGGGAAGCCGTATGAAGAGCAGCTGAGGTCACTTGGTCTGTTCAGCCTGGAGAAGAGGAGACTGAGAGGAGACCTCATTGCAGTTACAACTTCCTTGTGAGAGGAAGAGGAGGAGCAGGCACTGATCTCTTCTCTGTGGTGACAATGACAGGACCTGAAGGAATGGCCTGAAGTTGTGTCAGGGGAGGTTTAGGTTGGATATTAAGTAAAAGTTTTTCACCCAGAGGGTTGTTGAGCCCTGAAACAACCTCCCCAGGGAAGTGGTCAAAGCACCAAGCCTGACAGAGTTCAAGGAGTGTTTGGACAACATTCTTGATGACACGGTGCTACTCTTTGGGATGGTTCTACTCTTGGGGATGGTGCTGTGAAGGGCCAGGAGTTAGACTGGATGATCCTTGTGGGTCCCTTCTTGCTCAGCATATTCCATGATTCTGTGATTCTGTAGTCCCAGGTCCTTCAACACAGCATGAGATTAGTGCCCATCCTCATGGCTTCAAGTGACATTAGATTGTGTGGTCTCTTCCTCCATTAGGATTAGATATATTTGTGTATGATGAGCTCTAAGAATGATCCTCCTTAGCTCCTCTTCAGAGAAGACACACAGACCTTGATATTATCTCTAAAGATACATTTGTTCTGTATCTGAGTGATTTTTGATTCTTTAAGGATATTGAGTGCAATCTATTTTTGCAACCTCCTCCTTCCCCTTTCTCTGGTAATATCTTCTAAAGCTGCTATATCCCTTCATATTTAGCCCACAGTGATTTTAACTCCTCTGCCATGTTCCAGTTAAGCATGTTCACTTAAATGGAACAGTCACCTGTCCTTATCACTGAGAGGCAACCTGTATAAAAGATCTTAAAGTCCAAAGAGCAGCATATCAAAAAGGTTAACAGCAAATGAAATGGTGCATTTCAGTGTTACTTAGGAACTTCATTAAAATTTAGTACCCATTATTGGTCTTTTTAAGATCCCAGCTCCCATTGAATGATCTGATTTTGCCCTTGTAATTTCATTAATAATTCAAAAACTTTTGTTTCAAACACCTCATGTCAGCATCTCTGTCAGTGTCATGCTAATAGTTTGAACTTCACTTGAATGTAAAAGGAAGCATATCAGCACAGACAGAGAGACTGAAGCCTGAATTCCAGGCTTGCAGTAGCAATCAATCAAAAGAAATGTATTTTACACTGAGGGATAGCACCAGAATAGAGATTTTTAAAAAATTAATAATTTATTGTATGATAAATAGAATCATATGTTTTTACTGCAGGGAATGCTCATAGAAAGTTAAGCTATAAAATGTGAGCTACAGATTTTATCATGGAGACATCTCATAGTGGCGCATTGCCTCCTAGTTAGGAGAGGAGGAAAGACACAGACAGAAGGAGAGAAGAAGAGAGAGAAAAAGAGATTGTGTCTGAATCTTCAGGTTCTGACTTTTGTTTTAGTTAAGCTCATTAGAAAAAATAATTTCATAGGAAAGAGTAATATAACTTTAAAATAAGTTCCTATGTATTTCTTTACGTTTATAAAATGTCTTTATACATTATATCTCTGCAGAAATGCAATCCATGTCTCTCATATTCTCTCTGTGAAAAATTTTTAAAACCATAAATACAAATATTTTTAATTAAGAGAAAAATTGGTTGCCATAGAATCAACAGTCTCCAGCAACCTTTTCTCTCCCTTTATGCACTCATAATGGAAACTGTTTTATATTTAAGCAATACCTAAAATGTTCTTATGTATGCATAAGACACATGTTCTAAGATAATAAGATTAGTTACATTTGCTACTGTAAGTGGCTCTTATTCAATGAACGTGGATCTTGCCCATTGGAGGATGATTTGTGTTGGTTTTCAAAATTATCATTTTAAGAGTTATTGTTGCCCTGCTTTGTCAAGTACAAGAAAAAGCATTTGTCCACATATATTTGCTTTTGCTGTTTACAGAATATGAACAACTAATAGCACAATTCTTGAAATATTGTCTAAGCTGTCTACAGAATACTGGCCAGATACACTGTGTCTCCCAACACATCAATGAGGAAAAAAAAAAAAAAGAAAATAGTCAAGAGCCCCAGAGATTAATCTATATAAAGAATTTTATGCCAACATTTTTAAAAATTACACTGTTTTTTTAGACATCAGTTTCCAATGTCCTTTTCAGAAGTAGTCTTGAGACTGACTCTCAGGAAATAGGCATTTTTCTACCGAAATTTTGGACTATTCTATGTAAAGGCACTCAGATTGGTGATTTTGTAGTTCTCACTCCAGTTTCTTAATGTTCTGGCCTGATCAATTCCCAAAACTCTAATTACTTCCTAAATATTATTGAAAAAATATTTTATTTTTCCTCCTATAGTTTTGCTTTTCCTCCAGGGCAAAACTCCTAAAAAAAATCTTAACAGTTACTCAGAATGCTTTCAAGAGTGAAGAGGAAAGCAGGAGAAGCCTTTAATGCTTCCATGAGTATGCAGAATACTTTTGGTGGAGAGAAGCTGCCTATCTTTTCTCAAACCTCTTCTTACTTCTTCTTACAGTTGGAGCCAGGCTACACACTAGTTATGATCTTTCAAGTATCCATTTCATCAGCTTAAAGGAAAATAGAAATATCTACACTGAATTCAGTTTCAGAAAAAGATCAGCTGTTACTCAGATGGTTACGGAACTAAGACTTGCAAAGACTTGCACTTTTTGTTCTTTTTTCCCTCTTTCTTGTACAGCAAGGAGAGATGGGATAAAGTCATCAGGTTTTTCTGAAGAGAGAATTTTTGGAATTCTGCCTCAGGGACTAGGAAATCAGAGTGCTATCACATAAACTCTCAGAAATCAGAAAGAAGATCAAGCAGGCATCCATCCAGAAATGATGTAAAGGGGACAGTGTTTTTTTTTACCCAGAAATTTCATAGGGATCTTGTCACAAGGAGAAGAACAATCCAAATCTTGGATGGAGTCTGCCATGAGCAGAATGAGCAAACCATCTTCTTTCCAGGATTCTTCATCTAATCTTGAAAATTTGATATAAAAAAAGTAAAAATTGCTCTATATCTAAAGAGAGGAACAAGACACATTTTTTGATGGAAACCATATTATGGGGAAATTAGATGCTAGCATTTAGAAGACAGTTTATGAGGTGATTGATTGAAAATTTTTTACTGAAATGTTTCTGAAGTAAATGAATTGTCAAAACTGAAATAATTTCCAGGAAGATATTGCCTTGATTAAAAACTCCATGAAAAAATTGACAGAATGTTTAAAAGTGTCAAAGCATTCTTTTATACCCTTTAAGAAGACATTTACATTTTAATTTGTGTAAGACAGACCATTTCCCTTTAAAGCTGGTTTCAGATTCTTTCTGTATGCTAGGTTTTTAAGTATTCTCAGTGCTGGTATTCTGGTGACTCTGATAGTTCATATTCCTTTTGATTTACTGTATTAGATATTAAGGAAATAGTAAATATTTACATTGGGAAGAAACTGTCATGAACATTTTAGTGTATTTGTATTATTTTATGCTATAATATCAAGAAAATGTTTTAAATTATACTTGCCAGAAAAAAGGTTTAATGGTGGTTCTTTAGAAGAAATGACTGTTCCATCTAAAAATCACAATTTGTATGGTTTTGGAAAATCAGTATTATGAATTGATAAATTTTTCATAGAATCATACATTGCAAAGGTAGTTTATGTTTTTAAATGTTTACCAGTGAGCTGTCTAGCCTATGGCCAGACAAAAACAATTTTTACTTCAGCCTTGTCTTTGTTGTAATTTGATATTGATTTCTTTCCCAGAAAACTTAAAAATAGTCCAACTCAGTGCCTCAAAAAAAAAAGTGTTCAGCATTCAGATGGAGAGTGTTTAATATTGATAGGAAAGCACACTTCAACAACAGAAGTAGTGATGATTTCAATAATCAAAACATTTTCCAAACATTACTCTAAAACATTAATGTTTGAGGTCAAGAATTTCTTTTAGTTTATTTGTTTGGTTTTTTTTTTTTAGTTTTTCTCTATATTTATTTATGATGCTGCAGTGAAAAGATGTAATTTAAAGCAATAAACAAGAGCTGGACATAGAGATTTTTCATGTTAGACCTTTATTCTTCTGTTTTTTCTACAAATTGTCAAATTGGCAGAAAAATGAACCAATAAACACTATAAATAGTATAAGAAAGAGGGAAGAATAAACTTACAGTTATCACTAGCAGGCACTAGTCTCTTGAAAAAATAATGACAATTATTTTACTTCTCTGTTACTAATGCATTCCAAATGCTGGTAGTTGGAAAACATTCTATCTTATTTGCAGCTACGTGACATAGCACCATTCTGCACCCTTAGTTGTATAACTATGGTACGAACAAATATCATCACCATTTTTCAATCTTGTATTATATTTAATACAAAATATGTGCTTTTTACCCTTAATATTAAATGCTAATATAATACTCAATACTTTTTTTTGACAAAATACCAGATTTGTGTCCAATGTAAGTGAATGTTTTTTTCATTGTCTTCTAGAAAGTTGAATTGGAAAATCTAAAGACTGATGAAATATTCTGTCATGTAAACTTTGGTTAGTTAAATTTTCTATGTACTGCTTTCCCAAATCAGATAAAAATGTTCCTAATTTAGCTTTCAGGAATTTTGGAAAGATATCTATGAGTTTTTAAATTTGGTTTTATTGCTTTAAAGGTATGATTCTATTAGTATGGTCTGTTGGAATGTATCCAAAATCTTTAGAATTTGAAAGTATCTCCTATTAAAAGATTTACTTTTTCAAGTAAAAAAGCCAAGATAAGCTAAAATGGAAATATTCTATGGCCTTTAAACTGTCATAATCATATAATATCTAGGAAAGTGACTACAAAAATCACAGATTTCTTTTATTGTTAGTTATGGTATTTTCTTCTCTTCCATCTAGATTAAAATAAAGCATAGGGATGGAGATGTGATCACTTTTTACAAGATTTCTTGTGGTATTACCTATACTATTTAAGTAATTTTAGGTAAGTTTAGGGGCCACAGCAAAAAATTTTCTCTTGTGATCTTTACTTGTGGAGAACATTAAATATGTAAGGTTCCTATCTATCTATTAAAGCAGCTCTCTACTCCTTTTTATTTAGCCATATCATAGAACTAAAGTAATGTGTTTCTCTATTTCCCCTTCTTCCCCGTTCTTTGTAGAGTGAAATTAAAACCTCATGCTTGATAAAATGCAGGAAGCTGTTTTTATACTGATTGTTTTATCTCAGCTTAAGTAGTACTTTTCAAAACTGTTTTCTCCTGCCTCTTTCCTGCAAGTTAAAAAAATAACAGCACAAGTAGTTCAGAAAAATAAGATTCTATAGTGTATCTGGGGAAGCAGCTCTTAGCATGCTGTGTGCTGACTGACTTTTTGTCTTGAAATCTTATTGAATACATTCCTGAACCCTTTGTTTTCCAGGCAGTGCCATCTTTTGCAGAACACACCATCAGTATTCCTCATTAATACATCATTTGCATGACAGATTCAATGGCATGCTGAAGCAACTGCTCATCAGAGCAGCAGCACACTGATGATTTATCACTGTAGCATATCATCAGAATGAGGCACACTAATAATATTAGATTAAAAGAAAATCTACAGGGGTATTATGCAGGAGTGAATTCAATTCAGGCACCAGAATGAAGGTATAACTTATAAATCTTCAGCCATTGTCACTGAGGTAACAGAATTTGCATTTTTGCAGAGTGTCATATTATTGTCTCCTAGATGCCTTGTCCCCTCAGCATGAACCCTGAGGCTCTGTGGATAGGTGAGGTGTTTGCTCACCAGGACAACTCTCTGATCTGTCTTGGCATAAGACAATGGTTAAACTGTTCCCCAGAGTCCGATTTCTCTCCCTTGTCGGGTATGGCTAATAGAGGCATAAGAATATGTCCCATAATATACTGGTAATGTTCTTCTGAGACATTCTGTTAGAGAGTATGTCCTGAAATATGATGCAGTCAAAGAGAACTGTGGCATTTATTACCATTAGTTACAAGGTCAAAGTCAATGGCACACAAGGCATGAAATGAAGATTAGATACACAGAGAATACTTGGTCAGGGATTGTCTACTAAATATGCTCTTGCTGTTGGAAAGCTTTGCTACAGAGGAGTATCAAATAAGCTGAAAAAAGTCTGCAAGCGTATCTTTTAAGGAAATTCACAAGACATGAAGTGATAAATACTCCTCATTTGGTCTCAGTCTTAGGAACTTGGGAACTCTGCTCCTTTTCTACAGAAGATATTGAGATACTCAGAATTCTCTGGGTATATCCTTAATCTTATTGAAGAGTCTCATCTTTTTTCATTGCATGATGACATTAGTACATTATCTTTGACTAATATGACACAATTCCACTCTGTGCATGGAGTTGGATGTTTCCAACTAACCAGCTGATTCATTTTAATTGGAAGCATTGTAAAATTAATCGTACTAAAGATCTGCTTATTAATTTAAGTACCTATTTAGTGTTATCTGTGAGCAGATGAAGGTAACTATAACTAAAGATGTTAACAAATTAATCACAAGATTCATGTAAATTTATAATCAACACAAACAAACCTATACACTTAGGCACATAGGGACACACGATTCATATAATATCTAAGTCAAAAGTATTTAGTACTCAAGAATGAAATCGTATCTCATTAGTTAACTGACTCAGAGAACAATACTTTCTGCATGACTTATGCAGGCCATTTAGGAACAAGTATGAAGCCTATATATCTTCAAAGTAGTGTGCAAACCTTGGCAAACTAATCCATTTATGCTAATCCATTTACTTAAAGCACTTGAATCTAAATGACCTTTATGAATCAGGCAGAACCTTTTTATGTTTTCACAGATTGCTTTCTACAGAGCTTTCCTCTGTGGGTCATTTTCCTTTTCTTTTAACCCACTGAACAAGACAAAAGTGTCTGGAACTACCTGCATGTTAACCACAGTGCTAGCTTTGAAACTTAAGACTGAAAAAGAGAAACCACACAGTTCCCCCTGCTCTCCTGATTTGGATTTTTCTGTGTACCACCACCCTTTCTTTTAATTCTAAGAAATCCTGATAATTTTACCCTGAAGAAAGGACACAGTCAGCAATAGAGGAGGTATGAAGTCTTTCTTCTCAAAGGGTACCTACATCACTACATCTGTAGATGTGCAACAGAATTTGTTGGGTTTGGACTGGGGTTTTTTGTGGGTAGCCATTGTCGTCTTGCTGCTACAGGTTTTTTACTGAACAATTTCAAATTAGTATTTCATTCAAAAACCAAGACCTTTTATAATCTCTAGCTCCACAGATCTAATCTTTACAAAGACTCTAGTATCATGTATCCTTTTGTTTAGCATCCAGTTTATTCTTCCCTTCGCTCCCACAGTTAGGAAATATTTGACTTGTCACTTTTCTTATTCTTGAAAAGAAAAATAATGTGTCAAAAAAACTGACCATGTCATGTTCTTACTATTTCAACATATAATTTCACAGACACATTTGATACATAACAAAATATTTAAGATACTTTACACTGATAATATATAGGAATTTAAACTAGTGAATTTTTTTTTTTTTTTAATTCAGTATTACTTTTAAATGTTTACATTAATTTACTTTGGTTCTATGTTAGGACTGTCAAGGGTTTCTAATCATCTGACTTGTATATACTATCTTATATTGGGGAAATCCTGCTGAAGAAAATAATTATTTGAAAGATCTGTAATTATCTAATGAAATCCCAGGTAAAACAATGCATATTTTCTAGTCCCATCTTTTCTAGCTATTCAACAGCAGGATTCCTAGACCAGTTTCCGAGGTTATCAGTAGAAGTGATTTTTATCAGATTCAGATAATTCTGAATTATTTAAGTCTTGGCATATACTGAGAGTTTGTATTTTTGCCTTTTTCTGCTATGTCCAACATATTTTGAGATGTCCCAGGGGTTCTGTTATAAGTCTTCCATTTTTTGTTGGCTGTCTGCTGCCTTTAGCTGTTCTGGTTTGACTGAGTGGTCCAGGCTTTCATTGCTATTCAGGAAAAAAAAAAAAAAAGCTGATTTTTTGGCTTTTAAAATATGTAATAAAATCATTATTGTCCTACTGTCTTTTCTATGTCCAGTTGTGCTGGCTGGATTATCTAAAATAAAAATGACACTGAAAGAAATAAAATTATTCCACTGATGTTGGCACTTATATCAAAGAGTTTTTAATTAGTGTTAAATTAATTGTACCCAGGATTAGGAACCTTCTGAAGACAAGAAAAAACCCAAGGCCCAAGGTACCCTAATATTTATATGATAATGAACAGTAATATGTAAAAAAATTTAGCACTGATTGCTGTATTTGCTTAGTTTCCTCCCTGTATCTGCCAAGACTTAGATTTGAACAACTTACTAACATTTCATAGAATCATAGAATCGTTTGGACTGAAAGAAACCTTAAAATTCATTGAGTTCCAACCCTCCTGCCATGGGCAGGGACCTCTTCTACTAGACCAGTTTGCTCAAAGCTCCATCCAGCCTGACCTTGAATGCTTCCAATCAGGGACAATCCACAATTTCTCTGGGTGACTTGTTTCAGTGTCTCAAAAACCTTACTGTAAAAATTTCTTCCTTATGTCCAATCTAAATTTACCCTCTTTTAGTTTAAAACTATTGCCACTTGCTCTGTCACTAGAGGCCCTGTTAAAAAGGCTTTCCTCCTCTTCCTTATAATCTCCCTTCGTATATTGAAAGGAAGGTCTTTTCGGAGCCTTCTCTTCTCTAGATGGCACAATTCTTGACCTGTCTTCATAGGAGAAGTGCTCCAGCCCTCTGATCATCTTTGTGGCTATACATTTAGCCGTGAAAGTAGTTCTATTTTTATGTTTTCATCTCTCTAAAGCAAACACGTGATTTTGCTAGACCAGGAACATCTTTAATTACAAATTTCTTATTGGTCTTCTAAGGACAAATTATTTTCCACATACCTAAACACTAACACTGAGATGGGTCAGCACATTTTCTAGCTTTTTCAGCTCACTCTATTGTTATCCATACAGGTTCAGCATCAATTTAAAACATTTCTTGCCCCACCAGACCTTGTTTGCCCTTGAATTCTCTTTGCTTAACAAGCTGTTCTTTCTTCATATTCTGGTTGAGTTCTAAGTGCTCAAGATGCCAGTCTGCTGATTGTGCCAAAATTGAAGCTGAATCAGCCAGTGAAATTGCTTTGACATCTACAATGCTGGAAACACTACACTTTTCAAAGCCAAACTGAAGGCATTTCAAGATTATTTTTAGTTCCATGAATTTCAATTATTAAATGAGTTAGATGTGCATAATGTTTCATTTGGGACTGTTATCTGAAGATCTCTCTCCAGTTTCAGGCTCCCCATCAGGAGAAAGACACTTATGTAGTGAAATGAGCCCAGTGGAGGGCCACAAAGCTGGTCAGAGAGCTGAAGCATGTGGCATATAAGGAAACACTTAGACAAGTCCCGGTTTAGCCAGGAGAACATATAACTTTGGGAGATGTTATTATGGACAACAACTACTTCAAGCCCTGGGCACAGAAGAGTCAGAGCAGACTTCTCAAAGTGCAAAGGGAGAGTAAAAAGGGCCATGGACAGAAACTGACACATTTGAAATTATACATATAAGGAAGTATTTATTTATTTATTTGCTGTTTTATTTTACCTTTAGGGTAGTAAAATATTGAAAAAGGGATCTATGCAGTTTTTGTCTCCAGCCTTGGGGATGTTCAGAGCTTAGCTGGACAGAAGTCTGAGAAACTTGGTTTGATTATACTTGCTTTAAGCAAGGAATCACTTTGATGAGGATAACTTCTGGAAGCCCCTTTTGACCTGAATTGTTCTATGATTCTACTACACACATTTTGCACTCTCAAACACCTAAGATTTTTAATTGTTGTATTATTTATTACTATGTTCTGTACTGTAGTGGGGATTGTTTATTTGTGCTCCCTGTTTGAATCACCTAGTTGTACACAACAGTATGAGATCAGAAGATTCTTTTCATTTGGCTTTGTGTGTGTGTAATATCCAGAGAGTAAGTAAAACAACACAAATTACTTAAATTAATTGTACAGAAAGAGAAAATAAATGACACTTACAGCTTGAAGAGAGCAACTTTGTATAACTTCCTGGGTAACAAAGATTATAAAAAACTGTGAAAGGAATGTCACCTCACCCCAATCTCTGCTTCTGGAAGAATATCTGAATTCAAAGCTGTAACTTGGGCAACTCAAATCTTCAGCTTTGGGCTGAAGTCATCTAACAAGAGCTGCTGAAACTGGTATGACTGATGTCACATAGGTTCCAGCTGTATGCCAAACCCAAGCTCCTTTTCAGTGTTGCAGAACAGAAGGATATGTCGTTAATTTCCTAACTATTTCTCAAACTCCCTTCTCTTAAGTACTATTGCTTTTGGTAGAGGGAAGACTTAATTATGCAGTTCATACAAAGTGGGAAGGTTCACCATAGTGAGTTTACAGAGAATTAGAATTTTCCTGTTTGCTTTTGGTTCATCATTGTATTTTATCTTGTGGCATTTGTGTTGCCCTACAGCAAATTATTGAGAAGTTAAAATAAAATACTAACTTACTGTTTCAGTAGCATTTTATATTTGCTTTATATTGATAATAACTTTCTATTGATAATATTATTAGACAGTGAAGGACATGATAGGAAAAGCATTTTGGTTTGGGGTTTTTTTATTAGTTATTATTAATAAATTCAACATTTGCTAATATATGCCAGACCATCATAATTATGGTAATTGATTCCTAGACTGAATAAAAGGCATAAATTTAGTAGCTGACATTGGTCACTTTTCTAGTGACCAAATTATTTTATTTTTAATGCAATAGGCATGAAAAGTACCAGTCTTTTAGCCCTGCAGCAGACTGTCTTCATGTCCTTCAATAAAATGCATACTGTTTTTAATATCTACTTGTTATGTTTGCTGTTTAGAATACATCCTGCTCAGAGATACGGCAAAATTATGACAACTGCTATATCTTACATGCTGATTTTATACTTAGGAATGCCATAAAAAGAAACGTACTATCTTCCAGTTTTCATTTTTTGCTTTTAATTCCAACATTTGGAAAATTATGTTCCTAATCAGGTTCAGTCCTAAGTGTTTTCCAGGGATTTTATCCAGATATATTTAAAAGCATGACAAACTGTATCTCCAAGTAACATTTGTTGCCAAAAATTGAATTCTGAAATATAATTATCTATTATATTTCAGTGCACAGTATGGCACTGTGCTATGCAGAAAGAAATATAGAAGATAAGAGAACATAAAGAAGGAATGTCTCCTTTAATGGGATTACGAAATCAAACCAGAATGTTATGTAGATTTAGTGGTTGCTACAAGGCTTACCTAAAGTGGGATGTTGAAGAAAATCAGGAATTTCATATTGTGAGTTACTTTATTATGTAGGGGGAGAGTGTGAAATTTTTAAAACCTGTGTACAATCAAGGTAGACTAAGTTAAAATAAATATTTTGAATTCAAAATAAAAGAATTTTTTCTGGATGGAATGAATAATTTGGAAGTGTTCTCCTCCAACTATATTATTTATTACTTCCTAAAATTGCTGAAATAGATTTAGGTAATAACTCCAAGTACATGGAAAAAGTGGCTTTAATGTATTCCTGACAATTTTTTTTTTATTTTATATAACAAGAAACATGTTTTTTTTCTGTGGGTTCTCTCTCCCATGTTAATGTGTTTGAGACTTCAACAAGGTGTAAAAATGATTTGTGGCTTTTGATGTTAGAGAGATATTCTTCATTACAGATAAATGTAAATTAATGTCTCCTATCAGGTGTTTATTGTTATGTTTGGCCATGGAGACCCCATCACTTCTGGTCATATGTTTCATGGCAAAATATGCTGCTGACCAAAATAACCTAAAAATGTGCCTATTTTTTAATGAAAGAAAGTATAGGAAGAATTTAAGTAACAGAGTAAATTGTGTGAGCATACAAAGTTGTTCTTGGATGGTTCTTTTTCCTACCCGGTTAGTGTGTTTCTTGGTTTGGTGATTATTTTATATTATTTTGTATGGACTGTGTGGGTCCATAATCATTATAATATTCAAATTCAAGTATTTTGAATTTAAATTCAATAATTCTATTTTTTGTGGCTAAAGTATTGTCATTTTAAAAATTTTATTCCAATTTATACTAATGATTGTATTTTATTTACAATACACTTTGAAACTGAATGTTTGAAACTGAGAATAAAATAATCAAGTTTATAATTTACAATTTATAATAATTACTTTTAAAAATATAAATTTATAGTCTATTAAAGCACACTTTAACTGGAAAGCATAGGGTTTTACAACTTGATTAATTCCAATGGAAAAAATAGTGAATCTCAAAACTTATAACCAGTTCTATTATTATTATTTCTAGTCATTGAGATTTGGGAAAAAATAAGATCCATGAAAAATTAAACATATTCTTTCCAATATGTTAGAAAACTGTAAGGAAATTCTTGATGTAATCTACTGTTTTCTCCACTTTAAAGTTTCATGCTGAATCCTGCAACTGGAAGTATAGATGTTTTTACTCTATTGCTATATAATTTCTATATATTGCAATATAATTTGCTATATTAAAAAAAATGCTTTTCCTTAAGTATTGGATTAGTGCTTGACAGAACAAATGCTCACTAAAATTCTCAAAGTCAACTGTGTTAGCAATTTTAAGATACAAAATATATTTGAAAACACTATCAAGAAGGCCTTATTCTTTGATAGAGAGGAACGTTTTTAATTACCCCATCTTAGCTAAAGAGGGGTAGCCTGCATGTGAATGGTAATGTTATCTTGAGCCATCATTTGCTGTAACTAGACCGTAATGTCTGTTTCTATGTTTTACTTTTGATATTGCAAACATCTCTCCATGATATTTTACTTCCTGTGGCATGATCCAGAGATTTATTCACATATATAATTGAGAATTATTTATTTCTTTCATGGAAGCTGTTCTTGACTCATGACATTAAACATAGACAGACAATTCTCCTTTTAACAATTAAAATGTAACCTTGGATATTTTACACATATTGAAAGTAGAATGAATGAATTTCTCAGACATCATTTAAGTTTTCACACCATCACTTAATTAAAGCAGAGTAGAAATGTGGTTAATATGAATCATAGTAACTGGAAGTGTTTTTCATACTGGAAGAATGTACACTGAAAATTACAATTTAACTCAAGGTAGAAAAAGAAATACTTGAGTTATTTCTTAAAAATAAAATTACGTACTGGGGAGGGATTGATAATCCTTTCCCTGATTAAAAAAAAAAAAAAATGTTGCACTAAATTCTACAAATATTTATTCATTTTGAGTTAATATGAAAAGAAGTTGGGAAAAAATATGCTCACTCTAATTAAAGAACACCTCAGTTTTTTTCTGTTTCTGGATGATTATTTACTTGCTTTCATATGATATCATGTATTTTGTTCTGATTTGTTGGTATAAAAAAAAGTACAGTATCTTTTTTGCTCTCAAAAGGCATTTTAATAAAGAAAAAAGAAGTACACATTTGTGCTAAGAGAGCTAGGAGTTTTAATTCTGTTAAAAAAAAAAAAAAACCTATAAAGCATTTTATGGCACTTAGAGGAAACGACGCATTTGAATATATTAAAGTTTCCTGTTCCTCATCTATTCAGTAGCAGGTATATTGGCTTGCTGCAATCCTAATGCTGCATTAGATTTTAATATGGCAGCCTCTGCATGGTAACGAACTTTTATTATTAAATTTTAGTCTATTAAATAAAAAGAAAAAGAATTCTTAATGGAAACGTAATTTTTTTGGAAAGAAAGTACCAAATGACTGTGAAGTTCTGGATATAAATTTAAGACATTTTCCATAATGTTCACAGGTTTCAGATAGTACTCAAGCTCATTAACTTTTTTTTTTTTCCCCAAACTTAGAATCAAATGGGTTGTGCAGAAAGGGGCACTTTGATGATATAATTTAGATATGTAATATCTGATCATTTTCTTTCTCACTAGCTCATTTCCAGTTAAGGCTCAGTAAAAGTAGAACTGCCTGTCAAATATTCATTGCACAATGAACAATACTATTTTTTTGGTGATGTTTAAGCAAAATTTATTGAGTAAGAAAAGGAAATATTCATTTCTCAATGCAACTGTCTTGCTTTATCCTCTCCAAGGGAGTATAAAATCTTCCAGATTGAGGACCTACAAATCATAAAAAGAAACAGATTTCTAGCTTTGTAATATAGGTAGCGTAGGTCATAATTTTACTTTTTAAAAAAATATTTTTTATGAGGGGTTTTTAATGAAAAATCACTGTAACATTAGTAGCCATTGGGACAGTGTAACATTCATGAGACTGTTTTCTGCCACAAACCCAACTGCAGTTTTATGTATAGAAAAAAAAATAGCAACAAAGCCGCACAAGCTGTCTCATGTATGATCAACAGTCATACAAATTAAAAACTGTGATTTTCACCCTTGTAGATGAGAACTACAAATTGATCATAATCTCAATTGAATTTTTCTGGAAAATCCCGAAAAAGTCTTTCTGTCTGCTTATCATCTGATAATGATGGCATCCAGATAATGTCAATATCATTAATTTAATCAGTTTTGTGGATGGTGAAACTTGAGTTCTACCAGGCCTGTCCTGCCTTGACTTGTTGCCCAGGGTTGCTTTGTACTCTTGAAATTAATCTTCATTCTATTGCATTTCCAGGTTTTCTTTCACACTGCTTTTCCCTAGTGATATCCCGGACTTCTTTTTGCATTGGAAAAACATTCCTCCTGTGATTGTTTGCTGACCAGATTTCATCCACTTATTCTGTTTTTTTCATAGTCACTAAAAACAAATTAATAAAGAAAGATTCATAAGGAGTTTACAGCAATGTGTGTCTTTCCTGCTTAATGTTAGCTCTTGACCTTATGAATTTTTTGAATTCTCAAGATCTGTTACATGTTTCTTTTCATATGTGGCACTCTTCAATTCCATGCAAATGGACCTCTTAGCTTAAAATATGATTTTCTTATGAAAGAAGAATTCCTAAATTAATCTAGGGGTAGCACTTTTTAATAAACTCATTCTGTATTTTATTCTACATTCCATTTACACCTGTGCCTTTAATTGTGCTATTCTTTGAAATCTTTTCTGAAAATTTGCATAGGATTGATGTTAAACTAATGTGCCTTTCATTTAATGTGTTACTTTTCACACTTTATAAATCTGGAAAAATCCCCTCTCATAGTCCTTGGCCAAAGTTAGACAGATTTATGTAAAAAACAGTAAGTTTTATATTTTTATGTGTTCCTTCTGAATCCTGAACACAAATTGTTATTTGATTCTGATTCTTTGAATTATACCCAGATGATCTCTAATCCAAATATTTTTAATGCTTTATTTTACTTTACTTTCATTGTGGTCCTATTCTTTTCTCACTTATTGTATTTGTGTCTTAAACAATTTTTAATTTTTTCTGTAAATTTTGATTATTCAGTCTTACATTTGTTTCTTTCTTGGTGAAGGAGGCTTCTAAATACGTCTTCTTTGCTAGTCAGCTTTTCTTTTTTTGCAGCATCTTTTTGAGTTTTTTTTTTCTCTGACAATGATTGAATCACTCTTTCCTGGAACAATTATTCATTCTGAGACCTTTCATATAATATTTTTATCTTCTTTTAAGTAGAGATACATAAAACTTTGAATCCCAGCATTTCTCAATCTCCTTTATAATTGAATCCTTCATGATCTAGTAGTAGTTCACTAAGTTCCTGAGATTGTCAAATTTTTGCTTATTTGCTTATTGCCTGATCTTTGAAATGTTCTGCCAACTTCACTGTTGTTTCTTCCCTCTTTGAATTAATCTTCCTTTCAAGTCAGTGAAGTCCTTATTTTAATCCCCAAATTTCATTTCCTGCACACATAGTTTAAAAACTTCTATTTATTTAAGTTCTCTGTGGTTGCTTCTTATTTCCAGATTCTCATTGTTAACTAAGCATCTTCAATAAGTACATGAATGCAATCCATAGAGCTTTGCACATTGGGGAAATCTCATGGTGCCAAAAAAAATGTCTCTTTTCTTGAGCTTCTTTTGTCAAAGAGGAACATGGGAAGAACAAATTACGTATCGGTGTGATGGTTTATGCCATCTGGAATGCATGCAAAGAACTCTGATGAACTTACCTAGCTGGATCAGATAATTCTCTCTGCCAACCTTTTGAGGGAATTTGCTATGCAAAACAGGCAATGCCCTGGCTACTCTCTATAGAGCTGTCAGTCTTCACCACTTGCTTAGACAGTATATTGCACCGGGTGAAATAAAAGATGTCTACAGAGTACTCTTGACTGGGTCAATCAATTCTTTTGTTAATATGCGTGATTCGTAGTCTCAGTGTTTTAGACAATTTATCCTCCTATGTTGGAACCCTGGGTTTAGAGAATTTAGGTTTCTGGGATATAATAATATATCTATGTGCAACAATATGGAGGATTTGGGGTGTGGATTAGCTCTTCTTGTTTTCTCCTTCTTCTTCACAAATCTGAGTGTTCTGGTATTGGATCAAAAAACCCACACTAAGGATCATAAATAGTTAGTAATTGGATTATAAGTAAAAACATAGTACTTAGCATTTTACAATTGGTTGATTTGGACTTTAAACGGCCTTGGAAGTTAGAAATCGGGGCCATTTTCCACCTTATTACCTAAGAGGCACATCTCGTGCAGCTGTGCTAGAGATAAGAAAATAATAAACATCAATTAGAAGAAAAGCCTGGCGTCTCCTGCGTTCCATTCCGAACTCTGAGTGAAAGAACTTGTGATTCAGAGACAAAATGAAACAGAGAAAATTAACGCTCCTACATTCACCAGTATATGTAAATTATCATTTATCACATAAAAGCAAAAGAAAAGAAGCCATGAAATAAAATCTATATTGGTGACAGATAGAAAGTATTAAAATATAAATAGGTATTTATTATTGAGAAAACACTGTCCAGTCGTGTTATGAGCAAAGGTTCTCAGTACTTAAAACTGAGATATCGAGCTATACACTGCTTAGTACAATAGTACAGTACTACTCTTCTACTACTCTCCGATTTGCCCATTGAATTCAAATTCTATGTTTTAATTTATTTTATTTTTTTATTTTTAAATTTGAACAAATTCTTTCTCTTCAAAGACAGACCTGGCTAACATTAAAAAGTAATTTAAACAAATTCATCTCTCCTAAATGCTCTAGGATGCTTCAAATTGTACTCTTATATCTCTATGCTAATAGAGCAATAAAGTCACACCATGGATAAGCCCTGGGATGTGGGCTTATGAATTTTAATTCCATATCTTGAATGACTCCTGTGTGGAACACTGTTGTTGCCTGTAATACAGGATAGATTGTTTTCTTTTTCCCTTTTGGTCAAGGGAAAATGTTATAACTTGTTATACCTCTAAGACATTTTGCTATCCTCAGTGATTAAAATTATTAGTTAGATGAACCACATCAGTGCTCATTATTGACTCCTGTGAGATGGAATAATAGTCAGTTGGAAAAAAATGGGGAATTTTATAATTATAGGGAATTTTGACTGAAAAAATTTTACAATCCCATATAGTGTAAAGTTTAGAAGTAAAGATCTGTTTTTCAATTATTTTTTTGATAGTGCTTTTAAATACCTCTTCCACGATACTAGACATAAAGAGTTTATCCTTTCTTTCCTTTCTTTCTGCCATTCCCATTTTCTTCTTCTTCTCATGTTTTTCCCATATGTTGAACAACTTCTGCTTTCCTGTTCTTCCCACTAATTTTCTCTATTTTCCTTTTCTCTCAAAACCTCTACACTGTTTAAAACAATTGCCTGCTTTGCCTGTTTTGGTCTTCTTCAACTCTATTCTGCTCCTCTTTTTTCCACCCTTTCTGCTTCTCCCTTCCTTGAAAAAGACTACATTGAAACAAATGCTCATTATATTTGTCTAACTTTATTTGAACTGTGGCCCCTACCTGTTTTCACTTTTTAAATAAAACCCATGACACGTTTTGAAAGTCCAATGTATAGCCTTGATGAATATGTGATTGCATTATCAAAGAATTTTAGAGCAATGGAAGTAGGTGTTCATGCATTATTTGCTAATTATGTTTGAAGCTAGAAAATAATTTTTAAAATGCCATATATTGGTTTTATAATTTTTTTAAGATGATGAGTCCAAGAGATCTATTTTCAGGACAGCAGAAAGACATTGAAAGTACAAAATAACTCTTTTATATAAGCAAAGGAGATAAGCAGAACAGTGAAAGCATTTCTTTAAGGCAGAAGAGTGAGGAATATTATTCCTAATGTATTGATAATTGCAACAAGATTTAATTTGAAAACATAATGAAAAAAGTAGCCTATACAAGCAATAGCTGTACAACAGAAAAAAAAACCCAAACCAATCCAATGACTTTTTGCTTGTAGTATTGATTTTCCAGTTACTTCAGTAACAGGAATTTCTTAAGGCGCCCTCCTCCTGCAAGTTCCAACTATTCTTTCCTGTCTCAGATGTCTCATAATCTATTGTGTCCCCACCTACTGACCTCTGGGCTATGCAGGAAGCACGAGTGAACTGCTGGAAACAACAACGGAGCAGCTTGAATTCCCCACAAATAGACTTGTGACAGAACACTTCAGTTATAATTTTGAGGAGATGATAGAATAACAAAATACTTTCCTTCCTTATATGTACAAACTCTTACCTGGAGCTGTAAAAAGCCTTGAAGCAGGACTTACTAGTGATAAAATATTACTTCTTATTGTATCACAATATGTGCTTGATTTTGACCTTACCAAGAAAAGCTGCAGAAAAAAGAGTAAATTAGGTAATTGTCCTTTCTACAGATTTGTCTTTAATTCTTGTTGATGCACAGGAGAATTTCAACAAGTTATTAATTTGCTATGGAAACTACCATTGGTCTGACTCAACAGACAAATTTTAATTTAGAGGTGCCATGAAGGCTTGTAAAGAAAGTATAATTAAACTTAGGATTCAGAAAACTTTTAAGCTATTTGATGGAATAATTTTCTTTAGGTTAGCATTTTATTTCAAAAAAACCCCCATCATTAGCACCTGAGTATGTATTTTGATACATTTCAGTATATCTGGAAGAAAAGCTAGCTATTATTAGGTGCCTGTCCTTCCTCCACTTTTTCTGACTCATAATTTGTCAAGTTGGGCTGCAAAACCAGGCATGGTAACTTAGTATATTAGTAAAGAAATCCTGTCTTAAGGTTATCTATTTACTTCAGTGTATTCACCACCTACATTTCAGACAACCAAGACTGAACAATAGTATTAAAAAAGCCAAACTCTTTCCACAGTTTTAATAGGATTTGAAGTGTTTCTCAAGTCAATGATTTTTACTTGTGATCGCTTCTTCCTCTCGTCTTGTCCTAAACTTGTCTGCTCCTCTGATAACAAAGCCTACCCTGTCTGATCTCCCATGACATACAAGTTGAATGTAAATGTAAGATGGAAATACAGTGAGACTCATCTAGGAGGTAAAAGAATAAATTATTAAATATGTACATAATGTGATATTTTGCACAGTCTACTGTACCTCATTTTGGACTTAAATAGTTGGGGTTTTTTCTGGTTTTAGTTTTAAGTGAGAGAAAATTTTCTGCAGTATGTTATTTACACAGACTTTGATGCTTTTGGTCTGATCTGAAAAATGCTCAAAACCTAAAAGGTTAAATTGTCAGGTGCAGGTTACTGTAGTTCAGCTAGCAAACACAGAGTGATTCTTCCACCTCCCACTCCAAGCAGTAGAGATTGAGGTCAAAGACCCCAATTTCTTCATTGAGACTTTTCTGTCACCATTTAAACATTGTATTTTAACCTCTGAGTTTAAAGCATGGATGAAAAATTGCAACCATGACCCTTCCTTATTTGGGGGGGAACAAAAGATTCTTGTTGAACTAAGGCTTTGTAATTTGTGCAAATATACCATACAGAAAGAAATGTTGGCAAACAATAATTGAGGTGAAATTTGAAGTCATGTCCTAATTAGAGCTTTTCAGACCTTAAAAATTGGCCCCAAAAGATCTGGAAGAGAGTTGGTTACTTCAGACAGGCAAAAAGTTCTTTTAATACTGGGCTCCTACATAGGTCTTCCAAATTCTTGATCTTCAGCCTATTGAAGAAATAGTAATATGAAGAAAAAATGAATTAAATTGTAAGACATTTGAAGGAAAGTGTCATTCAAGGGAACAGTGGTGATGATACTGATAGAGGTTTTGAATATTTTACAGATTAGAGAAAGATTTTTACTCGTATTGTGAAACATCTGAAATATATGCATGCAGAAAACCTAAACGCATCTTCTGCCTGAGATGAGGTACACCTATAATACAGATAATTATTGAGGGGCTCAGAGGGTATGTCAATACACTTAAAGGCAGGGCTGCTGTGCAGGGGGACCTAGGTAACCTGAAGAGTCAATGAGCATAAATTGAGAAAAAAGGTGTTCATGCTGGATCTAAAGAAAAGTTTATCTCTGAGGGCTTAGCAATCTGCCCAGAGATTCTGTGCAATCTCCATCCTTGAAGGTTTTCAAGACCCAGCTGGACAAAGCCCTCAGCAACTGGAAGTCTGACCTTAGGAAGTGATCCTGCTGTGGGAAGGAGGTTGGACTGGAGACCTCCTGAGCTCGCCTGTGACATGACCTGTTCTTTGAATATAATTTAAAGTTAAAAAATAGTAAGAGGTCCAGGGCACAGGAGCCATTGTCCATGGTGCAAGAGTAAAAATGAGCAGACTTACGCTCATCCCCTTATTTCCCAGAAATTTCTAATATGAACTTTTTCAACTGACTTTTCTGATCCTCTCTTCCCTGTTACTTAAATGGAATTGAAACAGTGTTTATTCTCCTCTCACATTTTGTCTAGGCAAGGGTTCACTTATAAGCTTCTAAGTATAATAACAAAGCGCCTAAACTCACAATATTAATCAATTTTAAAAGAGTTTTGAGGCTAAGACCCTGTACCTTCAGTTTCCCTTCCCATGCTTTGAGCCTTGTCAGCTATTCATTTTAAGTATTAGATGCCACACTGAGACAAGATTTTAACTTGCCAAAATTAGAAGTATTGTCTCACCAAATATTTAAGCCACAGAGTATCTCCATTTTCTTATTATAAAAAAAAATAATTATCTTGTGTACATACCATTAAATTTGGGATAGATTTACGAATTACCCTAAGACTGAACAAAGTATGCCATCTAAGACATATTTGCTAGCTATAATGTCCCTGCATTATATAAACTAGCAAAAGACTTAATCTGAGTGAATTACGAACTTCAGATGTCTTGACAAAGATATACAACTTCTTGAGTTAGTTTACTTTTGTGTGACATCAATTCTGATACTAGTTAAATACAGAAAAAATAAAACATAATGAACAGTTATTTAGTTGCTGGAAAATTGGAAGACAAAACTTCTATGCAAGTAGAGAACTAGTGCACTTGAGGCTGGGAGAATTTTAAGATAAGGAGTTTAAGAGTTCACAATCACCTTAAATTTTTATTTGGATGAGGGATAGCTGCTGAATACACATACATGAACTTCAGAGAGCTAAAGATAAATGAAGTATTTCAGTATTGATGAGAAAATCCCCTAAAAATGAAAGCCAATTGTACAAATAAAACATAAAATCTTGTAACTGTTAGTGTATTTGTCAGGACTTGGGAAAATGCTGGAAGAACCAAATCAAGATTGTAGTCCAGTGGAGCCTTCTTGAGATGAGATTGAGGATAATACATTTAAAAAATCATGTTTTCACTGCATTATATAACACACTTTTTATTGTACCGGCACAAAAATATTAGTTGAAAAGTTACTCAGAACCAGAAATTGAAGGATATATTTTTTCAGTTACGATTTTTTTTATTCTGTTTACTTAAGAGTTTCTTGAATATCTGTGATGATGCAGGAACAAAGGACATATGTGGAAGGTATCTTTTCAGCTTTATATCGGCTAGCGCTTGTATTTCACTGCCTTAGAAAGCCTCAAGCAGCCTAGAGAGGCAGCACGAGCGATCTCGCACTTTAGTAGCTCTAAATCGGTACCTGTATCAGCTGCAAAGCAAATACCATCAGCAGAAGCAAAGAGGGAGAAATACAGCTCCCTGCTCGCTCAATTTCCTGCAGTTAGAAGCTTTCAAAATGAGACAACCAGAGACGTTCACAGGAAGAAAGCTGAGCTGAGAGAGAGGGCGGAGCCTCCCCTCGATTGTCTCTTTTATTCGGAGAAGGGGGAAGGGGAGGACTGGGGCGGACCCGGGGTGAGCGGCCAATAGGACACTGCTGAAGAGTCTGAGTTACATTTGGTTTTGCCCGCGCTTGGAACAAAGGGGTTCAGAGCACATGGGCAGGAGCACGTGTCTTTGGGAGAGGGAGGGGAAGCTCAGAACAGGCAGCAACAGACATCTATAGGTGAGATTGAAAATCTGGTGCAAAGGACACTTAAGCTGCGTTGTCTTCAAAAAAACCAGTATAATCACAGTTCCACAAGTCTTGTTCAACTGATCGTATTTCCAGGATCTAATGGTGTTTGTTTATTCAGATTTTCTGCAAAGATGCATATTCATTCCAAACTCCCATTGCTTGACTCAGCCTGTACTCTGAGACTGAGTGTGTTGGGGTGAATTTATCATGTGTATCCCCTATCGCTGCTCTATGCCCAGAAATCAATCCTGTGCATTCCTGTGCCTTTAAACTGAGCCCGAGACGGGGAAGAGAAGAAAAATCCAAGTGAACTTCTCAAAACAGTTGTTCAAGGACACAGACACACACACACTCCTCTGCGTTCTGCTGCTGCAGTAGCAAGAGCGGAGGAAGGGCCCTTCTTGCTTTTCAGCCAGCTTTCGGCCCCTTTTCTCCGGAGGGAGACAGGAGTTGAACTTTGTTTTCCTGGGACTTTGGTTTTTCCCTTCTTCTCTTCTGGACTGTTTCAACATCAGAAGACATCAGGAGAATTTTCCACCAAGGCCCCGGAGGTGGGCCCACACCGACCCAGCTCCAGGGAGGAGGAGAGAGACCACACCTACAGAAGGACTCTGAAATCTTCCCAGGCTTCTCTCCACAGCGAGAGACTTTATTATTTAGGATTGTTATCCTTTTCCTCTTGTGTTTGTTAAATAAATAGGTTTTTTATCTCTTTTAATTTCCTCTGAGGAAAATTTCTTTTATCCCGAACCTGGTGGGGGAGGGATGGCTGTAACCTGCCTTCTATCAGAGGATATTTTCCTCCAAATTTGTCCAAATCAGCACACTGAGCAGTTGCAGAATATTGCTGAAATTGCCTTAACACTGTCCCACTTCTGTGTTTTGGAGGGACTTATCTTCCTCTTTACATTCTCAGAATGGAGAGATGCAATCAAAACCTTAGATTTAACCTACATAAAATTTTCCCTTTACCTACTCTTTCTATACGCCTATTACACTTGCATTTTTATACCAACATACTTTTAGCACATTCTTCTCACAGGGTCCTCTTTATTGCTTAGCAGACACAAGAATTCAGTTAAGTGCTCTAACCAGCATGATTATCATTGTTCAAGCAGCAGGTACAACCCCTTAATAGCCTTCACCCAAAGCTCCAGTGCAGGTGACAGTAAGGTTAAAAGCAGTGCCACTTTATGTTTGACACAGTGACCTGGTAACTGGGGAGGCTGCAGATTGAAGAGCATTGCTTGTTGTAACCCCGTGGTCGACATACATACACTTCTGCATCCTCACTTGATTTAAAACTATTGTTACTTTCATGGAGCAGTGAAATAGTGGAAATACAAGAATCTTTGAGATGGCTAAGCTGACACAATAGCTCAAAAATTACCTCAAACCCATTTTCTCTCTTGTTCTATTCACTTTCCCAATCAGATGCTTTGCTTATCTGACCCTGCAGTAAAAAATGACCCAGCTAAATAATTCCTACATAAAACAATTACTCTTACTAAAACAATTAAACTTGCGTAGTGGTAGTTTATGGCCTAAAGAAACTGAAAATGGGATCAGCTGGTCACCATAGCTGGTGCAATCTATGCAAGTGGAAGATGTAGAACTGTACTTTCCAGCGACAGCAAGAAATTGTTCATTTGGAGATTTTGTGAAAAGTCAACCTAAATATTTGGTTCAGTTGGTGTGTGTCTTGTTAGGCTATTGCAATTTTATTTGAAATAAGAAGGCAATTGAAGAACAATTAAAATGTTAAAAGGGTCATCTGTTTGTAGAGATTTTCTGACAGTGGTAATGTTTTTTTTTCCTTTCTATATAATTATAGATGTGGTTTTGAAGCTAGTGTTTTGTTCAGATTATGAAACCACTATTATGACTCTTCTTTCCCCTCTGTTTTGTTCACAGTTTCATAACTTTTGTCTCTAACTTCAATTTTTCAGACCAATTTTTCCTTCATATCCCTCCATAGAAATGTTCATCATTAGATCGAAATGTACAGCAGATAAAGAAAATTTAGTGTTCTTTTTGCTCTCTGCAAAAGGTAAGCACACAGAAAAATAACATGTATGACATGTACCTATAAGGAACATATATGACATTCCAGCAGTGAAACCTGACTGTTTCAGAGCACATATAAGCAGTAATATTTTAGACTAATGCCTGTTTTTGTTACTGATGTGGTGATGTTTTCGTTTGGTTTTTTATGGAAATAGAGTATATTTGGACTTATAATGGTTGAAGATTGTAGTCCAGTTCCTAAAACAGAAGAGCTAAGGAAGAATAGAAATTTAGAGCTAAATTCTTGAAAAATATCAAGAAGATTTCTTTGATAGCAATGGATTAATTTTGATTTTCATAGAGTAATGGGCTGATATAAAATATTAAAGCATTAATAAAAGTTTTAAATTATCTTTCTTGGAAAAATACCGCAGTGCATTTCATTGTAGCATTAATTTCCACATATATACAATGTGAATTTAAGGGGAAATGAAGTAAAACCCAGAACTATAGAATTTACATGAAACATACACGAAAAACCCTCTTTATGATAATTTAAAGCTATTCAATAAAAATTTTTATAGATAAACTTAGTTGGATATTCTCAAAAAATTAAAATTGTTATTGAAATTTGGGAGAAACTAAATAAAATTCTCATACTTTTTAATGTTTAAACTAAGTTTGAAAGGTAATTTTTAAAATACTTCTATTTTGAATGTTTTCTAAATCTGGGATTAAAAAGTATGAATTTTTGCAAAAGGAAGGAAAAAAAGCCCATACCTGTATTTTTGAGACACATCAGTAAGAAAAAGTGTAAAAAATGTAAGCTCTGAAGACAGATATCAAAGATACCAATGACACATGAAATATGGAAACAACTGGAAATTAATCAGTGAGAATAAATCAAATGAAACCAAAAAATCCAGACCATACCTATGAAAATCAGTGCTGCAGGCAAAAAAATAGGAAATTAAAGGAGAAAGAAATGCTGGCATGGCATAACAACTAGTAAGAGCTAGCATATATATATCTAGCAAAAGGGGCATATGATTTTACTGTTGGAGGAGAATTACTGTGTAGTGAAAATTTAATTAATCCTGGAGACCAAAACAGTAGCAGTAGTAATGCATTTTAAAAAATATGAAATAATGGCAATACTTTGAAATTGATGTTCTTTTAAAATATACTTAAAATATAGATTACCAAACACAGAACACAAATATAGACAGTTACATGATGTATAACGTATAGATATATATATATATATCTCATCATATATATTTAAATGTATAACACATATGTTCTGTGACAAAGGCAATAGGCCTGAGACTCTATCAGTCCCACACAGGAAGGTGTTCTAACTACCCTCAAGTGAGCAACCCAAGCCCAGAAAACTCAGCTATCAGGTCCAAAATAGTTTCTTGGTGACTATTTGTGATGCCATGATGATTCAAATGTTCCAATGTTCAAGTATTCCACTGAGACTGAGCTAGATCATGAGGGATCTCTAAGTGTGCATTAAACATTCTTCTTTGGTTTAAATCTCAGCATACATCAGAATTCCCTTGCATAACTTTCTATATACAACATACATTAAAAAGGTGTACTTGCTTGAAATTCTATTTTTAGAGCATATCTTAGTCTAAACTACCTTAGACAACTCTGGTTTTGTAACATAAAAATCTGTATGATCATGAATTTGCAAAGCACCAAACTCTCCTGAATGGCATTCACATTCATCTTAAAATCAGAGAAAAAGTCAGTGAACTTCTATAGAAATTAATCTTTTTTAGAGAACCTTGGATAGAAGTTTGATGGCAGATGAAAGGTTTAAGCACAAGTTAGTACAAGTTTAATCACTTATGTGAAATAGAATTATTCATATTGGCTTTGAATAAAGTAATTTTCCATTCTAATGTAAATTGGAAGCCCAAGTTAGCAGGCCATTAAATAGAAACATGTTTGATATCATTTTGGCCAAATAGTTTGTAAATAGTTTTGCTTTTCCTTTTAGAGGTTTTTAATTGAGTATTGTCAACATAAATTAATTAATCTTGGCTTAATTCAGATGTGCTCTATCATTCTAAGAGTGAACTGACTATAACTCTGCCTCTGTATTTAGCTCTTAATTTGCAAAAGAATTTGAGAAAACGTTTCTAAGACTAAAATCTAAGGAAGAAAATTAAGGAAATCTCTACTGGATTTGCCCAAGACAGATTTTATTTTTGCTCTTCTGCTGGGGAATATGGGACAATTTCCCTTTTTAAGGACACCTTAGAGTCAGGCCCAAATCTCATAGTTTTCCTGTTTGCTTACTTCATATATTTCAGGTCAGCTAAATGCCAGAGATGATTACAAATACTCTTTACTTTTAGATTGTTTTACCTAACTGGCATAAAATGTCATGACTTCAGGGAATGAGTCACATCATTCACCAGCTGATTTAAACAAACTGTATAACCATAGTATGCT
This sequence comes from Aphelocoma coerulescens, assembly GCF_041296385.1. Lineage (NCBI taxonomy): Eukaryota > Metazoa > Chordata > Aves > Passeriformes > Corvidae > Aphelocoma > Aphelocoma coerulescens. The sequence goes on along the minus strand of NC_091015.1, from coordinate 111,877,111 downwards.
GGGGAAGGTCTGACAAAAAGCAAAATTTGTTAAACTTTGTTGAAGTATATCTAAGCCCATTACACATTAAATTTCACTATTTTAAGAATTTATAGATTTTAATGTATCCCTCTGCCTGGAGAACATGATAGCCATGTTTGATTAAAGGTATTTTCAAACCCATCTACTCATCAACTGCATTGAGTTTTAAATTGGTAAAAAGGAAACTTCAGCCTTGGTATGGTATTATTAAATAATAAAATGTAAGCTAAAAATAAGACAGAGAATACAGTATGAATAAATTGAAAATATTAATGAGCCAATGTAATGAGAATGCATTCATTTTTAATGTTATTTTAAGTAAAAATATGAATACTTTATGTGTTCTTTTTAAGGTTTTCTTGAGGCAGTGACTAATACAAATTACAAGGAAAACCTATTTTTCCTGGTCCTGTAGCAATGTATATAACTGCAATGCTCTTTCCTTGATATGGTAAATAATACTTAAATTAAGTATTTATCTTCTCAATTTTTCTTTAAAGTAGAACCTGCCGAATGTATGTAGAGTATTTTATCACTCGTTAATACATGATAAAGTGTTTATATAATTAGGTATGCAGCAGAAGCTTTCTGAGACTGTGGAAATGTTAGTTGTGACCATATATATGTTTTCAAGCTGTGCACTGACTCATAGTTCTCCTGGAAGCTCTGGTGGAAGAAGCAGGGCATTGTCTCGCTGGAGGAGATACATGTGGAGTGTAACCTCAAGAACAACACTGTGCTCTTTGGTTTCCCCTTGTCCTCTAAGGTGAAATACATTGCATGTTGAATGTAATGAGCATAACACGTTCCCAGCTCACACTTCTCTCCTGCAATCTTACATAGAAAAAGATATGTAGAAATCCAGGCAGAAAGCCTTTATTTGATCTTTTTGGTGAACTGGGAATATTGGAATTTAAACGCAATGAGCAGCACTTAGGAAGGGGTTTGGGTGTCAAAAAGAAAGTATCTCAAGCCGTTTAGAAACATTTTAAAATTACCTAGTTTATATTTGATACTCCAACTTAAGGTTTTCTGGCGTTTTTCTGTCATTTATACCAGACCCTGTAAGGATCTCTGAAAGGGTGCTAAACCTATTGTTTAGCCACTTAACTTCAAGTTAGCATTTGCCTTTAGCTTCCATCTAATATGTATATTATATCACAACTTTCTTTTCTCAGGGTGAAAATGACTCTGCTGGTAGTAGCTTTAATATTGATGTGGCTGATCTAGCACAATCTGTTTGACTTTCCTAGGGCTTATTCATTACACCTCTTCTGTGAGTTTCTCTTTTCTGAAGGCAGTGGTAAGTAAAATGATGGCTTGGGTGACCATATTCTTTCAAAGTGAAAATAAAGGTTATTTTGATATCTGAAAAAAAAACTCATCACATTGCCTGGTCTGTAAAAGTCTAAAGAGATATGAAGACCGTGCTGATGTTACTGCATAGAATTTACCCTTTTTTGGACCTTCCCAGAGGAGGGTTAATTGTTTTTCATACACAGTGGTGGGCCGACTCCAGCCAATGGGAAAGCTCCCACACAGACAGTCATGTACTCTCATTCAGCAGTATGGGGGAGTGAGTTAGAAGGGCAAAAACAAGAAAAACTCATGGACAAAGGCAAGTTAATAAGTAAGAAAACCACCAAAACAAAAGAAAACAAAACCCCAAAGTGATCTCTCACCATGTCCCACCAGCAGACCAATATCCACGTATTACGTCCACAAAACCCATAAGCAGTGACTTTTCTAGAAAAACTTGCCCTCAGTTTTATTGCTGAACATGAGACCATAGGGCAAGGAATGTCCCTTTGGTCAGTTGGAGTCAGCTGTCCTTGCTATGTCCCCTCCCAACTTCTTCCTCGCTTTGAAGGAGAGGAGAGTCAAATATTGTACAAGCGCTACTCAGCAGTAATTAAACCACTGCTGCAGTCACAAGTGTGAAACACAGCAGCAACATGCCAGTTTATGAAGCAGATTAAATCCGCCCTAGCCAAGAGCAGTACACATTCAGCTGGCTACTGGGGGGCAAAGAGCATAGAGAATGAATCACAAGTTAAGGTGAGAGAGTTCTTAAACACACAGTGTGTTCCTTGCCCCAATACTCAGACTTTAGCTGTCAAAGTTAGAAACTTTTTTGCACTCTCAGTCTCATACTTGTCAATGATGAAACACAAAAGGAGAGACTTTACTCCTCCTCATTCCTTGATGATTCACACAAATTAGGTAGAAATAAGAATGTTTTCCTGTTTTAAATGCACCTTCCTGTGCCCATTAAAAAAAACAACAAAACAAATACTCATATATTTGGCAAAATTAAAATAAGACAATTTATAAAGCAATGGGGAAAATATAATTTCTCTATTACTGTGAAAATTTTAAATTATAATTACATTCTGTGTTTTAGTCAATTGTTTTTTTGTTTCATGTGACCAGTTTTGGTAATACTGGAAAATAAGTTGTTTGTGGATTTTGGTTTTTCTAGGTAAATCTGAAAAAAAAAAAATATAGATGACTTTACAAGAAAAGTCACTGTTGACAAACTGAAAAATGAGAGAATAAAGAGAAGTTTATTCTTCTAATGCCTTGAATTATAATATTATTAATATTATATTCTCAATAAATAAAAGGCTAATTGATCTGTTTGCAGGTGATGTCTTTATAAAGATTTTGATTTCTCTTTAGCCTGGTGGCTAACTATTTAGTTGTAATTTTATAAGTCATAAGAATATGTGAGGACTATTTTTTCCATACCATTATTTATAAATTGAATTATGAGTATCCTTTTTCTTCCACTGGTAATCCATTGAAATAAACTTACATATGTCCTAAAAATGCACAATAAACCGAGATATTACTGACAATTGTTGACAACTAAAGCTCTGAGTCGTGGTGAAAATAAACTACCTGCCAATGCATGAAGGTCAAAAACATTGTCAGCACCATTATAAAGGCATGACTGTGGCCTGATTCATCTTATGTTTGCCAGTTTCCCAGTTCCCCTGTGATAGCTGCTCAAAAGCTCTACTTGAAGAGGTGAGAGTAAAAGGGGATTATATTAATGGGGATCATGTAATATTTGCAGAGCTGGAAATCTTTCTGGACCAAAGAAGGCATTTTATTTATTTTTTCCTACTGCTTTTTCTCTACAGTTCCACAGATGCAATTACTATGTGAAAAATATCTTTTTTCCAGGATTGTGGTAGAAGGAGGTATATACCCATTTGCTGGATGTGAAAACTGGATTTGTACTATATTGCACTGTATTAGAAGGGACTAAAATTAATTTAACTGCACTAACCCTTTGATCATGTAGCTGCCCTTTCCTTTGTTTAAGCTCCTTGCCTTTCTGACTAGAATCTGCTTTTGTCAGCACAGCAGCAAGTGACATGATATTTTTGTTGTTACTTGAAATAATCTTCTGTAGATCACCTGGATTTCCCAAAAGAGCTTTGCATTCAACATTAGAGAGAGAGAGAAGAGATGAAAGAGAACCCCAAATCACTCTAAATTCCATGATTAAAAATCTCAGTAAAGTAAGCTGCCCCATTCAAACCAATATACTTACTTCACATTTTTAGCAAGTAAAAGGGGATGGAATCTGCTCTGTGACATATGAAAATCTTGGGAACTCTGATTTAGGGGGTGAAAGAGGAAAAGTAAGATGTGCTTGTTGAGAGTTTTTTGTTTTGGGGATTTTTTTAAATGTCTGAGGTATTCAGACAATTAACTTACTAGCTGCTGGCTTTGACTTTCCTTCTAATACATAAACAAAAGATGGTTGTTCACTGCTCTGGATTACACCCTTGTTCCTATTTCACAGCAGCTAAATGTTGACCTGCCAATGGAATTTTAAATTGACATAATTTTAACACATGTAGTATCTCTGCTTAGAAATTCCCAGACACAGCAATATTAATCCCCATATAGACATATTAAAAAAAATTAGAAGAAAAAATAAAAACTCAATGTGAAGCAAAGTCACACAGAGAGAATGCTGAAGCTGATATTGTTATATATTTGGCATTACAAAATGTTCTCATTGAAGTTAATGGACGGCATAACATAGAAACTGCTCAATAATTTGTATTCAGAGACAGAAATCTGTATTGTTTCTGCCCACCAGCACAGCACATCCTTTCTTTTCTTCAAGTTATTGCATATTGATGGGATACTTTTCTACTGACAGGCAACAAAAAATTAAGGCAGCACTTATCCAGTCAAAGTGGCTGAATGAATGGGAAGGTCAATGCCTCAAACTAAGTTTAAGTTAGTTCACATTTTTTTAATAATTGCTTTCTGCATTAAACTTGTTTTAAACAGGAATATGACTCACAGCTCCTACAGGCTAAGTTACGAGTGTATGATGGAAGACAGTTATGCTTCAAAGCCTACGAATTCAGATAAAAAAATTACCGTAACTTTCATAAGTATTTCAAAGGTCAGTGAAGGACTGGAATGTTGCATGAAAACAAAAAAGAGCTATGGGCAAAATAACTAGAATTGATAATGACCTTTAAATCAATGAAGAATGAAAATCATAAAATACTTATCCATATGGAAGAGCAAAGATTCTAATAAAAAATTTCAAGAACTGGATACAAAGTAAAATAGCTCATTATGACTGGAAATGACAGACTGGTAATGTACTAAGGCAAAAGATTTCTCTTATATAGAAAAGCCCCCAGGGAAGTTTCATTTAAACAAGTAGTGTACAGTGTGTATATCTGTGTGGATGTGTGCCCACATGTATGCACACATCTCTAGGCTGAACTTAATGAAGCCAAGGGCAAGTTTCAATGTCCTACTCTTGCATAAACCTGGAAGGATTTTGTCTTATACTCAGTTTTAAAATAAAAAATTAAAATACATGGTAACAAGTAAAAAGTGTTACCTCATTAATTTTAATTTCCTGTTTAATTTTCTGTGTGTTCATTTCTGGGTCTGTTGTGATACCTGGCTAAAATTCCACTGTGACATACTTATTTTCGTATAATATAAAGCTGGTGTTTTATATTTTGGTATGTTTTGACCAAAAGGGAATATTAAGAAATATTCAATATATCAAGAGAATATTTTTTAATAATTTGTCTTAGAACAGTAGCCATGATAGAACTGTGTTTACTTCCCTCTGCAGTGATAGAGAATCCATTGAAAGCAATGCAGAGATTTCATTAATTTACACGTGATTTGCTGTTACAGACAGGATTTCAGGATCAAGTGACGGACTTCTTTGGAAGACAAGAAGGGTTATCATCTATGAGTTCTTAGTAATTACAAAGACTTATTCAATTAGAAAACCAAACAGTCAATTTAAGGAATAATGAATGGGTAGAAGAATTCCTTCATCCTGAACAGCTAAATTTTCTTGTTATAAACTCTCTACTGCTTCACATAATTTAATACAAACTAGAAATTCCTAGATTCTGGAATTCTGCTAATAAAAGCTAGGACTATTCTATGTTTGAGAACAGTCGCTATATGGAATGTTCCCACTATTTCTGAATAGCAGACTAACCCCAAGATTGAACTGAACCATAGGAGGACATTTCGGAAAGCACAAAACAAGAGTTTGGACTTAAGAAAAAACACATATCCTGACAATTGAATTGAAATCAGATTTTTAAATTTTTTTCATGACTTGATGGAAAGGTACACAGGAATTGTAGCTTGAAAAGGTGCAGAGTTTAACTGTGAGTATACAGGATGTAATGATGAAGAAACTAAGTATTAAATTACCAGGTCCCTCATTGATACTAATGTATTTTGTTCCTTAGAAGGGAAAAATCAGTGTTATATAAACATCTGCTGACCCTTCATCCTCCTCTACTGCATGCTCTAAACAGAGCATGAAGAACTCAAAAATCTTGGCACAATTACATTCTTTTTGTGGTGAATAACAATAGAACCCAAAGTAATGACATGAAACTGTGTCAGGGGATGTTTAGGTTGAATATGAGGAAAAGGTTCTTCACCCAGGGGGTGGTTGAGCACTGAAACAGGCTTTCCAGGGAAATGGTCACAGCATGAAGCCTGACAGAGCTCCAGAAGACGTTGGACAATGCATTCAGGCATATGTTGTAACTCTTGAGGATGGTGTTGTGCTGGGCCAGGAGCTGGACTTTGATGATCCTTTTGTGTCTCTTCCAGCTCAAGGTATTCTATAATTCTACGATTCTAAGATATGCATTAATTCCTTTGTCAATTCCACTTTTCAAAACTGGAAGATTGCTGCTTGAAAAGCAGCCATTAAATAGCATTTAGTTTTTACAATCCTTACTGTTCTCTCTCTTAAGAACCTCTGTCCCCTGTATTTTCCTGTCTTTAAAGCAAGCATCACACAAATTCTTACACTGTGTATTATTGTTAAACTTTTATTAGCTATTCTAATGTGGCCAAAGACCTAGTCCAACATGGCAGGTTTCCTTGATGCACAATTCTGTTTTCTAAATACAATCAATTTCTCAAATTATTTTTCTAGAATCTGTATTAGAAAATACAAATAATGCATTTCAAGAAAAGTGAACAGATACTCTGGCACAGATTTTTTTTCCCCAATATAGAAATTCTGCTATTTAATTAATGGCCAGGAATAGTAACTAATTTGGCTGAAACCTTGTATGTAGCAATGCAGGTGCATATTTATTAGATTTTCTTATTTAATGAGTATGGTGCATCTCCATGTTTGTCCAAAGACAGAATTATTGCAAGACATGCATGCATAAGACAGAACAGCCAATAACTTCCATTCACCCAGAAGTGTTAGAGTAGTTATCTGTCCAACTTCCAATAAAGCATAGACCAAACAGTGGATATTTACCACCGAGGAAAAAGTAAATAAATGAACCAGGTGTCTATATCCTTGTTATGTTCTATCAGAGCATTATACTCTTAATGAAAAATATATTTTAATTAGAAGCATCTTAGGTTTTTATTTTTAATTTTCATCCCCTATCAAAATTAGAAGGGGTCTTGTAAAAGCAAATTGCTTTCATTTGATATTTGTTAGAAGAATGGAAATTGTATTAATAGATCTCTGAGTCTGTGGTGTTAATACTGGTGACAAATTAGGTGCCAGGAGGTACTTATGATCGTGAAAATTTTGGAGGAGGTTATACCTGTTATGGGTTAAGAATATTGTATAAATGATCCTCTGAATTAAATCACTGGGTTTTTTTAACAGCAGAACTTTATTTTACAGCTTAGCCTGTCTGCATTCAAAAGGTAAATCAATGCTTGTGTTAAAATCATCGTGAACTGTTATAATTTCTTGAGTTTAATAATTCCCTCCTACTATAATTCTTGCAAGCTTCTGTGCATCAAATACCTACAAGGTCAGCAGAGCACTGGCTGGCTTAAAGGTATTAGAGGTCATGCTGCAAACTCTGGCTGGGAAGAGGAGATAACTGACAGATTCTTCAAATCAGGTATTTCAAGGGTGAAGTAGTACATTTTAGCTAGAATAAACCTTATTAATGGCCAACAAAAACTGGCAGCCCATTTTCTCTATTCTCCCCACCTGGATGAATTTTCTTGTGTCTGCCATGTTAGTTACAACTGGCTTTGACATCCTGTACTGAGTTGATGTCACAGGGTGATACCTAATGAAGGCAGCACTTGGATTACTGAGACTACACCTGCCTACCTCTAACTTGTTAGATGGGTTTGGTATGGACTGGGAAATGGCAAAACAAACATAGAAAATTGTTATGGGGAGGCATACCTAGGATATCTGACTTTCATCTGGATGTGCACAGGGAGGAAATAAGAGAAGGACTTGTTACAGTTTTATATCTTAGTAACATTTTTGGGGATGGTGAGAGTATAGAGGAGAGCCAGAAGCCATTAACCACCTGGAAATATCAACTATTTGACTTTAAACATGGAGGAAGTCAAAGGGATTGGCCTGGGGTGTTGTGAGGCTATTGATTTCTTTTTCCAACCATGACCACCTAAGTGAGAAAACAATAAAAAGGGTAGGGAAGGGGTAGGGGAGCGAGTCCACAGAAATTTAACACCATGGAGAAGATGAACCTGAGGTATGCTCTTTATGGAAACTTGTTTGCCAGCCAGGATTCCACATGCTGACTGGTTAGAGTGAGCATCCTTTTCCAGTCTATCCGGAGTGCTGGTCGCAGCTGGACTGGGGCAGAAGAGACTGTCTTCAATGTGAATGTGTGTTCTGTATACGCTGTTGGAGTGGATTTTAAAACAGACTGTTCTTTTTCCTGGTATATCTGTCCTGCTTGGAAATAAGATCTATAATTTATTTCACTGCATGGTGTAGTTCTGTCCTTGAGGTTCTATAGCTTTATCCAGTGTCTGAAAAGTTCATGACAACTTTTCTATTGATTCTAAAGGCAATTGGATCAAAACCACCTCTGCTTTTCTTTGTTTCTGGAGGAGCCAGAGCAATATATTTAAACAACATAACTTTAGGATAGTATGATTAAAAAGTATAATAGTACAGATTATTTTTGAAATCAGTATTTATTTATTGCTCATGAACAGTTTTGTGTGCAAAAAAAATGTATTAAATGTTACTTTATTATAATTATTATGAACTGTATGATTGATGATATTATCTGAGTGTCAAATATTTGTGTCCAAATAAATTTTGCACCAATAAAATCATTATTAAGATATTGATACTCTCCTGTTGCTCAATTACAATAACAATTTTATTTACAAGGGGTTCCACAGAATCATAAAATCTTCAAGGTCGGAAAAGACCTTTAAGGTTATCCAGTTTCAGGGTTTATAGAAACACACAGGCTTCTGTTTTCTATGACAGCCTTTGGTTGGGCAAAATTGCACTTCTCAAAGGATTGTAAATCAAAATGATCTGCTTTACAAAAAGGTGTTTCTATCTGTGATGACTAGTTTAAATCAATTCTATACTTCCTTGTTGAGATTATTTTGTGACCACCAAATTCAGTAAAGGCATATCAAATATATGGCTTCATTTTCAATATGTGAAAGATCCCTCTTACAATTTAATCTACGGATTCCTTGTTGCAATTAAACTTCACCAGATGTCTTCTACATGGAATTCAACTTATGCTTTCCGTATTTTGATGAAACAACAAGAAAGAAATTAGTTTCCTAAAAACAGATGGGAAGACATAGCTTCAAGAACTGTTTTTGGATAATATGTGAACTCATTTTAAAAAGATGATGATAATTAAAATATTATATATATAGATAAATTATTCCATTACTATTCAGTTTTAGTGGGCTCTGATCAATTAGTAAATGATTTTTAGAAAGTTAGTCAAGACCTGATCTGAAAATTTCAGGATAAATTCTAAAGCTTGGTAGATACTTTGCCTTTCAGATTAATATTCTCTTCAGTTAGTGGTAAAGCATTCAGTCTTATTCTGCAAGCATTGAAGATAAACAGAATACAAGGGGACAGTCCCTATCCTTACTACAGATGTTTGATGAGACCTTCAAACAGTCATTTGACTCAAGATTTTTGTAAGTGAATGCCAAAGCTGAACATTTGGGTTGCTGAACTATATTAGGCTTTTATGAACTTGCATTTACAAGTCAGTTTGAGCTTTGCTCTCTGCATGTTTCTTGCTGCCAATCTACTTTAAAAATGGATGGGCACCTGCTCAGGGATAAGCAGTACTTGTTAAACATTGCAACATGTTGATGTAATTTTGGAACTGGCTCTTTAAACAAGAAGTTGGCCTAGGTAACTTCCAGAGACAACTTCAACATATTTCTTTTTTTCTTTTGTGATTTCTACATTCTTCCAGTGTCACTTTAGACTGGCAAATTTAAGAAGTACGGATTTTCACTGTTTTGGGTCACTGTTTTATGTTTCCTTTTTTTTTTTTTTTTTTTACATTTTGTAGGAAATTACATGGTTTCAATATTCCCCATGCAGAAGCAGCAAAATTTGAATAACTCCTACTTCAATAAAATAAATACAACTGAACAAAATTCTCATTTTCCCAAAAAACTTAGTTTTAGATAAAAGAGCCAATTAACATTAAAAAATTCATTCTGTGCTTTGAATTTTTAAATACCAGAACTGAAAAAGTGCTTGGAACGAAAATTGGCAGTTTCCTTTGAAATGGAAAAAATATGTCTGTATTTGTATATTTATTTTCAAACTTTTTATTTTAACATAAAAGTTATATTAAAATATGAAGTTCCTTATGTTTCAGAATGTCTTTCAACCTAGCCAGGAAGAAATTAATTTTCTTAAAGAAAAAATATTGGCTCCAGGAATTAAACTATAAAGTCTGTATACACTCATAGCTATACACTTATGTATCAACCAATATATTTATACAACTAAAGGAAATATATTTCTTTAATCAATTGGGTGCAATGAAAATAGCATTCTAGGGAACTTCCTAGAATTAGAACAAACATTGACTTAAAAAATAAACAGTAAAAGAAAAACCTATGCTTTCCACAGATGGAAATTAAATATGTTACAATATTAAGTACTCCGTTGTAAGGCAGGAAAATCTAGATGCAAGTAGTGTAACAGCATGTCTATGAATTTATGCTGTGTGGATGAAAATACATGTTATATATATAAACCCACACATATACATATACAGTTACACGTATATTCTCTGTTTCAATTTACTTGACAATATTTCATAGCTAATCATAAAAGCATTCCTTGCACAGGCCCATTTTATTTTACCTTTTTTTTTCATATTGCAAACTACCTTGACTGAAAGGCAAATTTCTCCCATGTGAAATCTTCAGGATTAGTTCAGCATACAAGGGTTTTTGAATTCTGTCTGTGTCAACAAGACAGTAAATGACTAAAAGGAGCACCATCAGAAGTAAAAAGATGAAATCTAACCACAGATGATTAAGGACTGACACTGCAGGACAAACAAACAAATAGAAAAAAAGAAAACACAAGAACATTCTCCGAAAAATGATAATGTTGTCTTTAGGAAATTTAGTTTATTCATTCAGTGTTTCTAAGACAGAAGGGTCATAAGAAGTTGACTTCAGAAGCATTTTGGGACTGATCTTTTCACAAAGATTAACTGGTTATGAACAATTTTTCCATTCCCTGTTGGAATGGAAATAGGAATGTTTTTAGGAGAAGCTTTGCTAATTTCCAATTGAAGTTAGAGCTATTTTGGACAAATATTTTTTTCTATTATTAATGCAACAAGAGATTCCACTTTCTGCAGATTGGTATCTTTTGGTCTAAACTTTTCTTTTTCTCAGAATTTGATTTATATTATCCTTATATAGACAGAATATATATTTTCCATTCTTATCTTTTTAAATAGTTCCATCCAAGTTTCAAAAATGGTTAGTTTCCTCTTTTCAACAATCTTTTATTCTTTTCTAGTGTTAGGTTTTTTTAACATACCTTGCCTCAAACAATTCATTCTTCAATGTAATATAAATTCAAAGACTCTCATTTGTTTACCTTATCAAGTGAGTCTACAAGCTATGCAATTTATTCAGTGATATACTAGTTTCGTGTGAGGAAATAAATTAGATTGTTACCTATATCTCTGACTGAAGATAAGGACAATGGTTTCTTGCCAGAAAGTTTCCATTTTGGACAAAAAAAATACAAATAGACCTTTCAGAAAACATAGTGGTATAAAAAGAGATTTACCTTTGGAAACCAAAAATGATCACGCACCTGGGACCTCTCAAAATTTTGATTAATCCCCTGTTTAGCTCCTGTAGAAATGCATCTGTACATTGATCTTTATTCAAAGAAAAATACAATGCAAACTCCAGTGAGTTAGTCTGTTAATATAAATGGACTACTCACTGAAAAAAAAAATACTACTTGGTGTACTTATTTGACTGAGAATTTTAATGTTCTTCTGATAATTTGATATTTATATGTATGTATAATTTTTATATATATATATATTACATGCACATTCACACACACATACATATAGAGATTAAAACAGATAAAACAGACTAGACTCAACTGTCACACTTTTTACTATTTTATTTCAGGAATTCATCCTATACTGCAGGAAAGATAGGTATATTTTTCTGCATTACATATCCTACTTCATGTTTTTCACTGTTTCAAATAAGGCAGATGTAAGACAATGCTGAAAAGTCTAGCAGTCTATAAAGTGTTAAATGTGAATTACAACTGAGCCAACATCTGCTGTAGTTTTACCTCATTCAGTGGAGGTTATGCAATGGTTACACATGCTTTTGTTTTACGCTTTACCAAACATTCAATTATATGTGTCTTCTGAATTTCTGAATGTGTATTCATGCAGGTCAATATATTTAAAGGCTTATTTTTGACCTTACCTATAAATATAAACATATTTTGGCAACTACAATGAACTCTAGACACTAATTTTTACAGTTATGTTGTATTTTGGATTAGGAACCGCCTGGCTAATAAATGCAATTTATTTTGAAAAGAAGGTCTTCTGTATATGCTAATTATCTACAGGCCAATTATTTCTAATCTTACCAAATGAAGAAAGGATGAGTATCAGAAAACACACAAAATTTTATTTGCACCAAGTTCTAAAGCTTACAGATGCATAATAATGCTCATACATACATAATAAGTAATGCAAATGCATTGCTCACAACAACCAGTCTTCAGTTATCTTCAGTAACTATTTTGCATAATCATTGAATAAGTGGTACTCAAACATAATGGTGTATACTCCGTCGTGAATCACCTGATCAGCCATCTCAGTTTAAACACTTCTATTGAGTCACTTCCATCCAAGTATGCCATTTTTTCTGACCTTTGAGGTCAATACATAACCTACCTATGTTGAATTTGCTGTTGCATATACCATAATCTAGTACCACTTTGGTACACTGAAGTAAGCTTGGATTTATCCCAAAATGACTCAGACAAATGTCCATCATCTCCAGATTAAGTTATCTTTTTTTTTTTTTTTTAATTAATTGGAATTTTTTGCTGCAACTTCATGACTGCACCTATAGTTCTACCCTGATAAAATATAATTATAATAGCAGTTTACACAGGAGAAAATTAAGAAAACATTGAAAGCCCAAAACACACACATACACACACAAAATTACTGCTAGTCTTCGAAGTCTTTTTCAAATACAAAAAGCACTTAAAAAGAAAAGAACCCCAAAACCTAGGGATAATGACTTGTATTCCTCCAGAGATGTAGATGTCTAGTCCTCTGGGGATTAGGTGGGCTAAATTCCCTTAGTTACTCTAAAGTGATTGATAGCAATTAATGAAGTAATGGACATAAATATACAGAAATAAGATATTGGTCCACTGTGAATATATCTATAACTTACAGTTTCCCTAAGAAATACAATATCTGAGAAATTATATCAGATTATATAAAGACATATCATATTTTAATGCATGCATTAAATACAGAATTATGCATGTAGAAGGGCGTGTGAGATGCTTTAAGACATAGGTAGTTTTTCAATATTTATTCTAATTAGTATGATTTCTTTGGGTTTTTATATGTTTGTGAGCTTGGTGTCTTTTTTTTTTTTTTTGTTCAGAGCAGCTGTGACTTCTGTTTTGCAACATAAAGAGTTTCAGAGTTGGTAAGTCAAGTTAATTATCATTTGATACACAAAGTTAATTTAGATGACAATGCAAGAGAATGGGAAGTCCATGGGGTTTGCCTTGTGTCAGATTTATAACATATATATCACAGAATCACAGAATCAACCAGGTTGGAAAAGACCTTTGAGATCATCAAGTCCAACCTATGACCCAACACCACCTTGTCAACCAGACCATGCACTTGTCCAGTCTTAAACACCTCCAGGGATGGTAACTCCACCACCTCCCTTACTGTGTCTAATACCAGGTAAGAACGGTTTGGTTGAAGACTGCTTTTTTGAAAACAATAATTTTTTGTCAATTTCCTTGTGAGCTTTTAAAAACTTCCAAGCAGTTGCCTGGAAATAAGCTGTGTCAGCAGGGTGAAATTTATTATGGGAAACAGAATAATGAATTAAATGAATGAACATTAAGTTTTTAGGTGTACCAATGAGTGTCTTCTAGAATTCATGAAGAAGGAAACATGTTGTATATTCTCTTCTCCCCACCTCGGTATCCATTTTCCTTTGATATTGTTCTTTACAATGCACTATTGAGGGCTTGCAGTAATGTATATTCTGAAAAGCTTACACAATTGTTTTATCACTTTCTGTATTCTGTGTACCATTTAGGAAAGGAAAAGTGAAATCATTGCTAACTGACACTTCTCTCTAGAAGTCTCTTGGATGGAAAAAAAGACTATTTCAAATGTAGTGAGTTTATACAATTTGGTAATATAGTCTGGCAATAAAGTTTAGAATTTTTCAGAAAATTACATTTAAATGTCTTTATAAATGAGTAATACTACTTAAACATGCACATATTGCTGCAATGTATTTCAGTAATGAGAGTTGTGGATTTTTTCATAAAGCATCACAGTTATAAGACTGTTAAAAATACATTTAAATGTTGTAATAAAAATACTACACATTTTTTTCTGTGGTGCAATTTGTTAAAATCTTCCATTAACATTCGACAGTCCTCCATTCACTCTCATTTTAGTTAATAGATATAGTGTACTCAATTTCTTGCCATCTGAGAAAGTACTGGCAATGTGTTCTGACCTATAATCTATACTTAAGGGTTCAGTAGCTTTTTAGGAATGTTCATGAAGACTTTATTAATCTCTAATAAACTCAGCTCTTCCACTTCATTTCATGGCTGAATGTAACAGTATTTGCTTTCAAGGCTAATTATAGAAGGAAGAGCAGAACAGTCAAAATTATGCCCCTGGCATAATTACAATAGACTTTGTTTATCTCCATGGCTTTAAACACCATTCAGCTATGCAATAGTTTCCTTTTGTCTTGGATATTTGTTTCTGAGAAATGACATTTAAATTACTAAATGAAAAATATTAAAGTAAGATGGCAAGAACAATTTAAATCTGATTGTAAGAGCAGCTAAAGCTCCAATCAAGAGAACATTCTGAAAAAATCAAAAGAACCAAAACAAATAAACCAAGAATGGTAGCAAAATCCTCAAAATAAAGGTTTATTTGAAAGACATTTTTCTATATGAGGGGTCCTGTCTATGTTCTGTGATTATTTTACTCTTATTATAACCTGAGCATATCTCTAAAAAGCTTGTGTCTTCCTTTTTTACACAAGTTTCTCTTATACGCAATATTTACAAGACAGGGAGAATAAATGTACTCCTCAGAGGATACTATAGAGAGCAACCAGAGTAGTAAAACACTTAACCTCTCCCACTTCTGTTACAGAGAGGGAAACTAAAGTATGAGTCTAAGGGGCACTATAACCATAAAAAAAGGGAAATAGCAGTCCTCGTGTAGTTCTGCAGTACAGATTAAACTCCTGGGACATCATCTGAGCAGATGTAGTAAGTCTTAATGCTTTGGTAAGAGCAAGTATTGCATGAAGTCTAATTCATGTATGTAATTCCAGTCTGTGCTCTTCAAACAACACAAACTTTTGTATATGGTTGTCTCAGTTTTCAAGCACCTAGAATTAGAACACAACATGGTGCCTTAACTTATTTGAGTATATAAATCTCTTTACTATCTTAAACCTGAAGATATGATGGGTTTTTATTATATTATTCATTAATTATGAATAACTTGGAGGATCAAGAACAACATACTATGTAATACATAATGCATTAGGGAGTAAACAAGACTGAAATGCACAGAAAAGGTTATATTTCTCTTTTGTTTCTTTAATCCACAAATTCGAAGAAAAAGAATCTACCTATGACCAAAGATTCTAATGCAAACTCCAGTTCATGGATTTTGCAGCTGTCCTAGAGGGGCGTGGAATACACAAACTAATAACAACATCACTTTTCAATTTGTAGCACCTTTCACCTGAAGATCTCAAAGTGTTTTTCAACTTCAATGAAGCGCACCTTAAAACGGCAAGTGATGTACATGAGGGACATATAGGAATTTGTTCAACCTACCATTGCTCATTGAAGTTTATCTCTCTCATTGTTCTTTAAACACTTGTGGTAACACTGTAGCAAAGTTCAATAGGCTAAAGACGTCCCCCTCCTTTCCCTTGTATTTTAGTATTGAAATATATTCAGTTAAAGCTGCTGGAATTCATGTAGGCATCATACAACTGAGTTGTAATTTGCATAAAACATCAGGATAAGTGCCCTCACCTGATGACAAATGTCAAGAAATATGAATTAACATATGTGGCTAGAAACCCATTTCTTTGTTTTTTGCTAAAAGAAATAAAACCAGATTAATCCAGGAAAGAAAATTAATTGAAAATTGTACTACATTGTGCCAACTAGAGATGTTGGAGTCCTGTGGAACTGGAAATAAGGTAGAAGGCCAGCAAAATTTCCAATGCCTCAGGCAAACAGAACATTTGTTTATTAAAATTAAGTCTTTTCACAAAGGCAAATAATCTTCAGCTATGTAGATGACTACTTGAACTTTGTCCATGTAAATATGATGACTACAATTTAGTTGCTCTGCTACATATTTTTAAAAGAAAATATTTAATTAACTAACTAACTAATTATTCTAGAGGCATTTCTCTGCCATAATGGCAAAAGTAATATAAGGACATACAGAGAAGTTATAATGATTCAGAATGGTCGTACATGACTCTGAAGTCCACATATTTTGATTCTGATAACTAGACAAAATTGGTTTAAGCATCTTGAAACTAAGCACATGATAAAAACTTTTAATTACCTTTCACATCCGTAGCTGCAGAAGGATAAATTTTTTTCCTTCACTTGTCGCTTTTCTCTCAGGTTTATTGAGATCACATTCAAACACTGCAATGAACGTTATGCACACATCATGGATTAGCTCTGAGGGAGCTGGCAAGCCAATGTCACACAGTATGTTAACATGAAGAGATGATAACTTAGGTTCTGGAAGCAGGTTAGCCAGGTGAATACCCTAGATGCATTAATCAGATGACAAGTCAGTAAATTTAGTTCCAAATTGGGAAACTTTGTAGTTTGTTACTTTCTGAAGTATAGACTTGACCAATTTATTTTTCTTAATATAAGGGGTGCAATATCAAATTTTTCTGTTACTATCCTTCTACAAATCCACTATTAACACTTACTGACCTCAGGACTGAAGTGTTATTATAAGAAAAGGCTACTGCAATGTTATCTGTTAGGCACTACTGCCTCATTAATTATTCTATACTAACT
Source organism: Aphelocoma coerulescens (assembly GCF_041296385.1). Classification (NCBI taxonomy): domain Eukaryota; kingdom Metazoa; phylum Chordata; class Aves; order Passeriformes; family Corvidae; genus Aphelocoma; species Aphelocoma coerulescens. The sequence goes on along the minus strand of NC_091015.1, from coordinate 111,859,893 downwards.
TATTATCACTGGTTCCCAAATCCTTACACTGTGAGGACATGGAGCAGATGAAAATGACAAGGGAAAAAAAAATTGTATTTTTTTAATGTTTGATTTTTTTGTAAAGACATAGCACTATACAGTTTTATTATTATGAGTAGCTATGGGTTTATTACCTAAACCAAATATACTTATTTTTATGGATGCAAAGCATGCTGTCTTATAACAATCATTGCTCCTGTGTAGAACTACTGTCTTCTAAAAACTGTACTTTCTAAGTCTCATGCTCATATTTTTAGCAATCATTAAAAGAAAAAAAAAATTAATATTGCATTCAGTCTTTTAGTTAGGGAGTGTGAGCCTTTATTCATATGCTGTAAGCTACTTAAAACTTAGTTTTTAATGTTCTCTTTTGCCACATAATTTAAACAGTCAACCAATCTTCACACTGATCAGATATGTTTGGTCAGTTGCTCCAGCAGCCACCTGAATTTCCAGATCTTCTTTGAGATGTGAATATTATTCTTTCCAGGGCATGAGCAACCAGGTCTAGCTTCCTAGCTGACCCTGCTTTGAGCTGAGGATGTTCTGAGGTCTCTTTCAACCCAGATTAAGCCCAACCAGTATGGTTCTGTAATTCAAAAGTAGGGCCATTTGCTGGATTCACTAAATTCCCAATTTCATATTTATTAGCGTTTTGAGTAAAAAAGACCCATCAGAGTTAACGTTTCTCATCTTGTGCCTTTAAGGAAGCCACTGTAGTATAAAATCTCCTAGTGTAAAAAACCCCCAAAACCCAAGCAAACCCTAAACAAACCAAAAAACCCAAAGTCCCACAATGCATCCCCAAACCCAACCAAATCAAAGAGCCAAACCAGACTGCAAATGTAGCATCATATTCTAAATTTAAAGGTCATCTAGGGAAGATATTTCAAGAATTAGAAAAATAGTATTGAACAGATCGCCTGTACCTAGTCAAAATAAACAACTCCATGTTTAGCTTAGTTCACAGTAATAGCTTTCCTGCGCTGTTCATATGAGGTTGCTTTTCTTGGTGCGTCTGGCTGGAAAAAAGGTTTTACAAATTCCTCTGTATCGCTGTTCATTCTAGATTAGTGTGAAGGAGATCTTATTTTTCTTTTTGATTTTGCATTTTCTAGTGGCCTTCATGCAATCTCTTTAAAATGCCTTTTCTAACACATCTGGGATAACTAATCTTGTTCTTGAAAGGAAAATCCCTTCAGCAGCAAAATCTCTGCTCTGAATTGGTAACATTTGCTGTACTGGCCACACTCTGCTAACAGCTTTAATCACTTTCCTTGGGGTCTTATCTTGGATCATAACTTTAGCAATCATTGCCAAGCTTGGATTTGCTGGATAGGACTAAAACTGTCCCCATTATGTGGTTTATATTCTTTACCCTGCCTGTCATCTTTGCTCTTCATGGAGAAGCATTATTATGTGAGTTTTTGTGTTTTATCTGAGATCTTATAGCATTATTAAACTCCTTTGGAATATACAGCATTTAGCTCTATTTTTTGCTGTGCTTCATCATGTTATCAAATGTGTCTGCTTCTACAAACATTGTCTTACGTGCTCATTCAGATGTCAGATAAAATATGTGTAAAGAAAAAAGCACAAGTTCACAAGTGGAGAGAACACCAGATACATTTTTGGCAATGGCAATGAGTTTGGAACAAGTCTGTACTGAGAGGCCCTTAGTAAAAATATGAGCCAATATTTATAACTTTAAATTAGGCAAATACCTCCATGTTCAGTGTCCATTATTTCTGCCTTTACTTTACTTATTTTAAGTCTAGAAAGAATATTCTCTGACATTGCATTATTTCGAGGCAACTCTTGTTAGTGCTCAGAGATGCCTCTTTGAAGCACATTGTTTTTAGCCTGCTTTATTGAGGACATGAATTTGTTCCCATGTTGCATGTCAGCAAATATATGTCATCATCTTTTGCCCAACAAAAAGGTTTTCATTGAAACACAAGAAAAAAGTAGAGGCTTTTCAAATATTGTGCTTCATGAAAACAGACAAGTTGCTAAAAGACAGGGGTTCCACTGTTGCAATCCAGAGAGGGGAAGACTGGATGTTCCTTTATTCCCTATAAGATGTCAGAGAATCCATACAGATAAAAGACATCATGAATTATTCCCCCAAAAAAATATTAATTAAGATCTCTTATTGTCAAGGAAAAATCCATAAATTATAAAAAAATTCCAACCCACTTAAAATTATGTTTCTTTAATTCTTCTATTGATAGATCTGCTACATATATATTTGCTATCATAGTACTTTAGGAGCAGTGCTTTTAAAATAATTTTTCCCATTCCTCAAATCTGTTAAGAAGTGTGTTCTAAACATACCAGATATATTTGAATTAGTAGTACCCTCAGACTGCTTCTCTGACAACTGTATTCAACATGATCTTTCCCTAAGAGTTTTCTGCTCAAGAAATCCATTCTTTCAGAAGTCAGGGGAATGATACCTGAAATCTGCATGATAAATTAAGAGAGAGATGTCTGCTGCTCACAGGAACTGGGATGGGCAGATAGATATTCTTTGCTGAAAAAGTCTAGTCACCTATTCTGTGTCTATCAGAGTTGACTTTTTTGGACTTATTTTTGTCCCAGATTCCAGTCTTCATGTTTTCTTTTCTGGAGGATGAATTACAGCCATTTCAGCAAACCTGCTTCAGTGAGTGAGAGTTCAGTGGTGCACTGTGGACATATACGGACTTCACACATGTAGACATTGACTTTTGAGTGCTGTCTCCTACACAGGACTGAGTTACAGGCCAGATACACTTTATGGTGGTCAGTACATTAGTGTTATGGTAGAGCTAGGAACCAAGAGGGACTTTGCTCCACACCAGGAAATTCAGATATCACCTCAAAGCTAATTTCTTGTCTCCTCAGTTTCCACCAGGTCCAGACTTTTCCATAAACATTTTTTTTTTCATCTCTGTTCCAAAAATACATTGATATATGTCAGTTTTGTACATGCTTTGGAAGGATATCCACCATACCTCCTGTTATCACCCTTTGTTCACAGGGAGACCTGCAAACTTACTCTAGGTGTCTTCTGCTTTCAAAAAGTTTGAACTCTGTTAATTTTACAGCTCTGATATCCCCCTTAGCAGACAGGCATGGCTATAAGATATTTTCTCTCATAGAAGCAGATGTTCAACATTCAGATATAAGATATTCAATAGCAATTAGCTTAATGAAGACTCTTTGTTAAAATTATCCGTATATAAAATTAGTATGTGACCTTAAGTAGTCTTTTAAATGCAAACTCTCATCAAGGTTGCTCAGTTAGCCACATTTTTTCTTTCTAAGGTACCTTCCTTGAGCCTCAAGTCTTGTGACTTTATTTCGAATGAGATTAAATTATTGTTTTTTTCCTCAGCCACAAAGTAATCTTTAAGATAGAGTGATCTGTGTCAGCTCTGATTTGTCTGACCCGGGCTGGTGAATAATCATAATACATCATCAGAAGTCTCTGACAGTACTGAAGATAGCCTTCTTCACTTCTGTTATCTTAGCAGAAGTTGTTGGAAACATAAATTTTAGCTTTGTTTTCAAGAGTTAAGTACATCTAGAAGTGTGTTCTTTTTATTACAGTCTCTAGGGTTTCCATAAAGTCTCAATGGTGGTTGAAAGGAGCAGTTTCCCTCCCTTTCCAACTGCTGATAACTCACTTATGAGCTCAGGCACTCACCAGAGCCTCAAGTGAGCCAGTTCAGCTGAGAACATAACAGCAGAGATTTGTTTTCTGTTAATTTAGTTTTCTGAATGACTCTACTGTGGGGACAGAGGAGCATCAGTGCTGGGACTAGGGAGGCAATTGGTGCTGAGCAGTTGGGAGCAAGAGCAGGAGGAGTGAAGTGGCCCCTTTGTCATCAGCTCACCACTGCAGTGGCTCAGCTTCCCTTGGTGCTGCTCTCTCACTTATACCTTCTCTCTACCTTTGGCTCACACACAATTTTCTACTATCTGCCTGACCTCACTACACTGGGAAATGTTATTTTATTCACTCTTTCCTCTTTTATTTTGCAGTTTTGTAGTCAGACTGTCCCTCTGAAATGAATTGGTAAGTTCATCTAAGTCAGTGTCATAGCTTATAACAACATCCCAAGTGTTTGCTAGAGTGAACCACAGTTCACTTTCTCTGCTTTTTTGCCTTCAGCAGTGTTGATTTAGCCTAGTAAAATTATGAATTAAAGATCCCAAAACCACGTTTATATCAAATATTTATAAGTTATTACAGAGCAACCCCTATTCTATCCCAACATTCAATTCTTTTAGCAAGTGTGTGTGTAACAGCAAACAATCCAATAAACACCCTTTCAATGAAAGAGTAATTCTTGCATAAATACAGTACTAAATTTGTAATAACTGGTACAATGATATTTGGGTACATTCTTAAGGGGTTTAAAATTATGCAGAAAAATAAATAACTCAATCACCCACCAAGTGCTCATGATTCTTTTTTAGAGGAAACTGAGCATCCTGTTGTGTATAGTAATGCAAAGAGAAGTATTGAAGAGCTGAGGATATTTTCAAATACAGAAAGCTGAAGAAGTTTTATGGCCCTGTTCCTTGTTCCAAGCCCTACTGCCAAATTCATGCTATAACAAATTGTTTTCCCTGGGTGTACTCTTCTGTGCTCAGATTGCACAGGTATAGCAAACCAATATGCTTCCCATGAGTTATCTAAATGAGCTACAATTTTTGTTCTTGGTTTGCAAATGCCTCCACTCTGTTGACATCATATAACAATATGGTTTGCACTGGATCAACATTGACATTACATGAATAAGGGGCATTTTGTCAAAGAAAAGTACTTTTTTTTAATATTTTGCTCCAAATGTCCTCTCCCAGATAACCTATGAAAGCAAAACGTAGCTATGTCTTTCTAATTTTGAAACAGATTGTTTTCATGATTTTATTTTAACTTTTTTAATAACTTTCATTTTAAGCTCTACCCCCCCACCCCCACCTTAATGTTTCCCAGGATTTATGAGTATCTTGGAAAATCTACAAGAACAAATTTTAAATGTATGTTTTATGAGTAATTAGTAATGTTTTAAGATTATTATTCTTTGTTTTAAGACAAAAAGTCTAAAAGATCATTTTAATAGTTTATCAAGATGTTAGGACCACGTCCCATGCTGAATTCTCTTGGAACGACAAAATAATAAATTAGTCCTGTAGGGGATGATGGAAATTCCAAGCATCAAGGTCACTGTCTTTTCAACTTAAGTGACTGTTGACAGTGTACCTTTTAAATGTGTCTTATGCTGTTTTCCTTTGCACACTTAACTTAGTGAAATCAGGCCTGTAAGTGCCCAAGACATATTTGAAAATACCAGGTGTATAATTAATATTGGTTGAGACACTGGGAAGTGGGATTTTCTGAGCTTTAAAGGGCCTGGATGGCTTCACATTACTCATGACTAAACATTGCAGCACATGTCTGCACTCCAGGGTTCAGCATAGAATAAAGGTGTGTGAATTTGTCTTAAAACAGCTTGAGCATGTGCTTGTGGCAATCCAACCCCCAGAGCATGGAGCTCAGTGAGGGAAAAGTTATCCAACTTTTCAGCTAGATCTTTTCCACAGTAGGGGCACAGTTATGAATACAGATTTTTTGGAGTTAACAAAACTACTTCATTTGTTATTTATTAGAAAAAAAGTAAAGCAACTCAACTAAAGCATTGGGGAAGAATTGAAGTAAATTGATTACTGGTAAAACTGGTAATTAGAACAGAGTTTGCATAGCTTAGAAACAGACATCCTCACAAGCAAATACAGGTTTATAATTCCTTACAAGGCAACAGCTGAGTGCATTTGAGAAGAAGAGACCAGGGGGGTTATTTGCCACCAAATATGTAAAATGCTGTTCCTTGTGCTGATTACAGGAATGGAAAAGTAGTACAGATCCAGTTTGTTACCAGCTTACAGCCTGTCACAAATGTCAGGAAGAAACTTGTTCCTGAGAAAGTTCCTTAGTTCTTTTGATCTTCCAGGCTTTGTACATCTAAACATGATGGCATTGTAAGTACATAAAAAGAACTATGCCAGATCATGAAGAAAAACTTTGATATCTTCTACACTGACCTTTTCCAGGATAAATGTGTATGTTTATTATGATACAACATTGTAAAATGAGAATTTCTGTTACATATTTTTAGTTACTTTAAAGCAGTTTACTCTGGGATTAGTCTTTCTGGAAAATCTCAGTAAAATGTGATGAAGGAAGGAAACATAAATTTGTTCACACGAACAGCTTCTTCAAACTGCTTGGCTAGGAAGCCCTAGATGCCAAGAATTGAAACACAGAACTGGTGTGAGGGATGCAATCTTATCCAAGGTAGAAAATACACATTTTATAATTTCTCTGAAGTTCTGCCTAAGTGTGGATTCTTTGCTAGTTTCTATAAATATAAATGCACAAATAGGTAGGGCTATTAAAATGTAGCTGTTGTTTGGATTTTCAGTGTGTACCAAAACAGTTTCATCCTTTCAGTACCTTTGTTCCTTAACTAAACAAATAAAGCAAAAAACCTCTTTTTTTTTGGAATACATAGAATTTATTTTGAAGGCTGAAAATTTCACAGTTGAGTAGATAGGAACCTGATTTGGGAAATGAAACCAATCTGTGCTGTGTATGAATACAAAGCAGAAAACTAAGAGAAGAATAAATAAAAATAAAAGGTGTGAAAGAAAGGGCAGAAAGCAGATAAGGTTAATACCAAGAGACAGGCAGAAGCACAAGGGAATGCTCATAAATCCTTCTTTGTGGAGTTCACTGTCAAAAATGACACCTCCTTTTCCATCAAAAAGTGTCCTGCTCAATGGACAGTGCATTATGGCTTACATTTGTTCCACTGAGAGAGAACTCCGTTTTAGTAGAGATTGTGCTTTCAAGGAATTTTGAGGAAACTTTGCATAATCATTTTCCTCTACTGCTTTTCCTTTTGATAATCCAGGAAATTAAAAACAGAAGGTTATATTAAACAAGATATCTTAACCCAGCAAATATGATTACAAATCCCAGCCTCTAAAATGAGGAATTGACAGAATTACAGTCATATGAACAAAACATTTCACTTTAAGCTATTAAAATTGACATCAGATATTTTCAAGAATCATATCTTATTGGACAAATTTCAGTCTGAGATGTGGTAAATTCAGATGCTCTTGAGAAACACTTTTATACCTTTCTGCCTTACATAAAAATCCTTTCTAAGAATAATACTTACAAAATGGGCAGGCCTTTAAAGCCATAGAGGAACTATGGAACCCCTTTCTATAAGTTTCTTATTCTAAAGAGTTATGAACTCAGAAATAGTTCTTGTACCATAGGGTTACAGATGTTCAGTAGGAACTTTGCTTTGATGCCTCACTCTCAGATTTTAAGATGCTGAGCAATGATATTAAACCATAAAGACTTTTTTTCCAAGTAAAACTAAGCACAATTATTTTTAAATGTTGATTTCTAATGACGAATATGCTAATAATTTTTTTGGCATAAGCTAATATTGAATTAGTGAAAAAAAGGCAATCTTCTATTGCCAGATAATAGGTGCCCTCACTTATTGCACTTTCTTCTTATGCAGATGGTTAATAAATCTGTTTCAGGGGTTAAATAGCAATTTTTCTATGTAGAAATAGGTAAATCGAAAACAATGTTCTCTGAAAAGAATTGTTGCCTCTCCTCTGACATGACAATGGACATAAATTTGTAGACAAGAGTAGAGAAACCAAAATATATCTGACTTTGATTTTTTCTTTGTGTATTTCTTTGTGTATTTCAAGGATGCTTTAAGCATTAATTGGAAACAACACAGTCAGATTAATGTTTTATTGTTGGAATTAGACTTGAGAAAAAAAAAACAAAAACCAAAAGAAGAGTTTACTTCTTGAAGTTCACCAAGAACTTAATTTAAGGAGTGATACCAGACAAAGAAAGCTGTTCCTAACAGGCAGGCAGTCACTGGCCAGAGGAGATGTGGCTTTGCCTTAGGCCCTTCATGCAGTCAGTGATGAAGCGCCAGGAAATGGCTGACCTAGGGATCATTATTATTCTTAATATAAACTGTTATAAATAAATCTGAGAGTATGAAGGCAAAAATGCTGAGAACTACATTGTCAGAGAAGAAGGCAATTCAAGTTTGGTATCCCTTGCACAAGTCTTAGGACACTGTCACTCCATGGATACTGAAGAAGTCAGATTTGATTCACACTGGGTTGAAATGGAAGTCAAATCCCTTACAGGCTGGGGTTGTTAGTTTTGGTTTGTTGTGTTTTGTTTTTTTTTTTTTTTTTTACTTAGCAAAATGTGATATTTTATTGTGATAATGATGCCTTAAGTTTTAACTTTTATATTTTTCAAATCCTTCACTGCCTAGTGTGTAACTCTGAAGTTTCTTGTGGCCTATTAGCTGCTGTTCTCTCATGCTAGCTAGCCATAACAAGCCACTCTAGGTTTGCTCTCCAAGGACACCTAGATTGTCCCAGGCCCCAAAATATGTAAACTAAGGCCTCTGAAGAAGAGAGCAAACTTGGAGTAGTTACATCATTAACTGAGGTTGTAATTGGAGAATTGATCCTGATTTGCAAATGGACCAAACTTATAAAAGTGTGAAGAACTCATGACCCAAGGTCCATCTTGGAAGTAGCCTCTTGACTCCTCGGGGTGTACCTTGAAGGGCCTTCAAACAAATACCTACCTTTATTCCCTTATTCTTGTCTAGTGTCTGTTTTAGGGTGGCCACCCCAGGCATCTATGTTGTAAAGATGTTTGTTCATTTCTTCATTTTCTTTTTTTTTGCAGGTTTAGGGCCAAAGGTACTTACACTAAAAATTCAGTTTCACTGTGTTTCACTTGATTTGAATTTAATTTGGCTTGTTTTTAAAATAATCCATGGAGAAATCTTAATTTGATAGAATCATAAAATCATAGAATGACTTGGGTTGGAAGGAATCTTAAAGATTATCTGGTTCCAATCTCCTGTTATGGTCAGGGACAGCTTTCTCTAGCCCAGATTGCTCAGGGCCCCATTCAACCTGGGGATTTCATAACACACAGCAGCAGATTCATGTACAAATAAGACTAGTGATCATTTTTAAGTTTAAAAGGGCTCAGTATCAAAGCGGAAATTTTATCCCCCTGACTTTTCACTGCTGAAGCTCAGTATGATGAACCACATGGATGAAACAAGACACTGGACAAGTGCAAAAGAAATTCCACCTGAATGTGCAATTCTTGTTAATGAAATTATTAATTCTTGACTGGCTTTGTACAGACTCAGAAGAGAGAATGACTATTCATTGCCATGTAATGAAGGAGAAAATGTACTACTCCTTTGTCCTTTTTACTTATTGAAGGTATTTCTTTTATTCTCTAATTTTCTCATAAAATTGCTAAATTTGTTCCCTAGAGTTCATGAAAAAGTCATTTATTGCCATAGTGAGAAAGAAGAGTATGGCAACTACTGTTTATGGTCTCAGCCTAAATTTAGGAAATTGTTTTACTTCTGATCAGGAAGTCCTTAGTAAATTGAATCTTGATATTCTGCAAGCAGATATTGCCAGCCAGGCCAAATTTGTCTCTACGAGACAAAAATTAGGTAAAACCAAGGCCATTGATGAACGAGTTGTGTTCTTTCATCTAACTCTGATTAGAGGGCTTTGAGGAGAGAGGGTAGAACTTTTTCTTCCTTTATCCTACTCATGTTATCCATTAAGGAACTGAACCTAAACCAAAGAGATAGATTCAAGTCAATCATAACTTAATTCCTTTTCCAGGGCAAGTGATATTGTTGACATTATAATCAATTAAACGCTTTACTTAAATGACGCCGTAATATTGGATTATAAAACAAAATTCGAACTGTACTTTGGCACTTGAGTGCACTCAGAGAAAGATGTAGCCTGATGCTTTTGTATAACCTGGAATAGTGTATTGCTTCTGTTTCAAGAGATACTATTTCTTTTTTAGTGATTAGTATTCCGTGGTGGCGGTTGCTGATACTACTCAAGTGGCAGGTGAGCCACAGGGATGGAATGCAGCCTTGAGTACCTGGTGAGCTGGCTCAGAAGTTTAAACCCCCAAGGTTATGATGAGCCCTCACAGTCCCTTGCCCTGTTAGGTAAACCGTCAAGTATCGTTTCCCCTCCCCGTTTTATGTATATGGCCTTTAATATGTATCACCCTGTTGAATATGTATATATTCTAGAAAGTTCTTCATTCTTCAATATCCCATTGGTCTCCCTCTCCCTTCTCCCTCCCACCTTCTCCCTGATTAGTCAGTTTGTATTTTCTCCTCCCCATTGCCCAAACCTGATTGGTGAACTGTGCCCCTATAAAACCCTTGGACCCTCCGTTGTTAACGCCTTTTGTCCCAGGAACCTCCGAGGAATAAAAAAGCCTTTGGAACCCATACAAAAGACCCCTCTCGATCTCTTAACCTTCGGTTGGTGTGCTGGGGATTCAGTTGCTTGTGATCCTGCTCAACATCGCTCTGGGGATAGCGAGTGTGTGCTTGGTGGTCTGACAGCTGAGGCCTGTCCTGAGGATCTTTAACCATAGGCTGGAACCCCAGAGGTTTCCAGACCCATGGTGGACACTCAGGGAGGTGCAGCACTGTTCCTTTCCCAGTCACAGCGGCGTGTGCCAGTATTCCTTCATTTTCTATATCTATTTTCATTTATGCATCCATTACAATAAAGTAGGCAAGGGAAAAGAAATATATGTTAAACATACAAGTGTCATCTAGTTTGCATTATCTGTGCGTTTAATCTCATTCCTAGAATAAATGCTGTGAAAGCAAAGATGAAGTGTGAGATTGAAAAGTGGTGGTCTGTGCCTACTGGACCTTAAACTGATAGGTACATTGATTTTTCTTGTGCAGTTGTAGCTATCTCTTGTGGAATCTGCTTTTCTGAACTTCTTAGAAGTCTGAGAGGAGACTGTTCCCTATAACAGATGTCAAAATGTAGCAGTTAGAAACATTTAAATACTGTGCTCTTATAAATTAAACACTTCCATGAAAAAGATGTAGGCAGAATGTGATTTTATTTAGTTTTTTTAAACAGATATGAGAAATTAACTGAAAATTCAGGTTTGTTTTTTTTTTTTTTTCTGAAATGATAGTAAAAGTTGTGTCTATTTAAAACAGACAAACAAACAAACAAAACCACCGTTCTTCTCCACTCCTGTCAGAGCTCACATTAGAACTTGTGGCTGCTATCGTGTGGTTGGCAGTGTGTATCAACACAGATACAGCATTAAAACAATTAATGCAAACTTCTTCCATACCTGTTCTCTGTGTATTGAACTTGTTTTATTGCACGATATTGAAAACATGGCCCATGGATGCTGCCACAGCCTCCCCATTTTTTTAGCTGTAGAACATATTTGATTGTTCTCAGCCAAAATAAGATACTTATATTCAAAAGAAAAGAAGGGTCTGAAAACTATTTTTTTAGGGAGGACTCTTTTTTCTTTTTATTTTTTTTCTCCCTTTGCTTCTTCCAAGATGCTCCATTAACAGCTGTTAATGGAAGCTGTTTCAGGAAGGCTCCCTCTTGCTTCCTCACTCCTGAGCACACTGTCTGGGATTTGTCTGGCTTTTAAATTATGGCAAAACCGGAGCATGTATTAGGTTCCTTTTTCTACCTACTACTTTCTTCACCACACATACACATAGCTGAATCTGAAAAAGTGCCATTTTGGTTATCCCAAAGGCTGGAGAGGATATCACAGTGTATTACCAATGGGCTCCATTAACATGAGAAAAAAAAATTACTAATTCTTTTTTCTTTTTTTTTTTTGGGGGGGGGGGGTGGTTGAAGTAAACTCATAACAATGTAAATCTAGGGGCATGAAACATTTTTAAGTCTTCTTTCCAGAATGTTATGAAAGAAAAATATTTAATATTGATTAGGAGCTCATGAAGAATTCAAAAAATGTGCAAAACAAAAATTTTTAATTTCATTACCTATTCAAAATAAGGTCTTATAGATTAGGTATGATTAGTTAAAACATTAGTTATTAGTTAGTCATAACATTAATACACTCCTTATTCCAGACCTTAACTTTTCCTCAGTACACTTTAGTTTCCACCAGGAAAGAAGGCATCCAGAAAATAAGCAGAAAACAAGCAGAAAACAACCAAACAAAACCTGGACAATACTAAAATACTTGATTTCTGAAATAGTTAATATATAGAATATGTTAAAATGCTTTGCCATAAAAAATAGGATTTACCATTAGAAATAGGATAAAACCAGCTGAAATGGCACTGATATTTAAGTTTTGTTGAGAATCAAAAGGTTCAGAATAGGAGTGTGAGCTTGAGACAAATCTTATTTGTCAAAAGACTCATCAGTCTACCAATCCTTTACCAAATATTTGTATAACATTACTTGCTTCTAAATTAATTCTCATATCCAAGTGACAGTTACATATTAGTATTGGAAAGAAAACTGAGTGATACTCATTCTGCATGTTCATGGTAATTGTGTTTCTTTATCATGCAACTAGCAACATTTTAAAATTAGGATTTGGGAATTACTCAGGAAATAATAGCCAAGTTGAATATTTTTTTTTAAATGTACTGAATATCACACACAATCCACAGCAAAATCATATGAAAAATTAAAAGCACACAAGAGTCTGGAAAAAAGACTTTCAAATCCACTTCTCCCTTTTTGTACTAATAACCTTAAAAAGATCATGTTTCCATCAGTATCAAACAGTAACTTGATTAATATGAGAGGCATAAGACATTCTAAACTGAAGATAATATATCCTTTTTTTAAATTTTTTTTCCATTTTTATATTCAACACAGCAGTTTACTAATGATACTTCAATTTTTTATGGGGTCACATGCAAACTGCACATAAGAAATGCTATTGCTGTGGAAAAATGTCCATATTGAATAAATAATAACAAAAAAGACATAAAAATAATGGAAAACAGAAGGCCATAGCAGAGATTACTGTACAGGAAAACTAGCAAAAAGGTCTGATGTTGGCATTATGTAGATTAAATGACCATAGTATATGGCATCCTCAGGGAAGAGGGGGATCCATTGTGGTGTTGCATGTTTGATTGACTATGGTAAAGTACTCAAGGATCTGGTTTTCCTTTTATATGGCATATAATCACACCATCATAAAGAATTTTGGACATTTACAATCTCTCTAATCAAGCAGGGGCAAAAATGTGAGGGGGAGCAGAAATACAGCCAGAAGCAAAGCAACTAAGCCTTGCAAGAGCCCAGAGAGGAGCAGGACCTTCTGCTGCCACCTTAGTATCCCATTCCCAAGATGATGCAGGTGGACTGAAACAATGTGGGGAAAAAACAACATCAATTCTAATTAATAAAGATTGAATTTACTAAATGAAATGAAAGATAGTAAGAGGAAAAGAACCAAGTATTATAGTGACAGAGAAATAAAAGCTAATGTTAAAGCTAAAGATAATTATTTCTATTTTTTTGGTAACAAATGCAGTTTAATTTCGTGTTTGGCCACACTCCCTTTTTATTCATCTATTTCTGAAAACGCATAATATTTTCTATTTTCTGGCACCATTAATGATGACTGAAGTCAGGGGGAACAGATTTATAACAAGCTTTCACATTAATCTGTCTTGTGGAATAGGCTAAGAAATAAGTCCCAAAAGATGAGGTACAATTGAATTTTCATTTAGTAGCCCCTGTTATCTTCTTTTGTAAATATTTTAGATTAATTTATTTCTCTGCTGAATTAATGGTCTGGTGTTTCATTTGAATGCCATTAAAGTCATGTGAGTGAAGCAGATGCCAGCATTTGTAAGATGAATATATATGAGTTCCTTCAGTTTCTTTGAAAACATTTGTTTGGAACATATTCTTTCACTCAGAAAAAAATAAAATTATCATATCCAGCTGATCCTGCTCCAAAACAGTATTTCAGATTCAAGTGCTAAATGGGCAAGAGCTGATGATGGTAACACACTGAAAGCAGAAATTGTTCCAATAAAAATACAAAGAAAAATAGAAATTATGGTCAATTCAGTAATAAAACATAATCATTTCATTTGTTCTCTTCTTCCTCAACTTACTACAGAAAAAGATTCAGAATCTGTCGGGTAAAAATATATGTTTAAAGTAAGGAATTCATCTAATTGCTAGGTGAAAATTGAGTCTGCATTTAGTTTGTGACTCCCAGGATACAATGACTGACATATCTATTATGGGAACTACTACTGATAAACTATCTTTTTAATTCAGTTTTTTGCACAAACCTACTTTGATAGAACTGAACATGCTTACAAGGCATATAATTCCTTCTTTACACAGAGTATAATTACTAAAGGAATTACTGATCTAAATCTACATAGTCATTAATTGAAAAAGCTCATCTTTTAACAAAGAACATTCTAATAACCTTCAAACCCAGATGGCAAACTTCACTTTAACATTTTTTAATTTATTTTTTATTTACACCACTTTGTAAGTTTCATTTCCATGGATATATTTGCTGAAGTTGCCAGACCTTTATTTTATGATAAACTTTTATGTCTTTGTTGTAATGCACAAAGGGGTTTCAAATGCAAAATTTTATTTATTTTTCAAAGCTCAAAGCTCCTTAAAAGCCTCTGATGGTTTTTTGTAGAATTTTTTAGTTTGCTTTGTTGTTTCTTTTCCTTCCCTCCCTCCTTCCCCTCTCTCCCTTTCTTGCAATCAGCAACAATAGGCCTCTTGTGATGCTCAAAATACAACTTCTTTTCCTCGATGTCAAAGAGTCTGCCTTCCGAGTGACACTCCTGATGACTCTAAAATGAGATGTGTAGTTGAGGTTATTTGGCACTGAAAAGCTTAACTCAGCTTCTACTCTCTAGTCTTTCATGAGAGCAAGGAGCAAAGGTGAAAGGTTGCTACTAGGAATTTGAAAGACTTGTTTCTCTTCAATAGTCTGAACTCATGTTGCCAGGGAAGACAGAGCCCTGCTCACATAACATCATTCATTACACTCTGAAACACAAGCTATTTATTAAAGGGCACAAAGAGAATGAGTTAAAAATAAGAAGTAAGATTTCTATAGTATTATAACAGTATGTCTTTCCCCTCTGCTCTTCTTTCCAAAAAAAAGCCTATGAAATGATATCAAGTTCCTTTATATCTTTCAGTTAATATTGCCAGGAGTTGAGAACATTAAAGACTGGTTTTATATTTTAAAATATTTTCTTACTGAAAGAAATAAAACCATTTTAGACAGATTTCCTCCAGGACATTTCTTCTTGGAGTTTTTAATAATAAAACATTTTCTAAAGTTGCCTTTCATGTTACATATATATATATTTTTTATACAAACTGGAAGTTAGCAGAACAAAGTGGAACAGTAGAGTATCCAGTATGAACTCCTGTAAAATTTAGGTCCATAAGTTTTTCCAAGCAACTGCTACTTTGAACTCAACTAGATATGCTTGATTAAAAATGCCTTTCAAACTAATTTCATGATTAAGTTCAGAATGTTACATGTTCTGCACAAGAGATGCTGTTCACATCAGATTAGAATATCATCCCAGGAACTGGAAATATCAGAACACTGATAAATTATGATATTTACTTAGAGGGACAGATCACAGGGCAGGAATCATTGGGAAGGCAGGTTCATAGGGGGGATATTGGAGGAAAGTAAGAGTTTTGTAATGATGACAGAGATGTTCATCATAAATTGTCTGGGAAGCAACTGCTTTTGAGCCAAAATTGAGATAATTCTAACAGGAAAGGTTCTTGCTTTCGCTCAAAGACAATTTCAGGCATGGGGAAGTAGCAAGGTGTGCCATAACTGAAGAAAGAAAGAATGTGTTTTTTGTTTCCTGTAGAAACTCAAAGAGCAGAGGAAAGTTAATTCCCTTTTACATTAAGAAAATCCAACCAAGCTGACAGAAAAATGTTTTTATGGAGAAATAGTTTCAGCTCTAGTAATGGGGCAGCTGTGCATCCAGATGTTTAACATCAGGGAGAAGGGTGACTGGAAAGGGATGGTGGCGGAGGAGCATAGGGGTCTACAGGAAGAACTTTTACAAAGTTAGAAAAGAATATAAATTTCAAAATCTATTTTGGAACATTTGTACCATATATTCTTCATTTTGATCTAGTTAACATTTACTTCTGCATCAGTTCAGCAAAATATTACACCGTGTTTGTCTATCCATATGCTGCCTGCTGCCTAGTAAGTTTATCACCAACAATCATTTTTTGAGCATCATTCAAAGTTATGTCAACTTCATTTGATAAGTAGGAACACAAGTCATTCGTAGGAAAATAAGGAGGCATGGAATAAGAGAGATAGTAAAAAGGACAGACAGCACGCATATAAGACTCATGTTTATCAGTTTATTAGAAAATAAGTGTTTGCTGTGGATTGCCTCAGTCTGAATAGCATTGAATTCTCTTTGAGACTTCATTGAGTCTTCATTTTTCATTGAGACTTTTAGTAGACACAAAAGACTTTCAAAAGACACATTCTGACCAGCTAGGAAGGAATAATTCTCTGCTGAATTATTAAAGAGCAGTATCAATTTTATTTATTTTTAATCTGGGGAAGTGTGGAAAATTTTTTTATTCATTAATTAGCACCTGTAAATGTTTTATTCTGCTTTGATTTTATTTGGTATAAAAATCAAAACCAAATAAAAATGAGCTAACAAACAGTTACAATGCTAAAAAAACAAAAAAAAAAGGGAAAACAACAAATCTTCTAGTGAATCAAGTCAGTGGCCTAGATATACCAGTACTCTGCTTCTGACTAGGCCAGCAGAAGAAAGGGAATTACACATCTGTGTTTTCATAAGCAGTGTGACTAATATAAATTACCCTTTAAAAGTTTCTGTATGCCTATGTTTATATATCAAGATAAAAGTTTTAGAATATAGATGATGAAATAATAAGAATGCAACCATGCACATGTATATATTTGTATTAATATATGTACAATTAAAATATAATACAAATAAATACTAAATATATCATTTTGATTAGTAATAATTTAGTTAATGATGTGACTTTTAGTCTAACTTTCATAATTAATTTCAGGAAGATTTTTCTTTTTTTTTTTAATTTTTTAATTTTTTTTTTAAAGCCAAAAAGGTAATTTTCCTGTTCTCTAAATACATTTTACTAAGAACTGCAGTGATGACATGACAAATTACTATCTTAATTCACTTCTCCTCCATGGAAATATAGCTCTTCTTCTCTCTTTTTCCTTCCTTCCTGTTCATTATCTCTCTCTAACAAATGGGTGATAGATAACTTTTATGTTTATAATAGCAAATGTCAAATTTCTTGGAGGTCAAATATATTACAAAAATACATAATTTCCATGTTTCCCTCTACCTGTGCACTGTGTAGGTTTGGATTAGATGACTGTTCAGACAGCACCTGACAGACAAAACTAGAACTTCGGCATGAGCTTGCACAGGACTGTGTTGGAGTAAAGTGAAGAGAGAAACACGATTGGCATACAACTAGGTCTACCCTGAGGCAAGTTTTTGGAAGGTGAACACTCATCAGTTCAATATTTATAGATGTACCCTTCATTATCTATAATTATGCATACATTTTAAAGGTTAATATATATGTTAGCAAGAAAAAACTTCCCTAGAATAATAATAATTTTTTCAAATAGCTACTTATGCAGCTGTTTTTCCAGGAATAGGGGGACAAACAAGTTAGAACAAAGAGACAAAATTTTCTGTGAAAAGAAGGCTCTACACATTTAGCTGAGAAAAATTGGTAAAAATATACTAACATTCTACACACAAGAACTGAAAGCCTTGTATCTGTCTCTGCTTTCATCTCGGCATCAGATTTGGTGGTATTCAACAAGCCACTTAATGTCTTTTATTTTGTTCCTTCACCTGAAAAATTGGGATGATACTCTTTAGGAAGTAAATCTAGCAAAGAGAAAGTTGTTGATGCTTTATAGTGCAAAAATTAAAATTGATAGTATATATTGGGGTTTTTTTGGGAGGGTTGGGGTTTTTATGTCTGTGTAGAGAGAGAGAAAGGGAAAAAGGAAAGAAAATGGCTTGAGGGACACTTTTCATGCTGGAAAATGCTCATCAACATGAGCAAATTTGTTGAACTATGCATTCACGCCGGAATTTTCCAAATCCAAAGGCCAATTTCTTTTTTTTTTCCCAAATAAATTACTTCTAATGTTATTCTATTTCCTTGATTCTTTTAATTCCATTTTATCAGTGTTATATACATACATATATAATTGCATCACAGACAATGTTAAAGAGTTTCTATAGCCGTAAGCTCTTATATTTTATCTATGCAGGTAAATATACTGCAACACTCAGTTCCTGCTGAAACAGAATAATTTAATTGTTCCAAACTCAATTTTATTTTTTTTTTTTTTAATTTTTATTTAGCAATATATGTGTGTCAGAGAATTAGATGTCATAATTTCTGAGGGGAGAACATTGTGAGGGTTTTTTTTAAATTACCTTCATTCACTTTTATTATCTCTGTCTTTTATACATTTTTTGTAACCCCTCTCTTTTTAGGGCCCCCTCTTTGGAAAATATTTCAACTATAGTAAATTCACCAATGTGGTTATTTTATTTAAGTTTGAAAACCTGGCTTTATGCAGTCTATAAGACCACACATGCAGAATTTGAAGTAAAATATCCTCTTATTCTTTGTACACCTTAAAAAATGCATCTCTTAGATCTTCAGACAAGGGATATTAACCTGTTCAATACGGTGTTCACAAGTTCTCAGATGTCCTAAACAATTACAGCTGTGAAGAGTGTTTTGGAATGGCTGAGATATAACATTTAAATTATCTTTGAAAGTGCTCTTTAGATTCTAAGAACCTTTAGGTTCTTTCATAGCTACCAACTAAGAAATACAACCTTAAGTCACTATTGTCAGAAGGAATTATCCTCAAGATATTGCAATTCACTTTCTACAGGAACTAAATATACTTTTTAGAATCAAATCTTTATTATCTTCCCCTTACTGTCTTTCAATTTCTCTGCCACTTTGTTAAGAACCAGTGGCCTCAAATGACTTCAGATTTCATCCCCCTTCCTGACTACTGGACAAACTAACTGACTTGAGAGTCTGTGCACTTTAATAGTGCACCCTCATCACCTGTCCGCTAACAAAATCAGGTAATGTGAATTCTCTTC
Source organism: Aphelocoma coerulescens (assembly GCF_041296385.1). Lineage (NCBI taxonomy): Eukaryota > Metazoa > Chordata > Aves > Passeriformes > Corvidae > Aphelocoma > Aphelocoma coerulescens. Next base: position 111,840,685 of record NC_091015.1, on the reverse strand, counting down.
CCATACTCTGTCTCTTTACATATTTTGTGACAGTGAAAAGATTGAAAGTCACATTTTTGGTTTTAATGACCTACTGGGGTAATGAAATCCAGTGATGAACTATACCTTATGTAAAGGTTTATTTCCTCATAAGCTAGAAATAGTCTTGAGTTTTATGGAGTTTTCCTGTTTCATGGTGAAAAAGAAAATGGAGAGCTTGAACAGTCTTAATGTGTTGTTATAATTTTTACCAGCCCAACTCAAATTCCCTCTAGCCCTTGTCCTTTCAAATATTTTACGTATTCACAAATTCATGACAGGATGAACTGGTGAAAAAAATATACTTTATTTAAATAGCTTCAATTATATAATGACCTATTTGCATTTTAATAGAGGTTTTGAGTAGAACACCTGAGACTTCCAATAAAATAGGGATTTAAATTTGCAGGTAATTAAAGATCAAGCAGGTTGTGAAATTTCTGTTTGATCTACTTAATAAACCTGTTTACTGTCATAGACAATAATGTTGCTGACCCCAAATTGTCCCAAGTTATCAAAGCAAAAAAGTTTTCCTCTGACTGTACTAATTATTCAGAAAGTGAGCATTATCCATGTCAGGAATATCCTCTTTAAGTTGAGATATTATTTTAGTTATAGCATTTGTAGCTTGTAATGGATAAGGCAGAATAAAATAACTGAAGAGAAAAAATTCTGAATATATAATTCAGCATTTTTTGTCTCTGGTCAGCATTTTTTGTCTCTGGTCAGTTAAGAGTGCCTGGGGACTAACCCTACATAAATTCCATTGGCATTAATAAGACTTAGTCCCACAAATCCCATGAGTATTGATTGCAGAATGAAACTGCTTGGTGATTACAAATGAGTCAGAAGTGAAGAAATTGTACAGACAGATTTTCCCACTGGGAATGACTAGTTGGGGATTAAATATTGTTCTCAGTTCACCATCTTTGACTCGGAAGTGCAAATGATGCCTTCTTTAGACAATTGATTGAGGCAAGGGCAAGTAGTATTACATTACTGAACTCAGCCAAGTCAAATTGCTGTAAGTTGTACTTAGGTCTCTAGAGTTTTCCATATTTTGCACCTAATTGGCATATTCCTAATCATGACTTTTCTGCTGAAAAGCTGCAGTCTGTGTATTTCAGGGCAGGTAACCTTTCCAATAATGTTTTAGTCTTTTCATTTCAGTTGTGGGTGGTACAAGTAGCACCGAACCGGACGAAGAATTCACAACTACAATGAGAGCTGTGAGAAACCAAATTCATACTCAGATAAAACAGTGCTATGTTAAAATCACGTCCCCACTATGTCTCTGAGTATTTAGGTGTCATTGTATTCTAAGAATGGATTGCTTGGTAATCTCTACTCAAAACATAGCAGATCTGCTGAAGAATGAAGTTGAGACACATTACATGAACCATAGATCATGGAAAGGGAAATTTACCTTTATGGGGCAAGGATTTAAATATTTTCCTGTTCGTGTTTTTTGGTTATTTGGGGGTTTTCTTTGGTTGTTTTTGATACTTTGGATGTACTTTTTGTTCTCCTAGCTAATGATGTTGTTTTTTTCTTATGAAGCTGTATGTTTGGAATCTACAAAAACTTGAAAGAAAGGGTCATCACAGAATATCTCAGCTGCTTTAACCATTCCTAAGGCTGTCTTGGCTCTTTTGGAAAACTCCATTATCCAAAGGTTCTGTAATTTAGTTACTCCAAGACATTTAGTGCTCAATTATGTTCAAAGCTTCGAAGAAATTAGGTTGCATGTGTGATGTTGTCTATGCCATACTAATGATCTTGGCTGGGAATTATTTTTGTCTGTGACACCAAAGTTCTCTTTGCCAGTTACGATCCTTACCTCCTCCTCTAAGTGGGGACATCGGGCAATGCCATACGTGTTCTTGTGTCCCCCTGATGCCATGGTGAAGACACAGCACCAATGTTAACTCCCATGTTCTCAACCCAGCCCAAGGAAATGAGGACATCCTCCAGTGAGCACCAGGGCAGCCTGCCCTCTGCAGTGGGAAGTGTGCAACCCTGTCCCTAGACTGCAGAGTGGCCTGCTCAGAACTTTATTGTCCATAAGGAAGTTCTAGGACTCCAGTCCAGCAACTTAAGGTAGTGTCCAAGTGGTGACAAAGATGCTTCTGACCTTGGAGCTGGAGAGAGAGCTGGAGAGTCTGCTCTCTTTGTGGTATCTTGAATCTGTGACTTTTAGCACACATGGGCACATGTATGCTGCATTGTGACAGGGTTTTAGCAGTGAGGAGTGGCAAGCACTGGTTGTCTTAGCCTCTCTGGAAGCTTGAATTTGTAACTTAGGGCTCACAAATACCTCCTTGTGGGAAAGGTTGACAGGTGCCTCTGGCTTGAAGTGGTGAACCTCACTGCTGGTATTACATACTATTGTACCTTTGTTAGCATCCTGCTAAAGTTGGAGAAGGTCACTTACTGAGTCCGCTGTGCTTTTATGAAGGTGATCTGACACAAAATTTAGTTAATTCTGCTCTTTTTGTAATAGGTGGTTAATAGACTTATGAGGTTGAACATAGCTTTGAAGTTACATATTTTGAGTATAACATTGTCCTATACGTTATTATGATCTACTCTTCCTCCAGGAGAAGTTATAGAATGTGGAAGCTAGATTACAAAACATCTGTCTCCACTGAATAATCTTTTATCTGTAGTAATGATATTAATTTCAACAGAAATAAATTTCAACACTCAGCGTCATAAATCCTACTTTAGCTTTCTGTACACACTAGAATTATTCTAAACTAGCCTTAATTGCGTCTATTTGAAGAAAGAAAGAGATATTTTAGTGACTCAGCTAATTGTGGATTTTGGTTTTACAGAGTGACTCAGTGGCTAAATTTACTGTCTGATTTATGTGAAAATACTGCCCAGAGTCAGATCGCCAGAGCTCAAACTCTTTTATAAAATCAAAGTCAAATCTTGGTTATCTGGTATACTGAATTAATCAGGCCATACCTCCTACTAACAGCTAGCATTTCTAAAAAGCATCTACTCTTATTTTTTTAAGGCAGATGTTCAAGTAACATTTTAGGTACATAAATTCCATTACTATTTTCATTTTTATTTTATTAATTTATCTGCTTCACCCAAAACATCTTGAATCTACAGAAACAGTATCCTTTTCCTTATTAGCAGTACAGCAGTTATTTGAAGCTATTGATTATTTACAGTCATTTGGCACTGGTTGTTTGCCTGCTGAGCATGTACTTATATACCATCAACGAGTATTTAATCTGTATCAATTGTCTTTAGTATCTGCAGATTATCTGCCTGGAATGACTATCTCAGGCAACATATCATGCCTAGCAGAAGTCTCACCACTATCCTCAGATCAAAATAGTGTTATGGAAACATTTCTAATGAACTAAATACATTTTTTGAAGACAAAAACTTTAGAACCTCTATTTTCCTTTGTTGCATTAGAAGTGTTGCTGCTTTTACTTTACCCCTAACCAGTGTATTTGAATGATTTATGCTAACCTCTAGTTCTCTTCTCATGTGGTATTGTGGAATCAAAACTGAGTGCTGTGATCAAGTGGCCACAGACAGCAATGAATAACAGTAGTAGGTACACGCTTCTAGAGTTTATCTGTTGTGCGAAGACTTATAGAGTGCCTTGAAAGACAACCAGATGTTAGCTGTGTGGCTAAGTTCCATTAAAAAAAATCCTTGGATGTATTTTCTTCCCCTGTAATTGTTTTCAGATTGGTGAAAATCTATAATTTTTAAAATTTAAATAGAAGTAAACTCTGATCTTGTCTGGAAATCTAATTAAATAGTCTCAAACACCATTTCAGTACAGTATATGGGTTGTTACTACAGTTCATTCTCTACAGATTCAGAGTTCAGTGTTGCTGATGGAACAGAAATGAACTATTTTGACTACAGCAATTCTAAAAATATATGCACATTTTAGCGCAAACATCAAAAAAATAAATCCTAACATTTATTCTTCTGTATTTTCCATTATGCTTTGCCTTCAGAATACATTTTGGGTTCAGAATTTCATAGTCTTATAGGAGAATTTAGCTTCTGAAAACAGAAAGGAATGCGTGAATCCACTGCTTCTGAGGCAATCTACTAATGTAGATAATATTAGTGGTACTTGAATTACTAATATAAATTACTGTCTTTATGGTGTTCATAATGTATCTGTATTTGTACATCACTGTCTTTTAAATTGATACAGATGATCCAAATCCATTGAATCAATAGAAAAATATTTATATTTGTAAATATAATAAATATGCACAATGCAACATTTATATTCAAATGAAGGTTATCCTTTCCCACTGTGGTATTTTAGGTCCAGTGTCACTCAGAGATATTTGCTGCCTGTTCCATGCTTTATAATTCCAAACTTTATATGTACTTGAAAAATGATTTAATAGTCTAGGACAGAGATCAGTTTTGAATAAACATCTTCAACTGCGACTTTGCTGCCACCATTGATTAGACTGGCCAAAAAGGTCACTTGTTTCTTTCCAGCTGATTTGAAGTGATTCAATAGTGAATTCCGTATCAGGTAGAAGAAAATACATTGTATAGTATAAGAAAGAAACACTGATCAAATTTCAGAATAACCTGAAGAAAATTAATTTGAATAAGAAATCTTTCTTGCTTAACGGATAAGAATTTTTAGCTAAAGGCGATGATACATATTTTCTGTATATCAGTTTCAGTTGTCAGTAATAGAATAAATAAAAAACCCAAACAGTCTTTGGTGAGTCAGACTTTAAAATACAACCCATCTCTTTGCAAAGTTTTAATGAAAATAGGATGATTCAGACAACTGCATAGCAATGTTATGATTTCCATAACAAATCTTTATCATGTGCTTTGCAGACATCCACTTATTTTTCAAATCATAGGGTTAAGGACTGAGTCATCTTTAAAAATCTTTATAGCTCCTAAAGAATGTAATACAGCTTTATCAAAGAGTTCCATATCACTTCACCCAATTATCTAAATAATAAAAATAGATACCAATAAAGCTGATAGAATAAGAAGGTGTGAATAAATTACAGATTAGTTCTGTCAACAGGCAAAAAGGTACCTAAATAAGTTTTCTAATTATAACATACATAACCCCCCCCCCCCCTCCCCCCATTTAATAGGCCTTTTTTTATTTATACCAGCAATGCCCCTGAGGAAAATGGCAGAAAATATTCGTGAACTAATGCAAGTAGGATGGGCAAAAATAAATTGAAGCTGCTTGGAAATCACAGTTCTTTTCTGTAGAATAAAATGAAATCTAAACTCTCTCTGCCTACATCTTTTAGTAATTTGTAAAATTTAAATTCTGACATTTTTGAAATCAAAATTTTGGTTTAATTTTTGCACCTTTTGAAATATTTATATGAAATTAATTTAAAAGTGAGAAACTGATTCAATTTCCATGAATAGGCCTTTAATTCCTGCTTTTTGCAGTTATCAAAGTGTTTTAAAATATTTAACAAAGTTTTAACCACACTAGAACATGGAAATGTAGCTTACCTAAAAAACAGTTTAGAAGGCTTCATTGACTTCTCTAAATAGTTCTCACGACTAAATAAAATACCCCATTAAAGATATACTCAAAACTGACTTCAAAGGAATATGCCAGGATTTTTATAGAAATAAAAGCTAGCCTGGGATACACACAGTATAATGGAATTTGTATCAAGGTATGCTCAGAAACACTTCAATATTTAATACTGTATAGTGATTAACTATCAAGAATGAAAAAAATGAATAAATCTTCATAGGTCTTATCAATTTTTGTTTAAAACTATTTAAGTAGTCTTATATTAACCTGTCTATGGTACCTTTATCTGTTTATTAACTGTGATGACATTTGAATGGCTTTTGCCTTTCAAAAGACATATATTTATATGCTTATATCTGTCTGACATCCATGCATAAAACTGTTAACTTTTTGTTTACTTTTGTTCATAAAATTTTTACTTATTTTGCTTATTTTACTATAGAACAATACAGTAATTCTATATAAAAGCTGATTTTTTGTCATTCTCTTTCCCATATTTTTAGTAAATATTTGAATGCCCATTATGCAGAAGCTGTAAAAGCCTATTGTCTATCACTGTGAAGTTCCAATTCAAAGATTATTTTCTACACAACACAGAAGAAATCTTTCATCAAGAAAAAAAAGAAGAGAAGGGATTGTGACAAACACACATTTTCGGCGTCCTTTTGTGCAACAAAAATAGAACTAAAAGGAAAGGTAATTGGAAGGCCATTTTCAAAAAAAGAAATATCTATTGGCTGTCTCTGCTTTAATATTTCAGAAGTTTGGAGATAAAAGGTATTCTTTCTTTGACAGCAATCATTGTTCAGGCTGTCATCACTCAAGTCAGCAATTTCATCACTTCACAGCAAAAGTGTCATTAGGAAAAAGGGGAAAAAATCCAGATGAACCACTTAAAAAAAATCCTAACCAAACCCCCTTCAAGTAGCAAAAAAACATACTTTTTTCCCCAGTATAAAAGGTCTATATTTTATAATTTTTTGAGAGCTGAGAGTGATTCCAGTAGGATTATAGCTAGAGCAAATCTTTGTTCATGGTAATAAAAGAAAACAAGCAGAGAGGCAGTTTCTTGCTTAAAACAGTGTGGTAGCAATTTAAGACCATAAGTGTGAACTAGTAAACAAAGGGTGGTGGGGTTTTTTTATGTTTATTAAAGGTTTTTGTTTTGTTTTAGTTTTTTGTATTTTTTTTTTCATTGCACTACTAACACATAACTACTAAAAACTACTTTCTTACAGAAAAGGAAAGAAAAGTTATTTGAAGCTCAATTTATTTTTATTTATTCTTAGAAGTTAAGAAGATTAAAATTGTGGATGATGTCACTAATTGCCAAGCAGGAAAACAAAGAGATTAGAGTCTGAAAACAATGAACTGATTAATAATTTCTTAAATGCCTTTATACAGTATCATCATCTTTCATGTTCTTTTAAAAGAAAAGAAATAGAAGGCTAGAAAAGTAAGGAAAAATCAATTAATTTTGAAAGGTGATTATGCAGCTAATTAGGAAAACTAACAAAATACCTCTGGAGGAAATGGTGCTACATACTAGCCTCAATTCATAGTGAAAAATTCATCAACACCAATGGTAACTGTTTACAGACTTCACTAAGAGTATTTGGTACTGAATTTCTGACCGAAAGTTGCATGAAGCTGATGGACTTATCCAGGTCAATTTCAATTTATATAACTGCTAAAACAGTCTCTTGAAAGATAAAAACCTATGGAAAAATGGAGAATGGAACAGAGCATTCAGGAACAGAGCCATGAGCACCAGATTTGGACAGACATGGGCCAGTTTAGACCAAATATTAGTTGATTTTGGAACTCTGTTATGCTTTTTCAACACAGATAAAAAATGCTTGCAAAACCTTGTAAATCACGGTATTAAGAATGCCATAATTTTAATCTTCTTGTTAATCATAATTACTCAATCAGTATGTGCTGCTACCTTGAATGCATCAGTTCTGGGTATTTTAATGTGACAGAAGGGCTCATTACTTTATAACTCACACTGTATCACAAAACTCTTATGCAGACATGGCATTGATATATGTACTCAATCACCTCCACACCTAAAATAATGCGAAAGATCAACCTGCTGATAAATGTCTCACCTCTCTAGAGGCCAGAAGTCACTTTCTGTTAAGGTTTCCTTCAGTAATGGTATTCCAGCAACATACTGTGCAAATTACAGCTTAGGCTGTTTACTTTTTGCATCTCTTCATACACTACTTTTCACCTTGTTCTCACAGGCTACTGAGTTCTGGCTTCTTGTGAGGGGATGGATGATAACTCCAACATCCTGCCATGGCCTCCCACATAGACAACTCGCTATGCACAGCTGTACTGCAAAGACTTGGATAGTCTGCTCTGCTTGATGTTCATTTTGCCCCCTGTAGATCTTTCTTGGGGAGCCTTTTAAATATTCTGATTATAACTGGACAGCAGCTGATCTTTGATTTGATTCTTATTTAGAAGCGTGTCTCAGTTTGAGACAAGTTTAGGAGGAAACGCTCTGGAAGGAACATCTCCTCCCCAAAAGACAGGTTACAGCACTCCCTCCCCCACCAATACAAAATGAATTTCTTGGATGAAAATGAAAAAAAATATTTATTTAACAAGCAGAGTGCCGGCAAGGCACAGGAAACAAATGAGTAAGGTTGGATAATAAACCTCCTCGATGTGGAGAAAGCTGGTGGATTTAGAGTTCCCTCTGTAGCTGGCTCAGCCCCTCCCGAGGCCCAGGCTGAGATGTGCTGTCCCCGCAGCCTCTCTGCTGGTCCACAGGGCCTGATGATCCGGTTCTTGGATCACAGCTAGGCCGAACAGTTCCAGAAGAAGAAGAAGAAGAAGTTCTGAAGGATTTCAGTATGCTGATATGGGAGAATTTCTTGCCTCAGCTAACAGGCTGGCTAAAAGCAGGAAGGTGCTCTCTTGGCTCTGCAGCGGTGACAACGCGGGGGAGTCTGTGGGAGTCCTTGAACACAAACCGCGCTGAAGAATTCGCCCGACTTTCCCCCCTTTCCTCGGACCCAGCTTAAAGCTGCAGGACCCATTTCTGGGCAATAAGGTAGGGGAATACAGTATTATCATAAAATCACCCAAGACAAAGTGTTTATTGATGAAGTGGTGTAATGAAATTTTTATTACCATGAAAGTATAGGAGTAGATTTTTTTAAATGAGCATTGCCATAGGATGCCTTTTTTCAAACATCTGTAATTGAGGGTTCAGAAGATCAGTAGTTTATGGGTTTGTCACAACCTTTTGCAAATGACCTATTTTCCTTCACAATAAATTTTTAAGAATTTATGATGATCTGCATAATGAAAAATATTGCTATCTAAATGTTATAATGAGGTTATACTTATTATAATGTTTAACAATCTTATGGCATATTGTGAAATGTGAACAGCAGCTAGACGACTTTCAAGTTTCTCCATTTTCCCATGCTTTAGATAAAGGTTAATTAATTCACATCTGACTCTTAATTGATTTTTTAAAATTGCTTGATTAAATCACGCTCTCAAATTTGTTTACCTATCATATTTAATATGGGATTACACACAATCTTCAAACTTGATAAATAATTACATTTTAAAAAGTAAGGAAATATCTAATAAGTATTTAAAATAAGACGACATCAGATAAACCAATGAAACATTCTCTTTTTTCATTTTTTAAAATTTCTTTTGGTAATAGACCAGATGTGTTGAGTCAAGAAATTTCATTACAAGATAAGCAGTTATTAAAAGATATTTTTCAAGTTAATGTATTCAAGGTAAAGTGGAATAAGATAAAACATTTTATAATTAATTTTTTTTCTTGCTACTCTTGTTTTGGCATTATGATTATTATGGTCTATTGCATATTAAGAAGCATTTTCTTAATGAAAGGACGGGTAAATTGAGTTCCTTCCTGGTCCCATTCAAGACAGCATTTGACTCAGGTGTTCGCAAGTCCTTGTATGCTTTTAAGATATATTCAGATAATAAGAAAAATACCATTAAAAATATTAGTATTTTGCAATTAAAAGTACTGATTTTGGGGGTGAAACTAGTAATAATCTTAGTAATTCAAACATACCATGCTCAATTCTCACATGATTTTGTTGTTATGATAGAATACTTTATGGATGTTAGTGCCTCCATTAATTGAGTGAATTCCTTGCAAGAATGCCTTCTAATTCTTTAGCTAATTAAGTGAAAAGGAAAAGGTTTCCTTTCCAGATTGTATTCTCTTATCTGAAAGTTGAAAAATAAGTACCTAAAAACCCATAATAAAAATATTTTTCTGTTTGCTACAAACTCAATGGTTCGTGCTCTTTTGTTTCTGGAAATAGAATAAATTAATGTCACACCTTCTCCAGAACTGCCACTATAACACATTATTATTCTACACACATACACACAGAAGAGAAAGCTATGTTTTTTTATAAATACTTATATACATGATAAGGAAATTTGCAGGGAAAAAAAAGAATATTCTGAAAAATATATTGCACTTTTTAGTTTCTTAATACACCAAAACAAGGTTTTAGGGGTTCCAAACAAATCACATAGATGTAAGTGAAAAGAGTTCCAGGCTTTGCTGAGAATGTCTGACTACATCATTCCTGGTTCTACCTTGAGTGTCATTTCCAAACATTCTTCCCAAAACAACAGAAGGCCCATCCTTAAATAACACCAGGGTTGTCTGCTGCCAGCTCGTGTGAATGTGTAGGCAGAGAAATGCCAAACCAAGTGAGCTCTGGGCTCGTTCCAGACAATTTTCCTGTCTGTTTCTTCTCCACTCACTGGCAGCTTTCTCTCTCTCTCTCTCTACTCCCTTTTCCATTGCTTTTTTTGTGACATGTGGCTACCAGAAAGCTGCAGGATGCCACAGAGCAACACCATGCAGGAACTCATCTAGGTCACTGTACCCCAGAGCAGTCCCTTCACACATACCAGGTCTTGGTTTATATCCTCCAGGGCTGTGCTTCAGAGAGAGAAACATGGGCACTTGTAGGGATAGCTAGACTTCCTCCTGAATATCCAATCCCTCCTTCACTGGGAGGTGGTTGTCATACATTTGTCTAGTTATATAAGGCTGAGTGAGGAGACTCTCAAAATTGTCTTGACCATTGCAGCTGCTCTGCAGATGCAGCAGGATTTGCCACTTCGCACCTGTCCTGGGGAGCCTCTCACCCACCCTTTTGAATGAGACAAATGACCAGTCCTGCAAGGCTGCTTCTTGGAGATATGGCATGGTGCTTTGATGAAGAGACTACATGTGACCATGCCTGCCTGCTTCTGCCTCCTTCAGGGGAGACACAAAATCTTCTGAGAAAAAAAAAGAGCCCTTTCTTTCCATGTACTTTAACCTTCATTTTGTTTCATAGTTTATACAGTTTATGGAGCTCTCAGTTCTTTATCATAATACTTTATATAAAGGAAAAACTCTCAGATCTCTTTACAATTTCTCTTGTTTCTCAGTGGCATTTTAACAAGAGCAAATAAATTTCATGTTTCCCATCTCCTTCCACCTTGCAGTTATGCAAGCAAAACAAACAGTATTTGGCATGGGGGCATCTAATAACTAGACCTTTAGGAGCAGTGGTTGAACTGTGAGGTGTGAGAGCTGCATGTACAGAACTCATTTTTCCTTTTGAAGTGGAAGTGTTTGAATGTAGCTGGATAGAAAAGTCTGTCATATGCATGCATTTAAGGAAATGTGGGATGAGAATACCTCTAGGGAAGAATTCCAGATTAGCTGTGACATGACAAAACTGGCTCTAGCTCTCTACTGTTAATAAGATAAATGCCACTAAGCTTGTACAATGACTTGTGGATGAGGCAAGTACAAGGGCCATGAGAAAAGCTCTGTGAAGACTTGCTCAATAGCTATCATATTGCTAGAGTATTATTCTGCAGTATCTAAAACCACCACTGAAGTGCAGTTCTGTAAGACAACAAGAAAATATTGCCAGATTTATTTCACTTATCCACTTATTCTGGTTTTTGAGTATTCAAATTTTTTAAGTGTTATATAAAAAATGCCAAACTGTACTGTTAATTAAAAAAAAACTCCGAAAACTGACCTATACAGCCTTATTGATTGATTTATTTATTCATTCATTAGTTCTCCATGAAGAATACTATGGTTAGAGGTTTTCCCAAGGGATGGAAAATCAGGCAATATAGATAAGCTGACAGGATCTTGCTCTTCCTGACATGTTTTGTACTTGTAAAGCTACTTTAAAATTTATAACACTTGCTGCTTGCAAACCTTCGCTAAGGAAATGATCATTTATCATTTCGGTTATATCTAAGGTCAATGTTCATCCACAACAGGTCATGCATAAGATAAGGCATAGATTTTTTAACAAGATAGTCTCCACCAAATAGAAGATAACACTAGAAGATTGTCTGCAAGTAAGATATATGCACTTTATTTTGTAGAAGTGAAAGTGTTTCGGCCTTTGTTTTCCTTTGTCTCCATCATTTTGGCAGGAACTCTGTAGCCTATCAGGTTTGCACATCTGCAAAGCAGCACAGGAAGCATTGCAGAAAAAGATGTTTACAGACAGAAGATTAAGATGGCTTTTAAGGATTTGTTTCCCCTGTACTAATACAGTTAGACTGATGCATCTATTTGCATTTATTTACTTTAGACTCATATCTAAGGGGGACTAGAAAGTCATTTTCTAGTTTGGTTTCTGACATCAGGATAAAAGATCTATTTCTTTTGAAATGGGGAAACCAAGATCTAGGCCATACTGCAGAAAAATATTGATAATGTGGAAAATGAGGAAAAGGGAGTCCGATTTGGGAAATCTCTACTGTTTTAGCTTCAGATTGCTGCTCTCTCTAGAAATGATGCTTCTGCTTCTGCTTCTGCTTTGAATTTGTGTCTCTCTCTGGAGTATTTAATTGCAGAACAACTTTCTCTGCAAAATGAATAACCTGAAGACTTTCTAAAGATAGGCTGTAGGACTTCAGTTTTTATAATAGCAGGAACAAGGTCAAAATGCCCAGACAGGGTATGTTAATGAATGGATGCAGTTTTTGGAATTGCTTTGCTGGTGCATTGCAGCAAATACATTTATGGTGCTAGTTTTTGGTCAGTGAATGTATACATTTGATCTTCTCCTGGAGTTGCACAAGGACAGTCAATGTGATAATTAAATGAAATGGTACTACAGTTGATTAGGTGGAACAAAAAACTCCTAGTTAAACACTACATTTTATGGAGTGTCCTGTTTATCCTTTGATTTCCTTTTGATAAATTCAATGACCTTTACCTTTTATGCAGCACTGAGACACATAACTCACCAACGTAAGGGTTCATATCTGTATGTCAGAAGTTTACTGAGTATTATATCTCAGAATGTTGTACAACTCATATGCATGTATCTTGATACTTACATATAAAGTGTGAACAGTTTTGAATCTTGTAGGATTCTTAAAGTCAAAATATTTTATCATTCTGTACGGCAAAGAAGATACACAAGTTTAAATTCTTTTGTGAAATGGTGAAAAATCATCAGTTCTCAAACTTTGAGGAGAGAGGCCATGATGGTCAGGGTCTTATCTCACTTTCTCTTATGCAAAATATTTTTCCAGGGATGAATGAGAATCTGTTTGTCTGTGTGAGAACTGAATTTAATATCATTATATTCTTCTTAGCACAAAAAAATTGTCTTAAATTTTTTTGTCAAATCCTTTATTTTTGCATTGGGAATACACATTTCTTATGGAATTTAACAAAATTTTGATCTTTTCTTATTTAAAAAATCCTTTCCCAACATTATAGCTACTATTTAATACATTAATCAGAATATCTAGCATGTCAGTATAAAATGGAATATATTTTAAACAGAGCCAATTTAGATATGAAAAATTATGCGAAGGTCATTGAGAAGGTGGAGCCAGACTTCTCCCAGAAGACCACAGTGTAAGCATATAAGAAATGGACAAAAGTTCTAAATATATTAATTCAAACTAGATATTAGGGCACAAAAATATCTTACTACAAGAATGACCAAACACTGCAACAGAGACATTGTGGAAGTTCCATGGTCATAGTCAAAACTTGTCTGGATTTAAGTCTGAGCAACCTGGTCTAAATTTGATGTTGAACCTGTCTTTGCAATTGGCCCTGTATTGACTAGGGCATTGGACCAGATGACTGCTACAAGAAGTACAGGTTATCTCACCAAAAGAGCACCAGATAATCAGCAAACTGCCTTTTATGCTAAGTAGTCACATTCTTGCCAAGAGTTTTGCCTATAGGTCAATACGAAAACCAGAGAAAACAGATTTTGTCCTATTCTTGACAGATGACTGCCATATTGAAATTCATAATGAATTTGCTCTAGTTTGCTCTAGCTGCTCTAGAGGCAGCTATGTTAATATGCAAAAAGGAAGAGGGAATTAGCTGAATAAGTACAAGAAATAAAGTACTCTCTCATTCTACAGCTGGCTTAAATAAATAGACTGAAAAATGATTTAAAGAACTGTGGTGAGAGATTGCTACTATTACTTCTACTGTTGGTACTTCTTGCAGGACAAAACACAAGTAACTGGACCAAAGTTCTACTAATCTGACATTTGCCCTGGACCATAATTGCATTTATAAAATAATGAATGTTTAGTATAAGATAATGTTTTTCTTAAAACATATTTTCTTAAAGTTCTAAGGCTATTGAGCTATGAAAGGATTATGACTTTTCAAACAAAATTACAATGTATACCCCAATGGAACAGAGAAAGGAGCAAAGCACTCTGCATTTTACGTCCACAGATATATTAAACATGACTATCTCAGACTCACTGATGTTACTGTCAAACTTTGTCAGAAATACCCAGTAAGCAGCAGTTTACTCTTAGCAAACGTTAGCTTCTTATACGCTAAAAGGCAGTGCAGGAATGCATTTTAGGGTTTTCTGTAGAAAAAAGAGGCTTTGTTATGGAAAGCGTGAAAAAGGATGCTCAGCAGGAAGAGGAAGGCTTGAAAAGCAAAGCCATTTGCCATTTCACAAGCAGCACAGATATAATAATTTTGAAGTCATTAGGATATCTGTTTTTCAATTACAGCATGCACATTAATATGTTTTGCTTTAAAAAAAAAAAATTTTTGGAGAAGCAATTTAGAAACTCTGTCTCAGACAGAAGGAAACATTAACATCAAGTAAGTCATCCCAGTTGCAACTTCCACAGATCAAAGCTGGAAAATGTGTAATCATCTAATGTGAGTAGATAAGAAGGATCATATAAAAGATCACAGAACACCAGAAACAAGACAGAAAGAGAAGAAGTAAAATTGCTGTAAGTCCTACATAATGAAAATGATGAAGCAAGACAAGATTAAGTGAAGTGCATTGTTGCATGATTTACCAAAATATGAATATTGATCTAATATCGATATCCAACTGAGACGGACAAAAACTCTCTCACAGTTTAGAGTTAGAAAGTGCATGTTTTATTTGGCACCAGGCTCTGCGTGGGATAGCTCCCTAAGATGCAGGCCCCGATACAAGCAAACATGATACCCTTTATTCCCAAATATTATGAATATCCAAAATACAAATGCATATTCATAGCGTTAACACCTCCCATTCTCCACTTCGTATGGAAATGAGCTTAAATGTCATCAAGCATGCATAGTGTGTGTTCTAAATTGAGTCAGTGGTCTTGAATTGGGCCAGTGGTCCTAAGGAAGATGAAGTAACTCATCTTCCTCACTTTGACCTTCTTGCCTTTCTGAGTTTTAACAATCCTAATTACTTTAGTGACCTCTAAGTTTCTTCTTGCATGACTTTTGGATGGGTTCCCACCAAGGGAGGAAATTGGTAATTGTCCTTGTTCCCTACACCAACTTATCAATGTTTCTACTCCTTATTCTAAGCGCAGCTAAACAAACATGCAAATGACAGATCATCAGTTATTTGGTAATTGGTTACTAACATCTAAAATCCCATTTCAGGTCCAGCTCTCCTAACTATTTTAATTAATTCTCACTGGGCCCAAATTCTTTCCTATTCCACCCATTCCAACACAGCTAGCCTATAACTAAAATCTTTATGTTTCTTCTAAATCTATGTTTCAATAGTGGCATTGAAACCTGTCAGGAATGTTATTTTTACCCAACCATTAGCTCAAAAAGGTATAATTATAAAGGAAGTGCCATGACCAAACTTAGCGGATAAACAAGCACGACATTGCTTATTTGAAATGTGACACTTTCCAGTGAAATAACTAACTACATAATAATATCTCAGATCCCAGAACTACAGTAATAAATACTAACTACAGTAAGAAATACAAACAACTGAACCTTTAGACTAGTATCAGTTGTTCCTGCTACTTCTGAGTACCTATTATCAACGTAGTTATTTTCTGGGAGGGTTACTAAGAGTTTTATTTTCTAGAATTCTGACGTACTGTTTTTTTTTTTCTTTTCTAGTAATGACATGGTGTTTGTTACCTGAGCTTGATGCTATTCAAGAGGTTAAAATGTCTAATAATACAGTGTAAAGGAAAAACATAATTTCTACGTGTTCATTTACTATGGTTTCACAAGAACATGAATTTGGTTTTTTTAGATGGCTTTCTGTATGTTGTGCTGTTCTGAAAAGTGAAACACTCGCCCTGGAAAATATCTGTTGATAAATAATAAAGACAGCATAGGTATGCAAAGAAAAGAAACCATGAATACAAGTGCCTCCTTTCTCTCACTCAATTTTCAAGATTTTTCTAAACCCCAGTCTGTCTTGGTTTGAAAGACAGGTGGCTGCCAAGGAAGGCAGGAGTCTCCCTTGAAATGAAAAAAAAAAAAAATTGCAACTCCCTTCCCTCTGAATTATTATAATTTTGAAATCAAGGGACTTTCAGGCAAAGATATGAGGAATAGGAACAGCAGTTCTTTACTATTACATATCTATATGTGTATAACCAGTCAAACAAACAACAATAACTATGGCAGTAACAGCAAACAATCACAAACCCAGTCCCAGCCCTCTCGGCTGTCGGGCCCTTTCCCCTCGGGTGCAGTTCCGCTCGCAGCCAGCAGGGGCGCTGGCGGCTCCCGGTGAGCAGGGCAGGTGCTGCAGGGGGCGCTCCGGAGCGAGCTCGGGGAGCACGCGGCAATGGCGGCCTAGGATCCCGGGAAGGGATGGAACAAAGGCTTCACAAACCCCTGGGCAGCCAATCCTGGTGTCCAGCTGGACACTCAGGGACAGCAGGCTGGAACAGCAGGGATGAGCACAAATCCCCAGTGGCAGATGAGATGTATCGAACTCCAGAGCTGTGGTGGGAACCCCAGGAGGTCTCAGCAGGCAGGGTGAGCAGGGCTACAGAGTAGCGAAGGCTCAAAGCAATGGCGGGGGCAGGGCAGCTGCAGCCCGGCTCCCAGCAGGGCAGGGAAGGTGGGCTTGGGATCCTGGGGTTTCTCCGGTAGAAGGAAGGCAGCCGAAAAAGCAGAAGCCTGCAGTGCTGACGAATTCCTTCCAGCCTCTTTCCCCATCCAAAATGCTGAGAACTCACAGGCCACAAGCCCAGGTGAAAGAGAGTAGTACAGTTGGACCCCTCCTTTTGTGGCCAGGTCTTTTGTTTTTCTTAAGCACCCAGTAATTTGTCCCCCTGGCAACATGTATGGGGAAAATTCTTTAAGAGAAAAAGAAAACATGAGAACTCCTAAAACCCCAACACAGTCCCAGATGTCATATGTTTTCCTTCACACTCAAGTTTTCACTCTAGTATTCAGTTTAGAGAGTTCTTCAATTAGACCTTATTAGATATCCAAATCAATTTTAAATTATTTTCTTTGCAGAGATACTGAACACATGTTATTCCCAGTGGAGTAAGAATATCAGTACATTCTCAGCAGTTCTGAGAATCATGTAATTTTGATAGATCTTACTGTAACAGCAGATAATCATCTTTTTGTATGTATTTTCTAATCATAGATTTTACTTTCAGTTTCTCTCATGAAGGATTTAACATGTACTTCCGTTGAAGACTGTACAGATGTGATGCCCTATCAAGTCTGTGTGGCTTGTTACTAAAATGCAAACTGAATCAAGACAAGTAATCAAGGTATTAGCATTTTTATAGATTAAATTTAATTTCTATTTTGGTGTAATAGTATGAGAGCATAAATCTTTCTTCCTACAAGGTCAATTTTTTTCTTTTCTTGTTCAGGTGAAGTGATAGAAGAACATACAGTTTTAAAATATTTCTGATCTGCAGAAGAAAAGGTAATCGTGAGTCTGAATATATATAAAGGAAGAATTTTTTACTTCTTCATTATTTTCCCAGTATATGGGGTTTTTTTGATGCAACAAGGTTTTTTTATAAAAAACCTGGGAATTCAAAGAACCAACTGAAGCCAATGGTATTTATTGGCAACCTTTTGAAAACTGCTTGATGACAAATAGTCAGAAACATGGTCAACAAAAAAGTAACTCAAAAAATAAACTCAAATGAACACAGATATTTTGATATCATTCTGTGCATTAGCTCTACATCCATAAAATGACAATGGTATCTGATGAGGTACTTTTAGAATATCCTCTGAGCAGGTCTTCAGCAAGTTGCCTCAATGAGTATCTGAGGTGTCTGACATCAGAGAAAGGTTGAACTGTCTGAATTAGTTACACCTAAGGGTCTACATTTAAATGTGAACCTCACAAATATTATGGATATACATAGCAAACTGTTCAATTTGTATATTAAGTAGAAGTATTAAAATGTATAGAATCATGAATCATAAAACCATCTAGGTTAAAACAGACCTTCAAGATTGAGTCCAACAGCAAACTTAACACTGGCAAGTCCACCATTAAAGTATGTCTCTGAGTGCCAGGTCTCCAGGGATGGTGACTCCACCACTTCCCTGGGCAGCCTGTTCCAAGGCTTGATGACCTTGCAATAAAGACATTTTTCCTAATATCCAATCTAAACCTCACCTCACACAACTTGAGGCCATTTCCTTTTGTTCTATCACTTGCTACTTGGGAGAAGAGACCAACACCCACTTCACTACAATCTCCTTTCAGGTATTTTAATAGAGGGACAAGGTCTCTCCTGAACCTCCTTTTCTCCAGACTAAAACCCACCAACTTGCAAAGGTTTATAGAAACTGTTGAGAATTTAAAAGCCTTTTCTGACTGCTGCTTATATTTGTATTGTTATTCATTCAATGGGTAGCTGAAGAATACCTATTCCTGCATTTACTACATATCCCATGTTTTCCTACAGAAATGCAGAACTTGACTGCGTTCTGATTTGATGACACTTTTAGGGATATTAGCAAATAGATACCTGGCTCATTAATCAGCAACACTTAATCATTAATGTGAATAGGAACTTACAGCATAAACTTCAGTTTCATTTTCAATCCAGTGTGCAATAAAAATTTTGTAATATTCCACATAATACATTAATTCAAACATCTCTAACTTGGAACACCTTATTAGTTGCATATCTCATCTATACAAATACTGTCATGTAAGCATTAGGGTTTTACAGCAGAATAAATGGATATGGTTTTGTGTAGATGCTTGAGACTGTATTTGAAAACACAGTAATAAAAGATGTTTTACTGTTTAAATTGAAAAAAAAAAAGTGTTGTTTTATTTGTGGGTTTTGGTTTTTTGTTTGGGTTTTGGTTTTTTTGTAATTGAATACACAGTACTGAAACAGATTTCAATTTTGTGATATCTGAATAATAGGTTTGGGCAATACTTAATATTAAAAACTGCCAGGAAAACAATTAAGAAGAGATTACTTATTTAGCTTCTTATTAGCTGACTGATAGTAAAATGAAGGCTGAAATGGAACCTCCTTTCTTTCTGCAGCTTGATTAATGCTGACTGCCACTTTTGATTTGTGCAAGGCTAAATCATTGAACGCCATTTCCCTTAATTCCCCATTGATTATTTTCTTACATATATTTTTTAGCTATCTGCTTTATGAATTTTCCAGAAACACAAACTTCAGTTACTTTTGCCAGCTACCCTCATTTGGCTTTATTCTTAGTTTACTTAACACTGTGTTTGCCCTTATGTCACTTCAACAATGAAACATTTTACTCAGGATCCTCCACTCTGAGCAGCGATGTTTTGCTGGATCAGAAAGTACAATTGGCTTGACAAACAGTAGAAGAAACTTCAAAAGCATGCATAAGTCTTTATCTATGTGTTTAACTGCAAGCATGAGTAAGCTAAAATGTAATTTTGCAAAACTGTGGGAAACCTTATGCAGTGCCTCTGAATTATTTTGGGGCATGATTCAGTGAAGCAGCTGCATTTTCTCCTGTCCCCAGGTGTGATTAAACAGATAACTAAGTATGAATTCTCCTCCTTTCTCATAAAGGGTATAGCTATGTATGCACATACTTTTTTACAGGGCGCTGTTTTTTGGCTTGATTCAAAGATTATAGGTTCTAACTGGTTTTTTTTAGTGCTTTGCTGAATGAAGCACAGCTAATGGCAAAATTGTTCAGTAGATTTAGATGAGGATTTTGATGTAATAGTCTCTTTTAACAAAACCTGTTGTTTCTGAGAAAATACAGAAAGCAAAAAAAAAAAGGCAATAAAATAAATGAGTGTTGATTTCTCTTGAATAAGCAGATGTATAGGCAGAAACTGTACAAATATTAAAGTTGTAATAATCTCACACTGCACAACCTTTATCCCTACTTAGTTTTAAAGTGATGAGGTACTTTCCCCTATATTACTCAACATCTCATAGCTATAAGTTAAGTTGTTGTGGTTTTTTTTAACTCTCAGCACTTTTTTTTTCTTTTTTTAAAAATCTTTGTTTGGAAATGAACTGTACATCAAGTAACATGTCTGTGAGTCAAGGTCTATAAACATGAATTTTCACTCTTGTGATAATGTACTGCATGAGTAATGATGTACTTAGAGATGAAAGTGTGATGAGGACTGTAAGCTTACAAATGCAGTATCTAGTTCATGGTCAGGAATGTAATTGGGCATGCTGATGCCATTGGGGAGCTAGGTTATCTAGCTTAAACAGCCTTCCTACAAAAATTCAGAATATTTGTGAAGCTTAGATGTTTTGTGAACTTATTTAATAGACACATGCATATCCACATAACCACATCTTGATGTTACTTAGTTTAAAACACTTTGTGACCTCATAAGTCACTCCGTTACCTTTTTATCTTCTTGTCTCTTCACGATGGGCTTGATATTGACCTCTAGCTCCTTCTTCCTTCTTAAAAGAGAGGGGGCTGAAAATATGATGGAAATCTTCTGGGTTGAGATCTAGACAGAGGGAAACTCTTGCCAATTAATGTCACAGGTGAAATAGACTAAATTTAGGGAAGAATAATTTATTTCCTATTAAAAATAGATTAAACCGGTGATAAATAAAGTGTCAAAACAAAAAATACGTCTTCTGTCCATCCTCCCTTCTTCCTATGCTTAACTTCCTCCTTCATAAGTCCTCCTCTTCCTCCTGTAGCTTCCTCCCTTATCCCACTAGTGGATAAGATCAATTGTTTATGGTGTTATACCTTCCTTACTTGGCAAGTGAGCTTTCCCCTTTTCTATTTTGCTCATGCTTAGTTTGCTTGCATTCCACTCAGTCTTAATTATATCAATTGCCTCAACAATATTGATTGTCAGAACTTTAACTCATTCTGTGATGATTTAATACTTAGCATTAGAAAAGATTTCTTTGACATCAGTAACAGAAAATTGTCCACAATAGATTTAGGTAGTTTGTTCCAGTGCTCCAATGTCATTCATTTCTCCCTGTACATATCATTCCCCACCATGACAGGCACTTGAGCATCAGAGGATGCTTGACACCAGAGCTCTCTGTAACAAAGGGAACAAGATGGGCTTAGGATTCTGCAGTTATGCTTACACAGGCTGTGAACAAAGAACAGTGATAGAATCTGATTTCCAGAGAAAATTATAAGCATGTATAATGATTTCCTTTTTCAAGAAAAGAAGTGTAGAATGCTACTTTTCTGAGAATATTTTTTAAAGTAATTTTGAAAACAAAAAGCATGTGATCAATTTCTGTAGAAGGCACCTGAAAACTCATAGGCAGGTAAGACAATAAATTTGTGTGTTTTATATATTTTTTAATTTCAGCCTTTTGTAGGGACAATTTTCAAATGGTATGTTCATCAGGTTTATCATTTCTTTCAGGAGGAATGTTCATTGTATAAATTGAGGATAACAGAATTTAGCATAGTAATAATTGACAGTAGTTAATGAACATTAATTTTTTCATGCAGTACTTTGCACTCCACTTGTGTACATATATCATGATAAATAAAAATAAAGTAGCTAGCTAGAATACATAAAAAAATTAGAGGAACTCAGTACTTAATGGAGTTGGAAACTATTTGAAATGTTGCCATCAAAAAGCTATCTAGCATAAAAATTTCAATGTGCTTGCATCCAGTGTCCTTGTAGAAGCAACAAGAGCCAAGAAATCAAAGACTTTATGTGTAATTTCAAACAGAGCTATGGAGAATTATAAGATAGAATTGGGTTGTGAGCTGTAAAACCTTCCTTGCAGAGGCACATGGCAGCACACAGAGGCTTGTCTCCACTGGACCCTGGGGGGAAGATGTGTCACAGGGCAGACCCCTACGGAGAGGAGCCTGCACGGAGCTGACGGATGGGTGAACAGCGAGTGGTCATCCCATAGAAGGACACTGAGAAAGTGTGTTGCTGACGTGGCAACAGGGGATAGGTCATGTAGTGAGAATTACCATGTAAGGAAATCCTGTGCCTTGGAAAAGTGTATAAAACCAGCTCGTTTCTTTGAATAAGCAATTCAGATCCCCTGCCGGTCTGGGTCTGTGATTCAATCGCCAACATAGAGGAACTGCATAAAAATAGCCTAGGGAGTTCAAAAAAATGCAAAAGAAAGTTGGTGATTAAATTGCTGAGTCATAAAAAATATTTAATTCAAGAAGACATCAGTCAGGAAAGTGAAATTGTGTGCAAATGAATAAATTGAAAGGAGCAACAAATTCTAGCAGGTTAAATATAAAAGGCAGTCCAAAAATAGAGTTGGAGAACAACTTTCAAGAGGCATAGAAGCCATTAATAAATTCTTTCCCAAAGGCAACAGAGGCAGGAAACCTGCATAGATATGTGAAAAAAAGGAGCTCCCTGAAATAATAATGTAGTAGCAGAAATAATAAATGAGTAATTTGCAAATATATTCACTTTTGAAGAAATTGAAAAAGTCATGATTCTTGACTTCTTACAGGGAGTGCCTCAGAGGTCTGATTAGAAGTTGGATGGTTGGTAGGAAGATTTACAAAACTGACAAAGTGAACAGCAACAAATTGCCATTATGTTTTTCACTCTCTAAATAGTGGAAGAATGGTCCTCATTTGCTGATAATTCAGTGATTAAGACTCTTATCTGAGATATAGGACTCCTCCTCGAATTCTCTCCAATCACTGAGGACACTTCAGCTCACAAGGCTGCATGTTAAGTACTTTGATATAAGGCATTCTGTTTTCTATTTATTTCAGATGGATGAACTCCAAGTGTCCAGGTGAGACCAAAGTTTTCTTGAGATTACTGACTAAATGCTTTCATCAAGTAGAGAAGCTCTGAGATAAAGAAATGAAGGAACACTTAAAAAAATGCCTAAAAGTCTGGTGGATTTATTACTCAGCAAAAAAAAGGAAACAGATACTGTAATTCTGAGCACAGTTAGGTGCTGGTAGATTTGCTTGCGTCTTTTCCTTCTGTTTGGCGCTATGTTTCCGCCTGATTTTTCCATGGATATGAAGTTGGTATTAAAAAAACCAAAGTCATTGTGAAGAATTGTGTCCTAGTATCCTATGAAATTAAAGAATTCTTCATAAAGAAAATGTTAGAAAAAGCCAAACCATTTGGACAATATCACTTTATGCACAAAAAGTTTGAATCATTCTAAATCATACAGTACAACTGACTGTAATCATGAATCATTTTTGGTAATGGTATTTTCTATTATGGAGTTAATGTTACAAAGAACATGACCTATTCCTTTCATTTTAATAGCAAAAAAATGAGAAAAAAAATATTTGTAATCTTTCACACTAAAGGGTTATGGAACATGGAGGTGTTAATTACCTACCAATTGCTTACATACACATTGGCATTTAGATTTGCAAACAGGTTTTTAAATGAAACTTGCTAGGTCACCATTGCCAATGAAACACCATCATGTCCAGGGCTAACATTAAATAAACACAGATGATAACATTAGCAGTTTGGATGATATATATTAAAAAAAAGGTATAGTTTTGAAACACTCAAGTAATAAACTGGCACAAGCTGTACTAATTAATGATTGTTGGAAGTATGATGGTGTGAGGAAATAGAAAAGCCTCCACATCAGAAAATGTTACTGATATCCAAGATTAACATGAAATTTGCTTCCATGTAAATCTTGCAGCTGATTATTTAAGTTAAACACTGCACCATCCCCAAACACTTCAGAGTAGCATTGCATATACCTTCATAGAAATCTTCTGTATTGCACAATTCCTACAATAACTTTCATTTTCCTTTGTTTTTTTAATAAATAGAATCAGTAGAGTAATAATAATAAATAAATTTGAAAGTACAATGGAGGATAAATTTATATTTTTTTACCTACTTATTCTGTCAGAACATGTATTTTTCTCCAGAGCAGTATAGTTGTCATTTGCCCTTTATATCTCAGGTTTCTAGATGTTTCTGCAGTGAAGATAG
This sequence comes from Aphelocoma coerulescens, assembly GCF_041296385.1. NCBI lineage: Eukaryota > Metazoa > Chordata > Aves > Passeriformes > Corvidae > Aphelocoma > Aphelocoma coerulescens. The sequence goes on along the minus strand of NC_091015.1, from coordinate 111,816,391 downwards.
TACAGTTCTGAAGGACTCATTCTTTAATGGACAGATGTGATTTTAAAGACTCAGCTATGTTCACACTGGAAGTGAAGTGATAGGTGACAGAGGTAGGACAAATAATATACCAAAAATAACTGCTACAGCAGTTATTCTTGATACTGTGTTCTCTCAGCACAGCCTTCTGCTATAGGAACTAATTTTTATTGTGAGAATAAAAATTGGTTTCCAAAAATAAACAATCAGTCATTTGCTTTATCCTCCAGTCCAATCATCCAAAAGTTATAGACAAGTTTAATCACTCTGAAATAGATATAAAAATAATTACAACAACAAAAAAATTCAATATCATTTCATGTACCAAATCCTGTAAAAGAATCCAATGACCAAAAAGGTGACTCCAATAGGATATTGAGTTGAAGAGCACTTACAACTTATAATAAAGCCAATATAAAAAATCAAAAGGTTGGAAGTAAACCCAATTGAATTATTTAAAACACTCTTACTGAAAGAAGTAGAGTGCAAAATTAATATGGAGAGACAAAACTTCATTCCAGTTTTTTTTTTGCAGGTAAAGTGCTCATTATTCAATGGCCTCTGGTTCATAACACAAGCCTGTGTAAAAGGAACTGATATAGTGAACCACCCACAGATGATTAGTATTTAGAAGGCAAAAAATTAATTAGTATTCTGCTAAAGATCATTCAAGTAGATAGACTGTGTTATTTATACATCCTATAATAATAATGTAAAGAAAGTTGCAATATATTTCACACATGATACCACATCTGTTAATGCAGGTCACTCTAGCTGACCTCTTAAAACCCCAAACCCTCTGGTAGAAAACCTGAAAACAAAATGTGAAATCATATTGCCAACACTAAACATAAGGGCTAACATCTAAAAGGCCTTTTCTGGGGAGTCCTTCCACAGTAGGAGAGTTCCATTAGTCTCCTTGAATTTCCTCAAGAGGTGCCTAGCTCACTATTTTAAAGGCAGAGATGTAACTGTTGAGGACTGAATATATGTATGACAGCCTTAGCCTTTCACAGGTGAAAATCTTTTGAGAGCTTTTGCAGAGCAAGTGTAACTCCTCATACCTGCCTTAGAGTGTGCCTGCAATTATGAGTTTATTCACTCATGAGAGTAAAAGGAAATTAAGTTTGAAATGTGTGAACTGAACCAGACCATATGGACTCCCAAAAAATATTTTCCATCACAGTCATACAGCTTTCATCTTCCTTCACAACTGAGAAACAAATATGTTTTTTCTATTACCACCTAGGAACTCCATACAAAATGTACATTGAAAATATATAAGAAGTTCAAGCAACGTTCAACATCACAATCACTGCGAGTCTTGGTCTTCATTGCTCAGAAAGATCACTTTATTTTGTATCCGTTACAGAAATTCTGTAGATTTCCCCAGTAATTTTTGAAGCATAAGTATATGTTGATTCTGTCTGAAATCTCTCTGTCTTGTAATGTCTAGCTGTATAATGGTATAGTACACAGTCACTTTTAACTATGCAGGAAATCTTCAACTTTCGTGGGTGTTTTTATTAAATCTTCTGAATAAAAAGAAAAATAGTTAAAGCAAATGTTGATTACTTCTATTACACAAAAAGCAAAGCAGAAGCAATTCTCAGGGTAATTATCCTTTCCTTACCTGAGTCACTATGGTTTTTTTAATTAACTAAATGCTTATGCAGGTTATCGGATAATACTAACAGCTTATGAAAATTTCCCCATGTATATACATTAAAAATGTACGATAAATTATGTTCCATAATTTTTTAAAAAATCCCCTGAACCCCAAACAACATTGATGAGGAATTACAGAAATATATACAAAATAGAAGAATTTACATTCTATAATGACATTAACAGATAAGAGAAATACATAAACAGTAAAATAAAAATTTCCTAATTCTGCACTCCTTACTTTGTGTAGATTGAAAAGAAATAAAATTAAAATTAGCCATTCTTGCATACTTTATGTCAAAACCTTATTTTTACCAACATTTGGTCTGTTCAGCCTGGAGGGGACTGAGGGGTGACCTCATTGCAGTCTCCAACTTCCTCATGAGTGGAAGAGGAGGTGCAGGCACTGATTTCTTCTTGAATGGTGACCAGTGACAGGGCCTGAGGAAATGGCCTGAAGTTGTGTCAGGGAAGGTTTAGGCAGGATATTAGGAAAAGGTTCTTCATTCAGAGGATGGTTGAGCACTGAAATAGGCTCCCTAGGGAAGTGGTCACAGCACCAAGCCTGACAGAGTTCAAGAAGCATTTGGACAAATCTCTCAGGCACATGGTGTGACTCTTTAGGATGGCTCTCTGAAAAGGGCTGGGAACTGGACTCAATGATCCTTGTGGGTCCCTTTCAACTCAGCACATTCTTTTATTATTTTCAGTAATTTCTGTATTGACTGTGTGTGACAAAAGGAAAGCTATATTTTGCCACCAGCGCTAATTTTGGTGGACATGTGGGAAACCACTACAATGATTAAAGACAACTTTACCAAGGGTAAAATATTCCTGTCCCAGCCTTCTGTGATGGAGTAACTACAGCAGTGGAAAAGGGAAGGACTGCAGCTGAACACCTACCTGATCTGAAAGGTCTTTGATACAGACCCTCACAGCATTCTTGGAACTAAATTGGAGAGTTGTGGTCTTGATAGATGGACTTTAGATGGATAAGGAGTTGGCTGGATGGCCATATCCAGAGTTTCAGTGGACAGCTCAATGTCCAGGTGGAAGCCAGTAAAAATCAGTGTCCCTCAAGGGTATGTATTGGTGCCAAAACTATTTGATACCTTCATCAATGGCATAGTGGGAGTGAGGGTTTCACCTCAGCATCAAGGTGAAACCAAGCTGAGTGACAGAGCTAGAAGGAAGGTCATGCCATTTTGGGGGACATTACCATGCTTGAAGAGTGGGACCATGTGAATTTTATGAAATCCAACAAGACCAATTGCAAAAATCTGCACCTGGATTGGGGCAATTCAAAATATCACAAATTGGGGGAAAAACTTACTGGGAACAGCCTCACAGAGAAGGACTTTGGGATACTGGTGGATGAAGAATTGGAATTGATCTGGCAATGTGTGCTTGCAGCCCAGAAAGCCATCCAGGTCCTGGGCTGCATAAAAAAAAGTGTAACAACGAGTTGGACATGACACTGTTAGGACAAGACCAGAGGATGACATGATAATGATCAGACTGCTGGAGCACCTTTCCTGTGAGGGCAGGCTGAGAGAGCTGGGATTCAGTCTGGAGAAGGGAAGGCTCTGGGGAAATTACAACTTTTCACTAAATAAAGGGAGCTTATAAGAAAGACAAAAAAGACCTTTTCCCACGGCCTGTAGTGACAGGACAAGGTTAATGGTTTCAAACAGAAAGAGGGCAGATTTAGAAAAGATTTTTATTGGCTATAAGGAAAGAAATTTTAACATTAATTTAGTGAGGCACTGGAATAGGCTGCCCAAAGAAACTGTAGATGTCTCATGATTTGAAATGTTCAAGATCAGGTTGAATAGAACTTTGAGCAACCTGAGCTAGTCAGAGATGCTCCGTTCCATGGCAAGGGGATTGGAATAGGTAATTTTAAAGGTCCCTTCCAATCCAAACCATTCTGTGATTCAGTGATTCTATTTTATATTTAGTTTTTTAGAGACTGAGAGCATTCTGTGGCTGGCAATATAGATGAGAGTAGAGTAAATTTTCTCATTTTGCTTTCTAGACTTCAATGGTTACATTAATCGTACCACATTTTAGAAATATACACTATCCTAGGGCAGCACTGACTTGACACCATGCACTTAAATTTGACATTGCTGTTAAATAGCTTTCCCCTCACCTCCACCACTTTGGTTTCCATGACTAATCTGGGTACAAGCCATAGGTGGGAACTATAACAGCTTTTGAAAATTCCTGCCCAATTCACCTTTCTGTCATGCAGTGAGCTCAGAAGTGCAGTAGATCTAGGCACAGGTAGCATTTCCCTGAAAGTCTGCAGTTGAAGGGGTAAGAGTTATGATGCAAGCAATTATTTCTGATGCTGTGTTTCTTAAAGAAAACTCTTACCAAGATCCAGTTTCCTGTTAACAGCAGCTCACTCGAGTGATCTCTCCAAGGTTTAACTAGACCTATTAGTGCAAAATGTCTGTAGCTCAGTCCCACTTTTGGTGCAGATATTTTTCTTACAAAGGGGAGTCATGTTTTCCATTACAAATCAGTAAAATGAGATAATTGGATAGCTGTTCTTGAAGTAATCTTTGAATGCTTTGCAAGTCCTGCTCAGATTAACATTCAAAGGACTTCCAGAGGAGGTTTCCATTGATCCTCTGGGAATTCCCCATAGCTGGAAAATGTCACCTTCAGAAAAATGGGGATGTGTTCAAACAATTCCGCTCTTGTATAGCTTTTCTTTTATCTTGTGCATTATTTTATAGTTAATTTTAAAGTTTTAAATACAAATATTTATGTGGACTTAAAAAATGGAAGTATGACAAAATCTGAAAAATCAGCTGGACTTAATTTTTCAGTTATTCTCAATTTTTTCAAGCCTATAAGCTAAACTTGTTATAATGACATACTTATAATAACAACCTATAAATTGTTATATTTTGATTTTTTTTTTTTTTTTAAATAAGTGATATTCAGATGGACAGACAGCGTGGAAGAAAGAAAAGGAAAAATTGCCTCTGTGATAGCTTCACACAGATGATGCAGCCACGTATCTATTTCACACTAAATATGAATCCAAGAGGGTCTTTCTAACATAAAATTTACAGGTAATCTGGGTGAAAATAAGATAGTTTAGGAATCTTTCTGTCTTTGATTTCTTTGAGGCTAATGAATGTCTGAAACTGAGGAGATAAGATTAAACAGAATATCCTGAAGTTCATGCTTTTGTCCTCCTCATGATGTAGAATTATGTAATTCTTCAAAGCTTAACGGGATATTTCCTAAAACATGTGTCACATTTTTTTAACTATAAAAGTTTTGGGGGTTTTTGGCCTCTTTTTTAGGCCATCTCATGCCTTATCAGATCACCTTATTTCATTGTTTATGACTATATTATACTGAACACTTTAGAAAAAGCTATTTTGCTATTATGTGTTATATACAGTCAAAGAGTTTGTTCTCTTCAGTGATGAACTGTTCCTCTTTTAATTTCTCCTTCTGCCTGAAATTTTGCTCTTATATCATGAGACAGTTAATAGAAATCCTACACAGATGTTCTTACTAATTTTTTTTCAGTATTTATTTTTACTTTTTTGATATTTATCTGAGTATGGTAATTTTAGATGGACAAAAACACAATGTTAAAACTGAAGCTTATTATTGTATTTATAATGCAATTAATGCAATTTATTTTATTGTTTCTCCAGTGCAATGCTTTCCTTCTTACAAAGAAAATCACTCTTCCATTATTTCTTTGAATGTCTTAAGGCCACTTGAATGTTGCTCTCTCTATTCTGTGCCATATAATCTGTTTGGGATTGAAATATATTTATTTATCTTGTGGACAGGTCACATTTTCTTCCATTAGCTTCTGTTGTGATCAGAGCAAGCAAAGATTGTAACAAAAATAAAACAGAAAGGAAAAAATCAAGAGCAGTATGAGCTGGTTCAATTTGAATCAGGTTATTCTCCATCTCAGAAGAGACAGTTTTTAAATGTTTTTCAGGTTTTCAGTTCTTTTCCATATTTAAGGGTGCAGTTGACTCTTGCAATGCTAGCCACTCTTTCACCTTTAGCCATCTTAATTTCTTACTTCAACTTGAACTCACTCTGCTTTATGTTTTCAGGGTAAAACCAGCAATGATGGATTCTGTAATGTGCAATTTCTTTCTCTTTTTGCATCTTCAGTTCACCTTTCCTGTAAAGTTTCATTAGCCCTAACATTTTTCATGATGTTTCCAATTAATTATTAGACACTTGGAGACTCAGTGAAATAGTTCCATTTTCCTACTCCCTGACCACTCCAAGTGGGAATATTGGCAATATTAAGAAATCTATTCTGGGTAAAATAAATAAATAATTTCTCAGAAGGACACCTGTCCTTTGGAGAGGAAAGTAAACTATTGAGGGGGAATGGTCTGGAATGAAAGGATTCAGAAATACTATAATAGAATTTCTCAATGAGGATAATAAAAAAGAGTAAGATAAAACAGTAGTGTTGAGGCTGCAAATGAAACCATGTAGTGCCAAAGAAATAAAGCTTGAAATTACTGTTTAAAATTTTTATCTATCATGTCCTATCCTAATATACTCATAAAAATTGTTGCACAGCTTGATGGCACAAGCCTGAAGTATAACAGGTTTAGGTACATCAGTGCACAATGTTCTGCATAAAATGTTAAAAAGGCAGATTTGGAGCTCTGTGCATGTGTGTGTGTGTCTTTGTATATTGTATGTACACATACCCATGCACAGACACACATACATATATATTTTTTATACGTATGTGTCTTTTTCAGTCCTCAGTGAAGTTTAATGAAAGCTTTGGGTGGTGTTGGTTACACACCCTCACTTTACATATACTTACATTTGTTCTGCTGTTGAATGCAAGAGTGTTTTAAGGTGACATTTAAATGAATGTTTATTAGATTTTTTCCTTCCTAAAATCTTTCTTAGACTATGCTAGACTGCGGCGATAATTGACATTTCATTATGGGAACTAGGAGTATGCTAAAGCTATAGTAAACATGAGGATGCCATCAAATGTGCCTATTAATTGTAAATCTTCAAGAGTTCCTTCTAGTAATCAAGAATTTGACTTTACTTGCAAAAAGGATGAAATTTTCGCTAATAGTAGCTTAGCAAATGTTCAGTGTATGCTAGTACACTTTAAAATGTATTACCTGTCTAAATGAGAATAACATCATTTTACTTGTATTTAATACAGCTTAGTCTTCATTTCTGTGGGTATTTAAATTATATTAGCTAATGTATTTTTATTAATGGAACTCTTGCAGTGTAGCACACTCAGGTATTGGAAAATCAGGTTGCATATGCCTCTGTAATTTGCATTTGCATGTTCATTTGCACAATGGGCTGTAAATGCACCTGTGACCAATTTTGCTGTAATTACTATAATTTTTTAAAAGTTATCAGAATACCTATAAATTTGAAAGAAACCACAAATAATGGATTCTGTATTCACTTTTTTCCCCCCAGTTTTTAAGTACTTAAACACTAACTAAAAATATATTTCTTGATTGATGAGGAAAGAAGTAAGAGATCATGTGAATATAATGTCACCAAAAAATGTGAAGTTGACGTAACTTTTTAAAGTTGGAAATATTATTATTTTCATTTAATCTTCTGCAGTTTCTCATCTTTCAAATACCTTTGTCAAATGCATCTCTCTTAACATACTTATTAATTCTGAAAGCAGCCTGAAGACATGAGTTATCAGGTGGTCCTTATAAAGCATTGAATACAGAAATGCTGCCTTTATTGGAGGGGATTTTTTCTTTGCCTGCTTTTAGTGGGGTTTTTTGGTTGGTTGTGGTTTTTTAAATAAAAGTCACAACTACCAAAAATTCGCCCCTCCTCCCCCCCAAAAAAACAACCCCAAACTACCTTTGTGCTTCAGAGTGAAGCACTTCCTAGATCAAATAAATCCCATCTGATTCAGAGTGACAGAGAGCAACAGATTTAAAAATAACTTTCCATAATCTATATGAAACATATTCTATGTAATGGACAGACACTAATTTAGTGTTGCCCATGTAATCATTAATGAATGAGAAACTAACTCCAAGTGTGTTCTAGGTATATTTTCAAGAGTGTTGCAAATGAATTACACCTTAAAAAACAACCCAAAACAAACAGGGAGCACAAGAGGGAAGCTTGTCCTCATATTGAGGAAAATAAAATAACCTAAACTGGGAATCTCACAGTGTGCAATGTTTCCTGAGCAGCAAATTAATCTTTGGCTATGGCAAAAAAAGACTGGTACTTGCCACCCACTCTACACTGCTTAGATTTATTTGGAGTAGGTATTGCATTTGATATTCAGCATTGCTGGTAGTTTCTTTTCTACTGCATGGAAACAAACAAAATCATCAAGATGTATAGTTATTAGAGAATGGGGAATTGCAATTAAACAGAAAGATGATATTCATGGTAGTCTTTAATTCCTATTTCTTGATATTTTACATGTTTTTGCAGGAGGTAGAAAGGTGAGAGTGAGAGATTGTCGTTAAAAGCAGCAAATAAATTATTTTTGGAAGTGAGCTTCACTGGATGGTGCCATTTTGGGGCAGCTGTAACAACATCACTGATGTTTTATTAAGCAGTGTTCTAATTTAATCCCAGCTGTGACAGTATTAATTCTTTTCAGGATTTATACTGAGAACTGTTTTATATTTCTGGGTGCAGCTGCATAACAAAAAACATCTATTTAAATTTATTCAATTTTTTAACTAAAAATATGAACTGCATTTTACATTTAATTATTACTTCAATTACATATTGACCAGTAGGAACAGCATTTTGCACTTGAAAGAGATGAATAAAAGTTGAAAGAAAGTGGCTTTAAAGACAGGGAGTCTATATCATTCTTTAAATAATAATAAAAAAAAACCCCTAACATGTATACTATTATGTAAGTACATATAATTCCTTAAATGTTTGTTGTATGTATTTAAAGATGAAAGAATTTAAGAAAAAAACAACTGAACAAATAATTACAATTGTACTAAATTTGCTTCAGTGTATTCAAATTTTATGTCTTAACTTTGTATTCATAGAAAACCTGAGGCATGATCTAGACTTCATTTAATTTTCCTATTTTCAGCCAAAATCTGCGATGAATGCTGATAATGACAGAACTAATCATAAAGCAATACTTAAATAACAGCAGGAGAAACTCTGTGACATCAAGTATCTAACACAATGCAATTTCAGGTTAATTCTGGCTATACTATAGGTTATAAACAATTCAGTGAAACTCATTCTTGGCATTTTTCATCGAATGATCATATTAATGGTTTTGTGTAATAAATTATGGATACTCACAGTTAAATATTTTAATATGATAACAAAATATGGGTTGTCAAGATCAAGAATAAATACTAGATAATCCAGAAAGGAAAAATGAAATAAGTTCCATTCTACTAGTTTTCAGAGCTTTTACCTGCTAAAGGAGTATTACTTTAATGGAGCAAACATACATGTAAAGGATTTATTCCTTGTATGGAAAACTCCTTAATGATAAATAGTGACTCTGTAGTTTAAGGATAAATTATACTATATTTGTTGACTGTCTTTATTATGATGCTTCAACATAGGCAAATTTTCATGCAAGGCAATCAATATCTGCTTACATTTTTGGCACACAGCATTGTTCTTGTGCACGCTCACCTGTTGGTATTAGGATTATAATGGGGAAAAAACCCCTGTAGAATAACTTCGGAGCTTAATGGCTCATATTTACAGATAGTGCTGCCCATGGACTTAAGTGCTGGAGTACATAAACTGTGGTTCTTGTAAACAGAATTGTGAATATAAATTCATCAGATAGAATACTGTAAGTATCAGCTATTTTTACTGAGTCAACAAAAATGCAGCAGTAGTAGCTTTGCTTATAAATATAAATACAAGTTTATGTTAATATTTCATCAACTTTTCTATTGTTTGGTCAGAAATATTTCTTTACTGTTTTATATTTATATCCTACTTCATATTATAATGCAGTGTTAAAAGCCTTAGGCAACCTTAGAAAATTAGCTGCTGAAGTGCTTTTGAAATGATGTTTCCTAACAGACCTTCCACAACACAGAGACTTGTAACTACTGATGATAATACAAGGGATACACTGAGACAGGGAATTTTCTATGTCAGAATAAAGTAGACTTGTAGTTCCCTCTTTTTTCCATTCAATAAGTGTGCATTAGAACAGCTTTTTTTTTTTTTTTTTTTTTTTTTTGCTAAATCTTCTATTTTTTTCCTTTTCAGAGTATTCACCTAAAGATAAATTGTTCCGTCTTGAGTTTTGATAATTTCTTCCTCTTTAAGCTATGGTGTGTGTCTGCATTACATAATTCAACATACTGAATGCACATTCTGTGCATAGTTGGACAATGAAGGAATAAGTAATTCATTTTTCATTATCAAACAAACAAATAAATGCAGATCAGGAAAGTACAGAACTTTCACAAAGAGTCTGAGCATCTGAAAAGGTCTGAGATCCCCAGAGAATTGTATGGAATTTGGACTACCTAGAGGGGTGGATGCTTATGTAGAAAACTGGTAACAGAGGATATGAGCTTCCATTAACTTGCATTGAGTATCCTACACACATAACATCGATGTGAAAAGGCTTTATCTTTCAGAAAAAAAGGAGAAAGAAAATAAATTCTTGTTTGCCTTCCAGATCCTCTATTTTTTCAGCCAAAATAGATCCGATAGATCACATGACCCAATATAACGTCAGTGGCTCCAGAACTGCAACTCAGGTGGCATTGATCTCCATTGTGGCACAGCTAATGCATGTGAAACCTTATCAAAGGACAGGAAGCAAAATATGAGTTGTTAGCTATTTGTTGGTTGCCCTTGTTATTTTAGTAGCCCTGAGTTTTCTTCAAGTACTCTATGTAACAGAAGACAATATCTAGAGTGGGAAGAATTTTTCACTACAGAAATTAAAAAAACAAATGATGCAGCTTGCGATTTAGAAGTAAAACTAATTTGGTGTGTTTCACCTTTTTTTGTCAAGTAGTTTTGACTTTAAAAAAAAAGGAAAAAACCCAAGATTACATGCATACATTTCAGCATGAAGCTGAGTCAGGAGGTTTAACTTAGGTATTTGGAAAAGGTTTTTTTTATACTCTGAGGGTGGTTGGGAGCAGGCTCTCCAGGGAAGTGGTCACAGCACCAGCCTGACAGAGTTCAAGGTTCCCAGGCACATGGTGTGACTCCTGGGTTGTCCTACACAGGGCCAGGAGTGGGACTCGATGATCCTGATGGGTCCCTTCCAACTCAGCATATTCCATGATTCAATGATTCTATGATGGCAGCATACTGTTAATACTATAAATTAACAGCGTTAAAAATCGGAGCATTTATGTAGTAAAAATTTTTTCCAGCTAGTGTTTTTCTAGATAAACTTTCACTGTTACCCAAAGACTAGATTATAGTAGTATATAGTGTAGGAGTTGTAATCTACAACTCCTGTGAGACAAACAAACAAACAAAACCCAAACCACACCAAAAAAACCAAGCAAACAAACCACAAACAAACCAACCAAACAAAACACCAACAGCTAACTCCAAATATTAACTTCACCTTCTTTTTACCTCTAGTATGATAATTGCAAAATATGCAGCTACTGCAGTTTTTTGCTCTGAGCTGTTCTGCTTTCCAAAAAGTAAGGGAAGAATTATGTTATTTACAGGAACCTATTTGTAATGATTAATGCATAGGTCTGGATAAATAAGGCTTCAGGCTTTCCTTGGAAACTGTGTCCATATTGTATGAGCTTTTTCCTGGAGCAGCCTGCTGGGAATTATAGTAGAAGAGCTATTGGTTAACTCTCTTACACCGAAGGATTTCTCACATGGGTCTTTTATATCTTTTCCTCTCTGTCCTTGTTTGACAAATTATTGTACATGTTCTCAATTACCCTCAGCTATACTTCAACCCCTGCAAAATTTTAGTGTATATTTTTCATGAGTATGTTAAATACATAGACCCAGTCTTTCACCACCTTAATTACCATTCACTAATTGCAATCCACACATCTCTTCAATCACAATTTCTGCACTGTCTTTTCTCTTTTCCTATTATCTTCCTCTTTCATCCTTCTAAAGTTAAAAACTAATTTGCTTCTTCATACTAACCTTTTACACTCATTTCTGTGTCTTTTTTCATCCTGTCTACTTTCTCTTTGCTACTGTTGTTACCATCCATGTAGCAGTGAAATAATTTACCTGCTTCTGGTACAAATATTCTCCAGAGGATGTTTAGACAATTCTCCCTATTTATGACATCTTCATTATTACCAAATCTAGTAATTACATGGAATTCCAGGTCAAAGTGCATAACTTAGACGATGATGAACTCATTAATGAGATTATGTGTAAGTAAAAGTACACAGACCTTTTAGTGAGACAAAATTTGGGTATTAGGAGAAAAAAGGAGGCTAGGATCATAAGCATCATATTTTTCTTTTCTTTTTCCTTTTTCCTTTTTCCTTTTTCCTTTTTCCTTTTCCTTTTCCTTTTCCTTTTCCTTTTCCTTTTCCTTTTCCTTTTCCTTTTCCTTTCCTTTTTCTTTTTTCTTTTCTTTTTCTTTTTCTTTTTCTTTTTCTTTTTCTTTTTCTTTTTCTTTTTCTTTTTCTTTTTCTTTTTCTTTTTCTTTCTCTTTCTCTTTCTCTTTCTCTTTCTCTTTCTCTTTCTCTTTCTCTTTCTCTTTTTCTTTTTTCTTTTTCCCAAATGTTGAAACTACAGTTGCTTGGTGTAGTCTATCAGCATCTGTCCATAGAAAGGAAGCTTATAATAAATAATATTTATGTGAAACAAAAATGTTAACAAGACCTGTTTCCAACTAATATGTTTGATATGTTTGTATTCCACCTTTCATTCTGTTTTAGCTTATTCCTATTTTGTTCCTACTTATCTTTTTTTTTTTTCTCCCATTGCCTCTCCCCCCTCAAAAAAGGCTCACCGAAAAGAAACTACAGAAACCAGAAGTACTTCAGTCTTCACTTTCAGAGAAGCGAAAATGGTGTAATAAAACTATCATTCTTGTCATGCCATGTTAAGAAAAGTCTGACAGGTTTGTTATCTGTAGGATTTTTGAAATTATACTGCCAGGTATGAAAAGAACAGAGAACAAATCTATTTCTAGTTTAAGGAAAAGAAGATTCCAATGGCAAAGGAAAGCCACACTTGCTTCACTGGGCCACCAGCCATTGAGCCACTGACCATAATCTATCAGCTCCTGAATGCTGCTGTGCAGTTGGTTTCATTCAAAAGGGAAGAAAGTAGTCAGAACACCCATCCAGAACACTTACACCCTGGTGAGGGGGGGGATACTACAAGGTGAGGTTGACTTTTTCCCTAGCCTGACCAGAACCCTGGGCCCTATCAATGACTTATTCTACTCTGGTACAAAAGGCCCATTCTGCTGAGTGTTTGGCTTTCCAGTACTTTTATGTGACTTTGGGATGTATCAGGAGGACACTGACATGACTCAAATTGTGCCAGAATCTCAGTTCATAGGTCTCAGACAACTAGAACCAGCTTGTTCAACATTGGTGTTGGATGCTGAACATAAAAGGGGAATTAAAGTTCCCAAGGGCACCCATGTCAGGCTATGTTTTATAGATCTGGTGTACGTAGGTTCTCCCTTTTTTCAGCATGATAGATTACAGTACTCAAAGGCCTTTCCCACTGCTCTGGCAGGAACTCTTGACTCCCTCTTCAGTCAGTGAAGGCTAGTGAGACGCTGACATTTCCACAGGGCATCTCAGTCATCTTTTTTTGGCACTCCTCTCCTTCACATTACATTAGCCAGCCTCATTAAATCCTCTCTTTGCTGGAATGTCTTTGGCAGCTCAACCTTCTTGTGCATGCTCTGCAGCTGTGGCCCCTATGCCACAGTGAGATGAAAAGCATAAGGAATATTCATCAGATGATGAATCATCCTATTCACAGTTCTTATTCACTCAGTCATCCCTGGAAATGGTCAACAAAGGAAAGAGTCTATGTCTGCACTCCTTACAGGAATCTTTGTTCTTGAGAGTCAGGGGGCTGTGGAGAGGCTGTTGTACAAGCAACAGAGCAGTTCATTCTCTTCACAGATCTTTAAGACTTTTCATCTCTCCGCATATTTTTCTGGTGATAAAGGAAGGACTGCACTGCTCTTCCCATCCAATCTCCACCCTGCTGTAGGAGAAATGGAAAGCTAAAATAGTCAGGCCATCTACCCTCTGACTTCCCTTGCACCCAGAAGTAAGATGGTTAAGACAAAAATAAAGACACTAAGATAAGGCAAAACTAAAAAACAATGTTGAGCAGAGCAGATAACAATATTTCCAGTTTCTGTTGGACTATCGAATTGCCCAGATGAGAAAATGTCAGATGAGTGTGTGTGCATGCATGAAAGAGCCACAAGAGCCAGCTGGTTACTCAGCTCTGCCAGGCAATTCTGTGCTGGCCTGCTGTGAAAAATTATTGCTTCTCCGTACACTTCTACCACATCTACCTTCAGAACCACCAAGTGCATTGCAAAGGGCTGCTTTAGCCCTACCACAGAAGCTTGGCATACAAAGTTCCTGCAGTTGTTCTGACCACAATTTGGTTGGCTATGAATCATTAACGTTTGCAATGCATTGACATGAGTTTAGAAGTACCAATGTTCATACCAGCTCTGGTGGGTACATCATGAACTTCCTTCTGGTCTCTGCTTACATGTTTCCATGCTGAGAGGTGGAGGTGAAGAATCTCCCTTGATGGTTCATGAACACACAACCATAGAATGGCAATCTTTGAGGTAGGCCAAAGCTGTCAGCATGAATCAGCAACATCCACATCATAACAAGTGGTCTGTATGATATTGCACACCCCAATAGTCACTTAACAGGAGGGAAGTCTACTGCAAATGGGTTGGTAAATCTTCAGCTGTCAGAAGACATCTACATTCTTTGCTGTTATTTATGCCTGGAACTTAATGTAACAGTGTTGTAGTTGGGCATACAACTTTTTGTAGGGGATTTCAAATGCAGTCCTCTGTGCATAGAATTTTTTTCTTGTTGCTGGTCATTTTAAACCAACAAGACAATAGAGTTTCAACAGTAATCCTTCACATAGCAATATTTTTAAAATATGTTATAACTGATGTAGTGTTGCCCTCTGAGAACTCTTTTATCTCAAACTCCAAACCAGAAATTTTAGCTTTTGACCCCATGCTTAAATCTGACTTGGCAGAACTCCCTGTGCTAAACTCTGTGGTCCCATGAAAGCTTTTACATTTACTTTGCATTCTTGTTTCTTTCTTCTGATATTCATGCACAGTATATGGAGGACATGTGCTAAACAACTGTGAATATCAAACAGTTGGTCATATTAAACTTTTCTCAGCTATTCTGATGCTAGCTGTTCATTGTACCTCATTTATGCTGCTGTGACACCACTGGAAGCTGCAATTGATACTCTTAGGCTGGGCATTTTTTTTGTTACAATTGAATAAGTTCAGGCAAGTGATACAATTTTGTAGTAATTTTAAATGTTCAGAAACTGAACCAATACAATAGATGGAGAAACGATTCAGCCTGTCCCTTCTTGATTTGTTTCCTTAATCCAACAGAAAAAGTAGATTATAAAGAATATTGCAGTTATTCTGAGTAAACTAAATGGTATGAGATGTTGCTAACAAAGTTAATCCTCCAGGACTACAACGACTACTGTATCTGCTATGGTTTTCATGGTGGTAGGAACACAGCAGAACTTTTTAGCAGTAGAAAATCTTTATTGCCAAGAAAGAAAACAATAAAAATCAGATGCAGTTCTTTCAGAAATGGCTGACATAAAAATGATAGAGGGTTCTTGAATGTTAGATGGGGCTGACGAGGGAGGTTTTAATAAAAAGACGGTTTCAAACTCCCTGGGTAGCTGAAAGGTCCTAACGGGTTCCACAATCTGTAGGAAAAAAAAGGGTTGTATATTGCTACTGAAATCACTTTTCCTGGATGCAGAATTTCCCAGGTGTGAATGAAATATATTTACAAAGGCCAGTTTAGAAAGGAGAAGCTTTTATTTTTCATGTTCAAATGTATTACTCTTTACAAGACTAGATTTTTACTAACTGTATTAATAGGAAATACTTTCATCGTAAGAAACATTATGTTTCCAATAATGAATGACAGTATTTGAACTCCTAAGAATTCAGAGTTAAAAACCTTAGATGTTCTAAAGTTGCTATAAATGTAAAATATAGCAATTTGGCCCCACCATATTATAATGGATTTTTGCATACACTGATTAAGAGCTCCACGACATGAAGTATTCACACAGGCAATTATATCTGCAGTGAAGAAAGGGTGGAAGGACCAGAACAGATTGTTATAACACAGAATATTTCATTTAATGAGCAGTAGTGTTCTATAGCAGCTTATTTGTGATGACTGACTTTATTTTTTTTAGATCACTTTATTTTACCTTTCAAAAATGTTTCCTACATTAACCCATCCTAGATTACCAGTGCTTTTGCTTATTTTTAGGATGTGTATTTATATGAATACACCTGAATGTATATATCTACACACATACAAAATTAATACTCACTGCCCTTTTGACTTGTAGAATGCTATTTAAAAAGCCATCATGCATTTTTTTTTAAAGTGAGATCTGCCAAGATGTCTTTTCAGAAGCAGATATATATAAATCAGAATAGATTAATAAAGTTGAAACCTGGACATACATCACTGTAGCTCATTTGTCAGGTAGAAAATGGAACTTTTAACTCAGAAACATAGGCATCTTTGCTTGAGTAAAAGTGTAAGTACTAGGACTGTAATCCTGTGTCCTAAGTCATTTACCCTAATTCATATTCATTGCTATGGAGTCATGACATCATAATGTAAGACCTGAGTGCCAAGAGGATTATGTGTCCCAATGTATAAATCTCTTTCACAGAGCTTTTCTATTATCATTAAATACAAATCAGCACATTCTTCATGCAAAATCTTTTAGCAGCATTCTGCAAGACAGGGATTTTTTTTCAATTTATTCATAGACTTACTTTTGGTATAGGAAAATAATCAAATTAAAAACAATTTTGGTGTATGTGCAGTGTGCTGTATCATTTGGCATAAAGGCATGCCACAATATGGAAAATGGTTTCAGTGCATGAATGACAACCATAAAACTGTTCTTCCTATAAAATTCTGAGCTCTAAAACCTATGTTAAATTTAAAACAGAGAAAAGGGATTTTGAAATTTGTGCTTATTATTAAAACGTAAATTGCACAGAACATGCATACTACATTAATTCTGACTCATGACATAACTTTTTTTTTTTTGACTCTGCCTTTTTAAAGATGTATTTTAGTGCAGTCTCAATCAAATAAAATCAAGGAAAAAAAAAGATAAGTGTCAGGTGGTCCTAGTACAAGGGTAATTCCTCTGTATGCTGCTGTTGTATCTCTGGAGGCTGCAGACTATTAAACTGCACTGATTATACCTGTTACCCTAATGCATTATTCATGAAATTGGCACCACAGTATCTTCAAACAGTCTGTCATTTTCCATTACTTTCCATCAAAGAAACCATATGCTGTTCTCACAGTATATTGATACCAGGGCATATACAAAGCAGATAGTCACATGGAAGCACTATCTGCTACCACATGACCTTTTCAAATAGTTATTAACCAGAACTTTTAATGGCCTGTTTGATTATTTAGTGCTTAAACTATGAAACTTCAACAAGGAGAGAGATTGATATCTGCTCTTTCTATGTTGAAAATGATTCAGTTCTCATAAACAGTTTGCCGTTCAATGGAACTGCACTGCAAGATATTTCATCATGGGTGCTGTACATTGGATTTTGTTTTGAAGTGTTGTTCCTCAGAAATCTCTCATTTATAGTTTGAATATCCAAGAAGCAGTACTTCATTGTCAGAAATCAGCCTTGTTCCCTGTTCCATCCTATGTGCAGTAAATTATGCTTTTGAACAAGCTATTTTTTTACACTATTACTCCTAACTTAATCAAAAATAATCTGATTCTATGCACTAGCTGATAATCTTTCCCGAAAATTTTGTGAAATTCTGTGTATTCAATGACTAATCAAGAAAAAAAGTGAAACTCTTTAGGTATCTTTTGAGAAGGTATAAGAATTTGACTATTCTTATACATATATAATGATAATTCCACTATCGTCTCAATTTCTAAATTTCTGTTTGTGGCAATTACTTATTTTATAATGTGATTTTTATATACCATCAAAACCTTATATCAAGACTGCTTGCTATTCATTGAAATATAGTGATTTTAGACTGATTTTTTTTAGTGATTTTGATCAGCATTGAAGTCCATTGTCATCTGAACCAGTTGGTAGTCGGTTAATGGTTAATGGTTGGACTTTATGGTCTTAATGGTCTTTTGCAACCTAAATGAGTCTATGGCTCTGTGATTCTGTGTACAGTTACATCAAGATGTTCCACTGTGTTCGTAACTTAATTCTATATACAGCACATAAAGATTTTGTAGAATTAAGACAAAGAGGCATCAGATTCAAATGTGCAGAAGGAATTTAAAATGGATGGTGTTGGCTCAATTTTTCAACATTGTTTTTATTCCTTTGGTACCCCTAAATTAATAGTGAACTGAAAATTCAGTCTGGGTCCCCATTTGTCTATCCTTACGATTATTGGGAACATCTGAGGTGCACTCAAAAGAAATACCACATATACTCTGTGAGACTGAGTTTGGTCCTGTAAAATGCCTACTATTAAGAGGATCTTCAAGGCAGAGGGAAACAGGCTCCTGGGGGGCTTCTGTGTGTTCAATTCTAAACATAGGAGATGTTTTTTACACACCAAGCAAATACAGTTGGTAGCTGAGATATGCAATTCAGCTACATGTGGACAAAGTTAAAAGTACCTGAGCAAACAATCTGTTTTGTAAATGAAGTATGTAGATCATATTCTCACATTTAATACAGTCTACATTCAAGGCATCCAATTTTCTCATATTGCTTTGCCCTTAATGGATATTCCCAATGATACAAATTTATTTCTAGTGGAGAGAGGCAGTGCTAGCTCTCAGTAGTTTAGGTCTCTGCAGGCTTATGTTGCAGGGGGACAGTTTTTACGTGTACTATTAATAAGAACTGATTTACACTCACATGGCTTATAGTCATACAGTCACACCTTCTCTTTTCTGCTTCCAGTACTGAAGAATATTGACCTATCTGCAAGCCTCACAAAAGCAATAACATTTCATTTGGGATTACAGTGAGGTAAAGTTTCAAGGCTCATCTAGTTCAGAAAAGCAGCCACACACCAACAGATTTGTCAACCTCTTTCCTTCTCCCAGGGCTGGGATGCAGGTGGTGAGGGCCAGCTTTACTGTGAAGTGGCCTGGGACAAGGCCTGGGAACAGTCTCTGCGGGCCAGTATTTCTCCCTTTGTTCTGACTCTTGCTTGGGTTATGCTGTGCAGGTGCCCATGCTGTACATTAGTGGCCCACATGTTGCCCATCCCCATGACCCTCCCAGACAACCCAGGACCTTTTCCAACCCATTTAATGTCACTGATCTTTTTCTGCTCTCCTCAATCAGCTACTGGGGATTGAAGCTCTGTTTGGTGAGATCCCTACCCTGTCCGTCATGCTGTCGCCTATGCTGCCAGGACACCTTCCTCATGTATTTGTCCATCCCCATGACTTCCTGACACCATGTGGTGTCACACCTACAGAGAGAAAGAATTAGAGTCCAATTCAGTCCCTTGAACCACAGAAGATATGAATAACCATCAAACATCTAGGACATCTAAGATTTGCAAACATCTGTGAAACTGATGATAAAGCTGCTTTATATGCAGCTGGTCTACTTTGTGGCTGTTAGAAACAAGCTCTTCATTTCAGTGCTGGGCTACACTCAAGGGGGAATTTCCCTTAAAGAAAATTTCTGTGGAAAACTGTTTTGAGATTTGTGGGAAGCCTTCTCAGGGATTCCTGTATTTTGGTAGATATCATTTGAAAGTAATTACTTGTTTGCTTGTTTGTTTTGGCAGCATAGTGTTGCCAGTAGACTGTTCATAATGATACTGGCATTTTTCAGGTTTTGATGATGTGTTTTGCTACTGATGACATATTCTACACCATCAAAACTTCCCCTGTCCACTTAAAACATGGGCAGTTTTACTTGTGGGGTTTCTGTTAAATTTTTGCAGCACACTCACATCCAGGGATGTGTCAGATCCAGCATCATGTCCACACTATACTTATTTTATTTTATTGCCTTGTGTTCAGTGTAATTTTCCCTTTTTTTTCTCCATATGTTTGATAACATCAGCATATGCTCTCTGCCATAGCAGATGACCTTTAATTGTATCTCATGTTGTGAGGCTGATGTTCTGTGACTGAAGATTTACCTTGAGAATGTCTCAGTAATGTTCAATGGGTCAGTCTTAACCATTCATTGTATTTAAACTGTCCATACAAAATGCTTATGGATGGTTGGTTATTTGATATATGCAGCAGATGTCGGGTGCAGCTCAGCTTGCAGGAGCGTTGCTCTGATACCAGCTATAGGCAATGCTTTGAGACTCACCATTTAAGACATTTAACCATTTTGTAACAAGAGCATGAAGACAGCCTATGGGTGACTGGCTGATCATTTAATGTGACAGCTCTAGAAAAAGACTCACACACATAGACAAGTGGTAAGAACAATTGCAGGGTAATTGCTATTTGAAGACCCATACCTTCATTCCAGCTATGCTGTTTTTATCAGTAACTGGTAAAAATGTAATGTACAGAAATGTAATGACTGTTGTTGTCTTCTGTGTGACTCCATTTTTAGGCATGTTTCATTTCGTATTCATGTGATATTAGAACTGTCCTTAAATTTCCATTTTTACAATAGGTTTAACATGCTTTCTGCTAACAGTAAGACTCTTCTGAGATGAAACCATTTGTAATAAATCGCATACTTTCACATATATGATACCTCTGCTTTAACCCATATAATAATGAACTAAACGTGTCCAAAAATACTGCCCTGTGTGGTGGTTTGACACTGGCTAGGTGCCAAGTACCACAAAAAACTAGTCACTTACTTACCTCTGCTATAGCTGAGCAGAGAAAGGCAAATTAAAACTTCATTTTCATGAGATGAAATAAGAATTATTGAGGGAAAAGGAAAACTTCAAAGCAAAAAAGGTCCAAACTTACAGTATAAAGAAAATTTATTACTAACAGAATTAAAAGTAAAAAGAATAATGAGAAACCAAAACAAACTTTCAGAACATCTTTCTCTTCCAGTACATCTCCCTTTCCACCACCCCACACAAGAGGAACAAACATGGGGTTTTGGTCAGTATTTCATTTCTTAAGAGTCATTCTTTAAGGAAAAGAGTTTCTTCTGCTGTGCCATGGGATTCTTCCCATGGAAGATATCGCTCTGCAAACGTCCCTAACGTGGTTTCAAACTTCACGAACAACAGTCCGCCCAAAATCTGCTGCAGTGAAAAATCCTTCCCATGAATTTTGCAGTCTTCCCACAACTGCCATCATGGGTCATAATAGTCATGGGGTTTTAGTCTTTTAAGGATGAGCTATTCCAGCCTGAAAACAAAGGCTCTCTTCTTCAATCTCTAAAAGCCTCTCTCCCAGCATCTATAGGCTCTGGTGCGAGCACTTTTCTTTCAGGGGCTGTGTGTGGATTTCTGCACCCCACCTCCATGTGCCTCATCTCAAGAATTATAGGGAAAACAATTTTCTGTATTATAGTCCTCACCATGGATTTGCAGGAGAATTTCACCTCTGGCTCTGGGAGCGCCTCCTCTCTCTCCCTTCCGCCACTGACCGTGGTGCTGCCATGTTAGCCTCCTCACGTGACATCACTTTTCTTTCTCTCTGACTTGGAAGAAAGTTGGTATCTGTAAGTTTTCAGCTGAGAAGTTGATCTTGTTTGGGCTCTGCATCGGGGAAAGATTCGCACTGTCTTTTGTTGCCACCTGCATGGTGGTTTTTCCTCTGTTCGGGCTGGGCCGCAGCGGCCTCAGATGCATCCCGAGAGGCCGCATGGTCCCAGCCTCAGCTGGGGGGTTTCCGGCTGCCCGCTTGCTCGCGGCTCTGGGGTGGCTTTCTCCCGACTGCCTAGCCTCAGCCACTGCGCTGGGGGCCCGGGCAGCCCGCTCTGGGAGGAGGTCCGGGGGCACCCCCCTCACCACCCCTCGGCAGGGAGGCAGGAAAAAGAGCTTCTTGTGGTCTCTTCTTAAATATGTACATCACAGAGGTGTTACCAACTTGTTTAATTGGTGTGGCAACCTGCCCATCAAACCAAGTTTCCCTAAACTACTAAACCACCACACCTTGTTTGGTTCCATTTTAGGTAAAAAGAGTAGTTCTAAATGTTTCAGCTGTGCTGCTAAAACTTACTAATTTAAAATGAGCAGCCACTTACTTGCCTGAACAGAAATCTCTATAGATGTTTTTGCAGAATCCCAATACTAATGAATTTGGTTAGAGGCAAGGAGTATACATAGACTTTGACTTTATTTTGTGAATATTTCTTGATTTTGCCTGTGAGCAGAAAATCATGTCAGTGTGGTCTTCAGTATTCAGATTACCTTTAGGGAAGAGTCTTTTCAACAGATTCTTCTGATTGGTACTCTGTCAAGGGCATTTTCAAAACCTGAGAGAAAAACAGTGGTTTTCACTGTCACTATGATGCTTGTAGGGATGGATGACATTTCCATTTTAAACTCCCAGTCTATTGTTATTTTATTCCATACGGTGAATACCAGTTGCTCTGGTGTGAAGAGAAAAAAGATGTCCGTATTTAGTCAGAATTAGTCAGAATTATCACTGACTTTACTGGCAGCCACTGCCTTACCCTGAAGCATCTGGATAATGATTTCAAGACTTACTGATACAGCACTCCCAGATGATCCTGAGCTGGTTGCTGTGAAACTCTATCTAATGCTTTTCTAGTTGTGGCAGATTGACAGTTTAATAAATAATGTGCACTACAGATGAAACCTCTGATGAGGTACTGAGTACTGCTGCTCAGTACTTTTTATTCCAACTCACTATCCTCAGTTTTGTTCAGTCATTGAATTATAGCTGTGTCTAGGGATCAAGCTAGACATCTGCTGTTTTAAATATTTCAGTGTTTAATCCTTCTAGGAGTTTGATTTTACTTGTTTTGAAACCATGAGACTGTTATTGACATATGACTCCTCTTTAATCAAAGTTCAGACCAGAAATCTTTACCATGCATAACTTCTTACAAAGCAAATGTCAAAGAGACAATAACACCGCATGATCATCCCCTTCTAGTCAACAAGTAGCTAAAAATCAATACTCCACTGGTGAGGTCAAACAGAAAATCTGAGGACCATTAAGTGAAAAATAAGATGTTATTTGACTTTTTGATGCCACAAACGTAACAACTGATCTGTTTGTACATTATAATTTGGTGAGTCATACAATTCATTTATCAATAATTGTTCTAGAGAGATCAGCAGGTTGCACTTGACCCCACCTGTGCAATTTGTAATCAATAGATAGATTACAAGTAGCACTCAAGGTACTATTTCTATTGTCATGTGACTTTTATATTCCTAACATTGGCTGTTGGCAACTTGACCTCAATCCCACTCCTATGATAGTGATGTTCACTGCAGTAGTGCCCTGTCAGGAGCATCAAGACCTGTCTTCTAGAGGATGAGCACCTTTATGTTCAGTTTGTGACTGATTGACCTCCAGTAGCAGTCTCTGCTATTTCTTTACCTAAAGATTTCACTTATTAAAGATACCACATAAAGCACAGAAGAGCCTGCACAATTAGTTGATTACAGTAAGAAAGTGCCAATTGTGTTTTGTCTGTGAATGCAATTTCTTCTGTTATTACAGCAGAACAAAAATTGTCAACAGTGAATGCAGAGCTTTTTTTTTTTTTAAGAGAGCAGTTCAATTAAGAGCAGAGGGAAAAGATCTTGAATAAATATGCATTTTAGCGCAGTTGAGTATTCTCTGAAATTACACAGAAGACAGAACTAGGGGTAATACTCCATGCTGTAATTTAGGTAACACTGTACTAGTCTTGCACATATAAAAACACTTGCACATATAAAGAGAGGCCAGGTTGAGGCATCTTTTTGTACTGTAATAAAAATTTGGATGTAGTGTGTGTATCTGAAGAGATCTGTTAGTATGGTGAAAGTAACTAAAACTGCTATTCTGCAACAGCATGATTTTTACGACCATTTTCAACCAGGTGTTTGTTTGACTTGTACATTTTCTTCTCTTTTCTGAATACTATCAAGTTATTTACTTTGAAATCTATCTTCCTACTTTGAAATCTATCTTCCTTTGGTATCACCTCTTCCTTCAATTTATATATCTTGTGGTCATATAATGAAGAGCTCATCATTTCAATGGAAGAGTCAATGAATAGCAGAAGTGCTTATATTACAGTTAGGCAAAACAGAATCTCCATGTCTTACTGAAAAGATAAAGCACTTAAGCTTTCATGGAGGAAGTTCTACCTGTTACTGAGATTTTCATATGTTTTTTTTTGGTCATTTGTTACCTTACTAATGGATCTTTATTGGAAAAGAGTCATGAATGGAATTTCATATCACCAGAGTTTCTATTTAGAGAAAGTACATTCATTTAATCTACTTCTCCCCCTGCTTTGAACTCCACTTCAAATTGAATTTTCACAAAACAGTCTTCAACAGAGGCCATCACAATAAACCAAGAAGACATTTTTGAACTTGCTCCAGGAAATTACTGTCAGAAAGAAATCAGGAATCACTTTAAGTACTTTAACTCCCTTGTTCTTGTGCTTCCAGAATATCTTTCTTTCCATTTTCTTTTCTTCTTGTTCTAAACATGAGTAGAAATACTCCAGCTGTGATCTCCGCATTAGCAGATGTGGGCAGAAAATTTTCTACTGCTCTGTGAACAAATGCCTATTAAGATGAAGATGCAGATTGTTGATCTGTAACATACAAAGCATGCTAAGACACTAAATGTCACCTCCCCACACTCCCTTATTTCTATTATTTGCAAAGAAATACCAGAGTTTTCCAACCATTGAGCTGTTATTCTCATGTCAATATATTTAGCTTACACAATGGGAGGTGTTTCTCACAAAACAATTATGCTGAGAATGTTTGAAGCTGTTCTGCTCTGATGCTTTTTCATTTTTTATTTCTGTTATTCACTATATGACTAGGTTAATGTTACGGTATAAAAAAAAGACCATGGAAGGCCAAAGTAAAAATAGGATTGCAGCTCTTTCTCAGTTAAACATAAATGAATATATTCTGGTGTCTTTTCCTATGTACTGATGCTATCTATGGGTTGTGCAATAGATCAGAAATATAGAGCAGCATAAAGCACCTTTTCTTTGCTGCACAAATTAGTAATAGCCTATTTTAAAGTGTCATCCATTTACATTAATAAAGACTTCAGCAATCTAGAATAAAATTATTATTGATCTTATACAAATGGGATTTTTTCATCTCTGGTCAAATTTTCGTATAATTTGAATAAAGTCATCCAGGCAAAGAAAGAGACATACACAGATTTCTATTACAGCATCTCAGGACGTGCTACCTACTGTATAGCTTTGATAACACTGGGATGTCTCGACTTTATGAAATATTTGTAACTAATAGATTTACTCAGCTAGATTGTAATACAACAAAAAAACCCCAGAAGCAAACCATAGATGAACCTTACTTTTTTCTTGTCATTCCAAATTGATTGGTGATTATTTAAAGAAACATTAAAAATAATGTATCTTCACAGAGAGTTTATAATTGCAAAAAACTATATTAATATAACTCCTAAAAAGAATTTTTTTTTCAAGTATTATAGATAAATAAAAGAAAGCAAAGCAAAAGAATAAGGACACCCACTCTCACTAACATTTAGAGAAACATTTGATAAAAATTAAAAAAATGAACGGTCCAAAAATGAGACACATGTGAATGTTCCCATTTTAAAAAAACTTAGAACAAAATTCATGTGCACTCTATTGGTTGGGATGAATAAGAGAGGGAAATAAGAAACAGAATCAACTTTGATTTGCATATCTTAAAAAATCTCATCTCTTTCTTGAAGATGTTCTGTACTTCACATATGTTTAAAATATTTTCTGTTATAACATTTCTTAGTAATCATTCAATCTTCTATTTTGCACTGCCAGTGATGGGAACAATTTTTGGTTTTATTTTCCATCCACATCAGCTTTACATACTCTGATGCACTGTGAAAGTATCTACTTTAATAAGTAGAAGGATGACATAAAAATAACATGTGTTTTAGGAACAATGCTAAAGGGGGACAGATATTTAAACCTTTTTTTTAAACCTCCAATTAGATATTTTTAATAGGAAAATTTTATTTAGAATATTTTAATCCTTAATTAACTGAGTTGAAAAAGAAAAGCTGAGATTCTGTGATTTTTTTTTTGTTTGTTTGGTTGGTTTTGAAGTTTGTTTCCTGGTTAGCTACTGGCAAAGGAATATCATCAATGAAAATGACTGAGGGGGCTGAAAGGAATTCTAGAAAATATTAATTATAAGATGTGTAGTAAGCAATCACCCAAGACCTATTTTCCCATATATACCAATTTATACTTGTCATATACAATATCAGTCATATGGTGTAATGAAAGGCATGCTGACCATGATCATAGTGATATAAAAATATAAAGAACTCATTAATAACATCCTTATTTGAAGCCTTACTATCACAGATCTATGTGCATTTCTTTAACAGATAATTTTTACATGACTAAAAATATTATTTATCATCTGTTACTTCTGGTAGAATGATATTCATTAGTGTATTAACAATGCACATTAATGTAGGGGTTTTTTTCCTTCTATAATTGAAATTTTTCAGCAAAAAAGAGTGTAAAATAATCAGGTTTTCTCCTTGCTCCAAGAAATTGGACCTTGATTTCATGGCTTTGCATTTGTAGTGTGTGAAGAAGTAAATAAGAAAAGTGTCAGGACAAGAAACTGTTTTTTGTAGTCAGAAAAACACCACAAGTGGATCTGGAGGTGCTAGGAGCACTGTGTGCAGGAACTTTAGTTTTCATTATCTTTGCTTATAACAATGAACTCCCTTAATGCCATGCTGTGGCAGATGCAGTAAGTAAGCTCCACATTCACCTACACTTCCATTTGAAAATTATGGAATTTTCTCTCGGGATCAGAAACTGTACTTCAAGAAGACTTGCATTTATAGCAATTTTGGGACCTCATTTCCAGCAAAGACAAGGACTCTCAAATGACCTTCAAATTCACTGCAAGAATAGGAGAACAAAAGGGGTTCAGATATTTACAGCATTCTTCCACTTTATGCTTTAGAGATAAATATACTCCTATATCTTGTTGTGTTGTCCTTTCCTTTTTTTTTCTTTTTTTCCCCCCTTTTCTTTCCCCTAATGACTTTTGAGAATTTCATACTTATCCTGAAGGACAAATTATACAGGTCAAGAGGGATTCAGGAAGATGTCTGTTTCTTTCTGTTTTCTTGGTACAGTTTGAAACTATGTTCAAAGAGGGAACTTAATATTTTAGGACTCAAGGAAAGTTCAGGAGTTCACAAAACCTATAGATGTATAGCTATTTTAGAAATATTTATTGTGAATTGTTTTCAGAACATAGATCTTAAACCTCCAGTTGCTATGACATCAAGAGCTTAACTTTCAACTGCTTTTGAGGGAAGAGACAATGACCAATTTCGTAAATAAATGTACCCATTGGAAATAGTTAAAATAATAAATAAAATAAAATAAAATAAAATAAAATAAAATAAAATAAAATAAAGTAGAAACTTGTCACTTGGCCAAGAGGCTTCACAATAACAAAAGGCCACATTTCTTCATTTAAAAAAGAGTGCAAAGAATCTAGCTGTGGCATCTGGACATAGGAAATATTTCTGATGCTAGAAAGTAGCAGTCCACTGTAACTCATCCTTACTGCCTCTGTTGTTCTTATGTTTCATTTTGAGGCCGAAGCTGTGTTTCACTTATTAAAACATTTAACAAAATCGTCTAATTTAAAACATCTAACTAGCCTTCAATAGGTCCATATTTGTTTTTAGAAAAAAAAAAACATTTTTAAATATTTTCAGGAAACAAGCTTGTCCAAATAGGCACCATAGTGTTTAGTATCAAGATCTATTTCTGTTAAAAACCAAAACCAAGCCCAAGCATCCATGGGTTTCATCCTCTGAGACATTGATTTTCTCCTGTATGCCATCATGTGAAAAAAAAACAAAACATGCTTAAGAATTCTGCTTAGTTATCATCATTCAGATGGATTTACTCTAATTTCAAAGTCATACTACAGGGAATTCTCTCTGTAGACTTTGATTGTTATATCTCTGCCCTGATACATGAAGTTCTCTAGGGGATGAATATTATCTTTTTAATTTCAGCAGAGAAAAGAAGAGAAGAAAAACCTGACTATAATCATGCACAATCTCAGGTCATAAGAACATGAAAAGGACTGTAAATCCATCCCTTTTCACAGAGGCATATAATCTACCTATATATTATCTTTGCCAGATATTGAACATCATATGTTAAAAACACATGTTCTCATTCAGAATCCTACTGAACACAATGAGTTTTAAAATGTCGCACTAATGGAGCCTGAAAAGATGTCATTTTCTCTCAGGAGGGGACCTGCTGATATCTTGGATACTTTTATAACAGTCCTAGGAATTCCAGGGAAAAATGAATCTACTTGTCAATAGAACAATAAGCATTTTTAACTCAAATACATGTACAGATACTTTACTTATGTTTGTCGATTTGCTACTAGCAATATAAGATATAAACATGATATATATTTGTCAAAATTCATATAATTTTGTGATAAACATGTTCATACCCTTCTTTCTAGCTTTCCCTAAGCAGCTTTCTGTTTCTCACGTCTTCCCTGCTCAGATACATTCCTAATTATTTGATTTTCTTTTAAAGAAACAGCACAGGTCGCTGCAACACCTGTAAGGCAGTATGACTACACCTCTAGTTTTCTATTTAATTCCAACCATTAAAAGATTCAGGAATCACTCAGATGTCATGATGTGACAAACTAGTGGAATGCAGTAGAAGTTATAAAGAAAGGAATACTAGAAGCTTCAGAATTTGTCCCCTTCTTTTAGACAAACATTTGATACGTATTTTCTGGCACACTGTTATCTCTGGAAAAAAATCATTTTATACTTTTCTCCAAAATATCAGTGCCACAGAAAAGTAAGCAAATAGTTTCAAAGATGATATGGATTTATTATTTTTATTCTTTCTCATTCAAATGATAACTTCACAGAGCATGACAAAAGTTAAATTCCATCTGGTCTAGATTCAGTTCTGCCCATCAGGAAGGAAAAGAAAAGGAAAAGCATATCCCCACAGCCAAAATATCATCTTAGAAATAAAGTTGAATGTTGTCTTTGAAGAAGATGATAAGAGCAACACTCAAATAATATCCACTCTTTGATAAGGTTGCAGACTGTAAGAAGAGCTAGTCATCAGCCTCTTCACCAGCTGGCAAAGACTAGGCAGGAAAAACACTTCTCTAAGACTCTGGATGAATAGGGACCGGAGAGGAGAATAAAAAAGGGCAGAACCTTTCTTTTATAGTAAGGCTCTATTTAGAACTCATTCCTTCACAGTATTGTAAATATCATTATCTGATCATTATGTTTTCAGCTCTTAGGCAGAAATGTAGCTGGGGAATTATGGTATTGATTGACATACTACAGTGCAGACAAAAGACTATGCTGAAGTAACATTTAATAGTTTAAATGATGCAATTTTTTTGTAGTTTAAGGAGTAAATACACATGCATAGGAACAAAATAATTTATGGTATAAACTAAAAATATTTATTTATAAGACACTTAAGAAACCTCTTTTCTGGAAGTGTTCTAACATAACTTTGGCAAACAATGATATGATAAATCACAGAAAATAAAGTAATTCATTGATTTCTACTGATAGTCAGGCAAAGGTTTCAGTTACTTTTTAAAATATATTAAATTTATAAAATTAATTTCTGTACAGTAAATTCATACAATGCAGATAATTTAGACACTTTCATAGTGCTGAATACTTCACCTTGTACTCATTCAGAAGCGTGCCATAATGTGTCTATCTAGACAGACTAAATGGGTGAACACACAGATATATTCAAAGAGGTTTTGCCCTTTTTTACTTGTATGAGATCAAATAATTGAGATTACTTTTGTATTACCTGAGAATTGTAATATAGAACAGGGGTTTTTTATTATTATTTTGAAATAAGCAACACTAGAGTAACTTCATTTATAAAGGTTGATAGATGTCAACTCTTTAGGTTCTTTAAATCTATAGAAATAGGAGTTTTAAGATAATGCAAATTATTTTTCCCCTGAATATTCTTCAGTCTATGTTTCTATAAAGAGATATGGAGAATTTTAGTAAAACTCACGGTTGGCATATTGCTACTGTATCATAACCCTCAGGACCTCTTCTAACTACCATTACTAGCTATGGCATGATGTCTTCAAGGCCACATAATTAGATCTTGAATCCTAGGTCATGGAATTTTGTGACTCTTTCTAGCTCAGTATCATCTGATAGTCCAAAAATGTCCACAAGCAGAAGCAGAAGCAGAGAAGCTTTTTGGATTAATCTGTACAGAAGACTCCTGTCAGAGGTCAAGGAAGGCGGTAATAATTGTCCGACTTTATAAACAAATGGGATTGTCTGATTTGTGTGATACCACTGGAAAAAAATCCCCATGGTTTCATGTTTGGAAGGTACCACTGAATGTTATTTGGAACAGACATAGAAGTTTTTGTGGAATAAAGCACTCTGCTCTGTTTATTTGGGAAATATGAATATGGTTGTCTTGTAAGATTCAGAATATTCATATGCCATTCATTTTCCCTAATATATTAGGGATATTATCTTTTACTAAACTCCTAAATAATTATGCTTAAAGCTAGTGGTGAAAAGACCTATGAGGAGTGCAACAGTCTGCTGAATGGGAAATTCAATTTTTTATGAGTTTTACTGTAGTTCTGTCAAAATATTATTTCTGTGAGACCTTAAGCCTATATAATAAATAAGGAAATCATTTACATGGATGTACACTGAGGAATCTATGCAGGAATAACACCATGCATGGGCTCACACCTGCATACTGTATTTTCTACTTTCTGTTCATGGTTGATGCATGTCCTATGTTTCCATTTTTCTGTGAAGCTGGTAACATGAAGACTGTGTAGGAAAAATGGTGATTCTGGTATTTGCCAAACAAAGTACCAAATGAATAGTGAGCAAAAAGGAAGTGTTATGACGATATGACACTGTTTACAAAACCTGCTTCCTAAATGAACTTAGCTGGTAAGGAGAACTATACTAATAAAGCACACAGAAACTATGCCATTTGTCATTTCTTGCTGTAGGTGTGCCCATGTGTTGCTGGAAATGGGCAAGAGACTGACAGCTTGGCTCTTACACATCTTTAATTTTACCTGGCCTTTGTCATTGTAACTAGTACATTTCTTAGGTTGCAGTGACAGAAAGTCAGCATGAGTAGAGCAATAAGATTGCCTGTGGAGAATGTGAACTCTCCCACCTTTCTCTTTCAGAGAAGAATTTCCTATCTTTCATTTTCCAGAAGGAAAGTGCATGCAGGATCATTTACCCATCAATTAATCACAAGTCATTTGTAAAACTGATTTTTTGTCAGGGTGTATAATTCATGAGACTCAGTCTGCAAATACTTGTGCTCAGCAGATAAAACTACAGACTTCCCAAATTGTGGCATATACAAAGGTCTGGAAAATGGACCAGCAGTGAGGAAAATGTGCATTTGTCACTCATACCTCAAAAATGTTAGAAAAATATGGATAATAATATTTGAAATAGGCTTAGTCTTCTAACAAAAACATTGAAAAGACTTAGAAATAGATGAATGCTTTAAGGGCTTATTAAGTTCATTTTCCCAGAAGTTCTGAACTAAATTCTGCAGTTCCAGTATTACAGTAAGCCATTTATTCTAAACACAACAGGAAAAGAATATCTATCACTTGGATATTTTTAAACTGTCTCCCATAATACATCCCTGATAAATGAAGCATTGTGGGGCCAAGCTATAATGGGGGAAGAGCACCACCAATGAAAGCACTATTGTCCTTGTACTACCTCTAATCTCAAACTGCAGATGTATAGATAGCCTTTTTTCTTTGGGAAGAAAATTTTCTTTTTTTAACTCTGTTCAATTCATTTTCTTTGAAAGCACAAATACATCCACACATATTTTTGTCTGAGTTTTTCATCAAAGCACTAATCAAAGTGAAGAGGCATTGACCTTGTGTTCCTTTAACATTTCTCTCATATTGAGTCACCACCTAAGTAATGCTGAGTTTTGTCTTAGTTCTCAGTTATAGCCATTTTTGGCAAAGAACCAAGCTATTGAAATACAGATTTTAGAACCACTTTCCTATTACTAGAGAAAAGCTAATAACTGGTTAAGTCAATAAACAGCATATTAAATCTTAAAAAGTATTTGTACACAATCAGGGTTAGTGGAAAATGTAACATTTGTCTTTGACTTGGTATCTGTTATGAATTTTAGCAACTGAGTTTGAAGCTTGAGTGGTCAAAGTGCAAACAGAAAATATGCCCCATGAGCCTTGCTAAACAACAAAAGGTACTTCAGCCAGTAAAACAAAAAACATTTCAGCATGAAGAACTCTCATATTTCATTTTAATGAATATGGGATCACTGCAGAAATCATTACTTCATCAAAAAAATCTTTCAGTTCATTAGATACCCAAATTTGAAAGACACCAAAAGTATCTTGCTTAACATTACATCCAAGCCTATTCTTCCAAAACAATATATTTCAAAGTTGTAATAATTCATTGAGAAACACATAAGAATTCCAAAGAGTTTTAGAAGATAAAAGAAGATAAAAGATTCTTCGGTTAGACTGAGAAACTCACAAATGTTGTCCAAATTATGTATCAATGTACTTCTCTATTAACATAATAGTTAATCATGACATAGAAGACAGTTGTGCGTGTGTTGAAGCTAAAACATTCCGGGAATTCAGGTTAGTCTTTGAACATGAGAGTAGAGTGTTTTTTGAAACAGAAATAAAAGATATGTCACTCAAAGCAATGAAGTTTTTCCTCATCATCCCACACACATGCAAAAAGTCTGCTATAGAAGGAAATATCTTGAAATTTTTAATTGCCTTGACTTCAGAGTAAAATGAAGTAAAAGCACATAGATTAAAAAAAAGAAAGATAATGCTATATGTGTATGAACTAATAACACAGATAGCATAGATTTCTGGTATAACTGAAGTGTCTCTGATAACATTTTAAAACAAAATAATAAGAGTAAATATTTGAGACAACTAATTTCAATGGTATAAAAGTCCAAAACTGTACAGTGCTGCAAATAGGATTGCTGCACATATTCAGGCATACAGTTTTCTAATTACATATGCAAACATTTGCTTAAGAAGTACTTCAGTCAATAAGGAAGAGATTGAAAATGATTCCAAACATTTTAAAATTACACATTATTTCCTGCAAGATACAGTGAGATGTTTAAATACAAATATTGACAATTTTCTCCATTAAAAAGGTAATTTTAAATTATAATACATTTAAAAGTAATGCTAATTGTTTTCAGTTATGTTAGACTTGGGATGAACTAGATTTTCTTCATGATCTCAAAGTCTGATAGTTATCTTGCCTCAAATACAAATTTTAAGTTTTCATCCTGGTCCAGTTGCTTATGTTTTTGTCTATGTCCTCTTCGATCAAATGGCAACTGACCTCTTCCTGAGTTGGGACCTGCAGAACTGTTGCTCACTACAAGTTCTGTACCACCTTTGGAACTCTGGGCATCATCTTGGCTTGATTTGTTTCTCTGAACCAGCCACTGTCATAATCACAAAAGTAGACAACCATGATTCTCATCCAAGCTGCAATTTCTGTCCTCTCCTTCTTCAGTGTGGAAAAGAGGCTCTACACCTTCAAAACCAGTTGGTATGCTGGTGCTAACAGTGTAGTCTTATGGGATGGCCAGCAGTAGATTCAGGCCTCTACACATGGAGGGCCATTATCAATGTCCTTTTCAAAAACTTGGTCCTGTTAATCAAATACCAGAGCATCACCTTCACGAAGCACACCACCAGAGAGAGTTCCTACTGCTCCGTAATGTAATTTCCTAATATAATTAAAGTTAACACATCCAGCCAACTGTCTAGGGAATTGTGACACAAAAATCCCTACAAAGGCATTCAAGTACACCTAAGCTGTAAGTACAGCCATGCAAATACTTAAAGGGTATGAACAAGTTACTCTTTCAAGTTTCCTCAACTTAAGAACACTAAGGATTTTTTTTGAGAGTTTATATATGTTTTTTTCAACTACAGGAATTACTATTTTTGGGCCAGGTCACAGCCAGCATGGGTTCATGAGGGGAGAGTCCTGCTTGTCGAACCTGGTTTCCTTCTATGACAGGGTAACTCACCTAGGTGATCTAGGAAAGACAGAAGGTGGAATCTTCTTGGACTTCAGCAAAGCTTTTGATACTGTCTCTCACAGGATCCTTCTGGACAAAATGTCCAGCACACAGCTGGATAACTGTGTTACACAATAGGTGAACTGGCTCACGGGTCAGGCACAAAGGGTTACAGTGAATGGGGGGACATCACACTGGTGATCTGTCACTAGTAAGGCTCAACAGGGCTCCACCCCCAGCCCAGTTCTCTTCAACATCTTCATTAAGCACCTGAATGCGAGACTCAAAGCAATACTTAGTCTACCGACAAGATTGGATTGGGAGGAGTTGTTGACTCCTTTGAGGGCAGAGAGGCCCTGCAGGAAGAGCCAGACAAATTAAGAGAGATGGGCAATCACCAACCATATGAATTTTTACAAGGGCAAGTGCCAGATTCTGCACCTGGGCCAAGTCAACCCTTGTTGTGTGTATAGACTGGGAAACAAGAGGCTAGAAAGCAGCTCTGTGGAAAGGGACCTGGGGGTCCTGGTCAATGGCAAGTTGAATGTGAGTCAGCACACTTGGGCCTCCTGGCAGTCAGGAGGGCCAAGTGTGTGCTGGGGTACATCAGGCACAGCATCACCAGCCAGGCAAGGGAGGGTTGAGGTCACTTTGTCTGTTCAGTCTGGAGAAGGGGGGACTGAGGGAAGACTTCATTGCAGTCTTCAACATCCTCATGAGGGGAAGAGGAGGGACAGGCACTGATCTCTTCACTCTATAACCAGTTTACAGGACTCAAGGAAACAGCATGAAGCTGAGTCAGAGGAGGTTTAGGTTAGATGTCAGGAAAAGTTTTTCACCCAGAGGGTGGTTGGGCACTGGAACAGGTTCCCCGGGGAAGTGGTCACAGCCCCGTGCCTGACAGAGCTAAAGAAGTGCTTGGACAGTGCTCTCAGGCACATGGCATGATTCTTGGGGTCCTTTGGAGTGCCAAGTGTTGGACTCCGGGATCCTGATATGTCCCTCCCAATGCACATATTCCATGATTCTGTGATTCCATGGCTTTACTTGTTTTAAAATCTCCCCAGTGTTTTAAGACCCTTCTCAAGATGTGGATCTCTGTAAGAGGCACCTCTTTATTCCTCTTTCCTAGTTCATCAATTGTCTGTTATAGTTACGCCATTGGAGACTATTGCAAATTCCTATTTAATTACCTGCTTAGTTTTCTGGAGTCTTTGCATTCTAGTACAGTTCTCCCTAAAATAGTTGTTCTGTATGCACAGCTTGCATCGTTTAGTTTTGAAAGGAATATTTTTCTTGTCCTAGTTTACCAAGTGAACCATATCTGCTTGTGGCAATGATTTGTACAGTACATTATTTAACTAATTACAGAATCTTTGTCATCTTTAAATTATTGACTGTAACCTTATTTCTTGTAGGCCATTGACAAAGGTCAAAATAATGTGGGGTCAGAAATATATTCTTGCTCATCTCTCTTCATAATGCATTCAGCCATGTTACCTTGAGGATTTAAGCATATTTATTCAGAAATTATTTGTGGTGGTATTATATATAATTTTCTTTATTTTATGCTACATCTAAACCCACATAAATTTAACCTGTTCTATAACACTGAATTTCATGGGGTTTAAGATATGGGTGTAATACTAAAAGTACATGTTAGAACAAGTAGGCTTTTATACTTCCTATGTGCAGTCATGACTGAAATGAGTTTGTAAGAAAACCATTTCAACCTGTAAAAAGTGTCTCTCAGCAATATCAGTGAGCACATAAAAATGCATAAAAAATGCTTTTGTAACTTACATTTGGGTATTAGTGTGTGGGAGCAAGGTCTTGTGGCATGAAGAGTGAGATCCTTCTTGGAGGTCCTTCAATGAGTCTAGACTCCAGCTTGCTACAGTAAGGAGAGGCATATTTTTGGAGAAGGCACTGCCTGTAGCTTTTAGTTACACTTTTTGAATGAGGAATCAAACAAATATTGGACTGCAACTTACATTAATGTATTTTTGCCACTAACTTCCTTAGCCTTAACTTCCTTAGCCTTATTTTTCTTATTATTTCCAGAGACTATAGGAGTGAGATTCATGATTAAATATGTGTTTATCTTTACCCTGACTGCATTTCCTGATGTAGCTAAAATTGTTCATAAAATCCATTGTCTCAAATGCTGAATAACTTATTTACTCCTATATTCATTGAAGGTTCTGTAGATATATACCTTAACAAAAATAGCATTTCAAATCATGTTTTCATGTTTTCAACAAGGTTATATCACAAGCCACAATCAAAGAAAGCTACATTTCTGATCCCTTTCAATGCATCCTCAGTTCCTCCTTTCTTTATGTCTGTACTCTCCCTGAGAAGAAAGCCCTTCCTCTAAACTGGAGTGTACATTAGTCTTCTATAATAGCTCCAGCCTGTAAAGGTAGGAATAAGTTGCATATACAAGGCACAGGTAAACATCTTTTCATCTCATGGAAGAGCCTGTCAAAGGTGTCCTGCCTGTTATGTCCAACAGTAAAAGTCTCTGCTTCACCAAAGGCATGGGAGAAATACAATAATATTGCATATGTTGTCTAACACTGGACTCCAAGTCCCAAAAATATGCATTACATAATGAGGCATTCTTCCTTCTGTCCCTGAACCAGAGAAAATGTGGAACTGAAAGAAAGTCTTTCTGTACCTGCTTTCTGCACTCCAGAAGGGAGCAGACCAGAAAGAATAAAACTGATTCACCTCAAATTAAGACCGAGGTATTAGGCATTTACAAGGACACATCACCTCCCTCTGGATCAGTCACAGCTTGTGGCATTTACTCAAAGAGCAGTAGGCACACACAGCATATATCAGTTCAAACTCCTTAGAGACATGTCAGCAGCATACCTGGATTACAGCATCAAAGTGAAGAAGGTGATGTGTGTCTGGCACAAAAGCATATCTGATGACAATGCTTTTTACTAAAGAAGATGGTTGAATTAAACAATAAAATCATGGAATCACAGAATGATTAATTTGGAATAGACCTCTAAGATCACTGAGTCTGAACATTAACCTAATACTGCCAAGTCCACCAATAAACCATGTCCCTATGCAACACATCAACTTATCTTTTAATTTCCTCTAGGGATGGTGACTCCACAACTTCCCCAGACAATCTGTTCCAATGCTTCGCAGCCCTCTTGGTTGAGAAAATTTTCTAAATCTCAATCTAAATGTCTCCTGGTACAACTTGAGACCATTTCCTCTCAGCCTATCCTTGTACTAGGAAGAAGAGTCTGGTGCTACCTACTTTCAGGTAGAGAGATGTAAGTTCTTCCCTGAACCTCCTTTTCTCCAGATTAACCAACACCAGATCCCTCAGCCATTCTAGACTGTGCTTTAGATTTGTGTTGTAGACCTTTCACCAGCCATGTTGTCCTTCTGTGGACATACAAGAAGCAAGAAATACAAGAAGTGGAGGGATATATCTCTGGGTTTTGTTCATAGACCTAAAAATGATGACACTCCTTATACAAATGCTTGATGTATGTGTCTGCATGGCCTTGTTGGTAACTTGTGTGTGGAGTTGGAATGATTGGGCCAGCTTGCTAAATACAGAGAGACCAAGAATATTAGAATATCCACCTCTTTTGTGTCCTAATACTTTTAAGATTGTAGTTTAGTTCCATCTCACTACACCTTTCACACTGTAATCAGGTATGTACTCCAGGACTTTCAAGAGGAATTTACTTCTAGATTTTTTGGATTAATGTATCTGTCTGAGAAGTCTTCAAGCAGTGCTCTTAACGGCAGGCCACCAAAAGCTAGCCAGCTATTTCAGTATCTTGGACAGCATGTTCCATTTTAAAAGAAATCTTTAAATATTCACTTTAGGAAGAGAATGCAAAGTGGTCTTGGAAGCCCTGGCTGAGAGAATAGCTATATGGATGGATATCAGAGGTTTCACAAACAAGATAAGTTGACCTCAAGCACTAACACAAACTGCACTAGAACCCCCAAACAGAGGAATCATTCTCATAAAGATACTTTTAGCCAAATTAATTTAATTCCTAGAAAGGGATATATTTGCATAGCATTGATGTCTGGTTCTGTATTAGTCTCACGCTGAACTGCTAAACATGCTAAACTAGTGTTCCTGGGCCTTTTAGGCATAGTAGTGGCATAGGTATGTCCTGGTGTTGTCATCCATCAGTGTCCCTTTCTCCCAAAGTACTCCCCAGAGATGCAGACTCAAAGTAAAATTTAAGCCCTAATATTTTTCTTCTATTCACCTTCAAGCAATCCAAATCCCTGTGGGCCATTTCTAGTCTCCAAAAGCTTCGCACTCTTCAGTGTTGAGTGGACAGGGCACAGGAAGCTTAGTAAGGTCACTTTCCCCAGAAAGAACACTGTGCAGGATGTTCAACATCCATACTAATGGGGAAGAAAAGAGCTGAATGTGGTCAGAGGGGTTTGATAATGTGTATCGGGGACATGCTAAAAATACATAAGAATTGTAATGTTAAATTTTATTACGTGTTCACAGTGCCCACACAAGTATGTCCTGAGTTGGTTGGATCTCCTCCACTGCTGCTCAGCAGCCCAGATCCCCACATCCGTGACATGGCCATGCCTAGCGAGAGAGGGCTATTTGGGGTATAGGGTCCAGCTGGTGCTGTTTTCTGTGCTGCCAGCTGGAACAGGCACCTTCTGGGTCTTCACTTATTGCAGTAGCTCTGCCTTGTAATTTGTAACACTTTGACGTTAACTCTTTATTTTACAACACCCTTTCAGATCTCCATGGGGGCCAACAGCACCCAGAAGTGGGGGATGGCAGGATTTG
Organism: Aphelocoma coerulescens; assembly: GCF_041296385.1. Lineage (NCBI taxonomy): Eukaryota > Metazoa > Chordata > Aves > Passeriformes > Corvidae > Aphelocoma > Aphelocoma coerulescens. Next base: position 111,777,320 of record NC_091015.1, on the reverse strand, counting down.
GCAGCCAAGTCTGTCCCACAGTCCCAGCCAGGAGCAGGGCAGTAGAAGCACCAGCTCAGCCCCAGAGCTGAGCATTGGGAGCCTTCTTGGGAACAAGCAGAGGCCAGGGTGGGACAGGAAGGGCTGACAGCGCCATGACACACTCTGTTGCTGCCCTTGAGAGGCAGATGTAGCTGTCTCATGAGGCCCTTTGGCAATTGTAGGGTACATCTCGAGGGCACTGAAGACAGTATTTGCCCTTACCAGGCTATGAAGACTCAGTGCCAATCCTCCCGCAACTCTTCAAGTGGTCTGACAGTTGTACATGTCATGGACAACTCAAGGATCTGCTTGGTAGGGACTGAGCCTGTCCCTTCTGCTGCTTTGTCTCACCAAATTCACCTGCCTTCAGGCTTCTTCACTGATCATTTTAGAAAATGAGAGCACTTCCTTCATAGGCTGCTACTATTAGAACAGGAGCAGTGATGCCATGAAGATTTTTCTCCTTTTCTTCTATACCCCTGTTATACCTTTTTTACATTTTCCATATTCTTAGTGCTCTTTGCCTACATTCTTGGACTTGTTTGTCAAGCTAAGAGACAAAACATTTTAGAGGCCTCATAGTTAGGGATCAGTGTGCCCCAGACCCCAAGGTCCTCTCCAGAACACATTCTGTAAACTAAGATAGAATCACACAGGGGAAGGCTCCTTGGGGAGGGGGGCTCACTTGAGCCTCTCATTGGGGAATCTTTGATAGATACGCTAATTAGTAAAACCTATAATGTTATACCAGATCTTTTGGGGTGGGCATTTATTGCGGGGCGCATTTCAATGCATATCACCTGGACGTGTGCACCTAAGGATCCTTAAAATAAATACCAAGGTAAAATCCCTTTTTCCCTTCTAACCATGTATGACTCTTGATTTTAAGACCAGGGAAAGGCATCAGCAGCAGCCATTTAGTTATAAGAATTATCTCTCCATGCCGTAGAGGTGTGGAGGAACCTCATAAAAAGTTTTTCCCTGCTTCATTATCAGGTGGTTTTATACCTCAGCTTTAGGAAGAGAAGTTTTTGGAGCTGATGGTAGTGATAGCAGTGTGCATCTGTGCTTGCTCCTTTTTCGTGACCACCATCACTATCAAGAGTGTAGCCCTCCCATTAGATTGCCATAATGTGTAAGCGTGCGGTGTTGCTGTGTTTACACAGCAGGACTTGACAACATGAAGAAATCCACAACTGATGGTGCTGAATAATTTCCTGTGTACTAAAGCAAGTGAGCTTTATTACAGTCATGTCTTTCATCTCATAAGACTGAGAGCCATCCTGAAAGATAGGATGCTCTTATTGCTTCCTCTCCTGTGTAAGTTCGAGGATGATAAGCACTGCAGAAAGTGAAAATGCATACCAAACACACAGCTGAGCAATGCTGGCCATTTCTCTTGTTCTTGGGGATACAGATGCCAGATTCTGGCAGTGTTCCCAGCTTCCCTACTGCCCTCAATCCTTCATGTTTGTGTGTAATTGTGAGCTCACAGGTCCTGAAAGCAGAGCTCAGAGGAGATGCAATGGAGTGTGTCACCTGATGCCCTGGGATGGATGGCACTTTTGCTGATTCCCTCCCTCCCTTCTTATATGCCACCTCGTTCCTCACCGTGTTTCATATGCTACATTACACTGCAAGTCTCTTTCCTCTGTGCTGTGAAAGGTGAGTGTAGGAACCACCATCTGGGATGCAGAGGTGTGCTTAGCTCCAGGAAATGCACTTGACATTGTGTGTCTTGCCTGGCCCAATGCCTATTGTACATTTGACCTGCTTGCCAGGGAAGGGATGTTATAAAAGGCACTGTGCCCTTAAGAACATTTTTTTCCAGAGGCTGAGGCATATTTTCCCATAGATACCACTGCATGGAAAATAGAATGTACCTTTTTGGGTCTATACATGGAATTGACTGATATAATTTTGAGAGGTGATAGGGGTTACTTCAACTCAAGTCCCTGAAAGTTTGACATTTGTTTATGTAGCTAGAAGAAAAGTTCAGAATTTCTGCTTTGGTAAGAACTGGTTAGGTCAGGACAGACTTCTAAATGTTTGGCTATTTTTTCTTGGCCAGTAAGTCTGACTTAAGAGGCATACTCTTTTTAAAGTATATTTTACTTTACACATTTTCTTGTCAATGATGTCACCATGTAACCCAACAAAGAGGAATTTTGATACCACAGATAGTACTGTAAACTGTAGATGAAAAATAGCTATATAAAGGCAGAGGAGAGTAGTTATAGCTCCTTAGAACAGATGGCAACCAGAGGTCATGGATATGGAATTAGTCTAAAAACTGAAAAAATCATGATAAATTCTGAACTGATTTGTATTAAGATAGTATCAAACATGATTTTTCCATCCTATTTCCACTACAGAATAAGCTAACCTGTAACAGTCAGGTGAGATTAAAGCAAGTAAATCAATCTGTAAGTGTGAAAATGAAAATTAAGACATGCAATCGTGATGCATTGACCTTGGCTGGCTTCTCAACCCAGTTGTTCACTCACTCCCCCTCCTCAACAAGACAGGGGACAAAGTAAGATGGCAAATTTAAATACCAGGATAAATGCAGAAATATCACTTACTTGCCAATTACCACCATGACAAAATGGACTCAGCTTGGGGAAGATTAATTTAATGTGTTTCCAATTAAAAATAAAGGAGAATAGTGAGACACAAACAAACAAAAAAAAACCCTAAAAGAGATGTCTCCCACCTAGCCTTTTTCCCAAGCTCAACATCCTTTGCCTCATCCCCTCTCTAAATGGTGCAGAGGGATGGGAATGGGGGTTGTCATGAGTCCACAACAGTTCCTCTCTGCTACTCCTTACTCCTCACACTGTTTCCTTACTCCAGCGTGGGGTACAATGCACAATGTACAGTCCTTCACAAACTGCTCCAGAAGGGGTCTTCTCCACTGGGTATAGTCCTTCAGGAACAGACTTTTCTAGTGTGGGTCTCCCGTAAGGCACAGCTCCTGCCAGAAAATCTGCTCCTGCATGGGAACTTCTCCATGGGCCACGGCTTCCTTCAGGACATAACCATTTGTGTGGGTTCTCCACAGGCTGCAGGTGGAAATCTGCTCCAAATTGTTTCACCATGGGCTGCAAAGGGACAGCCTGCCTCACCATAGTCTTCTCCAGGGGCTGCAGGGACCTAGAGCACCTCTTCCCTACTCTTTGACTTTGGTGTCTGTCACAGAGGTCATCCCTGCAGCCCCCTGATACCTCCACCTTGGCATATAAACCCAATAGAGCAATGGACAGCCTATCATTTCCAAAGACAGGTTGTACATGAAAAAAAAAAAAAGAAAACACAAAATCCTTAGAGTCATAGTAATAAAAATCAAAGTCTTTATATACAAACGTAAAGTGAAGTTAATTAACAAATTACTTCCATATATAACTTTCTGCATTCTGAGTATTTCTACAGATGCAAATGGTCATTCCCTAACTAACCAGAATTATTTGAAGACAATATGAAGCAGTATGGTATACCATGTTACTGATCCAGTGATAAAACTAATCTTTAATCCTGTGTTTAAAAGTAAAATTTTGGTTGCATATATTTAATAGTTTCTCCAGCTTTTAATGACTTGTGACAATGTTAATTAGGACAATTACAAAAGTGAATAATAGTACTAGCTGAAAGAAAACATGCCGGTTTTGTGCGTTCTCAGTGTATGCACAAAAATTTCTGTGTATAGTGACTGTATGTATTTTGCAACTCAACTGATGTTCACTTTCCAAGCCAAAAAATGTAACTTTTATTCTAGCATTGAACACATAATAAAAATGTAAATAAATGAAAAAATAAATAAAACCACAGAGAAGTTATTCTTGATGGTAAAAGCCTTTGGACTAGTATTGAAAGAGGAAATCAATACAAACATTGTCACTCAAACCACTTTATCCTTTTGATGAAAATGGAAATAAACCTCAATAGAAATTCTCCATCTTGTTTAGCAGAGAAAACTAAATACATGTACATAATTATAAATTGTGTTTATTGTAGGGTGCCAGAAGTGGCACAAATGATAATCACTTCTGTTAAAACTGTTGAGGCATATTGTGATTTTGCTTTGTCCCATATGGCTTGCCTGGAGAGATTGTTTTGGATAAAGAATTTTCTTTTTTTCCTGCAGAATTCCCGGTTTTCCTGAAGAAAAAAAAGTGAGAAAATGCACTAGATCAGATATTTGATAGCCAGTTCAAAATAGATTAGCAGAATACTTTGCACAAAAACTAGAAAAGGCAGTTTCAAAAAATGAGGTAGACTCTTGCAACAACATATTATAAACTTTATTTTGTTGTGAAGCTCATCAGCAAGCAGTTACATGAACTCCCACAGTTATTTCTTATAATAAAATAAAATAAGTTTTACTTGCCTAGGCAAGATATAACTAATGAAAAATCAACCATCCCCAAATTGATTTATAAAAGAAACTTCAAAAAATAATAGAAGCTCCTGTGTATTAATAAAAAAGATGAAACCTCTCAAGCAGAATATGGTCAGGGAAAAAAGAGCTCTTGTTCTGTAGCTTCATCTACATTCTTGCAGGACTTTTGCACAAGTGGATCACCTGGCAAATTAAATTTGTTCCATTTAGTGGTGCAGTTATCTTCTGGGCTAGTAAAATCATATGAAAGTCCAGTGAAGGGAAAAGGAAAAGAAAATAAAAGAAACCACAGTAAGTGATGCAAAGCACTACAAAGTCACCATTGTGTGGTTTGCCAGGTGTCAGCCCTTCTTCAGGGATAAATGTTGAGATATGAATTCTGCTAATCTTCCTGTGCTGCCTGTTTAGAAAGCATATGAAATGATACATGTGCTTTTTTCTTCTTGGGTTTTTTTTGGGATTTTTTTTTCTTTTTGTTAAAGTATTCTCAAAAAAAAATTATTTTTCAAGTGCACAAAACTATGCAAAGTGCTCTTAGAAGCTACAAAATAAGTACCAAAACCAGAATCATCATTTTAACTGTATAACTCTACAGATGACACAAGTTGTTCCCAAAAAAGCTTTGTCTCTGCTTTGCTGGACCTCCTGGGCTACAGGTTTTTCATGCATGTGCTGAAGAAAGTGTTGTCCTTTTCTGGCCTTCAAAGTTCTGTTTTATCACATGGACAGAATCCTTCCTGGAAAGCAATCCTTACCTGGGCTCTCATTGTCCCCAAGTTTTCCTTTAATATTATATTTCTTTTCTGGGACGAAATCTTATCAGACTTCCTAACTTCAGTTGCCATCAGTGGTTGAAGACACGAAATAAAATGCATGCTTGTCATTTATCCTATTAACATCTCAAAACAGTTTTATAGCAGCAGCAGCACTCATCAGGGTGAAGGTGGAGTTGGTAGTGCAGGTAACACTCCATGCCTTTGCAGATAATACCTTTAGAGAACTTTCCCAAAATGAGTTATACACAAGATGGCTAAGTTCTTTTGACTATGAACATGAGGCACTTGATGTACACATCTTCAAACCTGCTTTTGGCATTGATTGAAGAAAGTAGCTGAATAACAGGCATAAGAAAGAGCAAATATGTGAAGGGACAGGCTGGTTTTGCTGTGAGGGGTTACGGTTTCAGGATATTTCAGGTCTGATCTGTATGGAGACCAATATTGTATTGCAGTTTTGATGACATACCAGTGATATTTCTGTAACTAATTGATGACAATAATGAAAAATTAACAATATACTTTATTTATGTAATATGAACATATATCTATCCTCTAACTAGACTGTTAGGGCTTTTTTGTAGATTGATATTCAGTGACTCTAGTACAGGGATGTAGGTGTAATTTTTGCTAATAAAGCATTAGTTGTCAGTAGCATTTATATTGGGACTGTTGCAGGGAACCTCAAAAGTGCAGACACAAGATGATACGAGTGTCCTAAGGGAATGAAGATAAATCACAAGGGATTAATTATATGTCACTAAAAATGCAACCTTAATAGTTGGATAGGAGAGGTAGTAATGCATACATAATTATTCTTCCAATTTCAGCTTGTTATGAAATAATCACTAAAGAGTTCCTTGGTCCTGATTTTCTCCCTGGATGAAGAGACATATAAAAATGTGGGAAAACATATTTCTGAAGTGTGTTGAGTTTTATCCTGTGTTCTGATATCACATCGCAGGTTCTAACATGTTGAGTCAAGAAGCTTGGAACATTCAACCCAGGCAAGAGAAGCTACCAGCAGCCAGGACATCTCTTGAATATTTTTTTTTTTTTTCTGCAGAATTATGAGAATTATTTCTCTGATTGGAAATTATTTTTCTGGTTCAGGTTAGATGATGAGTCAGGCCTGACAATTGCCCTAGATCATGTTAATGCCTTCTAAGTAGTACCACTATTAAAAGCAGAAGCAACTTCACTTTCATGTGTGGCTTGAAGCTTCCAGTCAGATCATGTGGTGTGCCTGTAGCAGTTAAATGACAGACATTAGGTGCTGGACAGTCACATGGCAAAGTAAGAAAGATTCAAAATGCTATGTAGGGTAATGCAGTGCAGTTTTATACAAGGTTTATTTATTAAGAAAAATTACACTAGCCACTCTGAGTCATGTCTCCTAGAGAAACTGAATGATTCTTTGGACTACATATCGAGACATTGCAAATATAGACGCTATGATTAACATGCTAGTGTGCTTCAGGCCTATATTGAAAAGTTCTTTATATTGATGCAAGCCTAAATAAGCATTGGCATACTATCATAGTCCCAGAGACTGCAGAAAAATCTGAGGTAGAGCATGACAATTATTCAGTTAAATTTATCAATGATTGAGGACATGTATTAATAATGAACCATTAGTGATGACAGAGATATGACTTGTTCAATCTGAAGTAGCACATGATGACAGCAATAGCCATAATGGCAAAAAGCTTTTACAATCAGACATCAAATGACTAAGGAGCATTTCACTTGCTACCAATATTAATAATGTCAATAACAATAATCTTAGATATGAGGAGGTTCAGAAGATTTTGAAGCATTACCTCACTAGTCTATTACTAGCCACTACCAGTATGCAACTCCAATTAATTTCCTTCCTTCCTTCCTTCCTTTCTTTCTTTCTTTTCTCTTTCTTTCTTTCTTTCTTTCTTTCTTTCTTTCTTTCTTTCTTTCTTTCTTTCTTTCTTTCTTTCTTTCTTTCTTTCTTTCTTTCTTTCTTTCTTTCTTTCTCTTTCTTTCTTTCTTTCTTTCTTTCTTTCTTTCTTTCTTTCTTTCTTTCTTTCTTTCTTTCTTTCTTTCTTTCTTTCTTTTATTTTCTTTCTTTCCTTCTTTCCTTCTTTCTTTCTTTCTTTCCTTCCTTCTTTCCTTCTTTCTTTCTTTCTTTCTTTCTTTCTTTCTTTCTTTCTTTCTTTCTTTCTTTCTTTCTTTCTTTCTTTCTTTCTTTCTTTCTTTCTTTCTTTCTTTCTTTCTTTCATTTTCTTTCTTTCTTTCTTTCTTTCTTTCTTTCTTTCTTTCTTTCTTTCTTTCTTTCTTTCTTTCTTTCTTTTATTTTCTTTCTTTCCTTCTTTCCTTCTTTCTTTCTTTCCTTCCTTCTTTCCTTCTTTCTTTCTTTCTTTCTTTCTTTCTTTCTTTCTTTCTTTCTTTCTTTCTGTCTTTCTGTCTTTCTTTCTTTCTTTCTTTCTTTCTTTCTTTCTTTCTTTCCTTCTTTCTTTCCTTCTTTCCTTCTTTCTTTTCTTTCTTTCTTTTCTTTCCTTCTTTCTTTCCTTCTTTCCTTCTTTCCTTCTTTCTTTCCTTCTTTCCTTCTTTCCATCTTTCTTTTCTTTCTTTCTTTTATTTCCTTCTTTCTTTCCTTCTTTCCTTCTTTCCTTCTTCTTTCCTTCTCCCTTTCTCCCTTTCTCCCTTTCTCTATTTCTGTGTGTTCCATTGCGCTAATAAAAGCAAAACTTGTTCTAACAGATTACTTTCAAAATTAAGAAAAATATTATTCAGATTTTCACCTTTGTAAATACTGAAAACCAATAAATGATGCATGTGAAAGACAGAACAGGAAGTCCAGATGGAATTCTTTACATCACAAATAACATTGAAAAAATATATATATTTACAATTATTTTTAAAAAGATGAAAAATTATCAGATTAAATTTTTGTTTTGGTTTTAGATCTATCCATTAATGGTACCAAAGTAATATGAGCAATTAACATTAACTGTAAGTTGGCAAATGATGCATTTGTAGTATTGATCACATCAAACACTGCAATAAGCAGGATCAAAAAGATAGAAATTAGTGTTCTTTTACATGACAGAATGTTAGTTATTAGAATTTACAATGATACGGCTACTATATTCAGCCAAGAACTTTGAATTGATCACGAATTAAGTTATTCCTTCTTATGTTTCATTTAATTTCCAATGTAATTAATTAAATCCTCTTCTTTCCCTTTCTTTCTTAAGGCCAGAAGTGCTTAAACTGGAATTATTTAAATGATAAGACTGCAATTTAAGATAGCTAATTACAATGCAAACTGAACAAATAAATAAGAAGAAAGCGCTTTCTTCAGAATGCTCAGCTGATTTTTAAGTTCTAGCAGTATTATGAACATTATACAGGAAAGAAGCAGTACTTTGTCTTTCTGACAGCAAAGGTTAAACTGACCATTAAAACAGCAGCCAGGATGCATGCTAGGATAACTTTGTTTAGCATGTGTTTAAAAAATTCAAGGAGACAAAAGCCACCCCCTACTGTCTCAATGATAGCAGTCCAGCAAGCAAGGTGATTTATATTTTGAGGACTAATCTTTAGAAAATGAGAATTGTCTATTCTTAAAACAATGGGGACATATACTCATATTGCACTTCAATACTGGAATCACTCTGAATTCTGTTTTTTCTGGGTTGTGCAAATGTATATAATAATCTGCTGTACATTAAATGTATTTTACCTTTTAATTAGATGCAAGTATGGACTACATTTTAAGAAAGAAAATAGGCTTAGTAACCTTCTCCTACTGGTTTTTTTTGGTTGGTTGGTTTTTTTGAACTGAAGACAGTCTTCTATTTTAATTTGAATGAAAAATAATGTTGAATGGTGGTTATTTAAGTATTCTAGAAAGTGGTCACAACATCTTTCTCCATATATTTTATTTTATATTCAACACAACACAAAATACCAAACTAAAAGCAACAGAAGTTACTAAAAATTCCTTTGCTGTGGATTATTGAGAAAGTAGATCTCTATTATGACTTATGTTTCTATGCAAATTGAAAAGAAATTTTGGAGATTAAAAACTAACAAAAATGAAATGGGGGGCTATTTCATTTAAAATAATAAAAAAAAAAATAATAAAAACCCCAACAACAAACTATGTAAGATGAGGCAGTTAGAAAAAATTGCAATTTGATGCTTGGAAATATAAGATGATAGCCTTTAAAAAATGAAAATAAAATAGTATGTTACATGCTTCCTTCCCCAAATACTTAACAAATGTGTAAAGAAATAACATCCTGACTCAAAAAAGAATTTTATTTCTCCTGTCAGAAAGTACTCAATTGCAGTTTTATTAAGAAAAAAAAAAAATAGGTTCAGTGGACTTTTCTTTGAAGACTTCAGAGTGTTTCACAAAAATTTAGTTCACTGGTACTGAAGTATGACATGAAATTCATGCTCTTAGGATAGTCACTGAGATAAAAGGAGGAAACTCCTCTAAGGAAGCACTTCCACAGGTTCTGTTTTTAAAATAATTAATAAAGAATACTTCAAAGAATCTAAATGTTGCTCATGTTTCTTCTTATTCACAGGATAGGGATTATATGGATGAGAGGAATAATAGATGCTTTCTTTATGTTTAAATTTATTCTTCCAGGTAAATAGAAATCACTGAAAAATTTTGCTAAGGTGGCCTTAGGAGTTTCCAATTTATCTCTTGGGAGCAGAAGTTTATGGCTGTTTGGGATTGCCTAATGCTTCTTATTGCCTTTGTTACATGTGGCTTCTCATGTGGTTTTTTTACATGTTGCAACTGGTCACTTTAAACCAAATTAAACCCTTCATTCATGTGAGCGCAAAACCTTTCTTTATCTGCTGTTATACAGAATTAGAATTTTAAATTCTGAAAGTAAAATATGTTTCACCCGCAGGTTACCTACATCAACTAGAATTTTTAATTCAGTTTTAGATGGTATTTGAAGGTATTCCCTTATAGACATTGGTCTAATGGGCGTATTTCTGTTGATTTTATTGTATCACAAAGTTGAAGACTGGTCTCCAAAAATACAGTCAAAGATAAACAGCCAGTATGTTAAATACCAGCTCTATATGAGCCTTAAAAGTCTGTGAAATATTATGAAATATTCCTTGAAAACGGTTTCAATTACAGATCACTTACGCTGAATTTTTTTCCTTCCTATTTTTATTTAGCTATCTTTAAAGAGAAAAGAACATTCAAAATTTAAATTGTAATTCCTGTAGTATATTAATAAAACGCATTAGAGCAATGAATGCAGAGAGTGTTAGTGTGATTACTACAGTATCTTCAAGCTCATTTATTGTCTGTAATGACTTGGACTAACATCCTTATCCCTTCAACCAGCCAGATTTCAAGGGATACCTGGACCCATATTACAATCAATTATTTTATTACTGTGTGAGAGATGAGAATGCCTGGGGTAAAGGGGAATGTCAGTGTGCTTTAGAGGTTTCAGCTGTGGGCTTTCTCTAGACAATAGCCACAGAAATTTGTTTGTGACCCAACTCCTGTTCCATTTGGGAGTGTTACACACCATAGGAGAGTGATATTCAGTGAAAACTCTGCTTCCTAATAGTCTGGTTGCCTCAGTGGGTTAAAGGTATAATCAAAAGGAAAATTGTCATGAGGAATGTTTATAGCAGCCTTTAGGTAGAATTACCTAATATGGAGATCCTTTTCCCTCTAATAGAACTTGACCCATTCCAATCTCCTCAGCAGGTAAGATGAAGTCTGTTTTGAAATGAAAAGCAATGCAGACTCTCCAGCCCTGGATGTCCTTGACTGTTTGATCATAATATGCAAAATAAGTGTAATTTGTCTCTAAAGACATATTCATTTCAGAATATTCAATTTCTCTACCATATGCCTTCAATACCAACTATTGGGCTTTCCATTCAAAAGATATCTTATCATGGAATCCACAAAAAGTAGGGAGGAAAAAAGAATGTCTGTTTCACTCTCTGGCTTTTGTTCTGATTAAGTGTAATATTAATAGGAGTTACAAAGAATTTTAGACTTTGCTCTGACGAGGTAGGAAGGAGTGTACAAACACCTTGGTCTGGCTGATTCCATAGTCATAAGAAACCCGCTATGTGCTCCCAAGCTATATTTGGGGAGGGATCTTTTCCACCCACAATGGCAGTCTGAGAGGAGACACAAATGACCTAAAACAATGCTTATGACAAATCTATATATACACTGCAAAACTGCCAAAACAAAACATATACAATCAAATCTACATATTGCAACAAAGAACAGTGTAACTCTTCAGTCGTAGTCACCTCATCTTCTCACGGCCATATCATCTTCTCATGGAATACCTGTAAGAAAAGAAAGAAAGGAAAACTTAGTCTGACTTGAACTAGTTTTAAAAAGAAGAAACTATCACTCTGGTGTTAGTTTTTTATTCTCTGTCATGGGCATCTGTGGCTACCCATACATACATGTTCAGAGGTGTTTTTAAGAGACCAGCAGGACTTCTCCAGTAGTTGTCAAGTTTACCAACAGTGGCTGACCTGGGAAATGTAAAGAGTTCTGGGGATTGTCAGTCCTTTTGTTGCCAGAAGAGATAGTAGGTGACTTAGATCAAAATGACACAAATTATGGACATACATTTACTCCCCTTTGGTCAATGACTTTGGTCATAATCTCCCAAAGTTGGTCAGGTCGCTTTGGATGGATCCTGAGGTCTCAAAAACTGGTTTAGGCAACCATTTGCCCTTTATACTATCCAACCATCTTGTGGATAGTAGGGGGTGTGGAACACCCACAGCATTCCTCCAGTTTTTTTCCCATTCTTGGACTATTCCTCTTGTGAAGTGACTGCCATTATCTGACAGTACTGATTTTGCTTTAGGCAGGAAACTGAACCATAACCCTTTCACAGTACTTTGCCTAGTGACCCATTCTACTGCTTCAGCCTGCACCAGACATGAGATTATTTCAACTCCTACACATATTATTTTCCTTCTGATTTATCAAAAGAACCAATGCAGTCAACCTGCCAAGTTTCCCATAATGCTTTTCCTGTCCTTAGATGGAGAGGGAGATCTTGCAGGGGATGTTCGTCCAATCTGGAGTGGAATTAGCCACAGGCAGAGATAAATGTTTCATATGCCCTTTGGGCGACTGGCCATCCTCTACTTATTCCGTCTCTTAACAAGTGTCTCATCCCGGAGTGGCAATCCTTCACATGCAGCCATTCCAACAGAAAATCCCATTTCTCTTCTTGTTCTACTTCTTTTTCCTCTAAGACAGCCAACCAAGAGAAGGAGTCTATTTGGTTATTTAAGAGTTGGGCTGGGTTGTCCCCTTTCTGCTGGGTTGTTCCTCATCCAACTGATACTGATATGGATCTTGCAATTTTCAGGATTTCTCCCCACTTCACTTTTTGCCATACCAGTACCCTATCTACCTCCCATTGGTTTTGTTCCCAAAAAGGGAGCCACTCAGTACACCCATAAATACTGCGTAGGAATCGGTATTAACACAGACTGGCCTCTTATCATCCAAATTCGTTAGTCAGACTCCAGACTGGTGTTAACTCTCCTACTTGAGCACTGTCGACCCCTTCTGTTCTCCTATTATGTCACATCATCATTTGGTTATTTTATCTACAGCTAATGGCAATGGTTTCCTAAAGCATCCGCATGTGAAAGATGGGAAAACTACATCCCAAGATATAATTACCTCATCTCCAAAATTCACATAGGATCTGCATCATGGCAGTTATGCAGTTTTCTAGACAAAATGTTATTCTGAGCTCTATAATTTATCTCCTACACAAATAAGTAGGATTTAATCACTACAAGCTACGTATTTAATTCTTACCTTCTCCCATCTTCTACCTTTTTTGGTTTAGGCTATGAAGAAATCCATTTACTTGAGTTGAGTTTAGCCTGCAGGCAGTGTACACAGGAGACTTTCCAAGCTGTGTCAAAGGATGAATACCTTTCGTGACATTGAAATCTTGCCTTTTGAATTAAAGGAAATCAAGAGATACGAAGAAGAGAGATGATCATGTTTCTTTCATCTGACAAAAAAAAAAAATTACGTTTTAAAAGTGTATGAGACACAGGATCTAACTGTAGGTGTTTGAGAAAGAGGAATCCTGATTTTATTTGACCTAAGAAAGCTGCCTCAGGGTATCTTGTAGTGGATTGATGGGAAAGACAGCTTCTCCCCAGCTCCTGTGGTGACTCAAGGCAAGAAAGTGAGGAAAAGCTGTAAGAAACCCATTTTTTAGTGTGAGCCTGTTCTCTCTTCATCAACAACATTTTGAAAAGCTTCATGCCCACATTCACAGTGTTATGATCTTTCTCTCTTGTATGGTTGTTTTCTGCATTACAGAATCATAGAATCATTTAGGTGGGAAAACACCATGGTCCTGGGGGTCTACAGGTCTGTGGGTCTGACTTCTCTTTTGATTTCATGCACAACTTCTCTGAAAGCTGTTGCTCAGAATAGTTCTCCATCTTTTTGAAGTCTTATAACTGTCAGTAGTTTTCTAACATTTCATTTACTTCTGAAGACAGCAGGATCCAAAACTGTGTTTTTGCAGCCCTGCATTGTGACCTGACCAGGAGACAGTAGTTGGTCACACAAAATGGTTGGTCTTGCTGTTCCTGCAGATGCCCTAGGAAACTTCCCTAGCTGTCTCTGAGATGTTGTCCTTTTCTTTCCCTTTATATAGAAATATTATTCACTATAGACGTAATGATTTTGTCAGAAACATGGAGATTCATCCCAGTTTACCCAAGCTCCTTAGTTAGGTCAAGTCTCCTAGCTCTTTACATGAGCTGAAAATCTGCTAGAAGGCTATTATCTATTACATCTCACAGGTGAGTGGCAGGTATGGATCTCTGCATATTGTTACCTTCACTTTTCATTCTTGATGGGTTGTAGGTTTGGGGGTTTGGGTTTTTTTTGTTTGTTTCCCCTTGAATTTTTTCTCGTCTTTTTACTGGCTCCTGTTTTTCTGCTTCCTGACTTCTTCACACTGCTATCATGGAGATGTGATGCATCAGCCTTTTATCAAATTATCAATGCTCTGCCTAGGGCGTGAAGGTCAGGAGGGAGTAAATTTGCTTGTATCTTGATTTGAAAGACAGGTGCTTGCCAAGGAAGGCAGGAGCCTCCATTGGAATGGCAGATGCAACCCCCCCTTCCCTCCGAGTTATTATAATTTTGAAATCAAGGGGCTTTCAGACAAAGGTATGGGAAATAGCAATGACAGTTCTTTACTATTATATATCTGTATGTGTATAACAAGTTAAACAAACAGCAGTAACTGTGGCAGTAACAGCAAACAATCACAAACCCAGTCCCAGCCTTCTCGGCTGTCGGGCCCTTTCCCCTCGGGTGCAGTTCCGCTCGCAGCCGGCAGGGGCGCTGGCGGCTCCCGGTGAGCAGGGCAGGTGCGATGGTTCCCCCGCGGCTGCAGGGGGAGCTCCGGAGCGAGCTCGGGGAGCACACGGCAATGGTGCCCTGGGATCCCGGGAAGGGATGGGACAAAAAAGCTTCACAAACCCCTGGGCAGCCGATCCCGGTGTCTGGCCGGACCTTTGGGGACAGCAGGCTGGAATGGCAGGGACGAGCACAAATCTCAGGAGGCAGGTGAGATGTATCGAACTGCAGAGCTGTGGTGGGAACCCCAGGAGGTCTCAGCAGGCAGGGTGAGCAGGGCTACAGAGTAGCGAAGGCTCAAAGCAACGGTGGGGGCAGGGCAGCTGCAGCCCGGCTCCCAGCGGGGCAGGGAAGGTGAGCTTGGAATCCCGGGGTTTCTCCGGTAGAAGGAAGGCAACTGAAGAAGCAGCCTCTCTCTCCATCCAAACGCTGGGAACTGACTGCCCACAAACCTAGGTGAAAGAGATGCACCCCTCCTTCTGAGGCCAGGTCCTTTGTTTTCCTTAAGCACTCAGTAATTTGTCCCCCTGGAAACATGTATGGGGAAAATTCCTTTAAGAGAAAAAGAAAAACAGGAGGAGGACTAAAACCCCAACAACCTGTTACATATTCCATACTTTGGGATACATCAAGGAAAGAAACTGACCTAATTGGAGGCCAAGGATGGTTGACAGGATGATTAAAGTTTCGCAGTGACACAGAATCTGCCTCACACCTTAGTGTCCACAGAGGAAGTGTGAATATGAATTCTAAACTGGAAAGAACATCTTTCTACCTCCTTGTCTCACTATTAAATACATCTCTTGGTCAGAATGAGAAATCAAGACTTGTATTCCTGAACTCAGTTTAGAACAATGTGCAATAAACACACTTGCTAATTGGGTACCCCTGTCCATGTTTTTCTGTTCATCAGGTTGAGACCTGTGTCATGGCAACTGCTTGTAGCAGAGAAAAAAGTAGGAAAACAAGAAGAAAGATCTTACCTCCAAACTAGAAACAAGTATGAACTCCTACCTGAAAAATTCTTCTTTAGCATAAAAATCTATTAGTATTGATTAAAAATTTTATTTCAGGACATAACACAATTATGAATGCCAAAGTTCATGCTGATAAATGTCTAGTTAGTGGCCAATATAATGGAAGGAGGAAAGGTCACCTTTTTTCCTGCTATTCTTAAAATAATCATCCTTTGTGATTACTTTAATTCATGAGGTACTGAAATAAAACCAGGATATGCATTCGTCTTGGTACTGAATTTGTTAAGAAAAGCTTTTATGTGGCATTTTCAGTCCATCCATTTCTCATAGAGTGCTTTTAAAGAGGGAAGATGTAGCAGTGGGGTTTTCCCTGTGGCTGCTCATCCTTTAGCCGTTTTCCCTGTCTGAATGCAGCTTCATAGCTGCTCCTTACACCACCAACATGTTCAAAGCTTAATGAATGTAATTTGTGAGACACTGACCTGCTGATAATGATGGACAACACCAAGCAAAAATTCCCCTCTGATGATCATTGACATTCCAGACTCAGTAATAGAACAGAGAGGGACTATACTCTATGATATATATCTAGTACACAAGAGTATTGTGAGGTTTAAACTGTGAGACTGGTACTGCCTTTTCTTAGAAATTCCACTTCTTTCCTAGACTTGTCTTTTATCAGTGATGTCAGAAGCAAGAAGAGTACTTGTGTGCTGAGAAAAAGCATACCAAAAGTTGTTAAATGTAGGACTGAACTGGAGGGAAAATGTAGAGGATACTGTGGGAAGAATGCCATGAAAATGTTCTGCAAATCTGATGTGGTTAAGTATCCAGGTAGGTTAAAAGGGAGTCCATCATTTGAGATGAAGACTTAGAAGTTGCATGAAGTGCAACATGAAGCGATACATTCTGTGAGCGGCACTGCAGTAAAAAATCCGAAATACCTGTTCTCTAGCTACTTAACTACATAATCCAGCTTGCAGTCAGAATTAGTTGGATGGTTTCAGTGTTTCACATTGAAGAATTTTGTTCCATTCATTGAAAGAAAAGACACTCAGTACCCAAGTTCCAGGACTCACTGAAGTGTCACAGATATTTAATCTCCTATATTAACACATTGGTGGGTGCTGAAGCATGGGAATGACCACAGAAATACTTGCACTGTAAAGTAATGAAGAAAAAATGCCCAACAAGCAAGTGAGTACTTATTGTGAAAGATTTCTTTGAAGTTCTTTTTTAAAAAACTCTTTTATATTTGAAAACTTGCATGAAATAATCCCCATTTAAAGTTACAGGATATTTATTTCCATTTTAGCAGGTATCTTGGATACTAGTGGATGTCGCTTAGAAAAGTAAAAGTATACTAATCAAAAAGCTTTTTGCTGAGTTATGTTAGTTCCAGATTCCCAGTAAGTGGTTAAACAATGAAAACAAAGCTGATCTTACTATAAAATTAGAATTATGGGAAAATGTTTAAAAATGTTTAAATTAAATGCTTAAATGTTTAATTAAAATACATAAGAAAGCTCACAATAATATTATAAAATGTTGACCTGTATAACTAAGCATCTTTTTTTCCTTACATATCTAACATTTATCTTTTGACTTTCATATAGATTTTTTCTAGCCTATGTGAGGTATTCTATTCAAGAGCATAAACAGTTTGCTTTAAAAAATCCTGTAAACCCAGGCAGATAAAGATTTCTTCTTCAGTTGTTCAATTATACTTGATTTGATTGCACTAGCACAATTAACCTCATAACATTGCAAAATATATGGGTCTGAAGTACGTCTATTTTCAAAGTAAAATATAAATGGGTGTTGTTTTATTCCTCAGAAGGAAATACTATTACCCTTTAAAAGCTCCTGCACTTAAATAAAGTATTACTAAAATAAATAACTGTTCTTGACTTCAGGTATAGCCTCTAGTTATATGTTTTGTGGCATAAATATACAAAAGAAAATAAAAAAATTAAAAAAAGCCACAAAAAGTTCAAAGCAATTCTGAAAAATGAAAAGTAATCACCTTTGCTCATTGCATAAGTGAGGCTTTTTGTCAAATAGACAAATTATTTGAAATTAATCATATTATCTTTTAAGTAAAGCATCATGTTCAAGTTTTGGTGTTGTGAACAGGAGAGGAAATGTGCTGTTATTGAATTCCAGTGCACTTCAGATGCCCAAAAAGCTAAGGCTCTTTTATGTTAAGCTCCTCACAATCTAATAACAAAAGGTAGTTCAGAGTTAAGTCTGAGCTAAACAGATATCACAGAGCAGGAGAAAAAAGAGAAATTAGTGTACAGACAGACAAAATGTAATTTCGTCACAGCATCTGTAAGCAGCAGAGCTAGAGGTAAAATTTCCTTAAGACAATCAGGAGGAGACAAGGAGGGAATGTTGCCCTCTATGTCAATGGAGCACATGGACCTCTGCCTGGGGATGGGTGAGGTATGAACTGAGAGCTTATGGGTCAGGATCAAAGGGAGGGCAGGAACAGGTGACATTATAGCAGAAGTCTGCCACAGTACACCAGACCAGGAAGACTGAATGGATGAGGCTCTCTACAGACAGACAGGAGAGGCCTCGACTTCAGAAGCCCAGGTCCTTATGGGAATTACAACTACCTGATATTTGTTATAGGTACAAGACAAGAGGGCATAACCAATCCAGTGATTTACCAAAATATGAGTATCGATCTAATATCGATATCCAACTGAGACGGACAAAAACTGTCCGTGTTGCAGAAGGGAAAGGTGTGGACCAAGGGATGGAAAACTGTAGGAGAAGACTGAGACCATCTAAGGAGGCTGACAGTGCACAAGTCATGGGATTTGATGAGAGGCATCAGCAGGTCCTGATGGAACTGGCAGATGACATGACTAAGCCACTATCCATCATATTTGAGAAAGTTACGGCAGTCTGGAAAAAGAGAAATATAATTCCCATTTTTAGAAAGGGAAAAAAGAAAGACCTGGGGACTACAGATTGGTCAGTGTCACCTTGGTGCCAGGGAAGATGAAGGAGCAGATCCTCCTGGGGTCTGTGGTAAGGTACATTGAAAACGATGACATGAGCCAATGTTGCTTCACTAACTCCAAATCATGCCTGTCAAATCTGGTCTTCAGGTCAATGGAGATGATTCTATCCCTCTACTCCACTTTTGTAAGACCCCACTTGGAGTCCTGGGGCCTCCAACATAAGGAGGGCAGCGATATGTTGGAGCAGGTCCAGAGGAGGGTCATCAAGATGATCAGAGGGCTGGAGCGTCTCTGCTATGAAGACAGTCTGAGAGCATTGGGGTTGTTCAGCCTGGAAAACAGAAAGTTCTGGAGAGACCTTTATAGCAGCCTTCCACTACCTAAAGGTGGACTAGAAGTAATCCAGAGAGGGACTTTTTACAAAGGCACATAATGACAGGAAAAGGAGCAACAGCTTTAAATTGACAGTATGTTTAGGTTAGTACTAGGATGAAATTCTTCACTCTGAGAGTGGTGAAGCAATGGAACGGGTTGTCCAGAGAAATTGTGGATGCCTTATCCTTGGAAATGTTCAAAGTGAGGTTAGATGGGAACCTTGGATCAACCTGGTCTAGTGGAAGGTGTCCTTGCCCCCTGCAGGGGGTTAGAACTGGTTGACCTTTAAGATCCCTTCCACCCCAAGTCATTGAATAATTGTATGATTGTATGATTGATTCTATGATTCTACAATCATGGCCACTACTTGTCTGTATTTAGTACAGAAACAAAACCCTAAAAGAAAGTTGGAAGAATTTTACTTTTGATTCATTTCTGTATATTTGTAGGGGTAACCTCAGTTTAGGTGCAGTTAGATTACATCTAAATGCTATCCAGTATCATATAGAAACTTAATCATCTATTGTAAAGCTTGTGTTGTCCTGTTAAGCTTGAGGCTGAATTTTTTAGGACATTGCAAGTGACATTAAGACTTCTAATACGATACTGGACTAGTGACTTGCACAACTGGGGTGGGAAAGCACTTTGCAAAGTTTAAAAAATTGCTTTAAAAATGGAATATAAGTTTGCATACCAAAGTAATTAATTTTTGTGATATACTAAATGAATAATTGTCCAAAAACCTCTCAAACCAATTAAATGCAGAAAATGTATAAAATAGTACTTTTCAAGGAAAAAAACCCTGACATTTTTATATAGAGATAGACACAAGTGGAGAACTTGCTGAGATCTTCCTATGTGCTTACCTCATATCTACCTAAAACTATAAAGATGAAATTCTTCATCTACATGGTTATGCCACATATGCTGCATAAATTCTCTGTTCCTGACAGAGCTGACTACCTTGGACTAGCATCAAACTAGAATGCTGAAACCGTACTTTACAGTATAAGTACTGGGATTTAGGCATTTCAGAAAGGGATGAAAAACTTTCTCCCCTTTGGGGTTTCATGCTGAGAATCTCAGCACTAGGTTCTTTAGTGTTTGTACCCTAGAGACTCTGTACTTCTTTTTTTTTTCAGTGAAGTAGTGACAGTCAGCTATTTAACATCTTCAGAATTGCCCCAAACCAGGGGAGAAGAATAATGAGCTTAATCAGTTATAAGAGGTAAAATAAGATAGGAAGAAGAGAGTTAATCTAAAGCTATTTGATGTCTCTCCGTACTTCAGATTAGGAAAGTAAAACAGAATTTAAAACTTTTACTTGTTTCTACAAACTACATTCTTTATTTCCTTATGGGTGGAGGGCAATAAGGAAAGAGAGCTACTGACCTTCTGTACACATTAACACACTGCAAGACTTTGTGTACATAATGGGATGAAAAGGAACCTCCAGTATTATTCTAAATGTCACAGGTTTTATAATCTGAATTAAGTACCTTAAGGCTGAATTGTTCATCACTGAAATACAAAATAAGCCCTTGAGAGTTTCAAGCATGTGATTCTGTTGCTAAAAATGTAAAACAGAAGGCATATTAGAAGGGTTCATACATAATAATGCATAAAGGACAACATAGTCAATTTAAACTAAATTTCTGCATTAAATAGCTTATTATAATGGAGTTATTATTATTATTATGACAGATAAAAGTGATTGCATATAAATAATGCTATATGTTTAATATTTGTTGTTAATGTTTGACATATGCATACTGAAAGACTAATTGTACATTCTTCTCCTCTTTGGGAACATCTAAAAGTGTTATAAATAATAACTCACAAATTGTCGTACAAATTAAAAGCAATCATACAGGCTAGTCTGTTGACTTATAGCTGGACTTCGAAGGCTCTAGACATTGTCACTTATGATAAATCTCAGTAAGTCTTTCTGTTTAATTACAAACCCTTTTGTATGCATATGATTTAATAATTCATGCAAACTACCGTGCTGTTTGTTGTGATAAAATTTTTATCTGTGCACACTGGGAACACATGAGGACTCATAGTAGTGCTCAGTTTATTCTTTCCCAATAGTTCATGACATTTACATTGGTCTCCTGTGATCATTAATATGCCAATCCAACAGTTATTTTCAACCATCCTTTTGGATGATTGGCACACTGTCTGTGAAAATCCTTTTCCATAAATTGAAGCCGGCAATATCCCAAAGCTTTGCTGGATGGTATTGAATTTGTAATGAAGTCCAATTTATTGGTCAGTTGCTCACAGATACTCTTTGTTTGTTACTTACTAGATTACAGTCTTAGGATCCAACATCAAAACTGGTTTAATTTAGGTACTGATGCTCAATAAATGGTCTTTATCATGCAAATACAGGAGAAATACATTAATGGCTAAGCCCAAAAATGAAGACTAGTTGAATTATTTTGTCTGGCTTCTATTTTAATTGAAAAGAATTTCCATTCTAAAATCTTAGAACAGAATCAGCCTGTCTTCCATCACAGAAAGGAAAAAAAGAGTCCTTTTTATATTGTTTTATGATGGATTCTATGTTTTGAAAGACTAATCATATACAAACATATTTGTTTCTTAATATCCTCAGTCAAGGAAAGCTAATAGGTACTTGGAATATGAATAGCTGGAGGCTAGCAAAAGTAATCAAATAAATCAAAATTGCATGTGCAGGAGGGTGTGTTCTATCTGCAGGACTGGCATTTGCATAAGAAGAAAACCCACAAAGGAATACACATGTACAAAAAAATATGTTCATGAACTATACCTACACATTTAATAATTTTATAATGCAAGTAATATGTTAAATAATAAACCACTAAATGGTAGTGGAGACACAGAAATTAAAGCCACTTAAATAACCTTCAATAATAGAAGGCTAGGATATATTTTTCCGTATCAGTACAGACTGTTCTGTGGCTTTTTTTTTTTTCAATCTTGTGAATATCCTGAAATATCAGTGGAGACAAGAAAAATTATGACTTTCTGAGAAAAAGTATTATAATATGGTACAGTAATAATGTCTGAAGATGCAAACTGTAACTTGCTAATATTTATATCACATTAGCAGCTATTTTTTTGATTCAAAATATATAACATTAAGGAAATTACTAATATTATATTGGAGTCTGCTAGACCTTAGTGAATTTCTCACTTAAGAAAGACTAGAGGGTCATTATCATAAATTATATTTAAAACAGTAAAGTGTCATTGTATGCTAGAAGAAATCTCTGCAAGTCATCTGGGTTGGGGATTTTTGTTATGTTCTTAAGTTATTGGTTTTTTCTGTGTGCACAGTACTATGTGGTGCTGTGGTGGAAAATAAGTTGTTCACTAGCCGAAGTGCAAATAAATGGATGCCAAACTTGAGCTCTGAGAAGCCACTGCAAGAATGACTCATTTGTGCAAACCAAAGGAAACACCTTACTTTCAAAAGGGTTCAGTCTGAGTTTGATTCAAAAATCTTATCAATAACAGGTTTCTCCTGACTGTCCTTACTCAAGTCAGAAAGAGAAGATAATAATTTAAATATAAAATGGAGGGAAATATTGCTCTTTCCTAACCTCTGGAAAATTTGTCTCTATCCTACAAACACATATAGTGGAGCTCAGTGACAGAAGATTTTTTTAATTTTCCTGAAACATAAAACTGCAGATGACGGTCAGAGAACTTCCTTCCTTCCTTCCTTCCTTCCTTCCTTCCTTCCTTCCTTCCTTCCTTCCTTCCTTCCTTCCTTCCTTCCTTCCTTCCTTCCTTCCTTCCGCCCTTCCGCCCTTCCGCCCTTCCTTCCTTCCGCCCTTCCTTCCTTCCGCCCTTCCTTCCTTCCTTCCTTCCTTCCTTCCTTCCTTCCTTCCTTCCTTCCTTCCTTCCTTCCTTCCTTCCTTCCTTCCTTCCTTCCTTCCTTCCTTCCTTCCTTCCTTCCTTCCTTCCTTCCTTCCTTCCTCCTCCTTCCTCTTAGAAATTTCTGATGTCAGAATTACAGCATTTTCATATTAAAATTTATTCTCTTATATAAACTGTGAGAAACAGTTTGATGTCAAAGTGTACAGGAAAACCCAAGTTCTGATGGCATTTAAGCATGTCATGTTACCTAATCTGAGAGAGAAAATTGAGAAGCCTTCTCAGGCTTGTCAAGAGCACTAGATCGATCCACCAGCTAATTTCCCATGTATTGGGTTTAGATTCTACCACAGAAGAGTTTTAGATGAGTTGCATCTACACAAGCCATGGAAGCAGACAGAATATCACAGAAAACAAGAACTAAAAAACCATAAAAGTTTCTGGGTTGTAACACATTTTCCAAGTCACTAAATTATTTTAGATATTAATGTTTATTTGTTTGGTAAATCTATGGTTTGTTTTTGCCAACAGATGGTACTATTGAATATAGTGCATAAATCTGTGAGGAGAAGAGGAAACTTGCCATTAGAGAACCAATAGAAATTAGCAAATTGATACTCTAATGGAAATTAGAAATCTAAGGTTACAACCGAGAATTAGAAACAACATCGTAATAACATCTAATTTATTCCTTCTACCCATAACATGTAAATTTCTGTATCTGTTACTACTGGAAGAAGTATGGTTTACTGTAGATAGTTGATTTTGGCTGTACCTGTATTACCACAAACAATGTAGTCCGGTTTTGGTTTGGGGTTGGACATGAATGGCAGATGAAACTCATGATTGTCATCTGAGAAATCATCATACCCTGAGACTCTTGGTGCCGAAAAAGCCTGTCAAAGTCCTGCTTACTAAGAAACAGTTAAAACCTCTGGTTTTTGTTGTTTAATGGAAAACCATATCTGGAAAAGTAGAAATCCAACAAAAAGGAATACTCCTATAATACATTTTAATTTCTCTAACCATTGCAAAAATTTTTATTTCAGCCTCTTGCTTGTAACTCTCTCCACCTTCAGAAACCATCCAGCAAGCCTGCTTGCATTCTACGACAAAAATGAAATTTTACCTGGCCTAAGGCAAACTCTACTGGATTGTCTCCACTGGAGGCTACAAAAGACAGAAGAAATTATCAGGGCAGTTGCAAACAACCGTAAATCCAAATAGATCAAAGATGTAATGGCTAAAACTTAAAGATGTTTCTTAATGCAGATGTGAGTAGTAAGGAGAATACAACTAACAAGGATCAGAAAACTAGTAAGGATAATTTAATGATTAAAACTGTGGTTGATGTCAGCTAGTACTCTGACGGGCAGACTCAGCAAGCAAGTCAATGATTCTAGATCTGAGCTAAATAAAGTATGCTGGTCTCTGTGGTTATTTTAAATTTCCACAATTATGCAACTGTTCCTTTTTCATGTGTTTCCAATTTGTGACCAAATCTGTGCCTCAGCATCTAGAAATATTTGCTGCCAGACTTGGTGGATTTCACTGATTTAACTGGGTTTAGATCTTAATTATTTAGCATTGTATTAATTCTAATTTTTATGTTTATATTGAGAAGATAATTTTTAATAAAACATCTTTTATGGTGCCTGTTCTGTGAGACTGCTCTAAAGACGGATTTTCACATGTTTTATACCAGAATAGCTTTGCTATATTCCTTCCTTGTGGTTTCACAGTAACTTAAGGACAAATATTTTAAACATATTTCAATCATCTTCATTTCCTGTCAGGACTGAGTATAATGTTGATGGTGACATGCCAGTGTGGTTCATTACTGGTGACTCTGGCTTCAGAATCTGAATTTTGAGGCCCTAGTGAAATATGAGTACTCTGGTTTTTTCCCCTCTCTTTCTGGCCATGTGATTGGAATACTGAAGAACTTGTATAGATTTTACTAGAAATTCTTTTGATATTGAATGTAGAAATGCACTGACATGCAGTTATTATGTGTTATGGTTTTATGACCTGTTTGTGTTTAGTTTTTTAGCTATGGTTTTTCTGGCCTTCTTTTTGAGATTTACTTATAGAGAAAAAAATATCCTTTTCTTACCTAGGAACTATATTTCACAATCTCTGTGAGAAATCTTCAATAGTTTCATAGCTACAGATACAGTTTTTGGTCTTGCAGCTTCTTCTCTAGCTACACTTATTGGTGTGAAATCTGATTTCTCCTTAATGAGAGCACAATGCATCTGAGCCCTTTGGTTACAAGGACAGGATCTGATATTTATATTTTCAGAAAGAAACATGGTATTGTCACAGACATTTGGAGTCTAGTTATTTACATAGATATATTTTAAAAAATCAGGATTTTTCTGACTTTTTCTTTTAAAAAATTTTCACCAAGAAAATAGAGTTCAGAAACCTGCAGAAGCAGATACAACGCAAGCTGGTAGATACATGGAGACTTTCATAGACAGTTGTCAGAGACAGTGTGAGTGGGACTGATCATTCCTATTGGAGTTGCTAAGAGTATTCCCTTTGCGGTTTCCTTTTTTCTGCCCTCAGAACAGGCTACCAAACATTTCTTTTTCCATGGCAAGGAACAGCAGAGGTGCCTAGTCTGACAGTAAATCAGTCTGATCCTTGCGGTTGAGGCTGTGACCATGTTCAGGTCCCCAGGGAATATTTGATGGAACATTTGCTTTTAGCATGTGTGTCTACCCAGAAAGTCTCATTTGAATGGATTGGGACCTAAAGGCATTACAAGAGTTCCAGCTTGGCATTCCTATTTTGTTCTGTTATCTTTTGTCTCAAGTTAAATCATAATTATCATCTCACTCAGATGTAAATTTAAAAAGAGCAGTAGTACTCTGCTTCTTCTGTTACTGAATTTCTGTATCAAGGGGTTTAAGTTCTGTATGGTGACATAAGATTTATCTCAAGTGGATAGCTTTTGACCTTATAATCTGCTGTCTTGATCTGAAATTGCACCTAACTCATCACTTTCAATGTCAAAAGATGTATCAGTATTCACCACAGCAGTGGATTCCTCAGAGAAAAGGGACGTATCTGTTTACTTTAAACATTGTCAATTACTCTTTATCCTCTGTATTTAGCCTTTATCATCAGTTGCTAATAGCATTTCCAAATGCACTGTGTGAAAAATGTGATCCAGAAATAGAAATGGTAAGTGAAAAGTAGATAATATATACAGGCTTATGTTTCTAATTAGAAATCAAAGAATCATATTATAGAGCACATATGTGGGGGCTTTGTTTTATGTTTTCTTGTTCCTTTTTGTTTGGGGTTTTTTATTATTTTCTATTAAAAATAGAGCTTGATCATCAGGTCTTTAATTCCTTTTGGTTTTAGCAATGCTGTCAAAATTACTTTATTAATGTAGATAGTGAGAATTTAGAATTATTTTGATGTTCTGTCTCAAAAAATGGTTAGTGTTAAAACAGCTTTTCATCAGGATTATTTAAAGATCATAAATATACTAAAGAATGTAAGGAAATGTACCATGTGATTCTGTATTGAAGAGTGAAAGGATTAAGAACAAGGCCATGCTACAGGTCTACAAGGATCTCTGTCCCTCCATACTGTTTCCTGAGGCCACAAACACTTGCTGCTACTAATTTACCAGGGATTATTGCAATGACACTGCAAAAATTGAACTGAAGCCAGACAGAGATATTTTTCTCAGGTCTTATGTCTCCAAACTACTAAATTGTTAAATTACTAGAATTGACATCATAATATTTTTCTCACCCTTGAAGAGTACATCTGGAGGCGGAAAGCTTCAGCTCATTAGTTTGATAAAAACAAAACCATATCAATTTCTCTGAAATTTTTTCTTATTGCCTCCAGATTCTGCTAAAAAATGAAAAATATTTTACTTTCAGCTCACGTTTTGAACTGAGAAACTTTAATGTTTTCAATACATGTACTTAATATTCAGAACTATTTCTAGACAGCCTTGATTGATCAAGATTGTGAAGTCTTGTTTTCTCTTTACACCTCTAGGACTTCTTAAAATAGGTGAAGATTATGTTTTAAGATGGTTTGGTAACAAGTGTAATGCTAGAATATCATACATTCCTGACTGTCAGATTCTTTTGCTTTCTTATAGCATATACTTTGATTGGTCAAAATCAAAATAGAATATAGCACAGAAAGATACACCAAACACTGATTCCATCTTGAAATTTCGACCATAGATTTTAAAAGCTCTTACAAAGTATATCAAGAGACTTGCTTTACAATTTTACTTGTTCTTAGGAGAAATAGCTAGGTCACAGCAGGAAGTCACACTCAGGATATTGTATGCTAACCTCATGGGCTGTATGAGCATTTCTTTTCATTCTCTACCTTCACAGGATGTTCTAATTCAGTGGGAATAGTGTTAGATACCTTATGTATTGTATGGATCTTACATTTTTTAGCCCTTCCTACTAACAGAAAAATAGTATTTTTCTCTAAACTGTCAACCACAAATCAATTACGTGTGATATCTGCAATACAAACCCCTTTATTTTCCCTGAATATTAAAATTACTATTAAAGAAAAGGAAAATCATCTTGTTAATTATCTTCAAAACTACTTTAGTTCTTATAAGTTATTTAATGCAGTGACTAGCATCACTTTATCTGAACAATTTGTTCTAAGTCATAATCATCAGTTTAGTGGAAGAAAAGTCAGTCTTGCAGTTAATCTTTTGCACTTCTCTTTATAGCTATTTGAGGCTGAAGGGATAATACCACCAAATGGAGATGACTTCTGTAACTGTTTCACAGAATAAAAATTATTAAAATTACTATGTTTAAATAAATAGAGGGAAATTTACTTTGTATTAAAATTTACTTTAAATCACAATAATTTTTGAAACTTTAGAAGTTTTTCAATTCTTGGCCTTGTCCTAACACAGTTCCTTTGGAAGAAGGTGTTTGTAAGAAAACCCACTAAAGTGAGAAGAAGAAAATTTCAGTTACAGCTAGCTGTTCTTTCATATTCACCTAGTTTATGTATTTATTATATTCTGCAAACTATTATAGTAAGTCATTCACTAAAGTGATCAGGGATCCCTAATTACGTGAGCTTTTGTGAGGATTCTTTCCTAGTTCTGGTTTAACTAGGTTATGTCTACAAACTGTAAAGAAAAAAAATGTTCAAACTCCTATCAAAATTATTTCTATTATCCTAATTATCTTTCAAATATTCTGCAGGTTAAAGCAATAAATAGGTATAATACAAAGTTTAAATCATGTTGCCATCTTCATAAAATTCTAAGCACAATCTGTTCAACCACCTTTGATTGTAAATGCCATCTGACATCTAATTGCATGTTACATATAAACAAATAACCCCATTCACAAGACTGAATATAAAAAAAAGAGATAACCTGAAAACAGCTTTGTGTTTAATAAGAGGTAGAGCCATAAACAGTTGGACGGAATAAAGTATAATTTTCTGTACTGCCCACTTGGAAAGTGGTTACAAACAATAATTGATAACTGGACTGGACTTTGAACTGTAATACTGACCCTGACACCAAGGTATTTTTGATGCTTACTATGTGCTTGCAGCTTGCTGTCTGTCATTTTCATTTAGATTGCAGCTCTCTGAGGCAGGCTTTGTCTCAATTTTTGCACAAGATGGGTCAAATCAAACTCCTAACTACTTCTGACTGCTGTAAGAGTGGATCTTAGAAGCAACTACCAGTTCAGCCATATCTGGCCTCCTAGATTAATCTCAACACTTTCCAAAAGCTCAGCTCTATATGTAAGAAAAAACAAGTGCATAATGTGACAGAAGCAGTCCTCTATTTCCAGCAAATTTTATGTTATATTAAATGACTAAATTTAGTTTATATTATAAAAAATTGTGCATAATTAAAAAAAACCTGAGATATCTTTACAAACAATTCAGATAAACATATCTCTGCAAACTATGTTTTCTCTACTAATTTTCCTGTTATCGTCACATAAAGACATTCTCTGTCCTTTTATAACATTCTTGTATACCTTCAGACATCAAAGAAATGGGAAGCAGTATCAGTGGAATGATATTTCAAAATTCACTTTCAATCAGCAATCATTTAATAACTAATATTTAGAGATAAAACCTCCTGTAGGAGACTTTCTCAAATATCTATGTTGATAAATTTGCAAATATTGTAATGATATTTGAAGTTGGACTATTCTGTCTATTTCTGTCTGTATCTTAGCATGCTCCAGTACAAGTCTAGATGCATCTTTACATGAGCTAACTATGTACCTTTATGTCAATGGTCAATGGTGTCCTGGGCTTCATTGGGCAAATTACTGCCAGTGAGTCAAGAGAGGTGATTCTTCCCCCCTACTCAGCACTGGTGAGGCCACTTCTGACTGCTGGGTCCAGTTTTGGCCTCCCCAGTACAAGGGAAACTTGGATATCCCAGAGAGAGTCCAGTGAAGGGCCACAAAGATGATGAAGAGACTGAAGCATCTTTCCTGTGAGGAAAGGCTGAGAGAGCTGGGGCTGCTCAGCTAGGAGATGAGAAGGCTTAGGGATCTTACCAATGTCTATAAATACCTGAAGGGAGGATGCAAAAATGATGGAACCAGGCTCTTTTTGGTGTTGCCCAGTGACAGGGCCAGAGGCGACTGGCACAAACTGAAACACAGAAGGTTCCTCCTGAACTGCAGAAAACACTTCTCTGTGCACAGATTGCCCAGAGACTTTGTGCAGTCTTGTGCTGGTTTAAAATACAGCTGGAAAATTAAATCACACTTGACCTGCTCTCCTCCCACCCCTTCTCCCAATGAGAGGGAGACCAAAAACAGGGATTCCCATCTGAGATAAAAAAAATATTTACTTGATAAAAAAAAACCAACAAAACAAACCAGCAATGAAATAAGAAAAATGAACAGTAAGAGCAACAATATTAATACAAAAGAAACAAAAAGGTGTATGGAAGAACTGTGCTAGATTCTCTACCCCTCTTTTTCCCTCTGTACCCAGGACAAGTCTCCATCCCTGGAGATATTCCAAAGTCTTCTGCACATAGTCCAGGGAAGCTGGTCTGGATATCCCTGACTGAACAGAGAGGTTGGACAAGGTGATCTTCCAATCTCAATCACTCTCTGAGTTTTTGATTATCTGAAATCTGACATGTCCTTTTTGTTTGATGCTGGGATACATAGACAAGATGCTTCAGAGATAAAAAAAAGGTGTTTTGCCAGCATTATCTCAGATAGTATTTGGGGGATTAAAAGCCTAGCTTTAAAGAAAAATGAAAGGTTTTCTTCAACAAATCAGCTCAAATTTGTTCTGAAAACTTAACTCACAACAATAATTCAATGCTTTCAGAAATGTTTGTGAGACATAGCTAAATCTTGCTAACCCATATAAATGTATACTTTTTCCTGTAACCAAGATTATGGAGCTGGCTATGATTAACAAAACATTCATGTTAATGAAAAAACTTATAGAGACAGTGGTTTTTTCAATAAAGCTATTCCATTTTATACTACCTGAGGATTTCACCTGAAATGGATCATTAGTCCATTGACCTGCTGGCCACTCCTCTTTTGATGCGGCCCATGATGCAGTTAGCTTTCTGGACTATGAGCCACACTGTTGGCCCATATCCAGTGTTTCATCCACAAGAACCCCCAAGTCTTTCTCTGCAGAGCTTCTCTCAATGCTCAATGAGTTCCTCTCCCAGTCTGTACTCATGTCTGCAATTGTCCCACCCATCTCAACTTGGACTTGTTGAACCTCATTAGGTTCTCATGGGGCCCACTTCTCAAGCTTGTCCAGGTAGCCCTGCACGGCATCCCATTCTGCTGTGTCAAATGCAAAGATCAGTCTGGTGCTGTCTGCAAACTTGCTGAGGGAGCAATTGATCCGGCTCACTGTGTCATTGATGAAGATATTGAAGAACACCTGTCCCAGGACAGAGCCCTGAGGGACATCACTCATCACTGACCTCCTCCTGGACCTAGAGTCATTGACCACAACATTCTGTCTCCATCCATCCATCCATCCATCCATCCATCCATCCATCCATCCATCCATCTGTCCAATTCCTTATCCACTGAATAGTCCACCCTTTAAATCCAGGTCTCTCCAGTCTGGAGATAAGGATGATTTTTGGGACTGTGTTAAAGGCTGTACAGAACTCTAGGCAGATTACATCAGTCAGTCATCTCTTGTTGACCATGGCAATCACTCCATCATAGAAGGCCACCAGATTGACTGCACATGATTTGTCCTTGGTAAAGGAAAATGCTGGCTGTCTGGATCACCTCCTTGTCTTGCATGTGCCTTAATGGTGTTTCCATGAAGACCTGCTCCATGGTTTTCTCAGGCATGGAGGTGAGGGTCACTGGTCTGTAGTTCCCAGGGGATTCCTTTCTTTCCTTTTTAAAAATCAGTCATGTTTCCCTTTATCCAGTCACTGGGGACTTCCCCTGACTGACATGACTTTTTAAACACAATGGAGTAACACACTGTGTGTGGGTTTGTGAAGGGTAGCTGCATTTCCCCGAAACATCCCTGGCTATGGGATCATTCCAGTGGGTGCAGTACCGCACTCCAGCAAGCTGACTCCTTTCACCCGCGTGGCTGTCAGGCACGGACTCATGCACACACATTGAAGCTGGATAGCTCACGTGTTACCAGAAGCAAAGAGTCAGGAAGGCTCTCCTGTATGGCATTTCCACGGATGATGGTTTATTGCATCCTGCCGCAAAGGGAACCAGAGGCGAAAGAGAGCGGGCCCTGCAGGGTCCAGGGCTTATGTACAGGAGCCGAGGGAGCATCAGGGACCAATGATCTGAGGGCACAGGGGTGGTACAAAGGTGGGGCTAGGGAAAGGGAGCCAATGGGGGAGGTCTGGGGGCATGTAGGGTAGCAAGTCAGTCAGACAGACCAAGTCTGTGTGGTACCACCAAGGCTGATGGGAGAGGCTTTTCCTTTCTCACCATGAGGTCAGGAGATGTTCTTAAACATCAGAATTGGTCCACCAGCGAGCCTCTGCTGTTTCGGCGCTCCTCGGTCCCTCAGTCATTACAAGTGCTGGCTCAGCGGCTACAACAACGGAGAGTGTCAGGTCACCATTAGCCATCTCCCTCAGAACCCTGGGATACATCTCATCAGGACCCATAGACTTGTGGCAGTTTCATCAAGGGATCCCAAATCTGCCCTTCACTTACAGTTGGAGGTAGTCCACTCCCCAACCCTCACCTGGATGTTCATAATGGAGCATCTGGGCATTACCCAAATAAATGTGATAAGATCAGATGTGTCACACCTTTTTTCTCAATTTTTTTTTTTTCACAGTTTAACTCAGTGACATAATTTAATTTTGGTACTTATCTGGAGGTTGAAGAAACACTGAAACATTCATGAAATATAAAAAAAATATTCAGAGTCCCCCATGCTCATGTATTACCGCAGGCCTGGTTCCTAGGGTATATCACCGTGTCCTGCAGTCATAGGAAGGGGGAGGAGAGAAGATCCAACAGGCAGGAATTGTGCAGCAAGATTGATTTATTTAATTATTTTACAAACTCTTTTATAGACTTTTTTCTTCGTAGTCTAATTGGACAAAGGACCAGCCACCCCTTGGGGGTGATTGGCTAAAATCCTAAAACATCCATTGTCAAAATATTTTTCTACTATACCATAAAAAAGACTTTCCAAGGTTGCAGGTGGCTTGGGTGTTTACATAACTCTGCTACCTCTTCTGTGAGAGAGAAAAGTCTCTCATGGACTTAGAAAATAGCAAGAAAATCCTTGCTAGCAGCATTTTTGTATCTATACTCATGTTTTGTTACCTGTACATTTTGTTTAATATGTATTCTTTCTTAGGTGACAAGCAATAGTGAGAACACTTAGGTTTGCCAGGATGAATATGTGTGCTCTGTTAAAGCCCATGAATTACCAACAACATTTTCAATAATGAAACACAGCTTTTTAAACACATTCATATATCTTAAAAGGCAGCTGAACATATGAGGATTTTCAGAGGATTTTTTAAAAGCAAAACTGTAAAGTTTGTTGATTTATTCCTTGCCTTGATATTAAAATGCATTATAATTATCCTAGTCAAAGTTTTATGTGGCAACACAGCCATTGCATAAAACATGCCTCCAAAGAGGCATTTTAGCCAATACAGTCTTTTCTCATAGCATAAAATGTATATTTACATTATATGTATCATTATCAGATTTATTTGTTGCTATTGATGCATGCGTATATGCATGTCTGTGTATATATATCATATATATAAATAAATATATATGATTTAGATAAGGTATGTAATTCTATCTTCATAAGTGCTGGTCCTAAGAAACCTGCAGTTTCATATGATGGCCCCAGGATTTCCATACTAGAATGTTAGATCTCTATTTTGAGAAGGATTCATTCTACTCAAATCATTCTTATGCACTGCAGCCTAAATCTGCATAAGAAGCACAATGAATTCCCTTCAGTCCTCTGTTCTCTGTTATGACACCAATTTATGGCATTGTCAGGCTCTGGCATTGTGATGCTCCCCTGTACGTTTTAATGATTCTCTGGCGGCTGGAACCCAACAGTAACAATTCAAGTCAGTAAGTGGGGTGGCTCCACCCTAAACTTCATAGAACAGGTCGAGGAAAGTCTTTGCTTCTCTAGGGAGGTTTAGAAGGTTCTTGACCTTCAAACAGAATCCAGTGCTGGTGTATTAACTACATTTTCTTCACTTATACTAACTGAACTGTGAACACAGATTTTAAAGCATCAGTTTCTACAGTTACCCTGGTCAAATATTTAATTCTTTTCAGACTAAGTTCTAACTTTTCATGACACCAGACCTCTCATATTTGCTTCCAAAAATTGCATTTTCCCCCTTTTAAACAGTAAGCTTTAATCACAGAAGGCTCCTATTTGTAGATCACAAATGCTAAAGTGAGATCTTCAGCAATGAGTGTATGCTAAACATCATCCATTCCCTATTGTAGGTTAATTCCAGCCCAAGGAATATTATGTTCTAGTAAAAGGGCTTTCCTTTTCTTCCTTCAATCCTTCATTGCCTCCTGACTTCAGTAGCTGCCGAGGATCTAGCTACACAGAAAAAACAGTATCCAGAGTTTTTAAGGCATGCACCCCAGCCTGGTCCTCTGCAAGAACTGACATAACAGTTTTCTCTTACTGTGCTTCTGGCTGAATATCTTTACTCATAATATTTAACAGGGAATGTGAAGCAAATAGTAAGCACAGGTTAATCACGTGTAACACAGGTACACTGGAATCATTACTGTCATCATAACTGCTGTTTAAAAC
Organism: Aphelocoma coerulescens; assembly: GCF_041296385.1. NCBI lineage: Eukaryota > Metazoa > Chordata > Aves > Passeriformes > Corvidae > Aphelocoma > Aphelocoma coerulescens. The sequence goes on along the minus strand of NC_091015.1, from coordinate 111,743,169 downwards.
CAAAAGGTGCCCCTAGAAAAGCAGTTGCTGGTGCAGATGAACTTTGATGGAGTTTCTGACATTGAATTCATCAAAATGCTCCATTTTTATCTCTGTGCAAAGAAACAGGAATAAGATTGAGCATAATGGTTAGCAATTTAACAATTTAGTAGTTTGGAGATATATGACCTAGGAAAAGTATCTGTGATTGGCTTTGATCACATTTTGCAGTGTCACAGTGTCATAATAATCGCTTAGTATCACTATTAAACACTTGACAACCTTTTCATTATAAGCCTGCTATTAGGAGTTTTCAGCTTAAATGCATCATCCCTTAACAACTATAGCCTTAATGTAAAAGGAGGAAACATATACTTTGTAAACTTTCCCTTTTTTTTTTAAAGATAAAGTGCATAAAACTGCACAAAAAATGTGGAAACCACTACTTGATCTAGTTTTAATATATGATTTAGGCTTTTTCATATCCACATATAATGGTTGCAAACAAAAAAGGACATACATGAGTAATAAGAGTTGAATCTTACCGTGTGTTAATGACCAAAAGATGAGGGTATCACTGGAATATGCTACTTCATGAAGGATACTTAATCAAACAGTATTTACTAAGCACATGCCTAATTTCCAGCAACGTGTTGTTTTGATCTATGAAAGAGGATGAAATTAAAATTTCTTAACAAATCCACTGAAGAAATGGACAGTCTAATGGTAGTTTTTTTTTTTTAGAATCTCATGGCTTTACATTTAACAACAATTTCTCTAAACTGAAGGAATTTAGGTATTTACTAGCCCAGTTAATGCAAGATCTAATTCAGAATGTGTAACAGTACAAAAAAAAAAACTTCACAGTGTTAGTCTGTGTCCTGGTTTCAGCTGGGATAGAGTTGGTTTTTCTTCTAGGAGCTTGTACAGTCTTGTGTTCCAGATCTGGTTTTAAAATAATGCTGATAATACACAGATGTTTTAGTGATTACTAAGTTGTATTTAAACTAAACAAGAAGGCTGGTGGAACACAAAAGGTTGAGAGAGACAGAGCCAGGACAAGCTGATCCACACTGGCCAAAGGGATATTCCATAATGTATGGCATCTTTCTCAGGATATAAAATGGGAGGGAAGCTGGCTGGGCAACCACTGCTTGGCAACGGGCTCAGAGCGGTGAGCAACTGTTTTCATTTGCATCACTTGTTTGTATATACTATTTTTTTTTTCTTTTTTTTGTTATGGTTTCTTTCTTCTTTTTCTGTCCCATTAAACTGTCTTTATTTCAACCTACAATTTTCTTACTTTTAGACTTCTGATTCTCTCTCCCATCCAGATGGGGGCAGGAGGAGTGACTGAGTGATTTAGTGACTGGCTAGGTTTAAACCCTGATAGTTTGTGACCCTCCAGAGGAATGCATTGCCTGAAGATTACATCTCAGATGTTTGTCCACATTGTAAGATAAAGATATAAATTAAGATAGCAGAGGTGTTCTGGAAATATTTACCTAGTGCTATTAATTTCTTAATACTTACCCTCAAATTTTCCAAGATGTCTCTTCTTATGAAATGACTGATATATCATAAATTAAATAAAATATCTAGTATTTTTTAAACATTTGAACAGACAAGACAGGAAGAAATGGATCTAAGGCTGACAACAGTTCTAAGGTGAATCAACAGTTCCAAGCTGAATCACAAGCATGAATTTTGTAGCTTTGCTCATATGAAAATCCATTGGGTTTTGCTTAAGAAAAAGAAAAGCTTAAATATCAGAACAGGAAAATTCATGATAATTCTAGAATTTCAAAAGGAAATGGGGAAATACTCTTACTAAAAGATAGATCATTTTGCTTTGTGGTGTGGCAGTAGAGGAAGAGGAAGAAAGTGATCCATTATATTTTGAATTATGAAAATTCCCCTAAAATGGTCTGCCAGGAAATGAAAACACATCTCGATTCTGGAAATAGCAAACATGATGTAACAACTATAAACCCACCCAGTTGCTACAAACTACATGAGGACAGAATTTGGGAAGGAAAAGACATTTGCTGTACTGAAAGCATTAAGTTAGACCTTGTGTACAGGAGAAAGGAAATGAATCAAAATGACACATCAGTATTGAAGATATTAATTATTACCAGATTTTCAGACACAAATCCCACAGGTTGTCTGACAAAAGAAATAAATTCAAAATCAAAGCAGGTTATTATTTATGCATAGGTATTGTAAGAGGAAGTTTATCAAGGACAGCCCATTCTCCTGGCAAAGAGCAAAGCTCTCTTCTTTCCTGGCAAGAAGAGGAGTTCTTTTGTCTGGAGAATACTTCTTTTCCGAGAACAGGATTTTCAAGGGATGTGGGTTTTCTGTAATGTCCTTTTGGGACCTCGTCTGATCTAGCCATATTCCAGTTCTACTACATATTGTATAAAATCAGAACAAGAGTGAAATATTAAAGATTCACTAACATTAGTCCTATTACTGCATACTGACTACATTAAAAAAAGAAAAAAGGAATGCATTGACTCAGCCAGTACAACTATATTCTAAGTCTTCAAGAGATGGTAAAACTGAAATGCAAGATCTAGACTCAAAACCAGCAAAAAAATAAATAATGATATCTTCATGAATAGAATCAATGAGGTGTAGATATGTCAGTTAAAACACTCCAATGAAGATGGAATCCTCATTGCAGTCAGCAGAGAAATTGGTGGACGACTATGTTGCCTAGTTGTTTATTACATATCACAAATGAGATGGAAAACTATACTGGAAGACTGAGGCTCCTGATCCAGAATCAGAGTAACAGTCTTATTCACATTCATCAGGCATATTCTTATGGCACTTATGATCAACAAACTCCAAATGAGAACAAGAAGATAGAAGGAATTCAGTGGTTGAAAGACTTCACCAAAAGCGGCATAATTTGTAATTTGTAGGCTGACTGTGGAAGCAAAATACGTATCATTAATGCTGCAAAGGGAAACTTATTATGTATCCAGGCCATGTATTGGCACATAAGCTTGTAATGTTCCTCTTAGAAGTAAAGAGGAACTTGAAAGTAAAGTAACATATCTAAGCAGTTTTGAGCAGGAAATCTTTTCAAATTAGATGTGCAATAAAGTGCCCCTTGTGGAAGAAGTATTATCATCTTAACTCTCTTTTCATCAAGGTACAGTACATACTAGTTTCAGAATTGGGATGCTGTCATAGGCAGGGAAAGGACTGCAAACCAAAAAACAAGCAATATCAGATGCTGTGAGAATTCCAAACAGACTGGAGACTCAGTTTGGCACAGGAACTGTGTTTGCATTGCTTTAAATGTAAAGGCCATGGGCTACTCCCTTTTCCTTAAGCCAGTTCGCACTGGGCATTTCAAATACTCATTGATGTCTTCTATCCATCATGGAAGAGTGGTTACATGTACTACCCATAACTCTTCGTTGTGGTGGTTAGATCCATACCCAATGTGTCTCTCTGCGTATTCATCCAGACCCTTCAAGACTACAAACACCATCTTTAACACCACTAACGGCTTTCATTACAAAAAACTTGATATGAGCTCAACACTGGGTTAACTTTTCCTACATGTGACAATAACATTCTGCCTACTGTCCCTGCTCCTAGTTTTTGTCATCAGAACTATATATTCTGTCTGTGGTTTGTCTGACAGTCTTTGCTATCTTAGTCTGCTTATAGATCTTCCTCAGTCTTTGTCATGACGTCACTTCAGCTGCCACTGGTTAGAAACATCCAACCAGATTGGTAGAAGAGTACTTCTACGAAGTTAAGCTTAAACTCAATGCTAAAGATACAAGTATGGACTGTTACCTTTGCAATTTTCTTAACCTCTGCAAAGTAAAAACACATCCCTTGCTAACATTTCTTATCTGTTGCTTCTTCAGAGTCATGCTTCTGTCATCCTCTGGGAGTCAGTTCAGGATTAGCAAGACACTTTGGGAATGATTGCATGAAGCGTCAGTGCAGTCCCTATCCATGCTGTCTATGGCTGATTTACATCAACAGTGTATATAGGTTGTGGAAGTTCTGGCACAACACAGGCTGACCAGCTGACAGAGGGCAGCAGGCAAGGCCAGGTAAAATGTGACCCATGAGGCTTTTATGGGGATGTCACCTGCAACTGCTGAAATTCATTTGCTCCTGAAGCACTCCCAATGATCAGCAATAGATTAAACCATTAGGTAGCCACATGTTGCATGCTAGAGCCTTTAGGAATTCATCTTTATATGAAAGGGGATAGGATTACAAATTCTTTTTTATCCATGACTATCAGTGCACATGGGACATCAGCAGGACTCTTCAGGGAGCAGGATACTACTTTAATCATATTTTACTGTGCATTCAGTTTGGGACAGTCACAGGCATCACAGCTTCTCTCTGGAAGGTACATTCATCCAGCTGACAAAATGTGCCTTTGAGGAATAAGATGTATGTGCATACAATGTGCAGATTATCATAGACTGCTGCACTTAGTGGAGTTATCTGCAGTGTATTCAAGGCAAATGAGTATATTTCATGCTATTTGCAATCTTGTATTTTCTACTGGAAAATGTTTCCAAATGCAGATTTTCAAGTAATCATACTTTAATAGGACTAAGTACAGCAATATAGCATTTGCTTTGAGTCACACACAGATTTAAGACGAGGAAGTTTGGAGAATGCTATTCATTTAATAGCTCATAAGAGCCAGCTTCACCAGGTGTTAAGTGATTTTTTTGTAGCATGCTAAATACTCATATTTTTAGAAAAACCCAAGTGTTCTTCTTGGTTCACAGTGTTCAGCATTTTCTATATTTTCCATGGTGGGGACCTAAAAATGCAGATTACTGTACCTTTTTTTTCTGACATATGCTTGGGGTTCCTGGAAGTAAAGAAGGGTCAAAATCTCTCTACGTTTATTCCATATCCTGTTAGAAAATTCTTTCTTGTTTCTTGCAATTAGTTTACAAAGATACATCATCCACATAATATCAAATTATTTCAACCAAAGCACTCTTGAGAGATTGTGACGCTGGGTGGATCAGATAACAGAGGTATGAACAGTCAGCACAAGCCAACTCATATTCCCAAAAGTGAAGATGTAAAAGTAATTGAGATAAGATAAAAAAGTTGTTTTGCATTTGCTTTACTTTTTCTGCATAGATATGACATGCATGAATGGCTTTACTTGGTATTCATGTCAATAAGTTTATTCCATCCCACAGAAATCACATTGACAATGCAATCATATGAAAAAGATTAACTCTGAGAATTAAACTAATTGCTAATTTAATTTGTGATGATCTAAGATAAAATATGAGAGATTTTTGGCATGCATGGAGAAAATATATTTTCATATGTATAAAAGCTATCATTGACTGCAAGAGAATTTATAATATCTAATATATCTTGTCACAATGGATGGCAGTTTTTACTGAAACACTTACTAATGAGACCATTGGTTTTGGGTTCCTTACCCAACAGTATAATTGCAGCTGACAAAAAGGATCTTAAAGTTCTTTCAGCAAAGGCGTCAAAATAATTTTCATTCAGTCTACCTTCAGAAGACTTCATTCCCAATGGCATTGGACAAAATAAAACAGTGCTGTAAAGAACTCACCAAGAATGTACAAAGTTTTTGAAAAAGTTTATTATTTCCAAGTTAATAAACTGAAAGCATTCAAGCATGAGATTCACTTAACAGGACATTTTTTATGTACTCACAAATGCATCATAGGTAAAAATGGTTCTCAGACCACTTTGAAACATGGAGGCAAATGGCACAAATAAAAAAAGGCTCCAACCAAAACTTGGAATGGAATTCAGGTAGAAAATAAAATCATAATTGCATGTTGAATTTAAAATAATATTGACCTTCCTCACTAAGACATGTATTTTATATTGAGTATGTCTGACTAGTCTACAGTCTGGTGAACAAATTAAAATTAGTATGTGCTTGTCTTTGCTACAATTCAGTACTGTAGAGCTACTTTTAAGCTTACCACATCCTTGATATTAGAATTATTGAGCCAGTAGATGACTCAGATTGTAAATGGAAGTGTTTATATAATGCACTAGGGATTGGTTTAGTACAGTTTGGCCCTTTTTCACCTATTAAAGTAAATAACAAACTTGCTCTCTAATTGCCTAAGTGGCTTCAACTTTTTTGTAACTCCAGTCAGTGTTTTAACCTTATCTAAGCATTTTCTTTAAGACCATCACAAATGAACCTCCAGGGATAAATGCTGGAGGAGTGAGCTTGAAGCAAAATCCTTTCCTGATCAAAATTTCTTACAGATAATTTTTGTCAGACTGACTTCCAAAGATTGCTTCTGAGATTGAATGTATTTATCTAGTTATTTCTTAAGATTCATGTAACAAAAATTGTAGCTCTTCAGTTCTCTTGCTGTTTCTCTATCAAATTAATTGAAGCCTCTGCTACCAATGTACTTTCATGACTGCTTCTATCCCAAAGGCAGACTTGTCAATCACAAAATCACTCTGCTGTTGTTCTGCAGTTGACCTGATTCAGCACTGAAAAGGAGCAACTGCTTCTATGCAGTCAAACTGGAACTTATGGATACCAAAGGGACCTTGATAAGCTCACTTAGTACCAGGCTGTGGAAGCAAGGGAGGCAAGACAGAGTAAGAAAGGATATACTGGGGGAAATTGTTGCTCTGGAAGCGATCTTTTCTAATTTTTTTTTTTTTTTTTTTTTTTTTTTTTAAATCTTTGAAGAAAGAAACATGCAAATGTACATACTAGGGTAAAATCTATGCATTTATGGTGTGCATATCACACATTCCTATCCCCAGGTGTAATTGTAAGAATGTTAGCTGATTTGGGAATAAACTCAAAACACAGATTTGTTTGAAAAACTCTGGATGGCGCATTTGACAAACCCGACAGTATCGAAATCCACAAGGGCACGGTTCAATGACACTTCAATTTGAACTTAATTTTAAATAATTCAAAACTTGAGACTGAAACACATCAGTCTCAGTGGTTATAGGCATTATTTTAAACTGAGAAATTTCAAATAATTTAAAATTATGCCATTTTTTTTTCATAACACTACTATGTTGTCACCCTGATGAATTATAACTTCAAATTTTAACACTAAAATCACAAACGTTCTTCCCATTGTAGGAAGCCGATTAACTGATGACCAGATCTCTCAGACATTTGAAACTTATTCTTGGTAATATAATATTAAAAATAACAGTGAGCGATGATACATTAAGGACTGCTATGTACAGTCCAGTATGAGAAAATAATCTGTGATTGTTTTCTCAGAAGATATTAATTGCTAAGGACTACCATATTGGACCAGGAAGATTACATATCAGTTTCCCAATGCCTTACAAGTCCTCAGACTTGATCTGGATTTGGGTTTGGCAGATCAAAGTTAGATTCTTTCTCACACATAAACAATGTTCACACACACCCCAGCTTTAGGTGTTTACAGACAGTTTTAATCACCCCAGGCTTTCTGTATAATTAGCATAAGAGAAGAAATTCCTTTTGTGGATGGTAACTGTCCTTAAATATTATTCTGAATTTAAAGAAAATGTAGCCTAGGGTGAATTATTTCTCTTAGGAAAAAATTAAAAAAGGTGTATAATGTTTCAGAATTTTCTTCTAAAAAAAAAATCTGGTGTGCTTTTTTCTCTCTAAAATGTAATAGATGACAGAAACAGGAATACTGAAATAAATAAACAGTTACCATGAATAATATATGTACAATGACAAAGCCAGATTTATATTTTACAGAAAACTGTATGGCCAACTTTCTAGGGCCACCTTTTTTGGAATGAAATTAGAGCTTGATTGTGTATAGCATCTTGACTTTTACAGAACAGAAGTTTTATGTGATTTATCACTTAAAGACCCATTGAAAAACAGTTGGAGACAGAAATATGATTAGATGTTGTTTAGAGCCTCAATAAATATTTAGAAAGATAATTCTTACTGGAATTAAAGGATGCTAAATGCCTTGCAACCACTGAGAATGTAAGCTGTATATGCCTGTATACACTGAAAAAAAAAGAAAAAGAAGATTTACAGGACTAGTTATGTGTTTTTTTAAAAGGCAGGAATCTGGAATCAGATTAATTAATCTGATTCCCGATACAGGTTTACTCCCTTTCCAAGAAAAAGAAAAACACTAAATGTTTATCTGAAAAAGGCATAAGCTCTAGAAGACTGTTCTCAGGCAATTTAATTACTTATTGTCCCATCAGCTTTACTTAAATGTGAAATATGTTTCACCATTTGAAAGAAGGTAATTAAGTTGACATGGTTATTATCTTTTATCTTTTTGTCCTCAGATTATTCTCAGAAAGACCACAGTTCAGAAAAGAATTCTAAATGCATAAGTTTTAAAAAACTCTATTAGTAAAACAAAAGTAATTATTAGTAAAACAACACAAAATTCTGTTTGGAAAAGATACACCTTGAATGGATTAAAGTCTTTTTTGAAGATACCAAAAATTATCTGCAAGGAAAATTAGTAACAGCTTTGTAGAATGACATAAGTACATGATTTGGTGTATTCTGTAGGGCATGTAGAAGGATCTTCACATTAATTAATCTGAAATTTTTGCTGCTTGTACACATATAATAAAATATCAACTTGTTGTCTAGCAGTTAAGAATGCAGACATGTTTTGCTTAAACATAACAAGACTGTTTCCTAGATAGGATGTACATGCTATATCCAGGGATCACATGTAAACAGACCAGTAAGATCAGGGATCCCATCTGCTGTGGAGAAGAACAAGGACAAGCATGACACTTGTTCAGCTTATTCTTACCATAGATGGTGAGAGGTTGCTCTAAAGATATACTTCAGTCTCTGTGTGAACCTGACCTGTGAGAGGCTTCTCCAATTGCCCTTTGTGCATCTTCTAGAGTTTGCTGCTAAAAAAATGTGTGATTCAATTTATTTCAGTATCTTCTCTACAAAATCTGGTTTGGTTCATAACCTATCTTCAATTCTGATGCAGTAGTCACCTTGACTGCAAGGTCCATGCCTTGTAGTTTGGGATACCCTGTGGGAAAGAGTTGCTTCTGTTTATCCTCCGTGGTAAGCAGCTACTGTGTAGGACAGGTAGTCACAATTATTTACTGCTCTTAAATACTTTTCTTTTTCTTACTCATCTGTAGGAATCTGCACAGGGCTTTGCATTTACACATGATATTCTGATGTGTGAAAATGGCAAAAATGGTACTCTCACCTGCAGCAGCCTTCAGCATAAATCAAACTGTAGTTTTCAGAGCAGTGGAAGAAGTATCTCACATCTGGGCATATGTGTGTATTTCTGTTGCAGGACAGAGCAACATACTAAAGAAAGACAAAATTTTGCTTGATGGTGCTTTCTACTATGTCTAGAGAACAGAAAGAAAAATCTTTAAATCATGTCTTTCAAGAGAAGACCAGAATGGCTTGTGACTCAGAAGGCAAATTGTTTTATAAGGAAATTATAAACAAGCGTCAATAAAGATTTCATGAAATAGTAGAAAAAATATTAGAGAAGATTTGTTAAAATTTAAAAAATATGAAGCACTGCTTTTGTAAATACTATGAAAAGACCCAAACAGAAGAAATATATTTGCTTACCTACATCCATGAAGGTAGATTGGAAATATCTAATCCAGACATAATCTTTAATGGATTACTTCATCATTAGTATTTATGGAAAATTATGTACAGTGTACATATCCCAAAATGGTTTGATTTCGTAAAATGTGTAGAAATTAATTCTGAAAATACTTTTCTGAAGTCATTAGATTTAGACCATTGATATTCTCTGATAATACCAGTCTTGCATTCTAAGTAATTATATAATCAAATAAAGTCTTACCTTTCATTTTTATTTGGTAGCATTTCTCTGACCCGAAGAAAACCAACTTTTGCTTCCATTTATTTCCACCATCTTCAATATTTTTGTTGTTTCCCCCTTAATTTTACTGTACTCTAGAACTATTTGACCCAATATAAATTAGGAATAAATGATTACTAACTTAATTTTCCAACAAACATGGTATGTGTCTCTTTTCTTTAGATTGTTCATACACTCTTCTCTTTTGAAGAGGTGATTATCTTCAAGCCAGAAGAAGATATGCATTCCTCAAAGACAAAGAAAGGAGAGGTAGATACTTCTCCTCAGGGATGAGATTAACATCAATATTCACATCTGAAAATCATAATTTCCCCTCAGTTGAAAGAGAAATAACAGACCCATTAAGTACCTACACCAAGAAAAGAAAATAAAAATTATATTCATAATCTCAGGATTGTCTCCTTTGCTACCGAGAAACACACTGGGATGTGCATTCAGGCCAGATGAACACACATTGGTATGGTTTTAATACCAAAGTGCTGTATCCCTTGGGTATTAGTCCCTGGTTTTAAAGTGTTTTCCTTTTGACAAGCTGCTACATACTCTTATTCAAAATGAGCTCTTGTCTAACACAAATAAAATGAAGAAGAAAGAGCGGGGAAAAAAGGAAAAAGTGACTTTGCTCTAAGAAGATCACCAGTCCTTCTCAGACATTCAAATCAGAAGAGAGGTGAAATAAATATTCAATAATTTGATGAGGAAAAACTGATAGCTAAGCCCTCTTGACCTTTCGCACAGCCCATTAACACAGTCCGCTAACACCTGCTTTGTAATTAATGTGCTAATCAAGGCAGCAGGGTTCACCAGTTGCCACATTTCTGTACAGATTTCCAGCTTTGTTGCCATGTTGCTATCTCAATTAGTCTGCAGCACTCTTAATGTAGCCTCCTCCTGCAGAAAGAAAATTGGTTTCAGATGTGAATGCTTCATAATGAAGCGATCCCTTAATGTATAGTGAACTTATTATGCATTGTGCTGAAACTAATTTTCTTTCTTCTAGAAGTGTATGTGTGCTTAAAACTTAGAGGCAGAACAAATGGTATTCAGATTTGTCCCAAAATTAGATGTTTGGGAATAGTTTACAATAAACAGACAAACTGTCACAGTCACAGAGTTGAAAAAGTTGTTCAATCAATATCCTGTTTGCTTAAGTTCTATCCACACACGCACACAAACAAATCATTTTATGTCATATATTTCATGTCCACTTGCAATATTAATACCGTTAGAATTACTGAAATGTCACCTGTAAAGCAGAAAAGCATTTGAAAACTGTCATGTGGATAAGGTTCCCATGGAAACCAATTTCCTTGATATCCACGTGTTCAATATAACTGTCTATAATTTTGTTTGGATACTCATGAAAAACAAAACAAAACAAAGCCAAACCTGTAACAAAAACTTGGAAATTATTTACTCTTTTTTAAAGGATATAAAAATACTCATTTAATGCACCATATGTCTCATGCAGTACAATAGCACTAACCTGATCAGCATTCATCACTCCTAGCTGTAGTTTTCATGTAGTTTTCATTTTCTAAGTCATGTGGTAACTTAGAAAATCTAACAATTTTACCAAAGTAAACACAGTGCCTTGAGTTCTTTGTTCAGTTCATGGAGGAGTTACACTGAACAGCAAGACTAAGCACATTTGCAATGGAGACTCCAACATCATTGAATTCCCTTCTGCAAGTCGCTAAAACTGGTCACCTTACAAAGCAGTTCTGTGTCATAAAAACACGTTAGTTCCAGGACAGGAGACGCTGCCCCTATCTGAAACTCTTTATGATAAAATTGAATGTTTCTGATGGAATTGGTGAGAAGTTAAAGTAATTGAGATGCCCAGATAAAACTCTCATAAAGCTGTGTGTGAAAAGAGCTAACATGTTTATGAATAACCATAAAATTTATTCCTTAAAACACAAGCAAAAAACCCACCAACCAAACCCTAAAACAAATCCTAAAGGGTTTGTTGATGGATTTTTTTTTTTTTTAACTGAAGAAATTTGGTGTCTTTAGAGCTCCATTACTTTTAGCTTTGGTCTTCTGATATCCTGGAGTCACCTAAGGCTTCATTAATCACCTATATCTGTAGTTACCTAAGTTTGTTCAACCATCTCAAATCCTTAGACACACTATATCTTTAACACCTGGCATCTCTGTTTAGGTTGTAAATATTCCTATAAAATACATAGTCCAGTTATTGAAGTAAGATGCTTCTAAAACATAATAATATATTTCCACATGAACTATGAAATAAATGGTAAGTATTTTTTCTGTCTTTTTACCGAAGATGAGGACCAAACATCCAAAAGACATCTACATTTAATTTAAGACACTGGAAGGTACAGATTCTTTTTTCTGACATTTTTCATTTGTAGAAGGGCAAAAACCCAATACTGTCAAAATAGAGAGAATATACTTTTCAGTAAAACAACACTGGTAATACGAGAGTCAAAAGTAAGAATACCGACTTTTTTCTTCCTTCAAAACAACTTCGTGAAGATTTTCAGTCGTAAGTCATTGTATTTCATTGGGTCCCTAGTTAAACTGTTTGCTTTTTTATAAAGTTGATCACCTTGATTTTCTGAGCTATATGGCAAAGTATTGAGTCCATGTCAAACAGAAGAAGTGCTCAAAGCTTGAGATAGTTCTTCTTGGTGTTGTTATTTTTACAGTTGCAGTGACAGCTGTAACAAGTACAGCTTTTCCAGAATGTACAACAGTATATTTTGCTTCCTATAAAAAATGTTAATCTGACTACACTCTGTTATATTGCCTACCTATCAATTTAAGTCATAAGCAGAAAAGAATTAAAAATTTTCTTAGCTATTTCCTGGAAGGAGGAAAAGACTGCTAATAACTGGTCATTAATGTTCCTGATTCTGAATTAATATCCTTAATTCTAGCTATGCTATACTGATGATATGCTTTGGCACTGAATGAAGACATGATGTTTTCTCTGTAGGCTACACCACTTTCTACTTTATGTGTGCACACCTACTGTTATAGACAGATCAAGTTTGAAATATAATTTTATTTTGCAGTTTGTTTTCTTGGTTAAAAAAAGAAATCTAAAATCATTCTATTGCAGTTCCAATACACTGAGACAAGATTGTTCTGAGATTCTTTGTTCAAATACTAAACAAGGCAGTAACGGTGCAATTGATATGTCAAAGTCATGAAAAATGTTTCTGGATAGTCAAGAGACATGCACAAAACCTTCATGCAGTGAATTGTGGAAAGGACAAGAGAAGTAAAAAACCAGGATTTTAGTGTTTAAGGGCTTAAAGTGAGAGTCACAGAGTAAATGGGGTGACAGAGTGTTTTGTCTGACAGAGAAATTTGAATTCTGGATATTATCAACAAAGTTCAAGTTTTGGTTTCTTTTGCCTTCAAAACCTAATCTTTTTTTTTTTTTCTTTTTCTTTTTTTTTTTTTTCCCCTAAGGCTTAATACTAAGTAATTTGATAAGTTTTACTGGAATTTTTAGTCTCTTATAATATGTGGGACTATTTACTCATAATATTCTTGCTAGTTTGTATTAGCATCTAAATAGAGAATAAGTAGATATATGTAGTAATACAAAAGTGTTTTAAATGTAAATTAATTTGCAGAGAAAATGAGTACAAATACCTTGCTGGGTCTTGGTATTTACTAGATGGGAGTGATGATCCTAAATCTGAATGAAACCTGAATGAAAACTGTCCATCTTAAAACACAAGATAACAGTGAAATATTTATTATATGTATATTACATTGTTTGTTGCATATTCTTAGCATTATTCTGTAGCACAAACATATTTTTTAAATTGATCTTCCTTCCTTGAGTGTATTACAACTCAAAGGCAACATGTAGATGTGTCTGCATGTAAATATGCCCAGATGCCTGCAAACACTTTCTGAAGTAAAAACCGTTTGTTAAACAAAAGGCTGCGAACTCCAGTTTTGTTGGCAATTGATCAAGCCCTGCAGAAGTCTTTAGATTTGTATTATAGGAGTCATTTACACTGTATCATCTTTGGAAGAGACTGAAAATATCAGACCCAAATGCATGACTACAGAAAACTTACCTGAATGTTTTTTTTCCCCTTAAGATACAGGGTCTTGGGCAACCTGATCTAGTGGCTGGCATACCTAACCATGGTGTGGGAACTATATTTAAGGTCTCTCCCAAATCAAACCATTCTATGACTATTTGAGTCTACAATTTTTGCCCTTTTGGACTTGGTGAAATTTCCCATTCTATATTTTTTTATGTTTCTAAAATGTAGTCTTTCACCTTATTAATGTGTAAGAGTCACAAAGCTAAATGTCCTCATTCCTTTGCACATTGTGGAATACGAAATAATATAAATTTAATGGGGTATTTCTATGAAACAAAAGAGAGTATTAATAAACATAATTGTTTCTAAATGTAAGAATCCATTTAGAAATATTTTAGAAATATTTCTATGGTGTTCTTCACAGGGTTGCTCTCAACCACTTCTGTGCCCAATGTGCAGATGTGGATAGGGCTTTGAGCAGCCTGGCCTAGTAGGAGGTGTCCCAGCCCATGGCAGTGGGTTGGGACTAGAAGATTTTAAGGTCCATTCCAATCCCTTAATATTCTATGATTCTGTGATTTGAGAAGCCAGGCTGACATCTTTGGGAAGATCAATATGTGTTCTCTTGACTGATGGAGATTATTGGATCTGGCTGACTAGCAAGTACAAGTGAGATGCTTACAAGCATCTGTAAAGAGACTTAAAAATCATAATTGTCTTAAACACTGTTAAGATCACCAAAGGTGTTTGGTGTGAGGGAGGGCATAACCCACAGACTCATTTGATAAGGCTGGGGAGGTTCTTGGGCATTCCCAAATGCCATGGAACTGTGTGTTCCGTGCAACCCCCACCACTGAGAAGACCAGAAGAAGAGGACTGACAAGACACCATGGGCTCTGTAGTGCTGATGATCATTGTTCTGCTTAATGTGTCTCTCACTTCCTTTCTTTTCTCTCCCTCACCACCACACCCCCTCACTCTCCTCTCTTTTTCTATTTCTTTCTCTCCCCCTCACTTTCACTGCTAAATAAAATCCATACTATTGACCTCAGCATATGGTCTTGTTTGCACCTTAATTTGGGCAGAGATATCTCCCCAATAATTTTAATAATCAGATTGTAACACTGTGGTGTAAACAAGCTGGCAAAATGCCACTCGTTTTATATCCCTTAGTCCTAGGGAGAGATACTGCAGCCCTTTCCTTGACCTACTTACAGTATAATACATTTGTCCTCTATGTGCAAGCACAGTGACAATAACAGAAATGTAGTTGTTAATGACAGGGTTTATTTTGTTTGTTTTTCCTCTGTAAGCAAAAAGACATATCACAGAAATAAATAAAAACACCTGTAAATGGACTATATCCATCCAAATAACAGAAAAGACTGGTACACAGTGGCAATGTAACTCATTATGTACTTCTGAGAACATCTCACTAATAAAAGAGGTCCAAGAAAAGAAAAATCTGTTTATCCTGGTGAAGCCTATTTTCTGAAGATACAAATTTTATTCCTGTTGGAGCAAAATCCTTTTGTGACATGAAACTTTTAATTTATGGTACCTCATCTCTAAATTGGCATGAAAAAACATTTCTATTTTCTAAAAGTGTTGCATATACATGTCTTTTGAGACTTTTTGTGATCTTTGAAGTGTATTAGAGAAGCACACAGTATTATTTTGTATACTATAATGTAGGTTATGTTCCAGCTGTATTTTATACCTGTTTTTATAACACAGTAAATGATCATGATGAATAAAAGTTTTATTTTGTTGGCTTGTTTTTTTATTTTTTTGAATGAAGTAATGCAACTATATTTTCATTACTTCCAAAATTACTGCAAGACTGGCTTATTTTTAACAAGCTTAACAGAAATAAAATGATATGTCAGAGCATGGTTTTCCTTTAAGAACAAGATATTAACCTCATTTTTCTTACATTTCTTTCTCAGGACAGTGAACTTTAGGCCAAGAGCTTTGCTGGGAAACAATGAAACCCTGAATAGCTCCTGTATCTGAATCTTCATTTACAACAGTTTCAGCCACCAGCTACCCATTCAGGCTTGCAAGCTCAATTTTCCCAAATTTTTGTATCTTTTCTATATCCCAATTAAGTTCCATCCTGCCATAAAGAAGCCTTAAGTTAACCATGGTTTGATTTAAAAAGTCAAATGTACTAGAAAAAGGGAAAAAAAACATAAAAGAGAAGTAATCACATAAACTCTGTGTCTAAGCCTCATAAGCTCTGCAGTTCTACAGATTCATCATCCAAACTTAATTTGAAATGACTGGGCTGATGCTACATTGGCTGCCACTTAGGCTCCAACTAGTGCTACTGCTGTGTATCATTAGAACACCTCCTGTTGGACAGAAAAATGCATGGCTGCTGGCTAACACTGCCAAAAGATGTCATGCTACAGGAATCTGTTCAGTACCTGGAATAAGATTTGAGTTGTAACAGTCTCATTTTACTAAAATAAAATAAAATAAAACAAAATAAAATAATGTAAAATATATAGAAGAGGACTAAGAGACAGGGGTGGGGGAGAGAGAAAGAAGGGACTGTCTTACAAAAATGTACCTGGACCTTTTAAATAAAAAAATCTGATATATTGAACAAGAAGCTGGAGTAACAGCTGTCATCAGATTGAGATAGAAGGTGACCTCTCCCAGAAAAAGGTGTCCCTGGAGTTTCCTGGCTGACACCACAGTGGATGCATCAGTTTAAATACATCTTCATTTAAGCACATAAGGTTGCAGCTAAAATCTCAAAACTCAGTAGGAATACATAAACACACAGAGAGACGTATTTATTTACACACACATGCACAGATACACATATATACATGAGGAGAGATTGAACGCATACAAAGAATATAGACAATGCCCTGATGGCAAAGGAAAGATGAGAAAAGCTGTAGAAATCTAAGACAATTATTTGAAGGAAGAAACTTAAACTCACTCCCCATTGTTTATAGGGTACATGACCTCAATTTGTAAGAAACTCTTACATAATTTAAACTCCTAATTTCACATATCCTCAGAGAATTTGCCCATACAGCTAAACTGATGTGTTATTGCTAATAGGACCTCATTTCCAGTGTGGAAATATCAAGCACATATTGAATAAATCACTTTAAAGTCAGTTAGTTTTACAATTATGCTATTTTTTCATGCTAAAATAATCCACATAGACAATTAGCTCTAAGTAGCTATACATTCTCTACATACTTTATTGCACACTTTTTAAAAATCTGGGCAAGTCCAGTTACCTCATACTTAAACTCTTAACAGAATTGTACACCACATATAGCCAAAAGCCAAATATACCCTCTTGGACACTTTTCTTCCTCTGGCACTATCCTTTGGCAAGAACTTCCAGAAGTCATTAGATCAAGTAAATTTCTGAAATTATGGGCCTTATGAAAATCCATAATTATGAAACCTGTGAACTCTAGGAAATTACAAAGGAAGAACCATATATATACATATATATACACATATATATATGTGTATATATATATATATATATATACACAGTGGTATAACAAAAATAAGTCCAAAGAAATTAATT
Source organism: Aphelocoma coerulescens (assembly GCF_041296385.1). NCBI lineage: Eukaryota > Metazoa > Chordata > Aves > Passeriformes > Corvidae > Aphelocoma > Aphelocoma coerulescens. Next base: position 111,725,671 of record NC_091015.1, on the reverse strand, counting down.
GCATTAGAGCTATTTTTTTTTTTTTTAAATTAAAAATTAGAAGACTTTTTTTTCCTGGGCTGCTTTCTTTCTTTTTCCCCTTTAAATTTTTTTTTAACCTAAATAAAGATAAGAGAATTCTCAGAAGTAAAGGCAATTCATTTTTGTTGAAGAGTTGAAGAGTTATTTAACTATTAGGTATACTCTTTAACAATATAATTTAAATTTATTATTTTGATTTATCATGATATTAAACACAGACACTGATAAATGTAATGCTGAGCCCCAAAGAGAAGATTTTGTGAAAGACTTGGCATTCAACTTCACTGTGCTTGTATATAATGCATTTCCTGGCTCTGTCTATAATTTAGGCACGTTAAAGAAAGCCTTGTGGCCCAAAATAGTGTTACAGCAGATATGAATACAGTCCATCATTAGTGGAAGAAAAGTGTATTTATCTGAAGAAAACAATGTGCTGGGTTGAAGGCGTGTGACAGAAAGGTTTAAAATGTCTGCACATCTTTGGAAGTGTGATGTTTTCTACTTGCAGGAGCAGAAGCAGGCAGAACAGACTTAAGAAAGGAAAATGCCTAATGAGGTTTGAAGTGAAATTTGTTATAGTGCTGGTCCAAAACACACCATAATCAATTTGTATTTCTCTTTTTTGTCTCATCCACTGTACCAGGTTCTCTGTCAGGGTCTGCACGTCATTCATAATAACATATACACAGTCCAGGTATAAAACAAGGAAAGGTTAGGAAAAGTAGTGTGGGTGATAATACTGACAGATGCTGATAATACAGGCAGTGATTTACACCAGCTGGAACACTGGCTATTATATACATATTTTTAAAAACAATAAGAATTTGCAGCTCTCCTGTCTATTACTGACACAGTCTCTGTGTATATGCAGCAGAATAATTACCAATATTCTATGTAGTACAGTAGGTAAATTACAAAACTATCATTATAAAGAAGAGTCAAAGGTAACATCTTTTTTTTTTCCCCAAATTATTTAAGATCTAAGTAAACTTTCAACAGTGCATGGTGACATCATGTTTTAAGCTTTAATTACTCAATGAAGTTAGAAAGACACCTAGGTTTTTGTTCTAGAAAATGAAAAAAATAAGATTCTTAAAAATATAACCTTTAATTCCAAAGAGTTTACACTTAAAGTAAGTAAAGAACAGTTTTGCATACTGTATAATACCGACAAATTCTAATTATTTTTAGAAAGTGCTAATAAACATTCTTTCTAGTATAGGTAACTTAAACAGCATTCAAAGCCATGCCAAAATTACTTCCATAGAAAAATAACAGAAAATGTTGCTATCCTATAACCTACACAAATCTACCAGAACACAGAGACTATAAACTCAGGAAATCAGTCTGGCTTTTGTATGTTTTTCTATTTAATCGGTGGCATGGTTACATATTGCCTAATGTATGATTGATAAAGCTGATGTTGGAAAACAAGTTGACAGCTATATGAAAGAGCAAGTACCATCACTAGGAGGAATTGTATTTGATTATGTGTTGCTAAACACAGAAATTCATGGAGTCAATACTTAGAACTAACAGAAATCATGCTGGTTTATAGTCTGCACAGAATAGTTTGAAGTACATTGCAATATACATAGATACCACCTTGTAAGTAATTAAATATATTGTTCTCCTAAAGAACTCCTCCTGTGACAGTGATGAAATTATAGAATCATAGAATCATGGAATGGCTTGGGTTGGAAGGGACCTTAAAGATCATCTAGTTCAACCTGCCTGACATGAACAGGGACATCTTTCACTAGACCAGATTGCCCAGAGCTCCATCCAGCCTGGCCCTGGCCCACAGATGCTGAACCTACAAGTTTGCTAGGCAACCTATTCCAGTGATTTAACACCCTCACAATAAAGAATTTTTTCCTGACATGTAACCTAAATTTACCCGCTTTCTGTTTGAAGTCCTTTCCCCTTGTCCTGTCACTTCATGCCCTTGTAAGTAGTCCCTTTCCATCTTTCTTGTAGGCTCCCTTCAAGTAATGGAAGGGCACCAATTAGGTCACCCTGATGGCTTTTCTTCTCCAGGCTGAAGAAATTGAATTCTCTTACCCTTTCCTCAAAGGAGAGGTGCTCCATCCCTCTAGTCAATGGCCTACCTTTATTACAAATTACTGATATTCTGATAGTTTAGCACACACTACTGTGGTGCAATTGGCTAAAATGTGAATGCTTTAGGAGGATGTACACTGTTTATGCTATATGGGTCAAGGCCTATTGACTCCCCCCAAACTGAATTGCATCCATGACTTTGACAAAAAACAAGACTAGTTTTGAAGGCTTTCTTTCTATTCCAGTGTTTGTTCTTCTTCAAAGTAAATAAAATTAGGTAATTTTAAATGGCTTATGGTAACTCAAATTGGTGCAAGCTATCACAAAAAAATAAAAACCAAATAAACACCCAAAGAAAATATTTTAAGACATACAATATGAATTAAAAAATGCCAAACCAGACAGACTAGTTCAAGAAGCACTTTGTGAGCCTTCAAGTGTGATGATAGACAATTTTTTCTAGTTCATATATGAATTAAAAATTTCTCCTTCTTTTTGTTCAACTATGTTTTTGAAGTTTCAAAACAGTTTAGAAAAAACTTGTTGATAGCACCAGCTGCTGCTATCTCTAACATGAGATGGGTGAATCACCAGCTGACATAATAAGAAGGTTATATTGCATGATGCATTATGAGATGATGTGAACAGCATTATCTCCACTGTAGGATAATACATTCCCTTGTTGAAGAAATGAAACATTTGATGCATGCTACAAATGTTAGCACAAGGTTCTCTCTTCGTATGGATGTCTACCTAACATGAAATTCTACAAGGTGGTGAGTCACTAATGATAGACATCCCATAGTTTCCATATTCACATTCAGTAACAGAAGCTACAAAGTCTAGTGCAGCTGCTTCCCAGTAGGACAACTTGCTCCTGAAGCACAAGTTTTCTCAATATGCTGCATACCTTTGTGCAGTAATTGGAATTTTTCAAGCTTCTTTGTGTGGGCAGAAATAATCTTGCTCACTTATTGCTGATATTGAAAAGGGTATTTCCAGGGTGTTTTTTGCTTCTTTTTTTTACTATTTTGAAATTGTTTAGGTTGATAATTAATAGGTGGCATTTTTTATGAAAAACTGCACTATGATAAGAAAGCATCAAAGAAGGCTTATTCTTCTTTGAGGAGGGTAATTTTTTTAAGGCAAAATGTTGCCCCTCTGGCATGAAACCTCTTTTTTTTCCATAAGAGAATTCTTTTTCACTATTCTTTGTCCAGAATAGAGATTGCACTGCCATATTGCTACCATCTTGTCTACATATAACCTCTTTCTTCTTCCTTGTCATTTTTGGATGCTGACTACCTTTTTAAATTCATGATGATGCCATGATGTTTTTTTGCCTTTTCTTTTATACCCCTTTTATATACCTTTTTATAGCTTTTGTATTCTTAGTGTTTTTTAGCTTACATTCTTAGACGTACTTGTCAAGCTAGGAGACTAAACATCTTAGAAGTCTCGTAGTTAGGGATCAGTGTGCCCCAGACCCCAAGGTCCTCTCCAGAACACATTTTGTAAACTAAGATAGAACCATCCAGGGGAAGGTTCCTTGGGGAGGGGGGCTCACTCAAGCCTCTCATTGGGAAATTTTTGCTAGAGATGCTAATTAGTAAGACCTATAATGTTATACCAGATCTATTGTGTGGGTGCATTGTGGTGTGCATTGGGCTTCATTCGACCTGGACGTGGTGCACCTAAGGATCCTTAAAATAAATACAGAGGTAAAATCCCTTTTTCCCTTCTAACCATGCTTGATTCTTGATTTTAAGATACGAAAAGTCATCAATGAGACCTTGATATTTTCAATTTTAGCTCTCAAAAACAGGCTGAAGATTAGTCGTCAACATAAAGTGCCTCATTACTCATGTGGTTTCTACAGAATCATAGAATCACAGAATGATTTGGTTTGGAAGGGACCTTAAAGATCTTCTAGTTCCAGCCCTCCTGCCATGGGCAGGGATACCTTTTAGTAGACCAGGTTGCTCAAAGTCCCATCTAACCTGGCCAGAGTTGCCCAGCTTCTTGGGCAGCCTCTTCCACTGCCTCACCATCCCCACAGTAAAGAATTTCTTCTGCATATCTAATGTGAATTTCCTCTCTTTCTGTTTGAAACCATTACTCCTTGTCCTATAACTACAGTTCCTGATGAAGGAATACCTTTATCATTGACTCACTATCAAAGCCTTTAGGTATGTTAGGAGAAAAAGCTAAGTTTAAGGGTGTTATTGCTGGACTGTGCCGCACAGTGGTTGAACCTAAAAGTTCAATCTTCATCCATGCTGTCTAAGCCCTTGCTGCATCCCACTATTGTGTTGCAATTTTTTTCTCTTATAAGCTAGATACCCAAGTCTGGCCTTTACTGCAAGCTATGGATCATGGTTCACCACTAGTACAGGCATATTTAACTTAATGTGATCTTCCTACCAAATACCATTTTTTTTTATTTTTTAATATTTTTTTTCCTTCTTTCTCTGACAGGAAAGGTATGACAGAAGAGGAAAAATTTCTTGCTTATTGTTTAGTATATTTTAACCACTTCAGCACTGGGAAAGTGTGAGGGCATGATAATTGTATGGATGGTACATTTAAAATGTACACTTCTCCTATGAAAAGGTAAAATACCCAAAGCAAACAAAAACCCCCAATACTGTGACACTTGATTTTATCAGTGGTAGTGTCTTAGGGAAAATAAAGCAGTTTCCAGAAGTGATATATGCATGCAAGTTAGAGAAACATAAGTCTATCCTAGATTTTTCCTATCTGCCAAGTCCTTCTTTGATTTCATTTTAATTAACACAGGATACAGTTCACTTGCTCACTTACACTAGCAAGTAAAATTCATGATGTCTCTTCAAAAAAGTTTGAATGGAGATGAATAGATGGTCTGAAATAGGTCAGAGAAGTTTCTCAGAGCTAATTACACTAATTTACCGGCACTTCTCTGAATATAATTTCAGCAGCACTACTTCCTAAATATTGGAATATTTTCAGTTTTACAGTATCCTGGTTGCTCTGCCAAGAAATGTGATGCTTAAAACATAAGGCTTTTAATTGATCTTCAATTTCTTGTTAAAGAAAAACAATCTGGTAAAAAATTAGATTCATAAACTTGCCTCTACATGAAACAAAGAAGTGGACGGTACAAGAGATAGAAAATATCTGTGTCAAAGAAGTAGGCCAAGGAAGCATCCTGGCATCAATATTTTTGCTGTACCTTTCCACACGTTTTCCCTAATGTATTGGGTGTAGGTGGCAATGCCTTGGCAATGAGAGGGCTGCAGAGGAGGGTCTATCCTGTGCTGGATCCAGCTGTTTCCAGCTGGCTCCAGTGGATCCAGCATAGGGCAGACCTGAGTCCATCAGCCAAGCATACTCAAGAAAGGGCAAAACACAGTAGCTGTGGGACAGGAGTGAGTGTGAAAGAAAAGGGTGAGAAATAGATGTACAGACAGCCAGGTGGGAGAAGCAGAGAGAGGAGGTGCTCCAGGTGCCAGAGCAGGGCAGAGGTTCCCCTGCAGTTCATGGAGACTACACTGGAGCAGATAGCCACACTGCAAGCCATGGAGTAGTGGATAGATACTTTCTGAAGGCAGCTGCAGTCTGTGGAGAGTCCATGTCTGTATCCCATGGGAAGGCCCCATGATGGAGCAGGGTAAAAGCGTGAGGCAGAAGGAGCAGTATGGAAGAACTGTTATGAATTGACCCCAACTCCCATTCCCCATTACCCTGCTCTACTTGGCAGTGAGGTAGAGGAGTCAAGAATGAAGTTCAGTAAGGCCTGGGAGGAAGGGTAAGGTGGTGTTTTAGGTTTTATTTCTCACCATTTGAATACATTTTAATTAGCAAAAAAATGAAATTAATTTTTCCTAAGTAGATTCTGTTTTTTCCATGATAATGGTAATTGGTAAATGATTCCCCTCTATTTATCTTGACTCATGAGGGTTTTTGTCCTATTTTTTTCTCCTTGTTTCACTGAAGAGCAAGAGAGTACCTGGATGTCTGTTTGGCAGCCAGCCAAGGTCAACCCACCACACCTATACTTTTAGTGGCCAGTCTTCTTTGGTTTTTTGAGGGGTGTTCTATGGCTACCTGTGGATACAATATTGCTGCTAGCAAGAATTTTCTTACTTCTTTCTAAGCCCGTGGGATACTTTTCTCTCTCACAAAGAGATTAGCAGAAGTTCTATAAACTATGAACACCTGCAACCTTGTAGAACTATGTTTATGGTACAGTAGAAAAATATTCTGGCAATGGATGTTTTAGGATTTTAGCCAATCAACCCCCAAGGGGTGGCTGATCCTTTGTCCAATTAGACTATGAAGAAAAAAGTCTATAAAAGAGTTTGTAAAATACATAAATCAATCTTGCTGCACAATTCCTGCCTGTTGGATCTTCTCTCCTCTCCTCCCTATGGCCGTGAGATACAGTAATAACAACCTACCTGCAGAAGAAAAAGGAAGAGTAAGACAAGAGGATAGAAAGGTAAAAAGGCCATTTAAAGTGGATTGTGAGGTCATTTGGTGCCCAAAATAATATAGATTTTTCTTTTTTCAAATATTATTCGGACAGAAGTAGAATCTGTGAACTTCATGGGGGCAGATTTTCATCATTGCAAATCATATCTCCTCTGCTTCCATAATGGCTATGCCAATTTGTGACAGATGAAGATGTATTGTACCTTGAAATGATCTTGCAGTCCAAAGTGGTTTAGAAAACCTGTCTTTTAGCATAGTAAAAAAAAACTGTGTAATGTTTATTGATTTCTTGTGTGTGTACGTGATTTTTTTTCCCCAAGGTGTTTCACATTTCAGAAATAGGAAAGCATATTTGGAACTTTAATGATAAGGTTAAAATTCCAAAGGATTCATCAAAGGCTAAGAAAGGAGCAAGAGAGAAAATGGTGACCAGTGGAGGATATGTAGTGCAGTGTATGGATATTTAGAGCTTAGGTATCCCAAAAACAATGAGAATCTAACTTGCACGTGGTATATAGAAGTTTTTGTCACAGCTCTCTCCTTGCCTATTGCCCTTTTCCCACAGTTCTTCTATATTTCTTTGCTTTGTTATTTTCTATTCTGAATGTTCTGCTTTTTTGTCTACTTTTTTTAAGCCCTTCCCACCATTACTTTGTAATATATTACTCTCTAGTATTTTACAAACCTTTCAGAACCCAGCCTTTATGGCTTTCACAGTCAATTCCAATGAATCTGTTTCATATTATGCAAAATGAGCATGTGCATTATCACTGCCCATACTCTTCTTTTGAGATTCAGTAGTATCTTGGGCTGTGTATGCATTACTAGATATTACTATACACAGAAGCTTTCTTATTTTTAAGAAAAGCATAGTAAAATCTGCTTGGTACTATATGGAGCTGTGAATCAGCGTATCTTCTATAGCTCATATTTTTTCAGCTTAGTATCTGAAATCGGAATTTTTCCAGAATTTGTTCCAAAATGTGCAAGTACAAGTATTTTTAATTCTCTTTTAACTGATAAAATTAATTGAAAAAATCCAGCAAACATGTTTGACAAGGACAGTCATCCTATAAGAAGACAGTAAGATATATATGACTAAAAGAAACCCAACAAAATGGTAAAGACCTTGTTGTCTTGGAAATGTTGTGAGGAAGTATTTACAAAGAAAGTGCTGCTGTATCGCACTAAAAAAGTACAAAGTCTCTATTAAAAAATGAAATATTTTATTTAATTAATTATTAACCTCATCTCCTCAGCTACTAAGCACAACTTTGATGAACTTCAGAGAGCATTAACAGTGCTGCAAAAACGAAGGGAGGACATGAAAGCTCATGTTTCCTGTTTCCCTACCAGCCAAGACCTTACTGCAGCACCAAAGTAGAAATTACTTTTTCACATCTGGATTGAGAGAAAATTTAAACCTTTTCACTGCTGAAAAACTTTTTCTGTTCATTCAAGAGAAAGGTTTCTCTGAGATCGATTTTCTCACAGTAGAAAAGGAATTCAGTTCCTGCCTATAGTATTGAAATTATAAGAATCTGAATATGATATTGTGTTGTCATCTACTTACAAATACAATTTACAACAAAGTTCAAAGGACTCCATTTCAGCACGTGAAAATCCAGGGATCTCTTGATTTTCCACCTCCATGAATTTGATTCTGTGGATCATTGCAATGTGTCATCCTTCCCTTTCAAGTACCAAGACCAATTATGAAATGTCTCAATTTTTGTATACCGTCATTCTCAATCTTTTACAACCTCATTGTTTTGATGCCTGCTACTTTTCAGCCTATTGCTGAAAGGTTATGTTTAAAAATCAACATCTAACTTCAGTTAAATATGTCTATGGTGTTTTTCCATCTCCTGTTTTGTTGCAAAGCGAAACAAAATCCTTTCTCGGTTTATGTTTGGCAAAACTTTCATTTCTACTATAGAACAAGTGTTCCATATGAGAGATCATTGCAGAGTTTTATTAAAAGATCTTTTTTTCCTGAGGTTAAACTGCCAGTTTTCTAAATTTCAGTTATAGAAATTGGACACAGTATTTCTAAATGAATCTCACCAGGCTCACTAGACTCATAGAAAGTAGATTTGGAAAAGATTCCAGTTTACCTTTCTACTTGGTGTAGCATCATATATTATTTTTCTACAGATGTTTCTCCAACATCCTTTTAGCTCTGTTATTAATTTTAAAATATGTATGAGCATGTTTATTTTCCATAGTCATTTTTGATTCTTAGAATCAAAAGGGGTTGGAAGGATCATCTGGTTCCACCTTTCTTGGAAAAAGTGTGGTCTAGACAAACTGTCCCAGTACCATGTCCAGATGAATCTTAAAACTATCCAAGGTTGGGGAATCCACCATTCCCCTGGGGAGATTATTCCAATGGCTGATTGTACTCATTGTAAAAAATGTTCCTCTTGTGTCCAATTGGAACCTTCGCAGGATTAACTTGTACACAATACCCCTTGTCTTTTCCATGTGACTTCTTGAAAAAAAGAGGATTTTCCATCTTCTTTGTAGCCACCCTTTAAATACTGGAACATGATAAGATATCTTCTAAACCTTCTTTTCTCAAGGCTGATCAAACTTAGTTCTCAGAGCAGAACTAAGCCTGCCTCTTAATGGCAGGCATCCTAATCCTTGGGTCGTCTTTGTGGCCCTTCGATTGTCTTTGTGTTCCTTTTCTAAACCCCCTCCAACCTGACTACATCTTCAACAGTAATGTAATTATTTTCTTTTCCCTATCTGTTATTTGTTTTCAGTTTATAGAAGCTAACCTAACTATTATCCAAGTTCCATTATCATGCACTTTGGACTATTTGATCTTTTCCCATCATTTTTCATATGGTTCATTTATCAGTTCCTTTTAAGTCTTTGTATATGATTTTTTCAGACTCCTTGTACTGATATTTTCCATCTTTGTCTTATCAATATATTTCATCATCTTATACCAATGAAAATATGAAATGGCATTGGCTCCATAGGTTTTTTGTGGATTTCCAAATCTTAATAATCTTTACAACAAGACAATGAAAACCTATAGAAATTTTTTAAGTTAACTTTGCTTTCCATGATTATGCATAGAGCCAATTTTCCAGCAATAGTGAAATTTCCAGAGACCCTTTAGAAGTACATCAAACTTCCTGACACCAAACACATATTAAGAAACCTTCAAGAATCCTCTTTCAGACTTCATATCAGATCACTAGTAAAAATTTGACCCTGTCAGACATTTTGATCAGTTAGCCTATGTAATGTTAATATTAGAAAAAGCCCTTATAAGTACCACGTATCCTTTACATGAAATCATGAGGTCTGGGAGTATTGCGCAGAACATCACTAATCACATGTTAATTAAATAATTATTAAATCACAGTTATATACAGAAAATATTAGAAGTATAAAATCTACATCAAGAGTCATGAAAATGATGTTTTAACACAAACTGATTTAAAAAAAAAAAAATCTGGGTAATCAATTTTTTTCCCATTTTGTGGTGTGATTCTTCTCCTAGACACTCAAGATAAATCTATGGGTTTTTTTAACCACGAATATTCTGGTCTCAGTTGTAGCACCTTGTATCAATAATCTGCAATGTAATCTGGCTGCTGCTGGCTGATTGTGCATTATCCTCCCTCTGGAAGTGAAAATCCTTGATGCTGCTCAGCTCAGGAATATTTTCAGCACACAAAGCCCCTGACCCTGAGACAGACTCCTCTGCCTGAGATAAGGAAAAGACAGGAATAGTTCTTTGTACGTCTTGACACAAGTGTTAGCTTTTGGGGTAGCTTTTCAGAGCCATAGTGTGTTATAAGGAGACGAAAGTAAGTTGAGAATCAGAGTGAATACCTCTGTCTCTGATTTCACCCTTCTCACCCATACTATTGTGGGAGGCTTTGATATGAGTCTCAGCAGCAGGGAGGATGCCAAGAAAACTCACCACTCTGATGCCATCTTGTACTCCTCTAACACTACTTCGCAGTCCAGAGGAGAAGCTATTGCACTCTGTGGCCCTTGTAACTGTTTGATGTATGGAGTCAGAGCAGCATACAGGGATAATATTCCCTCTAATACAGGACACTGTAAAATAGACAACTTCAATGAATTCTTTCATTGCTGAGCAAATACTTTGGCAATGACTTGACTTAAGTTAACCTTCTTTCCTAGGATGGCAAAGGCCCTTGTAAAACTCTGAATGTGCTTCAGGGAAGTATTTTTGTGAGTAGTAGAGAAAACAGCACACCTAACAGGCTTTTCAATGTGTTTCTTAATTTCTGACGCTACCACTCTTGATCATTTGACATGATGTAATTCTCATTATTTGTACTTAGAACACTGTTCACATATATCAAAGTCTATTTTCTAGTTTTATTTCTGAGCTATATGATGGAGAGAAATATACAAAATAAACCTGGACTGAAAAGGAAAAAATAAAATTTATTAATGTATGTTGTTATTTAGTTAGTGTCAATTGTCTATGATTCCATGTTTTCATTGTTTTTACTGTTATCAGATCTGGAAGGGAAGCTGACAGGAAAATTACATACTTTACAGATCACTAGTTTAAGTCCAGAAAGTCAGCTGCTATGAATAATACCTGAGTTCAGAAAGAGACCTCAAAGTTTTTGTAGCATTGCTCCTGAACATCTGATCCATAAAAGAATTATTAGGACTCAAAAGTAAAGTGGTCTGCTGAACACTTTAAAGCAGAAATATTTGGGTTATGAATTCAATTAGCAAATGCAAGAGCAAATTACTATTATATCATGAAATATGAATGAAAACCTACTCATTCTTATCCCAATCTATTGCAGATAAAGGCAAACTTTAAATCAGGCACGTCGTCATTTTTAATAGAAATGTCCTTACCTAGATTAAGCCTCCTTTTAAGATTAAGGAGAATTATTGAGACACAAAATATCTGTTTCCAGATTAGGAACACTATGGAACTAATGGTTCAATAAGTTTTCAATTGTACAAGAGGATAGAAATTAGGAGACTGTCTGCTCAGTGGTCCATCCTATTTTAGGGCATGACAAAAAATTGAAAAAAATTGGAATTTTTCCATTGATTCGAAAAAGCTCAGTCCCAGACCTTATAGGTGTCCTTATGGGGTTCATACAATCGGAAATGAACCATCTGAACAATTTTAGACCTTTTCTTCGAAAAAAGGAAATTCGTAACTGTTTGAGACTACTCAATTTTGTATGTAGGGAAAAAATATCGTTGACTGATATTTCAGCACAGCCTGGCAGGAGAAAAAAATTTTAAAACACCAAAAAAAAAAACCAAAACCAACAAACCCTTTCAGTTTTGAGCTTTGTTTAGGGAACATAGTTATTAGGTTTTTAAAAGAAAGTAAAACTGAATTTAAAGACGAAATCTCTTGATTAAAAAGTTGTGTCCACACCTTTCATGAGTCTTTTTATCTGCTGCAGAGCATTCTGGCTGCTTATTATGAAGGAGATCCTTGTCTGACATATAAGACCTGCATGTTTTAGCTCTCTTGAAGACAGTAAAGAAAAACTCTGGTACAATGACCATCAGCAATTTTTATTATTACAGAAATTCTGAGCTGTCCTTTTGTCCTGAGATGGCCTCAAAAACATTTCAACTCATCTTGTTTATCTGCTAACAGTAGAGATCCAAGTACAGTTTTTAAACAAATGAAATGGTGTTGGGTTTGTAGGAGGAGTATTTCCTATTTCCCATTTCTTCCTCCAATTATTTTACTTTGTCTCCATAAGATATTACATAAGGCTGAAAACTAAAATCTTTGAAAATTGTACTAGGATTAATTAATAGCTGAACAGAAAAAAATAATGGTCTTAACAGAAGAAAAAAAAACAAGGAAGAAAGAAATCAGAACCTGGTTGATGCAATTGATACAAACTGGACTTTTCTAATTTACATAACTGAAATCTGTCCTGGATTTTTCTTTTTTTTTTTTTTTTATAAACAGGGTTTCATTTTTTAGTGCAGCCTTTTTTGATGTATTCATGGGATTCCTCAAAGTCCTCAGGGGGTAAAATCTGAAATGAATTCACTTATCTGAGGAAAAAAAATATACCACCGATATCATTGCCTAGAGAAATATTAGGAAAAACAAATAAATCACAATAGCAGAATCATTCCAGAGGGGAAAGAAACTCCAGAGACAGAGGGTTATCTTGCACATACAGTATATTAGAGATGCAAGTTACCTCAAGGCTTTCAATTGATTTGATTTTTCTGTAGTTGGGTTAACTCAGTATTTCAAGGTCCTTGATTCTTTATTACTCTTTTGTTTTCTTCTTTATTATGTTTTTATTTTGAAATATTATGCTCAGAAGCACTATTTTGAATCTCATATAAGGACACAGGGATACATAAGAGCACTTGCATTTTAATATGGCCTCATTATTTCCTCAGTTAAACTGACTTTTGAACACTTCTTTCCTTCTCCAACCCACCACCCTTCCCCCTCTCCTGCTCTGTCTCACACATACATTTAAGATTTTAGGAGAAATTAAACTCAAAAGACCTGCTACTGTGGTAAAATAAGTGAAGATATTCAGGGTTTTTGTGAATAGTGCATGATTTCAAGTTAGTTATTAGGAGTTAAGTCTGGGATCATCTTCTCATGAGTATCATGATGAATAACTTAGAGAAGAGGAAGAAGAACAATGCACTGAAAAAGCACATGATTTGTCTTTTGCAGGTTGCCCTGGACTCAAGATATGATCTCAACTATGTTGCCTATAACTGTACTTTTCCAGCAATTTGTGTCTGTCTTTAAACAAAGATGGATATAGAATGAGATGCTTAAGAAATTTTGCTTCTACCACCCGAGAAAACTTTAAGGAGTCAGGCCAAAACTGGCTTTTATACCTTGTTTGTTTTTGTCTTGTTTGAAAAACAAGAAAAAATTTTTCACATGGTTTAGTCACATTCACTTAATTGTCAAAGAGGGAACATAATTCTTTTCTGGAACATCATTAGAAGCTTAAACTCCTTCTAATATTTTGTAAAATAACCTGTGCTAGATGTGGACACTGTGAAAGGTTTCTGACACAGATTGCTTGACTTATAAGTTCAAGACAGACTGTAAATTTTACTGTATGACAATTCATAAAGCATTTTAAAATGGCTATAAACTATCAAACTGGCTTAAGGATTTTACTGTTTGTTATTATTTTGTGTGTGTGTCTGACATGTAAAGAGATTATTATCTCTTTGATTTATTGATATTTAGCAGTTGTATTCTATGTCAAAGACCTGAGGCATTTGGTACTTTGTTCAGTTGCAATATGTCATGCAGTTGTTACACAGGTTCCACCCACACAGTACAGGCAGAAGGGGATTTTTCTGCCCATAGGAGTTTACAAAAACACATGAAAGGTCGGTGTAATAGCTAATTCTCTCTAAGAACCATGACAATGAGAGCAGCAGAGGAGGACATCATGTAGGGAAAGTGGTGTGCAAAAGGGATCAAAGGCAGACATGGTAATACTCTGTGCCTGAGCAGTAAGGCCTCCTCAGGCAAGGTGGTAGCTAAAACAGCGTTTCAATTCAATCTAACCTTCCTAGGGGGACATTTCTAGGGGGTCACTTCAAAGACAACTGTGCAAATACTCCTGTGTGGAAAACTCTGATGTGTTCAGTGTCTCAGCCACTGGAGGTACAGTCGGCTGCAGTGTTGGTAACCCCCACTGTCCTTGCAGATGGGTTCTACTCTGATGAATAAAGGATAACACCTATCAGCTCTTCATGTTGCTGCTGTCTGATGCAGATAAAATCATGCTATTTGTGTTTAAAACAAGGCTTTCTGCTAGTCAGTCATCTCTTGGTAGAGTAGGCCTCGTGGTTGTAAGTCAGAAAACTCACTAAAGACAGTTTAATAATAACAAAGAAGTCTTAGTAATACTGCTAATAATATAAAACCATAAGGAAAAAATAAAAAAATAGAGAAAGATAAGACCCAATAAAGACAATTGATGGCAGTGAAAACCTCTGCTCACCACCACCATGTGACTGGTATCCAGCCAGTCCCGGATCAGAGGCACCCACCGCTAACCTCCTCTCTAGTGTGACTGCTGAGCATGATGCCATATGGTCTGGAATGTCCCTTTGGTGATTTGGGGTCAGCTGTTGTGGCTGTGTCCCCTCACAAGCCCTTGTGCATCCTCAGCCCACTCACTGGTGGGGTGGGGTGAGTCACAGAAAAGGCCTTGGCGCTGTGTAGGCTCTGCTCAGCTTTAACTACAGTATCAGTGTGTTACCAATGCCATTTTCAGCACAGATCCAAAACATAGCCCTTTACAAGCTACTATGAATAAACGTAACTCTATCCTAGCCAAAAACAGTGCAAGGTGAAAAAAAGAATCATGCAAGCCAGCGCATGTGTTTGTTGGTCATATCAAAAGGAGTTATCATGTTCAAACTGGTTTCCTCAGTCACAAAGTCTGAGGTGAATACCCCACCTTTCCTCAGGCCATAACATATTCAAGTATTAAAAAACCCCTTATATAGAGTAGCATAGGTTAAACTAGAAATATTTTGCTGCAGAGCAGACGTAAGGAAAGAATATTGATAAATTTCCTCTAGATATCTCTCATCATCTTTCTGCATAAACCACTTTAGAAATGCAGAAATAGCTTCATCAGCTAAGACAAATATAATGTCACAGGTAGGTGCAGTTATGTCCTCTATCATTTCACTTTGATTCTACTTATTTGTTCTGCACCTATATACGTCAGTGAATATAACTGATATTTGAGTTTTCACAGTGAAAAATCAGTAACAAAAATTACAACTGATTGGGTCTTGACATTTTTGTCACATATTCTATTACATTCCTGTGTACAATATGGTCTTTAACTTATTATAGAAGTGTTTAGGAGCTTCTCTGGTAGAAAAGGGCACTATTTGTAAGTGTGAGCCTTTCACAGCACTCTCTTTTATTCAGACCCAGTCAAATATGATTTTGTGCGACTAAAACTGTTCAAAATAAAAATCAGTCAATAAGAGATCGAGATAACTGCTTTTTAATTTTAGATTCTAACTTCCACATCTCTTTCCTATTGCAGATTTGTATTTTTTCCTATAATTCTGCTTGTCTTGAGATTAATTTTTGTTACCCATTCTCTTTCCTATTACTATTCTTTTATCCTTTTATCTATGCTATCCTATGCTATTTTAAATTTTTTTACACAATGTATACCCTCCTCCCTCTTTTTTTTCCCCACGTTTCCTCTTATGCTTCTTTTTATTTATCAGTTAAAAATATGCCATTTAATTTGACACCAAAGATTTGGAAACATGGAAAAGGTCCTGTGTGTTATACTGTCTATGCCAGGTTTTTTCATTTTATGGGAACATGAGGTACAGTATCATCTCATAGGGTGGATTAATATCTGCCACCGTTGGATGGTTTCCATTAACAAGCATTCCTTCCTACTGTCTGTTTCTCAAGCTCAGTAAGAGCAACAAACCCTATTCCCCTTATTTCTCCCTCTTTTATTCTCAGTATGATATGTGTCTCATAACAAGGAGCAGAAAAAACACACACTAGTTTCTTTGTGCCACTGCAAAATTAATTTTCCTCACAGTTCTTGAATTTCTGAGTTTTCTCCTCTGTCCTCTCTTAGCCTGTTTGAGATTTTGTTTTCAATATTTGATATTCAAGTTGTCCTGTGTTCCTTGTTCAGCTCTGTTACTAACAATGTGCCACCTCTCTTTACCACCCTTTGTATCCTCCTCCTCTGTGGGGATAGATGGTAGGATTAGAAGGAGGATGAGTTAGGACCCCATGTCCCTATTTCATCCACTTCTAAAAGGAAAAGATTATTTACTCCAGATATTTCTCCTTTTGATGAAGCTTAGCTGATAGACAACAGGAAGGACTGTCAGCTCCCATCTGAAACCAATCTTTCCTTCTTACCCTCTCCTAACCCTTTTTTCATTTTGAAAAATGATAAATAACTGAAGCCCTGTCACTGAGAAAAGTGTGCGTAGTTTCAATGCTCATCTTGAGCATCAATTCTGAGACCACACACAAGTAAGACAGAAATGCAAATTTGTACATACTTTGAAAACATAAAGTCCTATGCAGGCGTTAAGTATTATTACGATGACTATTAGTGATCCTAAGCACTGTGTGATTTTTTAGGGCAGAACTGAGACTAGTTTGACATATCAAAGGGAAGTTAGCCTAGATTTGAGGCTCTGCTTTAGCTAAGTCAATTTCACACCTGCTCCCTTTGTCAGTCCATATGTTTGTCATCAATGAAAAATCCTCTCCACATGAGCATTTGCAGTGGGAATGATTATGACACATTTCATTATCTTCAGTAAATTGGATGGTTCAGTCCTTGAACTTCTGAATACCCCACACAGGTCTTTTCCGCATTGCAGACTTCACTCAGTTATAGTATAATTGAGTTGAACTCATCACATAGAGCCTATGCTTCTATCTGCTGCACAGAGGAATCTTTTCAGCTGCAGTTAAGAGCATGAAGGGATTATTTTTTCCCAAATCTGAAAAAAAACCTAGCAATTTTGGTACCACTTAGTGGAATTGAACAATTTTAGTAAATAATCAATAAGAGCCCTTATTTATTTGTGAATTCTTAAGTATTGGCTGGAATTTCTAAAGCTACACTTTGGGTTTTTTTACAACCAAAATGTTCTCTTCTCTGAATGAATCAATTTTCATTGTACCTCGAAACAGTTACTGCCTCATTTGTTCCTATCCAAGAATGATAATTACCTGACAACATTTTTACTCTATTATGAGGCATTTTTCAGGTTAAAGCACATTGAAGGCTTCCATGTAATGGAACTAAAGGACGTTGAATCAAACTAAACAGCATTTTCTTTCATTTCATTGTTCCTCTTCTCTAGCAAATGCTAGAATTCAGTATTTCAGAGTGGTTTAGGAAATTAGAATTCTACCTGGGGTTACAGTTCCTACAGCCTTAGCAAAAATAACAGAATATATGTTCTGGCATAGTGAACATTCAATACATATTTTTATAAATCATTGGATGTTATGTATGGAATATTACGTGGAATACAATTTTAACAAAAGCTGTTTCATGGTGCTAATTTTCCTCACAGGAGACTTTCTTTCATAAGTGGAGAAAATCACCTAGATGCAAGGTTTAAAGCCAAGGTTTACATCTGAGTATTTCAGGACCCCATATAAACACATTTCTGTTTGATCTTTTAGAGGTGAGTTGGCAGTCTCTGGAGTGTGACCACAATACATAAGGTGTGTGTCACCTTGTGACACCTGCTGGATTGATTCCTTCGAGTGAGGTAGTTTGAGGAATTCCTGCTTTACAGTTCTCAGTGTGGTTTAGAGATGAGAGAGATTTCAAGCTGCCAGGTGCCAAAGGCAGGAGCAGAACTTTAAGTTTCAAGTGAACTTTTTACACTGGAATAAATACACTCACAAATTTTGTAGTTGCCTCCAGGTGGTTAAGTCTTCAGATAATTGCACAGGTATCAAGCTTTTATAGAAAAATAGAGTGCAGACAAAGAGTATTCACTCATTTTTCAGCAGAAGCTGCCAGCTAGCAATTATGAAATGACTCAAAAATAAATTGGAGGGTGGATTTGTTTAGGTTTTGATCTTTGTTTTTGTTTTTTTTTTTTTTTTTTCTTTTGGTCTTAATAGTATGGAAGAGTTTCCTAACAAGAAGGGTCACAAGGATAAAGCTAATCATTTCCCACTTACAATTTTTTTTTTTTATATTTGTATTAACCCTTCCACCTTTAATACTGTGTCACACAAACACAAAAATATACTCTTTTGATGCTGTTGTATTGCACAAGTGTCTTACACCACTATTTTTTTTTTTTTTTTAATTAGAGGAATTTTAGCCACAACAATTGAAGCATTATGATTCAGGTTCAGTCTTGGGTCAAGATGAAGAGAGAGAAGAGACGGTAGATTTTACTGAGAGGGGTTTCCACATTCAAATGGCAATTTATTTTTTACAAGATCTCCAATATCATGAGTAATGTGAATTAGTTTTCTAGTAGATGAGGTTTTTTTCTCAAGCATCAGTAAGTAAAACAGGCAGAGATGCTATATATGAAGTCTTGCAGAACAGGGTCTCTCCACCAGATCTTGATGTATAAGGCAAGTGAATCAGAGAACTTCCATCACCTGTATCACAGAAAAGACAGTTTATTAGATAAATTCAATGAAACAATCAAAAACATAGTTGGTTGGGCTAGTTTGACATGTGAATACAGATATTTAAGATTCCCCTATACTTATTAGTTCTTCATCTGCTAGTAAGATTTATCAGAAAATCGTATTTTTAGATACAGACTAAAGGACCAGGGAAGTAATGCATAATTTTTGATGATCTACATGGCTTGCCTTGTGATGAAATAAATTTGTTCACAATATTATGTCTCAAATGACATTTGCACTGAACAAAGTTCCCCATATCTTGCTTATATGTTATTATATGTATAATATGTATATATGCTTATACATATTTTTTGTTTTACAGAATGTAAGGTAAAAAGGCATAAATATTTTAGTATATATATTTAGGTGTAGTATTTTCTTTAAAGGTTTGAATTTGCTTCTTGAAAAAGATTAAAAATTTTCCAACTCTAGGAAGGACATAAAATATAATTAAAATGGTCAAAAAACCCCAATGAAAATACCGCTAGGGAAGGCTAAAAGAGAGTTATCTCCTCAGAGTTGAAATTATGGTGTGAAATGGGAAGAGGGGGAATGTAAGTTCTATGTGTAAAGCACTCCTGTGTGAAAGCCATCAATCTGCCTTAGTCTCCATTATATATATGCAGCAGAAGTAGTGCACGGGGCAAAGAAAGGAAGATTAACTTTTTTTTTTTTAATGTATATCCAGAGTTGCCATGGAATGAAATACACTTTTACCTCTTCAGGTGCACATACTTAGTCCTTAACAGCTGAAATGTATTCATATTCTGTAACAATGCATCATTCTTTGAAAGCTAAAATATTTGAAGAAGGGTAAAGATTTTATTTCCAGAAATCTATTACAGATTTATTTACTAAAATTATGTCTGATTGTATTTAAAACTTACTGGTTGACAAAGTAAAGCTATTGTTTAATAGTTTTAATTAATTTGCTAATCTTTGTAGTAAAATTAATCATGGCAGAGGTTTTGTGATGTAAAATCAGCACTTAGGGCTGGATGTTTTCTCTTCCAGTTCTTTTTCTCTTAATGATAGATGTAAGAGTTCAGTAATAAGAGAGGAGAAGCAGATTTATATACTTTTTGAGACTGTGCTATTTTTTGAACACTTAGTGAGAAATGGTAATTTTCAATGTTAGAAAAAGAGCAAAATTTTCAGAAGTAGAACTAGTAAGAAAACATTTTTGAGAAGCAAATCTTTTTTGTTTGGTTTAAGTATAAACAGAACAAAAGGGTACAGAACAAAAAATGGAATTTAAAAATATGTTTTATCTCCAAATACCTATTATTATAATTTAACATCATTTTTAAAGACTTAAATGGCATTCAGACTCAGTGTGTCCTACTAATTAAGATAAGTTACTTTTTTATTTAACCTTTTGAAAGAAACCTCATTTAAAAATACCTATACTGTAACTGGAACAACAAATGGAGAATATCTGTGTGCGAGAATTCATAGAGGCGCTTTCTCTCATGTACCTATCATCTATCTATCTATCTATCTATCTATCTATCTATCTATCTAATCATTTAATATCTATCATGGTGCAGTGATTTCTGGTAGATAATTATTTGCAAGTTTAAAGTGAGAATGGTACACTGAGTATCTTGCTTCATGTTGCCATTTAAAAACAAAAAAATAAAACAAAACTCCCAACAAAGAAAAAGGAAAGAAGAGGGAAAATAAAAAGAACTGAAACATTTACTGAATCTGTTTTATTGTGAGACTTTTTTGATTAATGATTTTTTTAATCTGTTCAACACAAGCTATTGTACTACCTGATTATTAATAAGCAAAACATCACCTAGACAAACACATTTGTCAGTGACACGATATCAGTTTATAGCATGGTTTCATGATACTGTTTTTCCTAATGTTTCTTTGAATACTGAAAGAATATTTAGTGTTCCATTTCTGGAGTTTTTCTTTGTGATTTTTGTTTGATTAACTCACAGTTATCATAGAAGTAGTCATCTTCGATAAATTTGCCCTTCTCCAGAAATAGTATGATCTACATTGACACATCAAAATTAAAAATCCAGAGGCATCAATGCTGTTGATATGTTAGCAGTCTGTGATGGAATGAAAAATTCACATTTATTAATTTCTTCCAGTGCTCATTTATTCTTTTTCTTTTGGTGGATATTTGATATTTTTCTAATCCATTTCTTCATATGGCAACAGTGAGCAAGATAATCACGTCCCTCAGCACGTCACTTGTCATGTAGCAACATCCTAAGAGGGCATTTCTTCAATGTGCTAAATAGATTTCCAGGCATCTTGAGAGAAATTCACTTCACTGGAGAGGAAGCAATGAATCAAAATTTGCTGTGCCTTTTGAGATTTCAGAAGCCTTTGTACAGCTAGTCTTCATGTACTTTTGCCCACATTAAAGTCCAATGAAATAATTTATTTTAAAAAAATACTAGGCTCTTTTTAAATTAATTTATATCTTTCAGATTCTAAATAATACATCAAATATATATTTTTAAACCTGTTTTGTTCAACCTGTCATTTTATCCACAGAAACACTTAGATGTTGACTGTGGATATTCTTCAAACAAGTATTCTTAGATTACTTTTTTAATGCAAATATCTTGTTCAGAGGTTCTCTGAAGACTTCCCCTGTGATTTAACTGTTTTCTTTAGAAGCTCCAAACTTTTCTTAGAATTTGTTTTCCTATATATTATGGTGTTCTTCTGGTGGTGTTCCATTATTTAATGTCCCAAGACCAAAGTGCACAGGCCACATGCTGCTTGTTTAGATTAAAACATCAATTTCATCTTCTGAGAATTGTTCAACATACCCATCCCAATTCAAGTTCTAGCTGATGTCATGCAGGGACTAAGGTTATAATGGATATACACTTCTACATACCTATGACTTCCAGCTCTGCTTTTCATTACATTATTCATGGTTTATTACATTATTTTTAGCAACTATTTTGATTATTGTCCTGCTTTGGAAAAAAACTAACGTGTGTAAAAGTTCATAATCATTAAAAAATTCCACAAATGTCCGTTGTCAAAATTATACTTACTCTTAATTTTTTTCTTAGCCTATTTAAATTTTCCAGAAGCAGCTTTACAGGTATTTTGTTCCATAATAATACAGATGCTAATTTTTCAGGAATTTTGATGAAAATAGGTGAATATAGGATGCTTTAAGTTTGTTTCTTTATATCATGAGAGAGTGTTTGGTAGGGGTAACCAAGATGCTCCTAAATAAGCAGTCCAAGCTTACTTATTATGCTTTTAGTAACGGAAATTATAATTGGAATTTATTTATTTAAAAGCAGAGTTGCAATTTTTTGAACCATACAATGCCATTTTACCAGGCTTTCTACAAAACTGGGCATTGTCTATTAAATGATACATGTACTATGTGACTACTTTGGCATTTTCTTTTTGTCTGCTGTTAATGACAGCAGGAACCTTGTTAAAATAAGAATTCAAAAGAAAGCTTAAAGTAGAAAAAATCCCTGATTCTTTCAGTCTTGAATAGTCTTCAATATCACATTGGTATTTCATTGATAACAGTGAGTTGGTTGAGTCAAAATTTGTTCAAGGTCAACTCCAATGTCTTTGCAAACTAGCGTGCAACAGTATTTAAACATACTCTTATTATCAGAACAGCTTGTTAAAATATAGATAACTATTTCATTTAATTGTCAAGGTACTTCATTGTTTACAGTTCAATGACTTGTAGAGGCTGCTGCTCAGATTTCATGTAATGCTTGACTTTATGCTAGAAGATACTGAGCAACAGTTCTGAATCTAAAGACGTTCTTAAATTAAAGGAAGAACAGCAAGAAGGAGAAACAATTTCTCTTTTTTTTTTCTTTTTTTTTTTTTTTTTTTTTTTTTTGTATGTTAGGAAGAATAAACTAATATGTTTTTTTCTAAAAAAAATACCTTAAAAAGAATCAAATCTCACTGCAAGTCTCTTGAGGATCAGTTGTAACATTCTAGTTATAGTATCTCCAAAAGGATTTAATTCTGAAAGATAGAAGAAAGGAATATATGAAAGATATTTAAAAAATATATATCTATATATATATTCTAAAAAGAATACTTATATTTGTAAGTCCATTCAGGGCCACTCTCTATCATCTTTGAATTGTTATAGAAATATTTTTCTCTACCCCAGGATAGGAAATGTATTCACAAACTGAAGTAACTTCAACAGAGGGCACATGGGGCACTCAGAGATGAACATTTGCCCTGGGAGAAGGGGCTGAAGGACCAGAATTGGCTCATCCTAGAGAACTTTGGGAGACCTCCCCAGTCCATTAGGTTTTAGGAAGACAAAGACAGACTCTTCACACCCATTCTTGGCAGGGTAATGAGACAATAGACATAAATTTCAGGAAGAAAGTTGTTTCCCCATTAAGACAGTGAGGTAGTGAAGTTGGCTACCCAGAGAGGCCATGTTCTCTTTGTCCTTTGAGGCTTTCAAATCCTGACTGAACAAAGCTCTGAGCAACCTGGCCTGACCTCATAGAAGGCTGAGCAAGCAAGCAGCTGGACTGGCAGTCTCAAACATGAAGTAGACTCAGCTCCTATGACAGTGATAAAACAGACACAGGCTCATTGCAGATTAGTCTGTTAACTTATACTGCTTTTTCCACAGGTAAAGGTCAGGACACCCCACTCCTGGAATATTTTATCATATTATAACATTCTGGCCTTTTAAGAAAGCGTTTGACCTTCAAGCAGTTTTGGTAGGTGAACTGCGGCTGGATGTCAGGTGTTCACAAAGTTGTTCTATGACAGCCCTCTTCAGCAGGACAGGGAGAAAATAACATGGAAAAACTCCTTGTGGATCAAGGTGATTTAATAAAGAAAAAACAAAACTCATGCACATGGTAGCAAAGGAAGATCAAAGATTTTTTTCTCTATTTTCCATCAGCACCCAGTGTCCAACCAGTTGGCAGGAGGCAAGGTATCAGCACACACAGTGGTTGCTCTGGATGATAAACATTATAAATAATGAATGCCTTCTCTTCCTCCTCTTTTCTCTTAGATTTTATATCTGAGCAGACACTGTATTGTCTGGAACAACCTTTTGATCATTTGGGGTCAGCTGACCTGGCTATGTCACCTCACAAAATCTTACCGAAACCTCAGCCTACTGGTGAGTATGGGGAATGTTGAGAGACAGAGTTGATGCTGTGCCAGCGCTGCTCAGCAGTAGCCAAAAAAACTGGTGTGTTATCATCACCTTTCTAGCTACCAGTGCAAAGCAAGGCACTGTGACTGCTGCTGTGAGGAGAAAAACGCCATCTCATCAGACTCAATACAACAGCATTCTCCTGAAACCATTAGAAAAGTGTATTTCATTCCTCTTTCTGAGCACTAGGCATGAGGGATAGCTTTTATTTAGTTTTAGCACTCTGAGATCCATGCAAGTCTTATCACAGCCTTAAAAAATATAATGCAAGAGAGCCTAATCTACAAGCTAATTTATTGTTTATGGAATTCTGTTAGCAGTGTTTGTCTGCCTTCGCTGAGCCTAATAGCGAATAATCAATGCATTTAAAATTAAACAGGGAAAAAAGGTGTTGGGGGTGGATGGAAGAGAAGAGAAAGAAAATAAATTAGGCTTGTCTTGTCACAGTCTTCAGCAATTTCACTCAGTGAAAATCAGAGATGCAATTTTTCAGTCAAACAGAAAACCATTAAAAAAAAAAAAGAACTACAAAATTAAACATTGTCTATTTAATTCATTTGTATAATAAATTGTGGCATTTCTTTTAGCACTTTCCAATTGTCTCCTGCCATTACGCAGGAACCCCATTCAAATGGATTACCAAAGGCAACACTGAGGTCAAAGAAACAAATCCTGCAGACTCCTCTTAAACAGCTCATTGATTTCCACACTGCAGCTAAATTTCTCATTTATATTTTTAATTCATTGTGGTTCAAAAAAAAAAAAAAAAAAAGACCTGAAGATAAAGGGAAAGGGATAGTTTAGTAAATCAATGCAGAAGCTTTTATTCCTTGCAGCTCTCTCTGGATTGCAGATTTATTCTTTTGGGACTAGATTATCTCAAATACCTTGCATTCTTATGGCAATAAATTTGACTCTTGAAATAAAAATCATACTATATTCCCTAGTTTTAAAACTATCCAATCCTTCAAAAACTGCATTATTATCTTTGGTTCATACAAACTAAATTAATGATGTGTTATTTCCTCTCTAAGTAATTATTGGCTTTGTAGGATTTTTTTCTCATTTAAAATATTTAAAAAAGAGAATATTTAAAGCTACAGCATATTTATGACAAAGTACTCATTGTAACAAGGAATCAAAAATAAAGAACAAACAAATCAAACTTGTTTATATTGTCTAGGAAATAGTCTTTGGTATTTTTTGTATCACAGGCCAGTTGATAATATGAAATATCTCTGTGTCAATAAAATTAAGATGGCTCCTACCTCTTTTTATAGAGATTCTGCATCTGCCCAGGACATGGTATCCTTTTTAAGAAAATTTTGTCATCTGGTGTCTCCTTGAAACTTTTCATTGCATTAATCTATTTCTGCTTCCACACGGCACATGGATTCTCTCCTTCCTGTTTAGTGTTGCTATTATTTTTTTTTTTTTTGGACTTTTTTTTTGACTCAGGCTAGCAGAGAAATGAAATGACAGTACACATTCTTAAGTGAGACTAAAAAAACTTAAACAGACTTTTAACAACAGCTACATATATTTCCATCAATCAGTATCTATGTTGTTCTGTATCTCTAATCTTCATTCTCTAATCCATACTATGCCTGTAAGGCATCACACATTCCAAGAAAAAGAGGAAAAGTGGAAATGGCCATGCAGGTCTCTTGGTTTATGTTCTCAGTAATTATATTCTGCTTCTCACTATTTATTTCAGCTTTTTTTTTTTTTTTTAACCATGATTTTGTATCCACCCTCCATGGTAAATGTCTTTCAGGACAGAAAACGACAAGTATTTAGTCGCTGCGGACTCAGTACTTGATACAGGATGCATGGTATAGACATCTTCTGTTTACATTGTGTCATTTGGCTTCAGTATCAATGAGCATGATATTTCAATTTATTCAGTTTATACCTTTTGAAATTAAGCACCTCCAATCAAACAGTATATTTTGATATCTATCAAAAGAAAACTACTGGAGCGACTATAATACAATCTACTCTTAGTACATTATGCATGATAATGTACCTTGTACCAATATTATCACACACAACTTTCCTGTCATGTTTACATTTGTGTGGTTTTCTACCTGATCCTTCAGAGGACTGTTATCAGTAATGGTCTCACCCAGAGTTGCAGCCTTGAGTGAAGACTGGCTTTGCTGATTTCTAGAAACAACATGCTGGATTTTTTTTATTGCAAATGAGAAAAAGGATCTACTGTCACATACATTATCCAGAAGAGGATAATGCAGAATATATATAACCACAAAACTTGACAGAAACGTCGATTTTTAGGATCCTAGTTGACCATGTGCACTAAGACCTTGCAGAATAAAAATATGTTCAAATTCACTCTCTTTTCCAGCAACATTCTTTATCACATTTCACTTTTGGCAGAATGGAAGAAAAAATTCTATAGTGGTAATATCTACTCTCACATTTTTTCATATGATATCTCACTTTACCCTATCTTTACAGTCTTTAAATAGTCATACAACACCGTCCTGACTGTCTAAAAATATTTATGTGTCCATTTTACTGGAAAATTAAAGACTTTCTGAAATTATAAGTGATCTGAGTAGAGCTGTATCCATGATTATCTTTAAGTTATATTCAGTTTGTAAATCATTAACAAATATCACAAAAATCCTAATGCAATAGTAATATATCTTTATATTAAAAAATTACAAATATTGATAAAAAACTGTTGGATAGATGGTGTTTTAATAGCAGGTTGCTAAAAAGTGGCTCTGATGAATAACTAACTTTTCATTTTTCAGATGAAGGGGGGTTTCTTTCCTTCTTAAGATTATTACTAAGAAGTCAAAATATTCTAAAACTGAATCCTTCATTTTAAAATGTTATATTTTACTTAACATTTTTCTGAGGAAACTTGTATGGCAGTCCAGCTTGACCATATTGATTACCAAAGTCTTGGTTCAAGTTTTTTTAAAATGTTGCTAACAGCTTTTCAAGAATATCAGATTCTCCAACAGCTTGGGTTGGAAGAAGGTAGGAAATCTCATTTACACAAAGGACAAACATTTTTAGGGATTGATCTTCTAGGACCTATTAGACCTTTCACACTTTTTTAGAGCTCAGTTCTGCGATAGAAAAAACACGAGTTAATTACCTCTGATTAGAGAAAGCCGAGCTTGCCTAAGTGTAAGTGTATTTGCCCAAAGGCAGCAATACTCTCTTCCCGTTTCCTGTCTGCCTTTCCTAAATCCTGACCAAATATAACCATTCCTATTGCTCACAACAGCAGAGTCTTCTGGGCAGGTTTTACGGGTATTACCAAACCAGAAGGTCAAATTGTCCTGTTGTTTTGACCTGCTACAGCTTGCTCTGTCTATTGATGGTTTTCATCATTGCTCTGAGTGTCCAGTCTTGTTAGTTTGATGAGCCAGAAATTCAGACTGGCACATTGCCTTTGAAGGGCACAATCCCTTGTGTCTCCTGATGATTTTCACTGCTCATACTTGAAGCATCTATGTGCTGAAATACTTTGTTAGATTGTGAAGGTCATCCTGTCAGAAAGTGCTTCCAAGAATTTCTGTGCTTCATTGCAAGGCTTTTCTCTTGTGCTTAGACAAACTTGCAATCACAGAGCTTTGGAAAATGCGTTTTTTACTGTCTCCTAAAAGCAAAGCATCTGTGATCACAAGAGAAAGGCTGTTGCAAGAAATTAATACCATTGTTCTAGTCTCATTCTTTGTTAATGACTTTTGAGAACAGATTAATTTTGTGCTTGCTTCAACCCTCATTAGAGTTTGCCAGTTGGGAAAGAGAACAGGGAAACAAGTACACGTTAAGTTCCATGAAAAAGTTACAGCCAAGTGGCTTCATATTTTATGTCAAATAGTTGAAGGTAAAGGTATGCCAATGTTCTTAGAAATCATGTACTTAATGTTTAAATCACTATGGATCCTGTTTGGAGACCATGACCTTTTCTACCAAGAAAACATAACTCAGTACATCTGAGACATGCAAAAATCCAAATGGAAAATTGAAAGGCAAAAATAAAATATTAAAAGAAAGTGGGTGTGTGATTTGCACTCACAAATATACACATAGCTGCAAAAATATTTGTTTACAATTTCTATCTGACATTTATAACTGCATAATCTTCATTACAAGTATGACAGCAAAACATTGCTAACTCCATTATTTAATTAGAGATACCAAGAACCAGTGACATATTAAAAATATATAAAAAAAAGGGAAATGCTAATTATACTCAGTATGACCATTGTAACTGATCATTTGATTTGCAAGTTATAAAACATTAAAAAAAATCATCTTTGGAAAATAAAACATTTTTCTCAACTGAGCATGATTTTTAAAGTTGCGTTCCCTCATTGACATAGTTCTTATATCTCTTCAGTATACTTATGTGTAACTGGTTCCACTGTGAGTGGCAAAAAAAGTATGTGACAGATACTGCAAATAGCAATAGGGAGTTTAACTAAAATTCTTAGTGTTTAGCTAAAGCCTCCTACATTACATATTCAGACTTTCTATTTCCAGCGAAAGAGAAAGATTGTGTAAATTTAGGATGAATATTTTATGGCAGAACAAAGTGTCATGTTAGAAGTGGCAATGGACTTTTTATGGAGTTTCAAGAAGAACAGGAATGGTGGCAATACTGGAGGCTGGAAAGGTAAAACTCTAGAGAGAGCTCTGGGATCAGAGGAACAGCAGCAGAGAGGCTGAGGGTTGATGCCATAAGGACAAAGATACATGTCAGGATGGCTGAAGAGAAGAAAGAAACAAGATATAGTGGAACAGTAAAGAAAACCTGATCATTGACTGATTTCAGGAGCCAGCTCAGAATATAGTTTCTGACTTGAATAATAAGTAAGGCTTAAGCTTTTTAAAGATCGGAAGGGACATTAGAAATAGACACATATTTTTTGACTCGTTCCTCCCTTGTCCGAAACGTATGCATTTATAGTGACAGGACTTAGCTGTGAGCCTGAAAAGCCTTGAATCCACAGAGTATATAAATTCTCCTTCTCTAACATGTAGTTGGTATTCCATATGAGGTCTGACTAAGCACCACACTGATGTAAACAAGGCTGTGAAATTTCTGGATTCAGTAATTCTGAAGCAAAGTTAAAAGGTTGATGTGTTTTCTCAGGGCCAGTGTTTTAGATTGTTTTCCAGCTCAGAGATATTTTGTTAAGTACTGTTAACTAGGATCAGGGAAAGAAAAGCAGTTTAAAAAATTCAATTCTGCCCCAAAAGGCATCGTTAAGCAGTTTTCAAATGCAAACTCAGTACTACAGGAACACAGAAGGGTTGAGGCTTGAAAAGACCTCTGGAGTTTATCTGATCCAGCCTTCCTGCTCAAACAGTGACATTTCTAGTCAGTTACTTTGGATCATGATCAGATGACCTCTTAATGCCTCCAAGGTGGGACACTCCAGAAATTATTTGAGCAACACTGCCAGTGCTCAGTCACCCTCACAGTAAAAAAAATATTTCCTGCTGTTCAGGGGAAACCTCCTGTGTTTCACTTTGTGTCCATTGACTCTGGTCCTTTCACTGAAATCAATTTGGCTTTGACTTCTTTCCAATTCTGTACATTTTATGCTTAGATAAAAAAGAGAATTGTGGAAGAGGGAGGATCAAAGCAGCTATCAAAACTTGGGACTCTTTTCTTTAAAGGTATATGGTAAGACAATAGAGTAAGTATTCCATTATAGTGTGAGTTCTTGCAGAGTGAAAAAACACTATAAACAAATGCCTCTTCCAAATACAGAAGAGTATTTACATTACAAGAAATGTTTCTGCATGGCAGCTGGTGAGGGGTCAGTAGCTCTGACTGAGGAAGGTATGACCGGTCAGAGAGATGGTCCCAAAAGAGATCATTTTCCCGAGGCCCGGTGTCTTCCCTCAGCTGCTGGCTAGGAGGGCCCGTGCAGGAGCTGTCAGCTCTTTAGTGATTGTCAGCTCGTGATTTCAGCTCAGCTCTGCAGGGCAGCCTCCAGGCCAGACCAGGGAGAGGGAGATGAGAGGCTCATGTAGCTGTTCTGCATGAGGTAGCTTTATTAGTTTGGCAAAGGGGAGCCAGGGACAAGCATCTCTCTGCCCTCGCAGGGGCAGGGGGCCTGATGCCTTTTCCTGGTCTTAAAATCAGGAGTCACACACGGTTAGAAGGGGAAAAGGGATTTTACCTTGGTATTTATTTTAAGGATCCTTAGGTGTACACGTCCAGGTCATATACATCGAGATGTACCCCACCAAGTCTATCTCTGTCTTCGTCTTCTGTCTCCACACCTCTCTCCCCCCCAACATTGGGTATAGCATTATAGGTTTTACTAATTAGCATATCTATCAAAGATTCCCCAATAAGAGGCTCAAGTGAGCCCCCTTCCCCAAGGAACTCTCCCCTGGATGGTTCTATCTTGGTTTACAGAATGTGTTCTGGAGAGGACCTTGGGGTCTGGGGCACACTGATCTCTGGCTACGAAGCTTCTAAAATGTTTTGTCTCTTAGCTTAACAAACAAGTCCAAGAATGTAGGCAAAAAGCACTAGGAATACAGAAGTTGTAAAAAGGTATAACAGGGGTATAAAGGAAAGGGCAAAAATCTTCATGGCATCAGGCCAGCTCTTATAGGGGTACAGGGGGTGGGTATCAGAGGGTAAGGGCCAATGGGTTACAAAGGATCTGCATAGGGTCTCCCAGAGGATGCTGGGTTTGTCTTCTTCTCGCCATAACTGAAAGTGGTTGCCTTTCCAGGGGAGTTCTGCTGGGAGATTGAGCAATCTCCTTATCTCAGCAGACATCCCTCCAGGGCAGTGGCTGGGCATACCCTACATTTCTGTGCAAAGGATGGCAATTTAATCAATTATGAACTGAAAATGCCGATGATCTGCATTTCTTTAAGGAATCTTTCTATGACTTCAGATTTGCCTTTATTGGATTTTTGTTTAGACACATAAAGAAAATATAGTTTTTTTCAAAAAATTATATGATTAAATATGTAAGCAATAACAATTAAACTGTGCAAGTGATGTTATTATGAACATGTTATCATAAAATGAAACCCATATTCTAAAACAAATTGTCTACATTTATACAAAAAGATGCTTAGCCTTCAAAAGACAACACAAAGTGAAAAGCTATCCTGGAAAACTATCACTGTATTTTAACAGTGTATCACTGTATTTTAACAGGCCCTCTAGACTGAAATTCACAATGAATTCAACCAGTCAGAACTGTTTTCATGAGAACTAAATGAACATTGAATATGGGCCTCAATTTTAAGTCCAATATACCTCTGAAAAAGTTACATCTCTGCTCACATTTGGCTGTTGTCAGCATAAGACACAGACACCGTAATGAAAACCACTGACCAAACTGATTTGTCTTTCATTTCTTGCACAAAAATTTGCATAAGTAAGTGATGGAAGTCCCTGAAACCAGCTGTGCTACCAGACTGCATCAAGGTTATTTCCTACTGTAATACAAATGACAAATTAATGTAGCCTCTCAGAGAAGCATACTAAAATATACTGCTTTCTCTAACCTGCCAAGGTGAAACTCTGAGATGAACAAGAAAGAAAAAAAAAAAAGACAGGGAGAACAAGAGCTCTTTGCTTTCTCTGGCTATCTTTACTCATCTCCAGTGAAGATGGGAGGTCACTTGCCACTTACAAGTTATCTCACAAATACCCTCCTTTGCTGCTTCTGATACACTTTAGTTTCACAACACCAGGTTGTGCCTAAATGGTATGGCTGAGCTCTGTATTGCTTTTCTAACAGAGTTTCAAAGTGATTACATCTCTTTCCTGGGATTTAGCATTATCAATTTTTTACACAATTTCTGAGAGGTGTAATTTCCTGTCTGAGTATGTCTAGAGATAGTGTCCTAATTGAAGAACTTCCCAGATGGACAAAACAAAAATTCACATCTTAGTAATCATATAAATTTCAACTGCTCTTCTGTATAGCAGCAAACAGATATTCAGGTGTTATCTGTGCAGGCTTTGTCTGCATAAAAAATAGGTTGCTGTTGGCTGGTTGGTTGGTTGTAAGATTGTCCTTCTCTAGACAGTCCCACTATCTCTTCTTTGACCTCCACACAGATTTGGGTGTTATATATAGCAGTAGCTATCCTCAGTGAGACCATGCAGATGCAAAGAGATTCATCATTATATGGATTTTACAGAGCCTGGCTCACATTAAATGGTTGATTTAGGTTGTCCTATTTTCCATGTAATATCAAAATTTCAAAAAACAGATTTGTGTTGTTGAAACGTGTGCCAGAAATTGTGACCACAGAAGCAGGAATACATAGCAGAAATTGGCAGCTCTAATCCTGCTTATTTCTGGAATTTTGAAAGCTTAGTACTATCATGAATAGTATGAATAACTCATTTTAGTGCAAAGTTATTATTTATGTCTTATGCTTAAAAATGACACATAGCCAATGACTTTTACAGAATAATGTGAAAGGGTGCATTAAAATTAAAAAAAAAAAAAAAGAAACTAAGGGGTGTGGTAATCAGGTATGATATGTCTTATTTATATTCTAAATTTAATTCTTCTGCTTCCCTACACTCCATCCCTGCCTTTCCAGCTCATACTGAAGAAACTGGCATGTGTTGTATACAGCAGATGGACATGCTGTGGCATACAGAGATTCTCAGCACAGTTCTGGCACACATATTTTCTGCTGAATTTGCTAGCTAGCAAGAACTCCAGCAGCAGTTGTTTCACAGAAAATGTTATTTACTGGCAGTGTATTAAAAATAATTAGGCCAGGATGAATCAATGAAACCAAATGAATAAGTCAACTTTAAATTGAGCTGGATGAATATTTTTGATATATATCTTCACACTTTGTTTCTGTAGTTTTAACTGGAAGATAAATTATTAAAAAGAAGAAATGCAGTTCTCATCCTGAATCTTCTACTAAGACACTTATGCAACAACTTGTTCTCTCTGAAAACTGCTGCTACAGCCCTAGTAGAGTTTTGCCCATTTTGGGAGGGCAGCCTCAAGCAAACTTTATCAGCAAACTCCACAGGTAGATGCAAAGATTTTTCTCATTTCTGCATCTTGTCCATCCTGAAGAGTTTTTGGCTTGTGGTTCTGTTTTGTTTTGTTTTTTTTTTTTTACTTCAGTGTAAGCTAGATAGGCGTAAGTGATTCAGAGGGGTAGACCTTATATTCCTATCTTGTAGAAATGTAGTAGAATGCCAATTTTAAATATTGGAGTATACTTTTTCTTGGCATTGTTAATACTATCAGAAAGATAAACATATACATGCCTAAAAGATAGGTACATACTCAAACAGATATTTGATTTATCCTATCATTTCTGGACAACTTACTGGCCAGTGTGACACAGAAATAAAAAAGTCTTTTCTTGAAAAGTGCTAAATCCTTCTATTAGTCCTAATCTTATCTGAAGGGTAGAAACAATGACATGTGGAGAGAACAGGAAGGAATAATCACCAAATCACATAATCCTTTAGGTTGGACAAGATCTTAAAGATCATCAAGCCAACATTTAAACAATCACCACCTTGTCAAGTAGGCCATAGCACTACACAACATGTCCATTTATTTCTTCAACACCTCCAGAGATGGTGACTCCACCACCTCCTTGGCCACTCTATTCTGATGCTTAACAACCCTTTCCATTAAGATATTATTTCTGATATTCAGCCTGAACATCCTCTGGCACAGCTTAAGGCTTTGTCCTCTTTTCCTGTTGGTGGTTGCCTGGGAAAAGAAGCTGACATTCACCTTGATACAACCTCCTTTCATGCAGTGGTAGAAAGCTACTACATGATCTCTTCCCATCACATCTTTGCCCCTTACACATTGTAACAGTCATCTAGTTTTTCTCTCAATAGATTATAACATTTGGCAGAAGATAGATAAGGGTGATGGCTGAAGTAAAACTGCATCATTAAATGAAATATACCCTTATGTGTTTAAACCTGAAATTCATTCACATTTTAGTTCTTCACTTGCAGCATGTCAAGTTTTGACCCTCAGTTTGAGACTCCTATATTGATAATTGTCCTGATGATTGAGAGTCATGCAAGGTCTTCCTGACAGTAACTGATAATAAGAGATCATGTTCATGGCTCTTCCTTTAAACCTTGGCAATTCTGAGATTTAATAAAAAATGTACTAAATGAGATTGCCCTGGTCCTTGATGGATAATATCTTCTCTCCATACATTTGAGTTTTAATTTCATACCAAAAACCAATAGCTCAATAGTGAACAAAGAAAACTACAATGCAATTACCCTGAATTTAGGGCTAAGGTTAAGCATTCAAGCATTTCAGCATTAAAATTATTGCTGTTAGTACCTGTCATTTCTCTAGTTGCTCAGGGGTCTTTCTTTGACTTCTCTAGTTAACACTATTAAAGTTTATTACCTGGAGAACTACTTGTTACCTTAGAGTGAAAAGAATATTTAGTGACAACTGATATTCTCTTTTGCTCTCCCATGAAAGGATAATACTTGTAGTTCTTTTTCAAAATTGACCTATTGATCTCATCCTTATTTATACACGGCATGTAGAGTTCTGATGGAAAGTCTTGTTCCTTATCACATAAAATAAAAAATGAAAAATCCCACTGCATAGGTTTGTCTTTGTGGAGCTTACTTGTGTTTTAATTCTGCATGTACATATATCTCAGGAATTGACCTGATGGTTTTTTGCTATGTTGAGGATGCTTTGCATCCTATATACTTACCCTGATGGAATACATATATTCAATATGTTTCTTTTTTTTTTAAGAACTGAATAGGTAAGAACCAGGTTCTTGACTTACATTACACCTCTAATAATAAAACCTAATTTCTGAGGTGTGAAAAATGCCTGATGTGTTTTAGTTCTCTACATATGAACACAAATCTGTGTTTTAGATGACTCTTCACTTAAATGATTTGCCAATATTTTGCCTTCTTGTTCACCCCTACCTTATGTGAAATTATAAGCTGACATAGTATTAGCTAAATTTCATTAATATTAATGTCTTTTCATTTGCCACTGGTTACTGGGCTGCCTGTACATCAAATTACACAAAAGAAATTGTATTGATTTGAGCTAGAAAAATGAATTACTTCTCACCTAAATTAACACAATCATTGAAAAGGCATTAGCACAAAGACTAAAAGGTGAAAATGGCTAGTTCAGTACGACTTACTAAAGCAATAATTTGATCTGTAGGTTTAAAGTTTACCTGACTGAATGACTATAGATTTTCAAGAGGCAAGATGAAGACACTCCATGCAGGCCAGGAAACTGGGGAAAAAAAAATAATTATCACTTGCTAAAATCAAACTAAGAGCTGTAGTTAATAGCACATCTTTTCATTATACAGAGCATTTTGCTTTATAATGTCATCATATAGCAAAGCTTTGTCTTTTTTTCATTCTCTTTTCAGAAAGAATGAAGAACAGCACCACAAATGAGGTAACTCACTCACCCTCACTGTCAGTTTGCTCCTTACAAATCTTTCTTGGGGTCTGGGTTGCACAGCAACATTTAAGGCACTATTGCAATGGTACTAATAATCACAGTTACATAGCCTATAGTGTTAAC
The DNA here is from genome assembly GCF_041296385.1 of Aphelocoma coerulescens. Taxonomy (NCBI): domain Eukaryota; kingdom Metazoa; phylum Chordata; class Aves; order Passeriformes; family Corvidae; genus Aphelocoma; species Aphelocoma coerulescens. The sequence continues at coordinate 111,690,150 of NC_091015.1, read as the reverse complement.
TATGTTATCTGGTGCACAACTAAACTACTAATGCAGTTCCCTTCCCTAAGCATGTATTAAGAGTTTAAAGTAGGCTTTGTGATGAAGATTTATAGCTTATGACAAAGTATACCATCTTTTCCTCAGAGTTCTGTAAGTATAACTAAGCACAGGAGCATTAAAGACAAAGAAAAATACAGCTAGATGGCCCCAAGTGTAATAACAGCTACATCTCTCAAGAAATAAATTACCCACATGACATAGCAGACTATGGGAAATGAATAGGAGAAAATATATATCAGTAAATCAGCAGAAGTTCAAATGGCATTATGCTGCACGTCTAGCTGAAAGGAAATTCAGAGTAGTAGCTGACACACTATCCTTTACTCACCCTCATTTCCAGCTGGTGCCAAAGTGATCCTCAGCTGGTTTTATGTTTTTTAACAGGAAAGCTGTTCATCTTGTTACAGGAGAATGACTTAGTGAAAAGGTAAATAGTATTTAGGATAGGATGGAGAAGTACTTTTATTCCTGCCTCTGCAAGAGACATCCCATGCGACCTTGGACAAATGCCTTAACTCTTCCATATCACAGTGTGTTCATGAAAATTCTAATCTGTGGTCTGTGGATGACTACAATACATTCATATTTTCAAGACTGCCAATGTCATTCACAGTTATGTCGACTTTCAATAAAGATACATTTACAGCTTTTCCAAGCTTTTCCTTTTTTTGTGTGTGTGCCTGTTAATTTGCTAATTTCTAATCAGAAGTTTGTAATGTGGTCATTTATGCTTAAAAAATTCTCAAAAATATATTTTGATCAGCCTTGGCGATATCTATTAAACTACATTTTTAATTTGTATGGTTTTGGCAGTTTCACATCATCTGTGATCTGTGAGCAATCCTCAATTGACTAGTCTTTTGAGAAGAGATATATACTTGTTCTGGTTTTATACCATTTACAACCGTTTTCTTGCTCATAGCTTTGAAAAGAATACCTCAAATGTTGTCTTTCTTGGTTTAGTAGAATTCTCTGTTTCCAATCAGATACATTTTAAGCTGTGAGAATATTGCTGCTCTTTTCTATTTGAAAATATGATGTTTGCTGCAACTTCTTAACTAAAAGCACAGACAACTGGGCCTATATCTCATTTTATGTAATTCAAAGTAATTTGATTTCAATATAACTATAGAATTATCAGGTTCCTGGAGATCTAAAAGAAAATCTAGTCACGTAATTCAAAATAGCTACACAAAAGAGTCCAAGACATTTTCAATAGGAAATAGTTTATAAATGCCAATAATCTTGCACACACTGACCATTTCAGAGGGAAAACAAAACAAAACAAAACAAGAAACTCTTTTTCTCAAGCATCAGACTTTTAAGTCATCTCTGCAGAAATTATTTTAAAGTATCATTGTGTGATCCCAATAGACTATGGAATTTTTTCTCTAGCTTGCTCATAATGCCTACTTCTTAATAAAGAATTTTTGGCCACTTCACTGCATCTCTTGATAGGTCTATCACATCTGCGGGATACAAAAAAAGAATGCAATGGCAACATCTAGTCAGAAAACAGCTGAAAGCTACCAATGTTCTGAACTTTGACTTGCAGTTTTTGTCTCTTAACATATTTATTCTATGATATTTCTGTGAAACACTGCAGATGCTTCAACTTTGGAAAATGGTATAGTCCGAATTTTCCTCTCACTAAGTGGCCTCAGCATGTCAATGTATCCTGAAGGGAGTACACTGGCTCCCTGTCAAACATCAAATTGAATTTCAAATTGCTTTGATGGCTTATAAGGCAGTGCAGTTTGAGAAGTATGTATTTATCAGAATTGCTTTCTCTGCATGAGCCCAGTCTCTCTTTGAGATCATAAAAAGCAAGTAAATTGGCAATTCTGGAATGTGCAGGAGGGTAAAAACTCAGGAACACATATTTAGCTGTTTTACAACTCAAATATATAATTGATTCTCTGACCAGGGCCTATAACGTGACTTGATCCTGTTGTATTTATGTAGCATTTCAGACACCTCTAAATGATGGACAGTATTTCTTTGTCTCTACATTCATTAATGATCTAGGCCAAGACACAGGAACTGGCCTTGCGACACACTTTTAAGGGATGGGATCTGGTACCAAGGACATATCATAGCTGAAAGGAAAAAGACAGATTGCTGTATGATGTGTTGGAATGTCTGTGCTTAAAGCTTACCTACGAATGTACAGAGGACTTTATATGATGTCTGTAGGAAAGCTGTGACCAGTGCACAAGACATACAGAGTTCTTTACGTGTGCTCAAAGCTTTGTATTTGCAGGCACTGAGCCCGGAGCAAGAGATGTCCTCTTCTAAAATAATCTTCTTTAGTACCTTTCAACTCAAAGGATTAATGTTGAAGTCAATAAATTTAAATCTTAAGCACATTTGAATTAGGGACTGAGTAAATAAAAAGCCCTTCCTGTTTCAAAAAATACTCAACAAGTCTTCATTATTTAATTTTAATATTGTAGTAGCAGCTGGAACCCCATTTGCCTTGACTCTGTTGTGCTAGAATATGTTGGTCATATAATAATTGAATTTCTGAGTTTCTGAAAGAATTTCCAAAATCTAAAGGCATTTTCCAGGGGTATTTCTCCCTTTTAATGGGAAAAGAGTGTAAGCGGGGCATCTTGCAAGCCTTGTATCAAATCATCCATTTGCTCATGACTTTAAGTATGGGGATGACCCCAAATTCTTTCAAAGGTAGTAATGAAATTTTGTAGCTAGTGTTGTCTTTCATTCATCTTTATTACTGGTCATGGGGATATTTTACATATAATTTAATACTTTAGGAACTAAAATGAGACACCAACTATGCCCACTTTCCTACAGATATCTGTGAAATTAAAAGAGCAGGCTTCAATGTGAAGAGCTGATGATGCCTGTTTGCCTAAACTGGTGTGGGGTGAGAGATGTGAAAAAAATATCAGAAGTAAAATTATGTTCATTTGGATATGTGTTTGAATTTTTTCCCCATCTTAGAGTCCTTCTCTAGTCTTCTTTCTTTTGGTGCTGTTATTCAAGCGACTCCCAGAATACGCAAAATAAGATGTATCTACTCTGTCAATAATATAACTTATCTTTGTGTGTGTGTGTATGTGTAATAAAATATATTTCTCTCAAAATTCAAGGATCTTTAAAAATGTTTATCCATAACTACCCTAACAGTTAATTTAATTTTTTGAAAATATCTCTCACCCAAATTAAACCATCAGAATAGTATTTTCTAAAGCATCTTAGAAATTTCTCTGTACAGAAAATATGCCCTATTATTTTAAAATAAGCACAGATAAATTAATGAAAGCAAATAATATTGCCAGTAAAAATGATGTTTTTTGTAGAACAGTGAAAGTTAAAATAGAAAGAAATGTAAAATAGTTTTTCATAGCCAGGAAAAAAATCAACAAATTATAAAATTCAACATAATTTAATCTAACCTTTTTACCAGAATGCATTCTATCATGTAGTCTGGTTCTGACTCTCCCAAACAATGCCAAAAGACCCTTGTTTCATGAAAATAAATTTTATGCATTTTATTATAGCTAGCACAGTAAGTTGTTGGTCTCAGATGAAGGAGCTTAATAATTATAACAATAAATATTTTTCAACCTTTCAAAATAAAGATCTTGCTGGCAATGTAAAATTATTTTTAAATGTTATTATTTATTTTAATAACAAATACAAATGCTGTGCTGACATTTTCAACATGGCTATCAATCTCCATTAAAGTTATTTTAAGTGCTTTGAACTTTATAATGAGACAGAATGATTGCAGTTGCAATGAAATTAGACTGTGTGCTTTCTTAACAAGCTTCTACGAGTTAAGTTTAAAAAGATGGAATTATTTTCCTTCTGATAAAGAACACAAACCAATTAAAATATCAGAAAAGCATTTCAAATAGATAAAAATAGAAATAGGTATTCTTGATAAACTTCTTAAGAAAAAGTATTTCAAAAGTTTAAATTTTTGTTTTCTTCTCTTAATTGAATTTCCTTATGAATAAAGTATTTTAAAGTGGTTATTCACATTCTTTGAGTATGACAGATATTTTGTAAGAGTTGTATGTGTAGCATACTGCTAGATTTACTGTATAAATACAGAATTGCCTCTTTCTATACATATATTTCACCCTGAATATGGCAGATATAGTCCATACAGTGGTAACAGAACCTCTTTATTTGGTCAAGACAATTTCAGTGAGTACCATCTGACACAAATGGGAAGTTAGCACATAGGCAGCTTAAACATCAGTCAGGCAGTTTGTTATGTAATGATGTGGGCATTGACTGGTAGGCACACAGGTCAAGTTATGTGGCAAAAAAGAGGTTAAAAATACTTTTGTTCATCTTAGTGCTACAAAGCAATTAGCAATCATGAACAAGTTGAGCCAGTTCTTCAAGTTCATTTTTGACAAATCATGTAATCATAATCTTGGAAAGAGCTTCTGTATCCTTTTAAAGAAGATCTTCATATGAGTATTCATTAATTCAGTTTTTCAAAATTATTATTATTTTTTCATCTTTAAAGAAATATTCCATTACATTTTCTGTTAATTAGGAACGGCAGTTGCAAAAAGCAGATCAGAATGACTAGATGCAGACATCTTTTGTAAAACCCTAGAAAACAACAACAAAGTGTTCTGGAGATGTTATTGCTGTATCTATTCAACTGGTTCAATTTAAAATAATTGTGCTGTAGTGTTTCTATTCTATAAAAGCATAAAGAGCTCTCAGCTCAGGTTAGTCTCTTTTTTTCATAGACAAGGGCAAACATATAGACAGAGGACATTATTCATACTCCACAGACATACAGCCTGTCTCATAGATAGAAAAATAAATGCAGGAATCAACAAAGGGGCTTTCTTAAGTTCACAGAAAATATGTCTTTGAGTGAGACATGTAGCAATATTCCAAACTCCATCATACAGTGTCATGCCATACTGAGGGGATGATGCCTTGTGGGACTACCTAAAAACAGAGGCTAGACAAAATTAAGAGAATAAAAAGCGGGTGTATTTATTGAAGTGCCTTCAGGTACATTTAGGGCAGTCAAAGCCCCCCAGGGGCTACACCCAAAAATGGATCATGGGTCAGAGGTCTCCATACTTTTATAAGTTTCATCCATTTGCATATTGGGGGGTTAATACTTCAATTACAACTTCAGGTAATGAAGTCCTTTACCCCAAGTTTGCTTCCTCCAACTCACTTTTGTTTACATTTTTCAGGGCCTGAGACAGCAAGGTGTCCTTGATTCCCAGGCCTAGAGAGGAATTGTTTTGTCTGACCAAAATGGGAGAACAGCAGCTAACACTGTATACAGACTTTAGAGTTATACACTAAAGAATTGCAGGATCACAAATATATGAAAAATATAAAACTAACCCTCCTGGATTCTGGAGAAGCCAAGAGGGCTCTGTTGCCTGCTGGATTATATGATTTGGACTTTGAGAATGTTGTTAAGATCTATCTTGTGTGCTAGAAAAACAGTAAATCAGGGGTTCAGCCAGGAATAAGAGACAGATTTATAGACTACTGTCTTTACCTTCTAAACTATAGTGTGACATCCATGCAAGAGAGTGAAAAATAGTATTTTCATTATCATATATTATAAAGCCTGTGGGCTCAGAAGTTTGTTTCTGTAAGTTACTGAGGTATTTGACAAGATCGTTTTTCCCTGTAATTAGCTCTGATTTCTGTGAATATTGAAGGTACTCAATATTTTGCAAGAGTGAAACTAGAAAGATAAATCTATAGGTTACATGTGACATAAATCAACATTGTTCCAGTAGAACCATCTTGATTTCTAGCAACCAAATACAGTCTTATAAAAGCTCCTTAGAATTTAGTAGTTACTTCTTAAAATTAATGAACACTTATTCCGTTTAAATATTTATAATTTAATCTGGTAAAATTGTATTTTGGAGAAGAGAGTTTAGTATGGTCACTTAAAATCTATATTTATACCACCAAAATAAAGCTCTAAAAGTTGAACACCTCATGTTTAATATAATAATATATTTTAAATCTATTATAAACTCTCATGATAAATTGAATTATTTAGTCATAAAACACTTAGAAAAGACTTAAAAGGATTGATTTATAAATTAGAGGAGGTATATCACTTCAACACCTATTCTTTCAATAGCACTGAATTTCAAGTGAAAAAATATATTGAATTCCTATAATTTTGTTTCTGATATGGTATTTCTTATCCTTTCTTCATCTACAATAAGACCTTCAACAACAGGATTTACAGATACCATAACAACTAGATTTAATTTTCTTCATAAAATGCATTTCCCAAGCTGTTCCCTCATAGATACCTTCATAGAACCTTTTCAGACAAAGCAATTTCCTTCAAATGCCACATTTTAATGAAGAATTAAGATATTCTATTTTGGCATATCTGTTGGCATATCTGTTTCCAGCAATCCTGTAACCCATATATTTGTCTAGAAGTTAATGAATGTCTTAAAGGTCGGTCTCAGGCAGTGTAACACGTACTTCTACAAAGGGTCTGAAGATAACGCTGCGAAAGTCTGATTTCTGAAACCTGTAATTTTTAGTGTTTGTATTAGCTTGGGGGTTTTTTTTGTTGTTTGGAGTATTTTACACAAAGAAACTCTCTAACACCTACCACAGAAAATGAATAATATGCTGTGGAAATGACACAAATGGATTCCCTGGACAAGCACAAACACAGGAAATCAGTAGCAATCAACCTTAGCCAAAGACTTGCTCTTTATGGCAAAGATTAACCCTTGGTCCCTTGGCTTTATTTCAGAGCTATGGCACTGGGGATCTGTGTACATGGGCAAAGAGAGTACCCCTCTGCAAATGTCTTTTCCCCAGACTGTGGTGAAGAGGAAATACAACCAGTGAAATCTGGAGAGTTCTGAATGATGAGAACTTTTCTGCAGCACAGGCAAAGCTGGAAGAACCACCGGTGTCCCCCAGGGAAGGGCATCTTCTCAGCACAGCTGCTCATGCAAGAGAGCACTCAGAGGGCTGGTCCAACACAGCTGTTTTACTGAGCAAGCCAGTGAAAGGAGAAGAGCATGGAGGAGTGCACCTAAGTTTTTTTTTACCTGTTCTGACTGTTCTTGAGTATTAAAAGATTATTTTTTTTCCCCTACTGATTTTTTTCCTTGCCTATTGAGTTCCTTTTATTAAAACTACAATTGGAAATGTTTTTGAAAGAAACATGAAAAGCTAAGACATATTTTTGCAATACATTCTGGTTAATAAAACACATTTTCCTTATTCATTATTTATGGATTTTTCTGGTTTTTTTTCTTTTTTGACCAGATGAATCCAGCTCTAGACAACATACAATTCCACTTCTCTTATTTTCTTGCAGCTCTCTGACAGATGTCAAAACACTTCTGTCCATCATTTCTTGATGACACAAACCAGTAGTTATAAGTTTCAAGTTATAATAATAACATAAAATATGCCAATGAAAAGGTTGTCAGAAAAATATTATGCAGCTAGTACTGCAATTACAAGCAAGTTTGTTTTCATAAGCAGGCTTCCCTAGCCTCAGAAGAGTTAAAATACTGGCATGGGTTCATAAACTAAATGTAGGAAATTTTTTCCAAGGAGGTAGTGAATAAAACTTTTAAAATACCCAGGTTATTAACAAATATGTCACCTTCTCCTTAATATCATCTCTCTGAGACACAATCTTTTCCAGCCTGAGACACACAGTGATAAAGGACAAAGCAAGAAAAAAATCTCTAACTTTCCATTTTGCATTCTGGTACTTTTTCAGGGGGTTTTTATCATGACAGAGGTGTTCATAAGCTCAAGAATGAATCCTCAGAGTGTGAGCTGGGGTCTAGAAAGGACGATGAGGAGTCATGACAGCAATTCAAGACATGGCAAAGACTTAATTTTACTGCACACTATGCTCCATGAACAGTTTCAATTTCTGAAGCAATCCAGAACTAGGGAGGGGGAAGTGTGGCTTAATGCTCCAGAACCCCTCTTGTTCAAGGGTTGTGCACTTTGTTCTGTTAATCTGAACTGGAGTAGACTTACTGAAACATCCCACCATGTGAAAATTAAATGTATACTTCTGAGGGAGTGTTCGTTTCATAATTACAGAATCCGTAGCAAAAGACTTGGGAAGTAGCAATAATTTTAATAATCAAAAATATAGCCATTTTAGATTGAAGAAAAACACTATACTGACAGAAAATGTTTAAAAAATAGTGCTATATATTTATCTAGAGAGAGATAATACCTGTGCTTCTTTACTGTTTGACAATGGCTATTTCATAAAATATTTCAATCAATTTTTATTTTACAAAATAGAAGAAAATTAAATGCACTATATTTTAAACAAATATGTCTCTAGTCATTGTTTCTGTGCTCCTTCTCTTGAGAAAAATCTTTAAAAGTCCCAAGAAATAGTCATTTGCTACAACTGTCTATAATTAAAATATAAAATAACAAAAAAAGCTCCATTATCATAAAAACAAGTAAACATTGAATTTCAGACATGGAACAGCATGGATGAGGATGAGAAAATGTCATATATGCTTTTAATTTATCCTCAGTAAATCTCATGTGCTTTGTTAAAAAGTGTTAAAATAGATTAGTGCATTAAATTATTTGAAAGTATTCATTAACAAATATTCAAATGCTCTCTGCTCCTGTAAAACAAAAACTCACAAAAATGTCACAATACTTCTTGTTTCTGATGCCAACAATTATACTAAAAATCAATCAAGAAAAAAACCAGAAAGATAATATAGCTGCAGTTTCTCTATTTAGTCAAAATGTCCTTGCACCCCTAAAAGTCATTAAGGATGCTTATATAAAAAGGAAAAACATAGACAATTTTTTTTATAAAGAATTTAATAATGAGAAAATGCTCTATGTATATGTACATGAATCATCCATAACAATATAAGATTATTATTCTTTCCAGCCTTAGCTGGACATCATCTGCTCATTAATTCAGATTAACAAATGGGAGTTCATGGCGTTATGTTTGAGGGTGACATATCTAGGACATATTTGAAAACCATAGTATTACCAACAATGTAGGCATATGTTAAGTGCTAAGAAGGTTGAACTTCCCCATTTCAAGGATAGCATGGGTCATAAATCTGCCTAGACATATATTGAAAAATAAGATTTTTCTCTGGATACATGCACTCATTTTTGTTGTCTTTCTTGCATCAAAAAATATGGAAATATAAATGAAAAAAGACAAAAGGTGCAACTCTAGTTTCATGTAAGCTGGTAACAAAACTTTTCATTTTATTTGGGCTGCTCTCTGTGACAAATATAATAATTTAATGTATAATATAATGTATTACAAAGATTATACTGCAGCTGCATCAAGTACATTAAAATATAGCGAAAATACACTTCCTGCTTCCTTGTCTTGGTTTAGGCTTTAGATGCATTCTGAAATCTTAAAAGGCAGTTGTAATTCCCTTCACCATAGCAGCTGATGTCTTTCATGTGTCTTGTGGCCTACAATCCATAGTCCCGAGCAAACAGCCTTGGTTTCTGGGGAAGATCAATTGCCTTGAAACAAAAGAAATAAAGGCCAATCTTTTTACTCAAAGAGTAATCTGCCATGGACAAATATCTGTAAACAGAAGTAAACCCTAAACAAAGTTAAAAACCAAGTTAGCTCAGGTTATCAAGTAGATACCTAAGCAAACTGGACACCTGTATATCCATGGGCCTGGCAGGATGCTCCCACAAAGGATGAGAGAGTTAACTAATCTAATTTCATGGCCACTTTGAGTAAGATTTGAATGATCATAGTGAATAAATCCTAATACTAACAAATTAAGGCTCAAGGATATTAATTTGAGTTTTGAGATATCTAAAAAATGCCCTATGATGTTGGCATATCCAGTGTGCTTAATTTATACACTTAACAAGATATGAGACCTTGTTTATGTTCTTAGTGTCAGTGTTATGTTTATAGTTTAGATAGGCTGGAATGGGATATCTAATTTGAACTTGTTGCTGAAGATCCTCAGATCCTGAAAGGTCAGTGTGGATTTCATAAAGCATGCAAATTTATACCAACTAAGACAATAGCCCACTGGCACTAAAACCCCTGCTTTCCTCATGTTTCTGTATCCTGCTGAGTGAAGAAGGTTAACTTGTCATTGCCTGGATCATTAACTTTTTGGAGAGAGATTTTTGAATGCTCTCATACATAAATTTACATGGCAAGATGAACTTCTCAACTCCATAAAGTAGACATTTCAGAATCTCCCAAGGATAGCAGTTGGAAATCAGCATTTTGATGAGAAGGTTTTTTTTTTCAGAATGTAATTTTGGAATGGCACTGAAATACTATTGCTGAGGTATAGGGATGATGGATGCATGAGGCAAGCAGAGAAGAAAAAGTTCTCTTTGTTTTCTTCATGAAAAGGACCACATTCCCCAAAGACAAATTTGTTTAACATATGTGGAGCGACAAACAGATTACAAATAGTTGCGACTTTTTTTTAAAGTCTCTTTTCAAAGACAAGTGTAATGAAAAAAAGGAATGAAGTCTATTTTGTTTGTATTCAAATAATGTCAAGGAACTCAGTGCAGCTGTATACTGTCATAATTTTTCCACATTTCACCTGTTCTATCCTACCGTTATCTGTTGTCCTGTAAACTTCGACAGCACTATGAATCTGCAGCTACATGCACCAGTTTTTTGACAGCAATTAAAATTGGCATGTAGAGGCATTCTGAGATGAAATCTTATAATTGACAGGCTGAGACTCTAGCCAAAGGGGTATTCATTTGGGTAATCCCTGGGCTGAACCACTGCTGGTCTGTCAGCCTCTGAAATTATTGGCAATCTCATAGACTGCCTCTAGCAGCTGAGAGGAAGCTGTGCCAACTGGTGGCAGGCTTCAATAGGTTTAGAAACGCCATCAGTGTAATTGTCATCTTTAACACTGAAAAGTGCTTATATGCCATTGTGATAAGTGTGATAGAAACTGTGTAAATAGAAAAGAGCCAGCAGAGCCTTGGAAAAGGCATTCTGCATTTACTATCCCCCGCTGCTTTGAGCTGCCTGCTAACAGAAACCTTAAAACAACAGACAAATATCACATCCCATCTAGTACAAAGCATTATGAGAATGACCTCGGTGAATTTCTCTGACGCCTTGTGCTACATGGCAACATGGGGAGGAGGCCAAGAGCTGGCAGTTCTCTGGATCAGACAGCTGCAGGATGGGACTGTGTCTCTGTTCCTGACACTGAGAGAGCCAAAAAGCACAAGGGGCGGATAAATACTTACTGGAGTGTTTTGAGCTATTGGTAGTTTTCTTTATTCAGAGGAGGACAAAAACATCCAACATGTTCTCAGAGCTTTAAGTGCTTCAATACAAGGGCCTTCAAACTTGCACAGAAGTATTAAAGCTATTTAAGTCATGCTGCACAGTGTGCAGCTGATAAAATTTTTAGGTGTATTTTGATGGTTTTTTTTAACAGCCAACCAGTCACCTCTGTGGTTTTCATTGTACAGGATGGTGGTATGTTGATGAAGTGAAAACAATTGCTTAACCATCACCCAAAAGCCTGTAAGCACTAAGGCATGTTAGAATAAGTATGGATAATTATTAACTCATTTCATTGTTAAGTGCCATAGCACTAAATAGAATAAAGACAAGTGAGAATCAGGTGAAAGTTTTTCTAAAGAAAATTGTCTGGAAGAAGTTGTCCTTGTGTGTTAACTATGTTTTTAAAAACAGTCAAATTGGAAACTCAGGAAAGAAGACTAATTCTGACTTGTTGAAAAAGTAATTGCTTTCCTGCTTTTTTCTGAATGATGTAACATATGCACACCCTTGTACGCACATAGAGAAACACTAGCATCTGTCAAACAGAATTATGTACAATGCTTGTCAGCCTCTCTTGCCCTAGTACTTTACCTGTTGAGAGACCAACTCAGTTGGGTTGCATAATGTCATTTTAGGGAAAATATTTTTACTTTTTGCTTGGTTTATAGTGTGAGAATTTTTTCAAGCTAAAAGAGAAAATTTCATTTGCTGTGTGGAACATATTGGTCAGCACAAATATGCTAAGTACAATTAAATTAAGATTTTTTTTAAATATGCTAAAAATAAAGTTTAGAGGGAATTTTAAAAGCATTCTCCTTAGTGCAATCCTTAACCAAGGATTATAGACCCATATCCGTAAGATAATTAGGCACCTGCTGTGTCGGTGTTGGTCTGTTTGTACCCAGTCCCCATTCAAGTGTTGCATGTCTGTCACAAACCTAATTTTGAAAAGCATTTGAGTCTTCTGCATGGCATTTCCTGAGGTGCCTGTGTCTCTGCTTCCAGGCAAGCTTGACATCTGTATCTTAGGCTCAAGAAGGGGTTTGTTCTTACAAGTGGGTCTGCTCACACCTGCTGAGTCTGGCTATATCCAAATTTCAGCAGGAGCTAATACTTCCTTTCACAGAGACCTGCTCAAAGAGCCATGGATTAATGGAAGAGGCCTTCAGCCCAGCTGGAGAGAGAGCTGTGCTGAATATGCTACTCTGGCACTTCAAATAGCCCCTAGAAAAGTGTGATAAAAATCAAGGCAAAGGGACCCAACTACGTAGAAAAAGAGTCCTCAGGCTGAAATTAGGTAATTTCATCAAGCGATGCTAGAGATTCCTTGGAGTAGAATTAGAATGAGGCAAGGGTGATGCTGCAGATTTGAGAGGAGACTTCTCTATCTGAGGGGCTACAGGGTTATGTTTGTGTGGTTCTGCTCTGCCAAGCCAGCGTGGTTCAGTTGGTGGCACAGCTTGACAATCTGGCTGGGAGACTGGGCTGGCAAACACCATCTTCACATGTAGTCAGGGAAATCCAACCAACATTTGCATCTAGAGGAGGATCCCCCACACGTTAAACCTGCACACAGTCTTCAAACCTCCATATCTTTAAGGAAATGAATATGCTGATATCCTCCTCAGATCAGAAGGTAGGTGTTCATTTCCTGATGTGCAAATTAAGAGGGTAAACTGGGACAGTGTGTGTTATTGTTTAAGAAATATAAAAAAGAAAAGCACATTTTTTTAATTCACTTCTTGTACAGGAGAATGTCTCTACAAAAATACCTAATAAATTACTTGAAAATTTATGTTATTGGAACAAAATACATTTTCTAAAAAGTGTTTTTTTCCAGAGTATTTTCTGCTCTGATAAGAGAAGGATGAATAATGACATTTGAAACACAAGCCTGATGACTTCAGCACAGGGCATACACTGAACTGCTAGTAAGATTGCAGATAGCAGCAGAGTCTTTTTAGATCTCTTTGATTAGTAAAGTGAAGCTTTTCCTTTGCACACATAATGTTCCACCATGTATTTACACAATAAATGGAGATGAATCAGCATCTTATCTCTAATGGAGATTAAAACATCTCATTCATAAAATAACAACTCAGAAGCATCTGCTTACACATCCTTATTTAGACAATATGATGTACAATTTGGTTATTTGTGGAAATATATAACGTGAAATAGCACCAGTGACATGCCCATTTTTTACAGACTTACATAAAAGTTTAATGTTCTACAACACTGAAATTATTCTAATGCAACTGCAACTAAATATGTTTTTTTCACTGTTTCTCTAAGATTACAGTTTTTTTACACTTCATGCAAATAAACTAGACTTATTTTAGCTAAATCTAATGAGGTTCACTAGTTTAGTAACATGTTTTTCTAATTTCAGAAGTAATTGCCATCAGCCACTTAGTGTAGATTGGTTATTTGGTGAATATGCAAACAGTGCTTTTCATTTGTATTCACTTTTAGGAAGGACCTGAAACATTTAGGTTTTATTTGTAGTGAACAAATAAAATAACTGGAGTTTCAATTTTCCACAAGAAAAGGCTTTTATAAAAATAAACCCACAAATTGCACTGCACTATTCTTGGCCACTCTTGGATGCTTTTGGCTTACTGATATTGGTCAAGTTAAACACTACTCTTTGCCATGTAATATATTCAGTGGAAAGGCAGAAAGCAAGTATAATGTTTGAAATTTTTATTCAACACTAGCAGTACAAGCATAATTTCCTATATGCTCAGAGGAAGGCTGTGCTGTATGTAATCTAACCTGCATGCAGAAAGCCTGAATGTTTTTGTGCCTGAATGTACAAAAAATATACATTCTCTATTAATTTAAAGATATTCTCACCTCACTATCCTGCTTTTATTTCTTCAAAGGCAGTTGTTCTTAACTTAGATATTTCTCAGCAGTGCAGACAAGCTCTGATTTTCTAATGAAAATTCAGTGGAATTATTTGGACAATATTTTCTGCTAACAATCTGAAAAGCCCAAAAAGTGCCATAGAAAGAACATAATTTTTGAGTGCATTTTATTTTAATTGTCTACCACGTTTTCCACTCTTTATTAACTTTTAATGGAATTTTTTTTAATCCCTAATAGGATTCTCTTAAGAAAAAAACCTAAATATAATTTAGTTAGCACAATGAAGCATGTGTCTTGAACAATGTGTGTTCTGAACAATGAAATCATATAATCATCATAGAATGGTATGTGTTGGAAGGGACCTTAAAGATTATTTATTTCCAACCACCCAGCCATGGCCAGGGACACCTTTCATTAGACCAGGTTGCTTGAAGCCTTGTCTAACTGGGCCTTGAACATTTCTAAGGATGGGGCACCCACAACTTCCCTGGGTGACCTCTCTCAGTGTCTCATCACCCTCACAGTAGAGAATTCCTTCCTAATATCTAATCTAAACCAACCCTCTTTCAATCTGAAGCTATTACCTCTTGTTGGATCACTGCATGACCTTGTAAAATGTCCCTCTCCATCACTCTTTTAGGCCTACTTAGGTACTGGAAGGCTGCTGTAACGTCTCCCCAGGCCTTTTTCTTCTCCAGGCTGAACAACCCCAACTCTCTCACCCTGTCTTCATAGGAAAAGTACTGCAGCCCTCTGATCATCTTCCTGGCTCGTCTCTGGACCCACTCCAACAGGTGGGGTTCCACTTCCTTCTTATGTTGCAGGTCCCAGAGCTGGATGCCATACTCAGGGTGGGGTCTCACCAGAGCAGAGTTGAGGGGCACCATAACCGCCCTCCTCTTGCTGCCCATGCTGTTTTTGATGCAGCCACCTTGCTGTTATAGCTTTCTGGGCTGCAAGCAAATGTCATCAGCTGATGTTGGGCTTCTTGTCAACCAAGACCCCAAAATTCTTCTCCTCTAGGCTCTTCTTGATCCATTCTTTCTACAGCCTGTATTTGTACTTAGGAGTGCTCCAAACCAGGTGCAGAACCTTAACTTGGCTTTGCTGAGCCTCATGAGGTCTGCACATGCACATCTCTCAAGCTTGTCAGGGTCCCTCCTTTGGATGGCATCTTTTCCCCCACAGCTCAGTGCTGTCAGTAAATGTACTGAGGGTGCACTCAATCCCACTGTCCATGTCACTGATAAAGATGTTAAGCAGCACCGGAACCAATACTGACCCCTGGGGAATCACTCATCACTGGTCCCCACCTGGACATCAAGCTGTTTACCACAACTTTTGAGTGTGACCATCTAGCCAATTCCTTATCCACTGAGTAGTTCATCAAAACCATGTCTCTCCAGTTCAGAAACAAAGATGATGGGCAGGATAGTGTCAAATTCTTTGCATAAGTTCAGGTAGATGACACTGGTCACTCCTTCCTCATCCACCAACACCATAACCCCATCACAGAAGACATCCAAAATTGACAGGCATGAATTTCCCTTGGCGAAGCCATGTTGGCTGTTTCCAACCATGTTCTCATTTTCGTAGTTTCCAGCACAATCTGCCCCATGATCTTGCCAGGCACTGAGGTGAGACTGAACAGTTTGTGGTTTCCTCAGTCTTTCTTATTTTCCTTTTTTAAGATGAGAGTTATGTTTCTCCTTTTTCTGTCAGTAGGAACTTCACTGTATTGCCATGACTTCTCAAATATGATGAATAGTTACCCACTTCATCCACTGGTTCCTTCTGGATCCATGGATACATTTCATCAGGTACCATGGATGCATCTCATCAACTCCTAAGGACTTGTGTACTTTCAGGTTTTTTAAATTATCTCAGACCTGGTCTTCATCTACAGTGGACAGTGGTTATTAATTTTCCTAGTCCCTGACTTGCCTTCTGTAACTTGGGCAGTGTGGCTGGAGCAATTGCTGGTAAAGACTGAAGCAAATGAGTCATTGACTGCCTCAGCCTTCATGACATACTATGGTAGTCAGGTCTCCCATTTCCTTTCAGAGACAGTCCACATTATCCCTGGTCTTTCTTTCATCACCTGTATACCTATGGACGATTTTCTTGTTGTCCATGATGTCCCTGTCCAAATTTAATTCTGTCCAGGATTTAGCTTTCTTAATCTGATCCCTGGCTGTTCAAACAATTTCCCTGTATTCCTCCCAGGTTACCTGTCGTTGCTTCCACCCTCTGTAGGCTTCCCTTTTGTGTACTTGAATTTGTCCAGGAGCTACTTGTTCATCCATGCAGGTCTGCCAGTTGTTTTTGCCCAGCTTCCTCTTTTTTGAGATGCATTGCTCTTGAGCTTGGATAAGCTTGAATATTATCTGGCTTTCTGGGGCTTTTCTTCCCTTAATAAACTTACTTTCTTCACAAACAAATGAAAGGTATATCATAAATGGATGAAATACCCTGGATTACAAAGGTCAGCCATCTTCTTTGAATTCCTAATACCTATAACCTCCTTGCTATCCATTTTCTCACATGCTGCAGCACATGTAGTATAAAGATAGTCTTAAAAAAGTGTATAGAACTGTATCCAAGGAATGTAGAGGAGGACTGTTCAGCTGGCTTTGTAACTTTTTTTTCCATTGTATGTTTTTCAGCATTGTCTATTAAGGATTTATCTTTGTAAGATATGCCTTTAAACAAGTAAATGGCTGAATTAAATATGCATTGAAGACCCAGAATTTTCTCAGGTGTAGCCTCAGAGTAATCCTAATCAATTTTTCCCCTTGCAAACCAAAAGAAAATCCTAAGGAAGAAAACTGTAATAATTACCTAATCAGAAAATATGTAAAACAACACAACCAAGAAAAAAAAATTAAGCCTCTTCTGGAATTCCATTTACTTTGCAAACCCTGCTGTGTTTCATCCTGCATAGAAAGAGATGGGTAAAATAGCCTAGAAGAATCAGATGTCTCAACATGGCTTAGTATTTAATGGAGACAAAAAATAAAATAAATAAACATGAAAAGAAAATTAGAAGACCAGTTTTACGTGAGCAATAAACAGCAATTTTTTTTGAAATATGAGCTCAGAAAAGAAAGAATAATAAATAACAAGAGCATCTACATTAATAAGAACAGTGATAAGCCAAGATGATTATAGTATTTTGCAAATTGTTTTGCGGCACTTTCCTTCCCTTATGTGTCAGAATAAAAACCTATAATCTTTTGCCAGCAGATGAGAAAACAACAATTTTCAGCTATTTGACATGAAACTGGTTGATATAAAAACCAAAACTGCTCTGAATGAGGATAAGAAGTTACATGACTGCATTTCATAATGTTGAGGTCATTCATTGAACATATGTAAGTACCATATATAATTGGGTGAAAAAAAATTCTGTGCAGGCACAAAATACAGCTAAAATCTTCTTCTTCTTGTTATTACTATTATTATTTTCCAGATAAATTTTCTGTTGAATTTTGACCTATGCTGAATCTGGTTATTTTATAATTTTTTTTTCTAATACAGTGCAATCAGACATTCCTGATACCAATGCAGCTTTTTAATGAGCATCTTTTTTTGAACTTTGTGGTAATTAGGGCCTACGACAATCACGTCAGAAAAAAATAGAATAAAATAATTGAAAGTAATTGACTTTGTTAAAATGGAAACTCAGGATAAAGTAAAGTAAATGAATATGAGTTTTGTTAAATCATAAGAGATTACTGAATCTCTTGTGCTAGGCTTCATCTGCAATGCAAAGTTTTGAAGTTATTAAATCAGATTTCATCCATATCTCATGACTCCATATCAGCTGAGGGTATGATTATCTATCATGCCTACACTTCCTTGCTGTTAATTCCATTCTCACACAAATAAAACATAGTTTGGAAAACTTCTTTGCTGTCTGGGGTTTCAGGGAGACAATATTGTGTAATATAATTCATCTTGCAATTTTCTTATTATATTCTTATTGCCTCTATTCATGATGCTTTTCTTTGTGCACTTGTTTTGTTTTCCTGACACTATTGCATATTGCCTTTCTTAATCACATAGGTTAGAATATGTCTTTCTTAAAATCAATTGCCCCAGATTTCATAGTGATGAAGTTAAAAGTGAATTGCTGAGTTGAATAAATACATTGTCCTGTATTTCAATCATTCAGGATTGAAGTCTATGAAATAGACTTCTATAAAAAAGTTAGAAGATAGACCAGTTTAATCCCTAGGGTACTTTAAAAAAACCCAGTCAAAAATACTTTAGAGCTTTTCTAATTTTGAAAGTGTTCCATTTGGAAGAAATAAATAATTTATTTGTTCAATTGACATATGATGAACACCAACTGGTCCTGAGAAATTCACAATTTTTTGAGACTTCGGTAACAATGCTTGTTTTGGGAAGGCTGGTGGGGAAGGAGAGTGAGAGGGGCGAACTACTGAGGTGACTCCTACATTTCACACATACAGTCCCAGTGTCTCAGATGTCTGCTGGAGAGTTCAGAGGGTCCTCGAGCACCTTGTACTATAGGAGAAAAATACCTGCAGCTACTGTATGAAAAAGAGAATGTCTGGTTAATTTGTAAATTTTCATAGGATGGACATTTAATTGCAGCCAGGATTGGGGATCTCTCGTATGTTAGGGTTTCCTTTTGTCAGAGCTATGATGCTCTGATGTATTTCCCATGTGATATATGAAGCGATAGGCATATTACAAGACTAAATATTTATGGGGAGGGTTGAGTTTGTTTCAGGTTTAGCTGGAAAGCCATTAAATTCAAAGTACCAAACATTTTCAAAGATTTTTACCTGTTAATGTGTTTACCTACAAGAAATTGCCTCAGAACACCTGAACTGAGTGGAAGATATACAATCAAGAGCCTTTGATTTATTAAAAAAATACATATTATTGTCTTGAAATTTTGCTGTCTCAATGTAGATTTTAATCAAGGCATGCAGTGCACCTAAGAGCTTACTTTGCATATATCAGTATAGCATAAAAATGCAGGAACTTCAGCACAAGCACTTTAAATAATTTTTCAAAGTTCACCTCACAAACCAGGAAGATCCAGAAGCAAAAACTAAATCTGTTTACAAACCTGTTTCCTTTTGTAAGGGAGAAGATTTTTCTTCTGATGTTCTTTCCCAGTGAAGTAATATGCTCCTCATTAATTTTAAAAAAAAGATAAAATCTTTATGTCTCTTCATACTTTGGTACCAAAGAAAACATTAATAAAATACAATCTGGAAGGGAAACATAACATTAGAAGCAATACTTCAGCTGCAGGGCCTTCCTTGAGCTTTAACAAAATACTGAACAACATTAGATTACTTTTCCTTCTAATCTTTTATTTTCTTTTTTTTTCTTCCCCAACTTTTTAAAATTCCAGCTTCCAAGAGTTTGGATATTTGGTCTCTTCTGTCCAACAAAGAGGTACAATGCCATTAATAATACTAAACTTCCAGCCTTCTGCTCAAAATCAATTTTACTTTAGATTTTATTTTTTCCAATAAGGAAACATTCATCCTCTATAAAAAGAACATGAGTATATGCTGAAATTTGAAATAAATACAGTATTTACTTGCCTGTTTATTTGGTTTCTGAGCCCTTGTTTGCTTGTTTTTGTTTCCAGTGAAACTGGGACCAGGGTACTTTTTGGAATACAATCGTAATTGAATTGCTATAAAGAAAACAAGATAGCAGCTCCTATTGAAAAAATAGATGTTTAAATAATTGACTTATGCTTAACTTCATTTTGAAAATAGAATATCAACAAAAATTAAATATAATGGAAAACTAGAAAATACTGTGTAACCATGACATATTACTTCACCTATGGTCTCCTTCTTTCATAGATTTTTGAAATATTTCCACAAAGATAAATATTTTGTTTCTGAAGGCAGGATCTACATTACCTTCAAAACTATGTTTGAGGCTGAGTTTTTCCACACTGGCTGGACAGAAATAATCCTTAAGGGAAAGACTTAGGGACAATTTCCATGCACATTTTGTAGAACACAAAATGGTAATTTTGTATACAACCAAACCAAACATATTTATAATAATATAAAGAACACATCATTTAAAAAACAACATAAAGAATGAGAGGCAAGATGGCACCTCTATAAAGAGAAGTAGTCTCCAGAAAACACCAGAAAAATCTTGCTACTGTTGATGCATAATCTGACTCACAGACCAGTCCTTATCAGAGAGATGAGATCACTTTGCTTGGCTCACACTACATTATTTTTAACTTGTGGGCTGAAACTTGAGCTAAGAAAAAAAAATAGGTATTGAATTTACATCATTTATTTTTCTATCAATTTGTACAGTCCAAGTTCACATATGTGGCAGTCATATTGAATGTTAAATTTTACAGGATTTTTGCAACACAGCTTACTTTCATGGAAAAAGAGGCATATTCCTCTGGTCTCAAATTTTGCACTACTATATGAAAAAGCAAGGAAGCAAGCCTGCATTCCAAATTCACTATCTCTTTCCTTCTTGGTGCTTTGCACCATTTCATTTGCCTGAAAAATAAAATCTAGCCCTGGATGAAAGGAAAGGACCCCTCCTAACAGGAAATGTCACCAAAAGACTCACGAGATATAACCAACAGTTTGTCTCTCTTCCCTGAGTTCCTTGCATGTAGATAGCCAATGTTTCTTGATTTTTTTAGCATTGTTAACCTGTGAAGTCTTTGAAGCAGATATGATCATTTGGATCACAATTTCTTCCTAAGTTCAAATTCCTCCTTAAGTGCACAATTTCTTCCTAATTTCACTCCTAAATGCAAAAGGGAGTCAGCCAGGACTGGCTTTCTGGGAGCTATGATAATGCATTTAAAAGTACATTTATAAAATTAAAATTAAAATGTATCTCTGCACATTTATCATAAAACTGGTTTTGCAGAGAACACACTTAACTGCATGTGAATTGTGAGGATAACGTTTAAAATAATGCCAAATGCAGATTAAAACACACAGCTCTGTAAATGGAACACATCATTTTTTTTCTTGAAAAAAAAATAGTGTATACTCAAGTTTGGTATGGTATTAATTGATCCTGAAAATAAGAAGCTAAAGTTTTCCTAGTTATTTTTGACAGTTTATTCCTCAAATAGTTAATGTATTAGCTATTACAGGGTAATTTTAGTGATGTCAATCAAGATATCTTTAGAATAATAGCTACTACTACTTACAAGTGTCAGATGTTTTATTATAAACCAGGAGAGAAAAACCGACAAACAACAAGCCAACAAGTAACACCCACCACCCACTCACTCCCAGAAAAAAAAAAATCCTCTCTGCCCTCATTATTTGTGATTGTGCATAGACAAAAAGTGGAGCATTTCAAAATAGACAATTTTAATAGAAACCACTATTTGATATGAAAAGGGAACACTGACAAGCCTTCCATCAAATTAATTATCTGAAATTTGTAAATAAATTTCTGGAAACTTCACAAGTTCACTGTAGTTTAGTGATGTCACTTGGTGCTCATGTTTACAATTTGATGCTAAGAATTTATTGCCAACCTGAATTTGGAAGCTAGCCTATGAAATCAATGCCTTTATAAATGACTGGAAAGACATTTCAATGAATGAAAAGTTCAAGCTAATAATTTTCTGTCTTTAAAACCCCAGATAATTTTTTATGATTCTGTTAAACTTGGAACATGACTCTTCACCAATTTAGAAGCTACAGAAAATTGTATTGTAAATGTACCATATTTTTTCATGTATTTTGCATTATTTTAACCTATTCTTCAGTCAATTTGTACAATAAATAAATTGATGAAAAGATTGATAAAGATTTTTCACTTGCCTAGAGAGATGAGAAAAAAAGAAAAAAAAAAACACCTGGATTTTACAGAACACTTTGAATTCAGAAGCCAATTTAAAAGAAATGTATTCTGTTCCTTACAATACAGCAAAATATTACTTAGCCAATTTTACAGGTAGAAAAATCAATCAAGATTGTCTCAAATTCCCTAGCATTCCAGAGGTCTGAATGTTGGCTTGATCGAGATTCTGCTGTGAGACTGGTATTCAAATACAGTAGAACATAGGTCATAAAAAAAAGGTAAAATCCTAGAACTACTAATTCTGGAAACCATTCCCAGGCACTTGACAGACAAGAAGGTGGTTAAAATGTTCAGCAAGGATTCACAAAGGGGAAGCCATGCTTGACCACTCCAAGAGTCTTCTACAATAAAATGACTGAGTGGGTAGATGAGGGGAGAGCAGTGGACATTGGATACCTTGTCCTGAGGAAGGCTTTTGGCTCTGTCTCCTGCAAGATCCTCAAAGACAAGCTGCTGAAGTAAGGGCTGGATAAGCATGGAGGTGGATTGAAAACTGCTGAGCATCTGAGCCCAAAGCATGGTGATCTGTGGCATAAAGTCTAGTTAGAGGCCAGTATCAGGCAGTTTATCCCAGGGACCTGTACTGGGTTCAGCCTTCTTCGAGATCTTATTAATTATCTGGATGAAATGCTGAAAATATTCACATTCTGTTTCACAAAACAGATATTTGGCTTGTGGAGAGGTAAGAGGGGGAACCTAGAACCCCCTGCCAACACTAGATAGGCCAGTGCAGGTCAATGGTAAATTATGTGAATCTCATCAGTAGCCATCTACATAATAATAGTCTTTCTGAAAAAAAAGTCATTCAAAGAAATAATAGAGTGCAGATTTATGAGTGAGATGTAAAAACAAAAGCTACAAAAGCTTAAAGCCAGAGAAGCTATTACTGAACTGAAAAAAACAAGTTTCACTACTTTGACAGCAGATTCCTAGAGATGGATGTCAATATATAACAGAACAAAAGTGTATTCTAAAAGCAATACCAATTGAAATGATAAGACAACAATTGAAGAGGAAGTTAATACTAAAAAGAATGCTTGAAAGATTAGAATGCATGGAAGAGAAGCACACCAAAACAACCATTATTACAGACTTGTTTTTCTCTGGGCTCATGCTGGAGTCCCAGCATACCTGAGAAACTCAAATCAATGCCATGACATTGCCTCAAATGTTCACTGGGAAGATATATATATATATTCCATATATACACATATATGGAGCTGATACAACAGTTATAAAATATCTTACTCCAGAATCCTCTACCAGGAAGAGTAATAATAAAGAAAAAAAGAGTCATATCAATGAAACTGAATGAGCAAGTGCCATCAGCTGTGATGGCTGGTGTCACATATTAAGCAACTAGAACTTGTCTCTTACTTGATGCCAATTTTCTGCCTGGGAATAGCAGCCAAGAACCTGATGATCAATAGACCCTTCATGCAAATTTTGTAAAACAAGTTAAGGGGAGAGATACCAACTGCATGGAAGCTCTATCCAAATTGCCTTTTGTGGCAATTTGGAATATATGGGAATTTTTTCATGCCCCTTGCACAGACAAAGCACATCACGTTTTAGGGCAGTTCACTCTGGAACCATGTACCTTCTGGCTTCCAGTTTAACTTTTTGAGTTCTAGGTTTGGGTATTTTAGATTAATTATCAAGCCTAACTTACCATCAGCCGACCATCCTGCTTAGTGTGAGGCACTTTGTGTAAGCTCTGACCTCATTACCAATGAGGAGGATAAGATGGGTACTCCTTGCCTTTCATAAGCTCTGCCTTCTTTAAAGGGATGCTGGTTGTTTCATCTACAGCTCCCTTTCCTGGCCTCTAACTCCCCTACAGAAGCCACTGCAGTCTCTGAACAGTGAGAGATCCATCATGGTGGAGAAACAAAGGCAGCTTAGTCCATAACCCCTTTTATTACTTCCTTTTTTATTCTTTTGTAAGAATTCTTACTTTAGTCTTTTTCTTAAAGATCTTTTCATATAATGCTCTCTCTTGGTCTGATTCCTCAATTTGTGCAGTATTTCAAAGCTCTTCATTTATAGCAATAACGTTTCTCCATTGGCTGGTATTGCTTATTTTTCATTCTTTATAACAATAATAATGTCAAAACAAATCAAGCATCTGCTCAACTGCAGTAAATTATCTGGCTTTCCATTCTCTGTGCAGAGTAAATATAGCTGAAGTTTATTTCATAAAGTGAATGTTTTCAGGGTGTAGTATGCCTGACATGAGTACTGCTCAAAGGTAGAATTTAACCTTTCATGTCTGGTTTAAAGTGCTCAACTACTCTCCCATGATTTCAAGCAATTTTTGGCCCTGAGTTTCTTTAAGTCTTATATGATCAATTATTTAGAAAACAGAGCACCACTTGAAGAAACAAGTGATTTATAATGGAAGGTCCACTTCTGCAATTTGCAGTGTTATTGGATGCTGTTAAAACAGTTAAGCCACAAAATACTGATGAATGTTCCCCTGAGAAGCTGCTCTTTTGAATTTGACCCCTAACAGTAAAATAGTCCTCACAGAATTATTCAGGATGAAGCTACTATTAGAGCACCTCTCTGCAGAGAAGTGCAGGTAGGCAGGTGTAGATATGTCAAGGCAGCCACATGTAAGCCTGTTATGATTTCAGAGCTGCATAGTAGAGCTGCGTTTAGGACAAGATAGCACAATTTCTTTCTAATAAGGGTTTATTTATGTGCTTGAATGATAATATGGTTTCTATATCTACAGCTGGCTGGCATCTGGACAGCTCGGGGAATGGTGGGAATATTCACATGATACTCTATTTATTCATGCACAGACCCATGAACAAGGGTAGCAGGAAGAGAACACCTCCTGTGCAGAGTTCTATTTGTGCCGCACTTCTTTTGCCACCTTCCTGGTAGTGTCTTGTAAAGCAGAGCATACTCCCAGAATCCATGTGCTGCACTGGTTACCACTTTCAATAGCATTTTTGGTGAACTCATCAAGCGTTCGTAGTCCCTTGCACAGAAACCCTTATTGTCTATGTATGCAGCAAAGTAAATAATTTTCAGCTGTTGTAGGATGGGGATCAATATCCAGACTTTTACTATGACTATACTTTTAGAAATCAGAGGTAAAAAAGTTCATGAGGCACAAAGATGTTGTACATACAATTGCCTAGATAAGGAAAAGGAAAAAAAGGATGTTAGTTTGTATATTCTATAATCAAATTGAATTTATGGTCATTTCTGAGACAAAATGTCACTGCATGGAATATCAGCTGCATGGAATGACCTTGAATGATATATGTATTAAGAGCTCTAAAATGCATTCATTCTTATCTCAAGAAGAATATAAAATACTTTAGTATTTCTTATGCATAATAACAATAAAAATATTTATTATTTTTCTCCTCTCCTCCTGCAGCTGAACCCATATACATAAGCCAAAAATAAGCCTGATTCTTTTACCAGTGGACATTACATTAACAGTTATGTGTCATTTGATAGAAAAATCATTTGGAAAGGAAAATAACTGAAATATTAACATTTTAAAGCCTTGTGTGAGTCTATTCTGAAATGAATCCATTAAGAAAGAATTAGAATTATTTGCAGACTTTTTTTACTAGAAGTTGAAAAACAGGATGTAGAATACAAACATTTTATGATGTGAGAATAGTGTATTTCTAACCAAAGTGTTCAACAGATAAATGACATAAACTTATTAAAACCTAGAATTAAAAATCCCATTCTGTTGCCACTGAAAAGTTAATCACAGTGTGAAGCTAATCCTGGATATCAGGATTTTTCCACCAATAAGCTCCATGGTATATAAAGTAGATCCTACAGTAGCACATTTATGCTTTACATGCTAAGACTTGAACCCATATGAACCATCTTAAATGTAAAAAATAAATAAATAAAAAGAAAGAAAGAAAGAAAATGAATAAGAACCACAATAATCAGCATTTAAGTTAATATAGGAGCATGAAAGGATGTATATAATCATCTACTTAGTGGAAGCTGCTTGTGCAGTAATTCTCAATAAGCACTGGATCTTTGGGTCTTCAGTAAAGCAATAAAAATTCACTGCTTAAATAGATGAAAAAACTATATTCTGCAACCATCAGAAAAATAAATAAATAAATATTTAAAGCCAGCAGACCTTGCTCTATTTCATTAAGATTGTTTCAATAACTTTGCAAAATAAGTTCAGTTGATGGAAGCTTTCAACACCACAAATACTGTATCACAACAACAAAGACTTGATAGACTAGTAGTTCAAAACTCAAGAGCTTTGTCCTATTGCTTTACTCCAGTGTTTTGCAGCAAGGTGCAGAAATCCAATGGACAAATGAAAAGGTTCTTAGTGAAGTTTTTAGGCTAGTCCCGAAATGTAGAATAGCATTAATATAAAGCTGTTGGGCAAACATTTTCAGAATTCTTTCAGTAGTATAGCATTGTATAAAACTGCTCAGTGTAAAGCATATGAGTATAGCCTTAATGAGCCAGTGTGTTTCTACAGACATACAGAACTTCCAGCAGTGCAACTGTTTAGTGATCTTTTTCCCATCCATTAGTCTAAGCAAATCTGCATGAAACATAACCCCCAGCAAATAACTCAACACTTAAAAAAACCCCCCAACACTGTAAATATCCCCACAATGACACTATTTTAAGGACTTTTAAAATATGGTTTCTCAGTGTACAGATGATTGATTGTTCCAGCTGAGAATCCTCTCTCAGTTAAAAGAAAAATACCTTCTAAGAAAATCAGTAGACACTTTATTATTTTCCACTTGTTTTGCATAAGACAGGGTTAAGTGTGCTCTAGGGCTTCAGAATATAATTTTCAGGTGGTAGGAATATAGTACATGTGTTGTAAATTGGATAATTAGGTTTTTTTTAATTAGCTGTTTTGATGAGGAAGCATGCACAGTCAAAAAAGGCATCCGAGACCAGAAGAAGGAAGTTTTTTGAAAGCTATGTCAGATTGAGCTGGACTGTTGCCTGGAATGTGCTCAAAGATTAGCTTAAAAACTCAAAGTGTAAATAGCATTGAAGAAAATAGTTGTTCTGTCAGAAAATGGTGTCTTCCTCTCTTTACACTGTTGCCACATATGTACTTTTGAAAGCTCAAAGGATGGATCAAGGCATAGTGTCATTTTAAAACAATCACAGAGGGAAGAAAATTGATGTTTCTCTCTCATATTCATCTCTAAATATTACCTTTTAATGTCTTTTTATGATCTGATTTTTTCTGGTTTCTTTTTTTTTAATGTTTTTTTATTGATGAGTTATGATTTAATTTTCTTTTCTTGGTTTTGAGAATCATGACATTTGTATTCTTTCTTGTCCTCCCACATTCTTCTCTAAGGTACACATTGCAGGGCTTCCCTTCAACTACTATGAGAGATAGTAGTAAATGGGTAGGAATACAAAAAGTCCTTTGGGTATGCCTAGAATCTAACTTTATTTGGGGTATGCCAACTTCTGAAAAATGGCAGGGAATATTAAATTCCCAGGAAGTCAGAAACAATAAAACATATGAGAACTTCCTAAATGTGATCAAAGACAGAAATAGGCAAGAATTGTTGGGATTAGGATGATGTTATTCATCTAAGAAAACAGTTTGTATTCTTTCTCTACCTACATATGAACAATATTGCTTGTACCTCTTAAATAATAAAAAAAACCAAAAAGATTCTGGGGTGGTTGAAGTCCACTACAAGAACCAATGGAAATTCTGTTTGTTTGGGTTTTTGTGCAAACTGACATAAGGATTTCCTTATCTTTTCTTGAAACATTACCTGTAGACAAGGAGCACCCATTCTTAGACTTTGTTAAACTGCCAGAATTCTGAAGTTGTAGTAATAGAAGGTAATAACAATAAAATTCAAAAGAATATGAGACAGGATAATTTATGTTTAATGATCCTGATTACATCTTTGACAATTTTTCCCATTTTCAACTCCCTAGTAAGAATTACAAAAATGTTTCCCACCAGACTATAATGAATTAAAATCTACAGTGAAATATCAGTAATGTGCCACTCTAAGAAAACAGTAAAATGGAAAACATTTCTTATGTCCCAGGTCTCTGCAATAGCAGGAATGTTGTTAGGTGTCTCTGAGGGTATTTGGTGTCTTACAGAGGGAAAATAAAGGTTGAAATTCTTCTTTTAGTAAAGTTGTAGAACTCCCAGTAGGTTGTATTTCTGATTGTCTTTCAAACGGCATTCCACAATGATACTTCTGCCTGCTTGCTGAATTTTTGGTCCCCCTTCATGCTCTTTTAGTTTTTTGTCTCTCTCTTCTTTTTTTCTTTCCTTTCTTTTAAAGGTGCACATTAAAGAAACATCAAGAAATTGCTCAGAACAAAAAGTGCACACTTGTCAGAATCATACAAGCCAGCAAATCAATAAGGAGGAGAAACGTGGAAAGCTAAAATTGTTCTGCATGGTCTTTGGAGAACACCAATATTGAAATGCAGTGTGTATTTTGCAAGGAATATCAGGAGCAGTTAATTTATGTCCTGGACAATGCAAAGGAAAATTAGAAAGATGGTACAAAGTGGGTTTAATTTTCAGTGCCCAGAAATATTACGTGTTTCCATTTACCCTGACATTCAGTTCCAACCCAATATATCAGCTATACCAATAGCCTGAAAACATCTGCTTTATCCCTGAGGAATGAAGTCTCCAGAGAGCTCTGCTACAACACCTGTTTGGTGCATTTGGCAGTCCCTAAAATGACTTGCATTACAAAGTTCTTTTCTTGAACAGCAAGAAAAGCAAAGGAGAAAGCATCAACCAAGTAGATTTTTCTCTGAATTTTTGCTGTTCCAAAATTTTGCAAGTTTTTGCAGAAGCATTCAGTTTGTGGATCTTTTTTAGAAGACTACTTCTCTAATAATCAGGTTCTCATTGTCTGTACCGCTCTTCAATAATAGTGGAAAATAAATATTTCAATCCTGTTGCAATAAATCTTGAAGATTACTTGTGGTTGGCTGGTTGCTTGTTGGTTGGTTGGTGGGGTTTTTTAGTGAATCCAAACCAAACATAGGATCCTTTAGACAGCAGAAGACCAATGACTTTTCTGCTGGGCAAAGGATCCACAAATCAAAATATGTGGTGAAAAATTAGGAATTTCTTATTACAAAAACACTCTGAAGAAATAGCAAAGATGAAAGTACATTTCTGACAACTACTTACAAATTATATTAATTCTAATATTGTTTACTTTTTCTCTGGTAATTCAGAGAAGCAGAAAGGTAAGGGATATTGTCACCTCCTTTCAGGGCAATTAATTTTCCAGAAATACTTGAAATTTTAGGAGATAGTTAATTCTTAGTTTCTGAATGAGTTTTAACTTTGAAAACCTTCTAGTGATTGTAGATGTGTAGAGAGCAAGCATGGAGAGGTTCTGTTTTTGAGCAGCTTAGTGTCAAGATATACAGGCCCCAGGATGTCAGCTATTCTCTGGATTTATCTTGGCCTGAGTGAAGATATGTTATGGCTTTTTTGACCATAAAAAAATTACCTAATGGTCAGATAACTGTCTGACTTGTTTCAGCTTTGCTTAGATTTATATAATCATGTGGTGTAAATATATATATCAATACTTTTATTTTTGTATTCGTTTGAAGGAGTTATTTTCTGTAGAGTAAACCTATGACCTTAGAATAAAACCCAGAACATAATAAAATCACAAAATGAGAACAGGCCTTGAAAATATTGTCCCAGGATGTTGCCATTGGAACAGGTGTGCAAAACAAGGAACAAGGTCCAAACAACTTACTAGTGCTTAGCTTCTGATCACCAAAGGAACGCAACATCATGAGCTGGTTAAAATGAGTTTTAGCATAAAGAAGTATTCAGTCTATGTAGAACAAACAATATAAAGTACAATCAGACTTGCAGACCAGCTAAGAAAGATTACTGAGCAAACAATGTTAGCAAATATATAAAAATGTCCTCAAGCAAATCTTTTGGTCACATGCAAAAAAAAATTTTTCCAAGTGACCTACAAAACCAGAACTGACCAACTCAGGTGGATATAGAATTTTTGTATGAAATGTAGTGGTTTAAAACCAGCTGGGAATTAAACTTTAAATAATCTACCCCCCTTCCCTGTGCTGCTTTCTGGTGAGAGAGGGACAGAGACTGTGGGTTGAGATAAAAATTTACTGAAACTGAACACTAATGGGATGAGAAATGAACAGTAACAACGTTAATAACAAAAGCATACAACAGAGAGGGTGATTTACACACAAACAAGGTGCTCACCACCTTGACTCAGTTCCGCATGGCCACTGAGACAAAGATAAATGATGGATGATATTTCAGGATCTACAAGTTGTTTCCAGATCAGGAGCTAACCAACTACAGCAATCATTTGACCTCTTTTGGCCTTCATTTCATGCATCTTTCTCTGTATTTCCTGAAATTTTTGATATCAAAATAGCTATCTCCACGAGGAGATGACTTGGAAATCTTTGGCTATTAGTAGGAAAATATAAAGCAATAATAATCACTCAAAACTTACAGAAGCTATCACCAAAGAAAAACATTGAGTTTTTAAAAATAAATCCAAATGTACTTGAAGGTAAAAGGACAAAGACGAATCCTTATGCCCCTATCAGATTGGGGAAAGTAGATGAAGCTTTGGGGATGATTATCAGTGAGTTGGTGTTCTCAGTGAGACGAAGGAGATGCATTAGGAGTTCTTTGCTATGGAAGGTCTACTGTGTCTAAGCCTTTCCCATAAGGAAGGATGCCTCTCATTTTGAAGTCCTGGAGAGTCCATCCTGCCTTGAATTTCTGTGATGTCTGAGGTAGTCGCAACACAGGATGGGAAGGAAGTTCAATAACAATGCAATTTTTAGGTGGGTGAGGTTGAGCGAAACGTACTACAGTCTTGGATGCAAGTGCTTATAGAAGCTGTCTAGGATGTTTCTATGTTCAATGATGAAAAAGCAGGGTAAGACTTTTGTGATAATATTTTCACAAAAAGAACCTGGAAAATATATTGCTTTAGACACTCTAGTCTTTGAGAATGCTCATAAAATAATTATAAAGCAATTGTAATAATACTTTGAATTCATGAGTGAGATAAGTAAATTGTCATTTGCAAACAACGAAATGAGGTTCATCAGATACCAATGAAATGTGGGCATATTGAATTAGACTGGTGAAAGTCTAGAAGAAGATGTTTAAAGGTAACTTCTTTTATCACCTCTTTTACATCTGTTGGACGCCTTATCTTGGTTTGCCAAAGTGCTTGTACATATGCAATAAACAATAAATTAGAAACTAGATTTTTGTCCTATGAAAGTGCTTTAGTAATGATATTGGAACTATCTTCGGCATACTTTTTAAACTAATGTTAATTTCAGAAACAATATAAGTGTGGCTGGTCAGAATGACAAACAGAATGAGCTGTCAAGTAATTAAACAGGTAGTCTAATCTCAATTTAGTTTAATGGTCAATATTTTATATTATCCATTGTATTGTACAAGTTTGGTTCATATTTGATTTTTTTCCCCTTTTCTGGGATGAATGTTGTTGTCATTTCAGTTATTTTAGCAGCTAGAATATCCTTGTCCTGTTTAATTGCCTACAGGATAAGTGACCAGTATAATAGCAGATTTTTATTTTTTTGAGTACTATTTCCAGAGTGAATGATCTTTATTTTTATCAATATATTTTAATCATTTTCTCTTCTTCTTCCTTCAGGGTAATCCAATTTTCACTTATCTCTCAGGTGTCTTCACTATTAGTAATGCAGGATATTTTTGAAATTTTTAAGTCCAATTTACAGAATCAGTATATAAAAAATTCCTTTTTCAGCTCCCAAGCTACTAAAACATTTGTTGAAGATGTCCTTTTTAAAGTTCTTTCAGAGGAATTCCTATTCCTAATAACAGAGACTGATTTACTTACAACAATGTCAGAAAGAATGCTTCATATATCATTATATATATATATATATATATATATGTATTCCTATGGGTAAGTTTGTATCCTTTTAAGTTTTAATCCAATAACTTTTGTAGTATCCATTTGGTCAGATATATGTATGCAGACTATATTGTCTCTCTACAAACCAAATCAATCTGAACTTCTGTATGTGGAGTATTACTTAAATTGTAAACTTCAATATTATGAAAGTATTATCTAAATAATAATTCAAATGTATGGGGAATTAAGAGCCTTTGATATCCTGTTCCAGTTTCTGCTATTTGAGAGTTTTTGGAAGTACTGATGGTTTTGAATTGTAATTATTAATTTTTGCTCTTAGTGTCATATACCCAACAGCCTTTGCTGGCAGACATCTTGTTGAGTCCTATACATATTTCTGACTAATGTTATTGTCTATTTGATGTGGGTAAAGTGTTTCATACTGATGTAAGCAATGTCTCTCTATGCATGGTTTATCCTTCTGTGCACTAGAGTTAAATGTTACTGTTCCTTGAACTCTGTGTATAAGACAGAAGGCTGATATAGAATCATGTATGAAGAATTTCTCTTTTTCCAAACAAATGCAAAAGCAACCAAATTATTGTTTTCAAATGTGTCAACATTTTTTTTAATAAACATTAATTACCTCTGTTTTTCTTTATAATACATAGGTTTACCGATTTTCTGGTAGAAAAATGTTAGAGACTTTACTAACAGCTACTGGTTTTTTTCATATAAATTCTATTCTATTTGTTCATAATCTGGATCAAGGGTGAAATGCCTTCTTTTCCAGAAAGTAAAATCACATAAATTCCTTCAACTTCTGCTCCTGAGAGAGCATATATTAGATCTGACTTTCAAGCATAAAATGCACACTGTCCTTTCAAAGAAATTTTACCCTCATCTGACAGGGTAACCCCTTATAACTAAGAATGACTGTTAAAACAAACAGATTTCCAATGCAAAGTTTGAAAGCAAAGCTAGGAGTGTAATGACAAGACCTGTGAGAAAATGCGGTAGAAAAATTACGTGAATTGAAGACTAAGACTATCCTCAATAGTAAGCATGATTTCTTCTCAGTGTTAAGAAAATAAAAAACCTGCATCAGGATATATAAAGTGAAAACAAAATTGAAACTTTTTATGTTGGCTTAATTGATAAACAAGATATACTTTTCCACTCACAGCAGTGAGTATGAAGCTGCAATATGCTCTCAAGTGATTTGTAATTTTTTTTTAACTTCAGACATCTGAATGTTAATCATTTATTATATACACATGGTCTTAATTTCCTTGGCTTTTATATAATTAAACCAAACCCACAACACTCTGAATCCATATGAGTGAGACTGAAACAGAAAGCCAATCTTTTGTCTGGTATTTCACCAGTTCTTAACCTCTCTCTTTACCATGTTACAGAAAAAAACATCTACAGGAATAGCTCTTCAAAGCATTCATATAGAAATGCAGTGTGTGTGATCATACTTCCTTTGACCAGCAAATAATTCTTCCTTATATTCCCTTGGACAGGTCATGAACAGCTGAATATTTATTTATCATCTGTCACCATACTTCCACTATTCAGTTCAGCTAATAACATAGTGAATTCTAGCTACTTATCAAATTTTGAAAGATAAAGATAATGGAGGATTCTACTGGGAAAACCATGCCACAATTTAATAGATTTCATCATCAGAAACTCCGACTTATATCTTATCCTTTATTAATATCATGTTCCTCATGATTGCAATCTCTTATATGATAAATCTTTTTCTTACTTACAATGTTTACTTCCTTCAAATAAGAACACAATACTAAAAAACTTTTTTTTTTGCACATTTTTCAGCTAACTTAAAGAGAGTGTGAGGTTACTAGGTAAGTTCTAAGGCTTTTTCAGTTAAAGATCATTTAAGATCCATTGCAGGCCACGGCTCTTTTTTGCATAGAAATTACTGACAATGGCATACATGGATTACAAAAACTACATGTTAGTGGTATGCACTAATTACAAAAAATATTTATTATTAAAATACCTCACATTAAAGAGAGAAAATTATAAACAAAGTATAGTTGAGTGTTCAAGCCTATTTCCCCACATAAATGGACAAAATCTCTTGATTGAGAAAGGATCAGACAGTGTTATCATTTTGTTCTAAATACAACCTGAAAGCACAAAGAATTCTCTTAAAGCCACTGGGACCATCTGTGGAATAAGGATTTGTTTAGGGTATAACCCATATAAATCTACAGACCTAATCCTAAACATGTAGTTTTCACTATTGTCAACAACCAGTGGTGTGTAGTTGGTCTCTCTTTTAGTCCTCTCCATGCAGCAAATTACTAATATGAAATATATTATCTCAAATAAAAGTATTTTTGTCACATCTGTTTGAAAGCCATTAGAGTAAAAGGTTAGAGTCATTAATACAATGTTTTCACTTGTGCATCTTTTAAATCTCTTTTGTAGCTGCTCATTCACGCCAGCATCCTGAGACTGTCAAGAATAATTTTTTTCTTATGAAGCAGTTGCTGCTTCATCTGCACCTGGTTGGATGGCCACCCTACCCCTGTACCCCCCTACCCATAATTTTCCATCTATGAATATAATAAATAGTGTTTCTGTCCTTAACAGACCTCACGCTGGAAATCTCTCCTGATTTTCAAACCATTCATGCTTTATTTTTAGGTAACAGGAATTTGAATTCTGCACTGGCATTTTTCCACTTAGCCTGCATACCTTGGTTTTCTTCAGTGATGAGCAACTGTAGTAAACATTGCAGAATTTGTTTGCTGCATGCCTTTTTTGATTGTTTTTTGGGGCTGGTTTATTTGTTTGTTTATTCCTTGCATAAGCTTTCCTGACTGTAATTCAGTTGCACTTAGCTAAAATCTTACTTAGAAAAAAAAAAGGAAAACAGAAAGAAAGATGTTTCATAATTTGGTTATCCTGATGCTAGCTTTTAGGCAATTGAATCAGTTGATTACAGGACATAATTTCTGTAAAATGAGTACTCAATGAAAGAGAGGTGAATAAAATACAGGTGGGTTGCTTTTTCCAGACAGATGATTTTGAAAACATTTGATGACCTCAGTTCCAAAATTGCTGCTGGGTAGTTGTATAAATAAAGAAATATTCTGAGACAACTTTATATTTGTTATACAATGGTTGGAAAAAATACTGTGTGAAATTAATTTTGAAATCTTACTTCAGTCTTACAGAATGATTCAGGATCATTTTCAAAGTGGATTAACATTTAAAGCATTTTATTATCTTATTATCTAATGTCATATATAAAGTTTTATAACCATCAGTTTAGCATTTTAAAGATTCTTAATATTGTTATAATAAAACTGACTACTGCAGCTAATTTTATATTCCATAATAAAAAAATAAATCTGTGCTGGTAAATCAGTCATCCTTTAAACTCCTAATAAAAGGAAAAATGCCTGTATTTGGACAGCATTTTGTTCGAAGTGCAGTAATATATAATGTGGTTGATTGCACTATTTAAGTTAAATATTGATTCTTTTTCCTATCTTATTTGCTAAATTAAGTATTGGTTTACACATTTTCCAATAGCTTCATTAAAAACTAAAATGGCAGCAAATAATTGCTGATGTTGTAATGGGTTTTTATTTTTATACTGATAGGAAAAGGCATTTGTTTTAGTTTTATCATCCTAAGAACAATAAATGGATGATTTTGTGAGCACTTCTGACAATGCTATTAGAATACCTAGGGTCTACTTTTTCACACAATTATATTTATATAATGAAGCATTATACAAATATGCGTGTTTAACTTTGGTTAATGTATGTATTCAACTGCAACAGCAAAAGTCCGTCAGCTTTGGAAACTGTTTAAAGCTAATGGATGATAGAATGTTTACAACATCCATTTATGGCTTCTACTCCTCTTTTTGTACATGCAAGATCCAGATTTTCAGTATCCCGAAGAGGACCTAGATATCCAAAGCAGCACAGTTTGCATTCAAGCACCTAGATAACCACAAGGTTTCCAAACGATAAGCTCCACCTCTCCATGTCGTAACACCCCGGTGTGATTTTTCAAGAGATTTCCACATCCAAGACTTTCCATATTAAAACCCTTCGGCTCTTATTTTTCATGTTTAAATGCAGAACGATCTCTTTTTTAAAAATCCACTGTTACGTTTGGTTGCTGAGACTTAGGAAAATAAAAGAACAAACCAAAGAGTGCCTAATCCGCCACACTTCTGTGGGAAGTGTACATGCCTGCAAGCTGCTTAAAGTGAGGTCCCCAGTCTGCAAGGTAGTCATAGCTCTGATCCATGTCTGAAGTGTTTGAACCCAACGAGCTGAGGGATCCTGCCAAGGAGCCAGTCCCCTCAAATGCATAGGTCTGAAGTGAGTCATAGGGAGGAACTCTAGGATCTGTATTTGCTTCTTCGAGCTTTTCTGAAATGAATTGCCTGAAGATTGCGCTGTCTGGGCCAACCTGTAGAGACTGTCTGTAGAGGCTCTGGATTTCAGAGGCCACCTTCTTCCGAGGTTTGTGTGTTCGCATGACAGTGCGTGTCCTCAGTGCTGAAATATCAAAGGCTTCTGTGTCCTCCTCACCCCCTCCTTCATCATCATAACTGACAATATTCTCTCTGAATTCTTCCATCTTCTCTGAAAAGGGAGGCTTCTTCTTCTGCTGCTGCCTTATGGTTACGATTGCCAA
Source organism: Aphelocoma coerulescens (assembly GCF_041296385.1). Classification (NCBI taxonomy): domain Eukaryota; kingdom Metazoa; phylum Chordata; class Aves; order Passeriformes; family Corvidae; genus Aphelocoma; species Aphelocoma coerulescens. Next base: position 111,653,409 of record NC_091015.1, on the reverse strand, counting down.
AAAGAACACTGATGAAATAAAAATAAAAGAGAGGGGAAAAGAGAAAAATTAAACAGAACTAGAGACTTTGAATGTGCTTGGAAAGATTAAAAAAATCACTTCTTATCTTAGTATCAATGCTGTTGCAAAGTGAAGCTATCTTAACAAATTTATAGATCTGTAATTTTTATGGATTTTATGGTTTTGAGACGAGCAATAGGTGTGTTGGGAAAATGGCTACAAAGGGACTTATAAAAAAGGCGAATGAAATGGAGCAGTTCTTTTGGTAGATGCAAATTTGAAACTGATGGAAACACAGGTTATGCTTTTTGAAAGTGCTTTTTTTATCACATAATATATCTATTTCACACCCAGAATTTAAATTCTTAATCTCTATCAGTCTCTCTGATAAAAGTATCATAAAGATCAAATGAAAAATGAGGCAATGAGCAAGATTTCCTCCTCACCTAGTTGAACAGTTCAGTTCCACAGACTATGCAGAATGGTGTTCAACTATTTCTGTTGTGATGGTTTTCAAATTTGAAGACTCACTAAATTCTGTGTCATTTTACCGTCAAGGCCTATGAATCAGATGATCTTATTTCTTTCATATGTTAGAAGTTTCTTAAATTTTCTTTTAAAGCATTATTTTTTAATCCCACATAATTTTATTTCAACAGAATGATCCCTTTGAATTAGTCTATGATTTTCACAGAGATTAACTCAGTTTTAACTATATCTTGTTGCAGATCTACTTAAAAAGTGTTTTGTGGACTGTAGTTTTTTACTCAGGACATAAAGTAACTACCAACAATTACAGCATCTTACTTAAGAATATGAGGAACCTGAAGTAGTTATTTTTTCTACCTATTTACAATAAACTATTCCATTTGGTTGGGAGATACCAACACAAGACTTGAAAGCACTGGAAATAAGAATTTCTACTCTATGTTCACAAAACCCAGGTGGTTTTAACTTTCCAAATGTTTTGCATGGTGAACTCTTCTAATGGTATACATCATACTTGAAAATTAATTTTCAGAGATAAATGGCCAACTTAATATATATAGAATATTATATTATTTCATTTTAAATAATCACAAAAATATGTTCAAAATTTAAGGAATTTAAAATATGGGTGTTTCTAAAGAGTGTAGTAGATTAGGTTTTTTTCTTCTTTTGAACTAATATATTTATCTATATCCTTGCTTTGATTTTTGTAATATGACTAGGCCCAGTAGATGTCATGGGTTTATTCCACCTGGAGAGAGAACCTCTCTGCAAGCAACCAAGAAACCTGTGATGAATAATTCCCCTGATGGCCTGGATAATGCAGTGATGCAGTTTGCCTGATCCTTAGCCCCTGAAGTCAATAACACAAAGTGAATATGTTCAGATACCTTGTAATAATCAAACAAAACCTGAAATGCACACTGACCTGTATGCTTAAACTGACTAGAAGAGAAGGCAGATATCTAAGCTCAGATTTAAATAAGGCAACTCTGGAAGTGCAGGCGGGCCAAGAAACAACACATTTGATTGCATATTCCCATGTCCTCTGTTGGAAACCAGGACATGGATGTAGGGGAACTAGGCATCCCTGGGCTTTGCTATGGAGACAAGAAATGGCTGGTGTCCAGAACAGCCAGCCTTGGGTTGCTGGTTTGGTTTTGAGTACCATTTGCCAGCTGTGCGTGACCTTTTACAGAAGTACTAGAAAAACTCCTGTGTATTCGAAACACTCTCAAACCCACTTTTCATATCCACAAATACCCAAATGTAACGAAGGTTAAGTTGGTGTCTCCTGAGAGGAAAAAAGAGATGTCCAACACTGGGAGAAAATGCTGTCTGAAGATGTAACCTTAATTGACAGAGAAATTCCCTATGTCTGAAGCTTTCTGAACTGGTGTCAGATTCTCTTTTTCTTTTATTACTTATATTTGGTCTCAGTTCTACATTTGCCATTCCTAAGGCAGAATGAGTAGGGTGCGGCTTCTTTTAATATATTCCTACACTAGCAAATTTTCTTGTTTAATGCTGCCTTCAGCTTTACCTGCAAACAGTACAGACTTTGGGCTCTGAAATCTTTATTATTGCAATGCCAGAAGAGTAAAGAGGACCATGACTCAAATATACCCAACTTTTAGGAAACTGTGTTAGAAGTCAAATTTTACTGAAAACTGGGGAAGGGAGAAATTATAGTTAAGAAAACAGGAAAGAAATGAAACATTTGCCTTATTTCCATTTTTCCCAATGGCCCAGTACTTCGAGTCTTCCAATCATGGGTCCACCTTTGTTACTTAACCAACCCCTCTGTAAAAAGAAACAGAGTCATTTCTCTTACTTATACTTACCCAGGAATATTAATATGCAAGCCAAAACAGCAACTAAAACCTCTGTGCTGAGACCCAAGGAATACATGAAAGCTCCATATCGACAGTAGAAGGTGTTAACTTCAGTGTCACAGTCGCAGACAGTGACAGTGAGAGTATTTGTGCTTGTCAGCGGTGGGGTTCCATTATCCTGAATTAAGATTGGCAAGTAGAAGAAAAACTGCTCCTTCCTCCTGAAGCCACTTTTTCCTGTGAAAATTCCAGCTGTGTTATCTAGAAGATAAATTGTTGTGATTATATGCATCATATATCTATTTTGCAACCACAACAATAATATTCAGTGGAATCTGACCTATTTAAAATCAATGGTACTGTGCAAAGCTACATATTAAGAAAGATGAAAAAGTAAAAGCAGGCACTGGCATTTGGTGCATAATTTGTCAATCATTAATAAATTGCATTTATTTTTGAGATATGTATTCCAGGGGTAATAATAAAATTTGACCTAGGAGCTCTGGTTTTAATGTTCAGAGCTAAAGAAATTGACATCTTTTTCAGTACCTGACACCTGCTCAGACTAATTAATTGATTCTTAAAATGGTTCCATGTATCCAGCTGCTACCAACACAGCAGTTCACAGATAAATTATAGACAGTTTGCCAATCAAAAAGGTTAAAAAGTGTGTCTAGCAGCACATAGTGAAAACAGGTGGCAGAGAAGGAAGAGAAAACAAGAAAAAAGTCCACTAAAATAGTCTTTTATTTCTTTTCCTGACTCAAAAACTGGAGCTAACTGGACTTCTACTACTTAAAATAGCAAAAAGATTTAGATACTTTCCCTTTGCTTTGTATTTAACTATTAGTGTTTAGAAATCTGTTCTGTAAAAGAACACTAAGCTTAAATTCAGCTCCTGCTGCTTATCAATCAATTCAAATACGTAACTTAGCTTTTGGCAAAGCAAAATACTCCTGTCTACATGATGTGCAATGAAAAGAAGAAAGAGAATCTATAAACATTTCCATGTCAGAATTTTTTCTCATGGCAGAGCGAATTACTGCATATGTGCACATGTAGAAGTAGGGAAAAAAAAGTGTTTCTACCATTATCTGTATAATTCATCTATCCAAACAGTCTACTGAAGTTAAGCCACTCACACTTAAGTTTTTCTAGGTTTCTGTCATAGTTTAGAAAGTAACTCTGAGATAAAATACTATAGACCTATAGTCACTTTTTTTCTTCCTTAGGGCTATTGCAATTCAACCAGCCATTTCTGTGGAATACAGCAGAAAGGGACAGATTGAAATCTGATTGCATCATATTTTAAAAAGTTTTGTTTTCCCCTTAGTAGTCATCAAAAGGAGCAAAATGAGTTGCCTTGTGTGAGGGTCTGCTTGGGTTTGGGGCAGAAAGAGGAAAGGTGGGAAAGGCAGATGGCTTGTATACAATTTGACCTTAATATAATGATTTACCTCTTCCTGATAGGGAGTGAGAGATTAATGAAGATGGGAATTTAAATTCTTATTGATACATTGACTAACTTTGAAGATAATTGAAAAACAGTTTGCCATTTAACACAGTTGGAACTTTCCAAAACTTATTTCCATCGATTTGTTGCCTTAGCCAGAACATTCAAATAATTAGCGTGGTCAATAAGACCACATAGTCACATAGTTGTGTACTTTAGCTGAGTCTGAAGAAGCTTTTCCTTGTAGTCTCAGCAGACTGACTCTAAATGGTCAACTTCCTTGAAATTCCATCAGATATCACACCTATATTTTCATCTCAGTCTGGTTTTGCTTGATATTATATATTATGAAATGAGATTGCATTCCTAGTTATCTGTTTTTATAATTTTGGTCTCACTGAATTAATTAAATAACGGTCCTATATTAATATCAATATTCTCTTTCTAATGATCTTATTTCTCAGGCAAATAGTTGTAACAAGAAAGTTGGAACTGACCACCATATTCTACATTAAGAAAATATATTTTTTTAAAGTACCAGTGTATTTTTCATCACATTTTCATCTCTGTTTTTTCTTTCCTTGAAATGAAACTGCCTTTTGCTGTTTACATTATTCACTGTAAAAGAAAATAAACTCTTTGATACTATTGAATGATTTTTTTGAAATGAACCTCAGAACATGTCTAATTCTTAAAATGAAAATTTCTATTTAAGTGGCAAGTTTTCAGAAATTAAGGACCCACTAGAAGCATGCATCTTCCATTAGGAAGGTTTTAAAGAGCTGTGTGAATAACACTACCTTGATTGTCTTTGACAGTAAAATGTGAGCTGTTTGTGGCCTCCTGAGCCATTGAGAAATAAAAATGGTGACTTTCTGCTGAGTCATCTCGATCCACTGCACTGATGCTTTGAATTAGCTGGAGAGACAAAAGAACAGAGTTGTTTAAGAGTAAAAGAATTTCCTTGTCTTTTAAAACAATAAAAGGGATATATCAGGTACATTAAACTATTGATGCTGAAGATGTAATCTGTGAATTTGTATTGAGTGCATAATATGCAAATATTCACCAAATACTCAAATAGGTTTATTGAGACTTGTATTCTTCAAGTACTCTGCTTTAACTTTTCATCCATTTGAGACAGGCAGGCATTAAAATCTTGAGAAAGTGTAAAAGGTTTTCTACATCAAAGCACCAGGAGCAAATGAAGTCTCCATAAACGAAAAAATCATATATTTTGTTTTGTGTTTTGTTCTTCTTTTTTTAAATTCAAGGTGAAGAGTGTATCATTCTACATTTTAAGAAATCCTTCTATGCAAAACCCATTCCTTTCAAATCCCCAAACTCATTGACATCATTCAACTGGCATATTGTAGCTCCAGCAAGTGACATATGTTGACAAGTTCACGTACTGAATTTTTGATTCTGGATATTATAACAGATTGATTATGGAAATTTTTGGCTGCTTTTTCTCAAGAAAACAAAATAGCCTTCATTTAGAAATACACCAAACCATTGCAAAATAAAATAATAACAGCATTCAAAAGAATATTTTTCATCTCTGTAAATATACAACTGCACAGTTAACATAATTAGCAATATTTCTGCTTTAAAAGAGTCTATATTTCTTATATTTATCAGTAAATATTTAATGATCACCATATATTAGTGAGCATCCTTGCTGATCAGGAGGAAAGAAAACTGCTGGAAGTCCACCAATTTTCGGAAAAGAGAGGGTTTAATTTGAACTTGGGCTCTTTTTTATCAGTTGTCTCATGCCTTGTAGATACTTGTACATAAGATACTTGAACCGTCAGCTTTCTTAAAACTGGAGATGAACGTAATGACACAAGCAGTGCTTTAAAAGTGGAGCAGTAAGTCAATGGAAGTGACTACTGCAGCTTTCCATCTGTGCCTTTGAAAACTCTTTCGTGGTTAAATCCTTTTTCAGTCAAAGATCTAGGACTTCATCACACATTCTTTTTCTTTTCAAGCAAGCTAAGTTTGATGAAATCATCACAGCAGAGCGCAAAAGGTGGCTTACACACCAAAAGCTTTGTATTCTTAACACTATTCCCTCTTCATATGTGAAATTTATTTTAAATCTGTATTTCCACTCCACGGAAACATGAGGACCCTTGAGATTTTTTTTTAATTGCCATTAATGAGAGGAATAACTTTTCAGTTATGTCACAGTGCACTAAGGAGAGATTCTCATCAGATTTTTTTCTTTCCTCAGAACTAACGAAATAGCTGAGGTGATGTAAATATGGGTATAAACATTCAGGTCAAGAAATCAGTGAGGAGAAACAATTGACCACTAATATTTCCTTGATTACCACAGGCTTCATTTTTATAAGGAAATGCAATTCCCAGAATATGCTCAATATGAACAGTAGGGTACGAAACTATATCCAGTCTAAACTGCTAAGAAGGACACATTTTATAATATTTTGTCACCAACCTCAAAAAAAATAAAAAAGACCATACAGGCTTTTCTTGACAATTTGCTGGTTACATGTTCATGGCCACAGGTGAGAAAAATCTTGGTATGGATGTACACCTGCCCTTAAAATTGAGGGTCTATTAAGGTATACTAAATATGCAGAATAATATAATGAGCTTCAAAGACAGCTTAGGCACATTTAATTTGTTTTATTTTGTTTTGGTTTGGTTTTAGTTCAGTCACTTTGTAGAGAAAAATTACCTACTTGCATACAAAAAAAAAAAAAAGTGATTTTCCTTCAACCAGGTATCAGCAACATCTTTTGAAAACATATTTTTAGGAATATATAATGTGTGACAATCATAAAATTACTGCAGTTGTGAATTAGATACTGCTTTGCTATTTTATTATTGGCTTCCATATTTAACTTAAAGAATCTATTTGGCTCTGTACATTTTATCTATATCTGATTCAATCAATAAAATTCTCAGGAGCATGTGGATAACTGAAGAAACCCAAACCACCTTCCCTTGCTTTGATCTGTGCTGTTCTGTTCTGCACAAAAAATAAAATTCCTGTGGTTATTCTAGACATAGTCACATGCCTTCAAGGATTCACCTCATAAGCAGGGGAAAATTTGGAATGTAAGGACAGGGTAAATCATTATTGTTTACTTCTTGCTGTATCACTTTCACCAAGATTCAGCAAAGCCCAGATTAGTCTACAAAATATTCAGAGAGCAATAAGTAGCTCTGATTTTACTGACTCTGAAGGAAAAATCAGAGTGAAGGAAATCCCTTTTTTTTTCCCATTTCCTAGGTTTTTGTACACCTAACCTAGGAGATTCTAGCCTTTTAGGGGGAAACGGGCATCACATATTCAAAAACTGCACTTACTGCTTGTGTGTCAAGGCTTACAAACCTCCCACATTTTAATGTATGAACAAAGAAAATATAGTGAATGATGTGTTGCTTGTTCAAGGTTATGTCAGCTGTTGTATTGACTGGGCTGAAATTTAATTGCTTTAAAATTCTTATTTCTAGTCTCATTAATCTAGATGCTTTAATGATCCAGCAGTTCATTTAAAAATGAGTATTTCTTTAAAGCAGAGATTAATTCACTTGACTCTTTTTTGAAAGACTGATTTGTGATGGCTTTTGAGGACTTAAAAGAATAAACACGCTATCAAAGAAGGAAGTTTCCAGAAAATAAGCCACCACATGTATAGATGGGAAACAGGAACATGTTAGTTTCAGGCGTAAATGGAGGTGAAGGTTTGGAATCTGCACACTGGAAAAAATTCTGCTGTGAGGACTTGAGATAAGTGTAGATGGCAACAACAGGAGTATACCGGGCCTGGTAAGGCAGATGTGAATAATCTATCTGGACAAATATTCCCAGCCTGGCAAACTGAAAAAGGAAGAAATCCCTTATACACATGCCAGCCCACATTGTAGGAACGACATCTATGCTTCGTTTATCTTGTAAATAAAAAATTGTGGATTATGGAGAAGTTGCCTGCCAGGTAACCTTGATAAAACTTCATTGGAAATTTATTTCCTCAACTCCAAATGGTCTTACTGAATTGGAATTATGGAGAGGTCCAGAAGGAAGGATCAAAACTTCTTTGTTACAGTGCTTTCTGCTTCTATGGCCTTTCTCTCAACCAAGTTGAAGTTAAGGCATAGATTGTCCATCTGAACAACAACCAGTACTGTTAATTTTGATGCTAGAGATTTGTCTGTTAGTTTTACCAATCCCATTTGAGGGATGGAAGGAGGTAGAAACATATTTGCCACCTCTCTCTTTTTTCTTCAGTTTCTTCGTTTTGTTTTCCACACAACATCCTTCAATAGTTCTGCTGTGGATTATAGGATGTAATAGATCTATCACCCACCTCTATCAGGTGTACAGAACTGGTTTTGTTCAAATTGGTGGAAGTCTTATAAGCAGTAAGATTTTTCTCATTCTCATAACACTTGCTGACCATCAGAGTTTAGAGCAGGTAAAAGATTAAAATGTTGATTACTATAGTCAGCACTGCATGTTCCAGGTAGACCTTCTACCTCAAGACCTAGGTTCTCCTGTTGACTGCTTCTGTTTTGAAAAGCAAACTGGAACAGTATTGAACTGATTTCTCTGGATCTACTGTAAATGTTTCTGATCAACTATAAATAAAATGGTGTACTTATCTGCAAAGGATTAACAATTACAAAGCTCATGCCATGACACTGAGGTGCTTTTTTATGTTTGCTCACATATGCTAATAAACTGCTCCCACCTGTGCCATTCTGCTAAGAGATAATGTTGTTGAATTATGGTCCACATAAAACAGAAAGAGGAATTTGCCATGGGCCACTGTGCCCACTCTTTCAAAACATCATGTTACACTCAGTGCATCTGCAGGTATAGCTTAGTTTAAGAGTCTATTACATTATACATTGCTTTCACAGCTTCATCATATTTTTACACTCTAAAGGATGCATTCATTGTTGGGGGTTTTTTAACTTCTTATTTTCTTATCATTACTGCTCAGATGCTTCTTGTAAATGTTGAAGAAAACATGCAATATGAATAAACATTGTCTTACCTCACTTTCATTTCTCTGCTAGGAAAAATCATTTTGCATCATGATTTGTTAGAAAGGATCTGTTTTAGCAAACTACTCATTTTTTAACATTAATCATATACTTGTAGAATTTGTTTAAAGATTTCCTCTCTTTTATTCTGTCAACATTTCATTGTGTAGAAAAGTAACAACAAATCAGTAATTTTCACTTTCACTGTAAGTGATTATTATTTTATTATGTGCCAAGTACTGAGTAAATAAATTTGGTTTTTTCTTATCTCTGACTCAAAGTGCTCTGCATACTCAATCACTTCTTTGAATCTAATAGAAATTGCTAAGCAAGCTGCAACATCAAAGTTACTTCATATGTGATCCCCAAATTACAGGAACTCAGAATTACCAGAATAAATATGCATTAAAAATGACAACATTAATTCAGAATGTAGGTATGTTCAGTATAGCTTATCTTCAGCTGCAATCAGCTTCCTCTGTGATAGGAGGAAAGATCAATATTCACAAAAGGGCTGAAATTACCAGGCATAGGTACATCCTGGATTGTCATCTTGCTTACATATAATGCAAGGATTTTGATACAGTCTGCATCAAACTTTCAAGCTACATCTTCCAGATGACTTAATTTACTAAGTCTTGGGAATTAAGCTTTTGGGGTCAGATCCATTCTTGATGAGATGTCTCTAGTGCTACCTTTGGTAACAGATTTGGTCCTCTTGGTGTTTTGACTATTTGTAAAGAATATTTCCTTTGCAGTTCAAAGGCTTATAGTTACTGTACACGCTCATAAATGGTAAATATAAAAAATTAATAGAACATCGTGGTCATCACTTACTGTGTTTACACGCAGTTATAAAGTCAAAAGGTCCAATCACAAGGAAATAATGGGTTTGAATGCCTTATTAATATTGTTCTATTTGATCTGATGATAACTATAGCTGTAGTAGGATAGAAGATTATTTAACAGTTCAACTTTCATGTTCAATTAATTTGGAAAATAATTTATTTAATGGTGGTGGTGCAGTGAAAGTGATTTGTCAGTGTTTTAAAGAAAACTTCAGTTGTGGTGTAGTATACAGCTGGCTTTTCTATTATACGACAGTACTAAAGTATAACATTAAATGGATAGTGACAATTCCATTCAAAATGCCTAATGAAGATGATGAATGGATTCAGTATACTGCCAAAAACACCTATCTATTTTCTTTACATATATTTTTATTGCCAAATTTGGGTTATAGTCCCACAGACTGAAATCTAATACTTTTGTTTGAATGACTTTTGGAGACTAATCTAAACATAGCTGTAACTCTCACAAAAACACCAAACAAGGCCTTGAAGAACAGCACTCAGTCAATAAAAGCAAAGAATTTTCGTAATTGTTCAGAAAATCCAAAACTTCAAAGCAAGCCCTCTCATCTAGACTGAAGCTACTACTAACTGTGTCTGAGTCTGGATAATTAGGACAACAATTAGTTTTACCCATCATGTGTTTCGTATTCTTTATCACAAACCAGCATACTCTTAGGAAATGTAAAAATAACTCAGTTGTGACCTGACTCTAGATTGCTTTTATAGTAAGCCAGACTGCCACCAAGATAAAGTCTAGATTGAATAAGACATTTCATTATTTAGTGGTATCTTTCCCTCTGCAGTACCTTTCCTTCCTTTTCCCCTAAACACTATAAACTCATGCAAATATATTTTGGAACATCCCAAGAAATTAGACACAACTCAGCTCAGACCAAGGAAAGAAGTGAATTGCAGAAGTGCAGAACATCTCTGAGAACATCTCTCAGCATAGTGATTCCACCTAAAAGGATAGGCATACCTGCTTTAGAAACTGAAATGTGACAGTGTAGCTAGACAATCTTTGATCTCAACTAAACATGTAAGCAGATTTCATAGCTGTTTGAAATTGATTGCAGAAATATGGTTAAGATAAACAGGTATGTAATGTCCTGGTTAAGTCCTTTAATTGCCTTAACTGATTCTTCTGAAATCTAAATTTTGTTATTCAGTGGACAACCAGACCATCTATAAAATCACACTTGAATCTTTTGGTTTCTTACTGAGGAAAGTAAAGGATATTTTTCCTGTGAGTAAAAATTAAAAAAAAAAAAAAATTAATAACACCAAAGAAGATACATCAGCTAACAATTCTGTTTAAATGATAAACAGTGAATAAAACATCATAAACTCTGACTGTGATAATTATACACTTCAGTAGCAGTTTCCTGTTGTTCTTCCTAAGATAATTTGTTAATGAGAAAATTATTTAACATTACTGTCACAGTCTCCACAGGCTAAACTAAATATGCCTGTGACTCTCAAAAACCTAGACCAATGAAAAAAAAATGAAGAAAAAAAAAAACCAAAAAACAACCTAAAGTAACATTATGCCTTTCCATAAAATGAGAAAAAATTGACATTTTTCCCTCATGCACATATTGCAATGCCAAAGAAGAATAATTCAGTGTACTATGCTTGGAAGCTTATTATTATTGTTAACACTGCTATTCTATACAGTACCATTTTATCCACATAATCAAAATACTTTATATATATATGTAATTGATGTTGAAAAGTAGCTATTGATAGGTTAGCACACATTATTTATCAGTAGGCAGCTATGGAATACTAAAAACCTTGAGAAATAAATCACCTGGGTTTTTTTCTTGTAGGCAAGTCCAAAACATGGATTACAAATATCCATGTTGTAAGCATCCATACTTAATTCATGGTGTCTTGAAGTCAAAGAACATAAAGGGCTGTTGATTTAATGCCTGCACTTTGATCTATCAATGACATACCCAAAGACCAATAGAAATGGCTTGCTCCAAATACCTCCAAGCCAGAGGTAGCCTTTGCAGAGAGGAAAATATCCAAATGCAGAACAAACAAAGTAGTTGCTGATAGAGAAACATATAAATTGATGCAAAAGGCTATAAAGAGATCATTTGAGCAATAGGAAAAGCTTTATTGAACTGCAGAATAATCAAGGTCAAAGTAAACCAAACTAGCATAAAAAGAGAGGCTCTGTGATTCAGAAATCAAATCATAACAAAATGTTTGAACAGAACCATCACAGATATCCCAGAGGTCTTTTTTTTAATGTACAAATAATGTTTTAGAGTGGTGGAAAACCATATAGATTTTTCTCTTTATAGCTTTTTTTTTTTTTGGTTGGGTTTTTTGGATGTTGTTGCTCATTTTGTATCTTTTTCTTTAAAAAATTATCCAAACAAAACCAAAAAAAAACAACAAAAAACCCCAGCAAAAACCCCAAACCCAAAACCAACCAAACAAAACCCTAACTTTGAACATCCTGGGGTTTGTTTTTACAGAAGAAAAATGGAAAGACAGCAGTGTACCTGGGAACTGGAACAGCTGACTGATGATACCCCATTCACCTAGGTATCAAGTAGGAAATGGAAAATAACCTCCTGGGAAGGATGTTTAATACAACAATAGCTTAAGCTGCCAGTTAGGAAAGGTGTTGTAAGGGCTGTGCCTCAAACATTTCTAGACTTGCACTGAACAAGAGGGGGTTTGAATTGAGTTCACAATAAATTAATTCTGACTGAAAGACACAATGAAGGACACTTCTGGTTTGAAGTTGGTGAAGCCTGGTTCTTACGCTGTTGCTGAAATTACCAGACATAGGTTTTACATTTGTGATCTTAACATGAAACAAATTTGTACCCTATATTTTTTCAGAATTTTCTGTCTGTACTTCTCTATTATCTCTTTTTACAAACAAACGAGACATACAGATTTTGTTTTAAAGGGGGAAGAGATACATGTCAGTGTTCTGAAATTTAAATTTCAAACTTTGCATAAATCAGCAGAACTAATTTTGGAAATAGAAGACACGCAGTCTGTACTCAAAGAACTGAAATAATCAATGCTAAACATCTCAGGCCAAAACTTCACTGCAATGAGAAAAATAATGGCTAACTACTTCATGCTCACCTGTCCAGAAACCGCATTTTCACAAACAAATGTTTCATAATTTTTAGGGAATTCTGGTGCATTATCATTAACATCAAGAACTTGGACATACACATTTGCTTCTGAAATTTTTTCAGGATTTCCTAATGGTTAAAAAAGAAAGAAATAAAAAGTTATAAATAATCAACTACATATTTTAAAATAATGTAAACATTAGAAAATTTTACCTATATTCTGCAGGAAATAAAATAATCACAAAAACACATGGACATATTTTTATAGTATTACAATAGTATAATATCATTATAATAGTATGTCTTGAAATAAGATATTTCATGTAAAATTTTGGATTTGTTCATGCTTTTATTTACCCAGTCAGAAACTGATTTAAGTGTAAAAAATAAAACCTGATCTGGAAAAATTAAATAATGTTTTGTTCATGAGGAAAAAATTACTATACTAGCCATATGTAAGGTTATATGGTAGGAGAGTTTCAGCTCTTCTAAGGGTATCTGGTCAAGGACCTTTTCCAGTGCAACAGGAGATAATAAGACAAAGTGGAAGCCATAAACAAGAACATACAGGAACAGAAACCTGAGGGACAAGTGATAAAGAGATGGGATGATGAGGACCAAACCTGGTCAGATATATGTAAACCAGGAGTACATCAATAATCATAGTTAAAGTATGCCTCATGTTCAGTGTTAGTGTCGCTGCATCTGGCCTGTTCAGAAGTGCTTAAGGCATTGATTTAAATTAGTCAAATGGACCTTTAAGAAAAAAGCAAAATGTACTCCTCTCTGCCTCTTTTCAAACTGCACCAATTTGGTTGGTTCTTACATTACCTTTTTTAATGTATAGTTCACTAGTTGCCTGGAGCAAACATTTGTTTTCTTGGATCTTATGGAATCTAAGCTGATTGCTTTGAGTCTTTTGCCAAAGGAAATGCCAGAAAAAGCAGGTACCACAGAGATAAAGGCATAAATACTCAGCAGTTTCACATTTCTATTCCTCCTATGAAGTCATTACAGCTGTGCTAATTTACCAAACCTTATGATCTGTTAGACTCATTTCAAAAATACTTCTTTGTGAGATGACATTTCTCTTGTTGGATCAAACATCCATAATAATACAATAGGCAACAAAATAGTTCTCAGCTTCTCTCTTAGATAAACATAAAAAGTGGCATACATCCCTTTTAGAAATAATACTGAGTGTAGGGGTTTGTAGGGTATGCCCAGCCACTGCCCTGGAGGGATGTCTGCTGAGATAAGGAGATTGCTCAATCTCCCAGCAGAACTCCCCTGGAAAGGCAACCACTTTCAGTTACGGCGAGAAGAAGACAAACCCAGCATCCTCTGGGAGACCCTATGCAGATCCTTTGTAACCCATTGGCCCTTACCCTCTGATACCCACCCCCTGTACCCCTATAAGAGCTAGCTCCCTGCCCCTGAGAGGGCAGAGAGATGCTCGTCCCTGGCTCCCCTTCGCCGAACTAATAAAGCTACCTCGTACAGAACAGCTACATGGGCCTCTCATCTCCATCTCCCTGGTCTGGCCTGGAGGCTGCCCTGCAGAGCTGAGCTGAAATCACGAGCTGACAATCACTAAAGAGCTGACAGCTCCTGCACGGGCCCTCCTAGCCAGCAGCTGAGGGAAGACACTGGGCCTCGGGAAGACGATCTCTTTTGGGACCCTCTCTCTGGACCAGTCACAGCTTCCTCAGTCAGAGCTACTGACCCCCTCACCAGCTGCCATAGGGGTTACTTAAACTCTTTTACTGAAGTCGGAGTTGGATATGTAGGGCAGAGATTTGACTGCATTGTCTTTCAATGTAAAGCTTTGCAACCTTTAATAGAAAACAGGGAATACCTTTGGTGGTTTCAGTTGTACAGAGAGTAGTACAGGAAGGACCCGGCTAGTTTTGCCTAGTCTTACCTTGCTTGTTCATAATATTCATGGGTACTACATTGGCTTCAAAGCCTATCCTTTTCTTGCACAAAATATTTAGATAGCACATTGTTGGAATCACATCTGTATTCTTTCACTAAAAAGTTTTTTTCTTTTCTTTGGGAGGGGCAGGGGGGGTTTAGCAATAGCCTTGTTTCTAATTCTTCAATATATTCGGGTTGTAGTGTTAAAGCTGCCTTGTTGGTTTTTTTTCTTCCTTAGTGTAGGGTTAAATGACAAGGAATAGCATTTCTCTCATTTCTGTATGTAACAATATGAAAATTTTTAGTTTTTCTGAAATCACAGCTGTTTCATTTTAGGAGGGAGCAACATATTACAAAGCCACTCTTGAAACCAGTGTCTGGTGAGTATTTAATGACAGTTTTGGTGAAGCAGAGGTACTGCTTTGGTTGCATTTGGAAGAGAAGGTAGGCAACACTTTGACTCTTATCCCTTATACAGGAAAATTGTTGTCAGAATTTGAATTCAGCTAATGAACTCATATCCTGCATGATCGAAATATCTCTCAATTAGCAGAAAATTTCTTTGTCATAATCTCGATGAGATCAGGACTTGGAAAAAAAGGACTAAGAGAACAAGATGTCAAGTGCAAAAGGCTGGATCAGTGTGAAAATGAAGATGATACCTTAATTGCTAGGGACCAGTATTAGTAACTTGTAAAGAAAAGCAATGACCCTCTCTAGACGCAAAACAGAACTCAGTATTTGCAGGGGATTAAAGAAAGCTTGACATTGACATCAGCCAGCAAACATAAACTTGTAATGATAACAGTAATACTAGCAGTACTACTAACACTAAATATTATCTTTATAATTTATTATTATATATTTATAGCATGGCTATCATTTATGCCAAAGCAAATTCCTTTACTTCCTAAAAGAAATGAACAGAAATAATTTTTTAAGAAAGGACTACTCCAAAAAGTTAAGTTTTTATCAACAAAAATATGTATGTGACCAAAGCAGGGCGGCAATTAAATATTGAATTAGTGATATTATCCATACTGAAATGATCAAAGAACTCCAGTCCTGTAGCCACATTTGGAGACCCCTATGAAAGGACATGTGCAAGACTCAGTGGTAAAATGACTGTTGCCTCTTGTGGGTTAATTTTGTTATGACTGGCAGTATCAAGTAAAACTGATCACAGAATCATAGATAACTGAGGTTGGAAAAGGCTTCTAAGTTCAAGTCCAAGTGCTAACCTAACTCTGCCATGTTCACCACTAAACCATAACCCCAGGTGTAGCGGTGCAGGTGGCTACAGCTACTCTTTGTCCTGAGGAGAACTCAGACAACCAGCTGTGGTGGTCAGCAACCCAAGTTTAGCATGTAACTTTGCAGCCATGGTGAGAACCCATGATTCCCTTGTTTTGTCTTTTGCATGTTTTCCCCTGATTGGTTAATATTTTGTTTTCTTGTTTTATGTATGAAGTTTTGTATCTTCATTTTCCATCTTTAATATGTATTAGTTCTAGAAAGTTCTTTGTTCCTCAACGCCCCATTGGATCCTTCCCTGAGTCCCTCCTATGTGTTGTTCCCATTGGTTCCCTTCCTGTCAATCCCACCTGCTTGTCTTGATCCCATTGGCTGAGATCCCTTTCCCCACCTATTCTGTACCCAGTATAAATCCCTGAACCCTCCCACCAATTGGCCTCTTTGTCCCTGTCTTTTCATGGGAATAAACCTGTGTGGAGCACAAAGGGAGAGTCCCCTCTCTTTACTTCTTTGCCTTCGCCTGCGTGCCTGCTAAACAACGACAGAAGGATACAGCCCCTTTGGGTGAGGAGCTCTGCCCCGTTTCCATTGTGTGTTGGGCACTGAGTGCTGCCTTCCAGAGGGGTTTCAGTGTTGACCTCCAGGCTTCTTTGTGTCAGCACGTGAGGGGTAAAACCCCCTTCTGCCAGCTCCCAGTGGCTGAAAACCCCTCCACCCAGGTATCACATCCACAGGTTATTTGAACACTTCCAGGGAAGGCAACTCATTTATTTCCCTAGGAAGCCTATTCCAATGCTAGGCACCCCTTTTCTAGGAAAAATTTTTCCCAGTACCTAACTAAACTTCCCCTGGTGCAACTTGAGGCCCTTTCCTCTTGTCCTCTTACTTGTTACATGGCAGAAAAGACCTACCCTCATTTCCCTGCAATTTTCTTTCAGGTACTTGTAGAGAAGGTTCCCCCTCAGCCTCCTTTTCCCCAGTCTAAACAACCCCAACTGCTCCTCACAGGATTTGTGTTCCAAAGCCTTCACCATCTCTGTTGTCCTTCTCTGGATATGCTCCAGCACTTTCTTCAACTGAGGGGCACTCTCACCAGCACTGAATACAGGGGAAAACTCACTGCCCTGGTCCTGCTGACCACACTATTTCTGATCCAAGCCAGGATTCCCCTGGCCTTCTTGGCCACTGGGGCACACACTGGCTCATATTCAGCCTCTGCCGACCAGCACTCCCAGGTCCTTTTCTGCCAGGCAGCCTTTTAGCCACTCTACCCCCAACCTGTAGTGCTACACAGGGTTGTGACCGAAGTGTGGAACCTGGAATTTGGCCTTGTTGAACCTCATACTGTGGATACAATATTGCTGCTAGAAAGAATTTTTCTTGCTTCTTTCCAGTCCCATGAGATGCTTTTCTCTCTCATGGAAGATATTAGCAGAGCTCTATAAGTTATGAACACCTGTGACCTTGCAGAACTTTGTTTATGGTACAGTAGAAAAATATTTTGACAATGGATGTTTTAGGATTTTAGCCAGTCGCCCCAAGGGGTGGCTGATCCTTTGACCAATTAGACTATGAAGAAAAAAGTCTTTTAAAAAGTTTGTAAAATAAATAAATAAATCAATCAATCTGGCTGCACAATTCCTGCCTGTTGGATCTCTCTTCTCCTCCCTCCCACTGCGGGATACCGTAATATCATACAATTGGCCTTGGCCCATCAATCCAGCCTGTCCACATCTCCCTGAAGAGCTTTTCTATCCTTCAGCTGATCAATGTTCCCACAGGTCAGCTTGGTGTCATAGGTAAACTGATTGAGAGTGCACTCTCTCCAATCATCCAGATCATTGATAAAACATATTGAACAGGACTGACCCCAGTACTGAGCTTAAAGGAACACAACTACTGACTGTCTGCAAATGGGATAATAATCACTTAAGGATTTCTTGCTCTCAGATAGGATTAGAATGCTGTTGTTTGTGCTTCAGCTTTGTACTTGATGAAAGCTTCTTACGACTAAGTAAAAACTGATGAAAGGGAACTTGATTTTTCTTGAGATTTAGGCATAAAGTGGAATAAGACTCAAAAGGTTGCAGGTTCTCCTGGCTCGCATTTAAGTTCCAACAAATTAGACCAACTTCTGGATACTTGCTCCCTCAATGGCATGAGGGTAGGATGATCCACATCACAGGTCCAAAATAACAGAGTCAGGCTTCTCTTACTAATCTCTGATCCCTGTAATCATTGCAATGGACTCAAAGTCTTATGTCAGGTATGAATTTCAGGGAATCAACAGTTTCCTAGGGAGTTTGCTGTCCTAATGCAGTTTCAGTACGTGACTAAGGTGCAATGAACATCTAATTTGGATGAATTCCAATGGCATTTTGATTTGGCTTCAGTGGAGCCACAATGTCATCCACCAAATATCTCATGCACACAGAGCGTGTTATGACTATATTTCAAGGAATAATACACTGCTAGTTCCTGATATAAATCCTTTCAGGTATGCCCAGACCAAGGTGACGTAACTTCAGTTCTTTTGAACATATTGTTATAGATGGTGACCTTATCATCATTAAAGAAATAAAGAATAAGAATTTGAACATAATGAGGTCCCCATTTCTCTACAATAACTGTCATTACTGTGAAAGTCTCCCTTTCTTTTGCTGCAGGAGGCAGTTATTCATTTGTAACATTTGGTTTGATCTTGTTTTACTGTTTAACTAAACAAAAAAGTCTAGGCCAAAGTTAGCTTGCTGTGTTTCCATAGTGCTGTTCAAGACAAGACAAAACCATACCAGAAATCAATTTGGCAACACCTGTCAGCTGCCCAACAACATGAGAATTAAATTCAGGCTTAAAAACTCACAGAGAAACTGAAAAGGAAGATAGTGCTATAATTTCCTAAATACAAGTAAAGACTTTAGTGAAAATGGATACTGACTATCCTATAGTAAACTTCTAGCAGCAATGTTCTACATATATACAGGGAAAGGTTCCTTTTGGCAACAGTGCAGTTTATGAATATATGTTTAAAGTGGTTGTAGAAATAAATGGCATTTAACTGTGAGATTTGGGATTTAAAAAAAGGTGCTAAGCATATTGGGTGAAATCTGTCTGATTTATTGATTAAACTCTAGTTTCATATGGTTTTCTTCCTTCCTGAGGATGGACAGGATTAGTTTTGAAATAATATGCCAATAATCTTGTTAAACTGCCCCATAAATCAGGAGCAGTTAAATTTACATCACTGTCCCAGATTTAGGGCAACCAGATCACCAAAAACACAAAGGTAATTTGCATTTGAATTTCAAACTTCTCAAATCAAAAAATTGACCTGTGAAATCTATATAAAGTGTGCTTCAAGGCTTTAATTGTCACTGAATAGATGCCTAGATGATTTAGGCCTTAACATTCACAATTAATTTGAGCCACAGGTTTCTGACTGGTGTTAAATTAGACCCTGGCTAATTTCACACTAGTCAAAAATCTGGTGTGAAATTAACCAGGGTCTAATTTAACATAAGATCTTGCACTGCAGGAGCAATTCTTACGCTTCAGTGTAACTTGAAAGCATTACACTCTCGATCCTATTACAATTTCTTTTTTCATAAGGTCATCTTTTATGAAAAAGCACAGGACCTTGGAGCTCAAACACATTCCACTTCTACTTAACTAATAATTTTAATAATGCTCCTTAGCGTAGCAAGCAACAGTAATATAATGAGAAAGAAGCATGTATTCTTCACTTAAAAGAAGGCACATTTGGAGGATAATTACAGCTCACTGGATAAAAAAAAAAAACAGCGTTCCTTAAATTTCTTACTCACTTGTTTCTGTGGCTGTAACAGTTATGTTGTGCCAAGAAGCTATCTCTCGGTCCAGAGGTTCAGTGGTAATGATTGTTCCATTGTGTTCATTGATGCTGAACAGTCTCTTTAAATGCGTGCTGTGGACAATAGAGTACCTGCACCAAAAAAAGGAAAGAGATTCCCTAATACTGAAATGTTCCATCAGAGGCAAGGACATAGAAAGCTATTGTCAGCTGAGAAAACAGAGCTGTGCATATATGCATATAAATGTGTGCTGTAACAACTCGAAAATCATGAAAAATGTACACTTATAAACATTTAAAATTCACTGCTGCCAAGATCAAAGCTCTTATTTTTATAAAACTAAATATGTTTCAGATCTATATTAATGTGAAATGAATCTGAAATGCATAATTCATTATTACATCTAAGTCAGTCGAACAGCAGGTGAATGACTTCGTTGAAAAGAAACAGCAAAAGTGCCACTTGTGAAATGAATAACACCAACATCTAAGTGGAGGTATAATGGCAAATCTGTTTTTTTTATCATTGCTGACATGCTCTGATGCCAAGGGAATGGGCATTATAAAGACAGACAGCTATCTGTAATGAGGTGACACTAAGGCAGAGTACAAAATCCTAATACAGGAGATGATTGCAGGGAAGACTTAGTGCTCCTGAGTCTTCCCTGAAAATGCTCTGGGTGCTGTGGAAATGCACATGTGTGCGTACATACGCACATGCCACTCAAGCTGGTAAAGGCTAACCACTTGTTGCAGGCCAGAGGTGAACTGAAATAGACACCAAAGATATTGGTTCAAATGGAAAAAGTATTTATGAATGTTTTTAACAGCCTACAAAGCAAAAGACCATAAGATGCAGTTGATAATAGAGTCTATTTCATGGAAATAAAACTTGTTTGAATAGTTGAAAGATTATTTCTTCTCCAATTTGGAGTGTGCGCATGTAACTATTCTTTTTTTATTGTATCTGTAATTCTGCTTGACAAGGTCTTTCTGTTCCCTGTTGACACTTACGACTCCAGCTCAGACAATCTGTCAGAAGTTAAATGACTCTCTAACTTGTTATTTACAGCTACATTTTGTCTGTTTTAAAAATCAATAAGAAGATAAATAAAAGAACCAGCACAACACTGTAAGTGAAATAATATAATTTGAATCAAAGTTTGGATACTTATAAGCTTCTATTTAAAGTACTTATAATTTTCTGACATAGTTATTTTGTTTTGTTTGGTCTTTTTTTAGTAATCTGATTCTTGATAAACATTTTTCAGAAAAACTGTATTAAATATTGCTTATTTTTTATTTCTGACATAGTGGGGTTTTGTTGCACATCTTTTTAAATTTGTTTATTTGAAACCTGGAGTCCACTAAGCAACACAAGTTGTTTGCTGTATTATAAGTCACTGCTGTCATTTATGAGAGCAATGCTTTCAAAATTAGATTCATTTGCATGGCACTCGGCCCAACAAAAATATCTTATATTAGAAGTGGTATACTGTATTTAAAGATACTCAGTGATGCAATACCTGTATCACTGTTTTGGGACTATGCAGACATATTCAATTTGAAGCAAGTTCCTCCAAAACATTGCTAACTAAGAAGTCATAGATATGTGTTAATGTTTAATTGTTCCACAGGAGATGTTGCAGTCACCTTAACAAATCACCAAATGAGCCCTTTTAGAGGGGGGAGCAAAAAGAGTACATGTAAATTTTTATTTTTCCTTATTTAATTTAACCTATTACTAGCTTAATAAATAACAGTAAATGAATTACATTAAAACATTAAATATCACTACCTAAAGCTCTGAAGCCATAGCATAATATATATACATTTCTGGTATTAGAAATCTACACACCATAAATTATTCTGTGTCTCAACCATTTGTCACTGTAACCTTGTTTGACTAAGTTGCAAGTACACAGTGATGTCAGGCATTTCAAGAAGCTATTTTAATTATAAATTCCATGTTAAAGATTAATTACCTGTTTTCTCCCATAAGAGACAGCAAAATTATTTATCCTTGATATTATAAAAAGCAGAATCTGCTGTTGAGATGTCAGCTGGCTGGTGGTGAGCAATTGGTTTGGGTCTTTTTGCATCACCTGTTTTTCTTGGGGATTTGTTGTTGATTTGTATATTTCTCCTCTGTTATTTTCTTTGGTGCTATTATTATTTTCTTTTTTTTTTTTTTTTTGATATATTAATAAAAATGATAATGAACAACTGTCTTTATCTGAACTCACGAGTTTTCACAACTTTATGCTTTCAAGTCTCTCTTGCATCCCAGTGGGTGAGGGAGTGAGCAAATGCCTGTAGGGTCCTTATCTGCCTATGTGGGTTAACCTATGACGTCTGCAATAACCTTGGCTATCACAGTGAAAACACGATTAACTGTAATTATGAGCCTTGATAAGGAACAGAAATACCCTTTGGAAATACCAACTGCATCTACATTTGAGGCCTGTTCACATTTTAAGACAGGTACCTGACTGGACTGTCATCATAATCTGGATCTCTAGCAGTTACAACCCCCACCAGTGAGCCACTCATCGCTCCTTCAGCAGTCTCCATCACATAGTTCTCCGAGGTGAAAACTGGAGGTTCATCAGCATCTTCCACATTGATTTTGACAATGGTTGTATCTTCAAATGGTCCTTCTTTCAAAAATCGCTCATCAATGTATCTGTTTACAGCTTTTGCTTGAATACTGTATCTCCTTTTGCTCTCATAATCCACTCTCTGTTAAGAAAGAAAGTGAGATTAGGAATATTTCTTTCTTCATATTTGAATTAAATATAGTTCAGTAAATGGTGTGAGGTTAAAGAAAAACTAATGCTATAATTCTTTTGGGAATGTTTAAAAAAATTGTTGCTTCTAAAAGTAGTTAATTCTAAGGTTTATGTTAAAACCACTTTAAAATTAAACTGTGCTTGTGTGCTTCCATATTTCACATTTCATGCTGGTTTTAATGCTACAAACAACACTGTAAAAAAGAATTTCCATAGAATGTCACCCCTAATAACACACAGATACATTATTATTTTAGATAGTCTTTATCTACTGAAATAAATATACATATATATATGTATATATATAAACAAAAGACCCACTAAGTAAATAGCTTCCTGAACTAAAAAAACCCCACAAAACAAACAGAAAAACACCAAAACAAAACCAAAAAAACTCTCACACTTATAGCATTTAATTCTTCAGACTCCTAGATTTCACTAGGCTATTGAACTCTATCTTCATTTCAGATGATCCCTGAGATGACCCTTCCTGTGTGATTCCAAAATAAATTACACAGCATCAAAGAATATTAAATTTCTTAATTTATAAACTGGTATTTTTGATTGGGTTTAATATCTTTTCAAAGCTATGTCATAACAAGAACTCCACTATCTAATACAGTAGTAAATTCTCGTTTCATTTAGGAGGAGGTGTTGGAAGTGAGGTGAGGTTGTTTAAAATCTACTGATAAAGACTTTAAAGATGAGGCATGGAAGAGATAGAAAATTTTCTCACAATGGGATACAATGTGTTGCACAGCTAGGGATAACATTAAGATGCTCTGATTGTCACTATTATATTCAGCAATAATAGCAATGAGTCAAAAATGTAAACAGAAAGAAAAACATTTTTCTTTTTATCCCTCATAATATTCCAATCCAATCACAAAGCCCAGAGGAAAAAAAAAATAGTAGAATCCAAAGCAATAGGCCTTTTTTACACATCCAGCTTGCTTGAGGAATTTCTTTCAAATATTTAGAGATTTTTTTAAAGTTTCTGGAGTCTCACCGCTTTTAGTAAGATAATTCCTTCTTGAGTCTCATTGTTAGTAATGATGTCAAAAACATCTGAGTTATCTCCTTCAATGAAATAGTCCATGGCTGCATTGTCCCCTATGTCGCTGTCTTCTGCAAAGACTTTGCCTACAGTGGTGCCCACGGGAGCCTCTTCAGAGACACTCATGTAGTAGAGTCCTAAAGAAACAAATACTGGCAAAGTTTAGTGATGTGCCATGGTTAATAAATGCTGTAGCTTGAGGGTCTCAGGGAGCTGGGAAAAGCCTCCACCTTTTACTAGAGCAATGGACATAATCTGGCATTGTATTGATCTTGGCTGCAGGGCAGGACAATCTTCCCCCTTGGGAGTCCTCCCCTCTCAGGCCTACTTCAGCAGTGTATAGAGCACAGGACATGAGGTAATGGTTTTAAACTGAAGGAGGGAAGGTTTAGATTAGGTATAAGAAATTTTTTTTTTTTACTATGAGGGTGATGGCACAGGTTGCCCAGAGAGATGGTGAATGCCCCATCTGTGAAAAAATTCTAGGTCACTTTGAATGTGGTTCTGGGCATCCCTGCCCATTGAAGGAGGGTTGGACTAGATGGCATTTAAATGTCCATTCCAACACAAACTGTTCCATAATTCTATGAAGGAACAGGGTAAAAAAACAGTGGAGGGCAGCACTTCCCAACAGCACAGTTTTTTTTTCCTGGTACTCCAATGAGCAGCTCCCACATCTACTAGAAACTACCTGGACAGAGAGGATCACATCATTTGCCGAAAAGCTTATAGTATCTGTCAGAAAAAATGAAGACAGGAAAAGAAGAAAGAAGGTGAGTGAAAATGGTGCTAAATATCCCATTTTCCAGATTTTAGGCTGAGGTAGTACAAATTATAGGGAAAGCAGTTTAGTAATTTGTCTCCAAAGTCTAATGGTAAGTAAAACCAGCAGTCTTGAGATCTTTTGCAATGATAGGTCTTCTTTTCCTCTTGGTTTTTGAGCTTTTGTGAGGAATTTTTTTTCCATTATTTTAGTTTTCTACAGCTGTATGCTGAAGTCAAAGCACAGCCCTGTTCTAAAAAGACCTACCAGCAAACCTAACAGAGCTACAGTGGATCTAAATTTTCTCAAGACTTACATTACAGTAAGAAACCTGTACTCACGCTGTTGAAATTTAGGTGGATTGTCATTGATGTCGGAGAGGTTGATGGTAACAGTGGCTGTTGCAGAAAATGCTCCTGGTTGCCCAACCATATCTTTGGCTTGGATGATGACTAAATACTGATCTTTTGTTTCTCTATCCATTTGAGAAGCCATTCTGATGACCCCTAAAAATAAAAAAGTATGGTATAATAGTATATAAGTCTCATTTTTTTCTCAACATCTGACATGGGTCCTCTAGTATAATATGGGTATAAAATTTATCACTGGACCCAGTTATGAATTTACATTTTAGACTGTGCACAGCACAGTTGTCCTAATACTGGGAATAGGTACTCAAGGTAGCAAGTACGCTGTATGTCAAATCCGTTCTGTATATTTAGAGTTCTGGGGAGCAGAATACTCCATATATTTCCTCTATCATATATAACTATCTCAGAAATTCGGTTTTTGGAGGGATGTCACATATCTGTAGTTTCTCCAACACACAGATAGAAATATCACATGATGTGTCATAGAGCTGTTAACTGAGAAGTGTCCCTAGGTTAATTTATTGAATGGGATATTCAGAATCCAACTCTTTACTCTAACAAGATAATTTGCTAAATAAAGTTTGGATTTTCTAGAGAGCAAGAATTTCATCATCCTATGGGAAAGAAGAAATTTATTTTCTTCAAATCTAGGAACTATGCAGGGATGTAAGAGTGTGGGGTGGTATCAGTTGATCTTTGTGTTGAAATCAAGAAAGAAAATTTTGCTTTCATCCATCTTATTAGTTTATGAATGTTGTCAAGTTACAAATTCATTTGTAGTACCTGTCTTTGGCTCCACAGAGAAATAAGGCTGTCCCTGAACGAGACTGTAAAGCAGACGAGCACTATTACCATAAGAAGGATCATCAGCATCTGTAGCTGTTACCTGTGTAACCGAAGTACCTCAAGGAAAAATAAAATAGATTATGTTTGTTTTCTTCTTGTATAAATTTTCTCATAATTACAGAACATAAACTCTTTAAAAACCTTTTAGCATAACAGTTACATTAATAAACAGTCATAAAAATTTACAGGAGCAAAAGGCACCTAGCAATATTTATCATCAAAA
This sequence comes from Aphelocoma coerulescens, assembly GCF_041296385.1. NCBI lineage: Eukaryota > Metazoa > Chordata > Aves > Passeriformes > Corvidae > Aphelocoma > Aphelocoma coerulescens. The sequence goes on along the minus strand of NC_091015.1, from coordinate 111,627,582 downwards.
AGGGAAAATATTTCCTCAGCAGCTATTCTTGTTGCATTCAAATTTTCAATTAAAATAAAAGTAAATAGTATATGATTTTTCAGCACTACATTTATGTAGCTTAAAATACTACATATATCATGTCTCTTTTCTAATATGTGAATGGAGCAAAGCAAATTGTTTCTCCTCCTCTTGTATATTTTTCAAAGTATTTTATGGAAGTTTCCCATAGGAATAAGAAAACACAGTTACTTTATCACCAGCAGGTCCACTGGTGATAAAGAAATTAATTGTTAACAAGCAAAGCAGCCAAGAACAAGGCTACGATAAATTTTTTTATCCTTGAGTCTTTAATGAGCTTGTCCCAGTACAAAACTCATGGCAGAAATCCCAGTGCCAAAACACGGTGGAATCAAATTCTTCGATGGGAAGCTGTTTATATCCTAGATAGAAGATTGACAGCAATCTCATGGCACCATCACTATGACTGTCCTTGAAAAAAAAAATATCCACAGTAAGATAATTTTGTAAGGTAATAATTATTTTTGTCTCTTTTCCTCACCTAGATTCTGAATTAGAATACAAATATCACTTCTTGTGAGGAACAGCAGGAAATCAAGCTACTTTCTAAAAATTTCTGGCATATGTTCACACAGTTGCACCTGCTTATCAATACAGCAGTATAGTCATGCTGCATGAGAAAAGAAGAAGAAGAAAAGATGGAGTGCAAGGAGTTAGACCAGTGTAGTGGTTTGGTCTAAAATACTCCTTACTGTTTACCTTCTGTGAGATAAGAATTAGGAGAAAAGCAAAGCAGGCACCAAACTTGAAAGAATATTAAGAAGTTTATTAACAGACCTAAAAGAGGGAAAAGAAAATAAATAAAATCATACCACACCTTCAGAACTCTCCTCCCCCCCACCTTTCTCCCTTCTCCCACTGACAATGTACAAAGACGACCCTTGGGATGTTTGGTCTGTTTACCACTTCCATAATAACCTTGTTCAGTCCATTTAGGAAGAGAGTCTCTCTTATCCATGCTATGAAAACATTACCACAACGAGACAGCCGCCCAGATTGGTTCTCTGCTCGCATGCGAGTCTCTTCCCCCGACTTGCAGCTTTTCCCACAACTGCTTCGAGGGTCCACTCTTGAAGGTTTTTGGGGTACAATTTTAAGGCTGAGCCGTTCAGAAACAATTCTCTTCACCCATCTCTGGGAGCATTTAATCTCTAAGAACAGAGGCCCTTCTCCTTCCCTGGGAGCAAAGGGTCCTCCTCATCTTCATCTCTAGGACTGTCTCTGGGAGCATCTCTAAGAACTGAGGTCTTCTCCTTTCCATTTGGAGCAAAAGTCCTCATCGCTTCCAACTCTCCCTGTTCAGACTTCTCATTAAATTACAGCTGCTTCAGCATCTGCTTATCTCAGCACAGGTGCTTTTTGCTCACAAGTACAATTTGAATGCTCCACCCCCCATGCCTTCATGAAATTACAACGGGTACTCTGGTACATCATAGCTTTACAACAGAATTTCTGCTTTAAGCATCTCCTCTTTCTCTTCCTTCTGGTTTTCAGCTCTTCACAGCACTAAAAGGGTTAATCTCACCTCGGCCTTGAAGCTGGAATTTCGCTTATCACTGTTGGTCACATGAACTTTGCCAGACAGCGGTGGGCAGCTTTCAGCTGAATCTTGGCAGCACTGGAGAGGGGGAGCTGGGCTGCTCTGTCTGCACAGAGCAGGGCTGGGGGGTGAGGGGCGGGGAAGGGGGGGGTGAGGGGCGAGGAAAGGGGGGGTGGGTTCCACAGGTGGAACCGGGCCCATCAGCTCCAGGATGGCCGTGGCCGTGGCATGGGGCCTGCAGCCACCTGTCCCAGCGCTGGAAATGAGAGACAGCTCTGCCCAGGGTGTGTCTGTTCTTCAGTGTGTATCACAGAGGCGGTCAGAATTTTAGGTGGCTTAAAAAATTGTCCATATTCAAACTGGCCACTGATAGGTTCTGTCAAGTCACAGAGGAACTGTAAGCACCCCTTAGCAAGAACATCACTTCCAAGACTATGCTTTGCTAACCTATGACAACCAGAAATATCCTTTTTGATGACAAGAGCAAAGTTGATATTTGTCCCAAAAAAAACAAATTTCAATCATTGCTGGGTTTTCTAACAGTTAAATAGTTTTATTTTTAAATAGAAATGAAAAAGGCTTTCTCATATAAGGATATGCTAAATTAAATATTAAATTTATTTCAATAATTTTTTTTTTTGCATTTTCTCTCAATTTATTCAGCAGCATTTGAAGTGATTCCATAATGCATGTTATCTTCTCTAAGGCAGAGAATAAACTAAACTGTTACTAATTCCCACCAAATTTTGGACCTATATGTCCTTCAAAACCCACCTACAATATCAAATATCTGATGTTTATGTGTGTTTTAGATATGTGTATAGATGTATAGAGATATATATATACAGATCTTATTGCTCTGGAGAAATGTTAAAGATAAAATTGAAGATTCATATTTAATCAGGGCACATATAGGCCTCAGAAATAACAGATTTCTTTAATAAGACTGAAGAGTCAATGGAATCTTCAGCTATACAACTGTTAACTTCATATCAGCTGTGATCTATGAAAATTGCTCTCACAATCACAGAAAATTTCTTCCTCTAAGAAAATTTAGCATGACTAGAACAGAGTTGCTTTGAAAAAAAAATTTGCTGGTTAGGAAGGGATCAAGAACTACGGATGATCCAACAGGTTTAGTCTGCCATGAATGCCATTTTCTACTAAACAAACTCAAGTGTCCACAATTATGTTTAGAAATGGACTTATTTACAGCATCATATTTAGTAAATCAGGAATAAAATCCAACATATATAAGACTCCAAAGTTATCATTACAGATTTTGTGCATCTCACACATTTAAAGGTAGATTTATTTTTTGCACAGTTTCTAAGCATTATAAAGAAATGTTGAACCTAATCAAGCACTTCCTTCTTGTCTGGGACCCAAGAACACTTTCATTAACAGAGTCTGTTAACTCTTCTAGAGTAATTCAGAATGCAGAAGTAAGGACCTTGTCCAGTTGGAGTCAGTGGGATGCAGCTGGTGGATGTAATTAATGGAAAAATGAATAGTCAAAAGGAATGTAGTAAAGAGCGAGCTGACCTGGAGGGAAGAAATAAAAGATACCCTGCACTCTCAAGAAGAAGACTATTTATTTCTAAATTGGGGTGACAGGAGACCATGTAAAGAGCAGTCTATCATTTCTATCATTTTTTTATAAAAAAGATTTTGTGATAACTACATGAACCTCTATGTTAAGTATGGGCTATGTAGTAAGCAGCAGAAAAATATTACCCTGGCTTTAGAATACTTTCTCAGTTTTTAATTTTTCACTTCCATGAAATCTGTATTTCTTTATAAATTTAAGCATTAGAAAAAACGATCTACCAAAATGAACTAAAAAAAACCTGAAACAAAACCCCAACAAAAAAACCCCACCCCTCTCTCCCCCCCAAAAAGAGAACAACAACAAAAAAAAACAAAAACCATGAAAAAAAACCAAAATCCAACTTGAACCATTTTCAGAATGGAATCATATTTACCTAACATTTGTAGTTGAGTGACAGAAATTGCAGTGTTAATATTCTGTACTAAAAAACTCCCAAAAAAACATTATTTGTAACTATGTGATTGTAAGAATAATTTAACAGATACAAATCATATATTTTAAAACATTAAGTTAATATATAACTGCACACATCCCCAAAAATTAAGAAACCCCAAAGTCCTAGTCATGACCTTGCAAGCATCATGTGATATAAATGACAACTGAACTTTTTGATGAGCTTTTTTTAAGGTAAACTTCTGCTTTGTATCTCTGCCTTGGTTTTACCCTTCTTGCACAAAACATAATAGTGCCATTTAAAAGCTGCAGCCCATTAGGTATACTATGGGGCCCTCATATGGCAAATAGCTATCCATTTTTCTAACTAGAGCTTGAGATCTATAAAGACATTAAGTACTGATAGATTATTGCATCTGGCTCCTAACCACTCCATCAGATATACTGCATTTGTACAAGTTTAACAGCTATAAGGAAGACACTTAGTGTAAAATCGTACCAAATGCCTGAGGGTAAAGCGGAGTCCTGTGTTCTCAGAAAAGAGTCCATTTGCTGACATGCTTTTCATTTACTGTGATACTAGCATATAAAACTCTAATAAAATTTAGTGCTGAAGATAAAAGAGAGCTAATAAAGAATTAAAATGTATTCTAATTTGTTGGCACATTAGTATATATATTCATATTTGTGACTAACTTCAGGCAAAGTTATTTGTGCCTATTTTCTCTTTTTGCTGTGGTTCTCTGAAGCAAGTGACCAGCTCTGAATTATTCCCTACTTGCTTTCTTAGTGCCAGACAAAATGTGCACTAGCAGTGACCTGCTTTCCCAAGTATTGACTACACTTCCTAAGAGTGTTTTCTGTGATGAAGTTTTTAGGAGGTCGAGCATCAGTGAGCTGAACAGAAGCTAGAGAAACAGAGCAAAGGGAAATCCTCTCTATTGCACTATATCACTTAAAAAAATTCTGTTTGTCACCCCTTAATATGCAAGAGTATGTTTTAGTTTAATGGGAGAAAAGCACTTGTTGCAACCACTATGATGTCAATACTGCAAATTTCGGTGGGTCACTCTTTTTCTCTGCTATGAGTTTATAAATTTCCTGGTAGTGTTGGTTTAGAATGCACACTGAAACAGTTTTCACCTCAGTAGTGCAGTTCCTACCTTTTGAGAAGCAGGGTAAGTGAGCACCAAGAAGTACTCATGGTGTGTGGCTCAGTTGTTTCATGTTTTGGAGCTGACAACTATCAAGGTATAAACTCCGCTTGCATTGTTTACTCCAGACATGCACATTAGTATTCCAGTAGTGTCTCCATGGAAGAAGTAGCTGAAAGAATGATCTCTGGAATAGCTATGGTATTAGTTATAGAGAGTCAAGTGTAGAAGCAGTAATGCAGAAAATATTTTAAGATCCTGTATGACCTGGATTCACGTATCATAGACTGGATGGTCATAAATCTGTAGTTTACTATTTCAGGAAGTCTGTGTCTGAGAGAAGGCAAACAGGGGTCTTGCTTCATTTCTCAACCATTCTGACAAATGAGACATGATGTTACTTCTGATTTTTTAACTTTTATTTTCATTTCATATGTTTCTATATTTCACTGGAATAGTTTTCATTTATAATATTACAGGAATATCACAAAGTAAATTACATTTTCTGCAGTTTAATTAATCTTATGCTCACATGATACTGTATTTTAGGAATGTAAATATATAATAGATGACACAGGAGGATGGACAAAGACAACTGAGCCTTTCATTTTTGGTGTACCTCTTTATAGCAAACTCAAGGCAGTATAGAGTGAAATTTCTCATTTGTCAGCTGCCTGTTGATGGTTTCAGGTGAGAAAAAGGTATATGGGAAAAGATTACTGTTGATTTTGGTCTTAAGTACCACCCTATCTGACTATATTTCTTTTTTTTTTCTTTTCATATAGCCATTATAAAGACAGAAAGATAAAATGGAAGCAATTCAGTTGTTCATAGACTTATGTGAATGGTTACAAGTCTCTGTGAGTATAAATGAAGACATAATAAATAATCAGTAATTTAAAAACATTTTTTAAAGAGACTGTGGCCTATAAACAATGCTTTACCACAGGGAAAAAAAAAAAGAAAGGAATTATCAAAGTCCTAAATTTGTGCACTCCCAGATAATTCTAGACAATGAACTGTCCTCATTTTTACTATGATCACATAAAAAATAAAAATGCAAAGGTCCTTGACAAGACACCTAGCTTCTTGTTCCCAAACCTGAGGAAATGAGCAAGATGCAAAAGCTAGAAAACCCTCTGAACAAGCAACTGATTTTGTTAGAAAAAGTTATTTTACCAAGGGGTCAGATGCAGAATTAAGTCTGTCTGCACGGAAGAAAGAGGCAGTGAAGAAACAATCAGAAGTGATTTCCCTGGTAGAAGGTGGTATAAGCAGGGTCACTAGCAAATAAACTGATCAAATGCATGTTTTTTGTAGCTGTCACTGGTAGTGATGGTGTGCTGCTGCTTCCTGGCAGAAATCAGGATGCTAACCCCACTTTGGATTAAACACCAGGCATGAATATCCTTTCCTTTCAACTGCTATCCTGGCTGGTATAAGAAGATAAAGGTTATGGCTTGCTGTCAAATATTCACATATCCTGCTCTAAAAGTTGAGCAGATAATGCTTAATGAAACATAGTTTTTATAATTCTTTATGATCACTGATGCTATTACATTAATGACCTCATTGATTCATACCATTTAAAGCAGCACAATATTTGAATTTCTTTTCAATATCAATTGCAAAGGAAATAACCAAAAGAGGTAGGCATATAAATTTAAAGGCTTACTGGGATCCTTTCTGTAAGATTTGAAGAATCCAGTTTTCCTTTGATTTTGAAGATAGTTAGTTGGAGATATTATCTATAACATGCCTTTTTACATCAGCTGTATTCACACTTAGTGGTTTTTGAAAGCTTTAAACATATATGTACACATATTATGAATGCATATGTGTATGTACACAAAGATGTATATATATACCTATATTTGTCAGATGTTGACTTTGCTTTGCATTTGTTATATTAAGTTTCCAGACACATGACAGATCTTAGTGCAGGTCTTCTGGTCACGTGAAAGTGTGAAAGAAGAGGTACAGGGATGAAGTTTTTCCTCTTGACTGGAAAATTACAATTCATGTACTTAGGAAATCAGAAGGCAGTCCTTTACTGCACACAATCTTATCCAAACAAGGAGAAGCTGACTGATAGGAAAGAGGCTTGCCAGTGTAAATAGGTAGGCAACATGCAGATAGTGAGGGTGGCCATCACATTTTCTTTGCAACTGGCTCTAGTACTCTACCTATTTTGATTGGGAATGTTATATTTTTAAACAAGTGCAGATTTCAAGGCTGAATCACTGATGGGAAAGACAAATGTCTATAGTCAATCCAAGTGTGTATCCAGAATCTGTAAAAGGACTTAGATAGATGTAGGTACTTAAATATTTAAAAACAAGAATGCTAAGTAGAGGTATTTACAACCTTCAAGTTAAGAATTTACCTTTGCAAATTTCCAGAGCTGTAAAACAATTTGCTTCCTTCTTACTGAGAGGCAGCATGTAAAATATGCTATTAAGATTTGATATCAACACAGCTATCTAGAAAAAATTAGGAAATAGAGTTTGGTTCACAACATATCATACCTTCAGGTGACATCTCTGGAACACTGGCCACATAAGGTCCATTCAAGAACTGTGGTGCGTTGTCATTGACATCTCGAACCTTGATGATAAATTCTGATTCAGGTTCAACAGGAAGCTGAGTGCTCCTGTTAATTGCTTGTGCTCTTAGAGTGTAGAAAGGTTTCTTTTCTCGATCCAGCTTTTGTTTTACATAAATTTTGCCATTATATTCATTGATGTAAAAAATGTTTCCAGCTCCCTCTCCAATCAAAATGTATTTTAAGTTGCCATCCTGCTTGTCTAAATCCGATTTCAGCTGAAAGTACAAAAGAGAAAAATAAGTCACACTTTGGGAGGAATAAAGTTCTGAAATATTCCTTTTATGCTTTGTTTTGATTCTGCAGTGAGCCCTGTCACTAATCAGCCTTCTTGGATACTAGTATTTGAAAGAAGGTACTGTCACATTTTCAGCCAACCATTTTAATTTTAAAATTTTTAAAATATGTAATTTTAAAGTATTGATATAACAGACTTATAAATGCATGATAAACCTGAAAAGAGATGCTTCAGCTACTTTGAAGGGAATGCATCTAAGTACCTACTTTAGTTCTTTGCTTTATCAGCTCCCCTATAATTCTGCTGAAAACTATGCATAGGTCATTAAATATTATCTAAATTTTTTATTATCGCAGATGACATGTACATTTTAAGGTTTATATTTTTTTTGTACTCAGCAATGCTAAGTGTAAATGTGTGCAACAGTGATGTTCTGTATCTGTTGAAATATTAAAGAGGTGGAAAGACATTCTGTGGTGTAAGTCTGTATTATTTATTCTGAAATAAATTGATAGACATTTTTCATTTCCTTCCAGGATGATCTACATCCTCTGTTGTATTGCTAAGATGAACTTTATGGTGATGATTCCTTTGATGAAGCTGAGCCTTGGAGACAATTTTGGTCCAGCTGCATTTGTTCATGACAACAAAACAGTTTTGTTAATGTTAGCAATATATAATAGACCAATATTTTAAGAGCAATAACTAAATTACCTAATATGTCAAGCATCCACAGTTGAATTTTATAGGAACAGTAATTTCTATATCATTAATTCTCTATTTTTTCTTCACTTATTTTGGTTTTAGAACAAACTGTCTAAGAGCCTGGATACTAATTGAAAGATCTAAAGTTAAAAAAATATACTATTCAGCTTGCTTCTCTTATGAAGCAACATGTTTAAAATGCAAAAAATACTCCTAACTGTTGACTTTAATTATCTCACTCTTTTGCTTATGGTTATTGTCCCTAAAGGTCACTACAGGTTACAAGGCCATAGCAAAGGAAAGAAGTTACTATGGGGTTGTCATAGGTTAGCAAGCATAGTCCCGGAAGGGATGTCCTTGCTAAGGGGTGCTTACAGCTTCCTCTGGGACCTGACAGAACCTATCAGCTGGCCAGTTTGAATATGGAAAATTCTTTGAGCCACTTAAAGTTGTGACCGCCTCTGTGATCCACACTTAAGAACAGACAAACTCCCCCCCCAAGCTCTCTCTCGTTTCCGGCGCTGGGACAGGTGGCTGCAGGCCCCGTGCAGGGGCCAGCGGGCCCAGCCAGGCCCTGCTTGGGCCAGGCCAGGCCGGGCCACGGCCAGCCTGGAGCCATGGGCCTGTTCCAGCCATGGAACCCCCCCCCACTGCCTTGCCATGGGCAGCCAGAGCGGCTCAGAACCACCCCCCCTCTCCACTGCGGCCGAGATTCAGCAAAGTGGCACCTCTGTCCGGCAGAGGTCAGGTGACCAACTGCGATAAGCCACATTCCAGCTGCAAGGCCGAGGTGAGATTAACCCTTTTATTGCTGTGAAGAGCTGAAAACCTGAGGGAAGAGAGAGAGGAGATGCTTAAAGCTGAAATTCTGTTGTGAAGCTATGATATATCAGAGTATCCCGTTGTAATTTCATGAAGATATGGGGGGTGGAGTGTTCAACTCGTAAGCAATAGGCAGATGCTGCCGCAGCTGTAATTTCATGAGAAGTTTGGACAGAGAGAGATGAACCAGATGAACCAGATGAGGACTTTTGCTCCAAATGGGAAAGAAAAACCTCAATTCCTAGAGATGCTCCCAGAGATAGTCTTAACGATGAAGATGAGGAAGACCCTTTGCTCCCAGGGAAGGAGAAGGGCCTCTGGTTTTTTTTTGTTTCTGAACAGCTCAACCTTAAAATTGTACCCCAAAAGACTTCAAGAGTGGACCCTCGAAAGCAGTTGCGGGAAAAGCTGCAAGTCGGGGGAAGGGACTCACATCGCAAGCAGGAGAGACTCCTCTTCCTAAATGGACTGGACAATATTTGGAAGTGGGTGGCTGTCTCGGTGTGATACTGTTTTCATAGCATGAGCAAGAAGAGACTTCTCTTTCTAAATGGACTGAACAAGGTTATTATGGAAGTGGTAAACAGACTGAACATCTGAAGGGTTGTCTTTTTACATTGTCAGTGGGAGAAGGGAGGAAGGTGGGGGGAGGAGGAGAGTTCTGAAGGTGGTATAATTTTTTTTTTTCCCTTTTCTTCTTTTAGGTCTGTTTAATAAACTTCTTTATATTCTTTCAAGTTGGTGCCTGCTTTGCATTTCTCCTAATTCTTATCTCACAGAAGATAAACAGTAATGAGTATTTTAGACCAAACCACTACAGGGGTATATAGGGCCCATTTACCTATTGGATCTACTAAAAAATTTTGTAATAACTTCTGAAGTTGCAAAAATAGTTTTAACTTTTCTTTGGAAGAATACCTATGTCTTGTAAGATTTTCATAATGCATAATTGTCTGCATGTATCAGATGGATAATTTATTCAGAATGTGACAGGGACCCTGTGAGGAACTGTTTTGAGTTCCTGCTCTGAGTTCTATAAAGGTATTTAGGCCTAAAATATTCAGAGTTAATTATCCTTGCCAGTACAAAAGACAGAATTTTCAAGTCTAACAGAGTTTAGAACCATTCGAAATACAAAGAGCTTAAATATTTTCAACATAAGTTATTGTGTGCTACACATGGACCATGTTGCCCCCTTTATAAGTGGTCTGGTCAAACTCATTTTAACACCATCCAAATATGGCATCTCGCTAAGGGGCAACACAGATTCTTTGTTATTCATAGATCGTGGTTTCCTTATCACGAAACTCAGCACATAGGAGAGGTGATCTATATCTTTTTCTTTAGACTAAAATAGGGCTCAGATGTGACTACAGACCTTAGGGTTTGGGAGCATGCCTTGGACTGGCTACTGAGACATAACCAGTGTTTAGCAATTTCACTAAGAATCATTTATCTACAAATATTTCATGACCTTGAACATGTTAAATGACGGGTCTCTTACAGATGGCATTTGCTGAGAAGGAATAGCAAAGGTACTCAGTTTACTTGTTTTTTTAGGCTGGGCACAAAATAAATGGTCTTACCACTGTAAATGAGAACTGGGAACAAGAATTTTTGTACTCATCCTCGTGTATCTGCAATTGCAGTGCTGATAGTCACATTTATTTTTCTTAATCTTGATAATGGAAAAGGAGTCATGAGTCTATGTTAAATGAAATTTGAAAATTTAGTTCTCACTGTAAAAAGATTTTGATACAGAATAGTGATTTAAAAACAGAGACTGTCTACCTTTGTATTTTTGTTGATGCAGTTTTCTTCATGGCCTTAATTACTAAAAATTCCTATGTTGATTATAGACTACCACTTCATTTGCTGAAAGCAGCACATATTCTACTCAATAAAAAGGCACAATTAAATATGTCTGATTAGACAATGGTTACACTGCAATATATTAAAAGTATTCTTCAATAAAATCCCCAGTTAACCTGTGAGAAATAAAAAGGTGAGATCATGAAAATGCATGACATTTATGAAGTTTCTTTGCAGGACACTGTTTTTAAGGTGTTGCAAAAGTAATATTAATTTTTAAAAAAATAGATAGTATGTCTTCACTTGTTCTTTTAGAAGTGAGACATCACACTTCCATAGTAGTTACTTCGAAAGGGCTGTGAAAAAGTAATTAATGAATTTTGAGCACTTCACCCTTTGGGCCCAATTAAATTTTAGTGCTAGTTAATTAGCAGTTAAACTTATTTTGGTTCATTCATCTAAAAAGGGCCTTAAAGAAAAGAAAACTAGATTTTAAGATTAAAATTACTTCTAGCATACAAAAATAAATAACAGTAATAAATATAATAATAATGATAAGCAGAGCGAGAAGGGGGCAGATAAACCCTCATTAAGACAATTATCTTAAAGCACATTTTTAAAGGAGGGTGAAAAATAATTGCTCGTTGTGCGAAACCTACGTTAATCTAATGAACCATGCAGATTCCTGTAGTTTCTCAGTGGTAAAAGGATTTAGTATTAATCAGCTTCATTAAAAATTAATGAGGGGTAAATCAGCTGCTACTTAGTGTAATAGAAAATCATGCTAAATACTGTTTGTAAACTACACTATGCTCAGTATGGCTGCTTTGATGCAGTGCCAAAAATAGCACAAGCAAATTGCCAGATGTTGATAAATGAGTCCTTAAATTCCATTCGGAAGAAAGAAAGGAACTTTTCATCTTTATACTTTAATCTGCTGTGTATGGAACTAGTTTTAGTCACAGCATGCATGTGAAGTTTCCTTGACAGCAGTCTTCAGTGAAGGAAGGTCCTTGGTACTGCCATGGCCTACAGCTCTTGGACTTCTCTGACCTTGAGCAAGGTCATAGGAAAGGAAAGATATAGTACTGCCTAATTACGTCTTTCTGATCTCTTCTTTCTACGTTTGTTACTATTTCCATGTCGCTGGAGATATTCGGTCTTCCAAGTCAGGGTAGGAGCTGCTAATCAGCATGTTTAATCTAACCTTGTACTGTCCTTGAATTGTGACTATTCATACCTGTCCAATGTACACAGGATCCAGTGAAATCTGTTCCTCAGTCACAAAAAAAGGCTCCCACAGCCAGCCACGTTTCACTCTTCGAACTGTTGTGAAAGACTGATCTGTGTTTTGAGCGCTGGAGTTCCGCACGCTGAGAGAGCAAGGCCAAAGTTGAACCAATATCACCATGAGACGTAGAAATGCAGAAAAATTCATGCTGAACCCTTCTTTCAATAAATCTTAATCTGTGAAACAGAAAAAAAAAGAAAAATTTGACAAAGCATCACTTCTGTCTTTCTACTTTTATGTATTGATTCTGTGTTAATGTAACAGCTGATTTGCAGTGTTAAAAACCTCCTCCAGTTCCCAAAAGTAAGGAGCTGAAACAAAGTCTGCTTCTAATTAAAACAGACATTCTTTCAGAGTCTCTAACATGAAAGTCAAGTGCTTAACTTTTCTTTATGAATACCCTACACAGGGACTTTTTATGCAAAAAAAAAGGGAAAATAATCCTTCAATTAATTAATCTTTTAAATTAGGCTGAGTAATTATATTGTGTAGCCTAGGAATAATTTCATTGGAATAATTGTATGTTTCTGCTTAGGGCTCATTTTGAGCTGCAGTCACAGAACTGCCTGAAGGGTGAACATCTAGCCTTAGTAGCCCTGATGTCTGGCAGTTGAAACGGAGTGGCGCAGATATTTTTTTAACCTCTTCTTACGCACTTTTCCAGCTCAGCAAAATGCCTGCAAAAATGCCAAAGGTGATAGGGTCCCATGAAGAAGCACCAAAAATTAACAACTTTCTCCTTCCTAGCCAAACAGACATGGATGAGGCAGAGATGTTTAACACACCCTTTGCCTGTGCCTTTGACATGCATGATGCACCAGGGGGCTCCCAGACCCCTGAGCTGGAGGCTCATGACTGAGATAATGATCAACTCCCAGTTGACTCTGAAATTTTACAGGATCCACTGCTCCAGCTGGATCCCTACAAATCTATAGGGCTTGATGGGATTCATCTGAGAATCCTCAAAGAGTTGCTGATGTCATTGCAAAACCTCTCTCAATGATGTTTGAGTGGTTTTGGGAATCCAGAGAGGTTCCAGCTGAGTGGCAGCTGGTGAATGTTGTCCCATTTTTCAAGAAGGGCAAGAATGAGAGCTCCAGAGACTACAGGCTTGTCAGTCCCATTTCAGTGCCTCATAAAGTTATCGAAAATGTTGTTTTGGGAGGTGGTGAGAAACGCCTGGAGGAAATCACAGTAATTGGTCAAAACCAGTATGGTTTCATGAGAAGAAAGTACTGCTTATCAAATCTGACTGCCTTTTATGACATGGTATCTCACCTAGTTAATGAATGGAAGCCTGTTGATGTAATCTTTTTGGATTTCAGCAAAGCTTTCAATACTTTCTCTCGCAGTATCCTTCTAGACAAAATATTTGGTACACAGCTGGATAAACACATGAGTTGGGTGGGCAATTTGCTCACAGGCTGGGCACAAAGGGATACGGGGTGACATCAAACTGGGAACCTGTCACTAGTGGTATTCCACAGGGCTCCATTCTCTGCCCTGTATTCTTAAACATCTTTATGACTTTCATGCAGGACTGGAAGGGATATTAAGCAAATATGCAGGTATGCAAAACTTGGAGGAGCCTTTGAAGGCAGGGAGGCTCTGCAGAGAAACCTCAAAAAGTTAGAGGTCTAGGCAATATCCCACTGTATAAAGTTTAACAAGGGCAAGTGCCTGATTCTGCACCTGGAACGGGGCAACCCTTGATGTACACACTGGGGAATGAGAGGCTGGAAAGCAGTGCCACAGAAAGGGACCTGGGGATCCTGGTCAAAAGCAAGCTGAACATCAGTCAGCAGTGCCCTGGCAGCCAGGAGAGCCAAGTGTGTCCTGGGGGCATCAGGCACAGCATCACCAGCTGGGCAAGGGAGGGGATTGTCCCGCTCTGCTCTGCACTGGGGCAGCCTCACCTCGAGTGCTGGGGGCAGGTTTGGGTGCCACAATATAGGAAAGATATTAAGCTGTTATAGAGCATCCAAAGGAGGGCCATGAGGATGGTGAAGGGCCTTGAGGGGAAGCCGCATGAGGAGTGGCTGAGGTCACTTGGTCTGTTCAGCCTGGAGGAGACTGAGGGGAGACCTCACTGCAGTTACAGCTTCCTGTGAGGGGAAGAGCAGGGGCAGACACTGATCTCTTCTTTCTGGTGCCCAGTGACAGGACCTGAGGAAGTGGCCTGAAGTTGTGTCAGGGGAGGCTTGAGTTGGATATTACGAAAAGCTTTTCACCCACAGAGTGTTTGGACACTGGAACAGGCTCCCTGGGGAAATGATCACAGCACCAAGCCTGTAGACAGAGTTCAAGAAGCATTTGGACAGTGTTCTTGGATACATGGTGGGACTCTTGGGGATGGTCCTGTGCAGGGCTAAAAGTTGGACTCTGATTCTTGTGGGTCCCTTCCATCCCAGCATATTCTGGTTCTGTGATTCTGTGATTCTGTGATTCTGTGAATAGAAGTTGTCTTAACAGATTTTACTACCTCTGACATTATTGTCTCCAATTAAACTGACAAAGGGGAAATATATCTTGAAACTTGTAGGTTTCTGTAGCTAGTTTCATTTCCACTATGTATACTTTCAGAAAATGAAGGCTTTTCACAAACTGTAAACTATTGCTGACTTTTCAGTGATTTTTGGCACAATGAAGGAAACAATTTTAAATATAATGCTATGCTCAGTTAAGAATAACCATCTTCTATAGACAAGGAGAAAAATTTTGAAAATACCTACCATAAACATTTTGAGTCTTAAACCCCCATTTGGCGATGGCATTAGCCATACCATTCAGTGCTTTATCACTGAAGAGTACCGTTTCCTCTGAAGGAGCTGTCTGGTTTATGAATTTATGACATGCTAGCCAGTTTGAAAAACACACTGAAAAAATATTTGGATGCATTTCCCTCAGACCAGAAAAATACATGTCTTTTACCTGTCCAGCATAAAATATGAATCTATGCATTTTAAATTCACAATTTAAGTATTAACAATATTCGTACCCATCCTTATCCCAAGGGAAATGCCATAATTGCTTAAAAAGACAGACAGATAATACAGAAAACTATTTATTTCCTTCCAGCAACTTTATATGGTGTTTGACAACAGTTTGTTAAAATGTAATCTGCAGAGGGGGAGAGAGAGAGGGAGGGAGAGAGAGAGAGAAAGTAGTTCTAATAGTAAAGTCAAATAGAATCACAGAGATTAAAATGTGCATTCCAATTTCTTCACATTTTGTGTTTTTTGACTGTAAACTGTAACAGTGCAAGATGAGATTTGAATAGAAGGAATGTGACTTGGTACCCTCTTGTTTCAGTCTCCTCTAGAAAATTGCTTATTTTCCTATAACTGCAAGAATAATATTTGTGACATGGAAGAAAAGGCCAACAAAGCTCAACTTGGCTCTGAAATAATGCTTGAATAAGGTTTAAAAAGCCTAAAGAACTTGGAGAGTCTCTGTGCAACGGGTGCACTTAATGCTAAGCAGTAATCTGCAGACAAAGTAACCTTGAGAAGGAACATTCATTTTATTGCAGCACATACCAAAGGACAGACAACTCAAACAACAAAAGCTGAAGAGTCAAGGAGACCTTTCTGAGGAATCATAGAAAAGTGTATTTCAATCACTGTTTATATGTGGAGACAGGGGTTCGGTCTAGGCCATAGCAAATACTTCTGGCTAGGCTTTTGTTGTTGTTTTGGATGCCTGTTCTGGCAGCGTTCTGTCTCAGGTTTGTGGGGCAATATTTCATGCAGAGTGAATGTCAAACAGTCATTTTCAAACTCATCTGAAGACACTGTGTATAGACAACAACACAGTGCAGGTGCAGAATATGACTGTGCTGGTCTGCTGTCGGCCACCTTACTGCAGTGTGCTCAGCAGCTGCATATGAACAGCATAAAGTGTGCAATTAATATTTTGGAGCATTTTGGTGTCTCCTTTTTATTAATTTATGTTAATACCCTGTGTTACATGGAGCCAAGCATCACGTCTCGGACAAACTGGGGCAAGTAAACATTTTTAGAGTCTGATATGTTGCACACATTGTTAGTGTAAAAAGACTTTAGCTTGAAAATACAGATTTTAGGCAAATTCCTTTAAAAAACAAAGCTATTTAATGGAATTAAGATCTATATGTATCACTGTTTTTCTCTCCTCTGCTATATCAAACATTCTCAATTTGACTTTACTTTCAGGACCTTTCAAAGCCTATTTGCTTCCAACATCTTCCTACTCATTTGGCATTGAGACACTGCCTCCAGCCCCTGGCCAGCACATGTTGCCATTTTTTATAATCCAATTGTTCTCTTGGGAAACAATCACCTTCTTTCTCTTCCACTGACTGTAGCTCAGTCTCAGAAGCAATTCTCATAAAATATCCAGAAAATAATTTCTTATTCTCTTACCATTTTCTAGCCTTTTCTTTAAAAATCTAAATTTCAGTATTACCTACTTAAAGGAAAAAGAAATAAAAAAGGACTCACAGTGTTTAAGATGATTCTGTGCTGAGACTGCTGCCTATCACTGAGTCTGGTATTGCTTCATTATTCCCTTATACTTTCCTGTCTTTCCCTATCTGTCAGTTGTCTCTTGTTTTACACTCATTTGTTATGGTCTTTGTAAATGAAATGACCTTGTACTCTGTTGTAATTATAGTATGCTATAGAAGGGAGGATTAGTAAAAGCACTGAGCTTTTGGGCACTGTAGTAATACACACAAAGAGATAATTTTTTAATTGAATAGTTTCTCATTGAAAAAAAACAAATATATTTTCAGAGATGAGCAAATGACCTATCACTAAAAATTTCCCACGGGTAACAAAGAAATGGGAACCATTGGTCTGTTGTGCTTTGGGAAGTACATCTCCACTCTCTCACATACAGTGGATTGCAATAATAAAGACTGATACTTAGAACAGAGTAATGAGAATATCCATTGCAGTTGTAATAAGTGGGCTACACATTTTCAAGCTTTTAGAGGAGGATCTTCCTTTCATACACAATGAAAACCATAAGTTTCCTATAGCTAAAACCAGATTTACCTTCTCAGAACAAAGTTGGTGAGTCCTTTATTAAGTTTGTTTTGGAATGTTCACCAAGTGACATCCTGTATCCATTTGAAACTAGATGTTATTTTAGGTGTTCTGGTAGTCTGACTTGGTTCTGATTCGTTTTAATTTTTTTTTTTTTAACGATGACCATGTAATTACATTACAATATAATACATGCTACTGCCTAGCATTGCAAGAAAAACAACAGAAAGAAGCAGAGGTCTAAAAAATACTGCTTCTGGGATACAGTGAAGTTACATATTTGTTGGTGGAGAAAATAAAAGACTAAAGGTGGAGACAAACAACAGCTTTCCAAAGCATTAAAAAAAAATTCCAAACAGCAGATTACAGTGCAGGTGATGAAAAATTCTGCTCCACTTCTGTTAGTTAGAAGAATAAGGAATAACCAGCTTAATTTTGTAACAGAAGTTCCATAGTTTAATATAAGTAAAGCCTTTAGTTAGGAGGTAGCAAAACAGTGAAATATGGTAAAAAAGGATGTGGTAGACACTCCTAAGATTGAGACCATTATGACCATCTCCTACATGTGCTTGATCCTATTTACAGCACAATTTTGAAAGAGTGACTCCTGGGAAAACCAAATCTCTCTGTCTTTGAAAGTACTCAGAAAAAAAAAAAAAAAAAAAAAGCCAAACCGAAAGGCATTCCTTTTGTGGAATTTGGTGTTGTCTTTGCTTGATTTAATAGCATCAAGCAAATAACAAGAGGAATAATTCATGTAAGCTAATCTAATTCATTAATATGCAGCTTCTGAAACATTTCTTATCTCAAGAACAGCCTTAACATGATGTTGCTTCAGTTGCATATTCTGTTTTATGCATCAGTGTTATTGTGATTGTAGTGAAATTTATCTCTGTTGTATGTTGCTATCTCTAATTTTCACTTAATAGGACAAAGAAGAAAGCGTATGTGTAACTAACTCCTACAGATTACCATGTTATAAAAAGCTTAAAGGAATAGAAACCTTCATATTTCTCCACTACAGACTTGTGCATTTGTACTATGTCTACTGGCTATTTGTCCTAATTGCATTTAAAGTGGTTGAAAACTGAAGATCCTAGTGTATTACAGTGATATTGCTCTGTCTTTTTTCCAGAAAGCACCAGATACAGACTCATTTTTATTGACTAGTTTAGGTATTGCACAATATGGTAGACACTTAGACTATACTACTTCTGGAATTCTCAGAGAATTAATGATAAACATTTACATATATCTCAATTATTTTAATTAATGCATATATTTTGTGAGTTTGCTTGTTTGTTTTTGGGTTTATAGTCTTTAAAGAACAATGATAAAACCTTCTGGTGTGTCCAAAGTAGTGGGCTTAATCCTATTCTTGCGACTTCTTACCATTGCTGAATTTCAGATAGAGTAGGATAATAATTTTTACAGGTTTGGAGTGTTAAAGCTCTGCATTATCTTTCTCATTGATTTTATCTGTGATTTGGTGTTTTTCAGCTGGTACCAAGATTTTTTTTTTAAGTAAGTTTTCCATTCTTCATGTATTTTAACCATTTTCTTTGGAGACATTAGAAGAAGGTGTACTTAACTCCTAAGGAATAAATATGGCATATCTAACTAACTATGCTGGAACTCACTATTGTGACAGTAATGTTTAACTAAGCTTGTAAAAAAACAGCAGTGAAGAGAAAGGATGAAAATTTACAAGAATTTAGTTTGCAGTTTGAACTTAATTTTTACTAAATGCAATCACAGTTACTGTTTACCATGCATACATATTGTGTGATTTACTGATAGATTAATTGAGTTTTTGTGACTGGATAAAATTGACACCCATCCTGCTGTAGCTCAAGGCACCTTTTCCATGAGCCTCTCAGCTTATATTTATCTGACTGAATTCTTTTCTTTATGGTTAGTCTAGTGTAGCTATTATTTTTATTGAATCTAAATATTTTAATTTAGTCTATTTTGACTTTCTGGCCTTTCACATACTTTTCTTTTTTAAATAAATTTGGACTGCTACATCTAACAAGTATTCTGAATTTAATTATACTGGGGTTATCAGAACTAACATCTAAATGCAATATTCTCTTCAGTCAATTAATTAGAGGTATATCAACAATTGTCTTTCTAGTCTGCTGCACTACTAACTACTTTAAAAGCTACTACTTAACCTTGAGAGGTGTTTTCTTTAGTGCACATCTTGATGTGACATTTGACCAAATTATGTTATCTGGTAGTGCATATTAACATAGTATGGCTGCATGTGTCTCCGCCAGTCACTCAGAACTTCATTTACATGGAGAGCAATTACTAGATGCTATGAATGTACTTAAATTTTGCTTCACTCTAATTGGCACATTATTTTCTTCATTTTGCAAAAATACCATTGTGCCATTAGGGAAGGCCTTCAAACTATTATATAGAATTAGCAGTGTAATTATCTCTCAGATATACATGTTCAAAATAGCTTAGAGTAGTGAATTTTTTAGTTGATCAGTGCCTTTAAGGCTGTAGATTTTAATCAGTGTAGAGCAGACTCACTAGAAATCATGTAATTCATAGTGTTTTATGTAATAACACAGTATATTAACACATCCCTGTATTTTACTACAAGATCTGTTGCACTGTACAAAAAGCCCAGATGACATTTTGGACGACAAAACCCTGAGTCTTGAAAGCATGACAAGCGGTAACTAGATTTCTGTCCATACTAGATATTCAAAGCATCTTTTGCAGTATCAGATTGTGACATTTATTTCTCAAAATCCTATGTCTTCCATTAAAAATCTATGGCAGCTCCAGGGAAAGGCAGCAAATTTGTTGAAAATGAGGGGAAAGGGGGCTAAGGTGAAGGATGAGATTTTCTGCAGTGACTAAAGAAAATGGGAGGTAGAGCTATTACTTGTTCAGCCCCACAGGTCAAGGGAGATAGTATAAAGGATGTGGTGCCATACTGTATGTTCTACAACTTCATTCTGCAGTATCCTTGGTAGCTCTCATTTCCTTGGTGGAAATTCCCTATATTAATCACCAGTAGACATGAGTAAACCAATATTGAGAAACAACTCTTTAAACTATTAAAGTCAGTGACTATTGGTGGTATTTTATTCCATTTGAACTTTGGCATATAAAACTGGCTTCACAATACTTATTTCCTGATGGCCACAAGCACACAAGATGATGTAACCAGTCTCTTGCCCTTTTCAACTCTGATCCACCAGTATTTTGAGAACTGATTAATTGATTGCTGACCTGTAAGTTATCTGAAGATATGTGTAGCTGGGACCAGCTCAATATTTCTGTGTGGTACAGCATTCTTATCTTTGACTTAGGGGATTGCTGCCACTCACTGCTGTGATTCTATGAATGAAGAAGATTCTCATGATTATGGAAACATGAAATCATTATTTCACTCACAGTTATCAATCATATAACATAGAGCGGAAGCACAGCCTTAAATATTTCTGTCCTGACCATGGCAGGAGACCCAAGTCTTGTCATTGTAATTTCTTTGAGATCCTTTAAAAATAACTTGAAAAAGATAATCCAATCCACCTAAAAAGTCTCTGGCTAAAACAAAAGTCACCCACACCATTCCCACCAACAAAACAGTGTGTGTGTCTAAGGATAAACTGCTGTTGGGCAGGACTCTGTCAGACAGCTTTTGCTCTACAAAGATGACCTTTGGTTAAGGTAAACACTGCATAGGAATTGAACCAAAGGCAAGCCAATGTTCCTGTAAACTTCCTCTGTGTTTGCATTACTGTTTTATAAGATAATATTAATATTAAATCTGCAACATCAGAAAGTAATAAAGTAATTAAATGTTTCATTTGAAGTCTACTGGCATCCCCCAAAGAGACCAGCAGGTATCACCAAGATCATCCCACTGACACACACACAGAGCTGCAGTAGATTTCTCCAGAGGCAATTAAACCTTTGGGATTGCTCCTTGGTTGATAAAGCACCTTGTCTTCTTCTGGAAGCATAGCTTTTTCACATGTTATTAACTGAAGCATGAAGTTATTTGGTGAATACTTTCATAGACAAGACACACAGGCATTCTTACTTAACTTCTTTATAGGGAGGAAAAATGAAGTAGGAGGAATATCTGTGTTTCTTGTCTAAACACTGGTAAATGAATGATTATATTTTGTTCTTTTTCACAGACTTTCTGCCATACTGCTATATGCTACTTCATTCCAGGTGCTTCCTATCTAAAGAAAAATTGAAATGCTTACCTTAGAACTTAACTTTATGAAAAATTATGGTTGTTTTTTGCATTCATTCAATAGCTTCAGCAATTTTATTCTGATGTAAAAATCGATTTGGTAAACAGATGATGAGATGCTAAAAGATTCACTTGTGCCAGTAGTTGTGGTACATTGCGCTCTTTACACTAAAAATAAGCAAACATTTAGTTTTAATTGTAGCTTTCCTTGACTGGGACTATTATTTATTTTTAAGATAGTTTGCACTATAGAAAATTATGACTAAACCCATGTATTTTAGCATAAATATTTTGCTGATTAAAAAGCCTAACACATGTACACAGTAAAAACAGAAATTTTTGCCTTCTGGCATTTGCTTTTTATTGTAGGCAAATAGCAAATCCAATTACAAGATGTTTGATTCACTGGGAAAATCCTACTGGAGCATTTTTGGCTCTGCAGGATACCACTCAGTACTGAAGAACCACTTGTCAGCATAATGATATAAAGGACAGCATTCTGTGATTCACACTTGAATCTGTTTGCCAAATGATTTTCAGGATGGCACTTCACAAAATGCTCCAAAACTCTTTAGGATTTAGGTTCCTTTAATCGCTTTAATTCATAATTATTCTTTGCATACATTAAAATTAATAGTGCAGTGAACTCACCTTTTCCATGGTTTTGGAGGAGGTTTAATTCCTCCAAACGTGAGATAAAAAGAAGCTTTGATATTTAATTTAAGAGGATGCTCTTTGCTAGAATTTGACTTCTGTTAAACTTCTGGATTTGGTTTCAGAGTTAATTTTCCACATAAGACAAGGTAAAGCAGAAACACCCTGCAATGAAATCATCCACTGTATGGCAACGGGAAACTAGAATGAAGTCAGATTTTAATGCTTATATTTGAGGAAACTTACCAGGATGCATTTGTAAAGTAAATAAATAGTGAAGAGAGGAGTCTCTTATAAGCAGTTAAGGAAACCATACCTTTACATTAAAAAAAAAAAGAAAAAAAAAAAAAGGAGTACTTTTTTAAAGTTTTCATTAACTTATTTTGTTACTTGTTTATTAATAACATACATTAGGTAAATAAAGCAAGGAACAAATACTTTAAACAGTATGAAGATTTTTCCTTATAAGCTAGAAAATCTGCTCTGATACATAATCTAGTTATTCAATTTAAAGTTATAATTTAAGTTCATGGACAGAAAAAGTCTGTGCACTACCACAGTGGAAGTCAGTTGGAAAAATGCTGAAAGAATGCACCTGCATCAGAGAGTCTGCAGTTGTATCAGATAGGAAAGGGTAGAATTTGCCTGGTTTTTGAAAGAGAAAACACACTGAAGGTTATGCATATTGTTCAGAACAGCGAGAAATAGAGATAGAAAATACCTAACTGACAAACTTTCTAAAAATATAATATTTTTCTTGCCTTTTTATTCTCTTAATGTAGTACTCAGCTGATGAATCTTCCCTTATGTCCTGCAATGGAATAACCTCAGTTTCAGTTTGGCTTAAGTCTCAATGATCAGAGGCTTGCCTCTCCCTTACTCCTGATTTTAATATTTCCCTGTTCTGCTTTACTACCAAGAATGTATCTTTACTTCACTGATTCTATGAATTACAATAAAGGCTGGTATCCTTTTATAACCTCTCATATATCAAATATATATATTAATCCAATAAAGTCCTTATTTGATTCAATTAAATATTGTGAGCACTTTTCAGGCACTGAGGTATTAAGAACAGTGTAGAAGCAGAGCATTAGGTCATCCAGGCAACACAAAGGGTGTTGTACAAACAATTTCATATCAAAACTTTTCAAAAATGATTTCTTTTATTTTCTGTCATGTTTCAAGGTGTGGAATAAAATTTTCCAGATAGAGTCCAACAAAGCCCATCAGATTTGTAAACTGTGCTGGTTTTTCTAATGAAATAATATTTTATGGGAGTCATAGATGAAGAAAATTGTGAAAATAGAATGAAGTTTCTAGCTATTGATATTTCAGTCTCCAAAAATTATTGACTTAAAAGCTATTTTTGAAGGATATGTGTGACTTTGGATCCCTCTGACATTCCTATATTCTGACATAACACCAAAGACTATTTTAGCCTATCAGATTAGGCAAAAATAAAATCTAAGTTGCATGATACCTGAGACTTCAGTCTCCATAGTCAAGTTGCCTTGTGATATCTCAGAGCATAATTTTTGTCCATTATTTGCATGCCTATCCCTAGAATTTCTCTTACTATCTTGCTACTTGGTTAATGCAACTCTTCCTATAAAGAGGAGGGAAAATATTGTTTATATTTCCCTTATCACTCCACATAGTTCTTATCATGAACCAAAATAAGATCTATTTGGACAATCTTCTTAATTATTAATCCCCTTTGACTAAAAATCTGTTAATAAGAAAGCCATGAACACCACTAGAATATGTGTTGAAACTTGCCTTTTGAAAAGTCATTGTTCAGGTTTCACTCTGTTGTGGGTCATTTCTCTAACGTATTATATCTATGTAGGAAAGAGCTTTTGAAAAATTCCTAGCTATTATTTGGTGCCTTGAATACCCACATATGCTGCCATCTCTACACA
This sequence comes from Aphelocoma coerulescens, assembly GCF_041296385.1. NCBI lineage: Eukaryota > Metazoa > Chordata > Aves > Passeriformes > Corvidae > Aphelocoma > Aphelocoma coerulescens. The sequence goes on along the minus strand of NC_091015.1, from coordinate 111,603,504 downwards.
CTTTTATCACAGGTCCTTACATTCTGGTCATTCTTCAAGTTTTACATTGTTTTAGATGGGCAAAGGAAAAAAAAAAAAATCAATATGGCTAAAGACTTAAGAGCAACCCCCAAAATTCAGATGATGTTAATTCAGTTAATTGTTTTTGTTAGTTGTCAAGATTACTGAGGTTCTGGACTAGTGCTTTTGATAGAAGAAAGCCAGACACCCTGATCTCTTTGAAGCTGGAAAAATATTGGTTTTTTCTTTCTTCATACTTTTTGTTCCGATTTTTAAAAATTTTCATTAATTTCTTTCCTTTTCCAGCCAGTTTTTACCTCACTACAACATGATTCTTCCTCTTTCTAACCTACGTGGAGGCCTCCCTTCTCACTGGGAAGCTGAAGCACTGAATATTGTGCCCCACTTTTTTCCCCTTTCTTCATTTAAAAAGTTTCCTGTTTGCACCTAAGATTAATTAATTACCTATTCACCTGTCAGTTCTGTCCCCACTGCTGTAGGTCATCTGCAATAACAATTTATTGCATCTTTTTCCCCCTTTATAATCTTTGTGTGTCATTCTCCCCTCATTACCTGTGTGACCCTCTGTTGCTTCTCTGCTCAATGTTATCTCTCAAACAGACCTCTCTGTGCAGATTTCCTTTGATATTTTACTTCATAGAAGCCTATTGTAAAAAATAAATTGTGCTCTATTATATTGTTGAGCCAAAGTCCCTGTGTGTCATTCAGAGGGTAATTTTGCCAATTTCAAGAGCTCTTATGTACTTTGTAGCCTTAGCTTTTGTATGTCCAACTGAGATTGGAGATCAGGACTGTATGTATTATATCATCAGTACTTTATGTATTATAAGGGTATTAAAATGCACAGACTCGACATTTTTACATTTCATCACCTACTTTTTCTTACAATCGAAGAAGCTTCTTAAGCCAAGAAGCAAGTGGAGGAGACAGGCAGAAACAGGAGGAGTTCATGTGGAAAGTAAATCCTGTCTAGGATGACTTTAATATGGTAGGAATCATGGTGAATGGTAAGGGACAAGAAGTGAGATACTGGAAGAGTCAGATGCAGGACTTCATTTTCCCACGGTGATTCGGAAAGAAAGGAGCTATACCTGGAGTCAGACCTGCATCAGAAAGGGGCACCAAGTGTGCTGAGACAGGGGATTTTCAGTCCAGAAGAGACATTCAGAGAACAACTTCCCTCCTGCTCGGTACACTGTTCTGTTGAGCAGGGCTTTGGAAAAGAGCAGACAAGTCCTTTGCATGTTTCAGTTTTCTCCTCAGCTTTAAAGCCATGCTTAGCTAAAATCTATAGATATATCCAGTGTAGCTCAATTGAAGTTATTCAGAAATATTGCTTATGGGATGGCTTAGTGTCTTTTCATCTTAAATATTTATGCATTGTTGAAATTCAAAGCAAGAGACCCATGTCTGGCAGAAATCAATGGAGAACTCTGTTAAGTATGAAGTACTCTCAGTTGTTTCAAAAGAATATTAAAACAAAGGCTGGTGCTGATGCTGTGACATCAGTGTGGTGCACTGCATGGTCTCTGGCAAAATGCTCATTTTGCATGGCAAAGTAGTTTCTCCAGAACAAGGCAGGTAAGAGAAAGGATTAAGAAAACAATAGAAATGATCAGACTAATTATAGATTGTTATCAGACCTTGATAATGAAGTGGCCCGAGAAGTACTGCCAAAAGTTGTGCAGTCAAGAAAGAAGCAGATTTTGTGGAAGGCAGAAGTAATCTGAGAAGATTTCAAAGAGCCACAAAGAACTGTGTTGACAAGCAGAAAACACAAAACTTGGTAGTTGAACTAAGTTGCAAATAGCCAACTTATTCCCTGATGATCCGTGTTTAAAAAGCTAACAGCTCCAGGATAAGAATGTGTAAAGGTAAAATATTAATTTCCTGGAAAAAATTCTGGTTAAAGAGACAAAGTAACAATGTAGACTTTAAAAAAGCAACAATGTAAACTTTAAAGGTGACAATGTAAACTTTAAAATAAAACCAAAAAACTAAAAATCAAAAAAATTAAACCCACCATTACAAAACTAAATGAAATTTAAAAATATGTTATTGGTAAAATTGACTTTATGCAACTAATTTCACACCATTATCTGTATTGATTTTCTTAAAGAGAAGCAACTGTATCATAACCAACGTTTTACCTTGGGAACTTGACTATAAAAATTAGAGGCTTATGGTGTTTAGTTGGCAAAATACGACCAGGACTATTTCTGGCATGACAATTACCAATTTTTATTGGTAACTTTTATATGTCTCTGTAAATTCCAACAGCAACTCATGGGGAAGAGCAGGAAGAAAAAGAATGGATTGTAATTCCCATACCTCACTGCTTTAATTACTAGATTTGTGAGACACATGAGGGGAATTTCCTCTGGGAAGTAATACTTTAATAAAATCTCAAGACAGGAGATAGGAGGCTTCTTCATGGATGCACACATATATTTTTTAAAAGTGGTGTGCAAGACTTTGGATACTTCTTTTTAAAGTTATTTCCTTCACAGTGGCGCATGGAAATTTGTATTGAGCAAATTGTGCTTCAGAGTTCGTTAATGAGTGGATACTTTTCAAGCCACTTCTTGGCCCTGGACCTTGACATCAACATGCCTGCTTTGTAGACTTTTCCTTTCCTTCATCAGGCTGTAGAGCTTTATCTGGTTCCTGTGGAGCCAACTGGATAACTTGAATGCATATAAACATATGAATAGGCATGAGCTTTCAGAGATATCATGATTTACTAAATCATAATGATTAAATTTGCCTCGAAAATAAGTTCTTACAAAAGAAATTACTGTAATAGGTTTCTATGGATAGCTCACTTCTTTAAAGCAACTTCATCCACATAATTCCCCTTGTTTCAGGAGTCTGTCTGAGTTTCTGACTTTAATTCATTGCAAGCCAACAGCAACCGGGAAGTCCATGAAGTTACCATAGTAACTCAATGGACAAAGACTTAATTCCCTAGTTTATATAAGACAGAACTCATATCCTGCAGACAGTAATGGGCTTAAATTATTTAGGTCTATAAAGTCAATGGATTATTTATATATATATATATTTAATAAATAAGTGTCAGTTCCTTAGTTAGTGAAAAATGGGCTTTGATTGCTCCATGCCGTCTCAAAAGTATTTGTATGTGGGATAGTAAGCCAATCAAAAAGTCAAGTGGAATGAAAAGGAACAGAAACCAGGGTACAGTGAAAGTAGTTCTTTCCATGTTGAGAGGTTATGAGTTATGCTATTAACTTATTAAGTATTTATTTTGGAAAAATTCCTCAAACGGAGCTGTTAAGGTCCATAAATGCCACATGCATTTAACAGAAAGAACGGATGACCCACCTAGAATTTTGCAATCTAGTGAAAACCATGGTTTTGGAGTCAATTGTTGTTGTTCCCAATTCACAAATATAATTTGCAGTAGCACTGCCGAGGTAACAACATGTGAAAGAGCAAATCTGAAGGAGAAGTCTGTTGGAAAATGCATTATGAACTACATAATTTTGTCACGGGCAGCATGGTTTACTGAGAGACATGACATATTTTTGGATTAAGAGTGTGGTGTAATCAACAGTTATTCTGGGTTGTGTCAAGATAGATGTGAAAAAGTAATAAAAAATAACTATGTATTTGCTTATTTCATACAATTTCCTGCTTCTCAGCTTCTTGATCACAATCTGAAAATCTTTTACCTAGAATTGATTTGAGATCACCCACTAACTGAGAACAAAAATAATTTTCTTTTTCTATCTGTTTAATTTTGCTCTCCTTCTCCACACCTTCTGCCTTATGCCACCTTTAGCAACTGGGCAGATTGAAATCATAAACCAGGCCTGCTGCATAGCAGCTTGCCTAAATAACCTTGGTAAATATAAATATAAATATAAATATAAATATAAATATAAATATAATAAACATTCTTTGTGAACATTGCACTAGTAAATGTATAGGGACATTTTAATCGTCAAATCCACCAATAACTTCAAATGTCTTAGAAAACAAATTCTGTGTAATTTAATTCCCTCAATTAATGAATTCTGTAGGTCTTTTTCATGAGATTCCTGAGTACATCAGTTATTTATCTTAGTCCTTCAAGTGCAAAAAGAATGACTCATGTGGGAATTGCCACTAGAGCTTTATTGTACTTTATGTTGCTTTATTTAATTCTTTTTTCCATTTTAATTCATATGCCAGCTTTCAATAGGATATTGAGCCTGAAAGTTTCCCCTGCACATTTAATCTGAAGAGCAGACTGACATCTATATTTCTTCCTGGATGGGAGCTCATCATGCTATCAGACTTTATCCTTGTATTTACATTTTGTGTCATTCCAACTATCTCCTATCGTTCCAGTGGTTTGGGTCCTTTTACAGTTTCCTGCCCAGGACTTGTAAACAGGAGATAAATGGTATGAGAGGCAACAGGACATGAAAAACTATTCAGAAAAATAAAAAGAAGATTGTTAACTGTAACCAAAGGAAACAGTTTGATATGCCACTATCATAAATTTCTTTGTGGTTACATATGATAACAGAAGAGTTGGGGTTTTTTTGTGATTTTAGGTAAGCTTGCTTTGTTCAGGAAGTTCTCATGAGTCATGAGATACCACAGGCAGTTGCCTTAATGACAGGTTTCCTCTCATTTCCCTTTTCCAACCTCCGCTGCTATTCAGTACATTCTGAGTTTTTAGGGGTCTCTTACAGAAAACATCCTTTTTTATTAGAAAATGTCTTCTAATTCTGAACTTTATATATATATATATATATATATATATATATATATATATATATGTTTGGGCTTTCTTTTGGTTATGTGTTTTTACTGTTTTTTTTTTTCTTAATGTCTATTGTGGGCCATATGAACTTTGTATTGTGTGTGCCATAGCCTAGTTAGCCTTCCACTGTAAGCTCTAATTTTAATGAAATTATCTGTCCTCTGGACATTCAAAATGAGAAGACCACTCAGAAATCTAGTGTCTAATTCACTACTTTCACAAAGGCCATCGTATATGCCAGTGTAATGAATGGAGGGTATTTGCAAGATACAGATACATGCTTAATTTGGGTTGAAACTTTGTTTAATAGTGCTTCATAATTTCACTAAGGCTTTGTTTAAACAAAAATCAGGTTAAATTATCTAGACAACTGGCTGAAAATTCAAGTAGAGATAAACTGGGATTACTCCCTGGTCTTATGGTTCTGCTACAGAGAAACATGTAAAAAAAAGAACAACAAAAATATTTTAGTCCTGAGTTCTTGCTGTTATTGCCAATGCCTGTCAGCTAGCAAAGTAAATTCTGCACATTTTCACTCTCATTTTCCTTCAAATTACTTTTGTGACCTCCTTGCCCTTAACTGAAATATGACTCCAAATATACATCACTAATGCTGATTATGTTATTGTACTATTTCACCTTCGCTGTGCAGTATCAACAGAGCAGAAACAGGGACAGAGTATTGGCATGGTGCTATAGAATCTTAAACACAGCACAGAAATCCCCCTCTTTGGGAAGGGGCCAGGGCCATTATCCATGCTAAGAGTGCCAGCATAGCAATGTGAAAACAAAACAAAAAATCCCCTCTGGATAGAAAGTGTCATTTTCCAAACAAATAAATAGAAGGGTTTCAAATTTTCTTAGTAGAACATTAAAATAAGCTCTACTCTGTAGAGTAATGAATAAATCTAGTGTGTTGATTCTGCTCATTGCTGAAACAGTGTCAAGAAGGATTAGGTAAAACTAAAAGAAACAAATGTATGAAGCATTCACACACAACCTTCAAGAGAAAAGAGGTAATGTGCGAGCTAGAACAGGGAATAGATAAAGGATTTTAGAGCATCTGAATTTGTCTTTTGGGACATCTTGCCATTTCCTTCACTTGATATCCAATGAATTTTACAGACTGCAAACAGCAATATTTAAAATAAGCAAATATGGAAGTACTACATCTTAAAATTGAAATATGCTTGAACAAAACATCTTACTTTGAGAAAATGATTGAACTCTGAGTTATTTCAAAGTTGACAATTTCCAAATTAATCAAGTTATCTGAAATGTTTCAATGGAATATCTTTTTGAAAGAGAATGAGAAGCAAAAGTTACCTCATAAAATTCCAGTTCATATAAAGAGAAAAAGAGGGTTGACATTTTTATGTCTGGATCACACTACTTGCTTTTTTTTCAAATACTGATATCAAACTGGATGCTGAACTATTTGCAGTTAGGATCAAGTACAGACCAAGTAGGCTTTGTGAAAAGGCAACCTTAAAGTAAAATATGATCTATATTCTGGATTCTTGCAGTTCACTCTATTTGGATTTATAATCTTTGTGGAAACAGCAACTGATGCAATATACAGGGCACATAATTCATCTGTAATGAAAGCACTTCACCTTGAAGAGCACTTCCACTGGGTCTCAGTAGAACATTGTTCTATATTGAGAATTCAGTGGGGGAACTGTGCTTAATGGTAAATGAATTTTAAGAGTCCCCTTTTTATCCCCTCAGTGGACTACATTGCTCTTCTGCAATCCTCTTACAGAATAGTTTGCAGTTTATACCTTATAGTTTAACAGCTTTTTTCAGTAGTCTGCCTTTTCCTTCTTTTCTTACACCAGATACTTTTGCTGCCCCTGGTCAGCCCTCTTGTTCTTTGAATGGAGAAATTGTATGTTATGAGTTGAACAAAATATAAAAAAAATTTAAAAAGATATTTGATTTGATTTTTTTTTTTTTTGCCTGGTTATTTCCTACTTATAAAATAGAAGAGAAAGTTTGAAGGAAAAAAATGCCTGATAAGGTAGGAGGGTGACCGGCATGCTTACAGCATATTTTATGGCTTCAACTCCTTTGTAAAGATGATTTTTTTTGAAGGCTAAGGTTAGTCTCTTGTCACAGGACTTTTTCTTGTATAATGTTGAATTTGTTGAGCATTTTAATACAAGTTCAAAGAACTACTTCCAGCATCACTACACATAAATCCAAATGCTCATTCCTCTTTAGAATGCCTGTACAATATCACCAAAACTATGGGATTTATTTCTGCTGAGGAAGCAGAGAGTTTAAAAGAACTGAGAGACAATTATTATTTCAAGATAATATAATATTTTATTATTTTAGCACATTTGCCTAATATACAAATATCACAAAGATTGGCACAATATATATGCAAAATAGAAAGTACTTGGAGCATGATTCCTTTATCCATCTGATAACCAAGATCCTTCCTGACTTTTTCTTTATAGAAAGAGGTCTCTGACTAGATTGAGTTCAATGGAGTAAATTGAACTCTACAGGTTGTGCTTACTGCTGTCAGAAAATGGGAAACTAATCTCAAACCATGGCAAAAAATACCCCTGCTGTAATTATAACCTGTTTTCTTTATCACAGATGTAGAAATGGGAGAGTTAGAGTGCATTATGACTATTGAAAAACAAAACCTGAACATATAAACGTCTATACAGAAATATTCTATATTTTAGAAATAGTTCAGATGTTCAAAGTATAAAATAGCTTCCAACACTAGAAGGGATGTTTTTTAACACACCATTAACATCATTGGTGGACTGTTTCTTTACATACAGGTTGTGGCCCTTAAATGACCACAACCAACTCCAATTTATGTTTGCAAACTAAGCAACTTATGTGATTTTATGAAATGTTATAAATGCTATCACATTGATTATCTTTTTTATATATATGTAACATTTTTTTTTAATGGTAAATAGTGGTAAACTATTATTATATGTTGATAGCTAACTCGTTGGGCTGTCCTGAAGACCTAAAAAAATTGCTGTTGAGGTATGCCCTCTAAAAATCTTTAAGTCCTTGTGTCTCCAGTGCCAGATACTTGAATTAATATTTTTTTAATGCAGAAAATTGTTTCAATGATATTTTATGACCATTGTTTATAAATATCTTGGTGTTTAAAAATAAAAGTTGTGGGTTTTGTATGTAGTTTAGCATCTTAGTTTTTCAAAACTTGTTTTCTTCAAATTCATTTCCTCTCTTGAGAGAGAGATGTGAGAATATAAAAACTTGATTTTTTATTTTTAACTTAGTTTTCACTAATTGTGAAGTAATTTCAAACCAATCTTTAACTAACTCTTAAGCTCATGAAGCAATGCCACGCAAGACAGAGCAGGCTGTGACTGATAACCCCCCTGGGGTTTGTCAGCAGCACAGCTGTGGGCTGAGTGCCTGAGCTTGGTGGTGTGACTGGCAGCAGGGCTGGGCCGGCTCAGCATCCCGGTTATTCCCTGTTATCTCCTTCCCCCAGCTCTGGGAGGCAGCAAGCCAGCGGCAGCTGCTGAGGCTGTCACCCATGGTTCAGCCTCGCATCAAGCAATCGATGTGTCTGATGGGCAAATACCTTGCAGTGTCTTTTACACAGATGAACTTGCTGCCACTTGACAGAGTTCCAACCTTTTACACCTATTAAGGAAGGAAACAATAATGCTGTCCTCTTCTCTCCAGGGTTTTCTATATGCTGCCCCTGACTGTGTCCTAAATGAATCAAGAAATCAATTTACAGCCTCTCAGCCTCGGTTAAATCAAACTTATTCACAGTTTCTGCTGAGTAAAACACATCCAATGCTTCTCCTCAGTACCCACTGTCATTTTAACAAGATCTATCAGAGCTTTGGCCAAAGCTACACTGCCCAAAGTGTTTAATTTTGCTTTGTTTCACCTCTTTTTAGCTTTCCTTGTTACCTTTTTACTATTTTATTACTTTACCTTTATTAGTATTATTTGTGTAAATTATTTCTACGCCTAGAATCGTCTGCTAAATATAGCTGCTAAATGAGGTATAAAATTAATTTTATCACCAGAAAAACAGAACATAATGTGGAATAAAGTTCTTTTATTGAAAAATAGAGACTATGAGATGAAATATTACGGTGTTTATCGTGAACTTATAGATATTATAGGCCTGGTAATAACGTAAGAGCTTATCTAATATTTTTCATGCAAGTGAATGTTTACTCTTTACAGCATAGATAACATTTTTGCTTTTAATAATACAGAGCCTGAGGCTCCCATGTTTTCTTGAGATGACGTTTATTAATTTAAGCACCTGAAAGTTAAAGATCTAGTGTAATATCCTATGCAGCCTCCCTAAATAGTCAATGGAAAGAGAAAGTATCTGTGCTTTACAGCATTGTAAGAAAGGTGAGCAGCCTATGGAGTCTAAAACACCATCTTTCTGTCCAGTGAGAATCCTGTCAATTAACCTAAGGTAATAAGTTACTTAAAGACATTTACAGGCAGGTCACATGTTCCTCTATTAGGAATTTTTTCATTTCGGCTAGCGAAAGATGATTCCAGTAAAGGAAATTAGACAAGAACAAAGATGTTTCACAGATTAATTCATTTAAAACAATGTTTAAAATTCTTAACAAACATGCTATTTATCTTCTTGGTACAAACTACTTTTAATTATAATATAAGCCCTTTTTTTTTAAACAATTTTTTTTCTAGATTGAATTAAAGGAATAATGTTATCCAAAGGAGTTGACATTTCATCCTTTGTTCCAGTATATTATTTAAAAAAAGACAAAAAACTTCAGAAAACTTTTTCTCACACATTTTTAATCCCTACTTAATACAGCTGATTGCCAGAATGCTTTCTCTCCATTTGATTATTAAGATTTATGATCAATATGATCACGATGTCATAGTATTTTGGTATCATACTAACATACATAAATCCTAAACCACTATGCCATGTAGAAAGGAAAAAAAACCCTTTCTTTTGGATATGCACATACATCAAAGCAAAATGAAATTTTATTACCTCACTTTATAGTTTTCTGTGATTTTGTCACACATACATTAAAATTCTTTCATTTTTCATGCATTAGAGGTAAATATGATTTCAGTCTTTTACTGACATTAATTCATTCTCCAATAGGTTCTGCTATATCAGCCTGTAGGATCACCTTATTTCCCTGGTTTAGGTATAGTGAACATTCTCCAACATAGCCAGACAAAAAAAAAAAAAAGAAAGCCTACAGGCAACAATTATGAATTCTTAGAAATCTAAAGTTGCTGCCAGTGAAAGACCACTGAAATTGTTCCAAACAGAGTTTATTTTCAGATATCCTACTGAAATATTGTACTTTTTACTCTCTCTGACATTTATGATTAGTAATACTCAGGAATACACTCTATCATTTTTATGATGCAACAGTTTTTGCTGTGCTGTCTAGTTTTCATTTGAAACAAAATGGGCTGAATCAGATTGTAGCAGCTCAGACTTAAGCAGTATGTCTCCACTTGGAAATCAGCTATTATTCTGAAGAGGCTATCTATCAGAAGAAAAAAAAAAAAAAAGGAAAAAAAAGAATAAACAGGCAAACTACACACCAAAAACCCAGCGGAGGAAAAAGCAAAAATCCATTATTTATGGCAACTTAACAGTTATTCACTTCTGTGAATTATTCACTTTTGCAGTTTGTATAATATAGATGGCAAATGTGACTATTGAATGTTTCATGCATGCAACAATACCACGCTTGTAGACACTACATTTGGGAGTAAGTTCTTGCTTTAAATTTTCTTCTCCTTTGAGAGAATCATTTCATTTTGGGGAAATAAGCAATATTATCTATTGAAAATAACTTCTTCTTTTTAAATATGTAATTATTTGAGGGGGGTTAGGTTAATAATTCTTAGGTTTGCTCTGTAAGGACTTCATGTAATAGAAACCTTTTTTTGTTTTGTTGGTACTGGGTTGCTAAGAGCACTCAGTGACATGTCTGGGTCCTTCAGATGGTAGTGGTGGAACTAACTAGCTCTGCCCATCAAACGGTGATACTTCATGATCCAGTCTTGTGTTGTCACCTGAAGGTGGCTCAGGCTCCCATTGTAAGCAGGTTACGGTACTGCTGAGCAGGAGCTGGCAGCAGAGGAGGAAAGCTCTGAAAATCCCAATCACAGCCACAGTTGTGGGCTGGTGCAGAGTGCTGAGTATTTGAATGGGGAATCCCAGTCAGATATCCACCTGTGAACCAGTAGTTGATGGGGCTGGGGTTGCTCAGAGAAGTGCATGGGGGAGGGACCACACAGTATGTGAGGAGAGAAACTCCTTGTGCGTGGAAGGACTCTTAAGAGGGAGTCAGAGACACCCATCCAATGTTGTGCAGCATGTGGTGGAGATGCTCTATTGACCTGCCTGAACTTCTTCCTGTACCATCACTGCCACTGCCACAGGCTGCAGTAACTTAGGTAACTTAGCCATTCAGGTAACTTAGCCCATTTATTCTCCACGCTGTCAAATTGACTTTAAGCTGTGACAGTCTTTGAGTCTAGGCTCTGTTTTCCTGTAATCTTTAAGTAGAAAAAAATTTTTCATAATATGCTCGCATAACAAAATAGCTGAGATGAAGAATTGAGTAGAAGAAAATTATACGTGAGGCACCAGAAAATGAGTCTAATTTTGTAACATTTGCACACTCCTGAAAGAGTGCATATGAAAAGCCGAGCAATCATCACAGTTTATCTCTATATGACATTTCCAAATGCTATTTATACATTTTCTGGGTCAGTCTTTTATGAAAATATCCATGTATGCCAGCTATCTAATGACCTGGCATTTGAAACCAATTCAATTTATATGTTAAATTTGATGTTAGGGGAAAACCAATACACTTACCACATTTTCGTTCTGTAAATCTAGTTGTCGTCTTAATTTGTCTGGAAACATCTTTTTATTTTCCAGGGGTATCTCATGGGATATAAAGTAGCATAAATCATTCTAGCTCATCTACCACTGGGAATTACTGTTAAGGGTAAATTTTGGCCTAGTCAATATATATCACAGTGGTACATAAAAACAGCACCAGCAATGCCCTTAATTTTCTCCAACAACTATGTGCCTCATACAGAGAAAGACAGAATAAGAAATCAGCTCTACGAAGTTGAACTGGGCAGTAATTGAAAGGAGCACTGTTTTGTAATTTGTTAGCAAAGATGGAAGGTTTATAGTTTGCTTAATGTTGGCACATGCCCTCCTTTCTGTTCTATCCCTGAAGTTTTCTGCAGGCTCTGTTGGATGCTGAAGAGCCTGGGAAGGATATAATGAGTGTGAAAAATTGTCATGGCTCATGGACCCTTGGACAATGATCTCTTTTTGTGTTTTTCACCTAAAGTATGAAAGAGAAGGACTTCACTCCAGTTAGAGAAAAAAAGTCTCGTTTCATATTGCTTCAAATGTCATGGATAAGTCAAAAGGGGAAGCAAAGTTAGGACTGCTCCTAACTTTTGTTTGTTTCCATCTTCTCAAGAATACATGACAATGTATCAAGGCACTAGGGAGCTTCTCAAGCAGTTTGCATGTAGGTGTTGATGCCAACATGTAACACAGAGCATGGGTTTGTGTAACAGCATGTGTACTGTATGACTATTTTCAGTAAATGTCTAAAAAAGATGCAGAAAATATTTAGAGTATTTTGGATTATATAAATTCTTACAAGCTGCTGTGTTATGATTTTGTTTATGAAGTTTGTTGGCAGATTTCTTGAAATCTTCAGAGTGCTTCAAATCATCCAGAAATCACAGATTAATGATTTAACAAGGAGTCACATCTGTTTTTGTTTTGTATCTTGTGTTTAGTATTACCCAGAAAGTGGGCATGATTCCTAGGAAGTGAGCTCTGTTCACTTGTGACAGCATCCAGTGAACCACAATCTCTTTGCAAAGCAAGATCAGATACAGATCTTTGTTCCATCTCCTAATAAATTCTGCTTGGGATGTATAGATACCATTTAACAATTTAAATTTTTAAAGAGATGTTAAATAACAGCTTTCTTTGCAAAGATTTTTGATCCTCTTTTTTTTCTCTAAGCAGTTTTGACAGATTGCATTATCCCACCTCAGCTTGTGAATCACAGGAGGTTGATATTTCCCACATACTCTAGATATCCTATTCACCATTCTGAAAAGGTTCTCTACAGGGAAAGGAGTGTGTAACCACAGTGTCTTTACGATTTGACAAGCATTGTCTCTTTAAATCCCTTTTAATTTTCGTAATCTTTCTAGTTAATGAAAACGCATCATTTTGACTACACCATCTGAATGCTAACAGTGAAAAGCCTCAAACCTTCTTTATGCTGCATGACAATGAGGGCAGAGCATTTGAAATATTTGTTAATAATAATAGCAATTTCTATTATTGCTTAATATACTTGGAAACCCAGTCTTAAACAGAAAATTTATAAGCAAAATAAAACTTCAAGAACTTTAATTTTCGCTTTTATTTAACACTGTCTAAAAGATCTGTAAAATACTGAGAAATTTTGCAGCCATATTTTATCCTGATTAGGTTTTAATCACGTTAAAGACTTAACAATAGTATTCAGTCACACTTAATTCTGTTATTCTTTTGTTACTTATATTTTATCATTTACTCAGATGTGTTTTGGCTTCCAATGTGTCAAAATTATGTGTAAAAAGTAAAATGTTAAATAACATCTTACACTTCCTCTAATGTTTGGTTAACAATTTTGCAACTGCTGTCACTCCCTAGTTATAAAAATATATATATGCAGTGTCAATGAAAAAAAGAGTTTGCCCTCCACAAATTTAAAATTGCATCAGAACATACGTGTTAGAATTCTCCCTCAAGATAATCTTAGCAATCCTCAGGTATTGTATTTTTAGTTCCAGTACTGTATTTGCAGATACAAAATCTTTTACTGAGGTTTTACTTTCTTTTTTTTCTGCTTTTATCCTAATTAAATTTCCCTTTTTCCTTAATTATGTTGTCTCAAAAGGAGTTTGCTTTAATAGTTAGGTCAGTGGCCTGAGAATGAAAGATTCTAATTTAATACCACCTTCCATTGGCAAGGTCTTCGCTATGTTTGTGTCCCTAATAGAAAGCCTGGGAGAAATGTTCTTTTGCAAACATCATTAACAGTTACATCTTGTTAGCAGCAGCAACTGCAATTTCTTTTGTGCTGCAGGCAATGCACATGCAGAGAAGAGACCTTGATGTCTGTACCCAAAGCAGAATTATGTTCCCAGGTCTGTCCCGTGTGGTTTTCATCCACACCAACTTCCTCTCTAATGGATGTGTACTTTGTCTGCTTAGCAGGATATGGAATGAATCCAGGATAACCAGGATAGCTGAGGCTACCATAGACATTCTCTGGCCCTTTGATTCATCCATTTTCAGAAACAAATATTTTGTCAGATAAAAAAATCGAAGGACAGATAAGAAAGATGTGTTACACCTCATTCCTTTAGCATCGAAGGAGTTGGAACATAGTTGAAATAGGAAAAGGTTTAGGGACTGTGGTGGAACTTATCTCTACTGCCTGTGATAGAAATCAAAACTTTCTATGACTTACAAAGTGAAAGGAAGATAATGGTTTTCACCTGAAAAGGATCTAATACTTTAATTCAGTATTATCTATTGTATTGTTAGATCTGTTGGCACAATTACTTTATAAATTAAACTGATTTAAGAAATAGACAAATCTTTCTGATTAAACTAAACAAGGAGATCCCAAGTATATTTTTAGAGAACATGGTGCAAAGAATACACAATGGAAATTTCACCCAAAAGAATTATAAGTATCAAAGCAAATAAACCAAAGAGTAATGATGAAAAGCTTAAACCATAGACATCATTAAAATATGCCTGTATAGAATATCATATATTGTTTTCTTATTTCGATTTAAAATTCTGCTGATATTGTCTGAAAATTATTTCATATCAGTAATTGGAAAACCTTCTGACACATGAAAGAAGTATTGACTTCATTTTTAAGATATTACACATTTTTCGGTTTTGAATGTAAAGTGTGCATTATAATTTCATAAATTACCTTTTACTTTTACCCAGGTAAAAGTAGTTACATTTTGCTTCTAAAAATGTGTGGCTTTCCATAGTAGATTTTTTGACTTTGTTCTTTAATTTTAAGATACTTTTCTTAGAGTATTTTGCAAGCAAGGCCCTCTTTCATCCTCTCTCCACTACCTAAAAATAATTCCAAGAATGGATTTTCGTTGTCTAGCTCTTTCACTGATGCATTTTTTATTCTGTAAAAATGCAGAAAGTCTGAACTCCAGTCACAGCCCTATATTCATTTTATGTAAGTGCTTGGTTCAACACTTGCAACAGAAAAATGCTGAACATTGAAATGTATTGTTATAACTCCTAAAACTGAATCCACAGATCAGTTTTTGCACCTTAGTGCAAATTTATCCAGGTATAAAATAAAAGTAGTTTATCTGGAGTGCTTTTGCAACCACAACTGATTCTAAATAACAATCTATTAAAAAGTGTTATAAGCCAAAAGCTGGGTAATTCCCACCAGTTTCATAGCAAAATATTTTGTAGAAATGAGCAAAATGACATACACTCAGTATTTTAATAACAAATCAACAGCTATTAAATATCTCTGGGCTATATTCTGCTGGTTGTTTCTTGGCTACAGTCTATTTGAAGAGTCTGAGCTATAAAAATAAATTGTAGCTACCTCCAGTAGAAGCATTACAAAAGAAACATGCAATGCAAATATTTTGCCAGTGTATGTACTGCACAGTTCTTTGAAAATCTCATTTATTAACAAATTGCTGTTTAACACTCGAGATCTGACAAAAGTAGAGGCACACATTTTCTGTGGCATGACAGACTTTGCAGTTGCTAGGTGGGGGATTATAAAGAGAAATGGGAACAGAAATGTGAACGAAATTAAGGAAAAAAAGATATTATTTCTGTTACAGCAGAGTGAAGAGTATCAAAAAGGGAGTATTTCCCACTGTTCCTTTAAAACAAGAGACTTTTCACTCTTCTCTATGTCACCCTCAGAAACTGTAAGCACACTTTCATGACAATCACTCACCTAAGTGCAGTTGAAGTAATCACAAGCACTCTGACAGAGCTGGGGGTCTTGCAAAAATGGATTGATAATCAGCATGAAAATTTTAGTGTGCAAGTTGAACACAAAACAAGCATAGTGAGTATTTCCTCTGTTAAATCCAACTTAGAAATTTGGAATTTCACAGATATAGAAGTTAGACAGTGGACTCTGAAGAAACAACAAAGGCACATTTCTTTTTCTAGAGGTTTTGAGTGGCTTCTGGGTTTGTCTTTGCCTTTGGCTTTTGCACTGGAGGCACCCAGGTAAGTGTTTTAAGTTTGATTTTAGAATATATATATATATAAAAAAATATATATAGAGAGAAATATCTTACCTGTGTAACTTCAGGGCCTTCTAGGTATAAAGGAATGGATATTACAAAAGTTGCGTGAAACGTGGGATGCAGAGAAGTAAGCAGTTCTGTTTTACTTCACAGATCCTCAGAAAGCTCTAGGAGTTACAGCTTCCTGCCAGTATAAGTCACTTCTGCTTTTTACTTTTGAAAACTCACAGTATGACACTGCTTACTGCATGCTATTTTGGGTGCCCTGAGTAAAACTATGAACACAGGCACTTTTGTGCAAAACATCATAAGGCCTCTCTGATGTTCATTCAGAGTTCAGAATTAAAATGCAGAAGGCTCTAGCAAGCAAAATACAAGCTGATTTTCTTCTTCCTAGTAGAAAAATAAAGTACTCCCTGGCAACTAACCAGGGTGGTGGGAAGGTAATTCATTTTGTGTGAGAGCATTTTGCAAGTGAAAGGGATATGCCCTCTGTTTAGAGTTTAGTCAGGGAAAAAAGTGGCCAGTTTAGAGTAGTCACAAAAGTTAGTCAAAAAAGAGTTTCTATAGTCTGGGTTTTGCCCTCTGGTCATTTTTTAGTTTAAAGAATAATAAAATCTTCACGCTGAGAAAAAAACTCATGCCCAAGATATTGGTTCATTTTCCTGCATATTTTTAAAAGCACTAAATAAATGCATTTTCTTTTCTTATAATTCCTTGTGAAAATTGAATTTTATCTACTAAAATATAGGGGTTTTATAGTCAAGTGAAAAATGTAATAAAAATAATACCATTTAAACTACCCCACAAAAACCCCATAAAAATATTGTGGAATAATTATGCAACAGGTTATAATTTTTCATAGAAATCAGCTTTTCTCTTAAGTGAATTTAGGAAATTTTGAGCAATAATTCAAATATTCATTATGCTTTTATAAAAAAATGAGGCTATTTGGTGAAGAAACAAGAACTGTGTGTTGCAGTAACACTTCAGTAATTATTATGGGAGACATATTTATGGTGGGATAATTTAGAGCCTAGTGCCACATCAATTATAGCTCCAGGCCAAGAAGATATCTGAGAAGTCTTAAATAGAAAAAACCAAACATTACATTTTGTCAGACATAATATGTCCTGTTAACTATAGAACAAAAACTAAAAAAACCCTCCAAGCAACCTGTCTCAAGAAAAGTTCTCTCTCCCTTTTTCTTCTTCCTCATCCAGTCTCAGAAAATTTAACAACTGTTTCTATGTGGAAATGTAAAACTTCTTGTCTGTACTTCTGTCACATATATTGTACCTTTTTTTTTAAATAATTATGGCCAGCTATGCAGATCTTAGTAAGATATCCAGGAATTTCATGGGCAGAGCACAAGAAATGGCAAATGAGGAAAGGTTACTCTTTAGCACGGGTAATGCTGTAAAACAGCATGATTGGACCATGGTCTGCAAAGGGAACAGTTCTGGTTGATGAAGTTGTGAAGTCTGGTGCCTTGGCTGATACTGAATCACTGTTTACTGTATTTACATCTAGATGTCAAGGTCAAATTAACTGCTCCCAAATAAACACAAACCCCCCTAATATCACAGGATTTAAAACTTGAGTTGAATGGGCTTGAAGTAACACAGGAAAACTGTCCACCCATCATGTCCATCTTGACAGAGTGAGAAAGACATGTTCTCTATAAGAAAGTACAGTGTAAAATATATGTGCAGCTGGATTTTTGTAAGATTATTCAGAATTACTTGTGAGTCTTTTGACGATGATCTTGTCAAAACTTCTTGAGGATTATCTCATCCTAACAACTTCAGTTTAGTCGTTTAGTAACATAGTTTCTGTATCAGGCTGGAAATTAATACAATTTATCAAGTTATATACACTTTTAGCTTTAAGAAGTAGATAGATCAGTTAAGCTTTTTTTTTTCTCAAATAAAAGCTTTATTACACAGCTTAAGTTTCTTTGACAATACTGTGTTCTTAGTACACATTATTTAATTATTTATGAAATTATATATATGAAAAACAAGCTGACATTTATTTCTGCTGCTCTTACCTCAAGCATTTTTTGCCTGTGTTAGACAAAACTTAATTTGTCTAAATCTTGACATTAAATTTGAGCAAGGGAACTAACATGAACTAAGATCACATTTTCATATCTTCTACACATTTTATCATGCTTGGGTTTTTGTTTGCTTTTTTTTTGTTTGATTGTTTTAAGAAACAGGAATGTTTGGTGAGAGCTGCTAGTCAGTAAGAATGGTGACATCTTACTGTTGATTCATGGTCTGACACCGGCTGTGTACAGGGTGAGGTATAGCTGGTGCAAACCAGAAAAATGTGAACGGGAGAAGGATGCTCTCCTAAGATCTGTGGAAACTGAAGAAGTGTAATTGGAATTCAGAGATATGCTACAACTTACCACCCGGGAAAACAGCTTTTTTATGAACTATGCTTCTCACTGACTTTCTGCCAATAAAGAAGAGGTGACATTTCATTCACCAAGGCAGAATTAACTAGACGTAGATGTAAGAAAAGGGCAAAACCATTGCTGACAGTTGGAAAACACGATATTCTCATTTACTGAGAATGCTGGATCCTGTCACAGGAGGTAATCTAAGTAAGATGTGCCATGTGAAGCAAACATAAATAAACACTAGAAAGCAAAAAAAAAATAGAAGCTTCTTGGAAATGCTTGTTGAAGAACTGATTAGTAGAACTGGCCATAACAATGGTCAGGTTTTTGACAAGGTGAAGATAGCATGCAGCTATAAAGAAAAAACCCCAAAACTAGTTGTATAGTCTGCCCCTTAAAAAAGAAGTCAAATAATTCACACAATTATGAGAAAAAGTTTCTCATCTTGAAAGAGAACACATTCCTAATACAGTGTTTTCATGAGATAAACAATTCTCCGCTTCTCTTTGTGTAGGCACCTGTTACTGAACAGCAGACTTTACAATATTAACATTGAAAGGAAATAATTTGGACTGCTACCTATGGAGGAAAGCTTTTACCCTGTTAGCTCTTTCCTGATCTCACAGACCATGATATTTCCCACTGAGGGGGCCCTCAGTGATATGGGAGAGTTCAGCAGAATAACTCTACTCATCCCCTGAGCAAAACCTTACAGGAGGTTTAGTAGAGTTGAGTGAACTTTTTTTTTTTACCAAAATAAAGAAATGTGTTGTTATATAGGCAATGGGAAATAAAAAATCCAGTTAAACTGTTTAGAGTATTTTCTGTCTCTATTGTAATTAAAAATAGGAATTCTATCCATCTATAATCTTGAGCTTGAATTAGGTGTTTGCTTAGAGGTAAGTGCATGATAATAAATTTGGAATTAAAATGTCTATATAATTTAAAACTTGGTTACTGATCAGCCAACTATAACAGGATATTTATTAATTTCTTTTAAAGGAAAATTTCTGTTCAAATATAGTGATATGGATATATCTGTACATGCTATCATGCTATGTACATGACTTGAAGACGGCCCTAAGAATTCAGTTGGGTAATTACCTTTATTTCCCTTTTTTTAAGGAAAATATATTCCATTTTTCAGCAACTGAATAAAAAACAAAGATGGGAAAAACCAAGAGAATTATTTGGTTTTTAAAAAATTAAAGAAAATTGTAAAAAAAATTTAAAGGGGTCATTTTTCATTCAAGAAGATGCAATCTTTGACATTTGCCTAGTTTCACTGATCTCATAAGATTTCCCTCTCTTGGGTTCACTCAGTGATCTGATATCAGAGCAAGTTGAATTTACTCAGTTAAGGACAGGAAGCGCTGGGGAGGAGAGGGACAGAACCCATGATTTCAAGGGGGGTGATTCTCCCGTATTATGTCTGCCCAAATCTTGGCTCTTGTGTTTGGAATTTGCACTTGGAATTTTCATCAAGCTAAGCAGAATTACTCCAGGCTGGGTAAATATCCAGCACAACACTGCTGGAAGGTGAAAGTGCTGTGAAAATAAAAGGAGTCTCATTGCTCACAACAGCAGTGAAGCCATTCATAGCATCTGTATCTCTGGAGACTCAATACTGAATCTGTGGGACTTATGCTATTTGTTTTGTTTCCTTTTGCTTTGTTTTGTTATTGTTGGGATCTTTGGCATTTCTAGACAGACTTATTAATGGGGATTCTGATATGCAGTTTTTCCTAAAGCTAGTCTTACTTATAACCACTTAAGGGAGGTATAGCTTCAAGAGGAGCCAAGTGGAAACAAGAGACAAAAGAGAAGTGAGGCCTGGAGGGCTTCATAGGCTGAAATGCAGTAACATTCTTTTTCATTTCCGAGCAGTATCTTGTCACTATACAAAAAAAAAAAAAAAAAAACAACCAATGCTGAATGAAAGAATGTCTTTTTTTTAAATGCATCTTTTTTTTCCCTTCCTTTCATCTTTAATAATTTTGCAACTAGAATTCCATTTCCACTAAAATATCTTATAAGTCACAGCTTCTGGAAGAGAAGATAGAAGCTAAGCATGAGTCACTGTAAATATAAAAATACATGTATTAATCTGCAATACTAATGAGAGTCTTTTTCATTGAATTATCTAGAATCAGTTTAAAAATAATTTTGTGTCTTTTTAAATATTATTTAACGATAATAATGTGTGGTTTTTTTGCTTTCTATGTAATGACTTTTTTTCCAGGGGGGAAAAATGTTTAATGAATTGCAACAAAATATAATTACTTAAGTGTGTATTTAGTGGCTTGTGTGAAAAGTGTGTGGAAATGGTGCATAACCATTCATTAAAATAATCTGAATATCTCACAGTAATCAGACCTTTCCAAAGATGTTTCCTTTCTCTTTTACTTTTCTTTCCCCTTTTCTTTTCTCAGTGAATACTGTTGTGATCGAATACGCTGTGTTTGGCAAATAATATGCAGACACCTGATTGTCTTTTTTTCATCTGTTTCTATTCCCATCACAAGACAGAATCAAATAAGAATGAATTCAGAGCAGGAAAATCTTTGAGATGATCCCCTGAAGGAATGGAGTTCTCTTATTGTCTTACTATTTAACAGTGTTTAGATATAAATTGAATGAAATAGGGGATGTCATCTCATCTCTATCTTTAGCCTGAGGTCTCATGCTGATGATCAGATCCTAAGAGCCTGAATTGGGCTGGTGTCTGTAAGTAATTAGTTCATATTCTCCCACCTGTCTCCTGCAGAGAGGACAGTGCCTGTCATGAGATATAGATCATATGTAGTGCAAATCAGAATTCAGTTGTGAATAATAAAATATGTTGAAGAATAACAAGACATATTTTTTCCATTTCTTTACCTAACCCTCATACACTCTTTCACATATGTGATCAGTCACCTACAAATGTTAGAGCCTTTCTACTTCTATGTAAGTAGCAGTATAAGTCTTAGCACACCCATTTACATGTAGAAAACTTTCAGCATGAACACAGAAGAAATATTAGAAATATCAAATGTATGTTTATGGAGAAAATATGTAACTATAACTGTGTCTGATCAGCCCAGTATCCTGCTGCACTGTAATGTCCCAGTTTAAAAAAAAGTGCAGAAATTAGTGTAAGAACTGGAATAGGGGCTACAAGTCTGGGATATTTATAAAACAGACACTTATGTGCAAATTTCAGTGGCAGAAAAGTAACCGTGTTGGATTAGTTCAGCAAAACTAAATTCAATATTCCAATTTCAGAAATGTCAATGTGTTTTGTTTTGTTTTGATTAATCCTCATGACATTTCAATTCCCAAAAAGGAATGAAGTCAAACAGAACAAAGAAAAAAATCTGAAGAATTACGTAATGTTAACACTTCATCCCATGTCCCACCAGCAAAGCTTAAATGATAGCTTGGAAGACAATTGTGTGAAGTTAAAATCCTTTGAGATGAGCTTCTGGGTAAGGATCCAACTCCCATCACTTTTGCCACGAGGGAAATGAAAACAGAATGTCAAATATTTTTTTTGTTTTTGTAAATGGGTGCTAAAAAGATTGCACAGGACAATGTTCCCTCAATCTATGCTCAATGTACCACCCTAAACCTCTACCTTGTTTTGATTTCTAGGTAGGGAATAGAGGACAGTGATGCCATGATGATTGTTTGCCTTTTCTTTTATACCCCTTTTATATATATTTTTATAGATTTTTCTATTCTTAGGTTTTTTTAGCCTACATTCTTAGACTTATTTGTCAAGCTAGGAGACTAAACATCTTAGAAGTCTCGTAGTTAGGGATCAGTGTGCCCCAGACCCCAAGGTCCTCTCCAGAACACATTCTGTAAACCAAGATAGAACCATCCAGGGGAAGGTTCCTTGGGGAGGGAGGCTCACTCAAGCCTCTCATTGGAGAATCTAGATAGATAGATATGCTAATTAGTAAGGCCTATAATGTTATACCACATCTATTGTGTGGGTGCATTGTGGTGTGCATTGGGGTGCATTCAACCTGGCCATGGTGCACCTAAGGATCCTTAAAATAAATACCAAGGTAAAATCCCCTTTCCCCTTCTAACCGTGTTTGATTCTTGATTTTAAGACCAGGAAAAGGCATCAAAGGAGTAGGGCAATTATTTTGAGTTCTCTGATTTCTTAGAATCAAAAAACTGGGCTTTTGTATTACACCCTGAGAAAAAGTTTTCCAGCCAGCAAAAATGAATGAGAAGAACTTTGCTTTGTTCAACACCAGTACCGTCTCCCATTTTGTCTGGCTTTGTTTTCCATTTTTTTTTTTTTTAAGAATTCCCCTCCTTTTATTTGCTTAGAGTTGCATTCTGGGCACAACAATTTAATCTAAACTGTGATTATAATGACAATTATACTAACTTGTTTCTTTCCACTTTTACCTAGAGGAACCTGTGACTGGGTCTGCACCATCTGCCCTGTGTGGTGGGCCAGTGCCTCCACCCAATTGGAGCTGTTGAAGGGTGAGTCTCTTGGGGTAGGGATTGGCAGCAAGCAGGGGTAATGGCTTTAAGGAGGGTGGATTTAGATGAAATATCAGGATGAAATTCTTTACTGTAAAGGTGTTGAGACACTGGAAAAAACTTGCCCAGAGAAGCTGTGGATGCCCCATCCCTGGAAGTATTTAAGACCAGGTTGGATGGGGGCCTGGTTTAGTGGAAGGTGTCCCTGCGCATGTTGGGGAAGTTGGAAGTAGATGACCTTAAAGGTCCTTTCCAACCCAAAACTTTCTGGGATTCTTTTCTATGATTCTATGATCTTTAAATATCAAAGTCATGAAAGATAGCCCTGAGTTACTGCTGTTTGCAAAATGCTTCTATTTGATCTATGAGCAAGACAGGCAAATGTAAATATATCTCACTTCATTGGCCCCTGTGTAGAGTCCACCAATTATACCAGCTGACACCCTGACGTGAATCCTACATGAGCAACAGCATGGAAATGCATTGACCCTGAAGAGTCAGAGTCAAGCAACAAAAAAGACCTTGTGTGACAAAATCTGAGGAGAAAAATCAGCCTGCTTAATGAGGTATTTCATGGTAAACTGAAAATATTCACAAAACCTCTTCTTTTTAAAAACATCATCTCTTTATATGTTTTACTCTTTGGTATCAAAGATAAAAGATGTTAATATGGAATTTTTTCTATGAATTTCTGTTGTATATCTTTACCCACTGGAGAGGGAGGAATGGATATATGTGTATAGTTGATAGTGGTGTATCATAAGGACAATTAAAATATAGTAAAAATATAAAATAGAGATTTTAAGCTGTTTGATTTTTTGGAAGGGGGGTTTGTTTTTGCAAAACAGCAGAGAATAAGCAGGAAAGTTGTGCAATGAAGCTAAAGCAATCTTGTGAATGACAATTTCACAGTATTTAGGAAAATTTCTGCTACTGGAGGACACAAAAGAATAAAAGGAAAAAAAAATGGGGGGTGGTGCAGGGGGAGCAGCCAGATCTCCTCTCTACAGTTTTGCAGAAGTCTAGCCAAAATTAAATATGTGTAGATGAAGTAAGTAGGCTGTGGAGAGGGGGTAGGAAGAGATTGACTATTCTAAGTTGAAACATCCAGTTCATCTTTCCAAGAATAAACCAGATGGAGAAATTTTGACTGGATTGGTCTGGACACTAGCCAGATGGAGGACCAGTTATTCTGGCAGACAGGAGAAAAGGGGAGAGCAACCTATGAGAAGCACAGCAAGGTCCCAGACAGATGAAGATATGAGTAGCCCAGGAGCAAGGTCAGCCCAGCCTTGGGTTCTGGCCAGCTCACCCACAGCAAGATGGAGAACAGCTTGTGCAGTGATCAGGCTGCTGCCTTCAGGAGCCAACCCACCTCCTGTGTCAATGGCAAGGCTGTGGGGTTTCACACAGGGAAGGATGTTGATAGGAGAAGCACTGTTTATTGTCACTGGATGATTCTACTCTTTAGAGAAGGTTTAGAGAATCAGGAAGCTAAAGCTCTCAAGGATGAAATGAGGCGTTTGGATTCTGCTGTTTCGTGCAAAACACTGAAGATCTATTTTTTATTTTTCACCTTGCTTTCTGAAGTAGAAATTCAAATTTCCCAGTGTTTTCACGATTAAAAGTAACATTTATTTTAGGCCCAGTCTCAAATTTGACCATTTTGACAAAATTTCTCTTTGTATCATGTTTTTTATATGTGAGAATTTTCTAAGTTGTAACGGTTACTTTTTCCCTTCTCCTTAACAAAATTCCATGCCTGTATCCAAATGCAGATTTGAAATCTCAAAGTTAGCACCATAAAACTGTGGAAAAATGCATGTGACTGAGTTAATAATCTAGAAACTAAGATACATGGACGATATATATGTAGCTTCTTTCTCAGGCACCGGTATATTAAAGGTACCAAAAAGCAGGGTTTATCTACTTGATTGCACTTCCGATCTTCTGTGATCATATGTAACCTCATAAAATTGATCTACTTTGCAGTAAAATGACACTCACTGGAGTAGTGATTAGTATAGCTCTTTATCTTATCTCTCATCTTAATTTCAGTGATGAGTGCTATATATGCTGGAAAGCTAAACATGTCCTGGTATTCAGGGTCCTATATGCTGTGGAGGATTCTCTAGTGATGGCAGCTACCTGGTCAGAGTATGGAAGATCACCAAAACTGGCATGAAAAAGAATGACAGAGCTAAATTTAGTAGAGAGTGTAGCCATAGCTATCTAGTTCTGCGCTACATTATATGGACTTGACAATTTTTTTCCTTCAGCCATTGGTATCTCCATTTTACTACCTCTATAGAATTGTAGTTTCCCAGTGAAGTAAACACTTAAATCCAAACAGTGCTTCAAGTCTTTGCTACCATCAGTCTGGACTGTATGAAGAAAGTAGCAGTTTCAAGGTTTACAGCTTGTTAGTTTAAACTGTGTTACAGAAAACAAAATCAAATGGCATATGCCATTGCAAATTCTGTATTAAAAAGCATGTGCCAGGCCTGACCTGCAGAGAATAATTTCTGCATAGTCTCTCACATGGCTCTGTAATAACAAAAAAAAAAACAACCTTCTATGCCTATGTCTAATAAGACAATTTGTTTATCAGATTTATCAGATTTCCATTGCCAATGACTTCGTGCCTGGCTTTAGAATGCTCAGTCAGTCAGTGATGCTATAAATGCCTTATGAATGGACTACATCTTAGGAGCGCCTTTTCCAAGAAAGCACGCTCAGCCTTCAAGCTCTGCAGAATAAAGTCACTGCTTGTTATGGACTACAGGTTTTGCAGGCTTTGTGTTGAGGAAACATCACCTGCACTAGGACTTACCAGGCTTTGCCTGGATTCATGTCTGAAAATCTTTTTTTTTAGCTTGTTTAACAGTAAAAGATGTTATCTAATGATCAGTTTAATAATGATTTGTTTTCTCTTTGTTTAGCTTTGTACAATTGTATAACTCTGTATACACATGCATTTGCATGTATAGCTATATGCACTTTGGTATCTGCTTGATATCCATATTCAGCAGCTGTGTTTGGTGCTGAATGAACTCTCTATGACCCTTGAGTGAAATGCTGCATAGCGGAGGGGAGGCACAGGATAAGAGTGGAGGCCTTAAAATTATGGGCATGGGATGGTATAAGAGATGACATGCCAATGTTTATGAAAAGAATGTAACCTGGTAACCTGGGTAAACATGTAAAACATGCCATATATAGTGCATTTGGATCTGACATGGCCCTGTAGAATAACGAAGAAAGATCAAGGTACTACAAAGGAAAAATAAAAAAGGCCCCAGGCAGTGACAGGGAAGATGTTATCCATGACAGGAGTTAGCTACTTCCAGTGAAGAGCTACAGATGCTGATGCTTCAACATAAAATTTCCTTCAAACTTCACTGACCTCAGCACACAGCAGGGCACTAGAAAGGATAAACACTTCACCAGAAAAATAAAGAGAGCATACTGGGAAATTCGAGCATAGCAATTTTAATTGTCCATATTTTGAACAGCGACTTATTAATATGGTAGTTGTGATAATATTAGTTATTATTTCATTTGACTCTTGAGACTATAATTTGAATAAAAACTTACTGATTTTGAAGATAATGTGTTTGTTTCCCTTTGTTTATAACATGATTCTGAGACCTATTAATTCAAAAGGAATTTAAGCAACCCATTCTACAAATCAGATGCACCAAACTGGTAGCACAAGTATTCATTTACCACAGTGTTTTGGAATTTGAGATTCTTTGTTCATCAGACAAGTTAATATTTCCCCTGTAGCAAGAAGTTTTTGGGATATTCAAGAAAAAAAAAGGAAAGGCTTATGAAAAATTATTTATATGTATTCAGCATTCTGAACATAGTAAAAAATTATTTAGTTCACACACAGAAAAACACAATACAGATCATAAATGAAAAAGACAGTGTTGCCTTCTCATTTCAGTTAAGAGACTCAAGAGGAAGTTTTAAGATAATTTTTATAACTTCAGTTTTGCAATGTCTTCCTAGGTCAAAGCATATATTCTGCATGTTCAATTATTGGAATGAAAAAAGTAATTTTCAATAATTTAATAACTTTAATTTTATTATTATAAGCAATAAACTACATTGTCAAAAAAATGGTATGCAAACCACATATCATGTCAATTGGCTGATGTGACAGTTTCTCCTGGATCATAAAACTTTCTGGAACCTACATTTCTAGGAACATGAGCATTCAAATAGTTCTTCTTCAACACAATAAATAAATTCAGTTTGTAGCCTAGTAATGATATTTCCAGAGGAAATTAGTTGATCACACATCACAGGTTAATTTTTCTCAATTAATTTATCTGATTAACCAGATACAATGGGTTTAAAAAGTATTATTTGCCATTAGGATTATTTCAAAAGACCATCTTCAACAAAAGTAGAAACAAAGTCTACAGAATACCCTAAGATTCATCAAACAAGGTAATACATTTTTCTCATCTTCCTTTTTTAATGTCACATCATATAATATTTACGAATTATAGTTCAGTACTTTTTATATATAAACTTTTACAGTCGTTCTTAAAATAAAAAAATATAGAAAGGGAATGTAGAGCTGTTCAAAATGTAATTTGTAGCTAATAAAATTAACACAGGAATATTACAAGGAATAATATTCACTCACTAGAGGTCAATGATAAGATATTTCATTTTTAGTTGAATTTGGCTTTCTGCCCTTTTTGCTTCAAATGCAAATATATTGTCACAAACTAATTCACTCTTTCATATTACATCTCTACCATTTGATTTATTTCATAAAACCTTCAAACTACTAGGACTGTAATTCTGTAAAAAAATAAGGGCAATGACCAAGAAATAAATTTATTCTGATGTGTTACCCCAGTAGGTTAATAATGTTATTAGTTTTTCATACTATGCACAGTAATGTCTAGGAGACTTTAACAAATAGTATTTTCCTTGTGTTAGGTAATGTACATAGAGAATAAAGTTACTTCATTCAAAAATATACATATATCCTAAATATTTCAAATAAAAATAAGAGGTTCTGATGCTGTTTTGAAAGGTTAAGTCTGATATTCTTAAAAACAATAATTCATCATCTGTATTAGATCTGTTTGTTTTAAGCATAACCAGGAAAATATCAGAAAATGGATTTTTCCTTCAACAGTAAAAGAAAAGCTTGAAAAAATATGTATGTCCATACCAGAGCACTTCCATTGCAAAGAAATTATCAGCTTTGAATTGACCAGTGTCAGTGGGTCTGAAAAGCTGGAGATTTTCTAACAGCTTATATTTGCATTAGAATTTGAATATTCTGTTCAGTGACCCTAGCAGATCAGAAAGACGTAGAAAATGTTCTGAGACCTCAGCTTCTGTTTATTGCCATTCAGGAAGTATAGCTAAGAGCACAAATGAAAACTACATATTCACAGATATTTTTAAAAGTAAAAACTTGTGTACCTTTGCTTGTTTTGTACTCAGTTCTTGATTAATTCAAAATACTTTCTTATCTTAAAAGGAAAAAAAAAGTATTCCTGGTGTTTTATACATATAAAATGCATTTTGGCTGTGTTTAACTATACTGGGCACTTAGGCCAATTTTGTACCGATATTTTGCACCAACCTATTACACCGATATTTACAAGCTGCGTTCTTCTTACTCACTTAATGCAATATCCACCCTTCTTCATCTAAGCTGTAATAAACATAACAGGGATAACTACTTACAACAATCTTTAAAAATATTTTTGCAGACCATGCTTTCTTCTGAGAATATTTATGACCATGAATTTCAAGGGTACTTAAAATATGTTCAGCAGAAAGATGGAATAAATGCATTACCAGCACAAAAGTAATTATAGAAACATTGGAAGAGCCAATGAAACATAGATTTAGAAGAAACACAAAGATTTTAGTTATAGGCTAGATTTTAGTTATAGGCTAGCTGTGTTGGAATGGGTGGAATAGGAAAGAATTTGGGACCAGTGAGAGTTAATTAAATTAGTTAGGAGAGCTGGACCTGAAATGGGATTTTAGATGTTAGTAACCAATTACCAAATAGTTGATGATCTGTCATTTGCATGTTTGCTTAGCTGTGCTTAGAATAAAGAGTAGAAATATTGATAAGTTGGTGTAGGGAACAAGTACAATTACCAATTTCCTCCCTTGGTGGGAACCCATCCAAAAGTCATGCAAGAAGAAACTTAGAGGTCACTGAAATAATTAGGATTGTTAAAACTCAGAAAGGCAAGAAGGTCAAAGTGAGGAAGATGAGTTACTTCATCTTCCTTAGGACCACTGGCCCAATTCAAGACCACTGACTCAATTCAGAACACACACTACGCATGCTTAATGACATTTAAGCTCATTTCCATACGAAGTGGAGAATGGGAGGTGTTAACGCTATGAATATGAATTTGTATTTTGGGTATTCATAATATTTGGGAATAAAAGGTATCATGTTTGCTTGTATCGGGGCCTGCATCTTAGGGAGCTATCCCACTCAGAGCCTGGTGCCAAATAAAACATGCACTTTCTAACTCTAAACTGTGAGAGAGTTTTTGTCCATCTCAGTTGGATACCGATATTAGATCAATATTCAGATTTTGGTAAATCACCACATTGGATGAGACTAAGGTCTAGCTAGATTAGGAGCCAGTTTTCAACAGTTTGTAGTGTGAACCGATCCAGAAAGTCATCAAAATGAGGCATTATGGGGTAACATGATCCTTACTTCTTCTTCTGAACTATCCTTATCAATAGCCTGATCAAATCCTTGTGTGGTTTCAGGTTTCTCCAACATTATCTTGAAGACAGAGAAAGGTAAAAAATATTCCCAACAGAGCAGAGTAGATCTGGAAGAGAGAACAGACTTTTGAAAGGGTAATAATACTTCAGAATGACCCAAATAACTGAAGCCTTTCCACAAAATGAGTAAATTGAAAACATGTGTCATAATTCCCTCCACTACAGTGGGAAAAGGACTCTGCACAAGGCACAAGGACTGGCTAGGGTGCATTTCTTGAAGAAATGAAGAGCAAGTTAGGATCTAAGCAAATAACCCCAATAAAGTTCTAATACGTCAACACTGATAATTAAAAATTTACTATTTGCAACATAACATTGAAGATTTGGGTTCAGAATTTTCCTATTTCTTGTTTTCGGAGAAGGTGCAGTAGCAGTCCAGGGGCTGAAGTGATTTCCCATGAAAGTATCATAAGGCATTTGGCCCAAAACACAAAGTCTTCCAAAGTATAGCATAAATAAATAAATAAATAAATAAATACTCAGATCTGTGTAGAGAGTAGTTACTAGAAAAAAACAGCACTGCTAGGTATTACATATCAGTACACATATCTCCAAATTGTAGTACATTCAAATTCTTTCTCAGGAGAAAATGGGGAAATTGATAAAAGGGTTGTGATTGTTTTTGGGCTTTTTTACCAGGTTTGAAAGAAAGTAGCCAATGGAACAATATAACAAGGAGTGCTATTCATGTCACCAAATATACCTAAGGTGAGAGAAATAGCAATCTGTTATAAGCTAAAAATCAGCTATATAATAAAGGAAACAAAATCAGCTACATAGTAAAATACATTGAAATGAAATATGATGACATTAAATAGGAAAGCTGAAAGCTGGTAATTATTTTTAAATATGGAATCAAATTAAGAACCAGTTGGTACTTGCAAAGAACAGATGTTAAAGATCATTATAACCACTGGCAATATTGTATCTTATAATATGCAATATACTAGCACAAAATAGCATAGAAGGAAAAGTAAACCTCTGTTGAAAACACTCA
Source organism: Aphelocoma coerulescens (assembly GCF_041296385.1). Classification (NCBI taxonomy): domain Eukaryota; kingdom Metazoa; phylum Chordata; class Aves; order Passeriformes; family Corvidae; genus Aphelocoma; species Aphelocoma coerulescens. The sequence goes on along the minus strand of NC_091015.1, from coordinate 111,572,619 downwards.
CAGTTTTATGGGCAAAAAAATGTCTTAATTAGTATTAATTGAGATCCTAAAAATATCGTACATGCATTAAGTAATCTAAAAGAGTCATACTTTGCTCATAAAAAGATAAAGTAGAAATAAAGTTCACCAAATGCCCTGAATAAAGAAAGAAGCATAAAGAACAGTGACACCTTATACAGTGATAATGGGAAAAGAGCTTCTTACATCTGCAATGGAGCAGCTGACACACACCAGTACCGTGACCATCCATATCAGCATCTATATTACATGCACATTTGAGCAGTGCAAAGGTACTACTCCCAACAGGAGATGTCACTGCCTGCTTCCAACCATGGAAAAGAACAATGTTTCTTGTACCCTGTTGTAAGTACAGTGTTTTGGAGTCCATGGGGCATTCAGTAGAGATCTTAAAGGAAAGATATAAAAAATTAAACCAGTAAACTATCTAGCTCACAGCTAATGTATGAAACAGGAAGAAATTACTTGCCAGAAATCAAATACGCATACAAAACCTCAAGAAGAGTCTCCAGAAAAAACCCAAACAATTCTGTTTAAACATAGAATGTGTCCTAGTCTCAGTAATAGTGGGGTAGACTCTAGGGTAGAGAGGGTTTGTTTTTGTTTTGTTTTGGTCTTTTTTTTTGCTGGAGTAAAAGGACTGTCAAAAGATGGAAGACTAGATGAGCTTTGAGAATGATGTTCTGATAATGGTCTACCTTGATCCCCGCTTCTGTTTTTTCTCTTTTATCTCCCTAACATGGGTTTACAAAGAAGAGATTATCTTGAGAAAGTTTGCATCTTCTTTTTGTTAAGGATAGCTGCAATAACTTCAGTACACAGATTAGGAACTCAGATAAATGAAAAGCCAGGAATTTTCAGGCACTAAAAATATCTTCTAGAGCTTGAACTTGACTTGGTAGTCCCAAGTTGTGTTTTAATGTTGCTGCTTATTATACTTATATTTTATTTGCTCCTTTCCTACCATCTAATAAGGAAACTGAAACTCCAAGGATAAAAAAGACAGAGAGGGAAAGACATACATAATGTAATTCATACAAAAGTGCTCTAAGTGGCTCATTTAGATATAGTTTTGACATATGAGCTAAATTAAGACTTTAAATAGTGCAATACATCTTTTAATGCAAAAGAAATAGTATAAATGGGACTCAATTAATGAGCGGAAAATGTAAAAGACATTCTGGAAAAGCTATAAATTGCTTACTAAAATAAACCAGCAAAATTAATAGATAATGACTCTTGCAGCTCACTGTCATGTCCTCTTAACCACAACATCCATCAGGAAAAAAAAAACATGCTTAGACCCAGTTATTTTACTTATTGAAGCTGCATGAGTGAACACTCTGATGAGGATAATTGAAACTCCCTTAAATTGCCAACACAGAGATATATTAGGACTACATATACAAAAAAAGGTTAATCCTTCCAAGCCCCGTGTGTTCACACATGGCTCCCTGCTTCTGAAGTAAAAAAGAGGCATCTATCAGCAAGGCATGAATCCTCAGGGTGAGGGGATGGCTTCTGGTCTCTGCTCCAAGCAGGGCCTGCCTGCTTCCCAGGCTGCTGCTCCTGCAAGAGGAGCTGGCCTGCAGATGGATGGCACAGCAGGCAGCCCTTCGGGAGCAGGGAAAGGCAGAGAAAGGTGGGCAAGGGGCAGGTCCCTGCCTCATCCACTGGCACTGCTGTGTCACTTTCCCTCCCAGGGAGGAGGGGAACAAGGCAGCAGGACACAGCACTGTGTTTCACCACAAAATGATTAAGACAACAGAAGTTTTTATTTCCTTTCCTGTAACTGTTCATGTTACCGTTATTGCCATCTTCTGAGAAAAATTATTCATTTCAGGCTTCAACAGTTTTATTTCATGCTCACAGAGGAAAAACTGATGAGGTGTTGTGATTATTTATATTACTGCTGGGGATGGTGACGTTAACACTGACATTCAAAACCAGTGTATAGTTCTGCTTTACAAAAAGTACATGTGATCGTTACCATGTCATCTTTGATTACTGAGCTGCCATTTACCTCCTCAAAGAAGAGCAATTATTTGCTTTTTTTTATTAGACAAATATGAATAATGCAAAATATTACTTGTATGAAGAGTTTTTCTTGTTACAGTATTTTTAATTACTTCTAAGAAAACCTAGCCAAGCATGTTCTACCACTCTTAGCAGTGCCATAGACTCCAGTGAAGTTTTGTGTATTTTTACTTAATTTATCTGGTGTCTGCCATAACTACAGTTCTAGGGAGTTGGGTTTTTTTCTTTTCTTTCTTCATACTTATTGTACACATGGTGATTTCCAATTTTTAATTTATATGTCATTTCCTATAATGCTCTTTCTGAGGTTGCTAGAATGCTCTCACTTATTGTCTAGTTTGTCTGTGTCTTCAAATAATTATAATTTTCCCCATTAATTCTTTTTCCAGTTCTCTTTTGCACACTGCTGGAACTGGTCATCTTTTTGATATTTCAAAGAGGGGCAGCAGAAAACAGAAATTATATCAATAGAAGTAAACCAAACACAATATGCTGGGGCATATTCAGAGTACTATTTATTTATTTACTTATCAAAGCCAGTTTAGTTTCATCATTTTGCTTTAGTTACACTTTAATAATTTCACATATAAAGCAAACATGCATTTTTCTGTTTGGTTTGGGAATTTCATCAAACTAACTATCAATATTAATTTTGGTCATTTGCACAAATCTAGGGACAAGCAATGCAATGATTTAGATACAAGTTGGAAGAGTGGCAAAACATGATTGAGACCAAATATTGGAATCAGTCTCCTGAATGGAGAGAAAATGCAAGTTTTTAACGGAAATTTAAAAATGAAAATGTGGGTAATATTTCAAGCAAATTGGTAGAGAATTGGATACATTACATCTGAGTCATTACATCTGAATATTTTTGAACCACCCAGGCAACAAGATTATGCTATCGATAAGGCTATAGATCCACAGAACTGAGGAACATCTCACCATGCAGAATATTTTGAAAAGCCTGCACAGTTATTGTGGTGTTTAATAAAGAAGAGCCTAATCATGAAAGGGCAGTCTATTACAATATATGAATTTTTTGAAATACTGAAATCTGTTAAGAATTTAGGAAAAAAGGAGAAGCAATATATGAAGGAATTGGATAAAATATACACAGTGGTATTCATAGGCAGGACAAAAAAAATAAAGAATGCTATTCTTTATGGGACAGCATGAGGATAGATATCGGGGGAATAAATCTAGCAGTGAGAATAGGTAAGTGGTACTTCTTGCCTATAAAGTGATAGGCATGGGTTAGGAATGATTTATACAGGAGTTTACCATGTAATGTAACAAAAAAAGTTTGAGGGTGATGAAGGTCTAGATGCAGGAAGGAAGATATGTAATAACATTTGGCTTTTAGGCCAAACTATTGAAACATGTCAGCAATGTTTTAAGTTCAGATGATTCTGCCTTTTGGTTAAGGAATGACCTAATGGTGCCTTAAGGTCCATCCCAGTTTTATTTTCTATGCCACCAGGGGCCTGGGATATGAGGTTATCTTAACATCATGTCTTTAAATGTTAAAAGGCTGCTGTAACAATTTGTTCCAAAAGGC